>NW_026947509.1:29520766-34320766 GCF_034190915.1 Cavia porcellus
CACATGCGCCAGGATGGCCTTCCATGTGCCTAGCAGGTGGGCTATGGCGCTGCGCTGCTGCCACAGATGGCCGAGCCGTGAGCTGGGGCCAGGTGTCGGGGAGGGCGGGTGTGGGCTGCTGGGGGGCTTGGGTCCCTGCTGCTGGGCGCGCCGGGCCTCCAGGGTCCTGCAGGCAGCCGTCCTGAGCGCAGGTGTGTAGGCCGAGCGCTTCCAGTGGCCGAGGAAGAGCGTGACGATGCGCTCCTTGCGCAGGTTGGCTATGTCCGGCCTGGGCAGCACGCCTGCCTCTGTTGCGGCCTCCTCACAGCTGATGCCTGAGTCGCTGGCCTCCTCTGCATCTCCTGGCCCGGGCTCACCCCCGGCCGGCCCACCTCTGGGGTGCGGCTCTGCCGGCCAGCAGCCTCCGGTGCACTGTGCGGGGCGGGCACAGAGGCTTGGGCTGGGGACGCAGGACGGGCAGGCGTTGGGGACTGACTCGAAGTGGCCACGCAGTGTCTGCACAGACACACCCCAGCCCTGGATCTCCCGCTGGGCCTCGCTGCGGGCCAGGCCTACCGGGACCTCCCTGCCGGTGTCCTTTGGAGCCGGTGCAGCTGCAGGCTCCTCCCCCTGCGCCAGCCCATTCACACCCTTCAGCAGCAGCGACAGGCTGCGCACCACACGGCCAATGTGGACACACCAGAAAGGCAGCGGGTGCCCGCCTGGCTCAGCCATGCCGGCCTCTGAAGAATCCTCAGGCTCAGCTGCCTGTGCTGGGCCACTCTGGTCATCCAGCCCAGGTGCCCGGGGCAGGAAGTGGCTGTTGACAGTGATGCTGACCAGTGGCTCGGGCAGCAGGGCCTGCAGCTCGGCTGCCAGCCGGCCCAGCTGGCTCTCGTACTCCTGGCAGCGACGCCGCAGCTGCAGGTCCGCAATCTGCTTCTCCAGGTAAACCAGGTCGTCCTCCGTCAGCAGCTCCCCAAAAGGGCCCAGGATGGCCTGGTGTATCTGCGAATACCGCCAGGGCGCCGGCTCTGCAGGGCCTGCACTCCTGCTGCCACCATCCTGGGCACAGGAAGGGTTGGTCACCAGAGCTCTGCCCCACACTGGGCATCACTCTCCAGGGTGGCTGGGTTCTAGTCCCCCTGCCAGGATCCTCGCCCAGCCTCTGATGCACTGGCTGGGTCTTGCCTGGCCTTAGAAAGCATAAGCCATGGTGCCCCCGTAGGCTGAGGCAGGAGAATCACAAGTTGGAGCTCAGCCTGGGCAAATGAGTCACTTAGTGATACCCTATCTCAAAAAATAAAAAAGACTGGCAATACAGCCAAGTGTGACGGCCCTGGTTCAGTCCCCAGGACTGCAGAAAAAAGAAAAGAGCAGAGCAAAGCAAGCCAGAAGGTTGCTGGAGGTGGAGGCTGGCAGGGCAGAGTCCCCTGGAGGAGGTGAGGAGAGCCGCCCTGCCCCACCATGCCCCGCCCCACCCTGCCCCCAAGTCCTCCTCTGGCCCCAGCCCCTGTGTCCAGGGCCAGAGCACTCCTAGTCCTCAGGCAGCTCTGCTGCCCTGTGTTTGTCACAGCCCTGGAGCTGAGGACTGGGGCCTCAGCCACTTCTCTACCCACCACTGCCTTCCCCACCCCATCCCCACTGGGTTCCTGGGTAGTGTCTACTGCAAGGTCCAGCATGGTGGTTGCTGGTTTTCAGTAGCACAATCAGCCTGGCCCTGTACCCAGCTCTCCCCGACATCTGGCAGGAGGGAGCTTTGCCACATCCAGCCACCCTGCTCTGCCCTAACCAGAGATAGTGGGAGCCCACAGCAGCCATGGCGCTGGCCAGAACACATGGCCAGGACACGTGGCTGGTGCCGTGGGGGCTTTTCCCTGCTCACCGTCACTCAGTGCAAGTGGCTGGTCTTGCTGCGGGGATTGCACAGCTGAGACCAAGGACACAGTACTCTGGCTTTGAGGTGTCTAGGATGTCTAGGGCATCTACGGCCCTGCCCCCACCCCTGCCCTTGCACCTGGGCCTCCGTGGCGCTGTCCTCCTCGCCCAGGCGGGCCTGCAGCTGTCGTACCATCACCTGCCGCTTCCACTCGGGGATAGGTCGGCCCTGCTCGTCTCGCGTGGGCACCAGTCCATCCAGGTCCCCCGAGGACAATCCTTCCAGCTGCAGTGCAGCCAGGCTGTTGGGGATATCTTCCAGAGCCACCTCTGCCCCCTGTGCAGGTGGGGACCCAGACCTGAGCTTGGGACCCAAATGTGCAGTCAACATGTCCAGGGTGAGGCAGGAGCACCATGCCACCCCTGTGGCCCCCAACCTGAGGGCAAGGACCTCTCAGTTGGGGCCCAGCTGTGGGTTTCTGCTCAGAGAAGCAGCCAGACTCCTCCTTCTCCGGTGGCCCAGCAGAGGGGGCCCATACATGCTGTGAGGCAGAGAGGGGACTACAACATGGATAAAGTCTGCCTGCTGGTCCTGCGCTGTGGGATTCATCAGAGCCTTTCCTGTGCTGTGTGTGCTCTGAGGCATTGCCCAGCCTGCCCATTGCTCATTCCAGGAAAGGCTGGGCAGAGAGGGAGTGGAGACAGCAGCCCCAACCTTGAGGGAGTGGCTGCGGCCCTGCTGGAGGGGCTTCTGGACAGCAGAGCACCTTGGCTCAGGAAGCTGTAAGGGGCCAGCTGCTGGGGCTCCCGGGTAACAGAGAAGCATCCCTCACTTTCTGCTGCTGTGGCCTGATGTCCCTTGTGCTCAGAACCAAGCTACCCTGTGCCCTAACTGGCTGGGACTTACCTCAGTGGGGACACTCGGGAGCATGGTGCAGGCTGTCGGCTCCCTCAGGATGGGCTGGCCGGGCCATGCTGGGCTCAGTGTTGCTGCTGCTGAGAGGTGGAGGGGATCAGGCAGAGCTAAGGAGATCTGGCCTCAGGACAGTTGGGTGCCCGCCAGAACCGGGTCAGGAGTGAGGCATCCATGACAGCTGGAGGTGCCCAGGGCCACCTGCACCCTACCCCTCATCTGCACCTGGCATCCTCCTGAGCCTGGAGACCCCAAAACGTCTCCCTACACATCCTGTGTCAGGGACATGGGCACAGGGGTATATGAGGACACGGGGCCAGGACACAGGAGTGCACACATCCACACAAGTGTGCACAGACACAGCTTACATGTGCAAAGACACAGGTAAACACTCACAGGTGCACACAGACACACAGACTGGTACATGCATGCATGCTCACACACACAGGCTGCCACATACAACCACACCACAGCTGGGTGGCCCTGGGCCCTAGGCCCTGGGCCTCTTTGATTTTGGAGCTGCTGCCATGTCCCTGCTCACCCAGTTTCCTCTGCTAGGTGCTGGGTGCTGTCTTCTCTGGGCTACCACCCACAGGGAAGGACTCCTCCATGGCCAGCTCCACAGCAGCCAGGGGACACCGCACTGACCACACCCGCCCCTGCCGAATGTGTGTCATGTCTTTTTTGTTTGTTTGTTTGTTTCTCTTTTTGCAGTACCAGGGATTGAACTCATGACCTCGCGCTTGCCAGGCAGGTGCTTATGCTGCTGAGCTAAATCCCCAGCCCAACGTGTCATGTCTTTTAAAAAGCAGCAGAGACCCCAAGGAAAATCCCAAGTGTGGCAGAGGACAAGAGGTGGCCCTGTGAGGCAGGGTGCACTGTCTACTATGTCTGCAGCCTGGCCTGGCCATGTACTCACGTGTGGGGCTCCCATGCCTGGGGCCCCCTCTTGCGCCGTCCTGTAGGGTGAGCTTTGCAGCCGACAGTGGTGGGGGCGGGAAGGGCGGTGGTGGGGGCGTCATCAGGATGGGCACCTGGGGGACAGCACAGTCAGTCAGCGCAAGGGCATCAACCTGTGGACCTGGGGGTCTTGTGCCTTGCTCACCTTGCCCTCCTGGTGAAGGGAGCCAGAGGAGGCAGCTCCGGTCCCTGCTGCACTGGGGCCCAGGCCCCACAGGCCCCTGAGGTCTCCTCTGGGACCCATCGCTCACAGTGACCCCCACGCCCAGACTTGGGTGGCCCCATCCCAGGGCTGAGTTGCAAGCTGATTAGAAATTCCTAACTTCGGGGGCTGGGAATTTAGCTCAGAAGCATAAGCACCTGCCTTGCAAGTGTGTGGTTCTGAGTTCAATCCCTGCTACCGATAAAAAAGAAAAAGATGACAAAAAAACCCCCACAAAATTCCTAACTTCTTTGTAGGAAGCCGGCCTCCTGCTCTGCCTGGGCTTAGGACATGCAGGGCCACTGCTGCCCCCAGAGCCTCAGCCTCAGAGACTTACCAGAGCACAGGTGAGCACACACCGCCCAGCACCCTTGGCCACCTGGCCACGGAAAGGGGACGCAGCCCGCAAGTCTGGCCTCCTGGCCGTGCGCAACTCACTCCCCCGGAACCTGTGCCAGGAGGACCTCACACAGGCACTGAGTGCAGCGCGGGGGAGTGTGGCCCAGGGCCGTTGAAGATGCCGCCCCCACCAGAGGTGTCACATTAATATTTGAGGGCTGGGTGTCAGGTAGCTGGGCAGGCTGGGCTGGACCATCGTGGGATCCCTTACTGCCCATCCCAGTCCTTCATGGTGCAGAACCAGGGCTGGGGACCTCAGAAGATAGGGGCTTGGGATCTCTGTGCTCTGTGACAGGAGAGGCCAACTATACAGATGTCCCACCCACAGACGGGGAAACAGACTCAGGGGATATGGGGCTGGCAGAGCTGCAATCTGAGTTGTCCAGGGGAGCATGGGGCTCTAGGTAGAGCCAGAGGCAGGGTCTTGCTATTATTCCACCACCAGAGCTAAACCCTGACTGTCCCCACCTGGCCTCCAGCAGACAGAGGCAGAGGGCTTCCTGCTCACTCTGAAGAGAGGGTTCTGGGGGACACTGGACACAGCAGCTGTCTGGGCTCAAACTGTATCACCTGAGGCCTTGGGGTTGGGGGGCCCTGCCTAGCAGCCCTTGGCACCCCACCCCCATTGAATGTGCCCTGTAGATTGCTACCTCACTTGTGGGTGGCTCTGGGAAGGAGTGGGACAGGAACATGGGAAGCCCTGGGCATCCTCGGCTCCCTGAGTCTGGTCCCTGCTCTGAGAAGCAGCGGGATCAGCCTTGTCACTGTCCAGCCTTTGAGCCTCTCGTGGTCCCTGAACCTCAGGGAAAGGAGTCACCGCGTCCCTGCCTTGCCCAAGGCCCAGGACCCTGGGGTCCATGGGACAGCAGGAGGGGCAGGGATCAGAGCTCAGGCCCTGGGGTCCTAGCAGCCAGCCATGCATGTCCCCCAGTCCCAGCATCTGATGGCCACCCCGGACCCAGCTGCACCCCTCCCTGTGTTTTTGGTGAGACTAGAATGTGGCAGGGCACACTATGCATTATGCATTGAAGGTGGCTGTGGGGAGCAGGGTTACAGACCTGTAATGCACCCGGACTGAGAAAATCATGACCCGCCACCACGCCCGGCAGCCACTGCCACAGCTGAGATTCTGAGACTGCTGGTGGCTGAGCCCTTCCCATCCTGGGAGCATGACTCTGCTCTCTAGCCTCAGTTTCCCCTTCTACCCAAGGAGGGGATGCTGGGGACTTCAGACATGGAGCAGAGCCACTAAACAAGAGGGGCCACTCTCTGCCATGGGACAGCCCTTCCATCCTGCCTCACAGATGGAAGGATGCCTCACGAAGTCAAGGCTCAGAGAGCCTGCGGTGCCCAGTGCCCAGGAGGGCCAGCGGGCCTGAGGGAGCAAGGGCTCGGTGGGCGAGGGCTGACCCTAGCTGCAGCTGCCTCGCCAAGGAGCTTGGAAGGAGCGGGTCACCCACCCTTCACTGCTCAGAGCCCCCATGTGTGGCCAGGCACATGAGGCTCTGGGTGGACAGTGGGCACCCTGAGGCTCTGCAGACAGCAATGGGGTGGGCATCTCCTAGGGACTGCGCTCAACAGGATACCCAGCCCCACCCCAAGCAGCCTCTCCTGGGGCCAGGGATGGGGGCGTCAAGGCTGGAGTGTCAGGCTGTGAGGGATCTCATCACCTCCTGGGGGCCGACATGGGGACAGCCGGTGCAGGGCACCTCTGCATATTGTATTTCCATCAATATTGCATGGGGCCCAGCATCCCAGGGCCGGCCCGCAGCTGCTGTCTGCCCTCCCGCTGAGTGGGGGACATCGCTGGCAGTGTGAGGCAGGAGCAGGGTGGGCCCTGAGGGAGAAGACACAGCCTGGGTCTGGGCTACAGAAGGGAAAACAGGGGCACAAAGGCTCCTGGGTGGGGCAGGGAGATGCCGTGACCAGGAGTGAGCCCCAGGAAGCCCAACACCATCCTGGCCCTGCCCCAGGAGATGGGCAGGGCATCTAGGAGGGGCTGGGCAGGAGTGGGGCTGTCCCTGTGGGGCAGAACATCAGGGTGGGGACACCAGTGGTGGCCACTCTCCCAACCCCCTCAGCCACCACCCAGGGTGGGGCATGGCTGGGCTATGGAGGGTGCAGGGGCCAAGGCAGGGTGGCCTGAGGAAGAGGGTCCTTCTCTGGGCAGTGGCCAGTCCAACACTCAGTGGCTCAGTTACCTCAACAGTCACTGAAACTGCTCCCCACGACAAAACCAGGCCATGAAGTCCCCAGGGCCCGCCCATGCGGCCCCAGCAAGAGGCCATGTGAGGGCCGCCTGCCTGGGGCCAAGGAGAGCTGAGCCCTCGCTAGTCCTGGACACTCAGAAGGACAATGTCCCTGATGGCTCCACGTAGTCCTGTGAGATGCGCAGGGAGACAGGACACCTCTGTGAAGGAGAGGCCTCCCCAGGGTCGCTGCCTGGGCTGGAGTGTATGTGGGGAGCGCTGGAACAGAGCTGCCCTGCAGAACTGCTGAGCCGCACTGCCAGGCCCACCAACTGGTTAACCGTTTCTGTTTTCCCAGATGGGGACAGGGAAGACAGAGGCCATGGTCCTGGGCAGTGCGGGGTCCCCTCAAGGTCCCCCCAGCTGGAACAAGCACTTGCTCCCACCTGGGCACCCTTAGCTGCTGTGACGTCACCGGAGGAACTGGCCACGAGGGCCCATGGCTTGTCACAGAGCCTGTCCCAGCCCATGTTTTTCCCAGCCGCCATAGCCTGTTCCAGCACCCACAGCTGGCTGTGCACCCCCATTCCTGGGCCTGCAGGATGGACAGGGCCCCAGGGCCTCACCGGCCGCGCCATCTCCCGCAGGTACTGGGCACAGTCCTGGTGCCCATGGTACTCAGCCAGGTCCGCCGCTGTGTACCCATCTTCGTCCCGCAGGTAGGGGTCCACGTGGTGGGACAGCAGAGTCTGGCAGCACTGCGGAGAACGGGGAACCATATCTGGGGAGCTCACCAGGCACCAGGGGAGCAACAACCAAGGGCCCAGAGACCTGGCCCAGGAGCCCAGAGCCTCCCATCCTGCATGACAGTGACAGCCCCCAGGGAAGCCCTTTCCAGATGGGGGATGGGTGGCAGAGAGGCCAGCTCTCCAGAGCACAGCAGGGACCAAGCCTTCAGGGGCTCAGGGAGGAAGGTTTCATCTTGCTGCTCAGGAAGGTCTCAGAGGGGGCACCAGCCAGGAGGACAGGGGCAGGGGCAGGCCTGGCCCCAAGGGACAATGGGCATGGCAGGCCATGAGGGTGTGGGAGGAGGAGGGAGAGGAGGAGGAGGAAAAAGAGCAGGGGGCAGGGAGAGGAGGAAGAGGGAGGGGGGAGGATGAGGAGGGAGGGGAGGAAGGAGAGGAGGTGGGGGAGAAGCAGGAGAGCTTGGTCACAGTGACACAGCCTGTGGCCCCACACTGGTGAGCGCAGTGTGTCCCAGGTGCGCCCATCCCCTGCTAGGAGGTGTGGCCTGGGCAGACGTGAGGACTCGCTGAGCTCACAGCAGCTGCTGGCACAGAGGCACCATAACTACACAGGGCATACCCTTGGCGAGCACTCGGATTAGCAGGTGCCACCCTGGGGAACAGGGTAGTTGTGGGGGCCAGGCCTCCGCTCCCGGCTCTGGGCAGAGACCATGAAATCTCAAGGCCCCCGGATTCATCTGCAAATCACTTTCCAGTGATGCCTGGCACACGGGGAATGGGAGACCTCACCCGCCAAGGCAGCTGGCAGAGGGCTGAGAGCCACTAGGCCGAAAGCTGTGCCTGTCACACTTGGGGAACACAGAAGTGGAGCACAGAGATTCGGCCGGGGAACTGGTTGGGCCCGGGTCAGGGGTACACTAACAGAGAGAGTGTCATTGGGAGCAGTAGAACACCCGAGAGAGTGAGGGCCGAGGCCTGGCCCCCACCCCCCGAGGTGCTCTGGGAATGTGGGGGTCCTACAGGAGGCAAGACCAAGGACCCTGGGTCCTAGACTTACTGATCAGTCCATTCACACGGGCTGCTCCAAATTCAGGTTGGTTGTAAGTTGAGATTATTGTTCCCATAAGAAACAATGGAAATGCCCACAATGCTTTCCATAGTGTTATCGCCATAAAAAGGCTGAGATAATGTGTGTGATTTATAAAAACACCAATACTTCTCCTAGTGTACTCATCAAAAAGTCATAAAATGTGCCTGGTTTACCAGAAACTGTTTGATACTGTACTCACCACTCTAGGTGACCTCTTCAGCTACAGGAGGGAGGATGGATGGAGAAGTGACTGTGCAGGACAGTCCCCTTCCACAGGAGCAGCAGGGACCTGGCTCTCTGGTTGTCATGGATTAGAAACTGGTGGTCAACTTAACACAGTTGAATTTAATCGGCATGGTGCTGAGGGTAGAGGGCCCACCTGAGGAAAGCTGTTAGCATGAAGGGAGACGTGGAGAGGAAGAGAGGGGCCTTATGGGTTCTCCTGAGTGTTGTAGTTTGGAGCTGTTGGTTCTCCTGGAGGAGCTTGTCCTGCTGGCTCCCCGATATGAATGCAGCTGTTATCATCAGAGGAGCCAGGGACCTTATCACTGAGAGTGGCTGTGGTTCACTTTGGAGGAGCTCTGGTCCTTACATTGAACATCACTTCCTGGCTCCAGAGAGGAAGGTGTTGTTTAATCTCCAGGAGACACTGGTCATGCTGGCCTCCTGATATGTACCTGACTATTATCGTCAGAGGAACTCAGGACCTCACTGTCACTGTGGTACGTTGCAGGGTAGCCCTGGTCCTTATTTTGAGCATCACTTCTTGGCTCTGGTGTAGATCTCTCAACCTATTGGCACAGACTTTCTAGCTTCTACTGCTGACCTTTGGGACTTCTCAGTGCAGATCTGTAAAACAGACTTTCATGAGTCATTTGCTGTGGGCTCTGGGCCTCCAGTTGGACTCATGGGAGGCATTGTCATGGGCTCCAGGTCTTCAGCTGGACTCACACAGGACACTGCTGTGGGATCCAGGCCCTGGGCTACATTTTCTAGGTCGTTGGTGTTGTGGGCAGATTTCCTGCACTTTCTTGTACTTAACTCTGGGTGACCATCATAAAATAATATAAATTGTGTCCTGTATGAATTGTTCTCACATTCCTGACTACCACAAAAATTGGTACCTTGAAAGTGGGGTCATTGTGATGTTCCTGACCATGTAACTTAAGAGACCTGGGAATTAATTTAGAAAGCTTTTGAGGGACTGACCTAGAAGCAGCCCCTGTATGCTGTAAGCTGTATTGGAGACTCTGGTTGAAGCCTGCAAGATCAGAGTACTGATGGAAATGCTGCCGGTTAAGACGGAGCTTGGGAGGCTTCTGTTGAGGACTGCATTGGCTGCTGGAGTCCAGGTAGGATATTGTGCTTTGGCTGAAAGTTGTTCTGCTTTTTTCTTGTGTTTAGAGATATTATCTGGGTGGCAGAAAAATTTCAGTGCAGTCTACTGTTAGGATGGTAGCATTGTTACTTCAGAGAGCTTTTGACCAGATCTATGTTGGAAATTAGAGCAACGAGCTAGTAGAGTAATTTAAACATTTGGCCAGAAAGAAGGCTCCAGTGGAACTGTGGGTTGCAAAGACGAAACAGAGGAGAACATAGTTGTTTAGAGCAGGACAATGGAAAAATGAACTGAAGTCTCTCACCTGAAGGGAAGAATGTATTTGAATTGCAGGAAATTCTTGTTTTTCTGTCTTGCCATGCCACATTAAAAATTTAATGGGAAACAAGGACTGTGATTATAATAGCTCTTTTGATTTTAATATTGTTTTATAGACATAGACATGTGGCATAGATTTTCTGGCTTCCACTGCTCATCTGTGAGCCTTCCCAGTGCAGATCCATGAAACAGACTTTATAATCAAGTTAATCAAGGTATTGTGGTTTAATGTTGAACCTTGGTCACCCTTTGAATATTTTGTTTTTGGTGCAGGAATAAGTGTAATGAGAACTGTATATACATAATGTATTAACCTAAATCTGAATAGATCAAGACATGCTGATTTTCACAAATCTGCCGCTAGAGACTATAGTTTAAGGAAATGTGTGTGGTTATCAAGTTGACCAGGGGTAGATTATTAGGGATTAAAAACTAGTGGTCCACTTAGAACCAGAAGAATTAAATGGGCAGGGTGCTGAGCGGAGATGTTCCACCTGAGGAAAGTTGCCAGCATAAAAGGAGGTGTGGAGAGGAGGAGAGAAGCGTTGTGGGTTCTCCTAAGTGCTGTAGTTTGGAGTCACTGGTTCTCCTAGAGGATCTCATCATGCTGGCTTCCGATATGAATTTGGCCTTTCTCATCGGAGAAGCTTGGGACCTTGTTGTCACTGCGAATGAATGCGTTTCACTTTGGGGGAGCTCTGGTCCTTAGGTCGAGTGTGGCTTTCTGGCTCTGGAGGAGACAACGTGTGCTGTTTAATCTCCAGGAGATGCTGGTCACACTGGCTTCCTGACATGTACTCAGCTTTCTCATTGTCAGAGCTCAGGACCTCATTGTTGCTGAGGATGGCTGTGGTACTTTTCAGGGGATCCCTTGTCCTTATTTTGAGTGTCACTTCTTGGCTTTGGTGTAGAACGTTTAACCTACCAGCACAGCTCCTTCACCTCACTGGCATAGACTTTCTGGCTTCCACTGCTCATCTGTGAGCCTTCCCAGTGCAGATCCATGAAACAGACTTACAGGAGTCCTTATCATGGGCTCTGGGCCTCCAGTTGGATTTGTGGGAGGCATTGTCATGAGCTCTGGGTCTTCAGCTGGACTCATGCAGAACACTGCTGTGGGATCCAGGCCCTCGGCTGATTTTCTAGATCTTTAGTGTTGTGGACAGATTTCCTGTACTTTCTTGCACTTAACTCTGGGTGACCATCATAAAATAATGTTATAAACTGTATCCTGTATGTAATTGCTCTGCTCACAACCCCGACTACGACACTGGGGTCCTCCTTCTCCTTAGAGAGTCTGTAGCCCACCAGGGCCTGCTTCTGGCTCACCAGCTCTCTACCTACCTTTCAAAGCTCTAAGGTCCATTTTTGTCTTTAACACTGCTCTGCAGTGTGACTCGACATTGTCATTAAGTGGGTGAACGCAGCCATTGGCTTTTTCTCAGGGAGGGGGTCTTCCCTACAAATGTCTGTAGCTCTGTCCCTTCTTTCAGGACTTCCTCTTTTTCAGAAGCATTTGCAGCCCTGACCACTGATTCCCCCCTCCCTCCAGAAAGCTCCCCAGCTTCATTCTCTGTGCACACACAGCGCTGCCAAGGTTCCCTGTAGACAGGTCCTGCGTGTGTCCCTCCCCTGGCTCCTCAACACCACTGTCCACCTGCAGGACTGTGGACTCTGCTGTAGTCACAGGGTCATCAGCTGCAGGGCCAGCCAAAGGCTTGGGCCGCTCTGCACAACCTGTACAGCTTCTCCTGTGTGATTCTAGGCCACACTTTCCACCAGGCAGCTCTCAGCATCCTTCGAGAGACCCTGGCCCAGGGTTTCTCAGTGAACTCCCACAGGAAGGGATGTCATAAGGCTCCTTCCAGTGCTCTTTAGAGTTAAATCCGTACCTAGGGCCATCTGGAAGCACTTAGCTCCGTGTGCAGCTTCTTAGCGTTGACTGTCACCTGGTCCACAGGCTGCAGGACAGGAGTTGACTTAGGTGGGAGGAACTTCACAGAGCCAGGGGGATTCTTCAGCCAAGTTTTCCTCTTAGTTTCCTGGGTGAGCAGGGTCACTGTCCATGATGAGGAGAGCCTTGCGTGGTAAACCTTTGTCCTCTGGATATTGCTTATCAATAGGGCAGACAGCCTCCCTGACCTGCTCAAGAAAAAGTACCCCTTTTTTGTGTGTGTGGTGGTAGTACTGGGAATCGAACTAAAGACCTTAAGCTTGCCAGGTAGGCACTTATACCACCCAGCTATATCCCCAGCCTGAAAAAGTACTCTTGTTACTCAGGCTTTTGTATTAGATCTCCACATGCCTATTATTCATGACTTTATTTTCTGAACACTCTAGGGGTCTCGGTGATAAGCCAGAGAGCCTTTATCCTGAGGTCTCCCCTCACGTTGGCACATAGCAGTAAGGTTAGCCACCCTTCACAGGCTTGTGGTTGTCACTTTCTTCTCTTCCTGGGTAATGTGTTTCCTCCTGGGCATTGGCTTCCAGAAAAAGGCCAGTTTCATCACAGTCAAAAACTTGATGAGAGCAAACCCCATTTCTGTGTCATCTTTGTGAGGTGGGGTGTGTAATTTCACAGCCATTTCATCAGCCCTGGTGCTTCACCACGCCTAGTGGCTGGCACTATGAGCCCCAGATCTCATTTTAAAATTGTGAAACTGCACTTACTGGCACAAAATGTTTCACCAGAGTCACTCCATGCAGTGTCCTTTAGGAGTCACGCATTTATAGCCCCAGCTTTTTAACAAACCGTAGGCTCAGATGTGCTAAAATCTGTCATCTCCCTTCCCTTTATCCACATTCATAGCAGCCTTCCTGCCTTGCCTAACACCGTGGATCATGGGTGACTAATTTGAGCAACACTTTTAGCAACACCAGCTTTCTTATATAAATCCTTTCTCTGCAAGACTGTTGACATGGTGGATTCCAACATGCTATGCATATTAGCAAGGTCAGTCACGTGAACACGACCCTCATATTTCTCCATGATTTCCCTTTTTATTGTGATTGCTTTCTTTATCTTCCTTTCCTTCTTTAGCTGCTTTTCTAGTTTCCTTTGGGATCCATTCTGATTGTATAAAACATGACCAAAATCTTGTCCACAAACACGTCTGGGCTCAGACTGACACTGATGCACACTTCTCTGGCATCAGTGGCACAAGCAGCTGGTATTTGGGTCATAACTCAAGACTTTGGCCGTAAGTTAAACCTAAAGTTCCAATTGTGACCCAGGTTGTTCATATGTGAGGCCGGTTGTAACCTGGGGAGATCCCCTCTCCCACTCTCCCATTTCTCTTCTTCCCAGCCAGCATGAGGTAAACTGAGCCTTCCTGCCGCACCCTACACCATCATGTTCCATCAGGTGCAGCACAGGACGATGACCATGGACTGGAACCTCAGACACTGTGAGCCAAAACCAAATCTTTGCTGCTTCACAGCTGTCTCATGCATTTTGTCACAGGACAGAAAGCTTGCCCAGCACAGTGAAGTCCAAATGTCACCAATCCACTGAGGGTTCTTGTGTTCAATGCAGATGGAGCAGGAACCAGCCAGCAGTGCACAGCTCCCTGAACAGTGGTGGTCACAGGCTCTGAGAGCCACTGTCCTGGGCCTCTGGTGTTCCAGTCTCCACAGCTCCTAGCCACCCCGTATGGATCAGCTTTCATCTCAGGGACACAATGCCTGGCATAGCTTAAGAGAAGTTTGATATGGTTTTGGGGGGCTTGGTGCATGGCTGGCTGACTCCAAGGCAGGAACGATGCTGTGGAAGGGTGTGGTGGATGCTTAGTACTGGGGCGCCCCAAAACTGAGCTGGGGAATCAGAGCGGAAGGTGCCAGGGACCAAAGACCCCAAGGCCACCCCTCTTGACCCCCCCCCCCATGGTGCTTTGTTACCTCTAGCCAGTCAAGTTGATGCCTGTGCTAACTGCTGCACAGCCGGGCCGGCACCTCAGCTCTACCTCTTTGGCAGCGATCTGGGTTCCCTGCCAGTCACCGCCCACTGGTGCCACAGGTCTATGGTGATCTTCAGGGATGGCTGCTGGTCTCTGCTGCAGGTCTCTAGAACCCTCCATGGCTCCCAGGCCCTGGTGCTGCCAACTCTTCAGTGTGACCAGCTCTGCCCACTCCCTGAGATGAGAATCACCAGTGGGATGACCTCCTGACCCCTGAAACGAGGCTTTCCAGGACCCTGGGCTGCAGCATTGAGGCAGTATGGGGGGTGAGGGGACTACCTTGACCAACATGCAGGGCACTGCTCAGCTGGTGGCGCATGTGCAGGGCAGGGCATGTGCAGGGCAGAGGCTGGTGGAGTTGGGCAGGTCTAGGCTCGAGTTTGAAGCCTGGCGTGGCTAAGGTGGCACCTTGGAGAGCCGCATCACAGGGATGCCTTGGCCCCGTTGTGGGGGCAGGGGCTGCTTGATCCCCATATCCTGCAGCTGGGCACTAAGCCCTGGATCCTCAGGGTCTCCAGGAGGAGCCGGCTGCGCAGATCACAAATCCTTGGGGTTGAGGAACTTTGGGGAGCTTGACCATGGACCAGATTCTTTCTGGTCTTTTCCCCCTTAGCAGCCGGCGTCAAGCAGCGCTGTGTCTGTCATGGAGGTGCAGCTACAATCGGTGTACCCAGAGGCAGTGGGGGAGACCCTGGGGGCCCAGCCCCCATTGAGGAGGCAACAAGTGTATGTGTGTGCATGCATGCCTGTGTGTGTGTGTGTGTGCACCTGTGCATGACAGCTGCCAGTGGCCACGTCCCTACCAGCCCTCAGAGGGAAAGCAAGGATCAGAGGTTGTTTTCTTCTCTGTCTCCTAGCAATTAAGCCCCACAAATCCCAGAGAGAGAGGAGAAGCAGCCTGGGGCAGAGGAGACGTCTGACATGGTGGCAGATGACACAGCTCAGACCCAAGAATCGCAGCAGCTCCAGGTCATATCGAGAAAGCCAAAGCCCGTGTAGACAGGTGGGGTACTGAGACTGCGGTGTTCATGCCTGGAGCTCATGGTGAACTGAACACTGGGATCCAGAGCCCTCCGGGGAGCCCTGGCAGGCCGCAGGCCCTGTGCGTGACCAATTGGACTCATGTGGGGCTCAGAGCTGCACTGGCTCCACCGCAGGGGCTGTGAGTGCTGGGGAGCGAGTGAGCCAAAGCAGTCAGGCCAGGAGGTCTGCAGCCTTGCTGTCCATGTGGACATCCAGGAGCCATGGCCACCATGGTGCCCTGGGAGTCGCAGACCCTTGAGGTGACACCATGTGGCATCCTTAGCCCAGACCCTACCTGACATCTCATTTCCTGTTCTAATGCCAGTTGAGGAGCAGCTGAGATATGCAGAGGCGGGCAGAGAAGCAGACCCCAGTGTCCTGTTCCTTCCATCACTGGCTCTGAGCTGCTGGGCCACATAAATCCCGCACATTGCCCATGATCCCTGCCCACAGCCAGGCAAAGAGGAAGTAGACGGTGGAGGGGACCCATGGCCCTGCTGTGACAGTGACACCCCAATCTCTCTGCCCATCCATGAACTCACACTGGGAAACAGTCACCCGATTCACTGGGGACTTGGGAATGACTAAGCTCAAGGCCGCCTTTCCCAGGGCTCCCTGTGTGGTCTGGTGGTCACAGTACCGACATCAGCTGTCGCTGTCTTTGGTGCGGACTCGCTGTGGACTGGACAGACAGACAGCAACCAGACCAAGGCTCTGCAGCCAGGCTGGGCCTCGCTGGGGGTGGCACCATTTTCAAAGGGGACGGTGAGATGGACTCCGCTCCCCTCGCAGTGTGTCTGGGCAAGGACACTTGGTGTGTCAGGGTATGATAGAAGGACACCAGCATTGGCAGGAGGAAGAAACATGGCGCCTTGCATGTCATGAGAGATGGAACCTGGCCCTGGGGCTGTGGAAGTGGCCTGGGGTCACTCAAAACCTGGCCAGTAGCCTAGTGCACCCTGAAGAACTGGACAGAGACAGCAGAGAGGGTGACCAGGCCTCAGGACTGCCCTCCTTGCCTTGGCTAATTTCAGGGCTGTGCGCGCAGGGCTCTGGCTTCTGGCACCACAGCGCTTGGGGAGCACAGAGGATGGAACAAGCCTTGGGGATAACTGGCGGCTTTGCAGAGAGTCTCAAACTGCTCCAGCCTGAAGCTGGAAGGACCAGGGCTGCCCATCCCAGCAGGGCAGGAGAGACCAGCACCAGCCATGAGTGAGGCCAGTGGCTGGTGTCCAGTGGACGACATGGGACATACACAGTGTGCAGACCTTGGACAATTTACATGGAACTGGGCCTCAGAAAACTTCCAGGAAAACAAAAGCTAGGAACCACAACTTACTGCAACCAACACACACACACAGGGCCCTAGTAGTTTTATAATTAAACACACTGAATTTATAATTAAAAACGTCTCTCAAAGACAATGTCAAGTCTAGGCCAAGCTGGTGGCACATGCCTATAATCCCAGCACTTGAGAGGCTGAGGCAGGAGGATTGTGTTATGAGGTCAAGGCCAGCCTGCGCTATAAAGTGAGTTTAAGGCCAGCCTGAACTGTGCAGTGAAACCATCTCAAAAAGACAAAAAAAAGTCTGGTAACAATACTGATGGATTCTACCAAACACTTAAAAGAAAAAAATGAGTTAAGGTAAAAGATTTCCCAAGACGGGAAAGGGAGGCCCTCCCTAACTCATTGCATAAGCTTCCCACCAAACCCAACAAGCACAGGACAAGGGAGGGACTGACAGGCCAGGTTTCCTCCTGAACATAGAGGACAGGAGGTGAAGGCCAGGGATTGGGATGCTTGCGGGGTGGGGGGAGCTGGACTATTTTCCCAGTTTCCTTTAGTCGGATGCTATCTGCTCCACTCTAAAGGAAGAATCCGATCTAAACAGCGGTGAGGGCGAGCACCTGGTCCCATCCTGGGCAAAATGCATTTGCAGCTGCTGCCGGGGAGGCTTGGATGCCACTGGGTCGGGTCCAGGGAGTCCAGATCCGTCAGCCCCAGGGGTGCAGGTGCTGGGGGGCTGTGGTCTAAAGGAGGGGCGTCTGCCTGCGGTCAGGGTGGCAGTGGTGGGAGATGAGGGGGACTCACGCTTTGGGGTGCTCCAAATGCCATAATAATAAAGAATTTAGAAAGTTCCAAGGCGCACACCTGTAATCCCAGCATTCAGGAAGCTGAGACAGGATGACTGCTGTGAGTGTGAACTAGGCAGTGAGAGCCTCTCTCAAAACACAGAACGGGAAGCAGCTCTGCCCACAGGTTTGAGGTTGGTCCCACGGGGAGCTGGAGAACTCTTGGCTGAGCCCCTCGACCGGAAAGTGACCTGGATGTTTAGACAGACCTCCTGGCTGACACCCCTCCCTGGCTTCATGGGGTGCAGGAAGCCCAGTGCTCAGGCATAGAGCCAGTGAGTGCAGGCTGAGGCTGGGGCATCTGCACTGGCAGGGCTGGGCTTCCCCTCCTCAGGGCTGGGCAGGTCCTGGTGGGGTGTAACCCTTGGACCCTCGCCCTGCCACGCCAACCCTGGGCGTTTCCTGGAGACCCTGCTTGCCGGACCGTGGCTTGCTCTGGCCCTGCTGGGAGCCCCAGCCCCTGCTGTGCCCCAGAGGCCCCGAAGGTCCCCAGCCCTGCACATGCCACGTACCTCTGTGTGTCCGTTCTCAGCCGCGTCGTGCAGAGGGGTCCCGCCCCAGGAGTCCCTGGTCACTGGGGCGCCCAGCAGCAGTAGCCGGTCCACTACGGGTGTGTGGCCTCCACGGGCAGCAAAGTGCAGGGCCGTGGCCCCCTCATCATCCCGCACCATCAGGCCAATGTCTGTGAAGTTAACCTGGGCAGGGGGTGGGCTGGGTGTCACAAGGGCCGGGTCCTTGTCCTTTGCTGATGCCTGACCACCCCAGTCACGGGATGTAACCTGTGGTGGATGCAGCCCTTGCCCTGCTAAATAGTCAGCTGGGCACTGCTGGGCCAGGAGAGGACCAGGCCAAGGCAAGGTGAGTGCAAAGGACCTGGGGCAGCGCTGGGTAAGAGCTCCATTATGAGGAGTGGGGGCAAGAAAGAAGAATCACAAGGGCTGGGGAGGGGACTCCCCTTTCCCCTGGCAACCAGAGTCACTTTTTGTGGGTTGTTCATTTTGTTTGGTTATTTTGAGACGGGGTTTCCCTATGTACCCCAGGCTGGCCTCAAACTCACAGTGATACTCCTGCCTCAGCCTCTCCAGTCAGAGGGCTGCATGGAATGCAAGGCAGATCTGGCCTGGTGCCCTCCATGGCTCCCTAGTGTCTTGGGAAGAGCCTGAGTCCTGCTGGGGTCCCTGCCTGTCTGTACCCCTGCCCCTCTGCTGGAGGCCTTGGCTGCCCCACCAGCAGCCTGCTGCCTCCTCCTTCTCCTCCTCCTCACCAGCCACCACTTCTTCCCCTGCTGGCTGAAGTTTGGTGGGCAGAGGTCTCAGCCCCCGAGCCGACTGCCCACTGCCCCGCAGGCCCTGCAGGCAGAGCCAGAGCGCTGCAGACTCGGGAAGCCCCGTCCCCACCCCACTCCTGGGCCCCCTCACCAGCCAGACAACGAGCGAGTAGTGGCCTCGGGCAGCGGCCGCGTGCAGCGGGCTCATGCCATCCAGGGCACGCAGGTGGACATCGGCGCCGCAGTCCTTCACCAGGAACTGGGCCAGGTGCAGGTGGCCCTCCTGGCAGGCCAGGTAGAGTGGGGAGGCACCACTGCGGGTCCTCCGGTTTATGCAGCTGCACGGAGGTGTGCAAAGGGCCGGGGTCAGGGCTGCTGGGGGTGCCTGCCCTGTTCGTGTCCACTTCCCTGCCCCAGGCACCCAGATGGATGTGGATGCTGTGCACTGCCTGACGGTACCAGCAGAGGGTGGGAGGAAGCAGCCCCTGGAACACAGCCCCACCTGCTCCCACCCAGCTTGGGCTCCCGGCCGACTGCGCCAGTGGGCACCAGGGCTGGCATGGATATGTACCCGGTAAGGATGGGCCTGCCCCCACGCCTGCCACAGGTGAGGCCCAGCAGAATCCCTAATGCCTGGGAGCAGCTATGGTGAGGTCGGGCCCTGGCCCACGTGGACCCCTCCTGGGTGCCACAGACTCTGCCCCTTACAGCCCAAGCTCCCAAATCCCCACCAGCCACTGCCCAAGGCTGCACGATCTGACACTGGTGCCAGGTCTCCACCATCGCTGTGGAGACACAGAAATGGCCACACTGCCCCAAGGGCTCTGCTCCCACAGAGGTGCCCACAGGGCTGGGGCTCCGTGGCTTCTCGGCAGGATGCTGGGGAGAGGGATGCGCTCTCGAATGTTCTGCCAGCCACGGCCACATGGGGCGGTGACCAAGAGTGACAGGGTCACACCCCAGGGACTATCTTAGCCACACTGTTGTGGGGACCCCTGTCCCTGGCTTCCGCTGGCAAAAGGGGAAACTGAGGCCCAGAGCAGCATGATTTGCTTGTGGGGGCTGGGATGGGGTGGGCCAGGCCCTCCTTATTCTTCCCCTCCCTCCTCCCTTCCTCTTCCCTTCCCACACAAAGTCCTCTATGCTCCTCGCCAGATGGACATGAGACACAGGATGGCCCCAGCCCTGTCTCATCACACAGCAGCTCCCTTTCCCCAGAGCCTAAGGTCCTGCAGGGCCGCACCCCATGTATGTGCTCCTTGGGACTCGACCCTGCTGGGGGCAAGGCAGCACTGGCCAGGCCAGGGTCCAGGGCAGCAGCTGTGGTCTACAATCACCACCGTGCCTGCTTTGCTCCTGTGGCCCGGGTCAGGCGGACACGTGGGCACAGGGCATGGGACCCTCCCGCTTGTGTGTACATGCATGTGCCCTGTGTGTGTATGCACGTGTGCACTTCTGTGCTGGTATGAAGCCAGAATGGCTTCGAGGTGGCCTGGCCTGAGCCCTATGGCCACGTCCCAGAAACCTCTGCTGGGTGGTCCCGGGGGCTGATAACAGGGACACCATGTCACCACCCAGCTGTTGGGCTTGTCCTGGGACCAGCGTGGGGTGGCCAGGGTGCCCAGATAAGACACTGGTGCCCTGGAACAGGTGCGGTCAGAGGCAGGTAGCTCCTGGGGGAAGGTGGGGAATCCAGAGCCTTTTCACCCAGGCCCATTGTTATAGCAACAGTGATTCAGTGCAGGGTACGGTGTGGGTGTGGGTCTCCCTTCTGACTGTCCTCAACACTGGCACTGGCTGGGAGCTCAGCACAGGGCTCAGGACTCTACAGCGGGCAGACCCAGACCTGATCAGAGCCCCATGCAAGTCTACGGTGAAATCACCTCTCCTCAGCAGGGGCTTCAGGGCCCACCCTTCCCCACTGCTTTCTGCTCATCCTGGGGTCCGCACTGCCACCCCGCATTGCCAGCCCCTCTCCCCCGGACCTCAGGCTCTCACCCACTGTGGGCAGCCACCAGGAGCTTCAGGCAGGTGAGGTCCCCGCTGACAGCTGCGTGGTGCAGCGGCAGGGCGCCCTCCAGCGTCTCCAGCGTGGCCGCGTGGCCCTCCTGCAGCAGCCACTCCACCAGCGCTGGGTGCCCGAAGCGGGCGGCCAGGTGCAGCGTAGAAACACCTGAGGCATCCTGGTCCTACCGAGGCACGGTCAGGCCATGAGTGGCACAGGGCTCAGCCCACCCTGCTGGGCAGCACCCACTCCTCACTGCTGGGTAGGACAGGACATAGGTTGGGGTTTGGGGCCACATCCTGGGGTCCTGCCCCAGCCTGGACCATTCCTAGGCTGACTGTGCGTGGTCAGAAAGGCTCCACGTGTTCATCGGTGCCTGGGATGGTGTCACGGGACCTGTCCCACCTCCCCAGACGCAGGTCCCTGAGATCAGGGACTACAGTGACGGCACCTGACAGAGCCGTGTGCCCGTGGGTCCTCTGGTCCCACGGCTCTGACCACTGGGCAACATCCAGCCACTCAGCACCCTTTCAAGTGAGCAAGCAGCCCGGCTACAGAAGCCTCCAAGGATCTGGACTTGAGACCTGACAGCCTTAGCACTACCCCAATCCCCCCAGCACGTGACTCAAAACTCCAGAGCCCCTCTTTCTGCATCCTTTTCTAGATACTTTGGGAAGAGGCCCGGCCATTGGGCCTGGTCATGGACCCCCACTAGTGGCCAAAAGCACAGAGCCTGGAGCTGGGGAGCCTGACCTTTGGGGCTTCCCTGCCCACCCCCAGGCCAGCTTGCCTGGCCTGCTCACCTGCAGCCCGCAGCCTCCGTTGAGGACCAGCCAGCACAGCTCGGCCAAGTGGCCAGTGGCTGCAGCGTCATGTGCCGGGGTGGCCCCGTTATGGGCCCGCTGGTTGCCGGGCAGCTTGGCCTGCTGCACCAGGAACCGGATGCAGTCCAGGTGGCCGGCGCGGGCAGCATGGTGCACCAGCCCGGCCCCCAGGGTGTCGGTGATGCCAGGCCCCAGTGAACCGGCCTTCAGTAGCCGCTCCAAGGTGGACACATCCCCGCCCTTAGCGGCTACTAGCGCCTGTTCCTCCATCCTCTGGCTCTCCGTGGCAGTGGCGTGGCTCAAGCCCAGGCTGGGCCAGGCTTCCTGTTTCAGGCGTGGACGCAGCTGCCGGCTCTGGTTACCGATAAGCAGCATACGGGGCAGATGGAAGGCGACGAGGAGTGGGGGCCAGGGGGCAGGCCTGGGAGAACCTCAGGGCCCCACCCCAGCCACTCCTGCAGTGCCCGAGTCCAGATGCAGGGAGCCGAGGGGGATGGGGGGCACCATTCCTGGGGACACAGCCACGCAGGCCAGGCTGGAGGTGGGTGCAGGCCAGTGATAGGGGACAGCCCTATGCCATCCACAGTCCATGGCTACAGCTTGCACCTTCCTGCCAGCGCTGTGCCTCACAAGGAAGCTGCCACCAGGGTTTCCGGCCAGGCTGGGCAGTGTTTCCAGCAGGTGGCCAGCTTGCTGCTTCCTCTGCCTTCCGGCACTGGCCCAGCCTCGGTGCTCAGGCATGGGGGGCAAGGATCCCGCGCAGGACTGTCCTAGGCTGCCTAGACCAGGAGGCTGCTGGGCCCAGCCCCATCCAGCCACAGGCAGTGGCCCGGGGGCCTCCTGCCCACCTGGGTCCCCGAGGTGACGCCGACCCCTTCCCCAGGTGGCTCAGACAGAGGCCTCCTGCCAGAGAGCACAGGGCGTCTACGTGAGTGCCTCAGTCCTTTATTAGTTCCCTCAGCTGCCTGCTGGTGCCACCACAGTTCTCTGTGCCCGGAAACCATGCAGGAAAAATGCATCCCCTGGAAACCCTGCCTGCGTGAGGCTCGGCCTGTGATGGTAAACCTGTGTCAGGCTGAGACACAGGCTCTGGCTTCCCGACCTGGGGTGAACAGAGGGGTCCAGGGTGGACCAGGCCCCTTCAGGAGGGCAGTCAGGTCCAGCGGGGGGCGGGGGCATGAGGGGCGCAGCCACCGCCTGGCAGGTCTGTGTGCACTGAGGTCATAGGAGGGGGATGGCGAGGCCACTGGGGACTGAGTTTGGAGAGGGGGTGAGGTGGCCCTGGGGGACCCCCTGGCAAAGTGTGCTGATCGAAGTGAAACCGAGTTTCCTATGTCTGTTTTCAGTCCCGGGCACATGCACTGGGCAGGAGCTCCACGCCTGGCTGCACTCCTGGCCTGCACTGCAGCAGGGTTTCACTGAGCTGCCCAGGCTTCACTGTGCCACTCTCCTGCCTCAGCCTCCACAGCAGCTGGGATTACACACCACCGCACCTGCCTACTTCCTATTCTCCTGATTGCAGCTCCCTGAGGATGGTTCTCAACAGGTGCATTTCATCTTTGGGGTAAAATACCACCTGTCTGGAATGTGACCCCCGGGAAAGGCTACTATCCCTGGGGGTAGGGAGGTGGCCCTGGCACCAGTGGGGAGGTCGTCCTATGGGGGTGCTGGTGTCAGTGTGGATGGTCAGGCAGATGTGACCTGGCCTGGAGGGAGGAAGGGGGCTGTCCTCACTCGGCCCCGGTGGGGCTGGGATGCTCCTGTGGGCATGGAGGGTGTGACTGGTGCTAGGCCTGTGACTCCAGCCGGGCTACGGCCTGCTTCAGGTCCTGCACGGCAAGATCCACGTCAGCCCGGGTGGTGCTGCGGCCTACACTGAGCCGGAGCGCATTCCTGGCCAGGTCCCAGGGGACGCCACAGCTGAGCAGCACCGGAGACGGCCTGTGGAGGACAGTGCCACTGAGAGGGCAGCCACAGGACGCAGTGTCCCTGCATCCTTCCAGTTGGGAGACTTGCTGTCCCTTCTCTTGGCCCAGAGCCCCTCGCCTTGGCCTCGGCACCCCTCAACCAGGCCTTCATGGGCCTGTGCTTCCCCAGAGGGAGCATGGAAGCCCCCAGAAGGGCGCCCCCTCCCAAGCCTCCTTGTACGGCGCTGCCGCTGGCATCCTGCACAGCCTCGGTTTCCTCGCTCAGAGTTGCTCCTCACGAGTCCTCTCCTGGGTGGTGGTGAGGAGAGCGATCGCTGCACACCCCATCTGGAGCGACCGCAGGCCCATGGCTGTCCCTGCCTCCACCTGAGCACAGGCAGTGTCCACACACACTCACCGGTCCCCGTGGTCCGAGTGGCATGAAGCCCCCACGCTGGCCAGCAGTGCTCGGCAATGGGCCAGCACCAGGTAGCCTGCGGAGACAGCACCACACTGAGACCCAGGGTTACCCCCCCCCCGCGCCTCCCCCAGGACAGCAAGGGCCCTCAGCAGAGCCCAAAGACAAGGCTCTCTTGCCATGGCCAGTTACTACCCTGCCTTGTCAACCTGGCACTTCTGAAGGTCACCTCTGAGGCCAGGCAGGAGCCCACAGCGGGGTGTGGTTCAGTGACCACTATGAAGAAAGCAGCCATCTCTGTCACACTGAGTGGACAACAGCCACCCTGGATCTGGTGGGGGACAGAGGGTGCCGCCCCTTCACGTAGGAAGGCTGGTGAGAGGGCTGGAGCCTCAGCTTCCTTTCTGAGGACATGCAGTTCCATTCCTGGCCTCCAGTTAGGCTGCACACCAGTGACTCCCCAAGCTCCTGCAGGACCTCTATGGGACCTGGGATGTACAAAGTGTCCTCTCCTGGGGCCACGGCCACCCATTTGGGGGCCCCACATTGGGCCCTGGCCTGTTGCTGGCTGGAGAGCAGGGTCCAACTGCTTGTGAGGTGTTGTCTGGTGCTCTCTCCCTCCTTGTGAGCTGCCAGAGCCATGGCCTCTCTGGTCCCTTCCACTCATGAAGGTCATGAAAGTGCTGCTGGGAGCTGGGTGGTTCTGTTTCTTCCCGGACTACTCACCCCGGACCTGTGACTGAGCACCATCCCCTCTTCTAGTCTTTGTGGATGTGAGGTACGCAAGGCAGGGGCCAGCGGCCAGCGGCAAGGCCCCTGAGGCAGCTCTCAGGTATCAGCTGGGACCCAAACTCAAGTCCATGGGGAGGAGAGGCCAGGCAAGCCATGTGCTCACCTTGGAGCTGGGGTCCTCGGATGGAGAAGTTGCAGGTGTTGGGGAGGCGCTCGGTGCCCGGGAAGCAGCTGTTTAGGTGGATTCTCCTCTGGCCAAATTCGGCCTGTGGAACCAGAGAGGGTACAACGTGAGCCCTCTGTGCCTGAGGCCCCTTCCTAAACCCCGATCCTCCTCCTGTCCCATGCCAGGCCCCTCCACTCACCTCCAGCCTCTCCTCCAGGTAATCTCGGATGTCCCGCATGTGGGCCTCATAAGCCTCGCAGTTCTCAGTCACCAGCTCTGCGGCCTGGGGACACAGACACGGGGCCCAGGGGACCTGCTCAGTGGATGGGACACCACTGGCCATGGTGTGGAGGGCGGCAGGAGGCCCCTGAGGATGTGTCCCAGAGCCTGCGTCAGATGCAGGGAACAAGGACAGGAAGAGGCTGATGGATCTCCCAGCATGAGGCGAGGACCTGGGGGGTGGAGCCACCCAGCCCATCTGGGCCCCAGGGAGGTCAACAAGAGGCTGCAACAGTGGACAGGGGTCCTGGGAGAGGCCCTGGCTGGTACTGTGGTCAGGGACATGCGTGCATGTGTGTGCACAACTGTGTATGCACATGCGTTGGGGGGCTGCTCCCAAGGGGCACACGGAGGGCAGAGCCGCTGGTGGGCACCACAGGCAGAGGACTCCAGGGTAGGCAATGGGCAGCACAGGCTTGGTGGCCGCTGAGGTGCAGCAGGGGAGGAAGAGGCCGTGGTCCAGGGCTCAGCAACAGGGAGGGAGGCCTGGCAGATGGCTGTGAGGACCCAGGGCCCAGACGGAGCAGGGCAGGGGTCTTGGGAGGGTGCTGTGAACTGGGCGCCCTATGGGGACGCGACCCCAGGCCACAGTGGGCAGAACCTTGAGCCAGACCTTGAACCCAGAATTTTACAGCCAGGGTCCCATTGTCCCTGCTCATGTGGACCCCACTTATGGCCTTAGGCCTCACAGCAACACCCAAAGCAGCTGGCCAGTAAGTGCCGGCTGGGGTGGCTCGGGGTACAGCGCTGCTATGGTGTTCAACCACCAGCACCCTGCGCCAAATGCCACTCTCCTGCCAGGAGAAACTGAGACAGGCAAGGCCGAGCCCTTGGCTGCGGCAGGGTGGAAGGTGGGACACAGGGAACAACGGGCAGAAGAGGAAGCGGGCACGAGACAGGGCAGTGGCCATGAGCAGTGCCTGACTTCTAGGCACCACCCCACCTGTGCAGTCCCCACTGGAGGACAGGAGAGCATAGGGCCCAGGGTGCACAGCCTGCACCAGGCCGCAGTGGTCTCCCATGCTGCAGACCCCTGGGGGCCGAGCCAGCAGCACAGAGTCTGCGTTGTGCCAAGGACAGTGCTGCCATCGGGAGGGACTGGCTCAGGGAGCTTTTCCTTCTCCCAGGGCCTCTTCTCTGTGCTACACCCACAGATTGTTTTGATTTTTGAGACCAGGTCCCACAAAATTCCTAGGTTCCTAAGTTCCTGGGGCTGGGATCCTCTTGCCTCAGCCTCCCGGAGTGCTGGGATTACAGGCGTGCACGTCTGGCTGACCCTTTCCCTTTCAAGGCCAAGCATGTGCCGCCCGCCCTAATGATCTCAAGGAATGAGGTTCTCTGGGCCAACACAGGAAACCCAAGTCTTCTCCTGTCCTGACTGAGCTCTCCAAAGCCTGGGTCCCCCAGTGCCCTGGGGAGGGGCCGTGCATGGCCTTACCTTCCCGAGGCCGGCAATCATTGGGGTGTTCTCTGTCCTGCAGGAGACAAGGGTTACGTGGTATGAGCAGACGTCCAAGGAGGGGTCCTGTCCAGGTGGAAGCCACATGGTAAAGAGCCCGCACCACCCCTCCTGGACCAGCACTGCAGCCGCCCCCAGCAGTGTCCACCCCGCCCTGGGTAGTCCTTATGGGTTGACACAGGCTGGTGTGGACAACGATCGGGATGGGGCAGTGTGGGGCGGGAAGAAACTGGGCATGGACTGCACCAGTGCCAGCAGAGGGCAGTGGTGCTGGTGTGGGCAGGGGTGTGTGTGCCCGGCCCGCACGTGTGCAGGAGGGGTCTGCCACAGCGAGGGCCAGGCCTTCACTGCAGGACAGAACACACAGTGGCCTCATTCTTCCTCATGGTCAGTCCCAGTGAACCGATTTCCTGGGCCTCCAGCTGCTCACACTGGTCAGAAGGCGACCGTCCCCTTGTGTCCCTGTGCCAGGTCCCTGGCAGTCCCGCTGGCCACAGCGCCCCCGGCCTCCTCCTCACGCTCTTCCTTGGTGAAACATCTGTTAATATCTTCTGCCTGTTGAGTTTTCCCCGAGTTCTTTGTATGTCCAGTGTGACAGTCCTGTCAGGTCCGTCAGGTGGAAACATATCTTCCTAGCACTTAGCCTGTCCTCCCGTCGCCTCAGGTCTCTTGTGGAGCTTGTCCCGCTCTGAGGACGCCTGAGCTACCTGCACCCTGCACTGGGCGCTTCTGTGTCAGGGCCAGGAGCACTGCCTGGCTGTAGATCCTGATGGTTCCCGGGGTTGTGTCCCCGTAAGTGTTATGCTCTGGGCTTTATGTGGAATTTCATGACTGCTTTGAGTTAATACTTTATCAGCTGTAAGACTTAGGCCAAAGTTCACCTTCCCCCACACTGGCACCAGCACTGAGATGGGTTCGTTCCAGCACCAACCTGACCAGCATTTGTCCGAATCACTGGGTGCTCTTCCTGCCCAACGCTACTGTGCCCTCATCTGCCTGACCACGGTTGTGGAGGCTGCAGGGGTAAGCAGCAGCCTGGAGAGAACGGACGCCCACAGAATGTGGTTTGTCTCTTTTATTTACGTTTTTTATTTCTTTCATCCACACTGTGTAGTTTGCAGTGTATAACACCTGTATTCTTTGTTCAGATCTGATGTTTTATTGTTTTTTGTTTTTGTCTTTTTGAGACAGGGTCTCACTATGCAGCTCAGGGTGGCGTTGGCTCACTTTGTAGCCCAGGCTGGTCTCGAACTTACAATAATCCTCCTGCCTCAGCCTTTCAGTGCTGGAATTACAGGGGTGCACCACCATGCCCGGTTATTGCAAATAGTTTTTATTCTATGGTCTATCTGTTCATTACTAGTACACAAAGACCCAAGATTTAAAAAATATCTTGTGCCCATGACCTTGCTATAGTCATTTATTCGTTCTAGACGACACCCGGCCTATTCCTTGGGATCTTCCTCACCATCATGGGCTCAAGTGGTTTGGCTAGGGGTAGATTTACTTCTGTGATGCAGGGTTGAACCGGGGTGCCGGTGCTACCTCTGCCGCCTCCCTCTGCCTTTCTCACCTGTCTGCTTTTGCTCCTTGTTCCTGCCCTATGGCACCGATGACAGGACCACCAGCGCCGTGTGGAGCAGGTATGTCCCTCAACAGAGGCTGAGCACTTGGGGCTCCACACGAAGCATGACATTGAAGCCAAGCTTTAGGCAGGCGCTCCCTGCGCTGGGAAATTTCCCTCTAACCCTACTATTCTGAAAGCTCTTAGCATGAATGGGAGTGGGTTTTTCTCAAGTGCTTCTTCTGCTTCAAATCACAGGATGGCGTTATTTTTCTGTATGCGGCCCTGCAGTTTAGTTAAAAAGCATTTTCCACGAGGCTCGTGTGTCCTGAGGTGGGGTTTCTAAGGGCGACTGGATCACAGGAATGGATCCTCGTGGAGGAAGATCAGGCACTGACCAGATTTGAGCTGCATGGGCCGTGACAGGCGGGAGGGAGCCCAGTGTCCCACAAGGGCGTGGCTTCCTCACTCACTTTGTGCCCCAGTGTCAAGGGGCCTGCTGCCCTCGTCCACCAGGCCACCTGCCCTGGAGCAGCTGCCCAACCACTGAAACCTCAAGGAACCCTCAGCCAAAATCAGCCTTTCTCCGCTCAGCTGTGCCTGACAGGATTTTACCTCAGTGACAGAAAGCTGAGAACAGGCTGACTGCACGGGTTAAACTCTGTGTCCTGACCCAGCCTGTCGCCCCTGGGGTAAAACCCACTTGTCTTGCTCGTACACATGCACTTCGTTACATACACTGGATTCAACTGTTGATGTCTGGGGAAAGACTGCCCCTAAGCACGAGGTTAGGGATGTTCATCTCGTTTGTTCTGGTACTGGTTTTGTGTTGGTTTCAGGGTAATACTGGCTCCTAAAACGCGATGCAAAGCATTCTCTCTTGTTTTCTGAAGGACAGGGCATGGAAACTGTGGTAGTTCTGTCAACACCTGGCAGAATTCTCTACTTCTCTGAGACTGCTATTGGGGGGAGTTTAAAAACTACAAATTCAATTTACAGACAGTTATAGCTATTCAAGTAGCCTGTTTCAAAAAAAGAAAACCAACCTGTCTTGTATGCAGCGAGCTGCGGGAGTCTGTGCTTTGGTAGCAGTGTGTCTATCACGGAAGCGTCCACCTGCTCTGTACAGGGTTGTCTGTTGCACCTTTGCTCCCCACACGCCCTCCTTCACTACTGCCCTGTTTTCCTCTTGTCAGGTGTTTTTTCCTCTTTTTGAGAAGGTCTTGTTATGCAGTCCAGGGTGGCCTTGAACTCACAGCGATCCTTTGCCTCAGCCTCTGGAGCACTGGGATTACAGGAGTGCGCCACTGGCTTCCTCTGTCAGTTTTGCTAGAGATTTGTTAGTTTTATTGAAGGTTTTTCCTTTTCCCTTCCCTTCTCTTACTTTTTCAAGTGGTGGGGATGGAACCTCTGGAACGCTGAGCTGCACTCCCAACTATAAATTTTCTAACTTTTCCCCCAAAGAACCAGCTCTGTTCTGCTGATTTATTTTCCTGTTGCCAATCGCACCAATTCCTGCTTGTGTCACCTCCTCCTGCATCCTGGGTTCCCGCTGCTCTTCCTTTCCTGGGACTCTGGGCCTGACTAATCCGAGGCCTGGCTACCCAGGTCACCCTGGGCTGGGTCTGCGGCAGAAAAGGTGCGTCGTTTGCATTTTTACTCGGTTCACTGTGTCTCATTTTTCTCTCTGCTTGAGGTTACTTAGAAGTGTGCTTCTTGTTTCAAATGTTCTGGAATCTTCTGATCGCCTGCCCTTTGCACAGCTTGATTCTTCTGTGGTGGCAAACAATGAATGCTGACCATGGGCTGAAGCGGGAGCCACAGTGGCCCCTCCGTCCTGCTGGGTACAGTGGCCCAGCGATGAGGGAGTGACCAGGACACCAGGGAACCCGCCAGCCAGCTGTTCCCAGCTCTCCCTCTGGTCACGGAGTCTCTGACAGTGCGGTGCTGGCACCAACTGACTCCTGCCTAAGACGTCACATGGGCACAGGAGCTGGGCAAGGAGGCCAGGTGCTCCGAGGCTGGCTGAGCCCAAAGACAGGTGCGGGGCACAGGATAACAAGAGGTGCTGGGTGCCCAGGAATAGTGACACTGGTCCTGACTCAGTGGTGACTGTACCGTGCCATTCCAGTGCCACCAAGAGACAGCGAAGCAGCTGATGTCACTGACCCCACACGATGGCACGGCAGCAGGTCAGAGACGGTCAGCCGTGTACCTACCCTGGCCTGAAGTTCCGTTCCTGGCCACCTCCAAACAGCATGGGGTACAGGGGCGTCAGTTTGCCGAGCCCTCGCACGTACAGCGCCCCGATCCTTGGGCCATAGAACTACAAGGAAATGTCAGTTACTGGCAGAGAACTCTCTGTGAGCCTCCCTGGTTCCCAAGCTAAGTCTTAGAGGCCGGGAACAGCACAGGACTGCCCTTGGCCTCATGTGGCCCCGTGGCTCCCACCAGCCAGGGTCGCAGTGATCCTTGTCGAAGGGCAGCAGTGCACTTGTCTTGCCGGCCCTGGCTCACAGCTGGGTGCCTCTCCATGGAGGAGGCTCCCCCCCGCCCCGGATTGGGTGAGTGCTGCACACCCACCTTGTGGCCCACGATGGTCAGAAAGTCCACGCCCAGGTCCTCCACATCCACACGCCTTTTCCCCAGCACCTGTGCGGCGTCCGTGTGCAACAGCACACGGGGCAGCCCTGAGGCTGCCCGGCTCCGGTTCAAGGCTTTCACACGCTGGCTGATTTCAGAGACCGGCTGCAGGGAGATAAAGGGCTGGGAATGCGGCCTGGGGCAGGGGACAAAGGGAAGACTCGAGCTCCCGCATAGGGACCCGTAGGTGGCTTACCATGACTACTCCAGTCTCATTGTTGGCCAGCATGATGGTCACCAGGCTGGTGGTCGGGCGCACAGCAGCCAGGACGTCATCCACCTCTGCCTTCCCACTCACCTTGGACACTGGTACAAAGGTGACGTCTAGGACGCAAACACACAGATCAACACCAGCCTCACGAGTAAGCTTCGCACTGATGTCTCTCCAAGACTGTAAAAGCTTATTTTCAATGTTTGGAAGAGGGTAAGGAGGAAGGACAGTGAGCCACCGTTGCTGTGCGGAGAAGCTCGGGCCAACAGTGGAGATGGGGCACCAGGTGCTGCAAGTCAAAGCCGTGATGATGAGACACGCCATGCACTGCATAGCCACAACGGGAAGAATGGCAAGACTGGGGACACAGCTTAGTGTCACACGCGCCTTCCTGGCAAGTGCAAGGTCTGCAGTTTGATCCCTGGTACAAAAAAAAAAAGCCAACACATGCAAGGAAGGAGAACGGTAGAGCAGGACCCTCGTACACTGCTAGTGAAACATAAATTGCTGCTGCTGCTACCTTGGGGAGCAAAGGTCAAGTTAAATCACAAAGTTATCCTGGAACGGGCCTGTATGTTAACCTATGAGCCAGAAATGATGCTCATGGGCACAAACCCCAAAGAAAGAGCAACTGTCCACAAAATACCTTAACACAGCAGGCACAGCTTTTCAGGAGGCTGAGGCACTCAAGCGTGGTGGGTTGGGAGTAGCTTGGGCAGCACAGTGAGACCTTTACACACATTATAAATATTGCCCAAAAAAGCAAAAAACCCTTACTAGCCATGAGCTGATGAATGAGAAAATAATCGTCACACATTCATACAAAAGATGGCGGTTTATCCGTAGAAGGGACGCTTCCCTCAGTGCTAGCTTGGCCTCTGCCCACAGTCCTGGTGTTCACTCACCGGCCACCTGCTCCTCCACCAGGTGCTCCAGGGGTAGACGGATGGAGTCGTGCTCCACGGTGCAGGTGACGATGTGGGGCCTGGCCCCCTCCCCGGGGCTCTGCTGCTCTCCCTGGTCCCCTCTGGGCCCCTGTGTTTCCTGGAAGTGCTTCACTGCCGAGTGGATCACTAAGTTATTCGACTGCAGAGACAGAGCAGAGAGAGGACTCAGCACCATCCAGGGGAAAAAGCTGGAACACCCTGTCACTTGTTCACATCTTTGGTGTCTCATGCTCACAAAGAAAACAAAAAATCAACCCTCAAGAAGTGCAGCCAGGGCTGTGCTGTCATGAAGCAGCCCAGGCAATGCGCTCCGCTAACCAGCTCCAACACCAACCAGCACCTGGGCCCTCGGGGGCCAGCAGATAGCTCGGCTGAAGGCTGCGCCCTGAGCACCAACCACACTGGCACTGAGGGCCTGACAGCATCTCCAATTCAGAATGCAGCAATTCTGAACTGCGAGGGTTTCGAGGCCATGCACTGGTCCTTCCAGTCAGGAGGCCCACTGAGTTTGAAGCCAACCTGGGCTAGTGAGCTGAATGCCAGCCTGAATTACACAATGAGACTTTGTCAAAAACTCAAACCCAAAACAAAACAGAACACCACTCCCCAAAAAGAAGCAAAGGAAACACTTCTACACAGGGACTCTGAAGAGTCGTGGGAAGAGCCGGGCTTTGAGGACCTGGGTGGCTGTAGTGGCCCTGAAATCCCAAGGAAGGGGTCCTCTGGTCACACAGGAACTGAGGGTGCAGTGATCTGAGGCACAGTGACATCCTTGTCCTATGGCCGAGGAGACACACAGGAGCATGGGGCCAGGAATGCTGGGGCCTGACCCGTGCAATGTGCCCGCCCAGAGGTGGTCCCCACCCTGACCAATGCAGAGCAGAGACACTGTGTGTATCCAAGTCTTCCCAGGGCCTGTCCCTGTCACCCAGGCAGCAAATGCAGCCTCCGCTTGCCTTCCCGCACATGCTGCTGCTTCCCTTGTGACAGAAGTCGGCACGCTTCCCCTGGTGGCCAGTGCTGTCTGTCCTTGGAGAAGCCTTGGTCACTGCCACATCTCCAGGACAGGAACTCGTCGCCCACCAGGTTTAAAAATGATCACTCACAAGCTGGTCCTCCCTCCTCCTGCAGCTTTTTCTGAGTGCATGGTGAAGCAGAAGTCCAGTGACTTCTCTGAGTGGCCCTGCCTGGCCTGTCCACTGGATGGCTGTCCCCTCGACCACACAAGGGCTTGCCTGTCTGTCATCCGACTTCCAAGAGAGAGGGCTCTGTTACAACTGTGCCAGGCAACAGCTGGCCCGGGGCCGGCCTGGCCAGCATGGTGCACAGTCCCCTTGGGCGGGCGGCATGTCCACCTCACCTAGTTGTCCACCCCACCAGGTGATGTGTGCTCCAGGCAGTTGCATATCCACCACCATGCAGGGTCTCACCACACTCCTCCCGGATGCCTTGAGCACTCCGGGGCTTTGGTGTTGCTGTGAATGAGTTTGCAAGATTCAACTACAAAGGTACCAGGTATCACTCTGTCCTAAAAACCAGTGACAGTACTGCAGGCAGCCACTTCCTGCTGGACTCACCTCAGTGCCCCCGGAAGTGAACACAATGTCCTCGGGCTTCCCGCCCAGCATACGCGCCAGGGCCTCCCGTGCTGTGCTGATGATGTCCTTGGCCTTTCGACCTTGAGGGACCAAAAGAGAAGCTGTCACCACCACCTGCAGGCACACATCACACACTGAGGCACCCACAGCCAAAGGGAGGTTAGGACACTGATGAGGGCACCAGCCCAGGGAAAGCAGCAGTGTTAGTGCTCAGTGACGGCCACCAGACTCGAAGGATGCCATGGGAGCCACACAGAAATTGGGGGGAGGGCGAGACCTTCCTCTTACCAAATGCAAGAGGAGAGGGACACTGTACTCGCCTGCTGGGAGAAGGGAAGAACACTGCAGCACAACAGCATAGGTCCCGCTCGGGCTCAGACTCCAGCTATAGCTGGCCTGGGGTTGCCCTCACTATGTAGCCCAGGCTGGCCTCAACCCGTGGTGCTCTTCCTGCCTCAGCCTCCCAAGCGCTGGGATGATGGAGAGCACCGCCATGCCCAGTACTACCCAATCTTATTTGTAAAACACTTGAGAAGGCAGGCGCTACCAAAAAACATATTATAAAACATCAAAGTATACATGTAAAAAATTTAAAAATATGCAAAGCATTTCTCAAAGTGTCTAGCATCAGGGCCAGCCGACAGTGTGTTAGTTTGTGATATCAGCTTTAACCAGCACTGCCTGCAGCTCCTGTCAAATGTTTGCTGAGGCCCAGCTGCTGGACGCACCCAGTCTGCTACCCTGGGGGTCACCTCCCTGCTACCACCTTCCCAGGGATGTCACCACTCTTTGAGTGTGACGCCCAGCCCAGACTTGTCCTGAGCCCTGGGAATCTCTGGTCCCTTCTCCCTTCCTCCATGGTGCTGGGACTGAGCCCGACCAAGCTACATCCCCGGCCCTTTCCCTAGTCCCTACTTCGAGACAGGGTCTCGATCAATTGTTACGCTGCCCAGGCTGGGTGTTAACTTAGGGTCTTCCTGCCTCAGCCTCCAGAGGGCGGGGATCATAGGCAGTCCAACTGCAGTTATGGCAGGAGGGGTCTGAGCCTTCCCTCTGTGCCCAGCCAGGGCCCCTGGTGCTGAGCTGGCTCTCCCGGACCGTGTGCTGCTGAACAGCAGTATCCAGATGGGACTGGCCACACATGGTGGGCCAGGTAGGGTCCACAGGGGCAGGCGCACACCCAAAAGGAACAGCAGGGGGCAGCATGCCAAAGGCCACTGCACTAGGCTGCCGGGGTCCCAACACCCACCCAGTGGTACAGCTCTCAGTTCTAGCCAGCCAGGCTGCTGGGGATTAAGACTTAACCTGTGGCCATGGACCCAAGCTCTGGATACAGTGTCCCATGCACCTGCTAGATATGTCCTTTTATGACGCAGGCACACCTTTCTCCCTCCCACAGGCATGATGTGGCGCCATGCTGACATGATGGCTTGGACTAGAGCAGCCACCCTGATCACAAGGGTTGGAAGTACTCCAAGGACAGAGGGGAAGGTAGGGTGAGCCCATTCCTGGTAATGGGAGCACATCACAGGTCCCAACTGAGTGTGAGAAACCACCAGCAGCTGTGTGGGCCACCGTTATTCTGGGCTGTGTCTCTTATGGCAAAACTCTGCAAAATTCTTTCCATACTTGCCCAGCCACACGCTTTTATAAGAGGTTCTCAAGAGGGGGCGGGTACTGAAATGAAGTGCTGGACCCTAGGGGGCTGCACAGTGCTGAATAATCAGCTGGCGACTGACCAATGCCAAGCTTGCCCAGTCTTCATTTTTCCCTACTGTAAGCAAGGTTGTGAATCACATCACAGGTTTCAAGAATCTTTCTGCATGGCCTTGATATCTTCCTTAAGATCAGCCCCGACTGATTACTCTCTCGAGTGTCCAGTTTAACACGTCGGGAGTCTCAGGGGCCCCACGGAGGTTGCTGACATGGAGCAGCCATCTTTGTCAGGGGGTCAGGGAAGCTGTGCCTCACCCAGCTGCTGGGGAGCTTGGCCAGCAGTGGCTGTGAGCTTTGCCAGGCTCACCAGCCCCAGAATGGAGCAGGGCCTCAGGATTCACAGCTCAGGATTCACATTCCCCAGGATTTACAGCTCAGACACCTAACAAACACTCCACAGGCGAGGAGGAGCTCCAGCCTGGCCATCTGAAAACAACAGTGCTGTCCCCGCCCTGCTGATTTGGGACAAAGGAGGTGGTAAAATCTCCAGTTTCAAGCTCTATGTTAGAAGAACATATCAGAATACGAATAAGAATACTTACACTAGAATTTAAGAGTGACTTTCCCCTCTAAGAAAGGCCAGGACAGCATGTGACCCTGGCGACCTCACAGGGAAGTCTGCAGGTTGTGACAGGTGTGCATGGCCTTGGGCTGAGACAGTTTATCTGAGATCTTTATCAGAGACCTTTCATGCCTGGGCCAGGGTGACAGGAGTGCATGTTAAAGATTACACTCTAGAAGTTCCAGGTGGTGGCATCCACACCTGGACTTCTCAGATAAAAGGAAGACCAAACCCCACAGCCAGACTCCCAGTTAGCAGAGAGTTCGGGACCCAGGCCCACCCTGCTGGGATTACCTGCCGGGTAGGGGCTGCTGGGGTTCCCCCAGGCTTCCTGCATGGCCTCCGTCATGACCTGGATGACCTCTGGCTCCAGCGGTGTGGTCGCATTGTAGTCCATGTATACCTGCCTGTGGTGGGAAAGCGGGGCACATAGGAGTGCTGCTGGGGATCGCATGGGGGTGGTGCTCAGGGCTCCCTCCTCCACGGGACTTGGAAGCATGTCTTCTAACAGTCTACTCCTGGCTTGCCAGTTGTGGGTTTTTATTGTTGTTTTTCTTTTTGGGAGGTTAAGGTCTTCCTATATAGTCCAGGCTTGAACTCTCTGTGTAGCCAAGGGTGGCCTCCAACTTCAAGTGATCCTCCTGCCTCAGCCTTCCAAGTACTGGGATTACAGGCAGGTGCCACCATACCCGGCTGTCAGTTGTGTTTCCACACATGCAGAAGTTCACAATTTCTCCCTCCCACAGGTAGGACTAGAGCGTGTGGGCCCAGATTACCCTCCCAAGAGAGCAGCATGTCCTCAGGAACTTTTTGTGGGCTCCCAATCTCCACCAGTAGCTTTTCTTATTCCCTGGTCCAAGGCTCCAGGGCTGTGGGCGTCCATTTCCTGCCCAGGCCTTCTCTTAAGGTGGCCTTACCTAGAATGACGCCACTGCACCTGCGGTTTCCATGTTGTGCTCCCTGTCCCCTCCCAGCATCTGCCCTCCTATCCCCAGACAGCACTGTCATTGAGGAAAGTTTCTCTGGGACCCTCATCACCAGTACCAGAAACCTGTAGTCCTACCTCCCTGAGGGAACCTCACCTGATACCAGCCACTGTTTTACTTGGTTTTAAGGTCAATGGCCTGTAAAGCCACCCACACGAAAACACAAGAACAATTATTAATGGCAGCTGGAGACTGGAGGGGGAGGGGACGGAAAAAGAATCACGCTGTGTTATGCACATGGAGCAGGTCCCCTCTATGAATGTCACTGTCCCATACTACAAACAGCTGATAACAAAATTCTTTTAAAGCTAGAGACCAGGCACAATATGTGCATTAATTTGCTCTGCCTTTGCTCTGGGCCACACAGAGCCCTGAGCCACGGTTCCAGACTAGTACTGCATGGGTCTTGTCTCAGCACCATAAATAACTAAGGGTTCCAAGCTGCCCCAAGTGACTGCTGAGCTCATCGGTGGCTCGGATGTTCAGGTTAACATGTCAGAGACAACTTCGCTCCACTGTTAGCTACTTCCTTAAAGTGCTCCCGTACTGGATGGAAAGCTCAGCCTGTCTCCACTGCACAACGCCAGGCCAAAGTGAAAGTGCAACTCACCAGGGGTTCAGATTTTAAAGTCAGACTCACAGGTGAGTATGCGCATGATCTCTCTCTCTCTCTCTCTCTCTCTCTCTCTCTCTCTCTCTCACACACACACACACACACACACACATACAAGCACAGCTCTCACATCGAACGAAGGTGTGCGCAGGGCGGTTGCACGGCCCCCTGGACTGGAGGAAGTAGATTCAAACAGGGATGAGTACAGCACCCTCAGCACAATGTGGTCACCCTCCCTCACCCACTTCCCCGTTTATCACAAGAGGTCCTTAGCCCCCACCTTCCTCCCCTGAACACCCCCACCATCTGAGATGGCCCCTATCTCCAGGAAGCAGTTGGAATTTTTAAACACAGAATTAAAACCCATAGCCTCGCCAGATCAGACCTTCACGCCCTCCTCCACCCTCGGGCGCTCCTGGCTCCCCAAGGACCCTCCCAGCTCCCCAAGGATCCTAGCTGCCCAGAGTGGGGACTTGCAGCGCTGCCGGACCCAGCTCCCGCGCCACTGAGGTCTCCGGCCTCCTGAACGTCACCTCTCAGTAGCTCTCAGGAATTCCTGGGAGACACTTTAGCCAGGGAACTCACAACCGCAGTGACAACCCCGACCCCGAGCGATCACCCTGACTCTGGACCGTCAAGATTGACCTCCGAAATCGAGAGTGCCCTCCAACCACTAATGATAACCTCGATGTCGAGAGTGACAACTCTGGCGCCAGGATGACTACCCTGATCCCAAGGGTAGTCACCCTGAACCTGACGATGACCCTGACTCCAGAAGCGACCGCCCCGACCCATACCCTCAGCCCCGCGTCGGCCCCCTCCAACACCTAGCCCGTAGCGTCCTAGGGCTCCCCACGGAGGCGCGGGCGGCTCCCTGCTCCCCAGGCGCGCACCTCTCCGACGGGCTCTTCTCTCGGCGGCCGCCGGGGTTACTCCCCGCGCGTCCTCGTCCCCGCGCGTTCCTCGCGGGTGCCACCTCCTCCATCGCGGCCTTACTCCTCCTGCCCCCTGCCCTCGGTGCACAACTTGGGGGCTCGAGAGCCACGGGGAGGCGGGGGCCACAGGCCCACATCCGGATTGGCTGAAGGGGCGCACCTCTAGTCAATCCGCTAACTCCAGAGGCGGGGGAGGAGAAACAGCAGGATGATTGGTCATGCGCGGTCAGGTGACGGCCTGGGGCACCGCCCCCACTTCCGGGAGCCTGGGCGCCCCAGTGTGCGCTAAGCGCTGCTGGCGGGTGGGTACCTGATCCCTGGCCTGGCAGCTGCGGTGCTCGCCTGCCGCTCTCCGCGTCTCCTGCGGACCGTGAGTCTTTGTGAGAGCCAAGCCATGCGTCTCCACTCTACGTTGTAAATTTGGCTTGGAGAAAAGTGCCGGGACGCGCGGTGCAAAGTTTGGCCCGGCAGCAACTGGGGTTGTGCGCGAGGCAGGGCCGGGCACCGCGCGGCGTCCCCCAAGACAGGCGCCTTGCGCACCTAGACCCAAGTGCCTACATAGAAGTGCGATTCTGCCGGCCGGGTGCCCGCCACTTCCCGGGCGATTTTGATGGGGTGAAATGAGACGGCCATTTCTTAGCTGTGTGGTGGCTAAATTGGAGTAGACAGGCGGCAGGACGGATGGGGCTGGCGACCAGGGTGTTGGTGCCTTTGTCTGGGGTGGTGGAGGAAGCCCGGATCGTCTGGGGCCCGTCGCCCCAAGCTGGCTGGGGAGAGGAGTAACCCCGAGCTTGCGTCTGATGAAGACGCCACTGCTCTGGTTTAGCACAGCTTCGGTCCTCAATCGTGAGTTGGGCCGGCACAACGAATTCACTGATTCAACTGGAGAACTCTCATTAGGTGGGCTCGCCGTCCACTTTATAGAGGGGGAAACTGAGGCACGTGAGTTCATACCAGGTCTCGCGCACGCAGGGGCGACGGGCCAGGACGGGGACTGGATGGCTAGGCTGCAGGCCGGGGTTTCACGCATCTTCTACGGGAAGTTTGACGCGGTGCCTTGGAGCTGCGTTTTTCATGTCCCCACGCTTCAGTGGGTTTATAGTGTGCATCGGGGCTGGGGATTTAGCTCAGCGGCATAAGCGCCTGCCTTGCAAGCAGGCAGTCGTGAGTTCGATCCCCGGTACTAATAAAAAGCAAAAAGACAAAAAAAAATGTATAGTGTGCATCAATTTGTTTTCGCTTTTTTCTTCAGAGGCCTCTGCTTTGCTGCGGACGTGATTACCAGGCACCCCCCCACCCACCCACCCACCCAAGCGTGCTCATTGAGGGGCTCTGGGCTGTCTCCCCGGCTGGATTTTAGGGCTTCATCTTACTGGGACCCTCAGCACCTGCAGCATCTGATCTCTCTTCGAATGGTCCCCTTCACTGATGCGGTTTTCTTCTAGCACTGAACTTCCCTCTGTTCTCCACCTCCATGAGCTGTTTCAATGCTCTTTTCGCTCTTATTTGTCATTTATTTGCCATTTCTGGGTCTCTGTTGACTGCTTACCCACCAACCACAGGCCACATTTCTCTCTCTGTGGGCTTTTCGGTTTCCTACTGAATGACACACTGCATCTTACCTGGCTGGGCTGGGACCTGTTAGACTGAAGACTGCTGCAGTCACCGTGGACTTACACGTGGAGGGGACAAGAGCCTTTACCTGGTTCTCCATAGCAGTCACATCTCTGACCACATACAGCATGCATGTTGTGTCGCCTGGTCTTCCTCAAACCACCTTGTACTTCAGTGCTGCAGGACTGGGGCTGGATTCAACCTTCCCACCGAGCTCCGCTCACATACTGGACCAGTCTCAGTGGTCACTGCGCTGCCCAACCCAGGCCAGGTCATTCCTACACCCAAGCCAGTTCTCCCCAAGTGAGGAAACCTTACCTGCACTCACTTGCCTGTTACTCCCACTCCAGCTGCCCCATGTTTGAGTAGCACTTTGGATCATCGGAGAGTGTAAGTTTAACATAATCATTATCTATGACTTGTAAAAATTCCTTCTACCAGCTCCTTTGTTTGCAGAGCCTCACTCTATACAGATGGTTTTTATTCACCTGGCTTCCGCTGAGATCTTGATTTCACTTTCCCAAGAGCAGTGTTGGACTCAGAGCTCATGACTGGCAGCTGCTTTCTTGGGCATGGCATTGGGCCCCTGCCCCTCCTGCTGCTCTCCTGGCTGCCCTCTTGGTGCTTGCAGGGGACGCACTCACTGTGACCATGGCTGTGCTGTCCTCCTGGAATGTTTCCTGACACCATGCTGGGCAGCCCCCCACCCCAGCCCCTATGCTGTGGAGCCTGCTCTGTGGACTAAACTGGGCCAGAATGAACTTTACCTTCCCTAAACTGTGGGTGCTGCATCTCGGTGCCAAGGAATGACAGTGCCAAGTCCCCCAGGTCAGTCTCCTTGGCCAGGAAGCCTCGGTCCATGTTAGTTGGTTGTCTGAGTGCAGCTGCAGCTCCTCACAGCTGGTCAACCTCAGCCTCAGCCTCGTCAGAGGGCATGGGAGCAATGCAGGGAACTGGGGTCACCAGGTGGACATTAAAACAAGGTGCAGGTGGGGGCTGGGGATTTAGCTCAGCGGCATAAGTGCCTGCCTTGCAAGCAGCCAGTCGTGAGTTCCATCACTGGTACCAATAAAAAACGAAAAAGACAAAAAAAAAAAAAAAAAAAAAAAAAAAAGGTGCAGGGACTGAGATTGCAGCGTGGAGCTGGGACATGGAACCCCTCTGCTCCAAGGGTGGGGAGGCCTACCCTCCTGTCACTCACGCCTGTGTGGCAGCCACAGAACCCTGTAGCCATGCCCTAAGCCCTGGTTGCAAGCCATCTGTCCACCTGCACTGGGAACTCTTATCCCCAAGGAGCTGACAAGAGCTTACAGGAAAAGCTCGAGCTTGGAGTTTCTGGCAGTGAACAGAGGGACATGAGGCCACAGTTTTAAGAGTTCTTTCTACAGATGCACAGAAACAAATTCTCGCACACTTCACAAATCCACGGTCTGCAGATGTTACCCTCCAAGGTGGTTGGTTTCTTTGAGATGGGCGTGTGGCGTGGCCCAGGTAGGCCCATAATTTATGATCCTCCTGCCTGAGGCCCCTAGTGTTGGATTACGGGTGAGCACCACAGCACATGGCTACCACGCAGCTTCCCATGGCCCCCAGTCAATACTCTGAAAACAGTAAATGGGAAAGCAGAGCCAGTTCGAGGCCCACATGTGCGCAGCAAGGGGTGGCTGTCCTGCCTGAGCCCCTCAGAGGCTGCTCTGCAGCCTGCTGCCAGTGCACGTGTATTGCGCAGGGAGGGTCAGAGGTGCCAGCCTGCTTCTTGGGGGAGGGCTAGTCCACGGGCCAGTGCTCTGAGCAGTGGGTCACCGGTGAGCAGGCTGACTGGAAGCAGCAGACCATGGGTGGGAGCCTAAGCAGATGTTCAGGGGGTCCAGCTGCCCAGGGCCAGCCTCTGAACCACCCAAATCCCACTAGGACAGGTCAGTTGGGAGTGTGTGGCATGGAGCCCAGAGGCCAGAGCTGGGGGCTGAGCCTGGCTGTGCTGCAGGGCAGGGAGGGCAGCCTACCTCTGGATTTCTGCTCGATAGAATGGATGACTCAGTTACCTGGAAATCCTTTTAAGGCAGGGCCTTACTGGGTAGTTCAGGCTGGACTTTAGCTCACAGTGACCCTCCAGCCTCAGTCTCCTGAGTGTTGGGATCATAGTGGCAGATGCCACTGCACCTGGCTTTGAAATGTCACTTTAAAGGAGTTACTATCTGAAAATGAGGGGATTTCTCTACAGCACAAACACTGCAGTGAGAATGAGGGCCTGGTGTTCTGCCGAGTGTGGTCCAGAGTGCAGTCTTTTACCCGCATGGAACACATCTGACCACAGCACCACAGGCCCTGCTACCCTTTCTTCTACAGCCAGAAAGGTCCACCGGAAAGGCCCAGCCCAGGGTATAGGAGTGGAACTGCAGTGGAAGAGGGTGTCTCGGGGATTGGCTAGAAATGTGGGTTCCTGTCTGCCCTGCCTTTCCTGCCGTGCACCAGCTTCAGACCATTGCCAGACCCCAGCTGTGACGCACACAATTCCTGACCTGAGCAGGAGCAGGGACCGCACTGCCACCAGGGCCAGGTTCATCTTGCCATCAGGTCTCAAGAACAGCAAGTGGATGTAGGGGCTGGCAGCTAGGAGGCTGCAGTGGCTATGAGTGTCAGGTAGGCAGCAAATGCAACCAGACAATTTATTCCACATTTGAGTTCATGGTTCAATGTCTAAATGCTTCCTGTGGGCAGGGCTTGCCTCTGGATGAGCTAACTTAGCTGAGCACGGAACCAACCTGCAGGTTCCCCTACCCCCAGCCCTCAGGCACACAACCCAGGGACTCGGCATCAGGCTGCAGTGGGCCCATCACAGATCTCTCGGGAAGAAGGCCTGGCACCGTGACAAGCAGCTACTGACTCCAGTCCTGTGACCACTTCGGGACAACTAGCCCCTGCCTGGTCCAGGATGCCTGTGGGAAAGGCCCCCTGGCTTTTTGACTGGTATCACTCACATGAGCGTCCACTCACATTGGGGCTCCAAGGTGTCCCGGCACCTGAGGACCCAACAGCATGAACTGGTGTCCATGAGCCAGGCCCAGCTGTGTCTGGACAGAATGGGCCATGTGGCTTTCAGAGCTTGTTTGTATTTTTGTCGGTGTTGCTCAACCCCACAGCCTTCTGTCTGCTCTTTATAATGAACATACAAACTAAGTAGAAAAAAATAAAAGCATTAAATTGTACAAATTACAAATCTGTTCCAAAATATACTTACATTAAATAAAATGCACATTTCAGTAAGAGCTACAGTGAATGACTAGGCATTCAGGGAAGCTTCACATCTAGGCAGGGCCAACATTCATGGAGGAAGCTAAGAGGATGTGTGTCGGTCACAGTGTGTGCGGCTCTCGCTGCCCACCGTGAGGACACTGGATGCATCATCATCACTGTGCGGGGGCCAGCACACCACCCACCTGGGCAGCACAGTTTCGGGGGCAACATGTTAAGGGAAGCAGACAACGCTCAAGAGCCCGACACACTTTCGTGCTGTATTTATGCTGTGTGCCCCATCTACAGTGGGCAGTCGGGAGGACCGTCGTTGCCAGGACAGTGCAGCCACAGGGTGGGGACGTCCCACAGGGCCGAGGGAGCTTGAGGACGGGAGCAGGGCTGCGCCATCGCTGGCCGCCAATGTCCTCCCTGTATCATCTGGCGTAGCGCTTGATGTAGTCATCCACTTTATTCCGGAAGTCCTCCTGGAGGAAAGAGCAGGCAGTGAGGTCACCCTGGGCAGACGCTGGGTGCCCTGTGGGGCTGGGCAGACCAGGTCTGGGTGCCTGTGCAGAGCACAGCCGGCAGTGTGGTCCCCGGCCTGACTCCCTTGGGGCTCAGTGCTCCCCACTGTGCCACCCTATCCCCACAGGCCAGCCCAGGGGGAGGTAGGGTGCTGGGGGCAGGGCAGCTTTCTCTACCTGGGCCATTGCTCCAGGAGACTCCCATGGGACTGAGTCAAAGTGACCTGAAATGCTACACAGCCCACCCTATCCAGGGCAATGACACAGAAAACACCCCAGGATGGGCCAGTGAATGGGAAGGTGCCACCTGCGGGCCACCAGGCACTGGGCTCTCGAGACACTGGATCAGCATAGGCAGCCTCTCCAGCATGGCTCTCCCAGGCTGGGACAGCTCCTGCCTGTCACCAGCTCCTGCTCTCAGGGTGAGAAACAGCAGTGCCCTGCCCCAGGTGATGGCTGTGGCAGAGGACTGGCCTGGTCAGAGACCTGTAGCAATGGGGCTGTGCACCCAAAGGCACACCCATCATCCCCAAGGCCAGGCCACGCTGTACACTCAGCAGGAAGTACTGCAAATCCCAGGCTGTAACTCTCAGAGCTGAGTCCCCTAGCCCCGTCACCTGCCCTTGGGACAGAAGGCTCTGTCTTAGCCCCTCCCTCTCTGCTCGCCTCACCCAGCCTAAGTCAGGGAAAGCCCAGTGCCAGGCCCAGGAGGAGCCTCTGGTGCAGGACAAATGCTGAGGGTCTGAGCTCCAGGGGGCCTAAGGCAGGCTGGGTGATGGTGGCTGAGGAGAGCTGCTTTCTCCCGCCATCCTCCCCAGGACAGGAGTGCCAGGACTAGCTTGGCTCCCCCGCCCCTTCTTCCCAGGGGGCCTGTACAAGCACTCTTCTGGAGCAGTGTTCTTGATGCACTGCTCACTGGCTGGCAGCAGGCCCAACGGAGATGGACAGAGCTGTGTTCCCGGGCTGAGGTTTGGGCACCCTGGCTGGGCACCCCCAGGCCAGAGAAGTCTCCTGAGGGCAGGGGGAAGCAGTGCCTGCCAGCCGTGCTGCATAAAAAACAGCCGCAGAGGCTAAACAGAGGACGTGCATTGGCTGGGAGCCAGGCCCAACTTCCAAGACACCTTCTGAGCACGCTAGCAGCAGGCAGCACGGCAGACCCCTCCTCACAACTGGAAAAATCTCCTGGGGAGAAACCCCAATGCCCACCAAGGAGAGAATGGTTTTTAAAAAGGCAGGGTAGACCGCCTTCCAGAATGTTAAGGCAGATGTGGAAACAAAGCCGAGTTCTGTGTGGTAGGTCACGTAGAGGGAAAGGGTTAATTTTAAAAAAAGGAACAGAAGATGAAGAGTAATGGCCAGGATCACACAGTGTGAGTTAGTGGAAGTCGGTGCTAGGAACAGAGTGCAGGAACTGGAAGACACCTCTGCCACTGGCCTGTCCTGTGCCCAGGGGAAAGGAGACTGCACGAGTAAAGTCTGCTTCCCCCTGGCCTCAGGCTGGAAGGGGCTATCTCAGGCTTACCTTGTCCCGCAAGTGGTGTTCTGCAGCTTCGATATTCAGTGGGTCATCGAAATTCAAGAGATCCTTAAAGGAGAGAAACCAGAAGTGAACACCGGAAATGGCCCACTGTCCTGCTGTCTAAGCTGTCCCTTGAAGTAGCAACAGGAATCTCCACGGCACATACCAGGCTGCTGGGGAGAGCCGAGGACCCCAAGGGAACTGAGTCCTCCCATTGTAGGGGCACCGAGCATGTGGTGCCTTCCCTGAGGTGTGGGCAGCTGCCGGAGTTGGGGTTGCTTATACATGGCTGCAAACCCGGGTGAGGGGACTTAGTATTTCCAGATCAAAGCCCTGTGCTCTTTTTTAGACTCAACCATTTTCCTCTCAGCATCCTCGATGGCTGGCACATGTGCCCCTTTCTCTCTGACCTCGCTGACCTCCCTGAGTGCCCTCTCACAGCCTGGGGGATGTCACTGGGGGCCAGCCCTATGTTGGCAGCAGGGTCAGGCCACCCCCATGCCCAGAACACATCTGGACTTCAAGCAGTGGCCTACCCATCTCACCCATGCACTGCTCTCCCACCAGCTCAGCAAAGTCTGCTCTTCAAGACACTGCTTTTACAAAGTGTCCACAGTGATGGGTCACTGCGAAAACATCTTCAGCAATTATAGTAAATTTGGAGCTGGGGATTTACCTCAGTGGTTCAAGTGCTTGCCTGGTAAGTACAAGGTAATGAGTTTGATCCCCAGTACAAAAGAAAAGAAAGAAATTAGAAGACAAAGTCGGTTTTTTGAGCCAGTGTGGTGGTGCATGCCTGTAATCCCAGCACTTGGGAGGCTGAGGCTGGAGGATTATTGCAAATTCAAGACCAGCCTGGGCTACAAAGTGAGTGTACGGCCAGCATGAACTGCATAAGGAGACCCTGTCTCAAAAAGACAAAAAAGAAAAAGAAATTATAGTAAAATTGGGGATTATAGAGCTGGGGATACAGCTCAGTGGCATAAGCACCTGCTTACAAGCAAAAGGTCCTGAGTTCAGTTTCCAGTCCAAAAAAAAAGCGGGGCAGAGAATTCCATTCTTGATTTGGAACAAGTATGTGTGTAACCAGTAATGTACCAGAGACATAGCAGAGACAAATGGGAAACTCTAAGGATATTCTGAATGGTAAAGTCAGATTCCAAGATCTAGAGAGAAGAAAAAATATGAAGTGAATATTTTAAGCAGTTTCTAACGTGTAGCAAGACAACTTTAGATACATAAAACTGTTTAATGTCTTCACTGTTACGTTTGTCCCACGCCATCTTGATTAGACTGACACTACAGATTGAACTCATACTTCCGTCAGACTCTAGAATGTGGAGATTCCACATTCTATGGGTGCAGATTTCCATAGCTTAGCTTGAGGACCTGCGAGTTCTGCTGAAGATAAAACTAAGAAGAGCAACCAGGTGAGCTGGTGCAGCCCGGGATCCCAGCATGTGGGAAGCTGAGGGAAGAGCACTGCGAGTCTGGGCCCTGACCGACAGCCTGGCAACAATGGCTCCAAATCAAAAGAAACAAATAAAGGCTGGGGCTGCCACTCAGAGGGACGGTGCTGGGTTCCATCCTGAGGGCACAGCAGGTGCAGAGCAGAGGCCTTGGTGCAGCAGGTGAAGCTAGGATGCACTGTGCTCATGGGGCTGCTCCCCAGGGGCTCTGGAGTCCCTAATTCAGAAGGGATCCCTAAAACTTGCCTCTTGGAAAGCCCTTTTATGAGTCAAGGAGCAAAGATGACATCAGGACCCCATCCCGTGCTGCTCTCCTGTGTCCCACCCACAGCCCTGGGGCATGTGGTGCAGCCGCCCCTGCAGCACCCCTCACTGACAGAAGGACCCAGATTCAGCTCCTCAAACCCTCCAGGCTCTCTCGAGCCATCCCCACCACCCAGCACAACTGGAGCATCAGGGCTGGTGATGGTGAGCCTCACTGGGAGGCTGAGCAAGCAGTGCCTGCCCTCAGCCTCAGAGGCCACAGACTATGGGCAGCAGGCAGCTGCTCTCGCCAGGGTCCCCCAGTATATCTGGCCAAGGGAGTCAAGGAGCTGGCATACAGCCTGATACTTACAGTGAACAGAGAGTTCAGTCCCCAGACAACATCCTGTAACAGAGAAAACAGAAAGGGGTGCTCAGGCCCCGGGTACTGAAGTCTTTTAGGCCCAGGACAGAGAAACCCCCCATGGATCTGCATCAAAGCTGTGTTCAGCAAGTGGGCTTTCCTTGAGACCGGGATGAAAACCACCTTTCCTCAAACTTGGGGAGCTAATGAGAGCTAGTCTCGGGAGTGAGGAGAATCCAAAAGGGACCCTACAGCCACTACTCAGACCCACTCGGGCACTAAGTGCACCCCAAGTGCCCCTTGGAACTCCTCCACCTGTCACCACACAGATATCAGCATTCAGCCACACAACTGCCAAATAAACCTGCGGCCTTTGATACCGACTGAGCCTGTAGGGTCCTAGCTACTTGCCAGGACCTGTGTCCTTCCGTTCCCTCAAGGACTGAGGGAGGTGTGTGTTTCCAGGACTCAACATTTTCATTAGGATAAAACTGGAAACCAGGGCTGTTCTCTTTCTATGGCAGCTGCCAGTGGGTCCTCGCGCCTGTCCATGCCCACATCTGCCTTCTCTCTACCCGGCCACCTGGTCCTGACCCAGCCGAGTGCTGCTTTCCCTGGCCCCCGGGGAGGACGGTGACCAAGGCACCCACTCTCACCTTCAGTGTTCTTGTAGGAGCCCAGCCAGTGCCGTCAATTGAATGTTCTCGCAGCAAACTGAAACAGAGAGGAAATACAGGGCCCTCAGCGTGCCCTGAGCCTCGGGCGCCCTCCCCTGTGAGCTGGGATCCTCCTGGCAATGCAGTACATGCTGCAGGGCACCTCAAGGGGTCCCCCTGCGGCTGCTCGGCTTCCTTTCTGCCCTGCCATGCTGCCAGTGCTTCCTCCTCTACACAGACCTTTGATCCTTCATGGGAAGCTTCCAGATGCTTCAAACCACATGCAAAAAACACCTGTCGGTCACAGGATGATGCTGACAAAAACAACACTGATAGTCTGTGGCCTCTGAGGCTGAGGGCAGGCACTGCTTGCTCAGCCTCCCAGTGAGGCTCACCATCACCAGCCCTGATGCTCCAGTTGTGCTGGGTGGTGGGGATAGCTCGAGAGAGCCTGGAGGGTTTAAGGAGCTGAATCTGGGTCCTTCTGTCAGTGAGGGGTGCTGCAGGGGTGGCTGCACATGTCCCAGGGCTGTGGGGCTCCAGGGATACTATCCTAACATGCACCATTCAATTGCTTGAGGCCTATGACGAGGAAGCCCAAAGCCTGCAGCACACCCCCCAGGGGCTCAAAGCCGTATGAGCTCCTGAACACAACACTCTAATGACTGGTTCTTAAAAAAGGTTTTCAGGGGCTGGGAATTTAGCTCAGCTAAATGGCGTAAGCACTGCCTGGGAAGTTCGAGGTCATGAGTTCAATCCCTGGTACCAAAAAAAAAAAAAAAACAAGGCTTTTCAAAAGGGAAGCTTCCAGGCAGCAGCACCCTGTGGGGTTGGGTCAGACCAGGGGAAGGGGTGCACCCTAGCTCCAGCAGGATGAAGAGGCACCGTTTCCTGTGTTCAGATGCACAGGACATCTCATATCAGCAGTGTCTTGTACTCTGGAAATTAGGGCTTACTGTCCAGTTCCTCTCCAGAGACACTCTCACATCTGTCAATTACGCTGTGCACTGCTCTGATCGACACAGAGGGCTCTGTGCCTTATGCGAATCAGGCTTCGTTCAGATGCCCATAAGACAAGTTAGGAGAAAACACATATAAGTATAGATTTTAAATCAAAACCATAATCTTGTCTATTAAAATCAGAAAAACAATCAACCTCAAATTAACCACGAGTTTACTTTGAGCTTTTAAAGATAGAAGAAGATAATCTCATTCCCTGACAGTTGGCTGGACACCTTTCTACCCTACAGAGGCACCAGTGAATCCAACTAAGCAGACGTGGCACTTCACAGCTGTGAAGGCTTTCAGGGAGTTACTGACCAAGTCCTAAGGGCATCCTGAACTGCAGAGATGGGCTCAAAGGACATGGGATTATTTTTGACTACGCCTGGCCTTGTCCTCAGCCCTCCACAAGCCCCCCTCCTCGGGACATGCAAACTGCTCCCTATCACCTGGCTTGCTCTGCAGCAGGAGGAACCTCTGACAAAGCCAGCCTGTGGGCATTCTATCAGTAGCGTAGCATGGCATGGGAATGTCACCCCTGCCGGCAGGCAGGCGAGGTACAAGGGCTACCAGGCCCGAGAGGGCCATGTCACAGGTCATACAGAAGTTCTCACCCAGCTCCAGCAGACAGTGGGGCCAGAAGGAGTTGATTAAGCAAGGGGACAGAAGGGCCCTAAGGAGGCCACCAGACACTTAAAGACTCTAGGTCCACAGAGCTGAGGTGTAACCACCGAGCCCTGGACCTGAGCCCCAGCCTGACTGCAGCCTCTGACCACAGGGCAGTGTGGAACAAGGGGCCTGAGGACCAGGCAGCCTTCAAGCAGTGCGGAGGAGCAAAAGAGCAAGCTCCGGCAGCTGCCACCTGAGGGCTGTGCTCCTAGCCCCAGCAAAGGCGAGAGTGCTGCAGGCTTTGCAGGGAGAACCTGGCAGAAGTTCCAGGCATCAGCTGTCACAGCCTCTGTCTTCACTGGGCACTGGCAGACCTGCTGTGGGGCTTCCTAGGTTAAATACCTAGCAGTGAGCAACAAGCCCACACATTATCCAACCATATGTGAACACAGTACAGAGCGCGCCACTGAAGGGCAGTGCAGGTATCTGCACCTGGGTGCCCTCTGAGGCAGCCCTGTCATCCCTGCTGTCCCTGCCCAGGGGCACTGCCCATCTGTCTCCTGAGTGCTCACGGGTATCTGCCAGTGAGCTTTTCTCTTTCAGTTTTGTGCTCATGGCTTTTTGTTAGTTTGTTTTGTGGTAAAGGCACTGAACCCAGCACCTTCACATTGAGTTACACCCTCAGCCCTTTTAAATTTTGAGACAGGGTCTTGCTAAATTGTCTGGGCTGGGTCTGAACCAAGGAGTCTCCTGCCTCAGCTTCCTGGAGTGCAGACATTACCAGTGAGTGCCATCACCTTAAGGGCACACTAAACAACACTGCCTTCAAGGTTGGTGGCTTTTCTATTAGGCTTCTGCCCACTTGCTGCTGTCATCCTCCATAAGTCATCTGATTTCCCAGAAGACCACAGGCAAAGCTGGGCAGGGGGCATGGGCAGGGGCATGGGGCACCATGCAGAGCCAGCGCACACCCTCGCCAGGGAAAGCTGTGGTGGGGCTACAGGTCCATCCTTAAGGGCAGGGGAAGACAGCCTGAGGACCGGTACCCAGGCCCATCTATGAGGTTGACAGCATGTGTGCAGATGGGGGAGGCGGATGGCATGTGAAGTGTTACTGGGACAGGACAGGAAGGTGTCCTGCCACTCAGGCTTGCTTCCCCAGGTGACCAACCGTCACAGACCGACCAAGTGGGGAGAGGGGTGGGGTCTGGGGAACACAGCTAATGGGGAGAAAACCCCGCCTCTCGCCCACTCCACACTGTGCCCGGCCTGGAGGCTTCCTTTCCTGGCTTTCATCAGTTGCCTTCTGTCATGTTGGCTACAGCCAGGCCCATGTAAGTAAGGTGGTCTCTGGGCGAAGGTGGCAGGAAGGTGATGGCACCCAGCAGCCCTCAGCACCTGGGCCCCACAGGAGGCCCTGTATGGAGCAAGGACTGGGGATGGGCGTCAGTGTCTCTTGGAGGAAGTGGGGTATAGGGGGCTCACAAACAGCACTCAAGGGCAAAGGAGGATGGCTCACCTCAGGCAGATCTCCCCTGTCTCGGTGATGTTGGGGTGCCAGATCTTGGTCAAGCACTTCACTTTGGGAGGCTGCAACAGAGAAAATCCTTACTGTGACGACAGTCTCCCCAGACCATGCCTGCAGCTGCTGGCCCCTGCAAGGTCCCCTGGTCATCACCACCAGGCTGGCTTGGCCCGAATGCAGCTTGCCAGGGTCCACAGCAACACTGAATGTCTTGGTTTTTGGGTCACATTGCCAACTACTCCTCACCTCTACAAAGAACTTTTAATGTAGAGGCCTGGGAAAAATCAAGTTCTGTAGGTTAAGATCTGGCTTCAAACATAATTGCTACCGCCATTAAGCAAGGCTGGTATCTGGGCCAGCAGACACCAGAGACACAGAGGACACACCTGTCTGCACAGTTACTGGGCCACCACCAGGGTGTCTGCTCTTTCTTTCCTTTTTTGAAATGTGTCTCCTTGTGTAGCCCAGGTTGGCCTTGAACTCAAAATGAACCTTCTGCCTCTACCTCCTGAGTGCCAGGAGGACAGATGTGTGCCACCACGCCCAGTCAGGCTGAGTGGTTAGGGGACTTCAAGAAAAACACGCACACAGAAGTTCATGTGTGGACCTATATCATACACCCACCACAGTAAAACCAGTAAGCCAAACTGGCCACTGTTGTGGCTTGGCATAACTGATGCCATCTTGAGCTTTTAACTCGTGCCCTGTATTTGACTCAGAAAAATGGAAAATTACTCAGGGTATATAAGTCCCATGAGAAAACCAGAATGAGCTGTATCTACAGGAGAAAAATTAACCTCCTCAACAAAGAAGCAGAATACAAGTGTCAACTGAAAATTAATGAAAGATTCGAGCTAAACTGTTTCCAACAGGATGTTTTTTGTGATTCTCTCTTTTAAAAATTCTGTAACTTTTCAGTTCCAGGCCACTTGTTTGGACCCTGAATCAGGGGGGTCTGTATACAAGTGGTCCTGAGCTCAGTTAATTAAATTCCAAATTTATCAATTTGGCTGCTTGGATTCCTACATTGTTGTTCACAAACCCATCTCAGCCACCACCAACTGTCAGCAGTTTGTGCTGATTTGTCACTGAGCCTAGCTACATCTCTGTGTCCAACCATGGAGTGGGGAGTTGTCAGAATGTTAAATTCAGTGGTTCCTCGCTGGCACCCAGCTCTGAGCTTTCTCCCTTCTCCCCATCATTCTCCCACCCCAATTCTTCACTCGAAGCCTGGCCAATCTGCCTTCCTTGGGGAACAACTTCCCATCCCGCACCTGTAACCACAGCGCCACACATCCTGTGTCACCCAGAACATCCGATACTCTGGTTCTGGGCCACACTAGAATGACTCAGGTCAGGTTCTCTCTAAAAGCTGAGCCAACCTCAGCCGCTTCCCACCGCCCCCTCCCCGTTCCCTCCTGGGACTCTGGTCCATGAGCTTCCTGTCGTCTATTAGTGACTGTGCAGCTCACCCTTGCACCACTCTGTCAGCCCCCCTGATGCTTTGCAGGTTCCTCAAAAGGAAGGAGAATGCATCAATATTTGGTGTAACAATTACCGAGCAGGGTCTTGGAGGGATTAACACACACTCTGGGTAAAAGTTACCTACTACTGAACAAGGCATTATTCCCTGAATTCTAAAGCACACATTTTATAGATCTCTAGGATTCTGGCCCTATACCATAAACAAAGCCAGTAATTCAAAATAAAAATGCCTTTCTTATTTACCAAATCAGAGTTACATAAAGCACACAGGCCGATGGCCTGGCAAACAACACACAGGAGGCATTCACCAGCTGAATAAATCGATTTCTATACTGAAGCTCCATAAACTTCTGCTGCTGAGTGGCATTCAGGGCTCAGCCCCCATGATGGTGACAGGGCCACTAGGGGCAGGTGCTGCCAGACTGGGTGTCAGGGCCCAACAGGCTACTCACCACCATGTTGTATGCATCAGGAACTTCAGTTTCAAACTGGAATTTTCCACCCTGGTAGTAACCCTCATCTGTCAAAAAACAAAGCAAAACAAATTCCTTTAAATTAAAAAAAAGAAAGTGAGAACAAAAAGCAAATGCTCAGGTTGTGCAAACGCAGAGTGCCAAGAGATTAGAACCAGGTCTGCAGAGTCTAGGCCCATGCCCCCGGACATCCCTGGGCCCCGGGCCATGGCTAAGAGTCCTGTGAGGCAGGGCTCCTCACCCTACCACCCGGCTCTGCATGGAGCACCAGGGGCACCACCTTCACCCTATCCTCTCCTGCCTGCGGCACTTCCTCTCACTCTGCTTGTGTCTGGCCTTTTACAGATATCAGGTCTCAAGAGACCAGGACCTGCACAACGGCCAGGTTGGCAGCCGAGTCCCGAGCACCCACCCACCTGCTCCCAGCAGGGCTCCGGGCTCAGAACCACAGAAACCGGAGAATCACACTTCAGTGAGTACTCACAACAGCTTCAGGATAGAGCCAGCCCTTGAGGGCAGGGGAAGTGATGTCCAGGCCCCCAGATCTGCAGAGGCCCCGTGGGACAGCCCCTCTCAACTAGACTAGAAAGTGGCTGCCTAGAAAACTCCCAGCTTCCCAAGTGGCACAACAAGTGCCAACTTCAAAACGACAGCTGACCCCATCTGCACTTTAAAACAAAAGAAAACCCTTAAGAGGTGCCTTAGGAATTTCGTCCTGGTTTTGGTTTTCAGCAGTGCTAAGGACTGAGTCTCCACCCCAGCTGCATCCTAGGCCTCACGCACCCCCTGCTCACCGCAGCACTGAGCCCTGGCGTGAAGCTTCGGTCCCACACAACTGTTGGAGGCATGGCTGCCCTGTACCATCCTCCCCGGTGTGAACACCCACAGCACACACTGTCAGTCTATAAGGCTATGTGTGGCCACCCCAGCAGCCATGCCGTGTTTGCCAGCTTGTTTCCCAGGGCAAACTCCCCAAACAGTCGCCTACCAGCTTTGGAGAGATCCCAGGGAATTCTCGAGGAAGAACTGGATCTAACTGATCCTGGACAGGCAGTTCTGACTTCTTCCCCTTTCAGGAAGCAAATCTCCGAGCAGGGGACTGCTTTAACCCCTTACTCCCACTGCCTGGTCCAGAGCCCTGCTGTGTAGCCTGCAGCGCGGTAGGGGCACCCAAAGCAACTCCTGCCCTGGGTGTCTCCTACCGTTGCTCTCATGCTCAGCTCTGCACCTGTTCCACAGGCCACAATGTCCTGGGGAAGGGGGGTCCAGGCCCAATCTTGTCCATACCCTGTGTACCAGGCCTGGCATCCCGTCCAGCCTGGCCAGCTCCTGGGCCCATCTGGGTGGGGTCTGAGAGGCCCTTCTCCAGGAACCATCCTCAACTCCTGTCTTCAAGGAGCCACACAACAAGCAGTCATGCCCAGTTGCCCTTTGGAAAGTTGTTCTCCTGGTGTAATCCTGGGACTCATTCAAGGCAGCAGCACTCGCTAGGATCCACCTCTGGGTGCCGACTCCTCCAGCTCCACCAGCACGTGGCTAACCCACCCTCCCAGTGAGCAGACCTGCTGCCCAGCAGCGCGCTTGGCCTCAAGGCTATGGTGCCTCCACTAGACGGGGTTTGGACTCCGCCTCAGAGGTCAGCACCGCAGAGGCTGCAGGAGCAGCCAGGAGGACACAGGGCACAGAGGAGGGGTCTTGGAAGCTGCACCTCCTTCGGGTCCCCATGTTCTCTCTCTGCTCCTCGGCTGCCAGCCTGTGAGTTGCTTCCCTTTACCAAGCCAGCTCTACCTCCAAGCCAGCTATCCCAGACTGAACCCTCAGACACCGCACAGTGATCCTCTCTCTTGCAGCCATGTGGGTCACACATTCTGTCCGGGAAACAGGAGGGTGACTGACAGTCCCAGGGAGGGCCAGGCCAACAGGCACCATGCCCAGGACCCTGGTTTACTCTACAGACACTGCGGCTCAGATGGTGCAATCTGATGGCAAGTGATTCAGACTTTGCCTGTCATTTCCATCCCTCATCACTGTGGGACAGTATCTACCCCATCCGAGGGCTGACCAAGCAGGTGCCTGGCTCCCAGTCCCATAGCACGACCACACTCACAGGGAGAGCACTGCCCGAGCAAGCGAGGGAGCAGCGTCACACCAATGTCACTGGCAGACATCCGTGACCACCTGAAAGAGCTGAATCTGCCAACCCTGGGTCTGAGGAAGGGGGCGGGGACGAGTGACACGGCAGCCCTCGCCCTCTTCCTGGGTGCACAGGCCCTCGGGGTACTACTCCAGGGAAGAGCAGCATGTGGCCAAGGGCAGCCGAGGGGAGGGAGGGTGATGGCGTCATGGGGCCTCTGCTGCCATGGCGTGCAGCTCCATCAGCCAGGTGGCAAAGCTTCATGTCGTGGTTTTTGGAGGAGAGTGGTTGAGAGAGGGTCTCCTGTGTAATTCAGAGGCCTTTAACTTGCAGCAATCCTCCTACCTCAGCCTCCCAGCACTGGGATTATAGGTGTGGGTTACCACACCTGGCCCCATGCCCTGCTTTTCAAGAAATGGAAGAAGGCACCTAGCCTAGTGGTCAGCAAAAAGACCATAAAAAATGTTTTCTATGATATTATTGGTTTAATTCTGAGTTTAACTCTGAAGTCCAAGGACAAAAGTCAGAGCAGCAATGCCGTCCATATGGTCCATGGGTTCCTATGAACACGCAGCTCCCATTTATACTGCGCTCTCAGACAGGCTGTGGGAGGTGGGGACCTGCCAAGCCACAGCCTAAACCCCACTCCTTCCCCAGGACTCCATGAGTCCTCCCCCACCCAACACTGACCTAGCACCAGAGACAGTGCTTCCTGGACCGTTGTCATTCAGGAGGGAAAAAGATGCTGCACTGAACTCCACAACAGCAGGTGGGAGGAGAAAGGAGGAGGCAGGGAGATTGTAGTGACACAAGGCAAGAAAAGAAATAAAAGTAAAAACTGAAGGGGGGGCTGGAGGCTTGGCTCAGCAGGCAGGGGCTTGCCTGGTGTGTGCAAGGCCCGGGGCCCAGTCTCAGCACTGGTGGAATACATCAAGAAGCCGGGAGAAAGATGCTGTTACACACAGATGGCCTGGCAGTTACAGAGTTCTACAGACTCTTCACAACGGCTACTAGCACTAACCGCAGGCTTACCAACGTTGCAGGACCAAGGTCACTGTCAGAAAACTGACTCACAAAGCTTTGTACGGAAAGAGGGGAAGAGGGGTTAAAGGGAGGAGAGGAAAGAAGCAAGACAAATTCCCTATGATGAGCATTATGATTTGGTATATCTAAATGTACCAATAATTAAAACAGGACTAGCCAGTCGAGATGGAAGCTGTTCTTTCCCTTCCCAGGACACTCACTTTGCCCTCTGCACGGCTGAGTGTGGGTGGTTGGTGGCTTGGCCACAGCCCTGAAGCTGGGCACACTTTTTTTTTGGTCCTCCTGGGCGGACACCCAGTGATGGGACCACTGGGTCACACATGATAGCACAGATAACTACTGTGGGGGGGACAAATCTGAAGAGCAATAGATTTTTTTCATCAAATCTCCTAGCAGAAAACAGAAGAATACATTTTGTAACCTGGAAAAAGCAAAGAAAATTTTAAATAAGACCAAAAAGCATGTTTAAAGCACATGCAACACTATACTGTTAAAATTTTCTCAACAAAAACATTAAAAACTGAGCAGAGAAATATTCACAGCTCACCTACCTGACAAAGGACTTGTAGTGGGTCTCACAATAATGGCCTTAGTAAAGCTTATTGTATAAAAGCAAGCATGCACCTGGTGTGGTGCATGCTTGCAATACCAGCACTTGTAGGCTGAGGCAGGAGGATTGCCACAAATTTGATACTAGCCTGGGCTACGGAATCAATTCAAGGTCAGTCTAAACTATAGAGTGAGAATCCCAGTACTATAAAGAGCTGAGAGAGGAGGATGTCAAGATTGAGTCCAGCTCAGGCAACTTCAGAACTAAAAACAAAGAATATTTTGAAAGGGCTGTGGAGCAGCGTAAGTGCCTGCCTGGCAAATTCAAGGTTGTAAGTTTGATCCCCAGTACCAAAAAAAAAGGTTGTGGATGCAGCTCATTGCCAAGGTCCTGGATTCAATCCTCAGTACCGTGTGTGCACACACACACTCAACAGACAAATCCTCTGGTTAATCACCCTGTTAATCACAGAGGTCCTTCGGCTGAAAGCCCACCCTGCCAGCAGCATGGGGCTTGAGGGGATGGCACTGTCCCCAGGGCCGCCTGCTGCGCTGGCTGCGGGTTTTCGGGCCTACACATCACAGCAGAACTGGACAGCTGGCTGCCTCCAGGCTCTTGCTCGGTTTCCTCTTGCTTTCTCTGTGGTAATTGCTGGAGAGAACCCCCCAGTACATGGTGCCTCTCTTTCCCCCATCAGCCAATTACTTTCCTGTTTCTTCTTTGAAAACTGTATTTACTCCTAAGCATGCAGCATTATTCCAAAACAAAAACAAAAACTGTGAAAGAGGCAGCCATGTGGCCAGGGCACGCCGCAGTGCCCCTCCAACAACTGTGCCACGCATGTTCCAAGCTTGCACTCAGTTGTGGGTGCCCCAGGGACAGTGGCTGTCCTGAGCCGTCTGCTCCCCACCCCGCACCATGCGAGTGGCTGACGAGGCAAGGCTCTCATACCCTCAGCCCAGAGCTGCGTGAAGCAGATGGCTCCTGTCCTGTGAACTCTGTGATGCTAGGCAGGTGTGGGAGTGGGTGGATCTCTGCCCTGCTGCTCCTAAGGACCCGGAGGAAGAAGCCCATGGCCTTCACAGATACCCAGATCCAGGGCCTGCCTCAGTGTGAGCACACAGCTCGCAGGGACAGCAGTGTCCCCAGCATGTGCCTGCTGCAAATGTAAGAGAACCAACAGTTCCATTCCATTTCCAGTAACAATGACTAAACCCTAACCCGCTGCCATCAGCATCAGCATAACCTTCACTGCCACAGCCTCACAGCCATCAGGTTTAAAGAGGATGACACCTAACGGGAGGAAAGACTCAGCCTGCCAGAACCAGTCCAGGCCTGTGAATAGCCAAGGGCCACGAGCTCGGGCTCAGGGAGGGAGATGACCCTGTGTCACTGAAAAGCGTGTGTCCCCCTGTGACAGCAGCATATGCAATGGGACAGGAAGGCCACCAGAAGACAGAAAGAACCCCTCCCCTTCCCTCTTTGTAGCTTCCAGACTTGACATCCCTCGTTCGGAGATGCCAGGCCTGGTGGACATCCCATCGCTGAGAACAGGGCTCTGGTATCAATGTGCCCCAGTATTCACACTCTGAGTGCTTGGTACCAGACCCAATTCACACAGGCCTAGGGCCCCAGGCAGAACTTCTGAACTGACAAAGGAATTTTAAAGTTCCTGAACACATTTTGAAATTTGGATTTATCCTATTCTCATAAAACTCCTTACAAGGCAGTGATCATCCCACCTCAGGGAAACAAGGCCAGGCTCATTACATTCCGCATAGCTGGGGGGATCGCGCTCCAGGTCCTTACACCCTTTCCACACCCTCCCTACAGCAAACTCTACACCAAACTCCCCGCCCAAAGTTTTCTTTCTTTTCTTTTTCTACCCAACTCAGGTCCAAGCCACCTGAACCTTCCATCTACCCGGACAGCATGATGCCCATGGACACTGCCTCCCTCCTGCCCAGCATTATGCCAAAGGTGCCAATCTCAGCCCCTCTGCACATGGGATCACACCAGTGACAGCAGTGTTAGTAGACAATGTCTCTTTCCCTTGCTTTGTCTCAAGCCTTGGACCAACTTCCACTCAATTTTACATTCCTAAAGCGACTCACATGTCCCCCTGAAGGACCTCAGACTGTTCTTCGGACACTTTGGGACGTCCTGGCCTCAGACAGCACAGTCGGGAGTGCGCACAAGTTGGGGAGTCTGCAAACACCTGGGTGTGCCTTTTTTAGAGAAAGGTTAGACTTCTGGGAACCTTTCTGGTTAATTCCTTTTCCACTTTCCCTGTCCACCCTACTGCAGCGTCAATTTCCTGCCACCCCTGCTGGTGTCAACATCAGCGGGTAGAAATCCATGAACTCAGGAGCTATGCGCCCTCACTAGGAAAGCCAGGGCACCCTGTTGCCTGCAGCCAAGGCAGAAAAGCTAGTGAGCTGTGCTCACGTTGTCCCACCCACCCACCCAAGCGCTGCCCACATGCCATCTCACTAGTCCTCCCACTTGACCTGGGATCAGCCATATGGCTAGTCCTCTCATTTGACCTGGGATCAGCCCGGCCTGTGTGGTCGCTGCTCTGGAGAGGGGGCTGTGACCATGTGGCTGGGCTTGACACGCTCTGAAGAGGGAGGCAGAACTCATGCAGGCTTTCAGGGCCCACGCCCTGCAGCATTTGCGAGCAGCCATCCAGCATGGAAGGTGGGCTGAGCAGGTACTGTAGAGCCCCGAATGTCTCCCCTCTTCATGGGGAGCAGTTCACACAAGACAGCTTAGCATTATAACCCAGATTACAAATCAAGCCAAAGGTTAGGAATTCAGGCAGACTTGACAACTGTGCTGTGAGAAGCCCTCTAGGGTTAAGGACAGAACAGAACTAATTACCTGGGGTTACGGTTAGCTGAAAGCAGTGCAGCTTGTTGGGATCAGGAAAATGCACTTTACATGTACCTGCAAGAGAAACACACGTCAGCAAGCAGGCGGCAGCAGCTGCACGCATGGTGACACGGGGGTGCCCAGTGGTTGGGACAGACCCACCAGGGGCTCCCCTTAACGTTCCAGTACAGACCATGGCTTCCAGTCACCTCCCTCCCACCCTAGAGTCAGTTTCTAGTTAACTGCACAGCGACACTGTCCCTTAGCCTTTAAATGCTACTAAAGACAGACCTTTCTGCTCATTCAAAACCTCTGCACTGCATTTTGAAGCTCAGGAGAGCAGCTGGCCACAGGGCCAGCCTGCCGCAGATGCCAGTACATAGGGTCCCGTGCTGCTGGGCAGCTGTGGTCCACAAACAGCTTCCACCCCAGCCTGGTGCAGCTTGTTCTGTTGCGAGGAGCCTCTACAGGCCTGGATGGGATGTGCTGGGACCTGGATCACCCTAGAGGGGAACTGGTCTGGACAGGGAGTTTGCTGCAATATGCAGAGGGGCAGGGGGTACCGTGGCGTGGATGCCTGTAGAGGCCGGCAGCATAGGGCTGTGCCCCATACCCTCTGTGTGGTGAACTTGAGATTTCACTCCTCTGGGTCACTTGGCTTCAGGTTTGTTTTTGAGACAGGGTCTTGCTGCATACCCCATGCTGGCCTGAACTCCCCAAGCAGTCCAGGCAGCTGGAGTCACAGTGAGCACCACCATGCCTGGCTCCCTGACCTTGTTTCTTCTAAGTCTCACTGCAAGTATTTGCTTGGTTTTATAACAAGAAAAAATTTCAACATAATGAAGATAATTCAAATACTGAGTCAAAAAAGACTTCAAGGCTCTCAATTAGAACAGTTGACACGAGGGTCAGGAAGGCTGCAGCAGCACATAGCCCAAGTCCACAGATCACCATGGGCAGGGAGCGAGTGCCCAGTGGGTACTCAGCTTGTGACACCCTTCCCAGAGGCCATATCCCCATCTGGGACTCAGTGTCACATCAAACACGGGACATGAGATGTGCGAACTAGAGGAAGCGGGGACCTCGGGCGGCTTCTTCTTTAGGGTGACAGATGGACAAGCAGCAGTGTTAGAGGACATACTGCATCTCTCTTATTTTAGAAGGAAGGAAATTTGAAGCTAACAAGATCAGGACCTGTCCCCAAATCATGCATTTACAGCCGAGTGTGCAGCCAAGAGTGGTGGCATGTGCCTGTAATCCCAGCACTCTGGGAGGCCGAGGCAGGAGGATTAACAGGTCTAATCCCAGCCTGGGCAATCTAGCAGGACCTGTCTCAAAATGAAAAATTAAAAAAGATCTGGGGATTTGGCCCAGTACAAGGCCTAAGTTCACTGCTCTGTACTGCTCCACCAAAAAACCCCAAACTGTGTGTGGAGTACTAAATATGAGCTTCATTTATATAACCCTAATTTGGAAAATGTAAATGTCCTCTGTCCTTGTGAGATGCTCATAAACAAAGCAGATGAGGATGACAAGCCCAGGAAAGCGCAGTCACTGCTGTTAATGCCTACTTCTTTCCTTGGTCTCCTCTAATAATGGAACCCACGTGGAAGCCAATCCCTCTGAAAGAGACTTGCCCATCAGGATGAAGAGGTTACCAAAGTGGGTTAAAAAAAATCAAACTCCTGAAAAACTCCCAAAGCTGAAAAGTTTAAGAATAGATAAACTCTAGAAAAGAGAAGGTGAAGGTCAGGTTTTGCCTTAGCACCGTGCAGAAATCAGCCTCCCCCTCGCACAGGTACGCTCAGACCCCGGGCCTCAGTCCGTCCTAGAGACGGCTATGAACCTGCACGTACAGAGCGGAGCTTCCTCCTGGCTCAGGACAATTATTAGACAACTCGGACACAAGACTAGGTATTTTGTCTCTGTAAATATTTTTGGAAAATTGTTAGGCAAATAGTAAATATTTGGTCTCTGGCAGCTCATTTCCTCTGTAGAATAATGAACTTCAGACTTCGGGGAAAACACACCTGACCTTGGACATGGATTTAATTTCCTATCTCTCCAGGGAAGAAGCATGTGGGCATGTTGTCTTTTATCTGACACCTAAGCCAAAGGGACAGGAAGACAGGCCATGTCTTTTTCAATCCTAATTTTCTTAATTAAAATCCCAATTCTAAAGCCAGTCCTGATGTTGTGTTGTTCCAAGCCTTCGCACTGGCTACACCCCCAGACAGGGTCTGGCCAAACTGCTAACTTGCGTAAGGTACACTTGAACTTTAGATCCTCTTGCCTCAGCCTCTGGCAGCGCTGAGATTACAGCTATACATGACACCATCTGGCTTCCAGTTGTTAAATTTTTTACTTTTTTAAAACTACGCTTTATGGTTAAAAAAAACCTCAACATATCTGGATGATTCACATTCCAGAAAAAAACAAAAGGCGGAGGTCAGTCCCATACCCTTTCATGCAAAGACACACATGCACACGCGTGTCCTCATCAGGGACTGTGGAACAGACCTCCAGTGGCAGGCGCAAGGGTTGCTTCCTTTTACTTCTCTATTAGGATCACATCCAGAAAGACACAGGGTGAAGAACACTACAGTGAACCTACCCCTCAGCTTTGAGATCTGGTTCCGTGGACCGGGGATACAGTACAGTGTCTGGCTGGCAAGCACGAGGCTGTGAGTTTGATCCCCAGTACCAAAAAAACTCAAAAAACAAAAAACTCAAAGCATCTGGCTTTGCCTATCCCACCCCATACATAGTTGTTCATTTGGAAGCACCTTGTTTCACCTAAACACACTTCAGTAGGCAGAAATTTAAACCCTGATTTAACAGAATCCCAAGGCAAAACCTTCAGCTCTAAGGTACAGACATCCCGAGGGTGAGCACTCCTGGGTTGATATAGGCTTTCCCTCACCACCCATTCTGCCCACACGTGAAATGGTTCTCCAGGGGAAGCGTACTTACCCTTGCAGCACGCTGCACAGCATGCAGGCCACAGCCCACCTTACTTTCCAACCTGGAAGTGAGCTCTCTGTGGTGTCAGATGGGCTGCACGCCCTGTCCAAGTCCTCCCACCTTCCCCCGAGTTCGGAGCCCACTTAGGGTCACTATAACCACAGCCACTCAGCCTCGGGCCACTGCTAAACCCAGTAGGATTATGAAAAGCTCTAACCCCAAAATGCTGCAACGGCACAACTCTCTAGACTTCGGTGGCCTACGAAACAGTCGGTGAGAGGATTTATGGTAGGAAAAAGATGTCCTGAGACCCAAGTGCATGGCCTGGCAGGCCTTTCTGCATGTGGGTGCAGTCAGGCTGTGTGGCTGGGGGTGGGGAGGAAAGGGGGCTCCTGGGCCTCAGACATCAAGCACCTTCTGCACCAAAACCACCGTGTCGTGAGTAACAGACACAGAACCATTTTTTACCGATTTCCACATCTTTGCACTCTGTACCCAGAAATGCTACAGAGCCCCATTCTCATGATGTCCTCCAAAACTTCGTTTTACACAAAATTTAATGTTTCCAATGCTAAAAAAAAAAATAGGATTTGCAATACAGTTCATTAAAACATAAAGCATAAAACATAAAGCTTTCTTCATGCAGTTACCTTACAATACTTAACTCGGACTGAGGGTGCCATACTTACAGGGTAAATTAGCTTCAAGTTCTGCAACCTCTGTAGAGAGAAAGACACCATGGTTAATATTATTCTTTTTTTTTTTTTGTCTTTTTCCTTTTTATCGGTACTGGGGATCGAACTCACGACTGTCTGCTTGCAAGGCAGGCGCTTATGCTGCTGAGCTAAATCCCCAGCCCCGTTAATATTATTCTTTACAACACGATCAGTGCTAAATTGGCAATTTCGTCTCAAATACAGAGGGGAAAAAATAAATTGGATGCAACACAAAGTAGTCTGCAGTTTATACCGTAATCCAGCGATGGCAAATCTTCCAAAGCTTTCAGTGACACAAACAGACGCTTGCCATGGATTTGCAGCCACTACTGACCCATTTGGCTGTTTTCAAATGCACAAAGTAAACTGCAGAATGCCAACAAATACAGCCAGAGACCCTTGAATATTCACTTTACCCTGACTGAAAGTTGTGTTAAACAAATACAGAAATTACCTGTAGGCAAAAACGACTGTGGTGTTTCTGCAGATGACTCCCAAGACTCCCAAGGGAACAAAACAAGATGAGTTTCACACACCCTGCATCCACACCCTTCTCTAGACCGTTCTTCAAGCTGACTCCTTGCAGCTCCATCTCTTGGCCCCGTCTGTCCTCTCTCTCCGAGGCCTCAAACCAGCCGGTTCCTCTTCTGTCAGATTCTCAGGAGGTGTTTACACCCAGCATCCTTTGCAGGATGAGGCTGTACTCCCCCACAAGCTGGCCAGAAGGGATCTGGGCTGAGCCTCAGGTGCAGCAGTGCCATGCATTTCACTCACTCTCCCTAGTTGTACTTAGCATGGTACTTGAAACACTAGCAGCAATGACCACATAAGAACAAGAAAGGAAAGAGATGCAAAGCAGAAAGTAAAATCAGGTCATGGTGCCACCATCAAAACAGCTGAGATTCACAGCTCAGATCCACCACGCTCTTGCTGAAGCTACCTAAACTCACAAGCTGTAGCCGTGGTCACACTGAAGTTGGGGGTCGGCAAGCCCAAAGGAGAATGGAGACATGCACTAACCCTCAGTGAGTGCTTGGAATAAGACCCTCCCAAGGGAAAGGAGCAAGCAGATGGACAACATGTTGTAATCAGGAAGGATGAGCATGAACTAGGAATGGCAATGACTTCAGTTGGTTGCTCCCTACCAGAGCAGATTGGTGGGATCTACTTGGCACGGGTCACATCCCTGGCTGGACCCAATAAGGTGTCCCGAAGTGAGTCAGCATGCACAGCATACACTAACGTGGTGAAGGACCCAGTTGGTTGACTGGCTTGAAGTGGAGGGGCTGATATACCCCTGCTTGCACTCAGTGACCTACAGCAAACTGGAGAGGGCAGAGATCCCTAGCCAGAACATTTAAGAACTACAGGAACAAGGAAAGGGGCTGGGACCTCCACTATATACCTGTATGGAAGAAACCAAAAATATGACAAGAGAAAGAAATAAGTCCCCAGCTCCAACCCTGTGAATATTGATCCAGGAGAGGTAAATGCAGAAGACACTGAGGGCAGCAAACATGCAATATCAGAATGGCAGCAGCAGACATAAAGAGATATCTTCATGACATCATAGATGAGCTCAAAACTGAAGTATTAATTCAAATAAAAGCAAGATATACGAAGATTAATCAAAGAAGTGCTAAGCACCTCTCAAGAAGACACAGATGAAAGAATGGAGGAACCCCAAAAAAGGAAAGAAACTTTCAATGAAGAATATAAAGAAAACCTAGAATACATGAAACAGATTAAAAGAGATTACCAGGAAATCAAAAACTCCATCGAAAGCTGGAAAAATTGCCTGACAGAAACTAGAGATAGATTAACAAAACTTGAAGATAGGCTTGCGACATCTGATCGTGAAAGGAAAGATCTCTTAAAAATAACAAGGAAACAAGCAGTAACAATACAAAGGCTAGAAAATGACAAGATGATCTATAACTTAAGAATAAAAAATGTGTGTGAAGAAACAGGGGTAAATACAAAGGAAACACAAAGGCTATTCACAGAAATAAGTAAGGAAAACTTCCCAAGCATAGGAAAAGGAAATGATATTCAGATGTATGAGGCCTACAGAACTCTAGCCACTTACAACCAAAGCAGAGCTATACCCAAACATATAATAATCAAGATCCCAGAAATTCATCACAAGAACAGAATATTAACAGCTGTCAGAGAAAAGAAACAGATCATCTATAAAGGAAAATCCATCAAAATCACAGCAAATTTCTAGACACAAACCATCAAATCAAGAAGAGCTTGGAGGGAAGTATTTCAAACCCTAAAAAAAAAATAACCTCCAACTCAGATTGATGTACCCTGCAAAACTGTCTCTCAAAATTAATGGAGAAACAAGATACTTCCATGACAAAGAGGAACTGGGGGAAATTGTAACCACCAATCCAACCCTACAAAAAGTACTGAAGGACATTCTAGAGAGAGAAAAAAATACCAGGATTTTAGAAACAGTGGCAGAGAGGCCTCAATGAATGGGGCAGACAGTGGAATGAAGGAGAAAAGTAGACAATCAATGGCAGAAAAATAGCATAGCAGAGATGAGACAGAGAAGGTTGGCTATAATCTCTAACACAGATGACCTTGATATACTAAGAAAAAGAAACAACAGGCAGAGTAGGTCAGGACGTGGGGTCCATCAAGATGCTCTGTATAGAAAATATAATTAACCTGAAAGAGGCTTTATGGACCAAAAATCAAATATGAGGAAACAATGCTCTATGTGACAGGGAGAAATAGGGGCAACTTGACCAGCACTTGCAAATAGGTTGGAAAGACAGAATACTTTTGTGCAGTAGAGAACTACTCAGCTGTAATAAAGGGAAATCTTGAGGCTTTTGTAGGTGAAGGAATACAACCTGAGAACAAGTCCAGGAGTAAGAAGGTTCAAAACCACTTGGGTAAATAGCAGGTTACCCCCGCAATCTAAAAACTGAGGGAGTTGGTGGGATCCAAAATGTACAGTGTACCCTGTGCGAGTGAAAAGGGAGGAACTGTCTAAAAAAGGAAGGCAGAGGATATTGTTAATAGTGCATCAGGATTTAAAATCCACATGACTCTCACTGCTCTGTTTAGGTGGATTATATTCTGTTCCAGTTTGTCTACTTGTATTAGATTTGAGGGCACAGACAGCTATCCTGAAAATACCAGGATAATCACCCCTAATTTCCTATTAACTTAATCTGAAGCCCTGTATAACTTACAGTCTTATTATGACTGATCTTATTTGAATCTGGTTTATTAGATGGCTGTTTTATATTGACTGATTTTATTGAAATCTGTTATGATTGATAGTATCCAATCTGAGAGTATAGGCAACTACTCTGAAGAAGACAAGATTCACTAGGATACCTACTCTGGTTTGATTATTAGCTGCTTTTGAAGCTAATAATCTTAGCTTCAATTCTATTGAAGATAATAAAGAGACATCATAGTAACCATTGTAGATCACCTTGTATTGCAGTTTTATGTGACTTTTTTGTTTCAGGTTTTTCTAGGAATTTGTTTTGCTTTGTTTTTCCCTCTAATACAGAAAGGAGAGATACACATATAGAGATTCATGCATGTGTAGAACTTATAAACAGTTTATGAGAACTGATTATATAATGCATGATGAAATGAACAACTACTTTGAAAAAAAAGGGACACTACAGTACCCAGTGCTGATTCTGTAGCATTATGATGTGAAATCTAGCAATACTATTATTCTTTGTTCAGAGTGATTTTAGTCTGTTTTGCTTTGCTTAATTTCAGCATACATGAAGGTAGGACAACTATTTTGAAGAGAATGAGAGACACTATGACAGCTATTGTTGACTTCCCTATTGTCTTGAAGACCTGAAACGCCTTCATCATCCTGTTCTGATCAGTTTTATAATATGTTGTTTTGCATGAATTCACTGTGTGTGAAGATATGGGCAACAGTTTGGAAGAAAACAAGAGACAATACGATAGATAGTGAAGATCTCTGGTTGTCTTGCTTTGAAATTTATGTCTCTTACATTGCTTTCTTATGTTACATTTTGTTCTGTTTAATTTTACCCTCTTTTAAAATTAAAAAAAAAAAAAAAAAGAAAGTAAAATCCTCTGTTTTCAGGCTGTGTGACTCTGTCTCTAGGAGGCCCAAGAGACCCCAAAATGGCAAACCACTAATCAACAGTCAGTGAAGCTGTAGGATACAAAATCAACACACAAAAAACCGTTTTTGTTTCTATATACTATAAACGAGCCATTCAAAATAGAAACCAAGAAAATAAGCCCACTTACAATAGCATCAAAAATAACAAAACATTTACAAATAAATTTAAGCAGGAAAGATCTCTAAATTGGAAAACTGTAAAATCTTGATGAGAGAAACTAAAGACACAAATAAATGGAAAGACAGCCCACATTCATGGACTGGAGAATTAATACTGTTAAAGTGTTCATACTATCCCCAAAATTCAGATTCAATGCAATGCCTATCAAAATTTTAACGGCATTTTTCACAGAAATGGAACACAATGCTGAATTCTGTCTGGAACCATAAAAAGAGCCAAAGCAGTGTGGAGAAGAACCAACCAAGTTGGAGGCATCTCTCTTTACAATTTCAAGCTTCCCAACATATAATAATCAAAACAGCATGGTATGGGCACAAACATAGACCCATGGACCAATGGAACAAACATTGAGTTCAGAAAGAAACTCAGCAATGTACAGCAACAAATCTAAGGCTGCTAAGAAAACACCACAAGGGAAACAGCACTTTCCGTTAAGTGGCTGGGAAAACTGGAGAACCAAGACGAGAGAATGAAAGTGGACCTTGTTTTCCACACCTTGCAAAGATCAACTCAAAATGGGGGTTTAAAAAGGCTTAACCACGAAACCTGAAACTGTAAGGTTCCTGGGAGAATATACATGGAATAAATTCCTTGATTTGACCTCAGCAATTTCTTTTTGATATCATACCCAAAGATCAATCAACAATAAAGCAAAAGTTAACAAGTGGGATTGCATTAAAGTAAAAGGCTGCATGGGGGTAAACAGGGAGTACACAGACTGGGGGGAAATATCTGTACACCATACATCTGATAAGGGCTTAATAGCAAAAATATACAAGGAACTCACATAATTCAATAGCAAGAAAACAACCCAAACACAGAAAATGGACCTGAACAGACATTTTCGACAGAAGACAAAAACCAACCAACAGGTTTATGAAAAAGTGTGACTGTCACGAAACCTCAGAGAAACAAGGAACAAAACCACAATGACATTATCGCCTTGTGCCTATTAGGATGACTATCACCAGAAAGGCAAGAGATGACAAGTACTGGTAGAGAAAAGAGACCTTTGCACACGACTGGCACAGATGTAAGTTAGTTCAACCACCGTGGAAAATGCTGTGAAAGTGCCTCAATTGAAACCCAGAACCACCCCCTCTGGCAGTCCCTCATCCGCACACCATCAAGAAAGACAGTGGTACTGGGGAGATCACAGCACTTGTGTGATCCTCTGCAGCCCTGCTTATGACAGCCCAGTGGAAACAAGCAGCAGGTCTGTGGGTGAGCAGATGGAGGGGTGGAGGGACGGGAGGGCAGAGGGGCAGAGGAGAGAGGTGGAAGGGTGGAGAGGTGGAGGGATGGAAGAGTGGATGGAGGAATGGAGGGGCAGAGGAAAGGAGTGGAGGGATGGAGGGGTGGCAGGGTGGAGGGATGGAAAGGTGGAAAGGTGGAATGGTAGAGGGGTGGAGGGGTGGAGGGGCAGAAGGGTGGAAGAGAAAGTTGTGGTATTAACAGGAACATTGCTAAGCCTTAATAAAAAAGATCCTGCCATCTGTGACAACAGGAGTGAACCTCAAAGACACTTTGTGAAGTGAAATAACTCTATGCAGGGCATGGAACCCACCAGTCAAATCCACAGAAACAGAACAGGACAGGAGTGACTGGGGCCTCAGGAAAGGAGAGGGCAGTAGAAGATGGTGATGGTGGTCAAAGTGCAGAAAGGTGCCACTTGTTGGACCAGTCCAAAGATCCCAATGTGAGCACTCGAGGAGCAGATTCATAACCCTGAGTAGTGAGCATTTCGCTACAGATACTATATCAAAGCACCGTGCTATACAGCTTAATAATTCACAAGCCGGGTAATCCCAGCCCTCAGGAGGCTGAGGTGGGAGAGTGCCATGAGTTCAAGGCCAGCCTGGACTACACAGTGAGACTCTGTCTCCAAAAAAAGCCAAGAGTAGTCCACAGGGAAGCAGCCCCAAGAAAGGCCTCATGGCAGACTAGATCCTGCTGGGGTACCTGAGACAGTAAGAAAGCAAAAGAGAGAAGGGGAGTGCAAAAAGGGCAAAGCCATTGCGTGCATCCCCCATAAGGGACTCGAGGCCTGGCAGAGGGGCCAGCGTGCCCAAGCTGCATCCGAGTGCAGGAGCAAGGGCTGGGACAGCACGAACTGGAGTTTGTCCACCAGGCAGGCGTGGGCCTTGATGCCAACCACATTAATCCAGCAAGTGGAGGACCAAGTGTGGCGAGGGTTTGTGGGCGCCAGATGGCCACTCTGCCCTTGGGAGGTTGGCCAGGGGCAGAGGCGGATGGCAGTGCATCTTTACCTTCTCCAGTCTGCCACAAGCATCAGCCACAGTCAAATCCTTTTCAAAGCAAATCCTAGCATGCTTTGTGCTGCTGCTATTCGTATTTTTGTTGGTAAGAATTTATGAGAAACTGCTCTCAAAGGCCCTTCTTTTGAGAAAGTGATGTTTGCCTCTGGAATGTGGCTTCTGCTCTGTGGCTGTGGCCAAAGCCACTGAATTGAGGGCCATTCTACCTGCGGCGGGGACAGAAGTCCTGCTGTCAGCTCCACCTGACGAAATGGGAATGTGCTCAGAGGGCACTCACTGGAAGATGGGAAGCAAAGGCACCAGAGGGCAGTGCGTGTGCCAACTCCGGGGATGGGTGGGAGTGGGGCACCGAGACCTTGGCAGAGGTGGCGACAATGCGGGGCGGGAGGAGCAGAGTGGACCCATCCAGCAGCAGCGCACTGGGCCAGGCCCTTCAGGGCAGAGCATGGTGCTGGGATGTCCAGGGCAGGATCTGCAAACATGGCACTGGGGCCAGGGATCTGCAGCCCAGGGCACACTGCTCACACGGGGACCGTTTGATATTTCTCAACAACTTTAATGAGGGATAATTACTCAATATTAAATAGAGCTATTTTCCAACAAAGGATTTGATCATTTTTAGTAAATTTTGGAGTTTTGTCTCTATCACCACAAAGCAGTAGATACAGGATCTATGAAAAGCCTGACACCCCAACCCTAACCCACACCAGTTACATCTCAGTTTCCAAGCAAGGCCAGGACCCCTGAATTCTCCGCATTTTCTCCTGGTGTCTTAGTCCATTTGGTCAGTCATAAAAAGCAGCATATACAAAACAGGCGATTTGCTCCAGTAGTCTAGAGGCCAGGAAGCCCATGATCAAGACAACAGCAGACTCAATGTCCTGTGCAAACTGTTTCCTGCTGTGTCCCCAAACACTGGCACAGGCCAGCAAGCATTCTAGGGTCTCTTTATAAGAACACTTTCCTGAACTAACCACTTCCCACAGGCCCCTTCCTAACAGCATTGCACCCCTGATCAGGCTCTGACTTAAGAATCAGTGATAGCCGGGTGTGGTAGCACACACCTGTAATCCCAACACTCAGGAGGCTGAGACAGGACCATCCTTGCAAGTTCAAGATCAGCTTGGGCTACAAAGTCAGCTCAAGGCCAACCTAAACTGCACAGCAAGATCCTGTCTCAAAAAAGAAAAGAAAAAGATTTCCCAAGATCCCTCTCTCTCTGACATCATTTCCCAGGACCCCTCCCTCTTTCTGCCATCAGGAGGCTTCCCCCAGTCCTACTGTGACACTGCCACCCCCACATGTGTACTGGTCTCTTCTGTTCTCTATCACAAGTAACAGGCACTCTGCCTCTCACGCTGAGCAGCCTCCAAGGGATGAAAAAATCTGTGTGCCCCACAGAGGCCTGAGAAGGCAGTGGGGCTGGCGCTGCTGGGGCCCACAGAGAGGCTGCAGGAGGTTCATGCTGCAATGCTGCAGCCACTGCCACCTCACAACCCCAGCACTGCAAGGTCCAGGTGACAGTGAGCTGGCACTATTGTCCCCATTTTGCAGCTGGAGGAACCGAAGACCGGGATGGCCAACACTGACTTTGGGAGTAAAATCAAAGGTGAAGACAGTGGCTGTATCTGGGCTCCCATCAAACCCAAGACCAAAAGCATCATACTGCAACCTGAGGAAGCTGTAGAAGGGTGGCTGCTAGGGTCACAGGGAGGGGCAGCTGGAGAGACAGGGCCACAGAGCTGTCCCTTGTTCTGAATTTGGGGCAGAGAGGGGAGTTCATATCAGAATTTATTTCCATATCAGTTTTTATAAATTTTAAGTATTTATTTATTTGCTTATTGTAGTACTGAGGATTAAACTTGGGCCTTCACATTGAAAAAAAAAGGAGGAGGAGGAGGAGGAGAAGGGGGAAGAGGAAGAGGAAGAGAAGGAAGAGGAGGAAAAAAAGAAAGAAAGAAAGAAAGAATGAATGAATCTGTGGTGACAGAAATGTCACACAGCCCAAGTGCAGGACATTGTCTTAGAGCATTTTGCCATGTGACACACACAAACAACACACCTGCATGCACAATGTTATAATATAAAGCTCTGCTTGGGTAATGTAAAAATGACATCATACTATAGTCAAAAGAGTAAATTCCAAGACAAATACTTGGCTCGCATCTGTGTGGTCAGTGAAATTTACCTCCAGAGGACCTGCACAATTCCGTGGCTATGCAGCTTCCTTGAGAAACTACACTCTTCCTTTCTGAGGACCAAGTCACTGAGCCCACTGGAAGCATGACTGCACTCAAATACCAGATTGTGAAATTCACCTGTTAGCCACTAGGGCCCCATCTTAGTTACTTTTCTCCTTGCTGAGACTAAACACTCAGTACTCACAAGTGAAAGGAGGAGAGGTTTTTCATGCTCAGTCTATAGAGCTTTCACCCCTGTCAGCTGGCTCCAAGGCAGGTGTGTGGCCAAGGGGCATCAAAGAGTCACAGAGGAGGAACAGACCGTGGCCTGGTGGGCAGCAACAGGAACCAGCAGGTCTGCCTTTCTTTGTCCCTTTCTATTCAGCTAGGCCACAAGCTCACTGATGGGTGCAAATCGATTCACTACAGCATTAAGCCCAGGATCACACTCTTAACCCATATTTGCACCCCCTACTGCAGCCACCCCTGAAAACCCCCACCTATGAGGGCATGAAACTGTGGGAGACATCTAGACACAAGCCATCACACCCACACACCACGCACGCTCACAACTGGTACCTGCCCAGGTCTGTGTACCTGCTCGGCCCTACGAGCCACCTCTTGACACTGGACTGGGCTCACTACCCCATGGTGGTCTTCTCTCCTCACACACTGGGGACCAAGCAGGGCTCCACAGTGTTGGGGACTGAGCCTAAGCCCAGCTCCCTGAGATGATGATACTGAGGTGCGAGAAAGTGGGTATCAAGGGGGTCACTGAGGATGGAGCCCTCACAGTGAGAACAGAGCCAGGATCCCCCCCTCCTGCCATGGCAAACACAGGAGGTGGCTATCTGCAGGGCAGGAGGGCGCCCTCCCTGCCTTTCCAGGAACAAAGCAGCCACTGCTCAGGGGAACCTGACCTGACACGCAGCCTTCACAGCTCTGAGCAACAGGCACTGAGCTAATCCAGACGAGAGGCTGGTCACAGATGCACGCAACTTGGCTGGATCCAAGCCTGCAGACAACACCAGCCAGAGTAGCTGAGCCTCTGCTGCCAGGAGACATTCTGGGACACCCATTTGTGCCGAGTTCTTGAACTGACAATGTTCGAGCTTGCTGCCTGTCGTTCTGCACTGACATCTCCCATCTTGCCTTTTCTGTATACCCTCACTTACCCTCAGGCCTCACTGGGAGGTGTCCACAGCTGAGCCTCCTCACCCGGGAACCCTAGCGTCACTTTCTTCAGGGAGAAAAGCTGTGACCCTGAAAGCTAGGGCCTGGTGTCACTATGAGTGGAACCAAGGCCTCAGACCACGTGCTTTCAGCCCTAGCCCTTGTTTTATGCTCCCAGGCTCCTGTCTGCCACCCTCCTCTGGCTTCCTGGTACCAATGAATGGGGTATCCAAGTGCCCTGGGCATCTTCCCTGGTGCCCGCCCCTCCTCGAAGCACACAAAAGCAGCCTCCGGCAGCTGCCCAGCTCCACACTGCCCTGACAGTGGGACAAGCTGAACTGTGGTCCAGGCCAGGGGCCTGGGGCCTGAGATTCTAGCCAAGGAAGCGTGAGGCAGGAGGGCTGCAAGCTTGAGTCCCACTTAGGCAACTTGGCAGCTTCAAAGAGATTCTTTTGTCTCAAAATATGAAAATAAAGAGGGGCTGGAGAAGAGGCTCATGGTTGCAGCCCTGGGTTTAAATCCCCAGTACGGCAAAAAACAAACCAAAAATGAGTCCCACCCACCAGACTGGTTAGATGGAACAGACTGGGGAGCAGTGAATGCTGCTTCTCTTTTCCAGGATCAGACCCAGCTCTGGAGACTCAGGCAGGCCCCAGACCCCAGACTGCCCCGAGACATCCTGGGAGAGTCCTAAGCCAGGAGAGGACCTGTGCTTCCTGCTGGAGCCAAGCCTGCCTCTGTGCCGGGCCAGCCACACATGACGCAGGTCTGTGTCTCTGCTGCAACACCTGCAGATGTCCTTGACTCTGGGCCCAGCTCCGGCTGCACAATGCAGCACCCAGAAAGGCACACACAAGGACCAGCCCCAAGGTGTGGGCAAAGGCTCACGGAAGGCCAAAATCCTGCAGAAACTAAGTCCCATCAAGGCGGAATTAAAGGTGGGGCTACTGGGAAGCAACTACGCCACACCCAAGGGCTGCACTCCTCTGAGTGGAGCTGTGCCTTCCAACAGCTGAGAGGCCTCCTCCAGCCCCTTAGGACATGGCAGCCCTCACCAGACACCTTTGGCACCTTCCTCTTGAACTTTCCGTCTGCAGAGCATGGGGGCAAATGTACACCTTAGGAAAGGATCTGGCTGGTTACAGCAGCACAAGCACACTAAGGCGGTGCCCGCCAGAGGGCACCACCATGATGGCTGTGTGGAGGTGGGTCAGCCCCTCCGCAGTGCACAGTGTGAGCCTGCACTCTCCCTCACTCTGAGTCCCTCTACCTGGCTTAATCCAAGGAAGGAGCTCAGGCCCAGTCAGGCTCACTGGAGTGAGGGGCTCCAGCCCATGTCCACCTCCTGACCCTTGCACAGTGTCCACCCTGGGGATGGAGGACAAACCAACTCCTGGGCCTTTACTGAATCTGCCACTCTGCAGAAGCAAGAGCCTGGGCCATTTTCAGACGCTGTGTTTGCTGAGTACCCAGGGACCCTTCATGAGGACCCACAGAGGCCACCAGGTAGCTACAAACAGCATAGATCTTGACCCTCACTTGTATCTGTCTCCTTCAGGCAGTGCAAGCTCGGGGTCGAACCCTCCCTCCATGCTACATACAGGCAAGTGTGCTGACCGTCGAGGGTATTTCTCCAAAAGCTGGCAACACAGGAATCAGGCCTCCCCCTGTTCCAAGATTGACTATGCCAAGACAAGAGATCCTCAGGGACTCTCAACCACCAATAAACCCAGAAGCCGCCAGTCACTGCCCCAAATCCAGGTCACGAGGGTTCCAGCAGAGCCTCCACCAGACCAAGACTGCCTAGGGAGAAGGGTCACCTCCTGGAGCAGGACTAAGTGACAACTTCAATGCTTCCAAAGCTGGCCCTGTCCTTCGTTCAAGGGCCAGTCTGAGGTAGGGCAGGGAAAATAAGAAGATGAGGGAATCCTCATTTTCAAACTGGGCTTTAAGATTTCGAATTGCGAACACAAAGTTCTCCTGCGTACACCCAGCTGTTGGGAGTTGCCACTGAAGCTGGAATTGAACATGAGTGCAAGGCTACAGCATAGCTGATCTGAGAACAAAGAGATGCCTCAAGGAAAGGTCACAGCTGAGGACACCTGGCTCCAACCCCAAAGAAAAAGATAAGAGACTTGTGGAGGCATTCACTCCTGTAGTGAAAGTCAACCTGGAGTCCTTCTCTTAAGATAGCTCTCCTGAATTAATATAAGATAGCTCTCCTAAATTAACGTCGTCTGTTACTTGGAAAAATCCTGGAACTACTCCCAAGGTCCTGCTCAGTTTCCTGCATTTTCCTTCCTTTCCTTCCTAATTCCTTCTTTGTGTGAAACCTAAATAAATGTGGGCCACCCAGAGACATTCCTCGTCCGAGCCCCCAGAGTCTCAGACTCTGTTAGAGGGTTTTGATCCTCCCGGAGCTTTAAAATCATATCACTTGTCTCATTTAAGCCTTCGCCATACACTTGTTTGGGAGACTGGGGATCTTGGCCAGATCCCCAGCAGATGGCTTTCCCAGAAAGAAGGCTTTTTCCCTCTTCCAGCACTCACACCCCAAATCCCTTGAAGACACTCTGGACACCTAAACTAGCTTGGCTGATTAGGTAAAGGGAGGGAACCTGACCTTAAAACAGAAAGACAGATTCAAAAGCTTCAAAGAATGTTTTTGAGGAAAATAGACCCACTCTTCAAAAACGCACTGCACTGGGCCCAGTGACTTCACTGGTAAAATGAGCCATTACCTTTCTGCCTGCAGGTGTGGCAGCCCTTTTCTCCAGTACACCAGGCCCGAGCTCTCTATAAATCAAATCCCAGGTTTCCATCCCCAGAATATATAAACATCCCAGCCTCCAGACACTAACAGCCCCATGCTCGGGGCCGCACTGTGTTCTCTTAGTGCTTACTCTAACTCCTGCCTCGTGCACCCTTGTATGCCTCTCCAGGACGCAATCTGAAAGCTCCCTCTGGAGGAGAGGGGGTCAGCGACCCTGCAGCAGCCATGGCTGCCAGCCCCCAGCTCCACTATGGGAAGCGCCCAGACCCCGCCCACCCCAGGGAAGTCTCATTTCCCTGCTCCATTACTAACTCTGCCTGATAACCTTGCTATGCACTTCATTGACCATGCTGAAATGCTTTTTTGCAGCAAGTCTAGAAGCTACTGGAGGCAAGCTGAGGTCGCCATCTCTTTTCAGCCCTGTCCAATGACCACTCTTGGGCTACAACAGACCCTGAATACAAGCTGGGATTTAACTTATGAAATAAAACTGAGACAGAAAAAACAATTTTCATTCCACTTGTTTTCTGAGACAGGGCATCATTATGTATCTGGGCCAGTTTTGAACTCACTATGTAGCACAGGCTGGCCTCCAACTTGCAGCAATTCTCCTGCCTCAGCCTACTGAGTGCTGGGTTTACAGGTGTGTGCCACCATCCCCGGCTCTCTCATTCCCCCCATTAGGTTGTGTTCCCCAAAGCTAAGTCCAGGTTCAGCACAGCAGAGAGGCCCTGATAGATCATCACCAAACTGCTGCCTTTCTGTGCCCTCCCAGCTCAGCAGCCAGCAGCACCCGGAAGAGGATACCGTGCAGTCACACATACCATCTTCCTATCACCAGACTCGCCAATGCCAGGCACCCCTGCAGCCCACAGAACGGGAAGTGCATGCAGACAATGCTGGTGCTACCTCACCCTCCCGTGCTGCTCAGCTGCTGTATGCCCAAGGAATACCAAAGAAGCTGGTGCAGTGGCACACACCTGTAATCCCAGAACTCTGGGAGGCTGAGGCAGGAAAACCACAAACTCCAATTCAGCCTAGACAGCTTAACAAGATCCTATCTCGAAATTATAAAAAAACTGGGGACGTATCTCAGTATTACAAATCATTAACAATCATAAAGACATGTGACTGACTTGATAAATAAATAAAAAGTACAGTGAATGATACGCTCTTTAAAGGCAGGAACTGCTGCCTTTGTCGGCCTCACAACCCTAAGAAACTCACTCTGCACCCAAACACTGTTCCCTCACAGCTGTGCAAAAAATGGGTGCACAACTACACATGCACACAGACACGGATGAACACATACTTGCACATGCACACACACTCCCTCTCTCAACTCCACAAGCCCTTCTCGAAAAATAGTTTCCTTTACAGACATGGCACAAAGTGACTACTGTGGGCCTGAGACAGGGTTCACAGACTGAGTCCCTGCCTGAACACACCAGGAAAGAGTGCCGAAATGCCCAGCTCCATCCACCTGAGCTGGATTGTGCACCGGACCATAGCAGGGCAGACGGTGGCAATGGCACCCCGAAACCCATCTCCAGCCTGCCACTCCCACAGCCCTGCTCTTTCACGCTGGCAGATCCCACAAAGGACACGCTCCATGCCAGTTTCCATACCAAAATGCAATCCTGCCACCTACAAGTCCTCCCAGTATAGGTGACAGGTGATTACACTCAAAATCTTTCCTAACACAGGACGCACATACAGCTCACATGGATCACAATTACCTTTCACAAGCAGCTTGTCTCTCACAGACACCCTCCGTGTGGAGTCCGACGAGGTGGCTGCCGTCCGGGACCCTTTGAGACCGTCATCCCGCTTCAGTTTGCTGGCCAGTGTTAGCATTACTGCCACTTTCTGCTGAAAGACAGGGTGAGGGTGGGGTGAGGTGCTGAGCCCACAGGCTTTGTTCCCCTCTGAAACCCATCACAGATGAAGTTTGCCCACGCGGGTAAGACTGGATTCCTTCATCAGAAGCACAGCTAAGTTCTGTGCCATGCTCTGGAAGTCTAAGCTTTATGCATGAATTAAAACGTGCAGTAACGGAGTCTCACACTGACCATTACCTGGACACCCGAGCAGTGCCAGGCCCTGGGTGTGAGTCAAGTACGCAGTCTTGGAATGGCCTGGATCATGCTCAAAGGTGGCTTTGGAAGGCACCCGGGTTATGGGCAACTCAGTTGTGGACAGCAGCAGAGGAGGGGCCTGCTAGAAGAGGTGCTGCTCAGGGCGTGGCCTGGGAGGGCTTCTTTCCCTGCCTAGCTCCTCCCTTCCCTCTCCATTCCCTAAGTTAGATAGTTCTTTCTCTATGACCTCCAGCAGACACTCCTACTTGGGGGCAAAATAAACCTCCCCTTCTGGAAGCCGCAGGTGCCAGGCCCTGTGTCTCAGCCACAAGGAAAGTAACTGAGGCTGGGGCCTCCACAGCTTCTCCGCCAGCAGGGCCCACTGTCCATTGAGTAGGTTGCCTATCCTCCAGGCTAGAGCCACCCATCAGGAAGGGCAGCGCCGGCTCCAGGCTCCAGGCCAAGAGGGCCACCAGTGCCCCACTTTCCTTCAGCACTGTGCTTTGGCTTCCTTTCACAAAGGTGTGGGCAGAACCTTTGCCCCTGCGATGCCTATTTTATTTACATTTTTGGCAACAGCAACATCAAGACTAAATTGTAATTAATGCCCGAACTCCATTCTCTGCAGTGGGGCTTCTGGCCCACACAAGTGCAGGCAAGGACAGAAAAGACCAAACAAGGCACAAACACCTTTCCACTGAGACTCGCCCCCAGGATCAAGACCCTCCACCTTGTCACCACAAGGGAGCTGATGTGTCACTGTCACCAGGGCCACCGTTCATGGGGGTGCTGCTGCTTCCCAAGGATACAAACATCCTCAATAAACTGCCTTCTGTTTCTGACATCAAATCCCACTAACCTCAGGCTCCTGCTTTGTTCTAGAACCCTTTTTGAGTGACAACAAAAAAACTGGTCACCAGCATTTCCCTAATTTCCTTTCTTATTTTCACACCATTTCCTTCAGCACCATTCTGGTATTTTCAGTAGAAAATGACCTGAACTTCCCAGCTGCAGCCTGATTTAAGCACAGACTTGTGGTTTGAGGCAAAGATCCCCAAAGTTAAAATGTAAGAATACACTTCTCTTCATTGGTATCTTAGACCATTTTTAACCTGATACCTTACACGCTTCTCGCAGCAGCCTCTGTGTAACCCCTAAAAACTGTGAGGTTGGGCTGGGGGTTTAGCTCAGTAGCATTAAGTGCCTGCTTGGCAAACGTGAAGTCATGAGTTCGATCCCTGGTATTAAAAAAAAAAACAAAAAAACTATGAGGTTTGTTTTCTATCCTTTCTAGCACAAGAACAGTACACTTAATGTTCTCTTCTGAACGGTCTGCTGCCGAACTAAGGACTCGGACACACGCATACCCTGGTCTCCTTAGCAAGCACCTGTCCACATGCTCTAAAGGACCGCTGTTAGCACTCAGAACTGCAAACCTGGGACAGCCTGCTTCCCCTCGCCCACCATTTCACCATGTGGAACCCAGATAATGGGCCACCAAGACTGCTAGGAGCAGTCATCACAGAAACATTAGTTTCCCCTGGGGCACAGACCCAGAGTGTGGTCAGTCAGGTAGAAATCAAGGTCACATGTTTTCAATGTGTGCCTCCATTATATCTCAAATACAGTTCACAAAAATGTGAGGAAAAAACCCAAACCTGATCCTAGTTCCTTCAGTTCCACTCCTCCACGCCTCTTCTTTAGGGGGACCCGCCAGAGCTGAGCCTCCAAATGTGAGCGCACACACCCGGGCTTCACCCAGGGCCTAGGGACTTCCTTCAGCTGGTGCAGCCATTTCACAAGGGAAAGAGGGACACCAATGGGTGGAGGCTCTGGTCCCCAAGCTACCAAGCAGCTTCCCATCTAGAGCTGAGCTCTCTGCCTCTGCCTCTACCTGGGAAGATGTGTCAGGAAACTCTGCATCACAAGTCAGTGCCTGACCCCGGCCACATCCACTCCCACAAGCCCAGACTACAGCACATTGATCCTGCTATCTGTGAGTGAGGGTCACCTGACATAAGCCAACAGGGAGCCACCCACTGGCTCCATTCAGAGACAACCAAGTATGCATTGTCCAGCTACCTTCAGTGGTGCAGACTGGGAGAAAAGCAAAACTCAAAGCACAGAGAGTGGAAGAATTACAAAGAGCCCTGAGGAAAAGCCAGACCTGAGCACGGGTGTGCTCTGGCTCCTGAAGACGGGCACATCTGGAGCCACTTGCTCACAGGAAGAGGCACCACTGAGCCACTTCCGCCGTGCTGTGAGCTTTAGCTGTGCCCACAGCTTTTATACCACACTGGCTTCCTCTCTGTGCGCAGAGAATGAGCCTCTATAATCAACCCCCCAGAGGAGGTCAGATTCCTGGCTTTATCTTCAGCAAGTCTGTGGCCCTCAAGAGAACACGTTTGGCTGAGAGACTGGACAAGGCAGGAAGGAAAATAACACTGGTGTGTGGAAAGCTTACATATCTTAAGAAATATGTGAATATGGTGACCACCTCTGACTCTATCTGCATCACTATCACACGCCACTTCAGGGATAAACCACAGCCTAATTTGGAAACGTTTCCTTTAGCAGCAGAATCAAATCTATACAAAGAGTTTCAAACAAAAATTTTCAACTTGTGGAGAGGTCAGCTGACCACCTGCAGCTGCTTCAACATTCCCTCCCACTTCAATATTCACTTTTTGAGGATCTAGCTTAAAACTAAACTTCCCCTTTCCCACAAGTGACACTGACTGTGACAGCATTTCAGAGACCTTTCAGCCACAGCAAACAGTACACCCAGGCACTAATTTCTACAAGTTGCAACTGACCCAGTTAAGTTCCTCCTCTGGGTGGACCTGGTTTCAGAGTGTCCCAAGGAGAAGATTCACCAGCATTATTCACCAGTCTCATCAAGTGATGCTTGCTCCGAATTCTGGCCTGCAGTGGTGAAATCAGGCCATGTCATTAGTGCAGGGGCACTGGAGGCCAGCCAGCTCAGGGTGAGGGCCACTCCTCTCCTCCCCATAGACCAAGCACAAACGACAGAACTGCAGAAGACCAGGGGGCATCAGCCCCAAGCCCAAGGGCCCAGATCAGTCCACACCCACGGATCCTATAGAATGGCAGTCAGGGGCCTCCAGCCTGCCAGTCTAGCTGACTGCCCACTTGAGTACAGCCCGTATTATTTTCAGCAGTCAATCTGCTTCCCCCTCTGTCTGAATGGCAGGCATGGAGTGGAGGTCCCTAAGCCCTACATTCCACACGGGTGCCCATGCCTCTGAGTCTCTTCCCTCCTCTACACCTCTTTGCCCATCCAGGAAGCCGTGCGCCTCGGTCATTTCTGGAAGCTTCTACTCAATATGACAGCCGGGCCCGGGGCGCCCTCCCTTGGAGCCCCACCTGGCCCTACCCCGTTCAGACGGGCAGATCCCACTTGGCGTGCGCCGTGCCCTCCTCAGGCCGCTCCGGCTTGCCCGACCCCGCTCCGGGCCAGAGGGGCGCGACGCCGGGCGGGCCCGACCCGGCCTGCACCGCGGAAAAGCTGAGCAGGGCAGGCCGCGCCCCGGACCGCGCGGAGCGGGCGCCGCGCTCTTCGCCCCAGCGGAACCGCAGTCCGGGCCGGCAGTGACCTTGCGGGGCCTGGCCGGCCGCGGCCGCGGGCGCGGTTCAGCTCGGTCCGGCACGGGATCCGGCTCCCCACTGCCCCGGCCCGCGAGGCTGCCCTAACCCGGCCTTGCCCACGCGGCTCCTCCCGGCGTCCGGCTCGAGAAACCCGCGGCCTGAGGCAGCCCGAGTACCGGTGCCGAGAACCCCGGCCGCCCTCGTACCCGCCGAGGCCCCCGCCCCTCACCTGGGCACCCCAACACAGCGAGGCGGGCCAGCGCCCAACACCGTGCCCCGCCAGGTGGCGGCGGCGGCGGCGGCGGCGAGACGCGGCCCCTCACAGCCGCACCGGCTCCCGGCCGCGGGACCGGAAGTGACGGGGCGGGGACTCGAACGCTCTCGCCCGCTGCTGCTGCGACCGCTGCGGGCGCTTTAAAAAAAAAATTCAAAACCGTAGAAAACTTTATTGAGAGCCTCGTGCGCAACAGCAACGTGCGGGGGCCCAAGCAGGGCGGAACTTCACTGTGGCTCCGATTGTGTTCATTGGTACAAGGCGCGGCGAGAGGCGGACCCGGAGCCCACGGCCCGTGATGATTGGTTATTGGCAGTGGGGGCGGGGCTTCCTTGGGATTCCGGATGTGAGAGCCGGAGCCCACTGTATCTGCTTAGAGTTCCTTCGTCCATTCATTTCGCGGTGTGCGGAAGGTCGGCTGCCCCCTAACCATTCCAGAAGGGTCGCCTCGCTAGAGCTGACCGCCTCGGCGAGCTAAGCGCTCGGAGTACGAGCACAGTGCTCAAGTGCAAGGAACCAGCGGACCTCTACAGCCTGCAGCGCAGGGTTAGGGCATGAGGTGATCAGATGTGCGGTAGCCACCTGCGCACGGGAGCACCCTCTCCTGCCCGTATCTCTCTTAATTCCTTAAATTTACTTTAGAAATCTGTTTGAAACCGGGCATGGTGGTGCACGCCTGTAATTCCAGCACTCGAGAGGTTGAGGCAGGAGGCTCCCCCTAGTTCAAAGGCAGCCTGGGCTACAAAGTGAGTTCAAGGCCAACCTGACCTGCATAGTGAAGCCCTGTCTCAAAAACACAAAAACAAGGACGTCAGTCAGACTCATTTAGGGCTCGCTTTAATAACCTCACTTTATTCTGGTCAGCCCTCTCAAAGTTGGGGCACAGTGCCGAGATTCCTGGGGTCTGGCCTCTTCTGTAAACGCAGGTCCCACGGCTCTCTAGCCTGGGGCTGCAGCATGGGGCAGAGATAGAAACAGAGCTCTGCACTTATAGAACCCTAGCAGTTTGGGTTGTTGGGGACCGCCCATGTGGTTGGGATGTCAAGGGCTTTGTTCTTTTGTTTCTTTGTGGGTTTTCGAGACAGTCTCACGATGTGGCACTGGCTGGTCTGGAAGCCACTGCCATCCTCCTGCCTCGGCGCCCAAGTGCTGGAATGACAGGCAGACACTGCCTTCCAGTGTAAGGCCCTTGTTCTAAACCGGACCCATGGCTGAGACAGCGGTGGGGAAGGGTACTCAGCCAGGTGACTTCCCCTGCAGCTCCCTGCCCTCCCAGGTTCTGGCTGTGAGTGCTGGGGCCAATGGGCCCCAGATTGCGCTTCCAGCCCCCAAGAGCTTGGGAGCTGCCTGGTCCCTGTCGCTCTCCGTGGCCACATCAGGAAACCTTGGGAGGGATCCAAGTGCTCAGGTGCCCCCCTCGTAGCAGCTGTTTATCCTCCGGTCTGGCCATGGCCACCAGGACAGGACAATCTGGGGCATGGTGGCTCCAACCCATGCTCTGTGGAGTGCCCCTTCGTGGTGGGGTCCCACTTGTGATGCCCATCCTGGAGCAGCCAGCACCCCTGAGTCCACCCCACAGGCCCCTGGAGCACCAAGGTGGGGGCACTTTCCAGGGAACAAAAAGAGCTCAGGTGATAGGCACCCAGGGTGGGCCTTTCCTGCCTCAGCTTTCCACCCTGGCATGGCCTTGCGTGCTGTGGCACTGCTGGGGCTCCGGACGCCCACAGGGTCCCACAATCCCCAGGGCTGTTCTGTGAAGTCTTCCTGAGGCATGGCTCCTGCAGGCAGAGCTGGCACCAGGGGGCGCCCGGCGCACAACCAAGCGAAGCCTAGAAGTATGCTTAGCAGAGGCGACCTGCAAGGGGACTTCAGGCTGTCACAGTCTCCAGGAGGCTGCCAGACAGACTGACCTCTATCCCAGACCCCACCCTGCTGAGCACATGGAGGAGGCGAACCTGCAAAGGGTCTTGGCATCCAGTGGGTTGCAGATGCAGGCGAGATCAGTGAACCGCCAGCTGTGGGGGGAACCCCAGGCCTTTGTACTGAGTGACATCCTTAGCTCTTTTTAGTTTTCATTTTGCAACAGCATCTTGCTAAGTTTCTCAGTTGCCCAGACTGGACTAGAATTTGCAAGCTGGTGCGAGGTTTTGCTGGTTGGAAAATCCTGTTATGCACACACTTCTTTGTCACAGGTCTACTCAGATTATTTATTAAGTGAGTGTGAAACTTGTCCGTTTCAACTGCTATCTCCTTGCAAGTTAAAATTTCCATTACACATATTTAGGTGGAGTTGAGACAAGGGCTCGCTATGTACTTCAGGCTGACCTTGAACTCACTGTACATCTCCAGCTGGGCCTTAAACTCATACAGACGGCCTGCATCAGCCTCCCTAGTGCTGAGGAGGCCTGTACACCAAACCCAGCTGAAAATTTCCTTCTATAGACCCACTATTGTGTCACTGGGATAAACCCTATTCACCATAATATGTTATTCTTTTAATGAGCAAATGAATTCTGCATTTATTTTATTTAGGATATTTGTACCCATAATCCTATGCAAGATTGGTTCTAGTTCTGTTTGCTGTTTTGGTGGTGGTTGGTATTAACAGTACTTTCTTTTTTTTTTTTTTTTTTTTTTTTTTGTCTTTTTCATTTTTATTGGTGCCGGGGATCGAACTCACGACCGCCTGCATGCAAGGCAGGTGCTTATGCCACTGAGCTAAACCCCCAGCCCCTTAACAGTACTTTCTTCATGGACATGATCAGCAAGTCCTCTTTGTTCTAAGCTCTGGAATGGTTTAAGTATCCTTGAAAATATTTGTCCCTTAACATTTTTTTCTTTAAAGAATTTCCTTGTGTAAGCCTCATAGGACCTTTCCCCCTTCTGTTTCTTTACTGATAATGATATTTACATTTTCCCCCCTCTTCTTGGATCAGTTTCAGTGTATTTTACAAAAAAACTAAAATTACAATGGAAGAACGAAGATTGATAACTGGAAAGACAGTAAAAAGTGATTCTATCCAAAACTAGCATTCTTTAAATAGGGTCATGAATACATTTTGCCAATTTCTAAGTATTAGACAATTTTACTCTATTGTTTACATTTTTTGATAAAAGCAGTAGATTCCTGCCAGGCATGGTGCTACACAACTGTAATCTCAGCTCTTGGGAGGCTGAGGCAGAGGAGGATCACTGCATGTTTAAGGCCAACCCCCCCCCAAAACTAAACAACAACAACAAAAAGAAGCACTGTCGTGAAGTGTGGATCATCTCATCCTGTCTCCTTCTGCACATAAAATGCGCCCCCAGCCAGTAGGTTTCTTCAGTTTCTTAGTTGCCCAGGTTACAATTCCTGTTCCAGTTGCGGTTGCTCTTGTCTCATAGAAACAGCTGGGCACTGTGATGCACACTGTATAAACCCATCCCCTATTGACAAGCCATTCTGCCTCTGTACTTCCTGCTTGCCTATCCCATATAAGCCCAAAACTACTAGAGATTGGGACCTGATATTCTGGGAGTGACCCTAATCAGTGCCTGACCATGTAAAATAAATCTGCCTCCAAATCCTGGCTGTGGTATCCATGTCTCTGCTCACTGTTGCACTTCTGGATCTGAATTTGGTGTGGCATAACTTGCTGTGTGTCCCTGCATGCGTGTTCCCATGCACACAGGGGTACACACACAGACACAGCTGTCCCTCAGTGTCCCCTGCAGGCCCACAGTCTATGGATGCTCCAATGCCTGTGTAAAATCACAGTGTTTTAACGAGACCTCTGCACATGGCTGCAGAGTGCACATCATCTGGAGATTACTCACAACCCCCACAAACCAGGCGTGGTCCCTGCACTCCTGCCTCAACCTCTTGTCACCGATGGCCCTAGGGGAGTTGGCCTGCCTGCAGTCACAGATGTGGAATGAGAACTGAGTGGACAGAGTCTGTTCCTTCCCCTGTGATTAGAGGTGGGGTTTCCCCCCCCCCCGTTCTCATTTTCTGTAATGGAAGTGATACCCATTCTGGCACGAGTGTTGGCGAGTGGAAACTGTCACACTGGTGTGAGGGGTGCGGCCTCGCATGACCCATCTGGTGCTGTTTATACACAGCTCAAGGATCCCCTTGAACCCAGACTCCTACAGCTAAGCATCTGTGTTAGAAAGGAAAATAAAGGAGTCACACTGAGTATAATTTATAAATAGCACTGAACCAGTCAAACCCTGCCGTTAGGAGCTTATGACAAATGTGCTTGCCGTGGCACAGTGCCTGCCTGGCAAGCACAAGGTCCTCAGTTCAATTCCTGGTACCAAAAAAAGAAATAAATGAAGACTGTGCTCATTTAAAAATCTTGGGCTGGGGCCTGTATGGCAAAGTACAAAGTTGTGAGTTTAATACCCCAATACAGAAAAACCCCATCTTGGGCCAGGAATTTAGCCCAGCAGCACAAGGCCTGACTGTCAACTCAACTGAGTTCGATTCCCAGTATCAAAATAACCCCCCAAAACAAAAAAACACCCTATGTATTTGTCTGTGGTGCCAGAAACTGAACCCAGGTGCCCCGAGCATGCTAAGCAAAGGCTGTACCCGAGCCACATCCCTGGTGCTCTTTAGGCCTGAGAGGAGAGCTCTTTACACCACTCAGGCTGGCCTCAAACCTGAGATCCTCCTGCCTCAAGTTGCTGCTGCTCCCAACCAAAAGGAAATAGATTTTTTTTTGTTGTTCATTTTTCTGAGACAAGATCTTGCCATGTAGTTCAGGCTGTCCTTGAATTCACTATGAAGCCCAGGCTGGCTTCAAAGTCACAGTAATACTCCTGCCTCAGCCTCCTGAGTGCTGGCATTACAGGTCTGCACCTTCTCCCCTGGCTGCCAAAAGATATTTTTTGAAATTGAAAAAGTGATTTACAAAACAGGAGGAGCCACTGTTCTAAGTATCTGTCTCTGTCTGCCTATCATCTCTGTGCCTATAGCTAAAGTTTGAAGGCCATGTGTCAAAAAGAATGTTAAAAATTATCTGCTCGGAAGGACCCATAGGCTTACTGTTGCGTTTGCCTGTATTTTCCACAATTTACAAGATATTTCCATAACGGAAGAAGATTTTAAGTGGCATTCTGGTGACAAGGAAAGATGAGATTGAGGGATGGTGGGCCAGGTGTCCATCCTGGGACTGAACCCTGGACCCGAGTTTACCCAGCATGCTAGTGGCGGTGCCTGGTTCATGGAGCATTGTGGGTTCCTTGGCACTCAGGGCTCTCGCAGGGAATGTGCCTCAGGTCAGAAAGAAGAAAGAGAAAAAGAGAGAAGGGGGAGTAAGGGGAGGGGTTGTCTGTGTTTCCCAGTGGCCGCAGGCCAAGCTTGGCAGCCCAGGCAGGAATGAATCCTCAGTCCGAAGAGATGAGGCTTTTGAGGAGGGGTGCGGGGCTTGTGGCCCCCTGCCACCATTTCCATCTTTCTTTCTTTCCTCCTTCCCTTCCCTCTATCGCTGTCTATTTTTCTCCTGCTCCTTGTGAACCCAGGCTGCCGCACCACGGAGCTACAGCCCCAGCCTTTCTGATTATATTTTTTATTTTGAGACAGGCTCTTGCTAAATTGCCCTGATAGGACTTGAACTTGTGATCTTCCTGCCTCAGCCTCCATCAGTGCTGGATCACAGGCTTGGGCTTTCAGCCCTCCTGAGAAGTAGGCGCGAACAGGTGTCCTGCTAGCTCCTTCTCCCAAGAGAAGGAGCAGAGCACCCTGGGCCTTGTCCAGGGACAGGCAGGAGCCAGCAGAGGTGGCTGCAGCGGAACTGGGCAGGGAGGAGGGGTCCCACAGGGGATGTTACCCCACAGCCCTGCAGAGCCACCAGCCAAAGCCACCCTTCTTCTTCTCCTCCCCTCCTCTCTCTCCCTTCCCCTCTTCTTCCTGTCCTTCTCCTCCTCTCCCTCCTCCTCCTCAGCCCCCAGTTCCTGATTATTCTCTTGCTCTGGGCCAGAGAGACCTGGCGCCAGCACCCACATGGGGACACCTGGTCAGTGCTGTCACCTATCTGTGCCTCGTGTCCCCACCAGTGAAATGGGTCTGCGAAGAAGTCTGGCAGGCAGAAATGGTGAGGTGTGCAGCTAGGGGTGACGCCCGTCCCTCTCACCCGCCTTGCTCTCTCCTGCCTGGCTGCCTTATTGGGTGGCCTCCCTGAAAGCTCCAGCTGGCATAGCCACCTCCTCCTCTGCTGCTTCTGCCAGCCTGGCTAAGCTCCTGAGTGTTTTGTTTTATACTGGGGACTGAACAAAGGACCTTGCCTTTATCCACATCCCTAGCATTTTCTATTTCTCATCTCCTGATAGTCTCACTGAATTTCTAAATTGCCTGGGCTGGGTTCAGATTTGGTATCCTCCTGTTTCAGCCTTGGGATGACACTGTGTGCCAGCCACCTGCTTGGAATTGCTTCTGGTACAGGGAGGGTGATAGGTGACGACCTGAGTAGCCTCCTTGGGCAGTGGCTTGTACTTGGTGGGCAGTGTGGGGCTGCAGGTGCCATCATAGGAGGTACCCTGATGCCGACTGCCTGCCCTGTGGTTGGGAGGCAGCCCTGAGGCCTCCTCCTGGGGAGGGGCTCTGTTGGGGGGCCATGACCAGGCAGGGGCTATGGCTGGGTTGCAGTCAGTATTGCAGGCTGTGCAGCATACAGCTCTGTAGTGTCCATTGTTTTTTTTTGTGAGACAGGGTCTCACTGTGTAGCCCAGGCTGGCCTTGAACTCACAGCCACTCTCCTGCCTCAGCATCCCAAGTGCTGGGATCACAGGTGTGAGCCACCATTCCCTGTCTTGAATGCCTAGAACTGTGCTGGGCCGTGGGTTTCCTCCCCGTGCAGGCATCCGAGGGACCACTGTGCCCCTCACACCAGAGAGCAGGGGACAGTCTGAGGGTTCCGCCCACTCCTTAGCATCCTGGGCCCTCCCCTCTGGAAGAAGGCCTTGAAGAAGCCTAAACTCTGTCCCTGGGTGTCCCTGGGTGGTGACTCACACTGTCACCTCCCCCAGGCACAGTTATCAGAGAGGAAAAAATGCACTCAGCCCCCTTGCCTGTGTCTGCCTGGGCCTCCCCACTTCCTGCTGGGGGTCTGGGGTATGGAGTGACCTGACCTGAGGGGGTGTTTCCAGCCATGCTGACACAGAGGTCACCTCGATTTCCTGTTTGGAAACCTGCCTTCTCCAGGGAACTCTGCCCCCTGTGCAGGCTCCATGGCCCAGGCATCACAGGGAGTTCCTGGAAGCCAGATCCCTGGCAGCCCTGGTCTCCACCATGCTCTGTAAACACTCTGGGTCAAGCTGGGCCTCTCTACTCAAGTCCTGGGGATAAACTGCTAGAAGGGAAAAGTAGTACTATGAATAAACACTTACCAGCTTTCTGGGGGAATTGTGGTCACCTCACTTCCAGTGGTGAGGCCAGGTACAGCACTAACTTTCTACCTTGTGACTGCACCCCAAACCCACTCATCCCCTCTGGTCCGGCTGCTCACCATTATTGTATCCCAGCATTGTATATTATAACCCTTGAAAATATCATAATCTCTTTTTCCATTCACCTTGAAGTTCAGAAAGTTATATTTGTAATTCCATTGATACTTTATTGCAATTCCAAAGAATTAATTCCAATCTACCACTTCCAGTGCAACCCAGTGAGAATAAAGACACTAAGACATATTTACAGTTAGGGGCAGCCGAGGGGGCCTGAGTCTAGTCCAGGTGAGGACACATGGAATGAAGGCCCTGATCCAAGGCCTCTCCCACAATTTATTACCTGGTAAAAAAGGGAGTGGTTCAAGGATGAGTGACAGAGAGGATGGTGGGAATTACGTGAGCAAGGTGAGCTGAGCTGGCCAGATGGAGAGCAAATGAGCACCTTGAAATCTGCAGGGAGAAAGATATGCAGAAAGACCAAGCTGCATAACCCAATTGAGATAGCATGTGAGTGAATTTAGGAGGATGCTGCTTCAGTTTCTAATATGGACTTTTCTACTCTGGGAAGTCATAGCCTCTTATTTTGAGGCTCATACCCAGCTGACATCCCTGGAGCTGCCTGGTTCTGCCATCCCGCTGGGTTCAAATAATTATAAGAAACATGATGTGAGGAGACAGGAAATTGCAGCTGCTACTGAGGATTACATATCAGTACCTCAGCCAGCCCTATCTGCATTGCTTAAAGCCCTTCAAGTGGCTTGACGATGATCTTTGAAGCTAAGTGACAGGCCTGTTTCCCTGTCTCACTGTCTCCCTCTAAATGGTTGAGCTCAGTAGGATGCAGAGCCACACAGCTCCAGGGCTGTCAACTGGATTTCAAGCCTGGAGAAAGAGGCTACAATTTCCCAGGGCAGAAGAAGTTTGCACATCAGAAACTGAAGCACCATCCCTTAAACATTAAGTGCTACCTCAGTTGTGTGATGCAGATTGATCTTCCTGAATATCCTCCTCTCTGCATACTGCAGAGATATTTTCTGACCTCCTAGCTAGCTCAGCTCACAGTACTCACCTAATTTCTGCCATTCTTACAGTCACTTGTCCTTCATCCACTCTGTTCTTCACAAATTAATAAAATCTGGGTTAGGCTCTGGGTTGTGGCTTTTGTTCCAATAAGCCTCCATCTTTGCTGGACTAAAGACCCCTTGGTTTGGTTGCCTGTGATTACAAATATGTTTTAGTGTCTTATTTGCACCGTGGGTTGTACTGGAGGTGGTAGACTGGAATTAACTCACCAGGATTTCAATTCCGTGGGATTACAAATATCAACTTTCTGACCTCAATGAGAATGGGAAAGGGGGCTGTACAGTTCCTAGCCTTGCCCAGGGCATGGGACCCTGTCAGGCTAAAACACTGTCAGTCTCTCCACAGCTTTGGATGTCCTTGGGCTCAGATGGAGATGGACAAGGGGGAGAGTGGGGCAGGAGAGGGAGAAGGAGGGGACAGGACCTCCAGGCCCCAGTGAGAAGTTGAGAAGACCCCCCCCCACCCCCATTCTGGATCAGCAGGAAAATCTCACCTTTCTTGGGGCAAGGTCCTGGTCTCTACCACTGCTCTCTTGCTGGGCACCTATGAGTTCTCCATCCAGCTCATTTGCTGCACCTTGCACCCCCTGAAGGACACAGCTGGACTCCTCCTTCAGGAAGGCCTCATGGTTTTGTAGCTCTAAGGACTGAGAGGTAGATTCATGGGGTCCCTGAGCCCCAAGCCCACTCTGCGCCTGGCACCTTGGCCCTCTCCTGCCCCAAGTCTGCCTTGCCACACCGGTGGATGGAAGATAATCTCAGTGAGAGCTGTGGCTTGGTTTCTGGAACCCTCTGAGGCTGCTGCCCCCACGCTCATGTATTCAAGCAGCCTGAAGACACCAGTGACCCCGTTTCCCAAGCTGCACTCCCTCCCTTTCTTTTGCCATTTTTGGATTCTGTGACTTTCAACTCATTTTTCCCCTGTGAGTTTCCGTGACGAGCACTCGTCAGGTCTGATTTTCCCAATTCCAGTTGTCACGGCCTCTGGGGGTGGTGGGCGGGGACAGGCCATCCCAGCCCCCCCTGGCCGGGTCTGTTCTGTGCCAGGGCCTCCCTGGGAATTTCACAGGACTGCAGTCCGCTTCCAGTTCTGGACAGGGTGAGGGGGGGGGGTGTTGTGCCATGGGCGAGGGACTGGATGACTGGAGCTAGAGGTTCCCGAGATGAGAACAGGGATTTCAGGGAGAGCTTGTGTCCTCCTCCCATCCCCCAGTGACAGATTATATCTGCCCAGGCCAAAAAAACCCACCACAACAACCTCCCCCACCCAAAAAAAAAAAAAAAAAAACCCACAAAAAAACATGGTTCCTTGGTTTGAGAGCAGCTTTTTAATCACGACTACTCATCCACAAACACGTCTACGGGGTATGAGGTCTGGGCTGGGGCGCGGAGCACAGTGGTGGGCAGCAGCACACAGGGACAGGATGGGGTTCTGAGCCAGGGTGGCCAGTGGACGTCACCTGGGGCGGCTGGGCAGGCCCACGCCCATCCTCCTGGCTACACGATGCTCTCGGCGCGCTTGCTCCTCCACACCACCAGCGCCGTCACCAGCAGGGTCACCGTGATGGGGAGCACGACGAAGGGGCAGAGGATGGTGCTGGGTGGGTCCCCCAGTGCACGGCCAGAGGCAGGGCAGCTGCGGAAGTAGTGCCGGTGCACGGCCACGAAGAACCTGTCCACCTCCACATTGGGCCAGAAGCAGCCCAGCCGCTCGGCCAGGTTCCGGGTGCAGTCGGTGAGCTCCCCATAGCTCCTGTGGGGGCAGAAGGGAGCATCAGGGACCCTGCAGGGCACAACCTGTCCCCCTAGAGCCAGGAAGAGGGCGGAGTCTGTGCCCCCTGCCCTCCCGTGTCCTGCACCCTTGGACACCTGCAGGCCTAAGGGTCAGGAGCTCCAGGAGGGGACAGAGCCAGGGGCCCCGGCTGTGCCCTGTTCTTGCTGTGTCCCTGACGTAGGTGACAGTGGGCAGCCCCAGGTCCCTCCCCACAGACTCTCCTGGGCCATCCCCAGGGGACAGGTGACTGTCGGGGCAGGCAGTGCTGAGCGTTGGGGGGGGGGGCCCGTGTGGGTCCATGCTGTCCCGTGGGTGTCCAATTCTGTGTCACTCTTTGCGTGGTGACTGTCTGACATGTGTGTGACCCTGTCTTCAGGAGTGGCTGGAGTTTTACCCATAGGTCACTGCACTGGGGCCACCAGCGGGGCAGCAGGTCAGGTACTGTGCTGACCAGCGGGTCTGTGGGAGAAGGGTTCCTGGAGACGCCAGGATGGCAAGCTCCCCAGCTGGCAGAGGGTCTGTCCCAGGACTCCCAGTTCTTGGCCCAGGGTATAAGTGGGCCAGAGAAGCGGGTGCCCCCCTCAGCGGCCTTTCTTGTCCCTCAGGCACTGGGCTTGACTCCCTTCCCAAGGCGGAACGAGTCCCAGGCAGTCCTGCACATGGCCCTGCTCACCCTTTCCAGGCAAGGATGTGGGAATCTGGTGTCCCCATAGCACAGAGGACACTGAACCTGGGATGCCTGGCTCTGTTGGTGCCAAACACGTCCCTCTGGACCTCTTACTGGATGTGACAGCTGTGGACTCAGGACAGAGGGCCTTCATGGGGTGGGAGGCAGGGCCTATTTTCAGGGCCCGATGGCTGTATAGGAGTCTTAGAGGCACTTCACCAGTGTCCCTGGTTCTTTTCTCTTTTTGTTTTTTGGGACAGGTCTCATCATGTTATCCAGGCTGGTCCTGGATAACACAGCGACCATCCAGTCTCAGCCTCCACAGCTGCGATTCATGGCATACACCACCATGCTGGGCTGTCACTGATGGTGGTGTGCCTGGCCCAGGATTCTGGGGTATGGCTGTGACTTTCCGGGAAAGCTGCAGGGTTGAGGGGCTGGGGTGCATGCCATGGTCCCCACAGGCCCTTGACCTCCCTGCACCCAGCTCCTAGACCTCCCTGCCTGGACAGCCTGTGCTCCTCTAGGGCACTGGGTCCCCCTCACACCTACTACAGGACTGGTGTGCACCTGGAAGGGCACAAGTGCGCCCTGGCGGTCGTGAGGTAACTCTTGCTGGGTTTTGCCAAGTCCCCAAGTCCCTGGGTCCTCACAGTCCCCTGGCCTGTGGGGCATCCACAACAGCAGCCCCTCCTGCTTCATCACAGGCAGGCCCAGGTCTGAGCATCATATGTCCTGAGGCTGGGGGTGGGTGCCATATGGTGTCCTCACATGCACCTAACCCTGCTGAGTGGGGTGTACGTGACTCTGGGAGGCTGGCATCCTGCATCCCGGCCACCATGCAGGCTCTCTGCTAACCTGAGCCAAGGACTATGTCGTTTCCAGAAGGGGACCTGGGGAACTTTCCAGAAATGGGAACATACGGTGGCACATGATTGTTATCCTGGCACTCGGGAGGCTGAGGCAGAACGATTGATGTGAGTTCCAAGCCAGCCTGGGTTATTCAGAAAGACTGTGTGTGTGTGTGTGTGACTGTGTGGTGTGGCCTTGGGCTCTGTCCCTGGCACCACAAAGAATCAAGGTGAATCAGCACAGCCTCCATGAGGCTCCCACCAAAAAAAAAAAAAAAACACCCCTGAAATGCTTGCTGAGACGCTCCATCACGTACCCATCTCATCCTGATGGATGAGAACAGAGACCGGCAGCGGCAAACAACCACAAAAGACATGGCGAGGCCGAACCACTAGGAAACCAATGAAGCCTCTAGAAGTCACTCGGGAAAGAAAAAGACCCACACAACAAAGGCTGTGGAATAACAGTGGCTTCTGACTGAAGACCAGGGAGCCGGTGAGGTCCCACACTTCGGCAGGCAGCCTGGAATCCAGGGCCACCACACGGAGTACCAAGACAAGATCTCCACAGAAAAAAGCAGCAGGGTGATCGACTGGCCAGCAGATGTGTGCTGCAGGGGTGTCAAAGATCTCCACCCAGAACAAGGGTCCTGGAGGAATCTCTTTTTCTGAGATAGCTGTGTAGCCCAGGCCAGCCTGGGACTTGTGGGGCCCTCCTGCCTCAGCCTCCCAAGTGCTGGAATTACAGGTGTGAGCCTCACACCCAGCTTCCAGGAAAAATTTTGGGCCCAGAGAATGAAGAGCTCCAGAAATAGTAAACAAGGAAGACAGTCAAAAGATGTGTCTTTACTTTTTTACCTAAATGGAGCAACAGCCATAAATCAACTGTGCACACACCTACCAAGGTCTTGTCCGTGGCCACGTGCCTGTAACACACAGGACAGCACAGGGCTGTGGCTGCCCCCATGCTCGCAAGGCCTGGCCCGCATGTCCTCCCCCAGAGAGCAGAAGTGGAAGAAACCAGCGGGGGGGGGGGGGGGGGCCGGGGGGGGGGAGCGGGGACTGGCCGGCCGGCGCCAGGACCCATACGCGCAGAGCAGCGGCCCCTGGTGGTCGGTTGGGGCACAGCACTGGTTGGAACGACTCCGCCCGCTGGGACCCGCTGCACCCATGGGCTGAGATGTCTTTGGGAGAGGTTCCAGGTCCCAGCTGGCCGCCGTCACCACTGTCCCCAGGCTGGGCCCCACGGAGGCGCCTTGGTATGCGGGCTTCTAGGTGGCCGCCAGCATCGTCTAAAAATAGCCCAGTGTAGTTGCTGCTGACGACACTGACAGCTGAGGCCTTGGCGCTGGGGGAGGAGGAGGTGACATGGCTCCCCACCGGGGTGGGGCAGCAGCAGCCCTGGCTGGGGACCCAAAATAGCCCTGGACGCTCAGTTCCGGGCAGCCCGCTCACCACCTTCTCGGCCAGGACTTTCTGCCCTGCACCCATATCTGCGGCAGGCACGGGCTCCAGACTCACGGCTTCCTTGAGTCTGACCCCGGCCTGCACCCACTTTGCCCCAGTGGCGAGGGGCCTCCCGTGCCTGTTGGCACCTCGGTCTCCTTACATGACAGTAAAGCGACAAGTGCCCCACAGAGAACAGGGTGGACCATGATCAGCCAGATGAAGGGCCTGGCACAGAACTGGCACCCAGTTAAGTATGCTGGCCCATGCCTGTAATCCCAGCACCCCTCAAGGGGCTGACACAGGAGGACTGCAGGGAGTCTGAGGCCAGCCTGGGCTGCAGAGTCAGATCCTACTTCAGAAAAACCAAACCAAACAAACAGAAAAATCAGGCAATCCACCCCGGAAGTTTCCTCTTCACTCTCCCAGCAGGCCAGTGGGGCTCCCGTGGGCACACATTCCGGTCCTGTAAGTCAGCATCGCCCAGGCAGCGTGTCCACATCCGCAGATCTAGGGAGGAACTGCTTTGGGTTGGGCCCAGCTCTCTGAGCGCCTCTCTCTGCCACAGCCAGGTCACAGCCTGCTGGCTTCCGGCAGCATCTGGCACGGCCAGGGGACCCACCTGCCTGCCAGGCTGCCAAGTGCCATGGCCCAGAGGGGAAGTTTGGCCACACTTGGGAGCCTCGGGCCCAGGGCTCTGTATCCTCCGGACACAGCATCCATAGCCAGGGCCAAGCCTCGAGGATGAGCATTGAGAAGGCAGGAAAATGGTTAAGTGAGCAGATGCCCGCCTGGCCCTGCACTGGTGCTGTCCACTATGGCAGTCAGGAAAACACTTTGGAAGCCACACCCTGGAGACCCCTCTGGTCTCGTGACTCTGTTTCTGGGAACTGTCCTGTTACAAGCTCTGCACACAGCCTGGCGTATATGCGCACCTGTCATCCCAGCACTCTAGGAGGCTGAGGCAGGAGGATGGCAGCCTGAGCCTGGACAGTGACCCAGTGAGACCCTCACTCAAAATAAAAAACAGAAAAGGGCTGGGATGCAGCTCAGTGTGAAGGCCCTGGCTCTGATGCCCAATACTGGAAAGAAAGTGAAACACGGACAAAAGTCCTGACAGAAGGCACTGATTGCAGGGAAGACCGTGAAAGACGGCAGACACTGGGACTCTGGAAAGGCTTTGTAAGTGGTGCCACTGCGCAGCCTGTGAGGTGATATTAGAAGAAATTTAGGCCATTGGTTGATACTCAGCTAGGAACTTGAAGGAAATCGGCAGCCAGGAGGCCCAGTTACAGACACCTGAGGCTTGAGGGGGGCTGAAGGGAAGAGACTGATGATAGGATGAGGGGTGCGGTGACAGGGGTGCAGTGGGAGAGGCTGGCTGGGAGGAACAGGCTGTGGCCCATCTACTTTTGTTATGGATTTGTCAAGCTTTTTACAGTGAGCATTCGCTGTCTTCATAATTCTATAAGAAAGCTCATTTAGGGCTGGGCATGGTGGTGCACACTTGTAATCCCGGAACTCAGGAGGCTGAGACAAGGAGATCCAGCCTGGGCTGCACAGGCATACCCTGTCTCTAAATAAATAGATAGCATTTTAAAACCCCCATTTTAGGAAGACCCTGCAAGAAGGTGCCGAGTCACACCCCATCCCTCCCTGCTCCTGGGCGACCCCCCCAGGAGAGTAGGACCCCCTCCCTGGCTCCCCATCTTCCTGCATCCCAAGCCCTGCTTGGAGAGGGCACTTCCTGCCTTTTCCCAGAGCAGCACAAAATGGGAATGGAAACTTCTACAAGGAACCGATTCTGAGGCTGCCCTGCAGGACTCATCATCTCCTTCAAAAGCCCCAGAGTCTCAGGAGGCTGCTAAGAAATTCCCAGAGCAGAGCCCAGAGTGGATGCTCTTGGACTAGAGTGATAAAAGCTAAAGAAGTAGTAAGAGATGAGTAATGAAAAAAATAGAATCCCTAGAAATGCAAGATCACATATAATGTGGGGAATCCCTAAGAATGTGATTAAAAATCCAGCCACAATCTCTTAAAAATAAATGGTGATGCTGCACAGAAAATCAGTGGAATAGGTCCAAAACTGAATTCTGAGCAAAAGTTATACATTATCTTATTATAACTAAACAAAAACAAATGCAAATAAAATAAGTACTTTAAAAAATAAAAGCTTTCCAAAGGGTAAATACTTCAAGGCCATTAATAAATATTAAAATGTTGATATATTGCTGCGTGTGGTGGCACATACCTGTAATTGCAGGACTCAAGTGGCTGAGGCAGGAGGATTACTATGAGATCCAGGCCAGCCTGCACTACACAGCAAGGCCCATCTCAAAAAAATAAAAAACAAAAACAAAACACAACAACAACAACCTAAGACAGATGCTAATTTGTTTCATTTATCCTATTGCCCTCCTTTGTTCATTGAAAAGGAAGTTCTGTCTTCTCCCTGGCTTGTACTTTGTTCTGGCTCTCAGTCTGTACCCCTTCACCGTTCTTTTAAGATCATGGTGCATTAACCACTGTTATTCTATAGCTATTCTGTTATGAGACCTGGCTTTATTTTTTCCTGGAAACAAGAAGTGTTTTTAAAATATTTTCTTTATTAACCTCTACTAAAAATGCTTTAGTTCTCTCGGGCTCAGGTACGCAGTGCGGGGCCAACCCCAGGCCTCCTGGGTGGGCCCTCATGGAGTGGGCACATGGCCCTCAGGACATGTAGTAACATGGAGGGCATGTAGTCACCGGGATGCGCTAGACCCATCTGTAAATCATGGCACCTCGGCACATCAAGGAAGGAACCAAGCCATCCTCAGCACAAGTCAAGATGGTGTTTGATTAAAATTCAGCACTTATTTCTGATTTTAAAAGGCCCCACCAGGAGTGATGACACACACCTGTAATCTCAGCCCTCTGGGAGGCTGAGGCAGGAGGACTGCAAATTTGAGCTCTGCGTGGGGAATTTTCTGTCTCAAGACGGAAGCACATTGGGGCTGCTGCTATTCTCTTGGTAGCTGCCCCCCTGGCATCAACCTTGGGCCGCAGGTGTCCCAGCAGCCAGCAGCAGCTCCTTTTGTCCTGAGGTGTCCGGTCTGTCTTCTCCCTGGTGGCTTCCGCTTTGGTGTCTGGGTTCCCTCTCAAGTTTCCAAAAATAGTCACAGAGGACCTTCCCAAAGTAGGCGGCTGATGCCAGCATGTACTTCCTCTGCCTCTGCAAAGCCACTGTCCCGGTCTGGGGTGCCAGGGCCCACTGGGCACACATGGGGTCGTTGCCCAACAGAGGCACTGAAGTCTCCATGGGCCACCGTGTGCCCTGGGGACAAAGGGAGGCTTTGGAGCAGGGCTCTGGGTGACCCTGCGGAGGATGCTCCGCATGCAGCCCTGGAGTCCCCAGAACTGGGCCTCACCCTAGCCACGTGTGGAGCTTCTGGCTGGGGTTCCACCAACCCTGCTCTTCCCATGAGGCCTCGTTTCTGCACGGCCCAGGCAGGGGGACCTGCTCCAGGTAGCCTTCTGGGACAGGAGCAATAGGCACACCAGCTGTGCTGCTTCTGGCTCTCCTGTGTGCCCTTGGTGACCAGGCAGGGACTCTGACCCTCCAGGTCTGCTGCTCACAGCCTGGTCCAGCCAGAGGGAACCCACTCTGGGCCTTCGGGTCTGCTGCTTTCCCCATGGACACTGCAGTTCAGGTTGATCTTGAATTCATGGTGACTCTCTTGCCTCAGCCTCCTGAGTGCTGGGATTATAGACGTGTGCCATTGGGCCTGGTTCTACTCCCACTTTGGGGATGCAGCCACAGCAACATCCTGTGAGGCCCCACAGTGTCCTCTCACCCTGGTGCAGCTGCTGTTTGCTGTCCACCTTCCTCCCTGGGCTGTCCCTGTGGGTCCTGGTGCCCCTCCCCAGGAGCATACAGCGGAGCAGGGGCTGGACGTGTCTCGAGCCATGTGTGTCCTTGGGCTGGAGGCTTTGTGTCTCTACCTGGGCAGAAGGTGATGCTCCCACCCCTCACATAGAGCAGGCGCCCAGCAAGGTGTCTGCCACTAACACAGGGGACTTGGGCTTCTTCTGGAGAGAACACAGCAGGGTGGCAGTGCTGTCCACTGAGGCCCCAGACACTCCACAAGTGCTGCTGGGGACCAGGGAGGGCTCAGAGCCTGGGATTAGACTGCAGGAAGAAGAAAGGCCACAGAGGTGTAGAGATAGTAGACACCCAGCCTCAAGGGACCGATGGACACCCATGACCACTACAGGTGGGGGATGTGGCCTGTGCCCAGGCTGGCCTGTCCTCCCAAGTCCCAGGGGTCACCAGTCCTGGGGTCCCCGTACCTGTCCAGGAGGGACCCCTTCTTTTCCTCTCCTCTCTACCCCCTCACCTCTACCCATCGGCTCCAGGTGGGATAGACCTGGCCGCCTCTGCGCAGCAGGGAGGAAGCAGTCTCCAGAGCCAGTGCCAACTCCCTATGGCAGTGCTAGTCCAGGTGCAGCCCCAGCCACCAAGCCAGGCCAGGCAGTGGGGTCCCAGTACTCCGAGCCAAAGCCATCCTGGCCCCTGTGGGCTGAGAGCGCCGGTCAGACGTGGCCACTGAGCTGCGGCCACACTGGGTGCCACATGAGATCCTCCACCTCACTTGATCTGAGGGCTCTTCTGGGCCCCTGTTGCTGTTGGGGACACCCAGCCTGGAGAGGGGACAATCCCAAGTTCAGCTGTGAGGCCTGCTGGGACCAAAGCACTTCTGCACTGCCAGGGACATGGCCGTGCCATGTGTCCAAGCCCTGGGATTAGGCGTGACAGCCAGGACACTGTATTTGGAGGCTGTCGCCCAGGGACACTGTCCTCCTGTAACCACATGGGAGGCGGAAAGGAAGGGGCACCTTGGCTCTCTGTGCTTCCCAAGGCTGCCTGAGCCTCGAGATCTCCTGGAGGGTTCCCAGCTCTCAAGCGAGCCCTCTTCTCTCCCCACAGGGTCCCCTGCACCCTACAGCTTGTCGTCCTCACCCAGCTCTGCCGGACCTATTGTGACCAGACTTTGTGGTGCCAGGTTGGGAGAGGGACAGCTGCTCGCCCTGCCCCAGCACCTGCAGGCCCCTCGATCACCTCCCATCACTGACTGGTGGAAGTGGTGCCTGCCCAAGGGGAGCTCAGCCTGGTGCTGAGCACAGGTGTAGACGCCTTGCAGCCGTGACCTGCAGGCAAACCCGGCCAGGAGGGGAGCACCCAGCTGAGGATGAGGACAGCGTGTGCAGCAGGAGCTGCCAGAGCCTGAAGTGACAAGTGGGAAACTGAGGTACAAGCCTTCAAGTGCCACTGCCCAGAGGAGGAAGGGTGACAGCCTCCAGGGAAAGAGGGTGGCTGTGGCTTCTCTATGCCCTGAGCTGAGAGCCCGAGAGGCAGTCTCACCTGCTTTGGGGACTACCCCAGGACAGGTGGGGTCCAAGGTTGCGGGGCCAGGGTATGGGCTTCAGGAAGGCAGAGAGGACTCTGCACTGCTCCAGCTTCTGTGGCCACTACCATGGCCATGTCCCTGCTGCTGGGATCCTGTGTCTGAGTCCTGGAGCCTGAAGGAGACCTTGTGGTGGTAGTGGGGGGCCGGCACTTGTCCTGCCTCCTCAGACATGTGTCTGCCTGGGCTGGTTGGCATGCCACTGTGTCCCACCTGCTTGGCCGCCTTCCAGCCATGAGCGCAGAGAGCTGGCTTCCTGGGGTAGAGGCCAATCCACCCAGGAGGCCGGGATGCAGGCAACTAGAGTGTCAATGCTAGAGTGTCCATCCAGCATCCCAGCCAGAGGATTTTGGGAGTCAGAGGCAGGACAAGAACAGGTGGTCTGGAAAACTCCCCAGGAGGTGATCTAATGGCTAGGGGGATGTGACCAGTTCAGACAGAGGACTGGACAAGATGCATGAGGTCCTCCCACAGGGGATACACACATGGGGCAGCCTCATGATGAGTGAGGCTATTGGCATAGCAAGTCATGATTATCCTAAACTGAAAGCCATGCTGCTAGCGGCCATGCCAGAAAGGAGGAGTCAGATAAACAACAGAGAGAAAGAGACAGAAACTGACATACGGTACGTGGCTGTAATCTCATGTAATCTCAGCCACTCAGGAGGCTGAGGCAGGAAGATCTCAAGTTCAAGAACAGCCTGGCCAATGTAGTTAAGACCCTGTTTCAAAATAGAAGGTAAACAAAAGGGCAAGGGATGTAGCTCAGTGTTAGGGCGCTTGCCTAGCACATGCAAGGTGCTGGTTGGATTCTTGGTGCTAAGAAAATCTGTCAATCTGTTGCAATTGCTGCCTTCTCTGCTGATACAGAACCCAGAATCCATGGGCCACCAGCTACAGGGGACACTGAGTGCGGCCATCAGAGGGGAACAAAGACCCAACCAGAGCATCCAGGGCTCAGAGGGAAGTGGGGGTCTCAGAAGAGAGAGGGAGCAGGGGGCTGAGACTTAGGGAGAGGGAGGGGGCCAGAGCCCAGAGAGCCCTGCCTCTCCAGGGAGAAGGCCAGAGTGCAAGGTCTGATTAATGAGAAAACACAGAACAAGAATGTCCATCTGTCCACACTTCGCGACTGGCCAGGGGAGGAACACTTGCCAGCATTTCAGTCTCATTGAACAAAACACGATCAACAACGGGGAGAAGAGAAACCGCAGAAACAGGACACTCAAGAACACAAGCCGGGCAAGGGGGCTCCTGCCTGTAGACCCAGTACTTGAGATGCTGAGGTGGCAGGATCACAGTGAGTTCGAGGCCAGCCTGGACTACATGGCGAGACCCTGTCTCAAAACAACCAAACCAAACCAAACCAAACCAAACCAAAAGACAAAAAACAGGGAGGCTGAAGACAGAACACAGGACAGGCACGATGCCCTTTCCACTGGCAAGAGGTTCGCTGACTCTCTGGATTAAAAAATACCAAGCAAAAAACTGTTTGCCAGGGTGATAATTAAAACAGAAATTTACAGGAAGATGCGAAAGAGCCAAGCTCTGGGGTTTCAGGGCTCATATGAGACACAGCATCAGTCAAGGCCAAGCGGCGTCTGGCGAGGAGCCATGCAAGAGGCATCGCTGAGGGCAGCATAGTGACAGCGCCCCAGAGCAGAGTACCCGGTTAGAGTGCTGTGGGGCAAAGAGCAGAAACGTTAAACACGGCGACCTCGGGAGACTTCACGTTCTCCCACGCAGAAAACCTGGGGACCCGTAGCAGGTGGTGTCCAGATGGAAGCAGGAACCTCAGGCAGAGACTGGGCTTCGTTTTCAAGTCCATATTCACCATGTGCAACCAGGCTCCAGGAAAATCGAGACAAAAGTACAAAAGCCAAAATGACCCGGGTTGCAGCCTCTCCCAAGCAGAGGATGTGGAAGCTATGGAACCTGCATGTCTCCTTGAGGTACACTGCGGCGGGCACAGTGCAGGCGGCCAGCTGGACCCCCATGTGGGGGTTACAAGGAAGGAAGCTGGGGCTTTGAGCCCTGCACCGAGAGCTGAGCTCCCAGAGAAGCATCGGAGGACTTCCTCAGGTGGCAAAGTGACAGCAATGAGCCAAATGGTTCTGTCACATCTCAGGAAATGGGGAATCAGAGAGAGGGTAAAAGATAAGACCCAGAGCCAGAAAATCAGGGTAGGAGCTAAGGGCCGGCCTGTCCCCTGAGAGCTGTCACCGTGTGCCCACACACCAGGGATGAACGGGCTTCCTCAGCTCCTTTTGAGAGTGAGCGAGCCTCCAAGCGAGCAAGGCCCAGACAGAACAAAGACAGAGGCTTACCCAAATACACAGGTTACTAAACATTTAAAAAATTGTGTTTTTGAGTGAACTGAAAAATCTGAAGGCTGTGTGACAAATAAACACAGATGAAATACAAGCACAAGACATAATCCAAATAATTTGTTTGAGGTAGCCCACACCTATCATCCCAGTGACTGAGACAACTGAGGCAGGAGGATCACAGCTTTGAGACTAGTGGGGCAACTTAACAAGCCCTGGGCTTATTCTCCAAAGTGAAGAGGCGAATCCCTGTGTGCTTGGCTCTGCTGGCCCTCAAGGCCAATGGCTCAGGCTTCCGGGGAACCAGCTCATATCACAGCACAGCCACTTCCCAGCCCTGGCCTGGATCCTCACACTTGCCTGCAGCAGCAGAAGGAAGGGGACCAGGGACGGCTGAGGTGGCAATTGCCATGCTCAGAGTCCGGCTGCAGGGCTGCAGGGCCTGGGCCCTGGGCCCGGGACAGTTTTTTTTTGCCAGTGGCGAGGTGGAGGAGGCAGGCCTGGAGAGATGGGCGAGGGAACCAGGTGAGGTCCTTGGCCTAGGCTGAGAGGACAGCAGCTTGCAGTTGAGAATGTCAGTTAAAACCTCCCCTCTGATCACTTCTGCCACCGTCCCATCCTGCCAACCCATGAGATGCTGGGCCAGCACTGCTCTGAGGGACCCAACCCCAGGCCAAGCTGCCTCGGCTTCACAGCACCCACACTGGCCTCACAGGCTGCCTTCGGGATGGGCCTTAGAGAAGGCACTCTTGGCCCTGCTCCCGGGCAGCCATCCCCTGCCCACCACGATTGTCTCTGGCGAGGTCCTTTTCTTATGGCCAGCAGCTGCAAAGGCTCAGTCGACCCTTCTTCGGAGGGTGCTTGCTGGGCGTCTTGCGAGCAGCTTCCTGAACAGCAGCACTTTCAAGTAGCCATCCAGTCAATCTCAGTGATGGCCAGTGGGCACTATAGATATGGTTCTTAAGTTCTTTTGGAAAAAATGGGCAGAAAATATCTCTGAGAAAACAAAACAAGGCCAGAGATAACAAATGTGGGGTCTATCAAGAGCAGCTTCTGCATTAGAGAAACTGTCATAAACACGGGGTGATTTAAGTAGTGTGATGCGGTCCCAAGACCTAGGTGAAAATGTTCGGAAACTGACTCTACCACACCAGACACGGCAAGGTGACCGTGGCATGGTTTCTCTGACATGAGAAACTCAGAGCAATTTAAAGAGCAAAATAAAAGAGGCCAGGAAACAGCAAGGTGGACCTTCTACAAGTGGGAAGGAGATGGGGTGGGGACAGGGATTAGGATGAGGCACTGGACCTGGAGACCCCTGCCCCAGCCTGGGTTCAGGTGTCACAAACATGTACCAAAACCAAACAGACAAACAAACAAAAAGAGAAGAGCCGGGTGTGGGGCATATATCCGTAACCCTAGCCCTCAGGAAGCTGAGGCAGGAAGATCACCTGGTGTTTGAGTACAGCCTGGGCTACGTGGTGAGTTCAAGGCCAGCCTGAACTGTACATCGAGACCTTGTCTGGGAAAACCAAACCAAACCAAAAATCCTCCAATGGGTAAATGGAAAATCTGTGCCTTTGCCTCAGTTTTGCTGGAAATCTAAAATCACTTTTTAAAAGTCTTATAAAAGAATTTAAAAAAAAGAAGAGTTGAATTCGAAAAGTGGAAATAAAGCTTTTTCGAATGAGAAAGGCATCAAGAGTTGTGGGGAGCAGGGTGGGACGGGAGGGGAGGGGACAGAGCCCAGAGGAGAGAAACTGCCATGATGCAGGGAATCATTGCTGTGAATGTGAACAGGTAAAACGAAGAAGTGTTCAGCAACTAACCAGAAACACCCAGCGGCCAAGCCCGCAGACCAGGGTTGATCCTCCTCCATTCATAAACCAAGTCCCAAGCAACTGTAGCAAAGTCGCTCCACCTCACTGATGCCCTGAGATGGGCAAATTAGAAGTGGAGACCTCAGTTCTACCTGCAAAAATAGGAGTCTATCTGCTAGCGCTGGCCCACCCAAAAGGAGACAGGAGTGTCCATACACAGCTGATGGAGCTGTCTTTGATGGGATTCCTTGGGAGTGTGACCCAGCCAGCATGTCAAGAGTGCACTGTTCACACACATGCCACGGTGCTCACTGCCCAGGGTGATGATGGATGGCAAGGGTGCCTGCTGCTCCTGGGGCACTACACTGAGGAGGAAGTGGGGGGAGGGGGAGGAGGAGTAGGAAGAAAAATTGGGGGAGATGGGGGAGGAAGAGGAGGGGGATGGGAGGGGGAAGAGGAGGAAGAGGAAGAGGAGGAAGAGGAGGACCAAAGGGTCACAGAGCACACAGAAAGCTTTCCACTGCAGCAGGGGAACAGGGAAGAGAAGGTGGCAGGGGGCACTGCTTGTGGCCTGAGCTGGGCTGCCTCTGCCACACCTGCACTGTGGCTACTCCAAAAGAGTAATTTTTAAGAGAATGGGCGCCACATTTGTGAGACAAAAAGCTGGGAGAAGAGACTCACAGCAAAACCATGCCTCTGAGCAAGACACCTCATGCTTTGGGTCCCAGAAGACCTTCACGGAGAGAGGGGTCCTGACAATGTGCATGGGAGAGCCAGGCACAGCGATGCACCTGAAATCACACCTCCTCAGGAAGCCGAGGCAGGAGGATGACCAGTTGGAGGCCAGTCTGGGCAGCTTTGTGAGACCCTTTCCAAAATCAACAAAAAATGCAGAGGGAAGGCAGCTGCTCCAGGGCACTGGCCCTGTGTGTGCCGGGGTGAAGAGAAGCTTGGGGAGGGACCTCAGCTCCTGCATGACTTTCAACGGCCACACACACTGTGACATGCAGGCACAGCCCTGGGACCTTCTCCCTCCTCTCCCCTGAGATGGGGCTGGGCAGGTTGAGCAGGCCTTTGGGGAAGCCAGGTCCCTGAGGCACCCCCTGGATTGCGGGGCGGGGGCTGCCACAGCACCGTGTTGGGAAAGGCGGGGGCGGAAGACATGGGCCACCTGCTCGCCCTTTTGCTCACAGCCGTGCTCTGTTCAGCATCACCCCTGTGTGACCTTCCAGGTTCTGGCGCACAAGGAGGATATGTCCTCAAACCCAAGTTCAAAACAGAGGACTCAATCAGTGCTACAGCCGGCACTGGTTACTATTTGCCTGGGAAGTGGCCGTGAGTGTCCACCCCTGGGCTGGAGGACTCGGAGTGCTGGCTGAGGAGCAGCTGAGAACAACAAGCAAGCAGGACGGAGAGGGGCAGAGCTCCCCATGTGCATTTCTGGGGAGCTTCCTGAGAAAGGAAGTGGGGATCCCTCACCCCTAGACCTTTATCCACTGGTTGAGCATCCAAGACCTCTGGGGTCCTCATAGGGCACACGTGATGTCCAATGGGCCAGCCTGCTGCTTCCTGTCCCAAATGCCCTCCAGAGAAAGCCACTGGCAAGTGGGGCAGGGCCCTCGGCCTCCTCTGTCCCATGCTTGCTGGCTGGGCTGGCCCTGGATGGCCTGGTCCCCTGCTTCCTGCTCCCTCCCCTCCACCAGCGTGCACCTGCCTTGCTCCTACAGTGATCAGGACCCCAGGTGGCCGAGGACCCGCTGTTGGGTAGGGATGTCCAGAGCTCGTCTTCTAGAGGAACAGAGCCCCGAAGACGGTGGCCCCTGGCCACCTGGTCACACTGTGCACCGTACCATGGTTCTGCCCAGTGCCTGGGGCCCTTCATGGAGCCTTGCCAGTGCCCTGCCACCAGACTGGGCACAAGTGTGGCCCAAGTGCTTGAGGGTTTGTGGCAGGTTCAAAGGCAGATGCCTTTGGAATCCCAAGAGGGGACCCAGGTGGTGCCAGACCCTGCTCTGCAGGTTCCTGCTGGGCAGGAGGTTGCCCTGCAGTGGCCTCTGGGCCCTCTGTGGAGCACTGGGGGTGGGAGCCCCCTGAGATCTGAGAAGGATGATGTGTCCACCACCTAGAGGCCTCAGGATCCCTGAAGATGCCACCCTCTCCGTTCCTGTTGAAATTCAAACCATGGTCAGCTGTTCTAACTCTGCCACTGAGATCTGAAGAATTTCCTGACCTGACCAGACACACAAAGGAGACTGTGTCCTGCAACAGCAAGGGGACTGTGCAGCCCGGAAGAGCTGTGTGGTAGCTGCGCCTGCCTGAGCCAGCAGCCCTCTGTGAGCCTCCTCCCAAGGCCCTGGCGCAGTGTCCGCCTGTGACCTCCACCAGTGGCTCACGCCCACCGCATGTCTGGGCAGCATTTGGGCTGGGATGGAGGGCAGGTATGCTACAGAGCCCGGCCTCCGGATTCCTGTCCGGTTCCTGAGGACCCGCCCACCTGGAGTCGGTGGCCAGGGCAGGCATGGCAGGTGTGGTCCCCAGGGCAGAGGAGGTGGCACCTCACCTGGAGTGAGGTCACACTGGGTTGTCTAGAGCCACTGCCCTGCACAATGTGGCCACAGCAGACAGCAGCCCTGGCTGCAGCCCTGTCTCCTGCATTTTCCCACCTTTGACATCTTTCCCTTACCAAAGGTGACATCTTGGATGCTGACATGGTACAGGAAGGAAGGAAAGAGCAGAGCTGTCCCCTTCTCTCTTCATCAACTCTGCACAGCTCATTTAGGTGAGACAAATCTCATCAGTAGTTACTTTAAAACCAGCCACTTTCCCATCTGTCATCCAAGTACTCAGGGAGGCCAAGGCAGGAGGATCACATGTTTTAACCCAACCTGGGCAACTTAGGGAGATCCTGTCTCAAAATTAAAAAAAAAAAAAGTTTCAGAGATATAGCTCAATGCAAGGATCAGCGGTTCAATTCCCAGCCTGCCTTGCCAAAGAACAAAGAAAAAGTTGAAAAACCCCTCTTTCCTCAGAAAACTGAAGCTAGCAGGACCCCATGATCCAACCACCCAGCTCTCAGTTTCCCTGGAAATGAAAGGGGTGTGGGTGATGTGAGACTTAGGCATCGCCCAGTTCACGGCTGCACCACCCACTACGACTGAGAGGAGACGCCAGAGTGTGCATCCCTGGTAAGCAGAGGAAGACGACGAGACAGACACTGGGGACGCTGCTTGGGGCACAGAGGGTACAGCTGGAGCTCTGGGAGTGAGCCAGGCACAGAGGCAAAAGACACGCGAGGTCTTCATGCAGAATCTACACCAGGATCTCAGAGCCCAAGGAGGGGAGCACGGTCCCCAAGGCTGGAGGCACCAGGTCACAGCTAGATGGGAGCCCAGGGCTGGGAGAAGGAGTGGAATGTTTTCACCATACATAAGCCTTTAACATAGATGTGATGTGGCACATCACCTGCCTGGCAGGTGGAAGGTCCTGAGTTCGATTGCCAGTACAAAAAAACAAAACAAAGACCTGGTTAGGGGAATTAAAAGTGACACAGTGTATTAAAAACTGACACAATGTATCCACACATTGAAACATCAGTTTCCTGATTTTATGCATCAGCTATAAAACTGAAGGTGCCTCTGCTCCCTCAGCTGGAGGCCACGGGGTGCTGAGGCAGCTCCCTGCTCCAGCAGGCTTAGAGCACAAACTGGCCACGAGTTGTGAGCACTGCTGCCCTCCAGATGCCCCATCCATGTAGAAGGAGCTTGGGGATACCCTGGAGCCTTGCACAGCAGCCTGACAAGATCACCCAGCGGGCAGGGAATCAGAGGCTAAGTGCAGTGTGAGGTCACAGTCAAGGTCAAGCGCAATCAGGGAGCCTGGGCCAATTCATACACAGGTGCAGGCGCCCAGGCTTTCACTGTCCTGCTCCTGCATCTGCAAAGTCAGCGCAGGCCATGGTCCTGGTCAAAGGAAACACGACTTCTGCGGTTCTCTCAATGCTGTCCTCAGCCCTGGGCCTCACTGGGGAGACCATCTGCTCTCTTGGCCCGGGTCAAGCTAGGCAGAGCACCCTGCAGAGCTACACTCAGCCCGCCAAGCATAGTCCCAGCACTAGACCAGTGTTCCCTCCATTTGCTTGCATCTGTCCCTGTCACTTGGGGAAGATGGGTCCCTTCCACATGCAGCTGTTGTGCACCTGGAGTCCCCTCTGCTTTTGGAGGAGATCTGGATGCTGGTCCTCTGCCACTAGAGACACTTGCAGGCCCACCAGGCCCTGGCATAATAGTGACCTCAGGCAGCCCACATTTGGGAGCTCTGGTGCTGCGGCTGCTGCCATGTCCTGGTCACCTGATCCCAATGGTAGCCATGCTGTGCTCACTGGGATTTCATCTTCGTCACAGTGGTGACCTCCAGTGAGCAGAGAGGCCTCTCCCTGTGCCTGAGTCCTCTGTCCAATCACCTGCCTGGCCCAGTCCCACAGCCTGGCTCAGGACAAACTGAGGCCAGCCAGGGCCTCACTTCAGAGCTCACTCCCATCAGACACGGTGCTTCCTGCCTCTGCCTGGTGATGCCAGAGATGGCTTCCTGCCACACACCGCCTGGCACCACTGCTCTTGTGCTGCCCTCTCTCGTCCTGCCCAGAGCCCCTGCTCAAGAGACCTAAAGGCCCTGTATGGCCCTGCTGTACACGCAGACCTCACATCCCTCATGAAGGCAGGTGCCCTGTCCCTCTCGGACACCAGGACAGAGCCGGGGTGTGCAGCTGAGAGCCTGGCAGAGACAGCGAGGGAGAAACCCGACTGCCTCTCCCGTCACTGCTTATGTGTAAAGGAGGTAACTGTAAGCAGCCAACATGAAGCCTGTCATGTGTAAGTGCTAAGCAGATGCCAGCTGTGAGCACAAGCTCTCGTCCTGGGATGAGGGAAGGGAGGACCCGGGAGAAATGAACAGCACAGGTTTGGGTGCAGAGGTGGAAAGGGATAAGGCACATCAGGCACCCCAGGGCAGCACAGAGTCGCTGGGGGCAAGGGAGGGCTTTCTGATAAATGAGACAAGTGGGTACCCATGCAGAAAGTGATGCAGGAGTCACGCTTGTGTGCAGGAACACACTCAGCTGGAGCAGGCTCAGCTACGCAGCTGATCCTTGGGCCAGAAAGAACATGGCGAGCTCTCCTGGCCCAGGCGGGAAGTCCTCCAATCTAGACGTGATAGAGACAGGTGTGTCAGATGACAGTAAAAATACTGTGCCAGGTGTGGGGGTGCACACCTGTTATCTCAGCACTCCAGGAAGCTGAGGCAGGAGGGCCACAAGTTCAAGCCAAGCCTGAGCAGCTTAGTGATTTCGAGAGACCCTGCTTGAAAGACTAAAAACAAAAACAGGGATGAGGGTGTACCTCAGTCTGAAGGCCCTGGGTTCAGGTTTCAGTACTAAGAAGAAGTGTAACAAAACTCACAAAATACCCAACAAGCTTGGAGGAAATATCTAACAGTGAGCATTAGAGATAAAGGCCTTGTGTCTTCGTAACATAAAAGAAGCTCTTGAAAAAAGACCAGAAATGTGATAGAGACAGAGAGACAGAAACATGTACAATTTATAAAAAGATAAAAGCAGAGCTTTTGCACATACAGACCACACTCATGTCCATGAGAAACCGGGGAGATGAAGAGGTGCCCACCACCAGCCTCGTTCCTCATTGATATCGGGCACCAGGTTCCATCTGCCCAGTACCCCCACAGGTGTGCTTGCCTGGGACTGTGTCCCCAGACCTTTTCTGTTTTTAAATTTGAGATAGGGAACCCCTGAGTCACTCAGTTGCCCAGGCTGGGTTCACTCTTGAGGCTCCTCCTGCCTCAGCCTCCAGATGCTGGGACTCCAAGTATGCACCCCATGTCCGGCTGTAAGAGCTGCTTTTCTGAAGTGTTAGTTTGGCCATGCTCTGGGGACCACTACTGAATGAAACATGAATCTAGGAGCTACTGTAGGGGTTTCTGGAGATGGGGTGAGTATTTAAAATCAGGAGACCTGAAGCATGGAGCCTAACCCTGACCATCTGAGCCAAGTCTTGATGTAAACCTTGTTCCAACACCAAGGTTAAAAGGGGGTGCACACTTCTCCAGGGGTCCTGTCAACATCCTGGGTAGGTGCACACTTATGCACATGAACGGCTCCTAAATGCCGTTCGCTAGCAAAAATGACTGACTGGGGCTCCCTGGAGAAAGGGCTGACTGAGGGCTGAAGCAAGAAGTGTGAAGGAATGGCAGGGTCACCTCACTATGCAGGAGGAAGAATGCATTCAAACCAGGCCAGGGCAGGGCAAGGACCAAGCTGAGCTGCAAGCCCTGCAGCGGCTGAAGTAGAGTTGTGTTAGGGAGCCCGAGACATCTAGGTAATGTAGAGTCATCTCCCTGAGCCAGAGCCACCTGCCCGGCTTCTCCAGGTAGGTTCCCTCCGTAGTGTAACACAGCGCACACGGGAACCCCAGGATCAGGACATGGACATCAGGGGTCCTAGGGCCGCAGGCTGGGCTTGGGTGCTACAGGGCACTTGCTGGGCTTGGTGTTAATCTTCTCTTTAGGTGCACTGTTTCTTCCAGGTCCCCTGCTTCTGTTTCTAGCTGTGCCCCCTGTGGCAGCTGATTATTCCCCCTGCCCCATGCCCCTGGGAAGCGCCTGCAGGGCCTGTGCCTCCCCAGGGCCTGGCGTCTCCTGGGCTGTGATAAATGCAACCTTTAATTAAGCACAAACCACTCAGCCAGGCAGGAAGCCAATCAGCCTGCAGCTAGTTCTGCTGCTTTTCGCAACCTCATCCTTCTCCATTTCCAGCTCACTCAGAACTTAAGGCTTGTGGTTTCCAAGAGGCCCCAGGTGCGGCAGTTGGACAGCAGGGTGAGGACCTGGCTGGGGTGCTGCCAGGTCTCCAGAACACCCCAAGGGGGGACCCAGGTGGGACCTCCCAGGTCCACTGTGCCCCATCAAGGGTTCCAGGTCCTGAGCCTGGGGGGAGATGGGGTCTGGGCTTAGGCCACAGCTCCTGAGCTGGAGCAGGGCATATAGCTGGGGTGTGAGTTCTTGACTGCAGCACTGTACCCCACAGACACCGTGCCTGCCTGTTTCCTGTTCCCAAGGCAGAGATTCACTTTGATGGCTCTCTGCTGAGCAGAGTACTCCAGCAATGGAGCCCCACAACAGGCACGTGGCTGGGGGAGGATGGGTGGGTGGCTGCTGGTCCACCCACTCATCAAGGCTGAGGCTCCACGGGCAGGGGGAGCCCTGAGCCCAGGCATGGGGGCGCAGTGTGGACCCACTTTCTGGACTCCACACAGAAGACCCCATGTGCCCTCCAGCTGCATCCCACCTGGAGGGGCGTTCACTCCATGGGGCTGGGCCAGCAGAGCCAGGAACTGGGCGAGTCCTAGACCCTGAGGAGATGTGAAGCCTCAAGCAATTTGTGTATGAGCTGGTTCCTTCTCCCTGCCTTCATAGAGACCCCCTAGGCAGGCCCTCCTCACCCTTGGCTCTCACTAGCATCTTCGGGGACCCCTGTCCTCTCTGGCCTTGGGGTGCCAGGATCTCACACCCACTGTGTGTTGTGCGCTGTGGTGCAGCACACAGACCCTGCTTGGGGATCACTCATATACCCCCAAGCACACGGGAGCCCGGGGCTCACACTGAAGCCGCATCGAGGCCTAGACAGTAGGTGACAAAGGTGGACAGCCTGGCCCAGCTGGGAGGACCTTGCACCTGGTGAGGGTACCCTACAAGTGAGAGGACGGACTTCAGGTAGCACACATGCCTGCCACATGGAGTAAGGGCTCGGCCAGCACTGGGGGATCACCTATCAGGGGCAGCCCAGCTTGCAGCTCTGAGCCCTGAATGGAGCAGTCAGCCCTAGCCTGGCTACAAGAACCTCTCTGTCATGATCTGTGGCTACCATGGTCCTGGCATGGGGCTGCTGGGCTGGTTGTCCCCAGACACCTGTGCTGGGACAGCTGGGGGCACGCCCAGCCTAATTGGATCCTCTGTCTCTTGCTGTTTTGGCAACATCCCCCACCCCCGGCGACCTGTGCTGTCGTCCAGGGCCTGGTCACCCACCCAGGGTCACGTTACCCCAGGTGGTCCCCGCCCCAGCTTTGTCCCACACCCTCAGGAACACTGACTCACCCGATGGTCTTGCCCCAGTCGCACCACAGCGTCCTCTCCATGGCCTCCATGTCCTTCTGGAAGCGGGAGAGGCACAGCTCCTGCATTAGGGTCCCATAGTGGGCGTCCTGGCAGGCGGTGACTAGGAAGAGCTGATGGGCTGCAATAGAGGGTGACAGGTGTCACTAGCTGCTCTCTGGCCTGTGCCCACCCTGCCCACCCTGGGCCTGCAGTGAGCTCCTGAGAGCAGGGCAGTGGTCAGGGCCCCTGCAGGCATGCAGAGCTCTGGGCAGGGCCTCTGGGTCATCCAAGTCCCTGTAACAGCCCTGTCCATGGATGGGGCCCAGGACGCCCACCCTTGCTTCACTTCTGCTACTGGAGGTGACCTGTAATTGCCACACTGGTCACAGGTGCCAGCACCCCTACACCAAACTCTCCAGCTTCAGACCTGGACACTAAGTAGAGAGAATGACTTTCTGGGACCCAGCCCAGGTCTGGAGCCTCCATACCTGAGCACTGAGCCTTGATGCCACCAAGGGCTCCCCTGGAGTCTGGGGAGGGACCGTTCCTGCCCCAGGCAGTGATGCAGGAGGGACTCTCAGCCCATCTGTCAGGCCAGTGGTCACAGTATGCAGCACAGCCCTCGGTCTGGGCATTTGCTGGATACAATCTGAGCCGGTGCACTGGGGCACAAGAGCAGCCCTGTGCTCTTACTGTGGCAGACACAAGCTCAGAGGATCTGCGGTACTGTGCATCACATGAGATCAAAATCCACCCATGCAGGAGCTCAACACATGGGCAGGAGGGCTTCCCCCAACCCCTGCCCGCTGGGCTCCTCACCTGGCCTCAGCCTCGCTGCTCGGACTGTGGCTGTGTCTTTCCTCCATTTGAGTCAGGCCCCTGGGCAGCCCAGCTGGAGGAGGGGCCGGGGCTGAGCTAGGAGCTGGTTGTGAGGAGCTCAACAGCTGCCACAACCCACCCCTGGACCCCACTCTGCTGCCCTGAGGCCGGGGGAAACTTTGGCTCTTAGAGCATGTCTGGACAGCCTCCCTCATCAGCTGATGGGCCCAGGAAAACACCCTGACCAGGCAAGACGGAGCAGTGGGGACCCACCCTGGAGCTTGGCCACAGTACACACGGCAGATGTGAGCTGAGCTGGGCAGACCTGCGCCACACACCTTGGCCAAAGCCATGGGATCTGAGACAGCAGGAGCAGCCACAGGACGGTGAGTGCTGCCCAGCAGGGCATGGGCACCAGGCAGCCCTGTGCCCTGCCCTGCAGTGGTGTATAAGTGATACCTGGCACGGTGCCCGGGTATGCTAAGGTCACGCCCCCACCAGGCCCCCAAGAGCGACCCTGTCCTGCCGAGTGGTGCTAGCTCTGCTGCAGGCTCACCTGGCATGACCCAGGAGGAGGACAGGCTGGGTGTGAATTTACACTGGCTTAGCATTCATTTCATTTTAAAGAAGTTATGTTTTGCACACATTTCATAACCTGCAGTGCAGAGGCCCCGGCAGGCAACTAGTTTATAAATAGCCAATACGGCATTGCCAGAGATTTTGCAGGTGGGCACAGGGCCAGCAAGATGGGGGAGAGGACTCTTCTGATGGGCAGAAGTGCCCAGGGCCCCAAAGGGGTCCTGGGGAGCTGAAAGCAGGGTCCTGCTCAGCTGGGCTACTTCAGAACCATGTCCTGCTGGCTGCCAATGTGTCCCAGGCAGTGAGACCTTTGGGCAGTGCCTGGGGAGTGCCCAGTGCTGGGCTCTGTTCTCCTTGAAGATGCCTCCCTCTGATCTGTCCAGGGGAGGCTGAGCACCTGCCCCACCTGCCAGCATCCTTCAACCAGCTGTTCAGGGGCAGTGGCACCCAGATGGCATGGGCCCTCCTTGGCCTGGGTCCCTGCTTCCTGTTGCCTGGCTTTGATTCCCCCTCCCCCTCCAAGCGCCTGCTCTGGGCTGGATGTGGGGTGCACAGGGAACAATTCTTGGTCCTGTCTTATGTCCTAGTTACTCTGCTGCCATCAGAAAGCACTGGTCCTTCCCAGCCCTTCTCTGGAGCATCATGGCCACCCTGTCCTCCACCTCTGTCCATCTTGGTGACCTAGTGGCAGATGCAACTGCCCACAAGGGCCCCCCATAATCTGCTCTGGCCCTTGCTAAAATCCTACTCATTGTCAATAGACATTATTTATTTCTGTACTTTGTAAGCCAAGAAATAATCATGCTTATTTAGGTCATAAAATAGAACACAAGTTTAACTAAAAACAGAGGGACAAGGAGAAAATACAGACATGGAGAAGAAACAGGAAGTCCCCTGGAAGTATTAAAAATTGGAATGCAGAAAACAAGACAGCAGATAAACACCACCCTTATTTCTTAAAACCAGGAAGACTACTGATCGTCCCCTGAGCCCGGACTCCGTGCCAGCCTCACACAGCTCCCATGTGGAGGCTCGAGAATCCCCAGGACCCTCCCCGTACACAGTGACTTCACATCACCTCCACCTTACAGATCGTGAGCAGCTCAGACAGGAAGTAGCCTGACCGAGATCGCTGGCCCTGAGGGCAAGCACAGGATTCAGACAAACAATCTGAAAGTATCCCTGGAATCCTCCAGAAGCTGAGCCAAATCAGGCCACAGGATGAAGTGACTCAGCAGAACATCCAAGAGGTGGGCGCTGGGATGTCACACGGATGGCCACGCAATCCCCGAGGATGTTAAATTCCAGCTGCAGAGCAGCAGGTGGCAGCGCAGCCACACGCAGGGGTGGCCATTCTGGGAAACAAAAACAAAACCAAGGAGGGGAGCAAGCGTGGGTAAGGTCTAGGGGGGTCCTGGAAGGCATGGGTGCTGCTGGCGGGGATGTGGAATAGCATGGCTGCTGTGGAGCATGGAACCACAGCTCATCACAATCTGCACACTGGGTCACGATGTGACCTGGCCATCCCACTTCCGGCAAGCGTCCCGGAGAACCAAGAGCCAGGACTGCAGCACCGCAGGATGCCTGTGTCCATGGCAATGTTGTTGTGGCTGCCGCAGGCGAAAGCATGGTTGGGAGGAGAAAAGGGCACATGCTGTCCATGAGCAGAGCCGTCAGGGTTGAAATCTCAGATGCCTGGAAAGGACCTCAGCAGGGGCTTGCCAGTGGCCTCCTCCACCGAGCGTTCACAGCAGACTGTGCACTTGGCAGGCGCAGGGGGAGGTGGTCATGGGCCAGGCTGCTGAGGGATGAGTGCCTTTTCCTCCAACTGGACCCTCTACCATTCTGTCTCTGCCCCAGAGCCGCTGGTCACAGGTGAAACCTAAGTGGAAACAAACTTGTCCCTCCTATGTTATGGGCAGTGGATATTTTGTCCCAGCAACAAGAAAGAGACTAGGATGGGAATGGAATTCCTTTGAAAGGAAGGGAATTCTGAGCCATGATGCATGGCTGGACCTTGATACTACGATACAAAGTGAGCTCAGCCATTCGCAGGTTGAGTTCCATGTGGTTTTGCTTTCAGGAGATCCTGGAGCAGTTCCAGTCTGACAGCTGGGCCAAGAAAGGGATGGGAGCTACTCCACAGTGACAGAGCCGCCGCTTTGCATTGAGAAGCTCTGAGATGTAACCTCGAATATGCTCAGCACCCTGTGCTGTGTCCTGACGGGGCTGGGTTGTACATTTTATGTCACATGAACTCCGCCACAACCAAAAAGCAATGAGTGGGAAGGGAAGGTTACCCCGTAAGAGTCCCAAGCGGCAGTGACTGACTGGTAGGGGGCACACGAGTGTGCTCCCTGCAGTGTTGCCTGCACATGGGGCATAGCCACAGGGCACAGACAGGTCCTCCTGTGTGGACGCCTGACATGAGCAAGAAATCAGAGAACCTAAGCAGTGCAGTTTCACACCAGCACATAAAAGTGAGTGTCGTGCTCTTCCCCTGGCTCCTGGCCATCCACAAAAGGAAACACAGGTGGGCCCGAGAAGGAGCCCTCGGTATAGGCCAAGCAGAGGCCGCATGTATCCCCTGATCACCGTGCAGTAAAACCAGCAATGACCATTGGTAGAAAAAGCCAAAAATCCCAAGCTACTGAGACTCAAACACTTGCTTCCCAAAACTCCCTCTGTTAGAGGAAACAGAAACCACATAGCAAAAAATCCAGAAAATATCAACAGTGGGCAAGAGACAGGCCAAACCTCCAGGGTTTGGCAAAGACGCCAGCAGTGGATAGCAGGCAAAGACAGGGGTCAGGTGGGCGAGGAAATAAACACAGGGCAGCTGAAGCCTGAGCTCAAGCGAAATGAGCCAGTTACCTCTCAGCTGTCCCCCAAACTCCTCAGAGGTGAAACATCCCAAGTGGGAAACCAGGCCCATGGGCGCCCTGCTTTGTGCGAGATGTGCTCATTCCCTCGCCACTGAGGGGCTGATCCAGGACAGCCACGGAGAGGGCCATGGAAAGCGCCACATCAAAATAGAAAGTATGGTTCCTACTGACTGTGAGTCACTTTTGGAGCACTGTAAAGGGGGACTGTGATGCTGCACCGGCGGCAGGAGAGCCTGCAGTGTCCTGATGGAAGGAGACGCAGAAATCGCTAAAGGAGACCTGCGAAGGTGTCTGTGAAGGCTCCGCAGAAGAAATGGGTACACTGGGGAACACTCCTGCCTGCCGCACGGCCTGCCATGGCATGGGGTGGGGGAAGGTCCTCACCTACCTTATCTTGGAAAGTAGCCCTGGGCTGGGGATTTAGCTCAGCGGCATAAGTGCCTGCCTTGCAAGCACGTGGTTGTGAGCTCAATCCCTGATACTGGTAAAAAAAAAAAAAAAAAAAAAGGAAAGTAGCCCTGCTCCAGCAAGGAAAACCCACAGAGGGAAGTGGAAGAAGGAAGGGAAGCTGAGGAAGGAGGACACCGCCCACCAGCTAGAGCAGTGATCGCCTCCAGCGGAGTACACTTTGTGCCTACAAAGATGAGGCATTCTCCACCCTCCTCCCACTCCTATCCCCACACAAGGAGAATACACTGCGAAGAAAGACACAGGCTCAAGGGTTATTGCTGAAGGCTGCAGCAGATGTTGGCATGACGTACCCCCAGTAAGGCCTAGGCAGAGCCTGGGCAGTGGTGAGGTGGATGCTGGGTGACAGTGGGGGTGACCCACCCTCAGGCACTGACACCAAAACAGAAACATGTGCTCCTGGACACAGAGCCACAGCCAGCCCTGCATGAACCAGTCCGCAGAAAAGGAGCTGTCTTATGTATCCAGCTGGATGAGTTAGAGAATGAATTGGGGTGGGGGATACCCGACTCACGTAGCAGCCAAAAATCCAGATCCCTGGATGCTGAATGAGTCGTCAGGGGGTCTGGATATGCCCTCCCGAGGACCGATGGGGTCACTGCTGTCACTGGGAGAGTGAAAGTCAGGTTGGGGGCACCCCAGCCCCCACCTGAGTGAGACAGCCCCAGGCCACATGGGCACTGGCCTCACAGACCCAGCCGACTCCCCAGCGTGTGCTGGGGCAAGTAGGGCAGGGTTTCGGGGCTCACGGGATGGGACCGCCTTCTCCACAGCAAGGAGGGAGCAGTTGTGGGGCACAGGGAGCCACCTCCTCCACCTGGGCCCTGCAAGGGATGCGGGATGAGAAGGCCAGGCTGGGGCAGCCAGTCTCATCAATGCACCTCCTGGGCCCCATGCCAGCAGTGCCATTCAGAACCTGCAATGCTAACGGTGACGTCTTCAGATGTCAGTGAAAACATTGAAACAAAGCCATTTTAGGAACAAAATCAGAAGCCTGCCTAAAGCCACACCAGCATGGCTTTCCTCCAGGGAGCCTCAACACAAACCCTGGTGGGAGGGGGCAGATGGCTGGCGCGCACGCGTGTATGTGTGTGTGTGTGTGTGTGTGTGTGCATGTGCCTGGGCACTGGCAGCAGCCCAAGGCCCCTCGGGATGGAAAGCTTGGTCTTCTCTGTCATGTCTGTGTCTCTGCTGAACAGAGACTCAGTGCAGAGTCTGGACAACCAGGGCCAGGCAGGCTGAAGCTGTGGGGGCCACCTTTGCCAGGCCTCCCTTCGCCCCCTTTCCTCTCATTCCTTGTCTCCTCAGCAGCAGTGTCTCACCCAGGAGGTCTCCCTGAGTGTCCTGTGTGCCACAGGATCCCCCCACCCCCCAAGAGTGCCCTTCCTGTAGACCCCTAGGCCCTGCCACCCACCAGCCAGCACCCTGAGAGTGGCAGATGCTCACTGACACAGGAGGAGTGAACCTCAGGGGTTCCAGCAGGAGCTCATATGCAGGGGGCGCTGTCTGTCTCTCTAGTCTGCAGGCAGCTGAGGCAGAGGACAGACACCGCTGATGGAGCCTCAGGCAGAAGGTTTGGGGCGGATGGAGGGGACACTGCAGCGGGCACTGGGCAAACCCTTGGGGCACCATTGCCAGCCCAGGATTTGCACTGCCGTGCACACCACATGTGGCACCCATGTCACACACTGCCCGATGCTGGCTGCAATCGACTGGGTGGCATATTGGAGAGACTTGGCTAGTCTGAGCTGGCCTTCAGGAAGGGTTCCATGGAAAAGGGGTGCTGCTCACCAGCCCATCCGCCTGGTGTAGAGATGCCCTCTACAGCCCTGGTGCAGACAGATAGCACACACACTGCCTGGCAAGCACCCACGGAAGGGAGACAAAAATCCAGGACTCTCGAGGCTGCTGAACACACAGCGACAGGAAAGAAACACACTGAGTTGATTAGTAAGTGAGACTCCTTTGGGCCTGGGCTCCAGGATTAGAACCAGGTCCAGCCTGAAAGCAGAGTCACGTAAACTGCATTTCCTGTGGTATCCCAGTCAGATTTGTGTTTATACAAAGCCACATGTTACAATAAATATCAGTGCTCAAATACTGCATGGTCCTGCAGTAGGACAGCCAAGGAAGGTACAGGTGGCCAGGCTCAATGACCCAGGATGCAGTCTCTCAGCAGCCTCATTCCCCAAGTGAAGCTTGCATGGGACGTAGGCTTGCAATGCAGTTACCAAGGAATAAGCACGGTTTGGCTAGAAATGTCCTTTATGACTGCTGGAAATTTTTGGTGGCTACGCACAAAATTTTAAAAATGCATGCGGTCATACATCAGCCCGCTGCAAAGAGCACAGCATCTGGAAAGGTCAGGGAAAATAGCAAGGTGTATGTAAGACTTAAATAACAGCAAGCAGAAAGGAAGCAGGTCAAAGAAGGCAGATTGATTGATTATAAAACTGTCGGACGAGTCTAAAGGGCAGAGGACGCTTCCACATTGCCATTCTGGGGAGCAAACCTCTCGTCTCCAAGGAGACCTGGCTGCCGCAGCTCAGGGAGGAGACAGCGCGTGCTCCTTGCTCTGCGCACTGCAGCTGGCCACCAAGGACGCAAATTTACCAATAAGCTCTACGAGCAGTGTTTGTTCTTCCAGAATATAACATTAGCCAGACCGCTCGGCACAGAGCTGCGATGACAGGATTCTGGGGCTCTTAGCAGAACATGCAGTTGGTTTCTCGGTAACAGGGATGGTCTTTCCACGCGACCGTGACACAGAATTTTATTTACATGAGCTTCAGGGGGTGCAACCTCTGGGTAGCAGGAAAGAGCACTTATTTATTTGCGTATTTATGAAAAAAAAAATCCCCAACCCAGCTCTCTGCTGGGTGAATCAAGAAATGAACGTTCGTTTCTGAGGAAACTAAAACAGCTCTGAATTCCTTGGCAGGTAGATTGGATTTTAACCCCGCAGAAGAGGATGCCACGGGATTTCGCTTTTCACAGGACTTCAGTTGCCACACTTCAGTAGCAGGATCCATCTCCACATTGTATTACAGGAAGCAGACCCCAATTTTTATGCAGATGGCCTCCTCTGTGAGGTTGGGGTGGGTCCTGGATGCAAGGCCCCCTCTGCAGGGCTTTTGCAGTCTCCAGGGACAGGGCCTTTGCCACAGGCTACTTCCCTGCTGTGGGCACCCCTTCCAGTAGGCATCGGTGGACAATGCTACTGGTTCCTCTGGACAGCCCCCCCCCCCTCTGGGGACAGGTCACAAAAGCCAGGAGTAACAGCAGGACCTTCCCTGGGGTTTTGGATTCCCCAACCTAAGCAATCTAAACCAGGGCCTTGTGACCCACGCGCCCTAAACCCAGCCCTACAGAGGCTGAGGCAGGCAGGTTCCAGTGAATCTGAGGCCAGCCTAAACTGCACAGTGAGCAAACAAAAGTAATCTATTTAATTTTCAGTGTAGTGTAGCTGTATCCATGAATAACTCACTGGCTTCATCAAAAAGGGTTCACAGTTTATGAGCACCTGAAAGGAGGAGGGGAGTGAAGTGCAGGGATTCTTGCCGCCGTAGATTCCGGCCTCCCTGAAAACAGGGTGCCCAGAAAGCTTGCCACCTCCGAGGGTCCCCACCCTCTCCGCATTTCTATCACCCAGGACGCCAAGTGAGGAGCAAACTAAACAGGCCTTGGTGAAACCCTTTCAAAGGACTCGGCTTAAATAAGCAGCTGCTGGGGGGCACGAAGTCAGGTGTTCAGTTTTGGCTAATTACTGTCCAGATAAACGGGCAGGGCCGTGGTTCCCATTCTGGTGCACCGGATTGCCAGGTGCTGCTTCTGCATTTTGCTAAAGCACGGCGGCCCGCACTCACCCTGCTGGCGACGAGGACTGCGGCAAGGGGAATGAGAAGGGGTGCCCAACCTGTGTCCTCCCAAAAAGCAAGGTCCCAGGCGCCGGTCCTCGGGGCCTGGGCAGTGCCCGCTCCGGCTCCGCCCGCCCCTAGCCGCCTCGCCTGGGGCTGGCGCCCGGAAGGTAGAAGGAGAAAGGTGGAAGGTGTGCGCAATGCCGCCCCGCGGGTCCCTGGGGCGCCGCGCCGGCTCTACTCACCCAGGAGCAGCCAAAGGCCGCGCCACGGGAGGCCGCGCAGCACCCGGACCATGGCGAGCGGAGGGAGCAGAGCCGCCCAGCGACACCGAGCGGGGCCGAGCCGAGCAGAGCTGCAGTGCGCCGCGCCCGCGAGTACGAGGACTGCGCCGCGGACGGGGACGCGCGGGGGGCGCGCGCGGGGGAGGTGGCGCGGCCCGGCCCGGCCCAGCCCACTGCGGCTCTGCTACGGCGGGCGGCAGCACCTGCGGGCGGTGCGGCGCCGGGACTCCGCAACCCGGGAACTCCTGAGCTCCTGAGCTCCTAAACCCCTGAGCACCCGAACCCCCGAACCCGTGAAATCTGGAGCCGTTGAGCCCTCAGCCCGAGTCAGCCGCTAAACCCCTGAATCCCTGAGTCCCTGAATCCAGAGCCCGCGTTCGCGACCGGGCTGGGGCTCAGGGCCGCGGACCCTGCCCAGGCCTGGGTCGGGGCCGGAGCACGCAGGGTCCCGGAGGGGCGGCGGGAGGCTGCCCAGGGGACCAACAGGGCTCGCGCATGGAGGTGACGGGCGGGGCGCGGAGCTGCGGGTGGACTGCGGGGCGTGTGTGGGCGTTCGTATGGGCTACACGGAGCGGTAGTGGTCCGGGCGGAAGCGGGTTCCGAGGCTCTGGCCTCACCTAGGATGGAGCCCAGGACCGGGCAGTGGCACTGCCGCGGGGACCGTCCGTCTTGGGCGGCAGAGGCAGCACTGCGGCCGGACCGCCGGCCCCGCCGCCACGGAACCCGAGGCCGATGGGCTGCCGCCCCCTGCTGGCCAGGCCCAGGCGCGGCGCGCTGACAGCGAGGCTGCCTCGGCCCGGAGTGGGCTGCAAGGGCACCCTGGTAGCCTTGCACCTGGTGGCAGGTGGCCCACAGCGAGGCCGGCTCGCGTGGCGGGGAGGGCAGCGTCCTCTCTCTGAGGGTCAGCCCTGAGAGACCCCGGAGGCCCCCACTGCACTCGTGGACACCACGTCCTGTGCTGCAGGCGGCCGTGAGCAGCCGGCCCAGCTCTGCCCTGCAGTCGTCAAAGCTTCACCCTCGGCGCCCTCATGGACAGCTGATGACTGCGCCGCGGGAACACGGTGAAGGGTCGTGCGCCTTGGCTGGGCCCGGCACGGGGCTGGGCCAGCATCGCCCGGGGCTCTGCGCGGGGATGCAGGCGCCAGATAAACTGCGCAGCCCGTCCCTCTAGCTCCCCTTTTCTACAGAGGTCTGGAGGCGACTCCCAGAAACATCTTGAGTCTGGCGACGGCGGCACCTCATGGCTTGTTCGAAGTGCTCGCGTCTCACCTCGGTCACAGGAAACGTTAGACACCTGCGTTTGCAGGAGTGTCAGGCAGCCTTTTGGTCCGAGGGCAGGGTCCGGAAGTTAAAGGAGGGACTGTCCTCGGGGCAGGAGGACACCAGCTCCAGGGACCTGGTCCACACTTCTGCAAACCTCAGCTGACGCTCCCAGTCACCACGAAGAAATGCTAGGCTTATTTTCCTGCTATAAGCAGAAACTTGGACAATATATATGAAATGATAGTTGTGACACCAAACGACAGGCAGTGTGGGGAGCTCCCTGGAGCTTCCACCCTACAGAGGGGGAAAGCCGGGCGCCAGGGTTGGCAGGGAGAGAAGGGGCTGTCAGGAGAAGGCACTGGGGCGATCCAGAGTCCCCTGTAGTCTCTGCACACTGCTGTCCCTGAGGCAGGGAAAGACTTCACCCTAGACAGCAGTAGTTCTGGTTCCCGGCAACCACAGGGGAAATATCCTGAAGCACAGAACGCCAGAGACCAGTTAAGGGACTGCTTCAGTACTCAAGGAGAACGACACAGGCCGCACTGGTGCCACCTAGCACCACTTCAAGAACAAGATCTGCCAGCGCGAGGGGACACACCTCCGACATCAGCATTCTGGAAAGCTGAGGCAGGGCAACTGCAAGTTCTAGCCCAGCCTTGTACCAAAGTAGCAAGATCCTGTCTCCAAAAAAAAAAAAAAAAAAAAAAAAGGCAAAAATTGGCATTTTAAAATTTTTTTCTGTGAAATTCATGTATGGTACCTAAAATGTTTAAGGGACAAAAATGTGAAGAGAATGTGTTTCATGATGTTCCACAGTTAGGGGCTTTCCAAAAGAGATTGACCAGGCATTGAAGGGTTAAAAGGGCCAGGCAAATAGCTCTGTGTGAAGCCAGGGGTTCAGTTTCCAGTGTCCTCCTCCCTCACATTAGATGATTCCTGGGTAACAACTACATCCTGTGACAATTTAAAGTACACACACACACACACACACACACACAACAAAGCATGGAAGAGCCACGAAACCACTGGTGTTTACTTTCTGTTGCCATTACCTGAAAATATCAACTCAGGAGGCTGAGGCAGGAGGACTGAACACAGCAAGACTCCTATCTCAAAAAGAAGAGCTGCAGGTAGCTCAGTGTTCCCCGGGTTCAATCTCCAGAACAACTAACAACAACAACAACAACAAAAAAGCAAAACTTCTAGGAAAGCTATGTGTAGACCCAGAGCAAGAGAGCTCCCAATTACAAAGGCAGGACATGGCATGCACAGTGGTGACACCCGGCCAAAGCCATCTCAGTCATGTGTCCGGACAAGTGCTTATGAGGCGTGCGGCACAGATCCATAGACCGGTACTGCTGAGGGCACGGCGCTTCTGGGAAGTCTCAGCAAGGGATGGGGAGCACGTGCTGGATAAGCCCACATTCGAAGGCCTTGTACAGATTCCTAAGCCACATCCACCAAGCATAAAGGTCCCGAAACTCAAGAAGAAACTTGACCATTCTGGGCCTGGATGGGAACGCGGTCACTGAATGCAGTGAGGGGCATCGCGCTGGACTCTGGACCAGAACAGTGGAGCCCTGGGAGGCAGGAGAGGCCCTGTGTTCCCTGGTCCCGATGTTTGACCACGGTTCTCCCGGCAGCACTGGGGAGTGGTATGCGGTGTGAGCCCACGGTCCCCAGGCTCTGTAGCTTCTCTAAGGGCCCAAGTGGTCAGCAGATGCAACCTGCCAATTCGTTCCCTAGTCCACATCCAGACGGTATGCGTGTGTGGGAGGGGAGTGCGCCAGCCCGCAGAGCGGTGTCGAACATGGGGACAGTGCAGCCAGAGGTCTCGTGTGCCCAAGCTGCTCTGCATGCACATCCGTGTATCTGTGGGTGCTCATGTGGCGAGAGTCTGGGCAGAAGCTCCTTGGGTACCATCAGAGGTGACGCGCCTCTGATCATGCCTCTCCCTGGAGGTTGCCTGCTGCTCGCCAGCAGCCCTTCCCTGCGAGGGTGCCGGTGGAGCCGTGTGAGCCAAGTACCATCCCCTGAGCAAAGCAAGTGGTCTGGGCCTGCTAATTCTGAGGACTGTGTGGTTACACAGGCAGCTAGAGCCTCTGGCGGCCTTCCTGTGGACAAACACTGTGCAGTTCTCAATCCAGAGCACTCATCTTTAGTTTTTTGTGCTGTACTTTAAGTTCTGTTTTTACCATTTGTAAGGAAGTGTGCCTGGCCTTATATGCTGCTCTGTACCCTACCTGATTCTTAGAAGTATTGAGGCCTGATTCTTAGAAATGTTAGGAATATTCTGAGAAATATTGAGGCATTTATAGAAGAAAAGCAAAAATAAGAACACATGAAGTAAAACAAGGCTACTACAGTAAAGCAAAGAGGAAGTGACCTCCCCAAAAGATGTACCACACAGCCAGGGCAGATACTTCTCAGCATTTTTACAGACCAGGCTACCAAAGCACAAAGAAACCGTTTCTTGTTGGACTATCACAGCTGACAAAGTTGGAGTAGGAATCTGAAACCCAAAACCACTTCAGAGCCTGCATTCTGCTTAAGCAGTGTATTATTAGTCAGCTTTGGGCTTGGTGCTCAGCCTTTTGGAAGTTAGAGTCACAAGTACTGGTTAATATCCATTATACAAATCACAGATGCTGATCTGTCCACCCCACTGTCACAATTCGATCAGGGCATAAGCTCTGCATCTATAGGTGCAGCTGGAGATTTACACACACACACACACACACACACACACACACACACACACACCCTGCAAATTCAGGTTAAGATACACAGAACCTGTATAGATATACAAAACCTGTGAACAATCTTGTAGTATTGCTGACAATTTCCTGGAGACAGCAGTGTCCTATATTACCTTTCGCTTGCTGATGAAACACAGCAAAGCAAACTATATTAACAGATTCTCAGAGGTCAGGGGTCAGAGGTCAGATGCAATCCCTGGGCTAAACCAATGGTGTTAGTGGCGCTGGGGGAGCTTCTGCCGCCTTGATTTTTGTTGGTTCCTGGCCAGCAGGAGTGGGTTGGATTTGTGTGTGGCCATTTCTTCAAGTCCTCTGGCCAGAGAACTCAGGAGTGTCTCCCCTTCTCAAGGCCAACAGGCTGGACACCTTTCACGCAGCTGCCCTCTGATCTGCAGAGGTTGCTGGATCCTTCCGTTCTTGAGGGAGAACTTTATTATTTAAAAACCCTGAAATTTATAGTTTCAAATTATCTTTTCTGTATTTTACCACAATCAAACATAGTCTTTTATTGTTTTAGTTATTTCTTTTTTGAGACAGGATCCTGCCTTGTACTTTAGGCTAGCCTTGGTCTCACTGTATAACTCAGGGTGGCCTTGAGCTGGTGGTGATCCTCCTGTCTCAACCTCCCAAGTGCTGGGATTGCAGGAATGCGCCAGTTTTTTTGAAGTTTATGATGCATGATAATTGCATTCATCTTGAGGAACTGGTGCACCTCTGAAGCCATTTTTGCCACCCCTTCCTCTCCTCTTCCATCTCCCCTGTCTAGATCCTCTTCCTAGCTCCACAAAGCCTCTCCCTAGCATCTTTTGCTCTCTGTTTTGGGTTTCTTCATAGAAGAGAAACCATTCGGTTTAGCCTTTCCTGTCTGATTTACCTCGATGAGCATTATGGTATCAAGATGCATCCAATTCCCTAGAAATGACTCCGCTTTATCAGTGATTCCCATGGACCCATTAGATTCTCCTTCACCAAGGGTAGCTTCTCACCTCCTCCAGTACTGGCTCTTTACAGGCTGGATTGTGTGACTTGCTGGTTCTGACACACACACGCCTTTCACTTTTCCTCTCCTGGTCCCTCTTCTCTGTCTTCATCCCTCACAGTCAGGCAGACCTCGCCCTCACACTGCAGTCCAGGCGTAAACCTAACTTCTCTCTGTCTCGATTTCCTCCCCCTTTTTGTACTCGCCCCTTCCTCTTTCTTCTATTTGTTAGCCCATTCTTCATTGCTACTCTTACTGGTTGTTCAGTTTGGTACCGGGGATCAAACTCACAACCTCATGCCTGCCAGGCAGGCACTTAGGCCACTAATACCTGGCCTGAGTTTCAACTTCTTTCAAGGTTTGTTTTGTCTTCTTTAAGGTAGGATTTCACTATACAGTTCAGGTGGCCTTGGACTCACTTTGTAGCCCAGGCTAGTCTTAAACTTGTAGTGATTCTCCTGCCTCGGCCTCCCGAGTGCTGGGATTACAGGTGTGTGCCACCATACCCAGCTAATAAACCAGTTTTAAATTAAGTATTGCCATACGATTCTTCTTTGGGTGCTGTCAGTCCTGACATTAGTCCTGCCCTTGGAAGATGGTGCTAAGGACTAGACCCAGTGCCCGGAGGAGGCAGGGCGGGTGCCTGCACACTGAACTACCTATGCAGCACACCAGGGAGAAGCCCTCTTACTACGGAGGTCTCTTCTAGCCGCACAGCATTCTACCCCAGCTCATCAACAGCCTTCAGCCCAAGAATCAGGAGAAAAGGCTACGAGATGTTCCTCCAAATTCTGAAGTCCCCAAAAGCTGGTTTTACAGGACCTGAAGTGGATGAATTTCCAGAGAACTCAAGATATAGCTATACTATTTCTGACTGATCAGAGGGACTGACAAGCAGCTGTCTGAAGGCATCACTATGATGTGGTGTATTCAGAGATCTATACCCTCCCACTTGCCGAGAAGGGGACTGCCACAGGACACAGTACTTTGGCCCGGCAAGCATTTCTTTCAGGGCTGGAAAATGTCACTCCAAGCTCTCCTGGCCTCTAAGACTTATGCTGAAAAATCCACTGTTACTCTGATGTTTGCCTTTGGAAGATGTTAGACATTTCTCTAACAGCTCTGAGTGTACTTTGTTCTGAATTTCTGGGATTTTGGCCATGTGGTATGTAGAGGTTCTTCTGTGATCACGTCTGTTTGGGGTTCTAAATGTCTCATTTGCCTGGGGTCCATTTTCCTCCCTAGATTAGGAACATTTCCTGAAGTCTCAGTGAACACATTTTTATACCATTGAATTCTTAGTCCAACTCCTATTCAGTGTGGCACGCAGCACTTTAGCCAGTGATCAGTTAAGAGAAATACAAAAGGGGTAAGGATAGGAAAGGAGAGGTGATTCCTCAAAAAACAGCAAGTTAAAATTCCACCGGACAAGCTGGAGCACGTCCAGGGTGCTGTGGTTCTGGACGTGAATCCCGTCAGACTGAGCTGTGCCTCTTTCTGGGCCTGGCCCCAAAGGAGTAAAAGGTGCTACTCAGTACCGTGCCGCTACACGTACAGTCATGTCCACAGCTGGCAGTGCGCAACAGCTAAGCTTTGCCAACAGCCTGGATGACTACAGCAGACTGATGTCAAGTGAGATAAGTTTGACATGAAGTTAAGTATTGCATGGCTTCTCTTGTGAGAAACCCCAAACATGAATTAATCAAAAGGTAAAATGGAGAAATTGTGGGAAACAAGGGGGCAAAGCTTTTGGAGATGGAAAGAGGGTCAGAGGGAAGACGAGGCGGAGCAGTGGATAAAGGGGCTCACAATGATGAAGAAAACATATGTGTAATACACATACCAATTCCTAAACGGATGTATCACACAACAGTTTTAAAAACTCCACTCCACTTGCAGAAAGTATTATTTATAGTGGAACTATAGATGAACTTTTATTATATGTAAGTATACCAAACATAAATGTTAAATGGGTGATTTTTCCCTTTGACTCATACACTAGAAGATGGTCACAAACCTCAGGGAATTTGCCCCTTGCACATGAGATATCGTGCTTTTTCCTCATTTGCCTGCTCTCCTTTTACCATCTTTAGTTATGAAAGCTGTTTTCATTTTTTCCTGTTTCCTTGTCTCATCCCTCAGTCCCGTTCCCATTTGGACAGGTTTCTCCATTTCCCAGTATCTATTATATATTTTGGTCCTTGTTTACAGTTTTGGTTTCTCACATCGGTGAAAGGGTCTGATTTATTTCACTTGAAAGTACAGTCTAGGTGCGTCCACTTAGTGGGAACGTCTCAAGCTTATCCTCCTGTATGGCAGGGTGGTGCTCAATTGTTTAGAAACTCCATGTCTTCTCCGTCCATTCACTGACTGACAGGCCTCTGGGCTATTTCCAGAGTAAAGCTGTCACACACTGTGCTGCCAAATGGGGTGTGTGTAGCACTGGTGTGTGATGCTCTTAATTCTTGGGGGAAGATACCCAGAGGGGACCAGTGGAGATCATACGGAACCTCTAGGTTTAGTCTTTTGAGGACTCTACTGTAAACCCAAACACTGTAATCCCTTTTCATGTCCTCCTCATGACTCAGGAAATTTTATTTGGAATCCCATTGAGATGTTATTGGATTCCTAGTGAGTTAATTCCAATCTACTATCTCCAGTGCAACCCACAGTGAGAAGAGAGACACTAAGACATATGCAAAGTTACGGGCAGCCGAGGGGTTCTGAGTCTGGTCCAGGTAAGGGTACATGGAACAAAGGTCCTGATCCAGAGCCTCCCCCAGAATTTATTATCTCGTGAAGAAGGCGATGGGGCTCAAGGACGGGTGACGATGGGATTGGTGGGAACTGTGTGAGCAGCGTGAGCTGAGCTGGCCAGGTGGAGGGCAACACACTGGGAGAAGGGTGCGCAGAAAGACCAATCTGCATGACCCAACTGGGACAGCATGTGAGTGAATTTGGGCAGCTGCTGCTTCAGTTTCTGATATAGAAACTTTTGTAGCTTGGGCCATGGTCTTTTATTTTGAGGCTCATACCCACTTGACATCCCAGGAGCTGCGGGTTGCGCTGCCATCCCGCTGCATTCAACCATTCTACAGGGAACACTGTGAGAAAACAGGAAAATGTCGGTTGGCCTTAAAGGTTAAGTTTCAGTGGCCTTAAAGGTTAAGTTTCAGTGCCTCGGGTGGGGTGGCCTCATTAGCATTGCTTAGAGCCAAGGGCTCTAGGCTCTACAGGAGAAGGAAATAGCAGAGCCCGCTCTGTACCCATCAGTGCATGAAGACAGGGTTCTGTCTAACTGCTTGGCATTCAAGGGAGGCTACCCAGGGCATCTCTTACAAAGCACCACACTGACTTCCAGTGGCTGCACCAGCCTGCGCCCCCACCAGCGCTGCAGAAGGTTCCTTCTCCCCATAGCCCCGCCAGCATTGGTCAGGGGTCAGTTTCTTGCTAGTACCCTTCATGGAACCTCAGTGTTGTGCTAAATGGGAAACTTTTCACCCAATGACACCAAATCAGAAATGGATGTGGCCTACACATTTTGAACATTTGGAAAAGGAAAATCATCCTTAAATATTAATTCTACTATTAATAAAATGTAACTTTCAACTGTAAGTTTTGTTACTTTAAAAAAGCAAGCAATTCTTTTTGCTTTTTTTTAACCAGTACAAGTATTTCTCTACAGCGAACTCAGAGAAATAAGTAGTATAACTATCTTACTTTTAATATACATACACATATACATGTTATTTCTTTCAGTTTGTCCCACTAATGAGACAATACAATGTTCACATACGTGTGTCTTATCTCACTAAAGAGTATGTTCTCAAGGTGCGTCCATTTACCTGTAAGTGTCCAGTTTATCATTCTTTATGACTGAGTAGTACTCTATTGTATAAAATACTACATCTTTTTTATCCATTCTTCAAGTGATGGACATTTAGGTTGTTTCCAGGATCTGGCTATTATAAGCTGTGCTGCTATAAACATGGGTGCACATATATCACTGTGGTAGGATGTTAAAAGTATAGGCAATTAAAGAAGTTTATATTATATTCTATTTTGCTATTACATAGGGCATCAAACTAGCCTTTCAGCTTGCATCCTAACCTAATACAATGGAATTTATCACAAAAGAAACACAAGTAATATAGTGATAATTTAAATTTCAGTAGAATCTTTTACCAAACTACCCTGATTCACCCTTCTCTGTGAGAACACGTCTGACTGTTTTATACTAAAGTCATAAAGCATAAAAATGCACTAAGTGTAACAGCAATCATTTTCTTTTTTTTTAATTTGCCTTTTGTGGTACTGGGAACTTAACCAAGGGGCTCTGCACTGAGCTGCATCTCCAGCCCTTCTTTATCTTTGGAGACAGGGTTTCACTAAGCTGCTAAGTTGCCTGGGCTGGACTCCCACTTCCTATCTCCTTGTCTCAGCCCCCAAGCCCCAGGATTATAAGTGTGTGCCATCACACCCAGCCAATTTACTTACCTATAGTGCTTAAAAATATAAACGTTTTAAAATGTATGTCTATAGATTTAATTTAGTGTATTTGCCTGTTATCCTATACTCCAATGTAAGACTATTAAACAAATAAAAACTGGAATAAAGATATAACTTCAGGCTATGTATGGAAACCATTTAATGAACTCTGAAACAGTAACAATGAACCTCTTGGCCAATATATTTTTAACATTTACTTAACAAAGGGTTTTTAAAATGGGCATGACAGTTTTTCTTCTGATTCAAAATATGCAACTTACACAAAATTGAAATAAAGTTTAAAGCCTATTAAACTGTATTTTATATAAGACCTTAATATTATACATACATGTTGCCAGATTTTAGGAGAACTATAAAGCAAACTAACAGCTAAGCGCCCTTACAGAATCCACTTAATTATATCAGTCTTGCTTTACTGCAACTTTTTCTTTTGTGCCGCCAAACATTTTCTGGAGATGAGCACCCACGCCTTCCAAGGAAGCTCTATAGATAGGGCCAGGAACAGAAGGCAGAAGTTGACATTAAAATGCATTGACTATTAGTCCAGAAAAGTAACACCCTCATCCTAAGCAAGGGGAGGGCATGCAGACAGTGTGAGTGCTGCACCACCCTAGGGAGCAGCCTGCGTGCATTCAAAAGGCCGACGAGGGAGTGCTGGCTGCTGCTTTGGAGGAGCTGCAGTTTTTGCCTTCAGCTTGTAACTGACTACCGGAGACCTTGGAGACACCAAGACCAGGCTAAGTAGATGACGGAAGGTACGAGCAAGGTAGCAGTTAAGATATCATTAAGAAAGGAAATACAAAGCAATGTATCTAAATTTCTGGCTAAAAAGATGTGAAGAGGAAAAAGAAAGAGGAAACAGTACTCAGAGGTGACCATCTGGAGGCTGGTGCACAGCCCCCTTCAGCTGCCACTGCTGCTGTGTTCAGTGTACAGAGCCAAGACAGGGATTTTATATTTTAAAATACAAAATCTTAACTTCATACTTCGTACTTTCATATGGAATAATACAGAATATTTAAATTAAGGTTTGATTTTCTACCACTATATTTTTTCCTATTTTTGGCTTCTAATGTTAATTATCCCCTTTATATAAGTTTCAAAATATTACTATTAGACAACTAAATAGTTTATGATCTTGGTAGCTCATCACCTGAAGTTCAGTTAAAATGTTATATAAATGTAAATGAAGCCAGGCATGGTGGTATACTCCTGTAGTGTTAGCACTCAGGAGGCTGAGGCAGGAGGATCACTGCTACAAAGTGAGCTCAAGGCCAGCATGAACTTCATAGTAAGATCTTGTCTCAAAAAAGACAAAACAAAAGAAACAAAACAAAAAAATGTAAATGAAATAATTTCTTAGGTAGTTTTGTAACCAATTTTATGCAAATATTTTAGTTTTTTTCTTTTTAAAGATCTTTCCTTTAAAATTTTATATTGCACAAAGCTTAACTTCCAAAGCTGAAACTCAATCTATTATACTCAGAGACATTTGCTTTCTATCACTGTCTCTTCTTCCGATAATCTTTTATATTAGTTTTGCAGTTTTTATTGGTGTGTTTGCAGTACATGATACTTCCATTTGTTTTGGGGCTGTCTATCTTCTGAACATCTGTCTTATTTTAGTCTTTTATTTAAAATTGGGTGTCTCATGAGAGAAACCATATGATGTTTAACTGTGTGTCTGCCAATTCACTTAGCACAATGGCCTCAAGATCCATCCAGCATCTGCAAATGACATGACTCAAACCTTCAGGCTGAGTAGGTTGTCCTTGTGTTCTGACACATTCTCTCCATCCGCCTGCTGGGGAGCATCAAGGCTGTCTTCAGAGCTGAGATGGCTTTCCACAGCGGCTATGCCAGTGTTGTCCCCACACAGAGGGCGCCTTTTCTCCACTCCTCACCGGCATCTGTTCTCTGCACTGACTCCAGCCATTCTGACTTGCTAAGATGCATCTCAGTTCTTCTGATTTGTATTCCCTTACAGTGGAAGATGAAGAATATCGTTTCATGGACTTAGCAGCCGTTATTACTTCTTTTGAGAAGAATCTATTCAGTTCATTTGCCCATTTCTTGAGAGGAACATTGGTTTTGGGGGGGTCAATCTATGAGTTTTTATATCATCTAGCTATTAGTTCTCTAACAGAAGAGTAGCTGGCAAAAGCCCCCTCCCCACTTTGTAGGTTGTTTGCTTTGCTGTGCAGAAGCTTTTTAATTTGCTGTACTCCCCTCTGCTGGTTCTTGGTATCACTTATTGTGCTACTGGAGTTCTGTTCAAAAATCCTTGTGTGGTGAGAGCCCTGAGTGCTTCCACTTTGTCATCTTGTAGCAGTCTCAGAGTTTCTGATTTTGTAGCTAGGTCTTTGATTTGTTTAGATTTTTAGTTCAGGGCAGGAGGCATCATCTAGTTTTATTCTGCATGTGGATGAGCAGTTTGCCCAGTGCCATTTGTGTCCGAGGTTGTCTTTTCTCCAACATACGTTGTGGGCTCCTTGTGAAAACTCAGATGACTGAAAGTGCCTAGGGCTGTGTCTTTGTCTGCAATTCCATTTCATGGCCTATGCCTATTTTCATGCCAGTCACATGCTATTTTTGTTACTAGAGCTTCGCGGTTTTACAGCTTGAAATGTGGAGTTGTGATGCCTCTTGCTTTGTTCCTTTTGCTCAGGACTTCTTGGGTTACTTTGGGTTTCTTCTGGTTCATCACAAATTTGAGGATATTTTCTAGATCTGTAAAATTTTTTTTGTATTTTGATAGGGACTGCATTGAGCTATAATTGGTTCTGGTGAGAGGGTTATTTTAACAATATTTATTATCTAGGAATAGGGATATCTTTGTTTTGATTTTAAGACAGGATCTTACTTCATAGTTCAGGCTAGCTTTGAATGCAGTGTGTAGCCCAGGCTGGCCTGGACCTGCCTCTGCCTCCCAAATGCTGAGATGACAGGTGTGTATCGCCACGCCCAGCTTCCATCTTCTAACATCCCCTTCAATCTCTTCAGCATTCTACATCTTTCTTATAAAGGTCACCTATGGACTAGGTTGGTTCCTAGGTATTTACATTTTTTGAATTTTTTTTGGTAGTACTGGGTACTCATAAGTTACTATATCAATATGCAAACAATGATAACCATGATTTAATAAGACTTTTTTTTCTTTTTGCAGTACTGGGGATTGAGCCCAGGACCTTGGCACTGAATCATATCCATAGCCCTTTTTTCTTTCTTTTTTAAATTTTGATACAGATTCTTGTCAAATCAATGAATTGCCCAGGGCAGGATCAAACTTGAGATCCTCCTGCCTCAGTCTCCCAGAATGCTGGGATTACATGTGTGCACCACTGCACTCCGCCCCCATAATCATCTGGTCAGCTTCCTTCCAGAGTTTCTTCTCACAACTATGACCAAGTGTGTGTACAAGTATTTATAGTCCCACTTTCTTAAAGAGAGCTATCACACTGTATTATCTTCCTTATTTTAGATACTTAGTGATGTTTTTCTCATCAGTGTCTAGACCTTTCTTATTTTCTATAACTTCCTAATAGCCAGTTCACATGTATGCATTTCCCACCATGGGTGATTACGGACGGACTCACGAGACATTTCACACTTGCCAGTGTACATCTGACACAGACTGGTGAAGTTTTGGGTCACCACGTAAATGCACGCGTGACTTTTAAATTTAAAAACATGGAGAGCTTTTCTTCCATTTTCACCGGCTGCCAAACTGACAGGTGGGAATTTCTTTTACTATGGAAATCTAAATGACCCAGGACCATTTACTGAAAAGATGGTTCGTTCCTTGCTGTTCTTCAATGCCATGCTCACCTTAATCAAGTGGTTACCTATGCACACAATCGTCCTGGAGCTCTCTTCTTGTCACCTATTTGTCATTATGCCAAGATCACACTACCTTATTACAACTTTATGACAAGTCTGAACATATGATAAAGTCAAACCCCTTTATTGTTCTTAAAAACTGTTCTGGTTATTCTTAAATATTTGGTATTTTCTTAGAATTCTGAGACACTGCTTACTGAGGTCTACAAAAACACTTACTGGGATTTTTATTAGGATTGCACCAAATGTATTAACAAGCTAAGGAGAACAAGTAACTTGACACTACAGAGCCGTTTAATCCTTCAGTTTGTTTAGAATTTCTTTAATTTCTCTGCTTTACAGTTTCAGACAAAAGTGTTGCATATCTTCTGTTAAATATACTGCTGGGCCTCTGGTATTTTAAATGGTACCAGGAATATTTTCTGACACTATGCGTAGTCTGTAGAATTAAAATTGCCTTTTGAGAACTATCTAAACCCAGAAATTCTTCTGAATCCAGCAGTCTGTGCAAAGGATCTTTGCATTTCCTGCACACAGCATTAATTGTCTTCTGGGTCATGAGTAGTGTTTTTCCCATTCAGATGTCTACAGCTTCTTTTTCCTGGCTAGAATCCCCAGGACAATAGTGGGCAGCAGAGGCTGATGGACATCTGATGATGCCATGTCCTATTAAAGTACGTGGCTGCTGCTAGACACAATTCCCAGAGACTATCAGCATTTCTGGCAGGGCACTGACAGTATTTTTTTTCGGTTCCATCATTTCCAAGAATGGTAGTGCTTAGCCTGGGACAATAAAACCTCACTTCACCAGGCTGTCAGGCCAGCACTGGCAAATGGCTACTGGGTCACGCACAAGGTTTTGTGTCATTTTCTGTAACTGAGAAGGATTGGAGACATCTACATGTTGGCCTTTATGCAGTCATAAACTCTGTTCCAAAGGGGAAGTTTATTTACTGTCTAGTATGTTTCCCGCCACGATAAAGGTCTGACAATTTTCTTCAGTCCACTTAGAAATAATTTATATTCCCTAAACGTGGGGCTTATTCTTAATGCACGCTGTTGTATGTTCAGCACTGACACCCCTTAAAGAAACTAGGAACAAAACTGCTATCTGGCTACTGCTATTGCTGTGACAAAGAACTGTCCTTGCTGACTTGAATCTCAGGTGTTCTGTTAGCATCAGTAAACACAGGCAAGTTAGCCTGTTAGGGGCCAGTCCAAGGCGGTCTCGGGCAGCGGGGCCTCTGGCTTCCAGTTAAGGAAGCGTTCCTCTTCCTACTTAACAGTGCTGCTGTGTTCGGTGGTAAACTCTGTCAGCTACTTCTGCATCTATGAATGGTTTTTCATCTTTATTCACTCAGCACATTACATTCATTTTCAAATGTTAGCTCAACTTGCATTCCTGAAGTAAAGTCAATTTGGCCATAGAGACTTACTGTTTTCAGATTACTAGATTCATTTTATTCATATTTTATTTAGGAAGTTTGGCATCCCTGTTCGTGAGAGTGGTCTGTTAATCTTCCATTCTTGCGATGTTTTTCCAGTGCTGGTGTCAAGACTGCTGGTTTCTCTAGAAGATCTTAACACTGAGTTTTTCTTCTTTAATTACTTGGGAGAACTCAAGAAACACACTGGAGTCTCAATTTTATTTTATAGGTTTTTATGACTTGATTTCTTTAAATAAGACTATTGCATTTTTAGTATGTCCTAATATAATTTCTGTTAATTTGAATTTCCTTTCAAGGTTTCCCATGTAATCTAAAACTTTAAAAGTACTTTAGTCATTTATACTATCCCAATATAGTTTCATTGTCTATAAAATCTGTAGTGATGTTCCTTTCTTGGAAAAGAGCTATTTACCCTAGCTTTTTGTGACTATTTTTCTTAAGCTTCATCACATATCATTTAATATGAGTTCATATTCAATTTATCAACAGAAAGTTGATATTTTATTACATTTCTTTGAGAATCCACTTTTGGTTTTGTACACACATCCTACTCTGTCTGTCCTTTGTCTTCTGTTATTTTTTGAGAGTCTCTGTGTTGCCCAGGCTGATCTCGGGCTTCTGGGCTTAAATGATCCTCCGACCTCAGGCTTCCACGCAACTAGGAATACAAGAATGTGCAGCCATGCCTCACTTATGTACCTGTTTGTATTTCTATACTTCATGAATTTCTACACTTCAGCAGTTTTGTATACTTCCTCTGGGTCATGTTGTCTTTCTGCAAACCTCTTGGTCATTAGGCTTCACTTACTTTCTTTTTTTTGTCTTTTTCCTTTTTATCGGTACCAGGGATCGAACTCACGACTGCCTGCTTGCAAGGCACGCGCTTATGCCACTGAGCTAAACCTCTTTCTTTTATGGCAGAGCCGATCAGGGCCATCTGCTCAGTGAGCACACTCTGACTGCACCCTCCAGGCTGATGTGGGCCGTGTTCACCGTCACCTCCTTTCCATCCTGACTCCCTCACTCGCCTACTGGGCATTCAGAAGCACATTTCTAGCAGCCATGTCCCTACTCATCTTGTTACTGACTTTCAGGTTACTGGCACTGTGGTCAGAGAAAAGGCTGATTTTTTTCAGTCTGCCAAGCCTTATTGAAACTTACTGTCCAGTCTAGTACATGGCCAACCATTGTAAAAAGTTAAAGTGACCTGAAGGGTCTTTAATGTGCAGTCCTTGTTACTATATTCTATATATGTGTGTTCAGGGAATGAAAAGTTGATTTTTAAGGTAGTTCAAACGTTCTAGATTATTGATGGTTTTTTTTTTTTTTTTTTTTTTTTTTTTTTGGTCTGTGCCTTCTAACAGGGAGTTATGTTAAAATCTCTTATGATAATTGCAGACCTGCAATTATTTCTTTTGGGAGTTCTTTTGGAAGCACTTTATATATTTTGAAGGTATTTCATTAGATGTTCAAATTTAGAATTGTCATTTATTTTTGATGAGCCAAATACTTCTCTCTTAACCATTTTATTAGCTTAAAGTTTACCTGTTTTTAGTGTTAATAAAGTATGGTTATTTATGTTTGTATGCTTTTGTTTTCTGATACCCTAATACTTCATGTGTATCCAGAGATACTATACAAAGTAGTTTGTTTTTAAAACTCTATTCTGATTATCTACATTGTTTATAGTTAATTTAAATATTCATATTTAATGAAAAACTGGGCTTTCATTGTCTCTCTAAGTATGTTCTACTTATCCTAACTGTTCTATGTATCCTTTTACTCTTCTTTTTAACCTACGTTTAAGATATATTTTATTAGTCCACATGCCACCTACCATACTATCACAGAATTTTCTTACTGTGGTGAAATATACATAAAATTTACCACTCAAGTGCACATACCTCAGTACACATGTTAACACTGTGCAACCACTGCCGTCATCGATCTTTGGAATACTTTCCTCTTCCTGACGTGAAACTCTAGAACCATTAAACACTATTCTCCTCTCCGGCCATCCTGACAACCACTATCTACTTCCCATCTGACTACTCCAGGAATCGCATATAGGTGGACTCACAGCATTTGTCCTTTTGTGACTTTTATTTCACTTAGTTTTTAATTTTGTTGATTATTGTATTCTTAAGGTAAGTAGCTGTTTTAAGGGTTTTTATTTGCTATGATTTTTTTCTGAGGTACTGAAATTCTTATTTTTCCTTAGCCATAAATTTTGAAAGACTGTGTCTGCTCTATTTTCTTGTTCTTTTGTTAAAAATCTTGTTACACAAATAACAGAACTTCTTAGTTTATCTCATACCTATTATTTTTTTCTTTTTAATTCCTTGTGTTTAAATGCATAGTTCCTTTTCTCTCTCTCTGTCTCTGAAGAGTCTTTCTAAATATAGTGGTTCTGGCTAGATGGGAACCTACTGTGCAATGCCAGTGGCCTCAAACTCACATCCTCTTGCCTCAGCTTCCCATGTGCTGGGGTCACAGACATCTGCCTATATACCCAGATTAGAGAATCTTGTTGTGTCTAATCTGCTATAGTGCCCATTAACTAAGTTACTATGTTCAGTTACTTCACTTTGCATTAATGAAATGTGATAGTCAAGGTGATTATCAGATTGATTGGCTTGGGAGTCATCCAGGGGATTAATAAAGCACACTTCTACATGTGTCTGGATGGGTCATAGAGTTGTGACCTTAGGGTCTATATCTCCCCTTGCCCCTTTCTTCTCTTATGCTTAAGCAATACCATGCCATGATGTGCCTTAGAGCCATCTACCATTGACTGAGTCCTCTGAAACCATAAGCCAAATAAACCTTTCCCTTTAAGATGTGGGTATTGGGTATTCAGTAGCAGCCATAAATGGAATTTAATTTTTAAGATATTTAAATGATCTACTAAAATTCCCAGTCTTATCTCTTGTGTCTCTGAAAATAACACACCTATTATATATTGGTAAACCCTTTCAAAATCTAGTAGCTTAAAATAACAGCCATCTGTCTGTCCTTAAATCTGCTAACTAGCAATGGGCTAATTTCCATAAGTGATTCCAGTCATCTTGGATGGGTACACTGTGGCTAATTGCCAGGCTGGGCAGATTGATCTGATGCTCTATGCTGGTCTCTCTTACATGTATAGGGAGAGACAGCTATAGGCTGGCCCGCCTCGGCTGCCTTCCATGTAGATTTCGTGTCCTTTGGTAGACTGTCTGGGCTTCCTCACGTGAATGTAACAAATTTCTGAGAGTGATGTTTGGAAATGGTATAACTTGTCAAAGCAAGTCATAAAGGTGGCCCAGGTTCCAAGTGGTAGGAGGAGAGATTCTGCTTCAGGATAAGATGCACTTCAGCCCCACTCCCATGGCTGTAAATCTGACAAGACCCCACTCTCCTAGTTGTAGGGCTGTTAAAAGGGGTCTCTCCAGCTCCTGGCTGCTTCTCTGCAAATAACACTAGAGAAAAACTGGGCATATTTCTCTGAAACTCATCTTCTCGGTATCCTGTCCCAGTAACTGATCATTATCTTGACAGCTTTTTAGTGTTTCTGAGTATTTTTTATGTTTGTTCAGTTTTCCTAACTGTTCTCAATGGAAAGTTTGCTTGAATCACCTAGACAACTACAACTGGAAACAGAGCTTCTAATTCACTATTCGTAGGAAAGGGATTCTATATTCATCTGTAGAAATTTAAAAACTACAGTGTGCATGAATTTTTAAATATTCCTTTCTTTAAGAGGCAGCAGTCAACCTACCAGCCCCGTCCCACCTCACCACTATCAGTTTGAATGCAGTGACTCAGGCATGTGTCATGACTAAAGGCTGCATGATGCCACGAGGAAAGAGAGGCCCACTGCTGACAAACGGGGCCTCCTGCTGAAAGCCATGTAAGCAAGTATCTGAGAAGCAGATTCTTTCTCTTTGCCAAACCTCTGGACAACCGCAGTCAGATGGACACCCTAGCTGCAGCACAAGAGACCCCAAGCTGAACCTCTCTGCTAAAGCACAGTGCCGCCTGGTCTACAAATGCTGAGATGATAAACACTGCTTATAATAATCAATTCTGGAGGAACTGGCACTGGATTAGTAACTAATACAATCTTTTGTTTGTGTGGTGCTGGGGATGGAACGCAGGGCCTTGCTCATGCTAAGTACACACTTTATTGCTGAGCTACACCCCCAGCCCTACAATGTTTATTTTTAACTTTAATAGTATTATCTCGATATCTTAGCATTTTCACTTAAAATTGTTTTAATGAGAAGAAAATGAAGTAACTTATAATATTTAAGTGTAAAAAAAACACTTTACCTCTTTACTCCTGTTGGGAAGCAGAGCTTTTCAGAAGAGACGAGGTCATCTCCACAATAGTGCTAATAGACAAGCCATTGAGGAAACCTTTATGATTCAACCGCACTTCCTGAAGAGCATCTATAATGTGGTCTCTGCACAAAAGGAAACGCACAGCACTGTCCTCAGGAGCATGTTCTGAACGTGGCTGAATTATTACAATGAACTACTTTATTAGAGAACAGTTCCAAATTATTTAAAACATGGTTTCCATTTTACCTGCTGACTTCTGGGTGCAATTCAGTCAGTCTCTTGATGATCTTGGTAAAGCTACGGAGGTTTAGTGTATTTGGAGGAATGAACTGAATAGGCATTTTTTGTAATAACTGAGCAGATTCAACCTGTTTACAATTCTTTTTGGCATCCTAAAAGAATGAATAGAATAAATATTTGTAAAAAATAGATAAGGGGGACAAGAAACGGCTGGAAAGATGAGGGAGCAGGATGCAGAGATACTGCCTGGGAGCTTCCCTACCCACACACCGAGGCAACACGCTGCTACCTGAAGTGCGCAGGCCCTCTTTTTCTTTGCCACGCTCATGACCACTGCCACAGCTGACTGGACTGAGAGTGTGGTCTCCCCTATTACTACACACCAAAACCACGGGCCGGGTCAGCTCAACTTCCTGCCTAAAGAGTGTGGAGCTGACGTATAGAGCAAAGGTGTGAGTCTAATGACCAGATGGGCTTGTGTAGAAACACCAGAGTCAGAGCTACTCAGAACAAAACCAAGGGAAGCGGAAAGCAGTCGCAGGTACAGGACAGTGGTATGCAGAGAAGCAGGAAAAGGAGCATGGAAGTGGGCAGCAGAAGTGGCCACAGGCACCACACAAGAGACAAGGCAGAAACCAAGTCCCCAGACCTCTACTCAATCTGCCGGTACCCTACATAGATGCTGTTTCCTTCCTCCCGTGTGTGGATTGAAACTGTGTACCCCCAAATCCACCCTAAACATGCAGTATCAGAGATGAAAGGAAAACATTTTTAAAAGGATGGCCAATGTTAAAATACCATGTCGTGACTAGAGGCAGTGAAAAGGACAGTGTAAAAACCAAGTCAGGGCATTAGGACAAAGGTGAGAAGCAATCAAGTAAACCGAGGCACTGCCTGTAATCATGCCACTGACTGAGGAGCTGGCCTAGCACATGGGGAGCCCTGGTGCAATGCCCAAGACCTGCAGGAAACCACAAAACAACCACCACCACCACAAAACCCAGGTCTGATGGATGCTCTCATTCCTACCTCAACACTGCCCGCCCTGGAGTTATTTAACCTACAGAGACACCCAGGGAAGCATGGCCTCTGTGGGACCGATTAGGACACTAACCTGGTCCAGAGGTGAAAGCTCAGTGTCCTGCTCGGATACCAGTTGCCTTGGCCTAGCTCTGGGCAAAGTGGAAACAGAGGAGCCTGGCTTGATTTCTTTGTTGGAACTTATCTCCAAATTATTTGAACTTTTTTTTGAGAAAAGTGGTGATCTACACTCTCCATGAGTTTTGACAAGCCGCACATTTACTGATTTTCCATTTATTTCTGTCCCATTCATTTCTTCTACAGCCATATTTGCATCATGGTTTTTCTTAAAAGCAAGAGATGCATATCTATAGTATAAAAACACATGACCAAAAGTTCATCATAAATACCTTAAACTTAGCTTTCTAACTATTAGCTAAAGATATCTTTCACAAGAATAACTGTTCTTAAAATACAAAGGTTACTCCCAGGCATGGTGAGGCAGAAGGATCACAAGACGTTGAATGCTAGCCTGGGTAACATGGTAAGCTCAAGACCAGCCTGGACTATATAGTGACACCCTGTCTCAAAATAATTCATATTTGTAAATAAATAAATGCAAAGGTTATTGTATTATATTTACTTTGGAATAAAAAATAGAATACACACAAAACAAAGACGAAAAATAGTAAGTGTTTTAAAGAATTACATTCTATTAATATTAAAATTTAATGTTTAACTTTTCTATTATTTTAGTTTATTAGTATATATGTGGGCTACACAATGCTTTTCATTCCTTTTAGGAAACTGGTCACGTACGTGACACATTTTAAGTTCATTCATTGTATTTAACTATGTTTTCTAAAGTTCCACACAAAAGTTATGACTCTTTAAATAAGAAAAAAACACAGTTTTTTAAAAAGGACACTCAACAAGACACTAATACTTTAACACTGTGAAATATATTAACATCAAACCTACTAATAGGCCAAATTAAAAAAGCATATGACCTTAACTGCCTCCATTTAAGATAAGCATATTGTTAATAAATTTCAATACCAATTATAAATAAAATTCTTAATTGATAAATGCTTTTATATTTGAAGTAGTCATAATTTAAAATGGTAAAACAGTCAAGCCATTTCTATAAATTATTACAATTATTATTTTGAGTAATTTGACAATGTCACAGAGAGGTATCAGAAGTCACTATATATAGAGGCTATAGCCATCTATTGGGCCAGGAACTTAGCTCAACAGCTTAAGTGCTTGCTTGGCAAGTGTGAGGTTGTGAGTTCCATCCCGGGTACCAGAGGAAAAGAAAAAAAAAGCCATCTACCACAATAAATAAATAAATCCATAAAAATAAAAATTCCAATCAGAAATAATAAAATTAAAAACTTTTTCTTTTTTTTGGTATTAGGGATCAAACTCATGACCTCACGCCTGCCAGGTAGGCACTTATGCCACTGAACATAAGCCCAGGCCTTTTTTTTTTTTTTTTTGTACCAGGGATCAAACTCGTGACCTCACACTTGCCAGGGAGGTACTTATGCTGCTGAGCTAAATCCCTGGCCCTTTAAAAACCTTTTTGATCACCTGCTGTGGGCCAGGATTAATTTCTAGTGTATTTTTTATATTTATAATTTTTGCAATAATGCTATAAAGATACTATTATCATTAATAGTTGACAGATGCAGAAGCTGAAGCACAGATTGATAAGTAATTTGCCCAAATTCATCTGTCAAGTTATTGACAGAGCTTGGTGTTGAACCAAAGTCATGTGTTTTAGAGCCCATTCTCTCGACTGATACATGCTGCTTCCCCTAGGCACTGGCATGTAACAGGATAAAGTGATCACATAGGTCAGTCACTTTCCTATATGCCATAATAAGTTAAAGAGGATGCAGAGACAAAGGGCTGATGAAGAGTGACGTGTGCCTGAGACTCCAGGCTGGGTGGCCTTGGGCTTTGTCACGCTGTGCCTGACATTGAGGGTGGGGCCTCTGGTACACAGCAGACACTGTAATGCACTTACTGAATTTGGGGGACATACCTGTAATTAGTAGAAGAATCATAAATTGAGATTTCAGAAACTTGATATTTCTGGAAGTAAGATCTCAAATCAGCCTACAAGAGAAAAAAATTGTGAAAGGTAGAAGAAACAATTATAAATAATCAATGAATGAACCCCTCTCCTCGAAATCCTGGCATACCTCAGATACTGAAGGGCAGAGACCACCAACATGTATCAAAAACCCTTTCTCTCTTACTAAGGGTTCAATATTCTTCATTTCTGCTTATAGGAAAACATAAAACAGAAATGACCATTACCGTATTGTTATTTTTAAGAAAAACTATAAATGTTCAATTCATTATTTTGTCCTCAATTACAAAATATATTTAAAAATCATCAGCAAATACCAGCAGTGGACTGAAAACAATAGCCTAGAATATGATTTTAAGGTTTCTGAGCTCTAAACATATCATCCTAAAAATAAAGAGAGTTTGACTGGTTAATACTAAGTCTCCTGGAGATAAAAAAATGTATCAATTGCTGGTGGTCAGAAAGCTCTCCTTATATAATTTCTTCACCAAGGAAACAGCATATCAAAAAAACCTTTGTATCCGATAAAGATAACAGCACCTATGTAATTCTGTGATATAGTAAAGATACCCAGGAAAAGAGGAGACAAATACCATTATTCTAGAAATTGCAAAACTAGGTTATAGATAGTTTTTGTTTAATAACAATATTCAAAATTCTTAGGCTGCATTTTTATGTGTGGTGGTGACTCTGTGGTGAAGACAATCTGGTCTAAAATCAACATGAAAAAAAGATTCACTGAATGGAGACTGAAATTACTGTCAGGATCCACACAAGTATCTGTTGAGTGAATTTTTAAAAAGATCTTTTATTATTTATTTTGGTACCGGGGATCAAACTTGCGACCTCACACTTGCCAGACAGGTCCTCATGCTGCTGAGCTAAATCACCAGCCCATTTTTTTTTTTTTTTTGGTACCAGGGATTGAATTTACAACCCTGTGCTTGCCAGGCAGGCACTTAGGCCACTGAGCTAAATCCCTGGCCCCCATTGAGTGAATTTTTATGAGTAACTTTTATGCTTCATAATTCTTTTATGTTTACATAATGGGAGATTTGTAAATTTTACTTTTTTCATTGAGTAACAAAAAGAAGAGGGGAGAGAGGAGAAGGAAGAAGCAGAGAAGAAGAGAAGAAATGGTACTGCTATATTCAGGCAGAGTCTTTCATGTTTAGGTAAGAGTACCTAAGTTTCATTAATTTATTTAATTTGTTGCTCATTTTGGATTTAACATGTCCTCAAGACAAAACACTGAAACTCTCTTTATAATTTACACAGGCGGAAGAAGAGACCACAATGGCAGAACAATAAGCAGCAGAGAAGGAGTCTCTCTGAGAGTTGCAACGCAGACACTGGAATACAGCATCCCAAGGAAGATGAGAAGGAGGCAAGTGGGCTCCTGGGCCCAGGAAGAATCTGAAGTGCAACCTGAAGCCCATGGAGAGAGTAGAGACAGAAACTTCAATGATGAAGGAGGCAGCAGGTGGCGCCTTCTCCCTGAGATGGGACTCCGTGGACCCATGGTGACAGTGACTATGACGGCTAGGGATCCCAGAGGCCACTGCAAAGACGTGGCAGTGGAGGGAGCAGCAGACGCAAGGGACTGCAGGCTGGGGCTGTTGGTCCTGGCATTCCCTACCTGAGACTAAGGGACACGGGAAATACTGTAGCACAGTGTCAGGGAACCAGGACCGGGCCAAACAAGCAACAGCTTCTCATCTCCAACCAGCTTAAGAGGTAGCTCTTCCACCAGGCTCAAACCCAGCTACACCTGGAGTATACCTCAGGAAGCAGTCATTACCTGGGGATCCTAAGTGCTAGCAATAAAGCAACCCATCATAGGCAGTTTACAAGCAGCACCTCAGGAATTAAACTACAAAAAGAAAGAAAAAAGGAGAAGATACTGAAACAAAATGCAACCCCAGACATCAAGTGCACCAAAGGCCAATTCAGGGGGCAATGAGGTGGGGCAATCCAAAAACCTCCCACCTGGCTCCTTGAAAGTGATAAAAAAGCAACTGAATGAGGCTCTGGATAAATGAAATCAGAAATAAATCTCTCAGATAAAGACCATGATTGGTGAGATTACAGCAGATAAAAATAGACAAGCTTAAGAAAATTATGAAAGCTCAGCATACCAAAGAAATGGAACACATAAGGCAGATTCAAACAGACATTCAGGAGAATAAAAACTCCACTGAAAGTATTCAAAGCAGGTTAGGCCAATGTGAGGACAGGAGCTCAGATACTGAAGACAGGCTTGCTGTTAGTGACCAGGAAAAGAAAGGCTTCTCAAAAAAAGGCAAGGGACCATGAGAAATCAATCCAGCAGTTGCTAGATGAGACAAAGAAAAATAACTTAGGATTGATTGAAGTCAGTGAAAAAAAGCAGAAGACACCACAAATAAAATTTTAAAAATGTTCACAAATGGCATTGCAGAAAACTTTTCTGGTAGAGAAAACGAATTGGACATTTTGATAAACGAGGCATATAGAACTACAACTAGTAGTGATCAAAAAATCTACAGCCAGGAATATCAGTCAAGATTCCAGAAATTCAACACAAGAATAGAATCTAAGAAAGCTGTTAGGGAAAAGAAACAAATCACCTATAAAGCAAAGCCCATCAGAATTACAGCTGACTCCTCAGCACAAACTCTCAAGTCAAGGAAAGCCTGGGGGTGGATTACTCCAAATTCAAAAGGAAAACCGCTTTCAACCCAAACTGATGTAACCTGCAAAATTATCTTTCAAAATTGGAGAAATAAGATACTGTCACAACAAAGAACATCTGAGGAAATTTATGACCATCAAACCAGTACTCCAAAATGTTCTGAAAGACATTCTAGAAAGAGATAATAAGGTCTACAGCTCCATGAACCCCAACAGAAAGAATCCACCAAGGAAGGCAAACAATTAAAGTGGGAAGCCAACAACAGGAAAATAACATGACAAGGATAAGTCAATACATATAAGTTATAAACTTCAATGTTAATGGTCTCAATTTACCAATCAAAAGACACAGACTGGCAGAATGGATCAAGAAGCAAGCTCCAACTATATGCTGCTTACAAGAAACACATTTAAATCAAATAGAAGTTCATAGACTGGAAATAAAAGGATGAAAAATAATACTTCATGTGACAAGTACCCAGGAAAAAGCAAGGGTAGCTATTCTATTTGCAGACAAAATGAATTTCAAGCCAAGACTGGTTAAGACAGATAAAGTCACTACCTCCTCATAAAGGGTACAATATAAGAGGAAGAGATAACAATCACAAATATATATGCAATAAATACAAGTGCACCCAAGTATATAAAATAATTACTAATGGACATGAAAAGTCAAATAAGTCCTAATACAATTGTATTTGGAGACCTCAATACCCCACTGTTGCAAGATCAACTAGACAAAAAAAATCAATAATGAAATATTAGAACTAAATCAAACTTTTCAACAAATGGACCCAGAAGATGTCTATAGAGTGTTCCACCCTACAACATCAGAATCCACATTCTTCTCAGCTGCACATGGGATATTCTCCAAAACAGACCATATACTGGCTCACAGAACATACTTAAGCAAATCAAAGGAACTTGATCCCATGCATACTATCAGACTACAGTACAATGAAATTGAAAATCCATGGCAGAAGAAACCACCACTTCATAAACAGATGGAAATTAAACTGCTGAACAACCAATGGGTCACATATGGAATTAAAGAAGAGACAGTTTTTACAGTTGAATAATAATGACAATACAACGTACTGAAAGTTATGGGACACAATGAAAGCAGTCTTATGAGGCAAATTTAAGGGCCAGGGATCTAGCTCAGCTGCACAAGCACCTGCCTGGCAAGCAGGAGGTCATGAGTTTGATCCCTGGTACAAAAAAAAGAGGAAAATTTATAGCAATACATATCTATATCAGGAAAACAGAACAAGTGCATATAAACAACTTAATGTTGAACCTCAAACTTCTAGAAAAATAAGAGCAGGCTAAACCAAAAGCTTGTACAAGGGAGGAAGTTATAAAGATCAGAGCAAAAATTAACACACTGGAGACTAAAAAAACAATATCAAGAATCAGTGAATTGAAGAACTGGTTCTTTGAAACACTAAATAAAATTGAGAAACACTTATCTAAGCTTATCCAAAAAAAAAAGACTCAAATACATGTAACTAGGAATAAAAGGGTAAAATTACAACAGACTCTGCAGAAATTCAGAAGAACAGCTATATCTATTTTGAAAACTTGTATTCTTATAAGATGGAAAATATAGAAGAAATGGACAGATTCCTAGATACATATGCGTTACCAAGGCTGCATCAAGAAGATATAAAAACCCTAAAGTGGGCTGGGGATTTAGCTCAGTGGCATAAGCGCCTGCCTTGCAAGTGCATGGTCATGAGTTCGATCCCCAGTACCGATAAAACTAACTAACTAAATAAATAAATAAAAATCCTAAAGAAACCAGTATCAATAAATGAAATAGAAGATGTAACTAAAAACCTATCAACAAAGAAAAGCTCAGGCTCTAATGGATTCACTGCTGAATTCTAGAAGAAATTCAGAAAAGACCTAACAGCACTACTTTTCACTCTAATGAAATTGAAAGACAAGTAATACTTCCAAATTTCATTCCTAGAAGCAAGCATTACCCTGATACCAAAACTAGAGAAAGACCCAACTAAGAAAGAGAATTACTGGCCCATCTCCCTAATGAATGGTGATGCAAAAATCCTTAGTAAGATACTGGAAAACAGAATGCAGCAAATTGTCAAGATTATACACTGTGATCAAGTGAGATTCATCCCAGGGATACAGGGATGGCTCAACATATGGAAACCCATAAATTAAATATACCATATTCACATAGCCAAAGACAAAACTCATATGATTATCTCAATAGATGCAGATGAAGCTTTTGACAAAGTCCAGTACCTATTCATAATGAAAACTCTACAGAAAACTGTAACAGATTATCTTTATATCAATCTAATAAAAGCCATCTATGACAAACCAACAGCCAATTCCATAAAAAAATGGATAAAAACTGAAAACTTTCTAAAACCAGGAACAAGACAAGGATGTCCACTGTCTCCACTCTTATTCAATCAGTTCTGGAACTTTAGCTGGAGTAATTAGACAAGAAAAAGGAATAGAAATAGGAAAAGAAGAAGTTAAACTATCATTATTTGCAGATGACATGATACTGTACACAGAAAATCCCAAAAACTCCACTAAAAAACTGCTAGTAATTTGCTTATTTAATAATAAGCAAATACAGTAGCATAGCTGAGTACAAAGTCAACACTCAAAAATCAATAGCCTTCCTCTACACACATAACAAACTCACTAAGAGAGAAATTAACGAAATAACACCTTTCATAACAGCATCCAAACTGTATATACATTCATCTCCTCTCCTTGCACTAGTCCAATCCAAATGTCGGCTGAAGACCCTGTGCACCAAGCATCCGCCCTGGCGGGGAAGATGTCGAGTGAGCAGAGCACACAGCACTTCCTCATCTCAGAAGCAGCCAGGACAGCAAGCATCCTAAACACACAGCAGGCACTAAGAGACCACGGGTACCACCAGGCAAGGAGAGGAAACACGGTTACCACAGGAACTGGTATAAAGATGGCCATAGACTCAGATGGCTGCTCTGTGAGTGTGTACTGAGCACACACATGTGAGAAGACGTGCACAAAGACAGGCACTATGGGTGCCTATTACTGAGTGTACAAACCAGGTCACTAAATTTTTATTTTTTATGTTTTAAAATCTCAATAAGCATCTTTCTCTACAGAGAAAAAAATCAATACATTTATTGATATTATGGAAAAATATCCATGGAAGCAGACAGGAAAAGCCAAGAAAGGTAGCATAAATGTCATTAAAGCAGCAGAGGGGAATCTGGCATGGTGGTGCACACCTGGGTTCCCAGTGCTCTGGGAGGCTGAGACAGAGGAGCTCAAATCCAAGCTCAGATCTGGACTAGTAACTTAGTGATATCCTGTCTTGGAAAAACAAAAAACAAAAGGGGTGGGGAATGTAGATCGGTGGGAAAGCTTCAGTTCAATTCGCCAGCGAAAAAGAACCCTCATTACAGACACCAGACAAAATTGTATCATAAACTATTAGAGACTGTGACGGTGCAGACACCGCTTAAGTGAGACGCATCATTGAAGCATGGAAAGCAGACGGACACTGAGAAGCTGCTGGGCTGACCATGTGCCACCCCAAAAGTGGCTGCCAGGGCTCAGGAGACAGGAGGCTCCGAGCAGTGCTGGGCAGTGCTGAGGCGGCTCTGAGGAGGAGAGAATGCAGGCATCTGCTGCTGCCAACCCTAAGGCTTAAGTCATTTTCTGAAAGAGAAATGAACATTTAAAACTGATTTGCTCTTTAAGTATTGTCTTCCATTCAGTTTTCTCATTTTAAAATACATATAAAGAAAAGCCACAGACAGGAACAAAACACTATATATAATCCAATCTCCCGAATCAGCACAGAAGCCAGCATGCACTATTTTCAGATAAGCTTGGTTAGAATTTTTCAGTGAATCCCTAAAACCAACCTGCTATACACTTCGGGTTCCGTTCGTCATGATCTATCAGATGTTCCTGCGTTCCTGAGGAGTCCACCCCTGTCACGTTCTCTTTAGCATCAAACCAGTCTTCACTGATTTCATGGTTGTTTCTGCACTCTAAGATAACACAATGAGCTGAGTTGTGTTGATGTTTAACCCTCTGAAATCTCAGATCTGTTATCTTTCCATTGAGTAACAGTGACCCTCTAAGAAATTAAGCAATGGTACAGCTCTTTACTTCATTAAAATTACATTTTGGGGGAGGGTAATCTATAGGAAAAACTGACAGACAGGGATATTATGTACACATTATTTGTTTTCTAGCAACTATACAAATAATACTTTTTATGCTGACCTTTATCATCCAGTGTTAGTTGACTGAAGTCTACATTGATATCACCATTTTTAAAAGCATCTTCCTTGGGTGATGTATCCTGTTTAGGATGACTATTGTCAGCTAATAAAGACACCTGAGGATTAAGATAGTAACAACAGTAAGGACCATCAGTTATTAGTCTTTCACTACATGACAAGAACTCTCTCCCTGCATCACTTAGCTCTCCTGATACTGAGGGAGGTCAGAGTGAGATCCTTATCAACCTGACTTCACTGGGGGAAGACTGCTTCTAGGTTGCTAGCCTGTGTCAGTTAACAAGAATTAGATCTGACCCCAGGCTGTGGGCAGGGACTGTGTGATGATGTGGTTATTATTCAGGAATGTGTGGCACAAATACACTAGGACAGTTTTGAGATGATTTTTGGAAGCACAGAAATACTTATCATTTGGGCTTTTATATATTAACTTAGAACATATAATTATGTGTACTTTTAATTATGGGACCTAAAGTATTTTTCTGATATGTGATAGTGAGTTGTTCTTTACACTTCAATTTATTTAAAAAGGAGAGTAATTTAAAGAAAAAATATAATATTAATTATACTAACATTATATGTCTATGCATGGTAAACTATGAAGATACGTGAATAGCTAAATTTAAAAACACTATTACATTATAATGGCTTTCACAAATAATCACTTGTTTAATGACAGATATTGAAAAGTAACTCTAAGGTAACTCTTTTAAGAGAAACCATGTGATATTTAAACTTGTGTCTAACTTATTTCACTTATTATGGCCTCAAAGGCGCATCCATTTTCCTACAGATGATCCAGATTTCTTCATGACAGCAGTACTCCACTGTGTATAAATCTGTTTTTTTATTCATTAATCTACAGATGGGTATATAGACAGCTTCTAACATTGAACTATTATATGAGTTGTGATGCTGTAAAACATGGGGATGCGTGGATCATTGTGGCATTTTTAACTTGCTTGCGACTATTCCTTAGAAGGGAAATACCAAGTCAATTGGAATTTCTAGTTTAAGTTTGAGTAATCTTCATACCGATTTGCATAGTAGTTATATTGGTTTACATTTCCACCAACGATGTAGAAGGGTTCCTCCTTCCCTGATACGCCAGCATTTATTATTTGATTTCTTGATGATAGCCTCCCTTTCTAGAGTAAGGTGAAATCTGTGTTTAGTTTGCTTTTCTCTAAAGGGCAGAGATTTTATTTTTTTTATGTATTCATTGGTCATTTATACCACTTCTTTTGAAAAGTGTCTATTCACTTGGTTTTTTTTGACTGTACCTTTTATTTTTGGGGTCTAATTCTTTGAGTTTTTAAAAATATTTCTGAGGAAAAACTGGTAAAACTCTTCCCATTCTATAGGTTATCTCTTTACTCTGTTGATTGTTTCCTTTAAAGTGCACAAGCCTTTTAATTTGATGTGACTCTGTGTTGATCCTTGATTTTTTAAATGCAACTAGGGTTGTATTCAGAAAATCCTTGTCTATGCTTATGTCTGCAAGACTTTTACTTATCTTCCAGTAGATGACACATTTTTACATTAGTATTTAGGTTTCTGATCCTCTTTGATTTTAGTACATGGTGAGAGATGTGGGTCTAGCTTGAGCCTTACTGCATGTGGATAGCATTTTCTGAGCACCACTTGTTCATGGGGCTCTTTCACTCAGTGTGTATTTTTGGCTCCTCTGTCCAAGATCAGATGACTAGGTAAGTGTGTCGTGGGTTGTTTCTGCATGTTCTGTTCTGCTCCACTAACACACATGCCAGCATCCTGCTGCTGTTACCCCTGCATATCGGTAATCCTATATAACTTAAGAGTTATGCCTCCTACTTTGCATGTTACCCAGGGCTGCACTTGCTATTCTGGGGTTTTTCTGGTTCCACATGAATTTTAGGGTTTCTCTAGTCCTGTAAGGAATGATGGGACTTTAAGACTGCACTAAATCTCTATCAGTTTTGAATATGTGACCATTTTGATTCTACCTATCTAGGCACAGTATCTATCATACCATTTTCTAATATGCTATCTTTAATCTTTTTTCAGAGTACTATAGCTTTTGCTATACATGTCTTTCACTCTCTTGGTTAATTCTTAAGTACTTAATTTTTCTTGAAGCTGGTTTCAAATGGTATTGTTTTCCTAATTTTTCTTTGTGTTCATTTTTGGTGTACAGGAATACAATTGACTTTTGTGTTATTTTGTATACTCCTACCTTGCTGCACTTGTCTTAGTTCCAGGAGTCTTTTAATCTTCCCTAAGTAAAAGCTCATATTACCACTGAATTTACAGTGACCGCTTCCCTTATGAATGCCTTTTCCTTTTTTCTCTTGCTGAGTTACTATAGCTACTGTTTTGAGTACTATAGTGAACAACAGTGGTGATAGTGGACATCTGTCTTGTTCCTGATTTTAAGAAAAAGCTCTCAGTTTTACCCATTTAATATGATGTGGACAGTAAGTTTATCATAAATGGCTTTTATCAGATTGAGACAAGGTCCTTGTTCACTTATTTCCTTCAGAGTTTTTATCATGGTGAGATGTTAGATTCTGTGAAGGCTTTTTCCACATTACTGAAATGACCATATGATTTTTGTCCTTGCTTATGTGATATATTCCATTTGCTCATTTACATATGTTAGCCACCCTTGCATCCCTGGGATGAAGCCTACTTGATCAAGATTTATGATGTTTTTAATGACTTGTAGCCTTGTTTGCCAGCATCTTGCTAAAGATCTTTCCATCTATGTTTATTAAAGAGACTGTCTTCTTTCTTTTTTCTTTTCTGTTTCTCTTTTTTTGGTGAATGCTTGCCTTGTTTTGGACTCAGGGTAACACTAGTTTCCAGGAATTTGGCAGTAGTCCTTCCTTTAGAATTCATTAATTTGATCAGTAATTATGTTAGATCTTCCCTGAAGTATTTGTAGAATTCAGAGGTGAACCCATAAGGTCCTAGCCTTTAATTGAACAGTTTTTATCACTTCAACTTCATAGTTAATGTAAGCGGATTATTTAGAATTCCTGTATCTTTTGCTTCAGTTTTTATAATTCATATATACCTCACAATTTACCCATTTCTTTTGCATTCGAGTGATTTTCAAAGTAGTTACTAATAATCTTCTGGATTGTAATCGTGTCTGCTGTGACCTTACCTTTTTGTTTCTAATTACACTGAAATGGGCCTTTTCTTAATCTTTGGTAAGATTTGCATGAGTTTTTCTATTGTTTCTTCTTTCAAAGTATCAGGTTTTTGATTCACTGATTCTATTTTTTGTCCGTTTCATTAGTTTCTGATTTTTATGTCTTTAGTTTTTGCTTTGGCTTGTTCTTGTTTTTCTAGGACCTTGAGGTGCAACATTAAGTTACTGAAACTCACTTTTGGCCATTCAAAGCTATAAGCTTCCCTCTCAGGGTGCTTTAATTGTGCGATAGGTTCTGGCATGGTGTATTGCCATTGTCTGACTAGGAACTGTCTAAATTCTTGTTTCTTCTGGAGGCACTGACTAATTATTCATGAGTATACATTTTAATTTCCATGTTTGCATAACTGTATGGCTCGTTTTGCTATCAATTTCTAGTTTCACTGGGCTGTAATCTGATACTATGCATGGAATAATTGTAATTCTTCTGTTCATTAAGCCAAGGCCTGGCTATGCAGGTCAGGTTGGACTTGAATTCGATGTTGTTCAGGATGTCCTTGAACTCTTGTGTCTCCTGCCTTGATCTTAGGAGTTCTGGGATTACAGGCATGTGCCACCATGCCTAGCTTCAGTCCTTTGTGTTTCTTTACGTTTCATGGGCAAACATGTGTTCCATTTTGGTCTACATGTGGTCTATGTGCTGCCGATAAGAATGTGAATTCTTTTGTTTGGTGGAACACTGTAGATTATCTATTAAGTTCAAAAGTGTGGATCAACTGTATTTCTTTGATTTTTCGACTAGTTGATCCATTTGTCAAGCAGGGTATTCGGGTCCTCTGTTATAACTGTATTAATGTTTACCTCATCTTTATGCCCAGTAATGCTTGTTTTATAAAGCTGGTTATGTTAATAATTGTTACTTCTTCCTGTTGGCTCATTCCCTTAGATAATATATAGTGATCTTTTTTGCCTCTTCTGATTAGTTTTGGCTTCAAGTCTACTTTGTCTGAAGACAGAAGAGCTACATCTGCTCATCTTTGGGTTTCCAGTGCATGGAATTGTTTTCATCCTTGGATTTTTAGTCTATGAATTTCTTTTTTGAATTAAATGTTTCTTATATATGGTATACCATGGGATTTGGGTTTTCCATTCAGTCTGCCAATCTGCCTTTTGGCAGGGAGTTGGAGCTAGTCACATATAGAGTTGTTATTATTGAGAGGTACTAATTTGTTTCTATCATTGTATTATTTTCCAGATGATGTTTAGGTTTTTGTTTCTGCTTAACTGGTCACTATTAATGACATATTCATTCTACTTTTTGGTAACTTGTCTCATTTTAGGAATATTCTTGAAAGTTTTTTTGAGTGCTGGTTTGGTCCTGAATTGCTTAAGATCTTTCTTCTCCATCAATTTTGGAAGACAGTTTTGTTGGAAAGATCAGTCTAGGTTGGAAGTTGGTTTTCTTTAGGGTTTAAAACAATTCAACCTGTCCTGGCCTTTAAAATTTGTGTTGAGAAGTTTTCTGTAATTCTAATGGGTTTACTCTTATAAGTGATTTGTTTCTTTTCTCTAATCACTTCCAAGTGCTGGACTTCTGGGATTTTAACTATGGTATGTCATGGAGAAGTTCTTTTCTGATTGTGGCATTTGCCAAGTCCTTGGTCTTACACTTTTAAAAATTCTTTACTGTTATCCTTAAATAAGTAGGTTATACTACGGGGGTCATTAAAATGGGGGAAACTCCTCTAGAATAATAAACACCATCAAATGAGAAAGTTGTTTAAGCAAGCTATGTAAGAAATTTGAGTACACAGAAATCTAGTCTCGAGTCTGTTATGTCTTTGTAGAGAACTGAGATTTTTTACTTTTTTAATTCTGAAAGATAACCCAGGGCCTCATTTGTGCCATGCATTTAACAATGAGCTATATATTATAATCCTGAGAGTTCCTTTTTCAAAAAAAGTTTTAACAACAAGATAGTTTCATGAAGCAATTTACTTTTGAATTATTTCTCTTTGTAGAAAGGAATACATTTTAAGTAAGTATTTACTTTTGACTTTTGAATTTATTAGAGTATTATTTGAGATCACTCTAGGTATAGTCATGGTGGCATACATCTATGATCCTGCACTCTGGGAGGATTGAAAACTCATGCCTGGCCTGGACAACTTAGGTGCTTAGCAAGATCCTGTCTCAAATTTAAAATAAACACCGGGCTGAGAATGTAGCTCAAGTTCTGGGTTCATTCTCTAGTACTGTACTGAAAAATCAATTGATCAATAAACAAGTACCAACCTAAGTAACTAGAGTACTCCAAGATCTAGGAATATGGCTCAGTTATACAGTGCTTGCCTACCATGGACAAGGTGCTGAATTTGACGCCTAGCTTATAAAAAAAATAAAATTATTCAAATAATGAAAGATAAACATGAAGGGGGACTTTAGCTTTCCCACTTGTGGTGCAATGATAACTGGTGGTCAACTTGTAACACCAGGCTGAACTGGATCAGCATGGTGTGGAGCATTGATGGTCCACCTGAAAACTGTTGCCAAGATAAAGAAAACTAGAGAGGAAGAAGTAGTGTTGCTGGTCATGGGTTCTCCTGGAGGAGCTTCTTTCCTGATATGAACTTGGCTATTCTCAATGTCAGAGGAGCTCAGGACCCTGCTGTCACTGAGAATGGCTGCACTGTGGTGGAGCTCTGGTCCTTATTTTGAACATGGCTTCATGGTTCCAGGGAGGGCAGATGGTGCTCTTTAATCTCCAGAAGCTTGTCACACTGGCTTCCTGATATGAAGTAGGCTGTTATTGCTAGAGGAGCTTGGGACATTGCTGTTGCTAAGGATGACTATAGTACTTGCCAAGGGTTAGGGTTAGGGTTAGGCGTGATCCTTACTGTGAGCATTGCTTCCTGGCTCCCGTGCAGAATTCTCAACTTATGGACACAGATCCTTCATCCTGCTGGCACAGACTTTGTAGATTCCACTGCTGACCTTTGGGCCTTTCAAATGTATATTCACGAAACAGGTTTGCATGAGGGATTGTTGTGGGCTTTAGGACTCCAGCTGGACTTGTACTGGGCATGGTCATGGGCTCCAGGTCTTCAGCTAGAGTCACGTATGATGTTGACCTGGGGTCCAGGCTTCAACTGGGTCTTGGTGTATGGACAGATTTCCTGCACTTCTTTTAATTTTTTTGGCTGACTGCTATAAATAATCCTATAAATCATGTGCCCTCTGTGTAACTGTTTTCCTTGTAATCCTTGGCTACATCATTATCTTAGGGCCTCTTAAGAGTGGTATATAACTTATGCTTGTATATTATTTCACAATGTTCAGTGTTCTTACATCAATTAAACCATCTTTCTTAGAGGGCCGGGGATAGCTCTGAGGCATAAGTGCCTGCCTGGCAAGTGCAAGGTCCTAAGTTTAATTCCTGGTTAAAAAAAAGAAAGAGGGAACCCTCATCTTTCTTGTTATCTGACAATTTCCTTGGGGTAAGAAGAGACATTACATCTAAGACATTTAATAAAGAAAGGACTTAAAACTCTGACTTGTTCAAATGAATGGAATACTGTTTTGTTCTACATGAGATGAAGGTATAACTCCACTGGCTCAATATGGCAGCAAACTTTCATAGTTCTCCAGGGATACTCCAGGTTTGTATCTTCTGTTAGGATCAATTATTAATGTTATTTCTTTCTACCCTCCAAATCTCCAGGTTTGACGATAAATTATACAGCCACCCTAGTCACCATATAGTACTGTTGACATCTGTTTGTTTAGGACTAGACTTTTAAACAGAGCATTAATTCCTTTTAATCAGTTATATACCTCAAATGGGAGTATACAAAATAAACCAGTAAAAAGGAAAAGAAAGATGTGAGCGTTTCTTAAAGTTACAGTTTACTAGGCCATAAAAATCAAAGCTTTAAACTGAATGAACTTTAAAAAATATCTCACTTGAGAGTGTGGCTTTTTTAGGTTTGGAGAAACTTCCCCATCAGATGCAGTTTGATTACCTAGTTCAGAATCTGCTCCTGAAAAGCTAAAGACAGACATTAAGGATTTATCAATTTTCTGAATAGAAACCAAAACAAAATTTAAAATTAACTGAATTAAGCAATTTTTAACATCAAATAACTTCTAACTTAGATGATACAACTTACTCATGTGATTCTTCTCTCATTAGCTGTAAGTAGGAAAAAGAAAAAAACTTTGTTTAAAGTGTTTCTTGTCTAAATGAAGTAAAATTTTTACTCTTAAGACATATATGTAGGGGATGAAAAATGAATTAAGATGTATTATATATATACCAATTCCCCACAATTAATATAATTATTATGTACTAATATAAATCATAAGTAAATAAGTAAAACATAGATACATACCCTGGAAAGGAATGTAGAGAAAGTATTTAATAATTTTGATTCTACTGACAATGGGGGCAGCTCTTCCAATGGTATGCCTTTGAGTGCTTTTTCTTTTAAATTCACATATCTGACTTTTAAGTCGCCCAAAACAGATAGTAGTGCTGATCCTAATTCCTTCTTAGCAGAATTACCTGGTAAATTCCTGTTCAGAGTTCACAAGACTAAATTATTAATGCTCAAGTCATTCATTTAACACTAACATATGATACAGTTAGTTTTAACTGTCAGATCTTTAAATTTTCTTTCTTTTTTTTTTGGTTAAGTTTTCTTTTAATGTTGAGTAAAATAAAAGGGACTATAGTAGATGGATTCTCACAGGGGCAGTACAAACAACCACTGATGCACGATCTAGAGAGAACGTGGTAGATCATGGAAAACTCTCTCATTTTATCCTTCCTTGAACCTTTAAAGAGACATCAAATTTATCTATTCACTGAATTCATTGTTCCAACCACTGCATTATTGCCTATCCATGGCATTACTTTTTAAAAGTTCATTATCCTTAAGCTAGCTAACAATTCCATCACAACCTACTCTTTATTCTTCCCTTTAAACTGCAAAGTAAAGCTGGTTATGGTGGCACATGCCTATAATTCCAGCACTCAGAAAGCTGAGGCACAAGATTACCATGAGTTTGAGGCCAAGCTGAACTACACGGCAAGACCCTGTCTCAAAAAAATTTAAAAACAAAAAGGCTGGAGATACAGCTAGTGGCACAGCGCCTGCTGACAAGCACAAGGTCCTGAGTTTGATTCCTGGTATCCAAAAAAAGAGTCCCAGAATACACTAGTAATAACTTTGTATGAAAATACTGTTGACAAAAAAAAAAAGAAAAGAAAGTACTGTTGACAGTTTATAAACACCTGTTTAGTCCTCTATTTTCTATAACAAGTTTGTAAATATCACAGCAGAGGCGATGGCACATCTGATAGCGAACGTTTAAAAGGTGCATCTCTGCTTCTATAGCTCTCTGCATTATTTTCTTACAGCACTTTGATGGTAAATCCTTCGTCATGTCTTCAGCAAGTTGAAACTCCCTTTAAAAACAATAGAAAGGGATGGGTAAGACTCCAAACATTTTTTTACTGTAATGATGTGCTCCACTGAAGATGTTAAATTTCTTACATTTCCCTCTCCAGGTTCCATCAATTCTTACTAAAGCGGGAGAGGCTGTGGGACCACTCAAGAGATTCAGAAAGCAAGATCATTAGGCGTCAGAGATCAACAGATTCCTTCTGCGAGTCAAGGAAGTATGTAATTCATGAATCATACTTTTTTTTTAACTAAAGGATTCTGATTTCAGGTAATGACTTCATCCATCAGAAATGAATAGATTTTCTTTCGATCTAAATCAACATTTTTTTGTTTAGTTTTGTTTTTTGGTGCCGAGGATTGAACTCATGACCTCGTGCTTGCCAGGCAGGGGCTTATGCCGCTGAGCAAAAGCCCTGTTCCCTTAAATCAAGGTTTGACTGTGTGTGTGTGTGTGTTTTTTTAAGTTATAAACATTCCAGGTTGAAATTGTTCTTAAATGTATTACCTTCAATAGAAATAGATAATTTGTATTTTTTAGTAATTTAGGGTCAGTAACATAAGCAAATATTTTGTTGTGTGCCTGTCCTTTATTTAATCAAAAATTTAATCAAAAACTCCAAGGACTCTGTCTTTTCAGTGAAAAATTCTGGGAGTTTGCCCTTGCTACTGGTTGCCATTTCCAGCTGTTCTGGAACCAACTCTAAGTTCACAGAGCTGGGATGCTAATTACACATCACAAGATGGGATGGGCTATGGCACAGTGGTCCACGATCTGCCTAGTGTGCAAGAGGCCCTGAGCTCGTCCACCAGCACTACAAAAGAAATAAAAATATGTTTTTTTCAAAATGAATAAATAAAGAATGAAGGAAGGAACAAAATGACTTCTGAGCAAGGTAATTAATTTGGCTGTTCAGATATTCCTGTTTCCCTTTCCACCTCTTGGTTCTGCATGGTATTTTAGTTAAGAAGTACAAAGTAAATGATACATTGAATTAAAGTTAAAATTAAAATACTTCTGTGAATGTTGCTAACTTCAAGAACAAGACAGTTTCTAAAGCTGCTATTTTGTTTTGGTCTTCTACAGGGAAATCGAAAGAACACAGAAAATTAAATCAGTATAGATTTTGTTTGAATAAATTTAAGACTCCATGAATAATTAAAGGAATTACTGAGACTACATCTCACAAGTAAAGAGCTTTAAGATTCTATATTGTTTTAGTACTATTGTAAAGAAAGTCGCTGAACCAGGTATTTGTTAATATTCCTTTTAGCTATAATCTATATGGTTAAACATATTACACACAAAACAAACACTGTCCATAGGGGAAAGGAGGAAAGAACGAAGGGAAAAGGAAAAAGACATAAATTTGTATGTACACACACACACACACACACACACAAGCTAGCTAAGATGACTACACTACTAATTCTATTAGTTCTTGGAAAAGAACAGTTAATGTTCATATGGTTAGATCAATTTTACATGTCTGTATCTGGTAATCTAAGCAATCCTTTTGAAAGTTACAATATGCAACATAACAACCACTATTAAATTCCTATCATCTTGTTTCAAAGTCTATATTGTTATTGTTTTGGATTTGTTGTTGTCTCTTTTGCTTTTTTTCTTTTGTCTTTTTTCTCTTAAATAAAAAAATCTGCAATATTAGAAAAAAAAAAGAACAAAAAAATACCATCAAGGTTTCTGCATGTACATCTGCAAGCTTATACCTCTCACCTACCTCTCAGGATGTTTCTTTAAGGCTGTGTTATTACATGTTTTTAATTCCAGGGAATCCTAAAAACATGATTTAAAATTCTATCATTAGTGTCACTAAAGTTAGTACCACCCCGCCACCCCCCACTGCTAAATTTGACTGGCTTAAAAAAAATTCTCTCATTAATACAAATACCTGGTGACAAATAATACGTGTTAAATGATTTTTTTTTAATTGCTAGGGGTCAAACCCAGGGTCTTACACATGCTAGGCAAGCACTCTATCACTCACCTACACCCTTAGCCCACAACACATGGAGTTTCAAACTAATGTCAAACTGAATTTTCAACGAATTTTGTGGCAGTAACTGATGCCACAAGATAGAGCTGGTGGCAATCTAGCATTTTCTCTAAAGGCTTCAACACAATCAACCAAACACAAGGATATTAATATATACTGTATAAAGTAAATTAGTTTTATTTAGAGACAGAGTCTCACTTTACAGCTCAGGCTGGACTTGAACTCACTGTGCAGCCCAGGATGGCTGTACAGTGAACTTGAGGTGATCTTCCTGCCTCCTCCCAAGTGCTAAGACTATTGGCATGCACCATCACACCAAGCCTAAAATAATTTTATAAAATAAAATTTCATTATTGGTCCCATTGATTTTACCTTATTTTGAAAATTTCCATTGGGTTTTAAACTGTCAGCTAAGAGAGATTTTCCTGATCTTTTTGTGGAAGCCACCGGGGTATCCACACAGTCTTGACAACATGACCAATCTGTGTTACAAGCCACGCTTTGCTTTTCACTCTGCCATCTGCTGGGCCGCTTTTTACTCATCATAGTTACCTCTGTGTTGCTGGCTGTGGATACTACAGAAGGCCTGGCATTTGTTGCTCTGCTGGTTGTGAAACAAGCCCTAAAATCTGTGCTGACATCCACTGTCTCATGAACTGTGACTGCACAGTCTGTAGCACCTGTCACTGATCCAGGGTGTGTTCTCTTTCCCCCCTCAGAGTATGCTTTGTTCATGTTTCTGCCATCTGTATCTTTTAGGGAGCCGTCTCCTTTGACTCCCTGATCATCTCTTACAGCAATCCTTGCTGAGACAACAGGAAAGCTTGAGGCTGGGTTGGGCGTGCTCTGTAGGCTTTTATAACGCGAATATCCACAGGCAGAGATGATTGAGTCATCAAAAATAGAGGACCAAGAAGTCTGGCAGACATGAGAGGATTGCTGTGGTGTCTCTAACGTTTCATCCTGGGGGAATGTGCTAGGATTTTCGAGGTTCTGTGGGATTCTGTTCTTGAAAGTTGTGTTTTCATAAAAATCCTTACTTTCAGAAATCTCACATTTCATTTTGTTAGTATCCATTTTAGTTTTTAGTGCTTTCTGAGGGTTCAACAAGTCATTCTCAGACTGAGATCCTTTGTTTTCAAGAGAAGTACTTCTCTGTACAAAGTCATCAAATATTGTGGGATATTTTAAACTTGTCTCCTGTTCCTTACACTTTTCATACTTTGGTGCATAACACTCTTTTAACAGATTACAATTCTGAAATTTAGAGACATGGGATGTGTAGTCTTGTGCAAACACATTAAGTGAATCTGCAGAGATAACCGAGCTATTTTCTAACGTATTCTTATCTTCTAGATTGCTAGCACATTGCACTTCATACCCTGAATCTCTGAATTCAACAACTTTCAGATTAGATATACTGAATGCTTCTGCTTGGACAAAAGATAAATGGTTACTCATATATTCTTGTTCTTCTGCACTGTGATACTCCTGCTGAGAGTCTTCGTCCATATCACACCTCTGCGTTTCTTCAGCAGTTTCCTCATAGTTGGCATCTGAAATCTTATGGATTCTTTCCAAGGCAATAGTCCTATTACCTTGAGGTTCCAAACTATCAAAAAACATGTCCTCTCTTTTTCCCATCTTAGGATCTAATTCTGAATTTAAATTAGTAATGTCTTCATTCTTCAGTTTTGACTCTGAATATATACAGAAGGTCTTATTCAAAGAAGCATAGTCAATACGGTCTTCAAACTCACTGGACTGCGAGTGAGCATTCTGTAGATCAGTGTCCTGATTTTCGGAAAAAGATGACTCTGATGAACTTGTTGGGCTATTATTACTGATTTCTTTGTCATTTGCTCTTTGCTCTAGTGCCAAGCAGTCCCACTCATCACCAGGGTAAGCTGGTTTGACTTCATTACAACCACTGGAAGATTTCTTAGCATTAGAAGACAGATCTGATAAAAAAACATTAATAGAAACGTTTCAGAATCTGAACACAGAGAGACCTTAGACATGACCTGGTCCATGATTTGCCTAACACTGGAATCCTTTCTACATTACGCATATAGCCATCTACGAGACAGTAGGAGATGCCTGAACAGAAGCGACCGTATCTGTACCCCGATCTCCAGAACTGGGAGTACACAGATCTGTTAAGCCATGCAGTCAGTGGCGCCTTGTGAGCTAACAGGAGCCACGATTCCCCTGAGGTCTAATAAAACTTTTTTCCTAAAAAATTTATTTAATAAACTTTGAGTGCATCCCAACCTCAGTATTATATAAACAAAGGAAAAGCAGACACGGGTGCTGCCTCAAATCCTCATGCTTTCACTGAGGTCACAAATAAACACACAAAAATGTAACACAGGTCAAGAAAGGTACTGACATAGATGCACTACAGAACAGGTAAGTTTGACGAGAAAGGAGACACAGATTGCAGAGAACACTTTACATTTAAAAAGTATTTGAAAGAAAACAGACAAAATTATCTTAGGCAAATCCAACAGTAAGTACAGTTAGCTATGTGAAATAACAGGACATTTTAGGAAACTGCAGGCCAGCTAGCCAGAAATAAAAAAGTTCTAGAAGTGTGACAGGAATTTTTGACTGAAAATGGCTTTTATGATGTGCTAAAGAGTCTGGCTCCTATTTTAAGGCAAAGTCTTTTAAGAGGGTAAGCATGTGACTCTGAGCGGCACACAGCTTAGCCAACGGAAGAATGAAGCTTGAAGGAGGAGAGCAAAGGCTTTCCAGTGAGCCGAGAGCACAGAGGTGGCATTGGAGCAGAGGCTGGTGTAAAAGTCCCACAGCTACAAGGCTTGGCAGCAGATTAGAATTTGGCAGAAAGGGGAAGAGAAAGAGCAGTGGTTTTCATTTTTTAACTAAGACCACACTTAGAAATATATTTTATATCAGGACGCATATACACGAGTGAAACAAAAATTTTATAAAGCAGTAATTGCGCTATGAACAATGTGTTTTAGTTCATTTAAAACTTATCATGATCAGCTAAACTGATTTCATGACTTATCAACTGGCTACTACACGTTTAATATCACTTGAAGATAATGCTAATATTTATAGCTTGGGACTGACTGTAGTTGAATGAGAACATTCAGAGCCAAACAGGGACTTTGTAAAGGGCAGGTTTAGAAGATGAAGATGAAAAGTAAGATAGAGGAGGAGCAAGATGGGCGTCTGGATTGGGAAAGGAGAATTTAGAATTAGCAATAGCAGATCTAGTGTCAATGTTTAGTAAGAGTTTGTAAGTACAGGGCTAAAGATAAGAGATTTGTATAGGAGCTCTTTATATATTCTGAATACTAATTCTTTTGGCTTTGACATTTAGAATATACGTAAATTAGTTTATTGCTTATTTTTTAAATGTTTTTGCCAGTACTGGGGATCAAACCCAGGAGCTTTCATATCTAAGAAAAGTACTCTAGCCCTCAACTAGTCTCAGCCTTTTTATTTATTTTTTTACTTTGAAGTAGCATCCTCTAAGTTGCCCAGGCAGGTCTGAAACTTGAACCTTCCTACCTCAGCCTTCTGGTAGCTGGGATTACTGGCATGTAGCTGGTTCTCTGAATTCTCTGTGGTATATTGTCACAGCAAAGTTTTTAAGATTACTTAGTTAAATAAATCAGTCTCCACAACTTTTGGATATTGGTGTCTTTGGCCTTTCTTGTTACTTAATTATAAAAATATTCACCTACAAATTATTCTAACTCTGTGCGTAAACACTTAGCCTTTTTTACACTGTACAGAATAAAATTTTCTTTTTGCATATGGTAGGAATCTAACTTTTACTTTCTTCCAAAATGCATGCTTATGTGTTCTAACACCACTTGCTGAACTGCCCATGGTCTGCTGAGTTTGTACTCTGTAATCTGGATTTGGAATGGTTTTCAAGGCTCATGCATGAAGGAGTGGTCACCAGCTGGTGGCACTAACAAGAGGTGGTGTTAGAAGAGCTTAGAAGAGCGCCCTGCTGGAGGAACCTGGTGGTGCGGCTGTGCCTTTGAAGGGCACATCTTGTCCCTGGCCCCTTGCTCTTTCTCTGTTTCCTAGTCACTATGAAGTGACCAGCTTTGTTCCATCACGCTTTGCCTTACAATAGGTCCAAAATGATGAGGCCTAGCAGCATGGACCAAGCCTCTATAACCATGAGTGAAAATGAATCGTTTCCACTTTGAAGCTGTTTGGCTCACAGATTTTATCAGTGGTGGAAAGCTAACAGAGTTAAGTAACATCTTTATTGTATTCTGAAGTCTTCCTGCTTCTGTTTCATAATATTCTAAGGGCCTATTTTTATTGTTTTATTAACCTATTATCTTTTTGTATAACAATGTCATATTGCTTTATTATAGCATAAGATATTTTTATATCTGATAGATTTTCTTACTTTATTTTCAATACTCTTTTACATTTTTTCCTCTGGATTAAAAATGTTCTAAGTTAAGATATTTGCAGAATATTTTAAACTCTAGCACAAGTACATCTCAAATCTAACATCCCTCCCCTCCCAAAAAAGACAACAGGCCTCGTTCTCACCTCTTTGAACATTTCCTCCATCACGGTGACAGCCTTTCCCAGAAGCTGTCTCCACCAGGGCAGTGGCCTGCATCATTCAGGGATGAATACTCTATAAAAGACATTAACATTGAGCGATTATTATACGTGACACTATATTAAAAAAAAAAAAACCTATTAGCAGGGCTGGGGATTTAGCTCAGCAGCATAAGTGTTTGCCTGGCAAGCACGAGGTCCTGAGTTCGCTCTCCAGTACCAAAAAAAAAAAAAAAAAAAAAAAAAAAAACTATTAGAATTTGGAGCGGAATTTAGCATAGTATCAGTTACAGTCAAGAATTCTAAAATCAGAGGGCTAATGATAAAGCTGGTGGAACATCTGAATAGTTTTTAAAATCATGACTTGATAGCTACATAAAAACAAGGAAGGCAGACTCTTTTAGGACAATGAAGAAAAAAATTGTGTAAGCCAGTAAAGAAACAGTCTTAAAACTGTAAAGACACTATAATTCCAAACTAACTTGTATACTTACTAAAAGCCAAATACAGTGTAACCATACAATCTAGAGCATGTTCTAGTAATACAAGGAACAAACTCCTTTTCACTTCCAAGGTTTTCCGATTTTGGAACTTTTGCATAAACTTTAACAGGTGAGCGACTCCCGAGATCCAGCCATGGTGGGACTCAGGCAGCTTACTCACCAGCCCTCTTGGTAAGAGCCTGCAGCGTGGGCCAGGAGGAGAACCAGAACTCCCGAGATCTGGCCACAGTGGGACTCAGGCAGCTTCTTCACCTGCCCTCTTGGTAAGCACCTGCGGTGTGGGCCAGGAGGAGAACCATTACATGTGAGCCTACTGCCACGCGGGATGAAAATCAAGCACCCCCCGCATAGCTACTGGGGATAGATGTCTCAGCATGTCTTGGGAGGATGACCACATGCAGTATAGCAAATATGGGGGATTTCCTTCTATCTTCTGTTTGAAGGCAAAGGTTGTTTTCACTGTTGTGTTATGTTTCTTTTGCTCTATTCCGTATTCTCAATTGGTTTTATAATGTTCTATTTTTGGTTTGATTTTGCTATACCGAATTGCCTGGACAACTATTGTGAAGTTAAAGAGATATACCATAGTACCTATTACTACTATCCCAGTATCCTACTGTGAAATCTTGTACTAATTTCACTGCATTTTCTCGATTGGCTTTGTTCTGTCTTGTGCTGTTGCATTTTTACTACTTTCAAAATAAAATTAAAAAAAAACAAGTGAGCATCCTTAATCTGAATTTTCACAATGCTCTCAAATCTAAAAATTTCTTGAGCATTAATGTCCTGTTCATAAAGTTCGAAGCTTTTGAGAGCTTGAGGTTTGGCCTAAGGAAACTGTTTGTACTGCCCACTATTTTCTTGCTCATGGTTTAATTTTAAGCTCCTAGTTTTCCTTTGACTATATGCCATATATTACATCTGATAAACTGGACACATAAAGCTGGGCCCAAGGATGATGTCACCTTCCCGCAGAGAGTTTTTGTTAGCTGTTAAGTGCCATGGGGAACTAGTAACCTAGAATCCCTTTACTACAGCCAGAATTTGATGTTTTTCTAGGCTGCCCAGATAGCAATAGTCTGTGAAAGAGCTGGTTTACTTAGATTCCAGGGCACAGCCTTTGGGACCCTAAGCATACTGCAAGAGATGTTTTACCTGGTTCCCATCTTTACTGTAAAAGGACTTTTGTCCTTTCTGAAGCATATCCTCTCTGTCATTTCTTCTAAATTAGAAGAGCGTTTTGGGGGTAAAAGTTGTTCTTCTGCTAGGCTTACCTTTTGGCCTTTCCATCCTTTCCCTAATCATGGCCTGGAAATTCTTTCTTATCTCATTAGTTCTTACATACTTTTAAGGAGGTTTAAAAAATATTTATCTACCTTGTTAAATTGTCTTCAATGGACAGAGGACCTACATTACTTACTCTAGCATTACCCTTGATTTTAAAATTTAAATGTAATTATGTGATATAAACGAAATTAAAGACAAACCTTAAAATGTTATAGAGTTCATTAGTTTATCACTTATAGTTAAAAATAGGGAGTTTTAGGGATCTTAAGAAAAAGATATTTCTTCAGCTTTACAACACTGAGAAATACTTAAAAAAAAAATATTATGGCACACACAGCAGAACTCCAAATTTTTTCCTGTTCCCCATGTATCCCACCACATTTTCACAAATACTTGCCTGAATTTTTTTTTTTTTTTTTTTTTTGGTCCTTTTGAGACAGAGTCTCGCTACACAGTTCAGGATGGCCCTGAACTCACGTTGGTCCTGCTGTCTCAGCACCCGACAGCTGGGATTACAGAGTGCACCACCATGCCCAGCTCTCGCTGTTACGGAGCAGGGCACTCTGGGCAGAGGAAAGGTGCATTATTTTAAGGTTACAGTGTGCTCTCGCCCCATGAGCATAGCTGCAGACACACTCCAGTATTTGACAAAGCTCATGGGGAGCCAAGCTGGATCTTTGGGCTTTTTTTTGCATAATTACCACTATCTTTCTGAACCTCAATCTCCCTTTCAACTCAAACAGACCCCAGCTTTGTGTGACATCCTTGCTCCGTGGTCTGTAAAGGGCTTCCAAGGAGGAAGCTGGCTGTCAGGGCTCAGGCTATCGGCTTCCTTTTCCTATGATGCTCATTGTCCAGTGTCATGAAACAGTTACTTCACATACAGGACCTAGTTTTCAAGTTGTTTAAGGCTCTAGAGTGAATCAGTGTCATCTGTTACTCCATTATGGCCAGGAGTCTAAATACCCTGAAAGTATGTATCAGGACCACACTAAGAGATAACTCTTATTATTTGGAAATTAAACAACACACTTGAAAATAATCCATGAGTGGAAATATATCCCAATGAAAATTTTAAACTCAATGGTTATGAAAATATCACATACTGTTAAGGCATGGTAGTGCACAATTGTAATTTGAATACTCTGGGAAGCTGATGCAGGAGGACTCCCAAGTTTGAGCCCAACTTGGGAAGCTCTGTAAGACCCTGGCTCAAAATGATAAAGATTGGCATGCAGCTCAGTATGAAGGCCCCGGGTTCAAATCCTATACCACTTTCCCCGCAAAGAAAAGAAAAATGCATACATTAATTTGTGGTATGTGGTAATGAAATATATAGCTTTATAAGCTTATACTATAAAGCTTACATTATATATAATATAGTATATTATTTATAAAGCTTATATTACAACCAAAGATTTAAGGTTCTATCTTTAAAAACTACAAAAAGTAGAATAAATTAAACCTGAAATAGTAGGGCAGAAATAATATAGAGACGTAAACAAGCTAAAAATAGATGAATAGTTAGTTAAAAATCAAAATTGCTTATTGAGAGTAGGCTTCTGCAACCACTGTGGAAATCATTGTGGAGATTCCTAAAAAAACCTAAGGGTAGCAGTCCCAGTTATCCTCCTTCTGAGTGTCTTCCTAGAAGAATTCAAAACATTGTACCACAGTGATGTATGCACACCCATGTTTACAGTGGCGCAGTTTGTAACAGCTAAATCGTAGAAACAATTCAAATGCCCAATGAATGGATAAAAAAGATATGTATATACGTATATATATATATGTAATTACTCAGCCATAAAGAAAGATAAAATTGAGACATTTATAGCTAAATGAGTGGACCTTGAGACCATAATCATAAGTGAAATAAATTGGCCACTCATATACAAATATCACATTATCTCTCTGGTGTGAGAAACTGAAAATATTTAGTGAGAACATACACGTAAACAGATACGGTGAAATAGGAAGAAACTGTTCAAAAGGAAAAGGGAAATAGGGAGATGGGAGAGGGAGGGGAAAGGAAGGAAAAGAAAATAATGAGAAATGAAAACGGAGCTCCATGATACGGGGAGGGGAAGGGAGTCTTAAAAAAGTATGGAAATGGGGAAAAAAAACAGGAATCAAGAGATATCATGTACAGATGCAAAATCCATATAATGAACACAGTCATTATGTGTACCTAAATTGCACCAATAAATTTAAATAAAAAATGAAAATATGTATACAATTTATAAGCCAGGCATACTGGTGCACATCTGTAATCCCAGTTACCTTAGAGGCTAGAGAATCAAGAGTTGGAGTCCAGCATGGGCAAACTAGGGAGCTTCTGTCTAAAACCAGTCTAAACCAAACCAAACCTCATGCATACACCACAAAATACATATAAATTTATAAACACTTCTCAAGACTTATCTAACAAAAACTGGGGGCTTAGCTCAGTGGCCTAAGTGCCTGCTTGGCAAGTGCAAGGTTTTAAGTTTGATCTCTGGTACAGGGAAAAAAATTATTTAAGAAAAAGATAAAACACAAATTATCAACATCCTAAATGATGAGAGTGTTACTATAGACCCTACCTACAGACATTAAAAAGATAATAGGGATATAATAAGCAATGTATCTGGTAAATATTACAATTTAGATAGATATACATAAAAACCAAAACTTCTCAAAATACAAGAGATAAACAATATGACACTTCCATGTCTCTTAAGAAAATTAAATCTATGGTTAAAACTTCCCCTCAAAAATGCCAGGCACAGATGGTTTCACTGATGAATTTTTACCATCAACGAAAGTAGAAATAAAACTAGAATTCAAAGACAAAACTTCCCAACATGTTTTACAAGGCCATCATAACCTGAGGAGGACATTCTAAGGGGGTAAAAAAAATACCTGATGTACAGTCATATGTAGATACTTAGTGTTTTTAACAAGTGTTCAATTAACTTTTTGCAAAGTAAAAAAACCCAAAGCAAAACAACAAAAAAAAAATAACATGTTCTGATCAAGTGTAGTTTATCCCAGGAATGCAAGGATGGTCGAACTTTTGTCAATCAATCAGCGTTATTCACTATAGTAAGAGAATAAACAAGGAAAAAAAAAATCACACTATCATTTTAAGTGCTGGAAAAAGCGATATTTTAAAAAGACAAAATCTATTCCTAACAAAAATTTCTTGGCAAACCAGAAAATAGTAGTAGGGAACTTCCTCAATTTGATGGCTACTTACAATAAATAATCCTATAACTAACATCCTACTTGATGATACAACATTTAATTATTTTGTCAAATACAAGACATTTCTTTTCACTATTTATACTTGACATTGTATTTAAGGTCCAAGGCAGGACCATAAAGCAGTGGTCCCCAACATTTTTTGGTACCAAGAGCTGATTTCATTAAGGCTAATTTTCTCATAAATGGGAAGTGGGGGGGATGTGGTGGTGGGGTGCTCAGGATGAGTCAAAGGAGCACACAAACTAGATTCCTTGCATGTGCAGCCCAGTACTGGTAAGCCACACAAAGGGCAACTTTTGTTTGGGAACTAGCTGACCTAGAAAGTAATCACCATCCCCAATTTAACGTTTCAGAAATATTTTTAGCTTATAAGAAAAAAATTTGGGCTAACACAGAAAGTTAACAGACTTTAAAGATTTTTAATACCATAAAACCTTTTTGTTTTATACTTTCAAGTTTCATAACTTGAAATCACAGACTCACTTTCTCATGAAAATGAACATTCACATATTTAAAAGATTTACAGACTACTAAACTAGATTTGAATAACTTGGCTTAAGGAAATTTTAGGTAAGCAAATAAAAACCCTACTCTGTGAATAAATATTTTAAATATAGATTATGATGAAAACAATGCTACTTTGTCAAAATAATTCAGATCAGTGAGTTTCTTCCTTTTTTCTTTTTTGAGACAGGGTCTCATTACGCAGTTCAAGCTGTGCCTAGAACTCACAGGGCTCCTCCTGCCGCGTCTCCTGAGTGCTGGGATTACCTGTGTGTGGTACCACACCCAGTTCTTCCTTTTTAGATTCAAGAACTCATCCCATTCATGGAAAGTGTTGAGAACTCAAGAGTACAGTTATAGATTAAAATCTGGCAGTCAAGTTAACACCAGCAGAATTAAATCACCATGATGCTGAGCGTAGATTTTCTACCTGAGGAAAGTTGGCAGCATAGAGACATGGAGAAGCGAGGTATTGAGGCGTTGTGGGCTTTCCTGTGTTGCTGTTTGAGCTGTTAGTTCTCCTGGAGAAGCTCTGGTCCTTACATCAAGCATTGCTTCCTGGTTCCGGAGGGGAAGATGTGTGCCGCATGGTCTCCAGGATGAACTCGTCACTCTGGCTTTTTGGCATGCACTCACTCAGCTGTGTTTATCTTCGGAGGAGCTCAGGGCCATGTCGCTGAGGATGGCTGTTTTGCTTTTCAGAACAGCCCTGATCTTTGTTGTGTGACTTCTCGGGTCCAGCGCAGAACCCTCAACCTACCAGCTCCTTCATGCTGCTGGCATAGACTTTCTAGCTTCCACTGCTGACCTCTCGGCCTTCCTAGCACAGATCCATAAAAGAGACTGGCATGAGTCCTTCTTGTGGGCTCTAGACCTCCAGTTGGACTCATGGGAAGCATTGTCATGAGCTCTGGGTCTTCAACTGGACTCATAAAGGACACTGCTATGGGATTCAGGCCCTTGGTTAAATATTTTATGTCTCTGGTGCTGTGGAAAGATTTGCTGTACTTTCTTGTGTTAACTCTGGGTAACCATCATAAAATATTATAAACTCCATGTCCTGATTTTAATTGTTTTCCTCACAGCCCCTGACTACAAGTAATACAGTATTTGTTTATGCGACTATTAATACTTGCCATATTAAAGCTAAATATTTATTCATAAATAGTAAACACATGTAACATAAACAACACTCAAATTGGTGAGAAAAGCAGCACTATTTTATTCTGCAACTCTACTGTCTAAAGCTATCCTCATTTATGATTCTGCATTCAGTTCTGCTTTCAAAATCTTAATATAACAAATGTGCTTGCAAATAATATATCTGGATAGAGCTCTAGATTCAAAATATAGAAAAACATTACTCAACTACAACTAAAACCCTTTATTTCATTTTATTTATTTATTTATTTTTTTGGCAACAGGGTCTAACTCTGTAGTTCAGGCTGGCCTTGAATTCATTATGTAGCATAGGCTGGCTTCCAACTCACAGTGGTCCTCCTGCCTCAGCCTCCCAAGTGCTGGGATTACAGGCATGTACCACCATGCCTGGTCTAAAACCCTTTATTTTAAAAATGAGCAAAATATTTGAATAAACATTTTTCCAAAGAAATGCGAATACCCAACAAATACATGGACCGATGTTCAATATCATTATGCACAGAGAAATGCTAATCAAAGTCACAGTGAGATACCGCTTCCCACCCAGCAGGATGGCAACAACAGGGAACAAAAAGGGTTGGCAATGATGAGAAGGAGCTGGAGCCCTCATGGATTGCAGGTGCGAATGGAAAGGGGGCCAACATTTTGCAAATCAGCGATTCCTCCTAATGTGAAACACAGAATGGCCAAGCAACTCAGCAGTTCTGCTCCTAGGCATACGGTCATTTTCTATAGAAACTCTATCCTTTGAGTTCTCATTCAACAAACTTTTCTCCAGTGTTTTCATCTCCGTGAATGATCCCAGGACTCTGCCTTAACACCCTTCAACACCCTGCACCCAACCTGGGCAATTTCAAACTCATTCTCAGAGCTGGCCAGACCACTCTTCCCCAAATTCAATCTGATCTGTCCACCCTGCTGCTAAAATTCAGACAAGGAATGTTATTCGGTTTCAGACTAAAATCTGAGCTAAGTCTTAGGTGACCCTACAGCAGTGTTAACCTTTGGTTAACCTTCGCATGGTGCATATTCCAGTCAAACTGCCTGTGTGTTTCCTGTGTGCATACGTGCGCGCGCGCATACGTGCGCGCGCGCATGCGTGCGTGCAGTACTGGGGGCCGAACCCAGGTCCTTTGCACGGACCTGCATTCCTGGGCCTTTTAGAATTTCACTTTGAACCGCAGTCTCACCATTCCGCTCCGTAAGCACCCGGCCACGGTTGCCTCACGGCCTCCTGCCTTCGTCAGCTGCGTGTCCTGGGTGCTGGTTCGGTGCTCGCGGGGGCCCACCCCTTCCTTACCGCACCTGCCTCCCCCCCCCCCCGCCCCCAGGCACTGCAGCCCATACAGAACGCATACCTCTGGCTCGTGTTATTCATCCAGGAATAACACGCGCGGGTTTCCAACCCCGAGTGTCCACGCATCCCCGCGACCAGTCCTGCTGGCCCCGGGGTACCCGCGCGAGTTCAGGGCGCTAGCGCCCTGCTGAGACGCACCGAGGAGCAGCTTGGCCCGCCCGCCCCACAGCCTGGGTAGCACCGATACTCCGGATACCGGAGTGTCGCAGAGACCACCACCTGGCTCTTCGCCCGCCACCCTGCACCCACCCGTGGCACCTTGCAGCAGGGCCGTCGTCCGCGCCGCCACGAGCCGGGCGCCCACTCGCCACCGCAGCCTCCGAGCCAGCGCGGTACCAGGGTGGCAGCGAGGTCTGTCGGGTAACGGTCGCCGGTGACCCTCCCACCGTAGGGCGAGGCGTCCTCTTATTGGTCGGCGTGACAGGGCGGCACCGTGATTGGCCTGGTATGCAGCGCGAAAGCGCGGGAAGGAGGCCGCGGTTTTGATTGGGTGCTCCTGGCAGGAGAAGCGGGCGGGCGCGGAGTGCTAGCTTCGCAGCTACGGATCGCGGCTCCGCGAAGCCTGAGTTGCCGGCACAGTGGAGCGCCTTTCGGGGAGACAGAGACAGAAGATCGCAAGTTCAAGCCCACCCTGAGAGGCTTAGCGAGACCTTGTCTTGAAAGGAAAACAATTGAAAAAGGGGTGTGGCGCTGTGCGAGGGCCCTGGGGCGAACCCCAGCGCTGCCAGGAAGCTAAGAAAGAAAAATTTGGGAGCCGCGCTGTCTCCAGGGGGCTGGGCTCCGGACATCCCGTAATACCATTAATGCAGGCGTTAGAAAAAGCCAGAAGTCAAGAAAGCAAGCTGAGACTGGCAGAGTGTGCGGGGCCCCACTCGCTTTGAAAGAGCACCGTAGGGCTCACTTCGATAGACACTGTGTTTAAATCGGGGTTTTTCTTCATCATGGATTCGTTTTTGCACTAATTTTGATTTTTTTTTTTTTTTTTTTTTTGGTACCAGGGATCGAACTCATGACCTTGCACTTACCAGGCAGGCGTTTATGCCACTGAGCTAAATCCTCAACCCCAATTTTGATTTTTTTTAAAAAAAGTGCTTAAAATCAAAACAAGTACAAGTCTGGGAAGAATTTATTAGCACAGTGGCACAATTCTAAGCTCTGTTGATTGAACTGGATTCTAGATCTTAGTACTCAGTAGAAACCACCCCCCAAGAAAACCTTATTGTTTGTGTTCTTCATAATATTTTACTTTGGAAATAATTTCATCAGCCTAGGAATGATGCCCTCTTTTTGAAATATCTGGGTCGTTTTTATTTCAATGACTGTGTTCTGACAGCCAGAACCTGCCCCGTGGGAAAGGTGCTAGGCTTGCCTGCCACCCCTGTAGTTAGGAGAAAGGTGTTGTTGTTTTGAGACAGTCTAGCTGGGTAGTTCAGGCTGCCCTTGAACTCACTATGTAATCCATGCTGGCTTCCAACTTGTGGCAGTCCTGCTTCAGCCTCCCAAGTGCTGGCACTACAGGCATGTGCCACCAGGCCCCGCAAGGCCTTTTTTTGTTTTGCTTTGCTTTTCTGGATAGAGTTGTGGTTGCTGCCAGCAGTCATGTGGGAGAGTTGAACAGTTCACAGGGCTGCTTGCCCAGCTTTTCCAACTCAGCTTTGATGGGACTGGGATATAGGTATCCTGGGTAACCTTTGTCTGTGTTGCTGGAAAACCTGGTTTTCTGAGGGCCTGTCTGACCTTTGCCTGTGTAGGGCTGTCTTTGCTGGGGCTCTGCCTCAGTAGTGGCAGATGAAAGGACACAGTTTGCAGTGGCTGGAGAGCTGTGGGACTGGAGGAGGTCCTTCCTGTTTTCTGGATTTTGGAGCCTCACTGAACACTTGGGGTGGCTGTGATATCTTGGTTGGTGATTTGGGCTCCACATGATGGGCACTCAGACCACATTTGCCTGGGTCTTCAGGGCAGTGGGATTTTGCAGCAGAGCCTGAGGAAGTGACTGGGGCAGGGGCCAGCTCAGCCCCTGCCCCCTGCTTCATTTGTGGGGACCCTAGGCGGTGTCAGCAGACGGACTCACCAAAGGTCTTTCCTTGATGCTGTTAAAACACCTTCATCTTAATGTTTCCCATGAGCCACACAAGTGACAGTGCTAAATGTCTTCAGGAATGACACTGAAAAGCTCCGGTTCATTTGAACAGTCATGAAATGCTTTTTCTGGCTCCAAAACAAGTATGAATAGTTTTAAATTTTGTTTTTGTACTGGGGAAGTTTTAGATTTTAAAGAGAAACAGGTGGCTGAGGCAGAACCAGGCAGAGACAGAGGAAGCTGGGACGGGGCAGAGGAGAGGGCAATGGGAAGGGACGCTTGGGCTCCCTTGAGGAGCAGTTACAAGGTGACCGGGATTGGTGTTGCACACCTGTAATCTCAGCACTCTGGAGGCAGAGGCAGGAAGATCACCATAAGATCATGGCCAGCTTGAACTACATGAAGTGGGTTCATAAACAATATAGGAATCCAAGCAGCCAAATTGATAAATTTGTAATTTAATTAGCTGAGCTCAGCAACCACTTGTGTAGACCCATTTCAGAGTCTCACCGAGTGGCCCTGAACTGGAAAATTACAACACTTTTAAACAGAGGACCACAAAAAAACACCCTGTTGGAAACAATTTGGCTAGAATCTTATATTAATTTTTGGTTGACGCCTGTATCCTGCTTCTTTTGTTGAGCAGGTTAATTTTTCTCCTGTGGGTACAGTTTATTCTGCTTTTCTCAGGACTTATACCCTGAGTAATTTTCCATTTTCATGGGTAAAATACAGGGTACTAGTAAAACACAGGGCTCACGATGGTATCAGTTATGTCAAACTACAACACTACATAGCAAGACTGTCTGAAAAACAACAAAAAAAGTTTAAAAGTGCCAGATACCATCCCCAGCAATGCAAAAATATTTTTTAAGATAATAAAAATAGAGAATATTAGGAGAGATGTTCCATAAATACATAGTGTGGTAGTTTAAAAGTTATGTCCCCATTCTTTGACACTCTTCCCTGCAAAGAACGGAGCCTTGGCAAGGCATGGTGGTGCACACGAGTCATCCCAGCACTCAGGACGCAGAGGCAGGAGGATTGCTGAGTTTGAGGCCAGCCTGGGCTATACAATGAGTTCAAGGTCAGCCTGAACTACACAGTGAGACCTGTAAAAACAAACAAACAAACAGAAAAAAAAGAACAACAACCAAAACGGAACAATGGTATTCACCTGCAATCCCAGCACTCAAGAGATTGAGGCAGGAGGATTGCCTACCCTACACAGAGATCTTGTCTCCTAAAACAAAACAGAACAGAACAAAACAAAAGAAAAAAAATGGAGCTAGTCTCTATCGCAGAAGAGCCTGGAATGTCAGAAGTGTATCACTCCCAAGATGAAGTTTTAAAAGACCATGTCTTCCAGTTGAGTTTGGTAGTACACATCTATAATTCTAGCACTCTGGGAGGCTGAGGCAGAAGGATCACAAGTTCAAGCCCATCCTCTGCATCTTATTGAGATCTTGTCTCAAAATTAAAAAAAAAATACAAAAGAGCTGGGGAAGTGGCTCAGTGGAAGGCTTGGGCTCTATCCCCAATACTGTGGAAAAACAGATCTGCTCACTTAGATCTCTCAGGGTCAGTGGCGCCCAAAATATGCTGGACCGAATGCCAGATCCTGGCTTTTGAAAGATGGATGCCTCGTGCTGCTTCATTTCACCGGGTGACACATATTGAAAATATCTGTGCTGTTTTCTGAAGCCATCTATAAAGACGGTCACGGGTACAGCTGTTAAACTCACTCAGGCTTTACACGTGAAGACCATGAATCCCTAGTCTATAAAGCTTTGGGAACCTAGAATGAATCTCACGGTCTTGTGTTCTTCTCCAGTGCTCATCAACTGAGTCATGGGAGAGTTTTATGAAGACTTTGTTTCTGTTAACTTCAAGATCTTAACACAGGAGCATTTGCTGAATGTCTGTGCCTTCAGCAGTGTGGGCTGTGAGAGTCATGTTTTCCCATGTCATTCTATACTAAAAGGTGAAGATCCAAGAAGCTGCTTGTAGGTGATCAGTCTGCATAGATGGAGCATGCATGTGGACATGGAGACTTTCCAAATTACAGTGTTGATTTAAACACAGGCATTGATAGGTGTAGCATTTTAATTATAATCAGCAGTTATGGAAACCAGCTGCAAGACTCTACAAGAAAATGTGAAGAACATTTCAGTGACAGTGGCCAAGAGTGCTGCTTTTTGGTTTATGCCAACTTTTTGAATCTGTTGTTAATAATCCTGAACTGGCCCGAGAGGTCATGAATTTACTTACTTTGCATGTTGTTTGGAAACTGATAGGCTTTTGCTTTAAAGTCAAGTAAATTCTTCCAAAAACAGAGGAACCGGTTTATGTGTTTTTTTTTTTTTTAAATCAACTGGGGTACCATTATTGAAGGAACGTGGTTTCTAAAAATTTAATTTAGTTATTGGAAAACTTGTGAAACTCACATGAATCAATATTTTCAATTGAAAATTTTATGAAATCTCAACACACATTACCTACACATGATTAAAAACAGCATTCACATTCAAATGTGCTGTGAAATGAAACACATACTGGATTTGAAAATCTGCTGTAATGGAAAAAAGCTATGGCGGATGAGCTAATGGACCCCTTGGAGCCCCCAGTTGACCAGAGCCAGTGCGGTGCTAGGTGTGGAAAGCCTGCCTGAGGATTGTTACCAACCTCATAAAAGGAGACCTGGAGGGAAAGGTGGTGCTGCTGATTCTCTGGGAGAAGCTGTCACGCTGGCTTCCTTATACGAACTCCGCTGTTATCACCTGAAGAGTTCAGGTCTTCACTGTCTCTGAGGATGGCTGGGTTACTTTACAGGGGAGCTTTAGTCTTTACTTTGAGTATCACTTCCTGGCTCCAGGGCAGAACTCTCAGCTGCTGGCACAGATTTTCTAGCTTCTACCACTGACCTTTGGGACTTCCCAACACAGATCTTTGATACAGACTTGCATGAGACACTGTCGTGGGTTCTAGGTCTCCAACTGGACTTGTGGAGGACACTGTTGTGGGAACCAGGCCCTCAGCTGGATTCTTTGGGTCTCCAGCATGTGGATAGATTGCTTGTGCTCTTCTGCATTTGACTTTTGGGTGAATATTATAAGATAATCCTATAAATTATGTGTCCTGTATTGAATCTATTCTATTCCCTTACAAACCCTGACTACAATCAAAGCTTTTGTGAATCTGGGGGATGGGGGCTGAGGGGAGGGTAAGGGAAGGGAAAAATTTCCTACAATGTAAAATGTCTCATTAACAATTAAAAATGCGGGGCTGGGGATTTAGCTCAGTGGCAGAAGCGCCTGCCTTGCAAGCAGGCAGTCGTGAGTTCGATCCCTGGTACCGATAAAAACGAAAAAGACCAAAAAACAAAAAAAAAAAGAAAGTAACAATTAAAAGTGTTTATCTACTTGATGGAATGATAATTGAGATATGTTGCATTAAACAGAATTTTAAAATGAATTCTACCTGCTAATTTTTAAAGTGTAGCTGCTAGAAAATTTTTCATTACATATGTGGCTGTCATCACATTTCTTCATTGCTGCTGCGGACACTTGGGATGTGGCCAGACCAAGGGTTTTCACTCTCAGCTTCCAGTGCAAATGTCAGGCTCTCTGTGATGCTTGTCCTGCCTGGACTGCTGGAGAGGCCACCTGGCCGCCCTGGCCACACACTTCCTGTCCTCATCCCCTCTTCTGGTTCCCTTACCTCAAAGCACTGTTCATCAGCCGAAATCTTACTCGCCGTCTAGGGGTGCGCTGTTCTGCTCTCTTTACACAGCAGAACTGTTTATTTTTATGTATTTATCTTGCTGTTGTTGAGACAGCTTTTCTCTGTGGTGTAGGCTGCCACTCTATGCACTTTGATCTCCTGCCCCTTCAGTTTGTGGTTACCCCAAGCTCACTGATTCTGTGAACATACCTTTTTTCTCAACAGGGGAAGAAAAATAAGATGACCTGACATGCTTTAAAAACAGAACAAAACAAAACAAAAACTATGACCTTAAATATGCAGAAATGACAACTATGAAATCACTGAAAGTTCTTTTTCACTGGGAAAAAAATTAAAACCACAATGTTCAAGTCTTTCACCATTTCATTTTTATTTTCCTAACAGCACATTCTTTAAAAGAAGTTAACAACTTCAATCCAAATATAAAGATTAAATAATGCAAATGAAAAGCTGTCATTTTTTCAGTGAAGCTATTGCCCGATTACCCTGGAAAGAAGTATTCCTGTGACTGAAATGCTGCAAAAACCCCTTAGAAAAGCTCCCTTTGTGGCCTGGTAGAGTCTTCTTAAGGTCACTTTGTGGCCTAGGCTGTCCCCTCGTGTGCAGCGAGAGTTCCGCTTGGTAATGGCTTGTGGTTCCACAGTGTTTTGGGTATGAAAGCGCAGATTAGGAGATACTACTGAAGTCGCTCAGATTGCAGGCTCTGCCACCCAAGGAGGGTCCAGCGCTGTGCTTCCTGGACGTTCAGAAGACTCAGGAAAAGAGAACTTGTGTCCCACCACACCCTGACTTTGATCGCGGCCGGGGGCACTGGTGCTGGGAGGCTGCTGTGCTTGAGTCAGCGTCAGGAGGCCCCCGTGTGCTTAGAAGAAGCCCGCAGCCCGGAAACTGCTGAGTGCAGTCACCCTGGCGCTGATCTGCCAGGGGCAGGGAAGAGGCAGCACTCCCCACCCCGACCCTGCTCCCGGGTCGCCAGCCAGCTGCCTACTGCTGGGACAAGAGCACGCTCCGGTTGGCCTTCATCTTTTCCAGACGCTTCACCAAGTGGCCATTGCTCACCTCAAGCTCTTCTGTTTTATCCAGTGCTGAGCGAAGCTGGAAATGAGGAGAGACTGTGAGCAGAGGAATGGGTTCCCCCCAGAGCATCTTGGGCTCTGTGCCACCAAGATCCCCACCCCACTGACAACTGCAAACAGCTCGGAACCATTGGGACCCTGGGGCACTCTCCCTGTGTGTGTGTGTGTGTCATGCCTGTGGTTCCTACATCCTGAGGACAGGAGAACCCATCCTCTTTGATGTTGCATGCTCTTGTGCCCTGAAGTGAGGCACACAGATAGAACACACAGAAACTGAGCCTGAGGCAGGAAGGCCAGGGTCACACTCATCACAGTGCTGAAGCCAGAGACCAGCAGGACAGGAGACAGGCAGGGGGCAGGTGCCCTAGGGAGGGGCCATATGGACGCAGAGACAGGAAACATTAATATACAGTCCATGGCTCTGCTTCTCCCACCAGCACCCCCAAGGTGGGTGCTTGGGGTCCACAGGCAGAAGACCCCTTTCTGCCATCTCAGCAGGGTCAGAGGAGCCTTTGGGCAGGATATTTCCCCTGATGGGGCCCCAAGTTCTCCTGCAGTGACAGTATCACATGACCTCATGCAACACCACACGTAGGAGGAAGAGGAAGGGGCAGAGCAGAGCCCTATAGAACTGACACCCCAAGGCCAGCCCACCAGCTGCCAGGAGCAGAACACAGTATTTAAAGACCCAAGGGTGCAATGAGACACAGCTGTACCCAGAACACACACCTGTGCCCAGCAGGCGCTCAGGAGCAGCTCTGCCAGATGCCTACGGGAAAGTAAGATGTGCGTTCTGAAAGGATGCAACCATGGCAAGCGGCCTGGCAGCAGCAGGGAGGCCTGCCCATCCCTTTGTATCATTAAGTAATTTCCTATTTGAGGGTGAGTCCTGGGAATGCTCCCAGTGGACACTGGTCCTAGGATGCAACAGTGCGGTCCTCAGGCTCCTGATGGCTGAGCCATGGGTATTGTTAGGGTGCCAGCCCTGGGCTGGAACTGCGATGTCAGCCCCGTGTAGATTAATCCCATCCCACGGGGCACTCACCGCCCATTCCACTCCTAGAAACAGCCCTGGAGATTTACCTCTCTTTGGAGTTTTCGTTTTTCTGCCTTAAGTTCATCTTCTATTTTCTCTGCGTTTTCGGCAGCTGATTTATAACGCGACACTTGGCTCTCTAACCTTATTATCTAAAAGGGAGGGAAAAGCCAGCAGTGTAAATTACAGGCCTGCTTCCTTTCTCCCGCTGCTGTACGACAGTCAGGATCCAAGGGCGCAGCTTAATAAAATGGAGGAGCACAGCATGCTAGTTGGGACAAGGCTTTGGAGGGTACCCAGGCTCTGGCCAAGCACGCTTTTCACTTGTCCCCCAGGAACCCTGTCCTGACCCCAGTGGGGACTGCTCTGTTCTCTGGCCTTTGTCCATGGAGTGGGAGCCCTCCCAGTTTCTGTTTCCACTGTCCCCTCTGTGGGACTGTCCTGATGGACAGAGTACTGGAAGTAGACAGGGATGGCAGGGCAAAGGTCCCACGAGGATCACGGCCCTCGGCTGATATTCACAGGGCTGGCAGGTGGGAGATAGCAAGGTACAGGGTGAGAGTAAAAGAAGTGGGCTTTGGTGGGGATCCCCAGGCATAATTCCAGCCAAACCAGCGCTAGGGGAAGCTGAGCTCCTCTGCTGCCGGGATCAGGAGCAGGATGCATGAAGCTCGGCCTGTTTTAGCAGTGCTTTTCAGTTTTGCTCCTCCCAAAATCCCAAGTTCCAACTGCACATACACATGACTGAGGGTGAAAGGGGCCTGTTTTCCCTCTCCCAGGATAGCACAGATTGCTGTGGGGCCCAACATCTGGGGGTGCAGTGCCCCAAGTCCAGACATAGGGCAGAGTGCACCTGGCTGGCAAGAAAGCCTGAAAGTCTGCGGCAGAGGGACGTTTGAGCATGATACCTGTTGAATCAGCTAAATTATTTTTAAAGAACAAGATTTTAGAAACTCCCAAACCACCTCAGTTATTCTCTACAACTAAGCCTCCCTCTGAAAGGTCAGTGTCTGCTGTAACAACCCAAGTCCTGAATGCTTTCCTCCTCGACTCCTTCTCTGTGCACACGCTCCCAGATGCTGGCTGCTTCCAGCTGGGCCCCTCAAGACCTTTTTTGGTTCTAAAGGCCTCTGTTGCTTTTTAGCCTCAGTCTGAGGTGCTATTTCTAGCAAACAGAGCTGCCCTGCAGCAACAGTGTTGCTGCCCAAGACTGCTTTAAAAAGTGCACAGGCACGTACGTTTTGTTCTAGTGCAGTTATCTCTTGCTCAGACTTTGCAAGTTTAAATTTGAGGTCGCTGATCTGTCTGTTGGCATCACCTAAAGGTTGGGGGAGAAGGAAAATTCGTTATGCTCTTGGGCTTTGAAAATGTTAAAACAACAGCTCCCGGGAACCACGCCCTTCCTCATCGTCTGCAAATGCGTAAGTTCTGGCCTGTGTCCCACAGCAGCGTCCCAAGGCCAGGGCACCAAGAGTCTGTGATGGGTATGTATGAGGACAGGGGGCCACGGGCTTGTCCAAGAGGACAAAGAAACAGTGGAGTGGGGCTGGGGAGGGACAGACATAATTTCATCTCCCTTAAGCCTGTTTCTGATTTACTGGTGTAAAAATGCTTCTCAGTTTTTCCATATGAACAGCGGAAGACGGCAGTGGCCTGGAAAGCAAGCGTGGCTTCTATCAGAGCTCAGGCCTGCTCTGTCCCCTGCCGTGGGGAGGGACACCCTTGCTCTACCACCTGCCCGTCTTTGGCAGGCCCACAAAGAAACGCCTCTGGGCTTTGGTTTCTAGGGGCTCCTGAGGGGACTGCAGGGGAATGTGGGGCCTCCTCTGCCCTGACAGTTTCAGCACAGCCCTGGGGACAGAGCGTGCTCCCACCCAGAACTGACACTTACGCTGCAGGTCCAGGATGTGCGCATCAGTCCCGTTTTCCACAGTGTCCTCTTTGGCCCTCGGGCCGTCAAGCTTGTTGCCCTTCTGTCTTTCCTCCAGCTGCCCTTTGAGTTTCTTAATCTGAAAACACCAGGGGAAAGTTCTGTCAGTTTCTCCTTTCTCAAGGAGGCTGGAAGCTGAACCCGCAGCTCACCCGAAGGGACATGGCTGGGAAATGAAAACCCGACCCCAGGTGGCCACTGCTGTGTGGTTACTGAGGGTGTCCCCAAAGTGCTACAGAGCCGGGTGGCACGAGCATGCAACAGAGGAGTGTGGTAAAAGGTTGCAATCCATACCTGCCCTGCACCAGAGGGGCTCTGTGACCCCAAACCCAAATTAAAAACCTGCCCATCAGTGTGGTAGGCAGTGCAATGAGCAAAACATTATTTTTATAATATCAGGCTTGAACTATGTTTTAATGCGGGGTGAAAGTCCTCCTTCCCTCTGTCCCTTCCTCTCCTTCTCCTTCCATTCCTTTCCTTTCTATTTTTGCAGTGCTAAGGAGGGAACCACGGCCCAGAGAACACTAGCCAAGCTATATTCCCAATATACCCTCCCTTTTAAATTTTATTTTGAGATGGGATCTCACTAATTTGTTCAGCCTGGCCTTGAATTTGTGATCCTTCCACCTCAGCCTCTGTCACCATGCCTCATGACAAGTTATTTTTTCTTTTTCAGACAGGGTTTCACTATGCAGTTCAGATAGGTCTTGAACTCACTTTGTAGTTCAGGCTGGCCTTGAACCTCCCTCAGCCTCCCAAGTGGTAGGATTATAGGTGTGTGCCACCATACAGAGCAACAAGTTATTTCTAAAGCTGAAATTTCTCTAGGACTCAGGAGGAGACACTATGCTAAGTGTCTAAGTGTCGTGGAGTGGCTTACTGTGGACCTGGGCTTTATTCACAAAGAGAAAGCGCAGTCTGGAGCCTTCTGGGTGCAGGTATTACCCACCCACGCCCCAAACTGTGGTTTTCTCACTTGAAACAAGTACAGAACTATAGCTAGTACATTTTAACAAAACATACTTTATTTTTATTTTTAGCGGCATGGGGATCAAACCCTGCGTCTCCTACCTGCTGGGCAAGTGCCCTACCCCTGAGCCACACCCTCGGCCTGGAGATGTTTTTTAAAATGGACTTTTGAGAGGCTCCTCTCACCCCTTCTGCATCTGATTTGCAAGACTGTCCAACAGAACTGTGAAAAGCAAGGCAAATCCCTCGGATCAGGCTTAGGAGGGGAAATCAGAGGAACCGAATTTCCCTGGGAAGTGGTCGTGGAGTAATTTAATAGCTATCCTGCATAGAAGAAAGATCAAACAGAACAGATGTTTAGGATTTCTTGAGGTCAGAGGTAACAATGAGGCTAAATCACCATGGAAACAACTGATGAGCTTTACCAACACCTGTTGAGGGGAGCTGAAGCCAAGACTTCGGTCAAGCAGGTGAGGCAGTGGCAATGACCTAGCCTGGCCTAGGCTGGCTCAGTGGTCACCTTAGGTGCCACAGGCAGATTTGTTTTATGCAGCAGTTCCTCTGTACAAAATTCAGTCTTGAGTCTTGTGGACTGGTGAGGTTCTATTTTGACACACCAATGCTGGGGCTCAGTGATTTTTTTCCCCAGATGTGATGCATTTAGGAGTTTTAGGCGTTTGGCAGGAAGAATGGGAAGGTTCCTTGTTTCAGGTGCTCTGCTCAAGAACTCAGAAAAAGCTGAATGTGCTATTGAGTGGCTACAATCCCAGCACTTGGGAGGCTGAGACAGGAGGATTGCTGCACATTCAAGGTCAGCCGGTGTTACGCAGTGAGTTTAAGGTCAGGCCAGATACACAGCAAGACCCCCATCTCATCACTGGCCCCCAAATAAAGAACATAGAGATAATAAAAAAAATTGTTACCTGTTCCAATAAGCACTCCCGTTCGTCGATGAGCTTTTTGAACCTAATATCTGAAGAAATGAGAAAGATACAGGTTGTGGTGAATGTGTGGGGCGCGGTCAGCCCTCGCTAACCGGGAGGCTCGCTGGGTTAGTGGGATGAATGATGAAGGTAGTTACACACGTACCATGGTGAATGAGGCCACAGACAGGACGGGAGGACTCAGGAAGCAGTGGTGCCAGCCTCCCCTACATGCTTCATCAGGAGCGGCTTCCGGCTCATGCAAACAGCTAATCTTCTACTAGCTAGCATGCAAGTACGCTAGGCAAACCACACTGCAACACAAGAGCTCACAGGCTTCACGGTTTAACATCATTAGCATAATGCACAGTCAGGATGCAGGGGCACCAGCCTTTTCCTTTTCCTTTTGCAGCACTGAGGATTTCACCCAGTGCCCCCAACTGAGCTTCCAACCTAGCCCAGGGCTGAGATCGAATCTGTGATCCTCCTGCCTCAGCCTCCCAGAGTGCTGGGATTACAGGCCTGTGCCACAATGCCTGGCTAGCACCAATGTTTAAATAGCTTTCCTTTCTCAGGTTATACCTGGGCGTGCTCAGGTTTCTCATTTCTCTCCTAGACTCATCAGTGTCAGTGTTTTGACCACACGCTTACAAATCACAGTTCTGTGGACTCCACGTCTGCTAACCCAGTAACCCAAAGCTGCCATTCTCATAAAAGAAAAGTGTGGCTGCTTTGTTTTCTGAAACCCCTCTCACCCCAGGCAAATATGGGTGCAGACACAGGGTGATCAAAATATCCGGTGAATGTCTACTTAATACAGTAAAAGACACATTGCCATTAATTTGCCTCAATATATACCCCCACACTTTGAATAGACTCATCCCACCATTCTGATCCCTTTCTGATGCAGTTCTGGAAGTCCTCTTCCCTGAATGTCTTCACAAGGCATGACCAAAAATACAGTGAATGCCACTGCTAAGTGCCATCCAAAGGAAAGGCAGATTCCTAAAGACATGATAGTGTGTCCTCATCCGCCTCATTCACTGCATCTTGCACCACATGACTGTTGGCTCTTCCCCAAAGTGAAAGAAACCTTGAAAGGTGAATGTTTTGGATCAGTTCAGGACATGGAGGCATCCATGACAGTTCAATTAAAGATACTTAGGAAAGAGGAGTCCAGAGCTGCTGCAGGAAATTGCAAGGATGATAGGATAAACGTGTCTTCAGGAAGGGGAAGACTTTCAGGGGGATTTATGGCCCTGTGTCTTTTATTGTAATACATTAAAAAAAACCGAACATTCATCCTATTTTTCAATTACATTTTTATATAAGCATCTGTGCGTTTGTGGGAACACCAAGTGCTACAGCCTTTAGATTCAGAGGGGGAACCCAGCCTGAGGAGGGTTTATACCTGTTTAAAGGAAAACTAAGGATGACAATGGGGGGAAGGCCGAGGCACCTCCACGCAGCCCTCCACACAGGCAGGCACTGTTCTAGCAACTTCGGGCCAGTCAGGCTCCACTGGGTGGCTGTCACCACACCCTGCCTCTTCACAGGGAGGAGGTGACTTCCTTAAGGCCACACAGCCTAGCCTCAGGGGCCCCAACCACTGTGCTCCAGATGCCCCCTCCCCTCCAAATGGGACCCTGGCTCCTGGCCCAGGGCTAACTCCTGAGGGACCTCCGAACTCCAGGTTCTTCACAGAGAGGAAATAATTAACCTGGAAAATGATTCATACAAAACCCATCCTTAAATTAAAAATTTAAAAAAAATCCTTGTTCTCATTTTTAAAATAATCTAGCCGCATCCTGATCCAAGTTACATGATCTCTTGAATTGTTTTTTGAAAGGCACAGTATAACCAAGTAAGACAACAGAAAATTGTAAGCATAACAAACCATGGTCCTATGGAATCCCATTTCAATTTGCATGCATTGTTCTACTTCTGAAAGCCCACCCAACACTAAAATGTTTGTGCGTGCGCGTGTGCGCACGCGCGTGCACACACACACACACACACACACACACACACACCAAATGGGGGAGGGGGTAATAAGCCCAGCTCTTTTATCCAGTATCACTTTTAACCTCTAGATTTCATTTTGTACTCCTATATAAAAAACTCTAGACATTACAAGAAACAATGAATACATCACAACTTGATCTTGAAGCTCACATCTCTAGCTATTGTAACCTTTCTTTTCTTTTTCTTTCTTTCTTTCCCTTTTTTGGTGCTACGGATCAAACTCATGATCTTACAGACCTCGCACTTGCCAGACTGTTGCCTATGCCACTGAGCTAAATCCCTGGCCCCTATCTTTCTTACTTTTTCTTTTAGAAGACTCCAAATATGCTAGAAAATAATGGAAAATAAATGTTAAAATATAATAGCAGATAGTGGGGGTGATCTGATCTGTAGTCTTATGGTAAGACTATGAACAACTAGGGAGAAATGGAACTTTTAAAGAAGATAAATTCTAAAACAGAATTGACAAGGAAAACACAAACTAGCTTTCAGAAAATGGAAAACAAGACAGAAGCAAGTTATTTGATATGGAGAAAGTAAGAGGTCTACTTTTCACAGCTCAAGATTAGAGAGCCAAACCTGCAAGTAAACAGAGTCACATCACTGATAGTGTGACCCTTAACAAGAGAACATGGTGACTTATAGTAGCACCCAATGTATAAACAGGCTTTCTTTTATACTGGGAAATTAATCCCCGTTGCCTAGTGAAGATATTTTAATGACACTTAAAAATCTGTTTCTTGTAACTTAAATTCTAGCAAACCTTTAGTCATATGATTTAGAGACCCATGAAACAGTGTTATGGTTTATGTTTGGATGCCCCACCCCCAAGCCTCATGCAATCATGGACATGGCTGAGTCTGGTATTTGTGATTGGTTGTTGTCTAGCACTGGGATTGGTGGTGTGAATGCTGCATTCACCCAGGGGTGGAGCTGGCACACAACGTAAGGGCACGTGTTTTGCTCTTGCTGTTTGCTGTAGCCATGAATGGCTGCCTTGCCATGCCATTCTGCCTTGGAGCCAGCTGACTGAAGCCCCCCAAACTGTAATAAATTTCCTTCCTTCATTTTGAGTGTTGGGTATTTTGTCCCAGCAATGAGAAAAAAGTAACCAAGACAAATGATAAACAAAAAACACAGGCCTTCTAGGGAATTCCTGGGGTGGCCACACTCCCTGGTGCTGGGAAGCTCTGATCCCCTGTTCTTTCCAGCCTGTACCTCCAAGCTCACCAGGGGCCACTCAGGGTGGACCACAGCCACAGTCAGCAAGCACAGACTTTCTAACTGCCCTCCCCAGATCCTACCTCCCTGAAACCCTAAAAGGCAGGCCTGGGAGGGCAGGCTGGCTCAGAACCACCCACTCCTGAGTTGGATTCTCACTCAGCCCTCAGGGCCCCAGGATGCAAGGACATCCTGGGGAGCAGTGGGCATCCTGGGTCAGCTTGTCCTCCCCAGGTTCCACCAAGGTGCCTCAGCCATCTCTTTCTTGTGTTTGCAGAGCCCAAGGGGTCAGTAGATGAGAGATGGGTGCTTATATCAGTCACCAGCTCTTCCCACCATGGGTCTCAGAAACTCCAAGTGTAAAGAGCAAAGTGAAAGACAGACACCAGGAAAGACAGGAGTTTTTACAGATGAAAAGGGGCAAGATGGGTGTGGGGGACGTACAGAAAACAAAGCTCCCCATGAGGAATGGGGTCAGCTTGTGCTGCAAACATGGACAAAAAATAAAAACTGAAAAACATAAACTGTACACTGAAAGTGTATATATTTTATCATGCAACATATTCATCAACAAAATTATTTAAAGAAACATAAGAGTGGCAGTACAGGGGGAAGGACAAACAGAAGGGTCTTCCTCCCAAAACAAACTTTTCTATATACACAGTGTCATCAGACTGAATGCAAGTACTCTGATCACACGCTCACAAGCACACTTCCCTTTCCCAGGGACCCAGGTGGACATTCGGGATGAGCCTTCCTGTTGTGGTCCTGTGCCTCAGTGGCCCTGGCTGCTCCTTGCACGCTGTGATTTCTCACAGAAGGGGTCCATGGGTGCAACACAGGAGCCCAAGCCGTTCTGGAGTTCTGATGATATTCCCACACCTCCTTACACCAAGGACACCTATGCTCACCGATCCTGTGATTCTCGGCTACTGTGCCAGGCTACTGTGTTGTCACATTGCATACAGAGCAGACGGCTCTCAAATGGTCAGGAGATGAAGCCCAGCGTGGTGGCTCACGCCTGTAATTCCAGCACTTGGAAGGCTGAGGCAGGGGGATTGCTGCAAGTTAGAGGCCAGCCTGGGCTACAAAGTAGTGAATTCAAGGGAGCCTGAATGACATGGTGAGTCACTGTCTCAAAACAGCCACCACCAAACAAAAAGGTCAAGAAATACTGCGCTTGTTCTGACACCCTTTTCCCTTCTTTTTCACTCTCTCCTGCTTGTCAGCTGTGTGCTTCCCACCAGACAGCAAGGCCCCAGCCTCTTGATTCCCAGTGCAGCTTACCAAGGGCTTGCTGAGTACCAAGGTGGGGGCGACCTGGGGACCTCTCATGGAGGGACAGCAGGGAACTAAGAGGGGATGCTGGCTGTTGGATTGCTTCCCAAGGGCCTCTAGAAGTGGGCAGTGTATGTGGTGGGGACACCTACTGGAGTCCTGCAGCCCCCTCGTCTGCTGTTTCCACAGCCTGATCCAAGAGGATGCGTCATACACCACCCTCCTCTTCAGGATCCCCAGCAGGGAGGAAAATCGAAGGCTTTCACATCTAAGGTGGGCATCAGAACAGAGACGCCGTCAGCAGGGGCAGCACCCAGGAGCTGGGAGGTCACCCGAGGACAGACAGGGCTGGTGTGGGGAGTTGACTCAGCATGTTGCTGAGTGGGCTTTTGGAGTGGCCCTTCTTGGGCCGCTGGGAGCTCACACAGGAGGGGACACTGCTGTGAAGGGATGCTGTGACCCAGGGCAGGGTCAGAGGTCAAGAAGCCCAAAGACCGGAACCACAGGCTTGTGAAGTTATGAAATGCTTTTATTTCAGTTGTCTAACACTTCGGTTTGCTCAGGTTTTACCGAGGCTTTGGTCCTTCTGCACTCAATTATCTCTCGTAACAATGACATGAATTAGCATCAACTCATCGAGTGTCACCCGTATCCATAATGTACATTCTTGAGTGATTTTATATCTTATCATTACTTTTTATTTAACTTTACAATTACTTTTAAAGCTCTTTTATATAGAAAATATATATTTCTTTCGCAGGTCAAAACAAGAATTTTCCAATCAATATACTGACAAACAACAAATATATTTGTACCAAAATAACAAAAGTGATTGAGCTACTTAAAATACCCAATTATAGATTAATAAGTAGTTTCCACAAGAATAAGTAACTTTTATATTGCTCTTTTGACTAATAAGACATTCAAACAAAGAGTAGCAATTTCAAGATTTAAAAATTTGTGATTCCCCCCAGCAAAACTACAGTAGGAAATGCAGTTTCAACAGGTCAACTCTAGAAAAACATCTCCAAAAAAACCTTTTGAAAGTCTTTGTATAAAATGAATTTGGTACATCATTAGTATGAAGTCAAAATCTTTTACAAAATCAATTCGGGTACCACTGAGAATGAGACCCTCAAGTCTCAGTGTGAAACAAAATACTTCAGTGAGGTAAAGCAAATAAGACCTCTCTAGTACTTTCAAATATTTGTTATCTCTAAAACGATAATCATTGTCCTAAAGGTGAAAATCTTATCTCTCAGTGACCTATAGGCTACTTGGCCATTTATCTCCTTTAAATAAAACACCAGACAGGTTATAACATACACATTAAAATCAACTATGAAAAGTACATATATTTGAATGAGACGTAGTCGCTTAAATATCCACTATCTTCATAAAGCAGAAATCTAAGAATGCTCTTTGGTCATCTCAATTAGATGTTGATGTATTTGGTCAGGAATAGTCACATTATGTTGGTCTCAGGCAAATGCTAAGCTACACCGCCTAGGGCTGGAGCAGGCTTTCCTTACCCATGCTCCTGGAATGCTCTCATTTTGAACTTATGTCAAAAACAAATGTGCTTTTCTGATCCGGGTGATGAGTCTTGATGACTTAATAGAAACCTAAAAGTAATGGTCTGTACTGTGGGGTAGCAGAGGCCGGGCGGTCACCCTGCCACAATGCGTCTGAGACTCAGGATGACCTCCAAGTGGCCCTGGTGGAGGCAGCAGGTCAGCGTGCGGCCATCCCTGTCCTGGGAGCCTGTCTTGCGCCCTGCTTGCTTGCCTGCCTGCCTTATGACATGGTGCAGTCCTCTTTGCCTTTGCCTTTCTCGTTCCCTCCTTTTTCATGGCTTTTGCTCTCTGAATCCAAGCCCCCCAGCTCCTCGGTTGGCCCAGACAAGTCACCTTTTTCTAGGCTGATGCTGCCTGCAGCTTCCTGGACCATCTGATTCTGCTGTTCGTGTGTCACACACATCTCAGGACTTCCTGTCTGACAGGCATTCTCGGTGGTCCCTGAGGGGCTTTCATTTTGCAGCAGGGAGCTGCTGGTCCCATCTGCATTCTCCGCCTCTGAAGTGACACCAGCTAGGTCGACGCTGCCATCTGTGACACTTTCCGCTGACTCTTTCTCACTAGCATCAGTGCCCGAGGGCTGAACGGCACCACCTGCCAAATCCACGGCGTCCCGGGCAGCCCCCTCACTCCCTCTCCCCGGGTTCATGTCATCATCCTCTTGGTTCAGTTTTCCATCCCACTCGGGACAATCAGCAGGCTCGACACCTCCCGCCAGGATTTTCTGCGCTGCGTTTTCGGAAACCTCCTCTTGCGCTTCCTCTGCTGGTTTTTCACCAGCAAACTGTCCTGGCTCTCCCTGAGCCATGCCCCCATCTGCATCCTGATAGGTCAGCTCTTTCCTGACGTCTTCAAGGCTTTCCACAGGTGCAGATGATTTTTTCTTTTTGTTTTTCTTTTTCTTATTCTTTGACTTCTTCTGGGATGAATCCAATGACTCCGTCTGCTGGGTGTTCTTTACTTCACTGGGTTCATGATCGGGGTCTGCCCTCCCTGGACTCAGGACTTCCTCTTGGTTGTCCTTGGCTGCAGGAGCCTCTGGAATGGTCTGTGCATCTGTCTGGACTGGTTTCTCGTCCTTTGTTCCTGCATCTCCCTCCTCCTCCATGTTGTTCTCCCTGCCTACTTCTGCACTCTGAGCAGAGGCCTCTCCAGCCTCGGCTGCATCCTGTTTGGTGAGCTCCTTCTCTGAGCTGTGCCCCATGCTGGTGCCCAGCTCATTGACTGGATGAGTCCCAGGGTGACTTTCAGGGGCTCCCACTGCAGCTCCCCCTGTCTCCAGCTCCTCTTCTATGTGGCCCTCACCTGGCCCCCTAGGATCTGCACCACTCACCCATTCAGCTTCAGGTCCTTGCACAGGAGTGGATCCCTGACATGGTTTTGGGTGAGTCTCTTCCACCTCTGTTTTCAAACCTTGGTTCTCTTGGTCCTGCCTTCCCACAGACTGCTCACTTTGCTCTATGACATCTGAAGCATTACAAGTATCCTGTCCCTCGAGGGGACTCGAGGCTCCACTACCTAAATTCTCTGGACACTTGGGCTGCCCCAGGGATGCTCCAGTCCCCTCGGCTGAGATGACTGTGACTTCCTGGGAGCCAGTCTGCCCCAGAGTTTCACAATCCTCTGGATGCTGGCTCTGTACTTGCTCCTCGAATCCAGCATTTGCTAAGTCTTCAGAGCCTCTCTGGCCCTCAGCGTTCTCAGCAGGATCAGACACCTCTACGCCCACGCCATTCTGTACTGGGTCCTTTTTGTGCTGTCTGTGCTCAGCATTCTGCAAGATTTCTGTTTTCCCCACATTCTCCACAATTTCATTCTCCACCTCCACTTCTTTGGCTCTCCCTAAAAGACCATGGAGAGAATTGAAGGGACCCCAGGATGCAGTGGCCACTTAATATACAGTAAAATGTAAAGACAAGCTTGGACTGCCACCCGCCCTGTTCTGAGAGAGACCAAGAGCAAGAAAAAGAAAGACAGAGAGTGTGCACGTCGCAGGACACGGAAGCCGCCCACTTCTGTGCCACAAAGCAGTAACTGCGTTAGTGTGGTTTTGCCACCATCTCAGAGGCAGGCGTGGCCGCTAGCCCCACTGGCGTGCACTGGTCTATCCAGGTGAAGTTAACAAATAGAAAGAGCTTGGGCCAGGCAGCCAAACAATCCAAAATACTGGGCTTCAGAGGGACTTCTGGCCACACCGAGGTTTTCCTTCCTAACATCCATCACAATTACCTGGATGCTACCCTAACAGCAGCTTGCACATAGTTTTTAAAAAGCACATTCAGTTCACTTTCAGAGACTCAGCCTCAAGATCAGTCTTAAGGCAGATGCTTTGGGAGCAGCTCACAGAGCCGGGTGTGGTGGCACATGCCTGCAATCCCAGCACTAGGGAGGCTGAGGCAGGAGGATCACTATAAGTTTGAGGCTAGCCTAGGCTACCTAAGTGAGTTTAAGGCCAGCCCAAATGACATAGTAAGACTGTCTCAAAAGAAAAAAAAAAAACTTTTGCCTTTCATAGTGGCAAAAAGAAATCTGTGTTTCACCACCACACACTGTCTTGCTGGGAAGGTGTCCTGTGTCTACCCTGAATACTTGGTGTCCCCTGGGGTGTGGCGAGGGGCCTAGCAGAAAGGCATGCTGCACACCAAGGTGACCACTTAACCCAACAGATTTCTCGTCAGTTAAAAAGTGCATCACTAGTTTGGAATGAACAGCCAAATCCGGGATTCTCCAGAGACACACAAGCCCATGTGGTTGAGGTCAAAGCCTGATGGGTCACAACCCAGGGGTCCCACAGCTGAGGTGCTGACCCCAGAAGGTGGGGTGATGCCAAGACTCTTCCCTTATTTACTTCACCCTTTAAATGTGTCTACTATTGCACCTCAGGTGAAGCACGTTTTATATTAAAGAAATAGTGCACATAAATTAAAACTAAGTTCACCTAAGGGGAAGGTCCCCCAAGTCCTCACAGATGGGCTCTGCAGTCAAAGCTATTTGGGAAACACTCACGGAACAAGTGCTGAGGTTCTTTCAGCATCAGGGAGGGTTAGAGAGACCCACACATGGGGACTCTGACAAGAGCAGCACAATCAAATCCCTTGTGCCTTAGGGATGACTTCTAGAGCCTTGGTGGAAACCCTGTTTCTTCCAACACCTTCTACACACAAGAGCTGCTTCCTGAACAGATATACAGATAAAGATACCCCTCCCCGAGGAGCAGGTCCCAAGAACCTGGAGAAGCTGGGGCCTGTTGGTTCCTGCATCTGCAAGGATAAGAGGTCAGATGGAAGCTGCTGCCTCAGCTAAGGGTCTTGGCCCGCACCTCAATCCAGCCCTGTGGCAAGAAGGCAGCAGATCCCAGGACACATAGGGCTTCTGTGGGAGCTGGGCTGCGTGCCAGAACCGCCAGGGTCTCCCCAAACCAAATGTGATGAATACTAGTCAGTGGATTTCTCCAGATGGTGACATACTTTGGGATTTGCTGGACTCTCCAACTTTACATACTTGCAAAAGCAAAAGTGAGGCATACACAGGAGGACCCCCTCTGACAGGCAGGGTACCCTACTCCTGCTGGGAGGTGCCTCTCCAGCACAGACCTTGCCCAGGACTCCACTGACTGCCTGTCATCCGCTACTGATGCCCCAACACCCTCCATCTGCACCAGCACCAGCACTAGCATCAACTAGCTGGTTGGCACATACGGGCAACTGGCCTACTTCACAGCTCTGACGGATCTATCACAGGGAAGTTAAAAGCCGCTCTTGGCACGCATGCGAGCAAGACCGAGTGGCCCTCTCCACACTGCTGTGAAACTGCTTCCCACTTGGTAGCTCTGAGAAGCAGTGAAACGTGTCCTTGAGCCGTCCATGTGAGCACTAGATAGACACATGCCAGGCAACACGCGTGGGTGACCGCATGGCTGGGGGGAGCTTCCCCCACAGGATGGAGTGGGGCATGCTGGGTGACAGTAAATGATCAGTGACCGTGGCTTCAGTTCTGACAATGCATGGAAGATGGATCAGTGTGGACTGGAAAGGTGAGAGGATCAAAAGGAAAACCAACACTTACCTAGCGTCCCATCTGAGGCTGACTTGAGGGCGTTTATCTCTTCTTTTGACATTTTGGTAGGTCCTGGGCTCCCGACGTTATTAAGTGTGTCTGAAGTTTCTCCATTTGTAGCTACTTCTGAATTTAGGATTATTCCATGTTTCTGGAGGGGGGGACGGGGAGGAACCAGGCTCATTGAAATATACCATGGTATCTGGCTCAACTATCCTATTAATTATTATAAAAAGGGAAACTATTTTCCTGAAGTAGCGGGTAACTCCACAGAGACAGTGAAGCGCCCTTCTGGGCACCACAGCTATGAATATCTGTCAACGCACCCCAACTGGGATGCCTTCTTCCAGTGCTATCTCCGCTGTGTCCTGCTTTGTGGCCTAAGCTTCTAGTGACAAGACACTTTCAGTGGGCACCCTTTCCACGGGGTGATGGCCTGTGGGCTGTCACACAGTGCAGCATTGGGTCAGTCACCGAGACTAGAGTCCCAGCTTCGTGCTTTGAAGAGGAAGAAAGAGGTAAAGAAATACGCACGGGGTCTGAAAGGGCTAAGCAGGTGGGAGAAGGAAGCGAGAGGCAACTGGGACGCCTGGGGTGGTCACAGGAACCTCACTGTGGGCCAGCTCTGGGATCTCTTTACCGGCCACTCCACAGCCCATGGCCCTGGCCCAATGCCCTGCTCCCCCCAACCCCCGTCTCAGCTCCAAGCTGTACCCTGACAGGTGGCTACTCTGCTCTGGCCTTGGCCTCTGGGGCAAAACTCGATGTGTCCCTCGCAGCACTGAGGACTCTGCCAGAGCCGTGAGCCTCTCTGCGCCACCCCACTGCATGGGCCCTGGGCCATGTCTAGGGGTGGGGACTGTGCTCCTAGAATCTGGAGGGCTGGGTCTAAGCACACGGCCTCTCTCCTACTGCACCCCAGTTGCTGAGGAGCTGGAGAAGTCCTTGGAAGTGAGGGCTCCCGCCCCAAGTCTACCCTGGGACGTTTTCTGCCAAGGGTCAGAAGGGACCCGAGGGCTCTCTGAGAAACTCAGCGTTGGAATCTGGGCCACTTGCAGATGAGCTGTGCCTACACTCAGCCGAGAGCCAGAACAGCACCCCAACGTGGCCCATGTGTGCCACTCTGAGCCAGTCAACCTGATACAGGAGTGGCACCAACAGCGAGAGTATGACACGCAGGCCACCGCATAGCCGTGGAGGCAGAAGTTGTCTCAAGCAGAGCTTTGGCTTCCTACCTTGCATTCCTCTTTCAGCTTGGCTACTTCTTCTCTAAGGTCATCGCGCTCGCTCCTTACGGAATCAAAGAACTCTTTCTGCCTCTCTAACGCCTGCATGTGCAGCAAGCAGAGAGAAGGGAGAGTCACAAAGAGGAGAGGTCCCTGGGCAGGGAGCAAAGACTGCATCCGAGACACGGATGGACACGCAGGACACGCACGAAGCCCATGCTGGCAGCAGCTTGTCTAGGCACTGTGACCGCCCCCGGAAACAGAGCCCCTTGGTTCTGTGAGATCCAGGAGGCAAGTCCACTGCCTCACTTTCTAGTTTGGTTTGTGGTGTTGCAGAGTTAATGGCAGTGGCACGCACATTTAAGTGAGGGGCAAATAAAGGACAGAAAGGAACCAGGCATGCTTGTGCAAGTCTGTGACTCCAGGATTCATGAGGCTGAAGCAGGAGAGTGCCATGAGTTTGAGACCAGCCTGAACTACATAGCGGGACCTTATCTCAAAAAGGAAAGAAAAGAAAAGAAAAAGAATCAAAAAGAGAAAAAAGGAACTCTAAAGAGACCCCCAAATGACTGCAATCTGCTTATACACATTAATCGTGGGCGTCTGTGGTCACACACAAACACAAGTGGCTCAGCAACTGTCAAGGGGGGGGCCACGGTGTGGCTCTGCACCAGGACCAGGTGACCACATTTGTACCTCTGGCCATTGTTGGGGTGGGGTCCCCTCAAGCTGCTGTGTCTTAGAAACACCTATTGCCATGCATCAGCAGGAAACAAGGGGTCCCTTCCCCCCGCATGTGGGTGGGTCCAGATCTCTCTGAGGGAAACCCCCAGGTGAGGTGGGCACAAGGGATCCCCAGAACCTGGGCCACACAGGGTGTACTGCCCTCGATCTTTGCAGCTGCCACACGGGGAACCCTCGAGGGCTGTGGGTGGGGCCAGGGAGCTGACGTGTACATGGTTGTGAACTCTGTGTCTTGGGGCCTCATGAGCACCCACACGAGCACTGTTGCCAAGTGAAGACCCTAAGATTGGCATCTGCCAGGCAGCTTGCCCATGTGTGTAGGTTTTCAAAGACCGAGGACGCCTACCCCTATCTTTTTGTCTTTCCACTCTATTGTCTCCTGCAGATCAGAAATCTCCCTGATATAACCCGCCTGTTTCTGCTGCAGCTGTCGGATTTCCTGAGGAAAGGAACAGATGGGAAGAAAGCAGACAGAGTTAAGCAGGAAGAAAACAACCCAACCGGCGAAGGGTGACCTGGATGCCAGCCAGGACAGTGGACAGCCAGACTGTGTCACCTCACTGACCCCGCAGGCCCTGCACGCAAGGATCATTCTCCTTGTCTTGCTTGAAGGTTCCAAGGGATGGGGAGGGAACCTCTGCCTGCCTGAAAGTCACCACTGTGCTGAGTACGTGGGGAACGAAGAAGCCGCCCTGTGAGTCACACGCTGCTTCCTGGAGGGGCCCTTGGGTGAGTGTGGCCTTTGCAGACCCCGAGTCCTTCATAAGCTAGGGTGGCAGTGATGTCTCTGGACCATATGCTTGCGGGGACCACTGTCACACCTGCCGTGTGGCTGAGTGAAACTACATGGACTCCTGTGGATGCTGTGAAAAACTGTCATACACTCAGGGCTTAAATCAACATGGATTTGCTCTCTTCCAGTTCTGGAGATGGTAAGTTCACAGCGGGCCTTAGGGGTTCCAACTGGGCTTGGTCCTGCTGGGGACCCAGGAAGACTCAGTTTCCTCATCTTGCCCACCTTCCAGAACCTTCTTGCCTGCACTCCCTGGCTGTCCCAGCCCCTACTTCTTCCCTCGACTTGTCCTCTTTTTGGGACCCCTAAGGGGACATGGAGCCCACCCTACTGATCCAAGCTGATGTCACCTCTGGAGGCCTTGAATTTGGCTGCATCCGCAAGCTCCTGTCACCATGCAAGGTGACGTTTACTGCTTCCAGGGTGAGGACAGGGACAGCTTTGGAAGGTGGCACATGCAGGACCACTGCAGAGGAATCTGCACACCGAGGGGACTGCTGCCCTGAGTAATGCGTGGGGTGTCCCTGTAAACATGCAGGTAACATGAGTAACTGCTACGGACTGAGCTGGGTCCCCCGAATTTCCACGTTGGAGCCCTGACCTCCAAGGTGATAGTGTTTTGAGACTGAGCCTGCAGGGATCCATGAAGCTTAAATAGGTCCTGGGAGAGGGGGGGTGTCCTGCCCTGGCACAACTAGTGTCCAAGTGAGAAGCTCTGAGTCCTCTCTGCCTTCAAGGACACAGTGGAGGTGACCGCTGCAGACCAGGCAGGGGCTCCCTGGCCCCTCACCCAGACCTCAGACTTCCAGTCTCCAGAGCAGAGAGCAGTGGCCTTTGGTGTTGAGCCCCAACCCCACACAGCAGTCTGAATTGGAGCAGTGAAACCAAGGAGATGCCTGACCGCAGGAAGCCGCTCCACTCACCTCCAGCATCTCGTCCCTCTGCCGCAGGGCCTCCTTAACCTCAGCGAACTGGAACTGCAGGACGCTGTGTGCGTGCCTCTCCCGCTCAAACTCCTGCAGGAGGAAGCAGCCACGCCCTCTATCACTTTAGAGTCACGTGCCCCTCACTTGCTTCAATGACCTCACCACCACCTCCAAGTCAGAGGGCGCACAGGGCCACTCTTCCCAACACAGTGAAGACACCCCGATGAGTGGCCTCAGGGTGAGGAGGAGCCGATGCCAACAACAAGGCCTCGGATTCCTCTCTGGGGAGCAGGCAGGGCCAGGCTCGGCTCCAGCATCCCCTGGGGTTCCCGGGGTTGGAACAGGATGATAAAAATCACCCTTGATTTACAATAGGGCAAGGAGCACTTAGTGGGTGAAAGGAGACCAATGTAGCTGACCTGGGTAGTCAGCTTTCCTCCAGGGAAAAAGCAGGAAAGGCAGGGGCCATGGGGCCATGGAGGGGTCAGAGCTGCTCCCCAACCCTCACCCCACTCTGTGAGGCACCCTCCTTGGGTCTGGCTGCTGAGCTCCTCCATCCACACTCATCCACAGCAGCACACCTGTAATAATGCTCTGGGCCACAATTAACTTTGCTGAAGCTTAGAGGACAGCACTGTACCTGTCTCTAGGTCTGTCTCGTGGGCTGCTGGAGAAAGGATTTGACCTGGGTGCCAGGCTCCTTTCTGAGGGTGACAGATACCTTCCCTCCCGCTGGGCTTGGTTGGCTCTTGCCCCTGCCCCTGCCCTGGGCACTCGTCCTAGCACACGCAGCCTCTTGTAGGTGACACTATGGTGCTGGCCACTGGGTGCAGCCAGATGGCATCCTGCTTCTGCTGCCTCAGGCCCTGGCCTCCGGCTAAGGAAAAGGACAGGAGCTCGGCTGTCAGGAGCAGAACCCCAGTCAGCTTCTAGCCTGGTTCTGCAGCAGCCAGACCAGAACCCTAACAGGACCCTGGTTTTAACCCTCAGGATTCTGAAGATATAGCCAGTTACAGAAGAAAAGGAAGAAAAATGACACTCAAACGTTCAAGTCTATCTCAGAATCTCTAAGGAAATGGACAACATTAGGGATTAAAAAAATCAACCATGTCTAAACATGTGGAAAAACAAGCACCCCCTGCCCTCCGGCTCATGAAGAACCTCTGCTTGCAGGCTTCCCAGACCCAGGCACTGTCCCGTGCCTCCATGCAGACTCGGGCTGACCACAAGACAGCAGCAGGGCAACCCAGTGGTTCCACACAAAGGCCCACACAGGTTGACCCGTCACTGAGCCTCAGGATATCAGGATATTTGTTTTTTTTTTTTTTGAGACCAGGTCTTAATATGTAGCTCATGCTAGCCTTAAACTCAAGGTGCTCCTCCTCCCTGAACCTCCCCAGGGCTGGGATTACAAGCAGGTGATGTATTGAATTCTTAAATGGAGAAGCCATATTCTCCCAACCATAAGAAAATAAACGAATATAGTCTTCTTAAAATCTGTGACATTATTTGTCCAGGATGGTAAAGAAAAAAATTAAAACACGCAATGTGGGGTAACAGAAAACAAAGTCATCTGAGTGGGGCTTATCCAAGCGCACGGGCTTTTCCGTGGCTGTGTCTGCCTTCTGCACAGAATTCGACAGCGGCTTTAGGAAAACTGTCCTTGCAGGGGCCACGGCATCCCTGTCCTGGAGTCCGGGCTTCCTGGGCTCCTGGAGACCGTGACACACACACAGACCCTTGCACCGCCCATGACTCCTGAGCACCTGGCACCCACCTTGCTCTTCTCCTCACACTGCCGCCGGGCCTCGGCAAGCTCCTCCTCCAGCTCCAGCAGCGCATCCTTGAGGGTGTCCACCTGGTACATGAAGTTGGTCTTCTCATTGTCCAGCTGTGCATTGGAAACCATAGCCTTCTTGTATTTCTCTTCCACCTCTGCCAGCGAGTCCTGCAGAAAGGGTCAGGGTTTTGCAACTGCATTAGGAAACCCAAGTAAAAATGGACGTGGCACTCTAGAAAAACCAGCCGGCAGTGCAGAGAGACCTTATTTCCGGGAGCAAATAATCACAATGGGAAGCACGTGTGGTTTCCACTCGGCCTCTCAAGTGCACCAAATTCTCATCTGTTTTGAGCTGAGCCGGGATGAAAGCCCAGCATCCTCTCATTGGGGCAGAATCAATTGGCAGAAACCGAGGGCCACAGAGCTGGCCAGGGACTCTGGACTTGTAACTCAGTAGCTGGGCCTCCCCCGTGGTGTCAGGGCTGCTCACCAGGTGTCTCACACAACCACATGAGGTAAGTGGCTGTGGCTGGTAGACACAGTGACGTGACAGGTGGCAGCCTCACCATAACACAGGTAACTGCCTGTGTGCCCTGGCTTGTGAACCAGGAAGTGGCTGGTAGTGACTGCACACTTCTGGTAAACTGGGAAACTAAACACAGGCCTCACTGGAAAGACAAAGGTCAGTCCCCAGAGGGGACAGCAGGGAATGACACACGTGGTGGTGCCCTCATGTGGCCACATCTTTGCAGGTCCTGGAATGGGAGGTGGTGAAGCCAGAAGAGAGAAGGCAGAATTGTGGGTGCCAAGCACCAGAGCTAAGGAAAGCAGTGTGGGTGGCTTAGCTGGGAGCCTCACAGGCTGTGCAGAAGCTGCACAGGGGCTGGTATGGTCCTGTCCTGCACTCCAAACCAGGGCAAAGATTTTAGATGGGTCCAGGGCTTTCCAGGAAGTGTGGGGGTTCCCTTTTGACATGAGTTGAAAGCTAGACTTAGTCTTTCCCCTTTTAAATAGAGGGGACAATCCTGAGAAGGATGGATAGGTGAGTAGTGTATGTCCCCGTGTTCAGTGTTCTCTGATGGAGCTGAGACTCCATCCTGGGTTCTTCCTGGGGTGCTGCAAAGGAAGTAACAGACCTGCTACATTTCCATAGCAACTACTCATCCTACCATCAAGGTGACTTCTGTTTCCCATTAGTGCATTAGCACAGGTGCATGCACACACTCAAAGCCAGGTGACACTCATTCGGACAGAAGCCCCTCAATCAGTAAAAACTCACACCATGCAGGTAATCTGCACACTCCCCAAAGCACACACGTTAACCATGCCCTCGTGGTGGACAGCAGATGTTGAAGCCTGTTTGTGTGTGATGACTATGGAAGGTGAAGAGGACCAAAATCCTTCTGTAAGTGTCCCTGTGTCTGGACACTGGTTTTAGCCTGAAGGAAGGAAGTGAGCTTGACACACACTGGGAAATTGTTAGTGACCTTTCTCCTGGGGAGCTGCGGTTTCATGACAGGGCAGCACCATGCTGGCCTTCCTGCTGTCCCTGGCCTATCGCCTGGGCCCCTGCAGGCTGAGTCACACTTTGAATTCCTCCCATGGGGTTTTCCACACTAGCGTGGATTAGCACTGCGAGCACACACTTCCACACACTGGTACCTTCAGCTCTTTCAGGCCCTGCATGTACTTTCCTTCTACATCCTGAATCTGGTCCTTTAGCTCATTGAGCTCCTGGGAAGCAGCAAATGATGAGGAAAGTCAGGGAAAAATATTGGCTGGAGGAGGCCTCATGCAGCGGACTCTCACCCCCTGCATCGTTCCTATCATCTGGGCAGTCCCAGTACACACTTCCTTTTTGTTTCTTAAAGCATTAAAAGAAAATAAATAGCAATATTACAAGGCTCAGATGTAAGTGTACCACCTGTCATTTTATACAATTTTGCAAAATTTGGCCTTGTCTCATATACAGCAGTACCTGGGTACTTGTTGACTGGCTTTAGAGGGTGAGGTAAGCACCAGAAATGACCAGCACCACACCACCAATTTTGGCTGAAAGGGTAATGAGGCACCAGGAAGCGGAGACCAACAAGTACAGCCTAAGCATGAGGATAGGACGACAAGAACTGGAACATAACCGTCTTCTGTCTCTCTCTCTCTCTCTCTCTCTCTCTCCTTAAAAGAGCTTCTGAGGACAGGACTAAGCACATTCAACAACCCATTTTGTACCCTGGGCTCCTGCTCCCTGCATGACACAGCGAGAGTTTGGGGAGACATCGGCAAAACCTGCGCCTGCCCTCAGAAGTACCGAGCCTGCTCTGGGACCTTTTCCACCTCCACCGTCCTGGAGCCCAAGGCGGAGCGAAGTGCAGCGGGGCTGCCAGGGGCCGGCAGTGGGCAGTGTATGTGGTATTTTAGGAAAAACAGTCAAAAATCCATTCTGCTGGCTTCAGTGGCTCACAAAACATAGGCGACAAAAAGCAACTTCAGGGAATCCCAGGCCATCCCCAAGAGCCGCATAAATCCCCTGTCCTCCTGGGCAAATGTCATCCATCTGCTCAGGTGTCTCCAGTGTGGGCTGGCTTCCTCTGTAATCATTCTGAGGGTGAGAGAGCTCTTTGGTAGGAGCCAAACCCAACTCCTGAGGCTGCTCTGTCTTGGTTCTGTCCTCTGGAGGGTGTGACCTTCAAAGGTCACCTTTCTGCCCCATTCAGGGACAGTGGCCCTAGCTACTTGGACAAACAAGACTGCATTGTTTTTCTCTTGCATGGGGAACTTCACCAAATACCTGGTGCCGTGGGCACAACAGAGATGGGTGAAGGCCCACGTTCCGGTCGGAGGAGGAACCATTTCAAAGCAACAAGGTAACCCAGAGCATGTTCCGCACAGAAAGGCACCCTCAGGTGGGGGGATGGCCCGAGGTTACCTGCTGGGCCTTGGTGCTGCAGAGTCTGAAACACTCCAAAAAACATACACCACCGTCCACACGCATCAGCACACACGTGGCTGATCACACCAGCATATACGGCTACCCTGGTGGACCCAGTGTGCACAGGGATGTGAAGGGGACAGACACATCCACCTGGTGGGACCTGGACAGGTCAGGGCCCATAGGAGATGTGGGTTGAGTGGGGTCTTGGTGTTACAGGAGGCCATGCTCCAAGGGAGTCAGGATGGAGAAGAGTGAGCCAAAACCTGACTAAATGTGTCCTTTTTTTTTTCCTAACTTGAAGACTGATTTTTATGAGGTCATGAGTGAGCAGAGGGTCTTACCTTAATTTCCCTCATGGAGGCCTCGGTATCCATGGAGATGGAGGTGTCACCACTTCCCCTGCGGGAGGAGGTGCCGCCGAGCGAGGCCAGGGTGGCCGCGGACAGGCTGGGCATGTTGCGGGAGCCCTGCAAGGTGTGAGGGTCAGTGCAGCCGCAGCCAAAGCCCAGGCCCCCGGGGCGCCAGCGGCACTGTGTGTCTGTTAGCTCAGCTCCCCCGGGTGGTGTGAGCTGGGGTTTGCCTGCACTGAGGGTCCGCTCTGTACTGGGCATGGATGTCTCACAGGATCAGGACTCCACGGACCCCTTGGGGAAGTGATGCTATGCTTGGTGGGCCACTTACTGGTCCCGGTCACTCACCGCTGATCAATCTTACTAACACTAAGAGCCCTCTCTTCCCATCATCTTCACCTTGGAGTACTGGGTCCCCCTGGATCAATGCATGCCTCAGATGGAGCCACAGAGAAATTCCTTACCTTCTCAGTGAAATCTTTTTCCGGTCTTTCTTCAACCTATGGAGGAAACAGGACAAATACTAAACACGTCAAAGCATTAAATGAGTAACATGAACTGGGATAAGATGATTAAAAATAAAACATGAGTTTCCCTTATTTAAAAACTGAGAAGGAGGCTGTGGGTGCCTGGCTTCTCCCGCTTCCTGTGTGGCTGTCACCTGAGGTCCTTCTTTTGCCCCTGCCAGGTGGGCTCAGTGGGACCCAGGCAAGGGGGAATTAAACGTGGCGTTCTAAGCAGTGGGCGCAGCACATGCATACCTGGCTGATTTCTCTCCAGCACTGAATTCCACCGTTTGCTTTCCCAGTAAGAGATGCATCCACCAGATTCCTGAGACTCCAGACCCACCTGGGCCTCAGGGACGCAACGAAACCATAAAACTGTCACACTTGCCACTGCCACTAGATGGCAGCCTGGCACCAACATGAGGGGCAGAATGTAAACCAGGGGGTGCTCAATTCTGACCTAAAGCACAATGCTGTATCTCTAAAACATGAAGACTCGGAGCGATAAGGAATTCTTACGCCTCATCCCTGAAGCCCACTGAGTGGTCGTGTGAGGTGGACAGGGATGAGGTGCCGTCTGCCCTGTGGCCTGTTAGCTGTCTAAGCAGCACTCACAGCCTAGGCCAATGGGAAAACTCCTGGCAGATTTACAAAAGACGTTACTGCAGCCCTTGGAAATCACCATGAAGCAGGCATGGGTGAAAGGCATCCCTTGGGCATGGTGGTGCGCTTGGCCAAGGGACCCCGTTCTCCGACCCAGCTCATACCAGACCCTAGTAGGGAACAGGACCATGAAGGCAATGCCACTGCTGTGTCCTTCACAGCACAAAGGGATGGTCATAAACCCTGCTCAACAAACACCAACCCAAGGTCACTTCCTTTCTGATTTAAGGGACAGTGGCGGGTCCCGAAATAGGTGGAAGTCTGGGTTTTAAACACTGATATACACAGCACCCCAGACAATTCAGCCTTGCATACAGTTTTCTACCTGGCTGCTGGCTTGCTCCTCTCAAGACCTGAATGTGAGCCACCACTGATTCCTTGTCTACTTCCTGTGGCCGAGACAGTGTCAGCCCCTCCTCCTGTCCAGCAGCACACGCGGCCCAGCTCTGCTCCCCATGGGTTCTCAGGGACATGGTTGCTTGCCGGGCTCCATGGGGCGGTCAGCAGGCTGCATGCAGCAGTGTCTCTCCAAGCCTGGCAGCTCTAGTCCTGACCCTGGCAGTGGTCTTTGCACAGCGAGCTGCTTTTATTGTCTTGAATTGGGACCAGCAGCCCTCTCTTGTTCTGGTCACTTTTGCTCCTTAATTGCAGGGTCCCTGCCCCGCCTCCACTCTGTCCAGTGTCCCCCCAGTCTCAGAGGCTGCCCCTCGCCCTTCCCATGGAGGCCTTCCTGTGACCCCATGCACTCTGACAAAGTCCCCATCCAGGGACAGTTCCAGGAGCCACTGCAAAGTGTGCCAACTGCATCGTGCTGTTGCCAGAGCAACACCAGCCAAAGAGGGACACACTGGCCATGCCTCCTTGGGGGGCTGCTGTTAAAGGGATCACAGACATCCCAGATGAGGAAGGGGAGCTGTGATGCTGGAGCTAGGTATTGTCACTTCCTGCTCCTCGTCCCTCCTGGAGGCCAGGCCTGCGATTACTGGCCTTTGTCACCATTCTGCGGCACTGCGGGTCACTGCTGCTCCTCCCTCCCAAGCAGGGGTCCAGGGAGCCCACACACAGCCTTGGGTTTTCTGTCCATTGATGCCACTACAGACACATGGCCAGCCCTGAAGTCCAGCAGCCCCAGACTCACTGGCAAGGGTGGTGTGACAGGGCGGCAACTTTTGAGAGCAGCACAGAGAGGGTGGACCTAGCTTCCTGGCCTCATCAGATCCCAGCATGCACCTCTGCCCTCCGAGGCTCTAAGAACACGAGGGGCTGGGCAGGGGATTTAGTTCAGTGGCATAAGCGCCTGCCTTGCAAGCAGGCAGTCGTGAGTTTGATCCCCGGTACCAATAAAAAGGAAACAGACAAAAAAAAAAAAAAAAAAAGAACACAAGGGGCTCTGTCAGTACTGGCGTCCCCACCCACGAATGACAGCACAGGGCAGTGCCCAGCCTGCCCCACATGGGCTGCAGCATTCTGGCCTCTGTCCCTCCAGTGAGGTGACAGCGCTGGAATGGACCAACTTCACATCAGGAGCTGCTGACTCAGGGAGAATGACAGTTGAGCTGGGCCGACCATGGCAGTGCACAGGAGTCATCCCAGCACTCGGGAGGCTGAGGCGGGAGGACTGCTGTGAGTTCGAGGCCAGCCTGAGCTGCACAGTGAGCTGATGGCCAGCCTAGGGAGAGCAAGTCTCAAAAACTACCATCACCACCACCAGCAGAAAGGAATGCTCCAGGACGAGGCCCATCTTCCTCTCCTACTGACTGGCTCTAGGAAAGCAGTACCCTCGAACAGGAGCGGTCAGGGCTCAAGCTCCTGCGGTGTCTGCTGCTGTGCGCCTGAGTTCTGGACATCTAGACGCATCTGCACATGTGGCTTCCCCTCACTGCTGGCCTCTAGGGTGGCCGGGCAGGGGTCAGACTCACACGAGGCCAGGTGGACAGGGGCAGGACACAGGCAGACCTGGGTGTCCCTTTTTGTCTCTTCGTGCTGGATGGAGGGACATGGAGGAGACCTCATGTCAGGTCATGACATGACCGACTGCCCAGCAGTGAATGTGGCACAGCCTCAGTGCTATAGAAACTGGGGTATTGGGGACCCTGGAAGCTGGGCTTGGCAGAGGCTCAGAGCCGCCAGGGATCTGTGGGTCTCTCCCAGGAAACCACTTCTGTATCTGGCATGAGCCTCTGCTGTGACAGCTGGAGCTGAGCTCAACCAGTAGCTCCAGGCTGCAGACAACTGGATAAGGACCCGGCCCAGGGCTCAGGGCATGGTGCTCTGCGGGACAGTGCTGGGTAATGGAGTCTGGAGCACACAGAAGCTTCTCCATGGCTGGGAGCTGATTTTCTTTCTCCTAGTACTGGGGCTTGAACCCAGGGCCTTTGCACTGAGCTGCATCCCCACCCTTTAAAAGCTTTTTGTTTTGCAGAAGGGTCTACGTCATCCAGGCTGGGCTCCCGCCCTGGCCCCTGCATGAAGGGAGGACAGGCATGCCACATGTCCCACACCTGGCAGCTTCACAGGTGAAGAGTGCAGCCTGGCTCCAGCACGCACTTCCTACCCACTTGGATCCTCAGTGCCGCCGGCCTTCCTGTCCACCTCTCGGCCAAAACTGTCCTGCAAAATCCTGCATAGGACAATACTAAAGGAGGTCCCTAGAAAGCCTCGGAGGACGTGAAGCTGCCTGAAATGGAGATGGCCCTGGGAAAAGCACGTTACGGTGACAGTCGGGGGCAAGGCCAGCTCCTGGGCCAGGCTGTGCCGGGGGAGAGGGACCCTGGGAAGTCTGAGAGCTGGCAGGACTATGGGTGATGGAGCAGAACGCTGAGGCCGTGGTCTTCGTGGGCCGAGTTGGACCACAGAAAAAAACCATCTGGGTTTGACAACTGCCAGCATTTCCAAGCCAAGGGCCAGAGTCGATGCTGTGAAGTTTCCAATCACAAGGACCCACTCTGCGCACAGCTGCCCCCACCTCTGCCCGCTGCAGAAGTTTCCCCTCTAGGCCCCAACTCCACACATGCTGATGTCTTTCACCGCATCATTACCAAGTGCTCTAAATTTGGACCACTTTCCCCAGCTCTGTTTTTACTTAGACTTGAAATAAAGTATAGTTGTTTCCAGGGGAGGGGTATTTATGTATTTATTTGAGACAGGGCCTCCACATGTAGAGCAGGCTGGCCTTCACTCTACGGTGATCCTCCTGCCTCTGCCTCCCAAGTGCTGAGATCACAGGCATGCGTCAACATCCCAGTTTAAACTTTAAATACTACTCAGAGAGCCCTTTCTAACTCCACCTTGTGCTGACCTTCGAAGGCAGAGGTCATTTTGGAAGAACAGAGAGGACAGAATGAGAAGAGGAGGAGGAGAAGGAGGAGAAGGGGAAGGGGAAGGGAGAGAAGGAGGCTGCAGGGCACAGGCCGAGGCGGACTTACCACTGGGCTGGCGCGCGCCGAGCTGGCCCTGGAGGAGGCACGGGAGCCAGAGTTGAGGTGGCCGCTGTACTCCGAGGGCTGCCGTGGGCGCGGAGGAGGTGCAGATGGGACAGAGCACAGGTCAGCAAAGCAGCAGCCAGGAGGAGCGAGCCGAGGGCATGTCAGAGCACAGAAGAGATCAGGGTGAGAGGCAGCCTGAGCCCGTCACAAGTGTCCCCTTGCCCCCATCCCAAAGAGAAGAGAATCCACCCCAACAGCCCAATAGCACAGTAAGTGAGAGACAAAGCACCTGTCCTGTCCAACATGGGCCCTGTCATTTAGACGCCAACCATCACCTGTGGGTGTGGAATCCTTGGTTTGTTTTTTTTTTTTGGTCTGAGACGGGATCTTGCTATGCAATTCAGGCTGGCCTTGAGCTCACTTTGTAGCCCAGGCTGGTCTTGAACTTGCAACAATCCTCCTGCCTCAGCTTCCCGAGTGCTGGGATGACAGGCACACACCACCATGCCCAGCTTGCTGAAATTTTTGGAAAATTAAAGCTGCTCATAGACTGAAGAGGAAGACAGAGGGCTTGATGGCATAAACACAGGGGCAAAGGTCTGCTCTCTACTGTCTTACCCAGTGGAAACCAGGAAGATGTAGGGTTAATTCACAATCTCGTGTGGCTTTTTTTTTGAAGTACTAGATGGCCTTCCCCCTGGGGGCTGGTACTCCTGCCTGCCTGTCCACCCACGCACCTGGGCCACCTTGCTTCCAGTAAAGGGCAAGGCCAGGGCCACGCTACCCTGGGACTGGCCACTTAACCTGGACTTTCACCATGTCCCTTCCAGTCGTCAATCATTTGCCCATCACTGAAAAACTCGTTTTCTCTTGAGCAAGGCAGAGTGAGCAGAAGCAGGAAGGGGAGGTATGATTAAAGGCATGGCCACCACACCTGGCTCTGCTGGATTTTAGAGCACAGGAAACCACCTAGTAGGTGGGCAGTTCCCTTCCCTAACGGAGTTAGTGAATTTCCTCTTTTCTGATACAAGAAATTCATTTAGTTCCACTTTCTCCAGGACAATGTCATCCTTCAGAACTGGCTCACAGTTTCCAATACAAAATATTTAAGAACTGATGGGCATCACCATGAGGGGGCTATGAAAAGGATTTAAAATGAACCAATTGGCTTTCTAAGCTTTCTTGTGAGTCTGTCCCAGGCCTAGACTCCCTATCTGGACAGGGGTGGCAGATTCATAGTAAGTGAACCTCTATGAATCGCTAATCCTGGCGGAGGCCTGTAGCAGCCTATGATGCCAGAGAAACCTCAAAGCATAAGATAAGGCCACAGCTGAGAAGCCTGGCTCCCATCCCAATGAACTAGGTAGAGACTGCAGCTGCAGGCATCTCACTCCTGCCATAAATGTCAACTAGAGATAAAACAATTCTCCTGATTGGTGTAATTTCCTACTTGGGAAAGTCTTTGAACTGATTCCCAAAGTCCTGCTCAGTGTCTGTTTTCCTCAGTTTCCCCTTTGTTTGAAAACTACATAAACACAGGCGGCCAGAGAAGTTCTTTGTCTCAGCCTCCAGAGAATCTCGAGCTCTGCTAGAGGGTTCTGGAGCCCTAAAACCACACCACTTGTCTGCTTTATGTGAGCCTTCACCATACACTCTGTGATAAAGAACTGGGAGAGAGATTTATCATGCTGGGCTCTGCCACATCAAATGGTTTACGCAGCACCAAACTCGGTCAGTGTTTGAATATTAACAACCACAAACGCTGTGTCATTAGACTGAATACCACTAAAAGCTGCACGGCAAAGAAAACTGGTGGTTTGACTGACTTCCTTCACGAGAACTAGGAATATCTACGGTGACTGGAGAAGCAGCACAAAGACTCAGGAAACCGGACGGGCTAAGGAAGTAGCCAGCTTCTTTCTGCTCTGTTCCCCTTTTAACTTTCTCTCCCCTCCTGCTGGGTACCACACCCATGACCTTGTGCCTGGCAAGCCAGCCACTCTGAGTCACACCCCAGCCCAGTGGCTGGTAGATTTCAGAAGCAAAACTACAGCTCCAGTGGTCTCAGGAAGTGGGCCGGTCCCACGGAGGGCTCAGGGGCATCTTATAGGGTTTGTGTGGGAGCCAGGAGGTGGGGCTCCCCTCCTCATGAGGACCCATGAGTTTCTGTTTCTGGAGGCACTGAGGCAAGGAGGCTTCCCTACCTCCAGGGACCCCATGTGCTCCTTTCCCCTTTATCACTTGCCAGCTTTCGCTGCCCAGCCCAGGCTGGCATTTCCAATCTGCTTCAAGGAGCCTGCAGGAGCGAACTATGTACACTGCTCTGACCCCACAAACCAGCTCATTTCTCCCATTATTCAGAGGCACAAGTCAGTGGTGACCTGTCAGAGATCTGTTGGAGGCCTGCAGGCCCTTGGGCCGCTTGGTGCTATCTGTGAGCTGCAGGGGAGTGCGGGGAGGCTCAGGCAGGTTTTGCCTCTGTGACCCCAATTACTCAAGAGTGAGGACCCGAAACCATCAGTTCTAGTGCAAACCAAGGCGCGACCTTGTGTACTTCCACGCTGGACCTGCACCCGAGATCATCCAGGACCCTGGAGCAGTGGCATGGGACAGAAGGTCAGGAAGAAACCAGGAAGCAGCTTACAGCCAGGGAGCCGCAGGCACTGCCCCGCTGGGCCTGGTCGGCACTGCCCCGCCGAGCCCAGTCGATGCTGCTCTCCTGGAACACGGATGCCTGTGGTGGAAATGGATTGTCAGGAGCCCGGGAAGCATCATGCGAGGTGACCAGGGAATGTGTGCCGGGGGTGCCATGCAGGGTGGCCAGATGCCACCTCCGCCAGCTTGTCAGCAGGGAACCCGGGGACCACACGAGTGTCAGTCACTGTTAACCCCTGGTGCATCACTAAATCTGTACTGTGAAAAGCAGTCCACACTAAGGAGATATGTATTAATCCAGCGTCCAAATCAGCAGATGGGCCAGCGGCTGGAAGTTCAAGGCACCCTCGTGCTTGTAAGCTTAAAACATGATGCTATATGACCTCAGAGGAAAACATCAAACCATGTTAGTCACAGTGTTAACATTGAAGTGTGCAGTGCTAAAAGCAACCAAGTGAAAGGCAGGACATTTGGTCACTCTGAAAATCCTATGCAGTTAATCACAGAAATAGGAGCTTACAGCCGCTCGGGTGAGGGCCAAACCTGCCCGGTTCACTGGAGCCTGAATTTCCCACCTCCCTTTAAGGACAGGCTCCCTGGAGATGGGAGCTCCCGGCTCCTGACACCTCCGGAAACTGAGTTGAAGTGCTGTGTGCTGGAGCGGTGCAGCTGCTCTGAACACTCAGCCGACGCTTCCTGCCGCGCACAGGTCCCCACGTGTGAGGCTGGGGATCCCCAGGGTAACACAGTAACGTGGGCTGCAATCCACCTGCAGTGCCGAGGCGCCTAGGAGCCGGCTTTCTGCCAGCAGGTCAAGTGCAAGCTGCCCTCGCTCCATCCAGACTAAGGACCCTGTACAAATGGGAGGCGGAATGGGCAGGGGGCCGTGTGACAGTCCCATCAGCAGTCAGGAGTGAAAATCCAGACCTGGCCAAAGAGGACTGCCAGTGCCGCGGCAGTGTAAGCTCCAGGGAGAGGTGACACTGGGTGGGACAGAGGGGAGGTGACACTCTCAACAGAACCGGAAACTGGGTGGGACAGAGCGGCACATGCGTGGGCTGGAACGAGGACCACGCACCCGGTAACTCCCTGCAGGCCGTACCGCGCCGCACAGATACAAGGGCTGCGGGAAGAGAGCAAAAGCAGGTCGTCAAAGCCTTGAACACACAGCCACAGGCTGCCCTGAGAGCTGAGCCAGTGGACAACAGTTAGAAGAGGAAGGGCCGATTCAGGGACCGTGTTTCCAGGGAACCTGATTAATACAAAGCCAACATTTACAAGAAAGAGGCATGGGAGAAGGCTTCTAAAGTTAGCACCATAAGCTCTGAACTACTGCTGTTTTTTAGTCAATTCTTTTCAGGCAGCCCTGGAAGAAAGAGTTGGGAAGGGTCAAAACTGTCACAGGGTCCACAACAGCAGCAACTCAAAGCTCGAGGTGCAGACAGCACGCGGGCTTTGCACTGCTGCCCACTATATCTGAGGGCTCCCTTCTCGGTATCTAACCTCCCCAGGCTGGAAAAGACTAGAAAATCTTCTGCATACTGAACACAGAGGGACTTCCTCTCTCTTTGTTCCCCAGCTCAGCACACGGACTACCTGCAGGTTCTTACGCTGTCCTTGGTATCACACGTAAAGTCACCAAGGAGGACACAAAGGTAACAGGAGATGGCCAGGCAGTGATGGTGAACCTTCTAGAGCTTTCCATGATACAAACAGCCCACTGTGGCATGCATGCCACAGGTTCATCACCACTGTGCTAGGTTCTAGTACGTAACAGTTTACTGGGGGATGGGAACTGCTGTGGGCTCTGGCTTCCTTGGGGTCCTGGAACCAGCTCCCTATCAGATACCTGGGACGACCATACAGAAACCCATGGGTGGGACAGCTCGCCTCCCTTCTGAGGTCAGAGATGGTCACAGACACAGACAGGCCTGGAGGCGGGCACTGCAGGCCAGACTGGCACTGGCTGCAGTCCAACCCTGTGAAAGGGGAATCCAGGCCCGGAAGTCATGTCTCTATGACACTGTGGAGGGGCCATGCTGGGACATGGGGCAGCTCATGGGGTCCACAGCAGCCAGGACTCATAGCCAGGCCACTGCCCGGGATGCACAGAGTAGGCGGGGGCACAGCAACTCTCGTGTGCATGCAGGGTGGGGACAGTCCAGCCCCACCACAATGTGCAATGGTACATGACGCCCACTTCCTGCGTGGTACCATGCTCGTCACCTACAGCAACAAAGGCCACTTAGCCAGGGGCTGGCCTAAATGCAGGCCCTGTGAAAACAGGAAACATGCAGGGAGCCAGAGAAAAAAGCTGGTTCTCCCGATCCGGTCTGAGGAGTCAGAGAACGTGGAGACCTCCAAATGGCTTCCTGGACACACTGGCCAGCGAAAAATACTTTTTCAAAAAACAACCAAAAACTCCATGCAGGGAACAATTGGTGGAAATGGAGAGACCCAGGAGACCAATATTTTGGACCAAAGCTCTTGAAAAGAGCTCTTGCACAGAGTGCTCCATTTTTTTACATGAGGTTCTGAATTATTTTAGGTTTTTTTTTTTTTTTAAGATAGAGTAAAGTGGTCAGCACACAGTCCAAACCAGCTGAACTGGGCGGACATCATACAGAAGAGGCTGAAGTCCTCACTCAGGACCACATGTGTGGGGACAGAAAGGGAAGGGCCGACACCTTTCCTCCTTGCGGAGGTCCTGGGCACCGTCCACTCAGACAGATTTCTCTTTCCAGCCAGTACTCAAGGGGCAGGGGAACGAACTAGTGGAGTTAGTTAACTGGCAAAAACCACATGGATCAATTAGGGTCTTAACTCTATACAAACAAAGAAAAAAGATCACATACATTTATTTATTAGGGTTTTTGAAATGGGGTCTCGCTATATAGCGCAGGCTGGCCTTGAACTCATGGCGATCCTCCTACCTCTTGGATGCTGGGTTTACAAGCATATGTCACTATGTTTGGCTTAAAATTTAATTTTAATTGTTGGAAGTTATACAGAGATTTTGGTCTTTGTGACCTGAGTTCTAATTTTTAAAATTTGGTGGGGAAAAAACTAATTTGTGATTCTGCAGATATATCAACCTCTACTTACACAATAAAATTCTTTTTTTCTTTTTGTTTTGAGACAGTCTCACTGTGTAGTCCAGGCTGGCCTCAAACTCACAGGGATTCTCCTGCCTCAGTCTCTCCAGTGCTGGGATTACAGTCGTGTGCCACAATGCCTGGCTACGATAATATTTAGATGTTTTCCTGCCTGGCCCCTGTGGGTGGGCCTTTACTCTTGAGCAGACTCAGGATTCACAGGTGTGGAAAACAGTGAAGCAGATCGATTCTGACATTAACGATCTGGGAGTCAATAGCTTCCCCAGATAGAATGATTTACACAAATCAAGGCATCCTTGGGGGAAGCCAGTGGCCCTGACTGGTGTCCTGCCAATCTCCTAAGGAAGGGTGACCCTGAAGATGGTGGCTCTGGTAAAGGCACCCAAAAGCACCCACCGTCCTTTAGGGTCCTGGAGCTTGTGCTTCCAATGAGCTGCACCATGGCAGCCCAAGAGAGATGCAAGGGTCTCTGGGTGCATGGGGGGGAGTTTCCCATAGGCAACACAGGCGGTGGACAATCCCAGTCCTCTCCTGAGGGGAAGGAAGCCACCCTGACAACCCCTCTGAGGGGACTGACAGCCTTCAGAGTCACAGAGCCACAGCCAGCAGCCAGTTAAGTTCCCCGATGACTCACACATCCCAAGACCTCACTGAGGTCTGTGTCGGCAGTCAAATCCAAAGTGCCAGCTTGTGACGAGTACCACAGGGCATGGCCAAGGGCTGCAGGTAGCCCCGGCCCCGGAACTCTAACTGCTGTCTGATGCTCAGTCCCCACTAGGATCCTGTCCCTGGAGATGGGTCATCTCTGTCTGGGGAATTGAAGTGAGCCGGATGTAGGCTAGCAGCTCATGTGCCAGCTTAGGGCCTGGCATCTTATTTTGGGGGAGCAGCTCAGCTTACAGGACCAGGGAGACCAGCTATCCAAATGCTCGAGGGCTCCCTGCACAGCAAAACCTCCCCAGATTGAGACATCACACCCACACTTTGGTGCTTAGTGAGAACTCCCCCTATGGGGGTCACTCCTAAAACAGAGGGTCTTATGAGGGGCTCTAAGAATTTGGAGAGTGGGCAAATGAGCTGATGGGGCCAGCAACTGCGTATCATACCTCAGCCTCCTTGGCAGGAGGGAGGTAGACAGGGCAAGACTAATGTGGCAGAGGGGGGATGTGGAGGGGAAATGGGGTCAGGGCTGCCTGGCCTCCTGAGGTCAAAGATTACACGGGGATCAGGAGAGGCATCCTGTGGGTTTCTGACCTTTTCCAGTTCTCTGATTCTGGGGGGAGTGGCAGTTGGGGTCACTGAGCAGAGGCAGCCCGGACCTTCAATCTTGGTTCTCTTGGAGTCTCCTCTCCCTACTCCTCCAAGCCCAGCACACTTAGTTAGCACCAGTGTTCCTGTCCACTCCTCCACGTATGCATGCACCAGGACCTGACCTCCGCTGTGGCCGGGGCCCTTCCAGCTTTCCTCACCTCCCCAACTCCTGGCTATGGCTGAGTGAAAACGAGCTGGGGCTGACGCACGAGCTCAGCCACCCGGCTCCTGGGTGACTCAGAATCTGTCCTCAGGACCAATGGTGCTCAGCTGTGTGGACACCCGGACTGGACTGGATTTCCCTACCATTCACCCATTCTGGGGAAACTGCCATGAGTGAACTCCAACAAACTCCCCAGGAAAGAAAGCTGAGGCTTTCTCCTCATTTTTTTTTCCTTTTGGTTAATTCTAATTTAAAAATCTAAACTGGGTGTGGTGGTACATGCCTGCCATGCCAGCACTCAGGAAGCTGACGCAGGAGGATCACCAAGGCCAGACTGGTTTACATAGTGAGTTCAAAGCTACATAAACAACACAGGGAGACCTCATCTCAAACAAACAAACAAATCTACACAAAAATGTTTTTCTGTGAAGTCAGCTGAGTCCCACAATTGGTATGGAAGAGCAGGACACGGAAGAGTCTGAAGGAAAGACTCAGGTTAATCATGTTACAAAGCACCTGTCCAGGGAAACTGGTGAAATGGAGATTAGGAAAGAAAGGACACACTGATCTCACACTTACACACACACGTATGCACGCCTGCATGCCACAGAACCTGTAGTTTCTGAAGTCAGAGTACAAAGAATGAAATGCAAACCAACCAACTTCTCCTCCCTGGGCGATGACAAAGTGGAGAATCTGCCGTCCCCGCTGTAGCCGGAGTTCTGAACACCGAGAAAGAAGACAGCTGTCATGAAGGTGACCCAAAATGCTGCCTGCCCCACCTGCAAGGAGAGTGTGACCCCAGCATCCCAGGACAATGAGTAGCCAGAGATCGAGCAGTGTGGCAGGTCCTGGCCAGCATCCTGCTGAGCCTCACAGGTCAGCGCTCCTGGCCCTGTGGCTTCTCTATGCCCACACCTGCCTTCTCAGTCTCCACCTCCTCCGGGAACTAAATCCTATTTACTGAAATTTTTCCATCTCACTTCAGCCCCACTCACCGGAGCAGCTTAGCCTGGAAGCGCCAGGCAGGGAGGAGGAGCTAAGAGCCACTCAGAGAGGACACTGTCTCTCCCAAGTACCCCCGACAAAGGGCACACGGACAAGGTCAGCGCCAGCCACAACCCTGAACAGGGTTGGCCCAGGTGCAGATGCAAATGGAGACAGGAGATGGCGCTGTGCAGAGCGCATCAAGGTCAGGCCTTCCTGGACACAGGTGTCCCGGCACCTGGAAGGGGTCCCGCTACCCCACACGTTCTACACGCTCCACCTCACACCGAGCTGCGGTTTGCATTCTCCATACACTGAGAGGTTATTCTGGTCTTCAGATGTGGCCCTTTCTGTTTATTTATTCAATCAGTTTTATAGCTGGTTTCACTCTATGAGCAGGGTGGGAACAGAGCAGCTTTTGGTGGCATCTGGTAAATCTTAGCTAAACAGGAGAGCTCACCTCACTGCATCAATGTGAAAATCAGAGGTGAAGGGGCTGGGGATTTAGCTCAGCGGCATAAGCACCTGCCTTGCAAGCAGGCAGTCGTGAGTTCGATCCCTGGTACCGATAAAAAAGGAAAAAGACAAAAAAAAAAAAAAAGAAAAAAAAAGAAAATCAGAGGTGAAACCTCGGGAATATGGGTGGCACACAGGTTGCCGTCACCCTGCTCTGCACTGCGCTAGGTGTGTGATGACGCCACGCTGGGGATGTCTTAGAGGACGTGACCCTGGGCAGGAGCTGGATGAGAGAAGCGACAGTCACCTCCACCCCTATGTGACTCTGTGCTTAATGCTGGTGAAACAGCACATCAAGGGGAAAGCTGTGATCGAGACTCAAAATTCCTATCGTTACAGGCAGCTGAGCTGGACAGAAATATTACAGGCAGTCAGACAGGGCTGGGCCCTAGAAGGGGCCAGTGCAGAAGCCCAGGTACCCCGCAACTCTAGAGCAAACAAACACCCCAAGACAGAAGATAAATCAAATGCGCCCACATATTTCCTAAGGACAAAACATCAGGGACTGATATTCTAAATAGGTCTCTATTCCCTGAGGAAACCAGAAGTCACCATCCCAGCCCCCTACAGGAAAAGTCCCTGCTCTTTAAGCAAGCCTGCTTGCTGCGTGACTCAGCTATCAGCTGTCCCTGATTTAATCAGTTTTACCTGAGCAATGAACCTTATAGGCTGACCATAGTTTTGTCCCACCTCATGGCCACCTTGTGAGTTCCCAGGTTCTCCCCACCTCCCCACCCTGCCTCACTTTGTGGTTTTGCTCTATCAAAGTCCCTAAAAAAGACAGCGTCTTTGACAATCCTCTCGGGACCCCTTTCTGTCTCTCATTCAGACAGAAGCTTTATTTCTCTCGATCAATACATTGTGCGCCTAACCTCCATTGATCCTAAAATTCATTCTTTGATTTCGGAGAACACAAACTCATACCAGACGTCTAGTAGGTTGGGAGTTTCTTTCCTCTACATTATGAGAGGTCCAGGGCTCCTGGGGAGCTGCAGCTGCCCACTGGTGACATGGGACTCTGTGAAAGTGTGTGTCTGCACAGGGGTGTACAGTGGATGGCAGGGCTCCTCTCCTATGCCTGGGCTCACTGCCTCAGGAGCCCGCTGGACAGGGACAAGGAGGGGCTTTCAGCAGAGGATTTCAAAGTCAAAGAAAAGCTCAGAGGAAATGTAATCAAAGCTTGCACAATCCTGGAGGGTGAGGCTCACATAACCTGTCCAGCCGGTTCTGGGAAGCTGATATTGCTGCTTTAGTGGGGCGTGGGGTGCAGGTCACCCAGGCAAGGCCTAGAATGGAGCTTCAGTGACTTTTTTTTTGTTGTTTTTTTCCTTTTTATCGGTACCGGGGATCGAACTCAAGACCACCTGCTTGCAAGGCAGGCGCTTATGCCGCTGAGCTAAATCCCCAGCCCCGAGCTTCAGTGACTTTAATATCGTCATCACAGCACATTTAAAACAAAATTAAACGGTGTAAATGTATTTGTAAAAGGGAAGAAAACGACAGGACAGGAAGGTGTTAGAACAAACCCATGGTGCACGGTGAAGCTTCATCACAAGGCGTTCTGTTCAACCTGAACTGCCCAGGGCATGGCTGCCCGTTAAATCCGGGGCCTCTGGCCTGTCTCCCTGCAGAGGCCTCTACCTCCTCTGCCTCAAGCTGCCCACCCTCAGCCACACTCGTTCCACTCCTGTCACGAGCCTTTCAGACAAACACTAGACCTACCAGTGGGAGCTGCAGAAGTGTGCCAGGCTTGAACTTACCTGTGCATTCCAAAAAATAACCACAGGTGTCACTTTTAATCTAGCTTTAAACTGAGAAGTTTAACCTGGTTTTAAATTTAAGAGATCTTAACAGGATAGGCCTCTTCTAAACACCTAGAATGTCAGTCATCCTAAGAATGTCAGAGAGCATCCCGAGAATGTTTGCTAGCTGGAAAACATTATCTTTCTCACTATCGTGCTAGAAAAAGAAGCCAGCTTATAAAAACAAGCTAAATTTAGCAGGGACTCTTAGCAGCTTTCGGGCAGCCTGCGTGAGGGCCTGCGTGCGAGCCACTCAGCTGTACTAACCCTGCCGGATCTTCTGCTTGGCGCCTGCGATCCGTACAGCTCTCCATCATAACCATTGCTCTGTTTCAACGAAGAAAAGAGAAACCCGAGTCAGTATGTAAAGGCACACATTGGCACAGGCAGCAGGAAAATTAGCGGGAAGCCACACTCTTTCAGCACAGAGGGTACAGGGAAGTTTCGGGGTGATGCAGAACCCATATCCCCACAAGTTCCAGCCTCAGTACACATACCACTCCAACTTGGAGAAAACCACATCAGGCTGCGTAACACACAAGTTGCTCTTGGTTCTGAGGCTGCCCCCTGGGGTGAAGCCCACAACCTGGGCTGGCTCCCTCCTAGTTTTGGGGTAGCGCTGCAGAGATTCTAGCTTTCAGAAGGGAAGGGAGGCTGCGTGGCAGGCCAGGGGTGGGAGCCCATCAGATTTCAGGCCATGGTTTGGTCCTGGGAAGTCACAGCCCAGGATGAAGCACTGTCATGACATCTAGAAATAGTTTCTTTTAATCTAAAATTAAATGCAATGCTCAGCCAGGTGTAGGAGGTGCAGGTCTATAATCCCGACACTGGGGAGGCTGAGGCAGGAGGATTAAAAGTTCATGCCCGACCTGGGCAACTTAATCCTGTCTCACAATAAAAATTTGAAAAGGAGACTAGGGATGCAACTAAGTAGGTTCAGTTCCCACCTCTGGGATGCTGGGTTCAATTTCCCTCTCTGAGAAGGGCGGGAGAAAGGAGTGAAGGAGGCAGGGAGAAGTGTGTGTTAGACAAGCATCTTCCATATTAGTTTTTTCTTTCTTCCAGGCTTCCTACTTTGTTTTTCAAACTGAAACTGGAGGACAAACCAAATGGCCCCTAACGTGTTCTGTGGGAATGAGGGAGGCGCTTGTTAGGTGTCCGTGGCTCCCTTTGCCTCTGTCTCCCAGCCCAGGTCCCCTCCGCCCAAGCACTGGGTCCTCCCAGGGCTCCCGTCCTTCTATCCCCAAACCCACGCAGGTTCACGTAAGAGCTGTGCATCTTGGGGACGGAAGGGGATGTGGCCCACCCATGTGTCTGATAAGCAGAGAGGCAGGTGCCCTCAGTCACAGGTGACAGCTCTGAGCTCAGGCGAGTGAGTTAATCCACTGGTACCTTCACCAACAAGATTGCTTGATAAGGAAAAGCACGTCAAGGGCTGGTATAGTTTAGGCCTAAATCACTCTGCTATTTCTTTAGAAACTAGTTTTTGGAGCCAGGTGCAGCGGTGTGCACTGGTACTCTCAGCCACTCCAGAGGCAGAGGCAGGAGAATTGCAAGTGCTAAGGCCACACTAGACAACTCAGTGAGGCTTGTCTCAAAATTTAACATTGTATAAACAGGGCTGGGGTGTAGCTCCGGGGCAGAGTCCTTGCTCCGCATACACAATCCCCAGCACTACAAAAAAGAAAAAGAAAAACTAGTTTGGGGAAGAAGAAATGGACACAGTGCTACGGGTGGACCCGAGACAGCCAGCACACTTCACACAGACGAGAACGGAAGTGCTACACACACGTCAACCCTCTGGCCTTCCCTACCTGGGTGACCCCCTCCCGGATCAGCTGGTCCCTGGTTGACTCCCAGTGCAGAGAGACACACTGGACATCCTCCTGCCCCTGCCCCCCCCCCCCAGTCTCCTGAGTCTGGGATGGGCGGCTGCTTCTACAGGACTGGAGCAGGACTCAGAGGACTGATGGGAAAGCTGCTGCCACGACACCCAGGTGGAAAGCGTATAGCACACGGTGTCTCTGACATTGGTCCCCGAGGTCCAGCTGCTTTCACTATGTGGGACTCTTGCCATGTCCCTCCCCGTGTGGCTTCCTGGGTACAGGTGCTTGTTTGCTTTGTGGGTCACATGCTAGCTACCTGGGGAGAGTCTGCAGCTCACCCACACCCCAGGCCCCAATACTGGGCACACACACTGTGACAAGCACCTGCTCCCCAGGGTGACCTCCTGAACAGTAAGGGAGGGAGCAGCTCACTGTGAGTGCAGCACAGGGGCACTTTCATAAAGCTGCGAGGAAAAAGTCCTGGCAAAATCTGTGACTCCAACGGTGACATGTGACCCGTCGGGATCTCACAACAGCCGTGCAGCGGCTGCAAACAAAGCACTGGCACCAGCCCGTGTGACCACACAAAAGTCCAGCGTCAGCTCTGCCGATGAGTCACAGGAGATTTCTATTTTTCTACGTGAGTCACGTAGCAAGGCACATGTGTTGGAGGTGCAAAATCAACAAGCAAGGGTAAATCAAAAACTGTCACTGCGTGCTTGGTGATTTGATTTAATTCTAAGAAAGATGGCACAGGAAACAGAAATCCAAAAGGTGTTTCTGACCAGTGCCAGCATCTATGTTCATTCATCCCAGCAAGGCTGGCCCCTCACCAAGTCTACTGCGAGGTGACAGTCTGTTCTTTTACTTCTTGAAAGAACAGGGACACTGCTAGCTATGCTGTCACAAAATGCTCTCATCTAGCAGTGTGAGGGTGGAAATCTCTGCAGATAAATTACCGACCATCTGCACAGGGCACTCAGTAGCACCGCAGGTGGATCAAACCTGCCAGCTGGCACTCAGCATTCCTGGCTAATGACTACCTTAATCATAAAAGTGCATTTTAAAAACAAGAATTTGCCAAATGGTTCCAAAAAGAAGCAGTAACAGAGGAAACACCAAATGCTCTGAGATGGGGCGTCACTTCGAAGTCCCCTACGAAGTGCCACCTTAGCTGGAAGCCAGAGCTGCCTTCGTGCTGAGCCCACACAGGTGAGTTAAGTTCACAGGTGTTCCAGAAAAGCTGTTGTTTTTGTTACCCCTTCCCGAGCTTCTTTGAGGACGAGCAGGGGTACATTTAATCTCAATGAGTCCAGGTTGGACAACAATGAGGTTTTTATTAGGTGCCATGACTGCATTTAATCTTTGAGGAGAAAGCTAGAGGCTTTAGAACTTTTTGGCCCAAAAAGGTTCTGCCTATTTCACCTTGGCGGCACAACTGCTACCTGGGGGGCTGGGGGTACCAGTAGACAGACAAGGACATCTGGGCCTCCGGCTGGTGCCAGGAATCAAACCCAGGTCCTCCCCACGAGACACACCCACCAAGCACCAGCTCCAGCACTGTACCATACCCTGGCCCGCCAGGGCCTCGGACAGCACCGAGAGGTTAGTGCAAACTCCGGGATGTTATGGGTCACACCACACAGTTAGGGGCACACAGCACGACGCATGCGACTGTCTCACCCAGGCGTAGGGACCCCCAGACTCCAGGTCAGGCTGCGACTGGTGGGTAAGGATGAGAGGGGAAGAACGCAAAAGTAAGTGAAAGGGCGGGGAACATCAAAACACTGCGACCGTCTAGAAAATCTCAATGGAAATACATCTCCCATGACTTCTAGGATCTTACATATACTTATTAAAAAATTATATTAGAATGATAGCAACCATAGAAATCTCGACTACCATGACATCAGGTGCTATAGTTCATGAAATATGAAATGGCTCAAGTAACCTTATTTCTCTCTTTACATAACACATGCTCATTAATTAGAGAAAAGCTAACAGATGCACTGCTGCCAGTTTTTAAATTAAAAAAAAATTACAATCCTGTTTCCTAGAGGACCATCCACGCAGACGCCAGGCCAGCAGAAGCGTCCGGGGCCTTCTTAGGGTGCATAGTAATGGCTGTGGAATGTGTGGGAGCTGAGGAATTGAAGATGTGATCCTGCATTAGAACTCTGCAAGGTCGAGATTTCATTGTCAGGTGTGGGGCACCTGCCACGGAGGAGGCCACAGGCCCAGGCCAGGGGCAGCGAGTGCTGGAGCTGTCACCAAGAACGGGGACTCCAAGCAGGCCTCTCAGGCACCCTGGGCTTGTGTGGCCCCTGAGTAGGCTAGCCAGGTGTGGTGGCACAGGCCTGTCATCCCAGCCCTCAGGAGGCTGAGGCAGGAGGATCACAAGCTCAAGGCCAGCCTGTGCTACATAGATCTTGTCTCAAAACAAACAAAATAAAACACCCTGAGTGAATGAATGAATGGATGGATGGATGAATAGGTCCGATTCTCCTCTCTAGGATCCAAGTTCTCAAGTTCTGAGGTTTTCAAGGACAGTCTTTAGATACAGTCCCTTTGGGGGAAAGTCTGGGCTAGCAGACCCTGCAGTGGAACATGAAACACAGCCTGGGGACCTCCTGCCTGAAAGACATACTTGCTGTCTTGGTAAACAGCAGGGCACAGCAGACAGAGTTAACTCACTTTCCCAGGTAAGAGCTTTGAAAGTGAAAGAAAGGTCTGCTTTCAGTCACTTTGTACTCTCTGGGGACAGGAAAGTCTCAGAGAATCTTAATAAGAAAGGGGCTGTTCTCTGCCTAGAGAAATGTAAATCACCACGGTCTTCATACAATTTCAAGAGGAGCACAGATCTGAAGATGAGATGCTTTCACAGAGATATGATGTCCGTTTCCCTCTCTCCTCCTATTCTCTTATGAATCCATCAATCAGGTTTTAGGGGTTTTTTGGGTTCTCTCATTGTTGCTTTTTGTTGTTGTTTTGTTTCTTTTTTAAGACAGGCTTCCACTCAGCAGTTCAGTCTGATCTTGAACTCATTATGTAGCCCAGGTTGGTTTTGAATGCAGGGGGATTCTCCTGCCTCAGCCTCCTGAGTACTGTGATTACAGCGTGTGCCACCATGCCTGGCTTTATCATTAAGGTTTCTCTCTCACCATTGGCATGAGAAGTTTTGGCAATGTCCCTGGATGCTAAATCCAGCTGGCGTGTAGCCCTCCTCTGGCCCCTTCACTTGGCTTTAAGGACTCGCTTCTGGACCTGCTCACCAACTGACTGTGCACTGGCTCCAGACTTTGCTTTGAATTTACATTTTTTTCTCCCAGAGCAGGCTGTATCGCAGGGACCTTGCAGAAGTCACAGCTGTATCACAAAGCCTAGGCCACTATGGGAGGTTTCCAATAGCAAGGTGGCTCTCTATCCTGTCCTGTGGGAACGGGAACTGTCCCACAAAGCCACCTGCGTCTGTGTTAGCACTGCAGAGATGGGCACACCACCAGCGTGGCTCAGCAGCCTGTGACAGTCTGTCAAATTAAGCTCACACTTAGCCTACACGTGAGTCACGGAGCAGAATTACAGTCTCACGGAACAGTGATGGGAAGCAGCCTTGGGTCTCTCCAGCATCCCTGGGGAAGGAGAGGCTGCTTCAAGGTCCACTTAGGACAAGCAGGGGACAGAACTTCGGTCTTGCAGGGAAGCAAAGCTGACTCGCTCAGAGTGACTAAGTTAAAGCAACAACCAAACACAACTTCTCTGCCTCATCTCCCAGAGTGCACAATTGGCTCAAGCGTGACTATGAAAGCTTTCTACGTGCTTAAGGAAAACACACTGACATACATGTGTATATGTAAATCATGAGTCATTAAATGCCCTGTGCCCAGGAGATTTCCTATCATTATTAAAAGTAGAGGCTGGTGAGGTAGACATGATTCTAAGCCTGTTTTGCTAGGCAGCCTCCAGTAGCTATGCAAAGTTATCACTGAATAACAATGAACTTACAGCTATGGAAGTGCAGATTCCAATTTTGTTTTGTTTTGTTTTGGAGACAAGGTTTCACTTTGTGGTTGAAGCTGGCCTTGAACTACCAGCTAAACTGGCCTCACAGTCACTGCAATCCTCCTGCTTCTGCCTCCCACGTGCTGGGATGCCAGGTGTGTGACACCACGCCTGGGAACAGAGACTGCAGCTTAATGGGAAGTGTGGACCTGGGCACACAGCCCAGCCAAGGGCGGGAATGAGCCTTCACGCCAATTCTGAAACAACTGTTACTACAGGTGCAGTGGAACCAAAAACCAGTACCAAAAACCAGTGACTTCTACTCTTGGAAAGATGCAGACTCAAGTGTCTGCATACTAACAGTCCCTTGAGGACAGTGAAGCAGCCTGGTCACTTCAACATTAAGCAAGCATCTCCTCAGTTAGGCATCAGCAGGCAGACCCCGGGGACCAAGGAGGAGGGTGGGACGTGGGGTGGGAGGGCAGGGCTTGACTACACACTGTGCATGCAGACCCTGCCCCGGTACTGACCCTCAGGCTGCCTCTGCTGCCCACTGACAGGCGCTCGTCCTCATCCGAGGCCTGGTGAGAGAAAGGAGAACAGCTGTGAATGACGGCACAGCCCATGACAGGAGCCAACTCTGGCCTCATGGGACATGGCTGACCCTTGCCACAATGGTGAGTGGCCTGCACCTCTGGGTGAGCTCAGGGGCTCAGGCCCAGGTCCTCGGCAGCAGGGGTTTTGTCTGCCTCAGCCTGTTTCTGGATAAGGTGGATTTAATTTAACTGCTTGAAGTGCTAATATTTACATCACAGGGAACTCAGATGAGTTACACCTAAGCCTCCGGGTTTATCTCTAGTAAATCACCCACGGATATTCAGCAGCGACAGGCACTCAAAATGCCACTGACTTCCAAACACGCTCTGTGTACCAAGGCTGGCTTCAGAGTCTGTTCAGGTGCTGAGGGCCAGCATGCCTCAGCATTAGTAAGGACACCTACTTCAGCTGCCCTCAGGTAGGGAAACGCGGGGTACTGACCGAGGCGAGCCTCCGGGATCTGCGTGAGTAGCGCTCGCTGTCCTCCTGCCGGGGCCAGGGGAAGAGCAGAGAGCGTTAGGGAGGTGCAGGGACTGCTCGGTAAGGGCAGACCTCTGACCCAATGCCCACCACATGCTGTCTTGGCCTTTATTTAAGGTTTCAACTGGGTCCCGGGGGAAAGCTTTCCTCTATTCGGTCCTCAGCACAGGAGGGGTTGGTGCATTTCATTCTGGGCTTAAAAACAGTGACCTGGGGCCAGGGGCTCGGTTTTGGTTTTTCCAGGCTCTAGGACCGGACCTGTCTTAACCCAAGGCTGGTTTCTGAGTCTCTGCAGGCGGTGGTGTCAGCGTTAGCCGACTTCTCCCTGAGTCAGCAAAGCGAAAACAGTGGCTGACAGGGGTTGATCTGCCCTGTCTTCTATATCTCATGAGTCTCAGAGGCCATCGGGTAGACCTGCCTTTCCTGAGGCTGTCTGTGCTTGGGGACACAGGCAGGGCACACTGTCCTGGCCAGGTTCTTGGACACTAGGACCCTGGGAGGCCAGTGGGTCCAGCAGCCAGGACAGGAAGAGGTGCACAATTAATGGAGGAGGGAAGCCTGATCCCTCATGGGGATCATGGGACATCACCACCAGGTGGGGTCTTCTTGGAGGAGGGCTGAACACCACCAGGGTGACCCTGTGCCGTTCCAGATAGGCAGAGTGGTCACTACGGGGTCATTAGAGGAAACACATGGAGAAGGTAAAGGACTTTTCTCACCCTATGGGACGAGAGGACCCAACTTTGGGGTACACAGAGGTCGAGTGGAGGTGACAGAGGAGCTGGCTGCAACCTCAAAGAAATGGAGCCTGAGAACCCTGTGCTTCCAACTGGAGCCCCACGGGATGTGAAGGCCATGGACACTGTTCAGGTAGTCCTGGGGTGGGGGCTAGCCTGGTCCCCAGGGCACAGCTCTCTGCCCCTGGAAATCGGGAAGCCCCAGGGGCTGCTGGCCCATAGACGTCAGCACACACACAGCAGCCGGGCCAGGCTGCATTTGGAGATGTAAACAATCAGGACCAGCTGGGGCCAGGCCCGGAAGCAGACCTCTCCGAATTGAATTACCGTGCAATGGGGATCTATCTACACAATTACACTGCATGAGAATCACATTATAAACCATGCCAAGTCTTCAAACTGTATTCAAGGCCTACCATCCACTGCTCGATGTCACCCCATTTAGTATCCAGCCCATAATATTTCTAAGAAAGAAGGGAAAGAGAATTAGGCAGGCAGTAAAAACAGTGAGGGCCCAAGAGACTGTTGTGACATGCGCTCCCACCACCTTGAGCCTCCCCGCAGAGGTCCCCGTGAGGGTCACATGCCAGGCAAAGCCAGCTGCAGAGGAATCCATCAGCAGGGCAGGCCAATCGGACCCCAATGGAGCCGCTGCCCCCCTGGCAAGCGGGGAGGGAATCACACTGCTTAGGAGAAGCAAAGCTGAGAGCCAGGAAGCAGGCAGTCAGCAGAGAGGAGCCGCCCTGTGCTGCCCCCTAAGTTTCTGTGCAGAATGAAGTGGAGCTCAGAGCAGTGGGGAGGCCTTTGGGTGGACCTGCAGTGCTGCCTGCTCACCTCACTAACTCAGACCCCGGGGCCATCACAGTCACCAAGCACTGGGTCTCCATAGAGACAGCCAAGGGAGCCTCTGCAGGCTGCAACTGATGTGGCCTCTGTCTTCACAGCCTCATGATGAGAAGGAAACCATTGGATGCTGGAACTATGGTATCATGTTTGAATCGGTTTTCAGTCACTAGACTGTGCCGTTGCTGGGGTTACAGCCTGTGGCTCTCAGTGGCCTCCTGTCTCCCTCTTAGAGATGGCAGTGGGTAGAAAGTTCAGAAATCTGGGGCGAGAAATCAACAAAGCTTTTAAAAACCCACAGTACCCATATGAACAGCCACATGAGCCCTGGCTTCTTCGGCGAGCTATTCCCTTAGATTATAAATCTGGAAAGGAAAAGAAAAAATAAACTCCTCACCGAGTCCTGTTTTGACTTGGTTTCAGTGAGCGCACCAGGGTAGGGCCGCTCCTCATTCAGTTAGCATCAGTGCTACCCTTCCTCAACTCCCAGGCTTTCACATGGAGAACACAACGTCCCCTTGTAGCTTAATTTCCTCTTTACACACACAGAAGGAAGATATATTTTAACAAGAGGAAGAGCTACACGAATTTGTAAGTTACCGAATTCCCAAAGTCCACGTGGCCAGTTTTTCTATTTTTTGTACTTTTTTCACCCCATTTTATACTTAGAAGAAGCACTGCACTTCCTCCAGGTCTTTTGCTCATCATGGGTGGCTCTGACTCTGGCTGTGGCCCAAGTTGCCCCACTGGGGAGGACGTGCTGGGGGCCGCAGGTGCCACGGAGGGTGGCTGCAGGTAAGCAGCAGAGGTCTCAAGGCGTGCAGTGGGTGCTTGGCAGTGGGCCATGCAGCAGAAGCAGGAGCCAGGCCAGCCCAGGAGGTGCCTGGCTTTCAGAAACAGCTCAGATGCTAGAGGGGGGCACTGTTGTCAGAGGAGGGCTGCACATGGTGTGACTCTGGCGGCCCCGTGCCGTGGGTTCCCAGGGCTCTGGCCCTCTGTGCTGCGAGAGGTTACAGCCTGACAGTCCTCACCACTGCCCGTGAACAGAAACAGGAACCCGACGGGGATTGGGAAAAGAAGGGAGTGGATGCCACTGAAAACGACAGCCCGAGCCCTTTCAGAGGTCGGGACAGCAACGTTATGCCCTGAGGGGCCGGGGAGGGTACCCTGTCAGCCTTGGACCTGACAGGTTCTGCTGGACTCCAGGGAAGACTTAAAACCCAGTTACAGGTTCAGGACTTGGGCCCTAGAAACTAACAGTGGAGACAGAGCCTGTGTCTGCCAGCCTGTGTCTGAGGTCCTGGCCCAATCAGAACAGTGATGGGATGGGGATGATTCAGAACCGGTGCAGAACATGGAAACCCCTCTCCCTGAGGGTCAGAGTCCCAGAGGCCTGCTCCTCTCAATGCTGAGACTCAGGGACCAGTTTCTGTGCCCTAAGAGAACAGGGTAGTTCTTTACTTTGACACTAAATGAATTCACACAGAAATCCATGACGGTCACAATGGGCAGGGCTCACTGTACCCCATTTCCTAAATCCTCAGGAAGCTGGTCTCTCCCTACCTCATTATTGCTAAACCCCTCATCCCAGACCCAGCTTCCTTAGAAACTCCTGTGCCCGGCCTGAGGGGAGTCCCCAGCCTGAGACAGAGGCACCTGATACCCTACAAAATTCGGACGCTGGCGGCAGAGGGCAGGTGTATCTTAACCTGGTGGGTCTGACTATTACATCTTCATTTTCCTTTTTACCTAGATTTTAAAACCAGTATCTTAACAATCTCTGAACGTGTGATAATTTTTCTAAGAAAGCTACCAAGAAAGATAATCTTTTTCATTCAATATATGATTTCAAAAGATTCCTTGAGTTCTAAAATGTGTTTGTTTTTGTTTCTTTTTTTTTGCAGACTACTTTCTAAGACCTTGAGGAAAATGGAAAATGAGGATGAAAGTCGGAAAAATGTGCGACCTCTGCTCCCCATGGGTGGACGTGAAGACCGCACGCAGCCTTGCCAGACACACTCACCACCGTGCAGGAGGGGAGCAGGGAGAGGAGTTAATTCTGAAAAGGGGCCAGGCTCTGGGGGTGGCATGGGGGATCAAGCCATGCAAATCAGAAAGCAAAGAGGGAAGCCTACCTTTTGAACCTGATAGATCTACAGAGACAGGGACACGGAAAAAGGGAAAGAAACAGAAATCGGATTAAAGCAGCAGGAACATCGGAAAGGTTCTGCAAGTAACCAGAAATGAATTATGAGCCATTCTGAGAAAAAAAAATGAGAACTGATTGAAAATTAATCAGAATGTCTTAAGTCCTGTTGAAGGAATCAGTCATTTCTTCACTCGTCTGGCACCGAGTTAGCCACGCTAAGCCTCCACGGGAAGCCACCAGAGTCCCGCTCTCACCCCGACACAGAAGAGTGTGTGACCCAAGACCATGGGCAGCCACACTATCTCTCCACTCTGCACTCTGCAGGCTCTCCCCCTGGACGCCAGCCTCGGCTCCTCTGGGTGTCTTCAGACCAGCAGCACCTGTGCGCAGGTGCAAACAGGGTCTGTGATGTTCAAAAATGTTTACATCCAAACCTCCACCCTGATCCACAGGGCCTCCCAGAGCTGAGTGTATTCATTTCCCCTTAATCAACAACTTAAAATGCCAGTGCCCCGGGCTATCAGATGCTACCAGCGCAAACTGTTTGGCCTGTTCTAAGAATAGCAGGCCAGAGAGGCAGGGCAAGGCACACTGTGGAGGTGCTGGGGCTGGCAGCGGCTCCTCCCATCTCCCCAGATTTGCACACAGAATTCGGGCTCCTGGACCAGAGTCCACGAGTAGTAGCCAGGCGAGCGGCTGCTGCCTCTTCTGCATGGCTTTGTCTTAGGTTTGGCAGATGGCATCTCGAGTCCAGCACCAGGAGGACATTTGGTTTCCAAGGCACGGTATCCCCCCACCCAGAAAGGGACAAAGGCAACATCCCTTGCTGCTCTCTGGCGCAAATGCCGGCTCAGACCCCTAACTTTCATAGGGAGCTCTCTGCAGGAGGTGTCATCAGCGTGTGTGTCAATCGTTTCTACCCAAACAGTGAGGAGAGGACTCAATGCTTTTTAGCTGGCTCTGTAAGGAACACTCACTCCTCAGAAGGAGCAGAACCAGAGCCTGGGTGTGGGGAGCAGGACCTCGGATCTCACAGGCAGGGAGGGGCCTTGGGTGAGAGCCCAAAGGTGGCTCCCAGCTCCTAGGTCCTGGCCAGCATAGGATTGAGGTGTCCCCCAGTCCTTGCTGTCTTACAGGGCAAACCTCAGCACCCCAGAGTCAGCTCCAGAGCCCAGATTCCTCAGAATGGCCTCCCGGGGCCCTCTAGCCCCTGCATGACAACAGAAAGGGCAGGAACAGGGGTGTACACAGTTCCCACCCCTGAAGCAAGTTCTTCGGGCTGCTCACCCAGGATGCTCATGCTACCCTCTGGACACAGCCCAATGCATAGAAACCTTGCAGGAGCCTAAGCCAAACAAGCCTGGCCCTTTCAGCCAACAGCAATCTGTCCTTGTTCGACCTAATCCAGAGGCTCTGCTGAGTCCCTGGTTCCACAGTGAGACCTTGAAGATCACAGCTGGCTCCTTGGGCTCATTACCAGGAAGCAGGCCTGGGGAGGTCTCCCAGCGCCCATGGCAGTGGGGTGGGGCGTAGGGAGGCCTGGCACCCCTGCTATATGTACCCCTGGCCTGACCTCAGGCATCAGCCACACGCAAAGGCGAATTCCAGCCCCGGCCATGTGACCGGGACAGGTGCATCAGTGGCAACAGGTGCCTGTGTGAGTCCAGGCCGTGCCTAAAATTAAAACCGCCCTGTGGGGAGCAGCCAAGACCCTGGTGTTACCTCCTTCTGCTGCCGCTCCAGCTCCTTCATGCGGATCTCTCGGGCCTCAGCACGGGCCGCGCGCTTTGCTGCAAGCCGGGCCTCCGCCTGCAACAGACCGGAAATCTGATTAGAGACCAGGCTCATCACGCTGGGGAGAAAGTCCTGTTCAGAGTTTCATAACTCAGCTATGAATCACAGGCTCGAGGGAACTGATAGGGTCATCAGGAAGCAGACTGGCAGTGACCAGCGCACAGAAGCCCCATCCAGGCTTCTCCTCCAGGGCTGCAGTTATCTGGGGCCCAAGGAGGTCCAAAAACATTACAGGGAAAATTTCAGAGTTGCATATTTTTTTAATACTGGGGATTGACCCAGGGTTTTTGCACTGTGCATCCCTCGCCCCATTCATTCATTCATTCATTCATTCCTTGGTTTGCTTAAGAAAGGGTCTTACAAAGTCCAGGCTGAGCCAGAACTTGTGATCATCCTGCCTCAGCCCAATCCCACAATGCTGGATTCCGGGTGTCACTGTCACACCCAGGTGCGATTCCTAAATCTTACACTGTAGACCATTTGGCATAGCATGACAAATGCTCATGCTATCCTGTTCCAGCCAGCTCAGGGTGTAAATTAACTCTGTTCCCAGCACACCCATGCCAGGCACACAACTTGCCCATTGGTCACTCAGTGGCTATCAGGTTGACCACAGTAAAATAACAGTGCCCCTGGGCTTAATAACAGCCCAGGACCTCATGCTCCCCACCTCTCCTCAGCCTGGTGGAGTGGACGGAACCAGGAGGTCCAGCCTGAAGTCAGGCCCAGTTGCATTCCTTCAGGCAGGGGGGTCCTGAATCTGTCCCATCTTGGGATCTCCTTCTACCCTGTCCCTTTCGAGAGCCCAACACCCGTGCAGGTGAGGTGCAGTTCTCCTCTCCCCAGAGCTCGCTCTGCTTAAATCATTACTGCTTCTGACCAACATAAATGGCCTCTCTGACTTTGTCACAGGACAGCAAACAACTCCGACTGATGAACCTTCATGGCCGGGAACAGATGGTCTGGGAAGTCAGGGCCAGAGCCTCGCTGAAAAAGCTCTTGGGGTGCGGCTGCCTACTTCTGTGGAAAGCACTTGCCATGCCTGCTGCGGGCACTGCTGCCAACACTGGCACCTGCACATGGTCTCACCTGTAATCAAGTCTATGCTTAGCCTATTGCACGTGGCAGGTTTTCCAGTATGGATCAGCTGCCCCTTCCTGCCATGTAAGCTCTTTGTGGGTTTGTAGCTGCTAGATGCTTGGTGCTCCCAGTAACTGACCTCATACCGGTACTTCAGGGACACCAGCAGCCCAGGAGAGGGGACAGATGGCTGGGCCCAGGGTCTCCAAGGCCTGCCTCCTGCTTATCCATGAGCTGTGTTACAAAATGATCTCTACATGCTGATCTGTAGGGAGTGGTGACCACAGCTGGCCAGCCTATCTTGGGATGAGCTTGCTGAGGTCCCCCTGGGAAACTTATTCTATAACATTCTCCACTGCCGTGGGTTTCTAGACTGGTTATACCCTGAAAAGGCCTCCTGGGTCCATGAAAGGCCCCACAGCTGGAGAAGGGAGGAAGGGCACGGGATGCCCCGACCTCTGGCGTGGGCCAGCACAGTGGTTAAGGTCACACAAAGCACAACTGCCTGCCCTCCTTGGAGTAGAAGACACACAGCTCCTCTCAGAGAGGTGGCCAGGAACCTCAGGGCAGCAGGGTCCAAGGGACATCAACCAGGACAGAAGTACAGCAACATCACCAGACAACCTGCTGGCCAGTAACAAAGTCTCTGGAGAGGCCGGCAAGGAGTGCAGGTTGCCTGCACCAGGCAAAGTGGAGCAGCAGCCTTGGCTCAGCAGCCAGGGTGAACAAAGTGGAGGGCTGTGGAAGGAGGATGGGGGCTGCAGATGGTAGAGGGAGAGGATGCGGCTGGCAGAATTCCACAAGGCTCCCCGAGATTCCCCCCGTGTTCATGCCTCACTCAGCCCCTCTGCAGGAGCGTGGGTACAGCCGTGATAGAGGACATGGACGCCTGACACTTCGTGCATGCTTGGTGGGTCTGCCCCAGCCAGGCGAGGGCACAGAGGGTGCAGTGGGCAGAGACTCTCGGATGGCCTTGACAAAGCTGAGCTGCCAGGTAGGGGCTACCCGGCGGGCAGCCTCCAGGAGCTGAGAGCAGCGCTGGTGACAGCCAGTGCAAACAGAGAGTCTCAGTCTCACCCTCACTCTCACGACAACGGCAGGAAGCAAGTTTTGCCTGCATGGGGGAGCCGGGAAGGAGACAGCGTGAAAGAAATAAATGGGTCTCCTGCTCAGCAGGACACAGCTTGGGCTGACACAGGGCCACCTTGCAGGAAGCCTGGCCTGGTCTGAATTCCTGCAGGACACCAGCAGCTGACCCCACTGGAACTGACTGGGACCAACTGGGCCAACTGTTGCCTGCCATGGTGTCAGGAGCAAGCAGCCATCCTAAGGCTCAATGCTAAGCAGGGCCCCACAGAACCCAGGACACAGTGCCTCTCCTGACTCTCACATGGGGACCCAGTGCTCTGGGACAGGAAGTGGTAAGGCTCTTGCTTCCTGGAGTCTGCCTGCTGACCAGTAGTCGTGCCAAGCCCACGCTTGGCCCACGCCTGTCTGCTAGAGTGTGGTGACTCCTGGCAGCAGTCTGGGACACCCAGCAGGAAAACTGCACAGAGGCACAGTGACATGGCTCCTCCCAGTCAGACACAACCATGAAGAGCAGGGTCCAAGGACAACGGCCAGGATGTGACCACGGTGATGTCATCAGACAAAGTGCCAGAAGGGGATGGCCATCCACTGGACACGAAATGCAAAGCTCAGGTGCCTCCGAGTCAGCTGGAGGCCCAGGCTGTCCTGGGGTCAGGGAACCAAGGGCACCACACAATGAAGCCCTCTGGAAGGCTTCCATACGGCCATGACGACACATGTGAGGCCACCGCCGGAAGCGTAAATCACAGAGCGCTACTCCACCACCCGGGAGGACAAATCCAAGTCACTGGTGGGAAAATGGATGCAGCTTAGGGCCACACGGTTAAGTTCACACAAGCTTCAAGGGCACATGGTTTTTCCTACATGAGAACCCAACGTGCACAGAGCTAATAAAAGCTGGATCACAGGAGACGGGCAGAGCTTCTGCAGAGGGGAAGGGGACTAAGAGAAGGGGATGGCACCTGAAACCCAGCATCAGAGATGAAAGCACACTTTTCAGATGAAGAAACATAAACAGCAAATGGATATGTGAAGAAATGTTCAACATCACTGGTCATTTGAGAGATGCAAATTACTGAGAGATGCAAAACACTGAGATGCCATCTCAGCCAGGAAAGAATGGCTGTCATCAAGAAACCAACGGATGACAAATGCTGGAGGGGCTGCAGGGCAAAAGGAACCCTTATCTACTGTTGGTGGGAGTGTAGACTGGTGCAACCACTGTGGAAATCAGTGTGGAGATTCTTCCAAACACTAGGACTAGAGGTCCCATTTGACCCAGCTATTCCCCTTTTGGTTATCTTTCCAAAAGAATGAGAAACATAACACACACAATATATGTGCACCCATGTTTATAGCTGCACAATTTGTAATAGCTTGGAAAGAGTTCAAATGCCCATCAACTGAGGAATGGATTAAAAAAATGTATTTTTATACAATGGAGTACTACTCCACCACACAGAAGGCTAAAACTGGAGACTTTTATGGGTAAATGGATGCAACTTGGGACCACACTCATAAGTGAAATAAATCAGACTCATGTAAACACCGTGTTGTCAACAAGCATATGTTTGTGTGTGTACGTATAATAAAATTAGTTAAGTTACACTACTGATTTTTCTGAGACCACTGAAGAGGAAGATTTGTGCTGGTATTGTTCAGACAACTGAATGCAATGTCTTATGTTCTGTGTGAATGATTTTGGTAAAATGGATTTATTTTTTTAAAAAAATGTGGAGCGGAATGGGGAACAGAAAGATCTGAGATGTGAGCCGTCCATGTGCCAGCTCCAGCGAAGGGGACCCTCGAGCACTATGCCACACACCAGTACTGCGAGCGCCACTCCCAGCTCCCTTCTGCTTCTTGCCCTTGGCTCACAGGGGCCAGGGTTCCTGGTCACCAGCAGAGAGGATGCTAACCTGCAGTACTCACCCCCAGGGCAGCTGGGGAGGGGCTTTGGAGACTCGGTTTGGGCCCCGGGTTCCAGATGGAGACACCTCTGCACAACGTGAGCTATGCAGTGTGGGACGAGTGGGGGCACTGGGCGGGGACCGCAGCTGCTGAGGAAGGTGACCCCAGCACCGAGACTACACCTGGGGTGCAAGGGGCTGGCCTGGGCTGCAGGCCACAGCCCCAACCAGAGTTGGGCAGGAGCTCAGCTCCGTGTCTGCTGGGCCCAGGGGACCCTCAGGTTCCAGGAATGGGGCAGAGAGGGGATGGGGCCAAGACCTCGGGTCACACACGTGGACCGAAGTTGGCTGAGTGCTCTGGGACCCCCAGGACAGTCTCGCAGGCCTGCAGCCTGACACCCCAGTGAGACTCTCTGCCTGGAGGCAGGATAGGGGGGTGCCCCCAACAACCCCACTGAATGGAGGCTGGGGCAGGAGGATGCAGGGCAGCAGCAGGGCCTGAAGCCTTTGCAGTGTGGGCCCAGGGGAGCGCAAGCTGCATGGAAAGCAGGTCTGGAAGCGAGAAGTCAGTGCCCTTGCCCTGGCACTTGTGCCATGCTCTCATAGATGGAACCAGTGTAGCCTTTCTGCCCCGCACCTCAGGGGCCTGCATCTGCAGTAGCTGGACCAGCAGCTTCCTGGCCCAGGCCACAGTGTCCCTGAGGCTCTGGACTTGCCCCACTCTGATGGCATCCTCCCAAGATGGGGCCAGAATCCATGAGTGAGATGATGTCACTGTGTCCTAAGCCAGCCTAGTGGGGAAGAGTAGTGGGCACATACGGGGTGGCACTGAGGCCGGCGGGGGTCTAGGGGGCCCTGGGGCTCTCCAGTGTTGAACAGCAGGACTGATCAGGAGTGTGCCGACTCCTAGGCCGGGCCCCAGACTGGCTCAGGGATTAAGGTTAGGGTTAGGGTGATGAGGCTGATGCCATCTAGGGCCACCCACTCATCTCCTCAGGATGTGGCTGCTTTCAGAACTGCAAAGGCGCAGAAGGGAGGGAGATGGGGGGAGGGCAACAAGGAAAGGAGGCACCCAAACCAGCAGCCATGCGGGCCAGCAGCCGGGAGAAGGTGCCTTATCCCCTGGGCCTCGCTGGCACCTGGTGGGCTAGGGAGGGGAAGGGTCAGGCCAAGCTGTGCAGACAGCCAGGTTCCCACAGCTGCCCCATGTCCCTTCTAGGGATGTGCCTGCCCTTCTCAGGGCTGACGGCCAGGCACTGGGACAAAGGGCACATGCAGCCCTACAGTGGCCTCTGAAGCAGAGCTCTGGACAGCTGGACCCTGAATCTTTTTATATCTCATTTTACCCCACCCAGGTGAGGCTGAGGCCTAGAGAGACCTCAGACACCCCCAAAACTGCAGAAGGCACAGTGCAAGCACAGGCCTCGGGGCCTCCAGCCCCACACGGCCTCCTATAACACTCCTGGGCAGTGGTGGCCCTGGTCCAGCTGGGGCAGTCCTCTGAGACACATGCTCCGGATACCCATCTTGGTGAACAGCGGAGACACCCTCAGTCACTTCTTCAGGAGGCAATGAAAACCCAGCTCCCAGGGCTGAGCAGGAGGCATCCCATGCACTCTGGGTAGACGGGGACCCTTGAGGACAGCCGTGTGGGAGACACCTGTCTCTACACACTAGATCGAGGCAGGGCCCCTGGGGAGGGCGATGGCTGGGGCTTCGAAGAGAAGGGGCCCCTGGGACTCTGCTGCCTTCCTGGCTTGTCTGAATGATGCCCAGTGGGATGGGGCCAGGGCCATCTGCCAGCCTTGAGGTGGTCCCCACAAGGGAGTTGTGCTTTCACTGTGGCCTCCAGGCTTTGGAATCGGGAAACTGAGAGGCCCCACTGTGCTGGCACCATAATTTCTAACCTTTCTGGGGAAGTTTTAAGGATGGGAATCTCCTCCTGGTCCTGGAACAGGACGTTCCTGTAACTGCAGCGGCAAAAAGCAGGGTTCCCTTCCTAAGGCCGTATCCCAGGAGGAAGCAAGTACAGGACAGGCTCAGGCTCTGAGTCCTCATGCCTGCAGGTCATACTTGGGCAGTGTTAACAGGGCCACCACAGCTGCCCTTCCAGCTGCAGAGTGACAAAGTCCTCTTCCCAGGCTGCCTGTTAGCAAGAAGTGATGATATCCACTTTCGTTTCTATGGAAACGCCCACCACTCACAGCGCAGTGGCCCCCTAGCTGCCGCCGGCAACTCATTTCCGTCCCTAAGAAATTGCTCATCTGTTGGCCAGGGGAGGTGCTGTACACCTGTAATCCTAGCACTTGGGAGGCTGAGGCAGGAGGATTGTGTTGAGTTGGAGGCCAGCTTAGGCTACCTCCGTAACAAGACCATTCTCCAAAGACCTCAATAAATAAATAAATGAAGATACAGGGGATAGGAAGTTACAGACTAAAGATCAGCTTCATTTTTATTCACTCAATTTACTTAAAACACTGTATTTCTATAAAAATTAGTGGAGAGGAATTACAGCGCCTCAAATTCCATGAACTTTCCAAAAAAGCAGCAGCCTTGGAGGAGCCAATCCCTAGCTGCTGCTGCTGGTCCTGAGGCCCTAGTGTGGGGAGCCAGCGCTCCAGGCCACAGCTGCACCCTGCGGGCTCCTGCAGGCTGTGCAGGAGAGGTTACTTGTGAGCAGGGTGGTTGAAACTCTGCCCTTCACTCTGAGTTCCATCCCTAGTCCTTCTTCAGATGTTTTATTTTGAGAAGGGGAAGTCACCCAAGGCTGGGTTCAAACTCATCATCGTCCTGTCTCAGCCTCCTAGAGCAGGAATAAGGGCGTATGTCACCATGCCTGGCCAAATGACTAATTTTTGAACATCAGCCCTCATTGTAGAAGTTGGGGAGGAACAAGCTATGTGTAATGTCTACGAACTTCCTTCTCTGAAATTCAGTGTCTCTGATCTAAGAGTTTCCTTATTCTCTGGACTTACTTGTTTTTAACTTTTTTTTTGTCTTTTTGAGACAAGGTTTCACTATGCAGTTCAGGCTGACTTTGAACTCACTTCCTAGCCCAGGCTGGCCTCAAACTCACAGTGATCCTTCTGCCTCAACCTCTCCATTGCTGGGATTACAGGGGTGTGTTACCACGAGCAGCTGGATTTTGGATTTACTGGAATCCTAAAACAACTTGGATCTCTTTCTTACTTTCCTCACTGGAATGGTCATGATTTTGCTTTTCAGAATCAGCATATAGAGTATCTCTCTAAAATAACAAAGGTATGAACCAGAAACCGAGGAGGTTTTCTTATCCAAGCAGGGGTGGCTATGCTCACCTGCCCAAACCTCACGGAGCAAACCAGGGCCTAGGAGTCACCTACACCCTACCCAGCAATAGGACTGTTCCTAATTTCCTTCTTTCTTTCTCTTTTTCTCTTTCCACAGGGTCTCACCCTAGTTCATGCTGGCCTGAAACTAGAGGTAATCCTCCTGCCTCAGCTGCCCAAATTCTGGCATTATAGGCATGCACCATCAAACCCAGCTAATCCCCTACTTTATTTTTTAAGAATTCACTGAACATTCTCCTAGGAGTACGGAGTACAGAAGAGGTGGATGAAATGCAGACTTCTTGCCTGCACTCAGGCCAAGGACTTGTGCCCTTAGAGGCTGCCCAGTAGAGAGAAATCCTGCCGCCAGGTCCTGAGATGGTGAAACTCTGGGCCTCCCTAGGGTGGATGCCGCCTACCACACACACTTCCTGCCGGAGTGGGCCAAGCACTGCATCCCGTCCCACGGAGGCCCTGTCAGCGCAGGCCAGGACTCCTCCGCCTCCCACACTGCCGCAGGGCCTGGAAAGCCCCAGCCTGCTAAGCCATTTCCTCTTCTCAAAGAGATGGAGATAAACCCTGCTTCTTCGAACCCTGGCTAGGTTGAGCAAAGTGGCCTGGGAAACAGTGCTCCTCTTGCTACCTATGGGTATGGGGGGCAGGCAGCCCAGATTAGCCTTGGACTTGCAGTGATTCTCCTGCCTCAGCATCCTGAGTGTTGGAATTACAGGCATGCACCGCCACACCCAGCTAAGTGGAAGGTTACTGTACAAGGAGTGCGGCAGGACCACCCAGCCGGCAAGCCTGGTACCTTTCCTGGAAGTGAATTTCCAACCTTGCTGTCAATCATTTACTTTTCCCTGAGATGAGGACACCCTTTCTCAGTCCTCCCATTCCCTCACTGTGCCGGAAACATAGCCAGGGCCAGCCTGCTCTGCAGGCAGGATGCCTCCAGGCCACTCCTGTTTCTCTAGGGCTAGGAAAATCACACCTCCACTGGCCAGGATCAAGGACACACAAGTCAGAAAGGGCGGTGTCCAATAACTTCCACTACACAAACATGCAAAGAAAGGAGGTGTTGGGTAAAATTAAAAATAGCTTGCCAGCTCAGTATTCAGGAAGCTGAAGCAGGAGCATAGATGTGAGTTCGAGGCCAGCCTGAACTACACAGCCAGACAGACCTTGACCTGAAAATGAAACCAAACTGGCGGTAGTACCCATTAGTTTAATACAAATCACTTCTCTACTGCAAAGTATTTGTACTTTAGATTCAAGGGACATTAACTTGGTTTTGCAGCTGTTAAGCTACAGAAGCGAGGGGAAGCCATTGCAGACACCGACCCTTCCCGGAGTGAATGAGTCCGTTTCACAACACACATCTGTTGCTGGGTGGATTTCTGGTTTGGCTTTTTATTATTGTTTTGTGTATTTATTTTTGGTTTACTGTTTTTGGAATTTGGCCCGGGGCGGAGAACCAAAACAGTGGTCTGTAATCAGACAGTGAGTGGGAATTACTAAATCCTAGAAACCAGGCACAGCAGTGCATGCTTGGGACCCCGGCCACTAGGGAGGCTGAGGCAGGCAGATTCCAAGTTTGAGGACAGCCCAGGCAACCAAAGGAGGGAAACTCTCTTTGAAATATAAAATAAAATGGACTGGGGCAAGAATCTCAGTGGTAGAGCACTTGCTTAGCATGTACGAGGCTCCAGGCGCTACCAAAATTAAAACACACACACTTGGACATGTCCACAAAGACATTTTTTTTTTAAATTTGGGAGAAAGAAAGCTTACTTAATTTTATCTGGATGTTCATTTTATCTATGAAAATGAGCTTCTGTGTTTATAGTGAGACCCTGTCTCAAAAAACAAAACCCTAAAATTTGAACGGCCTGCAGCAAACACAGTAAGGAAATAAAGATCCCCCTTGCAGCGTCCACCGTCCACCCCGACAGCCTGAACGGCCAAACACCTCAGGCTGGGCACTCATCTGCAAAGTATGAGCAGATACTCTGGAAACACAGGAATGAGTAACCGGCTGGGACAGGCCATAAACAATCCCCTGTGACTCAGCGGTCCCTGAGGGCGCGAAAGCGCTCAGAACATTGCCTTTTGAGGAGCAGCAGTCCACCCTCCTGCAGTCTCGGGACTCAGCCCTCCTCAGGTAGGGCTCGGAAAAGCTTGGCGGAGACACAGCACTGCAGCTATAAATAACTCAGCTTCCTGTGCTCAGAGCAAGTGGCAGTTGAGACAGTGAAGTCTTTCTGCCGTTTGCTAAGGAGGCTTCCGCTCTGTGGTGTTACTCAGCCTGAACAGAAACTCAGAGAAAAAGGGGAATTTGGTCTGTCTTTATCCAGCAGGATGCTCTGGGTTTTATTCTTTTTTTTTTTTTTTTTTTTTTTTTGAGATGGGGTCTCGCTGTGTAGTTCAGACTGGCCTTGAACTCACTGTGTTACCCAGGCTGGCCCCATCCTCCTGCCTCAGCCTCCTGAGTGCTGGGATTACAGGCCTGTGCCACTGTACCCAGCCTCCTCCATCCACATGAAAAAACTTCCCCACTTCCTATTTATTTGTATTTTGCTCCTGTTTATTTATATTCTATTTTGCTTCCTACTTACCTATATTCTATTGTAGACATATATATATATATATATATATATATATATATATATATGTTTCTCACTTAAGAGAAACCAGACAATATTTAAACTCATGTGTTAGTTAGTTCACTTAACACCCATTTCACCTGTGAACGAATGCCTCAAATTTATCCTCCTTTATGGCAGAGCAGTACTCCACCATGTGCAGATACTGCATCTTCTTTATCCATTTACCTACTGATGGTTGTTTCCAAGGTTTGGAGTTATAATTGAGTTGCTATAAACATGCATGTGCATGGGTCCCTAAAACACTCGTAACTAGAAAAGACCTAACTCCCTCCTTTTATATCTAACTCACTGTTTTACCCCAAAATGCCAGGACTCCAGTGGCTGCTATTCGGGGACTAGGGTTCCCACCACCCTGAAGTGGGGCCTGGCCCAGGTTCCCACGATGGCGTACTAGACAGATGTGTGGGCACGGTCCACCCTGAGGGCCCTACCCAGGGCTGCACCCGCCTGAGGATGTCGAAAGAGTCAGAAGTGACACAAGCTCCGACAACATGAGGAAGTTGTGACAGCTGAAGGAGTGCGGGTTCTGCAAAGCCCGGCACAGGTGGGCTTTTGAAAGAGCCCTGGTCCCTGCTCATTCAGATCCGTTTCCTCCACCCCACTGGGGCTTAGCCACAAGGCACCAGGGACACACAGGTCACCAGGGCAGGGACACAATGCAAAAGCCAGTGGCACCAGCTAGGTGAATGGCTCCCCACCAGCCTCCAGCTGTGTCCCCACTCCAGGCTGGGCCACAGCTATTTCTGCTCTCCACACCTCTCTGGATAGTTTTTGCTACTATTTACCAAGACTAAAACCAGACCTTCAATCCCCCACAGGTTCACAGTTCCTTACTAGGAACCCTAGGGCCGGATGCAGTCAGCGCGCAGCTTTCCAGGGTTTGAAAGGCAATGGACACGGCACTGTGAATTCCGCATACTCCAGAGTAATAACTGGTACCCAACCCAGGGCCAGGCTGCAGAGAAACACAACCATTCCCATTCGGAGGAGAGAGAGAGAGACTAAAAATAACTGCCCTGGGTCACAGCAGGCCTCACTGCTGACAGATTCCACCATACACTCGCAAACACACACACACACATCCATGCACACATACTCATGCACACCCACTCATGCACACCCAAAAGAGTACACACATCCCTTGCAGGTAGTGGATTATGACTCTGGAGGGAGGCAAGAGGCATGGGCCAACACACATCTGGATCGGAGCGGTTCCGGGTTCTCCTCACCTCCTCACTTCCGGCAGCACCTGGACCCAGTGGCATGGGCAGGGCCAAGTGTTGGGTCAGGCCCCTGCCTGTCACTGCCACAGCTCCCCCTCCTGTGCCTGTCCCACTGCCTCCCAGCTCTGTGCTCAGTCAGTGGGTTCTCAGGCATGGAATCCACAGCATCCATGCCTTCCACGACCGACCAGGCAGCTCCACAAACCAGCTTTGGGCAGCTCAGGTGTCCCTGCTCACGTGGACCCCTAGGTCTCCCTGCAGGTTCCCAGGGCTGGAGAAACAAGACAGACAGGCCAGCAGGAACCAACTCTGAGCCCAGCCCACTGATGGGGCTACACAGGAGGTCATACAAACAGCACACACAAATGGACATGTAATCCCAAAGCAAGCAACTGGTAAAAAGCACTGGCAAGTCAGGTGTGGTAGTGCACACCTGTATTCCCAGCACTTTGGGAAGCTGAGGCAGGAGGATCCCAAGTTCAAGCTCAGCCTTGTCACTTGTCACTTAGCAACACCCTGTTTCGAAATAAAAAAGGTTTGAGGATGTAGCTCAGGCCAAAGAAGCTGGGTTCACTTCCAGTATTGCAACAAATAACTAAACATCCCTGCCAGTCCTCAGCAAGGAATTTAATTTTCAGATGTGCATTCATCAAAATCGGCTCCTCTGCCTCCCCCTTATGTCTCCTGGTGAGGGCCCCCAAGGCGGCCGCAGCCTGGTTGTGTGGACCGGTGAACAGTGCCCCTGGCTGAGGAAGTTTCATGGTTCACACACTCATGTAGCTCCTGCACCTCTGACTGGAACTCGGGACACCTTTCCCGGACTAACTCCGCGTTTTCTTTTTTTTCTAAACTGCACCTTTTCGCTTTCAAATAATTCCATTCAAAATTAACCGCAGATTGCAGGAAAGTGGGTAATCACCACCTTCCCCATCCTGCCCCTCCCAGGGTCAAGGCCAAACCACCCCACACCCAGGGCCCAACTCAGTGCGCGGGACCGGGTCGGGCGAAAGCCCGCACGCGAAGGGACCCGTCAGGTCCGGGAGGAGCTGAGCCCCGCAAGGGACCGGTCCCGAGCCGGGCCGGCGCCCACCCCACGCGGGTCGCGGCAGACAGCGGTGCCACGCGGCCCAGGGGCGGTGGCCCGGGCCCCAGCTCCCAGCGCTGCATTTTGTAAAATAAACGAGCGACTCAGAGACGCCTCGGCCCCGCGCCGCGCTCCGACCCGGCCCGGGCCACGCGAAGCCCGCAGCACCGCGCCCCGCCCTGCCGCGCAGCCCCCCCCGCCCGAGCCCTCACCAGCCGCTGGGCCTCGGGGCTCAGGCAGTCCAAGTCCTCGCTCCGCGCGCCCGCAGCGCTGGCCATGGCGCCGGCTCGCCGCTCGGGCCGCTCTAGCGCCGCCGCATCCCGCGCCGGACAGTCCACGCGGCGCGATCGGCCGAGGCGCAGCCGGGACGCAGGTGGCCGGCGGGCGGGACGCAGGGTGGGGACAGGGCCACCGCCGGCGCCGCCCCGCCCCGCCCCCGCGGGCCCCACTCCCCGCGCGCGTCTCGGGCCGCCTCCGGTGCCCCACGTGGGTCCCGATCCCCGGACCTTCACGCGGGCCTCGGTCCTAATCCCGAGCCCGAAGCCCCCTCGCGGGCCCCGCCCACGGCGCGCTCGGCCCCAGCGGCCGAGCCGTCAATCACCACGTGGGCCCGCCCCTCCGGAAGTGGGAGAGAGACCCCAGCGCCCCGCCCCGCCCCGCTTGAATCTCGGGGGAGGGCAGTGTGAGAGGGGAAACCGGAGGGGCGGGGCCGCGAGTGGGCGTGGACCAAAGTTGGGTGGGGCCTGGGAGAGGCCCTCTGATTGGAGGGACATGTTCGGGTGGGCGGGGCCTGGGCGGGACCGGGCCCGGACGCACCTGCTACCCGGGGATGCGCGGTCGCCTCTCGCAGTTGAGTCCCAGGTCGTTGAATCGTTCTGCTTCCCCTGCACCCCACGTTCTGGCGACACGGAAGCCACAGAGCCTCGGCCTGGCCCTTTTCCCAGGCGGCTGCAGGAAGCCAAGGAGACCCCAGGTCCCCGTGGAAGGTTTACAGCCCCCTCCCTCCGCGCGACTCAGGTCACCAACGGGCGCCTGCCCTGTGCCGTTTCTTTTGCGCGTGCGTGGGTCCAGCGCCCCGCGGGACGGAGGGGTGTCTGGGTGTCGCGAGGGAGTGCAACAGGAGGATAGGGCGACGCACTTGCGTGGGTAGCAGCAGCTCTCCGCGGAGGCACAGCGCTGCTGTGCTCCCAGCCAGCCTGAGCTGCGTAGGGAGCCCCTGTTACAACAAATCAGAATAGATCAAAATTTTTAAAAAATTTAAAGCTGCTGTAACAATTCTTCATTATCTAAGATTCGATGCATTGGAAAAATAATTTTCAACTACATAAGCAAGGTCAGGGTTTATGGAATGGATTGTGGGCAGCAGTTACAATTTTACTAGGGCCAGGGTTCACAGGTGATACTGGAAGCCAACTGCGCATCGCCTTTGAGTTTTCCACCCTGCTGGGGCAGACTGAAGCCCCCTCCTTCCCACCTCCGAGGCCCCCTCTCGCTGAGCAACGTGCCTGGCCGGCCTGGTTACCCTTCCTGTCCCCCAGCAGTGCCTGGAGACCCTGGCTGCCAACCCAGGTAGGTGCCAGCTTCTGAAGCGGCACAGGACAGGAAGGCAGTGAGCCCCAGACCTGCCTGGCGGGTTACTAGGCCTAAGGCTCAGGGATTCCTTTCTGCAGCACCCTCTGAAGCTGAGGGCCATGAGCACTGCTCACCTCTGAGGGGGCACCAGTAAACCTGGCTGCCTCTGCTGTATCTATGGCATTCATTAGGTCTCAGACCTAGAACGACCCCAAGGGCACGATGACATCTTAAGGTGACACACTGTGCACGCCCTTCTGACATCTGATCACTTGGCCATCTGTTTCCCCAAGGTGTACAGCATTCCGGGGGGCCAGGGCCCATGTCTGTCCGGAGGACACCACGACAGGGAGCACTCTTTAAAGCCCTCCCTCCTGGGCTGGGACCTGACTGAGATTCCTACCCCAATACAGCCCCCTGCGGGGATACCACGCCCTTGAAAGGAACAAGGAAGACATACTTGAGATTTTAACATTCCAGAGTAGCCCAGAAGAGAACCGTGGCTAAGGGTCATGGAGGGTCCCTGAAGCCCTGGCCTAACTGTTCTGTGCATACCAGGCATCCAAACTTGCAGATGTGGGCTGGGCATGGTGGTGAGCACCTGTAATTTCAGCACTCGGCAAGTTGAGGCAGGAGAATTGCTGTGGGTTCGAGGGCAGAGTGGGCTACACAGTAAAACCCTGTATTTGTCCAAAAACAAACAAACTAAACTGGCAGGTGCCTTCATAGCACTCTCTTCCCTCTCCCGAAAGTGTAACTCACCGCACCCACTTTACAGTAAGTTTTACCTAGACTTCTGTGGGGCCTGTGGGTTTTTGCTCTTTTTTCTTGTACCAGGGATAGAACTAATGACCTCATGCTTGCCAGGCAGGTACTGTGTGTCCTGACTGAATTATTTCATCAAGGGCACAAAGAACTCAGGAAGTGAGGGCTGGTGCCTTGTGCCAGGCCCCAGCTTCCTGGGGACACTAGCACTCCTCCAGCTGTAGGGGCCACATCCTGCTACACCAGCCCAGCCTGTCCTGTGCAGGCCCCCAACCTCAGGATGTTACCAGCTCCTGGAGCAACAGAGGGTTTGCACTGAGAGCAGGACACTTGACGCATCCTCCTTGGTGGCTGTGTTGACACCCAGAGACCCTGAGAATAAAGTGCAGGGAGCCCACATTTGCCTTCCATTGAATTTAATGCAAATGACTCTCTACTAGCCCCTCCCTGAGAGCCTGAGAGGCAGCACCCCAATGATTTGACCCACAGCAGGTCAGCTGTGAGGATGGTAACTGGAGACTGGGACCTGCAGACTCAGCCTGGGAAAGTCCCATGAGAGGTCAGGGAAAGAAGTGTGGCCCTGGAAAGTGACAATCTGCAGAATGGGAAATGTGGTAGCCCAGCAAGTTTTCACTCCAGCACTAATGGCAGCTTGATAGTGTAACAAAATCCTTGGTGGTACTGCAGAAGAGCTGCTTTAGGTAGAGTGACAGGCAGTTAGACAAGGCCAAGCCTAAGACAGTCACAGAAGAGAGGAGGCAAAGCAGCCTGTGGCCCAGGGCTGAGTGACAGAAACAACGCTCGAGATGGAGCTGCAGTGGCCAGGCTTGCAGCTTGTCCAGAAATAAAGGGCAGCTCAAAGCAGGGCTGTAACCTGGCCCTTTGCTCCTGAAAGCTGCAACAATGTAACACATGAAAGAAACAAAGTAACACACACTAGAAACAATCCAACAAACTAGAAACAATGTGACACAGTAGAAAAAAATGTAACACACACTAAAAAGAACGTGAGAAGCACATAGACAGATGATCAGGGCACTCAGACCTTCCTACCACTCTGGAAATGCCTGTGCTATGTACCTTCCTGCCTATATCAATTTTTTGTTAGATCAGTATTAGCTAAGCGACTGTACTTGTAATTCTATAGGTTGATTATAGCTTTACCCAACGTACCCTGCAGTGTGATTTTACTGTACAAAACCCTAAATGAACAGCTCAGTGGCAACCCACTTTCAGGACCTCTCCTATCTCTCAAGAACTTTCTTAGTAAACTCTTCCTACTCCTTTTTTGTGGCAGGGGGAGGGATATAACAGGAGTGGAACTCAGGACCTCGTGTTCCCAGGCAGGTGCTTATGCCACTGCGCTATATCCCTGGCCCACTTCCCCTACTCTTAACCTCCTTTATCTACAAGTCTATTCTTTGAGATTGTGAGACAGGAAGTTGGGTGATTTAACAGGTTGGGAACTACTTCCCTGTAACAGTGGCAAACACCTGTAATCCCAACATTTGGAAGGCTGAGGCAGGAGGCCCACTGTGAATTCTGGGTCAGTCTGGGCTACATAGTGAGTTCAAAGCCGGCCCAAATTGCATAGTGAGACCTTGCCTCTAAAAGCGAAACAAAACAAAACAAAGCACAGCCCAGCACTAAAACCACCTGAGAGTATGAAGAAACCAGAGAAGCTCCAGGTTTCCACCGGAGGGCAAGTTAGCAGAGCTAGAGGCACTGTGAATAGCTGAGTGGCATCCAGGGGATAGAGCCATCTGGACCTCTGGACAGCATAGGGCCTGGTCTTCATACAAAGAACTATGAGGTTGATGGTGCACAGCTCTGTTTGCTCTGCTGGTGAGGGTATCTGATGTAGCCACTTCTAACAAGCTGTCCCTGAATGTCCAGCCCCTGCCAAAGTGCCAGAAACATACTAACCCACTGTCCCCATTCAGGCTCAGGAGCCCTGCACTGGGTGGACAGGTCAGCTCTGGGGAAGTTCTGTCTGCGGGAAGTTTGGGGTGTGAAATCTCATGCAGTTCCCAAATGCACAGAGCCCTAGACAGGAACTTGGTTCTCAAAGGGCTCCTGGGAAACCTGGAAGGGTAAGTGGGCTGTCTCAGTGTATTCAAGAAACATCAGCATCACAGCCTCCAGCTCAGGCCAGTGCGAGGCGGCCACACCCGGACCCGGTTACTTGGACTCCCTGGTATTTGTCTGTTGCTAGGTTCACTGCTTTGCTTTCCGCTGTGGTTTGCTGCTAAGCTTGAGGGCTGCAGACAAAGCCTTAAGGGGACAACAGCTTGGAGCAGAGGGCAGGGCAGCTTCATCTCCCTGGGAGGGAAGTGTCATGCGGGCACAGCACCACAGCCCTATGGCTTCCACAGACCCCTATCTCCACGCAGAAAACTGGCTCTGAAGGACTGGGCACATGGGTGCTCCCGCCAGGGGGAGGGGACTTTGCTTGGACCCTTCTGACAATGACCTAAAAACCCTTCACACTATCCATGGGGCTCGGACACAGTCACCCAGGGTCTGCATAGCTCCCAGCCTGAGGTTCACAGGGTGTCTAACAGGTGCAAGCTGGAAGATGAAGGCAGTTTTCAACCTTCGGGGAAGTCCCCAGCAGAGGAGGGAAATCCCGAACATATTATCACCCACAATACCCCCGGGCCTGACACAAGGTCCCCAGCACCAGGGCCTTGAGGGGCCCTGGAAAAAATGCCGGGTGGACAGACAGAAGAATGGTTCCCCTAATAAACAGGGACTTTGACAGTCATCATGAACACACATTGATACTTAGTTAAGTACTTGTGTACTTTTGTAGCAACTGGGAATAGAATGAAAACTAAAAACTCACTCATTCAGTTTTTTCTTATTCATTTTGAGGTAGGTTCTCACTGTGTAGTTCAGGCTGGCTTTGAACTTAGTAATGTTCCTGCCTCAGCCTTCTGGGGCCAGGATTACATGCATGTTCTATTGTTCTATTATGCCTGGCAAGACTTCTCTCTCTCTCTCTCTTTTTTTTTTTTTTTTTTTTTTTGTCTTTTTCCTTTTTATCGGTACCAAGGATTGAACTCACCACTGCCTACTTCCAAGGCAGGTGCTTATGTCGCTGAGCTAAATCCCCAGCCCTCAAAACTTCTCTTTTAAAAATGATATTCCTGATTGCTGTGTTTTGAAATTTAGATTTTTTTCCTCTTTCAAACAAAATGGGTTTGAAAGAAGTGATGTCTTGAGATTTTTTAATAACCTATCACCTGAAAGGGTTTTGGCCCAGGCCGGATACTGTAGCCAGTAAAGCCCAGGAGCTCCTATCTCCCCCTCCCTTAGGAATTGCCTCTGGTGCCAAACTAAGACCAGTGGGCTACCTGTGCATCACTAATGCCCCCTTGGGTTCCACCCCAAGCCGAGACTACTTATGTGCCTCACTCCACGTGTTCCACGGAGAGATCTCCGGGCCCCCGGGGTGGAGATGCCACGCCCTAGGGGGTCGGGGGTGTCTCTCCCCACATTCCCAAAATAAAGGTTATTTATATTTCATACTTCTTATCTTTTCAGCCACGCCGGTCCTCCTCCTCCCTCCACAGTTCTATCATCTCCCAGCCATTTACCACACTTGTCACAGTTTTTCCAATTCCTTCGGACTTTCTAAGGAAAGGATTTGAAGCATTGGGTAAAGCCACAGGGCGGGTCTCACTGGCCTGGGCCCGGAAGCTGTGGGCCAGGCTGCTGACTGCTCCTGTTTGATGGACAGGTCACAGGCAGAGACCTAAGAAGAGTCAGAGAAGCAGAACGCAGAGGCACCTCCTAAAGCCACAGAGCAAGGACAGCAAGACAGAAAGCCTCTAATTTGCAAGAAGAAAACAGTGATTATAGAAGTCTCTCGTTAAAATTCTACCACTGCAGCCTGGGCGGAAGGTAGGCCTGGGACAGGGGTGGGAGAGACGTGTCTGTACCTCTGTCCGTCAGTCCGTCCACGAGGATGAACGATGCCTGTGCCTGTTCAGAAGAAGCCTGAGGGGCCAGGTGGGGGTGGGGTAGGGCAGGCTATGGGGCTGGCTGTCAGAGGGGACAGGTAGGAGCAGAGGCGCAGTGTGTGTGTGTGTGTGTGTGTGTGTGTGTGTGTGTGAGTGTGTGTGTGTGTGTGTGGTGGGAAAACAGCCCGGCCACACTGATCATCATCCCTGAGCACCGAGCTGCCCCAGGTGCCCCGCTGGGCATGACATCTGCATGTCACAGGATTTCTAATGTGCACGATAAATGCATCTTCTGGGAGGGCTGTGGGAATTCAAGGCCAGCCTGAACCACACAGGAGACCCTGTCTCCAAAATGCAAAACCCAAAATAAACTCATCTCCTAAAGCATCCAGGAACGAGTCCGGACTAATGCCCAGTGTGTCTACTTTTCCAATATACCCTCAGCATTATGGATCCTTGCAGAGCTGGCCCCATGGTCCCCAGGGAACAGTCACAGGGGCCTGGGCTAAATCTCTTAGGAAAATCAGTTCTGTTGATCATGAATATGAAGACCTGCAACTATCGACCAGCTGTTTTCTAAAGGTGTTGAAAATGACCACTAAAATCCATCATGGATTTCTCAGCCATGTGACAGTCAACATGCAAATGCCTGCCTGTGTGAATGCAAAGGAAAGAATACTTCTCTGCACTCCCAGAACTGTGTGCTCAGGAGCTTTTCTACAGAACAGACAGGGAAAGAGAACACAAGCTTTACTCTGCAAACATAGCCACTGGTTAGCAGGCTGCCTCACCAATCAGAAACAAACCAAAACCCCAGTAGATACCTACAGCAGAAAATAGTAATTTCAAGCATGTGCTACCATGCCTGGCCAATTTCAAAATAAATGAAAACAATACTTTCTTTTCAGATGCCTTTAACCATTACTTTGGCTTAGCCTTGGAAGTCCTGCCTGCGAGTGTAGCATTCTAGAAGAGAGAATCGCTCCTGACAATCATGACTATGAATGTCTTTACCCAGAAAAATCCCAGAAGCAGCTAAGCTACAAATATGATTGACAAATGTCAATCACAGAAAGGAAGTCAGGGGGAAGGACTCTATATTCTGAATTTAAACCGTGCCCAGAGCAAACTGAGACTTCAGGTATCGCGGCTGGGTTCAAAGGCTCACGCCGCAGGTATGAGGCTGGCCCCAAGACTTACCCGTGAATTGGACAAAGAACAAAGAGAAGCAACAGGGAAGGCTTGCAACCTTCCAACCAAAGGCACAGGAATTCCTGAAATAGCACTCCAAGAAGAATCTTCCAGAGCAAATGCCGCTCCCCAGGGGCAGACACTGGGCCATCACGACAGGGACACACACACACCCTTGCATTCACAGGGCTCCTCCAACTTGCATTTAGGCCCTGAACGACAGCCGAGATACAAGTACCACTCCCAGCCCGCAGGTCAGTGCCCATGTTCAGGCAGCCCCCATCCTCCTCACACCCGTGTAGGCCAGGTGTTCCTAGAGAAGCCCCAGCCAGAGCACAGAGCCTCACCTCTCAAAATGAAGGCTCCAGCTGGGGGTTACAGGAGCCCGGGCCCCACGGAGGAGAGCAGTTGTGGCGGGCACACCGGGCACCAGAGTGGAAATTCTGGACTAACAAGACATCAGACAGCCACTCCTGACCACGTCACCTTGATGTCCTGCTCCGTTTGGGCAGCCGCCCCTGCGTAATGGGAGGGTGTGGCGGCATCTGTGGGCAGAGGTCTGTGTGTGACCATCAGGCTGGATTTCGGTGACTTCAATTCCTTGGCTATGCCCTCCCTGGTCCTACCTCAGGAGAGGTGCGAGCCCTAAGCAGTGGGGGTGCCAGGGTGGACAGAGAGCAGGACTCTGGGTCACCATCCTCTGCCACTTGGGGTCAGGTGACACTGGACTGGCATAGGAACCTGACCTGTGTCTCGAGGGATGGTCAGTACTGTGGCCACCTCTGCCAGAGGCCAGCAGCACACTCCATCCCGAGTCACAGCCAAAGCCGTCCCCAGACATCACCACAGCCCTGTGGGATCCCCCAGCTGACAGGGACCCAGACCTACAAGCAAAGCAGCCCCACATGGGAATGCTGAGGGCGAATCAGGGCAGAAGGGGAAGTAGGAGTTGAGATTTCACCTTTATTTGGCTTCTTTTTTGGTGCTGGCAATCGAACTCAGGACCTCACCCTTGCCAGGCACTGCTCCACTGAGCGAAATCCCTAGCCCGAGATTTCATTTTTAAATGTTTTTCATCATATATGTTTGTGACCTGCAATAAATGCATGCCTGTGGGAGCCAGTGTGCTTGCCACCCTACCCCGGCCCTTCCCTCCCCTCCCCTCCCCTCCCATCCCTCTGGGTCTCCCCATAACCCCTTTCCTCCCCGGCCTGAGAGTAGCTGAAAAGATCAGCAAAGAAGCAGAACCAAGACACTTTCTTCAGAGAGGAGGCTCAGGGAGAGGCCCAAGGTGCATGACTGCCGCTGGCCAGGCCTGGGGGCCCAGGAGGCTGCAGCTAAGAGGTTGCTTTCCGCCCCCTAAATACAGGGAGGGCCCCGCCCCCTCTGCACCAAGCCGGAGCCCACAACACCAAGTCAGGGTGTGGGCCTGTACCTGTGGGCCTGCAGCCAGGAGCAGGGAAGTGAGGGGTTCTTTTCTCTGTGGCTTCAAGGGAACCCCACAACTCATTTTCTGCTTATTGCATAAAACAGGAAGCAAGAAAACCAGCAGACAGGGCTGCGTGGGGACTGCGGGGCTCATAGGACGGTGTGGGGCACTCAGGAGCAAGGCACAGCCCCTGCAGCGCATTCTGCTATTTCTTGGTCACCAGTGTTGCTTCCTCCTGCAACTCGAGGGGCTCCGGAACGGCAGGGCGCAGAGGCTGGGGAAGTTGTGGTCACCTCTGGGACTAAAGCTCTCAAAGCCTCTTGGGGCACATGGGGAGCCTCTGTCCTTGCTTTGAGCACTGCCCGGTGGGCCCAGCATTTTGTCATTGCCTTACGGCTAAGTGCTCCATGCCAAGGACTCTGGAAAAATCTATCCTGATTGTGAAAGATGTCAGCAAACAAAGACTGGAAGGAAACACAGGATGGACAGAGGCCGCTCCACATCCGCGGTGGGGCCGGAGAGCTTCACTGCTTTCTGAACACTTTTCTTCCTTCTTTTGGTTTTTTGAGACAGGGTCTTGCCATACGGCCCAGGCTGGCCTCAAATTTGCAGCCATCCTCCTGCCTCAGCCTCCCAAGAGCTAGGATTATGGCCCTGAAACCCTTCGATGCTGCCTGCATGCGCCTTCCACAGAGCACAGGGGTTCAGGACCTCGGCTGCCATCTGGGGAAGCAGGGCAGGACCTGCTGGGAGTGTGTGAACAGGTCAGCAGAGGTGGTGTCCGACGCAAGGCTACAAAGAGTTGAAAGTGACTCTTTTTACGCTGTTACTTCATGGCTGCTGCCACCTTATTCATTCTTCCTAGTTAATGTTAGAGTCCATCTGTTGAACTTTAAACCAAGCCTCTCTCTGGCCAGGTTTTATTCGTTATAAATCCCCTGGCGGATTCCCATGTAGCCAGCACTGGGTCCTCTCACTTGGAGTAAGTATTTCACTCTCCATGCTGGGGCTCCTTTTTCCTCAGCCCCCCCACCTCGGTCCTCACATGGCCCGTACCTGTCTTTAATCCTCTCTGCTGCTGTGAACGGAGTCTTAGGTTTTTTCCATTATTAAAAGAAATCACTGTGAAAGGGTACGGGAATGCATTGGATTTTTATTTTAACAAACTCTCTGAGAACTCTCAGTTTCCGGTTGATGGTCTGGATTAGACACATGACCAGCGATGAGCAGCACACAGTTGACCTACTTTCAGCAGTGATTTGTGGAGAGCTCCATTAGATAGAGTGACAGGCAGACAGGGCCTGGCCCATGACAATCACAGCAGAGAGGAGGCCACCTATGGCCAAGGGCTGAGTGACAGAAACTAGGCTCAAAATGGAGCTGTGATGGCCAGGCCTGCAGCCTGTCCAGAGATAAGGGGCAGCTCAAAGTGCTGTAACCTGGCCCTCTGCTCCTGAAATCTGCAACAATGTAACACATGCTAGAAACAAAGTAACACACACTAGACACAAGTAACATATATACTAGATACAATGTAACTTATACTAGAAATATAATGTAATTAGCCAGGCTGGTGGCTCACGCCTGAAATCCCAGCACTTGGGAGGCTGAGGCAGGAGGATCGTTGTGAGGTCGAGACCAGCTTGGGCTACAAAGTGAGCTCAAGGCCAGCCTGAATTGCATAACGAGACCCTGTCTCAAAAAGACACAAAAGAAAAAAAAAAAACAAAACAATGTAATACACTGTAGAAACAATGCAACAAGCAGATAGACAGAAGACCAGGGCACTCTGACCCTCAGTCCTCCCACTCTGGAAAGGCCCGTGCTTTTCTCTGAGCCACCACCTACCTTCCTTATGTGCGCTGATTTTCTCTCGGATCAATAGTAGCTACACGACCGCACCTATGACAGGTTGATTATCATGTGACCCAAGGTAAGCTATGGTGGGATTTTACTATATAAAAACCCTAGCTGAACCTCAGTGGTAACATAGGGAACTCATTTCCAGGACCCTCTTGTCTCTCTAGAGCTTCCTCTTAATTAAACTCCCTAGTCTTAACCTCTCTTGTCCTGGAGTCCATTTCTGGGCTGGTGAGGCCTGATCTCGAGAACCTAACAGGTTGGGAGTTACCTCTTTGTGACAATGACGTAACTGACATCTTCTTGGGTCTGAAGACTTCACCCCTAGTCCTGGTTCCCACAACAGTGTGGTTTCTTCTTCTTCCTTGTCTCCTTCCTTTTTTTTCCTGCTGATGCCAGGAACTGAATTCAGGGCCTCCCGCCTGCCAGGCAGATGCTGAGCTGTATCCCCTGCCCAATTGTTCTTTCTCTTTCTTTGAAACAGGTTCTCACTATGTAGCTCAGACTGGCCTTGAACTTGCTATATAACCCAGGCTGGCCTCGAACTCAGGGTGATCCTCTTGTGTCAGCCTCCTGGTGCTGGGGTGGCAGGCTGTGCCAGCATGCCCTCTTACTTGCTTCTTGTGTTGAGCAGAACCCTTAGGGAATCGTAGGGAAGTGGCGCCCTTGCAAGCCCGTGCTTGTGCTGTAATAACACAGGACCTGGGAGCATTAGAATTTAAACGGTGCTCTCAACTGGCACTGGGGGAAAGGGGAACAGTGCAGCTGGAAGCTAAGAGAAACAAATTACAGGGCTCATGACAGGGAGCTCCTGCCTGAGGCTGGATTCTAACTGTGACCAGTAAGAACAGGCAGGAGTCAGCCCGAGGTCCTGTGTGAGGACACAGCTGTGCTCTGCAGCCAGAGGCAGCGTGGGATAGGGACAGGGGCAGAGTCTGAGTCTCCTGTGGAATCATGGCCTTTGGGCAAGTCTCTCTCCCGCTTTAGGTTGCCATCTGTGAGCGGGGGTGTGACAGCTGGGTGTGGTGACAGATGCCTATAATCCAGGCTCTCAGGAGGCTGAGGCCAGAGGATCTCTGCAAGTTTCCAAGGCCAGCCTGGACTACTTAGCAAGAGTCTGTCTGTCCAAAAATAAAAAATAAATATAATAAATAAGCTAATTGGGAATGAAAATGGCACCCAGTCACAGGGTTTACCTGGGTAAATGAACGGTTAAATACAGCACTGAAGGTTAGCACAGGGATTATATTTGGGGTACAGTGCATGCCACAGAGTGGCTCAGGGAGGGTGAGTCTAAATCCAATGTACCCTCACAATCTAAGACGTGTGTGGGAGTCCACACTGGACCCCAGAAATTGGCCCTTCCCACCCACCTTCCTGCCACGCCCCCGGGGACGGGCTTCCACCTGGGACCCCTCTGGGCTCTGGACGACACCCACAGTGCATCCCAAGCAGGGAGCTCTGTAGCTGCTTAGGCACCCCCTGAGACTACCTGGAACTTCGAGGCCTGGGCTCTGGTGGGAGGAAACATGTTCCTGTCTACACTGAGGCCGGAAGTGGGTGCGGGGGCACAGTGGGGCACCAGGCACTTCCTGTTCAGATGCCTAGACTTGAACCCGATGGGCCTGATAAGGAGGGGGCTGGGCCTCCAGAACAGCGTTGGGCAATCAGACCCCATGAACTGCTGCTTCAGGAGAGGGGAACTTAGTGGTCACGGTGACAGAACTAGCTCCAGCCCAAGACGCACATGCGGGGACCTCTGTGACAGCCTCGATTCTCCAAAATGTATGACCCCCGTGCAGAGTCAGGGTCTGGGTCCTGCATCTTTCTGCTGAGGAGGCAGAGAGACTGGGAGTGAAGGAGACACAGTTGGATGGGGTGACGTCCCAAGGCCATCAACAACATGGCTGACTGGTCACAGGTCTCCTGGGGGCTTTCCGGTTCATCCGACACAATGATGCTAACATTTTAGGTGACTCATGCTCAGTGCAAAGAGGCGTTCATGTTGCGCAGGGAGGGGTAAAGTGCCGAACACGTGGACAGGTGAGTTGTGCTTCACCTATGTCCACGGGGATGTCTGCGAAGGCAGGACCTCTGCACACGGCACAGCCAGGGTGAGCCTCGGGGACATGGTGCCAGTGAGACCGGCTGGTCAGAGGGACAAATACCACAGACTCCCTCACAGGGTCCTAGAGTTTTACACTTTGTTTTGCAATGCTGCTGATCAAACCCAGGGCTGCTCCTGGGCTAAGCACCCACTGTGCCCCCCAGCCCTAGCCATCCAGGTCCCTAAGCAGAAGGATTCACAGAGACCCCAGATGGGGGGCCGGGGCTCTGGGAGGGAGGGGAGTGTTCCATCAGTTGCAGTTGTACAAGAAGACAGAATTCTGGGGATGTACAAGGTGACTTCTGTTATGCCCAGTTTATTACAGTTAAAGACCAGTGCACCCTTTTGTGTCTTGACTACTTTCTCATCTCTGGGACACAGGACCTGACACCCAGAACTTCAAGAGCAGGGGTTTATTTCAGCTCCTAATTTATAGAAGATTCAGTCCACCAGTCGCTTAGCTCCAAGCTACAGTGGCATGGCAGCGGGGCCTGGTTTTGGCAGGGCAGACAGGAGGCAGACAGAGATCAAAGGAGGAGGAGGGAGGCAGACCCAGGTCTCTCCCCATAACCCCTCCCCTGCCAGGCTGGCCTCCCAATGTCACTGATGAGTGTGACACTGGCTCATGGACCTGTGATACCGGATCAGTTCACTGAGGGGTTTACAGCTGGGTGATTCGGGGTGGTCCAGAAGCGGGAAGGGCGTCACACATCCCCGTTTCTCCCTTAGTCCCTGCTCTGCTCCTGCCAGGCCCCTCCCCTTGCTGACCATGGACTGGACCTGAGCTACAATCAACCTCCCTCCCTTAACCTGTGGGTGTCGGGTATTTCATCCCCGCAATGAGAAAATAACTAAGACAGCCAGGAAAACGGCGTTGCGGTCCACAGCTGCTCCTGGGGCCTTAAGCAGGGTCAGGGCAGGCACCGTGACACACTGTGTACATGAGACATGCTTTAACCGTTTCCCATGAACTCCTGCAGTGAGAGCGAAGCGCGGTAAGGTCGCTTGGCTTCAAAGGGACAGAAAGTGGAATGGGGGATTGGGAGGGGGTGTGTCAGGGCGCCGATGTTTGGAGGGGACAGAGCTCAGCCTGGGAAGAGGGACAGTCGCAGGGTCAGGTGGTGGTGATGGCTTTGTGACAGTGGGATCGGGAGAAGCCACGCTAGCCTCCGTGTGTTTTACCACCAGGAACACAGAATTCAACATACAAGGTGGACACTGCAAGGAAATGGCCACGTTGCCTGCTGCCCTGTCCAGGCTCTCAAACGGAGCCTGGCAAATGCTGGTGACCGCACCCAGTGCGCCAGCGCCAAAGCAGGGCCAGCGCTACCCAAGAGACCCACATGGCGCCCAGGGGTCCTTGGGTGTCTTCCCGGTGCTGGGCACGGCTTCAAATATCAAAATAGGAAAGGACCGCGGGGTTCATTCTCCGCTCTGGCTTTATGAGAAAAGGAAGGAAGAAGGGAGAGAAAGGCCGGCTTGCTGGTGCCGCCCAACCCGGGAAACTGCGCTTCGGGCAGGCCTGGGCTCCTCCCTGCCGGGGTGGCCCATCCTTTCCGCAGGCCCCCCAACCAGGGCTGCCCTGGGATAGTCTTCTAAACGCACAGCAAAGCACGGGGCTACAAAGGACACGGGTCGTTCTGAAGCCCGCTGTCAAAGGCTATTTATCCGGATCGAATGTAGCCCCTGGGGAAAGTACAGACATTTCGGTTTTGCCAGGACTGGGGACTCCGCCCAGGGCCTCCTTCTCAGCCCTTTTTAATTTTTATTGTTTTAAATTTTGAGACAAGGTTGTACTAAATCTCTCAGTTGCCCAGGACGCGCTCAAATTCAAGATCACCTTGCCTCGGCCTCCTACAGTGCAGGGGCGGTGGTTTTCCCCGCAGTGCCACCGCCAGGGGGCACTGGGGTGACGGGTGGCGGCAGAGGCACGGAAGCCTGACATCCGGAGCAGCTGGGGTGGGGACAGGCCTGGGGAGGCGGGGCGCCCCACGCCAGGAGGGGGCTCGATGGGCGCGGTTTCCGGGAACGAGGATCCGGTGGCGGCGGGCGCGTTGCTAGGCGACGAGGAGCCGCCGGCCGCGGGCGCCCTCTGCCGTCCGTTCTGCGCGGGCCCTGGCGAAGGCTGAAAGGCCAGGCGCAAACCCCTGTGGACGCGCACCCCGATGCCCCTCTGGGTTCAGCTGCTGCGGATGACAGTGACCTTTTCCTTTCCTGTCCATCCGCGATGGCCCTGGATTAAGAATACTTCTGGGCGGTGCAGATGTCAATACAAGGTTTTACTCTTCCTTTTTGCTTGTAAAGATCACGAGTGATTTCAAATAACTGTTGTTTTGTTTTGAGTCAAAGTCTTGCTGTGACGCCCAGGCTGGTTTTGAATTGTGGACCCTCCTGCTTCAGCCTCCAAATACTTGAATTATAGGTGTGTACCACCATGCCAGGCTTGGAAATTTTAACTTTTTCTTTTTTTCTTTTCTTTCTTTCTTTCTTTCTTTCTTTTCTTCGTCTTATTCTTCCTCTTCTTCTTTCTCCTCTTCTCCTCCCTTTTGAGGAGAAGGATCTTGCTACATAATTCAGGTTGGTGTTGAACTCTGGCCCAGGCTGGCCTGGAACTTGTGGCAATCTTTTTACCTCACCCTCCTGAGTGCTGGAATTACAGGTGTGCGCCACCATGCCTAGCTAGCGTAGCTAGCGTTTTAAATTTTTGTGTGTGGTTTTTTGAGACCAGGGTCTCGCTATGCCTTTCGGGCTTATCTTGAGCTCACTTTGTAGTCCAGGCTGGTCTCAAACTCTCAGTGATCCTCCTGCTTCAGTCTCCCAGGTGCTGGGATTACTGGCCGGTGCCACCATGCCCACCTTTTAATTTTTAAAAATATTTTGATACCAGAAGTAATACTGCACTTCCTTGCTTGGTCGCTCAGCTGGGGGGTACTTTAGGGCCCCTGGTGTCTGTGGAGCCCTTTCCTGTGGCCCTTCCACTCCCTAGGAGCTCCAGGACCCGCAGGGCACTGACCCAGCATCTAGAGATGCTTCTCAGCGCCAAACCTGTGTATCTTCTCTCTCTCTCTCTCTCTCTCTCTCTCTCTCTCTCTCTCTCTCTCTCTCTCTCTCTCTTTTGTATTACTGAGCTTACTATGTAGCCCAGGTTGGCCTGGAACTCTGGTGATCCTCCCGCCTCAGCCTCCATGCTGGGATTTACAGGTGTGCATCACCATGCCTGGCCAGACCTGCATTCCTGATTCCCTTTCTCTGCTCTTCAGTCCTGCCCACCGACCAACCCCACCTGGAATCCCAGGGGTGTCCCTGCATACGGAGCTGGGCCCCAAAAGGAAGGGTGGAGTTAGCGTCTCCCCTAGGGTGGGGGCCACGATGCTGCGGGAGAGGGGGAGCCTAAGACAGAGCCTTAACGTCCCTTAGGGTCATCTCACTCCCTGACATCAGGCCCCTGGGAACCCCTTGGAACAATAATTGTTCCTGATAATTGTCCCACAAGGAGGCCTCAGCGCTGTCCATGTGACTGTGTTCATTTTGTTCATTTACTCAATCAACAAACATAGATGAGGCCCTAGGGGGCCTCGGACCTCGAAGGGCATCTCCCGATCCAGCCATTGAGAGGGGCGCGCGCGCAGCAGCCGGCGACGAAGCTAAGCGCGGGACACAGGCTAGAAGCATCCTGGTCATCGCGGCCCGGGAGCCGGCCGGACCTCGATGTGCGCCTCCGGGGGCCGAAGCAGCCGTGTTGGGGGCGCGAGAGGGACTCGTGGTCCCCCAAGGCCCCTCCTGGGTATCCTCGGGCGTCCCCAGGCGCCCTAACTGCTCCCGCCCGACCCAACCTGGTCCGCGTGGCCGCAGAGTCGACACAGGGCGGTCAGCGGCGGCCCCTGGCGGTAACGTCAGGCGCGGCACGAAATTCTGTTCTGGGGCAGAAAATTGCAAAATCCAGCCGCGTTTGTGACAGGGCATGGTCCTGCCCTCCGCCAAACTGTCCGTGTCAGGCTTCTTGTTTGGTTTGTGTTTTTGACTCAGGGTCTCCCTGGGTGACACAGGCTGGCATCAAACCCCCAGCAGCCCTCCTGCCTCCCTCAGGCTTCTGTCTGGACCCCCATTGCTCGAGTGGCTCTTTGACAGCCAGCTCCTTCCCGGGCCACGCCTCATCCCTCCCCAATCAGGGCGGCAGGTTTCGCGCTGGACACCGCCCCGGCAGTCCAGGACGCGGGCTGGGGGGAGGGGCGCACCGGCCCTGACTCCTCGCTGGCCGTGGGGTGCCCAGGCCCGGCCCCTGGGGGGACAGAGACGTTGGAACCCAGAGTCCACAGCGCAGCGGGAGGAGCCTCCCTCAGGTCGCAGAGGCCCAGGAAAAGAACCGCGAGGGACAGGAAGGCCCGACCTCCAGGCGGCCACAGCCCTGCGAGGAGAAAGCGCAGGAGGTCCAGAGGGGCCAGGGAGGATTCAGGGGTGCGGGTCAGAGCTGTGGGTGTGCCTGACGCTGCACAACACACTTCCCGAGCTGGGCGTGGTGTGCACCTCCAATCCCAGCGCTCCCGGAGGCTGAAGCAGGAGAGTCTCAGGTTTGGGCTCAGTGTGGGCAACTCAGTGACTCAGAGAGCCTGGTTCTCAAAATAGAAAATAAAAAACGGTCGGGGATGCAGCTCTGTGTGCAGGTCCCAGGTTAAATCAGCAGCACAGAAGAGGCGAAGAGCACACAGCTTTCCGTGGCACTCATGGTGCAGGAGACGAGGGACAGCGCGGTGGCACTCATGGTGCGGGAGACAAGGGACAGCGCGGTTTGTCGTCAGCAAATGGGGCGCCCAGCCAGGGCTGGGCACAGACACGGCCGCCCCTGGCCCTCGTCCGGTCACACCCCGCCCCGTCCCAATCCCCCACCGGGGCCCAGGAAACCACAGCGCTGGTGCCGGCGCCCCGCCTCCGGGGCTGGGCAGGACGGTGACCGCCGCTCAGACGGGCAGGGATCGTACTCCCCCCAGGCTGGTGACAGGTCCGCTGACCGCGTCCTTCCCCAGCCCTCAAGCTCCTCTCGGTAAATCCTCCTGAGCTTTTCCCAAGAGGAGTCACCTGCCGCCACCATTCTGCTGCCGGACACCTGCTGGCAGCGGCGCGGGAGGAGGAAGGAGTCTGAACCAGGGGCACCCGGAGTGCCGGTTGCCATGGAAACCACGGCATCCCGGTCAAAGCCTCAGAGCCGCATAGGATCCTGGGACCCGCGTTGTGTGCGGCCACACGGGGTGGGGGGGTGGGGTGCAGGGGGTCGGGGAGCCTGATGCCCCCAGTCGTACATGCTCTGCGCTCTCTGGCTTCTCCACCAACAGCGCTACCAGAGGCCTGCGCTGTTTTTCAGTGCTTGGAAGTTCCAAGGCATGAAATAAGAGGCTACAACCTCGATTTTAATACTATGCTGCTGACAAATACGGCATCCAGAGGCAGAGTGGACGCCAACCCTGGCTCAGTAATTTAAAGCCCTGAAAGGCTCGGGCGTGGTGGAGCACGGCTGTTATCCCAGTATTTGGGAGGCCGAGGCAGGAGGATCTCCGTGAGTTCAAAGCCAGCCTGAATTACATAGCAAGACTTTCTCTCAAAAATACAAAACAGCCCGAGAAAAGGTAGGATCCTTATGTTTTATAGATTACAGATTCCTTTCATTCTGTTGTTTAAAGTGACAGATTCATACATTTAAACTATTTCAGTATATAATATAGAAATATCAGAACAACTCATTCCAGTAAAAAAAATCAGCTATTTCTTTTATGAAACTAAATTACTATTGTATTGAGCCAGGTGTGGTGGCACATACCTCTAATCCCAGCACTCAGGAGGCTGAGGCAGGAGGATTGCTGAGTTTGAGGTCAGCCTGGGTTACAAAGTGAGTTCAAGGTCAGCCTAAACTGCATGGTGAGATCCCATCTCAAACAAACAAAAAAACAAACAAACAAACAAAAAAATCAAAAAACAAAAAACTATTGTATTTCATCCTAATTCACAGAACCCTTGGGCTTTTTTTTTTTTTAATCGGTACGGTACCGGGGATCGAACTCATGACTGCCTGCTTGCAAGGCAGGCACTTATGCCACTGAGCTAAATCCCCAGCCCTCCCTTGGGCCTTTTTTTAAAAAATTAATAAAGGCAGAACACATCAGTCATGCCGCAGCCAGGAACAGTGACGGTTTAAACCCCTCATGAATAATTAACGTAGTCCCCATCCTTTAAGAGCTGCTCCACACAGGGCCCTTGAGGTCCTCTCTCAGCGTGGAGAGAAGGTGCTGACTCAGTCGTCCTGTCCCCCGCCAAGGCTGAAAGGAAATCCTTTCTGACACTGCCTCCCGCAGAGGAATGGATGGAAAAGAGCGAGCTCCCCGAAGTCTAAGGAACTTCACACCCTAGGGTCCAGCACTGTCCCCTCCAGCGACAAGCAGAGCCAGGTTAGCGCCTGTCATCCCAGCAGTTGGGAGGCCAAGGCAGGATCACTGCAAGTTCCAAAGTGAGCCCAAGGCCAGCCTGCACTGCACAGCGAGACCTTGTCTCAAAAAGATCAAACAAAAAACCATTCAAGATGATTAAGGAAGAGATTCCTTCAACACTGAAAAATTCAAACAGAAACTGCAGCCACCCTCGGTGGCCTCCAGGGCTGCATTTCCAGGATGGAACCCTGCTTGGCCCACACCACCAACCCAGCAGGTTCCTGTCTTTACCAAGGCATGCAAAGCCTTCTGGGGACACTGCGCCCAGCTGAGGGTGTCCCAGCACAGCCCCAAGGCGGGTGGCTTAGAAGCAACAGAGGCCTCTGCTCACTGGTGCCGGGGCTGAGCCCAGGGCTAAGGTGCTGGCAGATTCCCCGTCTGGAGGCCCCCGATGTCTCCCCCCGCTGCACTGGGCCCACACAGCGTGGGGCAGGGAACGAGCCCCACACCCCCCAACCTGTTTTACAAGGACACTGATCCATGAACCCTTTGCTTTTCGATTTATATTTTTTGCCACTGGGTCTCACCAGGTTGGTCTTGAATTTGCTGAGATCCTCCTGTCTCACCCTCCTAAGCCCTGGGACGACAGGCCAGTGCCACCACCCTTTAAACTAAAAAATTCTACTCATTTTAGTGCAACCGGTTCCTGCTTCCAGTGTTAACCATGCATCGTAATGTAGAGAACACGGGCGTGGAGATCCCATTCTGGGCGTAAGTAACAGGGCTACAGGTCGGATCACGACATCGGCCACGCAGTGAGAGGTACTCAGCGGCTGCACCCCAAACCCACTCAGCTTCTGTTCAGACCTTGGTCTTCTCTGCTTCTGTCCCCCAGCTCTTCACCGTGGTCCCTGGACATCACCCGTGGCTTTGTCTCCATATTTTACTCTTGGTGGAATATTGTCTCCATATTTTACTCTTAGTGAATTTTGAAATACTCCTCCTGCTCTTCCTGCTCGGGTTTTCTCTGGAGACTCCAAGTTTACCTCCCTTGGGTCTTCTTTGCCTGTCTTCCCGGTCATCTTCTCCACGCTTTTTCCTCTCTTTACTTCCCCCTCATTTTGCTCCCCAGTTCTGTCCTCTTCCTCCTGCACAGATGGCAGGCAGGTCCCCGTCAGCCTCACTCATCTCTCAGATCCTCTGTCTCTGGAACTGTGTGAGGGCCGGGCACCCTCCTGCCTGGCATGGTTTAGATCTAGTATGTTCCCCCAGCACTCTCATGCTCAGAGATGGTGCCCAGCTGGAGGGGTCACTGGGGTGATCTGGAAGGGTGTGCTCTTCCCCAGCCACCATGAGGTGAGCAGCCGTCCTCTGCTGGACCCTTCCATTACAATCTTCCTGCCTTGGAGCCATAGCCATGGACTGACTGCCCTGAATCGTGAGCCAAAATACACCTCTTCCCCTTTTAGCAGTGGGTGTTGGGTGTTTTGTCCCCGGGCCTGGAAAGTGGCCGAGATGCCATTCCTGCTGGGCCATTTCCACAGGAGCACGTGGGGTTCAGGACCTCCTCCTTGGGAGGCACCCCCCCCCGACAGTGAAACTCCTACAATAGCGGTTTTCTGCCATTTGTTACACTGCCTTTGATATTAAAGTCCCACAGATGCCACCTCACCCGAGTGGCTTCCACATCTCCGGAGGAGCTCAGGGACACCCCCTGGGGCACAAAGGGCAGCAGCCCAGAGGTCTAAACCCAGTGGTGTGTTCTGGCTGAGCACCCTGGCTTTCTTCCTGAGCTGGGTTCTCTGCAGTGAAACTCTCACCCCTCTACCGTAGTTTCAGTCTCCTACCGTCTCTGGCCTTCTTGGTGGTGCACAGTGAATTTTACTGTGGTGGTTGGCATGCATGTAAATCCCACACAGATCGTCACAGGTGTGTCCGTGCGGTTGGCTCTGCCTGCTGCTCTGCGCTGGGCCACGCTGGGTGCTGGATGCTGGGTACTTGGTACTTAGTGCTTAGTCTTGGTGTGTGCACAGCAGTCTATAGCTCTTGTCCTCAGAGATCTCAGGCCCAAAACCAAGGGCAACTGCTGCAGAAATTTAGCCAAACTCTCACCGATACAGATGCCCAGAAAGCCATAGCCAACTGACAGAACTCAGGTATTCATTTATTTGTTTGTTTGTTTGTTTAGAAACAGGGTCTTGCTATGGAGCTCGAGCTGGGCTCGAAATCATGGCTCCTCCTGCCTCAGTCTTCTGAGTGTGGGACTGTAGCTGTGCCACAATGCCACATCCTGCTCCACCCGTCACAGTAAGCCAGCCAGTCAGCTGTCTTGGCACAACAGGCGGTGGATCAACGAGAGCCTGTGCTCATTAATTCCTTTCCAGATGACAGATTTGTGGGTGGCTTGGGAATGAACACGATGTCATGTAGCACTCAGCAGCAGGAGATTTCAGTCATCGCTGAGGCCACCTGAATTCTGTTTTTTCAGATAACTGTGGATGCCAATCTAACTAAATTCTGCCACACATAGTGGTGCACACCTGTAATCCCAGCACTTGGGTGGCTGAAGCAGGAAGATTCCTGCAAGTTTGAGGCCAGCCTCAACTGCAGAGTGAGACCCTGTCTCAAAAAAAATCTAAAATCCTCCTTCATTAGGAGACCCAGCTGGCCCTGTGTGCTCAGTGAAAAGGGAGTGTGGACCTCTAACTCTGGCTCTCCAGTGTTGAGCCTGAGCCTGGAGGTTGCCGCCCCCCAAAGCTGCTCAGAGGACCAGGCATGGGCTGGGCTGCCCAGTCCGGAAATGCCTGGCCACGCCCACACCAGGAAGCCAGGTCTGGGGCTGCACAGGGCAGGCCCCAGGGCCACCAGGGCTGCTTCCGAATGGTGACTCACATCTCGAATGACGTGAACACTTCCAAATGCCTGGCATGCACCAGACACCCACGGCGTTTAAACACAGCTGGTCTTGAGGACGACAACTGACAATGCCTGAATACACCAAAACTGCATGGAAAACAGCGGCTCGGTATTTGGACCAATTCGGTCTTACTGATGCCATTCATTTCTTTTCTTTTTGTTTTTTGAGACTAGGTCTCATATGTGTCACCCAGGGTGGCCTTGAACTCACAGGGATCCTCCTGCCTCAGCCTCTGCAGATCAAAGTCATTCTAGTACAAGTTGCTCACCCCTTGCCTATGAGGTCTGGCCAGTTCGTGATGAGTGTGTGACCTGTCTCTTCCAGGAAGACATGGATTTGTGGAACTAAAGAGCAATAAGCCCCGAGCCAATGGAGGCAGAGGTCCTGGGGGCTGAGGTTCCAGCCTGCAGACCTCATTGCCATCCCATTCCTGGGGGACAGGGACACAGGGCCAGGCCCAAGTCCCCACTCCAGGTACCTGTGCTATTCAATCCCAGTATGTGGAGTCTTAGACCCCGTTCAGCTCAGTTCGGGCTGTCGCTAAGCACCCGGCACCCCGGTCTGATTGGCTTGGATGCGCGGGGTCTGGGAAGCCTCTACCCCAAGCCTCTCCTGGCACTGGGCCCTGGCACACCCAGCCCGGGAACGCACCCAGAATAGCGGCCCCCAAGCCTGGCTGCTCTGGCCAGAAGCACGAGGTGACAACAGCCTGGTGCCGTGGCCTGGCCGCTCAAACTCAGAGCTATTTCCAGACATTGCACCCACACCTCGGGTCCCCACTGCAGACTCCAGGCTAGTGGCTCCGGCTTGGGCTATGGCTGGGACTTGGCCAAGAAACTCGGGCCCTGAGTGACAGCTGCTCCAGGATGCTACCCTCTGGGCTAGGCCACCAATAAACTACCTGGTGGGGACACCATTCGATGGCTCTCAAGGGCAGGGAGCCCATAATGGGGGCTGGGGAGTGGGGGCCCATCTACCCTCAGTGCTGCCAGGTCTAACACCAGGCAGGGACAGAAGAGAACACCACTGTGCTTGGTGACCATGGCTTTTGCCCAGTGTCCCTCCTCCCCTCCACGGCAATGGGGCAGCAGCAGTGGGGCCTCTGAGAGGGACACGCATGGTGGGGGGCAGCTGAGTGTGTGTGCGCGTGGACCCTTGGTGGAGGTATAACAGGCACACTGAGGATTCATCCACCGCAAGTGTCCGAGTCAAGCTGTCTGAAAATAAATTCACAGGGCAGCACAATCCTTGTTGCAATTTAATTCAGGACATTCCTGTCACCCTGGAGATGCCCGTTTTATATAAACTGTTCCCTACGGTCTGTTCTGCACAACCTTGCCCTGAGGCCAGGTGTGCTGGTATAGGCACCAGCACGTTACTCACTCAGCAGGCTGAGGCAGGAAGATGGCTGCAAGGCCCAGTGTGTCAGTTAGCTCTACCACATACTTGGGGGCCATGAGTTAGAAGCCCCCGCCCCGCAGCCACCAAGGAACCATTCCAAGGGGTGTCAGGACAGACAGTGTCCCACCAAGAGAGGTCACTCGGTTTCCTCCCAGACCGGCTTAGGGGAAACCTCTGCACCCACTCCTGGGTGCAGGCCCCAGCTCCCGTGATGCCCCTCTTTCTCTGCCACCTCACTCCCAGCCCAGCAGTGAACCCAAAGGCTCCACTGGCCGACATGCAGGCTGTGACTTACTAGCCCCTGCCCATGCTGGCCTGGTGACCACCTGTGCCCAACCCCTGGTGGGGCATCTGCTCCTCATGCACCCTGTCCTGGCCCATCCTCCACTGCTGCAGGAACCGGAACTCGGGACATGAGTGGCATGTTAGTACCCATACGAGGCAAGTCCAGTGCAACCCCCGGGAAGAAGGCAGAGCCTAGGCCAGGTGTGGAGGCACATGGCTGCGACCCCAGCACTTAGGAGACTGAGGCAGGATGATTGCTGCCAGTTCAAGGCTAGTCTAGGCTACATAGTAAGAGAGTTCAAGGCCAGCAGACTACACACGGAAACCCTGTCTAACAGAATAAAATAAAACACATCAGAAACATTGACTTGGCTGAACTTCCTGGTTTCCTAAGATTCACCTCCAACATTTTCCATGCAAATTGATCTCCACATAGGCACTGCCTGCCCTGGCCCCGCAGATTCTGGGATGCAGGTGCTTACATGAGGCGAGGTCTCCCCAAGCCAGGTGTTCAGCACCCTTGGGGGGCTCTGTGCCCACCTGAGTTCCTGGGCATCCATGAAGGATAGCGTCCCCTAAGCCGCCTAAGTGACTTTAGCCCCTGGGTGCTGGCTCTCTGGGCACAGTGGATGCCCTTGTTGGGCATGATCTGACCACTCACAGGACACCCAGTGAGGTCAAAGTCCAGTGGCAGGGACTGTCTGACGGGTCCTTTCCAAGGGCCCACGCTGGGGAGGACAAGGAGGTGCCAGGGAGGATCAGGAAGGGCCTAGTTCTGGCTTTGGCTGTGCGCTCCACATCTGGTGACATACGAGGGGTGAAGGTCATGAGCTGTCTCTCCCTGGCCACCTGGGCAGCTGTGGTCCTTGATGATGGCAGCTCAGTCCATTTCCTCCCAACCTTACACAGCCTTGAAGGACCAGGTCCCCAGGGCCACAGAAGGCCACCTGTGGACAGCTTCCGGGCCACTCTCAACCCCTCCTGCAGGATACAGGGTTCCTCCTCCAGCTGCGGGAGGGGGGACAGCACCACCCAGAGACCTGCAGAGGCCATGCCAGGGCAACAGGTATCTGGCTCTGCCTCCTGACACAGCCACAAATGCACCTGCAAGCTGGGGTGCTCAAGAAGTGAGTCCAGGGGCTGGGGATTTAGCTCAGCGGCATAAGCGCCTGCCTTGCAAGCAGGCAGTCGTGAGTTCGATCCCCGGTACCGATAAAAAGGAAAAAGTCAAAAAAAAAAAAAAAAAAAGAAGTGAGTCCGTATCTGACGGCAGCGCCCCTGCCCTGCAGAGCCCACAAAGCCTGCTCAGCTGAGCCTATCGCCCCCTGCACGTCTCTGTGGGCCTCAGGATGTGTGGGGACTGAGGATCACTGCAGCCGGAGGCTCCCTCCCTGCTCCAAGCACCAGCAAGAGTCAGAGCCAGAACTGGAATCCATAACCCAGAGCCTGGAACGTGTGTGGGGAGCTGGAACTTGGAGCCCAGAACCCAGAGTCTGGGGTGAACCTAGAACCTAAAGCCCGGCGTCTGAAGCTCAGAAGGGGACTCGGAGATGGAGCCAGAGCAGCAGCTGGGCCTTGGCCTCTCAGCCAGGAAGTCTTCGGCTGGAGGTGGCAGGGGCGCTGTCCTGTGAGTCTCCCTGTGCATCTGCTAATAGTGGGGCCTCCTTGTGCTGAGGGCCGCCCCTCCTGAGTCCCACGATCACATCACCCTGTTCTCACCTCTGTCCCCCATGCCTGCCACTCTCCCAGGTGGCAGAGCTGCTGGATATGCTGGCTGCAGAGCCTCAGGCCAGGCCGAAGTTTCCCTCTCTGGGCTGTAGAGCCCCTGGCCGAGTGTCAAGAGGAAACGTCATAGTCTCATGGGCCAAGTGCTCTGTACTCAGGGCTGGCCTTTGCCATGAGCTCAGGGTGGCATGGGGACGCTGTAGTCCCTGGGGTTGCAGCTCCTGCTGGAGAGCTCTGGTGGGCCCAGCAAGATAGGGCTGAAACCCATCATCCCTCATCTGCCCTGGTCACTGACACATGCGTCAGGATTTGGAATGCATTCTGTGAGTGCTTCATGGACTTGTGGGTAAGAAGGTATCGGGGTCTCCGGTGTGCTTCCACTCTCTCCTCTGTGACTGGTTCTGGGGTGGGCCCTCTGTGCCAGGCCCACTGTGCGAAGTGGGTATGGGGGTTCCTGGGGGCACCCTCAAGGCTCAGGGCCTGGGGTGGGGGAGAAGAGGAGAGAGGATGAACTCTTGGTCAGTGTGCTAGGGGTGAGGGGGACACGGGAGGGCTTTTGAGTCAGGGTTTGTGTAGTTCAGGGCTCGCCCCTGGCTGCCCTGTCCTTGGACTTCAGGGACCGAATCCCTGCCCCGGACCTCTGGGCTACAGCATCTCCTTATCTCCATCAACTCCAGTCCACTTCTGGAACACAGCCAGGACTAATCAGATTTGCAGCTGAGGCCAAGGCTTTCGGAGTCTGCAGCTGGCTTCTAGAACAGTCTCACCTGCTTCCTGGGAGCCCAGGCTCTACTGTGCTGTCTTTCAGGAGTAAAGCCTCCAACAGTTTTTTTTTTTTTTCTTGGTAATTGTATTTTTAAATATTTTTGCGGTGCTGGGCACCAAACCCAGGGCTTCACACATTAGGCAGATGCCCCCATCCTGAGCTACGTCCCCAGCCAATGCAGTGCTCCCCAGGACCGCTGGAAACATCCCTGTTGCCCTAGCGAGAGAGATGGGAGCTCTGCATGTCTCAGACAGAAGCGACGGAAGCTTCATTGTAAGTATCCAGACAGAGAATCATCTGGCTCCACAAGCCAATGATGCCCAGGTTGACAAATCCGAAGCTGCTGAGCGCAGTGGCACATGCCTATAATCCCAGCACTTAAGATGCTGAGGCAGGAGGATCACAAGTTTGAGGCCGGCCTGGGCTACAAAGTAAATCCTTGTCTCAAAATATAAAATAAAATTAAAAAGCATGAGGAAAAAATGGAAAGAATTCAGAAACTAAAAGGAAGAACTGAAAGACCGTGAGGATGGCACCTCGGCTCCTGCAGTGATGAATGTGGTTGGCTTGGGCTGGAGGTTAAAAATAGGCAGGTAATTCAGTAGCTTCGAAGAGGTCAGGCAGCCTCGAGAGACACAGCGCAGGACGAGCCAACTCTGCGATGGTCTCTTCTGTCCAAGAAGCCAACCTGAGGCCCGGCCCTGGGCACAGCCGCCTGAGAAAGCAGCACGGGAGAGTCTGATACCCTCCTACTGCTGATCCTGACAGGGGACCAAGTGGTCAAAGCGACGCTGAACCCAGGGTCTCTTGCTCAGGGCTTCAGGGGACGCCAGCACTGCTGGCCCTTTTATCCTGAGTTTGTGTCACCAGTCCCATGTGCCGTCCACACCCTTCTCTGGCAGTGTGAGTTCCGTGATTCCCCCTCCTTCCTCTCTTCCCAGCCCAGCCCTTCACTCATGAGGTAAAGTCTCAGTCCTGGCCGAGATCCTGACAGGGCAGGAAGCACTGTGGCCTCCTGCTAGACTCATCAGAGCCAGGACACAGTTGCAGGACACGGCCTACATGGCACGGCCACCACTGCCTTGTGAGTGCTGGCAGATGCCATCCCTACCTCATCGCCGCAGCCACTCAGGACACCAGGCCTACTTCATGGACAGGGGAGCCAACTCGGAGAACAGACTGTGGTCACTCAAGCAATGAAGGCTGGCCGTGCTTGTTACGGTTTAGAGCAAAGTGTCCCTCCAGCCCCACATATTTGGGGATGGCTGGATCATGGGGGCACCACAGTCAGACTTAACGTGCTGCCAGAAGGAGGGGCCTGGTTGGACATGATCACTGGGCCCACGACCTGGAAGGGTGCATTCTTGTCCCCAGTTCTCCCCTCACTGTCTGCTTCCAGCTGCCAGGCAGTGAGCAGCGTTCCTCCTCCACACCCTTCCGCCATGATGCTCCTGCCGTGGAGCCAGTGGACCATGGAATGAACCCTCTGAAACCACAGTCTTATTAAAGCTCTGCTCCTTTAATGGCAGGTGTCGAGAATTATGTCCCTGCAATGGGACAGTGACTGAGACACAGTGACTGAGACAGTGCTCTTTTCTCCAGGCTGCACACCCCCGTCCACCAGGATCTGGCTTGGCTCAGGCCTGTCCACTTGCACGCCAGATCAAGAGTGACACACAGCCCTCGGGACTCCACAGATCCTGACCCTGGAGCATACCTCTATGGCCGCTCATTTCCACAGGAACACTCACTGCTCTGGAGCCGCCAGAGCAATAGCTCTCCTACACGGTAGCTGCCAGCCATGCGTGCCTGTTACATCTCCATCCGTCCACATGAAGTACGATTGCACCTGAGGCTCCATAATGCACCGGGGAGGTACAGGGATCTGCATCATGTCGGAGGGAGAGGGGTCCCATATCCAGGGCCCCCTGGGCCAGAGACATCTGTACTGGGGGCTCTGGGGTCTCTCTTAGGCACCTGGGGTGGGGTCACACTAGCTGTTCAGTCTGCATGGAAGCCCACCCATTCTCAGGACATGCACCCTAGGGGCCAAGAGACGGCCTAAGGGAAGGTAGAAAGTGACTACCATCGAGGCTAAGGGTGGCAGCAGGATCAGGGTGAGGCTGAAGCCTCACGGTGATTTCAGTCTCGGGGTGGCTACGCTGCAGAGGGATCGAGAACGCTGGGTCGCTTTTTGTGCCAGGAAGTGGATGTTGACGCTGTGACAGAGAATAGTGGTGGCAGTGAGTGGGGGTTCTTATGCCCTGCTGATCCCGAGGTCACCCCTGCAAGGGCCAGGTCACATTCTGCCTGCCCAGCTTCCCAGGCATTGGCTCGGGAGTCGCTGAGCAAATCCGCCAAGCTGTCCTGGAGGCCTGCGGCTCTGAAACCCGGCTTTCTTACAGCTCTCGCTCGCTCGCTCGCCCAACCTGGCATTTGGTCCCACTCTTGGTAAAGGACGCCGAAGACCAGTTCTCCTGTTTGTGAGGCTCAGACACTCGAGGTGAGTTGTCCTTCCCTGGCATGGGTCTGAGGCAAATCTCCAACTTTCAACCAGGCACAGTGGCACAGGACTGTAACCCAGCCAGCTACCCCAGAGGCTGAGGCAGGAGGATCATAAATTCAAAACCAGCCTAGGAAATTCAGCAAACTCTGTCTCAGAAACAAAAACCAAAAAGCAACCACAAAAGGGCCAAGGGTGTAGCTCAGTGGATGAGGGCTTGTGAGGTCCTGCATTCAGCCTCCAGGACTGCAGGAAAACACCTGCTCCTCCCGCCCATTGCCCTGTCTACAGCAGCAAAACGTGAGGTCAGCCCCTCACCAGCCTGCAGCTGCATCTCCTCCCAACAGCCACATGCGCGACCCTGGGTGGCGCTGACTGCACCACGGCCTGGGCGTGTCCTGCTGCATCCAGTAACATCGCCCCTCCTGAGCTCCATTGGTACAAAAGGATTCCGAGGGTCAGCACGCCTCCGGACATGGCTGCACGGTGAAGGACAGAGTCCAAGGCAGACAAAGGACAGGAAGAAACCGGAGCAAGTCAAGGAACAAAGGATATGTCAGAAGCCAAGGGCAGTGGCGCACGCTGGAGGCTGAGGCAGAACTGACACAGGTTCAAGGCCAGCCTGGACTACACAGGGAGATCCCGACTCAAAAACAAACAAATGAAAATGCCAGAAAAACCCAAAATGCCAAAGTAAATCCCCTCAGGTTGGTAGGACAAAGTGAATTAAGAAAAAGGGTACTGCTGGGTGTAGTGGCTCATGCCCGTAATCCCAGCACTTCGGAGACTGAGGCAGGAGGATCCTTGTGAGTTCAAGGCCAGCCTTGGCTAAACAGTGAGTTCAAAACCAGCCCGGTTTCAAAAAGACCAAAAAGAAAAAAAAGGTAAGAAAGCAGGTGATGGACGTTATACAAAAGCAACTTTGAACCAGCACCCAAAACACTAGAAAGGAGCCCAGGACAGGGACACTTACTGGGGGAGGGGAGAAGTAAACTGCATGGTCTCCCACAAAATCTAACAAAAGACAAAATATTTGAAACTAGGAGGGGAAAGAAGACTTACCCAAACAATAGGAGGGCCTGGAACAGAGAAGAGAGGATGTGCTGGGGGCAGGAAAGAGCAAGGGGAGCTCTGGGGATCCCAGGGCCAGGTCTCAGGACCCAAGGAGGCAGCCATGGCACACACTGGTGGGGGTGGCGCGGAGGGGAGAGAGCTAAACGGGCAGTAGAGGCAGCTGGTACTCAAGAGACCGAACGTGTTCAAGGCCATGGAATTCTCAGCCTGAAAGCTGGAACAGAAAGAGGAAATGTGGCGGCAGAAAATAGCTTTTAACTTTATTTTTATTTTAAGACGAGGTATGAGAGCCATGGGGCTCGGGTCAGAAGAGCATAATGCTCATCTTGCTTCCTCCGTTTTCCTCGGGGCTCTGCTTTGGGGTCTCGGACAGCCTCTGTCGGCCAATCACAGCCTTTCTCACACACAGGCCCACGGTTCCTCTCAGTTCTGCAGGTCACTCACTCCAGTTAGCAACCCGAGCTGCAAACCAGAATCCACCCGGAAACCTTCACCATCCTTTGGAAAATCATTTCTAACCTAGAAATCAGCGTGCACCCAAACTATCAACAGAGCACGAAGGTGGAAGCAACACATTTTCCAACACGCAAACACTCAGAAAAGGCACTCTTGTTGAGAAAGCTACTGAAGGGTGTGTTCTGGGAAAATGAGAGAAATTCAAGAAAGATGATGATACACAATCCAGGAAAAAGGACTCAGACCAAACACAGGGACAAAGGAAATTCTCAGGAAGATGGCAAATGGACTGACATTCTGGTGACTTCTGAAACTATCCAGACCAGACCCCAGGGGTCTCCAGGGGGCAGGTGTGTGTGCGTGGGGCATGGAATTGATAAATTGCCTATTCTGTTTAAGGACATAGAAAATAGTATCATGAAGGATTCTGCTGAAATGGTATTACAAAAAACTTGTGAAGAATTAGAAATGCTACCTCTGTAGACAGGTGAGAAGCTAAGAAGAAAGAATTTACTCCAGGAAAAGCAGAAAGTTGTATAAAAGGAACAAGGTTAGAGTTCACACCTTGGCTCTGCAATCAACACGACGGACTTTGCCTGCAACGTCCTCATCATCACCGGCATTTCCTAAACATTCGCTGCCCATCAGTCACTGTCCCGAGGTCTTTTCATGACATATCACACTTGCTTTTGTAAGCAACCTATGGGAAACGCACCCTGGAATCTCCCCACCATGCTCATGGGAACTCCAGGGACAGATCCAGGTTTGAATTCGGAAATGGGACTCTAACACCCAGGCCTTTGTGGACAGTGGGAAGCAGCAGTGGGGAGACGAGGGTCTGGCCTCAGGAGTCCCAGTCCCACCGCCCTCAGCTGGGAAGCCCACAGGCACCGTCTACGGCTGGTCAACCTGACACAGGAATCAGGAAAATGGGGCCCTGGAACAATCAGAGCCTCGGGACCCTGGAAGGACTTGGCATTTCCTGGGTGATGCCAGGAGCCCCTGGGCCGTCTCCCTCAAGGGCCAGCATGGCCCCAGGAGGAGGCCCCAAAGCTGCTGCGTGGGGAGCTGGCCAGAGAACAGGGCACGTTGCGGGCTGGGCTTTCAAGCTGGAGGAAAGGAGAGAGGCTGAGAGGCACTGAGGCGAAGCACACGTGGCTGTCATGCTATGATGTCCCCCCTGGCTCATGGGTCCACTGGGGACAACGTCCTGGCACGGGGAGACTGGCTGGACTGTGAGATGGTGCCAGTGACAGGCTTGTGAGGAGTCTCAGAGCTGACTCAGAAACAGCCTGGGAGCTTAACGGGCCCTGCGTGGCTCACTGGGTGGCCCAGGGCAGGTCCCTTGGTGCCTTAGACCTGTTTTCTCTCTCCAATGGAATACGACACCTGGACAGGGGTCATGGGTGTCAGTCTAGGGTCTCCAACTCCCATCAACCTCTTCAGGATTCCACACACAAATCCCAACCCAAAAGTCAGGTGTAGTGGCACACACTTGTCATCCCAGTACTTGGGAGGCTGAGACAGGAGGACTGCTGCAGGTTTAGGGTCAGCCTGGGCTCCACAGCAAGACTGGTCTCAGACAAAACAAAACAAAACACCCATCCCAGACTGTAGGCAAGGAGTGATTAGAGACCTGCCCAGGGGACAGAGCAGCTGGCTCTGATAGAAATAGCCATGCGAGAGGCCCTGAGGATAGCGGCCAGCAGGACTGTCCACAGCTGCGCTGATTTCCTCTGACCAGAAGCATGTTTTGGGATGCTTAGTCCAGGTTGTAGCTCAGGGCCACCCAGAGGTCCCCACGGTGTCTGTCTGTCCAGGGTATGGGCTGAGCTGGAATGCAAGGTGAGACAGTTCTTCTCGTTAGACCCCAGACTCCTCTGGTACCCCCAACTCACAGAGCAGAGGGTGGGCTGCTGCCCGAGTGCAGAGCCATGCAGTCAGCGGCCAGTGTCTGCTCTGTAGCACTCAGGGCTAAGCCCCGGGACTTCGTACTGCACTGTACCCCTGGTTGTTTTTATTTTTTGAGACAGGGTTCTGCTGTGTCACCTAGCAACTTGTGACCCTCCTGCCTCAGCCTCCTGAGCCACTGGGATTACAGACACTGCACAGCCAAGACAGGCTGCAGGTGGTTTTAACCAGTTGAGCAGTCTCAGAGAAGCAAATTCACAGGGAAGGAAGGGTGGTTGTGGTGGGTCCAGCCTGAGATGGGGGTACACTCTGCGTCCGGGGTGAGGGACAAGTGACAGTTACCAAGCCAGGCACAGCGTGTCCCTTTCTCTACCTGTGAGCAATTGCACAGAGCCCTGTGCTCCTGTCACTGGCAGCCAGGAGACAGGCCCTGTGGGGCCGCAAAGGAAGTGACAGTGCACCTGTTCAGAAGCATCCCTGGGATGGCCCAGCGGTGAACGTGAATCCTAGAGTGCCTCCTGAGGCACCAGGATCAATGTGGAGAAGGGAAGACCATTGGCTAGCTAGTGTGTCCCTGGGATCGACTGACTATTTATCTTTGGACTTTGTTAAGACAGGGTCTTGCTATGAGCCCAGGCTGGCCTTGAACTCTTGGTGATGCTCCTGCCTCAGCCTCCTGAGTGCTGGGATTACAAACCTGCCCTATCTTTCCTGGCTGCATCCACAGGATTAAAACCCCAGCTCGCCCTGCCATCTGCTCTCCTGTCTAGCTGCAGTGTAATGGGGGGCTGAGGCTTGGTCTTCGGGGGCATCATCAGGAGGCTTCGGCTCCTTCCTGGGGGCTCGTCTCTGACCACCCTAGAGGGATGGGTCCCTGGCCCCATGACTTGTGCAACTTGGCCTGGAACTGTCCTGAGTCCTGGAAGGCCCATTCTGCACCTACCCTGCCCCCTATTCAGTCTCTTGCAGTCGCCCACGGGCTCCAGGATGCGCTTGGCTCCTGGGCAGGGGGTCCTCGTGCCCCAGGGCTCCTCAGGGAGAGGCCACTGGGGCTCAGCACTGTGTCACTGAAGCTTGGTGTGGCCACAAGGGGAAGCCAGGCAGCAACCACCTCAGCCTCCTCAGAGCCTGGACGAGGCTGCCAGGGAGTGCAAGCTGTGGAGACGAGCTCCGGGCCTTCGAGGAGACATATGGGGTCCTTGCTGCCCTGCACTTTGCTCCTCAGGGCTGTACCTCTTTCCTGACAGCCAAAGCTCCCACTGACAGATGCGTCCTGCAAGGCCTCAAAGCACAGCTTTCTCCAGGAAGCCCCTCTCTGGTCCCTCCCGTAGGCTGCCTTTATCCCAGGTTCCCGTGCACTTTAGGGCTCCACACGCCCTTTCCAAGCCTGGTTGCCACCCACTCAGCCTGCGCATCCTGAGTTCTTTCCTCTTTTTCTTTCTCTCTCTCTCTCTTTCTTTCCTTCTTTCCTTCCTTCCTTCAACAGGGTCTCACTATGTAGCCCAGGTTGGCTTCAAACTAACAGCAATGCTCCTGCCTCAGCCTCCCAAGTGCTGGGATTCTAGGACAATAGGAATGACTCCTTTCCAACTCAGCACCTGGAGGGTAGAGCCCAGCTCCCCAGGACAAGGCCTCAGGACACCAAGACATGGATCTGTCACTCCAGTGAGGAGCCCAAACTCCGACTCTCAGCAAATACCTTTGCCAGCCGCACCATGCATTTAAGGAATCACACGTGGCCTGCAGTACAGCCCACGGTGGGACCTGGTGGCTGTCGGGAAGGACATGCGTGGGGACCGTGCCCACCTCCACCCCCTCCTGTTGCTAGTGCCCCCTCCCGTCGTCCTGGGAGCTCGGCCCCCCAGGTCAGAGCTGAGCCCAAGCTCAGGCAGGACAGGGGAGTCACAGCCTATGCGGCAGCCTGGGCTGACTCGGTGTCTATCTTTGTCACCACCAGCTGTGCTCGAGGGGTGGGGACCCGGCCAGGCAGCAGCCTTGAGGCCCCCTCGCCCCTCCTCCAGTCTATTTTTATAAGAGCAGTGGGAAGAGGCAGACTTTGGGGTTTTCATCCTCCCCATCTTTTGTCCCTGAACCCCAATGTTGAGGTGAGCCTTTGGCTCCTGGGTCCCCTCTGGCCCTCCCAGAGAACGTTCGTGGGCTGCAGTCAAACAGGGCACCCCAGGACCTCATTCAAGCAGCCAGGCTGAGCGAAGGCCTATATTTAGCCCAAGGTCCCAGAGTTCTATTTATTAACATGCACAGCAGACACCAAGAGTACCCACTGCAGGCCTGGCCTGTGCTGAGGCCTCGGGTACAAAAGCCAGACACCAGCTCCCTGGGTCACTTTCCACATTCTGACAGACAAGGCACCCAGACAGCTACACCAGGGACAGAGCGAGAAAGAGGGGTCAAGTGGAGGCTGGGAGACTTGTGCCAGGGGTGACAGGGAGAGCTAAGTACAAAGAGGTCTTCCAGAAGGCAGATCAGTGATTGGGTTTCCAGGGATGAACAGGAGTTTGACAGGACGGCCTTTTCCACCTCACACACAGAAACACATGCCTTTATTCACTCAGTGCACAGCACATACTGACTGCCACGGGTCATAAAAGCAGCATCAGACCTTCAAAGCTACAGACACATAAGAATCGGTTTCAGGGATTCTCTGCCCAGGGCCAAGGACGTGGAAAGCGACCCCTGTCATGCGCCCACGCAGGAAACCTGTGTGGACAGCGGTGGTGCCCGTGCATGGCTTTCTCTCCAGTGAATACATGCAGGCCCACGGAATCAGCTTGCGGAGGCCACAGGGGAAAGCGAAGCCCCTGGTCCACCCCGCGCCCCAGCCCGGTGTCCCGGCCTGGAAGCCTCGGGGACTCCTTTCCGGGCCGCGGGTGCCCCAGCCTCCTTCCCGCCAGTCCGGGCACCGAGCACCAAGCACCGAGTGCGGGACCCTGCTGGGAACTTCCAGGCGGCTCGTAGGCGCGGGACCTGGCTGGTCCGGACCCAGGGTCCAAGCCTTGGTGACAGTGGATGGCAGACGGTGCCCGGTGCATCCGATCCAGTCCGACCCGGCAGGGCCACGTGGGCTCCGCGGACACCCCGGCTCTGCTGTTCACGGGGTCCGCGCCGCGGGAACGGGGGAGGGGATGGCAGCACCACTGGCCGGTTCTGTCCGGGAAGGGTGGGGTCCCGGGGCCGGGACCGCGGGGTGCCCGCAGCTTGGGCCCCATCCTGCCCTGTCCCCGGCTACTCACCTCGCGCGCGATCTGGCTCAGCGTGTCGTCCTCGGCCGTCAGCCGCTCGCGCTGCGGGAGCCGCCTGCGCCCCGCGCCCTGTGAGCCCATGGCCCCGCGCGTCCGCGTCCCGGCAGCTGCGGCCGCGGCGCCTGCGTCCCCGCGCGCTCCCCTCTTCCCGGCCCCGCGCGTCCCCCTCCCCGCGGCGGCGTCATGGCGTCACGGCCGGGGGCGCGGGCGCGGCGCGCACGGTGGGCGGCGCGGGGAGGCCGAGGACGGGGCGGGTCGAGGAGGAGCTCGCGGGTGGAGCGGTCCCTGCACGCGTGGCCCCCATCCCGCTCAGTGCACCGCTGCTGCTGGTGATGGACTCGCCTGGCTCCTGGCGCCCTCTGACATGGCACCCTGGGGTACCCTAGAGTCCCGGGTGGGAGGTCGTGGGACCCTCACCCTCTGCCAACTATCGCTGGGGTCAGCGGGTCTTGAAAGAGGCGCTGGGGGCGGGGATGAGTGGCGGGGTTCCGAGGTTTGGGGAGAATTTCCAGGTGGCTGCCTAGGGCGGGGCAGAGCCGGCCTCTGTGCCCTGTGAGTTCCCCCGTAACTCGGGTGGGAGGATCACGGCAAGTGCCGACCCACTGTGCGCCTGAGGGACGTGACCCTGGTTGGCGGTGAGCATCACCCTGCTCCGCTCAGACCTGGCTGGAGGCGGCTGACACCCCCCCCCCCATCCATCTTTCAGGTACCCACACCTGGACCTGTCCTGCATTAGGCTGGAGGTGACCCTACAAGGGATCTGGCTGCTGCCCTCTGCAGGTGACTGCGAGAAACTCCTTTTCCAAGGCCCCTTCCAATAGTTCCACTCTGGGAGAAGTTTCTAAGTCCCCAACCCTCCCCACCCCCCCCCTGCCCCCACCTCCCTGTGTGGCTCAATGTTCCAGTCACTGAGGCCCAGTAGCACACCCACAGCACAGCGGACGGGAGGGTTAGTTAGGCTCCTGGTTTTAGAGGGGTCAGTCACTGAGGCCCAGTAGCACACCCACAGCACAGCGGATGGGAGGTTTAGTTAGGCTCCTGGTTTCAGAGGGGTCAGTCTGTGGCTGCTTCCCAGTGAGGCAGCCTGGTGGAAGGTGTGGTGAGCAAAGCTTAGGTCACGGGGCCTGGAAGCATAGTGGGGAACAGTGCCAGCGGAAAACGGGCCAGGGCCCAGACACAGCCCAGGTCACACCTCCATGTCTGAGCCAGATATGCCCAGAAATGAACTTCCCCTGGGTATTTTTTTCTTTCTTTCTTTTTTTTTTTTTTTTTTTTTTTTTTGTACTGGGAATCAAACTCACGACCTGGCACTTGCCAGGCAGGCGCTTATGCCGCTGAGCTAAATCCCCAGCCCTCCTGGGTATTTCTTAAACCAGGCGAGTTGACACCACTGAAGGTGACCCTGCCATTCCCTCTCCTGCCCTGCTTGGAGTTTTGGTTTTTTTTCTTTGTCTTTCTCTGTTCTTCCTGGGAACTTCGGGTCACCTGTCTTCTAACACTTTGAGGTTCTCCATGATGACCTCCTAGAAGAGGGCAGGAACGAATGTGTCACTCTTGTCCCCTCTGGAGGAATGACGGTGGACCAGCCCATGAGTATTGTGACTGAATGTGTGCAGGGAGTAGCTGCTGCTCAGACGGGGCTCCCACCTCCAGGACTGGGCGGAGGGTCTGGACCCTGTGGACGGGGTCCTCGGACCTCACCGTGCCCCCCCCTCCAGGGCACAGCCAGCCTTCAGGAACCCTTACTTACTGCACTTCTGGTCCACAGGTGCCCCTAGGTGTCCTTACAACCCTAGGACCCACACATGTGTCTTGTTTAGTCACTCGTTTTTTATTATTTCTTTGTATTTATTTATCTTTGAGACAGGGTAGTTGGTTTCTCCCTCACAAGTGGGATGCTTCTGGCTCATGGTGACACTGCTGCACACAGTGGGGACACTGTGCCACCGTAATGGACAAATGTGAGGTGTCTGTGGCAAAATGGGGGCACTTCATATTATGTTACATGAAATAGATCAGACAGGCAGGTTTGTCGCATGGTTTCTCTTTTATGGAAAACCCAAAATATATACAAAGTGCAAAGAAAAGATGACAGGAAGTAGGGGAATCTTTTTCAAATGGGAGGGGGGACAGAGACAGAGGGAACGGGTCAGGGAGAAGCATTAGGCTGCGTTCTGTCCCAGTGCAGGCGCCCCAGCAGGAACCCAGCCACCGTGTACCCCAAAGATGGATGCTAATAGATAAATCATAACAAATGGTCGATTCACGTGAAGACGTTGGCTGTGCTGCGCTTCTTCTGCGGTCGGAGGCACCGTGATCTGGTCACCTTCCACACCTGTGAGACTTTGGGGGGGACCCTTAGCCCTAAGCCAGACACACAGGCGCATGAGGCAGCTCTGTGGTTGCCTCCGTGTTCGGGGTGCCATCCTGCTGAGCCGTGGTGGCTGTCCCTCCGCCTGGCCTGTAGCCTTCCTGGGAGGCAGACGACAGCCCGATTCCATCCACATTCCTGTGGTCCTCGGGGTGTAGGGACCTCTCCACTCAGGAGGGCTTCTTTCTGGTTGGAGAAGATGCCTCACGGATCTGACGTCCAAGCCCAGGGAGTCGCCACGTCCATCTCCATGCCTGGCCCCAAGATGCTGCCACTTGTAGCTGCTCCTCTCAATGGCTCCTGTGGAAAATCTCCACAGCCCACGCCTGCCCCACCCAGAGTGGCTGTGGGAAGAGCTGTGGACTCCCAGGACACCACCATTTTCACCTTTGTTTGTTTTTGTTTTGAGAGGATTTCACTTTGCAATCCAGGGTACTCATGAATTCACTATGGAGCCAGGGTGACTTTGAACTCACAGTGATCCTCCTTGCCTCAGTTTCTGAGTCCTGGGATTTCAAGTGTGTGCCACCCTGGTTCCTGTGGGCTTTTTGTGTCTGTTGGAGGCAAAACTGTGGATTCGTCGTGGGCTCCTTTCTACCCTAAATATAACCAGACACCCATGCTCATCTTTTCCAGTCCCCAGCACTTCTCTGTGTCTGTCTTCTGTGTCCCTGCTGCCCTCATGGTCTCCTGCTGTGTACCTGAACCCCTCAGCCTCAGGCAGCTGGTGGTGAGCCCATTTCCTGAGCGTGGGGTCCCCGGTGTGGGGACAGGAGACCATCCCACCAGACACAGAGGGAAATACTACAACGGGATTAATACAGATTTTTAAACTAAAAACAAGAATGAAGTGCTTCTAATTTTCATTTATTTTTGGTATCAGGGATTAAACTCACAAAAAACCAATGTCTTTTTTTCTTCTTTGGTATCAGAGATTGAACTCACGACTTCGTGATTGCCAGGCAGGCACTGTGAGCTGTATCCCGGCCCTCTGATGTTTAATTTTGAAGCTCCAAGTGGTTGCATGTGCTGTCGCAATGGTACCCAGTGATGCACAGCCTAGATCATCCCCAGGGCTGGAGTGGCCTCTCTGTATCCCTTCATTTTCCGAGTGTTTGGACACAGTCTGTGAGTAGATGAATTGGGTGTGTGGGCTGCATGACCTGGTGTGAGCTAAAACTCAGAGAGCAAACAAGGGTTAGAAAGATCCTCACCGAGAAAATTTCCCCCAAGCACTCCAGAAGGGAGCAGGAGAGGCATGGTTCCTACCCTGATAGAGATCCTTGGCCCATTTCAATTCCAGGTGATCAGGCAGGGCAAGAACAATTGGTCATCACTGACACTTTCTGAGGATGGATGTCCACATCAGGGGCTGAGGATTTAGCTCAGTGTCACAAGCACCTACCTGGCAAGCATGAGGTCATGAGTTCAATGCCTAGTATACCCCCCCCCCCCCAAAAAAAGGTCCACGTCTGTCATTGGTTAACTTCATTCAGAGTGAATGTTGAAACTTCACTGACAAACTAGGAACATAGTCTATATGTAAATAAACACTAATCCTCCTGCCTCAGCCTCCTGAGTGCTGGCATCACGGGTGTGTGCTACCGCACCCAGCACTGTAAAAGAATCTTGGAATTCACTTCTTTTTCTTTCTTTGTCTCTGCCAGTTGATCCCATTTCCTGCAGCCATGGCCTGTGTCGTGTCAGCTCTCTTGGCCAGTGACAGTTTGTCCCCTACAGGGCAGAGGCTGGGTGTTCTAGGCTGTCTGAGTTTTGGGGTTTCCTGGGCACCCTGCCCAGTGGTGGCTCTCAGCTATGACTGCTCCCTCTACACACCTGGGCGTCAGGGGCGGCCACAAAGCAGGGCTCCTCAGGAGCCTCCTGAGTGCCAGGATTCCAGGTGTGGGTCAACAGGCCTGGCTCACCTGAGTTCTTTCCTGCGGAAGGTTTCTCTCACCTCCAGCAGGCAGAAGTCAGGCTGCGAGACAGGCACTGAGCGGATCCAACTAAACAACTCCAGCCCTGTGCAGAGGGTGGGCTGGGGTTGGGCGCAGGGCTGGGGTGGTGGAGGCAGAAGCTGCCAGCCCGGCTCTGTGTTCCTGAGAACAGTGCTGGTCTCCCACTGATGCGCGCACGTCCTCCTCCAACGGCCTGCAGGTGTTCTGGGCCCCTGTCCCCGTTCTGCAGGATGCATGCTGTATTTTTGGCAGCAGCTTTTAAAAGCACTCTGTGTCCTTGATTTGTCAATTTTAAAATAGCACGAACATTTCATCAGGGTTTTTGTTCTGATGAATAGCGCTCTCGCTGGAAATGACTGGCGGTAGGAAAGCGCTCACCAAGCCACCTTGGCCTTGCGGAGTGTGACCCCAGGACTGGACCATCACCAGGCATCCTGTGCGGATCTATTTTAGGGACACAATAGGAAAATAGTTCGCCTCTTACTCATTACTTGGGTGTTCAAGTGGAACTCTTTGTATCTACTTTGTCTGCAGACAAAGAATGGTTTGTAAAATCTGCAGTTTATAGAAATCAGTTGCCTCTATGATGTCATTGCATGCCTATAATCCTAGAACTTGGGAGGCTGAGGCAGGAGGATCACTACAAATTCCAGCTCAGCCTGTGCTACATAGTGAGTTCAAGGCCAGCCTGGATTACATAATGAGACTCTGTCTCAAAAAAAAAAAACCCAAAAAACAAATAACCTGTCATCTTCAGCAGAAGAAAGACCAGATGAGTTCTTTGTGGTTTTTATTTATCTCTTTGAGACAGGGTCTTGTTATGTAGCCCAGGCTGCCCTTGAACTCACAGTGATCCTCCTGCCTCAGCCTCCTGAGTGCCAGGATTCCAGGTGTGGGTTAACAGGCCTGGCTCACCTGAGTTCTTGCCTGCGGAAGGTTTCTCTCACCTCCAGCAGGTGGAAGTCAGGCTGCGAGACAGGCACTGAGCGGATCCGACTGAACAACTCCAGCCCTACGCGGAGGGTGGGCTGGGGTTGGATGCAGGGCTGGGGTGGTGGAGGCAGAAGCTGCCAGCCTGGTGGGAAGGGCTGCCGGCCTGGACCCGGTATGACCCTCACGGACCTCAGCATCAGCCAAGCTGAGGGAAGGAAGGAGAGAGCCGTGTGCCTTGGCTGGACCTGGGCAGGGGCGAATGGGGCACACCCAGCCCCAGGAAGAGGACAGATGAATGGACAAAGGCTGAGGGCAGAGAGCCAAGGCTGTCCATGCTGGGCAGGGAAGGCAGGCCCCATGTGGTGTGTGTGTGTGTGTACTCCTATGTGTGTGCTGGGGCGCGTGCCAGGTGAACCCTGAACCGCTTCTTCCTGGACACCCATGTTTGTAGTGACACTGTTCACAGCAGACTGGACGGGACGGCCCTGCTGTGGTGTCCACAGATGGGCAGTGGTGATGCTGTGGGTGCACATGAGCTCTGTCCAGCTTCACAGGGAGAAAGAACGTCATCTGCATGGAAGTGGATGTAACCGGAAATCATCACGTTAAGCAAAATAAATTAGATTCAGAAATATAAGCATCATGTGTTGCCTCGTAATGTGTGGACTACTAAAAAGAAAACAAATGATGACACGAAAGTAGGAAAGTGGGCAAGAGATGCTGGAGCACACCAGCAATCCCAGCACCGGGGAGGCTGAGGCAGGAGGGTTGCTTTGAGCTTAAAGTCAGCCTGGGTTACACAGAAAGATCTGGTGTCACATAGAAGAAGGGAATGAGAGGGGGGCTTGGGGAAGTTAACAGGGGTACAGATAGCTCCATGCCTGTGTGAAGATACCACATCGAGCCCCAATACCCTGGGAGATTAATGACCAGAGTTACATCTTTTAAAAGAGCCTGCTTTCATCTTTCCTGGTGGTGAAGGGGAAGATCCTGGGAAATGCTGCATGCTGCGGTCCGCTCCACCTTGCCTGTGTCCTGAAGGCCCACAGTTCACTCACCCCTCACCAGGCTGCCCTGCAGGGAAAGTGAGCTCAGATTCTGGCTCCTGCCTCCCACAGTCGGGGACCTTGATGCCCTCCAGCCTCATAGATCAGAGCCTTGGTCCCCAGGCGCTGAGGCGGAGGTGGGGCCAGGAAGGTTCCTTCATAAGGAGAAGTTCCGAGGCCTGAATCACAAGGGAGAGGCAAGGGCTGCACCTCGGAGGCTCTGTCTGTCTGTCTGTCTGGGTCCCCTTCTTGGTCACCGCGAGGTGAGCGGCCTCCTCCTCCAAGGGGTGAGCCTGTCCTGAGGCTGAAGGAGATCTCTGACCTGGAGCTCGGAAGGGACCCTCTCTGCTTTTATTCAGAGCTCTCATCCCAGGCCACCTGTCACAGGGGTGAAGGCTGACTGACCCCTCCTCATCCACTCTTTCACCCAGAACCCACAGCCCTTTCGAGCGCCCCAGCACAGGACAAGGCCTCCTTGTGTTCCAGGTAAGGCGGACACCTACGCCCCTTTCAGTCCCTGGAGGTGGCATTTCTTGAGGTGATCATGGGATTGGGTCACTGTCTGGAAACCAAGGGTCCCTAGCTGAGGGGAAGTAGGCATTGCGGCTTGGAGGCCTGGGGAGAGACAGGGAGAATGCAGGAAGCCCCAGGCCAGGGCATCTCATGAGCAGGACGCTGCATGGAGTTACCCCCACTGCCTTCACCCCAAAGCCCCTTGTGCCACCTATGGGCTCAGAGCCAGTGAGCCGGCCTGGAGATGTGCCAGGTTATCAGGGAAGACGCCCCTGGCAGAGCCCATCAGGTCAGCAGTGGGGTGCAGGCTGCTATGGCAATGCCTTGCAGACCGGATCCCTGGGCTGCTTGCTCTGAGTGTGGGTGCTGCAAACCTGGAGCTGAGGAAGAGTTTTCAGGTGGGGGTGGGGCCGGCTGACCACTCCTGTCTGGGATGGCCATGTGCATGTGTGTGTGAAGACCTGGAGGCAGGAAGCAGTGTGCACCGGATCCACGGGAGCTTGAGGGCTGCATGGCACCCAGTATCACCCTTCTTGGAGGGCTCTGGGGAGCCCCTCACTTTCAAGTGCCAATGCACCCTTGGGCATATTAGGAAGGCCAGTCCTGTTCCTGGGCACTCCTGGCCATCCTTTGGAGCTGCTCCCAGCCGATAACAACTTTGCTTTAAAGGACATAAGACGGTAATTTATTCCCAGCCAATAAGAATGATCAAGTGATCCAATGGCAGAGAACACAGGCCTGGTTTCCCGGGATGATGTGTTTCCCAGCAAAAGAGACTTAAGAACTTTCAGAGCCAAATTGGGCGAGGTGGCACCCGCCTGTAACCTCAGCACTTGGGAGGCTGAGGCAGGAGGATTGTTGCAAGTTCGAGACCAGCCTGGGCTACAAAGTGAGTTTAAGGCCAACCTGAACTGCATAGCAAACTTTGTAGCTGACTTTATAGCTCACTTTGTAGCCCAGGCTGCCTTGAGCTCCTGGCGATCCTTCTGCCTCAGCATCCTGGGTGCTGGGATTACAGGCATGTGCCACCATGCTGAGTTTGGTTTGTATTTTTTAGTCTGTGCCTGCAGTATGCAAGGATCCCCTTCCCCGTAGGGAGTTGCTGCAGGAACGTCGCATCCTCATTCTCTTTGCTTCCCCTGCCTCACCCCTCCATCTCTTGGGCCTTTGTAAAGATGCAGCTTCACAGAGAACTTCACCTCTGCACCGTCCTTGCTGGGTGGGGGCCATCCTACTGCTCTCATTCTAACTCAACTGCCTCAGTGAAAGCCCCATCTCCCCAGACGGTCACTGCTGAGGGTCAAGGCTGGGGCTTTCATGCGAGAACTGAGGGGTTGGGGGACAAGTTCAAGCTGTACCTCCTTGGTGTAATCAGTCCTAGGGAGGCAGGGATGCCTCTGTGTGGGTTTCCCTGGCTCTGTTCTTTGGGAGTGCCTGGGCCAGCAGGGAAGCTTTCAGACTCCATGGATTTGTACCGAGCCAAGAATGTTCCCCCAGAAGACATGTCCTTCCGGAACCCCAAATGCGTCCCTCATGGACACTGAGCCTTTGCATAGAGTCTCAGCTTGGCCCTGGCCTCTGGGGCCTGCTTTGTCCTGCCTCTACAGTCTGTGGCAGGTCACTCAATCTCTCTGAGCCTCGGTCTCTCCACATGTAAGGGAGATAAATTTGAGCCTGACCCTTAGCAAACTGGACAAGTACTAGATCTAGCCTGGAACCTTGTCAGGACACATCGGCATGACAATCCTCTGGCTGCAGGTTGCCAAACCAACTCCAGCTCTCAGGAGTTCAGGAGCCTCAATAGGTAGCCAGGTCTGGGATGAGCCAGTGGTGAGCTGTCACCCCTAGGGGTTCTGTCACCCATTCATCCTGCCTCTTTGTGCTCAGAAGTGGACAGAGATCTGCCCTGCATGGCCACCAGTCACTCTGCCCCATCCCGAGTTCACACAGGGCTGGCAGTGACTGGGATGCTGCCTTGGGCCTGAGGGTGCCAGGAGAGAGGATCTCGAGTGCTAAGCTGAGGGTTTTGCAAGTGGCAAGTGCTCAGTAGGGCAGCTGTCTCTTGTCACGTTTCTAGTCCTCGTCCTCACTGAGTTGGACAGGGCCTCCTGCAGCCTGGCTCTGCCTACCTGTGCCCCTCAGACTCTGCCACTGAAAGTGTCTCCTGCCCTACACAGCCTCGCCCTATGCCCCAACTGCTGAGGGGCTGGAACGTCCCCCTCCAGGCCTCCTTCTGGGAGGAGACTTCCTGTCCCTGGGGAGGGGGGCTCTCTCTGGGCTGTACCTTCTGTCCTTGCAGGAACCCTGGGCAGCAGCCTCTGGCTCTGCAGGCTGCTGTCTCGCCCTGGGGGATGCTGGGCCACCAGTGACAGGACCTGGCTTGATTTGTTCCCTCCCCTGTGCCCTGCCTGGCGGGCAGCCACGCGCCTAGCTGATTTCGCAGCGGAGGAATTTAACTCTGGATCACAATCCCCACCAGAATTTTCCACTGAGATAAGCGAGGTTGAAGGCCTTGCTATCTCAGAGGCCTTAGGGCCCAAGGACAAGAACAAGGACATTCCAGGAGAGCTGGACTCAGATAACTGGAACCCTTGGGGTTGTCTGGCTGTTGCTGGGCCCTGGGGGTGGATCCCGGTGGAGGGAGGAGAGGAGGGAAGGCCTGTCTGCTGGCAGGGAGGCCCTGCAACAAAGATGGGGATGCGGGTGATACACTGGCCTGGTATGCAGGGCTTTTTTCAGCCACCAGGGTGGGTGAAGGGTGGGGGTGTTTGGCCCAGGAGGTCCCCAGATCCCCACAGGCTCCGAAACCCTCCTCCACTGCACAGTTCTGGTTTCTCCAGCAAGGTGACACCATACTTGTGGGAGTCCTGGGCAGTGGCCACATTTGAAGGCTCATGCAGCACCCTGGGAGAAGTGTGCTGCTCGGGTTAGATCCAGATCCTCTGGCGACCGGCCTGTGTCCATCTGTCCCCACCTCTCCCTCCGCTGACCCTTGCTGGTCCCCAGTTCCCCTCTGTGTCCTCCTCGGTCACTTCTGCCACTTTGCCCTTCATATGCTGCTGGGGGGAGGGGATGTAGCCCTCCCCCCTTCTTCCTCCTCCTCCTGCTCTTCGTCTCCTCCAGATCTCAGGAGCCCATTGCCTGTCCCTGCCTGGCAGCTGTGTGAAGGCCTTGCAGCTGCTGCTAGGGTCTGAAAGGTGCCTGTCTCTGCTGTCTCCCTCCCAGGCCTGGACCTGCCCTAACCTGATCTGCTCGTAGCCTCACGGTCTTGGCCTAGCTGAGCTGGCTTACATACCCACTGTCCCCCTCTGGACAGGCCTGGCTTTCAGCACGCTAGTCTAACTGCAGGCACATGGCCCCCACACGGCTGTGCCGCATCTAAAGTGCTCCCCAAGTATCCTGTGGTCAGAGATGCAGCTTTGTGAGGTGCCCGGATCATAGGGCTCGGTGGTCCCCCAAGGATTAACCCACCCAAGCACGCCTAGCTGATCATCCCTTAGGAGGTGGACCCTGGTGGAAGAGCATCCTTGAGGCAATGTGTCTGGGGGATGCGTCTCCCACCCTGGCTCCTCCCTCCAGTCCCAGCCCCAAGCTCCTCCCTCCAGTCCACAGCGTATGGGAACACGGGACCCCAAGCTTGCTCCCCAGCGCCCACCATGGAGGGAAGATAGAAATTCACATTGGGTGTGGTGGTGCCTGTTTATAATCCCAGCAGTCAGGAGGCTGAGGCAGCAGGAATCACCGGGAGTTTGAGATCTGCCTGGGCTATGTAGTGAGACCCTGGCTCAAAATACCAAAGAAAGGAAGTGAGATAAGGTTATTTATTTCGTGGCACTGAGGATTGAACCCCAGGGCCTTTGCAATGAGCTTCACCCTCCCCCACGCCCCGCCTTTTTTTTTTTTTTTTTTTTTTTTTTTTTACTTTTTTTGTTTTGACACAGGCTAAATTCCAGGTTGGAGCCGGAATTTGTGATCTTCCTGCCTCAGCCTCCTAGTGTGAAGGACTCTTCTTGGCTTCCAGTTGCGGCTTTTCTTCCACCTTTTTAATCAATAGCTTTGGGTAAAATCCACATGTGCTGTGCCTTCCACCTTCACAGAGAGATGTGACATCTCCTGGTAAGGCTGGCACCCTGTGACCTCTGTTCTGTCTGTACCAAGGTGCTCGGTGGAAAACCTCAAGGCCTCAAATAAACAGGAAGTGACAGGAGGGAGTAACGGGCCCCAGTGGGCAGCGAGGCCCATCCTCCTGGGAGGAAAGGAAGGGAATTCCTTGAAAGATCCGGTTAATCCCAGAAGGAAACCCGAGTCCTCGCTCAGCACAGCTGCCCGTTTGGCACCGCCTCCCTGTGTGCTAGCTGGGCACACCACCCTTCCCCCTGCAAAGGGACTGATTTGCAGTGAACTCTACCTGTATTCCAATTCTCGCACACCAATGTTTATTGCTGACTACTGGGGGTGTGGTGGCCCATGCCTGTAATCTCAGTGGCTGAGGCAGGAGGATTCATCTAGATAAGACCAGCCTGAACCACACAGCAAAAACAAAAGACTTGCTAGACATTTTGTCTTCCTCTATCTCTGGGGAAACCCAGCACCTCAGCCACACCCAGGGGAGAAAGTTTTGTTCTCATCCAGCCAGGGACATACTCCAGGAGATCCCCCAACCAACCCCAGGGTGCGTAGGGCCCAGGCTCCGGTCCAGCCCGCTCCTGGCTACAACCCAGGTCACAGCTGTTTGCTGAAGGGGTCAGTGCATTGGCCCAAACTCCCTCCCACTCTCCCAGGCAGTTGGTGCTCCCCTCGGGGTGGTGACTCCATGCATTCCTGAGGACGGTGCCCAGAATGAGGTGCACCCTGGAACAGAGCAGGACCTGGGACTGCAGCCAGGTGAAGCAAAGGCCGGCCTGGAACCTGATTTCCAGGTGCCCCTCTCAGATGGCCATGTGACTGGGTGGACTCTGCCCTGCAGCCTGGAGGCGAGAGCTGCTCCTACTGCCTCACTGTGGCTTCCTTGGCTCTGTCATCTGCTGCCCAGCTCACCCCCAGGCAGGGGACCCTCTCTTTCTCTTGGCCAGACACGGCTGCAGATCTGTGGGTCTCCCAGGAAGTGACCAGTGGCTGGCCGGAGCGGGTGAGTCATTGCTGGATCATCTGTGCAGCGTCTGGGTGTGTCTATGTACACTGTCCCGGGTCAGTCTTGAGGGGTGGGCTGGTGTCCAGGGCCAGGGAGCTCCTTGTTTGGGTCCTGCTGGGATGATTCCCACAAGGAAGCAGATTCCTATGTGAATTTTCCTCTGGGAATTTCTAGTTAAAGGCTTTGAGCAGAAACTGCTGTAATGAGGAGGATCACCCAGGAGTCCCATCAAATGATACCAGGAAGCCCAATCAGTACGGCTCTAGGAGTTCCGCTAGGTCTTTTGAATCTGGAGTACACACACCTCTCATCCCAGTACTTGGGTGACAGGAGAAGTGCCATGAGTTCGAGGCCAGCCTGGGCTACACCGTGAGACCCCGTCTAGAAAAACAAGGAGAGCAAACCCGCATCTTGTTCTCCTGTGGTGTGGACAGGCCACACCGGCTGGAAAGCGGCAGGAGGGCTGGAACGATCCAGTGAATGGAGCTCAGGCACCTCTGCCCGCCTGGCGAGGAGGTCACTCAGGACAGTCTCCGGCACCAGGTCCTCCTGAGGTGGTGGCTGGTCCTCGAGAAACAGCGGCCAGGTTACTTCTCTTTCCCTTTTCCCTTTGGTGGAGGGAGGAGAGATTGAGAGTTGAGGAAGCCAGAGGTCGGGGAGAGGGAAACCCCCCCCCCCAGGAGGAGGCAGGGTGTGAGGGTGTGGGGTCCCTGCCTCTGGATCACTTTGACAACACCCAGAGCCCATGCTAGGCCTCCTAGGGATCCCCGATAGTTTTCTCTCTCAGCCATGGGCAAATGGTTGCAATGCATAGTCCCCCAAAATCACACATGGAAAGTTTCCTGGAAGAAAGATAGTGTTTAGAGAAAAAATGGAAACCAAATAAAAACCAGGAGCAGGAAAAGGATGTAGCCGGTGGGGAGCCTGAAGGGTCCCCAATTCGAGGCCTTGTAGCCTAGGGAGCCCAGGACAGCAAAGCCTTCTGTGTTTCTGCCCTAGGCGGGGTGTGTGGCCTTGGGTTCTTTCTGGTGCTCATTTCAAAGGGACACATCAGCCTAGGACCACGCTGATGAAAATGTCACTCACGATTGTGATGTCCCTGTCTTGCCCTCATGGCCCAGGACGGCCTTGGCTATCCTAGGTCTCTTCTGGTTCCAAATGAATTTTAGGATTGCTTTTCTCTAATTCTGTGAGGTATGCTTTTTGGAATTTTGATCTGCATTGCATGAAATCTGTATAACAGATTAGGGGATATAGCTCTGTGGTATAGAGCCTTCCTGGCAAGTGCGAGGTCCTGAGTTTGATTCCTGGTACTAAAAAACAAATCTTGAAAGTACAGCTGGTTTCACTATATTGGTCCTTCCTACCCAAGAGCAAGGGATGTCTTCCCATTTTCAGATATCCTCTTGGATCTCCTTTTTCAGAGTACTGCAGTTTTCAATGTAGAGATCTTTTTCTTCCATCATTAGATTGATTCCTGGGTATTTCATTTTTTTTGGATGCTACTATGAAAAGGGTTGTTTCCCTAATTTTTCTCTCATTGAGTTTGTTCATGTACAGAAAGGTTACTGATTTTTGAGTGTTGACTTTGTATAAAGACCCAACCCAAAAATGGATATCGGAAATGAACAGAAACTTTTCAGATGAAAAAATACAATGCCTTGATCATTCATGTAATGCAAATTGAAACAACTCTGAGATTCCATCTCTTCCCAGGGAGAAAGGTTATCATCAAGAAATCAACCAATAACAAAAGCTGCTGGGGCTGTGGGGAAAAGGAGCCCTTCTCCACTGTTGGTGGGCGTGCAGACTGGTGCAAACACTGTGGAAATCAGTGTGGAGATTCCTCAAATAACTCGGACTAGAGTTTACGCTCAAACCAGTTATTCTGCTTCTTGGTATCTTCTCAAAAGAATAAAAGCATCATACCACAGTGATATATGTGCACTCATGTTCACAGAAGCAGAGTTTGTAGTAGCCAAATCTTAGAAACATCCCAAAGGCCCACCAGGTAGTGCACGAATAAAGTTTTTTTTATATGATGGAGTACTATTCTGCCATAAAGAAGGATGCACCTGAGACATTTCTAGGTAAATGGATGTGCCTTGAGACCACACTCTTAAGTGAAATAAATCAGACACACATGCATAAATATTACATTGTTTCTCTGGTGTGAGAAACTGAAAAATGTAAAGAAGGACCAAGACGTACAATAGGCATTGTGAAATAGGAAGAAAATGTTCAAACGGTGGTGGTGGGGTGAACGAGAGAAGGGAAAAGAAAAAAATGGGAAAGGTAGAAACAAAGCTTTTGTAAATGGGAGTAGAGGAGGGGCTGAAGGGAGGGGAAAGATCCAGATAGATCATGTCCAGGTACAAATTCTCTATGTGATCATTACCAGTAGGATCTGATTAGAAACTGTCCAAAAAGAAAAAGAAAAAAGCAAGCAAGAAAGGAAAGCTCACAACCAAATGGTGGGTTCAGTCTTTCGGGGCAAGAAATGATTTCTGCCGTACATGCACTATTCTACGAGCAGTAAGACCTTGGATTGCCAGGCAAAAAACACACCATTTGTGCCTGTAGTGGGGGACTGAGATTATGGGATGCTTCCTTTTCTTGACAATGCTGTGCTTAGAGCAAAACACCTTTTAACCGAGATGGATTTTTCTGAAGGGATACGCCGCTGGCATCTGGCATAGTCGTGGCCTGCCCAGGTTAGTTCGGACTTGTCGGGGGCCAGACCCGCTCTTGGTTTAGGAAGAGTGCTATTCATCTGAAGGAAGCTTAGTGAAGAAGTTTTGTGGCTGTCTCTAGTGAACAGCTGGGGTGCGGTGGCCACCAGCACTTTACCTCGTGAGGCCACAGTGTGCACAAGTGGGGTGTCTTCCCCGAAGCAGGCGATTTAAGCAGGAAATGACGTACTGGCCCAGGGGGCCCTGAAAGGCTCATAGCTCTGTCTTTAAAAGCTGTCATCCGTGCAGCCTGGCTGCCAAGCCATCATTTTGGGACTGAGTTTGAACTGTGGTCCCCGGGGTGGGGATGTCCTGGCACGTCGTGAGCCACTTGGCCAGTGCTGGGATGTCACCAGAGACCCCGAGTCCTATGGGTGAGCTGGGAACCTGCTCAGGTTTCCTGTGGCTGAGAGTTGGTGGTGATCTGTGGTGGCCTCGAACTTCACGAGGATGCTTTTCTCTCTTCCAGGGCTCTGTTTGGTGCCCTGAACCCCACCAGCCTGGTGCTCCTCCTGCAGGTGGGCAGGCTCCCCGAGGCACTTCCCCACAGGCTCACGGTGTGTGTTTCCCTTTCCCTTTTCATCTCTCTTGCTCGTGTGGCTTGTTCCCAGTGGAATGAGTCCCTGGAGGCTTTGGATGGGTGGCCATGCAGGTCCTCTGCTGGGCAACTGGGTCGTGGAATGCTGAGGGCTGGACAGGGCCATGTGGGGCCACTTCAGAGCCATGTAGCTCCCAGAACCAGACCCCACTTCCTTGGACAGACCTTGTTCCCACCCCAGCCACTCTTGCCTTCCGTTGGGACCAAGAAACTGTTCTCACTTCAGGCAAATATTTCAAAACACGGGTGCAAGTAACATGTACTTCTTTTGTGCTCTGTCTCATCCACCCATTCATCCATTCACCCATCCATCCATCATTTGTCCATCATCTATCTATCCATCCATCATCCATTCATCTATTCATCTGCCATCCACCCATCCATCCTCAATTATCCATCCACCATTCACTTTCTAGATACTTATTCGGTACCTACTATGTGTTATCCATTATTACCAGGCCTAAAGGACAGTCACAGTTCTAATGCCAATCTCAGCCTTCTCTGAGGCCCCTACAATGCTGCATGGACTTAGAGGGGACCCCTAGATACCCTTCCTGCTGTAAAACCCTGCCATCTCTCCAGGCTCTATGAATTTCCAGATAATTTCTGCTGAGGGTAGCTCCGAGGACTCCTCCCCGCTTGGCCTGAGACTTGGCTTCCAGTCTGCACTCTTTTCTCTCTCTCTGAAGTGGGTGGATGGCCACCTGGAAGGGCGCAGCGGGGCTCTGCTGACACCCAGAACCCCTTAGTGGGGTGGGTGTTGGTGGGGGAATGTTTTTCCTGGAAGTGACCCCAATGATAAACAGTGTGACAACACTAGGTTGTCACCGTTTTGCAGCTGCATGGTAACATAGCTGATCCAGTTTGCTGCAAGGCCTGTGAACCCCAAAAAGAAGACGTGATGTTCCATGCTTTCGGAAGATGCACCTGGCACCATGGTGCTTCCTGATGGAGGTTCCCTGCTACACAGCACACACAAAGACCACACAGGGGCCCCAGGAAAATGCGCATCACTACCCTAGAGTTGCAGGTGCTGGAACACCTGGGTTTTGCTTTAACCTGGTGGAGGCTGGTGCAGGTGACATGAGATTAGCCAGAGTGGGTAAGTGGAGTGGGGCAGGACACAGGGCCCGGCACTGTGTGTGTGTGCACGGAGGTTTGTAGTCAGTCTCTGTGTTTGGCTCACGTCTGTTTTGACCACAGAGCTGGTTTGGTCCTGTACCTGGTGCTGGGTTCTGCAGCTCCAGAGACAAGGGGAAGTCGGAAATGTGCAGAGCGCCTGGGGACAAACAGCAGCTGTTTTTAGGGAGATTTTTGAGAAACACTGACTTTAATCTGTGTATGATGTATGCTTTTATTTATTCATTTTGGAGACAGGGTCTCGCTATGTAGTTGACGGTGGGCCTTGAACTCACTGTAGCCCAGGCTACCTCAAAGTGATCCTCCTACTTCAGCTTCTTCCTGAGCACTGGGATGACAGGTGTGCACCACCACAGCTGGCTCTGACTTTAGTACATGCACAAACAGACATGTGATGCCCAGATACTTCTTATGGCTCCCAGATGCTTCAGATGCTGGGGGGTGAGAAATAGCTTCAAAGAGAGGGGTAAAGAACAGTGTGACCCCGGGGGGATGCACCTTTGAGCACCTTGGTCACTGCAGGGAGCGTTTTCACACACAGCCAGTTTGTTCCCCACTGAAGGTGTGACACAGTGCTCACCCCGCTGCAAGGCACCCGGGCCTTGGGCTTGGGCACTGTCCAGGGCCAGGTGAGCTGCCCTGTATGGTCTGGTGGGAGAGTCAACCTGGTCCTTTGCAGGGCACGGGCATGGCGCAGGCGGATGGGGTACCCCTGCCTGATGCTGCCCCCAGCCGTGTGTCCAAGCTGGTCCTGCTGGGAAGTGGCTCCGTGGGCAAGTCCAGCTTGGTGCTCCGGTATGTGAAGGGTGACTTCAAGAGTGTCCTGCCAACTGTGGGATGTAAGTGGCGGGTAAGGTGGGAAGCCGGGGCGGGGATGGGGGGCAGCGGGGGAAGGCTGTTCCTGCTCTGTCTGATGAGCAGCCCCAACAGCCTCTTGATGCGGCTTCCCTTTTGCCTAGGCTGGGGGTGGTGGGTGGGGAGGGAGGACCTCTCTCTACGGGGTTCCTCCCCTTCTATTTGAAGCAGGCTCTTCTATGTAGTTCTGGCTGGACTTGAACTCACTATGTGGTCCAGATGGCTTCAAACTCATGGCACATCCTCCTGCCTCAGCTTCCCAAGCACTGGGGATTACAGGAGTGCACCACAGGCGGGTCCTGTGCTCCTTAAAGATAGAACTCTCTTGGCTTGGGATGATTGTCTCGGAGCCCTGTGGACGTCCAGAGTTTGCTGTGTGGGTGTGGTTTCCTCAGAGGCACTGTGTGGCAGGAGTGTTAAGTCCTTTTGGAAACACTAAGCCTGAAAACTATTTATCTTTTTGAAACAGGGTCTTGTTATGCAGTTCAGGCTGGCCTTAAGCTCACTTTGTAGCCCAAGCTGCTTTCAAACTCAACGATCCTCCTGCCTCAGCCTCTTGAGTGTTGAGATTACAGACGTGCACCACCATGCCAGGCTTTGAAAACAGTGTGAGCTATGTGAACAGCTGGGTGTCCAGCTCAGTGGCAAAGAGTGTGGCTCACACATGTGAGCTCCTGGATTTCATCCCAAGTACCACATGAAAGAACAAAAAATAGCCAAGCCCAGTGGCACATCCTGTAATCACAGCATCCTGGAAGGCTGAGGTAGGAGAACCACGAAGAGGTTCAAGCTCAGCCTTGGCAATGCAGCAATTCAGCCAGATCTCAGTCTTAAAATAAAAAAGTTAACGGGGCTGAAAATGCAGTTAGGAGTGAAGGCACTGAGTTCAACAACCAGAACCACAATGAATCAGTCAATTGATCAATGGATCAATCATGTTGCAACTGAAAAATAAAATGAAACTGTGCTGAGGGTGCAGATCCATGCAGAGCCCTAAATTCAGTCCCAGGACCATCAATATTCATGGTTATGACAAAGCAACAATGTCACCGAGCAGAGCATAGAACAGAAATCTCCATGCGGGGACGGAACCTGGGATTTTATCACCTGGTGCAGCGGGCCGTGTGCCTGCCTGGGTGGCACAGGGTAGCCACTGAGGGTGTGACGGGTCCTCAGGACTGAGGTGACTGGGCCAGGGAAGCAGGGGGTGAGCAGGGCTCTGGGTGGGACCCTGAGGAGGACCCAGCAGGACTGAGTCCCCTGAAGATCTTTCTCTGCATGGAGCTAAGAAACTAAATGGAAGCTGAGACAATGACCCCTCCACTCTCGCAGTGACTGACCCCAGGAAGTACTGAACTGCATCCCCAGTACTTTGGTGAGATAGTCTTAACAAGGCTTCAAACTCAGGATCCAAGGTCAGGCAGGGTGGCACACACCTGTAATCCCTACAGTAGGAAGGCTGAGGCAGGAGGATCACTGCAAGTTTCAGGCCAGTTGGGTTAAATAGTAAGTTCAAGGCTGGTTTAAAAAAAAAAATACTGGTCAGACTGTCTCAAAAAAACCAAACACTCATGATCCTCCTGTCTCAGCCTCCAGTTACTGGCATTACAGGTATGTTTGACAATACCCAATTCCCTGGTGACTTAGTTTTTGGTGCCACAAACAGAAAAAGTTGTTTCAAACAGGATCAGCTGAGCAGCTGTCATGAGAAAGTAAAATTTAGACACAGGAGAGCTGCAGAGCTGAGAGCTATCCTAGGAGCAGATGGGGTCACACACCCCACAGCTCCGTGGGGCAGCTGGAGAGGAGAATCTGGGTCCCACTCCAAGACCTAGCCTTTAGTTTCGGGGTTCTTCCCACAGGGGACACTTCCCAGGCAGGACAGACCCACAGGCTGCCGGGGCTTTCACTTTATATCAGGGGGCTGACGACACTGAGCAAGAACAGTTCAGGAATTGGGGTCTAGGAGGCTGAGTGGAAGGAGGATTTCCATTTTGATTTGTGCTGTGTTGTGAGGTACAGGGGGTCAAGCAGCGAGTGTTGGTGCGAAACTACATCTTGTTCCTTGTTTGGGTCCAGGATAGTGTCACTCAGGCCCAGGGAACAGCCCTCCCTTGTCCCTGGAGTCTCTGCCAGCACCAAAACTGCATCTCCCAGAGCTGCTGAGCCCAGATCGGAGGATCCTGGTGTCAAATTAACCCCAAGGGCCCCAGGGAAGCAGGTTTTCCCATCACGCTCCCCCTGCTGTGGATGGAGTACAGCCCCGTGCCAGGCTCCTGTGCCTGGTGGGTCTGGGGCTAGGGCAGCTTCCCCGGACTTCTGGGTTCCCTGGAAGCTTCCCATCGTCCCCAGACCTTTGGGTTCACCAGCACCCTCCATAGCAGGTATGTCCCCAATCCCTATGGAGCTCTGCTTTGGACAGTGGGTCTCTGATGTGCGGGTTAGGGAGAGAGACGAGGAGGACAACACTGAGTGTGAAGTCCCACACCTGGTGTTGGGGCATTCTAGGGCACTGGGGTGTAGCATGGAGAGTGCAAACCCGGGGGCACAACTCAGAAAGACTTTGCCTGTGGCTGGAGCCCAGCGCTCAGGCCTGGAGCGGGCCTGGCAGCACAGTATGTGGGGGAGGCGAGACCAACTGGAACACCAAGGGCCCTGCGGCCTGAGAAAACAAATGGGCAGGAACGAAAGCGAAAGAGCAGGAAAGAGCAGTGCGTCTCTACCTCTGCCACCTCGAGTGCCCGAGGCCAAAGCTCCTCGATGAGGCAACTCAGAGCCCTTTCTCCTGCGACAGCAGTGTCCCGAGCTCCGGGCTGGAAACCAGGCAGAACGGTCTCGGTAGACATGTGAGGTTTGCTGAAGTCGTCTTTATTTAGGATCATTTCCTTTACAACCATCCACACGTTCGTCCCAGGCATAAATTCACAGCTAGAAAGTCAGATTCCTTTTTCTGACCGTGGATAGTGCCCAAGCCTACTGCCCAATGCCCGCCCTGTTCTTTTCTCCCTTGTTCTGGATCCAAAGCTCTGTGTGCCACTGGATACAAGGGGCCAGCTAGATGGGGACACAGGCTGGGCATGGGGTACAGTGCAGGGAGTGGGGCTCCCAGTTCTCACGGAGACGACAGTGGAGACCACTAAACCAGACAGTCCTGGGATGCTGCAGGAGCGTCATGACCCTCCGCAGCTCATGGCAGGCCCGGTCCCGCTGGAGGACAGTGGATGAAGGACCGTACATCTCTGTGGGAACCTCATACAGCTCCAGGCTTAAGTTGCTCAGCCTGGAAGTGTGGCCCAATAGCTGCTCCAGGCCATCTATGGACAGGGAGTTCTGCAGGTAGCGGAGAGCGCTGAGCTGGGTGCAGCGGCTCAGGGCGGGCAGGATGGCATGCAGCTGGGCTTCTGTTATCCCACAGGCCTCCAGGTGCAGGCTGGTCAGCGTGGCTGCAGTATTAGCCAGGAGGCTTTGCAGCGGGCCGGGACTGAAATCGGTCAGCCTCACGCCGCACAGCCCCAGGTGTGTCAGGTGTCTGGTGCTGGGATACTGTGGCAGTTGTTCCCAATCCGTGGGTGAAAGCTGGCAACGAACCAACGTCAGGGTCTCCAGGGGCAATACCAGGCGCCTACAAAGTGGCCCAGAGGTCAGAACCGTGAAAACGGGGGGCAATGGGGACAACTACAAGGCGAATCACCCCCACTTATGCCAAGGCCATTTACTATCACTCGTGTGATGAGTCCCCAATCTTCAGAGACCCCTTTCCTCTCAGAAAACCACAGGTCTTTCCCAAGGAGGCTGACGGGAGCCAGATAGGAAGGATAAATCAGACAGGGGATGACCACATTGTCCACTGGGGTAGCCATGTCTGTATCCCACTCCTGGCCCCATGCTCCTGCTCCTGGCTGTTAACTGGGACCCTGTACTTCTTGAGTGGTCGTTGGCCCTTCCCCGCCTGCACAGGGGCACGTGATCCAGACTGCCAGATGGAAAGGGCCACTAATGGGGAGACAGAGACAGCGGTGGTGGTGGTGAGCTCCCGTCCCCTCCCTGGACACTGCATGTGGGGCCTGGGCTGGATCTGTGGGTCAAGTGGGACAGCGGAGGATGTTGGCATGCGGAAGGCCCATTGAGCGAGGGGTGTGACCTCCGCCTCCCTTCACTGCATGGTGCCTTTCCTCTTTCTCAGCACCTCACCCTAGACGCACTTCCCTGGGAAGCTGTTGCTGACCCCTGGCTTCAGGCATGCTGGTGTGGTGGCCTTTTGGGCCTGGCTGCTCCTGTACAGAGGCAGGGATGGGACCCACACTGCGGGACCGAGGCAAGTTCAGGCAGCTCTATCTCTGTCTCAGCTCCTATGGGGGTCCGGGCCCTGCTTGCTAACCTTCCCAGAACCGAAAGGCTCTCCCAACCCGGCCCTGCAGCTTACCTTAGCACTTGGGCCAAGTGGTCTTCCAGGAAGAAGATGGAGTCCAGACAAATCTCCCGCAGAGAGTGGAGCTTAAGAAACTGAGTGGCGAAGTCTGTGATGAAGGACTTGTTCTCCTCGGGGATAACCAGTGGGTTTGCGTAGCAGTCACAGATCCGTAGCTTGCGCAGGTTGGGCATGTAGCTCAGGTAGTGGGAGAAGATGAACAGCGTGGACAGTGCCCAGCTGAAGTTCATGTCGGCCTCCTGCACGCGACTCAGGTCCACAGTGGCCAGGGACTCCGTGATGCTCTGAATTTTCTTTGCGGTGATGTGCAGTTTTACACAATCCAGCTGCACCAGACCTCTCCTCTCCTTGGTCCAGCGGAGGAGCTGGGATGAAAACTCACTCAGGAATCCCTCCTGGATCCAGATATCCAGAACCATTGTGAGGGGCCGCTTGGCCGTTCTCCTCCTCTTCGGGATCTCCCAAAAGCCTGCTTCCCGCAGGGATCCAGCCCAGACCTTCGGGAGGCCCTGCTGTGCGCACCGGGCGTCCACCGCCCGCAGCTTCAGCCTCCTACTCCTACGGGTGGAATGGGAAGGAGGCTGAGCATCAGGTCAGGGCTGCTTTCCTACCTTGCTTCCTGTCCCAGACCCTGGGGCCTTCTTGTCCCTTCCTCCTCACTCCAGGCCTACTCCTGGTGCCTGTAGGGGATGGGGTTCCCCCTGTTCCAGCCTCAAGTCCCAGGCCCTCCCTCCCGGGTACCTGGGGGTTGCCCTCACCTGGAGCTCACCTCCCGGTTCAGCATCTGGTCCAGCCCATCCAGCACAGCTTGGAGGACCTGCCAGTTCCTCCTCCTCGGCACTTGGACGGAGCCCAGCAGGCTGAGGAAGAGCTCTGGGCCCTCAGCCTCCATCAGTGCTCCCAGGGGCAGGCATGGAAAGGGCCAGGACAGCACCATGGCCTTCAGTACCTCCACGTGCCCCTTGGCGAAGGCCTCTGCGAAGATCGGGGGAAAGAGGTCCCCAGGCAAGTCCTCCAGGGCCCCCAGGGCCACAGCTTTGTGCCTCAGTAGGCCCCGGACTGCCAGCTGCAGGAGTGTGGGTGGGGACCGAGGGCGCATCCTGGAAGATCGGCAAGGCCAAGGGATCTGGGGAGACACCAGGGAGAGACAAGCTGAGATCCCTTCCCGCCTTCCCCACCAAGAACCCGACTTGCGATCAAAAGCCCTGGCCTGACATCGGTGAGTTCTGGAGGCCCCAGGCATTGCCTCTGCCTCTGTGGATGCCAGGACTCAGGTCTGGGCTCCTGGTGAGGAAGTGAGGCCACCAGTGACACACCCACTTCCCACGAAGCACCCCGAACTCTGGACCCCCCAGGAGCTGGGATCCAAGGTACATGGAACTCACTCCAAGCATCTCGGAGGAAGAATTTTCATTGGCCAAGAAAATGCAAATGTCCTAAGGCCCAATCTCTCTAATTCTGTTTCCAAAGTACAGCTGGCTAAGAAAAATGAAGCACAATACAAAATAAAAGCCATGAGATTTCATTCCAAGTAACTACAGAAGACGGGCTTTTCCTCCTACCCCAGAGCTGGCTCCTAGTCGCAGGGCCAGGTCTGATCCGCCAGCCTCTCCCGGGGGTCCCTTGGGTCACCCGTAGCGGGGCAGTGGAAACAGACTCAGCGGGGAAACGGCTCTCCAGTGCAAGCTGCTGGCTTGGGAATCTTAGGTCGAGAGCGCCCTCCTCTTTGTGGATGAAAATGCAGGGGTCAGAAGCTGGTGGGTGTGGGGTGAGTGGAAGAAGAATTTCAGAAAAGGGAAGCGCTGGTGAGTGAGGTTCATGGAACAGGAAATGAATACGTTGTTCCTGTCTCTCGTGTGACTTTGGCCAGATTGTTCCAGCTCCGATTTCTCCTCCGGGAGCGGGCGCGGGGCTGTGCGCGCGCTTGGCTGATTTTTGGAGGGGAGTTGTGCATCGCTGGCAGCTAGGACTGGGAGTTTGGGGGAAGGCGGCTGGCCCTCGGCTCGGCACCCGCGCCGCTCGCTGCCTTACCGTGTCCTCCCTCTCCGCTCCCTTCCGGCCGCGCAGAGCGCAGCAGCTCCCGCCCCGCCCGGCCGCCCCTCCCCCAGCTCCGCCCGCGATCCGGCCGGGCCGCGCCGCAGAAAGAAACGCGAGACCTCTGGGGTCACCCAATTTCCTAGATCCTTGTGGGAACGGCCACCCCGCTCCTCACCCCCCTTCCGCGGCTCTTCTGTCCCACAGGCACTGTCCTTACGGGCTTCGGGCTTTAGAGACGCAGATGGAGGGGAGGGCCGGTTCCAGCGGTCCGAAGCCCTGCGTAGGAGGGCAGTGGAACAACGGGAAGAGGCGGGTCCTACCGAGCGCCCTCCGCACCTCTCCGCAGGCAGCTGCCTGGCCTTGGCCGTGGGCCTTAGCACCCCTCCTTTCCCTCCCCAGGAGTCCAGCGGCCCTTCCACCTCCCTCAGTAGGCCAGGGGCAGGCGAGGTTAAAGCCGGACGCACTGAGGCAAACCTTGCTGCTGGCCATGGGGGCTCCCTGAGGCCAGCCAGGTGTTGGGTCACGCACCTCTTAGTCTCAGGACTCCGGACCTGGAGCAGGAGGATCACTGTGAGTCCAAGGTCAGCCTGGGCTACCGAGGGAGCTGCAGGCTAACCTAGATTAGCAGGGAATGGTAGTGCAGGCCTGTAATTCCAGCACTCAGGAGGCTGAGGCAGGGGGATCACCATGCATTTGAATCTAGCTACCTAAGAGTTCAAGGCCAGGGGGGATTACACAGGGAGACCTTGTATCAAAAACAAAAACAAAAAGAGAACAAACACCCCAAAATTTTGACTGAGTCCGGCGTAGTGGCACATGCCTGTGCTGCTGCTGCTCTGGGAAGTGGAGGCCCAGCCTAGGCCCTTTAGGGACTCAACAGACCTTATCTCAAAATAACCCTGGAGCGATGCAGGCCTATAATCCTAGGCATTTTGGAGGCTGAGGCAGGTGGATCACTGTACATTCCACGACAGCCTTGGCTACACAGTGTTTGAGGCCTGAGGCCAAGCAGTACTACATAATGAGAGTCTTTCTCTCTCTCTCTCTCTTTCTCAAAATAAAAAAAAATAGAACCAGTTGGGTGACATAGCTAGGCCCTGTCTCCGAGGAATAAGAAGCCAGGCACAGTGGTGCAGACCTGTAATTCCTGTACTTGGGAGGCTGAGGCAGGAGGATCGCCAGGAGTCTGAGGCCTCCAGAGCTACTCGGGTCACGTCCAAGCTAAACTACACAGCAAAACCCTGTCTAAGACCAAACAAATCAGCACCACCAACAAAAGCGGTCATCCAAAGGGAAAGATCACCAAATTCCCAGCACCACCTTGGACCTCTATCTCTATCAGATGCTGCCGAGGGTAGGGGGTGGGCGTCCTCGTCCTCATAGGGGACAGTGACTCACCAGGGGAGGAATCCAGGCGGCCAGGAAGCTCCAGCACCAGGTCTCTCCTCCCAGAGCCTGCGTCCCCTGCTTTATCCCCAGCAGCCACACAGCCACGCCTCAGCTCCCAGCTCCTCCTCCCGCCCCCTCCACCCCTAGAGTGGGCTTCCGTCTCCACCCAGGTGGGCTTCTCTCTCCTCAGGGATTGGTTTCTGCAAATCTCTAGGCGGGGACTGAGAAGAATTCAGCAGAGTGGTAGGCAAGACTTTGGTCCTTGATGCACTCTACAAACGCAGGTTTAGTTTTATTAGCTACTAGGCTGTCATGGTTGTATGAAACAGACTCGGGGCTGGCTGGTGTGGTGACTCAAGCCTATTGCCCTTTACTCTAGAGGCCGAGGCAGGAGGACAGCTGAGAATTCAAGGCCACATAGTGAGATGCCCTGTCCAAAAATAAATAAATAAATAAAATTTTAAAAGAGGCCTGGTTCTGATTTTGAGTAGAAATTCCTTGTAAATGGCTCTTCAGTGACATTCAAATTTTGACACTGTTCCAGAGTCACTGAGGGTGGGGGTGGTTACCTGATCTTGGTCAGGGTCTGCTATTTTGAAAGCTGAGGCAGGAGGATCTCTAGAGTCCAGGGGTTGAGGTCTATCCAGTGCAGTGATCATTAGATTTATCTATTATTTAGCTTGGTGTGGTGAGGCTCACCTATAATTACAGCACTCGGGAAGCTGAGGCAGGAGGATGGCTGCAAAGTCAAATAGCCCACACTACATAGTGAGACCTTGTCTCAAAAACAACAAACAAAACAAAACCACTGAAAAAAACAAAAAGATAAGCTTTGCTTGCTCTGGCTCTGGGCTTAGTCATCCTTGGTCACCTGTAGGCCCAGGTTAAGAGCCGTAGCTTTCAGCAAAGATAGTTTTCAAAATCCCTGACTATCCCAGAGGAAAACAAAAAATAGGGTCTTAATGAGCAGCGGGCCAAGTGGCCTGGAGCCAGCCTGTCCGAGTCCCCGGGTGGTCTCTGCCTGATCCTCACTATCAAAACTTCTACCGCCTGGGGTCCCCAGCTCTCCGGGGCTGAGCCTCACCCACCCCTTTCCTGTGCTGCAGACCCCAGCCTGGTGACACTGTTGCAGGGTGTGGACAGCAACCTCACCCCTGAGGCCTTGGGCCTTGTGTACTCAGATGCCGTGATGCAGGCGCCCTCACTGCCTCTTACTGCCCTCCTGAGCCAACGATTCCACAATGGCCTTGCCCCAGATCAGTTCCTCTCCCTTCAAGCCACAGTCAGGTCGAAGCTTTTTCCAAAAGATGAGTGCTACAGAAAGAACTCAGTGGAAATGTTCTGCTGTTATTTATTTATCTTTTGGTCTTTTTTTGAGACAGAGTCTTGCTATGCAGTTCAGGCTGGCCTTGAGCTCACTTTGTAGCCCAGGCTGGTCTCGAACTCGCAACAATCCTCCTTCCTCAGCCTCCCAAGTGCTGGGATTACAGGTGTGACCCACCACACCTGGCTGGTTCCGCTGTTATTTAAACACATGACGAAGGAGAAATATTTTACTTTGTCGAAAGTTAGTAGGGGCACATTTAACTTCTGGGAATGAAATACAAGTAGGGAGCAGAGCACCCCTTTCTCTGCCTTGCAGGTTCTGAGGCTGTGCATCCCCTGCTGGGGTTGCCCCAGAAGAGGTCCTGCTGCTTTAGGGACCCCAGGGACTGTGTGGCCTGTGACATGGTCGCTCCAGGACCCCGCAGGAAGGGGCCTGGTTTGTGCCTCCCTGGGCTGCCGTGTTCATCTTCTAGGCCCTGCAGGATGTGCCCATGTGCCCACCTGCACCCGTGTGTTCTAGAAACATCTCAGGGTCTTAGCCCCTTCCGGCTCCTGCCTTCCCCCTTAACCAGTTTCAGGTAAAATCTGCATGTCTTCTGGATTTCTTGGAAATTTATTTTTTTAAACCACAGTTTGGCTTTAGCCGTGAAGATGATAAGAGGTAGGTTTTGGGAATCGGAAAGGTCTGGGTCAGAACCAAGGAACACAACCCAGGTTGCCTGGATTTTGCCCAGGGGCCCACGGGATGCACCTATGAACCGAGAGAAACCAAAATAATCCTGCCCCTGCTCGTTTTGACATCACCCAGTTCAGAGGCTGCCAGCTGAGCAACACACTGAGTCACTGTCTTCACTGCGGGAACAAAGGCCTGAGGCCCACAGAGGAGGAGAGGTTTACTTGGTTTGGTGTTTTCAGGCCATCATCGTAGGCCCCCTAGGCAGAAAGGCATGCTGCGGGCTGTTGGCTGGAGGAGTGCAGCTCGCAACACGGCGCAAAGAAAGCAGCATGGGGCGGGGCTGTGACCTTCCAGGTCCCGCCCCCTTGACGCTCTCCCCAAGCTCCGCCCCTGTGACGCGTCTCCCACAGGCTCCGCCCCCGTGGCGCTCTGCTGGCCAGGCCCTGCCTCGGAACAGCAAGTGCCACCGTAGTTTGCTCTGGCCTTGCTGCCCAAGCCACTCTGATGTGACCCTGAGGATTGCCCTGGGTCCTTTTTATCAGGGACTCAAAGGCCATATGTCACAAGCATTCTTTTTACTGGGGCTACGCATGGGCCTTTTGGTATCAGGTGGCTCTAGCCTCCACCCTCAGGCCGTGTCACCTTGCGTTTTTGTACACATGTCTCGGGAAGAGCTTGAGGTCTGATCACGCATTTGCAGACTCCTGGTGACTTCGCCCCGACTCGTCCCCAAGCACCCTGCTTCCTCTTTGTCCTTGGGAGGTGGATTGGGGCTGGGGCTCCCCTCTAGGACACTGCCTTGGGAAGGAGCTCTTCCCCCAAGTGCTGGGTCTTAGCCATTGGCATGGTGTGCTGCAGGGTTGGCAAGCAGGAGCTGCCCTCAAGGAGGACAGTGACCTGCACCTCGGTGGGGCTCGGGCGAAAACCCACGCACTCCTTGGAGTCCTGTGAGGATTTCAGTCTGATCTGAACTCAGCACTTGGTGCTTATTTTGGGGGCCCATTGTTTTCTTTTGAGCCAGGGTTGAGGGCGAGGGCCTGGGGGTCAGGCGTCCTGGGTTGTGAGCTCTGGTCCTTTTACACCTAACCCCAAGTCAGGCCCCGTGTCTCTCCCACCTGGAGATCCCACAGCGCCCTTTGAAACGAGGACCCTGGCATGCACCCCATCTCCGTGACCCTGCACTGGTGCAGTGGGTGCTTGAGGACCACGCGTCCTTGTAGTCACTCACTGCTTCCCTCTTTCAGGCGCGTTCTTCACAAAAGTGGTGGCCGTGGGCAACGTGGCTCTGAAGCTTGAGATCTGGGACACAGCTGGCCAGGAGAAGTACCATAGCGTGTGCCACCTCTACTTCCGGGGTGCCCAAGTGGCGATGCTGGTGTACGACGTCACCAGGAAGGTGGGGCTAGGCCTGGCGTGTGCCCTCGACTGGCTCAGGCATGGGAGCTGCCACTAAAGGGGTCACAGCTGTGCCAGCGCCTTAATCTGTGGTGTGGTCTTCCAGGCCCAGTGGAGCCCCTCTCCTGGTCCATGGGGACTGCAGTTAGGAGCTGGGCTAGGGGTGTCAGCTGTTGTCCTGCACCCTCGGCACAAAATGGTCCTTGGGGGCTGCACAGCTTGGCACCTGGCTGCACAGCCGTGTGGAAGGGGACCCCAGCACCTCCTTGGTGACAGCACTGCGGGGGTGGTGGTTGTTGACCTGGCTTTTCCCGGGGCATTTCCCATAAGCGTTATCCGACGCAGTGTCCCTGGAGTGGGGACAAGGCCATCGTGAGGTGCAGTGGCGTCTTGCTGTCCTCAGGAGTCCTTCCTCAGGGCCCAGCAGTGGCTTGAGGACCTGGAGAAGGAGCTGCAGCCCGGAGAGATCGTGGTGGCACTGGTGGGCAATAAGACGGACCTGGAGGAGAAGCGGCAGGTGACTCTGCAGGTGCCTTAGGCCAGGGAGGGCGAGTCCTTGTCAGAATGGGGGAGTGGGGACCTTGGACCTCACACTCACACCTGCACACACACGTACATCCTCACATGGCTGCACATACTTGCTTACACCTGCACACACACATGCACACACACTTGCATGCACAAACCTGCCGGCACACATGCTCACACACGTACACATACCCTCAACCCCATCCCCTCACATGCACGCTCACTGCTGACCAGCTAACCTGCTCACACCCAGTCACACTGCACACACCTGCACACACTCACTTGCACACACACAAGTGTATGCCCACGCATGCAGGGAAGGCCCCCCTTCCAAGGTCTGGGCCAGTTGCCTGGACCCCAGGGTGTGAGGAAGGCACCGCCCTGCCTCTCCTTCCCGATGGGCACTGCGGGCTCTCAGGTCCCCTCTGCTCAGTGAGTCATGTGGGCAGCAGGGCAACTTAAACACACTGCAGTTCTGTCCAATGCCCGAGGGTGGCACCAGGCTGGCCTGCCGCTTGGGAGGCTCAGTGAGGCCCCCAGGGAGCATCCATGTCGCATCCGGGTCACACGCTGCCCTGGGGCTCCCCTGGGTCCCACAGATCCCAGGTTACCACCCTGCTGCTCCCACCTGAGCCCCCATGAAACAGGGCAGCTCCCATCTTGGGCAGCAGTGAGGCCTAGCCGTGCATTGCGACTTTGAACTTGTGCTTTCCAATAATCTCATCTCAGTAAAGATACCCAAAGAGCACAAAGAGTGCCCGTGTCCCGCCTGCAGTGTCCCATAGGACCAGGGTGGTGACCGAAGCCAGGACTCAGCTGCAGCTCGTACCCAAGCTTCACTGATTTTCCCATCCATGTCCTTTCCCTGCCTCTGGCTTTGGCCCTGAGAGCCAGCCATCCACTCTGATGTCTTTTTCACCTGCCCTGCCCTCTGTCCCTCCCTGGCTCACATTGTTCTTCCAGCCCTGGAAGCAGCCAGGTCTCCAGAGGTTGTATTTCTGATTCCTGGAGAATTAATTTAGGAACCAGTGCCTGCACACTGAGGTGCTCCCTGCTGCAGGGGTGAGGCAGCTGCCTACCCCACCCTGAGAATCTCCGTGCCCACCACTCTCCTCGCCTGGCCCCGGTGTCTGTGTCAACTCCAGCCTTCTTACATGGCTTCTCAACCAGGTCGCCAAACAGCCCCCTCCCTGGACCACACTGGTGACGAGGATGCAGCCTGGGTTCTGCTCCCCCCTCCCACCCATCCATTACACCTGCCACTCCAATGAGCCCACCACCCACACTCACAGTGAACCTTGTCAATCCCTTGGTCAAGGTGCCCCCGGAGATTCTCAGGTTGGGGTAGGTGCACCCCCACAGCTGCAGGTCATGGCTGAGTTTGGTCACATGATTGGGGCCTCTGGGGGTGCCTAGAACTGCTCTCTGCTGGGAGCCAGGGGACCTGGGGGTTCGTACCAAGGGCCCCCTTCCTTGGGAGCCTTGGATTCCTGAGTGTGGACGTGGCCCATGGCTGCCCCCTCTTTCCTGGCTATGTGGCTTTTGCTGGGTGTGTCCCCAGAAGGGCCTGGCAGCAGGAGGAGCTGGACATGGAAGCTGCCCTCATCATCATCCAGATCCTCTGCCTCAGAGTGCCTGGTCCCCGCCTGCTGTCCCCTCAATGGCCTGGTCCTGGTCCTGAAGGTCAAGATCCTGACTGCTTTCTGCTGGCTGTGACTACTCTTTGGTTCCTTTTGTTAGAGGCCATCAGGGCGCCCTTAGGACACTCACAAAAATGCTGGCTTTTTCCCCAGGAGGGGAAGGAGTTCGCTGAGAGCAGAGGGCTGCTGTTCATGGAGACCTCAGCCAGACTGAATCACCAGGTGTCGGAGATCTTCAGTGCCGTGGGTGAGTGACCATGCATGGCCACGAACAGGGCAGGGGTTTGGGGACCCAGTGGGTGGCCCCTGAGGGCGGACATGGAGCTATGAGACAGGGCTCTGGATGGTGCCAGCACATCCATCCTCTGCCCACCTGAAACCTCTGCCTCCCCAGCCCAGGAGCTGCTGCAGAGAGACATGGCCAGGCTGGGCTCCAGCCCACTTGGCAACTCTGGAGCCATGCGACTGAACCAGGCACCCACCAGGCGGACCAAGTGCTGCAGTCACTAGGAGCAGCCACTGCAGTGGGGCTGCAGGACCACGTGGGTGGCTGGGCTGTGTCTTCAGGATACAACCCTGCTGGCCTCTCTGTGGTCACTCGGCCAGGTGCTGTGTTGTACCTGAGCCCTGGAGATTTCTAGAAGGTGGTGTCCCTGCAAAACTGCACCCCAAACCTGTGAGGACTGTCAGCCGTCAAGAGGCTCCTGGATTCCCGATGCCCCAGTCAGGCCTGTGCACCCTGCCTGGGTTGTCACCCTGTATGTGGCCTTGCCACCAACACAGAGGAAAACTGACTGCTGTGGTGCTGGATGGGTGCCTCCACCTGCTGGGCAGTGGGAGGGGATAGGACAGGCCCAGAGGAGGTGTCCAAGCCCGGAAAAGTGGGGTGAAAGGGGTGGCCACCCTCAGTGTGCAGCCGCCCTGCCTCCCGTCTCTGTGCCCAGGGTCTAGGCAGCCCTGTTTCTGACCAGGGAGCATGAGGACTCTGAGACAGCACCCTGAGACACAGGCTGGACCATGGAGGCAGCCTTTTCTCTAAAAATTAAACTGCTTTTGGCAACTCAGCTGTGGTCATTTCACGAGGTTAGATGGGCAGTGCCTGGCAGGCCATCTTCTTGGAGGCCTTTCTTTTTGTTTGTTTGTTTGATTTTGGTTTTTTGAGACAAGGTCTTGCTATGTAGCCCAGACCGGCCTTGAGCTCATAGGGATCTTTCTGGTTTAGCCTCCTCAGCGCTAGGATTGCAGGTGTGTTCGACCATGCCCAGCTAGGTGTAGTTTCTCACAGTTACTGAAGTTAGTGTACCTGCCATGAATCCAGGGCAGGTGAAGCCATAGTGTGCATGCCCTGGGGTTCCATCTTTATCCTCCCTCCATCCTGAGGCTGGGGGCACTTACACCTTAGAGAAGGAACCAGAGCTACCTGGAAGGCATCGGGAGGCCGGGGCTGCCCATGGCCACTAGATGGCACCCCAACACCTCCAAGGCTCTTCACACCTGGCCCCCTTCTTGCTCAGGAAGAGTCCTGTGGAAGAAGAGGGGGCATTTGTAGCATGTCCATCTGTGGGTATTCCTGGCGTTTTAATTTTAAAAATTTATTTATTTATTTTGAGACAGGACCTTGGTACCCACAGGCCTTGAACTTGGAGCAATCTTCCTGCCTTGGCCTCCCAGGTGCTGGGATTACAGGTGCACACCACTATGCCTGGCTCAGTTCCTCTTTTTAAAAAGTGTATTCCTGTTTTAGGATTCCTCTGGCCAAATTAGATCACTGTGAGCATCAAGAGTTATTTGTAAGATAAATGAATGATGACAGCAACAAAAGGAGACCTGGTCCTGGGATGAATCCTGTGGGGAAATGTGGGACCCACGAGGTCCTATGGGTCCCCGGGACTGTATCATTGCACAGGGGCTGATCTGGGCTTGTGAGCGCTGGGAAATGGGAAGCTGCTGCAGGGCCAGGGGCTGTGGCCTGCATGTGGGTGGCCCAGGTGGCCCCGTGGACGGGAGGGCGGTCGGTTGGCCACTTGGGCACAGAGTGGAGTGGGGGCTCCTCAGGAAGGAGACAGGCTGGGGACACAGCTGGTCCTGCACCAGGGTGGACACTGGGCATGTCACATGGACACCTCAAAGAGTCGGTGTCATGAAAAAAGGCAAAAAAAAAAAAAAAATCAGGCTGAGGATCAAGCAAAAGTAACCGTGCGTTTGAGTGGAGCCAGCTAGACGAAGGTCTTAGGAATTCCTCGATACACATGGGGATGTGGGAGTGGGGGTAACTTCTTGGTGATATGAAACCTCTACAATTTTCTCAGTCTGGTTTTGTGGTTATGCAGAAGAGTTGCATTTTGGGGAGCAGTGGTACTAGGGATCGCACCCAGGGCCCTCACACTGTGCTACATCTTCATATATGATTTTGAGACAGGTACTCATTTAATCCTTGTATTGTCCAGGCTCAAATTTGTGATCCTCCTGCCTCAGCCTCCAGAGTGTTGGGATTATGTCATGCACCACCACGTCCAGCTATTACAATTATTGTTCAGATTGTTCTGTGTGTTTGAAAATTGTTATTATAGAAAGTTGTAGGAAATACAAATCCCTCTGGACAGACGGCAGAACTTTGTTTCCTGGGGTTGCCCTCATGAAGTGCCACAAGCTGGCTGTCCTAGCAGTAGACACAGGTGGCTTCACGCTTGGGTGGTGTGGTAGAGCCATCCCAAGGCTGTGGGGAGACCTGTCCCAGCCTAGGACCTGGAACCATCCCCAGGAAAGCCGGACACTGAGTCCCGATGCCTCTTGTGGCCCTGAGGGAGGGGTCTCAGCGTGATTGGCATTGGAACCCGCTAGATGATTGGTGGAGCCATCTCTGGGCATGTCCAGCAGGCCATGCAGGCATGGCCTTGGAGCTGGGTCGGGTCCTTGAGCCAAGCAGCTTTGTGGGATTCTGGGAGGAAGGCTGGAGATCTAGGACAAGGCTCAGTCCTCCTAAGCCCACGGCTATGGCTGGATCTGAGGCATCAGGTAACCAAGGAAATGGCTGGGGAAGAGATAGGGGCGCCTTCAAGCTGCTTGCTGGGGGTCTGAAAACCAGGACGCCAAGCTCTCTGCCCCATGGGAAGGGAGAGCATGGAATTTAGTACGGGTGCGGTGAGTCCTGCGCATGCGCCCGTGGTCTCTGTGGTCCTCGGCCACCCCAGTCCTCATCACTGTGTTGCTGCCTACGCAGAGTTGAGCCTGTGGCTCCGGACCCTGGGACCAAAACCCCACTGCCTGGAGGAGGGGCTGACTCAAAGCTCAGACCAAACCCTCAGTCCCGTCTCAAAACCTGGGCCTTAAAACCCTCAGCACCCAGTGCTGTGGGCCGTGAGCTCTTCCCTGGCCACCTCTCATCCTGTACAGTAGATTTTGTCTTTTCTCTTTTGAATAAATTGTGGCTCCTCTGCAATGCTTCGGTGTGCAATGCAAGTCTGTGTTTCCCCAAGGACCTGGACAAGACCCAACCCGGTAACAGCCTGCCATGTTGTTCCAGCCAGCCATAGACTGAATCCCCTGCAACCCTGAGCCGGCTAGCCCTCTCCTGCTGTGTGTTGTGGTGAAGGGTGCAGTGTCCTAGGGTCACAGGAGCTGACCAGGATACCTCCTCTGGGCGAGGGGTCCCCAGAGTCCCTTGAGTGCTAAAAAAAACCTTCAGTCACTGTCCCCAAAGGACAAAAGTGGGGGCTTCATTTGGGTGGAGGTCACAGGCCCTCCTGTCCCTGGCTTTTTGACCCCTTAGTCCTAGCACAGTGGTCCCCAGCCATCTGTCCTGGACCCTATGCAGATGGACCAACCCTACCCTCTCCCCACACACAGTGTGTCAGCCTCAGAGTCCTAGTCACACCCTGCGGTCACCTACCATGGTTCCATTGCTGTGCCCCTCTGGCTGGGTCTTTCTTCTGTGTGTCGATGCAATACAATGGCTTTTAGTACGTTTACCACATTCTTCAGCCCCAGGCATTTTCAGCTCCCTGGGAGGAAGCCCCGTTAGTCAGCCACTCCCCAGCCTCTGGCAGCCCCAATCTACTCTTGCCTCTGTGAAACTGTGTATTCTGGATATGTCTTGCATGTGGAATCCTACAGTGTGTGGCCTTGTGTGTCTGGCTTCCTTCCCTCTGCACCGTGTTTTCAAGGCTCATCTGGCTGCAGCCAGTATCAAGTTCTCCTCTCTTTTCGTGGCTGAATAATATTCCACTGTGTGACCACCCATTTATTGCAGAGGGATGTTGTGGAATAGTTATGTCCCCTCCTGAATCAGGTTGAATTCCTCAACCCCCTGTCACAGGCAGGGCCTTGGGAAGAGCCAAGGCTGTGAGGAGGGAGGCTTCCTGGACAGGACTGGTACCCTTCTTAGAGGAGATCTCTCCGCCAGCTGGGACCCGGGAAGAGGCAGCTGCCTGTCAGCTGGGCCACAGCTCTCACCCTGTTGCTCCCAGAATCTGGACGTCCAGCCCCCCAAACCCTGAGAATTAAGCACTTGCTCCAGCACCTGAAGTGCGTGGGCGTGGGGGGCACTGGCTTGGCACCTGTTTGTGTCCTGTGGGTGGGCACTGTAGGGCCTGGGCTCAGTGGTCACCTTGTGGGGCTCCAAGGTGGTTCCTGGGCCTAACCTGCTTGGGGCCAAAGCTGCCTGTTGCCTGTGGCAGGAGCAGACCTGAGCGAGGCTGGGCAGTGTGGCACCCTAGGCTTTGTGCTGTGTGCAGCCTGGCGGCTGCTGGGAACACCAGGGGTCAACACAATGTCCTTGGAAGCCAGTGACCAAGGTGGTCCCAGACTCCTACTCAACCTGAGAAGCCTCTTCTTTCCAAAGAGGCTGCCGGGCACTGAGCTTCCTCCCAGGCTGACCACCCAGGAGGGGAAACACCTTTCAGTGTGTCACCACGCAGTCACAGATGGGCATGGAGAAGGCCAGGCTTTTATTAGGACACAGCAAAGGCAGCTGCGGGAGGCAGGGCTCCTGAGTTCTCATCTGCATCATCTCACCCGGTGCCCATCCTGGGGGGCCTCAGGGCCACCCAGCACCCTGCGGCAGGTTAGCGGGCATTGTGGGCTGGACCTGGGCCCCTCTGGCAGGGCTGCCCCCCTCCGGCCAAAGCGGCCCACAGGCCGGATGCCTCGTCCTGCGTACCAGGCAGGATTGATGTCTGGGGCTGGAAAGAAAGAACCGGTAGCAGGTGGGAGCCCATCACCATCCCCATGGACCCTCTGTGTCAGGGCAGCGCTGTGGCTTTGGGACCTGGATTCAGATGTTACCCGGAGCAGGGTCCCCTCTGGCTCCCACCCTGGGTTCTCCAGGGGTCAGGCAGGCTGAACAGGGGCACAGGGGCAGTGTGGGGTCAGGTCACTCTGGGGCAAGGCCCATCCAGCAGGGCCCTCAGCAGGCATCAGTGCCCGGGCTGGGGCTCCCGGCCAGGCTGGGCAGGGCGGTGTCGGGCACGGTGGGCACTTACCTCGGACCTCCATGGAGTGCTGCCGGGCTCGGCTGGCAGCCGTCCGCAGGCCCAGGACCAACAGCAGCAGGCAGAACAGCCAGGCCCTTGGGGCTGCCATGGTGGCTTTGTGGTGGACCCAGGTGGGGAGGTCACAGCCTGGGACACAGAAGGAGGAGCGAATGACACATGAGTATGTGTGCACATGTGCATGCGTTATAGTAAAAGGCATGTTGTCACAATTCCCCTCAAATCCTCTCCGTGGATTCCAACACACTCGTCCCCTCACCCTGGCCACTTCTGCAGCAGCTCTGGACTCTTTTTTTCTGAGGGTCTTTAGCTGCACAGTCCTGGCTGCCTCACTGTCCTGAATGGATTTGAAACCTTCCCTTTCCATGGTCATTGTGACCATGAAGCTGCAGGTGCTGGACCTGGTGACAGAGATGGTAGAGGACACAGCGCCCTGCTTTTGAGCTCCTGCCTTTCCGCTGGGTGGCGCTTGCAGGGGCATTGCTGTCTTTATTGTACCTGAGAGTTACTCACAGGAGGGCTCCAGAGGAGCTTCAGATGGGGTGAGAGACACGGTGTCTGTCATTCAGAGAATTTTGAGGAGATTAATAGCAATACGTCTGTCACTGTAATAAGTTCTTAAGGATTTAAATGCTGTCCCTTTGGACCACACATCATATGTGAGCTCTGTGTGTGCACAGCACATGGAGCATGCGTCCCAGTGTGTCCCGCAATCTGTAATCTCCCTGTCCTGTGTCAAGGACACTGAGGCTGCTCCTGTAGTCCTAGGAGCCTGGAGACGGCAGAGGTCCCTCCTGGCATGGCTTTGAAGGTGCCATGCATGAGGCTCCGAGCAAGTCCTTTTCCCTAGGGAACACCCCACGGGCCCCAGGACTCTCCTCCCAGGGTGGACACCCCACAGCTGATGGGAGCAGGTCCCCAGGAGCCTTTGCCTTGGTGGAGTGGAGGAGCTGAACCAAGGGCCAACATTGCACCTGCTGTGAGGACCCCTCTTTCCCGCCTCCAGCATTGCAGGTGCTCCCTGCAGTAGCCTGGGGTCCCGTCTGGTTCCCATGTGACACCCCACCCCTCAGCTGACTGACTTTCATGCCCCTCCTTGAACCTCACAGGAAGGCTGACCACCTGAGATGTTTAAAATCTTCCCCCTTTTTAGAACCCTGCTGGGGGTCCCCCAAGGGGCAGGGATGTCCCACTATAGGAGATGGGGGTTCCAGCTTGGAGAAGAATAAAGACAGGCGCTGAGTGGGCCGACCCTTCGGGGGTCCCTGCAGGGATGGTCTCAGCCAAGTGCAGGGCACCGAGGATGTCAGCATGGACCCAGGGCCTGTTTCCCCTACAGCCGGAGCCTGGCCGTCCCCCCAGGGCTCACCTGGCCCTGCTCTGGAGGAGCTCAGTAGGGCCTCTTGCCTGCATCCGCAATGGACAGTGCTGAGGGCAGAGACCCAGGTGCTGCCTGCGGCAGTGGCTGCCTCCGCTCACCCTGCTTGGGGCCAGCCCCAGCAGTGTAGAGGGTGGGGAGTGTCTCAGGTGACCCCAACCCCGATGAAGGGGACCCTGCTGGCCCTTGCCCCTCACTATTTCGAGACTTACCGATCTTCCTGGGGAGGTGGTGGTGCTGTCCAGGTGCAGTGAAGCCCAGGCAGGAGCCTGTGCCCCTTTATAGCTCCCTAGGGACACAGCTGACACCCTGGCTGCCCCCCTCTCCCTAAGGAGGCAGTGATGGCCTTTTGTTTCTTTTCTCTTTCTTACATCTTTTTTTAAAATAAGCAATGTGAGCAGTGTGACTTGTCCCTTCCTGGATTATGTAATTTCATTTGGACCAAGTGCTTTAAAACGCATTAACCTCCCCTCTGCTCGCCTTCGGGCAGACTCTGGAGCCTAGCGTCTGAGTTCTCGCTCGGAAGCTGCTCTGCACTGTGGCCGCCTCCCCTCCCTGGTTTCAGCCAGGGTGGGGAGGACTCGCCCATGCCACTGCCACCTCCCCCAGGCCATCACCCTAGACCACTCTCGCCCTCACTATGCAGCTGAGAAGACCGAGCTTGGCTTTTATGATCTCCGTAACCATGCAAGCCAATCACTGTTTAAGAAACAGGTTTGTTTCTGTGATAGCAGCAGTTCGCATAGATCAGGGAATCTCAGTGCACATGATACCAAAGAAGCAGCAGCATGGGCACCATGGCAAGCGCTGACCACAGCGTTTGTGCTGCTTTAAACAACAGCTCGACATGTACTATTTAACCAGGTCTAAGAACCCACGTGGCCCCCATTTGAAGACAGGCAGGTTACATCGAGGGACATCAGAGCATAGTGTAATTCCATCTTCTTGAGGGAGCTGAGCCTCCTGGATGTGTCTCCTGGGGCCCGAGAGGTCTGGGAACAGTGTCAGGGTCACCCAGTGTCCCAGTGCAGTCATGTGATGAATCCTTTCCCAGGCACAGAAGTCTGTTCCCATTCCTGCTCCTGGAGAGCACGGTGTGGCTGGAGGACAGCTGGGGTGTGGGAAGGGATCGGGGAGGAGCAGGGGAGACGGGCATCATGGGGAAGGGGACTCCCTGCATTCCGAGTGCCCAGGCTCTACCTCACAGGACTGCGTAGGAATTCCCAGCGGGCAGCTCCAGGGGCTGTGTGGGCCAATGGGCAGTGCCCACGGAGTGCCCAGCTGGGCAGCAGATGCACGAGAGCCTGGAGTTGGAGCTTTGGTCTTCGACAGTGTGTGTACATCTGTGCCCTGCAGCTGTCCACTTGTGGCGGTGACTTAGCTCGTCAGTGTGGCCCAGGCACCACCAGCTGCCCAACTTTGGTCTTCTTGGAGGAGGTGACCCTGTGGGGCTTTGGCTGCAGGCTGGGGTGGGGAGCTTGTCCCACACCTCTGTCCTGGGTGGGGGGTCATGGTCTCAGAGCGGGAAGCTGAAGGCTTGTGGTGTCTTTGCTCAGTCAGCACTTCACAAGGAGCGGGGCAGAGGAAGCAGAGATGGCCGTGCCAAGGCCAGCAGGCAGTGCCAGAGGCCAGGAGAGGCCAGGAGAGGCCAGGGGGCACCCAGGGCTCAAAAACTTTGGATGGAGACCAATCCTCCTGACATTTCAATTCTGGACCCCTGACCCTGTAGTGCAGAGAGAATAGGTCTGTGGTTCATTCTACCTGGGTGGTACAACTTTGTCCTCGAAGCTGCCGGGACCCTAGCACAGGGCTCCGGGAACATCTGAGCAGATTGACAGAGTGTCTTCTCCCAACTTTCACTCTCAAGAGATGACAGTGTCTGTGGCCTGTGTGTCCCCAGTACCTGGCAACCTTTCGGGTGCCTAGAAAGACACCATACAACAGTCGGGCCAGAGGGAGCCCTGAGAGGGGCACCTGAGCCTGGCTGCCGGGGAGGAAATCCCATAAAGCCCTTTTGAGTGAGAAAATGTAAGCTGGGTGTGGTGGTACACATGTGTAATCTCGGTACTTGAGAACCTGAGGCGGGAGGATCCTTGCAAATTCAAGACCAGCCTGGGCTACAAAGTCAGCTCAAGGCCAGCCTGAACTACATAGTGACAGTTTGTCTCAAAACAAAAACAAAAACAAAGAAAATAAATAAATAAAGAAAAGGTAAAAGCACTCATCTCTGGGAATTAACAAAGTTTATTGCTGAAGTATGAGTCATGTGCCATAGTTCAGATGGTGCCAGATGGTGTCCCTGGAGGCCTGCACCAGGGGTGGCATGCCAGGGGTGGCAGGACGTTTTTAGGGCATAGGTGTTGGCGGTGCAGTTGTTTCTGCCTGTGGGAGCTGGCAGAGCAGGTACGTGGGGCAGGTGGTTCTATAACTTGGTGCCCAGTGGGCCCTGTGTGCTGTCGCTTGGCCTGATCCCAAGTCCCTTTCATGAGCACAGCCCACAGCTGCCCTCCCAGCCCAGTGACTGACCCACCAACACCCTGTTCCATCCAGCACAGCCAGGTGCAGACCGGAAGACCACAGCGACAGAGGTCACCCTGTTCCTCCACAGCCCGAGACGGTGCCCTCCGGGATCGTCACATCAGCTCTGCTGTCTCACAGCTCAGTGCTGGGCAGGTGGCCCCCACATGCCCTCTTCTTGTTTCTGGCTGGGCAGTGATGCGCGTGGCAGAAAGTGTGGAGCCTGGGAGGACAGAGCGCTGTGGAGCAGGCACAGCGACGATTCTGGTGGCTCTGTCCTGGTCCCACGCTGCTTCTCTAGGGCTGCTGGGTCATCACGGGTTTCTGCAGGGTACAGATGCACACACGCTTGAGTGTATGGCATCCACACACAGACACTCATGAGCAACTGATGGGTCCACAGGTGAACAGAGAAACTCCCATGGCTGTGCACGGCCATGTGGATACATGGGTGTGCATTGGGTCCAGGCATGGCTGCGCTGGGAGACACACAGGTGTGCAGCAGGGGTGCACACGGCCTCAGTGAGCCGAGCAGGCACATGCACAGGTGTGCGCACACTCATGTTGCTGTGCACACAGGGAGACACAGGAATGTGCACACCGCACACAGCAGAGCATGCGTGGGGCTGCACGGTATGGCACGCTTATTTGCTCCCAGTTTTTTACGTAACCCTCTGCCTCTGTTTCCCCAGCTGTGGCCCTGGCCCCTGACGCAGGCCACTGTCATGGTGGCACACGGGTGGGAACCTAAAGCTCTGAAGTATAGGAAGGAGCCAGGCTAAGTACAGGGTGGAGATGCCCACGTTCCTGTCAGCAGCTGCTGCCTCCTGGCACCAGTCCTGGGAGAGTCCGGAGCCCTCTTCTGGGCGGTGGGGTGCAGGGGACCTCTGTCTCCATGGACTATGTCCCACATGTGTGCTCCACTTCCCTGTCATTGCAGGAATGGGGGTCCCCCATGCTGCCTGCCTTCTCCTGCTGTCCCCGAGATACACTGTCACCAAGATAAAATGGGGTTCCTGGCCATGATGATTTAGCTGCCAGAGGCCCAGCGGGAGCTGGCACACACCTATAATCCCAGCACTCGGGAGGCTGAGGCAGGAGGATCTTAAATTCAAACTCACTCAGTGAGACCCTGTGTCAAAATAAAAAAAGACTGGGGATGCAGCTAGAGCAAAGACCCTGAGTTCTATCTGCAGTACTGAGAAAAATAGAAAGGCTAGCAGGGGCACGGCCCTGGGACAGGGCCTGGGACAGGGACAGAGGCTGGCTCTGAGATCAGCTCTTGTCCTCCTCTAGCAGTGAGCAGAAGGCCTGCTCTGCCGGCTGCCAAGTGGAGGGCGAGGAGGGGGTCAGGGGCTTCTGCCCAGGTCTCAGGCCTGCAATCAGCTCTGCAACAAGGGTGCACCCCGTGTCCTCACTGGGAAGCCCCTCTCCTTCCCCAGGAGCCCAGGGTTCCTGGTTTAGACTGGCGCTAGGGTTGGATTCAGCCAGGACGCCCTGAATTTGGGACTCCGAGTGGGAGGGTGGAACTGTGTGAAGGTCCCATCTGTGCCCAGCGATGCACAGGCAAGGACACTGTGTGCCCCAGCCACAGTGTGTGGACAGCCAAGGGACAAGCCTCAGGGCTTGGGGACGCCTCTTCCCAGCATCAGACGCCCCTCAGCCCACTGAGAGGTGGTTCTGATTCCTCTTTGGGAGACAGATCTGCACAATCCCAGGGCAGCTTTCAGGGAATGCAGAAGGTGACAGCAGAGCCCGACGGCTTTGGGGAGACTGGCAGGAAGTGGGAGGGAGGTGGCTGGAGAAAGCCAGAGGTCTGCCCACCTCCCCTCACCTCGGAGCTGCTATGTAGGGATGCAGGCTCACTGCTTCCTGCCTGCCCTGTCGTGGACTGTTTCTCCTCTCTGCCACACTAGCCTGCCCTGGAGCCAGCCAACTGTGGACTGAAACCTCATAAACCATGAGCTGAAATAAACCTTTTGTCCTTTAACTTGTGGGTATCAGGTATTTTGTTCCAACAATGAGGGTCTGGATGCTGATGGAGGTGGTGGTCCCTGGGATGTCCTGGGCATCTCCATGACCTGCTGATCTGAGGTCACAGGGTCATGTTTGGGACATGCTGTGGGGTGCCTGGAACCCATGCAGAAAGCAGCTGGCACTAGGATCCTGTGCCCCTGGGGACCTGATGGCTGTGGGTGGCAGGTGGGTCACCACGATGTACTTCCTGCAGGAAGTTTTGGTGTTTGGGAGGAGCCCGGGAAACAAACCTCTCTCCAGAGTCCCGGGCAGCCTGGGATCCTGGCACCTTGTCCCCGGCCCGGCTGCAGACACCCTGTGGCCCTGGGAGAGCAGGGGTGAAGGGAGGGTGTCTTCACTGCCTCACAGACCCTCTGAGTCACTCACAGCAAGAGGGAGTCCCCTGGTGACCCCGCCTGCATCCATGTTTCTGCCTCAGTGGTCCTGACAGCGGCTGTCAGGGACGTTTTCAATTTTTTTTTTTTTTTTTTTGAGTTCAGGGATTGAACGCAAGACCTTGAGCTTGCCAGGCAGACACTTACTCCACTGAGCTAAATCCCCCGCCCCAGTTTTCCTTTTGTAGATTTTGCTTCTGGCTTCCATCCTCTGGCTTTTCGCCTCTTCTGTTTAACCCAGTTTCCTGTACAATGAAGACTTAACAACAGTTTGTAAGAGCTGCAGGGGACAGAACTCTAAAGGCTCCTGAGAAAGTGCAATGAGAAGTCATCAGAGCTGGGTGTGGTGCACATGCCTGTCATCCCAGCACTCAGGAGGCTGAGGCAGGAGGATCTCCTTGAGTTAAAAACCAGCCTGGGCTACATAATGAGTTTGAGATCAGCTTGAACTACATAGCTTGACCCTGTCTCAAAAAAACAACTAACTATACAGCCAAGCAACTAAACAAACAAGAGTTACCGCAAAGATGTGGCGGGCCATGCCCCTCCTGCCGTTGGGGCTCCTCTGCGTCAGGGACCCGCGGTACACTGACTTCCTTTCAAAGGGCTCCTGGTCTTTGCCTTTGGAAACAAAAGAGGGAGGAGTTTTGCCCTTCGTAAGCCTACCCCAAGCAGGTGCCTCGGTGATCTAAGACCCCTGGAGAAACCCCTGGAGAGACCTCTTGCAGGGGAGGGACTGCTGCAGGGTGCTATGGTCACACAGCACGGTTTTGGTGCCATGGCTACATTGCGCACCATTGGTCCAGAGCCTGCGCCCCCTGCCCTGTGGCTTTGGGGCAGTGTCCTCAAGGCCCAGGAGGCCTCCCTAGGCATGACACCGTGGGGTCTGCACCTGGCTTTGCTTTAGATTTGGGTGGCACAGTGAGTATGGGGGCTGGGCCCTGCCTGCACTGGGTGGAGAGAGCTCCAGGGAGCAAGGCTTGCTGTGGTCCTGGGTGGGGACACACAGGACCTTTTCCTTTCTCCCCTCCTGCTCCTGCCTGTCTCTTCCCCGGCATCCCCTTGGCTCACTGTCCCCATGCTGTCTCTTTCCAGAAGGGACCTCCTGGCCTGGCGCGGTGGCCCTGACATCCATGTCGGCCCAAGAGCATCTTGACACGGGTTCATGATACCAAGGAGGAGACAAGTGGCCCTGCAGAGGAGCTGCAGACCAGTGACCTGCATGCAGGCAGGGGACAGCAGTGGGAGGGAGCCCGGATGCCAGTCCTGATGGCTACAGGCCTGGGGCTGGTCTTGCTCAGCTCTGGACTGGATGTGGTCTCCCTCAGAGGTTGGCAGTGCCACTCCAGGTGCCCCAGGAGTGCTTCTCTGCCCACATTGCCCAGCTTGTGGCCCAGAGTCACTGGCCTCGGGCACAGGGTGGCCCCAGGGTGAAGCTGGGCTAGGACACACAGGGAGCCAGGTGGGTGATGGCCATGGGGCCGGGGTTACGGGACAAAACTGCCACCTTATCACCAGCTGGACTTGAGGACTAAAGGATCCAGGGACCAGAGCTGTGAGCAGGAGTGCAATTTATAACGCACAGTGTGGAATGCAGGAGCTCCCTCACCCAGAACAATTTTAATGTCCAGGGGGCGCAGGCTCTGGACCAATTAATTTTAATGTCAGGTTCCAGCTGTGCAGAGGCCCCCACACCAGCCCCGAGGAGCCCAGAGCAGCACTGGGGTGTTCTCTTTTTATTTTGTTCTCTGAGACAGGACCTCACTATGCAGTTCAGACTGGCCCTGAACTCGTGTTGATCCTCCTGCCTCAGCCTCCCAAGAGCTGGGATTACCATGTTGAGCGGGGCCTTCTTTAGAGTCTGGGCAGAAGGTGGGTCCCGGGGAGTACAGGAGCCTCTGTAACCTTGCAGGGCCAGGGTCCCACCACCTCCATCCCAAGTGACTCCCAGGCCCCCCCGGGGGGTGGGGCAGGGCTCTTACCAGCCTGAGGGGAGTACTTTCTCCTGAGAAGACAGGGCATGGCTGCCGCCTGGGGGAGAGAGAACCTCCAGAGCATCAAACTGGTCAGAAACACTGTGGCTTAGTTCAGCCTCCTTCTCTTCTTTTCTTCTTTTGCAGCACTGGGGACTGAACCCAGGGCCTTTGCACTGAGCTACGTTCCCAGCTCCTATTTATCTTTTGGAGACATAGTCTCTCTAAATTGCACAGCTGGGCTAGAACTTGTAATCCTCCTGCCTCAGCCCCCCAGAGTACTGGGATTCAATAGGCAGGCACTGCTATGGCTGACTGGGGCTTCTTATTGTTGGGATTCTAATGGACCAGGTGTCCTCCATTGTCTGGAACATGTGATTTTAATGTCAGTGTGTGCTTTCTGTGCATTAAGTGCCATGTGCCTGAATTTGAGAGGTGGTTGGTATGCAGCAGTGGCCTGGGGTGGGCTGCAGGGTGAACAGAGCATGGTCAGCCCCAGGGATCTGAGCTAAGACCTCAGTGTCCGCCCCGTGTATGGTAATATGGACTCATTCTGCACAAGCCTCAGTCTGCCCCTCTGTGTGATGGGGTCGTGGGATGCTTCTGATGCTCTGTGTCTGCTTGTCACCATCCCCTCCATGCCTCCTTTCTAGTGGTGAACTCTCTACAACATGACGAGAGAGTAATTCTCAGCCAGGCACACTGGTGCATGTGTCATCCCAGCACTCTGGGCTGAGGCAGGGGGACCAAAAGATCCAGCCTAGCCTGGGGAACTTGGCGACTTGGTGAGACCCTGTTTCAAGATGAAAGATGAAAGAAAGCAGGGGACACAGCTCAGTGTGCAGGGCCTGGGCTCAGTCCAAAGCGCTGAGAAACAAGTGTATTCTCTGTCTTCAGAAGTGGCAAAGGCCAAGGGGCCCCTATTGCCTAGATCAGTGCCCCACATCCGCCTCGGCATTTCCCTTCTGCTCTGTGAGTGGCCCCTGCAGGTGGTTTCCTGGAGCCCACAGAACACATGGCCCAGAGGAGCGGGTGGGATGTCAGGGCTGCAGGCCTGGCTGGGTCCCTGCTGTAATGCTCTACAGGACAATGGTCTCTTTTACCCGGGCAGCGGAGGGCGTGAGGCAGCCCTGGGGCTGAGGGCATCATGGGACGCAGCTGTGTGGGTGTGGGGCTCACAGGCGCATGAGACCCACTCTTCTCAGTGCGAGGACTGGTGCCCCCAATCCTGCTCCTAACCTCCTGACACAGGACACCTCTCAGCTTCTCCTTCCCCACCTGTGTCCCACATGCCCTGGGCTGTTTTCCTGCACACTGGCTCCCAGGTATTTTCACTATCAACAGCCAGTCCTGTGCCCCCCGGGCAGAGCAGTGTCTCTAGGCTACAGGCAGGCGTGGACATGCCCAGTGAACACAGTCTGTCCTCATGCTGACAGGCAGGATGAAGACTGTGGAGCCTTCGCTTGTTACCCTGCTTGGTTGGGGGGCTAGATGAGGGTGGGGTGGGTGGAACACACTTCTGGGTGTGCCTGGGGGGTCACGGCCGTGTGATTTGGGGTCCATGTCTGGCCCCTGCCCACCTTCCTTCCTGGCACTGCTCCCCTGCCCTGCTTCCTGAGCCATGAGCTAAGCAGCTTTTTTTCTCCACCATGATTTCCTGTCCTGGGGCAACTGGCCACGACTGAACCCCTGAGCCCGTGAGCCTCATCAACCCCCTCCTTTAAGTTGCAGGTATCAGGCAGTTTGGCCCAGTGAGGGGGAAGCTGGCCCACACAGAGGAGCCTGCCACCTTGTCCCTGGGTGAGTTCACTCCAGGGTGTGAGCCTGCTGTCTTCAGTCAGTGTTCCTCACCAGACAGAGCCAAAGGGTTCCTTTCCTCTGGTGTCCCCTCCTCCACTCTCTTACAGAATTTTCCTCCATTTCCCCCAACAGACACTTTGACCTGAGCCCTCCAGTGTGTACCTCTGAGGTCGCCCTGCTCTGGCTGTCCGGGGCAGTGGCCAGGGAGATGACACATACCTCGTCTGCCTTCTGGTCCTCTGGACGCTGGCCAAGGGTGCCCGCCACCCGAGGCAGGAAGACCTGGAAGACAGAGGAGGCGCTGGTGCTGCGGCCCTGCTGAGCTGGAAGGCATCGGCAAGAGCTGGGGTGGGCTGGCTGCACGTGGGACGGGCTAGCGCCCTGGGGTAGAGAGGTATGGTGGCACACCTCTATAACCTCAGCACTCCGGGAGGCTGAGGCAGGAGGACGGAGATTTGAAGCCTAGCCTGGGTAGTTTAGTGACTTCACCAAGACCCTGTCTTCCCAAAAAACAAAAACAAACAAAAAACCAAAAGAAACAAAGATGGCTCAGATGTAGCTCATCGAGGAGGCCCTGGATTCAATTTCCAGTACCAGCAGCTCAAAGAATGCTGGAGTAACAGCCCCCAAACACCTGGTCCTGGGGCCAGGGCTGTGAGCTTAGCAAATTACAAAATGGTATGCCATTCTGGGGGTGGTGCAAGCCTGCAATCTTAGCACTCGGGAGGCTGAAGCAGGAGGAGCACTGAGTTTGAGGTCAGCCTGGATGGTATGTGGAGACCCACCTCACAGAAATAAAAAGGAAGGGGAAGCCCAGGTAATGCTCCATTTTAGAGAACTGATGACAGTATTTTACTGGAATCACGTCCTCTAAGTGGCACGGGGTGCCCTGTACTGGAGCCTGCCAGTCATTCATCTGAAATGCAGTGCTCACTGCATTTCCCTGGCAACCACTGCGGAGCTCTACCAGAGCAGGCCCTGTCGAGGGTCCACCGGGAGGCTGCGGCCCTGACACGGCCTCTTGCCGCTTTGCAGTTTAGGCCGTGTTTCCGGTTTTTGGGTCAGACCCAAGATCTGGGGAGGGTTGGGGTGCAGACTTCTGGGGTGCCGGGGTGTCCCACTCACCGGGAGGTTTGACTTCCTCCGGGGCTTTGTCGAGGGCTTCACCGTGAGCCCCGCAGCCCTGAGTGCTGCGATCCTGGACTCGATGTCAGAAACCTGGAGAGTGGGGGACAGTGGGTGGTCAGACAGACACCACCCCGATGTCCCGTCCCGGGCAGCCGCCTTGGCTTCTCATGGAGCCTGTTTGGCTGCTGCTTCCCCTCGAGACTGGGGTCTCAGCCACACATAGGTCCAGGGGCCAGTGCTCCCCTCTTTCCCTTCCATGATTGGGGCGCTCTTGTGCCCCCACCCCCAGGTAGTGGGGAAGGGCCGTGAGCAGGCCTGGAGTCCTGTCGGGGAGTGTGGCTCTCACTGGACAGGGCCGAGGTGGAGGGAAGGCAGCTCTGGGCCAATTGTGGCTCTGGAGCCCTGGGGACCAGTGATGCTCACTTCTGCTGCCGTGAATAAGTATCCTGGCTCACACCGCCCTTGTGCCATGGTGCTCCTGCCTTGAAGCTGTGAGCCACGTTAAACCTCTCCTCCTTTAGGTTTTGAGTGTTGGGTGTCATGTGCAGGGATGGGAAGATGACCAGAATACCCACCCACCACCCCTGGAACCAGCTTCTGGGAACAAAACCAAGCTGTCACCTCCCCTTTCCCATTCAGATCCTTCCAGTGGGTTGCTTCCACTTTTCTTTCTTTTTTCTTTTTCATGGTGCTGGGATCAAACCCAGGGCCTGGTGCATGCTAAACATATGCTCTGTCACTGAACTATACCCCAGCCCTTACCCTAGTGTTTCTCGTGGTCCTGGAGCTGCCTGCCAGCCATCATCGTCTGGGACATGCCTCTTTCACCTCCCCATTACTGTGCTTGTGTCATGTTTACATTTTGGTGCCCCGAACACGCCAAACCCAACACCATACCAGGGCCTTTGCACATGCCATGTCCTTGCCTGGACTCCTGGCTGCTAGCTGTGCTTGTCTATGTGGCACTCCTCCCATTTCTTCTGAAACAGCACCGCCCAGCTCAGCGGGGTTCCCTTGCTTATTGCTTTCACAGAGCATCACGGTGGGATGATTTCCTTTGCTTGTGCTCCTCCTCCTCCCACATGCCCCACGGTGGGGCATGGTCTAGCATGTCCCAGGCTGGCTTTCCTGGCCCTGCATGTGCATGGCATGCTGCAGGAAGGAGTGTGGACCAGAAGACCCCTCTGCCTCTGACTCAGGTGCACTGAGGTCTGTGCCTGCCTTCCTGGGCTGGTGGGAAGAGACTTGAGGTGAGGGGCGGGATGCGGGTTGTCCCTGGTTTGAGGACCTCCTCCCTGCAGGGATCTGTGTGAGAACCTAGGATGCTCATCACCTGGTCCACTCTGAGGGTCCTCATGCTTGTGATCCACACAGTCAGTGCATCTGTTCCCCACCCCGATTCCTGCCTATGGCCATTGCCTGGCTCCCAGGATGGCCCTGGACTCGTCCAGAGTTGGCCCTGATGCCATGTGGGCTCAGCACTGGGTCCAGGGCTGCAGACCAGCCTGCTGGGCCCTCTCTGGTCCGCAGAGGCAGGGGCAGGGAGGGGAGGTGGGTCATGGAGCCCTGTAAGTCCTGGAACACCTGGTCTGGGTTGGTCCCTGGCTTGCTATGGGGAGCTGCCCGCCCTGGTGCCTGAGCTACCTCACTCTCCACCTGCTGCATCTCGGAGGCTGCGGCGGCCACTTGGTCCTCCAGCTCTGACAGTGCCTCATCCGTGGTCCTGCTGGGCTGGATGGAGACCCCAGGGCCCTGGGAGCTGCTGTCCCAGGAGTCCATGCAGCCTGCAGCTGTGTGTGCCTACAGGAGAAAAAGAGGGCAATGCTGGCCACCAGTGGGCACAGCAGGAGGGACACTGCCTGTGCCTGGGCTCCTGGAGCTGCTTGCCACCCCCTGCTACCCAGTCAGCTCTTCTTAAGGCCCCTGTGTCCCTGCAGTGGGTGCCCATTCCGGGAAGGTCCGGCTGGGACGGTCCACCCTGTCCCTCCAAGTCCCTCAGGGACTGTGGAGGTCACACCTCTGTAGTCGTCCCAGCTGCTGCATCGTCGGCCTTCTCCTCTTCAGATGAGGCGCCCTGGTCGCTGAGGGTACTGGTCAGCGCCTGCAGCTGCTGCCGCAGATTCTCCTCCTCCAGGTCAGCCTCTGTATGTGCACCTGCATTGGCCGAAGACTGCAGGGACAGGAGATGGGCTCAGAGGAGGGGCAGCCAGCCCAGCACCCCAAGGCCCACGGGAGCCAGGTCCTCACCCCTCCTCTAGGACTGCAGGGCCAGGCTCTAGTACCTAGTACCTAGTATCTAGCACCTCACTAGTGCCCATGGCCAGATCTGGTTTTGCACCCTTCCCTTCTCTGTAACTTTTTCTTACTGTGTCCCGATATGCGTAGAGTTTACCCTCGGAACCATCTTACGGTCTCCAGCTCAGCAATACAACTGCGTCCATTCCATTCACCCTTGCACTCCTCCTCTGAGAGATGGTGGCTCTCTCTCCACGAAGTCCTCTGTCCCTCAGCCCCTGGTTGCCACCTTTCTCCTCCTGCTCCTGCTCCTTTTCCTTCTCCTCCACCTCCTCCTCCTCTTTGTAGCACTAAGGACTGAACCCAGGGTTTTCACATTGAGTTACATCTTCAGACTTTTTAAAATTTTTATTTTGAGGCAGGGGCTCACAAAGTCACTAAGTTGCCCAGGCTGAACTGGAGCTTGTGATCCTCCTGCCTCAGCTTCCCAGAGTGTGAGATCACAGGTGCTCACCTGACTCCATTTTCTTTCTGTCCCTGTGATTCTGACTTCTCCAGGTGCCTGCTATAAATGAGGTCAGGTGGTGTCTGTACTCTTGTGCCAGGGATTTTGCTCAAGGGCACAGCATCGCTGCAGGGGTCTGAGTTCCCTTCTCTTAAGGCTATCTGCTGAGACCCCCGAGCTGAACACCACCGTGCAGGAGCCGACAGGCACAGTGCCCCCTGTGCCCTTAATAGGGCCCCTGCCTTGCCAGGAAGTTTCTGTCCTGAGACCAGGGGGTGGACAGTCCGGATCTTTGGGTGCTCTCTGCCACCCACAAGTCAAAATGGAAACAACCACGGCCATGTGATGTCAGCATCACCTATCATGTCAGCATCACCACTGGGTCCCGGGCTCTGTCCTGGACTTGACAATGGCAAGGCGTCCTGTTTACGGTCAGTGTTGCCTCCTGCTACTGTCCCCACCCTGGACAGGATGGAGTACTGGACTGGCTGCCCAGGCAGCAGCCCTGCCTGCCTGACTGCTTCGAGGCTCCACCCCTCTCTGGGGTCCCTGCCCCCCGAATGACCCGACTCTTTCTGCTTCCTGACTCACCTCCCTGCTGTCACTGGATCACCTCTGTCTCCTGTCTAGATCCCAAGCCCTCTGAGGAGGACACTGCTGCCAAGTCCCCGGCCACCACCTCCTGCCTGGTGGTAAAGTCACATGTCCATCTAACAACACGGCTACATGCTGGACAGTTTGTCCATCCATCTGTCCACTCTGCCCTTCATTTTGCCATCCCGAATGTCAGTGCCTCCCTGGTGGGTGTGGCCCCCAGGACAGGTTCAGCACTGGTCCTCGTCCTCACCCTTGGCCCTCCCCTCAGGGAGGGTCACCAGTTCACACCGCAGCGCTACCAGAAAGCCAAGCTTCTCCCAGGAAGCTGTGCTCAGCCCTGCGCCTGCCAGGAAGCATCGAATGCTCTTGGCCCAGCTCTCCTGGCAGTAGGAGTATGCTGACCACCATCATTTAATTTCCTGCTGGACAGACCAGCGGGCCTCACATGGCCACCACAGCGGCTAATTAGATCAGGCGTGGAGAGACAGCCCAGCGACAGGCTGGGGAGCCAGAGTCTCTGAGACCACAGGCAGAAACAAGCACTGCGCATTCAGCCCGCAAACCTCACCAAAGGCAAGGTCTTGGGCTACCCAGGAGTGAGGGAGCAGGGGTCCCTGAGAGAAAGGGGCTGAATGGGGAGGAGGCCAGGGGCCTCGGGAGAGGTGGGGCTGCCTCTGCCTATAAGCAGACTACATGGTGGCACCTAGCCAGGGTGAGGAACACAGTCAGTGCAGATTTTTAAACGTTATTATGGTGAAAGACCCACATGCAGGAGCCCTCACAGCCCCTCCCTGCCCCAGACATGCTTGGCTTTCGCCTCCTCTGTAGCAGCTTGGGGTCTTCTCCCCTGAGCAAGCTCGGCTGCACTGTCCTGGCTCCTTGATGCTGTGAATTGATGGAAAACACTGACTTTTCACGGTCAGTCTCATTCTGGGGGACACCAAGCCATCTCGGGGTGCCAGCTCTAGCGAGGTAGGTGGATGGGGACAGCGTCTTGATTTCAGGCACCTGCCTTTCTGTTGGATGGCGCCAGGCAGCACCATTCACCCTATTTTTGATCACACCTTTTGAGGCGCGGAGGAAGGACCCTGGAGCTGCGTCAAAACATGGTATGAGTGGTGGACCAAGTGATTCAAGCAGGGGGAGGACTTGGAGGGGACTCGTGGTGACCCGCCCTTCCCTGCAATGCGGCCCTCAGAACTGCAACACGTGCTGTGTACTGTCACCACCCCTCGAAGGCTCAACCTGGATGGCGTACACATGGACAGTCAGACACACAGACATTGATGACGGATGACACACGCCACATGTGATGGGGATGGTAGGACATGCTGTCCTCACTGGCCAGCACGCCAGGCTGGTGCCAATGTTTCCTTTCCCTGGAAAGCTTGGTCCTCCCTCACCAGGCCCGTGATAGCCTGAACCCACACCCTGGTGGCCAGAGGCCACTCTGCATGGACACACCTCAGCAGCTCTCAGGGACTGACCGGAAGACTCAGGCTGTCCAGGCTTGGTGTCTGTCTTGGGCACGTGTACACATGCTGGGCACACACTGTGCATGCCCTGGGCACATACCTGCACCACCTCTGGTCTGTGTGAGGCTGTGGCTCAAAGTTCCCAGGCTGGGGACTGGATGCTGGCCCTGCAGGCTTGGGGTGCAGCCTTGTGAGGGCCATGTAGCTCAGCATGGAATCTGGGCTTCTCATGGCTGCCCCTAGCCCCCAGCACTCCCCAACCCCATGTGGGCAAACTCATCACATGCAGCCTCCACTGTGGGCTTCTCAGCCCCCAGCACCACAAGCAAAACCAAACCTGAAGGCTATAAACCACAGGGCCTTCAGCGTGGCCTGCAAGGCGTCATGGGATCGAAACATGAGCTGACTACATGGTGGCATGGAAGACGCCCACACACTGTGGCCCAGGACCAGGGGCTGCAGGGCCATTGCCGCTTAGGCCCTACACAGGCACTGCCGGCCATCCTGGCTGAGTGGCCAGGGTACAGCACCTGGTAGGCAGTAGCCTTGCAGGGGTGGGGTGGGCTGGGCAGGCAGACGGTCCAGCAGCCAGCTCCATGCTCAGAGCTCGAGCCTCGATCTGGACCCTCAGGAGGTGTCCTTCCTGGAGGTGTGGGTCCTGGACACTCACTGAGGGCTGCAGGCTTTTCTGCTTCTCCGCCTTTGGAAGGCCAGAGAGAGGGCGTCAAGTGGCCAGCGGAGTTGCACAGCTGACATGTGAGGGAGGACAGTGGCCAACAGGACACCGGCACCTAGCACCTGGCACTGGCAAAGCCTTGCGTTCCCCAAGGGTGGAAGGAGGGCAAAACCATGACCCATGGCATAGCCAGGGGTTCTTGGCCAGGGCCCAGGGACACCAAGCAAAGGTGGGAGGCTGGGAGTGGCACAGGTGGGGACAAAGCCAGTGGGACCAGGAAGCTAAAGATGAAGGGACAACACTGTTGTCACATTAGGCCGCAATAGTCACTGCCCAGTGGTGGGCACAGGAAGGTGTGAGCTATGCAGCATCTGGTGACCAAACCAAAGCCATTATCGAGCGAGGGTCTTGATCATCTTGGGCCGGAAGGTGGCTCTCCAGGTGGCTTCCAAAGTGACCAGAAGCACAACTTCCCCTCCCTGAGTCACCAGCCCCTGAGTCACCCAAAGCCCATTAGCTCCCGATGCAGGCCCAAAAATCAATGCTCTTGGTGCTCGAGGCGGGCAGGGGTGGCTCATCTGCCAGTCGCCTCCGTGGGCCTCGTTTGCAGGGGAAATGGACTGCGGAGCAAAGCGTCAAGACACTTTGTGAGCGGGCAGGTAATTAGGTGACCCCCGAAGCACCCGGGGCCTCGAGGGGGAGGAGACGCTGGAAATGTCACCCTGAGCATGTCTGTGATGCTCAAGTGGCCGCCAGGACATGGTGTCTGTGGGCGTGGTGATCGATAGCCTGGGGAGAGAGCTGGGCAGGCGGTGGCTGTTGCCTGTGGGGACCGGGGAGTGGGAAACGCCACATACTCCTCCCCAGCCCGGGAGACAGGAGTGCTGGGGTTGTGTGTGTGTGGCGGGGTGGTGGTGCTGCAAAGTCAGCTCGGGCTCTGCTCTGCATAGCCTGCTGAGGAGGAGCCCAGGACCTGAGCCACTGTGGGTTTAGGAAAAGTTGCCAAACTTGCACCTGGGGCAGAGGCCTTCAGGTCGCTCTCTGCCCTCTTGGAGGCGTAACTCTCCCTGCATCTACTTTATAGGAAGTTTGAGCCAGACTTTTGCATGGCCCGTGTGTCTTGACTGAATTCGTTTGTCAAGGTCACAAAGCACTCAGGAAGGGGCTGGTTCCTTGCTGTGTCCAGACCTGGCTTCCCAGGTCTGCCCAGAGACCAAGTCCTTCATGGCCACCATTACCTGGCTCTTGAGTGCAGCCCAGCCTCTCTGCTTGGGATGCTGGGAGGTGGCCCTGGGCCCCTGGACACTGTCTTCATCAGAGGTGTCCACATCAGCCAGGTATTGTGCAGGGAGCTGCCTCTCCCTGGTGGCATTTGTCCCTGGAGAGAAAAAGGAGGTCTGAGTGATCTGGAGGGGAAGCTGAGTGCTGGTGGGCGTGTTCTGTGCGGTGAAGGCTGTACAAGCTGGAGACAGCAGAGCCATAATTCCTTTGACAAGGAAGATCTTCCCCGGACCTGAGATTTGCACCCTTTGTGGCAGGAGAACCCCATGTAGGGACCTTCACCCTCACCAGTCACCTGGCACAGTTGCACCTGGCCAGAGTTCCACCCATGGAGGGGGCAGGGAAGGGGCCCGCAGGAGTGAAGGGCGCACACCCGTCTGTCCTGTTGATCACAGCACTTTGCAAATTCAGCTGACAACCTGGCTGAGCCAGAGATGGTGCCAAGTCTAGGTGAGACCACAGCCCCACAATACGGCCTGGGAGACCCCGTGCTGAGCCACACACCTGCTCCCCATGTGTGCAGTTTAAGCACAGGTGCGTGACAGTTTGTCCCATGGCAAAGTGCACAGCCCTGACCTGACCCTCCCCTCCTGTCCCTGAGATGTGGGATGCCGCTGACCCCGAGCACCAGTGAGGACCCTGAGGCATTGCGAGGGATGTGGGATCAAGCAGCACACAGGGTTTCCTCAGCTGTCACCCTGCAGCCTCCTGCATTGCGGCAGACACTGCCCCCACCCCCACAGCCTATTCTCACTGGACCACACATCCTCAAGGAGACGCCCAAGTGTGAGAATGCCGGAAGGGCTGAGGTGCTGGGCTCCAAACTCAGCACGGTTGACTGTGGGGTCTCCTGCCTGCTCCCTGTCCCCTCCTCCACCACCAGGGGACCCATGGTCATGGGGCAGGAGGAGGACTCAATGTTCTCCATCCTATCTTCTACAACTGCTTTCATGCATTGTTTTTGGGGGAGGCGGGGTCTTGCTTTCTCCCTGGCCTCCAGGACCCTCACCAGTGTGAGGACCACGGCCTCCCTGGCCCCGCTGTATAGTGACACTGGGAGACGGGCACAGGCCTCGCAGGCCACCGGCCTCCCTGATACTGTTTGTTCCAACTTTAACTGGTGACAGACAAACCCATCAACCGCGTTCCCTGGGGCCTGGAGAGCTTGGCGACTCTGGGATTTCATCTGGAAGCAGCACTGTCAGGCAAAATTCAAGAGTCTCGTGGTTCTGGACTCCTGACAGGTAGCTGTGGGCACCTGGCCAGGACACTGAGCCCCACAGCAGCCCCGGATCTGGTGGAGTTGCCCCTCTGCAGTCAGCAAGGCCACTCGGGTGTCCTCAGCCATGCTGGGGACATTGAATAGCTCTGGCCTGCACCTGTGCTGAGTGTTTGCCAACTCTTCTGCTGGTATTTCTGGGAGTCCCAGGGGAAGCAGGGACTGCAGGCATCCATGTTGCTGGCCAGGATGCACACACAGGGGACAATCATGTTGAAGAAGGGACCTTTCTGACCCAGCCGCTGGGTCTGCTCAACAGCCCCTTTCCCCACAGAGCCAGACAGACCCTGGCCAAGGGCATGCACCTGGTACCGAAGCTGTCTGCAGAGCCGTGGTGTTGGGGTCTGCAGACGGGCCAAGCTCCACGGTGGCGTCCAGTTCTGAAGGTGAGAGGCTGCTTGGCTGCTCAGGTGGACAGAGGTCCTCCTCCTGCAGGACCTCAGGCTCCTGGGAGGTGGTGTCAGTGGAGTGGTCACCTGGGAGGGACTGAGCACAGGGCTATCAGCCTCAAAGCATGGGTTCCTGCCTGCCTGAGCACCCCACTGTGTTCTCTTTGATCCTTGAACGTCAGAAGGGGCAGAGTGGGCAAGGGCAGGGCTTCTCTTGGCTGCAATCTGGACCCCTTTGGCAGAGGGGCCCCTGCATTGTGCCACTGTCCCTAAGGAAGTGGGGGTGGAGGGCTTCTGGGACTAACAGGCCCCAGCTTCCCTGGGGGCCACAGAAATGCAAAGTCACAGCCTGACCTGCAGGGAGAGCAGGACTGCAGCCAGAGCTCCTCAGGTATTGCTTCCTTTGGGCCTGTTTTTTCTCCCCCCTCCCACTGCCTGCTGCAGACCCACCCTGTCCAGGTGCCTGCTGGCACCGCCAGAGCCCAGGGTCGCTGAGAGGCTGGAGGCTGTTCCCAGGCCTTGTCCTGGCTCCCGCGCCCCTAGCCACCTTCACTGCCTGCTGGGTGCCCCATGCATGCCGGGCACAGCCTCGCCCTGAAAATCAGCCCGGGAGGCAGAAGCACTCGATGCTCTGCCAGGTTCAGGGGCGGAGCCTCAAAGAGGCTCTGGGGCGCCGAGTCACACGGCACCGGTGCAGACAGACCGGAGCCTGGTGCAGCTGCTCAGGCCGCAGAGGCTGGCGTCCAGGTGTGTGCACCAGGGCAGCCCTCGAAAGATTGGTTTAGGCTGGGCAGAAATAGGTAAGACACCCTCCAAGGGGACAGAGGCCGCAGACGCCGCTCCCCACCTGCCCTCTGGAATTTCAGGGTCTGTTGGTTCTGGATTCCCTGATTCACCTGCAGCCCTGCCCACCTCTGCTCATCCCTCCTGGGACCCTTGCCTTGGGAGGTGTGACATTTGTGGAACCCATGACTCCCTGTTAGCCACACTGTCGCCCTGCCCCAGGAGCCTGAGGTGACTGCAGGGCTGCTGGACACTGCTTCCTGAGCTGCGCCTGCCCTGGGCCTGCAGCTCCTGTGTCCGTATGGAGTGGGGCGGATGTGAGCCACCCACCTGTAGGCTGTCTGAGGCCCAGGGGACCGAGGACAGGTGTGAGAGGTGACCATAAGGCTCCAGAGAGTTGTCTGAGTCCTCCTCGAAGTCCAGGTCATGGAAGGAGAGAAGGCGTCTCTTCTTCACAGGTGATAGGAAAGGGAGGCTGGAGTCGGGGTCAGCTTGGGGGGGACCAGATCCCCACTCCCACTCAGCCTGGACGGGCATGGCCTCCTCCGAAGGAGCCTGGACCTCCGAGAAACACAGCTCAGTGGATTCCTGTGCCCCCATCAGATCCTTGTTCCCAGAACAGTATTGACCCCGGGGTCACATGCTTGGAGCTCCTGGGTAAGGCAAAGGTGTCCTGGGCTTTGGAATAAAGGAGCTCACAGGCTCCAGGGACAGAGATGGGGAAGCTGTGCAGAGTGCTCTCCTCTTCCCGATGGAATATTCCAGCACAGGAGAGCATTCTGGGAGGTTTGGCACAAAAAAAGATGACCATGTCCCCATCCAGCAGCTGTGCAGATCTGGGTCTCACAAATCTGTCACCCTTGAAGGGTCTGAGTCAGAACCTCACGTCCCTGGCCAGTCCCCCTGCCCACCTCTCCAGCCCTGGCCTTCTGCCCGAGGCCCTGGAGCCACCGGCTGCCCAGCTTTCTCTGCCATCCAAAGTGAGAAAACGTGAACCAGCACTGTAATGCTGGCTCGAGGTCGGTGAGTGACAGAGCTGGAAACTTCCCAGGGAGACCTAAGACTCTGCCCCACCCCACAAGGGGTCCTTGCCCCCTGGGGGACCCTTTTGTCCCAGGGCTTCCAGGTCTACGACACTGTGTGCTCGAGGACCCCACCCATATGGGCCAGACCTCCCAGAAGGCTCTGCCAGCCCAGCCCAATTGGCACCCCTGGGTGAGCATGCGGCTCCTCTCCGGGGCCAGGGACCGGCCAGATATGGAACTGACTGCAGGGGAGCCCACTGAGACCTTCAGGAGATCAGAGCTGGGTTTCAGGGAGGGGTGGGCAAGCCAAAGGGTGCCAGGGCAGGACTCACTTTGCTTCCGAGGGGCTGGGCCTTGGCCCCCATGTCGGGCTCTTCATCCTCGTCTGTCTGCTCACTGTCTCCGTTTTTCTCTCCTGGGCTGAGCTCAGGCCTCCCTGCAGCAGGACACTGTGTGGTTCCACTGAAGAGACTGGACTGGGGGGCACTGTCCTGTCCATCTACCTGCTTACGTACCCCACCTGCCAGTCCACCTCCAGCCTTCTTTCCTCACTCACCCCTCTTCTACCTACCTACCCACTCTACCCACGCAGCCACCAGGCCACCCATCTACCCACTACCACCTCCTTCCCTTTTCCTATGTCCACACACTCATCCACTAATCTCTCCATCTGTCCATCCATCCTACCTCTCCACCCCCAACCATCCATCGTCAACGCACCCACTTCTCCATCCATCCACCCACCCATCATCCATCCCGCCACCTCTCCATCCATCCATCATCCATCCCACCCACCTCTCCATCCACCCATCCACCACCCACCATCCATCCCACCTCTACATCCATTCATCCGTCCTACCTCCCCACTCCAAACATCTATCATCTATCCTATCCATCCATTCATCCATCTATCCATCCATCCCTTCTCTCCATCCTTCTGTCCACCCATACATATGTCCACCCCTCTGCCCCACCAGCTGACACAGATACTTCCACAGAGATAGAGACAAACTCACTCCTGGGCCTTGAACCTGGTACTCATTAAAATCATGATTTGCATTTTCTTTGGAGGCAGTCAGGATTTAAGAGTGGTTTATGCTAAAATTAGTGACCTTTCTTTTGGGCCCACAGAGGTACCAGGTAGCTACAAGCAGAACAAGGCCTGGTCTCATTTCTTTCTGCCTCCTTTACCACGGAGGAAGCTCTGGGTCAGACCCTCCCTCGGCACTGCAGGCTGGCAAGCTGACAGCCAGGTGTCTGTCCAATTGGTCAGGCCAGAATTCATAAGAATCCATACCTCTTCAAGAATAAGGACACCAAGATAAGAAATTGGTAGGGATGTTCAACCAGCAACACGTGCCCAGAAGTTTCTAGTCACTGCCCTAAACCTAGGGTCACCCTGGATTCCAGCAGAGTCTCTACCAGGCTGAGACAGCCCTGGACAGAAACAATTCTGTCCTGGAGACCAAATTGCCCCTCAAGTGACCAGAACTTCTTCCAGAGCCATCCTGCAGCCTGAAGCTGAGACAGTGGCCAGCAGAGCCCAGCACACACCTGCGGCTCCATGCTGGTCTCCTTCTCCTGCCCTCTCTGTTGGCGCTGAGCCCCTGAAGCTCAAGCTGAGGCCCCGGCCCTGTCTCCTCAGCCTGTGCTGCTCATCGATCCTTCCTGAAGTGCTTTTGTCTCATGAGAGTCAACGAACTACTGCCCAGAGTGAGTCGAGGTCCCCACCTCCTCTTTAGAGAAGCCTCCTTGGACCCCATCTGGTCATACACTTCCCCTCCTCCATCCTGCCTTCTGGTCTGTCTGAACGTCTGCTGAGAAAGGGCCAGCAAGGCCTCCTGCCACCCTCTGAAAGATACGGCCGACCTCAGTCCTCCTGAGACCAGAGCTGCATCCCTTGTATCAATAGCCCTGGCCATGTCTGCTGCCCACTGCCTGTCTGAAGTTCCTGAATGAGGACAGGAGCCACACTGGGTTTCTTTAGGCGGATTCCTTTGCCACAGGCCTGGCTGGGAGGCTGGTGCCCCACCTTCTGCTCAGCTCCCATTCCCCCCTCTGCCCTGGTCACCCAGGCCCAGCCTCTCCGGGGTGCCCCAGTGCTCCTCTCTCCTTCCACTTGTGTTCAGCCTGTGCTCCATTTCCTTGCTCCCTGCAGAAAGCGACCCATAGTGGACCCAGGTCTGAGAGTGGACAGACTGGTGGGTCACACGCCTTCTGGTCTCTGGGAACACAGAGGGCACAGCCAGACTTCAGACTGCAGACTGCACACTGCAGGGCTTGAATGCTGCCAGGCTTTGCTGCCTATAGATGCCCATATCCTGTCACCCACCCATCGGTCTCTGGGCCTTGGGGTCCCAGGTGGGAACAGTGAGGGGTGGTGCACTGTAGGATCAACTGTACAGGGACAGTGTGGTGTCCACCTGTGTGGCAGACGCAGACACCTGGCAGCGTAAGGCAGGGCTGGTCCTGTAAGGCACCTCCACCCAGGGGGTGGGGGGTTAGCCCCATCCTGGCCCCGCAGCCCAGGGCCTGCACCCTGACTTCCAGTCAGCCCCATGGCATCCGATGCACAGCCCCAGGCCCCACTTCTGGGTGGCTCCTCCAGACCCCCTTTCTCTCAGTCGCAGTCTCTGCCTGTTGCCCCTGGGCCAGAGTGGGACACCCGTGCTTCCTGTAGTCCCCATCCTGCTGTCTCAGTATCCCTGCCATAGCCGATTCCCGATACAGATCCATGTGCATTTTCCCATGCTTCTCTCCTCTCTTCCAGGCCCCGGACACCCCCTCCCGTGCCTTCCAGTCCTGGGGGCCCGGGCGTCCACACTGATGTTCCCGAGTTGGGGCAGCAGGGCCTCCTCCTCTACGCTCTTATTCTCAGGGCTGCCTGGGCTGCATGCACAGATCCTCCTCACACAGAACAGAAGGCACCCCGTGACCTCGGGAGGGGACTCAGGTGTGGAAGAGACTCCCCTGGCTTGGAATTCTGTTTACCACTGAGAGAAAAGTGCAGCCAGTGGGAAGACCATGGGCTGGGGGAGCTCCAAGCCCAGCCGCTCAGCTCGAAACCTTGGCCTGCAATACCAGCTGCCCCTCAGCGTTGGCGCCTGTCTACCTCCTTGGGGGTGGGGTTGGGGCAGCCTGTGTGTGGCAGTTTTATGGAGATGGGGGGAGAATAGAGGCAAGCTGGGGTCTCCCTCTTAGACTCCAAGGGCCTGAGGCCAGGGCTGGCACCAACTGCCTTGCTCCTAGGGCCCGGTGGTGGTGGTGGTGGGGCAGATGTGGACAGACATCCATCCCTGCTCCCCACAGGAGGCCCTGAACCCTCCTCACCTCAGGACTACACTAACTGACCGTCCACCAGGCCAAGTCACACTACAAAAATCCTGAGGATTTTCTACATTCCTGATGCCAAGTGGAGACTTGATGACCTCACCCAAGGGGGAGGAGAAACCATCAGAAACCACTGGGATGAAAAGATCACCTGGGCCCACAACCCTCCAAGCAGAACGACATCACAGGCAAGGCAGCCTCCGAGGTGGGCACAGTGTGGGCTGGGGGCAGCCCAGGTCCCCAGCAGAGACACAGACCTCTGTGAGGTCAAAGACCCCAGCAGCTGCCCACTGGGTACAGTCAGGTTTCCAAACCTGGAGTTTAATCTTTAAATTTTTTTTTTAAAAAAAAACTCTTTGTTATGAACTGGGCTGAACCCAGCCAGTTATGAACCCTTTGTCTGAACCCAGGGCTTCTGTGCTGAGCTCCATCCTTGATCTTTAAGCTAAGTTGCTTATGCTGGGCTGGACTTTAAAATCCTCCTGCCTCAGCCTGCCTGAGTGCTGGGCTTGCAGGTATGCATCACCTAGCACTAAAAAGTTTAAGTGCTTGACTTTCTCACTTGCTCCCACTTTCCTTGAGTCCAGTCTTCTTGGGCTGAAGTGTCCAGAGTCCAGGTGGACTCGGCATGTGTGGGCAGCCTGAGACCCCACAATGCGGGCCAGTGCCAAGGGGCTGTAACACGGCAGCAGACTGCCCTATCCAGTTTCCTGTTGCCCAGCAGCGCCACCTGCTGACCAGCGTGGTGACAATTCTGAAACCCGCAGGTTCCTTGCCAGCTCCAGTGCCCTGGTTGACCTTCCTGAGCCCAGCCCGCTCAGCCCCTAGCACCCAGCAGCCCCAGGGTGAGGCCGAGTCCTGGAATCTAACAGGGCTGATGAGGGTTCCGGCTGGGAGAAGGCTGGCCCAGCTCCGGGGCGTGAGGACCTAATACTTGCATAGGGGCACTGGCCTGAGACAAGTGGCAGCCAGGAAGCAGCAGCACCAAGTTGGGGGATAGTGGCTCCCCAAGTCACCACATTGGCCCAGTTAGGATGACTGAGCTCATGCCTCTAAGCCCTCACCACCCACGAAATGGAGCTGGCCCATCTCCTGCCACGACGGGTGCCGGAAGTGGCCACAGCTGAGGGTCTCTGACCTCTGTCTCTGCCTCAGACACACCCATGCCAGCCCAGTGTGGTCTCCAATGCCCTAAGGGCATTTTCCATTGCCCAGATTCTGCTCCTTCCTATCCATTGGGCTTTCCAGACAGGCATGAGTAAGGCACCACTGAAGAGGCGGCTCCCAGGAGACGCCTGGCTTGGCACGTAGGGACCCTGCTGTGGTTGTGCCCGGCTTCTGAGTACTGATTCGGTCTAGCGGGTGGGGCGTCCCAGAAGCTGGAACCCCACACACCAGGCTCTGTGGGCAGTGCAGCCTGATGAATGCTTGGCAGGCTTGCTGGCCAGCAGAGGCCTAGCACTCAGGTGACAGGGACAGCCAGACCTCATCCTTCCATTCCACTTCAAGTCCAAACCCCACACCCCGGCCCCTCCCCTGGGATTCCTCTTTCTGAGCACATTAAAGGGGGTGGAGGGGAGAATGAGCCGTGTAGCTCAAGTGCATCACAAAACAAGGTCTTGGATTCCAACCCCCCAGCAAAGGACTGACTCCCAAGAGGCTTCTCTGAGGCTTGCTGTTCATCAGAGCTATGTGGGAGGTGCAGGCCCCAAACCCAGGAAGCTGGGCCCAGAGGAGGTACGCTAGTAACACAAGCTCAGGGGAGTTCAGGGCCAGGGACCTGGCTGTGTGACTCTACTTGCTATAAAACACTTTGAAAATGTATAATTTAAACCCCGGAGACGTTCCTAGCATGCAGGGCTTCCCAGAAGGCTGAGCAGGCAGCCGGAAGCAAGGGTTTGCCCTTCTCCCAGAAAGCCATTGACAGAGGGTCAGTTTGTCTGTCGGCCTGTCTCTTCCCAGAGTAATCCGCTTTCTCAGGAAACATCACCCTCGGCCCAGGAGCAGCAGCGCACCGGTGTCCCCTCCTTACCTCCGCCCCGCAGCCGCCCACACAGGGACTGCACCACCTTCGCGCTCCCGAACCGCTTGAAGCGGGCTCTCACGTGCTCATAGTACCACTCCAGCGAGCCGATCTTCACCACCCTGTGGGCACAGGTCCGAGGCGTGGCCTGTGAGCTGCGCAGGTGCGTACCCACGCTGCGCACACCGGGCATCCCCCCTTGCGCAGTGAGCTTCTCAAAGGGAAGAGCTGGGCCTGGTGAGCCTTGGGCTGGCTTGACTTTGGGGCGTGGCTCACCTGGCCAGGTGGCAGGGGTCACACAGCCAGCCCCGCACCTCTGGGTGGGCGTGGCTGCAATGTTTGCAGGTGAAGAGGCCGCAGTCCAGGCACTGCCGCTTGCCGCTCACGAAGAGCCGGTAGGGCTGTAGGCAGCGGGCGCAGTGCGTCTCGTTCAGGTGGGCCGTGTCCGACAGCAGCTCCCGCTTGGAGCTCTCCCACCTGATCTTGCCCTTCAGCCGCCTGCGGAAACGAGAAAGAGGCTGGAGGTCTCGATTTTGCACACGCACACACAGAGGAATTCTGGACAGAGGAATTCAGGACAGCGAGCCTGTATTGGGCAGACATGGTCATGGGCATCCTCAGTACCCACAGTGCCACCTCTATGCCCTCGCTGTCTCCCTGTGGGGAAGACCACAAGGCTGGGCTCCATCAGGCGAGGTAGCCTGGCATTCCTATAGAAATGACACTGTGCGGATGTGTTTCTGCGCTTTGCACAATCGGGCCAGTGGTTTGAATGCCAGGTACTGTGCCCTCCCGCAAAGCCAGGTGCTGTTTCCCCAGCAAGCATTTAGGGGTCTCTCCCAGCATGGGGGAGCCCTCAGGCTTGTCCCGGGGAGCATGGCTGAAGTAGTCAGGTGAGGCAAGGCTCTAGTGTACGAGTCACCCAGCACCCATAAGTCTTGGAAGCCACTGCTGGAGACTGCCTGGTTTCCAACACGGCTTCCTGGTGGCCCTGCCAAGGGAAATGCAGCCTGGGCAGTAATGACCATGTCCTTCTGTTCTGAGTTTCAGAGAATGACTGCCAAATACAATATTTTTAGTTTTAGATGAGATAAAATTAATCTATTCACCAGGAAAAAAGAAAGGGTGAAACACCAGTGCCACTGTCTTTTGAGAACCCTGAGGTCCTCAGAGTGTCAGGGGACACCTCAGCGGGTGGCCAGGGGACACAGGTGCCAGGCAGCTGCCTCCGGTTCACACTGGTGTAGGTGAGTGTCACCGATTCCTTCCTCCCCTTACCCATTCCCTCACTCACACAGGGGACAGGTACGCCAAGCACAGGACAGGGACACATTTTGAAAGAGAGAAGGGGGGATACAGAGACCAAGTCACAGAAGTTTTATTACAATATATCTTTATAATTATCCTATTTTATTATTAGTTATGTTGTCCGTCTCTCACTTTCCTAACTTGTAAGCTAGACTCTATCACTGGTGCATGTGTGAGGTGACACAGCTCATACACAACTTCAGCTCCACCCACGGTGGGTCTTGGAACACCTCAGGATTGGTGGGGGTGTGCTACTGTACTCACAAAGACACGAAATAAGATTCTTGTGACAGCTGTGGAAAGCAAGGCACGCTGGGCAAGCCGTCGTGGGAGCCCAAGAATGTGTCACCCCTGCTCGGAGTAGCTCCCAGTACACCAGCCAAGCCCCTAGAGCCAGGATGCAAGGGCCACTCCTGCTCCTGCCAAATCTGCACCCCCTGCGGAAGCCAAAGGCCACCCTCCCAGCAGGGCTGTCTAGTCTTTGGGCAGAACTAGAGCAGGGAAGGGGGACTCTAGAAGGGAGAGGAAGACATTTGAGGTGGCTGTACCCTCTTCAATAAGAGGAGGGCCCTCAAAGAGCCCAGCAGCTGGCTGGCCATTGAGCTATTTGTATTTTGTTTCAGGTTCTTTGAAACATAACTTCCCTTCTCCACAGCTGGAGAGCAGGAAGGGAGGCAAAGAAGATCCATGTCAGAGACCAGGGAACCCCTGCCAGCCGCTGGGCGCATCAACCAGAGCTGGGGCTGCAGAGGGTCAGGGCAGGGCACTGACACAGACACCAGGTCAACCAGATGTCCCGATGCACTGCCCCCCTGCACTGGCAGGAAAGAGCCCAGCATGTGGCCACAAACGTTGATGTTTTGATGCAAGAACCGGGCAGTTGCCTGAATCTTGACCTGAACTAGGAACTTTTATTTTGAAATGCCATTTTCGCTTGGATGAAGAACTGAGAGATAAACTATTGGAACTGGAGCACTTGGCAGTCATTTTCTCTGAAGTGAACAAAGTGAGCCTGCCACTTTGGGAAGAGAAACACAGTGTTTCTCATTAACTGCTGTTGATGAAACCAAAAGCTTCAAACACAAAGCTTCAGAACTTTGAGAAACTCACGTCCTCCACTCTGAGCTTGAAGGTTTCTAGTCCCGGGATTTCCATGGTTTCCCTCTGTCATGCATCATAAGATCCGTGGATGGTGAAGCCTGCATAGCTCAGGGAAGCCACGTCTGTTAAAGGACTCTGGGGAGTCACAAAAATCACGTGCAGGTAGAAGTCTCCCTCCAGGGGCAGGCAGACCAGTGGCTAGTAACGGAGCAGGAAAAGCTCATGGATCTTTCAGAGTCTGCACCATAACTGACCCCTAGGAAACTGCCAAAGGGCCGGGTTTTCAAGTAGTGATGAAACAATGTGCCGTTTATCAACTGTCCCATTTCCCAGCTACAGGTATGGGTGGGGCTGGCTTTTCTTCACGTCCTCCTGCTCACATAGCACGTCACTGAAGTCTGCTTGCACAGGCAAGGTGGAATTCACCAGCTGCTGAAGGGATTTTGGAAAATACAGATCAGTGTCTTCTCATGATCTTCTCACTCACAGTTTTGTTTTGGAAAAGTAGTTAATTTTCAGGAAACGATGCTCCTGTTACCATGTTACTGCTGTTAATGTTAAATGAATAAATAGATAAAACTCCTAGTTTTAGGTTTTAATCCAGTGAATATTGACAGATGTAACTCACAAAATAACACTTTTGGGGCTTCTTGAGAATTTAACACTGTGAAGAGAACCCGAGGCTTAACAGCTTGAGAATTTTTGGTTTTGATGTCAAGTTTGCTTTTCCTTTCAGGGTTTAGAGAAAGGAGAGCGTGAACTCCCAGGGGCGAGTGGGTCCTACACATTGGGGGCAACAGAGGCATAGAGCAAGTGGCCTTGGGTCACCCAGGGCCACTGCCATCAGGAGTTGTGACAGGTAGATGCAGAGAGAGCTGAGGGAGGTCCCTGTGCTCAGTGTCTCTGAGGAAAAGATGGAGATGACAGGGGACGGGGAGGCCCCTCCAGTTGTGGTGGGGTTCGGAGTGCAGAGGACAGGGCAGGGTGAAGTGGTCACACCTACTGTCCAGCTCTTCTCTCAGCGACTCAAGCTGACCTCTCTCTGCTCTGCCTCCTCTTCCTCCCATTTAGAAAGTTCCCACCACTGCCCTGGGCCCACACAGCAGATTCAGGACAACATCCCCACGTTCATCTCAGCTGACCGGCAGCCTGGATTCTACCTGCAGCCTTGTGCTCCTTTTCCAGAATCAAACAGTTCCAGACTCTGGGCACTGGGCCATGGTCATGTGTCTCTTGGGGGTGGTGGCCAGGGATCCTACTGCCTGCCCTGGGGAGCAGCTTCCCGGGATCCCACAGGGAGTGTGCTTCGCCCACAGCCACATGGAACAGTCTCAGGTACTAAATGCACACCCCAAGCCACTCTGGAGAAAACAGATTGAGGACGTGCTCCCAATGACTGAAAAGAGAATCCAAGGAGGACCTGCATGATGGACATCATGGTGACCAGGGAGACCAAGGTTTCCCAGGGGATACCCGGGGAAAGAGGAGGAAAGGGATTAATGGTGACCAGGAGCAAGTCCCTGGCTCCAGCTCAGGAATTATGATGAGGGAGAGTGAAATGTGCTATTGTCTGTGGAGGTCCTGCTGGGGGAATGACCAAGATGATGATGGCGGTGATGTGCAGGAACAAAGTGGTGATGCGTGAGTGACAGGTCACAGAGACAGAGAGCTGCAGAGAATCTTGTGAGTGATCTTAGAGCAGAGTTAATCTCAGGCCCTGAGCAGGCAGCTGGTTTCCTGTTTTCACCCTGGCCTCTCAGCCTATGGTCACCCAACTGCCGTACCAAGTGGTCCAGCGGAGGGAACCTTCTGGGTTCTCCTTACCATTTCTCCTGAGCCACAGCTGCCCTGTTTCACCCTGGGAGATCCTTCCCTGATCCTCTCAGGAGTCCTTGGCTGTTTGTAGAGATCAGGACTCCACCTCACCACCTATTTGCCTTTCTGGGAAGGTTAGCAGGCCCAATATTTGATTTTCGGGCTGTGCCCTGTGGAGCAGGGTGTTCCGTGGAAGCGCTTTCTGTCCACCTGGGGCATGACTCACCACGTCGGGTGGCGTCCTGTCTGCTCATCCCTTCTGGGCTCAGGACTGGCCAATCTCTTCTGCCCCGGCCACAGCCCGGTGGCTACCCCACCAGGCAGAAAGCAGCTGCAATGGAACTTCAGATAAGCACGACGCCAAGCAAGCTGACTCTGGGCAAGCCCCGCCCAAGGCACCGATGCAGGCTCTGAGCGTCCGGAGAGAGACTCTGGGTTGCCAGGTTCCTGGGGGGAGGGCAGGGCTCACAGGCTGTGGCCATTATCTGTTTGTCCCCTCCAGGGATTACTTTGGCATGACTTTATGTTTGCATGACATTAACAATAATAATGTGTAATGACCTTTTCTGTACTGAAAAACTTTTGCTATCCAAGTGACACGAGTGAGGGACTCCAAGGAGAGAGTCGACTGACCTGGGGCTGAATGGACAGGAAGAGGCCCCCTTTCTCCCTGCTGGGCACCCCACAGCCTGTGAGCAGGGCCCTTCCTCGTGCTCTCTCCAGGCAGAAAGAGACTGGCCTCTTAGTGCTGGGCAGGTGTCTGCTGTCTGAGGGTGCAGTGAAGCGCTCAGGAGGGGCTCGGTTCTAAGGAACTGCTTCAGCCAGCCCAGAGGGAGGACGGCTGGGCCAGGGCTGCAGAGGCCTGGGTGACTTGGGAATGAATCTGGGCCACTGGGAGCCTGCTGTGGCACAGCAGGACCTGGGCAGCACATGTCTCACTGGCTCTGACAGCGACGGAATCCTGGCTATGCTAGATGTTGCCCAGCACCCTGGGAGTGACTGATGTTCATGCCCAGGAGGAGGACAGCTGCCCGCCTAGTGTGTTGCTCCGTTAACTTCTCGGTGCTCACAGACGTTTCAGGTGGGCTGGTTTCAGACAGCTTATTTGGTGACCAGGCCTACTGGCCAATCGTCCCTCGGTGACCTCACTTCTGGGGTGCTGGCCTGGAGCCCACACGTGGCATCCACCTGACGGTGTTCACAATGGGATGTGTTTTCCAGGTAACGAGTGGACTGTTTCACAGTGAACTTGCTTCTGCCATGTTCCTTCCATTAACTGTTGAGACCATAGCCTCGGTGGGATTCTCTGAGCCAGGGCACCCATGGGGCACCCCTTGGGGAACAAGTCAAGGCCCCTGGAAGCTGACACCCTCATTCGCTGGATTTGCTATGGTCACTTACACAGAGTTCATGAGGAGCCGAGGGCCCCCTCAGCCCTGCGATCCAGAGATGGAAGAGTCAGGCCCTGGGAGGTGAGACACACAAGGATAGTGGGGCTGTGGTGGCCGAGTCCGGTGACATCGGTGTCAAAACTGGCTAAACAGGTAGCAGGACACTGATAGAAGATGGGGAGGCGGAGCTTATTACTTAAAAGTCACCCTCGGCTTCCTCCTGGTGCCTGGCATGTTAGCCAGCCTGCCCCGCAGGTCCAGAATGAAGAGGGTCTTCTCCTGCTGGGTTCAATCACCCTCTTTCCAAGTGCCAGCTCCATCCCCGTCTGTGCCGATGCCACAGCAGCCTGATGCCTGAGACCACGTGCCCAGGGCTGTGCTCCTAGGGTCAGGAGGGACTCAGAGACAGGAGTCCAGGGTATAGGCAGCTCTACCTTCAATGACACATTTAGAAGATGTGTCACAGTAAAAGACGCTTTGCCACTCGCCCCCCTCCGAGAATTCCTCATCCCATTGTTCTTGCCACTTTCCAAAGCGGTTCTGGAGGTTGACGCTCCTGAGTGTCTCTTCTCCCTGTCGTGTCTGCCTCGAGGCGCTGAATCTGCTCCATCCACCTTTGGGGAGGAGCCGGTAGTCACACGGCGCCTGCCCTAGTGGGTAGGTGGAGGGGTCACCGTGCAGTGTCTGCAGAGCTCGCCTTTCTCTTGGGGGGTGCTTGGCAGCGCTTGGCAGCAGCTTCAACTCACAAAGACAGGAAGGAGGACTCCAGAGCTGCTTCAGAAGGTGCCACGCATGGTGGGATGACTGTGTTTGATGTAAGGGAGAGGATTCTGAGGGTATTTGGGGCCACGTGTCTTAGTGTAGCATTTAGTCTTACTGTAGCATTTAGACATCCGCCATATATTTTGAGCACCTTTGGGTTTAATACATGACGCCCTGGTGTGAACGTGAGCCCGATGGGGTTGGGGGTGCTTAAGAAGGTCACTCCTGGTCTCAGGACTGCCCGTGACTTTGTCCTTTCAATGACCCAGGCCACCACCTTGCAGTCTCCCTAGACGCCTCCGTGGACAAACTTTCTACTTTGCCTTCCACATCTCCGGAGTCTGAGGCTTGCAGCGAAGGGCCCAGAGGAATCGAGGCCCTCCACTGCCTTGCCCTCTGCCCCCAGCTCCTATCCCCTGGCCCCATTATCTGCTCCCGACAGGGTGTTCTCGGTCGTCCTCTGTGGCCCTCCAGCTCAGCACATCCTTGGAGGCCTGGGCCTGGCTACTGCCCTCACCTCCCACGAACTCCTCAGCAGGCTGACCCAGCCCATGTAAGCCCCTTAGAGGGAGAGGTCACAGGGCCTGGTGGCTGACATACGCCTGGTCAGGGGAGGCAGGAGGAGGCTGAGGGAGGAGGAGGCACGCTGAGGGGAGGGGAGCCCCTGGGGAGGGTGGGAGCCAGCCTGTCCCTTCGACCCCCACATCCAGGCACAGCTCAGGGACATCAATAGGCCCCGGTGCCACCTCAAGCTAAGTCTGGGGAAGGCACTGGGAAGCTGGGCCAAGTGAGGTAGGTGCTCAGGGGAGCGCAGTGTGGGTGCATGCCTTCCCCTTAATGATGAGGATGCTGAGGCCTGGAAGTGGAGCCCTTCTCCAGATCACAGCTCTGCTCACGCCCCTCACCCCTCTCAGGTCGCTGCCCACCCTGTGCCCTGGCTCCCTCAGGGACACTCACGCCAGCCTTTCCTCCTCCTGGGTCCGCAGGGCGAAGTCCCGCTGCACCACCTGCCACACGTGTTGGGCCTCCTCGTCTGTGAGCAGGGAAAGATCCAAGTTGTCCTCCATCACTGCTGCTCCCCTGGGTCACACCTGCAAGGCCACAGGGTTGGGAGGTCACGTGTCCACTGAGCCACAAGGTAAGAGAAAGGCAGAGCAGGAAGCCCTGGTCCCGAGTGGCTTCCCAGGTGGACAGACATGCATCTGGACATGGGTGTCACTAACAACTCCTGTGTGGTCAGCAGGTCTAAGGGAATCCCTGTGGGGTCCTTGCTCAGATGTTAAACGGGAACGCCCCCACCCAGGGCACCCAGGGTCACCTCCTCTCCTTCCATGGTGAGAGGCGTGACCATGACTGCTCTATGGAGAGATGCAGTGCCTTCCCATCCTGGGATTGCGCTTTCCAATGGGAGCACTAGGGCTGCTCCACCCTGACAAGGGCCCTGTCCCTGACACTGCCAGGGAGGGAGATACCAACATGGCACCACAGCAGCTCCGTCCAGATGCCTCGGTCCTGGGGCCCACTGAAGGCTGGTTTTGGAGTGACTGTAAGTTCAAATCCCAGTAAATGGCCTCAGTGAGTCTCCCTGGGGACTGAAGCTGCATTCTCTGGAAGGTAGGGGACAGGGGAGCCTGGACCCCAGCTGGGAGCCCATCCCTATTTCCCAGCATCAAGCAGGGGAAGGAAGCACTCTTTGTGGAAATGTGAATTCACTCCTGTTCCACGCTGGAAGTATGCTTTGATTTTGGTACCTAAGTGGTCAGTTATGAAAAGGGACACTGTCTAGGCAGCTATTAATTAAGGTGAAAATTTCCAAGAGCTCCACAGCTGTCCTCCAGAACACTGCAAAAATATTTTCTGCTTTAAAATGTGTGAAAAACAGCAGGATGTGGCGGTGCACACCTGTGACCCAGGGAGGTGGCAGGCGGGGCGTGGTGACTCTGGGGAGGTGAGCGGGACCTGTCAGTGACAAGCACTGGGACAGCGCCCCCTAGTTCCCAGGACCCCGTATCTGGAGCTACTCGCTGCTTGCATGAGATACGGAAGGCAGAAAGGTGGGCCGGATGCCACATCAAGCTTACTGTTGTGACGCCCACCATAGCCAGTGCACGATTTTAGTTTTGCTTTTATCTTATTTTTCTCTTGCTCTGCTCCGCAGAGTTGGTTTTGCTTATACCCATTCACCCTGCACCTTCCAAATAAACTTTTTGCATTATTGTTTTTTTTTTTTTTTTGAGACAGGGTCTCACTATGCAGTCCAGGCTGGCCTCGAACTCACAACACTCCTCCTGCCTCAGCCTCCTGAGTGCTGGGATGACAGGCATGAACCACCACATCTGACTCTGTTTGTGGCTCGTGTTGTCCAATTCTTTGTTGGATACAGGAAGGGCCTGGGATACTTTTGACTTGTGAGTCATTTCTAAAGGACCTGCCCAATACCATCTGCAGTCTTGGAGACTGAGGCAGGAGGAGTGCAAGTTCGAGCCCAGCTGAGGCAGTGTAGCAACGTAGGAAGACCTGTCTCAAAATAAAAATAAAAGGGGTTGGGGACAGACTTCAGTGGGAAGGCTCTGTATTTATTCCTTAGCGCCACAAAAAGAAAAGTGAGGAAAAATAATTAAAACACTTTGAAGACCTTCCCCTCGGCACGTTTTCTCTCAAGTCAGATGCTGATGGTGAGGAACACATTAGACATTTTCCACGGCCTGTGATTCTTGACCAACTGCTGCCCAGATGCAGTCGAGTTTCTGTCTTTGCTTATGCCACTGAGCTAAGTCCCTGACCCTCAGCACTGGTTTCTAAAGACCTGGCATAGAAAGTTCTTACTGGACTGATGACTGGGGCTTATTATTTTTTATCAGTTAAAAACTCCCAACTGTATCATAAGGACGCATTCATGGGAATTCTATTTTCAGAGCTTCAGGCAGCTGACCCTCAGCTGAGGAGTCTCCTCCTCTCTTCCAGTGCAGAAGCTAGGGCCCGGCCTGGCTGTGATGAACCCCAATCCTGGTGGGCAGGACAGATGCAAACCAGAAGGAAGAGCCCAGTTCTCTCCTGCGAGCCTGACTTTCTGGGGGCAGTCGGAGGCCAGTGGTGGCTGTGTGGAATTGTTGCCCCTACACACAGAGGACACTTGTCTCCTCCTTTCCCATCCTCGTTTCTCCTAAGGACTCAGTTTCTCAACTACACAAGCAAAGACAGCCGAAGCAGGAACCGGGAAAGGGGTGGGGGCGGCAAGGCTTCCGGACAGGCGGGGGTCTGCACACCCACCACGCAGGCTGCCTCCGGTGTGGCCAGAGGAGGGTCCTAGTGGGCAAGGTTCCCAGAGCTGTGGCAATGGCTGGGACATGCAAGGGGCCCCTGTGAAGAGGGAGGGAACCGTGTCGAGGCAAAGCACATTTTGGAGCCGTCACAGCTGAGTAGGAGACGCTCACCGTGACCTGGGTTTTAGTTTGTTGGTTTGTAGCGAGGATGGAACCAGGGCTTTGCATGTGGCATGAGCCCTTTGCAGCTCCATGGAGGGGCTGAGGAGTAAAGAGCGGGTGACCCAGGCAGAGAGGAGTTTTGTCACCTGTGACTGCTGTCCCCACTGACAGGACAGAGGCAGCACAGAGGGGCAGAGCTTTGTAGAAACAATTTCCAGAAACTAATCGGAAATCGAGCCAAGAATGTGTTTGATGTCAGTGTCTAAAGCCCACAGCCGAGAGTCTCTGGCATTTGGGGGCCCTGCTGCCTGCCCCCTCTGTCAGCCACAAGCAGGCATGGCATGGGATCACTGGCTGTGGGCAGCTCCTGGCCCAGCCAGTCATCTCCTAGGCAAATCAGTGCTCCCATCACCTCCGCTGTGCTTATCCCCCGAGACCTTGGGTCTGCACCTGGTGCCCCTCCACCCGCCACAGCACAGGAGAATGTGGGGACGCAGCGGGAAGGGCACCCCGGGTGTATGCTGGATCAGGGCGGGCACCTCTGCCGTCTGTTCCTTGTTCCGCTTCGTGCAGATAAGGCCGAGTCACAAGGTTCCTGGGCCTGAAGGCACTTGGGGTGAGTGCCCATCCCCCTGCTGGGAATTAATCCAACTCAAATCTTGGAGAGTCCATCCTCCCCCGTGGCTCAAGGGCCATCATAGAGACCAGGAGGGGGCTGGACAGGGTTCTGCAGGAGCGCGTGGAGCCGTTTCCCTCAGTAGGGCAATGTGAATTGCAAGGGTGTGTTGTCTGCCTCTGTGGGAGACTGCAATTTCCATTTGGGCACATGAGGGGAAATCTCCATGGGATTTTTTTTCTCCCTAGACAGAGACTTGTCTTAACCACTTGTGGGGACAGCTAGGAACCAAGGACCCTGGAATCCTTGGAGTGACAGTGATTGTGAGTGGCCGCCCACCTGAGCCAACAGAAACCGGAGGGCAAGGCCAAGTCCTCACGAGTGTCCAGGAACCATGGTGGGGATGCCCACTGACTCAGACTGAGGTGTGGCCACATTGCCACCGATAGAGGCGTGGCCTAGGTGCCAATGTGGCACCCTCCACTTTAACCCTTTGTGGTTGCCTCCCAAGCACTGCTCCCAGAGCTGTCTGTCCTGGGTGATTATTTCTGTGGCCAGGGTCTGCACCCATGGGTGTGTGTAGATGTGGGACCACCAGCCTTCATTAGCAGTGAGATGAGCACATTTTCACCTGGAATGTCTGTTCCCCTTCCTGCCAGGGAAGCAGCCACCGGATTGGTGCCCTGTAGCTTGGTTCCTGCCCACCCTGTCTTTCCCTGCTGGTACCTGGCTCTGGAGGTTTCTGGTAAACCCCGAATATGCATAGATAAAAGTTCTGTACTGTCTCTAAACCCAGCTCTCGTCTCCACAGCAATCCTGGGCGTGGGATACACTGCAGAGTGAGCCTGGCCACCCGGACAGGTTCCTTGGCCTGATGGCTGCTTCCCCATCTGAGTGTGGATAGTACTTCAGTGCCATGGCCTCTTTGGATGCACCGTACCATGCATACCATCAAGGAAGTTAGAACTGTGAGCCTCATGATAGGGCAGGGGAAGGGATTCCCTGAAGGCTTCCAGAAGTAATTTTAGAAAGGAACAAAGTGGTCAGTCTCGAGGGCTGCCTCAGTCACTCATTTGGAGGTGTGTTGGGGTCACATCCCCACTCCAAACCCCAGCACACTCTTTGCTGCTCATTGGCATCTCCGTCAGCACTGCCCACTGGCTCCTCCCATGTTCCCGGCCAACCCTGTGAGTGCCAGCCATGGCTCCCAGGTTTCAGGTCGGTTGCTGAGGCTGGACAAGGTGACTTCCTGCTGCCCACAGACCTCCCTGAGTCCCCAGGTCTTTGAATCTCTGTGGCAGGAGGGGCTGAGCCCAAGGCCTGGTAGCAAACGCAAGATGATTCCAACAAGCCTGGGCTTTCAGGGTCCAGGAGAGGGCAGGGACTCCCCCATGCCCTGCTGCTCATGCTAGAATCCCTACTTCTTTTTGCCTCAAGATCGCTGGGGTGGCAAGGAGGCCGTCTGCCCAGCAGCCTTGGGCCCGGGGTGGGGGGTCCTGCCCCAGACTCTTTGACTCAGCTCACATGCAGAGAGCACAGGCCTTCTGATGGAAACAACTTTCTGGGCTCAGGGGATCAAGAGTCACCTGTTCAAAGAATCCAGGAAAGGCCTGAGGTGTGGGGTTTAGGAAGCTGGGGGCCCCAGCACCAGCACCAATCAAGGCCTGGAGGCTGTGGCTGGGGTGTTCTGACGCCTTGGGGCTGCACAGCCCCGGCATGCTCCGTGAGCCTGGACTCCGGGTCCTGGGAGACCCCAGGTCCCAGTTCTGGGCGTACTCACCAGTCTCTCTGTTGGGTACGCTGGGCGGTAGCCAGAGGGCCTTTGGTGCTGTATTTTGGGTTCTGCGAGGGCGAGGGCAGAGGCGAGCCTGGGTGCACCGGGCAGCTGGGGCCCTAGGCTCGACTGCCCAGAGTGAACGCGAGGAGGTCTGGGCGCCGCCGGTCACGTGTCCCCACCCTGCCCCGCCTGGATCCCCAGGAACTGGGGACCTGGTCTGGCCTGGGGCGCGGCAGACTGGTGGGAGGCGCCGGGGCGGGGAAAGCCGGGTGCTCCAGGATCCCCCGCAGTTAGGGGAGGAGGGGCGGCGCACCTCGTAGGGCGCCCGACTGGGCGCTTGGGGAGGAGTGGCCGCCGCGGTCCCAGCCTACACCCGGATTCGCAGGCGGAGCGCCCGTTGGGTACCTTCGCTGAGCTTCTTTTAAACGCTATCTTCTTCGCCTCTACAGATGGGAAACTGAGGCTCGGCAAAGCTGTTTGGAAGCCTCAGGCTGGGGGGGGGGGGGCTTTGCACCCAGGAGTCTCCAGGCAGCGCGCGCGCCTGGCCACAGTGATCTTGGGACGGGACGTGGGAACCTGGGCTGGATGACCAGGGAAAGCCTGGAGGTCTCCCGCGTGCGCGGGCTTCCTCTGGGTCAGGGCCTGCGGGGCCAGGACAGGGCTGGGAACCGTGTTCACCCCTCGGACTCCGGGGCCAGCGGCCGGGTGTTCAGGGGTGCTTTGAGCCCGGCCAGCTCCGAGACGAGGGTCCACATCCAGCCGCAGGTCTTCTATCCCTCTAATGGCCTTGGACACCCGGAGCTGGCATCTTCCTTCTCCAGGGTATCCCTTTCAGCCGCCTGCCCCGAAAAACCATTAAACAAAACCCTTCTTCATCCAGGGCCAGGTTACCACCTTGGTGTCCATCTGCGCACAGGGGAGAGAAGACTGGACACCCAGACAGCTGTTGCCGCCTCAGAAACCGAGCGACAAAACTGGAAAGTGAACCGCACACAGTGCCACAGCGCACTGGGTAACCTGTAGAGCATTTTCCAGAGCCACCAGGCAGCTCCCTCAGAGCTCCTGTTGCCCCTGAGCCCGAGGTGGGTGAGCCCCATGGGGGGTTTAGGGATTTAGAGTCCCAGGCTGAGACAGGGGCTCTCACCCAGCGCTACAACCCTGGGAGTGGAGAAGCTTCAGCCAGGACTTCCCCAACCCTTAGCTTCTGTTCTTGGGGTTTTTATTTTCTTACCACACGCCCTACCATCGCTTGTAAAGCTAATGAACCCCTTAACAGTTGGCACTCGGATTGTAAGCTCCTTAAGGGCAGATAGTCTTAATGCTTCGGGGCTTATTTATATGAACTAATGGTTTAAAAATGTATAAAACCGATGCATAGTGATACAGGATAAAGCCACGTGGTACAGTACATGAAGAATAAAACCCCAAATCGTCAAGTTTATTCCTAGTTCCAACCCCATTCCTTAAGAACAATCATTAATAATGTATATTCTCTCTGTGTGTGTAGGTCTGTGTGCTTGCATATGTGTGCTTAAGCTCGCAGGCTGCAGCCAACGGCAGGAGTTGGAAAACCTGCTTGTCCACCAGCTTGCGTCCTGGGCTTATTTCCAACCTGCCCCTGCTCAGCGCTGCCCTCTGCAGGAGGGGGCAGCAACAGGAGCCACAGAACGGGTTGCTTCGAATGGATACACGCAAGGCTCGCCTGCCTTGTGGTGAGCGCTTGGTAAATACGGTGGTTAATGTAGACCCGCTTCACCGTTTTTAATGACTGTCCATGCTGTGAATTGCCACAGTTATCTTCCAGTCTCCCAGTGATGACAGTTAACTTTTATTTGCTGTGTTAAATAATTCTACCATAAATATCATCATAATTTTAAATCTTGGTGTACATATTTCTGATATAATACCATTATACAGATTATTTGTACCTATTAGTGTTTGTACATTCTTATGTCAATTTGTGTAGGATAAAAATCTTAAAATTGGAATTGCTGAGTATGCAACTTTCAGGTAAAATTCTAAATTCATTTTTCTTTTTGGGTACCACGAATTGATCATGCACTTTCCAGGCAGGCATTCATGCTGCTGAGTTATATCCTTGACCAAAAATTCTTTTTTTTCAATTCCATTTTATTTCAAGGATAAAAAGAAAACGAAAGGAAAAGAACAACCCCTAAAAATTTCAAAATACTTGAGATAGCAGGAGGCATTATGGTAACCATTGTTGATCACCTTGTATTATGTTTTTACATTATCTATTATGTCCACCCTTTTGATTTAACCGACTCTGTTCTGATATGTCACATTTGGTTTTACTCTCTTCCAAAAAAAGTAATAAGAACTGTGGGAGCAATAAAACCCAAAATATGTAATAGTCATTGTACAAAAGAGAGGAAAAGAAAGTGCTCTAAACGATATAACTGCATGTATATTTAAGTGTATAAGATAGACAATGTTATTACTGAGTTTTGTTGGATCATTGAACCGAACTGTTTGCAGTCTCACTGTTTGAATGTCTACTTTATATGCTTTAATTTTGTAACTTGAACAAATATTTCTAAGATGACAATATGTAATCTATTAACTAGTGATTTCCTACTGTTTATTTTTTCTGAAATTCTGTATAACTTGTACCCTTTTTCTGCTTTTTTTTCTTTTTCTCCTTAAATAAAATTAAAAAAATTTCAAAATACATCAATCTGGGGGCAGCAATGGTACATACATTGCACATTATCATCCCCAAATCATTCATCCAGGGCACAAGACATCTGCATTCAATTGTTCTAACAATATCAGCACAAATCTTCCTTTTCAATGAACTCAGAGAAATCAGTAGTACACTTACCTTAACTATTATATATATACATATACATACATTGCTTCTTGTATGATGAAACTATATGATGTCTACACATGTGTCTTCTTTATTTCACTAATGGGTATGTTCTCAAATTGCATCCACTTACCTATAAAAGTCTCCAGTTTATCCTTCTTTATGGCTGAGTAGTACTCCATTGTATAAAAACACCACATCTTTTTTAATCCATTCCTCAGTTGATGGGCATTTAGGTTGTTTCCAAGATCTGGCTATTATAAACTGTGCTGTTATAAACATGGGTGCACATACATCACTGTGGTAGGATGTTTTTAATTCTTCTGGGAAGACACCCAGAAAGGGGATGGCTGGATTGAATGGGACACTGATTTCCACAGTGGTTGCACCAGCCTGCATTCCCACCAACAGTGGAGAATGACCAACACAAAATTCTAAATTCAGAAACATTCTAAGTAATCAAAGCAATCTTACAATGACAAAAAGTTGCAAGTATGATTCAAAGAACCCTCTGTCTCCTAAGCATGCGTGTTAGTATTTTAAGGCAGTATTTTAAACAAATCAGAATCATGTTTGGTAAAACTGAAATCCAGCTATCACAGTGGGTAAATGACGCCGAGATTAAAATACACCTCTCCTTCGTTAGCTTGTTGGTGTTGGGCATCGTTTCCCAGAGATGAGAAATGATCAGGACAGCAAGTGTTTTCAGGACAGCAGGAAGGTGGATGCATTGAAAGTTTTCTTAAGCAATGTCACATGGCGAGAGTATGTTTGGGACCTCTGTGTGTTTCTGCTTCCCAGTGTCTCAGGGCTCCCCCGTGGGCCTCCTGCTGGTACCCTTGGCCCTCTAACTTTTTGGCCTGCTGTGTGACCTCCTCTTCCTGTTCACCTGCTTGGGTTACTGTCTGCTTCTCAAGGCTGTGTGGTTCAGCAGCTTGGGTCTTAATGGAGCCTGGCCTCTGCTGGGACCGAGGGGCAGGGGACCTGGGATCATTCCCTCCCTCATGCTGGCAGCAAGCTCACCACGGATGACAACCTCAGGAGTGCCCTTTAACTTCACTGCCTGATGGTCTGCATCTCTCAGGATGACCAGGCAGACCCGAGGGGTCTCCTTGGGCTTAGCCTCATCTCTCCGAGGGAGAGGAGGACCCTGGCCCACCAAGAGCCAGCCATAGAGTCTGGATGCACTGGCCTCCTTGTTGGCAGGTCCAGGCAAGGCTCGCTGTCACCTGCCCACCTCCTCCTGGGTCCTGTACCTCACTGGTAGGCAGGAGCTGACACCAGACCTGGATGGTGGAAATGAGGCTGGGACATACACAGTGATGTCTTTACCTGGGGTCCGCAGCTGAGGTGGGCTGGCACCAACCGAGGAATCCAGGCTGCTGCTCAGGCAAAGAGAGCAGTGGCTTTTAGTGATCGGCCAGGGTGAGACAGAGGCCAGAGGGCTTCCACTGGCCAGCAGCACAGTTCCAGAGTTTTCTTCTTATACAGAGTTGACCCCTGGGGGGTCATGATCCATGTGACCCAGAGGCTGTTGGATTTTTGTGTAGCTCGCACCATCATCCTGCACAGAACATCCCGACCCAGTGGGTCCTGTGATGGGACTGAAGGACATGGGTGCTCGGGCTGCAGTGGCTGTGGAGAAGTATAAGGGTAGGGTAGGAAAGAGGGAGTAAGAAAAACAATAAAACAGTTAAATTTGGATTTCAGATACATAGGAGTTTTAATTTATGTTCTAATTATTTTACAGGCCATGCTTAGGTGAAAACATTATTTTTGTTCATTGAAATTCAAATTCAATTTGGCCTCTGGTATTGACAGCTTAAAGGTTTTTACCACGGTTACAAAGGGAATCCCTCAGGTAGGTTTTTTACACCAAACTCAGGGGCCAGATGCGGGAGCGGTGGGATCCTGTGGCCTAGGACGTGAAGGTTAGGAGAATGAGTCTAAGTCTGCAGGTCTGGAACCTTCTGAGTAAGGAGAGACAGCCTGTCTCCTCCCCAGAGATACTGGTGTGTACACACCGGGCAAAGATGCACGGATGTGGATTCTCCCTGTGATGTCTGTCTTACTCAGCATTGGTCCCTATCTCTTCATTTCTGCTGGGCCAATTTCTAGGGCCAGGACCTAGCATAGCCCGAGTGGGAAAATAAAGTCCCACTCTGGTAATAAATTTCATCTTATGGTTGCAAACAGGGGTCCTGGTTAATACGTGTCACCAAGCATCAGGGAGAAAGTGTGGGGATGGGCCTGGAAGGCACTAACTTGAGTTTATGGATTTGACTTCTGGAAAAGGACACTTGGAAGTTATCTGGAAGCCTGGCTCAGGGGGCTCCGTGAAGCTGGAGTGTGGCATCCCTGAGGTGCAGACGCTGTACTCGCCTTGGCAGAGCACAGAGTGAGAGGAGGGAGTCCTGCGTGGATTTGTTAGGTAAGAACAATGACTCTGCTCCTTGGGAGGCTCCCGAGGGCGCTTTCTGCACCAAAGCAATAAGGCGGCGAAGGGGTCTTGCACCTTTGGGCCACACAGCACTGGCTTACACCACGGTCAGCGCGGTCAGTAGGCAGTTGTGCCATCAAATTGTACGAACCAGGAATGAAGCAGACACCAGGAATCTGAAATAGCAGAGTTCATGGGAAGATCTTAGCTCTCAGAGGCAGGGTAGATGACATTTTCACAGGGGGAGATGAGGAAGGTGGCCTGGGTCTCTCCGCTAATAGAGCATGATGTTCCGTGGGGCTCAAAAGGTCAGCAGCCAACTAGGGTACTGATTGTTCCCCGCACAAGAATTTGAGAAGTGGTGAGCAGCAGGCAGAGATCAGTTGATGCGAGGGAAAAATGCAATTCCTCACTAGGGGTTCAGGTCTAAGCAGTTCTCAGGTCTACCCAGAGCTCACTGACGAAGGAAGCCACGTTTCCACAAGGAAAGCTCTTGCAATGTGACCACAATTCATTCTACAATGTTCTATATTCCTCCCCCCAAAGGACTCATGTCTGTTTATTTTACATGGAGAGAAGGAAATATCCAGACTCTGGAGGGAGGGCGGTTCCTGGATGCAGATCCTCCTCTGACATCAGCCAGGGGCGCCGTTGGGTCACCATTGGACACAGGAGCTTAGAGAGGACGACACTGCACTTGTCTGTGTTGCCACAGGGATGGGCAGCTCATCCGTGTCGGTGTGAGCCTCAGGTACTGGGAGCCTGCTGGTCTGGTACACTGGTGACTCGACCTGGTGATCAGACCACAAACATGCTGGGTGCCCCAGTAATTTACCTTCTATGTGTACTAGAATCCAGGAGGCAAATTTTAGAGATTGAGGCGGATGGAACTTTGGTAAAAATTTTAGGAGAGTAAAGATGTACAGTGTCACGGGAGACACCCGAGAAGGTCAAAAACAAGTGACTCACTCTCCAGCCCCTACTGCAGAGCAGAGCTGCAGCACTGGGTGAACCCTGTGGATTTGGGAGGCAGCTCGTCCTCCCTTGGGAATACTACTCGGATCCATTTGGGAAGTGATCTGAAGGTTTGTGTGGGATGTGGAGAATGAGAAACCTCTGCAGGCACTGACGCAAGCCTCTCTGGTCAGTCAGGGGTCTGGAGACAATAAGATGGGAAGACAAGACCTACAGGTATGCGGGTGGACCTGAGAGTAGGCATGTAGACAAGTCATCGGTCACTAGAGGCCACCCCCTGCAGAAGGGACACGAATGAACAGGTATCCTGGGTGAGTCGTGTGGGCAGGCCGGACTCTGTGCTTGATCACTCTGATGATGTTCCCTGGTGTCCACAAGGGAGGCTGTCTGGGTCCATCACACCGAGCCTGGTCTAACTACTTCTCTTGCTGAATACCTGACAGATGCCATACCCGATATGTGGTACACCTCTTCCCCCCATAAGCCAAGCAGTCCCTGTGGAATGATGTGCATTTTGGGCATTTAGTGACGAGAGAGAGAGAGTGTGGAATGTGTGATTAAAGAGGAATCAAGATTTTAGTGTCGGAATAAATGCTCAGGCTTACTTTCTGCTCTTCTGAAATAACAAAGTAACCTGGAAATTAGTCAGTGAGCAATAATAACAGGACTCCAAAGGGTGGGTAGATGAGGGCGGACTGGCTGGAGAGCTCAGGACTGCAGGATTGAGAATACAATGATTTTTGTTTTCTTTTCACTTCCCATCGTCCTGCACTCGATGTCAGAGACTTGTACCCAGAGGCTCTGCCACGCCACAAAGGAAAATAAATCCCAGAGAAAGCTCTCCCTCCAGCCCAGGAAGTGGGAAAGGGCACCAAGCAGGGGCCAAGAAGAGCCTTAGGCCTGCTCAGTAACCCAGTGGGCCCGAGGGCACGAGATCTGTGGGCGGCAGGATCCCAGCCAGGCTCCAGGCGCTCCACCCTGCTCTGTGACCAGGGGACAGTTCATCCGACACAGCGGTGGCAGTGAGCCTCACATCTTCCTACCCTCCACTTAGCGACATAAGGAGACCCATCTAAGTTACAATATGTGGCCCCGGGAGCTGCTTCTGAAGCCCCCACAGACAAGCCCGGCAGGGACCAAGTAGTACCTGAATAGGAATCAAACCCTAAGAACACAAAAGCAGGCAGAGCCTCTGTCTCAACCTGTGCAGCGTGATTGTTTGACTACACGGGACCTAGGACCAAGTCTCCTATCGTGCTCACCCATGGCCAGGACCCAGGACAGAGTGTCTGGGCACATCCCGAGCCAGGAAAACCACCCACATGGGAAGAACGGCCGGTGGGTGTAACAGTGAGGGGAGTTGGGTGCTGGACCTGTCTGGAGGGCATTTATAGCACTTGTAAGTGTGCTTCAAAATCAGTGCCATAAAAATGCCTCAATAACCAATTTCAAATCATTGATTTATACACTGATCACCGGGATCAGACTAGGAGCTCGCCCATTCACTGCCTCTTGATCTCCCTGTCTTCAGAGTGGGCATTAGAAGCTCTACCCAGCAGGGGAGGCGAGCACAGGGCCGCACACTGGCAGGCACGGGACATTGACTCCCACATCCTTTCCACAAAGGAGACAGCCATGGCTTCACGCAGAGAAGCAATGCGTCTTCTGGCCTCCCGCACAAGGGGACAGAGCAGCTGGACCCTTCTCCTTTTCCTCGGCAGCCAGCAGAGGGCGTGCTCCTGCTGACCGCTACAGACCCCACCCCCGCGGTGGCGCTATATAAGCAGCCCTGTGTCAAGCTCCTTGGGTTAGTTAAGACCTTCCTTCCCTCGGGTGCACTGATCTCCCTGAGTGCAGCACGGATACCAGTAAGACCTCACTCCGGCAGTTCTTGTAAACCTTTTGTTTGCGCTTCATTTCTCTAGTAGTGCTGTAGGCTCAGAAGTCCTATACACATATTTAAGGTTACTGTCTTGGGAAGCATGGGCAGAGCAGGTGTGGTGGATTAATAATGGTCTGTCCACTTGTAACACCAGCTGACCTGAATCAGTGTGGTGCCGAGTGTGGACGGTCCACCTGAGGATTGTTGCCAAGATAAAAAGGAGACCCGCAGTTCAATTATTATATGTCTGATGATGTGGACAACTCTGTTGAAAATAACAAGAGAAAGCATAGTAACTACTGTAGTTCACCTAATATTATGGTTTTATATGTCTTTTTCATTCCATGTTTTTCTAAGAATTTGTTTTCTTTTGTCTTGTTACAATCTGTTTTTCCCTATAATACAGAAAGGATAGCTATACATGTAGAGATTCACACATGGGGAGAATTTCTAAACAGTTTACAGGAACAGAGTATATAATGCATGACATAATGAACAGATACTCTGAAGAAGAGACACTAAGATACCCATTGCCAATTCTGTAGCATTATGATATAAAATCTAGCAAAACTATTATTCACTGTTCAGAGTGGTATTAGTCTAGTCTTTCATGTTCAATTTCAGCATATGTAAAGATAAGGACAGCTACTATGAAGAGAATGAGAGATATTATGGCAGTCACTATTGACTTCCCCAATGTCAGGTCTTGAAGATCTAAAAAGTCTTTATCATCCTGTTATGACTAGATTAGTTCTAAATATTCAGTATGTATTCAATGCATATGAAGATGAGGACAACTATTTGGAGACAGTAAGATAGACAGTGAAGATCTCCAGTGGACTTGCTTTGAAATCCATGCTTTGTAAAATTGTTTCCTTTAGATTTGTTTTGTTCTGTTTAATCTTACCCTCTTTAAGATATGGGCAATTCTTTTGAAGATAGCAAGAGGCATTATAGTAGCCATTGTGGATCACCTTGTATTTTGTTTTTACATAACATACTATGTCTATTCTTGTTTTAACTGACTCCATTTTGTTCTGTCACATTTGGTTTTATTCTCTTCAAACAAAGTAATAAGAACTGTAGGAGTTATAAAACCTAAAATGTGTAATTGTTATTATACAAAAGAGAGGAAAAGAAAGTGCTCTAAAGGATATAACTGCATGTATGTTTAATTGTGTAAGACAGATAACCATACTACTAAGTTTTTGTTGGATCATTGAACAGAACTGTTTGCAGTCTCACTGCTTGAATGTCCACTTAATATGCTTTAATTTTGTAACTTGAACAGCGACTTCTAAGATGATGATATGTAATCTATCAACTAGTGATTTCTTACTATTTGTTTTTTTGAAATTCTGTATTACTTCTACCTTTTTTCCTGTTTTGCTATTTTTTCTTTAAATAAAATTCTTTAAAAAAATAAAAATAAAAATGAGACCTGCAGAGGAAGGGGTAGTGTTGATGGTTCTCTGTGGTGCTGTTAGTTCTCCTGTTGCTGAGGGTTTTCCGGGAGGAGCTGTCAAGCTTCTTTCCTGATATGAACTGGAAATCATGATATGAAGTGGATATCAGCTGTTCTCATCATCAGCAGAGCTCAGGACCTTGTCTCTGAGAATGGCTGTCATTCACTTTGGGGGAGCTCTGGTCCTCACTTTGAGCATCACTTCCTGGCTCTGGAGGAGAAGATACGTGCTGCTCAATCTCCAGGAGAAGCTTGTCATGCTGGCTTCCTGATATAAACTCAGCGTTCTCACGGTCAGAGGAGCGTGGGATCCTGTTACCACTGAGGATGGCTGTGGTACATTTTAGGGGAAGTCCTGGTTCTTACTTTGAGCTTTGGTTTCTGGCTCCAGTGCAGACCCTTCAACCTATTGGCACAGCTCCTTTACCCTGCTGGCACAGAGTTCCTGGTTGCTACCGCTGACCTTTGGGCCTTCCCAATGCAGATCCATGAAACAGATTTGCATGAGGCAATGTCATGAGCTCTAGGTCTTCAGCTGAACTCATGCAGGACATTGCCATGGGATCCAGGTCCTCAGCTGGATTCTCTAGGTCTTTAATGTTGTGGACAGATTTCCTGCACTTTCTTTGTAGTTGATTCTCTGGGTGACCATTATAAATAATACTATAAATCACTTCTTCTGTATGTAATTGTTTTCCTTGTAAACCCCTGACTACAACAGCAGGACTTATTAAAAAGAGCTATGAACCCTACGGCCTGTTATCCCTGGAGAATTCCTAAGGGCAGAGCCCAGCACAACTGATGAAGACCAGAGGAAACCAGCAGAGACCAGGAGTGATGACCAGCAGTGTCCAGTGGCATCAATTGTGATGATGACCGGGTTTAGCCTATGTCAACCAGCAGTGGCAGCAGCTAACGGTGACCTGAAGCACTTGGCAGACACTGGTGGAGCCCTGCGGAGGGTGCAGCAGAGGTGGTAGAAGCTGCTGCAACAGTTCCAGGTGGCTGCCGAGGGGCCCACAGGTGCTGGCTGCGAAGGTGCCGATGGACGCATCTAAAGCCACCATGGGTTGCGGCCCTAGCAGCCCCTGGTACTCAGCAGCTGGGGCCGCTGTGGAGCTGCACTTTGCCAACCTGTGATTTCCACCTGAATGGAGTCAAAGGACCCTCAAGTGAGTGGCACGGCATACTTCTGCCCAGCAGAGGTGAGAGGGCAGAGGCTCATGGGGACAAGCTCCCCATGGACTTTCCTGGAACTCAGATGTGAGGTCTGGAGCCACAGCAGGTATCTGGCAACCAGGAGGAGATGGGCAAGATGCAGGGTCCATATTCCCTGGAGGAGTCAGTGCTGGGGTGTGCAGCCAGCATGGGAAGGGCAGGGTCAGGTCTCTTGCCTGTGTCACTGAGGTGTCCCCTGAGGCCAATGCCAGACTTTGAGCAGCTGTTGTGGGAACAGTCAAGCTGTTCTTCTGCAGGGCTTCTGGGCTCGTGCTGAAAGTGCTCCAAGCTGATTTAATGATGACCAGCAGAGGACATTGGCTACCTTGAGTGCAGCTCCAAGGTTGGCCCTGAAGGAGTTTCCTGACCCAACTCATCAAATCACACAGCTGCCAAGAAAGCCAGGTACCAGGACTGTCCCCCTGCAGGTGCTGTGTGGACTCTGGTGCTGGTCTAGGTGGTGCTGACATCTTCCTGGTGCCTGGTTCAAGATACATTGCTAATGCTCTCTATTGTTATGGTTACATTACAGTTTTTTTTTACATTATAGAATTTATGGTGTGTGTGTGTAGAAACACCTGTAGAGGCTGAGGCAGAAGGATCACAACTTTGAGCTCAGCCCGGGCAATTTTGCAACTAAACAGTACCCTTCCTCAAAATAAAAAATAAGAGAAGAGCTGTGGATGTAGCTTAGGGGGTGATTCAGGGAGGCTCTGGGTTTAATCCCCAGGACAAGCAAAGCAACATAATTCTAGGTTGGGGTTCATCATTTCAATCTTCCTCCCTTCCCAAGGGGCTGCCTTTCCTAGGCGCTGGAATCAAAGTCCTCCAGGGCCAGTCTGCAACATCCCTAGCACTGCAGGACCTGCAGACCAGTACCATTTGGTCAGATTCTCCATGAAAGACCGAGAGGACCACAGGCTCAGATGCTGGACGGAGGCCATGGGCAGTTGGGCCGCCTGCTGCATGCAGTGAGTCCTCTGCGCCGATAGGGGGAGACAGCGCCGCCCCCGGGGCACCAGGCATGTGTCCAACTTTGGTGATGCTGCAGAGTTAGCCCGTTTTGAGCCTTACTCCCGTGGTCCCGCGCGGTGAGCCGGGATACTTCCCACCTCTATGCTGATGATCTCAGCGAGGGAGCCAACAGGGTTGCATCCCGCTTTCTCTACATGGGCCCCACCTGTCTGGACACTATCTGGACCCGCCTCCTGCACCCCTGCCCCGTGCAGCCGTCTCCCACCCCTTCCCTCCCTGGCCACCCTCCCTCCCATGCCCAGTCACCTTCCCTTCTCCTCATCTTCTGACCCCCCCTTCTCTTCCCCTCCCCCATCACTTTCCCTCCCCCATCACTACCCCTCCCCCATCACTTTCCCTCCCCCAGGGTCCTAGGACCAGGTGAAAGTGACTTCCTGGGCCCTGCAGGAGGATTTCAGGTCCCAGTGACCCTGACCCTGACCCTTTGGTGTCCCTGCCGGTCCCCTCCTGCCCCACGACTCAAAACCAGGCAGTGCTGAGCCCTAAATGAGCAGACATTGCCCTCCCCACCGGACCCCATCCCACTGTTTTTATGCACAATCGTGACTCGAATGCTTTTTAAAACTTATTTTTAGTATCAAAGTAAAAACAAAAAGCACATTGTCCTCTCGCTCGTGGGCAGCTCAAGGCCAGGTGTGGCCAGGGCCCTGGAGGGGCCTGGCTCTGCTCCTGTCCTACTGGGGAGCCCCGGGTGGGGCACCGGAAGTGCTGGGGTTTCGGCCTTCCCCACACACAGGCCAAGAAGGTGTGCCCCACCCAGCCAGCTCCCCCAACAAGAGCCCCTGCTTCTCCCTTTCTGCAAGGCGGGTCCAGTTGTTTATGGCCTCATCATGGGCGGGGCAGGCGCACCCGGAGCCCAGCTCTTATTTTATTTTGAAGCTAGGTCTCTCGCGCTGAGCCCCTGCTTGCCCCACAGTCTGGTGCTGCTGAGGTCTGGCCCCTGGGAGAGCAGGCGTGGCCTCCACACCCTCTGTGGCACAGCTTCTCTTCCAAGGCCACTGGTGTTCTTTGGGTGGCCCTGGGGATGACATCTGGTGGCCTGCAGGGTGGTGATGGCTGAGCTGGGTCTGGGATGGAGTCCCCCAGGGGCCTGTGCTCACCAGGGTATCACTTTGACCCTGTATCTTCCTCCTCCCTCTTTCCAGTGGCCCTGCCTGCTCTGCAGCCCAAAAGGTCTCTGAGCCAGGCCCATGGCACCCTTGGGGACACCCACTCAGCTCTGGACTCCCGGTCTTGGAGTGGAGCACGCGGCCCTTCAGGAGCTCACCTAGGGTGGCAGCTCCAGGTCGGACCCACCTCTGTCTTCCAGTGGCTCATGAGTAGAGAGGGGACCGCCAGAGGGCCAGGTGACCCTGCTGGCCTCCGGAGGTCTGGATGGCTCAGGCTCCTGAGTGAGGCGGGTTGGGGTGGGGCGGTGCGGTGCTACCTGCTGGCTCCCTCTGCTCTCTGACGCCCTCTGCTGGCCATTTTGGGTCTCCCGGCCGTTCCTGCAGTGCCTGGAGTCCCCAGAGTCAGGCCTTAGCACCAGCTATAAGGTAAGAGGCCTCAGCTGACTCTGACGCTTTGCGTGTGCCTCTGTATGGCTCTGCCCTGCAGCCCTCCCTGCCCCGCTGCAGGGTCCGTGAGTAGACACAGACTGTCCCACTGGAGGCCCCTGAGCACTGCAGGTGCCTGACATCATGGTTTCTTCTGGACTGACTCCTTCTTCTGTGCACTGATGTTTATGTTCTTAGCAGAACGGCTCACCATGGCCTTGGGTGTCTGGTTTCAAGTCGATGTTCATTGATTTATTTATTGTTTTTTTTGAGACAGGGTCTCACTCTGTAGTTCAGGTTGGCCTTTAATTACTTTGTAGCCCAGGCTGGTCTTGAACTTGCAGTGATCCTCTTGCTTCAGCCTCTTGAGTGTTGGAGGTACAGCCCCCATGCCCGCCAAGTTGATGGTCTTTGGATGTGTGTCCTACCTTTGCTTGATTCTTAGGTTAGTGGCGTGAGTGAACCTCATGGACACTGCCTGGTGTTGGGGGGCAGACACACTGGGGTGCAGAGCATGGTCGACCCCAGTTCTGTAAAGTGCAGAGGAGACTGTGCCTTCCAGCGGACAAATGGCTGTCTAGGCTGAGGTGGAGTGTGGCCAGGATGGGGCCTGAGTGCCTTCCTGGGTGATGGACTGATTCTGTGTCCTCACAGAGGCAGTGGACGCTCGATTCTGTGTGTATACAGGAACCCATCATCATGTGTGACTGTGCACAGAGGAGCACATTTGTAGAAACCCAGTGACTTGCACATTTGAAAAGGCATGCATTGCATGGTGTGCAGATTACAGCTGATCTAGGAAACTCGGCTCTCATAGTCCAGGCAGGAGGCTTTTGCCCCCTTGCCGGCTGGGGCAGGGGACTGACATCAGTTTTATGGCAGTTTCCCGTGTTGCACTGACAATGGGGAGAGATGTGTCTTACAAAGCACCTCTCTGCACCCTGTGGATGACTGACCTCATCTGGCTGAGCCCGAATGGTTCCCCTGCCGTGACCCCTGTGGTTGATCGGCTGTGTGATAGTGTCACAGAGAAGGCTGGGACCCTGAAACTGTAGGCATCAGTTTCCTGAGGTTGGGCCCGTGCTGTTTGCCTTCTGATCCTGTGGATGGAGTTGATACTGGAGTGCAGATGCTTTCAGATGCGTTTTCTTTTCTCTCTCTCTCTCTTTTTTTTTTTTTTGGTGCCGGGGATTGAACTCATGACCTCGCGCTTGCCAGGCAGGCGCTTAAGCCACTGAACTAAATCCCCAGCATCAGATGCGTTTTCCAAAGAGCAGTCTGTTGGGAGGAAGCAGCGGTGCACTGCTGGGCTCTCCTGTCCCAGAAAAGAGTGCTGGAAGCTGGAGGAGCAGTTTGCAGTCTGCCTCGGTGCCCTGCCCCATGTGAGTCAGTCTGCGTTGCAGGCAGCTGCAGGTGATGCTTCCCTGAGGTCGGTGGCCAAGAGCTTGGCTGTCATTTCTTGAGGTCACTGGGCATGGAATCCCTGCCTCTGAGTGGCCTGTGCTTCCTGGAAGACTGGAAGTCATGTCCTACCAGCTAAGGTCCAACCAAGACCACAATGCCAGGCTCTGAGTGGCCGGTGGAGGACTGAGTGGCTCTGCAGGGGACAGAGGGAACCTTCTGGAAATGCAGAATGGTCAGGCCTTGGGAACTACAGGAGTGGGAAGCCATGCTCCCAGGCCCAAGGGGCGAGGCCAGGAGGAGCTGCTGCTGGAGCCTGGGCTGTTGCGCTGTCTGGGGAGGTGGGACCCAGCAGGAGACTCAGTGATGGTCTTGGAGGCCCCGAGAAGGGGTCTAGCCAGATCCCTGCAGGTGCCTGTTCTGGAAGAGCTGGGCGCCACTCCTGAATTTCCCTGCCGCACTGAGCTGCAGTGGAAGGAGCTTGGGACAGCACTGGGAGAGAGCAGGAGTGCATGACTAGGACATCTGCCAGGCCCCGAGTCTCTATCAGCTTGGGCCCTGCGGGCGGAGAGGGTACTGCCAACTCACAGTGAAGAGCCTGGGGCTTGACTGGATGTGGTGGGACAGGCCTGTAACTCCTGCACTCTGGAAGGATGAGGCAGGAGGTCCAAAGCAATATAATGAGACCCTGTCTCAAAAAAGATAAAGAATCGGCGGGGGGTGCAGCTCAGTGTGATGGTTCTATCCCTGGTGCCACCAGAAACAGACGAACTTCCAGCAGACACCACCCACGCCTGGCATGGTGGTGCATCTATGTTCCCAGAGACTTGTGATGCTGATGTAGGAGGGTGGCTTGAGCCTAGGAATTTGAGAACAGCCTGGAGACCACAATGAGACCTCATAAAAGAAGACAGTAGAACAGTTTTCATAAAATGCCAACGTCCAGCTTGTCTTAGAAAATAGGATGGGACAGCCTCAGCCTGCATCACTCCTGGGCAGTGGTCGAGTGGATTTGGCTTTCTCTAGGTAACAGAAGTCTTCACTTCCCTCTGTGACATCCCTGACCCACCTTGCTGCTTTCTATTTCCTGTCTGGGCCCGGGAGACATTTTCATTCAGGACCTGGATGTCTGAGAGCACTTTTACTTACAGGAGCACTGCATGTTCCTGAAACTGTTTATCAACCTCCGTTTTTGAGGCTTACCTTGCCCATGTGATAGATCTTTTTGCTTAAAACCTTGAAATCCGGAGTTTGTGCTCATCAGGTATTTTTGTGACACAAAGCATGCTTGTGGCTGGAGCCTCAAAGGTCCGCTCTTGTACTCTTAGTGGCAAACTTTACTCCTCCCAGGCAACGCTACCTGATTGTGTGAGCTCGGGTCCTGCTGTTACCTTCGGTCCCCTCCCCAGAGCACCTTGCCTAAATTCCACTAATTCAGTCACCTTGATCTGAGACCGTTTTCCTCCTGCAGAGTCAAGCATCCTTCCTGTGATTCAGTGAGGTGTAGACCCATGGGGTGGCCCTGATGTCCACCTCCCCACCTCCCGGCCTGATTCCTCAGTATCTCCTTGGATTCAGTACATTGCAGGGTGCTTAAATTTGCTCGAGTTCACTGCTGTGGTAGAGATCTTAACATGTTCAGACAGTGAGGCATGGTGGGGGTATATGGTGTGAGGCAGGGGCATGATGGGAGGGAGAGGGGGGCTAAAAGGAAGGGGTTCTTCTGTGACACCCTAGGGATTTGACTGCCAGTGTCATTGGCTAGTTATAGTTTCTCCTCTCTGGAACTGTGTTATTCCAGCCTTCAGGGGAGTGGGAATAAGATTGGCAGTGTCAAGCCCACAGTGACAAGCGCTACCTGGGACCTGACGAACACGGGGTCTACTCTAATGGGGGAGTGGCTATGCTCTGGTTACTTTACAAGTGACATTCAGAGAGGTGAAGAAACGTGAAGACAGCCCCATGACTGGTAAGGGATGGAGTTGATGCCCAATCCGGCCCCATGTGACCCCCATCCATGCTTCTGATGACTTGCCGTTTGCAGGCGTCTGATCCTGAGTCATTTCCTGCTCTTTGGGTGCGTTAATCCCAACCCCTTCCACCTTCACTTAGAGGTCAAATGTGGTGTTGTTCTTGGATTTGCCTCTGGCTTCCTCGCCTTTGCTGCCACACAACGCTCTGAATCGGGCACAGTGTTGTGAAAAGGACGCACCAGTTGACTTGCCCGGTGTGGCCAGTTTGCTTGCCACAATGACGCAGTGTGTCCTCCTAACTAGGTGGGAACCAGCCGTCACCCAAGTGGCCTCCGCCCCAGAGAGGAATGAATTCCTTTCACTGCAGCCAGCACCACAGAACACTCAGGATAGAAGAGGGAGGTTGGCACTCTGGAGTGACTAAGCCCTTGCTTTCTCTTGCTTAGTAATGCCCGCTGGAGCATAGAGCTGGAAAGGCCCCGCCCATGAGGTGGCCTCCACACCCAGCCTCCTGCAAGCATGGAGCTAGGAGGCCATGCTCTCCCCTAGGCGAGCAATAGTGAGTGGGAATCTCACTTATGCTTCCGATTCCGAGCCTCTTCCTGTACAGGAAGTAGGGGATGGGCAGGGCCAGTATCCATCCTCTTGTCTTGCTTCCAAGCCTTCCTGTAGTTTGTTAATTCAGTTGGGGTCAAATGACAAGTCCTGAGCAGTGTAGCTGAATGGGGGTCATGCTTCACTTCCTGGAAGAGCCATTTAGAAGTCACTTTTCTTTTCTAATGCTCTTTTTTCCTGCTGCTACGATGATTTTGAGGGACACCAGTTGCAAACAATGTTGGGCGTACATGGGCGTACACTGGCTACCCGGGCTTGTGTGGTAGTCTTCAAAGCTGGCTGCAGTGAACCACGTTTCCTGATATTATGTGCTTTGATTCCCCTCAGTCAACTGAATGTGGCAGATGTGGTTTGTCCCTTATGGAGCAGACCCTAAGAAGGCCTGCTGGCTGATGTATTTCCACTTTGGGGGAGCTTTAAGCAGCCACACAAGAAGTCAAGCTACTGTGCTGCACTTAGGAGAAAGGAAGACCTGAGGCCACATGGAGAGAGAATGATCTCATTATCCAGGTGTTTCAGCTGTGCTCAGCCCTCCAGCCGTTCCACCAAGGTGACAAGCATGTGAGGGAGCCACCTAGGATGTGCCTGCCTACTTGAGGTCCTACATTCTGTGGTGCAGAACAACCACCCTGCTGAGCCCCATTGATCCACATACCCACGAGAGGTCATAGAATGGTGGTGTTTTGAACCACTGAATCGAACTGTAGGTAACTGATGTAGTGCAGAGAAGCTGGAGACATATTGGCCACTGTAACTGAGAGTTTGTCTGTTGGTACTGTTAGAATTATTATTATTATTTTTCACATGATAGGTGATTAGTTCAACAGACCCTTCAGGATGTAGCCTCAGCCTTGGACTCAGGGAGAGTGAGCAGACACAGCAGTGCCATCCTCTGGATCCAGAATGGGAGGAGTAGAGCCAGGGATTTAGCTCAGTGGCATAAACATCTGCCTGGAAAGCATGAGATCATGAGTTCGATCCCCAGTACAAAAAACAAAAAGGAGAGAAGTACATAGTGACCATGACTCTGAGAGTCCAAGCCTGTGGTGATGAAGGCCTGGGGTTCTTAGTGCTGGTGGAGACCCAGGAGGAAGAGTGGATCTGTTAGAGGAAGGAAGCAAGAAGGAGGAGGCACTTAGGTTTGGATTGCAGGAGCTGGTGGGGTCTGAACAGGAAAATAATCATCAGGCAGAGTGAATTTGACTTCATCTCTCAGTTAAGAGAGCGAGGCTGGAGATGAGTGGGGAAGTCAGAGCTGCCCCACTTCACCCATAGGGAGGGAGAAGAGGGACAGCTGGGCTGCTGGGGAATCACGGAGCATGTGGGTGGCCTGGGGACCCGCAGATTGGGGCCTGGGGAAGACTGGATCTGAAAGCCTTAGTGCATGGGATTGAACGACATCAAAACTTGAGGGCAGGACTGAGAAGGGTCTCAGAGCAGAAACTCAGGCTCAAGCCAGAGGCAATGTCAGGCAAAAGAAAGATTTGATCTTCACACCTTCTCCATCCCTTCATGTGTCCACCTCTCTATCCATCCATCCACTCATCCACCCCCTCTCCATCTACTTGTCCATCCATCCATCCATCCATCCATCCATCCATCCATCCATCCATCCATCTCTTTATCCATCAAACCATCCACCTCTCCATCCATTCACCACTCCATCTATCCATTCATCCATCATCTGCTTTTTTTAGATATTGGAGATTGGAACCAAGGGCTCAAGGTATGCTAGGTAAGCTCTTTACTACGGAGCTATACCCCAACCCCTTTTATTTCATTTTGGAGACAGGAACTTGCTAAATTGCCCAGGCTGGCTTCGAACTCCTGCCTTGGCCTCCTGGTAGCTAGGGTTATAATTATGTACCACTAGGCCTGGCTGGGTATCACACCCTTATGAGAGCCTGCCACAGACTGGGGACAGGGATCAATTAGGAAAATCCTGCCTTTTGTGGGGAGCACTCAGGGACTCCTCTCACACTCTCTTCTCTTTGACCCAGGACAAGACAGCAGCTACATGAGTTCAGGGCTCCCCTGGGACCCAGAGCTGTCCCTTACGTGATCCTCTGGATGCTTTAACCCTCACTAACCCTGCCCCTTGCACCCTGTCCAGGAGAAAAGTGGCCATGAGCAGATCCACTAAGCGGCGTTTACTTCTCGTGGAGCTGCGCTGAGGTGGCACAGGGGAGGCTGGAGGGCCACACACTCGGATACTGAGGGTATTTAGGTATCAGGGAGCGAGGCAGTGAGGGGTTAACTTTAGGACCAAGGAGCACAGTGTCTATGAGAAAACGAATTTCCAGCTCCAAACAGCAGACTAGGACACAGCCCTGGAGCTCAGCCTGGGTGTAAACCAGGGACCATGTGTAACTGTAAAGACTATTTATTTTGAACATGGATCCAACAGTATTTTCTCCCCCTTTTCTTCCCCCTCCTCTTTTCCCTCCTTCTCTCTTTCTTCCTTCTGCTCCTCTATCCTCCTCTCACTGTTCTTTTCCTCGTGTTGTGCAAAGCCTCTGTGCTTCCTGTCCTAGCCGCCTTGCGGGGCGTACATTCTTATCATCACCCTCTGCTTCATCCTGAAGGCAAACATCCTTCCCTGCTCCGAGGTGACAGGCTGTGTTTATCCGGGACCCTGGGGGTTCAGCGCTGTGGCCAGATGGCTCCAGATGTGCTCAGTGTAATGTGAGGAGTCGGCCGAGGCCCCGAGCATGTGACTCAGGGGCGGGGCGGAGGGACGTGCACAGTGTGTCCTGCACACTTGGGACGCACTCTGCGCTTGGCTGGCTTTGGGGTGTCTGTGGTGGGGGCGGGCCGGCTCCTGCTGGCACTGTGGCGGGCACTCCCTGCCGGCGTGAGTCATGCCTATTTTTAGCCCCATACTCATTCAGGTAGGCCAGGATAACTGCTCCCTGTCCTGCCCCTCTGTGTCCGGCCTCCAGGGGTGGACCCGCTGGAGACGTGGAAGCATTTTCCAGGCTTTCCTTGTGTATGTGTGATATTTAGCAAGGCTGGCAAAGCAGGGAGGGAGTCAGCCATGCTGGGAACTGGTGACACTGTGACAGTGCATTAGCCAAACGGCTGTGAGGGCCCCTGAGCCCACAGGCTGGGATCAGAGGGAGCAGACAGCCACACACTTGTCATATCTCCAGCTTCCTCTGCCAGGGACAGATGTGCTGGGGAGGGGGATGCACTCCTGTCCTTCTGTGCCTGGTATAGTTTCAGAGGGGGGCCAAGGTCATGGAGCTGTGTCTGTCCCTGAAACCGTGGTGGTGGGGGTCTGGTGGACATGTGCTATTTGCCATCTGGGTTGATGACACTGATTACCAAGCATTTGCTTATGGCGACTTTGACACAGTTTGTCAGCAAATAGGGCCCAGTCTGGCTTGGGTTTCCTCAGAAGCACCCCTGGGACAAAAAGTTGATTTGAAGTGGTTTAGTTGGGTGCTGATTGAGGGAGGCACTGGTGGTGGATGAGGGACAGAGTGTGTGGCCCAAGTAGGTGGCACTGCGGTCTCGGAGTCCAGCTGGGGACCAAATAGATATGCTCCGGAGCTGTACCTCCCGAGGGGTGAGGAAGCACAGCGTGTGTTCCCCATTTCTTGCCTTGCTGTGACAGCTCACAGCTCACCAGCACGTTGGTACTTTGGTCTCCCCAGTGTGGCGCTGTGCTCCCCAAAGGGCCAACGGCTCAAGGGAACTTCAGGGGCTTGCGGGGAACATGAGAAAGCAGGGGGTGCTGGGGAAGTGGGTGGGGCCCACCGTGCCCTGAAGGGGACGGAGCCACGGACCAGGGTCTGCTGTGTGGCACTAGACACACTGCCAGCCCGTAGGACTGTAAGCATCTCGTCCTATTTCCTGAAGGGGCCACTGTGGGATCCACAGGAAGGACTCATGGAGAGCGGCTCTATGGCTCTCCTGGGCCTCTGCAGATGTTTGTGGGGTGGGACGCATGACAGCTTCCTGAGGTGAGAAACTCCCTGCAGCTGTCCCCTTGGGACACAGTTCAGGCTGGGTCAGCAAGTTGTCCCCTCCTCTGGGCCCAGTGTCTGGCTCCAGAGGGACATACATCCTGTGGGCCAGCTAGAGCCTTTCTTGGGATACACATGTAACCCAGAGGTTGTACCTCAGAGCTACTGGTGGCCAGTAGAGTGCTGGGGTCAAGGTCTACTTGGGGAGTGAGTCCAGGGGAGCCAGGCGGAGCTGCCCCTGGTCTGGCTGCTACTTGTTAGTGGGAGCCTTTCTGCTTGAGACAGCAGGAGCTGGGTTTCTGTGCTGGGAACCCCAGGAGCTCAGGAGAGACCTTGGGGGTGCTAGAGTGCTGGATGGTGCAGTGTGCTTGCTGCCTTGGAAGGAGCTGGAGGGCAGGAGAGCACCCCCAGGAGCAACCGATGCCTCTGCCAGGTTCTCTCCCCCTTGGGGCAACATCCACCTGGCTCCTACCCTCTGTTGTGCTCTTGGATGCCAGGTCTTCTGTACCCACAGGGCCAAGGCCCCAGCTGGCTGGTGTCTGCGATTTGCCTCCGCAGCCTCCTGCAGGGGGCGTCCTGGCAGTGCGTGGTGAAATGTGGCATCCTCCCCAGGGTCTCCTCTGCTGCTTGGGGAGGTGGATGTGTAGCCCCGAAGGCAGGGCTGGAGGGGAGCACTCTGACTTCTGGTCACTGCTCCTTACGTGGGTGTCAGATTTGCTTCCCATTGCGTCATCTACTGCTCTGTCACTCATCCTAAGATCATACTTTCATGGGAAGGGACCAGGGGATGGAGGAGCTGTGTGGGAGGGAGGGAAAGGGGCGTCACAAGGACTGAGGTGTGTTATGTACATGTAGCGACTCACCACGACAGGTGTCATAATGATACACTGCAAACATGCACTAATAGAAATACAAATTAAAGTTGTGCTAGAAAAAGGACCGAGAGCCAACAAGTGGGATAATAAGAAAGTAAAAGCTTCTGCACAGCAAAAGGAACAACCAGGAGAGTGAAGAGACAGCCTACAGAATGGGCCAGCTATTTCTCAGACAGGACTAACGTTTAGAGTATTTAAGGAACTCAATACACTTAGGCTTTCCCTGACAAAAAGGCCCATCAAAAACTGGGCAAGTGGAATGAAGAAAAAGTACAAATAGTCACCATTGCTGGCTGTTAGAGAAATGCAAGGTAACACAGCTCTGAGATTCCATTTTGCCCCAGAAAGAATGCTGGAGAGGCTGCAGGGGGGAAAAAGGAACCCCTTCTCCACTGCTGGTGTTAGCGCAGAACTTGTATAGCTGCTGTGGAAATCAGCAAGGAGAGTCCTCGCAACCCTGAAGCTAGAAACTCCGTTTGACCCGGCTCTTCCGCTTCTAGGTATCTTTGCAAAGATATGGTGTTACGGTGATCCATGCACACCCGTGTTTATAACACAACTTGTAATAGCTAAATCCTGGAAGTGGTCTATTTGTCCACCAAGAGGTGAATGGATAAAGAAAATGTGGTATTCATACAGAATGGAGTCCTCTGCCATAAAGAAGGATAAGCCTGAGATTTTTGTGGGAACATGGAGGAACCTTGAGGCCATAATGTTAAGTGAAATAAATCAGACACACAAGCTTAAATATTATATGGTTTCTTGTATATGAAAATCCCAAAGTATAAATGAAGAGCAAAACTAAAGATGGATAAAGAGGTAGGAAGCAGGGAAACGGATCTTTCTCAAAGGGAAGAAGCCCAAGAGATGGAGCGAGGGGAATGAAAATGAACAGAGACGCGTGGTGTGCAAGACTAGCTCCATGTGGGAAGGTGAGCATCACGTGTACAAACACGTGCTTGTGAAAAATACAATTCCGCTCTCAGTGGCTCCTCTGGCCCAGTGGCATCACTGACTTCTCCAGCGCTTCAGGGGAAGGTCACAGCTTAGCTTCTGCTCCCTCGCCCTGCCTTGTCCTGGTCCTCAGGAGTCTGGAGACCACAGGGTCATGAACGGTCAGTAAAATCAAAGAGTCAAGAAGTTGGGGTGGGCGTGGCCTCCTCTGGATGCTGGGATCTACTCGCCTCTCCCGCCACCTTTCCCTCTGTTCCTCCTCCTCTCTCCTAGCAGAGTTCCTCCTGCTCCTTCCTGGTGGCCTTCCTGGTGCTGTCAACAAGCCCTCACCAGAACTCCCCTTGGGCACCGTCCTGGGTGTGGTGCATGGCCCAGCTCCTCTGTGACTGGAGTCCCCGGGCATGGGGTGACAGTGTTCAGAGCATCTGTCCTGACCATGCAGAGGTCTGGCACTCCCTTCCCTTGTGAGCCCAGGTGGGTGCAGCCGGCAGAGGCCCAGCAGTGCAGAGACTGTCCTGGAGTCCTGTAGGAACTGGGCTGCTTAGGGGAGCCCAAAGCTGCCCCCACAGGGGCTCCTTGGTGTGCAGGAAGCTTGGGCGCCCGGCCAGCAGCCTGTGAGTGCACTCATGCTGCAGGGGCTACAGGGTTTCCCAGCTGTGTTTCATTTTTGGCGGGGACTGAGGAGGAAATGGGCCTCAGCTGCGGCCGCAGTGGTCCGTGGTTAAAAGTGAGGGGGACACTGCTTGCTGAGGAGGCCCATGCAGACCGGGGCTCCATTGGGGACGTGGGATTCGGTCTGGTGAGGGGGCTCTGGAGATCCAGCAGAGGCTGACACTATAGAGCTGGGGTCGGGGGAGCTTGACTTCTTGTCCTTTGGTGCCTATGGGGGAGGTCACGTGGTCTGCTGTTTTCTCCCCTTCGCCTGTGCAGGTTCCTGCAGGGTCAGGTGGGGACAGAAGAGGCATCTGGTCAGCAGCTTCAGCTATCCCCATGGGACCTTTGAGGGCTGGGACGTCCCCAAGAAGCCGTGGGAGACACTGCAGGAAGGAAATGGCTTTGGGGCTGCTAAGAACACCACTTGGCTTCTGTCTGGGACCTTGCTGGCTTTAGGGGGACCCTCTCAGGTGCCAGCAGGAGCCCCAGGTCCCATGCCACTCATTTCATGCTTTCTGTGGCTTAGTGAGTTACATGTGAATGTGGGTACCAATCTGCCAGCCGATATTTGACTGATGAGCAAAAGCCACAGTGGGGGAAGGGCTATATTTTCTGCGAAAGGTGCTGGAGCGATGGGCCATCCATCCACACACCTGGCCCCTGAGGTCTCCTTTTAGCTGGTGTGTAGTATTAAGATGCCTAGAAATGGGGCTCATTGCCGCCTGTCTACAGATACTTTATGTCTTGCTGTGACTACAGCAACTGCATAGGGTACAGACAGCCTTATAACATGTTTATGTTAGCGTAAATAGCAAAACTGTAGATGATGTTCTAGTGTTTTTTGCAGGCTTTTTTGGAATGTATCTGTGCACTGCTGTACTTTGATTATTTGGATAGCAGCACATAGGAGACTGGGGGTGAACTTGGGGTCTTTTCTCAGCTGCCTCTTAGTATCTTGGCATCAGCCCCATTTTCAAGGCTGGGTAGAGACAATTTTTCTTCACATGACTTGAGTTTGGCCTCTCCCATTCTTCAGATACAATCTGCAGCTTCTTGATTCAGGACCCGATTTCACATAGCTCAGCTGTGCTTTTCTCCTGTACATTCATTCACTGTTTGTGAACATACGTTTTCTCTGTCCCGAAGCTATGCTGACCTTGGCCTATAACCTTATTCCTCCACCACTAGTTTCTGCGTAGCTCCTCTGGTTCTGAAATATATAACCACTACCAGCTTGATTTACCTACGTGAAACTTTACTCAATTGAGGGCATTTCCCGAAGGCTAGGTGTAGTCGACCAGAAGTCCAGATCGTGGTGTGTCATATGCGGCTGCCAGTAGCTGGGTCCTATAAATTCCACTGTGCTTAACATTCAAAGCTTCTCAATTGTAACTTTATATGCTAAGAAGTAGACCCAGAAGGATGAGGGAAATACCTGAGTTCTCCCAGCTACTTGGGTTACTTGCTAATCAGGCCTGGAGATTAAGTTAGATGTGAATTATCTTCCCTTTACCAAGAAGGGTTGTCCTGGAGATACCAGTTCAGTGTAAGTCAGAAAAAGGCGACAAATAGAATCTGTGTGTAGTGCTTGAGCTAAAGACTTTATTAATCCATTGCGCTGTTCCATTTTCCCCCTTCACATTTATGGAAAGAACAAATGTCAGCATTAGAGATCTAAAGGAATTTATGGTAAGAGGCCTACTTCTACAAAAGGAGCCATTGAAATGGATTTTTAAAGATATCAGAATAATCCACTTCATGCATTGACTGCATAGATGCAGACACGTTATAAAAAATGTCCTTAAATCTCCCCTTATGCAAAAGAAAGACTGTATCAAAGAACGTGTCATAATTTTGAGGCCTGATAGTGGAGCAATGGAAAGCTAAAATTTGGCACTTTGAACGCTAAAAGGTGCCTTCTTCAGTTTAACCTTAGAAAGGTGTGGTGGGAGGGAGGAAAGATATTACAGGACCCTGCCGGATTGCTGACCCAATATTTCCTATGATTATCTGGCCTGTGTGTATTGTTCTAAAAGCTAAAGCTTAAATCTTCATGTTACTGCCTGCTAGATACCTTGTTCTCTGGTAGAAAATTCTCCTGGTCTATATTCAAGGAGTGGTTGAAATTGATTTTTTTTTTTTTTTTGTACTGGGGATCAAACTTGTGACCTAATGCTTGCCAGGCAGGGGCTTGATTTTGTGTTGATTTTTAAGTCCATATAATACATTATATATGTTTTCTAAAGAGAAAGAAAAAGAGGCTGGGGATATAGCTCAGCGGCATAAGTGCCTGCCTGGCAAGTGCAAGGTTCCCAGTTTGATTCCTGGTACAAAAAACAACAGCAAAAAAAAATCCCCTTGCATCTTGTGGAAATTTAATTCCTAACAGATCTTGAACTTCCATGTGAAACACTAACCATGAAGCTCGCAGGGGATAAACATGAAAAAGTCCTCAGGTCTGACATCACAAGCGCGGGCCCTGAGTGAAGCTCCCGGACCGAGCACTCATCACTTGGATGGGGCCTTCCAAGGCCCGGGGTCCCCTCCCGGGTGCACCAACCCCAAGGGTGGGCTCTGCACCTGCTCCCCACCTCATCTCCCCGGACTCTGGGAGCAGAAGACTCTCGATGCTGGCCCATGGGCAGTGCTAAGCTGGCAGGGAGCGTGTGACACCACACAGCCATTGGGGCCTGGGAGGAAGGGGTACCCACACCCACGGGAAGCAGGACAGCGCTGCAGGCAGTGAGAATGCCGTTAGGTGTAGATGTGTTTGCTTGGCATCGTTATGGAGAGGCGAGGTGGCGAGGTGGTGGTGAGGAACTGATGGAGAGCAGGCTGCTCCCCAGGCACAGCGGGTACTGGGCCTGTCGCTCCAAGCGGAGTCCGAGAGCACGCTGGTTTCCAGCCTGGTCCTTGCATTGCTTCACTGGCCCCGGCAAAACAGCAAGCAGTTGAGTTCCTGAAAATGCTCTTCTTCATCTTGGGCAAAAGATCCAGCTTAGAAGACCTTGTAGGGGGCACTGGGGATCTAGAGTGAGATGCCAAGGGCTCCATGGCACCACGGCACCTGGGTTTTACCCAGGCTCTCCTAGGAGGATGACTGGCCCATGCTTAGCTGGAGTCTAAAGGGAAGAGGAAGAGGAGGAGGAGGAGGAGGGATAGAGGTGGTGGTAGGGAGAAGGGAGGAGGAGGGGGAGGGGAAAAGGAGGAGGAAGAAGGGAAGAGAAAGGGATGGGGGAAGAGGAGAGGGGAGGAGGAAGGGTAGAGATGGGGTAGGAGGAAGAGGGGGAGGGGAGGGGAGGAAGAAGAAGAGGATGGGAAGAGAAGGAGGCGGGGGGGAGGTAGGGGAAGGGGAAGGAGGGGGGAGGGCAGGAGAGGGAGGAGAGGAGGGGGAGGAGGCAAGGCCGAAGTTGCTCTGTGGGGGGAAGGGTGTGGGCAGGATGGAAGGGAGGTGAGGGGGAGGGGAAGCCCTGGAGGTGCTCCCAGAAGTTCTCCAGGTCATGGTCCCCGCTCCCCTCCCACAGATCAGACCTGCCCTCTGCCTTGTCCCCCTGTCACAGTGGGAAGGGAGATAAGGACTGAGTGAATAAACAAAGCTTCTCTCTTAAAGATGGGCCACAGACATGCCTTTCCTTCTGTTTATCTTATTTTTAATTTTATTTTGTGTACCGGGAATTGAACTCAGGACTTTGTGCTTGCCAGGCAAGCACTTGTGCCCCTGGGCTGTATCCCCAGTTGTTATTTATTTTTTTAATTTATGAAGATTCATCTCCCACCTTGGCACTCTGAAGGGGAGTTTTCTTTTCTGTCTTCCCTTGGTATTTTCTCTTAGCCTGGTACTGATAGAGCTGTGGGGGACCGGCGGCAGCTGAAAAGATAAGAAGTATGAAATATAAAGGACCATTATTTTGAGAATGTGGGGAGAGACACCCCCGATCCCCTGGGGCGCAGCATCTCCACCCCGGGGTCTGGCGGCCATCTCTCCGCAGAACGCGTGGAGTGAGGCACATAAGTAGCCTCGGCTTGGGGTGGAACCCAAGGGGGCATTAGGGATGCACAGGTAGCCCATTGGTCTTTGTTTGGCACCATAGGTAAATTCCTAGGGGAGGAGGAGATAGGAGCTCCTTGGCTTTACCAGCTACAGTGTCCTGTCTGGGCCTAAACTCTTTCATATCCCGTCTTATGATTATTATTATGAAAAAGGGTGAAGATTTCTCTCTTTAACTGCTTCCTGCTGGCAGAGGGCACTGTATTGGAGCCTAGGGGAGTCCACGGGATGACGGTGATGCCCAGGTAGAAGCTGGTGCCAGGTGTTTTAGCCAGGACAACTTCACTGGTGAATGCACTTATGTTAGACTGGAAAAACAAAGAGACAAGATGTTATGAGGAGGCATGGTACTGTCATATTTAAGGACCCAGGTGAAGTAAAAGGAAAAGTGCCTTTGATTTAGACATGTCATTATATCAGGACCATGTTGAGGTAGAAACATTTGCACGGTAAGGCAGAATTCTGAAAATTAAATGTGGGGTGAGGAGGAGTGAAGTCATGAGATGTATTTACTCCCCTATCTGAAAGGGTAAAAGTTAAAAGGGTAGGTAGGTAAGTTAGTGTAGCTCCTCCAATTAAATGTATGAGTAGGTGTCCGGCAGTAATGTTTGCATTTAAACGGACTGCTAAGGCGATTGGCTGAATAAATAAGCTAATTGTTTCGATCAAGATTAGTATTGGAATCAGCGGTCCAGGGTTCCTTGAGGAAGGAAACGAGTGAGGGATGATTTTGTTTTATGTCGGAACCCTAGAATTACTGTTGCTGCTCATAGTGGAATAGCCATGCCTAAGTTTATTGACAGTTGAGTGGTAGGGGTATAGGAGTGTGGTAGGAGGCCTAGGAGATTGGTAGACCCGATAAATAAAATCAGGGAGATTAGTATTAGTGATCAGGTACATCCTTTAATATTATGTATTGTTATCATTTGTTTCAGGATGAGTTTGACTACCCACTGTTGAACGGCAATAAGGCGGTTATAATTAAATGGGTGGGGGAGGGGAATAAAATAATTGGAAATATAATAATAAGAATTACAATAAGTAATCCTATTAATGTAGGTGTGATGAAAGAGGCAAATAGATTTTCGTTCATTTGTTTTCTCAAGGTGAATTATGTTTTGTGATTTTTAAGGTTGTTGTTTTAGGTTCTATATAGAACAAGTGAGATGAAATTTTTAATTGAAATAACATGAATAGAGAGATGATTATTGACTGTAAACCATGTGGATGTATCTAGCTGTGGCATTTCATTATGGAGGAAATACTCCTCTGATCTTTAACTTAAAAGGTTAATGCTGTAACTAGCTTCATAATGTTATAGTATTGAAGATGATCAGTTTTCAAAATCTTTTAATGGTACTATTTCAAGAACGATAGGCATAAAACTGTGGTTTGAACCACAGATCTCTGAACATTGCCCATAATATAATCCCGGATGTGATGACATTAAAGTAGCTTGGTTCAGGCGCCCTGGGATTGCGTCCGTTTTTAGCCCTAGAGATGGAACTGCTCATGAGTGGAGAACATCTTCCGATGAGATTAATATATGGACTGGTGTCTCCATTGGTAACAACTCAATTGTCTACTTCAAGTAGTCAAAGTTCCCCAGGTTTAAGGTCTGTTGTAGGTACTATATAAGAATTGAAATTAAGCTCTTCATAGTCCGTATATTCATAGCTTCAATATCATTGATGACCTATTGTTTTTACAGTGAGCGATGGGCTGTTAATCTCATCTATTATATATAAGATTCGAAGAGAGGGAAGAGCAATTAAAATGAGAATAATGGCTGATAAGATAGTTCAGATTGTCTCAATTTCTTGAGCATCCATGGTGCTTGTATGGGAGAGTTTTGTGGTTAATATAATTGTAATAAGATACAAGACTAATGTGCTGATTAGGAAAACGATCATTAATGTGTGATCATGAAAGTGTAGTAGCTCTTCTATAATGGGGGAAGAGGCATCTTGGAAACCTAATTCATAAGGATAAGCCATAAAGATATATAGGGGTTTAACCAATAATTTAACTTTGACAAAGTTACATAATGTTTTTACTAATATCTTTTTCTGGTTAATAGAGTCATAGGGGTTATGGGGTTGGCTTGAAACCAACTTTAGGGGGTTCAATTCCTTCCTCTCTTGTCCCTAAGACTTAATATATGTAGGTTCCTCAAATGTATGGTATGGGGGAGGACAGCCATGAAGTCATTCAAGGTTAACTGGTGTTAATTCAATATCTATGACTTCTCGTTTTGATGCAAAGGCTTCTCAAATTATGAAGACTATCACTATTACGGCTGTAAGAGAAATAAATGAGCCTATTGATGATACAGTATTTCATAATGTATATGCATCTGGGTAGTCAGAGTATCGGCGAGGTATTCCAGAGAGCCCTAGGAAATGTTGAGGGAAAAAGGTCAGATTGACTCCTACAAATATTATGAAGAAGTGAATTTTTGCTTATGTATTATTTAGTGTATAACCAGAGAATAATGGGAATCAATGAGCAAAACCACCTATCATTGCGAATACAGCTCCTATGGACAATACGTAGTGGAACTGAGCAACTGTGTAGTAGGTGTCGTCTAAGACGATGTCTAGTGAGGAGTTGGCTAATACAATACCTGTTAATCCTCCAACAGTAAATAGGAAAATAAACCCTAGAGCTCACAGTATTGCAGGGGATCATTTAATATTACCTCTGTGTAGTGTTGCCAATCAGCTAAATACTTTTACTCCTGTAGGAATTGCAATAATAATTGTAGCAGATGTAAAATATGCTCATGTGTCTACATCTATTCCGACGGTAAACATGTGGTGAGCTCAAACAATAAACCCTAAGAATCCAATAGATACGATAGCTCACACCATTCCTAAATATCTGAACGGTTCTTTTTTACTTGAGTAGTATGTAACAATATGTGAAATCATTCTGAAACCTGGCAAGATAAGGATATAAACTTCAGGGTGCCCAAAGAATCAGAATAAGTGTTGATATAGGATGGGGTCTCCTCCCCCAGCAGGGTCGAAAAAAGTTGTGTTTAAATTTTGATCTGTGAGCAGTATAGTAATGCCTGCAGCTAGTACAGGTAGGGATAGAAGAAGGAGAACAACAGTGATTAAACTGATCAAACAAATAATGGAGTTTGATATTGTGTCATTGTGGGGGGTTTTATATTAATAATGGTTGTAATAAAATTGATTGTTCCGAGGATTGAGAGACACCAGCTAGGTGAAGTGAAAAAATGGTTAAACCTACAGAAGCCCCAGCATGTGCTAAGTTTCCTGCTAAAGGGGGGTAGACGGTCTACCCTGTTCCAGCCCCGGCTTCAATTATTGAGGATGAGAGTAGGAGTAAGAATGATGTGGGGCTGGGGATTTAGCTCAGCGGCATAAGCGCCTGCCTTGCAAGCAGGCAGTCGTGAGTTCGATCCCTGGTACCGATAAAAAGGAAAAAGACAAAAAAAAAAAAAAAAAAAAAAAAAAAAAAAAAAAGAATGATGGAGGAAGGAGCCAAAAGCTTATATTATTTATTCAGGTGAAGGCTATATTGGGGGCACCAATTATTAAAGGAACTAATCAGTTTCCAAAACTCCCAATTATAATTGGTATGACTATAAAGAAAATTATTACGAAAGTGGGGGCTGTGACAATTACATTATAGATCTGATCGTCCCCCAGCAGTGTCCCAGGTTGGCCTAGCTCTGCTCGGATTAGCAGACTCAGGGCGGTTCCTACTATTCCAGCTCAAGCACCAAAGAGAACGTACAGTGTGCCAATGTCTTTGTGATTAGTAGAGAATAATCAACGATTAACTAACATAAGTACAGGCAGGTAAGATGGCCGAGTAGGCATTAGACTGTAAATCTAAGCACAGAGTTTGAAACCCTCTTCTTATCAATGAGCCCCGAGGTGATAATTCATACTGAATTGCAAATTCAAAGGAGCAGCTTCAATCCTGCTGGGGCTTCTCCCGTCCCCCCCCCCCCTTTTTTAAGGGCGGGAGATGTAGGTTGAAGCCAGGTGACTAGGGTATTTAGCTGTTAACTAAAGTTTCGTGGGGTTGGAGCCCACCAATCTAGTGAAGGCTTAGCTCAATTAAGGTGTCTGATTTTCATTCAGTCCATGCAAGATGTAAGCTTGCAGTCTTTAAGCAGGGGATAAATAATGTTTAATATTTACTTAGAGCTTTGAAGGCTCTTGGTCTGCTTAACCTAATCCTCTAGAACAGAACATTGGTTATTGGTGTGAGTGGAAGGAGAAGGGTAGAAATAATTAAGATTGTGGGGAGTAGTGAATTGTGTTTTGTGTATTGGTAATGTCATTTTATTTTTGTATTGTTTTTTGAAGGAAATAAGGTTAGTGATGTTGAATATACTAGTCGTATGTAGAAATATAGGTTGAGTAAAGCTATGATGGCTATTGCAGTAGGGAGAATGATGTTATTATTCTTTACTATTTCTTGAATAATTAATCATTTAGGAGCGAACCCGGTTAAGGGTGAAGGCCTCCTAGTGATAGGAGAGTAATTATTATTATTGTGGTTAAGAGTGGGGAAATAGTTCAAGTGTGGCTTAGAGAAGATGTAGTTACGCTGTTATATATAATAAATATAGAAAATATGGAGGCTGTGAGGAAGATGTAAATGATATAATTTATTAGTATAATTGGTGGATTATAGATTAAAAGGGCTGCTATACATCCTATGTGGACAATTGATGAGTATGTTATGATTTTTCATAGTTGTGTTTGGTTTAAACCCCCTCACCCTCCCAATAGAATTGATAGACTAGCTGAAGATAGGATTAGGGGTTTGTTGATTATAGAGAATGATTGGAAGAGGATGGCTAAGGGGGCTATTTTCTGTTAGGTTAGTAGAATGAGTCCGGACAATAGGGGGATGCCTTGGGATACTTCAGGAACTCAGAAGTGGAAGGAGGCTAGTCCTAGTTTCATTATTAGGGAAGTAGTTAGTATAAATGATACTATTTGGTTTTGGTGTTGAATAATAGTTCATTGTCCTGAATATGCCATGGTTAGAACAATTGAAAATAATAGGAGTATTGATGCTGATGCTTGAGTGAGAAAATATTTGGCTGCAGCTTCTGTAGATTGGGGGGTGTAGTTAGTTATTATAATGGAGATTATGGCTAGTATACTTATTTCTAGGCCGATTCATATGAGAAACCAGTGTGAGCTGAATAGTGTAATTAGGGTGCCTATGATAAGGGTAGTATAGATAATTGATTTTGATAGAAGATTAATTAGTACAGGAAGGGTATAAACCAACATTTTTGGGGTATGGGCCCGATAGCTTATTTAGCTGACCTTACTATTAGAATGTAGTGTAATGGTAGCACAGAGAAATTTGAGGTTTTTAGATTAGGTTCAAGTCCTATGATTCTAGAAATAAGGGGGCTTAAACCCCTCTAATTTACTCTATCAAAGTAATTCTTTTATCAGACATATTTCTAGGTCGTTTGTGGTGGAACGCCTGATAATATGATTGGAAGAGAGATGTGTCATATACACAGGGCTAGTGTCAAAGGCAGAAAATTTTTTCATAATAGGTGTATGAGCTGATCGTATAGGAATCGAGGATATGAGGCTCAAACTCATAAAAATAGGACTGTGAGGGCAAGGGTTTTTAGTATGAAGTTCATTGTAAAGATTTCAGGGGAGTTGGTTGTTGGTATAGTGTTAAAGAAGATAATAGTTGTTAGGGCATTTATTATAATAATATTTATATATTCAGCTATAAAGAATAAGGTGAATGGGCCTGCGGCGTATTCTACATTAAATTCTGAGACTAATTCTGATTCTCCTTCTGTTAGGTCAGATGGTGCTCGGTTTGTTTCTGCTAAGGTAGAAACAAACCATATCATTGCCAATGGTCATGTGGAAAGAAAGAGTCAAGTGTCTTTTTGTGTTTCTATTAGACTTACTAGGGAAAATGAGCCATTTAATAGTAATACAGATAGGAAAATGATTGCTAGGGTTACCTCATATGAGATAGTCTGGGCTACTGCTTGAAGGGCTCCGATTAGTGCGTAGTTGGAGTTGGATGCTCATCCAGATAGATCATAAGATAGAGTGAATGGCGACACTAGATGTCGCTAGGATAAATAGTTCTCCGAGATTTATATTAATTAATGGGTAGGGTATTAGGGTTGGAATTCATATTGAGAGGGCTAGCGTGAGAGCTAAGGTTGGTGCTAAAACAAAAAGGAACACTGAGGAGGTGGATGGGCGAAGGGGTTCTTTAATGAATAACTTTAAGGCGTCTACAATTGGTTGAAGAATTCCATAAGCGCCAATAATGTTTGGTCCTTTACGAAGCTGTATATAGCCAAGAATTTTACGTTCTGTTAAGGTAAGGAATGCTATGGCTAGGAGAACTGGAATAATTAGTAGAAGTAAGTTGATTGTGAACATAACGTGTAAGGAGAGGAGTTGAACCTCTGGGGGTAAAGTTTTAAGTTTTATGCAATTACCGGGCTTTGCCACCTTAACAACCCTTTTCTTGGGTAGAAATGTTGGGATGATTATAAAATTGATATGATATCATTTTTTGGTCATCAGGGCATAGGTGATTTATTGGTCCTACTTCTCTTGTCCTTTTGTACTAGGAGAAGTTTATAATAGATAGAAACCGACCTGGATTGCTCTGGTCTGAACTCAGACCAGGTAGGACTATTAATCGTTGAACAAACGGACCCTCGATAGCGGCTGCACCATTAGGATGACCAGATCCAACATGGAGGTCATAAACCCTATCGTCGATATGAACTCTAGAATAGGATTGCGCTGTTATCCCTAGGGTAACTTGGTCCATTGGTCAAAAGGAGTTTTGGATCAATTGATGATGTAAACTTTGATTTGTTAGATCTAGGTTAATATAATTCGGAGGTTTTATTATTCTCTGAGGTCACCCCAACCGAAATTATTAGCCGAGGTTCTGTATGTTTTATGCCCTTGCGGGTCGGAGATGGGTTGAATAGGCTAATAAATTATAGCTCCATAGGGTCTTCTCATCTTATTATGTTATTCCTGCTTCTTCACGGGAAGATCAATTTCACTGACAAAAAGCAAGAGACAGTTAAACCCTCGTCTAGCCATTCATATGAGTCCTTATTTAAAGAACAAGTGATTATGCTACCTTTGCACGGCCAGGATACCGCGGCCGTTGAACTGATGTCACTGGGCAGGCAGTGCCTCTAATACTGGGGATGCTAGAGGTGATGTTTTTGGTAAACAGGCAGGATTTATGTTTGCCGAGTTCCTTTTGCTTTGTTTCGTCTTTCCTGAGCAGCACTCCTGTGTCGGATTAACAATTAGCTTAATAAGAGTACTAATGAGGTGTCTTGTCTTATTGAATTGTTAACAATCAAATGTATATTTGATTTAAACTTGTGCAGGGAGAATTATTTCTTGTTACTAATGTTAACATTATCTCTTCTATATATTTATAGATTAATCCAATTGTTAATCAGGGGTTCATTAAATTTTATTGGTATTAAAAGTTGTATGATTTGTTGAGCTTGAACGCTTTCTCAATTGATGGCTGCTCTTAGGCCAACTATGAAGCCTTTGTTTTTTTACCCGCTGTTGAAGCTTGTTTCCTTATTTTAAAGAGCCGTCCCTCTTTAAATTAAGTTTTAAGTTTTCATTTAATTTAGTAATATTTTCGGAAAACTTAAAGCTGAACTAAGATTCTTATTTGGATAACCAGCTATCACCAAGCTCGGTTGGCTTTTCACCTCGACTTTCAAATCTTCTATTTTGCCACATAGACGAGTTTGCTCTGTTAGCCGTTTGAAAGTAGCTCGTTTGGTTTCGGGGTGGTTGGCTTCAGTTCTCTTCGCCAAATTTATTCTAGTTAACTCATTATACAAAAGGTAGTAGGGTAATCTATGCTTTTCTTTACTATTGACTTTGTCTTTCATCTTTCCCTTGCGGTACTATCTCTATAGAGCCAAAAAAAAAAAAAAGTTCTATCTCCTATACTTTTAAGTGTAAATGTTTTGTTTTATTTTTATAGGATAGTTGTAGTTGTTTATTTTTAGGGCTAGAATGGGTTCAAAGTGGTCAATAACAGTTGAAATCTTCCAGGTGTAAGCCGGATGCTTTAGTTTAAGCTACACTTTGTTTCTAGGCACACTTTCAGTATGCTTACCTTGTTACGACTTGTCTCCTCTAATATTTGTTAGTTTATATAAAACTCTTGGATACTTGAGGAGGGTGATGGGCGGTGTGCACGTGCTTCATGGCCTAGTTCAACCAAGCCCTCTATTCTTCATTTACTACTAAATCCTCCTTAGGTCTTTAAATTTCATAAAGACTTGCGTTTGTTGTTCTTCGATAAGAAAATGTAGCCCATTTCTTCCCACTCTATTGGCTACACCTTGACCTAATGTTTTTATGTAGTATACTTGCGCTTACTTTGTTTCCATAATTGGGTTCGCTGAAGATGGCGGTATATAGGCTGAATTAGCAAGGAGAGGTGAGGTGTATCGGGGTTTATTGATTATAGAACAGGCTCCTCCAGGCGGGTATAAAGCACCGCCAAGTCCTTTGAGTTTTAAGCTATTGCTAGTAGTTCTCAGGTGAAACCTTTTGTTGTGTAAGTCTTTATGTTTAGGGCTAAGCATAGTGAGGTATCTAATCCCAGTTTGGGCCTTAGCTTTCGTGTGTTCAGTTTTATTAAGATTACTTTCGTTTTTGATTTTTACTATGTCTAGAGTTTTCTACAACTTAGATAAAGCTTAATCTTATTTTTTATATCTCCTAAACACTTTTTACGCCGGGTTTTATTGACTAGGGTTAATCGTATGACTGCGGGGGCTGGCATGAGATTTACCAACTCTAATTGCTGCATGGCTTAGTCAAACTTTCGTTTATTGCTTAATTTTTACTACTACTGTTTCCCGAGGGGTGTGGCAAAGCAAGGCGTCGTGAGCTACTTTGTAGTGTGCTTGATGCCTGCTCCTCTAAACCTGGAGTGTGGTACAGAGGGCATTCTCACCGGTACAGGGATTTTTGCATGTATAATCCTGCAGACAACTAATAAAAAGGCCAGGACCAAACCTGTCGTTTATGGAGTCCAAGACTCATCTAGGCATTTTCAGCGCCTTGCTTTATATAAGCTACATCAACTTGGGTGTGAGCATATTAGTACAAAATGCAGTTCATAGAATGGGTTTGTTTAGTCTATATCCTATGAGTGCGAGAGGGTTTGTGTTGTGACAGCATAATAAGGTTATTATACTATTTGGATGTAGGTTGACTCTTGTTTTTGGGGTTTGGCAAGGGCTGGCATGCATTTGGCAGGTGTGAGACCTGCATGGAATGGTATGTTAATGGGGGATAAGGGGGGTTTGTTAATAGATACCTGTTGTCATAAACCATGTGCGCATATGCGTCTGTGCGTACATGTGTCTGTGCATACACCTAAAAGATTATGTCTTACAAGCATTAAAAGAATTCACCCAGCCTATTTCCTATGGATACTTCATTCATAAGTCCAGCTTCAATTGAATTGACTGGGATCCACGCCTTCCATCGCGATGGTGAGCCCAGGCATCCCGAATATTAAAAGATACCAAATGCACGAAATCGCAGTTATGTTGATCATGGGCCACTCTAGTCATTAGTCCATGGAGATGTCTTATTTAAGGGGAACGAATGAGTGGGTTTAAAGTTATGGCCCTGAAGAAAGAACCAGATGCCTCTTAAAGATCATTTGTAGAAACCCCCACGAGTTATGGGCCCGGGGTGAGCAGAGGGATCCCTGTCTAGTGGGTTGCTGGTTTCACGGAGGATGGTGTATTATGAGGTTGATTAGGGGAAGGGGGATAGTCATGTTAAAGAGAATTGATTTGACTTAATGGTCTATGTCTAATGATGGACTCAATGTCTTATGTCAAATGGGACTGTGTTTGTTGGTGGTGGATAGTCGTGTTGTGGTGGTTTTACGTGGTGTTAGGTGTTGATGGTATATGTACATATGTAGATTGTATATACTTGCTTGATATTCATGGGGATAATAGTTTAATGTTGATTATACATGTAATGGTTTATGTACTGTTATACATATTATGTATAGATGCATTGATGAATGGGGTCGAGCATTAATGCACGAATTACATAAGACATGACATTGGAGTCTTCAGGAAATACTGTTGATTCCTGCTGTAAAAATGATCATTAATAGAACATAAGAAATTAGGAAACAAATTGGATAACAAAACATGACAGCCTGAGACTCGTGGCTATGAGGCCTTGGTAAGGCAGAGATGAGTAGGTAACAGGATGGTTAGATCTAGGGCCTGAGTGATGCGAAACCAGAATGGCAGTCTCCCTGGTTGTGTGAAAGGCTTTTATGTATCCTGAAAAAGTATAAACAAAATGAGAAGACAAAATGTATCTATCAGCCTTGACCAGGGTTGCCTGAGAAATTGGTGAATAAGAAAGGAAAGAGGTGGTCTGTATCATTGAGGAGAGGTTTACTAGCAATAACAAGTGTGTCATGGTTTATGTCTGTGTCCCCCAGGCCTTATGAGTTTGCATTGTTCATTTGTGATGGTTCATTGTCTAGTGCTTGGATTGATGGTGTTAGTGCTACATCCACCTACGGGTGGAGCCAGGATGTGAGGTAATGGCAGGAAGAAGGTGTGTCTTGCTCTTTGCTGGTTCCTGCTTGCAGCCGCCATGAACTGTGGCCCAGCCATGCCTGCCTGCCTTGGAGCCAGCTAAGTGTGGACCGAAACGTCCAAAAACTGTAAGAAATAAACCTTTCCTTTCCCAACTTTGGGCTTCAGGTATTTTGTCTCAGAAATGAGTGAAAAGTAACTAAGACAAGGTGGAAGCTGTTGAGGCCTCAGTGTGTCTAAGTTAGCCTGTATATTTAGGACTGGGACCTGTATGAAATAGGCCCTGTTTGTAAATGGCATAGGTTGACCTTCAATACCTCCTAGAGGCTAAGGATTTAATATAGCAGCCTGAAAACTCAGGAAGAACTCTGTATATATGGCCTCTATGTCCACAAATATAGAGAATGTCTTACCTGAGACTTTTAGTGCGACTTGGAGATAGACACCCACAAAGGTGGCTGTTGACCCTGAGCCCCATCAGTCTTTGGCAGCAATTTTCAGCGATGAATCTGGCAGTGCTGGCATTTCCTGTGAGGGCTAGAAGTTAGGATGGCTTACCCACTGTCTGGTGGATAGGACAGTCCAGTAGCCCTGGAGTAAGGTCTCAAAGAACGCCAGGATGGGGCACTCTCTTGCCCAATGTCTTCTGCAGCATTTGAGCATGGCCCATGGAGGGGGGGCCCAAGCAGCTCCACCTTGTGTAGGTTTACCTGTCTCAGAACTCCAAGTGTCACAAGTATTATTTCTGTTGTTGAAAATATGAAAAGCCATATTAAGATCTCTATGAGGTTTGAAGGTCAAGTTTTGCCTTTTTGTTGTGGGATTTGGACTACAGTAGAAGGTATCTGTAGAATTAAGTAAGTCAACAGGGTATTTATAACTTTAGTATGACTTCCCATAAGGAGGACAAGGTCCAGAGAACTTTAGGAACTGACATGTTATTTATGTCATATATATAAGTATCTCTTTATGGTATTAAAATGTCTAATGCCACCTGATTTTTAGAGGATGGCCTGTTTATTAATTTTTACTCTTTTATTTAGGAGAGAAATCAGCTACAGTGTTATATAGGCTGGGAAAAAGTTTAAGTTTTGCTTCTGCCGCAGTGCTGGCTTTGGTGTTTCACATATATCACACAACCCCTGTCCCGGAAAAGAGCCAGTGGTTCCCAGCAAAAGGAATAAACATCTCTAAGTGTATATCTGGATCTAAAAGAAAACATTTGTCATGGCTGGAACACACACACACACACACACACAAAAGAATCTGAACTTTATATCTGAAACAATCTGAACTTTATATCTGAAAACTCGAATAGCATCAGATCAGCAAGATGAACTGTTGTGACTTGCTGCGTTTGTCTCTGTGCTACAGCCAGAGCTGTGCTTGAGCTTGGAGGCAGCTCCAAGGCTGGTCTCGTGTGTGGTTAGAGCATGCCCAGCATGTGGGTGGTGCACGCTGGGATGTAGGGCACAGGGTGGGCTGAAACTGCCCCCGGAAACCCACAAGGCAGTGGCAACAACGGTGCACGGGGGCGGGACGGGGCTGGGACCTCTCTGGCACGCAGCACGTAGGTGGAACATGCAGAGTGGGCGGCGTCAGCATCCGGAGGTGTGGTGGCAGGGGGCGGGGCTGGGAGGGAGTCTGACACTGCGTGAAGCTGGGACTTTACATGCTGGGACCCTGTCTGCCGGGCACCACATGAAGATGGAACTGCTCACGGGGTGCACCGTGGGCAGCCGGACTGATGTGGAGCTGAGCCACCACGTGCAGCCCAAACTGCTCGCAACACACGGATTAGGGCATGGTGTTAAAGCCAAATGCACACGTGAACCTGGCCGCATGAGAGCTGAGACACCACGCAAAGCCGGGAGGCTGCGCGAGAACCTAAAGCTGCCCAAAGCCCAAAGCAGCTTAAAGCAGTCCCACGTGTATCTCTCAACACTGCCTGGGCTCTCTCAACACTGCCTGGGCTCATCCCCCACCCTGGCAGGGAAAGGGCTGGCACGCATGGCGCACATGGCAGGGGGAGGAGGGGAAGTGGTGAGGAGACAAAGGGATGGGGATGCTGGCGGGAAAGGACACATTGTCAAAACAAAGGCTTGAAGATAGTTTTGTAAACTTGTCGTCAGTGTGATAAGCCATAGATAGGTATGGTTTTTTTGCGGGGGGAACAGGAAGTGGTCCCCAAGACAAAATCTGGTGTGGGGTCTAGTCCACGGAGTTACAGCCAGATGAGGCAAACGACCGTGGTCTGCCAAGTTTAAAGTCGTCACCTTGCACTCCAGGCTGATCGGTATATTATATGGCTCCAGAACTCCTAATAATTGGCTGTCACCAATATTATGAGTGGAATTTATGTTGGTCTAGTAACAGCTCTGCCCGTAAGAACTTAAAAAGCTCTGAAGAACGTGAGAGTCTCACAGTGTGGTCTGGCCCAGGAAAATTCTGCCTTGGGTTATCCGAACCCAAAGGTTGTGAGAGTCCTCCAGTGTGGACACAGGTTGCCCAGAAAGACCCTGTCTTGGGCTGTCTTAAGGACATGAGAGTGTCATGGGAACCCACGGAAAAAAGGAGAAAACCCGCCTGGGGCCTGGCCCAGTGGTAATCTCCGGGAGTTGCTCACCTGTGGTAAACTGGGTCGGTGTTGTTTGCGAACCGGCAGCGACAAGCTTACAGCTCCCAAGTGTAGAAGTGAGGAATTAATGCAGGATGCAGTCCTGTCCTGGTCCTGAATGGCAGGGGACTCAAACTGAGAACCAGTCCCAGGAGTCTCTCATCTGCCGTTCCTGGTCAGGGAACCATATGATAGAACAATGGGGGACTGGTGGCAGCCAAAAAGATAAGAAGTATGCAATATAAATGACCTTTATTTTGAGAATGTGGGGACAGACACCCCCGACCCCCTGGGGTATGGCATCTCCACCCCGGGGTTGGCGATCTCTCCGTGGAACACGTGGAATGAGGCACATAAGTAGCCTCGGTTTGGGGTGGAACCTAAGGGGGCATTAGGGATGCACAGGTATCCCATTGGTCTTAGTTTGGCACCATAGGTAAATTCCTAGGGGAGGGGGAGATAGGAGCTCCTTGGCTTTATCGGCTACAGTGTCCTGCCTGGGCCAAAACTCTTTCAGGTACAAATGCTCTCAGATCAGGAATCATCGAGGCACCAGGAGACCGTGTGCCAGCCAGCTTGCCAGGCTGGACGAGCTCCCTGACATTGGAAGTTAAAGGTAGTGTCGCAGAGGGTTCATCCAGGGTTGGCTGGCCCAGGGCAGAAACACCATGGTATGAGGTAAGGGGGAGCTGCTTGGTGCAAGGATGCAGAGCAGAGGGTGCTGAGAGGAAGGGATGAGGGACAAGATACGGATCTCAAGGTCATGCTTCTCTGACTCACTGGACTCACCTGGGCTTAGCTACTTCCCTGCTTAGCTACTTCCCTGAGCAAATCAAGTTGACAACTAAATGTAGCCATTTGTGCCTTAAGCTGTTCAGGCACTGGGAAGCCCTGGCCCAGCCTCCCTGTTAGGGATGGGGAGGTGTTGATTCTGGCCTGCTGTACATGCTGTGCGGGTCTGAGTCACCCCAAGGTCGCGTGGGCCCTTTGGCGAGCGAAATGACGCAGTGGGATCCACCCAACTCCATGTCAGGCTTGGCCCACTGTAAGACATGCTCAACAGGACTAGTCACCATCTTTCTGTGGCTCTCATGGGACACTTAAAATCATCAATTTATGAAGGAAAATGAGTTATTTTGGCTCAGTTTTGGTTGCTCCAGTTTGAGCTCAAGTGGGGCTGCTGGATGGGCATGGTGAAAGGATGTGACAGGGCTGATGGAGAGGAGTTCGGGGTCCCCCTGTCCCCTTGTCCCCTGCCAGGGTCTGTCCTGGGTGACTGAGCTCTGTGCCCCACTTCCCCACACCCTCCTAGCACCAGGGGTGGGGGACCTAGTTTCCCATGTATCTCCTGAGCCCTCACGTGAATTCTAATGTTGGGGGGCACTGGGGCTCACTGCCCATGGGTGAAACCATGACCTGGGCCCCTTCCCATTGCTCATAAAGCCCCTCTCTGAGGGCAGGTCTTACCCCTCTGTCCGCCCCAGGAGCCCCTCAGGACAGCTCCCTGGAGGCCTATGCAGGATGAGAACCTTTGGTCCTTAGACCCTTCCCCAAGCAGAAGTCTGGATGAAGGCCACAGCCTCTGACTGCTGTCCCCTGGGATGTGTTGCTGGCAAGGAGCAGCTTGGGGGCCACCCTCCCCCACTCTTTGCAAAAGTGCTTTGTGGGCCTTGAAAAGGAGCTGCCCTACCTTGGCACCCCTCCTTGAATGCAAAACAATTACTGTAACATTAGTTAAATCACATCTTATTTGCATATATTGGCATGTATAGAGCTGGCTCTGGTATTTCCTTCTCTCTAAGCAATGTAAATAAGCCTTGCTGAAGTACTGATGTGTAATCTCTAATGCCATCAGGCAGTCTCCTGTTTCCTCAAACAGTGCTCTCTGTAAAAGTTTTGAGCACAGTGGATGGCAGAGCCAGGCAACTCCAGGAATGTCAACTAGGTAGGCAGTAAAGCGGTTATGAATCCTCAAGGCACCAGAGTTTACATATCAGAAACTGAAGCCGCAGCCTCCTAAATTCTCTCATGTGCTAGCCCAATCAAGTCTTGCAGACTGGTCTCTCCGCTTATCTCCTTGCATATGGCGAAGATGCTTTTTTTCCCACCTGGCCAGCTTGATACTCACCATCCTTGCTGTCACTCATTCCTGAGCCACCCCCTTCTTTTTTTTTTAATTTAAAGAGAAAAACAAAACTAAATGAAGCAAGACAGTAAAAGGCTAGAAGCAACACAGAATTTCAAGAGAAAAAACATACAGTAAGAGTTCACCAGTTAATAGATCACACATTGTCATCTTACAAACAGCTGTCCAGATCACAAAATACAAGCATACAAAGTGGAGATTAATACAGTGAGATTGCAGTCAGTTCTGTTCAATGATCCAAGAAAAACTCAGCAATATGGTTCTCTATCCTACACATTTAAATAAACTTGCAGTTTTATCCTTTAGATCACTTTCCTTCCTCTCTTTTTTACACTAACAATCGCGCATTTTAGTTTCCATTACTTCCACAGTTTTTTTTAACTTTTTCTTTGAAGAGGAAAAGAAAAAAGATTGAAAAAAAGGGCCAAAAAACAAAAAAACAAGACAAGACGGACCAAAGAAAAACCCAATGTGACAAAGCAAAACAGAGTCATTTAGATCAGGAGGATGGACATTGCATAAAATTAAAAAAAAAAAGGGGGATTACTTGGTGATCAACAATGGTTACCATTGTGCCTCTTGTTATCCTAAAAAGAGTAGCCTATATCAGCTAGTATAAAAGAATTAAACAAAACTGTACATAAGACCAATAAAACCACATTGGAGAGCTTACAGGATTCCAAAGAAGATAATAGTCAAATAATAATGGGCATCAAAGAATATCTGGTTGCCTTCCAAATGGTTGCCTATACCCTCAAACTTGATACTATTAAGCGAAACAGAATATAATAAAATCAGTCAGAACAAGATATGGAGAACACTACAGGGGTTCAAATCAGGTTAATAGGGAAACAAAAAAAATTACTATAATCTATCACCCTATTTTTAATTTAGTTTTCCCTTAGTTAAAAGATACTAAGAAATAAACTAATTTAAAAAAAAAGGAAAGAAAAAGGGGGGGGGAGAGACATTAAAAAAAAGAACATATCAAAATAACAACACCGGTCAGAATCGAAAAATTTAACCATCATTGTGTTTCACCCCTAGATAGCTTGGCATTAATAGTAGTTACCATAGTGACTCTTTCCTTGAAATATTTGAGCCTAACTTCATATACTATAGCATCAAATTTATCAAGATAGTGTGAGACAGTTCAAGAGAATGAAATTATTGCAGGGTATTTAGAACCAGCTAGCAGAATCCAAACATCAATTTCTATATTATCTCTTTGTCTATAAAAAACTTGCATATACTATCACATATATTAAGATATAATAAGGTACCACATGTTAGAACCAATGGAAACAAATGAACAACTTGATGGGGCTTCAAAACAGGATGATATTAAATCAGCGCTAGCTATTATGCTCTTATTCTCTTCAAAATAGTTATTTGTAGTATCACAGACAATAAAATAAAACCACCCAAATTAAAACCACTCCAAGTAATGAGTGAAAACATTATATGGCTTCAAACCAGTGTGACTGGGAATCATGATTACCATGTACTTTCATGTATTCTTATCGTTTCTTACACTAGGGAAACTATTCGGTATTTATACAGGTGAGTTTGATTTATTTCACTTATGAGTATGGTCTCGAGCTGTGTCCACTTATTTATAAATGTCTCAATGTGATCATTCTTTATAGCGGAGTAGTACTCCATTGTATAAAGATACCACAACTTTTTTATCCATTCCTCAGTTGATGGACACTTAGGTTGTTTCCAAGATCTGGCTATTACAAATTGTGCTGCTATAAACATGGGTGCACATATATCACTGTGGTATGATGCTTTCAGTTCTTCTTGGAATATGCCTAGGAGTGGAATAGCTGGGTCAAATGGTGCTTCCAGTCCCAGCTTTCTGAGAAATCTCCAGACTGATCCCCACAATGGTTGCACCAGTCTACACTCCCACCAACAGTGCAGGAGAGTTCCTTTTTCCCCACAGCCTCTCAAGCATTTGTTGTTGGTGATTTTCTTGATCTTGGCCATTCTTTCAGGAGTGAGATGAAATCTCAGTGTGGTTTTAATTTGCATTTCTCTAATGACTAGTGATGCTGAACATTTTTTCATATATTTATTTGCCGTTTTTATTTCATCTGAAAATTGTTTATTCATCTCCGATGCCCATTTTTGGATGGGGTCTTTGAATTTTGGGGGTCTGATTTTTTTTTAATTCTTTGTATGTTTTAGACAGAAGTCCTTTGTCTGAGGGACAGTTCACTAGGATTTTTTCCCAGTTTGTGGGTTTTCTTTTCACTATGTTAGAGATTTCTTTCGATGTGCAGAAACTTTTTAATAAGATGTGATCCCAGTTATTGACTCTGGGAAGTATTTCCTGTGCGGTTTGATTCTTGTTCATGAATTCTCTACCTACCCCTGTGTCTTCAAGGTTTTTACCCAATTTGTCTTCCAATAGATTTAGTGTTTCTGTTTTAATATTTAGATCTTTGATCCATTTAGATTTTTAGTATATGGTGACAGGCATGGGTCTAGTTTTAGTTTTCGGCATGCGGAGAGCTAGTTTTTCCAACACCATTTATTAAAGAGACTGTCATTCTTCCAGTGAACCTGCTTGGCCCCTTTATCAAAGATGAGGTGGTTGAGTGTGTTTGTAGTTGTGATTGTATCTTCTAATCTATTCCATTGGTCTTTAGCTCTGTTTTGATTCCAGTACCATGTTGATTTTACTACAGTTGCTTTGTAGTATAACTTCAAGTCAGGGATTGTGATGCTTCCTGCCTTGCCTTTGCTGCTTAGAACTGTCCTTGCTATTCTAGGTCTCTTCTGGTTCCAGATGAATTTTAGGATTGATTTCTCGAGATCTATGAGGTATGTTGATGGTATTTTTATCGGGATTGCATTGAATCTGTATAACAGTTTTGGGAGAATGGCCATTTTCACAATATTTATTCTTCCTATCTATGAGCAAGGGATGTCTTTCCATTTCCTGAGATCATCTTCAATTTCATTTTTCAATGTATTATAATTTTCCCTGTATAGGTCTTTCACTTCTTTCGTGAGAGTAATTCCTAAATATTTCATTTTCTTGGTTGCTAGTGTGAAGGGTGTGGCTTCTCTTATTTCTCTCTGTGATTTTGTTGTTAGTATATAAGAATGCTATTGGTTTTTGAGTATTGATTTTGTATCCAGCCACATTGCTGAATTTATTTATTATATCTAGGAGTCTTTCAATGGAGTTTTGGGGGTCTTCTATGTAGAGTATCATATCATCTGCAAATAGTGATAATTTAACTTCTTCTTTTCCTCTCTTTATGCCTTTTATTTTTCTTTCATGTATAATTGCTCTGGCTAGTATTTCCAGCACTATATTAAATAGGAGCAGTGACAGGGGAATCCTTGTCTTGTGCCTGATTTTAAAGTAAAGGCCTTCAATTTTTGGCCATTTAGTATGATACTGGCTGTTGGTTTGTCATAGATGGCCTTTATTATGTTGAGGTAAAGACCATCTATTCCAATTTTCTGTAAGGTTCTTATCATAAATGAATGTTGTATCTTATCAAAAGCTTTTTCTGCATCTATAGAAATGATCATGTGATTCTTACTTTTGACTCTGTTGATATGGTGGATTACATTTATTGATTTACGTATATTGAACCATCCCTGCATACCTGGAATGAATCCCACTTGGTCATGGTGTATAATATTCTTGATGATTTGCTGCATCCTATTTGCCAATATTTTATTGAGGATTTTTGCATCTGTGTTCATTAGGGAGATTGGTCTGTAGTTCTCTTTTTCAGTTGGGTCTTTCTCAGGTTTTGGTACTAGAGTAATATTTGCTTCCAGGAATGATTTAGGAAGGACTGCTTCCCTTTCAATTTCATTGAAGAGTTTAAGGAGTGTCGGCATTAGGTCCTCTTTGTTTTTCTTGTAGAATTCTGCAGTGAATCCATCTGGGCCTGGGCTCTTCTTTGTAGGTAATGACTTAATTACATTTTTGATTTCATGAATAGAAACTGGGTTATTCAGCAGTTTTACTTCTTCTTGACCTAGCTTTGGTACTTCATATGCTTCTAGAAATCTGTCTATTTCTTCTGTGTTATCAAACCTTTGAGAGTAGAGGTTTTGATATAGGTGTTGATGATCTTCTGTATTTCTATTGGGTCTGTAGTGTTTTCACCTTTTTCATTTCTTATTGCATGAATTTGAGCTTTTTCTTCCCTTTTTTAAATAAGGTTGGCTAGGGGCTTATCAATTTTATTTATTCTTTCAAAGAACCAACTCTTTGATTCATTGATTCTTTGTATTGTTTTCTTAGTCTCTATTGCAATGATTTCTGCTCTGATTTTTATTATTTCTTCTCTTCTTTTGGCTGTGGGCTTGACTTGCTCTTTTTTTTTCTAGATGTTTGAGGTGTAGCATCAAGTTATTTATTTGCATTTGTTCTGTTTTCCTGATGTGGGAACTCAGTGCAATAAATTTCTCTCTGAGGACAGCTTTCATTGCATCCCACAGATTCCGGTAAGTTGTACTTGTGTTTTCATTTGTTTGTAGGTATTTTTAATTTCTTCTTTAATTTCCTCTGTGACCCACTGATTACTCAAGAGTGTGTTATTCAGTTTCCATGTGTTTATGGGGTTTTTGCAGTATCTTTTATCATTAATTACTAATTTCATAGCGCTATGATCTGATAACATGCAGGGGATGATTTCAACTCTTTTGCATTTCTTTAAATATGTTCTGTGAGTTAATATATGGTTTATTTTAGAGAATGACCCATGTACTGCTGAGAAAAATGTGTATTCTGTTGTTGTTGGACGGAATACTCTGTGTATGTCTATCAATTCCATTTATTCACAGGTGTGATTCAGTTCTTTTATCTCTTTGCTGATTTTCTGTCCTATTGATCTGTCCATTGGTGTCAATGGTGTGTTAAAATCTCCTGTTATAATTGTATTACTGCTAATTTGGTTTTTCATTTCTGATATTACTTGTTTTATATAACTGGATGCTTTGGAATTTGGTGCATATATATTTAAGATAGTTATCTCTCCCTCTTGAAGTTTTCCCCTAACCAGTATGTAGTGTCCTTCTTTATCCCTTCTGATCATTATTGGTTTAAACAGAATAGCTACCCCCACTTTTTTGGGGGTTCCTGTTGCATGAAGTATTGTTTTCCATCCTTTGACTTTCAGTCTGTGAGTATCCTTTTGGGTTAGATGGGTTTCTTGTAGACAGCATATGGTTGGATTTTGTTTCTTGATCCATTCTGCCAGTGTATTCCTTTTAATTAGTGCATTGAGACCATTTATGTTAATGGTTATAACTGTTATATATTGGTTTATGAGTGGCATATTATATTTCTGCTGTTGCATCTTTATCTTTCTGTTCCATTTAATTATCTGCTTTGTTAAGTGGTTTTTTCTTAAGTGTATCTAGACTGTCTTTCAGTATTCTTTGCAGAACTGGCTTGGTGATCATGAATTTCTTCAGCTGTTCTTTGTCGTGGAAGTATCTTATTTCTCCATCAATTTTGAAGGACAGTTTCGCAGGGTGCATCCATCTAGGTTGGAAATCATTTTCCTTCATGGTCTGAAATACTTTACTCCATGCTCTTCTTGCCTTTATTGTTTGTGTTGAGAAGTCTGCTGTGATTCTAAATGGTTTTCCTTTATAGATGATCTGTCTTTTCTCTCTGACAGCTTTTAATATTCTATTCTTTTGTTTGATTTCTGGAATGGTGATTATTATATGTCTGGGTGTAGTTTTATTTTGGTTATGGCCATTTGGAGTTCTATATGCCTCATTGATCCTGATATCAGTTTCCAATTTCATGTTTGGGAAGTTTTCAGCAATTACTTCTCTAAATATCCTCTTGACATCCTTTGTATTGTCTCCTTCTTTTTCATTTATCCCTATCAACCTTATGTTGTTTTTCTTTGCATCATCTTGCAGGTGTTGTATTGTTATTTCTTGATTTCTTGTTATTTTTAAAAGATCTTTCCTTTCCTGCTCACTGGCTGCAATCTTGTCTATGAGGTCTGAAATTCTATCTTTGCATTCATTCATCAGGTGGTTTTTACAACTTTCAATGTTGCTTTTGATTTCCTGTATATCTGTTTGCATCTGCTTTACATATTCTGTTTGTTTCTTATATTGTTCATCCAGAGATTCTATCCTTTTGTTTAGTTCCTCCAATTTTTTTAGCTGTGTCTTCTTTAGATATGTTCAGCATCTCCTTTATTTCTTCTTTTACCTGATAGATTATTTCTAGTTTGAATTCCTTCAAAGCTTCCCGGAGCTGCTTCTTTATTTCTGTTACTATTGTTCCAGGTATTTCAGGTATATGGCATGTATTTTCTTCTATGTACATGGCTCCTAGACTTTCTTGGGATAGGTTGGATGTTTGAGATTGCATTTTGGTCTTTTGTTTTGTCATTTTCCTATATTACTGTGTTTCAAGTGTTGTTCCAGAGTTTCCCCTGGTTGTGTTGTAAATTGACTCTTATGTCCTGGGCTCTTGGGACTCCTCTTGTAGTAGCTCCCTCCTTGGGCAGCAGAGCCCCTGGATTAAAAGAGGCTTGCCAGGCTCCTCTCAGGTAGACCTAAAGCTTCCTCAATTTGCACAGCTTCCCCTTCTGGTAGCAAAGCTCCCCTCCTCAGCGGGACTGCTCCTTCCTCCAGGCAGTGGCAGTAGTGCTGGTGCTCTCCAGATCATAAGAAAGTCACAGGCAAGATCAGAGCAGGTTTCAGCAGCTTGGCCCAGCTCCCTCCTTCCAGCCAGCAGCTGTGGTGTGCCCCTTGGCCAGAGGAGGTTGTGGGCGGACCAGAGTCACCTCTGCTTGGCTGGACGCGCACCTTCTGGTCCGCAGCGGTGGTAGTATGGGCCCTGGGTGGTAGAGGCGGCAACAGGACCAGCCTCTGCTCGGCTGGCCGCTCACTTTCTGGTCCCCAGCAGTGGTAGTATGGGCCCTGGGCAGGAGAGGTGGCACCAGGGCCAGCCTCCGCTCAGCTGGACGCTCACCTTCCTGTCCCCAGTGGAGCCACCCCCTTCTTTACAAGATAATAAATTCTGGGAGAGGCCTAGTATCAGGGCCTTTGTGTGCACATCCTCACTTGGATCGGGCATAGGACCCTTTGGCTGCCCTAAACTTTGAATCTGTCTTGGTGTCTTTACCCTTGCTGTGGGTTGCATTGGAGGTGGTAGATTGGAATTAATGTGTTGAGATTCTCAATGGGATCGCATGTATAACTTTGGGCTGTGAGGAAGACAGGGGAAAGGGGTTATAATACTTGGATCTCAACATTTATACTGAGATTACAATACTGCTCTGTGAAACCAAGCAACCTCCCTGGTAAGCGGTGGCGGTGTGGCAGACTGTGGTTCTTCCAGGAGAGAACCACCAGTGTCTCCTGAGATCCATGCCATATTGGAACTTAGGATGCTGGAAAACCAAGCAAGCACTTCCCTTCCCTGGTAAGCGGTGGTGGTCTGGCAGACTGCAGCCCTTCCATGGGGAGAACCAGAAGCAGCTCCTGAGATCCGCGCCATGTTGGAACTTAGGACACTGGGAAGCAAAGCAACCAGCCTGCCTTCCTGCTAAGCAATAGTGAACCTATTGGTGCATGGCCTAGAGTCAAACATCCCACTTCCCCTACCCCCATTCCCCTGTTCCCCCATTACCAAATGGGAACCAGAAATCTAAGCATCTCTTGGGAGGTTGACCATAGCAAATAAGGGGGATTTCCTTCTACTGTCTCTTTGAAGGCAAATATTTTTATTACTGTTTTGCTTTATTCTGATTAATGGTACTACGCTAGTCAATATTCTGTTTTGATAAGTTCTATAATGTTCTGTATTTCATTTTCTTTTGATATATGTGATTGAAAGAACAACTATTGTAAAGATAACGAAATATTTTGTGCTACCTATTATTCTTATCCCAGTAACCTGCTGTGAAGTTCTGTACCAATTCCACTACATGATCTCAGTTGCCTTTATTCTGTCTTGTTCTGTTGTATTTTACTACTTTCAAAATAAAAATAAAAAACAAAAACAAAACAAACAAACCAAAACCCAATACTGCCCTGTCTGGAAACTCTGCACACAGCTCCATCCCCCACAGGCAGAGGACAGCGTCCAGGGGAGGGACACCGGCAGCTGTCCAATGGTGGGGTTGGGTGAGGGTGCTTCCCTTGAGGCCCAGGTACAGAGGACAAGTCACCTCGTGCTGATGTGCTAGATGTGAAGGCAGAGGGGCCGGGGCCTCGGAGGTGGGGTTACCACCAAGCTGCATCCTCGGTCTGAGAGTTGAAGGACGAACAGAGTGGTGGCCTAGTCTCTCTGCTCCTGTAAGTCTCCATGGAAGAGAGCAGTGGATTGTGGAGAAGTTGCTGGAACCTTCGGATGTGGCTTGGCTGGGGCTCTGGATTGTGGCTCCTGTTCCCTGTGGGGTCATGAATATATGTCTGTGTGGGGAGGGGTCCTGTTTTTGGGGATGTTGGCGTTTCATCTTCCATCTGCCAAGGGCCCCCACCTCCATGCAGGTGCAGAGCAGCCCCGGAGCCCCCTCAGCACAGAGTGTGACCCATGCTCTTTCCCAGGTCTTGCCAGAGTCCTTGCCATGCTGCTTCCATCTGGAAGCTCTGAGTTCCTACCTCGATGACCTGGAGAATGGCGCCAAGCTTCCTCGTGGTTAGCAACAAATGCACCTGGATTGCTTCTCCTGATGTCTCTGCTGTCACTGTTGGTCACTGCTGCCCTGGCACACAGAGTCACTGGAGCTGGAATGTTTGAGCCCTTCTGGGATTCATCTGTGCAAGTCCTGCGTCCAAGGCCGTGGGGTTGGAGCTTGCCTTTGGGGCACAGGGTGAAGGTGTCACTGGGTCATGGGACCTGGCTAATGGGATTCATGCCCTTACCAAGGGGTCCCTGTGAGCTTGCTGTTGGCTCCCTGGAGGGAGGAGGGCATCTGGGGTGTGGAAGGCACCTTCCCTGGGCTGTGACCCAGGAATGCAGGGAGCATCCATTCCGGTTGCTTCCAACCCCTGCTTTACTGCACGGTAATTTGCTGAAGTGGCTTGAAAGGACTCAGGTGGGGCCGAGCTGCTGTCCAGGAGGGTGAAGGCTGCACTGCTCCTCCACTTCTGAGCAGTAAACGTGTACAGCGACAGCTGGGTTCTGCACCATGAGCCAGCAACATGGCTTGGCATCGAATCTGCTTCCCCTCTCTGATTAAGGAATGCATTTGTTTGGAAATCCCAACGATATATGAAAATAAGACCAAGTGCAGTTTTGTGTACCCACAAACCCTCTGCTGGGAAAAGTGAAGTTGAGAGGGTCCTCCGTGGGCTATGACAACCATGCTGATAGTAAACACACGCAGTGGCTTTAGCGTTTTAAGTAAATTATTTCCATGATGTCAATAAAACAAAAATCTGAGTATTCTAATATACGCACTGCTGAAGCAAACACTGATGTATTGAGCTTTCCTGCTTTGTTTTGTTCTGTTTTTGAGACAGGGGCTCACTGTGTAGTTCAGGCTGGACTTAAACTTGTAATGCAGTCCAGGCTGGCCTCAGGCTCGTGGCAATCTTCCTGTCTCAGCCTTCTGAGCCGTGGGATTATAGGCATGTGCCAGCATGCCTGTTTTTCATACTTTTCTGAGATCTGTCTTAACAGAATAATTTGACAAGGCAAGACCTCTTTCCTGCCCTCCCTTCAATCATTCGTTCTTTTTCATTTCTTCCTTCTTTCTCTTCCTTTTCCCTCTCTTTGGTGACGGAGGTGAAAACCAAGGGTAAAGCCCTGCTAGGCGAGCACTTTACCACCGAGCTACATCCATAGCCCTCTTTACCTTTTAATTCCACGGTGCCCATGTGTCCGGGCACCGTGGAAGCCGGTGGTGGACTTGGAGGATGAAGGTGGCCACAGTGAAGCTGCATGGTGGGGAAGGAGACAACGGGTATCGAGGGAGCAAACCGCGTAGAAATGATCAAAGTGGGTGACCTGGGTGAGTCAGCACACCGACAGGAAACCCATTTTTCTGCATAACACATCAAATTTAAAGAAAAGCAAACAAACAAAAGATCATTTGACCTTGAGGAGTGTCCCAAGGTGGTGTGGAGGTCCTTGGGGTGGGACCAGCTCCCAGGCCTTCCTAGTCACTTTTTCATCTCTGGGAAAAAATACCCCTGTCCGTTAACAAACGACTCGAGGATCTGGGCTCCAGGTTTTGGTCCACGGCAGGAGGAGCCGCTTGCCTCAGGCAGCCAGGGAAGACCCAGAGGCAGGTGCAGCTCCTGGCTGTGCCCTGGGAACACCTCCAACCTGGTGTGCCACACCTCACCTCCAGCATGGAGCCCTCAGAGCCAATCACCCTGGGAGGGACACCCAGCACTATGCCACAGCAGGGGTTGCCTGAGCAGCACCTGTAGGAGGAGACCCAGGCCAGGGCTGCGGAGAGAAGTGGGGTACACAGATGGACTCTGCACAGTCACACTTCTCCTGAAGCACCTGGATTCCCCGAGCTGGGGGCCTCTGAGGAGGGTTCCCTTGTGGAACTGTGTGGCTCGCATCCTCTTCCCAGTGGACCCTGCTGTTCCCCTCCTGGGGACAGATGTGGCACCTGCTGGCCACCTACTCCTGCCCACTCCTCTCCATCCCCCTTCATCTCCCAAGGTGAATCTCAAGCACAGCTCCTCTCTTCTTGGCCCTGGCTTCTTGGAAAGATCCGAGCAAGGAGCCTGTGATAATAAACTGATTATTCAGTAAGTGTCTTGCGGCAGGGTACCAGGGTGACCCTTGACTGGAGGCTACCCAACCTTGGTCTGCTCCCAGAGTTTTCTGAGCAAGGCTGCTCTAGTCACTTCCATTGGAGCTTCGGATCCTGACCGCAGCTCCCTCTCCCTTTTCCTCCTCTCTGTCTCGTTTCCCTCTCTCCTCCCCTTTCCCTCCCTTGCCCTCTTCCTTCCTTCCTTCCTTCCTTCCTTCCTTCCTTCCTTCCTTCCTTCCTTCCTTCCTTTCCTCCCCTTCCCTTCCTCTTCTTCCTCTCCTTCACTCCTTCTTGCCTTCCTCAGGCAGAAGACCTCTGCTCCGGACTCTCCCTGTGCTGGCACCCTGTCCCTGGCAGCTCTCTCCTTTGTGGGTGGTGTCTCTGGCCCCCGAGCACCTTTGCTCCACTTCTGCTGCCCGTGCTGAGCTGCCCAGCCAAGCCCAGGGGAACATCTGTGGAAATTTTAGTGGGGAGTCAGGACTGGATGTTGCTCAATACGTGGAAAAAATGCAGTGTTTTCTTCTGCAGAGGACGTGATCCACATGGCGGCCAGGCCATGGCAGCCAGTGAAGCCCAGTGAGGCCAGAGCTGGGGTGAACCCTGGGGCTGGGCCGGGCTCTGTCTCTGTGGTACCTTGGAAGAGCACTGCAGCCCTGTGCTTCTGAGCCTCTGTTTACCAAACCAGGATGGGGTGGCTGTGGTCCAGGACCCCGCGGGAGGGGTCAGGCAGGGCCACAGTTGGCAGGAAGCCTGGTGCCCAGTGAGTTGCCAGGTGATCTGGAGGTGGTGGCAGCTGCTGGACCCCGAATCCAAGCCCGGGGTGAATGGCACCTATTCCTGCTTGGTTGGCCTGCCTGCTTCTGAGCGCCCCCCCCCCCAGGCTGAAGGGCTTTACAGCCACCCAGTGGTCCCTGTTCCCCTCCATGGTCCCCTATGCCTGCTGCCCACGCAGGCCCTGCTGGGCACACCCAGATGCCACACCCGTGGCTCCTGTTGCTGATCGAGCTGTGGTGTGCAAGGGTGTTTGTCCCCCAGGGTGCTTGGCCACCCCATGGCCACGGCACAGACTTCACGCCTCAGTGAGAGCTCCTCCCTGCCTGCCTCCTGGTGCTCAGTGTGGAACAGAGAGTAGTGAGAGTGGAGAAATGGATGGAAAAACTTTCTTAGAAAATCAATTTATGAATCACTTTCCACATGGATGTGCTCACTGCTGTCTGCGGGCGGCTCAGGGCTCTGTGCTGTGGGGTGTGGGGAGTCTGTGCTGCGTGGTTAAATGCAAATATGGGGTTGGGAGGAAGCACCTAGCCACAGTCCTGGGGCTGCCTTGGCTCCCCCACATCCGTGACCACACGGCGGGAGGTGTTACCTTCTGTTGCTTTGGGTCTTACACTGCCTGTCTCTGTGTTTTGTCTCAGTAGGAGCTTAATAAATGCTTACTGGGTGGTTAACTCTGAAGCATTGGAGTTCACTGGGCTTGCAGTAATTGAATGGAGCATGGGTGCATCCTTAAGAAACATCTGGGAACATCTGGAGATCAGCTTCATTCATCCTTGTGAAATACCTTGTGCTCCCCAGGTAACAGTGGGGTCCTGAATCACCCCAAAGGATCTAGAGTCCCTGCCTGTTGACCTACAGCCATCTGGGGCCCCCGAGGTTGATGCCTATATTGGAGTGTGTGATGTGACACTGTGCAGTGCCCAGGCATCCACAGTCCTTTGGTCTGTTCTCTAGGTGGGTGTTGAGGCTGCTGCCTCCACCTGGCCATGTGCAGAAGCAAGGCTTGTGCCTCTGCAGGTGACTGCTGCTGACTTTAGGGGTCTCCTCTGCCTCAGACCTTGAAGATTCAGCATAGTGGTGTCATTTAAGGAGTCCCCAGGTGCCCTGGCCAAGCTGTCCTTCTAGGAAAGGAGAGACTGCTTGTATCAGGTTAATTGAGCATGGGGTGTGGGGGACCCTGCTAGCGCCCCAGGATAGTAGGGAACCACACAGGAGCGCCGAGAAGGCTATGTGGAATGTGAGGGGCAGGAGATGTGGACTGGGCACTGTTCTGGGGCATTTCCTGTTGTCCCCCTGGCTGATCTGAATTGAGTTGAAAGGTGCGACCACTGCTCCCCCCACTCCTGGGACTCCACTGAGGCACTGTGTGGTTCAGGGCACACAAGGCTCTTGTGCCTGTTTTGGAGTCAGGTGCAGCATGGACTGTGAGGATGGGGACCTCTGGGGTTGGATCTTGGGCTGAGCCAAGGTCAGGGCCATGAGGAAAGTGGTGGGGCACAGTAAGAAGAGCAACCTGGGACATCACCATTGTGTGGCCTAAGGGACACAAGATGACCAAGGATGACCATACCAAATATAAGCGAGAGTATTCCGGGCCAAGATGGTGGAGGGGCTCCTGGTCTCATCTCAGTCCTAAGCCACAAACTCACAGCAAATAACAAGGGGGAGACCCTTCAGAGGGTGAGAGATTCAATGGGAGAAGGTGGCAGTTGGAGTAGGGGGTGTCTGAGGGACGAGCCTCCCAGGGCCACAGGTAGAAGTGCACGGCTGCAGACAGGTGTCAGCTTTGCTGGGCCCAGGAAACCCCAGGCTGAAAGCCAAGTGTAGTGAAGGCTGTGGACTTGACTCAGGGGCTTGGGCGGAAGTGCTCCCCTCAATTCTCTGTTCCCCATAGAGTTAGCATTTACACACTCCTCCCTTTCTCAGAGTATCTCACCTCTGCAAGTCAACCAGCCACCTATTAACCAACCAGCCAACCAACCATCCAACTTCCATCCATCTATCCATCCACTGACCTTTCCTTTCCTTTCCTCTCCTCTCCTCTCCTCTCCTCTCCTCTCCTCTCCTCTCCTCCCCTCCCCTCCCCTCCCCTCCCCTCCCCTCCCCTCCCCTCCCCTCCCCTCTCCTCTCCTCCCCTCCCCTCCCCTCCCCTCCTCTCCTCTCCTCTCCTCTCCCTCCTGTCTTTTCTTTCCTTCCACCCATTTGTCCTTCCATCTGTCTGTCTAGCCAGTTAGCCAACCACCCACATACCTAACTACCAACCAACCATCCACCCACCCCTTATCCAACTCACCTATCAATCAGACAAGCATCATCCATCATCCGTTCATCCACTAACCTGACCAACAATCAACCAACTAACTAACCTTAGAGCTGATTGAGGTTTTGACTGTAGGACATTTGAGGAGTTATTCTGGAGTACCTAGAAGGTGCAGTGTCCATCACTGGGTATTCCAGAGCCAAGCCAGTGCAGCCAGACATTTATAGACACTTTTCTGGCCCAAGCCCTGAGTTTCAGTTTGCCCTGCTCCATCCTGGAGTGAGGGCTGCACCCTGCCAGCCCCTCCTGAGTACTTTCTGTTGTCCTGCTCTAATAAATGCGCAGGCAGCCAGGGATCATCGAACACTTAGGGACAGCTGGGAGGTGAAGAAGGGCACAGGCAAGCATTTGGGAAAAAGAGCAGAGAACTATCCAAGATGGTTGCACATCCAGGGGGTGGGGTCAGGCTTCCTGGATTTCTGTCCATTGAGGGAGCTGCAGCTGGCTGACAGAACTGGCCAGAGTGACCTCCAGCCCTGCCCTACTGTCTCCATGAGGCTCTGTGCTCTACCAGAAGCCCTAGCCAGCAATAGAGCACAGGATGCGTGGGGCCACCCTTCCTGGGCGACATGTGGTCCCTCTGAGGGTAACTTCCTTCCCAGAGCTCCCTACGGATACTGGGCACCACATCTAAGGCTCCTCCCACTTATCCCTCGTCAGTCCCTCTCCTTACAGGCATATGACGTTGAGGTGGCCATCTGGGGTTCTCTCACCAGCCCTGTCCCTCTCCCCTATATTCCACGTGGGTGTGGTGCCACTGTGCCTCTCAGATGTCTGTCTTCACTCCTGCTTTGTGGAGGAGGTGGACTTTAGCCACTGTACTGCCCACTGCCTGGAAGGAGCAGTGTGGGGGCCATGGACAATCTGTGGCCTGGAAGGTGGCCCAGGTGCTAACAGTTTGAGTGGCAGTAACTTGAAAGAGTGTCCCAGGGAAGGGGAAGCCCAGACCAGCACAGCTACTCAATCCACTGAGACATCCGGGATGGCTCACTGTGCCCACACTGCGTTCACACCCTCAATGCATTCCCTAGCATGGGACTGGGGTCAGCGCATCTGGTAGTTGGTCCCTGTGCTAGCCCCTGGGACAATGGAGAAAGAACTGTGTGACAGCTGAACGGAGGTCCTGAAATTCAACTCCTGCACCCCACTGCATAGTAGCCCACTCTGGGGTACAGAGTGGAGCTGCTCTGGATGGCCGTCAGTATGCAGGTTGGTGATCCTTCTGGGCTGTTTATGACTGACCAGGTCATAAGCTGGGCAAGCCCAGGGTGGGCTATTCTGACATGGACGTGTCCCATGGGGAACAGAGCCTAGACAGGACCGGGGGACATCTGACCAGACCCCAAGTTACCAGCACAGTGGGTTTGGTGCCCTCCCCCAGGGCATCAGTCACTCTGTAGGGGGTTCTGGTCCCAATTTCTGAAGGCAGAGGAGGAGGAGGGAGATGCTGGCTCCTGGTCTGCAGATGGGCCGGCTCAGAGTGCAGGGTGATTGGGGCGCCCGTCCCTTTGATGTTCAGCATCCCAAGCTTCTTGGCTGCTTGGTCTCCTTTCCTGCTAATTCTGTCTGCCCCTCTGCTGTGCATAGGACCCAAGGCTCTGTCTTTCTCCTTCTCTCTCTCACATGCCAGACCGGCAAGGACCACAGCAGAAAAGTTCACAGGAAATAAAACAGAAACCCTGACTCTAACTCGGACTAGCATCTTAGAGCAAAGGCATTGACGAAGCATGAACAAGGCCACGAGGGTAGAATAGTTTGAACCAGAACAACACACAAAATAAAAAGACAGAGAAATTCAGACTTGGAAGATGGGTCAAAGAAACTTGAAGAATAGTACAGAGAGATAAAGAAACACATACGGTACAGCCAGGGAGGAGCTGCATAGGAGCTCCAGATGGTGACCCACGAGAGCTTCAGAGATTACTGCTGGGCAGAGGGAAGCCCCCTATCTTGGTGGACCTCACTGACCTCTGTCCTTACTCTTTCTTCAGGAGGGACAGTGACTTTTCTTATTGCTAAATTTGAGAAGAATATTGGGAAGGGAACTGGCTTTTGGGAGCACACTGGGAGACTGATTATGGCCCTAGTTGGCAGGTTGGCCATGGCGCCATATTGGCAGCGTGGGTGGGGCCTCAGCACCACTGCACCTGGGAAGGCAGGTCTGGTCTGGAGCATTCCTGTCTGGATTTCATGGAGATGCCTCTTCCCACTTGGTTCCCTTCTGAAATATAGGCGAGGGTTTTGACTTTCCCATATGGAATTTCTGTCTTATTTTTCAATTCGTTCTTCAGTCTCCAACTTCAGAGATCACAAGTAAGAATGGAGGAGAAGACACTTTCAATGATAGTAAAAGGGTAAGGGAAAGGTAACTTACAGAGACACTGGTGGCTGGCTGTGTCACACTTCACAGGCAGCACAGGGTGCCAGGGGTTACCTGGACAAATTCTGAGAAGAGGATTTTCCTCATGGTGCTTTGCATCCACAAAACTATTGTTCAAGTGTGACAGAGTCACAAAGAGGAAGGAGTACGCATTCAGGAGAGCCCTGAAAGGTGACATCCTGTTATGGGAAGTTATTTGGGAACAGACTCAGTCTCCCGAAGAAGATGAGGTGAAATCAAGAAAGAGCCAGACCTGGGCTCTAGAGGACAGTGTCCAATGGCAAGGGCAGCTGGCCTCTCCCAGGGGGATGGTGGGGTGGTGGACGTGGTGTCCAGAGGAGGTCTCTGGAGATGGAACGCATGGTGAAGGAGACGGAGCAGCTGAGATTCCAGAGAGTGTTCCAGTGCGTGAGGTACTTGAGTGTTGTGGAAAGGGCCAGTGCCAGTGACAGCGTCTTCTCAGCTGGATTCTGGGGAAGGTAGTGCCATCCCAGCTCGTTCCTCAGCAGTGCAGGGACTCTGTCTCTCTGTCTCTCTCTGTAATCTTTGTGTAGGGACTATGAGTTTCTAACTTTCAGATTCAATTTTTGGATAATTGGCTCAGTATAGAAACATCATCAAATGCTAATGTTTATCAAATTTTAAAAAATCATGAAACAAGCATAATGACATCACAAGAGGGCAGAGCTTGGTGGGTAAGAACATGAGGGCACCACATGAGAAGCAGGGATCTTGGAGGCTTGGTGAGCACTAATGTTTGGGCATATTTGGACCCTTTCAATTTATTAATTCATGTCCTTTCATTCCAGGAAGATTTCTTGTATCACTTCCTTCTTCATTCCCCCTCTTCATTTTGAGCTGTATTAGTCACTTGCCTGTCACTTGGACAAAACACTGAACTCTGTGAACTTAAAGGAGGACAGGTTTCTTTGGCTTGCAGTTTCAGGAGCATCAGTCCATGGCTCAGAGCCAGAAACAGCAGTGGCAAGGCCTGATGGGAGAAGGCAGCTCAAACTATGGTACCCAGAAAGCAGAGAGAGGAGGGAGAAGCTGGGGCAAGCACACAGCCTCCAGGTCACACCGTCAGTGACCACCTCCAACCAGGGCCACCTCATAACAGCACATTCTGTTGTTAACTCCTCAAGGAGGAGTCCACGGATGAGCACGGTGCCCTCACAGTCCAGTCACCTTCGAAGGCCCCATCTCTGAACACAGAAGACTTTGGGGGATCATTCTAGATCTAAGGCGTGCCCGAAGCTTTCCGGGTGGACGGGTGCTTTGACGGCCTCCCTGCTATCCTTGCACTGTGAAGCACTTTCATTCCTGCTTTACTTTCCTCCAGGTTTCTGTCTTGTTTTGTGTCCCTGTTGCTCCTTTTGTTATTGTTCTGATTTTTGTAAACTTCCAAGTGGTAATAGAACATTCTACTTTTAAAAATTAAAAAAAAAAAACAGCCCACCTGCTCTTATTTTAAGCCTACATTATTTTGTCATATTTCTTTGAGTTACAAAGCATTATTTTTCTGAAGGCTTATTCTGCTTTTCATTGTTGGCTGAATTTGAGTCCCTCTTGTGCGCATTTGGTGATCATTCTTGGTCTTGGATTTGATGTCAACCACATATCTAAATCTGAACTCTCTGGATAATGGTGGGAGGGTCCCTAACTATGATGACTAGGGTTGTACTGTAGTGAGAGCTGGAAACCAGCTGGGGTGAGCTCTAGGGACTGGTTTTGGGGATCAGCTTCTCTAGCTCAGGTTGGTTTCCTGGAGAGGGGGTGTCCAGTTGCCCACCTGGTGGGCTGTGTGCTCTGGGCTAGAGGGGAGACGGGAGAATTTCTGTGTCCAGTGCATGGCTTCCTTCCTTGCTGGTTTTCAGACTGGCTTCTCTTTTATGCTTCTCCTCTGTCTTGCCTTGATTTCTCTGGGTCACTTTGTTCAGGGAGTAAGCATCCCATTGCCTGTGCGCTGGGTGGGTGTGGAGCTGGGTATCCTGACCTGTGTGTTGGTTCCGGATCAGGCCTCTGGTTTGCAGCCTCCACTGTTCCAGCCCCAAATCTCCCCAGTCCCAAGACCCCAGCTTGCTTCTCTTTCTGCCACTCTCCTGAGCCTTTCCCACTCCCTGCTTCTGCGTCTGGAGTTGTCAATATCTCCTGGCTTCACTGACGGTGACATTTAGTAACCCTATTTCCCTGCTGTCTTGCTAACGGTGACTTTCAGGAGACGATGGGAATGGAAAAGTTTCTGCTCTTGGATCTTAAAACTGGAACTCCTCTATGTATTTTATTTTATTTTTTAGCTTAAAATTTAAAAATAAGATGTTAACAGGGTGTCCAGCCCCCTGGCCTCCTCCCTGCTTGGAAGGGGTTTTCTGTGCTCTGGGTCCAGCTCCAAAATCCATGTACAGCAGCTCCTTTCTTCCCTACATCCAGGCTCGCGGTGGCGGGCGACGCTGGGGGCTGAGTTTCCTGCGGCTGAGGTGGCTGGGAGGCTCCGCATGGATGAAGGCCTTCCTGGCTCATGGTCCACCGCATGGCTGGCTGATGACCCCGGGCCTGGAACCTGTGTGTCTGCTCCTTTGGTCATCACCTACAAAGCTGAGCCAGTGGTGGGCTGGTGAGCCAGGCTCTTGGATCCTCAGAGGGGCTCTGAGGAGGGGCCTTACTCTGGTCCACCAGCTTCAATTGATTTGGGGTCTACTCGAGGTCTAGATGACCCCAAACCAGTGCCCTTTTCTGGTCTTCTCCAGCCCAGAGGGGTGAATCTCCAGAGTCCCATGGCTGGCGCGACAGAGGGTGTCAAATGAGCTGATTCTCTCTCAGGCCAGGTGGCCGGAAGTGTGGGCCCTAGAGACAGCAGGGCCGCGCTCCCTCCCAGGATCCTTCTGGCCCTTCTAGTCTCCAGGACCCGAGGCACATGCATAGAAACTGGACACCAGCCTGTGCCATGGCTCTTCTCCTGGGCTATGGATGCCATATGACCCTCTCCTGTGCTTTGGGCCAAGGCAGGGAGTGTCCAGCCAGCCCTGGACCACATGGAGCCAGCAATACTGTAGAGTGGGCATGGGTTGAACCAGTCTCTTCAATAAGTCTGGTTATTTTTTTCTTTTCCTCCTGGTGCTGAGGATTGGCCCCAGGCCTTCACACTGGGCTGCGTCCCCAGCCCTTTTTATTTTATATTCTGAGACAGAGTTTTGCTGAATTGCTAAATTGCTGAGTTGTCCTGCTGGACTCTAATTTCGATCTTTCTGCCTCAGTCTTCCAGAGTGTTGGGATTATAGACTTGTGCAACCACACCTGGCTGGGTTAGGTTCTTAAACACAGATTCCACCTGTGGTTTTCTTAATGTGAGGTTGGCTTATCAGGTGTGACCCTCATCTGCTGAGAAGCATTTGATTTGCCTTGTGCATGGCACAGTGCCACAGGCAGCCCAAAGCTCCTTCTGGACACATACTGACGCCTCTGGGGTTGACACTGGTACCTGGGTCAGTCTCTAGCATCACAGGGCCTTGGTTGGAGCTGGACAGAATCCTTGCTCCCTCCCAGGGTGGTCCTCCCTGGGGCCGGCAATGTGGTTGCCACTGATATCCTCCTGATCTCCTGCTCACCGACCCACTACCTTGTCCTCCAAATCCCAGCCCTGGAAACAGAAAGGGCGGGGTCTCCATCCTCCCGGTGGGCATCTCAGACAGGGCACAGCCTTGCTGTGAAGAGGTGGCCGGAGTGAGAATGCCAAGCAGTGTGCTTAGTCACAGGGTAGTGTTTGGAGGTGGGAGCGCCACTTAAATCATGATAGTAAAATATACATGAACACTTAAGAGTCATCATAAAAATAAATCAGCAAAGGGTGGGCAAAGGCAAAGGGTGGGGAGCGCGGCCAGAAAACCCCGCTTGTCCTCAGAAGTGCTAGCATTTCTATTTGGGCCCGGTTGCCTAGGGAAATTCCACAACGGGCACGTCACTGCTGCCGGAAGGCTCCTCCAGGAGCCTCATGAGACCAAGGCTTCTACTATTTTAATATGTGGGTCAATGGAAAACGGTTGGAAATCTGGTAGTTGGTTAGAGTTTCATGGCCAGGCTCTGGTTTGAATAGGTACATTTATAATTTAGTTAGTGCCCTAATGCGACACTGAAAGTTAGAAAGTTTAATTCAAGATTGTGTGTGTGTGTGTGTGTGTGTGTGTGTGTGTGTGTGTAGAGATGAGAACTGAAGAATTAGGGGAGGGACTGAGAGACCCTTTCCTTTCCTCGGGGATGTCAGGTGAGGGGTGGCTGAGACCTGTCCCCAAGCTCTGACTCGCTGTTCCTTTTCCTTGGGGAGTTATAGGACATGTTTGTTTCAAAGAGAGCTTACTGTGTGACATTTTAAAGCCCAGATTTCATGCAATAAATGAGATTTCTGGCTTCTCCTAAGGCTGGGGGTTCTGGCCACTGGTATGGTCTCTTTGGGGTGTTTCCTACAGGGCATGAGGAGGGTCCTGGCGAGGATGCAGACGGCAAAGGGAAGCCCAGTGCTAGGAATCTGGACTTTCCTGGAGGAGGAGTGACTGTGCACATGCATACATGTACACATGCACATACACACACGCAAACATGCACACACGCACACATGAATACACATGCGCTCCAGGGAAGGGGTCACTTCCTGAGCTGATGTTTCATGAGCCCCATAAGATAAGGAAGCACTGGCTGACTGCCCCAGTCCTCAGAAAGCCCGAGGGAGTTAAAGATACCATATTACAGTGCACATCCATGTTTACAGTGACACAATTCATAATGCCCACACTTTGAAAGCAGCCTATGTGTCCACAGATACATGGACAAAGAACAAGGGGTATTTGTGCACAATGGAGTATTACTCAGCCATAAAGAAGGATACACCTGAGTCCTTTGCAGGAAAACAGATGTACCCTGAGATGATGCAGTTCAGTGAAACACATCAGACATGCAAGCACATATACTGAATGTTTTCTCTCATGTGCAAAACCTGAATAAATAAAGATCAAAATAAAAGACAGATAATAGGAATCAGAGGAAGGGACCAAGGGACATAGGGAGGAGGGGGAGTGGAAGGAAGCATTAGGCCCAGGTTCCAAGTCCACGCAAAGAAGGTAAATGTTATAGGCCAGAATGCAGACTCATAACAGCAGAAGAAATGTGGGCGGCAGGAACGGTGGGCTGGGCCCCAGATGTGCACCTGCAATCCTCCAGGACCCCTGGACGCCTCGGGTCCAACCTCAGCTCCTTCAGGAGGGAACAGCTCCTTGAAGACTGTTCAGTCCAGGCTCTGTGTGGAGTTAAACAGTAAACTGAGGAACAGCAACCTCAGAACCTTGCTTTCCCAGAGTGCCTGCCTCGCCTCACTGTTCACGCTCTCTGTCGCTGGCAATGCTTTCACGCACCTGGCAGTCAAACTTCTCTTGAGAAATGTCTGTCGAGTACTTTTCGCATTTTCAAAATCAGGTTTCCCTTCCTTTTCTTTTTTGGCAGAATCTGGATTCGAACCCAGAGCCTTGCACATGGTAGGCAAGTGCTCTACCACTGAGCTCCAACCTTAGCTCAGTTTGTCTTTCAATTATTAAATTGCAAGTATTTATGATATATTTTAGACACAAAGCCCTTACCAGGTACGTGATCTGCAAGTATTTCCTCCCACACCATGGAGATGTCTTTTCACTGGTTTAAAATTTTGGGGTTGAACCCAGGGGTGCTTTATCTCCGGGCTACACCCCCATTCTTTTTATTTCTTATTTTGAGCCAGTCATGTTGGGTTGCCCAGGCTGGCCTCAAACTGTGATCCTCCTGCCTCAGCTTCCAGAGTAGCTGAGATTACAGGCATGTGCCACACCATCCAGTTTCTTTTTGATTTCTTGAAAGCGTCTTGTGAAACATAATGGCTTAAAATTTTGATGAAAGTCAATTAATCTATTTTTACCTTTGAGGTGTTTTTTTGGTGTGATAGCTAAGAAACCATTTCCTAGTATAGGGTTGTGATTTATTCCTATATATTTTTCTAAGAAACTTATAGTTTTAGCTTTACATTTGTCTTTGATTTATCTTGAGTTAATTTTGTATGTGACATGAGGTAGAGATCAAGCATTGTTCTTTTGGACGTGGATGTCAGTGGACCCTACACTGATGGTTGTAAAGATTACTGCTTGGAATTGTCCTGGCTTAACGATCAACTCAACGCCAGTGCAGGGGTGCATTTCTGGACTCAATTGGACTCTGTTACTTTATGTGTCTGCTACCATGCAAGTCTTCCACCACCTTGATTACGGATGCTTTGTAGGAGATTTTGAAACAGGAATATATCAGCTTCTTCAAGGTATTCTGATCCCCTTCAAAATTCTTGTGAATTTTAGAATCAGCTTGTTAATTTCTACAAGGAAGGCAGCTCTCCTTCTTTTGTGTAAATCCAGGTTTCTGATACCCAAGGGAGAGGCTCAAGCCAGAAACGGAAGAAGCCTTAAGAAAGTCGGATGCTACAGAGACTGAGAAGCTAGGGGAAAGACCAAGAGCAAGGAGTGGCCCAAGGTGGCAGACGTCCATGGCGCCATGGGACAAATCCAGTTTGGTTGGTGCCTCTCTCCTGATGCATGAGTGGATTAAGGGGATCAATGACCCTCCGAGTCCAACAGGCTGTTTAACATGCTCTGCCAACAGTTTTCACTAATTTGGAAACAAACTTATGCTTATTTCATGGGCAATAAGAGAAACTTTTGTCTGCAACCTATGTGTTCATTATCTTGGAGACCTGGCATCCCAACAACATTCTGAAGACCCATGGAGGGATTTAAGTCTTCCGATCTTGGGTATGAGCCAAGCGTAGCCATGCGAGAAAAGGCAAGTATGATACCCAGCAGGGAAAGGCAAAGAAAGCCTGGCTCCTTCCCCATGAACAGAGCAGGGATGACCCAAAGTCACCTACAGCTAAGGATGACAGGAGGGAAAGAAAGGCCCCATTAGAGCATGTCTTCTAACACAGACCTGGTAAAAGGACATCTGAATTTTGAGGCTGAAATTAGGCAGAACAGAGAAAAATTCAATGTTCTTTTCTGGAAGTTTGCAGTTTGGGGTAAAAGAATGCAGCAGCCCACAGGGAGAACCACAGAAAAATTCAATCAAGGACCCCTGGGACTTGCAGGGGTGGGATTTGGGGAGAGTCCCAGAGCTGGGTTGGCAGTCAGGTCTCCCTGGGGCCTGAAAGTCCTGACTTTTTCCTGTTTCAGTTTCCCTGCTGTCTTAGTTACTTTTTACTCATTGCTGGGACAAAATACCCAACACCCAAAGTTAGGGAAAGAAGAGTTTATTTCTTACATTTCTTGGAGGTTTCAGTCCATATGCAGATGGCTCCAAGGCAGGTGGCATGGTGGGGCTGCAGTTCATGGCAGCTGCAAACAGCAAGGCAGAAACTGGCCACAGGGAGAGAGACATACCTTCTTTCTGCTGTTACACTGTATCCTGCCTCCACCCGTAGGTGGTTGTTAGCACTCACACCACCGATGCATAATTGCATGAGGCTTGAGGGCCACTGACATAAACCATGACACCTGCCTATGAAGTGAAGGTTGAGGGCCTGATGCCATCAGGAGGCTTTGGCCTGGGTCTCCCCTTCCAGTTCAAACAGACCTGGGGCTAAGATGCTCACCTAATTTATTCCTGGGGTCTGGTGCTCTGGGGTCCCTCTAGAGCTGAGTTCTTGTTGCACTGACAAACAATTGGATAAGAAACACACAGAAGGTAGTGAGGTTTTACACTGATTAATAGTATTAAATACAGGAAAACTTACAGTGGTCAGGAGGTCAATGGTGGTCATTTCCTGTGTCCTCCATTCTGATATTAGAGCTGGGTGTGCCGGAAGAATAGAAGACACCATTCTCTGATTGGCCCCAGGTGCAGGGCTCGGGTGCCTGAGCCCTGGATCTCCCTGGCTGACAGGTCCTGCCTACTCGCCCAGCCAACCAGCCATGCCCTGATCTCCTGCCCAAGTCACTAGCCTGGAGGAGACTGAGCCTCAGCTTTGGTCTCTCTGCATCTGCTGGGCTCAGAGATGTGGTGTTAGCTGGTCACACCCTTGTTCCCTGCCTCTGTTCCCAGGGTCCTTTCTCTCCCAGGGAAAATCTCAGCAGAAGTTCTGATCTCTGAGGGGAGGCAGAGGGAAGGAGCTGAAAAGGTTAAGGATGGAGGAACTGTGGGATGTGGGTACCTGAACTTGGGTACCTCACGTGCTCGTCTCTATTCAGCCTTCTCCACGTCTGGGCTCAGATCTCGGTTCCACTGTTTATTACCAGGGTGAATTCGGGCAGATTACAATTTCCCCTCTGGTGGATGTCAGTGATGATAGCAGTGCCTCGGGGAGTGGTTCTGGGATGTTCTCAGCATTAGGCCAGCTCTCAACACTGGTCAGCATCACTTGATGGGGATGATAGGGGCCTCCTGAGAGTGCTCAGATCCTGTGGCAGTAGAGGCTTCTTGACCGTGGGACCCATTTCCCAGGAATCAGGCTTTCCACTGTGACTCAGAGATGGAGACCGTGGGGCTGACCCAGGAAACTGGGGGGTGGGGGGGAGGCCAGAGGAGTCATGTTACTGGACCGTGAATTTCTAGAACTGAAGCCCATACCTAAAGCAGATGAAGCTGAGAGGCTGCCATTCCCATGGCACTGCATCTGCAGGATACCCTGAGCCACGCAGAAACTTGGGGGACGAGGCAGCAGCACCTGGGGTGGTGAGCAGAGGACCTCACACCAGAGGGCTGAGCGTGGCCACCAGCCTGGAGGGGGTGGGCCCTGTGCTTGTGGGTGACACAGCCCCGGGAGAGATGACCCCCAGTGGGTGGGAGGGGCTGGCTGTCAAGGCCTTACAGGGGTGGGCTCAGCCTTGAGCTGAAGCGACAGGGTTAGGGTGTGCACTGCTGAGTCCTCCCTGCTCAGGGCTGAGGGATGGATGACACTGGGAACCCCAAATATCCCTCAGTAAATGAATTCGTTTCACAGAACTCAATACAGATTCCTGAGTACCCACAAAAACTCACCGGCAGGCCTTGGTCCTGAGAATCACAGAACGAGATGTGTTTTGGGAAAAGAGGGTGAGGTAGGGAAGACCCTTGGATTCTAGGGAACTGTCTCCCCACCTTTCCCAATGTTCAGGACTGTCACCATCCCACTGGTGACCTATCCGGCTCCTCCGCTCTGCATTGCGAGCAGCTCTGACCTTGGCAATGCTCCCTGTGGAAAGGTGCTTCCTCCTCGTGTGACAGGAGGTGCTGCGGCTGCAACTGTGGTTGCGGTTGCTGATTTCACAAATCCTGGGACCCAGGGAAGCCTGGCCATGGTTGTGCCACACATGTAGAAGAGAAAGTCAGACAGCCTGCTGGCTGCCTAACCTCGTGACACAGTCATGTGTGACAGGGGAATGGGGAATTAGGATCTGTGTCCAGGGATGATCAGAGCTGTGCATACCTCCCATGCCTCAAAGTCCCACTGATCTCCGGGAAAGTGGGGGATGGGGATGCTGGGCACTGCAGATGAGCATCATGGTGGAGAGGTGGCTCAAGAGACTGTGGGCCTGGGATGAGTCTGGAGGACATTGCCGTGAGAGTTGGGGCTCATGTGCTCTGGTCTTTGGAGACTGAGCGATGAGTGTTATCCCCAACATTTGAAACACAAAAATGATTTGTTGAATAAAGGAGTTTCCAACCAGGTGAGGATGGATTGATTTTTCTTGGAGACCTTACATAGCAATGAATTTCATTGAAAAATAGGGTACATTTAGGAAGCAACTCTCAAAATTATCTCTTGAACATCTCTAGGGGGAAAACATTTTCGAGAACATAAAATAGCAGTTCATCTGGAATGAATGAAAAGCAGCTGCTGAGCAATAGCTAGAAACTTCTGGAACCTTCTCTTCCATAAGACATTCTTGTAGAAGATTAGAAACACCTTTGGAGGGCGTCATATCACATGTAGGGCACAGCTTCCCACACCATTCCTTGGACACCATCACATGTCGCCAAGGACGAGCTCTGCCAATAGGGTCAGAATGTGTTTGATGAAACACAGTCACCACACAGTGACTTAGTGGTGGAATCAGAATCATAGGGAAAAAGCATTTCACTGAAGGTTCTCCAGGCTCAGCTTCCCACCGGGTTAGTTGCTGAAACTGAGACACAGAGACAGCATCAACCACAGTGGCCCACGACACGGCCCCTCGAGGATGATGCGACAGGTGGTATGGATTTCAAGACTATTCCAGGCTTTTCTTTCTTTCTTTTTTCAGAGATGAAAATGAAACAGCCCTGTGTGTATCCATTCATGTCTGAAAGTTTTACACTTTAAGCCAGAAATGTCCAATTTCAAACTGAAAAGTACTGGTTTGGGGCCAATTTGCTCACTGCTGTTACCAGGGGTCACCCTTTAATCATCATCAGAAAGTCTGAAAACCAAGACTTAAACCCAGAGCGACATCACTAGATTTCTGTCCCCACTTTGTTTTTCTTTCTTTTTTATAAACAGATAATTAAAAAAAAATCCAGCAGCCCTCTGGCCGGCCTTCCCCAAGCCGTGTTCCCCTCCTGTCTCCTCCTTGTCTCCCTGTGAAATGCTCATCTGTCCCTCCCAGCTTTTCAGTTATATATCTTCCCATGCCCTTCTATGGCCATGAGATCGTCTCTGTCTTCTGTCAGCCTCTCCCCTCGCCTAGCAATTGGCTGACGAGTTTGGAAAGTGATTCTTCAGTGCCTGAGACTTGAGGGTCTGTTTGCTCCTCCGGTGCCCATGCGTATTTGCCCCTGATGCCATCAAACACTGCCCCCCGTGACTCCCCAGTCCGTGCGCCTCCTCTGGAGTTCTGCCCTCCAATCTGGTACATTGATCTGGACCTTGCACCTCGGGCCTCTCCCTGTGCTTTCCTGATATCCCAAGCTCTGGAGCCCTGCACATACTTGATTCCAGGCAGGCATCACGGCAGGGACTTCCTGAGAACCTTCCTGACAGTGTCTGTGTCCTGCCTTCCCATCTGATCAATGGGCGGTTGAGTGCAGACTTTTTGCTGGATCTCTCTTCTTTCCAGGCACCAGAAAGCTTTGTTCCACGGTTGCTTGGTCCCAGTGCTGTCGTGGGGAACGTCCCAGGTCTTCTGAGTCCTCCTCCTTCATAGAACCCTCACTGTGTGGGTTTGCTTGTTTTTTTTTTTTTTTAATGTCCAGTAGGTGTTTGTCGCAGTGGTGTATCCCGTGAGGGTCCCCTTCATGGGTGGTCTCACTCTTCTGTCAGGAGAGTCCAGCCTTCCGGTTCCGGGCTTTCCTGCCCGCACTGTGCATTAGGTCGTCGCCTCTGTTATTCCTCGCTCTCTCCTGGTTGTCACCGCGTTTCTTAGATGCGGGTCCTGCTAGCTGCCATTTTCTCAGTGTTCCTATTTTTTACTGAACTCATTAGATTTCCTCAGGGACTTTATTTTTCACAAGTCATTCTTCCACAAACTTCTACTGATTTTTAATTTGTCCATTGTACGTCTTATTTTTTATTAAAAGTGACACCTTTGTCTTTTTTATGTATTATTTTTTCTTTGATTAGTAGACAAGCCTCTTCTTGCATCGTTTGTCTCCTTCAACTTCATTCATTCCTTTTCCTCTTCCTCCTCTTCCCTCCCTCTCTTTTCCTGCTCTCTCCTCCCCCTTCTGCTCATTCTTTCTGTAGTTTACATTTCTGCTGATTAACTTAGGGATTTTTTGGGGGACAATTCATTGTTGACATTTAAACATGAGACCCTAAAATGAGTCACAAGCTCTGCATTCATAGAACCATGTGCTTTTCAGTGAGGTTCCCCGCCACGTGAGGACTTACTTTTTTTTTTTTTTTTGGAAATCTTATAGATCAGCATTTTGTCTCTTATTTTTTTAGATGAGATGGGGCCAGGTAGTATGGCCATAGATTCCCCCCTATGTTTAGGCCCAGCCATCTCTCCACAGGGGGCCTCTCCTATTTTTCTGTTATGATTTGAATTGTATCCCCCCCAAACAAAAACAAAAACAAAAACAAACAAACAAACAAACAAAAAAAAAAACAACAAAAAAACACGTATCAAAATCCTAACCCCCGGGACTTTGGAGAGTTACCCTACCTGGAAATAGCGTCATTGCAGAAGAAATTTTTAGGCGACAATAAGGTCACATTGGGGTGGGGTGGCCCCTTGTCCAGTACGGTGAAGACAGTGGACAGCACTGAAGGAAATCACACACCAGGACAGACACACGGAGCAGCCTGGGGTGACCAGGCAGAGATGAGCAACCCCACTCCAGGAGCCGGAGGAGTCAGGAAGGACCCTCTTCCAGGGTTCATGGGCTCGGAGCCCCACAAGCGCCCCAACCCCAGACTTCCAGCCTCCAGAACGATGGGAAAATAGTTGCTCTGTTACACGGCGCTAGCGAACAAATGCAGTGTGGCCAGACAGCCGCTGGTGACGCTGCCCGCGGGAAGAAGAGAGCCTGGCAGGCAGTGCCCTTCGTGCCATTGTTCAGCGGCCTCTTGGCCTTTCCTTCTGTGCCTGGGGTCCCCGGGTCTGGACTTTATCTGGTTTAACTGCTCTTGAAAGTCCTGGGGTGCAGATCTAGGGTCCCGTGTCCTTGTTATGCAGATGCACGGTTAATTGGGGAGCTTTCATGCTCAGCTCCAAGCCACGGCTTCCTGCACCACATCGGCTCTCCCCGCGGAAGTGAGGGCGCCCCCTTCCGGCGGCCGGCCGCGCCTGTCCTCTGCCTGGCCTCTGCGGGACTCCAGAGGCGTCGCCCCACACCCTGCCCAGCGCCCCGCGCGCAGGCGCTTGGATGAGCGAAGGACTGGGGAGGACTTTGAAGATTAAAATGCGTGGGTGTCTGACTTCGCGTTAAAGGAAACCAACCCCGCCGCTCAGATTATTAAAAAACAACCGACCCACCATGCTTTCTAATGGAAATTTACATTTCAAACTGAAAAAAAGTCAAATTAGAAATTTGATGGAGTCCTATAATTATAAAACCAAACCTTGCTTAAATGGTTGAATTCCAGTCAGCTGCAGAAAGGGCTTGGCTCTTCTCACTTTTTGGGTTTGACATCCTTAAAATTCATCAGCTGAATATGGTTTATAGCTCACAAATTCTAGGAAAAGCGCTGTATTTTTAACTGGGCAGTTTTACACCAGTTTTCCTAGATCCGGCTCAGTGCTGACCTATTACTTCTACCTCATGCCATCTTCCCGTTCATCCCCAAAGCCACCAACTCAAGCTGAAGGTGGGTTGGTTCCTCCTTAGACTTTCGTTTGCAAATTTAGGGTGTTTATCATTATAGGGCGCTTTCTGCGCACTTAATGTCAGAGATTCACTTTAGGACCCCACGTCCTCGCCCCCTCTCCTAACTCTATACTTTGGTGACTATTTTTGGATGTCAAGGTGTTCACCTCAGGGGATGATGATTACTTCAATTCCTGTCTGCTGTGATTAGAAAAATGGACCTAACGAAAATCAAGGAAAATCAGATGGGGAATAGTCTTATTACAGCAGAAGAAATAAGAGAAATTAAAAAAAAAAAACATAAGGGAATGACACAGGGAAATTGGTGTCTTGATTGACCAGCCAGCTCAGGGTTTCTTTCGAAGTGTATCTGTCCTCTAAAGGTCTTTTCGGTGCACCAGACAGGACTTCTGTGGGTGATAAGTGTTGGAAACTGAGCTCAAATTAGCACAGCCAAGAGTAACTTTTGGCTCGCCTAACTGCAGGCGACTGAGTAGGAGGGGCAGGCCCCAGGTCCCAGGGAGGCCCAGATGCAGGAAGCCAAGGGCACTTCCTCTCCCTCTCATCTTGCTTTGAGCCATCTCACTTCCTCCATGTGGCAGCCCACCTGGCAGAGCCCAGGGTCACGCCAGAGAGGCCAAGGATGCTCTAGGTTCAAAGCGGGACCCTAGGGGCCCCTCACCTGCTGTTTCTGTCCCTGGGGCTCCAAGGGGAGGTGCTGGTGAGGGAGCTGTGGGAAGATGGTGTCTTTCTTTGACCCCCTGATGAAAGCCAGGTGTGTACCCAAATGGGCGGGGCCGTCCCAGGCATGTGACCCAGCAGATACCATTTGCCACGAACAACATGTCCGCCTTCGCCTTGGGAAGCTGAAGTTTGAAGCCAGATGTTGGCTGTGCTCTCCAACGTTGCTGTGTGCAGAATTATCTGTGCAGCAGAAGCGACTCATAAACATTTGCATGATAGGGTACGTAGGGAGGAGGAAGGGCAGCTGGCCCTTCCTGTGCCCTCTGTCTGTGTCCCTGAACCCTGAGTGGGGCCACATCCAGTGATGGAGAGTCCAAAGTGTGCATACAGGAGCAGAGAAAGAAGGAGAGGTCAGGGGTGGGGTGGTGGCAGATGTGACGGGCATGGTCTATACCCCAGGTGGAGGGGCTGGTGCTGGGTTATTGAGGACGTCACTGAGCTACTTGTTCTGTGCATGATGGAAACGAGCAGCTCATCCAAGACCGGTAGTTGGTGAGCAGCAGGGAAGGCACTGGGGTAGCGTCCCAGGCAGGGATCAGTTTCCGCTTTGCCCCCGGGGAGGCTTGAAACACCCTTAGGGATGGATCAGAAGCTGCAGCTGTCCCTGGACTGCAGAATCAGTGGAAACCTCTGTTTTCCTCCTAGGTTGGGCCCGCAGTCCTGCTTTTCCTGAAATAGCACCGCTACCTCTGCGGTGTGAGCTGACTTTGGAATCTAACTGGCTCCTCAAGCCAATCAGCTCATACAACAGCACTGACTGCTCCTGAGCAAGAGAGGAGCATTGCTTCTTTAAATCTTGTTCTAAATAATTTGTCACCTTTGCTATTGAAAGAAGAGTGATTTCTCATACCAAGGAATTAGCTGTTCAGAAAACAAAGTTGTATTTGTCTTGAAAAAAGGAACCATGATGCCAGGGGGTGTGGGCGTGTCGAGTTGGCTTAGCTGGCCTGGGTGGGGGCACACAGGATGGATTTCCATGCAGTGGCCGGGGCCGGTGTGCCCGAGAGAACCTCCCAGGCTGGTGGCCAGTGGGAGAAGGGAGCTTTGGGGAGCACTGTCCCCCACCATGTCATGTGGGCAGTGTGGTCCCTGGGGTCTCTGCTCATCCTTCCCCTGGAGGTGACACAGGGAAACCCTGCCACCTTGACTCTCTCTCTATTCTCCACTTGACGAGCTGCAGACACCCCTGGGAGCAGCATGAGGGCCCTGGAGAAGTGAGGTGCACGTGGACTCTCTGGGGTGCTGTCTCCTTCTTCCCTAATCCAGAAGGGAATAACCCATGGGAGGATTATCAATGCCCTGGCTGTTTGAGTTTGGCTTCTAAATGATCCAAAAGTCAAAAATGTCTTACAAATGTCTGGATTTTTCTTGCATGAGCTGACTCTTGTGATGCTGAGGTTTGATGGTGCCCAAGGTGAAGCTGTGATCCGACCTCTGCCACCAGCCTGGGGTGAGATCAGTGGCTCTGGACTTTTCTGAGGACCAGGCTCAGATCTATTGAAAAGGGTTTTGGGTGAGGATGTTTGTGATACAAGATATATGTCAATTAAAGATGGTTGAAAGATAGATGCTCCATAGAAATTAAAGTTCCTCCTCAAGAGTTTTCTCAGTTTCATTCTGTGGCTGAATAACAAGAAGTGCTGGTGAGGTGGAGGGGATGGGACAGGAAATCAGTGTGGAGAGTCCTCAAAAAACCAAAGCTCAACATCCCATTCCACACAGCTGTTTCTCACCTGGGTATCTGCCTAAAGGGGTAAAGACATGCTACAGTGCTGTACGCACACCCATGTTTATAGTGGCACAATTTGCAATAGCAAAGTGCTGAAAACCCCCTAGCTGCCCATTGAATGGCTACAGAAAATGTAGTGTCACAGAGTGGAATATTATTCAGCCATAAAGAAGGACGAATTCAGGTCATTTGGAGGAAAAAATGGATGAATCTTGAGCCCATAATATGTTTCCCCAAATGAATGTAACTATTATGTATGGTAATATACACCAATAAAGAGTTTTCTTGAAATTCTGAGCCAGATTTAACTGTCTTTATTCCCCTAGTGTGTGTCCCATAATGAGACCAAGCCTCATAATCAGAACCATTATATATAGAACATAAAAAAAAGCAGTTTCCTTTTTTTGCCTTTTCACTATCTAACAGGGCTTTGGTTAGCAGAGGCAATTTTATTTGCTGGTTTTTATATTTGAAAGGGGAGATTATTAGGAGAAATCTGAATTCAGAAACTTCAAGAAGCAATGGGAGGGTGTGGTGAGGGTGGAGGGGGCTGCATTTCCTGTTTGCCTTTTCAGATGGTGTCTGCAAACACTGCGGGAAAACCATGGATACCCACAAAGACATTCCAAAATTCTTTCTCTTTGCCGTAGGGGCCCTGCCGAAAAGGTGCCGGGTAGAAGTGCTGGAGCTTTTTTTTTTTAAGAGCTAGAGTTCGCGGGAGTCCAGCTACACGCTTGTAGGGTGAAGACAGCTCTCGGGGGTGACATCAGCTAGAAACGGAGGCCAGAAGCAACAGAGCCCGGGGTCTGGTTTTCATTTACAGTTGGGGGGAGGGGGGGGAGGAGGAGGAGGAGGAGGAGAGGAGGAGGAGGGGCTGGAGGAAGCCCTGACTGTACCCCTGGACCCTGGCCAGCTGGGGCTCAGCCTCATCAAGTCTCCTTGGCTTTCCGGCTCCAGTCTCGGCCAGGCTGCAGGAAAAGCTGTCAGCCTGCTCTGTCCTGCAGAGCCCAGACCCTCTGCCTCGGTGGACGAGGCTGCGGGGAGAGGTGGAGACGGGCAGGAGGAAACTATGCTTCTGGTCAAACGTGACTGAAGCCAGAAGCCAGGGACACACACCTTTAGGTCTGCTCAGGGTGAGTGTCGGGGCCACAGGGATGCGCTTTAAAGCAGAGGTGGGCTGCTTTTGGTGGGTGCTAGCGGCTCTGATGATTGCCCTGTGTGTCCGTTCTCTGTCCGTGTTTCAGATTTCTGGAAAAGTCTGTCTCGTTTTCCTTCTCACTCTGTGGCCAAGAGTGAAGGTTACAGGTTACACAAGCGTAGAGCGGGATCTTGGATTTTCAGCCACTGGTCCGCGGGTGCCCAGAGCACCCTGTGTGCGCCTGACTGCCTTGTGTGGGCTCCTGGTTTTCAGGAAGGTGACCCTGCTCCAGCCCAAGCCACTGGAGTGTGTTTTGCTTGCAGAAATGCCTGGCTGGCATCACAGTTACCTGCCGGGTGATTTTCTCTGGGCTGGCTTGAGGTGACCCTAGCTAGGCTGTAGCCAGCATCGTTCTCCTGGGGCCACCGTGGGAAGGTGTTGTGGGGCACATCCATTGCCTTCAAGAGTTTGGGGTCACTCTGGGGCCCAGGTTCAGCTGTGACCACCGGGTGGCGTCTTTTTAGGAATCTGAAGTCACTCATGGAGGCTTTGTCTTCAGGGGCTGCACAAAAATCAGTGTGGGCAGAGGAGAAGGAGTGTGACACTCCAGTCACTGCTGCGTGGAAGAAGCCAGGCTTGGGCTGAGTTGGTGCCACGCAGGGGTGCTGTGGATGCTCCCTGGCTGGGAAGACCAGGGTGGGGCTCGGGTCTTCCGTACCTGTTTGCCTATGCCTGCCAGCCTATTTGGGGCCAGATTTGATTTCAAGCTGCTGTGTTAAGGAACTGGTGACACTGGGACTGGGGTGGGGTCCCAGGTGGCCCCTGGAGTGTTGGGAGAGACCGAGGGGAAATCTAAGTTTCACTGTGAGTCCAGGGATGAAAGTGATGCTGGTCTGGGCCTTGAGAACAGGCTGGCACGATCTAGAGAGCCCCTGTCCCAGGAAGACAGTGTGTAGACCCGTGTCAACCACAGTTTACCTGATGGAAAGCTTGGGTCCCACAGTCTGGGACGCTTGAGGGATAGATGGGTGGTCCCTGCTTTCCAGAGGACCCATCCTAGAGACAAAAGCTAAACCCACATGGCTTTAAAGTCAAAATTACACTGCCTTTGACCAAAACATTATTGAAGACCCACTTGCTGGTTACTGAGTCCTCCAAGTTCTTTGCCGCTGGGTGACAGATCCTAGCAGAGGGTCTTAGCTAGAAGCTCACATGTGGCCACTCTGGAATTTTTTTTTTTTTTTTTTTGTACTGGGAATCAAACTCAGGACCTTTCGCTTGCCAGGCAGGTGTGTACCCACTGAGCTGTGTCCCCACTCCTGACACTCTGGTTTTAAAGGTGAGGGGTCAGAGGTTTTGAGAGGCTGACTTCTCTCGGGGCATAGAGCTGGTAGCTGAGCTGGCAGCAGCGTCCTGGTCCACTCCCAGGAGAAACGGGCTGATGTGTGCAGGAATGGAAGATCCCAGACCAGCAGGCTCCTGATTTGGAATGTGCCACCTGAGTTGTCCCCTGGGAGGGAATTTCTTCTTAATATTTGATTAACACGAATAGGAAAATTGGTTTTAATGCCCTAAGGATCTTAGGACAAGTGGAGAGAGAAGGGAGGTGGACAGAAATACAAGTAGGGGCAGTGTCAACCCTGTGACTGAAGTCCAGGCAGGCGTCCCTCAGCCAGGCCACCCCTAGAGCGTGGGAGCCCTTGGTTCTGGCGTGGGACTGGTCCAGGTGGAGGCTGGGGCTGGAGAGGGGGAGTTTCTTTCATAGGAACGGGAATTCTAGGATAAATGGTTTCGGCTCTGAACATCTGTGTTTAGACAAGTTTTTTTTTTTTTTTTTTTAATCACACGAAGTTTATTTCTTTCTCTTTCCCTCCATCATGGCAAGAGGCCATTAATCAGACTTGGGGTGCTAAGGGGATGTAGTGGGGTAGCAGGCTCAGTAGCCAGGTGACTCTGCTGGGTTTTTGCTACCTGTGCATCAGAGGCTATGGCTGCAGTACCTTCTGGGAAGTGACTGGGATAGCTCTAGGATGTCAGCCCCTGGGAAGGACTGGTCCCCTGTGGGATGTGTGTGCCCCATCCCGCTGTGGTTAAGGCCTGGAGGCGAGGGGCTATGGGGCAGATGGCTAAGTGTAGGGTTGTAATGGTTTGGAGGTAACATAAAGATGTTTCTGGTTTTTTTTGTTGTTGTTGTTGTTCTGGGGATTGAATACAGGGCCTTTGCACTAAGTTACTCCCCTGTTTCTCTTATTTTTTATTTTAAGGCACAGTCTTATTAAATTGCTGAGTTTCCCTGGCTGGGCTTGAATTTGTGATCTTCCTGCCTCAGCCTCCTAGAGTGTTGGGATTACAGGCGTGCGATGTCATGCCCAGCTGGCATCTTTCTGAATCAGAATCATCTTTACGTTTTGCTTTATTTCACTGCATCTTAGGACTCATAGGAAGTGGCTTTTGTGGTTCCATCCATTAGAACTGAGTGCATCCCTTCTGATGAGGGAGGAGGCACCTGTCCGGTCCCTCACCTGTTGGTGAGAGGTGAGAATTTTTTGGAAGGTTTGCACCTGGACCTTGGCTTTGGGTGGGGCATCTGTGGATGCCAGTGTTTGAAGCCTTGTGTGCAGTGGGACCTTCTCTGCTGGAAAGGGTTCGAAAGCTCTCCTGGGAGAACTGTTCTCTTTGTGCCTCTGTGTCTTCAGGGGGCCTTTGTGTGAAATTTCTGACCAGGGTTTAAAATTCACTGGCAGGCCAGCCCTCCTGTGTCCTGAGATGTTCTTGCAGGCATGCCAATAACTTTAGCAAAACTTCTTATTTGAAAACCAGTTGTTATCATTTCTTGATGGGTGGGGCTGAGAATTTGGTGTCTCCTGGGGAGGATGCAGTCAGTGTCCTTTCTGGGCTGGATGATGTGTACCAGGTGGCCTTTGCACAGTGGCCTGTGGGGAGCAAACTTTACACGGTGTGCTGGCTATGGCAGGCAGGCCATAAACACACACACCGCCGCTGCAGAAATAGCTGACGACTTGAAGAGCGAGCTGACATTTAGAAAGAAATCCTGCTGGAGGCTCCCGCCAAGGAGTCCAAAACCTCAGTGAGTGGAATTCTGAAGCAGGGAGGGGTCGAAGGCTCCCACTAATCCAGAGAGCCACATGCTAGGCGGGGCAGCACCTCTTCTCTCACTGGTTTCCAGATAAATTTCTTGGTTTCCACTGTGAAATCTCCATGGCACAGCCCTGCTGTGCAAAACACAGCTTACGTCCCTACGCCATACTGAAGAAGGTCTCTGCTTCTTAGGGGAAGGCTCAGGTCCGGTTTCGCCAAGAGGAATTATTTTTGGGAATTCTGTTAATTTTCAGAAATGAAATTTCCAACACATTCGGGCCCCACAGGGCTATTTTGGGGGAGGAGATGGCATCTCAGGCCAGCTTTCCTCCAGGGAGAGCCGCTTGAGAAGATGTAGTTTGTTTTCTTTTCTCTAGAGGGCGGTGTATCCCTCTGAATGCCAGGAAAATTCCAAAGTGGTGGGTGGTGGGTGGCTGGGTGACTGGGTAGCTAGGTGGGTGGGGTTTCCTGGGGTGGGGTGCTAGGGAGTCCTTTTCCTCTATTTCAGGAGAGCTCTGCACAGCTTTGGGACCTGCCTAGGGACTGCTCAATGAGTTAATATCAATGTGGCTGTACATATTAACCTGACTTGGGCATAGATGTAGGATTTTACTTCTGTGCTCAGGGGTGAGTGTGGTGAGGTGAAATCATGTCTTTAAATGATACATGCTAAAACAACTTCATCTCAAGAAGGTGGGAAATTCTGAAGAAAGCCTTTCCCTCCTGTCTAATTTTACAAAATTTAAACCTGGAGTGGGGTGCCTGAGAACCATTTGTAGATTCACGCCATGAGCTGTGTCTGTGTAGGATTTCTGAATTCTAAACCTGCAAGAAATCTTAAGATTAGCAGAAACACTAACTCGTAGAGTCTCATCATCATCCTTTTGCCATTTCCCTCTGGTAGACAACTAATTGTAACATATTAGAGCAATTTACACAGAGTAATAAATGTCCTATTGTAAATGTTTGTTAATAAAGATAAATCACGGCTGGGAGTGATGGCACATGCCTGTAATCCCATCACTCAGAAGGCTGAGGCAGGAAGATTGCCATGAGTTCAAGGGCAGCCTGGGCTACATAGTGAGACCCTGGCTCAATAGAACCAAAATAAAAATAAAATAAAATAAAATAAATCATTGTCTCTCAAGCTTAATGATTTTAGGTGATTACTGCCGCTAGGGTGCCCAAGAGCAGAATTTGAGCAAAGCAGCCTCAGTTTAATTGATCTATGTGTTTTCCATGTTTATTTGACTTGAAAGCACTATGGTGGTCCAGGACACTGCACTCCAGGAGCAGAGGAGGGGACATAAGTGATGAAGACATAGCCCTGCTCGCCTGGGTCTGACAAGCCTTCCGCTTGACTGCTTTCCACACAGGCAGGGGACTGTCCTGAGGCCACAGTGGCCAGAGTGGAATTGAACCAGTGTTTCTGGGTTTTCTGCTGCTGCCTGGTGTGGTCCCTCGAGTAGAGCCTGGGCCAGGCTTGGGGGCCAAGCCTCTAAGGGCAGGTCTGAGTCACATGGAGAAAGGGCTCGAGTTCACCAGCTTTTCTTTGGAAGAGCACCTAGAGTGTTGATTTAGCAGAGGAGCAACTGTTACTTAAATAAGCTGGAAAGGAAAAGGAGAGAAGAAAAATGAGACAAACATGAAAATTGCTGCCAAGCCCTCTCCCGAAGGCTGATTGCTGGTCTTGCTGGGATTGGGCTGCACGTAGCAGGGCACGGCCCGGGCTTCGGGCTTCTTCGGGAGGTTAGGGCTCAGGACCCGAGTTGGAGCGCCCAAGGGTAGGCGTGGCCAGGAAACATTTCTGGGAACCCCCAACCTGAGTGCTGCACCACAGATCTTCATGGATCCGGCACAGAGGGACCTGGCCCCTGGATGGAAGAGCTCAAGGAGGGGCCAGTTTAATTTCAAAATTAAAAACTGAGAGCAGCTGGTGATGACTCAGGTCTCGGGGGAAACCATTCCAGGAAGCTGGGGTTTCACTCCTGGAATCTTCATTAGTGGATTCACCAGCACCTCACTGGCATTTCAAGCTGCAGTCAGCTCAGCTAAATCCTTCAGTGGCCTTGAGGAGACACAGGTGACGGGGTGTGTCAGAGCCTGGGAGACTGGCAGAAGATAGCGATTTCTATCACTGCTGTGCAAGCAGTTGGCCTATAGTCCCTGTACTCTGGAAGGCTGAGGCAGGAGGGTCATGAGTTTGGGAAAATTTAACAGCTTATCGAGAAAGCCTGGGAAATTTAACAGCTTATCGAGATCCTGTCTCAATCCCAAGAACACACAGATACACACACACACACACACACACACACACACACACACACACAGAGACATAGATTCCAACACACAGACACAGACACACACAGACACACAAAGAAGAAAGCAATTCTTATTATACACACAAAGAAAGTGAGACTGGGAGAAATGAACTGCAACTATGAAGAGAGAAGTAAGGAAGTGGAATTGTCACGGTTTCCCATTTTTAAAGACTCGTTTTCTCTCCTTTGCTTGATTATGAATTAGGAAAAAACCCCAAATTTAGTTTTTCCTCTGGATATGAGAACATCGTAAGCCTTTTCCTTAGTGATCTCACAGTGGCATGCAATGGATTCCGAGAGGTCAGTAGCACCAGGGCCACTGGCTGAGAAAGGCAGAGTGGGGACGCAGAGCCCGCGTGGGTCCAAGGCGTTGCGGCCATGCGTCCTGGCCAGCCTCCGACAGTGCAGAGCATGCGCAGTGTGTCTGAATGTGCACTCCTCCCTGGTGTTAGGACGGGGCTGGCTGGACCTACTGGTTATAATGACAGATAAATGGGGATTTTACCAGAAGAGTCCATGGCCACTCAGTGTTCCTGGGGCACCTCTAGGTGACAAAGAAGTTAGCTGTGTCATCATGCATAGTCAGAAGAGTTAGAAGTCTGCTATCTCAGGAAACGCATCCAGGGTCTGGCTCCAACAGATAACATTCTAGAATAGGCTAGGAAAAGAAGGTAGTTGAATTCCACTCCTGACGGGAGAGGTTTTGGTGAGGTTAAAACCTGGGAGGGACAGATTGGCACCGGACTAGCACCATACAGATACTGGCTTAAGGGCTGTAGGCTTTGCAGAGATAGCAGCTATCTCGGATGGGGGTGCTTTGTGACCTTTGACCGCTAGGCTGTTGTGGTTACATGAGTTCCTCTGCCGGGCTTGTTGCTTTAGCAAGGGTCCATAAATCGTGGTCATCCAGCATGGGTGGTGGTTCTGAGTCCCTCACCCTCAAGGGCCCATAAATCCTGGAGCTGGAACAGTTCACTTCCGGTGAAGATAGGGCTTCCTGCTCTGAGAATTTCCAAAGAACAGAAGTGAGAGGTCTGAGGTTTCCGGTGTATTTCTTTGGGGAGTTTTCTCTCAGCTCTTCCGAGTCATTTGTTTTTCAGGATTTCTCAAAAGATCTGCCAAAAAACCGATATATATTAGGCTCCATTTTCTTTCTCCACTATCTGGAAGACATAATAAATTGTCTTGGCTCCCTGCCTGGGAGCCCGGCCAGAATGAGGAGAAAGACTGAGAAAAGGTAGAAGCAGGGGTTTTTAATTTTTGTACTCAGGAAAGGGAGAAAGGAATATGCAAAAAGGAGGCTGGATGAGCACTCCAGATGACAGGGATTTGAGTTTTCTTTTTACAGTGGATGTGTGTGGCTCTCTCACTGCCGTCTTTTTCTGTAACCCCCATTTTAAACAGGAAAGTTAGGTGTCAAGTTAGTGGTGCACACCTGTAATCCCAGCACTCAGGAGGCTGAAGCAGGATGATGGTCATGAGCTTGAGTCCAGCCTGGGTTACATAGTGAGTTCAAGACTGGTTTGAACTGCATGGTGAGACCTTCTTTCAAAAAACAAACAAACTAACTCCTAAACAACAACAAAAACAACAAGCACAGGGCAGTTAAGTGTTAACAGAAGTCTAAGACCTTGCTAACAGCACAGCCTTATTTTAAAAAAGCAGCACTTGGGAGAAAATGGAATAAAATGCCTCGGAATGGGAGCTCTGGATGCATTTAAGTCTTTGTTTTAAAATTGTTTCCTCGTGTGCATGTGTGAGTCTTTCTCTTATAAAAGACTTCCAGACATGGAGAATGAAAAAGCACTTGAGTAGATCTGATAAAAACTAGCTCCGCAGAATTGCAAACTAGCTTGAGAAAGTCAGGGCATGACCAGGTATGGTTTCAAGTGACAGGCCAAGGGGCTCGACCTTTCTGGTGAGAAGTTCCTTTCAAGTCTCCTCTCCAGTAAGCAGGAACTAAATGGCAAAGGCACTGGAGTCCTGGCTAGGGGGGCTGCAGGGTGAACACAAAGAAACTACAGAGGCCACGAAGAGACCAGAATGACATGTCTTGAAGACCTCGTATTGAATCTGTTTCCTCGAGGGCATGGAATCTGTGGCTGTGGCACCCTACCCAGCCCCAGGGTCGCTAGTGGCCCAGTCTTTGAATGAATTTCATATTTAGAAGAACAGGACCAGACATTTGCCACCACTGAGGAGGTCTTTTTCCCCTCTACAACAAAGGAGGATTTCCCCAAGATCTGAACCAGCCTGGCTGGTTCCTGGGGCTCTTTGCCTGGGCTTTGGAAATGCGGATTTGGGTGAAGGCTTGATTCCCATGCTTTATCTTTGTGGCGTGGCAAATCACTGTGCCTCCTCTGGTTTTAGTTTCTCTGCTGGAAAACAGAGGAGGCAGTGATCAGGTTAGTGGGAGGGAGGCGTGAAGTCTGTCCTTGCAGAGAGAACCCCAGATCTTCTGGGGGAGTCGTGTTTGGGGAGTGGTGTCTAAGGTCTTTTACTAACCTCAGTGAAAGCGTTCTCCCTGATTGGCTGCCAGGAAATTTGGTTGTAAACACTGAGAGTCCAGGGGCTGATCAACAGTAGCCAAGATTAATTACAAACAAAATCATTGACGGATAGTCAACAGTTGGGCTGAGAACTGTGAACCACTGGCTGGCTCTTAAGCATGGGGCAGAAGACATAAAAGCTTATGAATCAAAGGCATTTTCCCGCCTGAGAACTCGGCTCAAGCAAAGCACATGGGCAGATGAATCATCAATGGGCCCACCTCTCCCCCACCCCCACCAGGGGATCTTTCTCCTCCTCCAGGTCCCAGGAGCCCCTCCTGCTTCTTGGCACAGCCCCCTTCTCATCTGGGTACCGGATGCCGGAATACTTTCCAGTTCTGGATGAAGACTTCAGCGAACCGTGTGCTCATTTCATTGCTTTGTGTCCCAGTGGGAAGCTTTTCATCTAGTGAGCTTCTCTTTCAAAGACTGATGTCTGGGAATTGAGCACCTTTACGTATGACATTCACCAACTCCAGATTAGTTTCCTTTAGAGAATGATTGAAGTAGGCAATGGCTTGGAAAGGTTTAAGGATTTCACCAAGCAGTATTGAAGACCAAAAGGTACTTTGGAATTGCTGCCTGGTGACCTCCTCAGCATCTAATAATACACAATGCAAAGGTCTACACAGTTTATGACTTTGACTCAGCCTGTGACTCTGGGGAAGATGGTTCTGTTGTGTTGGTCACCTGATGCATTTGAACACCAGAAGCAAAATTCTGCCAAATGCCTCTGTTTGCAAACCGAATTGTTTGTGAACAGGTGTCCATGAACTGGGGTATTACTGCTTGCCAGGATCCATGGATTCAAAGGAGTCCACATGTGAGGTATAGAAATGGATGAGAAAAATTAGCAAAAGCCACACATTGCACCAGTCCAGGCCCTGTCCTTGGGGCCTGCGGAGCCACCCAAAGCTCTTCACATCTCCATTTCCCCCCCCCCGTGTGGATTACATAGTCATTGCCTTGTGGTAAGACCCTGTAATATGCTTGTATTCTAATTCTTGAACAAAAATAAAGGCATTCGTTTTATGCATGGATTAAATATTTGAACTAATTGTACCAGATCCCACAGAGATTTGCATTAAAATGGTTGAAGTTGCAATGTCTGAACTTTGGGAGGCTGGGTCTTTTTAGAGTCCTTTGGAATGTGCATCCTAAACCCAGGGAACCCACATTCCTGGATGAAATTTGTGCCCCGGCTGACAGAGCTTGAGACCCTGTGAATCTATAGGGCCCTGTAGTAAGACACTGGTCTGATTACAGTGTCACCAGTTGTGTTTTTATATGAACAGGCTACAGCCCTGGGCAGAATCTAGCAGGATGGTCAGTGCTGATCAAAGCCCTCGATTTTAAGAGACAGAATCGGCATGCTGTGATACTGTTTGCTAGTGCTCAGTGTTGGTGAATACAGGACGTACACAAATCATAGACACTGCTCTTTCTTTTCTTTGTTTGAACAAAACCCCAGGGATGAGGCAAAGCTTGGTGGTAAGACCTGAAAGGTTCCCTGGGCGTGGCATGGGCTGGAAGTCTCTAGCACATGCAGGGCTCAGAGGAGAGAAGGGATCTGGGTCCACACTACCCTGGTGTGGCTGGGGATTCTCCTAGCTTGGGAATCTGCAGAGCCAAAGCATCGAGCATTGGGGGACTGCCCCCTGCTGTGGTGCATCTCCGTGTCCACAGGTGTGGACCCTTTGAGCCGCAGAGACCTGCGGTGCTGTGGCAGCAGCACCAGTGTCCCACTCTGCTGTCACTTTATTGCAGGAAGACATCCATTCTGAGGGTGGTTGGCTTCCCTACCATGGTTTGCATGAATTCTCCCCTCATTACTGACACATTTGCAAGGGGAAGCTCTAAATCTGTGGATGAGACCCTGCCTGCATGGTCTCAGAATCTGAGCCCCAGGCTGGGATACTCCCTTGGGATGTTGTTCTCTTGTTATGACTTTGTCCCCATCCCCGCAATGTCTGGCAGGCTGGATCCAGGCATGCCCTTGAGTCTGCCCTCCTCAAGTTTGTCCTGCCCTCAGTGCAAATCTACAGCTGGCTTCAGATTTTCTTTGTGCCTGTTCTGCCCTGTTCTCAGGCGGCAGGCTCTGCAAGAGGCTGTGCCGTGCCATACTTCCCTGTCACCACGCTGAGTGTTCCATCTGGACCTGGTCCCTGGCCTCATTGACGGCAAAGCCACACACTGATCAGCCAGAACTCCTCCTCTCCGGTGGCAAGACTGGGTGTGTGGGGCCACCCTCACCCTTGGCTTCCTAAGCTGTGATGGGGAAAGGGAGCTCTCACACCACCGCAGGCATCCATGCAAGGGCGCCCCACCAGAGGTGAGCCCCTGGCAGGAGGGAAGTGAGCTAGTGATGCAGAGGTCAGCGCCTGAGTGGAAGGAACTTTCACCTCAGGTCTCGGGGTGTACATCAGTCTTCTTCATTTGCGTAATACTCGAAACTTCTCCAAATTCTATCATTTTGCTGCCATATTCTTTCTCTTTCTTTCCAAATGTTATTTAGAGGCAAGGACAAATACAGTGTTATTGGAACTGCTTCTCCCTTTTAACTCTTAAACTGCATCACACCTCAAAAAATAAAAAACATTGTCCCATTATGTCATGTTAAGCTAGACGCCACATGTTAAGGGTGTGTACTTTTACCCACGCTTTTAGAAATTTGCAGTGATCTTTCTTGTCCTCATTTTGTTTCATTTACTTGTATGATTATGTTAAAAATCATAATATAAAGTTGACTATCTTCACCACTGTAGTGGTTGATCATGATCAATTGGATTGGATTGATGAATACCTAGGAAGTGATCTGTGCATTTCCAGAGATGATTGACATGTGGGACAGCGAACCAATGAGGGAGACCCACCCTAATGTCAGAGGTTCCATCAGATGGGATGGGGGCCTGGATAGGACAAAAGCAGGAGGAAGCCCTCTAGCATAGGTTCTTCCCTGCCCTTCTTCCTGGCTGCCATGAGGAGAGCAGCTTTTAACCACCACCCTCTTCCACCCACAGGCCTAAAAGTAATGAGCCAGCTTACTATGGATTGGAACCTCTGAAACTGTGAGCCAGTGTAAACCTTTCCTCCTTTAAATTGACTTTCTCAGGTGTTTTGTCACAGTCACACAAAACTGTCTAACACAGCCACTTTTAAGTGTATAGCACAGGCAAGTTACTACATACATCTTGTGCCACAGATTTCTAGAACATTCTGATCTTGCAAAATAGTTGTAACATCTGTTGAACAACTCCTTTCCTTTGATGGCTGACAATCATCATTCTTTCTGTTTTTAAGTTTGACTATCTTAAAGATCTCATATGAGGGGAATCATGCATTATTTAATTTTTGTAAATGATCCTTGATCTTCAAGGGTCATTTGCATTGTGGTATATGACAGGGTCTGTTTTAAGGATAAATACTATGTCATATGTATATGCTGCATTTTCTCTACTCTCTCCTAATGGACATTTATGTTGTTTTACCCCTTGGTTATTGTGAATAATTTTGTATGGAGCATAGGTGAGCAAATATCTATTTGGGATTCTAGTTTCAGTTCTTTTGGATATATCCCCAAGTGAAACTGATGGATCATTTGATAATACTATTTTAAAATTTTTCGAAGAATTTCTACTTGAGCCCCACTATTTTACATTCCCACTAACAGTGATCAAAGGGTTCAGATTTCTCCACATCCTCACTGACATCTATTTTCTACCAATAAATGGTGGCTATTCGAATGGTACCTATCTCACCGTGGTTTAGACTTGCATTTCTTTGATGCTTTGTGATGCTAAACATCTTTTCATATGTATATTGGCCATTTATATATCTTCCTTGGAGCAATGTCTATTCAAGTCCTCTCCCCAATTAAAATTTGTTGATGTTGTTATTGGAGCCGTGTTCCTTATATATTCTAGACATTAACCTTGAACAGACACATGGCTTGCAAATACTTTCTCTCATTCTCTCAGTTGTGTTTTAATTTTGTTGATTCTTTATTTTGCTGAGAAGTGTTCAAGTTTGATGCAGTCCTGATTGTCAGTTCTTTCTTTTGTTGACTTTGCTTTTGGTTTTATATTCAAGAAATCATTGTCAAATCTGAAGTCCTGAAGCTATCTCCCTATTTTTGGTTCAGGAGCCAAATAGTTTTACATTTAACTCTTTAGTGCACTTCAGTTTTGTATGTGGCGCAATTTTTTTTTACATGGTTCATGGTTCAACTTACTCTTTTGCGTATTCTTTTTGGATATGGAGTTTTCGTAACACTCTTCTACCGGCCTCTTTTTTCCCTTCCCTTCCCTCCTCTTTTTTTCTTTCTTCCCTCCCTTCCTCCCTGGCTTCCTTCCTTCTGGCACTGGGGATTGAACCCAGCACTTCCACATGGAGCTGCATCTATTATTGTTATTGTATTAAATTTTAAGACAAGGTCTTGCTAATTTATCAAGTCACTCAGGCTGGGCTTGAACTTGCTCCTACCTCTGTCTTTTACAGGTGTGCACCACCTTGCCTGGCTGTCACACTGTGCCTCGAAGAGTCTGTCTTTTCTCCACTATTTAGCCTTGGTACAGCTATCAAAGAGCCTTTGACCATTTGGGGTGGGTTTATTTTTGGGCCACTGTGTTCCTTATGCTGGTATCATATCAATTTGATTATTGTTACTCTGCAATGTGTTTTGAAATCAGGAAGCATGAAGTTTTTAGTATTGTTTTTCTTTCTCAGCATTGTTTTGAATATTTGGAGCTCTCTGCAATCCTAATTTTAGTATTTTTTATATTTATTCAGAAATGCTATTGATATTTTGATGAATTGAATTTGTACTGCATCAAATTTGAAGGTTGCCCTGAGTAGTATCGACATTTTAATGATTTGTCTTCATATTGTGAACAGGAGACATAGGTCTACTTATCTATATTTTAATTTCTATCAGCAATGTTTTGTAGTGTTCAGTACATAATCTTTTGATTCCTTGATTAAACTTATTTTGAAATTTTTATTCTTTTTGATGCTATCATAATGGAATTGTCATTAAAATTTTTTTTGGTGGAATTATTCCTTAATTTCTTTTCTAGATGGTTCATTATTAGTGTATAGAAAGGCAATTTTTTTGTGTTTTGACTTTGGGTGTTGGTTTTATATCCTGCAACTTTGCTGAATTCATTTATTAGTTCTAATAATGCCTGTGTGTTCTTTAAGGATTTTTGTACATAAGTTAATGTCATCTGCAAAAAGGTATTTTTACTTCTTTCCAAACTGGGTGCCTTTAGTTTTCTTCTCTGCCTAATTTCTTTTTTTAAGGACTTTTCATACTATGTCAAACAGAAACTAAGAAGAGCACTCACTGTTTTCTTGATCTTAAAAATAGGCTTTCAGTTTTTCATTATTGAGTCTGATATAGCTCGGGGCTTCCTATATATGGCCTGTGTTATGTAACAGTTATTTCCTTCCATGCGTAGTTTGTTGAGTGTTTTTTCTTTTTATCATGAAAACATGTTGAATTTCATCAGATGCAGTTGTTGCGTTAATTGAGATGGTCAGTGGTTCCCCCTTACTATATTTTTGTGGTATGTCCTGTGTTTAATTTTTGTACATCAAACCATTCTTGCATTTCATGAATACATCCCACTTGGTTACAGTGCATAATCCTCTTGATATGTTTTTAAACTTATTTTACTACTTTTTTATTGAAATTGTTTTGCATCAATATTTATCAAGGATGTTGGACTGTAATTTTTTTCCTGTGGTATCTGCTGCATTTGACTTCTGGGTAATGCTTGCCTCTTAAAATGAGTTTAGAACTGTTCTCTTTTCTTTGCAAGAATTGGGAGAGATTTGTGTTATTCTTTAAATGTTTTGGCAGAATTTTTCAATGCAGCCATATGATCCTGGGCTTCATTTTGTTAGGAGGTTTTTTGATTATTACCTTTTAAAATCCACTGTAGCTATAAGTCTGTTCATATTTTAAATTTTTGACAACTAAGTCTTGGTAAGCTGTACATTTCTGGAAGTTTATATAATTTTTATAGGTTGTCCAGGTTATAGGTGTTGCCTGTCTTTGCTCTCCCAGGTCTCCTGGAGTCTTGTTAGTCTTCCTGGTTTCCCCACAGTGAGGATGCTCTGTGAGCTGCTTCTCATGGCCAGTTTGTTCTCATTTCTTCTGGCCCCCTCAGAGCAGAGTGATGCTATTCCCATAGATTTAAAACCAATTTAGAGGCATTTGGGCTTTTAGGATAATATGATTTTAAAAATTGCATTTGCATATCTGACACAGACTTGAAAACCAGAGAGAAAGATGCTTTTGGCCTTCACTCACAGTGAAGCTGAATGCCTTTAGATGTTGAAATCCGCCGCAAGACCTTCTTTTTAACTTTCAGCACCTAGCAGTGAGATATAAATATATTAGTAACCTAATCTCTCTAGATTAAGTGCATTTCAGTTTCTTAAACCAAATGGAATTTCCTGCATCAATGATCTGTACTATATTACTCTCACTATCAGCGAGTGTGCTTTGAAACTCTGTACAAGAAAAATAAGTAACAGTTTCCCATGCTGGTGATGGCATTGGCTAGTGCCTCTCCTGGGGCCTCTTTTGAGAAAATTGGGCACCCACACCAGTCTCACTTGGCTACTTGGAGGAGGTGAGTGCCACCATCAGTTAATGGCATTTGAAGGTATAAGCACCTGCAAATCCAGGGCTGAGTCCAGTGGCTGGGCAGGTGCAGATGCCCTCAGCCGGTGACTCGGAGAGGTAAGAACTTAGCAAAACCAGACATAGCAGCAAGGAGCCTGCTGCTCTCAGAGTGGGTGGACTATTTCCTGAGAGGCGAACACCTACAGTTAAAAAGGATGGCACAGAACATATGTTTGGTAAATTCTGGATTAAAACGCAACCTGTTTCTGAACATCCCTTACTTACTGCTAGCAGCAGCCTTTAATGTGTATTGTCACCCTTCTGGAAGGAGACACCCAGTTGATGCTTTGCAAATCCCAAATGGGTGTTCTGTGGGATTAGTCTGGAAAATGCTGTCAGAACCCGCCCGTTAGGAATTCACTCGCCACCCTTTCTGCGTCAGCATCCTTGAGCGGCTTTACCATGGGAACCCACAGCCAGCTGGTGACAGAGCTGTTGGGGGTGAGGTTCTCATGTTGGAGATGGAGAAACTGAGGCTTAGCACCCCTCAATGACCTCCCACAGGGAGGCTGTGGTCCATTGATCCAGGGTTCACATTTATCTGACTCCAGCATCTTTCGTTTCCTGGCATCTCTGATTCCTCTGATTCCAAAAAGGCCCAGATTGAGGCTGTTGAACTGGATCGATCAGTGGCTGTGCATCATGGTGTTGCTGTGAGGGAATGGAAGGTTTTTCTTCTTACCTTTGCCTCCTGTTAGCCTGCAGGTGAGGGGACGCCATTAATGTCCCAAGGTCTCGCTGAGAGCTGTGTGCTCTGAACCTGTTTCTCCACGATAAGCACAGAGATCAGTACTGACCCACAGGGGTCTTGCCGGGATGATTAAAGCAGTTGTGAGGAATCACCACTCAGTGGGGACAGAGAACTTGGACATCATAATGTCAAAAACAGTGTCATCACAACTTGCCCTGGGGTCGCCCGTGCCATTCTTCCTCAGGACTGTCACCCAAACTCCCAATTAGGGAGCCGTTGACCAGGCCACCTGTCAGCCTGGGCGAGGATGGTCACTTTCACTATAACTGTGGCCAGTACCAGGACCTAGGTTACGGCAGGACAGTGCAAAATGCAGGTGTGGGGCTCTTCCTCCAAAAGTGACAAAGAATCCAGGACAGTAATGGCCCCAGTATGGGCCCTTCTGTGTGCAAAGTCCCTATGCGGCTCTGTCATAGCTGAAGATAAAGTCAGGGGAGCTGAGACCTCAGGCTCAGGGGAGGGGAAAAGAGGTGCTGTCCCTGGCGGTTTTCTGCAGGGGTCCTGAGGCTGACTGGGCCTCAGGATGGGGACGAGGAGAGTGAGACTGCTGTGCTGCCTTGAGGCGGGAAGAGAAGGTATCATTGGCTGGGAAGAGGTCGCATGGCTTGGGCCACTTGGACCTGAGCTTGGCTGCCTGGACGTCAATCACTCTTGTAGCTGCCAGCTGGTGCAGTGTGGGAGACGAGCAGTGAGCACTTAGTCTTGGGCCTGGCTTCAAAGTCTGTCCAGGGGCATCTCCTGGGCTCCTGGGCTGTGTGATCAGAGGCTGGCACTCAGCAGGGCAAGAGGCAAACAGAGAGAGAGAGAGAGAGAGAGAGAGAGAGAGAGAGAGAGAGAGAGAAAGAGAGACAGAGACAGAGACAGAGACAGAGACAGAGACAGAGACACAGAGACAGAGAGAGAGACAGAAGGGAAGGCCTTGCTGCCTGGTGGCTGTGCACACACTATGAACGAGGCACAGCCCTCCTCTCCAGTACCAAGCTGCTCCTCCACTCCTTTAGACATGAGGAGTCTGGCTGTCACATGCCTGCCGCTTATGTCACTAATGCCTTCCCTGCCGAACCCTTGCATTCTGCTGGTCACTCAGACTGATGCCTGCCTCGGTACAGGAGACAAAAAGGCTTAATTGTAAGGTACTTAATAGTCACCAGCCGTAAAGATTCTCATGTGTGTGTTTAAGGGAGACGCCCTCTCATGGCAGGTGTAGGCCTTCAGTTCATCAGTAATTTGAACAGAGAAAAAGAATGTTTTCAGATTGTGGTGAAATTACTATGGATGTCCATGAAAAATATAGCTGTGCTCTTCTCACTGGGTTCAAGGATGTCCAGCCGGGGTTGCGGGGTGGGGGTGCAGCACCATCCGGGTAGCTGTCCATCCTCGGCAGACTGTAGTCTCTCTCCTCTGCTTCTTTCTCTGTTTCCTTCCTCCTCTCCTTATCTGTGTGTATCTATGCACGTGTGTATGTGTTTGTGAATGAATTTCTGTCCTAGGTCAACAATGGGGGTACATTTATAGAGATACAAAATTGGCAATTTTTGTCATTGTGTGAACATTGTAAAGTGCTCTTACACAAATCAGATGGCTATGGTACTGCTAAGTGATGTACTCTTCTGTGTTCAGCTTCATAATGTTGTATCTGTCACTGATTAAAATGTCATCATGTGATGTATGTCTACATATCAACTTTATCTGTCATCTATCATCTGTCTGTTGATTTAACCATTCATCCATCTATTCATCTACCCATTCATCTGTCTACCCACCCATCCATTCATCTGCCCATCTATGTGCCTACCCATTTATCCACTCATCCACCCTCTATCCATCCACCCATCCACCCATCTACCCATCCACTCATTTATCCACTCATTCATCCACTCACCCATTTATCTACTCATCTATCCATCTACCAATCCACCCACCCACCCATCCCTCCATCCATCCAGCATACTGACCTACTTGTCTCTCATCTATCTATTTGATGCAAGTTTAGAGAGTGACTTAGGCACAGAGGCCCCTTAGAAGCCTAAGAAAGACACAGGAAACATCTCACAGGAAACAGCACAAGAGTGATCACTGTCTTCTGTCCCATTTTCTTTTCTAGGTTCATACTTGGTGCTTAGACAACTTCAGAATGAGGAAACATCGACATTTGCCCTTGGTGGCCACCTTTTGCCTCTTTCTCTCAGGCTTTTCCACGACTTATGCCCAAACAGGTAAGGTCCAGAAATGCCCCTCATTTTACAAGAAGGGACAGAGTTTCCTGACTTTAGATCCTAGATCTTAGATGCCATGGGCTGGACATATAGCTTAGATTAGGTTCCTGGGTTTGGTTGGTCTCTGAGGAGCAAATAAATAGGGAGAATATTGAAATTAAAAATACTTTTCCCTGCAAAACAAAACAAAATAAAATGAAACAAAACAAAGATCACCCTCTTTAGGTAACCCAAGATACAAAAAGACATTTTGCATCTAGAGTCATTGGATATTTAAAAATTCTGTTTCCCAAAATGGCTTTAAAGCATAGACCCTAAGGACTTGATTAAGGATGTGCTTTCAGAGTTTCAGGAAAGGGAGAGATGCTTCATGCACCGAGGGGAAGCTGATACAGGTCCCTCTCCTTTGCCTGGAGTTGCCACAGAGCTTCCTCCAGCCTCCTGGGCTGCCCTAAATGGGAGGCCAGTGGCACAGGAACTGGGTGGGGCCTCAGGTTGGCCCGAGGTAAGTAGAGGCCTGGAGTCAGCCCAGGCCGGGGTGCTGAAGGGCTCCTTCTGGCACTGATGTCCCTGTTCCCGGGGCTTCCATATTTGAGGGAAACCCGGATACACCTGGGGGTGAGTTCAGCTATATTCAGTGGCTATGAATACTTCTGGCTCTGAAAACCACGCAGTAACTACTGTGGTTAGAAAACTATTTACACTCAAAAACTGAGGCAAAAGGAGACATTCCCTAGTCTACATTGACACAGATCTTCCTCAAAGAATACATACTTATTGTACCCATATTTCTTGAAAATTACTCAATGCACTGGGGGTGAGTGCTGGTCGAACAACAGCAGTGCTCATGCTCCCATCTTGTTGAGGCTCAGTTTCACACCCCAAAGTGGAGGTGGGCTTCTGAGGTGGTGGACGGTCACCTGTGATAAGAGAGCCCTCTGGTCTGGTCAGGTGGGTCTTGGGGGTCAGATTGCCACAGACAACCATGTCCGAGTCCAAGTCCCCCAGGAGTTTTCTCCCGTTCTGGAGCATATGCCTGGCCCCTGAGTGGTGGTCACCAAACATGGAACTTGGGCCATGGCTGAGCATGGCCAGCTGCTGGGTCCTTGTGCCTGGGTCCTGCTACTCAGGTAAGTCGGCCTCCCTGTCCACTCTGCAAGCGAGGTGTGAATATTCATGACCCAAGTTTGGGCAGGAAGCTTTTGCACTAGTAGGAAGTCATTGCTCGAGCAGTTTAGAAACATCTAAACCAATGTCTTTTTTTAAAGATGTCAAAAATGGTGCCGCTGCCGATATAATATTTCTAGTGGATTCCTCTTGGAGCATGGCCAAGGAGCATTTCCAGCTCGTTCGAGAATTTCTGTGTGATGTTATAGAGTCTTTAGCTGTGGGAGAAAATGATTTTCATTTTGCTCTGGTCCAGTTCAACGGAGACCCACACACTGAGTTCCTGTTAAACACGTATGGTACTAAACAGGAAGTCCTTTCCCATGTCTGCAACCTGTCCTATGTCGAGGCCGGCAATCAGACCGGAAAAGGATTAGAGTATGTAATTCAGAAGCACCTCGCTGAGGCTGCTGGAAGCCGGGCTGCAGCCGGAGTCCCCCAGGTTATCGTAGTGCTAACCCGCGGACCCTCGGAGGATGGCTTCGCTCTGGCCCCAGCGGAACTTAAGTCAGCTGGCCTTAACGTGTTTGCAGTTGGAGTTGAGGATGCAGATGAAGGAGCCTTAAGAGAAATAGCAAGCGAACCGCTCAATACGCATGTTTTCAACCTAGAGAACTTTACCTCCCTTCATGACATGGTAGGAAACTTAGTGTCCTGTGTGCACTCATCTGTGAGTCCTGCAAGGGCTGCGGACACAGAGACCCTTAAGGACATCACAGGTAATGGCTTGCTGCCAGGCCACTCCCCGCTGTGCTTTCTGTGCAGATAGATGAGCTTGGCACCTGCTGACCTTAAAGCCACAGTGCAGCTAAGAGATGGTGGGGCGCAGGGAAGAGATGGATCTTCGCAGGTTTAAAAACAAAGGTTTGAACACCATGGGGGGAGGGGAGGCCCCTACTCAGATCCAGCATGCACCTGCATCCCAGAGGAGGGTGTGGCTTTGGGAACAGCTAGTGTCTGAGCTCTGAAAGCCATGTGCTAGAACAGTCCACCCTTTCCCTAAGAAAGAAAACTTCCACCTGTGAGGTGTGCATCTAATGATGCCTCTCGCCTCCTGGGGAGGACAAGGGTTTTCCTTGGTTTGGCCCAGGCTCCTCATCTGGAAGCACATGGGTTAGGGGAAGAGGTCAGCCAACTTTGTGACCAGAAGAATAGCAAAGAGCCTCTCTCTCCTGCTCTATGGAATTGTTTCAGAGAATTGATAGAATCAGAGTTGTAAGAAAGCTGAGATGTGATCAAGTCTAAACCTGGGAGAAACTGAGTCCTAGAAGATAGGTGGGCTGGTGACAGTTGACTGGTGCTGGAGCCCTGGGTCTGGACTGCTCACAGGTACTGCACCTGCAGACTCTCTAGATCCCAGGGTGCCCTGGACACCCTGACGGTGCGTGGTTATCTGATCACTCAGCTCCCCTATGAGTTCAGAGAGTCTGTGACCCTAATGGGGAGGTATTTGATGAGCTTCATGCTGTAGTGGTCTGAATGAGGGTCCAGGGCTAGGCCCCAGTGATGGGCAGGATGCAGGGATACCTTTTGTTAGCATGTGAGCCCACTGCCACTTGGCAGTGCTGGGTCAAAAGGGCAGGGAGTTAGGGAAAGCTGAGACGAGAGGAGAAGGGTCCTCTGAGGTGGTGGGAAGTACCTGGGAGTTGTGTCACAAGATGTGGCACAGACAGGAAGGAAAGTGGGAAAGCTCAAGGGAGTTGGCATTGGTCACCTTGGCAAAAGAAGTGGCCAAGGAGGGCCTTACTTGGGTCTGGGAGCTGAAAAGCTCAGAGCTATTTTGAAACAGCTGCTGCAGGGGGATGACAAGGGCCACACCATGTTCAGGAAGCAGCTGCTGACCTGCAGCAATGCCTGGTGCTGCCCGAGATGACCAGCTACGGTCATCACCTATGAGCCTTGTCCTGACTGTCTGCAGCCATGGCAGGGTGTGGGGGAGAGAAGGGTGGTGGGTGGGTCCTCCCAGGCAGTGCTACTTCCGGTAGGAAGGGTGGGAGCTGATCCAGGCAACGTATCTTCAGCACTGGAAGTGCCCCTTGCTTCCAAGTGCTGGCCCTCTCCTCTGGAGTGGCTATATGAGTACCAGCCTTGCCGGGTGACAGGTAGGAATGATGGGTGTCCTCAAAGGCCCCCAGACCCTGCACTCACGTCCCCAGGACGGGGCAGGAGGGCTCCCTGAACGTCCCTCTCTGTTCAGCACTACACTCTCAGCTTCATTAACTCACTGGTCTCTCACCTTTTGGGATCCAGAGCCCACTGCAGTCGAGGGTTCACAGGGGACATTCTTGTCAAACTCAAGAACCAGTGAGAGTTTGCCTTGGTGTTTAGTCATTACATAGACGGACATAGTGGAGCTCAACATGGTGCATGCCAGTGAGTCTACTGGCCTAATACCTTTCCACGCAGATCACAAAACCTTTGTTTTTATGCCATGAAAGCATCTCTGTGTTCTGGTGAGCAAGCCACTAGCAGCACCAGGGTGGAGGTTAATCTGTCTGCTGTGCCTTCTGATTAACTGCATGGGGCCAGCCAGCTGGGGGCGTGTCCCATCGCAGTGTGGTTCTGCAAGTTCCCTGTGAGGTAGCACCAGAAGGCTGCCGTCCCGAGGCAGGCCCTGGGGCGCTTCTGGAGAAGACCGCTGTGGAGTTAGATCTCTTCTCATTGCCTGTGGGCAGGGTGCTCCTATACAGTGGGCTGCTGGTCAGAAGAGGAGAACTTGTTACAGATAAAATGCTAGCATCACCATCTTCCAGACTCTACTCAGTTACCAGCCTCTCGAGGTTGTTTAAAAGGGGGAAAAAATTCCTTTGTCTCTGCTTTTCAAACAGAGACACTAAGATACGAAATCTTTATTCTAAGATGAAAGCTAAGGCAAGTGTGGTGGTGTATGCCCGTCATCCCAGTATTTGGGAGGCTGAGGCAGGAGGATCGCTGTGAGTTTGAGGCCAGCTTAGGTTACACGACAAGACTGTCTCAAAAAACCAAAAATGAAAATAAAAAAATAAAAAAATTTTTAAAAAAGTAAAAAGAAAGATAGACAGTAGAATTTCAGCGTAAACTTTTTTCTTTCAGTGTGAATCATGCCTAGGAGTTTGTGTTTTGCATAGGAAATGAGAATGCACCAGTTTTCCTAGCAGAGGGAAGCAGCATGTGGGCTGGGGAAGCATCCCGTCCCCGCTGTGTGCTCACAGCAACATCCCCAGCACTGCTAGGGACCCAGGAGATTCTCTTGGAGCCTGTGACACAGAAAATGGCACAGGGGGTGTGACACGGAGTGAAGGTGGAAAGCAGGCACCCACGCCCTCAAGGTCTGGCCAGCGCTGCTGACGGGTGCGCATGGTTGCTGGTTCACCTGCCGTGCGCCAGAGTCCACGGCTCGGGGTCTGTGTGAGGCTTCGGCTCTCTGGATAACCCAGCATGCTCTGTGTGTCCCATGATTGTGTGAAAAAGGACAGTGTTTTTTATGCGGTGATGGCAAATTATCCAACGTGTTTTTATGACCTGCTGCTGTAGAGGTTCAGCCTCATAGCAAGGTTCACAGACCTCCCCTAGGGCTCATGTATCTTCTTAGGCTACACTACATCCCCAAACTCATTAATACTCGAGGAAGGAGTTGCGTCACACTATGGCTTAGGTATTGCTTTTATTGGCCACATGGATTGTAGTTAATGCATTGGCTTAGTCCCAGAAACTGGAGGAATTTGGCAATGTGGTCTGCATGTCTCCCCCTTGTGCAGGACACAGAATTTCTGTGGTCTGCATTGTCCTTCATCCTCCCTGATTCTGAAGGGTGGCAGAGGCTTCAAAGTTCTGAGCAAAGGACGGGTCTCATTTGGAACTCTGTGCAGTGATTATGCAAAACACAAGATCTTACTTACTGGAGTAAAAAAACAGATTATCCTCCTGTCCTCCAAGAGGATGTGACACCTCAGTTCCAAGTCAACCCCCTTCACACTGTGAGGGGTTAATTGGCCAAGCTGTCAGGGACTGATATATGTTTAGGAGGAGAGAGAGCATTGTTCTCACAAGGGGCAGCATGCAGGAGAAATCCCTTCTATAGAACAAAATGCTTGAATTTTATGAGAGGGGATTTGAATCTTTCACTGCAGTGAAAGTAAAAACAATTTAGCTGGCATAGGGAAAAAAATCTTAGATATAAAATATTCCTTGGCCTCTGAAGTTTTGCACAAATATCTCTTCTTGTCCTTGGCACACAGTTAAGGTATTAAAAATGTTCATTAGGAACAATTTCAATTTTAAGTTTTCTGCCAGTATGAGCCAGCCCACGTAAGCTTTTGGGATATTCTATCCTGGTTTACGGACTGCCCTTCATTGGTCAGAGCTTCTGTGTGGCCTCCATTCTTGGCACCTGAAAGGAAGGTCCCTGTTCACCATTCTGGGGGGCGGGGAGGAGGCATGGTCAGCCTCGCTCAGGCCCCTTGTGCCACTCCATTATCCTCGAAGAAGATGCTCAGGGTCCTGCTAGGGAATCTGCTCAGGGCATCATAAAGATAAGGTTGGATAATTATGTCATGACTGGTTTCATATCACTCTGCTTAACACCGTTCTGCATTGTGTGACTGAATAGGAGGCAAGAGTGCTCGCAAATTAAAACCTCCGACCCCATCCGAGACCTGGAGACCTGTGTTCAAGTTTCACACAGCTCAGTAGCACGTGGGGACATGAGATGGGGCCTGAAATTCCTGCAGGCATTTTTAGAAAGAAAACTGTAAACCAAGTTTGAGTTCTGACTCATGAAACTGCATTTCCTCAGCCACTTTGGTTTTTAAGGAAAAAAGAATAAACGACAGTGAATGTTACTTAAGGGATCACGTAACGTTCGGGGGAGATGAGTCATCCTGTTTCCTCAGCTGTGGAGCTGCATGAAAAATTCCCATAATCACCTGAAGAAGTGGGAGAAGTGGCCCAAAATTAGAAGTCAGCTCTGGATTTTTATTAATCTACCCATTTATTTTCTCCTGTAGGTCTGATAACATCCAAGCCCATTTTCCTCTAAAATTCAGTAGAAACTTCCAGAATATGTATCTGACATTTCTCCCCTAGAAAAGTGAATATGATATGAAATTTAACTATAAGGCCTGGCTTGGTGGTGCACGCCTGTCATCCTAGCCCTTGGGAGGCTGAGACAGGAGGAACCCTGTGAGTTTGAGGCCAGCCTGAAATGCATGGTGAGATCCTGTCTCAAACAACTGAAAACAAAAAAAAGAATGAAAGAAATTTATCTATAAAATTGGCACAAATGAAAACTGGATGTTAATGCCTCATCTCAGGCCATAGTTTCTAAGACATTGCCTCTTATCCATTCAGAATGCAGAACCCAAAGAGAATTTCACATTCCTTAATCGACATTGTGTTTTGTCCATATTTCGTGTTTCTTATTGGTTTCCAAAGAAACATGTCAGAACACTGAATGATGCATGTGGTCACTTGTTCTAACGCTTTCACATTTTTTGCATTTCTTTCTTTTAAAGCACAAGACTCTGCTGACCTTATTTTCCTTATTGATGGATCAAACTACACCGGAAGTTCCCATTTCGCAGTCATTCTCGACTTCCTTGTAAATCTCCTTGAGAGACTCTCAGTTGGACTCCAGCAGATCCGAGTGGGGGTGGTCCAGTATAGCGATGAGCCCAGAACCATGTTCTCCTTGGACACCTACTCCTCCAAGGCTCAGGTTCTGGCCGCAGTGAAGGACCTCAACTTCACTGGTGGGGAGCTGGCTAACATTGGCCAGGCCCTTGACTTTGTGGTGGCGAATCACTTCACCCGGGCAGGGGGCAGCCGAGTAGAGGAAGGGGTTCCCCAGGTGCTGGTCCTTATAAGTGCTGGGCCTTCTAGTGACCAGATCGACGATGGGGTGGTAGCTCTGAAGCAGGCTAGCGTGTTCTCATTCGGCCTCGGAGTCCAGGCCGCCTCCAGGGCAGAGCTCCAGCACATAGCTACCGAGGAAAGCTTGGTGTTTACGGTCCCGGAATTCCGTAGCTTTGGGGACCTCCAGGAGCAATTACTGCCGTACATTGTTGGTGTGGCCCAAAGGCACATTGTGTTACAACCGCCAACCATTATCACACAAGGTATGTATGCTCCCCTCACCCTCGAGGGACTGGGGTGTGTTGTGTGTTGGGTTGTGTAGAAGTGAGGTGGGCACCAGAGAGATCGCCTCAGGAAAACCTGTAAGTACCCAGCATCCAGCTCTTCCAGGACAAGCCGGCTCCTGGATGTAATGTCTGCGGTTGGGGGCTTTCCAAACGCTAAAGATCAACAGAAGCAGGGAAAGCTCCAGTTAGAGGATGACTCATGGAGGAAGTGTGTGTTCAGGCTCCGTCCACCAACCCATTGCTTTGAGAGACCTCATTTCACTATCTATTTATAATCCAGCCGCCCCAGCTCAGCACAGTTCTGAGAAAGCTATTCCAGGACGGTGATACTGACTTGCAGGTCAGCATGTGCAGAGCATGCTCCTAAATTGTCTTCTCCCAAAGGCAGGGAGGAGATCTTGTCTCCCTGAGAAGTACATTTCGAAGGTAAGGGGCAGGAAGGCACCTGCTTGATGGAAGCTTTATGGAGTACTTTTCCCTGTGCCTTTAAGTTTAGGAGGCACTGATTTGGATGACAAGACTCTGCCATTTCCTTGAATGTACAGTCTCTGGCAACACAGCCAACGGGAGCTAATGAAAAATCGCAGAGCCAACAGAGTCACCTAGAAATTGTGGGTTTAACAGTCATGGGAGACAGGAAGGGTTGAAATGCACAGATTACTCCTCTTCCCGCTGTGGGACTGTGTCAACTTGGTGACCTCGGTCTGGCTACTTGGATGCCACACAGGAAACAAGGGGCCCTGCAGCCCTCGATGGTTTCTGGAAACACCCAGTTCACTTCCCAGTGTTGTCTGAATACTGGGCCACTCCCCCAGGCCCAGGCCTTCTTACAATTCACTGTCTCCTTGAATGTAAGACCTTGTTCTTTCCTGAGCTTCCGGTGCCTCATCAGAGTGTGGGCTTCGTAAAAATCAGTGAATGAAAAGCCTGTTTCAGGCCAGTTATTACCTGTGGCCAGTTGCTTAAAATTTCTTCTGTGGAGCTGCACATTTTCACAGCTCACTTGTGGTAATTTTCTAGGTAAAAAGTGTGGGGCTGATGAATAATTATTAAATAAAACACTGCTTCACCAAGTCCCATAGAATTGTTTTCCTTTGAAAAAGGAGTGATAATTTAAAAATAAACCACCATAGGAAATCAAGAGGGGAACATTTAAAACTCTTGAACAAAATTTCTGTGTGGAACTGACCTCTACTTCATAGTACTTTGCTCCTCAATAGATACCAGGCGTGGTCCTGGTGTACACCAGACAGTCAGGGAATCTGGTGAATGTTTACAAGTTGATCACTGGGATTAGAGATAATGTTTATAAAAGACTTAAGCTCCAGCTAGAGAAAATCTGAAAGATGGTTGATGCAGAGACGTTTAACCTTCTCTGGAACCAATGTAGTATTATCAGGTGGTGCACTGAGGAAAGAATGCATCCTTGCATTTCCTTAGGCTCTTGTCAAATTCGAGTGGAGATGGCCTAACTTTCTCCAAATGGCTCTGAGGCAGCTGTGGTGTTGTCATGGCAACCATAGGCACCAAGCTCAGGGCCTTGACATCGTGCCTCAATTTGGACATCAGCCTGCATCAGGGGGCATGGTAAGAAGTGTACGTGGCAAATGCTTTCCAGAGAAAGCTCTGCCTAGCATTTAGTTCATGTGGGCCAGTGTGGCACAGCTGGCTGCTGGCTCATTTGGGCTCCAGCTTTTCCTTGGTTGGAAAGTTGGAGCAGAAATGGATGGGGAGAGGCAACACACATGTAGGGCGCAGGCCCTGTCTGCCTGCAGCTCGAGCTCCTTAGCCTGCTCCCTTGGGTGCCGTTCTGTGGCCCTGGGAATTGAGGAAACAATCAAATGACACCCTATAGCTTTCTGAGGTACCTCTGGGCTTGCCTGTATTTGGAAGCAAGTGATTTCCCCAGGTTTTGTGACACAGAGTGAGTACCATGGCTGTGGTTGGCAGGCCTGCCCTTGGTTGTGGGCTGCTCCTGCACCTTCTCTGCACTCTGATTCCAAAATGCTGTCCAAGAAGTTGCACTAGATGAAACTACCTTGGTTCTGGAGAAGGTTCAACTTCTTTATTCAGTGGGCAGTGCATCACCCTTATTTCAGGTCTTCTCTAGCTGGAGATTAAGTCTTGTATAAACATTATCTCTAATCCCAGTGATCAACTTGTAAACATTCACCAAATTCCTTAACTGTCTGGTGTATACCAGGCACCACGCCAAGGGCTAGAGACATAGTGCTGGCCAATGACAGACGTGGCTGCTTGTCTCTTCCAGTGCTATGGCAGCTGGATAAGGGAAATGTAAACTAACGGGCAAGAGAGACATTTCTGCAGAAGATAAGTTGCATAAGGCATCACAGGGCTGTGTTGGAGAGAATGTGGGATGAGGCTGAGGGACCCTGGCCAGAAGCTCGAGCTGTGGGGTGTGGGGGAGACACACACAGAGAATGCAGGGAAGAGTGTTTCAGGCAGGAGGAAGGTGCAGCCCTGCTGAGGAGCTTGACCCCTCTCGGGAACCTTCAGGAAGCAGCAAGGTTGGGGTACCAGGGACTAGGAAGCAGGGTCCAGGCTCACTCCATACGTGGGACACTAGAGGAGTGACTGGGAGGGAGTTGTGGAGTCTGGAGTGAGCACAGAGAACTTGGGGTGCCTTGGGGTTCAGAGGAAGGGTGTTCAGGGAGCATGGCTGGAAAGAGTGGGGTCTGAGTGTGTTGCCTGTATGCTGTGGTGAGTGAACAGAGCCAGGCCCTGGAATGGGATCTGAAGAGGTAACATCAATTTTGTGGGACCAGGAATGGGAGGGAGGAGGGAGGGTGAGAAGCGCCCCAGGGAGGGGAGATTCTCAAGGGCCCAGATGTGGGAAGCTGAGTGGGATGAGGAACAGCCACCCATGGGCAGGTCCACACCGAGGTCCCTGGGGTTCCACTCCTTTGGTTCTGTGTGCACTGGATCTGACCACCTGTGCTCCTGGGGCTCCCTGGAGGGTGGATCATAGTGCAGCTGCAGCAGGTTTGCTTTGGGAAAGGTGAATGCGGCAGTCAGCTCCTCCCACCTAAGGCACCGGGCTGTTGCCAGAAATCACAAAGAATGAGCTGGGACCATGCACCATGGAGTACAGTGACCATGAGCACTGACTGTTTGTCTGTTACACTCGGTGTGCATGGGGGATGGGTGTGTGACGCAGACATGGCACATTAGACAGGGGTGTGCATGAGCATGTGTGTGTGTGTGTGTGTGTGTGTGTGTGTGTGTGTGTATAAGGATTATCCCTAATGATGGAAAGGCATGGAAACTCTGCCAGTCTGCCAGCCTTCTGCGTGTTCAGGTTTATTTGCAAAGATATTTTAAACTGAAGTCAAAGGTTTAGCCCAGAGATACCGTGAATTCTAAACCAAAGGAAGGATGGGAGCCCTGTGTGAGTCCCTTGACTGTGGCCATTGCCTCGAGGTAGTGCAAAAGGTTGGGTATGCACTGTCAGCAACTGGCCTTGTAGAAAGGATACCCGTGCATGGAGCATCACCCTTCTGCTGGAACCCAGCATGGGTCTTGGAGGTGCATCTGACCCAAACACCTCTTTATTGCACGGACCAGTGATTCAGGTCCAGGCATGAGCTCTCAGCCTCCTGTCTTCATGGCGGAGAAGGAGCCAGGCTTCAATCACGTTCGATCTCAGCAGCTCTTCCTCACCTTTGTCTCACACCTTCTTTCCCTTGCTGGGCGTTGCCAAATCAACTTGCTACACAGCTGTCTGGGGGGAGGATGGCTAAGGGCCTTCTGCCCACCTCCTCATGGTTGGTTGCATAGGTTCATGTCTGTCTCCAAAGCCCTCCCAGGTTCTGGCCTGGGCACCTCGGCCCAGGACAGTTCCTTGTGCCCACAGTGTGGGCAACTCACTCACATTTGTAGAGAATCCTGGGAAAGAGCTCACAGCAGCTCGAGGCAGTGACCTCGCAGAGACATTTCTCCATGTGATTTGTCTTTGGGTTATACCAAAACACCCGTGATACTTAAGACCTTTATGACCAGGATTCTGGTGGCATAGGCTAGCTGTGATGTGGATTTCCTTTAAAAAAAAATCTCAAAAACGTTTACAATTTTAAATGTTTGCTTTTTCACTGAAAAAAAAAAAGAAGTAATAGAACATAGAAGTAGGGCCAGGGATATAGCTCAGCACCATAGCATCTGCCTGGCAAGCGCAGGGGATGGTGTTCGTACCCTTTTAGCTCTGTGGCTGTCTGAGCTGATAGAGGCTGCTTTTCTAGCCCATCAAACTATAGCTTTTTTCTGATCAAATTATATTTATGGTAGGAAAGGACTGAGTACTCCTTAGTGACAACATGCTAAGCCACTAAAACTAAATTTTTGTGCTCCTATGTTGTGCAATGTATCCAGAGGAGGCAGGACTGGAGGGGAACCCACTGCCACCCAGTAGGCATGGCTGCTGATGGGACGAATGAGTGTGTTGTGACCAATGTCACCTGGGGCAGCCCTTGATGGCACAGGGGCTGGAGCAAAGGGGGCACCCCAAGGCAGAGCTGGCTTTGTGGAGCTGGGGTTGAGTGCCACGGGTCAGGCCGGGCTACTCATCTTTCCATCTTGCTATCCACAGTCATCGAGGTCAACAAGAGGGACATAGTCTTTCTGGTGGACGGCTCTTCCAAACTGGGACTGGCCAACTTCAATGCCATCCGAGACTTCATCGGCAAAGTCATCCAGCGGCTGGAAATCGGACAGGACCTCATCCAGGTGGCAGTGGCTCAGTATGCAGACACTGTGAAGCCCGAGTTTTATTTCAATACCTACCCCAGTAAAAGAGAAGCCATAAATGCAGTTCGGAGAATGAAGCCCATGGAGGGTCCAGCCCTGAATACGGGCTCGGCCTTGGACTTCGTTCGTGACAACCTGTTCACCAGCTCGGTTGGCTCCCGGGCTGCCGAGGGCATCCCTAAGCTCCTGGTGCTAATCACAGGGGGTAAGTCCCTTGACCCCGTCAGCCAGCCTGCCCAGGAGCTGAAGAGAAGCGGCATCCTGGCTTTAGCCGTTGGGAACAAGGTTGCTGATCCGGCCGAACTGGAAGAGATTGCTTTCGATTCCTCCCTGGTGTTCATCCCCAATGAGTTCCGAGCCGTTCCCTTGCAAGGCGTCCTGCCCAGCCTGCTCTCACCCCTCAGGACCCTCTCCGGAACCACTGAAGGTAGGGTGGTGCGGCGCATGCATGCAGGGGCCCACAGGAAAAGCCTCTGGAGAGAACAGAGCCCCGAGGCTGCATTGGCGTTGGCAGAGAGAACTGTTCTGTGCTGGAAACCAGGCCAGAAACAGGCTCCAGCCAGGCTTCCCTTTCCCCTGAAAGAACTCTAGATTCTCAGATACCTAATGGAGCATGGCATGACGGGTCCAGCTCCTCCTCCCCAGTGCCACAGGGCAGCGAGGTTCAGGGACCAGCAAAGCACCATCCCCCCCAAATGGGGTGCAGCACCACCGGCTAAGGGTTCGCTTGGTGGGAGATGCAGTGAGGGCTGGGTGTAGAGCCAGGACCATGGTTCTTTTGACCCCTCGGGTAATGTGATTGCCAGAGAGAAGCTGTTTCCTTTAGAAACTGTTGAGTTCTCTAGCTGGTGAATTACATAAATGCAATCCTCTGACCATAATGAAGAGAAGATGAATATCGTGGAACCAAGCTGCCTCCGTGACATAGTGCATGTTCCCCTGCATGGATGTCTGCTTCCTGTCAATGAAATTCATTGGTTGTAGACGTTCTCAGAGTCCTTTCCCTCTCTGTCTGTCTCTTTCTCTCCTTTATTTTCTTTAGACTTCTCATCTACTCTTTTATAGCCAAAGTTCAACTTTGTAAACATAGGACAAAATTATTCTAAATTACAGTGAGACCAGAGAGAAAAAAAAAAAGAAATGCTTTTTTTGATTTTTAGGGGACAGAGTTTTGCTATGGAGCCCAGGGTATTCTTGAATAAGATCTTTCTGCCTCAGCCTCCCGAGTGCTGAGGTTACAGATGTGTAATATATTTTTTAAAGGCAGAAGCTAAATGTGTTAGGAAAAAGCTGTCATCCCTCAGCTGATGATGGGATGGGATCCAGGATTCCCATGGAAACAAAAATCCTTGGATGCTCTGGCCCTGTGTGAGGTGATGTAGTGTTTCCACAAAACCCAGGCACTGCCTCATGTGTGCTGTCCATCAGCGCTGGATGAACTGTGTGACCCAACGCAACCAAACTTCCACTTGTAGATTACACTGCATTCTTCAGGGCATAAGGATGAGAGAGGAAACCCACCTGTGTTCAGGGCAGACCTAATTTGTTCCCAAGACGTTCTGATCTGGTGTTGGTTGAATCTGCAGATGTGGAACCACAGAGCGTCTAATCTGAGAATTATGATTGTTATTCTCCCCATGCACCTGCCAGCAAGTACAGCGAGTAGTCTCAGTATTTCCCCAGGTGCTCCTCTGTATCCCTTTGTACCAAGTGCCCAGGTGCACCTGGCTGGGACCCCAGGATGACAGAAGCTGGTGGGAGTCACCATGGAGTGGTGGTGGTGGGTCTTCCAGAGGAGAACAGGCTTTGTTTGATTGTTCTTGGCTTAAGGAATGCATGTGCTCAGGCTGAAGTGGGCTAACTGCTCCCAAGCTGCCCACAGAAAGGGCCCCATTATTGCACACATGGGTGCCCCAGGGGACCCTCTCAGGGCCAGGCAAAACTGGCCATCAGGGTTGTGTGGACAGATGACCCAGAAAGGCCAGCACCTTTTGAGATTGTTTCAAGAGAAGCAAAGCTGTGTTTTAGGAATCCCGCAGGTCGTGTCAGTCGCAAATGTTCTAGCTTTGGCGCTGAATCTGTGTGAGCCAGTTTGGCTTTGTACACCTGGCTATCCATCAGCCTCACAGCACCAGCCACCTCCAGAGGAAAATATGTAGCTGCTGCCATATTTTATGAGCCGGACATGCTTCGCCATGCTACCTTTCTGTGTGTCCCTGTGGGCATGCGTGCCATGGGGCCGGCACACATGGAGCCCGGGTACACACGTGTGTGTCTCACTTTGTTTTCTGTGCTTCACTGCAGTTCACATAAACAAAAGGGATATCATCTTCCTTTTGGATGGATCAGTCAACGTTGGAAAAACCAACTTCCCTTATGTGCGTGACTTTGTCATGAATCTAGTTAACAGCCTTGATGTCGGAAGTGACAATATCCGTGTTGGTTTAGTGCAATTTAGTGACACTCCCGTGACGGAGTTCTCTCTAGACACATACCAGACCAAGGCCGAGCTGCTCGCTCACCTGCGGGGCTTGCAGCTGCAGGGCGGGACCGGCCTGAACATGGGCGCAGCCCTCGGCTACGTCCATGCCAACCACTTCACCGAGGCTGGTGGCAGCAGGATCCGAGAACATGTGCCGCAGCTGTTGCTCCTGCTCACGGCCGGGCAGTCTCAGGACTCCTATTTGCAAGCTGCCAACCAGCTGGCACGTGCAGGCATCCTGACTTTTTGTGTGGGGGCCAGCCGGGCAAATAAGGCAGAGCTCGAGCAGATTGCCTTTAACCCGAGCTTGGTGTACCTCATGGATGATTTCAGCTCTCTGCCAACCCTGCCGCAGCAGCTGCTTCAGCCCCTCACCACTTACGTTAGCGGAGGGGTGGAGGAAGTGCCACTCGCCCAGCCAGGTAAAGCCTCTGCCGATGCAGGCTCTTTGCTGTCCATATCCATAGAGCCTTTGGGGCTTGTGGGGGCCAGGTTGAACACAGGAGCCATGGCGACCACGTGGGAGGATGACTCATGGGTCATTTTGGTCGAGCTTATTTGAACAGGGATTTGAGACCCTGCAGTAGTAGCAAAGAGAGTCTGGAAGGTGTTTGTTAGTGAAAGCATAGAACACACATACACGGCTTCAGATTTGCTGATCTGTACGCTAGCTTCTTGTTTCAGAAGTTACCTAGCCCCACTAATGCTTGCAAAGGTTCTGGAGTTAAAATCTAGATGTGGGAGTGAGAAAAAGAGAGAGAGGCTGTCCATACATGACTATGCCTTGGCTTCATTCAAAAACTGAAATGATTTTCATTATACAAAATTTCTATGTTCAGACTTGGGCTATAGCTAAAAATCACCTGCACCTCTTTATGCAGCAGTGAAATGGTTTCCAAAGGAAGACCGATGATCATTGCTAGAATCCTCATGTCAGTGAGATATACATGTATTGGGGCCACCAGCTTGCTGGCGTCACAGAGTAGTGACAAGGTAGCTCTGGAAAGCTATCCAAAATGGGCTAAGGACTGTTCAAACTGGCCAGTTCGGCTGCTTCTGTGATGGCGCGTGCCCTCTGCGTCTTTGAGGTCCAACTACAGTGATCAGAGAGTGCTGGTAGGGTCTTGACTCACATGACTGTGGTTAGCACTGTTCTGGGTTTTAAGTCACTGCTTCATAGATGCTAAAAAGACAATTCAGTTAGAGCAGGCAGGTAGTGACCCAGTTTTCCCTGGGTGGTTTAACCGCATTAGCCTCTGTCACTGGAGTCTGAGGTCAGATTTTTAGCGAAAGGACAATAAAGACCTCAGTGTTGCTAGTTTTATTTATAGCAACGTGAAAATGCACTTGTTGAGCCAAACTGGCAGGACTTCCAATGGCTGGCTTCACAGAAGACTGAGGCACTGGGCACAGACAGGTGCCATTCTGAGCTGGCCCGTGCCATATCCAGTAGCGATGTTCTCTGTCCTCCCTGGTACCGTGGCTCCTGGACTCCTCCTGGTCCAAAGTGGGAGGTGTGGCTCTGACTCGTTTGGTGTCTGTTGGGATCTCTCCACTCACTGCGTCTTCCTCTCTATTCTCTGCAGAGAACAAGAGAGATATCCTGTTCCTTTTTGATGGCTCTGCCAACCTCGTGGGCCAGTTCCCCGCTGTACGAGACTTTCTCTACAAGATCATCGACGAGCTGGACGTGAAGCCCGACGGGATCCGGGTGGCCGTGGCCCAGTACAGTGATGATGTCCGGTTGGAGTCCCGCTTCAACGAGCACATGACCAAGCCGGAGATCCTGAACTTGGTGAAGCGGATGAAGATCAAGACAGGGAAGATGCTGAACCTGGGCTACGCCCTGGACTTCGCGCAGAGGTACATTTTCGTGAAGACCATGGGCAGTCGCATCGAGGATGGAGTGATGCAGGTGCTGGTGTTGCTGGTGGCGGGCAAGTCATCGGATTCTGTGGATGTGCCTGCGAGGAACCTGAAGCAGAGTGGGGTGATCCCTTTCGTCTTCCAAGCCAAGAATGCGGACCCCGCCGAGCTGGAGCAGATTGTGCTGTCTCCTGTGTTCATCCTGGCTGCGGAGTCACTGCCCAAGATTGGAGAGCTGCAGCCCCAGATTGTGAACCTCTTAAAGTCAGCATACGATGGAGGAGGCCAGCCACCAGGTACATGCCGGCGGGCTCACCCAGGCAGAGCCAGGCTCAGCCTCCTCACCCTGGGTCCCTTCCTGGCGGGGGAGGGGTGCGGAGCTAGGGAGATGGAAACTTACAGGTGGTTTCTAAAGGAACAGAATATGTGTTTTTCCCCCCTCACTTTGATTTTCTAGCTGGTCCCTGGGGCAAAACAGGAGAATCTGGGTGATGATTTTTAAGAGCAGTAGGATATGTCATAATGACACACATTAGGAAGATTCCAGAGTCCTTAGTTGACATCTTCCTCCTGGATGGTTTTATGTTTCTATGTGTGTAACATAAAGCTGTATCATATGGTCCCCTTGCAGCTAAAGGCATCCTCGCTGTGTTCCCTTGGTGCCTTTTTGCTCCATGGGTGCCCCTGTTACACCCTTCCCTAACCGTGTTCCCCGACAGCCAAAGGCCCTGGAGCCAGATGTGTTCCCACCACAATGTTGCCTTGAAATTTCCAACTACTGGTTTATGCTACTATGAGCTTCTGTTTTACTTCTTTTCCTTTGGTGGTGAAAATGCAATGAAAACAATTTTGCACATAGTTCTTTTGTTTAAAAACCGAGATTCTGGGCTGTCCTCACTGCTGACTGTGCAATGCAGGGGACGGTCACTGTGGCCTCTGGGCCCCACACGTGGCTGGCAGCTGGCCACCTCACCCCTCCCTTCTGGCAAATGGCCTGGCTCTCCTACCTGACCCCAATGTTTCTCTCAAGCTCACTTCAGGGGTTAACAATCCTGCCCTGTCAAGGGAAAGTTCTCAGATGAGAGGGTTTTCTGAATGGGAGTGTTTGTTTGCGTTGCTGTCTTAAACCAGACATTTCACAGCTCGCATGGAAATGAATGTGTTCCCTGGGAAATCTGGAGGTCAGGAATGGCAAACCAGACTCCCTGGGCTGAAGCCCAGGCCCGTATCCCTTCTGGAAGACCTAGGAGATTGTCCATGTCCTCATGGCCTCTGGCTTCTAGAGGTGGCCTGTGTTCCTTGGCTGGTGGCCTTGCCCCAAATGTGGAAGCTGCTGGTATGGCTTCTTGCTCTCTGCCTGCCAAGACCTCTTGCCCTGCTTTTGAGAGGACACTTTAGATTGATTGATGGGAGAATTTGGAGTTCCTGGGTAATCCATGATGTCTCCACTCCTCGACTCCACCTGGGATGCCCTTTCCCAAGTTCTGGGGTTTGGAGCTGGACCGCCTTGGGCTCTGCAGACCATCCTATAAGTGGGAGGGTGAATCCTCTGTGGTCTCTGTCCCAGCTTCAGGTGAGAAGGATGTGGTGTTCCTGATTGACGGCTCTGAGGGCGTCCGGAGTGGCTTCGGGCTGCTGAAGGACTTCATGGAGAGGCTGGTGCAGAGCCTGGATGTGGGCCCCGACCGTGTCCGAGTCGCCGTGGTGCAGTACAGTGACCGCACTCGGCCTGAGTTCTACCTGAACTCCTTCATGGATCAACAGGGTGTCATCAGCGCCATCCGCAGACTGAGCCTGCTGGGCGGGCCAACGCCCAACACTGGGGCGGCTCTGGACTTTGTCCTGAAGAACATCCTGACCAGATCCGCGGGCAGCAGGATGGAGGATGGTGTCCCCCAGCTCCTGATTGTGCTCACCGCTGAGAGGTCTGGGGATGACGTGAGGGGCCCCTCAGCGGTGCTGAAGAGGGGTGGGGCGGTTCCCATCGGCATCGGCATAGGCAACGCTGACATCTCGGAGATGCAGACCATATCCTTTATCCCAGACTTTGCGGTGGCCATCCCCAACTTCCGGGAGCTGGGGACTGTGCAGCAGGTTGTCTCTGAGAGGGTGATCCAGCTCAGCCGCGAGGAGCTGAGCAGGCTGCAGCCCATCTTTCCAGCCCCAACAAGCCCAGGTAAGGGTGGCAGCTCTGACAGCTAGGGAGGAATGCAGCTAAGTGATGCCCAACCTCAGCAAATGCCAGTCTGAGGCTGGCTCTCCCTGGACACCTGGGCAGGGAAGAGATGGTGCTGAGGGAGGCCAAGGCAAACTTGTCTTGTGGCTCAGAGAGGGGAAAAGGTGGTGGGGCGGGGCAGGAAGGAGGGGTCTATAGAAGGGAGGGAGAGGCAGAGGCCACTGTCTGTCCTGTGGCAGTCAAGGAGGGGTGGTGCCTGGCTGGGGCACTTGTGTGTGTTCATGTATGCATGTGTGTGTGTGTGTGTGCATGTGTGTGTGTGTGTGTGTGTGTGTGTGTGTGTGTGTGTGTGAGCTTCTTATTGTTGGGACAGAGCAGCAGGCCCTGATGACTCCCATACGATGTCTGAAGTGTAAGTGATCCAACACATTCCGGAAACAGTGGGACACAGTGAAGAGATTTCTTTCTTTCTTTCTTTCAAATCCCTCTCACTGGTGTGCCGTGTATACCTCTGACACCAGGAGATGCCGCATTTCCTAACTTATCTGATGGCACAAGTCTTTATTGCTCTGTACCTTGAGGTCCCAGATTTGCAGGGGACCCCTTCAAATTCACCTCCGTGGCTGGGGATTTAGCTCAGTGGAGTAAGCACCTGTCTGGCAAGCATGAGGTCATGAGTTCAATCCCTAGTACAAAAAACAAAAAACAAAAAACAAAAAACCAAAAAAAAAAAAAAAAAACAAACCCCAAAATCTGCCTCCTTGAATGCAGTTTCTTTACTTTTTTAGTGTGGGAGATTGAACTCAGGGCCTTGGCATCAAACTGCGTCTCCAGGCCTGTATTTTTTTTTTTTAATTTAGATGCTGAAATGACAGACATACATGGCCATGCCCAGCTATATGTAGCTTCTTCACAGGCGTGTGTTTCTGCAGTGGTCTGGCTCCTGGGCTGCTCACTCTCCCACTTCCTGCACACTGCTTCCTTCCCAGCCCCACTCCTCACACCTCTCCTCCTTCCACTTCTTCTGCGAGGGAGGCCTTGAGTCCCAAAACAAGGAAATCAAAGAGCACTTCCTTCTGGAAGCTCCTGCTCAGAGCAACCTCTGGTTCTCCTCTCTCCCCGCCATGGCTGTTTTCTCTTAGCAGTACTCTCAATCCCCTTGCTGGCAGCCTCATCTTGTCTGTGCTCCGTGCAGCCCCTCTCCTCCTGGCTTTGCTGGACCCACTACAGCCTGTCACTCTCTACCCCTGCTAGAACAGCATTGGTCCAGGTCCCTCCAGTGACAAAGTGGCCAAACGCAGCCCCCGCTGCAGCTGGGAAGCCGCCTTCACTCTACAGACCCAGTGCTTCCGGCATCTGTATCTTAGGGGATCCTTCTTCCCTCATCTTTGCTGGCTCCCTACTTCTTTCTGACAGGAGGGTGCTGAAATGCACGAGCCTTGTCCTTGGACTGGTATTTTGGTGGATGCTCAGGTCACTTGTCAGACAGGCAGTGCCTCCTTGGAGGGCTGAGAGGTGGTTCGTTAATGCTAAGAATTTGATGCACCTAAAGGCAATGCCCATGGTCTTGTTCGGTTCACTGCAGGTGGTAACAAGAGGGACGTGGTCTTTCTCATCGATGGGTCTCAGGCTGCCAGCCCGGAGTTCCAGTACATCCGTGGCTTCATCGAGAGGCTGGTGGACTACCTGGATGTGGGTTTTGATACCACACGGGTAGCGGTCATCCAGTTCAGTGGGGACCCCAAGGTGGAGTTTCTGCTCAACGCACACTCCAGCAAGGACGAGGTGCAGAATGCTGTGCGGCGGCTGCGGCCCAAGGGCGGCACCCAGGTCAATGTGGGGAGTGCCCTGGAGTATGTGTCCAGGAACATCTTCAAGAGGCCGCTGGGCAGCCGAATCGAGGAAGGTGTCCCTCAGTTCCTGGTGCTCATCTCATCGGGAAAGTCCAATGACGAGGTGGACGACTCGGCAGTGGAGCTGAAGCAGTTTGGCGTGGCCCCCTTCATAGTGGGCAGGAACGCAGACCGGGAGGAGATGGTTAAGATCTCGCTGAGCCCCGAGTATGTGTTCTCAGTCAGCAGTTTCCGGGAGCTGCCCAGCCTGGAGCAGAGGCTGCTGACGCCCATCACCACCCTCACGGCCCAGCAGATCAGGCAGATCCTGGCCAGCACCACCTACCCTCCGCCAGGTATGGTCCTGGGGCCGGATGCGGTGTGGGAGGGTTCTGTCTAAAAATTCACCGCTGCTTGGAGTAAGTCACTCTTCCACAAAGGTGGTGCCCCCTCAGCTTTGTTCAGCCAGGGCCCAGCAGAGACGCCAGGACACACCTGTGTCAGCCCAGGTGTGCTGTGGCTCAATGCAGCAGGGTGCATGGGATGGGGCATCCGAAAAAGGGGGTGTGGAAGGTTGGAGCTCATGTTAGGTAATCTGAAGTTCTCTGACCCGGACTGAGAATGGTGGAGAAGTGGAGACTGCTCCATGATTGGCTGTCTTGGTCTTAGTTAGGAGGATGGTAATAGAAATCTGGGTCCCCCCTGATCACCAGGGTAGGAATGTGGAGCCTCTCTGAGGTCTGGGTGAAGCTTTTCTCTTGTCTGTGTTCCGTAGGACTTCAGAGCTGGCTTGTCTGTGCTTGGTCCCTTTGTGGTGGTAGCACAGTGCCCCAGGCTGGTGCTGAGTGCTATGGGGTGGTTATACTCAGCAGGGACCCCAACTTGTAAGGACCCCACTGTGAGGCTGCTTTTCTCTGTCTCAGTAAATGGTTTCATTGTGCAATTAACTCAGCGATCCCACTATAAATAACCCAGCCAGGGATAAGGCCAGGTTGGTAGGCAACATATTAGTTTATCCAGGGGCAACTGAGAAACTTGTAGAATTCTAAGTACAGTAAAATGAGGCTCATCTTCCACAAGATGTTGTGATTATCTCTACAGACTGAGTATTCCTTATCCAAAATGCTTGACACCAGAAGCATTTTGGACAGTTTTGAATTTGGGGATATTTGTATATACATACTGAGATACTTTAGGTTGGGACCCAACTCTAAAAATGTGAAATTCCTTGGTTTTTTTCTTATATACCTATCCACATAGTCTGAATTAAAAAATAACTTCATGAAACAGAGAGTGTGATGTAGAATTTCCCCTGGAGTGGTTTCAGGTCAATCCTGAAAAAATTTTGGATTGGAGCATTTCAGACTTTGGCTATTGGGATTAGGGAATGCTCAACCTATGGGTGAAACCCAGCTCAAGTTACTGAACGATGGGTTGGACAGGGCAGGGACCTTTCACTCAATACTGCCTTTCTGTCTCTGTCTCTGTCTCTGTCTCTGTCTCTGTCTCTCTCTCTCTGTTTCTCCCCCTTCTGTGTCTCTCTCTCTGTGTCTCTGTCTCTTTCCATCTCTCTGTCTGTGTCTCTCTTTCCCTCTCTCTTCCTTGCTCTTTCTCTTTCTCTGGCAGGTGTTGGCTCTGGTAGTCACAGTCTCTTCTGTAATCCACAACTACTTTCTAAATGGTGCTTACATTTTCTAAAATTGGTAATAACCCAGACCACAAAGCCAAAATTAAAACGGAGTCAACTCAGAAACTCCGATTAAGTTTTGGAAAATTTAAAATATTTTAAGAAATGGAAATTACTTTGACAAAAAAAAGACCCATTTTTAAAATGATTCATTTCCCCAAGCCCAAGACATGGGCAGTGCATCTGTCCCGGCGTGCAGTCTCACTGTTGGTTAATGCGGGGCTGGGGCGGTCCAGCCGGAACCTGCTGGGTGCTGGGCACCTCCGCACTGCTCTTCCTTTCCCTTGCAGAGAGTGACGCTGCTGACATCGTCTTCCTCATCGACAGCTCCGACGGCGTTAGGAGCGAGGGGCTTGTGCACATCCGAGACTTTGTGAGCAGGATTGTTCAAAGACTCAGCATTGGCCCCAGCAAAGTGAGGATTGGCCTCGTGCAGTTCAGCAATGAGGTTTTCCCTGAGTTCTTACTGAAGACCCACAGGTCCCAGGCTGCTGTGCTGGCCGCCATCCGGCGTCTGAGATTCCGGGGTGGAGCTCCGCTGAATGTGGGCAAAGCTCTGGAGTATGTGGCAAAAAATCTCTTTGTCAAGTCTGCCGGGAGCCGGATAGAAGATGGGGTGCCTCAACACCTGGTCCTGCTTCTGGGTGGAAAATCCCAGGACGATGTTTCCGGTTTTGCCCGGATCATAACTTCCTCTGGGATCGCAAGTTTAGGAATTGGGAGCCGGAATGTGGACCAAACAGAGCTGCAGATGATCACCAATGACCCCAGGCTGGTCTTCACGGTGCGAGAGTTCAAAGACCTTCCCAGCATAGAGGAGAGAGTCATAGGCTCCTTTGGATCCTCTGGGATTACCCCAGCTCCCCCAGCATTCACACCTTTTGTCTCAAGGCCAGGTATGAGCTGCATGGCCCCTGATCACACATGGCCCCTGAGTGGCCTCTCAAAACTACATTGAGCATAACCAGCACCCTGCATAATAGCTGCCTTGGAACTATTATGTTAGAAATTGAACACTGATAAAGTAGCTCAGTTCAAATCAGAAGGAAACAGGGCCCCCCAAGCCCCAAGGCTGTGAATCTTCTATACTCTCAAGGTTAACTGTGGCCCAGTCAGAGATGATATAAAGGTGCCCCAAGGTCTCACCACGCCCACTGGCTGTTGGAATACTAGCATCTTTGAGGTCCCTGGCCTGTGCCCTGCTGGCTATCACCTGTGGGGCTGCCAGGAGCAAATCAGAAGCTACCTCACCCACACCTTCCTCATCTCCTCTTCTGGGCCTCTGGGTGGTGGCTGCTCAGACACCCAGATTCGAGGAGTAGGTTTTCCCAGCCCCTGGCTCTAGCTCTCTCTCTGCTGCCCCTCTGGGCTGGCTGGGCAAATCCTGAGTCTCTCATCTGGTCCTTCTGATTCATTTTGGTCTCCCTTGGTGGGCGTTGATGGGTTAGAACCCAGAGGTCACTCCCACCTCCCACCCATTTTCAGGGGCAGCCCAGAAAGCTGTCCGGCAGCCTCCTGTTTCCAGCCTGCCTCTCCTGGTCCTTCCTTGCCCGGCTCTTAACTCATCTCTCCTACTCCTGCCAGATGCTGACTTTCACTTTTGGTCGGAAAGAATGGATTTCCTAGAAATCCACACCATTGAATCCAGGTCCTTACTGATTTCCTGGCATGGCATCATTGTGCTTGGGAACACCAGGGCTCTGTCTTACTAAGTTCCTGCCTGTCCTTTCCTTTTGAATTGATAACTTATCTTTTAGCTTCTTGTTTTCAGCACAGCGTGGTTTGGGGCTGGCACTGGAGAGGTGTGGGGTGGAATGAAGGTTTTCCTTATGAATGAATCCTTAGGACTGTTGTCTTATGTTAACTTACATAGTGTGTGTTTGTGCTCTGGGTGTGGAGGCCCAGCTTTCCTCATCTTCAATATGATCCCTTGTAGAGAAGAAGAAAGCAGACATCGTGTTCCTGCTAGACGGTTCCATCAATTTCAGGAGGGACAATTTCCAGGAAGTGCTTCGGTTTGTGTCTGAAATTGTGGACACAGTTTATGAAGAAGGCGACTCCATCCAGGTGGGGCTGGTCCAGTACAACTCCGACCCCACTGATGAATTCTTCCTAAAGGACTTTTCCTCCAAGAGGCAGATCATCGATGCCATCAACAAGGTGGTCTACAAGGGCGGGCGGCACGCCAACACCAGAGTGGGCCTGCAGCACCTGCAGCTCAACCACTTCATCCCTGAGGCAGGCAGCCGGCTGGACCAGCGGGTCCCCCAGATCGCCTTTGTGATCACAGGGGGGAAGTCAGTGGAGGACGCTCAGGACGTGAGCCTGGCACTCACCCAGAGGGGTGTCAAAGTGTTCGCAGTGGGTGTGCGGAACATCGACTCCGAGGAGGTCGGCAAGATCGCGTCCAACAGTGCCACAGCCTTCCGAGTAGGGAACGTCCAGGAGCTGTCAGAGCTGAGTGAGCAAGTTCTAGAAACACTGCACGACGCGATGCATGAGACCCTGTGTCCTGGAGTGGCCGATGTATCCAAAGGTAACCCCTCTACCACCTAGTGCTTTCCTGGAGACTGGGGCCCACCTTCCTGACTTCCCAGTGCTGGCCCAAGTGTTTCTTAAGCATTTGGTTGCCATGAGAATTTCCTTATACTCACATGGGCTGGGCCCTGGGGTTCACCGACTACTGTTTTCCAGGGAAAGAGCCTAAGCCCTTTTTCATTCTTACAAGATTTGTTCTCCAAATGACTTAGATTTATTAATCCTTATTTTTGGTTATAGTTTTATTGGGTCAATTGTTTTTGATACTGAAACATTTGCTTTCTAAAATGTTTTTAATTCAAACCACGTGCTTTAGATGTGCTGAAATGCCAATTGAATATTATTACACCAAAATTGATGAACTCCTCTAATACAGCGAATTTGTGAGATGTGGTCAAAATATCTGATGAATGTTTACATTAAAAATTTATCACAGTAAAAGACACATTGCCTTTCATCACTGTCCACTTATCCTGTTGCTCTTGCCACTCTCGGAAGCAGTTCTGGAGCCTTCTTCGTGTCTTTACGAGAGGTGATAAGAAGTTAATGCTCCTGCCCAGGGCCATCCAACAGGAAGGCAGCTTGGAAAAACAGGACATGTGTCCTCATCATCCTAATGCCCTGATCTGGTACCCTGCAACTTCAGGCTCTTCCCCGAAGTCAAAGTGACCATGAAATATCAGCATTTTTAATTGACTCGAAACATGCAGGCAGCCTCAAGAGCACAACTTTGGAAAGAAGGCTCCAGAACTGCTCCAGGAGGTGGCAAGCATGTCAGGATAGATGTGTTTGAAGTGAAGGGGAGTATTTGTGTGGGTCATGGCAATGCATCATTTACTATAATTTTTTAAAAAATTAAACATTTGCTGTGCTTTTTGATCACACCTTGTGTGTTGAAACAGGCCACAGGTTTGCTCCTCAGCAATGAACTGTGTTTTTCCCTATGAGAAAGGCAGGCCTCGCTACTACTCAGAGGGTGCCTAGGAGGGTCTCCTCTGGATCCTGAGCACTGCGTTCTGGTCCCCATCCCACTGTACCTGGTCCCGCATGCTTAGAATTCTCCTCTGCGGCCTCATCTTAGTGCTCCTGGCCTACATCTCTCCTTTCCAGCCTGCAATCTGGATGTGATCCTGGGGTTTGATGGATCCAGAGATCAGAATGTATTTGCAGCGCAGAGGGGCTTCGAGTCCAAGGTGGATACCATCCTGAGCAGAATCAGCCAGATGCAGGCCATCAGCTGCAGCGGCAGCCAGATGCCCACTGTGCGCGTGTCGGTGGTGGCCAATGGACCCTCCGGGCCGGTGGAGGCCTTCAACTTTGATGAGTACCAGCCAGAGCAGTTTGAAAAGTTCCTCAGCATGCGCAGCCAGCACCCCTACGTCCTCACGGCTGACACGCTGAAAATCTACCAGAATAAGTTCCGGCAGTCCTCGCCTGACAGTGTGAAGGTGAGCGACCCCACCTCAAGGTCCTGAGTTTCGCCAAGTGCAGGTTGTCCCCAGTGTCTGGGAGCCCTGCCCTTCCTCGGACACCCAGGTAGGCAGGACCAGGCTGGCTGTGTCTATGTGGGGGTACTTCCTTGCTGATCATAATTTCACAGACTAGCTTCTTCTCTTCACTAGCTTCCTTGAGTCACAAGACATGCTGGGCCATCTGTGGAGAAGCTAAGTGTTCGATTCAGGGTGCACCCAGGGTCTCTGATAGGTCTGCCCACTAGCGAGGTTTTAACCTGCTTGTGTTCCCATCTCTTACCCTCTCTGTTCGTGCACATGCACACACACGTGCATTGTGTGCACATGTGCTGTGTCAATTCACTGGGACTGTCACACACAACTGTGTCACAGACCAGGGCTGAGATCTTGATCTCCTCATGGTGCTGGGGCTGGAGATCTGATGTCACTGGGTCAGCAGGGCTGGCTTCCTCTGAGTCTGTGTCCTTGGCTTGCAAATAGCTGTCCTTACTCTTGTGATCATCCCCATGATGTGTGTGTGTGTGTGTGTGTGTGTGTGTGTGTGTGTGTGTGCACATGTGTATGTGAGAGTCCCAATGGTCTCTTCTTATAAAGACTGCTGTCATATTGGGTGAGGAGTTACCCAGTGACCTCATTTACCTCAATTATCCCTTTAAAAGGCCTCTCTCCAAGTGCAGTTCTGTGCTGAGGTTAGGAATTGATTTGGAAGGGCGTGGAACACGGTTCAGGACAGATGCACCATATTGTACATGTATTTATGAGAAATCATGACTCATAAAAATGAGAAGGAGATAAACTGTTTTCATTCTCATTGTTGCTTATTCAAAAATAAATCAAACCCTAAGACATACCCATTTATTTTGTGCCTCACTTAGTACACAATTGCCTTGATTGTGGCCTTCAGTTTCTCAGTCACAGAATGAGGAATTTGAACTCCAAACCCCTCTTGGTTCCCTTTCAGCATATGTGCTCTTCCTTTTGGTCTGAGCCCAATCTTCACTGCTCTTTGGTTTGCAGGTGGTCATCCATTTCACTGATGGCGCAGACGGAGACCTGGCAGATCTGCACAGAGCTTCGGAGGCGCTCCGAGAGGAAGGTAGGTACCCAGGTTCCCAGGCACACGGTGCTGGCCTCGGTGAGGCAGGGCTTGCTGCTCTGCAGAGGCCGCTTTGTGGGAGTCCTAGGTGGGGACAGCTTCTGCTGGAGGATACCATCCTCAGCTCCTTGGGCTTTTATGCCTGCTTGGGGCTTTGGGATGCTGGTGATTTTTCCTTATGAATGCAGACAGCTTTGTTCCCAAGCCCTGGTGCAGGTGTGTGGGTTCAAAGACCCGACCAGATGGTGGGACTTTGAGAATGCATGATACTTATTTTAGTCACTTTTCTTATGTTGGGGACAAAATACCTGATACCCGCCTTAGGGAAATGAGAAAAGGTTTGTTTGGGCTCATGGTTTGTAGAGGTTCAGTTCATAGTTGGCTGGCTCCAAGGCAGGGAGGGCCTGGCGGAGGAGCTGAGGAGAGCACCTCATGTCACAGCGTTCAGAAAGCAGAGCTAAAAGGAGTGGAAGAGAGATAAACCACTTCCTCCCACCAGACTCTGCACCCAGCATCACAGTTAGCTACAGTGGACTAAACTTTCTGTGGGTATCACAGTTCCATGATCCAGTCACCTCCCCAAAACCACACCAGCGTGTCCACCAGGTTTTGGATATAAACCACACTAACGTTCTTGCAGAAGAATCCAAACACTGATTCATTTAGTCATATCATACGAACTAGAAAATAATGTACTAGCAAAAGGGACTACTATATTTTGAGTGTGTGGCTTTCATGCCTCAAAACACTACAACACTTAAACTATGATACATGTAAATAATATAACTAAGCAGACTGACAAATGTGAGGTAACATGAGATGCCTGTTAGGAGATGCTCATGTGCCTTGGAGTGGGTGCCAACAGCAGAACCTTAGGAATTCATAGATCACAATTTATTACAAGACCATCCAATTTATTTGATAATTTTCTCAAGCTTTGGAGATGGGATTGTGCTTTCCTGACTTTGGAGGAGTTAGGTTTTCATTTCTCCCCACTGCTGACCTGGTGATGTAGGGCCAGAGTTTGAGAATTTAGTTTGAAGATATTCCATGGACTCCACTTCCTGGGTTTATAGTAACACTTTAGAGTTCACATTGAAAATAATTACCTAGAGGAGCGCAAGGGTTCAATACTCTTACTCTTCAAGGTAGCTCTCAGTAGTTTGATTATAAGTCAAAATTTTGCTGCATTTTCCTTTTCAAAAAAGTCAGGGAAGAGGATATCATGTCTCTGGAGTACACAGGTGAGCCGCATTAACTGTGAATTTCCCCGCAGGTGTCCACGCACTGATCCTGGTGGGCCTGGAGCGTGTGGTTGACCTGGAGCGGCTGGCGCATCTGGAGTTCGGGCGGGGTTTCCTGTATGACAGGCCCCTGCGGCTCAACCTGCTGGACCTGGATTACGAGCTGGCAGAGCAGCTGGTGTGTGTCGCTTTAGATAAACCAAATCAGTGAGGGTGGCACGTGGTGTCTGTAGACAACCAAGTCAGTTCTGGCCTGCCTGTGGTTGTGAGTTCCAGCCCGGTACCAAAAAAAACCAAACCAAACCAAACCAAACCAAAACAAAAAACAAAACTAATTGCAAGAAAACCCAAGTGGCACCATTAGCTCAGCAGACAGAAGCACATTCGAGGTGTGCACTTTGCCTAGAAAGGGCGGGCGGGGAGTGTGCAGGATGCCAGGTGAGTGTCAGAGGCACTGCTGCCCCTGAGTGGTGGTGCTGACAGCTTAGTGGCCAGGCCACCCATGTCTACTCCTCTTGGGGCCACTCCAGGCTGGGGCTGCTTCTGTGCCAGCTCCCAGGGTGGCTGGCATGGAGCTCTCTTTCAGAAAGATCTCAGGTCTCGGCTGGCCGTGATTTGTTCGTTAGGTCTTGCCCCTAGAGTCGAGACACACAGAAGTTACATTTACCATTTGAAACCTAACCGCCTGTGTCAGCAATGTCTCTGAAGAAGGCCCAGTTTGGGGGGCCCTGGTGAATGCGGTTAATGGTACTTTGGTTCCTCTTTCCTTTCCCGTTGTTGCCTCCCACCCCTGGCCCGATTGCCAAGAGCTTGACCCTCGACCCTCGGCCTGGGCCAGCTTGGGAGATACCATCCTGGTGACTCCCCCTTACCTTGTGGAGCCTGAATGTGGCAGATGGTGACTTCCAGTGCACATGGCTGGTTCTTGGTGGGCTTTCTTGAGCTCTGAACGTGCCCTCTTTTCCATCCTGGCAGGACAATGTTGCTGAGAGAGCCTGCTGTGGGGTTCCGTGCAAATGCTCCGGAGAAAGAGGAGACCGAGGGCCCATTGGTAGCATCGGGCCAAAGGTATGGTGCTTGTACCCTCTTCTGCTGGCTGAGGTTAGGTGTTAGGGGACTGCTTCAACCAGGTCACTTCTCCAACGTGGAGCAAGGAGGTTCCCTCCTGGAGAACAGGGGATCCAGGGTGTGGCCCATAACATGCATTGCCCAGAGCACATCCTTGGCCCCCACCCTGATCAGCCTGTCCCCCAATTGTAGACTGTCTCTTGGACATGGCACAGGAAGACTCATGGGTCTGTCACATTGTCCTCTCCGTGGAGTGATGATGTGTTCCTTAACATATGGGCTCCTCTTTTGGGAAAATCCTCTTGAACCAGGGGCCTTGGGGGCTGGCAGTTTCACAGGGGGCCAGCAGGGCTTCAGTGTTTGTTTCTGGGTGGGGAGCAGTAGGCTTCCCAAGCAAGCCTGAGCCTGGGAGCTCCTGTCACAAGAGCAGTCACATGGAGACAGGGGCACCCTGGGCTGTGATAACTGTCCACCTGGCTCTGTCCAAGGAAGAGGACAGCAGAGGCATTCGGTGCAGAACAGAGGGCTCACACAGGCCCCCGTGTGCTGTTTCAGGGCATCTCAGGGGAAGACGGCTACCGGGGTTACCCAGGTGACGAGGGCGGACCGGTAAGTACAGCCGCGCTGCTTATTCCAGAAACCCCTGCCCAGTGCACAGTGGATGGTGGTGGCCCCGGTCCTCAGCTTTCCTTCTGGGAGAAAACTGGACAGCAACTCCCTTATCAACTTTCCTTAGGTGGGGATGCTTTGGGACATAGGACAATCTGGGGGTGCTGGTGTGGGACCGAGGGGTATGTTTCTTGGTCTTGTGTGGTGGCAGGTGGTTAAATGTGTTCTCCTCAGTCCAGTTCTTTGGGCTGTGGGTCACCTGCTCTGGGGACAGCTCCCCTAGAGTTGTGACCTGGCCTGCATCACATGTCACTTCCAAGGGGCCCAGGGGAGGAAGGGAAGGGCCAGCAGCAGGGCTTTTGGGAGCAGGACTGGGACAATCATGGATCTGAGAGGCTTAGGGACCCTAACACAGGGTCCTGCTTTGAAGGGGATGATGGTGTCCTGGGAGAGCCCCTGAGGTCTCCATGCCCAGCTGGGATGTGGGTGTCAGGGCTGGGCCTGGCCCACTGGGCAGCTGGGAGCCAAGGCCACACAGAGCTGTGATCAGGCTGACAGGCCTTCAGTGGGGTCCAGCAGCCCAATATCGTGCACTAAGGGATCCTGGGTGACCTGCTGGAGTCTGCTGTGCCCAGGGAGCCCTGGTCCTTGGCAGGCCAGGGGCTGGGGCCCCAGGCTCTGAGAGCTTCAGCTGCCAATGCCTCTGTTTCCCCACAGGGTGAGCGAGGTCCACCTGGTGTGAATGGCACTCAGGGCTTCCAGGGCTGCCCAGGCCAGAGAGGAGTGAAGGTACATTGGACCGGTGGGGTTGACTCCGAGGAGGGCGCTTCGGGGAGGGCAGTGCAGCTGGACTGGGGCTCCTTGGGAAGTTGTGGCAGCCAGGAAACAGTCCCAGGTCACTGGGTGCTGGCTGGGTACCCTTGGGCCTGGCCCTGGGAGGAGGAGCAGGGAGCAGCAGTGACAGTGTGGATTCTGGCGAGAACGGGCTGAGTTAGAGCAGGTGCTGAAGGGAAAGACTGTCACCCACAAAGTGAGAATGCTGGCCTTCAGCCTGAGCCCCTGTGCTTGGTTGCTGGAGTCACTCCCGCTACCCATCCCAGATATTCAGTTTCAGACAGATCAACTTCTGACGTCCTGTGTTGGTGATGGTGACTGCTGGAGATAGAAAAGCGAGTCTCAAATCATGCAGCTGAGGCACAGGGTGTTCAGCCCTTGGTCCCTTATGCCCTGAGGGACCCCTGTGCAGGAGGGACTAATGTCTTCCCTGTCCTCTTTCTTCCAGGGTTCTCGAGGTTTCCCAGGAGAGAAGGTATTCTAGCTCATTTTGGTTTTTAAATTGAATTCAAATCTCCTCCTCTGGCTCTGTGTCCTCACTCACCTGTCTGCCTTCTTTCTTCCAGGGTGAACTTGGTGAGATCGGGCTGGACGGGCTGGACGGCGAGGACGTGAGTGGCCCTCCTTTCTCCAAGCCAAGCGCCTCTGGACCCAAAGACAGCAGTGGCAGGCAGCTCGGTCTGCGGCCAGAGCTGTGCTAGGCATGATCACTTCTCTTTGTCTTTGGCAGGGAGACAAGGGGCTACCTGGGACTTCAGGAGAGAAGGGAAACCCTGGACGGAGGGTAGGTGTCTCTACTTCTCCTTCACGCCAGTGCGTTTTGCTTACTTCCTTCAGGCAGCCTCCTTGACCCCTCCAGGTGCCCCTGTGACCTCCCCCGTGTCCCTTGCTGGCTTCCACACCTGTCCTGGTCTTTTCTGCTCTGTGCAGTGTGTCCCACAGGGCCAGGGCTGAGTTTGTTTTATTCTAAGTAAATCCCACAGTCTGTGGGCACACAGTGAATCCCCACGAAATACTTGTAGGTTAACTGAGAAAATCATGCACAGCTGGAAGTGGCTTTACCTTTGTGACAAAGGAGGGCTTGATCAGTGTTCTATGTATGACTGAAGAATCAGAGTGTGATTTTCAAGGCAAGCCAATGAATTTGTTGACGGAGCCTGCAGACCTGATGTATAACCTGAGGGCTGGAGTTGGTAAAATGCTGTTGTGAGGGGATCCAGGTTAAGTAAAGTATCTCAGCTGCTCTTCGAATGAATAAAATAGACACTGCCCTGTTACTCAGCCTAGCTTTGCTATCTGCACTCAGGGTGAGGATCAGATAAGCACATCTAGCCTTTAACTCCCTCGAACCTACTTTATTTAGGGTGACAAAGGACCTACAGGAGATAAAGGAGCGAGAGGAGATGTGGGCATCCGAGGTGACCCGGTAAGGCCAATGTGCTTCTTGGTGACCAGACTCGAAGGGGTCTGGTTTAGGAAGAGTCATGAGAGACAAAGACAAAGCAGGAATTTTGCTCTGCTTACTTTAACCTGTGTTGATAAACCCACACCCTGCTCTTTTCTCATGATTCTGGGGCACCAGAGGTGGGCTTGTTTTCTGGCTCCAAAGGCCAACATTTGCAAATCAAGTCATGGGAAAGCCATCTCAGGAATCTTTCCCTGGGCTGGCTTCTGGGAAAGAGAACCTTTTGTGGCTTGGGGCCTCCTGAATGACTCTGTGAAAGGTGGCTATGGTGGTGCCCCACTGTCATCTCAGCCCTTGGGAGGCTGAGGCATGAGGATCTCCACAGAGTTTGAGTCCAGCCTGAGCTACATAGCAAGATTCTATCTCAAAGATTAATTAATTCATTAATGACTCTGTAATCCCATTAAGCAAACTCCAGCCTTGTGTCAGGGGAAGCCAGGGTGGGCCCGGTGCACCCTCCTCCTGGGCATTGGTGTAGTTTGCTGACCCCTCACTGGGCTCTGTCAGAATGGGCTGGGGCTGGGCTTTGTAGGGTATGGCTTCGGGTGCTGCCCGTCCTGACCTTGTCACTCATTTTCTGGGCTCCCCACCCAGTGGCAGTGGTGTTCCCACCACATGTGGCTCTTTCCCTGCTATGTCATTTTCAGGGTGACTCAGGACTGGACAGCCAGCAGAAAGGACCCAAAGGAGAGACCGGCGACATTGGCCCCATGGTACAGCACTATGCCCCCTTGCTCAGGGCTGGGAAGCTCGTGCTGGCCTCTCAGCCAAGCCGCAGGGGACCACAGGGTCCTTGGGAGTGGACGGGTGTGTGGGAAGGGGCTGGAACCTAGGACCTTCCACACTGGAAGTGCTGGCCCCCCACAGCTTGCAGAGGTGGGAATGCTCAGGGTCCCCAGTCCTGCAGCAGGGCTTCCCCTGGAAACTGGCCCTCTCAATGCAGTGCCCTAGGTCAGGTTTTCTGCCCCACAGGGTCTCCCTGGGAGAGATGGCGTGTCAGGAAGTCCCGGAGAACCTGGAAAGAGCGTGAGTACTCTCAGGAGCAGGGGACTCAAAACAAATGCCTTGTCTGCCAGACAGGGCTAGGTGTGACGGGAAATACTGGGTCATTTGGAATGAGCAGTATCTGTGGTGCCTTGGTGCTCCTGGGGAAGGACCCCAGGGCCTTGGACTCCAGGCAAGCGCTGCTCGGACACCAAGCGACTCACGTGGCTCTTGGTTCCGGAAGCTGTGAGGTCCCAGAGCGCAGTGCTGGCAGCACCAGAGTCCTTGAGCTTTGTCATCCCAGGTGGAAGGCGAAGGGTGAGATGTGGACCTAAAGCTTGCTGCCCGTGAGATTTTTCGTTATAATTTACTCTGCCTTCTCTCTGTCCTTCTTCCCCCATCTCACAATCTTTGAAAAAAAAACAGTACCAAACTGGTGCTTTGGAAAATAGCTTTGCGGCTTTCAAGTGTTTGGCCATGTTTTACCTCACTAAACATTTTAAATAGTCAAGCAGAAATCCTAAAGCTGGGGATTGGTACAAAGGGCAGGAAGGCGCACGGCCTGGGTGTTTGCTGTTTTCATAGGAGCTTGGGTTTATTGTCACACACATTCACGGAGTCCAGGCATGCTCTGTTCCTTCACATGTTTCTTACTTGATCTTAGTTGAAAGGCTGGCACAAGATCTTGATTTCTGGAATATGCATGGCTTGGCACCTCATCAAGGAGTCTCAGTGGGGAGACCCTGAAGCCAGAGGAAGGCTTTTATGAGGCCATCTTAAAGCTTGCAGTGCGCAGGGGTACAGGGCAAAGGGCTCTTGTCATTGGGCGTGGGGGTTCCCATGTGGGGCAGGTTGTAGCCCCAGGAGGAGGTTGGGAAGTGGGGAGGCCCAGGCAGGTCTGCACTCAGAAACGAATGGGACACAAAGCTGCACACAGCCTGGGGGGCTGAGAGGCTGGCCTCACCTGTTTTCTGAAGGATGGGGACCTGTCCAAGCCCTCAAAGCTGAGGATCAAAGGTGCCTTGAGGCCAGGGGTATTCCAGAGGGTGACTACCCAGTAATTGAATGACTAGGGACCTCACCGTACTCCTAAATTCATCAGCAAACCTGGAAACATTTGCACATTACTGTGCGTGGCACGGCAGAACCCCGCGGTGGGAAAGTAGTCAGGACATCCTCCTCCATGGTGGCCCTGTGTTGTCACCACTTGGAGTGAGAGCCCAGCTAGACCCCGGCTGCACACAGTGCCAAATGCAGTAGTGTGGGCAGTGGGTTTTGGTCCCAAGCGTGAAGTGGAGACAGGTTTGAATTTGGAGTGAGGGGTTTCCTAACTTCTGTTCAGGGGCTTATTAAGCAGGGAATGGAGCATGGGGCAGATCTGCAGCAGGTTGAGGATAGAGAGCTCTCCCGTCCCTTCCCTGGGGACCCCACTGTGCCAGGTGTGGGCTGAGTTGAAAGGTCACCCCCTTCTCCCAGTGATGTCACTCCTTTTGAGTCTCCACACAGCCTGTGGCCTTGACAATGAAGCGCTGTGCAGTAGGGGAATCTGATCACCCTTTAGGACATTGTTTTTGGGAGGGGCTGGTCCTGATGTCACTACAGGAGAGGACCCTGTGTGGCACCAGCACTCCACGCACTGGAGCACAGCCCCTCAGCTTACAAAGACCGTGTAGGGCATTCATGAGCTCTGTCCCCCCAGACTGCCACACCCCAGGGGATGCTCCAGGGATGGGATGTCACCAGCTGCTGCCTGGGGAAGCCCACATGTGGGAATTTAGGTCACTTCTGCAGCTTTGAGGAACCCCATGCCCAGCAAGTCTGGACCCTGAGCTCAGCACACAGGGCACTAAGGCTCGAGCCTGTGTGTCTCGGATGCTCCGCTTGAGGGAATGTGTGCTGTGCTTGACAAGGGTAGCTCGGAGGATTTGGGGCTCCTTTCCACACTCATGGACGTGTTGGCTCCCTCCCCCACAGTTGGAGCCCCGGGCAGAGAGCAGGCCGGCTGGCATTCCGGCTGGCATTCCGGGCTCCCATTCCTCATGGACACTGGCTGAGTGCATGCAGCCAGAAGTGGGAGTTTTGCTTGGCGGGTCTGGAGTGGTTCTCAGAAACTCCATCTGTGCTGTTAGCAGGAGTATCATGGGAGCAAAATGCCCAGAGTTGAGGGTAGAGGGAGGGCAGTTGATCGGCCAGGCCCTCGGCTGCCTGGGCATAGTCACTGGATCCTGGCAGTAATTGTGGGCAGGAGCGGAGAAGGGGTCCTCGAGTGAGTCTGGGAGAGCCCAAGCTCTGCACCAGCGTTGCCAGGTCCCCCTTACTGTGTGTGTGCTTCTTTCACAGGGTGGCTTTGGCCGAAGGGGACCCTCAGGAGCTAAGGTGAGCCCTTAGGGGTCGCGATAGAGTCTCCAGGTGTCCCCACTTGGCTGCATAAGCCCCAGCCTAGCCCCTTTCGAAGGTCTTGATAAATGAGCTGTATGAGGCAGAGCAAGGGAGGTGGCCGGCAGGTGGTGTCCTGGGTGTCTTTCCCCCATGTGCCTGCTAGGCTAGACTTCTGGCTAGGGCGGGACAGGCTGAGGCAGAAAGAGCTGCCCTGAGTAGGAGGTGAGGCAAGGTCAAGAACTGGCTACCCTGTGGGTGCTGTCGTGCCCTGGGGTCCGTGTGTCCTTCTCCTGGGACCCTGGGAAGGCTGAGTCTCCCTGAGCATCTCCCTGGGCCAGAATCAACTGTGGGGCACAGAGGCGAGGCTGGTCTTCAGCATCCTTACCTTCCGAATCTTCTTTGTCTCCAAGGGCAACAGGGGCGGTCCTGGCCAGGCTGGCTTCCCGGGAGAGCAGGGCACCAGAGGAGCACAGGTCAGTACCTGCCGCATGGCTGCATGCCTTGGGAGAACTTCCTAGGTTTCCTGGTAATCTTTTGTTAGTCAAGAGGTGTTCCTATAACATTAGCCATTTTAAGCCGAGCAGTTTGGTGTGGGTAACCCACTCACAATGCTGCCTTGCAGGTGACTCTGTACACATTTCACAGCACTCCCCATTGCCCTCTACCCCAGGCCCTGGTCACCATTTATTTTTATATCTTGATAGACTTGCCTGGACATCTTACCCAAGGAATCATTAACAGGTGGCCTCTGTGTTTGGCTGCTTTCGCTGAGGGTGATGCTATGAGAGTCAGCCCATTGTGGCCTCAGTCAGAACCTCTTGCTGGCTGCATCGTATTCCACATTGTAATCGCACTGTTTGTACATTTGTCGGTTGCTGGGCTCTGGCCTGTCTCCCTCCAGTGGAGGCATCGCTGTGCGGCTCTTGGCACAGAGCCTGCTCTGTGGCACTTACCGTGTGATCTTTCACTCTGCAGGGCCCCCCTGGCCTCATCGGTCCTCCAGGTCTGAGTGGGGAACAAGGCATCCCTGGACCGCGGGTAAGTCCCTGGTAGCTGACCCTCTGTTAGCTGAGTATAGCACAGCACTGAGCAGGCTGAGACTTCTGGGGTGTTGTAGACAAACCCATAACCTTAGTCTCTCTCAGCCCCAGGTAACCCAGTCCTCCCAGGGACCCTGAGGTCGTAAGAGACTCCATTTCTTGTGCTCTGGTGGCTTCTAGGTCCCAATGCTATTCCTTCCAAAAGTAGCCTGCTCCCTGGGGGTTAACAAAGGAAGCAAGAGCCTAGTCCCAGAAGTCTTAGGATGGACCTGCTGATATCTGACTAGAACTCTGAGGTTGTTTAGAGCATTTCTCATTGACCCCCTAGAGACGCCCCCATTATATGTTAGGGATATAACTATGACTAGAAAATCGCCCACCCGTGGGTCTGTGGCTTGCACAGTGCACCTCTGTGGATGGGATCTTTGGGAAGCTGCTATTTGCTTAGAAAACCCTTCCAGGGCTCCACAGCTGGTAAGTAGCTGTTACCAACACCTACTGTTAAGCTTTCTGCAGTTGTTTTTTACATTTGGCTTTTAGCTACCTGGAAATTTAAATTGACCTGGGTGCAAAGCTCTTCAAGCCTGAGAAGCTTTGCTTTGTTGGCGATTTCCACCACCTATTTTAGGGACCTTGTTGGGCTGTGGGGGCTGTGCCCATCTGGAAACTGATGTATTCATTCCCACAAGAAGCATCTCTGAATCCAGACACATCTGCTGTTCATGGGGGTGGGGGTGGGAGGTGTAGAACAGTAGGGGAAACAAAGCCACAGGAGCCCAGGGCCCCGTCATCTAGCAGGGAACCACATGTGTGTGTCTCTGAGTAACAGTGGCACAAGTGAGCGTGTGCAAAGCTGCCCTGAGAGCTGGTGCTTGTACCCTGTGTCTATGCAGACGTTTCCAGGTACATCTGTGTTTGAGTCCATAGCACCAGGCACTGCAACCTGTGCTCAGCACAGTCGTTGGCCCTTGGGGGCTCTGGCCTCCATGCAGGGTGGAGCTGGGGGCATCCAGGGACCCTTTGGCTTGGGCCAATGAGCACCCAGTGACTCATTTCCTATCCTGTGCTGCAGGGAGGTGGAGGAATTGTCGGAGCTCCCGGAGAACGAGGCAGAGCCGGTCCCTTGGGAAGGAAGGTTTGTCTGAATGGGGATGGGGAACTCTTCGGAGGACAGGCTCTGGCCAGGTGTGTGCGTCACCTCCTCCTCGCTTGTCACGCTGTGGGCTTAGTCTGCACATCCTGCCCCTGGGCTGCTCATCCCTGCTTCAGCTGCCCACCAGGGGGCAGGAACCAGGCTGGCTCTCTCCCTTTCAGAACCCGCTGCCTTGGCTCGGCCAGCACACAGAGCTCTCCTCTGACTCCCAGAGCTGCAGGGCAGTGCCTCGTGCATTGCGTGTCACACGAAGCTCTGCTGACCGGGAGGAGATCAGCCACAGACTGGTCTTTCTCCTGGAGACACCAGTGAGCTGAGGACCTGCTGACTTCAGCCTTATCACTTACTGCCAGTCTGGAAAGACAGTGTTTTCCCAGCCAATGAATGTGTCCGTGTGACCTGGCAAGAGTCCATGTGACCTGGCAAGAACCCAGCCTCGAGTTCTGGGTTCCACCTTCCCTGCCGCCTCTTCCCGGGTTCTTGTGTCTCAGCCCGTCCCCAGGCCAGGAAGGGACGAACATACACCTCCCCGGGTTCCCTCCTGAAGCCCATGTGTGAATGCTGCAGTCGGAACCTACACGTATTTATTAATTTAAACCAACACATGACAGCTGTGTGCGTTTGTGAGCTGCTGTGCGATGCACCAGTATGGGTACATTGTGCTTAATGACCCAGGGGAGGGGCATTAGTGTTTTTTTTGTGCTGGCATCTTGTGCACTCCTCTTCTCTAGTTATAGAGATAGAAATACGTTGCTGTGAACTACACTACTACAGTCCCTCATTGTGAACGCGAGGACTCGGCCCTCTGCTGCAATTTGCCTTATCCACTCCTGCCTTCCCGGCCTCTGTGGCCACCATTTGACACTCTGCTCCGAGACACAGCTGTTTCCTCAGCCTCCGCAGAGCAGTGGGAAGGCATGGTCTTTGTCTTTCTGTGCCCAGTGTATTGTGATGGAGCAAAATCATCTCATCTGGTCCTAAACAGTGGTGACCATGGCCTGCAGCCCTCCAGGCCAGCTCTCCGGCAGCACTGGGACCTGTGATTGAGGTGAACCTGCCCCAACTCACACGGTCTTCCCTTGTTTCTTGCATCTAGGGTGAGCCCGGAGATCCAGGACCCAAGGGAGGACTGGGGAACCCAGGCCCTCGTGGGGAGACGGTAAGGGGACAGGTGCCTAGGGGCTCTACAGAAAGGGATGGAAGGGGCAGGTAGGAAGCTGCATCTTGTAATATACCAGGGCCATGGTCCAGCCCTGCTCCTACAGTGCTGCACTGCTGGGGAGGATAAAGGTGGGGAACTGTGCTTTGTATTTGTAGCCCCCAGCTCCTCGGGCTGCTGCGAACGGCACCCTGGGCCCCTGCCACCTACAGCTGCACCATGCTTAGTGTCTGGGGGGTGGGGTGGGGCTGGGAGATGTCCTTGGACCTAGGTGTGGACACTCCTCGGGGACCCGAGGGCTGTCTGCCTAGGGCAATGGTGTGCCTGACAGTGACCCACAGTCACGCTGTCTTCCCTCCCCTAGGGAGACGATGGGCGAGACGGAGTGGGCAGCGAAGGTCGCAGAGGCAAAAAGGTATGATACTGCCCAGACTTCCCACAGAGCTCCCCTCGCCTGGTGGCTCCCAGGACAACTTCTGGTGCCTCGTAGTTTTGGAGAATGATTTCTTGAAATACTATTATATTTTAGTAATGCTCTATATTGTACTGATGATTCCACAGAGGTTGTTTCTTATAAAATCCATTTAATTTTAGATGATTTTAGATTGGTACCAAAAACAGAATTGTGTATATGTATCTCTTACAGGGAGAAAGAGGATTCCCGGGATACCCAGGGCCAAAGGTAAATGTTTCCCAGGTGGGGGGACATCGCATGTGTGTGTCAGACTGTTGTGTCCACATCTAAAAAGCGGACATCTTTACTCTGGGCCACTCTGGAGAACACCCCACCCTCTCCACGATGCCCCCTGTTTTGTCAAATGGAGGTGACAGTGCACATTTGTTATGATTCCCAAAGGTTTAAATGGGGTAAAACTGCAAGAAAAAGATCTTTGCAAGCTGTAAAGTGCTTCTGTCAACTGTATGACCCTGTCATCCCCCATTAAATAAACTCCAGCTGTGTGCAACGCTCCCCCCCGCCCCCCGGCAACCCAGGGAAGCAGCTCAGTGGGCCCCTGTTCCCCTGGCTGACGCACCCTGGACCTTGCCAGGGGCTCCCTGGGACCTTCTGTTCCAGAGTTCATGGGCCACATCTTGGTTGTCTTGGCAGGGTACACCTGGTGAACCTGGAGCGGATGGAGGACCAGGACCCAAAGGCATCAGAGGGCGAAGGGTAAGGCTGCAGGCCACTGAGCCCTGGACAATGAATTCTTCTCCCCTTTCCAGCCAGTGACAAAGCAGTGTGAGGGGAAAGGTCCCAAGGCCAGGGCCACTGTCCTTGCATCACGCTGGGGTTATTTTCTTCAGCTGTGCTTCTCATGGAGTCCTCTGAGAACCCCTTCATGTAGCACAACTCAAGAGTCGCTAGTCCACAGGTCCCCCCAGCATGACATGGGGAGACGCAGGTCTCAGGCGGAGTGACTAATGGGACTCTGTGCTGTCATGCTGGCCGAACTACCCAGACTAAGTGTGAAGGACATCATGGGTGCACAGGTTGCCCACAGGCTTCCCTGGCCAATGAGACCTCCTCTGTTAGCTGCCCTTCCTTTGGGATTTCATCTGTGAACGTTCATTAGCCATCTTGAGCTTGCCCTGGGTCTTGATTAGCAAATCTTGTTACGAATCAAGGTAAACATCTCGAAGACCTATTTAAAGTTTGCAATACAGGTAAACACTAATCATAATTATCCTGTGCTTGCAATTGCTGAAGACAGTCAAGCCAGTCACTTACTCCAAGAATCTGGTTCCCCACCAGGTGCCAATTCCCTTGGGCAGTCACTGGTCATCCTACTTTCGGGGGCCGGGCAACTTGTGGGAGAACCAAGTTGTGGGGGGCTTGCATCTGTGTCACTGAAGTTGTTTGTCCTTACTGTTGAATTCTGGAGACAAGTGAGCTCCTCTGGAGTGAGAGGTTTCTTCTAGAGGAGGGGGGACTCCGGACAGGACCCTCTTCCCTGCCTGTTGCCTGCAGGACTCAGTGAGTTTCCTCTTTTACCCCTGCAGGGAAATTCAGGACCTCCTGGGATAGTTGGACAGAAGGGAGACCCTGGCTATCCAGGGCCATCTGTGAGTATCTGCCCAGTTCCATCTGAGCCACTAGGGGTGGTGGGTGGGGGCTGAGTACTTTGTTCATGGTTCCTGAAAACCCTTGCCCACCCAATGAAGCTGTGGTGTGTTTTTGTTGTTTTTTCTCTTCCTTCCTCCCCCTCTTTCTTTTTCTTCTTCCTCTTTCTCTTCTTCTTCTTTCTCCTCCTCCTCCTTCCTTTTCTTCTTAAACCACTTTCCTTCTCATATCAGAACTGAGAAAAGACCTTTTGAGTCTTGCAGTCCCAGGAAACTTTTGAAAAGTGTGTCGAAGGGCCAGGGAATTTGTTCAGGGGCAGAGCATGTGCTGACCATGTGCGAGGCCCTGGTTTGCTCCCAGAACCATTAACAGATGATGCAGATGTTTCCTGTGGTACTCTGGGGTCCCAGGAACGTTTAGTTTGCTTTCAGAATTTCCTGGCAGAGATTTGTGTAGAGAAGAAACCATCGAGGGCAAACCTTTGTGCCTCTTGCTTATGGCTCGTGGAGGGATAGTTAGATCTCCCCTGGGAGGGGCTGCTTCCTTGAGTCTATAAACCCCCAGGCTGCTGCTGATTCTCAGCCTAAGACCGCTGGCCTGGCTTCTGCATGGAGCTGAGGTGGGGTGGGGTGGGTGGGGGGGAGGGGAATCTAATGGTCAGAGTCTTTGTCTCCTTATTTGACTGTTTTTGCGTTGGGAGGAGTGAGATGCAGAGGAGAAGGGACAGGGTGACCCCAGAGTTGGACAGTCCTAAAGAGAAAGTGGATGTGATTCCTTTGGCTGAACCAGGACGAGTCAGGGGTGTGAGTGCTACCTTCCGGTGAGGGGAGGCAGGACTGGCTGTGTGGGGAGATGGACAGTTGAGAGGGGGTACTTTCTACATGGAGGTGACAGACAAGGCTTCTGTGGGACACACGCATGAGACACCCTGCTCTTGGAAGTGGGTCCAGGCTCAAGCTCTGGTGTCTGATTTACAGTGCATGCCTGTGATCCTACTTTCTGGGAGTCTGGAGCAAGAAGATTCACAAAATTCCATTCCAGCCTGGGCAGTTTAGTGCCTTTTTGAGACTCTTTGTCAAAATAAAAAATAAGAAGGGCTGGGAAGTGGCTCCGTGTACGGCCCCTGGGTTCAGGCTCCATGCCACCTCTCCCCCACCCGGGCAGTGGGTGACGGGGTCCTTACATTTCTGTGGCATGTGTTCGGCCTCCTGACTCAGCATTTTCCTGTTGGTTTCACAGGGTCACAAGGGCAACCGCGGCGACTCCATCGATGTAAGTTGCATGTGTCCCGAGTGACCCGCTGTCTTGTCAGCCCTGTGTGTGCAGTCCTTACATGCTGTTTTGTTTTCTTTTACAGCAATGTGCGCTCATCCAAAGCATCAAGGATAAATGCCGTAAGTACCCGGTTCCTGCCATCCCCTACCAGAGTTGATGCCTTTGCACAGTTGCTGTGTGGCTTACCTTTTCCTCTGTTTCCTTTGCAGCCTGCTGCTATGGTAAGTTTACCTCCGTGGGTTGGCTTGGTCCTCAGAAAAGAAAGACCCTTCCCCGGGAGTGAGGTGGGCCTCTGTCACCCCTTCCCACAGGGCCCCTGGAGTGTCCTGTCTTCCCCACGGAGCTCGCCTTTGCCCTGGACACCTCAGAGGGCGTCACCCAGGACATCTTCAGCCGCATGCGTGACATGGTCCTGAGCATCGTGGGCAACCTGACCATTGCTGAGAGCAACTGCCCCAGAGGGGCCCGTGTGGCCGTGGTCACCTACAACAACGAGGTGACCACAGAGATCCGGTTTGCGGACTCCAGGAGGAAGTCGGCCCTGCTGGACAGCATTAAGAACCTGCAGGTGGCCCTGACGTCCAAGCAGCAGAGCCTGGAGACTGCCATGTCCTTCGTGGCCAGGAACACATTCAAGCGGGTGCGGAGTGGATTCCTGATGCGGAAGGTGGCCGTCTTCTTCAGCAACAGGCCGACAAGGGCCACCCCTCAGCTGCGCGAGGCCGTGCTCAAGCTGTCGGATGCGGGTATCACGCCTCTGTTCCTCACCAGCCAGGAGGACCGGCCGCTCGTCAATGCTCTGCAGGTGTGGCCTCTGCTTCTGTCGCCTGCCCCTCATCTTTGTCCCCTAGAGGGAAAGTCCTTAGTCACATTGCACTCTCCTCACAGGAGCAGGTCCCCAGCTCTAAAAGGTCCCTATGGGGCCAAGCTGGCTGAGACCGTCTCTTGACCTCCTCTGTGAACCATGGCTATGGCACTGGGTCAGATGCCAATCCAGATGCCTGCGACTTCCGCTCTCTGGCTCCCAGCTCTGGCTGGTGATGCTTTTGCAGCGGGCTCGCATCTGGGTGCTGGTGTCTCTCGCTGCCCTGTTCTGTGGCGGGGCTTCTTTGCCTCTTCATGAGGCCTGGAGGGTGGAAATGGCCCAGGTATCTCCCTTGGGGCCCGTGAACTATGTGTGAGCCCGGCCTGGGTGTGTGTTTCCTGGAACAGGTGTCTGAGTTTTCCCTTTAGCTTTGCCTGATGGGTGAGAAGACCATGAAGTTAACACGGGGTTCACGTGAGGAGGTGCCCTGGGCCCCCAACTCTGAATACCCCCCCATCTTCCCACTCAGTGAGGCCCTTAGGACCCCCAGCATACACCTCTGGTGGGCAGCAGGTTTGCAGGGTAGCAGTCCCAGCCCAGAGTGGGACCTCTGCTCCCTGTCCACCGCCCTTTCCCAGCCCTGCAGCTTCTGTCCTGTGGGTTGAGGCTGGTACGACACAGTCTCTGATGTCTTCTTTCCAAACAGGGCATTCTGTGCCTTTATTGCTGCTGTGTCAGCAAGAGGCAGATGGGCAATGGTCACTGCCTGTTCTGCCAAACCACAGGCGAGGCTGGAGACTGGAGACTGGGCCTAGGAGCCCAGGTCTAGCTCAGGCCACCCTCAGTGTGCTTCTGGGCAGGGCCGGTCTCTATCTTCCCTTGTGCAGGCCAAGAGACCAGAAGTGAACGTCATTCTTAATGCATTCCTTCACCCACCCTGCACGCACTGAGATCAGTCATTCATCAAGTGAGGGCTGGCCGCTGCGGTGGGCAGGTGTCCATGTCCTCACCCAAGTGGCTGCTGTCTCAACGCAATCATGCAGCTGCTTTTATGGCTGAAAATGGCCATCGTGTTTACATCCCTACATTAGCTGGAGGATGCAGGGAACCTTTATAAAAGCTGTCTGATCTAATTCTCCAAACGAGCCCATCAGGAAGAGGCCACCATTCCCATTCTATAGCCTGAGATAGTGGAAGCCAAGACAGGTCACATCACTTTGGCCTGGCCCCAGCAGAAAGTGCCAGATGGGATTTGAATCCAGCTTAGAACAAAGCCTGGCTTCCTTTTACAAAACTCCAGCACCTCCCCTCTTGCCTGCAGCCCTAGGGGTGGTCCTGAGCCTGCGAGGCTGGCGTGAGGGACTGGGGCTTGTTCCCCAGCTGCGTGGTCACCCTGGCTTGTCCTCTTGTTCATACCAGATCAACAACACGGCGGTGGGGCACGTGCTCGTCCTGCCTGCGAGGAACGACCTCAGCAACTTCCTGAAGAATGTCCTCACGTGTCACGTGTGCTTGGGTAGGGTCCGCTGGCCAGGATGGGGGGACGTCTGTCCAACGGCAGTCACAAAGTGTGACCTCTCTAGGGGGGCACTAGTGGGAAGGCTCTGATCTGTCCAGAGAGCTTTGGTTACACGGAGACACAGAGGCTCACATTTACCGGCATGAGCGTGGCCTGAATAGCTTCCATGTTTGGGTTGGATACCCCCAAAACAGAATGTCCTGTGGATGGGACATAGTTTGTCTTCTAGGCAGCAGGGGAGAACGGTGAGAGTTACAGTGTTTGGCTTGAATGACATTTTAGAGTACTTTTCTTCCTATAGTGGCAAGGAACTTGAGTGATGTTTCCTTTTTTATTTTTTGAAAAATTTTATTGATGGATGGATTGCTACTTGGGACTGAACCCATGGGGCTTTCACACTCGGCCCTTTTACTTTTTTTTTTTTTTTTGTCTTTTTGAGGCAGGGGTCTTGCTATGCAGTCCAGGCTGGCCTTGAGCTCACTTTATACCTTAGGCTGGTCTCAAACTCACCACAATCATCCTGCCTCAGCCTCCTGACTGCTGGGATTACAGGTGTGCACCACCACACCCAGCTCCTTTTTAAAATGTATTTTTTATTTTAATTTTTATTAGCCCATGTTCACAGTGCATTCCACTCTGGTAGGAAGTTGGGGAGCACATAGAGTTTGTCTTCGTTCTTTCTGCACCCCCTTTCTCTCCTTCCACTTCTGTCCCCTTCCCATTGGCAACAGATCTCTTTCTGTCTTCCACCCTGTCTATCTTTTATTTTGTTGTTTAATTTATGTATACTTTGGGTCTCTCATGTGAGAGAAACCATGCTTGTGTGTCTAGTTTATTTCACTTAACGTTACAGCCCTAATTTTTTATTCTGAGACAGGGTCTCACAAACTCACTAAGTTGCCCAGGCTGGGCTCAAGCTTGCCAGCCTCCTGCCTCAGCCTCCCGGATTACCTCCTCAGCTAGGATGACAGGCATGTACCACCATGCTCAGCTCCCTTTTATATTTTTAAATGCCACTATGATGGCATGGTGTAAAGGTTTTAGTTCACCGATGTGTTTCATCTAGGGAGTGCCAGGCGATGAAAAGCAAACTCCAGTCACCTCTAACATCATGGGATGTGAATAGGTTTTTCGCTTCTGTGGCTGATGTAATTTCTCAGACACTGGACAGGTTTGATGATGCTGTGAGAGTCACAGAGTAACTGGGCTGCCTGCTTTCTTCTAGACATCTGCAACATTGACCCATCCTGTGGATTTGGCAGCTGGAGGCCTTCCTTCCGGGACAGGAGAGCAGCGGGCAGCAACTCAGACATAGATCTGGCCTTCATCTTGGACAGCTCGGAGACCACCAGCCTGTTTCAGTTCAACGAGATGAAGAAGTACATTGGCTATGTGGTCAGGCAACTGGACCTGAGCCCTGACCCTGGGGTCTCCCAGCACTTGGCCAGGGTGGCCGTGGTGCAGCACGCCCCCTCTGCGACCCTGGGCAATGCCAGCGCACCACCTGCGCGGGTGGAGCTGTCCCTGACAGACTACGGCTCCAAGGAGAAGCTGCTGGCCTTCCTGGGCCGTGGAGTGAGGCAGCTGCAGGGAACCAGGGCCCTGGGCAGCACCATTGAGTACACTATCCAGAATGTGTTTGAAAGCACGACAAACCCCCGGGACCTGAAGGTCCTGGTGCTGATGCTGACGGGTGAGGTTCGGGGCGAGGAGCTGGAGGTGGCCCAGAGAGCCATCCTGTGGGCCAAGTGCAAGGGCTACTTCTTCGTGGTCCTGGGCATCGGCCGCAAGGTGAACGTTAAGGAGACATATGGCTTCGCCAGCGAGCCCAACGACGTCTTCTTCAAACTTGTGGACGATTCCACCGAGCTCAATGAGGAGCCGCTGCTGCGCTTCGGGAGGCTCTTACCATCCTTTGTGGGCAGTAAGTCCAGGCCTGCATACCCTTCTGTGGCTTTGGCTGGGCCACGGGGGAAAACATAATCGGAGTGCTAGCATGAGAGAGTTCGTTCACTGGGCTGCTCTGTTGACACCTGCCTTGTGCAGAGATGCTTGTAAGCATTGGAATCAGCGGGGAGCATGGGGACAGACATCCATGTCCCTGGTTCCACCTGTGTGACCCACTCTGGCTGGGCAGCTCCTTACCACAGGGGCCATCAGTGTGCCAAGGAGACTGAGTGGACCTGGGCTCAGCTCCCAGCTCCAAACAGGATTCTTGGGGTCTTTACTGATGTGCAGCCTGTCCCTGCAGACCACATTGAGGTAGGGTGGTGCAGACCATCACTTCCCCCAGGGTGCAGAGGGTTAGCATCGGCAGCAGATTGAGAAGTGTGGGAGGTCTATAAAGCATCAACAAATGTACCTGCTGGATACTCACTGGTCAGGGGAAAGATGAGGCCAATGAAAACAGCTTTCATGTTTATGAAGGTCTGTCCCCCAGAAAACTTAGGGAAAATGTAAAACAAATATAAGTTGTAAGTTTATCCAAAGACATTGATCCTGTCTTTGGAAGAGTAAAAAGTGGCATACAAGTAAGTGTTGGGAAAAAATAAAACAAAACAAAATAAAAATTGGAGGAAGTATTCAGTGTACTTGCATTATAATTTGATGGTCAGGGTTTGGAAATTTTTAAACTTTTGACTTACATTGTTTTCTATTTTTGTCTTACTCGTATTGAGTATTACCTTTAACCTAATCACCCAAATAGCAGAACATAGAAAGTGTTGACTTAAGATGCTTGATGCATTGGGCACCCTACACTTTAATATTTAAAATCACTGTGTTTAGCTTGTCTGGGAAAGTTAATTAATTTAACAACTATTTATGGATTGAGGAAATGTCACGTGGTCCATTTGGCTCATGAGTGATTGGTTTCCACTGCAGTATGATTCACACACAGTTAAAGTGTGGTTTTCTCTGTCACTCTCCAGGTGAGAATGCGTTCTACTTGTCCCCTGACATCAAGAAACAGTGCGATTGGTTCCAAGAGGACCAACCAGCAAAGAATGGTGTGAAGTTTGGTCACAAACAAGTGTAAGTGGTTCTAGTTTTTGTCTCAAGGACTGTAGAGTGAGGGGGAAGGCAGGGGTCCCCCATGCCATTCTGGCCACATTAAAGTGAAGGACCTTGGTGTCTGGAGCATGTGACTTCCTAAGGTCTCCTGGGTCTCCTCAAAGAATCTGTGGATCAGTTAGCATTTGCTGTGTAACAAACTACCCAGAACTTAGTGGTTTAAATAGCAACTCTCCATTTAGTTTGCAGATCTGTGGGTCAGGAATTCCTGACTGGGTCCTCCTGGGTGCTTCTCCTGGTCTCTCTTGACTTCCTTATACAAAAAGTGATAAAAAAATATATAATATTTCAAATTTAAAAATGTATTACAATAAAAGATTAATTAAATTTAGTTTACAATAAAAGATTAATTAAATTTAGTTAACTAAATTAATTAATTTAGTTTGCAGATCTGTGGGTCAGGAATTCCTGACTGGGTCCTCCTGGGTGCTTCTCCTGGTCTCTCTTGACTCCCTTATACAAAAAGTGATTAAAAATATATATATATAGTATTTTAAATTTAAAAATGTATTACAATAAAAGATTAATTACCATGAATGTTCTCAAAATCCACTCTCCCGCTCAGAACACTGCTATCCCATCGTTGTTGCTGCTTTCTGAAGTAGGTCTGGAGTCCTCTTTCCTGAGTGTCTTGACACAGCATGATCAAAAAATGGGGTGACTGCAGCTGAGGTATCATCTCAGAGAAAGACAGGCTCGTGAAAACATCATAGTGTCCTCTCATCCACCTTATTTACTGGATGTGATGCTGTGCGACTTCTGGCTCTTCCCCAAAGTCAAAATGAGCATGGAAGGTCAATGTTTTGAATCAATTCAGGACATCAAGACCTCCACGCCAGTGCAACTAAAGACACTCAGGAAAGAGGACCCCCAGAGCTGCTGCAGAAAGCGGCCAGAATGATGGGACAAATGCGTTTGAAGCAAGGGGAAATATTTTGAGGGGGATTAATTATAATCTGTCTTTTACTGTAGTGGTTTTTAAATTTAAACACAGTCAAACTGCATGTTAGTGGTCAGCTGTTTGTAGTGTGGACGGCTGGTCGAGGCTACCCACACTTAGGATGGTTCATCTCTGCCATATGCCTCTTGTTCTCCAGTTGGCTGGGCTTTTTCAAAGGTGAACACCTCACGGGGAAGTGCAAGAAGGTACAGGTCTCTTCAGACGTAGGCTGGACCTGGCAGGCTGCTAACTTCTGCCACATTCTCTTGACCAAAGCATTTTGGATGTCCTCCTGGATTTAGGAGTGAAGAGCTAGGGATGATTGAGGATCTGCAATATCTCACTGTACAGGACAGGAGGACAGAGAAGGCAACCTCTCAGATGCACTCTGTCTTCAAGCTGAAACCACAAAACTTCAAGTGCTAAGTTACTCGGTGCATTCTGTTTTCCCTGTGGTAAGAAAGTTGGTCCAAGTTTAGCGAGTGTTCTGGAGGATTAAGGAGGCTGACGGAACGTTGGCAGAACAGAGCCTGTGAGTCGGCTCAGGCAAGACCAGCCTGACAGCACAGTGAGATGTGACAGGGAGGAGAAGGAACTCTCTTTGTCTACCCTGGGTCGCAGCCAGGAGATCATGGACCCTCACTTTCTAGGGGTCACTGGAGCCCACATCTCTGGGGCAAAGCCCAGCATCTCCACCTCCTAGAAAATCAGGGCAGCACACCATGGCATTCTCTTGGGGACAGGTTCCTGGTACATCCTATGAGTGCCATTTCTGAGTCCACACTTGCCTGTACTCTTGTCCCTGGTGGACCCCACTCCTGTGCCTGTTGGGCCATTTTAAGAAGATACACAGAATCCATTTTTGAGGTAGCTCATCTCTGAGAAATCCAGCCACACCAGACATGGTAGGTTGTTTGGCTGTCTGGTGTCTCCTTCTCCCCTGCAAACCCTTCTTCCTGTCCTGCCTTACATCCTTCAGCTCGCTTCCATGTCCCTAGAGGCAGAGATTCCTGATCTCAGCCAAGTGAGCTGAAAATCCCTGCCAAGGCGGCCAGACATATTTGTAGACAACATATGATTCTTTTTAAATGACTCTGTATTTATATGATGTTGAATATTCTTTTGGGAGACAAAAATTCCAAAAACAAATTTAGCATAGATAACACTGTACTTAGCAAACTTAGGGCATGTAGTTTGCTAAAATGGCAAATGTCACAGAGCTTGTGGGGTTGTCTTTGTCTATTTCAAATAGCATGTGAAAGCATGGCAGAGATAATGTTTCATTTGTTTTAACAGAAATGTCCCAAATAACGTTACTTTAAGCGTTACGACTAAGCCAATGACCATAACGAAGCCGGTGACCACTACCACAAAGTCAGCAACTATCGTGAATCTGCCGTCTGCTAAGCCAGCCCCTGCAAACCCAGCTGCCTCGAAGCCCGTGGCTGTAAACCCAGCTGCTATGAAGCCCGTGGCTGCGAACCCAGGTGCTGTGAAGCCTGTGGCTGTGAGCCCAGGTGCTGAGAAGCCCGTGGCTGCGAATCCAGGTGCTGAGAAGCCCATAGCTATGAACCCAGGTGCTGCAAAGTCCGTGGCTGCAAACCCACCTGTCTTGAAGCCTGTGGCTGGAAATCCAGCTGCTGCAAAGCCTATATCTGCCCAGCCTGTGGCCACAAACACAGTCACGGTCAGACCTGCGGTAGTAGTGAAGCCAGTGGCTGCAGCAAAGCCTGCAAAAGCACAGCCAGCAGCTGTGAGACCCCCGCCCCCTCCGGCAAAGCCAGCTTCCACTAAGCCGGAGGCCCTCAGGATGCAAGCCAAGCCAGCCTCGGCCACCAAACCAGAGGCTTCCCGGCCACAGGCCAAACCAACAGCCCTCAAGCCAGCTGCTGCTAATCCCATGGGTAAGATGCCCTCTCAGATTCTTGCTTAGACTACAGTGGAAATACGGCCATCACACTGGGTTTTGAATACCCACCTGCAAAGTGCATTCTAAAAGCTACTAGCCCTGGAATGGCATTGGCCAAAGATTGCTTTGTTTTGTTCAGGGAAGTAGTCTTTTGTAACTCTCTCAGAGACAGCTGAGGCTCCAGTGCCTGGTGTTTCTTCCCGGCCAGCCTGTTCTGTGGCTTGGGGGTCAGAGCCCCTATTTTCTTTGAGCTGTCAGTCCACCCAGCCCATCTGCCCTGGAAACACAGTTGTCTAAGCTAAGGAGTGAGGGTGTAAGTGAAAATAGCGTTAGACCTCACATAGGGCATGAGAGACAGAATGGCCTACCAATGATTCTCAGGCTTTAAAGCAAGTGTTTCTGTGATTGGTTTCTGGAGCCAGACCCCCATCCCCAGACGATTACTCCAACAGATCTGGGTGGACCCTCAGTGATCATAAGCTTTATTTCACACTAAGCATCTAGCCATGGAGAAGTCACCCTGAGCTGCCTACTGTGGCAACGTTAGGGTAGTTAGTTCAGCAAACTTAATTAGAGCCCAGACCATCAACTCTTCCTCCAAAGCCTGACTTGCGTGCCCCCTCTGGCTGTGAAAGAAACATTGTCTAATACCAAACAGGTGGATTGATGAGGCCAGGGCACAATATTCTATCATTTCCTCAGGGAAAACGTTAGATCATCGCCAGCTCTAAAGGAAGATGAGGGAAATTTGTGTATACTCATGAAAAGATAGAAATTGTCTTCATTGCATGGGCACAGAGAAAAAACAGGTTCTTGTAGAAGAATTTCACGTCAGTCCCTAAAATGTCATGACTTCATATATTTTAAATTACAGGGCTCATCTTGCATCAAATCCTTAGTTGATTGGCATACAGAATTTTGGATTTTCAAAATTATCTCCTTGATAGCAAGATTTTCAACAGGAAAATAAAAAGGTGGCATGCACCCACTCAGTGAATACTCGGATCTTTTGTTGCATGCTGATAGATAACGGGACCAATATTTTTCAGGAGCTTGAATAAGAAATTAGCTGCCTGCCTCACCCAGATTCCAGGCCTGCTGTCACCTGGCGTCTCTGGGTTAGGCTGGGTGGATGTCATTTTTATCTCTGCTCTCTGCTCTTATCTTTCAGTGAAGCCGGTGCCTGAAGTCCAGGTGTCTGAGGTCACAGAGCACAGCGCCAGACTCCGCTGGGAGAGGCCTGAGCCCCCCAGTTCTTACTTTTATGATCTCACTGTCACCTCTGCCCACGATCAGTCCCTGGTTCTCAGGCAAAACCTCACAGTTACTGAGCGTGTCCTCAGTGGCCTGCGGGCTGGACAGACGTACTACGTGGTGGTGGTCTGCTACCTGAGGTCGCAGGTCCGCGCCGTCTTCCGTGGCACCTTTAGCACGAGTGAGTGTGCGGACGGTTCTGATTTACACAGGGATCTCTGCGGGATGGGAAGGAAACAGCTCCTTGTGGAATCTGTCCTGTAATACCCTTAGCACTCGGCAATAAAAGGAAGCCCTTTGGGTGCGTTGGTTGCACTGGGGGGAATAGAACCCAGTGGTTTTCTGCTGCCAGCCGCTGTGCCTGCTCCTGAGCTCCGGGACTGGAAAGCACCAGCACTTCTCACAGTCTTCTCCCTTCTGGGAGATGCATGTACAGAGATCTACAGCCTTCTCCCTTCTGCGAGATGCATGTGCAGAGACTCAGCGGGCCCTCATGTTTTGTTTTCTTAGGTGGCAGCGGAAGAGCTTGTGTAGGAGGTGGGAGGATGCCATCAGAGGTGCAGGCATTTCTTCTGCTTGCTGCTAACAGGTGGCTCCAGGGTGCTGATCACACCATCAATAGCATGCGCAGGGACTGTGTAGGTCTCTATTTCCATGACCCCCCTCAGATCAGATGAGAGGTTCTTCATGAAATGCAAACTTGTGTTGGTCAATAAGCGACTTCAGCCCTTTGGTTTCTGATGTACCTACTAGCTACATGTGTTTTTTCTTTATAGAGAAATCTCAGCCTCCACCTCCACCACCAGCAAGGCCAGCTTCTAGTGCAAGCATCAATTTAGTGGTGAAAACAGAACCCTTGGCTTTTACTGGAACAGGTGAGTTGCAAAAACATGAGGTCCACTGGTGGCACCTAGACTGGAGTCCTCCAGCAGTTTAAAGCTTTGGAGGTACTGATTCTGGAGTGTCTGCCTGGGTCTGATTGCCACAACTTCCCAGGGGAGAATCAATATGGGCTCTGTGGTTTCATTCTGCAGCTTCCTATGGGCCAGTGAGGTGCGCCCTCCCTGTCCTCGGACCCTGAGGGGCAATTGGGTGGTAGTCGAAGCAAGGTTCCAGGCAGAACTCAGGCATCTGCTAGTCACTGCCTCTGAGCTCATATTGAGCCGAGAGTGGCTTTGTGGTCAGTGGAGGGTTTCATCCTCCACTCAGCAATTTGATCTAGTGAGAAACTGCTTAGGAGAATACAGACAGCACAGATTGGAACCGTGGATGCAGAGGTTTGGATGCAACCCGGGTGGTGCTCTGATTCCATTCTCTGGCTCTGTCTCTCATCCTGTCCTGTGTGCCTGAGCCCTGGGCTTGGCACAGGCTTTACCTGCAGTCATTTTCTGGCTGTTTTGCTGTGATTCGGTGACTGGCAGCCTTGATAGCCTCTGGACCTGGGCAATGGGGCTATGGGAGACTGGTCAGCCCTCATCAGGTGGAATTCAAGCCTGGTCTCTTCACCCTATAAAGACCGATTACTCAAGTGGTTGCTGTGTTTGGCTTAACAGTGCTCAGTAAGAGTTGATAATCACATTACAGAGATCAAAATTCCACAAAGACTTTCAAATAATATTGTTCTATTGACCCTGAGGTGAAAGTTTCTGCTAAGTATGGGGAAAGTATGTTACTTTTTGCTGGGCTGGCCCCCACCAGGAGGAGAAAAGCATCTCTCATTACAGTGTTGATTGCCATCACCAATGATGATAAAGATGCTGGTGGCGGCTTTTGTACTGAGTTAAATTAAGAATGACCGTGGCCGTTTTGTAGGTAGATGGAAGCATATGTCAACCATGCATCCTCACAAACAATAGCACTTTATTTTTTGAGCTGCTGTGTACATAATTGCCCATTCTACTCTTTCCACCATAAGTTTTTAAATGATGTTTACTTGTCTTTCTTACACTTTAATTATAGTTTGCCTTTGGAGACAAATCTAGGATTTGGTCTGTGTTAAGGACAGCGACATGGCTTTCACATTTCTCTTCTCCCAGTGGAAGGCCTGGGAGGCAAGGCCCTCCTCAGTGTGGATTTGTGGAAAGCAGCCAGAGCTTCACGGCAGATTGCATAACTCAGTTTTAGCATCTTAGGAATGTCGTGAAAAGACTTGCAAAAAACTTAAACTAAAAACTGGAGGGAGGCATGTGTGGAAAGGGTGGGGTGAGGGAGAGAGAACGTGGTCTTGACTCTTCTGCTTTTTGCCTAAAGTAGTTATCTGAGTTCACATCGAAGGACTGCAGCTGGCCTTTGTCCCTGCCGATGGGACCCTGCAGCTCCCAACTCTTCCTAATCCAGTCCTAGAAGGCTGCTGACCTCAGGATTGGCCTCAGAGAACATACAGGCTTCCTTCAGAGATAAGGGCAGGGACAGCTGGACCTGAGGTCGGTGCGGCCCCCTCCCCCTCATCCCCACTTGCCAGCTACCTTCGCTCCTTGAAGTGTGGGAAATGCTAAATTTTCAGGAACTTTTGCTTCCTTGAGAGCACATGACATGGAGTAACTGGCAGGCAGCAAAATCTGGGGATTCTGGGTTCTCTTATGTGTGGTCCAGATGAAAAGAATGCATAAACATGGTTTAGTTAGCGTAAACAGCACGACCTCGGAGCCCAGCCTTGTAGGCTGCCCTGCGGAGCTTCCCTAAAGGAGGGAAGTGATTTCCACAGAGACCTTGGACACGGGTTTCCACCCAGCAAGGAGAGAAGAGTGTCTGAAATCTGGCTGTGTCTCCAGCATAGCTCGGGGCCCTTTGACATAGATGAGGCTAAAGCTTGTCTGTCTCATCCTGGTACATGTGTCCAAACCAGGGTGTGCGTGACCTATTTCACACACATGCATATGCATATACCACCCAGTGATTCAAGGCTGCATGAGGTTATAAATTCCCTGTTTCTTGTAAGAGCAAAAGCCCTGCACACTTGGTGTCCATAGCCCACTCAGTAACAAAACAGCACCTTGCCAGGAGAAGTAATCGAGTACCTACCGGCTCCATGGACACAGCACGGGCCTGCACTCTGTGACATTCTTGACAGCTCTTTTGGAATTGAATTATCGAATATTTATTTATTTCAAAATGTTCGAGATTCAAAATGGATACTGAAAGAGGAGGGGCACCAGGCGCTCACCTTTCCCGTTCTCGGCCAGCCCCTTTCTCCCTTTCTTCTTCCTCTCTTCTTTGTTAATGTATTTTCTTTGGGAGGGGTTAGAATATTTTAATGGTGTTTGTACTTTTAGAGACAGAGGAAAGGCAACACTAAGCTATTTCTTAAGTAACCTATAAAAATATAGTAACTGCAGTCTTAGTCGTGCTGTGCATAGTTTGCATGAGAATATCAGTGAATGTAAGATGCACTATTGCTTTGCAGATGAGTTTCCTAGAGAGAATTTCTTCCAGAGAGAAGCTGACTTAGACAGTGATTCTGGGACAAGCTCTTTGCCTCTGTCCTGTCTTTCAGGCTGCCCCTAGCATCTCAAGAGAAGATAGAGAAGAGGTTAGGGAATGCACAGCCAAGCCCTGCAGGGTCGCGCCTGAAGGGGCCACCTTGTTTTAGAGGGAAAACACAGTTTTCGTGTCCTGAGCCTCAGTTTTGCAGGGAAAGGCTAGGCTAATCTCCATCAGGCCTGGCCATCTCCCTACCTACTGCAGGACACCGTAGTCAACTTTGTTTTAGCAGGGGTTTGCAGGTACAGGCAGGTTTGCAGGCACTTAGCAGGTTCCCCCATATGGCAGGTCTTGGAAGTCAGGATGAGGTCAGCTTAAAACTAGAAGGCTTCCTTAGAAGAGATCTCTCCCATTTCCATGCCGTGGAAATAGATGCCTGGCGTTTTGGCCTGGATAGTGTGGGGCCTCAGGAACACTTTTGTCTCTGTTTTCCAAATGTATCTTTGTCCATGTGGACAGTGTCCTGATATTCCTGTGGCAAGTCCGGCCGGCTCTTAGCAGGGTTCCTGTGAGAATAAAATGGGAATGCAGGAGTGGTGGTCTGGTTCTGGGTAGTTTGGGTACAAATCAAAGGAAACTGGAGAGACTTATGGGTCAGGGAGCAGCACACCTGCTGGGATGCAGTGCCCCTTTGGGCATCCTGGGGAAAGAACATGGGCCATCAAGAGCAGAAGCTGGGGTGGCTTGCAGAAAGGATGAGGCATGTCACTCCAGCCTGCCTTCTGAGTCCCCTTTGACGTTCCTCCCTCAGCTATGGTCATGCTGGAGAGAAGAGAGGTGGCTTTGTGAGTTGTCCTCATTTCATTACAGCTTCCTTGGGTCCCCATAGGTCCTTGACCAGGCTGCTGGGATAGAAAGGGTCTGAGGGAAGGTGTCACAGATGTGGAGCCACCAGCCCCTCTACCCTCTCTGCCAACCAGGGCCAAGGCAGCCTGCGTCTTGGTCTCATGTGCCTTGGAGTCTGGTCCACCATGGTCACTCCAGCTTTGATCACTAATGAGACATGCAGGTTTCCCTTACTTTTTGGTGCTGGTCAGAACCACAGATGCCTACCTTCTCTGCAGCCAGGCACAGCTGGCCCTGCTGGGTTTCAGAGTCAAAGGGCCAGCATCTGCTCCTGTAGAGCTGAGAGACTCGGGCCCACCAGCCGGGCCAGCATTATCTGCCCCTGATAACCTTTGGCCCACAGGAAGCTTAGGGCTTCCAGACTTATAGATAATAGCAGATGTCTGTGCCTCTTTCCCAGCACAGTCTGGGTTTGGTCAGAAAGCTCTGTAAACAGAAACCCCCGTGGGTGGAGAAGACTCCCCAGTTCCTGCTCTGCATCCCAGCACCAGAAATATGCATCCAAACAGAGACTTCCTGCTAGAGGCAGGGAGCCTCTCAGTGTCACCGGGAGCTTGCTGAGGGGCACTTTGCTGTTATTAATTTTATTGACTTCAGCATGTTTTCTTGTGTGTCCTTGTTGAATTCGGCAGGTGAAGGGGGACACCAGCTCTGCCCGGGGCTATGCACATGCGTGTACCCCCAGGGAGTTTCTGCTTCAGCTCTGCCTTTGACTTTCAGTCTCTGTCTTGTTATGAAAAGCAACACCTTATTTTTAGTTATATTTTGAAGGGATTTAAATGCCATTTTACCAAGGTGCAAAAATAAGTAAAAATCTCCATGGTGTCCAACTTCAGACAGAGACTGAGGACAGAGCTGACTCCCTTCTCAGGGATCCAACAGGATCGCTAAGGTTCAGATTCATGAAGGCCTTTCAGAGCAAGGATTTCACATGCTCGTTGCAGCCACACATGACTATTATGTCCATGCATTGCGGGGACACTGAGGCTCAGGCAGGGCAAGTAACTTTCCCCCAGAAGCTCTCCTTCTCCCTGCCGTCGTGCTGTGACCTCGGGGCTGCATGGCCCCACAGCCGCCAGTCACACAACTGGTCTCATCGGTGCTTTTTCCCCCCTTATCATTGTAGATATCTGTAAGTTGCCCAGGGATGACGGGACTTGCAGGGATTTTGTGCTAAGGTGGTACTATGACACGAAGACTGAGAGCTGTGCGAGGTTCTGGTATGGAGGGTGTGGAGGAAATGAAAACAGATTCGACTCACAGCAGAACTGTGAAAAGCTCTGCGCTTCTGGTGAGTGATTCTTCTTCCTGTCCGGGGCTGTCCCAAACAAGACAAGAAGTCTGGTTCGTGATTCGCCCTTGGAAAATATTTGAGCCACAACGTTAGTGATGCATCTGAAAAAGAAGATAAATTGCATCTGCAGATGAAGAAGACATTCAAATAAAACACACGAGCAAAGATAAAATTTCATAAAAAGTACCCTACAGGAATCTAATTTTTGTTTCCTAAAATCATGCTGTGTTTTTGATAATGAAGAAACACATGGCCAACTACTTAGCATCCTTCAGAAATGTTACCAAGTTCTGATTATTCATAAAATATGATTATCATCAAACATGATTATCAGAAAAGTAAAATGATGGCCCATTACAGACAATGCTGAAGATATACACACGCACTACTTATCTCTAGATAATTTTGCTCCCTATAAATAATAACGTTGATTTTGGGACCTCCCATGTCTCTATGATATTGGGCAACCCGATGGGTGACAGAATAAACACTGATCAGCCCAGAGCCTGTGGGCAGCACCAGAGAGGAGAATGCAGTTTGCCTGGGCCGGGAGACTATGCAGAGTCGGGGTGAACTCCAGCTGCCTAGAGCCTGAGTGTAGGCTGAGGTAGACACAGGAGCTGGTGACAGTGATGAGCAGAGAGGGAAAAAGGGGTGCAGACCTGGGGCACAGTCAGTCACTTTACATGCGCTACCCTGCATGGTCAGTAACATGGCTATTTCCTTTCCTCTCTCACCCACCCCAGGCTCAGCACTCCCCAAACCCGGAGTCATCAATGTGATGGGAACCTAGGCATGACTGGCCACAGCACATACCTCTGAAGGAGAAGGAGGCAGCCATGGCAACCAAGTCTTCATCTTCGTCTCTGCAGAAGGCCCGGGTCCATTCCCTGGCTCTGTGCTTTGATTGTCACTCAGACCCGGAAAGGAAGCCTTCTGCCGCGAGACCTGTCAATTTGGTGCTAAACGTGTCTGTGGACCCTGGCTCTCTGTCTCCAGGCAGTTACGTCATGTACTTTGAATGTTGTGTAATCGTTAGCCCCTGCTGGTGTGTATGTGAGCACCCCGTCAGTTTCAGTGCCGCAGAGTTCGTGTTTTGCCCATTCTGGGCAATGCAAGGTCTAGAAATCAGCCCCCCTGTGCCCAGCACCTCTATATACTCCCGCTTGGTTCATCCCTTAGTTACGTACTGCTTTAGATCGAGAAACCAGAGTCCCACACTTTCAGCCCCCTGCCCTCACCGTTTCTTTCCGGGATGAGGCTTTGGGCTAATTTTTCTTTTTCTAAACCCTATGACAAATGATCTCGTCAGGAGGAAGCAGTGTCCCTTGACCTGTGTGCACTGTTGGGACCAAAGCCTCAATTACAGAATTCGAAAAAAGCCGTGAGACATAATATTTTTGGCATTCCTCTAATTTTTTTTTGAGGGAGGGGGATGGGGTTTAATTTTAATTTTAAAAATTTTAGGAAATTTATACAAAGAAACTTTTTAATAAAGTATATTGGAAAGTGGTGTGCGTTTGCTGTTCTTGGTGGTCATGTTTCTGTGGGCAGGACCCCAGGCTGGGGACAGTGGCCGAGCTCTGGGGCAGGTCCCCAAGCCCAGTAGAGCCCGGCACCCTCTGTCACCATCCAGCTTCCTGCACCAGAGCCCAGCAGTCCTGGGATGAGTGGAGCCCAGGAGCCCTGGAGCCCAAGTCCATCCCCCTGACCCCTTCTGTCCCATTTAAGCTTGTTCCCTGCTCACAGTGGCTTCTCCAGGACTCCTTGCCCCTTCCACCCCTGCTCATGCCCACCCACACCCCATCTCTGAAGGCTCCCTAATAAGGCAGAGGCCGGCATGATGGATACACAAAGGGCTCAGCAATGTTCCTGAATTCTCTTCCCATGGGCACAGTGCTCAGGGCAGCTTTCCTGGTGCCTCCCTCCAGCCGCGCATGCGCAGGCCGAGCTCACTCCACTAGAGCAAAACGACGCTTGCCATCGGGCCAAGGGAGACTCGTGGGTGCAGCTAATGGGGGTAGAAAATGGAAGAAGCCTTTGTGAGGCTTCTGTAGACTCGATGGGCAGAACCTCCCCCACCCTGGGCTGGGGACAGCGGCCAAGCTCTGACCTCTGGTCCTGGAATTGCCCTGCGGAGGGACAGAGACCTCTGTGATGGTTGGGGTGCAGTGCCACAAACCAGGTGGTATAAATCCAGGACCATGTATGTGCTTGCTGTTTCGGACGGCTGGCGTCCACCATGAAGGTGCTGGCACACTCAGGGAAGAACCTTTCTTATCCCTGCAGGCCTCCTGGTGGTGGCCGCCACCTTGGGCGTCTTTGGCTTGCAGTTTCTCCCGCCAGCCTCTCTCAGTGACCCTGCAACTGCGTGCTCTCCCTGTGTCCTGTTCTCCACTCCTGTCTTCTCATGAGGACACCAGTCGTGTTGGTTGTGGTCATACTCAGGGATAAGGACACATCCTGGGGTCCCAAGGGTCAGGACTTTCCTATCTCTTTTCTTGTTAGGTGATGTTTCTCTACCCCATGGCGCAGTCTTCGTATTTCCAGATCCTGCTCTCACCTTCCCTCTGCTGGCCAACCACTCCCATTGGGGAGCTGCTCCCGTGATGAGACCTCGGCCAGAGTCTGTCATCTCCCGAGCATTCTCATTATTAGTATTGTCACTACTGGCTCGCAAGCCTGGGGCCTATTCTTTCTAATTGAGACCTCGGATTCCATTCAAAGTCCTTCTGTTGTTGAGCATGAGGCTCAACTCCAGGTTCGGGCTTTGGGTGGAGGCATCTGTGGACCGACCTCTGACACTTCCTCTTGGCCCTCCAAGCCAAGAGGCCCTCCAAGAGCTCAGGCTGGAGCTCTTCCTTGGTCTGAGCTGAGGTCTGCTGCTCCCCTTTCTCCCTGCCCTGCACTTGGCTGTGCTGTCTCCTTCATGGGGGATGGGGTGCTACTCTGGGGGAAGTGTGGGACCTGAGTGGGAGACCAGCGGTCCTTACAAGGGAAATGTACCCCACCAACTATTGTACTGAGTTCCTTTATCAGGAGACCACTGTACATGAGAAGGTTGGTTCAAGTTGAGCCTCTTCTTAGGTCGCTTCATTCCCAGGAAACCCACATCACCTTGGCACATCAACTGGGTCCCTCTTTCTATTCAACCATTGCTTTCCTCCTGCAGGTCCAGGGGCTGGGTGTGCAGCCTGTCGAGAGCTGACCTCTGGCCCTTGACTCGGTGGTGGCAGGGAGAAATGCATTGAACCACTGCATCCTTCTGAAACTTTCTGTGTTGTCTTAAGGCCTCTCAGGTGCTTGACTTTGGGGAAAGGACCCAGTGAGTGCCTATCCATTGTCCATGGGAGAGAACGAAAGTATGCTGCTTCTTTACAGACACACTGCTTGGCCCTTACAAGGCCACTGGGGCCTTTTGCTGTGGTTTTCTTCCATCTCAGCATAACACAGTAGACTCTGCTTAGTGCTCTGGGCTGTGGTTGTTGGTGGTCAGCTCCAGAATCTACCAGGCTCCCAGCAATGAGACTTACAGGAACTCAGTTTGCAGTGATCCCTCATGAGGCGCTAGACCCTGTATTTTCCCTAGCGATCTCCTCCAGTAATTTACTTACCAAGGACATAAAATGGATCTAGTGTTGTCATGACCTGGTGATATTTCTGAGTTCTCAAAGCCCCTAGGACACAGGGTCTAGGTACAAGTGGTTTATTTGGGAGGCAAAGGAAATCACCAAGCAGCTGAGAGTGAGAGCGAGGCAGGAAGGGCAGGGCGTTGTGAAGTGTGGGCTGTCAATTCCCATGGGGGACCCAGGCACCCACGCTGGACCTGGGGGCTGGCGTGTAGGAGAATGTTCTCGGGAAAGCCGAGGATGCTCACACATGGGGCCTCAGTAGCACAAAAAAGTTGTCGGACCCAAGGTATGTGGCTGGTACCCCAATATTTGTGACATGGTGGGTCTATTTCAGGGATGTTACAAATAAGCTGGGAGGGCCACTCACTTCAAATTTCTCCCAAGACAGGACCCTCCACTCTCTTCCTGCCTCCTGTTGCCAGGATGCCCACGTCCTTGCTGCCATTTCAGGTCACTCCATCTGTCCACTGTGACTCTTTCCTGTCTAGGGGCTACTCCTGTCTGGTGGGAAAATCATGTCCAGGATCTCACTTGATTCTGGACACTAGGAGATGGCAGAAGCCCAGGTGAGAGATTGGTGGCAGCTGTGTCCCAGCATACATGGGAGGTGCCTGGTGGTACAGAATGTGACCTGGACAAGAGTGGCTGAGTTGGAGCCCAGGGACAGTTGTTAGGAGTGAGAAGGCCCCAGGGCTAGGAGAGTAGAGTGAAGAGGGCTGTCTTTATGATGAGTGAGGTCACAGGAGAGGGCAGTCAGTGCAGAAGGGAGAGAGGGAGATGGTAGATGAGAGGCAGTGGGTGGGACTGTGCTGGACAGCAGGGCTTTCAAGATCCTAGTGTGTTTGAAGGAGGATAGGGGGTGGCTTGGAAGCAGAAGTGGATAAGGAAGGCACCGTCCCCATGCTGGGTCTTTTGGTATGGGTGGCATGACAGAGTACACAGCTGCCACTGAAGAGGGCCACAGAGCCCTGCCTGGTGGTGGGGTTGGGCAGAGAGAGGTGATGAGGTAGGGTCACACAGGAAGTTCTCACTGGAAATGGCCCCAGGACCAGGCTTTACATTTCTCTGCATCTGATCATTTCCTCCCTGACCTTCACCACTGCTCAGCACTATGTGCCACGTAGTTCACTGTTACCATCTGCATGTCCCCAGTAATCACTGCTGTCCCTTCTCCACTGCTCAGCACTATGTGCCACGTAGTCCACTGTTACCATCTGCATGTCCCCAGTAATCACTGCTGTCCCTTCTTCAAGCTCTCTGCTTTAAGAATCCTCCTTTAGGGTGGTCACCATTCCCAGGAGTGTGCAAGGGATGGCATCCCAGTGCCAAGAGGGCTTCTGCTACTGAAGGATGAGGTCCTCTTGTTCTTTCCTCTTCAGGGTAGCATCATGCTGTCCTTCCATTTTTGGGGGGATCATTTATCTGATATGAATCAGGAACTAATTTTAGCTCCCAAACTAGATTGTTAGATACAAGGGAAAGGCTGGGACTAAATATCTTGATTTCACTAAGAATGAGTATTTACCTGTGTTCAGACTTCCTCCTGGCCCCTTACCCTCTGTGAAAGAAGGCAAAACAATCCCACATGGAAGCTCTACTTCTGCTACACATTTCTGACGAATGCTGAAGAATTTCTGACAAATGCTGAAGGTATCTTGCTAAAGAAAAGTCATCACATACTCTTAAGATTTGAATTCATACAGATGCTTTTTAACAGGTTTTATCATCCCTGGGGTTCCTGTCCTCTAGGAGTTATGGCTAATCTCTCTTTTTGCCTCGTCCAGCTGCTTACCATCTCCATCCCCACAAGCAGATCTGGCCTAATTCTGGACTTGGCACTGCACTTAGGATACAGTCCCTGAGAAATGGTGAGTGGTGGCTATTACGCTTGCTGGCAGCGATTTTGCTTCCTGTCAACCATCTTGCTTCCTTTCTCTAGTTTCTTGCATGGTACACATAGAATTTGTTCAGCCTATTAGATTTTTTGAAATAAGCTTTATGTCTAGTGATATGTAATTCTGAAACACTTTACATACAAAACACTTATGTATTTGCGCTGACTGATGAGTTTCCACAGATGAATCTTCTTATACAGCCATTACCTCACCCGAGATAGCTAACATTTGTGTAATCCCAGTCAGTCAGAGGTGTAAAGAACATTTAAAGATTTCATAATTTTTCCCCCAGTAAATTTATGTGTAGATGTTTGTCCTAAGGAAACAACTGGAAGTTCAGGATGGCATTACTTGCAATGACAAAACTGAGTTAGAGATCATCAAAATGGCCAAGAGGAGCCTCATTAAATTCAGGCTTCATCCACAAAAGAATAAAGTAAGTTGACATTACATGTGTCATAGTGGTGAAAAATTGTCCAATCAATTACCCAGCCAATGTTTACTATGAAATGTTTTAAAAGATATACATCTGCATATTTAATATGACAATCACATATATAAGTGCACCTCCTCAGTACGTTTCTCTTCTTTTTTTTTTTTTGTCTTTTTCGTCTTTTATCAGTACCAGGGATCGAACTCATGACTGCCTGCTTGCAAGACAAGCGCTTATGCCGCTGAGCTAAATCCCCAGCCCCTACATGTTTCTCTTCTGCAAAGAAAAAAATCCTAAAAGCAAATACAAAAACTGTAATCAGTGGTTGTTTCTGATGTGGTGATTTAAATATTTCTGGATTTAATGTTTCTTTTACCATAAATATGTTACCTTTACCAACTAGTTATATTACATAAGAAAACATTTCCATGTGCAAGTTATACTACTTACACATTTGAGTTGTTATAGAATCCGTGTGGAATAGATATATCTAGCCATTCCTTCATCCATTTGTCCCTTGTTTGCAGCATGTTGATCATGAGAGGGCTCTGAAAATGCACTTCTAATGGAACTGAGCTGCTTAGGGGAACCCAACCTACGGAGACACCCGTGAAGTGGGGCAGGTGTGAGTGAACGTGGAAGTCTTCCCTGATTCTTCTGTTTCCTTTCCTCTGCATAGACTATGATCACCTCATGGTCCCCGGGTAGGAAAATCTGTACCGAGCATGATCAGCCCGTCTGTCCCCACCCTGGTGCTCTGGTGACACAGAGCACAGGCTACTGGAGGGAGCTGCTGAGCCTCACTGGCTCTGCTCTCCTCCAGGTGCCCACTGGGCTGCCCTGGCCAGCAGGATACCCTTCCCCTGACCACAAACCCCCTCTCCAACCTTACCAATACCTAGTACCATCTCTGAAGTGGGGTGCAGGGCACATCAGGGGTTTGGCCCCCTGAGATTTTTTACTTCACCTGGTGATCTCATGTCCCTGTAGTTCTGCTTTGCGCTAAAATGACAATTGGTGGGTGATATTAGTCCTTTCCACATACACTGGGTGCATCCTATGTGCCACCCTGGCCTTGTAAGATACATCAGTTGGTGAACCTACTAGATCCTCATCCCTGATGTGGAGACAGATAAAATGCCATGAACAGGACATGTAAACAAACAACAAGCTGCTATGGGAGGTGACAATGGCTGTGGGGCGGGAAGCCTCCCCCAGGGCTCCTGCATTGGGGGCAGTTACTGTCCTGCCACCAGATCTGGGGAAGCATCACCATGGGCCCTACAGAGAAGGACACTGTGACTGAATACCTAAATGGCCAGGGGGCAGTCAGGTGGAAAGCTGGAAGGTGAAGGTTGTGGGCAAAGGGGACTCCAGCACTGAGGAGACTTAACAGAGGAGGAAACCCAGGTCTCCTGCAGGCCTGCTGGGATCTGGGGCAGAGCGTCAGGCTGACTTTGCTCAGAGAAAGTGGTGTGGTTAATGGCATGGTCAGTGGCTTGTGCATGAGGATGAGTGGTCTGCAGAGAGGTTTCAAGGGTCCTCGCTGCTATATGGACAAGATGCCAGGAAGGCCAGGCAGAGGCGGCAATGCCCTTTGGGCTATTGCAGAAATGCAGGGAGGGTCAATCAACAACAAAGGACATGGCGTCCAGGGTAGGATACACTTTGATCCAGATTGCACAAAAATTAGTACTGGTTCTGTGATTGGTTCAGATTTTCCCATTTATTCTCTCAAAGCAGGTAGACCTCACCCTTTGTGAGATTGCTTGTCCCAGCTAGCCCATGGCTGAGTGCAATCTGAGCTCAGTGCCCCTGACCTCCAACAGTTGTTCAGCGCATCCTTTGCCAGGCCGCATGCAGAGCTTCATGTCCTTCCTTAACCTTGGTCCCTGAGGTCCACCCAGCTGTCTCCGGGAAGCCTGGCCATGTGCGAATGGGACCTTGTGAAAAAAGAATCCCAGGTCTGGATTTTATAAGAAATGAACTTCCACAGGGCTGACATGGTAAGATATTGAACTGTTCCCAAAGCTCTGTGACCTTGGTGAACCTATGCCCAGTGGCACCCGGGTCAGGCATGTGCCAGGTGACCCCCACAGCATCAGCAGCCTGACTTTCCAGATGATGAAACAGCAGATCAGAGTGGCCCATCACTCAGTCATGACCCCGCCAGGCCTTGTGACCCAGCAGCTCTCTCTGATCTCCGAACCTCGCTGGCTCTCTCCAGAGGCATCCAGCTGTTTTCTGAGGTCAGCTCTGAAATGTTTGTCTTTTCCCAGAACCAAGCCTGCCTGTGCAGGACACCCCCAGGCATTCCCTTCCTCTCTCGAGATGGAAGCCTCTGTCTTCCTGGCCCTTTTCCTGAAGTTATCCTAATCTATTTTTATTGCCTTGTGCTGTCATGGTCTCTGCAAAGGCCTGAGGAGACTGAATACAGTGGCCATGCTTCGGGCTCATGCAGAGTGTGACCTGGGCAGCAGCTGGTCACCTGAGAAGCTCCAAATCTGAGCATTGCATCTTCTTCCATCAGGACCTTTGCTAGGGTTTTTAATGTTTCCCAGTTTTCCAGTTCAAAAGAAATCACAGCCCATGTGAGGGGGCATCAGCCTGTGGGTAAGCAGGGAAGATTAGGAGCCCCTGAGAGCCTTATTTCTCCAGATATCCGTGCTAGGGGGTGGTTCCTGTCCTCCTGACAAGTTCCTCTTGCTATTGTCCAGCTGGGCCAGCTTCTCCCTGCTTGGTACAGCTTCTGAAGTTCACAGGGCCAAGGTCCAGGCACAGGGCTCTACTCTGCTGCTCTGTTGCCTGCCCAAGTTGCTGCTCACCCTTGGGGCTGATGCTGGGTGGGTACAACCCACAGAATCCCGGCTCCCTGGGGGCTTCCGGTTCCTGCTTGGAATCGTGTGAGCTGGACTGCCCTGCACAGGTCCCAGGCCCAGGTGGAACCAAAGTGAGGGTCCCTGTCTGTTCTATTCCTGATTCTGTGACACACACAGTGGACATAAAATTGCCCAAAACACCCAGCAAAGTAGCATTTTATTTTACTTTGCCCCCATGTTTACAGTATGGAACGATTGCATTCATTGTGGGATATTGGTGCATGGGTGTCACACATCTTAATTCTTTTTATTTATTTCCCCTTCCCTCTCTTTTCTCCTTCTTCCAATCTTTTATATGAAAATCTCAAAGTACGCACAATCAAAAAGAGCAAAATAGAAGATAGACAGTAGGAAACCCAATGATAGGTCTTTGGCAGGGGGAAGGGGACTGAGAGCAGAGTTGAACTTTACTTTGCAGTCGGAGCCCAGGGGCATCTGGGTGTGGGTGAAGGGGCCGGACCCAGGGAGGACTGATCGCTTCTAAGTCATCCCCAGCCTGGAGAATCCACACTGTCCTCGGCCTTCAGTCAGAGGCACCTGTGCAAACCTTCACACTGCAGCTGTCAAAAGCTGTCTGGGAGAAAGGATCTGTGGAGGGAACCAGCCCTGCAGGTCTGATTTCTGGAGAGTGATGGTTTTCCCGTATTTGCATGAATTTTCCAGGAGATGCTGGAAACAGAAACAGTACAATAAAATACAATTGGTGGAGCCTACAGTATTGGAGGAAGACTCTTTTTAATATTCAAATGAGAGTAGTTGCATTTGATAAGAATTCTAGTTTGGAAAATGAATTGGTCATTTATAAATCAGCTTCGGGGTTGGTGGTGATGGGGTGTTTCCCAAGGCTGACTCATGGTCCTCAAGAAAGAGAAGCCAAAAGGCCAGTAAAAAGCATGTTAGTGTTGAGCATGCAGCTGGTGAGCACTCGGGCTCGGTCACACTAGGGAGCCTCTGGGGAGTGGAGGACAGTGCAGCAGTGACAGGAAGTCATGTGCTTATCTACGGACTTCCACCTCGCCAGCTGGGGCTGGACGCAGGGGTGTTACTGTCCTCTTCTGGGGAGGCAGTTGCTAGAGAAAGTCCTGGTATAGGGCAGCAGAGTGGAGAGCTCTCAATGCTGGGGAGTCGGGTGAGATGTAAATGGCACTGGCAACCCGCTGAATGCATCAGTGTGGACTCTAACCCACAGACAGGGAGGCAAGCAGAGGTCGCATCAGGTTGAGAGGAGCGGGCTGTCTAGATGAGGTGGCACAGGATCACAGCATCCACTCCCGACTCCCAGGGGAAGGAAAGAGGGGGCTCCTTGGAGGAACAGGCACCCTGAGCTCTCCCCAGAGCCTTTCATGCTTTGCCCCCAGCACTCTACCCAGTGGAGATGGCAAACATCTCCGGTGAAGGATGCTGCTCAAGTCCAGTGGGCCAGGGATGCCTGCGAGGAGCCGCAGAGCCCAGAACACCTGTGATGTGAATCCTGGTGTGTTCTGGCTACCCGGCTTCCTGGTCTCCTCCAACTTCGGAACTGGATCTGGTGTTATAGTCTTCCTGTGATTCCTCTAAGTTACTCAAGCGCCTCTAACACAGCTAACTTAACCTATGCTAACCAAGGTTAAGTTTCTGCAACTTACAACCTAGAATTTAGACTGGTGCACATGCCTTTGTTCAATCGTTTAGCAAATGTATTGAACCTCAACACGCCAGCTATTAGACAAGGTGCAGAGGGTACTCCCTGCTCCTGGGCATCTCACAGGGTGACAAATGCAAAGCCCTCTGTACAGAAGGACGTGGCACCTGCAGCAGAGACCCTGGTCAGCTTCTGGGAATTTAGGGTGAGCTGGCCGAAGAAAGGAGCTGATTTGAAGGCTATAATCCAGCCCTGGAAGACCTGAAGGAAAAGATCTGCAGGTGAAAAGAGGAGCTGGTCAAAGGCCCCACATGAAAAGAGGACTGATGCATTTCAGAAACAGCAAGCTTGCTGGAGCAAGATCAGTGAGTGTGTGCACATGTGTGTGGCCCATGCACATACATGCATCCATGCTCTTGTCTCAGGAGGGGAAGTCAGAAAGTGTGACCATGTCAGGTTGTGTGAGTCCTTTGTGGAAAGGAATGGACAGATTTTCCACTAACATGACAGAAGCCAGGGGATATTGCAGGGAGGAAGCAGTGTCCTGGGGGTGGAATTGGGTCAGCAGCCTTTTCTAGGCCATCCATGTGCAGGCTGTATTAGTTACTTTTTACTTGTCACTGAGACAAAATACCTGATGACCAGAGTTGGGAAAAGAAAGGTTTATTTCTTACAGTTTTTGGAGGCTTCAGTCCATACTCAGTTGGCTCCAAGGCAGGGTGGTATGGTAGGGCCTCAGTTCTTGGTGGCTGCAAACAGCAAGGCAGAAACCAGCAAGAGAGCAAGACATGCCTTCTTCCTGCCATTACATCACATCCTGGCTCCACCCCTATGTGGGTGTAGCACTGACACCATCAATCCAAGCACTATACAATGAACCAATCACAGATGCATAATGCAAAGGCATGAGGCCTGGGGCCACAGACATGAACCATGACATAGGCCGAGGGCGGTTCTTCTCGGATCAAACAGAACCAGATGCTAGAGCTCAGTGAGCAGTCAGGAGGAAGTGGGCTGATGGCCTGCACCAGGGAATGGATACAGCTCTTGCACACGTACCCATGATGTGAGCCTGGTGCCGCTGGACACAGGGCAGACAACTTAGTCAGTGGCATGCGGATTTTTTTCCCCACACTCTTGTCACCTTACTCAGAGACATCAAACAACACAAGCACAGCTTCCATGGTTTCATTCAGTGGAAGCACTTGGACTAGGACCTCATGACATGACTGAGGTTCCTTCCCTGTGGGCAGGAAACTGGGTGTTCTGTGATGTCACCTCAACTGTCTGGACTTGGCTCCCACCTGGCTGAGCCCTGAGATATGGACAGTGGTCCAGCAGGCCACCTCCCACCTCCATCCTGGTCCAGCCTGGCAGACTGTGCTGATGCCCAGGCCTGCAGTGCAGGTGAAGCGAGTTCGGTCTCTGCACAAAGGCTTCAGAGAGCGTCCCCATCTTTGTTTTCCACAGAGGCAAAGAAGACTTTGGCTCATCTGCACCAAACAGGGTGCTGAGCCTCCTGTGTCTTTGGGAATTAACACTGCTCATGGTGAGACACAGTGCTAGGGTAACAAAAAATAAGGATGAACCATGCCTAGAAATAACTTATAACTTTGGTGTGTTTCAGATTAGTCAGTACGAAGGCTCCACATTAAAATGTATTCAAACTGTCCTGTGCTGTTCCATTCCATTCCATTCCATTCCATTCCATTCCATTCCATTCCATTCCATTCCATTCCATTCCATTCCATTCCATTCCATACTCAGCAAACCTTTTCTCTCTGGAAGGCTCTTGGGAAAAGCTCTTGCTGTGTTTAGCCTCACTCAGTAACTAAGCAGCTAAACAGCCTTGATGAATAGCGTGAGCGTCTGACGGGGATCCATGAGTGGCTTTAAGGTCACGGCCACTAATGAATCACACAGGGCTGTCCTTCCTCCCACGACCAGAAAGCTTCAGAGCTCTGGGCGCAAAGCTCTGTCCTCCTCAGTTTCAAAATGAAAAAAATCTCTTTCCCCATCAGCAGGTTCTTGTGAGTTTGCTTGTCCCCAGAGAGCTCTTGAGGCCAGAGGGGCCCCAGCCTGGCACCTGCACCCATTCCCAGCCATTCCAAGGCGTTCTATGGCCTTGAATGGCAGCGCTGCCCCTGGACGGCTTCCCGCGCATTCCAGCTGCGCACCAGCCGCTGTCCACCTCGAGCAGGGGCCGCTGCCAGCGTGGCAGAGCCCGGGCTAAAAATAGCCAGGCAGGCTGTGCTCAGCAGTCGCTTCTCATCGGCTGGGAGGAGAGTGGAGCTCTCTAGGGCCTCATCAGGGCCCTGTTAATCCCCTTGTTGGGCAGAAGCTGTTACTCCAGCCCCACCTAAGGCAACTGTCCAGGCTCAGAGTGATGGCGCTAGCCTGCAGCTGCTAGGGTCCCTCCTGTCCCCTGGAATCTGCCGACCCTGAGGCTCTTGCTCCTCAGTCTCCTGGGTCCAGAAATCTTCCTGTTCTCCCCAGAGGTCTGCAGAGAGAGCAGCAGGAAGGGGAAATGGATTGGTTGGGGGCAGGGAGCAGCCTCGGGCTTGTCATCTGGTCCACTGGAGCTCACTGAGGAAGCGTGTGGGAAGCCTCCAGCTTGCAGGCCTTGGAGAGCCGAGGGGCGTCCTGGGCCAGCAAGGCTGGAGCAGGGTGAGGCAAGAGGGCTTGCAATGACAAGGAAGATGAGTTTGGTTTGTGATATTCACACCTGGAGCTTTCTTTTTTTTTGAAGGCTATTATAGTTTATTTATTTATTTTTTATTTAAAGAAAAGGAAACAAAAAAATACATGGAGATAAAAAAGGGTAGAAATAATACACACAGAAAAACAAACGATAAGAAATTGCTGGTTGATAAGTTACACATTGTCATCTTAGAAATAGCTGTTACACCTGAAGCTTTTAATACACCGCTGCCAGGGGCTTCTAGGCAAATCTGATCTCTGTGTCACAGTATGGCAATCTCTAGTTTGCAGGCACTGAGTTGAAATTCATTTCTAAACCGGGTGGGGTGGCACATGCCTATAACCTAGCATTCAGGCAGGCTGAGGCAGGGAGATGGCCAGTTTAAATTCAGTCCAGGCAAGTTTGAGAGACCCTGTCTCAGAGTTTAAAAAATAAAAAAGGGCTGTGACTAGAAATCAGCATGAAGGCTCTGGGTTCAATCCCCAGGACTGTAAAAATAAATAAATAGATGAATAAAAATAAATAAATGAATAAACAGATGCATACATTTTCCCCAAGTACATCTCTCTGGTTTGATTTGGTGCACACATGTGTGCAAAGCCATCTGGCTTCAGCCTGTGAACAGACTGCCCTCAACCTAAGGATCACAGAACGTGACTCAAGGCCTGAGCTCTACAGGCACCACGCCGGAGGATTTGTTGCAAACCTGTGCTGAGCCCAGGAGGTGCCAAAGTTCTCTGCAGGTCCAGCTGGGTTGAGCGTGACTGCTCCTATACTAAACAGGCAGAGTGCCTGGCCTGGTGCAGGGAGAGCCCAGGACACACCGATGAATTCAGGGAAGCCCTGAACGAGCCCAGAACGAGGGCCACTGAAGGGGTTTCATTCTCACAGAGCTGAGAAGGATGCTCCTGGCTGCAGACCCGGCCACTGAACTACGGGGGTGGCCCTGAGCTGGCCTCTCCTGCTGCTCTTAAAATCCAAGTAGACAGCAGAATGCCACATGTATGGGTTCCAACATCAACTCACCTTGTGCGTGCTGTTAGCAAACATCGCTGTGAGGTCACAGGGGAATTCTGCAGGAAAGAGGACTGCGGTCCTCATCTCTCGGGTCTAGCATGGGAACACACACATGAATGATGGCTTTGGTGCTGAGTGACAAATGCTTCAATAACTGCGTGCCGGCCACCAGATGCCCAGTGCAGCTGGGCACTGGCGGGCAGTAAGCAGCAGACAGTGAGAGCCTTGGCCCTCACTCTTTCTGGTATCCAGAGACAGCCTCATGCCTGTGGGTAACACCCAATGACTTGAGAGACCAGCCACTTCTGCTTGATGAGTGCCCTGATCCCAGGCAAAGGCCCTGAGATGAGCGTCCAGGGATGCCCTTCCCAGGAGGGTGAGCTGAGAGCCACAGAAGGGGTCTTGGGGATCCCTGCTTGTATCCAGAGAACATAAGGTGGTGAAAAGTGGGGAGACTGAAGAGAGTTAAAGAGGCCTACTGAGGCAGGTAGAGAGGACCTGCTGTCTGGCACATGTGGCTAGCAGGGTGGGACAAGCTGAAGAAGGTGTCCAGCATTCAAATTTATAAAGCTCCATGCACAGTGGATGTTTTCCTGAGACAGAAAATGCAGGTGAGCTCTGGAAGGGTCAGTGAAATGGACTCTTGGTTTTGAGGTTCTCACAGGGCAGAAACAAATCCTTAGGCCGTGAGGTCCTTGCATGCAGAGCAGAGGAGGAAGTCAGTTGGGTGGCAAGGTTGGGGGTATCTGGCACCTGAGAGCCTCAGAGCTTTGACTGGGCTGTAGCCAGGCTGGTGCTGGAGAGCGGCTGGGCATCTTTGCACCCTGAGACCATACCCCAGGCCTGCTCCCCACACCTCCTGAGGATCCTGCTCTGTCAGCCGCTCACTACCATCTCCCCACCTCTTTGTCTCCTCTTGGGTAGGAAGCCAGTCTCTGACACCTCATCAGTAACTGTGAGTGACTCTCCTGGGTGCAGCAGTGGAACCCCAGATGAGCCTGTCTTCTCCTACTTCTGCCCAATAACCTGAACTCAGGTCCTTGGTCTCTATGATTCCACACTTTCTCCCTCAGTTTCCCTCAGTCAAATGCAACATTCATTACACCTGCAGGAAACTTACTTCTAAACACCTGGCTGTGCAGTCTGCCCTCGACCTTCCAGGTTTCCTGTCAGCGTCCCAGGCACTGTGACCTCTCATGGCCAGACACTCTGCATCTCGGACCCCAACCCTCCTATTCTTTATTATCCCGTGGCCTGCTTCATGCCCCACCACCCACCTTGGCTGTCTTGGCCCATTGTGACTACCACACCGTCCCTGCATCAGAACATGCTGGCCTGAGCCTGCACCCACCTGCCCACCCACCCGAGGGCCTGTGGCTCACTCTGCGCTGCATTCTCCAGATTGCCTGTAATCACCGGGGAACATTTGCTCCCCCTCTTGCCACTGTGAGACCCTTCATGGTGGTACCAAGACCACTGCCTGATGCTCCCTTCACCAAGACCGGCACTCAGTCTAGATCCCAGGCTCCCCACCTGCCTGACTCCTATGCCCCAGGAGTGCTGGCTCTTGGATCCTTTGCCTCCATCCCTATAGGTTGCAGAGCCAGGCCATTGAGGACATCAGTGGCTTTCATCCTCATGCAGCTGATCTGCTACCCTGCAGGTCTATGGGGTCAACCTCATCTGAATGTCCTCTCCTTGTGTGGACACCAGGCACGGGCCTCTCTGCCTTCCTCCAGCCTTGGCTGAGTCTCTCTAACCCCCCGCCCCTGTGGTTAGGGCCTAGGCTCCAAGTCCTCCAACAGTGGCCAGAGAGGGGCAGCAGTGGAGGTGGCCCAGGGTTGTGGGCCTCTCAGGGAAGAAAGTGCCAGAGAAGGCTGAGGCCTGGCATCCAGGGAGCATTGCAGTCAGACAGGGTCTGGATCCCAGCGCTCACATGAAAATCTGGGCAGCCTCCAGGAGCCTCCTTACCCATCCAGGGTGCGGTTTTCTCCTCTGCAAAATGGGCTCCAAGAGCTACTGTGTGTAAAATGTTCCTCACAGATGGTGCAACTCAACGTAATGTGCAAAAGTTAAGTTGTTAACAAATATTTTCCTCTGCTATTATTGGTCTGTAATAATTATTCTTCAACAGCAAGCACAGTACCTCCCTTCATCAAGGGTATTATAAATAATGGCATCGCCCAACATTGTACATTTCTGTTCCTTAGTAACTTTCTTTCTTTTTTTTTTGTTTCTTTTTTTTATTTTTTTGTACCAGGGATCAAACTAATGACCTTGTGCTTGCCAGGCAGGTGCTTTTGCCAGTAAACACTTTAGTATCTTTAAGAGTGTGTTCTGATACCCTCTACTTTTTCATTTTTTTATTATTTAAGGAGAAAAAGAAAAAAAGCAGAAAAAGGGTACAAGTTATACAGAATTTCACAAAAAATAAACAGTAGGAAATCACTAGTAATAGATTACATATTGTTATCTTAGAAATAGTTGTTCAAGTTATAAAATAAAAGCATATAAAGTGGACTTTCAAACAGTGAGACTGGAAACAGTTTTGTTCAATGATCCAACAAAACTCAGTAATATGGTTATCTATCTTATACACTTAGATATATATGCAGTTATATTCTTTAGAGTACTTTTCCTTTCTTTTGTACAATGACAATTACACATTTTGGGTTTTATTACTCCCGCAGTTCTTATTACTTTTTTTTTGAAGAGAGTAAAACCAAATGTGACATAACAAAACAGAGTCAGTCAAATCAAAAGGATGGATATAATAGATAATGTAAAAACAAAATACTAGGTGATCAACAATGGTTACCATAATGCCTCTTGCCATCTTAAAAAAAATTGCCTATATCATCAGTTATAATAAAATTGAGCAAAACAGTAAAGAATAAAACCAAAACATTGGAGACATTACAGGACTTAAAAAAAGATAATAGTCAACCGAAATGGGCGTCATAATGAATCTTATTGTCTTTACACTTTTGCCTATACTTTCGAACTTGGTACTATCAAGCAAAGCAGAATAGAGGAAAATCAGTCAAAGCAAGATGGTGAGAGCAATTCAGGGTTTCAAATCAAGTTAATAGGAAATCAAAGTGCATTACTATAATGTATTCTGCTTTTTTTATTTTTCCCTTAATTAAAATGATAAAAATAAAAAAGTAAATAATTAAAAAAGAGACTGAGATAAAAAAGGGCATAACCACAAAACAGCGAAGGTCAAAGCATAACCATTTAAGCAAGATAGTGTTTCACCACAAGATATCCTGACCTAAAAGTAGTTACCATAGTGTCTCTTTCCTTGAAATCTGTGATACCCTCTACTTTTAAACGCCTTCTTAAGTTTGGGGCTTTTGTTCCTGGAAATGCGGACAAGTTCAGTCCATCCCCCAGAGGCGCTAACACATCATGGAAAGGTTCATTTTACTACAAGCCCATCTGCTGGGGTTGGACCAGCTAGGACCGTGATGGACAGTGGATTTGGGATTGAAGGTAGTGTCCAGCCTTGGAAGCTGCTCTTGTGTGACTGAGCCATGGTTCATCTCAAGGAAAACATTCGTTGCTCCCTTAGTCATGGAAAATCCCTTGATCCAGCCTGGCTCTGGGTTGGTGATTTTGTGTACCTTATTTCACTTCACTGCTCCGTTGTCCCCAGAAAAGGGACCCAGGGCAGAAGGCTCAGAGGCAAAGAAGGTACACGGGGATGGAAGGGGACAGGGCATGGTGAGTGCACTGCATGGAGAAAGGAAAGGGACCACTGGTCTGTGCATGTGTCCACCTAGTGCACACCTCCACTGGCCGCAGAGTGTGCTCACAGGAAGGTGCTTGTCTCCTGGTTTCGGTGATGCTTCCCAGAAGGTGTAGTGTCCACGCTTGGATCTTTCCAAGACCAGGGATGATGATGGTGCTTTGATGTATCCTGCAGCCCGAGGTGCAGACCTGTGCAGGAGGGATGTCATCAGAGCTGTCCAAAAGGTGTCCCTGGTGATGCCTTTCTTGGGAAGACCTACGGTTTAAGTAATTTCCTAAAAACAAATTAGGTTGTGAAGAATAAATTTGCTGTCTAAGGCAGAGCTGTCTCCTGGGATTAGTGCTATTCTTGGTTTCCATCAGACCTATTGTTCTTAATCTCAGAATTGTAAGAGATGCACTTCAAAGGAAGTTATCACAACAAGAACTCCCAAGGTTCACCCAGGGCCATGGCCTCCCTGAGCTGGCAGGGGCATGGCGGGGCTGAGACATGTGTGCCACCACACACAAGGCACTGGGGGACGTGGCTGGCTGCATGGGTGCTCACCAGTGTCAGAGCCACATGGAATGATGCTATGCGAGTTCCCCAGACAGGAGGCTGAGCCAGCTTAGGTACACACGAAAGGCACCTGACGAGACCGGAGAGTGTGGCTGCTCTTCTGCCCTGGTGCCTGTCTACAGCACAAGGGAAGCCTGGTTAATCTTTGTGTGAGATACTGGCTTTGCAGTCCTTCTGGTCATGCCTTGTGCTGACTGGGGGGTCTGGGAAGTGACCACTCCAAGGCCAGCTGCCCTGGCCCACAGGGCTCACTTCCTGCCTTGGCAGGAGCAGCCTGGGAATGTGGTCAGCGTGGCTCCTCATCTGCTCTCCATCAGGGCAGCTGCCAAGATTTCACGACCTATGGGCTTTGAGGAGTTGCAGCAGAGGCAGCTGGGATTAGGCTGGTGACAGTGTCCAGAGGAATTTGACCCAGTAATGCACAAGCTTCCATTCTGTGCTGCTCTGTCCCCAACTCCAGACTGTTCCACCCTTAGCGTTGTGAACAGAAGCACAGCTGCACAGCTGGGGAGCAGAGTGGAGAAGGATGAACTTATAAAACTATAATCGAGTAGGTGCAAGTGTAACACTAAGATTGGGTCCCGCATACAAACTACCTCCTAAGATAGAAGAATGGCAGTTTAGCAGTAGCACTTTGCAACTATTTTAATGATGCAGACCAATGGCAAATGAATCAACTCTGAATAAACTCAGATTTAACTTACACTGTGATGCACCCAGCAAAAAGTGAGTTCAGAGCAACCCTGACACCAGGAGAGGGACTGACTCAACTACACCTGAGGAGCTGCCACCCTCCAGGGGCCCCAGAAGAATTGCAGTGGTCACAGGGGCAGCTTGGGGTCCCTGGCATGTGACCAGGGTCAAGGAGCAGAGCTCTTTCATGTGACAAAGAAAAGACACAGCAGAGAGACCACTCGTCACTGCCTGTGTGCCCACACAGCCCTGTGGCTGTGGTTGGAAGCTCAGGGATGCACAGTGGGGTGAGGTTGGATACGTGGGGCCGTGCTAGGGGCTGTGCTCCTATTAGACAGGCTGTGTAAACACGTGGCAGAGGCCGCCACAGATGGAAATTCGGACCTTAGACTTTGATGTGAACTAGGAGAGCTGGCTCAGGAACTGTACCATGGCAGAGGTGAAAGTCACAGAGGTTCAATGGTGGAGAAGCAGCCTAGTGAGCAGAGAGAGGCTGGGGAGTGTGAGGGCACCGAAGGGTTTGCAGTGACACCCAACACCCGCGACACCCATGTCTGAACTGCAAACTGCCCCTGGCCAGCTTGTGGCCTCAGAGCTGTGGTTGCAATGATGCCTCCTTCCCTGCCAGTCCGCATCTGCATCTTGAAATCTGGAAATGCCTTACAGCACAAAGTGGTGGGGCATGAGGCTGCCAGTATGGCAGGGTTTGCTAAGCAGCAGATAAAGAGACAATCCTAGGTTACCTACAGGGCCCAGGGCCTTCACAGGGTCCTCAGAAGATCCCACCGGAGGGCAGAGCTGGGGGCAAGAGCCAGGGGAGGGGCAGCCCGAGGGGGAGGAGGGCGGGACAGAGTTCTTGGGGAGCAGGGAAGCACCAGCACCTCGATTCCAGCCACTGAGACCCATTTTGGATTTCAGATTTGCTGAATTGTAAGACAGTAAATTTAATGCTATTTTAAGCCACTAAACTTAAGGTATTTGTTAAGCAATAATTTTTAAAAACCCACTAATACAACTGGGTCAGTTAGTTTGAGCTCTGTGAGCTAGTTTTTTCTGCATGTAAAATGGATATGTTTATATCTATTTCTTAGAATTCAACTTGCAAACGAAGAGCATAGCACTTTATTTGATATACAACACATGCTCAATCGAAAGAGAGCTATCAGTGTTATTGGTAACAGCAGATTTAGAGCTGGGTCACTTAGCCGTCCTTCGGATCTGTCCTAGGATTCGGTATCCTCCTCTTCTGCCTTGTGGGATCTCCCCATGGAGTCCCTGCTTCCCCTGAATAAGAATACATCATTCCTGCGAGACAGAGCCTGAGATCCATGACCTGCTCGTTCTGCTCTCTGGGGGAAGTCATCTCTCTGGTTTCTAGCTTGAGTCAGTGTCTCCTCACTCTAATTGGGTGGACCATGTGGGGAATCAGAAAGGGCAATGCTAGCTAAGTGGTGCTAGAGGAGTTGGTTTAGTCTAGAACTTGTTGCTTGGCTACCTAGCACGCACACATGTGTATATATTCACACACACGCACACACACACATTTAGCCCTTGCACCCAGCTGAGACTTCCCAGCGCTGCTGCTGTCCAGGCAGAGGCTCGCTGGTCCTGATGTCATGCTGTGTCACTTCTCACCATGTGCAGCACGGGCACCAAGGGCCATCATGCAGTGCACGTGCTGGAAACGAGATGAGAACCTGCAGCCACACCCTGGACCAAGGCTCCGAGCACACAGTCAGTCCTTTCCTCTGCAAAAAAACAGCCGTGTGTGTCACTTTGCTGACACGCTGCCCTCCAGCTCCCGGACGAGTCTGTCTGGTGGCCACAGAGTACTTTACATAACGCTTCTCTTTTTCTTGCATCCTGTAGTGCTGGACAACAATGGATTTCCCTGAGGTGCGAGCGAGCACGTGGCATGGTCATCAGTCCAGTTCATCCCGGGAAAGCACTGAAGCTGGGGAAGGACACGTGTGCATGCCGAAATTGATGGGAAAACCCGAGACTCTCTTAGCTAGGCTTGTGAGTTTTCTGGTGACCTAATTACCTAAAACATTGCTGAAATCTTCTCATATGTATGAGAAATACATTTGTGAATTTTGAGTGGAGTAGCAGAATTGTTAGACAATCATGATTTTTATTTACCAGGATCCTTGTAGGAAACTGCCTAGGCTGGGGCAGTTTAATCCCCATAGTTCTAAATTATAGGGAAAATAGTAAACAGAGTTGTATGGTCTCTGTAGTATGCTATGGATTTTAGTCTAGCTTCTCGGGCTACATTCAAAGCAAATTTGCCTCCATTCATTATCTCTGTCTCTCTAGTATGGATTTATGGAACGCCCACTGTGTCCCAGGCACTGTTCTATGCATGGTGACTGTAACCATGAGTGTAATAAAGGTGCAGTTTGAAGAAGCTTGCACTTGAAAAAAAAAGACAGTGGCAAGAGGTGGTGGCCATTTGGCATGGTCCTGTGTGCTCTGGGCTGGACACACACCAAAACTCAAGTCCCCAGGGTTCCTGGAAGTTACCGCTGTTCACATGGCCATGTCCTTTCCAATCAAATAATCCAAATAAAATGCCCCAATTCCAGACCTGGACATCACATGCCTGCATGCGTGTGTCTGCATGCTAGGCTCTCTTCTGCTCACTGGCTTCGAGGACATGGAGCCTCAGAACGAAAGCAAGACCCAGGGGTGTCAGTGCTGATTCTCGCCTTGGACTAATGCATGCCTTGGACTGATGCATGAACCTGAGTCAAACTTGTATGACGTTGAGACACTCCACACTGAGGCTCCTTGTTACAGGTTAGCCTAACCCAAGTAATGCACAGGAGCAGGCAAGTGGGTGCGTGACAGGTTAAGTGGTGATCAGCGCCGAGCAGGAAAGCATAGCGGAGCAGGAGAACTGAGAGTGTGTGTGTGTGTGTGTGTGTGTGTGTGTGTGTGCATGTGTGTGTGCGTGCTATAAATGGTGCTGAGGCAGGGCTTTCTAGAAATAAATCATGTAAGCAGACAGTGGCGAAGTGAGCCAGCCCTGGAAACATTTGGAGGAGTGGAGGTGGTGAGGGCGGGGACCTGGGCGGGGTGGGGGACCATGGATGACACAAAGCTATGAGGCCAGTGTGGGTCCTGTCCAGCCCACAGCAGCTGGCATCTGACTGGTCCATTCTCCCCAGATGCTTCCCTCTACCAGCACAGCTTCTCGTTTCCTTGATGGTGTTTCAGTGTTAGCGTTAGACGTGGTACGGTGGCCTGTACAATCCATTTCTCTGAAACTTAGTCACGCGCTGTTGCAGGACATAGGGAAAGGAAACGTCCCTTAAGAAACAGTAAGCTCCTCTTGCTATTATTTTCCTGCATTCTCCTTTGGCTCCTTCACAAGGCAGTAAGAGGGGATCAAGATGCCTGGGTGCCACACTTGCTGCCAGGCTTAGTGGTCTGTTGCAGCTCCCCCTCCCCCAGGGGGAGGAGCTTGGGAAGCGCCACCCGCACCCCCCTCGGCCAGTCCCACACCATGTGGTCAGTTTCTTGCTATGAATTTTCGACTTTTCTTCTTTACAAATACTTCACTTCCAAACGACAGAAACTACGGAACAGTAGGCAGATTTCGTGTTTAGATAATGGGGAAGTGAGCTGACGGAATCAAAAAGACTATTTACAGATGAAATGCCCCCTGCGTCCTTCTGTATAAATAGATAAATAAATACATTTCTGCATTACTCCACGTGTGCTGGAAGCAGAGGATGTGGTGCACACTGTATTAAATAAACCAAAACAAAGCAAGGGGTAATTTGCAAAGTAAGAGAGAGGGAGTGAAAAGGAGGAAAGAAAGAAAACAGAAAGAAAGAAAACGGTAGAGGCAACCATCAAGTTGTAAGGCATATCTCCAAGAGAAGAGGGGATCCCTGGCTGGTGGTGTGGTCAGGGTTTACGGGAGAAAAGATTTAATACATAATTTACAGGCTTATTTTGTAGTATTCATGCCAAATGCCAAATGTAGAAGAGTGCAGAAGTTCTGTCCATGTACTCATTAGAAACCCAGAGAATCTGACCAAGGCCCCGGGTCTTACGGTAATGCTTTGCATGAGTCCAGCTGAAGACCTAGAGCCCACGGCAATCTCTCATGTCAGTCAATGAACTGCACTGGAAAGGCCCAAAGGTCGGTGGTAGAAGCCAGAAAGCCTGTGCTCTTCTGTGTCTGGCACCGCACAGTGGTTCTTGGCTGGGAGGGGAACTGTACATCTCCTTTTCCCAGAAGCTGGCACAATGTTTAGTCCTAAATAAGCCTCAGAAATAGTCATTGTGTGTTTCTTGTGTTATCTCCTACTAATACGACTTGAGAATCAGTACAAGATTTAGTATCCTCCACCTTAATTTATGCTTTCATTTTAAAAATTGAATTCCTCTAAAAGTCACTGGCCTTTTGACCATAGTAAAGATACCTCATTGATCGGGTCAATTTTTATGTGAAAATATGTTGACATTGGTTTTATCTCTCCTATGATGTAAATCAGTTAAATCTGTGCATGTCGTGTGCCTCTATGAATAATGGAAAATGAAATTGTTTTGCAATATTATATATATTGGGTTTTGTCTACAGTTCTTGGCTCATAATTCTCTCCCTATGGGAGGCCATAAATCAGAATTTCTCTTCTGTTTTGGAGCTGACCATAAAGCAATTCTCAGATCTCTCTTGTCTGATATATGGTAGATGATAAGACCTCCATTTAGAAGGGTCCTGCCCCACACCCATGAGGAAGAACAGCCAATCAGCCCAGAGCCCACCCTCTCTGTTGGCACTGGGTCATACTCTTTCTCTCCTCCATGCAAGGAAGTTTTGTGCAAACCCAAAGGACAGGGCAAAGGAGTCCCTGGAGGGTGGAACTGGGGAGCATCCTAGGGGGCGGTGTGGGAGGAGAGGGCAGGAGAGCCCCATGTGTCTTCCCCACCCAGAACCCTGACATCTACTCAGCTGTAGCTGTGGTGCTTTACCCTACCATAAGTGGACGCACACCTGTCCCCAAGTCCTGTGGGCCACAGCGGCACATTCACTGTGCCCTGGCGGGTTATGGGAAGCTCGATTTAGTTGGTGGCTCAAGAGTGTAGGTCTCTAACAGGCTTGGAATTGGAATCTAAGTGGGGTGCATGCTGGGGGCTGAACCTTTGTTGGGGGATCCAAGACCATCTCCAGGTTGCATGTGTCACAACAGGGTGGAGTTAGGGGACACCAGGGGTATCTGCTATATGATCTACTTGCCGGGTGTGTGGGGAAAGGCAGAAGTTTGAGTTGTTTTCTCCACTATTTCTTCAGAAGCCTTTCTAACTCTAATTTCACCTAGAGAAATGGAAATCTTCCTGGGAGTTTGCTGTGGGGCAGGGTTGAGATGTGATGCTGGCTGAATGGATTCTGTGCTTGCAAGGATCCGGAGATGCCACCCAGCTCCCCTCACTCAGCTGCTATGTGCCTTAGTTCCTGATTTCACAGCGAAGAGATCACAACGCAGTTGGATCAGGGGATGTGGAGCCCAGATCCAGTGCCTGCAGGGAACAGTCACATCTTCACCACCTGGGTGAGGAGTGCCTCTTCTGTGCCTCAGTTTCTTCATTTGTAGACAAGGTCAGCAATACCTATTTTGTAGAGATTTCCGTGAGAATAAAATGAGCCAGTCTCAGTCTTTGCTGGCTCATAGCTATGATTATGTGTTAACAACCTCTCCTTCTGAAAAGCTTATTTAAACTGTCAAATATCCCATCTTCTTACAATGTTATGCATTCGCTTCCAGTCATCTCACTATTTTTATTAAAATAAACTCATTTGTTTTACCTAACTGTAAATCTGATACTGTTAACTTAAATGCCTGTTCAGAGTGAATTCGTCCAAGATGCAAAAATAAAACTTGAGAAAATTATCAGCTTAGAGGATCACGGCCCGACGTGAGCTGACGTGGAAGGAAGGGAAGCTGCTCTTCTAAAAAAGGAGATGGGCCGAGGAAATAGGCCCGGCGCAGCTGTGCGGCTCCAGATGGGGGATGATTTATGAGCGAGGGAATCTGGGCCACGGAGCCTCTGCTAAACAGAGTGAGGGAGATGAGAAGCAGATGTTGACCCCTATCCCGGGGGCCTGGGTGTGGGGGGCACTGGGCCAAGGTGAGGCAGGGGCCCTGGGCATAGGGAACACACAGAGAGGAGGAAAGACAGGACAGAGAGGAGCAGCTCAGGGCCAGGCGGGCACTGGCGGAAATCAAGCAGCCTCCAAGGCCAGCTCCTCAGCCAGAAGCCCGGTGCAGGTCTGGGCATGCGGTTTTGTTTTCACATCTGTTTCCATGGAAACCAGCTGAAAAGGATCAGGTTTTTTTTTTTTTTTTTAAGTGATTTTAATGGGTTGCATTGCAGAGACTCAAGTGTGTGTGTGTGTGTGTGTGTGTGTGTGTGTGTGTGTGTACAGCATATATCAAAATTCTTTTCAATGAAATGCCTCTCTTCTTCCAATCAACTCTCTAGGAGTCTAGTTTCCAAAAAGGTAAAAGTACGATTCACTTTGAATGTAATTAAGGAAACTTAAGCCTGAATCCCTCCTTCTGCATGGAGAGAGGAAACTGCAGCCCGAGAACAAGGGCTGAATTGAGTACACAGGGTCCAGTGAATCTCTAGGGTGTGTGAATCTCACAGAGCGAGCATGTTCCTCACTGGTCCCACATGGTCATTTGCAGGAAGATTTGCGGAGCCTCCATCTAGATGATGCCGCCTGCCCTTGCAAAGAAGCCGGGACAGAAGTACATGTCACTGAGGTAACATTTAGGAAAGTGAGCAATTAACAGATAGCTGGTGGCTCATGATGCTCACCCTGTCTTTCCTGGTGGCCCCCAGGCCCATTCCAGGTGTGGGCAGCTGCTCTGGCTGTGGCAGGGAAGCATGTAATGGTCTGGTCTAGGTAAGGTGGGGCAGCTCCAAATGTGGGGCTGGCATTGTTTCTCCAGACTGGAAAATCAGCCTGAATGCTGGGCTGAGGAAGTCACGGGAGACCTCTGCTGGGCCGTGGGGACACACAGGACAAGATGCTCTAGGATAGGGAGTTAGCGGGCAATAATGTGGCTGAGGTCAAACTATCACCATAATACGATTAATGAAACAGTGATTAAATGAAATGCAGCTAAAATTCACTGGGTGCTTATAGCATGCCACACATTGGGGTGAGCACCTCCTAGGGATTACCACATTTAAACCTCAGCATTAGCTCTGAAGATGCAGGAGAACATTCACAGGACAGGTGACCTCACTGTGAAGAAGCCGAGATTTGAGGTCTGAGGTCCGAGATTTGAGGTCTGAGATCTGAGATCTGGTCCTCAGTCATTCCCATTACTGCCTCTCAAATGGAGAGAGTCTCAGTGGGAAGTGTTTTGGTATAAACATGCCGGATGCAAGTGGAATTATAAGAGAATTTCATCATCTGTATGTCTTTCTAGATCTTATTTCCTTTGCGCTGTGAGATGGGCATATCAAGGCCTTCACTTCTAGAATACTCTGATCCTCGAGTTCTCTTGCTTGGTCCTGGATACCCAGGTCAGATGGCTACTTAAGGTATCTTGACACCATTCCATTTGCAAATAAAATCGGTTTATCTCCACGTACATTTTCTTCTGTAACTGACTCAGGGTGGTCCAGGTCCCTAATTGAATCAGTCTACAGTGGTCCAGATGTAGCACAAGGCTGAGGCTCTGCTTTGGGAGTAGCAGACCTGTCCCTCGGCACAGGCAGGAGCCAGCCTGATGCAGAGCCTTGCCCACATAGGGAGGATGGTGGTTAGCTGCAAGGCCACGATTCTATGTCCCTCTGGAATTCAGTGTGGCAATCTTTAAAAGGTCTTCTTTAAACCCTTCTTCTCATAATGTGTCTGGGTGCCTTCAAGATTTTTTTCTTTAACTTTTTAAAAATCAATTCAAATATGCATTGAGGGATATATCCCCCCTCAGTATTTATTTCACTTTGGGCATCTCCAAGTTTCTTGGATCTGTGATCTTATGTCTTTCATTCCTTTTTTTCAGTAGCACTGGAGAGCAAACACAGGGCCTTTTCACTGAGCTACGTCCCCAGCTCTTTTTATATTTATTTTGAGACAGAGTCTCACAAGGCTACTAAGTTGCTCAGGCTGGGATTGAATTTGCTGTTGTCCTGACTCAGCCTTTCAGAGTGCTGGGGTTACAGGCATGCACCATCATGAAGTTTTGATAAAGTCTTGTCTTTTATCACTTCAAATACTCTTTTCTTTCTGAGTTGCAGTTATATTTAGCTTAGGCTTGTGTTTGGCAACAATGTGTTTTATACAAATGATAGATTATATGTTATTTCTGAATTTTTTCACTTTCCATACCATGACCTCAGTAAATACTTAGTTAATATTTTTCCAAATGATTTATATTTTTGCCAGTGTGTAGATACACTGGTTTACTTAACCAGACTCTTTTTAATAGACATGTGTAGTAAGCTAATTTTTGGCTTTATCAAAATACAGAGCTAAAGACCTTGGAATATATAATAACATCCAGATGCTTCTGAAAGAGTGGCTGGTTCAAGGGAGGTGTGTATTTTAAAACTGTGATAGGCATCGAAACAGTGCTTTTGAAAAGGCCACAATAATTGGATCAAACATCCAAAGACAATGACTTTTCTCTTCCACTGAACATTAAATTCTCTCTTCCTAAATTGAAAGCACCAATCAGAACAGATAAAGAGCACAAGTCATTAGAAAGATCATCTTAATACCTATCCATTCTGTTTCAAAGATGTTAAAATCCACACACATGGCTTGGCCCTAATGGAGTGGTTAAACCCCGTAATGGAACTCATTAAGGTAGTATAGGAAAAACGTGGCCAGCTGCCCACCTCTGCCGCAAAGAATTCTGGGAAATTTCCTGGTAAAACAATAAATGCTACTGGACTGCTTCAAATACCAAACATTGTCAACAGATTGGGTGACAAAAGGTGACACAAAATGAGTGAGAGGTGGGTGGTGACTGTCAGGCTCAGCAGATTGTCTTAAGGGGTTGACAGAGGGATACTCCCTTTTGAGGCCTCCATCTTTGATTCAGAGCCATGGGGGGAGGTTTGGAGCTGAAACTGGAAACTTAGAAACATGCAATCAACACTGGAGGCTCTGCATCTTGTTTCAAATCTGCTCTGCAAAACATGACCACAGCTACACAGGTAATGCTTTCCAATTGAGTACCATTGGGTTCCATCAGCAGGGTAACTTCTCTCTGTCCTGGGTTCTTGGTATTTCTGCTTCTCTATTCACTTGGTCAGGATTAAGTGGTATATTCTTTCTTTCCTTCCTTCCTCCCTCCCTCCCTCCCTCCCTCCCTCCCTTCCTTCCTTCCTTCCTTCCTTCCCTCCCTCCCTCCCTCCCTCCCTCCCTCTCTCCTTTCTTTTCTCTCTCCCTCCTTCCCTCTCACAGATATTTGAGCAGGAACTATAGCTACACAAGTAAACAGACAGACAGACAGAAATCTTTGTTCTCACTGGAGCTAGTATGCTAGTGTGGAAAGTAATTCACTATGAACATCAGACAAATGGAATTTAAGTGTCTTTTGCCTCAACATTGAAGTTGAGACTTGAATTTGGGTCACTTTTTGTACGATTTAAATCAATTCATGTCTCCAAACCTTGGCTTACAAAACGCTGGGGAGGATTAAATACTTTTCACAAAGTGAGCCCCACCCCACTAATCAAGGTCATATTATCTGTGCAGACACAACTGAAACTGCAGATCTAGCAAGGTTTATGGCGTTTAGCCGGTAGCTGGAAGTCTAAATCCTAGAATCCTACACTCTGTGTGTGGGCTCCTCTGTCCCACGCAGAGGACTGATTTCCAAACTGAGGTCAAAGGCTTTGAAATGCCCCCAAACCCAGCCTGTCTTTGAGAAACCTTACCATCCAGAAGTGGCCAAGTTCCTGACTGGGCTGTGGGCCCAGCTCTTCCATTTGCTTCCCAAGAAGTGAGTCAAAGGCCCACCACACTGTACAGCTTCTTTCACTGTTTAAGTTCTAGGGGAGTCAGGATCTGATGAAGGTGAGCTGATATGACATTTAATGAGGAACCTTTATTAGTAAGAGGCAGCTTCAGGATCTGCGGTGCTCAGGAAGAGCTCAGAGAGCACACACAGGACAGGCCTCCTGCTACTTGTGTCAGGGTCATGGTTCCATCATCACGATTCAGACTGTGTGACATTAGCAGATACAGTGACCATCTGCTGAGAAGCCTCTTGCTGTCCTGGGCTCTTTTGGACTCTACCTCTGGTCATCCTCCAAGGCCACCTTCATGTCTGCCTCCCGGGAGCACCTGTGTGCTGCGTGGGTGGACGACCTCAGTGGGAATTAGTGGCCCGATTTTAAGGCTGAGTGGAAACTTGTCTTTGGAACATTTAGTGTGTGCAGTGTCCAGTTTCTATCTGCTGTGGGCTTTAAAAGTGATAGTGAGATGAAAATGATGGAGAGTGACCTAGATTGTGTTGCTAAAGTGAAGAAATTCCAGTATGTTCTGTTGTACGGGAAGTAGATGGCCCGGAGGGAGTTTCCCGGAGCTGGGATGTCAGAGTGACCTCTTCCTACACCGCACTTCTCATCCAGGTCTCTCACGCCTTTTCTTGCTGGCCTGCTTAACCGGTCATTTCATACACTGGTTACAGAGTTCCTTTCCTTCCAAATGTGTGGGCATTTTTCTTATAGTTCAGTGCAGAACTTTATTCGCATCCCTTTAAATCCCGCCCCTCTCTCTTCTTGTCTCCTCTTCTGTGAAGAGTGGGTTCGAGCACCAGGCACAGTCCTTTGCAGTGCATGGTCTGCAGTGGTGCATGGCTCGGACCCAGCTGCTCACCAGCTGACTTGCAGAAGGCTGGATGGGACTCAGAGGAGACTACCACAGGCTCAGCGAGGACAGCAGAAATTGTAGGGGCAAGAACCATGTATTTTCTTCAGCACACAGTGAAGTTTCTGTCTCAGGACAGATCCATGGGGGCCAGCAAGCCCTGTGCAGACCCCAAAGTTGGCATTTGAAGAAGTGCCAGACTGGAGTGTGGCCTTGAATGCAGGGGCCACCACTGGCCCCCCACCCATCTCTGCCAACCACAGGCCTCTGTGCCTCTCTCCTTTCCCCTTCCTACCTGCCCTAGGGCCCTGTGACCAGCAGCTGTAGAGCCCACCTGCATGTCCCCTAGGTGGGCCCTGACCTCCCAGTCTCAGGGTCCTCAGCCTCTACCTCGGTGCCTGCATGTGCCCTGACAGAGTGTCCTGAAACAAGTGAACAGGAAAACCAACAGGATTCTGGCAAGTCCCTCTAGCTGAGGGACTCCTCTAGCCACCCCCACTGTCACCTGGGTGTCACAGCCATTGTCCTCCCACCCCCTACTGCAGCCAGGCTTCTGCTTTCAGAGAAGATGTAGCTATTTCCTGCATCACCAGTGCCTTCCGTATTGGCAAATACCACAGCTGTGATTCTGTCATTTTTGGAGACCATGCCAGTGCTGCTGAGAACTTCTCCAGTTTGCAGTTTAACAGAACCAGAGCCAGGTGGCCTATCAGGTGCCTGTTAGTGATGTCACTGTCACACCTTTGCATCAATGTCCCATTGTCCTTGTGCCATCATGACCCCTGGGTTAGCTGTGTCCTTCACAGAACAGGGCACCCCCCCCCCCAGAGAGCCTGGGGTCCACTGAGAGCTGTCAGAATGAAGACAGAATGGAAAGCCTGATGTGCAGTTTTGTAACTTCGATGAGCAATAGGGAAAAAGGGAATTTCTTAATAGATATGATGGATGTGCTAAACTTCCGCTAATGATGTTACCTTTAACATCAAATACCTTCTACTCATTAAAAATTTAAATACCACCAAGTGTTAGGATGGAGAGCAGGGACCTCTTGGCCATCACTCTAGTGTTAAAATCATCGATATGACACAAGCCATTGTCGGCCTAATGCGTGGTGGTTTTTGTACAGCAAGTGTTGAGTAGTGGGGGAAATGTTGGCCAGGTCAAATATCTACCAAGCTTATGGAATTTTTGTGAACATTTCAATGTTTTAATATTATACCCTCTGCAAACAACTTGACTGAATATAAAGATGTGTAACCACAAACTAACCACCCTATGCAAGTCCAAATTTCAGCCCTTAGAAACTAAACCACACACATTCTGAACAATCTTAAAGTTGTATAATTTTGTACTGTAGCTTAGAAAAGCATGCTTGCATACTTCTGAACAAATTCAGCTTTCAGTCTTTAAGTCTTGGGCATTTGAGTCCAAAGCCTTAAAGACTCTGCCAGTCACCCCGTGGGGGAAGGGCCATGCAGACTTCTTTATGCCCCAGCTGTGGACAGATCACAGCTGTTGATGGCTGTGAAAGTGTCCAGGTTGAGAGCTGGGTGTAGCTCGGTGGCAGAGCACCTGCCTAGCATCTGCAAAGCCTGGGTTCCATCCCCAGAGACATACCACACCACATGCATGCATACACAATGTCTTCAAGTTAAAGTATGCAAGCATAGGAGTCTCTGCATCCTGACTGTAACCCGGCGCCTGCTGAGGAGGCAGAAAATATGACAGATGGATGTCAGGAGGTCTAGACAGACAGGTGAATGGACAGATGGGTGGATGGACGGAAGCCAGTGTCAACAGTAGAAGGAGAGCCAGGGCCATTTGCACTCACAGGAAAGGGACCTGTCGGTTTATTTTTTCTTCAGAGGCCTCTGATTCACTGCTGGTGAGCCGAAAATCACAGTTAATCTTATCTTACAGGCAGGGAATTCTGGGAGGCTGCCAGTAGGTGCTGCCGATTTCACTCCTAATCACCTTACTTTGTTCTTTCCTTTCTTATATTGTGCATTTTCAATTCTGTTTATTCTGAACCTTATCTTTGTAAAATATTTTTTTAAAGGGAGAGGGACTGGAAAGAAATGTTCAAACAATAGTGCTGAAAATGATGCGTATGGCTTTCTTGCAGGTCTCTGTCCTTCTCTGAGGTCTCAGTCCTTCTCTGAGGTCACCATTGTAAGGTCTCAAAGTTGTTTTTCTACAGAGGGCACAGAAGGTGCTGGCGTGGCCACCCTGAGCTCACACAGTCTGCAGAGTGGTTGAATCTGGATCCCGCGAGGCCAGGCTGCCATCAGAGTCACACCATGGTCACTGTGTCCTGCTCACATTCTCAGGACCCTGCCAGGGCAGCACGGTTTCTCGACACAACCTTTGCATGCCTTCTTCCCTCTCAGGCGGTTGTCCTGTTCTGGTCCCTCACCTTGGCTCAAAGTGCTCCTTTTCCTTCATGAACTTTGCCATCATCTAAAGCTCAGCCTAAAGACCAGGTGGGAGCCCAGAGCATCTTCTCCTGCACTGGCTTCACACCTGAAGCCCCCAAATGGGACCAAATGGGACACACTCACTCTGAGGGTGAGCAGGTCCCTTAGGTGCCCGAGATACTGCAATTGAGCATCAGGAGTCCCTGCACAGTCTCTGGTGCCGGGTGCTCAAGTCACATGGAGTCTGGGTGTCCAGAGCACTTGAAGTTCCTTGAACCTCAGTGGATTTTTCTGCCTGGTGGCTGCACAGCGAGGGCACTGGTTCTAGCTAGGGTCCAGGCATCCCTTGGATGGTAGCTTAACTTGTCACCATGCTTCACCTTAGCTGGGGATGAATCACTCTGAGAAGCAGTGACCCTCATCTCCCCTGGGTCTTCAGGACTGCTGGGCGGTAAGAACGCTCCAGCCTTTCCCTGGTGTGAGACATCTATGTGGCCCTGCTCTCTGGATGATTAAATCCAGGTCACACTCGCTAGAGAGCAAGGGGTGGAGTGGGGACACACATGTGACTTCTTTGGGGGTCCTGCACTATGGCACCCAGGACACACACTGCTCATGCCAGGTGCTGGCAGGCACAGAAGTCAGCTGTGCATGGGCGGGGGGCAGAATGGCATGTGACTGGCTAGGTGAGAAATGCCAAGATTCGTAGCGGAACAAGCTATGTTAAACCCTGTGGCATGCTCACTGGAAAAGTCTGAGTTGAACTGGGAGTTATGTGATGACCACAGGGGGGCTACTGTGTGCAGGCGGCCAAGGGGTCCCCATTGTCAAATGAAGTCAAGGTGAGCTAACACTGGGCTGGGATTGCAGTCGCCTGGTCCTCCTGGACGATGCAAAGGGAGGATGGAGCCGGGCCTTTCCCCTCCCAGAGAGGACGCCGCTGTCGGGGGAGTCTGCCAGCAGGCCAGGGAACAGAGGCTGCAGGCTCATTCCTTTCCCCACTTGGCAGTGAGCTGCCCAGAATGGAAAAAGAATTCAAACTTCAACTTAGCGTTTTGCAACCACCCTTTGCTCACAATAGGGCAATGGAAAAGCCATAAAAATAGAGAAGCCCCCTTTGCCTGTGTTTGCAGGGAGAAATACTAACATTTACTTAGTCATTTCAAACCAAATATGAGCTGCCCTTCCATCCGAGGCTTCAGCTAGGCTGGCTCTAGAGCTGTGATTATTTATTAGTCACAGCACACGCGGGGCACAGGGTACTTGCACACTACTAGGTGATTACTATTCCATTTATTTATCCCCAGCATAAGGGGGACAGGTGTTCTGTGCTAGAAGCTGCCTCCATTGTTTGATGGAAGGGCACGGAAAGCAGAGAGGTGCATGGGACCCAGGTGCCCTCAGCCCCTCTCATCAGAGAAGTGGACAGGTGGCAGGGGCTCTCAGGCCTGCACTGTGCACATGTCACCTGCATTGGCCCTGTGCAAGCTCTGCTGTGGACATGGACAGAATCGCTTGGCTCTGCTCGCCCAGCACAGGCCCGGTGTGGCCAGGCTGTGGGCTGGACTTCTCAGGCCTGGCTCTGTCTTACCCCATGTGATTCCATGTCTGGGTCCACTGTGATTCCTTTTACAGAGACAGAAGTGACTTTCTAGGATCCCACAGCCAGGAGGAGCTGAGCTGGGATCCGAACTCAACTTAAGCTGTTAAGACTCGTTAGGGATCCCAGGGAAGGACAAGACTGTCGCCTGGGAGCTGCCCTGAGGGACGCAGCTGAGGGTGTTGGCGGATCTAGGGGAGAGAGGACTGGACTGAGGGAGGTGCCAGAGTGGAAATGTGAGTCTCTAGTGCTGGGAGCCCAGCTGGGGTGACAGCAGAGAGAGGGGCTGTGAGACATACGAGGGACAGAAGTGGGGGCTTGATGAGCCCCTGCCAGGCTGCAGCAGCTTCCCTGGAAACAGCTGCCAAGTTTGGGACTCTGCATGGGGCGCACGGTGGTTCCATGGGACCAGGTGTCAGAACCACAGCCTCCAGGGAGCTGCTCCTGATGCCCAGCGGACGAGGCCTGGCACTGTCCCAGTGGGGCTGACGCCTTGCCCAGTGCCACAGCTCCTGAGTTATTTTCCTTGGCAGGCTGGGCTCATGGTGGCTCCAGACTCACTGTCACACATTCCTGATGCCCAGTGCAGACTTGACCTGGAACCTGGGTCACTCCGGGAAGAGGCTATTTCCACAGAAACAGACCTTTGCCATGGAAACCATGTGACGTCACGTGGGGCAGAGTCAGAGCTGTTTCCTGGCATTTGTCTCTCGCTAAAGTGACTTTTAGGCATTCCTGTCACTTATTAGGGGTGATGTTATGTATGAGACCAAAGGATGTAAAATCCTCAGCGCTCTCAAGTGCTTTAACGATCGCCGAAGAAAGTTGTTAATCACTTTATTGCAGATCACTTTCTCCAAGGGCTGGATATCAAATAAAACGACATTCATGATTTATAAGAGGAAAATATAATCCTTGTTTGGGGAGGAAAAATCTACACACAGAAGCAGCAGAATTTGTTCCATGAGTGTCTGTGCTCTGTGTCAGTGGTGTTCACCTTCTAATAAGGAACTAGAGACAAACTACCTTAACAATATATTTTATCATAAAAGCAAGGAACGTTGCTTGACACAATAAATCTGGATGAATAGAGGGCAGTGTGGAGAGTAAGCCAAATCCCTCACCCTGCTGTTGATTCCAGGTTTTCTTCCATATCATTCTTTTTACTCTTCATTCTATTTTCAGATAACAGTCATTAATTATATAATTTCTTTGCTTTTTGGTCTCTCATGATTATATTCAGAATACAGTTGCCATTTTTCTTGCTTGTGTTTCACACATTGTAAAGGCACACTTTTTAAATCAGCTAAAACACAATTCTATTTAATGGTGTGGGTGTTTGGTCAAGGCCAGGTGCTGGAAGTTTGGTCCCCAGTGGCAGGGCTGGGACAGGATGGGGCCATCCAGACATGTACCTATGGGGGGGGGCGGGGTTGGGGTGTCCTCCTTGGGAGGAACTAAGGCAGGTGCCTGGAACTCTGGGTATCCTCTCTCCAGGGCACTTGCGATACTCGAGACCATGCCTAGTCGCTCCCTCCGACCATTAACTGCTGCCCAGCTACCCTCTGCCACCACAATGCCATTCATTACCAGGCTTTACCTGAGCGGAGCCAAGCAGGTGTGGCCCCCCCAACCTCCTAGAGGAGTGAATGGCATGCGATTGTGTGTGTGTGTGTGTTTCTGTGTGCACACAAGAAACACCAGGGATTGAACTAGGGCCTTTGCCCTAGGCTATATCCCCAGATTTTCCTATTTCTAATCTATTTTTATTTTTGAGTTCTTGCTAAGTTGGTAAAGTAGTGAGCTCAGCTTGGACCTGGGACTTTTGTGCCTCAGGCTCCCAGAATACTGGGATTACATGCTTGTGCCACCACAGCTGGCTGTAAATAAACCTTGTTTCTTTACAAAGTACCTGGATGTACTCTTAGAGTAACAGAAAGTGGCCTAATGAATTGCACTACAATATTTTCTGAGTATTGTGCTCTTCTTCATGGAACTTTAACGTGGTTCTATACTGAATTTCCATGTCACGAGGCTGTAACCCATCACCAAACCCCACCATCAGTGACATTTGGCATAAAATGTTACAGTGCCATCTGCACTTGGATGGATGTGGAAATTATCTTTCTTTCTACTCTGAGTTTGAGCTGCAGGCAGGGACTCAGCCCTGCTGCAAGGTTCATGTCTTGGAGGCAGGGAATCTAACCCTCAGCTTCTTAACAGCTGTTGGAGTCAGGGGTTGTGCGGAGAACAATTAGAATCAGGACACAGAATTTATAATATCATTTTATGATGTCCACCCAGAGTTAACACAAGAAAGTGCAGGAAATCTGTCCATAACACTAAAGACATAGAATATTCAGCCAAGGGTCTCGATCCCACAGCAATGTCCTATATGAGTCCAGATTAAAACCTAGAGCCCATGACAATGCCTTCCAGGAGTCCAAGTGGAGATCTAGAGCCCACAAGGATTGATGCCAATATCTTTTATGGATCCATTCCGGGAAGGCCCAAAGGTCAGCAGTGAAAGCTAAAAAGTCTGTGCCAGTGGGGTGAAGGAGCTGTGCTGGTGGGTTGAGGGTTCTACGCTGGAGCTAAAAATTCATACTCATACTAAAGACCAGGGCTGTCCTGAAAAGTCCCACAGCCATCCTCAGTAACACAGAGGTCCTTAGTTCCTCTGACAATAAGCACAGTTGAGTACATGCCAGGAAGCCAGCGTGATGAATTTGTCCTGGAGATTAAACAGCACACATCTTCCCCTCCAGAGCCAGGAAGTGATGCTCATGTCAGGAGCAGAGCTCCCCCAAAGTGAACCGGAGTCACTCTCACCAACAAGGTCCCAAGCTCTTCTGATGACAATGGCTGAACTCACACTGGGGAAGCTAGTCATGAAGAGCTCCTCCAGGAGAGTCGACAGCTCGAAACAGCAACACTTAGAGAAACCACAATGCCCTACTCTTCTTCTCCAAGTCTCTATTTATGCTAGCAACTTTCCTCAGGTGGAACATCAATGCTCAGCACCATGGTGATTTAATTCCGCTGGTGTTAAGTTGCCCACCAGTTTTTAATCTATAACAACAGTGTATCTGTCTATGGTTGTGAAAATTTCTCCCAACAATTCATTCAACAATGAGATGACATTCACCTTCATGCACCCAGCTGACTGCCCTCTGGAGCAGTTTCTAGAAGCTGTTGGCTACTCCTGAGAGCCTGTGCCTGGGTCGTGCTCTGAAAATCTCAACCTGGGCTGCCCTCTCCACGCTGGATAGCAGGGAAGCGTATTTGCCAGTGACAAGTTTCACTCATCTTGCTAGCTTCTAACATATTTCTATTTCTCTTCCTAATTTATTATCTAGTATTTTGGAAATGATAACGCTTATTTTAAATGTCAATCCCTTCGGTAGCTTAAATACATGTTTGTTGTATTTATTGGTTCTTTATTTTTCCTTTGCAGTCGTCAATCAGGTAGTTTTCCTTTCTTCGAGTTGTACATGTTTATCTTTTTCTTAATTATTTGCAGGGGTTTTGATACATCAAGACTATCAAACCTCGCTGAGTATTTTTTTCCCATTTAGTTGTCTTAAAATATAGCCACATCCCCTATTTCTAGGAATGTGAAGCCTTTTTACTTTATGCAGTAAATGATTTTCTTGATGGTTTTTGAGTGAGGTTTTACTTGAGATTCTTGCTACCCTTAAAATTATAAAGTCAACTAATTCTTTCATAGTGATTTTTGCCTTTTTGTTTTAATACATAAAATAATTTAATATATTTTATTAAATTTATGTTCTTTAAGTCCAAGACACAAAGATATAATTTGTATGTTCAGCTTGAAATTTTGTATGTTTTTGCCGTATTGTTTATCCCTCCATGCTTGTAGTATATGATGTTTATATTCCTCGTGTGGAGCCATGAAGTACATAATACACCCCAGTTCCTTTCTGTCATCCTGTGTCCCCCCATCTCTTGGTTATCTCCTTCCCTTTTAAGAAAGATCTCTCTCCCTACTTCCAACCATCTACCTTTTACTTTGTTCTTCACTTATATTCTGTGTTTCTTGCATAAGAGAAACCATGTGGGATTTAAGCTTCTGTGTTTGGCTTATCTCATTTAACATTATGGTCACCAGGTGCATCCGTTTCTTACAAATTGTTTATCCTTTTCTATGGCAGAGTAGTACTCTGCTGTATGTAAATAGCATATTTTCTTTATCCATTCATCTGTTGATGGGCATTAGGGCCACTTCCAAGATTTAAGAGCTAGTGAGCTGTGCTGCTGTAAACATGGCTGTGCATGCAGCCATCTAACATGATGTAATTAACCCCACTGGAAGGTACCTACAAGGGGATGAGCTGGATCGAATGGAATTTCCAGTAATCTAAAGTGATTCAGCAAGTGGTCCATTCTTCTGAGCTCACCCTTTGCCTGTCCTCTGTGAACCTCACTCCTGGCGTTTCTGTCTCTGCAGGACGTAGGTCCCTGCAGCATCGCAGAGCTGGCGTGAATGCAGTTGGTAGGAACACATGCTGCTATGGTCCCAGGTGGTCCTGTGCCTACTTCTTTCCAGTAGAGGGAGTCGGGAGGAGAGAGGCAGGGACCAGGGCTGGCGCTGGAACGGATGTGATTTGAGTGTGGCCCTGGCAGATGGTCTAGCTTCTCTCTCGTGCACCTGCTCATCTACAGAGGTGAGAGGGAAGGACACAAAGGCTTCTGGCTTGAAAGTCCCTGACACAGGCCTGAAGAGGCCCCACAGGGTGGGGTGTGAGGAGTTAGGCGCAGGCCTTGGGGAGCCGGTGGCTCATCAGCTCCATGAGTCAGCGATGCTGTGGTGCCAAGACCAGTAGCTAAGGCTACTGTGGAAGTTGCTTGGAGGACGCCCTGAAGGAGGAGGCCGGGTGACACCCTGGGCTGCTGGGCCCACCTGAGCCCGGAATGGTCCCAGCATTCTTCTAGGAAAAGCTCTCCAACACGGGGCCTGCTGGCTGCATCAGGTCCCAGGAATCCCAGTTGTTCTGCACATAAAAGTTCACCCACCTGGTAAGGACTGGTCTCTGTGTTGGACTTACCATCACATCAATTGGCAGGTTTAAAAATCACAAAAGCTATGATTTTACATTTTTCTTTAAACTGACAAAGATCTATAGCTGCTGGGCCATGTTCCAGCTGAGCTATGGCTGTAGGTGAACTTGAGGGTTTCTGTCTTGCTGTCCACTCATCTCTAGTGTCCCCCAACACTGAGTGCTCTGGGCCACCAGGATTCATCTGTGTGCTCTTCCTCCTGGAAAACAATGAGGATGAAACATTTCTCAAATCCTTCTTGTGCCTGCTAAAGAACGAAAAAATTAAAAGACAAGAAGCCTATAGAGGCCAAAAAGAGAAACAAAGGCAAATCAACTGAGACGTGAAAGCAGAGAGAATTCATGAGTTCCCCTTGCAAAGCATCTGTGTGCAGAAGCTCACATGAAGGCACTGCAATAGGACAATAGTGCATCAATTGATCACCAAATACAGGAGGAAACACATGCTGGCTGACTTAGTAAACTGAACAGGAGAAACATTTTAATAGGGCTTTCAAGTGTTTTCAACAGCTGATGTGGCTCAGAAATGCACCCAGGCTTTAAGTAGAAACAGCCACGCAAGATATGAGGGCGAGTTCATTGGAACCTCTCCCGAGTGCGCCAGGAGTTGTGTGTTCCACGTAGAGAACAGAACTTAGTCCTGTAAATTGAACTGGAGATGCTATTGTTTAGTTTGCGCACATAGTGAAGAACTTAGAGGGTAAATCTGAGAAGTTTATGCCTGGTTGCATTGTTTTTTTCTAACTGAAAGCATCGTCTCCTAGTGTATCATATTGGAATCAGGGAGCAGTGAGAACCTCTGTGAATACATAACTCTTGGATCTGTTGTGCAAGAAACCCTCCAGGCTTGAGAAGTGATTTGAGAAGTGAAATATTGAGAAAGCCTAAGGGTTTAACATAGAAGGTCACAATGAACGGCACAGGCTTGGCCCTTCCAAGTGTTACTCTGACTTACCAGTCCAAGATGCTCTATCCAGAATGGCAGTGTTTCTCCCCCCAAGGACCTGGTTGTGCCCTTACAAGCTCTCCAGGAAACACCCAGTGCTAAAGGTAACCAGGACATGTCACAGATGTGTTGCTAATCTAGAAATCTCATGCAGCCCTGCACGGAGCCCCTGATCACTCTGCACTGGAACTGAGGAATGGGACGTGGATGTCACCATCAACTGTCCTTGAGCCTGGCATGCTTTGTTTTCTTAACAGTGTTAGAGTCACAGGGAAATTGTGAGGGCAGCCTAGACAGCTCCTGAGAACCCTGTACCTGATTTCCCAGGAGGTTAGTGTGGGGCATTTGTATAGCTGATGAGCTGACCACCCCGCACCATCGTGAACAGAATCCATGCTTTGTTCACATTTCTGTATCCCCAACATTTCTCTGACATCTTTTCTCAGTCCTAGGGTTTCAAGTCACAGTGAGTCACTGTGTCTCCATCGGCTGCTGTGAGCCATGACAAGTTCTTGGATGGTCCTTGCTGGTTTTCTTTTGATGGCTTGGTCAGTTCTCAGGGGCATGGGTCAGTTTTATAGAATGTCACTTAGCCGGGTTTGTCTGACATGTTTCCCTTGATTAGAGTGGAATTATGTGTTTAGGGGGTGAAGACCATGTCAAGGGCACAGTCCACATGACTCATCCCTATTGGTGCTGACTTTGACCACCCAGCCAAGGTCAAGTTTCTCTTGACCTTGGCAGAATCTACTTTTTGGAAGAAGCATCTGTATTCACTCCATGCTACAGTCCATGTCCAAAGAACAGGGAGTTCTGCTTCGCCTCCGTGAGGGCAAAGTACCTGTTGAGGTGATTGGAAATTCTTCTGTATGAGAGATTTAGCTCTGTCTTCTGCCCCACTCATTTATTTATCCACTGTTTCTTGCTATCATGAAGGACTGTCGGTATTTATCTCGTACTCTCGGGCTATCATCCCATGCACTATATCTTTTTATTTAAAGCCTTTAGCTCTGGCCCTGGGAGTCCTTACACTTGGCTCCTGTGTCCCTTTGATCTACCTTTATTGTTTGTTTGTCCTTTTTAAGAATTTTAGCACTTCCTTACTTTCTGGCACTATAAGATGCTCTGAGATAATTTTGTGTATTTTCTATCATTTTTCCAGAGCCCGGGTTCCTTTTGTTGAAAAATGGTGTTAGAAACCAAGACCTGGGCACCAAGTGTACACATTCACCTTGAAATTTTGTTGTTAAATTTCTGTTTCATGTTCCTTCCTGGTTATCACCATTCACTGAAGCCTGCTGTGGCTTCCTCGTTTTTCATATTGAAGCCTATGATGAATGGATCACATAAGCTGAAATAATGGAGAGATTTTTAAAAAATCTGCTCTAATTATCTCACAATAATGTCTTCTCAAAGAAGTTGGCCAAACATTTTCAGTCACAGAATTGAGTGTCAAGTCCTCCTGGTCATCAAAAGATTTCTTGACTCTTCCTATCTCTCTGGGGGCAGGATGGGAGTCTGGCCCAGGGCATGGGGTGTGCTCTGGGTTGAGCTCCTGAAGCGTGCTCTCTACCTCTCTCCTTTGCTCTCTGAAACAGAACACATTCTATCTGCCTCTGGTTAGAGCCAGGAAATCACCAGTTACCCAGAGGTCTCTGGGTGGCCACAGACCCACTAAGTATATGCTCCACTTGGCTATGGTGCAATGGCCAAAGCAGGAAGCTCATCTCCACGGGAGAGGCCAAGGGCGGATGTTGGAAACTAGTCATCCGTGAGGTTTGGCTCACATGCCAGGTTTCCATCTCCCACCCCAGCATTTTATCCACTACTGCCTTTGCTGCTGAGTCTCCGCAACCGTGGTTTGCAATGAGCTGTTGGTTTCTTCCTCTTTTTTTCTCTTGTTCCCAAATCCACAAAGCATAAAACCATAAATTCTTGGCCCTGTAAGCCTTTTGTCTCCTTGCTTCCCAAATTCTTTTCATATTCACTTTTAAGTGCTTCACTTAAAGTTATCCTAAAATATCCAAGCATACAGACCTTTCTGAACAGAATCCTGTGATATCAGTGGCAGCATGACCAGATGGAAAAACCAACCAGCTAACTAACCAACCAACCAACCAGTGGGCCAAAGAGCTAAATGAAGATGAGTTTTGTGTTCTGATAGATTTAGGGCAAAGCTGTAGTTTTATAGAGCTACCCTTCTCATCTCTTGCAGAAATGTGACTATTTAACCATGTAGATAAAATATTTTTCATATTTCACAGGATTTTTTTTGATCATGGAAGGGAAATTGGGTTGCTGATGCATATTGGGACCATATCTGGAACACAGAGATTTCTCTGAGTGTCTCAAAGTATTTCCATGTAAAAACTACCTACTAAAAATGTTTAGTGAAAATCTACAGAAAACAAAGGAAAAGGCAAGATGACCAAGGACTTAAACATTTTAGGAATGAAGACTTGGGTTTCTCTATCAGGTGAAAGAGCCAGAAGAGCTGAGGTTTACAGTATGAGTATTTTTCCATATTTTCTTCACTTTTCTTTTTTTTTCTTTATGGACATGTTATTGGAAATTAATCTTAGAACTTTTGCCAAAAAGTTCAGTGAAATTCTGATAGAACTTGAGGAATAGTCAATATAGGCAATGATGTCTATAGTGTCTGTTGAGACCTCCTCAATTTGGGGGAAAGAGTAAGAATTTATTTACTTATAAGCCAGGTAGCTGCATCTTGTCTCCTATGAGGTACAAATATAGAGTTATTTTGTTGCTATACAGATGTTCATATGTGTATAGAAGGGTGCATATGAAAGCTGAAGAGCCAAAGGGGTGGACAGTGCTGGCTGTCAACTTACCGCCTCTGCATTCCACATTTAGCCTTCGCTGTGTGATCTGAAAAAGCACAGGTCAGGCCTTTGAGTATTTCCCTGCCTGCTGGCACAATATGTGTCAGCAGAGGCCTCCAGTGAGTCCCTGCTGGGGATGGCTTTTCATCCTTGCTCCCAAGGCATTATCTCTGCAGTGCATGTGCTCCCTACCCTGGAACCTCCCATGAGCTTCTGCAGCATCCACACCTCTCCAGTGCCTAACTCATGTGCTGTGTTGCAGCCATCGGGGTTCCCAGCACTTTCAAGTAGGAGGCTTTGTGGCAGAACACTTCCCCTGAGACAACTTCACACAGACAGCTTCTGTGGGGTCCTGTGGAGCACATTTCCAGCAAATTTTATTTCTTGTACTAGTGCAACATCATGGCAGTTCTCTGCCACTCAGTGAGATTGGTGGCGTCTTCTAGAATGTGTTTGAGTCTTTTCTATCCTGATGGGAGGAGGGGAGTCCTGAGGTCCGTCCACACTCCCGGGAAAGTGGCTGCTCCTTATGCTGTTTCTTCGTCTTCTTTAGGGTCCACTTCTTACTCACCAACCCCCTGTTTCTCTAAATCCCTGCTTTACTCAATAATCCTTTATGCCCTTTTTCCCTGTTTAATTTACTTTGTGGCTTCTACTTCCTGCTTAAACTGCAACTGATACAAGACCATAATCTGAGGGGGGAAAAACATAAATTCAGAAATTTAAAAAGCCAACACTGCCTTACATAAACAACACACTGCTCACATTACTGCAGTTTGAAACATATTCTTTGTTGATTGTGTCTTTTATGCTGCTCCCGCTCCTAAAATAGCTACATAAAAGGTTTATTTTAGGGCAGAGGGGGTGCATCATTTCCCTCAGTATTGAATCAGCTTCATGCAAAGCATACAAGCTTCTGGAAAGTGTAAACTGAGTCCCTCCCAGGGGAGCAGCCTGAGCACGCTGGAGAGCTGTAAACCATCTGGGCTTAGGGCAGGCTAAAATGGAGATGAAGAAGGAGAATTCTTCCCATCCTGGTGTGTGCATGCTGTGGATTCCCTGGGTCTCATTGCTGACCTCAAGCTGCCAGAACTTCAAAGGGAAACTGTCTTTGAGATTCTTGATGGAATGGCAGTGACAGCAAAGTCCCTGCAGCTGGTCCGGATGCAGTACTGACACATCCTTTCTCCCCTGGTATCAGCCCTGCTCCTCAGAGTATCAGGCCCCAGCCTGAGGCAGGGTTGCTCTGCACTGGGCAGCCACGTCCAGACATCTGACTGTGATTTCGTGGAACTGTTTTTTTTTTCCCCTCAGCAAGGCTGGCTTCACTTTCTTTTGTCTGCTGAATAAATATTATCAGGATAGCTTTGCTTTTCTGACATTTAAAAGGAGCAGTGCATCTTGTTGAAGAAATAGACCTCCTGTCTAAACTGGTGTCACTTCCTGTCCTCCTGATCAATTCAAGGCCCCCTACATGATGGCACAGGAATAAGGGGCCAAGATGCACTCGGGGTGTGTCCTGTATCTGTTCAAGACTCGGAGGGAGTGCATGTGGTTAGGAACGCATGGAGCTGCTCATCATCTGCACAGGGAAGTCTGCAAAGCCACAGTCCATGTCCTTCATTGTGACATTGTCACTTGTCCCACTGGAATTGGCTTGGGAGAAAGAGGGTGTGGTGTACAGGAAAATATGATTTTCCTCATGAACAACTCAAGTATGAGCTTGGGAAGCTGCTTCCACCCTCTGAGATCAGCTTCCATACCAGCGATGCAGACGACTGGAATTTTTTCCAGCCAAGAATGTTATTACCTGGAGTTTCCTCATTTCCTCCAAAGAGCCTCTTCTGGGGAATGTGGTGGCAGCAAGCTGTGGGTCTCCCTCTTGTACAGCTGTTAGACTGATGAGCCCTGCTTCTTCCATCAGGCCATCTAGACAAAGAGAACCATAGTTTCCCCAAGATGCCTTGAAGAATGCCAGCTGCAAAAGACAGGCTAGAAAAGAAAGGGGTATTTTATCTGGGCTCTGTGGTGAGCACCAGTAAGCCTACCATTCTGAGAGGCTGAGGCAAGATCTCGAGTTTGAACCCAGCTTGGGCAACTTAATGACTTACCAAAACTGTCTCACAATAAAAAGTAAAACAGATCTGGGGATGTAGCTCAGGGCCAAGGCCCTTGGTTCAATCCTCAGCATTCCTCCCACCCCAAATAAAAAGAAAAGAAAAAGAAAGGAGGAGTTTGTGATCCAGACTTGGAAGGATGGCTTCTGCTGCTATAACAGGACATCTGAGGCCTGCTGAGGAGTCCAAGGTCAAGAGGCCAATAGCTTGGGGGGTCTGATTGTTCCTTGTCACTTGGTGAAAGCATCACATGGCCATGGAGGGGAACAGGCACCAGCTCAAAGTTCTCTTCCCTTTGTTATCAAACCACTAATTCCACCAGGAGCCCCCACCTTCGCAACCTCATCTAATGCTAATCACCTCCCAGAGCTATCAATGTAAGAATTTGGGGTTGTTTCCAACACATGAGTTTTGGGGAAGTCTTTCACACTGTCACAGAGGTTAAATTAGCGGAAACTTCCCAGGAAAGAAGGGACACAAACTGTCTAACATGAGCCTTGGCTGGGTTGTGAGGGAGAAGGGTCAAGGCAAGACGGTGCCATTCCTAATGTGCTTGTCTGGCCTTGCAAGCCCTTGCCTTCTGTGCCTTGTCCCACAGACCCTAAATGTATCTTGACCAGACTTGGGGATCAGACTTGCTAGGAGACACGGTGGGACCCTGGGAGCCCCGTACAATCTGTCCCATCCGCCATCTTCCACTACAGGGAGTGGCTGCATGATGATGATCCCAGTGAGACAGCCCCAGCCTGGCCCCATTTTCCTGCTCCTCATGCTCTGCTTTGACCCAGCTCCCTGCAAGTTCCAGATCCAGGGCTGTGGGGGACACAGAGGTGTATGACAAGGAGGGGCCTGTAGGGGACCTGTCAACAGTGCTTTCTCCTGTGGCTGGTGGGCTCCCAGCCTGGCCACCTAGGCCACTGCTGCCCTTCTGGAATCTTAGCTTTATTGCTGCAGAGACTCTAAGACCTGGTTTTCCATGTGTGATAACACCCGGAATTTATTCATGGATGTGTGTTGAGCAATTGCCGTGGACCTGACGCTATGCAGACTTGGAGCTCATGGCAGGGAACAGAGAGGACGTGATGCCACCCCTCAGTCCTTTAATTCTGGGGGCACAAGGCTCAAAACAAAGCTATCCAAGTTCTGTGGACAATATGAACAGATTGGAAAGTTTTCTTAGAGGCTTCGAGTTAAAAAGCACTGAACCTCAAAATGAAGAGATATTGGGATCCTTCCTGCTTCTCTGTGGCTGTGAAGGTTTCTTTCCTAGAGTTACAGCTTATCCCTACAATTCAGAGGAGCAGTGAGCTCCTAGAGCTGGAAAAGCTTCCCCAACTCCCTGGGTTCTCCCTCCATGATTACATCCCCTCATTCAAGGACCTGCTGTGTACCTGAAAGTTTTGAAGCATGAGCCAACAATTTAAGGTCAACTTAGACTCAAACAAAACCTAAGATCTTTATTCTTATCCTTTATGGTGCTTCTGGTGCAATGAATAGATTTGGACAGGGAAGGAAGGAGGAAAGAGAGCCCTGCAGGGTTGACAGAAGATACTGCACAGCTGGACACCAGTGTGACTCATCCCTGACCTGTCCATGTGAGTGGCCACTGCTCCCACCCTTGGCTGAGGTTGTTGGGGCCTCTGATGATATTCAGCACTTAATACACAGTCAACTTAATACATAGCCTTTTCATAAAGAATGGGCCGAGGCACGCAGCTAGTTTGAGATTTCTTTGGAAGAAGCACACTGACAAGCCCCATTTGGTGTTTGGGCTTTGGAGCCAATGGCTATTATTCTGAATTTTTTTTGGATCTTTCTGCACAAATGGCATAGCAACTCATGCTTAAACACTTAATGCTTATGTATTATTAATCACTTACCAAGGCATGGTTTGGTTGGTTTAAAAAAATATAATGGATGTAGTGGTGGGTACCTAGGAAACAAACAAACAGGACAGTTGTTAAGAAAACAGACTAAATATAGCAGAAGAAGTTGTTTCCAGAACACTTAGTCCCCAAGAGGCAAAGCACTCGATGTTTGATTAGTCATAATCAATGGGCTATTCAACTCACCGTCTCAGGCAGACCATATACAGGAGTTACCTGCCGTTGGGTGAGTCTGTTTCCTGTGGATTTCCAGTGTCGCAGCTCCAAGGTTGTTTATTTTCTTTTGGTGGTTTGTGCCCAGTGGATGCTGGAACTGTCTGAGAGTTACATTTCCTAGATGGAACGCCCCTAAGGAATTTGAGCACTTCCTTGTCCTCTAGGGGTATTTTTCTGGAACTATTTCATCATCCCAGTCTGTTTGCACTTTGGAGGACAATAAAGGAAATTTTATTACTATTCACAGTCTTGTTGCTGAAGTTTTAATTTGTTCCTCATTCAAATGGAGATTTGCACAAAGACTAGAGTTCCGTGAAGAAACTGGCCTGGAAAGTAAGGTTGGGGTTAGCTAACATCATGGGCCACCGAACAAGTAGTAAATTTGTCTTTTTTTAAAAAAAAATTTTTTTATTAGTACAAGGGACCAAACTTATGACCACATATTTGCAAGGCAGGCGCTTATGCCGCTGAGCTAAATCCCCAGTCCTGCAAGTAGCAAATTTGTTAGGTCCTTTCTCATGAAATGTTTACAACCTCATGCCACTGTGTATAGGAATAACAAGGGACGTTTCCTCTTATCTCACTCCTCAGCCATCAACACAGCTGTGATCCCTCTGGCCTTCCCAGCCAGTGGGAAAAGGGTTCTCTCATTCCATCCAGCTCTGACACTGTCTACATGGGGCAGGTGTCAGATTCTGCAGGTTGAAGGCTCAGTCCCCAAGACTGGCCCCACTCCACTCTAGACACAGCCTCCAGTTGCGGGTGGTTTTACCCCTGCCTCTGTGTCCCTGGCATTTATGGTGGCATGCTGAGGTGCTGGGCACACAAAATCATGGAGTTTGCCTACTACGCAAATGAGAAAACTGAGTTTGGGGGAGCTTATGGACTTAGTCAAGTTGGCGCATTGGAGGAAGCCAACAAGAGGCCACACCCTCCTTATAAGACAGCACCATATGTAGGCCGCTGGGGGGAGAACCAGAAGCCAGCCCCTTTCTGCACGTGAGCTGGGAGGCCAGAAAAGCCACCCCCCCTCCCCCCCGCCGCACATCCCCTGCACTGTAAGTGACCAGCTGATCCAGAGAAACACAGGCTGGGACAATAGCTTTTGAGATAAAATACAACTTAATGCTTTTAATGTTTAGTGTTTTGCTGCCTTTGCAGGTCTAATGCTCGTAGTCTGAAGTCCTGTATCCTTTTCATTGTTTTGTTGGACTGGGTTTTATTCTGTTTTGTTTTGTTTGATTTTATTCTATCAATGGCATGGGCAGCTATTTGAAAAATAACAAGATATATTATGGTAGCCATTTTGGATTTACTCTTCCCTTGTTTTGAAGTCCTTTATTGTGTTCGTTGTTTTGTTTTTATTGATTTTATTCTTTCTGTTTTGTTTGCTTTTTACTATGTCTGATGCTATAAGTAACTATATTGAAGACAACAAGAGGCATTATGGTAACCATTATTGATTTCCTATTGTCTTTTTTTGAAGTCCTGTATCACTTATACTGTTTTGTTTTGATTGGCTTTATTCAGTTTTATTTTGCTTGGTTTTATTCTCTCTAAAATAAAATTTACAAAAGGAAAGTTGACACACTGGAGAAGGAGGGGTGGCTGCGGTGGGGGATCTGGGATGCACTCTTCTGTCCCGCTGTGCACTGTGGGCAGGACACCAGGACTCTGAAGTCTAAGTGGCCTGAAGAAGGATCTCAGCTGCCGATTGAGTGCAGATTGAGTGCATCCGAGGCAAAAAGAAGGATCTGGAGCTGATTTACATATTTTCACTTAACCCTTTTCTATCCAGTAGTCATTTCACTCATTGGAAAAGCTTGTGCTGCCAGGTCTTGGGCTGTGACCCAGAGCTTGCAGTCAGTGGGAAGGAGATGGAGATGGTGCTGGAGCAGAGGTTTCTGGGTCACAGGCAGAGGGTTCTGGAAGTCAGGCAGGATGTGGAGTGCAAGGTGCAGGCTGAAAGGTATGAGGTGCAAGGTGCAGGATGCAGGGTGCTGGGTGCCAGGTGTAGGGTGCTGGGTGCAGGTCTGTGAGCAGCTGGCCAGCCTAGGCCCACAGAGCTCGGGCACGCCAGCTTCCTGCCTCAGCGTCTGTCACTTAGATGCTGAGCCAGCCTCGCACAACCTCCACGATGGACACGACCTTTTGTTAACTGTGCCGAAACTCACATTTGGCTCTGTGTGAAATTTGAAAATAGAAATTCAGTGCCATAGCAACTCTCATGGACACTCCTGTGTGCTTTTCCTTTTGAGATCCAGACAGTCCTGCCCAGTTCCACCCTTTGATCAAATAATATATGACTGTTTCTCACTGCCAGGATCACTTTTTCCTTGGAGGAGACCATAATTTACAAGTGCTGCCCATCAATCGCCAAGGACTAAGCACCCACTTGGAAGGTGACTCAGAAATAATAACTCCTCCACCCAGGGCTGGGGCTGGCAGGGGAGCACAGGTACAGCACACATACTCCAAGGGTGGGGTCTTGGGCTGGGGCCTTAGGAACACATAGGCGCTGGAGTAGACAGGGAGCAGGTGGGTCCACAGAGCTGTCATGCAGCTGGGCCACCTGATCATGCAGCAGGAAGGAGCTGGGGGTGGCTGAGTGAGGTGCTGGCAAGTGTTTAGTGGGGATGCGAGGATTGGGGGCTGGGGTACTTTGTTGGGAGTCTGGTATCTCCTTGACCTCCTGAAGGATTGCCAGCAGATATGGATGACAAACTTGGAGACCCAGTCCATCAATGAGCTGAAAAATTGAAGTTAGGCCTCAGTATAAATCATATCACTTCACATAAATGTGTACAGATCTTACCAGTTTCCATTATCAGTCAACAAACATGGATTAAGCTCCAGTGGTTTCTGGGAGCCATGGTGCATATGACCTTTGTGGGTAGCCTTCCTTCCAGGCAAGAGGTCTTGCCTGCCCCTAACATGCGTCTGAAGAGCCTGCTCATCCTCCTGTGGCTTCCTCCCTTTGGCCACAGCATGTTGGAGACTTGGAGGTGACCCCTTGATGACTTTCATCCAACCTCAAGAGAACTGATTATTTCTACGGACAGGAACTGGTCCCCAAGTTACTGCAGCATGCAGACTACCAGTCTGCCCTTCGGCTTAAAAAAAATCCTGTGCTGGGTGTATATTTTAAAACATTTAACAGAGCATGTGAAAGTTTTTCTTTTTCCGAGGAAGAGAACAGACTGGCTGCTTCCAGCAGCCCTACTCTAGCAGCCATCTGGCCCTGACATCCGCCCCACACTTCTTGGCACTTTCTCTTTGACCTTTCCATATTTAGAGAGATAACTGTGTGTGTACGTGTTAGAAAGTTCTAGAGAGTTCTGGAAGCTCAAGAGTCTTTTGTATGCTGGCTGTGGAGGTGGAAGAGATGTGCACGGCTCCTATCTGTGACCCATTCTCTTTAACTCAGGAGGCCTGTGTCATTAAGCCCCCTTGCGCTCTGCTTAATGGCAGAGTTTGGTCAACATAGGCCATGCACAGGACCTTGAAGAGAGGAGAGGACAGCGTGGTCTGAGTCTCCCTGGTTGTTTCATACCCTGACCAGAGATCATAGTTCCTATCAGACACATGTCTCCACACTCTCTTTAACATTCTCAAATTGCCCTGTGCCTGTGCTTCAGTCCCATTTGCATTTTATCTGAATCCTCCCTGATGATGAGGGGGGAATTGCACTAACAATAAAATGGCAATCGCAAACCACATCTTTACTGCTTGTGGATGGTTCTGCATAGCTAGATCTTTTCTGCGGAATGGAAACAATGGCTGAGGCTTGAACCCTGGAAAGCATGAAGCTAAGCCAGCCACAGAAGGGGTTGCGATAGAAACTGTAACTCATACCCTTTTACTTTCTAAAACTGAGAATAATTCACATATGGCAGAATACACCCATGCCAGTGTACAGTTCTGAGAATTTGGAAATGCACACTCAGCCACTAAACCACTGCAGTTAAGATATGGAACAGCCCACACACCCACACTCTTTGAAGTTAATTTGTCTACTCCCAGCCCATGGCAACCATGATTTTTTTCCTGTTCCCATAGGCTTTTCTTTTCCCGAATGACATATGAACAGAATCACACTGTATGGAGACTTTGGTGCCTGGCTTCTTTCACTTATGATATTTCTGAGCCTCATCCATGTTATTGGGTGTAACAATAATCAACTCTCTTTTAAATAGACTTTATTTTTCAGATCAGTTTTAGATTTCCAGAAAAATTATGAAGACAGGAAAGAGTTGCCATATACCCCAAGCCTCATTTCCTCCTACTATTAACATCTTACAACACTGTGATGTCACAATTAATAAGCCAGTATTAATACATTATCATTTATTAGAGCTTACATCTCAGGTTTCTTTAGCTTTTCTTAATGTCTTATATCTCTTCCAGGGTCCCACCCAGGACACCACATTACATGTAGACGTCATGAAACTTTCAGTTTCTGCTGTCTATGACAGTTCCTTAGTTTCCCTGTTTTTGATTAAGTTGTGATGGAGACCACTAAGTAGAAGTTCTGAGCAGATTTAAAATTAACCAATTTGCCCTCTGTGTTTACTTGTGAGTCTGTCCTAGGCTTAAGCCCCTTCCCTGAAAATGGGAGCTGATTCACAGTAAGTGAACCTCTATGCATCACTAGTCCTGGCTGAGGCCTGTAGTGGCCTGTGATGCCAGAGACACCTCAAAGGGCAACATAAGGCCGCAGCTGAGAACCCCTGGCTCCAATTCCAGTGAGCTAGATAACAACTGCAACTACAGGCATCTCACTCCTGCTGTCTCATTCCTGCCAGGAATGTCAAACTGGAGCTAATCTAGTTCTCCTAAATTAGCATAATTTTCTATTTGGGAAAATGTTTTAACTGATTCCCAAGGTCCTGCTCAGTTCCTGTGTTTTCCTCAGTATCCCCTCCCTTTGTTTGAAAACTAAACAAATATGGGGCCGCCCACAGAATTTCTTTGTCTCAGCCCCCAGAATCTCAAATTCTGCTAGAGGGCATTAAGCCTCCTGGAGCCTTAAAATCATACCACTCATCTCCTTTATTTAAGCCTTCACGGTCTATTCATTTGGGAGGTTGCAGGTCTGATCAGTCTACGATAAAGTTTATGTCTTTACTCTCAGTTTAATGGACTCACCACTGGGTCTCCTGGTATAAGCATTTGTTACTTTGTAGCTAAGATCCCTAGGCCAGCCAAGATTAAGTGTATGGGAACAGGAAGGATGGTAGTAGTGGTGTCACTCCTGTTTCTACCCCTGATTCCTGGACTCATGGATTCTCATTATAGAAGAAGCATTGCATCAGGTCCTGATTCAGTGTATAACAACCTTTCGGGGAGGTTTGCTCCAGCCCCAAAAGATCCTGGCCCTAGCTGGTGCTGTGACTGTGCTGTATCATTTTGTTAGGTCAGGTTCTCTAGGATGGAGAGGGGATCACAGGGAGACTTGTGAATTCCATGACCATGGGCCAGTTTCTGTCCTTTGTTTGCTGGTTACCTGCTCAGAAACAGTGCTGACTGGATCACAGTGATGGTAGAGAAGGTGTCACATAAGTCACAGATGGTTTGTGTAGCAGAGGAAAACAAGTCCATTTCCAGAGCAAATGTCTATCCCATTATGGCCCCACCCCTTATCTGATGGGGCATCAGTGGCTGCTCAGTACCTGACTCCCTGACCCCTTTGGAAGTGGAGCTGGATCTCCTTCAGGACACCGTAGAATCTTCCAGAACTTTTATGTGACACCTGAGTGGAATCCACATTCTGAGTTCATCCTTTTCTCTCATGACTTCATCCAGGAACATCATGAGCAGCCGTCCAGTATCACTGTATTAGTAGGTTGCCAAAGATGCTCAAAAGTGTCTTGCACAGTCAGCTGTATCCTTGCTTTTTGGAGATAATTAATGATGATAGGGATAACAACCAGGGCCTTCCGAGTGTAAACCTCATATTATCAGTTGAGTGCTTAAATAAATAATGAAAAATGGTAGAGCAAAATGTAACTCCTTGGGCCTCACTGCTTGAGCTGGGATTTAAATTAGAGTCATCCGTTTATTGTCTGTCTGTCTGTCTACCCATCCATCTACCCCAGACCATCCTGTTTGTTGTGTTTCTCCAGAGACCCTGGCTGCCTGACCAACATTGTCATGTAATGGGAATCATATCATGTGTGGTCTTTTCAGACTGGCTCTTTTACTTACCGATACACATCTCAAGTTACAGACATCATTTACTTCACCCAGAGGGAACACTGAATAAGTCAGCCCTTCTTGTAGTCTCTGCCATATGAAGTGTGTCACCCCATGGACGCTATGCCCGTCCTGTTAATTCCACCACTCTCAATCTTTATGGGGCAGGCTGTCACATAGTCCCCATTACTGTGGGATTCCCTTGTTCCAACTGGAGAGAGGGCAGGGTGTGCACATCAACAGCAGAGCTCTCCTCCCACTGTCATTTCTGGAGGGGATAGTGACAGAGGCCTCCAAGGACCCTGGTGCTCGGTCCCTTCCAATTTCTGTACAGCCCCATCTGAGGAAGCACAGGTGAAAAGTGGTGGGTTTCGTGTAATGAAACCTGCTTCTTCTGCCCCATCTTCCTAAGTATTTGGATTCTGTTCTCTATGCTTCGGGCAGAAGTTCTGAAATTCTGATCTCAATGAATGTAGGTCACAAAGAAATCCAAGTTTCAGTCAACAAACAAAGCCAACTGGTAAAGCCATTCCAGCTGTGAGAGCCTGAACATTACATCCCGAATCTTGTAAACTTGTTCCTACTGGCAGGTCCTGCCTGACCCAGTCACAGTTCGGGCTCATTGTTCTGGTACTCTTAGAAGGCACATGTTCCACAAGGTTCTGCCAAGGCACATGACTGCAATAATTTTGGTGTGCCACATTTTTATCTACTGCAGATCCTGTGATAATTGCTTGGCTTATGCCAAATCTGAACCATGAGTCTGGAGCAAGGAGAGGTGGTGAGGACAGGTCCCCAGGGGCAGCGGCATTGCAATGGTGGCTCCAGTGACCACAGGTTCTTTAGAGATAGAAGATCTCAGACGAGGCAAGGATTCTTTTAGGAAGGAGACCTGAAGGGTGCTTTCAGGTTCAAGGCTCCCAGAGAAGTCCAAGTTAACCCAACTGCCCCATCCCAGGCCTCAGTGCCCACTTTCTTCCAAATAAGTATCTTAACACAGGAGGTTTGTCATGGCTGAGCTCCCAACTTGGCTAGAGTCCTATGACTGACATAATTAGCATTTGCTGCTTAATTTCAGTTGTGTCTCATGAGCACTTATAAATGGACAATTCTCCCAAGTGTCCCAGAGAATACTTCCTACTCTCTGTGCATGCCTGAGCTCAGTATTTAAAGGGAAGCATCTCTTGGGAAGATCCCCAACACTGGGAGAAGCTAACGTCTGTCTCTCTCATCCCAGAGCTGTAAGTGCCTGGAGGAACCCAGAGGCCTCTCAGGAGATCCTTTGGCATCTTGAGTCAGCACCATGACTTGTACCCTGTCACAGCAGAGATCAGGATGACCACGTATATGGAGAAGTAGCCTCCTCCTGACCTTGACGTACTGATACATTCAGCTGGGAAGGAGACACCGAGACATTGGCAGAGTCAGTGAGCTCACTCCTTACCCAGACATCATAAGCAAGAGTAGCACAGAGGCCATCTCTCTCTGTCTCTTGTCTCAGAGCAATGGAGAGCAGGCGGCTGTTGGAAGTCCTGACTCTGTTGCAGATTTCAGCCCAAGAAATGCAGAGAAACTGCCCGAGCCTGGGGAATGGCCCATCAGCAGCTCTTCGTCAGCGCCCCTGCTCTGTGCTGGGAGGGTTACAGGGTGTTCTGCCAAAGTCCCAGCAGCTGGACCGAAACCCAGCCTGCACAGCCTCTGTGGACTTGTTCGAGGTCAGCAGGCACCCTGCTGGATTTGCTGCCCACACATCTGTGCTCCGTCCACTTCTGCTGAGAACTGAAAGGCGACCTGGGATCGGATGTATCCTTTGCTGTGATCCCGTAATCTTTAGCCCTCCAGCCCAGTGATAAACTCCTGTCTTGACACCTCTGAGTACATCCTAAGCCACTGCGCCCAGGAACCATATGATGGAACAGTCCCTGGGCTCCTTTTGGTGGGAGAAATCCTTAAACATTCTCATACTGGACTTCTCTTACTGTAGACCTCAGCGTGGGTTATAAAGGTAGCTGTTTTTAGAGCTGAATTTACCTGTTACCCAACAGACTTTCTTGTGAAGAGCAGAGAGCTCTTTCTCCCCTTATTCGCCTTTGGCCACTGTCCTAGTAGAGGCCCAGTCTCATGAGGACTTTTTGCGAAATTCTGTTAGCAACCACACACGGCCTGCTCCTTTCCAGTGCAGTGTGTGTGTGTGTGTGTGTGTGTGTGTGTGTGCACACGTGCTACATGCACAGTAGCAATCTGCTCACAGTGCATGTGTGTGCCAGCCCACGGGAGGAAATGGAGAGGGACAGTTAGCCCAAGGTATCTGCTGACTTCGCTGCATGTGACCCTACACCCTAACCCTGGGTTTTGGTTCTGTTCTTGGGCACTGATGTGTGGTTCTGACCCTTGCCAGTTCCCTGGGGCTTCTGTTTTCATGTTTATGGCATAGGATCCATTGACTCAGGGGCCCTTTCTATCCCCCAAAGAGTCAGACAGACTCCACGGTGTCCCTAGTCCTTAGGCTGTCATTTGTGTTGGGCATGGGAAAATTAGATAAAAGAGTTCCTGATGAGGAAACTGTGAGAGGCAGGTAGAGGATGAACCCCCAAACCTTACTCTATCATCTATCTATCTATCTATCTATCTATCTATCTATCTATTATCTATCATCCATCTATATCAATCTCTCCTATCTCTATCATCTATTATCTGTATACCTATCATTTATCATCTATCTTCTAGCATCTCTCTCTCTGTCCCCTCATCCTTCCTTCCTTCCTTCTCTTCTCTTCCTCTTCCACCCTTCCTCTTCATCATTATCATCATTTTCAAGGTCTAACATTCAAATTGTCATCTCTCATACACCCCACCCCCACCTGGAAGGAGGAAAAAAACTGAGCTGTTCTCCTTGGAGTTTGGAAATCTCTTGTCCTGCTTTTGGGAACACAGCTTTGACCTACATAGAGTGTGGCTTGTATGGCTTCCAGTTTGGACCGAGGCCCATGCTGGCGTGGGCTCTCCAGTCCAGCTGCGTGAGAATTGCCCCACCCTGTAGGCTGGCTGGCTTTGCCAGCCAGAGGGTTTGGTGGATAAGGAAGTGGCATGGAGGATCATGCAAGCCAGTAGGTGGGCTTTGGTGTGGATGCTGGTGTCCCGGGACACAGCCCCGCCTGTTGTGGCACACAGGCTTTCCCTTTTGAAGAGCACCCTGCATGTTACTGGGCCTTGGTAGAGCCAGAGCTGCTGGCCTTGAGATAGCAAGTGACTTGGGTCCCTTTGTCAGGACTATGAAGGACTATGGCGTGGCAGAGCTACCACGCCATCCGATGAATGGAATGCAGTAGTAGCCCCTCGGTGGTGAAAGGGTGCCAGTGGGTCAGGCATGAGCGGGGCTGGGTGGCACCAAAGGGCAGGTAGGGGCCCCCAGATTCCAAAGTCACCTCCTCTATCACACTATCAGCTACCCGACATCCATAGTTTCTTGGTGAAGAGGGAGGGTGGGGTAGAGATTCTCATAGTTGGCTGAGGCATGGAGAAAAGACATAGGCATGGTTCAGACTGAGAAAGGTGGCCACACTCAGGGAGGCCCTAAGGGGTGGTGGTGAGAGGAAATCACACCAGTGGGTGGACAGTGGTCCCCCGTGGGAGGGGAAGGAAGAAAATACTTGGACTCTGGAGAGATGGAAACCCTTGGTTGGTGGCGCAGGGCCTCAAATAAGAAAGACAAGAGGATTCTAAGCAAGGAGTAGAAGGGGTAGAGATGGACCAGTGAGAGTGGCTGTCAAATAGGCTAATCACTGGTCCCATGTCAACATCCACTGGAGAGACTACTGTGGAAGGGGCATTCAACAGCCAGAGGTTCACGAGACCCATCTTTCTTGTCCTACTGCTTGTTCAAGGGGTCTTGAGATGACTGGCCATGGTGGCAGAGTGGGAGGCCAGGTGTGGACCACCAGGGTAGGTTCACCTCTCCATGCTGAGCCCTCAGGATGGCACTGTCCCCAGGAGAGCAGGGCCAGCCACCTGGAGCCATGCATTATAGCACTCACTCTTACTGAATTGAGCACTCTAGACACACATTTTCTTTCCCTGCAGACACGTCCTCTGACAACTCTGCCCTTCTAGAGTTTACTGAATGCCCACCTGATTGCACTGCAATTCCACAAACCATTGCTCAGACCCAAGGGCCTATGTGATGGATTGGCTTTCCCTCTCACCCTGTGTCACATTCCCAGGAAGCATGTGGTCTCACAGAATGGTGCAGTGGCCTGTAATAGGCTCACATCTTCGGGTCAACTGAAGGTCTTACACCTCAGGCTGTAACATGTAACACTGAACTCACAGTTGATGCATAAGGTCTCTGATAGTAAAGAATTTAGGCTTGAGCAATGAGGGACTGAGGCAGGAGGGTGACTTCTGGGAATCCACTTGTGGGATCTGAGTGCTCTGTTGGAGCCCTGACCCTGCTTCCCCAGGGCCAACGCTTCCTTCAGGGACACAGCATTCATGGACCCAGAGGCTCTGAGGGCAGCTTGCACACTTTACACTTGTCCTGCTGGTGGAACAGCAGGCAAGAAAGGAGAAGGAACTGAGACTCATCATCAAGATCTCTGACTGCTCCTGGAGGAAGAAGAATCTCAGAGCCCTAGCTCACCTTTTAGTGCTTCTGAGCCAGCACTGTCAGTAACATCATGGTGACAAAGGATAAAGGACAGGAAGCCAAGCACTCAGAGCCTGGGGCAAGTCTAAGTCATCTGACCAGGAAAGCAACTTGGAGCTTCCCAGTGTTAGCTAAAGTTGGGGGCACTGGAAGAGGGGGGAAGGAGGGAGATGAGGTGCAGCTGGGAAGCTCTCTGGATCCATCACAGCAATGCCCTCCTTCCATGAATCCTGTGTATTAGGTCCTTTAAGAGGCTGGCTCAGCCGCCACTTTGAAGACCCATCTTGGTTGGGTTGGGTGAGGTATAGGGTGAGAGTGAGTCAGAGGATTTCCTGGGGTCAGCTAGCTGTTGGGTCCTCCCCACATCCTTTAGTCTCATACACCTCGGTATGGCTGGTGGGGAGCTCAGCAGGGCCATCCCCTCACATTTGGTTGACATCTCTGGTCTCCTACATGAGCCTGGGTTTCCTCCACTCTCTTCAGTACTGTGGATGTTACAGGTTCCTGCTTGTCATGAATAAGGGGGTACCCCAGGAGTGAGGGATAGCAATACTTTTGGGGGTGCTCCATCTGGAATGAGGCTGGTACAGATGTGCTGCATTTTTTGATCCTCAGGAGCCAGTTCTCAAAGGCATCTTTGTACTCCTAAGATCCCAAGTGGGACTGAACCCATTTGCCCCCCATAACAGTGAGCCTTAAGGCCTTTTCCAAACTCTGACCTCAGGACAGGGTGCAGACCTCAGGCCTAGTCACTCTTTATCGGAGTTGGTTGATAGGCCACTCATGAAATGAGGCCAGATAGGACAATAGCTATGGCCAATCATGGTTGTGATGGAGACCAGAAATTATAAATGCTTGTTCTTGTTTTTCTTGCTCACTCTTAGCCCATGTACACTCTGGGGGAATAGAATGCCTACAAATGCAATCAATAGCATGATTCCCAGCATAGCTCACTAGTCCAGGGATCAATTCTACCTCTAAGTGGTCTGTCCAACTTGTCCCTTCCCTTTAATTCCATTTGTGCTTCTTCTCCCAGGGGAGAATTTCTCCATCTTTGTTGATGTTCACCAACTATTCCAGAATCAGTGTGTCTGCCTGAGGACCTACCCTCCCCTCCCTTGTTGCACTCACGACCCATCATTACCCAACTCTTTATTCTAAAACCATTCATTCATGCATGCATTCATTCAACAAATACTAGTTGATGTCTCATCTATTCCAGCAGCATTGAAAAGAGGCAAAATCTAACCTTGCTGGCTAGTTCCTCTGCTCACAGCTGACTGTCCATACTTCACCTCCACTGAACCATTTGATGACAACTGGGGCCCTCTGTTTCTTAAGGAGGGCTCTTTAATATGGGTCATTAACCCCAAATGGAGAGAAGGATGTTTTCTGACCCAGAGCTGCTGAGACAGAATGAAAGGTGTCTGATAGGTTTTTCTGGGCACAGTAGAGAAACAAAGACCTTTACTGCAGGCACGGGAGGGCTGCAGAAGAGCACAAGCTCCCTCTGGGGCAGACAAAGAAGTAGCAGGCTTTTATTAGGTTTGACAGGGGATGGGGTTTGAAGGGGAAGAATGATGTAATGACAGTGGACTGGGGGAATGCTGGCACTTGCATGAAAAGCAGGAAGTTCAAATCGGGTTTGGTAGAAAAACATGGAAGTTAGTGTTACAGGACACAGAGTTGCTCTAGAGCCCAGCACCATGTTGGGCAGGTGCCTATCGGTTTCAGTAACATTGAAACTAAATAGTCACTTGGGATAAAAGTTATTTTGACTAGGAGAGGAGCAAGGACTAAGGTTTCTGAGCATGATGGCCTGCAGCTCTCTGGACAGTGTGTGTTAGTGTAGGCATGTAATGGGCAGGAAGGCTGTCCTGTCAGGGGGGAGCAGACCACGGCCCTCAGATGAGGATGGTGGTCTGAGGGACTCATACCTGGTCCTCATTCCATTGGTTTACCTTTCCTGGATGTGAGCCATGGACCACAAACAGCTAGTCCTGCCATTTTGCCCAGGATGGCGTTTGCTCTCTGTTATGGTTTATGTAAGTGGCCCCCAAGCCTCATGAATTATGGATTCAACCAAATCTACCATTTGTGATTGGTTCATTGTCTAGTGCTTGGATTGCTTGTATGTACATCAACCTAGGGGTGGAACCACCAAACGATGTAATTGTAGGGAAGAAGGTGTGTCTCTCTTTCTCTTGCTGGTTTCCACCTTACTGTTTGCAGCTGCCATGAACTGCAACCCCACCATGCCACCTGCTTTTGGCCAACTGAGTATGGATTGAAACCTCCAAGAACTGTAAGAAATAAACCTTTTCTTCCCTAACTTTGGGCACCAGGTATTTTGTCTCAGCGATGAGTTAAAGATAACTAAGACACTCTCCCAGTGGCTGGACCCTGAGCTGGAGTCTTGACCACTCTTCTCACTGGTTGATACTTTGGCACTTTGTCTTTGCTCCTCTGGCCCCTAAATACTCTCACTATTCTTGATCATGGGTCCCCCAGTTTAGGTATTGATAGACCAGAGGCGTTCAACTTGTAATAGAGCCAAGAATGACAGCCTTGGTGGCAAATAGGAAATGCATGGTGACATTGGTGAGAAGATAAGTAGCCTTCCTCCCAGAAAGGTTGTGCAGAAGAAGGTCTTTGGCATCTGGGGAAAAGGAACTAGGGGGTGGTGGAAGGAGTAACATATACCTGAGTGGAGAGTGGGGAAGTTAAGCTTGAAGAAGACTCAAGAGCAGATTCATGATGAAGGTCAAAGCTGGAAGCAAATGGGTCTTGGCTGGGAGAATTTATGGCACCCTTTTGCAGAATGATCTAAATGTTATCCACAGGCTTCAGGACTGTAGGGGAAGATAGAGCTGGAACACATGGCACTTGAAGTCTGAGTTTGGCTGTAACTTTGTTACTAATAATTCCAGTAACTTCTTTATCCCAAGTACTAGATGGTTCTGTGTTGGACAGCTATTGTTTGGCCACCTAAGAGTCTTCGAGATTTCCTTCACTTCTTCCACAGAGGACTTGAATCATCCCAGAGAGAACATCCAGCTGATTATCTCCTACTATCTAGATTTTTGAAATTTCCCTAATTCCTCACCTAAGCTTGATGTTTCAGTGATCTTCCAAATGAATGAGTCAAGCCCTACTCATCCAATAATATTTTTTTGAGGTAACCAGAATCAATTTCCATTGCTCATAGTCAAAAAATCCAAAATGATGTGGTCTTTTCTGCTTCTGACCCTCTGTGGTCTCAGGACCATGCTGGCATGCGGAGAGGACACTGGCCACCAAAGGGCTCTTGGCCTGGGAAATGCCTCTGGAGAAAGTGATCAGCTGAGGCTGTGCCCCATCTCTCTCTGTTCAGTGGCCTTTCACAGAGAATTGTTGTGATCTCCAGGACAGTGGTTTTTGGTGTTCACGGAGCACCTCTGGGGTTATTTAGGGTGAGAGGCTGGGGAACTGATTAAACCTCCATATCTCTCACTTAATCTGAATGGTTGCTCCTTTATCTGTTTTATGTATTTTCTTCATAAAATTTTACTTGAAAAATTGCATTTGTTTATTAAAAACAAAATTTAAAACTCATTGCTTTGGAAGCCTCAATACTTGAGCGTTTGCCCAGATGGAAATTCACAGGAAGTCTGGTTCTGTTATGCCCTGATCACTGGTTCTCCAGGCCTCATGATTCTCCACTGGCATCTGGCGTGGGCAGGGAAGCTATTTCCTGAAATATCTGAGCTGATGCTCAGTGATACTGTGTACCACCATGTGTTTAAGTATGACTCAACTAATGGGTAAAGTTAATGGAGTTAGCATGTTTGCAAGTCTACTGCCAAGGGAGTCAGTGAGAAGGAATCCCTTCTAGAAGGACACACAGAGTGAGCAGAGGAGTCTTGGTTCCCTAGACTGATGAGTGGCACATGTGAACTCGGACCACTTATTTGAGCCCAGGGGCCACACTTCCCACTATGCTGGTTGCTTGGTGGGCTACCCTAGTCTCTGTGACTGTAGCAGTGGAGACATGCAAATGGGCAGTAATGCTGAATGGCCAAAGTGGGCATAGAGCTGACAGAAGATGAGCAGGTGTTGCAGAAAGGTTGAGGCAATGATAAATGAGCATCTCAATGCATACACAGAAAGAGGGAGTAGAATGGGAACCTGAGATTGGAATGATCACTGTATGTTGATGTAACAAGTGACTGCATCTAAGCCACTGGGGATTGCAGTAATCAGATTTCTGTTGCTGTGACAAAATACCAGGGAACAATTTAAGAGAAGAAAGATTTGATTTGGCTCACAGTTTTACAGGTTTTGGTCCATGGTCAGCAGACTCTCCTGGAAAAGGAAAGCTGCTCACTTCATGGCAACAAAGAAACAGAGAAATAAAGTGAAGGAATCAGAGATGAAGGGGCTGTGGGAAAGATATAATTCTCAAAGGTACACCCATATGACTTACTGTCTTCAGCTAGCCTGCATCTCCCAAGTTTCCACCAGTTCCCAATGCCATTAGATTTTGAATCCCTCAATGGATCAATCCACTGTACCTTCACGATCTAATCACCCTCCAAAGACCCCCACCTTGAACAGATATGTTTTGAGGGATCTAAACAATATCTGGCTCTAGCCTTCCCCTCAAAGATCATGCTTATTTCTTTTTTTTAAAATTTTATTTAAAAGGAAAAAGAGAAAAACACAAAACAAAACAAAGCGGTGTAAGGGTACAAGTAATACAGAACTACAAAAAAAAAAAAAAACAGTAAGAAATCACCAGTTAATAGATTACATATTACCATCTTAGAAATAGTTGCTCAAATCACAGTATCAAAGAATACAAAGTGGACATTCAAACAGTGAGACTGCAAACAGTTGTGTTCAATGATCCAACCAAAAACATTAATATGGTCAGCTATTTAACACCCCTAAACACACTTGCTGTTGTATCCTTTAGAGCTCTTTTTTCCCCCTCTCTTTTTTACAACAAAATTTACACATTTTGGGTTTTATTACTCCTTAGTTCTTATTACTTTTTCGGGGGGGAGAGAATAAAGTCAAATATGGCAAAACAAAGCTGTCAGTCAAAACCAAGGATAGACATAGCACATGATGTAAAACAGAGTACAAGGTTATCAACAATGGTTATCAACGATGTGTCTTGTTTCCTTAAAAAGAATTGTCTATCTCATTAGATATTATAAAGTTGAACAAAACAGTAAAGAACAAGACCAATAAAACTTAAGCATTGTAAACATTACAGGACTTCCAAAGGAGACAATAGTCAAACCAGAATGGGCATCTTAGTGAATCTTATTGCCTTCAAAGTAGTTGCCTATACCCTCAAACTTGATACTATCATACAGAATGGAACAGAGTCTAATTAGTCAAAACAAGATTGTGGGAGTATTACAGGACTTCAAAACAAGTTAATAGGAAATCAAAAAAAGTTACTATTATATATCCTGCTAATTTTTAAAATTTTCCCCCTTAATTAAAACAAACATAAGACATAACTAAATAATTTTTTTAAAGAATAAGGGAGAGATTGAGATAAAACAGGACATAACAATATAACAATAGAGGTCAAAGCATGACTGTTTCAGCAACCTAGTGCTTCACCACCAAATAACCCGACTTAATAGTAGTTACCATAGTGTCTGTCTTTTTCCTTGAAATATTTGAATAAAACTTCATATACTATAGCTTCAAATATTTCCATATCAAAAAGCCCAGAATAAAGCCTTTCCAATTAATAAGTGAAAACTTTATAAGGCTTCAAGGCCACATAATGGGGAATCATGATTACCACATATTTTTATATATTTGAATCCTTACTTACATTAGGGAAACTATTCGGTATTGACACATGTGAGATTGATTTATTTCACTTATGAGTATGGTCTCAAGCTGAGCCCATTTATTGATAAATATCTCAATATGACCCTTCTTTATAGCTGAATAATACTGCATTGTATAGAAATACCACCACTTTTTTATCCATTCTTCAGTTGATGGACACTTGGGTTGTTTCCAAGATCTGGCGATTACAAATTGTGCTGCTATAAACATAGGTGCACATATATCACTGTGGTATGATGCTTTCAGTTCTTCTGGGAATATGCCTAGAAGTGGAATAGCTGGAATAAATGGGACTTCCAATCCCAAATTTTGAGAAATCTCCAGACTGACCTCCACAAAGGCTGCACCAGTCTACACTCCCTCCAACAGTGCAGGAGAGTTCCTTTTCCCCCACAGCCTCTCCAGCATTTGTTGTTGTTGGTTTTCTTGATCCTGGCCATTCTTTCAGGAGTGAGATGGTATCTCAGTGTGGTTTTAATTTGCATTTCTCTAATGACCAATGATGATGAACATTTTTATGTATTTATTTGCCATTTGCATTTCTTCATCTGAGAATTGTGTATTCATCTCAGATGCCCATTTTTGGATTGGATCTTTGAATTTTGGGGGTCTGAGTTTTTTTAATTCTTTATATGTTTTAGACAAGAGTCCCTTGTCTGAAAGAGAGTTCACTAAAATCTTTTCCCAGTTTGTGGGTTTTCTTTTCACTATGCTGGAGATTTCTTTTGACATGTAGAAACTTTTAAATAAGAGGTGGTCCCAGATATTGATTCTGGGAAGTATTTGCTGTGTGGTTTGAGTCCTGTTCATGAATTCTCTACCTACTCCTATGTCTCCAAGGTTTCTACCCAATTTGTCTTCCAATAGATTTAGTGTTTCTGTTTTAATATTCAGATCTTTGACCCATTTAGATTTTAATTTAGTACATGGTAATAGACATGGGTCTAGCTTTAGTTTTCAGCAAATGGAGAGCCAGTTTTTCCAGCACCATTTAATAAAGAGACTGTCGTTCTTCCAGTGCACCTGCTTGGCTCCTTTATCAAAGATAAGGTGGTTGAGTGTGTTTGTAGTTGTGTTTGTATCTTCTAATCTATTCCATTGATCTTGGGCTCTGTTTTGATTCCAATACCATGTTGATTTTACTACTGTTGCTTTGTAGTATAACTTCAAGTCAGGGATTGTGATGCCTCCTGCATTGTCTTTGCTGCTTAGAATTGCCTTTGAGATTCTAGGTCTCTTCTGGTTCCAGATGAAATTTAGGAGTGATTTCTCTAGATCTATAAGGTATGTTGATGGTATTTTTATTGGGATTGCATTGAATCTGTATAAGAGTTTTGGGAGAATGGCCATTTTCACAATGTTTGTTCTTCCTATCCATGAGCAAGGGATGTCTTTCCATTTTCTGAGATCATCTTCAATTTCTTTTTTCAGTGTATTATAATTTTCACTGTATAAGTCTTTCACTTCTTTCTTAAGAGTAATTCCTAAATATTTCATTTTTTTGCTTGCTAATGTGAAGAGTGCAGTTTCTCTTATTTCCTTCTGTGATTTTGTTGTTCGTGTATAGGAATGCTATTGATTTCTGAGTATTGATTTTGTATCCAGCCACATTACTGAATTTATTTATTGTATCTAAGAGTCTTTCAATGGAGCTTAGGGGGTCTTCTATGTAGAGTATCATGTCATCTGCAAACAATGATAATTTAACTTCTTCTTTTCCTATCTTTACCCCTTTTATTTCTCTCTCTTGCCTAATTGCTCTGGCTAGTACTTCCAGTACTAAATTAAATAGGAGTGGTGATAGAGGACATCCTTGTCTTGTGCCTGATTTTAAAGTGAAGGCTTTCAATTTTTGGCCATTTAGTATGATGCTTGCTGTTGGTTTGTCATAAATGGCCTTTATTATATTGAGGTAAAGACCATCTATCCCAATTTTCTGTAAAGTTCTTATCATGAATAAATGTTGGACCTTATCGAAGGCTTTTTCTGCATCTATAGAAATGATCATGTGATTCTTATTTTTGGCTTTATTGATATGGTGGATTACATTTATTGATTTATGTATGTTGAACCATCCTTGCATTCCTGGGATGAATCCCACTTGGTCATGGTGTATAATCGTCTTGATGATTTGCTGCATCCTATTTGCCAATATTTTATTGAGGATTTTTGCATCTGTGTTCATTAGGGAGATCGGTCTATAGTTCTCTTTTTTAGTTGGGTCTTTCTCAGGTTTTGGTACTAGAGTAATATTTGCTTCCAGGAATGACTTAGGAAGGATTGCTTCCCTTTCAATATCATTGAATAGTTTGAGGAGTGTCGGCATTAGGTCTTCTTTGTATTTCTTGTAGAATTCTGCAGTGAATCTATCCGGGCCTGGGCTCTTCTTGGTGGGTAAGGACTTAATTACATTTTCAATTTCATTAACAGAGATTGGGTTATTCAACAGTTTTACATCCTCTTGATCTAGCTTTGGTACTTCATATGTTTCTAAGAATCTGTCTATTTCTTCTGTGTTATGAAACTTTTGAGAGTAGAGGTTTTTGAAGTAGGTGTTGATGATCTTCTGTATTTCTATTGGGTCTGTAGTGATTTCACCTTTTTCATTTCTTATTGCATAAATTTGAGCTTTTTCTTCCCTTTTTAAAATAAGGTTGGCTAGGGGCTTATCAATTTTATTTATTCTTTCAAAGAACCAACTCTTTGATTCGTTGATTCTTTGGATTGTTTTCTTAGTCTCTATTGCATTGATTTCTGCTCTGATTTTTATAATTTCCTCTCTTCTTTTGGCTTTGGGCTTGACTTGCTCTTCTTTTTCTAGCTGTTTGAGGCATAGCATCAAGTTATTTATTTGTATTCGTTCTGTTTTCCTGATGTGGGAACTCAGTGCAATAAATTTTCCTCTGAGGACGGCTTTCGTTGCATCCCACAAATTCCGGTAAGTTGTATCTGCATTTTCATTTTCTTTTAGGTATTGTTTAATTTCTTATGTGACCCACTGATTACTCAAGAGTGTGTTATTCAGGATTTTTGCGGGATTTTTGCAGTATCTTTTATCATTAATTTCTAATTTCAGAGCACTATGATCCAATAACATGCAAGGGATGATTTCAACTCTTTTGCATTTGTTTAAATATGTTCTGTGAGCTAATATATGGTCTATTTTAGAGAATGATCCATGGACTGCTGAGAATAATGCGTATTCTGATGTTGTTGGGTGGAAAATTCTGTATATGTCTATCAAACCTATTTGTTTGCAGGTGTGATTTAGTTCTGTTATTTCTTTGCTCATTTTCTGTCTGGTTGATCTGTCCCTTGGTGTCAATGGCGTATTAAGGTCTCCTGTTACAGTTGTGTTACTGTTAATTTGAGTTTTCATTTCTGTTAATAGTTGTTTTATATAACTGGGTGCTCTGGAGTTTGGTGCGTATATATTTAAGATAGTTATCTCTTCCTCTTGGAGTTTTCCCCTTATGAGTATGTAGTGACCTTCTTTGTCCTTTATGGTCATTGTTGGTTTAAAGTTCACGTTGTCTGTAAACAGAATGGCTACTCCTTCCTTTTTTTGGATTCCTGCTGCATGAAGTATTGTTTTCCATCCTTTGACTTTCAGTCTGTGAGTATCCTTCTGGGTTAGATGGGTTTCCTGTAAACAGCATATGGTTGGATTTTGTTTCTTGATCCATTCTGCTAGTCTGTTTCTTTTGATTGGTGCATTGAGACCATTTACATTAATGGTTATTACTGTTAAATGCTGGTTTATTGTTGGCATGTTATCTCTCTGCTGTTGCATCTTTATCTTTCTGTTCTGTTTAATTATTTGCTTTGCTTAGTGGTTTTTTCCTTTGTGTATCTAAACTGTCTTTCAATATTTTTTGCAGGGTTGGTTTGGCGTTCATGAAGTTCTTCAGCTGTTCTTTGTCATGGAAGTATCATATTTCACCATCAATTTTGAATGATAGTTTTGCAGGATATATCAGTCTAGGTTGGAAATCATTTTGCGTTAGGATCTGGAATACTTCACTCCACGCTCTTCTTGACTTTATTGTTTGTGATGAGAAGTCTGCTGTGATTCTGATAGGTTTTCCTTTATAAGTGATCTGTCTTTTCTCTCTGACAGCTTTTAATAACCTATTCTTGTGTTGGATTTCTGGGATGGTGATTATTATATGTCTGGGTGTAGTTTTATTTTGGTTATGACTATTTGGAGTTCTATATGCTTCACTGATCCTGATGTCGGTTTCTGATCTCATGCTTGGGAAATTTTCAGCTATTACTTCTCTAAATATCCTCTTGCCATCCTTTATGTTGTCTCCTTCTTTTTCATTAATCCCTATCATTCTTATGTTATTTTTCTTTGCATCGCCTTGCAGTTGTTGAATTGTTGTTTCCTGATTCCTTGTTATTTTTAAAAGATCTTTCCTTTCCTGTTCACTAGCTGCAATCCTGTCTTCAAGGTCTGAAATTCTATCTTCACTTTCATTAAGGCGGTTTTTACAACTTTCAGGGGAGTTTTTTATTTCCTGTATATCTCTGTGCATCTGCATTATGTATTCTGTTTGTTTCTTGTATTGCTCGTGTAGGGATTCTATCTTTTTGTTTAGTTCCTCCAATTTTTTATCTGTGTTTTCTTTAGATATATTCAGAATCTCTTTCATTTCTTTTATCATTTCTTCTTTTACCTGGGAGATTATTTCGAGTTTGAATTTCTTTAAAGCTTCCTGGAGTTGCTTGTTAATTTCAGTAGCTATTGTGTCTGATATTTGAGGTGAATGGCATATATTTTCTTCTATATACATTGCTCCTAGGGTTTCTTGAGATGGGCTGGAGGTTTGAGGTTGTAATTTGGTCTTTCATTTTGTCATTTTCCTATATTTTTGTGTTTCAAGTGTTATTTGAAAGCTTCCTCAGGTTCTGTTGGAAATCCCCTTCTATGTTTGCAGCTACTGAGACTCTGGCACCACGCTACCCCAAGCCACGGGGCCTGCAGAACCAATGGCCCTCCTCTGCCTGCTCAGAACTCCGCAGTTCCAGACAAGCTGGGCTTCAGGGACACTGTACACCCACCTGCCCCTTGGAAGCTCCACAGCTCTCCAATCGCAGCTGGGATGTGGAGGCAGATGTAGACGCCTCAAACCCACCTCTCCACTTCACTGCACCTGGAAGCCTGGAGGGACCCAAACAGTCTGGCTCTGGGCAGAGTGCGCTGAGCACTCACCACAGGCTGCAGGGCCTCCGGAACCCATGATGCTCCACCACCCGCCAAGACATCCACAGTCCTCCAGACACACAGGGAGGCTGATGCAGGTGCCCCAGATCTGCCCAGCCCCTCCTCTGCACACTGATGGCTAGGTGCGGGAGGCCCAAACAGGCTGGGCTCCGGGGATAGTGTGGGCCCGCCCACCCCTTGGAAGCTCAGCAGTTCTCCAAGTGCAGCCGGGATGGGGAGGCAGATGTAGAGGCTTCAAACCCACTTCTCCACTTCACTGCACCCGGAAGCCTGGAGGGTCTGGAACAGTCTGGGATTTGGGCAGAGTGCACTGAGCACTCACCACAGGCCGAGGTGCCTCAGGAACCTGCGATCCCTCCCTGCTTGCTGAGATACCCACAGTCCTCCAGACACACCGGGAGGCCCATGCAGGCACCCCAGATCCACCCAGCCCCTCCTCTCAGATCATGCTTATTTCATTATGAAAAATGCATTTAGTCCATCTCCAAAGTTAGCAGTTTCAGCATGGCTCAAAAGTCCAAGTCCAAGTCTCTTCTGAGACTCAAGGCAAACTCTTGGCTGTGAACCCCTGTAAAAATAAAAATAAAATTAACATACTACCAAGATACAATGAGACAGTGCAGAAGCCCCTTCCTTTGTCTGGAGGAGGAGGGATCCCGGGTTCCTGAGGCACCTCAGCCTGTGCCCAGCCACGCCTAGCCATCGGTGTGCAGAGGAGGAGCTGCGCGGATCCGGAGCGCCTGCAGAAGCCCCTTCCTTTGTCTGGAGGAGGAGGGATCCCGGGTTCCTGAGGCACCTCGGCCTGTGCCCAGCCACGCCTAGCCATCGGTGTGCAGAGGAGGAGCTGCGCGGATCTGGAGCGCCTGCAGAAGCCCCTTCCTTTGTCTGGAGGAGGAGGGATCCCGGGTTCCTGAGGCACCTCGGCCTGTGCCCAGCCGCGCCTAGCCATCGGTGTGCAGAGGAGGAGCTGCGCGGATCCGGAGCGCCTGCAGAAGCCCCTTCCTTTGTCTGGAGGAGGAGGGATCCCGGGTTCCTGAGGCACCTCGGCCTGTGCCCAGCCGCGCCTAGCCATCGGTGTGCAGAGGAGGAGCTGCGCGGATCCGGAGCGCCTGCAGAAGCCCCTTCCTTTGTCTGGAGGAGGAGGGATCCCGGGTTCCTGAGGCACCTCGGCCTGTGCCCAGCCACGCCTAGCCATCGGTGTGCAGAGGAGGAGCTGGGTGGATCAGGAGTGCCCGCAGGAGGCCCTTCCATTGTCTGGAGGACTGTGGATATCTCTGCAAGCAGGGAGGGATCACAGGCTCCTGAGGCACTGCGGTCTGTGGTGAGTACCCTAACCCGGCTGCGATCCAAGAGCTGTGGGTCTACCAAGGGGCAGGTGGGCTCACAGTGTCCCTGAGGCCCAGCTTGTCTGGAACCGCGGAGTTCTGAACAAGCAGAGGAGGGCCATTGGTTCTGCAGGCCCAATGGCCTGGGGTAGAGTGGTGCCAGAGTCTCAGTAGCTGCAAATATAGAAGGGGATTTTCAACAGATCCTGAGGAGGCTTTCAAATGACACTTGAAACACAGAAATATAGGAAAATGACAAAATGAAAGACCAAATTACAACCTCAAACCTCCAGCCCATCTCAGGAAACCCTCGGAGAAATGTATTTAGAAGAAAATATATCCCATCCTCCTCATATATCAGACACAATAGCTACTGAAGTTGACAAGCAACTCCAGGAAGCTTTAAAGAAATTCAAACTCGAAATAATATCCCAGATAAAAGAAGAAATGATAAAAGAAATGAAAGAGATTCTAAATATATCTAAAGAAAACACAGATAAAAAATTGGAGGAACTAAACAAAAAGATAGAATCCCTAGATGAGCAATATAAGAAACAAACAGAATACATAATGCAGATGCACAGAGATATACAGGAAATAAAAAACCACTGAAAGTTGTAAAAACCGCCTTAATGAAAGTGAAGATAGAATTTCAGACCTTGAAGACAGGATTGCAGCTAGTGAACAGGAAAGGAAAGATCTTTTAAAATAACAAGGAATCAGGAAACAACAATTCAACAACTGCAAGATGATGCAAAGAAGAATAACATAAGAATGATAGGGATTAATGAAAAAGAAGGAGACAACATAAAGGATATCAAGAGGATATTTAGAGAAGCAATAGCTGAAAACTTCCCAAGCATGAGATCAGAAACTGACATCAGGATCAGTGAAGCATATAGAACTCCAAATAGTCATAACCAAAATAAAACTACACCCAGACATATAATAATCACCATCCCAGAAATCCAACACAAGAATAGATTATTAAAAGCTGTCAGAGAGAAAAGACAGATCACTTATAAAGGAAAACCTATCAGAATCACAGCAGACTTCTCATCACAAACAATAAAGTCAAGAAGAGCATGGAGTGAAGTATTCCAGATCCTAACGCAAAATGATTTCCAACCTAGACTGATATATCCTGCAAAACTATCATTTAAAATAGATGGTGAAATACGATACTTCCATGACAAAGAACAGCTGAAGAACTTCATGAACGCCAAACCAACCCTGCAAAAAATATTGAAAGACAGTTTAGATACACAAAGGAAAAAACCACTAAACAAAGCAAATAATTAAACAGAACAGAAAGATAAAGATGCAACAGCAGAGAGATAAGAATCCTACAATTAACCAACATTTAACAGTAATAACCATTAATGTAAATGGTTTCAATGCACCAATCAAAAGAAACAGACTAGCAGAATGGATCAAGAAACAAAATCCAACCATATGCTGTTTACAGGAAACCCATCTAACCCAGAAGGATACTCACAGACTAAAAGTCAAAGGATGGAAAACAATTCTTCATGCAGCAGGAATCCAAAAAAAGGCAGGAGTAGCCATTCTGTTTGCAGACAACGTGAACTTTAAACCAACAATGACCATAAAGGATAAAGAAGGTCACTACATACTCGTAAGGGGAAAACTCCAAGAGGAAGAGATAACTATCTTAAATATATACGCACCAAACTCCAGAGCGCCCAGTTATATAAAACAATTATTAACAGAAATGAAAACACAAATTATCAGTAACACAATTGTAACAGGAGACCTTAATACGCCATTGACACCAAGGGACAGATCGACCAGACAGAAAATGAGTAAAGAAATAACAGAACTGAATCATACCTGTGAACAAATGGGTTTGATAGACATATACAGAATGTTCCACCCAACAACATCAGAATACACATTCTTCTCAGCAGTACATGGATCATTTTCTAAAATAGACCATATATTAGCTCATAGAACATATTTAAACAAGTGCAAAACAGCTGAAATCATCCCTTGCATGTTATCGGATCACAGCGCTCTGAAATTAGAAATTAACGATAAAAGATACTGCAAAAATCCCACAAACACATGGAAACTGAATAACACACTCTTGAGTAATCAGTGGGCCACAGAAGAAATTAAAGAAGAAATCAAACAATACCTAAAAGAAAATGAAAATGCAGATACAACTTACCGGAATCTGTGGGATGCAATGAAAGCCGTCCTGACAGGAAAATTTATTGCACTGAGTTCCCACATCAGGAAAACAGAACGAATACAAATAAATAACTTGATGCTACACCTCAAACAGCTAGAAAAAGAAGAGCAAGTCAAGCCCAAAGCCAAAAGAAGAGAGGAAATTATAAAAATCAGAGCAGAAATCAATGCAATAGAGACTAAGAAAACAATCCAAAGAATCAACGAATCAAAGAGTTGGTTCTTTGAAAGAATAAATAAAATCGATAAGCCCCTAGCCAACCTTATTAAAAAAAGGGAAGAAAAAGCTCAAATTCATGCAATAAGAAATGAAAAAGGAGAAGTCACTACAGACCCAATAGAAATACAGAAGATCATCAACACCTATTTCGAAAACCTCTACACTCAAAAGTTTGATAACACAGAAGAAATAGACAGTTTCTTAGAAGCATATGAAGTGCCAAAGCTAGATCAAGAGGATGTAAAATTGTTGAATAACCCAATCTCTGTTAATGAAATTGAAAATGTAATTAAGTCCTTACCCACCAAGAAGAGCCCAGGCCCAGATGGATTCACTGCAGAATTCTACAAGAAATTCAAAGAAGACCTAATGCCGACACTCCTCAAACTATTCAATGAAATTGAAAGGGAAGCAATCCTTCCTAAGTCATTCCTGGAATCAAATATCACTCTAATACCAAAACCTGAGAAAGACCCAACTAAAAAAGAGAACTATAGACCGATCTCCCTAATGAACACAGATGCAAAAATCCTCAATAAAATATTGGCAAATAGGATCCAGCAAATCATCAAGAAGATTATACACCATGACCAAGTGGGATTCATCCCAGGAATGCAAGGATGGTTCAACATACGCAAATCAATAAATGTAATCCACCATATCAATAAAGCCAAAAATAAGAATCACATGATCATTTCTATAGATGCAGAAAAAGCCTTCGATAAGGTCCAACATTTATTCATGATAAAAACTCTACAGAAAATTGGAATAGATGGTCTTTACCTCAATATAATAAAGGCCATTTATGACAAACCAACAGCCAGCATCATACTAAATGGCCAAAAATTGAAAGCCTTTACTTTAAAATCAGGCACAAGACAAGGATGTCCTTTATCACCACTCCTATTTAATATAGTACTGGAAGTACTAGCCAGAGCAGTTAGGCAAGAAAGAGAAATAAAAGGGGTAAAGATAGGAAAAGAAGAAGTTAAGTTGTCATTGTTTGCAGATGACATGATACTCTACATAGAAGACCCCCTAAGCTCCATTGAAAGACTCTTAGATACAATAAATAAATTCAGTAATGTGGCTGCATACAAAATCAATACTCAGAAATCAATAGCATTCCTATACACAAACAACAAAACCACAGAGAGGGAAATAAGGGAAACTGGACTATTCACATTAGCAAGCAAAAAAATGAAATATTTAGGAATTACTCTTACAAAAGAAGTGAAAGACTTATACAGTGAAAACTATATTACACTGAAAAAGGAAATTGAAGATGATCTCAGAAAATGGAAAGACATCCCTTGCTCATGGATAGGAAGAACAAACATTGTGAAGATGGCCATTCTCCCAAAACTCTTATACAGATTCAATGCAATCCCAATAGAAATACCATCAACATACCTTATAGATCTAGAGAAATCACTCCTAAATTTCATCTGGAACCAGAAGAGACCTAGAATCGCAAAAGCAATTCTAAGCAGCAAAGACAAAGCAGGAGGCATCACAATCCCTGACTTGAAATTATACTACAAAGCAACAGTAGTAAAATCAACATGGTATTGGAATCAAAACAGAGCTGAAGATCAATGGAATAAATTAGAAGATACAACCACAACTACAAACACACTCAACCACCTTATCTTTGATAAAGGAGCCAAGCAGGTTCATTGGAAGAACGACAGTCTCTTTAATAAATGGTGCTGGAAAAACTGGCTCTCCATTTGCCGAAAACTAAAGCTAGACCCATGTCTATCACCATGTACTAAATTAAAATCTAAATGGGTCAAAGATCTGAATATTAAAACAGAAACGCTAAATCTATTGGAAGACAAATTGGGTAGAAACCTTGGAGACATAGGAGTAGGTAGAGAATTCATGAATAGGACTCAAACTGCACAGGAAACACTTCCCAGAATCAATAACTGGGACCACTTCTTATTAAAAAGTTTTTGCATGTCAAAAGAAATCTCCAGCATAGTGAAAAGAAAACCCACAAACTGGGAAAAGATTTTAGTGAACTCTCTTTCAGACAAGGGACTCTTGTCTAAAACATATAAAGAATTAAAAAAACTCAGACCTCCAAAATTCAAAGATCCAATCCAAAAATGGGCATCTGAGATGAATACACAATTCTCAGATGAAGAAATGCAAATGGCAAATAAATACATGAAAAAATGCTCATCATCATTGGTCATTAGAGAAATGCAAATTAAAACCACACTGAGATACCATCTCACTCCTGAAAGAATGGCCAGGATCAAGAAAACCAACAACAACAAATGCTGGAGAGGCTGTGGGGAAAAAGGAACTCTCCTGCACTGTTGGTGGGAGTGTAGACTGGTACAGCCTTTGTGGAAGTCTGTCTGGAGGTTTCTCAAAAAGTTGGGATTGGAAATCCCATTTATTCCAGCTATTCCACTTCTAGGCATATTCCCAGAAGAACTGAAAGCATCATACCACAGGGATATATGTGCACCTATGTTTATAGCAGCACAATTTGTAATCGCCAGATCTTGGAAACAACCCAAGTGTCCATCAACTGAGGAATGGATAAAAAAAGTTGTGGTATTTCTATACAATGGAGTATTATTCAGTTATAAAGAAGGATCGCATTGAGATATTTATCAATAAATGGGCGCAGCTTGAGACCATACTCATAAGTGAAATAAATCAATCTCGCATGTATGGATACCGAATAGTTTCCCTAATGTAAGTAATGATTCAAATATATAAAAATATGTGATAATCATGATTCCCCATTATGTGGCCTTGAAGCCTTATAAAATTTTCACTTATTAATTAGAAAGGCTTTATTCTGGGCTTTTTGATATGGAAATATTTGAAGCTATAGTATATGAAGTTTTATCCAAATATTTTAAGGAAAAAGGCAGACACTATGGTAACTACTATTCTTTAAAAAAATTATTTAGCTATTTCTTAAGTTTATTTTAATCAAGGGAAAAATTTAAAAAATTAGGATATATAGTAGTAACTCTTTTTGATCTCCTATTAACTTGTTTTGAAGTCCTGTAATACTCCCAAGATCTTGTTTTGACTGATTAGACTCTGTTCCATTCTGTGCGATAGTAGCAAGTCTGAGGGTATAGGCAACTAATTTGAAGGCAATAAGATTCACAAAGATGCCCATTCTGGTTTGACTATTGTTTCCTTTGGAAGTCCTGTAATGTTCACAATGCCTAAGTTTTATTGGTCTTGTTCTCCACTGTTTTGTCCAACTTTATAATATCTAATGAGATAGACAATTCCTTTTAAGGAAACAAGAGACAATGTTGATAACCATTGTTAATAACCTTGTACTCTGTTCTACATCATGTGCTATGTCTATCCTTGGTTTTGACTTACAGCTTTGTTTTGCCATATTTGACTTTATTCTCCCCCCCAAAAAAGTAATAAGAACTAAGGAGTAATAAAATCCAAAATGTGTAAATTTTGTTGTAAAAAAGAGAGGGAGGGAAAAAAAAAGAGCTCTAACGGATATAACAGCAAGTGTGTTTAGGGATGTTAAATAGCTGACTATATTAATGTTTTTGGATCATTGAACACAGCTGTTTGCAGTCTCTCTGTTTGAATGTCTACTTTGTATTCTTTGATACTGTGATTTGAGCAACTATTTTCAAGATGATAATATGTAATCTATTAACAGGTGATTTCTTACTGTTATGGTTTTTTTTTGTAGTTCTGTATTACGTGTACCCTTACACCGCTTTGTTTTGTTTTGTGTTTTTCTCTTTTTCCTCTTAAATAAAAAATAAAAAATAAAAAAAAGATACAATGAGACAGGACAAAAGGGAAGAATAGGAAAATAGAAAGACAGGGAGGACAGGACCAAAGTAATAGTTAAACACAGCAGGGCAAGCATTGGTTCCACACCCAGCATCTGAGGTGCATAGTGCTGAGAAGTGAAATTTCCAAAGAGCTTTGGCACTATCTGAAGCTGCAGGCAGTAGCTAAGAGATACATGAGCTGATCTGAATGGACTCTGTCAGGTTATGCTTGGGTGAAGGTCACACATGCATCTGGTTATGGTGACTAGAGCTGACAGAGTGAGTGGCCACTTGGTCCTCAGGTAGGTGTGTGAGAATCTACTGCTGTGTCACCCAAGTCTATTGATGCTCTGTTGTATCTGGCTCCCATTATACAAGTGTATCTCATTGATTTGTAACACAAGATTCCCTCATTCCTTCTTGGGGAGAAGGAAGGTCTAGGTCATGTAGGGCAGACTTCACTAAAACATGGGGCGTTGCTCAGGGTCTCTCAACCTAGTCCCAAAGGATTAGAGGGACAAAATGCATAGTCACTGAGGCTGCACCAGGAATATTCATGCCACCCTTTTCCTTTCCTCTAATGTATTTCCGACCCCCACAGTAGCACATGGATGGCCCTGGGTTGCTTGCTTGGCAGGAGAATCAGACTTGCACCCCTGATGGGTTCTGACCCTCAGAGGCCTTGCGTTTGTCTAGTGAGTCACTGAAGTTGTTCTGACACAGGTCATTGCAGGGAACCCTGGAGACTCTGCCGTGTGCCAAGTACAGCTCCTCAGCTCCGGGCATCCTTCTTTGCCTGCAACGTAGAACAGTGGCTCTGAACATGGCTGTCAGGCCTCTGAGGGCTCCCCAACACTCTTTCAGGGTTCTGCAAGGTCCATGTTATTTTTACAATAACACTAAGAAAATATTCCATGCAGAAGAATTCCAAATAGTGGAAACATTGTCCCAAGAAGGTACGACATAATCTCCATTCAGTAAGTATGGCCAGGCTGTGTGTAGTGATTTCTTTGTAAGGGGAATGGTACAGAATGGAGAAACAGTCACTTTACACCAGTGAGACCTGACAGAACACCTGCCTTCAGGTGTCCCGAGCAACAACAGCAGTAAGAGGTCGTGGTGATGGTTTGTATCCTTGCATTGGCGTTGATTTCACAGGTGGCAATTTGCCTTTTGGTCTTTTCCTTCAAACCCATGAAGCCAGTCTACCTAAGATGTAACATCAGGAAATGATACAAATCAAGAGACAGTCCCCAAAATGTATGACTAATATTCTTTCAAACTGTCAAAGTCATCCAAACTAAAGAATATCTGAGAAATTGACAGGAAGAGGCTAGGATGACACAAGGCTGAGTGTGTGTGGGTCCTGGGAGAGATCTTGAAAAAGAAAAGGATGTTAGGGAAAATTAAGAAATCTGCATGAACTGTGACTTTAGTTAATGATACTGTTTTAGTTGTGAAAAGCGAGCCATATTAATGCAAGATGTTAATAATAAGAGGAACTGGGTGTGGGGTTTATAAAACTTCTTTTTAATCATTTTAATGTTTTTGAAAATCTAGAATATACTTGGATTCTTGAAATTTGCTAATAGTATCAGTCATAAGAGTTCTCAATGCACACACATGCTCACACACGCGCACACACAGACATGCTCCCAAATGGCAGCGAGGTGAGGTGATGTATGTGTTGATCAGCTGATCATGTTGTAATATTTCAGAGGATTCAAATGCATGCAAATTGTGATCAGTGAAGAATTAGTAAAGCAGAAAGGATATTTTAAACCCCACAAAGACATCTTTACCTTCTCTGCTGTGCTGACTTTTAGTGGTGCAGAAACAATAGTTCAATACCCAGCGTGTTCCACTCTGCCAGTAGACTGCCTTCTCCAGCATCACAGCTGCCGGCATAACCAGCTGTATTAAATCTTGATTCCTGAGCACTTCTCTTTTGAATATTCTACATGCTGCAATGGAAGGTGGGCATGAAACGTCTCAGTGCACCAAAACACAGGGATTCACCCTGGAAAGCATTCCTGTGATTGAGTTGTGAGCTGAACCTTAAAAAATAATTACTGTTATTCAGACTTGGGCACTTAGCATGAAGTGGCTCACGAATGAATGACATAAGCCTGATACTTCAAGGGCAGCCGTGGACGGTGTTTGTGGCTCTTGGTGAAATTTGAGCTCTCAAGCTGAAGATAACTGTACAATAGTCATTAATTCACACACTGTTCTGCTCCCTGAAGGAAGTCTTTGCTGACTGGCGTGGTTACTTGGGGAAACTGTTTTCAGCTTATTATTTTCTTGTGGTTTCCCAATGAATAAATAACATCTTATTATTAATCTCTGAATGGATTTTTAAAACTAGAATTCACATGGTGTGTTTACTTTGTCTGTTATCCAAGTTCAATTAAGTTTATTTACTTGGGTTTGGTGAATGCCCATAATGATGCCATTAGAGAACAGAGAGTAGAGGGACAGTGGCTGTCCTGATGGTTTGGAGTGAGTATATGATCAGTTACCTACTCAGTCTAAGGGGAGCTGAATCTCAGAGCTTGGATGTGTGACCTACTCTGGAGAGGTAAGCTCTGTGGGGTCCTTGTTTCTCTGAGCCACGTTGGACTAGGGCGTGTACATGTGTGAATACTTGAGCTTGACATGTGGACAGATGCCATAGTCAGTTCAGCAAATCTGCCTGAAGGAATGTGAGCTCTTCCGGGTCACTGAGGCTGGCTAGGTGCTTGGGCCCCTTTAGCTGGGACATAACTGATGATTTCTGTGGCTGAGTGCTTTGGACCTACAGGAAGGATTGTTACAGCCAATAATGGAACTAGAAGGAAAGGGAATGGATGGCTAGAGAACCCCTCAGAGTTCTCTGGGTGTAAGGTAGATAGGAAAACTGGTGGACACATCTTGATCCTGGAGCCCTGGTAAGTGTCTGGGGCATATGGTGGTGCCAGAGACTGGAGAACCAATACAGTGACCCATTTTGGGGCTGTCAACCTTCCATAGATGAGCTGAGGGGTCCCTTGGCACATCCATCTGGGCAGAGTCAAAATTAAGCACACATTAAGCTCAAAGCATCCTAAATTGTCTTGTGGGGAAACTGAGGTAGTAGCTGGAAACAGTAGCTCCATGAGCTCCCTCTGGGCAGTTTCTTCCATGGGAACCTGGGTCTCCCAGGATGTGTCCTGGTACTTCTGATTCAAGAACCATAACCTCAGGATAGAGTGGTTCAAGGGAAACCAGCCCTACCCTAAGTTATGAGCTGTTTTATGCTGAGATTTTTATTGTCCCAAGAGGAAGTGCAGTAGGATGCATAATCAGTAGTGAGCCAGGGCAATCAGCTTTCCAGCAGATAAAAATATGGCCATGGTAACGCTCAGTCCCTGCAGCCTATTATTTTTATGTTTGCTAAATAATATTTAAAAGTAACTTTCTCCACGAGCACAACAGTGCATCCCCAAGCAAATGATAAACAGGAAACTGGCCATCTGCAGTTGGTCCCCACTGCTTCTGCTGCAAGACACCTTCGCTCAGCTCCCAATGGGCAAGGACTCAGGCAGAAAGGACAAGTCTGGTGACCCGGTAGGATGTTCTATGAAGATGCCGATTTCAGTATGAATAAGAAAAAGTGGGTCTGTTGAAGGACGCATTGTGAATGTGACAGAGACTCCCACCCTTTGACCTGACAAACGTGCGGAGTGTCCCCTGCCCAGCCCACATTTCCTGCCACTGTGTGTTGAGCACGTCGTCAGGATCAGCCTGTCTACCTGCCTTAGAGCTCTGGGGGTCCTAGACATGGACTGAAGCATGGAAGGGGCCACAGCCCTGCAGGGGCAGAGCTGGATGCAGAGCCAGTAACTGAGCTCATGTCCTCCTGGGTCTGCTGAGCGCCAGCCTTAGTGGCTGGGCACTGGCCCTCCCTGAGTAGCAGGTGGTGGGGCCAGGTCCCTAGTGGCTCTGGTCTTGGATCCTGGGGGCTGTGATCTGTAGAAAGGCAGGAGGAATGGCCATGGCCAGTGCATTGGGTCCCACTGCCCTTCCTGAGCAGAGAAGGGTGGGCAGGAGGGGAAGGAAAGCGTCATCACCAGCCCAGCAGGAGGCCTGGGGGAGGATGACAACCTCAGAGAGAATTCTGTGCCCGGGCTCTGCCTTCTACCACTGTGGGACAAAGCGTGCACCTCCCTTGTTCTTCACTTCCTGCCTCTGCAGAAAGAGGGTTTGGGAGTCAGGTGGAGACATAAGTGTGGGTGGAAAGAAGCCAGTGGCAGGGTCTCTCCACAACAAATGGCAAAACTGGCTTGTTACCAAGCTGGAGAAGACAGACTGATTGCACAGCATTAGTGCTGGGCATGTAAAAAACTACACAAAAATGAATTTTTTTGAGGCAGGGTCTCGGTGTGTGGTTCAGCCTGGGCTTGAACTCTGTATGTAACCCAGACTGGCCTTAAACTCACAGCAACCCTCCTGCCTCAGCCTCCCAAGAATCGGAATTACAGGCATGCACCATACCTGGCTTGCAAATGAATTAAATAGGTCTTTATGTCATGCCCTAAAATGAACTACAAAGAAGCCCTCATGAAAGTCCTATTTAACATTAATTTCAAATTGGAAAGAGATTTTATTTATAAAAGCCAAAGGGTATATGACAAAATATCTATAGTACTGCTGAACAAAAAAATTGACTCAGCAGAAATTGAGGGGACTATTTAACAAAAAAGGTCAATGTCTCGTGCTTTTTATATTAGACTGATTGTAGTTTTCAGGCTCTTATTGTCCATTTTGTCTGTAGCTCTTTGATAAAGAAGAGGTTGGATCTCAGCTAGCACTGGCTATTTTAAGTGTTTTCTCATGCCCTTGGCCTATTTTTCAAATTAGTGTCATCATCTTTTTCATACTAATTTAAAAGACTCTTTGTCAGCTAAGGAAATTAGCCACCTACCTGTGTATTGAACATTATTAACAGTTCCTTGGGCTGGGGATTTAGCTCAGCGGCATAAGTGCCTGCCTTGCAAGCAGGCAGTCGTGAGTTTGATCCCCGGTACCGATAAAAAGGAAAAAGACAAAAAAACAAAAACAGTTCCTTTACCGCATTGCTCGTGATCTAAGACTTTAGAGTTCTGTGCTTTTTACTGTTCTCTTTTGCTGAGTGCTATGTTTACATGTTTGAATCTGGTTCTGTTCCCTTACATGAAATCATTGGAAATCATTCGACTCAGTATTGTTAAAATTTTACTCAGAAGTGTTCCTCATCATTTTATGATTTTATACTTTGTTTTAAAATATTTTATCCATCTGGAACTAATCTTCACAGTAAGAGTGAGCCAAGGATCTGACTTTATTCTTTCTAAAGGTCCCCAAAATGTTCATCGAATAATCCCCCTTCCTGTCCCATTTTTATCACAAGTCACATTCGCGTGCGCTTACTTCCCCCGCCTGTCTCTGCTTCCTGCCCGCCATTTGCACAGGGTCAGCTCCGCTCTCTCATCCAGGTCCCTCTGCAGTGTGCCTGAACACCCCATAGCATAGACCTGACTTAAAAAACCCCTGCCCCTCCCGAGTCCTCCCAGCACTTCTCCATGTCCATCCAGCCCATGCGTATGCGAAAACCATGCTCTGTTCTGAATTTGTGGCTATGCTATTTAGAGGCCACTAATTTTTCATAGCAGAGACCTGTCTGCAGACGAGACGGACCTCTTATTTTCACTTTAGAAAATTTTAAATTAAAATGACTTATGCACATGAGTTTAAAAGAATCAAATGCCACTGCACTATTTATAACAGAAACCACAGGCCCTTAGTATTGAAATGGATGTTCCCAAGCAGCATTCACAGCACAGCGTAGACTGGCTCCTTGCTGTGGTGAGTGAGGGGTGAGTGACTCAGGACCTTAGAAACTGAGGGGGACTTCTCAACCCTGTGATGAGCATCTGGGAAAAGCCCTGCTCAGCCAGGCTGGGAGGTGGGGAGGTGCCTTGGAATATTAAAATCAACACTGACGTGGGGAAGGCGATTACTGGCTTCAGGGAAAATTTAAAAGTAGATAAGTAAATCCTAGGAAAAAAAATCATGCTGACATCTGCTGTGTGGTGTCAGGTGAAACGGGTAAGTTCCTAGAAAGATACAACCATCCACACGGAAGGAAAAAAGGAGAGAAAATCTGGACAGACCTCTGGTAAGTGGAGAGATTGGATTAGAAACTTAGAATCTTCCCACAAAGAAAACCCCAAGACTAGGTGGTCTCACTGGTGAAACAAACGAAACGTTTAAGGAATTAACACCAGTGCTTCGCAAATGCTTCCAAAGAGTAGTTTGAGTCATTATCCAGCTCCTTCTGTGAAGATTATGTTACTCTGATATCAAAACCAGACCCAGCCTAAGAAAAGTAAAGAACAGTGGTCCTGGTGAATACCGCTGTGGAAGCCTCCAGAAAACACCAGCGGCCCAGATCTACATGGAGAAGATGACACAACGTGACCAAGTAGAGTTTAGTCCGGAAGCAGCATGCTGGGTCCCTCTTAGAGACTCTCTTGGCTGGTGAGGAGACCTGGGGATTTATATTAGTTTCATGGGTGTTTGCAATTGCATTTTTTTTTTTTCTTCTTGAGATACAGTCTTGTTATGCAGTCCAGGTTGGCCTTGAGCTCACTTTGTAGCCCAGGCAGGCTTGAACACACAATGATCCTCCTGCCTCAGCCTTTGGAGTATAATTGTGTCTTGAAATATTTCACTGCTGGCTGCCTGAATCTTTGTTTTGGAGTTGGGCATCTATTTTCTTTTCACTCAGTCTGTGATTTCCTTGGCTCTGTTTATAAGAAATTTTTAAGATGGGAAATCTGAGCACTTGAGGCCTCATTTTATTAATAAATCCAGCTTCCTGTTGGCCCTGCTCCGGCAGAGGCACCTGCTGCCTCCTACCTGTGCAGGCTCTCTGCTCAGCCTTTGACCCTTCGGAGCAGGGCCCTCCCGCTGCTGCATGGAGTCAGAGCCCTGCTCCCTGTCTGTCTCCCTGATTCAAGAGCCAAACCACTGTCTATACAGCCCCTCTTGCCAGGCTGAAGTGCAGTGGCTCACTGGTCCCTTCTCTCCAGGGGCCTCCTTTGACACCATTACAGCAGGAGCAGAAAGGGACCACGTCCCCACAGTGGGGTAGGAATCCAGGCTCCCTTTTTGTCCTTTACTGAGCCAGGCTGGGGGGTTAGTGTGTCTGGTTCAGCCGGGCACAGAGGGACGCCTGGGTGCCTGCTCAGCCTTTCTGGTTTGGTTAGAAGCAGGGCCACAGTCCGTTTCTCTGATAATTGGTGAAGGCAGAGAGGTCACTCACTTGACATTATCAGCCTTGTCGGCCCTGAAGTTCCTAGCTAACCTGCAATCTTCTCCCCACCATTCAGTCTTGTCATTTTCACTGTATGTAAAATATCCAGGGTTTTTGGCTGAACCGAAAGGAATGGGGAAAGTCCATCCACCCTGTCTTGGTGGAAGCCAGCTCTCCCCTTCTCTGTTCTTAGCATCTGCCCTCCTCTTATGTCCCATCATTTGGATATCTTTGCAGAGTATGTCAGTAGTTTCCTGGGGTTTATAGTACACCTTTCTAAATGGTCAATGACCATCTTCAAATAACACTGCAGCTCATGTCCAGTGGTCCAGGAGCCTTGTGATTCCCCCTATGGAGCTACAAATTCCTTCCTCTTTCCATCTTGTAAAGTCCCAGTGCATTTGCTATGATTATTATTTTAAACAATTGCCTTTGAAATCAGTTATGAGCAAGAAATAGGAAAGCCCAAGCTTTTATTTTTCTTTCCTTTACTCCTCCTGTACTTTTCTTTCTTTACACGGTTCCCAGCTCCTTGGGAAGGGTTAACATTTCTTTAAGAAGAGGTGTGCTGGCCATTAAGTCCCTCAGCTTCTGTTTGCCTGAGATTTTTTCATTCTCCTTTACGTTTGAAGGGTAATTTTGCTGGGTATAGAATTCTAGGTTGGGGAACTTCCAGGAAGGGGGTAGAGTGATGAGCAACAGAAAAAGAGCCTCTCCAAGAGTCAGTGTCCAGACACTGGAATATAGCAAGACGAGGAAGAGAAACAGGAGGGAGGTGGGTCCCTGGGCCCAGAAGGGATCTAAAGTGGGAACTGAAGCCCATAGAGAAAGATGATCCAGGAATCCAGCAAAAATAAGAAAACCATGCTGTGGACTGAGGAGAAAAAGCCGTTCTTCTGCAATAAACCAGCTGCCAGACTTGGAGAGGAAGTCACCCACCCCTCAGAGAGCCAGATGCAACAGGCAGAGAGAAGAGGCCAGGCCCCCCAGTGAACTCGCTCTGAGGACCGGAGGAGAAGCCACATCCCAGAGTGAGTCCACCCCAAACAGGTCCAGGAAACATAGACACAAAATCAATTGGAAGTCACTCACCTGAAATTTCTGAAATGATAGCATCTAAAGGAAACAACTTAATACTTACATAGTTTGATTAATTTGGCATGCCTGTAGCTCACCCAGAACAAGTCCAGGAGACTTTGGCATAGAAAGAAGTGCAAGCCACACACTGAAATCTCTGAGATGATAGCAACTGTAGTAAAGAAAGGACTCAGAGCTTATATTGTTTGATTAACTTTGCATGCCTCTATCTAGTGGGTGAGCAACTATTTGGAGAATAAAAACGTGCAGGGCAGTAATTATTGTTGATTTTCTACTGTCCTGTTTTTGAAATCCAAGGTTGTTCTCATTGTTTTATTCTCTTTAGAAGAAAAAGAATTCTAGGTTGGTATCTTCCTTTCAGAACCTCCCTCAAGTACGGCCTCCCAGGTGGATCAGCAGTAGAACTGCCAAGACACAGCCTCTGAACATATTCAACAATGACTGCATTGGCAACTTACAAAAAAAAAAAAAAAAGGTACTAAGTAATACTTGGACCAAAAATACACACACGTTCTATTCTTGCACACATCAGTAAAATTTGCTCAGAATTATTAATTTTTGTTCTTTGATGGGGGTGAATTTGCTTCTGATTTACCTAATTAGCATTCCTCAGTTGGTAGGAAGTTGGAAAGCTTGTTACATGTCTACCAGTCATCCAGACTTCCTTTCCCCATAAATCATCTGCCTGCCTGCTTAGGTCATTTTGGGTTGTTTATCTCCTTGTTCATTTGTGAGGTAACCACACATTTTCCACATCAATTCTTCCCCAATTGTATTAAAAGTACACTTATCAATCTGTAGCTTGCCAAGGGTTCATTATACTCTTGTAAGTATTTTTCCTTTTTATGAAGTCTGATTTTGCATGTTGTTTCTTAATGGTTTTGGTTTCATAACTCACTGAACATTTCTTTGCAATATATCTGTTATAACTTTTGTCACTATTGACTTCATCAGCTTTCCGTGGGTGTAATTCCGATATTATTTTGCTAACCTTGAGGGTAATGCTTAGTTAATTTTCAGAAGAAGTTGCTTCATAGATTTCTGGGTAGGAGGGCTTTCTTCTCTACATAGGTTATTACATTAATTTAATTGATTGAAGTTAGTGAATCTGGGTTGGCTTTTTCACGTCTCCCTAAGCCTCCAGCTGGATCATGGGATCTGGTGTTATCCACTACCCACATGGAGGGCCTCACCCGCCACCCCAGCACACGTGTGTGTCTGCCTGCACAGAGGAGGGGACAGTTTCCACCACTTGCAGTTTCTGCTGCATGCTGTAGACAGGCTCCTGTATACATTTGACTGCGGAATTCACAGGGACCCTGTCTGCTTCTGGGTAAACTCAGCCTCCGTCTGGAATTCCCCTGCCTGGAAGCAAACTGCCCTTGGCATTCTCTCCCTCCCTCCCTCCCTCCCTCCCTCCCCATTTCTTGTACCACCAGTCTCGTGTGATTCAGCTGGGCCTCTGAGAAGCTTCTGCATGGGAGGAAATGGACTCGATTCAGCTGGATGTTGACTCCTGTGTTCCCCAGAGCTGGTCTGTGGATCATCCTGCCCAGAAACAGCCATGCAATGTGCTGGGATCTACAGAATCATACAACCAGAAATAGACCGTGCTCCAGATTGTACTTGTGTCAGTGTCCCTACAGATAGGACAGTGTCAGCTACAGAGTCCTCTCTCTACGACCTCAGGGGTGTGAAGTTCGTCCCCGTGAGCTCCCCTTGGTTTTCCCTGTCTGTCCTATGCTAGGCATGTGGCCAGAACACTTCGGTGTCTATGTTCTCCAGGGAGGCTCCAGGCAGAGCAGGGCCAGGAACAATGTGCGGGGGACTCAGACCTGCCTGAGTCATTCTTTGTGTTAATGCCGTCTCCTGGAAACCGCAGTTCCCAAGGCCCCGACCCGCAGAGTGATATATCTCCTGTTGCTTCATACATATTTATTGGAAATTAATGATGATAAGCAGCTGCTTTCTGTATCTGCCAAGAGGTGCATTTTCATAATTCTCTTCTGTTTTGAAAAGTGTTGACTCATCAGAGGAACCAGGCCAGACATGGGAAGCCGAGGCTGCCTTCCTGGTGCAAACCCAGTATTCAGACCTCTACCTCCTGCCTTACCTCAGTCTCAGCCCAGTCGGGGGCACCTGTAGACCCTGCAGATGGCAGGAGGAGGCTCTCAGGACTGGCACTGTCGGACCCTGGGGGAGAGGACAGGGTCACCCAGCACCTGTCAGCAGACGTCTCCCCAATACTTTTACCCCCAACCCACAGCTACTTTCTGCTCTTCTTTACCCCCTTCCAAACATATACCCACGTGCCACACACACAAGCACACACATACACATATGCCACACTCACATACCACACATGCATATACTCCACATGCACACTCACAGGCCACACATGCAGGGACACACACAGTCATACACAGGTGCACACTCCATGCACACACACACACACACACACACACACATACACAAACACACACACAGACACCACATCACACACACACATTCTCCTAGCATTTCAGATGTCAAGCCCGCACCTTTTCCCCAAGGCTAAGCCCGAATCTCTGCTTCCAGGCTCACTCAGAAAGCCAGCATCCCTGTAGGGTCCTACGTCCTTGACAGATGGGTGGGGTCATGTCATGGTGATGATTGGGTTTGGGTGGCTTCACACACATTTCGGAATAAGGTGTCCCATGTCCCTGGGCCTTTATGGAGCCCCATCCTTTCTCCTGGAGCTCCTTCTGTAGGCACTTGCTCCTGGGTTAGTGGCATAAAGTGACAATGAAGGAAGGTGTCATGCTGGGGATTGAGACCCATGGGGAGCACAGCTGGGTGAGTCCAGGTACCCCAGGCCGACCTGCGCTCCTGCACTGCCAGGTGGAGGGACATGGACACATTCCTGATTGTTCCCTTGCCCGGCTTCTGTTCAGTAGGGGCAGCGCTTCATCAAATGCCTGAGGGCTTGGGCTCTGCAACTTTAGTCTGGCCTAGGCAGCAGTATCCTCTGGGGACTCACAGTGACACACACTGATCCTCAATGACACACAGAAAGTACACAGGCAAGAAAGGTGTTTGCATCACATGATGATATCACCTGGAGCAGCTACTAACAGTGCTGGGCTGAACAAAACAGCGAGCCGGGAGACCAAAGTGTAGAGATACCTCCAGAGCGCAGGAACAGGGCTGTGGGATGCATAGGAGCTGACTCTTGCCCACAGGATGCGCTGCAGGGGAGGAGATCTGCTGACTCAGGTGTTCTGCTGCACCAATGGAAGTCCAACCTGGACGTCGAGGATGGAGGGAGTTTCCCCAAAAGCAGAAGAGCAGGACATTGTTGCTACTTGTGACCTTCGTGGGATGGGGTGAATCCAAATAATCTCAGGGCTGGAAACACAAGGGGCCTGACTAGAGACACCAGGTTTAGGGATCCTTTGTGTGTAATTCTACTGAGGGAAACAAAGTCAGAATACAAATACCTACAGAGTACAGACTGGCTATAAAGTGCATAATATTCAGTATTTATCCAACAGAAAAATGAAGACAAGGGTGGCTACTGTAGGGAAGAGGGCATGCATCAAGCCTTTATTTTTCATTGTGTCATAAATAGAATATTTCTCTTTCCATTTTCAGTATTGCCACTGTGGACATATGGAAAAGTTCCTGGAGGAATAGTTGTTGTTCTTTAAGTTGTATCACTTGATGATTCTAATTTACATTCAGCTCTTTGCATTGCAGGAAGCCTATAACATCTACCAACAATAGAACCATTCATATGTCCCTGTAGTACCTCCATCACTTGCACATTTGCTCTTACTATGGGAGTGACTAAGAGCATCCAGTTAGTAGTGGGAGATGTCAGTTTTGATTTGTTCCTGACTGTAGGATGCAGCACTGTGACCTCAGGCTTCTCACATACGAAGGAGTTCAGCTAGCTGTGTGCAGATCTAGCTCTGGAAGGTGTGGATATATCTTAATTATTTTTCTCCTTGCTGAGACAAAATACCCAACACCCAAAGTTAAAGGAGGAAAGGTTTATTTTGTTCATGGTTTGTGGAGGTTTCAGTCCATCACCGGCTGGCTCCAAGGCAAGGTGGCATGGCAGAGGAGAAACAGTTCATGGTGGGCAGAAGGTAGCAATGCAATAAGCAAGGGACAACCTTTCTATCCATAGCTCTTTCTACTCCTTACATCTTATCCAGGCTACGTAGGGTGAGTAGCACTCACACCCTTCATCCTAGTGCCCTTGATCCTAGCATTTCACTATTAAGGAATCCTAGCATCACACTCTAGATACACTCACCTCTGAAAAAATTCCACCTCTGACTGCAGGAGGCTTTGGGAGACATCTAGATACAAACCGTAACAGGACAACACTTGCAAGTTCACAGGGGTCCCTCACCCCTTCAGCTGCTCTTGGACTCTCCTGAAGAAGCTCTTCTACTTGCATGACTCATCTCTTCCTCCTCCATCTTTATACTTTTTAAAAATTTTTCTTGCCTTATTATGATGGCAAACATCTCTAATGCAATGCTTACTAGGAGTAATGAGTCAATATCCTGTCTTTCTTATCAGAGCCCAGTTTTTCTGAGACATTTTTGTTAGTGTATATTAGTGATACAGATGAATGAGTTTCATTGTGGTGGATTTGTGCACGTTTCTAACAAACTCAGACCACTTTCCCTCCCCCGCCCCTCCTTACCCTCCCCTCCCTCGTCTTCCTTGTTCCCTTCCTCTTCTCTAATAGTCCTCCTTCCATATTCAGGTCATCTCCCTGCTTGTTTGCGTTTTGTTTTCAGATTCTACATAGGAGAGAAGGCATGTCATATTTGTCTTTTTGATTCTGACTTATGTCATTCTTGCATCAAAGTCTTTTTTGACACACACATATCAAATTTGTCATTGTTTCATCTCAGTCCAGCAAGGACTGGAAAGAGCTCTGCCCTTGGGATCCTGGGCTTTCATTCTTTTATGGTGTATTTTTGAACTTGTCTTTTGCTTCCTGGGTGTAAGCTTCTGAATAGAGGAGGCCGCTGGGCTGGAAAGACGACATATTGATCAAAACCTGAAGCCCTCGTCCACCTCCTGTCATTCATGCAATTATTCAATCTGTTTGAGTTCATGTTTCTTTTACAAAACAAGAAAAGCATTTGCCTTGGGGAATACCTTTTAAGATTAGTATTAAGGATTCAGGGACGAAAGAGATGACCCTAGAAAATATAAAAGCCTAAAGGTCTGTCTTGGGAATGGGGGTGGCCAAGGTTAGCGGGCCTGGTCCTCCAGTTGCCCTGCACCAGGGCTGTGCTTCTTACCCAAAGCCATCTGCAGGAGCAGGAGCAATAACAAAAGTGTCTCTGTTCCCTTCTCCCTGCTCAGTCTCTCCCGTCGTGCCGCCCGCTCCTTTGTGTAGACAAAGCCAGACCCACCCCTTCCTGAGAGCCTTTGCACTGTCCACTCCTCTGCCTGACCCACGCTTTTCTCAGCTATCTTCACGGGAAAAGTCCTTTGTGTTTTCTTTCTTTCCTCACCCGAGGAAATTCTTCTTCTCACTCCAAACTTTTACCATCCTGCTTTATTTTTCCCGCATAGCATTTTCTACTCACAATTTAGCGACTTATTTCTTTGTTTCTCTACTCCTCATATAAAGGACAAAAGTTTTTTGTCTCTTTTGCTCACTGCTACCATTCCGGGGTCAGGAATGGTCCTCAGCATGCAGCCAGCACTCATTAAATGTCTGTGGGGAGAGTGGGTGGCAACTTTGGAATCCAACTGTGGGCAGAGTCTGGATCAGAGAGCGGCCATGCTGGTGGCCACGAGCAAGGGATTTTAGCTGTCAGTCAATGGCATCTCCCTTGCATGGCTCCACTTGCACGAAGATAAGATGACGAGACCTTGTGTCCCTCCGAGGCCTTTGGGCTCAAGTTCGAAGGTTTTTTCAACCACATTTCAGCAGAGAGCATATCAAGAATGCAGTAAAAATGATGACGCTCTAAGAAAACAGTGATTATTTGGGGACGTGAAGGAGCAGGGGCAGGTCTGTACCCTGGTGACTTGGGAGACCATGCTCATCCAGCATTTCTTCTGTACCTCAGCGCCCAGCTCCGTGGTGCCCCAAGCCTCATGTGCAGAGCATTTTTCCAGTGAGGAGGACTGAGCTGAAACATTCAGTGTGGGGCCCAGCATACTTCTTGGCCATGTGGGAAAATGTAATGGCCCTGCATGTCCCGTGCTCACCAGTGTTTCGATCTGATCTCTCTGATGCTACAGATTTGAATCAGCATGCGATTCCAGTGGCTCGCATGGCACACACCCACAGATCAAGATGTCTTACTTGGGGCCGTCCTAGCATAACTCCCTCCGCAGCCCCAGAGCCCAGATCCATGTACGTTAGTGTGGAGGCCAAATTCTCCTGCCTCAGCTTGTCTTGAGCATCAGCCCTGCAAAGAGCCTTCTGACCCTCTTCACTGTTCCTGTGTGTGCTCCAGCCTGTGTTCTACTGTGTCCCTTTCTAAAACTATGTTCCTTCCCCTGAGAAGTTATACTTGTATTGCTTCCTCTTGGAGAAAATGGATTGCATTTGCTGACTTAGGTGAAGTCAGAGGAAAGAGGGTCTAAAGTGATGAGGACCATCCACCTTCCTGGGAAAGAATCATGTCAACACTCAGAGGGCTCTGCCGCGTTGTACTCTCCCGAGTGTACTCTGACGTCATCAGCTCTCTTTTAGTGTAACAAAATACTTGACAATCAGCATATAAAGAGAAAAGGACCTTCCATCGGACCTTTTCAGGGAATTGGCCTCGTCACTCTCAGCCTCGAGGTGAGGCAGTGTAACAGCTGGAACCTGTGGTGGGAGTGATGAACGAAAGAGGAAGGAGCTTTCATCCCGTGATCTCCAAGAGCACAATGCCAGCCCCTAAAGTGTCTCCCACTTCCTATCCACCAGGCCTTGACCATGCAGGCCTTGGTGACCATTTTGTATCTAAACACAGGAGCAGTCAAAAGATGCCAGTCCAGCCTGGTGATCCTCGTGGGATCAAAAGGTGCATGGAGAATTGTCCCATCCTGTCTGCTTGGTGCAGAGGGTCTGGCCTCTGCCATTTGTTTGTAGGAATGCTCCCCCTTGCTATGCTGTGGTCCTGTCCCTCCTGACTGCCCACAATCAGAGTGCACTGACCCTAGCTTCTTGCAAAGTCCCTCCAAAACTGTTCTCCACAGGGACACAGCCCTGCTGAGACAGCAGATGAGGGCATTTGGCAGAAGGGAGTGGGACGCAGGAGACAGGGGCCAGTGCCAGCCCAGTATCTTGAGAGGCAGTGGCAGGAAAGTACTCTGTTCCCTGCCATCCCCCTGACCAGCTCCACCATGCCACCCAAGAATAACAAGATTCAGACCCTCTCCAGGCAGGACAGTCACATTTTTCCAGTCCCATAAGTGGGAAAATAAAATCAAAAGCCACAAATGACATTAGGTTTGGAATATGTGTGTGACCACTAATCAAAGCCATGTGCTTATAGAGCACGATTACTACACACAAAAAAGAAAAATGCCTCCAGTGCGTTTGCAGAGGCGTAGGTGGTGGGGAGGCTCAGTCAGCTCCCATGGAGATGGCTCAGGGAAGGCAGTCTGGACTGTGGGGTCCCCGTGGGGTGCACATGTGAATTCCACCGGCCTTGTGGACACCAGTCCCTCTTCCTCCTAGGCTGCGGACTCAATGGAGAACTGATATTTCCCTGCCGTGGGTCATATCTGCACCCACAAAGGATGACACTAAAGCCATATGAGCAGCCTGCAGGGTTTTCTGGGTTTGGGAAGCAGCCACACATGGCACAGAAGCAGGTTCAGTTGCCAGCAGGCAGAGCAGAGTTGCGTGTTGTGGTGCCAGGGGCACACTAGGAGCCACCATGCTCCTGTCTGTCTGTGACACTCCCAGGAGTCCTGTGCCCTGTGCCCGAGAACTGTTGCCTAGCTCTGAGCTTCGTTTGCAGTCTGATCTGAGAGCTTTAATCAGCGTTAGGACCCTAATACATGAGTGAGGCACAACACATCTGTGTGGGGAGGAAGGACCTTTAGGGCGCCTAGGTAGTGGTGGGGAGCGGAAGATGATGCAGGAGAGTCGTGCTCCAGACATGGCCAGGAAGATCCAAAGTGTAAGCTCTGGCCTGAGGTTGCCCAGGCAGCATCTGTGCTCAGGCCTCCGCTCCTCCTCCTTCTCCTCCTCTTCCTCGCTTTCAGGCGAGAGAGACCATGCCCAGGTTCTCCAGCACAATGCTGGGATTGTGTGTTCCTGACCCTTTGCATAGCAATCTGCCATGTTAACTCGATGTCAGTGGGATGATACATCATGCATTTCATGTAACTGGATAAGTGAAAAGACCTCGCCTCTCCTCCCAAGAACAAAGCCTGGAGCAGAGGGAGTACTTAAGCCTTTATAAGCCACAGTTTGGCAATCAATTGGCAAGTTTTATGCCTGTTTTATTAGGACCGGGGGGGTTACCACCTCTGCCTGCTTGCTGTGCATGGGCCTGGTCCACGCATTGCACTCCTGACACCAAGGGAGTCGGTTCTGTCCAGCAGTGACACTGCCCATTTTCTCACCTCGTTCCAGGCCCAGCAGAAGCATCACTGCACTGTGAAGCACACTTTGATGAGAGCGCGTGCATAACTTTTTATTAAAAGGAACAGGATTTTGCAGGTTTTTTCTTCTTTCTTTTATTGTTTTCCTTCTTTTCTTTTTGGTACAGGAGATGTAATCTAGGGCCTCCTGTCTGAGCTACATCTCTAGACCTTTTTCACTTTTCATTTTGGCACAGAATGTTTAAATCACTAAGCTGCCCAGGGCTGGAGGGAACATACTCTTTGACTTTTAACGTAGATGCAGAATTGCTTTTCTAGCAATTCTGAGGAATATCATGAGTCAACTTGGCACATGGTGGTGGGGAGCTTTCCTGTGAGAGGCTCGTAGGTGGCACCAGCTCAGCTGTGACTTTAAGATTTGGGACTAAGGCATAGGTGAAGCCCTACAACAAGCATTTGGTCACCTTCCAACACTTTCAGGATCGTTCACAATGAGACTGCAAGGTGAGTACAGTCCATTTCCCGAAGGAAAGGTTCCAGTGAGCTTAACGGGCAGCAGAAAGAAATTAATACTGTATGGTTTAGGGAGAGAAGAGGACATGAAAGCCCCTGAATGATGCTGTGTGGCAGTAGGCAGCTTCCTGGGTTTGGCCTTCTCCATGTGAACTCAGATCTGTCCCCAGCACTGTCCAGGACAGCTGCAGTCTCCTCAGGTGCAGCTCCCGGAAGTCAAGGAGGAGGTGGCATCTCAGTAAACCTTCTCCCAGACCCTAATGCAGCCTGATGTGCCCAGGACTCTTGGCCCAGAAGCTCCAAGCCCGTCCCTGAAAGCAGGTGGCAGGGCCAGCAGGCCAGCTGCTCCCTGGCACTTACAAATGGGAACCTGCAGCCCACACTTGTGCTGGGCACTGCTGAGAGGCTGAAGGGTGAGGCATGGGACCCCTTCTGGTCTCTCTCCTCCATGCAAGCTGTCTGAGGCCTCAGATCAAAGCCCTCCCCATGGAGACCTGGACATGGCACAGCCCACAGACCCATCCAGACCCCTGGAGGGGGGGCCTGTGACAGTGCTGTGTAGGCTCCAGATGTCCCCAGCACTTCTCTGGAGGCCAGGTCTCTTCCTTGAGCAGGACCTTGCCTGGACCTCCGATACCACTGTGACACTGGGGCTCGGGACACCAGTGTACCCAGTGTTGAGGGCACAGTGTGTGGCAGGGCTGGATCCTGCCATGCTGCTCTGGGTGGGTGAGGGTTTGGGGACACGAATCCTGCAGCTTAGGGTGAAGGCCAAGCATGAGCTGGGCACAGGAGGTGAGACAAACAAGGCCCACTCAGCTCCACAGGCAGCCACCTCCCAGCCCCTGGGCTTGAGACTGTGGCATCTCGAGCCTCCCCGTACCCCATCCCCACAGGGGTCTGTGCAGCTGTGATGAAGTCAGGGGCTCTGAGACAGGGCGGGCATCCTGGGCGATGCAAGGGACCCTGAATGCAGTCACTGCCTTATAAAAGGGGGGTCAGAGGACTGACACAGCAGAGGTGGAAGCCCTTTGGCCCTGGGGACGGAGATCTGAGGAGGCAGTCACGAGGTAAGGACTGTCTACAGTCACCAGAAGCTGGGAGACTCAAGGAGGGATCCCCCTGTCCCAGGTCCAAGGAGCCCATGGCCCTGCTGACACCTGGATCCGAGCCTACAGATACCTGTTTCTGATTTCTGGCCTCCAACATGGTAAAAGAGTGAATGTGTGTTACGGTTAGCACCAAGCTGGTGGTGACAGTGGCAGCAGCTATAGGACAGGAACAGGGATCAGACAAAGGAGCGTCTGGGAGAGAGCTGGGGAAATAACCTGCATTTAGGCAGCAAAATAGAAGATGAACTGGGACAGAAAAAAAAAAGGAAGCATCAGAGATGGAGGGTTCAGACAGGTGGAAACTGAATGGAATCCAGTTCTCTCTCTTTGAGGGATCCAGGCCTCTGCAGGGATCCCCACTGCAGGGATCCCCACTGCAGGGTTCTTCTCCTGCTGCCTCCAGAATCGAATACATGGGGTTGAGATCTCCCTGTGGGCACCAAAATCTTGGTTCCTTTTTAGTGGAGATGGGAGATGGGGTGCTTCCCCAATGTCCCAGGCTGACCTGTGGGGACACAGGTGATATACTACTCAGGGCTGTCCTGAACACTTGTAAGCAAGCTGATAGGCAGAGACCCTAAGGGAATGTCCCTCATGCAGTCCTGGGAGAGGGACGCATCAAAGTGACCTGAGATGCCAAGGGCAGGGCTGGTGCCAGCCATTGTCCTGAAGGAGCAGGGGTGGTGGCTAGGACATGGTCTCTGGGTTCGATTCCTCTACAACCCCATCCTGAAGATGCTACAGGAATCCCTCTGGCCACAGACCTCAGAGCTGGGAGGTGGAGGCAAAGGTGGCCCCTGAGACCTCCTTGGACCTGTCTGTCCAGGACTCTGCCAACCAAACAACAGCCTCACCTGTCCACTGGATCAATGCTGCCTGAAGGTGCTGGCGGGGTCCAGAGCCATTGTCACTCAGGTTCCACGCAGTGGGCAGCTGATCTACTCCTTCTGTCCCACAAGAGCAAGGGAGGGTGGGGGTGAGGGGTGAGACCCACTAGGGGAGATTTCAGACAGCCTCTGGGGAGGGCACAGCGGATCTTAAACATGGGCGGGGCTGGAATGGTGGGTGGGGGTGGGATGGGGAGTCTGTAAGCAGGGCTTCCTCTCTGAGGCCAAACCCCAGACTGGGCGTGCGGCCACCCCAAACTCAGAAGACAGTTGCTTTCCTGTTGCCCTAAAGATAGATCTGTCTGAGTCTGTTCACTTCCGCCCATCCTGGGAACTTGACAAGAACTCTTTGTCCCTTCTGCTGGAGTTAAATTGCCTGAAAGCCTCCAGTCCTGGGCCTGAGAAAGCATTATTTGATTCCCAGAGTTAATGGAATGACCCATGATGTCCCCTTCGGACTCTTCAATTCCAATGCCAACAAGATAAACACTTCCATTTTCCTCGTTGAGAATCTTCAAAAGCAAAATAACTAGTCCTTAGGTCAGCAGTTCCTAGCCTGTGGTCACAGTCCCCAGTGGGAAGTTCCTGTCACTGCAGAGTAGGAGGTGGGTAAAAGATTAGGAACAAATGTCTTGGCCTCCTGGACTGTCAGAGCCCTGGGGTACCAAGGCAGCCGTGGGATCTGCACGGTGACTCACTCTGGGGGCAGTGACAATAAATAGCCAAACATCTGTGACCAAGAGAGGCAAATTCTGTGACTCAGCATTGGGGCCTCCCACCCACGCATAGCTCCTGGCTCAGGGGCACCCCCACGCAGAAGGGCCAGCTGGAGACAGATAGGCCCCCAAATGGGATTTCCACAGTCCCAGGGGAGCTGGAGATGGGCAAGGCGGAGAGGGCTTCGTGATATCTTTTTTCCCTAAGAGCTGAACACTTAAAAATGGTGGTCTCAGGCTCGGCCGGGTTAATCTGAATCAGTGCAAAGTGGAAAAGCTGAAGTGGGACTCCAAGTTAATTTTATAGCCCTGGGACAAATGCGTCTTGGGCAGGGTAGCCTCTGGGGCTCCTGTAGACCACAGGATTTCCCAGCAACTTGTCCTGCCGAAGCTTCGGGAGGGGCCCTGTGTCTCACAGTGCAGGCTGGACCAATCCTCTGGGGAATCCAGATTCTGGCTCCTCTGTGGCACTGTTTGCTGCTCTACAGGGGAGGAATCTGGGCCCAGGTTGCCTGCAAAGATGCTCAAGGGGTCCATAGGGCCCCAGTAGCTAGCTCAGTTCCCTGCATCCTCCCCAGCTGAGCCTGACCTTCCCAGTCTGTGCTTGTGTGTCGGGTATGGAGGACAGGTAAGAGGGTCCTGAGGGAAACTGGGTGGGGTCTGCACCTTGTCTGCTACAGACTGAAGCTGCCCCAAGCTCAGGTGAGAAAAGGATAGTGGGCCTCCTGGTTGGCAGGGAGTGGAAAGGCACCCGGGAGCCAAGTGGACAAGTGGACATACCGAGTTGCGGGTCTTCTTCTTTCTTTTTTTTTTTTTTTTTTTTTTCATTTTTATCGGTACCAGGGATCAAACTCCCGACTGCCTGCTTGCAAAGCAGGTGCTTATGCCGCTGAGCTAAATCCCCAGCCCCCGAGTTGCAGGTCTTCTGATCCCGGATGTCTGAGTGGCAAATATGTTTCTACTTTCCTCTTATCCTCAAAGACTCATGATGCCGGCAGTGACCCTCTTACCCATCCTCCATTCCTCCCCACACAAGCACTGACTGGGAGGGTCGGGCTCAGCTGGGGAGGATGCAGGTTATGTGGCTGGCTTTTCTCCAATGTCTTCAAGTGTTTGTGGAGTACCTGGAATATGCTGGGCGTTTTTCTAGACCCTCGGGGAAGCAACTCCAAAGAGAACCAGCATCCTGTGCCCTCAGAACCTCCGTGCTAGTTAGAGAGAGCATGGTGTTGAGCACTTCTTATCGTTACCCACGTGCTCTGTGAAAAGCCATACAGCTGCTTTGGCCTTCCCTGTCTCATTGGCAGACAAGACTCATTGCCATTAGGTGGACTGAGTGGGTCTTACAGCTTCAGAGTCTGTTCCTTACCTGATTCAGCTCACCCTGGGAAAGAGGCCAAGGGCAGCTCTGATAGACCTAGTGAAGAGAAGTGGGACTGTGGTGGCCTGGGTGCTGTGTGTCTGTCGCAGGGACAGGGAATTAAAACCAGGATTTACTGGAGGTAGAGATGGTTGCTTTGGTGCCATCATCAAGGCCGCTCTGAAAGGTGCTGAATATTTGGAGGAAGTGACAGTGATCCTTTCAAGCCAGGCAGGGACTTCATGCCCAGAGTGTGAGTTTCATCCTAAGTGTGGGTCCTGTGCATGTCAAACTGCCGGTGCCTAGATGGTCAAGTAGGGCAGCAAGCCAAAAGCAAGTAATTGTCTTAGTCACTTTTCCATTGCTCCGTCAAGATTTCCGACACCCACAGTTTACAGGAGGAAGGTTTAATTCGGTTCACAGTTCTCAGTGGGTTCAGTCCATTGTTAACTGGCCCTAAGGCATAAATGCATGATGGAAGTGCATAGAGGAGGAAAGCTGCTCACCCCTGGGAGTAGCGGAGCAGAGAGAGGGAGGAGCCAGGGACAAGAATACACCCTTCCAATCACACTCCAGCAGCCCACTTCTAACCACGCCCCATTGTCGTAGCACATTATGCTACATTTAAGCTACACATCCCCTACGACTCAACTTTCCAAACATATGAGACTTCGGTGGGGAGTCATTTTGACAGTAGTCATTCCTGACCCAGTGTTGCAAGCAGCAGGCAGAAAGGTGTGCCAGCTGCCTGGTAAGCTCCTGAGTGGGGTTAGAGGGATGCAGGGCAGCAGGAGTCCTGAAAGGCCCTGCCACTTTATGGACCCAAGGACAAGGACGAGGGAGGTAGCACAGCTCCACAGGTAAAGAGATAAGAGTCAGCCAGAAGGCCAAGTTGAGACCCCGGACAAAGGGGCTGGGAATGGAGGCCCCCACAGGCAGGAACGCAGATGTGCACCTGCACAGCTGTCCTGGCCATGCACCTGAGGAGGCCAGCCTAGTGTGGGGAGGAAGCTTTGTGAGCATCTCCATGAGCCTATAGTCCATGCACAGGATTATGGCCTCGCCTGAATTGGACTCTGAAATACAAGAGCTGGAGGGCAGAGAGGGATGCCTTTGAGATTGTGAGTGCAGGCTCTGTTAGAGCCTTGTGTTTGAGCAAAACTTTGCCCCATGTCTCAGTTAATCACTTAGCTGGGGAGAAATGACCGTACTTCTGTGGATCCTGGGAAACCTGGACCACAGATGTTGTCGTGGCAACCATGGGAAATGAAACGGATGAGACTCTGGAGCTCGACCTACATACAGGGCAGTCCAGTGTCCTGGGTGTCACGATGGAGAAGAAAGAATAATCAAGAGCAGTCTTTTGGCTGTTAGCTGGAGTGACTGTAAATTCTAACTCTATGACTAACGTAGGAACAGTGTCAGGGGCTGTTAGATAAAACGCTAAGCTGCTCATTTCTGGTTTTGGTTGTCACTCTCTGCCAACTTATTGGAGGCTCATCAGAGCTGCTGTTGGCACTGGCATCATGTTAAGAAATTCTGGTGCTTCTCTGGAAGTTCAAACAGCTAATTTGAAAATATATTTATGATAATGTTGCTAAATCATGAGTAACTCTCTTAATGGAAAGCAAGCTGAGAAGGAAAAAAAAAAATACAACTCCAGCCTTCCGTGACCACTGCTCAGTTTCCTGACCCATGGGCTTCACTGCTCTACAACAAAGTGCTAGTGTGATTTCTTTTTTTTAAATTTTATTTAAGGAGAAAAAGAAAAAAAAAGCAGAAAAAGGGTACAAGTTATACAGAATTTCAGAAAAAAATAAACAGTAGGAAATCACTAGTTAATGGATTACATATTGTCATCTTAGAAATATTTGTTCAAGTTACAAAATTAAAGCATATAAAGTGGACATTCAAACAGTGAGACTGCAAACAATTCTGTTCAATGATCTAACAAAGCTCAGTAATATCATTGTCTATCTTATACACTTAAATATACATGCAGTTATATCGTTTAGAGCACTTTCTTTTCCTCTCTTTTGTACAATGACTATTACACATTTTGGGTTTTATTACTCCCACAGTTCTTATTACTTTTTTGGAAGAAAGTAAAACCAAATGTGACATAACAGAACAGAGTCAGTCAAATCAAAAGGGTAGACATAATAGATAATGTAAAAACATAATACAAGGTGATCAACAACGGTTACCATAATGCCTCCTGCTATCTCCAATAGAATTGCCTATATCATCAGTTATAATAAAATTGAACAAAACAGTAAAGAACGAAACCAACAGAGCCAAAACATTGGAGACATTACAGGTCTTCAAAAGTAGATAATAGTCAACCAGAATGGGTGTCATAATGAATCTCACTATCTTCACAGCTGTTGCCTAAACTTTCGAACCTGGTACTATCAAGCAAAACAGAATAGAGGAACATCAGTCAAAACAAGATGGTGAGAGCAATACAGGGCTTCAAACCAAGTTAATAGAAAATCAAAGTGGGTTACTAAAATATATCCTGCTATTTTTATTTATTTTTCCCTTAATTAAAAGGATACAAATAAAAAAGTAAATAATAAAATGGAGATTGAGATAAAAGAGGGCATAACAACAAAACAGTGCAGATCAAAACATAACCATTTAAGCAAAATAGTGTTTCACCACAAGAAATCCCAACATAAAAGTAGTTACCATATTGTCTCTTTCCTCGAAATCTCTGAGTATAACTTTGTGTACTGTAGCATCAAATATATCAAAACAATGTAAAACCATTCAAGAGAATGACAGTATTAGGGTATTTAGAATCAACTAACAGAAAATGAACAATGGTTTCTGTATAATCTCCTTGTCTATAAAAGTTTTTGTTTATACTATGACATATAATAAAATCCAATAAGGTACAACATGTTAAGACCTATGGAGACAGAAGAACAAAAGCTTGATGGGACTTCAAAACAAGATGATATTAAATCAGCATTACCTATTATGATGTCGTTTTCTCCAAAATAGCTGTTCCTATCATCCAATGTTCTCTGCCTCATTTCGGGTGAGCTCTTTTTCTGTCATTAGTTGTCAGTTTGTCTTCTTCCTTTTGTTTTCTGCTCCATTCATTGTGGCTTCTCTGCCACTATTTCTGGATTCTTCATATTTTTCTTTTTTAGAATATCCTGCAGTATTCTCTGTAGGGTTGAATTGGTAGTTGCATATTCCCCTAGTTCCTCTTTATCCTGGAAGCACCTTGTTTTTCCATCAATTTCCAGGGATAGTTGTGCAGGATATATCAATCTTGGATGGAGGTTATTATCTTTCAAAGCTTGAATTATTTCCCCCCACGCTCTTCGTGATTTGATGGTTTGTGCCGAGAAGTCTGTTGTAATTCTGATGGGTGTTCCCTTGTAAGTGATCTGTTTCTTGTCTCTGACAGCTTTTAATATTCTGTTCTTATATTGGATTTCTGGTATTTTGATTATTATATTGCCTGGGTGTAGCTCTGTTTGGGTTGTAGGTGGCTGGGGTCCTGTATGCTTCATACACCTGAGTATCTTTACCTTTTGCTAAATTAGAAAAATTCTCCTGGATTATTTCTGCGAGTAGCTTTTGTAGTTCATTTGCTTGTGTCCCTACCTCTTCTTTTATGTTCTTTATTCTTAAGTTATAGATCCTCTTATCATCTTCTAGTCTTTGTATTATTGCTGTTTGTTTCTTTGTTATTTTTTAAGAAGTTTTTCATTTCATGCTCCCATATTACAAATCTGCCCTCCAGTTCAGATAATCTGTCCTTAGTTTCTTTCAAGCTGTTATGCCAGTTTTCGATAGAGTTTTTAGTTTCCTGGTAATCTCTTTGAATCTGCTTCATGTATTCTATGTTTTCTCTATTTTCTCCATCAAACAATTCTGCCCTTTTTTTCTGTTCATCCATTCCACCATCTGTTTTTTCTTAGGTAGTGCTTAGCATTTCTCTAACTATTTTGCTTATGTCTTGCTCCAGGTCATTAATAACTTCATTCCTGAACTTGTCTATGAGGCTCTGGAGATAGCACTATTGGTGCTGTGTCTGCTATTGCCTGTTTCTCAGGATTGGGGGCCAAGGAGCCTTTCTTGTTGCTCCCTCTTCCCATATTCTTTGTTCCTTAAATACAAGCATGTATAGGAGGCCCAGCTTCCTTCCTGTCAGCCACAATCTGTTTGAATTGCACTGGCTGGGTGTTCCCGCCTACCGCAGTGCACTAGGGAGTTATGGACCGGGCAGCCTATGCGGGGCCCGCCTCTCCAGGTCAACCTACCGAAGGCTTCACCACTAGGGTGCACCTCCAGGCACTGGGACCTGGGTTGTGCTGGCCTACTGGGTCTCAGCCAGCAGCGTCACGTAGGCTAGGCACTGCTCACCAATCCTGCCTGAGAGGGGGATATGTGACTGAGGTCACTACAGCGTCGTGTTCTGGCAAGTCTGCCTGGTCCCAGAATATCCTCTGTTGGAGCCTCCTAGACCGTAGAAGAGTCCCAGTTTCCCTCACTCCTTGCAGGTCGATGCACGGCTCCTCGCGCATCCTGCTCTCAACTCCATTCACCGATTCCCATTCTCAGAGCTTTCTCTCTCCCTGCCGAGCCGATTCAGATGCAGCAGCAGCAGCAGCAGCAGCAGCAGGAAACCCAAATCGTGTCTTCCAATGGTGTGGGCTCCAGCTTCCACACTGAGGCTTTATCTGTTCCTGTTATAGCACTAGGATTGCATTCCCAGTTGGTTTCTCTCATCCCAGTTCATTCTTGGGTCAGCAGGGTATATCTCCTCTTGCTTAGGATTCCTCACTCGGGCACCATTCCTGGATTCTAAGCTGGGTCTCTCAGACAGCCTCGGTAGCTGCTGCTATCTGTCTGCCATGTTCTCCCAGAAGTCCGCTAGTGTGATTTCAAAGGGAAGAAAAACCAAGTGAGTCTCCCTCTGTTCTCCATTATGTAAGGTAATAAATGGCAGAAAAGTCCCCAAATATAAGCAAAGCAAAGACAGGCATAAAGTGGATGGGGACCAGCACGGACATGGAGAGGTGGTCTGAGTGTGGAAGTGTCTGTCTCCTGCAAGATACCTGTTCTTGCTGGAGGTCAGGATCCCTGTGGACTCCTGGGTGCTGCCAGGAGGAGACTGCATGGGGAAGGTGGTCTGCAGATGGGGGAATGTGAGCTCCACCCTGAGCTCTGCCACGTACATCTTTGGAATAGTCACTGATTCTCTGAGCCTCCTCTGCAAATCTGTACTATATAGTGGGCCCCATGAGTTGTGACCATTGCCCATGTGTGGTGCCTGTGTAACACACTCAGACCAGCACTGTCACTTATGGGCACCCAGTAACTAGTCGGGCATCCTTCATCCTTGCCAAAGAACTGTGACTTGATGGTAGAAATCTAGAATTTGTAGCGCCCAAGAGCTACTTTTAAATTTCTCTTTTAGGTGTAAATGTTCTCTTTTTAAGTTCATAGGATGCTTGAAAATATGTACACATCACATTCATTGCTTGACTGAACTCAAAGTAGAAATGAAGGAGGATGGGGGGTGTCTAGCTGGGGGTAGTGGTATAGTTTAGTGTCATGGCAGCTGCCTGGCAAACATGAGGTCCTGAGTTCAAATCCTGGTTAAGAAAGAAATTAATGACATCTGTAATAACATTAATAACATGGAAATATCTGAAATATTTTCATAGCTCATATCATGAGCAGGAGAGTTTGTATTATAAGGGTGGAAACGCAAATGCGTGTTCCTTCACCCTGACCACCAACATGGCAAGTGCTCTAATTTCCCACAGCCCCTAACTTGACATCTGTTCCCACTCTACACTGTGTCACACAGGCCCCATGAACAGGCCCTGGGAGTCAGGTCTGGTCAGTTCTGACTCCTAGAAGCAGGTCAGACATCTCAAGTGATAACCACGTTTTATGTTTTCCTTATTTCTGTAACCTATTTTTTACCTTGAAGATTGTGGATTTTACAGTGTGGAAAATACATGTCTCTGCCAAGTTTCAGTGCAGGGGAACTGCATATCAAAATGTTTAAGCTCAGCAAGGAAGCGTGTGAATTTGTGTGGGTTAAAAAAATTTTTTTTTGATCCTGGAAGATTGAGTGAAAAAAGATCATGTAGAAAAGCATCTGAAAACATAAATCTAGAGAAATTTTTCAACAAATCCTTCTTCTTCAGAATGTCCTGTACAATGCTCCCCTTTGTCCTACACCTCCCGTAAGCTTCAGTACCCAGCTTTATTGCAGGGATAAGCACTCCCCAAACTTATCCTGCTCTCCTGAGCCTATGGGGCTTACTCTACAGGGTTTAATCCAAAGAACCTGGGATTGAGCAACAAGGAAATATGAATGCTTGAATCAAAGTTTTTCTTGATGTTAGTGAGTCACATATCCTTTCTCCATCACTAGCTATTACACAGCTGTGCTGCATAACAAACAGTTCCAAGTTTATTATCTCTTCTCACACTCGTGCCTGCATGTTGTCTGCAATGTCACTGGTTAGAGGAGGCAGAGCTGCTGCAGGTTGTGATTCAGCTAGCCTTGGCTCTCATTGGGTTCAGCTCAAGTCTGAAGCGTGCATTTTGTTCTGGGGACCAGGCTACAACCACCCAGGGGAGGCCTTCAGATGGCTGATTTCACTGCGTGAGAGCCATTCCACTGCTCAAGCACAGTGGTGGCCTGTACAGATCTCACATCTGTTCACATCATTGGCCAAAGCACACCCATGGCCAAGGCCACATCACTGTGGTGATGAAATGCTTCCTCCTGTGGAGCCAGTGGGAGATGGGTGCATATTTGTGAACAACAATCCTGCCCATCAGACTGCCTGAGGCTCATTGGTGAAGCCGGGGCAACTCTTCTCCCTCAAGGGCAGCTGTGCCTGTGGGACAAACAGATGTGTCCATCTAGAGGGTGAGGTCAGGATTGCTGGTTGCATTGTCCAAACACAGGGAGGATAAAGCAATGGGACCTACAGATGCCTCTGTCATCAGCTACCTCCCCAGGGCCTTGTAGAGGCACACAGCTGTGAGTTTCTCGGGGTTCTCCCCCTGGGGACCACCCTCCCTTACCCAACTTGGCCCCATCTCTTCCCATCTTCTTCCCAATGGCGCAGTCCTCCTATTGAGGGATCTGACAGCTGACACTACTTGGTGTTTTTCCTTCCTGGTCTGAAAAAACTGGGTGGATCTTGCTTCCCTCTGTCGCCTTCTTTCTTCTCCCAAATGCACCCCAACAACAATTATCATCCAAGCACATCTTAGACAATTTGATGCAAATTTGGTACCAGTGTAAGATTCTTGGAGAACCAGCATGGCCATGTGGATGACAGAACATCCCACAGCCATTCCCTTGGAGGTGGGTCTTGCCTGAACCAGCGTGATTTGGAAGTAGCGCTGATTTCTCTTTTGTGGACAAGCACCTGGTCACAGCTGTACACCTGGCAGTGAGCTCTTCAACCTGGGATGTGTGAGCCTGGCTTTGGAGGACGTTCTCTACTTAAAGGACAGTGGGTCCATTCTGAAGGATCCTTCCAGGAGCTCTGGAACCATGGGTGGCAATGGGTCAGAAGCAGGCTTTTGCCTTTGGTGCTGCCTCTGTGATATCAGAGGCCAGAGCCCCCAGGCCACCCTCATGTGGGGGTGCAGCAATTGTCTTCTTGAGGCTTTGGGCCGCAGGACAGTTTGGGTAAGTCCAGAGTCACTGAGAGCACTGTCATCTCTGTGGAGACAAGCCTTGAGAGTCCCAGCTACATGGCTGCACCAAGGAGTGAACCTCTGGGCACTGCGACACTCATGTGGCAGAGGACAAGAAGTCAGAGCCCTGGGAGGCCTGAATCTTGTCTCTACCACCGTGAGGTGACTGTGGGAAGCTACCATTCAATCACTCCAATCCTCTACATCTTTTCTCTATTTAACATATGCCTCACACCCACAGCAGTAAGGTAGAGATTTGAGATGGACGCAGTAAAGAATATCACACAAGCTACTGTCCCGAGACCATAAATTGCAGACAGTCAAGTCCCATTTGCTGGGGTTCCCACCTGGGACAGAGCTGTGGATCCTCCTCTTCCCAGCTGTGTTACTCAAATGTTGCTTGGGCTCATTTGAGTAACACAACCCTGGAGTAGACGCAGATGGTGACAGCACCTGTCCACAGGTGTTTGTGGAGGTGGCATGCAGAGGCATCTCCTGGGCAGTGGTGGCTCCTGTGACAGAAACTGCTGCCTGGAGGAGGTGGGGCATAGACAGGGACAGACCAGGGTGAGGCTAGGGGGGTGCAACTCAGACAGGAAGCACTGTGGACATAAACTCGATTTCTTTGCTGTGCAGCCGAGGAGCAGAGCTGGTTAGCTCTGCCTGCAACCCTGTATGCTCCTGGAATTGAGTCTTTTAAGGGCCAGGGCTTGTGGCGAAGCAGAGCAGCCCGAGTGCAGTGTCTTTGGGGCATCTAAGGAGCTACACTGAAGCCAGTCATTTTAAATCACTTTCCATGTCCCTAGGACTCAGCACACAACACTAACAAATTAAAACAGAGGTGTATTTTGGCTTGAGGTTCAGTCCATAGTTGGCAGCTCCAAGGCAGAGCAGACATTGGAGGGTCCTGGACAGAGGAGAGCTGCTTGCAATATAGAGGACAGGAAGCAAGAGCCAGAGAGAGAGAAACCTTTCTATGCCATGATCCTGATGACAGCAACCCCCCCCCCCAAATCCGAACCCAGAGCCCCACCTATGAGTGCTCAAGTCTCTGTGGGAGGGCAGATCTAGACATGAGCCATAACTTGAGGCCTTCAGGGCTATCTGGGAACAGAAGCTGGGGGACAGAAGCTGGGGAACACCTGGAGAAATTCCCCCCAAATTAAACCTTTTCAGAGCTCCTAAAAATGAGAGGCAGAGTTGAGCACCCCTATTCACAATGATAAAAACTCTTCCAAAACTATAGTCTGGGGCTGGAGATTTAGCTCAGTGGTGTAAGCACCTGCCTGGCAAGCGCTAGGTCATGAGTTCAATCCCTGGTACCAAAAAAACAAAACAAAGCTACAGTCTTATAAAAGTAATGCTGGGACCTAGGCTCAAAAGTTTTCTGGTCTTCCCACCCAGATGAAAAATCTGCTAGATCCAAACTGAGCTGCCTTGGCCAGGCAACCACTTCAGTGATAAAAGCCACACGTCTTTTGAAGGTGAGATTAATTTTGTTGGTGACACTGAGAAGAAAATTTACATGTAGATCCTCAGATTCCAGCCTATGCATTTCTCCCTGCAAACATGAATTTCAAGCATTTTTCACCTTTGAAAATGCTTCCTGCTAAGCAGGGCCTTTGAAGTGAAAGGCCTTGATTCTTTCTTTGGACTTAATTAAAAGTGAAACCTTTAATGGGCCTAGTAACTCCAAAAAGCTGTTCTGAGCTCCTCTGTCATGTACCAGCCAGATGGAGTCCGCCTGGTCTCACTGGACCTTGATGTCTTGTTTGAGGAGAGCCATCCTACCCGTGTGTTAATCCACTTCCTTTGAAGAAAGATTATTGTCTTTTCTCTCTGTTTATTTTCTTTCCAGCACTCATCCTCAGCAGGACACAGCCCACCACCAGCTGTTCCCTCCTCACTCGTGCTAGGGAGTGGCAGGCTGAGAACTGCTGTGCGCAGGACCGGGGAGACGGATGTGAGGAAAACCCCAGAGCCACAGCTGGAGCCCGTGATGTCCTACTGAGCGCTAGAGAGGGATCCTTTGGAGGCAGCATGCAGACTCTAGCATTCACATAGTCTAAAGTGCTTTCTGAGGGTATGGCTCAGCAAAATCTAGCTTAGCCTGTCCTAGGACATAGCTGGTGGGCTCACTTATTCATCCAGTATTTTCTAAATATCTGTCCTGCTCTAGGAAAGACCCATTTGATCCTTACCCCATGGAGTACAGATGTTGGAATCAACAAACATGAATCAAAAAGCCATATGAGTAACAGTGTGATCAGTGCTAGGAGGAACAGTACAGACAGCTTGGGAGCACATCCAGTGGAACCACAGTGTGTTCTAGGAGGGAAAGAAATTTCCCAGTGGCAGTGGAATCTCAGGGGATCTCAAACCATTCACTCTTTTTTTAAAATTTTATTTTGAAAGTAGTAAAATATAAGAGAACAAGAGAGAATAAAGTCAACTAAGATCATACAGTGAAATTGGTACAGAACTTCACATCAGGTTACCGGGATAACAGTAATAGGTGTCACAGTATATTTCATTATTTTTATAATAGTTGTTCTTTCAATCATGTATATCAAAAGAAAATGAAATACAGAACATTATAGAACTTATCAAAACAGAATATTGTGTAGAGCAGTACCATTAATCAGAATAGCACAAAACAATAATAAAAATATTTGCCTTCAAAGAGATGGTGGAAGGAAGTCCCCCTTATTTGCCCAGGAGATGCTCAGATTTCTGGTTCCCATTTGCTAACGGGGGGACAGGAGAAGGGGGGTAGGGAAAGTGGGATGTTCGACTCTAGGCTGTGCACCAGTAGGTTCACTATTGCTTAGGAAGGAGGCAGGCTGATTGCTTGGTTTCCCAGCTTCATAAGTTCCAACAAGGTGTGACTCAGAAGACACTGGTGGTTCTCCTCCTGGAAGGGCTGCAGCCCGCCACGCCACAGCCACTTACCAAGGAGGGGAGGTACTTGCTTGGCTTCCCAGGGTCCTAAGTTCCAACATGGTGTAGATCTCAGGAGACACTGGTGGTTCTTCCCCTGGAAGAGCTGCAGTCTGCCACCAGACCATTCACTCTTTCAGGCATCCATCCATCTATCCACCCACCCACCCATCCATCTGTCCATCCACTCATCCACCTACTCACCCATCCACTCATCCACCTCTCCATCCATCCATCCATCCATCCATCCATCCATCCATGTACTCATCCATCCATCAATCCACTCATCCATCCACTCATCCATCTATCCACCCATTCATTTCTCCATCCATCCATCCATCCATCCATCCATCCATCCATCCATTTATCCATCCATCCTCTCACCCTCTCATCTATCCACCCATCCATCCATCCTCCCATCCATCCATCCATCCATCCATCCATCCACTCATCCATCCACTCATCCATCTATCTATCCATCCATCCATTTCTCCATCCATCCATCCATCCATCCATCCATCCATCCACTCACCCTCTCATCTATCCATCCATCCATCCATCCATCCATCCTCTCACCCTCTCATCTATCCACCCATCCATCCATCCTCTCATCCATCCATCCATCCATCCATCCATCCACTCACCCTCTCATCTATCCATCCATCCATCCATCCATCCATCCATCCATCCATCCATCCTCTCACCCTCTCATCTATCCACCCATCCATCCATCCTCCCATCCATCCATCCATCCATCCATCCACTCATCCATCCACTCATCCATCTATCTATCCATCCATCCATTTCTCCATCCATCCATCCATCCATCCATCCATCCATCCATCCTCTCACCCTCTCATCTATCCATCCATCCATCCATCCATCCATCCATCCATCCATCCTCTCACCCTCTCATCTATCCACCCTTCCATCCATCCTCCCATCCATCCATCCATCCATCCATCCATCCATCCATCCATCCTCTCACCCTCTCATCTATCCACCCATCCATCCATCCATCCATCCATCCATCCATCCATCCATCCATCCACTCATCCATCCACTCATCCATCTATCTATCCATCCATCCATTTCTCCATCCATCCATCCATCCATCCATCCATCCATCCATCCATCCTCTCACCCTCTCATCTATCCATCCATCCATCCATCCATCCATCCATCCATCCTCTCACCCTCTCATCTATCCACCCATCCATCCATCCTCTCATCCATCCATCCATCCATCCATCCACTCACCCACTCATCCATCCAGGGTGTGTAGTTGGCTTCCTGGAAACAAACCTGGGGTTTACCATTTGCTGCAGAAGTTTTATGGGGGATGTGTCTCCAGAGACACTCACGGAGGGGTGAGGCATGCAGGATGGGACACAGGAGAAGCTGGCCCATAAGTAGCTGCAAATAAGACCCCAACATGGCCCATGAGTAGCCCCACAGGGACGATCCCTCCCTTGATCCCAACAGAGGCTAAGGGCTTGTGTTTCCATCCCGTTTCCCCCAGTGAGCCGGCCATGGTCTGTGGACAGCTTTGGGAGCAGGAGAACCCCGAGTCAGATGCCCCCTGGGCTGAGAGCAGCGCGGGGCCCCTTGCAGCTGTCCTGCTGTGTCAGGCACCTCAGCACTGCTCCTTTCCACATACTCATGAGCTCTGCAGGAGCTACAGAGCCTGAGCGCCCAGAGAAGAGCTCTGCCGTCCTGTGTAAGGACACAGCCCACATTGCAGGGCCCAGCTGAAGGAGGTGCACTGCAGGGTGAGCCACGCGCGTGCAGCTTGTGCGGAGGCTGGGGTGACGAGGGCAGCTGGGGGGAGGAGGGGTCAGGGACCAGCAGGCTGTCTGAGCAGGCCATAGCCCTGTGGGCCTGGCGCACCTCCCAGATCTACAAACGTCGGCGTGGCAGAGAGGCAGCCTAAACCTCTTTCCTTCTCATCACTGCTAAATCCCTAGAAAATCTCATCCAGCCCAGGGCTGTAAACACCATCAAAGGCTGCTGGCGTCAAGCCATCCCACACACATCCCTCTCCCCTGACTTGGCCCATGTGCTTGGCTGCTTGCGTGCGTGGCCTGTCACCCGGCAGACTCGGTGGATGCAGGGCGGGGTGCTCCTCATTTGCCCTGCACTCGGCCTTCCTGCCTCAGCAGAGGGAAAGTTCATTTCCTGGTGTTCAGCTGGTGAGGTCCCTGCCTCCAACACACTGGCTCTGCACTCACAGCTACCTTCACCTTGGTCTGAGCCCAGTTAGCACCAGCTGAGACCCAGATTCCAACAGACATTCTCTCCGCTCTGGCCTAGTCGCCTTTGATGCAGCTCACCAAACAGGGCAAGCATATTCCTACCCCAGGACCTTTGCATTGCGGTTCTTCCCTTCCAGCATGGCTCCCTTCTTTTGCTGACTCCCAAAATCACCTTACTGAGAGCTGACTCCTTAACCGTGAAGGAAATTTGAAATTTTAAACCATTTTTCCCCTGACCATTCCACACCTCTCCTTTCCTGCTTTACACTCAATGAGTCATCACCCACCTCGGGTCTAGTCACATACAGGGTTGCAGGTCCCTCCTGTGCCCTTGTGGCCACTACACTGTGCTGAGGAGAAGGCTGAGGCAGGAAGTTACACCTCCAAGGCGGTACCATCTCTGACTGTTGGACATCCAAGCGCTGGAGGGTGGAGGCAGAAGGGAGAGGGTACAGCTCCTGCTGGGCTGGTTCTCCTTCCAAGCTTCCCGCAGGCTGATCCAAATGCAGAGCAGGTCACAGAACCCGAGGACGGGGAACACGTTGTCCCGGGTCAGGTGGACCGGCCCTGCCTGTGGTGGTGACCGAGTCACAGCGGGGCCCCTTTGCCTGGCACCCCAGCTTGGACTGAGACAGATTCTGCCTGCACCCGAGGTTTAACAGTCACTAAAGTGTGTGCACAGCACGGCATGCAGGAACTTGCAGTCGTGTGTTCTGACTGTTTCTTGCGCAGTAGAGTGTGAGCCTTCAGTGGAAACCCCCATAAACAGCTCAGATCAGTGACTGAGAAGGGACCCTTAGTGGCCAGCAGGGCTGCAGAGTCTGCTGCTCTACGTATGCATCGGCCTCTGGCCAGCAAGGCGGGTCAGTAACCACCTAGCGCTTTGCAAAGATGAACAGTAGCCTCAGACTTGGTTTCTGCAACTGATTTATAATTGCAAATTTTATTCTCAAAGCCTGTGAGGTCAATCTCTGCTCCTTGTCTGACACCCTATGAAACAACTGAAATTCGATACAAATGCTGTTCCAGAAGAGTGGTTTGCTGGGTGAGAGACTGTGCAGTGACAATGAATTTGGGCTCCCATTCCCAGGAGGCCAGGTGCCATCGCCCTGGCAGAGGGACACAGGGACCTCCTGGCCAAGGGTGACTCCCAGCCCAACTTGCTGGTGAGAGACCTCACAGGCAGAGAGGCCACGCTTTTCCCTGGCCACAGAATCGTGCCAGTTCCAGTACAAAGGTCAAGGCCTGGAGAGATCTGATGTGACCTCGGGAGAGGACAAAGGTGGGGTTCCGTGGAGGATGCAGCTGAGGTAAGACCAAGAAAGTGACCCAGGCAGCAGCTGAGGACACCTGGCCTTATGGTCTCTGCAGACCTGGTTTCCGAGGGTTGACCAGCGGCTTAGCTTCTGACGGCTGAAGGGGTGCCTGCCACCGTCCCCACTTCCTTCACTCTACTGTCCATGCCACGAGTGTCATGGGCAACACTCAGAGTCCCCAAGATTTCCACCAGGTGCCCACAGGGGACCAAACAGGGCTCCCTCTCCTCACATGTGACAAGAGCCTTTCATCACAGACTCCAGGCATGCAACAATGGGAAAATCCCCACACTGCCTCGTCATTGGGGGAGTCGTGGTGGCCTTTCCAGCCTGTGGGCATCAGACTCTTGATGCTATGGGATTTGGATGCCAACCCCAGGGCCCCAGGGCTTCCAGATCCTAGCAGCCTGTGGGGAGCTGGGCCTCGCTCAAAAGACGAGACCTCGAAGACCAGACAGTGCGACCTGCCTAAAACAATAAGGTGAATCATGAAGTGAATAGCAAAATAATCCCCGGATGTGCAGGTCAGCTTTCAGGGTGAGGGAATATTTTCGTTTTCTTATTGTAAAAGCACTAATTAAAAGCTATCCACACAGTACCATAAAAATCTATCTCACTAAGAATGTTGCTCTATAAAAATAGCACAAACTGGGCTTTAGCAGAGAACCTGCCCATTTTAAGGGTATTTGTGTAAAACAGGCTCAATTTTTGGTGGGAAAGGAATTTCAAGCATTTAAAGACTGGTTATGATCTCATTTATTTACTGGAAATGTTTTAAACTTTCTATCATATGTGAAATACCACGTGCACATGTAAAGTATAATTGTTTTACCAAATTTTTAATATTAATCTTCTGAATGGAATTCAAATGCAATAGCTGCAAATGGAAAAAAAGAACATATGCAAACAACATTAGAAATGAAAAGAGAAAAATAACAATTTAAATTTCACACAATTCCATGCAAATTATTTGGGGTTCATGTGAAGTTTTGATCAGAGGCATTTTTTGGGTTTCAGATAGACATATTTATAAGAGTATTGATAAGTTTACTGTGAAATAGTTACTTTCTAGAGTGATTTTTATTATGCCAAATATAAAATCTTGTTCAGGTCTTTGTATATAAAACTACTTTTTTATGTATTAGAACTGAGTGTTTTCCTCCCTTTCATTTTCATTTTACTGAGATGATTTTTATCAAGAATTTCTTTTTATTTGGAAGAGCCTTTAATGAAATATCAGAATCCTCATTAGTGTAATCTCAATTGTTATGTTTCCTGCCATTAAAGTTTCCCTTTGTGGCCAATATTCATTATTCCTATCAGTGCGCTTGTTTTATCAAATTTAGAACAACTAAAGTCAGGAGGGAAGATTTCCTTCTTGTAAAGTTTCCACCAATAACAACTTTTATACTCTGTGGACTGAGTTCTTGTCAGTTTAGTTTTGGGCCGATTTTCTCCCTGTAGATATTATTGACGGAGAAGGCTGCATAAGGCTTCTGTGATTGGATGACCTTAGACAACCTTTTGAGCAAGTTCTCAAGGGATCGAGGAGGATAAAACAGGGAAGATGGGTACAGGCAGAAGAGAGAAGGAGGGAGAGGGGGAGACCACTAGTGAGGCTGGAAGAAAACAGATGAGTCGTTAGGGTTAGGCGCAGCAGAGAGCAGGTTCCAACACTGGCTTTCCAGGATGGCCATCCGCACACTGAGACACACGTTCTCGCCTGGACAGCTGCTATTGTGCCTTCTCCTGGTTTTCCGTCTGTCTTCTCGGACACTTCTCACTTGGCTGTGGACTCAGCTCCTGCCTAGAATTTTCACATTATGGCTCCTAATGCTTGGTCTCTGAGAATATTCACCTCACGATGGTTGAGCTCATTCACACCCACAGCTGTGTGCGGTGTTTCTTGTGACACCAATGGGTTGACGACTTCTCGGGCTGACTCAGGGTGTGGAAAACTGCTGACCTGAGGAGCTGGGATGACTTGAAGACAAGACATTCTCCTAGCTCCAGCAGAGGTGAGCCTCGCTGGCAACACAAGGAGAAACACCCTGGGAACCGTGTGACAAAGGTAACAGTTTGACGTAATCGTCACCATGCCTTTCTGAACTGAAATGTACCCATGTTCAGTGGGACACACGCCTCTGCTTGTTTCTCAGGAAAACTGGGAGATGAAGGCAGGTGGCATGAAGCCTCCCCACTCCGATGCTCCTGTCTTCATTTGTCTCTCTGTCAAGGTCTGCTGGCCCAAACCCAGTGATCGTGAATCAGCGAACTGACCTTGCGGGGCCCATCCAGGCCAGTGTCCCCAGGTCCTTTTGTCTCTCACATGGGCTCTTGTGACAGTACCCTCATGTCCCCACCTGCCTCTGTTTTCATTCCCTACCCTCCTCACTCCCCGCGGTTGAGTCTTTCCATAGGGAAGCAAAGCGATCTTCCCAAAAGTTCCCTTGGGGGTCTTCAGTTTTATGTTTATTGAAGAAAACATTTGAAGAGATACATTTGAAGAAAAGATTAAAGAAATGGACAGACATTTTCCAAACTGAGATCCAAGAAGCTCAATAAACTCACGCACAAGGTGTGAAGTGAAACCTTTCAAAACTATCAGGGTCAGATTGCTTGAATCCAGTGGTTTTAAATGTTGGAAAATCATCAGAATTAGGATTGTATTTCATTTTTTCTTCTTTTTCCCAGGATCTAAATGAAAATTTATTCAACATAAAGAGCACCTTTGCCCTCTAATATTGTGTGTAAATGGTTCCTAAATAAGTGATGAGATGCCCGGAACAGAGGGCAGCATGTGGCCCCCTCCAGAAGTGCCAGAAATCCTGCAGGAGAGACTCAGGCTGTTCACTTCTGTGGTCACTCACCCACCCCTGCAGCACAAACAGTTGACAGGCACTTTGGTCTTCATTTTCTGGTAGTGAAAGCGGCACACACAGGAGCATCAATATGTGATCTGAGGCTGACCGCTTTAAGCATCAGTGTTATGTTATACATCAAAATAACTCCATAGCGGGGAACTGTGGCTGTTTCTATTCCACAGATTTTTTTTTTAAATTCAACTTTGGTAAGTTTATTAGAATTGTAGAAGAGAACATCTCTGAGACATCAACATTTGCACGAAAGCCCAGGTGTGTCTAGTTTTAGAATCTCAGCTCTGGGCCAAAAGTCAGTTGGCACTGGATTCAACCCCAGACAAGTCTTCTGGCGCCACTTTGGCTCATATTTAGACTTCTCTCCAATGGATGGGATGTCCCTGAGCTGGACTATTTGGTTAAATTGCATGTGGGTAGCAAAATCTTAATAGCAAACATCTGAGTTCAGCACCTGAAGAGAAAGGCTCATGGTTCCCCAGATGAGCTCCAGTGCAACGGCCCTTTGGGGCTCTTTCTCCATTTCCTTTCCTTACATTTCATTCTTTATTTTATGAGTCTCCTGTGTGAAATGTTGGATCAATTCCTCTCCTCTCTTGGACTGAGCATCAGGCCGTTCTTGAGGAGTGGCCAATTTATTTCCTGACTGGAAGCAAGGATGTCTTTTTGTCCTCTTTCATTTCCTGCTTTAAGTTCTCCTCAGACACAAAGCTAATCTGTGTGTTCACACAAGCTCTTCTGGAAGAGAGGACTGGCCCAGCTGGGAAGCTCTAGGTAGGAAGTCTGTCTTTCCCTGCTGGACAGCCCAAAGCAGCCCCTCAGTGGGGAGCAGGCCTTGGGCTTTGCCAGTAAGAACCACTCCCACCCTTCCCAGCATTCCCACAGCAGCCATCAGGGCTTCCTTGTGAGCCTGACTGATCAACACCTGGTCTCAGAGACTGCAAATGTCCCAGGTTCGTTCATGTTCCCTGAGCAAATGTGTCATTATCAGTTTCAGCTTTCAGCTGGTTGGAGGAGCTGTCAGCACTGAATTGCACCCATGCCCTACCCTGGAGGAGAGCCTTCTCTGCACGTTTTTGACCCTGAAAGGTGAGGGAGTCAGAGGGGACTCTCATGTCTTCATCCTGAGCCTTGGTGCATTCTGGAATGTTGACCTTGACCTCTTAAGGGCAGGGAGCCTCACGGTTCCCAGCAGCCTGGCCCCAGAGCATGGAGTGGGGCTGATGGGTTAGGGGAACTGAACTCCTGGCCCCCAGGAATCCATGCAGGAAACACATAAGAGGCTGATGGGAAGTAACCTCTCCTTAGAACAGCAAAATGTGTGCAAGAATGGTAGAGACTCTGCAGGCTTCACTCCTCTCACAGGTGAGAGGAAAAACCATTCAGAATTCTTCATTGGAAAGTTAATGCCTGAATCCAGATGGAATAGAGTTTTTGAGATGGACAGACCCTAATACTGCAGCCACAGGAACAGAATTCCGTGGATATTCTTGGAAAACCCTGGATATATAAGTGGGGTGGCCGGGAGGAAAGACAGTGGGGTACTTTGAAGGAGGTGGATTTCTTTAGTCATTCATCTATGTCACTGACAGCAGCCAGGCTTGACTAGTGCATGCTGGGAAATAGCTAGGGCAGTGCATGCTGGGAAATGCCAAAGGTAGAGCATACTGGGAAATAGCTAGGCTAGAATCTACACAAATCCAGTTCATTTAACACTTATGAATTATTCCTTTTGTTAAAAAAATTATTATGCCTTTGGCTAAATTGCAAAAGAGGGCAAGTTTGTGTACTTGAGGGACTCTGGAAGATATCCCTTAGAGCATGGAGTGGCTTTCCAGTGGCTTTGCTCTGAGGGCCACTTCACACCTGAGTACACAGCATCTCCAGACTTCTGCTGCAGGTGAGTTCTCAGTGCCTCCATCTTGATTTATTTACTTGGACCTTAATCATTTCCATAGCCAGATGCTACTCTAAGTGCTTTCAAATATTAGTTGAAAACCTATAACTATTGTCAGTGTTTTATTGATGAGGAAACTGAGGCCCAGTGTGGTTAGTTGGTTTCCCCAAAACACAGAACCAGTGGGTAGGAGGTTAGTGTTAAAGCCCAGACCCTCCCTCTCACTGCCAGGCCAGAGCCTTCTGCATCCGATTGTAACTGCCTCTGCCCTCAGGGTACTTCTACTCACTTCTCCCACATCTGCCAGCAGGAAGCTATTTCTGTTCTCCCTCACAGATAGCCAGGGTGGTCCTTTTGGGTTTATTTTCAGGCAGATCAGTCAGAATAAGCCAGGTTATCCAAAGTAACAAGTTTAAACTCCCAGTGAATCATCATTAAAGAACCAGTTAACAAACTGGACTACTAATTACTAATTCAAAATACTACCACTGGGGCATTGCTAGTTTTGGGTAGGATATAGCAGAAATTCAATCCTCAGCTTGGCCCTTGTTATAGCCTGGGTCTAGATACCCCCAAAGCTTCATGCAACCATAAACAGGCTTTAGTGTGTGATGCTAGGATTAAGGGGCTGTGGTTACTTAAACAGTCCACTGACTGGTTTGGGTGTGGATAATGGGCAAGCCCACCCTGGGTATGGGTCGCAGCCAGCACCAAGGGGTGGGCAGCCTGGATGGATATAGAAGGACAGAAAGAAGGCAGGTTGGCTGCTGCTTCTTTTCTACCCTCTGCTTTGCAGCCTTCTGCCCACCATGATCTGTTTCTTGTCTGTGATTCCCCTCAGCCACACCAACTGGCTTTGGACCCAGCCAGTCATGAACTGAAACCTCCATAAACTGTGGGCTATAATAACCTTCCTCTTTTAACTTTGGGTTTTGTCTCAGCATTGAGAAAAGTAACTGAGAAAGGCCCCATGGCCCCCATGGCCCACCTCAGCCTCCTACCAGTGTTCATCAGCCAACTGCCAAGGAACAAGGAGGCCAGCATGCCATGGAGTAACCCTGGGAGAAGCCCTCAGCCCATGGTAAGGCCCCAGACCCAGACTCCTCCTTCTCTGACTTTACAGTTTCCTGGTGGCATCCAGCTCCATTGCCTACTGCAGACGCTTGCTTGTTAATAGTCCACACCAGCAATGGCGAAGATTTTGAGTTTTCAATGATACAAACATCCTAATGTGGCCACAGTTGGCCCTATATTTGCTTATTTCCCCATCTCCAGCAGAGTTTAGTCTCCTGCCCCATTGCATGGCCTTCTGGACTTCACGAGCCCACATTGGTAGGGCTGGAACCTTGCCCTACAGATCATTCTGGATGCTCAAGCTTCCTGTCCAGCTCATACATTGCTATGATCATTGCACAGAGGGGGACCTCACTGCTGACCTCAGGACACTTTCCCTTGGAAACCATTTGTACCTGCACACGTGGTTCTCAAGGAACTGATCCTGGATTACTTCTTAGAAATTGGCAATGAGCTTTTCCACATCATTCAGACTTTCCCTTCACATGGGTAAATAAACAAATTATTAATTAAATAAGCCACCCATACCCCAGCTTTCCCTTCTCTCTCTCCTTGTAGTGCCCAGTCCACAGCTTGGCGGAGGTAATATTCCCTGGATGGAGGAGAAAATTATCCAGAAGTTGGGTGTAGGCATAGCAGGCACCACAAAATTGCAGGGCACAGAGCAGTGGTTTGGGATCTGGGATTTTCTTGTCGCACAAATTGAGATTTGTGATTTTTCTCTTTTTGGGAAAAAAATCATCATAAAACACTAATAACCGTAAAGAGCATTATAATTTTGTGTTACATTCCTCAGCTTGGAGAGGGACTCAGTTGCTACTCCTCTAACCTGGTCTCAGGAAAGCTGGTGATTTGCAGGAGGTTGGCCAGGCTGCGGTCAGCCCCCATGTCCCACCCATGCTGCTAACCCTTCCCAGCTTCCAGGCTTCTCCTTCAATGCTCAGGAGGGCTGGGCAGAGCGACCATGGCAATCTCCCCACTCATCCCTGATAACTGCTGGTGACTGAGCTCAGGCAGAGTCGGCTGGGTTGCCCTGGGTCTTCTCATCCAAGCAGCACCCAGGACCAACTATACAGCCCAGGCAGTGGAGACCAGGTGTGTGGTGGGGTCCAGAGACCGGAGCCCTCTGCCCCGTGCCTTGTGTATTCTAACAGCTCTCGCTAAGAGCTCCATTGCATCCAGCACTACTGAATCTGCCCAGCCCACTGCAAACTTCCAGTGTCATCAGGAACATCAGACAGAGCCACGACATAATGTGTTCCTCCTCTGAAGGTCAGAGGGTCACCCCTACCCACGCTTTGATGCTCCCCAGTGTTCACTGCAAGATGATCCAAGAGAGTATTTTTCAGAAGAAGCCAGTTGTTCTGTAGATGTTTCAAAATTTGAAGATTTTATTTTTATGACTTAGGTAGATTTAAAAAAATAGCCTGCTTGTAAGGTTTTGCTATTCCTCCCATCAAAGGTAAACTCTGTTTCTTTGCCCTTGAAGCTGGGCTGGTCATGCAATGTGTTCCAGGCCGATGGGTCACTAGCAATCTGGACAGAGGTAGAAGATGCAGAGTCCATGTCCCTCCAGGTTTGCTGCCTTTGGAACTTGGATCCTGCAAGAGAATGATGGGGATGGTTGGCAAGGTGCTGGACAGATGCCACCCCAGCCAACCTGGGACCCACTGGCGCCCTCACCTGTCAGCACATCAGAGCCAGCTGAGACAAGGCGAGGGTCCAACCATTGGACCCAAATCACCAATCCACAGAATTCTGAATGAATAAGCAAGGCCTGCTTTAACACACTAAGATTTGGGGGTGGTTTGCTACTCAGTAAAACCCCAGATGATGAAGACAGGCAGGAGGAAATTGCTGTAAGTCTGTCTTGGCCCACACACATGAAAGCTGTATGTGGATACCGTCATGTGATCTCTGTGCTCCCATCTGAGGGTGTGCTTGTGATCTCAGTTGTATGCAATTTACCTACAAAGCAGTGAGAAAGGAATAAAGAGTGTGTTTGGTGCAAGTGAAGCTAAATGAGGCGCCACCTTCATATAGTGAGAAGCTGGCGAACTCGGGAGAATCACAGAGGAGATAGGGTCATAACCAGGTGTGACTTTCTTTACAGCAAAATATATCACACGAATATATAACTTGATGTAGCTTTAGAGTGACACTCGAGCCTTTAAGTGCAGACTGAAGATCACTGCTCCATTGTGCAGATAAACTCAGGAAGCTAGAGAAGCCAAGAGGCCTCGGAACGGGATGTGACCAGGAATCTGGCAGGTCCACCTCCTGTCCACCTTGGGAGTCTCTTGGTTTCTCAATGGCCTGTGTAGACTGAGATGCAAAATCTGCTGTGTCCAGTTACTCATTAGCTGCTGATGAGAAAATGTGGAACAGACTGCGGGGGGACTGGTTCTCCAGTGTCTGCCAGATTCAACCCAGCTTGTGCCGCTCCCTCTACCTCACAGGGGACCACGACCCCTGAAATCCCTCCTTCAAAGTTCTCCCTGTCACTCCTGGGTGCTTATTCCAGATCCCCGTAGTCCACCTGTGTCCTGTGGGCTCTGCCACTTCTGTTGTGTGTCTCTAAAGTAGTTGGGGTCCTGGTCAGGCCCCTGGTACTGCTTCCTCTTGAAGACAAGCTGTGCCCTTTGGACAGTACTCCAGCCATCACTGTGGCCCTGATTGGATCTCAGGCAGTGCTCTGGTGGCCTCTGGTCTGTGTCTTGCTGACAGTTCCATCTGCTGGGCCATGGCCTCTTCCTTTCCCTGGGTGCTGTCGACCTCAGATCTGCCACTGTCCACACCCTGAGCAAGGGGCCACATTGCCTGTGAGTCAAGTTCATGTCTCATATTTTTGCCAGTATATTGATTTTTTACAGCATGCTTCAGATTACCCTACGTGGGGGCTCCCAAAATCATGGGTGTGAAACTTAGATGTCCACAAATTAACCATTGCTCAAAAGAGTCTAGCCCACTCCTCCCAGAGTGGTCCACTCTAGTGAACACTCTAGTGTTCACCTGAGACCTGGACTTGACCTCTCCTGTATCCAGTGGGTAGCTGTGCACCCTGGGGCATCTTACCTCCCTTGGACCCTGCCACCAACCAGCTCATCAGAGGCAGGGCCCACAGGAATGACCACATCAATCCAGACACTTTGGGTGTTAAAGAGGATGTTGTTAAAAGCATGTTGTGACAGCAGGTATGAATGGAGAACAAAGCTACCTGAGTGTGCAGTGTCATTGTCCTCGTTGGGAGGGATGCAGGGGTCACTTCCTCACTGCTGACATGGAACATCCAGCATCCACAGTTTAAAGGAGGAAAGGTTCATTTAGGCTCACGGTTTTGCAGGTTTCAGTCCCTAGTTGGCTCCAAGACAGAAATGTCATGGGGGGGGAAGGGCACAGCAGAGGAAGCTGTTCATGGCCAGGGAGCAGACACCATTAGGGTGGAGGATGGGGCGGGAGATACAGATTTCCAGGCCATGCCTCCAGGGGCCCAAAGCTTCCAACCAGGCCCCTCCTCCAAGTGCACATTCCACTGTCAACTCAATGCTGGACAGACACAGTGATGAGTGTGGTGTCCGCATGATCCAGTTACCTTCCAAGACTTCGCCTCTGCCCACAGGAAGCTTCGGGGGAACATTCTAGATCTAACCCACAACAGGATGACACTTGTTATTTTTTAACCGAGGTAAAGTGTGTACTCAGTGAAATGCATGTAGCTTCAGTGTACAAATCAGTGACTCTTAACAAACCTGAGTGCCTCTTAAGACCTGACATCCCATCGGGACAGGGCCATCTCCACCCACACCACCAGGAATCTTCTGCGTGGTCTATCCGCCCCGTCTCGACCCCAGCACAACCACAGTGCTGCATTCTGTCAGCACGGGATTGGTTTTTTTTTTTTTTTAATTCAATCAGCACAGGTAGGATGAATTTAAATGCTCAAGAAATTTTTAGATCTTTGTTTTCATCCATCTCTAATTCAATTCTGTTGTCATCACAAAACAGATCATACCCATTGTTACACTTCTGAAATGTGTTTTCATTTATCTTATGGAGCAGTGCGAGGCATTTCAGGGCAAACCCCCAGCACACCGGATACAGTCAGGTTGTTTGATGCTGCTTCTCAAACAGTACGCATCCTTGTCAGTGCTGGGTCTAATTTTCCCATCCTATCCAGTTAAGATAACAGCTCTCCCATCCATAGGAGAACAGCTTTTCTGAAGTCAAGGTCTCCAAGTGAGTCACTGTGCTTACTTTACTTATCTCAGGCTGGGGGACCGTGCCAGCTGCTCCTCATATCTCTGTCGGGAATGTACACAGAGACGGCCAGTGTGCAGAGCTCCCAAGCACTGGCCCAGCTGTTTACACAAGCAGGCCTGTGAAGTGACCTTTGCTGCCTTCTTCCCAGAAACTGTCACTAGGGTGATTTATACAGCTCTGCAGCCAGGTGGGAACCAGCACAAAACCCTGTGGAGCAAGTACTTGGGGATGTCCTTGCCTCTCCTCCATGATGCAGGGCCCCAGCGTTGTCACTGAGCTGGTGGGTGTGGCTCAGGGTAGGAATCACCACGAGTGGCTTTGTGCACCTCCTCACATCTTATGTCTGTGGACAGACTCGAAGCCTACTTGACCAGCTGTATGTAGAACCAAGCTGAGGATGCCAGCCTCAGCTGCCTGGTGAGCAGGAAGGCCATGAGGAGGACAAAAGGAGGGGACACTGGCCCATAGACCACTGAGCTGTCTTTCTGTCTTAGCTCAGATTTATAAGGCATAGTCACAAAATAGGGTGGAGGTTTAAATTTTTGAGAATTTATTACAGGAAGATTGCCACGAATCTTCCTCCAAATACTCTCCTACTTCAAATACGCTTATCCTATCATCCTTGCCACTTTCTGCAGCAGTTCGGGATGTCCTTTTTCATGAGTGTCTTTAGTTGCCTTGTTCCGGGTGACTTGATGTCCCACCTGACATTTCTCTCTCATGGTCATTTTGACCAGAAGTTGCAGGGTGCTAGATCTGGGGAGTAAGGTGGATGAGGACAAAAGCCTGTCTTTCTGTTGAATGTCGTTCCACAGCAGCATTCACCATCTTTAATCACACCTCATTTGCACACCCAGGAAAGAGCACTTCCAGAACGACTTCAGAAAGTGGCAAGAATGACGGACAAGTGTGCTCAAAGCAAGGAGTTGCATTTTGTTTTGTTTGTCTTTTTCCTTTTTATCGGTACCAGGGATCGAACTCATGACTGCCTGCTTGCAAGGCAGGCACTTATGCCGCTGAGCTAAATCCCCAGCCCCTTCCGGGGTGTGTGTGTGTGTGTGTGTGTGTGTGTGTGTGTGTGTGTGTTGCATTTTGAGAATGATTAGTTGCAATGTGTCTCTTACTATAATAAATTTTTAAAATTTTAACATTGACCATATTTTTTGATCATATCTTATGTGCAACAAAAATGCCACAGGCAGAAGGTTTCAACAAAAAGAAAAAAACTCCATTTCTCACATCTCTACTAGAAGACTGCACTCTCACAGCAGGGACATAACAGTAATAAACATTTACTTTCCTAACGACTGGCCATTAAAACATAAAAAGCAACGACCAACAGAACGGGAGGGAGAAGTAGACAGCTGGATAATAACAGCTGGAAACTTCAGCCCATCACTCTCGCTAACAAATAGAGCAACGAGACAGAAGATAATTTAAAAATAGGACTTGACGGGCACAGTAAATCAGCTACATCTAACATTCTATCCAATGCTACGCATTCCTCTTAAGTGTACATGGGATAGTTTCCAGGATAGGCTGTACCTTCGGTCACAAATTAAATTGCAGTAGATTTTAAAAGATAGATGAATATAAAGTATCTCCTTTGATCATAGCAAGTTGGAAATCAATGATAGAAGTAAAATTTACAAATCTATGAAAATCAAGTGACAAATTTTGTACAACCAAAGGATCAAAAAAAAAAAAAAAGAAATTAGAAAATATTTATGCTAATTAACCTATTCATCACCTGCTATTGTAAAATTCATTTTTATGTATTATAGTCACTTTGCTGGGTAATAGATTATCAGAAATTATTTCTTTTGTCTATTCCTAGTTGTTAGTTAAAAAAATTTTTGAAGAAGATCTGGTGTGAACGAAAACAGAATCACCACACCGAAATGTTTCAGATACAGCAACACTGTTACTAAGGGAAATGTGCAGCTATAACTGCTACCACGACTTCTAGTTATGATCTGCATGGAATACCTTTTCCCACACTCTGTTTTCAAATTCCATCAATGCACATTTAAAATAATTATTGTTGAGGAAGGACTTCTCACATTTTGTTATGTTTCCTATATGCCTTATAGCATTTTTGTTCTTTATTGTATAATTGTCTTATTTTGCTTTTAATTGATTTTTCATAGTGAATGTTTAAATTATTTTCTCATTTCAGTTTTTGTATATTTCAAAGACATTTTCATGGTTATGCTTTATAACTAAATGTTCCTAAAGCAACTTATGAGCTCAGAATCAGCTTTTGGAAAGTGATTGAATTGTGGGGAAATGTCTTAGTTACTGTTTGTTGCTGAGATAAGATAATCAACAACCAAAATTAAAGAAAGAAAGATTTACTCAGCTCACAGTTTGCAAAGGTTTCAGTCTAGAACTGGCTGACTCCAAGACAGGGTGCATGGAAGAAAGACATCTGCAGAAGGAAACGTTCACAGTCGGCAGAAGGTAGCAAAGCAAGCATGGGACTCTGCAGCTCTTTCTATTCCTAATATCTTATGCAGGCTACTGGGGGTGGGTATCACTCACATGCCTCAGCCTAGTGATTTTATGATTTTATTATTGGACCATGAATCAATACCAGCATCACACACTCTAGATCCAGCCACTTCTGAAAAAGCCCCACCTGTGACTAATGATACTTGGGGGTGGGGGACATCTAAGTACAAGCCATAACAAAAGCCAACAATTTCCTCAGCTTTTGTTTATCTGAAAGTGTCTTAACTTTACCCTCATTTTTGAAGCCCAGTTTTATTTGATATAGGATTTGTAACTGATAGGCTTTGTTTCATTTTGTTTAGCACTTTGAATATATTGTTCTACTGCTTTCTGGCCTTCAAAGTTTGCTGGGAATTCCATTGAGGATTCCAGTTTGATTATAAAATGTTTTTGGGTAGGATTCTTTGAGTTTATTTTACTTGACAATTATTGATCTTTTTTGATGTTTATATTCATGTCTAGATTGGGGAATTTTAGCCAGCGTTTCTCAAATATTTTCTTCTTAATTTATTTTTCTCTCCTTTTTCTGGAGCACCCAAAATGAATATGTTGCTTCTCCTGTTCATTTCCTCATAAGTAAAATTGTTTTGTTCATTTTTCTTTAATTTTTCTGCTCATCAAAATTAATAATTTCCATTGCCACATTTTAAATTTCCAGACCCTTTATTTTGCCTGTACAAATCTGCCTTTGAACCCTGAAGTGGATGGTTGATTTTATTTATTGTTCTTTGCAGGTTTAAAATTTCTTTCTGGATTAATTTTAGGCTTTCTATTTCTTTCTTAATATTTCCTTTTTGTTTATAGGTAATCTTGATTTTCCTCCCTCCTCCTTAAGTTCTTTGAGAATTTTTGAGAATCTTTGAGATATTTTAAAGTCTTTGTCTAGTAGATTAGCCATCAGGTCTTCTAGCAGAAATAATTTCTCTTGATTTTTTTCTCCTTTGAATGGGCCATAAATTCCCATTTTTAAACTACATTGTGATTCAAAAAAATAGAAAAATAACTGAATTGAAGCAGGTAGGGAGGTGCACAGTGTTCTCAGAGACTGTGGCAGAAGGATCACAAGTTCAAGCCCAACCTGGAAACTTAGCAAGACCTGTGTCAGCATTAAATAGGAAGCAAAGGGCTGGGATGTAGTATAAAGGCCCTGGGTTCAACCGTAGTGCCACATAGTTAAAAAAAGGAAAGAAAAAAAATATAAACAAAGAAAAGAAGTGAAAATCAAAACAAAGAAAGGGAATTCCAATTCAAAAAGAACAAAATAAATTTATCTCTGTTTACAGATGATATGATCATACATATGTAGAAAATACTATTTACATATACAAGCATACACATAGAACTAATAAATGAATAAGCTAATTCAGCAAAACAGCAGGATATATAGTTGACCCCAAACTTAAGTTGTGTCTTTGTACATTCATAATAAACAATTTGAAAAAAATTATGAAAAGAATTCCATGCACAAGAACATCAAGAAGAATAAAATACTTAGGAAGTAATTCAATCAAGGAAGTGAAAGACTTGTATAAGGAAAATGGCAAAACATCGCTGATAAAAACACAAAATAAGCCATAAGTAATTGGAAACAAATGTCATGTTTGTATATTGCTCTACTTAATATATTTTATATGTTATTGCTATCAGGTGATCTACCTATTGAATGTAATTGTCATACAATTTCCAAAGATGTGTCTTAAAATTAACATAGACTCTCAAAAGGCCTCAAATATCCAAAACAAGCTTTAAAAATAAGAACAAAGCCAGAGGTTCACATTTCCTGATCTAAACACTTGTGATGAAGCCCCATGAATCAACAGTGTGGTGCTGGTATAAAAACAAACGTGGATCAGTGGAACTGAATAGAGGTACCAGGAACAAATCCTTGCATATACTGTCAAATAATTTCTCACAATATGCCAAGATCATTCCATGGGAAAAGAACAATGTTTTCAACAAGTGGATCTAGGGAACTATTTCTGCATATAAAAGAGTGAATCTAGACCCTTGACTAACACCATACATAAAATAGATCAAAGACCTAAATGTAAGGCCAATGCACACACAACTCTTAAAAGAAAACCTGGAATGAAACTTAAGAGACTGGTTTTAGCAATGATTTCTTGGATACGACCTCAAAGACAAAAGCAAAAAAAAAAAAAAAAGCAAAACAAATTGAATTTCATAGGAGTTTTTAAACATTGCCCATGAAAGACAATATCAAGAGAGTAAATTAGAGATGGTGGTCTACACCCATGATCCCAGCACCCAGGAAGGCTGTGCAAACCTGAGCCCAGCCTGGGCAATTTAGCAACACTTTGTCTCAAAACAAACAAAGGCTAGGGGTGTAATTCAGTTTGAAGGCCCTGAGTTCAATTCCCAGTACTGTGCAGGGAAAAAAAAAAGGAAAATAATAAGTATTGCAAAGATGTGGAGAAATTGGAACTCTTGGGTATAGTTCATAGAAATGGTGCAACCTCTATGGAAAACAGGATGGGTGTTCTTTAAAAATTAAAAATAGAGTTACTGCTGGGGATTTAGCTCAGTGGCCTAAGCGCCTGCCTGGCAAGCGCAAGGTTGTGAGTTCAATCCCTGGTATCAAAAGAACAAAAACTAGAGTTACCAAATGATCCAGCAATTCCACTTTCAGGTATTTGGCTGAAAAACCAAAATCAGGGCCATGAAGAGATTATTTACTACTCATCCTCTTAGCAACACTGCACCTCATAACCACAACATGGAAACAGCCCAAGGGTCCGTCCATGGTTAGATGGATAAGGGATATGTGATGTATACATAATAATAGAATATTTTTTGTCCTTAAAAAGGCAGGAAGCTCTGATATAAGCTGCAATGTGGACCTAGATGGATAAGCCACCATGTCCAGGGGGGCAGGATATTCAGTGAGATGATTTTATCCCAGAAGTGTCATTTTACTTCTGTGAGGGACCTCGGTAGCTGAACTATAGAGACAGAAGGTAGAATGGTGGTCTCCAGGGGCCACAGGGAGGAGGAGAAATAGGGTTAGTATTTAATAGGGATGGAATTTGGGTTTTACAAAATTGAAAGTTCTATGGAGATGGTCAGTGGTGAGAGCTGTACATTACAATTGTGTTTAATATCACTGACCTGTAAACTTAAAGATGGGGTGTCTTAGGTGTATTTCACCACAGCTCCTTTGGAGAACAACTTGACAGCCCTTCAGAGTTAAAGTACACCCACCATAGGATTCAGGGATGAAGTTATTTGTTGCATCTATGTACATGATTGGTCCAAACCAGTGAGAAAAATGCTCCTCAACGGGTCAGCAGAGGTTTTCCTGTACAGATACGGTGGAATTCGAGGCAGCAGAAAGAGGGAACGGGTTCCTGGGATGTGCTCCGATGTGAATGAACCCCAGAAGCTCTCTGCTGGACTGGAAGAGCTGTAAGTCTGAACCTGTGTGTATGGCGATCTAGAAAGTTCAAGCCTGAGGGCAAAACAGATGCACAGCATTCAGGCCAAGGCTGGAGTGAGGAGACTGATGAGAAAGGGGCTCTGCGGAACTTTGGGGGCACAGAAAGCTTCTACGTTTTAATTATTGTTATGAATTAGCCCTGTGGATTTGTCAAAACATGTGGAACTGTGTGTCTGAAATGGCTGGATTTACTGTATGTAAACCAAACCTCACAAACCTACTTTAAAAATCAGAGTGTAAGGGCTGGGGATTTAGCTCAGCAGCATAAGTGCCAAGCTTGCAATCACAAGGTTGTGAGTTCAATCCCCAGTACAAAAAAAAAAAAAAAAAAATCAGAGTGTTTACATTTATTGATTTTGTTTTTTTGAGGTGAGTCTCAGGCATCTAGGCTGGTCCCGAACTCACAGAGTTGAATGGTCCTTCTACCTCAATTTTCCAAGTAGTTGAGATTTCAGGCCTGTGCCAATATGCCTGGCTTTTTTGTTTGTTTCTTAAAGTCATGGTGAGGTACACAAAAATAAGAAGCATACTAATATAAACAGTGATACAAATATTGTAGTTAGGAAAATCATAAAGGGAATTTGTGAGCAAGCCTCAGTTTTTCCTGTGAAACACAAATCTATACGGGCTAGATGAAAATTTGCATTATGCTGAGTTTGCTAAGTATAAGAAAGTAACCACACTCAATCTGATTTTTATTAGACTTCCCAGAAAATGGCCTATGATGAAATATTTTCAATTATAGACATAAAGCAAATAAAATTTGATGTCATGTTTCAACATAGTGAGGTGACTTTTCTTAAAAAAAACTGATAACTTGACGGGCTCTAGGAAACAAACAGAGCCATTCTTTTGGATATAAAAGAGATCTGTATTTGAAGCCCAACACCAACAGGCTCGAGGTAGAGAAGCATTATTCAAGCTGTAGCCTCGGAAGCAAAATGGATGTGGACTCTTCAGTTCCCAAGAAGTCACTGTACAACCAGCCACGAAGTCACTGATGATTGGCCTACAGAGAAGTTGAGATTTCCACCAACCGAGTCTACCAGATGACATCGTTTGGTGTGGCCTGACCTGTACAGCATTTACGTGTTAGGGCTCTGCGGGTCGCAGGGATCAGCTGGTGCTCGGCTCCTGTGTGGGAGGGAGAATTCTGGGGAAGTGCTGGTTTTGTGACTGCTGATACCTGGAGACTTTCCGGGACGTGGCCTGGAAGATAAACAGCCTGTGCTGACCTGCATTGAGGAAGGTGTCACCTCGTCCATGCAGCCACATGCTCCTGAGGTCAGCGAGAGAAAAATCAAACAAAACACAGCAAAATCAAAGTCCAGCCACTGGGTCTGTAGAAATGGGCACAGCATATTCAGACCTGTTGTGTCTCTCAAGGGATGTGTAGTTCACACGTATTTTTGAAGTAAGATATATTTAAAAGTTCATACTCATTACCTTAACAGTGTAGACTCAAATCCCTCAAGCATTTCAGGGCCTGGATTAAGTGGCATATTTTAGCAATACTTAGATGTCTCTCACAGTCAGAATCCAACATCATAATGCTGTTATTTTAAAAAACATACCAGAGTTTGTTAAAGAACGCCAGCTGTGAGCAGATAGCTCGACTTTCCTCAATCCTTCATTTTTTTTACCCCTCCAAGAGTGAAATCAGTGGGAAATTACTAAACACTGAAACCACATCCAAATTCTTCAAGCGAAATGAAGAGATGCTTCCCAGAACTAAATCTAGCTGTTGAGTAGGTTTGAAGTCATTACAAAAATAATGCATGTTCCTTGGAAACATTTAAAACAGACTATAAAACAGGACCAAACTCCCTCCAAGACACGCCCCGCTGTCCTGAGACATTCTTCATAGCTACAGATGTTCCATTCAGCTTTTGCTTCTCTGTACACACAAGTGGTCACACACACAAATGCGTACGCACACACACAGACACAGACATGAACACCAGATGTCAGGTGAGGTCATTTGCCTTTGAAGATTCAAGAAAAGTTGGCTGGGCCCTCAGCCCACATGTGGTGGGAAATTCATGTTCTCTCTGGACCAGACTGAAAGTTCATGAGAATAGGGGAGGGAACTGTGTTTCCTCATCTCTTCTGCTTTCAACTGTAGTTTTCACCAAATAAGAATAGGGAAGGACTTCATTGTTATCCCAAATATCCTAATTTTCTTCTTAATCCTCAGGTGCAAAGGGGTGACTTGATCACTTTTCAGTTTATGGATTGTTATCATCGGTAAGCCATGGTAGACCTCTCTGTTTTTATATCTGTTTGCCCATCAATCTACCCTTCCATCCATTGGTCCATCAATCCACCCATTCATCAGTCCATCTATCCTCTATCCATTCATCCATCTGTCCACCCCCATTAGTCCATCCACCCCATCATCTACTTACCCATCCATTCATCCTTTCATCCATCCATCCATCCATCCATCCATCCATCCATCCATCCATCTGTCATTCATTCCCTTTTCTCACTATATGTCTTTACCCTAATCAGCGTCTTTTACTTCATGTGTTATTATAAATATGTACTCTTACATCATGTATTTGCATTTTTAATTTACTTAATTATCTTATGTTGAATATTCAGTTTTCCCCCTTGGTTTCCACTCACCCTTCTCACTGAAAGAGACTTGGGGATCAGGAAACTTGCTGATTAGTGGACACCTGAGGCCTTGGATGTGGCCTAGTACTTAGCGATTTTGCTCCTTTAGAAACATTGACCTTTTCTACTCTTGAGATCTCTTCCCTTGAGATCCCCTCAAAGCTCTGTACCCCCACTTCCTGTTGGCTTCTTTCGCACCATGCACATGATTTGCACATTCGTGCTCTGCTAAGCAGTGGCTTCCCAGATCTCCCTGGCTCCTGGTGAGAAGTGGTGGCAGCTGTGTGGAATGCCCTTGCCTCCTGCTTCTCTCTCCCAGTGTCATCTTATTAGAGATATCTGTCCCCACAAACGTGGCTATTGTTGCTTTTATTAAAATGAGTAAGAAGCTATACACCTGCACTTTAGACATGAAGTTTCTCTCTGTGTTGTGCTTACACATTTTGGAACACCCCCCCCCCAAACTGAGATGGTGTAGGTAATGCTGGTTTTCTGATCATATTTAGAATGAGCAGACAAGGAACACCACAGTCACAGTTTCCCAGGGAGCTGCAGGGAGCTGCTAAAGCCAAAGCATTATCACCACAAACAGAAGTGGTGTTAGACAAGAATGCAGGAGATATGCACAAAGTGGGTACACATGTGTCACTCCTGTCGGTATCTGTCACGGGGATGGTTCAATCTCTGAACACCACCTATTGGAAGGGATCTGCAGATGGGCGGAAAGCAGCGCTCTTCCTTATACCTGGGCATCGGTAAGGAGCAAGCCAAACAGGCAGCTTCGCTTGTAGCAAGCAGTAGAAGGCCAGGATGGCAAGTCAAAACGAGAATGGGGTATCCCCTGGCCACACACAAACAGACAGGTCCTGGCGAGATGCTGTCCGCATTCTGCAGCTCGTTGTCCTGTATCGAGTCTGGTTTAATAGGCATTTGTGGCACTTGTGAACTCCCTGAGCCCCTCCCCCTGCGCCAGGTGGGCCTCCAGTCTGCAGCCAGCAGCATGAGACTGTGTACTGGACCTAATGTGCAAAAGCACATGGTTATTCGGGAGAGGCGATGGGAAAAAAGACAGAATCTGCACTTGGGTGAACTTCAGGATTTAGCAGAAGCGAGAGAGAAACTAATTAGGAGTCTTTGAGGAAAAAATACAAGGTCTGATAAAAAAAAAATAACCCAGTGGTGTGTGTGTAAATTTTTAGAAGTGCAATATTGCAGTAAAAGACATATTGTCATTAATCTCCCGCAAAACAACTGTCGCTCATGTCAGACCTATGTCCTTGTTCTTGTCCCTTTCTGAAGCAGCTCTTGAGTCCTCTTTCAGGGGTGCCTTTGGCTGTGCCGTCATGGCTGCCTTGATGTCCTGAGTGGATCCAAACCTTTACAGCAATTTCTGTCCCATAAAAACATGACCGTGGTCTACACCCGCATTATCCACCAAGCCCGGCACTGTACGATGCGTGGCTCCTTCCCAAAGTCAAAATGGCTGTGGGCAGCCGATGTTTGAATCACTTCAGGGCCTGGAGAGGCAGGACTAAAGCTAGTCAGGCGAGGGGACTCCAGAGTTGCCGCAGCAAGTGGAAAGAGCAATGGGGTGAGGGCTCAAAGCAAGGGGAAGGTACGGAGATTAACGTCTTTTGCTGTAACAATTTTATTAACAATGGTAAATATTGTGTTTTGACCACAAGGGACCCTTTGCCCAAGTCAAAAGGGAGAGGCCTTTTAAGACCATCCAAGCAGGCCGATGTCCAGAAGGAGTGGGTCTGGGCGGAGGCCAGAGCTAGGGGAGAGCGCCTGGCGAAGAGAGAAAGCAGGGGTTCCGAGAATGCAGCGCCCACTCCACGTGGTGCCTGCAAGGGCGTGCGGGGGACCTTACCCTGACACCAACCCCCACACTCGAGGACAGCGCTGTGGGCGGGAGGAGTGGAAGTGGCCCCTACATATGTGTGCAGGGACCTCGGGAGGCTGGGTCCAGCCCGGGCTGGACCCACCGAGGGCTGCATGCAAGGCAGACTTTGAATGCGAGTGTATTTGTTACTGCCTGGGTGTTGAAAGCCAGTGACAGGAGGCTGGGCTTTGAAAATTTGGGGAAAATGGAGGAGATATTTTGGAAGTGAAATGCTGGGTTTAATTTTTTCCAGGTGCTAAGTAGACATTCTCTTTTGAATGGGTAAAGTTTGTGAAATAGAATTTTGAAGAAATGATTCTTTAAAGGGATGTATAAACTCTCAGAGCACAGGCAGGCATAAAATATGCCTTCTCTTAAAGGAGAAAGTAGCCTGGGTGGATGATAACGGTGCTTCTCGTTGGCTTCATTGGTGGCCCTCCTGGTGGGCTGTGAACAGACCTAGTCACAGATCCTTGGTCCGGGCAGAGCCTCCGTCCTCTGCTGTGGGCTCCTGCAGGGCCCCTCTGCCCTCCGCCCCATACCATCATCTTTACCCTCGGCCCCTGGGAGAGATTGGAGTGTGATGGCTAGCTCTTCAGTTATGGGGCAGATAGAGAGGAAAGAAGGAGCCAGGGCTGGAGAGTCCAGTGTAAAGAGAACAGTGTCCAGGGAGAGGAAGCGGAAGGGGGTGGGAGGGAGGCAGGGCGATTGGCAGGCTTGGGACCCCTCTCTCCTGGCCGCACTGCCCCCAGACATCTCTTGGACCTTCCTCAGCATCGCTCAGCGATCTTTCACTCTGATACCTTTCTCCAGGTCACAGGACCTTAGCCGCCCTAGCCCAGACTCCAGGGCTGGAGGCGACGTGAAATGAGAATGGAGAGCTACCTTTTGCCTTTGTGTGGTCTTGTTTCAAATGGCTCTGAGGAGACCAGATTTTTGGAATAAGAGCTGAGACCACTTGTGTCCACACGAGCTGGTTCATCCTCCTTTGTCCCCGAGAGAGAATGTTTGCTAACAAATCACATTGCTTTGGGAGCTGCCTGCTAATCAATACGTCTGTGATAACCACCCATCTGGACTCCCGACTCACTTATAAACTACGATTCTCGCCTTCTGATTGGCTTTTGCCACATCCACCAGAGTAAAGTACTCCTAACTGTGGAAAGGGGGCAGGGACCCAGTCCAAACCCAGCCAGTTTCCTCCTGGGCGGACCCACTTCCTGCCAAAACCACTGGCCTGGGGAACCCCGCCTCCAGCCGCCCTCTTCTGAAACACTACCTTTCCCAGGGACCCAACAGGGTGTGATCAAATTTCTGTGGTGAATGTTTAAATTAAAAATTAAAAGACATATTGGGATTATTTCCCCTGTCTTCAAAATCACCTACCCCATTGTTCTTGGCACTTTCTGAAAAGGTCTAGCAGTCCTTGTTGCGTGTGTGTCTTTTCATGGCTGCCTTGGTGTCTTGAAAACACTTATGGCAATTTCTGTTAAGTAAAAGCATTACGGTGTCTGCGGCCACTTTTTCACCAGCTCTCGCAATGTGCAAACTCTGGTTTTTCCCCAAAGTTAAAATGACCATGAAAGGCATTCAGGGCACTGAGGCAGGAAGGGCAGGGCAGCAAAGGACACACAGGAAAGAGGATGTCCAGAGTGGCTTCAGAAAGTGGCAAGAGTCTGGGCCAGAGCAACCACTGTGGGAATCAGGGTAGAGATTACCCCCAAAAGCTAGAACTAGATAGATATTGTGGTGGTCTACTTCCTGAGGTATGAAGGAGCCATAAAAAATAATTTGGAAAGAAAAAAAATTATTTATTAAAGCACAGGCCTGGTGACGCAGCCTCCAGTAGCCAATATGGAAGACTGCACACCTAACAGCTAAAGGGCAGGATTTTTATCCTGTAAAACCGCAAACAGCTGCTGGTCTCACATGCAGGGGGGTGAAGTTTGCAGCGCACTACAGAACAGGAACACGGCAGTTACATTTTTGGGAAGAACAAGGTTCAGGTGGGTAACAAGCAAGTTTAGGTTAGGCAAACATCCTCTGGGGAAGGCACATCCTGCAAACAAGCAAGTTACCCTGCAAACAACACATTTAGATTAGGAAGATATCCTGTTCTGCTCTTAGGTTACAACAGGTATCCCTCTTCTTGATATTTTCCCAAAAGAGTTAAAAAACATCAAACCACAGAAAAATATGCACACCCATGTTTATGGCAGCTAAATCCTGGAAACAATCAAAATGCCCATTGGCCAGCCATATGCAATAGAGTACTACTTGGACATAAATGATAAATTTGAGACATTTGTAGCTAAATGGACGGACCTTGAGACCATTCTCTTGAGTGAAGTAAATCAGTCACATTTAAGTAAGTACTTCACATTAAGTGAAGTAAATATCACATTGTCACCTGGGTGTGATGGTGCACACCTGTAATCCCAGCACTCGGGAGGCTGAGGCAGGAAGATCACTGCAAATTCAAGACCAGCCTGGTTTACAAAGTGAGCTCAAGGCCAACCTGAACTGCATTGTGAGACCCTCTCAAAAAGACCAAAACAAAACAAAACAAAACAATTTGCATTGTCTCTCTCATGTAAAACCCTAAAAGTGTAAATAAGAACCAAAATATGTAATAGGTATTATAAAATAGGAAGTAATCATTCAAAGGGAAAGGGAAATTCAGCCAGGGTGGGGGGGGGGTTGAAGGGAAAAGAAAAAAAGACAATAAAAAGATAAAATGGAAACAAAGTTTTGTAAATGAGGGAAAGCAGATGAAGAGAGGAAAGTGGAGAGGGAAAAAGAGAAGAACTAAATCATCCCACGTACAGGTACAAATTCCCTGTGATGAGTGTGATCATTATGTGTCCCTAAACTGTACCCAAAAAATTAGTTAAAATAATATTTAATGAAAAAAAGGTGTCAAGAATGATGGGATAAGTGTATTTGAAGGGGAGTATTTTGGGGAGAATTATAAACAATGGCTATTTTTTACTGTAACTTTTGATGATTTACCTTTATTTGAAGATTTTAATAACATTTTGAGGACCTCAGCAAAACTTAAACTTCCGTGCTTAAATCCGAGGTTGGGTGCAGGTTCAGCTGTAACCCAGCTGTGAGCGGACCAGCTCTTCTGAGCACCGTGTTCCTGCTGTCTGAGGACACTTGCTGTGGCTGGACAACTGTTCCCTGAGGGCCCTGAAGGCAATGTGTCAAAGGCCTGGCCCCAGCCTGCTGTGCTCTGGAGAGGTGGGGGCGGGAAGTTAGGTCATGGTGCTGTGCTCTTGAAGGGGACACTGGAATCCCCACTTCTTGTCTTCTTTCTTCGTGGATGCGATGCAGTGAGCAGCTTTCTCCTCCACACACTCCCACCTTGTGCTGCCTTGCTACTGACGATACCTCCAGAACGTCGAGCCCAGGAGAACCTTTCCTCTTTCTAAGCTGACTGTCTTGGGTATTTTGTCACAGCACTGGAAAGCCATCTAACATAGTATATGTGATCAGTAATTGATACCATTCCTATTTCTGATCGAAATACTGCCCACAGAAGGAGATAATGTCATTTCATGGGGCCATTATGGAAACAAAAACACATGAAAGGTGGGAGAAAACCAGGCATAGCGAGGCCAGGGGAGGAGAACAGAGGGCATAGAAGCAAGCCCAGGCAACTACAGCCATCTGACTCTGAACTGAGAAGGGGAAGATGCACACTGGTGAAAAGACAACCTCTTGGACAGGGTGCTGGGAAAACTGGACATCTGCAAGCAGAATATTGAAACTAAATCTCTGTTGCTTAATCTGTATGAAAATCAATTCAAAACAGATCAAAGGCCTGAATATAAATACTGGAAACTTTGAAACTGCTTCAAAAAACATAGGGGAAGACACAAAGGCTTCCAGAATACGGCTTCAATAGCATAGGAACTGATAGCAAAATTCAACAGTGAGACTACATCAAACTCAAAGGTTCCTGCAAGGAAAGCAACCAGCATAGTGAAGACGCCACCTGCAGAATGGGACAGAGTACTATTTTCCAGCTGCCCTTCCTATAGAGGATTAATATCTAGAATGTATGAAAATCTCAAAAAAAACTAAGTAGCAAAAACATAAATAGCCCAACCAATAAATAGGTCAATGAGCTTAACAGACACTTTTCAAAAGAACTACAGATGCCTAATACGTGTATAAAAAGTGTTCAACACCTTTAGTCATCAGGGAAATTCAAATCAAACTATGTTGGGATTCTATCTCACCTCATCAGGATGGATTTTAATCAAGAATACAAAACTTTTGTGGCATGTAAACTAATACAGACACTATGAGAATTAGAATGGAGATTCATCAGAAAAACTAAACATAGAGCTCTAACCATCCTTGGTGTATGCCCAAAAGAGTTAGTGTGTCAGCATGTGGTAGTGATACCTGCATACCCATGTGTACTGTGACACAATTTATAAAATCCAAACTCTGAAAACAGCCTAGGTGTCCACCAACAGGTAAATGGAGGGAGAAAATGGGTAGATATGTAAGTTCAGCCATAAAGAAGAATGATATCATATCATCATCGGGAAAATGGATGGAGCTGGAGACCATCATGCTACGTGAAATAAGCGAGAGTCCGAAAGACAAGGATCCCCTGTGTTCTCTCACATGTGGAATCTACATGCACAGATCACACACACGCAAGGGAAAAGGAGAGAGGTGACAAGAAAGCAGAAGGGAAACTGTAAGAGAAGAAAGAGAGAGGGGAATTGGGAGAAGAGGGGGAATGTCTTAGTTACTTTTTACTCGTTGCTGAGACAAAATATCTGAAGCCCAAAGCTGGGAAAGGAAAAGTTTACTTCTTACAGTTTTTGGAGGTTTCAGTCCACACTTAGTTGGCTCCAAGGCAGGCGGTCATGGCTGGGCTGCAGTTCAAGGCGACTACAAACAACAAGCAGGAACAGGCAAAGAGCAAGACACACCTTCTTCCTGCCATTACATCACAACCTCGCTCCACCCCTTTGTGGGTGGAGCACTGGCACCAACAATCCAAGCACTAGACAATGAACGAATCACAAATGCACAATTCAAACTCGTGAGGCCTGGGGGACACAGACATAAACCATGACAGGGAAGGAAGGGGTAACTGAGGAGTATAAATAACCAAAGCATGTGATATGCACGTGTGAATATTCCAGAGTGAAGCCCACTTTTTCCTGTGTAAATCATGTGCATTAATAAACACGAAGGTGCCTGCCTCTGTGGCCAGCCTCTTCTAGGGTTTAGAAAGCAGCTATCATCTTAATCCAAAAATGTCTCGAGGTTAAATTATGATTAGCGTTACTTGAGCTAGATTGTTGCTTTGTCTGATTTTGTAATTTTCAAAACAAAACCATAAGTGGGGCTCTCAAAATAAGTCAAGCTAGTCTGTTTCAATGTGAGGAAAATTTATTTGTCCAAATGACTCCCAGAGAGAGGTGGCACTGGGCTTTTGTCATTATTGGCTAAGGTTTTGCTCAAACTGCACCACATGTTAGTTACATTGATGATGAGAAACTTTCATTAGCCAAGTGATAGGACCTTGTTCAAACACTAGGAAATTGCTACACAAAAGCTAGCCATCTTCAAGTGTGGTTTTAATCTTGGATTGATAATATAGCATTCTTGTTAGCTAACGAGTTTTTGTGAAGAAAATGACAAGCAAGGACTGCCAGTGATCATTTGCAATGCAATGTTAAATCCAACTTGCCCCACACCCTCTCGGTTCCCTGGGGGCTCCAAAAGCTGAGAGTGATGAAGGGCCTTGAAACCCTGTACAGTGGAGCCCCATGTGTGGCGAGTGAGGCAGGAAGCCCAAAGCCACTTCTTCAGTATATCCTACAATCTATTTTCAGTCCACACAGTATGAAGCTAGGAATCTGTTTAACTAGTTGAAAACAGCACTAGATATTTTAAAGAAGGGTACTTTTGGAGACAGTGGCCGATGCACCTAGATGTGACTTTGCACCCTCTGCTCAAAGGAGGGTGGGTGTTATAACTCCACTCTCTTTCAGCTGGACTTAGTGAGGAATATTCCAGTCTGGCTCCTGGAGTTCCAGGGATGCTGACACTGGTGGAACATGACCTATGCCTGGAGAACCATAGACCAGGGGCATGACCACCTCGGCCTGCCCACTGGCAGAGCTGAGGGTCAGTGTTGACTCCCTGGGGGGCACACTTTGGGGTTGGGTGGCCAGGGAACATCTGTATTTCTTCTGAAACCCAAGGCACAGGGCCTTGTTATCATTTGCTCTGCCTGCCTCAACCCTAGAGGGGCCCCGTGGCTGTGGGAAGTGGAGCAGAACAGCAAAGAAGAAAAAATAAAAGGAAATGAATCCAAACCCATCATATGAGGGTCCAAGCCACAGATTGTCTGGCAAAAGGGTGATGCTTTAAATTACATGAGGGCTTGACATTTTGACAATACTCTGTTCCAAATTTTTTTAAAACTTAAAGGGAATCTATCCCTTTATTACCTGGAATGATTTTGGAAAGCAATGGAGTTTTGTCCAAGATTTAGTACACAGGCTTGGGAGGGGGGTGGTCTTACAATTGGGAAGACACTTGGATTTAGTTTTCATTGCAACAGAACCAACTATCTCCACAAAGTGGTTTACTAAGATCAAGGAAAGGAAGAAAAACTTTGTGAACAATGACCCTTTTCTTTTGCTTTATTTTTGGTTGGGTTGTAATTCTGGGAGTGGATTCCACTTGCAGACTTCCATCATGTACCAACAGATGTCTTGTTCATTTTCTTTATTGCTGAGACTTGATATCCTACAGCCATGATTTAAAGGAGGAGGGCAGTTGACTTGGGTTCATTGTGTTTAGAGACTTCAGCCCATAGTTGGCTGGTTCGGAGGCAGAAACAGGATGGTGGAAGGGGTATGGGTAGAGAAAAGCTGCTCATGTCATGGTGGTCTGGAGGCAGAGAGCAAAGATGGGAGCCAGAGGGAGACATACCCTTCCAGACCAGGTCCCTAATGAGCCACCTCCAGCCAAGTCCCACCTCCTAATGGCAGTCAGGTATCGCACCTCCACAATCCCATCAGGAGGTTTGGGGACATTTCAGATACAAACAATAATATTCTGCACCTGGTTCTCAAAAGACCTGTGTGTGTCACTTCATGCAAATGAATTTGGTCCCTCTCTAAGAGTTGCCAAAGTTGTAACAGTTCTAGCATTGCTGAAAGCACTAAGTTTGAAGCCTCTGCTGAGGGTCAAGGCAAACTCTTAGCTGTGAGCACTTGTAAAAAAAAAAAAAGTAAATACTACAGGGTAAACATTCCCATTTAAAAGGGAGAAAAGGGAGATGGAAATAAAGCAGACCAAAGCCAGACCAAAACAATCAAGATAAACATTAAATCCTGTAGCTCCATGTTTAGTACGTGGGGCCAGCTGTGCTGGAATGTGACCCCTAAAGACTTGAGCATCTCTGTTCCTATGGCATTGTCTATTACAGTCTTCATGGTTTCTCTCTTGGCTTTTCTCATTCCCTGTAAGTTTTCTCAGGACATTTTTTGGCTTCTTTGTAATGTTAATCTTTTGGTTCATGAATCTCTGCTTTTCTCCAACTTTGTAGATGCTTTCTTTCTTAAAAGAAAAAGAAGAAAAGAAGAAGAAGAAGAAGAAAAAGAAGAAGAAGAAGAAGAAAGAAAACCTTTCAAATGGGCTTTCTGCTCCTGATATGCATTATAAACCTTGCTGAAAGTACTCATGCTACAGTCTGAACATTGGACTGCCTTGAAATTTTCTCCACCAGAGAAATTAGTATGCTTCCCTTAATCTTCATCTTACACAAGTCTCAGGAGGTAAAATGATGACAAATTTTCTGTTACAGTGTAAGATACATGGACTCAAGGTCAGCTGTCAATAGAGCCTTTGTTCCCAGTGGAAACCCCCTCAACCCAGTCTTTACTGTCTACATTTTAATCTGTATTCTGGTCATCTGAATCCTGACCAGCATCCCCCACATCAAGCCTGGGTTACAGGGTGGGTCTCTCTAGTGCTTCTGTAACCAGAATTTCTAAAACTTTCCAAAATCCTCCCACAAGCCAGTTCAAAGGGTTCTGAACCACATAGCCAGCCACAATCATAGCCACGGCCCCAGTGCTGGTATCAAAATCTCCCAGTCACTGTCCTTGTTGCTGAGATATAATAGCCACACCTGCAACTTGGAGGAGAGTTTATTTTGGCATATGGTGTTGGCCTCAGGGCATAAACAGGATGGTGCAAGGGTCTAAGTGGAGGAGAGGGGCTCACATCATGGTTACCAGGAAGCAGAGAGTAAAGGGGTCTCTGGGAAGGTAGCTACACCCTCCCAGCTACCCCTAGGTCACTCCTCAGTGCCCACCCCCAGGAAGCCCCACCTCCTACCATCAGGTCAGCAATGACACCCTCCTCACAAAATCACCTTCCAAATGCATGAAACTTTTAGGGGGCATTTCAAATCCAAACCCTAAAATTAGATTATTTCAGAGTGAAAATATTTCTTAAATTAATTAATGAATGCATTTAGGTGAGTAGCTCTTAGATTATTTTTGTGCCATTCTGAAAAGGAAAAGATGCTTTGACTGTGATGTCAGTAAGAGGTCCAGCATGAGACAAGGAATAGAGAAAAATGAGCTCGCAGGGAGTATGAGGAAAACTGGCTGGCAGGACTAGAGGGGACCCAGGAAGTGTGGACGAAGCCCTGAGTTAAATGCACTTGAATAAGTGTGAGCCATTATGGAAAATGGTGCCAAAAGGCAGGCAACCGTGAGGGTTAGCAGAGTCCACTGACTCCAGCAGTTGGCAGTGGTGGGCGTTTCATGTCTGCCATTGGTGGAGAGGTACTGTGAATATGGTTGCTAGGATACTGAGGAGGAAGAAGGGAGACTTCTGGAGGCAAGATGGACCAGGATGACGTGCTTTTCTCCCTGTGAATGCACGCAAGTATTATTTTGGGTCAAGAGGGAGAAATGTTCATAGTGTATGTGTATCCATGCTTAAATGCCAGGAGAGGAAACATCAAGTGCCCCAGAGTACAGAGAAACAAAGCTAAGATGGTGTTTTATGACTTTCAATGGCAGCAGAGTTTGGACAAAGAGGCTGGGAAGCCTAGCCTGAGTTTTCATGTCCACTGAAGTCAAAGGATAGGACCTCGGGCACCTGTTTGTTAGAAAAACAAAACAGACACACTTTCATGGAGTGGAAATCCAGGAATAGCAGTTATTTCAGGAAGAAGAAGAGTAAAAACATACAACATGGCAGTGAAGCCTTTTTATTATTAGAGAAAAACTGACCCTCTGAGAAATAACCTCAGTCCGCACCTGGGAATGCACAGTAGAGTGGGTGCGGGTTCAGTGAACCCACTGAGACCTGAAGCATGTGACACCCCTGCCAGAGCCCGCTCCGGCTGAGGGCTGGGTCTTCTGAGAGAGAAATGCTCGCCAAGTGGTGATGGACTTCCAGGAGACAGTGAGGACCCTGTGAGGGTGTGCCATGAATGACAGCATTTCAGATGTGATGAAAAGTACATTAGTGTTCAAATAAAAATAAGACATAAGTAACGTCAAAGACACATTATCATTAAACTCCTCAAAATACTCCCTCTTGCTTCAAGCGCATTGTTGTTACCACTTTCTAAAGCAGTTCTAGAAATCCTGTGGTGAGTGTCCTTCCATGTACTGCTGTGACTACCTTGACGTCCTGAATCCAAGCAAAACATTCATCTTCGAGCTCATTTTGAGCTTGGGGAAGCCACAGTAGCATGGTATCAGACCCAGGGACCGAGTGGATGGGGACAAAGTGGTGTTTAATGACCACGGCTTCCCATTGGGTGGTGCACAGCAGCAGATTTACTGAACTCTTATAAGACACTCACTAAAGAGGACTTTCAGAATGTGGCAAAAACAACTGGATGTGACCAAAGTGAGGGACAGTATTTTGTGGGAGACCAGTGGCAGCACGTTTTTAATGTAATTATTTTTAATTGAAATTATTTTAATTGAAATTTAATAAATTAATTTATCACAGTTAGTAATTATGCCAAGAAATAAAAATAATAGGACAAATTGTTAGTCATGGCCAAAATATAACACACTAAAAGTGATTACAGAGATAAAATAAGATACAAAAATCAGGACGGAAAGGCTAAGAGTATAGGAGAAGGACCAAATAAACTTGCTGATGTTGAAAAATATAATCATTTAAAGGGATAACATGGTGGAAAGAGTAAGCAGTGGACGAGACAAGACTGAGGAAAAAGTCGGCAAATGAAAAGATTTGAGGATTCAGAATATAGTACAAAGGCATGAAGGGATGGCACATACAGTGCATAAGAATTCAAGAAAAATAAAGTCTGGAATGAGAACAATCATACACATGTGGAGAAAGAATGAAAAGCAGAAAAATAGAGGTGGAAAAGGAAAACAAATCCCACTCAACACAGTAACAGTCAAGAAAGGGGTAAGAAAAGAAAGCTATGAAAATCCGAAACATGGATGTAGAATAAAATGTGATCAGTACAAAAATAGAACAAATTCACTTTTAAAAGATTCTCATGCCTGATCTTAATAGTAAAATGCAGCATGAAAAAGCCATTCTCACAGGCCAACTGCATTCTCACAGTTTAAAGGGAGTCCTATCTACCACCAAGAGAACAGAACAGCACAGTCTTCCACACTGCATGGGAGACCAGGCAGAGGGCAGAGTTCCCAGGTCATTTGATAAGTCAGCCCCTGAAATCACACAGGGTGGTACTACAACTGTGATCGCGTGTACAAACATAAATCCAAGAATCCTAAATGAGGTATTGACATACTGAACTCAGCAATGTGTTTAAAAGATTTTTTAAAAGTAGAAAACATTACTACAAGGACAGCTAAACATAAATTATTTAATGTAATTTCTACTTTATCAGCTCAAAAGAGAGGATTATGATTTTCTTAATATGTAGAGAAAGCATTAATATAATTTATCACCAGGAAAAGAAGAAACTGTTTTTAGGTCAATCAAGGTTATTTACCAAAAGACCGCAGCATATTAAGTGGTAGTCATGGAAATATTCTCTTTGTATTCCTTAAATGTCAGAACCAGAAACAAAGAATGCCCCTGCCGTTATAGTTTCTACTTATCCTTTTACTGGATGCTCAGACATTGAAAAAAGCAAAATGAAAAGTAAATATGAAATAAAAGGCTGAAAATGATGTCAAAATGTCATTACTGGTGGAGGATACGATTGTTGATGCATGAAAGTGAAAGATTTAATGTACTCTTATCCTTAAAGGATGGATTCAGCAAAGTTCCCAGATATCGGATAAGTATACAAAAAGTAGTGTCACTCCTGCACCCTAGGACGACAAATTACAAAACCTACTGATGTCAAATGCTGAGCTCACTCATGATAACTTGGTCAAACCCTTTAGGAATAGGTAAAAATGAAACTTGTTTCCAGGGAAAAGTAATATAAAATGTTTCTTAAATAGAGTGAGAAAAAACATGAGAGAGAAAAAAATGTCTGTATTTTAAGATGGAAAGACTCAAATTCTCCCCTAAACTAATGCATAAATTAAATGTTAGGCCAATACAACTTTAAATAAGGTTTTTAATGGATGTCAAGGTGATTCTAAAATTTGTGGGAAAGAGCAGGTTGTCTCAAATGACCCAGGTATTTAAAAAGGAGTTGAAAAGACTCGCCCATCCCCATGTGGAGATCAGTATGAGCTCATGATACAGGGAAGCACCAACACTGCGACAGAACAGAATCAAGAGCTCACACACACACACACACACACACACACACACACACACACACACACGAGCATGAGCCATGATCACGAGGGTGCCTGAGGATGTGGGGAAGGGACGGAAATTTAGACAATGAAGCAAGAATAATGATGTGAAATGTGAAAAACGTAACTGGAAAGCATTTAGGAAATACTACATGAAAATATCATTATAAATTAAAAGTGCAGTAAAGGCATTTTTAGGCTAGCGGAACTGGAAGAATTCATTCTCACTAGATTCAGACAAAAAATAAACGCTGAAATAAGCTGCTCAGGTCGGGAATGAAAACCCATGTGGAGAGTGCAGGCATGCATCGAGGGGTGAAGGAGAGTGGGAGAGTGGGGTCTGCGGAGAAGTGTGCTGCCCTGTGTGAAGGGACAACGGGAGGACCGGCCTGCAGCTCCAGTGTGTGGCTCTCATCCGTCTGCAGGCACACGGCTGTGTCCCTGACTATGGGCTCACCAGTGCTGTTTCCAGGGAGCCATCTGTGTTTGGCTTTAATGTCTGATTCTTTCTCCGTCGAGGCTCTTCATCAAACCCTTTTTATGGACTCCAGAGGGCTCTCCTGAGGGGAGAGGAAGAGCGAGCCCTCTCTCCACCATTCAGCTGGGTGCAGGGCCCCAGGGTGCTGCTGACCGAGCAGTGCACACCTTCTGGGCACTTCAACTCCCTGGATGATAAAGAACATAAACATTATTTTTAAAATCAAAAATTGATTACCAAGGAGTAAAGTGCAAAAGAAAAGAAAAGAGAAGAAAATATGATGATAACTTTAAAAGGAATATTTCTTAAAGAGAATACAAAAAAAGAGAAAATACAGTAGACATAGAGAGAAAAAGATCGTTTAGTAATTAGAAGTTGCCAATTTCTGTGCAACAAAGAAATGCCAAAGTTAAGGCGAATTACTGATTAAGACAACCAATATGTAACATGGATCATCTGACACAGGGTGAAGATTTGGATTTTATAAAGGAATCTAAAAATAGACAGCTGTGATAGCTGCATGGATTGACTCAAAGACAAACGCTGTGTGAGGAAACTGGGTGAAAAAGCTGGTGGTCACTCAGGTAGCAGAACTCACCCAATGGTTGCTGGAGAGAAGCCTCACCAGGTACTGGGGCAAATGCAAGTTAATATTCATTAATTCCTTGTCTTTTTAAATAGACAAATATTAGATAATAAAAACATGTGACAGCCAAACCGAAGTGTCAGTCAGGTCCCTACCATCATTAGTTCCACAGATCCTGTGTTCAGCTCCAGAGGCCGCCCTTGTTTCAATGCTGTTAGGGCAGTGCCAGGGTGTCCTAGGGACCCTACCCATAGGTGCCCCTGTCCCTCTCAGATGCCCTTTGACAGCCAGCCCGTTTTCTCTTCCCCAAAGCTAACCTTTGGTGACAAGGATCATGCGCCACTGGGGGCAGATATTAGCTCATCCCACTTTGTCACAAGTGTCCCCATCCACACAGTGACGACTCCGTACCATGGAGCATGGTCATGGGTGGCCGGGGTCCCCAGTGACCCCATGCATGGGAGTGCAGTGTGGGGATTTCAGACCCAGATGGCCCACAAGCCAGACATTGGGAAGGGGAGCCTCTGAAGTCACCCAAGGAAGATGAGGCTGTCACAGTGCCTTGGCTGCCCCCTTCCTCCTGCCTTTCAAGGCTCCCCAAGCCCTGAGCTGTTTGTTTAGAGCTCCTCCTGGGGTACCCCGCCCACTCTTCCCTCCCCAAGGCAACCCCACTGGAGTGAGAAGACTTCTCAGCCTTTCCATCTAGCTTTTCTTCTTCCCTGCACTTTCCCTGCCAAATCCTGCTGTCCCTCTGGACACACCACCCCATCCTCCAGACCCCAGCCTTGGGGCAGACGGTGCTATCCTGCCGAGAAGCCAGAGATACTCCACAGGGAAACAGCGGTCAGCACTGCGGCTCGGCCCCTGGGCAGGACCCAGGCTCTGCCTTTCCCACTTCCTCCTCCTGACTTCTCATGTGATCCTGGCTGCTTGTCTACCCTTGGTCCGTTCCAAATTTTCGTGCTGAGCTACACAGGCCAGTTCTCAGTGAGAAGGAATTAGCTATGCAGCGGGCCTTTCCCAGTTCCGGAGAGCCAGGAAGGAGCCACCGAGGGTGTGTGAAGAAGGCAGAAAGGGGGTGCTGTGGATCAGGACTCCATCGGGGGCTCTAGGGGGCCCGGACCCTCTGCTGCACTTCCCTCATCTAAAGGCCACTCGGCTTAACCCTTTTTCTGGTTACTTACAGGAGAGTTTGGTCGGAGAAAATGCACAAGGAACTATGGGGATCCCTGTAATTCAAAACCACCCAAGAGAGCATTTAGAGATGTTTGGGGCATTTCTCCTTCACTAGGTGTTTCACGGGCCACAGCGCACCGCCCCCCACAGCTGCCATATTATTCCATCTTTCCTGTTCCTTTAACTAGTCTTCAGACACTGGACTCTGTGCATCGGCAGACGCCCCTGAGTTTTAGGAATCACCGTCTGCTTTTTACTACGACAAAATGCCACAGAGCCAGGCTTGGACACGAGTCTTCCTCCCACCCTCATGCTGCAAGACGGACTTTATTCTCCCTGTAACACAGAACCCTCTGTAGCCTTCTGACCACATCCCTAGGGAACTCCGACAGGTCCCCTGAGGAGCACTTGGAGAAGGACGTGCTGGCCCCCCTGGGGGTGCTCCAGGACGGCTGCACACACCAGCTTCCGGTGGTGAGAGTGCAGCTGCCCCCTGCATGGAGGTCTGAGCTCCCACCCGGGGCCTGGGAATGAAAATCTCTTGTCCTGGCCTTGGAGACTTTCTGAAGCCTTCTAAGGCCTCAGTTGCCTTCTTAAATAGGTCATTAAAACCCACCAGGGAACAAGGAGGAGGCACTGTTAGCTACAGATGCAGGCAATTAAGAGAACTGAAGTCCTGTTATCTAGCATTTCTGGAAGGAAGGAGGGACGGAAAGAAAGAAGGGAAGGAGGGAGGATAGGAGGATGGGAGGGAAGGAGGGAGGAAGGGAAGAAGAGGAAGAAAGGAAGGAAGGCCCTTCATCTCATCTCCCCAAGTCCCGGGAAGCCAGGTCTGCTGCAGGGCGCTGCTCCCACCCCATTCACCATTCACTCCTCTTCTTGCCTTAGAGAGAGGAGGTCTCCCTGGCACCGTTTGCCAAGTTTGCCTCCAGTTCTTATGAACTGGGCGAGTCTCCTGACCACTGCCCACTGATGCCCAGTGAAGCCCTTTGGGTCCCTCAGAAATGCACTTGGCATTTTCTTTGGAGTAGTCAGAGGCGAACCTGATACCGAGTCACCTGGGCCCTGGCAAGCGCCGGGCAGGCTGGTCCCACCCTGCGCACCCTGCACACTGGGGAGCTGTGGCTGGCTGCGCACAGCTTGGTGGCGCCAATTTGTGGGATCCTGCGGGGCCTCGAGAAGCCGAAAGGCTCTTCTGGGGTGACCGCAGCGCTATATCACTGTGAGGGCTGTTGGTTTCTCCAGTCTTCACTGTTAGACTTTCCTGCATTCTCATTCTAGCTTTAGGAGTCACTTCCTAGGCACATTCACACACGCAGTGATGTAACAAAGCACTCTTGTGAAAACTGGAGGCCCTGGGCCTCCCCGCCCGCTGGGGTTATAAACGTTAAGGACAGCTCTGCCGGGCCACGGCAGATCTGTGGAGCTTGCCGGTCCCCATGGCAAGGTTGCCTGCACCGTGGCTGGGTTTCAGCCACAAAGTGAGTTCGAAGCTAAGCACGAGGCCAGCTGTGTGTCACATTTCACTGCTCAGGTTTACGATGTGACTAGCAGACGGCAGTCATCTGCTGTAAGGTAATGAAGAGACAGTTACTTTGGGGGTATTATTATTATTATTATTTGATGGTAATTTGTTTCCTTGTAAACGCACGCAACTGAGTTTGGAGGATGGCAGTGCAGACAGCTTTCTCCACACAGGGCGGAGTTTTAGCCCTGAGCCCTCGCACGCCTGCCTGGGCCATCTCCAGTGCTCTTCTGTCTGCAGTCAGCAGGTGCTGTCCCTGCACAGCAACCCAGACTGAACGCAGCCCTGTCCTGCAGGAGGGAACCTCGCCACTGGGGGAAGGGGGGGGCAGGAGAGAACTGGGGGGAGGGCAGCGGGAAGGCACTTCCTGCGAGGGGAGTCATGAGAGTGAAGGGCCACGCACCATGGGCCAGGTTCTGCCGCTGGTGGGGATCAGAATGGAGACAGACTGGGGACTCCATGTGCCGGATTCAAATCCTGGCCCAGCCGCTTACTGGGCAGTGATCACAGCAACTTTCCTCCCCCTCAGTGGACCTAGAGGGCCCACCCAGCGAGGGAGCTGCCACACAGGACCCTGGTGGCCTGGGAGGGCAGAGGTCCCCTCTCCACTCTTCCCCCACCCTCTCCTCCTGAGCCCTCCTCTCTCCAGAAGGTGGGGATCCCGAGATGCTGAGGAATGGTTGAGACTGGAGAGCCTGTGCAGCCCCTTGCTGTATCCAGGGCAAGGACTCCGTCTCTCTAGTCAGCACCCCGTGAAAGCCTGGTGTCCCTTGGCGGTGCCTCACAAGTTCTATGAGCCTGGGGTGTCACTGGATGGGACAGGGATGAGAGTATGGGCTCTGAGGAAGAGCCCTGAACATGACTCTCACTCTCTGGTGATCAGGGTAGGGAGAAGGACAGGAAGCCATCACTTAGGTCTCCACTGGGTCCCCAACAGGGTCTAGGGGGTGCCTGGGAGGGGAGAACCCATGAGGCCGGACGTCCAGGGGAAATTGTTCCCAGCAAAGAAGTACTCGGGGCAGCCTGGCCAGGGGAGCCAGTGACTCACAGACCGGCTGCGCGCCCCCACACTGCAGCTGTGGCCAGCGCCAGGCTTCTGATTCATGTTTTCCACGGGGATTCGGGGGAAATGTGAACCGTCTGGATGGACACATGGCGCCCACTGGCCGAGGGAGCTTCTGACCGCCACCTCCTCCTCCTGCTGCTGGCCTGGCCTCCAGTCCTGTGACACCACTGTCACCAAGTCTACTGCCTAGGAACAGCTCGGAGTCTGCAGTGGGGTAGGGTGACCATGGGATCCTTGTCTGACCTCATGTTCCCTTTCCTGGGCTCTCTGCACTCCCTGGCCAGCGCCAGCCACGCAGGTCTGATCACCGACCTGGGTTCCCACAGTGAGCCGGTTTAGGCCATGGGAGTAGACAACTAACCCTGGGGCTTCCCCACGGATCTGGACAGATGTTGGAGGCCAGGGCACAGTGCCCAACCTTTCTCCAAAGGCGGGGGTGGTAGTGGGTCCACAGGTTCCCCAGAGTGTGGTGCCCAGAAGGGTGGTGTGGGGCTTGGGGGAGGAGACTTGGCCATTGGAAGTGTGGTGGGTTCAGTCCTGATGAAGGATGGAGGAACTGCTCTCAGCAGGGACCAGAATCCCCCCACCCCAACCTCAGCTCTTCCCTGTATGGGTGATTGGACCCATGTCCTTCGCACTGAGCTACATCCCCAGTCCTTTTCATTCATTCATTTATTTCTTTTGAGACTGTGGTTCTCTAAGTCGCTAAATTGCCCAGACTGAGTGCAAAATTGCAATCCTCTTGCTTTGGCCTCACCGACTGCTGGGATTACAAACTTGCACCCCCAAACTCAGCAGGCTCTCAAGCATCATTTAAACATCCCCGTGTTTCAAGAGTGCCACCTGGTGGTAGCAAGTGGGAATGGCGTATCACGAACATTTCCTTACAAGGACTTTTCCATCGAAAAGGGTACTTCCAAGGCCAACAGTGTTAATGACCCTGCCTTGAGTGTTCAGTGTCTCCAGAGGATTTTCACATCACTTTCATTTGATCATCCCGAAAACCAGGGATAACAGCAGCATACACTGTTTCTGCAGCCTGCAGACTGATGCGGAGTGGTGGACCCACTCACCAAAGGACACTGAGCCAGCACTCCAGGTCCTCCAGGGTGCCCCTCTGCACACTGCAGCCACCAGATGGTGACACCATGCATTGCCCCCTCATACCTGTTTAATCTTGGTCCATCGTGGACACACGTGTGCGCTTGTGTGTGTTGAGTGGGATGACCCTCAGGGGAGAAGGTTCCCAGGCAGCCCTCCCCTGCCCTGGGTATGGTCCCTGGATGGTTCTATTGTTCTATTCTGTCTACTTTAAGGGCTACTTAGGGTCCATTAAACTGTTCTCCCAGCCCATCAGCAGTCAAAGCCATGGCTGAAAGGCTGACAAGGTCACCCTAGCAATGCCCACGAATGACCCTGGGACGCTGTGGGTGTTGCCTACTGTGCTGGAGAGGGCACAGATGTGATGCAACAGGGGCTCCTGAGATGAAGCAGTGACCCCAGATTACCCGAGGGCCCGGTGTGGCCATGGGAGAGGAGGGCCACAGAGGTCATGCTTGAGCGGATATTGCAGTGGCCTGCTTGGAGGAGAGGCCACCAGCAGGGAAAGTGCCCCTGGGGCAGAGGAGGCCAGCAACAGAGGCCCTCTGGGCCCCTGAAGCAATCCATCCTGACACCTAAACCTCAGCACAGGGGGAAGCAGTTATCAGCCTCAGCCTTGGGAACAGCAGGCTGGCTCATGTTGGGTTATGTAGTCACAGCCATCCAGGACTGGACAGGATGAACTTGGGATGCAGTAGGACACATTTGGGCCACAACTGCATCACTGAGGAGGTGTACACAGCCTGCAGACCTGGGTGTCTGTTGGGTCCTTTCTGAATTGTTTACCACCATTTGAAAATCGTGCTGTTTTGTGGAAAGATCAGAATTCACGGCTCATCATTGTGCAAGGCCTGCTCCTCACCTTGCCACGTGGGGCTCGGGCTGCCAGAGTCTCCACTGAACTCCCATCTCTCCTGCTGCTTGCATAGGCCCATCACCGAGAGGCTCAAAGGAAAAGCAGTTTCCCACCACCCAGACCCTTTAGACCTTGGGCTTCGGAACTCTGAGCCCCTCCTGGTACATAAAAGGCAGCCAGCACCCATGTGACTGCCCTCCCGCTCCAGGATGATGGACTAAGGGTTTGCTCTCTGCACCCCAGCCAGCCCTACTCCCTCCTCATTTTCCCCAAATGACTAATTAATCACAAGGTTTGGACCTCAGAGAGTCCCTCCTGGACAGTCACAAAGCGGGCCTGGAGGCACACCAAGGTCAGGCAAGCTGCCCAAGGTCGCAGAGTCCGAGGAGGCGGGAAGGACCAGTATTGGCAGCAGACAGAGCCAGGGTCATAGTCTGAGAAGTGAGCAGACCAAGGCTGGCAGGGAGGAAGTGAGCGGGCGCAGGTGGAGGCAGGAGTACTTTCCAGAAAGGGTGCAGTGGGAAGCTGTGTGACCATGTGGTGACAATCCCCGGGACCCTGAGGAGAAGGCTTCTGGAGGGGAAGGCACCAACATGGGAGGTCTGTGGGGAATGCTTTGTGGGCCCAAGAGCATCGCAGCACAGGAGACTAGTGTCGGAGAGGTCCCGAAAGGAGTCACTCTCAGCAGGGAAGAAAGCGACAAGGAAGTCGTATGTGGTGGCACACATTTATAATCCCAGCACTTTGGGAGGCCGAGGCAGGAGGATTTCAAGTTAAAATCCCTCCTGGGTAATTTATCAAGACCCTGTCTCAAAATAAATTTAAAAAAATTAAAGAGGGTTGGGGGTAGAGCTCAGTGTGAAGGCCCTAGGTTCAAACCTAGTACTACAAAAAGAAATGTTATGAAACAAAACAAAATGAAAATAGAAAGGAAGACCGAGCCAGGGATCGAGCCCCAGGGAGGACTCCAGGCCGCTTGGTCCTGTGCAGGCAGCTGCCATGGCTGCCTTGTTCCTTACTTCCCTGTGGATGTTTCTGGAAGCCCATGGGACACAGGACCCTGGGACGTGGGGTTAAGGACTCGAGAGTCACTCATTGTGGCTCCAAGGTCGGGGCTGGGGACAGCAGGGCAAGGCGAGCCCTGTGACCACAGGAGCCCCAAGTGCATTCTGTGCTTGAGACAGAGGTGTGGTGGAGGGAGGACTGAGGGACAGGAGGTGTGTTTGGGCTCTGCCATGCCAAGGAGGGGTCCGTCCCTGGTGGTGCCACCCACTGGTACTGTGGCCTGCGGGTTCCTTCGAACTTTGTGATCTCAGCAGGCAGCTCTGTGAAGTGGGGGCCCAGAGCACTGCCTGCCTCAGGATCGTGAGAGTCACTTCCCACTGCGGTTGTCAGTGGAGCCTTGTTTGCACATTGATGACTGGGGACCCAAGCGGCACACCCACCCTGCATCTCCTGTCAAAATCCAGCTGGCTCGATGCCTCTGTGTCCCACTGGCTCTTAAACCATGTGGCCATGGCATCCTCCCCCCCAGCATGTCCTCCACTCTCTTCTCTCCTGCAAACAGCTCTCACGCCCCATGTCTCTGGCTATAGCTGGCTGTGATCACCAAGCCTAGAGTCCACTCACTTTTCTGGGGCTCCCCTCTGGGTCCCAAATTCACATTCCTGGGCCAGCTCAGGCTGGGCTGGATGGACAGAGGTCAGCTTGGTGGCCTGGTGCTGCACTGGTCTGTGCCCCGTGTCCAGCCCAGCTCCATCTGGGAAGGAGCGGGGGGGAGGGGGGCGGGGGGGTGGGGTGACAACCCAGGAACATGGGTGAGAAGTGACTGAAGGTGTCACTCTGCCTCCCACCCATCAAGGGGCCCCTGAGAGGGAAGCAGATCCCCTGATGTCCCTGAGGACTGCTTCCTGACCTTTTCTGTGTCTCCTGCCCAGCTCACACCTCCCAATTCCATGTTCTGGGGCGCGGATTCTCTGGAAGGGGAACCAGCAGGTAAAGGCAGAGGAACGGAGTAGAGGATAAGGCACTTATGAAGCGGAGCCCAGGTGCCCAGCAGAGGCAGCGTCCTACAGGTACCCATGTCACAGCCCTCTATGGACCTCTGATCTTTGGGGTGAGGACTGCCTTGGCGCAGTGAGTGGCCAGTAAGTCACAAGCATGCACATGCATGCACATGCACACACACGCACACACACACTAGTACTGCACTGCACATGTATGTGCACAGGGCCTCTGAGGGTGGCTGGCACTGGACGGACACTTAGCCCTCCTGCTGACCACAGGCTGTGGCTTGATGTGACTCATGCCCACCCCACTGTCCCGGATGGCTCCAAGTCTTGTCCACAGCAGCCACAGTGCTCCCTCCCCAAAGCCCCCACGTCACTGCTGCAGATGCAGGGAAGATCTGTTTAGTTCTCTGACCTCTCCTGTCCATCTCGGTCTCTCAACAGCAAGGGCCGCGAACCAACGGCACCATACGCACTTCTTTGAGATTGGAGCACAGAATGAGGGAGGCCGGCTGCCTTCTTGTCCTGATCTTGGTCTGTTCATTTGTTTAAATCAGACTCATATGGAAGCCAGCATCTGGTCCTAATGCAATTCTGCCTGCTGCCCTGCCCAGCCTGGACCTGGAGATGCCTCTCCTTGGGTCCCCCTAAGAGGTGCTGGACGTGTCCTCCTTTCCCAGATTCTGACAGGTGACCTGTCTGTGGGGAACAGGGTCAAGAATGACCAAGGGTAGGAAGCCCCCCCACCCAGCCCAAGTCAATGAAGTCTATAATTTATTTGACATTTATTCTAGAAACTTTCCATGACACCAGCTGGTATTAAGAAGCCACTCAGACCAGCCGATTAACAAGTAATAACAGACATGCAGGACTGTTTCCTAGGGGCTTCTGTCTTCTCTGGCCACTCCACTTGACTGTCAGGGCCTACAGAAAGAGGGGTCTGGCTGGACCCTGTGTATGGGGCAACATGACCGGAAGCACAGTGGTGGGAGCAGCAGTCGTTCAGCGGTGTGTCGAGCAAGCGAGGAGCATCACCCCCAAAGGAAAGAGAGGTGAGGAGATGTCACCAAAGCACAGGGGCTGGGAGGCAGGAGGGGCAGGGTAACCTCCCTCCCTCTCCTCCCAGCAAGGCCCCGGAGCCCAGGAGTGCTGCTGGCCCACCCAGCTGTGCATCAGTGCCTGCTGGGAGGAGCCTCTGAGCAGGAAGACCGGGCCTGGCTTCCTGCATACGAGGTCAAGGCAATGGCTGGCAGGCCTGGGTCACCCATTGCACCTCTCAGACTTCCCAGCAGAGCTACAGATGTCACACCCCCGTAAGGGCCGGCTTCATGCTGGACAGCTCAGGGAGTGCTGCGTGGGCTTCAGCCATGGTGAGGAGAAGGCCAAGGCAAGTGCCCATCAGGCTCTTTGCTTGGGGTTGAGGGTCTGCTCCCCATGCTGGGGGAGCAGTGTGGTCTCCAGAGACAGTGTGCAAGGGAGACAGACGCTGAAGAGAGAAGGAGGCTCAGCCTGCTCCCTGGGGCCAAGTAGAGATGGCTGAGTCTGCATCTTGAGGTCAGAACAGCCAGGAGTGGATGGGAGAATCCACAGAGGCCTGGGGAGGAGCTGGCTGCCCCGAGGGGTGCAGGCTGTGAGCCCTCAACCCAGAAACTTCAGCTCCCTTGTCATTAGTTGGGGCGATAGCAGCTGCCCTTCAAGCCTGCCATACAGTTTTAATAAAAGAATATTGCAGACGCCAGGGTGGTGACACAGTGCTTCCCAAGCCGGGTCTCCACAGAGCCCTGAGCTTGCCATTCCCCACAGTAAGAGCGTGTCTCTGGCAGCTTCCAGCACAGAGCCCTGAGATTGCCAGGGTCCTAACATGCAAGACAGAGGTGCTGGGACAGTGGCTGTAGAGTCCTCCAAGGTCACCAACCAAGGAGGTCTTGAACATGATGAAAAAAACAAGGGGAAACTTCGTCTAGCAATGGTGTCTGGGGATATGATGCCAAAGCAGAAGACAGTGAAATTTACAGATAGACAAACTGGATGTCATCACAATTAAAAGAAAAACTTCTATGTATCAAAGGGCAAGATCAAGGATAAAAAGGACAGCTCTGCAGGAGACAGGGTCCTCAATTGTCACCTCCTCCCCTTTATTCTTCTGGAAATTCCATCAGTGTCTGGCCTCCATTGTTTCTGATGAGAAATCTAGTGTTAATCTTATTGTGACTTTTTTTTCTCTGGACCTGATGAGTCCTTCTTCTCTTTCTGGCTTCAAAATTGGCTCCTTGACTCCAGTTCAGCAGTGTGCCCATGCTGTGTCTGGGTACTGATCTTTGTGTTGTCCTGCCTGAGGTCCACTGCATTTCTTGATAGGTAGATTAAGATTTTCATCAAATTTAAAAAGCTTCAAGCCATTATTTCTTCAAATATATAGTTGTCACTTAGTGTGCACAAGGTATAGGCACCAGGGTCCAACACAGACACCACCACGAGAGAATGTTTCAGTCTCTCATATCAAATGGTATGGTATTTGCATATGACCTGTGCACATATACATTGTCTTCCCTAGATTAATTATAATACTGCATACCGTGGAAATGCTATGTAAATAGTCTTATACTATACAGCAGAGTCTTGATCCTGACATACAAACAGCTTTGGTTTGGCCGCAATTTTAGTGTTATCTTATGACCACAAAGCCTTGAGGTATGACCCAAATGCCAGCTGCTTATGTCTCCAGATGGTCTCAGATACCAATGTAAACCTTAAAGAATTCTGGGACTCCATACAACATCCTTTCCTGCATGGAGTTCATTGAGAAATCCTGGGCCAGTGTCTTTCTGAGGACATTGAGGTGGCCTGTGTACAGGACAGAGGCTGTGCAGTGGAGCCTGAGATTCAGTTGGCAACTTGAGTTACAACCAGTGCTCAGGAAAGAACCAAATTCCTAAGTGGAGAGTCCACTGTATTGTGTGAGGCACAGTGAGAAGAGAAACACTATGCACATCTCAGCACAGACATAATTTTTCCCAAATACTTTTGATCTGTGATTGGTTGGATCTGTAAATGCAGACTCCATAGACAGTGAGGGTTGCTTGCAGTTTTCACCTCTCTCTCCGCATTTCTCCCACTGTGTGTTTGTTGAGGCAGTGAGGTCTGTATAACTCTGTTCCTTCTTTATTCTTTTCCTTGGACCATTTTCAAGTGTGCTGATTCTTTCTTCTGCCATCTCACGTATGCCACTGGGTCCTTCAACAGCTAATGTCTCTGCTGAGACCTTTTAAAAGTTGGGGTCGTTACTTTAATCCCACAGCCGGACCTGCAGATTCTGTCAGTGTGCAGTATGCAATGCTCAGCCACCTGGAATCAGGGTGCTCTCCTGGCTTCGCATCTGGCTCTGTCTGTGGGATGCATTCAAAGTCCAGGTAGTTCATGTATCTTCCTGGCTTGGGCTTTCTCCTGTCCCCTCTCTCTGTGTGTCCAAGGCTTCATGGTCAGCCTGGGCTGAGATGAGCAAGGGCCCCATCTGTTCTCCCACACTGTCGCATGTGTGCACAATGCTCCATTTGGGTTTCCAGGGATGGATGGAAACTTACCGGAGGCCTCTGTGTACATCTCCTGGCTTGGGCCTCCCTGCTTGCTCCGAGCAGTATCTGGACATTAGAGGATCGACTCATTTCCTCTCCTGCCCGTCCACCTCCTGAGCTTGCTGCTTATTTTCAACAACACCTCCTGGGTGGGGATTTTCCACGGGGGCCTCAGCACCAAGTCAGCGCCTCCTTGTGGGAAGCCGCTGATTTTAGAGGCCGCTCTTCTGGTAAGCATTCAAGGGCTGCATTGACTGAGCCGCTGGGGACTGGACAGCCCAGGTGACAACACCGCAGAGCCCCCTTTGCCCACTCCAGTCTTGCATGTTGCATAAATGCTTCTCTATTTCTTTATAGCTTTGGTCAGAATATTTCAGAGTCATGAAATGGTTGTTCCTGACTTTTTTGTCTAGTTTCGTGGTTACTTTCCACCATCCCAGAAAATCAAGGAGCTGACACATTCAAAAAAGCAGGGCGCACCGCAGCAAGCTTGTTAACTGCACATATCTTGGACAACCGTCTAAGTGGATCCAGTCTCATGTCCCAGTTACATAACCCTGACATCAGCGCTGAGGCTCGGCACTTTGTTAGGTTAATCTCAGGAGGACTTGGCTTTAGGCCCTGGTGAATGGACTCGTTGGATGGCTCAGAATCCCCATGGCTCAATCTCTTTAAGACTTTGATTCCTAGCTTGAAGAGTCGGGGGTGCAGGGGAGACAGGGGCGCAGAACACTGTTACTGTAAAAATCCAGTGCAGTGATTATGCAGATATGTTTTGCACACTGACTTACACTAAGGAACTGCGTGCGGGGTGTGACAGCCAGACTGAACCACCCAGAGGGGTCTGCATGGAATTTGCCACACCTGGGGAGACCAGACTCACTGATAGGTTTTGGGGTTTGAATACAATCAATGACACCTCCCCCTTCTTTAAGGTTCTAAAACAGTTCAGGAACAAGCCCAGATATCTGACAAGTGAAAGCAAAAAACCACCAGTTTTTTATTACAGATGAAGCCAAGTAGAAGGGTGGGGAGTCCCTCGCACACACCTTGCTGTCACTCCAAGTCCCTGCACTCAGCCAGTTGCACAGAACTTTTGGGGTGGGCGGTAGGGGAGATGATCTCAAGAGCAGAACACGGGAGCCGCAGCCCTTGGTTCCATTCCCTGCACAGATGTCGCCTCAGAGACTGGGGAGCAGCCTGATAGGAGACCACCTCGGCAACTCCAGCACTTCCTGTTCAGAGGAGACCAGGAAGTGGGTTCAGGAGGCTCCTGGGTGAGCAGAAACTGAGGCAGTGCTGTGTCCAGAAGCCCAGTACTGAGCTGGCCCCATAAGCAGGTACTGCAGAGACTAAGGCCTGGCAGGTGGAAGGTCCAGCCCAGTGTCCTCAGGGGAGCATACACAAGGATAAGTGGCAGGGAACAGAGTGTGATAGGAGAAGCAGGGGCCGAGAAGGAGGATGAGGGTTGGGGAAGTTGATCTGTGAAGGAGCGGGAGGCATGCATGCACCTGGGGTTCTCCGTGCTGGCACTGGCGGTGGTCATGGCCGTGGCTGTGGCGGTTCAGACTGTGGTTCAGGTGGTGGCCTGTGTTTTTTCTGAAGATGGGAACGGCATGAACCGAAGGAAAAAAAGATGGGAAGCAAAATGCTAGACCCAGCAGGGCGGGGCTCATCGGTCCTGTCTGCAGCTTGGGGGTGAAGAGCTGGCTGGGATCCTGTCCAAGCAGCAGAAGTGGGGGTGGCAGTGGGGCTCTCCAGGGTCACAGGAAGGAGGGAGGGCAAGACAAGTGGGGAGGGGCAGGAGAAGAGAAGAGGAGGTGCTCCATGGATGGTCTCTGCTTCCTCTGAGAGTTGGGGGTGGAGAGGATCCAGTGGAGGGGTGGAGAGGCGAGGACTTCCCTCTCTTTCCCCCGGGAAAGCCTTGGAGGCTTGGCCACAGCATCCTTGACTTCCACAGCCCAGCTGTTTTTAAGTGTAAGAGTTTTGTAATATGATAAAAATATTTGATGAATTCTTGAATCTCTCTTTAGTGTTCTGTTTTTTATGCTCCCTCACTAACCCAGCCAATTTTTTATTAAAATATAATTTCCAGACAGTCTTTATCAAACCAGGAGCTTGGCAAGACAGGTTCACTTCTCTTCACACATGAGATGGATGACAACAGTTTCTGACCCCCTGTGATTCCTGACACATGTTGATGTTTCTCAGATGATGATGATAAGAATTTGTCAGCTTCTGTATCCCAGGAGAACCTATCTATATGCATGGAGTTTATTTCATTCCTTTCCATGCAGAGTGTTAAGTCACTGCCCCAAATGGTGGGTCCAGCTCCTTCTGGACAGGAGCTTGTGCCTTCTTTGACTGCCTTTCTCTTTCTTTTCCTCTTCTTCCTTCCCCCACTCCCTGAATGGAGAAGATACTCACATTCAGAACCCACTAGGTCATCCATTATGTGAGGAAGCCCAAGCAGCCCAAGCCATGCAGAGAGACCCACACAGAGCGGTGTGTGCCTTCTTCCGGTTCACAGCACCAGTTTGCTAACTGACCATGTGTGAGCCACCTCAGAGATGAGTCCTCCCAGCCAATCCAGCTTCCTGTGCCTGCAATCTCGGCTGACTTCTGACCTTAGGGGACATCTACAGCAGAACTGCTCAGCAAAACTACCCTGACTCCTGACCCTGGGGAAGTATCGGGGACTCTGCCAAGACAGATAAAATAAAAAACAGAGACAGATTTAGTAACACAGGAGGAGTGGCAGGGAAGTCAATGTCTCCGACTGGCCAAAAGAGCAGCCCTCCAAGGCAGCTGCTATTTATTGGGCGTATCAGTGACAGGCGGGGCTAGGGACAGATTCAGTACTGGCAGAAAACTCAGAGGTCAGTGACTCAGTGGGAAAGGGATAATATAATCCTGAGTTACTCAGGAGGGTGGAGATGACCTTATGCTAAGAAGGTTCTTGCCCTGGAGTGTTTTCTAGACTTAGTGGCTTTAGTTTTCTTCCTGTTGGGTGGAGAGAGGTTGGCCCACCCCTGAGGAGTCAGTGGGAAATCTCAAGCCTCCATATTATCCCCTAGGGTAAACAGATTTAGCTATTGTGACTTTGTGGTCCCCAGCAGGGAAGCATGTGAGATATAAGCACAATATTATTATTTTTAAGCCACTGAGCTTTGGGGTCTTTGAGAAAAGGATAACAGTAAATCCATCAAGCCCTATTGGCACACCTGAGCTGCCTGTGCCCCATGGTGGGTGCAGGGTGGGAAGTCAGAGCAGGGTCCAAAAGCCACTGTGCTGGGCGCTCTATAGGTGTTCCACAAGCGGCAGGTGCTGAGTAACCTGTCACAGATGATGAGACAGAGGCTCAGGCCCCACTGCTGGTAACTGGCAGGTCTGGGGTGAGTCTCTAAGCTACTGTGTCTCTGATGCCTCACTAAGGTCATCTGTGGCACAGGATGTGGGCAGAGGTGTTATAACCTAAGGCCCCCTAACTATCGCGCAGTAAGGTCTGTTCTGTATAAGCCCACCTGCTGCTTCCCCTCCCCTTCTCCCTTCAAATCTAACTAGGTTAAGTTTTAACTTCCTAAAGGCCATAAAACAAAGGCCTGAGGTAATAGCTCCTGACAACCCAGGTCTTCCCTACCCGGTAGCCCCGTCACAAATTGTGTTAATTGCATTAGATTGTACATTCTTCACAAAAATAGCTTCGTTTGTATCATAGCAATACCTGTAACTTGGCCTTACTGTAAATGTGTGTTTTCCTTTCCCTCTGGGCAAAGGATTGATATGTTAATCAGTGCTCTCCTCCGTAAAGAATTGTAAAATCTTACCTAATTGATATGTTAACCATTGTTGCCCTCTACAAATAGAATAGTTGTGGTGCTCAAGTAGGGTAACTAAGGTTGTTAATTGCTGTTAGGCTTCTCTATTCTTTGCTAAGAAAAACAAGATTTCTTCTTATCTAAACTTGCTAGTATGCAGGGAGACTTGCAATTGCCGTTTCTGCTTTGTAGTGCATCACACCCCCAACCCCCTCCTTACATTGTGTGACCAGCAGCTGTTTGTGGATTTACAAGATAAAAAGTCCTGACCTTTAGCTGTGAGGTACGCAGTCTCCAAATTGGCTCCCGGAGACTCGTCACTAGGCCTGGATTTTACCTAATAAAGCCTTTGCTTCTCAAATTTTAATTTCTTGCTTCCTTGGATTTTATACCGGGCTCCGAGTTATCACAGAGGCTTCCCACAGCTTCCCCCTGCCCTGCTGCAGTCTACCTGGTCTCAGGCTACAGGCGAAGGCCAGCACTGTTGCTGACAAGGAGGTGACCCAGGATTATCATGCTGACTTGTTAGCTCCGCTGCTTTGTCCGTCTGCTGCATGATGTTCCGTGTGGCCCATGTTCAGGGACTATGCCGTGCTTTGGTGTCTGTGTCTCAGGGCCTGGTAGGCCCTGGGAAGCAGGATTGGGCCTGCTGCAGTCTATTTTGTGGATGATCTCACCCCACTCTCAGAGTCTCTGTCAGAGAGCTTTGCTTTAGTGGGACTGAGTGGAGGCAGTCAGCGCACCCCTCAGTCTCCGTCCCCCACACTCTGATCCTGCCATTCGCCCCAGCACTGTCCCAGCTCAGGCCACAGACACAGCCACCCCTTGGGCCTTAGTCACTTCCTCATTGCTGGGACAAAAGGCCCAGCACCCACTGCTTAAAGGAGAGAGGATATTTTGGCCCACTGATTTTGTAGGCTGGGGCTGGGACCACCAGATGCTCAGTTTCCCAAGGAAAGTGTCAAACCTCCCCTTCTCGATGCTAATTCACTAATATTGTAAAACATTGCAAGGTCCAAGTAAAACACATCCACAGGCTGAGCTGCTCCCACAGACCTCCTCCTGTGATTCTGCCATGGAAAACTTTCTTTCATAGAAATAATAAGACAAACAGTAAGGTCAGTATTAAGACTGAAAGGCAATGAGTGCTCACTTGTGGCCGAACATTATTCCAAGTGTCTTACACAGACAGCTCTCTGCATTACAATGCTGTGAGGCCTATGGAGACCATAGTCATCCTTGTGTTTGATCCAGGAAAAGTGGGAACAAATGACCTCAAAAGGACTAGAACATGTGCCCAAGGTCACACAGACAGCACCTGGGGAGCCTGGAGCTGCTGCTCTGCCTGCCATCAGGAGCTCAGGCAGAGCTGAAAATCAGTGTCATTTAGATGGTGAGAGCGTGTTCTCCAGTGTGCTTTTTCTGCCCCCCATCCCCGGGAAGAGGAGCCACCCCTCTTGAAGCCCACTTTCCAAGCCTGGGCAGTGCGGCCCTGCACAGGGGTATTAGCTGTGTGTTTCTTAGTCCTAGTGAGTGTGTGTATGTGTGTGTGTTTGCATGCATGTGTGCAGAGTGTGTGTGCATGTGTGCATGTGTGCTGTGCTTTGAAGACAGTCAGCCTCTTCAAGGTCACATTAGAACTTGACTGCTGTGTGGCAGTGTTTTGAGGTGGCCTGCAGGAGGTGACTGGATTAACTGAGTGCTGGGTGCAGTGGGGTCTCTTTCTGATAAACCAGGCTGCCAGCCTGGAGTGACCGAGCTCACCCACGCACCTGGGTAGCCCTCTGTCTCCCGCCAGGGGCCCAAGCAGAGACTCTCAACACATGCAGCTGCCAGGACTCAAACTTCAGAACCATGAGCCGGAACAAAGCTCTGTGTTTCACACATCACACAGCCTCGGGTGCTCTATTGCGGGGACTGATCTTGGACCAGGACGGCACAGGGGTCCCCAAGCCCCTGTGTGGCTGGAGTGAGGGTGGATGTGTGGGTATGCATCGTGGAAAGGATTTTCAGGTAACTCTAGCTGCATCTCACCTGGGTTGAGAACCATTTTTTAAAAATTTTATTTAAAGAAAGACTAAACAAAATGGAAAATGGGTAGAAACAATACATATGTTCAGAGAAAAGATAAACAGTAAGAAATCACTAGTTAATGTTTACATACTGTCCTTTTACAAATAGTTGTTCAAGATACAAAAGTGGAACATATGAAGTGGGAATTCAAACAGCGAGACTGCAAATAGTTCTGTTCCAACAAAAACTTAGTAATACGGTTGTCAGTCCTATACATTTAAACATACATGTAGTTATCCATATCTTCATTTATGTTAAGATTAAACAAATTAAAGCAGGCTAAAGTCATTCTGAACAAAGAATAATAATACTTCTGGATTTCACATCATGACACACGGGATCAGCACTGGATACTGTAGTATCTTTTTAAAAAAATTTATTTAAAGAAAGACTAAACAAAACAGAAAATGGGTAGAAATAATACATACTTTCAAAGAAGAAAATAAACAGTAAGAAATCACTAGTAGATGATTACAGATTGTCATCTTACAAATAGTTATTCAAGATACTAAAGTGGAGCATATAAAGTGGGGATTCAAACAGTGAGACTGCAACCAGAGAACCATTATTTTTTAAAACATTTTATATTGAAGCTAATTCTTCACGCCACTAAGGCCAAGTCTACCAGCTGAGGCCATTCACTCACTTCTGCCAGACTTGTAAAACTTTATTTTCAGCACTGTTGTCAACGCAGTTTGGGCTCCTTTAGGAAGATTTATAAGATTCAAAAGTCAGAATGAAGAGAACAAAATGTGAAGTACGGTAACATAATTGTTAGTTACACTCCGATACCTTTTGGGTTCTTCAAATATTCATAAATAACCTAACCAACTGTTCTGCCTTTCTCCTCAAACTTTATATTACACTGTGAACACTTCCCACATCACCAGTGTAATTTACTGTGAGGCTGTTTCATAACGTTCTGCCAGTGCATTTGCAATATTTTTTTTTTACTTTTCTTCTGATTGAATATCTCAGAATCTTTTCCTCTCAATTTATATTATAAAAATTAGCTGGGTATAGTGGCCCACACCTGTCATTCCAGCACTCTGGGAGGCTGAGGCAGGAAGGCTGCCAGTTTGAGCCCAACCTGGACAACATAGTGAGACCCAGTCTCAAAAAATAAAAAAGGCTGGGATGTGGCCCAGTGAGAACACCCTAGGTCCAATCCCCACTACTGCAAAATCACAGTAACAGCGATAATGCTAATAAACGAAATAATGAAAAATACAAGTGTTGAAATAAACCTCTGTCTATTTTCTTTTTTATCTTTCACATTTTGGCTTAGTCCACAGAAGTGAAGGTCACACATCCTCTCTAGCTTTGGAGAATCGTTGGAGAAAAGGGAGAGACCCATGCTATTTCATTCAGCTTCACCTATCACAGCGGCAGGAACACCCACCTGCATCTCACAAGGCAATCTCTGTCCAGGCCAGGGTTTCATGGTACAGGTTGAATGTTCTGGACTGGAAAAGACTGGGACCAGAAGTGTTTCTGATTTCAGAGTGTCATGGATTTGGGGACATTTGAAGATGCAGAATGCGACCTCTCAGGGATGTGGATGAGCCCAGCTGTGTTCAGTAAAGCTTCACATGCCTGTATGCATGGCCTGCAGGTGCTGCTGGTGCACTGCATGGTGAGTGTGACAGCCACCTGAAGCCAGACGTGAAATCAGTTCCTTGTGGCACGCAGTCTGTGCTCATTCTCAGGTTGTGGAGTAGCTCAAATTTTGGATTTTAGATTACAGATGATCAGCCAGGCTTTTTCGGTCAGTTCAACCAAAGCAAATTGGAGAAAAACAGCAAAAGGGATCACCGGGCTTATCCTCGAATCCTAAACCTTATCGACAAAGTCAGTGTTACCACAGCAGAACAAATCCTTCCCTTTCTGGGCAGAGCAACTGAGAGATGTGTCCAAAGTAGGTGGCCACCTGCTGGACTCTTGGTCCCTGGTCACCTTCGGGGCCAGCCTGACTGCCAGAAGCCCTGTGACTGTCAGCAGCTGGACACATTCAGCTCCTTGGGATCCACATCAGATCTGCCCACCTCACCCCTTACCCCTGCCACGGGGGAACAGGTGACACACAAAGGGGCCAAAGAGGGCGGGGAGGAGGGTGGAGGTAAACAGAGCTCAGGTGGAGGAGCCAGAGCAGGCGCTGCCTTTCCCCCACAGAAGGTGGGGAGAATCCTCACGGGAACACGGCCTGGGACTAGAGGGGCAGCAGGGACCGCACCTGGTGCCCAGGTCTGAGCTTCCCTGTAGGAGTCTCCAATTATGGGAACTGGGCTGCGTGGGCAGCTGCTGACACAGGACTGAGTCAGGGAACGTGGAAGCCTAGCCAGGAACATTCTGTGGTGCCAGAAAGTGAGAGCCGGATCCAAAAAATGTGGGGCCAGGCCAAAACAGGAGCCAAGTTGAGGTCTCCCAATGCCTAAATTGGGGCTGAGCGGAGTAACAAACTATAACGATAGTAATGGATTGTAACTCCTAAAATGCAATAAATACTCAAGAGTCTGAGCTCATACAAAGGATACAAAGGGCAGCTCTTCCTGCAGAGGAATTCCAGTTAAGACATGCATGAGGAATGGCAGAAAAAGAAAATCATTAGTTAGCAAACACCACAGTGATAGTAGTTGCAGACAACACTCAGTCAATACAATTCATGCATGAAAGAATGAAGAAAAGCAGTATTTTTGTTATTCCTAAGCATCTCCCCCACTAGATGCCTACCACTTTCAAGGGAAAAAGATAACTTTGTAAGAGAGAAATTCGGTGAACAGGAGATAATCAAATGATTAAACCAAATAATCAAAGTTACCATTGAAGGTCATAAGACTGTGGTATCAGCCTCCTGCTACCACGGGCAGAGGGCCAGCACTGCTTCTGGTGTCCCTGCCAAAAAATGCCTAAGCTTGATCTCGTCATGAGAAAATACCAGCCACACACAAACTGGAGACACCTCACAAATAATGGCCAGTAATTTTCATAGGTGTCAAGGCTGTGAAACACAGAGGGATGTTCCAGAGAGAAGGAGACCAGGCCACCAGGACAGCTAAATGCAGGGTCTGGACTGGATCCCTGACCAGAAGAGATGGGGGTGGGGAGTGTGGTAAAAGATGTCACGTGGGGAAGTTAATGGCAACACAGCAACGTCATCTCCATGAGTGGATGACCATTCTACTGGCCATGTCAGATGCCTACCCTGGGAAATACTGGCAGGAGGATAAACGTGAATTTATGTTCTGTTTTTGTAATTGTACTGTGATTCCGAAGTTATTTCAGTGGAAAAAGCAGAAGAGATATGGGGAGAGGAGCTGGAGAATGAGAGGAAAGAGAAGGAGGAAGAGAGGAAGAGAGGGGCGGGGAGGGAGGACGGGGGGGGGGAGAGAAATTCTGCCAACTTTTTTGTGGTACCGAGGGTTGAACCCAGGGCCCTCACACTTTGACAGGGTTCAATGTTTGACAATACAGATAATCTCTCATTATTATTTATAAAGTATCACAGAGGCTTTCATTGGGTCACATGGAATGGTCTCGTCTTCAAAAGCTAACAACACAGAGTTTGTTTAGAAGGCCTGAGAATAAAGTTAGCTAGGAAAAGAACTATACTGCAGTAGTGAACAGTATTGCAAAAGTCATCCAAACTAAATAGTGCTGGCTGGAGAGAAGCCAGTTTCAACTGACTACATAAACCCTTCACATGCTGTTTTGATTTTAAAAGGAGTCAAGCTGGCATCTGTAGGAATGCTTTTCAAGCAAAGACCAGTCTAGAATCTGACACACTTACGGATATAATCTGGGCCTTTTCAAAGACCTGTCTGAGTTCTTACAGCTGAACTGAAAAGCATCTCTTTGGCTCTCTTGGTTGAGGGCCAGTGTCAGTGTGACTGATAGTTAAGCCAGGGCTGTTGAGTCACTGGAATTAAATGTACACCACTTACAGTTTGAGAAGGAGCTAATAAGATCTTCCAACAAGCTGTGGGTCTTATCATAAAATGAAACAACACTGAACGTCTGGACATCAAGCAGTTTTACTCACATAAATTCTGAATTTACACTTCAGTATGAACTAAAACCAGTGATTGCCATCACAGAGCTTCCACGAAGGTTTCTCCTTCAAATGTCACCCTAGCCTTCTGACATTTTTATATCTGTTGCTTCATAAATCCCCACTAAAATGACCTAAGAGAATAACAAGAAAAATTCCCCATGACCACAGAGGACTGGAAAAAGGAAGCCTCCACATTCCTCAGTCCTCAATGATTTGCCAGAAGAAACAGTGCCAGGAAACAAATGGGACCCAGAGAGCAGGTGAAGCAGCCGCTGTCCTCATCTGCCAGGGTACTGTCACTAAACTGGCTCCGTTAATCAAGGGCACATTTCAGTCCTGCTGTCGCCCCGTCTAGTCCAGCCTCAGCCTCCTAGAGCCTCCTGGAGTTTTTATTTGGGAATGGGCTTCTCTCGGCAAGGTTTTTAAAAAAGGTGTGTGGGGGTATGGGGTGCTGAAAATTCATCAATATCTGAACATGTAAGACGGTCCATTTAGGAAGATGGAACATGTAGGAAGTACAGTTATTTCAAGAAACACAAGAAAACGGAAAATTTAAAGAAAAAAAGAAATCAAAGTTAAAAATTTGAAGTATATATTCCAAATGAGACTTGGGGCAGTGCTATTCTTTCCTCATGACAGTTTCACAGAGAATTCTTAAACTATCAGACAGCAGTTACACTAGCAGTAAAGGATGAAGAGAAAATAAAGCCCTGCTGACACCTAGGAAACCAGAATACGGTGTCCCAATATCATTCGGGACAGGAAGACTGCTGAAAAATGAGAGAGAAATCTCAGGAAAGACCTGAAACTTAGGAATCAATGTAAGTGAACCCAAAGTGCCAGGAAAAGTCACTCTAGGGTCCCAGCATCAAGGTCGGTATCTCTAGAGTACATGAGGATCTCCTAAAAATTAACAATAACAAAGTAGTAAGGATAATCTGACATTAACACAGGCAGAAGACTTTTCAAAAGAGAATATTCAATGGCCAATAAACACGAGAAAAGATGCCCAATACCAATCACTGGAGTGGTGAAAATTAAAAACACTGCATGAAGATACGTGGTACATCAGGACTAATGTCAGAACACAGATAATATTAAGTGTTATTAAGAATGAAGACCAAGCATGACTTCCATACACAGAGAGTGGAAGTTTATCAGGGACCTGGCCAAGAGCCCCAGATGCCTACATGAGGGGTACGGCAAAGGATGAAGGAAAAACAGAAACACATTTCATAATGCATGGGTTTGGGGAGGCTGGGAGGTCAGTAGCTCAACATGGGCAAAGACAAAGACCTCTTTGGCTGACCCAGCCCGCGGGTTAATCTGGATCCGCAGGACAGTTTCCTGGAGAAGGAACGGGGATTAACACAAACAGGGCGGGAGACAGAGAGACGGAGACAAGTCGAGGAAGTCCAATCAAGTCTCATTTATTGATAAAGTGGCCCGCAGGGGCGGGCCAGTGGGACAGGAAGAGGCTATTGGGTAATCTCTGATGGGTCACCGTCACGTCCGTGTACGTGACGTGAGTAGGAGAGGATTATGGTTAATGTAGGCAGGCGAATTATGTGCCCATAGGAGGGAGAGGCAGGGAGACAGCAATGGGGTGGTCACACCGCTCCCTACATTTGGCCAATCGGTTTTATTTTTTCCAGTGAGAAGTTCAGAGGAAAGGGTAAGGTTTCTTTCCTGGAACTGCAATAAAGTAGTAGTGGGATGGGCAAGTTTAACATCACAAGAAAACCAAGATAAGCACCCTCCCGCACCTAGGTGCCAGTGTCCTCCCTGTATGGTGGCCTCAGATGCTTCTATCTTTAGTTTATAATCTGTGATCCCCAGCAAGTGTAAATTAGTTCTCTGGAGTAGCAGTATTATAATTTCACATATCTAATTATACAAGGGGATTTGTTAGGTAGGGTTAGGAGGCTAGGGCCAAAGAGTCCAGCTGCTGCTCAGCCCAAGAAGCTGAAAGCCGCGCAGAACAAGTATTTAAGAACGCAACACCGGTGGGAGGTTAAAGGCTTGAAAGCTCATGCTGGAGTCACTGGTGTGTGTCTGTAGTGAAAGCGGAAGGATGTGGAGACTGTATCTAACCGCTGCAGTTCTCCCAGGACAGGCCTCTCTCCTGTCTTCCCTTCCAGGCTAGCAGCCTATTGGTTGGTGTCACCAGCTGATAAGTGGGTCTTCCTTACTCTAGTTGCTGACGTACTTGTCAATCATCCACAAACGTGCCCAGAACCCTGCTTTACTAATCCTAATCCGCTAAGTGGCTCTTGCTCAAGTCAAGTTGACACATCACGATGAATGGCCACAGATCACCTCGGGAAAGTGCCATAAGTAGATCAGCAAGCCTCGAAGAGCGAAGACTCAGAATCCCAGGTCTGGGACCTTCCTGTTTGTTAACAAAAAGTCTTCAGGGACGCTGTGCTTTAGAATTGCTCTCTGTGAGGAGGTGCAGCTTCCTGACACTCAGGGGCCCTACAGAAAATACCTGTCACACTTGGACACCCAAAAGTGTCTCCGGATACTGCTGAATGTCTCTTGGCAGACAACATAACCCCATTGAGGACTGTTGACTTCAGGGATTGTCCTCAGTACCAGAGAGGTCAAAAGCTTTGGACAAACCTGCATTCTCTCTGCTGCCATAACTCTGCACCAGATTCACTGGCTACCAAGGGCTGTTCCAGGGCTGTGTAGCCATGAAGACAGGCAAGGCAAGGACTGTGGGTCCCACTTGACACAATTGTGAGTCTCTTGTTCACGGCCATGCAGATCAGCTGCAGGCTCCACCCCCCAGCATCCATGATGGATTTTCTTGCAACATTTATGAAAAAGACAGAGCTGTATTTTCTTAATTCCTTTAAAAATCTGTGAGGCCACTTGGGGTCAAGGGAGCAGGGTGTGCTAGAATCAGACACAGGGGTCTGCAATCCTGGCTATGCTGCTTCCAGGGTGTAACATCAAGTCTCTGGCCTGTGGGGCATAGCAGAGGCAGACCCCCACCCCAGGGTGTAAAGCAGACCCTCACTTGCATCAAGTCAGCAATGCTGTCAGCTACCGCCCTTGGCCACTGCGGGGACAGTGGCTTTCCATTCCCTCCTTCCTATGTGCTATGGTGGAGAGAGAGGTCAGTGGGATTTCCACGTGGCTACCTGTGCCCTCTGCACTGGGCAGAGCCGAGAGCCTCAGCCAGGTGAAAACAGGACGGGACACTTTCGTAGACATCCCCTGAATTGGTGTAACTGGAAATAGCCTAGCATGGAGAAGGAAGGGGATGGGTGTACATGTGAGTGCTAGCGTGTGTGCATGTGAGGAGCTGTGTGTGTGACACGTGCACAGGTGTGCACAGGAAGTGTAGATGGTGTGTGCAGGAAGCCTACGGAGAGCAGAGAAAGAACACAGTGTGGTCCTGGGGTGGTCTTGGGACCCTGGGCTCCCCTTGGGCCACCAGGGCCTGTAGGCCAGGTTCAGGTGTGACAGGGAGAAGGACTTTGGGGGCCGGTGAGGTCCTGGACCATCTTGGTTTTTGTAAAGGCTGTGGAGGGTGTGGAGCCCAAGCCAAGGGTCACGTCCCAGCCTAGGACCACAGGGTTCTGCTCAGCACTTTGGGGTCATCTCAAGACCTGCAGCCCACCCACAAATGATTCTGGTTCAGCACCTGGGTCACAGGGAGCCAGTGTCAGCCTGAGCGTGAGGCTGAGTCTGTTGTTGAGTGGGCTGCTCAGGGAGAAGAGGCCAGGCACCTCGACCCCGGGGTTCTCACACTGCCTTCCTTACTGCAAGGAGGGTGTCTACCCAGGAGAGGAGCAGGAAGATCCTATGGAGAGTACAGGGCAAGCAGTGAGTCTGGTCCATCATCTCCACCATCCACAGCGGTCTGTCTATTCCGTGCATGGACGGGAGGATGTCTGAGCCAATTCACGGATTCCCACTTTAGGCACTCTTTGAGTTTTGATGACATCCGGGTGGCTTAAACTTTATGCCTGCAACTTAAAAGCAACCAAACTTTGTGGTATAAAATTGAGCTGAAGACACAAAGCATTAGTTCTGTTTCTTGGAATGCTGAGAAAACCCTTTCCTAGACTTGGGCTTTTTTTTTTTTCTTTTTGCACTTTTTAAATAGGCTACAGAGATCAGTGGGTTCCATACAAGTGCGTAATACCACTTTCATCACTTCCACCCCACGGCCCCTCTGCCCGCCCCGTCCTTCCCCCGAGTTCCTATCAAGTGGGAAGTTGACGGTACCTACACTTTAATTCCCAATTTTCCAGGTGTGTGAGGTCTTCCTCCAGGGCCAGCAAGGGGGATGCCAGAAATTCCCACATATGTGAGGCTCTCTGGTCCTCTCATGAAGTTAGGATGCAGACTGAGCAATTAGGGCCCCACCCAGTGCTTGTCTAGACCAACTCGGACCAAAAAAGACAATAAAATAATCCCTCGGGTCCAAACCAGCGCTTCTGAACAACAGAAAAACCTTCAGTGGCTTATGTTTTTAATCATAGAGTGAGTCGTAAATACCAATGATTCTAGACATATGTTGCAGTTAATTTAGCAACAATTTCTCTAATAAAACATTTGCTGCTCTGGCAGAGAAGCGGCCCAGGGTGGGGGAGGGCTGTCACCTTGGGTGTGACGCATACAGGCTCCACTGTTCTAGGGACCACCAGGTCCTGAGTCCATGGGAAGCATGAAGCTGCCTGGCACGGACACAGAGAGGAGGACCAGGCAGGCTGGTTTTGTTGATAATATTCTCAAGCATTTGAAGTTCTAACACTGAGGTGTATTTTCCCAGGATAAAAACTTTTGCTTCTGTCTCTTTGAGTTGGCAGTGCACCAGCATCTTCTTTGCTTTACCCTTGTCTGGCGTCTTTCATTCCTTCTGTTGATTTTTGAGTCTTTCCTGAAGTTGGTGTTCTGGTCACTGCCCTGAGGGAGCACCGGACTTCAGTGCACTAATGTTTGGTGTGAGTGCTCACACACGCCTTGCTGTTTTCCATTTCCTGTTTCTCCTCCCATCGCTCCCCTTCCCTCTTAGTAAGTGGTGGCCCTCCCTCGTCTGGTCGCCTCGGGTGACTGTCCCTGCACTTGGCACCTCCTTGCATCGTGGGAGGGTGGACATCTTGGCCTGTCTGGGTTGACATAGCAGGGACAACTGCTGTAGTCACTGAAACTCAAAAGCCACTTGTCAGGGTGGCCAAGCTCAGTGCACCCGAACTGTGATGGTAGAGTGTGTGTCCCTCATGTGTCCCCCTTGTGCAGAGGCTCTGAGAAAGGCCCGTTGTGTGATGTCTAAATGTCACAGGGTGCACTTATACGAGTGAAGATGGCTGTGATGTCTCCAGGCACTGTCCTCTTAGGGGACCACCTTTGCATGTGGCCTTTGCCCGTCTTGACTGAAACCTCTCTTTGGGGTCAGTGACTGTGGTTTCCAGAAACTTGCAGAACAGTCTGGAATGTCTTTATTCCATGCTACTTTTGATCGTAATAGTCCAGCTAAGGAAAGAGTTCTAGGCTGGCCATGACCTTTCTTCTGCGTGACTGTCAAACAAGTCCCTGTAGCTCTGCCCCTTGCCCATGGCTCAGCCCCAGCCCGAGGGGGCCCAGGCAGGCACCTCCAGGCTCGGCCCATCTCCTGCGCGCCATGACTGGAAGAGTTCCCATCCTTTATCACTGTTTTCATTTTCTCTGTCATGTAGTAAATGAAGATTGTTGTTACCTATGACCTCGGAGGGGTCTGGTAAACTCTGGTCTGTCCCTCTGGGTGAGTCTGGTGTGCTGGCCCTGATGACCACCAGCATGGGCTTCCAGTCTCTGCCGCACAGCTGTGCCGAGTCCTCCCTTCCAGTCCTCCCTCCCTCCACAGAAGCCCATGGTCCTGTGGCAGGAAGTGATGTACGTGGAGAACAGCGCCGCGTGCCAAGTTTTATTTGAATGCTAAACACAGAGGCAGAAGTCAACACCTCCTCCCAGAGCTGGAATCTGTCCTCCCCTCCGCTGATGAAAGCGTGAGTGATACAGAAAGTGGGTGTCCTTTGACACACGTGCCCCTGGCATCATAGGGCAATCACACCCAGTATTGGGCATCACGGTGGACAGGCAGCCCAAGAGCTGGGGACAAGGATTCTGCGATTGGCTCTCTGGACACTGGTCAAAATGCATCTTTCATCCCTAGGGGACACAGTGCTATCGGAGAAGACTGTCATGTTCAGGAATGCCATGGGCTGATTACTGTATTTCCCTTCTTGTTCTGAAGAAACACAGAGGGCATTTCCAGAAATACATTCAAGTAAAGAGAATTAGGGAAACGCAGGGAGCCTAGGGATGAAGAGAAAGGAGAGGCAGGATGCTGAGGAAGGACGCGAGGGCTACAGTATCATGAGCAGCTGCAGCCCTCGGGTCTGGCTTGGAGCTCAGGGCAGCCTGGTGCTGCTCTGACTGAACAGGGTGCCAGCACTGTGAGACCCTGTCCTGGGATGGAGACGACTGTCTCAGGGCGTGACGTAGGGCATGTTCCTCCTGTAAAAGCATTCCTCAGTGATACAGAACACAGCCTTCTTCCCATGTGAACAGGAAATCCTACCATGGTTTCCTGAGAATCCTTTTCCCACTTTTACCTCTGGGTCCCCGACCCTAAAGCATGCACACGGCACAGATCTAGCAGGGAGAGGCCGCATGTCTTTTGAGCCACCACCCCAAGCATCCACAAGCTCGAGAACCATCTGCAGGGAATTGAAGAGATTTTGATTCCAAAGATTTGGACAGGGTTCCCAGGCAAAGCTCCACTTGGGGGCCAGGAAGACCACTCTGAGAGTTAGGACCACAGGGAACCTGCCATGGAAATTAGTTTTCCCAACTGAGCCTTTGGTAAAATTTGGAGGGCAAAAGTGCTTGGAGTACTTTTCTGACAAGAGCTGAGTGCTCTCCTGCCCTGAGTTGTGATCCAAAATGACCTCACATAGGATACACAGGGCTGGAGTGACCATCCCTGAAGAAGTCCATGACTGGACCACGGCTGGAGCTGCAGGGGAGGCCCTGCACTTCTGCAGGGAGGGGGGGACTGCACCCTCTGTTGGTCTCCAGTTGGAGTCCCTTACACCAATGACAGATGTCTGGGATAAAATCGTTAGTTTTTTCTATTAAATATTTTACATTCAGCATATATTTAGATTTGCTTTTTTTAAAGTGATGAGTTACAAGTGTATGGAACCCTCCCCCACCAAAGTCCACTTTGGATGAGTCTTACATCTTGTTTATTAGGAATGCGCCTCCAGGTTCGCCCTAGGCTCCTTATCTTGCCCAGCTTGCATAAGCTCATCCATTCCACTCTGATGACCAAGGCCTCAAGGGCCAATCAAAAAAAATTAAAACCAACAAAACAAAATCATCGTTCAAAAATATCAACTCCAGAGAATTTCTTCAGTTTCAGAAAAGACTGAAGAGAGGATGCCTTAGCTAGCCTTGATGGTGATCTGATATTCCAAGAATGGAATGACAGGAATGACCCCTTCCCCAGGTGAATGGGACACATGTCAGACATGTGAACCAAGTGACAGTGAGAGGCAAGAACCACACAGATGTCTGGATTTGCTCAACTGCCTGTTGCAGATAAATTCAACTAGGGAGGGTTTACAGATGTGGTATCATTCTGCGGACTGATTTTCCTGGTCACAGCCCTTCTGCGACCCAAAGGTCTGATGGTGGAAATGCAGAAAAACTGCCCAACACAGAGCCCTCCACAGAGACCAGCAGCTCTGCCCACAGGAAAGGCACCAGGCCACTGCTGACGACCTATGATGATGCAGTGAACCCAGGCCTCCTAATCGATATACACTGATTCCTATTAAATGGCTTCAACAGCAGGAAATCAGGAAGGACACGTTCCCATGTTTCTACTCAGGCCCTTTGTGAAATGGGGTGAAACTTGTGTACGAGTCCATGGGAAGCAGGATTATAAGGGGAGGAATCCGGCAGGCTCAGGGCTTCCAGATGGACTGGGAATTTCTTGGACCACTCCCCTCTGACATTGCTCAACACCCAAACTCACAAACAACCTAGTCTGGTTTTTAAATCAAATGATGTAGCTGACAGGTGATAGCCGCTCATAGGTTCTTAGGGCCTTAGGCCTTAGGACAGGGCCTCTCTGTCCTGAAGTGCTCCTGGAGACGGGCACAGGCACATGATTAGAACATTATTAAATCAAGACTGTTTGGCAGTTCTCCCCATCATGTGACTCACAAGTGGAAAGTGGCCTGGTTCCTCTTTTATTCAGAATGAAGCCTTTTCCGACAACTCCACCCGGGAGAGAGCTCCGAGTCAAGGCTGGGATGCAGATCTGGTTGTGTGGACGGAGACAACACGGCACGGAGATCTACCCATATCTTAACGAGATCCCTGAACCTGCTGGTTTTCCCACTATTTCAGTGGATCCAGGAGGATACAGTGAAGCATTCACACCAAGAAAATTTCCACCATCACTTTGGCTTGTCTCTGTGTATTTCAACATAATTGCCCCGATCGTTCCTACTACATTTTGAAAGCTTCCTCTGAGATGCTACAAGTCAGAGCAAAATCATCCCTCTGTTCAAAGTTCCCAGGGTTATCGACCTCACTGAAAAGGCAACCCTTTGGTTCTCCCCCGCTTACACAGCAGTGTTAGCAGAGGTGCACACGGGTGAGGAGATGGAGCTAGGAAGGAAGGAGTCACTTGCCCTGATTCCTGAGCAGCTGCAGCCAGAAACCAATAGATTCCGTGTATACCTGCTTTGGATCCTTAACTGCAGTTTATTGTAAAAATCCCCAGACACACTAAAAGCTAGAAGACGCCTATAAAATTGCTACTTTTTCCCAGCAGGTATGGTCCGAGGGTAAGACAGGACTGCTGTTGGGTGGAGGTCTGGTTTTCCTGGCTTTGGTTATAGAAGATAGATATGAAGGTAGGGGAGGAGGGAGCGGGAAACTGTGTAACAAATCGGTCAGGAACTTTCCTCCCATCCTCTTGACCGGTGGTTATTTAACTTGTCTGCAGTGACTCTGATGGATGGGATTCTCACCAATTGCAGTGGTCTAGACTGCTAGCTTTAACATAGCCTTTGCATATGGGGCTACCGGGCGCTGGGAGCTCGGCCTGGCCAAATGGTACTGCGCTGCGAGTTTACGATACACGAGGGATCTCGAAGGCTTAGTAGGAAGAAAAGAATGTAAGACATGTCAATATCTCTGTTATTGATGACATGCTGAGCCGATTCCATTTTGGACAGGGCTAAATACCATATGTTTTTTAAAATTAATTTCATTTGTTTTTCTTTTTCGATCTCTTATTGTGGCTACCAGAAAATTCAAAATCATGCATGCAGTTGGCCTTTCCTCGCATTGCTCGGCACTGGTTGAGACATTCGCAGAGCTCTTGTTGGAGTCCAGTGGAAGCTGACCTGTGTGAACTTGCTTGATTTTGTCCTCTGCTGAACAAACAAAATTCCTCCACATGACAGTCAGCCCAGCACTGGAAAACAACGTTCCACCCCGCTCCACCTTTCCTGGTCATGCTAAATAGCTTGCTCTTCTCACAAGCATTCTTTTCATGAGCTATTAAAGATTGTTTACCCCAAACTTGGAAAATGCCAGGATGAAGGATGATTGCTGCTATCTCACTGGATGATTTATTTAGTGAGCCTTGCTGACCCTCTCTGGGTTTTCCCGAGGGGCACACTGAGTTAACAGGGCTGTAAAACACCAGTTACTCTGATTCCAACTTGCAGAAAACCTAGGATGTCCTTTCACGTGAATGAAAGGTGCTGACCCCACTCGCAGATCTGTGGGGGCAATGGTGGTGCCTTGGGCTTGGCTGTCAGGCCCCACATTCTGGCTGGTAGGGACAGAGCGCTGGTCTCCTCCAGTGGTGTTCTCATGTTAGAGGGAGGCACCCCTGCCCACAGGACTGCTGTCCCCATGCTGGTGTCCTCACCGGGCCCTGAATGGAACTGACACACTGTCGGAGTCAGTGACCCTAAACCAGGCATTTTGTGTGGGGTGAGGGAGGCAGCCCCATGCCCACGGTGGCTCTCACTTCCAGCGAGGACGTAAAGTGTTCCCCCCAGGGGAAAGGGCCAGTGGAGCCGGTGAGCCCTCACCCAGTGTCCTCTGGGAACTGGTACTCAGAGGGTGTGGTGAGACTGCTGTCTGCAGAGAAGCCACAGGTTCAGCCTTTGCATTAACTTGTGCATCTGGCAGGCCACCCTTCTATTGTGAGGGACCTGTGGGGTGCATCTCTGTGAAGCCGACTCGACTCCTCCTGTCCCCCTGCCTAGCCATCTGTGCACCTCTTTCCCAGACATACGTGGGTCCAGTTTCATGGGGTTGCTCTTTCCAGGGCCCTGGCCAATGCCTAGACATCGCCTCTGGCTTCAAGCCCAGGCCACAGGCTGCTTCTCTCTCTGTAAAATGGTCAAGGGTGGTGCCCCAAAACCTGCCTACGGGAGAGTCCTCACTGCTGTCTCCTAGGCTGTGCCCTTGGAGGCCTGTGCCAGCATGACCCACCTGCAACCCAAGCCTGGCTGCTTGCTTTTTCCCTTAGCTAGTCTGCAGAGACTGCCTGTAGGAGCCATGAAATTTTGGGTCAAGCTGGACATACTGTCACGCACACTCTGGGAGGCTGAGGCAGAAGGACTGCAAGTGTGAACAGTCCTTGGGCAACTATGTGACCTGTCTCAAAAGAAGTTCACAAATGAATAGGGGCTGGAGCTGTAGTCAGTGAAGGTCCAAGGCTCCATCCCCATAAACACAAAAAACCGAGAGGTACATTTTTGTGTCATTTAACTGTACTCCTTGCACCTGTTTAGCTCTGCTCACTGGTTTGCCATTTTCCCTGAGCAATGACCTGAAGCCACATCTACAGACCCAAAGCAACACTCACAGACCCTGAGCCACACCCACAGACCCAAAGCCACACCCACAGGCCTGAAGCCACACCCACAGACCCAGAGCCACACCCACAGATCCAAAGCCACACCCACAGAGCGTTAATTTGGAGAGCCTACTAACTGAGAATCTAACTCGCAGTGTTTTCTTTTGAAGAAATGCTAGTTAGCTCCTAGCTGAATTTGCAAAGAGAAAGGGTCTATTTGGCTTTTTCATTTGGGGACTCAAGGTCCAAGACCAGCTGGCCCACTGCTCTGGCCCCCTGGAGAGGGATTAGGCAATGGGACACCATAGCTGGATGGCAAGAAGGAGCCTAGATTCTCATCTGAAGCAGCAGGAGGGAGCCAGTGGGTGGGGCCAGACTTGTGACCTATATAACCTTCTTAGAACTCCCAGGAGGCCCACTCAGGCTCCCTCATGAAGCCACACCCCCAGGGACCTCCTGACTCTCCAGGAGCTGGTCTCCTGGAGTTCACAACCTGCCAGCAACTCCACTCTGGGACCATGGTTAATGTTGTGCTAAAATGCTAAAAACCAAAAATAGTTAAAAGATAGTTATTAGCAAAAATAGTTAGTTAAAAGGATAGTTATTAGCAGTATTGTCATTCTGTGCTGTGCTCATTACCCTAGTAACCACACACCAATCACATAGTTATAGATTAATTGACCATGTTGTCATGCTGTTCTGTATGTGTCATTCCCCAGTAGCCTGTTCGCTGTGTCAACCTTTGTTCCCTTTGTAAGAGACAACTGTTCCTGGAATTGGTAGACCAAGGACTGTGAAATGCCTCTGACCTTAAGCAAAGGGCAACAAAGGCCCACCTTGTTTCTGTTTCTCATCACTATGCACTTAATGGTCAATGAGGTAATCATAAATGAACTATAAAAATCTGTCAAAATTCTAACTCGGTTGCATAGCTTTGCAAACTCCATCTGCACTGTGCCTCTGGGTACCAGCTTAAATAAAGCACTCTTTTACAGATGTCTTGCCCCCCCCCATTGTGATTAATATCTTGGGGCCTTGTTTTGGGGTACAACAATTAACATATTTTGGGAACACCCTGCATACGACTGCAGCACTTTCCAAAGTTGACACCCTAAGTCTATCATCCATTCTGCACCCATAATTTGGGACTGTGTTTGATCCCACTTTTCCCTTTGTTTCTCAGTATGGAGTCATGGATACTCAGTGTCACAGGTGGAGATTCCTGACGCTTGTCATTTATTTGGGTGTCCTCTCTGGCTCCCTGACCCTCAGCATGTGTGCTGTCCTTTGCTGCTTCCTTAGTCTCTGGTATGTGCTCCAAGATGTTCTCTACTTCCAGAACTGGAGTCAGCAATTCCCCCAAGGAGCTCTGCTTCCTTTTAAAGAAATAGATTTTGGTTTCACTGATTTTTTCTATTATTTTTTCAGTTTTTACTTTATTCATTTTTATCTTCTTTTTTACTTATCTAGGGCTTGCTTTTTCTAAGTTCTTAAGGTAGAAGCTTAAAAGGACTGACTTTAGATTCTTTGTAAGCATTTAAAAATAGAAATTTCCCTATATGAGTCCTTTAATTTCATAAATTAATTCCTTGTATGACTCTCATTTACTTCTAAGTATTTGCTGATTTCTAAATTTTTTTTGAACTATGTTATTTAGATGAAGTACATTTGCTGAAGTATGTTGATGAATTTTGGGATACTTTCCAAATAGCTCAGGCTGTTTGACTCTGAAATTCCTGTAATGGTCACAGAACATCATAATGTATGATTTCAAACCTTGTAAATATTTTGAAACTTGCTTTGTGGTCCTGAGTGTGACTGTTAGTATTTTCATTTTGGGGGGCAAAATATTCTATGGAATGTCCACCAGACACACAAGATGTTAGTACTGGTCAAGTCATCTGTGTCTTCATGTATGAGATGCAATTGAAAAGTATGAATGTTTCAATTTTAATTTCTTTTCTTACAGAAGGGACACATTACTATGAATCATCCTCAAAGTATAATACTCCTCCTCACTTCAAACCCACTCATCATTCTTGGCATTTTCTGAAGCAGCTCTGGAACCTTCTTTCCTGAGTGTCTTTAGCTGTGCTGTGATAGCTGCCTTGATGTCCTGCATTGATTCTAAACACTGACCTTTCGTAGTCACTTTGACTTTGGGGAAGAGCCAGAAGTTGCATAGTGCCAGATCCAGTGAATGAGGTAGACAGGGACACACTGTCATGTCTTTATTTGAGGAAAATTACCATAAATGTTTTGAATGGGATATTTTGAAATATATATTTAAACCTTTGCACTTTTCCTGGTGGCCAGTTGTGTAACTTGTGGTTTTGGCTGTTTGGAAGCTTTTATAAGTTCTTGTACCAAAGATCTATAATCGCCTATATTTTAGGCTGATCTGGTTCCACTACTGAGGCGTGACCTTCCTGGAGTCCTAGTGGTTGCCCCATTTATTCAGAGATGTCTTTCCACTCTGGATGGAAAGATCTTGGATGACTCTAGCTCTTTGTTAGTAGTTCTTTATAGTTTTCTAGTAACTGTCCTCTCCTGGGCTGTCATTCTTGCCTGCTTCATGGGATTTCACTCTACACATCATCATATTAGTAGTCAAAGACTCAGCAGATATCTCTGCAAAAATCTGCAATTCCTTCTATGGCAGGCTCTTCCTGTATTGTTCTGACTTAGTGCACTGACTAGGAGAATCTCAGGACAACTCTGAAGGCAGGCAGTGATAGCAGGCCTTCTTGTCTTGATCTTGGTATCAGGGGAAGCTTTCCACAATCCACCATTATACAGGACATCGCGAGCAGCTTCCCCGGACTATTATTATTAGAAAAGACTGGCATTCTCTTTTATTCTTATCGAATGAGTTTTTATCATGTATGGAATTTTATCCAGTGCTTTTCTTGGACCTCACCACTGTATGATTCTTCTCCATTGTTCTGTAAAAGCGGCAACTGATTCTTACTGATTTTCTAATGTAATTTACTTTCTAATGCAAGTTTTACTGCTTTCTCAACCCTAGTTGTACCTGGTCATCGTATAATCTTTTGAAATGTTCCTGGATTTCATGTTAATATTTTATTGTAAATTTCTGTATCTTTGTTCTTAAACGTACTGGTTTGTAATTTTCTTGTAACATCCTCCTTTAAATCAACTGGCGATTGTCCTACCGTATTATATTATATGGAAAAATTTGTAAAATTATTGCTGTTTCTTTCTTAAAAGCATGCACAAACTTTCCAGAAAATCCTTTACAGGTTTGGTGTCTTTGTGGGAAAGATGTCAACAACCAAATACTCTCCTCATCAGGAAAGTGTTCAGACCCATCTTTCATTCTGATAAGCTGAATCTTTCAAGAATTTGTCCATTTAATTAAAAATTTCACCTTTGAGGGCATAGAATTGTTCACAATATCCTATAAAGTCATTTTCTCATTATCTCCGTAGGGATTTTGTTCATCTTTTTAAAGTCTCCACTTTCGGTCTTACTGGCTTATTTGACTATATTTTTGGTGACAGGATGATGGTAACCAAGCGAGATCCACTTTGGATTTGAGTGCAGAACTGGGAGCTGCCGCCTCAATGATGGTTTAAACTATTAATTTTGTGGTAATTTGTTACAGCAGCAAAGGAAACCAGTACAAGGAGTGGAAACTTTTCACTAAATATAGTTTTCTAAAATTTGGTCATGCCTTGAAGTCCACTTTGCTTAACATTACCAAAGCTGTGCTAGTGTTGTGGTCTTTCTCCAACTTTTAAATATAACACAGGGAGACTGAAACACAGACCTCTGGGGGTCTGGATCATAATTTTTGTTCTTTCAGCACTAAAGATGTCATTTTTATTTGCCCACAGCCTGGTCCAGTGCTTTTCATGTATTCTGTGTCACTGGTTTTCATTAGCTTTTCTGTGATGAACACAGGTGTGATTTTCTTTGCACTGACATTCTGTGGGGTTTCATCAGTTTTAGAAAATTCTAGGCCAGTACCTCCTTTCCTATTCCTCCTTGGCTTCTAATGACAGATTATAGGCCGGTGCTGTAGGTCACATCTGTAACATCCTTTCCCACTCAGCTCCACTGTGCTGTCACTGTGAGAACATCTTTACTATGTTCTGCATCCAGTTCAAACTTAGAGGCACCCACAACGTTAGCCTTTTGTGTTTAAAGAAGCCCTAGACCCCGCAACGTGGGAGGAAAACCAGGATGTTCTGCAAAGGCTTTGAAGTTCTGGTCTCCTACCCCAAGCAGCTTGTGCTCTCACCAGGGGTCTTGAAGCACAGTGGCAGTTCCAGCTCAGGTCCCCCAACCTCGGAGGGTGCCCAAAGCCCCCAGGCTGCTGAAGTCCCAGCAGGGAGTGCTGCCTCAGCAGGGAGTGCTACCCAGGCACAGCCAGGCTCACGCTGTGCAGAACCAGCACGTGCTCTCGAGAGCTGATGACTCTGAATGGGTCTCTCCTCTCCTCCATCTCAGCTCCTTTACTCCTTCCTGCTTTAAGCAAATCTGCAGCACAACCCTGAGCCTCAGTGCTTCAACTCAGCAGAAACTTCACATGGGCACCGTCGTTTGACTGCAGGAAGGGTCTGGCCCCTCCAAAGGATGCTCACCCACCTTGGATGCAGCTGTAAAAGCTGGTCAGAAGCTGGGCTAGTTGGGGAGGGCACTGCATCCCACACGTGGATGCTTGGCTAACACCAGCTACTGTCCAGGGAGGTCAGGGGATGGGCAGCCAAGGGTCTCTGCACCACAGGGGACCCACAGCAGGACATGAGCTGTCTACCCTAGTGGGCAGCCGCTTGCTTCTTAACCAGCCAGAGAAGAGCGGCTAAAGGGTATACTGGCCATGTCTAAGGTTCAGACTTGTTGTGTCCATGGTCTCAGAGCCTGCTCCCTGGGGACTGCAAGTGCTGTTTTTCACCTAACACTCTAGAGCTCCCCATTGTTAGCCGCCTGGCTGCCTTTCGGGTTCAGCTCCTCGCTGGCTGATGCGTTATCCTACAGACCGCCCTGTAGGTGAGGAGGTGAAATGAAGCGCTCACCTCCCCTTCCTGCGCAAGGGTGAGGTGGGTCATCCTGGGGAAATTAAACAGCTAAACTGATAGAATAGTAATCCATGCTCAAACCGTCTCACTTCTGCCCAGTGAGACCCCAAGCCGACTTCTCTACAAACTTTTGACAGAAGCCCAGATCTTTCAAGCTTCATCACCTAGTAGATCTACTGCCCTGGACCAAGCATTCACAAGTAATTTCTCACTCCTTTTACCTAACAAAGGAATTTAGATACCACAAACAGTATTAGTGGTGTATGTTATTTCTGAGTTATAATTAGGTGTTTTCAGGTGGGATACAGAAGATATATGTACGGTTTATAAATATATCACATAAAGACTCAAGGTCAAAGTTAAGATTACTCCTAAAAATGTTACACAATCACTAACTTTATTCTAGAATTTTTTTTGATGATGCAAGATCATTTTGTAAAATAAACTACGAAACCCTATTCAGTAGTTGAAACTTCTCTCTTCTCCACATACTCAGTCTTCTCCCTCTAAAGAGCCACCGTGATGCAAGTCTCTGGTTTATCCTCCAACGGTGGCTTTCTGGGACGGAGGCAGAGGTGTGCACATTACAGCTGCAGCCATCCTCTGGGTCCGTGTGGAGTCGAGACAGGGACACCCCATCATTCCATCCTCGCTCAGGTCCCTCCATGCCGGCACCCAGAGGTCTCCACCTCCCTCACGGCTGCACAGTGCTCTTGCTACTGACCCTCTGGCTTCTCTTTTCTCATCTCTTCACAAGTAAAGTAAGTTCATGCAGTTTTACTTATCAGAGGTCAATGAAACAGAAGACATTTCCGTATGTTAAAAAAACTGAAATAGCCATAAAAAGAATGAAAATGTAAATTATGTATCACTGCCCAGACTCATGATAGAGATCATTTTTGATTAAGAAATTTCCTAATTATGAGAGGCAGAGACAAACTAGAAAGCATCCACAAAAAGACAAAGAAGCAAAATTTCTAGACACCTCAGATGATGGTTCAAAAATTCAATTAAATATTTATTGAACAAATGCAGAATAAATGATCTACGGGGTATTGTAATCTGAAAATACAGTAACTTCAAACATTCCGAGGGCTGTCACACAAAGGATGAAGACTTGTTCAGCGTTTCTTCCAAGGCAGAACTTGAAACAGAGGCCACCAGCAGGCTGCAGGAGAGCTGTACAGAGTGCCCTCAAGCTCAGCAGCTTCCTTCCCCACACAATGCATTCCGCACCCCACTGTCCCCGCCTCTGGGAAGGCAGAGCTGAACACGTCTCATGAACTCCCTAGGATGCAGGGTCACCGCAAGCTCTCCAATGGATAGACTCATACTACTGGAAAAAACTGTAACTCTAACAACCTGGTTCACTCAGGAAATGTCCGTTTGTTCCTCAGCTGCATTTCAGCGTTCTATCTTAGCGATTCTCAGGAGGCAGGGATAAAGAGGGCCTGCTCTCCCAAGGGTGGCTCATACTCCCGGCAGTTCAGGTCCTGCCCAGGACAGTCCTCCCTCAGCCCCAGAGGCAGCGCCACCACTACTCATTTGGGCATGGATGGGAGTGCGACGCGAGCTGGGGCAGGAGAGCGTGTTCCTAAGTCGCTAGGGAATGTAAACTACCTGCGTAATACTGACAGCGCCAAATTGTTACGTATTACAAAATGAGAATTGCCCCAACTATTTAGCGTAATGCTTAAGGACAAAATATATATAATATACTTTATATTATATATGCATTTTATCACATATTCCATAAGGAATGCTGAGGTGCTTTATCCATCCAATAAATTGAAAATAAAAATTTTACATTTCTCTCTTTGTCAGTGTACAGGATTCTGAAGGTGGTCCTGGATGATGTCAGTTTTCAAGGAAAGCCACGTAATCGGTCAGCCTGGCTAACTGCTGCTCGTTGGGGATCGGTGGAACTGGGGCAGGCTCTGCAGGTTAAACAGAGAACTTCAGGTTAGATGCCACCGCGACAATGCCCAGCTCCTTAACGTTTAACTTGAACAACAAGGTCATGCCTTAGCTCTACCTGATTTTAGACAATTCATATCTCTTGGGCATTTTTGAAACAAACAGTCTACTTTTAAGAGCTTGGTTTCCCCTAACAGCACATAAAGCATGTTGACACTGTCACAGAAGTACCCTGTATGAAAGTTCAAAACCCTCCGAATGGGAAAAGTCTCTTAGGACACAACAGCTCTTCCTGGAAAAGTTCCCACCTTTGGGACATTAACCCTGGGAAGCACTCCTGAGCGCTCCCCACGTGTCAGCTCCCTTTCAGAGAAGGGAACACCATCAGTGAGAAAAGCTTAGGTGCCAGGCAGGCAGCCTCAGGAGTCGCACTCTAGCACTGGGTCACCACGGCATCCTTGGGCACAGCCTGCTCTTAGGGGGCCTGGCTCTGGCAACATCCCTATGAGACGGTACACAGGTACCGGAGAGTGCTGCCTTCCAGTGAGCTACGGGGTAGCCTTGTTCCAGTCCTGCAACTGGATGTGTTACTATAAACTTACTAAATACACGTTACAGAAGTCAGAAACAACAGGACACTTTAAAAATGAAAATATATACCTGATAAGGGAATAATTCTGTTAAGCGAAACATCCAGGGCTCCTGCAACTAAAAGAAAAGCACCATTTACATAAGCCTTTGCAAGGCCTTTCACAGAACGCAGTGACTTCTATTGCGACAGATACTCGGGCTCTCTAGTTCCCAGCTCCTGTCTCATCAGAGTCTTCCCGTGGTGTGCGGCACGGCCAGACCCACATTCTGCTGCCCTGCACACCCTCAAGGGCTGAGCACAGCAGCGGCATAGAGAGGAGGTGACAGACACCGGGAGACACACAGCCTTTGTGGGTGTGGATGCCGTGGACTCTGAAGAGCCACCACAAAAGGGACACATGGCAAGCAGGAGGCAGAGAAATCAGCGAGCTGCGATGAGCCCCCCACTCACTTTCACGGGCAAGGCAGGAGCTAAGTCACATGCAGATTCTGAGTTCCAGGGTACCCTGCCCTACACAGCGGGGAAATCTGATTTGAAAAACTGGGACAAGCCCGGGGCTTCAGGCCCTGAGCAAAGGCAAAGACAGCTATGCCGTGACAGTGAGTCACAGGAGCAGTGTCTGCATGGCTCACACACGCGGGACGGAGAAAAACTATGCATTCAATCTTCAAAGGCCAACAGTTCAGATCTCAAGAAGAGGTGGCTCCAGAGATAAAATGGAAGATTAACATACGGCGAAAATTAATACGGGCCATGAAGCCCAACACACCAGGGTCTTGCATTTCCACCCTAAATGTCCGCATTCTGCGTATTTACAATGTGAGTCACCTCACTGTGTTAGTACAGTAACACATTCAGATGCAGAGCCTGCCACAGACATGGATACACAGCGCCCCCTACCTGGCTTCCTGGGTAGCACCATTCTTGTGGTGGAGTCCGCTTGCCAGCCTTGTTCCAAGATACCTAGAAATGGGGGTTTCACAAAAGGGAACAGGAAAGAATAATATTAACACAGGAGCCCCACCGTCTGTCCACAGTGTTACTCACACAGGAGACGTGACGGCGTTAGTTCAGCCTGTCGGTATTTCTGCTAGAAAGGTACAGGGACAGCACTGGAACATATGACGGAGAACACACAAACTTGTTTTAAACTACTCCCGAACCCACAAAGGGTCACTTTGCTCTAAAGGGTTGCAGTAATCACTGACAGGGTAAGTCTTCCCATAAAGTAGCGCAGCAGGAAGGAACAGCGCGGCCTCATGGCAGCCTTCGGGGCTGGGCTGAGGCTCACTGGCAGAGCGAATCCATGGCACACACCAGGCCCAATGCCCCCCACCCCCAAAGAAAACTTCAATTTCTGCATTCTCTTATGTACCTCAAATTAGGGGAGGACCTAAGAATTAGAGAACAAGTTGTGGTGCATGATAGATAGAGGATCACAATGTCACTATCCTAACACAATGCACCTGGAAAAGGAACAGTCTAGAGTGGGGAGGGGGCACACAGGCTCCTGGGGTGTGAATCAGGAGTGGTGTACAAAAATGGGGCTGAACAGGGACATGGAGACGAGACTCCCCGTACCACGTAAGGGGAGATAAGGCCTGTGAACTCGAGCAGCGGGGTCAGTGAAGGTGCACTTTGCTAACCAGCGGCGCAGACACCAGGAATCTGCCTGTCGCAGGACTACACATCCCTGATTTGGGGGAGGGGGACCCCACTGTCTAAAAACTCCTAGGGGTGCCGTGCAGTACTGCAGGTCACCTTGTCAAAAAGCAAACAACCTGACTTCCAAAGCATCTAGTTAGGGGAGCTTGAGAAAAGGCACTGTGCACCTGTCATTTGCACCTTTTTTATCTTTTGCTTCCTTGACAGTAAAAAGTCCACAGTACCTTTGACGGCCTCTTCTACAGGAAGCCCAACAAAAGCTGCAAAGTCATCGGCGATGATGGAGGTGTACGCTTGAGAGACCAGAGCGAAGGCGCGCCGCCTCGTTGCATCTTTTGTGGCAGTGGAGGTGGGGGGGACAACAAAGCAGGCATGTCAGGGACAGGGTTACATCACACTCCCTTACAAGACCAAACCACTCAAAGATGTCTGTGTGTACAGACACGCGTACACGCCCGGCACGCTCAGAGAGGCTCAAATATTGGCAGCCAAAGAGAAACACACTTCTTACACTTGCTGCCCCAGCTGGCTTGGACCCACAGCTGCTGTGGGCAGCTGCCCACCGCTGCCCCAGTCACACTAGGCCCTCATCTCGGGGTGCAAGCTCAGGGTAAGATGGCTACAGCCGTAGCCCGTGCTGATGTCCTGTGAAAATGGTGCTTTCACCAGCTTCTCTTCAGGACCACAGGGTGGCATGGGGCAATCATACATGTACCTCCAGTGATCGAAGCTGGCAGGAATGTGTTAAAACTCACACAGAATCATGCAATAGTCAGCACTCTGGGAACAGGTCTAGCCCAGCGTAACTCCTGACCACACAGACACTACCTCTGAGCGCATCCATGATTGGCTGCACTGTCTCAGACCACTGGTGAGCATTGATGGTCGTATAGATACCAGGGAAATCTCTCTGCCAGATCCTCTGTCCTACTGACCAAATTCCTCCAAGTTCTGAATTTGCCTGCAAGAAACATTACTGCCTTTGAAGGTATCCATTCTGCAATTTATCAAGGACAAATACCATGGGTGATACAATAAAACTTGTTAGGGAGGTAATCCAACATTGCTTTTAAGAGATGCAGTTACTTCATCTATTGTCAAAACTTTTTACATGCTGCAAGCAGTAATATAAAATATCTGTACATCCGACACACATTTTTATTACAACAAAGCAGGCGAAAGTAGTTGAAAAATATTTCAGAATTAAGTTGGGGGTGGAGCCAAGCTTGTAAGACATATCTCACGAAATCAGACCAGTATGAGGTGGGTATACATTTCAGTACCATCCCACAGAAACTGAGCCTTCTGGTTAGAAAAATCAAAAGATGTAAATATCAGTTTAATGATGATTTCTTTGACATAGAAAACAGGGGAATGTTTGAGAGGCTGCCATATTCGTGACCATTACTACTATATTAAAGCAAAAACTGCACTGAAGGAACACTTACAGACTTTATAGCAGGGGGTATCCTTTTCCAAAGATATCTTGCATTATTCCTAATTTATATAAAGAACAGTCAATTAGAAAACAATGTCAGTGAATAGTTAAAATTACTAGGTCCAAATACAAAAATGTAGAAATAAACTCTGAAATACAATTGATGACAGAGAGTAAAAGTTTGTTTTATCTGTGTTTATTCTCCGAAAACTCCAAGGGTTTTCCAGGTAAAAAGACGTGGAATATATTTATCAGTCATCCTGCTATTTTTTACTGGATTCTTAAAATTAATGATCCAGATCCCAAATTAAGGAACTAGTACATTAAACACATAGATTTATACCAAATTGCCCACAGACTTTACTCAGATGCATAAAACAAATGTATTATTGCAAGCAGCAATATAAAAATATACGGTAAGATATAAAAATATATGGTGAATGGTTATATTACAAGATATTACAGTAAAAGACCCACTGCCATTAATGAACCTGTCAGAATCCCCCCTTGCTCTGAACTCACTTATCCCCCACTCCTGCCACTTTCTGAAGCTGTTTTGAGTCCTCTGCCACAGGTGTCTGCAGCAGTGCTGCCACTGCAGCCTTGATGTCTTGAATCAATGCAAAATGTTTCTCTTTCATGGTCATCTTGATTTGGGGGCAGAGCCAGAAGTCACACAGTCAGCCGGTGGCAGCTCTGGTGAGTAAGATGGAGGAGGGTGTGCCTGATTTTATAAGCTGCCTTTGCCCTGGATGGCAGGAGGCAGCAGCCATCATCATATTTTTTAACAAAACTTTGTATACATACTCATGAAAAAGGCTTTCCAGAACTGCTGCAGAAAGGGACAGTGAAGGGGAGAAACAGCAATGTCCTTTATTGTACTAAATTCGTAAATGTAAACATTCACTGGATATTCTGATTCCCTCTTTTAAAGATCTTTCCTCCCAGTAGGTACTGCACCCTAAAAACTTCCAACAGGTCAGTTTCTGAGAGACTGCAACAAACATGTGATAAGAGGATTACAAAAATGAAACAATTTATGGTACATGTATAAAAAAAATCTCAAGAGTAACTATTAAAAAGATACCAAAAAGAATTTAAAACAAAATTTTATCAGGAACATTGATAAGACCTAGATCTGCAGGAGACTCCTTTAACCCAATTATTTCTTTTCTTTTCCAAAGAAACATGAATAGAAAAAAAAAAAAAAAAAAGCTTTTAAAAAAGCTCATAAATCTGAGTAATAAATCTGTCTTGGCTTTCTCAATCTTCCCTTTCAGCTTTTCAGCTATTGATTATAAGTAAATTGAGATGATGAAAAGATTCTAAATTACTGATACTGTAGTCTCTCATGTCAAACTGAAATTCTTAAAGGAAGTGTATGTAAAACAAATACATTTTAAAGTGTAACCATAATTCATTGTAACAGGAAATAGATATAACAGTTATCACAACAAAAACAACTCATGGATCCTATGCTTTGTGATCTGCTTCACATCATAATGCTTTCTGTGTAACTCTGAGAAGCTGCTGCTCCAAGCCTTAGGTGGGAAGGTACTCACATGTCATTGTGCAGCAAATACAGTGCTAGGAGCTGACCATACACTGGGGGTGTAGCAATTCCTCCAGGAGCCTGGAAGGCCAACGATAAGAGAAAAAGCTGTTTATTCTTTTTCTTTCATTGACACAACCATTTATTAACAGTAATTTTAAAAGTCCGTCTTATATACTACTTTAGATAATAACAACAGCTTAGAGAAACTCCAAACATTAAAACCTCAGTACTAAATTTAGATTTGTCATCAGCTGTTAATATTTTTACCTCTCAATTTCGTTATATATACAAGAGTATTTAAAACGTTCCTTTCCTAGTTCTCAAATTTGTACTTACATAATTTTACTATTTTAGGAAACAAACTCTCAACACATTATTAAAACATTACGTTTCTGCCTACTATATCAAGCACGCTAAATATCTACATAAGGGGGAAAACACCACAGCTGAATTAGACATCTCTCTCCTCGTGCAATTTTAATCCATTTAAAAAATCTGTAGTGTCTGTTAGCAAGCTTCTGCTTCTAGCCGTTGTCTCAACTATACTAACGTTGTGATTGTTTAAGTGTCTAAGAAACTTTAACAGCTGCCTAATATACTCTTTCCGCTATCTTACCACAAACAAAATGTTAAGCTCGCTTGATTACATTACAAGATTAACAAGGGTTCTCTTAGCAAAGGGGGGGGGGGGAATCTTTCTTGTTCTCTACAGAGTTAGGGGCGTCTGGCTGCACAAAGGTCCCTAGTAAAATCCACAGTTCTGCCTGCTCCGGCTCGGACAACGGCCAGTAAATGTCAAGCCTAATTGATGGAGAAGTACATTAGTAGGTGCTGGAGTAAAGATGCACAGACTTCGGGCTTACAAATACAACCAACAAAAACCTCAGGGCGAGCTCGGAAAAACCGGCCTGGTCTGAGCGGGCCACTGGGCCGGGGCTCCCCACCTCCAGCTCCCGCTCCCTGCACGCTCCACGCCCGTGGCCCCCGGCCCCGTTACCCTAGAAACCGGCGCCACCCGGGGGCTGGCAGCGCCGCGAAGTTTCTCCCAGAGCGACACAAATGGGTACCTCGAGCTCCTGGTTCTCGCACTGATCCAGCAACTTTCTGAAACTGAAGGCACTTTCCGCCATCACCGCCACTGGCATCTTCCCGGCCGGTCTCACCGCCGCACCTCCCAGACCGCCAGACTCCAGACCGTCTCTCGGGGCGTCGCGCCCGCGATGACGTAGAAACCATCCTCGCCACTGAGCGCAGCTGCGCAGGCGTACCGTCAGTTCCGGCGCGTCCTTTGACGTCACGGGGCCCGGAAGGGGCGTTGGCGCTCTGGACAGCGCTCTTGCTGCCCTGGAGGACACGTGGGCTTCCGGCGTGGGTCTCACCAGGAACGGATGTGCTGGAGTCATGGCCGCTGGTACGAGGGTGCGCATAACCCGGGATAATATGAGAATAGTACGTTTTCAGTAATAAAACCTGCTGTGGAGGCAGAGTGAGATGTTTCCTAGAGTCATGAAGTGTAGGGCTGCGCCACTCCCTGCCCGGAACCAGCCCCGGGGGTCCTGAGATACCGACCGCGTGGGCTTCCCGCCCACATCCTGATGCGCGTGCAGAGGGGACTCCACCCCTCCTGCCCGGGCAGCCTCCAGCGTCGTCTTACGGGCCTGGGGCCACCCCCGCGCCTTGTGCCTAGAGGGAAGTCTGGCGGAGGACACGAATGCTTTTTTGACGCCCGCCCACTGCTTCCGCCTTGCAGCCAAAGTGACTTTTCCTGCACCACAGATCAGATCGCGTTACTCTTCTGCTCAAACTTCTGAAATCCGAGAGCTCAGCACCAGCAGGATCGAGTCCCCTTATCCTCTCTGGCTCACTCCAGACCGAATGTTATAGAGTATATAATGCCCATCACCAGGCAGGAGGCTTTGATTCCTTCTCAGCTGCATGTCTGGCTGTGTAATCTGTGGGAGCCACAGCACATTTAAACTACAGGGCCCTTGTTAAAAAATCTGTGGAAGGTGCCACTAAAGGTAATAAAATAGTCGGGCGTTATAGCATTCCTGTAACCTCAGCAACACTCTGGAAGGCTACGGCAGAAAGATTACGTCTTCTAGCCTAGTGTGGTCTATTTAGTGATTTAGCCAGACCCAGTCTCAAATTAAATGTAGAAGGGGAACTGGGGATATAGTTCGGTGGGAAGGCCCTGAGTTAATTCCCAGGAACGAAAGAATGGACTTCTGTTTTCCTCTAACTTTCCATAGTGTATTAAAAAGTTAATATTCTAAGTAAAGAAAAATTTGAAATTTAAATTATTACGGATTAACTTTTCCATCCATCTTTCAATTGTGATATATTTACATCATGCAGAGGCACAGAAAGTCCGCAATTCCTAATTCTTAACCTTCCACGTGAATATGCATTTTCTTTTTATCTGCACGATGGAAATGCTGCACGGAACAAACTCAGCTGTGTTTATTGCACTGCTTCCTATGCACGTATTCTGCCAATACTCTGCACCCTAGACTTGACTAAAAGAAAGTTTGAAAGGACGAAGAAGTAACGTGGGTAAGAAAGGATGTAACAAGTTTCCTGCAGGTTTCTCGAGACTCCACTGCCCTCTCCCTGCATTTAAGACAAGATCAGGTTCTAGGGTCAAGTTTAGCCCCTCCTGGGCTGCCAGCAAATAAGTTGTTCATTTGTGGACATGACCAACTGACCTTCTGTTCACCGTGGGTCTTGGGGGCCCTTCACTCTTGGGTCCACAGGGTGCTCCGTGCTAACAGAAAATTGTGAGCCCTGTAGGAACAGCAGTGAACTTGTGTGTGGCCTGTGTGTCCCCAGTTCAGGCTCAAACTCCCTGTCCTGAGGAACTGCCCTGACAAAATGCAACTTCTAGATAAAATTATTAAGCATTTCAAGATGGCAATAGCTGTCACTGATTATTCCTGCATCATTATCTCCACCTGGAAGTGATCATGTTTAAGGATCTTTGGGTAGAATATAAATTTAAAAACTACAAAATTCCTCAAGAAATTGCCAACATGCTAGAGTTTGGAACTCACATTTGCTCCCAAGGCCCACATGTTAAAAGCTTGTCCCCAGTTTGGTGCTAATGGGGAGAGCAGAGGAAACTTCAGAGGTGAGGAGTGGGAGGCCTGCTGGTCACAGGGGCTGGCCTTGAAGGAATTCTGGGAGCCCCTCCTCTTCCTCTTTTTTCTCTTTTGCTCTCTGGCCATAAAGTGAACATTTCCCCACCAGTGCCAAGCTCCCACTGTGATATATCAAAAGTAGCAGGGCCATCTGACCACAGACTGAAACTTCCAAAAGTATGAGCCCAAATAAACCCTTTTTCTTTATAAGTTGATTATCTCTGGTGTTTGTTATAGTGAAGGGAAACTGAGTCACATGGAACATGAAATTGGAACGGGATGTGTATACCACAACTAGAGATAGTTTAGATGAATAAAGTAATCAAATTTCATTAGCGGGGAGAAATATGGATGGAAACATTCTAAGATTTGACATAAATCTGAAGAGCACGATTTTGAAGTTTGAATGTATAATAACAACTATCAACCTGTTTCCAGCAGTCAACTACTATTCAGTGGAAGAATCCTGCCCAGCAGTTTGATTATTTAAAGACAAAAACATTTCAAAGCTTGTCAAGTGTTTTAAGCCACTGAGAGTTGAAGACCTAAGTGTACAGTTTTTTTCTGAATAGAAAATCTCAGGGTTTGGACACAGTTGCAGGTTAGAAGCAGAACTTGGAGTGTCAGAGGGTCAGGTTGTGCTCTGATTGTATTGGAAAGTTAACAGCTAAATTCATATGCTAAGGTAGTTGAAGGCAGAGTCCTTGGCAGATCCTTAAGGTTAAATGAGGTGGGGAGGATGGGGACCCCGCTGGTATTGGTGGCTTCCTAAGGATAGCAGCATGGGCGGCCATGTTTTCTCTGAGACGTCCTCTGCCACGTTAGCATGCAGCAGGGTAGCCCTCACCAGACACAGCCAGGGTGGGGACCATACTCTTGGGCATTGCAGATGGCAGAATTGGACTTCTATTCTTTTTTTAATTTTTACTTTATTTTAGAAAAACAGTGAAAATGAGTTTCAAAGCAGGATAGTAGGACGGTTACAATACTTCATACATTGCGTATTGGTGTCTTGTAGTAGTTATTCAGAGTACAGGACATGGCCTGATATCTTGTCTAAACAACATTGCCACAAAATATTCTTTGTAAGGAACAAACAGAGGTTATCTGGGTAATTACCTTAACTATCTTGTACATACATATATTTTGCCTTTTACCCATTCTTCCTTTCCCCTATCGTAGTTTGTCTTTTTTTTTTTGAAGTTTCTTCCCAATCCTCAATATCTATAATACATTTTTTTTTATTTTAAAGAGAAAAAAGAAAAAACAGAAAAATCAAGATGCAAACAAACCTGAAAACAACTACAAAAGGAAAACGACAACAATAGCAAAAAGCAACAATAGCTCTATAGGTTTTCAAAACAAGAGTTCTGTACATTTGGTTACAGCATTGCAACAGAAGACCTACTAAGGATTCTTTAAAAAAACAGGTACAGGAATTAGGAAATTGGAGCCTGGGAGATGGTATGTGTGTTGGCAGGGAGTGGAGGAGACCCAGGACACAGAGAAAGGGCTCAGGGAGTGGTGAGCGTGGCACAGTTGATGCCCAGGGTGAGACCCTGGTCCAGACACTGGCAAACAATCCAGGGCTCTGGAGGGTATTCAGTTTTAAGTCGTCATTATCCTGTACTGCAGGCACTTTTTCCTCCCAGATTTTAGTAATAGGACAGAAATGGAAGTGGTGGGTGAAGGACGGTCATCTCAGGAGGGGGCTCGGAAGAGATGAAGTCTGGGAAGAACTGAGTGCATCAGAGAGAGGGACCCATAGGAGACACCGTGCTCCCTGGAGATGCTGTCTGAAGCAGCCAGCTCAGAGTCTCGCACTGCCCTCGGGCTGAGGATCAGCCTCAGTATGTGCAGGGAAATGTGGGCTCCCATGGAGGTCATGGTCTCACATCCATGACCGCAGGGTTCCCCTTCCCCTCTGTTAGGGCTGACCCTCTTCCCATGGCTCTTCTCAGAGAAGCTCAGTCACTGACGAGGTTGGAAATCATACCATTTAGCTAACTCAGAATTGTGAAATTGCACCTGGTTTGGGCTGTGTTTGCCACCTATTAAAAATGTGCCCTGTGTGCTCCTGAGAAGTCTGGAGTTGTCTATGAGGAGTGAAGTGCTTGAAGAGGAGAAGCCATGAGGAGCTTGGTTCCCTCCCACCCATCTGCAGGAGCTGCCCTTGGCTCTCGGACCATAGCAGCTAAGGCTGGGTCTGATGCCACGCAGTGGGTGGGACCCACATTCAGAAGGAAACCACGCAGGGCCAGAAGGAACACTTCACACTTGGTGGGAGTTTAAGTCATTGCAGCTTCTATGGAAACCAGTGTGGAGATCATTCACTAAACACTGGGCTGTCATGTATAATCCGGCTATAACACTTCTTGTTATATATGAGAAAGATTTAAGGTCAGGATTCCACAGGAACACCTGTATTCTGTATTTATCGTAACACAACATTCAGTAGCCACAACTTGGAAGTAGCCAATGTGCCCGTCAGCAGATGAATGGATAAAGAAGATGTGGCGTTTATACATGCAATGGAGTGTGATTCAGCCATGAAATAGAACAAAATCTTACGGATTCCAGAAAAATGGATGGATCTGAAGATCATAAAGCTATGCAAAAGTTATCAGACTCAGAAAGTCAAATTCTGCATGTTCTCCCCGCTATGTGGAATCAAATCATCTGGCAGCAAACTAGGGTTGAGACTCTTAGACAAAAGGGAGGGAAGGAGGGAAAGGACAAGGGGATGAAGTAGGGGTAACGGGGGCCAGGAATATGATGAAATTGTGTTACACACACTGAAACGCCCACAAAGCATATGCTACCAGGAGGAGGGTGTGGCAAGAGGGTGGAGAGAGGGTGACTAAGGTGCATTACATGTTATGGTTTGTGCCTTGATGTCCCCCCAAAGCCATGCAATCACAGGGTTTTAGATTAAGATTAAGGATATTATGATTACTTAATCAGCCCACTGATTGGTTTGGCACTGCCCTAATCCCAGCAGGCTGGATAAGGTAAGGGGCAGAGAGGCTCTGCTAAATCCCTTGATGCTTTCTGCCACCATGAACTGTTGCCCCTCTGCCATGTGCCACTATGCCCAGAGCCAGGTGGTTATGCACTGTAACTTCTACAAATGTTGAACCAAGTTGAGCAGGGTAGCACACATCTGTAATCCCAGCACACAGGAGGCTGAGGCAGAAGGATTGCTGGGAGTTCAAGGTCAGTTTGGGCTATGAAGTAAGATCCTGTCTCAAAAGAAAAAATAAACAAACAAACAAATAAAATCTATGAGCCAAGTAAACTTTCCTGCCTTTAACTTTGGTTTTCAGGTATTTTGTCTCAGCCATGAGACAACTAAGACATCACATAAATGTAAAAATATGCTGAAATGAAACTCATCAGTGTATATAGCCAATATACATTAGTAAAAAGTGGGGGAAAATAAAAGTGTGTATAAAAAAATAAGAAAACCTAAAGGGGTGGTTGCTGTGGAGATTCCTTGCTGCCCATCAACCTGGTCGCAGAGCTCTGGGGAGGGGAGGTGTTGATCAGTGTAGGGCAGGCAGGGAGAGGAGAGTGGATGGTGAGCCTGTGTCATTGTGTCACCTCTGTCCCTTGAATACAGTAAGTGCGATTCCGGGTTTTGGTAGAAAATGTGAAACAAGCAGGTTGAGTAATTTGAGGAAGACCTAATACACAATCTGCAGAGGACCCAGGACAGCCTGAGTGTGAGCTCATCACCACCCGCAGGTTCACAGGTGCACGGGAAGGGGTGCCCTTCTGAGACGGAGGACTGGGGAGCTCTGTGGACCCATGTGCCCTGAAACGGAGCTGGTGAGAACTATGCATATGGAAAAGCACTTAGTCAATGTGTCTTAATCACTTCCCCCTCACGGGGACCCAAGGCTCAATATCAACAGGTTTAAGGAGAAGAGGTTTATTGTGTTTCATGTCTTAGCAGTAGCAGTCCTTGAAGGGTAGGCAGCATGATGGAAGAGCTTGGCAGAGGGAAGCTGCTCATATTTATGGTGGACCGGAAGGAGAGAAAAGAGAGAGAGAAGGAGGAGGAAGAGGAGGGGGAAGGAGGAGTGGGGAGGAGGAGGAGCCTGTTGGAGATGCATCTCCAGTCACACCCCCGTGACTGCCTCTTCTGGCCAGGCACACCTCCCAACAGCCAGTCAGCTATAGTAACCCTACAATTCAGTGAGCTTCCAAAGCTCCAGCTTGAGCACATGAAGCTCTTTAGGGACATCTAGGTATAAACCATAACACAAGGAAATTACTTAAAATATGATAAGGACAGTGAGAGTCTGTGGCGTTTGAGCTGCAACCTGCTCCTTGCCTCTCTCTACTTGGCTCAGCTTGATAGCAGCTCCACTCTGCTGTAAGAGGGGAGTTCATCTCCCAGACAAACATCTTTCCTGGGGGGAGGGTGCAAGCATTCTTGTCCTCTCCAGCTCCAGAGTACGAAGAGGCCTACTCAGAGTAGTGGCCCAGACCTTTAGTTCCAGCAGCAGGGAGGTCATCTCTGGGCACAGTGAGATCCAGGTGTTCATGGCAGCAACCGAGTTTATGTGAAAACAGGTCCTGGAGAGCGGGAAGGGAAGTCAGTGTCCAGGGCTGCTGAATTATGCTACCAAGAAAGTCTGTTTTCAACTCAGCTGCAAAACTTAGGCCACTGAAAAAGGGGAGAAAGAAGATGGATAGAAATAAGGATGAGCCGAAATGGATGAGAGGAGAAGTTGAAAATGATAATCAAAGAAAATTAAAAGTGCTTCTTTGAAAAGATTGACAAAAATGGAAAACCCTTAGGTAGGTTGAACAGTAAAAGAGAAAGAGACTACTCACTTTCCCAAAATAGCAAGGATTTAAGCAATGGAATACGATGACAACACTATGTCAATAAATTTGATAGTCTAGGTGAGATGAACCACATTCCTAGAAAGACACAAAGGACCCAAATTGACTCAAGAAAGAAAAAAATCTGGACAGACCTATAACAAAAGGTTGATTTAGGAATTTAAGTAACTCACATAAAAAGACAGGACCCAGCTGGAATTACTAATGGATCCTATCAAATATTTTAAAAAGAATTCATATCAATTCTTTTATGTCTATGTGAGTGGTACTGAATGTGCAGGTTAACATGGCTCTGGACAGATGTGCATGTATGTGCAGGTTAACATGGCTCTGGACAGAGCCTCCCTGTGAAGCCGAAAGTTAAACCCCTGATTTTTCACACAGGCGCCAATGCTCCTCCAATCAGCTGTCAATATGTCATTCCACCCGCCCCTTTAACTCTGCCCCTGTCAACTTCCAAATTAAAGCCTGCAGTTTTTTTCTTGAAGCTTCCAAAGGGTGCTTGCATCTTTTCAGCAGGCCCTCCCTGCAATAAAGGCCTCTTTTCTTTCTGTGTTTTCTCTCTTTTTCTCACATGCATTGGGGGACCTTTAACCAAGGGTCACTGCCTTGACTACACCCTCAGCCCTTTTTATGTTTTATTTTGAGACAAAGTCTCACTAAGTCATTAATTTGGCCAAGTTGGACTTGAATTTGTGATCCTCCTGTCTCAGTCTCCCAGAGTGCTGAGATTACAGATGTGTACCTCCATGCCTAGCTCATGTCTGTTCTTTACAAGCTTTTATGAAATAGAAGAGAAGGGAACCCTTCTTAACTTATTCTATGAGATGAGTAATACCCTACTAAAAGAGATCACAAGAAAAGAGTACCAACAAATATTATTTATGAGTGCAAAATGAAATCCTCAAAAATACTAGCTATATGGATCCACTAGTGTCGAAAAATCATAGCCAAGTGAGATTTATCCCAGGAGCACAGAGTAGGCTGTACATCCAAATCAATTAATGTAGCCTGGTGTGGTGGTGCACACTTGTGATCTCAGCAAGCTGGCATGCTCGGGAGAGAGAGTCATGACTCTGAGTCTAACTTGGGTAACTCAGTGACTTTTGCTGCAAGACCCTCGTCTCAAAAACTAAACAAAGCAAAGCAAAACTAAACGGTCTGGAGATAGAGCTCAGTGCAAAAACCCTAGCTCAAATATCACCCTCTAAAAAATGAACCAAAACGAAAACTACACGCCAAACCAAACCAACCTCAATTAAGGTAACATACCATATCAATAGATAAAAACTAAATCAGATATCAAGTATGTATATAAAACAAAATCCAATCTCATTTCATAGTAAAAAAAATATTCAGTTGGCTAGAACAGTTGGCCTCAGACTAATAAAGCTCATATTTATAAAATCTGCAGGTAACACCACTGAGTGACCACTTTCCCGTGTTCAGAAATGAAGTGAGAATGTCTGCTTTTGCTATTTTAACTTTATCTAGTACTAAAGGTTCTAGGTAGGGCAATTAGGCAAAAGAAATGCATAAATAAATTAAACAAATGGCACCTAGTTTGAAAAGAAGTAAATCTTTATCTGTTTGAAGACAATGCGATCTTTTATACATAAATTCCTAAGAAATCCACTAAAATGAACAGAATTAATGAGTTGAGCAAAGTTGCAGTGCTATGACTATTGAAACACTGAAATGACACCCAAGATTTGGAGGCAGATTTATTAAGGCTGGACAGGCACTGACAGGGAGTCAATTGTCCCTCAGAATGTCAGACCTCAAAGGCCCAGGGAGAGAGGTTCCAATGGGGTCTGTGGGGGTGGGGCAGAGTACTTGGCCGCCTTTGATTGGTTCTTACAACGTGCATCACAGTGAGCAGCCGTCTCCAAGAAACAGAAGTAACAGGAAGTGGAATGGGAACTGTTACCTAGGCAGCCACGCACTGAAGGGCACTGGCTCGGAGATGCAGCATTTTCTGTTACAGCAGAATACAAGCTCAACATGTAAATATCGATTTTATTTCTATACAATAGCAATAAACTAGCCCAAAACTAATTTTTTTTAAAAAAAAATCCACTTAGAGCATTAAAAAGAATAAAATACTTAGAGATAAATATCACAAAAGTTGTACAAAACTTATACTTTGAAAACTATACAACTTTGTTGAAAGCAGTTAAAGAAGACTTAATTAACAGAAAGACATTCCTTGTAGATTAGCAGATAGTACATTATCTGAAATATTACCCACATTGTCCTATAGATTCAGTGAAATCTCCATCAGAACCACAGCTTCTGTGCAGAGACTGACAAGCTGATCTTAATTTGTTTTCATAAATTCAGGAAACATAGCATACCCCAAATGATTTCTTGAAAATAAAGAAAAGCAAAGACTCACATTTTCTGACATCCAAACCTACTGAAAAGCTATGGTGATCAATATTTAGATACACAGCTAAATGCACAAGAATATACAGCTAGGTTGCTGTAACAGAACTGAAAGCACAGAAATATGCCCTGGATTTACAGCTAACTAATTTTCCACCTGGATACCAAGTCCTTTCAGCCAGGGAAGTAAGAATCTTTTCAGTGAATGTGGATGGGATCACTGCATACCCATGTGCAAACGAATGAATCCTGACCTTTACGAGTTCCTCACACTACACACACACACACACACACACACACACACACACAATAGTTCGGAGTAGGTCTAAGACCTAAGTGCAAAAGCTAAAGCTATAATAATTTTAGAAAAAAACATAAAAGTATATTTTCATGATCACGATCATGATCACTTTCTTAGATATGAGCCCAAAGCACAAGGAACAAAAGGAGAAATAGGTAAATTGAACACAGTCCAACCTAAAATATTTTTTTCTTCAAAGGACACCAGTGAGAGAAAAGACCACAGAAACTTTTTGCAAGCCACATACAAGATGAGAGACTTGTTTTCAGATTTATGAATAGCTTTTTGTCCTTCCTTTTCCTGAATGCTTGTGTTCCCAAGTGAATAATAAAGGAGAATAGTTTTGCACTGTTTAAGAAAGGCCCTGGAGCTAAGGACAGGTAGATGTTAGGGAAGGCTGGAGGAATAAACAGAGCTGGGAGACTCTGTGGCAGCTGCGGAGGGGAGGGGCTCCTCATTTAGGCTGGAGGAAGTATGAGGGACCCAAGAACAGAGTGAAGGTCTTTTGGGCTGGTGTTCTAGAACAAGGACACCCTATCATCTTCCTTATTCAGTCCCTTCAATCTAGGGATCCTCAGGTGGCTGAGAAGCATTCTCATGTACAGACAGCTCTCTTCAAACCAGAGAAGGCAAATAAATGTATGGATCCTGCCACAGCTCTGAATGCTGGCCGCAGCAGACATCATGAATGAATCTCACCTGTTTTCCCCTGGAGAGTGAACAGGACTTCAGAACCCTCCTTCACAGAGGATTGTGGCCGGTTCTATCCAAGGGTCAGGATGGCATGGGGGTGGAACCTCTAGGTAGCCTTGTACCAGCAGAAAAGTGGCTGCCAAGCTGCCATGGATTTCTCAGAAGCCCCAGGTCCCTGGTGCTTGGTCACGGGTCTCAGTCTTTCTTACGCACTACCAGGGGAGCAATCAAGATTGTGCCCTGTAACGTTTTGCTCCTGTCCTGCCTTCTCTCCTGCCTCAGCACGTTTTGCCTCTGCGTGCTCCCGCTCACTTTGTGCCCAAGTCCACCTGGGTCACAGTGACTCTCAGAGCTGATCCTTACCTAACTCCGGATGCACACACTTGGCAATGAGCTAGAGGTCCCATTTGATTTATTGGTCCTGAGTGTCCCAGGGTAGCCGTGAGCCTCCTTCGGTGACTTTCTCAACAATGTCCAGATGCCTGGAAAATAGTAAGTGACTGATAAACTTGATCAAAGGGGTGATTTATACTCTCCTAGAAATGAACTGGGGTTTGGAGGTGCTCAATAGAAAGTCAATACTCGGACAAGAAACCTAAGAATTTTGGGAACCAAGACATAGTTCACTGTGTGTTGGAAACTAAAACAGAAACCCTCATGTGTTTCCCAAGCTGCTCATAGCAGAGCCTTTGAGAGACCGGGCTTGGAACCTGCACTGATCCCTGACCTTAGGTGAGGCCCCGAGTCCCTGTCTGCCCAACTTCTGCTCTTCTGTAGAGCTCCAGTCACGACCGCGAAGCCCAGCAAGGCTGTGTGTGCAGTGAGATACAATAGTGTCCAATGTATCAGTGATACGGAAGCCACTCGATGGAGTCCAGGTGGAATGGCCGGTCGTCTTCCTGACACTCAGTAGTTTCAGGCCCTGCAGGCCTAAGGAAGGCGTTTCCAGTTTTGCACCCTGCAAGGAGAAGGGAACAGCCAAGCCCTACCAGGGCAACAGGAGACCTTGTGCAATCCAGGGCCGTTCCACCAGAGGGCGCCGCATTCCACCATTTAGGAACTCTACCCTCCCGGCTGCCGGGCTGGACTGGTCTTGGTGGAGCATAATGTTTCATTCTCTTGATTTTTCAGCTCAAAGCAGTTAATTTCTCTTCCTAAAAGTTACTCTTCAAGTGGAAATCCAGGGCACTGTGTTTTCGAGGTGTCCTTTTTCACAAGCCATATCCATCCATCTGTCCGTTTCCCTAACAGGGTCCCCTGGGCCCAGCCTAGCTGAGCTGGCCCAAGTCCAGGTGTGCTGTGCTGGAGGCTGGGGCAGCCTGGGGCGCTCGCGAGCAAACCAGGCAGGGTTCCTGGGCAAAAGAAGCGGTGGTTGGGTATGTGGCCTGGGAAGGCGGCTGTCCGTGGAGTCGCAGTCATGCCATGTCCCAGAAACAAGGCTCCTGCAGGCTTTTACCCATCAGACGTTTCCACAGCTTCCTGAAGTGTGTGAGGCCCTGAGCACTGGGGTCCTAGGCCAAAGGAAGCTGATGGTCCTAGGACAGGCCAGCACAGTCCAGCTCGGGCCTGGGAAGCATCAATGCTCCAGGTCCCGGAAAAGTTTGTCTGACGGAGCAGATGGAGACTTTCCAACTGGATTTTGCTGTATTTGATGAAGCACTTATTAAGCTACCTCTCTGACATCACCTCTAGCAGTTCTCACCATCATTGGATGAAGAACCTGAACACCATTCTGTGGCCCTTCCCTGGGCACACCACCAGATACAGTGGCAATTTGAACAGAAAGGTGCAGAGTGTGTACAAAATATCAGGGGCCGTTAGACCCATGGGCTACACTGGGATAAACCGACTGTTACTTATCTCTTGTTGCTGAGACAAAATACCCAGCACCCAAAATGAAGGAAGAAAAGGTTTAGCTCACAGTTTGTGGAAGTTTAAATCCATAATCAGCTGGCTCCAAGGCAGGGCAGCATGGCACAGGGGCAGCAGAAGACAACAGACACATAGATGTAAGCTCTTGGAGAGGAGAGCATAGAGGATAGAGGAGAGCAAGCCTCTTATCCCCTTGTACTGTGAGCGGCTACCTGCCCTAGGGTAGGTGTATGGCTCACACCACCTCCCTGCCCTCCTCTTGCACAGGCCCAGGATGTTTACAAAATGAAGACCCTGGTTCCCTGCTGAGTCTCTTACCTGGCTAAACTCCTCAAGTTGACACAATGTATCAACTATTACACAGATAAAGGGAACCATTTGGTTGCAAACACACTTTGCCTTTTACAAATAAAAGGATGACTGGGTGCCTTCTCAGCGCCCACACTTTTGTCTCTTCAAGTTCAAGCCCAGTTTATTGTTGTGTGTGGTGTGCTTGTTTGCCTAGATGGTGTGTTAAAAGCCTCTTGCTTCGCCTGCACTTGAAATGCAACCTTTTTTACTTATGGCATTTCCAGGCGGACTTGGGGTATTTCTGGAATTTCTGTTCTGTTCATTGCCCTGCCTGTGTAGTCATGAAATGTCAGACTTTTTTGAAAAGACTTTTGCTTCCAAAACACTACATGCAAAATGCTGAAAGATGCACAGAAGCTTCAAACAGCGATACAGGAAGATGAGAATAAAGTCCTACACGAACTGAAGGCAGCAGCATGAATAAACTCTCCTACTGCAAGCTTCTTTTCTTAACTTAAAAATTCAGATGCCACGAGAGAAAGTATAAATAAAATTCAACAAATAAAAATGGGAAAGAAGCTTATTGCCACAAGCCTTCTTTTAAACAATCTGGTAGAAAATAGTTGTAAAATAGATCAGAGACACGGGGCTCGTTTCATTTGTCTGCAGGGAATTCTTCAAGATTGCTGATGGACAGGGGAAGATCGCCACGATGACAGTGGGGTGGCTTTTGAGGTGAAGGCTCCTGAAGAACGGGTAAAGATGGAGACTCAGAAAGCCATGGAAAACACGGGCAATGAACTAGGTTCCAGCCGCCCTCGGGGAGACTCAAATACAAGCAGATGGGGAGGGTCCAGCAGCTGCCTGAAGACACATGTGCTCGTGTACCCCGAAAAGCAGAGGGAGGCAATGGAGTCTCTGAGGGACCCCAAAATGGGGAGCCCGGAGTCAGCCAGCGGGTTTGTGCTATTCATCTGTGAGAGGAGCTGTTGGCTCGGGTAGGGAGGACTGCTGCTGCTGTGTCTCAGGGCTGTGTCATCTTGGTGACTCTGGAGATCACCCACTGGGCTGTCCTCAGGGTGGACCCTGGGCCAGGAAGAAAAACAGTGCCCAGGATGGGGGCTGCTGAGAAACAAGGGCAGGTCTAGGGCAGGGATAGTTGCCAGGACAGTTTCGAATCAAACTCAGGACCTTGTACTTGCCAGGCAGTTGCTTGTGCTGATGAGCTATATCCTTGATATTTTGGAAATCATCTCAAATTACCCAGAAGAGGGAGGGGAAGCTGATTTGAGCCATGGTTTCTTCTAGCAGTCCAGAAAACTACGTTCTGTAAAAATGGACAGAGAAAGAGACTAAAGGCACATCCAAAGTCTACATGAAAACCTCAGGTGAAAAGAACAAAACCCCATCAGAAACATGGGCAAAGACCAGAACAGACCTGCCCAAGTGCTCAGGTAGACACAGGAAACCATACTCAGCAGTGGCTATTGAAAAACAAGGTGTGACCTGTACTGGCTTTCACACACTCCATGAGCAAAGAGCCAAAAGCTTGAACGCAGATGGTGTGGCCGTGGCTCTGAGGACCAGGTGCTCCTGTACCTTGCAATGCCAAAGGGAGCACTTGACATCTATAATGACCCTCGGTGCATTTACTGGACTAGGTCCAAATGTGTCCCGCCAAATTCAAGCCCATCTGAAGCCTGTGGATGTGACCTCATTTGGAAATAGAAACCTTGCAAATATAATCAGTGAAGGTGAAGTCAAACTAAATCCAATGTGGCTGGTGCACCATGAGAAGAGAAGAAGGGTAGAGAACTAGGAAGGAGGTCATACGACAATGAAAGTAGAGGTCGCTGTGATGTACCCACAAGCCAAGGAGTGCTACAGATTCCCAGCCACACTACAAGCCAAAAGAGGACGACCCAGTTGACACCTCAAATTTTAGAATAGTTCTAGCTTCTGGCATTGTTAGAGAATAAATTTCTATGGCCTTTAACTACTACATTTCTCACATTTTGTTATGTCAGCCCCAGATAACAACTACATTTATAACTTTGGCCAATAGTATCTTTTTAAAAAAAGTAATATGTATAATCGTATTCATTAGAACATAATTGAAATAGTCTAAATGTTGAAACCTAGAAGATGGGTTAATTGAGCCATGGCAGTTCTCTCAGTGGGGTGCTGTGTGACTCTAGAAAGGAAAGTGGGATAGCTTAATGCACCATAGGAAACTGACTTCCAAGATGGCGCCCTGGGTTTGTCTGAGTCTGTAAACATGAACAGCTAATTGTGAGACTGTGATTGGCCTTGGTCTTCTTTGCCCAACAGTACGCAGAAGAAATTAATTCTAAGTTTTTAAGGGAACTAGTCTTTAGGAAGATTGGAAGCTTCTGTCTCCTATCTTGAGAAACATCTGAAAGACTTGGGGCAGACACCGAATGTGGCCAAGGCATCTGATGATGTCAAGGTCAGGGACAGAGGACTCATGGTCTGTCGGGCAAGTTCAACCCATAGGGAAGGCAAAAAAGTCCTTGACTATGTTGGCCACGGGTGAGGGGCTGTGACCTTCAGTCAGGGTGACTTCATGACTGGAAATTGGTTCCATCCAAGGGCAGAGAATGGAGGCATCTGAGGAGGGGATTCTGGTTCCTCTGAACTGATGCTTTTGTTATGGATTTTTAAAGTCAGTATTTTGAGGGCACTTTGGTCTTTTTTGGGGCTTTGGTTAGGGGATGTTGCCCTTCTGGTATCACCACATCTGCACTGTTGCAAGACGGTTGTTTCCCCTGCACAGCTGGGACCTGGGGCTTGTGCCATTCCTACCTTCCTGGGGTCCTGCCCACACCTTTGGGGCACTGTGTTTGGTTCTCTTTCCTGGAGGGTCTGGGAACATTCCACGAATCTGAATTCTCTGAAGAGCTCAATGGTTGGTAATGCAGGTGGATGGCCACACATTGCCCTGTATTATATGTCAAAGGAAGAGCGCTGTGTTCATGTTTTTACAAACAATAATAATCCCCTTCTAGCGCTCCCTGTCTTACTTTAGTGCCCAGAGGGCTCAGTGACCAATGACATTCCTGACATCCACAAGTGGACCCATGGTGAGACAGCTAAGATCACCACAGACATGATATTTCTGCTTTCCTAATGGAGGGGACAAACCAGGGTGAAGCTTCTGAATTTCAGGATGACTGGCAACAGAGCTCCAGTGAGAGGGGTGAGCTTTGGCAGAGTGTGGTGTTGATATTAGTGATGGGACTGGAAAAACCTAAGCTCCTCCCAGAAAGTGCGTGGGCTACAGTGGCGTTACGTGTACACGACAGGATGAAAGTGATTTTGCCATTTGTCTAAATAACCACTCAGATGGAGAAGTTAAATGTCCTATCCTGGAGGCTGTTGGTTGCATAATGTGGATCCCCTGCAAGGTGACCTCTAACCTTTGACATTTCCCATGAGATAGGAGTAACTTTGTGAACCAGAGGGGTGCCGCTGGGGCTAGCCTGCGTATATGCTAATAAGGTGACTCCTGTGGCCCAGAGGACTCCAGATACGAGTCCTTCCACAGCCCTGTGGAAGGACCAGCATGGTATTGGAGAGGACATCAGCCTGACCTTGACTGGGGGAGAGGAGAGGCCCCACTCAGCGGTCAAGTCCCTGGCTAGTGGCCCAGCCAGATGTGGCTCAGCAGTGCAATCCTGGCAAAAAGCTCTCTGCTGAGCCTTTGTCTGTGTCCTTTTGTCAGAGCTAAAATGTCCTCACAAGTACAGGTGGATTTGACTTACGACTTTTCAACTTGACTTTGGTGCAGAAGTGATGGGTGTTCCGTGGAGACTTCGGATTTTCGTCTCTACTGGACCAGCTACCTGCGGATGGTGCTCGCTTGTGGCGCCCATCTGAAGGCCACTGTAAAGGTTCTGAGACATTTCCAGAAGGCTCTGCTGGACCAAGGTGTTCTGTAGGTGGAGGGCATTATGCACTGTGACCTAAGATCTTTTCAACTTTTCATGGGTTTCTGGGTGGAACCTCACCGTGAGTGAAAGAATCCCTGTGGGGTGCTCTTCTGGGTCCTGGGTGCCCCTCTGGTGCCCCTCTGAAGCTGACCATGCCTGTGGCGCCTGGATTTGTAGCCAGCTGGTCCATAGTGAAGGTGACCCTGGGGACTTTGGGACTGGCAGAAGTCTTGGGTCCATGGGGCAGACCAGAGAGGTTCTGAGACTCATTCAATACCACGCAGCTTATGAGGGCAGAGTTTGATATTTTTGATAACTTTTTAAAATATTTCTTTGCTTATGATAAAATATAAACAATCTAAAAGCTGCTATTTAAAATTGTACAGTTCAGAGGCAGTAAGTGCATTCACTGAGTCTGTGATCTTCTTTGCTCTTTCTGAACTTTCACATCATTCCAAGCAGAAACCCTAAACCCACTAGGCAGTACTCTCTGCACTCCCACCTCAGCCCTGGTGACCCGCAGTCTACTCTGTCTCCAAAACAGGAAGGAGACCAGAGAGGTGGGGTCCAGCATGAGCTCTGCCTGGTACAGGTCAGCTCTGCTCAGTGGGAGCAGCCCTTCGGGCAAGGATGGAGCTTCTGCCCCAAGGTTTTGATAAGAAACTCTGTGTCAGGGCCCAAAGAGGGACTTGGGAAGGGTGCTTTCCCCAGACATATTTGATTGTCACAATTATTTTTTGGTATGAGGACTTGATCTGTCACATATACCAGGAGTCCCAACTCACCTGCCTTCACCCAAGGGAGTGGACAGTGAAGGGATGGGGAGGCCCACAGTCAGGTCCCTCTCAGGAAGGCTACCCAGGTAGAGTTCCGTGAGGTCACCACAACTGATACTCCTTGTCTGGTCTTTGAGCTGTTTCCTCTGGGCCCAGGGCAAGCATTTTGCCTGGGGCAGCCATGCCAGTCTCCCATTCTCACAAGCCCTCTCCCAGGAGACAGTAACTTTCTTTCCCAGAAATCCCTGTTCTGATGGGGTCACATTGTCACAGTCAGCCAGTCACATGGTGATGCCAGAGAGAGGTTCTGGTCTATAACCAACCACTCCCAAGAGCCACTGGGCATGTAGGCAGATTGAGGGCGTGGTTTCCCTGCTGAGGTCTGGACAGTGTTATGAATATCAAAATCACCAATAGCCAACGTTCATTCAGTGGCTGCTTCCTAAAATGATATAGTGATGTTGAACTTCAGAAGTGTGTTTAGAATGATGCCTGCCACATGCCAACTCCCAAGAAGTGTCAGTGGTTTGCCAAGCACCAGTCTCAGCTTCAGCAGCCCCATCGAGGAGAGGTTGGTGTCTCCATTTTACATGGAGGGAACCAAGGCTCAGAGAGGCTATGTAACTCACCTTCAATAACAGCTCATGAGAGATGGAGTCAGGATTTGAATTAGGAAAGTCAGACTCCACAGTCTGAGTGCTGATTTAGGGAGGAGGCCTGTCATATGTGTGGCCAAGCCCCTAGCAGTGGGCTAGATGGACGTATATTTCTGTAGCAGATCCTCTCATAGCCAATCCTCACCCTGTTTTAATTTGGAAGCCCTGTAAAGCTCCATTAGTGCTTTTAAGACGTGATTCTCAAACACAAGAGCTGGCAACACCTCCCAGTCATCTCGCAGTCGTGCAGGAGCCAACCCAGCCTCCAAGGCTTTGTAACCTACAACGAGGGAGGAACTCACACGCTGAGAAAGTGCAATTCAATGAATAATGGGGCTCTGGATTAATTCCCAAATAAAGTTGTTATCATAAGAATTTATGAACAGGAATAAAAGACATTTAGCAGAATCTCCAGAGGCAGATACGAGACATGAAACTCAAACTTTGCAGTGCTTTAAATGTTATTTATCATGTCTTTTTCTCTTTTGTGGTCCAGTGCCTGGAGCCTCGGGCCTGTGATTGCACTGCTTTAAATGGACGGCCACAAGTGGCTGCTCTCAGGAGGAAGTCGGCAGGACGGGTTGGGGGGAGTGGGGTGCAGAGGAGGCAGGAAGGCGCGTTCCATCTGCACACACCGAGCTAGAGGCAGGCAGTCTCTCCGGAGCCAGGTCAGCGCTTAAAGCCTTTCCTGGATGCTTCACACCAGGATTTCCCATTAAAAATCCACCCTCAAGCTAGAGGGCATGGGGCCACGGAGGAGAGTATTTCTCTCTGTTATGCAGCTGTTCCAGTGTGGTGAGTTGCAGGGTTCATGTGAGCAGGGTGCAGGTAGAAGCTGTCACATGGCAACAGAGGCATTGAGAGCTGGGAGAAAACAGAGCGCACTTTGTATCAACCCACTCTTGCGGTAAGGGATCGGGTCCCTGGAGACCTAACCCCATCCCAAGCTATGATGTCAGTTGCTTCCTAGGGTGACGCCTCAATGGCTTGGTCACCTCTGCTAGACCTCAGCTCCAAAAAGCCCCTTACATCTCAGCACTGTTACACTGGGGACCAAGCCTTTGGGGGACCAACCACGCCCACACTGTAAGGTGTCTGAAGGTTCGAGTGGACCCTACAACCTGTCCTTGGTGTTTCAGGGAGGCCCAAGTGGCTGCCTGGTAATTGATCCCGGCGGGGTGTGACCCTGGAGACCCCTGCAGAACCTGCCACTGGTGAATGGCAGCAAAGCCTCTCCCTTCTCCCATCTATTCCACCAGCTGGCCAGACATGGGCAAGAGGGCGATGACCTTGCTGCCAGCCACAGAAGTGCTGCAGTGACAGTGAAGCCTTCAGGCCTTCGAGTTTGGGTCAGCAGCTCTACAGTGAGGCATCTCAGACAGACTTTCTGGTGCAAATCCGCATCACATCTGGTTGGCTGATGAAAGCCTTGGCCCAGGATCGGGAGCCTCCTGCTCGGAGTACCAGGGTCCCCTGGGCTTCTGAGAGGGCCAAAGGTAAGGGCCATAGACATGGCCACCCTCCACCTCCTGGCCCTGCAGGGCCCTGCAAGGCTCTCTGCCTCTCTCCTTCCAGGGTTAATGAGGACAGTGATCCTGCTTATCCGCTCCCTCCTCGGATCCCCAACTGTGGGCCCCTCTCCCAGCTTCAAGCTTCCTCCTAGGTGCCTGACCCTGCTTTCCAGCCCCCATCCAACTTTCAGAGTCTTTCCTGCTCTCGTCCACCCTGAGCCCTCCCTGGATCCCAGCAGGGCTGACCACTTTGGCCAGGGACCCCTTCCAGCAGCCCCTCCTCATAAGAGAAACCCTCTCAGATGTGCCAGAGTGATCTGGAGGTGAACAAGGGCTGGGGACAGTGGCAGAAGAGACCCAGCCAGAGAAAGAATAGCTGCTTTCCATGAAAGACCAACGCTGACAATGAGCTCTTCATGGGATGTGAGACACGCAGTGTCACAGGACCCACATTGAAGCCTGGTTTGGTGCCACGGAGTGGGGTGCTGGGCTTACTGCTGGGAGGAGCTGCAGGGCTTGGCCTCACTTGGAGGCAGGTTGTGCAGGGGGAGCTGAGAGTGCAGGGGCAAAGACAGGTGCGCTGGGCAGTACTGTGGCACCTGATGCGCAAACAGAATTCGCAATTAGGATTCCAGAAACAGAATGACAGTTCAAGGTTGAATTAACTTTTCTGGTCAGCTGACTTTGAAGTGGAGAGGTTATCTTGGATTTTCCAGGTGGCTCTTCAAGGTGGAATACGAGGCCAAAGAGGCTGACAGAGATGCCACAAATGCAGGACTCAGCTGTCTACCTTGAAGTTGAAGGGATGGGGTGATGAGCCAGGGTGAGGGGTCAGCTCTGGAAGTGGCACAGCCCTCAGATGACAGCCAGTGAGCCTTGGACCTCAGTCCTGAAGCCACAAGGAACTGAATTGTGCCATCCACCTGAGTGAACAGGTGATACTTCCACGGGGTTCCCAGAAAGGAAAGCCGTAGGTGACAGTGTGACCCTCGTCCTCAGGTTCTGTCCAGTCCTCCTCCCATCCCAAGTAACAGAAGGGAAGTCCTCGCTGCTCCAGACGCTCAGTGTGCAGCTGCAACCTCACCACCGCGAGCACAGGGGCAACATGTAAAGCTGTGCCCGGGCCTCCAACAGACCCACGTTAGAGCCCATGGGCAGAGCGATGTGATGGGGTCCAGTGTGACCTGGTCACCAGGTGAAAAGCCCAGTGGGGACAGGAAGTGCTGCTCTGTGGGTGAGACAGAGGAGTCAGAGGAGCCCTGCACACCAGGGTCCCTGGTGTTAGTCCTGAATGTTCTCCCAGAGTGTATCCCAAGCAGAGGCAGAGGGGAAATTGCCTTCCACAGTCCCAGAAGCACGGGTGGCAGCCAGGAGAACTCAGATTGAGAGCTCAGAGGTGTGCAAGGGGTCTTAGTGGTTGTTGACTCAGTTTTCTGTTGGCTTCAGTAGTGGATGCCAGCAGCTTACAGGAGGAGGGGTTTATTTGGCTCACGGTTTCAGGGGATTCAGTCCATGGCTGGAAGATTAGGGGAGAAGGGTACAGCACAGCAGAATTGCTTAGTTCATGGTAGCCAGGGAAACAGTGCCAGAGAGGAAGCGCCACTGACCAGATACAACCCCCCCCCCCCGTCACACCTCCATGGCCCTCCCACACACACAGAAGTGAGCTCTGCTCATGCCTTGTGCAGCTCCTGAGCTGATCCTGTGGACACAGTGAACCCTAACCACCCAGCAGGATGCCTGGCAGTTTGCCCATGGAGGCAGCTGATAGAATCTGAGCACCTGTGACCAGGTGCTCATTAAACAGGCTGGTGAGGTCCAGAGAATGCAAGAGAAACATACATATCCTTAACCTCCCTGGGCCTCTAGGTTGTCATCTGCAAAGTGGGGAAAACAACCACTACCCCAAAATTGTTTCTCGGCATTCACCAGATAAGATGAGCTGAGTGCCAGCTGGACCTGTTAGATGCAGCCACCTGGATGCTGTCTCCTTCCTCCTGGTCCTCCCCTAGGGGTTTTCCGTATCCCTGATGTTCCCCCAGTTGCTCCTGCCCCAGCAGTCTAAGTGCAGGGACCTGGAGGTTCTAGTGGGTGGGGCGGGGCATCCTTGGTTCTAAGGATTTGGTTGTGATGGGCTGTGACTGGCTTCAAATGGGCAGCATGCTGCTGGGCAGGCATGTCTTGGGGACAGGCTGGGTGCACCATTATGAAGAAATCCCCAGCAAGTCTCCAGGAAGGGATATAGGAGTGGAGGGAGGGGATACGAGGCCATCGGGGAAGCTGGAGAAACAGGGAGTGCGCTTGGAACCTGGCAGCCATGTCAGGTGTGGTGGCTTAGGGAGTCCAGGTTGGGGGTGGAGCAATGGGGAGGAACCATCTGGGCTAGCAGTTTAGTAGTCTTCTTCATTCCAGGAAGTGGGGCGAGCCTACAGGGCCAGGTCGAAGATGACGGGTGGGAGCCCTTGTCATGGGAGCAGGAACCTGCAGACAGGTGGCCCATGCCTGGGTCTGCGCAGAGGCGGAGCAGTCTGGCGACAGGGGTAACTTTGTGTTCTCTGGAAATACAAAAGCTACCACCAGGTGGCGCTCACCACCAACAAATTCCAGGGCCTGAGCCGCCCTAACCAGGCAACACCATCACATTAACCCGTTAGCTAGGCCAGGGAGGCAGACAAAGGCCTGTGACACATCCGCACACTGTCCTTCTCCTGTCTCTGCATTTCCAGGGCGAGGGGACCACCTCATTTTGTGCGGCTGTGCATCCTTATTCACAAGGCCCCACGGACTCACGGACTGATTGTGTTCTGCTCCTCTTGGCCTCACTCTCCTCATGCAGCATTGGTGCAGCCTGAGCTCTCCGTGTCCCCCAGGACACATGGCTCCCCTGCACCCCCAGGGGCCTGGTGGGGCTCACAGGGCCCTGTGCACTGCCGCCAGACAGGAGAAGGGGTTGAGGCATGGCCAGGCACTTCAGTGCCGGGGGCTCTGGGGAAGGGAGCCAGACCTTCCAAGGCTTGGAAACCAGAGCTTGCATCCGGGTACAGATTCCTGAACAGGCAGTGGTTACAGCTGCCTCCCTCCTGCTCATCTCTCACTGCGTCGTGTGTAAGCTAAATGCCAGCTTCCAGTGCAGCCTGAAGTGTCCTCACCACGTCCCTCTCTCTGTCCTGGCCAGGTTCACCCACGGGCCCTGTGGGGCGGGGACAGAGGGCCAGGCAGGGCTGTGGTGGTGGCTCGCTCCATTCCTGCTGTGGCAGGGTCAGCACTGGCTTCCTCTCACACGTGGCTCGCAGTGCAGGGTTCCAGCCCTGCAGCCACGCTGCCCACAGCGCACTGGGAGGAGCCCGGCAGCTCCATTGTTACATGGCCTGCCTGCGGCTTGTAACTGGCTCGTCAGAGGTTGAGGGTGCGAAGTGTGCAGAAGCCCGCAAAGGCTTTGACAGATTCTAGGGTGGAAAGTGGCTCCTGGAGCATCAGGAGGAACAGAATGGGCTGGACGGTGCCCTGCAGATATCCTTCCTGGCGTGGCTGAGTGGCCCTCACTTTGCATGGGGTCCTGAGCTCCAATTCAGCTATGGTAGGAGTCACAATTGGGCTGTCACCTGTGGCCCCTTCAGATGCCCTCGTGTGTCCTCTGGATAGAGCCCCCAGTGCTGCTGCCCCTGCCCCACTATTTCTTTTTTTTTCCACTACTGGGGCTCGAACATGGGGCTTTGTGCTGAGCTGCACCCTAGCTCTTTTTAATATACTGAGACAGGGTCTCTCTAAGTCACTCCAGTGCCCAGGCTGGGTTTGAACTAGCCATCCTCCTGCCTCAGCTTCCAGAGCACCTCCCCTATTTTTCACTCCTCGGGAAAGTGAGCAAGAGGAGAGTGAAGGCTGCCCAGGCAGCTGTGGGACTGAGCTCCCTGTCCCCTGTGTCCCTGTCCTGGCTGTCCACAACAGAGCTGTTTAGACAAGCTTGGCATGGTGACCCATGCTTCTCACCAGCCAGAGATCATCAGTTCCTGGGCACCCAGTGCTCATGAGCCTCCCTCACAGTGGCCTGTGTGGACGCAGTGTCCAAGGACAACCCTTCCTCCGTCCTGTTCTCTCAACACACGGGAGCCATTGTGGCCTCAGAAGGTTGCGTTGCTTCCAGTGAAACCTTTGCATCTGGAGATTTGTCTCCAGCTTTCTTTATCTTGAGACCACATTCACACCCTGGGTATTGTGGTGTGTGGCTGCTGGGACAGCTCAGAGTGTCCTGCAATGGTGACAGCAGAGACAAAGCAGGATGCTGCCCCAGAGGGCAAAGATCAACGAGGCAAGATCTACCCAAAAGGGTCTTCTAGGAAGCAGGGGAAGGAGCAGGAAGAAGGCTTGGGCGGAAGTGTCCCAGGCTGGCGGCTGCCCATGAAAGGTCCTGCACGTCACTGTGGTGTCCTTAGACTGAGTCAGACAAGGCACCTCTGTCCCACAGTGAAGATTCTTTGCTCAGGCTTCGGCTGGTAGGGACTTGAAGGAAAAGCAATTCACTGCAGATAGAGAATGGGCTAGAACTGAAGAGTTATATGGCTGCTGCTATGGCTTAAATCTAAAGGGTCTCCCCAGTGTTTCCTGTGTCCAGAAGTGGGGTTGCTGGCAAGTGATTGGTTCACAGGGCAGTGAACTCATCAGTGGATTCACCTATCAGTGACTTCATAGCTGAACCTGCTGCTGGGAGTGGGTCCTTGCTGGAGGCAGGTTACTAATGCTAGGATCTGGAAGGCTGTCTCCCCCACTCCCCTGCCCGGCTTCTTTCTCTCTCTGCTTCCTGGCTGCCATGATATGAGCAGCTTTCTTCCACCAATCCCTTCCACTGTGCTGAATCTGCCTTGGAGCAGCAGACCATGGACTGCATCGTCTAAGACCAGAAGCCAAATTAAACTTCTCTTTTTGCAGGTGCTGGGCATTTTGTCCCAGCTATGGAACTGCCTTGAAGGCTGTGTGCAGTGGTGGTAGGAAAAACAGGAAACGTCTAAAAGCAATTCTTTTAGAAATAAAATATATTGACACGGACATAAATATATTTAATTTGAAGCCTGATTCAAACCCAAACAATGGAGAGATGACTATGCATATCTGAGAAGGAGGTCCATGCAGCCATTCAATAGACAATATTGAAAAATGCTCCGTGGGGTGGAGTAATGTTCTAAATAAAAACAGACAGTAAATAGAAAGAAAAGTAACGTGCTCTGTACAAATGTTACCAACAATTATCACTTCATGATGCGATTCCAGATGATTTTTGGTTATAATTCCTGTATTTATTTAGTTTTTCCAGTGTTGAGGATTGGACCCAGGGCCTAAGCATGATAGGCGAACACTTTACCACTGAGCCTCACACCCTACCCTATATTTTTTTTACTAGACAGACTTTGATTTGTGCCTGTGAAGTGGTGCACAAACACCATGGGCTGGGGGAGGCGCTCATGTTGGCAGCTGCTCCTCTCAGCTGGCACCTGGGTTCAGACTCCCGGGGGATGGGTGATCCATGTGCTGCTGGGCTGCAGTGGAGTGGAGAGGAGCTCACCCCTTGGGGTAGGGGAGTCACTGCCCTCACCCTCCACTGGGCACTGGCTCAGGCAGTGCTGTGACTGTGCCCGGGTGTGACATCTCCTGTGCATCAAGTCAGAGGGCGATGAGATCCTGGGATGCCCGCTCACCTGGGTAGGGGATGATCTGTCAGCCTTCCTGCCTCAACCCCCAGGGTTGGTGGGGTGTCTCCAGTTAGGGCTCAGGGAAATCCCTTCTGCCCACCAAATCTCCTCTTATATAGGTTTTCGGGCTGGGAAGGCCCACTGGTTGCCCCCAAAGGATCTTGGGGTTCTATCCCACAGCCCAACACAGATGCATCTGACCTTCTCACCAACTCTGTGTCCACAGACCCACATAGCGCAGCATGACCAGCCCCTTGGGGATGGGACTCCAGGAATGAACTCCTCCCTGGCCCCACTTCACCCCGAGAGTCTATAAACAAGGACCCTTATCTGTTAACTGCTCTTGGGGCCACGATGGTCTGCCTGCCAGGTACTTGGGTGTCTAGAAAGTGCATGGTTTCACCTCTCAGGTTGGGGCCCCTTCTTTTCTGACCATGACAGGACGTGGGCTGCCACATTGGCTTCGTCCCACACCACCAATGGCCATCCCTGTCCTCCAGGCTCCTGGAGCAGGAGCCACTCCCTCCCTGCTGTGGTCTTGCTGCTTCTTGGGGTGGATTTGGCGTGGCTTCCTTAGAGGCCTGGTCTGGTTCTGACAGCGCTGTGTGAGCCTTACAGATCCCAGGCGCAGACATTGTTCCTGGAAGGGGAAGTGGACCTTGGCAGCGGTGGTCTCCACCAACAGCGTGAGAACAAGCTGTGGAAAGCAAGGTCAGAGGACGCCGTGATGCATGGCCAAATGTGTTCTCAAACACGACCTAATACTGCTGGGCAGCTGGCTTCGGATAAAGCTGAAGAGACTTCAGTTAAATTCCTGTTTCACGGCCCAGAGTTCCAGATTATTAATGAAAGCTCTGGGCTGGGCTTACTGCTTACTGCATCCATTACAAGAGACTAAGTTAACCGACAGACATGCGCCCACACAAACATTCACATACGTGCACTCACATGCACATTCACAAATGCACATTCACAATGCACACTCACATAGACTCACACGAGCACACTCACATGCACACTTGCACATGTACTCATAAATGCACGTTCAGACATGCACACACACATTCACACAAGTGCACACACATGCACACTCACAATGCACAATCACACACAGGGTGGAGGAGGGATCAGGACACCAAGGCACATTTCCCACCCAGCCACTAAGTGGTCCCATGCTGTCCCTTCTGCCTGCTCTCCTTCTCCTCCCTGGCCCTTACTTTCCCCCAAACTATCCCTACTCCAACTCCCATGGCCCTCAGGGAAGGAAGAGGTCCTCTGTGTTGAGACCCACCAAGGTGAAGGCCCTGGATGCAGTCAAATGCTCCAGCTCTCCTGGATCTTCGGTGTCAACCCTGTAGAGAGCAGGCCCCTGTTCATACGCTGTATCTTATTCAACTCAAATATCCAAAGCAATATTTCATCATGTGACCAGTGTACACGACATCTTCTGAGAACTTCCACATATGTCATTCTGTCTTAGACGTCTCAGGAAGCCTTTATACTGTACTAATAATATATTCAAAACAGAGCTTACATTTCCATTGGAAATCCTTCATCTGTGCATAAATCTCACCAATCTATCAGTGGAAAAGTTAGACCCACATACCCTAGAGGTTCCAAAGCACTTTAGTTTTCCAATAGCTGAATGGAATATCAGTTTAAATTAAAAATGCATTAAAATAAAAGTCCGGTTTCTTGGGTGCCATAGCCACATTTACTTCATGTGTTCTACAATCACAGGTAGCCTTGGTGACTATCCTGGTTGCATAGCCATAGAGCAGATTTGCATCCTGTGCATGAAGTTTGCAGAGTGACAACAGCAGCCACAGCCAGTCCCAAGTGTGGCTCGAGCACGTGGCCCTCCAGTGGTGGCTTGCGATGTGGTGGCCCAGGACTTCGCTTCTCCAGGAGGGGTTGACATTAGAGTGAAGCCTTAGAAGCTGAGAGGCCTGTTCCAATTCCTGGTCCCACGACTGTCCCCAGAAGTTGCATAGAGCTCTGGCACTCTCGGCCCATCCTTCCCGCCCATCCCTCCTTCAACCCACAGCTCCCTCTTGCATCACTTGACCTCTGTGTACAGCTGCCATTCAACCTTGGGGTCTGCATGGGCAAACTGCATATGCCTGATAATGTTTCGCGGTCATTGAAGATTCTGTGTCACTGCTTGAGTTTTCACGCGAAAATCTAAACAAGCAGGAAAGCTTTTGCCAGCTGTCTCTCTGGAGTGGCTAATGGGCTTTTTCACTTCTGAGCTTGGAACCTGAAGCCACCTAGACAGACTATTCGGAGTAACTCTGCTGAGCACATGGACCCCTTCAAGCTTGGATGTCACAGCTTTGCCATCCTGATTCAGCTCTAGACATTGCCAAAAATCATGGACCCCATCACCGTTAGGATGCCTGTAAGGCTCCCACGACATGTGATTCTGGTTATTTATGGAGGAGACGGGCCTGGAATTGGGGGGGCTCGCTGCTCCCTGAAGACGAGGCCCATGGCTATGGTTTGGTTTGGAAATGACCCCCAGGCTCAAGTGTTAATGGTTTGTCCCTCCTCCCTGTGGTGGCCCAGCAGGACGTCCTTAGTGACTGAGGGTACATTTTCAAGGGACACTGTGGGATCCCCAGCTCCTCCTTGCCCCTCTTGCTTCCTGGCCAGGAAATGAATGTTTTGCTCTGCATTTTCCATATCACAGTGTACCCCCATAGGTCTCAGAGCAGCTGGATCAGGTGACCAGGGACTGGGAGCTTGCAAACGAGGAGCCAGAATAAACCTTTTCTCTTTGCACGTTGATTGTGTCAGATATTTCATCACAGAAAGAGGAAGCTGGGGAGCACACGCAGTCAGTTCAGGTTGAATCATGTCCAAGTTATCTCCACTGCTTCGGGTGCGTGCGTGCGTGCGTGCGTGCATGCGTGTGTGTGTGTGTGTGTGTGTATGTGTAAGGAAGGATCCAATATGCCCAAAGAAAGGGGCTGGGATACCAAACCAGCTAATATCCCAAAGTTAGCAGCCATCTCTGCACAATTCTCCTAAGAGCAGGTGCTAGCATTCACCACTTTTCCAAGCTCCTCAGTTCCCTAGGGCCAGGGAGGCACCGTGTTCCTCTCTGCATCCTTCCCGGTCTTGGGCCTGTTCCCACCACTGTGGGGTAAGGTGGCCAGCTGTGCCAGATAGAGTTCGTGCTTTGTCCTCCTCCAAAAATCGTGCCTCACATTTTTATTTCTGATTGAATTTGGAGGCCTAGCATATTACTGCTTCTAATTGGTTTCAGACTTCAATCAGGGCCAGGACTCATTATCAGGAATTCTTGAGTGTAAACCCACATCCCCTCCCCCACTGTGGCTTCCTGGTGCATTCTGCTGGCTCTCTTTGCCCTCGATGTTTCCTGGGAAGTGTTTTGAAGACTGCTGTGTTAACTGCTTAGTTACCTCCTTTCCCTTACGTTCACTTTTTCATGGCATAAACCTTGAATCTTTTGCAAAATCCCTTTCCTTCCTGGGTGCAGTGCTGGGAGCGGGCAGAGCCCGGAGCCCACATTAAACTATACGATCATGTGTGCCTGCTACTTCCTCGCTTGTGCTCGGCTCAGGCTGCCAATTTTCCTTGTAAACACGCAGTGTGCCCGGTTAAATCTGGACTCAGATAAACAACACATGCTTCCGTAACTGCACACCAACTACGGCATGGCTCATAATAATGCAGAGGAAGGATTCACCGTGAGCATGGTCCCCAATTCACTGGGCATCTGTGCCTGACCTGGAGAGCCCACTCTCAGAGCCACTCCTGTCCTTCCCCTGCTCTGTTTGACACCCTGGCCCCTTGGGCTCCTTCGTCTCCAGCTCTCTGGCCCTGCAGACTGCAGGCGAGTTTGGGTGGGATTGGTGTACCGGAGGACCAGAAGAGCCAGGTTCCATCTCCCTGGGAACCACCAGATCCCTCCTCCTGGTGACCTGCCTGCTCACCATTGCTAACCTTTTCAGTGCCTGTCACGGGCTGTTGGGACTCTAGGCTTGCCCAGAGCTGTGCCCATTCCTGGTACTGCATTATGTGTCGTCTGAGACATCCAGAATGGCTTCCATTTCCCTGATGACCTGGACTGAGCAATGTATTTGTAATTCATCTTTCAGTCTGCAGAGCCCCAGAAACCATATCACTGCTGCCTCTCCTCCTTCTCCCTTGACTCCTTTGGCCTGTGAAGATATATCTACTGTGGGCCGTGACACATGTTATTTATTATCAATATCAAAGCACCAAAGTTATTTCTCTAAAACGTGTAAGCAGATTCAGCATTATGTGAGGAACTGCTGCCATCAGAAAAAGATAGTCTCAGTTTGTGACAAGAAGAAGCCTGGAATGCATGCTCTGGTGCAAATTTTGTCTACAAATGGAGTGTGTGCCTACTTAGTAGGAGGGAGGACAGAGCAGGGACGTGTCCTCTGCTGTGGAGAGGAAGAGGGGACTGTTATCCCTGTCAAATGTGGACATGCAGGGCTGCACCCAGATATCAGGTCTTCTTCATGAACTGGCTATAGAAATAAGGGCACATCTGCAGCAGATAACAAGATGGTAACACTACCAGACGGCTGTACTACTTTAACTGCTAGGAAGTGGTCCTCCTCCAGGGATTTCCAGGTTCCACTGATGGGCATCCCAGGAACTTTGTTGCTTTCTCTGGGATGGCCTGGGACCTTCCTCTGTGTGCTCCTGGAGGTGCCAGGCTGCTGTCTCTACTCTGGGGAGTCCCCTGAACCTGTGACCTGTGACCCTAGCCACCTTCATGCATGTGGAACACAGCTCCCTCTCTGATCAGCCTTGACTACTGCATAAGGTGCTGGTCCTTAATTCTCTGAAGCATAGTTGGGACCAAGCTGGGAGTTTTAATAAGTCAGGTTTTAAGAAATTTGGGGGATAATGAGAGGGAGAAATATCACAAGAAATGCTTAGATCTACTATACTGCCAACATTACCTTCAAGGCTTCCCCTCCCTTCTTCTGGCCCAGTTCTGCAGGCTGTAGTGCACTGAATCCACCAGTGAGTTTTCAAGGTGCCACCTCGCCCAAGTCCAAGCTGCAATGGCAGAGACTCCCACAGGGCAATCGTGAAGTTCCTTCCTTTTGCTCCTACACTGGCCTTTTCCTGGTACATTTGACAGGGATGCTGTCACCACAAGAGTCACACTTGCTCATAGGGATATGGTCCAGCCCTGTCCTTCCTCGCTGAGATCATCATGCAATCATCCCAGCAGCAATACATGTATGGTGCTATTCATTAACCGTGAATATTATGCAGGGGATACTAAGTGAGTTCAATTCCTTTTTATATAGCCCCCACAATGGAGCGCACAAATCCTCCCAAGTCTTTCGAAGTTCTGTATTCCTCTCATCCTTCAGCAAGAAAAATGCACATGAACACACAATAATGTGTGCACACAGGTTGGCCTGAATGAACATTTTCTTTCGTTTTCCATTTGCAAATTTAGAGCTCTGCCTATGTCTTAAAAAAAAAAAAAACTATCCCCAATGGCTGCCCAGAATAATTTTGTCGATATTTTCCTCCTGAGAAGAGTGACTTCTTTACCCCAGGAAGCACCCAGTGCAAGCTGTTTAATTATGCAAATGTGAGCAAAAGATAATGAGCAGGTTGTGAGCCCACGGCAAATTCAAAGACCTCTTCCTCTCAGCAGAAGCTACTAATAACCTAAACTATAGACAGCTTAAATTATGAAGTAATTTAAATGTGTAAAAATGTATGCTTAGTATTCTTTCAGTGAACCATCAGCTCTCAGTAACATTTTCACCTGCTCGTTTTATATATCTTATTTTTATTTTAAATAGGGCATTGCAGATAAAATTAAAGTCCTTATTTCATTATTCCCTGATCCTGTCCTCCAACTTTCTCTCTCCTCAGAAATCACCATCCTTCTGTTGTCTGAGATTTTTCTGCCTTTTGTTTATACTTTTATGAATGAAAGTGATCTACATGATAATTTTGTGTTTTTTCAGACTATGCAAATGGATTTAGACAGAATATTTATTTTCAAATTTAATATCCCACATTAAATTTCATAATCCAGGTTTTGGTGTATAAAACTAGTTATTAATCTAGTCTATTTATTAAAATAAACCTGTTCTTTTCCAATAAAACTTATTTTTTCAGGCGGACGTGATGGGGCTTTAATTTACCCTCCTGCTTGAAATAAAGCCCAAACAGACAAAATATGTGAAATCTTTTCTAAGACAATGGATGTGAAACAATGAGGGACAGTGAACCCAATGAAATAGCAGTAATAATAAGCCTTGTGGTGGGTTAGAAACTGGTGGTCAACGTAACACCAGCTGAACTGACTCAGCGTGGTGCTGAGTGCCCACCTGGGAATTTCTGCCAGTCTAAAAGCAGAACCAGAGAGGAAGAAGTGTTGTTGTTTGGTGTTGTTGGTTCTCTAGTTGCCATGAGTTCTCCTGAAGGAGCTCGCTGAGCTTCTTTCCTAGCATGAACTTGACTGTTTTCATCATCAGAGGGGCTCAGTCTCCTGTTGCTGAGGATGGCTGTGATTCACTTTGGGGGAGCTCTGGTCCTTACACCGAGCACTGATTCTTCGCTCCGGAGGGGAAGGTGTTTGCTGTTCAGTCTCCAGGAGAAGCTTGTCATGCTGGCTTCCTGATATGAATTCAGCTGTTATCGTCAGAGAAGCTCAGAACCTTATTGTTGCTGAAAATGTCTGTGGTACTTTTCATGGGAGCTCTGCTCCTTATTTTGAGTGTTGTTTTCAGGCGTCAGTGTAGAACCCTCCGCTGCTGGCACAGATCCTTCACCCCAGAAAGCACAGACTTTCTAGCTTTCATGGTGAACTTTGTGCCTTCTCAGTGCAAATTCATGAACCATACTTGCATGAGTCATTGTCATAGGCTGTAAGTCTTCAGCTGAACTCATGCTTGTTATTGCCATAGGACCCAGGCTCTTGGCTCAATTCTCTAGGTCTTTAGTGGACAGATTTCCTGCACTTTCTTTATATTTGACTCCTTGGGTGACCACTATAAATACTACTATAAATTATGTGTCTTGTATGTAATCGTTTTCCTTGCAACCCCCTGACTACAACAGTCTTCTTCTTGTTCAATCTTTGCCTTTGAAAGAATTTCCACAGTACAGTACAGAGCCTGCTGGACTCCTGAATTGAGAAGACAGGGACAGGACTTCAGGGAGAGCATGGGGTCCAGAGTTCACAGAGGATATGAGAAGGGAGGATATGAGAAAGGAGGGACCCACAGAGACTTTCTGGAGAGATGCAAATGACCACTCGAGTGCATTGCCAAGAGCTGATTATCTCATGCATTTAAGGAAATCTTTGAGTCTGAGGAAAGAACCACACCCAAGAAATAGCAGTAGCAGTGTTGAGAACTCACGTAGGCCTGAGAGCAGTGCCTGCTCCCTCTGGGAAGGCTGGACGACTTCATGGCTCACAGCACATTTCATGGAAATACACAGATACCCTGGCTTAGGCACTGGAAAATTGGCAGTAGTCTAATTATTTATGGTTCCACCTAGAAAAGCATGACTCAAAAGGATCAATCTGTTTTAGTGATTCACCTGCTTCTCAGAATAAAACTGAAGAATATTAGTAGGATGCAAAAACTTCCACCACCCGGGTTGAGAGAAGCAGACAAACCTGTAATGAAGGAGTAAACTGATCAGAATTGACCCAGAACTGACCCTGGTGTTAAGATCAACAGACAAGGACATTAAAATGCAAAAAAAAATAATTGTATTCTGTGTGTTTGACAAGATAAGTAGTAACGTGATGACATGAAAAGTGCACAAGACAAACTCCTAGAGTAAACATAAACAATGTGTAAGGTGAAAAATACATTGGAGCAGCAGATTAGACATTGCAGAAGAAACTGGCAAGAGGAAGATACAGCAATTGCCACCATGCAACATAAAGTAAAGAGGAAAAATGCGGAGAGAGAGAAAGACTAGAACATCAATAAGATGTTAGGTAATGCCATGTGGCCTAATATGTGATTAGAGTCACTAAAGAAGAAGGAACAGAAAAAAAGTCTTAAAGAATAATGTCCTAAAATTTTCCAAATTTCAATCTATAAATCTATAAATCTTGTAGCTATAGATCAAGAATCTTAAACATAAGAAACATGAGAAAAATTACACCCAGGAACATAATAATCAAATTGTTTAAAACTAATGATAAAGACAAAACCTTGAGAATGGCCACACAAAGAAAAGATAAGAAGAACAGACCGAAAAAATAAGAAGAAAAAAAATATGACTGACAACAGATTTCTCATAAGAAATAATGCCCATGGGAAGACACTGGAACATCGTCCTTAAAGGACAGAAAGACAAACAAATAGCCAATCCCAAATTCTACATGCAGAGTGAATGTTCTCCACACACAGAGGTGTACTCAGGGCTTCTCGAGACTCAGGACTCCATCAAGATAGTGATCCCAATGTGCTTGTCCATTTTTCTATTGGACAGCTCCTTGGCCTCTTGCTTTGTTTGCTCGACAAAACTGCAGTGCACATCTGGTACATGGTAACTTCTGCCCACAGGAGCCTTTTTCTAGGATGTGCATCTGAGGGAGAACAGCCAGGTGCTAAGGGAAGGCATCTTCAGTCCCACATCAGCTGCCAAGGCGCCTCCCAAGTGCCTGGAGAAGCCACCTGTCAGCATGGGTGCTGTCGGCTTAAATTTTTTGTTTTCCTGATGGATCTGGTCCTGGATGTTACATTCAGTTCCTTTTACCTGTTTGTTCATCCTGTTGCTGATATCTTGCTGTTAAGTTACACAGCTTTATAAGATATTTTAATAACTATTCACAGACGCTCTGCATTAGCTTCCTAGGGCTGCCATAATAAACCCTTTGAGGTAGAGATACCAATGGAAATTTGTAAACAGAAATTTGTCATTGCAGTTTTGTGGGTCATATTTTGAGATCTAGATTTTGGCAGGAATGGGCTCTTCTAGGGGCAGAGGGGGGGATTTGCCCCAGACCCCTGACCTGGACTTGTAAATGACATTTCCCCGTGTCTTCACAGAGGCTTCTCTCCCCATATGACTGTTTCTGATTTTCTCTTCTAATATATCCATTCATTTGGCAAGAGATCACCCATATGACCTCATTTTGAGCTTAATCAGCCCTATAGAGACCTTGTCTCTTGATGAAGTTATGTTCTGCAGTTCTGGGGTTGGAACTTGAACATATGAATTTTGAGAGGGACATAATTAAGTCCATAACACCCTGTCTTTTAGTTTTTCATTAAAACTGAATTTTAGAATCAGTTTCTCAAATTTCACCCACTTTTAATTGGAATTCCACTGGATTGGTTTGGGGAGAAAGGAGATATTTATGACATTGAGACTTTGCTGTCACACTTCACAGATCCAGCTTTACTCAGACATCCTCTGACGTCTTTTGGTAAATGTGGGAGTTTATTCCTGATAGGAGTGCATTAAAGAAATTCCTGGCCAGCCTGATCCTTGAGACTTCTCAGGCATATGATGCGAGGTCACACCCTGTGTTTCCTTACCGTCTCTGCTGCTGGTCTCTTATTTATTTATTAGATACCTATTAAAAGATGCTCTGTACTAAAGACCTAAACCAGGCAAAACTTCTCTCAGGAACGCAACCTCTGCTGATTCTGACCACGCGTGTAATTGTAGGATGTCTGCAATCAAGGATGTGAAGCTGACATTGATGCAAGATGAACAAGGAGTCCTGGTGCATGGGGCCAAGTCCCCTCCACTTCCTGGGTTATGTCACTCTGTCCTTTCGGAGGAAGGGACTCCCACTATCTCCTCCCCTGCATCCATGCTCTAACATCAAAGATGACTTCCTTTCCTGGCTCTGTGCTGGCAGTGAGGAATTAGGACTCCCTGCAGTGAGATCTGAAGCCATTAAATATCACATATTTCCCGATGGATATTCACAGTGATTTTTTTGGGCAAGTATTATGTTTCCTTTGTAAAAGAAGAGAAATTTAAGAAAAATGACAAATGTCAAAATAATCACATCTTATCATAACCCAGATGTTTATGTCTGTATGATTACAGCAGCAAAATGGAAGCACCTGAGCGAAGGTCTGAAGCACAGCTGAATAAATGATGTGTCAAGGTAAAGTAAACATTTTAAATCACTCGCAGGTTATCAGCTTAATCACCTCACAGCCCTGGGGGCTTTGTGGATATAAAAGTGTGCTGAGCATGCTCAGTGGAGTGTCCCCAGCAGCCTCCACAGTGTCCCTCTTGGGTCCCTCAGAAAATGGACCAGCTGTCATCATGTGACTGGAACTCTTCTTTAGGGTCAGTCCTTATGGAGCACAAGGGTGGTCACTGATCACTCTGCAGCGTCTACACTGCCCAGACATTCTTCTGTAGACAAAACCACAAAGTGCTCTGTTAGTGGACAAGTGAATAAAGACATCAATGAAAGGAAACCCAACTGCATTACAAATGGTCTTGTATGCGGAGTGATTTGATGGATGAGCAGCTGGCTTCTAGGGTCACAACAGCTCCCACAGGTGGGTGAGCTGGGTGGGGTCCTACTTTGGATAACTGGAAGTGTCTCCAGCCAACCAGGACAAGGGCTGTCAGTTGAGTTCCAACCATCCTCCTTCTGGTTAGGTTCCATCAGCAGCACCAGGATGGATGACAGCAGCTTCAAAGAGATTTATCTATGAGGGTGCTCAAAAACTATGTGTAAATTTTGTTGTAAAAAAGAGAGGGAAAAAAAGAGCTCTAAAGGATACAACAGCAAGTGTGTTTAGGGGTGTTAAATAGCTGACCATATTAATGTTTTTGGTTGGATCATTGAACACAACTGTTTGCAGTCTCACTGTTTGAATGTCCACTTTGTATTCTTTGATACTGTGATTTGAGCAACTATTTCTAAGATGATAATATGTAATCTATTAACTGGTGATTTCTTACTGTCTTTTTTTTTTTTGTAGTTCTGTATTACTTGTATCTTTACACCGCTTTGTTTTGTTCTGTGTTTTTCTCTTTTTCCTTTTAAATAAAATTTAAAAAATAAATAAATAAATAAATAAAAAACGACAGTGAATGTTTAAATTTAAAAAAAAAATAGTGCAGTAAAAGATACATTGCCAACAACATTGTGTTCAAAACAATGGGTGGTATTTTGAGTACTTTACGAGAGACCAGTGACAATGTGATTTATACTGGAATATGTTTTTAAAAAAACATTTACCATAGGTTTGTGCCTTACATTGGAAAAAATCTTTAAAACATCTCCCATATGCTTGATCACCCCTTGTTGATCAACCATCAGTGGCAACTTCTGCCAAATAAAACCATGACAGTCCTGTCCTCGTCCGCTTTACTTCCTAGATCTGCCACCATGCAGCTTCTGGCTTGTCCCCTACAGTCACAATGACCGTGAAGGAAAAATGTTTTCAGTGGATTCAGGACATTAGGGCAGCTCTGACAGGAACGTTACAGACCCCATGGAACAAGGCACCCAGAAACTGCTGCAGAAACTGGGGAGAATATTGAGGTGAGTATGTTCAAAACCAGTGGGATATTTGGAGGGGAACAGATAGCAGTGTGTCATTACCGCAATAAATATTAAAACTTTAAACGTTCACCACATTTACTTAAATCATACTGAATTTGTCATCATCTCTTAACCCAGGTCAGGCCTTTGTGCTATTCTCTTGTGTGCTCTCTATAGCCCCACAATTGTCTCCTGATTGGATTTATATATGCACTTCTGAAATTAGTTGATCAATGTCTCTTTCCCGCAGGCAGGCAGAACGTGGTCTGCATTAACAGTCACACGTGCCTGGGTGCTCGGTGGCTCTTTAATTGGAAAATCAGAAAGGAGGACATGGAAAGTTATTAAAGTGCCCCATGAACACACCTTGTAGGAGGCACTCGATTCATGGCTGTAGGCGAGAGGGCATCGATTTCACACCAGCAGGAGAATTAGAAGAGATATTCCCAGTGAGTGGCTGGAGAAAAAGCCAGGCTTGAAGAAGATAGATTCAGTATTCGTGGCCGTGGAGTCCCAGAAGCTTCACCCCTGCATTAAGGTGCCAGGATCCCCTCTCCTAGGACCCACCGTCTCGGCAGCTGCAGAGCCCAGCGCCATGCAGGTTGTCCTGCACAGGTGTTACTGTAGTGTTGCAGCGTTCTGCTTGTGAGACTCACGGGGCTGTGTGTGGCAGGTGGATTTGTCATCTTTACTTTTCAGTTATGTATTTATTTCAGTTCGAACAGAAGAACATAAAACCAGAGCCTTAAGCCAGTTTTCATTGCTTTTGTAGCCTTGGAGGGAGGGGGTGAGAAACTGTTTTGATTTCTGAATGAATCACTTAGAAGAAAGTCCCAGGTGTTTACGACAGAGACCATGAAGGGACCAGGTGAACATCCAGAAGGTGGAGAAGCCACACAGGCATCACCTGGGTGGAAAACAGTCTCCCCTGGCCTCTCTGGCGAAAATTCCATCTCCCCTCCTTCAGAAGGTGTTGAAAGTCCCCTGGTGGCAGAGGAGGGCCACCTGTTGAGTAGGAAAAGTCACTGCTCTGTCTGTCTGACAACAGGAAGGCTTGATTTCCAGTTCCATGGGGAAACCTCGACTTTCCAGGGATGCATTTCATTTTCCTTTCAAAAAGTTTCCACCCTGCCGTAATGGGAAAACGAGAGGGGAATTTCTCATCGTGGGGTAGGAAGGGCTGCTGCTTCCAAGGAGCAGAGGAGGAGCCGGGTATACAAATGAGTCTGTTTTAGGTGTATTTAAAGCCTTTGCCCCTAGGATGCCTATGCATTCTGTACATTATTTGAGGAATGAATGAATGGTTTTTTGATTCCTCCCTTCTACAAGGGTTTGATGGAGGGACTTCATTGCTCCCATTTCGTCTGCTATGTGAAGACCCAGAGGATGCCGTCTGTGAAAAGGAGGCTCCCGTAGATGGGATCCTGCTGATTTCTTGACTTTCGCCATTACAGACTCCAGTCCCATAGGACACACCTTTTTTTTTTTTAAATATAAATTATCCAGCTCTGGTTATTTTGTTCTAGCAGCACAAACAGGCTAAGCTGGTGAACTTATTTGGAAATAGGGTTTTTAAAGTTAAAATGCAGGTGTGACATGATCAATGTTCTTACTGGAAGTGGAATGTCTGGACTCAGACTTAGATCTGGGGAGATCACTATGGAAGCAGAGAGACTGCAATGTTTCATAAACAATTTAAGAAACACCAAGCACTGCCAAAGTACTGCATAAACTAATTTTGTGGAAATTTCACATCTACCTGCAAATTCATCAGGATATTTTGCATTTTTGTTTTTCATTTGTTGGTAACTTTTTAGAGATTGCAGAGGCCTACTTGGAATTATCTGGAAAACCATCTTCGCTATTTTAAGACCCATATTTACGTTTCTCAACATGTCAGTCCCTGTATTCCTCAACAGAAGTCTAACACTGTCACGAAAGTGTCCCTCCCTGTTATGCTTGTCTTAAATTGAGCTCTTTAACCAGTTGTTAAAGCAAAACTTCTCCTTAGCTATGATGCCTTGTAAAATATTTCCACAGACTAACTTTTCTTAGATTATTCAATGAACAAAGATGTTGATTTAACAGAATTTAAAAGACCTAGTACTGTAAGTGATAGTTTCCTTAGCTGGCCTGGACTGGTTAGAGCAGAGGCCTAGCTAATACTAAAGTGATACCATGGCATTAACCAAGTGTAATTGTTGATACATTGTGTCAACTTGAAAAGCCTGGAAGCTTACCTAAGGGACTCAGCAGTTCTACTCCCTAGGGTGTGGAGGACATGCCCTAGGGCAGCTGTTTACCCTTTAGGACATTGTAATGATTGATTCATTGTGTCAACTTGAGAAGTTTAAATGCTTAAATAAGGGACTCAGCAGGTCTATATCCTAGAATGTAGAGGACCTCCCTGGTGTGGCTTTCCAGCTTACAATATAAGAGAAGATAAGAATTTGCTCCCCCTCCCCCCGTTTCTTTGCTCTTGTTGTTTTTGCTGTCTTCTGATCCCTTGAACCATTGCCCCTCACACCACACCGCCTTGCTTTGGAGCCAGCTGATTATGGACTGAAACCTCCACAAACTGTGAATTAAATAACCCTTTCCTCCCTTAACTTGTGAGTGCCAGGTATTTTGTCTCAGCAATGAGAGAAAAGTAATTGACACACCTAGATCAAATGGAAGGATACTTTACTTCAGTGATAGGGTCTGCAGAGGTTAGGCAGACAGCTTGGATGAACTGACACCTCCCTCTGTGCCAGTGGTGAGAGGTCTGCCTGTCAGCCCAACCCTTTCACCTTCCAAAGGAGCACCTGCTGGCTCCCAATCTGTGTCCTTTCTACACAGTATGACCAATGGCAGTCAGCCGTAAATGTGCCAGGAGATGGGCCACTGTGGAACGAGCTTCCATTAAATGGCATGTTTCTATTTTTCATTATTGCATTTCAGAATACATTTCTAACGTGATTGTCCTGTCAACATAATGGATTGGCAGTTAAAAATAACTCAGAGGATATGTAAAACACAGAAAGGACAAATTATAATAATGATAACATTGGTGGTGCAGACAATGGTCCATCACAATAGCAATAAAACACGCACCAGTCAACAAGCAGTACACACACAGCCGCCAACACATTTTTTAAACTATTAAACTCTGAACTAGCAACTTGGAGTAAAATAATGCAATCTGTCATGTCTAGTAAATATCATCAGTCTGAACTGTACCTGTATTTTTGTATTTCCCATGTAAATGCACGTTGCCAGTGAGCTAGGGGTTAAGAACTAACTTTGCATTCATAAATATTTCAGCCATGCTGTGAGGAAAGATTTTGTCAGTCATAGAAGTCTATGTGAATTATTTTCCTGTGTGAATTATTATTCAAGTTTGAGTAGTGTAGTCCTCAGGGAATCGCAGCCTTCTTTGCATTTTATTTTCAAATTTTGAAAAATAACATTTTGAGGGTCTTTCTGTGATTCTAAAGGGAGCACATATCAGCTGTAGAAAAGTGTTCTTCATAACTCCACTACCCACACCCTTTTGACATTTCTTTTTCAGGGGCTTTCCATAAATATTAGGGGTAATAAAGAAGACATGACATGAAACTATAAACCTCTTTCATCACCTGCTTTTATCGTTAGACATCTGTGACCATCACAGGATTCCAGGATGAGACTTTTCTGCCTCAGAATTTTAGCAGCAAACAGTAGGACAGTGCCAGGAATCCATTTCTGAAGTCCAGGAAGGGACAGATGATTGAAGTGGGACCCAGAAGTGACAGGAAGTGGCTTTCCCCAGCACTGTCCTGCATCTGAGCCAGAAGGGGGTTGGGGCAGCGTGCTCCTCTGTGCAGCCCCATCCCCAGGCTGAGTGGGAAGAGGGGACACGTCCTGGTCTCCACGAGCCAACTCTGGGTCTCCCCGGGTTCTGCTGGGCTGGGGCGCTCCACCCCTCTCCTCTGGAACCTAAGGGGGACCCAAGGCCTGAGGAGCAGAGAAGGTTTGGAGCACAGGCTGCTGGGTGGGCCTGGAGGGCTGAGGCACAGAGGCTGGGCCAATGGGCAGTGTGAGCCGGACTTCAAGAGTCCTTCAGAGATTACCCTTTGTAGCTGTGTGTAGGTAAACCACACACATGCACATGCAAACACACACACGCACACTCACACACACATGCACACCATGGAACTACGGGACAGATAGATGTACTCACCCAAAGGCCTTGTGATCCTCTTTGAAACCACTAGAATTGTCTTGGGTTAAGTCCATGTAGTAGTTTCTTACATCATTTTATTATTTTAATTTATTCCTAACTGATAAATAAGAGCACAAAAGCTGTATATATTAGTGGGATATGGTGTAATGTTCCCACACATGCATGATGTCTAGTTGGGTTAAGCATGTCTATCTCAGCTGTTTCTTATTAACACAACTGCATGCAAATAATTTTATTAAAATTTGAATGATGTGCTTTTTAACTTATCACTGCTCCTAAATACTCTTCTCATTTTTCTGTGAGCATCTGTATATTCCAAGGACTGACTGTTCTTTCTTTTTTACCCGAAAAAAAGGAAGAAGCAAACATGAAAATGCAGTTTGTGAGTTTCTTAATGCTAGAATCCTTTGGGTGGATTATACAAGAGTGGAGCCCAGAGGGCATAATTTTTCACCTGTTCAAACATCTAGGCTTCAGTCTCAGCTCTGCTGTCAATCACAGCCTGCAAGACCTGGGCCGCCAGCCATGCGGGTGGATTCCTGCTGTTCGGTCAGCCACCAGGTGAGGTGAGGTATTCAGAGGCCCCTGGCTTGGTGCTGGAGGGTAGGTAGTATGGACTTCATGGGTCCTCCCCAGGCTAGCAAGTGCTCTGCAAAGGGGGACCTTCGTCCTGCAGGCTAGGTGTTCCCTTTGCTTTGTGACTTCAGTTAATAAAGAATCCATCTCCAGAGCTCAGAATTGAGGCAATGGTCAAAATTCAGAGGATCACAGGGCCTCCGGGTGGGTATGTCTATGTTTGCTGGGAAGGCTTCTCTGATTTCTTGCTGAGATTGCTTCAGAGGCCTCAGAGGAGAGGTCCATGGAGCCACAGCAGGATGAGAGGCTCTATGCCTTTGGTGGACTGCTAGGCTGGAGCCCAGGAGCTCCAGTAGTCAGCTTTAGGTAGTACAGATGGAAAAAGTGTGGAGATCAAGGGACTGATTTGCACCCCGAGTGTGTTCACAGCTGGTTCTAAAAGCGCAAACTAGACACACATGGTCGGCCCTGTATACCCAAAGGCGCCACATCTTCTATGCCAAGGAACTGCTGGTCGAAAGCTCTAAAAAAACAACAAAACTGGTTTATACTGAACATGTCTAGACACTTTTTTTTGCCATTATGCCTTAAGCAACACAGTAAGAACAGGGATTTACACAACGGTTACATGATATTAGCATAAAAGTAACCTAGAGATGACGCAGCGTGCAGGAGATTCCCAGAGGTTCTGTGCAGAGTCTGCACCATTTGTGTCTTCAGGGATCTTGGGACTGTTCACACTATTGTCATGTATAGTGTGGTTTGCACTTAAATTCAAACTGGTGTGAGTCCAACTTCACAGTCGGATTTGTGCAGTAAGATTGATCCTAAGTGTCATTTATAGACACAAGGTCTAAGGAACACAAATTCCTCTGTGTTTCCTCCTACACGGGGTTTGTACTTGGAGTTTTCTTGTGGGTTACTGGTTGCATGAGGGCCAGTGTCACCACCGGATGCTATGTTTCCAAGTCATTAACAGCTAGTTGTAGAAGACTTTGATCTTTGGGCAGGAAAAAAAATCCACCTTCATTTGGTGGAGGAGAAAAGATGCAAGAATGAGGAGAAGACTGAAAAGAGGAGGTTTTCAGGGCAGGATGAAAGGGGACAATGGAGAGGAATGAAACAGCTACTGACACCGCGAAGCCTCTCCTGGGTAGCTGGAGGCCACGGTGCTCACACTCTGTCCCTGGGAGAAAGACAAGGTGTTAATACAGAAATAAAACCGCGTTTTAGCTGGGGACAGCCCTGCAATAAGAACATGTGTGCTGCAGTAGACTGTGGGTGTATTCCAAGCAACTGAGGCGAGGGGACGGTTGTAAAGGCAACATGAGGGGATTACATCAGATATTTGGAGAAGATGGCCTTGGCCGAGAGGATCCGTATCGGGATGATGTCAGCCCGAAGCCCAACAGTTGCTGGGCAGATGTCCTAGCAGCACTGCTCTTTGCAGAGACTGTGGTGGCCTCCGTGCAGGCTCGGGGTTCAGGCTGAGTCTTTGTGGCAGTTGCTATCAGCAGTCACGCACGCGACCCCCTCCCCCAACCTCCTTGCTTTGAGTATGTATTTTCGTTAGAGTTGACACAGGTGACTCCATTTTGCTTTTGACAACTTTCACAAATCTCATTATTCCCCCAAGTACATTCTGTTCAAAACACGAGCAGAACTGTCTCAGCAGAGGGGTGCAGCTGGGAGACAATAGGTTTGTCACACACAGAGCACGTCAGAACTGCAAAGGAGCAATGGCTTAGACTTTGGGTTGAACTCAAGTTTATGAAGCTTAAATGACTTCGGCAGACTTAAAAAACTGCCATCCACTTCAGATAAATTCTGAAAGTTTAATTATTCAGGGCACCGAATTCCAGACTGAAATAGGTCTAAGTCAGGAGCCTGTGGGTGGGGGGCGCCGCGCCTGTGCAGGGGAAGGTGGGGCCCAGCTGAATCTCTGGGCGTGCAGAGAGGACCTGGCACTGGGATGGGACATCTTGGGGATGAGCTCAGAAGCTGGCTCCAGGGCTGCAGTATCTCTCTGTGAAGGTCATCTTGTCCTAAATGGTTTTGAAATTCCGGGCTGTCCTTTTGTTATTCCTATTGGGTTTATTAATGTAAAGGAGCAGAAGAAGAACTGGGCTAGAGATTTTAAGCAGACGTTTCCATCCCTTTGGGTGACAAGTAGCCTTTTCTTTCCTCCTGGCAGTGTAACTAAATGATCCTTTGTGCTGTGATTTGGATATTTATTCTCTCCAAAACTCACATTGAAATTTAATTGTCAACAAGATCTCACGTGGATTTGATTAGGCCCTGAGGCCTTCCTCTTAGGGCAGGACTGAGATGTCCCCATTATATGGTTTAAATCCAGAATGTCATCAAAGGCTCATTTTCAGAGGTGTGGCCTTTGCAATGTGAGGACATCAGGGAGAGATGTACTCAGTATGTCTACTCACCTATGAGTTTACCATGTCTGTGCTGTCAGCAGTTGGGATCTGGTTGGAGGAGGAGATCATCAGGATGTGACCCGGAAGGACATACTCTGTTCCCACCTCTCTCCTTTCTCTCTGCTTCCTGGCTGCCATGGGATGAGCACCTTTCCTCCACCATGCTTCCCCATCGTGCCCTTCCTATCTTAGAGTCAGTCTGCTAAGGACCAAAGCCTCCAAGAACCGTGAGCCAAAATAAACCTCTCCTCCTTTACATTGTGGGAGCTGAGTAGTTTGTCTTGGTGATGAAGAAAGTGGGGGTATAGTCACAGGAAGACCAGGTGAGACCCTTGCTGCCTCCTGCCTTCCTGCCTGGGAAGACGCAGTAGGATGGTCCAGGCCTATCGGAACTGTGAGCCAACATTTCCATTCTTTATAAGTGGCCCAGTCTTTGATCTTGTCATGAGAGCACAAAAGGGTCTAAAGTGCCCTTCCAAATGGAACTGATCTCAGATACTGCCACATCGCTCTAAAGGAAAGTTTCACCCATAAATGTGACCAATGAAGCAGCTCCTCCTCAAAGTGGAAGACTTTTAAATGTTTTCTGCACATATTTTCAGCACATGAATTTTTCTAGTGTATGAATATGTGTATATTTCCATCATCTCTAGCTCACCCACCCCCACCTATCCACCCATTTATTTTCCATCCATCCATGCTTGCATCCATCCTATGAGATATAAAGAGCCCCTACTGCATGTGGGCTCTGCGCGGGGGGTGGGAAGAGATTGCCTGCTGCACACTGAGGAAGGCAATGCTCCCCTCCTACCTCCCACAAGGGGCAGAGAAAACACAGTTAAAGAGAACACTGTCTCTGCAGCACTCAAGGATGGCTTTTTTGAGGCTGTGACATCTCGGTTGAAGGCAGCCATGAAAGGATGGCGGGCCAAGGTTTGCATAGAGAGCAGGGTTCAGGGAGCACGGTGGTCTGAGGCTGCACAGCTTCACCTATCAAAGGAAGGTCAGCAACAGGTTGGGCTTCAGGAAGTGTACAACAGTGTGTCAGAGGCTTGGTAACGTGTCCAGTCAAGGAGCCATCCTGGAGCCTGTAGTTTGAGGACCCAGGGGTGTGCGTGAAGCAGAAGAGAGAGATTTTCAGAGAAAGGAGATTTGGCAGACACAAGTACAAGCAAGGGAAGAGCAGGTTAGCAAGCTGGTTAGCAAGGGGAGGCAGGAAACTAGGGCAGTCAAGGGACTGGCGAGGAGGAGAGTCCACCCAGTTCCCACTCTGGTCATCCCTGGGTCTCCAAATGCAGAAACCCTGTAGGAGTTGGAGACGCCACCACGGTAACATAATGCTGAGATGGATACAGGACTGATTCAATTGGTCTGTTTTGAGGTGAAGAAAGCCAGGGTGGGAGTGGTAACACGTGGAGGGAGGGCTCTGAGCAGAGGGACCTGTGGGGTGGTTGGAGCACAGTAGGCAGTGACATCCCTGGGTACCAGGAGAGGAGAGTGTCCTCAGGAGAGATTGACACCATCAAAGCCAGGTGGGCAAAGAAGTCAGGGAAGTGGTGAGGGCCTTCGAGGCTAGGGTCCCCAGGAGGGACCAGTTTCAGAGGACAGAGGAGGATGAAGGCGGGATCCACACCTGGGCAAATGTTAATTGAAAGCAAGTGTGTGGTGCAGGCTGGTCCTCGAAGCCACTCACCAGTGTAGGAGAGGTGGATAGGGGTAGGGTTAGGGTTAAGAGTTGGGGTTGGGGTTAGGGCTAGGGTTAGAGTTAAGGTTTGGATTAGAGTTAGGGTTAGGGTTCGGCTTAGGTTTAGGCCTGGGTGTTAGTCCCAGTCCCATGGATATCTTCTATCCTATGAATGAAACACCTGCTCAAGGAACTTGAGTTCGGTCAGTTCAGGGTGATATTTGCAGGGAACTGGTATTTTCCAGGTTACCTAATTCTTACCCTTTTCTGTTACCCTCTTCTGCACCATGTCAAGGAATTTTCATTCTTCACTCTATAGCTCTAAAACTGACTTCTAGGACATGTGCAGGATTCAACTTGTTTTTCCTTGAAAGACAAGTTTTAGAATTAATTTCAGTGTACTTGACCTTGTAATCGTTCACAAAAGGAATGCATTTTGACATGGGTCGAGCAGTTTATTTACGTAGCTTGAACATTTAGATGAGAGCAGTGGTTCTGAAACTCCTGCAGCAGAGGGCCTTTTGTACATGTTGAAATTAATGGGTAGATAAATAAATACATAGACCCATAGATGGATGAGGTGAACAGATGAATGTAGCCTCTTCCTTGGGGAATGGAGAGTCAGTGCACATTTCTAGGGGCCAATTTCACCTTGCTCATGGCCCCTGGTGGAGGAGCCTCTGACTAGGTCTAGTTATAGGTCTACACCAAGCCTGTCAGAACTTCAGCAAGATACACACAGTGAATGCCAAGATCTGTAACACATGTGTATATGTACATATCGGCATACATACACACTCACATGCACACACATTTTGGAGTCCCTAGGTTTTGGATGTCAGGGTTACCATAAATTTCATAGTCCTCTTAAATGAGTTGGTTTGAGATGTCGTTGGCTGGGCCTTTCCTGCTCTGTCTTGTCATGTGCAGAAAGATACAAGACATCCTAAATCGCTTCCATGTGCTTCCTCTCTTCCTGCTTAGCTGTGTTTGGAATTCCTTCCTGTATCTGTAATCTCCAGATCTTCTGGAAGCAAGCCCCAGTGTGGAGATATGACCTGTGTGAGCGAAGGCTGTGTCTGGGAGTCAGTTTAGAGATCGAAGCTCTGGGGCAGGCCAGGGGAGTGGACATTGTAGGGCATGCACAAGTAGGTTTCCCCACACCATCGAGCCTTGTATCTGCTGTACAGCTAAGGTGGGATGTCAACATGATTGACTTTGGGATCCAGCTGGGGAATTGGTGGAGTGCACTTCTGGGTGGGTTTGGAGGCATGACCGTGGGTGGGGTTGTGGAGAGGTGACCTTGGGTTTTCTGTCTGGTCCCTCACCCCTTCTGTTGTGGCCTTCTTCCCAGTCACCATGAACTAAGCAGCTTTGCTCACTTCGTCCTTCTGCCATGATGTTTGGGCTTTGGAACCAGCTGACCTGCGACAACATTCCCCAAAAACTTGAGCCAAATTAAATCCCTTTTCCACACTGTGGGTGTTGGGTATTGTGTCCAGCAAAGGGAAAGCAGTGCAGTTATTTAAAGGGAAGAGTAAAGTGGGCAGGTGGCATCAGAGTGTGCAGAGCACAGGACACTGTTACCTGGTGGCCAGGACATCACAAGGAGTTTATAAAAATGGGTGAATTCTGTGGCAGATAACAAACTCAAAATGAGAAACTGCCAGGTGTTTGCTGTGAGCACTGTAAAACCTTCATGCCATTTGCCTTTGAGCTTTTTTCTTGTGTCCCCATAAATTTTGACAACAAACACCTCTCCTTGGATACTCTGTGCTCTCCCAAGTTAGGGAGCGATTATTCTGGATTTTGCCAATCACAGAGATCCCCGAGCCGGGAGCGCTGAGGAGCTTTCTGTGTGATCATCAGTGCCGTTTGCTTGAAAGATGCATAATGGCGAAGCCTTATGTGAAGCCGTAACTCATGGACCCCAGAGTTCCCAGGGAACATATTTAACTAACAGTCAGGTCTCGGTGCATGAATTTTTATGCAGAAAGCAGGTGGTACTCTGGACCCACAGAGGCCATAAGGACAGAGCTCTGAGTATCCCCCAAGGTCCTGCCACTTACTGTCAGGAACCAGGGCTCCAGGAAACAGAATCCCAGAATGTCTGGTTTCGGAATTAATTATCCGTTAAGAGGTAGAATTTACTCCTCTGATGTATCCATAGCCTTTATCCAGTGTAAGCGCGATACGGCCAGGGGAGGAAATGCTGCTATGAATGTCTTCTATTACATCTGAAAGGCAACAGGTTGAAGTGGGACCATTAAAAATGGCAATTACACAGTGGGAAGGCTGGAAGGAAACTCCGGAAGGCTGGGCCGTGGAAGCCAACAGCAGTTTATAGGAACAAAAATGCTTTTTCTTGCCTTAAGATAAGGGCAGTGGCCAGGACTTTGAGTCATGGTTATGTGGAGGTGTCTGGAGAGCTCACATACAGGGTCCAGAGCCTGAACCTGGGGGCTGACAGATGCCTCTCCTTGACTCTTGTCAGTAGCGACGTGGCTCATTTACTGGTGGGGGCAGTGGAGACAAACGCACAGTGAGCTTGGGAGCCCAGGGCTTGAACCTCCCTGCCTCAGCCTCCCAGAGTACTAGAATTACAGGTGTGCAGCTTAGTTGTTGCTTCATATCTTTGTCCTTGAGTTTGTTCAGAAAGCACAGGGTTTTAAGAGCTTTGCTATTTGGGGATTTGGAGAGTTCTCCAGATGATCAGGAACTCCAGAGCTTGTGTTTGGAATTTGTGTTTCTGTGTGTGCATTTTCCAACAGGCAGATCGGGTACCGTCCCCTGATTTGCACCGTGTCTGTGCCCCTAATGGCTCCAAACCACATTGCATACATCAAGGCACCAGCCACTGCCCAGGAAACAAGGCGCCTGGGCTCCATCTGCCCTGAATGCCATGCTTTCTTGTCATGTAGGAACTCTGCTTTCTTGTCTGAATGTAGGAAAACCGAACTTTGTCCAGCAACTCCCGGGTTGTGTCTCTGAGTCGCCAGTGATGGGCCCCCAGAAAACATTAGCTGAACTGGACTGAATCCTCACCCAGGCTGTACTTCTGCCTCTCCGTCATATCCTGTGTCCACCTGGCAGAGCCCCAGCAGGCATAAACATAGGCTCTGGGTTCCTGTGGAGAGCGGCTGGGCATCTGCCTGCTCCCAGCACGGCCAGGGCACTCATGTCCTTTTGGAAAACGCCTTTTCTGACAGGCTTTGTGGGTGACTTTCTTACCCTCAATAATGGGAGAGCTGGAAAAGACTCATTGGGACTGGAAACCCAAAGGTGTCAGAGGGGACATCAACCATGGTTTCTGGAAAGACCGTAAGAGGAGGCATTGTGTGTGGGAAGAAAATCACCCCAGAAATTCCCCGTATGGCACAGAAGACACTGTGTGTGACAATTTGAGTGGTTCAGATTCTCCTGAGGAGAAGCATCAACTTCAAACAGCCTTCTCCTGTTTTCCTTAGGGAAGGCGTGCCCGCCCGTCCTCTCAGGTCTCCTGCAGACCGCTCTGTGTCCTTGGGTGAGCCCCATACACCTCATTTTGTCCTAGACCCCCCACTAGTGGAGGAGGTGCCTGACATCATCACAGTGAGGGTCATGTGGTGTTCCACAGGCAGCAGAGCTCAATGAAGGTTGGGGGTCCCCACAGCAACCTGAGCCCTGCTCTGTTGGTCTAGTCTTCTGGAATGACAGCTGCTTCTTGATGTCACCTGCTGTCCCCCAGGTGGACTCAGCTGCCCTGGCTTGGTAGCTGCAGGTCCTTTATTCCCCATTTCCCAAGTGTCCCCTCTCTGAGGGCCATGCTCGGTGGCAGTGTGCCTGTTCTGGGCAGGGGACAGACTGCAGTCACACGTCTGAGTGCAGCTGCCCTGTCTTGTAAACTTGCTCCTCCAGGCACTGCCTGGAGAAGGGTGGGCAGTGTAGTTTGGGCGTCAGGCAGGGCCCCTCCTCTTTGAAGTTGTGGAATCTCCTCTTTCACCCATGATCCTCTCCTCACAAGAGGCCCAGTCCTGAGACTCCGCCCTGGTCTCCTCTCCCATCCCTCTCACTTGCTCTGTGACCTCAGCTTCCAATCTGTAGCCCCCAAGGACCTTCGGAAAGCAGCGCTCAAAGAGTCATGATGCTTGTTTGGGAATCTCAGAGCACTGCCCTGGGAACCCACATAAACTGAGAGCAAACTCAAGAGGCAGAGGCGGGGGATGTTTCCAGAGGCAAAATGGAGAGGATTGCGCCAGACATTGTGGCGACAAGATCAATAGCCCGGGCAGGCCCAGGCCAGGGTTAAACAGACAACTGTGCCGCGGATGTCTCCGCAGAAGGTCTTTTCGTGTAAGGCCCAGGTTCTGGCAGAGGATGCTGGGAGGGACCTTCCTACCAGGCATGCGAGCCTGAGGTCCCCTCCTGCACACTTCCTAGCATTGTTTATTTGCTTTTTGGTTCAGGTTTGACAAAAATAACTCCATTTTGATTCTGACAACTGTCATAGTCTCTGGGACACTCTGGGTAGCATCCTTGAATGCATCTGGAGTTCAGGATGAGAGCCTGGGGATTTTAGCTGCAACAGAGGCAGCCCTGGGCTTCCACATGCTTCCATCTTTCTCTGCTCACCCTTGCCATCTTGAGTTCGAGTCCTTCTCTCCCCTTAACCTTCAAGGGCTGACTCCCTTCCTTCTAGTCGAGCCGTGGCCCACTGTCCTCCCAGCCCCGCACTCTGCCTGTCTTCCCCCAAGCACCTGCTGTCAGCCACTCTGTGCTCTGGGAGCCTGGTCCAGCTGGGGTCCACTGTGACGGCACTGCCTGTAGCTGCAGTCCCTTCACATCTCCTGCTTCTCTCCTCTGCACCTTCCTTAAGGGGGGCCTTGCTCTTGGGCCCTTCCCTCCTCCAGCCCCTCCTCCCTTTCTCCTACAGGTGCAGCCGGAGGGTCCCTCTGGGTTCTATGCAGCAGAGAGTGCATCCTGAGCCCCTGTCATCTCTCCCTGTTGGATCTTCTGCCACTTTCATCCCTACTTCCCTCCTGTCAGCCCTTTAGTATCCCTAAGTCTCCAGGCATTTGCACATGGCCTGTCTCCAACGAGACAGCAATGCTTTATGATCTCTATTGACACTGGCCACGGCCTGACCCTCTTTCCTGTGATTTGACAAATGCAGGAGAGTTTAGAACAGATGATAGCTGCCAGTTCCAGTCATTGCCGTTGCTGTTTTTTTTATCTAGTTTTCTCAGGGGGATCTCTGAGCTCACCTCTCTCCCCTCTTCCTTTCTGGCTTCTCAGGCTGTGTCCACAATGGATGGGCAGAGGGTAGAAGGTAGAGGACGGGCATGTTGCTGGTTTTCCATCCTCACTATAGCCACACCATTTTCAAGATGACCTCGAAGAAGGAGCAGGATGAACGTCTCCAGCCCCTGCCCTTGGAGAGGGTTATATGCTCGGCTTCGGCCAATGGAGCATCCGTGAATGTCCCACAAGCAGACACTGTCATGAGCTGTCAGGCAGATTTGCCTCCTGGCTCCTGCTTTCACAAGAAGAAGAATGGTGTTCATCTCGGGTACCATGCTTGCCTCAGGAAAATGAGAAACTCACAGAGTGGGTCTGAGCAAATTTGGGACCTGGATCCTGAAACAGCCGATCCCAGCAGAGCACCCCCAAGGGACCTGGAGAGTACAACCCTCCTTGTGCTTTTTGGGTTTTAGTTGGTGATCGCTATGTGACAGTTAGGAAGAATTAATGTCACTGGCACCACCTGGAAATAACGATTAACATTTTAATGCCCATTCAGCAGAATTATATTCTCTCGACAGCTTTGGCCAAACAGTGTGACTGGGCTTGGAGTCCCACCTGGCCCAGCTGGTGTGAGCAGCCATGCATCTCCTCCATCTCTAGTTCCTTCCTAGGCTTGGGGCTGATGAGTCCATCCTGGTTGTGGGGTGTTCGGGAACATGGGAGCCCCTGCTTACTGGAATGAGGGCCCTGAGGGCAATGGGAAAGACTCAAGCTCTACCCTGCAGACCGGGGCTGACCTGACATGGTGTGATGGAGACAAGGGGCCTGACAACAAGCCTGGGGGTAGATGTGGAGGAAGGGCAGCATTGGGGCTCCATGTGGATGTCCTGTAACTTTCTCCCTCCTCTTGAAAGGACAGCTATGTCTCTGGGAGGGGCTTACTGGGAGTAAAACAAATGGAAATCTGGAGCTAGAAGATGCCAGCATTTTTTTTTACCTGGTGGAGAAGAAGAAAAGCAGCAGAGCTGGCCACAGTTACCACGACAAGGCACCCACTGGAGGTGGCAACATTAGGTCAAGGCACAGCGGCCACAATGCAAGAGGGGAGTGGGGAGAAGACAGGAAGTGAAGAGGCCATGGCACCAGGGGACCATGGGAAGGAGACAGGAAATGACCAATGAGAGCCACATCAAAGATGGCGTCTCCAGTTCAGGGGAGAACTCTCCCCTCAACGCTTCTGCCTTCTCTTCACGGGTAGTCCAGAAGACTTGGTGACAAGCAGCTGGCATGACTTCTCTAACATACATATTACACACATAAACACTCTCCCATTCACACTCAATATACTCTGGACAGAATGAATCTTTTCTACTTAAAACACATTGAGAGTACTTCATAATCAATAAACAAACATATACAACTGCATCTGAAATTTGAATGGAGGAGACACGGACAGTCTAATTTTGTACCTCATAGGTCCTTTCCTGCTGGTAAGTGCTGAGACCCTGTGTGTCTGCTTTGTGTTGGAGATTTATGAAACCCAATGAAATCAGCACCTTATTGAGCCATCAAATATGTCAAAAGGAAATTTAGGATGAATGGCAGGAAAAGCCTCATAGCAGGAAAATCTTATGGGAACATAAAATTATTTCTCAAGGAAGTTATTAAAAATCCATTATGTGAACCATTTTATAAGCAAGTTATTTATCAACATGTTGCAGAAAAAAAAGTTAGCACATTAATGACAAAATTCCTCTCGTGGCAAGATGGATCAGACACCTAAGATGATGTTTTTAATATCCAAGGATGATTCTGATGTTCAAAATTACAACACTTTACTTTTTAATGTGATAGTATTATTTTTTCGCAGTATAAAATGTAACACCAAAATGAAACAATTGCCTTTTTAGAGTGAACATGGTAAGACATTTCCCTTGTGTATTGTAGCTTTCATTCATAAATCAATGGGGAATAAACTTTAAAATATCAGTGTAACTCAAACGAATATAACTTTTGAAAACCAGATTAGTTATGTGACTATGTCCTTAGAAGACACAAATTGATTTATTGCTCATTAACATGATATATTAATAGTAACATGGTTATTAGTACATGTTAATTTAAAATGATCTGGAAGGTGGGTCAGGGGAGGGAGGATGGGCACCAGGGAAGGACTCTGGCTGGGGAGAACAATAGAAAAGATGGGCAGAGGCAGTGTGAGCCAAGGGTAAGTAGAGGCAGCTTGTGGTGGCGGGGGTGGTGGTGGTAGTGTTTGAGATGTTCCATGTGGGGAAGATTTTTAGGTCACAGGCTCCCCTCGCTGCCTGACAATGGGTGGAGAGTTTCTAAAGACTGACCATGAAGATCCCAACACAAAGGAGCGATTAACTGCAAAGCATTCCTGCCTGAGAACGCCTGCTCTCTGAGCCTACGGGAACCTTCGTGAGCTCACGGTATCCATAATTCTGCACTCTGTTGGACAACAGAGTCTGAGAAAGAGCCGTGCGCAGTCAGCAGGATATCGATTACCCAGGACCTGATGTGCAGAGCAACCGGAAGTCCTGCGCCAGTGTCAAAGTGACCACTGTAAAGTTCTCCAGGCTGCAGGAAATATCCAAGCCAGCTATTTACAGTACTGCAGGGCTCATGGGCTATGGAAAATAACTCCCAAATTAAGACCATCTGGGGGAAAGGTCCTAACCAGAGCCAAACAACAAAAGCAGCAGTGTGCACGCAGGTGTGGCTGTGGGAAGCTGAGGGAGAAGGGAGGCGTTGTTCCCGCTTCCTTTTTTTCTTTTTCTTTTTCAGGTAATGAGTTTGCTTTCTTGGACTGAGCTACGGGTAAACTATTTGCTTCTGTCTGAGTTTCCAGCTCGCCAAATGCAAAGGCTGCTACTGCCTGTTTAACAAACTGAAATAATTCCTGATGGACATAGCTTGCAGGCGACCTCAGATGTTTTTACAAACAGAAAAGCAAAATATACGCATGTAGAATTATTTGAGACCAATCAGTTAACATGTTTTATCTGGATGACAGAAAATCAAGAAAGGGGGTTGACTCAAAACAGAGTCACAAGCCCTGGCTCCGTGTGTGACAAAGGGTTTCTCCAGCCAACAGGCTTCAACTTCTCTCAGCCTTGGTTTCTACATCTTTAAAGTGGGGCTCTTACAATTGTTAAGTGAGATAACACAGACAAAGCACACAGGGAGTGAAATTTGTCATTATCCCTTTATTTAGAAGCCAAAGTGTTAAAGGGTGGTTGAGAGTTCTACCCAGCGGCAGTGGACTAATGAAAAATATTTCTATGTTTTCAAGGATCTAAACTCTCTCGGGAGCCTTTTGAAGGCTAAACCACATAAAATAATGAAGTATTTTGCCTTCTTAGAGGAAGAGAGGGCCTGGCACATGCAGGAGGCCCCCAGGCTGTGCTGAGATAGCCTTGTGTGGAAAGCCTTGTGGAGGAAAGTTAATCAAACCCAATATGAATGAACACGGCCTCCCTCCCTCCCGAAGCTTCCTCTGCCCTGACGTTTATAATGGAGCATGACACAAGTGTGGAGGAATCTCACAACTGTTACCTACATTAATACAAATGGTTTTAAAGTCCTGGGTGCCCTCAGATGTATAGTATTTATCAGGAACATAGTACACCCATTTAGTCTTGCCTCCTTGGAGACTGCTGAGGCAGTGAGGAAACTTTGAAGCTAAAGAAATGATGGACTTGAAAAGATCGCTATCAGTTGCAGATAGAAGAGTACAGCAGGGAACCAGAAGGGGACAAAAGAATCCGCGAGTATTCAAATTGTAATTAGAGCTCACCGGACTCCTGCCTGCTGCTTAGCAACTGAATAGCAAATGGTGAAGAATTCCTAATCTTAGGTACATCTGACTGGCTAATGGGATACCTGGCGCAGTTAACAATAGCAACCCAAGTCTCTAAGAAAAAGGAAAAAGTCAGAAGCATTCGAACTTAGAATCGGTGAAATGGGTTAGCTCAATGGCTACAGACATCAATGGTGCTGGTGGCTTAAAAAGTGTTACAGGTTACACACGATGAGCGATCCAGTACCCAGTGGGCCTCGCAGCACTGTGGAGCAGTGTTGAAGACATCAGGCCCAAAAGCTCCTGCCCAGGGGCCTTGGCACCAAGCTGGAGATCAGCGGTTCTCCTCCACCGATTCTTCCATTCCCAGGAAGCCAAGGCAGGGTCCCAGCGACAATTCCCACTGATGTCTGCACTGTCCGAATCTCTCTCTGGGTCACATGTGTAGGGAGGGAGGACTCAGTCTTCACTGTCCTGCAGGAGGCGTGGAGGGGGCGGCTCTGGGTACGGGAAGATCAGTTCTCAATGTCGGCCACTGGGGCATTGGGTAGTGATACCACCAATGGCTGGGAACCGAGGAGTGGAGCTCACCAGAGTTTGCACAGTTCCATCTGTAGTGCAAGATGTGAGTCAAATGTCATTTTACAGCTAGGCATGCTGGCCCAAGCCTGTAATCCCTGCACCCTGGGAGGCTGAGGTAGGAGCATCCTATGTTTGAGCCCAGTTGGGGCAACTTAATACCTTCTTGAGAACTTGTCTCAAAATAACAAAAATAATAAAGGACTAGGGAGGTAGCTCAATACAAAGGCCCTGGGTTCACACACACAGACTCACGCATGCACACAGTCATTTTACAAACATTCCCTGGATTTAGAACTAAGGCCTCCTAAGAGCCCAACAGTAGCAGCTTGCCCTGTCACTGTTTGCATAGCTCAGGCAGGTAACTTACTCTGCCGCCCTATGTGACAGTTGTTTCTTTTCTGTTCTTCCTATCAGGTCCTAAGTCCTGGGAGGTAGGCGCGTCCTAGAAACCAACATAATGTAGCATGACCTTCCCTCCTCTTCTCTCGCACCGCCGAGTCCTAACATGCACATCCGCGCTTTCTCCACAGAGATGCTTGCAGAGCACCTGCTGCGGGCTGGAAGTGGTAACAGGGCCCAGGTGAGGCCATGCTTGGCCCCTGGAGCTCTGGGCCTGGCCTTGGCTGGCGCTCAGGGCCCTGCACTGGCTCTGCCTGCAGGATTTGCTGCCTCCACTTCTTAGGTGTGGCAGGAGGTGACCTGGCTTCTGGCTGTGGCTAAAGCTGAGTGACTACGAGAGCAGGCGGTGGCCAGTGCTGGGCAGGACCAAAACTCAATGGCAGCCTCGCACCTAAAGGGACACTGAAGCTACACTCAGAGCTAGAGGACCGCAGGGCAGAGCTGCCGAAATGCAGCCCTGGCTCTCTAGGGCTTATTCGCAGGCAGAGCCGGCCACGGCTTTTGGGTTCTGCGGTGGGGCCAGGACCAAGCTGGAGGAGCCAGGCAGTCCTGAACGAGGGGCCCCCTGTGCTGCCGCTGGTGCGGGCTCTCAGCGGCCCAGATGTCGATGCGGAGCAAAATGTCCCCCTGTCCTGGTGGCCTGACGGTGCAGCCTCACCGTGCTCCCCGCAGCACTCCTGCTCTTTCGTGGGGAAATCACCTCTGCTTCCTCTGAGGGAAAACTAAAAGCCCAGGACTGTACTGTTTTTTATTGACTGAAACGACATTCGGATCTCTGACTTCTGAAGGATGTTCTAGAAAGAGATGATGATGATTGCAACTGTCTGGACCCCATGGGATGAATCGTCAGGCAGGAGAAGAAAGGGAACCAACAATGGGACAGTTATATGACAGGGACCCGTATCAGTGATAACCGTCACTGAAGATGGTCTCAGTTCACCAGTCAGAAGAAACAGACTGCAGAATGGGTCACGCCTCTGACTTCCCAACTCCGCCTAGCCAGGTTTCTTTTTTCCTTTCCTTTTCTTTTTGTCTTTTGATACAGAATTTGCTACATAGTGGAGGCTTGCTTTGAATTCATCTTGTAGCTCAGACTGGCCTCAAACTCACAGCACCTCTCCTGTCTCAGCCTCCTGGGTACTGGGACTACAGGGGCCACGGTGTGGGGCTCACCAGGTTTCTTGAACATGTGCCATAAACTCAGAATAACGCTTGATTTTGGACCACACCGTTCCCTGTCCGGAGAAGGGCAGTGATTCCACAGAAGCCAGTAGAACGCCAAGCAGTCCTGGTGCCCTGAAGCAGAGCCCTGCTTAGTGACGCAGTCACCTAGTGACAGGGTGACAGGCCGAGTCACCTGACTTCACGGTGAAGGGTGCAAAGCGGCTTTCAGCAGCTGGGGGTGGGGAGAAGATGTTTGTGAACCCGCACTAGGCCGAGGTCCCTCTGGGGTGAAACTCCTGCCTCCCCTAGCACTTTGGTTCAGGCCTTTAGTTCTGAGAATGATGGCAGTTCTAAGGGTAAATCAGGAAACGACTGCGCTAAAATCTTTCTGTTCCCTTTGTTGGCAAAGAGGGCATTACTCTGCTCTCACACTGTGTGTGTGTTATTGTTGTCATTGTTGCTGGCGTTGAGTCTTCTGTGTATTTTCTAGGAGGCCAATTGGATTTTCCAGCTGGTATCATCAGTTTGGGGTGCCGAGAAACAGCTTCAGAAGACGGTAAACGAGGGCAGAAACCCCACCCAGTGCAAATGCCAACAGACTGTGGGTTCCTCAAAGTGCCCACTGGGAACCCCAAACTTCTCTACCTGTTGTGTCGTCGCAGTGTGGGGCTCGCCCTGGAGAGCTGCATGCTGGAGGCACCAGGAGTCCCCGGGGAGGACAGAGAGTCACCCCAAACCGCACTTTGTTAAGAACCACCAGGCCCACCCTGACACCCACTTACCATGCCACTCTCTGCTTAGGAGACTCCCAGTGCTGATGCTCACGGAGAAGGGTGGCTCCTCCAGCCCCAGGGCAGGCACATCATGCTCCAGGCTACCTTGAGCACCTGGATTCCCTGCCTAGTGGTCTCCAGTGGCTTCACTGGCCCTGCCCCATACACCTGTCCAACTCTGACCCCCGTTTGAGTAGTGGTGAAACAAGCCGGGCTGTGGTGATACGGGAATTTAAGGCTTTCCAGTCTGCAGGTCCTATAGAAATGGAGAGACCCACAAGTTAGCTGTGAGGACGCCTCACCTCTGCGGGGCAGCCTCTGATTCGGTGTCTCCAAAGCAACACCACTTAGAATGTTCCCAAAGGTGTGGACTACTGGTGGAGGCCCAGGGTCCCTGGTGGCCCACTGTCCCTATGGTCATTCCTTCTGCTGGCTCCTGACCCTTTCCTCTGGGGCGAGTGTGCATTTACCCAAGCCCCACGGACAAAACTCCGGGAACAATGGCTCTGCATGTAGCTCACGCTCCCAGAGGGAGCAGAGAAGGCTTTGTTGCTAGAGGTAGGGGAAGGGGTCATCGATTCACCTGATCTTTATGTTCCAATGAAGGACACGCAGGTATTTTATAGAAGACAACATGCCACTCGGTTTCCTATTTTTAGAAAAATTCATTGTAAACAAACTTGTTGTGAAAATAGTCAAGGAAATTAACATCGAAGACTTTACACACCACCCTGCCATCCTGACAAATGTAATTACTTCTATTGTCAGATTCCCCCTCATGCTCATCTCTGTACACATAGTTTTCACTCGTCATCAAAGCTCTCTTGACTTTTAAAAGAATCACATTGTGATGGAGATATCTCTTTTAGGTGGTGCTATACCATTATTAAAGATTTAAAATAGCATCCATTTCCTTCAGGCTCTATTATGTTTATCATTCATCATGGTGACAGCACATTAATCACATCCTTGGTTGCCCGAGGACGAAGCTTAACTATCTACTTTTAATAGAAATCTGACCACAGTGCCCACAATGACCATGTCATGAGCCATCGGCCCGTGGAACAAGGAAGGTCTTTGAAGCAGCAAGACTTTCTTCGAGGTGATGAAAAGGAAAGACTCAGTGTGGGAACAAAGAGAGGCATCCCTCTTCTCCGGCAGACCCTGGAGGAAGAGCAGTCGGGAAGCAGCTGGTCTTGCACGGACTGAGAGGAGCTGCAGCCATGAGACCCGCTGGCCTCCATGACTTCTAGGCTTGGTGGACAGTTGTGCCAGCAGCTGGATGAGGACTTCTGCTCAGGACTTGGAGGCAGCCAGGACCGTGCAGCTAAAGAAGCTCCTGAAAGAGGACTTCCAGAACGGCTTCCAGTGGGCCATGTTCAAAGGTGGGACATGTTCAAAGGCAAGTTGGGTGTTTGCGGGGGGGGGGACTCATGGCAATGGGTCTTTCACTGTAATAAATAATTTTAAATTTAAGTATTCACCATGTCTTTTAATCACACCCCGTTTGTGGCCTGTTGATTCTATTACTTCATTCTCAGAGACCACCAAGAATATTGTTTCTATACGGAGCTGTGCCTTGGTCTCTGAGCACCCTAAAGCCACACAGAAGGTGCCCATTGCTCAGGAGCTGCATTCCTCTTGGCCACCCAGGCTCGGTCAGCGTCTCTGGGACGATGGTGTAACAGCAGAGTTTCTGGAAGATTCAGATTGACGCTTTATTCCTTCTCCAACCATTCTTCATGCCCCCCCCCACCAATCCAGAAATTGCATCAGCCACACATAATCCTAGCAACAGGGCAGCAGCAAACTATCTAGCACTTTCCATGTGCCAGGCCTGCCTGTACCTCAGTGTGTATCTCATGGGGACACAGGTGCCACCCTGATCACCCACAGGGTCACTCTGTCACCCTGGAGAGCTTGGCCCATGACACACCAAAGCACTGCACCCTGGGGAAGAAACCCTCAATGAAAAGTGAGCTTACATGTCACTTACCTCCGTGTACTTTCCAAGCCCTGACTCCTAACATCTGCGTTTATTTAACCAACGGTGCACGCTTCACTTCAAAATGTCACACATGGGAGGGAGCTCTGTTTCCTGGGACAGCCACCAAGGCCACTCTGCTGGGGCTGGAGACCTCGAGGGCTATCACAGGACAGCTGATCTTCACTTTCAACTGCATCACAAAAATACATTTTCCAACTGGAATGTGGCCCTACATCTCAAATTTGAAAGACTAAAGTCACCCGGCCTGTATTTCTCCCCAGGTGGGGAGAAATGTTGAGAGGCTCTAGGACCAAGCATGAGAGTCGAATGTAAACTCTTTTAAGCGAGTGAAAGGAAGATTTTCATTTTTGTTTGGAGTTCCTGGAACACTCTTTTGATGTTTAAAAATCGCCTGCCAAGACTCGTGGTTTATATGTAGGTTATGGACATCTTCATTCTGTTTTGACATTTAAGAGGGTCTCGCCCAGAAAGGCGGAATCTTAATAGACACACATTATGGAAATATGTGTTTTAAAAATAAAGTGTGAGGAATCCACTGTTTTCTTATACAAAGTGGTTATAGTACCCCGTGATTCATGGCCACAGAGTTCTTTGGAGAGAAGTACTCAGGAATAACGAGACTCACTATCATTTCTCTGCTCCCCTACAAGCACACGCTCACACACGCATGTGCACACCCAGTGTACACAACCCCCATCTCCAACAGGGCCAAAGGAACACTGACTTGCACTTATTCCCTCATGCTGCACTGGACGGAGTATACAGGGATTCTCTCGTCTTTTTGCCTGTGTTCATGGCTCTTGTTTATTTCGCATCACATCATGTATTTGCCCGAGGTGCTACATTACCTTCTAATGGTTGTTGAAGGATCGTGTTCGTCTATCAAACTGAAGTACCAGAATTTATATATCTATTTCCCACTTAATCAGCATGTAAGGTGTTCTCTTTTTCCTCTCACAGTTATTATGACAACAACTACTATTTAAAAAAAAAGATCTAGCCTCCACTTTCAATTTTATCATTTTTACTCTGTGTCTCTCCTGTGTGTTGGGACTTGAACCCAGAGCCTTGCAGGTGGTGGGAAAATGTGTGCCCATGCCCTGGCCCTATTGTATCATTCTTTATCCACTCTTTCTAGATAAATTTCTAGAAGTGGGAAACTGTTTTAAAAAAAACAAATTGGCCACTGTGTGGTGCCATTCAGCAGGCTCGGGACCGACGCACATGGCTGTCAGTGGTCCATGACGCACGTAGATGCGCACACCTGTGCGAATCACTGTGCCATCCCGGCCTCAATAACCACAGATGTTTCCGCGTCAACTTCTTTTCCCATTTAAGTTTATGAAGTTCACATGAGCTCTTTGTTAGTTTTTATTTTATCTTGTTTTACATTCCATCTTATTTTTATCTTATTTCATGTCCATTCAAGTGCTCTTATTATTTTTATCCCCTTTTATGTGGATGTTTTTTCTACTTGACCTTGACTCCTTTTCTCATGAAGCCTTGAGTTTTTCCAAGCGTGCCTGAGTGTTCTCAAAGGGCGCTCCCAACGTGAATCGTGTTTGCTGATGCATCCATGTAAGTACTTCATCTTCCACGTTTCCCTTAACATTTTGGACCAGTTCATTTCAATTTAATAAATTGTCGAGTAGTCTATCAGTTTTCTTTAAGTGTTCTTGAATTTTGAAAGCATTTACATTATCTATAATTTTTTAAAAGGCAGAGTATTTTCTGCTGGTTTTTCTTGATGAATAGACTTATAATGATTAAGCAGCCTCCTTTATCTGGGAATTTTGGTGTAAAGTATTTACGTAAATTAAACTCTCTCTGAGTTGCCCCCAGCTTATCCCAGTGTTATTTGTGTTACTGGTCTCCCTCTCCGGTCTGTTCTGAGCTCTGTGTGGTTCTGTGTCAGCCGGGTCTATGTTTCCATGCATATTCTGACAACTCCTCTTTATTTTTATTTCTTTGCAATCCCACTTGATTTTTTTTTTAATATTTGGAGTCCGAAGTTAATATTGTATTTTCTGAAAAGGCTAAGAGCTAACATGTTTTCTTCTGTTTAGTGTGTTTTTAATAATCTCACCCAGGGAAGACAAGGCTTTGTGGAACATGAAATTCATACATACAGAGTCTCAGCTCCTCTAAGCAAAACAGCTCACAATTATTAACACGAAACCTTCACTCCCCGCTGCCTGGCCCCAGGAAGGACCCCAGAAATGCAGAGCCCTGACCCCTGCTTCATAGCATCCTGCCTCATAGCCATGTCCCCCCCCCAACTTTGTGGGTACAATCTGCCGTCACCGGGCTGAGGCAGAAAGGATGGTCTGTGTATCTGAAGCAGAATCCGTCCCGTGAATGAACGCACTATCTGACTGCTTCATTCACCTACTTCCTTCCCAGGAAGGCTCTGTTCCTCTGCTCGCCCATCTGCTTCGATGGATGAGCACCTTCCTGTGACTTTGCAGAGATTTTAATGATGGTGTCAGTCATAGGGAAATCGACCGGTGACCATTCCAGCCACCAAGCCCTTTAGGAATGGGACCTTGACCTTTGCCATGGTTTTTTTTTTTTTTTTGTTTCCCATGACTAATGACTTTGTACAGTTTGGCTCTGGAAACTTTCTTGAATTTTTCTCTTTGAAGGAGCATTTAAAATTTTTTTGTATTAACCTTTATGTTTTTAATGAGTTTGTCCTTTAGACCTTTTTAGGATTGGAGTCACATGGTCTTCAACTAACCATATGAAACAAAAAACTAACAAGGCTGTTTCCTGTAGTTCCCATAACCTTTTATTAAAATTGTTCTCAAAATATTTTTTTAGCCAGGAATTGAACTCAGGACCTTGTGCTTGACAGGCAGGTGCGATGCCTCTGAGCTATGTCCCTGGTTCTTCTTAGAATATTTTTAATCTTGATAAAAATATGAAAATCCAATGTCTTTCCCATTTATAGCTATGAAGTTCAATGGTGTTGTAGATATTCACGTTTCTGTACAACAGGTCTCCAGAATTTTTTTTAATGCAAAACTGAAACTGTATGTAGTGAAAACCTCTCCAGCCCTTCCTTCAACCCTGATAACCCTAATACTCCTTTCTGTCTCTGTGAATTTAACTCTTCTGGGAACACGCAGTATTTGTCCTTTTATGACTGGCTTGTTTCACTTTGCACAACGTCCTCACAGTTTATCTATGCAGGAACAAGTGTCAGCATGGCCTTCCTGTTTATGACTGAGTAATATTCCACACCCTGCACAGAGTACATGGCATTTATCCAGTCATCTGTGAATAGGTCCTCTTGTTCTCTGTGAAATTTCAGGTCTTTCCCAAGTCAAACATAGCCTGGTTTTTGTCTTCCTTGGCCATATCTTGGCTTTTCCCTGTGCCTGGTGATAATGCTTCCCTAATTTCTTACTGTACCCTGGGGAGAGGCCAATTTGTTCCCACCGTAGGGACTTTGTACGTGGTTTTTCCCCTGTCCTTAATGTTCTGAAAATTTCCCAATCACTTGGGACTCAACATTCAGGTCTCATTTCAAATGTTACCTCCTCCTAGATATCTGTGCCCACTTTAATAGATCCCTGGTTTCTGCCATGTTTTACAAACAACACTGCTCACCTTTACTCTGGCCTGTTGTCTCTGCCCATGGCAGGACACATTGTGTGGTCAGAGAGGACCTAAGGGATACACTGCTGTCCCCAAGCTGTACCAGCCCCCCAAAGTCACTTATTAAATCTCCCTCTTAGCCTGTTGTGTGTGGTGGCACAAGCCTATAATCCCAGTACTCAGGAGGCTGAGGCAGGAGGATCATCTCGAGTTCATGTGCGCAAGTATCTTGCAGTGGATTCTTGGTAAGGCTTGCCCGGCAGCTGTGACAAGTCCTGGCAGCCTTGCCTCGGCTCACGCCTGTGTTGCTACCCTATTTGTCTAGCCAAGCACGACACACAGCAGCACCCCAAGGCCTGGCTTGGGAACCTTGCTCTGTGACAGCATTGTCCCTGCAGTGGCTCGGCACACCCAACTGCCTGGCGCTGTGTTGGACAGTATTAATAACTGCGCTTAGTGTGAGTCGGGTTTGCATTGAGTGAGCCTCTAACAGTGCACCAGTGTTATTGGAAAAACCAAATCCTACAATATTGCTTGGACTGAAAAAGGAGGGTGCAGGAAAATGGAGCTTTTTATTCTGGGGGTGCTAGGGGCTGAACCCAGGGCATTTGCACTGAACTGTACCCCCAGGCTTTTTTATTTTTTATTTGGAGATAGAGTCTTGCAAAATTGCCTAGGCAGGATTCAAACTTGTGGTCCTCCAGCCTCTCCCTCCCCAGTGCTGGGAAGGATGTGCTAGAGGCAATGCTGAAATGCAGTGTGCCATGAGTCCAGCCCCACAGCACACCCAGACGCGTCACCCGCGTCTCACCTACCCTCTTCCGTTCTCACTGATAGATCACCCTGGTGAGAATGCACACTGCTTGCTCTCATCTTTCTCCCACTTGTTAAGGCTCCTACATATTTTCAGTCTAATCCTAGCTGTGCCCTTTTGGAATCCAAATTTGGTTGAAAATTTTAGACTAAACCAAAAAGAGAATTCCAGATTGGAAGTGTTCAGGGTCATCCTGCTTACAAGACCGGACCAGTCAGCATGTTCCGAAATGATTCTGAAACAGAAAAAAAGATTCATGAAAAATACTGTGGCAGCAGTGAAACAGAGGCTCGGCCAGTACCCGTGACATCGGGCACCAAGGGGAACCAGGAGCCTCGATGAACTGAACAGGCAGCACAGCCTTATGAGACCTTGGAGGAAGAGCCCATGGCGAGAAAAGCCAGCAGATTTGGGAGTGGCAGCTGTGCTCTGGGTAACGGGTGCCCACACCTGGTCCCCAACACCAAGGGTGCGGTGTCCTGGTTTCCTAGGACTGCACAGTCACCTGTCACAGCCCGGATGGGAAAGCAGCAGATGTTAGACATCCGTCGTTTCTTGGTCTCTTGATTCTGGAGAGGAAAAGTCTGAGATCCCAGAGTTGGCAGGGCAGGTTCCCACGGAGGTCTCTTGTGGGCTGGCACAGTCATTGTCTCGCTGTCTCCTCACTATCTCTAGCTGTGACTAGCTGTCCCTGTGTGTGTGATAAGTGCACCAGTTACTCCAGGTTGGAACTCCCTAGTGACCTCATTTTATACTCTGTGATCTCTGTCTACACCTTTCTCCTATAGAACCACATTCCCAGGTACCGGGAATGAAGTCTTCAGTGTAAGAATCTGGGGAGGTTGCTGTTCTGACCATGTCGATGTCCGCTCCCGGCCGGCAGGAAGGACACACGACAAAGTCTGGTAGTGGACAACCTTTTCTTTTTATTTTCCTTCTCCGTACAGCCTGCCCTGGGTTCTCCCAGCTGAAGCCTCCTCTGGTCCGCTCCCCGCGGCTCCTTTTGTGCTTCAGTCTGCCCCAAAGCCTCTACCGGTCCGCTCTCCGCGGCTCCTTTTGGGCTTTTACTTCTGGGCTTCTACCTGGCTTCTTCTTCCGCCCAGGGGTGGCACCGGTATATATACGGGTACAGTGTCCAATCATGTTAAAGTAAGCAAGGCAAGCTGATTGGCTAACATCATCAGTTGCCAGGCAGACTATATTGTTGAGCGGGTTGTTTACGCGGTAAGCAGGAAACTAACATATTCGATGGGAGGGGTAATCTACCTCAGGCTTTGCTCTTTACCACAGGCCGCACGTCCGCCGCGCAAGGCGAGCTATCACAGACGCGGCTCCCAACATCTCCCCCTATTTTATTTTTTATGAATGTGCGCATCGTAGCCCTTCCTGGACTGGGTGCAGAGGCTTATGCCCTATGTGTAGGTCCACCGTAGGTCCTTGGCTTAGACCCTGGTTGGCCATGCCATGGTCTGCCAAGGCCCTGAGGCCCTCGTCCTTTTTCTAGGGCCAGGCACAAACTGGACGGAACCTGGATGCACACAAGCTTGCACTCATTTCCTCTCCGTAAAGAAATCCCCTCGGAGAGAAATTTAGACCTGGGCAGCATCTAACAGTCCAGCGGCTTACGTGCAGGATGGGGTAGGGCCTGGCTTAGGTCGAGTCGTGCTGGGGAGGCACGCTCTTACCCGTCATTGACTCACTTACCCTGCTGTGTATTGTCACCTTATGGAGGAGAATGAGGGATGCCCGCCATATCTAGACTCGGTCGTGGGCCAATTGAGCAAGCCATGCATATGCCTGAGGATCTTCTTGTCCATTTCGGGCTACCGCTATTTCTATTTATCTTATTGGTTGGTCTGTGATGGATCTCCAGTAGGGCAGGTCTGATCTTCAGTCGAGGGCTTTGTCGCCCGTGTCAGTCTCTCCGGTATCCACAGTGGTTCTCGTCCCGGTTCCTGTGGGAAAACACAAACCGCGCCTCGGTTCCAGCTGACCACTGGATCCGGGCCCATCCATTGTCCTGTCATAGATAACCGCGCCTTGGAGGCAGGCCTTGGCTTACTCCCCCTTTTTGTTTTTTATTTTTTATTTTTTATTTTTATCTTTTTCGTTTTTTTTTTTTTTTTTTTTATTGGTACCAGGGATCGAACTGGCGATTGCCTGCTTACAAGGCAGGCGCTTATGCCGCTAAGCTAAATTCCCAGCCCCCATTTCCTCGACCGGCGTTTTTCTCAGCCTGCTCGGCAGAGAACTCTGTGTACCAGGCTCGCCAATCCAGGTAACTGCCCGAGGGCAGACACGCCTTTGCCAGCTGAATCCAGTCCTCGGGGGTGAGGGGCCCAGAAGACAGATTCTCCAGCATGGCAATGGTGTAAGGCGCAGTCGGCCCAAAGGTTGTAACTGCATTTTTAAGTTCTCTAATCTGCTTTATCTCAAAAGGCTCCCATACATTGCGTCCCTGGCCCATAGCTACTTGTACAGGAAATATCCCGTAGGGGCCACTATCTATCCCAGGTGGATGTACCTCATGAGACAAGCGTCCCCCCTGCCAAAGCCGCCTATAAAAATACCGACCCGCCGGCGGCGGAGCATAAGACAGCGGCCGTGATTGGGCGGAAAATGGGGGCCCGTGCATCACTTCCTGTTCTGGCGAAAGGGGAGAGAGCTCCCAGGCGGCCGCCTCGTGGCGAGGAATCGCCTCCGGAAACGGCCCCCAAGGTGGGGCGGAAGGCTTCGCCTCCCTCTCGCGCCGGGGAGCGCTCAGGAGCTCTCTACTCCTCCGCAGACCAGGTTGAGCAGAGCGCAATTCGCGGGGCAACGCTGGAAAAGAACCCTGCGACTCCTTATTGAGCGATTTAGGCTCCTGACAGCTGGTCTCTTTGGCCTCCTTGCCATTCAACTTTCCCTCGTCCTCGGAGTCAGACGACTCCGAGGCTAGAGCCCCGTCCTCCTCCTTAGCATCTTTGTTCCCCTTGACGGGCCCCTCTCGGGAGCTCCCTGACTGGGCCTGCTCAGATACCCTGCGTACTTTTGTAAGCTCTTGAGAGCTTTCTCCACAACCACCCTCGCTCTTAGTGTTGCTACCTAACATGTTTCCCATCTTTTAATATGTTACTCACCGCGTGAGGCCCAAGGAATCCGCCACTTACGCGTGAGCCTGAGGGGAGTCTAAAAGCCCTGTAGGTGCGCGCCACCCAGAGCCCAGGCTTATCCCCAACTCACCTGTCTCGCAGCTCTGTACTGGAGCGTTGTCCACTTCCACGTCTCGGGGGTGATCAGTCCCCGGGCGGGCCTCCAAATGTCGATGTCCGCTCCCGGCCGGCAGGAAGGACACACGACAAAGTCTGGTAGTGGACAACCTTTTCTTTTTATTTTCCTTCTCCGTACAGCCTGCCCTGGGTTCTCCCAGCTGAAGCCTCCTCTGGTCCGCTCCCCGCGGCTCCTTTTGTGCTTCAGTCTGCCCCAAAGCCTCTACCGGTCCGCTCTCCGCGGCTCCTTTTGGGCTTTTACTTCTGGGCTTCTACCTGGCTTCTTCTTCCGCCCAGGGGTGGCACCGGTATATATACGGGTACAGTGTCCAATCATGTTAAAGTAAGCAAGGCAAGCTGATTGGCTAACATCATCAGTTGCCAGGCAGACTATATTGTTGAGCGGGTTGTTTACGCGGTAAGCAGGAAACTAACATATTCGATGGGAGGGGTAATCTACCTCAGGCTTTGCTCTTTACCACAGGCCGCACGTCCGCCGCGCAAGGCGAGCTATCACAGACGCGGCTCCCAACATGACCATAGCAAATGAGCCTGAGAATTCGTATCTATTTGCTGTCCTGTGCTTGGTTCCTCTCTATTTTCTAACACACAAAGTGCAGTGAGCCCTTATTTTAGTTACTCTTCTCTCATTGCGGAGACAAAATACTGGACATCCAAAGTCAAAGGAGGAAAGGCTTATTTAGCTCACAGTTTGTGGAGGTTTCAGTCCATAATCGGCTGGCTCCAAGGCAGGGTGGGACGGCAAAGGGACAGGAGCTCATGGTGATGGAAGACAGCAAAAGCAACAAGCAAGGAGGAAGAGCAAACCTCTTTGTGTCCCTTATATTATAAGCAGTCTACTCACCCAAAGGGTGAGTGTAGCACTCACTCCCAATCTCAGCACTAGACAATGAATGAATCATAAACTCTAGATTCAGCTGCCTCCAAAAAGCCCACCCTCCTGACTGCATGAGACTTTGGGGGGACATGCATATACAAACTGTAACAAACATCCCCTGGGGAAGAATCACACTGAATCCCCTTGAATTAGAGCCCCTGGTGGAATGGATAAACTCAGCATTCTGAAACTGCATGTGACACTGAAACCTAGTGGCTGAATCCCAGGATGCCTGGGTCAGCCTACACACAGTGGAAACAGCTGATCCACAAGGACCAGTTAACCAAGGAGAGCATAGGTGACCACAACAGCTCAACAGGGCCAGGGAGATTGGTCAGTGCCCCTGGGCTGGTGGGGGCTGGAAGCTGTTATTGTCCTTCTGAAATCACATGAAGAAACTGCTTCCCGACACTAGAGAAAGACAGGGAAAGGCTGCAGCCTCTGAGTAGCAGTCTGAAAGGACCATGGGGGGCCAGAGAGTGACTCCGTCTGTACTCTCCTCACCCCCTCCCATCTCCGCTGTCTTCCTCCATTGGCCAGTCAACAAGAAGCCCCAACAGGACGTCAGGTTAATGCTGCCGTATTGGCTTTCATTCTATGTCAGTTTTCTCAAAATTACTTCCAATCTTCCCAACATTCTTTATTAAATTTCTTTTTTCTCCAAATGTTCTATGCATTGAATTACAATATAAAATAGTCTTATTTTGTTTATTCTGTCGTACTTTGTCTTTAAAAAAAAAAAGCTCTTGATTATCTCAATTATTTGCTTGATACTTTGGTTTAATATCCATTGGAACTAGCAGGATCGATTTTGCTGCCAAACTATAATTTGCCATTCCCCCTTCTCCTTCCTTTTCCTTCTCCAGTTATTGTCCCATGGTACATCTTAAAGGACCAACAGCCAAAACCTCTCTGACGGCAATGAGCAGATTGCTTGGCCCAGGCTAGGAGTTTAAGATACTTCAGCACTATTCTAGGCTTTCTTTGATTAGCTTCCCTTTGCATTAAGAACGAAAGTCTCTTAAACTTGCTCCTCTGCATGTTGGCACGCATGGTTTATTTCATCTCGGGTGCATACATCACTGCTTTCCTATTCATCTAGGAAACTGTGTACAGTTAAAAAGCACGCATACCACGCACTTATTATTTTTCAGACTGTAATTTCTGAAGGTAGCCAGCACCTTGTTGGGGTCTCCGGTTCTGTTCCAAGTCTTATTTGAACAATGTGCCACAATGCTCTACTACCCAGGCATGCACCGTTTACTCAGTGTACATGTTTTACTTTTAGTGAGGATAAGCCAGACTCCATATCTGAAAATGAAGACTTCGGTATCCAACATCACCCCCAGTCCTTTGGGATGCTTCAAGTGTGCAGCATCTGGGTGCAATAAGCAATAATAAGGTCTAATAATGTTTCCATTGCTCAGCATCCTTTTAATAACCCACTCATGGATTTTTTTTTGGAAAAAAAATCCTAAACAAATAATAACAATAAAATTCCAAAACCACAGGCATCATTAATGTGGCTGTCCCACGAATTATTCTGCTGAGTACAATAGGGCACACACGTGTGAGATAAAATTCCTGGCAGAGGGAGGCATTTGTCATTGCACTTGGAGAGTGGCTTAATGACTTACCGGAGAATGAGAAGTCCAGGTTCTGGAAATTTTGATTTGTGCTGCATTGAGATCCAGGCATCAGGGGCTGGGAAGTTATGGGGATTAAAGTCCAGTGGACGATGCAAGCAATTCAGCCTTCAGCGTGGCTAACTTTTTTTTTTCTTGACATTTTAAATACATGTGGGTTTTGCACAGCTTTCAAATGTACTAAATAACACGGGCAGGAATTCCACCCATGCTGCCCTAAGACAGGACTGTAATTTATTTGGGAAATTGACCAAAACAAAAATACATGGCTGGAAAGGTGAAGCATGGCTTTCTCCCTCGCCTTCTGTGTGTGGAGCAGCTCTGTGTACTGGGCTGCTCAGGAAAAACAAGCGCTGATAAATTGGGTGTTGCAAGCGCCATCCTGCCATGTTGTGGGCAGGACCTGTGGCCCCTTCCCCCATGTTACCTGTCATTCTCCTCCTCTCCTCAGGGATGTCAGGAAGCTGGCCAGAGGAGTAATTGCTTAGCATTGCAGGCAGGTTAAGACCCTTGCCCAACCACTGAATGGAGAATAGAAAATATACCCATCTTGCAAACACATGCATATTTTCCTACCTGTACTTTTTGCTGGGTAAACAATGTGCTGGGGTAAAGATGCCTTCTTCCCTTCTACCATGGCCGTGTTGTGGGAATGGAGTGGACAGGCTCGGTCTCTTCCTTCTAGATGCTTCCAGGAACGAAGTTCCTAACTTTATAGTCAGCTGCTGTTATGAGAGATTGCCCGAATTTTAAAAATCTTTTGCCTTTATTCGTACATCTTTGCATGCATTGCAGGGAGCTGGCTCTTGGACACAGCACATCTCAACTCTTTTTGTCGCTTTCCCCTCCCTGCCTCCCTCTTCCCTTGATGTCCTTTCCACCTCTCTCCATCTTGGTTCCCTTCCCTTTTGCAAAAGCTCTGTCTCCCTGTTTCCTACTATTTGTCTTCCATTTTGCTCTTCATTTATACTTTGAGTTTCTCGTGTAAGAGAAGCTGTGTGATATTTAAGCTTGTGGGTCTCAAGGTGCATCCATTCTACAAATGACTCAAACCAGTCCTTTTCATGGCAGAGTAGTACTCCATCATGTGTAAATACCATGTTTTCTCAGTCCCTTTCTTTGTTGATGGACATATAGGCTGCTTCTAAGATTTAGCTATTATGAGCTGTGCTGCTCATAATAACATGGATGTGCTCGAATCACTGTGGTATGATGTCTCAACTCTTTTAGGAAGACACGTAGGAGAGGGAGAGATGGGTCGAATGGGATTTCTAAGTTTAGTTTTTGAGGAATCTCCACTCTGATCTCCACAGTGGTTGCTATATACTTTCCCAGTCTACATTTACATGTGATTAAAAAAATATGAGGATTGTGACCTATAGCGTCCACGAAGAGGAGCACGCAGGGTGGGTGGTCCCTCTGAATGGAAGCCCCACTTCTGGCTCATCTGGTGTTGCCCACCCACCTGAGTGGGCAGCCACAGCTCCGGGAGATCAGGGGCCAGGATCTGTGACAACAGGGACAGGGAAGAGACTCAAGGGCAGGAATCTTTGGGGCTGACGCCTGGGAGGGTAGATGGAGAATGTGGTGGGGCAGGCCCAGGTCCCAGCTGCAGCCAGCAGTGCACGGTGAGGGTCCCAACCATCATTCTGTCCATTGCTAGAGTCACCTGGGGCAAGTGTGAGGTGGTCACAACTTCTAGCATCTCACATCTGTGCACACGGCTTACGCACATTCTCCCTGGGGCCTGGTATAAACACAAAGCTTGCATTTTGGAGGGAAACAGAGAGCAGTGACAGATGAGATGGCAAAGGGGCTGGGAAGAAAGGGGACCCGGGAGCCTAAGGAGCGGGTCACCACTGGGGACGTTGGGACCGATTCCCAGCACCAGTCCTGGGATACTGCAGAGTGGCTTTGAAGCATCCTCAGGAGTGTTTACCCTGCTGCTGCAGGGATTTGCAGTTCACAGTGTAAACACCACAGAGGACACACAGGTGGGGCTGTGACAGCATCTACCCAAGGCTGCACCTTCACTCCCATCCAGCTTCCTCTGCCACTATCTTTTCCCATTGCCCTATAAACCGGTGCTTTGTTCCTACTTTTCTACTCTGTGACAGTCTCTGGCTGCACACTGAGTGCCCATGCATCTTAGGGGTGGTGACGAGGTGAGCAGCAATGACCAGACATTTGCACGGTGTGCGGTGTGTTCACAGCAGGGCCATGAAACAGCTCAGCATGACACGCTGTGGACAAGAACCAGCATCACCCAGTTCTAAGGTAACCACCAGGATGTGGGATGGGGCGACTCCTGCACAGGCTGTGCCTGCACACACAGCCAGCTGGGAACAGCGAAGTGCGGGTATACATGAGGATGGATGACCGACAGGTAGCATCAAGGCGGCGCGTACCAGAAGCCTGGGGAGCTACACATTCACATCTCTTTCAACAGGGAAGCGCGGTGGGGAGAGATCTCTGGTGCCAAAGACAGAAGTGATCATCTGACACCTGTTCCAAGTGGAATCTGGGTCATCGTGGGGTGGGGACAGTCTGCAGAAATCTGGAGAACTCTCAAACAGAGGGGTCCACTGCTGTCTTTTCAGCCCTGTTCTTCCCCCAGAAATTTCCTTAGTGTTTAATTTGCACATCACATATCATCCTGCCAGGCATTCAGGGTAATAGCAAGACTTTGGCAGACCTGCCATTCCTTGAACTCAATCTTTATGCTTAATAAACTCTGGAGAACTTACTACAGTGAGAATCCTGAGCTCTGCTCCAAGCCTACTGATCCGTGCTCTCTACCGGTGATGTCAGTACTTGGCAGTTAGGCACTTCTCATAAGCTAACTGGGCTTTTCTAGGTGTGTGTGCAGAGGGGAACTTTTCCATTTGTCCAAGTATTCATCCTTCTATCTACCAATCCATCCATCCATTGATCCATTGATCATCAGCCAATCTATCCATCCATCCATCTATCCATCCTTCCATCCATCCATCCATTCATTTATCCATCCATCCACCCACCCATCTATCTACCAATCCACTAAGCCATTCACCCTTTTATTCATCTTTTCATCCATCTGTCTACCCATCTACTCATCTATCTCCCCAGCTCCACCCATATACACATCTATCCACCCAGCCATCCACTCATATATATCTATCCATCCATTCATCCAGCCACATATCCATCCATCCATCCATCTATCCACCCATCTACTCATCCATCTATCCACCTACCTATTCACTCATCTATCCATCCCCATTCATCAACCCATTTACTCATTCAAAAATCTCCACGGAGGACTTACGTGCCAGGGACAACTGTATTGCCATCAAAACTGTTGCTTCCTGTAAGGGGATCAGCAGAGCAGCAGACAGACAGGTGAGTTCTGCAGTGTGTTGGGGGTGATGAGGGCTTGGAAACTAAAGCAGGAGAGAGGGACAGGAATGATGAGGAGCAGCTGAGTCCTAGCAAAAGTGTTGAGAAAGCATTCCTGGAGTAGGTGACATTTGCCTTGAAGATTTCAGAAGGATAAGAGCTGGCTGTGAAATCGCCAGGGGATGGGGATCTCCCAGTGGAGAGACCAGTAGCAGCAGGACCAGAGGTGATGTTGGAAACAGAGAAAATAGATACAGCAGACAGGATGGGCCGGTGAGCCCAGGAGGAGCTCAGGAGGATCATGAAGGCATGGAGGCTGCCAGAGAACTGGGTTGTGCTTGGCGAGACTGAGCCCTGGAGTCCCATGATCTGACTGCAGTTTTAGCAGGATTTCTCTGGCTGGTGTGACTGGAGTAAACTGGAGGAAGCTGGATTTAGGCAGCTTCGATCTCCCAGGAGAGGGATGCTGATGGATCCCAGGGCTGCAAGAACAGGGGTGGCTTGGCACAGGCATGTTTGGTACATGGGGAGATGGCGATGGAAAGTGGGACCCATCTGAAAGGCCCCAGGTCCTCCAGAACTCCCTCCCACACTGCAAGGGGACCATCTTCTCCCGTTCCCCTACGCTCCCTCTCTGTGGAGCAGGCTCAAGTTAGAACTTCATTTGAATTCTCCAAAACCAGCCTGATTGCAGAGTGGTCTCTGCTTCCACTGTAGCTGATCCATCTCCCAAGGGCCTGAGGGAGACTGAGCAGAAAGCAGCCCTGAATACTTCTTTGGAGACAAGGTGCCTATTAATACAATGTCATACTTAATCAATGACAATGTAGCTATTTGTGTTTTCTGAAGGGAAAAACTTATTTTTTGTCTTTGTTGGATTTTCTGTTTTACAGACATAATTCATCACAACGTCTTAAGAAATCAATTTCTCTAATGGCAAAAATAATCTGTGTTTTGCCAACTGCAAATGTGGCTCTTATTTAAACGCTCCCTCTCCTGGTGGAGCGTACTTGCTGGCGCCAGGAGCCTGCTGTGGTCCACCGGATAATAACACAGAAGTGTTAAAATGTCTCTGCTTTATCCCAAGGACGCTCATTCAGTAACACAGGTGACAGGAAGAGGCACGACACCCAGACCCACTGTCCCTACCGCTGAACCATAAGCACTGCTACAGAGCAAAGCACAGCGGGGGTCAGGGCGAGGCTCACCTGTCTTTGCAGCCCTTTCTGGAGGAGAGCTGTGGTCTGTTCTGTTGGTCAGTGAGGGCTGGCAAGCTCCTGTTGCACTCAGAAACCTGCCCTCCTGTTTGTCCCCTTGAGCCCAGATCTGCCTTCTGGAATGAAGCTAATTTGTATGGCTCTTTTCGAGACAAAGATAGCCATCAAGCCATAACTGAAATTTCGCATTTCTGAGCCCGGTTCCTTCATCTGCGACAAGAATCCGGTCTCCGTGAATGCTTACAGAAGGGGTCTTTTGTTTCCACAGGTCCTCAGCTGTTCCCTGAGTCTGTCCTGGGGTTTGCAGCTGGTGTGAGGGTTGGGCACCACCTCACTCCTGCCCTGTGCGCCCATCTCGGGTCACTTGGGGAAAAGCAGTCCTGTTCCCTGGACCACGGCAGGGACTAACACTTGGTCACCCTGATTCAGATGTATGAGGATCAGCTGGAAGAGAAAAGCCAGCAGCCCATGTCCACCCAGGTCTGGAAGAAATCTCTCAGAGGGAATGACTCGATTTTAAAATTTTAACTGCCTTTGTCATTTTCCTGCCAGGCCTGACCTTTCGCAAATGTGCATTTAATTAAGCAAGAGCTTTGCTTATCGCTCTCCCAGCCCGCTTCAGTTTCCAGCCACTGCGCCAAATCGTCTCCATCAACTTCTTAACTGGTAGGGGGCTGCCAGGTTTCGGGGGGGTTTGGGGGAGCACCAGTGCCTGTCCCCCTTTGCCTGGTGTGCCCGATTGCACAGAAGTCCAGGCGATGGGGAGAGGGCAGCCACCGGGGGAGGACCTCACTGTGACCTGATGGGTCCTGGCAGGCTCCCTGCTGGACTGATTTAGAAGTCTGGCCTCTGGGGTGGAGTGGTCAGTAAGGAGGGGCAGGTTCCCTACCCCAGAGGACACAGCTGGAGAGCAGTTGCTACTGTCCTAGACTCAGAGCTGGGAACAGGGTGTCTAGGCTCTGAAACTCAAAAGGAGAAACACAGTGGAAACTCCAGGGGAGGCGAGGGGAAGTGGGTTTGCATAACCAGCCACCTGTTTTCAGAAGGAGGAACACTGAAGTCCCTCAAAACACACTGTAGAACTAGGTAAGTGTTATTTCTACCTTAAAATAAAAACATCCCATACTTCATTAAAGGAACCAGTTTAGAGTATCTTTAAATAACATATCCACACATACCGGTATTATCTAGGCCTCCCTCCAGCCAGGCTTGACCCGGGCTTTTCTCCAAGGTAAATACTGAGCCTGATGAATGAAGGCTGTAGCTGACAAGGTCACAAGTGGTACCAATGCTCTCTGACAGTCTGAGTAAGAATCACAGAACGGGGCGAGAAAACCAGACACCAAGGAGCCAGGGGTCCCAGTACGCTAATCTGCAGCATAGGTATTTGTGAGCATTTGGTGTGATGTGGGCTTTTCTCAAATTAGGAGCTAATATTGGTCTCAGTGGGCCCACTGGATCTAGGAGTGAGTTGGCTGCTATCTTGGTTCCAGAACCTTCTCTTGGATCTGAAACTCTAAATCACTCCAGCAAGGAGCCTACCAGGACCCATCAGATCACAGGGAGGTCCTTCCCAAGTGGCTGCCCTCTCCCCATTGCCTGGACTTCTGTGCGATCGGGCAGCCACAGCAGGCAAAGGGGGACAGATCCAAGAGAAGGCATTCTCCTTGTGTTTGTGGCTAATCCAGCAGCCAACAATGAAATTCTCTCTGTAGATCACCCCAAGAGGAGGCCATGTGTCTCTCCGTGGGAGGGTTGGCGCCTGCATTTACCTTACTGTGACAAGTGCCTGTGCCTTTCACATAGCCACTAACAAGGATTGAAGAGTGCCAGGTCTCCAAGGCCCTCACAATTCACTTTCTCTTGATAAGGAGCCTTTGAACACAGGTCCCACATCGATTTGACATCACAGCTGGCCCCGGTTCTTGGCATGGGTGATCGACCCCCCCCCCCAGCTCTGCCCTTCAGGACCCCATGGGACCTTTAGAAGCAGCTCTGCTTTAAGAAAGGCAGGCCCTTCTTGGATTGGGGCTGGCTGAGGACAATCAGAAAACTGTGGGGTCCTGACCTACTCTGTAGCCTTGAGAATGGTGGCTGCTTGGGTCACTGAGCTTTGAAGCTGCTGCCTGGGTAGGAGCCACCATGAGGGAGCTACTGCCTAGCAAGTAGGTGGGGCCATGGGGCGGGGCCTTGGGCACTGAAATTCCAACCCCTGGCTTCCTGAAGAGTTCCTTAGACCACAGAGAAGGGTGTCCCCCCCATAGTAGGCCACCATCCACTGGGAGGCCTTGGAGTCTCAGGTTGCACTGCAAATACATCCGGCAGGAGGGTGTCATTGGGTTTTCATCACCTCATTGATCAAGATAGACTGGCCCTTCTGCAGCTGCCCCTGCAGCTTCTGGGATGAATGGTGGGCACTCAGTCAGTAATCAGGCACAGCCTGGAACCCCAGCACAGCCCCTCGCTCCCTTCCTGTGGTGGTGGCCTCTCAGTTAACTTGTGCAGTCACAGGGCTGAATATACTTAGGGTGGCCACTAAGAAGTTTAAAAATCTGTTTTCTAGTACTTAGACAAAGTTTCCATGGAATCCATGTTTGTAAGCAAATAAACCAAATGGATAGATAACTGCTAAAAATTCCTGAAGATCTTAATATTCTATCAGATGTTTTTTTTTTTTTTACAGTGGGGAAACAATAGGATATTTACAACTTTGAGTTTGATTTATTTCACTTATCAGTATGATCTCAAGTTGCTTCTGACTACATCTAAGATAACAATATGCAACATATTAATTAGTGTTAACTTCCTACTAGTTTTTAGAAATTCTGTATCATTTGTATCCTTTTTTTCTGTTTTGCTTTTTTAAAATTAAAAAGAAAAAAACACAAATCTTTGATATAAAAAAAGGGAAAAAATCCTTAAGAAGGGAGGTGGGAGAGGGAGTCTATTAGAAGGGCCCAGTTATTGCCATAAATGTAAGGAATAAAGGGGTGCAGCTACTACTGGGTGACTGTTACAGAATTTCTCACCTTCTGCAGTCAGGGCAGTAACTTGGCACCCTGTGCATGGACAGAGACACGTACACATCACGGAATGGCGAGAATTCAGATTTGTGGAGTCTTTGCCAAGGGCAGGCTGACAAAGGAAGTTTGCAGCCTGCAGGTGGGGAGGGAAGAGAGACAGAGAGAGAGAGAGACAGAGACAGAGACAGAGAGACAGAGAGACAGAGAGAGAGACAGAGAAACAGAGAGAGAGAGAGAGAGAGAGAGAGAGACAGAGACAGAGACACAGAGAGACAGAGAGACAGAGAGACAGAGAAACAGAGAGAGAGATAGAGAGACAGAGAGAGAGAGACAGAGACAGAGACAGAGACAGAGAGACAGAGAGACAGAGAGACAGAGAGACAGAGAGACAGAGAGACAGAGACAGAGACAGAGACAGAGACAGAGAGAGAGAGAGCTCACAGCAAGGCTCCTGCCTATAAAAGCCCTTTGCATATACATGTCCGGCTGAGGACTGTGAGGTTAAGTAAACGCTAGGTGCACTGAGCTATTCTAATGCACAATGCTGGTGACAACACAAGATGCCAGCAGACAAGAGAAGCAAACAGGACCACCTCCTGCTGCGGGGCGTGGCCCCAGCTGTCTCAATAATGTCCCTACTAAATCACCACCTGGTCCCAGGATTATCTTTTTTCTTTCTTCCTTCTCAGCTAATGTGACATATTTATCAGGGATATCACCTTAGTGCCCCCAACTTCTTAAAAAAAAACAACGTAAAAGTGAGGAACAAAAATAGCAAAGAGCCTGCAGTGTTTGCCTGGGTTGTTTGAGTTTGTCACCCACACTAGGGTGGCCTCTTGGGAGGGGACTCCAGCTGCAGCAGTCTCAGCAAAGCAGGAGAGCCGCTAGCTGCATGTGAGCCATGTTAGGATTAAAACACAAGAGTGACCAGACCTGTTCCCCGGGACAATGGTCCCTCCCCAGCCTTTGTTCCAATGTTGTTGATTTATAAGAAAAATGGGCGGGAGAGAGGAGTGAGTCCTGACATTGGCCACTGTCCCTTGCCATGTCCTCTTTCGGAGGCCTTTCCATTCCTTGCTCATCACAGGTCTGCTGGTTCCCTTTCTTCTCTCTGACCAAAGACTGGAGCTCCTGGGCTGAGGTGTCATCAGTCACCTCCCAGACAGAGCTTGGGGGTTTCAAGTGTCAGGATCAGACAAGTCCCCACACAGTCATCTCGCTGGGAAGGAGAGAGAGAGAGAGAGAGAGAGAGAGAGAGAGAGAGAGAGAGAGAGAAGTAAATTAAGCACAGCTCACATTTTTCCCCTGCCTCCGTGGATGTCAGGTTTTGGCCCGGTCTCCTAACATGTGTTCTGCTTGTTGAATAATAAACAGAAAGATTTCTTCTCGGGGTTATGTTACTGTTGGCTGATAGCGTATCATTTCAAGGGGGCCCATTTTTCTCAGTGCGGCTTGGGTCACTTTGGCAAGTTTAATCTGGTCTAACAGTTTTGCTATTTACTGCTGGAATTTCTGTATCGTAAGAGCACCCTGGGAATTTAGCTTAGTGGCCAACAGATTGACTTACAGCTCTACCCCAGGTGGAAGTGGAGCCGCTCCGAAAGTACACACAAGGAAAAATTGCAGAATTATCTCTGCTGCAGGAGCGTTCCCATCAGCAGCCACCTTCACTGCTGGTTTTCAAAAGTGCAGACGTGACCGTTTAAGTCTAGAGATTTAAGGCATTCCCAAGGGCGGAATGCGGTGCCGGGCTGAGGGTGACGTGAGGGGCCGGTTGTGGACGCAAGATTCTTCTTGAGCTTTTTGGGTTTCTTCTCCTCATTTGCAAAACGCAGTTAGCTAATCCTGCATTGGAGTGTTTGGGGTTGACCTAGGGATGAGGTGAGGCAATGTTCTGGGAATCTACCACCTTCAGAATCCCTGTCTCTCTCTGTACTTAGAGATGGCTCTGCCTCTCTGACCGAATCACTCTTCTTTCTGTGTCCTCATAAAACATGTACTAAATTCTGAAGAGTCCAGAACTCAGCAGGCAGTTCAGCATAGAGACTGAATCTGATCTTCACTGATGGTACTGTAGCTAAGGAAGCCCTTTTCATAAATTTATTTCACCCTATGCCTCTAAAAGTATCAAGGAGAGATCGTTGCTACCTCTACTGACTGCAGAAAGAACCCACGTCACACAGTGGAAGAGCAGGGAAGCAGTGATGTAGTAATCATAGGACAACGGTGAGAGGCATGAAGCAGCTCCAGTAACCACATGGTGCTGTGCACGGCGACAGTGACAATCATAATCACAGTAAAGCTGACGGCAGGTAAAATCTACTGAGGGCTGTTCTGTGTTCTCATGATGAAGTAGTTCAACAAAAGTTACTTCCTGGTATCAAAAAGGAAGGGGTATGCCATGTTCGTTAAATTAAAAACCCAATACTGTAAAAATACCAGTCCTACTTAAAGTTAGCAAAAGATTCAAGAGTCTTAAAACCTGACAAAGTTTGTGTTGTGGTATTGGAGAAGCTGGTTCTAAAACTCAAGAAAGCCAAAGCAATCTTAGGGAAAAACAAAACTGGTCTACTCACCCAGCAGCTGTAAGACCTACCTAATTAAGAAAATATAATAGTGACAAGCTTCCAGGGGCGTAGAAAGGCCAGTCGAGAAACAGACCTGCTGTGTGACAAACGATATGCTGTAAGACAGTCTCTAAAGGATGATCTTGTGCTAGGTCAAAGGGATATATCCGTATTTAATTTAAAAATCTTTACCCCCTCACACCATATAGACTAGTAAATTCAATTCCATTTGGGCATATACTGCAGTGGCAAAGTAAGGCAGTGAAACTTTTAGAAGAAATCATAAGACGATAGCTTTGTGATCTTGGAATATGCCACTGTTTTTTGTCTTTTTGAATCAGGGCTTTGCTATGCCATTCAGGTTGGCCTTGAACTCACTTTGCATCCCAGGCTATTCTTGAACTCACAGTGATCCTCTTGCCTCAGCCTCCTGAGGGCTGGGATTAGAGCTGTGCACCACAATGCCTAGCAAACATTTCTTAAGTATGAAAAAAAAAAACCCATGAATCAGAAATGAAAAATGTGATAGAGTATTATAAAATGGAATACTATTTATTTGGGTGATGTCATAATAGAAAAGGTATGCACAGAATGAAAGAAGACACTAAAATCCATTATCTAACAAAGGATTCAGGGCAAGATCATAGAAAGCACTTAGATAAAGTAAAAAGAAAAAGATGAAATAATTCAATTTAAAAATATTAGAAAAGGCATTGTAAGCCAACAAGAAAGCTCAAATGTATAATAAATTTAGATAATGGTGCTCAACTTCATTGGTCATTAGGGAAATTTAAACTAAAAGCAAGTGCAGGCCTATACACATCCACAAAATCGACCTAACTGAGAAGAATGGGGAGGGGTTGAAACTATGGGAATTTTCATGTACTGCATGTACTGGGAAATTAGTGCTTTATGATCCGGAAATTCTAGAGAAGTCTACAATATGCACCTGACCGTATTATACAGATGGGTCCAATAAGAGATGCATATTAACACGTATGATAATGTGATGATGGTATTTGTTATAATCCTACCCTGGAAATGGGGCAAATGCTCACGGATAATAGAACAGATAAATAGACAACTTTAGGGTTTTACAGTGGAATATCACAAAGTCATGAAAGCAAACTATGATTATAGTAGGAACATGGATACTCTCATGAGTGCAATGGTGAACAAAAGAAATCATTACTGAAAGCCCACTCATTCTATTAATATGGAGTTTTTAAAAATCTTGAAAAATCAACCAGTGTTATTAGAAGTGAGGAGAATGGCTGCTCTGGGTTGGTGAGAAGTTGGGGGCTGCCGGGAAAGGGCCTGAGCTGGCTTCAGGGGTGTTGGTAAACTTTGTTTCTTGGATCTCAGTGCTGACTACGTGGTGGGCTCAGTGTGTGAAAATTCACCAAGCCGTATTATGTGTTTATGATGATTTTTGCTTGTTTCATATACAAGGTATGATAAAAATGTAAATATTTAAATTTAAAAATTTTACAGTAACAGACACGTTTCCTCTTCCCATCTAGCACACTTGTCCCATTTTTCCTGAGACTCTCTGCAGCAGCTCTGGAATCTTCTTTCATGAGGGTCTCTAGTTACACTGTTGTAGCTGCCTCACTGTCTAGAGTTGATTTAAAACATTGACCTATTTCAGTCATGTTGACTTTGAGGAAGAGTCAGAGGCCCAGGGTGCCAGTTCTGATGAATGAGGTGGGTCAGGACACATTGGGATGTTTCTGTTTCATAGAAATCTCCCTAAATATTTTGAATAATCTAGTTCCATAAACAAACAAACAAACAAACAAACCACACACTGGCCTGAGTTTATACTGGTTGGTTTGGCCGCATCTGTCCAGTCTTCGTGGTTATCCAGGAGTCCAGGCGCCGGTTGATTCCTGCTGCCTTTGCTTTCATATGAGTCACTCCTACTGGACTTGCCCATGAGCCCAGGTCCAGCTGAGTGGCACTGACCAGTGCTGGGTAAGTGGAGGCTGAATGAGCTCTGGCACCCAGCAGAGGTCCTTCTGCACCCCAGCCTGCAGGCCTGGGAAGCCACAGCAACACCTGGTGGTGCTCATGCTGAGTTTTCTCCTCCATTCCACATGGATGAGAAGCCGGCCTTGTGAACCCTGTGAGCTGCCCATCTGAGGTCCCCAGGGGATGTAGCCCCTCTCAGCTTGACCTGGCCAAGATTCCCTCTCCTCCATGAGGGCATCCATTTCTGTCTTCTAAACTCAGACTTCATCTCTTCTCGGGAGCTTGCTTGGTCCTTCCCAGCTCTGCCAAACCTCCAGGGTGGATGTGGCAGTTCCCATCTGTGTTCTGCACCAGTGTAACATTTGTTACACTGCACCAGTGTAACAGCAGGGCCACTGTGTCTTATGTCACCAAGAAACACCATGGCAGTATCTGCCCTGGCCCATGTGGACCTCAGCACAATGCTAGGACCTGGGCAGAGCAGATGCCGTCACTTGTGCTAGAATGATGAACACAGTGATGCATCATGAGGCTGGCCACCCCTGCGCAGGTCACCCTCTGAGACAGTGGCAGGACCCAAAGCCAGGTCTTCCTTCTGGGGCTGGAGCTTCACCTCTCTGTGCTTGCCCTCTGTGCCTGCCCTCTGTTCCTGCCAAGATTTCCAGGGTGTCCCTAGCAGCCCTGCACCCAGGGCTTGGCTGAATTCTGTCCTCAGTGGACGCTGATAATCAGCAGACAGAACCCACTCCGTATCAGAAGGAGCGGATGCCCTTCATGGGCACTGAGCACGGTGCGCTCAGGTCTGCATGTGTGGTCATGAGTGGTAAGGGCTGCTTTTCTCACTGCACTGCAGGCTACTATTTACTGCACGCTCGCTCTGCAGGCCTCATGGTCTGTGGTTTACAGGGACGAAGCTTAATTCTTCCTTACACCTCTTTCTCTCCTTCCAACTCTTCATCCCCTTCCCATATGCAGTGGATTCATCTCCTGTGTTTTTTTTATTATCTTTTATTTTACTCTTCACTTTATTTAGATTTTGGATTCCTCTATGAGAAAGGCCATACAGCATTCAAGCTTGTGTGTCTGATTTATTTCACTTGTTATATTTGTTATATTTTCTATGTTATATTTTCACTATGTTATATTTTCAAGGTGCAATCGGTTTTCTACAAATGACTCAAGGTTTTCCTTCTTTAGAGTAAAGTAGTATTCATGGAGTGTAAATACCACGTTTTCCTTATTCCTTCATCTGTTGATGGACACAGAGGCTGCTTCCAAGGTTTAGCTATTATAGTTGTGTTGCTATTAACCTGGGTGGCATGGTTCACTTGAATTTTGGGTATTTAACTCTTTCGGGAAAGTACACAGAATGGGAAAAGTTGGATCACATGGAATTTTTAGGGTTTCTTTTTTGAGGACTCTCCACACTGACTTCTATAAGGGCTGTACTAGTTTACATTCCCACCACAATGAAGGGTTCCTTTTTCCCTGCAGCCTTACCAGCATTATTATTAGATTTTTTGACAAAGCCCATTTTTTTATGAAGACAGAATCTCTGCGTTGTTTTAATTTGGGTTTCTCTAATGGCCAGTGACAGTGAACGCATTTCTTCATGTATTTATGGGGCAGTTGGGCTTCTTTCTCTGAGATGTGTGTGTTCATGGAGTTGCCCATTTTTGATTGGGTTTTTTGTTTTGGGGGGATCTGATATTTTTTAGTTAATTATGTATCCTGGATGTTACTCCTCTGTCTGAAATACGGCTGGGAAAAGCTTTCCCAATCTGTAGGTTGTCTCCTCACTCTGTTGGTTGGTTGCTTCCTTTGCTGTCCAAAAGGTTTTTAATTTGATGTGATCCTGTTTGGTAACTCTGGATGGTATTTCTTGTGTAATGAGGGCTTTTTCAGAAAGTCCTTGCCTACACTTATGACTTCAAGAGTTTTACTGTTTAGTCTTCCAGCAGGTCAGGAGTTTCTGTTTTAATATTGAGATCTTTGATCAATTTTGATGTTAGCTGAGTTGCTGCTGTGATATGTGGGTTTGGCTTCGATCTTCTGTACGTGGGCAGCCAATTTCCCATTTAGCGAGAGGGCATTGGATCACTCAACACATGAAAGCACCACGATAGCTCAAGTAAAGATGCTCAAAGAAAAGGCTTCTAGAGCTGCTTGAGAAGATAAGAATGATGGCTAAATGTGTTCGAAGCAAGGAGGAGTATTTTGAAAGGCATTAATGGCGATGTGTCTTTTATTGTAATAAATGTTTTAAAGCTTAAGCACACACTATTTTTCTGTCACTTCTGGCTTAGAAAAACACATGGTGATGTCTCCACCTCCTCCTCTGGCCTGGACTGGAAACTCCTGGAAGACCACACAGCGTGTGTCCTGCTCACCATGACCAGCTCTCCTTGGCAGGGGCCTGGGCATGTGTTTCTGGGCAGAAACTGTATGGTTACTGCTTCCAAGACTACGCCCTGCACTGGGAAGCACTCATGGACCCAACTGATTCAGGGTTTCTGCTGGCTATGGAAAGATATGCAGACGGGTTTGAATCTTGCCCTGGGACCCCACAGGGCTCACCAGCTGGGCAGAAGACACAGGTGTTACTAACTGAGGTTCAAGTCCAGGCTCCCATCCCGATCTCGGCAATGCCCTGAGAATGCAAGCCATCTCTGACCCCAGATGTCCCCCTTCTCTGTCCCATTCGGCATCTACCTTTGGTAAATGCTCCACGTGAGCCTGCTGAGCCGGGTACCATGGGGAGCCTTTTTCGCAGAGCTCCATGCTCCATCCAAACAGGAGCCCCACTTTAGAGAAGCTGAGGGTTGGAGACCTGAAGCTCCTTGTCCAAGGTCAAGTAGGGAGGAAGAGGAGAGAAGGCAATAGACAGAGGTGGCTCAAGCATTGGTGACTGAGAACAGAGTCACTCTGGCCAGTTTAACAAGGGATGGGGATCCCCTGTAGACTGAAGAACAGAATGGTTGGGGAGCTGAAGACCAGGAGTGGAGGTGAGTTCCAGGGAAGCTGCCTGCCAGCGGGATCCCCAGGGCTTCTGTGTGGCTCCCAGAAGCGCTCTTCTCCCCGCAAAGCTCAGCTCTGATCCTAAGACTCCAGTGGGGCTTCATGGACTAAATCACAACCAGAGTCTTGGCTGTAAATGGATCCGGGGAAAACAGAAGACTTTGGCTTGCTACCCAGGATAGAGCCAAAAAGCAGCCAGGAGCTGTGCAGCCAGGTAGGTTGGAGTCAGCTGCAAACACCCAAATCCAGCGTTAAATAGTGATCGTGATTATGTGTGTGTGTGTGTGTGTGTGTGTGTGTGTGTAAATGCATGTGCATGGTGAGTGTGTGTTCTTATATGCATGCATTCTCTCCTCTTTCCACCAATAAGCACTGGGTAGAGGAGTCCACCTCCGCTCCCCCTGGCACACGCCTCCCAACTTTGTCTGCTTCTTAGCCGGCCACTTCTGACTACAGTGAAGATGACTAGCTTCCCACCCAAACCACCACCTGTCTTCCCTGCTTCCTCTTCCCACCCTCAGCATGTCAGTGCATCTCACAGCCTTCCCGGCGCCCTGGCAGTCTGGGGAAGACTTGCAGTGCAGTGCCAGCCCGCAAGATTTTAAAGTAGTACTCCAGACCTCTAATAGGTAACTGCAAGGAGTTTAGCTGCTTAGTAACTTCACATGAACAGATTTCGCTGGCATTTCCTTTTGATTTTTGCCCTTTCTCCTTTTTTTCTCCCAACCTGGAATGTGACCCTGTTGTTTAGGGGTGAAGTCCTCTCCCACTGCCACCAGGCAGCATGGGCAAAGGTTTCTTGCTGGGAACCAGAGAAGAGGCCCAGGGGGCCCACAGGTCTGGGTCCCTGCAGTGTTCTGAAGGTGTTCTATCTGCCTGTGAGGACTTACACCAGGAAGATAAAGCCCTGTTCAGATTTGCTTGGGTTTGCCCAATTTTCTGGGGATTTTTGGTTTTTTTTGTTAGTTTTGATTTAATTGATGAACCCTAAGGGTTCTTCTCTGAGCTCAACCCTTGTCTACTCAGACCCTGTCCTGATGGAATCTTAGGGTCAAAGAAGAGTTAGAAATTACTGAGCCTTTAACTATTCTGCCTTGAAGTTCATTAACATTTGATGTGCAGGTCAGGTAAAGGCGGTTAGATTTTAAGCTCCCCAAGAGTGGAAATTATATGTATATTAAGCTGTTTAATATTAAAAATATTTAGCAAAGCCAACCCTGCAAAGCAAATTAATTCATAAATTATTCTACAAAGTTCTGGAACACCCCTCATAATGGGAAGTATATCATTATACTAAAGTTTGGGGATGCATAAAAAATACAAATTCTATGGAAAGATGAAATTCTTTCATTATAAAATTTATTTTGCAAAATTTGATTTATCCCTGGCCAGCCAGTAAATACCCACTAAGGCAGTAGATTCCAACAGCCATCATTTTAGTTGATCTTGATTCTGTGTGGCTTGAATCTACTTGGTGGCTCTGTCTCAGTAGCTTGGCTACACCTAAGGGATAAGGTTCCCTCCTGTGCTGTACCAAAGGCCCCTCTACCTGCCCCCTTTCTCGCTGGCCAGCTCAGCCTTCCTCAGAGCATGGTGGTGCCAGGAAAGGAGGCTACTTGCAGGGCGCCTGGCTTCCAACAGGAAGAGTTAAAAATGGCAAACACAAAGCTGGCAAATCTTTAGGCTCCATGTTGAAAATTAAACCATGTCTTTTCTGCCACCTTCTGTTACCAGATGGGGGTCCTGGGACTTCTTTCCATGTCCTTGGTCAAGGACCAAGACTCTGGGAAGATGCACAGAAAGGAAATACAAAGATAGACAAGTGCGCTCTACAGAGCAAGAACAGTCGATGAAGGCTCAGGGTGGCCCGGAAGATAAGAGCAAGGGACCTTTAATGTCCATAATACCTGAACCAGCCCCCTTCTCTTGTAAATATGTCATTGGGACAATTGGCCTATCAAAAACTCACTTGGCCTCATGCCAAATGATCAGGAGCAATGTCTTTTGATTGGTTGTATCCGTATGTAAACGAAGAATTGGGATACTGTCTCCTGATTGGTCCTTTGTCTAGCACTCAGGAGTGTTAAGCCTAGGGTCATTTGGGGTTTTGCCTTCTGTATATGTCTTCCCTCTTTAGGAAACATCTCCTTGCACCAGGGAGCTGTGGGTCTCTATGACTTTTGACACATTCTGCCCAGCTGGCTGTCTAGTTTGCCCTTGCCTAATGTCCTACCTCACTTCTACTCATCAAAAAGGGCCCCAGGCCTGTCCACCCTCAAGGACAGGAGAGACCCCCCTCCTTTAGTGGAGTAATCATGAGGCTGCACTGCAAAGGAACATATGGGTGACGGATGGTGCTGTTGTTTCCCTGGGAAACGAGTGTGCCCACTATCTTTCACCTCTCCACCAGCTGGTGGTACCCTACAAGCTGCTTCATTTAGCAATTTTCCTGCAGAGGAAGAGATAGTACCTCCCATGCTGAGGGTAGTGCTAGCTCTTGCCAAGTGTCATTTCTCCTACAGTGTGACTAGATTTTCAAAACCACCTTTTCTATACTTAAGCTCTGGGCTCTTTGGAACTCTTGCTCTAGAAAGGGAAGCAACTGGTCAGCCTACACAGCAGGGTGCAGGACAGTTCTCTGATGGACACACTTCTCCAGCTTGATTCTATGTGCAGGGGTGACCCCCAACTTTTTCCATTTTGTCTTGGGGACCTTGGTCACCATGTTTTCTTCCTTCAAGAGCTCATTTCATGTTCCTGTCTGCCTGGCTGTCAGGGAGGGGGTGAGATTGATTCCTGTGACTGAAGAGAGAGCATGACTGTGCCCCCGGGTACCTCAGGAAGGTGTACATAGACACCCTGCAGCGGCAGCTCTCTGACAGGAAGTCACACACCACTCAGTGCCCAAGGTGTCTGCAGATTGAGGCAGACCTACCCAGAGGCTCTCATGGGGAGTTTGCGCCAAGCCATAGCCCCTGCAGAACCTTTCTGTTTTATTTTTCTGAAACCCTCCACTGTGACTCCAAAACAAAGACCAGCCCAATAACCTCCCCACGCACGGCAGTAAAACACCAGATGGAGGGTGATTCACTTGCCAGGCACAGGCTGATGTCAGAGGAGCACTACGATCACCACGGAGAATAAAGGGAACATTCCTGAACCTTCTAGCCTCTCAGGAAGGCCCCAGAGAGGCAGTGGAGAGGTCCCTGATTGCCACAGGGGTTACTTGCCGAGAAAAAACGCATCACCAAGGAACTACTTGGCGGAGTGATTCAACTATTTGGGACCTTTAGTGTTTAAATGAGGAAACAGAGGTTGCATGAGGTGAGGTGACCTGGCCAGGGCCAGCGTGCTGGGAAGAACCCTGGTTTCCTCTTCTCCACGGCAGCCCTCTGTCCAAATGCAGCCCTACCCTACCTTGATTCTGCTGCAAGTCTCACCCTGGCCAAGGGCCCCTGAGGCTGTGAAAAGGAAACCATTATGCTGCTCAGGGGGGAGGAGGAGAGCTGTGGTTTAGTGCTGTGGGGTGGGTCTTTAGGCAGCCTCAGGCCAGAGGGGCGTGGTGCATGCTTGAGTGAGTGCATGTGTGTGTGCTTGGGCGTGCCCTAGTGCATGCGATGCCTCTCTCTTCTCTGGAGCACAAAGCAGGGGAAAATGCCCTGCAGGAAGCCCGTGGGACTGGCCCTGCAGCGACGGGACCTTAGGAGACCCAGTGGGTCTTATTCCGGAACCTCTGGCCAATGTACACAGAAAGACAGCAAAGTCCCTGGATTGTGAGGCCCCGGATGATACATCTGCCAGAAACCCAGAGACAGAAGATGAGCTTGCGCAGAAAGATGAAGAAAAGAGGATAGAGAGCAGCCCTGAGTCACACACAGTTCCTGCAAGTCAGGCCCTCACATTCCGGAAGTGGCCTCACTTTATGAGTCTGTGTTGGGGAACAAGCAGAGCCCACAGCCGGTTCCCTGGGCCCTGGCTTTGTTTGGACAGTGAAGGACAAAGAAGCTAAAGGTAGAACAGTGCTCTCTGCCTTAGAGAGGAGCAGGCCCCTCAGGGTCTGAGCCTGAGCTCAGACTCAGGCTGTTTGACTACAAGAAAGTCTGAAGTGGCCCAAGAACCTGGCCAGGGACCCCTCTGGCTGCTAGAAAGTCAATAGGGCCTGGAGCCTTTTGGAGGAGTGGAGAAGTGCAGTGGATAGGAAGGGACGGGGTGGGTCTCACTCTGGCTGAGTGACAGCCAGGTACACCTTAATCAGTGGGTGCCTGGACAGGGTCATTGCTCTTGGAGCTGCTTGGCTGCAGAGGTCAGGGTGACCTGAGCTCTTAGTGTTTCTCCAGACTGGTGTCACAGTTTAACTGGTAGTAAGGGACCAGGATCAACCCTCCGAACCAGGGACGTGATTACCTGGTGGCTACAGTTTGTTTTTGTTTTTAACAAAGTCTCAGCAGTCACTAAATTGCCGAGGTTGGTCTCAAATTTGTGATCCTATTGCCTCAGACTCCCAGAGTGCCGGGATGACAGGTGTGCACCGCCATGCTTGGCTTGGACTCAGGATCTTTCTAGAGTTTTTGGTCAGTTTTGAGGACCAAGGCTGTCCTTACAGAATAGAACCTTTATCAGTACAGGCTCTGGCTGCATAGACACTCATTATACCCAGGGCAGAGATTCTGTATCAATTCTGACCTGAGAAGAGCCTGTCTCTAGAGTGCCTTCCCCACTCCCAGTGTTCATACTTTCTTTGTCTCTGTCTGTTTCTCCTCTTGACTTTCTTCCAGGATAACATAATGACAACACTGGGACAACACAACTCCTTCAGCCTGGGTCCCCAAGTGACTTTGGCATGCCCTGGGAATGGGACCTTGCTGTGTTACGCTGCTGACAATGCAGGGTTAACTTGTTACACAGCAGAGTCTAGCCTTCCCAGGCTGCTACAATCTAATGGTTCAGAGCTGCATATGCACAGCAAGCTCTGGGAAGGGGACTAGGGAATTGAGTGTCCAGGTCTTACAACCTCCACTCTGGCAAGGAAGAAAGATGTGTTGGGGTGGGCATTGTGCTCCTGAACCAGAGTCCACTGCTCCTTCCCAGGATAATCCTGGAACACTATGATCAAATGTTTAAATACAGAAAGGACACAGGTTACAGCACACATGTGCACATGTCCATGTGTGCACACAATATAATCACTAAATCTCTCTAAATGAGACAACTTTGAAAGGAAAACAGTGATTTTCCTTTATGGCCCTGTTTGTTTCTGATTTGAGGGAAGTCACAGCTTTCCTGCTTTGAGGAGTTTCAGCCTGTCACCCAGACAGTACAGTCTATTAAACAATACCAGGCAAACACATTGGGGAGGGAGCAGAGGCCAAGCTTATAATCACGTCTTCATGCGTAAACGCCCCTCGTAGTGTTAGGGAGGGACTGGCAGGGTTGTGAAACCACATTCGCCTGAGCTCAAGAGAAGCAAAAATGGGAAGTTCATGACATCTGTGAAGTGACTGAGACCATGTAATGGGGAAAGACCTTGGGGATTGCAGCAGAAGTCTGAACTCAGGGAGGAGATGATTCATGCAGGGTGGAGCTCAAAGAGCAGGCAGCAGAGCAACCCCGACAGCTGACGCAGCTGGGAAGAGTGGCCAGGGTCAGCAGGGCAGGGGCAGCCCCACTGCTGGGGAATGGAGGATCACATCGGGATGAATGTGCAATGAACATTCCTCAGCAGGGGCTGAGCTGTGGCCCGGGCACAGCCAGTGGCTTCCCCAGAGACTCTGGAGCACAGAAGAAACACAGGCCTTGGTCTTCCGTGGAGGCTGGAGGTGAATCTGAACCCAGTGAGGGCTGGTGAGGTATGACAAGCCCCTCAGTCTCCAAAGACACAGCATTCCCCAAATTCCTGTGCTGCCTAGAAAAGGCATGTGTCACCCAGAGCCCCTGGCCAAGAGGGTGGAGAAGCGAAGGGTTGACCCCATGAAGAGTAATGTGGAGAAAAGGCAGAGCCCAAGTCCAAGGATCCCTGTCTCCCAGCAATCGGCTTGTCCTCTGGGGACCGAAGGGGAAAGGGAGTGAAGCAGTGATAGGTCCAGCCCAAAAGCCTGTGGCTTGGTGTCCACGCCTCTGCCTCTGCGCCGTGTGGTCCAGCCTCCAACTCCCTCTTGCTGACCCTGGGTGGGAGTCCTTGCAGTCCCAAGCCCCGAGAGCCACCAGGAGTGGAAGGCAAGAGAGCAGGAGGCAGATGTTCTTGACTCAGCCCTGGGTCGCGTCAACCTGTGAGTGAGCTCATCCTGTCCCAGGCAGAAGGGAAGGGGACTTGGAGGTGAGAGTTAAGTCAAAGGGCTTAATGTAGAGCACAAAATGCCCCTTCTTGCTGGTAGTTCCTCTCCAACCCCCCAGTCCTTCCCGCTCAGAACACTCGCAATTATGGAAAAACACACTCTGAGTCACAGTCAGGAAGGGTAGAGTGCACCAAGTCATGGGCGTGATGTGCAGTTACACTGGAAGGACCCTGGGTGTTTATGAGGGCAGAGACAAAGCTTGGGATGGCTACTCTGCCTGGGGCAGCTCAGGCCCTGGCATCGGCTCGCTGCCCAGCTATGCAGGGCCCTGTTGATAACCAAGCATGCAATAAATGCCTTTTCTAGATTGTCTTACCCATGTGTTGTTTTCTGGGCAAATCTTAGAGGCCCAACTTTGTTGTTGTTGTTGTTACTGAGCTTTGAACCCAGGGTCTCTGCACTAAGATATATCCTGAGCCTTATTGATTGATTGATTGACTGATTGAATTAGACAGAGTCTCTGTAAATCACGTTGCCCAGGCTGGGTTTGGAGTTCCCAGAGCACTGTGATGACAGGTATGTGCCACCATGCCCTGCTATTGTACAAGTTTTATATCAAGTTGGTCCTTTCACCTCTCACTCAAAGACATCTAAATAAAATAGTGGTATCACGACTGATGTGTGATTGCCACTCACACTGCTCAGTCCATGGTCCCCTCCCTCAAAGAATCTTCCATTTGGGAGCAGACGATTTGGTTACTGTAACATATAACACAAGGCAGTGAGGGGATAGTAGAGACCACCAGGCTTGTGCAAAGGCAACATCACATGGAATTTATTGTGTTTGGGTGCAGGCAGGCAGAGAGTGATTGGAGCATCTTCCCTACACAAACAGAAGTGGGTCCCTTTCATAGGGATGGAGAGAAGGTGGGAAGATTTTAATAAACATCTGCGGGCAAAGTTCTCTGGCTGTCTTGCACCTCAATGGGCAAAGTCCTTGAAGTGTCCTGTGTAAATTTTCAGGTGCCTCCAGATGTCCCCAGATGTCCCAGAGCCTGCAGAATCCCTTGTGCTATCTCATCTCCTTTCCTGTGCTTGCTGATGATGACTTTGGTGCTGAGCTAAGTTCCCACAGACGGTAGCATTTCTGCTGGTAAGCAGGCTGGGGCTGGGGATGTCTGGTCTTACAGTTGCACCTGTCCAAATGAAATGTTCATCATCACCCCATTCTGCTCCTGTCTTATGGATGTGCCAGTCTGCCTTGTTGCTTACCCATCTGCTAAGCTATCGATGGCAGCCACATTCACCCTGAAGACCAGGGCTTCTTGGTTCCAGGGAGTGGAAGCAGGTGAGGAGGTAAATTTTGTCAGTCATCAAACTCACCTCTGTGCTGCCAGGCTCCTGATGATGGACCCAATGCTTGGCAGGGAAAGTGCTTTGTGGGTTTAGCAACTTCTGAGTGACCTCAAGCAAATAATGGAAAAGTATTAATGGAAGGCAGTGCGTGGAGGCTGGTTGTGGGCAGCCCAGTGATGGAGGCTGCTGGTGAGGTTGCAGGACAGATACCCCTGGGGTGTGGCCTGGAGAGTGGCTTCCTGTATCTCTCTTTCCAAGAAGCCAGGGAGATAATAAGACAGGAGGTACGTAAGGAAAGGGTTGGAGAAGGAAAGAGGGTTCACTTGCTTTGAGTCTGCTTTCTTGGCTGTATCTGAGGCATTAGATAACTAAGGAAACAGCTGGGAAGCAAGGAAGGCTCCCTGGGGAGCTAGCTCCCCAGCTCTGGGTGACCCACCTTCTGAGTTAAACAGCCCACAACCAGGTCTCAGCACACTGGGACATCAGTTCATTGCTAGCAAGTCCTGGGCATGTAGGCTGGGGCCTTCTGCAACCCTCGTCTTCCCCAACCCTAATTAGCATGTCATTAATTGTGGGCCCTCCTCCCACTCCCAACCCCCTGCCACCAATGGCTTCTTCAAGGGCCATAGAAGGCCAAACGCTCCCCTGCACCAGAGAGGGGTCCAATCGTGCTGCTCATTGGTAGAGTCAACATCAGATTAAACCCTCAGCCACACCCCGATCCCTAAAATGCTTAAAATCCTCAACACCAAGCTGGGCCGGGGCGGGGAGGGGGAGGGGTGTGTGTGCAGTCTTTTCATGAGCCCACTCCCAGCCTGTGGACTGGATCTTATCTTTTCTCTTTTCAATAAATCATTGATCCTCTGCCCCCTTCAGTGCTTTCTTTAGAACATCAGGAACCTGGACAGTCTCCCAACCCAGTAACAAGAATGCACCTATGAAAACCAACAGGTATGTGCACTAACCCAGGTGTGAATTTACTTACGTCACACGGTACGAAAGTGATGGGACTCTTTCAAGTAATCCCTAAACTTTGTTGGCAGTGGGAGACACTGGTTGACTCTTTCCTGAGCACAAATCAACCCCTTGAGAGGACATCCTGGCAGGTCCAACAGCCCCCTCATCCAGCGCCAGCATCAACCCCTCTACCCCATTCACTCTAGGGATGGTCCTAAGGGTACAGAGAAAAATCAAATGAAATTCTCATCTTCCTGGGGCTCAGTGTGGAGCAACTTCTCAAGCTTCTCTGCATGTTTATTGCATGGGACCCTGATTCTTTACAGCTGGGCCCCAGTCCATGAGTGTCTAGTCCATGCACAGCTGCTGGAGATGGTCCTGGTCCATGAGTCACGGTCCCACATGGATCCCCATGAGCAGCTGGAGCACAGAGGGTGAATTTGGCAGCCCTCACCAGACAGGGCAGGTCAGGACCCGGGTGGGGCTGCTTTGACCACTCTGTAGGACTTGCAAGCATTCAACAGAGCTAGACTAGGGAGGGGTGTGTGTGTGGGAACTCTCATCTGGGCTGCTTTTTGGGGTCAGGAAGTTCCTGTACCATGCAGGTGGAAAATGCAGAGGCCCAGGAAGAAAGAGCAGAATATGGCTGGGGGTGGTGGAAAGGACCTCAGAGGCTAGGGAACTCACGGCAGTGCAGGGGAGGGGGCACCCACTGGTCCCTATTTGCCAATAAGACTTTTCCTCAGCCACTGACCCTTTGTGGCAGGCACAGCCCTTCCCACAGGCTGACCTTTACCAACAACAGAAAGCCAAGGTCAGGGGCAAGTCCAGCCCCGTACCCTGCAGCAGCGAAGTGGGTCAACCTTCCTGAAGTTGGTACAAAAAGTGATGTCCAGCCAGCACCCAGAGCTCTATGCTCACTCCAGATTCACACCAGGGGAGTCCAGGCTGCAGAGAGGCAGCCAGGGGAGCCCAGCAGCAACAGCCAGGCAGGAGATGGGGAGACACACAGCGTGGGCAGAGAGTGCCAGGAGCCTCCTTAGCAGAAAAAGCTTAATGGAGCATCTTCTTAAGGGGAGGAAGGGGGCTCAGTCTACAATGTTGGGGCAGCATCTTTAGATGCTTCTCACCAAGTGTGTCCAAGTATAGAAGGAGAAAGAAAGAGAGAAGTAGAAGAGGAAAGGAGAGAGTAGGGGAAAGGATGCGAGGGGAAGGAAGGGGAGGGGAGGGGACAGGAGGGCAGGGGGAGGAGAGAGACTGGTTCCAGGAGCTGGGAAGAGGCAGTTGTCTCGCTTTCCTCTGTAAAGTGTGGGCACCTGCCAGTGTATGCTTGCTCTGATGTAGTAAGTGATATGTGCACACTCCTGTTCTCTCTTAAGGCCTCTTCCCAGGCCAGTGCCTTTTCTCTTCTAAGGAGGCTGCAGGAATGCGTTGTTCTCTCCCTGGTGAAACTTTCCCTGAGCACCCATTTTAGACAAGATCAAAACCCACCGTCTTTGCACTGGGCACATGTGCAGAGTGGTGGTGGGGTGCTGGCCATGTTCTTTGACCAAAGGCCCCCTTTTAGTCAGTGGCCTCCAGCAAGCCCACCCCAGAGTCCCCCAGGAGGCCCAGGTAGGAAGCAGGTAGGTGGCAGTTGGGGAGGATAGCAGCTGGCCCCAGGGTACACATCCAACCCTGGGGCTGGAGCTGGAAGGGTGCTAATCTCCTAGGAATGGAGCCTCAAGATGAACTCTTGGGCAGCTGGTGAAGGCCTGACGTCAGGACATGGCCCGGCGCCTCACCGCAGATCCAGATGGGGTGGGCTTGGCTTTCTCAGCTGGAAGGGGCAGCTGGGTTGTTGGGAGTAAAGGAGGCTGACCAGTTAGAGGCCCCAGAAGGTACATCCAGCTTAAGCCAAGATTTTGAGAGACTTGCAAACTTTGTTAGGAGGGCGGAGGGGAGGAGTGGGTGAGCCGTAAGAGAAGGGCAACCTGCAGGGTGGCTGACAGCAGTGGACCAAACGCAAGTATGCCCATGGGCGAATCTCCAACTTCTTAAACCCCGATGTCACGTGTGCGCTTTGCAGAGTCAGTGCCTCGTCCTGCACCCCGATGCTGACAGCAGAGCTGAGCTGCTACTTGTGGCTTGGATGCTCTTCTCCCAGCTGCACACGTTGCACAACATCTGTTGACCTCTGGGGAGCTAAGTTGGCTGCATCCTCTCTGCAGGAGGCGCCTGCCCCACCATGCATTCACCATTTTATAGGCCATTGAGGTATGGGTTGACTGAACCACGTTCAGGGTCAATAAGCAGAGCTCTACCTAGTAGAGTCTGGAAGCCATGATCGAGTGGTTCCACCTGTCCACCCTGTGTAGCTGCACCACAACATGGTGGAGAAGTAGAAATGGAAATGAGCCACACACAGCAGGACTGCTGGAAGAAGTGGCCTCGCTTAGTCATGACTGGCTCTGGAGAGAACAGGAGTCCAGGGTCCATCCCTTCAGCAGGGGAGGCATGGAGGACTTGGGCTAGTGCTCCCAGTGGTGTCATTGACTCTACTAGGACCCGTATTGTAAGGGTTTGGGTGCCTCAGCTCATCACACTGAAGACCAAGCTTCAGCTCATGGCATTTGCAGGTGTATTCAAACCACAGCAGGACACCAATAACAACTTCATTGGATGGAAATGCATTGAACTTAATGACAGAGAAAATCTGTTGGAGTTTTTGAGAACTCACTGAAAGTCATAGCTAGCCAGAGAAGCTATGGACCCGCAAACTCAGATGCCAGATAGAACAGAATGTCACACATGGAAAGATTCCAGGAGCGGACCTAGAAGTCTCAGACCGGAAGTCTCCTATGTGAAGTTTCCCACCAGAAGTCTCAGCCAGTTCATCCTCTGCCCTACATAAAGAACCAAGCCGAATTCTTGCAGAGCAGGCTTCAGTCAGTCGGTTATCTGAGCCACCTCCTTGTGAACAAGGAGAAATGGCCTCATTGTTTTAATAGTTCATGATAATAAAAGAATTATATGCTAATGACCCGAGAAAAACATGCTTTTCTTTCTCCACATTCCTTACCAGTCACTGTTCAGGTGTAATCCTACTTTTATAGTGGTAGTGATATGGTAATACACTATTTCTCATTCTACCATTTGATTTTAAATTATTACTTTTAATATAAAAACCAGAAATTATTTTATTGGCTCCACAAGTTGGAGCATGTTGCTAAATTATTCCAGACAGCAGGAAAAGCCTCATTTGTACTTTAGGGTTTGGGGTTTTGTTTTTAAGTCTTGTTTAAAAAGGCAAAAGTTGGTCTTCAACTTGCTAAAAAAATTGCATTTAAAAATAATTAAAAGGACAGAAACTTTTTGAGATTTATTTGCTGTTTTTAGATCCCTTTGCACAAATTATTGGATCATATCCTTTCCTTCTCTCTCTGAAAGTTTGATTATTTTTCTTACTAATTGGATTGTATATTTTATATTCATGCCAGTTCCTGCATATTTTTTAGAACAACTATGTTCTATGTGATATGTCCGACATATGCCAAAAATAATACTTTGTTGCTTATTTGAAATTTAAATTTACCTGGGTACCTTTATTCTATCTGGAAACCTGCCTTTGGCTCCCTCTTCCATTAAGTCTTTATGGCTGGGGGCCGTCCCTGCTTCCCAGTCCTCGGAGTGTGAGCTGCTCACCCACAAGGAAACTGTGGTGGGTTCTTGGGTTCTTTGCCCATAGTTTCTCTTTATCTGCTCCCCTGGCCTGCATCTGACCCCTGGGGAGATCAGGGGACTTGACCTGCACCATCTTCCGTGTCAGTGTGGTTTGCTAGGGCTCCGTGTACTGAGATGCTCACACAGTACACATTGTTTTTCTCCATAACTTTAGAGGCTAAAAGTCTGACACTAGGGCACCCACAGCACTGCCTCTTCTGAGGACTCTCTCCTGAGCTGATGGGTGACTGTTTTCCGCCTGGGCCTTCACATCATGCTCCCTGTGGACCACTTGTGTCCAGATTTCCTCTTCTTACAGGACTCACCCCCGGGAATTACCTCTCTAAAGGCCCTGTCTTCAAATGCAGTCGTGCTCAAGGAACAGAGGGTAAGGACTCCAGCACAGGAATTTGTGGAGAAACATTGTGACAGTGCTTTCCACTCCTATGGCACTTGGTTTCACCTTATTCTCTCCCTGGACAGTGCTCCGATGCTCCTGGTCCTGAGGCCACCAGACTTCTCTGCTAGGGTTGGAGCCACCATGAGACCCTGAGTTCATAGAACAGCTGGGCTCCATCAGGGCTTCGCCCCAGACACAGCTCCAGGCCCCCTTGGTGGGACCTCCTTGGTGGGGCCTGGCCACAGTGGACAGATTTCCCAACACTGGCCAACACCCTTATGGACTTCCAAATTGGATCAGGGCCTGGAAATTTCTTCTGTGCTGCCTGGCTCCACCAGGGCCGCCTGATTCAGGCAGCTGCCTGAGTCATTCTGGATTCCGTCCCTCTGCCTTCACTTTCTGGGCCCTGGATGCTGGAGCTGCCCTCCCAGGAGGGACACAAGTGCAGAGGCCTCTCTTCCATGGTGTGTGATGGCTCAGGTTGGATGTGATGTGCTTCTGGATTTGAAGTCATTATCAGGACTTCACACTATAGATCAGATGTCTATTTTTCTTCTCCACTGCTGTCCTGATATTCGCTCAGTAACAGATCACCTTCCCTGTCCACAGTCTATGGCGTGAAGGAGTGAGAATCCCAGCTATGAGCAGTTGTTGAACGCTTGAAAACCAGCTCTCCAAATCCTAGAGCTTTAGTACACCAAGCAAGGGAGAGTATCTCCTTAATAATAGTTTGATTGATCACATGCTGAAATATTACCATTTTTGATACTTTGGGTTTAGTCAAATTTAGTAAAACTTTGGTTTGGGAGCATGAATTGTTCTGGGAACATGCTTATAATTCAAAGTACTTGTCTACCAAAGCGAATTTCCCCATAAGAAATAACAGAAACTCAGATAATTCATTCTACAACCCAAAAATATTCATATAAAAATGATTACAATACTGTAAGAGTACAAAATAAAGAAAGTATAAAATATACAGAAAAGTAAATATATTAACTTGCACTCACCTTTGAAAACCCTCATGGCTGGTGTGAGGGAGTCAAGAGAAAGGAGGGTTACTGCATGGGACGACTTTCACTATTGCAAATGGAATCACTACCTATTGGCGGCTCAGTGGAACCCTTTTCTGGTTGTGCAGCTTTAACAAGGAACCCATCCAATGATGCTTCTGCCTCCTTTGGAGGATTTCATGGAAATCTGACTTTGCATTGTCATTAAACAGACTCACTGCTGGCACTGTTGGTCTTATTTGAGTGATGCTTTCCTACAGAATTTTGCAGTGTTCCCCACATTTTACATGTCTTCCAGTTTTGCACTATTTCCAACATTTTACACATCTCCCTATCTTCCTCTGTATATGAGATCTGCTCCTTAAACTCCTACTGCTAGGAGCAATGATAATCCTGCAGTACAGGGGGATGGAGGGGCAGAGGAAACCATTAGAGAAGTTGTGATCATGTGACATTCACCTGCTGCTAGTATTGTAAGACATGGCTTGTCTATCAAGTTCAAATTTATTATAAATGTTTACTGGTCTTGTGAAACATTCGCAGAACAAGTTACAGTCCAAGATTTTACTGTACATATTAAAATTAGATTTATCTATTGTTTTTTTTACTGTTGTTAAATGTTAAATGTGACATTTAAAAGGAAATAAAATTCCATAAGTGGCTGTCTATATCTCTGTATGTGATTGTCTTTAACTCAAGCCTCATGAATTACATTGTTTTCATCTCTGTCTTAAATTTTAAGTCAATATTCTAATGTTTCAATGAATGTTCCGTTAAAGTACATTTTAATAACTGCAATAAGTATAAATATCTTCCTCATCATTCTTATTTTTTAGATTGTGCTTTCCAAGGCGAAGCACATTTTTCTTTTGGATAAATTTCAAAATTACTTTTGCCAGATTCACAAAAACTCTATTTGGATTCTTCATTCGCACACTAGAAATATTTTTATTCCTTCAAGTTATTACCTGTTTATGATTTTGTAGAGAACGTGAGGTCTTTATATTTTATATATTTTCTCAAGATCATGTCTATGTATATAATATTTTTGATATTATTGTCAATGGGGTCCATTTTCAGATGCCATTTGTTTTTACCCTGGCGTCCTTCAAAATCACTTAATTAAGCTGTGTACTGTAACCGTGATTATCTGTCAAGAGCATTTTACTGCACGCACTCATTGTATTTTGTTTCCACTGTCATTATAATGTCACAGAGACCAAGACCTCCAAACACTAATAAATAACTCTGGTGGTGGTGGGCATTGTTCCTGAGCATAATTTGCTGGTATTGCTCTTTGGGATATTTACCCTTTTAAACTTGGCAGTGCTCCCTTGTTGGCTTTGATTCTTTTCAAGGACACCCATTAGAGAAGCGCTTTCCCTTTCCAAGTAAAATAAGCAGTGGACAAGACAGAATTTCCTCTGGTGCCTTGCAGTTTACTCACTGTAAAAATAAAGCAAAAATCTCTGTCTGTCTGTCTGTCTTTGGTTTTGAGGAATATTTTCATAGGGTAGCTTATCAGTATAGTTGTTCCCTGGTGCTTTGTAAAACTCCCAGTGGTCAGAGGCACAGTTATAGATTCCCTTTCCTAAACCCATGTCCAAGAGACATAACAAAGGCTAGGGTTAGGTTCATAGTTAGGGTGGAGGTTAGGGAAGCCCAGTTTAAATGTACTCCTGTGGTGACCATCAATGTTAGATTTTCCAAGATTCCCTGTAGAAATTAGATTTAAGTTACTAGATCCTCAAGACCTCCTTTAGAAGTATCTTCTGCTTTATATCAGTAGACAAACAAGCTCCTACAGTACATCTTGGAGAAAGGGCAGCCTTAGGGTTTTTGTAGGATCAACTACAAAGTATGCAAATGCTTGTAGCTCTCAAGTTAAGACAGGGTGTTGGTGAGTCTACCAGTAGCCGGGACCACATGGCAGCCGAGCCATCTAGACAGAGATGCAAACTGCCCCTGCAAATGTAGGGGAGACACTGGACACTGTCATGCCCTGTCCTTAGGAGAATACATCCGAGTTATCAGACAAACTTGGGAGTTGTTCACCCTTTGAAGTTGTTTGTGATGAGGAACCAGTCCTGAGTCTGGCTTAGTTTGACACTCCATGGACATGAAAATTCTGGAAATATCTCCACATTGAGAAGTGTACACAGTATAGTATGTCACAGACAGTGCACTCCTTAGGGGAAAGGCCCTGGATGGAAGCCTGAAAATGCAAAGGGGGCCTCTTTCTTGGTGAATGGTGTCTAGCAGTTCCTGTGGTGGGAGAGACATTTAGCGAGGTCCAGATTCTAGAAGTTTTTTTTGTCAGCTCCTTATATCATCCCTGCTGCCCCTAAAGCACCCAGAGGTGGCTCAAACTGACTCTCCTTCCCCTGCAAGTGAGAACCAAGGCACAGTCCCTTGAGGACTGGCTTTTGAGATGGGGATTTGTGGGTGTGATTCTCCATTGTTCCTTTGGGGAACCAAATGGTAAGTTCAGTGAGGAAAAGGGGACACTGTCTTGGGGACAATGGCTGTGGAAGGAAAAGGGAAGTAGGGGACAGGCCAGGATCTGGCCATGTCCCTGTTTGTCCCACATCTGGCCCACTGCCAAGCTTGCTTTTTGGAGGAGACCTACAGAGGGTGGCAGTGGCCAGGAATTGTCAGTTCAAGACAAGCATGACTCTGCCTTAAAAACTGCATAACTTGTAAATTGTCATCTTATAATTGGAGGATGTCAGCTGGCCACACATTTTTCAGATTACAGGAGATGCTAACCCAGCACCTCCGCCTGTCACTCACAATCTGGACCTCTGCACCACTGTGTACTCCATCAGGTTCAGGAGAACTTGAAGCCGAGCTGATGTCTACTTTTGGCAAGGAGACCCCAGTCCCTCAGCACATTGTGCATCCCAGGGTCTGGGTCTGTTGGGTCATTGGTCCCCGTCTCTCCCCATTTTGGGGATGGAGCGTGGGAAGAGCCGTGTTCCTGACCTCCTCCGGGCACCCCAGCTGCACAGCAGGAGCTGTGTCCCACAGCCTGGGTTTCCTCACCCTTCCGAGTTGAGATTTAATGATCTGTAGAGTAAACCCCCTTCCACCACACACCAGTGGGAACAGGCGATAATGCGTTATCTCTCCTGCTAACCCCTTTCTAAACAAGCGCATCCTCCAGTCGATCTGAGACCAGATAAGAGGAGGACCCAAGGTCCCCTTTGAAAATGGTAATGAATCCAAACAAGAATTCTTGGAGGGATCATTTCTGCTCTGGTTTGCATTAGCCCTTCAATTAAAGGGTTTACACAAGGGGGCTGATGGGGGGGGGGCTCTACCACATGAAAGGGAGGAAAAGCCGAGCCCTAAAAGGAGGCGTTCCTTAGCTTTCTTTGGCTGTGTTTCCCAGACCTTGGGAAAGATCGGCCTTTTTCAAAGGAGAGGTCATGTGGAGGGAGCGCGATGAGAGGCCGGCTGCATGGGTTGGCCCTTCCTCCCAGATCTGCAGTGCCCCAGCCTTCCTTTGACAGATCAGAAGAAGGGGAAATGAGGAGACAGTGATTCTGGGGGCACCTGAAGCCTATAGAGATGAGGTGAGCATGTCTCCAGGTCCCCCTTCTTGGGAAGCAGTCTCAGCACCAGCTCTGAGCTATGTGAGGATAGCCGCTCCCTCTCATCAGGCTGAGATGAGGAGTTGTGTGTGGCCACCACTGTGTTGGATCCTGGAACTGCAGCTTCAGCCTGGGGCTTTCTCAGAAACACTGGACACTGCTGGGCTGTGGAAGGGGACCCTACTGAGCCCCAAGGCCAGGAGGACCCCTCTTTCCATGTCTCCCAGGCCCTCATGCAGGGTCCAAATAAAAGAGGTGTCCAGTGAGCCCTCCCATCCTTCCTTCCATCCTTTCCTTCTTTCCTTCTTTCCTGGTACTGGGGATTGAACCAGGGCCTTCGCACTGAGCTGTGTCCCCAGCCCTTATTATTTCAAGATCTTCTAAGTCACGGAGTTGCCCATACTGGCCTTTAGCTTGTAGTCTTCCTGCCTCAGCCTCCAAGAGTACTAGAATTATAGGAGGTGTGCTTTTCTTAAAAGGAGTCTGAGAAGATATTTTTGAAGAATTAAAAAGGTCCTACTGTCTCCTTCTTCTTAAGAAGATAAACTCCAAATCATACTATCGTAATCCTGAGTCAGACAACTTCCTTTTTTCCATTACACCCTCAAGAGTATGAGGGGCTTCAGGGGTGCCTTGCCTGAAGCCCCTCTACAGTCCCTTATATTTCCTAGACATAGAGGTTTGGAAGATAGTGACCCTGCCTTCAGTTCTAGGGTGGGCCCTGATTGGACAAAACCATTTCTCAGGAAGAGGGAATAATACATGCAAACTAGACCTTGGCCAATCAGAGCATGCCATTCTTCTCTCCTTGGTTATGGATAGGGAGCATCCAATCAGGACATGGATATGAATGTGGAAGCATATAGATCTGGCTGCCATGTGTGATCATGGAGACAGGAACAGCAAACACAAAGAGCTGGACAGAGCTGAGCAAATGGCCGAGGCACAGAAATGGAGTCAGATAAAACAGTGTGTGAATATGAAAAGAGCCAGTGAAGGTTTCTGTTGGGTCAGTGGTGGTGAACCTATGGCACATGTGTAGCAGTTGACTGAAGGTTCTAAAAGGTTCGCCATCACTGCGTTAGGTGCAACGATAACTAAGTCAAGTCAAGACAAGAAGTCTGATACTCGGATCCACAGGCCTAGGATGAGGGGCGGGGAGTCAGGTCAGATGCCATGTTGATAGACATGCAGAGACGATCTTGTCCTTCATCAGGGGCGCTGTGTCGGCATCCTCTAAGGGGTCTCTTTCTCTCTGAGTCCTGAGCTGATGGGTTTGGTTACACAATTGTGTTTGGAGCAGATTAACACCTGTGATATTCACTGGCACCCAGAGGATGGTTCAGGATTCACTCTAAGAACAGAACTAAATAGAGGAGATACAAGTCTGGGCTTTGCAGACTGCTGGGCCTCAATGGCCACATGTGGGTGGCACCTGACCTAACACAATGGCATCTGGGAAAATGCAAACGCTATGCTTTGCATGAGTGTCCTCAGGAGCCCAGATGTGGAAAGACGGGCATCAGACTGTGGCATTACTTGGAGAAGGTGGGACCCCTAGGAGGAGGGCCCTGGTGGGAGGAAGTGAGGTCACTGGGAAATTTAACTCAGTTGCCCAATGGTGCCACAATTTGTCAGCACTGAGCACTGTCATTAATGTCTTTGACAACAGAATACCCAGGAAGTTGCATGCTGATGTTGAGCTCAGTTTTCTCTTAAAGTAAATAGGGATGCTTCATGTTAGCAGTCTTTACTGCACCTGCAGAGAATAACCTGTTCAGGCATTACTATTTTATATTAAAGGGTTTCTTGTTATTGGTTTATCTGATCTATTATTTATATAAAAGATGGAAACCAGTCATGTTTGATACTGACTTCTTTGAAACATATTGGCTGTTTTTGGAGAGCACCCATTTATTAGGCTTTCAGAGTTTGTCAGTCTTTATTTTAGTATTCATTCCATTCCTTTTGATCATAGATAATTTAGATCAAGTGTTGACTTCCATGGGGGATTTCTACACTTAACCCCTTTATCTACCCAAAGCTTGCTCTGCTGTCTAGATGTAAGATACAGATCTATTAAGAACCATAAACATGGATCGAAGTCCTTTTCTTCCTTCTCTCTGCAGACAGCTGCCTCATTCTCCCAACAGCCGTTACTCTTTCCATGTCTTAGTTACTTTCTCATCACTGCGGTATAGTACCTGCCACCCAAGACTTAAAGGAGGAAGGATTTCGTTTCACAGTTTGTAAAGCTCACAGTCAGCTGACTCCAAGACAGAAGGGCCTGGGTGAAGCAGAGCTGCTCATGGCATGCGATCAGGAAGCAGAGAGAGGAGCCAGGGCAGGAGAGGAACCTTCCCAGGCCACGCTCCCATTGACTCACCTCCTGCAACCAGGCTCCACCTCCCAACCTCAAGCTTAGTATAAATTCATGGTAGACTAAGCCTCCTGCTCACCTTAACCCCATTCTCTCAGTCTGTCTTGGAAATTTGAGAGCCCAGGCAACCCAACTCCTCTCTGCATGCATATCTTGATTTTCTCTGCAGAGTGGGCTCCAAGAGGACTTTTCTGCAGCCTTTAGTCATGGCCTAGTGCTTTATAGTGTGCTTTATAGTGACAGCATCCTCTGCAGTCACAGGCTGGGCCCCTGGGTCATCCTCACCACCCAACCAGTGTCCAGGCAGAACATCTGCTCCTGTGTCAGGGGCATCAGATAGCAATGTGAACAGGAATTGCTGCCATGGAGCAGAAAACCACCTAACATGGGACACGTGTGATGCAGCCCTGATGGAGGATGGAGTTAGCTTGGCATTGCCTGTCATTAGGTCTTAGCTCTTTGGCTATACTTTTAGAGAAATTGAAACCTGAATTGTTCCTAAACAGCCAGCTTGATTTTAAAAACGGGCACCCAAGGCCCACATTGAGAAGCTGGGTTCTAAACACCAACCTGGACAGAGGGTGCCCCAAGGCTGGGCTGCAGCTTCCCCCCACAACTCTAGCTTTGTCCTGAACCAGGTCACCAACCCCTGGCCTCCAGCTCATAGCTGACCTTGGGTTACATCTTGTTGGCTTTGAAACAAGAAGCTGAGTTCCCCTTTCCAGTCACAAATTCCGTTCTGTGTCCACTTCATTCCATGCTAAATGACACTGTTTCAGACTCGCCCTTCCTGATGTGTGCGAATCTTATCTCATATCCTGTGGGACAATGGCTGGGGCAGGGCAGCCTGATTACCCAGTGTTCAGTTTCCATAAACAAAATCCACCCGCCTTGCCCCCTACTGCCTGAGAGGTCAGCAGGGCTGATTCCGGGGAAATGGTGTTATCAGTCTGAGCTGGTGACATAAGCAGATGGGTCTGAGGTGACACTCAGCAGTGTCCTTGGTCTCTCACCATGTCTGCCCTGATGGTCACACTGATGGCTGCAGGGAATTTCACATGCCCAGCATTTATGCCCCTTACCCTTGCCATAGCCCTCTGTTTTCCTTGGGGGACCCACCAGCTCCTATTTTCACCGCCCTGCCAAATGTACCCGACATTGTAGACATGGGAATGTGTTCCAGACCAGACCAATTCAGTCCTCACACTCATGAAATGCAGAAGGAATTGGCCTGGACTGATTGATGGGAAGGCAGAGCCCCCCTTAAGGAGCCACAGGCTACCTCATGCTACCCAGGGCTCACTCCAGCTGGCCAGCTCTGGGCTTTCCTTGGGTTTTGCAAGACGTTTCCTACTTTTTCTATTTCGCTTTACTGTGCCAGGACGTGTAGATGCTATGTCAACTACAGAACTTCTCTGTTCTGAGACTGATAGGCAGAAGGGGGTCACCAGAGGAGAGCCCAGGAGCCAGGGGAAAGGGTGATGGAGGAGGGGCCAACATGAAGATGATGCACAGGTCCAGGGTCAACCAGGAACCCGGGGAAGAGGTTTCAGGGGAATAAGGAAGGCGGAGATGGAGGGTGGCACTGTGACTTGTGGCTGGAGATCTTTACGGGATGGAGAGACTGCATGATCAAGGCAGCTGAGGGATCCCAGAAGTGGAAGCACATAAGGCAAAGCAGTCTACAGTCCTGCGGTTCAGTCACAGGAGGATGAGGGGAGAGGCAGACCAGGACCCTGAACAGGCAGGCAGATATATTTACCTAATTCCAATCCTGTGAGTGTTCATTCAGTTACCACCAAGGCACTGGCCTAGGAAACCTTTGACTTCACCCTCACGGGGACCTGGTTTGCTCTGTAGCATTCCAGTCCCCTGGAACCATGCTGTCCAGCTTTGGCGTCCTCCTGTGAGTTTCCAGAGCACCGAGGATCCCAGGGTAAATGTGTGCTCTGAGCATGTGTTTTGGCTGAGAGCTCCCAGGGACCTCCTGCGGCTCTCTTGGGGTGGGGCAGACAGGGCAGCTGCATGACAAGTTTTCCTTCCAGGACCCAGGGTGGCTGTTTATGGGGCAGTGTGACTTGTGCTGAATGGAGGTCGGGGCGCAAGTATCATGGCTTTTCCTAGCCTGACATGTGGTGTTTGGGGTTCCAAGCCCATGCACCCACACTTTGCCTTCTCACTCCAGCCAGGTGCCCTCTGCCTATAGTAGCCAGAAGCCCAGTGGGCAGCTGAGAGCCCTGGCTGAAGTGGGAGATGGATGACGCCATCCTGGACACAAGGGGAGCCGGACATGAGAAAATGGCTTCTTTCCCTCAGGGGAGCCTGGCCTGACTTTTTTCTTAAAAGATTTAAAAATATTGCTCATAATTTTATTAACCACATATTCTCTTTGATCTATCATCTACCAATCTACTTCCTTATTGAACCACATGGGCCATTTTAATTATGATTTTTATACATAAAATTAATAGCGCTGAAAAGATCCTTTATTGTGGCATTTCAGTCATGCAGTATTAAACCTGTACCTCTCTTTCCACGGGCTGATAGAATTTTAAAATGTGAAGTATGCAAGGAGATTTTTATTGCTGATTACATCGAGAATGGCTGTCTGTGCCTGAAAGTGAATATTCATACAACAAAACTTCATCTGAACCATCAGCTCTGTCCATTCTATTACTTCCATTTCACTGATTAGATGGGGCCACAATCTGCAGAATCATCCAGTCCACAATGCACAATGCACAATGCACAATGACCGAGTAGGGGCAGAAAGGGTGTTGAAACAGGCAGATCCATGACTGAGCAGAGATCGCCACAGGTGAAGGCCAAGGCCAAGGCTGAGTGTCAGTCTATACTGAGGGTGAATTTCAGTCTCTGCCTCTCTGTGTATTTAATATTTAATGCACATGTTCAATAATGGAACTGAAACAAAAAGCTTTGTGCAGAATACTTATTTGAACATATACATGTATGTGTAAAGCACAATGGAAAGAGAAAGTACACACACACGTACACACACACACCTCTTCTCCTTCCATTGTACTTCCTCTGGTCCACTCACACCCCATTAAACTCATGTCTCTCGTCACTCTTGAAGCTATGTGATAACCCACAGCATCAAAAGCACTGGAAGGAGCATCTGAAACTCTGCCTCCCTCCTTTGTCCATTGACCCATTCATGAGCAGAAGGCAGAGGCCCTGCAGCCCACCCCAAGCTCCCCAGAGCTCTATTGCTCCCTCATCTGCAGCCTCCTACAAGGCCAGGGAATGTCTGTTTCTTGGGAGGCTCCAGGAGTCGGTAGACATCAAGAATTCCACATTTGGAAGATGAAGAAGTTCTGATAGCTGGTCCCAAGAAAGTGTGGTGATGCCTCCCTCACCATGGGCCACTGTGGATGGAGAAATGGAGAGGGCGCATCTGGGCTGAGACTTGAAGAGTGCCCTGAGGGGTCCCAGGTGTTGGACCGAAGAGCCAGGTGGAGATGAGGCAGCAGCTGGGCTGCAGAAAGCGAGTGTGAGACCCCCAAGCTGCTCAGGTCCCTGGGATTTTGGAAATGTTCACCTCCCCTCAACAAAGTTGGGGTGCAATGGGAGTGGGGTGCAGTTCACCCTGAAGGGGAACTGGTCTTAGGATCAGGCTTGAGAGATGGCCTGTGAGATGTGAAGCCTCAAGTAAGGAGCCAGCACTGACCTCCTTCTTTGGGCAGGAAGCCAGGCTTGGTCACTCCCACAAAGAGCAGAGGTCTCTTTGGGGACTGTCCCAGCTGCTCCTCACTTATAGCCACCCACTCAAGGGGAGTTCTGCAGGGACTCAGGAGTCCATGGACAGCTGGCAGGAGCAGTTGGTCTGTCATCTCCCTATTTCCACTCATAGGACCGTCCCCAAGGGCTGCCTGGAATGCACCACAGCCCAGTCAATGAGCTGGTGCCAGAGAAGCAAGGCCACACCACAAGGAGAAAGGAGGGCAATCCGAGCTTGAAGGTGGTGCTCAGCCTGCAGGACCAAGTGGGAGGATGGGCACCCTTGTGAGCCCCACAGTCTGGGTCCCACCCTGGCCTTCTCTGGACTCCCTACCCCCACCCCAGCACCAGCACACAGAGCAGCCTTCTCCGGAATTGTCCATAGCCTGGACCTCCTCCTGACCCTGCCCTGCCTGAGACTAGGGCAGGGAGGAACGTGCCATGGCTGCCGGACATTTGTTCACGGTTATGCGTGTGGCGTATCAGTCAGGAAACAGCTCGTTAATCACCAGCAGGTTCTGCCCAAACACAGCTATCAAAGGAGCAGAAGTACACACTGTCCCCTGGCTGGACTCGGCTCAGCTGGGCCTGGTGCTGAGCAGACAGCCCACACCAGTGATAACTGGTTTAAAATTGCCCAGCTGCTGTGTGTTTAATCGGCATCCAGAAAGAGAAGAGGAGGGGACCTGGCACATCCACGTCAAGGGCCTATCTTGGGAGTGATGGTGTGCATTTCCTGGGGAGGGCAGCTTTTGGGGACCTGGTGGTGTCACCCTGAGAGACTCATACCTGGTGGGATGGGGCCAGGAGGGAGGCAGGGGATTACTTTTGGGAGGGAATGTCACTGGGGGATACCCAGCTCAGACCCATGCTTCCGAGTCTACCATTGTTGCATCTATGAATTGTCATCCTTACGGCTGCTGCCCAGGTCTGAGGCCCAGTGGCTGCTGCACTGGTCCTGTATGACCTCCTGCATCATCTCTGGACTCTGAACTAGTCCCCCATACAATCCCAGAGTGAGCTCTGACATGAAAGCCTTTAGTAAGGCCAGGGAACCCAGGACATCATGTAGACTGTGACCAAAGTGGCCACCCACATCACATGTGTGTGAACGCGTGCCCTGGAGGGATCAACAGAAATGAATAGCGACTGTAAGACCAAGGCTGGGGTGTTGCACATGGACCCCGGAGTCTGCAACCATCGCACAGTCTCAGTCTAACCCCTGAGGCTCTAACAAACACCTCAGGATGAGCACTGTGATGGGGAAGAGAGAGATTTGGTCCCCAGTGGGCACTGGCCTGGCATCTGCCTGGCACCTGGTGAGGGCCATGGGCTGCACTCCAGCATGGCAGAGGCATTCCACGGTGAGACAGGGCAAGCACACTGTGCTGGCTCTATCTTCCTCTTCTCATGAAGCCATCAATACCATCCTGAGGCCCTACCACCGACCTTGTTGAAACCTAATGACCTCTAAGTACCATTAACACAGGAATTTGGGGATTAAGTTTCCAACACATGAACTTGTGGGACACATTCAAACCATAGCAGATGTACACTTGAATTGAAAAATAAGTTATGGAGAACAAACAGTGGGAGCCAGGTTCCCACTATTGGATGGGAGGTCGGGGACAAGAAGGGGAGGACAGTAGGAGTGAGCTGGAAGCATCCGTGCAGACTCATGAGTAGCCAGATGGATACAGATGGATAAACAGGATAAACACAGATGTCAGGATGGGTAAATCTCTACACAAGGGATGCACGCATGCGCATTTCCAAAGTTCTTCTGTAGGCTCAGAAGCAATAACAGGCCAGGGGCAGCAAGCATGCAGGCTCCAGATCCTGGCTTCTAACATCATTTCCCAGTAAAAGGAACCAGGTCTCCTTTGGCTAATTCTGGGGCTGGAGCAAAACATAGACAAGACTAGCTTGAGAACCTTGTAGGGCAGAAAGGAAGGCTGTGCTCCTGAGGTGACTCCTGAGGGACTGGAATGTGTCCCTACTGCTTGATTGTGACAGGAACATCATTCCAAGATATGCATAACAGGAGGAAGGGTGGTCAGGGGCTGTGGAACCTGCCGTTCCAGCTCAGCAACTTTTCTGTAAATCTAAAACTCTCTGTAATACGAAGGTGGTCTCTTAAGAAGTCACTGATACTTTGTGTAAATTTTGTTATAAAAAAGAGAGGGAGGGAAAAAAAAAAGAGCTCTAACGGATATAACAACAAGTGTGTTTAGGGATGTTAAATAGCTGACTATATTAATGTTTTTGGATCATTGAACACAGCTGTTTGCAGTCTCTCCGTTTGAATGTCTACTTTGTATTCTTTGATACTGTGATTTGAGCAACTATTTCCAAGATGATATTATGTAATCTATTAACAGGTGATTTCTTACTGTTATGTTTATTTTTTTTTTTTGTAGTTCTGTATTATGTGTAACCTTACACTGCTTTGTCTTGTTTTGTGTTTTTCTCTTTTTCCTCTTAAATAAAAAAAAAAAAAAAAAAAAAGAAGTCACTGATAAGGTGCCACTCTGCCTTTCTCTGTAACCTGTCCCAGGTCTTGGCTACCTCCTCACCTTCTTGGGTCCCACTCCTGGCTGCTCCTGCTCTTCTCATCGGGCCTGTAGGGGTGCTGCTTAGTCACCCTGTGTGCTGTCCCTTCCTTGGACAGCTCCCTGCCCTGTGCTCAGCTCCTCTTTCCCATAGCGCGCGCACACACACACACACACACACACACACACACCCATTTGCACTTTCACAACACACAAATGTACACTTATGCTGTCACACACATATGCACACATCCTCACACCTATGCCTACGCACATGCACACTTTCCTGCATGCACATATGCTGGCAGACTTGCATATACACCAATACATGTACCTGAGAGCACACAGGTTCCTAACACACACAGACATATACACAAACATACAGCCTCTGTCACAGCTTATGTCTGCTGTGTTTCATGTGTCTCCCCAGCAGGTGTAAAAGACCCCAGAGAAAGGCATGTCCTCATTGTTACTGTGAGAGAGCACAGAGCAGAATGATCACCCCCACTAGGTCCCAGGCAGCAGGTGACCACAGTCTCCAGGGATTATCAAAGTCATCCTCAAATCATTGAGCAATTCAAGTTTACACTAGCAGTGCAAAGATACCCAGTGTTGCACACTCCACTGACACCTGCCCCATGCTTGTTTTCTAGAAGTCTAGAATCAAATCATGCATCCACACACCAAGAATATGGAAGTGTATCTGTAGCTTAACGGCCACACTGCAGCAGTGTGGCTGTCAAGGCGGAAAACACATGAGATGACAGGTGAACATTAAAGCCACAGAAGAAAGGGGTGTTGGGAGCAGATGGCAGATGGAAACATGTATGAAATGGGCTTTTCTTGAAAGCAGAAGTTATAGCAATTCTAGTTGTCCTGAGGCTGCATGGAGATCAGATGACAGAGACAGTTCAGAGCCTTCCGTTTCTGGATGGACACTGGGAAGCTGCTTTAGAGATGCTGGCATGGATAATGATCTAGAGCCCTTCAGGTTTTATCAACCAGCTCAGGACTTAAAGTAGGCAAAGTTTCAGCACTTGTCAGAGTATTGGGGAAGAGGCTTTTTGTAGAGTGGCTTTGGGGGCTCATGGCTTGGATTCTAGGTGCCTTTACCCGCAGGAAGGTAACAGAAGAAACCCTCCTGGAAATGATGTCATCACCTTCAATCTGCCAACAAGGCTGCCTGAGACCATGCCAGGGTGGGATGACTTGATTCCAACTTGTTCAGCGCAATTTCTGACAACACATTGTGTCCTCTTTCACCCTATCTACCAGCTCTGCCACTATGTGATTCCTAGCTCTGCTCCTAAGTCAGAGAGGCCACTAAAAGTCAGGCCCCCTGTCAAGTCCAGAGCTGGCCACCCTCAGATCCTCTCCTACCTATGCCAGGACCCTGCTCACTAAGGGGCCTTGAGGGACTTATGCTTGGGTGTCCAGCACTGACACCCACAGTCAGCAGGAACTGGAGCCCAGGGGCCTGGTGGCTGCCTGGGAGGCACTGCTGGCTGATGGTGCTCTGCTTGAGGTGGGACCTGCTAGCTGATCCCTAGGTATCTCTAGAGCCCAGAGCTGCACTGCATTCCTGGATGAAATGGAGAGCATGTCCCTTTCTCTGTCCTGTGCGGTGGACAGGGCAGGTGACACCCTCTTCCCAACTGCCCCCTCTCCATGGGAGTTCCCAGCAAGGGCTTTGCAGAGTCTGCACCATCTATGTCGCATCTTCCCAGCACCTAGCACTCCACAGGCACTGGTCTCCCAGTCCTAGGCAACCCCCAGATGGCTCCAGCTGGTCCATCGTACCCTGCAGCCTTCAGGGAGAGCTCCATCTGTACATCAGTCTGTACATGGGTGGGCAGTGAGAATCTCAAGGTTAGGAGTGTCATTGTTTATCTCTGTAACCCTATTATTTAACACATAGCTGGCACATGCCAGGCATTAAATCAAGGATTTTACCCTGAATTAGTGATCAGGGAATGAATGAATGCTTGCCCACCACTCCTTAGTTGAGCCCCTATACTGCCTCTCCAGCCAGATCGTGAGTGATTTCAGGACAGGAGCTCCCTGTCACGCTCTCTAGGGTCTTTCTGTCAACACAGCCACACGTGCAGCCCTGGGCTCCAGGAGCAGTAAAGACAGCGGTCTGAGAGGGTGGGAGGGGAGACAGCTGCAGGGAACCCTGTACCTGCTCATCAATCTTGATCACATCTTGGACACAGGGCCATGAGGTGATCTTTCTACACCTTGAGACTGAGCTGGGAGCCACCAACTCTGTAATATCCTCAGAGCTGTGTATATTTTTACTAAAATGCATTTGACAAGTTCGCGATATCTTTGACCTTGGAAAGATTAAGATGGACCAAGTCTGGGACTCACTGGAGATTGCTCGGGTGTACAGATGACTCTTGGCTCAGCAGCTGGCTTGGAGCTCTGATCTGCTACCATGAAGGGGTCTGAAGGGCCCGCAGGAGGGAGAGGCCCAGGGAAGAGGCCGAGGCATGAAAGGGAAAAAAGGCTGCCATGTTGACACATGCACAGGACAACCCCAGAGCCCCCAAGCTTGTCCGAAGAGTCTACTTAGCCTGGATGAAGAACCCGTTCCCCACTCCCAAATGTCCCAAAGCATCTGATAGACATAAAATACCGGACTTGCAGGGGACAGCGCTTCAGGGAGCAATCGTGAGAGCTGGGCTGATGTCAGCCCATTCTTAAACAGATCGTTAATTCACCCAACTAATATTTATTGACCAGAAAATGGCTACTTGGAGAACTTCTTGGGTTTTGAAACATCCCCATATATCTTTTTTCTCTCTCTTTTCCTCTCTACCTCCTCCTCTGTCATCCTCATAAAACTGTGAGAAGAAAAATGTCCTCTGAGTCTGCAGTTGACCAAGGATGTGAAAAGACAGCAAGATGGCAGCTGTAAAAAGATGACCCAAGTCCCGGCCACAGTGCAAGTGATCTGAGGTACCCAGGAGGCCAGCTGGCCAAGGAGGGAGAGGGCTTGGGCTCCACCGGACCAGACCTCGGAGGTCTCCCGTTCAGAGGAAATGGGCTGTTTAATGATAACAAAGTCCTGCAGTTCTGTACAAGCTTATAACAGAGTAGTGGCCACAGACCACATGCTGTCCCATGCCATAGCTCTCGGGTCCTTTGCAGCTGCTCTGAGGATCCCGAAGCCAACATGGCAGCCTCTCGCGGTTCCTGGCCTGGCACTCTGTGGCTCGGCCCTTCTGATTTATGATTCCCTCTCTGTCCTTGAGTGTCTAACAGCAGAATTAGCCATGCAGCTCTGGGTTAGGAAACCAAACATCGGAACCTGGTTAAATGTTTGCCTTCTCCTTGAGAGGCGATGACTGGTACCAGGTGAATAAGGTGTACGGGCTTTGTGACAGCTGCTTTGGTTCTTGGGGGCCCTGTGCTCTTTCCCCTATTTCCCCCCAAGGTCCAAAGAAGTGAGGCCATCACTTATTTGGAGAGAGCTCACTCTCATAATAAGGACCAAACTTGGCATTTCTAGACCATAAGGAAAATGGAGGCTATGATGCATTTAGGAAATACAGGCACGTAAGGCCATACACAGCTGGAACATCTGGCCTTATAAAACTAAAAATAACACCCCATAAAATATATGATAGTCATTTATTTTGACAGCTGAAATACACTTTCCATTGCTCATGACTGTGAACCTCAGTGGGGCAAGAGCCTTGCATTTGTGTATTCTGGGATCAGTGACATCTCAGTCATATGGGTCTCTCATTCTACCTTCTTTTCACAGTTCCCCAAGCATCTGGAACTCCCACCCCACCCCCGCTCCACTTTGCTTAAAAGGCCTTTTCCTGTGCTTGGTTTCCACCTCAGAGCTTTCTTTAGGCTCCCTTCCCGAGGCTCAGGCTGGTGGCCCCCCAGCCCTTGGGTATGAAGACTCTGCATCTTGCTCAGCACCGTCTACCCTTCCCTTCTTGGCTATTTATTTAGCGGGCTCGATGCTCCTGAGCAGCAGAAGTCATGCACGCAGGATGCCTGCCTCCCTCTCTGCTCCAAGGCTCAGCTTCTTTTCTGGGTGACATAAATGTCCATCAGGATTAGCCAGATGGCCACTGACCTCAAAGCTTCCCAACCCAAGGGCCTGCTCTCTCACTGCTCAGCACTGTGTCCCAGGGCTTTCACTTGGACTCATCCTTAAAATGGTCCATGTATACCATCTGCAATTTTCCGCCCCAGAGCCCTCGAACAGTAATCTCCCCGCATTTCAGCCCCATCCCCCACAGCTCCCCAGCCATTTCTCTGAGATGTAACCCTCGGGCTTCTCTCTGCTCACCTGTCCCCCTCAGCCCTTCACGGTGCGGACATCATCCCAGGCGTTGGACTCTACCACCACATTTGTACTGTTGTCTGCCTCCTCAAGTCTGCGTCCTTTTATTTTTCTCCTCTAGCAAACCCTTGGGGAGCCTCTCCTTCTGCCTGTGTAGTGTTTGTCCTGACACCTACCATGACTGACTCATTTAAACCTTATAAAAAGCCTGTGGTGTGAGGAGCACCAGATATATCCATTTCAAAAGTGAGGAAGTCAAGGTATATGGAGACACATAATTTGCTGGGGGAATGAAAACAACTCTGAGTCATTGCCCTATAAGTTTAGTTCTTTGCTGTCATATTTGTTCAAAAATCTTACCTACAAAATTATTCTTTTCATATCATTAATTAGGGTATTTTTGTTATTGAGCTACTGAAAATTGTTGTGTTCATTTTATGATGTATTCCTTTGTAATTTGTTCAGAATTTTGGCCCTCAGGAAGGTGGACCATCCAGAAATCAGAAGTGAAAATTATCATATGTCTGTTACATATTAGTCTTTCAGATTATTAACTTGTTTAGAGTCAACTAGAAATAAGATGCTAAATTAAGAAAGAAAAACAAACTTCAATTAATTGCTAACCCCAGTTGGTTGTTTGTTTGTGACCACCCAGAATGCACCATTGATTCTGAAGGGGTCAAATATTTTTGCAAATCTAGATTCCCTCCCCTTAATATTTAGCCAATAGTATGAGAATCATCTGGTTAATTATTAAATATTTAACAACTCTTATTAATGGCATCTTTATTTAAACCAAAGCCTGTTTTTAATCTATATTTTTATTTCTGTTTTTGAAGTCAGAGAATTTTCATCTTGTCTACCCTGGATTATATTTTCTCTGGAATTCTTCCTGTGATTTTTGATTTGTTGGCTTTTGTCTTTGTAACTGAAAAGTTTTATGGGTCACATTGAAACCTGTGAGAAGCTTAAAAGAGCAGCTTATTTATTCATTGATTCATTGATTGATTCATGTAACAGTGAATAAGGAGGCAGATGTCTGAGACCCCCTTCTATGTAGACAGGATCGCGATGTTTGAGATATCTGGACTGGTTTTCATTCTCACCTGTGCTGTGAGTGTGGTGCCTTCTGCACCTGGCCAGTCTAAGGGACAGTCCTTACCACAGCACACTAACAGCTTCCCCATGCTATGCCATGGACCACTTATGCATGCAGATCCCATTTGGAGCCTTGTTCTGTCTGGTGTGGTTTCTAAATTTTTTCTGCTATTGACATAGAGTGGTACTTAAGCTCTAGACACAGTGTTCCACTTCAATAAACAAAAGTAGGAAGCACACACACACACACACACACACACACACACCAACAAAAGAAGATAACCCACTGTTGAGAGGCAGAGGAAACAACTGTTTAGACTCAGACATGCCACAGCTTTTAGAACTATGGAGTAGAAATTTTAAAACAATTTATTAATGTGTTTGATGGTTTAGTCAAAAATTCAAAGCATGCGTATGCACAGAACGGAAAGTATCAGAGAAATGGAAACTGTAAGAAGGGTTCAATTGTAAATTAAAAACAAAACAAATCCATCAAAAACTAAAACACGATATTGGAAATGAAATAAAGGATGTCTTTGATAAACTCATTCATTGACTTTACATAACTGGGGAAATAATCAGTAAACTTGAAGATAGATGCACAGAAATAAACCAGGCTGAATGAGGGAAGAAGGAAGAGGGGGAGGAAAAGGAGAGAAAAAGGAGAAGGAGAAAGGAGGAGGAGGAGGAAAAAAGAGAAAGGGAGCAGAAAAGAAAGAGGAGAAGGGGAGGAGAAAGAAGAGGAGAAAGAACAAACCTGAGATTTGTTAAGCAAAATTTTTTAAAAATTTAAGCAACATGGATGTCCCAGGAGGAGAAAAAAGATAAAGAGAAGAAATACTTGACAAACAGTAGCCAGGAGTTTTCTAAAAGTAATGAAGTATGTTGAACTATAGAACACTAAACAGGGTAATTTTTTTTAAAACTTGGTATTATAATCATACTTTTAAAAAATATATAGTCAATTTTGAGGCAGTCAGAGAAAAATGACATATACAGAAAAATAAAGATAAGAATTACAGCCAACTTCCTAACAACAACTATGCAAACAGGAAGTCAATGGAGTGCTGTCTCTAAAGCACCAGAGAAACTAATGTGCTGGCCCCGTGTTCTAGATTGAGTGAAAATATTGGTTTTACAAGTAAAGATGACATAGAGGCTTTTTCAGGAAGTCGAAAGCTGAGAAAATTTTATTACCAGGGAATCTAAGCTACATGGGATGTTAAAGAGAGCTATGAGGCAGAAGGAATTTGATGCCTAACAGAAATTAGGACGGACACACCGAGTGAGCTCCCCAGATGGCAGGAATGACAGCAATGGCCAAGAATGCCACAGTCAGCCTTCAGGAGTGACACCTGTGCATGTTGTACTGTGTGACCCTGGTCACATGCGGCCGAGAGAGAGCATACAGAACAAAGGCTCCCTGGGGAATGTGTTATGCCCCTGAGCTTCTGGTACTTACATGGACACATAAGATCATGGAAAACCCTCTCAAACTGCAACTCCCTGGACTTGCTTTCTCCATTACAAATGCTGTATCTCACCCCAAAAATGCCTGGCTTTTGTTTGAGAGATTCCTATCAGTGTTTTTGCTCAGTACCATAGCACTTGTCTGTCATTTACCAGACTGTTTTGGCATAATCAGAAGGACTCTGTTTCCATCTTTTCCCTGAGAAAACTGAAGCCCCACAGCTGTGAAGAAGAGTAGTCTAGCTGAAATAGCACTGGCCTGGAACTTAGCTCCCAGCCCTGGCTTCAAGGCCTCACACCTTCCGGGCGCTGACTTCCTCATCTGTGAAACATGGTCGCACCTGCAGCTCATGAGTCACCTTGAAAGTGTAAGATGTCCAAGAACGGGTGTCATGACAATGATGAGAATGTCCACAAGTGTCTGTGTGCTCTGTCACCTATGGCTAGATAACCTGGCCAAGTCACTCAGCCACCCTGTACTGCTGAAAAGAATAATTCCTCATGGGTCTGTTCTGAGCAAAGTGAGCTGATGATTGCAAAATGCTCAAAATATTATCTAACACATAATAGACGCCTTCTATTAGTATTAGTATTAGTATTTCAGAAATAGAAATTTTGATTGTAACCCAAATGGAAAATATGTGGATGAGAAATTTATCCATTTTAAACATATATGTAAAAATCTGTTAACAAAAGTGCTAGATAATCTTCTGGTAATTTTCTTTAACTATCCCTGTTTCTGATCTTAGTAGGATTAACTTTTCTGATAAGCCTTATAGCTCACGTTTTAAACTGTGACAAAAGAATCGTGGACTGAAATTTGTCTAAGTACTCGAATATCAGAATGATGTAAGTAGCAGAAAAGAGCTTCTCAAAAACAGAAAACTATTTAGGTAAACAAAAATAAAGTAATTAAATAACCATGTCCACAAAGAAGAAAACTGGAAAAAGAAAAACTAAAAAAAGTGACTCTTAGTCACTTTCTTTTTATATTGCTACTTGAAAATAAACTAAAAACAAAAAAAGAAAGAAAGAAGGGGGGGAAACTTCTGAAATACTTGTGGCCAAACCAATGTTAGTATCTATTTTCAACAGGCTTCATTTAAGCCTCCATCATGTGGTAGAGAATGGTCCTGTGGCTGAGTAAGACCCTGCAATTTGAAGGCATAAATGGAAGCAAACATGTACCAGTGAGCTGGTCTCTCATTCAGCAGAAAGCTTTTCTTGCAGACTGCCCACAATATCCAGCCAGCATTTCAGGGGAAAACTACACTTATTTTTTGAAACTCAAATGTCTCTACATTTGAGCAATGGAGTTGTTTTTTTAAGAAGTAAATGATCAAGCATGCAAGTAGTAGACACCTGTATCCACAGACAGGGCTAGAGAGGCACCAGCATCTTTATTCTGGTCTATGAAGTCCAAAACAGTGCTGCAGACACCCCGGAGGCAGTTAGTCCAGTACCCAGGAGGACATGAAAGTTCAAGGTGCTTGAGTCTCCTGTGTGAAATGGCACAGCATTAGCATAAAACCCATGCCCATCTGCTTTAAATCGTCCCTGGGTTACTTCTAATATGGAACCCAATAGTTACATGTCACTTCCTTTGAATGGATAGCACTGCGTGGGTAGGATCCCGTGCAAGGGAAACTCAAGCCTTGCTTTTTTGGAACTTTCTGGACCATCCTTTTATCAAAGCTTGTGGATCCATGGTTGGTTGAATCTGTGGATGTGAAATCCATGACTATGGAGAACCAGCTGTACTAGGAAACAGAGAGAGAACCGTGCTGTCCATAGGACAGGTCAAGTATGGAGCGGACAGCCACATCCTGGGTTTCAATCAAGCTCCTCCACACTTGGTGGCTAATTTGGGACCGAGGCCTTGAACCCTATGTGCCTCTTGACGTTAAGATGGTGATGATACAGATGATGATGGCTTCTGCCTCAGAGAGCTGAGGTAAGGATTGGCCACTGTACACAGGAAGCCCATTGGAGGCACAATGTATATGCTGGCCATTACTGCTGTGAGCACATGTCCAGGAATTAACACAGTGCTAGAGTTTGTTGCTGGTTTAAGTGAGAACTCTTACTTTAAACTCTTACTGAGTTTAACCTCTCAATGGAGAACTTGGGGGAAGGTGCAGAATTACTCCCTAACCTCTTAACCAGGAGTTATCCCGGATGATCCTGCCTATAGATATTAAAATGAAAGTCTATAAATGGTCCAGATTTTAACTTCATGTATTTATGCCTCAAAACCAAATATAATAAAAGGAATGTGTCCTACTTTTTATTAGGGGTATTTTAAAAGCAATTGACTGTTCCATTAAATTCAAATTAGACATTTTAATTCTAAATCCATACATGTGATGAAAACCTGGTGAATGGTTTATGACAGAAATGGTTAGTTTTACAATAATTGATTAAGTCTTCTCTCTGCGTGAGGGCTTAATACACATTGTAAAATTTCTAGAAATTAAAGCAACTCTTGCACTTGCTAATCTTATTTATTAACTATCAAAATGTCTTCAGGCAGCAGCAACATGCATTCCAAATTGATAACAGGTGATCTCTTAACTGCATTGCTTTTCCCACTTAATGTTTTCCTTTAATTGTCGAACATTTCTATTAACTAAATATGCATTTTATGAATGGTTTCTCAACAATATATTGAAAGTTGTTGATGGTGAAAGCCATTAATTTATGTTATTTTGTGGAACCCCTTGCCTATACAGTTATACATAAAGTTATTTCCAAGATATTAGGATTTGCTTCTTAAAGTACAATTCATTAGAGAAATACTGGTTGTTGAGTTATGGAGAGCAGTGTATTGAAAGAGATATATTATTCCTGAACTAGTGAAAGTCCTATAGCTTTTAAAGTAATGATAATTACAACAGAACAAAAATACACTGCACTAAGAAAATGGTAGTAATAGTTAAGATGTGTTATATTGGTAACCAGGGATACAGTTATATTGGTTTTCATTTAGCTCTGACATGGAGTTGTCTACCCCACAGAATGGTAATGACGACAACGGTGGTGATGGTGATGATGGCGATGGTGGTGATGATGGCAGTGATGAAGATGGTGATGGTGGTGGTAGTGGTGATGGTGGTCATGATGACAGTGGTGGTGATGGTGGCGGAGATGATGGTGGTGGTAATAGTGATGATGGTGACAATGATGAGAATTTGGTGGGAGGAAGGTGGTTACTAGTTAAAGAGAAAACTATCCCTACGTTTTCTCCCAGAAATACACAAATCATTCCTTAATTGTATCCCAAATGTTCAACTTGTACTTGCATCTGTCATGACTCTGTGACTCTCCAGTAAGTATAAACGAACTAGGCTCTTTGAAGATTGATTTGTCACACTATTAGAAAAGTGTCGAGTGAGTGGTCTTACTCCAAAGGGATTTTTTTGCATTTCTTCCAAATGTGCAACAAATCATTGCAGTTTTGTTTGTATTTCATGCTTATTCATGAAAAATACTGTTGTTCTTTGCCTTTTCCCTAAGGTTTGAGCTGTGAAACTTTCTCCAAGTTTGGACCCAGTTGCAACCTATTGCATGATCTCTGGAGCTCTCCTCAGGGAACCCCAGCCTGGGTAGTACCTGCAGACAGAGGTGCAGTGACTAGAAAGATCAAAGCTGGTTTAGGTTGGTTTTTTGTCATGCTAAAGGAACCGATTCCATGCTCAATAGCATGCAGGTGTTCTCTAAGCTTCTTTCATTAGGGACCCTCAGGACACAAAGCATGGCTGCCATCTAATGTTGATGGAGGTGGGTTTGACCCTGAAGGGTTCCTGTGTTAGAACTTTTGTCCCTAGTGTAGACCTGCTGAGGGGGCAGCAGCTTTAAAAGGTGGGCATGGTCACTGGGGACCCTGTCCTCAGAGGAGACTAAGGTCACTCTCATAACAATGAGTTAGTCCTCAAGTTGCCCACAGATCACTTTCAGACTTCCCGTCTGCCCATGCGTTTGTTTCCTCTTGCACACTCTCCTACCTTTGTGACGCGCCACCGGGTCCTCGCCAGAGTTGGTGCCAGTCCTTGAAACTCCAAAGCTGGGAGCTCAATAAGGTTATCTCCTTTTATGTACTCAGCCTCAGGTATTTTATTGTAGGTGGTATATCAAAAATTATCATGAATATTTCATATTTTTTAAAAATATGATTACAGTAAAAGATCCACTTCCATGAATGTACCTCAAAACCCTCCTTGCTTTGAACACACTCCTCCCGTCATCTTTGCCACTTGCTGCAGTAGTCCTGCAGTCCTCTTTTGTGAGTGTCCTTAGCTGTGCTATCCTGGATGCCTCAGTGTCCTGGATGGAACCAAAACATTGACCTTTCCTTTGACTCACTTTGATTTGGGGAAGAGCCAGAATTTGAACAGTGCCACACCAGTGAAAGAAGGTGGGTGAGGACACCCTGTGAGCTCTTATTTGACATAAACTGTTGTGAACATTTTGAACTATGGGAGGACATGGAGGCAGCCACAAAAGGACACTTGTGAAAGAGGCTCCAGAACTGCCACAGGAAGGGGCGAGGATGACGGGGTGCGTGCATCGGCATCACGGGAGAGCACTGTGAGCAGGGTTAATGTCAGCGCCTTTGACCTTGTAGTTATTTTTATTTTTCACTTAAACTCTCACCATGTCTTTGAATCCAACTTTGTAGTGGTGTACTTTGTAGTACTCTAATGTAGAGTAAAAGTCTCTCCCACCTTCCTGTCCAGCCCACTGGTAAAGAAAGAGCCCCGGAGCGGCGGTTTGAAGGCAAGGATGGGTGCCGACCCCACCCCGATGGGCACAGCAGGCTCAGGGAAAGTGGAAACTGCAAGGGGTGGGGGGAGAGTGAGGCCTCCAGAGCCCTGGCTGGGAGGCAGAGGGTTGGGGTGTGATGATTCTCATGGACGAGGTGACACAGAGTCCAAGGTCAGTGAGGTGTTGCCCACACCACAACCAGTTCCCACAGCTGCCAGCTCCACACCAGCCAGGACCCAAGGAAAGTGTTTTTCCAGTGTCATCCTTTTGAGCCTAGGAAGTGCATTGTGCAGTCCCCTTCCCTCCAGCAATCATGCCTGGGATCTGCCCTACTGATAAGTGCCATCATAATCCAATCGCATTTCCTGGAGAAGGTGACAGTTGCTCCATAGAGAAAGGGTCTGAAGCAGGCGCTTTGTCGCTGACTGTTTCTTTTTGCTCTTTAATCTGCCTCTTAGACTAAGTGCTTGGAGAGGAAAGGCCTGCAGCAGCCGGGACTTAGCCAAGACCAGATCATTACTCCGTGAATGGCCCGCGAGACCCAGGTGTGACTTCACTTCCGCTCAAGAAATAGAAACTGTATTTCTTTCAGCTGCTGCTCCTGAATGCTTTTGAATGTGTGTGCAGCGTTCCAGGTGTCATGGATGCTGTTTCAGTAGGGAGCTGGTGACCCACCAGGGGTCCCTGGGGCTAAGGTTGGAGGCCAACTTTGTACCATTCCCCACACTCCCCACCACAGGGCCATTGGCATTAACACGAAAGATTTTTCTGTTGCTTCAAATCTAGCACAAAGAATAGCACTGTTTTCTAAAAGCTGACCCAAGCAAACTTCGGAGTAGCACTTTTTGGTTTATAAAGCATAACTCATACTGGTCTATGTTCTGAAGATGGATTTCGCCCACCTATAGGGGATTCAAAGATGAAATCTAGCTTGGAGGAGGAGATGAGCCTGTGTGATCCATGGGAAAAGAACATTAAATCAGTTTGAAAAGTTAGAAAGGAAACTAGAAATGGCCTATGGGCAAAAAATCCGAAGTCGGTCTGTAACTTTTGGGTTTGATGGCTTTTTTTCTGCACGATGGAAGTCCTTGGTGACCTATAGATCGTCTCCATCATTTGACCTCTGTGTTACTTGTGAGTATTAAATCTTGTAGAGCTCGAGAGGAGCCTCAGATGCCTGTCAGGCTGTGAGACACCGTCTTAGAGTGACACGGTGAGTTTTCTGATTACTTCTAGGCTTTGGCTCTTGTTTCCCAGCCTCTTTTCTGTGCCAGCTGTGCGTGAGGGCCGATGGTGAAACGGACATGTTTTCTGGATCACAAGTGGCTGCTCTGCGCTGAGACCTCTTCCTGCAGTCACTGGCAGGCAAATTGAGCCCTGTTAGTGCATCTGTGAGATCTCAAAGCCTCCAAGACTCACTGTCATAGACCACAGATAGGGAGATATGTTAGTAACAAGCTGATGTTCATGTGTAGCATTTGCAAAGCCTATTTTTAAAAAATAATTATTAGGACAGATCTAATAATTATTTTTAGTAGATAATTATTTTTTTTAAAGAAGAAGATGCTAACACCAACAAAAGCAGAAACGAAGCAGAAACACCTGCCACAGGTGTTTGCTAGTAATGCACGTGATGACTGTGTTCTTGTGGGAGCTGATGTGTGTCTAAGATACATTTTTATTCTCATTACTCCGCTTCCCCTCGAGTCACTCCCTCCTTTCATCTCTATGTCCCCGTTTCCTTTTGCAAAAAAATCTATCACGCTGTTTCCTGCTACCTTTCATTTTGCTCTTTAACTTATTTATACTTTGGGTTTCTCACATAAGGAAAACCATACAATACTTAAACTTGTGTATTGAATTTATTTCACTTAGCATTATGGTCTCACAGTGCATCAATTTTTCTACAAATGATTCCAGTTTATTCTTTATGGCAGAGTAGTACTCTATGGTGTGCAAATACCACGTTTCCTTTATCTATTTTCTGCTGATGGACAGACAGGCTGCTTCCCAAATGCAGCTATTGTGAATTGTGCTGCTACACACATGGGTGTACATGGATCTTTGCAGAGCCTTTCTGTAAATTTCACAAAAGCTTTTGGTTACCTCTATTTATCTGTCACCCTTCAAGACACCTATGGAAGGAACAATCTCCTTCCAATCCCTTATGATACATATTTAATCTGTAGGCCAATGGCTTGGAGCTCTACTTCCTATTCTGTGACTGAAATAATAAACACAATTCTTATGCAGGAGAAGAAGATGCTAACACCAACATAGGCGGAAACAAAACAGAAACACCTGCCACAGTGGGGCCAGCCTGCAGCTGCCTGGAGCCTGTGACAAGAACAGCTTTCCCTAGCACAATGGACTGAACCCAATAGTTAAAATGCAAATGGAGGAGCAGAGGAGAGAGGACAGCCCCTCACATCTCAGGGTCAAAAAGACCTTTTCAGCAGCTTCTGTTCAAATTGTAAATGTCCTTCCTTTGTTCACCCAGCAGGCCTGGGAGGCAGTGCAGAATAATTCCTCCTACCAATGCATTGGCTTTGCACTTCCTAGTCAGAGAAACCCACTTTGGTTTTAAAGCGCAAAGCACAAATTATGTTTAAAGGCCTCCATAAAAGCCAAGGTTAACAAAGAGGCAAATTCCAGGGGCTTCACTTACTATTATAGCAGATGGGTCTCAGCCTATTTTCCTGTGAGGCCCGAGACTCCCACTCCTTTCTCTGCCTCAGCCTGGTAAGCACAATTAGATACTGAGAGTTCCTGAGAACTTGGGTGGTACCAGGAAATCTCCCAACGGATCACAGGAATGGCAGCAAGGGATAACAGACCACAGAGCAGGAGCTCTGAGAGACCAGAGGCACCCTTCTACCATCAGGGTAGGGGTCACCTCGGGGCCTTGGGTGGCACTGACCTGGCATTATCCTCTGAGGCAAGAGCTGCTCAGCCTCCTGGCTGATGCCCTTCCACGAAGTTCAGAGGAAATTTGCTTTGGAGAACTGGTTTGTGACAACAAGGTGCATGCTCAAGATGGCTCGAGCTCTCCAACAGCTTTCTTTTCCGTGGAAGCAGGAAGCCGACTCCAGGGCCCCTATTCTGTTCAGTGACCGAGGAAACCTTTGGAAAGAGTGCAGATTTTCTGTGTGAGAAATACGTGTTTCCTTGACTTGCTGAACATCAATCAAAGCTGCATAAAAGAATACACAGACGTGAGGATCTGGCCTCCGTTTAAGATTGCCCATGAAGAAAAATGATTAGAAGGAAAAATGTTTATTTGATGGTTAATTATGCGAGTGACCCCCAGTGCCCTGTCTCTCCCCAGGCAGGAAGACCCTAGGTTCTTTCAGCCAGCCCCTCCTCCTCCCGACAATCTCTGAAGGCAGCTCTCTGTAGCTGGTGGCCCTTGCCTCTCCTGGTCGTCCACCAGGACCTCCGCTGCTGTCTCCCCTCCGGTCACAGGAGTCACAGGCCTGCAGAACAGGAGCATTCCTGGCCTGTATTGCAATGCGCCTGGATGAAATGGCAGCCTTCTTTGGCTCAGGGTCTTGGAATGTTGCAGGAACAGACTTCTATCTGGTTCCTGCCGTGGGACTCAATGGAGCCCCAAGAACTGGGGCCGATCCCACTCTCTCACCTCATCTGCATCACATGGCCTTGGAGAACTTCAACCCACAGGTGCAAGACACAGCCTTTCTTGGTTTACTTCAATTTCCTACATGTTTCATCCACCAGGCTGGGGGGAACTGAGGCTCACTGCTGCCCCTCCCCATCCTCCCAGGCTTCCATGCTTCCCACCCAGTGGGAAAAGGGCCTCTGACACCCAGTGGGTCTTCGATGGCCTGTGAGCTCTGCACTCCAAGCTCACATGAGGCAGGAAAGAGGTCTGACACTGGGACCTCAGTCTCTTAACTGTAGCTGTTGGCCTGTAGGAGTCACAATCTCCTCCAGGAGTGTAGTCAGGGAGTGAGCATGGGGTACCCGTGTGCATAGGCCCTTGGACCTTGGGCCTGTCCTCAATCCAAAAACAGGAAGAGATCTGGTGCCCTGATATACTCTGCCTGGTCTTCCCAATGACTTTAATAGAGGAAAGGAAAGATGACCTTCACCTAGGTCCAGGTAGTCCAGCCAGTGTCCTGGTAGCTTGGAATGATAAAGACACCATCTCTTCTTGATATCGGGGAGAATGTGCACAAATTAGCATCTCCTGGAAAATCAGGCAGTCAGCTGCAATGCAACAGTGTGAGGCCAAGAGGGCATCTGGAGAAGGTGAGGAAGGTCTCAGAGGCATCCTCTGTCTCCGGCTGCCTCCTCCCACCCGGCTGTGTCCGCCCCCTGGGATCCTAACCCTCAGGGCTGCCCATCCACAGCTCTGGCCTCTGGCATCCCCCTGGTGTGACCATGGGAGAAATGGCAGGAAGTGGCCCTGTGGGAATGACACCAGGCAATGGGACCATTTGACATAGAGAGGGTAGAACAAGACTGGGCAAAAGATTGCAAGCATACACACTGCTGCATGGGAAGCAGATTTATTGAGGTTGAGGTTTGGGGTGAAGAGGATTCAGCCAAATTGGGGCTTTGGTTACAGGGAATCAGCAGTCGTTCCACAGAGCGACCAAGCTGCAGCTTGCAGACGACAGATGGCAGCAGGTTCTGATAAACTGACCAGGGTGGGCTGCATCTGAGAATTCTTGTTGGCCGGGGGCTTGGTTCCAAGGATGCTTCCTCTGTGATGGGCTGGGGCCACCAGGTGGCCACAGTCAACTCATCTTGGAGGCTGCTGAATTTTTGTACAACTGACGCCTTTGTTCTAAGCAAAACGCCCCTGTCTTGTGTGCCTGGGTCCTATGGCAGGGCCAAAGGACTCGGGTTCGTGGGCTGCAGTGGCTCCTGAAGAACAAGGAAGAGGACAGAGAAGAGAGAAAGAAAAAATATAACAGCGCCAATGAACCACAAGCCAAGCTCACCCTGTGTCATAGTCTTGGACAAAATATTTTTAAATGATCCACTTGTCTGACCCAGGGGTGGAGACAGATACAACATGAAGACCGAGACACCCAGCCTTCATCCCTGTGTAGTCACCTATCCCAGTTCTGCTGGCTCAGGTGGGCCCCAGGAAGTTCCCTGGGTACGTGTTACAGTGACCCCCACATCAGAGACATCATCTATACCCTCGCCGGAGGGAAATGGCTGTGGGGCTCCCTGATCAGAGACTCTGAGGGGACTGAGAGCGGGTGAAGCCACAGGGTGCACTGAGGTTTCTCTTTGCTAACAGTTTCTCACTTGGGGCAGACACTCTGCATTTGTGGTTTTGTTGGGTTCTCCCGAAGGGTCTGCTGAAACATGTCGTGGTCTAACACATGCTGGTGGTTTGTCACCCAGCTTCCTGTCCACTATGGTGACTCCTAACTGTCCCGAGGGGCTGGGCTGTGGCCTCCTCTCCCTGTGTTTGAGCTGCATGACACAGAGCAATCCAGTCTCCTTCTTTCCACTTCCCAGGACACCCCCCCCCCTCCCAGCAGCTCCCATCATGCTCCTGTGTCTTTTAAGTGACCTTAGCTCCCGAGCTCTGGGGACACCTCCATCTGGACTCCTCTCCTGAGGTGCCAGCTACAACCTGATGCTACTGGTTACTACAAATGCCAGGGTTACCTCAGTGTCCCTCATCAGGCTTCTTCTTCGCATACCCGGAAGTACTCATGATCAAATTTGCTCACTTTCTTGACTGAGAATGACTTCTTAGGCTTGCCGGAGGCTGACTTGGTCACTTTCACTGCGTGCTTTCTGCCAAACTGCTTTATGCTGCATAAAGCAGTGCCTCAGTTTCCTCGTCTGGAAAGCAGGATAACAGCAATCTTTGCCTTGGAGGATGTGGGGTTGGGTAGCTGACACGAGGCCACACCTGCTGGGAAATCCCTCTCAGAGGGAGGTTCAGGAGTCTGTCCACAAAGAGGGGCCCCATGCAGGGGCCAAAGGGGGACTTCTGGACACTGGGTCCTGGGAATGTGGGCTCCCTGTCTAGTCTTTTTCAATTTTCTGGATCTGTCAGGCTATTCCTGTGCACCTTCAACCCACCCCTGACCCTTGGAGGCCCCACATGGAATGGAGACAGGGCAGGTTCCCGGAGGGGCGAAGGAAGTGGAATTCAACAGTGTCGCTCTCCTCACCCAGAATTTGCATTTCTAGCCAGCTTAGCCTAATGCAAATGATACCACACTCCATTTCTGGAGGTGATAAAAAGTTCTTTAAACAATGAATTCATTTCAGTTAGCACACACAAAAAAAGACTGGCTTGGAAAAACAGAAGTAAGGCAGAGCAGGATCCGGCAGAGCTCGAATAACGGAGTCTGGAAGCCCCTGGTCGCCATCGGGGCACAGAACAACAAAGGCAGCTCCGCTTTGGAGCAGCGCGCAGTCCTCGGCCAAGTTCAACAGGAATAATGTGACAGAACGTGATTAAATAGCAAGTAATTTATTACAGACGCAAATCCGGAGAAAGCTCCAGACGCTTGGGCCAGAGGGCTGGAGGAGTGGCAGGGACAGAGAGGGGACTCCATAATCCCTGACAGTGGACACAGGTGTGGAAGAGAGGGCACAGCGTGCCAGGGCTGCCATGTCAAGCACAGGAGCCACAGGGCAGAAATGGGCTTGGGCTTCTGAGGCAGAGCCCCGGGTCATGTCATGTCAAGATGGTGACAGACTGAGGGTGGGGAACGACGAGTTCTGCATCATTTGAACTGGCTCCAGGATTGGTTTTGGCAGCAGCGTGCAGGGGTCTGCAGCCAGTCGAGTCCTTGCAGGGAAGGTCCAGCTGGCCAGAGCCTGGAGCTGTCACCAGCGCATGGCCATCCTTAGTCGGGGGGAGCCAGGGAAGGGGCCACACCAGCCAGGAAGGGCTCCAGACTCTGCCTCCAAGGGAGCCAGGGGTGAAAACCTCCCCCAGGACCGGGGCAGGAGACAGCCCTGGGAAGGGAGAGGTCAAGTGGCTCCCATCAGACTCCTCACGACACAGAGGTCCGGCTCCTGCTGTCCTGCCAGGAGAGGAGGCTGCAGGGCTGGCTTCCGATCAAGGACCCTCTGTGTGGAGGGCTCCCCACAGGTGCTGGGTCAGGCTGAGGTTCTACTGGGGAGGCCCCGGCTGCACCCGTCCTTTCTGCAGGGGTCCTCGTCTTTCTCCCAGGCACTGCTGATGGGAAGTGGCCATGGCTGACGCTTCTGCATGTGGAGGTGCCATTGTGATAAAAGCCATGAGTGCAAACACACATGCAGCCTCGGTGCAGACAGCACAGGGCCCGGGGTCAGAGGCTGTCACACCGACACACAGCTGCCACACTCATGTGTCTCCCAGCACACGGAGGCGAGGGGGACGTTCCTATGCCAACTGGCAAGCATGGATTCCATCTTCATGCAAGCCGTTTCCCTTCCTGGTTTAATTTCTAAATTATTAATTGGCCCGTAACTCTACAGCGTACTATCTGGAGATATGTGTACAAGATGGAACGATCAGGTGGGGCTGTGTAACGCATTGGTCACCTCCAGATTTCCCATTCATTTCTCTCTCCTATTTATTTTGAATTATCCGGTATACGGTATTGTTACCCTTTGTCACCCAGGAGTTATTCCTCACATGTAATCTTCTCCATACTCACTGTCTGACCTCCTCTCTGTTGCCTTCTCCCACCATCCCTGTGATAACCATTCTATTCTTTTAGATCATTTTCTGTTTTCAAAGTCTGCACAAAAGAGAATCATGCAATATTTTTCTTCCTATGCTTGTTTTATTATGCTTACGATAAGGACCTCTGGTTCTATCCATGCTGCCACAAGCATTGAGACATTTTTCATGGCTAGATAGTATCCTACTGTGTATAAATGCCCCATTTTCTCTCTCTACCTGTTCATAGACACTTGGATCATAGACATATCTGGGCTATTGTTGCAATGCTTTATTGTGAGTGACACTAGAAAATTCTGAGAATAATATGACACCGGTCCCATCCCTCTGGTCAACCGTCATGGGTCAGTTATATCAGCTTTATTGATGGCAGCAGTTAAATTCCTATGTGCTTAGTGGTTCACTTGCTTCAAGCTGTGTTGATATGCAGCGTGTGCAGGACAAATTTCCTTCTTCTCCAGGTACGGAGCATGAGATGAATGCTGGGAGCTGCAAAGTCTATGAAGATCTCCACCCTAACCAGCTGCTCATCATGGAAGACACAAAGAAACCCACATAATGGAGTCCATGCAGGGAACCGCTGGACCAGGGAGTACTTCTAGGTTGACAGCAAAAACCTTCAGCACAATGACACTCCCCCCAGAGCAGTGAGGCCCTGGCAGGCAGGCAGAAGCAGAATTCTCAATTTTCATAAAGTAAATAAAAGGGGCCTCTACCATCCGGTCAATAACAGCCCTGAGAAGGACTTGGAAGTGATATTCTAAGACTACCGCTCTTACCGATCAATGATTTTTCCTGAGCATAAAATGACTTCTCTATCTGTCTTCTGAAAACAGCAGGTAAATAAATGTTTATTCAGCCTCATCCTGTCAGAATCATTCTTCTGTAGGGAGAAAAAGTGTAAATGCTTTCAGCGATAGGTTCCGCAGGCTGCTTGTGCTGTGTGACAGGATCAGCCTGTGCCAAAGCTGGGGGACGTGGACAATGGCATCTGCTGTTGGCCTCCCACGTGGTTACTTCTGCCAAGCAGCTGATGAGCTGAATGCAGCACCCATTCAGCCACAGGGCCCGGGGGCACCGGCCTTTTCTGCGGCCAATCCGACCAAGCCCTGTGCGGGGAACAGCGAGGGTGGGTTGGAGATGTCTTAAATCACTCTCTTCTTTCCTAGGATCTCATCCTTTGGGGCACCTTCCTCCTCCCATGCTCCTCCACCCTCCCCTGGTCTACCCCAAGGCAGAGGCAGTGCCAAGCCTTCTTCTGTGGGCTGTGGTCACTCTAGGATCTCTACAGATCAGGGCATGTGGTCTAGAACAGTTTCCAGAGGCCCCTAGGCTGTGACACCAATGACGTGATGACAGGAGGTAATGGACAAGATGACCTGGCAAGTGTGAGTCTGTGACACTATGAGCAGGGCCTGGAAGACCCTTTGAGCCTGAAGTATCCTGAGGACATGACAGGGGAGAGGGCCACCCCTGGTAGTGACTCAGATGACAGACACATCTGGGTGGGTGATTTTGGGCTGATGGGATCTTAGGTCCCTTTCTGGACAGGAATTAACTGTAGTTGTCAGTATCTGTATAACCATCATCAGCAGTGGCATCATCGCCAGCAGCAGCAGAAGCATCTTTCCCTCCAGCTGCCACTGTGCTGGTCCCAGCCCACCTCACTGAGAAAGCAAACTGAGTCTGTCTGCAGGGGAGAACAGATGCTACCAGCCCAGTGGCTCACATGTGTCCAGGGCTACTCACCCTGTGGGAGGTGTCTCTTTTCCTCCTATGGCCTGGCCTGGTGGCCGCATCACCCTGCACTGGTCTCTGGTTTTGGATGTGGGAAGAAGAATCTAAGGTCGAGAAGAGACCCCACCACTTCCAACATGGTGGCTTTGGCTCGTGAGCAAATAACCATGTGTGTTTGTCTCCAGATCCTCAAGTGGGACCCTGCTGGGACCTGTCTTATGGATTGGCAGGCAGGTTGACTGATCCAGCAGAGCCTGGCCATGGGCATCGCTCCTCCCATGGGCCTGGCCAGCCTGCATCCTTGCCTATGCCCCCTGCTGATGTGAGTTACTGACTCTTCCCACAGCCCAGTGTCGTGACTCCCACCCTGGGTGGCTGATGTAAAAGCCATCTGTACTTGGTGCTCACAATGCTGTTGGGCAAAATCAACCACAGTTCCTGTCAAAGCAGCCAAGGAGACAGAGGGAAGGATGGATGTCCAGCCTGACAGGGGTTGGGGACACAGGATCCGAGGGCACAGGATGGCCGGTCTGGAGGTCTTCTGATCAGGAGGAGGAACAGGGACCTGTAGGGATGACCATGCAGAGCAAGGAGGAAGCCTGCCCAGGAGGGGTCGCCAGTGAGCACACCAGGGCTCCCAGGAAAGATGGTGGACAAGGCAGGGCTGGAGGTGGACAGAGAGGAGTGAGGGAGGGACCAGAGCCCGAAGGACCCTCCCCTTCCAGCAGTGGGGCTCTGGGGCAGCTCAGGGGCTCTCAAGGATGGACAGTGTTGGCACTGAGGCTGTGGGAGCAGACTGACCCTCGTCACATTGGACAGAGTGATGGATGAGAAGCTGCTGCTAAGCTGGGAAGAGGCACCACCTGTGTCCGTGACTGGACCAGTGCATCCTGGGCTGAGTCTGGGGTGGTGATTCTTGGGCCTCCCTGTAGGCTGGGCAGAGACATGAGGACGGATGCCTCCCCAGCTTCCTGCCAACCCCGGGACTGGGGGGAAGATAAAGAAAAGTGACCTGTCTTCCTGTAGAGTCACAGAACAGTTTGGCACTATTCCTTTGACCACGTGTGGCCGAGTGCACGGTCCCCTTCCTACCCCCCAGCCCCAACTCCTCTTTCTCCTCTTTCTGGGGTTTCCCTAGTCCTAGGCTTCACATAGCGGGGCTCAAACAGTGTGGGTCCCCTTTTCAGAGGCCGACATGCCCCAATTCACTTTGTCACTTCTGTGCACTGAGGAGAACAGACTGCAGACACGGAGTTTCTTTCTACCATGCACGTTTGCTCCCAGGCGCCTGCTAATGCCCATTCCAAATATTTGTTAGGCGTCTGCTATGTTTCAGGAATCACATGCAATGTGTTTTTGATAATAGGAAGACTTTTCAACCGTAAAGAAATATAACGGACATATTTGTTTTTTTTTAATGAATGGTGTTTTCATCCTCTGTACTCTGTATCTAATTTCTCAGTAATCTCCGGCTATGTGGTTGTCCTTGAGAGTCTGCAAAGCACTGACTCCAAGACCCCAAGGACATTCAGATCCTCACACACTCAACTTCCTTCTATAAGGGACACAGTATTTTTACACGACCAATTATATCCTCCAGTGTTGTTTAAATCATCTCTAGATTACTTTTAACACATAAAACAATGTAGACAACATATAAATAATTGATATATTGTTTAAGAGATAATGACAAATGTGTCTGCACTTACTCAATATGGATACAACTTTTAAAAATATTTTCATCTGTTGTTGGTTGAACCCAAAGATGCAGAGCCCATGAGACCAGAGGGGCAACTGTACCTCCGAGCTGTCAGGGCTCTGTGACTGGGCACTGGTGTCTCCTCCAGGGGAAGCACCGAACCTGGTGGCCTATGGGCTTCGTGCTCACCAGCATTGTCATAAAGTGTCTCCCTCCCAGCTGCTCACTGCAGGTCTCTTGTGGTTTTCAGAGGCAAGTCTGGAGCATCTCCACTGTGAGGATAGAGCAACAGGATTGAGAAAATCTTAGCACACCCGAGGGATAGCCAGCTCCATCCTGACCATCAGTGTGATCTCCTCCCTTTTGTTTCTCCATCTTCCTAATCAGTTTCCTTTCCTGGCACTCTGTGCTTTCTGTAATCCATGTGTGGCCATTCATTGTGATGTGTCAACTTGAGTTGAGAAGCGGATTGGTACAGCTCTGGGCGTGTGTATGAATACTGACAGCAAACAGAGTGAGGAAGACCCTCCCTGGATGTGGGTGGCACCAACCAATAGGCTCGAGCCAGGAGGGAATGAAAACAGAAAGAAAAAGGAAATGCTCCTTTTTTTGAAGGAGCTCCAATCTTTGCCATTGCCTTAGGACCTTGGTCTCTGATTTATTCAGGTTTCTGACGTAGATTCCTTGGCATTCCAGTGGGGACACATACGGGGTCTCGCTATGCGGTTTAGGCTGGTCTTAAACACACTATGTAGCCCAGGCTGGCCGTGAGAACTCACATTGATCTTCCTGCCTCAGCCTCCTGAGTGCTGGGATTATAGGTGTGTGCCACCTCCAAAAACTCATATATCAAAGATGAGTGCAGAGCATCAGACCAACACTAAAGTGTGTCTGGGTGCAGCACCTGATCTGAAAATGGATTCTTGCCAGTTAATTGATCTGAGCAACATTAGCAGTACCTACTGGGTGCTGAGTGCTGCCCTGGTGGCTTATCACACGGCTAGGGGAGGAGGAGCTGGAAAAATGAGCAAAAGAGAAAACACACACATGCCTCTTCACACTGAGGGGCGTGGAACTGGGGTGCTTGTCTTCTTGTCCACCAAACAAATTTACTGAGCCAATTGTTTAATTCACAAATATTTACAGCATAACTATTTTATTCCCAGGGATAAAGTGAGCAAAGCTTGGTCCCTTATCTAAAAGGCTTCTAAGCAGTATGAGGTGGAAGGGTGGGAAGACACTTAGGAATTACATCTTGGAGTCTGTGCGGTGTCAGGCAGACACTGCCCCGGTTCTCCCAGGGCCGCAGCTTGCCCCGGTCACGGTGCTGATGGATCTCCCAGCTGGTACTGGCCCAAGGGCCCCTGAGGCCGGCGCTTGTGTCCTGCCCCTGACCCTGCCCACTTTGAATGGCGTGAAGAATGGGTAGAAGAAAGGGCACTGTGGGGAGGGGAGGTGAAATGGTGGTCATCTGGTCGATTACACAAACTGAATCTGATTTTTAAGACTGTCTGCACAACACTAAAGCGACCAGTCAGAGGGGCTGATCAAACAGCCCCAGTGGCCTGGGAAAATACCCATTAAATTGCGTGTCTGGTGTCAAGTGCTCAGCCCCAGCTCGAACTTGCATTCTCCCCATCACCATTGTGTCGCGTGGACACGGAGGGTGACCGGAACTGGACCTAAGATTATGGCATGCCTTCTGCACAGGACAGAGATCTGATTTCTGTTTACCACGCTCTTCCTTCTGGGAACAGAGACAAGTGTATTTTAGAGCGCAACGGAAGATCGCTCTGCTAAGATGATGATGTGAATGGAGAAAAATGATAATGCGTATGAAGCCAGCGTGCTGGGGAGCAAAAACACACAGTTCTGAAATTCTGAACAAAGAGTTCTCAGCTACTGCCAACCTCCTGTAGACAGCCAAGGGGATTTGCCCCTGGACATGCCCCAGTTGGAGGCAGCTCTGGCTCTAATGTCCCCAGTGTTGTCCAAGATTTTGTTCTTTTGTTCCCAACTTTACTGGGGAGCCCACACATGCCTCACCAGGAGCTCAGAGTGGCTTCTTGGGTTTCCAAGCGTCCAGAGTCACTATGAGAGATGACAGAGCTTTAGCTTGAGCCTCTGGCATTGGGCTCCAGTATCTGGTCCTCCTGAGAGTAGGGTTGGAGAAAGGGGGTAAAAAGGGGAGATGACAAGGGAGGAGAGAGTGCAGAGGGAAACTGAGGCACCAGAGAGGAACCCTCCAGGGATGGTGACCTAAAATCGGGACCTGCTTACATTTAGCAGAAACTCTCCAAGTTCCCAGGTTCCAACTCTACCGGTACTTGGGTGACACTTGTCTTCCATACTTCTTTTCTAGGAAGACTGGTTTCAGATTCAGTCTCCGAAGAACTCTGGAAAGACTAGTGTTGGTGTAGAGAAGATGCATACAGTTTATGATTTGTCACTTGTTCAACTAAAAAAAAAAAAAATACAATGGCTGTTGTTGCTTTGTTTAAGTGAAATGAATAGGTTTCCAGACACTGTACTCTGGGCCTCTAAAAGCAATCTGTACCACAGTAGCTGGGAAAGATCTCAACCCCTTGCAAGTCCACTGACAGGAGAGAAGGGCTCCATGCTGTGCTCAGCAGGCCAAGGGCCCTGGGGATCAAGCCAGGGTCCCTTCAGGCACCCCGCCCCTCTGTTGCAGCTTGTCTTGTGGTTTGGAGGAGCTGACCTCAGCAGGCTTCTCACCAATGATGGGAAGAAATTAGATGATACGCCGTGCATGCCCAGGGGAGGCGGTGCTTCAAAAAAGCTCTTTAGCATAACTGATGAATATGCTAATTGCAGGCTTGTGAAAATTACGCATATGGATCAACAGTAGAAGGAAATAACATGCAAAGAACTGCTCCTGGGACAGAGTAAGGAGTTGACTCTGCAGTCACAAAGGCCGTGTGGAATGTCTTCCAGAACCTGAGCAAGGGGTTGGGAGGGCTGGTTGCACGGTTGATGATTCACTAATAGAGAAAGCAAGAATTTGATGACTCCACACGGAGCTCTCAAGACTCTTCAGGACCCACGCAGGGGAACAAAGTGCAGTCTTCTTCGAGGGCTCCCAAGGGCGTCAGGGATGACTTCCCCCAGTGCCCACGCCAAGAAGGGAAATCTTGAGACCCAAGTGTGAAAAGCAGGCTGGGAGAGGGCGGAGGAAACTGGTGCCCTCTGTGGGCCAAGCGAAGTGCTACTGTTCCTGCAGGGGCTGAGTGGCTGGCAGGTGGGGTGTGGCTGTGGACACCCAGACCTCATTTCAGAGCAGAAAACCCCACTGAAAACTTTCACTTTTTATTTTTAAATAGACTTTACGTTTTAGACAGTTTGATTCAAGGCAATGTTGGGCAGAAGGTGCAGAGTTTCCCACCCCACATATGCCTGGGGTCCCACAGTTCCAACATCTCAGTGACCTACTGTGACCTGCTGTGGTCACTGAGCCCATTGTGTGCCTCAGGGTTCACTCCTGTTGTGCTTTTCATGTGATGTTTTTTTTATTGTTTTATCTAGTTTGAACCTCATGTAAACGCAGTCTAGAGTATTCATTTTACTCTATCTGTTCCCTCTTGTCAACATGATACTTGCGTTATTCATCAGTATTGGTGCCTGTACCTGATTACTTCTTTTCATTGCTGTATAGTATTCCTTGGTGTGTACATGCATGTGTGTGTATGCTCACTGACATTTATGTATTTATGCTATGATGGTGGACACTGAGTTTCTGGTTTCAGATAGCATGAGAATACCAAGGGCTTACCTCTGTCTTTTAGGGCACAGGTTATCCATTTCCTAGGGAGTGAGTATAACTCACTTGACCAGGGGCCTGGGAAGAAAGGACACAGTCATGAGCAGGCAGACCCAGGGAGGACCAGTCATGTCAAAGGAAAATGGCTTTGCACTTGGGGACTCTGTTCGTACTGCTTCTGCCATCCCTGTCCGTCTATCTTGGGTTAACCCCTCCAAATCCCACCCCACTAGTCTCTCCCTGTATTAATCAGCAGGGCTGGAGTGGGCCACAGCCACAATCAACTTGTGAATCTCAGTGGTACACCAGCTAAAGCTAGTTTTTCGCTCTGTACATACCCTGCGTGGCCAGCCGTGGGACAGCAGGAGGATGCACCTTGGTCACCATGGCAAAGCAAGTCACACATGCATGCCTCACTTGGGTCCAGCAGAGAGGTGTGGTCCTGACACGAGCTCAGGACAGTGAGAATGGCGTGCCCCTAGCACCGAGAGTAGAGCTACCCTGCTGCAAGAGTCTGCACATTCCTGCTCGCAACCCTGGCCGTACTGGACCTGGCCTTTGCAGGTCATCTGGACAGAGACTCAATATTAACTGTGTCTCAACTGCAGGTCCTGGAGCAGAGGTCAGTGGAGAGCAGGTGCTCAAATGTGCTCCTGAAAACAGCGTTTTTAAAACTTAAAATTTCCTTACCTGCAACTTTTACAATGCATATTTGTCGATGTCCGCTCCCGGCCGGCAGGAAGGACACACGACAAAGTCTGGTAGTGGACAACCTTTTCTTTTTATTTTCCTTCTCCGTACAGCCTGCCCTGGGATCGCTCCCAGCCGAAGCCTCCTCTGGTCCGCTCCCCGCGGCTCCTTCCGGGCTTCGCTCCGAAGCCTCTACCGGTCCGCTCTCCGCGGCTCCTTCTGGGCTTCTACTTCCGGGCTTCTACCTGGCTTCTTCTTCCGCCCAGGGGTGGCACCGGTATATATACGGGTACAGTGTCCAATCATGTTAAAGTAAGCAAGGCAAGCTGATTGGCTAACATCATCAGTTGCCAGGCAGACTATATTGTTGAGCGGGTTGCTTACGCGGTAAGCAGGAAACTAACGTGCTCGATGGGAGGGGCAATCTACCTCAGGCTTTGCTCTTTACTACAGGCCTCACGTCCGCCAAGTGAGGCGACCGGGCTCGGGGCTGCGGCTCCCAACACATATTTATAGCTACAAATAAATTAATCCTTCCTCCACTGAACTTCATGAAGAAATAGACATAGCTTGTGAAATGATCAGGACTGGAAGAATCTCAGAGTGGCTGAGGAAGCTTCACTGCAGGTCACTGCACGGATGCCCAGCAGGTCACGGAACTTACGTCACTGCGGGTGTGCCGTCAGCTTGCTACCTGGGCAGGGACAGCACAGGCCTCAGGGAAGCACCAGCTTCTGCTCTTGCATTGTAATTGCTTCATGTCCAAAAGCGCTTGGTGCGGGCCAACCTCAGCTATTGGTCACAACACTTGCGTCAGTGTTTCACTCTGAACCTTGTACTGTAGTAAACCTTTGCTGTCTCTTAAGTGCAAATGCAAAAATTCATATTCCTTAAAAAAGTGTAAGAACATTTCAGAGGTGCAAGACCTTTATAACTTTCTTCCTTAGTTGGCTGTTTTCACAGCCAGAGGTAACAGATGGGCGTGATGAATGGATTCTATTAACAGTGGTAAATTTTTAACAAGGAAACCTCCCTTTCCTTCGCCCACTCCCTTAATCTCCTTATCAAATTAGTACCTTTATTTTCCCAACAGGACTGGGATTCCTCCCCTCCGGTTCATGTGTAGTTCAGGCCCTGCTGTGATTTTACTTCTTAGCCTTGTGACGATTGAACATCACATAATGGGTTTGCAGTTATTTATGGGATGTATGTGTTCATGGAGATGAGAAAGTTGGTAATAATGTTTCTGATTTCCTTGATCTCGATCCCCTGCAATAATATTTTCTTTTCCTCTGTCTTACGGAACTGTACGACAGTATAAAGGATAGATTCAGAGGGGGTGAAGTCTAAATTACACCCACCATCTGGCATCAGAGGATTTAGAAAGAGACTGGACCAGAAGGAATTATTCTGCAGCCCTCAGTCCACGTGATTTGGCCCCCCCAAACTGGACAGGACTCCCAAATTTGGTGAGAAGTCTGCAAAGCTATCTTTCCCTTTTCTTGTAAATTTTGCTTTGATTTTTAAATTGCCATGATTATATTTTAATGATATTATTAAATAGATGTTTTATATATTATATGTATTATATGTTATATGTATATTATTCTATTATATATTGCATATATATTATGGTGATAGCAATTTTTAAAAGCATATGTATATACATTGTGCAAAAGAGGGAAAATAAAGGAACTATTTTAAATATCTAGACATTTTAATTAGTTCATTTTAATTTTTTGTCCATTTATAACCTTTCTCTTCACCTTCTATTTGTGTGTGTCTGGATGCTAATATAAGTGAAGGAGTTGAACTGTAATACTGTTTTGAAATTAACCTTTAAAGCTGAACGGTATATCCTAAACATTTTCCCCTAAATTGAAAATCAGTTTTAACATTTGATGACTACTTCATCATGGGGTACAGATTATTTGAATACAGTTCTGTCGTACATATACAGAGATCATCTTTATTTTACTTTTCTAATTTAAAAGGCAACATGCTTCCCCACATGTAAATATGTTTGCTCTTCTGGACCTTTGCTGAGCATAATTTGCATAAAGTACAGTTTAGGTTTTAAGCATCTGACTGTTTTCCAGGGCTCAGCTGCCCTCCCTAGAATCTGTACTGGTTTGCAGTCTGCTAGCAGTAGTCTGTCCATTTCCCCAAATACCTCCAATAGGGGGTCTCGGCATTTTCATTCAATCCTTGACAATTTGATTTGTCTACAACGATGGGCTGGGGATTTAGCTCAGTGGCTCAAGTGCTCATGTGACAAGCACAAGGTCATAAGTTTGATCCCCAGTACCAAAAAAAGAAAATAAGATTATATGGTTTGTCTACAGTGGTGTTTCATTACTGTGATCTACATTTCTTGATTTTAGTATAGTTGGAACTTCTTGATAAATATGGCTTCTTAGTTACAAACCTGATGTATGGTAATTATGAAGTGTGAAACCATCAAGACTTTGCACTAGGATATTTAATTCTTTGTGGTGATGGTGGTTCCAGGCAGTGGCCCAGGCCTTTGCATTGAGCTACATTTTCAGTTCTTTTTGAATTTTTTAACTTTTTAAACAGTTTCTCCCAAAGTCACTCAGTTACGCAGGAAGGGCTCACACTTACTGTCCTCCTGCCTCAGCCTTCCAAACCGCTGAGATTATGGTATAATATCCAACTTTTAAGTAAGCACGACCTCTGATTTCACACTGCTAAGTTAATCATAGATTAACAGTGTGTGGTGCCCTGCATTTTCTCCAAATGCACTGTCTGAGTTCTGCCTCCTGGAGCTAAAGGAGTTTATTAAACCCACTTCTCCTCAGCAGAGACAAATCTCTCCCGAAGAATCACGGTGCCAGTTGTCAGTCTTGTAATTTATGTTACTCGACTGTGTTTTCTATTTGTGTTTCAGATACCAGTCCTCGAAAAGACGGAATGTTGCTCAGAGAGTTGGAAGTTTTGGCTCCTGTCCCGTTCCACTCCAGACAGGCAAAATTAGCACCACATTTTTCATAGTAATTGTTGTGTGGTATCGCGTTGCATGAACGTGGTGCAATTTATCCACTGGCCCAAGGATGGACGTGGCAACTGCTTCAAATACTCTTTCTGACACAAGCGCTCCAACGCACGTCCTCCTGAGGGACACTGTCTGTGGGGTGCACCAAGGGAGACCCAGGAGCGCAGAGTCGCCCTGCATCAGCATCATGGAAGAGACAAACAGTCCTCAGAGAACTCTTCCCACTCACACTCCCTCCTCTCCATCCCACAGTGGACAGCATGTTTGCCATTTCTGCAGCCTTTGCCCTGTTTTAATCGTGCAGACTTTCGAGTGTTACCTTTCACACTTACTTCTCAGATCTACCTGGAATTTAGCATGGGGAAATTGTCAGAAATATTTAATCCGATCTTGCATGCAGGACCGTGCAGCTTTCTGGAGCACACACTAGCCTTTCTGCCACTCCGCAGACACAGAGCTCTCGTGGTGTAAACCCGCACGGGACAGCTTACAGGGCCTCAGCTCTCTGTTCTAGGTGTGTTTGCTTGTCTCTGCATGGAGGTGGCCACATTCCAATCACCATCCATCCCCACAGCACCGAGGGTGCTGCCCGCTGTTCTTAGCTCTTCTGTGGATTTGCTGATTAAAAACTACAGTTTCACTGACTGTGCTTCGGAATTCTGACTGGGGTATCACGAACTTCACAATTTAATTTAGAGAGGCTTGATATCTGTTTAAAGTTGGCTCTTCCTGTAAACCCAGAACATGTCTCCCCTTATTCAGTTTCTTAAAAATTCTGTTATAGTTTTCTCAATAAAACACAGACTCTCATTCTATTTATTCCCAGATTCTTGTAAGTTTGTTGTATTCCTGGAGAAATTTTTGTAATTACATTTTTGAATTTATCGTTGCTGGAAATAAAAATGAAGTTTCTTTCCCATCCTTTCCTCTTTATATTTTATTCAGTTTGGGTTCTGTTTTTCTTTTTTTTCCCCAGGGAAAGGGGATATTTTTTCTTTGTCTTATACTCCCTATGGTTCAAATGTGATACAAGTTAGAAGCAATGATAACAGATGGCTTTTTCTTGTTTTTCATTTTAAAGTAAGAGCTTCTCAAGTTTTACTACACAAACAAGATGACTTCTAACTGATGTATTGGTGTTTTTTTTTAAACAAGCTCGGAACGTTCCCTTTCCTTGTTACTTTGCTGAGCTGTTATGTGGTCAGATATATAAACGTTACGTTTACCCGAGTACTTTTCTGTATCTGTGGAGATGACCATAAGGTTTCTTTATGAATCTGGCAGCCTAGTGAGTTACATTAGTAGAGGCTTCCACATCCATAAGCTAAGCCTGAAAAACCCAGCGAACCAAACACTGACCCCAGGCAATCACCTAACAAAAGGAATAGCAGCTCTCGGCAAGCAGCCTGCATATGGATGCAGAGTCAGGACTGAGCAGTGTGGGAGTTATTGCTTCACAACCAATCATAGATATTACACAGTTTTAATACTGACAAAAAATGGCAGAGCTACCAACACCAGGTGAGTAGGTAGAAGTTGGGCAGGAGGAAGGGCAGATGCACTCACTTGCCATCTGTTTTCTTACTAGTTCATGTCTGCAGCTCCTAATGGTTATACTGGGCAGAGTCAAAGCAGCAAATTAACAGGAACCGTGAGAAGCTGAAGTGAGAGACACGATGCGGGGCCCTTGTGTTAATGCTCATCATCTATTTTTCTTCATTTTCCAAAAGTCCTTCATAAATCAACTTGTTTTCTCATACCAGGAGTCCGGTCAAGAGTCTCAATTGTCTGTCTTAAGAATATGGTGAGAAAAATAAAAAACAGAGACAAGTATAGTGTTACATCAACTGCTGGGAAGTCAATGTCTCTGGATCAGACTCCTCCACTCCCAAAGCAGCCACTGTTTATTAGGTGTATGCGGTGACAGGCAGGGCTAGCAAAGGATAAAATTCATCAGAAGACTCAGACTCAAGAGGTGTAGATGATCTTATGTTAAGAAGAGTCCATGGGAAATCTCAGATGATTGGCAGCAATTATCCCAAACCTCCCTTATCCCCTAGGGAAATATGCAAACTTAGCCATTGTGAATTTTTGGTCCCCAACATTCTCACAGTGAAGAAGCAAGCAAGCAAACAAACAAACATAAACAACTTACCTAAAATTCCTTAGTTCCCTAAAATTCAACCTATGGCACTTTTAATACACAACATTATAACATGATCTAATTTTCATCAAAGTGTCTCTCCATCTATCTATTCCAGTATCGATCCATTGTGACTTTTCTGGAATTGTGCTGACATTACCCCCCTTATTAATTGCTTGGATTATCCACAGAAAGCCGCAAGCATTTTGTTTTCAAAACAGTAAAGACATTCCCCCTCCACTCCCCACTCCCAGTTTAGTAAAAACCTTCTTTGCTCTCCTTGCTTCTACCTCCATCCTCCCCAGCAAAGAGGTCATTGTCACCCCGTTTCCTTCTGTCCTCTCCTGGGTGTCACTCCTCGGCTGTCTCTTGGGTACAGTGGCATCATCATACAGCACAGGACACTCAGAAAGCTGCTTTCCCTGGCTTTCTCAATACTTCCGCTCTGCCTACCTTGTCTGCTTCATTATTCAGGAAGCGCTAACATCCCACAGGCTCTGTGGAACACCTCTGGGCTCTGCCTGCGTCTGTGCAATCCGTCTTTTCATGCTCTGATCTTCCTGGAGTAACTCAGTATTTTGGTATCATTCTTCTTCTCCACCATCCCTTGGATCATTCTCAGATACTTATTTTCCCACATGTGACTTAGCATCATTTTGAGAAGTTCCAACAGGTCCTATTAGTATCTTACTTCTATTTCATGGAATATATAACCTAATTTAGGGTAATTTATTTCCTGACACAATTGTGCCTCCTCTTCCAAAGATAAGATATGTTATCTCATTTACTCACAGAAAATATCCCTCAGTAGCCATTATGTCTCTCAGCAGAATAAAATATCATCTTCATCTAAGTCCTGAAGTTGTCTTACAAAATGTAATCCTTCCTGCTCAAATGGTATTGCCATTCAAATGGGATTGTAAATGTTCATTTTTCAAATAAAGAGAGCTTCTGATCTTGATATATTAAGTTTAAAACAAGCAAACCTCTGAATTTTGCTATCCAGTCTAATAATTTCTTGATTATTTTGATATTTTTATGTATACATCTCCAAATTATCTCTTATCTGATTGCCTTGGCTGGTATTTCCAAAACAGTACTAAGTAACAGTGAAGATAAGCATTATTCTCATCATCCTGACTTTGATTAAAATAGTTTTATTGTGTCATCCTTAAGCATAGCAATGATTTTTGTTTTGAGATTTTAAAAATCACACTCGAGATCTACAATGAATTCTTAGCTAACACCAATGGTATTAGTGTGTATATGAAATTAAGATGTATTGAATCTCAGCAGATGAGTCCTTCAGCATGTATTAGGTTGGTTATGCTGCTTTTTTCCTTCAGCTCACTGGCTGTCAAATTGATTAATAGGTCTACATGTCACTTAGTCAGCATCGATGCCCCTGTTTTTAAATCCTTTCAAAGCGGAAGGCTATGCAGATGCAGGGCTGGGTGGATTCAGATTCTGAGGTTTGCATTCAGGTCCCAGGTGGGTGGCAGCTTTTCACCACTAGCTCATCATTCAGGCAGCAGGGACATTTAGGGGGTGCTGAAGGACACAGAGGTGGAATCTAGACTTTGGGGTATTCTTGTGTACCCCAACACCAAAAGGCCCTGTTTGTTTTTCTGCATAGCTTGCCAGGCATCACCCACATGCATACAGGAGCCCAACCTGGTGTGGACCCCAGTTCAGGACAAGTTGCCGCCCCTCCCTGTTAATCCTCCTGGTCTCCCTGGTTAGATGCTGGTCCACAGTGCTGGGACTGTGTCCTCTTCCCTGCAGTCTGGACATGAGGTCCAGGCTGGAGTCTCTCTTTCCTTTAACCAGCCTCCTGCCCCTTACCTAACAGAACTTGGCCAGGCCTACAACTGGGGCCCCTCTGTCACCTCAAGGCCATGTGTCTTCCTCCAAGTCTGTATCCCTGGGTCACTCAGTGGTCATGATGTTTTTATGGGGGGATGCTGCTCCCCAGGGCTGTCCAATGGAAAGGCAGGCTTGTAAAAGCCTGGCACTGTGTCCTCATCCACCTCATTCGCTGGACCCAGCACCATGTGATTTTGGACTCTTCCCCACAGTCAAAATGACTATGAAAAATAAATGTTTTCAATCGATTCAGACATCGAGGCAGACGCGAGAGCACAATTATAGACACTTATGAAAGAGTACTTCCAGAGCTGCTTCAGAAAGTGACAAGGACCATGGGCTAAGTGCTTGAAGCAAGGAGAAGGATTCTGAGGAGGTTTAATGACAATGTGTCTTTTACTGTAATGAATTTTCAATTTAAATAATGACTGCGCAGGCATAGTAGCACATGCTTGTAATCTCGGCACTCAGAAGGCAGAGGGAGGAGCATTGCCATGAGTTCAAGGGCATCCTGAGCTACGTGAGTTCTAAGCCAGTCTGAACAGCACAGCAGCACCCTGTCTCAAGAAAAACAAAAAAGTGAATAAAACCACTACGTTTTGATCACATCACACACTTTTGCATACGTTATTACAGTTCAACCTCACGGGTGTATAATTCACACGACATGGCTCCAGTTCTTCAGGTGAGGCTCTGCGGCCTTGAAGAGGTCAGAGTGGGTTCACCTCCTGACCTGGGCACAGAGGGCTGGGGCTAACTGGGGGCCACTGGGATTCCTAATCTGTGTTGACCTCAGAAAAGCAGCAACCACAGCCCCCCTAGGTATGTTTTAAAGTCTTGAGAATGTGAGCGTGTTCCTTCAGACCAACCCCCGCTACACCCAGATGGAATGAATAACAGCCGCTTTCCACTGATCTGTGCTCGCCACTTCTGCAGGAAACCTCAGGAAGCAGGAGGGAGCCGGAGGAAGTCAGATCTAAAGAAACACCGAGAGTCCATAAAGAATAATTACAACTGTGAGCCCGGGGAAGAGGAAGCAGGCTTGGGAGCCCGATAAATAGGATTTTATTAACTTGTTAACCTTGCCAGCCTATCTCAGAGGCTCAAAGGGAAGCTTCGGACCCAGCAATGACTGTGACCCATGGGGTCCGGCGGACACCAAGGTGGGACCAGAGGCCCATGTTTATACAAGGAAGGAAAGCACAGATGCCCAGTTTATGATCTTTGGTCTCTATTGTTGGGGGAGATTTTCTGGAAGGACATTATCTGGAAACACAAAACTGATGGCATTTCATCCTTAGTCATGCTGGAGATGAAAGACATGATTTTTTAAAAAAAAAATATGAAGTGAAATGCATTTCTCCCTGTCATGTGAGGTTTAAGCCATGCCTGGTAAATATAATTTTAAACCTGGAAATCAGTGACATCAGGCCTTTTCCACTTCCACAGCCACCATGATTGTGAAGGAGGTAGGCGCCGCAAGGTATCTTCAGCATGGTGACCCTGAAGCCCCTCACTGCAAACTCAGTGCCTATGTGCAGCAGGCAGCGTGGCCTGAGGGTCAGGGCCTCAGTTTCCCCCTCAAAGGCCTGAGCAGGGTATAGTCCTGAAAGCCATGGGCAGCTGAGTCATCTGCCTCTGTGACCTGGCAGGCAGAGTCAGCTCTGGAGAGATGTTCCTGCAATGATTGGTCCTGTGCGCCCACTGGGGTCCCCCTAGAGAGGCTGGTGGCCAGGGAGGCAGCCTGGCAGGCACTGGTGCACAAAAGTCTCTTTTTGAGGGTCTGGAAATGGCTTTGGGGGGTCACTGGTCTCTAACCTGCCAAGGGATTCCCATGTTGGGGGTAAATGCAGAGTCCTCACATTGCCTCTGGGCCCCGTATGTCCTAAGGTCCTTCTGCCCTTGTGGCCTGGGGACATCTTCACTCCCTCTGTGCCAGCCATGGGCACACACACCCTCAGGCAACTCCTCACCACCCTCAGATCTCTGCCTAGTAACCTGATCTCCCTCACAGCGAGGCTCCAAACTGGCGATTCCTGGTGGATTCTCCTCACTTTTGCTCCATTCTTCCACTGGATCATAGGCCAGGTTACCCTGTGGCTTATGCTGTGGGCCCATTTCCTTTACTGAGTCTGCCGCTTGTCTCCATGGGGAGGTTAAGCACTCTGCAGGCAGGGGCTCTATAAGCACACTTCGGTGCACGGTCCCTGAAAACACGACCTCTTGTGTGGATCTTGCTGTCTCCTCCCTTCCTGCTGGACCCAGGGACACCAGGGTTGACTAAAAAGCCTTTACATATGGCCCCGGGTATGTCTTCGTTTACCCCGGACCCCTGACAGGATTCCAGCACAAACAGAACTGGCCCGCATCTCTCGGCCAACACTTGTTGGTGGGCCGGGCCCTATACGGTGGGCTGTCAGTTGTGATTTACAGGATCTGGAGCCGGGCCGGATGGGAAAGACCCCAAGGCTGTGATCTCCCAGCCTTGACTCTGAATGTCCTGGCTCCAGTCTGGCCACAGCAGACAGCGGCTGCTCCTCTAAGGAGGTGACCAGCATATAAATATGGAGAGGGTGTTATCCTAAGGCTGTGTAGAAAAATAGGGTGGAGAGAGGCTGCTGGCCATCGGATTGACAGGAAACACAGTCCGCTCTTTCCTGCCTAATCAAGAGCCCTCTCTCTCTGAGGGTGCGAACTCCATTTTTTCTATTTGTCTTTCTCTCTTTCTTCTCTTGTGGAATGCATTTATTTATTTTTTCTCTTAGTTGACAGGGAAGTTACATAAAGGCATAGGAATTTCAGACTGAAAGAGAAACCCTATTCAATGGATGCCAACAAGATCCTTGCAGCTGGTACAGTTTCGTTGATCTGGAAGCCTGGACCAGCAGGGAAATCACAGCAGAGTGAATGATAACCTCAGGTTAGCACAATAGAAACTGCACGCATCACTGTTTCCATGGCAACCTGAAGGAACCTTTTTCTGGCTGACACTGGGAGCCAAAGCCAAGGCTGTGTGACGGAGGTGCCCCGAAGTTGTTCTGTCCAGATGTCTGTGTGGCCCACACATGCAAAGAGACATGTTAGGCACCTAGAAGGCCACGGCTCTTCTGAATCATTTTTATGCAGTGCAGTTTTGCACCATGTTTTTTAGCAGGCTGAATAATATGATTGCGTCAAATAGACAACGTAAGAAATGAATCACTTTTATATCAGTGGCAAAGCTTTTTATTTCATGCCTGTTCTGAGCAAAAATTTTGTTGACATATATATAGACATACTTTTTCTCTAGGACAATCTTTAGGTCTACAAGGTAAATCTACTTTTATGGCAAGTTAACACAGTGGTGGCATGATTTTTACTATTTTGAATCAAGATCCCCAAAAGAGTGAACATTCAATGATCTCCACACCTTCACCTCTAGAAATATGTACTGAAAAAAATATAAAAGAATGTAGCCTGTAATTTTTGTTCAAGGATATTCAGTGAAGTCTTATTTATAACAATGAAAAAAATGGAAACTTAAAAACGTCTAGCAGGAAAAAAATGATTAAATAAACTATGGCACAATCCATACAAATCAGATTCCCATGGACTATTAAAGTCTGATAAAATATAGAAGGAATATATCACAATATGTCTAGGCATTATTTTTAAACTATGCTTATAGATGGTTTTTATTTCATTTCATATTTTTTCTATTTTCCAATTATTGTTTACAGGACTCATATATTTTATTTTTAGAGAAAATAATCAACACTGTCTTTGTCCATAATGAACTCAGCCCCGAGTAGTAACCAGGTGGATCATCCAGAGGGTTTGGTTGAGCCTGGTATTTGAGAACAGTTGAAATAAGTGGTGGTCAGTGTCTCAAGCCCCCAGAGGGAAAGCACCTGGGGTTAAAACACAGTGTCCCTGTGCCCTTGGGCCCACAAAGTTCCGTGCAATTTGGGGAAGATGAGTCACGAGACAGGGAACCGCCCTCACCCACATCACCGTGCCTGGTACCTTCAAGGGCAGGGACTCTGCCGTGTTCTTTCTGTCTTGAAGACCCAACGTTTCTCCTCCATTCTTTGTCACGTCCTGAGATGCCCTCCAGCGTCTTTCCTCCTCCTTTGTCAGGAGACCAGAAGGGTGAGGCTCTGTCTTCAGGGCTTGCTGATGAAACAGCACCATTGGCATCTCACATTCCCACCCATGATTTACTTTCAGAGAGCAAAAATAATGCCTTCAGACCTTCAGTGGCTCCAGCAAACATAAACCATGTCTCTGCAAAACAGCTGTTTGATTAATGAAGCCAATTCTGGCGAACAACTTCAAAATTCCAGGCAAAAGAAAAGCCAATAAAAACCTATCTGCCTTGCCAAGCCCAGCCAGATGCCACATCCAGGAGGCAGCAGGGCCCTGCCACAGTTCTCGTGACCTCTGCACCCTACCAGTCACAGTGCACACAGGGAGGCTCCTGTTCTGCAGGCAAATGCTCTGTTTCCTCGGGCTTCTTCATCAGGGAAGGTTCATCAGCCAGCACCATGGACGAGTGACCTCTGACCCAGTGGAATCAGAGATGCATAGTGTGAAATGTAACCTGTATGTCTTACAGATTTATTATGGTGTGGGGCTGAGAACATGAACCACACCAGGGCACTAGGAGTTGAGCAGTCACCACCTGTCTCCCCAGGAGATGGGTCCTGTGTTCCCTAGAATGTCCTGGCTACCTGGCACAGAGAAGAGGCCATTCCAAAAATAGTCACCTCATGTTGAGAAAGTCATTTCCAAACCCTGGCTGGGCACACATATTTATAGAGCAAGTATTTAGCAAGCACTTTCTGTATAGTCACAGATGGAACAAGGTGGGTATAGCAAGACGGTGCTAAGGGAAAGTACAGACCCCAGGCACCTGGGGGACCCTGGCCATGGCCAGGTGCACCCACTGCAAAGAGGCGGGCTGAGCCTGCTTCTGAGGTCCGTCCTGGACATGGTCCAGAGAGTTTTGTACCATTATTCATCAACTCAAGAATCATTCATTGGCCAGGAAACAGAGGAGCCAGGTGAGCTTTATCCCTCCAGAGAGCACAGCAGGAGAGATGGGCAAACCAGGTGGTATCCAAAAGGTGAAGCAGGGTAGACAAGGCGTCCTGATCAGACAGCGTGCCATCCCGAGGCACGGCAAAGAGGAAACTGCAGTGCTTTAATGGACTGCGATTGTCCACGGAGGCCCAGGCCCAGGTATCGGGGGTGGAAAGAGAACAGATAGATGATGGCAAGATGGAGTGGTGCATTATTCTCCCAAATTCCTGCTGAGTTCCATGGAATTGAGGCTCCCACAGGGCTCGTGGAAATAACAGTAAGAAATCAAACCTGTGTTTGAGCACAGACGTCACCTACCAGGAAGACCCGATCTGAGCAACAGTGTAGCGTCACTCATCGGCTCCTGGCTGGGGCTTTGTCTCCAAGGCAACAGATTTATTTTGATTTCTGAAAGGTGTCATTGGATTTTTAAACCCATTTGTAAGAAGATCATTCAGTAAAGGCACAGTTCTGGGAGTTCTGATGGGCTTGAAGCGATGGTCACATCGAGATCAGTAAAGAACTGCTCTGTGGGGCCCTCGAATCTTTTGTGGCCCACATTTTCCACGTGGGTTCATAATGACCTTGTCTTCCCAAGACAAAAACCAGAGGTGGGCTGATGAGCACTAAAATCCGGAAGGCCTAAACTCAGGCCTAAATCAGGAATTCCCCCGACTGAAGTGCTTCTGAGGTCCGTCCTGGACATGGTCCAGAGAGTTTTGTACCATTATTTGGATGCGCAATCCAGCTGCTGCTGACCTGAGTGAGCTCTGAGGGCACCATCCCTGCTGCCAGCTGGCCCTGCCCACCGTCCAAGCAGAAGAGGGGACTCACACATTCCTTGTGGGTGTCCACAGGGGAGGGAGGCTGCCCTTGGTGTCTGCTGAGCTGTGGGACTTGAAGTACAGGCACCTGGTCCTACCCGGCCTCTTCTGTTCTTATACAGCTTTAAAACTTTACTACTTTCATTTAAAAGCAAACAGGATGGGAGAGAAACAGGCTGTGGTGGATTGGTGGGGGCACACACACAGCTCTCTGTGGCTCTGGGATCCTGGTCTCCCTGATGTCTTCCTGGGGGATCTGTTGACAAACTGCGGTGCACACACATTTAGAAGCGTAGCGCCTGAGCTGTCTTGAGCATAGGTCAGTGGGCCTCTCCCCTAGCACACATTCTGGGCTTGGAGGATTTCTCCCAGGGGTTGCTACACCCTAGAGGGGAAGGGAGCTACTTTTCAGGGTGAATCAGACACCAGGGGTGTCATGGCTCTGGAATCCACTTCTCTCTTCTGGGTGTGTGAATGGGAGCTGGTCCCCTGGCCTTACCCTGGAAAAGCTGGGGGTGCCCAGTGCTGGGGATCCTATCAGTGTTGCCACTGTGCCCAGCTGATTGACTTCCATTGTTGGGTTTGGGGCTTACTGCAGCTCCAGGGGTTTGCAGCTGTAGTTGCATTGGTCACACCTGGGTGACTCTGTCCCATCCAAAAGCATTGGTGGAGCTTCTCTGGAAGCCTTTGCCAGGATCCCAAGGCAGAAGCCCAAAGTCCAGGATCATTTCCCTGAAGTTCACTGTTTCCTTTTCTGCAAGAATGTCTCTCTTCTCCCTTCCTTCCTTCTCTCGGGACTGGGGGCAGTGGTGTTCAGTGCGTGGGGGCCACCACAGGGGGACCTGAGGTAGCAGAATCTGCAGCCTCTGGGGCTGTCCCCCATGATTCAGTGCGTCAGGCTGAGACCCTGGATGGACTCTCATGCTCTGCAGAGGCCACTGGCTCTTTGAAGGCTGTGGGAAACAGCAGCCTGGGAGGCCTAAAAGGCTCGTGATTCTAGGGAGCCTCTTTCTGCAGAGCCCCTGGCACCTCCATGGGACAGTCTGGCTACTGATGCCCATCTTGATTTCTTTCATCAAGAACCCACCTGTTCTGGGTCTCAGAGCTGCCCACCCTAGTGAGGCAGGAGCCCCAGTTTGGACTGGGGGCTCGTTCACTTACAATATCACTTCCTGACCTTTCAGAGGTTCAGAAAACTGCAGGGCATCATCTCCTAGAGTCCAAACCCCTGGCTCAGGCCCCAGGGGCAGGCACATGCTTCTAAGCCCTATTGTTTGAGATTGAAAGTAGTGTAACAATATAAAATGATAAACACATGACACTTTCTGGAAAATCAAGGTTGCAGCAAAAAAAATATATATATATATATATATGCAAGATTTTTTTGAGTCTTCAACAAGCCAGTGCACACAGTGAGAAGAAACTCTAGCAGTGGTGTTTCCTGAACCTGCCCAGCAGGAGCCTGCTTCTCAGAGAACAGCTGGGTAGATTTCTTTGCAGAATTCACACCAGAAGAAGTAGGGTGAGGTATTAGCTAAGATGGGACAATGACTTGAGGACAATCACTAAGTCCAAAATATTTATCTTCAGCCTGACAAAATTGGAAATAGTCTCAATGTCATCTAGATAAATGGCCAAGGTCGTATTGAAATACCATTGGTCAGGAAGCTTGGATAGCACACCAACAGCGTGGGAGACCAGGTTTGTTTTCAAAAGGAGGCACAAAATTGTATGAATTATAATTATATCTCATAGTAAGATACAACACCTAGCTATGAGGGAGTAAAATATTTGGGGCTTCTTGTGCTTTAAACAGGTAGGAAACTGGACAAACTGTTGAACAGCCACTTTCAGACAATGGAACTAGGAAGCTCAAGACCAAAGTCTCTAAGAGAAAAGAAACCAGCAGTGCGGGTTCCAGAGCTATTCAGCTTATTTCAGGAAGCAAACTCCAGTCTATGTTGTGTGTGGGGGGTGGGCATTCCCACAGAGCAAGGCCATCCCCCTGATTTGAGGTGACAGAAATCAGATTTTGAGTAGCTGGAGACTGCACAGAGCAGAGAAGCAACGAGGAGGGAGCTATGCAAAGAGAGAGCTTCGGAAATCCTGGGTCTCTGGATGAGTATCAGTCGAAATATGCACAGTGATTCTCCTTGAAGTCAGGTGAAGTGTAAATCCAAGGCATAGGTGAAATGCTGTGCAATTATAGGCCTAACAATTCTGAGGGCCAAAGAACCTTCAGCTTGCTGGCAGCCAAAGAGGAGAGCCAGGTTGAATACTGAAAGACTTCAGTAGAAATTGCAGAAGAGTTGACATAATAGCAGGGCTAAACTAATCTTCTCTTAAAAAAAAAAAAAGAAAAAAACCCCAGAAGATTAAAATTATGCCCTGAAAAACATCAAATTAGTCCACAAATAACTTAAGTATTAGCCAAATAAAACTTTACATTCTTAAAAGTCAGCACTAAAACACAGTGTCTGATATTTAGTTAAAAATTACTAGACAGGTCCTGGGATTTAGCTCAGTGATGTGAAATCCACCTGGCAAGTACAAAAGTCATGAGTTCAATCCCTAGTACCAAAAAATAAAAAATAAAAAAATTACTAGACATGCTGTATTAGTTGGTTTTCCATTACTGTAACAAATATCTTAGATAAATCAAGTTAATAACAGAAAATGTTTATTTGGCTCACGGCCTCAGAGGCTACAGTCCATCATCAGTTGGCCCAGTTGTTCTTGGACCTGTGATGAAGCAGAATACAATGGCAGAACCACTCTCTGCATGACTAGGACACAAAAGGAAGAGAGAGGGTGACTTCTAGGGCCAATTTTAACAACTGGAAGACTTCCAACAGGCTTCAGCCCTAAAAAGTTCTTCCAGCTTCCAGTAATGCCATGAACCTGGGACCGAGCCTTTAACCCTTGGACCTTTGGCAGATGCTTTTCCAAACCATCTTACACAATGAAGAAGCAAGAAAATATAGCACACATAAAAAGAGAAATCACAGTCGACAAAACAGAACTAAATATTGCCAAGATGATGAAATTAGCGGGAAAGAACCCTTTAAAATAGCTCTTATTATTATCCTTAATATGTTCAGCGGTTGAAAGGAAATGAGGAACATGAGAGGAGAGAAACAAAAGGTTTTTAAAAAATCAACTAAAGTTTTCAGAGGGGGAAAAATACCTGCAAAATATAAGCATTCGTTGAACCAGAGTAAGAAAATATTCGGAACTTTAAGAGATCTGTGCAGAGGTAGATGTGGCAGCAGGCACTACCCCAAAGAAAACACAAAGGGAATAATGGAAAATAATGACTGGCTCGAGTGCCTGTTAGACAATGTCAAGCCATTGAACGTGTATGTAATTGGAGTCCGAGGAAGGAGAGAAAGATGTCGGGAACAATCGAGGGAATTCCAGAACTCTTTTAACATTGAATGGAAACTCTAGCTCACAAATCCAAGTGGCCCAATAAGCCCTAATCTGAGTGAACACAAAGAAAACCACAAAGAGCTCTTCATAATGAAACCGCTGAGATCTACGATAAGGAGAAAATGTGTTGAGTGACCACGGGAGAACAGGCACCTTACACACATAAGGGACAGTTTGTAAAAAACTACTTTGGTCAGAGGACAGCCATGTAAGTTCCTTAAAGAGCTGAGGAAAACCATGTCAATTAGAATTCTATGTAGTTTATTTTAAAGCTTTATCAGACGAAGCAGAATTGGTCATCAGCATATTTTCATCATGAGAAATGTTCAAGGAAATTCTCCTGGCAAAAGGAAAATAATTCCCGATAAAGACTTGCCTAAGAAAGGAAGAGTATCAGAAATGTGTGTGCAAAATAACATGAAGCCAGTTTTTAGTGTTTTAAATTTCTTTTACCAATAATTGAATTGAATTTACCAGTGTTATGAGCCAGAACACTGGTTTGTGTTGTGCATCTTATAATGTATGCATGGAAAGAGCAACAAAGAGAAAAAGTGCTAGATATCAAATTGTTACACTATCTTTACTGAATATGTCTAACTGCATCTCCCCAGATACTCATGTGTGAAAGGCTTGGTCCCCAGGGTGATGTCACTGGGGGGTGGTGGGACCTTGAAAATACAGGTCAGGAGGCCCCAAGGACGTGGGAGTAAGATAATTCTGAAACCTCTTGAGTTCTCGTGAGAAGATTGTTATAAAACGGGAAAGACTTTGCCACACAGCCTGAACTATGGCATTTGGACTTTAAACCTATTAAAATTGAGCTAAAATAAACCTCTCTTTCTTCAAAACCAAAAAAAATAAAATAGAATCTAAAGGTGGATATAGTTTAAATGTATTTTAAACCCTAGAGCAATCCAAAATACTGAAACAAAGTGGGCTTGCTAATAATACAATAATGCGTACAAAATGAAAGTGCAAAATGTAAATATTTATAAGGGGAAGGTAAAAGGGGAATGGGAACATACATAAGATTAACAAATAGAAAACACTAAACTCAAAATATTTCAAATGTAAATTATGTAAGTTTCCACTGCCCACATAGTAAACTAGACACATGGTTACTTAAATTTAATTTGAACCAGTTAGGATTAAAAAATTCAGACCTTGACCAAACTGGAAACGTGTCTAGGCTCAGTAGCCATGGGTGTTGGTGGTCTCTGCCTGGACGAGTGGTTAGACAGTGATGTCCTCATCACCAGTAAATGCTCTGCAGGACGTGCTAACCTTCACACCTCCACTGTAGGGCAGAGATCTTCAAATTGGGAGAGAAAACAAGACCCAGGAATTTGCTGCAAGCAAAAACAAACAAATTAGCCTATAAACATAATAACAGAGATAGATTGGTGGAGTCTTCAGAGCAAGAAATAAGCAGTACCAGGAACAAAAGGCTGAATTAATGACATATTGTGTAAAAGATATATGAATCTAATAGCAGAACTTTAGCTGAGACAAAGTTGTCGTAACTAAAAGAATAAATAGACATTTTTATAATTGTAATTGGAGACTTTAAAACTCCTTTCTCTTACTGAATAAAGGAACAAGTAGGAATCCAGCTAAGGCATATCGGCTATGGAAAACACTACTGCCCAAGTTGAGCTAACTGACTTTCCTGGAGCACTGCTCCACAGATGTAGGAAACACTCACTATTCAGACACGCATGGTACGTTCGGCATAGTAGACGATACACTGGGCTATCAAATAAGTCTCAATAAATTTGAAAGATTAAAATCACAGTGACTAGTTTATTTGTTTAACCAGAACGAAATTAAATTAGCAGTCAATAAGGGAATATTGCTAGAAAAATTCCTAAATATTTGAAAATGAAGCAAAATACTTCTAAAGGACATATAGGTGCAATAAGAAATTTTAAGATATTTAATTTTAAGAAATTAAAATGAAAATTGCCATAATTTGGGGAATACAGCTAAACTAGTACTAGAGGAAAATTTTTATCTTTAAATACTATGGAAATGATTGAAATCAGTGACCCAGATTTGCAATATATAAAGTACCAAAACTGGAATATAAACCTAAAGGAGGTAGAGGAGAAGAAATAGTAGATACGAAAGTGACATTCAATCAAATATAAAATAATACAGAAAATTAACAAAACCAGATGTTGCTTAATAAAAACATTACTAATCCCTACCATGACCTGTCAAATTTTTAAAAAGAAGAAGGTACAAATCTTAGTATCAGGAATAGAAGACATCACTCCTGAGTCCAAAGGCATTAAAAGTCCAACAGAGGAATATTTGAATATTTTTATGCCCATAAGTACAATAACTTAGATTGAAAAGACAAGTTCCATGAAAGACACAAATCAGCAAAATTTATCCAAAAATAGAAATATCAATAGCCCTATATCAAATAAAAAATTAAATTGAAAATTAAAACTTTTTCTCTAATGGAAATAAGTCCCAGTCCCAGTTGATCTCACTGATAAACTGTACTAAATATTTAAGAAAGAAATAATACCCATCCTTACTTCTGACTATTTTGAGTATAAAATTCATTAGTGTTAACCACAGTCACTTTATCTTGCAGTAGTATATGGAAGCGTAACCCCCCATCTAACCGAAATTTTGTGCCTATGGCTACCCTCTCCCCACCTCCCCTCTGCCCTCCACCACAGTCTCCAGGAACTACCGTGTTATCCTCTACCACTCTGCGATGGTGGCTGTACTGATTGTCTGATTTGATCATCACAAGACATATATAAAATGGAAAAGAAACATCACAATATTCTCCATGAACTTGTCAACTGCATGTGAATTAAAAGTCAAATAATCTTTCTATTCATACACAAACTCTTTTGGGGAGAGAGTGAGGAAAAAACACTTAACTCACTTTATTATGCTTCATAATGTCAGCATTAACCTTATGCCAAAACCCAAGAAAAATATCACAATAAGAAAACTATAGACCATACCAGTTGTGAACAAAGATATTAATCCTTAGAAAGGTATTAGAAAGTGATGTTTTGCTATATATATATACATAAAATAAAACATAATGAACAAGGGGATTTATTATAGAAACAGAAGAAATCAAAAAAATTTATTATATTAACAGGATAAAAAAGATCATATTATAATTTCAAAAAATATAAAAAAATGAATAATACTTAAATCTCATTCACATTTTAAAATGACAAGCATACTACAGGAATAAGATCAAATGGTCTTACCCTGCTAAAGAGAATCTACAATGAAGCTATGGCTGACTTTACACTTGGTGGTGAACATCTGAATCCATGCATCTACCGTGGGGCATCACAGAGGAGAAACAGCTCATGGCATGGCAGGCAAAAGGCAGTGAGCCACAGCAGCCAATCCACCTACCTTTTCTTTTTATCCCATCCAGGCTACCAGCCTTTTGCTTGCCAGACCTATGCTAATTCCAACCAGTGGACTAATTTAGTACCACACCACCTTAATCCCAGTGTCACACGCCCTAGATCCAGCCTGCTCTGAAAAGCCCCATCTACGAGCACATGAAGTTTGGGGGGACATCTAGGTACAATTCATAACACAACCCAAATCCAATTACTAGATTTTTGGGTACAAACTGATGGCTTATTCTAAAATTTGTACAGAATTTTAAATATCTAAGGATAAGGAAAATATTTCGGAACAGAAAAAAGTTGGAGGATTTACAATAACTTAACTTTGAAGCTCGTTAAAAGAATGAAACCATGGGACCTGGACCAGCTCATCTTGCCCAAGGCCACCTCTTCCAACTTTTTTCCATGACTGTTCAACCCAAAAAACATCTGAACTCCAAAGTTGACCTGGAACCAAACCTGTGACAAGTCTCCCCATTGAGATCATTCTCTTTGTCACTACTGAACCCAGATTATTATTCAACTCCTGTAGGACAGAACACGTGCAGAGTTTCCTTCAATCACTTCAGGAGGTTGTAAAATCCAGATTCTGAAATCTACAAACAAAAAGAGGATGAGGTGAACATAGAGACAGTTGTAACTTGCTTATGTGAAACAATACAGTAATGCCTTGGTTTATGAATGCCTCTGCTCACAAAGAATTCATTTTGCAAAGAGAACCATTTGGCAAAATTTTGCTTCCATGTATGAATTCTGCATCAGGTGATGAACTCAACTGTAGCCATCATCTATCATCGTGGAGTGAGTTAAGTTCATGAAGTGAGGTATACTATACAAATAATAGTAATTAAAGTAAGCAGTGCATCAGAAGGACAATAGAATAAGATTTAAGAGGGCTTATATTAATAATTCAGAAAGATTAAATATCAATCTATTTAATCTACCTAAAAATTTTTTGTTAGTAGTTAATGGATCTTTTTTAAATCTCAAAAAAAAAAAAAAATCCACATGTCCGTGCAAATATCACACCACTAACATGCCAGGCCCCAAGCCAGCAAGTTAATGGCTTGTGTCTCTGCTGACTTTTCTGTTCTTACCTGAACAGTTTGTTTATTTAAGTGGCCTTAGTGGCTCTTACCCCATCAAAAGTGTTAGTTTAACAAAGAATACCAAACAATTAACCTCTGGTGGAAAAAAGGAAAGGATTAAAGTAAGCAAAATTTATCACTTTGTCAGGCTCCGCAAACACCATCTCCGATGATCTAAGGGCTCTAGTAAAACAGCGCTTACACTCGCCCAAAAAACACGTCTTGAGCAGTGTGCTGTAAGGGCTTTTACCCAAACGGACCAGTGAGCAGTGTGGTAGGTCTGCAGGAAGCTGGAAGATGGATGAGACCCACTACTTGTCCACCAAGATGGTTGAGCCTCCGCTCCTGCTGCACGGGGAGGGCAGCTAAGAACTCTGCATCTTTGTTGTCTTGCAGCACTGGAGGCTGAGAAGGAGGCCCCTGGGGGTGCCTGTGAGGTCCTCGGAGTCAGGATCAACCCGGTGCAGAGAGTCACTGATCTACACCTCAGCCAGAAGCCGAGATAAAAAAAGAAGTCTCGGGGCAAGTGGTGTACACAGCAGCTCCAGTCAGTGCAGGTCACCTATGGGATGCTCAGGGTCCTCTTGTCCTGGCAGCCTCATCAAGGAAGCCAGGCTCTTTCTGCCAGAGCCTCTGCCGACCCCAGGACACCCATCTCTTCCTCAATAACTACCTCTTTCCTCGGCAGGATGGTGGCACAATGACCTGGGCCAGCGGATAGGTCTCCCCTCGGGTGGGTGACTGGGGCCACTGTGAAGGAGCACGTCCCCTCTGCTCCCACAGCCCTGCCTGATGGGGTGTCCCTGTGTGATCCCTCACTTCTCCCACAGCTGGAAACTCTTTGGCAGGCTGGAGAGAAGGTGCCTTCCTGGGGAAGGGTTCATTCTGACCTGAAGGCTTTCAGGGACAATCAGGAACGATATAATATCCTTCTCAAAATAGCCTTTAAAACACAACCACTGGAAGACGCTTCTCAGATCCTATAGCTGCACGAAGTCTGGGAAGCCAAGCATTACCACTAAGGCAGGATCCCACTCACACATTTGGCTTTTCCTCCCAGGCTCCCTGTGAGGTGGTCTCTCCTCATCTTCTCCTTCTTCTGGTCCCCAGGATTTTTCCTGTCCCTCAGTGACCCCAGGTCCTGACCTCACCTCTGACTCTTCGGTTCCAGCTTCTTCCTAGGGCAGCAACTGTGAGACCAACAACCTCTGTCTACCACTAAACACTTCATAGCTCATAAAGTCAGTCAATACCTTCTTAGTCTAACGAAGTCTCTGGCTGATGAGCACGGAATTACCAATACTGCCCCCGCCAATGGTATGGAAGGGCAGAAAGAACAGAAGCAAGCAGATGTGGGTTTCTGCTGGGACACGGGAAGTCTCCAGGGTCTGCTGTGACTTTCTTGCCATCTGTGAGTTAAGCCGGCCCCATGGTTCTCTGGTTTTGTCCAGCAAATGGCCGCGAAACATGCCCTTTCTTTCACAAAGGGAATGGCCAGTGCATGCCAGTGGAATGTGAAACCTAGGCTGACGTCCGCTGGGGCAAAGGAGCACGGCGGCAGGTTCAAAGGACAGGACAGGGCACAAAGCAGCCCGCTACAGTGGAAGTACATGTTTGTTTGCAGAGTCAGGAGAGTGGCAGGAGGTCGCCTGCTCCTCCTGGTAAACACATTCCTAAGGGGGCCCCTCTAGGATGGCAGGGGCAGAACTGAACTTGGCTGATGTGAAGGTCTTTGGTGAGTGCCTGTCACCAGTCTCGGCTCTCGGCATGTTTGTGTAGCCGGCCCTTTGGCCACATGTGATCCCAGTGGCTGCACACAGACCGGAAGGTTAGATCCCCTAGATGAGCTGGAGGGAGCAGCACAGGGGTCTCATTTCCATCTGACACATTTCAGAGCAAGAGAAAGTTGGTGTGAAAAATATAGAGGGACCGTGACCCAGGGTTAAAGGAGAGGAGGAGAAGAGTGTCTGAAAACATTCTTATACACAGCAGATTGGCTCTTGATGAAGAGCAGGGCATTGTGGTTCATAGATTTTTAATAAGGTGATGGGAAAAACTTGTAGGCGCCTCCAAAGGAGCCCACTCTTGGGATGTGTGCAGGGGCTGCTCGTGGCTGCGGCTTATAGACAACAGCTTTGCTTATAAAAGGCAGAGCTCAGGCTATGTGGAAACTTCATAATCACAAATGCATACAAAGATTCCAAAAGGAAAATCCTGCCTCACCAGGTAAGCATGTGACACAAGAGTAAATATCAGGAATAAAGATTAGTACTGTCTGTCTATTTGAGACATACAGAGTATAACCTTTCACTTCACAAAGAATGCAGAAACGTTAAGGACCTTTCTTTTTTGTGTGTTGATTTTAATATCACATTATTGTTCTGTAAGTGTGAGGCCTTTTATCTTTGATCAAAACCAAACTAAAAAGGTCATTCCTCTTCTAATACCTCATCCCAATTTAGATTTCTTTTTTCTTGCATGCACAAACGCACACACAGTTGTACACACACAGACCCATATAGGCATTCATAAATACACACAGCCATTTTCAGAATCCTGTGATACCCTCCTCAGCTCTGGCCAGAGAATGCGTGAAATTGCTCTTCTTAGGTGTGGAAGAAGGGTGGGGGCTCAAGGTGGGTCTATGAAATACATGGATGATGGATGGGAAGAATGAATTAGTGAAATCAGAAAGAAAAAGAGAGAAAGAAAAACAAAAGCACGGAAAGCAAAAGGAAGTAAAGTTTCTAGAGACAGACAGAGAAGAAATGAGTGACCCATGGATTATTGAATTTGCTGCCATAAACTCCAGAGCAATCCATCCTCCAGACCAGTTAGTCCCTGGGATTACAGGTCCCTCCCAAAACGCAGCCCTGCTGCCCAGTAGTGGCCTGGGCCTCGGATCTGATTTCACAGTGGTCCTTTGACAGCTGCTGCATGTGAAATGCCTGTGGTCAGCGTGGCTATGGCCAGCTGCCCCACACAAGCGGGAAGTGGATGGTGCCCCGGGTCTGCTCTGGTGATTTTCTTTTCACGACCATATTGTTATTTTGAAAAATGTTTTTTTTAAAAAGAAAGAAAACCTCAAAACTGTACACATCCTGCACTTTAATTATTTTACTCCTGCGCATGGTTTTCAGAGTGGCTTCCTGAGCACTGGGGAGGGCGTGCTACCTTCAGAATGTTGGTTCCAGGAGGAATGCTGGTTGTTTTGTGAGCCTTGGTGAACTCATACCGTTTTCCTCAGCATTTTACTCTTCTAGTCTAAAAAAGCAGCAACCACACCCGCCATGACCAAGGATGGTAACACAAACCCTCTAACCAAGCGTAACGCGCAGAGCTGAACTTCTGTTCTAGTTGGCCAGGCTCTGAGCTTCACCGTCCAGCACACCGTCCAGCATACGCGGTGCTAAGTTTGCAGCCACAATGCCGGTAAGCTGGACTCTTGTAGATGGAGGTGTACTGCTGACCTTACTGTGTATGCAGCTGGGGGACCTCTGCTCACACAGAACCACTGGGAAGTTAGGGCTCACATAAGTGCTAAGAAGGAGAACATGGGCTGAATCAGCCATGCGGTGAGGTCTCCCTGACACACCACTCAGTCACCAACACCCCAGTACCCCCTTGATAGTCACTCAGCTTCCCGAGACCACTTGGCTTAGCACAACTTGCCACAGTGATCCTGTGCCTGTACTGCCTAGGGAAGCATGCAAATAAACATCCGAAGAAAAAGGAAATGGGTTTTTTCTAGACCATTCCATGATGTCTCTACCACAAGCAGGAAGTGCCGGAGTAGAAATAGGAACACAGTGTGAATCAGTGGGATAGAAATAGGGGTCAGGAGATGAGCGCGTCAAACATACTCATCCCCGGGGACAGATCCGGTTAGTTCCTGAGCAGCAATAAAGTCTGAGTCAGTGATGGACCGTGTTGTGCAAAGAGGGAGTTACTTGTTGCCCTGTCCTGACATAAAGATGATTTTAATGATATTTGGCATCAGTTTGGGTATCATTATAAAACTGTATCCAGTTTTGGTCTCCAAAATTGAAGGGCCCTGTGGAAATGCCAGGTCACAGAGAGGCAAACAGAATGGGCAACTGTTTGGAAAGCAAGATAAATGGGGTAACTGTTTTTCCTTGTTTAATGAGTGAAGGACGGAGAGCTTTTCAGTTTGGAGAAAAGAATGTTTTGGACAGTTGTAAATCATCGTGTTTTCACTTTTCAGGGTCAGGAATTGAAAAATGCACTTAGATTTCTGGCACTTAGGTCATGCTCCAGATATTAGGCATTAATGGGCAGGGTTCAAAGTTTTTGCATAAGCAGAACAGGTTAAGCAGCTCCTAAAAATGTTGACAACTCTTTCTTATGGTGGAGGTAGGGGAGGGTCTGAGGTTCAGCGCTGTCTGCCTTGGTCCCCTCACGTGGGGAGGCTGACGAGATGATGATGTCCTATAAATCTGATTGCTTCTTCTTACATCTTTCTACAGCTGTTTACTAGCACTTAACAAGCATCTTGGGCACTCAAGGAGGCTCTAGGAGGGCCTCCTTGGTGTAAAAACAGTTCCACAATAACATCAAGATCCAGCACCGTTGCATGCAGAAGGTGCAGTAATAAATACTGTGTGTTTAAATAAAAAATCATAGTACTGTAAAAGGCACATTGCTATGAATTTCTCGCCCTCTTTTTTTTTCCCCCTGTCTTTTTGAGACAGGGTCTTGCTATGCAGTACAGGCTGGTCTTAAGCTCACTTTGTAGCCCAGGCTGGTCTCGATCTTAGAACAATCCTCCTGCCTCGGCCTCTGGAGTGCTGGGATTACAGACATGCACCACCATCCCCCGCTTTGAAATGCCCCCCAAAACACTTGTCCCATTGTTCTTGCCACTTTCTGAGGCAGTTCTGGAAGTCCTCTCTCTCGTGTCTTTAGTTGTGTTATCACAGCAGCCTCAGTGTCTCTCATTGATTCAAACCATTGACATTTCATGGTCATTTGGAGTTTGAGGAAGTGCCAGACTGACACAGCAGCAGATCTGGAGACTACGGTGGTTGAGGACATACCGTCGGATTTTTATAACCCTGACTTTCTGCCGGATGGCCCTTGGTAGCAATGTTCCCTGCCTTTTGTAATGACACCTCGGAATGACACCAAAACAGAACTCTCAGAGCTGCTGCAGAAGGTGGCAAGAAGGTTGGGATAAGTGTGGTCAAAGGAAACAGGGGATTTTGAAGAGGATTCATGACAATGAATCCTTTTACTCTAATTTTGTTTAAAAAAAATTAAACAGTACTTTTCAAACACCCCTTGTATCTCCAAAGGATAGCCAAGGCCATACATGGCCTGCAGGTGGGATGACACACAGCATGAATCCTAGGGGTGCCCAGGCTTCCCTGATGCACAGGCTTGAGTAAGACTGCAATTTTTCAATGAGCTTTGGTTCTTTCTGTGCTGGGTTAGGATAACCAGCTGATCAGCAACCCAGGCAGCTGTCCGGTGACTCTGCACTCTGCTCAACGGTCACTGCTCGGCTGTGTCTCTCCGTGTTCCCATGGACAGTGAGAAGATGAACCTGGGAAAGACTCAGTGCCAGGGAGCTACCTAGGGCAAGGCCAAGGAGTCTGTCCTGGGCTTCAGTCTCTTTTCAAGGGTGTTAAACAAGAATGTACAGACCCTTTTGAATCAATGTTCCTTTAGATGTGACTAGTGAAGAATGAACACAGGCTCAAAGATCAGAACGTGGGTGGAGAAGGGAGAATTTGCCCTGCTGTGAATATTGTAATCTAGACATTAGCTCTGCAGGACTTGGATTGTGGGGGACAACTAAGAAACGTGACATTTGTGGTCAAAATATCAGCTGAACTACCTATTATTACAAAAACAGAATGTACCATTTATCTGCAGATTTTGAGTCATTAATAAAGGGAAAACAACCAGCCATTTGCTTGTGTTATTTTCACAAATAAAATTGTCATTAACTGGAACTGAGTGGGTCGGGACACCACGTGTTTTGACTTGTCTGTCAGGGGTCCTTTCCACCCCTTGTTTCTGGGGGGAACACAAGGTCTGTTTTCTTTTACTGTGGCTGATTTGATAGCTTGGCCCCCTTGTGTATAAATCTGTACAGGGTTCTCGTATGCGATCTCATTCTTTATTCCAAGGAGATAGCAGAGAAGTTTAATAAGCCAAAGCAGTTAAAGGTCATAGACGAAGGTGTGTGTCTCATGACAATTCATATGCAGAGACAATTGGAAGTGACAGGGAAGTGGACCCCTCAGACCTCCACACAGCTGTCTCCACAGGACAGAAAGACCTTTCTTTTGTTGGAGAGGACACGGGCAAGCGGCCACAGAATGAGAAACATGGGTCCTCCAGAGTCACACGGCACCTTTTCAGCAGTGTCAGGCTTTGGAAAGTCAGCAGGCGCTTCGTAAATCATCCCAGATCTCTAAGAAAGACTAGGAAACAAATGTGATTCTCTAGGCATACGCCTGCCTGGCTATTTGAAGGGAGGGCTCACTTTAAAGCTTCATTTGGCCCCAAGGAAAGCCCTTAAATGCAGCATGCTCACAGCAGAGATGCCTGCTTAGCTCTCCTTGGAACCCTCAAAAAACAGAAATGAATCCACTTTCCAAACTGAGGCATAAAAGCTGATTATCATGCTCGTGGGTGCTGGTTCTCAGTTACCCAAGAATCCTGTGATTCCAATGTCATAGTTAAACAACACTTGGCTTGGAGGTTGGGCTTGAGGCTTTGGGACTCCTCTGTGTCCTGCAGTCACGCAGCCTCCTATCCTAAGAAAGAGATTCTGGAGTCAGTCTACTGTGAGGCCACAGTTTAGAAGGAGGGGAAAGGCAGGGCCTGCAACCTGGAGAAAGGGCCACTGCTTCCTTGACTCTGTCACAAAGTGAGGTTCAAGGGGTGTCACCCCCCCACTTGCCAGAGTAACGAGGTAAGAAATCAGAGAGGAAGTGGCTCCTCTTTAAGTGGCCGTCATCTGGTGCCCATGCACAAAGAAAGGTCTGGGACATTGGAAGTGCATGTGGCAGTCTTGCAAGAGGACCAAAGTCAGCACAGTCCTTGCTACTTATTTTAATGTTTAGGAGAAGGGGGATTTTAAAAGACACGGAACACAGCTCTTCTGAATGTGTTGAAAGAGATGCTGGAAATGAGTCTCAGGGTAATGCTTCCACGAGGTGGAGAGATTAGTGTCACAGTGTTTTGCAGCCTTTAAAATTAAGACCAAATGCCAGTAAACAATGCGCATTCTCTGCTATGTGAATGTTGCTTCTAATAACTTAGGTGTGTGAGATTAAATTTCACGTCCACCTAGAGAGATACATGGAAATGAATGGATGGATCTTTGCAGGATTCGGTTTCACTCAAGGACTCTGAAATTTTCTTTGTCTACTTACAGCATCTCTGCCCATTTAATGTGGTTAATGGCTAGGAATGTTGGGGGCCATGCGATGCGCCCAGATCCATTTCCCCTCTGTCTGCCTTTCTGACACGTTTAGCTTAACTTAATCAGGGGTGGAAGCTAATTTCCTGAAGTGCTTTCCAGGGTCCTTGTGTGAGAAGGAGAAAGTCACTGCCATTCTTTTGAAACATGTGGTTGTGATTAGGTGAAAGCTGTCTTGTGCCATCGTGCCACCCCACTACCCCCATCACTTTCCGGCCTGGCCCGAATCACTGCACTGAACGCACTCATTTTCCAGGGCTTCCCCGGGCTGATTCCCAGCAACCCCAAAGTGGAGCTGTCATCTCCTGAGCTCCGTATCCCAGCACTTACCACTTAGGGACAAGCTGCACTGCCTCCAGGTGCCGGAACAGATAGACTTCCTTCTGTACAACCAGAATCTTCTGTGACAACACCAGGGTCATCTCAGAGAGCTCACTGCAGTGGGGCAATCAGGGCCCTTCAGCAGAGACAATCCATCCTGAGCATTGGGGTGGCTGTGTGGAGCTCTCTGTTGCCCGACTGCTTGAGGCCGAGTCCTGTGGCTCTAATGTTCATAAACTCTGTGTCCTTGGGCGAGTTACTTATCTTCTGCTAAGCTTCCAGAATTCCCATCTGTGAAATGGACATGCACAGAGGTAACACAAGAGTGAGTAGAATAATATTCTAAATGTGCTTGGCAAAGGAGTTACTGCAGAGGAGGTGATGAATACATGTTAACTCTTATGTTCTTTGTCTGTGAAATGGAAATAAGTCAAATACCTATCCCAAAGGCTTCCAGGAAGAAGAAGGCACTCAGGCATGTGAAGCCACAGCTCGTCTTAGGTGTGATAAGTGCATGATAAAGTCTCATATTCCTGGCTGCTACTGTTGCTATTATGCACGGCATAGATATCGTAGGTCTGACCCTTGTAGCCAAGCAGCTGCTCTCACAGTACCATGGTTGCCCAGGCTGCCCAGGAGATGACCACAGCTGTGTCCCAGCTTGAGCTATGGACAAAGCTGTAGAGGAGACATCAAGTTCTGGGTCTGACAGTCATGAAAGAGATGGAGAACATAGGGCCAGGTCCTTTGTGGGAGCTCCTGGCTGCCCAGAAATGGGACTGTAAGGTCTTGCTAGTCCCAGGACTCAAGCATCATCTTGAATTCTCTTTAACTTGATCTTGGAATCTGGTGACCAATAGTTGGCACTTGAAAGAAAATGAGGAGAAAGCTAATTGGAGATTAGTGATTGCAAGGAATGACACCAACTACATGAATCCATCATGGTTCTCCAGAAACACCGAATTGCTAGGAGATACAGAAATATCTAAGCAGGGATCTAGTGTGGGAACTGGCCTGGCCCATGAGACTGTGGAGGCTAAGAAGCCCCTTGGTCTTCCAAATGGAGACCCAGGAAAGGTGGTTGTAGAATTTGGGCCTTGGGACCACAGGGGCAGTGGTGTAAACCTAGGAGGTCAAATTCCAAGAACAGAAGTTCAACTCAAGGTCTGAGAATTCCTCCGTCCTGTGCCTTATTCTGTTCAAAGACTGGACAGTGCCTGACCACACTGGACAGGATAGACTTCTTTATTCAGTCTATTGATTCAAATGCTTGTCTCTTCCAGAAACATCTTCACAGGCACACAGAGAGATGATGTGCTACCAGCCATCTGGGTATCCCTTAATCAGATCACATTGCTCAATAAAATTAATCATCCCATTGCCTCCTATCAATCCCCATTCAGATTCATGTAGCTGAACTAGACACAGGGCTCAGGCTCTAACTGGACCACAGTTAGGTCCTAAGCTCTGCCAGGTTCTAGTCCAGAGGTAAGAAGATCAGGGCCAGGTCTCAGAGTTCAACAGAAGAGCAAGAGTGTTTTATGAGGTGTCCTGTGTAGATAGGGGCTCTTCCTCTTCTGGGACCTTCTTTGCCCACTGCTATCCACAATGGCATGGTCAGATTCTGTTCTTCTTCTCTGTGACCATGAGAGCAGAAACTCCCCTTGGACTTTCCTGGAAAAACAGGAGTCTTCAACTTTATTGCATACAGAAATAACAGATGATTAATGCTGGACTTTACTTGGGGAACACAAGAATCTCTTGGGCATCAGCAAGTTATCTTTAAGAACAAATTCAGAAACAGAATTTCTCAATCCCTCACGTTGGATGTATTTTGTGTAGCCTCTGTTTCATCCTCTTACAGCTGTGGCAATCCCCTGGTTCAGTGAGGACCTTCTCAAGTGCAGGCAGGTTGCCACCAAAATGAGGACTCCCTTCTCTGAAGCCCAGGGTGCAGGAGCGGTGGTCATGAAATCGGGAAGGCACTGCACACAGACCTTGGAGCCTGGGACAGATTTTGGAAGCCCGTATCCCTGAAGCACAGAGGACACAGTCTTTACTGCTAATGATGTATCTACTCCACTTCCATGTGGCAAAGGCCACCAGGGTCCCATATGTGGAAAGCTGGTGACTGTGCTGAGTAAATGGGCAGCAGACCAGGGAAGCAGACCTTGGAAGAAGCCTGACAGCGTTGCCTGATGCTGATGGGTGACGTCCATAGGACAGCCCTCTGTGGAGGGAAGAGTTTTAATTACTCCCAGTGCTCTGCACTCATGGCAGCATGGTGCTCTCTGTATACACAGGCTCCCTGCTCATGTCCCCACCTCTCTGCAGCCCTGCAAATATGGTTGTGCAGGGCAGACACCATGACCACATTGGTGGCTTTTCAAATTCCACAAGAATTAAAGACTTGAAATATTGTTCTGGCTTTAATAATGGGGCAAAGAATGCACGACTCCAGGAAGTTCTTTGTGGATCTGAAATGTGGTGTTCTGCATGTTTGGGCAGAGGCGCTGCCAACTCACAGCGTCTCTTGGACAACTTTTGGTGATTCTGTGGTTGAACGATCCAGAGTGAACATGGGTGAGTTCTGACTGGGAGACCTCCCAGAGAGAGGCCTTGGGCCTGGCATCATGGGCCTCCTCCACTGGGTCCTACAGATGGCAGGACGACCACACAAGCACAGGGGGCCTGCAGAGCCCCAGTGGCTGCTGGTGTGATCTGGCTGTATGGGGGAATGGCAGGCACTGAGGTTCTTCCCCTGCACCATGCCCTCTGCTGGCTCCAGAGACCAGGGCTGTGAGAGTTGTGGGGGTTCCTAGTCACCAGAGAGCCTGTGGGGCCCCCAGATTCTGTGACATGACAGGGGAATGGTCACCAGAACCTCCCAGCTTAGCCCCTGGCACTCCATGCTTGCCTTGAGTAGATTCTCAGATTATGTAAAGTTGTCTTCTGTGTTCATGGAGATTGGTTCCCAGATCCCCAGGGAGGTAAAACTTCGAATTCTCCAGCCCCTTATAGAAAACAGTACAGCATGTGCCTCTCAGCTATGCACTTCAGCTCACTCTAGGTTACTAATAATGCCAGGACACACAAGTACATGCAAACACCGACTGATGTGGGCAATGTGCCAACAATGCATGTTCAGTGCAGATGCGGTCCATCCCCCACACCCCATTGCATACTTTCAGTCTAAGATCAGTTGATCCTACACGTATAGAACCTGCAGATGTGGAGCAAGTGGATCCTTGGCAGGCTCCTGAGAGTGTTCCTGCCCTTTTCCTCACACAGACTCTGCACTGGCTTCCATTATAAACTCTGAAGTCCTAGTCTTATGATCAAGACTCCCAGCTGTTTGTTACACAGACCTGCACTATCAGCTCTAATCACCAACCTCTGGACCACTGACCTATCCCCACACAGTTTCTTAGAGTCCTGCAGACGATAGATGCAGCCACAAGGTTTCTTAAGCACCAATCTGAAGACCATAGTGAATTCTGGAAAATCCAAAGCACTGTGCTGCCTCTCTCCTTACCTTAAGATGCCAGGAGAAAGACAGTCTAGTTCATGCTCAAACCAGTTCATAACTAGTATAGTTCATAGCCTCAAGGAGCCAGACAAGGATAGCACACAGAGGAAGTGCGTCTCCTCCCTTGCTCACAGCAGGCATTGCTAATTGATTCCAGAGCTCTTTCTCACCTTGAGTCAAAATAATTCTATTTTACCATCATATTAGAGTTAATATTCAATCAGTCTTAATGGTAACTTTCATCGTCCAAACAATAGTGTCACCTTTGCAATAAAACTGAGGTGTAACACAGAGGAAGGGACTGCAGACTTGTGGGCTTCCAGCAGCACCTGGCAGAGACCAAGAGCATGTAGCACATGGAGATTGCTCTGCCACACTCTTGGCTTGAAGCTTACCTGGATTTGAAAGGAGCTGTGTACCTCTGTACATGCCTCCTTGCAGAGTTTCAGAAGAGACCCTGACACACACACACACACACACACACACAGATCTTTAGGATAACCAGAGGCCAAGCAACAGCCAGCATCTGGCTTAGCCCAAAAGACCAGTGCTATGGGTTAGGGTCCCAGTGGGAGGACCATGGGAAGCTGCTGTTTCTCTGGGTGACTGTTCCTTGAAAATCAGAACAGCGGTGGCATCTTGGTAGCTTGGGAAACACCCTTCCTCCAGGCTCTCCTCAGAATCCAGAGCCATAACTCCCCCATCCTCCAGCATGGCCCCTGAGAATGACTCTTATCCCATCCTTCTGAAGGTCCTGGGCAGGAGGAAAGTGTGTCCTCTGGGAGTTGTGCTGAAATTGGAACCAAGTTTAATGTGTTTTTTTCCCATAGCTCTCCTCCACCCCAAAAGAATGTACATTAGGCCGGGTGCACACCTCTAATCCTGGCACTTGGGAGGCTGAGGCAGGAGGATTGCCATTAGTTTGAGGCCAGCCTGGGCTACATAGTGAGTTCAAGGCCAGCTTGGACTACCTAGAAAGACCTGGTCTAAAAAAAATCTACAGTAAGACTCTATTGGACAAAATATTTGCCTGAGATTCTACACATAGGCCAGGCACCCTACTGTTGGTAGTTATCTGAGTTCATAGTCAAGGGTTTGAGACTGTGATGAAGGTGAAATCAGTGGCAAGATGACCTTAGTGGTCTTCTTCCATGCAGAAGACAAGTGGTCATCAGAGGCAGGGACTGGGCACGACTGCTGTGTTTTCTTGAAATATTTATTTGCATGAGCCTAACATACACAGGTGTTAAGATGTCACCCAAACAATTCCAGTGTTAGGCAGGTGAGTGGAATACGGGGTGTCAGACTCACCAGTGGACCGCTTTGTGGACGAGTTCATGGCTGGATGTGTGGTTTGAAGCTGGGACCTGGCTGAAGGGTTTGGGTCATGGGGATGTGACCTGGATGGCTGTCTTCTTATTACCAGTCCTTCCCTCTTCTCTGCTTCCTGGCTGCCATGAGTGAGCAGCCTTTCTCTAACAGCCACCCTGCTGTTTCTGCTTTGGTGCCAACAAACCATGGACTGAACCCTCCGAAACTGTGTGTCACAGTGAACCTTTCTTCAGTTAAGTTATGGGTATCAGACATTGTGTTGCAGTGATGGGGAAGGTGACTCAGACACCACTGCACTGTGTGAGAAGTAGGCTGGAGGGTCCTTGTCACTCCTTCAAGGCCACAGGCCTAGAAGCAGCATTCTGGAAGGGCTGATCCTATGCAGAGCAATTATAAGAGATTTTTATCATTGCAGCTTATGACGGGGGACACTAAAGAAAGAAATTGCCAGTTATATGTGGCAAATGATCTTTAGGCAAAAATATTTACATCCTAAGATGATAAATGGCTTGCATAGTAGGAATAAACTGTAAAGTTAAAGGAGCTCAGTGTGGTGAATGACTCTCTCACACCTGACCCTTCAACTGCTGATCTGGCAGGCAAGGGCTGCCAGGATGAGCTTCGTATCATCTTGAAATTCTATGGTTGTCATTTTGGGTGAGTGGCGAGCTCCCTGGGTCCTCAGCCTGTGTGCTTTCATACATAAGCATGCAGGTTTATGCATGAGTCAGTGATGGTTTTGAAATCCTGGGTTCTTGGATATTACTTCCTTCAGAAGCAAAACCCTCCAGTGAATGTAGACTGCATTTAGTGACTCTTGCACTGAATAGAATGTGGCAGAAGGGATGCGTGTGACTTCCAAGGCTAGGTCAATAAAGTTTGTTCCGTGTTCTTGCCTCTGAGGAAAGCTAGCTGCCATGGCAGGAGAGGACTTAAGCGGTGTTATGGGAGACCCAGTGCCAAGGAGCTGAGGCCCCCAGCAAGCAGCCTGCAAGGACTGAGACCACCTGCCAAGGTTCGTGCATGTAAGCCAGCCCCACTCCGGCTCCAGCTCCAGCCAGCATCTTGCCTGAAGCCCTAAGCCGGAACCTCCCAGCTAAACTGCTCTGGGATTCCCTGTGCAGACACAGTGAGCAAAACATGTTTATTGTTTCAAGACATTCATCTGAGTGGTAATTGGTATTCACCAGCAGAGAGCCATTATAGCATGGTTTACAAATTCAGGAAACAGGCACATAAAAGACAAGTGTACCCTCCTTTCTCTTCACCCCAGTCTCTCGAAGAGATCACTAGTCACTGGCTGAGCCACACCTTGCCAGCCCATCAGGCCTCCAGGAAGGGGCTGACCTGTGAGGGAAAGTTGTGGGAATTTGCAGAAGTCGGAGTGTCTTAGGAGTCATTAGGAAGGACAACAAAGGATTTGCACTGGAGAAACATCACCTTGACAACCTCGTGGAAAGCAGAGAGGGAAGAGGAGAGTTGTGACCAAAGCCGGGGATAGGGGGTGAGTGAGACTCTGACAGCAAAGATGGAAAAATGTGAACAGAAAGGCATAGACCAGAAGCACTTAGAGGCAGAACACTTCAGATGGGCTTCTGGGTTAGCAGTATGGTTAGGCAGGTGCAAAGCATTCAGGGATTACTGCTCATCTCAAGAGCCAATTGATCTGGCTTTGGTGAACCATCCACACTCACTCATTTTACATATGTGGGGGCTCAGGAAGCTTAAAGGAAGGGGGACCCTACAGTGCGGTGCACCTCCCTGACCACCAGTATTGGTGCATTTTCACTGTTTTCAACACTCCAGCATGATGGATACCTTTGGGAGCATCAGTTTACAAATTAGAATAAGGGTCAGCAAATTGCCACCTCTGAGCCAAACCCTACTCCAAATTGTTTTTGTAAATATTTTGGGAACTCAGCCATGCGGATTCACCTATATGTCATCTTTGACTGCTCCTGGGTGACAGGAGCTGAGTAACATAATTGCTATACAGAGCTTCCCTGGTCCTTCGTAGGAAGAACATGCTGACCCTGGTTTCAAGCAGATGGAGAACTAAGTGTCTGGGCTTCAGAGCCTCCGAGCTGGCTGTGCAGTGTGGTGATGAGCCGGAATGTTAGACACCTGTGAGTCACCATGAAAACGGCTTTGAGCCCACTGACTATTTTACCTTCAGCAACTCAGGGCAACTCAAGGCGATGAAACAGCTACTCTGGCCAGCTGCAGGGCAAGGTTTTCATGGTCTCTCCATGTGGTCGGAGGGCAGCGGGAGGAGATGCAGCTTTGCCTTGGTAATACGGTGGGAGGGCGGGTGCTGGGTGGGCTTTAATTACAGATTCAGCTTTGTTTATCTCATCTGTCTATGCAAGAGGTTCTGTTTTCTTCCACCATGGAGGTACAAACCCAAAGAGAGAGAGCACCTTTTTGCCTGTGTGGCTGGGTCTGTCTGGAAGAGGCTTGTCCTCAGCTTCTGTAACTGGTTTTTTAAGAGAGTCAGTGTCCTGTGTTTAGTGACTGCATTTAGGTTCTCTTTCCTTAGGCATTCTTGATAATGAGTCTAAAGTCCCTGCTGCGGTTTAGATCCAAAAGCCCGCTGGAAGTCTCATATTCAGAGGCACAGCCTGGGTAGAAGGGGCAGAGGTTCCGGGGGACTGACTCAGGGTCCTGAGGGTGTACCCCTATCTCTTCCCTCCTCTCTGTGCTTCCTGGCAGACCTGGGGTAAATAGCTTTACTCTGCTGTGCCATTCTGTCATACATTTTCTGCCAACCATAGACTAAGTACACTGAAACCATGAGCCAAAGTAAACCTCTCCTCCTTTATGTAGGGTATTTTGTTCCAGTGATGGAGGAGAAATTAACAATAATATTTGGTACCAAATGTGGAGTTCTTGCTGTCACTGTACCTTGCCCTGTGGTTTAGCATCCCTTGAAACCTGTTTGCAGAAGGAACTTGAAAAGGTTTAAAGAATCAGTACAAAAAATAAATAGATAAAAAAAAAAAGCCCTAGAATATTGTAATCAGTGCTCATTGTGTAGTGTTGGCCAGAGCTCAGAACATCAGAATGTTGGTAGGAGGCAGATATCAAAAGTCAGGCTCAGGAGTTTTCACTTAGGAACGAGGACCCCACTGATAATTGGACTATAGATCTTGTGTGTTATGCTCTGGCAGAAAATGTGCTTACATTTTGCCTAATATAAAATTTGTCTCCTAAAGTTTTGTGGCAGAGGAAATTTCAAGGCAGCCCAATGTTCAGGTGATAGTATAGATATTGCTGGCTGCTTTTAGCCCATTATATATTGAGAATCAGGAGCAAATGGCAGAGCCAAATGATTTGAAAAGGTGTGCTTTTAGCAGAAAGAAAGCACCAGAAAAGTTGAGCACTATGATTTACATCTATTTGGTTCCTGAGCACTTGGTAAGCCTATAGATGAAGGCTTTGGAAGGTGATTTAATCATGGGTGTGGCATGGCTGACTTGCTGTTAGGAGGCTGGGTCTGGTTGGAAGAAGTGGATAGGAGGAGGCATGACCCAGATGGGTCTATCTCCCTTCCAGCTCCTCCCTTCACTCACTTTGCTTCCTTGTCATGATGACATGAGCTGCTTTTCCCATGTCATGTCCCTCTACTATGCTGCTTTTCTTTGGCACAACCATGGACTGAAACCTGAGCCCAAAGTATAAAAAAAAAGTCCTAGAATATTGTAATCAGTGCTCATTGTGTGGTACTGGCCAGAGCTCCTTTAAATTGTGGGTGTTGGATATTGTGTCTCAATGATGAAAAACAACTAAGATGCTGAGAAAGAGGAGAACTAGATTTAAAGACTAGCATTAAAAAGAAACAAAATACTCTGTATATAAGAAGAAGGATGCCTGATGGGAGTCTCAGAAATCAGCAAGACTCCATCCACCATAGGCCAAAGATGAAAATCTCTAAACATTTCATTTGAGAAAGGAGTCCCTTGGACATTTGCTCATTCAGGGATTCCTAGCAAAATGTTTCAGCCTTGACTACCTCCTAAGCTGGCAACTGACCTTAGCATCACCCACACAGTGCTGGTTTTTTTAGTATCCAGAATGAAAGAGTTATGGGATCACAGAGGCTTGCACCCAGATTTGAGAGGCTGGAAAGCTAGGCAAAAATGTAATGGGGTCATAGTCCCTGCCAAGAGCACATGAGCTGTTAGAATGAAGTTGAAAGTTGAAAGTATAGTGGAGTTGAAAGTACAGTCCAGGAAATTGGACATGTCAGGAACATGGAACATCTGCTGGGGAAAGCCTCAGGCAACGAGGGAAGCGAGCCTAAGAGAGAGGCCATGTGGACTTCAAACAATAAGACAGTGGGCCCCAACCTGCCCAAGCCCTGTGAAGCTTACATATCATCACAATCTGTCCTGGCTTCTGGGTATGGAGCTATAATATTTAATGTATGAGCTCCTGGGTTTTAGTTTTACCTTGGTCCAATTTCTTTCTATCCCCTGTTCCTCTTTTTTTGGAATGGAAATGCTTGCCCTGTGTTGGAAATTTTCTTTTTGATTTTTATAGAGGCTTACAGCTAAAAGTTTGCCTTGGGTCTCAGAGGAGATTTTACTTGGACTTTTTAGTAATGCTGGAACTGTTATAAATCTGGCAACTGTTAAAGATAGACTAAATGCATTTTGCCTAATTAGATGCACATGAACCTTTTGGAGACCAGGAATAGAATGATGGTTTATATCTAAAATGGGTCCCTGAATTCTCACATTCAGAGATGGAGCCTGGTTGGAAGGGATGGGGGGTCACCAGGGGCAGGCCTTCAAAAGGCTTATCCCCAGTTCCTCCTTTCTCTTTGTTTTCTGACCTTTGTGCAGTAAAATGCTTTCCTCTACCATTTCTGTCCTGGAATCAGCTAACTATGGGATCAATCCACTGAAAATGTGAGCTAAAATAGACCTCTCCTCTGTTAAGTTATGGGTATAGGGTATTTTACCTTTGTGGCTAATATGACCCTATTTGCTCAAGTATGGCATTTCTGAAGCTTAGTTTGTTGGGGCTCAAGCCAACTGGCCCAGTCACAGAGATGGACCAAAGGAAGCCAAGCAGAGGGATACAGAGGCTGCCTGAAGAGGGCATGGCCACATCTACCTGTGCATCTAGAAGCCCTGAAAAGGGTGTGGAAGGGACAAAAATGCAATACTGGGAAACAAGGAGAGACGCCTAAGCCACCACAGAGGCAGCAGATAGCAGCTGAGTAGCTGAGGGTCCTCCTGCAGAAGCAGCTTTGTCCAGAGGTCCTGGACTTTCCTCAGATTCTCACCCCCGTCTACTGTCTCCTATGGCTTGGGCTGTCTTTCACGTGGCCCTCAAGGCAACTAGACATCCATATATGGGATGTGATTTAGTATAGTTAATGTTAAGTTTTTAAAACCCTATTACAGTAAAAAATGCATTGCCATTATTTCTCACAATATTCCCCTCCCTCCCAACATATTTATTCCACCATACTTAATGACTTTCTGAGCAGTTCTGGAAGTCCTCTTTTGTGAGTTTCTTTAGTTGAACTGTTGTGGCTGTCTTAGTGTCCTGAATGTACCTAAAATGTTTCCTCTCATGGTCATTTTGACTTTGGGGGAGAGCCAAAAGTCACACAGTGCCTATCTGGTGAATAAGGTGGATGAGGACACAGTGCAACGTCTTCCCCAGCCTGCTTTTCTGTTGAAGAACGCTCGGCAGCAGTAGACACTGTAGCTTTGGTCACATCTCAGAAAGACATGCATGGAAGAGGATTTTCAGAAATGCTTCAGAAGTAGTAAGCATTATGGATAAGGAAGTTTGAAGTGAGGGGGAATATTCTGAGGGGGATTCATGGTGAAGTGCTTTTTACTGTAATAAACTTTAATAATTTAAATATTCACCATATATTTCAATCACACCTCACATATACTAGAAAATACAATGGTATTCCCAATTCCTTCAGAAAAGCAGGGCAACTATAGAACTCAGTCCATCTGAAGCCCGGATGAATCAGCTCCAGGGGAGGGCAGCAAAGGTGTGAAGATGTGCAGGACACAGCTCCTCCCAGGAGCTCACCTCTCTGTAAGAGAAACGTGCAGGGCAGGGAGATCCAGATTCATTGCATGCAGTATGGTCAGCAGAATTCAGTGCCCCCAGGATGTCCACACCCTGAGCCTCAAAGCTGACTGTGTGGCCCAACACAGATAAGTAATCTTTGCAAATGTGATGCGTTAAGGGCCTTGAGAAAGGGAGATAATCATGGCTACCCAGGTGAGCAAGGTCCTTACAGGGGTCTGTATAAGAGGGACAAGGAGGGTGAGTCAGAAGAGGCAGCGTCCAGGTTAGGCAAAGGTCAGAACAGTTCCACCTTGAAGGAGGCAGCCTACCACTGTGGGCTTCAAGGATGGAGGAAGACAACACGGGCCATGATGTCTGAGCCATCTGCAAGCTGAAAATGGCAAGGATGTGGGCCTCCCTGGGGCCCTGAGGAGAGGGCGCAGCCCTCCTGTCACCCTCATCAAGCCTACCAAAACCCTTCTGGGATGTCAGACCCCCACGCTGTAAAATAACAAAGCTAAGTTGTTTTAAGCCACTTGATTATGGCAATTTGTCACCATAGCCACAGGAAGCTAATACACATGCTGGGGGAGGCAGGCAGAAGGGTAGTGTCAGCCTGGGAATCGGGGAACCTTCCATTAAAAGACAGACATCCAGAATGGGTTTCATAGGATGAGTAGGAGTGGGTAGGCTCGTGGGGCAGGAGAGAGGAGAGAAGCAGTATGGGGACTGCTCCAGATCTGAGTCAACCACTCAGAAAATGAGGGAGGAGAAAGAGAATTAGGGAGAGCAGGAGTGTGAGGACCGCACAGGAGCTCGCCGCTCACCCTAGCATGGAATGCGTCTTCCTCTAAATAATACGCTGTGGACAGAAATGCTTGAGTTACAACTATGTGAAACTGGCTTGACTATTTTTCTCTGACCATTAGTTAATTAAGCCCAATGATTCATTTTTTAAAAAACTGGCTATTGAGTCCACATTTAAACCACACATATCAAGTGTGGGATCTTAAAATAAATGAGAGAGTTATGTTGTTCAATGAAAGCATTGAGCAATCCTGTGAACATGTGACCCCAGCCTCCGAGGCAGCCCCAGAAGTGTTCCAAGTTCTGAGAGCTTACATGAGTCTGCAAAACCCCACAAGCACTGCCCGTTTGTTTTGCAGCATTTGGAGGATCAGCCACAGAAACATGGAATAGTCTTCTGTGGTGGAGCCAGCAGAGCCTTTGGATCAAGACAGCTAAGACTGAACCCGGCACTGCCCTGAGTTATTTGGGTAGCTTTGGGCAAGGCACTTAAACACCCTGAGCTCAGTGTCCATATCTGGAAAATAAAGATGCTAACACCAGGGCCATAGAGCTGTCAGTGCCTTAGTCTCATTTGTGTTGCTATAACAAAATCCCCGAAGCTGAGACACTGTGTAAAGAGAAGTTTGACTCACCATTCTGGCTCTCGCTCAGCTCTGGTGAGCACATCATGGTGGATAGCATCAGGATGGTGGGAACTGGTCCAGGCCCTGTAAGACCTGCATCAATCCCTTTCTGAGACTGGGACCTCTGTGATGTAGTCACCTTCCACTAGGTGCCACCTCTTAAAGGTTCCAAAACCACATCTATACTCCAGAAAATAAAGCAACCAAGAGAAATGCAAAGTGCCTCTTATTCCATGAGCACTGGATTATCTATTCCACAAGGTCAAAAGGACATGAAAATGAGTCCTTCTGTCAGTGTCAACTTGGCCCAAGCCTACTGCAAACCCAGCAGTAGACACAGCTGCCGAGGATACCATGAAAGTTTTTGGGAAAGCCACCAACCGGCAGGAACTGGGCTACTTCTAAACAGAATCATGGAACTGTGCCATGCCTGTGCTTGTGTGCTGAGGGTCTGCTTACCAAGCCAGCCAGAGCTAAGAAGCTATGCGGAAACAAATACTCAGAAAACACAGATTCCCATGGAAAAGAATGGAAAGAGGTCAGGGGATTTGAGCTGACTTGGCTGCTGCTCTGTCCCGGGGCTGTGCCCGGCGTGGTTTTCCTATGCAGTGACTTCTTTTGACCTTGTTCCGAGACCTTGGCAGCCTGCTTTGTTGTGCTTACATTTGACCTTCCCTGACCCCCATGTCATTTGGGATGTCACCGTGGAAACTTCCAGACCGCCCTGAAGCTGGTTTCTGGCCATGAGCATCCACCCCAGACACATCCTTTCTTTCAGATCTGCAGGATCCATCTTGCAGGTATGCTTTATTTATGGAAGAGGATGTTTGAATGAAACTATCTGCATACTGCTAAAAAGGTAAAAAAATACCCTTCAGTCTGGTTATTCATTATCAGCTACAGCTGACATATATGCTAATTCAGTGTAATTAAAACCAGCAACAAGTTGCTGGAAGCAGGGAAACAGCAAGCCCATTATTTCTGCAGCTGCCTGTCAGCAGTTCCATAAAAGGATATCGCTGAGTTTTTTGTTCGCTTGTTTGTTTGTTTTTCAGCCTGTCTGCAAAATAATCACCCATGGGATATTTATTTAGATTCGCAGATTTCATGGCCCTCCGTTGATAGGCAGGGCCATGTAGCTCTCAGAGAGTCTACTATCTCACTAGAATGAGAAAATGTGGATTGCACCCACAGCAAAACAGGTTCAGGGTTAAATTGATTATGATCAAGGGCCAGAATGACCTGAGGAATCAGAAAGTGAAGGTGTAGTCTGGGGACTCAAACGTGCTCCAAAGAAAGCAGTACTGTCCCCATACTTACTCAGATGAAGCCAGCTGCATGGATGTGATCCATCAGCCGATGATTTGGAGGTGGTGCAGCCAGGCAGAGGGAAATACTGCACTAGGCAAAAGCTGCTTTGTGAACACAGTGCCCGTAAGAATATCCTGCCTAACACAGGACAGGGTCAAAGTCACTCCTATCACCTCATGGGGCTGCTGCCGTGGTCAAGGTGAGCACGTGGTTAGGCAGCCCAGGAGCAAAAGAAACATTTGATAGAAGGGGATGAAGGCAACTGCAGGAGGACCAACTATCAGGGCTGAGCTGGAGGGAAATGTCTCGCATTGGAAGGAGACACATTCATCAGTTTCTGCCACCGTGGAAAGACAAACTCCCACAACCCATGGTTCTCCAGGGGGTCACTCAAAATGCTGGATGAAATTCCCAGGTGAAGAGGACCTCCAGGACAAAGTATTACAACTTGGTTTCTTTTCTCTTCCTGCTGAGCTGATGTCCTGCTGGATTGAAGACACCAGGCCAGATGATGTCTTGTAACTGATCGTATCAACTTGATTGGCTTGGGATTGGACTGTGTCTGGGTGGGTCATGGAGGAGTGACCCTGGGGACTCTGCACAGTCCTGGCCCCTTTCTCTCTGATGCTGGCTGTGCTCTGCTTCCCAGATACCAAGAACTGGACAGCTTTGCTCTGCACACTGCTCTGCCATGGTGATCCTGCCTGATATTGAGAGCCAAATATGCCTCTCCTTTAGATTTGGCTGCTGGGAATTATGTCCCAGAATCAGGAAAGCTGGCTAATCCACGCTCCTTTGCTTTAGCTTCCAACAGCTGATTTTGTTCCCTCTCAACAAAGGAAGTCTTCTCTTTCCTAGTTGCAGCAACCCCCCTTTCTTCTCTTCCTCCTGTCAACATTGCCTCTACTTCCCTGAAACAAAGCTTCCTAGATGGCCTTGTCAGGACTTGGATCCAAAAGTCCCCCTAAAGACATATTGCACTGAAATCTTCATTGCTGATAGGTTTGGGGGCACTGATTGGATCATGAGAACTTTAACTTCATTAGTGGATTAATTTACTTATGGGCTCATAACTCCACAGCATTGCTGGGAGGCCATGGAAACGGGAGGTGGGGGCAGCCGAAGTGTGGGCCATGGGAGTATGAACTAGCTCCTGCCCTGCTCTCCGGACCCTCTCTCCGCTCTGTGCTTCCTGGTTGCTATACAGTGAGCAGATTTGCTCCGCTCTCCTCCCTCCCACCCCACAGGAATATTTCTGCCTTACCACAGGCCAGAAACAGTGGAACCATCAGGCGCTGAGACTTCTCAAAACCATGGACCAACACAGACTTTTGCTCCTTAAAGTGCTTTGCTCAGTTATCTTGTCACAGGGACAAAAACCTGACTAATCTGGGCCAACTACTTCCCAGTGTCCCTCTTCCTGCACTGACCATTTCTTTCACATCAACACAGGCCTCGACTTCACTGGAAGGTGAAGGCTGACTTAGTCCCTCGTATCTGGTTTCTCTGTTCCATTCCCTCCAGTGTTTCACATTCATGTGTTCATGTGACAACTTTGTGATCAGTCTCCACCATCTACCAGGCCCAGTGCTCATGTGGCAGCAGCATTGTGGTCAACACGGAGGTGCCCTGAGTCACCCACCCTTAGGTGGGGAGACAGAGCCTGCCCAGCAGATAAGATGTGCTGTGACGTGTGCCACACTGAGGCTGGAGATGCGGTCTGGGGGCAGAGCCCCAGCCTCGTATATGTGAGACCTGGGTTTGACCCCAGTAAGGCAACACCAACGACAAAAACAAAACAGCAGTGATGACAACAGAGTGAGTGGCACAAGGCAGAGCCACTTGGAGTAGGAGGAGTCGCCATAGCCAGGTGTAACAAATTACTGTGTTCTCAGAGGGGTGACAGGTGGAATCCGAGGAAACAGGAGGAGAAGGAGACCCTGATAAGAGTGCAGGCCGGTCCTGTCTAATGAAGGAACCATTCACACTGACATGAAGGTCCAGGGAGTGTGGAGCCCAGTCCAGGTCTGCTCCCATGTCCCCATCCCATATGTCCCCCTTCCCCTGGCCTCCCCCTTAGCAAGTCCTGGTTGTGCTCAGCTTTTAATCGACATTCACTTTTCAACTCTGTAATCAACACCTGCACCCGCGTCGCACCCACATCCACCCAGGGCCACAGGGAAGGGCTCTTCAGAGCTGGCCGTGCACTGTGCTCCTAATTGAAAATGAAGAGCATTGATTTCTCCTTTCCCTCTGTGAGCTCTCTGGGTGGCAGGAGGAAGCTCAATGACTGCTTTATCTTGAGTGCTATCGTCACCATAGCAACCAAGCACCACAGCCTCTGGATCACCCAGTGCCATGCCTTCCACCTGCACTTTATCTCCTGACACCACTGAGGATAATATGGTGATGATATGATCATCATGATGCCGCCACAAGCCATCATTAATCATGTCCTCAGGAAGGACGTTGTACCTTCCTGAATCCTCTCAAAGGAGGAAATCCTCTCAAAGGCTCTTGACGCATTCCCGTGCTTCTCAGAGCACTCAGCAGCCCCAGGTCCAGTAGTGAGTGTGCCTAACACCGCAGGAGGTGGGCATTCCTGTGAAATTCAGCAGAGCAGACACTGCTTATAGGCTGAGACCGCCTGCTACACACCACGGTCCTGGTCATCCACCCCTACCTAAGCCAAGTGTCTGCCCATCCTCACAAAATGCCTTCTGGCTTCCATTGCTCCTCCCAAAACTAAGATATTAATTAATCAGTAAAGACTTCATGTATCTGTGTCGGTTAGACCTTGCCACTCTGTAAACAGAACCTAAGAAGCATGATTTTAAAACAAGACTGTCCCAAACCTGTGTAATGCACTGGTCCTTTAGTTCAAGTCCTTGTCTGTCATTTAGAAACATGCACAAACCTATCCAGGTCCGCTTTTCTCCTCTCTGCTAGGAAAAGCGCCACCTGGTTCGGGCCCACGGAAGTGAATTTAGTGAGCAGCTCATCCACGAAATGAGACATGACTCTAACATACACAGCTGCCGCATCTTAACCGTCACTACTTGTCTGGCCTGGGGTCTGCATTTCATGTGCCCGTCTAAGTACAAAATACGTGGTGACCTTTTGCAAATGGGACCAAGAGATGTGGGAACAGGAAAGGGTAAGTCAGAAGAATTAAGATGTGCTAAGTCCAGGTTCTGACTCCCCATTTTGCATGGAATCATTATGTACTAAAAACACATATTAATAAAAGGCAAAACTTGAAAAAATACTTATACAGGTGAGACACGCATACAGAAGTCTTCCTGTGGGATTGACTTAGTCTGTGACTGGTGTGACATCGCTGGTGAGGCTGTTCCCTGATTATTACATTAATCATAGCATCTTTGCAGCCTCCCACGAACGCAAGACTGGGGTGGACGTGTAGTTGCATCCTTGTTGAACTCCCAGTTTTCCGACTGCCCTGTGAGGGATCTGCAGTCCTAGTGGGTATCTTTGAGCAAACGCGGTTCTTAAGGCCATGCTATCACCTCTGCTGGACTCTGCAGCCTTCAAAGGTCTGAAGGAGAATCTTGAGTCTTGGGGAGAAGCTCCGCCTTTGAGATGAAAACCTGCTCCAGTACTTATAAAACAACAGTTTGGAAAACCTCAGCACTTAAAAGCATCCTGGGAATTGCAGGCTGCTCTCAGACACCTCAGACTCCTCTGTTTGCCTGCTGGCCTACACATTTGTAAAAGCAATGTGTCAGCTACCTGGGCATGAGCCATAACTGATTGCAGGCTGAGCTGGAGGGAGACTGCCCCCGGGGTGACAGAGCAGGCATGTGGGCTGCACAAGGCTGCTCTGGTCCCCTTTGGCACAGTGGAAGTCGACATATACAGGGTCAATCTTTCTCCTCCCTACTGGAAAGGGAGCAGAGGGAGGTGGGGCTCACCTGGAATGATGCCCACCCTTGGGAGCTGGGAGGCTGCAGATTGAGGAGTGCTATATTGGGAGTCGGCCAGTGCTGGTACAGTCCCCAAGGCAGCCCCAAGTGAGAAAGAGGCTGTAGGTTTAGCAAACAAAGAGGATTAAATTAGAGAGAGGATTAAAGATAAACACAGGTAAGTGTTTTAATAAGCAGATCTCAAGCATGTGAAATGCAAATAGCACTGGGCATCCTGCACTTCATCTGGCCACCCTAGAAGACCCCAGTCAGGACAGGACCCTTGCAGGGAGCTGAGGTCATGGAGGGAGGAGCACCAGATGGAAACCCCAGCTCCAGAGACCGAGGCAGAACAAGAAGTCAGAACTGGCCTGGGAATTGGATCCAAGTGGGAGTGGGTCTGGCAGAGGAGAGATGAGACCGGGACAAATTGTCTGGAATAACAGGCTGAGTCAGACTGCTGGCAGGAGCCACCAAGGGTGCATGGCTCACTGTGGCTGAAGGAATACAGGAATACGGCTTCTGGGGCCCTTGGGAGCTCACCAGATACAGCATAGGGGAGATGAATGAGGCTCCTCTCTCCCCAATCCTAGCCCTCAGCTGGAAATGCAAGGTCTCTCTCGCTCTCCATGGCAGCTGAATGCCACTGCCAGAAGGAAGACAGCAGCGCTGGCGTCATTTCTGGCTGGCCTCAGAACTGCTTCCTTCAAAATGTTAGTCAAGGAGAAACACAGAGGTAAGAGTCTAGGAAAGTATCAACTATGGCTTTCTACTTCTGTTTTCTGGGTCACCTAGGTCATCGAGTCCAGACTGACTTTCTTCTGATGGCTCTGCTGTCCCTCATCAGTGCTCGCATACAGCAGGGGCTGGAAGTGTCCCCAAAGGCCACATGTGAAGGGTTGTTCTCCAGTTTCTGGCATGTTGGGATGGGGAGCATGGTGGGAGGAAGTAAGGTCATCGGGCTGTGGCTTGCAGGGCCTCAAGTGTCACCTCCCTTCCTTCTTCCTTCCTCTGCCGTGCATTCCCATCCCATGGGTGGCCTCATTGCAGAGGCCAGGGGACAAAAGCACAGGGCCAAGTGACCATGGCCTGAAGCCCCTGAAACCATGAGCTGAAATAAATTTTTCCTTCTTTTAAACTGATTATCTCAAGGATTTCATCAAAGTGATAGAAGCAGAATAACACACAAGGTAACAGATCAAACGAATGGCAAGGGTGACTCCTAGTGACCCTGGGAAGTTGCCAAGACCAGAGTCACTATTCTTGTCACCTAGCCAGTATCTGACCCATAGTCTGTACCAATGCTAATATGAATACACTCACATGGATACGCACACACATGAGAACTATAATAACTGCGTGTCACAGTGACTCCTGAACACAGGTGCTGGTCATTGTCACAATAAAGAGAAGGCAAGTGGAGGACAGGAGGTTCACTCGCTGACCCAGGTTAATATCATGTGTGGGAGCCAGAGAGCGAGGCTCAGACTCAGCATCCAGCCTGTGGCTGTCACAGTCTGGGACATTTGTCACAGTGAGTTAGAACAGAACAATTCCCCACAGGTGGGGTGGAGCTCCAAGCCAGGTCCCTGCATATTCGTTCCCACCCACCTGGACACACACATACACACACACACACACACACACACACACACTGCGCAGGGCAGACTGTGCATCGGGTTGTGCACTGCCCTGCTCTGCCTGTCACTGTGTCACAGCACCCTTCTCTCACTTTCTGTCCTGGGACCGGATCAGATGCTCTACTCGGCATCTGGCTTCCTTGCTGCCAACCCTGCTTCTGTCTCGTACTAACACTGGCCACACTCATGTGCGCCTTGCTGAGAACACCAACTAAGGGCATGCAGCCTGCCTTTTGAACTTTCAGGAACCAGAGCCATGCCCTTAAATAGATGGAATAACTCTGGCTATAGTTGCTTAGTGGGAGGAAATGCCAAGCTCTGTCCTGGAAAAAATTCCTAGCATGGAAAATCAATCGTGCCCTTCTTCTTGCCTGTGGGATCCTGGGGGCGATATTTCCTACACGTTCCTACCAGGTGGGAAAATAACTCCTACTTTTCATTGCAACAATTATAGATCTAGAATTTATTAAATTTAGACTTCCTAATTTTTCTCTGTTGCTAAACAGATATACACCAACAAGATGCAATTTTTCTAGCCCAAAATAAACAGAGCAAATACTTTCCCAGATCCCACGAGCCCTTAGCATGAGACTGGACCCTGCCTTGGGCTTCTCGCTTGGTTCTCACACTGGGCAGAGCTGGCTGAGGGTGCCCGCTGTGAACCGGATGCACTGAGACCACTGGGATCATTCGGTGGCGGCTTCTATGTGACCCGGTCCCAAAGGGTCTGCCTGTTTTGTTATGTGGTAGACTTTGTCCATCAGTCCTGGGCTTCCCTGCATGTCATGTCAAGTTATGGAAAGAGACTCTCGGAGTCCTCATTTGCCCTGGGTTAATGGATTCAGGAATTCTCATACCGGAAAGAGATCACTGTAAACTCAGCACAACTGTCCTCCCCAGACAGCAGGAGTTCGTTCAGATCAGTTGTCAGGCAAGGGAGACCCTTCAAGTCCAAACAATCCTCTCATGGTCTTTCTGTGTACGTTTCTGTTCACACATGAAGCTCTGCTTTCTGGGCATTCAGACCTGACTAATCCTCTTTCCTCATGAGTGGTATCAAAATATTTGAAGACACCTATCAGAATTCTAATTTCTCCTCTTACCTTGATGGCATTTCTAATAATTGCTGAATGAATTATTCCATGTGGTGATGAGATAATTGGTTAGCTGCTTGATTTAGATTCTTATCTCTGCTGATGAGGTCAATACATTCCAGCTGGATTAAACCTAGACAAATTCTTTTAAAATAAAACCATAAAGCAATTTTTGAAATGCTAAATAGCTAGAAGAAAATGTTAGCAAGACAAACCTGGGAGTAGATGTGCCATTTTTAAGTATAACTTCCTAATCGGAATGCATGAAGAGAACATTTATTGGTTTTTCAAAGTAAAAAATCACAGGCTGCTAGATGTTACAGTAACCCATAAGAAGTTAAAAGTAGACAGCATATTGAGAATATTTGTAGCCCATATGGTGAATGATTGGAATCCTCAGTGTAACAGGCACTTACTCTGTAAGAAAAATAATGGTGGCATGAACAGCCACAAAAATAATAAATTCACGTGACTAACAAGCATAGAAATGCAAACTGGAACATAGATGTGTTTTTTACCTCTTGGTTTGGAAAGGATTAAAGACAGATCAGGCCTGGCCTTGATGAGATCTGGGAGAACAGCTATGCAGAATGGCATTCAGCTTCTCTCGGGAAGTCAGTCAAATATGCGTCAGCAGCACTTTTACCCAGAAAGCCCAGTGCGGTGATTATGTGAAGGAAGAGGTTATCAGGAATGTTGGCAAAGGCTTACATACAAGGCCAGTTAATTAGTGTTTGGAAATTAGAGTTAAGGTTGTTAAGTTGAATGTTTCACAATGTGGTACTGAAAGAAATATATTTTCTCAAGTTGCAAAATACGGTTATGACATACAAAATGCAGAAGAGATTAAGGTCTGCATGTAGCTCAAGCCCACGCACAGCCAATTAAATAAGCAAATTCTACTGTGGCTTTGTACATGTGCACAGGAACAAATTTGGAAGAGCATAACCGTGGCCTGCCTCTAGAAGAGTTTAGGTAGTGTCTGTTTTTGTCTTTGTGTGCGTGCACTTTATAATTCTACAATAAACTTTATAATTCTCCTAAAATGAGATAAAACTAAAATAAATAAAGAAGTAGCACTTACTGCATATCAATAAAATAATATAAAATCCCCCAACCCAAGGCTAGTAGGGTTGTGGTAAAAGGATAGCCCAATCTTGTGACTATGTAAATCAGAGGGACAGCCTCGGAGGTCAACATGGTTTTATTGACCAAGACTCACATAAAGTGTCCCTCATTTTTATGGAGCGATGCCCCTCTGGCAGTAACTCTGAAGATCAAGACTGTTCCAGGAATGTGTTCAATACAATATTGTGCATCCATGTGTGATAATGGATGAGTAAGTCCACCAAAGGACTGTCTAGCCATCATGAACATTGCAATCACCAATTTTTGTTTAATACACATAATCATCTCTTCACTGTGTGACATTATTTTTAAATCATAAGAATTCCTGTCTGCCAGGACTGTACATTCACTGCAGGTAGTTGGGGCAGAGGATGAAATGTAGAGATAGAGGAGAAGATTTTGATATCTAATATTAGTATCACAGTAATTTCACATAGCTTTGGAAATATAAAGCCAAGAAAATGAGTAAAAGTATTAGAATTTTTCTCCTTAAGATGAGAGAAAATATGTTTTCTTTCATTCATCAAATTCCTTTTTCTGACAACTCCCAAGGACCTTGTGTAATAGTGCACTCTGGGAATTTATCTGAGATCAGTGTAAACTTTATCACTTCATATATTTGGGTAGTATTACTTAGCAATAGTAACACTTAGTAATAGTAACTCTCAGTATCACTTAGCAAGTTCTTAGTAGTGTTATTACCTAGTAATATTACTAAGTAATAGAAATAGTTACTGATTGCTGTGTTTATGTCTTGCTAACTGTGATTCCCGTAGTCACCCACTCAATAACAATCAATTTTGCCTGTTCTGCCGTCTGTGATATGTGTTGATCTCTGCATCTGTTTAAACCCTGTGTCTCAATTCTGATTTTCACAAAGAGGAAACCAAGGCTGAGAGCAGGTAGACCCTGCCTGGGGGTCCCAGTGATTTCAGACACAGCCGAGCTGGTAGCCACGTCCAGGGCTGCTTTCAACACAGCTTCCGATGTATCCAGTGCCACCAGCTTAATGTGGAAACTGACTCTGGCCAGCTGGGACTTGCATGCTGCTAGTAGGCTGAAGGTTTTTCCTACTCATGACACATGGCACACTTTGGCTGTACACTGGCTCAGATACCTACTCAGGGTTGGGAACTCTGTCCATGACTGTGACACAAACTCTGATTAATCCCTGAGTTTTCTTTTCCTTGCTGGGAACACACAGCTAGTCAATACCCTTACTTATCAACGTCAGCCAGGGTCACTGAATGGGCAGACTCCAGCCACTGATCAAGGCCGCAGTAGAGGGGTCATCTTTTGGGTTAAGTCTCAGAGTTGTTAAGTGACTAGTATTATCTTAACTAGTACCTTAACTAGTATACTGAGTATTTGCTTTTCTGCTTATCATTCGCCCTCATTTTGTGTGTGTGTGTGTGTGTGTGTGTGTGTGTGTGTGTGTGTGGTGTTGGGCATTAAACCCTGGGCATTCACACCTAGCTACATTTAGAACCCTTTTTATGTTTCATTTTCAGGCAGGATCTTGCCAGTTTGCTGTGTCTGGGCTTCATCTTTTGATCTTTCTACCTCAGCCTCCTAGAATGCTGGGGTTACAGCCATGTGCCACCATGCCTGGCTTATCTCCTTCTACTTTAAGGCAACTGGTATGACATTTGGCATTAAAAAAATTTTTCTGCCGGTAACCATCAAAGATGTGGGTCCTGCATCTTGGAATGAATTTCTAAACAGTTTTATACTCACTGCCTCCACTTATAACCCGGATATAATAATAAACATAACACCAACCCATTCAGTTGCTAAAAAGTGGACTGGAAGGTTAGGTAACATTTAAGAACTGTAAGCTTGCACAAAACTCTTCGGGAACTCAGTGTCCTAGTCTGACAGTGGGCTGGTTATCAACCTGCCAAGGTTGCTGGTGAGGTCCAGAGCCAGTACCGGTACCTGCAATCAGCCAAGACCCAGGGTGGTCATCATTCCTCCCTGGTCTGAGCTCTCCTGCCTCTGCTGTCCCAGGGCAGTAGATGACTCACCCTCCCCTCCATCACAGACTGAGAACCTTAAAGCTCTGCCCTTACTGTCCTTGAGTTCCATGCACCCTTGTCTCGCTCAGCCCCTCCTTCAATCCCTGTCATGACAGCCCCCCACCCCGTGAAGACCCTTTGCATCTCCATCCAGTGCCCTCCTCCTTCTAACCTGGCTTCCCTGTCCACAGCCACAGCAGAGGTAAAGAGAAACTGCGCACAGACCCAGATAGAACATGGGTTCAGCCTGCAGCCTCAGCGCAGTGAGCAGCATCAGTACCTGGGGGAGACAGGGCACAGGGGCCTGGCGGTACCAAGCAGCATGGAGAAGAGAGCGGATTGTATGATGGGACTGCAGTGATGCAAGATGCACACAGGTCTGCAGGTGGCTGCGGAAGACTCCACGAAGCAAGGATTTCTCACCATGCTTCTGAAGCAAGAGCATCTGCTTCAGAACCCAAGCTCCTGGGAGGGATCCTGGCAATAGCTCTGACCAGCATGGACACACTACATAGCAGAGATGCCAAGAGGACCTGGGATGGGGCAGCAGGAGTCTAGGGACACAGGACTCAGATTCCTTCAGGTGGGGTCATCTGTTGGATGCTTGCTGTGTGGTACAGGGTGGAGCGCAGGGCACCAGTGCAAGAGTGGGGCTCAGTGCTGGCAGCAGATGGATTCCAGCCAGGATACTGGCAGAGGGATGCACATGGCAAGGGTGGCTCCTGACCCTGGCAGCTGCCCACTGAATAATGAAGGAGGGCTGAGTTTCTCAGACACCAATGCTCTGCTACCAGCCAGATCGCCTGGCTCTTGGTTACCTTTTCTGATTGAAAAGGAAAGAGTTCAAAACTGTGCTATAGATGTCTGGTAAAAGAAACCTTCTTCTAAGAGATCAAATCCTGTTCGCTGTCAGGTGGCAGCTACATCTACCAGCCACAAAGGCCAGAAATTTCAAGCTTGGTCAGAGAGCCTGATGCATGGAAGAAAGAAGGAAAAGGATTTCCCATGTTTAAGTCACTGAATAGATCAACAGCTGAGGAGAAAAACAGGCAGAAAGCCGGTGGCCCATCCTGACTTTGAAAATGATCGTCATAGAGCCCCAGGCCCAGTTTTCTTTATCTCCAAAGGAAAATGATCTATGGAAAGAGGTCAGGCAATAAAGGAAGAGGAGGCAGGAGTATCTCAAGTTGGAGCCCAAACTGGGCATCTCAGTAAGACCCTCTATCCAAACAAAAAGTAAAAAGGGCTGGGAATGCAGATCCCAAATACCACAAACAAACAGAAACAGACAGGTTGAGCCATCTTTATCCAAAATCCAAAGAAATCTGAAATGTTCCAAAATATGAAAGTTTTTGGGCACAGGCCTGATGTCACAGATGGAAAATGACACACGTGATCTCATGTTTCAGGTCTTAGTTAAACTAGAGGTGCCCTGAAAGTACTGTGTAAAATTACCTTCAGGCTATGTGCATAAGACTCATATGGAATATAAATGAATTCTGTTAGACTTGGATCCCATCTCCAAGATATGTACATGCAAATATTCCAAAAATTTTTTAAAAGCCTGCAGTCCAAAACACTGTTGATCCCAAGCATTTCAGATAAGGGTATTCCACCTGCACAAGTACCTCCTGACAGCTGGAATTCTCCACTGAATTCTGAAATGTTTTAATTGTTCCTGGAGTTTTTCTCCGGAGTGATGTGTTTTTTTCCAATTTAGATAAGATATGCCATAACTGTTCCAGCAGGTGTAGCTCTGAGAAGACAGTGAAGTTTTGATGTGATGGAATTCCCATAACATTCTGTAGCCCACAGAAAGGGCGGCATAATTTCCTGAAAAAGGTTCAGGGTGAGAAGCATGTTCCTCCACTCAGCGATTTCCCACAGTGCCAAACAGGATGTAACTTGCAGCTGAAATGATGAACTTTTTACCCTTGGACCGCTCAGGGAAGCCTAACTCCCACTAAACTGTCCTTGGTCAAATTCCTTTTAGATGAGAACCGGGCAGCAGGATTGGCCCTGGCTGTGACTTTGACATTTGTAGGAAAATATCTGCATTTGTTGGGTCCTGGAGGGGTGTGCTGCCAGTGGACCCCTCTCTGGGAGCCAGGGTGCCTAGGTTTAGCATTTGACATTGGGAGAACACACTTACAGTGCTAGGGGACAGTGGGGGACCTTTGCCCTGGACCCATGACCCTTCCAGCAGATTTCCATTGTATCGAGGGCAGCAGTGGCTGTTAGCAGGGTTCATGAAGATCCTCTGGCCCATAATTCTCACTTTATAGACAAAGCACCTGGAGCTCAGAGCTGAGAGCCACTTGTCACCAATGCACAATGCATTCGTGGTATAAAATTACAAGTGTGTCTAAGGGCAGTTGCAGTCCATACACAGAAGATGCCCCACATCTCTCCATAGCCTCTATCCCATGGGTGCCAGAGCACATCTTCCTGCTCCTCTCACTTCATCCTGTGGCCCTGAGAGAGATGGTGAGCATCCCATCAGCTCTCCATTGCTGTAACACAGCACCTGCCTGAGGGTTTTATACATACAGGTTGATTCGGCACACAGTTCTGGAGGCTGAAAGTACCAGGCCCCACCATTTATAGGTCTCCTAGTGAGGCCTCCTGTTGCTTTAACTTGACAGAAGGCTGCAGGGCAAGCAGGTACACACAAATGTACAGAACAGGGACACATATCCATGGCTATTGTCCCCTTTCTGCAGAAAAGCACTAATCCCCATGGGAGCACTCCACCCTCATGACCTGAACAATATGCCCCACCCTCTCACCTCTCGACACTACCAGGGTGGCAATCTGATTTCAACATGAGTTCTGGGGGTGGGGGGACAAAACCATACTCAAACCAAAGCCATGAAATTCAAGTTCACACCCAAGATGAGGTGAGGGGCTGTTTCTGAGGCTTCCATCCGGAACCCTGCCACATCCCATCTCTAGAACCCAGAAGCCAGTAGAAAAGACACACACAGAAAAACTGAAGCAAGGCCAATAAGAGTTGCTATTACTAACACAAAACACAACCACGGTGAGGACCATCGCGACTCTCCCCGTGCCAGGGCCGCGGATCCTGAGCTTGGTTATTTGATGCCCATTTTACTCTTGAGGAGACTTTGGCCCCAAATCCCACTGCTGTGACGGTGCAGAGCCAAGGTTGGGTGGGCAGCCCCAAAGGAGTGTTCTCTAAAGTGCTATCCGACCCAAGGGCGCTGTAGGCCCAGAGGCAGCTTTTAGAGGTTCCCACTGCACCTGTTTTCGAGGTTAGGGTGGGACGAGAGATTTCAGAGCTCAGGGCTTTTGGTAGAGCTGGCTGGTGGCCATAGAAGGTCTCTCCCCAGCTATGAGCCCTGAATGCCCCTTTTTCCAGCCCTAGATGGCTTCTCTCCACTAGCAGCAGGTTCTCCCTAGAATGACGCAAAGTCCCAAGCCATCTGAGCTGCTGGCCTGGGCCCCTCCTGTCTGCACATGAGCCTGTCCCAGGCCTGGCACTCCTCACCCTGTGGGCTTCCAGGCAGATGGAGAAAGCATTCCCTTCCTCTACCCTCGCCCCCCTGCAGCATCCTGGTCTTCCAGGCAACTCTGGGCATCCCAGGGCAGGATCTCTGGACCTACTGGCTGGTGCCAGGGCCTCCAGCCTCATCCTCTAGAGCATATGTGTCTCTGTGGCTCATCACAGTTACTGAGGCTGAGGTTTCCAAGGGCAGAGCTGAGAGCTGAGCTCTGACCTATGTCCCCTGTCCCCACCCCAGGACATTAGCTCTCCACCCATATTCACTGAAAGCATGAACAGATGAAGGAACAAATGACCTCAGACAGGAGGAAAATGGGGAGTGGTGTTTCTCAGTCTTTCATCGCCTGTGTGCCCTTTGGCTAGAGTCATGCGGGGCCCCACCCTGCTGACAGGCTCCAGGGGCTGCTCCTCTCTTCCCGACATGGGTCAGTGCCTTCCCGATTGGCTCAAGTTTATTTCCAGAATCGGTGCCACCAATGCAAGTTGTCCTGTGTTTCACTTTCCAAACACCAGAGGCAGAGCACACTTTTCCCAACACACTCGCTTGGTTTCAAAATAGTGATGCAGGTCACAGAGGGGTCTCTGCCACACCCAGGTGTGGACAGCTAATGAGGTCTAGAGACTAGGTCGAGGGGATGCATCACAGTGCTGGACTGAAGTCATGGGGATGGAGATGAGGATGCAGATTGGAGAGACACATCTGAGGAACACTGACCACGTCCATGCCAGACTGTGCACTTGAAGAGTACAGGAGTGAAGACCATGCCTAGGGAGAAGTGATCAGACACTCAGCAACAGCAAGCTGAAGACCAGGCCAGGTGGAGGTCCAGTGCCAGTAGAGTCTGGGGAAGCTTTGGGACAGGTGCCAGGACCTCGGAAGAAGAGCAGACAGGTGACCATCAGAACCTGCCGCAGAACAAGCAGCATAGGGGTCTCTGAGGTCTGAGGACAGGCATGAGTCTTCACCAAAGCCCTTAATGTCAAGGACCTGGAGAAGGACATGAGTCCTGTGACTCAAGGTGACCAGGTCCCAAGCCCCTGGGCCTTGGGAAATGGCTGCCTGCCCAGCTTGGGGCCACAGCGCCTTTGAAAGTACATTTTTCTCACCAACACAGAATGCAATAAAATGAGATCACAAGCAGTCTCCAGGAACTTACCATTTTCTTCCATTTGTGGCAATAGAGTTCTTCTAAAAATATTTATCCATTTCGCATAAACAATGTAAAAATAACAGCTTAAAATGGTCCTACCAATGGAAGGAGATTTTCCTTGGAGAAAAAAAATCTCATGTGCTAAAAATCAAGTAAGAAATGAATAAATATGATGAATTGCCCTGTGGCATGGTGTCCTAACTTTGGGAAGGCTCCCCAGCCTCTGGAATCACTGACATTCAGATGAATCACTTTGCACATGCACGCATGGACACACACACATGGACACACATGCACACAGTTCTGTATCACTGGGGACTGAACACAGGGACTTTGTACTGAATTTCATCCACACTCCTTTTCATTGTTTATGATAGGTTCTTGCTAAGACTCACTGGCCAAACTCCTCGTGCACTTACGTGTTTCTTTTCTTTGTTTGTTTCATGTTTTTGCTGTTAAGATAGAGTCTCATTATGTTGCCCGGGCTGGTCTCAAATATGTGACACTGCGCCTGACTCCAGTGTATCCTGAGGGCCACTCACAACCTTTTATGGAGGGACCCAGAGTTCAATAAGACAATCTCAGGTGGCACTGAACACTTAGCTTGTGCTGCAAGGTGGCGAGGGTCACAGGAGCCTCCGTCCCCAGATACTGCGAGCACAGGCAAGATCCTTTGGTAAGTGATTTTGGAGCAAAGAAAAATAAAGTATCCAGATTTGTTTATGCCATACCTCAAAATATGCTCTAGATTGGTGGACATCTTTAGTTATCTGTCTTTTTAACAGTTCCAGCCAGATTATAATAAGACAAGAACTGAACAACAATCCCCTGGAGAATACTGAACAAAGGACCAAGGAGAAAATGATCATATTTTGACCAGATAATAACTTTAGATGTTGACACACTAAAAATACAAGCCAGGTGTGATGGCACATGCCTGTAATCCCAGCACTCTGGAGTCTGAGGTAGGAGGATCTCAAGTTTGAAGTCAGCGTAGGTGAATTAGTGACTTTGTGAGATTATGCTTTAAATAAAAAATAGAAGGGGCTGGAGATTAAGTCAGGTTGAAGACCCTGGGTTCCATCTCTAGTAGTGCAAAACCATGTGCGTGCATATGCATGTGTGATGTAATTTCATAGCAAATGGATTTAAAAACATAATTTTTGCAAACTTGCTGGCAGAGGGTCAATTTCACAGCAAAGTACCAAGGTCCTTCCAACCCCGAGCGCTGAGGTCATGAACAAAGAATCCACAGAAGGAAATGCAATTAGTAAACAAATGCTTGAGAAAATTTCCTGCAGCATTATGAATGGGATAAATACAATTAAAATAATTACGTACCATTTTGACCTATCAAATTAAGAAAGCTTAAAAAAATAAACACGATTGCCAGAGAAGGTATGGAACTGTGACCTCTTAGGTTAACAGCGGACCCTCCTTATACAGAGCTCTGAAACCATCTGTCTGGCAGCCCAAGGAACTCAGGCTGCATTCCTGAGGTCATAAAAGCAAATACCATAAGAGCTTCAGAAAGAAGGATTTTCTTCACAGTGGAGAACTGATAATGATGAGAGACCTGACAGATTTCGGAAAAGTGGTCGTTACATTCTAAAAGCGTGTATCATAATAAGAAAAATCCTGGTGTAATACTATGAAAAAAATGAGCAGAGTACATTTCTGAACTCAGAGCATGAACGCAACCATAGCAGACCACACTTCCATGAGACTACAGGAGAAAACAGAAAGCTGTTCAGGGCAGGAAGTAGGAATTTGCTTCTTACTTTCTTGTTACTTATCTCTTACAAGTGTGCTTTAACAGTTACATCAGCAGTGCTCAAACCCAATGTATCTAAGTCTCACTAAGGTCTCCTTAAAGAGGCCCCCGGCCCAGGCAATCTGGTCCACATTTGGATAGGCCCTTTTATCAGGCATTCCAGGGAGTCAGGATGTCTGCAGTCTCAAAACCAATGCTGAGACACCAAGTGTCCTTCTGTGAACTCCACTCTGGCACTAACTACCCAGAATTAGCACAGGGCCCCAAAGCCTCTGAGACAGAGAAGATACTGGGAGCTGAGTAATTTACTCTCTCCACCCACTTGAACTCCAACACCATCTTAGGGACATTCCGTGTAACCCTTGGCCAAGAGCCTGGTGTATCTGTACGGGGGTTTGTTCCTTCTCTGTCATTTATTTCTCCACTCCTAACCTTCAACTAGCATAGCTACATCCTCGCCCCCCACCCCCGCCACTCCCATTGTGTGTACACTTTGCAATTCATTGCTTGCTGTGTACAGGAACTTGGATTTATCTGATGGCGATGCTGCTGTTACAGGAGGCGAGACATGGCAAAGCTGGCTGCAGAGGTAAGTATCACCCATTAATTATAAGATCCCAGACACATGGGCAGAACAGTTCCCAAAGCCCTGTACATGGACTTCTCAGGAGCACTCTGAGAGCACAGTGGAGACTAGAGGTGTGGGGTCAGGACACCGCCACTCAGGACCTGCATGTAGAAGGTCTCACGGGTTTCCTTGAGATTTGGACCGCATGAAAGACACAAATGCCAAAAAACTCCTTGCTATTATTGTGACCCTCTTCACAGTAACTACCCTGCTTTCTCCAAGGCATCCTTATATTGCTTTTTCTCCTTCTACTCACTCAAGTTCACTCTGCAGAGCCAGTTTCTCTTCATTCTTCACGTTTACCTTATCAAATAAACTTTACCACTGCTTTTTGCTCATTTTTTTCAATTCTTTGAGATGAGAACCTGGAATCTACCTCTAGAGGAAGAGATGAGTGACCCAGAACCTGATGACATTTAGTTGGAGAGCCACCTGATAACATGCCCACCCCTTCGATTTTGCACTGACTGCTTGTAGCTAGTACCAGACGTGTGTGTGTGCACACACACACTAACAGAGGCACTAACACACTAGCAGGGCAAGGTGCCTGCCCTTGAGATACCCTCTGCCCATGGTCCCCAGGCTGTCTCGCTGGATACCTACTTGAGATTTGCCATAGTGTGACACTCCCTCAAAATCCATGTTTTGGAAGTTTGACAAGTTATGTGGTCTTTGGAGATAATTTGGTTTAGATGAGGCTATGAGGGTGGAGGCACCATAGTGGCCTTGGTGGCACTGGCTGTGTAAGAAGAGGAAGAGATGGGAGTGGATACACCGTGCTGTCTTACCGTATGATGTTCTTGCCGAGCCAGCACCAGCAGGAACCCCTGACTGGAGGCTGAATGGGTCCTGGGCCCTGCTCTGGGACTTCTCAGCCTCCAGAGACATGAACAAAACTAAATCACCCTCTGTTCTCAATAAAGTTCCCAGCTTCCAGTACTGTGTTATGGTACTAGGTAGCAGACCAGGACAGGATGTTGCCTGCCTTGACCTGAAGTTTGTTAATATTAGAGAATAATCCAGAAGTCAAGAAAGGGCCACACATACAAGCACAGTTTTACCTGAAAGGGTACAAGTGAAGGGGGTGAGTGGGCACAGCTCTTTCACAGCCTTGCCTGGGACCTCCCTTGAGCCTGGTGTGAGAGTTTTTCTTTGGGGTTTTATTGCATAGGTGGGATTGATTAAATCACTGACCACAAGATTAGATCTACCGCTACCCTTCCTCCTTTCCCCAGAGGTCAGGCCCCCAAGCCGGAAGTTCCAAAACCTTCATTATGAGCCACGGCCAGTCCCTCCCACGATGCTAAAGTCCCCCTTCATTACCACCAGTTCTAGTAGCATCAGAGCTGCTTCTTACGCATGACAGAGAAAACTCGTATCACTCTGCCTGAAGTTCTGCGCCAGAAGCTAGGAAGTCAGGCAGCATCACCGCGCTCCACATTCCGGAATATTGGAATGCGCAGGTGCGGAGCAGGCTGGGCCCTTGTGCGCTGAGTCCCTGCAGAATGCAGAGCAGGAACCGCAGGGTCTAGGCTGTGCTGTGTCCCCAGGGGAGTGACTCCGAGTGCAGAGGCTGAGGTACAAGGGCTCGGAAGTCGGCTGTGATCTCCGCCAGAAGCCGAGCACACCAGACTTAACCAAGGGGAGCAAATATCAACTGCACAGCACAGTCGAGAGGCACAAAGTAATAAACTAATCACGTCAGTAAAAAATTACCACCCATAACTTATCAACGTTAAATCGGAGGCACAGAACACACCCCAGAGTCATGCTGGAGCACACCATGCCGGGGGCGAAGGGGATGCAGCAGACCAACAAGCAGTGCACCCCCTCACTTGGATCAGGTAAAGGGAAGTCCCAGCCCTGGGGCTCAGCGGCTACACACAGCGCCCTGCCCGACCCTCGTCAGGCTGCTGGCGGACTTGTCTGGAGGTTGACAGGGACTCATCGCTGCAGGGCCCAGCCTACTCCATGCAGAGCCCTCCTCTCTGTGTCCCAGCTGCAGGGCAGCTCCAGCTCCCTGCCTGCTGCGGCCGCGGATCTGCCTGCCGCTCAGAACCAACTCCGGCTCCCAGGCAGCACCCGGTGTGTGAGGCGAGGGCTGTGGATATTAGTAACTTAACCTGGAATAAAAGAACCTGTGATTGTCAGGCCCACTGGCTACTGAGCAACACCTTGAGTACTCAGCCTGATAAGGCTGGCGACATTGGCGTAGCTTGTGGATTTATTGCTATTTACTGTTTTTCAGTGATTTCTGACGTTGGGGAAAGATGCAGACTAGTCCAGTCCATATGGAAGGGGATAGCTCTGTCAGGACAATGAGTTTATTTTAATCTTTAAAAATAGATTGGAGACTACTAGTGGGGAAAGTGCGTGGAAAGGTTAAGAGCTGGGGAAACAGGGATCCTCACGGGGCTAAATCTGGGGTGGCACTGGGGGTTTGTGGAGCGACACTTGGTGAGGTGGGTGGAGGGTGGGACAAGCTAGGGACCTGAAGGGGTGTTACATTTCTGGAAGGAGCAGGGTAGCATCTAGGGAAGGAAGGAGCCTAGAGGGCGTGGTACGTGGTGCAGGACCACAATCAACCACGTTTGATGTTGAGTATGGGGTGGGCAGGGATGGTGGTGCCATATAACTTTGCCCTTTAGATTAACATTTTGTGAAGGAAAAACAGTCCTTAGAAGTTGAGGATTTAGGTGAGGACCCAGTCATTGTCCTGACTGACTTTTATTTTGCTGCTAAACTGCTCTGTTTAAATGGCTTCTGTGTAGTTTCTTGTGGGCAATCGTTTCCTGCTGGGAAAGGAACCCAGAAGCTGATCCTCCTCCCCCTGCAAACCAGAGGAGGTGAGTGGAGGACCCCAGAAGGACCCCAACAGGAACTTCAGCACCAGACCTGTGACCAGGCCTCAGCCCACATGTGTGCACCTCCCGACCGCCTTTTTTTCACCCCCTGTGTAATCCTGACACTGGAGTCAGACAAGGAGGTGGTTCTTTAGGCCAGATGCTTTCCTAGTCTGACTGAACAGAAATGATGTCTGGCTGCATCTGGCTGCATCACTCCTCTGTGCTTGATCTCAATCTCTTTCTCTCTCTCAGTCTCTCTCTCTCTCTCTCTCTCTCTCTCTCTCTCTCTCTCTGCTGAATGGACTCTGGAGGTGGTGGGTGGCCAAATCTGATCTGTGAAGACAACCAGAGTCAGCCTCAGGGCTGACACTCAGCTGATGACGTGGCCGGAAAGCAGAATTTCAATATCCCTGGGCATTCTGCAGATTAAGAAAAAATGAGGTTTGTGAAATTGTTTCCATTTTCATGTAGGTATATAGGGGATGGGTGTGTGTGCGCACACACATGTGCGTGCTTGAACACCTGGAAAGATACTAGGAGAGAATAATGAGTTTATATATTCAATCTGCATTGCTGGTTCCCAGCCAAAGCTTCCAAAATTCTTGCAGTTTCCAAAGCGATGAGAGCAATAAAAGCACAACACTATCTTCAGTTGCTCAGAACAAAGCCCTTCCAACCATGATGTCAATGAGGTGACTTTGAGAGAGTCCCTAAGCATGAGCTGGCTCACTGGGGAACCAAGCAGGTACTTCGAGGGGTGGAACTGTCACCCGCCCTGCTGCCCACCCGGAAGAGAAGAGGGGCTGGAGATCGTCCTTGTCACAGTGGCTGATGCTGTGCCCAGTCATGCTCTGTGGTAAATACGTCAGAGACGCCAAGGGATGAGCTCAGAGCTCACAGAGGGGCAGAGGCGGGTGCAGGGGAGGAGGGGGGTACTTTGCCCCTGCTCTCCACCTGTGTATGGCCTCTGTCTGGCAGCTCTGCTGTTGCATCCTATGCAATAAACAGATGATCTTTATAAGTAAACTGCTGTGCTGAGTTCTGGGAGCTTCTCCAGCCACTATAGGACCTGAGAAGGAGGTGACAGAGATCGCTGATGTATTACTGGGGTCTTGATGCACGGCAGCTGAATCTGGATTGAGACTGAGGTGTACAAGGCATGGTGTGGGAAAGAGCCCATTAGTGTGGGGGATCTGATGCTGGCGTGGGGTCCACAGGGCCAGGATTGAGCTGTGAGACATGCATCATCTTCTAGGAGAGAATGAACTGGAAGAGCAAGGAAAGAACACACATTTTACAACTGCAAAGTTGAAACAGAGCTTTAAAAAAAAGAATCTTTAAAGCTAGGCTATTTGTCCAGCTTTCTCAGGATGACATGTCCACCCCAGCCCTGGGGCCAGGGCAGTTTCCACAGAACTAGATTTTCAGCATTTTCCTGGACCTGCTGATGGGCGAGGCCTGCTGACTCCACACATGCCTATCCACTGGCCTTTGTCCTCCCTTCTTGTAAGTTTAAATGCTTCAGTGAGTTCAGAGGGGACAGACTGCCCTCTGGACTTGGCCAAATTGTGAGTAAACCTATTTTCTCATTTTTATGAGTTTTTTTGCACTCTTATTGTAGGCAGGCAAATGAATCCAGATAGTGGGCCTGGAGTCAGTCCTCTGGCTGGCCTCCCAGTAATAATTTGCTACCAGAAGGGACATGTATGTGAATAGAAAAAAATACTTTTTTCTTTCCCTGGCTTCCATTTGGATATTCTGAAATCTCAGTCCCACTGCTCAAGCTCTGGCTCCTTCCAGGGCCGAGACCCCAGGAAGAGGGGATGTCAGTACTTGTGATCTGAGACTAAAGAGAAAGGAGTGCAGAGAAAGCCACAAAACCATTGCAGTGACTCAGTGAGGGATGCAGGACCTCAGAGGGAGACCAGAGTGGCGGTCAGCGGGGAACCACATTGACGCTGAGGTGCCTGCCTGCATGCGGCTACAACCAGGCAAGACCCTCTGCAGGGGGAGGGTGGGGCGTGAGTTGGCAGTGGTGGTATAGCCACAGTGACTTTAAAGGACCTGCAGGACATGACACAGATAGAGGTGACTACCTCAGTCTTGGGAGAGTTGAGGAAGATGGAGAACAGGAAAGCAGAACACCGCAGCTCACTAGAGCTGCAAGGACCCAGAGAGTGCTGCAGGGGGACAGGAAGAGAGGACATTTCCAGGTAGAAATGAGAGCTGCATAAGCAGCCACAGTGGCTTTGTCCCCAGAGCCCGCAGAAATGTGCATGGAATTTCATTCACAAAGCTGCAAAATTAACCGAGCTCAGGAACTGGGGAGCATAATCCAGGGATTTCCGTGCCTCTGGGAAGAACTCCCCTCTGTACTGCATGGTGAGAGAAAGCAGGAGGAAGGCTGAGTCACCTGGAAAGAAAAGACAGTGGGATGAGGGGAGTTCCAGATTGTGGAAAAGCTCGATGCCTATCAGGAAAGAGCCAGGCCTGTGAACCAGGTGAGCTGTTGACCAAAGAGCTCCAGAGAAGATGGCAAAAAAAAAAAAAAAAAAATCAAGGTGAAAACACAAATGCAATAATACTCAGGTGACCCAATGAATTAATAAACAAGTTAGAAAATGTATGACTTCTCCTCATCTCTGTCCCCAGAAGGATGCGCTAAACAAGGCAATCACTTACACAAATGGTTTTCAATGTCAACAAAGGTGAAAGCAAACTGAAAAAAAAAAAAATGCATAGCAGTAAGGTCCTGGGGAGCGTTTCAGAAAGGGGCCCCAAGTCTGCTGTGTATCCACATCAGACCTGCAGCTGGGTCCCCTTGGAACTGTGCCTTGAGGAAGAGCAAGATTTAGACAGGTGTGGCCCAGGGAGGGAGGTCCAGGTGTCCAGCACAGCAGGGGGCCGGGGAGGACATAGTCCTAGGTAAACAAAGGCCACCTGTGTCAGGGAGGCGGCCGCCTGACAACAAGGACACACGTAGACTCTTCGAAAACACATTTAATTACTCACACAAATGATATCCACCCTGCACCAGGAGAGGAGGTTTAATCCACACATCTGAGGCAGGATATTTGCTTTATTGGAGACAATCGCCACTTGGGGAGAATGAGCCCTGAATATTTTTAATTGGTTACCTGCAGATTTGTTTTACTGATTATTTTTTCCTTCATCAAATGCATTCAAAGAGCAGCCTGGTGCATATTCTATCCAGGAAAGGCAAGACACCTTCCACTGAAGAGCCCTCTCATCAGGGCGAGAAGAGAAATTGAGACAGGAATAATATCACTGGGCCCACTGCCGATCTCCCTGGATGGTATTTCACAGCAATGATCCAATCTGTCATTAACTGCAAATAGGTTTCATTTCATCTTAATGTACTTTTCCCAGATACAAACACTGCTGAAATATCTGGCAATCAAGAAAGAGTCCTTAATTTATAGAGTGCATGGTGCCCTATGAGAGCATCTTATTTACATGGTGTCTTATTTCCTGATATTCAAGAAAGCAACAAGACATTTGTACAAAAAAGTTAGAAAAAAGCTCCCTTATGGTCGTTTGAGTTCAAAGGAGCATGAAAGGTTAGATTCTGTCCTTCCCAGTATAGACAGGCTCCCTACCTGGACCCCAAGAGGTAGAGTCAGGTGGTTTTTCTTAGGGACAAATCTAGATTTAACAATAACACCATTCACTGGGAAATTCAGGAACGTATCTAGACACTCTTGCTGCCCCAGTGTCCACTCCTAATGCACCTACGTCCACCCGAGGGTTTTCTCAGGCTACCTTGGCTTCTCTCCCCAGAGCCACTGGCCCCATCCTCCTCCACTTCTTAGAGCCCTAATTGGAAAGATCAGAGGCCTGGTCTCTAATTTGCAGCTTTATTAACAGCTTCTCACCTTCCCTGAGTGATTCTTCCTCTTAACTCAGATTGTCTGTTTACAGAGCTGATTAAAGCTGTGCCCTGGCTACCCAGTTTGCTGCAGAGTGGGGATGCTGTTCCCTGAAAGGTGGTGTTTGACACAAAGGGATCCTTAAGGGGGAGGGTAAGGAGGGTTTTGTGTTGGTGTTGTTGTTGGTGGTGTGTTAATGACTGATCCAGATGGATGGGACAGCGGATGACAAAGCCATGCAGAGGACTCATTTGCATTTGAAAGACATCCACAGGCCACTCAGGATATAAATGCACACTGTACCCAGGGACCTTGCTTGGCAAGTTTCTTCCATGAAGGTTCCAGAAGGGACATTTTTCTCTCTGTGAGGAGAAAGTGGAGAGGCACATGTTGACCTTTAGGATGCCTGGGCAGAAGGCAGCCAGAGCCTGAAGGAACCCGCAAGGGAGACTCTGGGTCTTGTGGGCAGAAGCAAGTGTGGTTGGAGGAGTTCTGTCCTCAAGAAGCCCAGTCAAGGTGGCGCTGAACTTCCGGAGTTCCGTCCCATGTTCTGCTCCCACAGCGCTGGGTTCTCTAACATTTCTGGCTCCCCACAGAAGATGGCGATCTGTCTGGACCAGGGGCACACAGTTCCTGAGTCTGAGGCCCCTGAGGCCCCTCATCCAGAGGAAGTGATGTAGCATCTATGCTTTGCAGAAGTCCCTGCTCAGGGACTTTTTAATCCAAGTCTTTTCTTGTGTGCTGGTTTTTTTTTTTTTTTTTTTTCAGTAAAACAATGAGCACATTTAAGTATTGCCTGTCCTTCAGAAAGAGGAAGGGGAAAGATGGAAGGAAGGAAGGAAGGAAGAAGGAAGGAAGGAAGGAAGGAAGGAAGGAAGGAAGGAAGGAAGAAAGAAAGAAAGAAAAAGAAAGAAAGAAAGAAAGAAAGAAAGAAAGAAAGAGAGAGAGAAGCAGGCCGGCCAGCGGCAGGAAGCCCCTATTTTGCACCAGCTTTTGACTGGGTCCTCAGTTTCCCAGCACCAGCATGTAGACCTTGTCCTGGGGCTCCCTTCCCTGGGTACAAGCGATTGGAGAGAGAAAGCAGATGTCACAGTGCCCCACGTGACCTAGCTTCAGGAGTGACACTTCCTAGCATCCATGATGTCCTTTAGCCTCATGGGTCAGCTCCCTTTGGAACTGGAAGGAGAGGGCTGTCCACACAAGCAACTTAACGAAACATAGACCACATGTCCCTCTTGCCATCACTTTGACATTGCTAAGAGGCTCTATGAAAAGTCCTCTGTTGTGGTCACTACTTCCCCAGCGCCACGCTTCAGTCCTTGAAAGCTGCTAGTGCTGGCAACAGGGAGGCCCCAGTCACCAAACAGAGCGAGTTTGTCAGGTCTTCAAAGAGACCCCGGTCCAGCAAGGAGAGAACAGTTCCCCAGGGATCTGTTACACCTGCCCGTGCACAGCCTTTAACAGGAAGCAGGCAGATTCCCCATGCGGCTCAACTTGCAGAGAGCTGATTCCACAGAAGCCACAGAGAGAGCTGTGCCTGCCAGCACCACCTCTCCAGGCCCAGCACCACCCTATCAGCCAGCCCCAGCCCCCCTGCTCAGAAACTCAGAACTTTGCGCCCCTCAGCCATGCCCCTCTCGCCTACCAATGTCTCTCTGCTCACTTCTTTCACCCTCAACCCAGTCACACTCGGTTTGCAACAAAGTCTTCCTGCATTGCTTAAACTTTGCCTGCCTCGGTGGCCTCAACTGTGCCTCGGTTTAGCCTAACATCTGCTGACAAAACCTGGGAGGTCACAATTCTCTCCTCAGAGTCCGATCTCCATCTCTGGACCTCTTCTCTGGCACATGGAGACCTCCTTTGAAGCAGATCCTTCCTCGCTGTGACTTACTCCTCCTCCTCTTCAGATCAGGTGTCACCTACATTCTCTCGCCTCCTCCTGTCTTTGTCACTTGTCTCTGCCCTCCCCCCCTCTCTAAGTGGCTTTTTAGATCAGCCTGAGCTGTGCTCCCAAAGCCCAGTACTGGCCATGCTCTCCCCTGGGAGTCTGACTCCCTGATGGCAACTCGGGATACCTGGCTCGGTTCCCTGTCCACTCACTCAGCCTCAAGGAACCGATCGGAGACATGCCTTCTCTTTCTTGAGTCACCTCCATTGGACTGGTGTCTAAGATCATCCTGGGCTGTTTACCTCCCTCTGTTCCTGCCTTGTGACCCCTGGCATGTATGCTTAAAAATCTCAAGTCTGTCCACCTTACCCCAACCTGAAGCCAAAATGGCTCACCTATTTCTATAACACAGTGTAATCTACAAGCTAGAAAATGATTAGCAAGTGGCCCCTCCATGACACATTTGATTTTTCAATTCTTGGAGACCTTGACCATTGTTGTCGCAGGCTGGGAAAGTGGACTGAGGTCCCATGTATCCAGGCATGTTTGCTTTCTGCAGACTCCCCTCCCCCATACCTCCTATGACTGAACCCCTTCTCATTTCCTTGTCCCCAACTGCTCCATCGCTGCCCCTCCTGACTGCAGATCAGGCTTCACTGCCAATCCCTCTTCCCTCACCCTCGCTCAGGCCAATGTTCTGTGCACCCTTGGTCCAGCCACAGCCTATCTGTAGCAAACCCTCACATGTTGCTTAAACTCTGCCTGCCTTGATGGTCTCAATTGTGCCTCAGTTTATCCTAGCAGAGTCATGGTTAAAGTGACATCTCTAGAGGAAGGGATGGAGACACCAGCTCCTTCTTTTCCAAAGCACTTTTCCCCTGGCATGTCAACTTCCCTTCCCAGGTCACCTCTGAAGTCACCCTCTTCCTCTTCTGGGAGACTTGTGTATCCATGGATTCTGTCCTCTGTCCTTGACTCTTTGCTCTGTGGCTCCTGGCTGTGAGTGGACTCTGCCCCTGCGTCTCCAGCTGGGTGATGTCAGCCACATGGCTTCACACTCCATGTACCGACTCTGTCTCTGAAGTAGGGTGCTCAGGCCCACCCCACATCTGGTGAAGAATTAACATTCTACAAGGGCTGAGCTCAGTGCCAGAGACGACAGCGCTCCCCAGCTGGTGACACTCTCAGGGACTCGCTGTCTAGATTTAGCAATCACTTGTGGCAGATTCTAATTTCATGAATCACTGACTCAGGTATGCAAATGTTTCCACGTATCTAGACTTTGTTCTTTGTATCTCTGTGCCTGCCTAAAGGCAGAAACCTTGATCTCCCTCCAAGTAAACTCAGCTCTACTGGGTGATTTCTTGGTAACTCTGGAGTTAAATTCAGCCAAGTGCAGGGTCCTTTCCTACTCTACACCCAACTACTCCTCCCAGGGTCTCTCTTGAGGCTAGGTAACCCTGCACATCACCACTGCTTCGGGGACTAACTGTGAATTCTTGGTCAGTATCTTCTTCTCTCATCCATGGTCACTGCTATACTCAGTGACATGGACCATCCATACTGGGCTCAAGGTCCAGTGACCTCGTGGCACTGGCATTAGCTGCAGTACCTGCAGTGCCTTTCCTAACCCAGCTCCCAAGTAGGCAGTGCCCTTGTCCCGCATGGACTGGGTGCCTCCTGGCTCTGTGTTAGACAATTCCCACCATGCTCTCGGGCGGGGGGGCACAGTAGGGTTCGTCTGTACATTGGTGTCCAGAGGCTTCTCAGTGGCCCTACTCTGTGGCTCTTGCTTGATTCTTTGCCTCTCTGGCCATGTTGTCCACCTAGCTTCTCCCCATGGCCTGATAAATCCTGGGCCTCAGTTGGGTGTGTTCATCTCCTTTCTGGATTCTTAATGCCACCCGCCACAGCTGGAACTCAGCCGAAAGAGGTCTGGGAGAGCTGGGGCCTCTAAAACAGGCCTGTCACTCTCAGACTGTCTCTCCCAACTCTCTTCTTCCTCCTCTCTCCCTTCTTGATTCTAGTGGTGCTTCTTCGGGCTCTATGAGAAGAGACACATAAAAGGTCATTGCTGTCTGGTAATAATTTGCCTATCTCACTCTTTTTTTTAATCGGAAACCTAAGAATTCATAATTTATATCCTGGTTTTTCTACTCATAATTCTTCTCCCATGTGGCACAAAGCTAGATGAATGCCTCTGAGCCTGATGGGGGACATCAAAGGGCAAAATTACATGTGTGACAAACACATGGTTACTATTATGGGCCACCCTGCCCTGTGTGCACATAGACAGCTCCTACCCTCCTGGCTGCCCCATGACAGCCTCCGCCCTGACCACCAGGACCCCTCCCAGGTGCCCAGTGAGCTCACCAGTTTCCCCTCACTCACCTGCACCTCCAGCCTGCTTTGACTTCACCTCTCTCCATCAGGATCCCTGCAAGGAGATCCATGGGCGCATGTGATTCTGTTTCCGCACATTTCATTCACAATTGTGCAGCCAACCCCAATTCCACAGCTTCTTGCCATGAAGCCGCAGAACACCTCCCTGCAGAGCTGAGACAGGCCTCTCGGTCTCTCTACAACTGAGCCCTGTGGCCCATATGTTAGATGCCCAGTGGAATTGGCTGTTTCATTTAGAGAAAACTAGATTCTAGTCCAGACATGGCCAATCAAATACGGCTCCCCAGGAACTTTTTACCCCCAAGGCGTGAATTTTTCTAGGCCTGAAATGCTTCAGCTTCTCTCATTGTCTACCTCCCACGATGTCTAAGCTCCGTGAATGAGGCTTCACATTTCCCACAAAGTTTCCATGATCGATTTTGTGCAGTAGGTCACGGCTCTGGGTGCCTGAAAGATACAGAGTTCTTATGAGTACCCACTCAGCCAGCACCAGTTTATCTCTGAGCCTGCCCCTGCCCTGGACCGATCTCCAGTGAGCACAGGCATGGAAGACTTCCTGTCGGAGGGGGGGATCTGTCTCTCTTCTCAGACTCTGTTAGTGGTTCTTGGGGAACTCAGCTTCCAAGAACTCCATTCATATTTTAGTGATGCTTGAGGAGCTGGAGGTATTTGGTGGACCTTCCTCTTAAGAGGTGCTGTCCATGCCTGTGCTCTCTCAGGCAGGAAAGAGAAGCCTGAGAAGTGGAGTCCTTATCCATGGCCGGAAGCTGTTTTCAAACACAGTCAGGCAGCCACAGGAACATCATGTCTCCAGGAAGGGCCAAGTGGGAGGCGTGGCAGCAACTCATCCATGATGCTGGGGCCAGAGGCTCTGGTGGGTGAGGATGCTGGTGCTGACGTGTAACTGTGGTCTCCACCACATGCTGGCTCTCACCGTCTGACAGAGATCTACCCTCGCCTGTCACTCAAACTATCTTTGGACCCTACAATCAAATCAGGTCTTAGCTTCAAACTCCATGAGCTCTGTCATGAAAGTCAGGCCAAGGTGAAATCCTGACTGCTCATTTGGGAGCTGAGGCAGAGGAGCTACTGTTAAGCTGGCTGGTCAGTTCTGGTCACCAGAGAACTTGCCAATGCATCACCAGGAGAGATCCGAGAGCAGCAGAGGGGATCTTTGTTATTCAGGCTTTATCAGCTGTAGCAGATAAAAAATGAAAGAGAAGAAAAATGGGAGGGAAGAGAGGGAGAAAAGCAGGACCACAGTCTTAGCGGTTTTCTTAAAGAAATGCCAGCTTAATTAACAAACCCCATATTAGTTCAATTTCACTTTTATGTTCAGTGATTTGAGACCATGCAATCAAGCTTCTCTACCACTGACTCGCACCGAACGTGACAGTGGAACTGGAAAGATTGGGTGCTCTTTGAATGTGTCCCCCAAAAAGTTCATGTGTTAGAAACATAGTAACCAAAGTTACATGTTAATTTGCAAGTGGAGCCTTGGATTACAGAAGGTCACAAGGGTGGGACCCCAGCACAGCATTAGTGGCTTTGTAAGCAGAGGAAGAAACACCTGAGCTGGCACACTTGCATTGCATCTCCATGACATGCCCTCTACCAGGCTGCCACACACAGGAGGGCCCTACTAGGTCCTGCTACTGTGTTCTTGGATTCCAAGCCTCCACATCCATGAGCTAAGAAACTTCCATGCTTTCTAAGTTACCCAGTTTGTGGTATTTCAGTACAGCAACAAAAAACACTGCGATTTTCAGCCAGTGGCTTGAAGAGTGTCTTCCAGTGGATGGAATCTCTGCCAGATGCTGCATAGGACTGGTGCATGGGAACAAGCATCTTCCCTCCACAGCGCACCATAGAAGGCAGGGCCAGACCAGGACATCAACTGCAGGACACCACATGCAAGATCCATGAGACAAGGCACAGAGCCCAGGCAGGAAACTCCAAGGACTCTCTAGACTATGTGGGCCTGAGCCTCAACTCTAATCTTTGAGAGCAGGGAGCCAGTATGGAAGGTGTGAAGAGCCACCCTCTTCCTGAGAGTGATGTGGTGCCGGGGATGGAACACGGGGCACTTGTGAGAGCCAGGCTCTAGCCCTGTGTGGAAGTCCCAAGGGATTTGAGAGGGATGCGAAGCCCCAGCAGGGGTCAGTGCCTGAACAAGCAGACATGGGAGCCTCTGCACCGCAGGAGCTGAGCATGAGACTGCAGAGTAGCTGCACATCCAGGAAAGATGCATGCCCAGGTGGCGGTCGGGGCCCACTCACATGTGGACCAGTTTGTGTGTCCAAGGAAGGAGGTGAGCAAGGCTGTGCCTCTGGCCCTAGGCAGTCCGGCCAGGGTTCCCCTGCTCTGTCACCTAGGCCACCACCAACATCCTCATCCTGTGCATTCTTTAGAGGAGGCCATGCATGGCATAAGAGAGGGTGGACACCAGCTGGGACTTCTGGACACCTCTTCTGAGGTCTCACATCTATGCGGCATTCCAGAGGATGCTAAAGCTTACGATGGCCCAGAAGTACCATGCCCGAAAGCCCACTTAGAGGAAAGGGGTTGGGCCTGGCTAGCGTCTACCATCTCCCCAGGGATATCCTTCCTGTTTCTGTCTCACAGCCTGGGCTCCAGGGACTCACTTTGGAGGCCAGTGCCACCATGACCCTGCTCAGCACACATCTAGGAAGAGGCCCTGCCTGCTGCTTGGTGACAGTTGGCCTGGGCCAGCAGGGCTGAGAGGCATTGAGTACCAGGCTTGGTGGACCCAGCAGCTGCGGGGAAAACAACAGGAAGATTCCATGAGATGGAACACATTCTGGGGCAACAGCAGCATGGTCCAGGCTGATGCCCTGAGGCACCAACCGGACCTATGCGGTGCCTGGGGGCTATCTGAGAAAGTCCCAAAATGTCCCAGGAAGTGGCTTCATTGATGACCTCAGTCCCAGTGGGACCTGGTAGACTTCAAGATCGTCACTCACTCATGCATTTTTTTATTGATCAGATGGGAAAGGTGATCACAGCCCAACACAGGCACCACCCCATGCCTGGGGCTGCAGGAGTGAGCAGGACACACAAGGTCCCTCCGGTCATGAATGTGACAGTACCTGCTCAGCAGAGCAGAGGACAGGGTGGCATGTAAGGGGACCGGATATGAGGATTGTTCAGAGACCAGGAGGGTGGGAATGGCACATAGACACACACACACAGATACATGCACACACACATACATACACACACACACACACACACACACACACACACACACCATTTGAGACATGCACAGTGTACATTGAACATGACTAACCTGGAAATCCAAAGTCTTAAATGCTCTAAAATTTGAAATTTTTTGATTGTCAACATGATACTCAAAAAAAACTTCAGATTTAGGAACATTTTGGGTTTCAGATTTTTGGGTTAAGGATGTTGACTAGAATCTACACAAACATTCCAATATCTGAAAAATACAAATATTGGAAACACTCCTGATTTCCCCCCTCCCCTCTGTCCTCCTCTCCCTTCTGTATGTAAATGCATGTGTGCATGTGTATATGTGTATGGAAAGATGTTTTTTTTTACACATTTTTTTTATTTTAAAGGGAATAAAACCAAGGAAAATAAAACAAACCAATCAAAAATATATCAGTATAAGTGATACAGGACTTCAAAACCTTATGAAACCAACAATAGTTACCATAATGCCTTTTGTTGTCTTCAAAATAACTGTAGATACCTTCAGACATGGTAAAAATCAAACAGAACAGAATAGGAAAGAAACAATTTAAAAAACAATGAATACAATCAAGGACTTCAAAACAAGTCACTAGTAAATAAAAAATGGCTACCATACTGTGTCTTGCTATCTTTGAAATAGCTGCTCCTCCTATCAGATTTAACATAATCAAACAAAACAAAAGAGAATAAAACCCATAACATAATAAAACAATGAAAACTATGGTTCCCCCGCTAGCGTAGCTTCCTGGTGAGGCCTGGCTCTCTCCCGCCATGCAGGCCAGGAATGGTGCAGACTCAGAGAGGCTTGGGTGTGGCTGTCCCCACTCTGGCAGCAGCTGGTGCATGGCACTGCTTTCCAGGGAGAGATTGCCTCCTAGTGAGGCCACTGGTTCCCTCCTTCCGCAGTCCTCGAATGGTGCCGTCTCATGGAGAGAGCAAGATGGTATTTTTTAGTGAATCAATCACTATAAAATTAATTGTTTTGGTGTCTTTCTATAACATGTGATACACATACATATATATGGTATGATAAAATATGGTTAATGTTTAAATTTTAAAATATTTGTACAGTAAAGTCCCCATTAACTGCCTTCAGAATCCTCTTGCCCTGAACACACTCGTCCCATCATTTTTGCCGCTTTCTGCAGCAGCTCTGGAGTCCTCTTTCCTGAGTGTCATTAGCTGTGCTGCCGTGGCTGCCTTGATGTCCTTCATTGACTTAAAGCGTTCACTCTTAGAGTCATTTTGACTTTGGGGAGGGGCCAGAAGTCACACAGTGCCAGGCCCAGTGACTAAGGTGGACAGGACCCAGCATGGGTTTTCCTTGGAGGACACTGGCAGCGATCACTGTAGTTTTAGAAATCCTCACAGAAGAGATAAAGATAGTGGGGTCAGTGTATGCAAAGCGCGGGGCAGGATTTGAAGAATGACAATGTAACTTCAGGCTGGGGAGAGCAAGGGGACCCAGGAGAAGGTCTTAGCCCTGTGCTGGCTTCCCTGGAACCAGCACTGTGCCTCCCTCGCAGAGCCCATCACTGGCTCTCACCTCCCCCAGCCTCTCTCTCTGCCAGGGGCCCGCCTGTGTCCTGACAGCTCGGCCACACCAGCATCGTGCTCAGCTTGGCTTAGGAAGACTTTGCTTTTCTCTCTGCAGAAGCCGGAGTGGAGGGTGCTAATCTGCCTGGCTACTCACACATGTGAAGTTGCTTAAGTGAATTCCCACCGTGCACTGATGTGTCGGATCCATTTGCCTTGCTATTCCTGGAACAGACAATCTCAGCAGCTACCCGGAGGCCGCCACCCTGATGCTTTGACATCTCCATGGGCCGAAGGAAGCACGGAGCAGGCACATAGCAGTTGTTGCCAAATCTTCATGGCTTTCTGATAAGGCTTTTTCTCCTGTTCTCTGGAGGTAAGGACAGCTGCTGTGCGCCAGCCTCAGCTGTCAAAGGCCGCCTCGGCCCTCAGTAGGGAGACACACACCTGGCATCCCGTCCAGACCTCTGGCTGTCACAAACCCCCACAGGGGTGCAGCAGCCAGGCATCTCCTCCTCCATTTCTCGCTGAGGACAGCTGCTCAGTAATGTGGCAGGTGAAATAATACCGTGATCCTGTAAGGAACTTTTTCTGCATTTCCCACAGAACGCCAAGCCTTCTCTACCCTGGCACCAACAGCCCAGCAGAACCTCCCCTCTGCATCATCAAACCTCACCTGCTCTGAGCACCATTAGGTTCCCATTTCTCTTCCCTTTCTGGCTCCCAGAGCGGCTCATTCTACTGAGTTCCTCATTCTGCTGAGGGCAGCTCTTAGCATGGACATTGCTGGAGCCCTTAGAGAGGATGAGAAAGGAAAAGACGGAGCCGGCTGGGGTCCTCATGGCACCAGGTAGGGAGCAGCTGGTTTTCGAGGCCTACGGGGCTAGGGACCCCAAAGTGAGGCCAGCAGTGGTCTGGCTGTCGACAGGAAGAGGTCGGATGGTACAGGATTCTGGTGGCTGTGCCACCGAAGCAGGGCACTGTGCCAAGCTGGAGAGAGAGTCCTGTCTGCCAGCGCCTGGGGCCCCGGGTACAGTCTCAGGCTGAGCTCATGTTTATTGATGGTGTTTTCTGTTAATTAAATTAAACCTCCCGCACAGGCAAGCCATGTGGCAGGCCGGGCGCCTGGTGGGCTGCGGGTTCTGTTTTCCCAGGTGCTGGGTGGGGCCCGAGCCAAGGGCAGTGAAACTGAATCCCCCCAAGTGTGGTGCTCCCCTCAAAGTGGCTGACTCTGCCCTCGGTGCCCCGTCATCAGGCCCGCGTTTGGATTTCACACATCTTGCTTCGATTCAGCACTTTAGGCATGAAATTCCACGCGGAAAAATAAAACCTGGGCCTGATGATTTCGATTGGAAATTACCACTCTCTGGCATAAAACATATTAGATGTCATTAAATTTTATGGGTTAGGATTCCCTAGCAGAGAGTGCATCAGACAGGCTGAGGAGCAGCCCTGCACTCAGAGAAGGGGCTTTGGTGAATGCAGGGCCAGTGATTTACCCAGAAGGCCAGAAGTATTGCCAAGACAACCTCATTTCTGTGCATAGGTGATACAGGGAAAACTCAAGCTCCTGGCTGATTGGAGTCCTCCCTCTTTAAGCATGAATTCCACTTTTACAAACCTGCCTTCTCTCTCAGACCAATACTCCAGGGGCTTTTCTGGTCATCCTGGACCCCCCAAAAGCAACAAAGTAGGAGCTGCCCAGCAACCCCTCCCAGTGCAGGGGTTGGAGGAGTGTGGTGGTGGCTGCTCTGTCTCCCTGCTTCTGCGCCAGCATGCCAGCAAGCATTTTTTCTGCAGCCTGTGTACTGCTAGAGATTTTGCACTTTTTGTTGGTGATTGCATAGCTTAAAGTGATCCCCCTCCCTGGCATGGTGGGCCACAGTCATAATCTCAGCACCTGGGAAGCTGAGGCAGGAGGATTGCCATGAGTTTGAGGCCAGCCTGGTTTGCATAGTGAGCTCAAGACCACTCTGAACTACCTAGTGACTTTGTCTCCAAAACAAACACACACAAATATTAATTAATTAAAGTGTCACCAAGCATAGTTCTGAAGAACTGTGAGGTGTTAATTGCAAAATGGGGGCAGTATCTATACACAGAGTTTGCTTGGGCTCAGAGCTCTTGGCCCTGAGTTCAAGGTTACCAGGTAGACGGTGAGGAGCACCAAGGGAAAGAAGGAAGGGATCAGCCCATCTGCCTGCTCCTGCTCTGGAAGCTGCTTAGGTCATCTCTACGGCAAACAATGTCGCGATGGAGAAGTGAAAGAGAGATTTGTGGACTCACGATTTGACGACGATTTTTTTTTTTTAAAGTATAGTGAATGAAGAATTGCTGTGATGATGAAAGCCAGTGAAATTTATGGTCACATTACCTAGGGTCAGGAAAATACTAAACCCTGCTTGGCCAGTGTTTTATTATAAAGAAATACTGCCTGTAATTAGTTCCTGGTGAGAAACGTACCTATAATACAAGACCCCTCTAAACAGAAACACAAGGCAGGGCTACTGACCGGTGGATGGGAACGTAGTGACCAGGGCTCTAAGGGGCCCAGCTCTGTGCTTCCCCCAGAGCCACAGCTCCGAGTTTGCAGCTCAGCTTCTGTGGCGATGTCATAAAACCCGACTGCCATGGATAATTAGAGTCAATTGCAAACTTTTTAATTACGAAGTTATCCATGAAGAAAATTTAAAATGTGAGTGTGCTTAAGAAGAAAGCGTCATCTGTCCTACAGCCTCATAAGGAGAAGGATAAATTTCTGGTTTGTGCTCTTTCTGTCTTTGTTTGCACTATTTGTGGCCTGTTGCTTTCTTTTTTTTTTTTTTGCCTTGAAAACATGGCCTTTGTTAATGAATAGTCTCCCACACCCTGACTCTTCACAGCTGGGTAGCATTTTATTCTGTGGATTTCCTCGATGCTTAATATCTAATCTTCTATTACTGCAGAACAGAGCCCAGCAGAGGAGCACAGGAGAGCTCAGCTCACTTCCTGCTCTACCCTTCCTCTCTGCTTCCTGGTCCCCAAGCCCATGAGAGGCTGTCCTCTGGGGACTGCGTCTCTTTGTCAGATCCTGGGAAGTGGCTACCAGCAGGCATGCTCTTTATTGTCTCCTCCAAGATACCACACGGGCTGCGGCAGCCCTTTGCTGCGGTGTGCAGGCTGCTTCCTTCCTGGGCTTCTAACAGTGAAGCTGTGAACCGTGTCACCCCACTCCCACTCCTCCCTGCTCAAACCACTGATCGTTGAATCCAGGATCAAGTCCCAAAAGTGAATCACTAAACTAAAAAGCTTCACTAATTTAGAATCTACCCTTTCAAGAGCTGTCATGCACATAATGTAGATCACAATGAACTCCAATTTAAGAACAGGTTCTTGCCAAGTAAATGAGGTAGAACAAGGAGGAAGAGGAAAACCTTCGAAAGTATGGGGCACCTCTCTTCCACTCCCTCTGTGCTCCCTCTAGAAAAGCAGTTCTGAGCACCTATGACCTCCCTGAAATCCTTTCATTTGCTCACTGGCATTGAGCAGTGGCCTCCTCTGCCCAGCTCTGAATGGGGTATGATACTTTTGAATAAGTGTTATGGTTTAGATCTAGGGTGGCCCCAACACCCTCATGTGTATGGAAGGTGACTGGACCAAATCCTCCAAAGCCCATAAGCCAAAATAAACCACTCCTCCTTTAGATTGTAGGTGTTGGACATTTTATCCCAGCAATGAGAAAGTGACTAAAACAGCAAGCAAGCCTGGTATTGTTTTCCAGCCAGTTTTATGCCAGAAACTCCTCCATGGAATTCCGAAAAGGAGCCTCTGTCCAACAACTTCCTCTAGAACACTGAGAAAACACCTCCACTGAGGTCCTGTTCTGTGTTCTGAAGTCGCTTTTGTTTTGGAGCACATTTCGACTCCACATTTTTTTATTAAAAGAGTATTTTTTATTACAATTCTATCACCTGCCTGAAACCTGAGGCTCTTTGCCCTAATTAATCCTAATAGTGAATTGTTGTTTTTCTTGCTGAGCTCTCCTGCCAAGGACAGGGGACCCTGGTACCTACCCCATTCTGCTCCCTCCTCTCTTCCTACCTGAGGAGTTGAGGTGCAGAGTTTCAAAACAATACACCAAGCAGGTTGGGGAAGATTACAAATGCCCAAGAGAAGGAGGATGGACTGGGCTCCACCCAGCACCAGGATGTGAGCCCTGCTAGCAGGTCTCGCCCAGGGTTGGCAGGATCTGAGGTGGGGACGGCATGAGCTGTGGGGCCTGGAGACCTGTGGTGAGTGGAGGGACAAGAGGACATCTGTCTGTCGGGCTCCTGAAGCAGCTAATGTGGGAACAACCATCCCACAGCCGAGGAGCATGCTTGCCTGGAGCCCCAGGACTCTGGTCAGTGTCAAGATGAAGAGAGAAGCCAAGCCTGGTGATGCACATCTGTAATCCCACTAGCAGGCAAGTCTGAAGCCAGCCTGAGCAACTTGGCAGAGCCTCATTGCAAAATAAACTAAAGAAGCCTGAAGTGTACCTGAGTGATAGAGCACTTGCCTAGTATGTGAAAGCTCCTGGGTTCAATTCTCTGCACTGTATAATAAAAGAAAAGAAACAGAGCAGCCCATAGCCTTTCCCACCTATCTTCCTGGGGCCATTGGGTGGCAGAGTTAATGGATGGTCCACTGGCCTGGGGAAAGGCTGAGTGGCAGACACTTCTTGACAACCCTCAAGGGTTGGTATTCAAGACTGAATTTAATATGACACCAAAAAATGCTCCTGTCACTCATTTATTGTCTCTGGGAAATGGCTCAAACTGCAAATCTTCCCCAGATAAAGAAGAACATATCTTTATGATGTTTAAACCCACTGAGCCCCAGACACAGAAGAATCCAGTAACCACCAATGTGTCATTCAACCTGGGCACCTTGATCAAAAAGCGCACAGCCTGTCCTGTCCTGAGGAGCTCAGCTGTGTGGTCCCCCCACCCAGAAGCCTTCAGAGGCCTGGAAATCAGTCCCCTGTGCAGCCCTGGGCTTCCATGGAGAGCCTGCTGGGTCACTAGAGCCCATAAAGGAGGGAGATTTGCACTCTGCCTTCAGACCTGCCAATCCTCAATTGTCAAAGGCTGCCAGGGGCCACCCTATTTTGGGCCAGCTGGAGCTGGTTCCGGATCCAGGTTCTGACAATGTTCAGAGCCAGCTGACATTGTTTTCTCTATTCCACATTTGTCAACTGCTTCAATTTTTTTCCATTTAGCAGAATTGGGAATTCAAGGAATGCATATTCTCTGATTCTCAGGAAATGTTATTTTGACTTACCTAGTGGAAAAGTGCAACTAGGTATAAACTTTCAAGTTCATAATAACAGTTTTTAGAGCTTTGACGCTTTTCATTATCCCATGATGCTGAGGAATATAATATGATCTGAAGTTTCAAATCTCTCCATGTGCTCTTTCTCTCTGAAAGTGGTTAAGATTTTTTATTATTGTTATCCATGGAGTTTTGAAATTTCACAAGTGTATGCCAACGTATGCATCATTTTTGTCTTTTGTTTTTATTTTGTTAGTCATTCTTACTGTCCACAGGACTTGTTTCTATGAAAAGTGGTAATTTTCTCAGCTCAAGAAATTTTCTTCTATTGTTTTCTCCTTTCTACCTTTTTCCATTTGAGACTCTTTATTACAAGCATGTTAGGTACCCATAATACCCATATTGTATGCATTCCAGAAGGATCTCCACATATACATTCTTCTTTTAAATACTTCTAGTAAGTTAAAATTCCCTGCTTCCTACTGGAGTGTCTGTTTAACAGTGAAACTCTATTTGGTAGAAATTTCTTTCTAAAATATTGATTTCTTGGGGTTTAGGACTGGGCTGGACAATAGATAATGCTGTGTCTGTGCTCCTCATTGTACTTTAGGAGGCCAAGGCAAGAGGATTGTGAGTTTGAGGCCTGCCTAAGTGTTACAGTCAGGGTTTTCAAGGAAAACAATTTAATAAAGGACACAGAATTTATAGGGTTATTTTATAATAGTCTCCCAAAGAGTCAAATACAAAAGAAGTGTAGGAAATCTGTCCAAACACTAAAGACCCAAAGACTCCAGCTGCAGGCCTGGATCCCATAGCAGTGTCCTGCATGAGTCCAGCTGAAGACCTGGAGCCCATGATGATGTCCTCCACAGTGAGTCCAACTGGAGGCCTAGAGCCCACAACAATCTCTCATGCGAGTCCATTTCGCAGATCTGTGCTGAGAAGACCCAAAGGTCAGCAATGCAAGCCAGAAGGTATGTGCCAGCAAGGTGAAGGCTCTGTGCCAGCAGCTGAGGGTTCTAAACTGGCAAGGAAGCAACGCTCAGAGTGAGGAAAAGTACCACAGTCGTCCACAGCCCAGAAAACAAGGTCCTGAGCTCCTCCAGCACTGAGAACAGCAGAGTTCATATCAGGAAGCCAGCCTGACAACCTTCTCCCGGAGACTGAGCAGCACCAGCTTCCCCTCTGAAGCCAGGAAGCAATGCTCAAAGTAAGAACCTGAGCTCCTCCAAAGAGAGCCATAGCCATTCTCAGTGATAACACAGTCCCGAGCTTCTCTGACGATGACAGCCAAGGTCACATCAGAAAAGAAGCTCAACAAGCTCCTCCAGGAGAGCCAATGGCAACAGGAGAACCAAAAATGCCACTTCTTCCCCTCCAGTTCTCCTTTCTATGTCCCTATCCTCAGGTGGGCCATCCACATCCAGCCCCAGGCTGATTCAGTTCCCCTGGGAGTCACCAATTGTCCCTACACCATGCTAGGTTACCTAGTGAGCCCCAGGCCAATCTTGTTTAAAAATCTTCCTCTCAGATCTGCTGGCTCTACCTCAAAATGACACAGATTTTATCTGTACCAAAACTGCTTTGTATATAGTAGTATCCCTCTTTTAGTTTTTTTCTTCTCCTGGTCTCCTACTGTCCCTTGAATTCCATTTTCTGCATCTAGGCTCCTGGGGTCCCTCTTATAGTCCTTGCTGCCCATGGCTGCACATCTGGAGGTCCCCCATGTCTGGGATGCCATTCCATTTCACAGCATCTCCAAGCCCAAACCCCGAATCCCTTCATACACAGGATTACTCCCTGTTGGTCTCCAAGCTCACCCCTTTCCAATCTGAAGCTCATTATAATTGTTTTGGGAGTCAGAAGCCAGGGAACCACAGTTATGGTCCCAGCCTTACTATTAATTAGCTGGATAATTCTGGGAAGTACACTTGAGTTTTCTTGGCCTCAATTTCCTGAATCCTTGTACTTCCCAAACACCAATCAGTGCATCAGCGCCAGTCAACAAAAGAGATTTTATGATTTCGTAGTTAAACGAATCCTTGGAGACAAGAAGGTATGTGTGCGTAATTATAAATGCTGGTCTGGGGAAATTTCAGCTCTTCACTTTGATGTTATAACATTGCAGTGCAATTTCGTCTGAGAGTGGGATAGAATGTGGTCATTACTGAAATTATCATCATAAAAAGCAAGGTCTGATTTTTTCTCGTCTATGAGTAAGATGTGAGGATAGAGATGTGTCTACATGAGAAAATAAGATGTTGGTGAATTTATTGTTGCTGTCTTCTCCACAGTTCTCTTAGTTGTCTCTTAAAATTCAAAATCTAGGAAGCAACGGATTAAAGACAGAGTTGTTTGACCATCACTATGAAATTAATATTCTTATCCGAAGACAATTTCTGCAATGGTATGTAAAATCTTCTTTTATGTTCATATATAATGAAGCCTTCAAATTTTAATACAATACAGTAGTTGATTTGATCTTTTGCGAAAAATGATATATATTCATTTTTGAAGCAAAAAGCTCAGAAGTTTTTCTTTTTGTTATGGCTGTGACTGAAAAACGAATGTCCTCTGAGAGGCTCGAGTGCTTCCAGGTGGGCTTCTGGGAGGTGATTGGACCATGAGGCACTAAGGTGATGATAGCCCAGCCCACTGAGGAGCTCCCACCGCCTGGACAGAGGAATCCAACCTCTAGGGTAGAGAGCAGCTACTATTGTGGCTGCCTCGATGGCCTGAAATGATCCAGAATGTTAACTTTTACCGTGACTTTGACTTTGAAGAAGAGCCGGCAGTCACACAGCATCAGGTCCGTGAATGAGGTGGACTAGGACACCATCGTGTTTTCATGAACTGCCTTCAGGTTGGGAAGTGCTTGGCAATGACATTAACCATTGTTGGCCACATCTCAGAAGGACACTCAGGAAAGGGAACTCCCAGAGCTATTTCGAAGGTAGCAAGAATGATGAGATAAGGCTGCTGGGAGCAGGGAAGGGGAGCATTTTGAGGTGGATTCAAGGCAATGTATCTTTGAGTGTGATAATTTTTAATGTAAACATTCCCCATATATTAAAAATCACTTTTCCTATGTGAAGGTATAATATAGATTTTACTGATACGTTGGGTGGAAATGAAATGTAGAAGAAGAAATGTCATAAACTCAACATATGAATTTTTTGGTGAACTTTGTGGGCCGCTGTTCTAGAATGTTCCTTGGTTATCCCAAACCCTCGCTGGTCGTCCAGATTCTTCCCCTCCTCTTCATCCTCTCTCTCCCTCTCCACCATCCAGGGCAGCTTCCCTGGCTCACAGTGCCATGGAGATTCTTCCATCCCACTATCTTCCCAAGAAGCGGCTGGCACCTCACTCCCTCCCAGGGCACCGCTCACAGTCTGAGGTCTCTGTTCCCAAATCCCCTGCCAGCCCTTCGTGGTAGGTGGCTTCTCAGAAGGAGCCCTCCTGCCTGCGAGGTATTTTCCTTTCTTTGTTTCTGCCTCATTATACACTAACTATCTTGGCTCTTCAGACAGCTGGAATCCCGTTCTGAAGCTGTAAGAAGAGAAGGAACCAGGGTGTGTTTATTCTCCAGGTAGCTGTCACCAGGCGGGACAGATTCCCAGCATGACTCCCTCTCGCATGGCTCTGCTAGGTGGAGACGAACGAGCCCTGGCAGGTCCCTCTGGCTCCCTCCCAGAAGGAGCTGGAGAAAACGATTTCATGATTCAGTTCCAGTTGACTTCAACATCTTGTTTTTAAACTAGTTGAGAGAGGTGTGCGAGCTGAGAAAGAGACAGATGTGACGCTGAGTAATTGTAACATTTCCAAAATAGAAGGAAAGGCTCTGGGTCTTCAGTAGAGGCTACATGGTGTGGGGCTGGAGTGACCTGTGGGGGTCCCACACGCTGACCATCTCTTGGGTCCCCGTCAGTCATCCAAGCCACCCCTCTGTAGACAGCTGCTGCGCTTACCCCCTCCAGCAGCTACTCTTTTGGCTTCCAGACCACCCTGCTCTGGCTTGAGTGTGTCCTCCAAAGATGTGGGGAACTTAGTCCCTGGTGTGGAGATGTTTGGAGGTGAAGCCACATGGCAGATCCTTAGGTGACATGAGGATAATGGGATGCTAGTCTCTCTCTTTGGCTTCCTGTTTCTGTCCATGAGCTCTTCCTCCCGCACTCTTCCCTGCCATAATGAGATCTAGAATGTACAGGAGTCTTCTGGGTCATACATGCCAGAGACCAGGGCGGTGGGGGGCAGAGGGCATAGGCAGGGTCAGCACACACTCCAGCTCCTGCTCACACATGCATGCACCTGTTGTTGAGGGAGCTCATGCCTTGGTCCCCCACTCCACCAGGCTGAGGTCTCTTCCAGCTGGCACACGGTTTGTCTTCCCGGAAAGCCAAAGGCAGCTCCTGTCCACTTAGCAAGGTGCCTACACTCCTCCAGGACTGCCCTTCCTTCCCCTGTGGTGGTTTCCTTGACTGTTGCTGTCCCCTTTTAGGAGACTGAAAGCTCCTTACGTCAGGATGGAGTCTTCATATTCTGTCTCACCAGATAGCTGGTCACTCCATGATTATCAGGCAAAAATCTAGACTAAAATGTACTACCACAATACGTTGGGAGGTTTTTGTTTTATGTTTTACCCCTTTGTTTCCTATCCATCACATTCCAATCAGAATGAAAAGAAAGAAAATTATACAATATTTTATAACCCTTCTCCCCAGAGCAGGCGTCTAGATCCTTGTACATTTATGAGCTATAGAACTTCCCTGTGCCTCCCACATTCCCAAGCCCCTGTGACTGAGTGGACACAGAATCAGTTCTGGGTGGTGGGCTGTGGTCAGAGTGGCCCTGGGTCATTTTGGCAACACCCATGAGCCATTGTGCTGGTCTCATGGCCAACGTCACCCAGGAGCTTTGAAAAAGGACACTAGCCTGGGCTGAGGGATGGCACAGACCAAAGCCCCTTAGACCCTTACTGGCCAGGTGACCTGGGCAAGAAGTAAACCTCGTTATGGCCCCTGAGATGCCTTGATTTGTTACCTCCTTTGTCCCCCATGAGAAATACATGGAACAGCCACTCATCTATGAAACGCACGATTGACTAGCTTGTCTCTAATTCCTTGCTAGCTCTTCGGGCTGAGCTGTGTCCCCCACAACCCACATGTTGAGGCCCTAACCCCCAGAACCCTCAGAGTGTGACCCTGTTTGGGATACAGCATTAAGTGAGGTCATGAAGGTTAAATGAGGTGACCACAGTGTGGCCACCGTCTACAAGGGACAGAGGCCTAAGCAGACACCAATCCTGCCATTGCTGCCCGCCTGTGACAAATAAAATTCTGCCACGCGAGCTGCCCAACCTATGGACCTTCATCCCAGCAGAAGACCGATACGTTAGCCCTCTTACTCTAAATTTGATCTTGGGTGTGCACAACCAGAGCAGAAAGTCTTTGAAGAAGACTCACAAAATAGGGGGAGAAATGACATGGTCTCCTCCTTTTAAGGGGTTCTTTATTAGCAATAGAATAAAACATTCACAAGAGCAGATCCTATTTTTTCTTTCTAGGCAAAATTTGACTTTGCTAGCATTTCAGTGGAGAATTTATAATGGAATTTCAGAGAGGGTACATCTCTCATGGGAAGAAACACACTTTCTCTGGGGGTGTGCCCTTGGGGGGTGACCAGAATTCAGCCCTACAAAATTTATACACATGGGTTGCATTTATTATGATTTGCTCACTATCCTGAATCTTCCTGTATACCCACATGAGACTGAGATTCAAAGTCAAGATTTGCAGGAGGAACTGGGGGCAAATCAGACCAAAGGGCGCTTGTGGAGCAGCGGGCTGATGGCAGCCTGAATGCAGGGGTAGAGAGGTCAGGAATGACTACCACAGACAAAAGCTGCGAGCTGGCTGGCAGATGCTGAGTAACTACCTCTGCTCCGCTCTTCCTCCCACATCCTGCACACGCCCTGCCGCCCTGCTCATCATTCAGGGCACCTGGCTACATGAGTCTGCCCATGACTCAAGATTCTCTGTAACCGCTGAGCAGCCGCTGGGACTGAACCAGCGGGACCACACATCAGCATCACTCCTGGGGTCTGTCTCCAAAGTCTAGCCCAGTGGTTCACCGCTTTGCTCACTGGTTTCTTGCTCTTTGATGTCTTGTTTCCTCCTTTATTCCTCTTGTAGTTCTCTCCCTATCCCCTTGTGGTGGTTCTAACTGCATCTCCTTAAGTCCTAACCCCAGCAGGCTGTGGATGTGACATTATTGGGAAGTCATTTTTCGGATGAAGATGAGGTTGTGCTGCATTGGTGTGGAGTCCAGAGACACAGGAGGGGCCTCTTCCAGGGAAGATGGCCTGTGATATTGGAGGCAGAGACCAGAGCAAGTGATACCAGGATTCCAAGCCACTGGCAGGAGCCAACAGAAGCTATATGAGGGCACTTTCTCCAGAGCCTCTGAGGGAAGTGGACCTCGGGGGACCATCAGTTCTGACTTCTGCCCTCCAGGCTCTGAAAAAATACACTGATTTTGTTTAAATCACTCTGTTGGTGGCCATTGCTTACCACAGCCCCAGGAAACTGATATAAACTTTTCTTCCCTTCAGTTCCTTCTGGTGATAAGGAAGAATTTAGCATCAGCGGTGCCAACAGGTACAGATAAAGAAAAAAAAAAAAAAGACACAGACACAACAATAAATGGAGGGTGTATGATGTGGAATGCTATGAAAACCCAATTTTTTCTCTCACCAAAGGGACATAACACTGTATAGTTAATCTTACATGGAATTATTCTGACAAAGTGACTTCTCCATGATATACTGCATTCTATATTGGAAAGAGAAATGTACGTTTTGCTTGCCATTGGCCAAAACCAACTTTGAAAAAGTTCCACTTATTCTAGCCTCTTTTTCTCTTAGCACTCTCAGACTTGTGACAACATTGAAACGACACCTCCAGGAATAAATCCTGCATTTATCCTCCCAGATACCCACCCTGTTGAAATCGTGCCTCGGAACCGTGTTCTCCAGGGGGGAGTGGTTTCCTCCCATTTGGCCTCTGTGTCTGAGTGGGGCCAAGATTCAAAGTCCGGAGTCGCAGGACGGAGTCACACTATCCATTCGCTGAAAGGAGGTAGAAGGTGATAATTTGTTGGAAAGCAAAACAGAACTTTTTTCAACTTCCCATTCATGTGGGAGCTGAGGAACTATGAGAAAACAGATGTTTATGTTTTCTTTCCTACTTTATGTGCTTTCTATCGTCCCCAAGCTGTATCACACCAAGCCCTGGGCAAGTGGCCTTGGGAACTGAAACGGTTCTGGAAAGAGAAGGGCCCAGACACTGTGGTACACATGTTGTGCTAAATCAGCGTCCCTCCAACATGAAACTCTTAATTGCCTTCATGAAATAGCTTTCATCTTTTGAAAATCTTTGCAGTACAATGATGCAATTGTGCAATTGCATGCTACTTTGTTTTTTTCTAGAAAGATCTCAACACCACAGCACCCTTTTACCAGATTCATAAATCCTAAGTCATTTTGGCGGAGTAGGAAACATGGAAACAGAAAGGCAGAGTGGCGTTGAAATATTTAAAGGCTGCTCTGAACCATTCCAAATCTGGTATTTTTAGAGCAAAGTTCTAGAAATATGACTCTGTAATAATTCATAAGCAAATCAGCTCTCTGCCAAGATGGGAGCCAGAGATCAGTCATGGAGTTGGAAACCATGGAATAAACACCATCCCAGGAGCTCAGTCCCAGGTGCAAATCACTCTGCTGTGGTCAGCCTGGTTCAGGCCTAGATGGGTGAGTTCTGCCAGACTCCCGGTTAGGAGCTGGGGATGTGGAGGGACTGCTCCACAGCCGAATGGCTCCTGACAACCCCCTGCCCCATCACCTTCTCCACAGTCTCCCAGGGAGACTTCCCTGACCTGTCTCCATCTCAGCATGGCTTCTCAGAGGACCAGTCCCTGCACTACACTGGCTGAGACCCGGAGAACCTCCAGGCGAAGATGATGATGGGAAATGGTTTTGGCTGAGCCGATGTATAAACGGAAGTGCATCCTGGTAGCGGTGGGGGCGGGGGAGTCAAGAAGGCAAGCGGACCCACCACTGCTGTGTATTGAGAGATCAGAAAGTGGACTTGTCCTGGACGGAAAGGCTGTGGGTACTGTGGCTGCATTCACAGATACCTCAGGTCTCCTCTAGGCCACTTTGGATTCTGATGGGCTAGGATGCCCCTGAGGCTATGTGCAGTGAAGGGCTTAAGAGTGAGCTGCATGGTGAAGCTCTGTGCTTGTCCCATGCCCTCAGGGTGAGATTCTGTTTCTAAATAAAAATCAGGGGATGGCAACTGCAGATGGAGCTCTGTGCAAAGGCCCTGGAGTCCATCTCGAGTACTGGAAAAACATAAAAAACCACTGGACTCAGGATACATGGAGAGACTGCTCAGCAGAACTCAGAAAGAAGCCTAAAGCTGCCGCCCATACTCAGGGAGTCACTGCGGTGCATTAGCACAGACACTTCCATGCTTATTAACTTTTACTTTCCAGTTTCCTTGTAGCATCACCTCTCTCTGTCTTTGGGTAGGAGAATGACGAGACATCCCATCCCCATCTGTGACACATGACAGAGAAGCACCCTGGCTGTGTCAGCCCCTTGGCAACTCTGGCGGGGAAACCCGTTCTGCCCATTTTCAAGATTAACAAAGAGGCAGTGCCTTGTCGCTCATTTGTGCATCTCAAGTGCTGCTTACCTTTGCCCCTTGACCCCATGCACCCCTGCCCGATGCCCTGGATCCTGCCTTGGACTTTGACCTCAGTTTCCATGCTTTGATAATCTTCACACACAGACCTCACCTAGGGAGCCCTTGAGTCCCCTTCGGTCCCCAAAACCCACCCAGGCACACATTCTAGGCTGATTCCAAGGCCCTGTCCCACTCCCTGAACCCTGCATCCCTGGTTCTCAAGAAGGAACTGTTTTACTCTCGTGAAATGCAAAGCACCAGGGGGCCTTTCCTCCAAGCAGAAATCCAGTGAATTCCAGACCACTTTTGTAGCCTGATTCCCAATGGCCGGCCAAGGTATTTCCATTTTCCTATTGAACATCCTAGTGTCTCTCCTATGAACAACGGGTGGGTGTGTGTGGGAGTGATGGGTGAGAAGGTCTCACTGCGCCCTAGGGCCAGATGCTCTTCTCCAGCCTCAGCATCCTTCTTGGGAGAAAGGCTCTGGTTAATTTCACTACGCAGCCTCATTTGTGATGCAGCGTTGGCAGGCGAGACACATGATGGGACTCTCGGGGACTCCGTGAGTGTCTAGGATTTTATAAGGTGAGAGGAGCACAGACCAGCTCCATGGGGCAGGGACTGGCTTGTTTGATCACTCACTCCTGCTGATGCAAGAGGTGGAGACTGTGAGGCCTGGACATGGTCTTGAGGGTCACAATCCCTGTCATTCCAAGGGAGCCCCCAGCATGGCAGTTGGCCCCCAGTTTAGGGCACACCCCCCTAAATTCCTTTAATCCTCCCTGCCTGCTAAGGGGGTCAAGGGCCTGGCTTCCTAGGGAAGCTCATGATCTACTATCGACTTCTGTGTCTGTTTCAAATTTTTAAATATTAAAAGTAGAGCAAACTCTTTGAAATTCCCAAGGAAAAAAGAGAGAGAAAAATTACCTACATGGTCCAGCACTTAAAACCAACTAGCCATTGGCATTTTCCTGTATCCTCAGCAGTCAGTGGTAGATGCATAATTCTAAAAATGCAGGTGCCTTGGCACAGGGTACACAGCTCTGCACCCAGACTTTGTCACATCATATCATGGTAGGAACCTGTAGGACAGTGACAGAGCACACGGCTGCACCAGTGCTGATCTGCAGAGAATAAGTTTACTGAAGAATACAGGGCAAAGGAATTGAGGACTTGAGGGACATGGTTTTGTGTGTGTGTGTGTGTGTGTGTGTGTGTGTACACGCGCAAGTGTGTGGTGCTGGGCATTAAACCCAGGGCCCCTCACCTGTGAAGTAAGTGGCCTGTTACATCCACAGTCCACAGTTTGTATTTTTAACAAAGCCTTTGACAGTCTCACCCCAGACAACCTTCCCAGTCCTGTCCTCTGCATGTCTGATCCACTCTGCAGTCCCCAATGTGACCCCTGGCCCCAGGACTGGGCAGTGTGCTGAGGGTTAGACCCAAAGTCACCTCATGTGATTCCAGGTGAATACTGAGCTCTGTTTTCAGAGCTCCCCACATTCATCCCAGCCTCAGGTCCTGTCCCCAGCACAGAGGCCAGGAGTAAGCCACCTGCATAGACAGAGCTCACCACCTTGGGCTCTGGGCCTTCGGACCTCAACCCACACTTGCAGCCCAGCTCATGCTTGAATTCGGTTGTTGCTGTGCCTTGCCCAGCACCCAGTACCTCTGCCTCACACCCCTGTTTGTCCCTCTTTAAGCTCATCTCCACACAGACAGCTTGTCCATATTATATTCTAGAATATTCCTCAGGTGTCACAGGGGTTGTGATCCCTAGGGGCCCTGACTCTTGTCCTAGAGAGAGAGAAGGGCTACCAGGTGTTCTCAGAAGCAGTACTTTGGAATGGCTTCACCTTGTCAGTCAAGTGCCTCAAGGCCACCAACCTCCTGACACCCCCATGGCTTCCCTGTACATTCCTAAGAAAGGAAGTCAGCTGATTTCACCAGAAAGAGCTGATTCATTCTGTGGTTTTGGCATGATTTTCCAGATTCCTCTTATTAAAACCACCCTTTAGAATGAAGCACAGTCTTGCCAAGTCTTGCGTGCTCCCCGGGTTCTGCACACAGGCCCCTCACAGGTGCCAACAAGCTCTCCTCTCATCCACACCTCATCGCCAGTCCTGTCATGCATGGGCCATCAGGGAGGCTTACTCAGATCCCCAGAGTGTGGGACGTGAGCCCTGGGAGGGACTCACCTGGTCGTTGTGTTGAGGGTGGCCGGGAAGGGGGAGTGAACCATTGCTGGGCTCCAAGAACATGAACCAAGTGGGTGGGATGTGGTGGCCTTGTGACTCCAGGGATCTGCAGGAGCCTGAAGGGCTGGAGCAACAGGAAAGGGAAGGACAGTAAACCTAAGACCGACCAACCTTTCCTTTCCTGTCTTTGTTCCAAATGCATGGAAATGAGGACAGGAGAGCAGAAGGGGGTTTTGGCGTGGAGGACACATGGAGTTCCTTCTTGGGTCCAGCAGCAAGCTGGAGCCGCCCAGGATGATGCAAGGCAGGGTCAGCCACAGTCACACCTCAGTTTTCTCTGAACCTTGCCCATGCACTAGGGGCTTGTCGGTCTCTCTCCTGTGCACTCAAGTGAAAAATGACCCAGGAAGGCTTTCCAAGCATTCGCCAAGGGAGTAGGAAGCTTTAGAAAAAACTCCAGCTCAAGGGTACCTCAGTGTGTTCTTACCAAGCTGTGAACAGCAGTGACAGTTTCCCGGCTTCCCAAGGAGAGCAGCAAAGGACTCCAGCTTCCTCTTTCCACGGGTTAGTTAAGTATTCCACGTGGACCAGGCCTCAGACTCAAAGTAAAAGGAAACAGAGATGGCGGGCATGTTTGTTCCCCTAGTGTTAGCATAAAATGGATGAAAGGTAGCAGCTTTCACCTCGTGGCCCTTCTGTTCATCCAAGTAGCTCTTTCCATAGTTCAGACTAAATTATAATTGCTATGGTTCATCTGCTCATTGGAAGAATTCATGAAAACGGTGGCATATTTATGTTTCAGTTGTAACCCGAACAGTTGTTTCATTGAATTTATTGGAGAAGAGGAAACAGGGAGAATAAACTGTAATTTTATGATTAATTGCTGAAAATGGTTAGAAGTTTATTTCCCTGCTCCTGCATTTCCTCTTTTCATCTAAAGGCCAAATCCGTCCTTGTGTGTCAGAGAGAATGGGCCCACTCCTCTGCTTTACACATACTTTTTTAAAAATTTTTTTTAATTTTAAAGATAATAAAATTCAACAAAACAAGACAGAACAGAGCCAATCAAGAAAATGCAGCAAAATTGGTACAGGACTTCAAAGCAGTACTGGGAAAACAATAATAACTACCGTAATATGTCTTGTTACCTTCACAATAGCTGTGCATTCCATCAGGTATAGCAAAATCAAACCAAAACAAAGCACTATAAAACCAATCAAATCGGCATATTGAATAAAGCAAAAACAATTAATCAGAACAAAGCAAAACAGTAAAAACTATATTGGCCTTCAAAGATAGGATAGAAAGGAATCCTCCATATTTGCTGCATTGTGTGCTGTCAGCCTCCCAAGAGATGCTCAGACCTCTGGCCCCAGGCCTGCATAATCAACCAAATAATATGAGCATTTAGTTGCTTTAGGTACCTTACTTGCTAAGGACTCAGGCTGACCTCAGAACCGTCCCATTGTTGCTTGGGGTGAGGAGTGTTGGGATGGTAGGCTCAGGGAGGAGCTATCTGACTTTTTTCTCTCTGGCACATGCATGGCTTGCACAGTTTACAAGGAAAGCTGGCTGGTTGATATCTTGGTTGGTCCCCCAAGTCCCAGCATGGCCTGTTCAGGAAATGCTGACCTTTCTCTCCCTTAAGGACATGCTTTACAGAAATTCTTTAATGTGCCTGAGCTCGCTTGTTGGTTTCATGGGCAGAGCTGCCACCCAGAGCTCATAGGGACCTTTGTCCCTAAAGCGAGCACCAAACAAGGTCAGCAAGGGTAAGGGGTGGCTGCTTCCCGCTGGCCAGAGAAACACCTAAGATCCAGGTCTGCCCACATCACCAAGACCACAGCCTCATCAGGTCACTGAGGCCTTAGGGCTGTGGGTGAGGCCCTGTTGAAACCTCCCTGGTGGCACTGCTGAGGCCTGGCACCTCTGGTTCTCAGAACAGCTCCCAACACCCCCTACACACACATTCACCCTGAGACGAATAGGGGCAACTTACAGCTATCAGGCCAGGTGCTCACCCTCTATCTTGTGCTGCTGTGGTAACATTTGCTGAAAGACAACCCTGTGTGCTCCTGTCTCAGAAAATATTGACAGAAGGGTCAGGCAGGGCGCTTTTCCTGTCCTGCTGAGCCCAAGGCCTATCTGCCAAAATGAGAGGCAGGAAAGTGCACACCCTCGGCAGACCCTGGATGGCCCTGACACAGCTCTAAACAGGTCCTGTCAGTCCCTCAATGGAGGGACCTACCCCTGGGAACAGGGCACACACTACCAAAGACTCCTGCCACACTCAGGGCTTGAAGATATGGGCACCACCCCACTGCCTGAGATGCCCAAGGGCTGTGAGTGCCATGCCTCTGCTCATAGTGTTCCAGGCATCCTGTAGACCCCATGGAAGTGGGGAGGAGAGGAGAGGCCCTCTACTCTTCCAGGTGGCCCCTCCCCAGCTCTCTGGTGTCTGCGGTACTATCTCTGAGGGAAGGCCGAAGCCCTGATCAGGGCATGAGTTCTCCAGCTCACATCTCTCCCCACCACCTTGCACATGGCATGAACAATGCTTGGGGCCCCAGCCATCCAAAGCAGCCCCAAAGCAGGGGCTAATCCTGCAGCTTCGGGGATTCCTATTTCTAGCAGCAGCTCAATGGCCTAGGATCTCCCGCACAACCCCTTCTGGTCCTTTTTTCCTCACCCTTCCTGGACAGCATCATCTACTTTCAGAGCTTCAGTTTTCTCCCCTGGCAGTGGCAGCCCAAGTGGTCACCAGTTCCACTCATGGCCATCCCTCCTTGCCCCTCCAACTTGTCCTATTGTACTAGGCACACTGGGACCAGCGGCGGCTCCTCTTCCCTCCACATGCCCAGGCAGATTCAGTCCTACCAGTTCCACACAGCAAAGCCACCTGGATCGTGCCCTTTGTATCCCTGTGGTTTCTCCTTAGGTAGAACCCATGATTATTATGTCATAGGCTCCCAACTTATCCCTCGCCTGGGATCAACCACAGACTCCACAATCTACCCCTCACCCAAGATGGACTCCAGACTCCAAAACTGAAAAGTAAATCCCTCTTCCCTCATGCTTGCAGTTTAGACTTTCTAAAATTAAATCACTCCTCTGATTAAAAAATATTCAAGGCCCCTGTACCACCCTCCGCAACCTAAATCCAACCTTTTTTTAAAATCAACTTTTCCCACTGACACTCCAGCCATAAACCTTATACTTTGGCTATGTGGGCATACACACACGCATACACACACACACACACACACACACACACACACACACACACAGTAATTTCATTTGTCAAGAAAGTTTTGCTTTGCAAATGCAGAAATCTAATGAAAAATATCCTAAGTGAGCAATTCAAGTCATTTGCTCTTGAAACTGAGCTTCCCAGGGGGTTAATGGTAACAGATATGGTTGGATCCAGAGGCTCCAACATTGTAATAGATACCCCACCTCCCTGTCTTGGTGCCTCTCTCTATTCAGGAACAATCTTTTCAACTGATGGCAGGTACGACTATTGATGGCTCAGTTTTGTCAAGCTCTTGGACACTGGGACATTACAAACTAGTTAAAAAAAAAAACTCTATTAGTAGCCCACTAGGACTCTAACCAGCCTTGCCTGGGTCACCAGTCCACTCTGGAATCAGCACTCTGTTCAGGTTTCTGAGCACCCTGGATGATCAAGCCTTCATGCCTGCCCCACAGTGGAGAGGGGGGGTCACTGGGTGAAATTTGCCACAGAATTATAGCAAATGAAGGAAAGATGATCATTAAAAGAAAAGTGACAAAATAGACAAAGTACATATCATATGTCAACTTACATATTTCTGTCTAGCATGTCTGCAAATTTAATCCCCAGAGCAGACTTTAATGGGCTCTTTCTCATTTCCCTTTATATTATTTCCCATAAGAGTCAGCTAGATTTTATTGCAATGCCTTATAGTTCTATGATCAAATCCTCATTTCCTCAGTGAGCCTTGTGGGCAGGTGAAGAATGTGCTACTTCTTGCTCTGAGGCTGCCTTGACCACTGTGGCTTTACTTTGGGGAGGGCCCCATTTCAGAGTCTAGGTAGTCATTTTCCTGGCATTGAGACAAAATACTTGACCCTCACAATTTAAAGGAGGAGAGGTTCGTTTGGCTGACAATTTCAGGAGACTTAGTCCATGGTCAGCTGGCTCCAAGGCAGAAATTTCATGGTAGGTGGGTATGGAGGAAAGCTGCCCAACCCATGCCATCCAGGAAGCAGAAAGAGAGGAAGGTACCAAGGAAAGAGAGAATACTCTTCCAGGCCACATTCCTAGTGACTCATCTCTTGCAAATAGGTCCTACTTCCTAATAGCACATTCAGCTGTGAACTCACTGGGTTAACCCACAGGTAAGTACAGCGCCCCCATCATCTAATTGCATTGTGAATTTCCCAATTCTAAAAGCAGGAGACTAGCAGGGGATGTTTTTCTTCTAAAACCATAACATTCTGCCTCTGGCCCCCAAAAGATTCATGTCTATCTGTTTATGAAAAATGCATTTGGTCCATCTCCAAAATTTTTCAAAGTCTTAACTATGCTGCGTTGTTCAAAAATTTAACTCCAAAATTTCCTCTGAGACTCAAGGCAAACTCTTAGCTCTGAGCCTCTGTAAAAGTAAAAAAGAAAGCTACATTCTTACAGCATACAATGGCCCAGGGTAAACATTTCCATTTCAAAAGGAAAGAGTAGGAGGGATAGAAAGGAATCAGACCAAAAAACTAAATCCTGCAGCTCTATATTCCATGCTTGGAGATTATGATGCAATATGTGAGCTCCAAAAAGTATGAGTAGCCCTGACTTACGGCATTTTTAATTGGAGGCCATGGGGCCCCTCTTTGGGGTTGGTTCTATGCTCTGCCTGTGGCTTTCCACAGATCTTTCACATTCCTGGAATCTCCAAGTTCCTGGGGTCCCCTTTGTTGTACCTTTTTTTTCATTTTTGCAACATTACCCTCTCAGAAGCACATTGCCTGGCCTCTGAGGCCGTCCTCTGAAATCTGAGTGGAAGCCTTCTCAACCCCACAATGCTTGCATCCTGCATGCCTCTAAGAGCAACACCACATGGATATGTCCAGGACTTCTACCAACCAGAGCAGTTCCCAGGCCCTCTTGAACCATGATTACAGTGGTTTCTGATTATCTAAATGGCTGAACCTATGGAAATACTTTTTTAGGTGGACTTAATGAGTAGGGCTTGCCTCTCAAAGCCAACTTTTTTTAAAGTTTACTCTGTTATATCCTTGAATCTCTGATGAGTGGAGGCTTTCCTTTTCCTGAGATGCTCTCAAGCCATCTTTCCTACTTTTCTGGCACAAAAGACCTAGCTTCTTTTTAGTGTTGTTAATCTTTTTACCAATCACAATTTTTATGTTCCCAATTTAGACATTTTCTTTTTTGCTAAACTACAATATTTTTACTTCTTTCAGTTCTGCTTTTTACTTTAGATACTCTATAAAGCTGTCTGAAAACGAGTGGCAGAACCCATGCCCCAGCCTAAATATTGGGCTGTCTTGAAGTTTTCTCTTTAGATCACTGTTTTTAAACTCAGCCTCTTACAAAAGGACAAAATATAGACAAAATTTTGGTATATTTGATGGCCTCCAGTTGATTTCTCAATAGAGTTCTTATTCCCAACTGAAACCACATGAGCTTGGCTTTTTGAACTCAGACCAGTATGGCCCATCATGTTCTACTTATAGCATTTTGGACTTTTTCTTGCCTGTTCTTCTAATATTTTCCAAAACCCTCTCAGAAGCCATGTCCAAAGACTTCAGAAACACATGATCAATATGTCACAGCAATGATCCCACTGCCCCTGAAAATTTTCTGTATTTAGTAAGGGGTTTTTATTTGTTTGTTTGGGTTTTATTTTTGTTTTTTGGTCACTGGGATCAAATACATGACACACACAATTTAAAGGAGAAAATATTTGGCTCACAGTTTTAATGGTTTCAGTCCATGGTTGGTTGGCTCCAAGTCAGAACCAGTATAGTGGAAAAGCAGAGTGGAGGAAAACTACCCAACTGGGGACAGCCAGGAAGCAAAGAGAGAGCAAGGATGGGGGACAAGAATACACTCTTTCAGGTCACACCTCCTGCAATTCATCTGCAGCCAAACCTTACCTCCTTTTATGGCTTGTGTCTAGATGTACCCTCAAAGCCTCATGTAGTCATTGATGGAGCTTTTTCAGAGGTGGCCAGTATAGAATTTGTGACATTGGGATTGATTCATGGTGCAATGCTAGGATCAAGAGAACTAAGATTAAGGGTGTAAGTGCTAGCTGACCTAAATAGCCTGAATAAGATATAAGAGCTAGAAAGAGCTGCAGTGGCCCCACTGGGTGCTTTGCCACCTTCTGCCCACCATGAACTGTTTCTGTTCTTTGATGCCTGTTTGCCATGCCACCCTGCCCTGGTGCCAGCTGATTATGAACTGAAACCTCTACAAACTGGGAGCTAAATAAATCTTTCCCTCCCTTAACTGTAGATACTGGGCATTTTTGTCCCACCAATCAGAATATTAACTAAGACATCTCCTAGAAGCAAATCCAGCTATTCATCAGTGGATTAATAATCTACTTGTAAGTATAGTTTCCCCATGGTCCAGTAGCTTTCCAAAAGCTTCACCTCTGAACTCAAGAGACTTTTGGTGAATAGCTTAGATCTAAACTTTAACAGAGCCTGTGAACTTGGCAAGTAGAAGGGACACACGCATTGTCTAGGGCACAAGAAACACCTCAGCCTCGAGGATATCAGAGAGGCAGCACCTATGAATCTTTGCTCCAGAAGCAGGGATGCATTAGAAATCCAACCTTCTGGGAGCAGCTCTCTTCTGACCTCTGAAGAGAGCTGTAAGGAGATGAATGTAACAAGTTGTAGTCATCTTTGCTGAGAGTGGTTGGAGCATGGAGGTCTTTATTCCTGATATGAAGAAAGTCCCAGGGTTGAGCTCATTGTGGGAAAGTGCAGTGCATAGCCAACTGTGACTTATGTTCTTGTTCTTTATTTTTTTATTTTTTTAAATTTATTACTTTATTTGTTAATATTAGGAAGAAAAGGTAAAACAAATTTTCACAACAAAATAATGAAAAAGTAACAATTATTGATAAATTACACAACATTATCTTTAGTCACTCAAGTACAAAATATGGGCATAAAAATTCAATCAATATTAGCACAACCTTTCCTATTCAGTGAACTAAGTGACACTGTTATAACTAACTTGCATTTTTTTTCTTTTCCCTTCTATCCTTTCTCTTTTCCCCTATCTTAGTTTCTTCTTTTTATTGAACAGTTTCCTTCCATTTCACAGTGACTATTGTATATTTTGAACCTTATGGTTTCACATACGTCACTGTGGTGTGATGTTATGTTCTTGTTCTTTAATAAAGAGCTGTTTTATAAAAAACACAAAGAGATGTGTCTCAGTTAACTTTCCATCACTATACTAAAATATTTGACATAATTAACATACAAAGAAAAAATATTTATTTTGACTCACAATTTTTGAAAATCTCACTCAAGACCAAGTGGATCTATAGCTCTGAACTTCTGGTGACCATGCCTGATGACAATGTGGGGAGTTCACAGCAGGGAAAAGTGATCCCTGCACAGCCAAGGAGCAAAAGAGAAAGGAGCTGAGTCCCACCTTTCCCGTTGAGAACACACCCCTCAAAGACCTTTGGGCCTCTCATAAGGTCCCATTTTCTAAAAATTCACAGCATCTGCCAAAAGTCCATATATTAAAGGGGACCAAACATTTAAGACATGGGCCTTGGTTGGGAGACACTGAAGATACAAACTGTAGCCTGGTGTGCTGCTGAGAATGAGACTAGTGTGGAGACTCCACTCCACCTCTCCGCAGGGACCTATGTGTACCTAATTTTCTCCCCTGGTCAACAGTACCAATTATGCCCACGCCAGGAGGTGTCTTGAGCTATAGTCCAGGTGGGGATCTAGGTCATGGGGGCTGCTGCTACCTCTGCTGTGGTGTCACAATCAGTTCATGTAGGGTCACATGCAGAAGTGCCAGCATTCTTTGTGGCATCTGAGGGATCCATTCAATCAATACCGGCCTATGTTCAGAGTCAATGTGTCAACCAAGGCAGGAAAAACATCTCAAGCCCACTCAAGCCCTTCTCTCACTTACCAACCACCTACTACCTATGTTCTCTTTTATATTAGATTCTCTGTCCTGATTACTATGGTCTGAATGTCTGTGTTCCTCTAAAATACATGTGTTGAAATCGTCACGCACGGGATAATGTGATTTTTGGAGGGAAGTTGTGAGAATAAAACTCTCTTGAATACGATTAGTGCCTGATGAAAGATGGTTATAGTGGCATTGTGAAAGGATTCAGATAGTTTCTTCTTTCTTGGTTTCTTCTTCAAGGTCCCTTTATGTCACATCCAAGGGCCTGGAACAGAAAATTTCAAGCATCCCTTACTACCTATCAGGCCCACTTCTAGATATGAGACTAAGGACAATGGGGGCCCCAGTTGAACCTATTTGGAATTATGACTTTCCCACATTTTGCTAAAGTCTATGGGCCAAGTGTGTCCCATGGCCATGAATACTAGCCCACACTATCCTGAGAAGAACACAGCTAGGGAGCAGACAGCCTTCTCTTAAACTGCACTAGATACTAATGTTTCCCCATGTTCCTCCGGTTAAAACTCCTCCCTTCCAGGACAGCTTGAAACTTTATCCCACTGGAGATTGTATGCAAGCCATGAAAAAGATCCATCTTGTACATCTAGACTAAATATTCGCTAGAATATGTGCACAGCCAAAATCAGCCTGTTACTGTGAACTTTTATATAAGAAACAGAAAGTAGAAATTAAAGTTATATACTACTTTGATAGATAATGGCAACACCCATGATCATTAACATAATTAACCACTGGCGCGGCCTTAGTAGGCAACTGCACCAGGGTCTAGGAACCATATTCATCCTGGTGGAATGGGTTTGGCGTCAGGTCTTAGTAGAACCAAGGGAACCCCACTCTCATCCAGTACCTGTGGCTCACCTTGGAGATTACCTGTGGGGAAATCCTAACTTGTATCCATTGATTGCTCACATTTTAAGTTTCTTCCTCTACATACTAATAATGTGGGATTTAATGCTTCTTTTCGGAAGTTTCGTTATTTACAGCTAGAACTCGGCTGTGATATCTATGCCAGTAAATCTTCCCAGCTCCTCATATACATTGCCAAATCCCTCCACCCCCAAATAATCCAAACCCAAAAGCTGCATCAGAAATTAATAACCGTGATCATAAATCACAATGAAGGTTTTATCCTTCTATTTTGCATTCGACATCATGACTGAGTGAGTAACCCAAGGCACAGAGGACTTATCAAAAGTTGGCGGGGGGGCTTCCTTAATCAAAGGCATATTTCATCTCTGAAAAATTCATCAGAATGTGCTTTGGAGCAACTGTATGTCTTGAAAATCTCTCTCTAGCACATCTGGAAACGCACCCCCCCCCCCATAGTTATATTCAGGAATACAAGCAGTTTTGATTTGCACGCATAAAGCATTTTCTTCATCCCTTATCTCGTGCACCATGTGAATGAATTCCCATGATCCATGACTACAATTACTAAAATATGGGTTAAAAGCGCCTGCATTATGCAAATAGTGGCTGCCATCAGGAAGCTGCCGGGGACCAAACAGAGCGCTGAGAATGCTCGGATGTTGCTCCTTCCGCTGCTCCTTTGGCAGGCCTGCTGAGTCCCTGAGCTATGACAGTAACATGTCAACCTGCTCCTGATGTCCTATACTTAAAGCCAACTGCTGAGCTGCTGCCCATGTTCCTGCAGGCATCGAGCAGTACTGGCCTCTTTACTCTGTGCCTTGTCTATAAAGCCATGTGGCCAGTTGTTGCCAGGTCCTCCTAAGCTGATGTCAAGTTCTCCCATTTCTTAAGGATGGGCAGCAATCAGGGGCCTAGCCTCCAGGGAAGGACTTTCATCCTTTACAGCCCTACGCTCACTGCCTGGTCATAGCACCCAAGTCTGCACCACGACATGAAGAGACCCGAGCGAGGCAGCCAGTGTGAGACACTGCAAGTTTGTGAAAAGTTGCACTGTTCCCAGGAACAGAGCTGCTGGCATCCATGATGTCTGTCACCAGTTGCTAGATCCCCGCCTGCTAGAGCAGGAGCATGCTGGATGCCAGCTCCTAAACTAACAGAAACTGAAGATAATCACATGCCACGTGAGCCTGGAGAGGATCTTTACCCTCCTTGATCCTCAATTTCCCGCTCCAGGAAATGGAGGAATCAGAATATTCATTTCGTAAGGGTGATATAGCCAAGTCCTGCCAACTGTGTAGCTTATAGCAGAAGCCGATTCCATCACAGATCTGGGGGCTGGAGGTCCAGGATTAAGAGACAAACCCTGCCCTGTCATCCCAGAAACCCAGAGGGTTTTATCTTCCTTCATCTTCCAGGAGCCCCAGATGCTCCTTGGCTGTGGCAATACAACTCTGATCTTCACATGGAGTCCTCTCTATGTCTCTTCACATTGTCCTCACTCTGAGCACTTTGGCCTGTTTCCAAATTTCACCTTTCACGGGGATGCCAGTCATCCTGGATTAGGCCTCTTGCTCTAGACCTCACTTTACCTTTGCTACCTCTGCAAAGACCCACTTACTTCTGTCACATTGCAAAGTGCTAGGGACTAGGACTCCTGCATCTTTTCTAAGTGAGATACATGAACCCTTAGCCAGGCACACAAGCCCTTCCTGTCAAGCTGACAGCAGATGTGATAGCCAGAGCTGGCCCTGGGCTGAGCACCCTTGTGTTTTTCTCACCTCCTCCTGGAGCCAGGCATGGGCAGGTGAGGACAGCACACTGTCCTTTTTGGGTCAGTCCAGCCTACGGTAATGGCAGGCTTTGGTCAGCAGCCCAGATCTGTAGACAGCCAGGCAGGCCCCTGCATCGCCACAGAACTCACAGCCAGATATGCAGATGCAGCTTCCCAGCATCCTCGCTGCCTCTGCAGCTGCCCCCAAAGAGGCGTTTCTGGAGGGGAGTCACATGAGCCTCTGGATATGGCACAAAACATGCTTTCTTCCAAAATCATGGGCAATTCTTCTCCCTGAAAAGACTAAGATTGTTCATTGTTCTAGGAAATGTGAAAGGGAGAAGAGCGGAGACAACATAATGATTATAATTGCCATACGGCTGGATGTCACACAAGGTCGTTAACGTTTAAGCAAATGTCAGCTAAAAGCACGTTGCTCTTGAAGAAGACAAGGTAAAACTGTATCAGGATCACAATGAACCTCCCCAGTTTTGTGCATGGCTCCTGCAGTTCAAGCTCGTTCTGGCTGAATTTGTCTTCCATAGAAGAATCCTCAATAAACCATACCATGCTCATCCCTCTCATGGATCGCTTTCTCCTCAGCCTCTGCCTAAGGACCGGCCCAGGCTGGAAGACAAGCAACCAGCTTTCCCTGGGGACTCCTTGAGTCTCGCTTCCCAGCACCCTGCATTTAGGCACTTCTGAGTACACCGGGTCGCATGGCAAATCCAACTGTAATTCTAAATGGCGTAAATTGCATCTCCCTTTACACCCAAAATGCTTTTCAGGAGCCCTGGCTGCCCACCCCCTCAGCCAGGAAAACATCAGATAAGTTTGTGCAGGGGACCACATGTGCTGTCAGGAGCTGGAAGTCATCTTGGTGGCAAACCAGCCCTGCTAGTTAATTATTGCCAGAGAGCATAGTGTGATAGCAACTTGTCTCAAAATAAAGCCTCATTCCAACAGATGTTCTCCACAAACGTCATGACATAGGGCAATTTAAGGGTACAATTCGCAATAACTTCTTCTTGCTGGTTTTACTGAGAAATCACATAGAATCAAGATTGATGTTCTATGAGAGTATTACAGATATTTTCCTTTGGCTATGATCATAAAAAAATTCCCAACTAAAATAATTTCTCCAGTGTTCTCAAGGGAACAGAGATTGGGACTCCTCCTCCCACTGGTTCTCAATTGTTCCTACATTTGTCATTTGTCAGCAGACCCCCCCACCACCACCACCACCACACACACATACAGACTTCAGGCAGAGCTCTGGTTGGGTTGCTCAGGCCCCATAGACAGATGTACAATGTCATCCTCTGAGCACTTTCTGAGTGTTCTGCAATTGATGACATGTCCATTCGGTGTAACTTCCAGAGCCACTCGTCCATCTATGGAACAACTCTTAGCCAAGCTCCCAGAAGGCATGGTTGAATGGGAAGACCTCCCAGTCCTCCCCAGAAATTTCCACCTGGGCATTTCTTCACTGTCTTTTTCCTTCCCTGGCCACCAGGGTACATTCTGTCATCCATGCTTCACTTGTATATTGCGATGCCTTGAGAAAGGCCCGAGGACATCCCTTGCCACTTACTCTGGAGCAGTGTGACTTCCCTGAGGGGACTCATTTGTTTTCTCTTCTAAACATTGAAATCCAAGTAGATTCATGGCTTTGTCTTCGCTTTGGTTACCAGGAAGATGGAGCCCCATTTTCCCCCCAGTATGTTGTTTTGTTTTATTTCACTGTGTTGCTTCAACTGGCCTCAAAATTCCATCTCAGCCTTTCCAGGTCCTAATGTATTATTTTGTAATTTTTTTCTTGTTCATATATGCATTTTATAAAAATCACCTCAAATAATGTATGGAAAGCAATGGGATACTAAATCAACAAATAAAATTGAGGAATAGTGAGTCTAAAGAATTAAAATATGGTTAGCAAAAAGTTACACCTACTTTGATGAAGCATGCTTTTCCATACATAAGCCTGGGGTGCCCAACTTGTGGTGTGTTAAAAAATAAAAAACATGCAGTTTCCTGGTACGCTTTGTTCCTCTCCATCACCTGTGTGAGGGTGGCAGCGTCCCATGAATGGGGAACTACAAACCTTCCAGGTCACTCAGCACTGGAATGACTACACCTGAATCTCCAGGAATTATCACTATCCAACTCCTATGTCAATTTATGTCTGACCAATGTATGGATGATCAAAAATGATTAAAGATGCAGATAAAGAAGATTCCAGCTAATCAAAGACTGGATTCTATCTGTATTGTGTGACACTCAGAGATGAACAAATGGGTTCTGAGCAACCAGGTAATGTCTTTCCTGCAGATGGGTGATAGAGACTTTAAATGTAATCCAGGTCAACCACCTCCTCCACAACCAGTCCCAGCCTCTGCCCAGGTGAACACCCTCACCTAAATCTCAGAGCCTGGGTGTGTTGGGTCAACCAGCTGTTTCCAGGCCTGTTAGCAAGATGATTGGCTGGGAAATGGATAAAGTTTCAATTTCAGACCCTTCCTATGCACAGGCTGATTCTTAAGACCCGGAGCAGGGCTCCTCCCTCATGTCCTGATGGCCACTGTTCCGTGGAATTGTCACAGTAATGCAGTTGGGATACTTCTAGGTAAACCCACCTCCACATTTTCTCTATTGTTTCACTGATGATGAAAGGAGAGGCCAGGTATGTCAGTCAGGGCTCACTAGAAAAACAGATTTAAAATAAGGTAGGCTTATATAGAAATATGGGCTTACAAGTTAGGCTCACCACGACCAGCTGCAGTTAGATGTAGAAAAGGACAAAAGGGCTGACTGAGCTGAAGAGCTGAAAGACCCAGCCAAAGTCAAAGCCCGGAGGCAACTGTAGTGTCCTTGGTAAGTCTGAATCAGGGTCTGCAGTGTCTGTGTTGAAGGCTGCAGAGCCTGCTAGAGTCCAAGAGGCGATGTCCAAGGTAAAGGCGAAGACTGGAGCTTGCCAAAGAAACAAAGTGAGTCCTCCTTCTTCGTCTGCTTTTTATTCCATTCAAGCTACAGCCTGTTGGTTGGTGCCACTCCCACCCCAGTAAATCCACTTCCACATTCAGTAAATCCATTCAGCCACACCCAGAGAGAAGCTAAACTAATCCAGTAGCTGTTTCTTACTCAAACTGACACAACAGCTAACTACAGCAAGGGGGTCTGAGCAGCCTTTCAGGAAGCTAAGCTAGAAATGTGATTCTCATGGGGTCCATGGGATGGAAGGCTGTGATTTGTGTTCAGTTCTGAATCGGTAGGTTTACTATCCATAGCTCTCCTGGTGGAGGACTCTGGGAAACCAAGAACAAACATCACCAATACAAAAGGCACTGAGGAGAAGCCTCTAAGACAGAAATCCTCAGATGCCCTCAAATCAGACAGGAAAGCGCTTAGTGAGCTGCTTTTCCATATTGGACACCAATCCAAAAGTTTCACTGACATTTCCAGGCCTTAGCCCTTACCGTCATGCATGATCAGTGCTGCTTGTAAAACTGAAACCCTTCGAGGCCATTAGTGAAACCAGAAGGGTTGACCCACCCTGGAAAGGAATGTCTGAGTTTCCAGCCGCCCTCTATGGAGAGTGATAAATCAAAATTGTTGAGGATAGAAGTGATCAAAGACCATGCAGCCAAATGGAAGGGGTGAGTGTTACAGGGGTGTCAGGCAGTTAATGAAAACATCACAGTTCTATGTATTTTGTTGTCTGTTAGTTGTCATCTTTTAAAAAGTTGTGATTTATCGCAATTTCTTTCAAAATCTAGACCAATATTTGCTTACTTAACTTGGTATTTGCAATTCTGTTTGGTTTTCCTTAAAGAGAATCCCTAACACTGAAGTCTAACACAAAGCCTGCATCCCACCAGATCCTTTGGAATCACTCTGGTTACCCAAACCAGCATGCTCAGATGTCCACTCTCCACCTGGACTAGCACTCCAGCAGCCTCTGTGACTGGCCAGTCTTTGAGACTGGATGCCTTCCATGAGCATGCAGCAGCCTGACTGGACTGGGGTCTACTCTGAGGGTCACCCTGTATAACAGGCTCTGTCACCAACTGCCCCTTGCTGAACTCCATCCCAGGACCTAGGTAGCCCCTTCCATTCTTATCCCTGAGTGGGCACCCTTTCTAAACCCAGACTGAGCTGTCCAGGTTCAGAATAGCACCTTTCACAGGAGTGCTGTGAGTAGAACCATTATCCTGAGACCCCAGCTGCTGGCCCCTCCCCTAGACAGGATCTCTTAGGTATGGAGACAAAATTAACCACTTCCTCTCTGGGAATCATGATTTTATCTGCTTAGGCATGAAGTTGCTGAGCAGACTTTCCCAAATCAATCTCCTGATGCCAGGCTTAGATTTCTGTCCATAAAACAGGAAAATACCAGCTCTTCACTTCCTAGGGTCTGGGGTACCCAAGACAACTTGCAGAACTGGTGGTGGCCATTGTTATTATTTTAATTAGCAAGAAATGGTAATGGCATTTGAATCACAGAAATATTACACGAGCGCAGCCCATGACAAAGCCCTGCGGAAAGCCAGAGGCTGCTCATTAATTTGAAGGCATCCCCACTTCCGTTTCAGGACAGGCATTAATTCCTTCCCAATCCCCTGTGATCCCTCAGCTTTTACACAAAGGACATCATGAGAAACTTTTCTAAAAATGTTACTTGCATCCAGATATATTATGTCTACAGGAGGCTTCACCTCTGCAAGTCCAATTTCCCTGTCAAAACAAGGAAATGAAACTAATCTTGCATGATTGGACCTTACTGACCTCCTGCTGGCTTCAAATGATCACCTTCCCTCTCTGGGGGTTCATAAACCATCTACTAGAAAGCCATTTCTGAATTCTTGCCATGGATCCAGCTCCTAGCCTGTTGTATTCAGGGGTTGGGAGGAGAGCAATTATGTACAGGACACAGAATTTATAGTATCATTTTATGATGGTCATCCAGAGTTAAATACAAAAATGTGCAGGAAATCTGTCCACAACACTAAAGATCCAGAATATGCAGTCAAGGGCCTGGATCCCACAGCAATGTCCTGCATGAATCCAGATGAAGACCTAAAGCCTATAACAATGCTTCCCACAAGTCCAACTGGGGGGTGACAAAGACTCATGCAAGTCTGCTTTATGGATCTGCACTGGGAAGGCCCAAAGGTGGGGTAGCTAGAAGTCTGTGCCAGCAGAGTGAAGGAGCTGTGCCAGTAGGTTGAAGGTTCTGCAGTGGAGCCAAGAATCAATGCTCGAAATAAGGACCAGAGCTCCCCGTAAAAGTACCACAGCCTTCCTCAGCAAAAATGAGGTCCCGAGGTCCTCCAACAATGAGAACACTCAAGTACATATCAGGAAGTCAGCATGACAAACCTCTTCTGGAAACTGAACAACATGTATCTTCCCCTGTGGAGCCAGGAAGTGATGCTCAAAGTAAGGACCAGAGCTCCCCCAAAGTGAACCGCAGCCACTCTCAGCAACAAGGTCTGAGCTCCTCTGATGATAATAGCTGTTTGTATCAGGGAGGCAGCATGACAAGCTCCTCCAGGAGAACCAATGGCTCCAAACAGCAGCACTCAGGAGAACCCACAATGCCCTGCTCTTCCTCTCCTCGTCTCCCCTTATGCTGGCAGCTTTCCTCAAGTGGGCCATCTATATTCAGCACCATGCCGATTTAATTCAACTGCTGTTGACCACCAGTTTTTAATCCATGACACAGCTGTAGGGTTTCAAGAGATTCTTGTCTTTCCTCTTTTCAGAAAAAGTGTTATTTCAGAGTTTTCACATGAACCATAGCCTTTACAGAAATAACCACCATCAGGGGCAATTGCTCAAAATTGAGCCAACCATCGCTCATGCTGACTGCCACGCTAATTACCCCAACAATTAGGTGCTCAGAATGACATTCTGTGTCCACCTACAGTGCCGGAAGAGAGAAGTGAGTTTTTCAAAATAGTGATTTTAAAAAATATTCCCAGATTTAGCTTTCAGGAGACATGAGGTTTATATCTAAACTTAGCTGTGCTTGGTGTTCTGAGAAGCGGACCTGAGCTAAATGAGAACCAGCAGGTGCTTAGCTCTGTCAGCTCTGCAGTCCAGGTCTTGACGCGTTGGTGCCACTGCACTATTCCAGCTGCCACCACATTCAGTACGTTGAGCTGGGTCCCGGCAAGGAGGACACAGCAACAAGGGTGGGTGCATACTGTGGGGGCCACATGAGCTACCATGGCTTGGGACCTAGAAGGAGCCTGTGGACAAGGTGTTTGGAGGAGACCTGACATTCCTTCTGCCCTGCATCTTACCCACACTCAGACCCATCCTCACACTCAGACCAGGTGGTTCCTGCAGGCTGAGCCACCCCTGGCTCTTGGGCAAGGACTCTGAACTGGCCTGGCTAAGGAGATGTCATAACTCCTCGTCTACACTGATCAACTGGGGACATAAAACACATGAACCAGCCAACCACAGCCATAGAGTCACACCCATCCGGCTTCTTCTAAAATCCCTGGGGAAAAGTCCTTATTCCTCATGTAAACTTGGATCTTCTGTCTTTTGGAAACTCCATCAGAGAATGAAACACACAGAGACTGAAAGAGAAGAAAGGAAGCTGAAGCAGGAGGATTTCAATTTCAAGCCCAGTTCAAACAGCTGAGCAACTGAGATCCTGACTCACAATTTTAAAAGGCCTGTCTCCAGAGAGGTAGCTCAGTGTAAGGGTCCTAGGTTTAATGTACAGTACAAAAGAAAGAAAGAGAAAGAAAAAGAAGGAAAGAGAGAGAGAGAGAGAGAGAGAGAGAGAGAGAGAGAGGAGGGGCCTAGGGAAGAAAGGAAAGAAAGGAGGGAAGAAGAGGAGCAGACCACTCTTTTCTGAATACTGGAGCCCATTTCCTCTGAGGCTAGACTTAGCCCCGACTGGGCCTTCTGGTGACTTAAACCAACAAACCCACTGTATAAGCACATGTGTTGGTCACTGGTGATACTCACCAAGTATCTCCAATGTCCCACCTACCAGGCACGTGTTGGGATGGAAGCTTCTTAATCTAATGGGAGAATAAGACATTTCCATGGCACCAGCTTTGACAAATAAAATGACATTAGACGAGGCACATGTCACCTCCAGAGAGAAAAATCAAAGCAAAGGAGTCACTGGAGATGTTCTCTCTGTGTTCCAGCAATCATGGAAACAGAGCTGCAGCAGCCTCCCTGGCCTAGGTCTGTGGGGCAGCCTGAGTCCCTGTCCTCAGCCAAGCAGCAATAGGCCCACAACATGAACAGGAGGGAAACCCACAAAGATGAAGTTTCTGAACTCACTGCTATTTTGGGCTTCTTTATTAGTGTGGCAACACTTGTCCCAGCCCCACTGATACAAACAACCAGCCCGGGATCATCAGGGAAGGTGGTCTTCTTCCAGGGGGTCTGCTGGATTCATCTGCCCTGTAGTACTGGGTGAGGGGAGAGGTAGACATGAGGACCTTAAAGGCTGATGGACACAGAGGCCACCCAGCCAACAGATGAGCAGGAGGTAAAGACACAGGAACAGAAGAAAGCGGAAAGGAAATCCTATATCTGTCAGTAGTCTGGAAACATTTGAAAATATTTGCAAGTAGCAAAAGTCAGAAAAGATGAGAGATGCGAAATTTGAAAGAAAATATAAAAATGATCACACCCAGAAGAGGGAAGTGGGGTGATTCAGGGGGCCATACTTGACACGCACCTGTCTGCACTCCTCTGTGACTAAGTCTCAACTCACTGGAGCACTCGCGTTGTGCTGCAGAATCATGATTACCTGGAGAAGGTACTCAGAGGCCAGGACCTTAAGGGGGTGATCATGGGACCCCATTCTGTTCTTCTTGCCCTGTAGGGTGCTGTGGGATCCTGGAGTCCTGGTTGAGTACAAGCGATCCAAAGGTGATAAACTTATAAAATAACGTGTTGTCTTTTGCTCTGGGAATTCTAAAACTACTCATCACTTCAGTTGTCTATTGTTGCATAGCAAATGACCTCAAAAATTTGTGACAAGACACTGGGCATACTTATCCTATTACAACTTCTGTGAGTCAGGAATCTAGAAGTGAGTCAGCTGGACCTTTGTGGCTCAGGATTCTCTCCTGAAGTTACAGAGATGTCAGTTGATGTGATAGCTGACTTCCAGGTTGACTGGGGCTGAAAACTCCACTTCCAAGATGGTACACATGGCTGTTGGCAGGAGGCTTCAGTTCCTTGCCACATAGGACTCTCCATAGGGTTGTTTGAGTATTTTTCCAACATGGCAGGCAGCTAGATCCCCAGTGCCAGGGATGAGAGAGAGAGAGAGAGAGAGAGAGAGAGAGAGAGAGAGAGAGAGAACCAGAATGTCTTCTATGACCTAATCTTAAAATTTAGACCCATCTCCTTGGAAAAGTTGAGCTGTGACATCTATGAGAAGAAGTCACCAATCTTAGCGATGACTAGGGAAGGAAACCAAAAGAAGAAAGAGCAAAAGCAACCTTGGCATATTCCAAGGAGAATGGGCAGAGTGAACAGGGAGAGACAGGCAGAGTGGGCATGGATGCTAGACTCTGCTGGGGAGTGATGTGCTTGGTGCATAGGGACCATCTCCTGCTGCTGTGGACAACAGCTGCAAAGGGCATGCTGGACACCGAGAGGGAGGTCAGGAACCTGCTGAAGAGCATGAGTGGGGACATGGCCGGACAATCACTGGAGCAATGGAGGAAAGAGAAACAATCTGCAGAGCATGCAGGGCGATTGTGTTGCTCCAAATTCCCAGAATTTACCATGCGCACTGTTTCTTCAGAGAAAATAGTGCCAACGACTCTTGCTGAGCAGTCATTTCTTTTGACACTTGATTTGACTGCCACATGTTTGTGTGACACTCCCTCCGCGTTCTGCACTTTGTCCTGGTAATTGTTCAGGGCCATGCTTTGCTTGCTGAGTGAAAGTGTCAGTGCATGAGTGAGGTGGACATTATCAAGGCGATCTAGGTCCGCCTGGCCAGGCCTCTCTGATAGGGCAGGTCTCGAGTGACAGGGCTGAAAGATTTGTTAATGATACCTGCCACCGAGTGCTCACAGATGCCTACTGTGTGGTGTAAGACACAGGCCATTGCAAAACTCTGCAATATTTTTAAACTTACATCACTTTAAAACCCATTACATCAGCTGCAAGGGACATGTGCATGGAATTTCTGCTTCTTTTTTTGAATATTTCTGCTCTGTCTGGCAATAATTTCAACTTCTGACCAGTGGCTTTGGAGAGCCTCACAAATTCATTCCTTATAAAACAATGCATATTTGTACCCAGAATCCTAAAACCATGGATTCCAGGAAACAATTGCTTCGGAGCTCTTAGAAATGATGAAATAAATAATGTAGCAGCCACGAGAAATGAGAGAAATGTTATTGTCCCATAAACAGCTCCTTCCAATGAGTACTTTCATGGCAGCCCATCCACTTCATGTTTGCTTTAACACAAGAACTAATAAAAGCCACATTATTTAGTGAACCCCAGGACGGTCCAGCTTTCTTCCAGTATAATTTTCTTGAAGGACTCATGTAAGTTGATCAAATGGAAAGAGCTGAAGTAGAAAATCTGATTAAACCACCAAAGCATTGCATCATTTCTTCCTTGCAAATCAATTAGCCCAGCAGTACTCAATTTAGTTCCCTGTTTTGCTAAGTAGACACTATTGAGCAGTCAGCTGCTCCTCTGCAGAGGGTAACCCCTGGATGCATCCTCACAGAGAGCATTAATTCAATGGCTGAAGGTAAACAAAACCTTGGATAACCAGATTGCTGTTTGACTGTTGTTCTGACTAATTGAATTTGCTGGTTAAACTAGGAACTCACTCTCCAGCCTCCCCAAACCACCACCATACCCTCCTCACCCCAAAACACAGCTGCGGTATCTCAGCTGCTCCCCCATGGCCTCTCTGTTTTGTGTTCTAATTTGTGTGGTCATTAACTGGGAAGGGCTTTTGCATCTTAGGAAGGGAAGCGCACTGTGCAGGGTTTGAAGCTTCAGGTAAAGGGATCCGCACTGGAATCTCAGCAGTTCTGAGGTTTGATTCAGACTTTCTTGTTCACTCTCAGACCATCTTGGTCATTCTTCTAACCCTGTAGGTTGAGAAGAATGTTTTATTTGTTCTGCTTTTAGAGAAGGAGGGCATTGGCTCCCAAGATAAAGGATTTGAGCCTTTCATCCTAAGTGAACAGAAAAGCCTAGAAGTTTTAGGAATTTGATGATAAAATCCAGGCTGCACACCAGGATCTTAGAGAAGGAGCAGCAGGGCTGATGGTGGTTGTGATGGTGATGATGTTGGTGGGGATGACAATGGTGGTGATAAAGACTGTGGTGATGATGGTAATGGTGATGGTATCAGTGGTGATGGTGGTGATGATGGTAATGGTGGTGACGGTGGTGGTGATGAGTGACAGTGACAGTAGAAGAATGTGCGGTGAAGAAAGGTGACATTCATCCTGGCCATGCTGTGTCTGTGTCTCTGGCTCCGCAGTTCTTCATGGTCTAAGCACATTAAATTCAGGGTGCCCCTTGAGAGAGAAGGCAGAGGAGATTACAGTGTGACATGTTCATTCTCAGGGGACAGCAGCTTAGGGGCCCATCAGAGTGCCTGGTGGGACTTAGAAAGAAGGTTGTGTGAAGGCATATATGACTAGCACGATCTGCAGAGGCAAACAAGGATTACCTGCTCCCTTGAGCATGCATGTTGCCCATTCATAACTTACCTGGCCCCTTGTGTAATCGCCTTGGACAGGGCACAGGGCCACCACTCCATGGAAACCTGCCCGAGCACATGCTGCAGCCAGGGAACAGCCCACAGGCCCAGGAGCAAAGTGCCCTTGTCCACAGTGCTCATAACCAACTCCTTCCAGCCTGGAACTTGCCCCAACGAGGCCTTGACAGGCACTGGCCTTGCTCACAGGCTGGCACTTGGGTGACCAGGCAGCCAGTAGAGAAATGGGTGCTAGTGGCTGTGAATCCTTCACCTGAGACATTTGGTGGCCTGTGTGGAGGGACAACTACGAATCACAACCACTCTTTGACAGTGCTTGTGTTGGGAGGTGACCACAGGAATGGCTCTGAGGATCCAGCACAGGGCGTCCAGCCCTGTAGCTGCACAGACAACATATGCTGATTCACCCATTCCCGTGGTGAGGCCTCTTCAGCCTCAGTGGTAGAAAAGCAAAGTGGAGTTTATCAGTGTCTGTGACAGTTAGGGCCAAAAGTCACCTTGGTTGGCTTTGAGATCCACCCAGTGACTCTGGCAACTGGTAGATCATACTTCTGGCTGTGTCTGGGTGGGTCATGGAAGTGTGACCTTAGGTACCATGTCTGGTTCCTGGCCCCTTCCTCTCTGACACTATCCCCCTGCTCTGCTCCCTGACCATCGTGAACCTTTGCTCCTCCATCCCCTCCTGCCATGATGTTCCTGCTTTGGAGCCCACTGGCCATGGACTGAAGACCCTGAGAATGTGAGCTAAATGAGCAGAGACCCCCCCCCCCCAAGAACATCTCTCCCTACTGAGCCCTGCTGAGCAGAACAGCAGAGAGGAAGTAGAGGAACGTTTCTTCCTGTCTTTTGCTATCTCTTAAATAGGGCAAAAGGACTATTTGTGACTTGAGAAAAATAAAAGTGCAAGGCACGCACAGCCCAAAGGTGAAAACTCCACGTACTGGGCCAGACGCTGGGTGTGGACAGCCCTAGGGGCTCATTCGAGTATATGAGCTATCAGAAAACACAATATCGTGAGTTCCAGGATCGGATTGCATGTGAACAGATGTTAAAACCAATGAAATAATATTTGTTCTGGCAATGCTGCCTAGGATAAACACGATCGCTGATTAACATGAAGAAAAGAAAGAGTATCAGGGATGATGACGAAGGTGGGTCTGCTGAGGCTGTTGCATGTGGATGCCTGGTGGGTCTCGCATCTCTGAGGCTCACCTGGTCAGTGCCCAGTTTCTCCCAAAAGTCAGCAAGAGAAGAAAAATACTGGGAATCTCTTGGCCCTTTGCAGGAATCTCTGGGGAAATGCATCCACAGTTATGGAACATGACCAACCGTTCTCTGGTTCTCCCTGATTAGTTTCCACTTAGCAGCAACAAAAGCATAGCCCAGCCATGGCATCTGGTCCTAGGCAGGGCCACTGGGGTGGATGCAGAGTTTCACTGGAAGCCTGGATTTCCAGAGTGCTTATCTACAGCCCAGGATGGAGTTACCACCTTCTGATCAGGGGCCTGGCAGTCAGAGAATGATAAAATTGGTGAGAAACACAGCTCCTTTCCACAGGCTTCTGTGAATGAATAATTCTCATCTGCAAGGTGTGAACCCACTGCAGCTACAGTTCATCCAAGACAGAAAATGAATGGAGGCCCAGCTCCCCAGTTCCTTGGCCATGAGACTTGGAATGCTGCGAAATCCTCGTGATCTTGAGTAGTCAGCCCTAGCCCTTGGCAGAGGGGAAGCGGTCACCCACAGAAGCACTCCCTGTGGCCATGGTTTAAATGTTCCCACCAAAACTCGGGTTGAACTTTAACACAGTCGTGAAGAATTAAGAGGCAGGAACTTCAGAAGGTCAGGGCAGCTCAGCCCCTGAGAGTGAATTCCCCTTCCTGGACACACAGGTTAATGCGTTATACCTTGAGTGGGTGTATTATTCCTTAAGTGGGTCTATTGCACAAGCCAATATGGCACTACCTGGCCCTACAATGCCTCTGCCATGCCATGGCCCAACCAGAGGCCCTCACCAGATCCTGGACTAGTGCAGCCACCATGTGGTGGACTTCCCTACCTCCTGAACATAGAGCCTGATAAATTATTTCTTATGACCTGCCTAGTCTCAGGAATTTAGGTATAGCAACAGAAAACAGACCAAGATACCACTGAAAGGCTTGTCTCACCATGGGCAGCTCTCTGTGGTTCACCTTAGTCCAGACTGGACTGTCCCTTGGTGGGGTGACAGTGCACACACCCCTGGTTCAAAGCAGACCTTTGGGACCCTGTCAAGGAGGGAACCTCAGGGCTGTCTGAGAAAGATTCTAAATGAACGCTGTGCTCCAGGGTAAACATAAACCCCACAAAACATTTGTGAAATGTGTGGGCAGGGAGTTCTTGGCTGTGAAACTGACAACCACAAAAATCCACAAAATACAAAAGCATACTAAAATGCCCAGAATCTTTTCTTAATATTTCAGGATTCTTCCAACATTTTCTAAATTTCTTCTCCATGGTTATTTTCTCCACCACTAGTAGTAAAGAAGAGTATGCTTTCTGTTTGAAAATCCTCAGAGAAGGTAGCACTATATTGGCTTTATCTTTGTTTGTTTCATTTGAATTTTTTTTCAGGAGCGAGTCTAACCTTTTCTATCATTGTCAAGAATCCACTGAATGTGCCTGGAACTCTTAGAACTTAAGGAAAAACAATAAACTCCTCGCCTGAGAACCTGTAAGTTGCTACAGCTGTTTTCTCTAAAAATGCTGTCACTCTTGTTTTCAGAAGAGGAAAGTACAGTACATTTGTTAAAACCATGAACTCTCATAAAATAGCTACTATGTCAACAGCATTTTACTGAATTATGAGAAATACAAAAAGAAAGAATTATTTCCACATCTTAAAAGTTCAAATAAATTATTGTTCATCAGTATTGCACGAGTCACTAAATTATAGGTACTAACGCTATGATTTCAGAGAATATTTCCTATAGGGAAAATATCCACCATGCAGCATAAGTGACAACCAGTGGGACATTCAGAGACCAGCACACATGACTGTGTCCTAGGAAAGAATGTAAAATTTATTCAACATTTGTTCCAAGCCAGGCTAGCAAGTGACACTTGGAATAGTCTATTTCTCTCCGATGTAGAAGCTACCCCCATGGCATAGATGGGAAAGCTGAGGCTCAGGGATCCCCAAGAAGCTGCTCCTCCAGAAGTCTGTGAGGAGGAAACAGCATCAGAACTTGGAACTGTAAAGGTTTCCCAGACTAGCAGCTGCATAGCTTCAGAGTGTGGCTCATGGCAGCCCGGGGCCCACAAACCTTCCCCATCACAGCCCAGCTTCGCCCAAGACCTCAGGTGGCTCTACCCACATTCAGCCTTGCACAGTGCTGCTCTAAACCACACTGAAGAATGGAGCCATGGAGGCACCGTGTCTAACTGTTCAGAGAGGCTTGCTGTGATGGTTTGCATAACTGTGATTTTCTCATGTATGTTTTTCTGTGCTTGCCTCATGGCTTTCTTGAGCTCATCTCTCATCTCTACCAAGGAAAGTGCAGAAGTGTGTGTCCACATGGGTGGACACACGAACACACAGCTAAACAAACTTAAATGAGGGCCAGTTCTCCCCTCCACCCCTTCCACTGCTGCTACCAGCTCCAGATTTAGAAAGTTCAGCATGGTGTTTGGAGCAAACAACAAAGGAAAAATCTCATCCAGGGATGGCACCACCCAGCAGGAGGCATAGGTCACAGCCTCCTGGGCAGCCAAGTCCGCAATGAGGTAGCAGAGTCTGGGACCATGGCTGGGGTGAGGAGGAGGCCTTACCATGTCCACCAGCTGAGCGGGGCCCATGGGGACCAGCAGAGGATGGGTGAAGGCAAGCGGCCCCCCGAGAATGACACGAGGTCCCTGGGGGATGACATCACTGTCACAGCCTGTCCCGAGAAGCCTGTGCCTCTGCAGCATGGCACCCACATGTCATCCCACCTTGTGTGGAGCCATCCTGCCCTTATACTCTGAGAATCAGTTAGTAATGACAAACCAAGCCTGCAGTGTCTGTCAAACTATGCGTGTCTTCTGCAGCCCTCTGAAGTGTATCGGAGCAGCCCAAGCACACTGAAGTGCTCTCTGAAGTCCTCCCTGGCCCTTGCTTGAGATGTCCATTTACCTCTGAGCACTCTCCGCCTAGAGTGGCCTCCTCCGTCAGTCCTGGTGCCACCTCTTGGGTAGGCCATGACCCTAGCAGCACCCTGCGCCCTGATCTCCATACACACCCCTGAACCAAGTCCTTCCAGAGAACCTCTTGGGAGTTTGCAAGCTGGATCTGAGAGACCCTAGGCCTCTCTGGGGATGGCAGCCTTAAAAAGAAGAATTCAGGAATGTCCGTGGGCTTGTTTTCCCTCCTGGCCCAAATGCTGGTATCCAAAGAAAGGACACCCAGCCCTGAGGTCCGGAGGCCCCCGTGGCTCCCTGGGGCTTTCTCTGCTATTTCATGGTGATGCCCATATGGGCAGCCTTCTGGCTAGGACACAACAGGAACCAGATGTGGAAAGCAGACCATCCCCTGTCTACATGGAAAGCAGATCTGAGTCACCAAATGTGCTCAAACAACTTGCAAGGATGCTAAAGCCAGACACAGTGGTACACGTCTATGATTCCAGTGCTCGAGAGGCTGAGTCAAGAGGATAACTGTGCATTTGAGGTCAGCCTGGGCTACCTGTTGAGACCCTGTCTCAAAAACCCTAAATAAATAAGTAAACACACACACACACAAAACCTGCAATGACATATGTGAACTCACAGCACGCCTCACAGGTGCAAGTCCTGGTGGCTGGGTGGACAAGCGCCAGCTTCCTTCAACGTGTTTAGGTGAATTTCTTGCCCGCCAGCATCCTGCATGTGGGGACAGGGCTAAGTCCTAAAGTAGAGGGTGGGGGGCACAGGGAGGCTCCTATTATCACAGAGATGGGGGAGGGGACCGGAAGTAGGCAAGCCCCAGCTGCAGCCACCCGCTGACGGAGGAGCTCCAGGAGATTCTGGGGGAGCACAACCCCAGCCACAGCTCCCTGGGGACCTACAGAACCACCTGGTGAGCAAGTTCCTGTCACTGTAAGTCACCCAGTTAGTAGGTCTGGGTTACAACATCCCCAGAAACCCACACAGGACCAGAGGTGCCAGTGGGGACGTTTGAACAGAAGCCTCTGAGGGCAGCTGGGTGGGCAGTGTATGAACAGGGACCCAGGCCATGAGGCAGAGCAGCGGCCTTCAGCTAGCAGGCAGAGGCACAACCCAGGCAGGAACCCTGGGCCAAGAACGTTCTGGAAGAGCCAAGTTTGGAGATGAACACGGGGCAGGGCCATCGCAGAGCCTAGGTCAGTGGCTGAGTCAGATATGCACATCTAATTTTGTTGGTAAAATAATTCATCCTCTCGAGCACGGCTCAGCCTCTGCCACTGGACAATGCATTTGCATAATACTCTGGCCCGGAATCCTTGCCTGCTAGGAAAGGTACCACCATGGGGTAGTGATTTCAGGCAGTGACACACGGAAGAGACCAGAGTGGCATTCCCAGATGTGGGCTGCATCCCAAGTGACACACAAATCAACAGGGTCCTCACCAATACCAAACCCTCCTGCAGGAGAATGTGCTGTTCACACTGCCAAGGTTCATGACCCCAGAGCAGTCCCCTCCCCTGCAGATGCCCTTGCATCCCCTCCTAGGCCACCAAGTGTGGCTCCCTCTTTCCTGTCTCCAGCACTGCTGCCACTTGCTCCTCTGGCATTAAAAACAAAACAAAACACATGCTTGTAATCCCAGCACTCTGGGAGACTGAGGCAGGAGGCTCCCACTGGGAAGAACACCAATGGGACTGGCTGCCTCCCTTCCTGCAGCTAGGGGGCCTGACATTGGTTCTGAGGCAGACAAAGGTCATCTCCATGCCTGGGAAAGGCGGAGACTCAATGATCATCACATGGCCACTGCCTATTCTGATAACTGTCCTTGTTCTTGCCACAGTGTGGAGAAAACTGTCGCTGGCTGGGGAGATATGCATTTGCTAAAGGGGTGCAGAAATATGGGGAGACGTGTGTGCTGACCAGTAAGTATGGAATCTAATCTCCCCCCAAGCAGACCAACCTCCCAGGGAGACAGAGCAGCTGGGCTCTGGGTTGGGACATTCACTCCAGGCTCAGCACTGGCATCAGCTTGGAGATCATAAAGAGGAGAGGGGACACCCCGAGTCCCAAAGCTGGAATTGGTGTGGTTGTGGGGTTGCAGAGACAGTGCTCACAGATAGCACATGTGGCTCAGAAGCCCAAGGTCACATCAGCTACCACAGGCTGACCAGGCAAGGCTGGGACATGGGGGCCAAAGCTCAGGGAGATGGAAGGGCAGGGACATCTGATGGTATCACTCGACAAAGGCTCAGGTTTCCCCAGCTGGGCCTCTCTCCTGGCTAACCTGTGACCTTAGAGCCTCTAATTTCTTCTGTGTGACCTTTGTGTGGCCTCTTACACAGTAGGAGGTTAGCTACAGCCAAGGACCCTGGGGCGAATGGCCAGGGCAGGCGTGGACACAAGGTCACAGGCCAGTAGCCCGCTGATTGTGTGTGTCACGGTCATTTAGTCGTGCAACACAGGCTTCATCAGCTTGCTCACTGCACAGAGCTGGAAGGTGTGTACTAGCCCAGCAGGGAAGGTCACCCATGAGCACGGGATTAAAAAATTTGTGGGACTTGTGCACCAGGTTCCCATTTATTGTCCTGAGAGATCTGGTATCTACCCTGCCTCAGAAGGTCTTTTGCCCACAGAGTGGCCAGCTGCATGCTGAATGTATTGGCTAAAAGTTGGCCGTCATCTGAGCTCAAGGAAAGACACCACTAACAGGGAAAGAGACAGCCTGCGCAATGGCAGGACACATTCACAAACCACTGCATATGCAGTGAAGCACTGGCAGCCAGAATATATAAAGAAAGCCTGAAAATCAACAAGAAAAAACTAGGTGTAAAGACTTTCCTCCAAGGAAAAGACACAAAAGGCAATGCTCATCTTCACTAACAGTAAAAACTCAAACCGAAACTACAGTGAGCTACCTTGCCTTACCCATGATGGCAGCAATAGCTTAAAAACAAACAAACAAAGAAACTCCAAAGATAGTGCTTGGAGATTTGGATAAACTGAGAAACTTGTGCACTATTGAAAATGCTTAAATATAGCTATTGTGGCAAATAGTGTGAGTATTCTTCAAAAAAAAATTTAAAATAAGATTTCCGTGTAAGTCAGCCATTCCACATGGGGAATAATACCCAAAGAAGAGGAAGCAAGAACTCGGACATTTATCACCCACGTCAGTAGCAGCATTACACGCCACAGTTCAAACATATACACTGTTTCCCTGAATAGAAGACTTACCCAGAAAACAAGTTCTACCTGACTGTAGAAGGAAGGGCCCCTGAGAAGATAATAGAGCTCATTTTCAGGGGCTGCCCCTTCCACAGTCAGGTAGAACTTACTTTCCGGGTAGGTCTTCTATTCAGGGGAAGGTGGCAGCAGTGACACAAGTAACCACCCATCATCCATGTAGTGTGTGACACAATAGTGTCCAGCCCCGCCAAAGAAGGATGTGTCCACCCATGCTGCAGCACCATGAATCTTGAAGACCCTGTGCTAAATAAACCAGCCACAAAAGCACGCAATGTGTGTGACTCCGGTTAACTGTGTCAGGCAGAACAGTCAAGTTCACTGAGACCAGAGCATGGAGGCCACCTGAGCTGAGGAGGGGGACGGAGTTTCAGTTGGGAAAACAGGAACATTTTGGAGGTGAATGGCGCTGACACAAAAAATGTATGCAGTTTGTGCCAAAAAATAAAGCTGTATACCTAAAAATGGTTAAAATACTACATTTGAACATTTAAAATATTATGTCTATTTTATCATAATGTTTAAAATGTGAATGGATCACGTTAAAATCAAGGAAGCAACCCAGAAGCAGTTTTGTATGTACCAGTGAACAAAGGAGTGACTGGGCCCTCCAAGGGCGATGGCTCTGTCCACAGATCTGTCCCCTTTAGCTGTTCCATTATCCAACTCTCAGTGTCCACAGGGCAGTGGACCCGGCCAAGGGGACCCAGCCTGGAGATGGACAGGATGCACCTGCTCTTCAAAGCCAGGCCCGATAGACACTGTGGCCATGAGAACAGACCAAGCTCCTTTCACAGCCCCTGAGGTCCCTGCAGGTGGCCTTGGGCACCCACAGACCTGGGTTTCCCAAACAGAGACAGAGATCACAAGGGGCAGGGAGCCTGCATAATGACCCCTGAAGCAAAAGGATAGAATTTCTCTGGCTTTTTCAGTCCCACATGGCTGTAAACCTGTCTGAGTCTTTCCATAGGCACACACTGCATACACGGGGAAATCAACTGATTTTCCGCTTCAAAACCGGCTTTAGCCTGTTCCAGGGTGGTCCCGGGTCAGTCCTCCCTCTGATCCTGTTTATCAAGTTTGCCTTTAAATGCCCTTCAAAGACTATTTATGGGCCAAGATTTCGGGCTTTGGAGACTGCTCTTTCAAGATACAGACACGCTTAAAATCCTGTCCCTGGGGCTAATGGGCACGTCACACAGTGGGGCCCAGGGAGGGTGGGATCAGTCCAGCAAAAGGCTAAATATGACAGAGATTAAACTCACTGTAAACAAGAAGGATTAAGGGTCCAAAGCCAGGCTGCAGTGGGATCAAATGACACAGCCTGTCAGAGAATAAGGGCTCCTCCAGAACCTCAAGAAAAGGCTGAGCAGGGCCCAGGACTGGTATCTTAGGCTTTGCTCAGGAAGTCAGCAGTTGGGTACTTAACAGAGCAGTCGAAATGTGACCAAGGGTGCAGGCCACAGCACTGAAGGCCCATGCACAAAAAATGTCAGGGCTGGCTCAGCCACCGCCTCTGGGCGTTATAAGCTCGAAACGCCATCAGCTGCTCCTTTCTTCTTGGCATGAAGGCGCCCAGGGAATGTCTGTCCTGGCCACACTGTCCTTTCTGCAAAGCTTTCTGCAGCGGCTTCCTTCTCAGGGTGCACTTAGTGGGTAGGGGGCTGTGCCTGCTGGCCGCGGGGCTGACCCTTTGCAGAGAGTGCCCTCCCCCCCGCCTGGTACTTCTCTACCTCACTGGCCAAGAAGCTTGGCTTCTCCTCTCTTCCTGTAAAAACAATCTAAAGAGAATAAAAGGGAATCTGAAAATTCTAGAAATACTGAGATCTTTTTTGTTTTAAGCGAGTGAGTTGGAGGCAGATGTCATCTAGTGGCTTGGAGGACGCCTCCAACACATCTTGGTGCACAAACTTACGCACCCTGAGCTCCAGGACGCTTCCAAGGCCACAAGATGCAGCTGCCTCCTGTGTCTGGGGAGCTGTTGTGGCACGGGGGTAATGCCAAGGTATAAAGGCACCGTCCTGCAGAGTTAGCTCGGGGGACCCTGGAGTGCAGAGTCCTTTGGTAGTGTGAGCCCGGAAGGGGAATAGGCATTTGCCTGAGGATTTCTAAGCCTCGTTACAGAGAGCTGAGAAGGCAATGAGTCCAAAAGATGGTCACCAGGACGCCTGTCCTGGGTATTGAGAGATACCCAAGTAAGGTTAATGGGAAGGGGAGCTGAGCTGACTGATAACCACTCCCCCACACACCATCACTGCTGGATGTGTGCACAGCTTCGGCCTCTGTCACTCAGCTGTCACCGTGTGAGCACGGAGGCCAAGCTTTTTAGCGGGACAGTGGTCACGCACCGCCTCTCCCCACGTGCGCCCCGAATGTGCCACTCTGGATCAGAGGAGGCAAAGGGAAGGCTTCGGAGGTTAAGGACACACCAACCACACCAAAGTATACGCTTGTCATCACACTCCCGAGAAGAGGGGGCTGCACATGGGAGCCAGATGCGACTGTCGGAGTCCGCCCTGGTTATTTACTGCGCACGATAGTGCCAAGGACGCCATATCTGGAACCGAAGACGAAACGCCCACCGTCACACAGCTAAGTGCGTGCACTCTAAGGAGGGATGCGCCGTGCACGTGCCTTTTCCGGTCACGTCGGAAGCTCGGCTGCCTCTAGGCTAGCGACAGTGCAGCTGCCTGGGCCGACGAGCCCCCAGTAGCTGAGGAGATCTTAGTATTTGCAGCAGGAGTGACAGGGGAAGACAAGAGGAGCCCTGCAAAATGAACGTCGGAAATGCTTAAAAATCAACCTGTGTATAGTATTACACAGTTTCAGCGATTTTCGAAAGCAAATCTAGAAAAGAGGAGGGCGTTTTAGATGGCTTAACATAGAGTGATCCGCTGATCTCGCATGGCGGGCCAACAAACGGCCTCACGTGTTGGCTTTTCATTTCTTTTACCATTTTGAAAACAAATGATAATTTTATATCACCTACTTCCTGTGTAAGTTGGGCTTTTCTCTTCTTGTGGCCAGGTACTCAGGGATCAAGCCCACTATGAGTGCTGTGCATGTCCACATCCAGGTAGGGGCAAAGCATTTCGCCGAATTAAAAAAAAAAAATCCAGATAAGTACATTATTTGCACCATTTTCCTCAAAATGTTCAAGTATTCTATTCATCACAGATATCCACACAGATACGTATACCGAGGAACAAAGTGCTCAAGTGACAAGGAAAAGACGTATGACACGGAGTCCAGTGTATTCACCCCTGCCCAAATCGAAGCCATAGAAACACAAGCACTGCATCTCCCCTGTACCATGCATTTAGAGCCCATGGGAGGGTGGGCAGAGCCTCGCCCCAGGGGAGCTGGGTGGCCCCTGTGAGGGAAAACTGCAGGGCATGCCCACTCAGGGGACTGTGCAGTTAGTGTCTGCCTGCTAGAAGTGCAGGCTGAGATGTCACTATGGGTACAGGCATGGGTGAGATGTCAGACATGCTGGAGACAATCCACAGTGTCTCCGTGCAGGGCCCTCTAATCCCAGGACCAGAAGGGAGGCAGCAGGTGGGGCCTGCCCTTCCTGTCCCACACCTGATCCTTGTATGATTACATATGATTAGTATGTAAGAAAACCTGGGCCACTGTTTCCTGCAGTCTCCAGGGCTGAGGAGACCTGCAGTTGCTTTGTACAGGGCCGAGGGCTGAGCGTCTTTTGAACTCATCATTCACTTTCAGCACCAGCCTCTGAGGTCCTGGCACAAGGATTGGGCATCTGGTCACCCTTCGTGCTACTTCCCAGGGTCCTCGCTTAGCACTTTAGCTGCAGGACAGTTACCCCAAGATCAGCCTTTTTTCCCTCAATCACCAATCTACAGCCCCTCTCAGAGAAGAAGAGTTGAGGGCACCTGCAGGGGGTGCAGAGCCTTCGCCATCTCCCTGCCACGTGGCCCCCACACCCCTCCATCTGCAGCCAGCCCCTAGGCCTGATAGCTAGAATCAACCACTTCCTAATATCCCTGGTGGAAGCCGTTCCTACAAATCTCAGCCCCTCCACCCTCTGCTGATTCGTCCTCAAACGTACACTGCACACTGGCCATTTACCTCTCCATGGAACTCATATTCAGAGCTGTACCAGGAAGTAATGCACAAGCAGACTAAACAGTGTTCTACACATCATAGAAAGATGTAAAATGAAGACTAGAAACCTTGACCTGTGATCCCCATGTCCCTGTCCCATATGTCACAGCTCCCCTCTGTCAGAGCTCCTGGCTGGGTCACTGCTGAGCTGCGGACATCTGTTAAGCCATTCGCTTGGACACCTGTTTCCAAGCTCATCTCCCACAAGAAGCTAACACAGCGATTCCTTTCTCTGTTCCAAAAACTGAAACGTACCACGCAGGCACCGTGGTCCCACCACTCTAAAAAGCTTTGCCACGTTTCATCATCTTTCCTGTTTCTCTTCCTCATCCTTTGCAGTTTTAAGTGAGATACATTAGATGAAAGTTCTCAAACTTGATTGATAATCCAAATGGGTCATGGAGCATGTTTAAAATCCAAAGGAAAAGTCTCTCCCTTCTAAGATCAACTTAACCTCCTCAGCATCCGAACTGAAATTTTTATGTTGTTTTATGAAATTGTATTGTTGTTTTATGTGTGATTTAGGGGGTACAGTCAGCCAGGGTTGAGAACTATGAAAAGAGACCCTTTTATTCAAAATTAGGAGATTAACAAGAGGCAGAAAGGGTAAGTAAAGTCAATATGAAGAACTAATCAAGGTAAGAGGAACAAAATAACAAACACAAACTGATCTGGTAACTAAGCAATCCCCCTGCTGGATCCATACCTGTGAGAAATAGAAAACTCCCCATCTACACACAAGTGCTGACAACTGCTGTATCACAATTGTCAAGAATTGGGAACAACACAAAAATCTCTTGAAGAGAACTGGACACATTGTGTCTGTCCACACAGTGAAAATCTATCGAGCAGAAACTGAGAATAAACTACAGACACACACAAAAGCCAGGCGGTGGGGGCCATTACTGTGTGTGTTGTCAAAGCCCACCATATTGTAGCAAAAAAAGATAAATGCACTGTATGAAGATTATAATAAATCCAACATAAAGATGTGATTGGGGAACTTCTCTAACATGAAAGTGTATGGGCCAGTGATGGCAAACCTTAGAGATGAGGCCCAAACTGCAGCCCCAACCCACCCGTTTCTTGCAAAGTGCCAACACTGCAGTTAAAACTGGGTATCTGTTGCCGGAGCAACTTGGCTCATGTGCCAATGGCAAGGGCTCTGCGTGCCTACTGTGGCATTTGCACCATGGGTTCCCCAGCACTAGTCCAGGCTGAGAGGTTGAGAGTACGCTTGTGAGCCTAAATCAGCATCCTGTACTGTCAACCACCAAGTCCTAATCATAGTGACAGCTCATCGCGGCGAAGTTTCCAGGTTGCCTAAAATTCATGCACATCCTTGAACAGCTAATTTCTAAATTATTACTCTTTTAGGGAATTAATTCTTGTATCTTACAATGTAATACAGGTGTCAGATTTCATGGATGTTTTCTATGTGGTTGGTATATTAAATGTATTCACTACCAGGTTTTGCCTGATAAATAACATGAATGCAAATAGTGTTGCTCATTTCCCCCAACTTCTCCTATTTATCTAGCTTATTTTATATTTTAAAAAAATATATGTAGCCCAGGTTGGTCTTGAACGTGTGGTCCTCCTGCCTCAGCCTCCCAAGTTCTAGGATTATCGGCCTGCATGCCCCATATGCCTGGCTTTACTTAAACTTTTCATTGAGTCTTAAAATGTTTCGGAATAAGGTGAGCTGTGCTCAATATTGTTGATATGTAGACGTGCAGATGTGTTTCTGATTTTGTAGACAAAATACTACATGCCTCCTCATCAGTGCTGACTATGAGAAGTATTTTTCACTTACAATTTATGGGCTTTGGGAATAATTATATTTTCAAGGCTTTTAATCTAAAGCCATTCAGCCATGAATTAGGACAGTCATATGGCTTTTTTCCTTTGTTTCTAAATTTGATGAATTATATGAATAGTTTGTTTGATGTTGAATCAAGTGTGCCTCACCAGAGTAAAACCACAATTTCAATGCATCATAATTAAAATATACCAGAAATATTTCAAGTTTTTATAGCTGAGCTTCTGTACTCATTGCCTGCACATTTTATTTAGTGTTCTAGAACTGATTCATAGGTAAGATGTCAGCGTCTTTTTCTGGGCCCTAATTGTAGATTTGGCCATCAAAACCACACTTGTGATGTCCCTTTTCTCAGGTCTCAGTGTCACAAATTTTTCTTTTAAATTGCATCTTAGTCATATCTCAAATTAAGCATTTTTCCTGCATCATAAAATGTGCATATGCATTCAAGAAAAACACAGTAATGACCCCTGCCCCTTCTCCTCACGGACATGAAAACCTTCAGTTAAAATTGTCAGAACACCTTTTCCTCCCTCCTTCCTCCCTCCCTTCCTTCCTTCTGAGAAGTCCAGCAGGAGAGCCAGCAGGGTGGCAGCAAGTCAGGTCGAGGTCCTGGCAGGAGATGTGTGAGGCTGGCAGTGCCAGCTCTCCTGGAGTTGCAGCGGAGCCCTGGGGACTGGTCACATCCCAGTGGAGAGCCTTGGGGTAGGTGCCACCCTGGCCAAGTGATCAGGGATATGGTCACCAACAACAGGAGGACAAGAGATCACTCAGCAGCTATCAGGAAGGTGCCTACATTATTCCTTCCAAACACGAAGATGAATCTCATCACAAAGAAGCATTCAACAAAACCAAACCAACAGCCAGGCACATCTCGATCGTCAAAAGTCAAGTTCATGAAGAGTCAGAAATTGTCTCACAACAGGGACTCAAAAAAGACAGACAACCAGCTACAAGCCATGAATGTAGGCTGAGTCATTATGATCTACAGAAATGTGCTGGAACAACCAGGGGAGCTTGAAGGAAGCCTGAGAACCAAAGAACAGAAATGTGTCCTTTGGTTCCCTGCCACACCTTGGCTGCACTGTGGCTCCCCAGAGAGGGACATTGGAGCCCAAAACTCTGTGAAGAGCTCCAGTAGACACTGCTCAGGGGCTCAGGGGAAGTTCCGTGCTAGTCTTGCAAGCTTTCTGTTTGTTTAAAATCATGCCAGATAAAAGAATATACTTAGATGACAGCGGCGACTCAACACTGCCAACAGGACTCAAAAGACTCAAATTCTGTGTATCTTTTGACCCAGCAGGGCCACTGTGAATGATGGAGCCAAGGGTATAATCACAGGTGTTCACAGACATTTGGCTTTGAACTGATGTAGGATTATTTATAAGTTTTAAAAAAATGAGAAGCAACCTAAAAAATATTTTAATAGGATTTGGGAAAATAAGACTGGCATAACCATGAGATGAAATCCTAATACAGCCATTAAGAAAATGTTTGAGAAATTCCTTAATGGTTTGAGCAAATGTTGATGACGTATGTTCGAGAGTGAGGGGGGGAACACAGGTTTGAAAATTCACACTCAGCTCATTCCGTTACTGAAATACCATAGGAACAAGCACCTTGCCTCTCTCTCTGTGTGTGTGTGTGTGTGTGTGTGTGTGTGTGTGTGTGTGTGTAATACAGAAAGCAGATTAACAGCTATCTTTACCACAAGGAAGCCCAAGGTCCTCACCTGCTAACACACACCCTATGTCTCCAAAGCTAGGATAGCAAACAGCATCTATTTCCCAAACCTAGAAGATGTGATACAAAACCATGGTGAACATTTTCAATTTTTAAAAAAATGTATCACAGGAAAAGACACAGCACAGCTAATCCTTCTCAGGATGTTTTGCCTCACTTTGAACATACTTTTAGCATTCTTGCTGTGTTCTGCCACAGCTCTGGAAGTCCTCTTAGCAGATTCTCTAGTTGAGTTGTTGAGGACACTTCGATGTCCTGAATCCACTGGGAATGTTTCCCTCTCATGGTCATTTTGATGTCAGGGAAGTGCCAAATCCAGGGAATAAGGCGGCTGAGGACACAGAGTGATGTTTTTATTTGACAGGAATTGCTGTAAGCACTTCAGAATGGATTCAGGACATCAAGGCAGACACAAAAAAACACTCCAGAAAGAGGACTCCAGAACCACTATAGAAAGTGGCCAGGAGGATGGGACAAGTGTGTTTGAGGTGAGGGGAGGATGCTGAGGGAGATCAAATGCCTTTTTACTGCAGTGCCTTGTTTTAAAGTGACACACCCCCGTGGGCTGTGGTCACATTTCATATATCTCTAAATGGATAACAATTCCTGTGTGCCTGTGGAACTTACCACATATCATTTTTCAAACATAGTCATGGTCTTCTAAATCAATAATAGACTGTCAGAATCAGAAGGTCCCGCAGGAAATCTGGGGCCCTTGGGGAGAGTTTGATGGAGGGGATGACCCTGGGGACATCTCTCTCTACTTCAGGTGGCCTCTGTCTTTCAGGATCAAGAGACCCCAGGAAGCTGCTGAAGGTTGGGCTCAAGTGGGACCTGCGTGTCCCCACACCCCCTCCGCCACTACAGCCAATGTGTCACTGTCTAGAACCGAAGCACTCTTCACTTACTCTACCCTAAAATGGGTTGGAAAAGCAGAGACACTGGGGTGGCCTGGGCCAGGTGTGTGTCCTGTACGGTCCCCAGGGGAGGCTGCTGGCCCACAGGCTCTGCTCAGAGATGGGCTGGTCAGGCAGGCAGCCACGGACTCAGATCAGCATCTTCACTGCCCTTCTCCAAAGACTTCCCCATGCCTGGCTGCATGGGGTGGGGGCTGGCAAGAGGCAGGGACACGTTCGGTGACAACAAGTGGCTGTCCTACATCCTCCTAATAATGCCAGTCTGGAGGGCTTTCTAGGAAGGTGGGTGGGAGGGCATCCAGCCCGCACTTGGTGCAGAGGTGGGAAAGGGCAAAGGGTGGCACTGCCGTCAGTGGCTGAGCACCCCAGTAGCCAAGAGAAAGGGGCTGGTGATGTGCATCTCCTAGGTGACTCAGGACTTTGTCCTCAAGGCTGCTCCCTGCTGTTTCTGCATGGCAGTCACTAGAGGAAGGAGATCCCGCGGGATGAAGATTAAGAACATTGTTGTCTCTAATTTACCCCTCACTTGACTAAGGAGGGCTGGGAAAACAGATGCATGTAATTGTAAGAGGATTTTATTTCCCCATTAATTACAGATTCTGGAGCAGGAAGTATGGTGGGCAAAATCCTCACGCCCTGACCTTTGCTCCCCAGTCACTCCCACGAACATGATTAAGACCACGAACCAGCTGATCTTAAAATAGAAAGATTATCCTCAACCACGTGGGTGGCTCCAAATCCAGACACATGAGACCCCACAAGCAGAGCTCTTTCTTTGACAGGTGATCAGAAGAGGAAATCAGAAAGACCCAGGGCCCCAGAAGCATTTGGTGTGAATGTGTTGGTTTGATGGTGGAGGGGACCATGTATTGGTGAAAGAGAGGCCTAGGTCCTAGGAACACAAGCAAGTGAATCCAGCAGTACCCACAGCAACCCTGAAAGAGCAGTGACTCCCACTTTGCCCAGAAAGCTGTGCCGACCCCTGACCCTCGGACCTGTACAGCAATCAGCAGGCTTCCAGTTGCTGAGTGTTTTGTCATTTGTCCTGGAAGCAATTGTAAATTAATTGTAAATTAATACAAGAAGCTTTCAGAATGCATCCAACAAAGAAACTGCCATCCAGAACATAAAAACCACTCCTACAGTGCAAAGAAAAAAAAAATCCACTCTCTAATGGAATACGGGCAAAAGAACTAGAATGCTCCTTCTTACTGTAAAGCCAAGGTCCAGGGAAGGAAGCCTGTCCCTCCTTGAGGTTACAAACACTGATGGCAGGGAGGTAAGAGATGCTCAGAGTCACAACAGTACCGCCCAGGGCAAGTGGTTGCAACTGGCAGAAGCCTCTTTGGATTGCATGGTGTCTCCACCCTAGGCTGGCCAGGGAAGGCAAAGGGACAGAGAGCAACATGCCACTTATGTGACATGGATTAATCACAGACCTCCAGAGAAACCCTACCCAGATAGCCACCTTCTTTCCCATCAAAGAGAGCTTAGCTTTAGCAACTCAAGCAATGTCTGTGGAAGATTCCAGAAACCTGCAGTGGAAACATATGGAAAGCAATAAGAAGGTTTGGTTTTGATGAGGATGGGCATACCAAGTAGCAACGGTCATAAAGCGCACATATGTGCATTTTCAAAGAGAAAAGAATTACACTGTGACCTCAAAACCTGTTCCCTCCAGCAGGAGCAAGAGGTGAGGGTACATTCCTTTCAGTTGCCAGTGTTCAGGAAAAAAGGGGGCCAGAGTCACAGCTGGCGGCACTGTGAGGGTCTAATTAATCCAGTGCCCTTCCCTCCTGGCTGATGGATTAAGGGGAAGTGACAGATGTCATCTGTGTTAACTTCAGCAGAGCGCTTGTTTTCGTTCCACATGATTTACTCATCCAACCCAAAGATGCTGGCTGTTTGAGATTTTATCAGTGGTTCAGGCTCCACTGGGGTCCCTGAGAAAGAGGGCTGGTGAAGGAAGCCCAAAGTGGGGAATAGGGAAGGGAGACAGAGCTGGGCAGGCTGGCCTTGCAGGGGAGCAGAAGCCCAGTCCTTCCTGTGCTCATTCAAGGACAGAAACCACTGGGGATGCAGGTCAGCCCCCAAGCCCAGAGCTGGGATTCCAGGGAAATGGGGCAGATGAGGTTTAAACCTTGTGGAGAACAGATGGGGTTTGGAAAGGAAAGAGCCCCTCGGACCTCAGCGCTCTCACTGTTTCAGTGGGTACAGTAAGGGGACGCACTGCTGCTCTCTAGAAAGCTCTTTTGGGCCCCAGTTTTCTTCCCCAGGGCTGGAAGGGGCCAGTGCCAGGCACAAAACTGAGAGGACAAGGTCCAGGAACAGGGTGAGGACCCAGAAGATCACTCCTCAAGTCTGCCACTGATGCAGGGGGCAAGGCTTGCATCAGTCCCAGAACCTGGGGGCCACAGTGCAGGGCCCGGGACAAGACAGGGGCCTGCATCTGTGATTCCTGTACTTTGGGGCAGGGGTATCACAAGTTTGAACCCAGCCTGGACAACTTAGCAACTAGTGAGATCCTGAATCAAAACTACAAAGTGAAAAGGATGGGGGGAGGGGGAATGCTCAGTGTGGAGTGCTGGGTTCAGTCCTCAGTACTGAAAAAACAGACAACAGGAAAAAGACAAACAGGACCCAGGCAGGTTTTGGGGGTGTCAGCTGGTCCCCTCACCCACTCCCATTAACTCCTCCTGGGTCCTTGAAGTGAGGAGGGCTTTGGCACAGTGTTCCATTTGCTGGGTTTTCATGTAGATCTCAAACGCAGGTTGGGTAAGGAGATCGAAAGCCAAGTAGAAGACTTTGGGAGGCAGAGATGAGACAGACTGCAGAGCGAGGGTCCCCTCCGAGGAGTCAGCTGCCTGACTTCAGCTGGCTGAAAGGACAAAAACTCAGCAGTCTCAGCTAACATCAATTGCAGAAGAAAACATACCAAACTCAAGCCTTACACGAAATGGAGCAAATACTGAAATGGGTGGTTATTTAGCACACACCTCACAGTGACATGAAGCCCACAAGTCCCCGAGCCTCACCCTCTCCACCTTACCTCACAGGGCCCGAGGACCAGGCTTCTACCCTGGGTACTGCCTGTGGCTCCAGAGTGCACAAAGAAAACAGGCAACAAATTCCAAAGAGTGACCGTGAGCAGGAAGGCAAGTGCCTTCTGCTGGCTGGGAAAGACTCATGTGGAAAGAGAAAAACCAACCACAACCGAAGTTTGGCTGGGGGAGGATGCACCCTTTGCTTTCAGCCTATGAGAGACCAGAACCCCTGTTCTGGTCACCCCTATTTCTCCATATCCTGCCTCAGCCCTGCTCCTCCAATCTTGTTTTAAGTGTGTCTTTCAGGTGTGTGACATGATGTGTTGATACAGAGTCAACTGTGGGAAGCAAACTAGCAAACCCATCATCTTCCCTGCCCTCCACTCTGTGTATGGGCTAAGAGCATCCAAAATCTCCCCAATAACCCCTTTGGATGGCATGATAATCTGCATATTTGTTTCCCCCCACAATGTGTGCATTAAATCCTAGTATCAACATGGTGGCATGAAGAAGTGGGGTGATCACCATGGGGGTGATCAGGTCTTGATGGTGGAGTCCTGATGCATGAAATTTCTGATCCTTTATTAAAAACCAGAGTGCTGCCTTCTCCCCCCACCCCCCACTGAAAGATTTTTTGCCCCAGATGGGACACTGTAGCTGGTAAAGCCTTCGAGGCGAAACCAAGGGGTTCTATCTTGAGGTCATCTTCCCCGTCCCTAGGAATTCACCTATGGCACGAAATGAATACCAATGGGCTACCTGTGCATCACTAATGCCCCTTAGGCACCACCCCAAACCTAAACTACATGTATGCCCCCATACCACGTGTCTGGCAGAGAGAATGCCAGACCCTAGAGAGAATGCCAGACCCTGGAGGGTCAGGGGGTGGCTCCCCACATTCTTAAAATAAAGGTCATTTATATTTCATACTTCTTATCTTCTCAGCCACGCCAAAATCCTATCAGATGGTTCCCTTCTGCATGGAAAAATTCTATCGCCCACCATGTGAGGACACAGCCAGGAAGGCTCTGATGGTGAGAGACAGAGCCTCTCTGCCCAGCCTTCAGGTACCTTGATGGTAGACTGGCAGCCTCCAGCTCTGTGAAGCACAAATACCTGTCGTTTACAAGGCACCTGGTATTAGGAATTCTGTGATAGTAGCCAAAAGGGACTAGGACACCTCAGGTACTGCAGGTCAAAATCCTGGGGAAGCCTGGCCTCCCTGGTTCCTCAGGATTTTTGTGCTTCTTTTCAGATCTCGGATTCCTCCTTTGCACTGTTCAGGCAGGCAGGTCAGCTACTCACCAGGTCCTGCCCGCCTGCCCTCCTCTGACACCTGCCATCTGCCCACTCCCTCACATCCTGCTGTTGTGGGTCCCACAGAAACTCATTCCTACCACTCACCTGGACCAGGTTTTAGTGCCTTAACTAGCCTTCCTGTCCACACTGAATCCCTCCACTCACACAAAACACAACAACCCTTTCCAGGGCCCAAGTCTGGACTAAAGGCTTCTGGAGATTTCCCCTTGCTCTTAACAATGAAGACCCCTGTCCTTGCCTGGTCTTTACTCCTGTGCATGTTGGATCTGAGCTCCTCTGTTCAAAAAATGGTCCCAGGGGCCCCAGGGCCAGCTCTTCCCCATCCTGGGAAGCCCTCTTCCTTCCTGGTCCTTGTGGTCCAGTGGCCCAGTGGTCCTTGTGGTCCCTGCTTGAGTGCCCTGTCCTCAGGAGGCCATTCCTGCTGTGATACTGCTTAGCCGGTAGCCTTCTTCTCCTCAAAGCACTTCCCAGGACTTTGTCCAGCCCTAGCTTGCAGTGGGCTGTTTGTTGTCCTGCTGGACAGTGAGCACTGTGTGGCCCTGGAGCACTTCTGCTATTCACCACGTACCTGCCAGGCTCAGAAAACAGCGATGCCCTGAAACTCCAGAGGAATTACAATAGTCATCTGAACAGCATTTTAAAAAATCCTGTGCACAAAATACCAGTGAGCTACATAAGAAAAAGTCAGCTGGAGGTGGAAGATGTCCGTGTGAGGAGTATAGGGTGCCCCCAGGACACAGCATTGTCATAAGGCCTCAGGCCACACTAGATGACTCGAGGGCTCTGTTTTTCTTTTAAAAGATGTGACTTGAAATGAGTCAGGGCAGCTCCCATCTTGCTGACCTCCTGCTTGGTCTGACTCACCATCTTGTGTGCTGAGCAGACAGGGGTCTCCCCGACCACTGCAGAGGCAGGCTGGCTTCTGGGGACAAACAGAAGGGAGAGAGCTTTGGTGCTGTCACCAAAAGAGCCTGCCCAGGGCTAGCACGTGCAGCAACCCCAAGGCCTCAGCCACTCTCTGGCTCCACTCAGCCTCAACAGCAGAGAAGCCCCTGAACGGCAGCCTGGGGCAACCTGTGGAATGGCTTCCAGGCTCTGGGATCAGGGAGGAGCTAGTTGGGGCTGGAGGTGACACAGCCCACTGGAGCAAAGGTTTGGAAGATAAAAAGGTCCTGCCAGGAATCAGTCACAAGAGGGGATGACACCAAGGAAAGTTATTCAATGCTAGCATTTCCTAATCAGAACTCTGTGCTCCTTGCAAACACCCAGGGGCCAAGATCATTGTCTCATCCTGAGCTGAGAGAAAAAAACTGGTGCAGAGGCTATGCACAGCAAAGGCTGCTCTGCCTTAGGTGACACTTCTGAGGCACATCCCCTGAGCCCTTCTCTGGAGCTGGCCTGGCCACATTCCAAACAACAAACCCTAAACCAGTATCGGCCAGGAGACAGATGGCTGCTTGGGAGCCCAGAGCCCTTCAGATGCCTCTGCGAGGGGCCTGCAGGCCAGACCAAGCAGGAAACCAGGGATCCAGTGCCTTTCCAGGATCCCTGGGGCTTGGTGATCCTCTCTGTCCACAGATGGGGCTGCCAGCTCCTGGTCTCCATCAGCAGCAAATGGAGCTGCAGACTCCCAAAGGCTATCCGTGCCGGGAGCGTACACTCCACACACTGAGCACCCTCCTGGGTGCAATCACACAGGTGGACCTAGGGCAGAGGCCCAGCCTCCCCCCAGGAGTGTAGCTGTGAGGCACAGGCAGGGGCATCATCAGCAGTCCCAGTGCCTTTTGTGCCGAGCAGCATCACAGCAAAGGGTCCCCTACTAGCCCCCATCCCAAGTCTCCTACCTGGGGAGGAAGTGGCCAATGTGTCCATTCCCAGCAGACTCTGTGGACCAGGGAATTGCCAAGTTCCTTTGGGCATGAGAGATGTGACTAGGACACATTAACTCTTTGGAGTATAGCACCAACTGTACCCCAAGAACATTCTAGAAAACATTGGTGCCACCTTCGCTTTAATCTTTAGGGGTGAAAAGGTGGGAGGAAAAAGCCACGCTATTTAGCTGTTGTCCAGTTCGAGCCTGCTTTCAGGGCTCCTTTGACCCAGTGGGTCCAAGAGTCCTCCTCCCTCTGTCACCCCTTGCTCACCTGTCTAGCCTTCAGGCCTACGACCTCCCACTCTCCAAGGACCTCCCATCAGCCTTGCACCGGGCTTCCTCCACTTCTTTCCTGATCATCCACATGTCTATGTCTACTCCTTTCTGATTTTAAAAAGGTGCTAAAAATCACCTAACCCATCATGTTCACTTTAGAGAGGACACCAGGAAGTTGGGCGAAGTGAGTTCCACTCAGGGCCAGTCCAGGCATACAGAAGGACATGAACATATACACTCGCACGTGTACACACACACACCACAAGGATGTCATCTGACTGTCATGGTTCTGTCAAATGCACCATAGACTGGGTAAGGGATTTTGGAAGTTTTTAACCAAAAAAACCCAGAGTATTTCCCTCTCAATGGAGATGTAGCCTGGATGTCGGAAGAGTTTAGAATCATCTCTAATGCAGAACCAACCACACTTTTACATAGCCTTCTGCAATACCTTCACCTTAGGAGGCTTCCCCTCTCTAGAGGCTCCACCCACACGATGCTCCGCCCACCTTAGGCCCTGTCCCTCAGGCCCTGCCTAGTGGTAATTCTAGGATGGTGTGTAGCTAACATTGCAGTTCACTGATTTGCTCACTGGCAAAGGCGCTCACTCTCTTGTGGGTCCCTGGCAAGGGATTTGGGAGGTGCAGGGCCCCAGAGGTCAGGCCCTGCAGTGCCACCTGCTCACCCTGCAAAGCCACTGTCCCCTTCCCAAGGGGAGCTCAAAGGCCAGCCCTGCCTCTCTCGCCCAGAGCACTGACCACAGCTGTGAAACTTTCTTCCCGCTTACCTGTGAGGTGAGCCGGTGGTACTTCAGCACCACTCCTGTCCACAGAAATAATTTACAAAAGGAACCCCATTCTCACCAGCAGGGCTCTGGCTTTGACCTGTGAAATGTGCTAGACTGCTCGGCTTCCAGGTGGCAAAGGAACAAGAAGGGAAATTGTCAGTCACGTTCCATTTTCACAGATAATGTGGATTTTTTTAGAAAAATAATTTTTAACTAACTTCTTTTTAAAAAGAATTGATTTTTTTCTACATTTGATGAAATCGAAATACAGGGGGTAGGCTGGTGTTGGGCTGACTTAATGGAGACCTAAAAAGGAAATGATAGTAAAAAGAAAAATAAGGAACAGCGGCTAGAAAGCTGTCACCCAGAGTAGGCCCACAGACCACAGTGTCACCCTCATCACAGAGAGGGTGGAGGGTCACAGCATGGCCTAGCGCTGGACCGTGACTGTCCGTCGGGAATCTGACCATAGGAGCCTGCAGTGCTCCAACCTCTAGGTGACAGCAAAGGGCCCTAGAGGTCACCCTGGCAAACCCAGGCCTCCCCTGGGATCATAGCTGCTTTTGAGGATTTCGTGAAAATAATAAGGTTAAAGAATTCCAAGAAAGGAGCGTCTGAAATCAATTCCAGACCAGCCGCCAGCGATTCTGGGCTTTTGATGCTGTATTCAGTGCATTCCAGGCAAGGTCTGGTGCTGACACGTGGGTAGCATGCCACGCTTGGGCTTGTCACATGCCAGGGTGTCCCGTATCGGATGAAATGAGAGCATCTGTGGGGAGGACCCTCAGCATCTGGCTATACGGATATCCAGCCACCCTACAGGGAGCCAGCTGCTGTGGTCCTTCAGCCCCCGGGGATTTCTGGTACTGCTGCAGTGACTGGAGACCCTGGGGATGACCGTCACTTCACTGTGCTGAGATACAAAGATACAACCCCTAAGAGTCGAGATCCGGTGGTTCCAGAATCAGCGCCATTCCTGGAGAAGCCAGTCCCATTTCTTTGCTTCCTGCTTCCTCACCCAGAAAATCCAGGGCCTTTTGTGGACACTAAGTTCCCATGCAGATGCCACCACCCATTCTGCTCTCTCCCTCACTGCTCTGCCTTGCTCGGTCTGGCAGACTGTCTTACTGTACCTTTAAAGAACAAATTTCTGCTTTGTCTCTTTTTCCTTCTTTTACAAGAAACAAAGCCAGAGCCCACCTGCCCATCTTATAATTCAAAGCGATACTTTTGCTATTTGACTCCTCTCAGGCTGCAACCTGAGGTAACTTGGGGGAGCTCAAGACAGTTGACTTGAATAAAAGAACCATGGCCACAGTGTTTTCCAAACAAACACAGAATATCAGTTATCTCTTAAAGGTGCTGGCAGGCTCGTGGGAAGTTCCACCAAGCACAGCACTCCCTGCCCAGCCAGGGAGCTGGCAGGTCCAGCGTGGATCACCCTGTTGGACCTGCTGGGCAGGGCTTTGCTTAAGATACACAGAAATGCCTAGTTGTGCCTAGTTCCTTTCTTGCCAATAAGGTTTAGAGGCGGGACTGAAATGAATTTATGCAGGAGTCATAAAGTCCGGCCATAGCTTTTTTGAGTTTTGAAGTGTCTTAGGTCCGAAGGAATACAATGTTGGATTCTGGTCCAATGGGCTTTCAATAGCTCTGCATCCAGGTAACATCTCCCCTGAGCAGCAAGGCCATGCACAGGCTTGGAGAGGAAGTCCCTGCTTCCCTCCCTACAGTCACCTTGGTATAGCTACTTCCATATATCATCTTCCTTGTGAGCTGGACCTCACTAGCTCCTTGTTATTAACCCTGGCAGGGCATCTTCACCATTTAACCAAATGTCAAGAATCTCATCAGCTATTCTAGAAGAGGGATATCTCCTCCAAATGCACCAACCAAAGCAGTATTGAGACTGATGGTGGCTGCTGTAGCCCCTCAAATCCATCCCTATAAGATTGCGCTTCCATACTGTGGTATGAGACAAACAGTGGTGGGAAATCTCTCAAACTGTGTAAAGATATAGAGGACATGAGCAGAACGTGAGACCTAAAAGGTCTCTTCAGCTCCCGCGCACTGCACACAGAACCAGTCAGAAAGCGGTATTTTTCAGCTCCTCCTTTGAATTTGGGACTGTGTACAGGACCAGTCAGAAAAGTGCTATTTTTAGTCCTTCACTAACATTTGATAGGAAATCAAGTGAGTCTTTCAAAGGGGCCCTTGAAATGTGGAAACAAGCCCAGTGAGGTCTGATGGGATGGCCATGCCAATGCATGAGTTGTGTGAGGAGGAAGCCAGTCCAGGAATTTTGGACACAAAAGACCACTTTCCCTGGTCCTGGAAACCACTGTCAGTCTGTTTACCAGCCTGCTCTTGCATGGTAGAGCATACTTCTTTCTGCCTTCAAAAACACATTCCTCTCCTGTCCTTTCTGTGCCTCTCGTCTGATTCTTTGTTCAGGACACTGAGAACCTGCAGAGAATCCCCACGGGACATTATACACATGTGGCCTTTTTTCTACATCTCCCCAAGGAGGACTGTTCAGAAAGTTTTACAAAGCCTTCCTAGGGACAAAAGAAAGGGGATTACAAAAAACTGATAGAAAAAAATTCACACTGCTCTATTTCCTGAAATCATCTACAAACTTTTAAGACATTGTCCAGCCACCTATGAATGGTACTTAAGAGTAATCTTGTAACAATAAACATCCATGCCTTAAACTGAAGTGAATGCTGTTTTACTCCTTTGGTGATAATGCCTGTGAATTTCTGTAAATCTTCCACATGCTTGGAGCTATTATGTTGAAAAAGGCCACCCAGGTGGATGAATAGAAATTTTGAGCTGAAGGAGAAATAAGAGTTATGATTTAGGGACTAAATTCCATTCCGGAAGTTCAGCGCTAGGGAACATCCTCCCTGCAAAACGTGGACACCTGAGGGTGGAGCTGGAGGTCAGGGATGGCAGAGGGGCTTGTGTCACTGGAATCCCTGATGCTTCCCTGAGCAGCTGCTGTCCCTGGGCTTGTGTGACTGTTCTGCTCCTTCCTATTCTTCAGGGCAATGAGCCAGAGTTCAAGAATGAGTATCCCTCTGGGGAAGGCACCAAAAAATATGTTCAAAAGGAATAAACAGAAAGCTAAGGCAAGCTGTAACCTTCTGTGGAGAGAAGCTTTGCTTTGACTTTGTTTTTTTCTGAATGGAGGGATTTCCCCACTTTGCCGTCTTTGACCACGCTGTGTCGTGTTTTATTCTTTTTTCTCATTTTGGCAAAGAAGTAAGACTCCGAAGACCTCATTAGAGCCCTGATAAATGCACACCCCTTCTCTTTTGTCTCTCGGCCAAGGGCTGTGTCCTGGGGTCTGAAGGCTGAGTCAGCAGCAGGCGCAGGAATTCTCCCCAACAGTCGCTGGTCAGCAGCTTCATATTTGTGGTCACAATGAAGCACGTAAGAAATGTCTGCAGCTAATGGGCTGCAGCTGATGCACAGGCACATTTGTGAATGGGCCGTATTGGGGATTCTCTCAAGAAGCACTTTGCATTTGCAACATGCATGATCTTCATTCCTTGCTCTTTGTGCCAGCCCTGGGAGCCAATAGGAATTCGGTAGCAGAGGATTCTTTCAGTATCACTGGCAGAGAAGGAAGTTAAGGTGTTGTTCTTTCAAAATCTGAAGCACATGAATAAACAAAAGTGTTAAAGCACAAGAACAAGAAAGCACCTACAGAATGCTGCAGCCCTAGAGAAACCTCCACTTAAAAAGTCTGATGCAAACAAGATGGGAATGGCGCCGGGACCCCACTGACAATGGGGCAGAAGGATTTTTCCTCCTGCACTTGGATTTTTCCTCCTCCCACCCTATCCATGCACTTGTATCTACAGCCTAACAGCTCAGAGGAGCTGCCTGTGTGTCCCTGCTGTGGAGGGAGGAAAGTAAATCTCTTCTGCTGCTGGTGGCACTGTTTTATTATCATGTACCAGGTGTGACCTCAGAAGATCCAGTCACAACCGAGAAGAATATCTCAAGCTGATTTGTGTCAAACTTGAGAGGTCATTGTCACTACAAATGCACCCCAAAACTCCACAGGCCTCCACGACAAGCTCATGTGGAAGTTACGATATGAAGGTTGGCTATTCTACAAAGAGCTTCTGGACTGTCAGCTACACACACACACACACACACACACACACACACACACACACACACAGAAGGATCTCCAGAATCCCCAGTGACAACTGATATTGCTCACTCTGTGTTCACCCGGAGCCCACAGTGTCTGCTGGACTCTGTAGCCCTGAACTCTGAGGTCTCAGTGTGCACCAGATTCAAAGCTATGCCAGTCCCAGTGGTACTCCCCACGTCACTGGACAGGGGACATTCCAAAGCTGAGCTAAGGAACCTAACCCATCCTACCATGAAGTAGGTTTGCAGGTTCACTGACTGCCATGAGGGAAGAAAATTTTCAGGACACATCAGTAGGAGACACAGAAAGATTTCATCAGAAAGACATTTAATACACACCCAAGAATAGTGCAGAGCCATTCAGAGAAACAGGAGGCACTGTGATCCAGAGCTGGGTATAGTTATGGGGCTTGGGGTATCTTTGAGATGAGTGGTCTAGGATGTGTGTTCTTGTCAGTCACAAACGTCCAGCTGGCTGCGTCATGATGTGCACCATTTCCTTGTGCTTGACACCGAGACCCACTGCCCCCTGACAGTGCTGCTCCTGAAGGGTGGAGAAGCATGAGTCACAGGCAAGAAAGGCGGTCCATTCACAGGTGGAAAAGGCCAATTTTCAAGGGAGGGAAGGTTGCCCGGGTTTATTGTGTCTTGGGAGGAGAGAGAGAGAGAGAGAGAGAGAGAGAGAGATTCATTCAACTGGACTTGTTTCTCAAAGCTGTAGACTTTCCTAAGAGTACAATGTTAAGATTCCCATTTTTCCCTTTATCCTTCATTTCTCCTGCCTCAGTCCTGCCAGAGTCCCAAATTCGCAACTAGGAGCCACCTCATGAAACGTAGCTCTCAGGCCCTGCCAGGCCGGCACCTAAAGAGTCCACCTGAGGGCGGTGATGATTCGTCCTGCATGTTTCCTGCTGGACTTGGGTTTCGCTTTTGGATCAGGTTAGAACCTCAGAGGCATCACATTTGGACCATGTAATTGTAACCTCTTCCAGAATCCTATTTTCTAAATTACTCTTTCATGCTATGCCCTGGCCTTTCATCGGGTTTATTATAAGAAGCTGCCATAAGGAAACAACTCTCAGATTTCTAGTGAAAACATCTTTCGGGCCTTTTCCTCATTATGACTCAGTGCCCCACAGCTGAAACCAGCATGCATTTATATTTTGATAATTCACTGCCAGAAATCATTTTGTCAACTCCAAGGAACTTTAACGCTTCCTGTTTTCTGATAACAAAAACCATGAAGTATAACTTTTCTCAGGGTTTTCCCTGTCTGTTGGGAGGCTTATTTCTCTTTCTCTTTCTAGGATCTTGTTTTCAGCCTTTGGGGGCACAGGCCCTACATCTCATCCATCTTTTTTGCAAACAGACAATGTTTTTCAAAGCACTCATTATCGATAACTTCTTGGTTGATATCATTGGTGCTGAGAAAGAGCCGAATGTTCTCTGCTAAACCGGAAGGGATGACTGTCACTCCTGTTCTTCTGGCCACCTACTTCTGGCCAGTCCTTCCTTCAGGTGTCCACAGCCTAACCAAGATCGCCTTCCTTCAGGTGTCCACAGCCTAACCAAGATCGCCTTTGTTCCTTGAGCTGGGTTGCCCCTGGAAAGAGCGCAGGCCTCTGCTGTGTTGCCAGCCTCCTGGGCCTGTGGCTGCTTTGGCCTTCTTCCCAAGGGGCCACAGGTCTTCAGGGAAGGACAGACTTGGTGGGGCTTCCTGGCTGGAGCATTTCTCAGATGTGGTGAAGACCTGGGGGTCTAGACTGGACTGTGGGGGTCCGTAAAACCCCATTCATACCCTTCAGATGTTACCATTAGTACATTGTAGAGTGACCTTTATGTTCTCGGCACATTACAGAAAATTTCCAGGGTGTGTTATTCCAATCCCGGAGGCAAACGGAATTAGCTCCTAGTAGAATCTCTGCTACTACTCCATGGAATGAATAGAGATTCCCCTGGAAGGACATGGGGAGGAGGCTCTGGAAAGGGGAGAAAAGGGAAATCTAAGCCCTTACTGAAGTGCCACATGGCTATCTCAGAAACACTCCAGCGGCCCAGTTCCCCCTCCACTCTGCACCAGTATGAAGGGGTCTCAGAGCAGACATTTGGTTCTACAGTGAACTGGCCAGTGCTGGCCCTGAGAGACCCACTAAACAAAATGACTTGGAAAGGCGGAAAAGCCAAGGTGTCTATCAATTACTGAAGCAAAGAGGAAGAAGAGGCGGCCATGTAACTGCACTGGAACCCATTTCATGCCCGCACCCAGCTCATCACGATGTCAGTGCAGCCATGAACTTTTCCGGTCACCAGGACGTAGCACTGAATACAGGAAGCAAAATCTGTTAAAAGAACAGGAAACAGACACACAAGGCCTGATCACAAATATGGTGTATGTTCCAGTAAAGAGAAAGATTTGCCTTTAATCCTCCTCTTTCATGTCGACTAATCCTGTGGTCATCGCTTTTCATGTCGACTAATCCTGTGGTCATCGCTTTCCGCAGCTGTTCGGGATGTCCTCTTCCGTCCTTATGAAGGCTGGTAGAAAACACAGTGGATGCTGCCGCTGGGCACTAGCCAGTGGGAAGGCTTCTGAAAACATGAGTGTGTCCTCTCTGGCTCATTCCCCAGATCAGGCTCTGGGAGATGCCTGGCTGTTCTTCAGCCTCAGAGAGATCCTAACAGGTGAATATTTTACGACCGAAGACACCTAGGAAAAGAGGACTTCCAGAACCACTTCAGAAGGTGGCACGAATGGTTGAATGAGTCTGTTCAAAGTGAGGGGAGGATATTGAAATTTTGAAATACAAAAGACCCCTTTCCCTTACCCTCAGGGCTGCTGTGAGCCTCGTAGCAGCCAGCACAATACACCTGGTTCCCACCTTTAGTGTGTTTTGTGCTAATCTTTGTTTAGGACACCAAGAACCTGGAAGAAGCCCCATGGGCCCCTCCGTCTGGAAACCACATTGCACCCACTTTCTCCACAGTACTCTCAGCACCCACATTGGTGCACACACACACACACACACACACACGCATACACATACACGCACTGATGCCGTTCCCCTTTATCCTCTTTATTCTCTTTAGCATTTAACAGCACCAAACATTTCTCAGGTTTCATTTATTATCTTGTCCTGGCCCCTGCCTCCACCTCCACCTCACCAGAGCTCATAGGAAGGGACCTGCCTGGTTCTGACTTCTCCCCACTGTTGCATTCCCACCATCCAGCACAGTGCTGGGCTCATATTTGCTGAGCAGATGAAGAAGCTTGCTGTGGGTCCCAGATTTACAGTTTCTCTTTACTATGGTAGCATTAGCTGCTGGATCTCTGTTTTCCTTTGGTTCTTGGCCACTGAGTATGCTTGAGCCAGAGAGACACATTTTCAAGTGGCAGGACACTTCGTAAGAACCAGAGGGATCTCACTTCTCATGCTCTCCCTGACTGTGAGATGCAGGTAATCCCCTAAGACTTCACTGGACAGTCCCTCAGCCAACTGTAAATAGCATACATATACATACCTCTCACTGTCAAGCACTTGCTAATATAACACACACTGCTAATGGTCCCCTGAGATTCTTACAGGATGTTCGGGAGGTAGATGGGTAGTATGGCAACTTTACAGACAAAGCGAATTCTCTAAGACAGTAGATACTTCTATCAAGAGCCATAGCACTGCCCCAGCTAAACTGAGGTTCAAGCAGAGGAAGTCACAGTCCAGTGTCTACACAATTGTTCCTATATTAGGTCATTCACAGGGAAAGGTGGCATTTGACTTTATGTCCCTTCCAGCTCTAAAATTCTCTCTCCACCTGCCCATCCATGATCCATTGATAAATCTATCCTCTAGCTTCCTTACCTGATAAATTGTGTATGTTAACTTAGTGCAAATACATTCTTACAGCTCTATGAATTTTTCTTTGCTTACTCACCCACCAAGCTACTGACTCACCTGTCCACTTTCACTCATCTTTCCATCCATCCTTCCATCCACCCATTTGTCCACTCACCCACATATGCATCTCTCATCTGTTCATCTATCCATTCATCCATCCATCCATTATCCATCTATACACCCATCCACACATACGTCCAGCCCTCCATCCACCCACCTATTGTTCACCCAGCCACCCATCCATCTCTCCATCTACCCATCCACCCATCCACCATCTATCTGTCCATCCATCCATCAACCCATCCATCCATCAGTCCACTCTCCCACCTTCCTGCCTGCTGCGAGGATAAATTGGGATGGGTCATCCAGACAGAGAAGCCATAGCACAAGCCTTCCTGGCAGTCAGTCACTGGTAACATTCTTGTTCTCAAAGAACACACATCAGGACTCCATTAGTTATACCAACAGCTTGGAATTTGAGATGACAGAAAATTGGCCAAAAAAAGCAAACAAACAAACAAACAAATATGAAATTCAACCCGACAAGAAACATGAGAGCTAACATTTGGTGGAGAGAGGAGAAAGGGGAACTGTAACACATTTTTTGACACAGACAGTGTGGGAATTGGCCATGTCTTCAAATGCATTCAGTGCATGAATATTTTTAATTCAAAATCGACTTGACAAAACCACACAGAGTGCAGTAGAAGGAAAAGTACAGAGCGTGGCATCCTTGCCAAGTGCAAGGGCAATGCCAGCACATGCGACCACCCTCGCTGTGGGGACCTGCAAAATGAAGTGTGCACTGCCCCTGCTTGGGACTCAGTTCTTGCCGAGGAGATGAAACAAGTTTGCTGGCATGGAAGGGTGGCAGGGAGGAGTGGGAAGAACTTGTGCAGGCGTTCAGGGTGGAGGGAGTTTACAGACCAGGAAAGCTGGGAGAGAAGGCCTTGCACGGGATCCTTTTAACTCGGAGGGGCCTCCAGCTTGGAGAGGAGCCATGCTTAAGCCACAGCTTTCCTGGTCATTCAGCACTGAAACCTCAGCTCCCTGCATTCCTCATCCCTGTCAGTCTTCATCATCCATAGCAGCAGGGGTAGGAGACCAGGCAGCTGCCTCAGAAGAAGCCTCAGTGCTCAAAGCCAGGGCATGAGAGACAGCCATCTATACCAACCTTGTGCCCTGAAGTGGAGCCAGCCTGGTGCCTAAGGGCTGCTTTGTCCCAGGGCTCCTGGTGCTGCCTCCAGCGCCCAGCATCCACCCTGCTGCCTAACCTGCAGCAGCCTCTCTGAGTGATCTAGAGGCGTCTCTTGCCTTGAGCCCTCCCCAGGTTACCTTCGTAGCCCACTAAACGCACACACTAGGGGTTCACATGACACATCACCTCACTGTCACTTGGGTGGATGGGTATGTTCTCCAACATAGAGGTCTGAGGGCTTGATTTCTCTCTCTTGGGTCACCTAGTTCTAACACACTGAGGTCTTGGAAGACATGCTAGGAGGAATAGTATCCTTCTTTTCTAAAAACAGCTGCACTGAGATCACCCTCACCGTGGAGACCCCCAATGTAAAGGGTACTCAGCTCTGTCCACTCATCAACCCACTCCCTTACTTTCTTATAAATTATGTATGTGTGACAGCTCGGTGCAAATACATTCTTCCAGCTCACACACCAACTACACTCAAGGTGTACAGTACACTGGGACTTTAGCATATTTATAGAGAGCTGCAAACATCATCATTTAACTAATTTTCATGCCTCAAAAAGAAATCCTGTACCTCTCAGCTGTTAAGACCCTAACCCCCAAGCCACTACTAATCTACTTTCTTCCTAAATTTCCCTGTTCTGGATATTTGGTGTCCATGGAATCACGCAATCTGTTTAGTCTAGTGATGGGCTTCACTCTCTTATTTCCCACCCTGCCACAGACTCGCCCACTGGGGGAGAAGGAACAAGCCTTTTCATCTGTGCAGGTAACAGGACACGGTCCCAGTGAGGCAGAAAGCAGGGGACACGGATGCTCCAGGTATCTGTGAGGTAGCACAGGTGAGGACTCTGTCCATCCATCCTGGATGACAGCTTGCAGGAGAGGAGGTTGGGATGCAGGGTTGTGCTCAGCTGCAGTATTCAGCCTACCTCAGGGAAAGTCAGCAGGTATTGTGGACTAAACTAGTTTTTTGCAAAAAGAATTCAAAAAGTGAAGATTTGTGATCAACTTAAACTGAGCATTGTGTCTCTTCTTTTGAAAACCATTATCAGTGATAGAATTCTTTCTCCATAGTGTTATTGCTAACCTCTGCTCAATTAATCCATTTGTATTGACAAAAATCACAAAGCAACATTGCTGGGTGCCCTCATGTGTGGCCCCACGATGACCAAGGCCACTTGTGACCAAGCTGTGCTGAGCAAAGGGAGGACTCTGGAAACAAAGGACGTGGTTCCAGTCCATGAGAAAATTGTACTGCAGCATTTCCCAAGGAATATTCTTTGGCGTCGTAATTCCAGAGGACCCTAATAGGTATTAAATAACAAAAGAAGCCTGCACTCAAACAAGCTTATAAATCACTGATTAAACACGGTTTAAAAAAAGTTTATTTACTGCAGCTTTTGGGAGGGGGAAGGGAGCGTTTAATACTGCGATGTGAATTATGAATCTCTAGGAGGAGAATATAATATGCAATGTTTCCCAAATGCATCTGACCGCAGAATCCATATTTTAAGGCTATCGAGGAGGACTGCATTTCCGTGGAACACACTTTACACCAAAGCGAATCCCCATAACCGAAACAGGAGACAAAGTTCAGAGTCCTTTCCAGGAGGAAAGTTAGAAGGCTCGGGCCCTGCGGTTTCTGAGCCTGCTGCTCACTTCTCCCAGTGCTGTGACTGCATTGTATGTATGAATCACAATGCAATTCCATTACTTGAATGATACCAGTGTATTAATTTCACAAACCTGTGCAATTATCACATTAATATATACCTTTGTTCCAAATTATCATGCCTTGGAAGGAAATGTTTTTTCCCACCATGCATTTTAGAATGCTCTTCCCAGTCCCCGGGATTTCTGCAGTGTCACTCACACAGCAGGACTAGGGAAAGAGACATTGCGACCTGAAAGTGCCCGTTCACCGTTCTACCTTAGCCTGAGATGTCACCCAGGAAGGGAGGACAGGTCACAGACACAGTGGGAGAGCTCCTCTTACTTCATGCCCAGGAATCAGCCAAGTGCTGGCTACCAATGTGGGGACATCTGACTCAGTGTATGTGCCAGAGCCTGGCCAGGAGCATAGTGCTGGCCAATCTACAGACAGCCATGAAAAGCAACAGGAAATTTTATCAAATCTGTGGACTGAAAGATGGCATAAAACTGGGCAGGAAATTTAGCATAATGCATGACTTTTTTAGCTCTTTGACTGGCATAACAAAGTTCCACAAAGTGGGTGGCTTTAGACAACAGAGATTACTCCCTCACAATGCTAGAAGCTGGAAATCTGAAGGGTGTCTGGAGACCCAGGCTTGTGCTGAAGACCTCAGTTGGGGAGGCTTCTTTGCAGCATTGAGATTCTGGCATGAGGTGGTCCCAGTCCATCTCTGTCACCATCACTTGTGCCATTCATCCTGTGCACCTCTTGAATCTAATTTCCCTTTTCTTCCTAGGACACCAATCCTTGGATTGGGTTATGCCCTGGAGTGCATGATCATATCCCAACTCATTCACATCTGCTAAGACTCTATTTCCCAGGAAGGCTTCATTCACAAGTTAGGACTTAAATGCTTATTTCTGGATGGAGCATAATTCAACCCAGCACAATGACCAAGGGAAACTCTATAAGAATCTTGATAGAAAGAGTGAAAAAGAAAACACAGAAGCAGACATTTAATAGTGATCATTTACACATGTGCACATGTTCAGAAATGCATCTGAACATGTGTGCAGGGTGGAACCCTGGACTGAAGGCAGTGTGGGAGAAAGCCCAGGCACCTGAGTCACCCACAGAGTTCCCATGAGGCGAACCCACATGGAGGATGCCGGCAACAACGCCCACATGGCCTTTGTTTGGCATCCAGGTCCACGGCTGTAATCACCTGGACTCCATCCCAGAGTGTACAAATCCAAAGCACCAGGCTTAGTTAGAGAACCAGACCTTGGGACAAATGGCACAGGTGGAGGGGACACAAAGGACCTTTCCAGGAAATGTCCAAGACCCAAAGTGTGTGAGAAATGATAGAAAGAAAGAATGGGGATGTGAAGGGAACCGAAACTGCAGGAGAACCAGAGAACCCTCTTCCAGGCCAGTTTCCTGCATGTGCGGTTCCAGAGCCAGGACTACACAGATGTGAGTGTGTTCAAAGCAACACAGATAATCCTTAAAAACAACTGCAGTAAAAGACGTGTGGCTGTGAATTCCCTCAAAATCCTCCTCTTTGCTTCCAACACACTTCTCCCAACATGTGGGAAGCCGCCTATGATGGCGCCCATTTCCTGCTTCCGGGTTCTTCCCGGCCCGAACAAGCCCGCCAAATTGCCACGTCTGCCCAGCTACCGATGACGCTAGCCTATTAGCTTGCTGGGCTTGCTTTGCTATGATTGGATGCTGTTTTCCCTTATAAGAGGTTGTTCCTGCCCCCAACGGGCAGAAGAGGAACCAACGTTGAGGGTGGCGGACCTTGTTAGGTCCGGTTCGCTGTACGCAATAAACTTTGAGAGCTGATCCTGCTCGAGTCTGGCCTCCTGTCTCCCACGGCTCCGGTCACCAACACTCTTGCCACTTTCTGAAGCCGTTCTGGAAGTCCTCTTTCACAAGGGTCTGTGGTTGGGTTGTAGCGGCTTCCCTGATATCCTGAACCCACTGAAAATATTGACTTTCATGGCCATTTCAACTGCAGGGAAGAGCCACAAGTCACCCAGTGCCAGCTCCCATGAACAAGGTGGATGAGAACACACTGTCGTATTTCATTTAACAGAAATTGCTGTGAACATTTCAGAATCAGTTCAAAATATCAAGGTAGCCATGAAAAAACCATTCATGAAAGGATTGCCAAAACTGCCTTGGAAAGCGGCAAGTGTGTTAGATGTGAGGGGCAATTTTTGAGAGGGATTAATGGCAAGTGTCCTTTACGATAATAAACTTTTAAAATGTAACAGTCACTGTATGTTTTGATCACACTTACACAGCCCAGGCTAGGGGCTGATCAGCTAGGGGAATCTCACAGGGCATTCGTGTGGAGGGGGCATCTTTGGGGCTGTCACTCCTCTTGAACTCAGAAAGGGAAGCAGCATTAACCTTGCAGGGGATGACATGTGACTGGGCTTGTAGCACTGCTGTTTCACATCGCCAGCCTCTGAGTGCACAGAGACATCCATGATGCTTGCCTGATGGTCCCAGGGTGCAGAGGGCCTGGGCATGGGGGCAGAGGTCCAGCCATCCACTGTGGGCCCCGGGAATGCTGGGAAATTCCACTGAGCATTGTGAAAACCCACCAGGCTCCTCTAGCACTGCATGTCTGGGGTTCAGTGCTATAGATTCAGCTGAAAGGAATAGGATATCTGTCCCCAGCCTGGCACAGAGGTTTGGAGGGTGGGAGAATGAGGGGAGTCGAAGGACTGAGTGAGGTCTTAGCTGTGCCTTCACAGATGGCCAGCACCTGCAGGAGTTTCACAGTTCTGCAAACTATGAGGGACTCCAAATACGTGCACACATACACACAGTGACTCTTATCTGACCAAAGGTTATTCCTACCTCTTATCTACTTTACATACTGGGATTCTGGATAAGACTTTGATTTACATTTCTTTTCTCTTCTTTCTTTCTTTTTTTTTTTCAAACCATTAAGTCTAGAGAAGTAGACCACTTCTGACCACATGAAATACAGTAAGGTGCTAAACACAGAACTGAAAACACGAGGGAATGAATGAGTGTGTGAACAAGGGAGAAAAGTAATCAACAAATGACACAGCCAAATGCCAGAGAAGGCAGCGGCTGAGTGAGGGCTCACATGGAACCTTCAGGAAGCCCCTGGGGGTCAGGTGTCCCTGCTGTAAACTCTGACTCAGTGGCACAGACTCATAGGGAGGGAGGCCGGGCAATCCTAGCTCCCGAGTGCTGGGATTACAGGTGTGTGCCACTAGGCCTGGCTTCCCACTTCTGGGCATCTCTTACAGACTGAGGCACCGGCTTCCATGTCCTGGCAGGAGGCGGGAGCCTGGGTCACAGCCACTGCTGAGCTGCTCACTGCTGCAAGACCTCCAAAACAACAGTATAGTGGACATTGCTGCACTTGGTCCCCCAGGCTGTGGCTCATATTTATCTTGCCTGTGGGTCACAGAAGGAGAGAGCATGCTCTGACCCTGGGGTGGAAGGAAATAGCTGCACCTTCCTGGTGCTCACTAACTGAAGGCAAGCCTTCCAGCAAGCCGGGTGCCTTGGCCCGAAGCACTTGTGCAAACTGACTTGCAAGCTACCTTCAGGAGCATTTCCTGGATGAAGGACACATTGTGACATCTGTCCCACATAGCTGGCTGCTGTTCCTCCTGAGGTTAAGCAGGATTTGACACTGGATTGCAAGAACCTTGCCCCACTCTTCTGGTTCCTTGCCAGGAGAAGCACTTCAGTGAGCAGACCACCTATGAAAGCATAAACCCATGGGGTCTGGACTCCCCAGGATTCAAGGTCACCCACAGCCTCAAGGCTGTCCCGGACCTGGAGTCAGCTGCCCCCACATGCCCATCCCACTTCCTAGCCCCGGGCCCCGTGTGTGGCCCTGGCCTGTGATTCTTAGATATTAAATCAGATTCTCTTTCCTTCTTAGAGTCGATGCCAGTAGACAGGGAAACATGGTGCCTTGCAGCCAGCACAGGCTCTGAGCATCCTGGGGCTGGTCCCAGGTAGCAGTCCTCCCTGCTTTCCTGTCGCCACCCTATTAGGGATCAGCAGGGCTTTCTGATTAGTGCAGATATTACAGAGATTTCAACAGCCCAACTTCCCTTTGTGACAGCAAAGCAGCCACAGACAGTGTACCAATGAGAGAGCCACATTCCAATAAAACTTTATTTATAAAATAAGCCATGGGCCGTTGGGGCCATGAGCTGTGCTTCACCAAGCCTTGCTTTAAATAAAATTCCCCCTTTTATCTTTCTAACTTCATGTGTAAGAGAGTCACCTAAACACAGACTTAGGACATTGCTATGAGGTGCAGGTAGAACTCCCAAATAAAGCACAACAATCATCCAGTTAAAACTGATTTTCAGAGAAGCAGGCAATTATTCAAAACTCAAGACATCCTGTATACTAAAAATGAGATTCAAGTTTAACTCGGTGTTCTATCTCTATCTTTTTTTTTTTTTTTTTTTTTTTTTTTTTTACTAACTCTGCCAACCCAGGTACATGTGATCTTGGCTTGGGAATAATGTGTGGCTGGTGCCAGCCCGGACTCAGACAAGCCCTGAGGACAGCCCGGGGGATGTTTTCTTGTCCACCAAACACATCACAGATTTAGCTGGGCTAAAAATGGGGAGGACAAAGGTCATTGTGGGAGAGTAGGGCTGAACCGCAGCTCCCGTGACTCCAAGGGACAGTGCCCTGGGGAGGTAGTCCAGGCCAGGCTGGACAGGGAGCCAGTGGCCGCAGATGGCCCTGGGAGCCCCAGCTGGCCCTGTCTGCTCCAGACAGGCCATAGGACTCGCTTGCCCCCTGCACAGTCCAGCAGCAGCTACTGGCACAGAGCACCGTGACCTCACGAAGCAGCTGCCCGCTGTGTGTGCTCTTTTTTTCCAGAAGAAAATCTGCAGCTGCACCCAGCCTGTGCCCACTCCCCCATCTACCTCCCACTCGGCTGCTTCTGTGTCCTGGATCCATGGTTTGGGAACTCAATGATCAGTACCTGGTGCAATGTAACCATGTCACCAGGTTGTACCTGACATAAACCCATAGGTTTGTTGAGGATGAAAACTAACTTTGAAACAGTTAGAATGATATCATGGCATAGAGGCTGTTCCAATCATCTTCCAGCACTGGGAAATTAAAATTAAAATTAAACATGCAATAGGAAAGCGGCCACGGAGCTCAAGAAATTTGACACTGTACATCACCCCTTTCCCCCCAAAGTACTTTAAGTAGTAACCTCTTTCTGATAGTTTGCTTTGTCCATGAATTTTGCTTTTCTTTTTCACTATGACAGATCAAACAAGCACCGTACCACTGAGCTACACTCCCCAGCCTGATATTTGCTTCTTATTGATTGTTGTAGAAACATCGAAAAAATAAAATAAAGGGGGAAACTACAATAACTCTTCACTTCTGGTGCATTTTTACTTTCTAGAGTGTGTTCTATTCACAGGTATATTAACACACACACCTATGTATGCATGTTTATGAAAACTCTCCACCAGGAAAAATGGGGCATACCTGTAATCCCACTACTATGGGAGGCTGAGGCAGGAGGATTGCAAGTTCAAGCTCCCCATGGGAAACTTACAAAATTTTGTCTCAAAATGAAAAGGTCTGGAATGTGGCTTAGGGCAAAGACTGGATTGGATCCCTAGTATCTTGAAGGAAGGAAAAGAAGGAAAAGAAAGAGAAGGAAAGGCAAGGGAAGGGTAGGAAAAAGGAAGGAAGAAAAAGAGAAGAAAGAAAAATGAAAGAGAAAGAGAAAACCCTTGTTAAATATATGTTTAACACCAAGTTCAGCCCCTCCCCCATTAAAATCCATGCTGTGACTCCTGCCAGCAGCGGCCCATGACCCGCCAGGTCATGCAGGTGGAAATCCCCCTCCCACCGCTGCCCTTCCCTGCCTAGGGCTTTGCGTCCTCCAGCTCGGCCTCTTCTCAGACCTGGACCAGAGCAGTAGGTGCCACCTTTAGCTGGCTACAAAACAGAGCTGCTCACCTGCTCTCCAGGCCTAGGGGACTCCAAGGAAGTGACTCCAGTGGAGGAAAATCTAAGCTCACATTTCTCCAGCACCCCCTGTACACAAAGGCCACACCAGCTGCCTTGGGGTCAAAGGTCATAACCAGGTCACTGCACCCGGCACCACGCAGAGAAACAGAGCAGGGCAGGTTCCCATACCACGGTCACTTTTATTCCTGAATTCACCATTGCTAGAGACAATGGGAGGCAGACACCAGGACAAATGAGCGGGTGGAAGGGGAGAGGAAGGAGAAATGCCCCCTAGAGTACAATGCATGACTGTACCAGACCGGCTGATGCGGACCTGAGACATACACCAGGCTCGGAGCCAGTTCCTTGTACTCAATGACCTGGAACTCAGAGCCCTGGCACAAGCAGATGCTGGCAGATGCGATCCCATCTCTGTGCTTCAAGCGCCTGAATCTACCCCATCTTCATCCAGGCTCTTCCTTTGCTACTTGTTTAGTTTCTGGTTCAGGCCTAGAAGCAGTTCTCTCCATGGCAACCAGCCCAGCGGCAGCCCCAGCAGGGCGGGACCCCCGTGCACCCACCCTCCCCTCTGCTGTCCACCACAGCTGGGCACACAGAGACTCAGGGTGAGATCCACACTCTTGTATGCCTCCTCCTCCCCAGGGGAAGGTGCAGTGCACCCTGGGCTCCCGGGAGTCTTCAGTCCCATAAAGACAGAACCCTTTCTCTGCAAACCTCTCTCCTAGCAGGGCTGATGCTGTCACTGAATACAGGCATCTCTGCCACACCCTCCATCTCCTCCTTCTGGTGAGTCTCCCCAGTGTATTTCTCTGATCCCCTTTGATCGGAAGCAACTCTGGGGACGATGGATGGGAAATGTCTCCAGAGGAAAAGCCACAGGGCTGGGCCATGTGCTGAGTCTACAATAAATCGCTATACTGTTTATTTCATTGATGGAGTCTGGAACAAATCGCAATATTTAATGCACAATTATGGTTTCCATAAATCGTTCCCAGATGGCTGGGGAAAACAGCATTAAGCGGAAACAAGAAATGATCAGATTTTAATGAATGTTTGTTTCCTTTGCCTTGTTTCCTTCATAAATTCTAATTAATCTGTGGTTCGAGAAGTGTACCAGCTGCAGGGATGAGAGGAGACATAAACCCGCGTGTGTTTACCATGCATACATGCATGCGCGCATACACAGCACGGACACAAGGACACACATGCTCGGTTCATGCATGCAGCACTCATGGTGGGCTGTGCAGGGTGACAGTTATGTGTGATGTCACATTTCAGTACCACTGTGGGGAATGATGATGTTCCTCCTGCCTTATAGATGAGAGAATCAAGGATCTGAGTAAATTGGGATGGGTAAGTAACTTGTCCTAGGTCACCCAAGAACTTAATGATCAGGACAATGACCAAGCCAACTTTCTGAGGCCCGTGCACTATGTCCTTGTCACTGGCTGCCCTACTTTTCCCCAAGGGAGGATCAATATTCCCAATGGACAGATGCCAGGTGGACATCCAGGCCTAGAGAAAGTGCTGGTAGAGCCAGGTCCTCTGGGGCCCCAGCTATGGGTGCCCTAGTCAGGCTCAAAGGTGATGTCTAAAGGGTCTCCTTGAGTTCTTCCAGCTTCTGTCTCACATCGCCTGCTCACTGCAGCTGTGTCTCTCCCTAATAACTGTCTCACCAGTCCTACAACATGACTGCGCAACCTCCTCACCTGCCTCTTCATGCCAAGCAGTCACTGGAAACAAAATTTAACTCTTGGGTACTATTCTAGACACCATCCCTGTGGCCCTTGGGCACCTAGCAGTAGCAGCACTACCCAGACTGTATTCTGCTCCTCCACAGCGTCCCCAGTTCTGGGGACCTTGATGAGTCCTCTGTGAGTCCTACACCCAGGATTCAGAAGGGCACACAGAGGAGGTGGCCGTGGGACAGGGGACTGCTCACAGCACAGAAGCTGCCACTGGTAGTGTTCATGCAGGGTCCCTAGAGCTCTCGGCTGTGGCCTGTCCCATCTGCTTGTACCTGCAGGACAGTTGTGGCTGGGGCCCCAGGCTTCAGGCAGAGGCAAGTACAGTGGAAAGGACAGGCATTGGGGACCTGATAACACTGGGGACCTTTTGGCCCTGCTACTCCCAAGCGAGCTCGGCGGGTGGGGCTTCGGGTGTACTCCTCCCCTTCTGTTTCAAGGAAAAACAACAGAAAGAACCCTTGCTCTCTGTGTCTAACAGGTATTGATAAATGTCAATTACCTCACCAAAAGTCAAGCATGCACACAACCCTTATTTCTGTGGCAGGATCCAGAGGAAGCCACATGAGGTCATTCCTACTTTACAGATGATAACAGAGAGGTGGCGGGAGGCCACATGACTCAGGCAAGCTTCTTGATCAGCAAGTGGCAGATTTGGACAGGTCTGAGCCCTGGCACCAAGCCTCTCACAGTGGAAATGCAGAGACTGAGGCCCACTGAGCAGACCCACTGAGCAGATTGCCTGGAAAGAGATTCCAGGTGACTTCCAGGGAGATGCTCTCCCAGGCCCCAGCAATCCCATGCCAAGCTCCCACTCCTAGGCTCTCAATTATCACCCACCTCGCCCCCTCCTCTCGCGTCCACCAGACACTGTTAGGGTGCTCTACCAGGTCCAGGCACTGCTTTCAATGTGACAATAATCTTCTGGCCTCAAATCCACATCCAAGTGGGACAAAGATAGAAAATACTTTCAGCTTAAAGTAATTGTCTATAAGAAATGATAATGATATGGTTAAGTCAATCTTGTCTGACTTTAAACATCAAGGAAAATGCCAGTCTGCCTTGTGATAATTTGCTTCAAGCCAAAACAGCACCTGTCACAGATTCTGGGGTTGTAACAGATGCATCATGTGAATGCTAAAACAGTGACAGAGCTTTGGAGAAAGAAGAAAAGAAGAAGTAAAGAGGAGGAAGACAAGGGAGACAGAGCAAAACAATCCAAGAAAGCAACCAAACACCAGACATCTCGAGGCACCTCGAATAGCTAAATCTGAGAACATATGAGCAACAACATAACGGTATCAGAATCAGCAGGACATAGTGCACACCCGTCAGTCCATGCCGATCTCGATACACCACTGAATGCAGCCTGAGCTCTACCTGAGGGTGGAGTTGTGGTTCATAGATGCAGAATGGTTAGAAGGTAGAAACAGAGAAGTAGTCATTTGGAAAACCACAGTCACAATTTCCAGGTACACGAATTGCTTGCTGATGGATGCTAATGCTGGTGGGCAAAAGTGGGACCAGGAGCTGGCTGTGAGGTTGGCCATGAATTATCTCCCCACAAGAGAGTTATTAAGGACAGAGAAAAGGCAGGAGGAATGGAGAAACCTGGCAGGCACCGCCCTCACCAAGTCATCCTGGTGAACTGCGTGAGGTGTCAGCACCCAGACTCCCTGACATCACACAGCGAGGCACGGTAAGTGGCACTTTGGGGGAATTCTTGTCTCAATACACACTCTTAACCTCACAAGGAAACACAGAGAAACCCAAAGCGAAGTACAGTCCTTTAAAAAGCAAACTCGTGTGGTCAATATTCTGAAAATTATCGGCGAGGTCATGAAACACAAAGACTAAAGAATTGCTTCATGTTGAAGATCAGAAGACCCCGAGGGACTCTGGGGCAGAAAGAGGGGCTCAAGGGGCAAATGGGTCCCATCCTCGTCAGCCTGAGACTGCAGTAGGGTCATCTTCACATCTGGGTGCTGGGGAAAGGGACTCAGGGATCCCTTTTCATCTTTTCACAGTGCTTCTGCAGGACTAAAATTATTTAAAGAGAAGAGTTTAAGAAATATGTGCTTTATAAGGACAAACCCAAGAACCACCGAACAGAATGGTTGTACGGAGCCTCCTGGGAGGATGGGGCGCCAGGCAGATGGCAGAAGCGTGCCGGGAGCCCTGTGGAATTGCTGGAAATTAATTTGAGTTATGCCGGTAAACAGCTGTGCTCCATGGGGCAGGGACAATGTTTTACGCCTTCAGTGTCTGACCTGATGCTGCATCAGATGTCGTGGAATTAATTATCCAGTGTTAGCAGCGGTGGCGACATAACAAGCTGTGGCACATCCAAGCGTCACGGCAAGTCACAGCGAGGCTGCCGGGCAGTGGCTCTGCAGCTCCCGATTGGTCCGGCTTCATGGGGCCTCTGACAGTACCTTGCATTGCCCAGAGCACCGTCCCTGTGTGCAGAAAGGGGCAGGGGCTTGGTCCGCCCGGAGGAGGAGCGCTACTTCCCCAGCCCCCGGGCTGATGAATTAATGAAACTCACAGGGAAGCAGTGCCTGACAGCATCCAGGGTACTTTATTCCTACTCTCCACACTCTCAGATATAGTGCTCTGCATGTAGAGAATCACCTAAGTGTGTGTGGACATCTTACAAAGGCAAAGGAACAAGGTTTGAGCATATAAATGTGAGAATAAGCAATTAGAGAGAGATGGATAAGCAGATAGATAGATGAGAGACATAATACTGGAAAAATATACTTAAAATTAATAAATTCCAAGGCAGAAAGATGGCATCCTGGGATTCTTAAAAAGCTAAAACCGTAACAAAAACAACAATAAAATTTACTGTATTACTATAAAAGCTACTTTTTCAAAATCATTTCTTTGCTGATGATTTATGGAACACTACAGATCACTCTTGTACTGAGCTTGCACACACACACACACACACACACACACACACACATATGAAAAAAGCACAACACAAATTCAAGCCCATGCCAGCTTTCCTAATAGCTAATGCCAGTTTCTTCAGTTAAATCATAGGAGCATTAGCTGGGTACCTCAGTGAATACTTGTTGAATGAATAAATGACTAAGAAAAATCATATGTATCTTTGTACAGAGTGAGAGTTAATGCAGAGGAAAATAGTATATAGAAACAATCTACCAAAAGCACACAACTTTGTACAACGTGGAGAACTTAAATCCTTACACAGAGAAGTAGGTTCAGGGCTCATGTCAAGTTTCCTTTCACACTTAACAACCTCGCATTCTCTCCTCAGATCTATTCATCATCTTTCTCCCTCCCTCTCTGCTTCCCTCTCTCCATCCCTTCCTTTCTTTCTTCCTTTCTTTCCTCCTCCCTTTCTTTTTCTTTCTCTTCTTTCTTTTTTTCTTTTTCTGCCTAAAGCAAACTAGAAAGGGCAGATAGCAAATTTTGACTTCAAATGTCACTGCATTCTGGCTCCAGAGCCAGGCTTGTGTTTGGCCAGCGTGGATGCCCTGCTGGTCTGGGAACATCTTTTGCTGATGAGCTCATTTCCTGCTCAGTGGCTCTGTGGTACCTGAAACCAGCCTTCAGCTCCACCCCAGTGCACTCAGCTCCAAGCTCTGATCAGAGCTCCTAAGGGCGGCAGGACCAGCCCCTCTTGCTGAGTGCCCCACACTCGCCACTATTGTAAACGCTAATATTGTGTACAGTCATCCACGTATTGTACTCCACATATTGTAATCCTCTTTCTAGTTTTCCTCACAATCCAAGAGGTTATATTTGTAATCCCATTGAGGCGTTATTGGAATCCTCAAGCAAGTTAATTCCAATCTCCCACCTCCAATGGAGTCCACAGAGAGAGTAAAAACATCAAGACACTTTCCAAGTGAAGTGGAGCCAAGGGGTCCTAAATCCAATCCTCATGAGGGTGTGCAGACAAAGGCCTTGATCCTAGGCCTCTCCCAGAATTTATTATCTTGTGAAGAAGGGGTGGTTCAGGGATGAGTGACAGTGAGGATGGCGAGAATTACGTGAGTAACTTGAGCTGGCTGGCCAGGTAGAGAGAAAATCACCTCTGCAAAATGCAGATAAGGATACCAGAAGGATCAATTTGCATAATTCAATTAAGGTAGCAACTGAATTGTTTTAGGAGCTGTTGCATCCGGTTTCTATATGTAAATTTTGTGCCCTTGGGAGTCATAGCCTCTTTACCTTCAGGCTCATACCCAGTTGACATTCCTGGAGCCAACTGGCTCTGCCATCCTGCTGTGCTCATATTTTTTACAGAAAGCACTATGCGAGGAAAACAGGAGACTGTCTGATGGCTTTAGAAATTACACATGAGTACCTGGCTAGCCTTATTTGCAATGCTTAAAGCCAATTGAAGGAGAAGGAAATACCATAGTCAGCTGTGTATATATCAGTGTAAGGAAATAAGTCTTCATATAATCAAAGTTGTAGCAATTGTTCTGCATTCAAGGGGAGACACTGGAATTGTCTCCCACATGGCACACACAGTCAGTCCCCCAAGAGGCTGAGAAAGGCCTGGTGGGTTACGTTCTGTCTCCCTAATAGACATGGCACTCCCAGGGTTTTCCAGCTCATGGAGTTTAGCTAAAGCCTACTCAGGTGCATGTCCTGCGAGTCATGACAGAGGAGGGAGACCACAGGCCCTGCTGCAGCCCCCCTGACCCCAGCTGCCCTGCAGGGAGAGAGAAATGAGCACTCCTGTAAATCATGCTGGTGACCAAATCTACCTTAACCTACTGGCAGCTTGTATCCTCTTGATGGGACAAGTCTTTCCCAGAATGCTCTGGAGAAGAGGACAGTCATGAAAGTCTTTAGTGGCATAAAGTGTCCTGCTTGGGATCTAAGCAAAAAAAAAAAAAAAAAAAAAAAAAAAAAAAAGTCACTGTCTCCCTTGAACAGTACTCTAGAACTTCCCTGGTGACAAAGGAAACCAACATCCAGAAACCAGGCAAGTCACCAGCCTGCTGCGTAGTGGACACCTGGGCTGGAGGTGGAGAGACCGTCTCCCCGCAGCTGACACTGTGTCAACTCTTGTCCTTTAGAGCCATCCCCAATTCTAGAGCCTCAGACCTGGCTGTTGAGGTAGCACACCTCCTTGCCACCAGCACCGGGAATTGGGCTGGGTACAGACTCCAGGTTGGGTAAAGAGTTTCAACAGGCATTCAGGAGGCCCTGTGCAAGCCAGAAAAGGGAGACAGCTCACAAGAGCCAAGAGATGCTGTAGAAGGAGGCAGGCAGGCAGGCTGAGGCACACAGAGACAGAAAGGTAGCCTTCCTGCTCCTGGGGCCCCTTACCCCAAGCCTGGGGTGTCCCTGGAGTCTGGAAGCCCTCAGCTCCACAGGGAAGGGCAGCTTCTTTCATTCAGCAGCCTCCAGTTTCTTTCTTGCAGTTCTGGAATCCAAGCACACAGGATGCTGGTGGCCTGTGCCTCCCAAGCCCCTTTCTGTGCCCTTGGTGTCTCTCCTCAGTGCTACTGGGCCAGCTGGGGAGTCTGTCCCTGCCCCGCCTTGCTTCCAACTGCCCCAAGCCCTGGCCTCCGGGTTCAGGCTTGAGCTGGTCTGGCATCCTCCTTTCAGCCTGGCGGTTGTTACTGTGGCGCTCATGGCTTTGACTCTGACCTGCCTTGGAGGATGAAGAAGATCTTTACCACTGACTCTAAAGTCAACCTTTTAGGCTTTCTGGGCCCAGCACTTCAGCCTTCAGATCACAACATGCCTGGCTCTCCCAGCTCCAGCCTACCTGGAACTCAGCTTGCAAGACTTTGGCTTCAATCTTGTTTTAGTTTTTCTCTACTGGGAATTGAACCAGGGCTTCCTCATTGAGATACTTCCCCAGTCTTTTTTCGCTTTTTTACTTGGAGACAGGGTCTCCCCAAGTCACCCAGGCTGGGTTTGAGCTTGCCAACCTGGGTCCCAAGAGGCACAGCAGCAAACATAATGCCAGCGATGTGCAGACAGCTTTGAAATTGTCACCCTATAATGGGACTGCAAGGGAGGAGCTTTGGATTCTGGAAATCTTTGATTCTCCAAATGCATGGGTCGAAGGCCTGCATTTGGCTCTGCCACAGGGTAAGGAAATCTGCACAGCCACATTCCTGAGGGTGCCCAGGACTCTTGGGAGCTGGGGCCAGTGCACGGAACTCTACTGCTTGACTGGTTACTGCTGGCATTAGCTGAAGATGTTGCTCTGGGTGTGGCGGGAATTCCATGCCCTGTGTCATATACAGCCCTTAAATCTCCAAGAAATCCTTGTGGTTTCCAGCCTGTGGATGGCAGCGTTTCTATTTTCCAGGGAAGAAATAGACTTTTTTTCACATTTCATGGATCTGGGCAGGGGATGGAGGAGTTAAATCCTCCCGAGTGACTCCCGCCATGTAGGAGAAGCCCATGTCCATATTTCTAAACCCCTAATTAAAGCATGTCAGGATCAGCCACCTTCAGAGCCTGCAGTTACATTCCCTAATAAGAGCGTCAGCGCAGCTTCAGGTGATGAATGATTTTATCGGCATTATCAGATTACACGGAAGGAATGCAGGAGCCTGTGGTGTGCTGCCTGGGAGCAGGCGCCCATCCTGCGGGGAGTCTGGGCTCTCCGCCTTTCAATCCATTTCTAATTGCCCTAAAAGATAACCAGGCTGAGGGCACTGAGTAGGTCAGCCTTCCCTTATATTAATCTAGGTCCACCGCCAGTCTTGTCTTCAGATCTGTCTGTCTCTAAGCAGAGAGCTGAGCTCCAGAGTCTTTCAGTACTGTTCACAGTTTTATAATCGCACACTCCTAGGTCCCTGTAGTACAAAGCGATTCCATTTATCTTTAGGGTTAATCGGTCATGGAGACTGCATATTGTGTAACTGGGCCAAGTCCTGCCTCCCTGTGTGACAACCTCAGTTTTACTAACACTGAGCTGTGGCACTTGGGAAGATTCTGTACCTTTCTGGGGTTCAGTCTTCTATCTGTGAAATGGGCAGAAGACAGCGATTATCCTGTAAGGGCCCTGTGAGGAATGTAACATGGGTGAGGCACCTGGCCTCATAGGAGTGTGCCGTAATTACACATGAGCCCTGTTTTTTGTGCCTTTGGTCATGAACTAGAAAGTATAGGGCTTGGGCTTCTGGTCCTAGACTCCCCCAAAATAGCCACTGAGAAAAGCATTCATGGGCCTCTGGATTCTCATGGTGACTCCGAGGAGTGGGAATGAAAGGCAGATTCACAGAAAGGGAAAGGAATCCAGCATAATGGTGAGTTATCAAGAAGCCACTGTCGCAGTCTGTCCTCTGTGTCTGTAATGAAGTACCTGGAACTGAACAATTTAAAGAAGAAAGGTTGACCTAGACTTACAGGTCTAGAAGCCAGAAGTCCAAGAGCAAGGTCCCAGCAGGGGTCTCATGTGGCTTCGACACATGGAGGGAAGCAGAAGGACAAACAGGTATATGCAAAAGGGGACTGGGAAGGAGGGACCGACCTGCTTTGTAGCCACTCACTTCTGTGAGAATTAACCGAGTCTCACAGGAGCTGCATTAGTCCATTCATGGAGGTGGATCCTATGTCTAATCAGGCTTTAAAGGATCCCACCATCTCTCAAAATCATGACACTGGCAATTAAATTTCAACATGAGTTTGGGCAGAGATTAACTATATCTGAATCATAGCACCCACCAAGGAAAATGGGGGCTGGATCCTATCTGGGAGTTTCCAAAGAGCATGTAGAATGCCCCTTGGGATCACCCTCCACAGGTCCAGGCCAAGGGTTCTCCACTGACTCCTTCCCCTCAGTAGAAGGGTACACTGCTAGCAAGATGGCAGACCATGGGCAACATGAGCCTACTGGGGAAGCCCCAGGCAGAACAGGAGACCTTTCCTTCCTGTGCAGGGCTGTGTGATAAACAGAACCTTGGGCTTCAGTCTGACACCCACTTGTTGAAACCAGAAGATATAAGCCAAGTAGTACAGACTGAATAGCTGGGACAGGCATGGTCTTCCCCAGAGACACAAGGGGGTGGGACTGAGGGTCAGTTCTGAACAATGAAAACAAAACTGAAAGGATAGTAAAGGGCTTTAAATAGCTCTTTGCAGTCTCTGTTCCTCTCCTGGTGCCTCTGAACAGCGTCCTGATGAGTTTTCAGGGATCCAAGATGAGAATTCAATCAAGGCATCATGTTCAGAAGTCAATATCATAGCTGTGATTGGCTAACAAACATCCCAGTGACCTGCTGATCTTAGTTCCCTGGGTTTAAGTAAACATGTTTGTCTGAGTCCAGATCCATTGCCCTCCAACGCTAGTTAATTTGAATAAAGGTCACCAGCACAGTGGACAGGTGATGCTCTGTCATAGCCCTCCCATCTCCAGGGGACTGATGTCACTGTGCCCGACTTGTCCCTCTGTGCTGGCATCTGAAAGTATAGATGAGGGCAGAGGAGGTGGCGAATTGCCCGAACATTGAGGGCTTGGTCAGTCTGGCTCCTTGGCGCCGGGTCCCCTGGAAGTTTCTGTGACGGATTAAGTGTTTACAGCTTCCCACTGCCACCCCGGCCCCGTCTTCCTTCGAGCCTGCTGTTAAGCTGTCAATATAAACAATGGTGCTGCCTTGGGCTGCCCTCCCTGTCCATCAGTCTCAGCAAAGCAGACAGCCATTGTCACTGCTGGCCACACTCCCATCGAGGGCAATGCTATTTCTTTCCTCTGTGTGGTCCTCCTTTAGCTGAGAAAATCTTTCCAGAAAGCAATGAACTTTTCATTCAAAATGAAGTTAGCCAACTTCCCCTTCCAGCTTTTCCTTCCCAGTCTGGAACATCCAGTGCTTCTACCAGCTCATACAACGTAAGTGAGAGGGGGTTGTTCTAGAAAATTCCATGACAAGAACTCAGGACTTCAACCCAGGCCACTACTTCTCAAGGGTTTTCCCTAGCTATACACAGTCCTGGAGTACCCACAACCATGCCTACGTGCCTAATAGACCAGCCTCTGAGGGATGCTTGCAAAGGATCACTGTCAGGGACCAACGGAGGAAATGCCAGGGCCAGAGGCTGGAGAAAGCTGCATGCTAGCTGTACCAGTCCCTGGTGTGCTTGTTTGTCCAACCCGGGAGCTTCTGGCCTTGTCACTTCAGGACTCAACCTGCGGTGAGCACCAGTTGAGCTGTACTGTGTGTAAAGGACCAAATTTGGAAGGCAACACAAGAAAAAAGCTATAAAATATTTCTTGAATAATTTTTATCTAGGGTACAGAGTATCTTGGGTATACTAAGTTCAATGAGCCACACTCTTAAGGTTGATTTCACCTTATTTTTAAAATATAAATTCTAGAGAATTTAAGTTTGCTTGCCTGGCTAGGGGTGAATTTCTCCTAGGAGCACTGTCCCAGACCTTTCCTGATTCCGGGGCCCACAGCCCTCCCAGAAGGGGGTCACAGCATTGCCTACGGGGTTGCGTGCTTTCTGGAGCTCAGGAAGGTGGCCTGCAGCTGTCCCCAGGCGGAGCCCCAGACTGGGCTCCGGGCTCACCACACACACCTGGGGGCAAGCACAGGACACTCCAGTGGCATAGGGAGCTGAAACAAAGCCCCTCCTCTCATGCTGGGGTCCTTGGCTGGGGGGAGTGTGTTCCTCTGCTAAGCCCGCTTTCTGTAACAGATTACCACCCCTGCTTGGTGGCTTCAAACAGCACAGCACTATCCTCCCTGGAGGCCAGAAGCACAAAATCAAGGCATCCAAAGGGCTTGCTCTGTCTGAAGGATGTAGGGAGGATTCTTCCCTGCCAGCTGCAGGTAGTTGCAGGTGTCCACTGGCATGTGACAACATCACCCTGGTCCGTGGTCCCATGGTCCCTTTGCCCCCTGCTCTTGTGGTTGTGTCACCTCCTTCTGCATCATTCTGTGCTCTCAGCATCAGACATGCAGCCCGTAGGCTGCAAGTCAAATGCACAGGCTCTCACCTGGAATTAGTAGTTGGGGCATTTTATAATTCTATGGGTTCCAAGCAAATATTTGAGATTCTCATCCCGGGAATTCAACCGGGAAGTGCCTCAAACCAATACCATTGTTATGCATAGATGGAATCTTGTGCGTGTTTACAGGGTGTACATTGCCCTTGTAAGCTTAACCCAGATGAACAAAGCCAGAATGGTCCAGGGGTGTCCAGAGCTGTTTACTGTTTGACTGGAGGCTCTTCCTGCAGAAAGACTGTGGTCAAGTCAGCCTTTCATCACTCAGGCCCTGTGCCATTTCCCAGGGTCGGCTCAGGCCACAACACGAGAATATTACGAGCACCTGTCTCCAGGTCAGAAGTGGCGCTAGGCACTGCTCTGCCCCTGGGGATGTTTAGGGAGAGGAAGTGCGAGAGTCACTCCCTGACCTCTTCCTAACTGCCATCATTAAACCACACTGAGGCCATGGGTCAGCTCATAGAGACTAGGGCAGGGCTGGGTCGAGACTAGCGCTGTCTCTGAAAGAGTAGCACAAGGGCAAGACATCCGCCCATCCATCACACAGTGAGGGCTTTACAGCCCTCACACTGCTCAGTGCACCTGGCCAGGAGCTCCCAGGCCTGGATTCTGTCTTTTCTCAACAGAGAAACAGAGCAGGTCCTATACCCGGCCTGAGATGGGCACGGTCGATGCAACCATGGAAGGGTGACTTTGTTGGGGGTTCTAATCATGGCAGGTGATGCTGGCCCTCAGTTCTAAGCAGCATTTCTAAGTTCCCTCTGAGCATAATGTACTGTGAAAACAAGTAAGTCAGGTAAAGGAAAGCATTAGAGAACAATAACGCGTCATGGGACAAATCCTGACTGTATGTGACACTTAATTTTCAGAACCAACTTGACTGGGAAAAGGGATTCCCAGGTAGCTGGTGCAGCATTATCATGGTGTGTGGCGGGAGATGAGGAGCCGGGAAGGGATGAGTCAGTGGACTGAATCAAACAGGCCTGCTATGTCCCTTTGTGGTCACCATCCAATTGGTTGAGGTCTGGATAGAAAAAAAAGCAGATCAAAAATAAACGTCCACTGTCTTCTGGAGCTGGTGTGTACCCTCCCCTACCTGTGGACATCAGAACTCAGGCTCCCTGACCCTCAGACTCCAGGACTGGTCTCAGGCCTCAGGCCTCACATGAGTTACACCATCAGCTTGCTGAGGTCTCAGTCTAAGTCACTGCACCATCGGTTTCCCTGCTCCTTGGGCATGCAGAAAGCCTATGGCGGGACTTCCTCAGCCCACAGGGTCTCGCAACACATTCCTCACAATGCATGGCCTCTCACCTGGCTGTGCCTGTCTACATCCAATTAGCTCTGCTTCTTCGAAGAAAGCTAATGCATTGTATTAGATTATGCAGGCTTCATCAGAGAAACAGCAGAGCGCAGAGAGACAGAGAGTCAGAGACAGAGAAAAAATTAGCTCATATAATTATGGAGGTCATAAAGACCCAAGCTCTGCAGGTAGTCAGGACTCTGGAGCCCCGGGAGTATACACAGGTCATTGCTGTCCAAAAGCTGGCAGGCTCAAAATCTAGGAAAAGCCAGTGTCTCAGTCTGAATCCAAACTCTGGGAGAGACAGATGTCCTCGCAGAGGCAGTTAGCACATGGAGTTCCTTCTTCGCCTTTCTCCCCCTCCAGGTTTTCCATTGGCTGGATGAGGCCCATGCCTTAGGAATGCCAATCTGCCTTTCTCAGCCTGTTGATTCGAACATCAGCCTCATCAAGAAACTCCCACAGATGCACCCAGGATAGTGCTTCCTTGGATCTCAGGGCGCTCCCTGGATCGGTCAAGTTAACACACAAAATTAACCATCATATTGACCACCACAAGACATATAGTAAGGACCGAGTGTAGCACTGTTTGCATGCCTGTGTGTGTGTGTGAGTGCTCGTATGCACCTGTGTGTGGGTGGAATGTAGCTCCTTGGCCCCCAGGGCTTGCTCTAGGAGGAAAAATTCATTTCCAGGTTGACCAGATGGAAGGCTGGGGGCAGCCTGGCTTAGGAAGGCAGCTAATGTCTTTGTATTACTCCTGTAATTATTATTTACTAGTCATGCTCAATAAGATGGGTGCCCCACCCAGGCCAAAATTTCTCCCAAAGCTCCCCTTCCGTGGTTCCCCTCACTCCTCAGGAAAGGCACAAACTCTTCTTTGGTTCCACCCTCCCTCTCTTGTCCTCCTAGACACCCTTCATCTGCCACACCCAGCCACAATGCCTGATTTCTTCTGAGCTGGCTTTTTCTCTAAAGAACCAGACAGCAAACATTTTAGGCTCAGATCCATTTGGTCTCTGTCATCACTGATCAACTTTGCTACTGTAACACAAAAATAGCCACACACGGGACATAGCCATGCGGATGTGGCTTGTGATCCAGTAAGTCCTTATTAATAAAAAGGGACAATGGCCTGATTTGGGTCCACAGAGCAGTTCATCATCCTTGCTCTTCAGACTCTTGGCCGAGCACACTGTCCTCCTTTCCTGTGACTTAGTGGGCTGTCTTCTGTTCTCCCAGCAGGACTCGGCCAACCATCCTCTCCTAGAGACTCTTCCCTGAGTCTCCAGCAAAGATTTGGCCTTGCAGCAGTTATCCTAAGCACAATTAAATACGCATCTTTCTGCACGTGCGTGTGCGATGATTTGGGGCCTGCCTCCCTGTAGCCAGCAGTGACACTGCCTTGCTCACTGTGGCACATGACTCAATTAATGTCTGTCAGTCAAACAGGTAAATAAGTGGGTGCCAGAAGGATGGATGGAGAAAAGCAGCAAGCATTTGGGTCCTGGGTCTAACTCAGTCTAAGAAACAGGGCACAAATAGGTCCGTATTTGTTTCCTTCTCGGCCACCAACATCAGACAGGGCACTGGGTGGGTATGACAGGCTCGGTTTTCTTCCCTTGCTGTGCTCTTCCTGGGGAGCAGGGGAGCAGCTCCATCTGAGGTCTCCTGAGGATCTCCTACCCTGTACTCACTGGCCTGGAGATCCAAGTGAGTTGCCAGCCTCTGGGACCCTCTATTTGCTCGCCCGTGGGGCTACTTGTAAGAGTGGAAGCAGCTATTCAACCCTCCTTCCTTCTGCATGGCAAACCACACCAGAAATCATAAGAACCAAAGTCCTGGAAAGCCACCAACACCTTTGGGGACAAAGCCAAACCCATGATATGCACTTCCCATGGAAAAACCACGGGCACCTGGTTTCTCCCTTCTCACAGGCAACATTAGAGCTAATTACAATGCTTTTCAGGAAAAATGTTGGCAGAATTTGATAAAATAACATATTCTCAAGACGTACCACAGTGAAGATTATCATAGAGAAGAGTTTGCAGCAATCTATATCCAAAATCAGAGGCCAGAATAAATAGATTCCGATACACACAGCCAATAAATACATTCAGAAACAGATTTAAGACCTGGCAAATGCTGATGTTCTAACTTTAAACAGCACATTAACGAGACAGATTGGAAATTACCTACATAGAAATCTCATTTACATAAAGAAAATGTATTTAAAATACAGATCTTAATGAAACAAAGCATTAAATATGTCTCCCTCCCTCCAGTGAAACCGTGACTGACGTGTGCGTGTGTGTTTATCCACACACGTGGCCATCTGTGTGCACAACCACTCTCCCATATTCTCTTCAGTTTCCACCTTGAGCAGATATGACTCCGGGGGTTACCAGAGAAAGTCTGTAGTTCCTCAGAAGAAGTACCAGGTCTCAAAGTCCCTCCTCCCAGGCCTGCAGGATGATCGAGAGCTTAGCTGGCTCACTGGTGGAGGACTCCTCTCCTGGGACCACAAAGGCTGTTATCCCATGACCACCAACAGATTGGCACTGGGCTGCCAGGCACAGATGGGACACTGATCCAGAGCCCACTGCCTAGTTTCTAAGCACTGCCCATCCAGAGTTTCAGATTCAGCTCCCGAGAGCCCTTGTGACCTTATTGAGGCTGATTTTCTCACTCACCATCTCATGCCACCCTCAAAGCATGCTGGGAAGCCAGAGGTGAAGTAGCAAATGAATTAGCTTTGGCACTCTTGGGGGATTAGAAAAGCTATTTTGGAACTTCGGCCACCCCAGGGTGAGAATCACCAATGTCTCCTGAGATCTGCACCATGTTGGAACTCCGGGCGCTGGGAAGCCAAGTAATCAGCTCGCCCCCCTGGTAAATGGCTGTGGCTCAGCAAGCTACAGCCGCCAAAGGGGGAAAACCACCAACATCCCCTGAGGTCTGCACCATGTTGGAACTTAGGGAAACCAAGCAACCAGCTCACCTCCCTGCTAAATGGTAGTGAGCCTACTGGCACACAGGATGAGAATCAAACATCCCACCTCCCCACACACACCCCGTTAGCAAATGGGAGCCAGAGATCTGAGCATCTCTTGAGAGGTTGACCCTCTGCAATATAGCAAATAAGGGGGATTTCCTTCTACCATCTCTTTGAAGGTAAATATTTTTACCTTTGTTTTGCTTTATTCTGGTTAATGGTACTGCTCTATTCAATATTCTGTTTTGATAAGTTCTATAATATTCTGTTTCATTTTGCTATACCTGATTGAAAGAACAACTATTATGAAGATAATGAGATATACTATGGTACCTATTACTGTTATCCAGGTAATCTGCTGTGAAGTTCTGTACCGATTTCACTATACTGTCTAAATTGGCTTTGTTCTGTCTTCTTTTGTTGTATTTTACTACCTTCAAAATAATAAAAAATTTTTTTAAAAAGCTATTTTGGGGTGAATCTTGGAGGTGTGATGCTGGGGACTGTCCGGTCCTTTACGCCTTCCTCTTCGGCACTGTTTCCCTGCTTTGCTGTCTGGTTGCCATAAACTAAGCATCTGTGCCCTGCCACACCCTTCCTCTGTGACATTCCTGCCCCATACCAAATCCCATGGACCAAATCCTATGGATCATGAGCCAAACTGCACTCGCATCCTTGAGTTGTAGGTATCACATGATATGCCCCAGCAAGGGGAAAGCTGACAATCCATATACCTTGGAGGTCCTTAAGGACCTCAGTGGAGAGGAGGCGAAGGTCATAAGGCAAAATTGCTCAAGGCATCATAGCCTGGAGCTGAGTCTAGACTCAGGGCACTGTGACATTCCCAGCCATGGAGCCAAGAGTCACAGCCCTCTGCCCTGGGCCCTGGACCTGAGTTGCGCCGCCAGACCCTTGGGAGCCTCAACAACTCTCTGTGCTTTCTTACCTGACCTCTACTTTCTGCTCTTTACTGATTCAACCATTATTTCTCCACGCTTGTGTCCCATAGAAACACTTCCTGGGATTTCAGCTTCTTGGGAGCTGGAAGAGGCATTCAATGTATGCAACCCTCCCCAGTTAGAACTCTGACACTGAAAGACTAGGTGAAGACCCTGTTTTCACATTTTAGTGGACTTGGTTCCTATGTGGGCTCTTCCCAATCTACCAACCACAGGTCTGAGGCAATTTCAGACTCTCTGAACAAAACTAGCATCCCTGTTCCCGGGCAGTCAGCTCCAGGTGGATTTCAGAGGAACCACAGCATCTTGGCTGTGCAAATAGAGTGGCCTTGTATGGCAGGAATGCTGGACTGAGAAGTCCAGAAGCAATAGCATATAGAAGGAGAAGCAGGTGGGAGCCTGGAAGGAAGAAAGGAAGGCACCTAGGGAAGGGTATGAGGAGGCCAAAGCAGACAGGAAGGGAGGCTCCAGGAAGAACCAGACAGGACTCTCACTGACTGACACCTCCTCTCTAATCTGCATCATGCTAAACTGTACAACAGTGTATGAGCAAGGGCCAACTGAGCCTGCAGGGTGGGTCTCGCTTCACTCCAAAGCTTCCTCCATGAATAGCTCCTCCATCTGCCTGGAGTTTTCTACTTCTCTGCCCACTTTGCTTCAGGTCTTGGCACTTGGGAATGGCTCAGTTAACAAGCACAAGAGGTTAAGCCAGTACAAGTACAGCCTGGAGGCTGTGGAGGGGTGTGTGTGATTTAAGAAGACACCTGGCCAAATCACCTAGTTCTGTCCTCAGAAACTCCAGGCCTCCACCAGGATTCCCTGTTTTTGCACCATGGTGTTGTTTTGAAGCCAGTTGCTCCTCACTGGGTCATTTGGGTCCCCAGGCTGCACCACTGATATCAGGGTACCTGTATCTCATGTCCAGGTACCTCACACAGCTGGGTGGAAGTTGTATGATGTCTGGGAAGCAGCTCTGGCTCATGTCAACCAGATCCAACCTTGGCCCCATAGCCTTGGTCACAGACCTGGTCCCATTAGTAACCAAGTTCTTGTCATGATTTAGATCTAACATGTCTCCCAAAAGACTTTGTGTGTTGAAAAGTGGTGATTTCAGAAGGTGATTGGGTCATAGGGGTTCTCGCTCCATCAGTAGGCAAATCCACTGTGAGATGATAATTTGATGGCATTGTTGGAAGGAGATGCAAACAAGGGGTGGAGGCTGCTGAAGGGAGGAGTCCAACTCAGTGCCTTCACTGCTGGCTCCTTACCTCCACTTCCTTCCTCGCTGTCAGGAAATCACCAGGTTTCCTCCACCTCAGTGTCTGCCGTGATGTTTCTGCCTTATCATAGGCTTAAAAACAATGGAGTCAGCTGACCATGGACTGAAGCCTCTGAAATCATGAGCCAAAATAAATCTCCTTTGTTTTTCTCAGGTATTTGATCCCACTAACAAAAACTGAGTAATACAGTTTTCGTCTGCAAAATGGAATGATTATACCAGGGCTGGGCTCCATGATGAGAAAAAAACTGTTTTGGGCATCAAATATGTCGAACTACTCACAGGCTTCATAGGCACAGAGTGAGGTCCTCAAACTCTGCCTGCAGCTCTCTCTGGAGGAAGCTGCTGAAGGCACTGTTTTGCAGACAGAGGGTCTCACCAACAAAACTTGAGGATGATGATCAATGCTCCAAGATGGAACTAGAACAAATTGGCCTGGAGTGGAATAAAAAATGATAGAAAATATAAAGGTGTATTTTGTGACATTTTAATAAGTTTGTTTGAGATGCATGGAAATCTGAATTTATTTTTACAAAAGAGTATTTCTTGCATAAATGGACTGGGAAATGTAATACCAGAGGACACCCAGTGAGGGCCTTCCCTCTGTGTCCTCTCAAGACAGACAGCATAGGAGAGAGTACTTTTATACCAAAGCCACCCCAGGAATAACTATCCCATTCCTGTGGTGATGGCACTAACTGCTCATGAGGGTGGAGTCTCGGTGACAGGTCACCACCTAAAGGTCCCCCTCCCAAGACCATCACAGTGGTTGCTGAATTTGAGCATGAGGTTTTCAGGGAACATCCCGTCATAGCAGGAAGCAACTCTCAAGTCTAGGGAGAAGTAACTTCAGTTCCTGGCAAAAAAGGCATCTCTGGTCCCCATCTGCCAGGCTCTGCAGTTCGTGTTTTTGTTAACGGTCAACTCAGAAGACAGCTGGTCTCACGCGGTCTCCAGAGGGCTTGCTCAAGAGCAGTGAACAGGACAGGAGAGCTCAAGACTCGGACTGGAGCTGAGCGGTTCCAGATGCAGTCCGATGTGGACTCAGCGCAGAAGCAGAGAGGACCAGAAGCACTCCTGAAGTTCTTAGTGTGTATGAGCTTGTGTGTGCGTCTACATGGGTGTGCAGCTGGAAATAAATACCTTGCATATTTTGTTTATTTTTCCTTTCCATTAAGGAAGGCTTTGCTCTTAGTTCATAATCTTTACTCTCCTTGGAAACCCACATCATACTGTAATAGAAGAAACCAAAACTCCCAAGATTTCAAGGCACACTGGACTCACTTTGGCTGGGAACAGTTTCTTCCGAGACTGCTCCTATTGTGGAATGCAATTTTACAAGGCCACTGGAGAATGCGGATGTGACATTGGATTAGGCCTTTTTCAAAAAGGGTCAGGTTTGCCTTAATAAGGCATTACAGCGCACTGGTGGGGAAACGTTCGCCAGCTGACAGACCTAGGGAAGAATGCCTTCTGTCACTCATTTCATTCAGACTGCAGGGTGGGGACCCAGCCATGTACATACAGATTGGAATGCAGTAGTGTTTACCGTGTGTGAAGAGGGCAGAGAGCCTAATTCTGCTTCATTTTGACTGAGGAAGGTGTACATTAAAATACACTTAAACATGTACCTGTAAAGCCACACACCTTTCTGCCCCATCAGCCAGATACACATCTGATATTATCCAAAAAGCCAAAGAATAAAGGCCCCGTGTGATGGCATATGCCTATAATCTAGTTCTTGGGAGGCTGAGGCAGGTGAGTCTTTGCAAGTTCAAGACCAGCCCAAACTACAAAGTGAGCCCCAGGGCAGCCTGAACCAAATAGTGAGACCCTGTCTCAAGACAAAAAAAGAAAAGAAAAGACAAGGGTTGGGGGACAGGTTGCCATAGCCCCATTATTCACACTCATAGTTTGATATCCTAACAGAGACACTATGGAACAGTTCAGGTCATTTGTGGAGCCTTGCCAGAGGCTAGCTGTTAGCTAAATACTCAAAGTAGATTCAGAGAACAACCAGCATCCTTACTACGAAGCAAGTGGAGAAGCATCCTCCTGACCCTGCTGGCGAGCCTTGGCGACACTTGCGGGCCTCTAGGTGGCTGTCTTCCTTCACCCAGAAACCAGTGCCCAAGTGACATAGGTCTCCCCTGGGCTTGAAGGACCACCTTGATGCCCCTTCCTGGGCCACTCACAGAGCCTCTGCACCAGCCCAGAGCAAGAGTCCCCTGAGAGGCGTGCCACGCCTAAGTGGGTTTGCTGCGATCTGGCCCAGTGAGCTGCCTGTCCCCTGCACCACTCCCTTCTCTAGGGTTCCTGTGTGCCCCTCGTGGAAGGGCAGCAGAGCTCCCCAAGCCCCTCCATGGCTTGCCTTTGAATCCTAAGCTCCCTTGAGAGACACTCAATACCCAGGGCACCATTGGCCTGAATAGTATTTGCAGTCTCTGGCTCTGCTGCCTGAGAGGAAACCCTTCCCTCGTGGTGCCCTCATGGGGTGCTGTGGACTGTGTGGGATTTGCATCTTAACCAGATCCCGAGACCCTGGTGCCAGCACCACTAGGACCGCCACACTGCAGGCATGGAACCTTCATTTTATGCCCACACTCACAGCTAAGTCATACTCTGAGTGACCTCCAAGATGGATGCACACACCCAGCCAAGGCCACTGGCTACCCTTGATTTGGGGCCCCTACAGAACTCCCAACCCCATCGTGGGGTAGGCCCAGAGTAGCCAGGTGGCCAGGATGACCCCAGATCTATTCTCCTTAAAAGTGTTTGTGCCCAGATCATGAGCTAATAGAACTTTTAGAAAGATGAAGAACTGCAGAATCCATCCGAGAATCAGTGTCCATCTGCACTCTACCCTCAGACTGGAGGGCAGGGCACCCGCCCATGGAGTGGGTCCTGCTGTCTAATAACTGGGAAAATTCACAGCTGCACAATGCTACTGTGAAAAAACAAGGATGCAAGGATCAGGTGTTCCCAGCCCTGCCATCTCCCCACTGGGTGACTGGGCCACATGCCTGTCTCAGTGCCTCCACGCCCTCACCAACAAACAGGGAACACCCCAGTGCTGGAAGAGCTCTTGTGGAAATCAAGTCAAAGATTACATTCATTTATGTACACAGTGGGCACTCACCAAATGTCACTCCACGTCCCTCTAACCCCCACCCCAAAATCAAGTCCCCGCCGTGTCTTTCCCGGAGCCCCAACCTCACAAGGGGATGGACGTCTTGAGAGCCGGTGGCTGTGGCCTCTGCCTGTGTTTAGATCATAGCTCTATGGTGTGCAGCCTGTCCAGTCTGGCCAAGTTGTTTTACCTCCCTGCCTCGGTTTCCTCAGTCATAAAGGGAACATGGGACAAGTCACTTGACACAAAGGATCACCCCAAGGAGTAAACAAGCTCACCAGCCCCGGGGGCGCCTCTCTCTTCCCTGCTCTGGGATCTGCAGGGCTCTGGAAGGGAACAACTTCAGAAATGCTTCTGCCCCATCACCAGCCTCCTGAAAAGTCTGCAGGAGAGGTAGGAACCACTTCCTGCTCTGCCCCTGACCAAGGGCAGTGTGAGAACAGAGTGGATTAAACAGAGACATCCTGTGACCTGCTCACCACATCCTCCAAAGGGGACCCAGCAGCAAAGATGAGGCCATCCCTGGGGCAAGTTCCTGTGCTTTTCTCATTTTTTTTTTTTTTGGTGGTGCTTATTCTAGGTCCTTCCATCCTTATCAGTTCCCAAAGCCTCTGTCACTCAGTGCTGTCTTCCTCCCATTATACAGGAAGGTAAAAGAATTATGACAATAGCAACCACACCAGGCCTTAGTGGCCAATTAAGGGAATGTGGGCACCTCTGCAGTCTTGATGCTGATCCATCCCTCCCTCTTTTTTGACATCAAGTCATCATCAAATGCGTGCCCGAGCAGAAGCAGCCAATTAGAGGCTCCCCTTCCGGCCTCACACCACAGCACAGACTATGTGGACAATGAATGTCCCTGAAGATGTTCTCCAAAATCCCCCACGAGTACACAGTCCCTGTGCTGGTAATGGCACAGTGGAAACTTTCACACATTCACCTAGGTATCTGCAGAGCAATTCAAGGCCAAAGAGAGCTGATACCTCCACCTCCCAGACAGGAAGCCAGAGGCCCGCATGTATCAGGCTCCTGGAAGGAAAGTTTTACTTAGAAAATGCAATCTCACTGCAAACACGTACTTGGGAAGCATCCCTGGACAGGCCAACTCTAGTTTTGTTTCCTGAGCAGGACTTTCACAGCTGCCCCACACTTTGAATCACGCAAATCCTAAAATTAACAAGTGCTATGCTGATGAAAGAGTCACATGATGTGTCAAGGCAGGAGCGGCACACAGGCCTTTGTCCCATCACAAAGGACAGCTGCATCCCTGGAGGGACACACAAAAAACATGAGGTTGAGGACACCTCCCAGGCTCCACAGCAAGGGCACCACTGGCCTCCAAAGGCTTTGGGAAGGAAAGGGGAATTGTTGCAGATACGTTCTACCCTGAAGTTAAAGCTTCTAGCAACCTAAACATAGAACGGGTGCATTTTTAAGGATCTGAAAATATTTTAAAATCATTGAGCTATGCTACATTTCAACAATAAAGCACCCAAGTGGAATACAAATTTTATAATAATGAAATACGCATGACAACATTTTTTTTTTTTTTTGGCCTGCCAACAATGGTCAGTTTGGAAAAGCATGTGGTGTGCTTCTCTCCACCAGCTGTCAGCACTGATTCTAGGACATTCTATGGCTGGAAAGCATTGTATGTAATAAGCACACACATCATTAAACATAGTTTTGGGTGCTTCCGGCTAAAGCAAATACCAAACAAATAAAGTGAGAAATTATTTCACACTAAATAAAACCTTTGACAGAGTTCCTAAAGCTCTCCGGGCCCCTAGAAATTCCACGCACGTTCCCAGCAGCCTGCTTCCGTTGGCTGTGTGTGCCAAGCCCGGCGTGAGACACGCAGCAAGCTGGAGGCTGGACGAGAGGACACCTGTTCAGGAGCTGAGCGGCTGCTGGGGTCCCACCCCAGGGGAGCATCACTTCCTGCCGGAGTCAGATGTGCAGAATGAGCCAACCTCAAGGGCCACAGGGCATGGTGCATTCATTCACTGGCCTAAGCTTCCATTCAATGCACAGTGTCGGGAGCTGCTAGGACAGATGGACAGGCAAACATGAGACATGGACAAGACACAGCCCCTTACAGTCTTAACCCTCAACCGGGTGGCTAACATATACGGCCATCAGGGCAGCAGCAGGGAATGATAGACACTAACAGAGGCATTCTTCCGTGCCCACCTGGGGCTGAGTGTCAGGCGAGCCTCAGCCTGAGCCCCTGCCTTGTTCTCAGCCCTGGTAAGCAACTGCTTCTCTTCCAGGCCTGGCTGTTGGGAGGCTGAGACAGAATCCTCTTGATGGCTGCCGGGGCTTCAGCTTGTTCCCTACACCCAGTCTCCTGACCTCTTTTATTTGGCTAGCACGCATTTTCGTCAGGTGCCTTCAATCACTTTAGGACATGCGATACCTTTACAAGAACCCGTTTACGAGGTTCAGCATGTCTAAACTCGAACTCTGCATCGTGTCTCCCAAATCTGCATCTTTTCTGGGTTCACCTGTTTTGGTTAATGCCATTTCTGTGACTTCCTCTCCATACTTTGTCTCTCCAGCTGCTTGACAGAGTATCGGTCACTGTCCATCCCTCCAGCCTTCATGGAAAGATTCATTCCCTTATTTCCATTTCCACTGCTATCATCTCATGTGGCACATGGGATGGATAAGGATGTGCTCATCTGACTGGTCCTCTCTGCACCCCCTCTCCCTCAAAACCATTTTACACAAATCTGTCAAACAAGTTTCCCAAATGGGAGTCCTTATCTTAGCACCACCCTTACCTATCCTTATGAAGCCACTGGTGCGTGTCCTATTCAGTTATTCATCCATCTATTGATTTATTCATCCATCCACCCATCTATCCATTTATACATCTCTATGCTTCTTTTCCATCCACCCACTCATCTACTCAAGTACCCTTTCATGCAGTCATCCATCCATCCATCTACCTATCCATCCACCTATTCAACTCCTCCATCTATCCTCCATTCAGATGGAGCTGAATCCACTCAACTCCTCCATCCATCCATCCATCCATCCATCCATCCATCCACTCACCAACCAAAGCTCCCCATCTCACAGTTATCCAGGGCCATTGTCCCCACAGAAGACTGAGGCTCCCTCCCCATCCCAGAAGCTACAGTAGCTCCCGGTCAAGTACAGCACAGGGGTTTCCTCACTGGAGCTGCAGTCTGGGTTGGGGATACTTCTGAGCTAGAATCCATGAGACTCACCAGAATGAAGGAGAGGAGACTGTGTCAGGACCCCAGGGAAGAAGGCAGGTGAGGGGGATCCTTGTCTCTGGCAGACTCAGGGACAGAGTGAGGTTGCTGCTAACTGCTAGGTGCTTGGAGGATGGTGACAGGGTCGATGTCAGTACACTGTAAGAAGCTGTGCACAGCATGGTGAGTGGTGATGTCCAGCAGCTTCAAACTCTGTGAGAAGAGGCCTGTGAAGCCTTCTGTGTCACCCTGAGACTGGGGCGCTGGACCAGAGACAGCCGCCCAGGCAAACACAGAACAAGAAAGGAAAGCCTGGAACCTGAGCTCTGCAGACAAAAAGAGCTGTCCATCTGTCTGTCTCTTGGTCCATTCCCCTGGGTAGAAGAGACACAAGGCTGCACGGTCCTCTACCTTACCTACCCTGGAGGAGCTCGATGACTGTGTGATGAGGCAGGGAAGGAAGGGAGGATGGATGTAGGCACCAAGACCTGGCTGGCTAATACTGGCCTCTCAGTGGTGGCAGCCACTCCCTCTGCCTGGCTTTGTGACCACTGTAAAAGCCTAAGGATCTTTGCAGGGCAGATGAAAGGAGCAGAGAACTTTCCCCTCCCGCCAGTCTCCTCTGAGCCTCTCTTCCTCACTGTACCCAGGGGCCACTGGGTTTGGTGTTTTGCCGAGGGTTCTTCTCACCGACATCTTGTACACAGGAGCCACATCCTCAGCAGGTGGGATGGACCTCCCAGGAACCGTGGACCCAGCCACTTCTCTGCCATCAGTGTGCCACCAGGGCAGGGTTTCTGCATCTGGGCTCAAATCTGAGGTAAGAGATGTGTCCGTCCTTTGCCACTGCCTTGGTGAATGCTATGTCCTGCACAGCTCCCTCGTCCACCCAGAACACACAAACAATAGCAGTCAGACTTCTGAATCCCAGCCCTTAGAAACAGCAGCTGCAACCTCAGAGCCCCTGGGATGGGTGCTGAAGATGGACCCAGGCATGACATGCAGAGAGGCAACCATTGACACCACAGGCGGTCAATGCCAGGCGCAGGACTGAGGCTCCTTCCCCTCTGTGTGGGATTTATCTTGAACAGCTCCAGCCCAAACCTTCAGGGTGGATCTTCTAACCATCTGAGAATGAGGAGATTCAAACTCTGAAGGGAAACATAGGGCCTATTTTTCTAACCCCACATCTGTAAAAGGAGGCTGAATGTTCCTCTGAAGGTTGGACTAGAAAATGGAAACAAGGAATTCCCTAAGAGCTGCACCATGGTATTTGGGGTGAGCAGGCAGGTCTGAGGGGTGTGCAAATCTCCCATTCACAGGAGGCCGAAGTGGGTGGGTCAGCACAAGTTTGGGGCCAACCTGGTCTCCATAGTAATTTCAAGGCCAGTTTTAAATACACAAAGAGACTCTGTTGCTAAAGAAACAAACCAACAAAACTCTCCTGTTCAGTCGAGCTCAGCTCTCTCACCTGCTACAAAGCCTCTGTCCTTCCATCTGGGGCGGGAAGATGGGAGCCATTGCTCAAGGGAAGCTGGATCAAAGACCCAGAAAGGAAGGAGGTTGCGGATGACAGAGAGAAGGCATGCCACTCAGAAACAGGCTGAGGCCCCAGGTCAAGGGGACATTCAGCAAGGGTATGTGTGTCCAGCTCAGTGACATGAAACACTCCAGGAGAAAGTGACCTCGGCAAGGGCCAGGCTTGGACTCCACTGTGATGTCCCCACCCCACACTGTGACTCTGCGTGGCCTGGCACTCACTCCTTCCTCCAAGTATCATTTTCTTAACAACCTTCCAAAAAATGGGAGGCTTAGGAAACAAAATCAAAGCTCCCAAACCTGAGTCCCGTTGCAAACGAATTGTGATTCGGCTCACTTTCCAGGTGCAGCTGCCCATGAGTCGCACAACACCAAAGTCCAGACAGCATCTTCCGGTTTTAACAAGGGCCCCCAGAGCTGTGTTCCAGCCCCCAGCACCTCCATTTCTCACCAGCTCTGTCTGTCACAGCCCAGGGACCCTGCCCAAGACCACTGTGTAGCAGAAAGCCACCTGCGTTCCTTACCCTGGGCCCACGGTCCACTCCCAGCACATCAGGGATGAACGATACGGGACTCCTCAGGCTTTCTAGCAATAAAAGTAAATCCTGGCCTCCAGTCCTGACTCCCAAGCCCAGGGACTTCCCTGAGACTCCCTTCATCTGCTCTGGATTCTAATTCTCCCAAGGCGAAGGAGGTGTAACTGGAAGTTTTGACCACAGCACCCAGACTACACCACGATCTCAAACTCCAAACTAAACAGATACAAGAGAGCAAGGTAGAGGCCGGTGAAGAAAGAGGGGAGAGCCCAGGGGTGCAGGCAGATGGGGGGACACCAGGAGAAAGCAGCCATCATGGGAACTGGAGGTTCCTAAGTGGGTGACAGTGTGTCCCCAGGGACCCAATGCTCTCCTTGTGTCAGAGGAAGTCAGACTGGCCCGTGGCAGCCAGCAAATGTCTATACTCAGCGAGGGTTGCCACCTAGCTCCTTCTGATATGAGTTCAGGGGACAGAGTCTCACAGCCAAACTGGGTCCTCTAGAGGGCTCCATGCGTAAAGCCTTGGGAAACTTTGAGTGTGAAAAGAAGCATGAATGTTGTTGGAATAAAAATGGAGTCACTTGTGTCAACCCTAACACAGGAAGAGGAAGTGCAGCTGGGAAGCTGCGAAGGAAGAGTCATTATGTACCGTGGCCTGAGGCCTGAGACTGTGGTGCGGAGGACCCTGGTGGACCCTGGTGGACCCCAGCTCACACCAAGGCACCACGACCTTGGGGAGGGAGGGTGGACTCTGTGAGGATGGGAACATCTGCCAGCCACTGTCCATACAGCCTCCGGCCAACGTCTCCCTTGTTATCTATCCTTGTAGCCAAAGATTCTCATTTCCAAGCCACTGATATAATCCACCCCATTCTGTCTATAAAAGCCTCTTCCTTCCTCAGGGTCTGAAAATTCCCATTGTGCGCTGTGGCATGGATGTTCCTCTGCTATTCCCAAATGCATGTCATTAGCTTTGGGGGACTGCACTCGGATTTTTTTTTTTTAAAGATTGGTGGAAGGAGGGAAGAGAAGGGTTGGGGAGGAAGGGAGGAAGTAGGGGAAGGCAGGGGAGTCCAGCTCTTCCCTAGAGGAGCCATAAGGCTGCACGGAAGTGGTATGTATGCACAGGGCTGCTTGTGTTGTGCTCTAACCCAGGGGAGTTGGGAAGGCCACACACAGTCACGTTCATTTGAGCAGAGTATTCTATATAGCTACCACATTCCTTGTGTGCACAGTCAAGCTGAAAGTGAGAGGATGGTCCATTGTCACAGTGTGGTTTGGATCTGAAATGCCCCCCCTGAGTCCTCATGTGAGGGGGACAAATGGACCGTGGGACGCTGTACTATTCAGTGGATTTGGCTGTGGACAAATGCACAGTTGAAGGTGCAGTAGGAGGTGGGGCCTGGGTGGAGGTGGCCACTGGGGTGAGACCTGGAAGGTGCATTCTTGTCCCACCTTCTCGGTCACCATGGGAGGAGCCGTTGTCCTCTGCCCTGACCCTTCCACTGTCCCCCAACTTGGAACCAGCTGACCTCAGACAGATACCTTGCAGCAAAACAAACCTCTCCTCCCTTAGGATGGGGTGACGGGAAAGGACTAAGACAGTGGCCTCTGCTCTCTCTGGCCTCCTTGGATGGGTTGCTAGAAGAACGCCTGTCACCTGGGAGATTTGGATATTTATTCTTTTAGGTCCCAAATAGTTGAAAGTGCTACACCCCAAATCACTCGTCTGGAACCCTCTTTGCTGGGGAACGAGATTTTTTTTTATCTCAGCCCACAGTCAGAACTCCTTGCCGTCCCCCCAGGAACATCCTTAGTACAGAGGCCCATAGAGTACAAGGTCCCTTCTTTTGGCATTATCTCCACCTCAGCCACTTCTCTGGAGCTCTACGGGGCCAACAGTGGGGAGGGCATGGATGCCTGAGCAGTCTAGAGTGATACGCATGGGTCAGCAGTGGGGCCCCTTCAACCCTGAAAGTAATGAAACCTGGATCAAGCCACAGCTGTCCACTCTTGGAGGTCACACCTGCACCTAACTCTAACCCAGCATGCCCCAAACCCTCCCAACCACTGGTTATCCTGGAAACCAGAACGATTCCTCAGACTTCCCACGCCACCCAGGAACTCTCCTCAGAGACCACAGGGAGAGACTGTGAGGAAACCAGGGAGAGAACTACTAAGTGTGCTGTGGGCAGTGGCCTCCGGAGCCCCCATGACTGCTGTGCCTTCTTCACACAGACCTACAGAGGGAGGATCAGGCCCCCAGGACAGATCCTGTGGGGCTTCCTGGCCCCTGCACAGAAGGATCGCCAGTGGATTCATCTGTCTAGCCCAGGAAGGGCAGAAGCTTGGCCTCCAGGCCCTCAGGACACCTGTGCACCCCCTGGACAGGAGGATGCTGGAGGACAGACCAGAGAACGAAGGGGAAGAGGCTACCGAAGCTGGCAGCCGTTCCCGTCTGATACCAACAGCTGGCCAAAGCCAGGGGTAAGGAGGCCCGGGAGCCCTAGATAAGCACACGGTCCTGAGGCCTGGAGCCTGGCTATGGGAAGGAACAAGAAAATAGCAGGTTCCTGCGCGGGTGCTTTAACTGCAGCATGAGGCTTGTGCCTCCCAATGGAAAGTCCCCAGAATACGAGGCACAGTCTGGACTGCTCTGCACTTTCTCCCAAGTAACCGCCCAGATGTGCCCCTGGTGACTCAGAAGCTGGGTGCCTTTGCGGCAGATGCCCCAGTTTCCCTTAACCCCGCCAGGCCGGCCTCCCCCGCTACACTGTGGAGGCTCAGCTGACTGGGTCAGTCCCTATGAAGACCTCTGCCCTCACCAGCTTCCGTGAGACCTTAGGTCCTCAACTCAGTGAGTCTGCACTAGCACCCCCCGGATCCTCTGTGTTCTCCGTGTGCGACCAGTTGCTGCCTTGGCCACAAACTTCTGGGCAAGGCCTGCTGTGAGCCAGGTCTGTGCCCACTGCCTCAGCCCTACACCATGCTTCCCTCTTCCAGCACCAGCTCCCCGTGGTTGTCAGCTCCTCAGGTGCCCAGGGCCCTGTCCAAACACTGATGAGTCCCCACACCCAGGAAAACCCAGTGTGGGAGCAGACACTGGCCTCCTCCACCTCCTGCTGGGAATGCACTCTCGTCTGCACCTCGAGGGAATAAAGGAGCCTCCATAGATAGGAACAGGTGACAGGGAGCCAAGACATGTGGTGGGGGTGGGTGGCAGCTGCTGTGAGCTGCAGGTCCAGGCTCAGCACTCAGCCTTCCTGTGTACCTACTGTGCAGGCCTGGCCTCCTTCTACCCTGGTCTGGCTTTGTCCCTGCTCAGACAGCAAAATGCAAGATCTATTCGGTGAAATGTTATTTAAAGACTGGAGTCCCAGAGACAGCTGTGTCTGTAACAAAGCTAAAAGTGAAGTACACACACATATGCAAATACAATACACTCAAGCACAGTGCATGCATATATGTGGGCACATACATTGCACACATACACATGCACACACATATAGGTTCTACTGCTAAAATCCCAGGAGAATCCATTTTTCATCTAGCTGGAACATTCTAGAACAATGTAGCTACCAGAATCTGCCAACAGCACAGTAGTGGTGCAGTAGAGGGAGGGTCAACCACTCCACAGCCACTGTGGGACTCGCCTTATTCATAGTGGAACGTGAGTCCCTCTGGTTACACCTGCTTGTCATGCATGATGGCAAATACAGAAGGTCTCTGGGTGCTCAAGAAGATAGAATTGATAGGGAGAAAGACTTAGAAACTAGAGGCTGGAACACAGAAGTTGTGGTGGTATAGGTGTCATAGAAAACTGTGGCGCATACTTACATTTTTACAGTTAGTGCAGTAAAGCCACACTGCCATTAATCCCCTGCAAAATCCTCCCCCTCACTCTGAGCACATTCATCCCATTGTTCTTGCCCTTTTCTGCAGCGTCCTCAGAGTCCTCTTCCCTGAGTGTCTTTACTTGGGTTGTGGTGGCTGCCTCGAAGTCCTGAATTGATTCAAAACGTTGACCTTTTGTGGAGACTTTGGGAAGAGCCAGATGTCACAGGATACCAGATTCCAGATGAATAAGGTAGGTGGTGACACAGCAGAGGAGCCATCTTCCCCTTTGTGTGGCACTCGGTGGCAGAATTCACCATACTTTTTATCACAGCTCAGGAAGACAGGAAGAAGGGACTTCCAGAACTGCTTCAGAAAGGGGCAAGATCCGTGGGGTAAATGAGCTGGAAGGTGGGAAATGCTTTGAGAGCTACTAATGGCACTGTATCTTTTACTTGCAATAAATCATTTTCAGTGTAAACCCCACTGCATCCTCTGGTGTGTAATCCCAGCCCTGCCATCCACTGGTACAGATGGTGTCACCTCTCTGCCTCTCCCCTCCCTTGTCCGCTCTACCCCAGGCCCTCAGCTGATGCAGCATCAGGATATTGCCCTAGTGCAGTTTATCACGAAAGCCTCAGCCCTGAGTTCCAGGACTAAGGAGTTGCTCCATTTCATTCCTGAGACAAGGCCAAGATGGTTTTATGAACTGCTGCTTTCCAGAAATTGGCAGATCAAGGTGTCTCCAAACTTCTTTCCCTCAAAAGTAAAATTCCCCTCCAAAAGGGATCCACACCCTCTTTTACTGTTAGTCAATTCCAGCAAATCAAACCATATCGTAATAAAACCCTAAATATCCACGTCTTCTATGCAGTTGTTTCTGTCTTGCTGATGTGTTCTAGCAATTTGTTCAGAAAATGGCCCGACCACAGAAACTGTAACCGGCAGGCTCCACACGGAAGCAGGCATGACCACACAGAAGCAGATCTGGTCAGACAGAGGGCCAGAGAGACCTAGCTTGGAATCTTCTCCCCAACAGTGGGACCTGTTTGGCCCATCTCCTCTGAGTCCTTACCCAAAGAGTCAGGCAAAATGCTCCGCAGCATTAGCGAAGGGTCAGGTGAACGGTAGGAACTGGGTGTTTCACAGACGTCTCCACCTCTGACCACTCTTGGAGCTCACAGGATGGGAGCTATAGTGCTGTTCTCTATTTTCTTAATCACAAGCTGCATGGGAAACACACAGTTAAATCTCCAACTCATCATTATTCTACATGGAGGCTGGTAGTTCAAAAATTCCTGATCCCCAAGTCCAGACACTTGGGAAGGGCCAATGCAGAATTTTGGGAACAAGTCCAGGTACTCCAACCTGACATCCATCTGAGCCGGATTGTCTGGTAGAAACTGCAAACCATTCTGAGCACCAGATGTGAGACACACACACACACACACACACACACACACACACACACAGGCAAAGAGAGAGACAGAGAAAGATACAGGGAGATACAGAGAGACAAAGACAACAGAGTCAGAGACCAAAAGAGACACAGAGAGGCAAAGAGGCAGAGAGAAAGGCTGAGAGACACAGAGAGAGATACAGAGAGAGGCAGAGAAGGGGACAGAGAGAGATAAAGACACAGAGAGACAGAGAGACCCACAGAGAAAGAGAGAGACAGAGAAACATAAAATAGAGACAGAGAGACAGAGGCAGAGATACAGAGGTAGCGATAGAGACAGAGATAGAGACAGAGGCAGAGACAGAGAAATATCCTGCTCTGTCCACAACCACCACCTCCCCTCTGAACTTGTCTCCCGGCCTCTGGAAGTGACCTCAGCCCCTAAACCAGGAGTAGGTCTCTGGCCTCAGCTCTGACCTCGATAGTCCAGGCACCTTCACCTTCTGCAATCCAAGGGCAGGACAGGCTGGCTGCTGGGAGGGGCATCTGCTTGAAAGGGTCCCTACCTGCCCGGCCAGTCAAGGCAGCCTCCCTGCCTGTCTCCCGCCCGCGCCCCCTCATCAGTCTGGGGCAGCAGTGGCTGAGTCCTGAATGAGGGAACTGAGGCTTGAATTTCAGCTTGGAACTGAGTTCCTCTTTGTTTTGCTTGGACGCGAGAGTGACCCCAGATGGCAAGGAAGGGGACTTGGCAAGCCACTCGCTGCGGCTGGGTGAGGCTCGTGGGAAGCTTGGCCATAAGCCAATCCTTTCTCAGCTTGCAGAGAGCGAAACGTCCCTCTGGGTCACACAGTGGAACTGGAGCAGAGGATCAGAGGTGATGTGACACATACCAACCCCTAAGCTAAGGACTTCAGTCCCTTCTGCTTCCAGGAGGGTGTCTCAGCATGTCCACTGTTCGCACCACAGACAATGCAGTACCCAGTGCAGCCTCGGCCCTCAGCCCAAGCCGGGGGGCCACATCTCTGTACCTGGGTTCAGGCTCAGCCAAAAAAATTAAGGAGCAATAAAGCAAAAACAGTCCTGAGCCACTTTAGAAATGTTAGCATCACTGAGTTTTCTAATATACAGGTGGTCAGAGCCAAAGAAAAACCATGCTCCTGGTCTTTGGTGGTTCCCGAACATGTCACTAAGGTGACAGGTTCTTACTATGCAGGACAAGAAGACAGAATAAATTTGGAAATGACTTAGATCGTGTTTTCAATTCATAAATTAAACAGACTTCTTGGTGGGTGTTTTAGTTTCAAAGCTGTGATTTACTCGGTTTAAGGACGATAGGAGAGATTTCTGGATTGTTGTTTTGCCTCCAAAGCTTTGTATCCTGCTTCCTAAAGAGATCTACAGGTGGCACGGGACAGTTCTTAGCTCCATTGAGAAGCTGAATTGCAAGGGTCCTGCCTGTTATGTAGCAGCGTCACGCTCTCTGTGAAGTCACAAGTGTTGATGTCCCCTTGGTAGACTTTTGACAGGAAAGGATTAGAGGAGCCGAAGTTAGAAAGGAAAACATTCCCAAACGAAGAGCCAAAGGTAATGTATGAACCTCGCTTTTGAAAACTAATTAAGGCATGCTAGAGATGAGAGTCAGGTTGCCAGGTAAAATATAAAGTGTCCAGGTAAAGTTGAATTTCAGAGCAGGCACTACAATTTTTAAGTTTATTTGATGGAACATTTGGTGTAAGCACACTGAAAATTGTGGCCAGTGTTTATCTGAAATTCACATTTAGCTGGGTGTCCAGTGCATGGTCTGGTAAGTCTGGCCGCGCAGGGTGGTGGCACTGGTGTAGTGTCCAGGAGCGATGTCCTTTCTTCCAACCCAGCCTCCTCACCCCCTCTTCTTAGGAATAGCCTCTCATTTCCCTTTGCACCGAATGTACATGGTTCTTGATTAAATACTTTCATCATTGTTTTATATTTCTGGTTCATGGTTATGTTTTGCTAACTCTGTATTCATGGTAATCACCTCCTGTAAATATTTTTCAAATTGTATAAACCCATATTATTGTTTGTTTTCTTTTTGCTGGGACTGTTTTTCCAATTCCTGGGTAAGGTTTGCGTGCTGCTGCATTTCAAAGAAGAAAACTTGAATATGGTTTTAATGTCGCTTGCATTTGAAAGCTGTCTCAGATTGCTTTGTGTGCTCCAAACTTGGAAAACTGAGCTTCTTCAATTTCAAGCAGAATTTATTGGTTGTGGCTCTTAAATTACCCAGTTGCCTGTAACAGAAGCCCACCTACTCTGGAGGGAGGGTTCCCAGGATGGGGAAGGTTTCCCCCGTGCAACTCCATGGCAGAACTTGGAGAGAAGCCTCGGGAAAGGTGTGGCGGCCCCTCTACCCAGGCTTCCCTGAACCCCATACCCCTCATCACTGACCAGCTGCAGAGCAACCTCCCCACAGCCCAGTGAGCGCTGCACAATAAGGAAACCCACTGATGGACCATTAGCAAGGGCCCCGCCTGCATTTCCAGCCCAGTCCAAGGATTGCTTGTGAAGACAGCACTCAGCTCCATGTGCCTGAGCCAGCCAGGCTCCCACTCAGAATCCCTGGCAGAATCCCGGGCCAAGGCATGTTTGGGGGAGTCATGAGTGATTGTGCCCCGCATCTGCCACCCAGCCATCACCTTGTTCACACACACCGCTGCATTCCTGCAAGCAGAACTAAACACACCGACCCATGGCGGGATTCCGAGCCCTGGCAGTCTGTGGGCAGGTGATAACTGCTGTGCACACAGTGGACACGGTCAGCTGAGGACTGTCCCGAGGAAATCCAAGGAGTTGCTGGGGATGAAAACATATGTAAAGGCACTTATATAAATATGAACGTTCTGAAGATTGTATACAAGAGAGCCCCACTCAGTGGTGAATTCAGTACCCTTAGGATCCCACATAAAGTTGTCGATGGTTTCTGAGCTATTGTATGTCACATCTGCACTGCAGTCTCATCGCTTTGTTTCTGTATCTATATTTGTTTTGTTACACAATTCCCATCAAGACAAAGCAGAAAATTGCCATAAGCAAATATACATATATAATTGTGTAACCCACAAATCAAACAACCACAATTTATAAAGTAGGGTGGATCCAGGTATCAGCTTTTTCCCTTAGAATACATTAAGGGCTTCCATCCACCTTCACAAAGAACTCTGAGTGGCTGCATCCTGCTCCCCATAAGGGTGCATTTTGCTGCTGCTGTGGTCGCCTTCTCCTCCTCTCCCTCCTATTCCTCCTCTTCTCCACTTCCTCAGACATTCAGGACTTTCCACGTTTTCGCTGTTGCAGCTGACACTGTAAAATGCTCCAATCACTCCTGAGGATGAGTTTTTGCATAAATCTATTTTAAATTGTTTATAATTGTGGTTTTGATTTCATCTCTGACCCTATGGCTATTTAGGAATGTTTTGTTTTGTCTTGCTTTGTTTTAATTTTCCAATAGCTGCAGTTTCCTGTTTATATTTTCATGTTGCTCTGGTTTTGTTGCACTGTGCTCCAGGAATGTGCACGGTACCAGCTTGGCTCTTAAAAATTTCTTGAGTTTTCAAAAGCAGCTGAACATATAGTCTTTGTAGATGTCCTACAGGAAAATTAGCAAACCTGGATTCTCCCTTTGCACATCATGCCAGAGAGCTCTCAGGTCTCCATTTGAGAGTCTCCACACTCTTTGGATTTTTCTCTAAGTGATTTCTTAAGGAGTTATCACCCATGTCTATTTATTTCTGACATGTCACTTTTTATTAATGTCAGTTCAGGGAGGGTCTCTGCTGCCCTTTGGTTTTAACTTTAAAGCCCAGGGCAACTCAGTTCTGTAATCCCTTTGAATCACATCCTTCCATTTATTAGATATTTTTTATAGTAATGAAAATTACCAATACATCACTGATGTACACCAGTTCTTCTCATGGATAGTTATATTTTTTTCTCATAGGTGGTTATTAGATATTTTTCCAACACTCTTCATCTTCTCCCATTTTTATTTCCTCTTGAAAGAGCTTCTAAAGCTTGTCTGATTCAGTTTCCTCACTTTCAATTGATTTCTACCTCTTCTAATCCCAGGCTGAATTCTGTCACAGCTTGCTTTTCCTCAACCCAATTTTGCACAAGCCTGTAATTTCCTCTCTAATCTGTCTTCCCACCCCATGGTTCCTACCCAACTGTACAGAATCTGTCAGAGGGGAAAAGAAAGAATCTCAATTTCCTTCCGGCATCCTGTAGTTCAGATTATTTCACGTGCCCTCTCCCTGTTAATGGTAACACAAGCTCACCCCTCACACAGCGGAAGCTGCTGCAGGTCAGTGTGTTGGGCTGGGCTGAGCCTGGAGAATCAAGGGTCAGAAACAGTGGAAACCACTTGTCCCATTCTCCTTTTTCAACTGAGCCAGCAGACATGGATTCACACTGGGTCTTCACACACTGATTGTGCCCGGGGCCTTTATTGGTCTCGTGGGGGGAGTGACACCCTCCCAGGCTGCCAATCTATCCACGTCTAGCAGTGCCTAGCCAAGCCACCACTCCAGCACCCTGGGGCTCTGGCTGACCCCTCCCTGGACCCGCTGTCCCCGTGAAGACAGAGGATCACATCTTTCTCCCAGGATAAGTGTGTGGGTCAGGAAAGCTTAGGGAGCCAGATGTCGCTGCCAGAGAGCTGCAGCTCCACACAGCTTCAGCAGACCTCTGGCCTGACTGGTCCCTTCCCTGGAAGCCACTGCTGTGCCAGGCTAAGCAAAGCCAGGAGGATCTTCACAATGACCCACCCCCACCCAACAGTCTCCACCCTAACCTGCATCTTGAAAGTCCTCTGAACTCCCTTCCAATGCTTGCAACCTGATACTTGATCTCGAGGGAAGGAGGTGGAGGCTTCCATGATCTCCACCATCTTGTCCTCTTGTGACATCTCCCAGAAATTCCCATGGCGCTCAGCCCTGGGTCCCCTCCTTCCTCAGTGCTGATGAGCTTGTTTATCCATATTGGCCTTTGTCAGACTGTTAGCTTCAAAGAGAGAAAGAAAATCTGGTAAACTGATAAGCATAAGAATAATAAGTCTGTTTGAAAGTTTAAGCAACAGCTGTGAAGATAGTGAGATTCATTATAATGCCCATTCTCATTGACTATTATCTACTTTTGAAGACCTATAATGTCTCCAGTATTTTGGTTTTGTCGGTTTTGTTCTTTACTGTTTTGTTCAATTTTATTATAACTGATGATATAGGCAATTCTATTAGAGATAGCGGGAGGCATTATGGTAACCATTGTTGATCACCTTGTATTATGCTTTTACATTATCTATTATGTCCACCCTTTTGATTTGATTGACTCTGTTCTGTTGTGTCACATTTGGTTCTACTCCCTTCCAAAAAAGTAATAAGAACTGTGGGAGCAACAAAACCCAAAATGGGTAATTGTCATTGTACAAAAGAGAGGAAAAGAAAGTGCTCTGAACGATGTAACTGCATGTATATATAAGTGTATAAGATAGATAATGATATCACTGAGTTTTGTTGGATCATTGAACAGAACTGTTTGCAGTCTCACTGTTGGAATGTCCACTTTACAAGCTTTAATTTTGTGACTTGAACAATTATTTCTAAGATGACAATATGTAATCCATTAACTAGTGATTTCCTACTGTTTATTTTTTTCTGTAAATCTGTATAACTTGTACCCTTTCTCTGCTTTTTTTTCTCCTTAAATAAAATTTAAAAAAGAATAATAAGTCAATAAACTAACACAATGTTAATGATATGCCAAGATGAGTCTCAAGAGTTTCCCATACACCAAGCCAATCGTTCTCCATGAAGCAGGACATGCGGAGGCAGGGCATCCTTAAATTCCAGCTCTACAGGCAACCTTCCAGAGGACCCTCAGGCCATATGTGAGCTGTGAAATAAACAGGTTGTAGAACAACGCCTTTTCTTTTACTTGCATCCCAAGACCCACAGCAAGGCTGCTGGGCAGATGCCATCTCTGTGACGGGCAGGACAAGTCCTTGCGATGAGTTTTCCATGGTCAAAATAACAATCTGTGACATAATCACCTGTGTGCTGCGGAAGACACAGAAAACCCTCCAAGGAGCCAGAGACCCACCACACAGTGCCTGGGACTCCAAACCCAGGTCCTTCTTTCCGCCCCTATAGAAAGTTTGACATGACATGTTATTCATCTTGGGGACAATATAAAGTCTAACCAAAGGAGAACCTGCCAGACACAAACTGCCCACCAAGTGCTACATAACTATCTGATAGGTGGGGCTTAGTTGCATCCAGGTGAGTACCTTGCAGATGGCTGAAGGTGCCACCTGCCTTTCATGGTACCGCCATGCACTGCCCACCACCTCACACGCACCCCCAGAGCTGCCATGGTTGTTCACTGAAAGCCAAGGAAAAACCCCCACTACTACTTGGGTCCAAACCAGACACACTCCCAAGCTGTCTGCTCTTTAAACACCAGTGTGCTCGCCTCATTGCCAAAGAATCAAAATATTTAAAAGCTACTTTGCCCAATTAATGCTGTGACATATAAACAGAGGTGTTTGTGAGGCTTCTGCTTGCCTTAATTAAAGGTCTCCATGGGGAAGCAACAAACACTGCCTGATTGGTGACGTTGAGGTCAGAGCTTGGGAATGCGTCACCACGGGCAGGCACGGGTGCTCCGACGCGTCGGGAAGAGGGATTAATTTAGGGTATTCCATGGTCTTCCTGGGTGATCTCACACATGTTCCCCTGCCTCAGTTGACTTTTCCAATCTGTAAAATCTGGCAGGGGTATTAAGAGCAGTCCAGGAATGTCTGCAAAGCACTTTGAACTCCTAGAGTTAGACATTAAATAAATATCCAGTGTTATTAGAATTCCACTGGGGCTCTAGAATGTTCGAAATGGGACTTTATTATAAATACTCTCCAAAGTTTGCCAAGAATAAATTGAATGGGTAGAGGCAAACATGCCTGACTGTAACTTAATCCAAACTTGGCTTATTTATCAAAACTTGGCATCATGATACATGAATAGAGAGCTCCGGAGAGAACTTGAAAGGAATCTATTATTTTGAGCCAACTGCTTAGCTAATTTCCATATCTTCCATTTATTTGTTCTATTCTTTACATTGCTGCATTATACAGAAAAGCAAAACACAAGACAAAAATGAAGGACCATGAGCTTGTTTGTGTTCTCTGACAATTAATATGAGTGACTGTAAATTGTCTTAATGATCACGAAGTCAGCCCCACATTGATTGACTAAGATGGACCGTGACCAAGATCCTCCTTCGAGACTCCAGCAGTACACACGCTGCCTTTCCACAGCTGTAATATCTTCTCTGAGTTGATCAGGAAAAGCTATGCCTGCGATCAGACTAAATGCATTTTAAAGTGGAGCATCCTCTAAAGAAATCCTGTTTTTCCTCGAGTTGGGTAGAAGTCTAGAACTGAAAACTCAGAATTTTTGTGCTGCTTTAAAAGTGAGCTCTGGGATTGGGAATTGTTATAAAGACACAATATGAGGCAAATACCACCACCAGAAAGCGGTGTCAGGAAACCAATCAGGGAGTTGCAGGGTACACAGAAAATCCTTGACTTGGAGTTCACATTTCCAGAGTTTGAGCTCACCTCTGTGCTGAATAATTAATTGTGTGTGAGAGTCAAACACCTTCCTGTGCCTCAGTTTCCTTTTCTGTAAAATGAGGGCAGGGATCCCATGAGAGTGATTATCCAAATAATCACTTTTCTCCGGAGCAGAAGAATACAGTTAAAATAACACATTCCTGGGGGGAAATTGGGCCTCATTGATGCTCACGATCTCACTCTGGTCAAGAATAAGTACTTTGGAATGACAGTCTTTCATCTGCCTGGGTGCCTATGCTTTTCTCTCTCACCTATTTACAGGAAGGGGAAGAGGGTTGTACATTGACAAGGTGCTGCTGGGTGTTTTTACCAGCAAACCTGTACCCCTGTGCACCAGAGTTTAGACTCAGCCTGTTTTCTTCATTTCTGCATCGGAACAAACACTTAGAAGTTTGTTCCAGATATGTTTACGCAGAGATTAAATTCTCTGGTGACAGTCAGCTGAGATTGCCCCAGAAGGCCTTCCAAACTAACTGAATCACTTATTTTATGGATACCGAAATGGAGGGAAAATAAACGTTCCAAAGGACTATGTCAGTAAAGTAAATTCTGAGTTTTTGTCTTGAACTTTACACTTCCTGTGAATGAGGGAATCATCTGGATTGTCTATCTAATCCCAGGATGGGAAATCAAAGCTGGCTGGCATGGAGCAAGGTTCAGGCACTGGAGGCACCAGCTGTGCATGGTCATTGACCCTGAGATGCAGGAGACAGGCTGGACCCTAGCGACCCTGGGTGCCAGCCAGGGCCTGAGCATGGATCAGGTGGCACAGCTTCAGGGAAATCGTTTCAGAGTTTGGAGGGAGAAATGCCAACTGGCACAGTCCTAGAGAAAGCAGATGTGTGATGTCTCAGCCCTGGGGAGGCTTGTGGCTCCTGTGAGCTGTGGCCTGAGGGTGACCCCAGTGCTCCCCAGACATCACCCTTCCTCATGCAGTACAGGTGAGTCATGCAGAGTGCATGATGGAGACCAGGAGGCCACCTGCCCTGTGTGTGGCTGCCAGCCTCAGGGTGGGAGCAGCCCCAGTGTTCTGATGTTCCACCACTGTCCAAACAGCAGTGTCACCCGGAGGGCAACTGCTTAAACACAGGTCACTGTGGGACTAAACAGGACACTCCACCCAAAGCACTTAGCACAAGTTGTGTGTACAGTGGGTGCACTTTGCCTGTTCCTGTCACTGAATGTCCAGCCTTCTTTCTCCTGCCTCACCATCTGGAGTTCTTCCCCTAGTGGCCTCTGATGTGGCTTCCTGCACCCTCTCCAAACAGATGCCCAGTACGAGAGGAAGCCCTGCCAGTCAGCTGGCCTTCCATGCCCTGGCTCCTCTTCCCAGCAAGCGTGAGGCTGTAGCACCAGGTGGAGCTCTTCCGGTGTCCAGCAGTCACACAAGGCTCTGTGCCAACCACAAACCATTGACAAGTGGGTACCGACTTCCAGTGCCCTGTGTGAGCTGACTCCTCTACACTCCCCTGGGCCCCCACTGCATCATTCCCATCGTCCAGGCGAGGCCAATGATAGGGTAAATGCCTGTGAAACTCCCCCCCCCCCCTTTCCTGGCTTTCATTTCAGGGCCAAGGAACGCTGATCTCTAGCTTGGCCTGAACTCAGAAAGCATAGAGACTAAACTCGGGAAGCCTCCTCCTTGCAGGAAGTGGAGCCAGCAGCCACAACCACGTCACACTCCAACAAGGGTATGCACACTCATGCACACACTAAGCATGGATACAAACTCACACATACAAGCACCTGCACGCACACTCACACAGACACAGACATACCCACAGAGGCTGCTTTTAAAACCACATGTGGACAGTATATGGCCACTGCCCAGGTACCTGAGCTTGTAAGCCGCTCAGGGGCCCAGAGGCAATGGAGCTGGCTTAACACGTGCCACCATGCCTGCAAAATTCATTCTTCTGACATTTATTACCCGAGCCCACGGGTCACGTATGGGTGTATAGAGCCAGCCTACTGTAGCGTCCTCTGCGCGCCCCCAGCACGGCCCCACAGGGGACCCAGGGGTCTTCTTTGAGTTCCAGTCCTTCCAGAAGAGCCAAACTCCCTGCTGCTCCTGGACCTCTTTTATTTGGTTAAGAAGAAACTTGGCAGGACCATGAGACCCTTCAGTCTCATTATTTGTGCAACTGTGGCACTTCCATCTCAAAAATCTATGTTACTCGATTTCGGGCAGTGGATTTGTAGCATTTTAATGATGCTTATGAATTGCACTTTGCTGGCACCAGTAGACCACTCATGTATTCTGTGTCAAGGGAAAAGACCAAAAAAAGCAACACCCATCCAAGATGGCACCCTCATACTCCATGGAGGCCAATCTCCCAGTCTTCTGTGTGCCTGGGGGTAGTGCCTTCTCCACTGGGGACTCTGCCCATCGAGGCCCCTGTGCCCTCCAGCCAAACAGTGGCTGGCCACCCTGTAAGAGGTGATCAGGCCTTTAGGAGGATGAGTGCCACCCTTGCAGCACTGGGTTAGTTATCCTGGGAATAGGCTGATGCCACAATGTGGACCGAGCCAGCATCTGTGCTTTCATTCTTTCCTTCTGCTTTGCCGCAACTTATCTTCCAAGTCTCCATCACTGGGAGCTCAAATGAGCCTCTTTCCTTTATAAATTACCCATTCTGGGGTATCCTGCTACAGCAACGGAAAATGGACTCATAGAAAGGCCTTGAAGGTGCAGTGTGACCACAGGAGCTAAATTCCAACAGCCCGGGAGCACAACACATTCACGTACACTTCTGTTCTCATGGAACTATTTGTATGAGCAAAGCATAGGTGGGAATGTCTGTGTGTGCAAATTTGCTAGTGAAGGCTGCTGTGGCTAGATACCTCTGACTGAGCAGCTGAAAACAAAACCCATTCTCTCACTGTTCTGGAAGCGGGAAGTCCTGGGTCCTGCTGATGGTGACATTGGGCAATCTGTGGCCAAGGGACTGCATCATGCCCTGGCCTCTGTCCTGAGCTAGTGACAAGCCAGCTTCTCTGTGTCTCCTCACCTCATCTTCCTTGAGTGTTGCCTCAGCCTCCAAGCAAGGACCCTGCTAGTGGCCCTGACACCCTCCCTGAGTTCTTGCAGGGCTCTGCCCACCCTCTGGCCAGGTTCCCGACAGCGCCTTCTCTTTCCCTCTATCCTTTCCTCGTAGCCCGAGAAACAAAGGCCCCCTCTAACCCTCCTGCTGCTGGCTCCTGCCTGATGCCAGTGCCCCCAGGAGGGCAGAGTGTGGGTTCTGCCAAGAGCGCAATGAGCTGGAACATCAGCCCCCTGGGGACAGGGCTGGCCCAGCACAGAAAAGCCTTGGCCAGTCCCGGGCTGCACGTCCACACAGTGGGTGATCAGATATGTGGGCTGTCCCCTGCAGGCCACCCAAACTCCATCTGACGTCACCTGAAGAAGCACTCGTCCACCCACCTATGATTCTCCAAGGAGGAGCACTGAAAGACGCCCTAGAGACAGCGCCCTTCTTCTGGCACTATCGATAACGTCTTTCCACTAAGTCCAGCAACAGATTTGGTCAGTACAGGAGGCCAAGGTGCTGGCACAAGCATCCCTTGTAGAGAGGCCGCTGACCACGGTCTGTGAGTCCCAGCAGCCGCAGCACAGGAGACCATGAGCTGCCGCAACCCCCACTCTTCCTCCTCTCTCCCATGTTACAGGTTCCTGTGGTCGCTGTGCATAGCACCACCCTAACTGCTCAAAGTCTCCAAACCAAGAACTGGCAGGTTGAATCCAGAGCCCAAATGTGCCTTATTTCTACAATTTTTAAACTCAGCTTGCTAGTATTTTTTTTCACGGATATTAATATAAAACCCTTGAAAGTAACTCAGATTTTTAAAAATCCCTGTCTGGCTTCCATGAAAACCCACATGATCCTGAGACCCTGGGCCTGCATCTCTGCAGGTGACTACAGGACAGAGACCCCCACAAGGCTTGCTCACCTTCACCCATCTGGGTTTCTTCCCCATCATCCATGCCTTCCTGCCATCTGCCTGGCTGAGATTGACATCCGGGTCAGAGTGTCAGTTGTGCGATGTGGCCGGGCAGCTGTGCCCCTCACCAGGGTTATGACCAGTTCAGTGCCGTTTGCTGACACCTGAGCAAGGGATATGAGCCCACCCAGCCTGTGTATTGAGAGCCTTGGCTGACACCATAGCTCAGACTTACTGGATTTGGGGACTTTTGTATACAAAGCTATGCACCAGTGTGTTGGAAGAGTAGCTCGGTCATTCTGGTGACCCTACCCAGCTGAGCAAAGCTCCCTGTCTCTCCTATTGTCTGGCAGTTCTGATGACAACAGGTTCTTCCTCCATTTCAGCCTTCTCCCTTGCCCACTTTTTATTTCCCGCCCCCACCCCCAGGACTGGGAATTGAAGCAGGACCTTCACGATGAGCTACAGCCCTTCCATGCTTTCATTTTAGGTGAGGTCTCACTAAGTTGTTAAGTAGCCCAGGCGGGGCTCCCACTCAGGATACCACTGCCTCAGCCCCCCAGAGAGCTGGGATGCCACCGCCACATCCAATGCAGCCCATCCCTAGCCGACAGCGTGAGTGTCCAGTGCTGATCTAGTTCCCTGTATGCAGGTGGGCACCACAGACAGAACTCCCCATCACAGATAGCAGCAGTTCCCCTTGCTCAAGTCCATGGTTGGCTCCAAGGCAGACAGAGATTGGCAGCAATGCCCCCAGCATTGTCCCACGGGACTGAAATGTCGTGTTAGTGTCATGTTGCTATTATAACAAGTTGTTACAAAGTGACTGACAACAGACTTGCTATTTTACAGTTCTGGAACTGGAAATCTGCATGATTCTGGACTGTTCTGGCAGAGCCAGGCCCCTGCCTGGGGACTTGGCCCCTGGCCTTGCCCAGTTTCCAAAGGCTGCCCATATTCCTTGGCTTTGGGGCCCTTTCATCTCTGAATCCAACAGTGGCATTGCTCTGGCCTCTGCTTCCACTTCATGTCTCTTTCTGACTCTTCTGTTTCCCTCTTCACATTCTAACATCTCTGTGATGCCACTGGGCCACCAGGGTAGATCAGGAGAAGATCCCTGAGAAGACTTCACTTTTTTTCTGCTGGGCAACCTAGCTTAGTCAATGTCCAGAGATTAGAGTGGTGCTGTGGTTTAGGTCCCAAGTGTTCAGCAGCAGGGATTTTGGACGATGATCTGATGATCATGGGGACACTGTGCTGCTCAGTGGATCGTCCATGGATGAGTTCATGGCTGACTGTGCTGTAAAGATCTGGGGCCTGGTTGGAGGTGGTTACTGGGGTGTGACCCAGAAGGGTGCATTCTTGTCCCAGGGTCTTCCCTTCTGTATTTACTTCCTGGCTACCACAAGTTGATCAAATTTCCTCCCTCAAGCCCTTCTGCCAATCTGTGTCTGCCTTGGAGCCAACCATGGACTGACTCTTCTGAAAACAGTGAGCCAACATAAACCTCTTTCCTTTAAATAGGAGGTGTCGGACATTGTGTCCCAGTGACAGGAAAGTGACTGACACAGCTGGATACCTCTTCAGGGGTCTCTCATCCCATCCACCACAGTCTCATTTCCAGGACTCGGAGAAGATTCAGAAGTCAGCCTGTAGGAATTGTCTGCTGGCACAGACACCACCGGGCAAACACACCCTCAGGTTACATCAGGTAAGCCATGAGCCCAGCCAGCTGCAGGCAGTCTTTAGGGCCAAAGGGTACACAGTTGATTAAGCTCCAAGAACCCTCCATAGAGGAGTCACACCTGTCAGGGGCTGGGAGCAGAGGACACCTGGAATGCAGCTACCACAAGGTGCTCTCGGGACAGTGGGGAAGACTTCCCAGCAGGAAGAGGAAGGTGGCTTCCACCTAGGACAGGGTGATGAGGATGTAATCTATACATGATGCCTACCTATAGCAGCCACATCAGAGCAAGTCAGGTCTGTCCCTGCCCCTCACCCTCAGCTATCTGTGCCCTTGGACCTGTGTTGGCACCAAGTACCCCTACACTATGGTTAGGACTCATCACCACCTGGGGGCTGAAACAGGACACAGCTTTCCCCTGGAAGCTGCCTGAGGAGCTGACCTACAGCTCTAGGAGGAACGCATCTGAAGAAATCAGCATTGTTCTTAGAGGCCTGTTGGGCTGACGGCACAGACAGTTCAGACCTATTTCAGCTCTGCAATTAGCGGTTCAGCCTCAAGGCACCCCATAAGCTCTCTGGTCATCACCTGACATCAGACCCTGGCTAGGTCAAGCTTGCAAACTCTATCTTTCTTTCCAGAAGCAATGAGACCTTCTTTCCTGCTAAAATCCTACACAGAGATCTGGCGTGGAAGCCAGGTAGAAGCAGGTGACAGGAACCTCATCAACCCCATCCTGCCCAACCCTCAGCTCCCCAGCAGAACTTCTGCCTCATTTGGCAGCTACCCTTAACCTGGGGTGCCTGGAAGCCTCTTGGGTGTGAGCCTCCAGCATATCTGCCCTGCAGCCTCCCAGTCTGCTCCACACTTCTTCCTGTTTTTAATTTTGGATCATGCTGGTTTTGTAGACAATATTTTTAAAAATAGTGATCTACATTTGTGTGCAATGCTTCCACAGCCTCAGCCCTGTCATCATGGCCACAGTCTGTGGTCACAGCCTTGTGCACAGCATTCACTCCATGCACCCCAGGGTCCAATCCAGCCAGGCCTCTACTGGGAGCTGACACCCAGGTCTACTTCATACCAGATCAACATGGTAGCCTGGTTCCATGTGTGGCCCCAACCCCTCGTGATTCACATGGAAACTACGCTTCATATTAGACAAATTAAACTGTTATAACTTGCTATAATTACTGAACGACGCGCGTAGGGTGCTTCAGAACCCACTCAGATGAAAAACAATTATTAATGTAAAACATCATTACTACAGCAATAAGCATGATCTGCCAAAATTCCAGAGTCCTGCCTCTTCCAGAGAGAGCCGGTGCTCTGTTGCTGCTCCTCAGCCCCGCCTGGGGCCTGGCAGACAAGGCTGGGAGGAGGCAAAAGCAGAGAAATCCAGTCCTCCGCAGCAAAATTGCTCCGGGGTTTCCGGCCAGGAAGAGCTCACCGTCCAAGCGGCTTGCAAATGTCAGCCACGCGCCTCAGTGATTAGGGCTGTGGTTTGGGCAGCCTGTCAAGGGCTCCCCAGGAGACAGAGGCCCCGCCCTCCCCGGCCCAGCACGGGATGCTGGGTGTTTTTATTGCAGGGTGATCCAGAGTTCCTGGGAGAGCCAGGGATAGGCTCTGAGCCTGCCCCAAGACGTGCTCCCCGCATGCACCATCCTAAAATCTGTTGTCTCCTCCTCTTTGCTGGTATCAGGAAGTAGCACTGGTTTGGTTGCAACCACTTGTCCCCTAGCCTGACCTAAGGCTGATCAGCCAGGAGCTGAGCCAGGGAGGCTGAGGTCCTGGGCCTGTGGGTCTAGCAGGCCTGCTCCTGGAATCTCAGCCTCCCAGTCCCACTTCTCCTCCCAGCCCAGTGAGAGCTTCCCTGGGCCAAAAAGTCAGCCACCTCTCAAGGAGAATAAGCAGGAGGCTGGAGACAGAAGAAGTGAAGAAAGTGTTCCAAGGAAACCTCAGGAGTCTCCCTTTTTAAATTCTAATAATTTATTTTCTTTAATTCAATTTGTCCAAACCATTATCATTTTGATGTATAATCAATACACAAATTATTAATGTGGATTAAGGGTGCATCCTGTGTTATTTGCCTATTGGTATTATGGTTCCTGTAGCGGATGAGAAGTGACTCTGTGCATTCAACGGGTACAGAGGGACGTTTCGCTGTATGTGCAGCTACGGAGTGGTTAAACAAAGCTAGTGAACACACCCATGACCTCACTTAGCACTTTTGGTGTCAGATATTTGAAATTTACTTTTTGATTTTGGAGGTGTCTGCCATGATTGACTGTAGTCTCCTGGGCCAATGGCTATACAATAAATATCAACAATTACTCTTCCTGCCAGGCTGAAAGGTAACCGGCATCTCCCCCACCAGCCCAGCCCCAGCCCTAAGCTCCAACCCCTTCCCCCCTGTACCTCTGTCAATCAGTATTCACTCTCCACTGCTGTTGCTGTTGCTCTTTTTTGCACCATTGGACATGTTAGCTATATCTTGACTTCCACCCGAAAGATGCCAGGAGAACCCTTGCCTAGCATTGACTGAAATGTTCCCAGACATTGCCAATCACCCCTCAGGGAAGAAAAATCACCCCAGCCAAAACCACCAGGCTGGATATACATCTAGGGTTCCCTCCGATGGGAAGTTCCAACCTTTGATGATGATTCGTGAATTTCCCAGCTTTTCCCAAATTGCTGACTGAATTCAGAATGTGAAACCACTGAGATCAGAGAGCCAGTTTAAAAATAAAAAAGAGTTGGTATTTGGAAATTCCCCCTTATTTACTGAAGAAGTAGAGGGGTTAGGATGGTAAAGATGAAATTCCAGAGATGCTGCTGGAAACGGTAGAGTGGGAGGGCTGGTGGAGGAGAGGATTACTGAAATGTAGTAGTTCCTTGTGGAGTTCCCTTTCTGGCCAGGACCCTTCCTAGCAGACAGCTCAGTAAGTGAACTTCCAAAAATGTTCTTCCCACCTGCAAATGATGGTTTCCTACAATTGCAGCTGGCAAGAAGCAGGAAAAAGTAAGAGCCAATGTTTAAATGAAATGCAATAGGATATTTGGTGCTCAGATGAACCAAATAAATAGCTAGCTGGCCCAAACAAAGCGAGTTTATAAAAATTCAGAGCCAAACTTCCGACTTCCCATAATGGGCTATAATGCGGCCAAAACAATGGGCTGGTACAGGATGCGGGGAAAAGAGTGCCCTGGGATTTCCAAGCATCTGAATGCATTTGCAGTTGGCTCCAAGATCCACAGAGCACACCACCCACATCATGCGCCCATGCCTGATGCTTTGTGAAATTTTATTCTCGGGGTCTAATGTGAATATAAATCTGAGGAAATGATTCGCTTTCCTCCTGCCCATTGGAGGCCTCTCAAAAACATCCCTTCAGCTTGATTTCCTTTTAGGTAGTTAAGATCAGTCCTAGGAGTGAAATGTGAGTTGTTTATTAATTTTATTCCTGTGAACCCAGGGCCTTCACACTGAGCTCCAGCCAAAGCCACCCCTTTTTTATTTTGAGACAAGGTCTTTCTATGTCTCCAACTGGGCTCAAATTCATAATCCTCCTGCAAAACTCAAGTTTTAAACAAGCCCCTGAGATGCTTTTATTCTTCAAGCCTTCCTAGACCTCAATGCAAGGCCCACACTCATCTGGGCAGCAAGGCTGGGTGCAAGTTGAACTGTGCCCTGGACCTCCTGGGAACTTCCAGCTGTCCCGGGGCACCTGTCTCAGTCCTTGTTTTTAATGCTGGGTGACACTGAGCACACAAAAGTCACCCATAGCACAGAAGGTTTTCTGGCCCAGAATTCAGCAGAATCTTAGCTACAGACTCGGTGACCCAGTAGCCTCCAGCAGCCCCGGATGTGTCCCTCCAAGCCTTGTTCCCCAAAGCATTTCCTCAAAAACGACTCATGTTAGCCCCTGAGCTACCAGGAATGGAGCAGAGCTCTGGATCCAATCTTCTCCAGCCAGGCTGGTACATGTGTAATGGCCTCGTGCATGCTGGAGCAGAAACCCCGATGGGCAGCAGGGTCAGTTTCCATGATGAAAATGCTGCCACCGTGGCCAGCTGCAGGCCATTGGGGTGAAGTCAAGCAACCCTCCCCTGCCTGAGGTCGTGCCAATCGGCTATCCCCAGAGTGTGCAAAGCTGCTCTGGCCAACTGCAGGGTCTGGGGCTCTCCCCTTCACCCGCTTCTGTCATACCTTATTTACTCTTGTCCCATAAATGCCGAAGAGTTAAAAACATTTTTGGCATGAGAACCAGACAAGCTGGCTCTGTGAAAATACAAAAGAGGGTTGAGTAAATTTGAGGGATTTTTTTCTTTTAATAAGAGAAAGAGTAACTGCAAAACAGTGCAGGAAATTTGAACGCTGTCAATGGCAGAGACTGGAATAATACACATCGTGCCTGACATCAGACATCACCAGATTTTTATCTCCCGGAAGAGAGACTGGTGATTTATTTTTCTTAAACTTTTCTCAATCAGAGAACATCTTACCTCATAAAATGAACCTAATCTTTATTACTTATCGGGGTTGCTTTTACTCATTAATATTTTTACTGTAGTTGAATCTTGAGAAAATTCCCCCCCACAAAAAAAACTCAAGTGATTCTACTTTACCTGCCTTCATGAAATGCTTTTATAAATTTAAATTTATCTTTACTGACAAGAAGGACCAAAATAATAGCTTGACTGAGAACATTAGTATCTCTGCTTCCCTAGCATTTTAAAAAATGACTACTTTGATGAAATTATGATCACAGGTTTGCAATGTATGCTCCAGGAGAATTCCCCAGGGCAAAGAGAGAAATTGAGCAAATGGAAAACGCAGGACTAACCATCAGGAAGAGAAATGGCTTAATAAACATAAAAGAAACTCAGCAATAACCTACTAAGGCTCGGAAATGATCTCCAATATAACACATCAAATAGCTTAATACAAACATTCAAATCAACTCAGGCCCCGTCTCATTCATGTCCCACCCTGATGCTTAGTCCAAATGAAAAACAGCTGGAAAAAGAGGAAAAATAAAAGAAGAAGAAAAGGAGAAGAGAGAGAAATGGTGTCTGTTCATGCTCTGGGACTTTCGAGAAGACCAAGCACAAGGTTTTGTCTTGACGGCCAGCTGAACAGAACTGGGTTGACTTTTAATCCACCCCGGGGTCGGGGTGATGAGGGGCAGGCATGGGAGATGCGAAGGTTTCTGAGCTGATTGCTGGACTCCTTGTCAGGCAACCTCACCAAGCTCTCATAACTTGGAACCCGTTCAGGTCACTCTGTAATTTGCTAGATGTGTCTGCTATTATCCGTAGCTTAATGCACAAAGCCAGCGCCAGAGCCAAGACAGCCAGGCCGTGCCAAGACTCAATCACCATCAGCGTGCATATGAGGGGTTGAGGGCGGTGCAGTCCTGCCGCCTCATGCCGCGATCTGTCCCATCTAGCGTAACCCAGAGTCTCCCCATGACAGCCCATAAAGCCCTCCAAATGGGGCTCTTTAGGAAGGTTAAGCAGAGAGCAGTGATTACCGCCACAGAGTTGACACACGTAATTAGGTTAGGAAAGCTCTCTGAGTGAAACTGAAGACAGAACCTCGGAGAAACAGATGCTTATCTGCCTGATGTTGTTGGCTGGGCACCACACGGTCCCATCTACACGGTGCTGTGGGTTCCGGTGTCCTTCAGCTCCCGTGTGCCTTCCTAACCCAGAGATCTCTGTGTCACAAAAGGTGACAGCTCTGCCACAGGACCAGCTGAGCTGTGGCATTGCATGGCACCCTGCTTCTCATACTTTTTCTGTGGCTTTGGCAAGGGACAGACTGCGATGGCCTGTGGCTGGAAGCCAAGACAGCTTGTTGTGCCACAAAGGAAAAAGCAGCCTCCGTCCACATATAATGGCCATGTGATGGTCACCATGGAGGTCCACTGAAATGCCACTTCCTACTACACAGCGCAGGTCTCAGGGGAAGGTCAGGAGACAATATCTAGGCAGTGGTTCCCTTCTGACCTCACATCATGGGGGAAGAGAAATATGGACTCCACAGGACGCAGCAAGTATCTGCCACCTCCCCACTTCCAACCAGCTTTCTTTCTGGGTCACCAGGGACAAAGAAGACCTTCCCACCCCTCATGGTGCACAGCTGCTGACCTGACAGGACGCCAGCTCATACACACAGCCCTGCTCTGCTGGACAAATGCATGCTCCTTCCAGTTTATTTTCGTATTTTCTTCCTCTCTGCAATTCCACAGATATTATTTCATTACTTTTTTCATAAAAGAGAGCGCTTAGGAGTTTCCTCCCCTCCTCCCCAAGCTTCCTCCTCGTCTCTCGTCCTCTGCCTTCTTTACCAGCCAGCTGCCAGCAGCTGATCCCTGACAGCCGTCCTCCACTGTCCCTGGCCCCAGGTCTTCACCTCCACCCTGCCCTGGCTCCTTCTCCTCCCATTCTGCCTCACCCGGGGCCATTGCATTAGGACAGCCAGGGTGATCTGTTTAAATTCCTCTTCCATCAGGTCATCTCTCTACCTCACCCCTTTACAACTTCCTGCTGCCCTCTGGATAAAATCCAAAATCCCTTTCATGTCTAAAGAGCCTTGCCACTGAAGGAGCAGGGTAGAGAGGGCAACCTTGTTCTTAGAGCATGAAAACGTCAGGCGCCTTGAAGAAAAGGGGAAGCCAGCCCCTGGGGATTCCGCCGAGGGCGCAGGGACAGGACCATGCAGAGAGAGGGCAGACTCAGTCAGAAACAGACCTCAGTGAGGACAACCAAGCAGGCTCTGTCCACACAGCCTGAGCCAGCGAGGCATCATCCAGTGACCCATCTTCCGGTGAACCCACTTTTACGTTTGGAGCCGCCATAAAACACTTCTCTCCATGGAAATAATTCTGATTTTTCTCCTTTTAGTTTTCTTGCTGATAGTTTCTATTGAAACTTGATGAGATTTCATAATTCCCGTTTTGTCATCCCTTTTAAAGTAATAGGGAATGTAACTCGTACAAACCAGTTGGCCTCATTTGTAGGTAATGCACTCACAGTGTCTTTAACCAGGCCACTGAAATGATCCAAAACAGAGAAGTTTATTGCATCTTCCTTCTAAGATAATTGTGAAATTTTATTTTTTGGTTTTACTGCTATTACTTAAGTAATTGCACAACACTTTAAGTAGAGGCTTGATAAGATTAAAACTTGAGGGCAGAGTCTTGTAAGTGGGTGTTACGAATATGTGAAACCTGAAGGTAAATGGTCTCTGTCTTATTTGATTTCTAGACGGTATGGTACATCTTGTTATCACTGCTTAACAGTGTGTTCTCCTGACCTGGAGCAGTGCATTTTGGCTCTCTTCTGAAGTACTTTTAATGCTATAGTTGAGGGACTATTCAAACACTCCAGCAGGGCTCGGTAGAACTGTAATCCTCGGGATACTATTTTATAAGCACAACTTACTTAAAAGTGAGTTTCCAGAGGATGTCACTTTCTTTCTGGTTTCCAGCTGCCATGAGCATCACGTCCACTCTTCTTCTTCCTCAAAGCCCCCCTGGCCTTCTCTAGTGGGAATGTTACATGAGTGACGGAGCAATGGGAAATACTGGAAACTCAAGGTTTATTTCCACTGCCATAGGCGGAACTTATTCAGGCTCTAAGAGTAACCACATGCATTTCAATTTCAAAACAAATATAGAAAATACACCCAAAGCATTCCTGCTTCAGTATTTATTATGAGTGTGAGTGCATTTGTGTGTTGTGGGTTGAAGTGAAAGCCACACCAAGACATCCATAGCCTCAATGCGTGTGTTAAGAAGAAGTGTACTGGAATTGACACTCGGTTTTCTCTGTAGGGGAATAAAGGAAGAAAAACAATTAAACCTAAAGCACCAGATAAAGAAAATAAGGGTTGAGGCAGAAATAAATGAAATTTAAAGTAGGAAAATGATGAAGAAAATCAATGAATGTTATGGAAAGATCCAAAAATTGATAAAGATCTACTCAAGCAAAAAAGAGAAAAAATACAAATGACCAATGTCGGGAATGAAGGAGTAATTACTAATGAGCCCAATGACACTGAAAGGCTAGTAAGAGAATACTACAAGAGATTCCACACACGTAAGGTTGGTGATTTAAGTGAAATAGACCAATTCTTTGAAAAACGTACATTACTAACCCTTCTTCTAGGAGAAATAAGTAGACATTTAAAAATAAAAATAGATAGAGTGGTTCATCCAAAAAGTAAAGTGCCAGGGTGAGATGATTTCACTACCAAATTTTACCAAACTTTTAAAGAAAAAAAGAAAAAGAAAAACCCACTAATTCTCTATAAACTCTTCCAGTAAATAGAGGAAAAAACAAACAATTTTCAATTCCTTTATGAGGATAGCATCACCTTAATATCAAGGTCCACAAATATATTATAAAAAATCAAAAAGTGTATATAAAATTTCTCATAAACAAAAATCCTTAACAATTTACCAAGTCAAATCTAACGATACAGAAAATGAATAAATACATCAAGACTAAGCGAGGTCTATTCACAAATGCAAAGATGGTTCAGTATTTATAAATAATGTAATTCATCATACTGACAAGCTAGTTAAAAGACTCATATGACCATAGCAATGAATGCAGGAAAAAGTGCATTCACCAGAATTCAGCACTTAATAATTTCATTAATGTTGTAGGATATATCTAAGGCAAACTTACAGCTATCATCAAACTTAATGACCAGGTACTAAATGCTTTCTCCCTGAAATTGAGAACTAGATAAGGATATTCTCTCCCATCACTCCTCTTCAATATCATCCTATAGGTCCTAACTAATGTAATGATTCATGAAAAAGAATGAGAAGAAATACAAATTGCAAAAGATGACAGGACACAAGGTCACTATAAAAGGCAAATTGATTTCCTACATACCAAAAATGAACAATTAGAACTTCAAGGTAAGAAAACAATATGATAACTTCCTTTCCTCCAACTCCCCCAAAATTAAATACTTTGGTATAAATCTAACAAAAAGTTTCAGGATATGTATACAGAAAACTATAAAGTACTAATGAAAGAAAATTAAAGAGCCCTAAATAATTAGAGGGACAGTCTATGCCCATGCATTGGAAGACTAAATATTGTAAAGCTATCAATTCTTTCCACTTTAATCTGTAAAATCAGTGAAACCCCCATGAAACACCAGCAAGGTTTTCTTTGTAAACAGTCACAAATTAATCCTAAAATTCATGTGGAAAGGCAAAATAATTAGTCAAAATAACCTAGAGAAAGAACAGATTTGGAGGAATCACCTACCTGATTTCAAGAGTTAACATAAAGCAACAGCAGGAAGCCAGAGCAGTTTTCAGTGTATAGACAGACACGCGGGCCAGCAGAACAGAGCGGAGAATTCAGAAACAGAACCAGACAAACATGGTCGATGAAGAAAAGATCATCTTTTCAACAAATAGTATTGCAAAATTGGATATCTACATGCAAAAAATAAACCTCTGTTTCTTCTTGACTTGTAGACCTAAATATAATATGTAACGCTGTAAGATTTTGTGTTAGGTGAAGATATTTTTAGATAGGACAAAGAAAGCACCATTCATAAGATAAAAAATTGATCAATTGACAAACTGGACACTGTCAAAATTTTAAAACATTTGTTTTATGGCAGAGGTTGAGAGATAAGTGGCGTCTAAGGGAAATAACTAACAAGGGGTTGTATTGAAATAGAAGCCACTCTCAAATCTCATTTGTTGAAAAACAGTTTTTTAAAGGACATAATCTGAATGGTTGCTTCATTGAAGAAGACGTAGATGACAACCACGCATTTCACATCATTCCTTGTGGAGAAGATGTGGATTAAAACCACAACAAACCATCACACACCCTTACTGAACTCTGACTTTAAAAACTCACAAAACCAAGTGCTGACTGAAAGTGTAGCCACCAGAAGGCTCATGTGTTCCTGGGAGGACACGAGCTAGGGCAGCTTTGGTGAGCAGTGTGATTCTTTGCCAAGCAAGATGAGCACAAGCCTACCACATGGCCCAGCTACCCGCTCCTGGGAGCTCACCAAGAGAAATGGAAGCATATGTCTGCAAAATAATCAAGATCCAATAAACTAAGCCCTTCACAGGAAGGTTTATAGCAGCTTTCTTCATAACCACCAAAAACTGGGGTGTGGGGGTGCTCAAAATTGTCATCACTGAAGAATGGAAGAGCTGGCACAGCCATGCACAACTGTGCTGAGCACAACAGTGCTCAGCAGCAGAAAGAGCAAACCAGTGACACACGAGCGACACAGATTAAAGCAAGCACGTCACGCTAAGTGAAAATAAGCCAGACCCACAGCGCTCCAAACTGCATGGTTCCATGCGTCTGAGGTAGCGATGAAGTCTAAACCACAGGGTCAGGGAACAGACAGACCAGCACAACAATGGTAGAGGTTACTGCAAAGGAATCCGCAGTGGGATAGACCACTCTCTCTCAATGGCACTAGTGGCTGCATGAATTTCCATGTATATCAAAGTACGTAGAAATCCATACCAAAAGTGATGAGATTCATTTAAATGAGAAGAGTCCTGTCAACCTGGCCCTTTTGGAGGTTGTACCAACCATTTATAGGTGGCGCTCCCTGGGTAAAGCAATATTACAAGAACAGACACAGAGGAATTTGGCACCAGCAATTAGATTATATAACTCCTCTTATCTCCCATTATGGACACACATAAAACCTTCCAAGAACTCGGTAATAAAGCTGCACAGTATTCTGGACCTTAGCCTAAACACCCCCAGCCATTGGAATTGTCTATTTATTTATGCTTCCCATCATTGCTCACCAAGAGACTGTTTTATGACACAGACTTCGTGGGTTCTGTGATACAATGGGCTTGGTCTGCACTCTCCAAAGCCACTACCCAGTGCAGAAGTTGGTAGGCCAAGTCCTGCCCAGCACCTGTTTTTTAACATAAAGCTTTGTCGGGATGCAAGCAGGACTATCCCTCTACATATTGTGTAGACAGAATTGAAGAGTTGACTCAGAGCTCTTCTGGCCCAAAATGTAAAATGTTTACTGTCTGGTCCTTTATAGGAAATCACTGCTAATCTTACTGTGAGTCTCAAATTCTACTTTTCCCAAATATCTTTGCAGAGACTATTAAAACCACACTCTACCTTAAAAGTGTCTAATTGAGTTGGTATGGGACAGGCCAAAAGTCTACAAATTCCTGGATGATCGCAAAATAAACCACGCTGGCCCACACTTGGGAAAATCATTCAAGAAATGCAGACATTAGGCAAAGAATCACAACTGAGTGGATTTTGTTTGCAGCATTAAACTACAATTCATGCATTAAACTTCAGTTTGACAGCCTGGTCCCTTTAGAAGTTGCTTCAAGTATTTGAAGGCGGCACCCTCTGGGTAAAACAATATTTGGAGAACAGATACTTCAGAAGAATTATGGGCGAGGGGTTATTTTACTCACCTTATCTCCCATTATGAATGCATATAAAACCTTTCAAGAAGTTGGTAATAAAACCACACATTATTCTAGTTGCAACCCCAGTGCAGCCCAGCCAGGGTTCACTGGCGAGGCAGTCGGCGCCTCTCTCTGAGGAAGTTGGTGGTCACCTTCATTTGTGACCATGAAGGGTGGAAGGGAGGGCACTTTGGAAGATCTAGTGTTACTTGAGGGAGACCCATCAGCAACTCCCCCTGCAGAACTGCTGCCATCTTCTAGATCTTTCCCCAGCAGTCTACTCTGCCCCAAGCTCTTCATACAAATTCCTCTGCTTCGCTTTTTTAGAGGAGAAAGGCCAAGTCCTAGCTGGCCCTGTGCCCCCAAGAGCTTCCAAGGAGCCACCCTGTTAATGCAGCAGGGGAAATTTAGGTACACGAATCATTATCCATGAACTCCAAATCTGACCATGTTTCCTAAAAGCTAGAGAGGTTAGAGACTGGAAAAGGGTCTGGCACAGAGGCCGTGTGTGTTTACCGAATATCCACAGCAGACCGGCTCCGAAAACACCTGCCTGGGCCACCCCAAGGAGTGTCCGCCCAGGTCGACATCCAGCTACCTCCAATGCCAATTCTGGAGGTCAATCAGAACATGCTGTCCACCCAAAGGAATCCAGGGAATTCCATCCACTTTGGGTTCTAACAATAGCTCCTTTAGAACATTTCAGGATGAGGGTATAATTGCTTTAATTAGTAATTAAATGACTCATGACTGGGAAGATTTTATTTTGAGAGTGACCCCCCTCCCCATGATGCAAAGTAAAGTTATTTTGGGGCTCTTACAGTGTCTCCTTGATGGCTCACAATCCTGAACCCTAATGAGAACTCAGGAACTCGCCCTAACACCCAGGCACAAACCTCCCTTTTTAAAAATACCGCTTCATTTCCAAGAGACTTAGCTTGAACTCTCCATCTGAAGCCAAGACGGCCCAACTCTATAATTAGGAATGGACCGCTGCCTGTCTTCTTTCAAGTTTTTCCCTGGTTATTTTTTGACAAAAGAGGTATGTCCAGCAGGTGTCCCATCTGACCCCCCTCACCGGGGCTCACCGTTGGAGCATTCCACCATGACGGATGGGCAGGGAGACCAAGAGGATTCAGAGAAGCAGAAGATAAATTTCTAGCTGGAATGAAAAGAATGCCCACTGCCCTGTGGACAGTCAGGGCACGAGGAGGCCAGGGCTGATTTATCCTGCCGCAAACATGACTCCACACAGCATCCCAAAGACACAGAAGGAGTGAGAACCCCAGAGTTCTCTCTCTGGGAAAGGTCATGATAAAGTTAGCATGGAAATTAAAAACCAAAAGAGGCAACCGAAGGTCACCTGCCTCTCGGGAAGTCATGCATTACTCACCTCTTTATACTTCTTAGGAATGTTGGTTTCATATGGTACTGGTATTAAGCACTAAGTAAAAAGAAAATGCCATTTGAGGAAGTGTCTACAGGTTAACAGATAAAATAGTAACAAAAATGCATGAACTGTGTGTTACAGAAGACTGTCACTATACAGCAGATTCATTTATAGTCACTGTGAAAACTTATACCACATGAATAAGCCATGTGAAGAGGGTATTGTTAGCAGGGCTAGTGTGCTGAAAGCCTTGTCTCCAGGTTAACCCGCGCTCACCCAGGACAGGAGTGTGAGACTCCAGAACCTCTCACGTTATCTTTAGTATCCACCAGTGACCCTGGGTTCACAGAAGTTGAGTGTTTCAAGGAGAAGTCTTAGTTCAACATTGTGATAGGGGATGTGGCCCACAGGAGTGGGTCAGGGTGGGATGAATGGCCTGGGATGGCAGCACAGCCTCCTGCCTCAGAGCAGGGAGGTGATCACCATGGTCTTCCAGAAGCACAGAACTCAGCCTCCTGGGGACAGAACAATGGGCAGAGGGTCCACATTGGGGACATCGGCTAGCAGGCCCGTTGCATGCAGGTCTGCAGGTGCAGAAGTAAGAGGGGTAGAGTTCAAGGCAGTGGCTGTTGACCTTGGATAGCAGAGAGCTGCTGGGCAGAGGCCCAGGGCATGGATGGCTGTGTTGTAAATGTGGAAGATAGAGATGAGTCCTGTGGCAGCTGGCAGCACCTACTGTACAGCTCCTTCAAGAGCTTGGCCTCTGTGCTTACATCTTCCTCGTGGATAGGTGTGTGTGTGTGTGTGTGTGTGTGTGTGTGTGTGTGTGTGTGCTGTATGCATATGTGTGTTAACAATGCAAACAGGTGTATTAGCTTTTGTCATTGCGACAAAACATCTCAGAGAAGCAGCTTAAAGGAGGAGAGATCCATGTCGGCTCTCAGTTTTGGAGGTTTCAGTCCAAAGCCCCCAGCTCCATCAGCCCTCTACAAGTGGAAGCATCATGATGAAAGGGGCATGAACCCAAACAAAGGCCAGACACAGAAAAAAAGAAAAAGGAAGGGGCCACAGGTGAGACACTCCCTTCGGAGACGCCCTGCTGATGACCCACTTCCCCAGCAGGTCCCCACCTCCTAACAGCCCGTCTGCCTGTGCCCTCACCCATAAAGAAGCCATGGGTGATAGCAGGACTCCCATGATTCCATCACCTCTACACCTCTGAATATCACTGCATAAAGAACCAAGCCCTCAATACACGAGTCTTCATATTTAAACTATAACACAAGGACCCCTACAGTCCACGTGTCTGCAGGAACATGGTCCCAGGAGAACACTAGGGACAATCCACCCTGCCTCTTCAGCTTCTGAGAACTCCAGGCGTTCTTTCACTGAAGGCTCACCAGGCTGGTCTGCACCCCATAGTCTTGTAGCCTCGCTGTCTGAGTCTTCCTCTGTGTGTCTCAAGGAGGACACCTGTCATCACAGAGCCCACCGTTAATTACACTTGCATTGACCTTTTGTGTGAATCAGGCACAGGACTAGGACATGGATGTGACTTTTAGGAGCGCACATGCATGGCTGTTTGCTTAAGCAGGCATCCACAGCACCGCACTGGGACGCTGGGACCACCAGTGCCTGGTAAGGTGTTCTAAGGCAGTGAACTGTTTGGGCCACAGTGAACTAGAGAAGACACATCCAAAAGCTAGAGTATTCTTAGGAAAACCAGCCTGAGACACTGCAAAGCTCTTCCTTCTCACTTATTGAACAGAATCAGCTCTGGGTTTGAAGCAGGCTCTCAGGTTTGGCCTGGGCTGTGTCTTGGAAAGGTTATGATTCAAGCAAAACCAGAGAGTGATCAGGAAACACAGGCAGCCAGGCCCCTGACTCAGCACGCGGGGAGTACCTTCCTCTTTCTGCAAACAGGCTTCTTTGGAACCCAGCTCACTCACCATTCCCCTGGTTGTTTCCCCTTCACAGCCTGCTTGGGGTGAGACCTTCCTTCACAAGGCCCAGGGTCACAGCCTGAAGGTGAGAACCTCCCTTCCTGGGGTCAGAGCAGGGCTTACCACACCTGGGAGCTGGGGAGGGAGCCACAGCGGGGCTGCTGCCCCTCAATCTTACACAGGAAAAAATGTGTCTGACCCCAGCAATGAGTCAGCTTCTTCGGTTGTTTCCCTGAACCTCAGAGATGTTTTTGAAGCCACCTAACAGCCCCTCTTCTGGAGAGAGGCCTGTGGGACGTCACTGGGGGCTGCGGTTCACCAACCAACAAGTGCGTCAGAACCATCTGTGGACTTTTAAGCCCGGGGAGCCAGCCCCAGCTGGACTGAGTAAGAGCCACTGGCGTGTGCTGCAGTTTAGGGCTTCTGTCCCGTTTTTGTAATCCACGAGTGACTCAGCCATTTACCACTCACTTGGAATCATTGAGGTCACTGACACTGAGTGACTGTCAAGAACACAGTGGCCCCTGGAAGTCAAAGGCTTTGCAAGGTTGCAGTGAGCCCCAGCCTAGCCCCTCGCCAAAGTTTGATCCTCTCACACACCCACGCCTCTGAGGGACAGCTCAGCCCAATGCACAGTGCCTGGCCGGACCTCCCCGACTAGCTCCGAACAAGACAGACATGGGGGGTTAGGAAAACATGGCCCATGTGTACGTCAAGGTGATTCCTGAGCTGTGGCCCAGCAAGGAGGGCTCAGAGACACCCCCGCTTCTTATGGAAGAAGCAGAGTCCTTGTCCATGCAAACGAGGAGTTTGAGGGGCATAAGCCCGAGAAAAATGGAATTGAGCAAATGGACCCTTCCAGTGTGACCTCTCCCAGCATCCAGACAGGGAAGGGACCCAACCCTCCTCACACAAGTCGCATGTCACCAGAAACCCAGCTTGGAGATGCTGTGAGCTTTAGGTCCCCACAATGGGGTCTCTATTTACTGTCCCAAGACCTGGTAGCTGGTAGGGAACAAGGAAGTCACAGGACCACAGTGGTATGGAGGGACAACAGTGATGCTGCCACCCTGAGACTAGAGGAGGCTGCAGTGCTGTGAGACTGCAGGTTAAGTTTCTTGGTCTCATCTCCTCTGCTGTCCTGGGAAGGTGACATCTCTCCACTCTGTCCAGCTGTCCCAAGATGCCTGCGTAACCATTTCAGTTTTTGACCCAGGATCCGTCTAAGCTTCTTTCATGGCATTTGGCTATGTTTAATTTTTAACTTGTTTTATTTCATAACAGGTCTCCACACTCCCCGCTCTGCTTCTCAAGGCCTTGGGCAGAGCCCTCCCACTGTCTGGGTTTGCACCAGGGTTTCCCGCTGCTAACACTGCAGGGGAGGGACGTCAGCCAGGTTGGCTTGGTCAACACACAAGTCCTCGTCTTGATGGACAGTTTGCCCCTGGGCAGCCCCTTCTAGCCACTTGGCGTCACTGTGCATGTCCCGTTACATCGCACCTGCACCATCACTTTCCAGGGAGTGGAGTGGGAAGAGATGATACTGGTTAGTGGGGAAGCCTGGATTTGAATCCCCAAGAGTCTTGTTCAGAGGCCTTGTGCTGCAGCCTGGCACTGAGTAGCTTCAGGGCACCACTGATAATGCCTCTCCTAAAGTCATAAGTGTCGCTTTTGGGGACAATCCAGGGGTGAGTAGCCACCAACTCAGGACTCACAAACTCCTCCCACAGGGAGCAGCTGGGTGTCCTACCAGACTGTCCTCTGTCCTCTCTTTCCAGCTGTCCATAGTGGCGAAGGGGCAGTGACACTGCAGTGCTGTGGGTCCAGGACAGCCTTCCCACAGCCCCTCTCTAATCAGTTCAGACCTCAGCACCCCTGGGACTGTGTCACCTCCTCCTCATTCCCAGAACCCAGGTCCAGCCCTTGGGCCTGTCTCTCGTCTCTTCTCTCCCCTGCCCTGCTCTCCGGAGTCCCCCTGGACATGCTCCTGCCTGCCTGCTCACTTCCAGGAAGCTGCCTCTGGCATCTCCAGCACCTGCCCTGGCTCCCAGGGACTCACGTGTGCTCTCCCTCCAGCTGACTGTGCCAGACCACCCTGCCCTCTGGACACATCTTGTCCTCTTCCAGGTGGCTGTTCCTTGCAGAATAGCCAGCTGCATCTGCCGGCTCCAATGGCAGCTGTCCCCCACTGGAAAACATCCCCCACGAAGGCCGCAGAGTGAGCTCCTCTTACAGAAATGTACCTTGTTCATGAGCAAGACAGTGATTCCAAAGGCCAATTTGGATTTGTGCCATAATATGCACCATAAACATTGGTGACCCCTGTGCTGTTAGCATTCCTCCATCCTGCCCAGGATGGACAGACTGGCATCTGGACTTCACAGGACTGTCTGTCAGGTTCAGAGCCTCTTGGGTAGCCATGCTGGTTGGCAGAAAAAATGCCATTGCTACTAAGGTGTCCAATGGGAATATAATTAAGAACAAATGGAAAGAATCTACTTACTTAAAATCGTTGTAGCAAAACATTGTAATCCGGCTTTCATTTGACTGTATTTTCATGCAATTGGGCTATGTCCATAGTTTCTCTCTGGAGGGGGCTGGGAATATTTTCCAGCATTTAACAAGGAGTCATTCCCTTCTTGAGGACATCCTTGTGTTTCAGATCTGGCACTTGGCTTCCAACAAACAGATGGGATTTTCCATTAGGTCCTTTTAGAGAAAACTTGGATTCCGTGCATCCGTAATCAATCCTGAAACTCTACCTCTGCTGATAATGCCGCCACTGAGTTCATTAGTAAGCATGTCTGCGGGGCTCACTGTGTGCCAAGCAGCACCCCCAGCATGGAGACTGTTGCCCCTAGGGTGCTGCCTTCCTGTCCCGGCTGTGCCTGTGGCACCAGGCTTTGCCACATTACTCCAAATCCGCGAGAAGGAAAGGATTTTTAAAAACTGTGTTTAAAAACCTTTGGCCCAAGAACACTATATTGAGAATATGGTGAGGGACGTGAAGTTAGAGGAGAACAGAATGCTTTTTATAGGACCATGACAGTGTTCTGGAATCAGAGTGGTGATATTCACACAATCCTGAGCATATGGAAAATGACAGAACTGGGCCCCTCAAAGGGAAACTTTATCAAATGTGAACTATATCTTGATTTTATTAGAAAGTTAACAGGGAAAGCAAAATTTCTCATTCTTTCTCATGTTCCAATTTACACACACATGAACACATGCAAACACAGCAAACACACATGCACACACACATACACACACATGTCACATGTGCTCACCTGTCCAGCCTTGGCCCTGACTTCTTCTCCTTTGTCCAGACACAGATGGAAGGAGAAGATGCAGTGCCACTAAAGAGAGTGACACAAGGCGGTGTGGTGGCCCTGCAAGAGTGACACTCTTGCAGACCAGAGTCACCACCCGCACTGGTCTGACACCCTGCTAGCGCTAATAAGATGGGTCTGGGCTGGCCTCCTGGGCCCTGGGCTGCAGGGCGGGGGGGGTGGGGGATATGGTCTCTGTGTCCTAGGCTCACAGCACCTGCAGGAGGAGACTCCAGAGAGGAAAAACGAGACCACAGGCTGAGAACAGAGGGTAACTTGAATTCTATGGGGGCTCCGAAGAGTTCCTCAAAGCAGAGATCATGAGATCACTGGAATGGGATCTTCAAGGATGATTAGAACTTCTCCAAGAGGCAGCTGGAGCCAAGCAGAAGGATGCCCTGCAGACCCTGAGTCAGGAATGACCAAGTGTTCAGAGTAAACAGGGCATAAGTGGGTTATGCAGGGAGAGGCAGGATGAAGCCAGAGGCCTTGAGGCCAAGTTGAGGAGCCAAGCACCTCCACAAGGGGGCTGGCGGGCAACCCTACAGTCTCTGGTCCTGAGCACCCTCAGAGTCAGCATGGCTTATCATGCCTTCCCATACTTTTTACAGTAAGATGATAAACTAATCAGGCATAGAAAGCAGTGTTCTCCTTGCTGCCTGGGAGGGTCAGCAGCTGAGTAGACTTGTTACAGAGGCTGCAGGAACAGTTTCCAGGGCAGATGCTGGGGAGGCCCCGACCTGGCTCCTATCCAAATGCTCCAGGGAGAAGTCAAAGCCCCTCTGGGACATTGATAGGAGAGACTATATGAGTAACTACCACCCGGACAGGATGACGTGGCCACGGCCAGACATCCAGGCAGAAAGGGTGCATCTGTTTATCTTCACTCCGACCTACTCTGCAAGGAGAAGTGGGTATTAGCTTCCTGGGGCTGCTGCATCAGAGGACCACAGACCAGGTGGATTGAAAACCAATGGCTTCTTCCAGAGCCCAGGCTAGTGGCAGAATGCCCCAAGCTTCTGCAGCTCCCAGCAACTGTGGCATTGCTTGCCATGTAGCCACATCCTGACATCTCTGCCTCCATTTCCATGTGGCCTTCCGTGTGTCCCTCTGCGTCCTCTCCTCTTCCACTCACTGGGTTCTGGGTTAGAGCCCACCCCAATCCAGGCTGACCCTTCTCAAGACCCTATGCTAATTACATCTGCAAAGACTCTATTTCCAGATAAAGTCACAGTCACAGGTAGCAGCGGCGGGGATACTGGCATCTTTTCTTGCTTGGGAGGATGCTAGTTAACCCACTCTGGGCTGTGTTATATTCCTGTACTGAAAATGAAGACACATGAGAAAGGTTCAATTATGGGTATGGAAGAAGAGTGTGCAACCAGCCAAAAGCCAAACACAGAGCAGTGATACAAAACAGAGAGAGAGAGAGAGAGAGAGAGAGAGAGAGAGAGAGAGAGAGAGAGAGAGAGAGAATGCCTGTGTGTTGGGGAAAGAGAGTGAACCACAAGCACAGAGGAGTGGTCATAGATTTCTGACATGGCCTCATCCTGAAGCAAGATTTCTACGCAGAGTTGGTGTTGCTTTTGACCCTACTAGAATAGGGCTCTTGCGTCAACTGTGTGCACTCAGGGATGTGGGGTCCCCCATCCACAGCAGCTGCCCATACAGCCAGGGCCCCTGCCGAGTCACCCAGAGGACACCAAGAGAAGGGAAGACACAGTCTCCTCCAAGTGCTGCTGCCCGCCATAGGGGAGCGAGGCTGCTCCTCCTGCTAATTGAGGATGACACACTGGCATGGGCCTTACCTGGGCGTCGGGGCGTCCTAATTTATGAGGACTGATCATAAATCCTCATTTAATGTGAATCACTCCACAGCTCCTGTGGAATATGTCAGCTGTCACAGCACCGCGTAGCTCCGCTTCAATGCCTCTGGGAAGGTGAGATGGATACTCAGAGAGAAGACGGAAACCAACGTCTGGAAAAATTAGAGGAGCCTAGGAAAGGACGTCAAGATCCGCAGACCACTGGCCCAAGACTAAAGGAATTGCAATAGAAAATGTGACACTTGCAGGACAGATGAATCATAGCATACTTGTCACCCACTGAGAGGGAGAGGGAAGTGGAAGAGAAAAGAAAATACGGAAAGTTAATTAACCTGCCATATTTTTAATTCCTTCTCCTGTATTTCAGAGCTAGGAAGAGAATGACAGAGAAACAAAGAAAGAGACAAATTCCTGGAATCCGGGCAGCACCAAGCAGCTGTGTGTCCCACCCTGACCTGGCCAGGGGGACACAGGACCTGAGAAATGGGGAGATGCACCAGAGGTCACCTGCTTGGCCCTCCTCTGGGCTTCTGGCAGAGGTCAGCACTGCTGGCCCATTCCAAAGAAGGCGGCCATGGTCCCTTCCTGCTGCTGTGCACACCCACTGAGGACCTGGAGGGGTCCCAGCCCGTGGATCAGAGCTCAGCAGGGTGCCGGTCAACTTCTAGCATGGTTTAGTGGCTGCTGCGGATTCTGAGGCCCTGGTAACAAAGTTAGGCAGAACAGCGGGGCCAGTGATGATGTGTGTGATGGTTCCTGGGACTCTGGCTCCGACCGTCTCCGATGCCCATGCTGGATGGGCCTGCCACACCTGCCCAGCTCCCTCCTGCCTATCCGCCCCCACACCTGCTCCTCCTGCAAGGTACCCAGCCCCCCACCTGCACCTCCTGGCAGAAGGAGGCCCCACGTTCAGGTTGCCGGGAGGCAGGAGGCTGTCTCCCCCCTGGGCCTCAGGCTTAGTCCCCATGGAAACCCCAGTGTCATTGACCACTTCACCCACTCTTTCTGCCAGGCCTTCTGTGCCTCCCTTTCGGGGGCCTTCACTGAGCTCCCAACTGGTCCCACTGTCCCTACTGAGCCACCTCTGCCTGTGTCCAGGTAGCTCACACTCACCTGCACCCCTGTGATGCCTCTGGGTCTTACACAGGGAGACCCGGTTCCTTGGCAGGTACAGCCCCCTGCCTCAGTCACACTCTGCCCTGGGCATGGGAGGCACCACACTCCCCAGTTCAGCACCCCTACCTTGACCCGTTCAGCCTTTGGCCCGCATTACCTCCATTCCTGTCCAGCCCACTTCTATCCATCCTTCAAAACCCTACACAGCCATCTTCTCTGAACACTCCCTACCCCACAGGTCGGCCAGTCTGCATGCTGGGAACCTTCTACCCTTGTCCCTGTCAAGTTGGCATGCACTTGCCAGGTCACCTCCCCCTGCCACAGCCATCTACTTGCATCCCTCCCTCCTTCACCATGGCCAGGGGCTCCTGGGGCCTGGCCTCATCCTGCCCAAACTCCCAGCTCTGCTGCTTCACTTGACATCCAATACCCCTCAGCACAGGCTTGGGGAGCCAAAGGCCCCTTATCCTCAGGCATGTGTCATGCTAGGAGCATTGCCCTTGGTAGGAGAGGAAGAGGGGCCACTTTACCCCCAAAGTCCCCAACTGTGGGCACCTCTGGGGGGAGCAGCAGAGGTCACAGCCAATGAAGTCCTTAAGATCCCACTAAGAGAGGGCGCTGAGGACCCTCAACACGGGCCTGAGCCCTCAGCCACAGCCCAGTGGGTTTCTGCACTGTCCAGGAAATCTGCTGGCCATGTCCTGAGAATAACAAGGATAGCAGCTCCTCCCCAAACTGTCTCAGGGGCACAACAACCTGTTCAGCAGCAGCTCAGCAAGTCTGACCCCTGCCCCAAACTACGCAAGGCTTCTCCCAGCCTTGCCCTGAAATGAAGCGTACTTCCCCCTGCTGGGCCCAGAACTGCCTCTGCCTCCAGCCTCCTCTTCCTCTCCTGCCACACAGGCCAGCCACACTGCAGCACACTTTCCATCCCCACACACTACCCCAGCACTGGGCCTGCCCTCTCTTCACTCCCTCCACATCCTGCTCCCTTGGACTCTGCAAGTCTCCCTTGGTTACTGACTTTCTCATTGCTGGGACAAAATACCTTGCACCTAAAGTTAAAGGAGGAAAGGTTCAGTTCAGCTCAGTTTGTAGAGGTTTCAGTTCATAGTTGGCTGGTTCCAAGGCAGAGCGGCACGGCAGAAGGGAAGCAGTCCATGGCAGGACAGGCAGGAGGCAGCAGCAGTCCACCTGCCTTCCTGCTTTTCCCGTTATATTCCATCCAGGCTGGCTGGTGCCACCCACACCCAGGTTGGGGCTTCCATTAATCCACCCAGAACTGTACTAAACCAAGCAGGGATCACACATCCGTAATCCACATTCACACACCTAGATCCAGCCAAAGCACCACCTATGAGAGCATGAGGCTTTGGGGGCATCTAGACGCACGCTGTAACTCCCCTGACACATGCATCTCAACCCATCTCCAGCGGCGTGCCCCAAGCAGTGCCTCTTATGTGACTTCCTGCTCACCACCTGCCTCCCTGCTGCCCTCAGCGGATCTGAGCACAGCCTGTGTACACAGCGGGCATCCTGGGTACTCGCCAAGTGGGTGACAGAAGCAGAGGAAGAAACCAGCCACATATCAGTGGCACAGAAGACCGCATAGATTCCGCTGCCAGACACTGGGGCCTACAGGATGGCTTTCAGAAGGAAGGAGCCCCGCAGGGCTGCAAGGATTAAGTGAGAGGGTGGATCTGGGGACCAAGAGCAGTCTGGCACTCATTATCTCTTTGTTTTCTTCAGATAGAACCAAGCTGACCACAAGGGCCTTTCAGTTCTTCCAAAGCCCCGCCCACGGCTATCTCTCCTCCAGGCAACCAAAGGAACTCTGGGCCAGCTCTCCCAGAAGTGATAGGAAAGCAGCCTGTTGCACAAAGCCAAGCTCTGCCTTTCCCTGTGTCCTGGATTCCAAGGAGATTATGATAGGTGTTTTCAAGCAACCAGCTCTCCGTCAGCTCACAGAAGATAAAAGGTGAATTTAAAAAGGAATCCTGCACGGGACTGGAACCTGGGGCCCTGCACCGAGCTACATTCTATGCCCTCTTTATTTTCTGTTTTGAGACAGGGTCTCGCTGGATCATTCTGTTGCCCCAGCGGGGCTTGAACTTTGGATTCCCCATCTCAGCTCCCAGATCTGGGATTAGAGGCTTAAAAGGTGACTCCACTCTGAGGTGAGAGACCGAAGTTCTTGTGTCTGCACGCGTGTGCTCCAATTCACAGAAGTCTCACAGGAGGAGACAGTGACAAATCTGAATAGAAAAGCAAAAGGCAGAAAATGTGAGCAGGAAACTCAGCCCTCCTGCCATCTGTGCTTTTAAATTTCTCTGGTCAAATTTTTAAAAAGAAAAAAATTCTCAGCTATACAACACTCAATAAAACAAAATGGCGAGAGAGCAGGAGCCATTGTAGTGAAGATGAAGTCTGTCAAGGAAAACAAAATGCATGATGGCAAAGAAAGGCAGAAACCTCCAACAATGGGTCACCCAGGGGAGGATTTGCATAGGACGCCAGCCTTGGCACAGCCATGCCCAAAACCCCCAACAATGGGTCACCCAAGGGAGGATTTGCATAGGACCCCAGACCTGGCACAGCCATGCCCGAAATTCGAAATGGGATCACACAGCTGTTGCCCCCAAACTAGAGGCATGGAAGAGACCAGAACATAGCCCTGCCACAGAGACGGGTGACAGACTCAGTGTGGGGTGAGCTGGGGTCCCAGTGGACAGATGGACAGGACCAAGAGCAGTAAAAAGACTTTCAGGGATTCCCTGTATCCCTCTGGGTCACTGCTGCCCCTCCCAGTGGGCACACAGCTCTGGTCCATCAAAGAGCCCCGAGGAAGTGAGCCTTGAAGGGCCTTGAAGGCCATGTCACCATGGGGCCACTGTATGTCACTGCCTGTCTCAGCTCCAAGAGGTCAAGACCACGCCCTCCTCCCACCCTGTACCCCTATAGGAAAGGGGTGGCTAAGGACGTGATCACCCCTTGGGACACTAAGTCACCAGCTGAGCAGGCTGTGGGGACAACAAGGGTCCCAGGGGGATCCAAAGGAGACAGAAAGGGTCACCACTTCCTGGGCACTGTTCCACAATACTGACTGCAGCTGCTGGCTAAAGCACTGCACCCATCTAAGACTGAGTGCTGTGGGTGTCATGGTGACCTCCAAGATATATTCCATCTGCGAGTCACTGATGCTCCCCCTAATCTACAAGAAGGAACCTGCTGTCACTTTGCTGAAGCCTCTACCTGTCCCTGACAGTGGGAGCCATCACATCCCCTTGCTCCCTTGTCTCACTGACCCCAAACCCATAGAGCCCTCCATGGGCCTCACCCAGTAGGCAGGCACCCCTGGCTCCTGAAGGTGCTGCTGGGAGGCACTGGGGTGCAGGAGAAAGGCACACAGGGTGGGTGCTCAGGTAGTCGCAAGATTCCTTCTGTGCGTCGTCAGCACAAACTTTGGCTGAGAAAAATCAGGTTTGCACCATTTGGGGGTCTCCTGAGCACCAGGCCACGTTCCCTGCTATTTTTCCCACTTTGCAAATGAGAGAGCTGTGCTCCAGGACACAAAACTTTGTTATCAGAATTACACAGGAGCTTTCGCTCCTAGGCCTCCCAACTCCCGCTCCTGCATTTGGCTCATGCAGTGAACAAATATTTTTCAGGGTGGACACAAGCCAGGGGTGGCTTTGGGTGAGGACCTTGAGTGAGGAAATGAGCAGAGCACCTGTTCGTGCCCCAAGATGTGGACAACAGTGGCCCCAGGCAGTGACATGGAGCAAACAGCGGGTGGCGGCAGACAGTGGGGCAGCCTTAGACCGCTATGCCAAGGGCTCCCACGCCCCTGAACAATGGTTCATCTTCCCTTGCCCTGATCTTCCACCCAACTGCAAACTGGACAGGGGACCCACTGACTTGATATGAAAAGGAAAAGGCCCTGCCAGGGTCCTCTCATCCCACCCCTTCCCCACCTGCACAACTTCTGACAGACCAGAAGGGAATTTAACCCTTTCAGGGAAACACCACAGCCCTCTCCAATGGGTCAAGATGGGTCCGAATCCCTACTTTGCCAGCAGCTAGTGCACTCTCTGTCTCTCTCTCCCTCTGTCTCTGTCCCTCTCTGTCTTTATCACTCTGTCCCCCTGTCTCTGTCTCCCTTTCTCCTTGTCTCTCTCTGTCTCTTTCTGTCTCTCCCCTGCTCTGTCTCTGTCTCTGCCTCTGCCTCTCTCTCTCTCTCTCTCTCTCTCTCTCTCTCTCTTTCTCTCTCTTACTCTATCTCCTCTGGAGCCATGAATGCTGCCTTCTCAGAGCCTGGCCAGGCTAAGCCAGCAGCTGGCAGCCTCCAGACCCGCCAAGGGTGGGACACAACAGATCCCCCATGTGCCACCAGGGAATTGGCACTTGCCTTCCCCAAGCCCCATGTTGATGGGAGACGCTGAGAACTCAGCCCAGCCTGTGGGGGAGGAACCTCCCAGAGGGTGCTTTCCTGGGAACCCATGACGGTGACAAATGGCCCCTTGTCTCAGAGGCTTTCCACTGCGTGAGCACCCAGGCCACACTGCATTAGTAGGTCCTGAGAAAAGGGGGCCGCCCAGACCCGCTTCCCAGAGCCTTTATTCACACAGCCAGGCTCCTTGTGCAGGGGACACAGCATCCGGCCAAGGGTGACGATGAGGCAGGCGAGTTTGGTCGCTTTGCTCAGACGGTTGGCTCCCTGGGGACTCAAATCTTTGATTCCAGAAAGGTTTCGAGCAGGAGCTATGGAGTAGAATACGAAGTGGGGTGCAGCTCCAGGGACTGAGCCCTCTTCTTCCCCCTGCTGTCACTAGGAAGTGGCCCAGACCCACCGTTAGGGTGCAGCCTGGCTAGCTTTGTTCTGCCACCCTTGGGGCTCAGCTCTGTGTCCTTGTCTTCCTCCTCCCTCTCATTCGCATGATCCTTGCCAGCACTTTCCCTGAACCTCATTAAACCCTCACTCCAGGATGGCTGATGAATTGGATTAAAAGCTGGAAATTATTAAAGGGAATCAACATTGGAGAGGCCGGGCCCCATTTGTTACCAGTTTCCCCATCATTAGCAGGCGGCTGGGGCACTGTTGATAGGAGCCCCCCCGGGGGTGGCAAGGAGACAAAGCTCAGGGAGTGACATCCAGTCTCACTGCCAGCACAGTGGAGGCTGCTGCTCGTGGCTGGACGCTCTCCCTCCCTGCCTGGTGCGCTGGGGCGTGGCATCCTCCCTGTGACTCCTTGCAGCTTGCAGTCCCCACTGGGTACCTCTGAACCCCAGATCCCCTGGACCCTAGTTCCCCAACCCTGAGGACTTCTGTGTGGCCCGGCCCAGGGGTCTCCTTCAAGTCTGGCTCCTAGTCCTCAAGGGGTGCAAGCCTACCACTCACCGGCTGCCTCACACTTACCTGGCTTAGTATCTGCCTCTGGTGGTGCCCACGTCCTGCATCTGTGCTCCTGGCCTGACAGCAGAGCGTGTGCTGGACACCAACTTTGTGACCTTGCACCTGGCTCCACACGTGACTGGGACTCAAGTGGTCTCATCTTTGTCCTTGCACCCCATCCGAGGTCTCCCCTCCCTTCAGTTACTGCCCCCCCACCATTGGTGACCCTGCCTCCCTGAGGACTCAGGGCTCTTTAGTTTCAGGTCTGTGGCTTCCTGGGCTTTGAGTTTTAAGAGCACCAACAACATCGGTGAAGCCAAATTGCTGAAAATCAGACATTCTGGGGGTGCCCAGGCTCTGTGCACCCAGTGCTGAAGGCAGCTTCTGCACCCCACACCCCTCCTCAGCCAAAGACAGAACCCAGGAAGCAAAGTCACCAACAGGGGCCACAGTGATGAAACAGGACGCTGCCTGCCACCAAACCCTCCTGAAAGAAATTCAGGGTAAAAGAGGAAAAGGAGGTGGAGGACTCTGTTCTGGGATGGTGTTCCCAACAGACAGGGCCACCACCATGAGGGGATGCTCAGTGTCTACACATCCATCCTCCCTGGACACCTTGATCCCACAGTCATCCCACCAAAGAAAGGATCCTGGTCCTGGGCTGCATGCCTGGGTTCTCACCTGGCAGCTAAGCAGCCAGCTGTGGGCATAGCTGGGGTCCCAGATAGGTGGCAATGTGGGCAGGGCCTGTGCTGGACACCAGACCTAGCTCATTACTGGGGAATCTTTAAGTGTCCAAGCTGACCTTCAGAGAAGGTCCAGGTCCCATGTCCACAGGATGTGGAGTCACAGGCTCTGTGCCACGCCTCATGTGCAAAACCCCACACATCATGTCCAGGAAGTGCTGAATATTCCCTCCTGGATGCCTCCACCCACTGGGAGCTCATCCCCATGGAGCCACAATGGCTGCAAGGCACCGGAACCTCTTCCAGGCTGGCCTCCCATGCTTCACCCCAGATGCCCTCATCTGGAGTTAAACAGGAGGCATTGAAGCCATGCCTCACTCAGATAGGAACCACCAGCAGCCAGTCCTTCTCAGTCTGGCCATGCTGCCCACCTGCCTGAACACCTGGCCTGGCCCTGCCCTCTTGCAGGGCAGCCTCAGACCCTGTGTAGTTTTCTTTCATGCCCTGACTGCAGCCAGCACCTTCCTCAGCCTTGACAAGATCAGCTACCTCTGTCCCTGGGACCCCACCTCACTGTCCTCTAAATTTTCAGTCACCTGGCTCCCCTGAGGTGGATTTCAGATGTCCTGTTGTTATAGAAACCCTATACCACCCGCTGTGCTTCACCTGCTGGGCTCCCTGGGTCTGAGGGCCAGACTTAGAAATGCCCTTGGTGTCTCCTTGTAAAGGTGTCCGAGTCTTTACACACACATAGCACACAGTAGGGCAAGGAGTGAGCCACATTGGGAGGGCAGGGCATCCTCCAGCAGAGAACAGGTTACTGATGTGAGCAAGTTTGCACACAAGTTTCAGGAAGATCATGCAAGGAGCCAGGTGACAGGTTTTCACAGATGGGCTGACAGATGCAGAGAGGGCATTTGGTCAAGGTCTGCTAAGGCCCATAGGAACCCATATATGAAAATGTGTCTCCCAAGCCAGGTCCCTTGGTAACAAGATGGGAACTGAGCCCCTGCATGGCTGCTTAGCGTGCTGGGGAGCTGTGTGGCACTCACTCCGGGGGGCAGATGGCTCTGCAGCAACCTTGCTTTAAGAAATCAGATGTACACAGGATCAGCCTCTGGGGCCCCTTTTCCATGTGTCTACAATGGTTTCCAGAGCACTGACCCTTGAGCCTGGTCTTGAGTCCTTTGAATATTTGTCCTGCAGGAAGCTAAGGCTGCCTCCGAGGACAATGATGACAGCACTGAGCCCGGCTCACGCCTCACACCTGTCACAGTGGCCTTGACAAGAAGATGCAGACACAGTGTCCACCTTTGCCTTGTCCCACTGGTGGCACAAATGCAGAGACAGTGCAATTCATAAACAGTACCAGAAACAGTGAAAACAACTGGGTTGGAAGGGAAGAGAAGGGGTGAACTCACCATGGCCTCACAGTAGGGGAAGAGAAGCCTCGTGGTGACAACAGAGGCACTGTATGTGGGGGGGAGGGGACAGCGGGGCAGTCCTCGGGTGTGGCCCACAGCTCCACCCTTTACAGGCTCTGCTCTCCTCCTGTGGCCTTCAGAGCTCTGGTCACCAACCGCTTGAAAAAAACAAGGGATGCACGCCCGCTGCCTCACCCCTGCTCTCTATCCTGTCCTGGCACAGCCATCCAGGGGGGGCCCAGGGGTCCCCTCTACCTCCACGGAGAGGCGCAGACCACTCTGTCCTCACCTCTCTTCCTCCCCACACTTCTGGTCCTCTGCCCTCTTCCTGATACCTTGAGATTCCCCCAGGGACTTGTGTCATAGACCTCCTGCCACATCCCTAGATCACCCTCCCCCCACTGCTTCCCATTCCCAGTGTGCCTGAGATAAGGGTGTGCTGTCACCTGTCACCTGTCGGAGTGAATCCACAGGAAGTCTCCAGCCCATCACCCTTGTGTCTTCCTCTGGCTTCTGATGGGCCTCTGGAAAGGCTGTCCCCTGCTCTGTCCCTTCTACTGGGCCTTGGTGGAGCTGGGGCCCTCATACAGTCCTGTCTGGCCTCTGGGAATCCTCCCCGGCCTACCAAGCACCTGCCACCATCCCCAGGCAGCCATGCTGCTCTTTTAACAACTTTGTTGTCACCCTCTTACTTGCAAGAAATGAGACTCTTCCCCATCTGTACCCTCCGATCCTCTGGCAGGGCATGGATGGAACTCTACCCTCTCACTGTACCCAGTGCCCCGTTTGTCCCTTGCTTCTCTATCTGCTCATCTTCCTTCCAAAACCCACAAAATGTCACTCCTTGCTGCCCTACACGCCAGCAGCTCACTGGTCACTTGGCCCATGCAGACCTCATTTCCTGCACTGTGCCCAGGGGAGGCTGTTGGCATGCCTGGCACCTACTGACCCACCAGTCTGAGCATTCCTGGAAGCCGCCAGAGGCTAAGCCCTTTTCATCTGTGAATTCACAGTGCCTGGCACGCAGCAGGCACCCCTGGTGCTTCCTAAATGAATGAATGATGGATTGAGCCAGGCAACGGCCTGGGGTCTCCAATGAGAAGTCAACAGAGAGCTCCACAGAGCCTTCACTCTGTGCTCACTTGCAAACTCTGAAAACTGAACAACTTTCTCTGTGTTTTAAGGAACCCAGGATCAAGGCTTTTCCTGGGAAACCAACACCTGCATGTGGCCAGCAGGCAGAGCATTGACGAAGCTCTGAGTTTCCTACTGTGCATCTTAAGGCCGGAACTTTTTGCAGAGGCAGCACCACTTTTCGCCCCACCTGCCAGAGCGTCTGCTTGTGGATGCTGTGCCTTGCACTGCAAGGTCACGCTGCGGGCAAGCATGATTAACCTGAAGACTTGGGCAGCCTCATGCACACGCGGCTGTCAGCTGGGTGGAGAGAGAGGGGGAGATGGCTTGGAAAATAGCTCAACATGTGAGTTTCCCTGCCTGCCCTTTGATCAGCTGCAAAGGGTTGGGCTACAGCTGCAAAGGTTGGGAAAGCAGGGACAGCTTGGCTCTGCTTCCAAAGCTGGAAGGACCAAGAAGGGGAAAGTTCCTGAATCTTAAACAGTCTGTTCCTTGGAGCGGAGTCTGCGCCCTGCACTCATGGAAACAGTGTTCTGTGTTTGCTGAGCGCCATGGCATCTCCCCTGAAAAGCAGAACCAAACCCAAAATTTTGGACCTGGCACAGTTCCTCACTCTTCACACACACACACACACACACACACACACACACACACACGGCAGTGCTCTGGTCCAGCACCTTCACTTCTGGGTTCAGTGCAACCTCACACCCAGACAGAGCAGGTGGAGATGCTGCTCCACTGGCCCTCATTCTCCCCCACACAGCCCTGCCAGCCTGTGCCTCAGTTTCCCTCAGGGCTTTAAAGGACCCACCTGGAGGATGCTCACCATGAACTACCACCACTGTCACAGCAAATAACGTCACTCTCACATGTCCATCATCTATTGATTTGTTCTGCCAGCACTTACTGAGCATTCTGCATGCCAGGCACAGTCCTGGGAACTGAGGACAGTCCAAGCCTTGACCCTTTCCACCTGGCCATCCTCGCTTCCTGTTCTCCAGGAGAGCTGGGCATCCCTAGGGAGGGCTCCTCTGTATTCTGTGGCTTCTTCTTCCTCCTTCATAGCTCTTTCCCTTCTCCTCCCCAGCATGGTAGAGACTCCAATCCCATTTCTATTCTTTCTCTCTTCTGTTTTGCGTGAGGCTCAGTAACAGCCAGTCTTCCATCAAGAGAAGCACATCCACATCCACATCCCCATCCCTGGAACTTGCGAACATTTCCTTTCCTGGCAGATGCAATCTAGGGAAGTCTTTTAAGACGGAGGTATGATCCTGGATTGTTTAGGTCTACACTTAATGTGACCATCATGTTCTCGTACGAAAGACATGGACAGACAAACGACCATGTTCCTGATGGAGCCTCCCATGGGGATTTCCCCCATGTTCGTTGTGTCTTGAGCAAAGCATTGGACAAGACACACAGAAAAAGAAGTAGAGGTGTACACTTTCAGAAGGTGGAAAAAAAATACACTCTACAGAGTGAGAGTGGGCCATTGAAGAGGCTTGCAACGACTGTGAGGATAAGGGGAAGGGGCCTTTTGCATCTAAAAGTCCTGGGTTATTTCTCTCTCTCATGAAGATAAAGGGTTGAGAAAATCCTCTATGAAACACTCACCAGTGATATCAAGTATAAACTGTCTGATTTACAAACTCGTTTGCTTTCCCATTACATGTAAATGAGGGGCCGGGAACACTGTCTTCTGATTGGTTGTGCCCACATGCAAATGAAGGATTAAAAAGAGTGTCTTCTGATTGGTCCTTCAGTGAAGAATTGAAAATAGTAAATTTCTAGTTGGTCCAAAACAGTGTTTTTCTGATTGGCTCTGTGTACCTCGATGATGGTGTTACTGGAGTCCACCCCACAGTCCTATCCTAACCATAGAGGAGGAGACAGTGATGTGTACATGACAGCAGAGACTGAGGGAGGCCCTTTGAAAATGGAAGAAGGAGCCACAGACCAAGGAATACAGGAGGCCTCTGGACAGGGAAAAATGCCAAGGAAGAGATTCTCCCCTTGAGTACCCCTAAAGGAACCAACCCTGCCAGTAGCCTTGCTTCAACTCAATGGGACTGATTTCAGACTTCCAGCAAGAAGAGAGAAACTGTGAGTTGCTCAACTCCACCGAGCTTGGGGTACTTTGTTATAGAAACTCCACATTCTCTCAGTGACGACCCTGGCCCCAGAATATCCAGACCTGGAAGGGACATTTGGGGCTCCAACATGTCTCCAAATTTGTAATACTCATATGTTCACCGATTGGGTAAACAGCAGGGAGCTCATCTCTGGGTCCCACATAAGCTGCTGCAGCAGCTGGGAACGGAAGTAGCAGGACAAACCCAGCCCTACTAGAGCTCGTCCTATATTGTGAGGACTGGCGCTCGTGTCAGTGATGGGGAGCTCGCTCAGATCCAGAGAGCCAGTTTTATCTCACACAGCACTGCTGTTAGCAAGTTCTTTCTTTGAGTGGAGCAGAAATCTTTGGAAATGGCTTTTTTTGACCAGTTCTGAGAGAATGAACTGTCTAAGAGGAAAACTGTGACCCAGGATCTGTTGTTCCGCTGGACTATTACCCTGTGTGTTCTGGGACTTCCTGGCTTTCTGTCTTCAATCAAGCACCCCTCCTATGTTTTGGTGGAAAGAAAAGTTTCAACCATAATCTCTAACACAGGTTCCTCAGAGCCAGGTGTCTGATGCACAGGCCTGTTCTCCTGCAGGCCACAGGTTGCACACTAAAAGTCCATCAAAGGCTGGGGACCACCTCATGGCCTTCGCTCCCCAGGCAGTGCAGCTTCTGGCCAGGCAGGAAGAGGTTAACGCGGCCCTCATCCACATCCTTCTAGAGCCCGGGAAAGGGGATTGATGTGTGCATTCCGCTGGCATTAGGGTACCAGGCAAAACCCTCACGGAGGATTCCACCGGGACGCCTGGGGGCAGGAGCCTCTGAATCAGGACCCTGGCCTCCCGGGGAGATTGCTGGGGCCTCCCTCATTGGTCCCCAGAACTGCAGCCAGTGACTGCGCAGAGCACACACTAATCCTCCCAGCAGAGGCCAGATATCAGTAATTAGGGGCCTGCCATTCACCAGAGCCAAGGAACAGTATGAGTAAAAGATAAGTTGGGAGCACTGGAAGAGAGCAATCAATATATAATGGGGAGCATGAGCCAGCAGGGGCTGGGTATTCACATTCTTGTCTGATGCTCCCCAACTCTTCCTACTCACCTCGCCCCAACAAAAAAATTCCCCGAAGAAGCAGCCTCCCTCCTGGAGCTTACACCTTCCTTTCTCACACTCTGCACCCAGTTCAAGGAGCAGAAACATCTAGGATCTTTATGTAAGAGATAAGGAAAGTTTTCCATTCACGTTCCTGAAAGCCTCGGCTGCCCAGGTGTAGCCACTATTAGCAGTTCGTGTTTCGTCCTTCTAGATCTTTTCCTGAGCACACCCTCGTAAAGCTATGGTGGAAATCACCTGCATGCAGACAGTTTCCAGATAGCTCTCGGTGCTTCTTCTCCACACGCATGCACCTCACATGTCACATGCTGCTTTGCAACTGGCTTATTCCGGTCAACAGAGCCGGTAGATTTCCTTCTTCATCTGCATATGCAAACACAGTGCTTCATTCTTTCATGTTGCTGCGTGCAGGCTCCTTGTGTCAATCACACTCTTTGTGGCAAACGCCTTGGTTGGTTCTCACTTTTTTCTGTTGCTAAGGGCATTTCCTGAAGCCTCTGTGCACTGGCTACCTCTGGGCCCCTGGGCCTCTCTGGGATTCACCTCCTTTGCTTATCCACATGGAAAGCTACGGGCCACACCTGGAGTATGCTTAGGTCCCTGCTCCCTGGCGTGGCCACACAGTGGTCTCTCCAGGAAGTGCTTGTGCAGCCTCTCAGGGGTCCACCCGATGTGCCTCCTCTGTCTCCCACTCTACCACCTGACCTGTTATTGATGCTACTGGAACCTGGACAGACAGAACCTGCTGATCCCGTTCTGCTTTGGCACACTCAGTAGCACCCAGCACCTGAGCAGAGCAGGCATAGAGCAGAGCAGAGCGGGCGTTCCAGTCCCCTGAATAGATGCAAGAATGAACGACGCTCCTGCCAAGTGTGGGTCCCTCCTGCAGCCCTGGGGCTCCTTACTTCCTGAGTCCTGTCGGCCACCTCCACTCTGAGCACAAACCCTCTACCCTTCATCCTGTCCCTCACAAACTCCTCTACTCACAAAAGTGAGGCACACAGGCCCTGGGGCCCTCAAGAAAGACAGCCAGGCTGAGTCTGCTGCATGATTCGCCGAGCCCAGTGCAAAAAGAAAACACAGGCTTTCTTGTTCAAAAGTTCTGTTCAATTCCGAAGCCTTTCTCCAGAGATACCATGCAGGGAGGGGACCGTTTGCTGCCTCGCAGGCTTGGGCATGGCGATGTTCACAGGGTGACTACAGACATTCACTTGCATTTCTGTTACACCTCATACACTACCTCTATGCAGAGAAAGCCCCTTCCTTCTAAGTCATGCGAAGGGCTCATGTTGTCAGAACGACATTCTCTTCCCTCAGAAGCTTTGTTTCTTGTTTTCCGTGTGAAAGAGGCATATGTGTCTCACAGAGCCACTTTTGGTGCCAAGTACACTGTGCCTTTGGCAGTGAGATGTTCATTTGGTGGCCTTGGCAAGTACCAACCCCGGAGAGGCTTCCAGAGAAAAATCAAGCACAGCAGATGGCAGGGTGGACCCCAAGCCACAAAGCCCAGAGCAGAGAAACCGAAAAGTCCCACAGGTGGGGCTGTAAATGCTTTCCTCCCCCGGCTCAGCTGGCCCAGCAGGGCCCACACACTGCTCTGGCCAGGTCTCTTGGGAGAAGCAGGCAGATAGCAGATGATATAGGGGGCAGCTAGAGCTGCACAGAGATGCCCCAGAGCTGCAGTTGACCAGTTCTGTCTCCATATAGGCAAGGCCACAAGGACTCATCAGTGTGGATGAGCAGCCGGGTGCCCCAGGTCCAGTAAGACCAGCGAGCTGCAGAAGCCCTGGAGAATCTGCTCCTGCAGACAGCCAGAGCCCACTTCTGTCTTCCGCCCTGCACACTTGGAGCAGCCTCTACCCCAAGGCTTGAAAACTGGCTCGTTGCTTTGTAGCCTGTGGGGTCTGGGGCAGCTGTGGAGGAGATGTGGCCGGACATGGCAGCGAACAGACAGAAAGGGACAAGTGTCAGCTGGTGATCTTCCAGGTCAAGCGCATCAGCCCAGACAAAGGTCACAGGGCAAGTGCAGGGAGAGTGACAGCAGGCTGCGTGCAGGCCCTGGGACTCCCCATGTGAGTCACAGTATGGGACAAGTACAAACACTCCATTTGACCCTTGCGGGGAAGGGAAGGCTCCATGGAGGAGCAATCCGAGGGGCTTCCCACCTGCAATCTGAGGGGTTTCCCACCTGTTAACTGACCCAAGACCTGGAGGCCTACGGGAATGTCCTTAAATCCGAGCTTAGCTGTTCCAGAGCCCAGAAGAAATTCCCTACAGGATTCCCTAGTGCTGGCAGGGAAGGAACTTTGCAGGGAGGGCACGGGGGACATGGGGCAAGGAACCCATCCCTAGCTCCTTGCACTGGGCTGCTTGTGCTCACCACCATGGAAAAGGAAATCTGAGCCTGTTGGGTAAACATAGGCAGGCCCTTCTCTGTTCTGCATGAGTAAATTGCCACCCTGACCCCTGGGGCCTCCCATTCTGAGCAGTCACGGGACAGGGGTTTCAGATTCTGCACCACACAGGAGCCATGGAGACCAGTGGGGAGGTGCACAAGGCAGGGCTCCTGCTTGGCCATGTGTAGCGTCCAACACCAAGGACCACAGCCTGGTCACACACAGTTAAATCACAACCAGCTCCAGTCTTAGATCCTTCCAAGACCAAGCTCCTATGCACCCAGCAAGCAACACGTGGCCAGGTTGCCTGCTCCCTACTCTTACATCTGACCCAAGAGGAGGCCCACAGCTGCAGGTGTGGCCCAAGATGGCCCCATGAGTGTCCCTGCTGGGCCAACCCAGCTGACCCACAGTGGATATGAGGACTGGGAGTCAGCCCTGCTGTCCTGCTGGAGGGGAGAGAACCATGGCATAAGAGCTGTGCCTGTCAGGGTCCCCAGAGACCTTAGTGACACCACACACTTTCAGTATTGACCCAGAGAGAGGTCTGCTCAATGGCTTCATTCTGCAGAATGAGTCAACTTCTCAAGGGCTCTTCTGAGTCAAGGGCCACATGGCTCTGTGACTTCCCTGTGTGACCTCCATCCCTGGAGCCAGACCGTGGGTCTCAGCTTATCCTGGGGAGCCTGCTTGACCCCAGGGCCCAAACCACCTGAGCACTGAGATTGTTAGCAAAACAAACATGAGTCTGATGAGTTCACTCAAGCTGTCCACTACCAAAGAACAGGCTGAGTTTGGGCTGCTTGACAAGCGTCACTGATGCTGATTGTAATAAGTTACGCAGTTCTTAGCAGCTGACCTCTGGTTCCTCTGGGCTGATGTCACAAGCCCTAAGCTTTAGCATGGGTGCTTTGGAAAGCTGGTAAGTGGCGCTGCAGGTCCCAGTGTGTGTCTTTCAGGTTAGAACATAGTTGGGTGCAGAAGTTTCTTCACTGTCAACTCTGCATTGCTTTAAAAGAACCGATAGGAGGAAGAGTCCTCTCCTGAGAACCCCAAAGCTCCTAGCACCTTTACACCACACAGCCTTCTGCCCAGGCCCCGGGAAACGCTGGTTGTATCTCTTCTTGCTGCTCTATCTCCATCCCCAGAGCCCAGCTGTCCTCCTCTCTCTGCCCTGTCACTCTGTCTTGTTCCCCAAATGCCCCTGCAGCTGCTGCTGACCTGCAGGGACCCCGTGACCTCCCCTTCCCACAACTGCTCCTCAATCTGCCTCCCGTGGGTGGCCATGGGATTCCACTCTAGACACAGGCTGTTCACAGGGACAGGAATCTGGCCTTGGGCACTCATTTCTCTTTAAAAGTCTATATAGCATGCAGCTGGACTCCAATTCCTGATTTAAGTCACATGGGTGCATGGGGTGGCACCACAGTGGAGGGCTGGGTTTCCATCCTTTGGAGGCCTTGCATGTAGTATACAAAGCACTCAGAAGAGTGCCAAGCTATGGATAAATACGGGTCAGCCTCAGCCTTCCTCAGTGGGTCACAGACCACCCCTGTCTAATGTATCCCAGAGTGCACCATAAAGAAGCCCAGCCTGCCGTATGCCACAGGAAGAGGGACTAGAATGACAAAGCCTGTACTCCTACACCATGCTCACTAGCAGGGTCCAGGGATTTCTTAAGTGCAGGTGGAGAAAAGGGGGAGACTTCAGTTTGCTGATTTTATCTGACCACAAGAGCCTCGGTTCTTCATGTTGTGTTATATTTACTTTTACCCAAAGAGAAGGTCACTCGTGTGGTCACCACTGCAGCTGCTTTGATAATCTACCTTGTCTGCAGATGAGGAGCCTGAGGTTCTCCCCTAGGAACCTGTAGAAAGCTCTGAGCCGGGCCCAGGACCCACACCTCACTCCTCCACTGGGAATTCTTAGTAAAGCATCAGAGAATCATCATGCATTTGAACTTCCTTGCACAGCTGTGATTTCTATCAGTCTGTTCATCATCATCTTATGCATAGTGTCATCCTCACTCCAAAGCACCAGGTATTTTTATTCTACACAATATATAAACTGTATTATAACATGGCAGAACTATGCATTGCGACCTGATATTTTCCCCATAGGAGTGGATGAAAAATGGAGATTTCATCTTTTGAGGCTATTCCAGAAAACATAAGTAACATCAGTGAGTGAAAGGCTATAGCACAGCCCCTCAAGATGTGCTGGCTCACTAGAGCTAGAAGACTTGGCAAGTGTGTCAAATACTGGAAGGTCAGTAAAGTCTGTTAGTGAAAGCTGGGATGCTTTTAACGCATGGGCTAAGACCCGGGCTTTGGTCTCCTGTGAAGTTTGCAGAACTGTCCTCAGAGCTAGCGCGTGAGCAGAACAAGCTGAGGAAGAAGCACTGCAGAGACATCACCTGGGCTCACTGCAGGCGGCCGTGATCAAGCTTCTGGTCACGTGGGGAGAGAGAACAGCATTCACTGGAAATGGGAAAGTGTAAGAACGTCAGCAGCCAGGCCCCACCTCTAGGGACGAGGTCTCCTCCAGAGAAATGTTATTTCAGCAACAAATCTGCCTTCCTGGCGCTTGCAGCCCACATCCATATTGTTGTGATCAAAGCTCCCTTTCAGAAGTGATGCAAGATGTGTAGCAATTCTTCCCATGGGTAGGACGCGCCACTTAACACTCACCAAAGCCATCTGTCTCCCCGCCTCGTGACCCCAGCCTGTGAGGTCAGCAGGCTCCCTGTCAGAAGGTCACACAGGTCCATGGCCTTGGTGAGGTCACCTATGAGCTCTTCAGACTCCTAGTGCAGTCGCTACCCCAAAACCCCCAACCATGACCCCTGAGCATCCCAATATCTCCACTGTGGACTGAGGTGCAGCCCCCACAGAGTTCACATGTTGTAGCCCTGACCTCCAAAGTTACAGCATTTGGAGACTAAACCTTTAGGGAAGTAAAGTTAAAGGCAGGCATGCAGGTGAGCCCCTTAAATGATAAACTGATGGCCTTTAAAGTAGACAGGACACCAAACAGATCTCTCCCCGTGCCATGTGTGGACACAGCAGGAAGGTGGCCAACCACTGGCAAAAAAGAGGCCTTTGGCAGAAGCCAGCCCCACCAGCATCCTGATCATGAACTTCCGGGCTCCCACAGGACATGGCTGCGGTCAGCTACTCACTGCTCTGTGTGGGTGCCCACTGCAGCAGAAGCAGGTGAATCTGCAGTGGCGGGGACAGAGCCAGTTTGAACAGCTAGAAGAGCTAAGAAGATGTCTGGCCACGGACAAAGTGAGAGCAAAGGGTCCTTCTAAGGTTTGGGGTGAAGGGCAGAAACTGCTGGAGACGGCAGAGTAAGAGGGAGAGGGTCCAGGGAAGATTCATGCATTTCATTCTGTTTAATGAGGGGCAAAAGCCATGATTTATGTCCAAAACCCCAGGGTGCTGGTTTGGGGGAGGCTTGGCAGGAACATGGCAGGAGTATAAGCATTCAGTGAGGTCTCAACAGAACACACAAGGGATGCTTGGCCAGGCTGGGGTGAAGCACTAGCAATGGAGCTATGGAGAGAATGGGGGGCCACGTTAAGTGAATTAAAAGGGAGCTGAGATACCCAAGTGCAAAGTCATTACTGTGCAGACCCAGGGAGACGAGAAAGAAATGGTGACACCCAAGCCTGGCAGGAACTGGAACAATGGAGGGAAGGAGCCATTCACAGAAAGGAGCTGCAGGTGATGTGGAGAGGGATGGAGAGACAGCACACCATGCTGTGTCTGCCGCATTCCGATCTGCTGGATGCTCCCACAGCCAGGACCCATTGAGGGACACAGGCGAGATGGCACAGAGATGGGGTGACTCCCACGGTCCCTGTCGTCTGTACACAACAGAGCAGGTCATGGATTTGCGGAGTTGAAGCATGTCTCCCCACCCTTTGGTAAAAGGTATGTTGAGACCCCAATCTCCAATACCAATGTGATCTTACTTGAGAACAGAAACTGTACCAGTGTCATCAGCTAAGATGAGGTCATACTGGAGTAAGGTGGCCCTAATCTAACAGGACAACTGTCATAGGACATGTGAAACCGAGGATCTGCTTTCCAATTAATTAAGTGACTACAGGTGGCATGTGGCTGCCATATTGGATCTGATATGCAATAAAGATGAGGCAAAGCTAGGCCAGTTAGCATCCAGGCACAGGCTCAGGTACTATAGCTGGGCGCAATGAGGCACAAGGTTATCTGGGCCAAGGAACAGTCTAAAAGCATTAAATTTTCTCTTTGCTACACTTAATAGTGTAGTGGGAAATTGGCCACTAGCCTAGAAGTTGATGAGTGAGACCCCAGGCATCTACAGGGAACAAATTTTACTGAGATGTACATCATACAAGATATGGTTAGTTTCTAGCATTCTGTTTCCTTTCTCAACTGGCAGAGGTTACTGTGCCCTCCAAGTTTCTTGTGCTCTATTACAAGCAAGCAGCTTTCTGAAATTCATAAAACTCCCCAGATGTGTCCTGAAGAGGTTGCAGGCATGGTATTTTCATGGTGTTTTATCATATCATAGGATCCTCCTTCCCATGTTTTAAAGAAATCTCTCTGGGGGGGCTAAGATGCCTGTTAATTAATTAAACCGGGTAACAAGCCATTTGCCCTCTTTGGGGGTTTATTAAGCTTCAGATATTCCATGAAGGAACCCCTCAAGGAAGCTATTTAATTACATCAGCATTATCCAGATTTTTTTCCTGAGTTTTCTTGATGACAAATGCATTTTTTGGAAACTTGGTAGTTTTCCCTTGTGCCCATGAGGCATCCTCTCCCTGTTGATTCTGGAGTTCCTTGGCAGGAGAGCTGTGATCCCACCAATATTCAAGAAAGGCAAGTCAGGATGTGGTCACACACCTGTACAGACCCCAAGTCTCTGTTTCCTCTCTCCTATATCTCATGTTATCTCTCAAATATCTTTGACCAGAGCAAAACAGAATATTTTAAACCTATCTTGAAGTTCTGCAGCATTTCCTGTTGAAGTACACATTCAGATGCCAAAGGGATGGAAGGTTGTCTTTACACAGTCACACAAAGAGCTCAAAGGGTAGAGACAAAGCAGTGCTGGACATTGCACTCCTGGTTGTAACCAGAAGATCTCCTCAAGGTCCCTAGAGAGCCTCCGTGGGAGGGATGGTCCCTTAAAGGGAGCCCAGGAAGATTGGCCACAGGGCTGGGGGGTGCGGTCTCCACTAGGCCCATGGCTGCTATGCTCCCAAACTCAGGCTCCTCCAGTCATCACCAATCTCCAAATGCAAGGAGCCCAGGTGGCCCTGCTGCATGCTAGAGTAACCATGTTGAAAGGATTAGCGAGACTTACCTTGCACAATATTTTTCCTGGACTGACGAAAACTTTGTGTTCCACCTGGCTGCAATGTCTGCCCGTACCAGCTCAGGCCACCGTGGCAGGGGTCCTGTGGTTCCATTCCAGCTGGGCCAGCTGTGGCCTCAGGGAAGCCACCCCCATCCAGCAGATGACAGCCAGACCCATAGGGAGATTCCGCACATAATCCCTTGTTGTTCTAGTTTTAATTTTTCTCATTCATTCCAACCTGACTAACCAAACAGTCAGGCAGAGAAACCGTACTGAATACTGTCCTTACAGAAGAGTTTGCATTTGAATATCCTGGTTAGGATGCCATTTGGAAACTTTGAAAAACCATTTTTTTCTAAATCTATGCAGTTAGCTTTACCTTTTGAAGTCTGAGTGTTATCCAAGGAAAATGAGCATTCCTAGACCATGTCCTTAGAGGAAAGGAGCTGTCCACCCATGTACAGATGACCAAAACAGCAACAATTCTCTACAGCCAAACGTCATGCGAGGTTTCACTTAACTAAAGCAACATCCGAAGCTGCTCTTGGCTCATGCTGCTAAAAATCAATTAGAACATCAGTGCAGACAGCAGGTTGGATGACGAATGAGGTCATTCCTCTCCAATTGTTCAGGAACCTAGCGGAAGTCCTTCGTGAGCCAGACAAACAAAACTAATCTGGACTTTCGAGCTGGGTTCTCAGTGGGCAACAAAACATCATTCCAAGTAATGCTTTATGTTTACTCATTCTGAAAGTTAGCATGTGGTTCATTTACCAAGGCATGGGGTGGGGCTGGGATGAGTGGTCTGGAAGCATCCCGTGTCCTCCGTAGTGTCCAGGACACAGAAAGGGGCGTTGTGGCAGCTGGGGTTCCTCCAGATGACTGATGCTATTTACATATCTACCCACACTCAGTGTCACGGTTGGCCCCATGCACTGCAGGTAATTAGAGAGCAGCCCTGCTTCCCCGGGGCTGTCGCTGTGTGTCTTGGCACGATTTATGTTGTTTGGTTTTCATTAAAGAAACCCGCAGATAGTTCTTTCAAAAACCCAGCCTGCCCCTAGGGATAGATGTGGTAAGTCTTGGCCATGTTATGGAAGTTCTGAGCACATGCATACATGGATCCACTGAGCCCGAGGCAGCGAGGTCTCTGTAGGACTGCAGAGGAGCGTGGGTCTTCATTCATTCATTCCACACAGGGGCACGGATCTGCAGGAGGACCCGCAGGCACAAGATGATGGGGCATCGCCTGCTTGGATTGGGTCTGCTGCCTCCCCTCCCCATCTTTCTAGGTGAAAAGTACGGATGTTTCTGAGAAGCCCTTCAGAAGCTAGAAATACCCTCAGCAAAAACGCACCTCTGACCTCTGAGGTGCCGCAGCTGGGCAGCGCCGCACACTGCAGGGTCTGGGTTCCTGAAACCTTTGTGATTCCAGGGCTGCCTGAGAACTATGCTCACAGCTGCTACCCAGCATCCTAAAAAGAAGACTTAAAGATCTAGATGTGGTGGCTCTTCCCCATAATACCAGCACTCCAGGAGGCTGAGGCAGGAAAATTACAAACTCAAGCTCAGCCAAGGGAAACTTACTAAATCTCGTCTTGAAATAAACATAAAGAATACCTGGGCGATAGCTCAAGGTGAAGGCCCCAGACCAACCCCAGTACCTTAGAAAAGAAAGAAGGCAAAGAAAGAAAAGTATACCACATGTTATTAGCCAAGGACACAAGAAGTTCAAAGTATAGTTTCTAGTGACCTCACTTTCTCACCATAGGAAAAATGCAGACACAGAGGTCGGCCGCCTGTACAGTAGAGGATAGAGAAGACACCAGTGAGGGCCATCCTCTTACCATTGGTACCCGCAGAGGGATGACTTCTAATCTCCCCATCCCCTCCCAGGCTCTTCTGGGAAGGCAAATAAGTGGGATCATTCGGACAGCCTGGGACTTAGAGGGTCAGCTAAGGGCCACCCCAGTGGGGCATTTCGGGTGGTCCTGGAGGAATTCCTCCTCCAGGCAGTCCTCGGTGGTGGGAGCAGGAAGGTATTTGGGGTGCTCCCTGAGTTAGCTGGCCTCAGGGACTGCTGCTTAATCACTGCTGACTCAGCCTTGGGCAGGACACAGGGTTGGGAGGGGCTGGTTCAAGTCACTGTAGGTGGAACCAGGAACTTGTTTTATTGTTTTCTCCACTATTACCAATTTTTACAGATAGGTAAATTCCTAAGTAACTGCAGGATGAGGCTTTAGAAACTCATAGCAATTGGCTATTAAAATAGCATTGAGCTTCACCGTGGACAGGTGAGAACAGGCCCTACAGCAAGTTCACAGGACCAGTGCCCACACAGAAGGGATTGTGTAAGATGACCGAGAGGACTGCCTTGCGGAGCTGCTCCTGGAGGGAGCTGAATCTACCCAGCTGGTGGAGGGTGCGTTTGAGCTAACCGAATGACTCATTTAGTCTCCTTCAGGCTTCCTGGTGGGTGGGAGCCGTGGCTGATGGAGACCCTCACCTATGCATGCGTTGAAGATGTTCTCACTTCTTCTCTCAGTTGTCTTTACCAAAACATCAAACACTGCAGGAAAAAAAGTGGCATCTTGGGAAGAGACAGGGAGCTAGGTCTGATGGGCAGATGGCATGATAGTGCCTGTCCTGCAGTGGTCCCAATGACTTCTGCAACATGCTTTGAGAGGGACATCAGAACAGAGCTCATAGTTTAGAATCAAGGCTCAGACAGATTGAGTCATTTGTCCAGAGGAAGAATCTGGGCTGAGGGAGGGTCTGATTTCAAAGCCCACTGCCTTCTCTGCACTAGGATGTAAAGCAGTCTGCCGTTGGCAGGCAGAGCAACCCAGCTTTCTGGGACCCACAGTGTTTGCTTCCACTTGGGCTGGGCCCTTGGAAGTCCACCCTCAGGAAGTCTGAAATGAAGTCTGTGCCCACCAAAGTCTCGGCTTTGCGATTCCGAGCTGGCAGGCTCCAGCAAGCACAACCCTGTTGGTGGTATCCCATCCACAATCGAGCCAGGGAGAACCGAGAAAGTGGTCCCCAGGTGGAGCCAGGGACTTTATTCAGAGCCCAACACCAGAGTGGGCCTGGCCATCCTCTTCTTCTTTGGCTTGGCCAGTTCCAAATTAGAACCCAAATGGGTCTGCTCCATCTGCCTGCTGTGTAAGTGAGGGAAGGGTTGCCAAAAAAAGCAGTCACCCCTGCATTTGCTGACTTGTTAGTTAATGGGGCGCTGCTCAGTCTGTCATGTAGCCAGTTCCATAATAGCCCCAAGAGTTGTGGGGTGTAGAAGGTACCTCCCAAGGAGCCCTCTGTCAGAATGAGGATGAACGAGAGGCATCCAGAACTCTCCATTTGCTGAGTGTTCAGGTCTAGGGATATTTTCTAGATTAAATAGTCCAAAGAAGCAATTGGACCTGGAGAAGACCTCTGCACAGCAATGATACCCTTTTAAGAAGGCAGAGCAGCACTTAGCAGAAATGAAGCAGAAAGCTCCACTCCTCGAGGAAGGACCTCCCAAAGCCTGCACAGCCTCTGTTTGGCTTCCCCTGAAAACAGCATTTCAGGGTTTCCAGCATTTCAGGGTTTAGTACCAAAAGCCAGGCACATGGTTTGGATTTTCCAGCCTTTGTAGCCTATAGTGTCTCCAGCCTGCAAACCAGCTTCCGAGACCAAGTTCTTTATCTGTAATATTTTATGTCCTGCCATGAGAAAAGAATAAAGGTCATCTCGTAAGACCAAAAGCAGCAATAGGAGACAAAGGAGGGGAGAATGAACCTCGAAGCTAAAAGTTTACATATTTGGCTCGATTTTAAATCATTTTTTTATTTCCCCTTTACATTAAATGCAACACACCAAAGGTCCTATTTTCTGTTTCCACACAACACTCCAGGCATGCAATCTTAGTTGGCCTTTGGATGACTTCTGTTTTCTTAAAGAACTCGGCAAAATAAATCTGTATTTCACCAGGTGTATCCACTCCTGAACCAACAGCTCAGGGACTTATGCCCAAACCTGCAACTTGGAAAAGGGGAAGAAAATATAAAATCTCTCCTTTGTGAGCTGGCCTTGGGTTTCTGACAAGGCTGAGTTTGCTCTGGGTGGCTGGAGTCACCATCTCTGAAGGGCCTCTGGTCTCCAGTGTTAGCACCAGCCTGGCCTACTTTCTTCTCCTGAAGGGCTGCAGGCATATGTGTAGAGACAGTGGGCCTTGGGTTCAAATTGGGGACTCCCAGTTGAGCGCTTTCACAGGCCACACTCATGGTGATGCCAGAGCTTGAGCCAAAATGCCAGGGGCGCCTGCTTTTGTACCCCAAGAGCACAGGCGCTCTTTTGTTCCTTTTGTTTGCTCTGTGGGCCTGATTTCACTTTCTAAGTCGAATCCAAGAGAGATGCTTCTGTTCCTCCAGAGAGTAAAAAATGGGCAGGAAACCATTGGACACATTGGGAAGACGAGCCCGGGGACGCGTGCTGCTAAGATAGTGTTGGCAGGCCATTCACCATCTCCAGTGATTTCAGAGTCTGTGTATTGGCTGAGGACAATTGTTTCATTGACTTCAGTCAATTCTGTTTCCTTTACACAGTATTTCTTAGCACCAGAATCACTCTAAAGACAGGTGTGGTGCAGAGAGCCTGGGGCCGGGAGTTAGAGACCCTGGATTTTGCTCATTCACTGATGTGTTTATTCAGCAACTGTGCGTTGAATATTTGGCACAGAGCCTCACCTGTAAAAGGTGTCTGCAGGACCCTGGGCCCAGGGGACCTTCACCCCACTTTCTGCAGATCCCTCTGTGCTGCATGATGATGGGAACCAGTCCAACTACCCCACGGAGTCCCATCTCCACCTCTGCGTGCCATGGTGGAGCCACACTCCCAGGCCTGATTACTGCACTATTAGCGGTACCTTGCAGTTTAGCTTTGGTCCCTGACCTCAGGCTCTTTCTGATGTGCTGCACAAGGGTTTGCACTCTTTGCACGCTTCCACACATGGCTCCAGTGATTTGCTTTTTCTGTGCAAGGTTGAACACATTCCTCAGGATGGGTGGGAATACACTCAAAGCATTTACCTGGAGACCACCCAAGCCGGGACTAGATGAACATTCACAGAGTAGACCGTTTCCTCCCTTTTCCCCCAAGGAAGTTCTGCTTGTCTAGCAGTGCTATTTAAACCCCCGGAGAGCAAACATTTTTCCTCACACCCCCAGCTCTGACAAGGTTGCTTAGCTCAGCCATCCTTCCAACTTTGCAAGGCAAGACTGCAGTGTGGAGCTGCCTCCTAGATGGCTTCCTGTGTGCTCACCCACGGGCTGGGTCTGAGGCAGATCAGCCCCACCAGGGATCTCCGCTGTTTGCCTGTGAAATGCTCAGACTCAGAACAGAGCAAGGAAAGACGCAAGTCTTGGGCTCCATGGCACCCGTGTTCACCTCCTTCCCTGAGTGATGACCACAAGCAGTCACCTAGAGAATTGTTTAGTGCAGGTTGCAGGGCCCACCCTGAAACTCTGAAACCAAAATACTCATTATGTACTCCCAGGAATCGCTTTTGTTTCAAATCCTTTTCAGTTGAGTATTCTTGTTAGAAAATGCTCTGAGTTCTTCATCATCACTGCAGGCTGTACTAGCTCCTCTGGCCAGCTGTCCAGTGTCTAGACAGGCAGGTCCTCCAGAGCTCTCAGAACCTGGCTCTTGCTTGGGATGCAGTGGGAATTTCCCATGATGCAGTTCAGCATTTCTTAGATGCATTTGGCTGCAGAGAGCACAGCAAGGAGTGATGCTCAGGACTGAGCTCAGCAGAAGTTTCTTCCCCCAAAGCCACCCAACCCTTAGCCAAGCTGCTCGCTGGGTGCACCTGCTTCAGGGCCATTAAATGAGCACTGGTCTGCACCCCAAGAGCCTGGCATCAGGGAATTAAGTCAGGAGCAGGGAACTGGGAGCCAGGAGCCTCAGCTTCCAGGGCCAGTCATGAAGGGATGAGCAGCAGGTCCTCTACCAAATCTCCCAGGAAGATAAACATTCAGGGTCTGTGTGGCACGCTGACCTGAGCCCTGCAGACTTGACCAATGCCTGGAGTCATCCAATTATGGCTGCGCACTGGGGCCTGATGTGAGTTATTGGCCTCCCCAGCTCTGGGACTTTAGGGATCACCTGGAAAGGCTGTGCCTGTTCTCCAGGCATCACCGGGCAGGATGCTAACTCTGAGCATGATGAGGGGAGATCAGGGTGTAACAGTGCACTTGGGGAGCAGTAGAAATAACAGGGAGTCCTGCCCACTCTAGGCTACATATGGAAATTGATCCAAAAGAGAAGGAGAAAGGAAAATATGGAGTGGCAAACAGTGGGGTTAGTGGATGGGAGTCAGGAATTTCTCTGGGCCCACCCTACCCATGGGGCTTCATGGAGGGCTGTGGCTAAACTGGGCTCTGGTCAGAGATTGTCCAGGCTAGTCATCACTGAGAGAGGAGGTATCATGGACAGCAGGGAAAGTGCCAGATCCTGAAGCCACTCGGGACAAAGAGGCCACCAGGGCTCTGGGGAAAGAGGAGCTGTTGGGACATGAAGCCCCTGTCCCCCAACATCTGCACTGGTTCACAGCCTCAGAACTGGGATACTCGGGCAGGTACAACACCAATCACTCATGTCACACATACACATAACCCTGTACAACAGGGATAGCACCTGCTACACACAACACACAGCCAACATACACACAGCACATTCGCCATGTGGGTCACACAAACTGTCCTATGAACACACTGCATGTACTACATCCAAAAAACAAGTAACACCTACTACACGCAACACAATCTCCATACCACCCACTCCTACCCAGTACAACACAGGTCAGGTGCATGCCACACACTACACATACAGCACAAACAATGTGGAACACATAGTATATGCATAAACACATATAACACATTTTACATATATCCCACGTACACAACTCATGCAAGCAACATGTAATGCATACTATATACACAGATGCCACACATAACATAACACACACAGCACAATCAGCACACACATTTCCTACATGGACACAGCACACACACTACACATACTTTACACCACACACCACCTGCATACACACACAATGCATATCACACACACATATGCATACCACATCCTACACATACACCACATCCATGTGCATGCAAATGTGCCCTATGCACATATCATGCAAATAGTATACCACACACATCTACACAACATGCACCAACCAGACATCATACACACCACACCACTTACACACGCACTACACACCACACATGCCTGAATACTACACGTGTGACACACTATATAGACCCTTTGCAGACCAGGCCTTACACACAGAAGACTCACACCACGCATGTGGGCACAGGCTCATACAAAGCTTCCTGAGATGTTTGATGGTTCTGCCTCTGGACAGCCTGACAAGTCTCTGTCATCACTGTGACTCTCAGACACTGAGTGGCCTCCAGGAGCTGGCGGAAGCTCCCAGACTCACAGCTACCCGGTGGAGTGGAGAGGAGAGGTGCCCGGGTGGGTGGCGATATCTGTGAGGAGGAGGAGACCAGTGTGGACACATGGACCAAGAAGCACAGGTAAGAAGGCAGGGAAGCAGCACCTTGGTGCTGAGAGAGAGGTGGTGGTGACCAGCACAGGAAAGGTGAATGTTGATTTACACAAGACACCTGCCAGGGCTTCCCATGGGGAAGAGGAACTCGCTCATGCGGCCCCACCTCACGACCATGTCAGGTGGTGCCAGGCAAAAGACAGGAGCTTGGACATGAAGGATTAGGAAGCATGTCCAGGAGTGATGGGCTCATCTTCCCGATAGCCTGTGAGAGGGCAGTGCAGGCAATCGTACAAGACTAGAAACGCATATGCACAGGTATGCACATCTGAGTGTGCTTATGTGTGTGTGCTTGTGTGCCCACCTTCTGCTCATCCTTTGCTCTGTACCTCCAAAGCTGTCATGAAATCTGAAGGCCTCCAGAGAGACAAACCAACAAGAAGCAGACCTCAGGCCACAGAGCCTGAAGAGCCCCAGCATCTTAGCAGCTGGTACCAGTAAGTGGATGAGACTTGATCCATCCACATGCATGCCGAAGCCAGCTCCTGCCAGCCAGTGGCTGCCCCTTCAGGACCCTTGTCAGTCAGTAATGAAATACAGTGTATCAGTCAGCTTCCTGTCACAGGACACATTATCCAACATCCACAAAGGAGGAGAGGTTGAATTTGCTCACAGTCGCAGAGGGTTCAGTCCATGTTTGGCGGGCTCAAGTCAGGATCATGGTTGGCGGATCCAAGTCAGGATCATCATGGCAGATGGGCGTGCTCCAAGTCAGGAACATCATGGCAGACGGGCGTGACAAAGCTGCTTAGTCTATGCTGGCAGGAAAGTATGGCAAGGGAACAGGGCCAGAGAGGAGGGCACCAGGGACTTCCAAAGGTTGCACCTCCATGAGCTACCCGAATACACCCAAAGGTATACTTTACTAATCGCTTGGCCACTCCCAAGCCAATCAACCTGACATAGTTAAGGTTAACCCTCATAGACCACCTTTATTAAAACTTAACCCATATAAACACGGCTAAATAAATTGTCTTAAAAGCAAAGATGAGTACTCTGACTCTACACTTCATAGCTGTGTTGTTCAGCCACTCTGCCATATTCTATGTTCTTCAGAGGCTTTGCATCCACAGGGATGCCAGGCAGTGAGAGCCTCCGTATCACTACCCAGCCCTGCATTCAGTGTCACCTTGTAGGTGCCCTGGAAGCAGCCCAGCTGCAGGTATATACACATGAGAAGCACCAAACTCTACACACCAGGGCTTTTGTTTTTCTTCCATAGAGCCAATTGCTAACAATTTTCCTGCATTCCACCATACAAAACTAAAGACACTGTAGTACTGGGGACTGAACTCCAGGCCTGTGTGCTGAGCTATACCCTCGGACTTTTTCACTTTTTTATTGAGAGACAGAGACTCACTAAGTTGGTAAGTTGCCCCGGCTGGGCATGAACTTTCATCCCTCCTGCCTCAGTTTCCCAGAGTGCTGGAATGTGTGCCACCACATTTGGCTAAGACATAATGATTATGGAGATCCTGGTAAGGTACAGTGAGTCCCACCTGACATCACAGTCAGAAGATGTCCCTGACCTACCAGACCAAACACAGGAAACTTGTGAAGAATCCATGTATACAGCACATGGATGTGTCCCTTCTATTGCTGACTGAATTCAAGAATGTAAGTGCAGGGCCAGGCACAGTAAATGTCCCTGTATCATTGCTTATTCCCTGTCTGTTATGCTTGTGTCTCCCAGTCCCATTCATATGTTGAATCCCCAATCCTCAGAGTGACAGCACTTAGAGATGGACATCTATGGAAGAAACTGAGGTTAAATCAGGTCATGAGGGTGGGGCCCTGATCCAGTAGGATTATTATCCTTATAAGAAAAGACTCTGAAGAGACAGAGAGGAAGGAAAGGGGATAAGAAAGGAATTGAGGTGTGTTAGGTGTATGTACCAACTTCCCAGTGGGAAGGTCATCATTATGTACTACAAATAGGGACTAATAATAAAAATTGAAAAACGAAACATGCAAGAGAGCCAGGGAGAGAGAGAGACTGGAAATTCTGGGCTGGAAACTGCTCAGTGGCTTGGGCGTCACCAAGCTCCCATCAGGCTCACTTTCCTGGATGCTGGGCCAGAAGTCATGCCTGACTCAGGTCACAGCTCTGGTGCCATGTCCTCATAAACAATCAGAGCTTTGTCTACCCTCAAGGAAAGAAGGAAACACAACCTGACCACTGCCCCCTTTCAAGTGAGGAGGATCCCCTGGGAGTCCAGAGTTTTGGGCAGCTTCCTTCATTGCTGAGAGCAGGGGACAAGGTCCCCGGTTGAGCTGGAAAATGCTGTGGCTGGTCTGTCCACTCCAACCAGCCCAACTTCCTTGTCCTGAGCCCCAGGCTCTGACTCAGAGTGGGAGTGGCCATACCAAACTTTGAGTCCCAGGTCACAATAAGCTCCTGCCACACAACGGTTAATCGCGCTGGTGTCCATTATCATCAGACCACTGCTGAGAGGTCTTTGCTTTTCTTTTCAGCATCTGGTCTGAAAAGTGACCATGTCCGGGGAGCAGAGGCCTGCATGGTCCCATTTTTTGTCTCCTGCCCATCCTGGCCACCGTAGGAGGACGCCTTCTTTGTCATCCTTCCCGGTTCCTCTGTCCCAAGGACCTCTCCTTCCTCCAGGGCCCAACTTCTGGCGTCCTTCTCGCCTCTTGCCCATGGTGATCTCTCTGCATCTCACTGTCCATCTCCCCTTCTAGGCTAGGAGCATCCAAAAACAAAAAAAAAAAGGGAAACAGCGAGGCCTGGCCATCTCTGACATTTCAATGACAAGCATGGTGCATGGTGCATGATGGGCACTCTGTGCAATAGTTCAACCAACAATTGAATGGTGTGTGGATGGATGAATAAATTAACAAGAGCAAGTGTGGAATAAATCGCTGAGAAAGACATTCATCACCATACAGCTAGGCAACAGGCGACTTTTCATTGACACTTGAGACTCCACACGAAATTCAAATTCTCATTACAGTACAGCACAGCACACAACCTGAGACTTTTACAAGGGCTCTGAGAAATGCGACCGTGGAGAGACCTTTCATGGGTCCCGTTCTTCCTATTGATCAGGGCCCCGAGAAAGGGGCTGAAAAGATTAGCTTCAAACGCTTTCGTGTGAAAGGCTAAAAGGAAGCAAATTCTGCACGGCTTGCTGAAGCCAAGCTTTTCAGATATGCCACGGCCACCGTCACGACATGCCTGCTGCCCACCACATGGCGTGTTGCCGTGCCAACGCACATTCTGAGTCACCCAAGCAGATTTAATGCCATCGCCGCCACGACCTTCCCTTTGCCTCTTTTCGTGAGATGGTTAAAGGGAAGATTCTGACCCACCTAAGAAATCGTTCTAATCAGTTTTGTTCCGGAAATAACTATGGAAATTCTGCTGCTTCGCTTCTGCCGCCTGTGCACATTAGAGGGTGACAAGCGTCGGATAAGGTCTCCGATTCTCCCCAGCCCGTGGGGGAACCGCATGATTGGCAGCCGTTCCCAATCACACAGGGAAGGGCTGAGACATAAGCATATGAAAAGCTCACGGGAACGAAGCCGCGAAAATGAGAAAAACTTCAAAATGGAGCTTCCCTCTACATCTGCCACACACATAATCACATGTTCCTCCTTCTGGAGTCCTGGTCCCACGGTCATTAATCTCGGAGGTTGGAGGGCATGCCCTTGGGAAAAGCAGGCAAGGTCACACAGATGGTGTCTTGTGGCCAAACCCAGGGGAGCAGATGATGGCACGTGGAGACATCAACAAACCTGGAAAGTGACGGTGTCACCAACAACACATCAGTTAAACACGGAGTGATGGGAGAAGGGGACATGGTAGATTTTTGTAAACATTTATGCACCCTATTTGGGCTTCAAATCATGTCAGGATCATTCTTTTATCGGTTCACTTAACCACATTGATCTGCACCCATGCTATTTCTTTACCTTTGCAGTGGCCCTTCAGTGATTGTGGGACAGTAGATTTGAGGGTGAGGAGACAGAGACTCACAGAAGAAATATTGCCAACCTTCCTGAACTAATGAGAAGCATTGGATCTAGCACCCTGGCTCGGTGCCGACCTGTCCACGGCGGTGGGATATATTGAATGAGATATTTTAAATATTAACATGATGTTTGAATATCCTCAGTGCGCATTACATGTCTACTAGCATTTAATTTATGTGCACACTCGGCAAATTTCACAAGTTCAGGAGTTTTCCACTCCTTTTCCACAAGTACAACTTTTATATAAACTGCAGCTGCATCAGACTCATGTATCTGCAATGCCTCCAGGCACAGTGGAAACATCCGCATGGCCCTGCACATGGACTGGCTGCACACAACGCCCCAGTTAGCCAGCTCGAGCCCTGCAGAGCTGAGGGGAAGAAAAGGAGGAGCAGAACCTGGAGGAGCCTCTTGGACACTTGGGTACTGTTTCCGGGTACCCTAGGATTGTCGAAGCACCCTGCTCAGGCCATGACTAGCATCCAGAAGCCTTGAGTTGTATATGTGTGTGTGCATGTGTGTGCACAAACATGTGTGTAATACTGAACACTGAACCCAGGATCTTCACACTGAGCAGCATCCCCAGCCCTTTTTTGTATTTTATTCGAGATGGGGTATTGCCAAGTCATTCCATGGCCCAGGCTGGGCCCTCATTAGCTATCCTGCTGCCTCAGCCTTCCGGAGTGCTGGGATCACAGGTGTGCACCACCACACCTAGTCTTCCGGGTTTATCCCAGGTCAAGGTGTCTCCACCTCAACTAGTTTGATGCCTGAGGACCAGTAACACTTTGATGAAGGATGGTCTTGTGCTGTGGCCTCCACCCAGTAGACGCCAGTTGCACCCACCCCCACCCTAAGTTGTGACAACCATAAATGACTCCCTCCACACATTGTCAACTCTCTCATGGGGCCAAGTCACCCCAGGCTAGGACCTCTGTCTGGGGCAGTGTGCCAGGCTTATTACTCCCCACCCAGAGGCAGGTACTCCTACTGCCTACCCTGTTGCTCTGGAATGCATTGTTTGTTCTGAAGAATTCAGACTCTGCCCTGAGAGTCCAGGGAGACATAGCTGCCACACTTGATCAACACAAAGTGAGCCCAGGGTGCCAGATAAGCCCGCTGCTGGTATGGGAGCATTTGCACCTTGAAGTGGTTCTATAGACCAAAAACTATCAGAAACTGAGGTTTAGCACAGCCAAAGTGTTTCCCCATTTCCTGGACAGAACAGGGCAGGGCAGGGCAGGACAGGGTAGGAGAAGACAGTGACAGCTCCTTGGGCTACACCCCAAGGCCCGAGCCACCTAGACAGCAGCCCTCAATCTGCAGGTCCTGGTGATCCCCAAGACCATCCCAGACATGACCTCCATTTGTGCGTGTTAACTATGCAGTGGTAGTGAGTCTGGGATGTGCATGTCTGTGCAATGCATGTGACTGGCATGAGACGAGCACACTGTCTTAGAAGGGCTGGCACAGGAGCCAGCTCAGTTCAGCCTTCCCCAAAGCCCATAAGCATGGCAGACCTTGATCGTGTGCAGGTGAGCGGGTTCCCCACGAGACCCTGCTCAGTTCAGTTGCAGCACCAAGCATCTTGAGCCAGCAGGGTCCAGGCAGGTCCTACAGAGCTGTGCACTACCTGGATGGGTGATCCAGGATGAGTGGTTTATAATATGGGCTGATCTGCTCCACCCCACCTGGAGCCTTCTCCCTCAAAGGACTAAAAGCTAACAGATAAACATCAGTAAACACCCCTAGGGCTCAGAAGCTAAATGTGGCCCTCCAGGAGGCACCCATGGGAGCCCGGCTGCTCTCAATGGGTCTTCCCAGCTGGTTTACAGCTCCACGTGTGCCCCCTGAGCTTTGAGAAACCTGTGCTTGCTGAGACAGGAAGTCTCCTGAATCCAATAATTACAGCCAGCGTCCCCAGGGAAGAAGCCAAATAAGGCAAAATTCCCTATTCTTGAAAAGCAGGTTGCACCCCTGAGCAGCTGCCCCTCAAACTGATCCAGAGAAGCCAAGTCAAAGTGCAGTGTTTGCAGTTGCCTGTCAGATGTGAGCACACTACGAGGCTGCTCAGAGCCCCAAAGGCCAGCAGTGGCTTGTGGATCTGAGTCCCTGGTGCTCAGAGGATCCCACTTCCAGCATCCCCCAGGGTACATCCTTCTTCACTTGTAGGATAGGATCCTGGGGTAGAAGAGAAAAAGTTGCTTATACCTCAAGCCAGGCCACCAACGGCTGGAGGGCTATGACATCTCACCCATGAGAAAGGACTCTAGGGCTTAGGGTGGCATGAGGCTCTGGAAAGTGGCACTAAAAAAGCAAAGCACACTCCAAGGTCCTGCCCCATGTCTGGGCTTCAGATAGCCCCCTCCTGGGGTCCAAAGACCATTGGAGGCTGATGCTCTCTGATGTTCCTCTCCGCCTCAGGAGGCCAGCTGGGCTTTTAAAGCTCTGCCCACCAGAAAGATGCCTAAAGAATGAGCCTAGGGTGGAGGAATTTCAGGCCTTCGGGTTTCTAGACTCCAGGATAACCAGAGACCTTCTGTTGGTCCCTTTCTCCAAGCCCCACTCCAAACCTACACCATGCACTCACCTCTTCCATCTCCTCCAAATCCACATCCCTAGGATAGAACCATAGTTTTTCCATACTAAGGGATGCACCCTCTCCTTGCTGTATATTCTGCACCCCAGCTTGGGCCTCTGTTCTCCCACCCCATTGCTCCAAGACAGGATGCTTCAGCCAAAATCAAAGAGAAGATTTTCAAAATCAAAAATCAAAAGAGAAGACCTCAGTCTGAAGGTAACTGGGGACCACTCAGCAGGTCTTGGCGTATAGGTAGGGCAATGAAGGGGGTTTCTAGAAGCAATAGAAAGCACTTAGTTGCTAGAACATCTCCAGAATGAGGATGAGAGGCTGCAAACTGAAAACAGCAGACTCCAGAGATGTTGCAGGGGCTTGAGGCAGTGGACTCACTGTACCTGGGCCCATAAGGAGACTGGAAAATCCCCCTAAAAGATTTGGGCTGGTGAATCTAGATTCCACACAGTGTTCATGCCCTACTGAACTCTATGTGCCTTGCTGTGGAATAGCTGAGTGACCACAACAAGCAAGAGAGATGAGAAAGCAAAGAAGCAGGCCCTCCAGAACCCCAGCATCTCACATTGCAAGGGACAGCAGCTGGGGCTGCTCTAAATGGGTCCACACAGGAGGCCTGCGTGAGGACCAACAAGTAGCAGATACCCACCCGCCCCAGGCAGTATCTCGCCTGGAACTCCAGGAGGATGAGGGGTCCTACACTGACTCTGCTGGAGTCACATGTGGAGTGCATAGATGTGGAGTGCATATCTATGGCACACAGAAGCTTGGAGACTGTGACTTACCCCACACAACCCTTCCCTAGCTTGAACTGACTGTTAGTGTTTCTGCCTGGCCCTGAATCACCAGACCCTTCAGAGCTCGAGCAGAGTCCAATTATCAAGAACACACACTGGGTACTAATCATTGCAGCTTCTGATGCTCTTCCTACTTTCCCCAGTCCTGGTCTTTTTGCCTGTTGTGAGGATAGTACCCCACTTTCTACACCACTGTTATCCGAGGTCTCAGTGTACAGGTGTCCTGACCCAAGGATGGGTATGCACAGGTGTAAGTCTAAGCTGCAGCCTGGTGTGCAGCCCTTTGCAGGGCACAGACGCTGCCCTGCAGCCAGAAGGTCTGTGGGCCCTGGGGACTTCTGGGGCTGTCAGCTGTGGGTTTGTGGGTGACCCCAAGTGCATGGGGTTTTCCTGTAGCACAGATCTTTCCCAAGATCTCAGGTGAGATGGTTCTCTTCTGAGTTGGGGGTGGAAAGAGCACTGTTGAGAGCCGACCCTTCTCTGACCCTGCCCAGGTACCCTGTGTGCTGGCCACCATCCTTTCTGTGGTCCCATGCACAGTGGGTGAGGGCAGTTGCCAGCTAAGCTCAGGAGCTCTTCCAAACTCCTAATGAGGAAGCAGGTTGATCAGGTGACATGCTGACCAGGACGTGCCTCCTTGTGTGGCCACCCCAAACGGGTGGCCTCCTGTGTCCATGGTTTTACTTCCTGTAGATTTGGTCCACAGTCTGAAAATGCTAACTGGAAAATTCCAGAAATTATTCATCAATTTTAAATAACACGTTCTATTTTAGTTTTAGCTATCACTGTTTTCCCACCGTGTCTAATTTATAAACTAAAACAGGTACATGTGTGCAGGAACGGTCATGTGCAAAGGTCCATTCTTTCCAAGGTTCCAGGCATCCGCAGGAGGCCTTGGGCCACATCCACGATGAACACGCGTGATTGTGGAAGCGCACAAGTGTTCAGATGAGGACGTGCATCCTAAGCCTGAGACAGCACATCCTCTGCCCAAACATCCCCTGCACGGTGGCCTCACCGCACCTGCACCCACCAACTATCTCGCTCCCCAAACCATTGGTGCTTGGGACCCATGTTACACAACAACTGAGCCCTGCTGCTCTCCCTCGCACCATTTCAACCAGGCTGAGTCCCTGGAATTCGCTTTACAGTCTTTCTCCTCTCCACACAGGTTTATTCCGCCAGCCCACGCGTGCCTGCGTATCCTCATATGATCACCACGCCCACCCAGCACACTTTCCAAACAGGACAGACGCTGCTTTAGGAAACAAAACAGTCTTTATTTAAAAAAAAAAATAAGTTACAAATTGAGCGAACTCTTTGTTCATTTTGGGCACAGGTTTGCAGTGTGGAACAGTCTGGTTTTAAACATAACTTTACAATACTATGAATATCACAAACTGCGTTATGGGGCAGTTTTCGTTCCATATCCTGTGCAGGTTAAAAAAAATCCCCACAGATATAAAACTATCGTAAATAGAACATTTGAGCCAACACTGGCATATACTTATATTTATTTTTATATACACATATATATATCATTTCAAATCAGCTAACAATGTTGTCATCCTTAGTCAAGACTGAAGTCAAACTAACTTTAAAACTACAATGATTTGGATACATCTGCATTATACCTCCCAAATGATATTTAAAATATATTTTAACCTTCAAATACACTTATAAGGTACAGCAATAGTGGAAAATAAAGTCTCAAAACTTAAATACAAGTCACCATATAAAAAAAGAAACCACTGGAACACAGAGGGGTTCTACGGTATGCCCGGGTGGTCCCGGCCTGTAGACACCTTTCACACACAGCACGGTGAGCACCATGCTTGCTTCCTTCCTGCTGCAAAACCATCAGACAGCTCAGCTGGGTGGCAGCCTCGTTGGCGAGAGAAAGGACACAGGAAGTCACCCCTCTCTGCTGTGCATCACTCAAGCATCCAAGCCCAGAGCTACTCTGCTCTCTCCTTCAGAACCTGGGCAGCCCAATGCCCTGCACCCTGCAAGCACACACGTCCCCAGGCCTCTGCCGTGCAGCTCACTTGGTGTTTTGCTCCAACGCCGAGTACTCGGTCTCTGACACCCTGGAGGCGTCAATGAGCTTGGTGAGGCCTGTTTTGGCTGAGTACTTGAAAATGAAGGCCTTCATCAACTCGTACCTGTAGTTGCGGTTGATGAAGCTGTACAGCACGGGGTTGACGCAGCAGTGGACCAATGACAAGCACTGTGTGACGTGCAGCGCCGTGAAGAGCGCGTTCTCCAGCTGGCAGGTGAAGGGGATGTAATGCAGGATGGAGAAGATGTCCAGGAGCACCACGACGTGGTAGGGCAGCCAGCACACGAGGAAGACCACCACGTAGGAGAAGATGATCTTCCGGCTGCTCTGCTTTTCCTGGTCGCCGGATGCTGAGATGGCTTTGGCCAGCAGGAAGTAAAAGATGGCAATGATGGAGAAAGGGACGGCAAAGCCCAGGATGACGGAGACCAGCTCCATGCCGATGAGCCACTCCTTGATGCTGTGCTCAGGGTAGAAGGACCGGCAGTAGGTCTCGTTGTTGGACGCAGATGTGACAGTCTTCAGGTAGTAGGTGTCAGGCAGGGACACGCAGAAGGCCAGCAGCCACACCAGGACACAGACGACCCGCCGAACCATCTTCTTCTTGCAGCTCGAGGTGCTGGTGAAGTAGGTGATGGAGAGGTAGCGGTCCACGCTCATGCACGTGAGGAAGAAGATGCTGCCGAAGAGGTTGATGGAGAAGATGAGGTGCGTGACTTTGCACGTGAGCTCACCCATGGGCCACTGGTTATGCTGTACGAGACTGACCACCCAGACCGGGATGGTGATTACGACCCACAGGTCAGCAATGGCCAGGTTCAGGATGTAGCAGTGCATGTCATAGCCTGTGGTCTTGGCCTGGATGTTCACCCAGACCACCACGGAGTTGGCAATCATGCCGATGACAAAAATGAAGATGTACAGGAAGGAGAGCGTGTAGAGCAGCACGCTTTTGTGGGGCATGTTGGGGCACTGCACGGCTTCCACCCCTATGCAGTCGCTGCTGTTGCATGGCCAGCTGATGTCGGAGTAGTTCCCGGGCTCCGAGTAGTCAAAGAGATGCAGATCCATGGTCCGGAAGGGGCAGCAGAATGACCTACAGCAAAACCCAACAGAAAAGCTGGAAGAGAAAAGGCACTCCATTAGGGAAGCTCAAGTTTCAGTGCAAACGCTCATCCAAGGCCCTGTCGGGGCTCAGCTGTTTCGCCTTAGCTCTGCGTGTCTTCCCAAAGAAAGTGGAAAAGAAAACAACTGTAACAGAACCACACAACGCAAAAAAAACCCCACCCACAGCCTGACCCACGCAGTGCTCACCCAGAGGAGTGGTGTTTGCTTTCTGTATTTTTCATGGCTGTGTTCTCAGCACATCACCAGCCCGGCTGTGCCCAGGGAGTGAAATCAACATGGTGCGGGGACCAAAGAGATGTCAGACGGCAGAGCCCAGGCCACAGCAAGGCTGATGGGCCACCTGGTCCCAGCAGGTCCCAGCAGTGTCATTTTGCCAATCTCCCCAAGCCCGCAAGTGCTGGTCTGCTCCTGGCATGCATGTGCACAAGTGTCCCGCTTTAGTGTCTTAACAAAAACATCTGAAACCCACTTCACATCTGCGTTTAAGACAGACTCAGGGCCTTCTGCCTTTCCACAGGACTCATTCACACACTTGAGTCTTTGCTGCCTTCCACTTGTGGTCACAGAGACCCTCGAGATAGGGCCAGTGCTTACTTAACACCCTCCCCCCAACTGTGCCCCAAACCTGCAGACTCAGGGTCTGCCTGGGATTTTCAGCTGAAGCCCCCATGCCAGCTGTCTCCACTCCAGGTCCTCACCTGGCTTTCCATTCCTTTATCTATTCAGGAGTCCTGGGTACCAAGACTCACACCCCAGAAGCCACTACCTGCAGCATTTTCGGGGGGCAGACAGTCTGTCCACTGTTTTCCCTGCAGACCTGATGTAGGGCCACACTCAACTGCCACTGGTTCACAGCCACTGAGAACTCAGTCGCAGGTGCCACTGGATTGGATAAGCAGTTTCTCCACAGCGGGGCACACAGGGGTCACCAGAACCTGCAGGCCACAGTCCCTTTGTCCACTAGAGGGCCCTAAAATCTCCGCAGGCCTATCAGCTGTCACCCCCTCACCATATCTCCCTTCATGGCCCGGTGGATACCAAAATGAAGATTGGCCTCCCTTCATGGCCCCACTTCTTTCCACAGTGGGACACTGTGGGGGTCTGTGGGTGGACACAGGAGGCCACATCAATGATGCCAACCACAGTAGGAAAAGCGGCCTTTGCCAGCCAGAACACCACTACCTCAGAGTTCTAACTCCTCAGTGTTTAACGTGAGATCAACTGGTCAACCTCTGGGGGCTGCTGCCCGGGGTCGGCAGGGGGCTGCTGCCCGGGGTCGGCAGCACCCCTCAGGTAACCTTGGGAACAAAGGGCACAGACTGTGGCGGGCAGACAGCAGAGGCCCAGCTCTAGGCCAGGAAGAGAGAGGGCTGGGCATTCTCCAGCCAGCAGTGATCAAATTTTCCCCTTTTAGTGAAAAAAGCACAACTCTCTGGAATTTCTTCCACGTTGGAAACTGGCTGGGTGGCGAGGATCCCAACAGAGGGGGCTGGGTGCTCATGGGAGGACATCGTGGACTGAATCTGCCCCCTCTCCCCATGGCATGTCAGGTGAGGGGTTCTTCTGTCCCCTGACTGGTTTTGGTGTCAGCTAGGGCTGACAAAAGTCCTAACCTTTCATGACAACCACTTCCCCTCCTGGCTCCATAAGCCCTCAGTGGTGGAACCATTGGCCATGCAGCTGGCAACCTGGGTGTCTGCAGAGTCACCCAGCAGGGGCACTCCAAACCTGTAGCTACCAAGCTGTGTGACCTCAGCCAATGTCCCAGGGGAGCAAAAGAGCGGTGGGCACACTGGCCACAGCCTAACGCACAGCTCTAAGGGTTCTGAAAAATGCAGGTCCAACAGGCTGTCCAGGATGCCTCCCTGACTGGCCAGGCGCTTGGAAGTTGCCACTGCCCCCTCCCTTGACTGCCAAGTGGCCTGAATTCAAGGCTTTCTGCTTGTGACCCATGAAAACCCAAAGCCACTGGATGGCAGGACCACTTGAATGGGAATCAAGCCACTGTCCCACAGCCCAGAAGCAGAGGTCAGTGACAGGGACAGAGACGGGCACAGATCCTAGGCTGTAATGCTAGAAATTGGCCAGAGCTTTCAATAGACATGGGTTCAAATTCTCCCCACTGGTCTCCCCACACTCTGCTGTCTCAGCCTCCTTGCCCCAGGCATACCATGTCCCCTAGTGGAGTAAGGACAACCCCACGCAGGGTCACGGAATGAACAGATGCCTCCTATGATGTGAGGCATCCTAGGTCTCCCCATTGTCCCCACGAAACCAGCTCTGACTCTTAGCCGACAGGCTGCCAGTCTCTTGCATCCTCAGAGCCTGGAGCCACAGTGGGGACCAGGAAGGGGTTGGGGACCCCGACTCAGCTCCTTGGCTTCTATCACTGCACTCTGGACAAAGAATGTTTGATTCCCTGACTACTGTCCCCAAAATCACAAGCAGACAGGCACCTGTCCCCACCACCACCATGCCCTTCGCTCTTCTGGGCAGGATCCTAAAAAATACCCAGCAGGGGTACAGCTGCTTGCCCAAGGCAGCAGGGAAGGACAGAGGCTGGGAGGCCCCGGGTGGCCCTGGTGCCCATATTCCGGTTCTTGTCCAGCAGTTCAGCCACCAACCAGCCCAGGCAGCAGGCAATGCTGGCCAGGACTGGCCAGGAGATGAATTTAACAAGCCACACCCTGCCCCCAGCCTCCCCTGGGGCCAAGTGGACCACACTGCAGATGGCATCAAAGGGAAGACAAGAACGGGACACTCAGAGAGAAAGGAGACCGAGCAGAGCACAGTGACCACATCGTCCACTCAGTGGGCAGCGGAGGAAAGCACGGCAAGTGGACACCTGGGTATTTTTCATGCACTAAAGAGAGGGGAAAGAAGCCAGGGCTGTTTCCAGAAAGGAGCGCATTACCAGATCGACAATCCAGGGTTCACATGGGAGGCGCCCCATGCTGTGTGCTCGCGCTGCCTGCCTGGGTGGGCAGGAGCTGCCGTCACCCAAGCCGCTCCAGTTCCCAGTGCACCACTGGAGCAAAGAACACCCCTAACCAAACGGGGCACCTGGGGCATCCACAATGGGGACAGCCTGTGCCGAGCCCCCGGTACGACCTGAGACTGCAGTCAGGGAGAGAGCTGGGAGCCACTGACTTCCTGCAGCCCACTTGGGGCCTGGGCCCTCTGCTCCCCACATGCCACACACAGTCAGCCCCATGCACCTCTCCTCGTGTACAGACTGTGCTCGGGTCTGTCTGTGCTGATGCCCCCCAGGAGATGCCCACATCCACTCACCTGCTGCTAGGATCCACCATAGCTCCATCCCTGGGGGCTCTAGGCCACAGCCTGAGAGAGATTTTGGATGTAAACCTGCACCCAGTCTTACAGTTCAGGGAGATGAAGCCACTCAAGGTTCGAGGCCTTTGTGCAAAAGGTTCTGGAGGAAAGCAAAAGGGGCTCGGAAGAAAGGATTTTTGTTGTTCCATGATTTTACAAGGTCACACACTTCCCCTTTAGAATTTGCACGTGCCCCAATGTGTTTGCTGAAGCAGAATTTAGGACTCAAAAATCGTCATCACCAACAAATGCCCACTGACAGAAGAATGGTTCTGTAAGGTAAGGTGGGCGTGTCTACTGTCTGGAATATTAGACAGCTGTAAAGAGAGAGGGAGAATCAGTTGTGAACAAGGAAAGTTAGCACATGCTACGATGAAATGCATGGGGCTGCGCAGATACATGCAGAGTGGCCTACTGATTATGGGGTAAACAGCAAAGCCATGTGTAGTTTTCTATGGAGACATGGAAAAAGCTCCACACTGACTGCAAAAGAATACAAAGGGAGGGCTGTAGCTTTGACCCAATGACATCTGCAGTAATTGGAGTCTGACATCAAGAGTTATGCAACTATAAAGCAGTGAGTGACCCACAGATGTAAGGGTTCCCGCTGTAGTTTTTGGAGACCGCAAGGCAGCAGAGGCCAGTTTGTCTCCCTCGCTCCTTCATTTGCTGTCCACCAGGACTGCTTGCTTCATCACCCCTACTGTTGTTGCACTGCTGGGGGTTGAACCAGGGTTTTCACGCTGCACTGCCTCCCTGGCAATTCTGTAAACTGCTTATTTTGAGACAAGGTCTCGCTAAATTGCTAGCTTGCCCAGGTTGGGCTAGAACTTGTGATCCACTTGCCTCAGGCTCCCAGAGTGCAGGTTACAGATGTGCACCACCATGCCCACCATCCATGGCTTCCCGAAGAGTACCCCATATCTGCTGTGACCAATGGCCAGTACTTGAGGCAGCCACCCAGCCTCCCTGCAGCCTCTGTATGGGAAAGGCCTCTCCTGCTGCTCTCCATCCCAGATGGAGCCAGGGCCCCTCCGGCAGGTGGTGGGCTCTCTGGGAGATGCATCTCCATTCCGAGGCTCCCCATTTATAGGCTGAGCATCTTTAGAGAGCTGCGGCTCAGCAGCCTGTGGTACTCAGCTGCACCTGGAGGGTCCTCCTGAGCTCACCCAGTGCCTGGGGAGCAGAGCCAGGATTACAAATCTCCAAGTTCAGGGGTGCAATGGGCCTGAGGCTCAGCCCACAATCTCTGTGTCCTCCAGAGGCTCAGGTGTCTGCTCATGGTCCCCAATACTGCCACTACTTCACATCTCAGCAAGGAAGGCTCCTCCCCCATAGCCAGGCCTTCCCCCCTCCTCTCTGACCCCAAATCCCCACCCTGTAGGCATCTGTAACTCTCTCTCTCTCCTCTTCTCCACTCTGCTGCTACTTAACCAGCACTTCCTACTACCGATGTCTCATTCATTCTTTTATTTCTTTGTTTCTTTGCTTATTTATCTATTTATGTTGTGGGGCTGGGGACTGGAGCTAGAGTCTCACGCATGCTAGGCAAGCGTTCTACCACTGAGCTACAAACTGCAGTTTTTCATTTTATTTTGAGAGAGCATCTCACAGTGCAGCCAGGCTGGTCTCAAATGTAAGATCCACCTGCCTCAGCCTCCCAAGTAGCTGAGGTTACAGGCACTGACCAGCATACACAGCGCTCGCTCATCTTTGGAAATCACACCAGCAAACTGAGCTGGTACAAAGGAGAAACTGAATGAATCAACATCCACCAAGGCCAGTGGCCCTGGCCACAGAGGATGTAGGAGTCCCAAAGAGGCTCTTCGGGATCCTCAATCACTCAGCTGGTGTTTGGGGGCCTCTTCCCTAGGGTCCCTGCCCTGGTTCAGGTAAGAACACTCAGCAGGATCATCTCCTGTCCCCAAGCACAGGCCTTGAAGATGGTGGATGGGACGGACTTCCACTGTGGTGGCACAGGGGACATTCTAGGAGAAGGTGATGTCCAAGGATGTTTCAGGAAGGTGCTCCCTTTGAAGAAAGCCACCCAGCCCCACTGAGAAAAAGACCCCACAGAGAGCTCGAGGAACAAGGGGTCAGGCCTGGGCCTGTCTGTGCAGGAGCTATGGGGGTGGAGCAAGGCCTTAGCTCTGGGGCAGAGGGCACACTCCAGGACAGAGATGACACATGCACCTAGAAGGCCTGGCCAGGGGCTCCAGGCTGGTGCACAGCAGCTGCTGCAGACCCTTGGAGGGAGGGCTGACTGTGGCTCCAGAATGCAGATAAGATAACATAGACCAGTCCCTGGACCCAGCTCTGAAGCCAGGGGCCACTGGCCCTGTTGCCGGTCTGGACCTGGCTTCCTTTAGCAGCTTCTGCCACTTGTGACCCGTGGCCCACAGCGGGACTTCCTGGAGGCATTCAGGGCTTCCCCCAGACCCTGCTTAGCCACTCTCACTGCTGCGCACCTAGAAGCTGAGGCAGGACAGGTCAGGCTCAGAGACTGGACAGAGTCTCTGCACCTTCAGCTTCAGAGACCTTGGCTTGCAATGCACCATACTCTGGTTCCTTTTTGACAGTTGAGACAGGACTACCCATCCACACACCTCTACAGATCCACAAGGGACTGCTCATTGTGGAGGTTTTTGTTATTTGTTTGTTGTTTAACCACTTCCTGTATTCAGTGCACTTCAAACCCACCCAGCCAGGCTGGGTGAGGAGCCCAGGGGACATACACCCTACACCAGGCAGGCTCTCTGCAGCCACCCGTGACGCTTGACAGTGGAAAAGGAAACTGCCTGTCCCCCCCCCCCCCCAGCGCACCAGGTGAAAGGAAAACAATACAATCTTATCTTGTGCATGTTATGGACGCTTTCGAATTCTGTGCAACTTGCAAAATTATAAGTACATATAAAGGAAAAAATGCACACCCTGATTGTGAACTAAGCCACCTATTCCCACGGCCCCTGGACAGGGCGACAGGGGATAAAGAGAGGCATATCCAGAAACCCGATCTGGTCCATTGTGCTCAGCTACCCTAAGGAACAAGGCAGTACCCAGCAGAGCGGATCCAGGGCACCACGTCACAAAGGCGGCTGTCGGGGTGGCCTGGCGGAATCAGAGCCTTGGCCTCAGTTCCCACCCAGCTCAGGGCCAGGATGAGAGGCAAGAGGAGGTCACAGAGAGGAGAGCGCTTCACATCTGTGCTTAGCCAGACACAACGTGGTTCCACAACCGGGCTGGCAGAACAAGGCTCCTACCACAAAACCAAGGGGCGCCCTCACCACATCCCCCAGGTTCTCCAGGACAAGAAGGAGGCACAAGCTCTCTGGCTGACACAGCTTCAAATCGCAATCCCCCATCCTGCCCAGGGCTCCTTATCTGTGCCTTCACCCAACAAGTGGTCCAAGGCCACCTAAGATAGACGCAATTCCGTCCACCCTTGCAGACCTACTGGTGACCCCACAGCACTGTCACCGTGAAATTATGCCATCCCTGGACAACTTTGATAACCAAGCAACAGTGGTTGGTTTAGGTGTCTCCCCCCCCCCCGCCATCCCAAATCAGTAGTAGTCACAAAAGCATCAAATACTCCCTGCAGAAAAGCATGAAGCATTGAAAATCAGGGACACACCTCCCAGCCCCGTGCTTTTTTTCTTCTGGCTGCTTAGGTTCATGAGAGTAAATACCAGTGCGCTTTTCTTTTGCGGACTTTTAAAACACTTGCCACAAGACTGTCTGTGGTTTCTTTCTAAATTATTCCTGCACATACATAATCCAACTAGAAGCATCCTGATACTACTCCTGTTCTTACAAGTAAAACTAAGTACCTCAGTTGCCTCATTTAAAAGCACAAAATATCTTCAGGCTCCAAACTCCATTCATGTTCTGTAAAACCTTTGCTTAAAAACCCCTAGGATCTGAGGTCTTCTAGGTCTTTTTCTTCTCTTCAATTGCTTTTAAGGGTTACAAAGTGATGGTCCAAGAGCCTCCAGTTTGAATAACTTCCACCAACTTCCCTCACGTCGACTTCAAAATAGGAGCTCTCTGCCTAACCGATCACACAAAAAGCCACTGTTCTAATTAAGTAGAGTTTTGTGTGTGCGTGTGTGCACGCGCGTGCGTGCGTGTGCGTGTGCATGCGTGTGTGTGTGTGTGTGTGTGTGTGTTTTCCTTTCATCCAGAAAGCCTACACTTGGCCTATTCTGAACCTGATTAGAAATCATAATACCCTCCCAACTCTCCAAGGACTTGCTGTTTGGATGTGATAAACGCACTTCCAAAGCCCTCATTCAGTTAAGCAAATACTTAAAGTTTTTGGAAGTTTTGAAAAATGATGACTGCAATCCTTGCCCCTTTAAAAAAAAAAACACTCTGATGGGCAGCGGCACACAGTGGTCCTCAGTCTCTGGGTCCTCCCTTGGCTGCACCCTCCCTCCCTGCCTGGCTCCCCAAGGCTGTGGCTGAGCCCAGCCATGCCGTGCACACCCAAATGTTTATGGCACAGACGGGAAAGTGCAAATTGTTCCAAGCTGAGTCCCCAACAGCCACTAGGCACTGGAGCAAAGCTTTGCATCCAAGCCGAGCTCGCGTTCTGGTGGGAGGGAGCCCAACCGCCGGCTCTTCATCCATTTAAAACCCACAGAAAAGCCAGGCACAGGACCCAGCAGCCTTGCTCGTCTTTCTAGGCTTACTCCACTTTTCCCGGGACTGAATAAAGGGACACAAAGGCGGCATCTGTGTTTTCAGAGAAAAGAAGAAAGTCGCCACTCTGCAGCTTTGCAGACTGGAGTTTCAGAGGATGACACAGGCCCAGCTACCTTCAAAGGGCTATAAACCATGCCAGGAGGACACTCTGTTCCCATTTCAGGAAATCTAATGGTGCTGTGAGCAGAAGGAGAGAGGAGAGGAGAGGAGAGGAGAGGAGAGGAGAGGAGAGGAGAGGAGAGGAGAGGAGAGGAGACAGGAAAGGAACAAGGGAAAGAGAGAGGAGAGCCAGAGAGGGGAGAGCCAGCCAGTCTGACTTTTACAACTTCTCATTCTCCCTGGAAGTGACACGCCTTGGCAAACCCCCTACCCACCCCTGACCTCACTCCTCACTCTCAGTAACCCTTTGAGTTTCCTGGTGCTACCTAAACTGAACACAATTCTGATTTTACCTGATCCAAATACTTAAGCACATTCAGATTTCAAATACTAGAGTGTGTTTTCCCCACCACCACCAGAAGTGGAACCTAATGCTTGCTAAGAGATCAATAAATACTCAGATTAAGGAGGATGCCATCAGGGGACCAAGGCTAGGGCTGCCTAACATTCGCATTACAGCCTCCCTGCTACAGGCTCTGGCATTCTGGATTCTCAAAAGAGTCTCCGCCGTCTGGTTTTCTGGTTCACTTAAAGACGCCTCTGGAATCGCACCTACAGTTAATTCTATGGATTTCCCAAATGGTACATCAATAGCGGCGCTGGTCAACAGCAGCGCCGCGCTCGACTCTATGCCAATTTTGGGCAATCACGACAGCCAGACCACGTAAGTTCTTGCAAAGTTGCCCTACTTTAGAGACAACCCGGGTCCCCCGCAGTGAATACACACCAGGCTGCTAAATCCAGCGGGTCACGTAGCAACCGCCCTCTGAGAGTGACTTGAGAAAACTTTGCCTTTGCTTTCCTCAGCGGGAGCCCAAGCCCGCGAAGCCGCAAAGCGTTCTGCAGCGGTGGGCGATGCACCACACGGGCTCTGTCACGCACCCGTCTGAGCGCTCCGGGAGGAGAGCTGGGGAAAAGCCCACGGGGCTGAAGCCCGAGCCACAGCCCTGCCCGCCGCTCTTCCCTGCTCCGCGGAGCTGCAGCCCGAGCACCGGCCTTACCTGGGCTGACGGCGGCTGCAGCTCGCCTTCCCAGCTGGGTTCCCTTAGCCCAGAGCGGTTTGGAGCAACTGAACTCCGGGGCTGCAAACTCGCGTTATATACACTGCAGGAAGTCGCCGCTAGGTGGCAGCTTCGCCGCCCCCTTGTCTCCCCTCCCCTGCGCCGCCCTCCCCCTCCCCCAAACCAACCAGGCGGGGACGCGCGCGCGCTCCCTGGCTGCAAACCTCCAACTTCCCCGCCCCGCGCACTCCAGGGAAATCCCTACCTCCCTTCATCAGCGCAGTCTAATGAAAACCACGAGGTCTAGACCCCATGGGGGGAAATGTCAGCAGAAGAAAAACTGAAAGAAATCCCAGGGCTTTGCAAAATCATCAAATATTTATCTGGTCTCAGGTATATCTTTAATAATCTCATTAACACCAGGAGTTCCTTTGAATGCCTCTAGCTCTGGCAAAGACTTTGCTCCCAAGACAAATTACCCTGAACTTCTAAACTTCGGTGTGGATTTAATAAATCTGCATTTTCTTTCCTAATTCCTGCAAAACAGAAGTGACTGGTTTTGGTATGAGCAATTAATCTGCTCTGTGCTATGATAACTCACAAATGAATGAAATCATCTTTATAAACAGATGCTAGTAGATTTTATTTGAAGACTTTCATTTGCAAAGGTCTTCAGGTACCTTAGAAAACCAGTAGAAGTGCCCAGGGCCAAACACAGGTCATGGGCTAATTATATCTTTGATAATGCTCTCCGAGGTGAGTTTAGCAAACACTTTATTATTATGAATTATTATTAACACTAAAATCTACATGCTTCTCTGGAAACACATTGCCGAAAGTCTGCTGCATAGGGAGTTCAACTTTAAAATGCACATGTGATAGTCATCTGCACTGCTCCACCCAGTAGAATCAGCCACAAAATGTGACCTAAACTCTCACTTTTCAGCCCCAGCTATTGACCCCAGCCCTGTGCCACACTGGTTTTCATTTTGCTGCCCAGTCCTCTCGGATTGCAGGACATTTGAAGCAGTGTGTGGAGGCGCCAGCTGTGTGCGCACTTTCTCCTGACCTAAAATTTTCTGAGATTCTTTTATTACACTCACAACAGACTGCTGCTAAATGCTGAACCAGAGTGTGGGGGGCAGGGGATCCAGAGCCTCTTGTGGTTGTAAAGCTATGGGGGGTGGGGGGGGGTCCTTGACAAAAGAAATATTTTGTTTCGTAAAAGCTTTGCATTTTTCCAGGCCTCAGTCAAAGGCACCTGCTTTCCGGAGGCCACCCCAGGGGTCTCCAGCTGCTGCGCCAACCCCGCAGGCTCGTGGGCACTGCAGGCCGGGGCGGTTGCTCTCAGTGCCAGCATAGCGCTGGCTGCACCACCCAGTAGTGCCACCACTAAAAGTCCTGTTGGTGTTTGTGTCCCGGACCAAGAATCTGAGGCTACTCTGCAAGAAGCCTGCCCGGCCTGGTGCACCATTTCTGAGCTCGGGTCTGCTCTTCACACAGGGCCCGAGTGGGTGCAAGGTCAGGACACCCGCAGGTCTGAACTGGCTCCCAAGCGGTGCATGCTCACTAAAAGAAAAACTGCATCCACAGCAAATCAATGAGACTGCAGTTGCTCATGTGGAAGAAGGGAAAGCCCAGAGGAGTTTAAAAATAAAACAAAATAACTGACTTCTCTTTAGGGCATCTACAGCTCGCCTTGCCGGGGGGTCATCAAGCCTGGGGTGGCCTCACAAAGCGGTCACACTCCTCCTCCTACCCTGCACCAGGACCCCCACTGCACATAGCACACCATGCCTGCTACACTCAACCTGCAGCCCCCAGCCCTGGCCCTGTCTTACACCAGCACCTGACCTCAGTTAGCATCCAACTCCTGACCCTAACCCTGACCCTAACCCTAACTCCACCCAGCCTGGCTCCACCTCTCCCTGCCTCACCTACCTCAAGATCCCATCATAGGGCCATCCTGCTCCACTGGCCTGCACCCCATACCCTTCCTTCCAAGGTGCACAGCATGGGTGTTGCCAATAGCAGACCCACCAGCCCTATCAGGACCCCTGGCCTGAGGCTGCTCCCAGGGTGAAGGGCTGGGGACCTGGCCTGGAACCTTGAAGTCTTCCCATATTTCTCAGAAACCAGTCCTGGGAAAAAACAAGAGGATGAACAGATAACTCCCTGTAAGTAAACAAGCCCCTATTGCCCTAGGTCCTGAAATTCTTCTTTGCATGTTGGGAACTGTATCTTGGCTTCTGGTGGAATTGTGTCTGTGAAGCTGTTTTATCACTGCTGAGGTCCAGGTTAGGTCCTATCTACCATCTCTCGTTGGTAGGAACATGGGACTCTGAGAAAGACAGGACCTGCCCTCAGAGCTGGGTCCTGGAATGTCCAGTTCCCAGATGCTCTGGCCCTGAGTGCCTCATGGGACAGGGTCAGGACACTTCCAGATGCCGTCTTCCAGGTCTATGGTCACTCACCCAGTAGCCTCTGGGTCCTCTGAGACTCCACCCATCACTGCTTGCAATGCATCCTGGGGAGGAGGGTTCAAGAAGGACCTAGCAGGCAGTTCCTGGTGAAGGAGGGTAGCTGCTGGGAGGCGTGGTGTGTGCTGGCCTGGAGACTAGAAGTTGCACCATCCCAGAGAGAGGTGCAGTCCCAGGAGCAAGCCTCATGGCCAGTGGCGCAGCGTGACAGGAAGGAGTCCCTGCAGCTAGACCTGAGGTGCCCCTGAATGATGGTGACCCCAGCCCCTTCTGCAGAAGGAACCTAGCTGTGAGGTTGGAGCCCCACCCTGAAGCAAGCCGTGTACAGTGTCTCCTCAGGCAACTCAGCCCTTTTGAGTATTAGCTTCCTGTCTTTGATAATCCCAGTGTACCCCCATTCTTGCAGGGTGTCTAGCAGGACCAAATGAGAGTTTGCACATGAACAGTACCTCAGAGGTCCTCTGAGCAGCTCATGTTTCTTCCACCTCTTGGTCCCAGCTCATGACACCAAGCACAACAGAGTATAACTCATGGCTTGCAACATTTATTTTATGGAGTCTGGTGTCCTTTAGAGAGGTTTTGTAATCACAGCAAAACTGTGGCTGAAGGCGTGCACTGCCTGCTAGCCCATCTCTGGAAAGCCCATATTCTATCATTTAATAGTCATAGCAGCCTTAACCAGTGCCACTATTTTTGTCCCACTTTTGTAACAAGGATATGAAGGCCCAGAAAGAACAGGTTACCAACTCAAAGGTGGTTATATGAGATTTTGCCTGGCTTCAAAGCACTTGTTCCTGACTTTGCTTATGTTTTGCTAAGGTTGGGCACTGTCTCATATATGCATGTTCGCCATCTGAATGTCTGCTGGTAGCATAGGAAAACACAGAAGAGAAAAAGAAAATATATTGGGGGCTGGAAGTGTAGCTCAGTGGTTGAACAGTTGCCTAGCATGCTCAAGGCCTTGGGTTATACACACACACATGCACACCTGCATCGTGTGTCTTAGGTGCTTCCCTAAAAGCAGAGGCACCTGATGGATGAAAGATGGGCTCCCAGAAAGAACTAATGCACAACCCGCAGTGCGCTGCCCAGTGGTCTTGGCTGCAGCCAGCTCCACTGCAGCCATGTGGAGCTGCTGGGAGCCCGGGCTTCCTAATCCCACACCCTTCACCTGATGGATGAGGGCTGCAGGCAGCAAGTGGCAGGTGCAACCCCCTCGGCTGCTGCATGACTTCAGGCCACTGGTGCAAGGCAGCTCCAAGAACCTGGGTCAGCCCAGGGCACCTGAGAGCTGCAACTCCAGCATGCCCAGTGCCAGGCTTCAAGTTTGACCAAAAAAGAGAGCTCCCTCCAGTACTCAGACCAACCTCACATTCTCTCCTCCTACAACGCCCCCCGCCCAGGGACTGCTGTACAGCTGCTTCCCCCCTTATTCCGATGTAGGGAAAATATAATTTCTTTAGGATAAGAAACTGTTTAACATGCTAGCCAAAGTGTCCTCCCCTCCCACTATCCTACTCTCTCCGTGGTTTTTGTCACCACCCAGAGCTGTCACTAGGTCTGACTTCACCCCCTTGAGGATTCAGAACATTGTGACCACATCAGTGCGATCTAGGGGAGTCAACTTAGCGAATCTCACTTCTGAATCAGAGTGTTCCCCCTCACTACATTTCTCCAGGATCTTCCTTCTGGAGATGAGCTGGGACACAGCTAAAAGAGGGTCCAAAGAAAATATTCTTGGAAAAGTTAAAACACCCACAATGAAAATGTTCAAAATATTTCACACAGAGTGAAGGCCATTCAGATGGCGAACGTGCATATATGAGACAGTGTCCAACCTTAGCAAAACATAAGCAAAGTCATTAGCAAAATACAAATCACAATGCCAGACCCCTGCACACCCTCCAGAAAGGCAAAAATGACATCTCTGAAGGTCAGCAAAGAAAGGGAAGAGCCGGAACTTCTGGGCGCCAGTGCTTCTCGAGCTGCGTGTGATGAAGGACAACCTTTGCCCTTTCTTTTTAAATTCTCAATTCATCAGCGTCCAAAACACAGCTGCCCCTGCATCGGCCCAGCTGAAACCCGGACCATGTGATGAATAACAGATAGCTCGCACCTCACACTCTGAACTGCAGTACCTGGCCGCGGAGGGGTGAATCGCCACACCCACCGTGGCGGTGCTGATAATGCTCATTTAATGACCCATCTGTATAATGACTGTTTTGGACTTACGACCCATCTTTTTTTGGTAGAGTTCTGTATGTCTTGTTTCCAGACCCTCAGTGTCTTTTTTTGTGCAGCGCACCTTCCTTTTGCAGCATTCTGATTTTTGCTGATTGGCCATATCGTATATGACTGTAGTTTTGTTTTGTTATACATTACAGTACTGCATTAAGAGTTAAGCAAATAAAAGCAAAATCATCAAGTTGGACTCTCCTTTGAGCATTCTTGTTCTGAATTTTGTTACTTATATACTATGTACAGTTCTTCAACCAATTCAGTTAATGACCTACTCGCGGGAACAGAGATCTCAGCCATTAAACTAGGAAGGCCTACTGCTGAAACCCAGCATGCACCTACCATACAACCCAGAAATTTCAGTGCAAGATGAAATTGCAAACTTAAAGACATGCATATTGTACCTAAAGAAATATTCCAAAATATTTACAGCAGAATTATTTATAACAGGCCCCAATTGATTTTGATTTATTTCCTCAGTCTGCTGTTGGATGTATATGAATTTGAGATAAGCCATCAAGGAAAACTTAGAACCATCACATTTAATGATATAAAAATTGAACTCTTGTAAAATTCAGAACAAAACAAGGCTACCCATCTACGTCAGTTCCTTTCAGCACCAGAAGTCCCAGCTAGCACAATAAGGGAAAAAGAGAGAAAAGGCCCATATGTAGACTGGCAATATGTGAAACCACTTTCATTAGCAGTTGACAGGTTATATATGCAGAAAATCCTGATGAATCTACACCACTGCTTCAAGAAGTAGGAAGTGAATTTGGAAAGGCCACAGAATACAAAGTCAAAGTATGACAGCCAGCTAAATAAGTTAAAAATGTTCTAGGCAGTCAGACGGGGGTAGGCCTGACTTGAAATAGTCAGTGCAGAAGGTAACACATTACAACTATGGCTGGCACTGCATTCGTTGAAGGCCAGGCCTCAAAACAAAGATGAAACAATTACACCTGCATACTTTCTCAAGGGACAAGCAACAATGATTGATATTCTAAATAGGCATCAGTTACCTGGGCGAGGGACCAGGACCCCCGACCCATCTCTTCCAGGAAGGTTCTTGTCCTTTCTATATACATTTGTTACACAACTTGCTTCCCTACTGGATCAATACTAAGTGTCTGTACTTGTAACCTGATTGGTTGATCATGCCTTATATCCACCTTTTGATTTCGCTCTATAAAGCCTCCCCTGAAAAGTGGGATCCTCAGCAACCTACTCAGGACCCCTCTCAGAAGCTGTATGTTTCCCTCTTGATAAATATTTCCTACTCTTAACCTCCACTGCTCTTTAGAATTCATTCTTCAGTTCTGGGGAACATGAACGCAGTAAATTGGATGTCTGGCAGGTTGGGAGTTACAATATTTCCCTTACACCATTTGGAGGACCTTATATCATCTCCCCATCAAAAGTACAGAAAGTCAACTGTATTTCTGAATGTCAGCACCAATTAGGAAACAAAATTTCAAAATTCCTTTATATTAGCATCAACACATGTAAAATGCATACAAATAAATTTACCAAAAGCTATGAAAGATCTCTAATGGAAAACAACAAAACAGCCCAAAGATACATTAAAGACCAAATAAATGAAGAACTATTTCATGCTCAATGGATTCTTTGGGAGATTCGATATTGATATGGCTTTGTTGAGCTTTTTTTTTCTATAATCTTTTAATTTTACTTTTTTCACTTTATCATAGCAGGAACATTTCACATGCTCTTCAATTTTTAGATGCATAGCACACCGTACATGTAGTACAATGCTGTATATCAGATTTCTAGAGCTCATCAAAGGCAGGGAATACAGCTCAGTGATACAGAGCCTGCCTGAGTTTCATTCACTGTACAAATAAATAACACTTGGTCAAGTTGCTGGACAAAAATCATACACCCCTCAATTGGTGACTCCCTAGCCCCCCACATCTCCAATGAGCATCATTGTATGGTAGAGACCTCCAACAAGTGGCATTGCTTGTCTTTCAGGGACAGGGTAATGTTACTTAACATAAGACCTTCAGGGTTCATCCTCAGGTTGGTGAATATTGAATTATTTTCTTCTTTTGTAGGCGAGTGGAATATGCCACTGTACACACACAGCACAAGTCTTTTTTCTTCTTTCTTTACTTTCTCTCGTGTGTGTGTGTGTGTGTGTGTGTGTGTGTGTGTGTGTGTGTGTGTTGGGGCCCAGGGCTCTACATGGCTGAGCTACACCCTCAATCCTTTTTTTAAAAAATTTTTTTTTTAATTTTGAGACAGAGTCTCATCAAATCCTCAGGCTTCCTGGTCTGGGTTTGAACTTGTGGTCCTCCTGCCTGAGCCTGGTAGGATGCTGGGGCTACAGGTGTACCCACCTCATCCAGCTCATACCATACCTTAATACCCAGGCATCTGTCAAAGGGTATCTAGTTTGCCTCCAATCTGGCCTACAGTAAATAGCACTGCTGTGAACTGGGAGTATTAGTAACTCTTCAGAATCCTGATCTCCATTCTTTTTGGATAAATATTCAGACCTAAAGCTGTAAAACTTCTAGGACATGGCACAGGGGGTGCAGTTCCTGAGGTCTTGGCAGTGACAGGGACAACACCCAAAGCAAGGGAGAGCTGCACTGAACTGAAAAGCTTCTCCATAGCAAAAGCAAGACTCCACAAAGTAAAAAAGGGAATCACTGAATGGGAGAAAGCATTTGCGACCTGTATATCTGATGGAAGATTAGTCTCTGGAATGGAAATGGAACTTCAACAACCGAGTAGCCAAAAACCAATCTCAGCTTTAAAATAGGCCGGGGACTTGAACATACATTTCTCCAGGGAAGACACAAAGAGCCAGTATGGAAAAGAAATGTTAGACTCATGACTAATGGCTCAATATCCCTTTACCCAGGAAATGCAAATCAAAACCACGTGAAATAACACCTCCTATCGGGCAGCACAGGCATTTTCAAAACAAAACAAAAAAGTCCAAAGTATGTGAAGAAAGTGGGCCCTTCCTACATTCTCAGTGGGAGTACAAAACAAAGAGATGGCTATGGAAAATAGTATGACAGCTCCTTAAAACACTTAAAAATAGAACTGTCCTATGATCCAGCAGACTGGAGGTCTGGGTGTTACTCTAGCAGATTTGAATTCAATATTTCAAGATCTTGGTTTGCCCCAAATTGGTCTATAAATTCAGTGCAGCCCTAAATTGAAATCCCAGCTGTTTCTTTTGAAATGGGCAAGGCGACTTTCAAACTATCATGGAAATACAAATGACCTAAACATAGCCCAAGCAGCCTTCAAAAGAAAGAAAATTGTTGGAATCACCCTCTGTGATTTCATGAAAGCTCCAGTGAAGGACCTCGTGTTGGAAATGGCATTGTTACAGACAAACAGGGAAGAGAACAAATATACCAGCAGTGAACACACACATGCAGCTAATGAATGTTTGACAAAATCACCTTCACATTTGCCGAATCTGAGAATAGTCGTGTCAATCCATGGTAACAGGAATCAAAGAGTCATCAACCTCATTTCCCACCAGTTACAAAATTCAGCTCTAAGTGAAGAGGTAAGTGAGACCTGCAGCTATGACTCCCCCAGCAGAAAACAGGGGACACTCGTACTTGTCAATAGATGCTGCTTCATTAAAAAAGCCAGTTGAGGGCTGCTCCTACACAGTTACATTGTTCAAGTCAATTTTAAAGTACTCACAGGCAAGCACATTATGTTGGTAGAAATATACCGAAAGGCACAGCAGGCAGGAACGCTACTCACCAGGTCGGGGACAGTGGCCTTCTCTGTGCAGGGAAAGAGAAGTGGGATGGAGCCCGGCACCTAGGAGGGTTTACAGTTTCCGCCATGCTCATATTCCTGTAAGCAAAATACCCACATTTCTTAGATGTTACTGCTGGGGATGTAGATAAAATTCATACTATATGTTGTTCCTTGCGTTTGAAAATGTTCATTCTTAGCTTTCTGGTTTTTTTAAGAAAAGAAGAAAATCTTGAATAGCAAGTTCTAAAGGAAGCTATTTTCTTCACTTTACTTCATTGTAAAGTGTGACAGAAAAAAGAACATCTTCTGATCTCACAGTGAAGCCAGGAAACTTCTGCCGTGAGAACATTTCAAAGCACAGAGGACCTAATGAGCTACCGGCCGCCTCAGGTCAGGCCTGAGTCTCATTTTTCTGAAACTTTGGCAGCATTTACAGCACTGTGATTCCACCCCTCTCAGACTTCAGGATAGGGATTTCTAGCTTCAGAATCCAAATAAAAAAGCATTCAGCTCAAAACTATCTGAGCCCCGAAGGTAATCAAAGGACAAAGATCTGAATATATCTAGTAAAACTATTACAGCTGATCAAGGTTGTAAGCTTTCACTGGTTTTAAGCTGTCTGCTGTAGAGTTACATATTTCCCTTTTTATTTGGGTGTGAAATACCTTTGAAAAGCCTAAAACCGCATGTAAGATAAAATTAGTCAAGGAGACTTTGCCTCTCTTCCCCTTTTACTTTTTTCCTTGTTTTCCACAATAGTCATAAACCCACAGAAGAATTTATTGAAGAGAAAACAGACTTTTCCCTGATCATTTGACAGTGAGTTGCAACCTGATGCACTCATCCCGAATCCTTAGCACAAACCGAGGTTTTCCCCTTCTTGAAACCAGCCTCCAAGTTGGGGACATGAACCACCATCAGCACATTCCCACCTTGGTGTTCCCAAAGCACTGGGGTTGTGTCAGCTCTCCGGGTAATGTCTGTTCCAGGGACAGGCTCTTCCAATCAGGCAGCCCTGTCCCTTGTCCTGTGTCATGTTCTCGTAAGGCAGGCTGGCAGTTTCCCAGTCCCTCCCTGCCCTTCATAGCCAGGGTGTACTTGGAACTAACAGGTTGGTTACGTCACAGGCTGTCACCCAATGCAGATAGGTCTGATGGTTTTGATTTGGGCTTTACAGTTTCAGCTTTTTTATCATAGAAGGACGATGTAGCCTCTTTGAACCCTGTCAGGTGTGAACAATGTCAGTCCATTCCCTTGCTGACCTTCTTGATGATTTGCAACTTAAGGCCCTGTCAGATTTCTCTGCTCTTTCTCTTTTCTTCTATGTAATTAATGAGTGTTTTGAGAAAGGAACTTTTAAATCTATACACAAATCTCATTCTTTCTCAAACTCTCAGTTTCTTCATTTATTTATATTTTTGTGGTTTCCTGACTTACTTAATGAATTGTAATATGTTACTCAGGATGCTTATTTTGCAGCTCAGATTATTCCAATGAGAGCTGACTGTGTCCTTGTACTATATCCCATCTTGTTCAGACCCTCCCCATTCTCCAGGGGAGGAAGCTGGTCTCGCGTCCTCTTCTACTTCCTCTAACCCACCCTGAGATTTGTCTCTCCAAGGAGCCTAGTTGAAAAAGATGTCTAAATGCCACAATCTAAGTGCAAAATGTGCTCAGTGCTAATGGGATGTTGCAATTCCTAGGCTTTTGGTGGAATACACATACACATACACTCACAAACACATACACATACACTCACACACACACACATACACACACTCACTCACACGTGCTGTACCCGTGAGTCCTAATCGGCAACGTGACTGGATTAAGACCCTGAAGAGATGGCTGGATCTGGGGAAGCACTTCTCACTCATGACCTAATTTAGCTGAGGGCACTGTTAAGCGCTGGCCCTGGTTAGAAGCGGGTCAGCAGAGCACTTCCTAACAGTGTATTCCTCACTAGCACTCTTCCCTGGGCTTTGCTTCCCCATCCCATGATCCTCTATCTACCATGCCGCACTACCATGCTATTTGCATTGGAGCTGGAAGACCATGGACTGAACCCCCTGAAACCACAAGCCAAATTAGTCCTCCTTTCCTTTTGCATTGTACATGTTGGGTATTTTGTCTCAGCAAGAGAAAAAGTGGGCCTGGAGGTACAGCTCACTGGCACAGCGGGCCTGGCAAGTGTGATGTCCTGAGTTTGAGTTCTAGGCCAAAAAAGAAAAGAAAAGAAACAAAGAAAAGGTAACCAACACATACACACATCATATATAATGATTGGTTCACCCATCACTTCAAATTCCAATCCAATAGTCAGGCTTCACTCAAATTTTCTCCTTTTCCATATTTAGTAGTTCCCTCCTCATAGTGAAAGACTTGGTCCCCATAATCCTTTCTATGATTATCTGTGTCATGACTCTCTTTGAATGTAGCTGTTACTAGTTTGCTGTTGCTTCTGTGACAAATTACCATAAATTCAGTGGTTAAAGCCAACACAATGTATGTGCTTACTGTTCTGTGGGTCCTGAGGTTAAAATCAACGCCTTAGTTAGACTACTTGCCTTTTAGGGCTGTAGGGCAACATCTGTTTTCTCCCCTCTTCCACCTTCCACCTTCCTGAGGTGTCTGCATTCTGTGGCCAAGACTTTCTTCCTCACATCACTCTGCCCTGTGCCTCCACCCTCACATCTCCCACTCCTAATTTCCTGCCTCACTCATTAAAGACTCTGGGGTCACAGTAGATTACCTAGACAATTTAGGGCCTTCTTGTCCCAAGACTATTACATCTGCAATACCCCTTTCCTATCTAAGGTTATGCTATGGTTTGGAACTAAAATATCCCTCAAAGCCATGTGCTGAAGGCTTGGTTGACAGTTGATGGGCACTGGGAAGGAGATTGAATCATGAGTTTCTGACTTCACAGTGGGTTCATCTGTTGATGAGTTTATAACTGAATGGGCTGTAAGAACCTAGGGCCTAGGGGAGGACACAGGTCACTGGGGGCCCAACCTGGAAGAGTATACCTTGTCCCAGCTCATTCCATCTGTCTCTATTTCCCAGCTGCTGTGAGGAGGACAACTTTTCTCTACGACACCCTCCACCATGGTATTTCTGCCTTGTGACAGGGGCCTGAAGACCCTGAACCCAGCTGACCATGGACTGAACCCTCTGAGTCTATGAATCAAATCAACCTTTCCTACTTTAAGCGATTCTTCTCAAATAATTTGTCACAGCAACAGAAAGCCAACTAGCACAGGAGCTATGCACAGGTTTGGGGGATAAAGGGATATCTTCGGGGTCTTTACTGAGTCTCCCACCATAAATAACTTCTGGTCTCTACAGGAAGCGGCACATTGACAATGAACACACTGCCCACTTCCTGTCTGGGCTCTGCCCCACATCCAAGGGGCCCAGCAAGTTGGGCTGCTGGGGGTGGGCTCCACTGCACCTTTCCAACTTGATGTCTCCCTGTCCCTCTCCCTGCCTTTCTCCTATCTTGGACACATCCCCACAGGCTGGAATCAGGCTGAAGACAGCACTTAGGGCTCAGACCTTCTCAGCTTGATCAACGGGCATGCGCAGAGGCTTCTCTCTCCCAGCCCACTTTGTTGTTTTTTTTTTTTAATTTTTATTTAAGGAGAAAAGAAAAGAAAGAAAAAAAACAGTGAAGGGGTACAAGTTATACAGATTTACAGAATAAAAAAATGCGCAGTAGGAAATCACTAGTTAATGGATTACATATTGCCATCTTAGAAATAATTGTTCAAGTCACAAAATTAAAGCTTGTAGAGTGGACATTCCAACAATGATACTGCAAACAGTTCTGTTCAATGATCCAATAAAACTCTGTGATATCATTTTCTATCTTATACATTTAAATATACATGCAGTTATATAGTTTAGAGCACTTTCTTTTCCTCTCTTTTGTACAGTGACTATTACACATTTTGGGTTTCATTGCTCCCACAGTTCTTGTTGCTTTTTTGGAAGAGAGTAAAACCAAATGTGACATAACAGAACAGAATCGGTCAAGTCAAAAGGGTGGACATAATAGATAATATAAAAACATAATACAAGGTGATCAACAATGGTTACCATAATGCCTCCCGCTATTTCTAATAGAATTGCCTATATCATTAGTTGTAATACAATTGAACAAAACCGTAAAGAATAAAACCGACAAAACCAAAACATTGGAGATATTGTAGGTCTTCAAAAGTAGATAAAAGTCAACGAGAATGGGCGTTATAATGAATCTCATTATCTTCTCAGCTGATGCCTAAACTTTCGAACCTGATACTATCCAGCAAAACAGAATATAGGAACCTCAGTCAAAAACAAGATGGTGAGAGTAATACAGGGCTTCAAATCGAGATAATAGAAAGTCAAAGTGGGTTACTATATTATATCCTGCTATATTTTTTCCTTTAATTAAATGGATAAAAATAAAAAAGTAAATAATGGAGTGGAGATTGAGAAAAAAGAGGGCATAACAGCGAAACAGGGCAGATCAAAACATAACCATTTAAGCAGAATAGTGTTTCACCACCAGCTAATTCTGACCCAAAAATAGTTACCATATTGACTCCCTCCCTGAAGTCCTTGAGTACAACTTCATATACTGTAGCATTAAGTATATCAAAACAATGTAAATCCATTTAAGAGAATGACAGCATTATAGAGTATTTAGAATCGACTAACAGAAAATGAACAATGGTCTCTGTATAATCTCCTTGTCTTTAAAAGGTTTTTTCTTATACTATCGTACATAGCAAAATCCAATAAGATACAACCTGTTTAGACCATTGGAGACAGAAGAACAAAAGCTAGATGAGACTTCAAAACAAGATGGTACTAAATCAGCATTACCTATTAAGATGTCATTTTCTCCAAAAAAAGCTGTTCCTATCATCCAATCTTCTCTGTCTCATTTCTGTTGAGCTCTTTTTCTGTCAGTAGCTGTCAGTTTGTCTTCTTCATTTTGTTCTCTGCTCCGTTCGTTGTGGCCTCCCCGCCCCTATTTCTGGGTTCTTTGTATTTTTCTTTTTTTAGAATATCCTGCAATACTTTCTGTAGGGTTGAATTGGTGGTTGCAAATTCCCCCAGTTCCTCTTTATCTTGGAAGCACCTCGTTTTTCCATCAATTTCCAGGAACAGTTGTGCAGGATATCTCAATCTTGGCTGTAGATTATTATCTTTCAAAGCTTGAATTATTTCTCCCCATGCTCTTCGTGATTTGATGGTTTGTGAAGAGAAATCTGCTGTAATTCTGATGGGTCTTCCCTTGTAAGTGATCTGTTTCTTGTCTCTTACAGCTTTTAATATTCTGTTCTTGTATTGAATTTCTGGAATTTTTATTATTATATGCCTGGGTGTTTCTCTGTTAGGGTTGTAGGTAACTGGGGTCCTGTATGCCTCATACATTTGAGTATCTTTACCTTTTGCTAAATTAGGAAAATTCTCCTGGATTATTTCTGTGAGTAGCTTTTGTAGTTCACTTGTTTGTGTCCCTACTTCTTCTTTTATGTTCTTAATCCTTAAGTTATGGCTCCTCTTATCATCTTCTTGTCTTTGTATTATTGCTGTGTGTTTCTTTGTTATTTTTAAGAAGTTTTTCATTTCATTCTCCCATGTTTCAAGTCTGCCCTCCAATTCAGATAGTCTGTCCTTAGTTTCTTTCAAGCTGTTATGCCAGTCTTGGGTAGACTTCTTGATTTCTTGATAGTCCCTTTGCACCTGCTTCACATACTCAATGCTTTCTCTGTTTTCTCCATCAAGCAATTCTCCCCTCTTTTTCTGTTCTTCCATTTCACCATCTGCTTTTTCCTGGGTGGTGCTTAGCATTTCTCTAACTATTCTGCATACTTCTAGCTTCAGGTCATTGATAACTTCATTCCTGAATTGGTCTATGAGGCTCTCTAAATGGCGCTTAATGTATATTGGTGCAGTGTCCACTATTGCCTGATTCTCAGGATTGGGGGTCGAGGAGCCTTTTTTGTTGCTTCCCTTCCCCATATTTTCTGTTCCTTATAAAATGTAATCTTACACAGGAGGCCCGGCTTCCCTGCCTGTCAGCCACAGCTTGATCAAATTGCGCTGGTTAGTTGTTCCCGCTCACCGCTGCGCCCCAGGGAGTTGCGGAGGAGGCAGCCTACGCGGGAGTCGGTCGCTCCTCCGGGCCACCGTCAGGCTCTGGGATCTGGGTTAGGCCAGCCTAGGGAGTCCGCCAGCAGCGTCCCTCCGGCCAGGCACCTTTCACCAATCCCGTCCGAGAGGGAAACGTGCGGCTGCAGTTGCCACCGCGCCCTGCTCTTACAGGACTGCCCGCGCCCAGAAAAACCTCCGCTGGAGTCAAACTGCGGTAGGGAGTCAGTTCCTCGCTCACCTCGCCACCAGTCAGCCTTCCTCCCTGTCCGTCGCGTTTCCGACTCCGTTCGCAGACTCCCGTTCCCAGAGCTCGGCGGTCGCGTCTCTCCTTGGCCGAGCCGCTGTGGAGGTAGCCGGCCGCCGGGTGGCGGGAAATCCAAACTGCGGTTTCCAATGGCGTGGGGACTCCATTCAGAGACTCCCGTTCCCAGAGCTCGGCGGTCGTGTCTCTCCTTGCCAAGCCGCTGTGGAGGTAGCCGGCCGCCGGGCGGCGGGAAATCCAAACCACGGTTTCCAATGGCGCGGGAACTCCGTTCCCAGACTCCCGTTCCCAGAGCTCGGCGGTCGCGTCTCTCCTTGCCGAGCCGCTGTGGAGGTAGCCGGCCGCCAGGCGGCGGGAAATCCAAACCGCGGTTTCCAATGGCGCGGGAACTCCGTTCCCAGACTCCCGTTCCCAGAGCTCGGCGGTCGCGTCTCTCCTTGCCGAGCCGCTGTGGAGGTAGCCGGCCGCCAGGCGGCGGGAAATCCAAACCACGGTTTCCAATGGCGCGGGAACTCCGTTCCCAGACTCCCGTTCCCAGAGCTCGGCGGTCGTGTCTCTCCTTGCCGAGCCGCTGTGGAGGTAGCCGGCCGCCAGGCGGCGGGAAATCCAAACCGCGGTTTCCAATGGCGCGGGAACTCCGTTCCCAGACTCCCGTTCCCAGAGCTCGGCGGTCGCGTCTCTCCTTGCCGAGCCGCTGTGGAGGTAGCCGGCCGCCGGGCGGCGGGAAATCCAAACCGCGGTTTCTAATGGCGCGGAGTCGAGCCTCCACACCGAGATTTTTCTGTTCCTATTTTAGCCCCAGGACTGTATTCCAAGTTGGATTCTCTCAGCCCAGTTCGTTCCTGAGTCAGCAGAGCATATCTCTACTGGTTCGTATCTCCTTAGTCCGCATCATTCCTGGCCTCTGAGCCGAGCCTTTAGAGAGCGTTCAGTAGTTGCTGTTGTCTGTCCGCCATGTTCTCTCTATCTCCTCCCAGCCCACTTTGAAAGATTTGATTCTGGCATAGATCAGGAGTCACACCTTCCATCGGTCCCCAGTCCCCATGTCCAGTCTGTATGAAATGACAACCAGACAAAATGGTTCTGCTCTTCCCCTCAGAGGGGGCTTGGAGCATGATCTGAGGTGTCACACTTCACCCTTGAGAAAAGAATCACCCTCAGCACTGCCCAGGTCCAGGCCTGGTGGGATGGAAAGGCTGGAGTGTTATGGAGATGAAATGTGGGACAAAGGGGCAGGGCACAGGCTGTTGGGTGGGAGGCACAGCTAGTGATCTGGAGTAGTTTCAGAGGGGTTGCTCTGGGTCAGCAGGAAGCTGCCTGTGGCCTTGACCATGAGGACCTGGCACAAACTGACCGTCTCCACTGGAATGGGAGGATTCAGACTCAAACCTTGAGAGAGAGAGAAAGAGAAAGGGGAGGAGACAGACAGAGAGAATAGAGGGCTGTTAGGACCTCTAAAGTTTTTGCAAATTGGACTTTCCATGAAACCCTGAGATGCTTATCATTTTATTCTTTCTCAGCTGCAGACACACCATTTTTTTGCCTGCTCTGTGAAAACAAATCAGTGTGAATACTTTAAATATTTTTACTCTGATGATGGAATGCATGAGGCTTGTCATGACAAGGTACAGGAGGACACAGCAGGCACAGAGGTCCAGTTAGCCCCAGGGGCTCCCACCCTCTTGAAGCTTCTCTGGCATGGCTTTGGGGCAAATACCAGTTGGGACACTTGCTGGGCCCTGGAGACAGTTTTTGCCACAATGCAGCTGTGACTCTGCTCTGTCCTGTCCTGTGACCTGGGTCAACCCTGGGCAGGGATGTTCCTCCATGCTATGTGTCACCCTAGATCCTGGCTGCTCTAAGTCTGTACATCCTCAAGCCTTCTGAACAAATGCGCTACCACTGAACTACGTCCTGGCCCCAAATGCTTTTAATCAAACTGCATGTTCAAACTATGCGTGGCTTCTCTCTTAGGCTGGGCATGCTCACCTGCAATCTATGCACCCCACCTCCTTTCTGCAGCTTCCTGGCTCCTCTGGCTCAGAGCTCATGGCTCCGCTGCCTGCCCAGAGCACCTGCACTCAGACCTGTGGGCAGAGACCACACATCTCCTCCCTACGGCACTGTGTCCTTGCGAACCGCTCTGATGGACTGGGTCTGATTACAATGCAGAGGGCAGATACAGAAGCCTTTTCTGAGCAAAGGCCCTCCCAGGTGGGACTATTAAGTAACAGTGCAGGATACACATCCTCATGTGAGTGGGACAGGTAGACCTGGGGTCACAGAAACAGCAAATAAAATGGTTTTCCTGCAGCCTTTCTCTTCCCACTCCCTCCGCCATTCCAGTTGCTTATGAACCAAACTTCTTGGCTCCAAGAGGCCACATCAGCCACTCTAAGCTGGCCAGACGGGACCACAACTGCAGGAGGATCCTCCCTGCACAACAGAGTCCCTCAGGCCTCTGACTTCCTTGAAGTGGCTCCATGGGTCACTCCCTGACCTGTTCCAATCTTGCCCAGAAGTTTGCTCTCTGAGTCTCAGACTCTAACCAGGTACTTCCTCCTCTGTGCCTCAGTGGACTGAACTCACTCTCACGCTGCAGCTCAGCCTTTGTCCCTGAGGCGCTGCGCTGGATCTGAGTCCTCCACTGACCCTGTCTTGCTTGGCTTCTCCCTGTCTTGGTCTTCTCTGCCTTGAACAAACCTAAAACATTGCCAAAAGCTGTGAGCATAAACATGCCAGAGGTCACTATGGTGTCTTTAGATCTTGGCTGTGGTGATCACTCCCCCACCTCATGTCCCCTCAGTGGCTACACACTCTGTGTCACCCTGTACTCTGATCTGTGCACCTCAGTGAACAGCACAGCTCCCCCAATTCCCAGAGTCACCATGGGCCATCAGTACTTTCTAAGTATTAACAATAGCAGGGCTTCATTATTTTTCCAAATAAAATACCTGCACCCCCCCCCACCAAAAGAGGGAATTATTTTGGATCCTTGTGGCTTATAGGATTGCTGCCACATGCAGAATAAAACACAGTGGCAGGGGAAAGCCAGGAGCTAGCACAACCCAATCCTAAAGGTGGCTTTATTTGGGCAGTTGAGACAATGCTGCCAGCGTCCCTTAGTTCTGATTTTATTAACATTCTTAAATTTTCTCCATGTACAATAGAAATAAATTACATGAGCTTTAGACAGATGAGAGAACATCTGTCCCCTCCTGCCTCCCTCTCAAGGACTCACTGCAAGCCCCCAGGCCAGTGACCTCTCAGGGAGATCTCCTCCCTTTCCAGTCTCCTTTCAGGATCGCACAATACACATTTCCATCCCAAAAGGCCATCCCCCATGCTGCTCTGGGTCTCCTCTGCAAAAATGTCCAAACTCTGAATCAGGGAGTTAGACAGGAAACCCAGGCAGAAAGCTGTGCAGGGCAGAACCCGTACGTATTATTAAAATGCGGATGCATAGAAGAAAAGATGCAGAGTACAGATGAGGGTGGACAGCCCCTGGGCAAGATGGGACCGGCAGCCAGGCTGCCGGCTGCAGGCTGAGCCTCTGCCCTGAGGTCCTGGGGTCCTTGATCTGCTCTGAGGGGGGCAGAGTGGTCCCAGAGCTCCAATGGGGCCCAGCCCCCTCCCACCGATGGGAAGGGGTCCCAGCTGCACAGGATCAAGGCCTGGGCAGTCTGGGCTGAAATATAAATCACAGCTCATTGACACTGACAATGAGAGGCCATTCCCCTCAGCAGCCCAAGGCACATCTGTCATTCTGCCAGTCGGAAGGCTCAAGACACAGCCTGTTTACACATAGGCACCCTGTGCCCCGGGCATCAGCTGCTGCAGATTCCCTTTCCAAGAGACCACACCCACTTGGAGGCTGATCCCAAAGTGACCCCAGCTGACTCCCAATGTCCTAGCACTGCAGTGGCCAGGCACTCAGAGTGTCACAAGCAACTGCTTCCTGAGTTCACCCTGGGGCCTCAGACTGACCTTAGGGAAGCCCCTTTCAACTTGGAGTCCCCAGTGGTATCCCTGGGGCTGGAACAAGGCTGTTAAAGTGGCCAAGCAGGAGAGGATGGATCCAGAAGGCATGAGGGGTCAGCTCCCTGGCTGGGCCCTGTGCAGACCCCTGCAATGCCAGCTGGCTGAAGGGCATGGCGGTGTGATGGTCAGCCTGCCCTCAGGCTCAGGAGAGAGGCGGGTTACTTTCAGTGTTACGGGGGCAGGGAGACCCCAGTGGAGAGAAGGATACGGCCCCAAACAAGGATCTACGTGCAAGGTGGAGGCTTAGTAATAAAAACTGGAAGGAGCCAGTCATGGTGGCACATGTGTGTAATCCCAGCACTCCGGGAGGCTGAAGCAAAGAAATGCAACTTCAAGTCTAGCCTGGGCAACTTAGCAACTTACTAAGATCCAATCTTAAAAAAAAAAAAAATGATAGGAAGGGCTAGGTTTGAAGTTCAATGTGAAGGCCCTGGGTTCAATTCCTAGTACTGCAAAAAAAGAAGGCCTGGCTCCCCATCTCTGGAAGTAGAAAGGTCTGAGTGGTTTTTTGTCTCCTATGAGTCAGGAGCAGCCTGGACCTAGGTCCCAAGCCATCTGCTTACCCAGCCTCTACCAAGTCACCCCAGAGTGGAGCATTTGCTGGTGACAGTGGTGGTGGGGACTGAGACACTTTCTGGGGTCATTTTGGAGAACCCTGACTTAGCATCCTACTGTACCCCCAGTATCTTTAGGTATCAGAACAATGCCCAGCCTTCCAGGGTAGGCACTGGATGCCAGGGGTAGGCACAAAGGCATATGTCACCAACTTCTCTGTTGTCTCAGTCACTTTCTTGTTGCTGAGACCCAAAACCCAAAACTTAAAGGAAGAGAGGTAAATTATGTTCACACTTCAGAAAAGTCAGTCCTTGTCCTTGTCAACAGTGTGGTCTAGCAGAGGAAAGCTGCTTGAATCATAGTGGCCAGGACACAGAGTGAAGGGAGGAGCCAGAGAGGGAGACATGCTTCTTCCAGGTCGTGCTCCCAGTGACCCTCCTTTTCTGGCCAGATCCTACCTCCTAACACTGACGCAGGTACAGAACCACCATAGTCCACCCACCTTCTCAAGCCCCGCCTCCCAGCACAGGAGGCTTTGGGGAAGACCCAAATATAAACCATAGCAACTGCACAGACTAGCCAGAGATGGCCCACTCTCTCATGGCCACAGGGACAGGGTCCCAATCAAGAATTCAGAGTGCTGAGGCTTGGCTGCCATCAGTAGACAGGGGTCCTCCCTTAAGAGGGAGGCAGCACTTAAAATCTCTTGTCAGACAGGCCAGTGGCCACCCAGGGAAGACAGTGCTAGACTGGATGGCAGGAGACAGGTGACAGACAACAAAACAAGCTTCATTTGTATTTACAGCTGCTCCCCGTGGCTCCCGTCACTGCCTGAGCTCCACCTCTGGAAGACATTAGATTCTCATAGAAGCGCAAACCCAACCGTGAACCGGGCACACAATAGATCTAGTGGCGGACTCCTTATAAGAATCCAATTCCTGATGATCTGAAGTAGAACCAAGGCAGTGATGCTGGCCCTGGGGAGCAGCTGCAGACACAGAGCAGCATTAGCAGAGAAGTGTGACTGCACAGAGACCTTAACAAGCCAGTTGCTTGCAGACTCATACCAAAACCCTGTTGCTGAATAGGAAGTGTCAGTTCAGCCACATCCTGAGGCAGGCAATGGGTCAGAATCAAGCGCTCACTTAGTCCATGTGTGCCCTGCCCACTGTTTTATTGACTGCTTCCTTCCGTGCCTCTGTCGCCTGCTACACACTTGAGTCAGTCACCGTTTTGGCAAACCCACAAGCTGAGCCAAAACGAGGGAAAACAAAGATCACTGGGAGCATCTTTGAAAAGGGGCACAGACCCCAGTGATGAGACAGCAGAAGGCTGTGAGAGACTAACAGAAGGAGAGCTGCGGCTGAAAGTCCTGTTTAACCGATGGCTCATTGCAGCAGGTAATTCACATTCCCTAGCTGTGCTTTGTGTAACACATGGTGACGGGTGGTCCAAGGACGCCAGCAAGCCTGCAAGACTGCTCTATCACATGGAGACCCAGCATCCTGCTTTAAAAGACAAGTCTGGAGATTTTCAAAAGGAAAGAAATGTGAACACCAAGAACAAAACTTAATACTGAAGGGCATGACATCATCAACTGAGAGCACCTGGCCAACCCCACTGCTACAGCCAAGAAATCCTCTGCTGTTGGTGACGAGTCGGTCCTCCCACGACTGAGGATGTTTGCTGTGAACTTTCAGGAGAAGCCTTCATTCAGAAGGTAGCATGTGTTCTTCAGGCTGGCATTGTAACTGGACACATAGATGAAACAACAGAGGATGCTGAGGCACGATTGTCCCACAGGATTGGTGAGTCACTGTGCTACACAATCCAGGTCTACATGTCTGCCGATATGAATGATAAGACTACAATGCTTGTTTTTGTGCCATGTATTTTTGCAAGAGGAAGAATGTGAGGATATGTGTGTGCACTTTTGTTGCCAAGGAATACCACAGCTGCAGAGACATTCAAGTACTGTAGTGATTACGTATCAGGAAAACCGAGTTGGTCATTTTAGGCCAGTAGACACATGGACGTAGAAGCTGTCATGACTGGACAGCTTTCCCCTCTCACTGCCTAGTCAGAGAGGTCAGTTGTGAATGTGACACGACCCACCATGTCATCCTTACAGAGAGTCTGGCTGGCCAAAAAGTGTCACCTGAACTTAACAACAATTGCAGGATGTGATTGAAATTATCAATCACATTAACGTACACACTATTAGCTCATGTCTGTTTGTGAAGCTCTGGGGGGAGATGGACACAGAGCACACACATCTTATATGCAGAAATGGTAAATCACTGGCCAGAGTTTTTGAGTGACAAGAGCTGCTTCAGAAGGTTTTTTCAGAAAAAGTCCCCACTGATAACACATTTCAGTGGTACAGAATGGATTGAAAAACTTGCTTACTCATATAATATATTCAGCCTGCTCAATGAACTCAATCTGTCACCTTGGGGGGAAAATGACAACTGTGTTCAAGTCAACAGATAAAATGGATGTACTCAAAGTCAACTGGAATCATAGGCATGACAAGTGCACATCAGGGTTTATGACAAGGTTTAAACATTAGCAGAGATTTTGGAAGACCCTGTACCAAGGCCTTCTGTCTCCCAGCTGGTGCATGACCACCTATTTCAGCTCTCAAAAGAGTTTATTCATTACTTCCTAACTGCAGAGGTTGCCAAACTGGCAAGGAATGAATCCATGACCCATGTGTGAATTGGTCAGATGAACAGACTAGAAGAGGAACAAACTGCATGAGATTTGAGTCAACTTAGGTCTCCATGTGCTCTGGATTAAACACAAAGTGCAACATCCTGAGATTGCCATGAAAGCACTGAAAAGCTTCTCTAGCATCCTAGAAAGTTTTCTACAGGACAGCAACCTCAATGAGGTTACATAGTAGACTGGACAAAAGCACACACTTTGGATGTCACTGACTCCCATCACCCCAAGATGTGACAGCCTAGTTGCAGGAAAACAAGCTCAGGGCTCCCACTAATTCTACGTTATAGTAAATTGTATAGTTATTTCATTATATAACAACATAATAACATAATAGAAATAAAGAGCACAGGAAAAACTGGCTTTCCACGTGCCAAAGACTAAAACTAGAATCATGTCTATCACATTGCACTAACCTAAAATCAAAATGGATCAAAGATCCAAATATTAAAGCAGGAACACTAAATCTACTGGAAGACAAGGTAGTTAGACATTGTGAAGACATTAGGGTAGGCTGAGAGTTCACGAACAGAACTCAAACTCCAAGACAAGTATTTCAAAGAATCACCAACTGGGATCTCATCTTATTAAAAAGTTTTTGCACATCAAAAAATCACCAACAGAGTGAAAAGAAAATCCACAGAGTGGGAAAAAATTTTAGCCAACTGTCCCTCAGACAAAGGACACATACAAAGGACTTATATCTAGAACATAGAAAGAATTGAAAAAAAATCAAGCTTCCTAAATTCAAAGACCTAATCCAAAAATAGTCATCTGAGATGAATATGCACTTCTCAGGTGAAGAAATATAAATGGAAAATAAATACATGAAAAGATGTTCAACATCATTGGTCATTTGAGAAATGCAAATTAAAACAACACTGAGATTTCATCTCTCCTCAGAAAGAATGGTTATCCTCAGAAATCAACCATAATAATGCTAGCAGGGCTGTGGGGGAAAAGGAACCCTTCTCCACTGCTGGTGGGAGTGTAGACTGGTGCAACCACTGTGGAAATCAGTGTGGAGATTCCTCAAAAAACTGGAATTAGAGGTCCCATTCCACCCAGTAATTTGCCTTCTGGATATCTTTCCAGAAAAATTAAAAACATTATACCACAGTAATATATGTGCACCCATGTTTATAGCAGCACAATTTGTAATAGCTAAACCTTGCTATTCATCAGCAGAGGAATGGATTTTAAAATGTGGCTTTTTAACATAATGGAGTATTAGTCAGCCATGAAGAAAGATAAACTGGACACTTTTATAGGTAAATGGATGCAACTCAACACCATACTTGTAAATGAAATAAATCAGACCTATATGTATAAAACTCACATTACCTCACTAGTGTGAGAAACTATAAGTAAATAGGATCTGAAAAGTACAATAGACATTGTGAATTTGGAAGAAAATGTTCAAAAGACAAACTATGATGGGGAAAGGAAGAAAGGGAAAAAGAAAAAAATACATGAATACACAAGGTATTAAGATACTTATACATCTGGCTTCTCTTTGTTCTTTGAAAAGAGTGTTTTGTGCTAATATTATTTAAACAAGATATTCCTACAGCCTGTGCTCTGAATAACTTCTATGAAAACAATAATACACCATATTCTAACTCTCCTACTAACCTGTTTTGAAACTTGATCTCATTGTTTCTGTTATTTTTCTTAAAATTAAGAAAATGAAACAGAGCACAATAAATGTAATATGCTTGAACCAGCCCCAGACCATCACACACCCCCACCCCATGCATGGAAAAATTGTCTTCCACGAAGTCAGTCCCTGAGGCTGAAAGAAACGGTGATCGCTGATTCACAGGAGACTTTCTTGCTGAAGCCACAGAGGGCAGACACCGTGCTTCCTGGAGGACGGTACCATCTTCACACAGGGAATGTATACACCTCTGCAGATAACCTAGGAACAAAATTCGCCTCTCCGAAGAGCATCTGTCATTTAGGACCTGAGCTTCAGTAACTGCTCTTAGATTTTGATACAGTATGGTTTGAAAGCTGTTAAACAGAAAAAATATAATATTTTTAAACCATAATTACTGCTACATGGAGAAGCTGCAGGCCGTGTGCATTTCCTTCTTTCATGTGCTTTCTGCATTTTCTAGAGTCACTGTTGCTGAGGTCTGATACCCACCTGCCATCCTGACTGTGACCGTGACCACGGGCAGCTGTGGCCAGGGGAGAGATCTCATTTAAGAAAAGCAGAACAAGAAGTGTCCCCAGGCTGCAGTTCTGTACCAGAGTCACTGCGGCGGAACCATCGAGAGAGGCCCTTCAGGGAAGGCCCCCATGGAAAAGACAGTGAGCAGATATGGCTTGGACCCTCAGTAGGAACAGTCCTTTCTCTTCCTGCCGGAAACCATGGCAAGAAAGCGAAAGGGAAGGAGAAGATGGCTTCCCCAGAGCAGAGGGACTAGGTTTAAATGAGCTCCCTGGGTAAAACACAGCTGCTTACCTCCCAGTTACCACATCCCCAGGAGGCCTGGGTGGTGCTGCCCCTGGGCCTCTGTGTGCTGTCCTGTACCCTGGCTGCCTGAACTCTCCTACTTAGTGGCTAAGTCTTTGGTCAGGAGGGGCTATCTGCTCCTCTGTGGATTGACCCCCTTAAACCTAACTTCTCACTGAAACTAACACCCAAGAATTAGCAATGTGATTTATTTTATTGGCAGTGAAAAAGTATCTTTGTAGTTGTGTTAGTATTCCATGCCTGTGATAATACTTGAGAGATATCAATTGAAGAAGGTTCATTTTGGCTCCTGGTTTCCATCCATTCATTGTTGGCTGGCTCCAGACTTTTAGGTCTGCAGTGAGAAAGAACACCTTGGTGGGGAGCTTAGAGCAGAGCAAAACTTCTCACCTTCCAGTAGCCGTGAATCAGGGAGAGGCAGGTAGGGGCCAGGGACCAAGATCCCCTTCAGGGGCCCCATTGACCTGCCTCCTCCCTAGTGTCCACCACCTATGAATGGTGCCATCATGAGCTGCAGGGACCAAGCCTTAACTGGACAAGCCTTTGGGGACAGTCCAGACCCATAACCTAGCAGCCCTGAAAGAGACAGGGTGAGACAGGGAAAAAGATGGCGTGGGGAGATGGCAGGAAATAAGGACATGTCACTGTCCTTTAGACACTGTCCTTCTACAGGGAGCTCTAGAAAATACCACTTCCCTTGTGGGCACTCCAGTCACCAAAGAACCTATTTTGTCTACAACTAAATAGAAATCAATCTTCCTCTCACAAATTCAACACGCTTAGCTGGTGATCTAGTTTCCCATGAGACCAAGAACAGTCAGAGGGAAAATTCTGATATAATAATATAACATGACTTCCCAGTTCACAAAGCCCAGTCAGTCATGGGCTTTCTTCAATCGCACACATCATGAATCTCTGAAAAGGAAGCAGAACTCACTGTGGTCAGAGCTCGGCCCCTCCTTCACAGTCAGGGTGCAAAATAAGCCGGAGAGCAGCTGGCCTGTGGCTTCATTTCCTTTCTCACATGCTACGAGGGCCAGCTACTCGGTACCCTTGTGCCGTCCGCGTCAGGCATGTGAAATGCAGCAGTGATGGACTAAGCCACACAGATAATGTAATAAATAAACATGCCTTCTCTTTCTAGTAATATAAAAGCCCTCAGCTTGCAAAACACATGACCTCTCCCCGTAATAACTGTGAAGTCGATTCACAGGGGTTTTACTTTACAGTCCCGCCGAGAAGAGATCCCGGATTCCATACCATGAAATTGGGATGTTTTATGGCAGTGTTGTAAAGCGCACCATTAAAAGCTGCACAGAGACTTAGAGTCTGTTCGGAATCCCCTGCCCCTGTGCACTGTGGAAGCATGAAAGCATCTGGGAGGGGAAGTGGGTATCGGCCCAGCTGAGCCCCTGACCTTCATCCGGGTGAACTGCACTAAAAAGAAAGATTGACTGTGGCAGCTTCCACATTTTTATTGACAGGTTGCTCACACTATTCGCTCCCTGGAGCCTTAGTATTTTGTCTCCTCTTATTGCTAGACCTTGAGCAACATCATCTAAGTATCCATCACATGGCAATAGGCTCTGGCTCCATGACCACGGGCGTAAACTGTATTATTAAATATGCACCTTCTCTCTTCAATGTGGCCCTGTGAGGACCGGGAGGGGTCAGGGACTACACACATCTGCACAAATCCAAGGAATGTCACATCACAATATGACTCAGAGACCACTCAGGGGAAAGCATGGTGGTCATCTGTACCCTTGGACAGAATGACAAAGGGCAGGGCTGTGGGTCTCTAGCATGGTGGGGCGTCAGAATGGGTGACACTATTCGCCATGAATTCTTAGACTTGGTGATAGAACTGGAAAGCAGAGTGTTTATCTCACTCCCCTCAGTTGAAAATGAAGCCCTCTCAACTAAAGCTCCTAAGAGTGGAGAGTGGCCAGGGATTACCTAGCATGTCCTCCAGCCACCAGACAAAGCCAAGGAAACTGCAGAGCTGCTGGTGCGATGATTCTGGACACAGTGTGTCACCAGCAGTGGTGAACTTGAACCTTGGCCCTTTGTGTCTGTAACCCCACACTGAGCACACCCAGTTCTCAGAACGATGCAGTGAAACCATGGGATCCTGCCATCCCACATCTCTCTGGAGAGGCTGAGGCTCCTGCCCCTGTGGGAACCTGAAATGGGGACTCTTGATCATTCTGATCACCTTCAGCTAATGAAAGTCCCCATCAGAGTCTGTGCTTAAAATTCCAATATATTCACAACAAGGAAATGATAAGCGTTTGAAGAAATAAATATACTGACTTTGATTTGCACATTACACAATGCATACTGTATCAGGACATCACATATTTCATAAATAGGTACAGTTTTTCTTTTTTTCTTTTTCTTTTTCTCCCCCCCCCCCCCGTGGTGCTGGGGATTGAACCCAGGACCTTTGCACTGAGCTACATCTCTAGAACTTTTGATTTTTTGTTTTGTTTTGTTTTGTTTTGTTTTAAGACAGGGTCTTCCTAAGTCACTGGGTTACCCAAACTGGGCTCAAACTTTTGATTCTCCTGCCTCAGCCTCCTAGATTACTGGGATTATAGACATGCCCCACCACACTCAGTGTGTACAATTTGTATTATTTCTGGACTTAAACTAATTAGATTTGAAGCATTCAGGGAAGTGACTTAAGGAAAATGAACCATTTCCCTAAAGCCCCATGCCCTTGCCAGTCTATACCTCCCGTAGGCTGGGCACCTGCTTGGAAGGGTGGGTTCTCACAATGCCCTTTAACCCGGCCTCTCTTGGGTGGGATTGGGACCAACAGCTCATCAGTAGCTCTCCCCTAGCCCTGTCCAGCACCTCAGTGGGGCTGCAGGATGAAGGGTTGCGGAGCTGCTCTTACTCGTACAGCCTCCCCCCGGGGGCTCAGCCCTCCCTGTGGAGCCTGGGTTCACCTCCCTGGGTGTCAGTTGTCACTGGACAAAATTGTTCCACTGTCATACCCTGTTTTTTTAAGATAATAAAATCCAACCAAACAAAACAATAAAGTCAAGCAAAACAAAGCAGTGAAATTGGTACAGAACTTCAAAGCAGGATACTAGGAAAACAACGATGGCTACCATAGTATATCTTGGTATCTTCACAATAGTTGTCCATTCCATCAGATATACCAAAACCAAACCAAAACAGAACAGAATAAAACCAATCAAAGCAGAACACTGAATAAGCCAAAACAATTGGAACAAACCAAAACAGTGAGAACCGTATGGGATTTCAAAGACAAGATAGAAGGAAATTCCCCATATTTGCTATATTGCATACTGTTATCCTCCCAATAGATGTTCAGACTGCTGGCTCCAGACTTGCAAAATCAACCAAACAATATAAGCATTTAGTCACTTTCTGTATGTCAGTTAATATCAACTCAGCCTGTCCTCTGAACCAGTCGACTGCGAGGGGCAGAGGGGATGGTGGGATTCTCAGCCCATGGTGTAGGCTCACAGGAGGTGCTATCTGATTTTCTCTTCCTGGGTGCCACATGACTTGTGCAGCTCACCAGAAAGCCTAGCGAGTTGGCTTCTTGGTAGGCTCGTCCCAGTCCTCGCATGGCCAATTCTTCTCTCGTACCCTGTTGAACAGTAATTCAGAGAATCCACAAAGCACAGACCTCATCACTTGGTCCTTCTGGACAAGCACCTGCTACTGAGCCCAGGGCTCTTTGGTCTACCTCCCTTCCCTCATCCTGAAGCAGCCTCCTTGGCCTACTCTGGTAGGGAAACTCCCACACTGAGTTTTCTTTCAGTGCATCACCGGGTCTGGAAAGATTTCCTGGTTTCTTTTGAGGTTCAGTAAAGCAATTATTACACTGTGGTGTAACTTTTATTTCTCCATCCTCCACAAAGGAACTGCACTCTGAGGGATAGAAACTCTATTCCAGAATGCTAGATGCTTATCTCAGAGCCTGTACACACTGAACAAATAGTTATTAACCCATAGCTGCATGGCCCCAAAGAGAGAGGCAAAGGCATTGTGTAATCAGAGTTCTGGAATATTCTAAGGCTCTACATGACACTCTGGTCACGAAGGGAAAATTCCATCCATAAGCACCGTTCCAGATTGATACTGCTTTCCTTGAAGGTTCACACTGTTTATAAAAAATGTCATCTACCTTTTAGTCGTGTAGAAACTTAATTCAAACTGAAATGCAACTTCTCTGGAACATCACCATCTCAGTTAGGATAAAATCCGCACCCCTCCTTTCTAACCGAAAACACGTGGAAACAGGACCACAAGTTTCTTCCAAGCAATTTGGTCTGATGGCATAAAGGACCCCAAGAGATGGCCCCAATGCTACAGGATCATTCCTGAGCAAAAGCTTGTTGGGAAATTTCCCAGCTTTTCTTTAGGCAGCGTGTCTCTGCATAAAGAGGTACAGCTGGCCTGAACCCAGGGCATCTTCTGCTGCAACTGCGGGAATGAATGCCAGCGTGAATTGGCCCCAGATGGCCACCACAGCCCACGCACACTGATGACACCGTCTACAGAGGGGTCCTCTTGCCCAGCCACAGGCTGACCTGCCATATTTCATCACGTTCCTCCGCATGGTCCTGCAGTTAGGGCGGGCGCTCAGGCAAGGCTGTCCATGGTGTCTGGAGGTGGTTCCTGGGATGACCTCCTCATACTGCCCAAGCCCTTTCCCTATCCATCCAGCAGCAGCTCTGATGGTACTGTGTCTACTCACTGGCAGGAGGACTGCAGCACCCAGGAATATGCTCAGTACTCACTGCTAAGCGCTCCACAGCTGTTCCCCGTTGAGAGGTGGGCTGGGGGCTAGGGGCTGGGGTTCTAGTTCACCGCTCTGGTCAGTTTCTTTAGTGCAAAGGTGTCTTTTAGAGGTGCCGTCAATGCTGCAGTGAATGCTGCTGCTGGTGCATCCGACAGAAAGGTGGCTTGTGGAGGCATCGCTGTGCGCTCTCATAGACCTCATGCACCAGATCTGGCACCGTGAGACTGGGCTCCTTCCCGATGTCAAAACGACCTCATGAATGATCGGTGTTTTAAATCAATTCAGAACATCACGGAGGTGGCCACAACAGTGCAGTGAAAGACACTCACCGAACATATCTTCCAGAACTGCTTCAGAAAGTGGCCAGGATGATGGGATGAGTACATTCAAAGCCAGCGGAAAGATTTTGAGAACAGTTCATGGCAACATGCCTTTTACCATATTGTTTTTTTTTAAACACTCACCATATTCATTGCTCACCTAAATATTCCCAGCATAGTTGACAGCACGCTAGCAACAGTGTCATTAAGGTGGAGTTGGGAAGAGCCCAGTGGCACCCAGTGTCATAAGCCATTGTGACCTGACTTGAGCACACTTGTTGTTGGATACTAATTTTCATTACCTCGATCCACCAATCATATTCTGCTGCTTACTGACTACAGGCACGAAGCCTGCTGAGTGACACGGGCAGTGTGCCGAGCCATGCACAGCACAGGGCAACAACTCGTTCTGAGTGCCATGGTGATGCAGCCATCAGTCACACAGCTGAGGACCAAGCACAGGAGCTGGGAATGATGCAATGAAAACAGGTGACTCCATGGCTTTGATGTAGATGTCCATTTCTAAGCAGGAGAAGACGAGTGGAATCTCAGATATTTATTACTTGAAATGATTCAGAAATCTAAAGAGAGTTCTGGGAATGTATCAAACAGGCAATGTTTTACTTCCCATATGGTTTGTGGGAAGAAAAAAAAAAAGGCCTGGAAACTGCTAGGATTAACACAGAACTCTGGCATTCGTCTGTTGTGGTAACATTTTTTGCAGCAAAAGTAGAAAAGGCCTGAAAGCTAAGAAGTTTTAAAATGTAAAGTAAACTTACTTTTAAGAAATTTCCACAAGTTTTATGCCTCAAAAAAGAAAAAAAAATTATTGCAGAAAGGAAGAGGGGAAACACACACTTTCTATAGCAATGCCACAAAAAGATGTCCTGAGTTAATGCTTTGTACATATCAATACAGGCACGGACTTCAGAAAAAGGTCAAGGTCCATACAGACAGAGAGACAAAGGTGCTTAGTATAGACACAGATGTGGATGCAGATGGAGACACCAAAAAAGAACTCTGCAGTCGCACTTCCCCAGGTGTCCTGGCTTGGATCCCATTCAAAGTTAGTGTCATCTACAACTGGCACTTGGGCACTGGTGACTTAGTCATCTTAGTGACCATGGCACCATCAGATGGTACTGTGCAACGATAGAAAAATGCCACAGAGCAGAACAAATTTGCTTAGGACAGATTTTTGCAAAGACTCTAGTGTAATTAGCAGGGAAAGGGTCATGCAGTATGCAGAACTGGAAACATTTGGATAATCCTGTTTAAAAAATAAAATTTGCTCTGGTTTAGAAATGGTTTGAGTGTGAGTCGATAAATACTTCTTGATAATAAGAAGAAGCCAACTACACCACAACAACGATGAGCCTCGAAATCATGCTCACACCACAGAAGGCTGGCTTCTCCCTGAGTTCCCTCCCTGAAGACCTGAAATCAGACAGCCCAAGAAAGATTCCTATGGCACAGCCTGTCCAGACCTCCTCAGCCCTCAATCTCAGTGGCCAGGGCTGGCAAACAAAAACACACGACATTCGGTTAAGTTTCTGCTTCAGATAAAGCACAAACCATTTTGTAGGTTAAATATGCATCACAAACACATGGGACATCCAGCTGCTACTGAAAAGTCATCGTCCACCTGAAATTCAAACGCAGGGAATGGTCCACATGTTCCTGCCTTGCCATGAGCTGTGCTGTAGTCTCCCACTGGCTTTCTACAGCCCGTGCACACACTGGACAGGCAGTCCCTTGGCCTGGCCTTACCCTGCCACCTCTCCAAGGCAGAACAAGCCCTTCCCAGTCCAGGTCCAGCACCAGACCCTTTCCTTGCTTTTGTCTAAGTTCTGCCTTTGAGGGCTAGAGGATCTGCTCTGCAGGATGGGCCTGGGTGCCACACTTGCTGTTGCCCTAAGACAAGGGTAGTGGACCCACACTCAGGACAGGCACATGGACTTCCCTGTGGCTGCAGACAGCTCAATCTCTGGGGTAGACAAAGCCTTTTGATCACATTTTTGGCATTTCAGATTATGGACACGTGTCATTTTTGCATTGCTTTTTCATTTTGGAAATTTTGTCTGTTCTGCTTTTGTTTTCAGAAGATATCTAAAGCTCCTCTTACCCTGCAAAGCACATTCAATCGAGTTAGGTATCACAGCTGCAGAAGATTCTTAGTGAATTGCCAAGAGCCAATACCAGGTGCAACGCACCCTGATATTAACTGCCCTGCACAAGTGAAGAAAAGTCTCTATCGCTCTTCAGACTAGGAGAAAAAAAAAAACTGAAAGGGAGCCTTCTGAATCAAAAGCTGCTAAGAGTTGTTTTAGGAAATGTTTTTAAAATAAAAATTCTTAGATTACCTACTTTCAACACAAATACTGGCTTAATAAGTCATTTTTATTTTCCTCGCCTGGCAAACATAAAAGGTGTGATCTGCAAAAGCTGATTGCCTGAAAGAACATACTTGTCTGCTTGAAATAACATGAACATGCATTTAAAGAAAAAAGGAAACTAAATCTGGTAAGAAAATTATACCTTTCTTGGGGCAGTACAGAAAATAAGAAGGGTGGCAAGCCCTTTAATATAGATTATTACACATTTTCCCTCCTTCCAGTTCTCTGCAGAAAATTACTAACCTTGACTCATGAGGAATTGCAGCAAAAAGATAAAAGCATAAAATTAAAAGCAGGGGAGGATGGGCTGCACAGGTTTCATCATGTCCAGAGATGCACCATTGACCTCTGTCTTGCTGCTGGAGTGGGCCGTGTGGATAAGAGATGTTGAAACCTCAGGGTCAAGGGTCAGGACAAGACAGTGGAGTAGAAGCAGACTTTGTCAAAGTCTGCAGTGACAGGATTCGGAGCAACAAAGGAGAGATAATATTTCATGGGGATTAACTGAGCTAAAGCTCTGGGAACCAATAAAGATGTGACAGGAAATCAAAACAGCACAGAAAAGTGGGAAGGCAATACAGGGAAAAGCACTGGGCCACTCTCAGTGACCATTCAGTGAGGGCTGGACCAGACACCGTGGGAATAAGAGGGAATGATGAATATTTAAATTTTGAAAAATGTGTTACACTGTAAGAGTCGCATTCTCATCAGTCCCTCTCGGAACACGCCCAGGCACTTTGAATGTGTCCCACTGTTCTTGCCTCCCTTTTGAAGCAGTTCTGGAAGTCCCCTCATATGCTACCAGAGAAGACCATCAATGCAGTTAACAACGGCAGGCTCACTACGCTATCACAGGAAAAGTCTATGGTTCATACCTACTTTAAATCCAATTCAGGGATTTTGTTTGAGAGCACTGTCTCCTGAGGTCACCTGAGCAATATGCAGTGAGAAGGCAGCTCTAGAGAAGAGATTTAATAGACGCACAGCCATCTCTCAGAGAGCTATGGGCGCATGTCATCTTGAGAGGTTCTTACAGCTAAGGATTAAACCATTCTGGGAACCAGAACTCACACAAGTCACAATTCAAAGGCTGAGTGGGCAATGGCTGTCCAGGACTGGCATGGCCTGCCAGGAAGCATGAACAGCTATGGCATGGGCTGTGGTGGAAAGCACAGTAGTTGGTGGTCCTGCCACCTGGTGACAAGAAGCAAGAATTGTCACATGAAGTGTTTCGATGGTAGCCTAAGGCACATCATCAAGAGAAGCCCAGCCCCTCAGAAGGTCTATGGAAAGCTTCTCTCGGACCTCATCACAGTTTACATTTACATTTGTAACCCATCGAAAAGTGATTGGAATTCTAGCAAGTTAACTCTAATCTGCCACATTCAGTGCAACCCACGGTGACAACAAAGATACTAAGACATATTCATAATTATGGGGAGCCAAGGGGCCCTAAGTTCAGCCAAGATAGTGGTTCATCAGGACAAAGGCCTCCACCCAGGGCCCAGCCTGATTTTACTGACTCATGAAGAAGGCTGAGGATGAGTGGCTGTGAGAAAGGCAGGAAATACATGAGTACTGTGAGCTATCCTGGACAGGTGGCCTGAGACCACCTTTGCAATATACAGAAGGAAGGATATGCAGACAAGGTAATCTACATAACACAATGGGGTAGCATCTGATATTTGGGAGCTGATGCTCCATTTATGAAGTGCAAGCTTTTCTGGCCTCTTATCCCAAGACTTGGTCCTGTTTGACAGCGTGGAGTGGTGGCTCTTTACCCTACTTAGCTCTGTCACATAGTTTGGGAGTCATGGGGTGGGGAAACAGCAATGTCGCTTAGCTTATCCGCACCTCATCCAGTCCTATTTACATTGCTTAGAACCGACTGAAGGAATAAAGAAATGACCCAGCCAGCTTGGTACCCATCAGTACATGGAGACAGGGCCAGATTTGGCCAAGGTGGAGGTAACTGCTCCTGGGTGGTCCTCCACAAAGCCCTCACATAAATGTGCAAGACACACTGTCTCCAAGATGTGCAAATCTCAACACAGAATTACAAGAAACATGGAAAGACAAGGTGATATGATTCCTCTAAAAGTTTACAACTCTGTAATAACTGACTGCAAAGATATTGAGGCAGACAAAATGCCAGGTAAATGATTCAAAAGAATGGTATTAAAAATGATCATTAACCTCAAAGAGGATACAAATAAATAGCTGAGTAAATTAAAAGACAATGCAGGATATGAAAGTAATTTGATAAAGAGGTACAGATTCTAAAAAAGACCAAACAGATTATTTGGAAAGGAAAGTCCAATAAGTGAAAAAAAAAAAAAAACCAGTGCAAAGTCTCACCAGAGACAATATCAAGGTTCAAAGACAAGGTTGATTAATGCTTACATTCAGATATTAATAAAGAGGAAAAATAAGAAATGAACAGAACACACAAGACCTAGGATACAAAGTTAAAAGACCAAACCCACAAATCATAAGTATAGATGAAGAAGCAGCTGTACAGACTGACAGCATAGAAAGCTTACTCAGATAAGTCATGACATAAAATGTGTACTTCTTAGGAAAGATATGGATATTCAAATACAGAAGACATTTAGAACCCCATGTAGGCATGGCCAGAAATTATCCTCTCCATGTTATATTATAGTTAAGATACCAAAAATACAGAATAAAAAGTGACATTAAACAATGCATGAGAAGAGGATTGAGTCATTTATAAATCATTAGAATAACTGGCAGATTTCTCAGCAGAAGCTTACAGTTCAGAAGGGCATGGAATGATATATTTTTAACCCTGAAATAAAATAAATATCAGTCTAAATTATTATACCTATCAAAGTTATCTTTAAAAGTAGAAGGAGAAATAAAAAGTTAAGTTAAGAATAATGGAAACCAAAACCAGCAATATGGAAAATATTCAAACAAATCCTACACAGAGAGGAGAAACAGCACAATCACAAGAACACAAGGAAGAATGTGTCTCACTAAAAAGATAAGCAGGCCAGGGACTCAGCTCAGTGGCATAAGCACCTGCCTGGTAAGCACGAGGTCATGCGTTTGATCCCCAGTACAAAAAAAATTTAAAAATAAAAGGATAAGCAAATGAATACCATAAAAGAATCAGCTTTATGCCAGGGATAAAGCTCAGTGGCACAGTGCCTGCCTGGCAAGCATGAGGTCATGAGTTCAATCCCCAGAATTAAAAAAGAAAAAGAATCAATCATTATTATTTCAATAAATGATCAAACCTTTAAGGTGAATAAGTAAGAAAAAACAAATTGAGATTACAATAAAAACCAGAAAAAAATAACAAAATGACAAGTACTACTATATCTTTAAAATAACCCTGAATCTAAATTGTTTTAATTCTCCAATTAAAAACTCTAGATTGGCTGATTGGATTAAAAACCAAGACCTGACAGTTTTCTGTCTGCAAGAAACTCATTTAACCAGCAAACATTGAAATTACAAGAATGGAAAATTATAATCCATGAAAATACAATCCAAGAGCAAGCAGAAGTAGCCAGAGAAACACCAGACAAAACAGAGATTTAGGTCATTACATATTGATAGAAGGACTCCAGGAAGAGAGTATAACAGTTTAAATATAGAAGCACAGAGTACAGGCAAATCTGATCTCATGAAACCGACACTGCTGAATACCAAGGGAGAGCCAGACTCCAATATAGTAACAGTGGGTGACCTCACTGTTCAGCTCATCAATGAACAGATTACAAAGTCAAATAAAAAACAGAAAACAACACTATAAATCAAATGGACTTGAGACATTTACAGAATATTTTACCCCACAACTGAAGAATACACATTATATTTACAAGCTCATGTAATTTTCTCCAAAATAGATCATATTTTAGGTCCTAAAGCAAGTCTTAACAAATGTTGAAATCTTTATTGCATCCAATAAGATCATAGTGATCTGAAGCTAACAATCAACAGCAATGAAACTACACAAATGTATGGATATTAAACAATGCATTTTCAGCAAACAGATCATTGAAGACATCAAAGAATTTCTAGAATCAAATGAAAATGGAGACACAACATGCCAGAATCTGTGAGGTACAGATAACACAGTTCTAATAAGAATCTTTTTTATGATGCAGATAATTTATTTCAAAAACTTACAAGAAAATACATAGGTAGCAGAGGAAAAATAATATATATATTCTAAACAGAGAATCTTATGAATGCCAATATTAAAACACCAGAAAGATCCCAAATAACCTAATGATTTACCTTGATGTCTTAGAAAAACAAAAACAAGTCAAACTCAAAGTCAGAAGAAGGAAAGAAAGGTAAAGAGCAGAGGCACAATATATAGAAATTAAAATAGCAATACACAGAATACATGAAACCAAGAGTTGGTATTGATAATGTAGACAAGACTGATAAATCCTTTGCCAAATTAATCAAAAGGAAGTTTGAGGAAACACAGATAAAGAAAAATAGGACCCATATATAGACAAAGAAGGAAATATCACTGAAATTCAGTTATCACTAGGAAAGACTCTGAAAACTGGTATTTTCCAGATTAAAAATACAAACTAGGCCAGGCACGGTGGCACACACACGTAATTCCAGCACTCAGGAGGCTGAGGCAGGAGGATTGATATGTGTTTGAGGCCAACTTGGCCTACATAGTGTGTTCAAGACCAGCCTGAATTATAGAGTAAGACCCTATCTCAAAAAGACAAAAAATAATCCAGAATAAGCAAAGTTCTAGACATTTATGACCTAACAAAATGGAACAAAGAGATCCAAAAATCTTAAACAGGTCAATAATAAGCAATGAGACTGAAGCAGTAATAAAGTCTCCCAACAAAGCCCAAATCACAAAATTCCACTGCTGATTTTGACCAGAATTTTAAAGAACCAGCACCAATGTACCTGAAATCATCCCATAAGATAGACAGGAAAGAAACCTTCCAAACTCTTTGTACAAAGTCAATGTTAGTCCCACTACCAAAACCTGATAAGGAAACAGTAACAGCAAAAAATAAATAAATGAATAATAAAAAAGACCAACATCCCCGATGATCATACAAATTTCTTCAATAAAACATTTGCAAACTGAATTGATACTGAAAACATCATGCATCTCAATCAAGCCAGTATCATTTCAGCAATGTTTTGGCATATTTGAACCAATAGATATAATACAGCACATAAAATCAAGGAGAAAAATCATATGACCATCTCAACAGATGCAGAAAAGCCTTTGATATATTTGCTACATTTTCATGAGGAAAGTCCAAAGAAATTGGTATGAAAGGATCATACCTCAACATAATAAAGACTGCATACAATAAAGCCATAGTTATTATCTTTCTAGATGGGTGAAAACTGAAAACAGCTTTGCTAAATCAGGAATGAGAGGGAGATGTTCACTCTCACCAGTCTTACTCAACATAGTACTCAAAAGTTAGAACAAAACTGTGTTATGTATACGTACCTACTCTTTAGGATGAATGCAAACTTCATGTAATGCAAAAATAAACTAATGAAATAAATTTTAGCCATAATGATCAGGCGAGAGAAATGAAAGGGATTCATACAGTAGCATAGGAAGGAATCAAATTATCTTTACCTACAGGTAATATGATCTTAGAAAATCCTAAAGACTCCACAAAAACTTTTACATCTGATAAAAAAAATTCAGTAAATTAGCAGGATACAAAATCAACCTAAAAAAATCCACAACTTTCCTATATACTGATAAAAAAAAACTTGATGAGAAAAAAATCAGGAAAACAATTTCATCCACAGCATGTTCAAAACAAATGCCTAGGAATAAACCTAACCAAGAAGGTGAAAAGTTTCTTTGATGAAAATTATAAAACACTAATGATAGAAACTGGAGAAGACACTACAAGATCCAAAGATTTCCTGCACTCATGGATTGGAATAATTAATATTGTTTAAATGGTCATAATATGGAAAACAATCTATAGATTCAAAGCGCTGACATTCTTCACAGAATCAGAAAAAGTGTTCTAAAATTCATATGGAACCACCAGAGATGCCAAAAGCCAAAGCAATTGCAAGGAAAAAGCCACTGAAAGCATCATGGTATCTGATTTCAAATACAATACAGAGCCATAATAACACAGACAGCATGGCACTGGCATAAAAACAGATGTATAGACCAATGGACTAGAACGCAGGATCCAGAAATTAAGTACACATGTATAACCATCTGATATTTGACAGAGGAGCTAAAAACATACATTGAAGAAAAGAAAGCCTCTTCAACAAATGTTGCAGGGAAGACTGGATAACCCTTTGTTGAAAACTGAAACTAGGTCCACATCTTACACCCTGTACAAAGATCGACTCAAAATGAATCAAAGACTTTACTGTAAAACCTGAACGTTTGAAATTGCTGGAAGAAAACATAACGGAAACACATGAACACAGAGGCACAAGCAGTGGCTTCGCCAGAGGAGTTCAATATCTTAGGAAATAAAAGTAAGAACTGACATACGGGACCACCTCAAATCAAAAATCTTCAGTGCAGCAAAAGAAATAATCGCAGGGCAAAGAGAAAACCTGCAGGAGGGGAGAAAATCCTGGCTGCTTTTCTGACAGAGGATTAAAACACAGAATGTTTAACGAATACAAAAAACTCATCATTAAAAAAAATACATGGGCCATTTTATAGATTTGTTAAACAGATATTTCTCAAAATAAGTACAAATAGCCAATAAATATATGAAAAAGTTGAACATCTTTAGCCATCAGGGAAATGAGGATCAAAACTACATTAAGAGTCTACCTCACTCCAGTCCAAATAGCTATAATCAAATTTAAAAACAACAAATATTGGCAAGGATGTGAAGGGAAAAAAAGAAATATTATATGCTATTAGTGGAAATATAAATCAGTAGAGCCACTATGGAAAACAGTATGAAAGTTCTCCAAAAAGCTAAAAATAGATGTATCCTATGATCATCCAGTGATCTTATGATGTCCACCTTAAAAAAAAGAGAGAGAGAGATACATGTATTTCTATCTCTATTTGGGCACTGGTCACAAGAGCTGAATTATGGAACCAGCCTAGGTTCCCATCAATACATAAAGAAACTGAGGTATATATGCACAATGACACTTTATTCAGGGAAAAGGAAAAATGAAATCATCTCATTTGCAAGAAAATAGATGGAACAGGAGATCATCTTAGTAAGTGAAATAAGCCAGACTCAGGCAAGCACCACATGCTTTCTCTCATCTGTAGAAACTTTTTAAAAAATTAAAATACGATCTAAAAGTTGATGAGGGGCTATAAAGGCAGGGAAAGGGGACCACTGAGAGGGGGTAGAGAGGACAGGACCAGAAAGCATAGCGGGACGGTAGGAACAATTGAAGCATGATATATGCATGTATGGCGATGTCACAGTGAATCCTGTTCTTTTATAAATTAGGCATTAATTTTTATAATGAAAACCCCTTCGAGTTATACATTAAAATTCTAATTAAGAGCACACAGAACCCCAAGGGCACTCAGACTAACGGGCCCCTCAGAGGCACAGATGCTGCCTGGCCTGTTCCTTTGGGTTAGCAGCCTCGTGCTTTATAAACCAACACGGGGACAGTTTCCGCCTTCTGCTGGCTGCTGTCCACTGGCCACCATGTCTCGCACTGAGGCAGGCTGCTCTGTAGCGCCTGTTCAAGTGGCCATGTTACAGAAGCACCCTATAGACTCGGTACTTCCGGCAGGTAGGTGGGGCCCCTGCTCCTGGCATGCCCAGACTCTTGGACTTGAGGAGGAGCATCTTGCCAGTGTGGTGCTCAGCCGGGCAGCACTGTGCTTGGCATAAGCCGTGGTGCAAGATGGGCCAGGAGACTGTGGAGGGCAGGCCCCACCATGCCGCTCATTAAAGGACCCCCATCTGTAAGTGCCAGTAACAACTTGGGCTGCAAGGCGGCTCAATAGTACTATGCATACAGATGCTGGACTCACAGCTGGCTCCCTAGAATGCTCCAGGCCATACACTGCCACTGCTAACAGGTCCAGACACACTGCTGCCCACCTTTGTTATGAGTTTACTACCCACCTGCAAGGGCTTCACAGGTTGCCAAGCATGTCCCTTGAAAGGTCATTATCGGTCATTCATGATTAAACAGGAAATACCCAGGCCCCACTTCACAGGTAAGAAATCTAGGTCTTAGTTACATTAAATAAGCTGCTTTCTTAACCCTCAAAATTAGTTCATCCCTCCAGAACCAGGTGACAGGGCAGAAATACAGTAACAGAAGGTTCCCAGTGTCCACTCCTTCTAGTAAAAGACAGAGGTTACCCGCTAGCCACCAGTCAACTTTGTGGACAGCGCAGGAGGCTACCGGGCCCTTACAGCAGACACCAGACAGGGTGTGAGCAGGATGTGAGGCCCTGGGGGGGGGGGGGTCAGTGCCCACCTCCTTCTCTGGCCTCCCTTGCTCCTCTGTGCCCACCTCTTCTGCTGGCCCAGCTAAGGAGCCCACTGGCCACTAAACAAATCTGTTAATACAAGCTGCTATGATTTAGGACTTGGAAGGAAGGGGCTGGGTCCTGCAATCGAGGCTCCATGATGGTGCCCGAGATGACACAGCCAGCCCTGTCTCCCCCAGGGCTTTCTTTGGTCGTGGCCAGTCCAACTCTGGGGAAAGAAGCAATTCTCTTAAGTCCCACTAAGTCCTGCATCCTTCCACCCAAAAAGAGGACTAGAGGAGCCAGTGGCCACCATCAGCTCCCCAGCACCTCCCTCCTTCCTCCATGCCTGACCATTCATGGGGTGCCTGACACCCAGCCGGGATGACCTGGAACAACAACTGGCTGGAGTCAGGCCTGAGAAAGTTGAATCCTGAGGGAGGGGGACGACACAGTCTTCTTAGAGTACCCAGTTCAGGTGGGTTCCACACAGTCTCACATCCCACTCTGGCCCGCCTGTTCCTGGGCAGCTGTCCTACTGCTGGTCTGAACTACCCCATTTGCTGCAGCCTCACCCCTGGGCTTTGCCTAAAGGGCCAACGTTGCAGTGAATGGCAACTGTGACAGCCCTGGCCTGGCCCCACGTGGGCTCTGCTCTAGATCCAAGCCCAATTTCTTGCTGAGGCTCAGCCTCTCTGCCTGACCCCTCAGTGAGTGAAAGGACATGGAATCACAGGCCTGGGAGCGAGCAGCCAGATTTGCTGGGAAGATTCCTCTCTAGATCCAGGAGAGCCTGGAATCTTAGGGAATTCAGACTAACCAGAAATGGATCATTCTTCCACCTAAGAGGATGAAAATCCATGAATAAGAATGATTGGAAGTCCTTACCAAAGTCCTCACAAGCATCAGTGGTTCCCCTAGGAAGGAGATACGTGGGTGAGACTTCTGACACCCGTGTCTCCTGTGGGCCTACCTGAGCTCTTTTTAGTTAGGGTCCTAGCTAACTAAAGGTTGCTTCCCTAGAGGGTGTTTATGCTATTGCCATCTTTTTTTTAATTTTTAAAATTTTATCCAAGGAGGAAAAAAAAAGCAGAGAAAGGGTACAAGTCACACAGATCTACAGAAAAAAATAAACAGTAGGAAATCACCAGTCAATGGACCACATATTGTCATCTTAGAAACAATTGTTCAAGTCACAAAATTAAAGTTTGTAAAGTGGACATTCCAACAGTAAGACTGCAAACAGTTCTGTTCAATGATCCAACAAAACTCAGTGATATCATCATCTATCTTATACACTTATATATACATGCAGTTATATCATTTAGAGCAATTTCTTTTCCTCTCTTTTGTACAATGACAATTACCCATTTTGGGTTTTGTTGCTCCCACAGTTCTTATTACTTTTTTGGAAGGGAGTAGAACCAAATGTGACACAACAGAACAGAGTCAATCAAATCAAAAGGATGGACACAATAGATAATGTAAAAGCATAATACAAGGTGATCAACAATGGTTACCATAATGCCTCCCGCTATCTCTAATAGAATTGCCCACATCATCAGTTATAATAAAATTGAACAAAACAGTAAAGAACAAAACCGACAAAACCAAAACATTGGAGACACCACAGGTCTGCCATCTTTAAGAGCTGGGAACGCTAACTTCTAAGTACAGTCCCATTCTCCATCTATGTAAGGCACAAGGCAACCCCACGCCAAGCCTGCAAGGACAGAGAGCCCCATACAGTCACACAGACAGATCTATGGGGAAGCCTCAGCCTTCACCAGCAAATTCTTACACCTGTGTCCCCCATTGCCTACAACCCCTTCAGCCCCAGCAGAGGGAGGAATGAAGCCAAAGCGGACCACAGCCCTCTTGTCCTCTTCACTGTCTTTACCAGAAGCAGGACAGCCAGAATCAGACTCTCTGAGTCCTCGGCATCCCAAAGGCCAGCTGACTCCTGGAGACACAAAATAAATCACGCTCATCAAGAGAGAGTGAGCTGGGAACGCCTCCGAGGCCAGGTCTTTATAGCAATTCCAGTCAGCAAGCACTGATTGAGAGCCCTTCCTGCCAGCCTCTGTGCTCAGTGCTGGAGGCACACAGGAAGTGAACAGCCCACCTCCAAGGACTGGGAAAGGGACCCTGGTGTGGGGGAGTCCCAAGTCACATCCTGGGACTGAGGCCTGTGTGATAGTGGACCAAGTAAATTAAACCCAACTCACAGGAAGCACAGGGTCTGAGAGTCTGGCTACAGAGTCCATAAGTATCAGAAAGCTGAGCGAAGCTGGTGACTGCCAACAGGGTATCTGTCCATGGGTATCAAAGAGCCAGGACAGTTGAGGGCAGAAAAGCCTGGCATTGGGGGCGACTCTGAACCCCATCTGCCTGCCACTCACTGCCCAGGCACTGATGTTGGCCAGGAGAAGCCTGTGGAGAGAAGCCGGGCTGGGCTGGGGACACAAACTAAACCCAAGAGAAACCTTGAAGGTATATTTGATCATTGTTCATTTTTATAAAATGGGTTATTTTTATACAATCCTTCATGAATGCACTAGGTAGAAGTAATTTTCCAAAATCACTTTTGTGAAGTGATTTTTTTATGACACTTTGCCACCTGATGAGGAAAGCAAAGGTCACAGATGACTCATACAAGAGGGGGCTCTTTGCCTGAAAGTAACCCTTCTCGATGGTTGGCCCCATATGGCCATTCCGGGTCTTGGGTCATTATGTATCATTCTCACAACCCACACACGGCAAGAGCAGACCATTAAGGAGCACAGTAGGGCGGAGCAGGTAGCCATTTCCTCCAGGTCCTGTGTTGCTAAAGCTGGCGATCAGTCCCACCAGCCTTGTCTCTACTCTCCCAGGAACAGCAGGAGACTTGGCACAGCCTGCAGACACTTGGAGATGGACAAGTCTCTTCTGGGCTTCCAGAAAGAGCAGGTTCTCACTGCAGAAACAGCTGACTGAGGAAACACCATTGCTCGTACTGGAAATGACCTTGTTCCTACAGGAAACGGGGTATTGTTGATGAGTGCTGGCCCCTCGAAATGGATTGTTTGATGAGTTGGAAAATGTGTGAGGTACAGTGTGAGTTCTTGGTCAAGCAGCCCCCAGGGGGTAAGTATGAGATCTGCTGAAGAGAATGGGGCTAGGGTGTGTGTGTGTCCACACCCCACACCAATAGATGACTCCACCTTGTTCCCCCAAAACCAAAGCCCATTCTGGTACAGCCTCTTCTCCCACTTTAGAGAACAACCAGAAAAGTTGAGAGCATCTATCTACCGTCCATCACCCATCCATCCTCCTGTCCATCTACTGTCCATTTACTCAACCTTGCGTTCACTCGTTCACTCATCAAGCATCTCAGTCACTTTCCCAGCACTGACTCACAACACCCGACATCCACGACTTACAGAAGAGATGGAGTCAGGCTCCCGTCTCCAGTCTGTGGTCTTCTGGCTCCTGGCAAAGCACGGTGAAGGGAATAGTGGGGAACAGCTGCTCACCCCACGGCCAGGAAGCTGAGAGCAAAGGAAGAGCAGGAGCGGGCGACACACCTTCCAGGTCTCAGCCCCAGGGACCACATCTTCTGGAATCCACATTTAGCTATCAGCTAATGAGCGTAGCACCCCATGACCCAATCCTCTTCCACACACATGAGAACTGGGGGGATATTTTAGCTCTAACACCGGGCATCTATCATTACACAGGCACAAGTCCAGGCAATCACAAACAAGGCAAGTCCCTCCTCACAGGAGGAGGCAGAAGCTGAATAAGTCAAAGACATAGATGGCATAATTTCACGTGACAGTAATTGTTATAGGAAGGATAAGTATGGAAATGTTGGTGGGAGAATGGGAGGGCGTAAGCAGGGATAATTGCCGGTCTCTGGTTTTTCATAATGCCTCTATCTCCGTACACACAGAGCAAACCCATCCTGAGCCTATTCTCTGGGTTGCATCAGACTACTTAAGACTGACAGGAAGGGGTATGCCCAGATTTCCTTTGTTAATGAGATCCAGTCCTAAGTGTATCCTACCAAAATGCATTTCGAATTTGTACTGATTTATAATCTGACCCAGCAGTGCATAACTGAGCAGGTCTCCAGAATCCACTCCAATTCAGAATTTTCTTATTCTTCCCAATCCTTGGCACTCAATAGTCAAAAACTACTCTGTAAAGCCATACAATTATTTTCACTTGCATTTTTTTGTGATTGGCCAATCACGTCCCTTGCCCCTAGCTGCTCCTCATGTGCTATATACCTTCTTTCACTGAGCTTGGTTCACTAAGTCACCCAATGATGGGCATCTCTTGGTCACCCAGGGGTGGCCCCTGGTAAATGCCTGTCACTCTCCAGCTGCAAGTTTTCCCATGTGCTCAGCTGCTTGTGTAGTCCCAATCAGTGACGAGTGGGTATAGGAGGACAAATACTCCACCTTTCTTGGTGTACAGGTGGGATAACACTAGTCCTGGGCATTCTCGATGGGAATGATGATGTCACAGCAGGCACTTGCTGGAAAATACACCTTTGTCAGTGTCACTCTCTTTCCTGTGTCTCCCCCTCTCCCTTACCAGTGCCAGCTGGGGTGATTTCTCCAGGAATCTTCATGGACTTGACTCCTTGTCAGAAGGTCTACTGCAGAACCCAGTCTGAGGTAGAGCACGATGGGACATCTACTGCATGGCCTCTGAACCCACCATTCTTCAGTATCCAAGAGAGAAGCAAAAAACCAAGTCCTCCAGGCTCAGTGCCACCCACAGCCTGGCAGTGAGAGAAAAGCTCCTGATCAGTACTCCAAAGAGAATCAGAGCATGGTTTACGGACCGATGGACCGGCTATACGGATGCTGGTCACCTGGTGTTGGGACCCTCCTGCCAGGGGCTGCCTCAGCATGAAACCCTCTTATGGACTGAACCTAGTGGGCAGCTGCACAATCTGTTCAACCTGGACCCAAAGGCCTGTGGACCCTGTGAAGGTACCGAGGGAGGGACTGTGACAGAGAAAGCCATCAGGAGGTCAGTCTCCAAGAGATCCAGGTGGTGCTGACTTCGAGGTTTCCTTTCTTCCCATCTCTAGAGCGTAAGACAAGAAGGGGCCATGGCTCTGACAGTGTCAGGCAGGCAGCTGGAGAGTTGGGAGAGGAGCTTTCAACTTCAGGAGAGAGGTAGCAACAGTGTCACGCAGCACAAAGCTGACAGGTCGCATCACAGCCTAGCCTAGGGGCAGTGGCCCTTGAAATGTCACCAGAGCCAGGCACAGACCCTTGGCTCCGAAGACAGAGACAAGTGAGCCAATCCTGCTAGGAAACTCTCTGCCCGGCTTCTACCCTTGGAAGAAATACGCATGTGTTAAAAGACAGCCCACATAAAGCTTGCGATGCCGGGTGATCCCATCTCTGCACCTCTGCGCAGGGTCCCTAACACTCGTGTCCCTCTGGTGACCACCTCCTCACTGACCCACAACCCTGCGGCAGCCGGAGCCCCTCTGACTCTGCAGTCCTCTCCCTCATTTCTGTGGGAAGTTGGGGATGTTTCTGACACCCCAGAATTTGAGCAGCTCTCAGCTGTGAGTAACTTTTTTGCATTTCCACTGGATATTCTTATACGAATGTTCTTCTGACATTGAATGTTGAACTTTATCCGAAGATAAACCAGTACAGATAGATTTTTCCCCTTAGGAAAAATTTCCAGAAGTACAGATCATAACATTCTAAATCACTTCCCCTAGAGAGGGGTAGTTTTTTCCCATAATTACTCATGGGGCTGAAGAGGGTTTTTTTCCCCCATTGTTTTTGTGAATTCTCCTCCTTTGTGTAAAGTGTTTGCTCATAATCCTGCCCATTTATAAACACACTACTTGACTACTCATAAGTTTTACTCAGTTGGTGTAGTATGGGGTTTTTCCATGTGATCGTTCCCCTTGTATAAGTTATGAATACATACTGGACTTCTCTGGCTTCAGGATTTGAGAACCACTTTATAGATCCACCCATGGTGGACGCCAGAGAGCATCTTCTCCATCCTAGACCAACTCCAATTCATCATTTCTTCAATGAATTCAAATATTCATTAAAAAAATTAGAAACATGTTGGAGACTGAGTCTCCAGCCAGTGCTGTCTGTTCTGCCATCTTTTCAGATAATCATATTGGAACTTTCTACATGGTACATTGTTGTTTTATAGCCTAATTTTTATTTACTAATTATACTTCCTCTTATGAAAAAAACATCTGTTTTTGATTTGTGGGGTTAATTTAATATTTGATGCTGAGGATCAGTAATTATTCTGTATAATGGAAATCCTGTAGAGAAGATTCCATTAGAAAAATGGAAGGCGATGAAATGCTTTGAGTAATCACAGATGGCAGTGTGTGTATGATATTTCCTATGAAGTGATGCATAAAAATAATTTCATCTTGTTTAAAAATGATTAGTGGTTTAAACTTGGCATAGATTTCCCTGTCATACCGCCTTGTGTTTTTCTTTAGTGCCCTCATGCTTTAGAAGCATGTATTGTATTTCATCTAAAACATGCTTAGTACGTATGAAAAGCTACGGACTGAAAGGCCCAGGGCATGAGATTTGCAGTGTGGCAGAGAGAGGCCAGCACTGGGAAGCAGGACTCCAGGCTCAGGTCCTCAGTCTCTGTTTTGGGGACTCTTTTTGGAACCATGAACCTCATAAGGACACGCTTACCTTGAGCTGTGGATATGTCCTCAAGTCTTCCTAACAAATCTTGTTTTACTGGAGATTCATTTATGTAGGTGTCATTTCCTTTGTCACCTAGTTCCAGCGATGATATCCTCTTCCAAATTCTCTCTGATTCTACTTCTTGTCATGGGAGGTTCTAGACTTTGACAGTCCTGGGCTAAGTTCTGCCCTGCTCCCAGCTAGCTGTGTGGCCTTGAGAATACTGCTTGATCTTCTTTTTCACTGTTGTACAATAACAGTAAAATTTCCTGACTGTGCAGACCCAAGCCTTCCCCCATGAGTCAGCACTTTCCAGTGCACGGGCTGGCAAACAAGAAGAGCCAATCCCCTACACACACACATACACACACACACACACACACACACACACACACACACACATACACACACACACACACCCATAAGCGCCTGGCTGATCTGGAGAAACGCAGGCTGTGATAATGCTATGGAGGTGAAATGCAATTGGATGCCTGTGGGATTGGTGACTCATTGACCTTGTAGGTCTCAGGCCAGTGGCCTGCTCATAGCGTCAGAGGACAACAGTACGCAGTGTGGCATCTGGTGGGGGGGATCTCCTTCTGAGGGTGATAACCATTGTTGATTCCCTATTGTTTTGTTTTGAAGCCATATATCATTCTCATTGTTTCATTGGGTTGGGTTTTTATTGTTTTGTTTGATTTTGTTATATCCAATGGCCCAAGCATAGCAAGATACATTACGGTAGCCATTTTGGACTTACTATTATCTTGTTTTGAAGTCCTTTATTACGTTCATTGTTTTGTTTTTATTGGCTCTATTCTGTTCTGTTCTGCTTGATTTTCACTATGTCTGAAGGTATTTGTAGCTATTTTAAAGACAACAAGAGGCATTATGGTAACTATTATTGATTTCATATTGTTTTTGAAGTCCTGTATCACTTATACTGGTTTGTTTTAAATGATTTCATTCTGTTTTATTTTCCTTGATTTTATCCTCTTTACAATAAAATTTTTAAAAATTTTCCTCATTAGCATGAGCACTGAGATTGGTGCAGAGAGTATTTATAAATGATCACTTGTATCTTTGCCATCTGACCTCTCTTTATCCCCGAAACAACCCTAGATGCCTTATAAGGAAACAGCTACCCCAGCTGTTTTCTGGAGTGATCAGGAGCAGGAGGGTCAGCAGAGCTGGCAGGTGGTAGAGGCAGGGCCGCCTGCATGGAGGGTCCAGATCCAAGCTGCCCCAACAGGTCCACACTGGAGGGGTCAGGTTGCAACAAAGACAGTGGGTACATTTGAGGGGGTTACAGGGCTGCTCCTTCTGGGGAAACAACTGGAAGGAGCAGGCCTTGGGCGTGGCCCAGATTTGCCCACTGGACTGCCAGGCACCTGGGTCCTCCTCGCCCAGAACCACACAGTGTACATTCGATGCGTTACCCACGCACCCGCCATCTCACTCCTTGTCTTCTATTTTCTCTGCCTTCTCTTTCCTCCCTTCGCCTTCTTGGACAAGAACTTAGGTCAGGGCCAGACAGGCTCCAGTATGGAGGTGCCAGGGTAAGGAGGCACTGTCCCTAATGGGGACATCGTGACAAGCTGCTGCACTATATGACTCCAGGACTCAAAGAAAACATGGAATGCCAATCTTTCTGTCCTTTGGCACTGTACATTTCCTTTTTATAGCAATTTTCATCATGAACATGGTTTTAAGGCTGAAGATTCCACACTTCAAAGCTCTGGTTTGACTTGTTAGTGTAGCTTAGCTAAGTCAGTGGTGGAGCAGAACATGGGGTCCTGCTCAAACAGACTCTTATTCACAGCCCCATCGCCTTGGAAAGTTCTGGGACAATTTGCCCACTACAGAGGGACCCGCTTCTGCAGCCAGAGGTCCTGCTCCATCATCAAATGTGGGCTCGCTCTGTAAGATCCTCAGTGTGCAAAGGGAACATAGATTGGGTTCTTAGAAATGATGCCCAGGCCGCAAGCCCATGCTGTCGTATTTACTGCACCGTGTCGTGGTAATGCGCGCTTCCTCCCACTGCAGAAGTGGCTGTGGTTATCGAGGTTTTCTTGTGCACTGAGCAGCCCTACTGCTTTGTTAATCTGTACAACAGTCCAGCGGTGTATCCTTGATGCCACAGATTTGACAGATGGAGAAATCCGAAGTCTGGGGCTGAGAAGACATCTGAACCACAGCACACGATTGGGATTCAATACAACTGGGTCTTATTTTCTGGCAGGGGCTCATCCAAGGTATTGTGGGGCCTTCTAAAACAATGTCAGTTCTGCAAGTGTTAATATGTGTCCAGGTACTGTTTTACATACGTAGTATCTCAAGTGATCAGCAAAGTATCCCAAACAAAAACTTTGTTTTGTTTTTTCCCATTCCCTTCCCCTCCCTTCAACCCCTCTCCCCCTCTTTATTTACAAAAGGTTTGTTTCCATTATTCCTGCTACTCTTTTTCTTGTCCCTTCCCTTGTTCCTTTCTCACTTGAACATTTTTCTCCCAATTCCCAAGCTAAACAGATGCACCTTGAGACTACACTCTTCAGTGAAATAAATCGGATATGCAGATTTAAATATTACAGTGTTTCTCTGGTGTGAGAACTCGAAGGTGTGAATAACTGTACTCCAGCTACTGGGAAATGGTACTGTAAGGTTAGCTGATAAAGATGTGTTTTTCAGTTTAGTGAGAAGAACAGTTTTATTCTGCACTGTGGATGTCAGTCCTTCTCTGACTTCACAGAAAGACAGCATTTTAGTGCTTTGAGTCTCGCTCTCATCCATCAAACTAAATATTTTTATTAAAATAATCAGCAAAGTGAATCATTTCTTTCACATAAACTGGAAAAGACAGGAGACCGTCAACACGCATCCAAGGCTATGGTGCAAATACATGAAAACATCACACACTGTAGGTTTTGAGTGAACTGGGTAACGATGACTTTACACCTTGGTATTCTGCATGGTGGGGTGCTGCTGGGCTGTCACCCCCTCATGCACAGGACCACTGGCAGGGCCAGGGCCACTCCGACAGGAAACTAAGAGGCAATCTAAATGTGATTAAAAAATTGCAAAAATTAATTTTTAAAAAATATATTACAGTAGAAGACGCATGGCCATTAGCTCCCATCACAGTCCTCCGCCTTGCTCCATCTCTCCTGCCGCTTTCTGAAGCAGCTCTGGAGTGCTCTTTCCTGAGTGTCTCAGCTGAGCTACCCTCGCTGCCCTGAACCATCCAAAATGTTGAACTTTCACAGTCACAGTGACTTTTGGGAAGAGTCAAAACGCCCATAGTGCCAGCTCCAGTGAATAGGGCGGATGAAGCCACACCATGGTTTTTTTATTTGATAGAAATTGCCATATATGGCTGATCAGTGTGGGGTGATCACAAAATACAGTGACTGTTTAAATTAAAAATTTTATTACAGTAAAAGATACGATGCCACAATCCCCTCAAAATATCTGAGACTCCCTTCACTCAAACACACTTCTGTCATCATTCTCGGCCATGCACTTTTTACTGAAATAAATTTTGATTAAATTGGTCTGTTGTTTTGTTGTTTTTATTTAAAGGGTTTTTATATTGATTACCCTTTCTGCTCTCATTCTTATAAGTCAGCAGGAGATTGAGGACTTTTCCAAAAAATGTCATCATTTTAAAGTAAAGCATATTCATTCACCACAGATAAGAAAAGTACTAAATTCCCATGAATTGGCTTTATTTCAGACACGTGGAAGGTAAAGCATCTGCCCGGGGCCCCCCAAAACCAGAGGCATCTAGTGCTCAGGCGTTTCTCTCTCTCTCTCTCTCTCTCTCTCTCTCTCTCTCTCTCTCTCTCTGTCTCTCTCTCTCACACACACACACACACACACATACACACACACCACGTAGACCCATCCACTCACTTGCTAAACAGCCACTTAGTAGTTACTCAGTTACTTAGTTAGCTGTCAAGTTTCTTCAGTGCTCCAAATGCAAGTATGTGGACCTGTGGACCCTTACATTGTCTGATTTGGGCAGAAAATAGCCCCCAGAGCTCTGTATGTTAGAGAAAGCCCCGATGACTTCCCAGCACAGGGAATCTGATCACAGAACAAAATTCCAGCAAATGTGAGGAAAGACCGGGCCCTGGGCACAGCTCTGCACCCTGAAGTATCAACCCCCACCTCTCCGGGCTCCCAGGCAGGAAACAGTTCTTCCTGCTAAGCCCTTCGAGTAGCTGCTTCTGATAGCTGCAACCTAAAATAACAAATAAATACATAAACCACTGTAGAGTCTGGGTGAAGGGGAGCTGGCAATAGGCAAGCTGGTGGGAGAGGTCCACAGCACAGGTGGGGTTCAGGGGTGTGGAAACTGCAGGAAGGAGCCAGGCGCTTGTGGGAAGAGGAGTGGGGAGGAGATAAAGTCACTGTACCCAGCCACAAGACAGACAGAGCTCCTTGCTCATGACCCTTACTACCTCGGGGTCAATAAGTGCAGGTCTCAGCTTGACAAGGAAGAAATGGAAGTGAAATTTCATTCTGGAGGAGGGCTGAGACCCGGGAAAGTGCACGTGTGGTGGTGCTGCTGTGTGTTCTGGTTCATCCTTCACCTCGAAGATAAGAAACAGCCCTGGACTGATAAACATTCCAGGATGCCAAGTACCCCACATTATTGGAATGTGCAGTGCGCGTCTGGTTTTCAGTGCAGTGTCAGAAAACTCCTCCTCCAAAGCAAAGGGAGCTTTTAGCCTGAGCCGGGTATGGTGGACAATGGTTACAGAAAGCAGGCCTGGCGTGTTTACATTTCAGGAAAAGGCATCCCACCCGGAGCCAGGAGCAAGAGGAGCGCTATCAATAACACCTCTTAACTTGTTACAAGTGTGTCCGGGGTCAAGGTGCCACCAATAATTCCTTCACCCAAAGACTGATGATGCCCCACTGTTGGTATTTATTTTATGCCACAAGTGGCTCGCCAGCTCTCAGGGAGCCCAGCTAAAAGCCATTGGTGTGAGGATTTGGCCCTCTTGTTTCTGTCAGACTACAGTGCCCTGCACCAGATTTGCGTCCATTGTGGAGGCCACGTCCAAGGGCCCCTGGCCACTCACGTGGTGCGTTGTGACACTGATGTGTGTCTGTGTCTTTCTTTTTTAAGTCCAATTGAATCTGCTCAAGAGGACCCTCGGGACTGCAGCAGCTCCCCCCCCCCCACGACACGCTGACCACACTCAGCCTGGCCACATGCTGCACAGACAGGGCTTTTGTTTCCTTGGACCGTGCAAAGTGATGCATCATGATTGACTCCATCTCAATCTCTGCAGTGAGGGAGGATGCGAAGTAATGAGGAATCGGGCAGCGAGGCAGTGTCTGAGAGCCTGAGTGCCTGAGAGCAACCACTGCCCCAGGGGAGGTGGACAGGTGTGGACCAGCTGCCAGGCAGGGAAGGTAAAGCCACATAGAGGGAGGTAGGGGGTGTATGACAGTGAGCCTATAGGGCATACCTGCCTGCACACGCCCGCACACACCTGCACACTCACATCCATGCACAGGCCACACGCCCACCACATGCCTATGCACATATTCTAATTCTGGAGCGCTGTGCCAAGACTCTTCCACGCGCACAACCCCACTGACCTGGCCACAGACCCAAGTGGGAGCCTCATGTCATGTAGGATCACATGTGATCCCTAAGAGACCTGGCGCCTGAATAATGTCTGTTAGTTATTTGTTAGTAGCCAACGAGTCCATTGGAAGCCACAGGATTTTGTGGTGTGTGACAGGCAGAATTCTGAGAGGCCCAGGATGGCTCCCCATGCCATCCCCTCTGCTTGAACGTGGACAGTCTCATAACTGGGGTGGGACAGTCACTCCCAGGAAAAGACTCTTTGTAGCTGCCTGGAGAGAGGGTCCAGGCTTTGGAGGAGCCAGCTGCAGTGTAGGGAGAAGGACGTGTGCTACCAACCATGACTGGATTCTGCCAACATCGGGCAGGACGAGCCTGTGAGACTCAGCAGAGCTCCTGGCCTCCCAGAGCCAGCCAGATCTCAGCTCTGGCCTGCAGGACCTGAGCTTCTGCGAGCTGCCTCAGACACTGTCTTATGAGAAATCAGCTACACAGCAACAGAAAATGAAAACAAAGCACAAGGCAGATGATTATTTTGCAACTTCTCCTTTCTTCTCTTTGGCTTGTTCTTCACATCTGGCCACTCACTGTCTCCAGTTCCCTCTGCCTCAACACCATATCTGCCCCCTTCTTTGACAGTAACAGAGCCTCCAAATCACTGGTTGGCAAAGGCCAGGACCTCAGGGAGTCAGCTCAGCTGCTCTCATAAGAAGTCTTGAAAGAAACAGAAATCAAGGTAACCTCAATCTGACTGACTTCCAACTCACTCGTGTTCCTGCACTTGTCCTGACACCGTCACAGCCTCTTATTTATGGAGGACCTTTAGGGTTTCCTTGTGTAGTTCAGGTTGGCCTTGAACTCAGTACACAGTGCAGGCTGGCCTCAAACTCCTGGAGATCCTCCTGTTTCAGCCTTCTGCGTGCTGGGATTGTGAAATATTCCACCACTCCCAGCCATAGGACCTTCTTCAAAGAATATTGGTGATGGACCCCAAACACAATGTTGTGCATAGCCAGAAGTCAGAGTACAGGTACTCCAATGCCAGGTCTTCCCAAGGAAGGAGAAGGAATGGAACATGCTCAGGTAACCTCTAACACTGGACGAAGGAGCCATAACAGCATGTAACACATTTAAGAGCTTGATGCATCACAGTTTTTAGTGCATGTCATGAAATGCTGATTCCCAACACCTGGAGACGCACTGCTTTTATGGAATGACTTTAAAACATCATCCGTTACAGTCACCAGAAAATCACTGGAGCAGCCGCATAGATTACTTATGTCGGTTACCACATTGCCCACAACATTAAGTGTAGACGCTGCATAAGGCATTGAGCCATGGAAGCTAAGAAAACAGTTCTGAGCAGGAAGTATAGAGAAAGACTCTGGAGCAAAAAAGCCATCAGTATCAGTGATAAGGAGCCTGCAGAGGTAAGGGCCACTACCTACAATAATAATAACGTTATGCACAATGATGCTGCCCAGTCCTGGCGGATGAGCTAGTACGGGGCCAGCCCTCCACCATACACAACGTATAGCTGGGTCGTATTTGGGAATCCTGTTTTTCAAGCATAGTTAGACCATGAGCAGTGCAGAATCCAAGAGAAGGGGAAAACAAGCGTGGCAGGAGACTCAAGGAGCAATCGAAATGCATGGTTTAAATTTACATTTTAAAAAACATTACAGTGCAAGACACGCTGCTATCAATCCTCCTGGAAACTCACTTCTCCCAGCATTCCTGCCACTGTCCATGGCAGTTCCAAAAGTCCTGCTTCTTGAGTGTGTTTACAAGGTATGATCAGAACTACAGTGAATGCTGAGGCCTACTCCACTGAACAGAAAGGCAGACTCGTAAAAACCCAAAACTGTGTCTTTGGGATCCACCTCATACAGTGGATCTATCACTTCCCAACTTCCAGTTCTTCCCCCAAGTCAAAATGACCGTGGAAGGTCAACATTCTGAATCAATGCAGGATATCAAGGTAGTCACTACAGCCAACTGAAGACACTCACAAAAGATTTCAGAACTGCTTCCAGAAGTGGCTAAGTTCACAGATAAGCGAGTTCAGAGCCGGGTGGGATATTTCAAGGGAAATGATGACAATGTATCTTTTACTATTAAAAGTTTTTAAAAATCTAATCTCACCGTAGTTTCCCATCACACCTCCTAAACTGGGCTGCCAAGTCCCTGCTTCCTCTGTCCCTCCTCCTTGCTCTCTCTTGCTCACCCCTGCTGACAGGATCCCTTGCCTTGCTTCAAGCTACCCAGTAGTAGCAAGGAGCTTGGGGAAGCCTGCAGCCAGTACACACAAAAGAAGGGAGTCCCTGGGTCATCGTTTCACAGGAACATAAAACTAAAACGAGCCACTTGAGTCACCAAGGAAGTGGCACCTCCAGGTCCAAGCTAAGGATGGTCCATGGTGTCAGCGCCTGCTGGCTGCAGCCTGGAGAGCCCTAAGCCAGGCCCCACAGAATGACACACACATCGCTGGCCACAAGGTCAAGGATAAGTGTGCGCTAGGTTAATCCACTGAGTGGTGGGATACCATGTTATAAAGTAATGGGTAACTAAGACAGGAGACAAGAAAATTAACCAAACCAAGCTGCCTCTTTGAGACTATTAATACAATTCATAACTTCCCATAAAGTTTAATGAAAGGAAAGAGTATAAATGGCAGCTATCAGGAATGACAAAGGGGCTGTCACCACAGATTCTACAGTGTTAAAAAGATAATAAGGTAGAGTCTGAACATGAATAAATTCCAGGACTTACAGGAAATGGTCAAATTATCTGATTAAATATACAACTTATAAAACTGAAGAAGAAATGGGAAATCCAAAAGGTGCTAAATTAGAAAATAGTTGAATTTTCTTAATTGAAAACCCTTGCCCACAAAGAAAATGTCAGGCCCCTATGGTTTCTATCAAATATTTAAAAAGATGTAATACCAACCTTATACAAATTCTTAGAGAATACAGGCAAAAGGAATAGTTCCCACCTATTTCATGATGCCAGCTGTGACAATTTAGATCTACAATGCCCCCCAGATGTCTTGTGGTAGAAGGTGATTGTATCATGGAGGCACTGTGTCCCTCAATGTTTCCGTCCATTGATGAGTTTGGGGCTGAATGTGTGATAGGAGGTGGGGTCTGGTTGGAAGGGGGTTCCTGGGGGCGTGACCTGGAGAGATGCATTCTCACCACTGGCTCCTCCTTTGACTCTCTGCTTCCTGATGGCATCGGGAGGGCAGCTTTGCTCCATCGAGCCCTTCCACCATGATGTTGCTGCCTTAAAAATGGCTTACCGTGGACCAAATCCTCCAAAAACCATAAGCCAAAATTCAGCCCCTCCTCCTTCAGTCTAGGAGTGTCAAGTGTTGTGTATAAGAAACAAGGATGCTAACAATATGACCCTGGTAACAATACTGGGTGCACATGCTAAAAGAAAATTATAGACTAATTACCCTTCAGGGACATAAAACTCTCCATTTCTTCACACTGCGATTTAGCAGTGTATCCTAAGAATAATCCATCAAACGCATCTTTCTGCAATTCACGTTGGGCAACTGAGAAGTCAAACCAATAATAGTCCCCACACAGAAGAGATATGCAGAGACTCCCTAGAACACTTGATGGCCACCTGCCCATGAAGGCTTCAGCATTGAAACCCTCCACAGAATGGACAGATCCCACAGGTCACCTTAGCCACTAAGATAACCCCATGAGTCTGGCACTTGAGACTGGGCATCCTCACTCTGATGTAGGGTAAGGTCACATCTAAGGCAGTGTCACATATGTAGGCAGAAACAATGAACAGAAGACAGAGACAGAAGCCTGGAAGATGGGGGAAAGGCCTGTGAAAATTCTTCCTACCCTCCTGTCCAGTTTTTTTAACATTCAACTTGTATTTCTACTACAAGCAGAAAATTTAAGTTTCTATAGCTATATGGCTAGCAGTGTAGTCTGATGAGAAATACAGATTAGGTAGGTGTTTCCTCTGCTCTTGGGTTGCATGTTGCATAGAAGTCAAAGAGCAAAGGATATAAACCTGCTAAGAGCCAAGTCAGGTCCCTCAAGAAGCCTCATTAAGGACTAAATGTATCACTTTTGCTTTATGAACATTGCAGCTGTTATTTGTAATTAGCTGTCTACCCTGGGTAACCAGGATCTATTGTTTTATTATAAGCATTGTGAGAACAAACTAACAAGAGAGGGTATGGGAGGGACAAGTGCCGGACAAAACAGAAGGGGACAGACACGTGCTGTTTACTCGGAAGTATCACAGTACACAAGCCCGTTATTTTTCAGATAGGTTCAAGACTGAATTTATCAATGGCTGTGGAAGCTGGGTTCCTTTTGAAAGAAAGCAGGTGTTAAAACAATGAGAAATGACCTCCTTCACATCTGGGTCACAGAAGCTGCCTGTGTTTGTGAAAAAAACAGGATAATAATAATAATTTAAAAAACACATCCTGCCTCTGTCTGGTTCCTTTTCGTTTTTTTCTCACACTGGGCAGTTTTATTTATAGAGAATAGAGGCTGCTTATAAGAATATCACACACACACACACACAGAGTTACACTCATTTCCCGGTGGAAGTTATGCTCATTGACGTAAAACGACTTTGGTGTTTGCAAGATCTATTCTTTCTGGAACACTTCACACAGTGTAACCTTCATATGGCTCACATCCCCTTTAGCTTATTAGCACATTCACAACCAAATCTACCAGATCCGATTCATGGCCAGTCCAAAACACGCTGTGGGATGTTACTGGGCCAGCTGGAGGAAGTGGAGGTTCACAGTGAACCTGCCTGCCGCTTGGGAATGTGTCTGGGAAAGTGGGCTCAGCTGTGGCAGGGCTCAAAACGGCTCTGTTCTCAACAATACCTGTGTTCCCATCCAGGAAGGGACAGTTAGGGATACAACCCAAGATTTCTGCCAACTGTAAACTAGGAATGCTGTGCATTGTGATGTGGATTTTGAGGAGATCCTTGTGTTTAAGGCAGGGTCCCCAAGCTCCTGGGCCATGGACCCATACCAACCAAGGAGACCACACAGCACGAGGTGGAGGGTGGGTGGGCCAGCAGAGCTTCATTTGTATTCTCAGCTGCTCTCCACCATCGCATCAAAGCCTGAGCTCCACCTCCTGGTAGACCAGGGGGACTTTAGATTCCCAGAGAAGCTCGAACCCTACTGTGAACTGAGCATGTGAGGGTGCTAGGTTACAAGCTCTTTTGAATCATCCTGAGTGCCCCTCCACTCTCTGCTTGTGGAAAAATTGTCTTCTGTAAAATGCCCTGATGCCAAAAAGTCTGGGGGCCTCTGACTTGAGGGACTGAATACCTGCCACACAACGGCAAGTTGGCTGGGATTTGTGGTCCATGCCTTTGGTACATCATTCATAGAATTGACCTCTGAAGTAAGTAGAACTGTGCCTACCACAAGTTATAGCGCACTTCCCAACTTGGGGTTGCTTAGGAAAAGTCAAAACCCTGACCATTAGAGCTCAGGGTCTCCACCAAGGTCCCACCAGAGTTTACCTACACAGGTCTGGATTCATAAAGCTCACGTTCACCTCTATCCCACTTGCATATGCGTATGTAACAAGGTTAGCATGACATCGTTTTCTTTTTACACAGATGTAACATCAGACATGAAGAGACATGTCACTGCAGATCGTTTAATAGCCAGCGTTTTAAATACTGCTCTTGTGTGCAGTGACTTAGAAGCATAGAAAGTGTTTCTTCCATCTGGTTTAAAGCAGAAGGGTTTCCAATTCACAGTGAACTTCCCCCACCTCTCCACTTTCATCCTTCCCAGCACTTCTCCCGCCACAGGCCCACCTGAGAGCACTCCACACTGGAATGAAAGCCCGCCAGAAGCGGCCCTTCCTTCTGTGCCTTGAAGTGCCCATCAATGAAGGCAGGGCGCAGGTAGTCACTGCTGTCAACTCTTGCACTCTAGACTCGGGATCAATTCAGGCACTCACCCTGGGAAGGCTCCACGCCCCCATGGGCAGCACCACCAGCCTTGTCCAGGCTCTGAGTTTTCACACAAAGGCTATGTGAGCTGACTCTCCCGGACATAAACACGGCAGTCAGATGCTCACTGTGGGACTCGCAGCCATTCTGTGTACTTTTCCCAGCGTGTAAGTTTAAAAACCATTCCAGACACGGTATCTGTGCTTTGAGTGGCACAATGGAAGTGAGTCTTCTCACTGTGTAGACGTTGCTGAAGGTGATTGAAGATGATGGCAAAAGCTGATGTGGTGACACTCACCTGCAGTGCCAACACTCTGGGATTGAGGGGCTGAAGCTAAAGGATCACAGCTTTGAGCCCAGCCTGAGCAGCTTAGTAAGACACTGTCTCAAAATAAAAAATTTTTTAAAAAGTGGCAGGGATGTAGCTCAGTGCAAAGGCCCTGTATTCAATCTCTTGCACAGAGACAGAGATAGAGAGGAGAAGAGGGAGGGGACAAAGAGGAAGGGGAAGGAAGGAGGGAAGAAAGAAAGGAAAAAGAGTGAATAATGACCAGTTTTTCCAGCTGCCCACAGCCCACTCATCATTGGAATTAAATATCCACCTTCTATTTCCACAGAAACTTTACAGCGCACCTTCTCCGTCTTCCTCACCAGACAGACCCAGCACCGTGTGACTTCGGCTTTTCTCCAGAGTCAAAATGACCATGGAGCTCTGTTTCAAATTGATTCGGGACATGGAGCCAACTACATACATAGAGCAACTACAGCTTCCAAAGGGGACTTCCAGAACTGCTTTGTCCACCTTAGCTTTTTGTCACCCCTTGGTGTGTGCATATATATACACATATGTATTACAGTGAACCACAGTTTGCCATTTTAATCATAAATATATAATCCTGTGTCATTAATCATGGTATACAACCATCCCCAATATATTTCCAAATACTTAAAATCACTCCAAACAGAAACTGTGGCAGCTCAGCAGTAGCTCCTCAGCCCATCCCTCCTCCTGCCCTGATAATCTCTAATCTGTCTTTCTCTTCTGTGAATCTGCCCACTGGGGACATTCCTGACTGGGGGTGTCTGTCCTTGGTGTCTGGTTTATCTCAACTGGCATAGCATTGTCAAGCTCCACTGTGCTGTATCCTGTGTCAGGACTTCAGTCCTTTCTGTGGCAGTGTGCTATTCCATGGGACATCAAGGTCACATTTTGCTTATCCACCCACCTGGGCTTCTCATCTTCTCATCAATCCCTTGGTTCATGATTGCACCAATTCTCCTGCTCAAAAGCCTCCACAGCTCTCTGTCTCTTATTGGGTGTCCCCAGTCCTTACCAACAAGCCAATTCTAGGTCAAACAGAAATACTGCCTATTGAACACGATGGTCTCTACTTCTCCTGCGTCTACACCTTTGCTGACATTGCCTCTTCCACCAGAAGGTTCTCCTGCTTCCTCAGGTCAAGGTCCTGCCCACCCTTTACACAGCCAGCTCCAGCCCACCTGCTGCATTACTCTGGCTTCTTCCTCAAGCACACAGAGACCCCACTCTACTCAGCTCCCCCAGGCCATCGCAGTGTGGCATCTGATCCCTTCTTTAGTGCCTCTGCTGTCTGTGCTGTACAGTAAATATCTGCCCAGTGGACCCTGTTCATTCAAAGGACAGAAAGTTGAATCAGGCCTGGCAGCCTCACTATAAGACTGTACCAAAAGACATTTACATTTTACATGAATTAAAACCAATTCCTTATGACAAAATTCAGTACTGAGGAGATGATACTGAACCACGGAGAAGATATTAACTGAAAGGGGAATCAGAATTAATGGGATCTCTGATATCTAGCAAAGCACAGAGCATGGTTTCTATTTTTATGCAGAAAGGAAGCACTGTTACGAACACCGCTGAGACTCATGGGATAGTCTCGGGAACAGGGTCCAGCAGGACAGAGCAGAGCACAGGTCTCCCAAGAGGAGAAAGCCAAGCCACGACTTTGGGAAGTCTCCTCCTTGGGGTCCAGGTTGTGGACAGTGCCCTCCCCTTGGGCTGGCTATGACTGGTGTATGCAGCAGGTAGAGTCTTCCCGTCTTGCTGTCTCACTCTTTCTGTTACTGGGGAAATAGTAGTTAGAGAGGAGTCGGAGGAGCTGGCCCTTGCAGGAGGTGAAGAGACCCCTTCTGATTGAGTAGGGAGTGTGCCCACCTTGTGGCAGGAAAAGGCCCTGCTCACCCTTGCAGTCCAAATTGTCCTGGGCAAAGTCTGCACATGCACAGACAGCTATGGCCTCTGAGTGCTTGTGCTTGGGCTCCAACCTTCAGAGGGATGCAGATGTGGTACAGAACCAAGTCTCCTGCTCTGGCCAGACCATTACGGAGCGATGTAAAGAATCTCAGCAGAGAACCATGGGTCCTGAGTGTGTGACAACTCACTAACAGCAAATGTCTCTGCATGACCCCAGGAAATAGTCCAGACACCTTGCAAGAAGGTGTCACCCAAGAGGGCAAGTGTCACTCAACAGCTCGCCAGCGAAGTCTCACTCGCAATGCCTGCACTTCCGCCTCAAGGACCAGGGCAGGGCTGTGACACTACCCCAACCACAGCCGTGTGCAGGACACTGTCCTCGGTGCGGGGAATAGCTGAGGACAGGGAGGAATGTGTGACAAATGATCGTGTGGCCTGTGATCCACCAAGAAGACTGGGGTGGGGTGCACGCACATAAAGATTTAAAAGGTGATGGCATGTGGGTAATGATGGTGACTGTGCCTTGAGGACAGAACTCACCCCTGCCCCAGTGAGCTGGCTCTGTCACACACAGTGGTCTGTGGGGCACTTCATGGCACAGGCATCAGCCAACGTGTGCCCAAGTAACTTCACCCGTGTTCAGAGATCAGAAGACTCATTGCTAATGGCCAGAAGTCCAGTCAGGAGGGTGTACAAGTTAACCCTGGGGATAAGGCTCCCTTTCCTGCCATATCCACTCAGCTTGAGGCAAGGGTTTTTTCTGAAGTGTAAGGGGTTTGAGAACTCCTATGTTTGGTAACATTTAGCTCATAGAAAACTAGTTTTTAAACAACCAAGGCAACTGCTGCTATCAATACAAGTTTAAAACAGTGAAGATAACAGTTAAGGGGGTACAGTCCTTGAAGCCAGATGCCCAGGTGGTTTGAATTCAACTCTGTGATCAGTTTGAGGCTGGCCTTGGACAGAAGTTGCTTACTAACTCTCTGGTTCTCAGCACCCATGGCGTGTAAATGAGCGTGGAAATACTTCCTGGTAATGAAAAGATCACTGAGTGAATATATGCCAGCTCCTAAATGGCCCCTGGTATGTACTAAACGGCCAATAGGTGAAGCAACCAGCAGAGCTCGCAGGACAGGATGAGGGGAGCTATGCTGGTTCTCCTGGGTTACAGAGTTCAGCAGACCTTGCTTCATTGTTGTCTCATCTTGAAACCTGTGCCGGTGTCTTCGGCACAACAGGTATCTTATAGCTGGGCATGGGAGTACACACCTGTGGCCCCAGCACTCAGGAAGCTGAAGCAAGTGGATCACCATGAGTTCAAGGTCAGCCTGAGCTACATAGTGAGTGCAAATCCAGCCCAGAATACATAGGGAGACCCTATCTCAGAAAACAACAAGCAAAAGACGATGCCATTCTCATTACTGCCTGGAGTCCATCATCAAATAACTGGATTTCTAGAGGAGCTCACTGGTGTGGGCGCACCATTGCATGCTGCCTACCCAACATCGGGGGCTGCCTCTGTCCTGACTGGCTCCCTTTATCTCCCTCTCCATCTCCTCCTGCAGATAAATCCAGCTGGTCCTCTTTTGACCTCCAGATGTTACAGGGTTAGAATAGAAAGCCAACAGTTGTTATGGGCATTCTGTGTCCATGAAGAGAGTCAGCCAACATCCTTACTGCGACAGTCCAAAAGATGGACAGGCGATGCTCTGCCTGATCCCCCAGGGTGTCACTAAGCCACCATGGTCATCAGCTGAAATGGCCTCCCATATCCTCAGAGTCTGGGAGGTCAGGGTCCTTTTACTGGTGAAGCCACTGGACATAGGGTTCTCTATGATTTGCATTGTAACATGCTAATTATACATGAGTTTCTGGAGGATTTCAAATTTGGGAACATTAACTTCAGTGAGTTGAAATATTCTTGGATTGCACTTTTCCCCTAGAATTCTGTAATCAGCGATTCCTTCTTTGTCTGACATTAAAACCTACTGTGGGGCCAAGGATTTAGCTCAGTGGTTCAAGCACTTGCCAGGTAAGTACAAGGTCATGAATTCAATCCCCAGTTCCAAAATAAATAAATAAATTAAATTAAAGTGGTTTTTTTAAAATCCGATTATTTAAAAAAAACATTTAAAAAAAAATAAAACCTACTGTGGAGAAATCTGACCTGAAGCAGATTCTCTGAGAAGCCCAATCATGTATGCAGGACATCCTGGTTTTGCTTGTTCTCTATCATTTGTTCTTAGAATACAGAACTGTTAATATGCATATTAATTCCCTTTGTTTTGGAAACATGGATGGAAAAAAAATCAATTGTGAGATTCTCTTTTAGTTGCTTAAATATGTCCATCTTTTTTTTTTTTTTTTTTCCTTTTCTGTAACTGATTCAAGGCTGTCCTCTAAGTCAGAACTCAGCCGAACAGTACCAAGTCTAGTCATTGGTTCTTCTACTTTTCTCTTCTGGACTGCTTCTGATTTTCATTTGACTTCCTTAGCTGTGTCAACCTTCTTTTCCTCCTCTTTTTGTGGTGCTACAGCCTCAGTAATTCTTGTTTTATTAAGTAAATGCTCTGATTAGCGTTTCCTGTCACAAGAAACACACATAAAAAATGTCTTTTCTTTTCTTTGATTCTTCATATGCTTCTCGCAGTCCTTTCTCTTCCAGTTTCAATGCCCTCTGAGATTTGAGTACGCCATTTCGGTGTATTTTATTCGTATTTAGCATGTGTTGTCTTGACGAATCTACCGTTTGCTTATAAAGTGAGTGAGCTCTCTTTGACCCTCTGCCCACTGAGTGATTCCCGAGCTGCCTCACTGTTACCCACTCTTCCACGGCCTGGGCACCCTGGGCACCCAGTGAGGACGAGCCCTACCCGCCTTGTCTGTGCAAGGCCAGCGCTCTGCTTTCTCTCTGAGATCCGGTTTCCAGCAAACTCTTTATCCCACCAGCGCTTCTCAGGGGGGCAGCCTACTCCTACGACACCGTGCCTTTTGGCTTGAATTTTGCCTCATGTCCTGCAGGCTCCTAGAAAACAGCCAGCCACTTCCCCGCTCCCCTCGGATCCTGCAGGTAGGAAGGGCAGCTTTCTATCCCGGATCGGTTTCCTCCCCAGTGGGGTTCCCAGGGCGTGGGCTGAGCTTTGGCCACTTATTCACAGAGCGCAGAGTTTCAGGTCTGTAGTGCAGACTACTCGTATTTCTCACTCAACTCCTCCAGTATTGAGTGTGCGCTGGTTTCCAGTCCTCTTCTGCTAGTTTCATCAGTAACCGTGGTTGGGGGGAGCGAGCCTGTGCCCCCATGCAGTCTAGCATTCTCATGCGATGCCTCACCACGCTCCCCACTGTTCAGTTCTTTCGGAAAGTGCAGGTCCTGGGGTTTCCAAATAAATCTCAACATCGCTAAGGATGAAGAAAGACCAGCAGGGCTGAGGGCGCTGCGGACCAGGCAGCAGGAGGAGCACACGCGGGGACACGAGCCCCTCACCCCACTCTTGGGAAGCAGAGGGACCCACCGCGCGCCCCTGCCAAGCGCTCACAGCACCCGCTCAAGTCCTGCCAGCTGTTACCATGGCAACAAGGTTCAAGAGCGCAGGCGCCAAGCGCTCAGAGCTGAAGCACCGCCCTCAGAGCAGCATTGCGCAGGCGCAGCGTCCCGTTGCTAGGGCCCCTCACGCCAGCAAAGTTGAGGCTCCTCTACCGCTTAGCTCCAGCGAGCGAACTCCGCTCCCTGCCTTTGCGCCCGAACTGTGAGGCGCCCCAGCTGTCGACCTTCCCTACCCTCAGTGGCAGGCTGTTTCTGGTCTCTGTCGGTCCCTCTAAAGAACCGGCAACCCCTGAACCCCTAGGCGCTCCTGGTGGTGCCTCACCTTCGCGGTTGGCCTGTCTTCTGAGAGGAAAGGAAGGATTCCCGGCGGGCCAGGAGAAGACTGAAAGTAGCCAGCCATGTCGAACGCGTAAGTGATGGGCTCTGGCTATCACCACGGGTTGGGATATGATTCCTCTCCTCCTCCTCCTCCTCCTCCTCCTCCTCCTCCTCCTCCTCCTCCTCCTCCTCCTCCTCCTCCTCCTCCTCCTCCTCCTCCTCCTCCTCCTTCTCCTCCTCCTCCACCACCACCACCACCTCTTCCTCCTCTTCCTCCTCCTCCTTCTCTTTCTTTTTAACTGTTAGCAGAGTCAGTATGTCTCAGGTTGGAGTGTCCACTCTTGTGAACAAGACTATTCCACACTTAGAGCTCCGCTCTTTCCTGTGCACACTGCACCCTTGCTGGTGTGTTGCTGAGAAGCTTCCGGTCATCTTCCACAATGATCAATAAGTTGCTTGTGAAAACTCTCAGCTGCCAAAACTTCCGTCAGTCCAGAACTTGAGGAAGCATCGTTTGCTTAAGTCCCTAACTTTAAACCCTACTTTTAAACCCTGCTGCGTGGTTTTAGGGAAGAGACATCGCATCCCCTTACAAGGCGTGTTTAAAATCCAAGGAGCATTTTCACATCCCTTGTCCCCTCCCTCAGGCAGCCCTCGTGTCCAGGGCAGGTATCCTCATGCAAATTTGCCTTCTGGGGAAGCGTGGGCACTGGGCAGCTGGAAATGCCGCAGACAAGCTGCTGCAGGAGGTGGGGTCTGTTTTAAAACCACTGCACCATAACTTTAAAAACCACCTTGCAGTCGTTAGAAATATAAAATGATGCATCCGCGTAACAACGTAATAACGTGCAGAATCCAACAACAGCAACTCTCACAGTGGCAAAAGGGTAGGGACAACCCGGGTTCCTCCGTCACCCTTGGAGAACTGGCTGCCAGTCAAAAGTAGCGGCCATGCTACAGCGTGGCTGTCCTTTGCAAACATGAGCTAAGCTGACGCCTCCAGCCACAAAAGGCTGCATAATCCATGATTCTGTGCACACAGGGTCCACAGCTTACGCTTCCTCTCAACCATGTTGCCAGTGACCAGTTCACCGTGGTGGGGAAGCATGTGGGTTCAGTAGGATTTTCAGCGCTGCTCTTTTCTCTGGCAACACGCACATTTCCCAGTGAGCCCCTTGGCCATGACGAGGACAGTGCACATACCACAGAGTGCATGGTGCTGTGCTGGGATGACCCACACATTAGGACACATTAAGTGTATGAGGTGTGACTGAAAAGTGTAGTGTGCATTTCAGTTTTTTAAAATATATCACAATAAAAGACTTGTTGGCATGAATCCCCCTCAAAATACTTCCTGCTTTGGATTCAATGCAATCCCGATAAAAATACCATCAACATACCTCATAGATCTCGAGAAATCAATCCTAAAATTCATCTGGAACCAGAAGAGACCTAGAATAGCAAGGACAGTTCTAAGCAGCAAAGGCAAGGCAGGAGGCATCACAATCCCTGACTTGAAGTTATACTACAAAGCAACAGTAGTAAAATCAACATGGTATTGGAATCAAAACAGAGCCGAAGATCAATGGAATAGATTAGAAGATACAACCACAACTACAAACACACTCAACCACCTCATCTTTGATAAAGGGGCCAAACAGGTTCACTGGAAGAATGACAGTCTCTTTAATAAATGGTGTTGGAAAAACTGGCTCTCCATATGCCGAAAACTAAAACTAGACCCATGACTGTCACCATATACTAAAATAAAATCTAAATGGATCAAAGATCTAAATATTAAAACAGAAACACTAAATCTATTGGAAGACAAATTGGGTAAAAACCTTGAAGACATAGGGGTAGGTAGAGAATTCATGAACAAGACTCAAACCACACGGGAAATACTTCCCAGAGTCAATAACTGGGATCACATCTTATTAAAAAGTTTCTGTACATCGAAAGAAATCTCTAACATAGTGAAAAGAAAACCCACAAACTGGGAAAAAATCCTAGTGAACTGTCCCTCAGACAAAGGACTTCTGTCTAAAACATACAAAGAATTTAAAAAAATCAGACCCCCAAAATTCAAAGACCCCATCCAAAAATGGGCATCGGAGATGAATAAACAATTTTCAGATGAAGAAATACAAATGGCAAATAAATATATGAAAAAATGTTTAGCATCACTAGTCATTAGAGAAATGCGAATTAAAACCACACTGAGATTTCATCTCACTCCTGAAAGAATGGCCAAGATCAAGAAAATCACCAACAACAAATGCTGGAGAGGCTGTGGGGAAAAAGGAACTCTCCTGCACTGTTGGTGGGAGTGTTGACTGGTGCAACCATTGTGGAGGTCAGCCTGGAGATTTCTCAGAAAGCTGGGACTGGAAGCACCATTTGACCCAGCTATTCCACTCCTAGGCATATTCTCAGAAGAACTGAAAGCATCAGACCACAGTGATATATGTGCACCCATGTTTATAGCAGCACAATTTGTAATAGCCAGATCTTGGAAACAACCTAAGTGTCCATCAACTGAGGAATGGATAAAAAAGTTGTGGTATTTTTATATAATGGAGTACTACTCAGCTATAAAGAATGATCACACTGAGACATTTATAAATAAATGGACGCAGCTCGAGACCATACTTATAAGTGAAATAAATCAAACTCACCTGTATAAATACCGAATAGTTTCCCTAGTGTAAGAAACGATAAGAATACATGAAAGTACGTGGTAATCATGATTCCCAGTCACACTGGTTTGAAGCCATATGATGTTTTCACTCATTCCTTGGAATGGTTTTAATTTGGGTGTTTTTATTTTATTGTCTGTGGTACTACAAATGACTATTTTGAAGAGAATAAGAGCGTAATAGCTAGCACTGATTTAATATCATCCTGTTTTGAAGCCCCATCAAGTTTTTGTTCATTTGTTTCCATCGGTTCTAACATGTGGTACCTTATTACATCCTAATGTATGCGATAGTATAAGCAAGCTTTTTATAGACAAAGAGATAATATAGAAATTGATGTTTGGTTTCTGCTAGCTGGTTCTAAATTCCCTGCAACAATTTCATTCTCTTGAATGGTCTCACACTGTCTTGATAAATTTGAGGCTATAGTATACGAAGTTAGACTCAAATAGTTCAAGGAAAGAGTCACTATGGTAACTACTATTAATGTCAAGCTATCTGGGGGTGAAACACAATGATGGTTAAATTTTTCGATTCTGACCAGTGTTGTTATATTGATACATTCTTTTTTTTTTAATCTCAGTCTCCCCCCGCCCTTTTTCTTTCCTTTTTTTTAAAAAAATTAATTTATTTCTTAGTATCTTTTAACTAAGGGAAAATTAAATTAAAAATAGTGTGATAGATTATAGTAATTTTTTTTGTTGCCCTATTAACCTGATTTGAACCCCTGTAGTGTTCTCCACATCTTGTTCTGACTGATTTTATTATATTCTGTTTCACTTAATAGTATCAAGTTTGAGGGTGTAGGCAACCATTTGGAAGGCAACCAGATATTCTATGATGCCCGTTATTATTTGACTATTATCTTCTTTGAAATCCTGTAAGCTCTCCAATGTGGCTTTATTGGTCTTATGTACAGTTTTGTTCAATTCTTTTATACTAGCTGATATAGGCTACTCTTTTTAGGATAACAAGAGGCATAATGGTAACCATTGTTGATCACCTAGTAATCCCCCCCACTTTATTTTTTATTTATTTTTTTTTTCATTTTATGCTATGTCCATCCTCCTAATCTAAATGACTCTGTTTTGCTTTGTCACATTGGGTTTTTCTTTGGTCCGTCTTGTTTTTTGTTTTTTGGCCTTTTTTTCAATCATTTTTCTTTTCCTCTTCAAAGAAAAAGTTAAAAAAAACTGTGGAAGTAATGGAAACTAAAATGCGCGATTGTTAGTGTAAAAAAAAGAGGAAGGAAAGTGATCTCAAGGATATAACTGCAAGTTTATTTAAATGTGTAGGAAAGAGAACCATATTGCTGAGTTTTTCTTGGATCATTGAACAGAACTGACTGCAATCTCACTGTATTAATCTCCACTTTGTATGCTTTAATTTTGTAATCTGATAGCTGTTTGTAAGTTGACAATGTGTGATGTATTAACTGATGAACTCTTACTGTATGTTTTTTCTCTTGAAATTCTGTGTTGCTTCTAGCCTTTTACTGTCTTGCTTCGTTTAGTTTTGTTTTTCTCTTTTAAATAAAAAAAAATCCTTGATAATACTTCCTGCTTTGAATACATTGATCCCATCATTCTTGACACTTTCTAAAGCAGCTCTGAAGTCTTCGTGAATGTCTTTACTTGCATTCGTATGACTGCCTTGAAGCCCTAGGTTGATTCAAAATATTTGCCATAATGGTCATTTGGACTTTAGGGAGGAGCCCAAAGCCACATGGTGGCAGATCCAGTGACAGAGGTGGATGAGGACCCAGCGTCATGCTTTACAAGCTGCCTTTCCACCAGCTAGTGCTTGGTCACAGCATTCACATTTTTTACCCACCTCATGAAGACACACAGGAAAGAGGACACCCAGAACTGCTGCGGAAGGCAGTGAGGACAAGGGGATGAGTGTGCTTGAGGTCGGGGGAGGGTTTTGAGGGGGATTCGTGGTGGCGCATTTAGTGTAATCATTTTTAAAATGAAACAGTCACTGTGCTTTTCAATCAGCCCTTGCACAAAACCCACTGTTGGTGTGATATTTTCAACTCACAGCAACTTTAATCAAAGTGCAAACCCATACACAGTCAAGGAACACCTGTCTAGGAGGTTTCTGGGCACAGAGAGGCAGAGCAGGATTAGTGGTGGCTAAGGGTCAGGAGGACTAGGGACTGGGGAGGGATCGTATCATGGGTATGGGTTCCTTTGGCAGTGATGGAAAGCTTCTAGAATCAGACAGTGGGGACAGTGGTTCAGTGCGGTGCCTGTCCTGTAAGCCATGGACTAACCCGAGGGGACAGTGCAGCTGACAGTATGCAGGGCGTGTCTCCTGATGCTCTTGTGATAGCCTGTCTTGCCACCCCCCTGCCTTGTGTTGTATCATAAGATGGCCAGGTGGGACCACGTGGAGGTGGCAGAGTGGTGAGGCAGCCTCACAGGGAGATGGCACCAGAGCTGAGGTAGTACAGGCACCATGGCCAGGTCTCTTGAAGTGCAGCATGTGACAGGGTGATGGCCCGTGGGTCCTCCTGTGGAAGGAGACACATGGACGAGGACTTGGCTGGAAGACAGAAAGCTGGAGACAATCCCTAGGAACAGGCGTGGCAGAAAGAGGCAGAGTCTCCTTGCCAGGCTGAGAGAGACAGGAAAAGACACAGCGATCCGTGTGCTCACGGAGTGACTTTGTATTTCCCCACCAGCCAACAACCTTGCCCGCTCTCTCCAAAATGTGCCCTCCCAGAGTATGGCAAATGAGCCAGAGAGAGGCTGGAGCCCAAACAGCAGGACCTGGATGGTTCAAGTCCCCAGGACTGTCTCAGCCCAAAGGCCCAGCTGGGGTCAGCTGGGTGTGGCCATCCTGCCAGGTGACTCACACTGAAGCCGGTGCAGGAGCATGTTTACCTTCCCTGGCTGGGGCTGCCACACCATCATTCCAGGCCCCCTGGGATTATATCCGTATGTGGTATTGGGGTTCCTGGTGGGAAGAGGAGCTCCTCAGCCTCAGTGGGCTCCAGCGTATCCCACTGCACCATGGTGTGTGCAGCCCTCACGGGTGGTGCTCACTGTTTGTGCTCCTTGCAGAGGTAAATGTCCTGATGCATAAGGTGCCTTTGATCTCTTGCTTTCTATTCTGCCCAGGGATTTAAAAATCCCAACAGCACTTACTTAAAATCTTCAGTTTATTATTCGCAGCTTCTTGGTAATAAGAAATCTATCCATCAGCTCAAGATGTGGCTGGCTTTATATCTTGACTCTTGAGATAGGCACGTTCTGCTTGTTTCCATGGTCTGCATCCTGGAATTTTCTTCAGCTAGGTCTTATGTGCCTCCCACCATGATAATTCTCAAATATTGAGGTTCTTTATTGGTACTGCTAATGGGAAATCTTTTTTTCTTTCTTTCTCTTCACACTTTATTTGTATGTTTTAGCTAAATCTTGCAACTTTGCAGTACTGACTGACTCATTGTTTTTGCTACTGATTTCCATAGCTTTTGCCATTTATAAACCGTGGTAGCAAAAATCTCTTGTGTCCATCTCATGTGTGGCTCCTTGGTGCTTTTTCACTCTGAGTTTCCTCTTCGGTGTCTGGTTTTTTCATGACACATAAAGTTCTCACTGTCTAGTGGAGTGTGGCAGGGGTCTCGCTTAGGTGGGGGCTGGCACAGTCTACTCATCTCATTGCCTGCAGCCGTGACTCATGGGTTTGATGCTGTCTTTCTAGGCAAGGTCAAACATTCCCAGATGTAGAGCCTCAGGCAGCCTGGTTCTCCTTCCCTGGGTTGAAAGGAGCAGTGCTTTTGCCCTGACGCTGTGCTCTGTTTGTTCAATGGGATTTCAGCTCAGAGTTCTAAACAAAGTCTGTTTTCCTGCCTGGCTTAGGCCCCAAGCCCTATTTAGTCCAGAAAACAAATCAAGCACTTTTCTGTTGTATGAGAGTGACTGAGGAGCCTGTTAGCCTGCCTGGCCGGGCTTTGGTGATCTGACACACGGTGTTCATCTCTTCTACCCTTCCTGACTTTGCACTCTGCAGGGGGGCATTGATGCGTGGCTATTGTTTGTTGTATAGAGGCTACTGGTCACCTTTCACAGGATCCTTTTTCCTTCTTCTCCCATCTGCTTTACTTTCTCAGGCCTGGCATGCAGAACACTAGAATATTCCAGGTGCTTGAACAGACGTGATATGTTGCTTTTGTTGTCATTCTTTTCTAAGGCATTACTGGCGTTACTGGTAGGGCTCTGATCAGTAGCTCTGGTTATTAATTACTAACGATGCAAAGAGTATCCTGTGCTGAAGGAATTCTAATTTTTTCACAATGTTCTCTTTTATAATGAAGTTGTCTAGCAGAGTTCTATTTCACTAATAATACTTTTCCCCCTGCCCCTCTTTCATTGCAGTACTGAGGGATTAAACCCAGGGCCTTTGCACTAAGACACTTTGGGAACTCTGGTACTTGAATACCCTGGGGATGAGCACCAGGGGCAGAGTTCAGTGTCCTAAGCAGGAGGATGAGGCAGCAAGAGTGTTGTTTGTTTGAGTCACATCATCTTGGACACCAAGTCTGTGCCCATCGGTCCATGCCTGTGCCCCTTGCTTGCTTTCCTCCTGGTGACCAGGAAGTGGCCAAGTTCAGTGGTCAGAGCATAAACTCTGGAGCAAACTGCCTGGGTACAAATCATACATTCAAATCAAACGACATTAGACAATACCTGTGCCTCGGGTTCCTCATCTGTAAATTTGACTGATTAAGGATTTCATTTCCAGAATTTCCTTCTGGTTCTTTTTCAGAGCCTCCATCATTTTACTGAAGTAATCTTTCCTATCCTGTATTGTCTTTCTTAATTTATTCAACTGTTTGTGTCTTCATTGGGTCACTTTAATGATTGATTCATTCAGCTGCTTATTTGTTTCTTCTTTGATTATATTGATTATCTTAAAGAGTTTTTAAAATTCTTTGGCATTCTAATCCACTTCTGTATTTGTGAGATCAGTTTTAGGGAAGTTGTGATTTTTGGTGGTGTTGTTGGCATTTTATTGCTATGTTTTCTCATGAAAGAGAGTAACTATTAGTAACATCAGTGTCTAAGGAACCAGCACATACAAGGCAGAACTGATGGGGCAAGTATATTCAAAGCAAGAGAAAGTATTTTGAGGGCATTGAAAGTATTTTAACAACCACGTGTCTATTTCTGTAATACAATTCAAAATTTAAACATTCATCGTATTTTTAATCAAATCTCATATCAACATATTATTTAAAACTTATGTAAAAAAAGCTGCCAGCTATTTTGCATTGGGTGTTTTTTGGTATTTTTATTTACTTTTAATTAAATGTTTATTTGTGTGTGTTTGCAGTACTCAGTGATTACATCCATGTGGGGAGTTGATACATGTATGTAAACGTGTCTCAATCCTTTTCCCTCCCTTCCCCTCCGCCATTTTTCCATGTGCTTATTGGCCATTCATACTTCTTTTGGAAAGTGTTTGATCAGTTCATTTGACCGCTTTTTGGTATGATTATTTGCTTTGGGTGGTTCATTTATATATTCTTAATATTAATCCACTACCAGAAAAATACGCAGTAAAGATTTTCCCACACACACTAGGTCAGCTCTTCACTCTTCCTTTGCTATAGAAGCTTTTTAATTCGATGTAGCCCCATTTGGTGACATTCTATACTAATTCTGTGATTTTGGTCCTATTTTGGATTTTTTTTTTTTTTCGCTTATATGGTTATATTCAAATGTTTCCCCGTGTTTTCTTCAGAAGGTTCAAGGTCTTCTATCCAGGTCATTGGTCCATTTTAAGCTCAGTTGCTATAGCAAGTTAGTCTTCTACTCTGCATGTCCATACTATTTATCCCAGCACCTTTTCTTAAAGAGGCTGCCTTTTCTCCGGCATATGTTTTTGGCCTCTTTGTGAAAAACTCAGGTGGTCATAGATGTGTGGGTTTGTGTCTATGACTTCCATTCCATTCTGTTAGTCTGCCATCTGTTTTTTGTGCCAGTACCATGTTATTTTTGTCACTTAGGGCCTTGGAGTGTAGTTTGAAATCTGAGCTTGTGCTGCCTGTAGAATTACTTTTCTTGCTCAGCAATTACTTAGGCTATTCTGGTTTTTTTGTGTTTCTGTGTGAATTTTAGGATTTATTTTCTAGCTTTATGAAGAAGGTTGTTTGCATTTTAATAGTCATTGCATTGAATCTGTAGGTTTCTTTTGGTAATGTGGCCATTTTCACAAAATTAATTTTTCCAATTCTTAGCAGAGGAGGGCTTTCCATTTTTCTCATCTTCTTTAATTTCTGTCTTTTGTGTTCAGTAATTTTCATTACAGAGCTTTTGCACCTCCTTGGTTAGGTTGGTTCCTAGATACTTAATGTTTTAAGCTATAGAAAATGGTATTGACTTTTTTATTTCTTTCTTGGTACATTCTTTATTAGTGTACAGTTAAAACTATTGATTTTTCTGTGTCCTTTTTTACATTTTTTATGTTATTGATGCATTTTATATATACACAATGATAACATTCATCATAGGGAATTTTTACCTGTACATGATATATCTTGCTCCTTCTTTCTTATTGATTTTGTATCCTGCCACTTTGATGAATTTATCAAATCTAAAAGTCTTCTGGTAGCTTTCTAGGTCTTCCATATAGAGATGTGTATCATATGCTAATAGTGATAATTTGACCTCCTCCTTTCCTATTCATGCAGCTGGTATTTCTTTCTCTTTCTTGATTGCCCTGGTTACAGCCTCAAGTCCAGTGCTGAACAGGGCTGGTGAGAGCAGATACTCTTGCTTGTTCCCAGTTTCACAGAAAATACTTGCAGTTTTTCCCTGTTCATTATGGTCCTGGCTGTAGGTATGTCATATATGGTTTTTATCAATTTGAGGTAAGATCTATCTAAACCCAATTTCATTAAGGTTTTTTTATACAAAGAATGCTAGATTTTTTTCAAAAGCCTTTTGTGCATTCACTGAGATGGTAATGTAGTTTTTATCCCTGATTCCACTTATGTAGTGTAATTCATTTCTTGATTTACATATGTGAAACCATGCTTGCATCCCTGGAATGAAATCATCTTGGTCATACTGTATGATCTCTTTGATGTGTTGCTGAATTGTGTTTATAAAGATCTTATTGAGGATTCTTGCATTAATATCTATTAATGATATCATTGCCTGAAATTGTCTTCTTTTTCATACATTACTGTTGAGTCCTTGTCTGGTTTTGTCCTTAAGTTAATGCTGTCTGCACAAAACGAATTTAAAAGCATTCCCTTTCTATTACATGGAGAGGTTTGAGGAGAATCTGTGATAGTTTTTCTCTAAAGATTTGATGAAATTCAGTAATAAATCAGTCAGGTCCCAGGATTTTCTCAATTTGAAGAGTTTTAATTAGTACATGAATCCTGTTGCTTGTGACCGATCTGCATACATTTGTTAGAACTTACTAATTCAGTGTAGGTAGGCAATATGTGACTAAAAATTTATGAACTTCTGGATTCTCCAGTAGATTGGATTATAATTTTCAAAGTAATTTCTGATAATCTTATGGATTTCAATAATGTGTGCTATAATTTCCCACAGTAATCATTTGGTAGTCATAGCAGTGGTCATAACCAAATCACAAGCTTGTCAGAATATAAATTGTCTAGAGAGCCTTTCGGCCACGTCCAGTACCCTGAGGTCTTACTTCACTGCATGTGATATTTGGTAACAGCCGATGGCTAGCAGAGTAAGTCCCTGACTTCTGAATACTCAAGTCGGGAACTTGCACAGTGTACTGTGTACGACTCCCAGGTGCACTGCTTAAGGCTCACTGGGTTGGATTACAACAAATTAAATTTACAAACATTTTCCTGGAATAGACGTCATTCATCAATTGGGGGTTACTGTATATAACCCTGTCAAAATCATTTTGACTTGTTAAAGTGTCTACGCTCTGTGTCTCTCCTCAGGATGTATAATAAAATGTGGCACCAGACCCAGGAAGCCCTCAATTCTTTGCTTGATAAAGAATCTCAGAACATAATAGAACCACAAAGAAGTCAAGTCTTCATCTTCCAGATGCTGGCCACCTTCTACATCAAATACGTGCAGATATTCAGGAACCTGGAGAACATCTATGACCAGATAGTCCATCCGCAGAAGCGAATACTGATCCGGAAGATACTGGACAGCGTGATGGGCCGCATCCTGGAACTGAAGAATGACATGGTAGAGTTGGAACTGACTGAGTTCCATTATTTTGATGATATCTTACAGGACCTGAAGTTGGCTCCCGTAAGTACAGCAGAGAACTTTCTTTTTTTGGAAATAAGATACATAGACCTGTACCCAATATGCTTCTAGATTTTCTAGACACATTTACCTACTACTTAATGGTTATATTCAAAGCCTAAATGTTTCCCCACCTCAGTCACACCGTACTATCACGAACCAGGTTTAGGTGCCCTCTGTTTTTGATTCAGGCAAATCTTACACAGTCCTGGGGTCAGTTAGGTACAGGGGTCTGGTCTTATTGGGCCCCCTGGTTTCTGTCCAGGACTTTTGCAGTGGAGTAGGTTGATCTGTAATACTATCCTGTAGCCCAACTCCCCACCCCCAGAGCAATGTCCCCTTCCCTCTGTGTTCCTGGAAGTCTGTCTCTAACCTTGAACGTCCTTGTCCTTGTCTCCTGAATGGGAAGCCTGTTGGTCACTGGGTCTTTCTTCCCAAGTGGGTGGTGCTGCTTCTGTGCGTGGGTCACGATGTTGTATGCTGACCCCTGTTCCTTGGGCTCCCTCTTCCCCTGGACCATTCCCAGCTGGCACCTACTAACCAAGACAGTGTTCTTGGGTGTTCAGCCCCTGCCACTGCCCTTCTGAGCTTGGCCATCTGGTGCCCACCTGAAATGGCTTCTGACATTCGGTCTGGCCAGGTCTTCCAGTGCACCTCCTTAGGGCCTTGGGTTCTATGAGTTCACCTTTCATTTTGTGATGAATATTTCCCTAAAGTAAAATTTTAAAAACACATTTAATGTTTTATATGGAGTTCAATGTTTCTTTGTTTTAAAATTATTTGGGCTTTCATAAAAGTAGTATTTCCTTCAGTGATAAACTCTTCTAGTATAATTAAATGATTTTATTGAATGGGTTGAAGAGAATAACCAAAATGAATTAAAATGTTAAGATCCCTCCAAATTGTGCATGCTTGTTATGCTCATTTATAAGAGCAGGAATTAATTGCCAGACATGGTGGTCAGGAGTGCTCCACTCCACGTGTGAAAATAGAAAGAACCACCCAGGATAAATGTGAAACCATTGGCTATCAGATCACATTCCTAGATCTAATCAGTGAAGTAATATTAAATTTATAGATCTAACTTCAATGATGTTAAGCAGTATCTCTAAACATAAGGACCGATGAGCTTGTCGGATTTATATATAGATCCCTTCCATTTTCCTGCTGTCCACACCACCTTGGCTGACCCCTCTGCCAATGGGTCATCTTCATAAAGGTCAGGGGTTCTTGCTGTCCTCATGGACCCACTGTCACCTGGTGACAGGTGAGCAGAAGGAACCCTTCCTGGCAGGGGATTGCACAGTGCTGGAAATAGTGACTGAGCCATGTGGCAAGGGTCACTGAAGCTCAGGTGGCCAGAGACTCAATCAACAGAAGTGGCTCTTTGAACAGTACCCTGAAGAAGGAGTTACTTGCAAGCCAGCCCTGGGGATTTCTATGCATTTCACAGGGACCAGACCATGGGCATCCTCTGTGACTTGACATCCATGGGCAGCTCCCAGCTCATTGCACAGTGGCACCTGTGTCCTGATACAGCTGGCTGGGGCCCTGGGAAGTTGGGCCACTTGGTCCCTCCCTGGAGGGATTCTGAAAGCAAAACAGAGGAAGTAAGCATGAGGTTCATCTCTGGCCTAAACTGCAGTCTCCTGGACTTCTTAGGAATTGGAGGCTCAGTTATGCAAGTGTTATGAACAGTAGAGAAGACATTTTTTGGTGAGAAACAGGAGATAAAGTAAGGCAGAGAAAACAAAAACAGATTCAGTAAGAAAAGGAGAAGTAAATGGAGGAGCCTTAAATGTCTTGTCATCCTTGTCCCTGCCTCAGTTACTCGTAAGGTTCCCAAAGTCCATCATATTTGGGCTGAACTAGCCCAAGGACTGTTCCTGGAACCTGCCCTGATGGGTCCTCCTTGGCAGAGAAAGTAGGCAAGTGAAGGTTCCTCTACTCCTGAAATTTCTGGGATTCCACGCCATACAGAATGAGAAGCCCCAGGTGTCTGAGTGAACGTAAGAGGTACCTGGGTAGAGATCCAGTATCTCTTTCCCTGCTTCCTTTCTCAACTGCACTGTCTCCTCAGCATTCCAACTATGAAGCTCTTATCTCTGTGTCCTATGTGGCCCAGATCAATAAAGTTGTGTTGGAAAAGTTGGCAAAGTACAACACCTAAATATACTTTTTTAATAAATAATGTCATAGCATCAGATGAGTATAACTGTTCCTCAGTATAACTGTTCCTCTCTGATTTCCCCCCATGCCTTCAGAGCACACTCACCCAAGGGACCCTGGAAGCTCACTCTCAGATTATCCCAAAGGGTCATGGTCCTAAAAAAGGATTGATGTTCAAAAGCCATTGCCACCTCCTAGATTCCTGAGGATACTGTCCTTCTCAGCCATGGGGTGAAACCGACACCCCTTGGGAGTCACCTGTCTTGGTTATTGCTGACAAAAAATACTTGACACTCAAAATGAAGGAAGGAAATGTTTACTTAGCTTACAGTTTGTGGAGGTTTCAGTCCATACTCAGTTGGTTCCAATGCAAGATGATGTGGCAGAGGGCAACTGTTTATGGTGGCCATAAGCAACAAGAATGAAAAGGACAAAAGGGAAAAGCAAACCTCCTTCCCTCCCTTATATTGTATGCTTTGCCCCTGGGTGGGTGCAGCACTCACACCACCAATTCCAATGCTATACAACAAACCAATCACAAACACTAGATTCAGATGCCTTCAAAAGGCGCATCCCCCATGAACACAGAAGACTTTGGAGGGACATCCAGACACAAATGATAGCACACCCTGAATCAAGAAAAAAGAAACTAACTCAGGAGACCCAGCCAGGTGTCCAGGAAGCAACCATCGAGGCTGGTATCATCTAGGATGATGCTTCTCCGCTAGGCAAGGGATGTCTCCACACTCCCAATTGTTAAACTTGGACTGGGAAATATTTCTTCAGCCTCTGCTAACTTGAAATATTTGGCAATACACACAAGGGTAGAGCAAATTTTTATACTTACTGCATAAAAAATGTCTCCCAATAAACCAAATTAATCTTCTAAAACATTTTTGTAATATGCTAATTTGGGTTAAAAATAAACCAAAATTAAGAGAAAAATAAATAAAAAAAAATAGCAGGATACATTATAGTCACCTACTTTGATTTCCTATTAACTTGATTTGAAATCCTATATTGCCCTCACCATCTTGTTTTGACTGATTTTCCCCTATTCTGCTTTGCTTGATAGTACCAAGTTCGAAAGCATAGGCAAAACTATGAAGACAGTAAGATTCATTATGACGCCCATTCTGGTTGACTATTATCTTCTTTTAAAGTCCTGTAATGTCTCCAATGCTTTGGTTTTACTCTTTACTGTTTTGTTCAATTTTATTATAACTGGCAATTCTTCTTAAAATAGCAAGAGGCAGTATGGTAACCATTGTTGATCACCTTGTATTTTGTTTTTACATTATCTATTATGTCCATCCTTTTGATTTGACTATGTTCTGATATGTCGCATTTGGTTTTACTCTCTTCAAAAAAAGTAATAAGAACTGTGGGAGTAATAAAACCCAAAATGTGTAATAGTCATTGTACAAAAGAAAAGAAAAGAAAGTGTTCTAAAGGTTATAACTGCATATATGTTTAAGTGTATAAGATAGATAACCATATTACTGAGTTTTTTTGGATCATTGAACAAAACTGTTTGCACTCTCACTGTTTGAAAGTCCACTTTATATGCTTCAATTTGAACAACTTGAACAACTATTTCTAAGATGAAAAAATAAATAAATAAAACCAAATTATTAGGAAAAAATGTGTGACCATTTTACATCCAAAGTGACAGTGCTGGTGATAAATTATTCAGTTTAACTAAAAGATCTCTGTAGTATGATATGCTACTATCCTGATTTGAGCCATTATTTTAGATATATGAGATAATATTATATTTCTTGAAAGGAAGTCATGAAGTAATACTAATTCTTTGAGACTTGATTGATATGGAAACCAAGATTTGACTTTTTTTTTTTTTTGTACCAGGAATCAAACTCATGACCTTGTGCTTGGCAGCCAGGCACTTACACCACTGAGCTAAATTCCTAGCTTGGCTTTTTGTGTCCCTTTGGTGGCAGTGAGTTCACTCCCTCCACGGGCCTTTATAGAATGGGGCAGGAAACCCAGGGTCTTGGATCTACTCAGTCTTGCTCTGTGTTTTAGGTGGATTTCAGTTCTGGAATCATAACAACCACATTCTTCTGTTTGTTCTTCCTCTTCTCCAGCAACAATTAGATATTCCCATACCCAAGTATTTTTTGAAGGAGAAGTTAGAAGCCATAAAAGAAAGAGAGAAGATCCTCACACAGATATTAGCAGAGAGTGGACTAAATGTTCCTGACATGGTTTGTATCATTTTAATAAACATTTTTTAAAAACCTATAGAACTTCTTCTTCCTGCTGCTCCTGGTTATATGAGAAACAATTAAATTATTCACAATGTAAGAAGCTGCATAACTTTTGGATGTGTCCTCAGTGACACATAATCATTATCTTTTGAGAGTTTAAAAATAGAGATCAAAGAGTAATGTGTTGGTTATATGAGGATGTCTAAGATGGATAGATGAGCAAATTTTCATGTCCAATTCACCTAGCTAAAATACTGTCCATCTAAGATCATTAAGTACCCTCTGTCATCAAAGGAACTTGAAGATGACCACGGTTTCTCAGATGCTTGCTGGCCTTTGCAGGCCTCTGGTGTAGGGATGTGTGGATCACTGGAAAGCAGAGTTTGTAGGGACGAGAAAGAGAAGCTGTCAGGACACAGGCCATCCTTCTGCCTGGCAAGGCTGACATGCATGTAAGAGATGTTCGCTGCCTGTGAAGTGAGAGCCTCGTGCTTCTGCCTGAACCTGCTGGCCTGGCAGCAGTGGGCCCTGCAAGCTGGGCACTGCAGAGCAAGAGGGGCACATATAGGCACCATGCAGAGCCTGCAAAGACAGAGCAGGGTGAAAGTAACAATCGGCATGACGTTCCTCCTACAGATAGGCCCTGCCACACATTGCTAGCCTGGGTCATAGTGTTAAGGAAAATCCAGGCTCATGCAGGGATGGTGGAGACAGAAGTGCCAGGACATGGGTGAAGGCCAGCTGAGCACTGTCTCGCTTTGCACTGGTAGGCTCTGTGCTGGAGAGAAGGGCTGCTGTTCTCGGCACACACCTGCCCACCAGAGTGGGGCTCATTCTATCAATACAGTATGATTGCAAAAGCCCTTCCTGACCACATAAATCAAGCTGACCATAGTCACTCCTTCCCAGGCCCTCCCTAGACCTCTGGCCTCTCATCTACATTATAAGTCCCTTGAAGTCTGCTCCAAGGCTGGATTGGATGTTTGCAGTTGTCCCAGCCATCCCCTCATTGTGCTTTCTGTCCTTGCATGTGGTGGACATCATTTAGTCCCCACAGGAACCCTCAGTGCTGGGCAATGAGGGGCAGTGCAGAAATCTGCCAAGATTTTATAGGAAAGACAGAGAAGGGAGATTGCCTTACCCATTGAGAGATGTCAGGTTCCCTGTAGCCCAAGGGCATTCCTTGCCCCTTTGCTGCCTTCCTGGGCCCCCTGCTCCCCTTAAATTGCCAATTGCTTCAGTTCATGTGCATTTCACACCCCAAGAAGAATTTCGATAAGTGAAAATTACTGCCCATCTCCTATCATTTGAATGCTTAACATCCACTGGTTGGTTTGTTTGTTTGGACAGTGCTGGGAGTCCAACCCATGACCCTGCATATGTTAGGCAAGCATTCTGTCACTGAGCTCCACCTCAGCTCTAATATCCACTATGGAGGTCTCCATAAGTGCTCAACAATCTTTGTCATGCTGAATAGCCTACCCCTGGACAGAATGATTCAAACACGGCTGATGGTATCAGAGTGACAGAACAGAATTAATGTGGATAATTGCAGTGCTAACAGTTGCTAGGTACCCACCACATACAGCAGTGCTCTTGCATATGCTGCTGATTTGACACCAAAATAGCATTTGTTTTCATTCCGATATGCAAAGCCCATAATTCAAAACGTGTGCTCCCTGTGCATTTGAGGCAGTGAAAACAAAACTGGGAAAATCACTGTATGAGCACACTCTCTCCTAGCAACCTCGTTCCTTCTGCCACCTTGAGAGGCTGCAGGGGAGGCAGGGGGTCTCTCAGCGGGAGCTTGTGTGGGTTACTCTAATTCTGGGCACCTCACTTTTCTCGCTCCTGAGGAGTCACAGTGACCCCACAGGTTACCCATGTGAGCCAGAGGAAAAGGATGCAGCCCCTGTGAGACCTCAGCAGCTATCTCTACCTCTCCTCCTCAGTCCTTCCTGTGTCCCCACCACCACCAACAGCAGCACCACACACTGCCTCTCTGGTAGGACAGGGGAGGAAGCAGTTGTCCTGGGCACAGGGTCTGGGTGATAAATGAAGCCTCCACGCTGATGACCCCGGCTGGTCATCCTGAGCTGGCCACATGCCTAGCCCCCTTCTCCAGGGACAGCAGTGAGTCCTCGCCCTGGGCCCTCTCCTGGCACTCACAGACCTCCGGGTGCTCCCAGAACCCTTGCTTGGGTCCCTTTCCCCCCCACACACAAACCAGCACAACTGCACCTGGCCTGAGAGCCTCGCGATTGACGACTTGAGCCCGTTGCTTCTGTTTTAATACCATTCATCAGGTCTGGATGGTTCTCAGACACAAATTCATAGACTGTGGAAGATAATTCACATGTAAAACAAATGCTCCTAAAATGAGTTCACTGCGAGTTGTGTTCACTAAGTCTACCTGTAACTGATTTTAAACCCAGCATTTTTTTGACATATGTTTAAAATTTTTAGTTCTTATATTAGAGGTGTGTTTTGATTTCTGATCCTACTATTAAGTCATTGAAATATTTGGCAGCAGTTTCAAATTTTATTGACTCTTTTGTTGACATTTATTTGTATAAATTGCTGCAACCTGAAATATTGTAGCACTAATTAGTGTTTTGTTTGGAAGAGAAGAAGGAGGTGAGTGGCCTTTAAATTTCAGGTCACACATGCCACAGTATCAGAATATTCATAATTCACTGGGAAGGGAACCAGTATCATGTGGTGACCCTTAGCAGAGAGCGTCACAGTGAGTAATTGATGGGTAAATAAAGTGGGACCAAACTCTGCTGAATGTCTAGCTTGGCTTTTTTTTTTTTTTTTTAACTTATTTTTGTATAAGAGACATTTCCCTGAGTGCCCCTTCAGGTCCTCAGTCTCACTTCGAACACACTACCCTCTCCGTTCTTGCCATTTTCTGAAGCAGTTTCTGGAAGTCCTTTTTCTTGAGTGGACTTGGGAGATGTGATCAAAAATATAGTGACTGCTGCTGCGGAGCACCATCCACCAGAAAGGGGGCTCAAAAACACACTACAGTGTCCTCATCCACCTCATTTAGCTCTCTGTGACTTCCGGTTCTTGCCAGTGTCAAAATGATCATGGAGGATCAATGTTTTGAGTTGATTCAGGACATCAAGGCAGCCAGGACAGGGCAACAAAAGACAGGAAGGAGGACTCCACAGCTGCTGCACAAAGTGACAAGAGCCCTGGGATGAGTGTGCAAAGCAAGGGGAGGATTTGATGGCATTTAATGGCAGTGTGTCCTTTGTTGTGTTAAATTTCTTATTTATGAACCACTGTTTTGATCACACCGTTTGATTACACACGTTAGGATGCTGACACTCAACTTATCCTGTATCTTGTAGAAAATCACCATGAAGCCGATGCCCTTGGAAGAGGCCATTAAGTTGCTCCAGATTGCTGAGCGGGCACGGCAAGGTCGCCTACGAGCTTTGTTCATGAAGCAAATCTATCTCCAGGAGTACAGAGCAAAGCAGGCCAAGCTCCTCGGACAACAAGTAGCAGACGCTGCAGCTGCTGCGGTCCGGATTCAGAAGGTGCGCGCCTGGGACTCACTGGGGGAGCGGGCTGGGGGAGCGGGTTTCCTATGTGGCCTCCCTCCATCTGGGGAACGGATGAGACGTGAGCGCCAAAACCCAAAACTCCGAGGTCCTACTTCAGGAGTAATGGGCTTAGTCAATCAATTCCAGACAGACTCGTTGAGTTGTCCTGGAAAAACCACTAGCTAAATTTGATCATGTTTAAAATTTTCATCCCACTAGCTACTAAACAGAGCATTTAATCAAATATCTTTAAAGACCATTTGTATTTGTTGTAAAGAATGTTGCTAAAATCCAGGGAGGGGATAAATCCTTAAAGAGGTCTTTTAATATGCACGCATGCGCAGACGTGACCTCAGAAGGGCAGAGCAAGGATTCATGACTGAGAGCTTCCGGGAAAGTACGTAATTTTAAAAATCCCAGCAACCGTCCCTTGTAGACAGATCACCAGTGTTCCTTCTAGAAATAGCTGCTTCTCCGCGTCAAAAGAGCCCCACACGTTTAGCCCCATCTCCTTCCCCTGGAGCCCAGGGTTACGTATGGGAAGCAAAGATATAGTGTGGCACAGATTAGAGTTAGGACTGAGAGAAAGCAAGGGTAAGGACGGAAAATGGAGCCACACGATCAGAATTCTGTCCCTAATTATGTCTGATTGGGAGGGGAGAAGGAGGTCGGAAAGATAGACGAAAGCTTATTTTCTTTCAAGTTTCCATGGGGCTATAAAGTTTTAGCATCTGAGTTATAAACTTGGGATGCATAATTCTTAGGATATTTCCCCACATTACTTTGGAAATTTTTCCGTTAAAGCCATGAAGAGGCCCTTAGAACTAGCCCCTCTCTCCTGCCTGCTAAAGTTTCTCTCAAGGCAAACCAGGTAGGGAACTTTCTGAATGAAAGTGAGAAAGTCAGTTCTGAGTCATCTTTTCTTTAAAAACTTGTTTCCTGTAATCCCAGCAGAAAAAAACATTCCATCAACACATTTGTGCCCAGCCTGGAGTTTATGATCATTAGGGCGGGTGGCATGTGACATTTATATGGGGAAAGCTGTGTGGTCAGATTTGCTTTGTGTAGTCATCGAGCAGCCCTGTGTTCTGTTTCAGGTTTGGCGAGGTTTCCATCAGTGCAGGAAAACGGAGAGAGAGAGAGAAGAGGAGATGGTATTCCTGGGAATGGTGAGTTTCCCTGTGGGCAGGATCTGGCTTCTTCACAGTGCCAGATGTCACAAAACTCGCATCTTGTCTGGAGGATTTTAGGGAAAGAAAGGAAACAAATTGGGCAAATGAGTGAAGAGAAGCCCAGGGGGAGGGGATCTGGGGAGGTAGAGAGGCAGGGCTTGGCCCTCCAGAACTCCAGACGAGGTCAGAGCCCTCCCAGCTTGGACAGGGACAGGCAGTGCCATGAGCTGCTCCGGCCCGATGCCAGCTGTGCACCCTTCTTTACTGGGATCCGGTGGTCTTGGGCATGGGTTTCCTTGATAAGGCTAGATCAGAATGGAGCATGGGGAAGTCTCCATGGTGATAACTAAATCATAGAGCTGAGTGGGCATATTAGTTCTCTCTTGCCATACATCCACGTCACCGCAAACGGTAGCTTAGGCAATACCCACCCGTCTTCTTGCAGTCCTGTGCTCTAGCTGAGTTCTCTTCCTGGGGCTCACAAGGCTACCTCGGTAATGTGGGCCGGGCTGATCTCACCTGAGATTTGGCTGGGAAAGGTCTTTGTCCAAACTTGTGTGGTTGTTGGCAGGACCCAGTTCCCCCTGGGCCACCAGACCAGGGGCCTCATTTCCTTACCAGCCCATGAAGGAGGGGCCTCTCTGATGCCCAGGGGCTTCACTGAAGCCAACAGGGAAAGCAAGGATGCTTCCAGTCTTGCTGACTGGCATGAAGTGCCGGCCCATCCCCTCTGCCCTGCTGTGTGGGTTGGAAGCAGGTTGGAGGGGATTCCAGCAGCAGGTGAGGAGCAGGGGGCCGGGTGTACAGGGGGCCATACCAGGGTCTGGCTGCAGCAAAGCAGTTTCCTGTGGGTTCACACCCTGGAACACAAGGCCTTGCACAGGGCTGGCTGGTCCCCACGTGGCTCTTGCTAGCACAGGGAGCTTCTGCTGCCAGGGCAGCCCTCCTGCTTCCTTTCCTACTGGCACTGCTGCCCGCTGGGCTCTCTCCCTGGAGAAGCTCCAAATGCATTGCTGTCCCTTTCTGTAGGATCGCCCTGCATGTGTTCCATGCCAGTTCTTACACCCCTGTGAGCATTTTTTATACCTTTAACTACATATTTGTACTACATAATAATTAGATTCATCACGGGGAGTTGGTGCTTGTACATAATACACCTCAATTCCTTTTATACCCTTGTTCCCTAACCCCATCTCTTGATCTTCCCATCTGAAAAAGATTTCATTCCCTTTGTCTTAACTATCTTGTATTTTGCTCTTTAAATTATTTGTAATTATTATTGGGTTTCTCACATAAGAAAAGTGATGTGATATTTAAACTTGCAACTGGTTTATTTCACTTAACACAATGGTCTCAAGTTACATCCATTTTTCTACAAATTACTCAAATGTATCTTTGTTTATGGCAGAGTAGTACTCTACCATGTGTAAATACCACGTTTATCTATTCATCTGTTGATGGTCATCCAAGATTTGGATACAAGTTGTGCTACTGAGTGCCTATGGGTCTCTGTAATAGGATGTCTGATACTTTCAGAAAGAGACTTAGAAGGAGAATAGCTGGGTTGAATGGGGTTTCTAGTTTTAGTTTTCTGAATCATCACCATACTGATTTCCACTATGGTTGTGCTACTTTATACTCCGACCCATGTAGCAGGGTTCCTTTTCCCCCAAAACCTCACCAGCGTTTGTTATTATCTGATTTCTCCATGATGGTGGTTCCTTCTGGAACAAGATGAATCTCAGTGCTATTTTAATTTGCACTCCTCTCCTGGTCAGAGATGCTGAATATTATTTCTCGTGGTCAGACCCATAGAAACAGGAAGTAGTGGCAGTTCTGTGTGAGTGAGTGGCTCTGAGTGAGAAAGAAACGGAGTTGGTGTTTAATAGAGACAGAGTCTGGTTAGCAGGGTGACAGGGTTCTAGCAATCAGTTACATGACAATGTGAACACAGCAAACAATAGTTAACTGTGTGCTAAAAAATGAATTAAGGTAGTAAATTTTATTTTATGTGGGGTTTTTTAACTATGATTTTAAAATTTTTTAGATTTTATTAGGGTATTAAAATGTGTGCTGATACATAAATCTTTGACTATTTGCTGCTCGTCAAAAAAAAAATACAAGCTAAAAATTAAGAGACTGCTGTCTTTCTTGGACTCCTAAGATGTCATTCATTGTAAAATGCACCATTATTGGTAAGAGCCATTAAGAAAAAAAGATGCTTCTAAATAAATCAGAACACACCCTTGACATACCCACCCCTAATTTAGGTTAAGTTAAACTGTGAGAAATGTGCATCCCGAGATTGGTAAAATAAAGCGATCTGTCTTACTAGCAAAACTAAGGATGAAAAATACAATTATCAACAGGGTGGGATAAGATGCTTATTTTCATAGGAGATGAATTAAATTGAGTCAACTTTTCTGAAAACATGTCGAGATGCAGTGAGATCCTTAAAGTATTTATGAGCTTCACGCTCAACTTCTGTTTCCCTTTTAGTGACTCATCAGAAATAGAAATTGGTGTGCATAGGCATGCTAGGTTCCGCCGCATGAGACTCTGTCAGCCCAGCCAGGCATCTGCCCAACAGATGCTGGACCCTAAAAGTGAAGGTGCATCCCTCCGGTACTATCGCGGTCTTCTTCCAAGCCCGATTTGAACTTCCGGCTTTTCACACAGGTGACAGCGTTCCCCCAATCAGCTGTCAATACTTCACTCTGCCCGCCCCTTCAAACCCCACCCCCTGTCAAACCTAATAAAAACCCACCACTCCTTTGTCTGCCCCAGAGGAAGCTTGCACTCTTCTGCACCCTTCACGTGCCCGCAGTAAAGGCCTTTTTCTTTTTCCTGTCTTGACTTCTCTGCTGCGTCAAGAAAAACCTACCAGGCGTTCTTCATATTTATTCCTTAGATATATTTACTGATAAGAAAATGGAAATAGTAGTTATTATTGTCTTCCCCAATGTCAGATCTTGAAGACCCCTAAAAAGCCTTCATCATCCTGTAATGATTTGATTAGTTCTATAATAGGCAGTATGTATTTAATGTGTGTAACGATGGGGACAACTATTTGGAAGAAACTACAGACAATTAGATAGACAGTGAAGATCTCCAGTGGACTTGCTTTGAAATCTGTATTTCTTTAAACTGTTTTTTTTTAAACTGTTTTGTTCTGTTTTGATATGTTTAATCTTACCCTCTTTAAGATATAAAACAAGTGTGTAGGACTGATATTACTAAGTTTTTGTTAGATCATTGAGCAGAACTGTTAGCAGTGTCACTATTTGAATGTCATTTTACATACTTTAATTTTGTGACCTGAACAGCTATTTCTAAGATGACAATATGTAACTTATCAACTGGCAATTTCTTATTTTTCTGTAATTCTTTATTATTTCTACCCTTTATTATCTCCATGTATTTTTTTGGTCTCTTTCTCTTTAAATAAAAAAAAGAAATAAAAGAAAAAGAAAATGGAAATAACCAACCCCAGTGCTACAGGGGGTATGTGGTGAAATAATTTATGGTGGCCTTACACAATATGGTGGTCAAAATATGTTTATAACTAACTTTCAATGTCATGAAAATTTAGGAGATACAGCTGTAGATATTCCAACTAAGTATATTCACTGAGTGAATGAATCCAACTAAGTATTTTTTAAAAAGAAAGAATGCTAAGCTGGAACCAAGCTCATGTTTTAATGGGTGAACTTTGACTTATTTTTCATTGGTATCTTCTATAACAGGCAAACTTTACTTTGTCAATTAGAAATATCCCCTTTCACTTTTCCCCTCAAATCTCTAATCTGCTTGGCCTATATGAGAGGTACAGATAAAGAGTGTTATGGCAAAAACATGTCTATGTCTCATTTTCTACTTCAAACACTGACATCAAGAGATTCAACCCTGGGTATTCCAAATTTGGTGTGAAATTTAGCATGAGCAGCATTTTTGACTCTGTGCTGCTTATTTAGGTAAATGTCTGTGTAGCATGACTCAGCCCGCGTTCACTGAGCGACTATAAGTCTTCACAAAACATGAGCTCAGGTGGTCCTCAGTGCTCCTGTTTTTATACTAAAGTGTTAATAATCGACACACAGAAAGATAAAATGACCTGTTTTCATGTCTTTGATTCCTGTTTTACTTTGTCGTCTGTATGTGCTCGGCTGAAGTGAAAGTTGTTCCCATGTCTCACTAGCGTTCAGATGATATGAAGAGAAGGAATCACTTATCTGTCATGTTCCCATGTGACTTCTTCAATATCATTTTTCCCAAAGTATGCGTCCTGTAGGCATCACATGTTCTATTGAAATTGTACACTGTTGAGAAATATATGGATTCAATTTTTAAAAGAATGTTATCTGCTGTGCTCTCACCGATGACCATAAAAAATCCATTACCCCTAATCTAAGACATATTTTCAATTGAATAGATTTTCCACTGTGTCACTGATTAAGATATTGCTTGCTCATTTTAAAATTTCATGTTTCCATTAGTTCACTTTATTTCATTAGACCGATGTAAAAACCATCGACTTATCGGATCAAACTGTATTCGTATCTTTATGAGACTGTTGGCACATTTTCAGGAGCGTTTCTGTTTAGTAACAGAACCCAAAATTAGAGCAAGGGACATCGTTACACCACGCCTTCAATTCCTGACCTAATGTTTCCTTGACCATTGCCACATAAATGACTTTTTTCACCATTTTAAATATTTATCTAAAAATCTACAAAGGGAAATAAATAGTACTCTAAAAAATAACATGCGCAGTCATTTTAATTGGCAGGGCCAATGGAGTGGATCGAGAAGAAAGAAACTTAATGAGCGTAATACATTTCATGCTCTGGACCCCTTCGAAGCAATTTGTCCAGCAGTCCCAACCGTCGTGTATTTTATGTTCCTCCGAAGCAATCAGTGTTTGCATTATAATGAAGAACACTGGGGACACTCACTGAAGGGGGAGACCTGCCACTCCTACATGCATCGGCTGGCTCCTAAAAGCACCGTAAAACCCTGCTTACTTTCAGAATCTGCCATGAAACAAGCTATATTCTAGATTGCTTTGAGGCCAATAAATTAGCCTTCTTTCTTATTAACAAAGAACCCCCAGTAGCCACAGGGGTGCCCCAGTGCCAGGAGTCTCTGCCTGAGGCCCAGGCAGAGAGTTCTGTGCTGCTGCCCTCATGTCACTGGGTTCCTCCTTGGGGACAACTGTCAGTGCCATGTGGATGGAGGAGCTAAATACCGTGCTCTTTCATGTTCACACATGAATTTCAAATGGAATTATGTAGGCCAGGTCATGTGTATTGTTCTTCATGTTAGGCTCTAAGTGACTTCCCTTTCCTTTCTCCTTTCTTTCTTCCTTCCTTCCATTATTTTTTTCTTTCTGTAGTACTGGAGACTGAATCCAGAGCTACATCCCCAGCCTTTCTCTATTTTTTGAAGCAGACACTCAACTAAATACTGAATTTCCCAGTCTGGGCTTGAATTTGCAGTCCTCCTGCCTCAGCCTCCTAGAGTTCTCGGATTACAGGCATGGGCCACCATGACCAGTTTCTAAGTGATATTTGATTGCTTCTCAAAATCTTAATTGATTCTCGATCCTCAAAAAATAAATTTGCCAGGACTTGTGGGGTTCTTTTTTGCATCGTATTTGTTTTGTGAGGCCCTTTGCAGAAGAGCTGTCCCCCACGTGTCCTGGGGAAGGCAGAACACCACAGACAGTACACAGCTCCTGCAAAGGTTACCCCACAGTGGTGCTCTGAGAACCCGGCACCTGGGGTGGCCAGCTGGGGATCAGAGGCGGGCAACTGGCCATGAGTATGTAGAGGCAGGCAGACGCTGGTTCAAAGGCCTGCTCTGCACTGCACCAGTGAAGGGGCCCTAAGGACACATATGCTGTCACCGTGAGCCTCAGTCTCTCCCCTGTGAGCTGGGGGAGGTGCTGCTGTGAGAGCTGCTCTAGATGTGGGTGAAGGCCAAGCCTGGAGCGTGAAAGAGGATGCACCCTCCAGGCCCGGTGGGTAGGGTCACCTTGGAAAATCATAATTCACCCTCTCGATGACCGGATGACTTCCAAAACCGAAAAGCATCAGGCAATATAGTTCTTGTGTGTCACAAAACACACATGTTTCAGAATAAATTCTTGACTGAAAATACGTGTATGACCAATTTCAAAATATAAAATCCCTTGGCATTGTTTGCCATTCATTGCTAAAGCCATGAGCCGCAAAGGCGTCTGCTGAAAGGGTGGTATGGGAAAGCCCTGGAGGGCGGGTCTATTATGCATTCACCTGATCCAGCACAGGGGACGCCCTGGAGATGCCCACGGTGACAGGTGCAGCTTCCCGCTGGCACCAGGGAAACAGTGGCAGTCAGAACAAGCATCCCCTCCCGGCACCAATGCACATGGAAGGCGGTAGACACCCTGGGCAGAGGGAATCTGAGAGAGTGACCCTGAGGGGTCCCACGGTCTCAAGTGTCCATGCTGAGAGGCGTTGATTAGAATAAAGCAAGTCACTCTCTGCTTTTCCCTTAAGTGGAATTTGACAACCTAGTTCCCTGGGAGTCTGTGGTTTGACTTCTGTTCTTTTTCTTATTCTTATTTTTATTGTATCTTCTTCTTATTTTCCTGCTTAATTCTCGCCCACCATCTGTGATGATGGGAGACTGGCAGAGTCCTCCTCCTCGTTGTGCTCCTCTTTGTCCCCTGGCCCCAGGACTCCCACATCTCCCATGTCGTGCAGGACACTTGCCTCTGTGTACCTCCCTGAGGGCCCTTTGCAGAGTCGCCACGCGGGCTCAGAGTCCAGTCCTGCTGACAGGCAGTGTGGACCAGCATGGCCTCCACCTCTCTCCCTGTCTCGTAGGTTTCCGTGCTGTGCCTGCGACCTGCAGATGGTAATAGTACCCGGCTTTGTGCTCAGGTTGAGCAAATCACGAACGTAAAGCTCTTAAAATAGCACCCGGATGTAGCAAGCTTAGCTGTTTGCCCTTATTTTTTTTCAAGCATTTTGTAATCATGAGTTTCAATGTTCACATCTTTCATAATTCAAAAAGTGCTTATTAAATTCCCATCTTAAAAAGCTATTTCAAGTGGAAATGATGGTGCAGGTCTATAATCCCAGCACTCAAGAGGCCGAGACAGGAGGAGTGGCACAAATTTGAGGCCAGCCTGTCTCAAAAAACCAAATAAATATTCAAGTTAGAAAATATTTTTTAAAAGCTAATGTCACTACGAGAGCAAGGTATAGGGACACAGGATTGTCATACGCACAGAGGGGAGTGGGCATCGTACACGACGTCACAACTGCACTTTTTTAAAAAGCGTGATTGGGGCACCCGTGAGAAATCATTTTCAGACAAAATAGCTTAAACCCAATGAAACCATCAGCGAGAAGAGGCTGCGATGTGCAGAGAACAAGAGCAAAGATACCAGGAAGCAATGCCTCGGGCTCAATCCCGACCTGCCACTGCCTGGCTGTGTGGCTCTAGAGAAGTTCCTTGACCTTTCTGTGCTTCTGTGTCCTCATATAAAAAGTGAAACTAATCACACTACCTACCCTGAAAGGCTGTGATGAGGAAGAAATGGTTAACCCTTGTAAACCATATAAAATTGTACTTGGCAAACCGTAAGCACCCTGGAAGTGTTTACTTCAAATCTCTGTCTTTAAAGAAAGCAGCACAGAGGCAGCTGGTAAAACCTCCCCCACTAACCAGTCCCAAGCTCAATGAGGCACTGGTCTCCTGTGCTTCTTGCATAAGCAAATTTTTTGAAAAGCCTTTTTTAAGGACTGAGACTTAGCAGACGAGGGCATTTTTTAAAAATTCTTTAATACTTTTGTACTTGCTAAAATCCTGGATTCTGAAAGAAATGTTTGGCCTGACCTTCTGTGCCAGGCAGGCTCTTCTGGCTGGGCTGGGGGGCTACGGTGGATGTGGGAGATTCGGTAGAAACCAGATGCAGACACTGATGTGGACTCTGAAACGCAGTGCTGAAACTGAGTGGCCGATTCCATAAACCGAGCACCAGTGCCAGCTGTACTGTCTGGACGTGGACCAGCCAAGGCGTGGCCGTCTGCAGCGGGAGGTGACCCCTGTGCAGAACAGGACTGGAAGCCCATGGCTCCACCCGCCTGGGACCCACATGTCCCTTCCCCTGGCTGCTGTGGCTTCCTTGGGTGACAACCCGCCCACCCCAGACAAGGAGTCTCTCCAGAAAGCTGCCAGCATTCAAATGCTTATTTGCAAGTATATTTGGGACTGATAAATGGAACGGACTGCCATTTGGACTAATGTCCATTTTCTCTCACTAATTTGAACAAGGATTTTTAAAGACAAAGCCCATCAAACATTAGATAAGCATTTAAGTTAATGGACCGTGTCGTCCTATTTGCCCACAAACTCAGGGACTGTCGTCTGATGTCCTATTTTCACGGCAACATCAATTATTAATATGTATATTTTTGCTGACAGAGGACCTCGCTACAAATGTAGGTTTCGTTATCCTGTTCTGGGTCATTAGCAGTGGAAAGCTTGTAAATATAATGGTTTATTCACACGGGAAGCCTTCATTAAGATGCATTACTCTACAGCTGATGTACTTCAGTATATAGTACATTTCTGTGTTCACGAGCTGCCCTTAATATTAGCAATTTATTTTTAAATGAGTTGCTGTGTGTGTAGTGAGTTAACAAATTCGAATTCCATGTGACCAGCGTTGCTAAAGAGGAAAAGATGTATTAGCCTGAAGGAAATGCTGCTCATTAAAACAGGATTTAAATATGTTATAACCTTTAAATTCAAAAACAGTTGGAGGAGGAAGCTTCAAATGACCCAGATGGGATTTTGCTGGAGAAAGTCTCCATCAAGAAACATGGCTTTGAGTGCCGACATATTCATGGCACAGCATGGGGACACAGTAGTCAAGGGACCCATGGAACTGGAAACTTGCTAGCCACAGAATGACTCGGATTCTGAGCCTCCCTTCACGCATCTGCTTGGTGGGATCCTCATGCAATGAGGGCATTGCTAACGGGTGTATAATGGTCCGCTCAAGAGTAAAATATAGGAAGTGCAGGAGATCTATCCGTAGAGAGGCCACAAGACTCCCTTTTGTCCCGAACACATCAAGTTGACAATGTTATGGGGAAAAGTGCAGGCCTTGAAACACCGCCCCTACCCCAAGGTAAAAACCTGAGGTCCTGTAAGGTAAAGAAGCAAACAAGTTACATAATTTGAGCATGCGCAATTTGAGTTTCTTTGTTCTTTATCTCAGTAAAAGCTGCTTGCTTAGGCTGGCAGGGCAGCAGCCATTGTGCTAACCCTTAGTGTGTGTGACCCTTTATTTTCCCTTTGCTTGTAGAACCCCAACATCTATCCACACACCAAGACCCCCAGAATCCAGCTGAGGGCCTGGATCCCATGGCAGTGCCCCCTATGAGTCCAGCTGGAGGCCTCGAGCCCATGACAAGGTCTCATGCAAGTCTGTATCAAGGATAGGAAGGCCCAAAGGTCAGGTATGGAAGCTAGAAAGTCTGTACCAGAAGGAGCTGTGCCAGCAGCTGAGGGATCTTCACTGGAGCCAGGAAGTGATGCTCAAGATAAGGACCAGAGCTCCCCCAAAAAGTACCATAGCCATCCTCAGTGACAGTGAGGACCTGAGCTCCTCTGATGATAACAGCCAAGTTCTTATCAGGAAAGAAGTTCGACAGTCTCTCCCAGGAGAACTAATGGCAACAGGAGAACCAACAGCACCATGGAGAACCAACAACACTATAAACAACACTACTACTTCCTCTTCCGTTCTCCTCTTATATTGATAACAGTCCTCAGGTGGGCCGTCCACACTCAGGACCACGATGACTGAGCCCAGGTGGTGGTACAAGTCGACTACTAGTTATCAGTCCACCACAGGATGTGAATGCCAGCTGGAAGATACAGGATAGGGATATGTGGGACAGGACATTGCCCCCACGGAGTGGGCAGGAAACCCCACAGAGAGCTGAATGTCTTCTACCTCACGTACAGCTCAGCGAAGTGTTAGAAAGTTTGCCGAACACCTCTTACAGAGCTATAGACAGGGCACAGGTCAGTCCATCACCTGCTCTTCTTAAACATGAGGGATGAAAGGAGAAAGAGCCAGCTCCAATCCAGCTGTCTGCATCTGTGAAGGAAATTCACAAATGACACCAGCACTGATGTCACTGGGGAGGACAGGGCCTTTGTGGAATGCGTGGAGAATCTGAATGCAGAAGCTGAAAAGTTTAGGCCATTTAGGGGCACAGATCTATCTTAGCATCTTCATAAAAGCTGATGAGTTTAAAATGGGCATTGGGAAAGTTGATCAATGTCTGAATTATCAATTTCTGTTTCATACCTTTAAAATTTAAAACCATTACTGGAAGATACAAAGATTGGATTTTATTGTAAGTGATTAAGTAAAAGAAATTTCTTTGCTTGGTTTTTGACATAAAACATACAGTATAAGAAAAAGTTGGGCTTGGTGACACATGCCTGCAATCTCATCCCTCGGGAAGCTGAGGCAGGAGGATTACCTTGAGTCTGAGGTCAGCCTGGGCTACACAGTGGGTTCAAGGCCCACCTGGACTATAGAGCAGGACCCTGAAAAAACAAAACAAACAAATAAAAAAGATCATGTCTTGAGCACCTGGATAGTGAAGTTATTTAGACCATTTTGTCCTAACCTTACCCTTTAAAGTGATTTTATAACCCTCATTCTGTACTCACTCTTCAAGTATATCAGGCTTTTCCCTCCTCTCGTTAAACTGAACTGAGAAGATCATCTCATTTCCTAAATTTGTCTAACGTGAAGTTTGTAAAGTATTCTACACGATTTTCTTTTCTCGTTTGGCTTGGCTTTGGCCTAGGGTGTGCATTCTCCTGCATCCGCATGGTCTCTCTTCCTCCTCCTCCTCCTCCTATGGAGACCACGAGGAGCGCTGTGGAGTTGGGGTGCACAGGTCTGTGGGTATACAACGTGAACTGAATCCTTCCTCATTTTCTTTCAGAGAAGTTGATTTAAATTCGTAGTGCCGCTCATGTCTTTTGTTAAGTCCTGAATGTTGTCACTTTCTTGTTCCGAGGCTTCTGAAATGCACTTTGATTTTGTTCTCATATCCCCAAAACCTCTTTGCACCACAGTTCCTGGCCTTCCTGGGTGTCACCCGCTAGACTGCAGGCACAGCCTGGTATGATAACAACCATCATGGTAGCCACCGTGGCAGGTGCTCGGGGTCGCCGTCTGGCAGGGAGAGCCATCCTGAGCCTTTGTGGCATGATCCCAGGTGCTGTCAACCAAGACTCACCTTCCTTTCCAGCTCCCTTTCCTCCCTCCATCCGTCCCCTCCACACTATGATTAATTACATTGATTTGTATTATTACCCACCAATTTCATTTCTCCGGAGATTTGGAGATAGGATTTATGTTGAAGAGTGGTTTTGTTTTTTCTTGTACCACACTGAGCTGTGGGTCAAAATTTGGTGGCTACTTTGTGATTGTTTCGAGGGAAATCATCTATCAGTGATCAGATGCAATTTCAGAGCAGATATCTGCACCCAGCTGTAGTTTTCCTCTTGCAGCTGTGTAGCAGCAGACAGATGTTTTCAGATTTGATTTTGGTGTTTTCTCAGAATCAGAGCACCCCAACTCCCTTCACCAGGTTTTGCTCCAAATATTTCCTTCCTGTGTAGTCTCTGTCCTCCCACTGACCTGGAAGATTTAGAAAAGTTTTACTATCAGTGGTGCGAAAGAACTTTTCAAGGCTTGTAGAATGTTACTTAGCTTTCTGGCACTATAATGAAACACCTAAGATAACTGACTTTAAAAATAAAAGGTTTACTCTTCATGAAAAAGCTAAGTTTTGGAGCTCCCGTCCATGACTGACTGTCCACCGTTACCCTTGGCGAGGCAGTGTGATGGCAGCAGCCTGTGGTGCAGCACAAACACTCACCTCGTGGCCAGGAAGCAAAAAACGCTGAAAAGGGAGCTCAGATCCCAAAAGCCCCTCCTAGGCCACATCCACAATGATCTAAAGCGCTCCTGCTAGGCCCCACCGCCTGAAGGTTCAGCCACCTCTGAAGGGCACCACATTGGGGATCAGCCCTTTACCTGGAGGCCTCTTGAGGCATTCAATGTCCAAACTATAGCCCTGAATATGAGTTGCTCAGGCTAAGCACCCCCAAGCCTGGGAAATCTTCCCTTGCCGTGGTGGTGAATCTGTGCTTCAAACGCTCCTGCCAGATCTGATCTTGTATTCTGCTCACTACAGGAGAAGATATGGTCACACTCAGGTAACTTTCACAGCTCCATGACTTCTCCTATTTTATACTTCCCATTGCTGTTTTCAGAACCCTCCTCCCCGCTTTGAAGAAGTGAGCCCCACAATTACGCAGGCCCAGAAGGTGGACCGACTTCGGAACGAGATGCAGGTGAAGCACGAGGAGCGCTACAGGGAAGCCCTGGTGACCATCAAGAACGACCTGCAGCTGATCGAAGGCCCAGACATCAAGGAGAACCTCCAGGACCAGATCCGGCACTGGTTCATAGAGTGCAGGTGACCGCAAGCTGCGTGGTGGGTGGAGGGGCCCTCGGCATCCCCTCTTCACTGGCCAAGCTTGTCCTGGGTGTTTAAGCACTGCAGTGCCCCCATGTAGAACCATGAGGTTTCTTCGCTTCCTTTTAGAAAGGGAAACACCAGACTTTTGGGAGCTGCCTTGAGAGGGGTTCCTCATTGTCCACGCCTTAGGTGCCTCACCGGGTAGAGCAGCTTCTGTGCCTATCTTACTTCAGGAGTGAAGGGCAGAGGACAGCTTGTCCTGATGAGCAGGAGAAAGACACTGGGCCAACTCTTGAGTGGGCCGTGTGTGTCACTTCAGGCCCCAAGCTAACCCATGCTGGCCGACTCACAGGCGCGGGGAGTTTAAGGTTGGCCATAGGAAATTCAAACTTGTTCTTAAAAATTGAACAGCTGGGGGCTGGGGATTTAGCTCAGTGGCATAAAGCTCCTGCCTTGCAAGCAGCAGTCATGAGTTCAATCCCTGGTGCCGATAAAAAGGAAAAAGACAAAAAAAAATTTAAAAATTGAACAGCTGTATCTGAGGTGGGCGGGCTCTGAGCCGAGCCCTCAGGGATGGCCCACGCCTGCTCACTGGCCTCCGAGGAGAGAATCCACCAGCAGTGATGACCCCTCGTCTCCTTCCGGCTCTAAGCCCTGTCCACACCACTGGTTCTCCCTGCTGGTCACTGCTGGTGGTCGTGAAAGATGCTCCCCTCCCCAGAGAGGCTGTGACGTGAGTTGTGTTTGTTGCTTCCAGCTGCAAACCTTTGGGGCAGCGTGTGGTCCCATCCATTCCCACTGCTGTAACTCATGACCATGGCCCAGAGCTTTGCAAACAGCCCATGCTGTTTGGCTCTTGAAACTGGAGATCCCAGGCTCCCGGGTTCCGTTTGATGCTGGGCTTTCTGCTGGGGTCTCAGCCTTCACCAGCTCTTTGCCTGAGAAGTTTGGAGGGGAGTGGCCAGGGCCCCTTGGGGCCCACTCACTCCTAGGTCTCACACTTTCCCGCCACCCTCTCACCACTGTGTTGAGTTCAGAGGAACCACAATCCTCCACAATCTTCCCTGGTTCTTTAGACTCCTTCCTGGGCTCCCGGGAGACCCTGCACTCTCTCCCTCCAAGCAGTTTTGCAGAATGGGTACAAGCCCAAACAGCAAAAACACTGTGAAACCAAGGGCAAGAATCATCCTATCTGCGGGGGTTGCTCACAGGCAGTGTGGCCCGGGATTGGTGCTGGCCGCTGTCTATCCTTTGACACTGTCACCTCTGCCTGCCTGTGATGCCACAGCCCGGCCAGCTCCCTGCCTGGCGCCGAGCAGTGGATTCCTCGCCAATCCAGTGAACGGTGCAAGCAGGGGCATGATTCCCCATCCTTCACCAATTCCGTAATTGTGTCTGGAGAAAATATTCCTGGGATGGTTTTGTGCAACTACAATCACAGAAATCTAAGTGGAAAGACGTCAGTTTGGGAGAATTGAGCCTTCCCATCATATCCTGTTAACTTATGAAGCACAAACCTTATTTCCATAGCTAATGGGGATCATATGCACTGTGGTCATGAATCTCTGCTATCAGGAAACCTCTCCCTCTTTGCTCATGTGTCAGAGAGGAGATATTCGAAAATGTGGTTTTTATAAATGAAACGATTCTTTATTCTTACATGGACATTTTAAAATCCAATATATTAAGTGACAAAACAAAGCTAGAAACACCAGCTTCAATTATAACCCCCCAAGAAGTTAAAATGTACATGTACATCAGTCCTCCTTATCCAGCGGTTTATGTTTGAAGCCCCCCAGTATTTGCCTAAAACCACAGATAGCATTGTAGCCTTGAGTCTACAGACTTATAGAACGAAATATAATATATAAGGCAGAAGCAGAAAGAGATTAACAATAAGAAGATAGCATAACACTGCACTTTGATAAGATTACCAGCATCACTATTCTTGAGCTTTGGGAACACTGTAGATAAAGTAAAGGGTACTGAGCACAAGTACTTCTATGTGAGAAAGTCAGCCTGATAACACAGATAGCTACTACACAAGGAACGGGCAGGTAGTGGGTACGGTGTGGGTAAATGGGCACAAGGATGACCCACATCCCAGGGAGATGGAACACAGCACAGAATTCTGTCCCCTCTCCCCAGCAGCACACAGTAAAACTGATAAATCGCTCACCTCTAGAATTCCACACTTAATGTTTTCAGGCTGCAGTGGGCAACTAGTTAAGTAAAACTAAAACCACAGAAAAGAGAACCACTCATGAGGGCAGGGCCTTGGGAGGCCCAGGCACGTTTAACTTATTAACCACACATGTGCACAACGCCAGACCTTCCTAAGGAATGCACCAGGACCAGGGGCCCTGCCACCCCCAGGACAGGAGATGTGGGGTCACAGTGTCCTTTACATTCTTCAGTACGATGGAGTCTTTTGTTTCAATAAGTTTTATTTTGATAAGGAAAACCTCAATTAAAAACCTATTCAAGGAACAAGCAAAAAAGGTAATTACTTTGGGTCTGATTTAAGTTTTTCCAATACCTCTGTCTCAGGGGAGTAGTTGAATGTGACCCCTTTGTCACACTCTGGGACTGGACGTGGCAGGCGGGGGCTGAGTGGGAGTGGGCTGAGCCCCACGCGAGGTGCTTAGGGGCCACAGGAGGCCAGCGTCATTCCGCTTTCACCCCTGGGTGGCCCCATTGTCCCGGGGTTCGTGGGTTTCCTGTAAAGACGCAGCTGGCTGGTCCCCAAAGGACACAGCACCCTGGGCTTCCCAACCCCTTATCTGGAGACTGGGCAGAGACATCCTCATGGCTACATGGTACGTGCTGATTTCACAAACGTATAAAAATATTCTTTTTTTAAATCATTTATGAGGTCAAAGGTGAATTTATTTTCATAATTGGATTATATTCATCTGATTGCCTTTGATTTAAAAAAAAGAAAAAGTTTTCTCCTTGCTTTTTACTATCAAAACCAAGTAAAAAGCAAATATTGTCTTTTGGAACATGAAACATGATCAGTCCTCAGAATAAATTCTGATCAGACACACAAAGACAGCACAGCAAATGATGAGAAATCACAAGTAATATGCATGTCCCAACATGGAATACTCAGCTTGTTCTGAAGGACGTAGCATTCCCAGGAAAGGGCTAAGCCAGATTTCAAATTATTTTAGGTGCAGTATGTTGTAGTCAGGAGTTGTGAGGAAAACAATTGGAATCAGGACACAGAATTTATAGTATTATTTTATGCTGATCACCTAGAGTTAAACACAGGAAGTACAGGAAATCTGCCCACAATGCTAAACACCCATATATTCAGCCAAGGGCCTGGATCCCACAGCAGTGAGTGTCCTGCATGAGTCCAGATGAAGACCCAGAGCCCATGACAATGCCTCCCATGAGTCCAACTGGAGGTCTAGAGCCCACGAAGACTTACGCCAGTCCGTTTTACTGATCTGCGCTGGAAGCTAGAAAGACTGCATCAGCGGGGTGAAGGAGCTGTGCTGGTGGGTTGAGGGTTCTACACTGAAGCCGAGAAGTCATGCTCAAAATCAAGACCAGGCCTGTCCTGAAAAGCACCACAGCCATCCTCAACGACACGGAGGTTCCAAGCTCCTCCAATGATAGACACAGTCAAGTACGTGCCAGGAAGCCAGTGTGATGAGTTTGTCCCGGAGATTAGACGGCACACATCTTCCCCTCAGGAGCCCAGAAGCGATGCTTGATGTAAGGAGCAGAGCTCCCCCAAAGTGAACAGCAGCCACTCTCACCAACAAGGTCCCGAGCTCCTCCGATGACAGTGGTAGAACTCACATTGGGGAAGCTAGTCACGATGAGCTCCTCCAAGAGAACCAAAGGCTCAAACAGCAACACTTAGAGAAACCCACAAAGCCTCATTCATCCTTTCCTCAGGTGGAACATCTGTGCTCTGCACCATGGTGATTAATTCAGCTGGCGCTAAGTTGACCACCAGTTTTTAATCCATAACACAGTATTTTTCCCATCTTAATGGCAATGTATACCCTGTGTGGAAAATTTACAAGGCAAAGTGTAAGGGACAAAATTTAAATTGCCTGCACTTTCATCATATACAAATAGCTACTGAGAAAGGTTTCTATGAATTTCCTTCTAGACCTTTACACACTCTCATCTGCAGTTTTACGATCCTCTAACTTTTAAAACTGTAATGTAACTTTCCTGTGGTCTGAAAATTTTTTCCAAAAGATGCTTTTAGTGATTATTTAGCATTCAACTGCATGGATGCACTAGGTAATTAATTGATTGTAATCTTTTTAATATTTTGTCAGGTTGATAAAAGAAAAATGCTATCTCATGTATCTTTTAATTTGCAGTAATTTTATTAATGAGGTGAAGAGTCACTTTGCATTTTTTGTTTGAAATAGAACGTCTGTGAGCTACTGTGCCATTTGTTTATTTAGTGGCATTTTGTGACTTTTTCTGTAAGTGCTCTCCTGTATATAGCAGACATATGCTACATAATATATAATATATATAACACATAGCATATACATATATATATACTACAGATCCTAGAGCTTCTTGACATCTTACTGCGATAAGCACATCCCAGGCTATCATTTTATTAACTGGCCTAACAGATAAGAGAGAAAGGGAGAGCGAGGCAGCGAGGGAAACCGTGTAGCCCCAGGAGCCACTGCCCTGCTTCTGCTGCTCCTCCACTCCTGCTCCTCCTCCACCCCTGCTCCCCCTCCACCCCTGGGAACCCTGCTTGGTGTCACCCTGGATGTCACCTCTCTGTCATCCCTAAGAGGCAGGCAGAATAGCACAGTCCCTGCCCGTGGTGCTCGCAGGCAGACACGGTGCCTGCACCTGCGAGGTTCTTGTTGGGTTTGTGAATTCTACAGCTCCCTTCCTGATGTGAGTGACATTTTCTCCAGGGAGTATTTTCTAGCACAAGGAGTTATACACTGTCACATCATGTGTGCTGTTCCCAGTGAGCTCTCCAGTTGGTTCTGGTCATTTTCCAGGTCCATCTCCCAGGTTTTCTTGGCTGTGTGTGGCCCTGTGGTACCTGTGGGGAGACTCGGTCTCTGCGTTGACTGTCCCAGCTGCCCAGCTCCCTTCTACCCATGAGCCCAGGGAGTGGTTCCTCTCTGTGGTTCCCCTCACCCCACATGAGCACCCTGAGGCCTAGAACTGTCTGGATGGTGTGGCAGTGGCATGTGTTGTCCCTACCACAGGGGGAGCAGTTTTGTCAGTGCGTGACGTCAGCCAGTGGGTGCTCCAGGTCTCCATCCAGCAAACACTGACCTCCTCAACGTTGCCCTTGTCCTTCTCCTGCTCCCAGAGTCGTGATCACATGTGGGGCTCTTCCTGTTCCACCCTCATCACCCGGCAATCAGAGCCATGTTGGTACATGAGCTATGTGTTCACTAAGAATAATGAATGGAGCCTAGCATGGGTGGAACACATCCTACACCGAGAATTACAGCCTCTGAGCTGGCCTTCGTGTTACTTTGCCAGGAAATAAATTGCCACAAGCTGGGGAGTTTAAAGTAAATTTATTTTCTGCTCTCCTGGAAGTCAGAAGTCTGCAATCAAGGTGTCAGCAGGCTGTGCTCCCTCAGAAGCTCTAGAGGGACCCCCTGCCTGCTCTTCCAGCCCTGGGTGGCTGCCGGCATCCCTTGGCTGTGCCCCTGCGTGGCTCCCTTCTGCCTCAGTGGTCACAATGCCTGCTCCTGCTCTGTACGTGCATGTCCCTTGCTCCTCTCTTAGAGGACATGAATCCGACAGCATTTAGGTTACCAGATAACTCAGGGTAGTCTCCTAATTCTTAACGCACTCCCACCTGCAAAGATCCTCTTTTCATATAGGTACCATGTACAGGCTCTGGGAATTAGGATTCAGTATCTTCTTTATTTTTTTAAAATATTTTTGTTGTTGTTTGTTTTGAGACAGAGTCCCTTGTTATGTCTCTAAAATGCCCAGGCTGGATTTAAACTTGTGTCCAACTCCTGCTTCACGTTCACAAGGTTGGGAAAAGAGGTATGCAGCCTGGGACTTGATTCATTGATTCACAGTTATTAATAGAGATGGCTACATAGATTAATAAATCCAAGGAGGTGTAGATGGAGCACAGTGGTAGAGTGCTTGCTTAGCATTCTAGAGGCCATGGGTTCAATCCCTGGCACCATAAAATAAATAAATAAATAAATGCATGTTTGGTAATCTGGCTTAATAAATGCAAAGTCTAGTGCATATGAAGCCATTAGAATAACACTGAGCACTAAATCCACAATTCCCTCACTCATCTGCAGAGTCCAGTGAGCTGCGTCCCTGGTCCCTGCTCTCATTCTGGGCCTGCATCTCTGTACCCCATGGTCTCAAGGCCTCAGGCCTGGCATCCCAGTGGAGGGGACTGCAAGCAGACAAGGAGAGGAGGCCTGTGAGGAGCAGGGCACACCTGGACCTGGACACTGACCAGCCCAGCCCCCAGAGCCACGGGCACAGAGCGTGGCCAGGTCCCCAAACTAGGGCCCTAGCTGGAGCAGCACTTGTCTCTAGCAGAGGTTTTGACATGCTTTGTTAGTTTTCTTCATTGTTAAATATTTTTAAAACTGAATTTATTAACATACATTTTTTTCCATTTTAAATTATTTTTACATTCGCTATTTAAACACAGCTCAGCCTGCTCTTCTCAGGGTGCAGCTCTGCGGGCCACATGCTGCTGTTTTAGGCTGCAAGACTTAGGGGCACTGGCCCCAGGGTGGAGCCCCAAGCCTGATGCCAGGGGAGCTCCCAACCTGCTCCTGTTCCCTGGAGCAGCAGACAGGGAGCAGAAATCGGCGGAGGATGGTGGTGTCTTTGGCACAAGACAGAATCTCACAGTGAAATCAACCTGAAGGAGCAGATGTCTCAATGCAGGGGTGAAGCTGCCATCTGTATTCCCAGCGCTCTGGGAAACTAAGGCAGCAGGAGCCCGTGTTCTAACCAGCCTGGGCAACAGCCACATAACAAGGCCCATCCCCCCAAAATAAAAAATGAAAGCAGTTAGATTCAGTCCCCAGTGCTGCCCAAAAGAGGGGAGGTCTTGTCTTCCTTCTCTCTCCACTGTGGCCCCGGCACTCACGCCCTGCCAAACCTCAGAGCCTCAGCAGAGCAGCCCCCACCCAGCCTTGCCCTTTGCAGCCAGTCCTTCCCTTCCAGTCAACTGCTGCACCAGGCACCCACGGGTGCTCAGCAGGTACCCCACTCTGGGGAATGCTGACTGGCTTTCTCAGGGTTCACAGCTCCTAAGAGGATCACCTAGGTGATCTCCCCCTTCTGAGTCTTTGGTTCCATGGGGCAGAAGTGCTAAGGTTCAGTGCCACCACATAGGAGCTCACTGTGGGTGCAACAGGCCTCTTGGGTACCACCTGGCAGCCCAAGCCTTTCCTCTCTCGCAATTCCTGCTCTCTCCCCAACTTCTTAGTTTCTTCGCATGGTGTGCTGCAATGGCTCTGTATATTAAAGGAAAAAGACAGAGAGAGAAAAAAAGGGAAAGGGAGAGGAAGGATGAGCCAAAGAGAACCTTGGGCTTGGAGAGCTGCTCGTGGCTGTTAATGAAGGCACCGCAGATTCAGAGGCCTTGGGAAACTCAGGAGTACCCAGCACGGCTCCTGGAGCTAAGACCCGGCACAAAGAGGTGAGCTCGGAGCTCAGGCTTATGGTTGTGAAATTCCTACTGTGACTGTATTTTCCATGAATTCTCGAAAGCAGTCTTCGCAAGTGCAGGGTTCACAGACGTGTGCAGAGACCTCATCCCTCCGCTGTTTGGTGGAAAATATATGGGCTCGAGCGGGGGACATCCAGAGCGGGGATGAGAGCCAAAGGCCCAGGCATTACTCACGCCGGCCTGGGGACAGGTGCATGGCCGCGTGAAATCGTGTGTTTTGATGTCAGTCGTCACAGTAAATCAAATTAAGAACACCCAGCAGCCCTCGGCTCTCTCAGTCCACCCAGGCGCCAGGCACAGATGAAAGACAGAACCGGGGTTCCAGGCAGATTCCTTTTCCCTGAGCCCACAGGTCGTGCCGGGCTGGAGCCTTGGATTTCCTCACCCTCTCCAGGCTTCCGAATCTGTCCTACAGACAAGTGCTGGACACGCTTCCAGGTGACATCAGTGTCCCAGGACTTTATGTGGCCGCAGGCTGGAGTCACTGCAGCCCTCTGCATGCCTTCCAGCCTAGGGAATCACCCTACAATGTGGCTGAGAATCACCTAAGAAATGAAAGGCAGTACTGTGCCAGGAATGAGTGGCCCCTTGCTCTGCCACATTACTGCTAAGGTCGCTGTCACAGGAAGTAGTATGACCTTGAAGCCCCCTCCTTGACCACAGGGAGCAGGGCCAGGGCCAAAGATGCCCTGTTCTTTGGCTCCTAGGCCTTGAGGTTCGCTTGAGATATTTCTGTGTCACCAGTGTTGTTCAGGACAGAACCACCACACCTTGGTGCCTCATAAATATGACAGTCATTCGCCACTTGTGGGACGAGGGCAGAAGAGCTTCAGGATTTACCTTAAGACCCTAGAGCTGCCTGCTCTGTGACTCCCTCTTGCTGCTGCTTGCAAGAGTCCCTGTTCTCAAGAGCAGCTCTTACCAAGAGTTTAAAACCTAAAGGAACACTTAGCAGAGGTCCCTCCCCCCCCCCATTTTCCTGGGCTTTCTGGACTCATGGGGTGGAAAAGGGGGTGATGTGCTCCTTTAAATGAAGCAGGGGTGCAGAGGAAGTCTGACTGGTTGTGAGCCACAGTCAGTGGACAGAAACAAGCCGCTGAGGATGTCTCCCAAGAGGAAAACCTCTCCTTCCCTCTCTAAGTGGCTTGTGCTTGCCTGGGGATTAATTTTCCTCTACAAATAAGCACTTGCAAAAGCTGAAAATAAAGCTGTGTATGTTTTCTCAAAAGAAGCATAATCAACACCAAGATAGTTCATCGCATAATCTATAACATTGTTTCTTTTAATAAAAATTTTAGAAAGAAAGGTTGGATAGGAAGGTTCCTGCGGCATTGGAGAGTAAGCACAATCCACGGTGGTACCTTTGTGCCAGGAAGGAGGCTTTGGGGTCCAATGAGAACTGTTCATCATCTCCCACTAATAAGCAGAACCATCAGAGGATAAATCAGATTTTGTGACGGGCATTAGGAGACTGCATCGCTTGCGTGCTGCGTTCTCCTCTCCTCCAGAACCAGGGTGCCCCCTTGGTTTCCCAAGGAGGCCGAATAATTAGGTCCATGTGCAGTCGATCACCTTTATTGAGTGTAAGAGAATTTATAGGCAGCAAAGTGACACCTCAGGAGGCTTCCGTGCAGTGGCACAAGCTGCTTCCTTCAGAAGGCAGAAGAATTTATGGGCCCGCTGACATTAATGGAGGTGGCGGGATGACTTGGGGGGACCGGCCGGAAACCCCTCCACCCATATATTTTTCATACTTGGTGAAACATAGATAAATCTCTGTCCTGTGAGTATGAAATGGTGGGAGCCGTGGAAGCTCAGTGTCAGGCCTCAGGGGGGGAATTTATCACCGACTTCGTTCTGTTCTAAATCACGGCCAACTCAAGAGCTGGCCATTTTCACAGTCGTGCAAGAATTTTTGACAATACGCATAAATTTTGAATAGGCCATAACTTTACCAATGGCTCCCTACCTCCCAACTGGTCACTGAAACAGACGGCACGGGTGTCTCTCCTCATCAGCTCCCTTGGAGAAAAGGGCAGAGCAGCTCGATGCATTGAATGTGTTTTTACTAGGAAAATAACGGAAGTTGCTGAATTCTAAGAATTAACACTTGCCACCCTAACCCAGCATTTGTCACATATAAATCACAGATTTTCTCACACTAGAAGGAAAAGTAAAATTAACAGGCATGGGCTTATTGTTTAATAACCTAATGAAGAAACCTAGCTCCACTGCACTGATGTGTACAAAGAAAACCACACAGATTCCCACGAGCAAGCCCACGGCAGCTGCCTGGGTATCTTCGGTTCCAGGAAAACAAGTTTTCATTACACATCTATTCTCCCAACTGCTCCTCTAATCTGGCCACAGGCCTTTGTCATGGGCACCTCCACGGAGAGCAGGTGACCTATGCCCACGCATCGAGCCAGCCCCCAGGGAAAAGGCGGGGTACTGACCTCCTCTCGGAGTCCCCTCTCGGACCTTCATGGCATCAACCTTGTCCCGCAGCCCAGTCCTTGAGGCCCTTGGCACCTCAGTAAGCAGCAGTGGGGACAGGTGCAGAGAAAGGGGAAGCTCTTCAGACCCAGTGCTGCACCTGGGGCTCCTCTTTTCTTCTCCTTTTCAGCTCAGAGGCCCCCAAACCAGACCTCTGATCACTCTGCCCTCACTCCGCAGCTAGACTCCCTCGGTCACAGGCCTCTAACTCGATCTGCGTTTCATGGACTCTCCAGTGTGAATCCCATTCCAGATGTGTAAATCCGGCTGCCATTCACTGTCCCCACTCAACTGGATGGCAGATGGCTCTGCACATCCAACGCTGAGCCTTGATCTCACCCCCACCGGCTCGCTGCAGCATTCCCCAATCCAGCTCTCCGGTGAAACCCTTGGCGTCATCCTGACTGCTAGCCTTGCGGCCCAGCAGGCATCAGCTCAACCATCACGGCACCGCAGCTTGCCCCCAGCCCAGTTGGACCAGCCCTGGTGCTGACAGCCTGAAAAGTGACCCCTGGCCCCTCTCCCTGCTCCCTGCAATCAGCAGTCAGCACAAAAGCAGTGTCGTCCACCCTGGTGAAGTCACAGCATGACCGTGCACCTGGCCGCTTTCCGTGACATGCTGTGTCTGGGTGTTCCCTGAGGTCACCCTGGGTACTTAGCCTGTGGGCTACCCTTCCATGGCAGCTTGTGTCAGGGAAGCCAACAAAGGGCAGGTCCTGGAAGGTAGGCAGACGTACAGCCCTAGGTGTACTCCTGGGAGAGGGTCCTGCTGTCACCCTGGCTGTGCTCCATGGTCACAGGCTGCATCCATACTCAAAGGGAAGAAGATAAATACACAGCGCTGTGACCCCAAGAGGCGGGGCCTTGGGGTCGCCTTGGGCTGTGCTGTCACATCCCAGAGTGAGTCAGGACAGGGCGAGGCTGGGCTCACTCAGGGCAGCAGAAGCCCCTGGAGGCTCAGGGGGACTAGGCCGCCACCCCCAGCTCCAGGGAACCTCCTGCAGTGGAGAGGGGCTTTGCTTCCCACCTCAGGACAGCCCCCTAGTGTCCGCACTGCGGAGCCCGTAGGGAGTGGGGAGCCAGTCCTGAGCTTGTGTCCTCGGTCCTCACCCACCTGGGGACATGAAAATCATGTCAGGAAACGTTTTAGTCATTCACTGCTTGCTTCTGTGAGCTTTTTTTTTCTGACTTAGCTGTTTTTTTTAGAAAGTGCTTTTTACCCTTCCAAGCAGCTCCAGATTAAATCACAGATGTTCACCCTCCTTAGCAGCGAGTTGGGCCAGGAGTGAATATTAGATGCCCCTGTAAAAGCCCAGCAATCACTAGAGTTTGTACAGGAAAGGTGTTTTGCAAAATGGAACATCCGCTTCCTGTTTTAAAGTTTAAAAAGAAGAAGATAATACACAGTAATAAAATATAATTTTACCATAGTGAAATATAAGCTAACTTAAAGAGAGATTTTTATATCTTCTGTTAAACTCTCTACCCTTACAGCAAATAGTGTCTGGCACCTACTGAGGTACACACTCAGTGAATATGTTATGAATGAATAAATGAACTCATGAATGAATGAAACATCAAGAATTCTTTAAAATGAGAGTACAATGCCCTTGATGAAGAAACACCTCCCAAGAAAGGAAAGAATGACATGGGTGATCTTTGCCCTTCATAATAAGTACCAAAATATAAATTAGTGTTAAAATAATGATATGAAAAGAAAATATCAGGAGTAAAGAGTTTTTAAAAAGCAGGAGAGTATTTTTAAATCAGTAGTAGACTAACTATGAAAGGGAAATATAAGACCTATATGAAAAATTAAGTCCATGAATGTTAAAAGGAAAAAACAAAAAAAAATCACTTGAATGAATGCTGAGATAAATGGCAAGATAATGAATGTGCCGTAGATAATTTATAGAGATGATACAATTTCAATTAAAATCCCAATAGGATTATTTATTGAACTAGAAAATATAATTATTAAACTCATTAGAATTAACTTAAGAAAATAAGAACAGTAAGGGAGGACAAATGGCACTGTATTTTTAAGCACATACAGAAAAAAATGTAAATGCATTACACTAATGTGAAAGCATGACTGTAGATCAATGAAACAAAATAGATAGCTGATCACAATAGACTGAGCTAAGCCAAGTGTGGCAAATGAAATCAAAAAGGAAGTAATGAGAATTTTTAAAATACAGTTGCAGTAACTAGAGTGCTGTAATTATTAAAGCCAACAAGTAGCAGAATAGGGAATTGAATTCCCCAAAAGAGAGGTCACAGTTTTGTAACTAAAGAAACAAAAAATATTTTAAAAGAAAATTGGACTGAATCCAGTGTAAAAATTACAGGGTCTATTCCATAATCAGTCTCAAAGTCTCTTAAGACATAAAAGGAAGACAACCAATTATGAGACGTATTGTTTTACCTTACTTAATTACTAATGTGAGCTCTTCTGCTGTCCCAAGGGAAACAATACTGAATGAAATAGGGAACAAGAAGCGAGGAGGCTCCCTGCGGGCCTGAGCCTCCGCCTTCACCCATGGTCAGTTCTCGCTCACCTCCAAGCGCCTCCAGACAGACACACGCGTGTGAGCACCCTTGTCCCCTCTTTCTCCAGCCAGAGCAGGGTGACAACTGCATGGTCCAGCGGCCTGGTCTCCCTTAAAGCTTGTGTCATTATTTCAGGAACGCGTCCTCCCTGGCACTCCCATCATCCACAGGAAGTTGCTTGGAGGGGACGTAGCTAAGTATAACCCAGCTTAATGCTTCCCACTGACAGTAATGAGAGCACGGCTCCTGGAGCATGTTTCCCGCAAGGAGCATCTGGTTTTCAAGAACAGATTGCTGCTAGCAGGGATGCCTGTGGGGTACGAACCAGAGAGGCTGAAATTAATTGTGTGGCGCTGTGCAGCAGGTCTAGACAGGACGGGACAGGCCGGGTCTGCACTGCTGTCTCCCTTGGGGCCCAGAGGCCCCTCTCTGTCCCCAGCCATCCTGGATTCTGCCCCCAGACTGTGGACCTGGGGTGGAAATGTTCTCAGGTACATAAAAGCAACAGTATAGCCTGAGCTACCTGAATGGTGGGAAAAATGCTACTCACACAAAGGGAAACCTGCTTTGGGGCTGAGGTGGGGGTGGGGGTGCTGGCCCTGGTCCCCACGATGCCTGGCGGGGCTGTTACTTGAGGCAGAAGTGGGAGACAGGCTCAGATGCAGGAGTGAGGGGACAAAAAAGCAGGGGCAGGCTGGGATCAAGCCAGGACCCGCGATGGCTGGGATTCTGTGGCACCCCCAAGCCTCGCAGGAAGTGGGTGGTGGGGTATGGGCCCAGCTCAGGCGACAAGGATCAGATACCATGACCCCAAATGCTGCAGTCTGGGGGGATGCATTCTTTCTGAGTCCAATCCTGGGACTGAGGAAGCCGCACAGGAACTGTCAGCCCCCAGGAGGAGCCAGTCCACCCAGGTACCGGAACCAGCTCACAGCCAGGGACGGGGACTCCTGGTGGCTCCTGGCCTCCTCCTTTCCTTCCTTCCCTCTTTCATTGTTTTCTTTCTTTCTTATTCTTTTTTTTTTTTTCTTTTTAATATTCTAAGCGTGATCTGGACTTGATGTTACGTTTGCTTTGGAAAAGCATTCATCTCTAAGGCTTGATTGACAAAACACATTTCCTCCACACTTTTTAAGAAGTGTTAATGAATAATTTAAAGCCTGTCTTTTAGGAATTAGTACTTGGTTTCATGCAGATTAAGTATTGTTCCAAGCAGCCCAATTCTTACTATGAAAAAATGTTATCACAGTGACATGTGCCAGCTTTAGCTTGTAGGTGACAAAGTGATGAAGCACGGTTTATAAATAGCTGATCAGCTGACAGTCTTACGAGGGTGGCATGCGTTTCTCAAACTCTGCATCTCTGGCTTCTCTCCTGCTCCGTTCTGTAGACTCAGGCAGACTCAGAACCCTGTGCCGGGAGGGAGTGTGGCTGATTTTTCACGCAGCCATGTGACGAGTTCTATTTTCTGCATGACTTCTTCACTTGGTGGTCCGAATGCCCAGCTAGAGAACCTACTTTGCCCTTGCTCACTGCAGCAAATGGAAGTGGGGCGGGAGGTGCAGAGGGTGGGAAATCTGGGGTGACATTCTAGCGCACGCCGTAAATCAGCAACATGAGGCAAGTTTGAAGATAATCAGGCGGCTTTAGAATTATAATTGAGGGAACTGTGTCATTTAAATAAATTATCATGCACACAGGCAGCGTATTTAACACCTAATAATTGTGCAGGGTATTTTGTGTGAAAATTTAAGGAGAAAAGATCTCTGTGTCTATTAAAGTGCTTTCCAGACTGAGAAGAGAAACTGAGGCAATGTCCCCCAAACAGCCTAACATCCCTCCTTGTCCACCCCAGAGGTACATAGCTCAGCAAGCTCTTCGGTGGTAAGATAAGAAAAGCCGTCCTATTTGGTTAAAAAATGTTGTGGTCACTGGGCATGGAGGTTCATACCTGTAATCCCAGCACTTGGGAAGATGAGGCAGGAGGATCACTGTGAATTCGAGGACAGCCTGGGCTACATAAGAGAGTTCAAGGCCAGCCTATGCTACATAGTGAGACCTTGTCTCAAAAAAAAAAAAAATGTGTTGTGTAGGTTAGCGAAGACCTCTCAGATACTTATGGCAACCAAGCAAACCTTAAAGAAAGTTCAGGAGCCAGCTACCCTGTGGTTTGTTAGTCACCGTCAGACTCTGCAGAGGGACTGGAGGGGGAATGGGGAGCAGGGGGAGGTCAGAGCCGCTGGATCTGGACATGCAGGGTGATGGGTGGCAACAGGGCCAGGGAAGTGATGAAACCACAGGACACAATCAAGAAGACAAGGGTGTGCTGTCATTAACATGAGGAAGCTGGTCTTGTCCTGAGAAGCCCGGGATATGGATGGGCCTGCTCCCATGGGCGAAATAGCAGCACGAGGTGACTGGCACATGTGAGAAGGACCAGGAGCGCAGTCCCCAGGGAGCATCGGAGAGACAGGCTCACCCGGGTACACGTGGTCACGTCCCAAGCCTGTGCAGGCAATGCCAAGTGGTCACACATGATGTGACCTAGAGAGATGGGCCCAACAGAGTTTGCAGATGGACTGAACATAGATGTGAGAGAGAGGGCCAACGTGACTCCAGGTTCTGGTGTCTGGAGTGGCTGGGACCAAGAGTTCCATTTCCTGACGTGGGAAAAGTGCAAGAACAGAAGGAGCAGGAGCTGGGTGAGGAAAGAACAGTTCAGTCTGGAACACCTGAGTCTGAGACATTGTGTTTCCCCCTGTGCTGCTAGGAATTGAACACAGGGCCTTTGCACAGAGCTGTGTCTCCTCCCTTTTAAATTTTTACCTCAAGACAAGGTCTCACTAAGTCACTGAATTGCCCAGGCTGGACTTTAACTTGTGCTCCTGCCTCAGCCTCCCAAAGTGCTGGGATTACAGATGTGCTCCACCACACCAGCTGCAGAGCTGTTACGTTGCTTCCAGGTGTCAGGTGGGCAGTTGAGTTTGAGCCTACAGCTCAGCGCCACAGTGAGGGGAAAAGAGAGCTCAGAAGAGCGGAAGTGCATTGGTGGCATGGAAGAGACCGCCCAGATGTGAGTGTGGGCGAGGGGAAGAGGAAGAGGCCCGAGACCTGGCCCTGAATTCCCGTGTTATTGGGGTGGGAGGGATTGAGACTGAGCTGGAAGGGTAGTGTGGGCAGAGGTGGCCTTCGAGGGAGACCAGCGGCTGCCGTGTCACCAGTGAGGTACTGGAGACCTCAGATGCCACCCGCAGGTCCCATGGTGTGCACTCCAGGACAAAGGCAGAGCAGCAGCTGCTTGAAGAGGACAGAGAAGGCAGGGACAGAGAAGTGGGTGCAGCCAGGGTGCTGAGCCGGGAACACCTTCGAGGACGGCCTTCCTCCCAAGGATGCACAGCCCACAGGTTCATACCCCCAGGACTGGGGACACCGGCTTCTCACTGAACTGTGTGCTGGTGCTGAATACCATGCACTTACAAAATGTAACTTCAGGGTAACTGAGCCCTGGAGCCCAGGATGACCAAAAACAGCAGGAACCAGATTCTTCCTGGAGGCTGGGGACCCAGGTGGCAGCAGGCTGGGTCCTTCTTCAGGCCTCTCTTGTTGGCTGCTGGCGGCTATCTCCCTTCTGTGCCTGCTCATCCTGCATCCCAATTCCTGCTCCTTACGTGGATGCCAGGGTGCCCGGTCAAGCCCACACTATGCTGTGTGCCCTCTCTCAGCTGAGCACCTCCACAGTGATCCACTTTCCAAACAAGTCCTCAGCTCCTCCCACAGTGCTAGGATTAGGACTTTGACCTGTGAGCTTGGGGCCAAGGGAACAGTTCTGGGAGGGCTGTCCCCATGGGGTGGTGACTGCTGACAACTTGGAGACCATGTAAGGAGGTAGAAGCTAAGGCAGAATGGACTCCCAAAGAGTGAGGCTTGTGAAGACTAAGCCAGGCCTTAGGGATGTGCAGTCTCAGGAAGGTGGCAATCCATTCCTCGAGACATGATCAAGCAGAGGCAGCCGAGCTCTGAGTGATAACCTTGGGTCACCGGGGTCCAGAACTGGTCCAATGGCAACTTTGCCATTACTGCTATTTGGATAACCCTAAGCCATGCAGGGCGCCCAACCCTGAGCACAGCAGAGCTTGTCCAGGCCTTTGGCCTGCTTGTTCTGGACCGCACAGACCTGGTGAACCTGGACGGTGGAGAAGACCAAGGCCGGGAGTGAGCAGCCACTGGGGGCAGGGTGGCTCAGAGGGAGCAGGGTCCACCAACATGACAGGCACTTTGGTTTCCGCTTTTAATCAAAAGCGCTGTTTTCCTGACACCCTGTCATTTGGGGTGCTGGGCTCCTCCAGGGAAAGTCGCAGGTGGGTGTCAACCACAGCCAAGGCTGTGGGGCTTCAGCGCTTTGTGCCGGAAGCTGGAATAATGTTTTAGATGCCCTCATCCGGGTCCTCATTTAACAGCATCTCCCCTGGGCTCTGACGTGTCTTGTGCTGCAGGGCTGGAGTCCCTAGCCCAATCCCTCTGTGCCAGGCCCCCACTGTGCAGTGAGGGACACAACAGCTGTGCTCCAGCCACAGAGGGACAGTGGGAACACAGGCCAGACTGCCAAATGTGCATCCGCTTAGGCCATCTCAGTCACAGGGAGCAGGGAAGGGCACCAGAGGGACAGAGGTCCCTGGGAACCACAGATCAGGATAGAGGTGAGTGCAGGAAAGGGGCAGTGCACACTCGTGTTCCCACAACCATGCATGTGTGTCATTAACAGCTGCCAGGAAGCGCTGTCATTTTCCAGATACAAATGGTTCAATGTGCTTTCTACAACCATTTTGTGTTTCTTTAAAAGGAATTCAGTTCCTCTTAAACAAACCAACAGTGAAGAATAGCCAAACATGTTCATTTATCTCCTTAAAAACACATTTCTTAGCACATTGCCAAAATGAAATAGCATTCACCACTAGGTTCACAATTAACAAGATCCGTAATTAAGAAGGAGTCACCTGCCAAGTTAGTTCTAAATGGAATCTGCAAATGTTGGGTTTAACAAGGAAATGCATGTCACTAAGTTTGTTTTGAGTCTGCAAACCACTCAAGCTTGAAAATACGAAAAAGAAAAAGAATGGATGCACGGGGCTGTGGTGAAGAGCATTGGGGAGGCGCGTGAGAGGCGTGAGGAGGAGAGGACGTTGCGGGGAGCGCGGTGTGTCAGGGTTTTCACCCAAAGCCTGGCTCAGCCTTGATGCACAAGACAGAACGCCATCAGGCAGCACCAGGGATTGAGATGGGACCAGGGCCTCTCTTCCGACCCTGGGAGGATCAGCGGTGTCACCCACCGTGACTTCTCCTGGGGAGAAGGACACCAGCCCCAGGAAGGGTGAGGTCCCTGCGATGGTCTCAGACTCCACATCATGGGCCAAGCCAGAGTCCGGTCCATGCCACTCGTCACGATGATCTAAAAGGCTGTTTGCGTCTCCTTCCTCTTCTGCTCGTGCATCTATGGGAGGCTGGCTTTTCCCCACACTTTGATCAAAACTACAGATGGAGACAGACTGGAACCCAGAAGCAGAAATGAGTGACCTGCCTGGCACTGACAGACCACGGAACAAATGAAAAATTGTGACATCCTATATGGGTTTTTTTCCTATGGAAAATGTCTTACTTATAGAAATGTTACATATGCCACCAAAGAGTGGGTTAATTTAAATAAATTAAGTAGTTTCAGAATTTCTAGCCAGGTATAGTGACATATGCTTTCTGGGAGACTGAGTCAGAAGGATGGCACATTTCAGGGTGACCTGGATTACCTGGCAAATTCAAGGCCCGGCTGGGACATAAGAAGACCCTGCTTCAAACGGAGAGAGAGACAGAGAGAGAGAGAAGATTTTAAGATTTAATATCTAATAAATATCAAAATCCCAATATCTGTAAGTCACATAAACGAAAGCTCTTTGGGATCCTCAAAATATATTGAGTGTAGCCGGGTGTAGTGGTGCACACCTGTAATCCCAGCACTCAGAAGGCTGAGGCAGGAGGATTGTTGTAAGTTCAAGACCAGCCTAAGCTACAGAGTGAATTCAAGGCCAGCCTGAACTTCATAGTAAGACCTTGTCTCAAAAATATGTATATATACATATATATATGTATATATAAAATTTATTTATGTATTACTTTTTTTTAATATATATTGAGTGTAAAAGGCTCCTTAAGGCCAAAGTTTAAGACCCACTGCTGTAGAACTGGCCTAAGCATGGAGGTCTCTTTCTAACCACAGGCTCTATGCATTGACGGATTAACAGGACATGTCAGCTAATCTTTTCTCTCCTGTTTGTGCAGCAAATATAACACTCGTCTGAAGTCAATTTGGCTTAGATACATTAACCACATATCCCGTCTGTGATTCTCAACATTAAATCTCAGTGTCTGCTTTTTAAATACAGAAATTATGTGATTATAGAGGAAAAAAAATATTTGGAGCCTGTCAAATCTGCAGGGCCTCAAACTTCCTAAAACCTGAAGCCTGTGCGTGTATTTGAGACACTTTCTAGATAAATCCGTCATTTGCACACCTCCATTCTTCTGTTCCATTTCAAAACCCTGTGTTTGTCCTAAATATTAAACAGAAAGAAATGATTTGTGCCGCTGTCTTCATTCTGAAGCACAGAGCATCTCAGTATTTTGAAAGAGAAGCAAAATGCGGTCTGTCTCAGGTCCCAGACCCACAAGTCCCCAGAGGAGAGAGCCTGCCGTCAGGTGTCCCAGCTCCTCAGGCCCCCCTGACCCCAGAAAGCCTACCCTTAATCACCATTGCCCAGCTAACGGGGAGTTAATGTCTATTTTAATTTGCCTTCTTCTCTCGGCAGACATTTGACTGGCACATTTCCTAACTACCCTGATGCAGAGGACGGAGGTTCGGCTGTTATTTTTTCCAACAAGACCCCAGAACAGGTACAGATACACTTGAAAAACAGCAAGGAAATCTATCATAATCCCATTTCCTTCCACTGCAGAGTTGGTGGGTTCAACGTGCTACTGGGGCTCAGTTATTTCCTGCAGGTTTCTGTGTGGATGTGCCGTGAGGCATACATCAGTGGACATCCATTTTCTTTCGCATTGATTTCAAGATGAGTTCCTCCTTTTCCTGTCTGGTCTCTGAAGGAGGTTGCGCAGGCCTGGAGCTCGTTTTCAGGAGTCCACAGTGTTTGAGTCCCTGCTTACCTGACAGTCTCCTGTCCCTCCCTCCTCATCACCCAGCTATGAACTCCCGGGGTCCACTTGCTGGTCACCCTCACATTTCCGGTGCTGTCTGTGATTTTGCATGTGGTAGGCTCTCTGAGCTCCAGGTCTCTATCACAGCTATATTTCCTTAAACTCTAACAAATGCAGTAAGGTTTTTTTTTTTAAAGAATTATAAATTTTTTTAAAGCAATCATTTTATTACTTTCCAGACTATGAGTTATCTACCTGGAAAACACGATAAACTCCACAAGAAATAATATTGACAAATCAGACAGAGCTGTGGAAAATTATATTGACAACATTACTGAAGAAAATGAAAGACTATTTAAACAAATAGATCAATGGATTATTTCCCGAGACAGAGACCCTCAATAAAGCCCAAGTGCTTCTTAGCTCTCCATTATACAGTGCAGTTCAGATGGTGTCAATCACACCCAAAGGAAACTTTGTACTGACAAATTTATTGTCAAATTTACCTGAAACTATTCATGAAAATAGCTAGAAAGGTTTTTTTTTTTAAGAACCATAATGAAGGGGACCTAATGTTACAGATATAATTCACCTTACATTTTTCAGTTGCCATAAAAAAGAGGTCAAAACTTTTCCACGAAGGGCCACATAGTACATATTGTAGGCTGTGCGGCTTGTTGTCACTAAGCCTTCTCAAGGTCCTCCCCTGCTCCAGGCACACTCATCCCATCACCCTCAACACTTTCCTCCACAGCTCGGAAGCCCTCTTTTGTGAGGTCTTTAGTTGTGCTCTTGTGGCTGCCTCAAGGTCTTGAATCAGCTCAAAACCTGAACCTTTATGGTCACTTGGACTTTGGAGAAAGAGCAGAAAGTCACACCGCGCCCGATCGGGGGAATACGGTAAACCAAGACATCGCGATGATTTTCTGAGCCCACCTTTGCGTGGAGGGTCCTCGGCAGCAGCAGTCAGCTTATTTTTGGTCACACATGGTGAGGACATGCGTGAAAGGACTCCAGAGCTGCTTCACTTAGTGGCAAGAATGATGGGATCTCTATGTTCAAAGTGGGGAGAGGTCTTGTCCAGGGGCTCCACAGCGATGTTATAATAATTTTTTAAGTTTAAATATGCACCTTTTGGAAAATCACATCGTTCACTGCCATAATGGCTCAGCTCTGCCACTGGAGCCAGAAAGCAGCCAAGGGCATAGAGACAAAGATGCGGAGGCCAGCTGACCACTCTGAGCCTTGGGCTGCCCTGCCACAGGCAGCTGCTCATGTCCACCTTGCTCTTCGTTCAGGAAGGAGAAGCAGCCTCATGCCCTTAAGTAGGAAAATTGGTGAGACAAAGCACTCAGGCTGCAGGGCCAGCGTCCCCAACCTCACACAGCCTCTCCCCCACGCTGTGTGCCTCTGTGCCCCCCGGCACCCCTTGCACCCCGGAGAAAGCCAGCCTCCTCCCAGAGCCCCTCGGCCTCCAGATGTCTGGACCACCCGCCTTGTCCCGGAAGTCCGAGAGAACACCAGTTGAGAAGGTGTGACAAAAGTGCTAGGAAGGCCACTGCAAGGGAAAGAGAGGCTGCTAGTTGTGCCGCTGTGACCTCAACTACCTTGGTCACCAGGGATGCGGCACCGTGCAACTTCTGACTCTTCCCCAAAGTCAAAGTGACCATGCAAACTCAGCATTTGGCATCAGTTCGGGACACTGAAGCAGCCTCAAAGGAACAATGAAGACATTCGTGAGAGGACTTCCGGAACTGCCTCAGAAAGCAGAAAGAATGACGGGATGAGGGTGCTCAAAGAAGAGGGAGCTTTTCAGGGGACTCATGGCAATGCGTTTTTAAATTTTATTTATTTTTTATTTCTCGTATCAGGAATAATGCACCTTTTATTGTAATTTTTTTAATGTAAACATTCACCACGTTTCAATCACCTCTTGTCGCAGCCTTTATTTGGCAGTTCGCTGGGCCCTGCTTTGAGAGACTCATTTTACCGTGACGTGATTTCACTCTGATGTGTGTTTAGATCTCGCCCCTGCAGTTGAATCGCCAGTCGCAAGCTGTGTCTTGCAGGCCCAGGACAGGCAGCCAAACATGCTTCGTGTTGATTTAGAAAGGTAGCAATTAAGGGATTAAGAATGTTAGTGGAATGTTAAATTGTCCAGGACAAGCCTTAAAAAGTGAAGTTACTTTCTAGTTAAACGAAAAAGAAAACTGCCATTATCTGGTTAATGTATCGCACAAAAGCCAAGGGGACCACAAGGTGACTTCACTCTAAAAGACAGATGATTGAAGAGAGAAAAGCGATCCGCACAAATCACCTGCGCCCCATGCTGTGTCTGCGGCTTTAGAAGCGACTGCCCCTCTGCAAGCTCGCTGGCCTGTCCTGGAGCGGCCAGAGGTACCTCCATTCCCGAGATACCTTTCTCGGGTGACAGGAGGTGTGGACACACTTGGAGCACCGCAGGCACACTGCTGTCCCTCACAACGTCTCAGCAGTTATTGATCACGATCAATTAGAAGCAGTGGCAGAACCAGCTGGCTGCCTAGTGGCAGGAAGAGAAGACAGGACCAAGTGCAGTCTTACAGTGCTGTGGTGTGCACAGCTGAAGTGATGTTGTGATAACGCAGAAAGAAGACAGAGGCTTAGGGGCTGGGGATTTAGCTCAGCAGCATAAGCACCTGCCTTGCAAGCAGGCAGTCGTGAGTTCAATCCCCGGTACCGATAAAAATGAAAAAGACAAAAAAAAAAAAAAAAAAAAAAAGAACACAGAGGCTTTTTAATGGAATAAGCATTGCATTGACGCCAAACCCAAAAAAGATGGAATACAACCAATAAAACATCCATCTGTCTCCCTTACAAGGATGCATGCAAAAACTTAACTCATTGCCCATTTTTAAAATGCTGCTTGTTCATTTAATTTTCAGTGATCAAGAATTTCTACATTTTGTAAGTGGAAAGGCCACTGATAAAAAGTGTGATGCCTTTTATTTCCAAAGACTAGCAATCCATGAGAGCCACAAGAAAATAATAAAAACAAGATATTCTATGGTGAACTTTGGGAGGAGGCTTAGGACTAATTGGTCCATTGTTGAGATAACTGCAGCCACGAGCAGTGGGCGATTATTCCTAGGGTAAACGGGAAACGGTACGCTCAGTATTTAAACACCACAGTCAACAGTGAGTATTCTGAAATGCAGGAACATTGGAGTTAGGATGGGTAGGAAGGCTCTGGGTCACAGAAGGTGATCAAAAGGAAAAAAACTAAAATTCATCACTGCAGATGTTTAAAAGGCATTCGACAAACTCACCATCCATTCCTGATATTGAAAATCAAGTCCAATAAAATTGAAATACACAGATATTTCTTAGCATAACAAAATGATTCCAATCTTATTTCAAAATGCAATGTCATGCTTAATTAAATTCCCTACAAACATTTCCACTAATGGCAGAGAAAATACAGAAAAGGCCACTGTCACTGCTATTATTAAACATTATCCCACAAAAAAAAATTTTAAACACTGCTGGACAAAAGAAAGACCCAGAGAAAATGGGATGGAGGAGGCAGATGATCATTTTTTGCAGTTGTATTCTATGTACACAGAAGCAAAGAGAATAAACTGAAGAACTACCCAGTGCGAGATGAGGAGATGCAAAATTACTATGCAGACAGCTGTGAGGCTTGTATATGCAAACAGCAGCTGGACAAAAATACAATAAAAATCCATTTACAACAACAGCAAAACACACAACTCCCAGGAATAAGCAATAGTAAATTTGTATTCTGTGTGCAGACAATCTGAGGGATTTGGACAGTGAGGCACAAAAGCAAACATGGTCTTAGGTTGGAATACATAAATGTCGTAGGATCCAAATAAAAGCCCCAACAACATTATGCTGGACCCCTGAAGGAGGACAGACAGGTCTGCCCTGAACTTCAGGTCGGAGGCAGAGAACCGAGGATAACCATGAAATCCTGGAGACAGATGAGTAGGGGGCCAACTAGCCAGCACAGTCGTGTGTGCAAATGTGTTATCTATTAAAAGCCTATTGATTCAGACAAACGACTGCATCAGTGAAAAACAATGGAAAATCAATAAATATACTCAAATACATATGGACATTCGGACTCTAGTACATGAGTGAGAATAAAAGGAAATAAATGCTACTAAAGTAGCCCAGTTGTCACTTGGAAAATACTTAAATTCTTATGTCTTTATGCCTTCCTACAGAATGATCTCAGATAGACCAGAGGTTTAAATGTAACACAAAATCCAAACAGCAAAGGGCTAGAAGATGCCGAGAAGGAACCCATCATAGCCTCAGAATGAGAAAAAACTTCTTAACCATGTGACAAACCCAGGAGTTATAGGATAAAACAGTAGATAAATGCAATTCCACAAATGTTTTCTTAACCTGCAAGGAAAAATGTCCCTAAGTAGAGTAAGTGACACATGACCCACCAGCAGAATCACTTTCAATGAGTATCCCATGAGATCACTTTTCTGATACATAAAGAATTCCTACAACTGTACAAGAGATGACTCAATACCTGATGCCAAAAAATGGCAAAAGAATATAACAGACTCTTCTCAGAAAAGATCCAAATGTGTTTGAAGCATAACGAATGAGATCCAATATGTGAAAAGATAATCACCCACACATGTAAGAGAGACGCACATTAAAATCACATAACAGACAAAACTGAAAATTAAATGTCACCAAAGTTCAAAACTTTTGCACTTCTAAGGACACCATTCAGAAAATAAGGAAGAGAAGTAATAGACTGGGACAAGATGTATACAAGACATATATTTGCTAATGGACTTGGATTTAGACTATACAGTTAAGCCTGCACCTCAGTAAGAGGTTAAAGAGAACCAGCAAAAACAGTCAAAAAGTTTGAACAGACAAACACAAAGGAAGACACTGTTGTATGCTCAATACTGTTTCTCATTAGGGAAACAAAAATTCAAGCCACGGTGGGATGCTAGGTCACACTCAGAAGGACGACAAAAAGACAACACAAATAGGGCTGGAGACGAGGGCACCCTTCTGCACTGCTGGTGGGTGTGCAAAGTGGTCCAGCCACTTTGGAAAACAGTTTGGCAGTTTCTTACAAGTTCAGCATAAATTTACCAAATGATGCAATACTTCCATTCTTTGGACTCTATCCAAGAGAAATGAAAACGTACATCCACACACAGATTTGAACATAAATATTCACAGCAGTATTACTCATAGCACTCTTTGAGATAACCAAATATCTATGAATGAGGGCTGGGGATTTAGCTCAGCGGCATAAGCACCTGCCTTGCAAGCACGTGGTCATGAGTTCGATCCCTGGTACCAGTAAAAAAAAAAAAAAAAAAAAAAAATCTATGAATGGGTGAATGGGTCAGCAAATGGTAGTGTATTCATAAAACGAAATATTATTTAGTAATAAAAAGGAACAGACAGCTGGTAACATACCACAGTATGGAGGAGCCTGGAAAACACTAAGTCTAGGAAAGAAACCGGATACAACAGACTGTATATGATATGCTTCCATTTGTAAGGGATGTCCAGAACATGTAAACCCTTGCAACAGAAATTAGGTTAGTGCTACAGAGGAGAGGAGGAGACAGGAGAGGGATCCACAATCAGTGGACAGGAGACATCTTAACTGGGTAACAGAAATACTCTGAAACGGATTTACAGTGATGGTTACACAGCTTGATGCATTTGTGGCAAACTACTGAGTTATACACTCGGAATGGTTTACTGGGTAGTATGTAAAATGTGTTTCAATAAACTTACTTTTAAAGGTAAAAAACCAAGGAGTAGAACAGATTTTGCCACCAGGCCAAAAAAGAAAAAAAAAAAAAAAGCTGGCTAAATTAACAGGCAGTGATGTGCGTAACTAATTGTGAAAGATTTTGCTACAGTTGAAGAGCATGAGAAGAATTAATTCAGTACTGACATCTCAAAAAAATAAAATGAAAGCTCCAGTGCCGGGCCGTGTTTCACCCGTGTGATTGACAAGTGCAGCCCATCCTGATGGCAAGCACCCGGAGAAACCGCGCTCCCTGCACCGCTGGTGCAAGTGCACACTGGCCCACCCCAGGACGGTATTACAGATGCACGTACTGGTGCCCCAGCATTGCTCTTCTAGGAATTTGTCCTGCACAATGAATTCCACACACTTGTACCTGAAAAATACTATTTGCATTTATTTTTTCATGGCAACAACAATGATCATAGCATGAGATTGGAAATAACCAGCAGCTCTCACCACTGAGGACCTGTAGCAGCTCCCCATCTCTAGTGCCACCCAGAGCCACATGGCTGCTTCTGCTGCTGTGGAACCAGCCCAGCAACGCCTCCCGGGGACCTTCGCACTGTCCAGGTCCCAAAGGGCCCAAAGCAACTGCTATGCACATTGTTGCACACAGTCTGGGACCCCCAGCCCAGATTTCAGCCCCATCACTGCACCCCCCTGAGGCTGACCCTGAAGCCAGGCTCCTGTATGCTGCCAACCCCAATCCCCAGAGCTGACTAAGCTTAGCACCTGTCCCTACCACACAGCCGTGCCCGCAGCCACCATGCTTGCTGCCCTATAACTGCATTTGCAAGCACACCTGCAGTCGACTCACAGCTGCCCACACACAGAGATGGCCTGACAGCTGTCACTGTCCTGCATCTGACCTCCACAATCCCATGCATGCAGGCTGTGACCCCACTGCCACCTGTGTAACCCACAGGTGACCCTATCCCCTGCCTCTGACCCCGGTCAGTCCTCACCACTATGCTCAAGCCTGCAGCTACCATCCATGTACATGTAGCCGGCCTCCACCATGGGGGTGTACACACCACTGGCTCTGACCGCCATGGATGTCCAACTTGGGCCCCAGTCTGGTGGAGAATCCCAACAGCCCTGGCACTGACGACCTCATAGCCATCTAGGAGGGCCATCTAGGCACCAACAGCACAGACTGGCTGCCTGAGCTGTTCAGCAGCTACCCCAATTTGGAGTCACCACAGGCCTCCACACTAACGTCCTGTAGCAGCAGAGCCAGGGCTGCAGCATCTCCACTGTGTTTCCATCCCTGAAAGTGAAGGGAGCTCTGCTGTGAGGTCTGGAAGAGGTGGCTGCAGCTTCAAAGGGATGCACATCTGTGCAAAACGATGAAGCTCATGATGAATCACTGGAGGAGCATGATAAAAAGCTTAGGGCCTGGCCTATGCACAGATTGTATGACAAAGATTTAAAAACAGTTCTTCAAAAGCTCAACAAGCTACAAGAGAACACAAGTAGGAAAACAATACAAGAACAAAGTGAAAAGCTAAACAAAGAGGTGGCAAACACTGAAAGAAATCAATAGAAATTTTGGAGATGAAGAATACAATAACTAAAGTTTAAAAATGCAACAGAGAGCTTCAGCATCAGACTTGATGAAGTAAAAGCAAACTAAGCAACATCAAAGCAGATCATTTGAAATCATCCAGTCACAATATAAAAAAGAAAAACTCTAAAGAACTGAAGAAAGACTGTGGGATCTATGGTGTAATGTAACAGCTGAAAACTCCCCAATCTGAAGATACATACAGCTCAGATGTCCCCAGTCAAATACAAGAGGAGTTCACAGAAACACGTTACAGTCGGACTACAAAAAATCAAAGACAATGAAGGAATTATTGAACTCAACAAGACTGAAAAAGCATATTGTACACAGGGGAGCTCAAAACTGTTATCAGTAGATTTTTTCAATAAAGTTCTTGCAGGCCAGGAGAGAAGGGATGATATATTCAAATTGCTTAAGGAAAAACAGGCCAACCAAGAGTATTTCTCCTGAAAACTGGGAGAAATGGCAGGCTCCTGTGTTTAAAATCTACATGTTAAGTAAGAAGGCAGCTGGTTTGAGGTGAGCAGGGTGTGGCATGGTCCTGATGGCCTTCAGCATGTTCCCTGTGGCTGCTGTGGGAGGATGGATTGGAGGCCAAGAATCAGAGTCCAGGGGAAGTGCCTTGGCAGGGAATTGCTGGGCTGGAGGCCTCACCTGCACAACCTCAGGAAGCAGCAGATCAGATCCCACCCAGTAGGAAAAAGCCCCAGTGGTGTCCAGCAGGAGAAAGTATGCAGGAAAAAAAATGGAGCCAAACTGAACAGAGAGCGTTCAATCCTTGGAGAACTGTGGAAGAGAAACTGGGACGAGACATTCTGGAACTTTCCTTGATGATGAGTAATGGAAGAGTCCGCATGTTACCAGGGCGGGCAGTGAGACTGCTGTCCAGACGCCCGTCCCTGGAACTGAGGGTCCTCTTCATGTGTCTATGCACTCCAGGAAGCAGCAGTGGGCACTCACCCAACTCCGTGAGGTCTTTTAGGAGGAGGCCAGGAACCCTGACTTGGTTGATACACCTCATCCCTGGGGCTATTTGGGAGCCAGAGCCCTGACCCTGCCCGTCAGCTGTCCTCCAACTTCCACAGGGCCAGTTCTAATGAACCTTTTTCAGTGCTCACAGAAGCTGTGTGGCATTGGTGAGCCACCTACTCTCTTTGGGCCTCCAGGATCACCTTCCCTAAAGAGCTTCCCTCTATGCCTTACCTGCTGAGATTTGCTGGGTTCTCCCACACATGAATGAGCAACCATGCTCCACCACTTGTTCTCACTTCGAAGTTGTCTTTAATTTATCAGCCTGTGTGGTATCAGCATGTGTCAAATACTTCCTCTGCCCTGATATCTTAAAACAAGATTGAGATGCAGAGAGAATATGGGCCCATTTTACAGGTAAGCAAGCTGAGGCTTAGAGTTAAAAAATAATTCTTTTAGGTGACACATTTTACTGTTGGGGAAAACAGTCACACCAGACCAGTGCTGCCAGCTGATGACACTGTTGTGACTCCTTGTTCCCTTGGGGCCTGATTATAAACTGAGAACTTAGATGATCTCATGTCCAGCCCAGACAAAGAACTGGGTCCAGAGAGGCAAAGCAGACTGTCTGAGGTATACGCCTCTGTGCTCAAGTGGAAAATAGACATTCCTTAACTATTTTGGAAAGTAGACATTCCTTAACCTTTTTGTCATGGGCTAGATGCTGGGAACATGAAGAACAGAGCAGCATTCTGCCCCCATGTTGGGGTGGGGAAGTCTTATCTATAGTGGCCTCTAAACAGAGGGAAAACCTGACCTACCCAGACCTAACCAGATTCACCACTTCTTAGTTAGACAGTTTCAATGGACTTTCCAATCACCAATTTTAGGATCGCAGATCAGGCCTTAGACATGTGGTCATGATGGCAGCCACTGATGGAGCCTGGCTGTGTACTGGCAATGCACTGAATTACCAGGGCCTCCAGCCATGGTGCCCCAGGCCACATCCTGTAAGCAGCCCAAACCTACCCACGGCAAATGGATCTGAGACGTGCTCTCCATTTCCATGTGTGGATACCTCTTTCTCTTCTGCGAAAAGAGAAGGAATAAATCAAGATCCTAGTTATAACAGCATTGAAAATGAAATTTAGGAATAAATGTAACCAAAGAAGTAAAAGATCTGGACACTAAAAACTATAAATCATTGATGAAAGAAATTCAAGAAAAGACAAGCACATGGAAAAATGACTGGGCACATGTACTGGGCACACTGATGTTTATATAGGTGTGCTACCCTAATGATCTTTACATTCAGTGCAACCCCTATCAAAAGTCCAATAAGATCTTTTAAAGAAATAAAAAGTTCCTAAAATTTTTATGGAACCATAAGATCACAAATTTCCAAAACAATCAAACAAACAAAGCCAGAGACATCACATAGCCTGATCTCAAACTAGATTACAAACTATGCTAATCAAAGCAACTTAGCTAGAAGGGACACAAACCAGTGGAACAAATAGAAATCCCAGGAGCAGACCCACAAGCTATGGTCAGTCTGTTTTTGACAAAAGTGCTAGGAACACCTAAGGCGGAAAGGACAGTTTCTTCAACCAACAGAATTGGGAAAATTGGATAGCCACATGCAGAAGAATGAAATTAGACCCTTAATGCACACCCCTTAGAAAACCAAGTGAAGAAGGATTAAAGATTTGAACGTAAGGCCTGAAACTGTGAAAATACTGAAAGAAAACATAAGGAGAGGCTCCATCGTTAGGTCTGGTCAGTGGATTTCTGGAAATGACCCCAAAAGTACAACGAGCAAAGGTAATAATAGAGAAACAGAATTGAATCATCTAAAAAGTTTCTACACAGCAAAGGAAGCCATGAAGTAAACAACTTGTACACTGCGAGAGAATATTTGTGCACCATGCGTCTGATAAAAGAGGGTCAAACCTAAAATATATAAAGAACTTAATAGTAAGAATACAAATAGCCCAATTTGAAATGGGCCAAAAAAATTGAAATAGACATTTCTTAAATGAGGACATACAAAAATGACCAAAAACATGAAAAAAATTCCCAACATCAAATTAAAAATACAATGCAATGTCACTTCACTTTTTTAAAGATGGCTGTTACCAAAAACAAGAAAGATAGCAAGCATTTGATCTGGGGGTTTAGTTCAGCGGCATAAGCACCTCCCTGGCAAGCGTGAGGTCATGAGTTCGATACCCAGTACCAAAAAAAAGCAAAACAATAACAAGCATTCACAAAAATGTGGAGAAAAGGGAACCCTTCTTGTATATTGTTGATGGGAATGGAAATTATTACTAAGGAAAGCAGTATGGAGAGCCCTCAGAATATTAAAATAGAACTGCCTTATAATGTGTGTTTGTTCCTGTCCAGGTGGTGCCAGACAACACTGCTGTGGCCTTGATTGCTTTTGTTTGGAGAAGTGTTAAAGCTTTGGTTGTCAGTCTATAGCACGATTGGGAGGTGGTAGCAGCTTTAAGAGGGAAACAAAGGATCAAGATGTGATATTTATATGCAGTGATATCCCATGATGAATATATTCATTATGCAAATATATACTAAGAAAGAAAATTGAGAAAGGGAGGGCCTCGTAGCAGGAAGTTAGGTCCCTGGGGTGACACCCTTCAAGAGGATACTGGGACCACAGCCACTCTCTTCTCTCTTTGGTTCCTGGCTGGGGAGGTGAACAGCTTTCTCTCCTCTCACCATGATGGGCTGCCTCCTCACATTTCCAGAAATAATAGCATCACTCGAAGGTGAAAAGAAACCTTTCCTCTTTTTAAGTTACCTTGGGTACTTGTTACAGTAACAGAAAGCTGCCTAACACAATGAAAAAGTTATCTTTTTATACTTTTTACACCAAGATCCTAAGAATGACATGATTTCAGATATCAGAAAATAACCCTAGAAATAAAATGGAGCTCTTTAGGAAATCGTTAGTAAAGCAGAATTGAGTACAGTTTATCCCAGGAAGATGGATTGGTCCAATATAGTAGAGGTAAAATGTATTAGCTTTTATCTTTCTCCCCAGTCCCTGTCTTTTAAAATTGCATTCTTTGCTCTGTCTTCAGATGAACCCATTGTAATGAACTTAGATTTTGCTATCCCTTTGTTATTTCTTTATGCTTGGAATACACACGTATGTGCCAGAAACCATACAGTATCACTCTTTGACCACATGCACTTAATGCTATGAGCTAAGTGGACCCGTCCTGCTCTGCAACTTACCTCTTTTCTACACCGTGAAATTCATGCCAGGCAGCACCTGTTTAAGCCAGCACTTAGCTACTGGCTAGCTTTGCACTGATGGCCCAGTTACCGGCCCCTTTGCATCCCAGTTGCCTCACCTCTAAAATGGGATGGACAGCACCCACCCGTGAGGCTGTGCACAACTCTAACAGTGGCCCCACCTGCCTGTGCTCCGAAGCAACCAAGTTCTGTTTTGGGAGCTCTCTGCACTGTGCTGGGTGCATCTTAAGTGTTGGGAATGGAACGCTGGCTTTGTTTTGGAGCTGCAGAACCCGAATCTCAGAGAGGCTAAGCAGCCTGTCTCTGTCACTTGAACTGTGATGAGGTGAGCCTCAAGGGCCCATCAGAAAGTGTGCCCTGCCATTGGCACTCGGGCATCCCCCAGAATTCGTAGCTCTCAGTGACAGTGAGTAATTGTTCCTTAAATACATGTTATAATAAACTAAATTACATTACTTTTTATAAACCTATACTAATTCTCCAGGGGCGCCCATCCTATGTAGACCAGGTACCTTTTATTAAGCATTTTAAAATTTAGCAGTGCCAAGAATTTAGCTCAGCGACCTGAGTATTTACAGGGTGAGTGCGAGGTCATGAGTTCGTTCCCCAGTACCAAAAAATAAAATAAAATTTAGTAGAAAGAGTGGTCTTTTGTCACTGTAGGAAATAGAGGTTAAATCTGGAGTGAAATAAGAGCTATATAATCATGGGAAAGGAAGTTGTTATGAGAACAACTACCGAGATGGGAAATGGGTCGGGAAACAGGTATGGAATTTGAAACACTGTGGCAGGGCTATGGTATCTAGCTACTGCTGAGGTATGCGGGGAGGCCTAGTGTTCTGTAAATTCCCTGTGAGTCAGAGTAGCTCTGAATTAGGCAGGGGACGGGACTCAGAAACAGCTGATTTCTCTTCTTCTGCCCTCTGAGACCTGGCAGCTGCCTCCCCCTGATGAACCCAGAGAAAGGAAGGCCAACCATCAAAAGTATGTGCTCACAGGCAAGAAAGGTAGCCCTCTTGGTGACAGGAAGTTAGTGATTGCTATGATTATTGGGGGGTTTTTTCCAGGTTATTGACGATATCCTCACAAGCCAAGAAGATGAGGAAAAGAACAAGAAGAAAAAGAAAACGGAGAAAAAGAAAACCAAAAAAGAGAAAGAAAAGAAAGTCGTAAAGGAAAAACCTAAGGTAAAGAACTTGAGGGGAATATTAGAAATTTGATTTATTTTCTTTTTAGTGCCCTTGTTTTGGTTTGGTGTTTTTTGTTCGTTTGTTTGTTTTTGGTTTTCAACCAATAGATTCATCTCACCTCCACTGAGACTGCATCTGCCCGTTACCTGGAAAACCATTCTGCCTGCAGATAGATTTTTCATTGTATTTCATTTGTATTGATCAACATTCAGTTGCCCTCTTTTCCATGACTGGTAAATATCTATTGGAATAAGCGATGGCTTTGACAACTCATGTACTTTATATAGCTTTGAGTTCTAATTCCTCAAAGTAAATTATTCCATTCATTTTTCCTGAAGGGTAAGGAGAAGCAACAATACATGAGGTGGTGACAACTGGAAAGTAATCATATCTAATTTAGCCCACGGGTGCTCATTCACATTTTCCATTGACACTGACACCCTGGGTATATTTCAGCAGGTGTATTTTTTCTTACTATCCCAAGGCAATCAGAGGCCTGCCCTACCGTGGAGGGGTTGGGAGGAGGTGGGGTGCTTGCCCACGCTGTGGTGGGCTGAGTGGCTGGAATCTTCATCAGGGTCATGGGAGAGGCACAGCCTTCTTCTGCGGCGTGTGGAGCGTGGGCCGGAAGCTGGCACCGTGTTTAAAGAGCACAGCACTGTACCACCCAAAACAGTGCCCCTGCTGACCTTCAGGAGTGGGTCATTTTCCATTACTGGATCCCAGAATGTTCTGATTCACTTCAATTCTAATTCCCATCAGTTCTCAAATGTGGCTCCCTGGTGATGCAGAGACCCCGCTGCAGGCAGCTCAGGTCACAGCAGCCTCACCCCTGGAATTCCACGACACGGTGCCAGCCGCACTCAGCCTCCTGGACTCCTCTGGGGACAGAGTGATTAAAGGGGCCCTGGAGACTGTGCCTGGAAATTACAGTGCCCTCTAACAAAGAGAGGGCGGAAGACAGGCTGTGTGACCAAGGAAGACAAGTGACTAGAGGAGCACTGGGCACCAAGAGCAAGGGGAGAAGTGACAGTGACGGTCCACAGAGGGTGGTGAGGTCTGCATGAATGGGAGGCGTGGGCCATGCATTGCTTGTGTCCTGCCCCAGGGGACGCAGCACAGCTGTCCCCACTTGTCTCCTGTCTGTCCATGCCCCACTGTTCCCTGCAAGAACAGAAGGAAGAGATTCCGCCTGCCAATTCAGGGCACAGTCCACCCTGCTGGCAGATACTGCAGTGAGTTCTGGGATGCCCATGTCAGGACCAAGGCAGTAGACCTCACACTGCCCGTAATGTCAGTGCCAGCTCCTCACACCACCTCAAGAACTGCTCGGTCTTGGGAAGACCCCTGGCCCTGGTGAGGTTACACCACACCAAGAACAGAAGTGTGACAGTTCCACAGTCAGCCTCCTCCCTGCCACCTGGACAGCTCTGGCAGGTTCTTTTGGCTCCTGGGCTCCCTGTAGCCTTAGCTGATGGCCAGATTGTCCCTCCTCCCAATGATATTCCCCACCCACCCCTATCCCCCTGCGATGTCTACCCCAGCATTTCCAGCAAACTCAGGCCTGGAGGCCACCTGGCGCCCATCATCCTGCCTGCACCAAGGAGTTCCATGGACCTGGTTCTAGCAGGGGAAAAGACAGTTAAATTTTAAAATCCTCCCCTCACTCTGCATGCAAGATAATTTTGAAGAAACCATAAATGAGGAGAATTGGAAGAATTTCAATTTTATTGTAAGTATCTCTTCCTCTAAATATGCATGAGGGCATTTTACACTTGCAAATTAAAAATTCACTGTTAGGAGCTTGTTCCATATAAATCTGAAATTATCAGCTACACAATCTGGTTATTGTTGGATGAGGGTGTTTTAATTAACTAGTTATTAAAGAATCACTTAATGATGAACAGTTCAGGACAAAAAGCAAAATTTAAGCACATCAGCACTTATGAAGTATTAGCAAATGCAGGAGAAATTCTTCAGAATTATTTAAAATTTAATTTATTCATAAAAAGGATAGATCTACAAAAGACAGCATGATTATTAAAAGAAGAAATGATCATCTGTAATAAAATTGAGATATTCAAATTTTGCTACTGCATGCTCTTTGGAGATCAGACTGTCTTTCCAGTGGACTCTTTAAAATTTTTTCTTAGAAGTAACCCTAGCAAATCTAGAATGATTCCCAAGACCAGCCATTCAGGTCCCGTGTGAAAAATTCATATTTTGACCTACAGGAAATAGCATTGCCCAGCATGGCTAGAGCACAAGGTGGGGGAAAGGGAAGGAGCCCACTCCCCTTACCCACTCACCACCGCCACCATCTGAGCTCTCCCTGCAGCCTCTCAGAAGGTTCTCCAGGTAACCTTGATGATATTCACTGCCTGCCCACCACTAGTCTGAGAGCTTGGAAAGACCTTGTATTGAAAAGGATAAGAGCCTCTCTTCAGCTAACCTGTTAACAGAGAATAGACTCCTTTCCAAAATGCCACATAGATACAGAGTTGAGTACTCTGGAAGTCCACAAGAGAGTAACAAATCAGCAAAAAACGTGAGAAGAGAGTGTTAATGGGCACAAAAAGATGTGAGAGCCTGCTTGACTTATTCTTTAGCTGAATCTTTGTCTCTGGGTTTCCAATTTACTGCAGGGTTAGGGAAATGAGAAAAGTATTGGAGCCACATTTGAATCTATAATCACACACAAAAACATTTAGAAATCAAATGTATGTGATTAGTAGTCTCACATTTTGTTTGATCACTTTGTCAAGGAGTTTAGCAAAGCATCTTAAGGATTAAACTGTGAAAGTTGTCAATTCCTTGTCTAAGACCATCTGGAGCCCTAGCAGGCTGAGATACACGGAAGGATCAAGGCAAACAGCTCAGCCCAAACATTTTCATCTTCAGTTTGGGCTGGTGGAGGGGAAAACATAATAACTACAATCAAGATGAGCTTCCAAAACTGAGCGTCTCATCTGTAGGCGAGAAAATGAATTTCCCATTACACTTCACACCTTACACAGTGTTTAACTCAGAATGCATCATGGATATAAGCATAAAGTTATGAAACCTGTGATTAAAAAAAATCTATGAAAAAGCTTTCAAGACCTACGGCTAGACAAAGAGTTTTTAGATTTGTCACCAAAAGTAGGGTTTAGCCAGGTGTGGTGATGTTTCCAGAATCCTAGTATTTGGGACAGGAGATCACTTGTGAGTCCAGGAGTTCATAGCCATCCTGGGGGATAAAGAAAGACCCCATTTCAAAAAAAAAGAAAGACCCCATTTCAAAGAAAAAATTCATAAAGAGAAAAATTGACAAATTGGACTTCATCAAATTCAAAACTTTTTGTTCTATGAAGGACCCACTAGGTGGATAAAAACACAAGCTATAAACGGGGAGAGAAATATTTGCCACTATCTACTTGACAGAGGACCAATATCTCAACTGCATAAAGAGTTCTCAAAATCTAACAGCAAAAGCCTAGCTTCTGTTGTGGACTGCAGATGGGCAGTGCCCACTAAGCAAGCTCCGCCAGAGAAGGATGCCAGTGGCAGTGGACACTTCCCGCCCACCTGTGACACCTCCACACATGTGCTTTCAATGCCACAGTCACTTCAGTTGCCTCATATGGCCATTGCTAGGAGCAAAAATGGAGCACTATGCCGTTGTCCACTCGGTCAGGCCATGAGAACTCGGCAGTCCCGGCTACTCATTACTCAGCCAGCCTGCAAGGGTGGGAAGCTTAGGGATGCAAAAGACTGGGCCGTGGGAACCACTGCTCCCCAGGAGCCCAGGGCCAGCCAGAGACCAAGTGTGAGTCACTGACATTGGTTAGGTGCTATGGTCTGAACCTTGGTGCCTTCCCAGAAGTCACCTCATTGCGAGGAGCAAGGAGATGCAGCCCGGGAGGCAACTGCCCAGGAGCGAGGGCCTCTCATGACTGGGCAACTGCCCAGGAGTGAGGGCCTCTCATGACTGGGATTAGCGCACTTGTAAAAGAGGCCCAGAGACCTGCCTGGCTCCTTCTGCCGCACGATGACACAGCCAGAGAGTTGGAGAGCAGCCCTTGCAAGACACTGAGGCTGTGAGCAGCTTCATCTTGAAACTCTGGTTTCCTGTTCTGCTGTTTATGAGCCTCACAGCCTAGGGACTGCTGCAGCTGTGGAACAAACATACAAGAGCTGCAGGACAATACAGAGGCAAGAAAGAGCTGCCTACCTGGCATGCAGGGAAGGGGCATAACTACAGGCCCAGAGGGACCTGGCCAGGCCCCCAGTGTAACCATGAAAGTGGCGCCACTGCTTAACAGGACCCTGGCCAACCACAGCATCCCGGAGAAGACAGCCCGGGGGAGAAGAACCTGGAAGGCTTTCTTGGAGCAGGAGACAGAGGAGCTGGGAGATTTCCCCCTGAGCAGACCTTGGTATGAGGAGGACATCGCACCCTGACCCCTCTGGAACCCACTGCTGTCAGGAGATGACCTTGGCACATGCTGCCTGGTCCTTAAAATCTTCCAGGGTGGTTTTAAGCAAAAAGAAATCCCCATGTCCAGTCCCCATTGGAGGAGATTCTCATTTAGCCAGATTGCAAGAGATGGGACATTGGGATTTCTGTTTTTCAGCTCTCCATTGGATTAAGCAAAAAGCTTTCCCAAATGGAGTGGGCCAGTCTACCTCCAGGAGAACTGAGTGTCTGAGCAAGGGAGGTGGCACCCTTGGGCCCCACCTTCCCAAGCAGGTGGGAGCACAAAGGGCCCAGTCAGCCACATCGAGAGGCAAGGAGCTAGAAGGTGACTTCAGTGTCCAAAGGGGAACATGTATGTGACAGTCACATGGAAACCCGGGACCTAGGAGCCCCCTGCTAAGAGCCAACACCAGCAGACCTCAGGAACAGAGCTCTGGTGTGGCAAAATGGGGACCCCAGGGTACCTCAGAGAGCACCCTCAGGAGGTCCAAGGGCCCTTGGGCAGCCTGGGTGGCAGAGCTGGAGGACGAAGCTCCATAATGCTGCCCCCTGGTGGATCCTCCTGTCCTGAGCACTCAGGAAAGATTTTCAGGTCAACAGGTGGCTGGAGGCACAGTAGCTGCCAAATCCAGACAAGCTCAGAAAGCCAGGAATCCAGCCAGGCCAGCTCAAGGGATACAGATCAAAGCCAAAGACCATGTTATGCCTTTTTGCAGGGCAAAATGCCTAAGTCTTTGCCTCTGGGCTACGATATCCCAAACAGAGGTGGTTTGGTTTTTTCCTTCCTTTGATTTTGCATTTTAGAGGACAGTGCGATGGTGCCCCTCGTGCAGTGGATAAGCATTTTTCACACAACATGCAGCACGCCTCTGGATTGCACAAGGCAACAGGAGAAGTCGAGGCTGGGTGGAAGAGCTGGCTGCTGTCTACGCAGAGCGGCCCCCACCGCTGCAGGGCTCTGTGGGTTGAAGGCGGCAGCGGCTCTGTGTGCAGGGTCCATACAAGGGCTCCTAGGCTTGCTGGGTGGCCACACAGGCCCATCCAGGAAGCAGGGTTCAGACAAAGCTGAGGGTCTGCAGGGCTCAGGGCAGAAGCCTGGCTGCCTGGGCTGGAGTGGAAAGCCCTCAGGACTGGGGTCCACAGGCCAGCTCTGCAGGCGCCGGTAGGTGCCTGAGACCCTGTCTCCATTCCCCTCCCAACTGGCCAGTGCACCTGCACTTCCCCATCAGACGCAGAGCACTCTGTGCCTTGGGGCGCCTGTCTGCAGAGGTCCCTCAGAGCTGTCAGGACAGCCTCCAGCCACACAGGGAAGAAGTTTCCATCAGAAAGGACAAGTGTGCAATCCCAGCACTCTGGGAGGCTGCAGCAGGAGGATTGGAAATTCAAATGCAGCCCAGGAAATCTAGTGACTTAAGAACTTATCTCCAAGTAAAAATGGCTAGCAATTTAACTCCATGTGAAGACCCAAGGTTTCCCCTAGTGCCACAAAGGAGTTCTGTCGACATGCTCAGCCCATGTATATGACCCCATCCCAGTAAAAGATTCCTAAAAGGAGAAAAAGACTTCAGAATGAAGATGGCAGTGTCAAACTTCCTCACGCAATCTTTCTCCCCAGCCATGGTCAAAATGGGCATCGTACTGTCAGCCGGCAAACCCCAAGACGTTACCAAAATCAGAAATCTAATTAAAAAGGCAGAAACTTTCCATGGCTCTTTCCCCTCTAGCTAAAAAGTATCCTTGCTGTGGATTAGTATGCAGCCATAAAGGAGAATGGTATCATGTCATCTTCAGGAAATCAGGCAGAGCTGGATTGCGTCGTACTAAGGGACACAAGCCAGATAAGTGTCTGCATCCTCCCTGGTACAAGAAATGGTCAATGATGATGTGAACACAGGAGGGAGACTCTTATCAGACAAAAAGGAGGAGAAGGGGGGGGTTGATATGATTGAAATATATGCACTGAAACACAATATTTTATAAAATTAATGGGCTCTAATAGAAATACACATTTTTTAAAAAACAAGATCTAGTGTAATGAACACACATATCATTGGCTCCTGGAGAGTGGCGCCCTGAGAAGGCCCAGCCTTTGCCATTCTAAATTATCAGAATGAGACATTTCCAGAACTGGCCTGGCAGCACTTTTTCCCTCGGGAACCTGGCAGGTGTTATGGAAATGATGTTGTATGAGCAGACTTCGGAACCTATGTTTACCTACATGCTGAGCAGCTGTTGGTTCTGCACAGAATGGGTGCAGTGCCAGATGAGGTCCTCGAGGGCTGGGCCACCAGGGGTCCCATGGATGGAAAGCCCCATGAATGGCCAGCAGTGTGCACAAGGACACGGTGCCCAGGAAAGGGACTCGAGTCAGTGGGAAGACAGCACAGGGCTCCTGTCCCCCTCCACCCCTGTTCTGACCACAGTGGTCCCCCAGGCTCAGCTCTCCCCAACACAGGGCTCCAGGTCCTGCCAAGGCCTCGCTCTTTCCCTGCCTCCTCGCTGTCTCTCTGTCTCTGCCATCTGTCTCCCTCTCCCCACCCCACACCTCCCTTGGGTCTGCTTGGGACACCCAGCAGAGTGGGCCACCCAGCTGTGACTTCACACCCACTCTCCCCTCTGCTGGGAACATGGCCACCACGGGCTGCTCCTCATCCCCACCTGGAGGGGATCCCAGCAGCCAGTATGGGGCATTCCAAGCATCAGAAAATGCCAATAGGAGGTCAGCATGTTGGCTAGAAAGTGATAAAGATCCGTGAGTCTATAGTGAGTCCTGGAGAGGTGGAAAACAAAGAGGAGACAATGGGGACCAAGGGGAGAGGAGATCGAGGGGAAGGGAGTAAATAGTACCTCTAGGAAGGCTGGTTAGGGTTCGTCTGAATTCCCCTTCTCTCCATGAATCACTTACTTCCTCCACGATGTGACCTTTCCGCCACTCTTCATGCACTTCCTGTGGGGTTTTCTCACAGGACTGGGTCTTGCTGTAGTGAGAGCAGGACCAGTCACTAAGCCCCAGAGGGGCAGGGGCTTCCCAGCACTTGAGGCCTGGTAAACCCTGGCTGGAGGGGTCCTAGAACTCAAAGACGCTCCCAGGGTGGAGCTTAATGGGGTCCAGGCCACTGAGCACAGGTGGGGTCCATCGGGGTACAGGGAGGCACAGCCAGAAAGGCCAGCTGGCCACTGACCATGCCCTGGGGGAGGTGACTGATGAGAGAGGCCCTGGGAGTCCTGGGGGAAGGGGGCCCAAGCCACACTGCAACTTAACCAGCAGCACTGCACTTGTTTCTGAGATAGCTGATAGCCAGCAGCACCAGGCCAGATTGGTTCGCATAGGAGGCAGCGTTGCCCATGACAGCTGGCCAGGGCAGCCCTGGACCGGGCAGGCAGGTGGAGCTGGAGGTTCCTCCTCAGTGCTGCCATGGCATCTTTCTAGCTGCCAGGCTGTGCGGTGGGCAGTCCCAGCCGCCCTGGGACTCTGGCCCTGGGGTGCACTACTAGATGGTTCCTAGGAGCCTCTTCCTGCCCCAGCATGTATTAGGAGACACCTGCACCTCACGGCAAGGAGGTCACAAACACGGGTGTGAGTCAAGAGAGAAGCCGGGAAGTGTGCAGGAGACGCTGCCAAGGCAGGAGGACTTCACATGGGAGCCCAGCCTGGGCACCTTCGCCACTGGGCAAGACCCTGCCTTTACCTTTTAAAAAACATCTCTTTTTCTAAGGGCTGGAGATGCAGCTCAGTACCGAGGGCCTCAGTGTATCACCAGCACTGAAAAGTGGTGGCTTTTTGCAAAAATGAGTGACACTCAACATACACAGTGCTGTGCCCTCTGGATTCTCTCCCAGATGCCAAAGCAAAGACCCAGGCTCAGAGCAGGCAATAATGGGAAGATCGAGTGATTTTCTTTTTGCAGCAGTGCTGGGGACTGAACTCCAACACAAAGCAGGCACTTGGCCGCTGAGCTATACCTGCAGCCTTGGAGTAATTTGTTTTTAATTGGGATGAATTTCACACAACAAAAAACATTCTCAAGGGGACCGTTCAGCAGCACTGGCTTCATCCACACAGTGGTGCAAACATCTTGGTCTGGGCTGAGCCATCCGTGTCACCTCCAGAGAGGATCCTATCCCCGTTTAGGACTTGCTTCCACTTCCCCTCCCCCCCTCTTCCTACCTACCCCCACGGAGTCCCTGGCAGCCTCTGCCTGCTTTCTAGCCCAGTTGATTTGCCTGTACTCAGGGTCTCCTGCAAGTGAGATCCCATATCAGGTGGTGGTAGTGTCTGGCTTTTCTCCCTCAGCTTCCAAGATGCCTCCTTGTCACCGTGTGAGTCCGAGGTAATGAACAGCCCATTTTATGTATCCATGTGTCCATGGCTTGAACGTATGCATCTTATGCTCTGGTTTTGTCCACAAATGTTTGTTAAACACGGTTTATACACAGGCAGAGGGGCTGGCTTCCAGGCTGATGACCCTTGTACTCTCAGCCCTGGCCCATGGTGGGAGGTGTGGGCAGCCCAGCCATCCCACAGTGGGGAGAGCTGCCATAGGAGAGGTAGCTGTCTGAGCTTCACGGCTGGAGCAGATGGACGTGGAAAGCAGGGCTGGAGGGCACCTGGCGGGGGCTTGCAGTGGAGCCGTCCCTGTGCAAGTATAGGTGAGGTGCCATCTTGGTTCCTACCAATGTGACCAGGCTCTCTGTGCTGTGGTCCAGGGCCCCGGAGTGAGCAAGACCCCGTTCCACAAGGAAACTGGGCCCTTGGCATCACACTGTGCTTCAGAACTGGTTCCCGAGCTCAGTGAGGGGACAGGAGAGCAAGAGGAAAGCACATTGCCATATGTGTGCAAGTCTGGAACTGGCATGTGACACAGCAAGACACAGGACGGGGAGCAGGTCCAAGCAGAGTTCAGGGGACCTGGTGACAGGGCAGACAGGAGTCAAGCTGGAAACTCATTCTCTTCAGCTGAGAAGGAGCCAGATCAAGAGAAGACGGAGCCAAACCTGAGCTGTGTCCACAAGGAAGTCACTGAGGGCCGAGAGCAGTAAGGGCAGGGGCCATCTCATAACGGGGTGGTGGGCACGGCCCTGCCTGCTGCCCCAGTCAGTGGATAGGGTGGAAGCCTGGACAGGGTCGTGACACCAACCACTGTCCTGGCAGTTCCAGCGTGTGTGTCTTTTGTGTGACCTTGGCAGACAAACTATTCCTGTAATTAACCAAAACATTGTTCTCGCCAAACAGGAAGAAGATGAGGAGTGGAAAATGTCACCAAGCGTTTTCCTTCAGTCACTGCAGGAAGGAAATAACTTATACAAAGGTCAGTCCAGGGAGCACCCAAAGTAACCAAGGCGTCACTCTGTCCATTGAGCATCACTCTGCCCCTAAGGTCCAAGGATCTGGAGGGAGGACCCAGGAGCGCGCTCAAGAGAAGCCACAGGCCTGTGCTTCACAGCGGACTCTGTGTCTCTGATTCCTGATTCCTGGGGTGGCTGAGAGCCGTACGATTAGTAAAAGAGCAAGATGTGTACAGGATGGGAACGTACTGGAAACTTCTATCCTGTTTTTTGAACGCCTAAGATTTCAGTTGACCATTCACTTGCTCAGTGACAGGGAGGAGATATATTTCCTAGGCTGTTTACACAACGAAATTTGGATATCATAGGCATGGGAGAGTGCCTTCATCCTGTTAGACTAAGACCTGTGCCTGAATTCCAACACTTGATTCTCTCATCCAGTGTTGAGCATGATTACCACAGCCATCGTCCGGCCAGACCTGTGAGCCTCTGAGCTGGTCTTTCAGACAGTTCCATTATACTTTGAACTCCTCCACATCCGCCCCACCCTCTGGACAAATCCCAGCACAGAAGGAGCTATCGGCATGACCCTGGTCATTAGCACTGTGGTGGAGATTCCTGAAAATGGCAGTAAGGACCTGAAAAAAGCATTGCCCACATCAGCCCATGACGCCCCTGCCCTTCCCAGTCAGGTCTGACAGCACTGGTACTGCTACTGAATTTCAGCACGCTCAGCTGCCACCTAATAAGTGAAGCCTCGACCCAAGCAACATCCAAATAGGCATAGACTTGCTGTGTTAATTATGAAAGAGAAGAATGTCTGGGTGCAAACCTGAGTTGTCTCATAGACCGCTGGTGGCAACGCAGTGCAGGAGGTGCTAAACTGAGGCACGGCCCAGAGAGAACTGTGACATGGGCGGGGTTGGGCCTCTCCTGTCAAGGCAGGCGTCCCAGGGGATCAGCTGATATTTATTAAGTGCCCATAACAGGCAAGACCAGCTGTTTCCGCTGTCCATCCCTTTTAAGCTTCATATCCACCAGGAAAGGCACACGGCTCCCCCTGTATGTACAAATAGAAGCCCCATTGTCTCCAAACTCAAGATTCACAAAACATCCGCTTGTATATTCACTCATCAAACATAGACTGAGTGTCACCAAAGTACCCCAGCAGCACTGTTCTAGAGATCCAAGGTGAAAGCTGCTGTCAGCATGCTCGCTCACATTGTGCTAGGTTTTGCACAGTTGTATAAATCCGGGCAACAGCAAAGACATCTACGAGTCCAGCTAGGAATCATAGCAGTCCAGCCTGGGGCTCCTCCACACAGGAGCACATAGGACAGTGCTTGGCGCTTTGTCCTCTCTGGCCCTCACAGCCACCTCCCCTACTCTGCTCTCTGCTCTGGGTCTCCCACCAGCATGCAGATGAGCTGCGTTCCTCACCATCTGCTCTCCACAGCGGCACCCTCCAGCCTCTCTAGCTTTCTTGTCACTCCCACTTCCTCAGAGCCCGTCCTCATGGAGGTCCTGAGAAGGGACAGCCTCCTCGCCTCCTTGGGGGTGTCAGGTGTCCCGTTCAGAGCCAGGCTGCCCACAGGACGGGGGAGGAAGTGAGGAGCCCTGAAGTCTCCTCTGTGTTCCACAGCTCACATCACCTCCTGAGCTGCACTTCCTGTCAGACCAGCGGGACTCTGGGTTCTCATAAGACTACAAACCCCGCTGTGAACCCCGCTGTGAACCCCGCACACCAGGAATCTAGGTCGTGCTCCTTTGAATCAGCCCCAAACCAAGTGCCCCTACCCTAACCATGGAAAAGATGTCTTCTATGAAGCTGTCCCTGATGCCAAAAAGGTTGGGAACTGCTAGGTCTATCCTCAGACTCGGGGTGCAGAAGGCCTGGCTCCTCCCAACTGATAGAGCTCTGGAGAAAACAGGAGGAAGGTTAGTGGGAGCGAAGTCCTTTCCCACTAGGATACAGCTCAGCTGCACAGGAGTCTGCCTGGCAAGTGTAAAGTCCTGAATTTGATTCCTGGTACCAAAAACAAAAAACAAAACTCCTCTCCCATCATTGGACGTCAGGGGCTCAGTCTAAAGCTGATAAATCAAGAAGGGGCACAGAAGCCCATGTGCAGAGCTTAGGAGAAGCCAGCACCAGCTGAGGGAGCCTGGCGAGGCTGGACAAACTAAACCAATACACCCCTGCTGGGCACCATGTCCTTCCTGTACCAAGCCTAGCACCATGCGTTGCCCAGGACACTGTCCCTGCAGGCCTGGGAGCCAATGTGGAATGGCATTGTCCACCTCCCAGGCCACCTGCCCAGCCATGTGCACATTGCATTGCGTGACTCTGGGTGGAGGCCTTGCGCTGTGGCCTTTTAGAGGGCCTAGTCCCCTCTGAGGGCTGAGCCTTCTTCCAGTGACTCGAGAGTCAGGATATAAGAGCCGAGTGTGTCCCTGGCTTCTGTAGTGAGTGCACAGACACGAGGAGGAATGCCTTCCAGAAGGGCCACAGGGAGAGTTTTTTCCTATCCTTTTACCACTCCGTGCTTGCTGCAGACAACATGTGCGCATTACTTTGACAAACAGTAAAAATGTGGAGAAAAATCGGACCTTCCTATGGGGAAGGCAGCTCCCCACAGCCTGCTAGCCCCCCTGGGAAGATTCTCTTTAGAAGAACGTCCTTTCCCTGAGTGCTGAGGAAGGCTCCCCCAGCTGGATGCCAGGACTTTGGAGGTGCCAAGTCTTCCTTACCTTAGAGAAACCAGATCTCTTCTTTTGGAAAGTCTTTTCTTTCAGAGCAAGGGTTTCCCTTTCCAAATGGGACATTAGCATTTTAATCGCTGAGATTAACCCTGGGCCCCTCCCGCGCCAGCTCCTCAACGTGTGAACCAGCCGGCCTGCTTTTCACATTCTTGAGATAAAAGCGCCTTCTCTCTTCAGGAGTAAGGGGGCACTTGCTGCCCTTTGAGGGTCGGGAACAGCTTCCTGTATGTATAAATGCCCATGAAATTCTTCAAGGGATTGGAAGTGGCCTGTGCAGAAGTGTCATGAGAAAAGCTAGTCCGGCGGCGAACTGGATCCATTGAAACTGGCCCGAGGCGGAATCCAGCAAAGTGGCCTCGAAGCACTTTCTTTCACCAGGAACCTGCAACTGCAGCTTGGGAAGGCGCCCTGGGACAGGGTTTTTTCCATCCGTAATCGTGTCGCGGTTTCCTTGCTGTGAAGTAGCTGCACTCCTTTTAGTGCAACCAGGTTGGTCCCCGTTTTAGGGAAAGCTACACCATGAAAGAGAAAAGTAGCTCCCTGTACATAACAGAGCTCCCTGGCTCCAAGCCCCTTCATGGAACTGGTACGTGCCGCTGCTGTCCCTTGAGAAGTTCTGTGCAGGGGAGACCTGCTGAGAAGGATAGCGCATCATAACACATTAAAGCCTTGTCTGCTGTTTTCAAGGGGAACACCTTACCACTTTGAGAACAAAAGAAGACCTATCAGTTATTCCCAGGTATTAACGTGACCTGCGGTTTAAATCCTGGTTCACGTCTTTAGTTGCACTGTGCTGGCTGCCTTGATGTCCTGAATAGATTGAGAACATTGTGACTTCATGGTCATTTTGACTTTGGGGAAGAGCCGGAAGTCGCAGAGTGCCAGATGCCGTGAACAAGGCCAAGGAGGACCTCATCAGGTTTTTATGAGCCTGTCTTTCCGCTGGGTGACATTTGCAGCGATTTTCACCATATTTTTGATCACACCTCAGATGTTGGGGCATCTGAGCGTCCCAGAACTGTTTCAGACAGTGGCAATGGGATGAAAGTGTTTGAAGGGAGAGAGGAAATGTGGGTAGGAGTTCCTAGCAACATGCCTTTTACTATAATTTTTTTTAAAATTTTAACACTCACTGTGTATTTTGCTCACACAACATAGATTCAGGAAGAGTTCATTTTCCGAATGTCAAGGCACCCCTTCGCTCAGGAGGACCCCCAAGTCCCACCTCAGACCAGCCCCCCACACCCCCACATACATTTTGAGTTTCCCTTCTAAAAAATGAGCTCTATTTCAACTTAATTGAATGATACAAACTTCTCCTAATTACTCTCAGGTCATGTTTCTGTAGTTCCAAACTCAACCAATAGGGTAAGACAAAAGGGAAACTTAAAAAACGTGATTGCAAAAATATTCCAGCAGAAATTCAAAAATAACATCATCGAATTGGGGGACAGTACTGGATTTCTGTGTGCATGACAGGGGCCAGGGTAAATTGCTGATGATGTTCAACAGCTAACAAAATCTCTCACTGAATCATATGCACAAAAAAAGTAATAAATATATTGCAAAATACAGACTAATAGTTGTATAATTCCACCGTCAACATACTGCTTCCCCATGGTTATAATTGAAGAGCAGGATGCTGATCACATCACACTTTTTTCCCAGGTGTTTTCACTTTGGCGGTTGCTTCTTTTTTACCAGCTAGCACTCAGCTGTACCTGTAAACCCCAACACTCTCCAGCTCTCTGTATTGAGCTTTCATTCCGTGCTTTAGGACAAGAAGATTAGACATGCGCTTAGGTCACGGGAACTGTCTTCGTGAACTTCCAGGTTTAATTATTTACCGTTTTCTTTATCCTTCTGAAACACAGACATGTGGATGAATAAAGATGAATCCTGGAATTTCCTTCAGGATTATGATCCAGAGCTGATCAGACAGGAGAAGCGGAAGGAACTGGAGACAGAGATAAGAGTGCAGGTACCGTACAGTGTGCTGTGGGGGGAACAAGTCCCTGACTTCAGTGCTGCTTCTCTTTCCTTCTCGCCTACGGATGACCTGCCCCAGAATTTCAATGATCTTCCAGGTTGTCCAAGAAAATCCCAGGCATAAGTCCTAAAGCTCATGTGTTTAAAGTCATATGTTTTGTTTCCACCTAGGTTGACGAGTTGATGAGACAGGAACTAAAAAACTTAAAACTAGCTGTGAACAAAGAAAAGGAACTTCCAGTCAGAGAAGGAAGGAAGAGAGAGAAGGTGAGGCACGAATGAGAGGAGGTGGGAGACTTAGTAATGGAAAGGAGCCCCTTCCCCGAGCACAGCAGGTCCACAGAGGCCACCTGCAAGGCCACCTGGCTGTCCCTGGGATGCCTCGCAGGAAAGCACACCTGCCCTGGTCCATGCAGTTGGTTCACCACTTGGCCTGCAGGGCTGTGGGCTCATAGTGGGCTGAGCCCAGCCCCCCTCGGCTGACCTCCCCGCCCCCACTCAGCTGCAGATTCACGGCACCCCAGGCCCCAGAGCAGGTGGAGCACTGTCCTCAACGTCCCTTATCTCTCCTGAGGGTCGCTCTGTAGAGGAAGCCAAGAGCAATGAGCAGGTTTGTGAGTGGGGGAATCACAGCAAAAGGAGCTGGATAAATCCAGTTCTGAGTTGTCCCAACCCATTTGCAGCTGTACAGAGTAGCCAGCTGCATCCAGGCATTCCGATTCACTCAGTGCCCCTTACCTCACCTTCCTCCCAGCGACAGCCCTGCCATCAGGGCCAGAATGCTCAGAGAAGACAGCCAGGACCCTCGTGCTGGCGGCACTGGTGTGAGGGGGCATTCTGTGCTCCTATAGGGCTTTATCCAAGTCCTATGTCTGGGCCACTCTTCCTGGGACTCTTATGTCACCCCTTTACAGTTCTTCACATGTTCGGCTGCACCCAGGACTGGTTTGGCCAGCTTGGGGCCACATGGTTTTAGCTGACGGTCCTCATCTGTGGTAGGTGGCTCCTAGTGTAGAATTCTGAAGTCGACTAAGTACCCAGCAACCCTGTTCTGACGTGTGTCACTGATGTCCCTCCCTCTCCTGATGTTATGTCCCCTTCCTGGGGCATCTGGTAATGCCACCCTGGCCTCCATGCATGTGAACTTTTTCTGCAAAACAAAGCTACATCTTGGTGACCAAGCGTGAAGACTGAGCTATACAAAATGGGAAATGTAAGTAGCTACCGCTTTGTGGCTGAAAACAGGCTTGTCTTCACTAGCAAAGCCAGCATCAGCCCTGCCCAGGTCTAAGCAGGCTTCCCTGTCCTCGTTCAGCCTGCATCTGCCGTCTTCACGTCACAGGGCGCACCAATGGATTGCGGCTATGTGATTGCGCTATAGCATCTCATGCACCCAACTCTCCAGCCCAGGTTACCCAGGTCAACTTTGCAAGAGAAGACTGAAGTAGGATGCAATCCCATGGACTGAAGCTTCACTGCCTATGCAGAAAGACCACGGGGGAATGAATGCAGGAAGGAGAGAGGGAAGCAATGTGGCAGAAAGTGTCACCCAGCACCTTCCAGAGAAGAGGGCTCAGCCGTGACCCAGAGAAGTCTTTTCCAAACACTAATCTGAGTCTGCCTCTCCCCAATTCAACTCTGCCCTGGTGCCCCAGTCTCCCAGGAATCAAGATTACATTCTCCAGTCAACTGCAGGGACCAGTCCACCTGACTGCCGCCTTTCCTCCTGCCCGCAGTCTTCCACTGACTGCGTCCCCCAGATGCACTGTGCCCCTGCTGACCCCAGAATTTGCCTATGCTGTTCTCTCCCACCTCTACACTCCTGTCTCCAAACTCAGGCCTAGGTAACTCTCTCTCATCTCACAGGACTCAGCTCAAGCCTCCTTCCTCAGTGAGGCCTTCAGAGCCCCCAGCATGGGTCTCGTTTCTCTGTACACAGATGGTCCCGTGCATCATGTCTTCCTCATATTTCATCACAAGGTGAATTCTACAAAGCATATAGAGAAAAATTAACACCAATCCTTCTCAACTTCTGAAGAAGAGGAGGAGGAAGAGGGGAGTTGGGGAGGGGGAGAGCCCAGCAGCACTGTGAAAACAAAGCCAGATAAAAATACTACAACAAAAGAAAACTATTTACCTAATGCTGACACCCCCAGTGAATATGGATAGCCATATCCTCAACAAAAGGCTTTAGCTGATGGTCCTCATCTGTGGTATGTGTCCAACCTGAGCTCGGCAGAACATAAAAGGTTGTATGTTATGAGCTGGGATGCAAGGATGGTTCATTATACGTCAATTGATGTGATACCACATCAACATCATACACAATCACATACAACAACATACAACATCATACACAATCACATATAACAACAGAATGAAAGACAGAAACCTGTATTATCACTATGATAGATCGCATTGATAGTCTATGTCATTTCAGCAGGTGCTGAAAAAACATTTGACAAAATTCACCATTCCGGTTAAAAAATCAACACATTAGGCATAGAAGAAATTTATCTCAGCATAGCTATGATAATCAAGACTGTGCTATTGCTATAGGGAAGGAGGAGAGGCAGAAATGGAATATATATGACAGAGAACTCAGATATGGACCCACACAAATACGTGTGACTGATTTTTAGTAAAGGTGCAAACGCATTTCAGTGAAGAAAGATACTTTTTTGAATACACTGGGTTGGCATAATTGAACAACCACAAGGGGAAAAAAGGACATTGACGTAAGTCTCATGCATTACACAAAAATTAATTCAAAATTGGCCACCCCTTTAAATATACAGTGTAAAATTAGAAATTTCTCAGGCAAAAACATAAAAACATATTTGCAATCTAAGGCCGAACCAAGAGCTCTTAGAATTAATACAAGAAGCACAGTTTATAAAAGAAAATATTGGATTTCATCCGAATTAAAAGACCTGCTAAAGATGAAAGGCAGGTGCAGACTGGGAGGGAACACTGGCGAGCATCGTATCTGACAAAGCTTGTACTCGGAATGGGTCTGTCGTCAAATATTTAAAACACTGGCGAGATTGTGGGCAAAACAAAATGTCTACGCTGCTGGTGGGAATGCAAACTAATACAACCACTCAAAAAACTAAAATTAGAAGTTCTACTTACCCACTTATACCTCTCAGGGTTTGTTCCCCTCAAGAGTTAAAGATGTCGGACTCTAGTGACGTGTGATACCGTGATTACAGCAGTGTTAGTCTCTGGAAGCAGCCTAGATGCCCATTACAGATCGAAAGTATAGAATATATACACCATAGAATTTTATTGAGCCATAAAAAGCAATAAATCTGGCTCATTTGTAGGAAAATGGATGAATCTTGAGACAGTCATGTTGAATGGTCAGAAACAGCATATTAAATATCATGTAGTTTCTTTCAATGAGAAACTCAATTATAAATAAAATCAAAATAAAGGATACAAGAGGCTAAATTCCTTCACACGGTATTGGTGGGAATGCAGCATGGTATGGTCACACTGCCAAACAAGTTTTTTATTAAAAAGAATAAGCATGAAACAGTCATACAACCCAGGCATCGAACTCAGGGGCATTTTCTGTGGTGATTTCTTCACATCTTCTGTCACCTTTGCATAATTTTGAATATAAAATCAATTTTCTCAGACCAGAAGCAGGGCTTAGCAGCCACCCTTGACCCTAAGGCAGAAGGTGATGTAGATAAAGTAGATTAGAGACCAGGCGATAAAACTTAACATGGTAGAATTTCAGCCTCTTCCTGTGGATCATGAGGTGTGATGGATGGGTTTTTAGTAGAACTATAAAGCAGTCCACACTGTTTAAAAGGTGGCATTCAGAAAACATTCCACCAGACTGTCACAAGCGTCTAAATGTAGAGTCCCTTAGAACTGGAGGTGGACAGGTGCCTGGCCCTGAGGACTCCAGATTTGGGGCCAGATGCTAACCGAGAGAATCATCTGGGCTCTGCCATAATCATTTTGTGCTGCTGTACAAAATATCGTAGACTGGGTAATTTATAAACAACAGGAAGACACTGCACACACTGGGAGGTCCCAGACAAGGACCCACCCGAGGCAGCATCTGCTTGCAGCTCCCTCTGCTTCCACTCTCTTTCCATGGGAAAGATGGAGCAAGCTCTTCCTGTCCTCTGTTGGAAGCACCCTAACCCATGCATGCAACCCGCACCCTGGTGACCTCACCACCCTCAGATACTTACCTCTTCACAACCTCCCTTTGGGAGTCAGGAGTGAGCATCTGAATCATGGGGCTCAAACTTTAGACTACAGTGGGTGTCAGAGATGACCAGCCTCGTTCACTTGTGCCAGAGCCCAGGAAAAGGAATGGGATGCCCAGGGCCTGTTGGGAATCCAGCCCCAGGCAGGCTCACCCACAGCGACCTCTCCTCTGTCCCCACAGGCCACGGCCATGGAAGCAAAACACAGCCCAAGTTCAGGGTCATGTAGTTCACTTTCCCACCTCCCAACCCAAGAGATAGTTTGCTTAGCTGACTTTAGGGACGGTTCATTCGCTTGTTTTTACTAAAGTGTTACTGTTTCCATTTTCTTTCTGCCAAAGAAAGGGAAAAAAGGCAAAAGAGGGAAAAGAGGGAAGAAGGACAAAGATCTGACTGATGACAGGTAAGGACTGGGTGCCCCCTGTGGGGGGGGCGGGAAACAGAAGCAGGGGAAGTGGCAGGAAACCACCTGACTCTGTGCCTCAGCTCCCCGCCAGTGCAATGGGGAGGGAAACAGACCTGGGACAAGCCTCTGTGCCCATCACCGCTGAGTTCCTGGAACTTGACATAAGCTTTAGAAATCACACAGGAGCAGGAGGGGGCTGTGATCCTGGAAAATTGCATAGGAAATAACACCCTGATGGAACTCTGAAGCAGGACTGAGGCTCCAGTCCTGTGGGGCAGACGCCAGCCCTGCACACCGCAGAGCTGCGCCCCTGTTGAGAGAGTGGGGGCACCGCACAAGGAGAGCCCCCTACAGAATCTTCCATCCCTTGAGTTTCCTGATTTCCATATGCAACATTCAGTGCTCATTTCTTGTGCTGTGACACTGAACGTGAACAGCAGCCAGGCCTAGTGGCATGTGCTTGTTTGTAATCCCAGCACCCTGGGAGGCTGAGGCAGGAGGATGGTAAGCTCTAGGTTGGGTAATTTACTGTCTTAGTGAGATCCTGTCTTGAAATTTGAATTAAAAAGAGAAGAAAGAGGCTAGGCATGTGACTCCATGTGAGGGTTCTGATTTCAGTCCCCACGACTGCCAGAAATAAATAGCACTGCATTTTCAAACATCATCAAGGAGTTGAGCTAAAGTCCCTAATAAAGGGACAGCAGGAGTTTCCTGCCTTGGGCTCTGCTCTCGGGTGGACATGTGTGGCTCCTGTTTCCAGTCCACTCTGGTTCTTCTCTTCCTGAACCATGCTAGAGTAAGGTCCATTGGCGAGGAGGCCACTTCGAGCTCTCTGGGAATGGAAGGAGAGCAGAGTGCCAAGGTCCCATTTGCAGACACCTCAGGGAGCCAGTGGGCAGCCTCGGGGACTGGGGGTGGTTCTGGGCTGAGGTTGCCATATTTGCGGACAGTTTCAGATTGAGACCCAGAGTCCCAATGCCCGGGGACAAGTATCTATCTGTCTATCTGCACATCAAGCCAGCTGGCTTCCAGGTCAGTTCCTGGGGATGAAGGTGGGTCACACTCACATCCCTAGGGGAGGATCAGGGCCTCACAACACGCCACAGATTTTCAAGGGCACTTTGTTCCTTTGCTGTCTCATCTGTTCCAAAAGATGGATGCAGTGATGACAGAGCTGACAGCACAAGGAACACCGAGCAGCCTCTGAGTTACACGATTCCTTCCCCTCTCCTGCCCTGGCAGTGTGGCTCTGCTGAATAACAGGCTGCTGAACAGCACGGACCGCATACGTGGCTCAGAGGTGGTGGAGGTGGGACGTGACCGTCCTCCTGGCACGCACTCCCCTACTGAGCCGCGATCACAGAGGAGCCGCAGATGGTCCCCCTACGCCTGGGACACAGGGCCCTGTTGTGCTCATTTTTTTGCCCAGAAACACCTGGCATCTTGTTCCTGAAATGCTTTGTATTTCAATTTTAAAGACCCTGTGTCTGCACTCTGGCTAGCCCTGCCGTGGCACCACAAGATATCAATTTCTCTCACCAAAATAATCCCTGGCCCACAGTTTAGAGTGGAAGACCCTTTATTCCATTAAAAGAAAAAGTTTATTTCACTGGGAAAAATCCAAATAGAGGCTTGTGGTAGGTAGGGGCTCCCTAATACATTTTGTTCTGGTAATTTTAGGGACTTGTCTTCAATGTTAGGTGTGGTTACACCTGTGTCATGCATCTACATTAGAGAACTACTCAGGTTAGAGCACTCTAAATGATATTTCCTTGATCTAGAGCAGGTGCTGTTATCCCAGTGTTTTAGTTACTTTTCTTGTTGCTGAGACAAAATATCCAGCTCCTAAAGTTAAAGAGGAAAGGTTTACTTTGCTCACAGTTTGTAGAGGTTTCAGTCCATAGTTGGCTGGCTCCAAGGCAGGGTGGGTGGCAGACAGGCCTCAGGGGGAGAAATATTCATGGTAAGCAAAGCAACAAGGGTCCTTAACAGTATCTTTCTGCCCCTTTTATCCTCTCTCAAGGCTACTGTGATTAGGGCAGTGCCCAACCAATCAGTGGACTTAATTAGTAATCACCCATCCTTAGTCACAGCATGGCACCATCTAGATCCAGCCATCTCTTTAAAAACCCCACTATATCCACATGAGGCTCTGGAGGACATCTAGACACAAGCTGTAACACCCACATTCCACTACAATCAAGCCTTTCTTAATTTTCAGCAGTGAACATATTCTTTTAAAGACTGGGGTCACTGCGTTGGAATGTATCTCCATCAAAAATGCTTGTGTTTAACTGACATCCTTGGGTCTCTTTTAATCACACAAAACTGGATCACAGAACAGTGTGAAAACTGTTTAAGTGGAGCTACATTTACAATGCCCAACCTAAAGAAAGAATAGAAAAAATTTTAAAGACAAAACACCTCAAAAGATCCTGCTGTATAACATGTGAGCTGTCTTCATTTGAATCCCTGCAAGCCAAATTCCAGTCATGTCACTGGGGATCTCATCTTTAAGTGGGACACTATCTTTTTTTTTCATTTGGTCTAAATGATCAAGATGCTGGCTAGATGCCCAAGCCTCTCCCAGAGAAATGGTTTTGACTTTTACACACTGCAAAAAAGTAATCACCCTCCTAACACATCATCTCACACAGCCTTAGATGTTTTATCTTTCACATAAGAATTATCTCCAGTGTAAGCCTTCGTTCCTTTTAGATAATTCTTTTAAACTACTCTACCATTACATTAAAAGGAAACATAAATTTCACAAAGGATTAATGAACTCCTATGACTAGCACATGCTAACTGAATATATAATTATAGGCCGATTGTGTTACTATTAGTAGGTGATTTCTAATTTGTATTTGTGCCAGCCTGCAGACTTGCAGAGTTATTGCTACCCTCAGACACCCAGAGATATTATTCTTATTAATAGGAAATGTCCAGTATGCACATGGGTCAGTGAAAGTATGTTTTTTAAGGCCTAATTTATCCTCAAGTTGTAGAAACATTTCAAAAATCCAGTTGTTGGTGTCTCAGTCACTTTTCTCATTGCTGGGACCAATCACCCAGCACCCACAAATGAAAGGAGGGGAGGTTGATTTTAGCTCACGATGTATAGAGGTTTCTTCCTATAGCCCACTCACTGCCTTGGAGGCAGCACAGCTCTGCAGAGGAGCAGCTCGTGGTATGGAGAAAGGAAACAGAGTCAAGAGAAAAGCCTGGAGGGAAATGAACCCTTCAGGGCCACTGCCCCAGTGACCACCTCTTCCAGCCAGGCTCCACTTCCCAAGGTCACATTTACATATAAACTTGGTGGGTTAGTCCCCCGATGTTTATCACACCCCACAATCCTATGAACGAGCACAGGAGGCTTTGGAGGGACATCCGGGTCTCAACCGCCCCAATTTGCATACACACTCTCAAATCCACCTGTTTCAAGTCCTTGCATTAGTGATGATTGACAGACATACAGCTGATCTCCTGTGTAATGGAGTCTGATGCTCTGCTTTACCCACAGGACCGTCGAATCTCTGTACAAGGAGCTGGTGGAGGAAGGGCTGCTGATACAGTCCCTGAAGGTCAACCTCTCTGATTACATTGGTAAGGCACACCAAGGACAGTGTGTGTGTGTCACACTGCAGCCTGGTCCTGAGGTCCAGCCACTGGACAGACGAGGCCTGGCCCATGCTGTCTCCTGGCCAGTATTGGTGAGATTGAGATAACTTGCATCACTGAGAGGGTGCTGCTATGAACTAATGGGTTGTCTTCATAGTAGCGGTCCCCTTCTCTCCCCTTATGTGGTGGAAGCGGCTTTTCAACCTGCTAGCCATTTCCTTGATGCATTTGGTTTCTTGTTGCTGTTGCTGTCACTCTGTTTTGTTTTGTTTCTTCTGCTGCAGGGCACTGAACCCCAGACCTTCACACACACTGAGCTACATCCCCAGCCCTTTATAGTATTTTAGTTTTCAACTCTTGCTCAATTGTCCAGGCTGGGCTCAAACAAGTGAGCCTGCCATGCAGCCTGCCAGAGAGCGGTGCTCACAGGTGTGTGCCACCACGCAAGCCCCACAGCGCATGCCCTCTGCCCTGACCTAACTGGAGGAAATGAGGAATCGTTCATGGCAGCTCCACAACACATAACGCTTAAAGGAGTGATTCCTTCCAAAGAGACATTCCAGCAGGGGCAGAAGCAGCAGGAGGACAGAGAAAAGCCTTGTTATCTCAGGCTTCACTGATGTATTTCTGTTTATTTAAAGTAAAAGCAACATCATGACCTGGAAATGCACTTAAAGCATAAACTTTCTCAAAACTCTAGCCTGCTACTGCAGATATTATGTCCACTCTTATGAAGAAAATGTCTCCTAGGAGCAGACAGTTGCACTCAGGAAGTCTAATGTTAATTCAAACTCTCTCGCTGAATCCACAGCTAATACCTTTTCACCAGTGTCCTCCAAGACAGTCAGTCTTTCCCAGCCAAGATTCCCAGCAAGGATGTGTGTGTAGCTGCATCTCTTCCTTCTCCCTGATCCCTTTGCTTCTAGAACCCTTTCCCAGGTGTCTGCAAGCCCTCATAGCACTTCGTTGTGGAGGAATACAAGCCGACTGTCAGACTGTCCTCCATTGGGTTGCTTGGATTCCTCCTCTGATTCACAGTGAACATTTTTGATGGGTGACAGCACGTCCCTCTGTTCCCCTCAAGGGCACAGGGTACCACATGCTTACGTCATCAGTGACAGTGAACTGACAAGGCACAGGAGCCATCCGCAGGCACAGTTGCTTCGTCATTGAAGAATCATGGAGGAAGTGATACCATCCTCCACACAGACCTTTCCACTCCCACAGCTGACTTTATCACCAGGGTGGCAGGAAAACGGGGTTCCTTTTCCCCCGACTCCTTCAATGCAGAAGAGAGGGCATCATTCTCCTGTGAGGGAGCTTGGGGCCTCTTGAAACTGCTGATGCCAAAGTAGACACGTAGATCCTCTCTTGAGTTGACCCCTTACACCATCCTGACCCACTCTGAGGTTTCCACTGGCCCTGTGGGGTCTGTGAGAGCACAAAGCCGGCTGTGCCTTCACCCTAAGGTGACACTGGGACCCCTCACCAGAGCTCTGGTTCCATTGTGGGGGCCTAAAGGGGCCTTTACAGGTCTGCAGAGCAGCATCCTGCCAGGCTGCAAATGGGGCTGCTGGATATTTGTGCTTCTTATTTCACTTGTGTGGCAGTGTGCATAGTAAGCAAGTGTTCTGTCCCTAAACTGTACCCCAGGCCCTCGGTTTGTGTTTCTCATTCAAGTGCTGGAGAGTTTTCTCTTGCAGTCTCTTGATGCTGTTCTGTTAATTCTGTTAATATTTTTAAATCACTGTTTTTAACAAAGCCATCTCTTGCTTATGTGGTTTGAAGCTCTGAACAGAAGTGTCTGCTGCTTAGTACAGGGCCTGAGGTGGATTCTCAGTAACTCTGTGTGGACCAGTTTCTGGACCCCTTCCTAACGTCTTACCCATTCTGCACTTCTTTAACGACCTCTCACTTTGCAGAGAGAGAGCAGCATCAGATGCCTCAGGTTGAAAGGGAGAGGTCAGCTACCTACATGTGACTCCAAATTAAAATGAACAAATCTAACAAAATGAGTAAAATTTCCCAGTGAGCATGATGGTACACGCTATAATCCCAGCACTCTGGCAGGCTGAGGCAGGCAGATGGCATGTTCAAGCCCAGCCTGGGCAACTTGGTGACTTAGTGAGACCTTGTCCCAAAGTAAAAAATAAACATAAAAAGTTTGGGGATATACCTCAGTGCTAAGAGTCTGGGTTCAATCCCAAGTACCACCATCAAAAAAAAAAAAGATCCTCCAAAGGCTGGCACACTTTGACTTTGCCCATGTTTTCCTTAATTTTTCCCAGTTAAGATCCATGGCTTGGAAGGTGGCAGTGTCTTCCCAGATAGCCACACGAAGAATAACACAACTAGACAGCAAAACCAAAACCCCACAATGAACACCAAAACAATAGCTCAGTTTACTCTTGAGCCTCAGAGTTCAAGCCAACAGGGACACCAAAGGACCAAAGAACAGCAGAGCCTCACATAGGCAGCACCCACTCACTGGACAGGGCCACGGGCCCAGAGACACAGAGCCAGCCAGGAGCACAGAGCTCAGGCGGGAAGCACCAGGCAGACTCTGAGAATCAAAACTGATAGAGACAAAGAAGACAAAGGGAAAACAGAGACAGAAGAAGCTGGGGAGGGGAGGAGTGAAGACTTCTCCAGAAACAAGCCACTAGGTCTTTAGCATACATGGAGGCAACAGAAGAGGGACCTCTGTAAGGTCAGAAAGGCTCTCTGAGTCAGACCCTCTTCTACAGGTGTGGAATATTCATTCACATGAAATCAAGCAATGAAGAGTCCAAGGTCAAAGCACACACAAAATAAGCCTAAGGAAAAAAATAATAAAGAAAAATTAACATCCCAAAATGTCAACCTCACAAAGCAGATTTTTACTGAAACCTATTATGTCAAAACAAGCTAATTTACATTAAGAAAATTGTAGGTGGCACGTAAGACCAGCAGAAGATAGAATTAGAAAAACTCAGACATTAGGTGATGAAATTTGAGAAATATTACCAAAAAAATTACAAAAAAGAAATATTTTTGAAAACTAAATTATCAAGACTAAAGACAACAAACAATGCTTTTAGGAGAAATAAAAAATGAAAGACATTTTTAAACTAAAACTAGAAATGAAGAAATGATAAAAGATTTGAAGCAATGTGTGAAATGCGGAAATCAGTCAACATGCAATCCGTTGTACAAGGTTTTGAAGAAGAAAACCAAGGCATAGGATAGCAGGAGCATGAGAAACAGAACTCATGAGTGTTTCTTAAAAAGACCCTGAAGCCTCATAAAGAAAGACATGTAGCTGAGAATGCTGATACACCTTTCCTCACACCGGGACCTATTCTAATAAAAGTATTTTTGGACATCTGTGTGAGAAGACCACGTGACTTATAAAGGAAGGACAGTCCAGCTGCCATCAGACTCCTCAACACCAACGCCTCACACTGGAGCTAAATGGAGTGACAAGGACAGTAAATAGCACCCAAGGATGTTTGTAACCAGACAAATTTGCTGTCAACAGTACAGAACACAAGCCTACAATGTGCAAAGTCTCTGAACTTTTTCTATGAGCCCAACCCCAAGGAGCTATAGGGGGTCAAAACTGAGTAGAAAGGTATTGACACAAGACTGGTGGTCAGCTTTCAGTGCACACCCGCAAATCTGTGCAAGACAGACGTCACCAGGCCTGTCCAGGAGAGAGTGAGAGGGCGGCACATATTTGATCATGTGACAGTGCCTGGGACAGCAGCTGGAAAACAACCACAGGACATGCAAGGAAGACCCAGGACCTACAAAGAATGTAACGGCTCTCAGGCACCATAACTGGTAGTGGTTTTGGTAGAGATTAGCCATCAGTGGCTGCTAATGTCACAAAAACCATAAAAGGTGGGGTCACATGCCTCTGACATGACACAGCACATCCTGTAGTCTGGCCAGCAGGACTGAACCTAACCTGTTCAAACCCTGAGCCCAGCTGCTAATTTGACTGCTCATCTGGCAGATGATAAAGAAGCCTCATTCAGCCTTTTCTTTGGCAGGGGTCTGGGAAGTGTTCTGATCTTACAGCCTCCTCCCGATTTGTGTCTTTATCTGTATCTTCAATTTCCTTGATCTGATCTCAGCCCACTTGGTAGAACCGGCCATAGAGGAGGCTGCTTTACAATCCTATCCGTCATTCCCGCACCCTCGGGTTTGGTGAAACAGAGCTGACTGGCTCTAGGGGGCTTTACTCTCTGGATGGTCCTGCAGTCATTGATAGCTGGTTCCTCCAACCCAATTCTGATTTAGGAACAGACTTCCTACTTTCCAGGCCATGCAGACTTCCCACATTGAGGGAATTGGGATCAAATATGTGTATGGAGTCCTCCAGTTGGGATCAAACAGGTATGTGGAGTCCTTCAGATCCCCAAAGGTCTGTGGCCTGGACATTTCCAGCAGACCAAGGAACGCTCTCTCCAGCTGTGTTGGCCACCACTGGGGACACAAGATGGGTTTTAGAGTCTAATGATTTGCAGTCCTCACCCTCCCTTTAGCACCACCTGAATCACAGCCACGCCTCCATCTCTGCCTATATCACAGGAAACAGGGAGAACAAACACATATCTACCCCGCAAGCGATCCTGCCGCACCCGCAACTCAGCAGCTGCCACCCATGGCTGAAAATGGATCCGAGGCCAATTACTGTTCTTCCCTTTGCCTCTGTGTTTGCCCCCTGCCCTAAGAGTAGAAGACTCAGCAGGTTACAATCCGATCCCAGAAGCTGTGATTTGCACACATGCACGTGGAAAACGTCCGAAGCAAACTCATCGCACCATCTGGCGGAGCTGCCCTGTGGACCAATCCCCTAGAGTGCCCTCTCCACTGAGTCATCACGACACTTGCTTTCCAAAGCTGGGGAGCCTGCACCAGATGTCAACACAGTCCTTCAGTATCATAGCCAGAGAACTCTGTGCATGCACCAGCAGCCCTGGAGTATACCTGCACCATGACTCCCTTAGCAGGTGGCAACCATATACACAGTCCCTGCTGCACCACTAGGGCTGTGTAGGTCACCAGCATCCGTGATGGGCCTTTGGAGGCCCCTTGGCAAAGAGCAGTCTGTCTCACAGAACCCCAACTCCTTGTTCTTCTACCCTTTGTCTTTGAGGAATTTACTTAAGCAGCTAGTATTTTTTAATAGACGGCTCGGCTCTTCATTCCTTTCTTAATGCTATGGTTGGGTAGGGTACCAGGGATCGAACTCAGACTGCCTGCTTGCAAGGCAGGCACTTATGCCGCTGAGCTAAATCCCCAGCCCCTAAAGCTGATTGCATTTGTATATCAGATATTTTTCCTTTCTCATGGCTTTTTAAACTGAGCTCTGATGTTCTGTTTCTGCTCTATTATTTTGCTTTTTCTGTATCAGTGTGGTAACCATAACAAATACAGCCAGTAGGTGGCTTCAGCAATGGAAATTTACCAGTTCATAGTTCTGGAGGTGGAAGTCGGAGCTGGAGCTGGAGGTGTGGGCAGAGTGCATTCCTTCCTTCCGGGGCTGTGGGGAAACCTCTTCCAGGTCCTCCTGCTCCTGCTGGCAGCTGGTGATCTTGGGTGTTTGCTGGTGTAGAGAGGTTTGGCTACGACTCTGCCTCACCTCTGCCTAGCATTTTGCCCCTTCATGTCTTTCTCTGTCTCCAAACTTCCCCTTTGCATAGAGGGACCAGCTCTGTTGGATTTAGACTCTATTCTCATGGCCTTGTCTTAGCCAAACACATCTGCAAACAACCCTGTTCCAAGGATGGTCTCCGGCAGAGACACTGTGGGGAGGGGCCCTTTGGGGGACGCAATTCAACCCCCATCATGTACCCTGTTCCTTTTCTTTCCATCTTCTATGATTCCTGGGCCTTTTCCTGTTCTCTACATGAAACACTTTTTCTGCTATTTTCTTCTTCCCTGCTACGGGATCTCTGATGTCCACACAGGGAACCTGGGGCTTCCTGATCACTGAGTGAGGGAAGAAAAGTGATCATGGCTCATGTTCCAGGCAATCCCAAAACACAATAACTGCCTTTCAGAGTGGGGTCTGTTACCTGGCAAACAGCCCGGGCTCATCAGATCTCTGCCTCTTTCAGACCCAATACCACTAATTCCACTTAATACAATTTGTCTGAATAAAATATGTTAGGTCTTAGAGAACATGGCATGTTTGGATATTAATACGGGCTTATGCAAGCAGGAAAATCGAGGTCACTTTCATATCCCCTCTAGTGTCATGTTTACTGGCAATAAGCGCTCCATTTAACGGTTGCCGGATCTCATTCTATCCTGGCGGAAGCTAAATTAACTACCCTCCTATTTATTACCTGCTCATTAAAAGCGTGGTACCCGAAGCTGTAATGGCAGCTTCCATTATCACTCACCCCACAACAATGCCATCGTCCTTGCCAAGGACTTTATACCTTTTCCCTGCGGAGACTTGGGGAGGCCTCCCTCCCCCAGCAAACATGGGCTGAGATCTGAATTTCAGCTCTCATTTTCTTGGCCTTTGAGGACGCTTGCACGCCGTCGATAGCCTCAGTAGTTCACCTACACGCGTGTGTGTGTGTTTGACCTGCTGTGTGGGGGTAGCAGCCGAGGCTCTGCAGGGTCAGTGTTTGCTGGAGGAAGAAGCCAGCCTGGAAATAAAATCAGGACGCTGGAATTCCTTCACTGAGTATTTTCATACCAGGTTTTGATACAAACCCAGAGAATCACATGAGTATATAAAGGTCCATCCTTGTGACAAATGGAGACAGCCAAACTAATTTTCCTGGTGACCTTATCTAAATTAGTTAGAAAATAACACTTCAGATTTATGGCTAGTTACAATTAAGCCCTTTGATATCTTCTAATTAAACCTGTAAAGATTTATTTCTGTATTATTCCTCCAGTAACCCTTAAAAAATGATAAAAATGTAAATGAACACTCCTTTCAAAAGAGATGTTTCTATTTATCCCAAATTAGACTCGTACCTTTCCATTCAAATGGCTGCATTTTACATCCGGAATTTCACTGCTCAAATGCAAATTTCACATGAGTCTTAAATAATTTATTTTTAAAATGTGTGCAAACTTATACATAATCTCTTAGCATATAAATAGAGCAAACCTCCTACGATAACTTAACCTTATTTTATGTCCCTCATTTTAAAACCCTCTCATCTTATGTAGCCCAATATGCAATTGTTATCTTTTAAAAAAAAAAATTAAGCTAAACCAGATGGCACAAGCCTCTAATCCCAACACTTGGGAGGCTGAAGCAGGAGAATCGCTGTGAGTTCAACACCAGCCTGGGTTACACAATGAACTCAAGGCCAGCCTGAACTGCATAGTGGGACCCTGTCTCAAAAAGACAATAATAATAATAATAATTAGGCTAGCATGATTTTCAACATAATTCCCAGGTACTACAGCTAGTACAGCAGTTCTCTTTTGCCTGGTTTTCTTCCAACCTTTATCTGAGAAAAGATGTGCTCCTGCAGTGACTCCACAACCCAGCTCCAGGCGCTGTAAAATGTGTGACTTGTATCCTGTGATAATTTGCCCTTGGGCCAGCACAGTTTCCTTGCCACTGACCCTGGGTTTCCTTCTTCCCCAGGCGAGTACAGCTACCTGGGGACCACACTGCGCCACCTGACCATAGAGCCCATGCCCTCGCTGCTGGACGTGCGGCAGCTCATCACCTTGTATGGGATCTTGCCGCTAGGTGAGCCTGAGGTGCCGTGTCCCCAAGCTGGGGTGGCTCCCCCACCCTTTGCTGCTTCCAAAGTGGGCTCTTGTTTGTCACCAAAAGGGTCATGCAGCTCAGCTTCTTCTGTTGAGAGTTCACAGCCAACCTGGCTCCACTTGGGCAGTGTGTGACCAGCACAGAAGGAGACAGGGTGGAGAGGGAGGTCTATGCCATTTCTGGGTCTGGACTGAGGACCTACGCTCCACTGGGTGAGTTTGGCCACGTCAGAGGGGGGCCAGAGTGCCACCTGCCTCTCACACCCCAGCCTCTGTGACTGGGCCTAGGTCTTAGTACTCACCAGGAGGCTCTGCAGGTCTTCTCTGCAGTCAGTTGTCACTGCTGAGGCTCGCACGGTTCAGACCAAGCCCTGTGGTATGCCCAGCAATGAGGGAAAGGTGTCTCTCTGTGCTGTACAACAGCAGCTCTCCTTCCTATGGCTTTGGTCCCTGTGTGACCAGAACCATTTGCAGCAGGCACCGTCCCCTGCTGAGCTCCATGGCTGCCATGAAACAGAGCTAGCCATTTGAGCCTGGTGTGGTGGAACACACTTGTAATCCCAGCACTCTGGAAAGCTGAGGCAGGAGAGTCAAAATTCTCAGCTGGGACTGGGCAAATCAGTGATTTAGCAAGAACTTATCTGAGAATAAAAATAGTGAAGGACTGGGGCGGTGGCTCATTGCAAAGCCCCTTAAGAGACACACCCATGGTCCCATTTCCCCCTGGAGCTGGGAGGATGGACACTGTCCCCGCTCTTACAGATTGGTAAGTATTTCTGGGATGGTGAGAACAAGGAGGAGGCCAAGCTGGACTCAGCACCCCACACCCGGCCTCCTCCTCCTCCTCCTAACCCTCTAAATATTGGAGGGGGCAGGTTCCAAGAACCAGCAGCGTTCCGGTCTCTCAAAGAGAACTACAGGAAATGCATGAATGCCAGGACCCTCCTGCCCACCAGTGACCTCCCCAGTGCAGCTTGATGCCAGGTGCAGTGTCCAGACTACTCTCCATCCAGTCAGACCCACCTTTTTCTGTGTCTCCTGCTGCTGATCCCACCCAGACTATGTCCTCCACCCTCTGTCTCCTCTGTCCACCTCTCCCAGCCCTGGTCACAGCCAGCACCCATGGCAAAGCTGCAACCCCAGCCAATGTCCAGGAGCCCTGAGGGCCAGCACCAGTCTCCCTTCACCCCTTCTGCCTGCCGTCCACCATCTCACCAATGAGAGTCACCACCATTGCTCCAGGGCCCAGAGCAGCTGTGTCCCCTCCCCTGAGCTTTCCATGGCGCTTCCCCTGCTCCCAGTCTTTTGAGGGCGGCACAGGCGCCCCCAGCTGGCCATAGGTCCTTCTGTGAGACCATAGGGCTTGTGGAGCTGAGCACCCTTTGCCTCCATAGCTGGGTCTCTGCTCCCCTCTGGCTGCAGACTCTTGGCAGCAAATATCCAATCTTTTTTGAATCTGTAAAGACACACGGGTGTGCACACACACATACACATATGTGTACAATCACGCATGCACACACACACACACACACACACACACACACACACACACGGCCTCCAGTCAAGGCCCTACACAAAGCATCCTTTCATACCAGGGATTGGAGGGAGGGCAGGGCCCAGGCCACAGATCCAGGAGCACTTTGGGTGTCTCAGGATGCACACACACGATCTATCACTGCTGGTCACAGACGATCTATCTCTGCTGCCTGGTGGGTGGTGCCACCCCTGACCTTCAGGAGCATTGACTTGGCCTAGTTCCCCATGCCCACCCCAAAAAAACGATTCCCACCTGAGCCCCACAGGATCACTGCCTGCTGGTAGCCGGAAGGACTGCATGGCCCAACAGCCATGAGTCGGCTACAAGGAGGTGGAGTAAGGACACACAGTCACGGGTCAGTCCTGATGACCCTGGACTCCTCACAAGACCCGGGAACAGCACAACCCATGTTGTAACAAACAAACCATACACCAAGTACAGAACAAAACGTTCATGTGTTGTGGCCAGACTTTGAGGACTGTGGATCGACTTGCTGAGAGAATAAAGGATGGATGGGTCTCTCCCACCTCCTGACATCACTGTGCCCCTGGCCAATCAGGAATAAAGGATGCAGATTTGATTTTATTCTTATGACTTGTTCAAAACTAGTTTCCAAATTTATATGGAGAACTATGTGTAATTGTGCAATTTCCAGCAACCGAGCACAGTCATGCCTCCATTCTTGAACACTTCTGGGGCCAACAATTTGGTTCATGAACAGAAGCCTTACACAGAGTTTGGCTTCAGTTCACAAACCTCACATCAAATGAGGAGCACAACTGTGGCCACCTTTCCACCCAAACATGAACACAGGAATCTTCCCCCAGAATCATGCAACAAATTACGTTTGTGAACCAGGTGCCACTGAGGATTTCCCGTACCTTTTCAGTTGTACAAGAAAGACAGGAAAAGAATGATAACAAGGACACGGGCATTTTAACAGCTGATCACAGAAGGCCTGGACGTCAAACAAAAGCAAACCAACATGACAGTAGAGGTTTCTTTCATAAAGCTGGCCAGGGCTGGATTTAGGCCACCTAATTACCCAGTGTACAGTAAGAGCTCTGCCTGTGCTCTCTGAGATGGAGACCAAGTACGGGACCGTGAATTGGTAGAAAGAGGCGGGGCCTCTGAATGACTATGATAATTCTACTCACTTCATTGCCAAGAGTCAGACCAGCTCCTCTGCAGCAGTCCAGAAGGCAGGGCAGGGGGTAGGAGTCCAGGCCTGTTCTCCACCTGAACTGTAGTCTTCCCTTATCCCATGAGCATCACTGCATGCTAGGAAAGAGGGTTCCAGGAAATAAACACTTCTCAGCCCTTATCGTTGGTATATCTGCGTTCCTTTCTGACGATTTCATAGTACTTAATGTTGTTCTCACAAAACATGAAGCCAGTGGTACATAGTTATTGCAGGAATGCGCCTTAAAATTATGAGTTTGGGAAAGTGTTAAGAAAGGATGGGAGAGGAACCCCATAGACCCTAGAGCTGACTTAACAATCAGAGGTAGCGGGGAGCGCGCTGGGGTGCAGGAGGCCGGGCATGTTCTCCACGCACAGCAGCTGTGACCCCAGCATCTGCTGGTCCCACAATGCACTCGCGGCCCACAGGTGTCCCTGGGCAGATATGCAGGCCTTCTTGGCAGAGTGCTAGAGCCGCTGCCTCTGCCTTTTGCAGGCTCTGCAACAGTGCACGAGAAGGCTCCCCTGGTGAAATCGCTGCTGTTGGCCGGGCCATCCGGGGTAGGAAAAAAGATGCTGGTCCATGCCATCTGCACAGAAACAGGCGCCAACCTGTTCAACCTGTCAGCCGCCAACATCGCCGGGAAATACCCAGGCAAGAACGGGCTCCAGATGATGCTGCAGGCTGTGTTCAAGGTACCCACTGCACTCTCAGTTTCCAATTTTAATTCCTGCAAATACCTTTTTAAAGCCAAGAACACAGGTCTCTCTAATGGTCTTCCCATAAATGACTTCTCATCCCATCTGCCTGAGAATTCTGCAACTACAAACAGCCTGTTTTTCCATAAAAATATCCTCCTCTGCCACCCATTCCTGCCCCTCTGGCCACAGGAATCTTCATAGTGAGTAGGAGTCTTGCTGAAAATTAAATCCATGGTTTCTTTCTTCAGCTCACATTGCCATAATACTTGGCGTCAGATATTTGCATTTTGTGATATTCTTTCTTGGTGGCGTGCAGCGCAGGGCTGTGTACCTTGGACACTGCGGTGGAGAATGCAGGAAGTTAAGCAGAGCACAGTAGTGAAAGTATCCAAGGTCCCATCAAGCTCTGCTCCCTAGGGGCTCCACAGCACAGTGGTGATGATGCAGGGAATGGGTCACAGATATGATACCCTGACAGGAATGATTGTAGCTCCCATGAGCTAATGACAAGTCCCAAACAAGTGACCGCAGAAGGCTGTCCCCCTTTGACATGTGGTCCTCTCCCTGCAGCCCCTGGGACACTCCCACTCTCTTTTGCCCCCTAAGTTATCACGAAGGAATCAAGTCCCCAGCATCCAGCTGCATAGCCGCTGTTTTCATGTGGTTTCGGTCCTCGTGTAGCTTCTTCCTGTGAAACATCTGCTAAAGTCATTTGCCTGCTTTTGAAGGGCTTGTGGATGTGTGATTTTGAGAGCACTTAGTATCCTCTGAATGCAAATCTTAGTCAGACACACACACCACAGACGTTCTCTCGTTCCGTGACTCGGCTCTTTGTCTTCTTACTGACTTTCCTTTTGCAATTGCTCTGCCAGCACCCGACCTCCAGCCCTGTGTATCACTGTTTTTCTCTCTACTGGTCTGTCAACTTTGCCTCTTCCATGCTAAGGCACCTTTAGGAGATGCATCCACAGCTAGGATGCTGCCTTCCTGGTCATTGTGTCATTATGAAATGTCTTTTTTTTTTGCCTCTAGAAATAATCCTTGTCTTGAAATCTACCTGGTCTGATATTAATGTGGCCATGTTAGCTTCAAGTTTATTGTTCTTTATGTTAAACGCCTTCATTCACGTAGTTAGGCTGTCATTTCCTATTTATAATCTTCTAGTTTCCTTATTCAATTTCACTTTCCCTGCCTTTTGCGTTTCATGTAAATGTGCTCTGTCTTTTCAGCAATACTTTGCTTTATGTCTCAGTGGTTGTTCTATGGATTTGGAGTCATTCTTGACTTGCCTGTCCTGTAGAATCAATATTGTGCCATTTTACATAAAGTGGGAGAAGCTGGCAATGGTATAAGGCACTTATTATTCCTGTCCTTTAAATTCTCATTATCACACATTTTCTACCTAGAAACATTATAAGTACCACAGTAGAATGTCCCCTTTCATGTGCATCCATGTGTTTAGCATTTCAACTCCCCATCTGTCTTAGTTACTTTTCTCTCATTGCTGAGACAAAATACCCAACACCCAAAATGAAGGAAGGAAAGGTTTACTTAGCTCACAGTTTGTGGAAGTTTCAGTCCATAATCAGCTGGCTCCAAGGCTGGGTGATGTGGCAGCATGGCATGCTTTCATGGCAGTGAAAAACAGCAAAAGCAGCTAGAGCAAAAGGGGAAGAGCTCACTTCCTTCCCTCCCTCAAAGTGCATGTAGGTTACCCTAGGGTAGGGTAGCACTCTCACACCCACAATCCCAGCATTGGACCAGGAGTCAATCACAAATTCTAGAAGCCTTCCCCCATGACTGCGTGAGGCTTTCGGGGGACATCCAGACACAACCCATAGCACCATCCTTCTCAAGCAACTCACTTCTCCCTCTGGCTTCCTTCTTCTTTCAGCTGAAAGACTTTATCATTATTTTAGTGCAAGTTGATGCAGCAAATTTCCTTAGCTTCAGCTCATTTGTCTTAAATCATCTTTACATTTCCTTTACTTTTTAAGGACATTTTTGCTAACACAGAATTCAGGGTTGGCATATTATACACTCAATATCATTCCATCATCTGCTGGCTTCCATTATTTCTGATGAAACATTCCTAAACACTTGAACTATTTATCTCCTACATGTATGGATCATTATTCTCTAATTTTTTAAGGATTTCTCTTTAGTTTGCTTTCTACCCATTCAGCTACGATGTGTTCAGGTGTTCTTACCTGTTGTTTCTCGTATTTGCTCAACTTGTGGCTTGCTGTATACATTGAGCCTAAACATGTATTTTTAAACCAAATTTAGGGAATTGGGGCCATTATTTCCCCCCAAAAAATCTTTTACCCTATGCTCTCTTTCTAAGATCCTCTTACATACATATTTACTTGTTACTATTCTACGAGTCACAGAGTATCTGTTATCTCTAGTTTCCACACTAATAATTTCCATTAATTCATGTTTAAGTCACCATATCCTTTCTTCTACAACCTCCAATCTGTTAGTAATCTCATCTTGTAGATTTTTTTATTTCTGTTATTTTATTTCCTACTTCTAGCATTTGCATTTTCTTACTAGGATTGTTGTTGATTTCTTCTGTTCATTCAAGGTGACCATCTTTGCCTTTAAGTCTTTGATGTTAAAGTTGCCCTGTGGTCCTTATCTGATGATTCTACTAGGGAGCATTTCACTGATTTTGCCTTGAGTATGCATCACATTTTCCACTTGCTCATATGATTAATAAGTTTTAACATGTATTAGATATTGTGCAGAAGCCCCAAAGCAAGCTGGACTTTGTTCTAACCAGCTGTTAAATTGCTGGCTACAGAGGATTTGGTTCCTATGTCATTAATGTCAGTCTATTTTGACTTTGCCCTAGTCCTGGGCAATAACTGCCTTAGACCTGAGACAGGATCTTTACTTCGAGGTTGCCCTGGAAACCTTGTGCACCAAGCTCCTCTGACCTGGCCGTGGCTGAGGTTTGGGCTCAGTTATCTCGCTTCTCTCACTCTTGCTCTTCACTGGGATTGTTGCAGTCCTCCATTCTGTGCACACTTCAGAGATCAGCCAATGGTTTAGAGATGAGCTGGACTTGGAAGCCAGGCGGCCTGCCTTTGAGGCCCTGGAGCTCCTAGCACTAAGATCTTCAGGGGAAAAGTGAAAGAAACCCATCCTCTTGGCAAAAAGAACACCTGAATGTGTTCCTTTGGAACGTTAGGCTTTGTTGACATTTGATACTGTTGGGTAACAGACAGAAGCCCATAAATACAAAAACATCACCAATTTGCGAGCAACTAAATCTCCCAGACACCCAGTCCACACTAACACACTCAGCTCTCACAACCACCTCATGAAGCAGGCCCTGTCACTGTTCACATTTTACCAATAAGAAAACCCAGTGCTGCTGTGGGTCCCTGCAGGACTCATCGCAGAGCCTCGGTCCCAGAACCTCAGGAAGCAGCCTGCATCTGAAAGTGCACTACACTGCCCGTCTCTCTTCCTGCTGCCCAAGTGCCTCACAGCTGCTGGCCTGAACCCAGGGCAGAGTCAGTGCCCTGATCACCATGTCCTCACTCTGGGAGGTTATTCATCCCTGTCCCTGAGAGCTTTTGTCTTGATATCACATGAGCTGTCTTTGCACTTTATTAGAACTGACATTACTCGGACCACAAAATGCTGAATGTCAAATTATTAAAATATGGAACAACACGTTTATCGAGCTAGGCAGCCTCCAGTCAGAGTGCCCAACACACACCTCATTAAGCCTCACCTTTATTGCATGTGCAACTGATTAATGAAGACCCAGAGGTCTCGGGAGTGGGCGCATTCAATTAAAAACTGTGTGCAGTGAGGCCACCATGCCCTGGGGGGCTGGCACACAGCTATCTGCACTGCAAAGAGGTATTTGCTTTTCGTTAACCAAAGGGAAGCAACACTGTGCTGGCACTGGGACATCAGGAGTGGGAAGCTGGCGCTTGTTGTCACTGTGCTGTGGGAACCAAAGGATGCAGGCCAGGGTGGAGGACAGCAAACAGGAGATCTGTGAGAGATGAAACCGCAGCGGGCCTCTCCTCGTAAAGAATTCCCAAGTGTCCGGAGGGTGAGGAACTCACCCACGGGGAGGCCGCTGAGGGATTCTGAGGGGATGCCGGGGGCCTCGCTATAGACAACCCAGGGCAGCTGTCCTTGACTTGTTACACAACCCTGAGTTCAGGCCCCTTGCATTACCATCATTTGTGGAGGATCCTTTTACTTCACAGACAATAATTTAACAGGAGACCAAACGAAGTAAGCATATTTCCTTTACTGCACCAGCAAACAGCTGTCATCTCATGTTGTCTGTAGGACTAAAGCTATGTGGAAAAGGAGGTGAGGGTCTTGGGAAATTGGAAATACACTCATCTAGCCAGTGAATAAACAGGATAAAAGTGATGGCTGCTCAATAAGCGTTTTGTGGACAACAGGAGGCCCAAGGTGGGCACCAGCCTCTCTGGGTCTGGGGGCTGGGGGGTTGTTTTGTTTCTTTGTTGTGATCATTTTGTTTGTTCATTCTGATATTGGTGGCTGAGCCTGGGGAATGCTGAGCTGTACACCCAGACCGTTTGAGACAAGGTCTTGCCAAGACCTTTGGACTGATCTTGAATTTGTGATCTTCCTGTGTTGCTCCTAAATTTTTATAGTAGTAAATCGGGGGACAGAGGAGTAGAAGGGGCTTTTGGTGACCTCCAGCCAGGAGTGAGGCCCATGCCAAGGAGCTGTATATCTACTTTCCCTTTGTATTGTGTCAACACCCTAATGAGACAGGAATTAAGGTCCCCACTTTACAGAAAAGAATATTGAGACAATGCCTAATTTGACCAAAAATACAAAAGAAGCAGAGGGCTAGGATCCAGATTGAAGCCTAGCCTGACTCCCAAGCAATCACATTAGTCCTGGCCAGCCTCAGGGCTCCCTGCCCTGTCTCCCCCAGGAGGGGAAGGTCCTGGGTCGCAGGCCAGTGGGAGCTAGCAGCTCTGGGGTGCTCTGGGTTCCCACTGTCCTGCAGAGTTCCACCTCCCCCTGATACCTGTGTCAGTAATAGCGGCCTGGACTCTCACTGCAGAGTCAAGGAGACCAGGCAGAGAGCCCAGCAGCCTGCACTCTGGGCAGGGGAGATTTCCTGCCTGGGGTCCTGGCCACCTCTTCTTCCTCTTGCACAAGGATCTGACCACTCAGGGCCAGCACTAGAGAGAGGGCCTAGGGGCACAGGGCTGAGGGGTCCCCCGGCCATGGCGAAGGTAGGATGAGTGTGCTAAGTGCACGAGTCCCTCCTGCACTCAGGGAAATTCAGTAGGGAAAAAGACAAGGCTGACACCTGACCCCAAAGCACCCGATCAACAGGGGAACAGGAGATGGCAGGGACTCAAGGGCAAGGACTCAGCGCTCACTTAGATGCAGCAGTAGAGGTGAATGACTCTGCTAGAAGAAGGCCAAGATCATCTCTAGGAAAGCAGTGTCAGTGGAGGGAGGAGGCACAGAAGGACTTTGGACCCTTGTGTTTTTTAAACACAGAGATAATATTTCTGGCAGCACTGGAGACTGAACCCAAAACCATTTCACGGAGCCGCATCCCCAGGCCTTTTAAGATGGAATCTCACTGATTTGCCCAGATGAGGCTCAAACTTGCAACCCTTCTGCCGGAATGCTGGAGTTACACACCTGACTCCAGAATTTATTTTTAGAGTGATTTTATATTCATGGAAAAACTGAGCTGAAAGGGTACAGAGTTCCCACATGGAAGGTGTGGTCAAAAGCTACAACAAATATTTAAACTATAAAGTTTCGTTATGGTAAAATACATGTAGCCACTAATCTCCCTCAAAGTACCTCCCAGTGCTTCCTATGCATGTACCCCATCATTCCTGTCATTTGGGGGAGCAGTGCTGGAAATCTTCTTTCCTGTCTTTGGTTCCTTTCACAGTGCTTTTTGTGTGCCTGGTAACCCTGACCCTGTCTATAGTTAAGATGGACCCAGCATCCCCACCCAAAGTCACAGCCCATCAGATGTCTCGGTGGTAGGGTGCTGGCCTCTGCTGGGACAGGGGAGCTGCTGGCCATGGGTTGGTGTGTTGGAGCACGCCATGGTCCTAGTTCAGGGCAGAAAGAGGCTTCGTGTAGGGCCAGGCTGGCTGCCACAGCGGGTGAAGAGTTTGTGTCCAACCTGGACACACATGGGAAAGCGTGGGGATTCCTGGGGAAGTGACAGAAGGCGGATGCGCACTGGCAGAGCCCTGTGCTTCCCTGGCTGGCCAGGCCCAAAGCAACCCAGTGAGACCTCACCTTGCAGCGACACCATGAGGGGCTGTAAAGAGGGGTTCCCCATGTGCTTAGATGACTGGTGGCCCCAGCGCCCCATCCTCACACCCTGCCCTTGAACCTGGCCCTGGCCATTGGTAAAGCACCAATGCTACCCCGAATGCTACCCATCAGAGCCACTGCCCACCCAACCCCTGCGCCCCTGCTTCCCCAGCTCCCTCTGTTTCCCTCCTCTGCCTCAGTTTACCTCGCTTTCCACCCGAGGTGAGCCTGGCCAGACTCCCGGCTCTAGGATACCTCTGTTCCTTTCTTGATTGTCATTTACAGTTTGCAAGTTAATCAATTAAGCTAAATTCCAGCCACGACTTGAAATAGCGTCCAAGGTTACACTTGAAGGTGTCACAAGGAAATAAAAATTCAGAGTAATTTTTAAGTAGTGGAAATGCAGAAAGAAGCACTTCATGTGCTGAGTGTTAAATAGACAGCAAGGTGAGCCCCCCAGTAACCCGCACCCATCCCCATCCCCCCAGCTCAGCGGCACCTGGGCACAGAGACCAAGGAGACCACACAGGTGTCCCCACCTCCCGGTGTCTCCTGCCACAGAGCCGGGCACACGCACATCCCCCATCATAGGCACTGGATGAAGGAATAAGAGTTTCTTCAAAGTTTGGTAAACTGAGGCACAGTGCCTGGAAAAAACAGCTGGCTTTTCCCTGCTGAGCCTACAGCAAGCAGAATAGACCCCTGTCCGCCTAAAACTTCCAGCGAGCAGACCAGAGGTTCAACGCCAAAACACGCTGTGTATGGAGTTCGAGGATGTCCTTCAGAGGGCGTAAAATGTCAAAACCACAAGGAGGGAAAGGCAGGTTAGGAAATTCGTCTGATTCCATCGTGGCCCAGAAGGCCAACCCATTGATGGGACTAAAGAGCCCTCTGCTGGCAGTTCCTGGAACTGTCCCCTATGGCTTCAGAGAAGTTCAATTATGAATTAATTACATTTAATTGTCCATGACCTCAAACTATCTGTGGGTAATTTAAGAGAAGCCTTTGCATAGCTAAATGAAAATTAAAAGAACAAAGGACACCATTTTTCATTAGCAAATTGGCAGAGCTTTTTATGGTTAATACTCATGGAGGGGAGATGGGGAGACCAGATAGGTCCTCGATTACTGCTGGAGAGGATTAGACAGTCTTGCCCCCAGTAAGGACAGGCAGGCCCCCCCCCAGACCCCTTCTGCCAGCAGATTCCCCTCTACAGTCTCAGCACTGTCAGATTTGAGGGAAAGGCAGGTATCATCTAGATATTCAGAAACAGGAAGTTAGAACCGTAAACTACGGTGCCTCAGGTTAGCGTGATATTGGAGAACAGGCTTCACATGAAGCAGACAAAACCATCAGCATGGGTGGGAAAGGGTTGGATGCCAGGCAGAGGGGACCGGCCTTGCCTCAGTCGCGCTCTGAAACCTTCCCTGGCAGAGGAGCACTGCTCTAGTGCTCCCGGAAGAAAGAGACTGTCTCACCATCAGGCCTCCTCCTGCAGCCACACCTGGGCTCCACACTCCGCCTGGAGCGGCCCCTACCAACCCCTGGGCCCTCAGGCAAGGAGGGTCAGCCCTCCCGCCCTACCCGCCATGTCTTCCCGCCCTCAGCCCCAAACCCATTCGGCTGCTTGGGAAGACGCTGCACCCACCTTCCCAGGCTTGTGTTCCAGGCACCCGCTGGGAAGGACTCTCCTGTCCCCTCTGCCTCCGTCCCTCCTGCCAGCTCTCAGCAGCACATCCCCTGCCCTTTGTCCCTCTGTTTCAGCCAAGGCCACCAACGACCCCCTCATTACCAAGCCCCTAGCTGCACTGTCCACCTTTACCCACTCCGCTATTATTCTGGCTTCAAGGACGGGGCCATCTCCCACAGCCCAGATTCTCGCCTCCACTACCCTGCCCCTCCATCACATCTTCCTGTGGAGTCACCAGGGTACTCAGTCCCCATCCAGCTGCATCCCACTCTCCCTGTTGCCTCTGGGGCCCCCTCCCTCTGTTCCCCTTCTATCCCTGCCTCTCTTGGACTCCTCTGTGCTCCCTCTTGCCCCCTGCCACCAGGATCACAGTGGCCCAAACTGAGCTTGGCACTGCCTCCTCGTCCAGGGCTGTCTTTGGACTACCGTCCCCTTCCTTGAGGCACACCACAGCCCGTTCCCACCAAGCCTGGCCGATTCCTTCCTCATTCCACTCCCTGCAGTCCCCAGCTCCACCTGCTCAGCCTCCCATGTAACCCTCAGAAGCTTCTGGCTGCCCACTGCCCATGTGTCCCCCCATGGCCAGACCAGGGAAGGCCTCACACAGTCACTGGACAGGATTTTTGTATCACAGATGGGATCTAACTTTCTGATTAAAGTCTTTCCAGATTCTCCATCACTGCGGAGCTACCACTGCATAGCCACAACCTTTCTGGGCCTTTCCAGACCCCACCCCCTGCACTAGGTGCCTCATTCCCACTGTCTTCAGTGTGCAGCACACACACACCCCAGCCAGGACCTTCTGAACACCTCGGAAGTTGGGCTCTGTACCCCACCCCTGACTTAGTTACTTTTCTTGTTGCTGAGGCAAAATACCTGGTACCCAAAATTAGAAGAGGAAAAGGTTAACTTCGCTCACAGTTTGTAGAGATTTCAGCTCATAACTGAATGGCTGAAGGCAGGTGGCGTGGCAGAGGGGCGAGGAGGAGGAGAAGTCAGCAAAGCAGCGAACGAACAGAGCAGGAGGCCACAGCCAGGCCATTGTCCTTCTGTCCCTTCTATCTCATCCGGGCGACAGCACCACGCTCAGGGTGGGGATCCTTAATCCTCCCAGGGCTAGGCCAAGCCAGGCAGCAGATTCGTTTGGTAATCACACAGCCTGGGTCCTAGCCTCACATACTGCAGACCAAGCCTTTTCTGAAAAGCCTCACCTATGACCGCATGAGGCTTTGGGGGACATCTAGACCTGAGCCGTAACCCCTCTCTCCAGTCTGTCTGGTCACCCCCTGCTGTGCCTCACTGTCTGTCACTGGTGGTCCTTGCTCATACTTGTCCCTTGAGCTGCCTTCCTCCCTTCCCCTGCCATCACGAGCTCCTTGAGTCCAGCCCCTGCATTACTGCTCTTTATGGCCCTTGTGCCTGGCACTTCCACGCTGCTCTGTTTGGTTTCTGCAGGAAGAGAGGAAAAGGAGCCTTTATTCCACATTCCACCTTCCCTCTCCAGCCAGCTCACCCTGAGAGTCCACATCCTCTAAGGGAGGCAGGCTCGGCTCCTTGGGGCCTTACCCCGGAGGCAGTTTCGCCCATCTTTCATCTACTCCAAGGACGGAGTGTGGTCCCCTAGCCACTCATTCAAATGGGGATAATTTTTGGGACCTTCTTATTGGAAAGAAGATGATAGAGGATGACACAGGTCAAGGTCAAGATGCTTCAGAAAGGCATCTTGTGCCTCATCTATGTAACAGCACAAGCTTGCATGTCAGGCAGACCCTGGTGCTCCTAAAGCTCTAGTCCTTCCCCAGTGATTCTTGGACACACATTCAGCCCTCAAAAGTGTCCCTCTGTCTCGGCGACCTCGCCTGTAAAAGGGACCGTGTGGTCACTGAGACTGGCAGTGTTGTCCTGCATCTGAAAGCACTTGGCCGTCATTGTCAAAGACCTCTCTTGGGAAATGTTTTCTGTTACATTCAATAATAGTTTAGCCCTTCCAAAGCCCTCCACCCAGCCTGTGTGTCCCCAGAGCAGGTGAACAGCCTGGGAAAGGAATCCCTTTGCCGGTCCTGTCGGTGCTAAGAAATGCAGGAAGTGTGGAATTTCCCCTGGGAGGCCAAAGGCACAGGCAAGTTAAAGGAGCAGGATTAACTTCCATGTTCAGCGGAATGGCCCAGCCAAACATCCGAGCAGCCATGTCCCAGGAACTGGACACAGGCCTGCAGGTCTCAGGACTGTCCCAAGCTCGCGGGTCTCCCGTGGTCCAAGCCTTGTGCATTTTATGTAGTTCAGAGTGGAAAGAGGCGGGGACACTAACACACGGGAACTGTGTCTGCAGCTTCAGAGGCTCACAAATGGAAGCTGGGGAAAAATCCACTGCTGGCCAGCTGAACACAGGAGAGAGGGGGCCCCTGCTTTGGTAAGGATGCAACGTAGCCTAGACCAGCCGTTGTTGATATAAGAGCAGCTTATCTGGTGGCCTCAGTTTAAACTCTTTTAAAGGGACTGAGAAGAACTGAGATGTTTGCCTTTGTTACTCTAAACTGAGTTTCTCCCAAGAAGCTTAAAACCTTCTACATACAGCATCTCGCTGTGTTGTTTGCTTTAGGGCCAGGAAGTAAGGAGGTTCTGACATTAAGCTAGGGCAGCTCTTAGTGCACAGAGGCTCCTTGGAGCCCACTTCAGTGAGGGCCCTCTGGCTGCCGCGGGCATCATGGCACCATGGATGACTCTGGGGTTTTAAGCAGAGGAATCCAGGGAGGATACCCACATCTGTGAGTCAGATGGCTGGACATAGGGAACTGGCAGAAGGCAAGGACTTCAAGTCGGAGAAAGGGGAGGTCAGTTTTGGCCTATGTTGACTCCAGAAGCTTCTAGAAGGCAGGCACTACATTGGTATGTGACCCTGGGGGGGCAGGGGGTGGTGCTTCTGACACCAGTTTGGCATCATTGGCACAAGAAGCTAATGGAAGTCCCTGGAGATCTGCAGGAGAAAGAAGCAGGGAAGTGGGGACCAGGAAGGTCAAGTCATATGTGTCCCCACAAGGGCTGGGAGACCCAAGTACTGAGCTGCAGATTCCAGCCTCAGCCACCCTTGAGCACAGGACAGGCAGCTTAAACACCCCTAATGCTGGACAGCAGCCTTGTCCTCCAGGCTGCCCGGGGCTGGTCCCAGCTACAGCCATTGCAGTGCTGGGGACAGGAACACACAGGCCCTCGTGTGGGTCTTCCCACATCTGGTCCCTTGCCTACCGTGGCCCTGTGCCCACACACAGTGGTCTGCACAAGCTGTGGCCAACGCCACCCTGAGCTACCACCTCTAATGGGGACCCCAAGAGGGGCTGACGCTGCTGTGCTTAGGGGGCCCACATCTGTGCCTCTTCCTGTCCTTGTATTATATCAGGGAGCCCAGTGCCTTCACGTGATCCATGTGGATGGGCTCTGGGTGACACGCTGACATGCAAGCCTTCCTTGCACCTCCCTTGGGACCACGACCCTGATGGGAACTTGGGTTCTCCAGCCCAGAGACTCCCTGCATTCTGCACTTCCCTCACGGCCTCCGTGGGAGAATTTTAGCATATTTAAGTTGGAGATTAACTTAACAAGTTGCTTTGACATATCCAAGAGCTGCTTTTATTAAATAAAGGCTCACAGAGGAGGGAAAGAGGAGACAGGAAGAGCAGCCTTTGTCCATGGCGTTTGATAAAAGCTCCGGCAGCTGGTTGTTCTGAGATTGTGAGATTTGCTGGACAGCATTGCCTCCCCCTAGGAAACCATGCACACAGCACCCTGGAGGCAGCACGGGGCAGCACTGGCCATAACTGTTGCTTAGAGTTCTGAGAGCAGAGACCCAGCACACAGACAGGACTGATGGTCCAAACCTTAGCTTAGACGTGCTCTGATGGAATTTGGGCTGGTCTTTTCCTCTAGACATCTTTAAAGAGATAGCTATTCAGATTCCAGTGCCAAAAATAAACTCATTGTGGCCAGGCCAGCATGCAGAGCACCCCAGATTCAGCAGGCATAGGGGTGGACAGGCTGGGGCTTGGTTCCAGTGGGAGAAGCGGTTCCCCATGAAGGAAAAGAGCAGGGTGTTGAGATCAGCAGAGAGGGGCTTGGGTCTGTTTCACACCCCAGGGGCCCACGTTCTCTCTGATGCAGCGGCTCTTGATGCCCCTCTCTGTGTTCCCGGAGAGCAGAGGAGAGAACCCTGCTTGCGGCCCTGCTGGACCTGCCAGCCTGCCCCTCTGTCCTGCTTCTGCCACTTGACAACCAGGTGCCCCAGGCCACCACTTCGTATCTTCAGCTCTCTGGGTCCCCATCTATAAATGCAGTGACAACAATGGGGCACACTCCACAGGGCCAAGCTAGGGGGCAAGCTGTACCACGTGCTTGCATGAAGACCCAGGCAGGAGGTGGCACCTGGAACCTGCCAGCTCTAATGTGGCACCCTTATGCCTCACACCCAGCACACCCCACTCAGTCCCTGGCCACTGGCACTCCCTGTAGGTGTCACCCATGCTGCCTTAGGGACTGAGACTCAAACTTAGGATACAGGAATTCTTAGACTTTGTGGCTTTGGGTCTAAATGCTAAACAGCTCCCAAGGGACGCTTGGTAGAAGTGCTGTTTTCTCCCTGTATGTCCCAGGCAGCTGGGCACCAGGAGTACACTGGCCCAGTTGCTGGGATGCCCGAGGATCCAGTTCAGCCACTGTCCTTTCTGCACTGGAAGATGCATGATCTGTTTTCCAGCTCCGACTTGCTGCTTGGTACATAATGCTGGAGAAAAAATCACAGCCAGGGTGTCTCCAGCGATTTTGTCATCACTCACAGGACAACTGTCTTGGTTTAAAGTCCTATCTGCCGCCTTCATGATGGTTTAGGAAGTATATAAATAGGAGTATTCTCTGTGGCTGAAACAGCTTTTATCTGTCACAATTTTGCACAAAGCACAAATTGTGGCAAAAATACCTGAACTTTGCGCTCACTGGGTGCTTTGAAGAGATTGTTAGGTGTGTGGTAATTATTCACTTGGACCACGCTCAGGCCCGGCCCAGCTCTGTCGCAAAGCCCTGCTTGCCCTGGAGGGGCTCAGAGCCGCCTGCCTTCCCTGGGGAGCCTGGGCCACAAAAGCACAGCCGAACAAATAGCGTGGCAGGGGCCCTCGTGCTGAAACAGGTTTTCGCCTGGTAACAAACTTGAATAAACCCAGGGGTGGCAAGCAAGCTGTGATTAAAACTCACAGCCCAGCTCCCATTGATCTTCAACAGTCAGTCACCGGTTTATCTCAGGCCCGAAGGCTCACGGTTCTAGAGCAGACCGTGTATGCGACAGGCCAGGCCCAAGGTGCAGGGGTGGCCACAGGTGAAGGGAGGCAGGCATGCAGAGGGAGCCCAGTAGGCCCACCGCCCAGGCACCCTCCATGCCCCGATAGCCCTGCTGTTTATGGGAGAGGGGGCTCAGATGCCCGCTCCTCACCCAGGCTGTACCCTCTCCTTGGCAGGTGGCTCGACAGCTTCAGCCATCTGTGGTGTGGATCCAAGACACGGAGAAAACCTTCTACAAAAAAGTTCCCAACACCGAAAAACAGGTGAGGGCTTCTCCTGCCCTTCTCTCTTGGACCTCTCCTGGCTCAGAGGAGGCCTCTGTGCGAGGCACCATCGGCCACTGTTTTGAGAAACTCTTATCTTTTCAATGCAAAAAAGAGACATGGGGCTTTTAAATATCCTGCAGAGTTCTCTCTCTCTCTCTCTCTCTCTCTCTCTCTCTCTCTCTCTCTCTCTCTCTCCTTATCTGCATCTGAAAGGATTCAGGGGTCTGATGTTAGGAGGTATAATTTAGAAGAAAATGAGAGAAAATGGAGAAGAAAGCGGGGAGAAAAAAGTGTTTTGCAACCCAAACATACAATTCAGAGGGAAGAAATCACTTTGAGAACTCTGCTCCGTTACAGCGGATGACACATGTAGGAGTTATTATTAGGATTTCCTATTGTTCATAATAATAAATAGCAAAGGACCTGAAACTTACGAACAAAGAGCGTCAACAGAGCTGCTAAGGGCTGCTTTCGGGGGGGCCCAGGGAGCCCCGTTCGGATTGCTTCCTTCCTCCTTTTCTCTCCTTTCCATGCACCCTCCCCGAGCTCTCCTCCCCCACACACACCGCAAATCACCAGCAAATCTCTCACAAGTTAAAAAAAATCGCGGATACACACGATTGTTATTCCACATCAATTTGGACCAAAGCAAATAGTGGTTAACTGAATTTCTGATTAAGTTCATAAGGATTTTAATCATTTTTGATCTCCATGTATTATACATCATTTTAGCAGGTAGCGATGATTTGGATGGAGAATGAAAGCTCAATCTTTTCTTCTCCAAATGAGCCTTGATTGCTCTGTCATTTCAGAAACTCTCAGCAGAACTCATTTATTATTTCGTCTAGGAATCCAGGGCTCAGCTCCCTCTGCTGGACAAGCCCCTACATTGAGGAAGAAGAGAAAAGGTTCCCGGCAGGAAAATGACAGGGAACCAGATCCTAAGTCCAGAGAGCTATGCGGGGCTGGGCGCAACCCAAGGGTCACACATATGAAGCTCCTTGGTGGACAGGGGAAAAGGAGGGGAGGGAACCAGGTGATGACCACAGACCCCTCCCCAGGTCCCGCCCTCCCCAGCTCTTGTTCTGATATAGGGATTCCTCTCTGATCCCACAAATGCAGTCCCTCTCTGGTTTATTCCAGAGGGACCTCAAGGCCTTCAGGGGACCCAGTTTGCCCAGCTATGGGCAAATTGGACATTGACTCCGATCACTTCCACATTAGAAGACATCCCCTTCGTGCCCCATGGCTATGTGGGGGTCCCATGCATGGAACCATGGGAGTCATGCCCTGGGCACAACCCAGGCACTGGTGCCACACAAACTGAAAGGTTCCCAAGCCGAAACACCCCTAAGGCCCACGGACCTGAGCCATCCATGGGGGGAAAGCCGGGAGGGGAGCCTATATCCGGCCAGACTGCAGGACACTGAGTGCAACCTGGTTCTCACCTTACCCCCAGGACCAGTCCTCCTTGTGTGTCTCCCACCACCCCTCCAACCCCAGGTCCCCTCTGAGCCCTCATGAGGGGTGCCTTTCAGGATGTCCTCAAGCCAGAGCTGGGTTGTTCTGGAACCTTCCATCCTCTTGCCTACCTCTGGTTCCCTGTCCTCCTCCCATTGGCCCTGGAGAAGCCCTCCCACCTTGAGAATTTGGGGGCATCCATCCCCAAGCCCTGCCATCTTCACAAGCGGCTCTGCCCGCTGTGGCCCTGGACGAGCCCTGCCTTCCTTCCCCGCCTCTAGGAGAAGCTCTGCCGCAGGCCGGGCTGCTGTGTGGCCGGTCTGTCTGCCCTTAAGTCTGAGCAGAAGGCAATAAAGGGCCCGGCAGAGCCACCTGCGCCTGCATTTTCTGCATCATTGCTTCTCTAGCAGGAGCCTTCCCGACATGGCAGTGGAGCCTCTGCACAGGAATCGGGCCTTCCTGGTACAGGTGGTTTTATGGCATTAAATGCAGGAAAGCAAACAGAAAGTGCTGTGTGGATGCTGGGCACTCATTGGAAACTGCCCATAGTAATACAGTTGCAAGGGGCTGGCAGGCCTGGCAGTAGGGCGGTGGATAGAGAGGCTGCCAGGAGATTGAGGGGACATTCCTGGCATGACGGATGAGCGTGCAGCAGGAACAGCTCTAAACTGAAAATAACGGTGGCCAAGCACAGGGGAGCTGCTAGCTAAGTGGGTACACCTCCTGCTTCCATCCCCTGCCAATGGACTGCACCTCCCCAATAGCAAGGATGTCACTCTGGATGCAGCCCAGGATCAACATTTGTCATCCAAATAGACTGGTTAATTTTAAGTGGCCCTGAAATGCACCCAGGATATGCATGGAGCAATATCATCTTCTGCCTCAGCAAAGGGTAGAGATCACACCATCACCATGGCAACTGGATTGCAGGGGGACAGGCTCAGACTGTGTAGGTGTGTGTACCCCCGTGGAGTCTCAGTCCAGCCTCTCCGGGGCCCTCAGATCAGTTCTTCCAACAGTCCTTGTGCACCCTGCATGTCCCAGTTCACCCCCACCAAGTTTCTTAAAAGACCTCTCTATTACCACCATCATCTCGAACCATATGTCAGCTTACTGCCCTCACCATGCCACAGAAACTGTTCTCAGCAAGTGCTTCAGCACAAGAGAGGCGTGAGACTCCTCTGAAAACTGCGAAGGCATCATGGGACGTCTTAGAGAAGACCTAAATATATAAGAAGACATTTCATGGCCATGGGTTGCAGATAACTTAACATTGCTCAGACGACAATCTTCCCAGACTGATCCAGGGATTCAGTGCAGTTCTCATAAAAATTCCAACTGGCTTATTTGCAGAAATTAATACACTGATCTTAAAAGGCATATGGAAAGTTAAAGGAGCCAGCCAAAATAATCTTTAAAAAAAAGTTGGGAAAGTCACTTCCCATATTAGTATGACATTGTAGCATAAACCTGGCATAAGGGGAGACAGATCGATGGAACAGAACTGAGGCCTAGAAACAAGCCTTACACTGACAGGCAGTGGACTTTTGACAGAGGTGTAAGACAGCTTGGTGCAGAAATAATCTTTCCAGCAAATGGTGCTTGGACAGCTGGACAGCCAACAGCAAAAGAGGAAAGCTGGAGCCCTACCTCTTGTCATATGCAAACATCAACCCCTAATAAATCAAAGGCCTGCAAGTAAGAGCTAAAATTTTAAAAACTCTTAGAAGAAAACGCAGACATAAATCTTTATGACTTTGGATCAGGCAATGGTTTCTTAGATATGCTTAGATGTGATGCCAAAAGCACAAGCAATAAAAGAAATTTTAAACTGCACTTCATCAAAATGGAAAATGTTTTGCTACAAAGGAGACCATCAAGGAAATGAAAAGGAAGCAGAGTCGGTACCCAAAAGGCCCAACTCAGCAGAGCCGGTGCACGCTGATGGGAAAGGATCCCACAAAATCACCCAGGTGAAGTGATTCTGAGCTCTGTGCTCAGAAGAAGCTAAAGCAAAAGTCCTTGATTTCAGGCCTAATAAAGTAAGGGACCCTTCCGTCACTGGTTGCCACTACTGCCCTTTCCCCAGCCTCATTCATCTCCTGCCTCTCTGGCCTCTGGTCTCTCTGATCTTCCCAGAACTGACCAAGCACATCGCTACTTCCAGTCTTGGCATTCACCCTCCTCTCTGCCCGGAACTCTCTCCCCAGCCTGCATGGCTGTCAGCTCCCGTGGTCACAACTCTGGACAGGTGTCATCTCAGAGCGCATCCCTTCCGCTGGCCTCCTGTGCTCCATCCAGCCCCTCCTTCCCAGCACTTCCCCTTTACCCTCCTGTATTCTTCCTCATCCCCTTCTTCCCTAACATACTAACCAGCCCTTTGTCTACTGGTTTACTTTTTTGCCCCCTTGGTGAAATGTCAAATCCATAAGGGGGTCAGTGTCAGAGCCTTCCCTCCAACCTTTTGTTTTGAATTTCCATACCATTTTAAAATCCCTGGATTTGTATCCAGTGATGGGTCTGCAGGGGGTTGCAACTGTATCTATGTCTAAAATTGAACAGAACTATGAGCTTTCTGGGGAAAACAAGAAGGACTGTTGTAATCCCCCTGAGAGAGCACATATGCATAGCTGGGCACCCCATGAAACTTTTTAAAGTAAATCACCATTGTTATCCCCACTTTACAGATAAGGAGACTGAGACCCAGTCAGAGTTACTAAGTGGCAGCACCTGGATTCAGAACCTAGCAGCTTAAGCACTGCGTGCAAGGGGTGTGGGTGGGGCTCCCAGGCCGAGGCCCTGCAGGGTAACCTGGGAAGAGACAGAGCTTTATGCTTGGATTTTGGCCTGGCCCCAAACATCTCCAAAGGCTGCTCAAAGCATAGTACAGGACTCTGAGGAAAAGGAAGATGGGATGGTGTGGGATGTAGTCTGGGTGCAGGAGTTTGCCTCAGAAAGGGTGAGTCATTGAAGACAACAGAAGTAAAGGATGAAGACACAGAGCTTGGGGAGAATCGGTTATTCGGCAGGCATTGATTGAGCACCAGCTGTATACCAGAGGCCTGGACCGGTACTGAGCTGGTCCCTTGAATCCCTTACATCTGAGTCTCCTCCTTTCTCTGCCCTGTGCTTAGCAGGGCCTGAGGGTAGCCCTGGACAGGGACGGCAGGTCCACAAGGCTCTGTCACACTCCCAAGCTAAAGAAGATTAACACAGAGAAAGGAAACAGAGACAGCATACAGGAGGGAGAAAATATTTACACACCCTAGACTGTGCCTAGGACATAAGGAGTGCCTACAACTCCACCGTAAGGACAGACACCCCAGGGTTTTTTTTAGTGGCCCAGAATCTAAGTAGACATTTTTCCAAAGAATACACACAAGTGAGCAATGAGCCCAGGGAAAGACACAGAGTGTCCTTCGCCATTGGACAAATCGGAGCGAAGGCGGCCAGGGCTGTAGCTGGGGTGTCTCCGTGCCACCCCATCTCCTGCCTCCTCTTGCTTCCTCCTCTCCTGTCTGCACCAGTGCAACTTAATTTACAGTCACCGCATTGCCCGTGGCAATATGCCCTGCTCTGTCATGCCCTGCTCTGTCTCCTACCTCTGGAAGCCGTGTTTGCCCTCCCTGGCACACATCTGACCTCTCTTCTCCCTCCTGAGTGCTGGGATTAAGCTGAAATCATAGAGGTTCAAAGTCCTCCCAAACTGCCAGAGGGCCGGGTTCCAGCATCTTCTGGGACCCAACGTCTCTCTGACATGAGATCCAGGACTGCAGGTCTTTGCACCATCAGCAGGGCAAATCCTGATCACCTCTCCCAAGTGACTCCAGGGAAACATCGCTGCAGGCTCCTTGTAATGCCCCACACGTCTCCGTCTCTTCCTCGTGGGGGTCAGTGCTGTCCTCATCTGAGAGGCAGGTGCCCCCCCCCAGTCAGTCAGGGGCTTCCTTCCTTCCCATGACCCAAATCTGAATTCCAGAGATTCAGGAAAGGAAGCGCTAACAATTAAAATCACCCAGACTAGGAAATGCACCCCAGGGCCGGCCCTGGGACACACTGGAAGGAATTGTGTTTATCGGAACTTTGAAATCACCTCAACAAACATGCACCAGCACCTATTCTGTGGCAAGGAGTCTGTTTTCTTGAGCTCTCCATCCATTCTTTGTTCTGTGTGTGGGCTGATGGTTCCCCTTTCCTCTTTCTCCCAGAATGACCCAAAACGCCTGAAAAAGCAGCTTCCCAAAATCCTGAAACTCCTGCAGCCAGACGACAGGATTCTGATCGTGGGGACAACGCAGCGTCCTTTTGATGCCGAACTCCAATCTTTTTGCAAAGTTTACCAAAAAATCATTTTGGTTCCCAGACCAGACTATGCTTCCAGATATGGCAAGTATCCTAAGCTCTTTCCCACACAGGATGCAGATGCGAGTCAGCAGGGTGTGAGTGCAGGGGTGCAGGGCCAGGAGAATCCTGAGAGCCAGGCTACCTCAGGCTGTGCCCACCTGGTCCCCAAAAGACCAGAGGGCCCTAAATATAAATCACTGGGGCCCAGGAGCAAAGCATCCTGTCTGGATCTGCAGACAGACTTCTTTCCAGCCAAGACAAGGCAACTGGGAGAGACCATCGCTTTTGGCCCTGAAGATTACAAAAGCCCTTGTGGCTGCTGAGTTTTCGTTGGACAGGTACACGAGGCCCACTTATCTCATCCCCTGAGTGATGCTGGCTTCCTCGGAGAACACCACTGCTTTGCACAAAGTTAATTTTTTCAGCCTTAATCGGGTTCCATGTTGACTTCTTTCACAGAAACATTAAAGACAACCTAGGCTTATTTTTTCAAACTGTTTAAATAAAATCAGAATCCATGTCTTTTTCAACACTTTTTGGGGGCATTCTTGAGATCAAACCCAGGGCCTTTGCACTGCATGACGCTATATCCCGACACTTTGTTTATTCAGTCTTCTAAAGAGCCTTGATGGAGTTCTCTGACTGTCATCTTATTTTCACTGTTGTGCAGGATTCATTCTGTATCTAAAGTTATCAGCAGGAACGATTTTTGTAATTCATTTTCACAACCTTCCTGTGTTCAGATTGAATCACTTAATGTGGATTCACTAAAAGTCATTGGGGGAGGAGATAAAGGATCCAATTGTCTGATGAAATCCAACGTACGATAATAAACAAAGCCTGGCAGTGGTCCATGAAAATTAGGATCAGCTTTCTAATTCTAGTTATAAAAATAATTGGAGAAAAAATAATATAAGAAATGAACATAATAACTAAAAACAGTTACACTCTTTTCTAAATTCTCTCAGAGATGTCATTCATATGTACTATATATAAATTTCCAACTTTAAAATTTTCTAAATATTAGAATTCTACTGGAGTCATTTTTCTTGTCCTATCACAAGGGCATGTGGATCTGTAGACCTCAGGATCACCGTTCTGTGTATCACATGGTAGCAATTCCCCAGAGGACTCTGATTTAGTTGGTCACCTTTCTGTCCTCTGAATGACAAGAAAGTTCTCAGTAGACCCCACTTGCATCCCTTTCCTGAGCTGGGGCAGGGCTCCAGGCTAATGTTGCTTGCTCCGCGATAACTCTTAGCAAACCTGTGTCTTTTCTGCCATGTTGGATGCAACAGTTCTCTGGAAACAGATCATCCAGCGCAGAGGAGGGGTCCTTACGAAAGCCTTGAACATCAGCTGCCTGGCCAAGGTCACTGATGGCTTCACCCAAGGACACATAGTGGAAGTGATCAAAAATGTGCTCACAGAGAGGCGGATTCGTCAGCAAGTGCGTAAACCTCTCACCGCGGGGGAGTTCATCACAGCCATCACCAGCATGAGCCCGGTGTACAAAGAGGAGGAAGACTGCTTTAAGGTACCCGGATGAGACACTTGTCATACACACGCCATGGCTTCCCTAGGTTTCTTGGGTTTGAACACTGCCACACTGAAATTAGAAACTTGACATCTTTAGATTACAAAATCTTTTGAAGGCTGGGGGTTGGCTCAGTAATAGAGCACCTGCTTAGTGTGCAAGCGGTCCTGGCCTCTGTCCCCTACATGAAAACCAAAAAAATCTCTTGAGCCTTAGCAGTAAAGCATGTTTTCCAAATTTTAGGAAAATCATAACCTATGGTCTTATAAATGTCAAAACCATTACCTCTGCCTCCCTCTCCCTCCCGTAATTGGCGTAAGGAGGGAAAACATTCCTTAAAGAGTCCATTTCAAGCTCATGCTATTTTAGCACAGATTTCACACTACACTTCACTTTCCAGTACTTGCAGTAGGAAACTACAAGAGAACTCAGCAAAATCTGATTTTTCAATTTTTAAACATCTCTTGACGTGTTCACAGAACTTTTTCATCTTGGAGGAAATGTTGAGATCTCTCTCCCAGCTGACTCTCCCAGCGCAGCATTGCTGAGCGTTCCATACTTCATCCCCTCCCGCAGCTGGCACCAGGCACAATAAGGGTACAGCCCAGTCCCTGATGCCCACAGTGGGCACTGCTCAAACTCTACTTGGCTCTCCTTCAAATCCAAATGAAACCAGTGTCATTGCTTTCTGCACCTAAGGTGGATTCCTTAACTGCGACAGAAAGGGAAGGAGATTATATCCATACAATCGAAGGTCACTGCCACCTGTCACACTCACCAAAAGGAGAAGTGAAATTCTCATCAGAGCCTCTCATTGCTGGGACGCTGGTTAAGACGGGGACATTTTCCCAGGAACATGAATGAGGTGGGAGAACTATAGTGAATGTTTAAATTTTTTATTACAGTAAAAGACACAGTGCCACAGGTGCCCCTAAGGATATTTTCTCTCACTTCTAACACATTTACCCCTTTACCTGCCACTTTCTGAATCATCTCCGAATGCCCTCTTTACTGTACTGTCAGTGAATGAGGTGGACACACCACCGTGCTTCTGTGGGCCCGCCTCTCCTTCAGACGCTACTCAGCAGCAGCGTTCACTATATCTTTAATCACATCTCATAGACCCTCAGAAAAGAGGACTCCCAGAGCTGCTTCAGAAAGCAGTCAGAACAATGAGACAAGTGTATCGGAAGCATAGGGGAACATTTTGAGGGGATTTATGGCAATATTACTTTTACTGTAATAATTTTTAAAATTTAAATATTCATTGTATATTTTGATCCACCTCATATCATCTTTTTACCAATAAAAATATTTCTTTCTTTCCTGATTTCCCCCAATGCTTCCTCAGAAAGTGGAAAATAGTCACAATGACAATCTCAGCAGTAATAGTGTAACATAAGAGTTGATGAGCTCTCTCTGTAATACTTTCTTTGACTACTTTAAGCTTCAAGAGACACACAGCATCTGTCTCAACAGATCAGCTTGTAGCATGCTACCAAAGCATCCTTACACATTATGCAAGCCGGTGGGCGTGGCTAGGTTCCAATAAAACTTTATTTGCAATAACAGAAAATGGATCCTCTTGGACCCATCTGCATATTTTGCTACCCTAGCTTGAGGGAAACTGAAAGAAAAAATCAACTCTAGGTGTTTGCCAGGCATTTGAACTAATGTTCTGTTACCTTAACTGTTTAATTAATATTCTGCTGAATTTAACTGTTTAAATTTTGTTCCTGTTAATACTTAGCCTCTTCAAGCTTTGCCTCATATTCTTCTGAAATTCTCTTATTTTTTTTCACCTTTTTAAAATCTGATTTTCCTCCTTTACTTTGAAAAGCTGGGCTAAGGGAGTTAGGCTAAAGCTGGGTTTGTAACTTTTCAAAGCAACTATCGTTAGGTGTTTTCCATCCATGGCTGTGTTTGAAGGGGACTGTCCCATTCAGGAGAGGGAGAAATCACTATCTTCTCACCTGAGATGAAGAGGCAATCAGTGAGTGCTAGATACCGTTTATGACTGAATTATAAGTGGTATCTAGCATTTACTAGCTGCTTATGGTGTGTCGGGCACTGTATTAACCCATGTAGACCTATTTGGCAAGCTAGGATCCTGAGCCACATAGGGTGGTGTGTCAGGCAAAATAACAGCCCCTCCAAGATGTCTGCCTCCCAGTCCCTGCAGCCTGTAAATGTATCATCTTCAGTGGCAAGGGAAGCGTAGGTTTGCTGGTTGAAATCCATACATGAATCTTGTACTTTGAGGTTCCAAATCCACACCATCTTCCTGATACCAGAATCCACCATAGGTTTTGGAATTTTAACACATTCCAAAAAATGATCTTGTATAATTAAAACTCCTGATGCCACATCAAAAGCAAGTGAAACTTATGGAAACTTATTCAAATCAAGGACTTTCAAATCCTATAGGAAATGCTACCCTTGCTAGAGACAAAGTCATACTAATAATAAAAAATGTAATCCATTAGGAAAAAACCTACCATGAGGACAGTCAACAGGTACAGATAACAGAATTAGCACTACTGAGGACCTGAGATGATAGAGCATTCTGGAACAGACTACACATTAACTTTATTTAACTTATTAAAAACCAAGTGTATTATGGGAGTTAGAACAGACAAACTTGGAAAACAACCAAAAGAACTTCTGATAATGAAAAATATATATAATCACTAAAATTAGAAACTCAGTGAGTAGGTTGTCTATGGATTAGACACAACTAAACGAGAAAATATAGAAACTGGAAAGGTGAATAAGAAAATTGCCTAGTGTGCAGTATAGAGAAAAATAAAGAATGAAAAATAAAGAGAGGTTAGGTAAGAGTCATGGAAGATAAAATGATAATGCCTCCTGCTTTTGTGATTTGACATTTAATTCCCCAAATCACAAGGAGTATTCACTTCAAACTGTGAACGTAAGACTTCATTCTCTATTGGATTTAGAAGATCTTGTTAAAGCAACTGCAGGTTTGCTAGGGTGGGAGACAGAGAACAAAATAAAACTTCCTACTCAGAACAAATCTGAAAATCTAAATTCTAAAACATCTTCGGAAGTTCAGTGTTAAGCACAATCTGATGAAAATGCTTACGTGAATATAATTAAGATGTTTAAGAAAATATATGAAAACATGACTTCAATTAGAATATATACAATGTTTCAAAATAAAGGTAGGGGAAAATTGAATGAGAGGTGGTTATGGAAAAGTCATGAAAAAAAAAACATACAAGCAAAAATACAGTGGTTATCATAAAATAGTTTAAAAATAAGAATTATGGATTCTAGGCTGCACAGGGTCTAAAAGCAAATTGGTAGACACCAAGTTCCCTCAGAAGGTAACACAGATAAACAGAAAGATAAAATCCATAAAAACAAATTTAAGATCCATGAAAAGTGGATTAAAAGATATTAACATCCAATTCATAGAAATTCTAGAAGAAAGGAATGCAAAAAATACCAGAACAGTGTTTTGAAAAAAAATATGCTGGTAATTTTCCTGAATTAGAGAGTTCCCAAATTTAAAACTAAACTGCAAAAAGATAGCAAGGCAAATGTAAATAAATACGTACCCTTCCCAAGAACCAGATAGCAAATAATTCTTAAAAGCTTCCAGATAACACACAAAGAAACAACAGTTTTCCAATCAGACGTCTCTTTGACAACAACAGATGATAGAAGGCAAGGAGATTACATCTGTGAAGTGCTAAAAGGAAATAATTGTCTAACTAATATTTATACCCAGCTAAAGTAACACCAGTGAGACAGGCCAAAACAGACATTTTAAAACAAATGATCAAAATAGTTCACTCACCACGCATCGGAGAGCGATCTGGCAATCTCAGATCAAATCAAATGTGCTCAGAACATGTAATCAAGGAATTTAATTTCTGTACACATGCCCTAGAGAAGTTCTCTCATGTGTACACAAGCATCTGTGTAAAAACTGTGATTTCAGCCTTGTTCCCAATAACGAAAAATTAAAAATGACCAATTCATCCACGAATAAATAATGTGTGATCTCATCACTTAATGAAATATTATTACTGTAAACATTATTACTATAAACCAAAATGTTTCTCAGGGTTCAGGCAAAATGCCATGGTGGGCCAGTTTCAATCACAAAGTACATTTTTGGTTATTTGGCTCCATTATTCTGCCAGTCACACTTCTGGTGGCCGTGTGTGAACCCGGGGGGGGGGGATTTCCCAGAGAACCCATAACTCTGAGAGGCAGTAAGAGACCAGGGAACTGGGCACCTGGCAACCAGAGTTGTTGGCTAAACTTAGTCTGAAATTGCTGACTCATGGGGTAGATTCAAGTCATGTAGAAATACAGACCTGGAAACCCAGGGTGCAGAGTATTAAACAACTGTAAGAGATGGTTCCTTTCTCTGCAGCAGGCTCGCGCTCATGCTGAGCCGTATTCCAGAGCGTTCGTGTCATTCTGATCTTTGCCTGAACATCTGCTCTGTTTCAGGACTGGTATGCCAAAACACCCCTGGGTAAAAGGCGAGCCTTGTCATTCACAGTTGGTGGCAAAGAAAAGGAGAAAGATAAAGGGAAAAAGAAAGGAAAGAAGGAAAAAAAGAGGAAGTAATGCCTTTCTGAGGAGCCATCCCCGAGCCTCTTTGAGATGTCGATGGCCCTGAGTCTCCAGGGAAGAGACTCACCTTCACCCACTGCAGAAGCCCCGAAGAGAAAAAGCCCCAGCTAGTGCTACCAACCACCTACCACTGACCACCGACCACTGACCACCGACCACTGACCACCGACCACTGACCACTGACCGCCGCAGCTCAGGTCTCCTTCAGTGGGCAGACACCAAGCCAGGCATCTGCAACAACTGCTTCCACCAATTGTAATTGTTCCTTAATCTACCTACACTGTGCCTATCACTGAAATTCACTTTCCACATACTCCAGGCCCTTTGCAGGTTGAACCCTTGTCAGTACTAGAGTCACATTTAAAAGTCTGACAAAGACTATGCTGATTCGACAACTAAGCTGGGAGTGTGTTCTCGGTTGTTTACTAATCCATATACGCTGTATATTATCTTGCACATATTTTAATAAATTACTTCTCTGCTCTAGTATTTTATACACTGGAATAAAGCTGTTGCTTGAACTGTCTCGGTCATTTGGTTGCTGGAACTAACCCAGAGTCTAGCGAAGCACTGTTTCAATCTCCTGATTTTGGAGATGAGTCCAGTATCAAGGCACAAACATTTAGAACATGGGATGAGGTCACCACCCAGTCTAGGTCTCTGGAGAACCCCTCAGAAATGGGCAACATCAAAATGGGATGCATGCAGAGCTGAGAAAGCCTAAGTGGAAAATGACAAATAAGAAAAATATTAAAGGAGAGAAAAGGAGTCAAAAGAAATTTGTATTTTGTAAGAACATGAAGGGTGCTTGGTAGAACACAGTAAGTTACCCACCTCTAAATTGTGGCAAGGACACACAGGGAAGGACAAACCATAAACAGAGATGGGATGGTTTAACTCGCATACTGAACACATCCCATCTGACAGTCTGGGGTACACCTGAGAACAGGCCATAGCTCCACATCTTCCCAGGACCTAGTGTCTTGGCTTTAAATGCCCAAGAAGACACAGTTTCTGGCATGCCTAGCTGCCAGCACATCCCCTGGCCTGTCTGTACGGAAAAGGCTGACACAGATGAGAACACCCAGCTATGGTCACTGGCCAGGTGTCTTAGGTGTGTTCTACACTCACTAGAAAATTCAGCTGTTCCTGGCATTCATGCAACACTGGCCCAGAAGTCCACCCCCGACCTGCGAAGCCCAGATGTCCAAGTCCTTTAGTGACAGTGCTGTATTTGCACAGGAACTACACCTATCCCCTGTATACTTCAAAATCCTCTCTGGAGGACTCACGACACCTCGCATGATGTAAACACTCTGGAAACAGCTCTGCTGCTGTCCTGGAGAGAGGATGGTGCAGGAAGTCCGTGGGGGTGATGCACACTGCTTCTAACCATGGAGCTGGGAGTGGCAACCTTCTCCTGAGGAAGCCAGGCAGGGCAATGGCATGGGGTGTAGGGCACCATGATGGGAAGGAAGAAGGGGCCACTTTCTTCTCTGGAGCTCTGCTGGGGCCTAAGCTATTCCTGGGCCATTATATGGCAATTATGCTCTCGAGCCTGTTCTTAAGTGAAGGGGACAGTAATTAACATCATTAACCCTCATTAAGGGAGTGATCTGTGGAATAGAATCTGATTGAAGTAGAATCATCACTCTTGGGCGGCTGCACACCAACTGCTGAATAGCACAACGCTCCTACCAAAGCCCCACAACCGTCAGGTCTTCCATAAACACCTCTGCTAGCAAATACCAAGCTCAAGACCCCCTCGCCTTTACTTCTGAGACTTTTCCTCAACACAGCTCCATGTTGGTTGCCAAGGCAGACATTTTAGGGGGCAGGGAGGGGAATCACAAGGCTGATTCATAAGAGTGACAGTATTTTTAGCCACTAATGACATGACAAGACCCAGACCACTGAGGTAAGTGGCTTCTGATGACCCTGAAAATCTGAAGATTTTAATTTAAAAGAGGCTGGGCTGGTGTTCATAAAAGCAGAAGAAACCATGAAAAAGCATGGGCTTCAAACCACACTGCCAGCCACTTGGGTTGTACTCACACCCCGGTACAAAATCCACAAAGCAAACACCGCTGGTTCACTGATGCAGGTCTCCGTGACAACTGGCTTTCCTTAGACTTCACGGTTGCAGCCTTGCTGTCTTTTGGTTGCTTCTCCAAGTCAATTTGTGAGCCTCTTCAGTGAGCCTGGTGCGGCCCTGGGAGCTGAGCTGGCCTGTGGGCTGGTGGCCAGGGAGACGTCCACCAAATGACCGTGATAGAAGCATGCAAGGCCACCACCCCACACTCCTGTGCCTGGTCTGAGAGACCAAACCCACCACTGCCTAGATTTCTCCCAAGAATCTGAGACCACGATGAAGTGCTAGGCCCAGATGTCTTAGCTCTCCCAAGAGACTGTGCGCAGCACTGCTGCTATCGCCTAAGACAGTTTCCCCACCACGTGGAAGCAGCTGGTAAGAGTTTTGTGCTGTGTGGGCATCACATAAGGACCTTCTGGTGGTGGGCTTCAGGGAGAGAGTGGGGGAGGTCAGGGGCCTGCTGCTGCACGCTGATTCTGTTACCCAAAGACACCTTGCTCTAGACAATTGACCCAGTTCCTCCTCCACATGGCAAGCCCACTGCTTTACTCCTTCTGTCGGGCTCTGAATTGTGCATCTTAGAAACAGTCTACGGTCAGCTCCAGGGATGTGAGATACGGGCACTCACCATGCCCAGCTCAGGATCCATCCCAGCTCCAGCCCTCATGGCTCAGCACATGCAGCATCAGGGGAGGGGCATTTTTGATACTGTTTTTTGCAATGGTGGGGATTGAACCTAGAGCCTTGTGATAGACCACACACTACTCACACACATACAAATGACATGTGATATGCGTAACCATGCATAATTATCCCAAGCAACTGCATGTGTACATACAATACACATGGACACACACATGCACACGCATAGGCATATATACCTACAGGGAGCCCAGATGTACATGCACATACACAGACACATGTGCATATATCCTACCCACTTAGTCCCAGAGCACCCCACCTCCTCAACAGGCTGCCAGCAGGTGCCCCTGGCCCGCACAACCCTGAGCCTCAGGCCACAGCCTCAGTGACAAATGCAGAAGTTGCCTGGGAGAACAGGTGCTCTGGGGGGCTGTTTACTCCACGTGCTCCATGAAAACATCCTCTCCCTGTTCCTCATGGGAGTTAGAGGAGCCCCCAGCTGCAGGAAGGGTTGATGATATCTGGGCTCCCAGCTGCACCTGGAACAGCTTGAGGATGGGGTGGGGCACTGCTGATCCCCAGGAAAACCACACCAGAAATGGATGTCACTACACCAGAAGTGCACCCCACCTACAGCAGAGCTCTGAGAGGTGAAAGGGCTTTCCTAACCCCTGCTGGCTCCCCTAGCTCACCATGAGTCTCCGGAGGAAGAGCAGATGGGGGCCCTGGGGGACCGCTGAAGACCATATCTCCTTTCTCAAGCTTGAGAGACACGGGTGAAGCCTGTGAAGCTTCTTGGAGCTCTAAGCCTCCATTGTGAGGGAGACAGAAGCATCCCCAATACAAGGACTCTTTAGAGCCTCAGCCCATGGTGGGCTGTCCTTGGGGTCCTCAGGGGATTCACGGGAAGGGCACCAGAGTGCTGGGATTTCCACCAGAACCAACGCCAAGGAAGATGATCACAGCTGGAGGCAGAGCTTGCATCCCCACCAGGACCTGGCTGACTCTAAGCCCCAGGGTTTTGGAACCAGAGGTTGCCTTCATGTCAAACAGCAAGGACAATATTTGCTTCTGATCTCTGCCAGCTGCCCACACAGCTACCTCTGTGTCCCATGAGGCCACCCTGCCCCAGGAGGTGGCTCCCAGAACTTGGCTGCAGACCCAGCTGCTCTGGCAGTGCCACACGGTCAGATCTGTCTCCAGCACCAGCTGGCCACCCAGCCCCACCTTATGCCACTGCCTGATGCAGGATCTGTGGCTTTTTTTCCAGCTCTCATGGGACAGCAACCCAAGAACAGGACTCTGCCATCTCCTATGCTAACTGTCATGTCCCCAGAGCCTGGAGCAGGCCAGGAAGAGGTGTTCTAAGGGAAGGTAGTTCCAGCTCTGGTTACCAGTAAGCTCTCAGGGCTTAGGACAGAAATTCCCCCAACGAGTTGGGAGTGGAGAGGACTGCTCCAGGGATTCATCCAGGCCCCCAGGCTCCGATGCCTTCCCCAGGCACCCTGCACATCAAAGTCCAGCCTCAAGAGAGGGAGGAATGAGTGTGTGAAGACCAAGAAAGGTTTTAGGGGCCAGATTCACAGAGCATGTCCACATAGCACATGCCGCACCCAAGAGCAAGGGAAGGGGAATACAGGTTAGCTGTGCACCCAGCCTCCATGGCCAGGGGGGCGGGTGACAAAAACATCAGTGACTTTTAGCTTCAAACTTAAGGAATTTTAGGATTTCCAAGCAAAAGCACTAAAGATAGGTGGGCAGTGGACAGCCAGATAAGTAGGTAGATAAACAGAAAATAGATAGATGATATATGAAAGATGAAAGATAGATGATAGATACATAGATGATACACAGACAACAGAAATAGATAGATGATGAATGGATAATAGATGATAAGTAGATGGTAGATGGAACAGATGCATGACAGATTCCCTTTTGACAGTCCCTTTAATGTCACTCTTAGCATGCCTGAAACACCATTAAAGTCTTATTCTTTGGACATAAAACTTTCTTATAGACTTTTATCAAGATGTGAGTATCCCTGAGAGGGGTACAACCCCCCCCCCCGCTGCTCCTGAGCCACGCGTGCCACAAGTACAGAGAAGGGCTCCCCAGGCAGGGTGGGAAGTGGACACGTGACCACCTCCTCCCAAGCCAATCTCGTCCCTGCCACCTTCCCAAAGAAGAAGGTCCTGACCTCCCACAACCCTGGAGATGTGGGCCTGGTTTAGAGCTTCAAGAAATGGAAAAGCAAGTCTAGGATCCAGCACCATGTGAGGCCGCCACCAGACTGGAACAGACAGACCTCAGCCACTTCCGACACGCACGGTGCCAAACAAGAAGTTCCAACACCTCCCCTCCCCATCTAAGTGACCAGCTTATCCAGAGAAACGCAGGCTGTGATGACAGCTATGGAGGTGAAATGCAATTGGACTCCTGTGGTGCTTTGGGGTTTCACTGACATTGCAGGTCTAGGGCGTGGTCTGATCATGGGTTCAGAGGATAGAGGTACACAGTGTGGCATTTAGGGGGGATCTCCTTATGAGGGTTGCAGCCACTGTTGATTCCCTATGACTTTGTTTTGAAGTCCTGTATCATTTCTATTGTTTTGTTGGGTTGGGTTTATTCTCCTTTATTTTGTTTGATTATGTTAAATCCAATGGCAGGAGCAGCTGTTTCAAAGATAGCAAGATATATTATGGTAGCAATTTTGGATTCACTATTGGCTTGTTTTGAAGTCCTTTATTGCATTCATTGTTTTGTTTTTATTGTTTCTCTTCTATTCTGTTCTGTTTGATTTTTACTATGTCCAAAGTTATCTGCAGCTCTTTTGAAAACATCAAAAGGCACTATGGTAACGATTGTTGATTCTGTAATATATTGAAGTCCTGTATCTTTTTCACTGGTTTGTTTTGTTTTACTCTGCTTTATTCTCTTTAAAATAAAAAAAAATGGAAGAACACAGATCTGTGCCTGGCTTCCTTTACTTAACAGCATAACGGTGAGTCCTGGGGAGATGCATTTCTCTTCCACTGTGGAACAGGATTTTTTGCAAACACTACCACTAGGATTTTCATGTTACCCCCAGTGAGCACCTGTATTTCATTTCGGGGCCAGCATGAGTGATGCTGCTACGGACACCTGAGCATCCCTGTGCACAACAAGTGTGTGTGCTGTCCTGAGGGCCGTGCCTGGGGGGAACCACTGCTCACCGAGCATCAGGACAGATGGTGGACAGTGTTATGCAGCTGACAGCCACCCAGGCTCACCCACACCATCTGTGCATGCTGACTCTCACCACCCCATGCCCTCCCCACACTTGGTGTGGACAGCCACTCTCACTGTCCCCAGGATGGAGGGAGAGCAGCAGTGTCACACATGTAAGTGGCCTTAATAAGTGGCCTTAATTTCCTTTTCTTTCAGGGCTACGAGGCTGCATTTGGATGCAGTCTTTCACCGGTTTTAGGTTTCTTCCCATATTTTAGACAGGAGGATTTTGCAAGTACACATGTTGCAGATACAGTCTCCCGCTCTTTAGCTTCCTTCTCATCTCCATAACAGTGTCATTTGACGAACACAAGTTCTTAATGTGAAGGGCACTTAGTGGACAGTTTTTAACTTAGGGGATCCAGCTTTTTTCGTGTCCTGTATAAGAACCTTTGCCTCCTGCAACATCTTGAAACTATTACTGTTATTTCACTTAGCAAATTCATATCTACCAGTTCACCTGGAAGCAATTCCTGTCTATGGTTTCATTTCATTGCATATCCGTGTAAATGAACCCAGCACCATTTAGTGAAAGGTGTCTTCTGCCCTCTGCTCTGCGCTGTCCTCTGTGTCATTAAAGCGAACATCCAAAAAGAAAAGTGAGTGTTCACATATACAACAATTCGCTTATAAATCCTCCACCCTGACCTTCCACACTCAGCCCTGTCTCATTCAGTCAGTGTCGCCCTGGTGTGGCTGCTGTAGCTCTATCAAAATTCTTCATGCCTACAGAGAAACTCACCCCACCTTATTTTGCTCTAGAATGTCTTACAGTTCGACCGTTTGCATTTCTAAATGAATTTGGAATCAGCTTATCCATCTGCATCAAAAAAACCCTGACATTTTAATGTGCCTTGTATGGTATCGACAAACAAATTTAACAAGAACTGCTATTCTTACATTATTGATTTTAGCTCATTAAAGTCAATTCCTAACATTTATTTCAGTCTTTACATCCTTTTAATAATGCTTTAGAATTTCATGTATAAGAATCTTGTACCTCTTTCTTTAGATTTACCTCTAGGTAGTTTATAACTTTGTATTATAAATTGTATTTTGAAATGTTGTTTTATACTTGTTGCTGGCACACAGAAATAAGTTTCACTTTTCATATTGGTTTTATATCAAGCAACATGTTAACTTACTAATATTAATTATTTATAGGTAGTTTTTTGGGTTTTTATATCTACAATGACATGCTCTTTAAATAATAAGATTTATTCATTTCCAATCATAATTATTATTTCCTTTTCTTGCTTTATTGCACTGGATTCAGTTACAATGTTGAATAGAAATGATAACAAAAGGCATCATTAACTCAAATCTCACCAGGAAAAACATTCACCATGTCACTTTTTTTTGGGGGGGGTACTAGAATCAAACTCAGAACTTTATGCCTGCCAGGCAGGTGTTATGCCGCTGTCGATGTGTCCCTGTTAAGTACAAAGTGTGACACAGAGTTTCTGAAGACATGCTTTATCATATTAAATCATACTTCATCATATATAGTATGCCTAGGATTTTTCTCAGGCTCAGCTATGGACTTACATCAATAACACTTCCGCTCCTATTAAGATGATCACTTGACTTCCTACTTCCTGCTGGCACTGTGATGGATTTGATTGATTTCCAGGTGAATTTCCACTGAGATCATCATTCGTTCTCATACTTATAAGAAATAATACAGAGAGACCCCTGCTCACTCTGCCTGCTCCCCTCCCACTTCATAGGAATGTTTTGCATGGTGCAGTATTGTGTCACTGATAACATGCTGATTTTATTCTACTTCCTGTCTTACTTGTGTTCATTGTGTGTGTGTTGCTTGATGGAGGAAGAGAATAATCTGAATACCACAGGGGTCCCTCAGGTTGCCCTTTTATGATCACGCCACTTCCCCCTCGCTGCCCCGCCTTTAACCCCATTCTCCATGTCTAAAATGCTGTCACATCCAGGATGTGATAGAAACGCAATTACACGGATGGGTGTACTTTGGGGCTGGCTTTCTTCGCTCAACATAACTCCACGGGTCAACTCCCCAATTATACATGGGTCCATGGTTCACAACTTCTATTGCACAGTAGTATTTCACAGGACGGGTGCACCACAGACTATTCATCCATTCACCTGATGAGTATACGTGACTGATTCAGCTTTTAGGTATTACAAAATACACATTTGTGTACAGATTTTTGTATGAACACGAGTTTTCCCATGGAAAATTGGGACAAGTAAAAGCATTGTGTCTACGTGTGTTGAACTTTACAAAAAACTGTCAAAATTATCAAATTGTTTTCCAGCATGGCAACACTATTTTACATTTCCAACAATATATATATATGGGGAATCCAGTTTCCTCACATCTTCTTCAACATTCGTGGCATTGTTACTGTTACGATTTTTATTTTAGCCATTCTGACATGTGTGCAATAATTTATGATTAAAGGTTAAGCTCATCTCTCATTTGTAAGTACACAGTTATGTTTATAATCTATCATCTTTTATGCATTATTTTATTTCATTTGCTAGTTTATTTCATTTTCTAATTGCCTAAAACATTGCACACATTCTTAAATGAAACTGTTAGGTGATTTTTTTCTCTCGTAATATCTTTATTAGATTTTTACCTCATAATATCATTAGAAAACTATTCTTTATTTTTCTGTTCTTTGCAAGGATTTGGAAAGATTAGAATTACATTTCTTTAAAGATTTAGTAACAGTTACAGGTGAATGCATCTGGAGTGTGTGTGTATGTGTAAGATTCTAATTTTCAATTTAATTTCTTAACACATTCCACGCTTTAAATTTTCTGTTTCTTCAGATGTTAGCTTTAAATTCTCTTTTTAAGAAATTTCATCACTTCACATAGATGTTCAAATCTTTGAGCATACAGATTTTTACCACATGCTCTTTCTATCTTTAATATCTGTAAGCTCCTAAGTGGAGCCCTATTTTTAATTCCTGATATTGGCTACTTGTGCCTTTTCTCTTTTTTCTTGATTCATTTCATCAAGGCTTTATTATTTTTAAAAACAATTATTCAAAGAGATAACTTTAGGAATTGATGGCTGTCTCTAATTTTCATTTTAATTTCTGCTCTTTCTCATTTCTTCTGTATGTTTAATGATTTAATCTGGTCTTCTTTGACTAATTTCCTGAGAACACGTAGTTCACTGAATCTGAGCTTTTCTTTTTAACATATTCATCAAGACCTGTAAACTTCCCTCTAAAAATCTATCTCCTAATATTTACTAAACTGAAAAAAATAGCTCCCAAGTATGAAATGTGATAGGTGTAATGCATTTCATGGTTAATATATGCATACACAGATCTGTTTATCTTTGGGTTATAGAAATACTTATTTCTTCACTTTCTGATTTGTATTTGGCTCTGTCCATATAGTACACAGTACATATGCAGTTGTACTTGTGTATTTGTATTTTTTAGGAATATGATGGACAGTTGTACTTTGTGTGTGTGAGTGTTAGGTTTAAGAACTGTGATGTACAAGTATCAACTGAAAGACATAAGATTATAAAATAAAAATAGAAATTTGGGCCACCATAGTGTTAGGTGTGAACACAAGGCAAAGTAAAAGACATGGCTTTTAAAGTGCCATAAGTTTAACAGATATAAGAAACCTGATACAGCACTGCCTCGGCCCTGTTGTCAATCATAATTTTTGTACTAAAATTGTATCCCTCTATGACCTTGGGAGACACACACCCCATCATGTGGAGCATTTTTTGAAAATGGAAAACCTGTCAAGTAATAGGAAACATGAGTTTTAAGGATTTAATTGATGGTGAAATATATAGGAAGCACATATTTACTTAGCTAAACAATGGTCTCAGAAGTAAAGGAACACGATCACTTTCAATTTCCTAGCATAGAAACACCACAAGAGGAGAAATAGGGGGAGGGGGCTGCACAGTGTAATTGCCCTGGAAACCTTCAGCTGCAGTCTCTGGTAGCAGCCACTACTCTCCAGGCCTGGCTCAGTGTCAAGTCACCCATGCTGCAAGGCCCTGACCAGGTGTCCCAGCGCAAGCTCCCCTCAAAGATCAGATTTGTGAAGCTTCCTCCATCCCTCACACCAATCAGGCCACCAAATCCAGAGTCCAGCTCATCCTGGAGCCTGTTCCTTCTGTCCTCTGTGCCATCTTGACCTGGAGCCCGGAACCTGCTACTAGCTCAAGGGTGGCCACGCTCCTCTGCCTCAGCACCCCCAGTCTACAGGGCCCCAGCAGAGGAGGAACCCTGAATGCAGAGCAGACTCAGTAGGCCAGATGAGGCCAAGCGAATGCAGGACAAGGCTCACCATGGTTATGAGGGCCAGAGAGGAGGGGGAGCAGGAGCTGGGTTGGGGGCAGGTTCCAGGCCAAAGCCTCTGCACTGGGATGGGAGTGAATGGAGGGATCAGAACTCCAGCAGACACTGGATGTTGGAGCCAGCCTGCTTGGGAGCACTGTGCATTGTTCTGCTCCGCATCCACAATGCATTTGTGAGCAGCCAGCCACTTCCAACACATCCGCTCAGGCATGGCTTCCCATGGCCACTTCCAAAGCTGTCCATGTGGTGAGACATCACACGTTGCCCCTGCAGGCTCCAGCGCTCACAGGGCTCAGTCAGGCAGGGCATGCAGACCTAAGTATCCATCAGTGAGTCATAGCTAACCATGGGCCAATCATAACCAGACCCAGCGGTCTCTCCAAGCCACACGCTGGGGACCAGGTGGCCAGTCCAGGACTGCTCTAGGCCCAGGCAACCAGGGCCCAAGGTTCCATGAACACAGCCCATCATCCATGGGTAAAGCTGGAGCAACTCAAGCCGCCAGCACAGAGACAACCAACCCCTCCCTCCCAGGGCAGCAGTTCCTCCTAGTGAAGACTAATTGATGTTACCTCTACCACTTTCCCAATTTGCCAGTATCCTACGACTGCCAGAGTCACTGATGGGCCGCTACCTTTATATGAAACAGTTAGCCCCAGACTTCAAAGGTTCTCTAAAGTACATTTAATTACATGCTACCCAACACGGTGTCTGGAATAGGCTTGCTTCGCCTTTGTGTGCGTATTTATCTTAAGCACAATGCCCACGCCCTGTGACATCAGTATTTCCACATTGTTGGAAATAAGAGTACTTCAGGACTGGCTAGAGCAAATTATAATGCACCCAGCCAGGGCCTTTTGTTACGCAGCCCTTAAGCGGCGCTGCCCGCCTGGCCCTCTGAAAGCCACAGGACCACTGGAGTTCATTTGTGAGCACTGGAGCCCAAGTTGGTCTTGCAAATTATTTCTGCCCTATGCAGAGAGTCTTTTTACTTTCCTCATGGCATCAAGGGACTTTGAATCTTGCATAATACATACTCACTCATATGCCGGGGAAAGGATTATTGCACAACCAGTATTATACAACACTTGTAGTAATGAGCTGGTGGAACGTGGGATCACTGTTTGTGTCTGTCCCCGGAGCGCAGTGGCCTGCAGGCCAGCCGGAAGGAACTACAGGACTACTGGGGCCCAGCTTGCTGCTACAGCAACTGGCTGGTGCTCAGGATCTGGCTGGGAGCTGCTGTGGGCTGTGGTAAAGTCAGCGCCTGCCTTTTCCCCTGAGCCCAGGGAAGGAGGAACACCAGCGCTCTCAGAGGCCAGCTCATGCTAAGACGACAAGAGATAGTGGAAGCTCTGCTGCCATGCCTTGGCAAGGGCTTGGCTTCCTAAGCTCTGCAGCGAGTTCTCTGCTGGCCAGGAATGCCAACAGTCGGAGATCTGGGGGGAGGGGGTCCCTGCATTAACCCCAGCCAGCAGGTTTCCTCACATGGGCAGCAGTGTGAGCTAACTGCCCCTGCAGAGAATGGTACTGCCTTCCTTCCCCAGAGCTGCTCCTCCAGGGGCCAGGGACACACAACACTGGGTACAGAGCAGCCCCTGAGTTGAAGGCTTCACCCTGGGGGATGGAAACCTCCTTCATCACTCCAGCAACATTGGGGAGAGCTTGATGCTGAGGTGGACACTCAGGCATCTGCTTCTGGGTCCAACTCAGAGGATACCAACGACCTCCTGCATCACAGTGCCCTCAGGTGGCCATGGGCAGGCTGTGCACTTCCACCCTTCCTAGAAGGAGCAAGCTCTACGGGGCCTGCGCAGTCTGAAATCTGTCCTTCTACACGTAAAGATGGCAGCCTGCCGTTTGGTGGATAAGGGTGATCGCTCAGTAGTGGAAAGGAAGCTATCGCCATCTCCAGTAAGAAATGTTGAGCTAACATTTAAAGGGCACTGGTGCCATCCTGTCTGGGGGACTCCATGCCTCCTCTGCCTTCTCATCCATTCTGCACTCACCCTGAGCTGTGTATGTCACTGTGAGAAAATGGGTTGTCTCTTTGCTGGGGCCCCGGAGCACCTGAGGGTGAGCTAGGACCAGTAGACAAGGGTCAGGGTGACCAAGACTAGCTGGAGGACATTCTCACTAGACATGCATTTTAATTAAATGCTCACTGGAAATGCTCTCAGCACAAGGAAGTTGGGAAGTCACCCTCTCCACAGTTCACCTTGGGGATTAAAAGTAAACTCTCAGGTAAAAGGGTCCTTTGAATAGAATTGTCACGAGGAGCAGAGCACCACGGTCACCCTGCCTGCAGCCCTGCATCCTCTCCCGGCCCATCTCCTTAGCTGGTGCCGTTTGCAGCCTGTCTTCCCTCATCCCTTGTGTCTGGGGCACCCACCCCATGGGACAGGATAAAGAAACTCCCTCTGCATGGGATTCAGGTCATGCTTGATGCCAGAGCGGCCATTCCTCAGCACCTCATGACCCCAGAATCCAAGAATGGGCTGATCCATCTGCATATCTCCTCTGGTGGCCTGTGCTGCTCGAAAGAGTCCTGCATGTGCTAGAGGAGAGAACTCACCTGGGAGGACAAGACTGTCTCAGGACAGACCTCTGATGGTCAGTGCAGACCCCTCCTTCGCTCATCTCTTGTGGCTCCTACTGGTACTCCCACCATGTTACAGGGTGCAGGCTGTAATGATGGTGGGAATAGCAGATCTGGGGGCGGGGAGTAACCCCTATTAGCCTCAGTGACAATACACAGGTTAATGCTTGCAAGTCAAGACAAAGCAATGATCTGTGACCTCAACAGGTATGATATGAACTAGAAAAGCATAACCCCCAAATAGATTTGGAGGAAATGCTACAGAACAGACAAGTTGATACCTGCCTGTTATCTTTCTCTCCTCCTCATCATCAGGGATCTGACAAGCATTTCCCAGTTGCTAAATAAATGTGGGGGCAATCGTGGGTACGTGTGCGTGTGTGTGTGTGTGTGTGCGCATGCGTGGGGGGGGGGACAATTATAATAAGGGCATCACTTGTCAAACTACCATCCCCTAGAAAAAAAAATGCCATGGGCCTAAGGGGAAGCTGAACAGAGTGGCAGTGGGAGTGTATGGCAGGGACCACCCATTTGGTGCAGTCCCCAAGGGCATGACCCCAAAGATTCCCTCCTTTCCACCAGGTCCCACCTCCCGTCACCTCCCCAGAGCCCGTGGATCTATGGATTCACCACTGGATTAGCCCACTGATGAGGTCCCAGCCCTCACAAGCCTATGTCCCACCCCAAGCCCCATCTCTGACAATGCTGAACAGAAACCAAGCCTTCAACACATGAGCCCTTTGAAGACATTCCAGATCAAGCCATCACAACAAGGGTTTAGAAACATAGAATCCTAATGACCTACCCTGTCTGTGGGAGGAAGAATCAGCCCCTTGAAAAGAGGCATCGGCCAAGGCCTCCGCGGTTGCCAGGTGCACCCCTGGGAATGGAGATTGTCTGAATGATAATGAGGAAGCCAAACCAGGAGGGGGGAATTTATTGGGGCCATAAAACCTTGTCGAAGTCTGGTTTCTTGGAGGCACGTTGGGAAGATCACACTGCTCTCTGCCGAGGCGTCCTGCTGGCATTATTAGGTCATTGAAGCCTCCCCAGAGGCTGTCTCCCTGTACAGTACCCCAGGAGCCCAAGCCAAATACCATGGCAAAGGGGAGGGCCAGCAGCCGTGACAGGATGCTATGTACGATGTGTGGCTGCGATGTGTGGCTGCCTCCCAGAGCGTCTTTGGGCAGATGGAGGCCAATAAAATATCCTTGGAGCCTGCCCACCAGACTCCCTCTCTGTCTGGGATTCCTAGGAGGGCAGACAGAACACAGCAGCTGGACTGGGGAGAGACAAGCCAGCTGTGCACTAAAGAATTCCATCACCTAGAAAGAGGTCACAGAGGGCCCCTGCAGATGCCACCAGGACACGGGCCACAGGAATGCAGCAGTGAGTCAACCATGCCACCCAGAAGCACAAAGGATAAAACTGTAGATTGATCTTGACCTGCCAGGGCCCAACCCCCTCAAAGCAGCACCTGTGCACAGGTCACCTGTGGGATGTCGCCTGTGGCTGTAGGACCCTGCGTGGGCCACACAGCTGCACCAGGCAAGCAGTGCCTCTTCATGCAGATGCAGGCTTGGTGGTCTTACTAACAGTAAGTGGATCTTTACCTGTGGGTGGGAGTGAAGTCTGAGATCCCGCGATTCCAGCAAGCCCTTGCTCAGCATTACCGAGCTGCCAGTCCCCATGGATATGGTTAGCGTCTCGGGTCCCACCAGAGGTGACTCACTCCCCACCTGCCACCTTTTCATCCCAGGTGACTCACACACAGTTAATGTCAGAACCTCCACTCCAAACACTGTCTCACACACTGGAAATGAGAAAGAGGCACAGGTAGACAACACCGTGGGCATTCTTGCCATCAGAGGGGAGGCCACCAGCCCCAGACCTAGGAACAGCTGAGACATGTATACACCTGGTGCCACACCAACTGAATGACCTGCTCTTGGATGGAGATCTCAGATGGTCTCTGTGTGCCTTCCCCAAATCAGTCACTGCCAACACAATGGCATCAGAGAAATGGGCATTAAGTACCAATTAGGTCAAGAGGGCTGCACCCTAGGAATGGTATTAGCCACCCTCTCTCCTGCCTCTCCACCTTCCATTTGTGGTGACACAGCAAGAAGGCTGTCACCAGACACCGGAAGCCCTTGCCGACCTCGACTTTGGACCCTTCTCATCTTCTAGGACAATGAGCTGTCAATTTCTATTTATTATTACACATTGCCCAGTCTCAGGTGTTTTGCTATGGCCGCACAAAACAGAGATCAGTGCTGCTGGCCTGGTGGCATCTACAGTGGGGGACTCTACTGCTCCCTGCGAGCAGAAAGTCCACAGGTTCTCCCACTCCAAGGATACCACCTCGTAAGAACACAGATGTTTGCCAGATGGAGGACAATGACTGGAACCCAACATGGAGAGATCAGAGGCGGCGACTGAGAGGAAGTGGGTTCTGCAAGGCTTCCGAGTGCCTGCTGTCCAGAGCACCTTTCCCAGTAGGCAGAACAGAAGGAACCAGTCCCGCTCGGGAAGTTGACCTGCAAAGATGGAGCTCGGGAACAATACCCAGGGCCCACAGCTCTCATCTCCGGAAGGCACATGCTCTGACGCCAGGGCTTGGCATTCGATCTGTTCTAAAAACTGACTTTCTACAAATGCAGTGCAGTGACCCACCATAGCCCCTGAAGCAGAGGACACTGGGGTCTTTGGGACCTCACTTCTCCTCCGTGGGTTTCATACTTAAAATGAGACAGCAAGAGCTTCATGCATTTTAATTGGTTTCTTGTTTACTGTCCTGGAGGTTGAGTATATTTCCTATGTTGTGGAAATATTCTGTGAATATCCTTGTCTGTTTTTCTGGGGGCTTTTTCTTGTTGATTTGTCATAACTCTTTGTATATTGAAATGTCACCCTTTCTGGGTGAAGTGTATCACCCTTTCTCCATCTCTCTTTACTCTCTGACTCTTCATGTGGTTTATTTCACTATACAAACTCTGTCACTGTTACCGGGTCAAATTTCTTCATTTTCCCCAGGAGCTTTGGAAGGCATCCCCTCTATAAATTGAAAAAAAAACTCCTTTATTTTACTTTTGTAGTTCTGTTTAAATGTTGTTGGCACATGTGGGATGTATTGCTGTGGGTGTTATTAATAACATATCTAGCCAAGTGTGGTGGCACACATCTGTAATCCCAGCACTTGGAAGGCTGAGGCAGGAGGACTGCTTCAGGTTTGAGGTCAGCCTGGGCTACATAGTGAGTCCAAGACCAACCTGAACTGCATATCAAGACTCTGTCTTAAAAATAAAAACAATCTGGGGAACTGGGGAGAGAATGAGGAGATATTAAAAGGAAAAAACTGTTCTTTTTTCCCAATGAAGAATCATTCATCTCAATACTGCTGACCAAATTACCTATTCTTTCTCCCACTGATCTTTAATTCCAAGACAATTTAGAAGAAATGAATGTTATGAAACATGTTGAACAGGAAGCTACCTGTAAAATGAACACAAATAAAAAGCACTACTATGGTAGTTACGGGGTAGGATTGGAGGTTTTATAATTTTTGCTGCTATGCATTTTATGATTCTCTGCCCTGAATTTTTAATATGTTTTCATTTATATTTTAGGATTAACACCTCCAAACTTCAGTCACACCAGGAGGTGTGTGTGTGTGTGTGTGTGTGTATGTGGATATAAACACTCAAACACCTGGACTTGCCTCGGTGTACAAACCGCAGTGGGCACTTCCAAGTGCTTCAGGGCAGCATCACACAGCCAGGATGCTTTCTGTTGGTCCACCCTTGTGCTTTCTCATGAGCATCCTGAGGCTGAGTGGATGAGTGCCAGAAGGGCTGCATGGGACTGCAAGACAGTCTGTGTCTACAGTACAAATTCTCTATGATGAGTGTGATCATTACATGCATCTAAAATGTACCAATAAGATTTGGTTAAAAAAAAAAAAAAAAAACAAGACATGAGTAAAAGCTCAGGCTGCCTGGCTGCATACAAACTGTGACAACCCTTCCAAACTGTCACACACTTCAGCTCCACAGGACCATGGCACCGTATGCAATCAGGAGCCCTATTTGTGGACTTTAGTCCACCTTATTGAATAATGGCAACCCGTTTCACTATCCATCCCAACATTATCTCTGGTTTTCCTCTGTCCCCCCAAAGCATCAGAGGTGAAGCTTGTGAAAGATGATAGGATTATGGGGCTCATAGATGGCTTGTGTTTAGAAGGTATGGGCTGGCAGAAGAGGTGGGGTGCTGGGGGCGTGGCCTGGAGGGCTCCTCCCTCTCCTTGCCTCCTCCTCTTCCCCTCCACTTCCTGTCTGCCATGAGGTGAGCAGCTTTTTCTTCCACCAGGCCCACAATGTCTTGGAGGCAACAGAACTTGGATTGAAACTTCTAAAGTATGCACCAAAATAAACCTCTCCTTAGAGTCAAAGGTGTCAAATGTCATGTCTCAGGGATGAAAACAATGACTAAGACAGAAGGATCACCAGGCCAAGCCAGGTGAGTGTTTAAGTCACCCAATGACACATCACAGTTCACATCCCAAGCTGGGGTTTGCTTTGCCTTGCAACTGTGTATTATTCTGCCAGTTTAATTCATTTCACTTTCCCCTCTTCCAAGAAGGATGGCACTAAGAATGCTGTATAGGAAAATATATGTCATCATGTCAAGCAAATTATTAATTCACAGCTGAAGAGGATGCTCAGAATACCATGCTGCAGATTCAAGGGCACACATGTGTTGACACAAGCCACAGATGTGGCGATGAGTCTCCTTAAGAGGCAGAGTAAAAAGGAGAGCCTGGACACTGCAGGACCCTCAGTTTCCACAAGGAAGAAAAATGTGAGGTTTCCATCAGCCCTTCTCAGGTCTCCTTGGTCCTCTGAAAATCTCACCCCCATCAGTATTCATGGTCAAAGAGAAAGCACTTCTCCCAAGCCCTCCACACCACCTGCCTACCAATGTCCTCTGGTCTCGTGGACCACACGAATTCCACTTCTTTCGTGGACAACACCATGGCAATCAGGGTGAGTTGGGCACTGTCCTCTAGGAAGGAGATGACTGTCTCAACCAAGGTCAAGGCATCTGGAGGCTCGGCACCCCTCTCTTCTCTAAATCACGCTTTTCGTCTTCAGATAATTAAAAACTGACTTATTGTGATAAATAATACAAGAGTTCCACTGTACCCTCTACCCAGTTTCTCCCAATGGCAGCATCTTACAGAGCTACGCAGCAAGATCACAGGAATACGCATAGAGGTACAATACAACTGTTCACTCATATTCACGTGTGCATGCTCACTTAGTCAATTGGTCCCATGCAGCTCTGACACCATTATGGGCATGAGTCAATACTGTACCAAAGGAGGCTTTGCTGATCTTTTATAAGTACAACCACCCTCTGCCCATCCCTCTCCATCCCTCAGCCCTGGAATCAACTCTCTGTCCTCCATCTCTATTTCCTGTTACTTTGAGAATGCGGTATTAACCAGGCATGGTAGTGCATGCCTGTAATCCCAGTACCCCGGGAGGCTGAGGCAGCAGGATTCCAGGGTTGAGCCCAGCCTGGGCAACTTAGCAGCTTAGTGAGGCTCTATCTCAAAAGGAAAAGGAAAAATAAAAGGCAGGGGATACAGCTCAGTATGAAGGCTCTGGGTACAATCTACAGTACTGAAAAAAAATAGAATGTGATAGACATAGAAATCTACAGCTTCCTGCCTTTGCAGATTGACTGTTCTCATGCAACATACTGCCTTGGAGGCCCATGCATGTTACATTTATCAGCAGTCTGTTTTTACTGCTGGGTGATGCCCCAGGATGTGGACATACCACAGTCTGCTTAACAACTAACCATTCACCAGTTAAAGGACACTTGAGTTATTTCCCATGTGGAATTATTACCAAAAAAAAAAAAAGATGCTATGACTATTAGGGTACAGGCTTTTGTATGAACATCGGTTTTCATTCTCTGGGATAAATGCCCAGGAGTGAAATTTCTGGGCAGATGGAAAGCGAATGATGAGTTTAATAAGAAATTGGAAGCCGTTTCTCCAGAGTGACCATGTTCTCTTACAAACTCAGCAGCCATGGATGAGCGGTCCAGTGTCCCACATCCTCAGCGTACACGGAGCTGTCGAGATTTTCTGCCTCAGCCTCAGAGGCACTCGCGGCGATCTTTCACTGTTCCTTGCATTTGCATCTCCCCGATGTCTAATGATGTTGAACATCTTCTCATGTGCACATTCGCCATCTGTACACCCTCGTCTGTGATGTGTCTCTTCCTGTCTTTTGCTTGCTTCCCTCCTTTAGCTCAATGTACTTAACTAAAAACTCCAGCACTACTTTCAGAGAAATAACAAGCAGGCATCTCTGGCTGAAGAAATCAGAGATGCACATCCTCAGACACCACAGCATAACCTGCAGGGGCAGCCAAAAGCTGCCTCAAACTTATGGAGCCACTGTGGTCATGAAGAGGATCCAGGCAGCGCAGGCCAGAGCCTCCCTGTCTCCGCCAGCTGCTCTGGAGGCTGCAGGAGGCTCTTCAGTGGGTCAGAGTCTGCACTCGCGGCAGGAAACGCACACACAGGGTGGTAATGTCCCACCCTCACCTGACCCACCGGGAGGTGGTCATCATATTAAGGTTCTGTTTTGGTAGAAGTGGACATCAAGGGATTCCTGGGTCCAGCTTCCCAGACTGCAGTTATTGCTCCTCTGCTCTACATGGCAGCATCATGGAAAGTGCCTGAGGATTTGAAAGGAGTCCCAGCTCGGGGGACAGGAACCTTTGCAGCCCCTGGAGCAGGACTGAGAGGCCCCCAGTGAACGCAAGGCACAAGGTGTGGTCTGCCCGGATGGACAGCAGGGCTCACAGCAGAGCACTCGGCACTCACTGTAGGTAAAACATAGGGGTGACAAAAGCCCTTCGATGGCTAAGTGGGTGGACAAGACTTACACTGCAGTGGAGCCTTATTCAGCTTTAAAAGGCAAGAAATCTCTTTTTTGGTGGGGGAGGGGTACCAGGAATCAAACTCAGGACTTCGCACTTGCCAGGCAGGCGCTCATGCCACTGAGCTCAATCCTCATCTCCTTAGGAAAGAAATCTTGATGTGGCTCCAGGTGAGAGACCCTTGAGGACATGATGCTGAGTGAAGTAAGATGGGAAAGGACAAGTGTGGTTTGATAGCACTCCTGCGAGGAGCTAGAGCAGTCAGAATCACAGAGGCGGCAGGAGCACAGTGGGTGCCGGGGCTGGGAAGAAGGAGTAGCCGTTTGGCTTTTCAAGGGAGAGAGCTGCATTTTAGACAGATGAGAAACGTCCTAGAGACGGATGTTGGTGACAGCTGCACAATGTAAGCCACTGGCTTCATCCTTAAAAATGGCAAATTTTATGTTATATGGATTTTATCATAACTTTAAAACAAATACAGCTCACTGCCTTCCTACACCTCATCTGGCTGCCTGGTCACTTCCCAGGTCTGTCCAGAAGCAGCCTTTGACCTCCCAAGCTCCAGGGAAGAACAGAGTTAAAGCTCTGACACCCGATTCTCATTACCTAGTGTTGTAGTCAGGGGCTGTGAGGAGAACAATTAGAATCAGGACACAGAATTTATAATATTGTTTATGATGGTCACCTAGAGTTACCACAAGAAAGTGCAGGAAATCTGTCTACAACACTAATAAGACATAGAATATTCAGCCAATGTCCTGCACAAGTCCACATGAAGACCCAGAGCTCATGATAATGCCTCCCACAAGTCCACCTGGAGGTCTAGAGCCCACAAGAAGGACTTACACCAGTCTCTTTTATGGATCTGTGCTGGGAAGGCCCAAAGGTCAGAGGTGGAAGCTAGAAAGTCTATGCCAGTGGGGTGAAGGAGCTGTGCTGGTGGGTTGAGGGTTCTATACTGGAGCCGAAAAGTCACATTCAAAATAAGGACCAAGGCTGTCCTGAAAAGTACCAAACAGTCATCCTCAGTGACACAGAGGTCCCGAGCTCCTCCAATGAAAATGGTGGAACTCACACTGAGGAAGCCAGTCATGACAAGCTCCTCCAGGAGAACCAACGGCTCAAACAGCAACACTTAGAGAAACCCACAGTGCCCCACTCTTCTTCTCCACATCTCTATTTATGCTGGCAACTTTCCTCAGGTGGAACATCAATGCTCAGCACCATTGTGATTTAATTCCACTGGTGTTAAGTTGACCACCAGTTTTTAATCTATCACACCTAATGAAGCAAAGATTGTCATTTGTCCCATCAACTAGCAATAGGACACAGCCCAGTCAGGCACCCTGAACTACACCTCTGTCCTTCAGAGCAGCAGAAATGGTTCTGGAGCAGGCTGTGTGGTCAGCTTTCCCACACCCACAATATAAAGAAAAAGAAGATTTATTGGCTCGCGTTTTAAGGGAACTCATCAGTGGCCAGCTGGCTCCAAGTCAGAAGCATCATGGTAGAAGGACATGGAGCAAAGACACTTACTGGCTGGGAAACAGGACAGGGCAGAAAACAGTGCCACAGAGGAAGGTGGCAAGGACCAGACATAGCACTAAGACCTTGCCTCCTTGACCCTCCCAGATACTCCTGTAAGTGTGCTCCACCAGGCTGGGGGGGCAGATCCCAACGCCAATCAATCTGAGGCCATCAAATCCAACCCCTGTTAGTAGAGGAAATGCCTTTTAGCTTTGCATCTGCATCACAGCTCGTGATATGGCTTGGTCCAAGATCAGTGGCTTCAGAACTGGAATGAACGCTGCAGATATGAAGGTGTGATCAAAATATACAATAAAGCCGCAGGGTTAGCTCTGCAGCTCAAGTGCCTGCCTGGTAAGCATGAGGTTGTGAGTTCAAACCCCGGTACAAAAAAGAAAATAGATAGATATAGATAAAGATAAATATATACAGTGAACATTTAAATAAAATGTATTACGGTAAAAGATGCATTATTCCCCTCAAAATACCTCCCTGCCCTTTAGACACATTTATCCCATTGCTCTTATCACTTTCTGAAGCAGTTCTGGAAGTCCTCCTTTGTGGACATCTTTTTGTGGCTGCCTCAATATCCCAACTGGGTTCAAAATATTTAAAGCAATGAAAACATCAAAATAATGTGTCCTTGTCCACCTTGTTCACTGGGTCTGGAATCGTGTAACTTCTGACTCTCCCCCCAAGACAACATGACCATAAAAGATCGACAATTTTTATTGATTTAGGACATAGGATCCTAAAGATCACACTGCAACTAGAAACCCTTGAGAAAGAGGAATTGCAGAGCTGCTTCAGAAAGTGGCCAAACCGATGGGCTAAGTGTCTTGAAAGCAAGGTGAGTGTTTTGAGGGCAATGAATGGCACTGTGTTGTTTACTGTAATTTAATTTAAACACTCATTATATTTTTATCACACTGCATAAAACATTATCCACAGGGAAAACTCATTGGGAAGTGCCACAGGATCTTGGGGCAGTGCCAGTGGGGTGCAGGGCTGGCCCTCAGCAAGCATCTCTTCCTCGCTCTGCTCTGAAAGGTGGCTTTCGTTCCAGTCAACTGTGTCTCCCTATTTGTCTTCCAATAATCACGTCCCCCCACCTTCTCCCAGGAAGCCCAATCCTGGTCTTCTTAGACCTGAGCATTGAAAGGTCTCAGTCCCACCTACAGACTGGTGTCTCCCAAATTCCCATCCTCTGCCCAGAGGTTTCTCTCAGACTGGAGATGGTGGCTGTGCTTCCTACAGCTGACTCATTGCCTCCCTTGGAGACCCCGATGGGCAGCTCCAACTTTAAAGGTCCAAAATCAAACTCGTGATCCTGCCCCCCAAAAGACTGCTTCTCCCACTTTCCCCCAACTCGATCAGCAGAAATATTTTCGTGCCCCAGTTGTTCAGCACAGAAACCCAGGAGTCACCCCTGGCTTTCCTGGTTCCCACATGCACTTCCCTGACCCAAGGGGAACCCTGACTCCTCTGTCTTCAAAATGCACCCCGATTCTGAATTCCTTCAGCCACTGCTACTGGTCTGAGCCACCAATCACTCCCTGGGTGACTCCCGAGATTCACCCTGCTCCTGATATCCACCTTGAGATCCTCTCAGTGACCAAAGCAGGAGCCACCCTGTATTCCAGACCCTCCCAAGCCTTCCACCTCCTCTAAAGAGCCAGCAAACTCACCATGATCTGTCCTTACCGTGACTCTGTGTCACTGCAGTACAGCCCTATGATCTCCAGCTGCCCCTCAAGTGTACCCAGGGTGACCCCCACTCAGAGATCTTCGACCTGCTGTTCTCAGCCAGGAATGATCTCCCTTCCTTTCTTCCCCCAGTGTTTGCTCAAATGTCACCTTAACCAAGAAAGCTCCCCAGTGGTTCCACATCAAACCCAAACCACCTTCATCCCAGCATCCCCATGCCCTTGATCCCGTTACTTTCTCCTTGTGCCCTCTGGAATGTTTGTGTTCAAATCTTCCACAATCCATGCATGTGGGGACCTCAACTCTTGTCCACTGCTGTCACCTGGTACCTGAGACATTGAGTTCCTAAGTCAGTCATCATCTGTTCCTGGCTCTGCACCCCTGCCCTCCTCCCTTGCCCTGCTTCTGCTGGGTTCCGGGGAGCCCTACCCCACTGCCTCTCTAAATCTTACCCTGCTCTATTCAGGCTCAATCCTCGTCTCCTCCAGGGAGTCTTCAGAATTAACCTGGAACTCATGATAATCACATGACTCCTTCATCACTTACACATCATTGCTTCCACCTTTGCCTCTGACATGGTGCATTAAAGATGCTCTCTAGATGTAATTGTCAGGTTGTCTTGGCAACTATATAATTAAGCCCAAAATGGAGGTGGTTGTGTGGTTTCTCTGTCTACTTTCTACCTTCATAAGGTATCCAGAACCAAAAATGCACTGTGTTCACACAGTCACAGAAAGGTGACAACTCTATTTTGCCCCAACATCCACATCTGGAAGGTCCCAAATTCAGGGCTGAATGGACCCCAGGGAGCATTATCTCAGCAGTAGGAGACATGACCTTCAAACTCAGGCCATCTGGCCAGTACCAGGCAGTGGCTTCATCTGGCAGGGAAGCTAGATGAGGCAGTGGGGTGGCCGCTGAGTGATGGACCAGTCTGGGGTCCTCCGTCTGAGGGAAGCCACATCTCTGCAGAGCCCCCAGGTTCCCATATATACTGCAGGTCTTGCATGGCCGGATGTAGGGAAGGGGGGTGAATCCCCTCCTGTAGGGAAGGGGGGTGCTCCCCTTTTGATCCTTCCCAGCTCCCTCTGCAGGCTATGTGGAAGGACTGATGACGCCACAGCTCCCTGCCAGGCGAGGCTGGGCATCCACCCACTGATTGGTGTCCTACACAACCTCGTTTGAGGTCAGGAAGACTTTGTGATGATACCTGGGGTTCTCATTTCTTCTATCCATGGAGAGAGCTGGGCTCTCGTATTCCACTCCGACTACTCTTTGCAAGCCAAAGACTTAGGAAAGACTAAGGGGCCAAACCAAGAGCCCGCCACAGCCTGCACCACAGCCCCTCCAGGAAGGCCACCACCCCTGACCCTGAAAAGGCAGAGTAAGTCCGAACAGCAAGGACACACAGGCCTGGGAGGTGAGGTTCCAGGTAGAAACCAAATATCATCTGACTGTTGACTTGTGCTCCCTCCCCCTTCCCACTAGCCCCCCACTGAGATCGAGCTGAGGCCAGAATACATTTGAATGGTAAAATAATTTATGCTTAATTAGGTGCTGGATTTAGAATTAGCAATTTCACTGCGTAATCACATGGATTGTTTAATCTCGTTGTTTCTCCACTCATTAACGCACTCTCAGTGCGGGCGCACTGGATGTTCCCAGGTTCCCCCTTCGCCTGACTGAAAATGAGGCCCTGTGAGCCCTCCTCACACCACTCTCTGCTCATTGCCCAGCTTCCTCCGAGAAACTGATGAGCTGCCCAGTGTCACCAGCATCTGGCCTTCAGGACCAGCCTGTCCCCCATCGCCCAGGCCCACGGTACGATGGTCAGACCCAAACTTTCACTCCTGCCAGCATGTTTCTGCACATCTGTCTGCCTTCCACATCCCTCTGTTCACTCTCTTCTCTCCTCGTGGCCAAAAGAAACAATTCTCCAAAATTCTGCCCATTCCATAAGACCCGATTCCAAAGCCAGCGAGCTGCCCACCGGTTCTCTGTCACCCAGGCTGTCCAAGTTCCTTCTCATTCATTCCTCTCTCCCCTCTACACACGCAGGTGTCCCTGTGGGCCACGAGCCTTTGCAGCCTGCAGTTGGGGCCCCAGAGATGACGCCTTTGGATGAAGGGTATAGCTAAAATGTGGACCGAGTCTCCTTTATGATATGCGGTATGATTAAAAATTCGGTGGACAATGTCTTTAAATTTATTACAGTAAAAGACACATTGCCATTACTCTGCTTCAAAACCCTCCCTTTGGCTTTGAATATATGACCACATCATTCTCGCCACTTTGTGAAGTGGTTCTGGGAGTCCTCTTTCCTGGTGTCTTTAATTGCATTGTCTTGGCCGCCTTGATATCCTGAATTTATTCAAAATGTTTACCTCTCATGGTCATTTTAATTTGGGGGAAGAATCAGAAACTGCATGGTGGCCTGGTGAGTACGGTAGATGAGGATACACTATAATGTTTTTATTGGACAGAAATAGCCATAAACATTAGATCAGTGAGGTGTGACTAAAAATATAATGCATGTTTAAATTAAAAATATGTTACAGTAAAAGACACATTGCCATGAATCCCCCTCAAAATCCTCCCCGGCCTCAAACATGCTTCTCCTATTGCTCTAGCCACTTTGTGCAGCAGCTCCGGAAGTGCTCTTCTGTGAAGGTCTTTCACACCCGCTGGCTGCCTTAGTGTTCTGAATCGATCCAAAACATGACTGTTCCTGGTCTTTTTGGCTTTGGGGAAGAGCCAGGAGTTGCAAGGGCCAGCTGCAGGGAATCAGGTGGAGTTTCAGGCCTGCCTTTCCCCTGGATAACACGCAGCAGCATTCACCACAGTGCTTATTACACCCCAAAAGACTTGAAAGAGGGCTTCCAGGACTGCATCAGGAAACCATAAGAACAGGACAAGTGTGTTAGAAGCAAAGAGAGATGTCGAGGGGGGCTAATGCCAATGTGCTTTTCACCATACTTTTAAAATGAACATCACTGCACATGTTGATCAAAAGACCCCATTGATCAAGGCCCCATATTTGCTCCTCCAGCCTAGACCCAGAAGACCAGGCACCCTGCCTTCCTGCAGGCACCCGCCAAATTCACAGGCTCTCAGCACCCTTCACAGGCCCTTTTTGCTGCTAGGCCCTGTTCCCACTGCAGTCACGGCTGGGCCTAATCTCCCAGCCCGGCCTTCGCTCCCCTCTCTGCAAATGACTGACTTCTGCATCACCAAAGAGCAGAATCGTGAGAGCGCATGCTCACCAGTGTAGACTCAGAAAACCTGTGTCCCAAGGGGGCTGGAGATTTAGCTTAGCAGCATAAGCACCAGCCTTGCAAGCAGGCAGTTGTGAGTTCGATCCCCGGTACCGATAAAAATGAAAAAGACAAAAAAAAAAAAAAAAAGAAAACCTGTGTCCCTCCCCAGTCCTCCCACTGGAGTCACCAGGTCCGCTCCGCTGGCCCTGGAAGCCGGGACCCCGGCTCTCTCTGGTCCTCTCCCTTCCTCTGCATGCGCCTCAGCATCGCTGTGCCCCAGCTCTGTCCTCAGCCTCTTGTCCCTTTCGTTTGCTGGGTGACCTCTGCAAGACCCCAAGACCTATACTTGGGAATCCTGCCCGCACCTTGACAGACGGGACACGTGACAGCCCCCAGCAGAGCAGCCTTCACCTGTGATGCCGTCCTCATGCTGGGGCCATGAGACCCAGGGGCCAGGGCAGGCAGAGCCTGGACCCCCAAAGTTGCTGGTCCCTCTTGTCTTTGCTGAGGTACCTCCTCCTTATGACCCTGTCCCAGATGTACGGATTCATTCAGTCATTTCAGAGTCACATCTTACGGAAAGAAAACCTGTCCTCTGTCTTGGCCCATTAGCTGTAAAGTGGATATACACTACTCCCAAACAGACGGTCATCATAGAAAAATGAAGACAATGCGATAAAATACATCTTCAAGTCTTTTCCCTAAATATTTACTTTCTTTACAAATACCTATCAGAATATGCCTTCAATTTTGAAAGCAAATTTTTCACTGAACAATACACTGTAAACAAATTTCCATGCCATTAAGCATCCTACCGCCCTGGCATTTCCCTGACTCTGTAGAATTGTCCTGGATCAATGTACCGTCATTTATGGGCCCAGTTCCCTCATGTTGGATGTCTGGGTTGGTTCCACAGCAAGGGTTCACCAAGGGGCCCTTCCCAGGGAAATATCCCACTGGAAAAGGGCTCACAATCCTCCCCATGACACTTTTTCAGCTCCAACAATTTTAAGACCCACTGGACCATCTTTCCTGCTTCATTAGCCGACTAATCCTCACATGACTGTACGCTTCCAACCGCGGCCTATCTGCACCTTCGAGAGAGCCTGTGAATTTTCCTCTCTTCCTCCAGAGTCTCTAAGTCCTTTCACAACTGCATGCTTTTCAAAGTAGCTTTTGAACACAGCTTGACCACAGAACAAGCACCATTTCCTTGTAGAAAACTGCCGAGAGATTTAGCAAAAACCACTGCTAATTTTTGTAATCTGTCCTTCTCCTCTTTCTCTGAGCATAACTGCACATTTATAGGACCAGAAGTAAGATCACATGGTGTGTTCTGCCCCCTGGAAACTTTATACCACCAGAAATGGATGTGAATGCCTCATTCCTTAAAGTCACTCAGCACACAAACACACGTTAAAGTTTTGTTAATTTAGTATCTTCATTTGTATTTTTAATAATAGTGAGATTTTTCAATACTCATGAAATTACTTATTTTTAACATATTAGTGAAATGTAATGGAGCTCTACTAGCATTTTAATGCATTTTGGAGAATTGTATAAATGTCTTTGACCCTTTTGCCAGGATTCTTCACCATTCCCTCCCACACTTTAAGAATTATTCTAGCTCTGTAACATAGCCTGCCACTTGGTAAAGCAGGTTTTCTTCCAACATTCTTCTTTTATTAAATTTCACAGACATTGCTGTGAGTCTATTTTTTTAAATCCCTTCCTCCACACCTGCGCATTTTCTAACTTGGCTGTTCCACAGAAAAGTTGTTAATCTTGTCTTTTGGGAGACCAAGAACTTAGCTTACTGAACATCTGTATAAATTCTACTTAATGTTTTATATTGTTGATTTGCTTGGATTTTCTACAGGTAATGATGAATTGTTTTGATTTTTTAAAAAGATATTTATTGTTCCCATTGCGTTTTCTGTCCTATCACAATGGCTAGAATTTCTCACAGAGAACAGAATGCCACTGGGGGTCTGTGATCACCTGCTTCATGTGACAAAGTTTCCTTTCTGTGGTCTTCCTGGCCGACCTCTAATCCCTCATCCATTCTCCCCTTTGGAGCGTTTTATGGGTACCTTCGGGATAAAGAATTTGCTGGTGTGGCTTACCACCTTTAGGATTCTCTCTGAGTCTGCTGCAAGGAGAGGCATTCTGTGATCTCTGTTTGCTGGGAAGAGACAGCACTGGCTGGGCATGAGTGGAGGACAGGGCACAGAGCTGCTGGCAAGGCGTCTGTAGCAAGCTCTTCCAGCCTCAGGTCTCTAGCTGGGTCCTGCAGCTGGCTTCTTTGGCGACGAAGTGACCTTTCCACCCGGGAACTGACGTCTCCTCTCAACTCACTCCATAACGAGTCATGAGGACAGCCTGCTTGTTTCCTTCTGCATCATCCTAAAAATATCTCCACTGCAGCCTGTAGTTGGGTGTTGGTGATTACTTTTAGACAGAAAATCTTCATCACATAAACAGGTATGCTTTTATCTGTCTTACAAGAAGATGTGATAAGAAATGGATATTAAGTGTTGCTTTCCCACCTATTGCAATGGTCATAATATCTTCCTTTACGCAGATGAGATAAAATATATCAACAAAATGTCTAAAGCTAAACAAATTTTGCAATTTTACAATAAGTTCTGTTTAGGTCTATGAATTATTCTTTCAACAAGTTACTGGATTTAATTTTATAGCATTTTACGTTCCCCTTTTGTCAGTACTAATTACTGTATTAGACCCAGGACCTTCACACGAGCTGCTTCCCGAGTCTGTTTAACTTTGTGTTTTTGAGATACAGGCTTGCTAAGTCACAAGTTGCCCAGGCCGGGCTCAAACTTGAGATCCTTCTGCCTCAGAGAGCTGGTATGACAGGTGTGTGCCACCATGCCCAGTTTACATAGCACTTTTCCAACTGAATTTGTAGTTGTTGTTGGCCTAGCTTATTTCTTGTTATTATTGATTGCCATTGTGTTTGTTGTATTTTATTTTGGCTTTTGTAAGCACTTCTTTAGATTTTTCTGGTTTCTTAAAAAAAAATTGGCATTGTTCAATATTGTGCCCTTTCCTTTTAGCTGTCATTTCTTCTTATTTTCCTGAAGAGAATCATCCAGTTCATTACCACTTTCAAATGAATTAAAATCTATTTTCTTAAAGATTTTGAATTTTACACTCTACTGATCTGTAGCCCCTTTCATCCTAAGGTTGTACATTTGTTCTCAATCACTTGGTTTTTAACAAGGTAGGGATTTTTTACATCTTTTTTCAAAACAATGTTGAGGACAAAAGCCAGTGTCTCCGAGAATCCACCATGCTGGGACCTGGGGGAACAACCAAGAAATCAAGGATCCAGCCTTCCTGGTGAGCAGCTTGAGCTGCACACGCACAGGGAGAGAAAAGCCAGCACCTCCCGTGAGCCTACGGGTGCACAGGTGAAAATCAAACACCGTCCCTTACGCGCACACACACACACACACACACACACACACACACCCTTCCCTCCCACCCCCAGCAACTGGATGATCAGTTTGAGTCAATGCTTGCATTGTTTGGTTGATTTTGCTGGCCTGGGGCCAGCGGTCTGAGCATCTCTTGGGAGGATGACAGTTTGCAACGCAGCAAATACGGGGGATTTCCTTCTGTCTTGTCTTTGAACACCAATATGTTTCCACCATTTTGCTTTGTTCTGATTAATTATTTTGCTTTTTCAAATTCTATTCTGATTGGTTTATTGTGTTTTGTTTTTAGTTTGATTTTGCTATACCTGATTGAATGGTCAACTATTGGGAAGATAACGAGATATACTATGGTACCTATTACTGTTATCCTGGTAACCTGCTGTGAAGTTCTGTACCAATTTCACTGCATTGTCTTGATTGGCTTTGTTCTGCCTTGTTTTGTTGTTTTTTAATATATTTATAATAAAAAAATTTTTTAAACAAAATAATGTTGAATTGTTTAAATTATCTTGACTGTTTTTCTATTTATTTTGGTAATTATATTTTTATTCTTTCTTAGTTTTTTCTTAGTATTTTTCTAAATGTATTATATTTCACATTCCTTCTTAGTTTTCTCTTAGTATTTTCTAAATGTATTACTTTTTACATTTTCTTAGCTTTATGTTGGTATTGTTTTCTCAGTTCTTGAAGCAATTGCTTATTGTCCTTATTTCCTTCTTTTGTTTTTCATAACAAAGGCATTTGAGGCTACTAGAATGTTCTTCTAAAGACAACCCTGACCACCTCCTACAAATTGTCTTCCATTGAAATTAAGTTTCTAGTCACTGATGTGATTTCACTTATAACTGATGAGTTATTCATAAATTATAAAACATTTTGTTTTTAAAATCTAAGTGTTTTGATGAGTTTTTGCTATCCTTAAGGGTTTTACATTTCCATTGTATTCACTGGTGGTCAAAAAATATAAATATGTTCCTTAGGAAATGTATTAATATTTTGCATGGTCTAAGGTATGAACAAATGTCTGTGAGATGACCATTACGGCTGGATTTTGTGGAGCACGTGTTGTTGGTTTGTGTACTTCTCAGTTCAGGATGTGTCCATTAAACTATGTGTGCATTGCATAATAAACAGTGAGCAATGCACCTGCAGCTGCCTGACACACTGGGGCATTTCCCGCTGACTTCTGCCCAGTCTCCCTTGTGCAGGGAGTGTTTCTTTTCTCACTGCTTCCTGCTGCGAGTCTCTTGCTCATCTTTCTGCTGGGACACCTACTTTTTTTTTTTTTTCCATGATGTCTAGCAGCTCTCTTTCCAGTGGGAGCGTTGAGTGCCTACCCTACCAAGAGCAAGTTGCTCACAAGCGACAAGGAACTCGGAGGCAGAGGGAGAGGGAGTCCCCGCCAGTGGATGGCTGATAGACGGACCTCGGTACCCAAAGTCTGGAAGGGTGAGCTAAGGACTTGCTCAGTCACAAGTTGCCCGGGCTGGGCTCAAACATGAGATCCTTCTGCCTCAGCCTTCCAGAGTGCTAGGAGTACATGTGTAATTCCCAGTCCTCTCTCTGGCCCCATCAAGGCTCTCATTTTCACAATGGAAAGTTCTCTCTTCCTACTCTGTCTGGGGCCTTCCCCACATCTCAGGCTCCCTCAACCCCAGTCTTTGGAGTTTAGAAATATGAAAAAGCTCTCAAAAAAATCCTCTCTGAAATTTTCCATCTGATGCCTGTTACAACAGATGTTCCTTTAGATGGTTTCTTTTTATATTATGAGGCAGATGTGTACAGAAAGTTCGCTGACCCACTCTAGATAACCACTGATCAGTCATCACAAATGCCCTGGGACCTCCACCTGGACCAAGAAATCAGACACCACCAGACTCCTCTTTCTTCTCCCCACCTCTCCCCTGCAACGTGATCATTGCCCTGGTTTCCATCCCTGTGCTTCAGGTGTTTTTTCCTCTTACTCTAAATGGCACTGTGATGTATTTGTCTCTGGCAACTTTAACTTATGCCAATGTTTGGGAGAACCAACCACTGGCTACAAATAACTATAGAATATTCACCTTTGCGAGTGCTTGTATCCTTCACAGGTGTGGATCACAACCAACCTATGGTGTGGGGTAGTCTCTAGACTGAGGCTATTAGGAGCAATGTTACTATGAACATACTTGTGTGTGACTTGGACATTTTCCAGGAAGTAAAATTCTGGGATAACTGAATGTAAATATCTTCAACCTGAAGAGACAATCCCAGTTTTCCAAAGTGTATACTTTAGCAGGACATGGAAGTCCATGTTGCAAACTTTGAATCCTCAGGTCTTTGACTGGAACCAACCTTGTGTCTGGAGGTAGAATGACATTATAGCTTGAGTTGGAATTTCTCTAACAGCTAAGGAGAGTCTGCATCTTTCATGAGCTTCTTGGTATTTGGATATTGTCCTTGTGTTTGGTCCCCTCGGGTCTCTTGACCTGGATTTCCTCCCTCTTACTAATGGCCTTGAGAACTTTATCTTTTTGCTTCTCATAATCCACCTGAAAAGTATTTTTGTTTTGTTTGTTTTTAACATAAGGATATAATATTATCTCCAGAAAATTATGCTTTAAAAGTAATCTTCCTGGGGCTGGGGATTTAGCTCAGCGGCATAAGTGCCGCCTTGCAAGCAGGCAGTCGTGAGTTCGATCCTTGGTACCGATAAAAAGGAAAAAGACAAAAAAAAAAGTAATCCTCCTCTCTCCCTTCTGCACTGGTACCATGCCTGTGTATGTCTGGTTTGTGTCTACTGTCTATTTACTGTTCTTGTGCCAGTACCACATGGTCTTAATGACTGTGGCTTTATGTAAGTCAAAATTTTCATTAAATTGTCTCAATTTGTTTTTCATCACATAGGACTCTTGTCCTATTTCTTGTCCTTTTCTTGTTCCTGATTCTTAGTCTATATAAATTCTATAGGTATTTTATCATTTCGTTTCAAAATAAAGCTCATTTGGATTGGATGGGGATTATTATGTGAAGTCTAAAGTCACTTTGGGGGAGGGATGGAGAGTACAGAAATATTTATGGATGTGTATAGATTCTATGACACTGCAGATATTACATCTATTATCTACATGTATCTCCCACAAAACACTGGGAGTCTGCAATCAGTGCGTGCACACAGCGATGGCCCCGGGAGTCCTGGCCCCAGCCCTGCTCCACCATACTGCCCATCTGATGGCCTCACTTGGTGGATGTCCACTTCTGCTGCCAGGCTGCTGACGGGATGCTGGTGCTACCCCTCTGCCCACTTAGTGCTGTCACCCTGCAATTCCCTTCACTTCTCCTGAGGTGACACAAGGGCAGATCACCAAGTATCTGGCCAAACTAACAGCTAAGGAGGGAGCACTGGCCAGCCGTGACTTTTTGCAGCCCCCTTCATCTTTGAGTGATTCTCTTGAAAACGCTTTCTCGGCTTTAGGACTCTATCCATTCATCAACCTCCTCCTCTACAGGAAGAGAAAGACGGCCTTCTCCTTGAGCTCTAGAAAAAGTCAGCTCCTACTGTCCTCTTAATGAAGAGGACTACACGTGCAGTGACTCCCAGCAGCTGGCAGCCTTGAACTTGGGGTGCTCCATACCGCTGTTCTCCACCAGGGCTCCAGTTACACTCAGATCACTTCCTTTTCCCAGGCACTCTTGGTTATTTCCCAACATATTTCTGCTCACTGTCTAGTCCACTAATGCTGGTATAACAAAAACTACAGACTGGATTACCTATAAACAAAAGGGATTCATTTCCTCAGTTCTTGAGAGTGGAAAGGTCAGTTTGTTAGCAGATTCGGTGCCTGGTGAGGCCCAGTCTCTGCTTCCAAAATGGCACCTCCCTGTGTCTCTGTGTGAGGAAGGTGCAAAGGTGAAGGGGCCTCGCTGGTTCACTCTTGCTTTTGTCCAAGGTCATGAAGCCTGGTCATGAAGACTTTGGTATTATGACTCGAATGCCTCATTTCTTAGTACTGACACATCAGTAATTAAATTTCCACAGACGAATTTGGCACACAGAATTAGATGACATCTTTTCTTGAAACCACATCTCAAATTTTGAATTCTTAATTTCAATTTCTTTCAAAAAACTGAAATAATTCTTAAAATAATTTTTCAGGAGGTGACCTGCTTGAAATATTCCCCAAGGCCTTACATGTCTGCAAATCTTTTTCCGATGCCCTTATGGGGAAAACTAGTCTGGTTGAAAATGGAGTTCTTGGGTCAAAATGATTCACCTTCCAAATCTTGCAGGCATTTTCTCTGCTAGTTTGCACTGCTTTGCCATGTGAAGAAACCTGTTGTAATTACTGTAGATATCTTTCCGAGGGTGAAACTTAGGAATTGTCCCTTTCTCTTGGAAATACTGAAATGTCATTTGAATGTGTTCAGGTATGATTCTACCTTTCAGAGACTGTTTTGCAGAAGAGTTTTAATTGAAAGAGACATTCCAGTGTCTAAAAGAACTTGAAGGAAGTTTCGATTTAGAAAAACAACAGTCTTCAGCTCAGAGAACCTGTGTTAATCTATTTTGGCAGCCCAGCAAAGTCCTACAGACTAAAGCTTCCACAGATATGCCTCATGCTCAAGATTGGGAGGTCCAGGTCTTTGTCTTAATTACTTTTCTTTTATTTCTGAGACAAAAATACCTGACACCCAAAGTTAAAGGAGAAAAGGTTCATTTAGCTCACAGTTTGTAGTGATTTCAGTTCACAATCACCTGGCTCCAAGGGAAGACGGTGTGGCAGAGGAGATACCAAAAGCAACAAGAGAGGAAGAGAAAGTAAACCTCTTTCTGACCCTTACATTGTATGTAGGCTGCACACCTTAAAGTGGGTGTAGCAGTTATGCCTCCCAGCACTGGGCCATGAATCAATCACAAACTCTAGATTGAGCCACCTCTAAAAAGTTCATCCCTCACTCTGAATGCATGATGCTTTGGGGGACATCCAGACACAAACCATAACAGTCTTTCTCCAAGGCCTCTTCTCTTGGTTTGCATAGTCACCATCACACTGTATTCTCATGTGCCCTCTTCTTTGGCACACAGAGGAAGATCTTGGATGTCCTTCCCTCTTTGAGGTCACCAATTCTGCAGGAAGCAGGAGACAGACTCATAGGAGACAGCCTCAGGCTCACAATAGACAGGAGACCACCAAGGCACGCTGCCCTCACCACATTTCCTTAACCTTTTTATGTGAAATAAAAACTGTGCTCTTTCCCTTATCAGGCTCCCTTGACCTCTGATATGAGCTGAGGCGCATGCACTGTAATTGTTTAGAGTAACTGAGGATAACCCTTGTCATCAGAAGATAACCAGCCTTGTGGGTCCAATCCCCTGGTGGGATTGGGCAGCCAAGCTGGTTATGCACAACCTCACATAAATTTAAAAGCACTTCCTTCCCATTTGACAGGGAGACTCACAATTAACTGGAAAAGCTCCCAGTAGTTACCACTTCTGATCACTCTCCAAATCCAAGGAAAACAAAAGAAAAGCCAGCCCCAGAACTCACTTTAGTTGTCACCTCTGCCTCTACCCACCCTCTGCTTCACTCCTGGCTCTTGCCACCTCTGAGCTTTGCCTGCTTGAAACTCTCCCAGGGGGACTTTAACCTGCAACCTAAAATAGACCTGGCCACTCAGTGTCAGACATCCTTGAGCTTTTCTGTCCTCTACCTCTGTCCGTGGATCGCACCTTCCTTTCTAAATCTCTGCCTCTCTCACTACTTCTGCACAACCCGCTCAGATCTTCATTCAGGATACGAAGAACCTGGCTATCTGGTGAGACTGAGACCAGCTGCCCAGGAACACACATGACCCCAGGTAATCTGAATCACTTCTGTAAAAACCTTATGTCCATTACAGTGATACCAGCTTCAGGCTTCCCCATATGACTTTGGCAGGATTAGAGACAGGCACAAGCAATCTACATTCTCAGCCAATCCCATATTATTTCTTTGTTTACTTGCTAGATTCTCCCTGATTTCTTTCTCCTGAAAGAGATACAAATTTCCTGAGTCTGCCGACAATGCACATCATTTTATTCTATGTATACTCAGAGTCGGAGAGAATTTCCACATCTGGTCTTTTAAATCACAGCTTTGATTTTCTATCATCTCCAATCCCCATGTTGATTGCATTTTTAAACCCTGAAATGCAGGCCTTCTTCGCAGAGAATTCTCGCTTCTTTCTCTCCTCTATGCTTTTCTCACTGATGTCTTCATCCAGGTTCTCAATGACAGTATAAATTAGAAACTTTCCCAAGTTTTTATTTTTTGCAGCAACTCTGCAAAAAAAAAAAAAAAAAAAAAAAAAAAAAAAGGCCTTTGCTTTGATGACTGCAGACAATCCAGTCTTCAGCCTCAGGAGGCAGCACTCCTGCTTGATAGAATTGTGGTGGCAGCGGCTGAAAAGATAAGAAGTATAAAATATAAATGACCTTTATTTTAAGAATGCAGAGAGAGACCCCCCCCATCCCCTGGGGTGCGGCATCTCCCCCACCCCCACTCCTGGGTCAGTCTCTCAGTGGGACTTGTGGAGTGGAGGCATACTTGTAGCTTAGGTTTGGGGTGGAGCCTGAGGGGGCATTAGGGATGCGCAGGTATATCATTGGTATTCATTTTGCGCCAGAGCAAATTCCTAGGATGGGGAAGATAGAGCTCCTTGGTTTTGTCTGAGACTTTGCCAGCTACAGTGTCCCATCTGGGCCATAACCCTTTCACTGCTCACTTGGCACAGCTGTGACTGGGCAGGAGGGAGAGGGCGAGGGAAGGCAAGGTCTTGGGCTTTCTTCAAATGTAGTCAAGGTGCTGCATTAATTACTCATTATTGCATAACAAATTGCCCCAAACTCTAATGCTTAAAACGAAAGCATTTATGGCATCACCTTTATAATTTGTGGCAACCAGGCCTAGCTCCAGTGGGTGGTCCTGGCTCTCTGGGCTCTGGAGGCCTGGTCAGTCTGCCTATGGGAACTCTGCCCTGAGCAATGGGGTGACCTCAGCAGACCACGCCCCCAGCTGACTTTTCACTCACCAAAACATGACAGAGGTGTCCTTGCTTTGCACTATTATTTTCTCTGGCTTGTTTTATTGAGGCGTATTGACCACACAGATTAATGGGTTTCATTTGCACAGATCTACATGGGATTTTCAAGGTAGGCTTACAATGACCATCTGCAGAGTCACAGGTAGCAAATGACAAGGGGCCTTCTGCATGCAGGATAGCCTGAGGACCCAGACAAAAGTCAAAGGCCTGGAGCTCATGGCAGTGTCTCATGGGAGTCCATATGGGGAAGCATCAGGGTCTGTGCTGGAAACCAGCAGATGGATATCAAAGGCAACGACAAAGACTGGAGCTCCTCCAAAGACACAAAAAGTGGGCCTTCCATCTCCTTTCCCTTTTACTCCACCAAGCTACCAGCTGATTGGTTGGGGCCCACGCCAGGGTGGGTCTTCGTCTTCAGTGGGTCAGTCATTCATACACACCCAGAACCATGCTAATCCAATGAACTAGGTGTTTCTCCTTCAAATTGACACCTCAGGTAACTATCACAGTATAATGTACTTTCATCACTCCCCTCCCCAACCCATCCTCTTAGTTTTGTGGAGTCCAGGGTCAGTAAAAGGACTCCTTTAGAAGGATACCTGTCACATACTACCAGCTACAGTCAGCAAGTAGTGTACTGTACCCCAGATTCTCAGCACATAGAGAAGTGCCTAGGCTAAGTCAGGCCTCCGATAGCCTCTCTGAATGAACTCATTTGCTTGTTATTTTGCCCGTGGTATTTATTTCAGTGGAAATACCCACACCTCCAACTGCACAACCCTGCCCTTGTGCCTTCACACATCATGTCCTGAGAAGGGGGGAAAGATCTTTCTAGAGTTGTCACTGACTGCCATCAAATCTCATTTGTGCTACATGGGGTTCCACTGCTCCCTACTGTCCAGAACACCTGTGAAGACCAGGTGACAGCACCACTGGAGCTGAGAATTAAGAAAGCCAGCACAGGGGTCTGCTTTTTTTTTTTTTTCTATAATGAAATCCCTGAGGCTGTCTACTTGGTAAAGAAGAAAGGTTTATGTTGACTTGCAATCCCCGAGGTGCAAGGTCAGGAAGCCTCATGTGGAGATGGCCTTCCAGCACAGAGGGTCACATGACAGAGGGGAAACGCAGGCAGGTGGTGTGTGTCTGTTGGTCTCTCTCCCTCTTCCTGAGAGCCCTCAGGGTTCCATCATGGGGCTACATTCTGACACCTTTAGTCACTTTCCAAAATCATACCCTGGGATTACATCACCACCTACTTGGTAGCTCACAGGAAGAAGGCAGTTTTACCATAAGTTGAAGAAGACAAATCACATCCACGCTGCAGCTGCACCTCAGGCCGGGGCAGGAGGAGAGAGACAAGGCAACAGCGAGCAACGGGTGGACACACTGCCTGACCTCGTCCTGGGGAGGTCCAGCAGCTGGGCTGGAAGTGAGAGGTGGTCCCATAGGGCCAGGGTGCTCATGGGTCAGAGGAGAGGCAGGAACATCTCAAGCTTGATGGAGATCGGGTCCACCTCCAGGTCACTGCACGTCGACCGACCCATAGTGCACTTGTCATCTACTCCGAGGCCACCATGGGCTGGAACATGTGCCTGTCCCGTTGTCCCAGGCCACCTCCTCCCTTGGCAGCTCTGATCAATGATCTATGAGTCCATGTTGTGGACATGAAACGAGACCCCGATGCTACAACTTGGTCTGTGCAAAATTGTTTCATACCAAAAGTGTGGGGAGAGAAAAGTTTCCAAGGCTGGCCGTCTTGGGAGGCACCCGAACAGCTCTGACTCCCAACACCCAACCTCCTCACCAGCCTGAGCTCTCGGGCTGCTAACTCACTGACAAGGCCTCTCACCTAAGGCACCTGTGTAAACACGAGCTGATGAGCATCAATCCAGCATGTCCTGGCAGTGGGAGGCTTTCTGTCCCTATCAAGGATCATTTCAAAATTAAAACAGAACGAGGCAGCGACCTTTGTCTGATTCAGAGAAAGCCAGGATCTGTGTGCATTGATTGCCTAAGTAGAAGGTGTACGTTCAAGGGCGATCACTGAAGGAGGAAGTCAAAGATATGATTTCCAAGAAGTGGGGGCGGGGCGTCTTTTTGCCAGATTTCTTTCTCCTCAAAACTGCAAATTCGGGGGATCTGGACTTGGGGAGCAGGGGGTCCCATTAGTTAATCCAAAAGAGAAAGAGAAAACCGTAGAGATTGGAAGATTTCATAAAGAAATAAAGAAATTCATATTGCCTTAAATATAATTTGTGTTAGCTACATTTCAATTCCTAATTTATACATAGCAGGGTTGATAAAGAATTACATTATAACAAAATTAGCCCGAATAATTAGCATAGTGTGTGCGCTGCTGATTAAACACCCAACAGATCCCGTGGTAATTAAGATCAGCAAGTGCCATATTTTGAGCCTTTGTCATCTTATTATCCACCTAACAAGTGCTTCATCTTAGCCTCCCTTCTGATTTGGAGTCTGATAGCTCTGCCTGATAGCTCCTTTTATCTCTCAATTGCTTTGCTCTGATTCTGCTTATGTTCCTGCGGTCCCAGCCCTCCCTCTCTCTGTGTTTACACAAATGTGCTGAATTTCCCCCAAAACCTCAACCATCTAATGCTGCAGAGCGTTTGCACTTGGAAATTCAAGCTCAGAACCCTTTTGCAAAACCCTAATTCTTTAGCCCAAGAATGAAACTGAGGCTAAGGACTCAAAACAGACAGTGTTCAAGAAATAAAGATAAGAAATCTGGGTTGGTGGCCCAGAGCAGGGGGGACAGCTCGAACCAAACAGTTCCCCTCATTCTGCTCCACTCTTCTTAATGTTGATCACTCATCTCCTGCATATTGTCTCATGGCTGCAAAGGGACTGCCACAGTGCCAGACATCTAGTCTATGTTCAAGGAGAAAAGAAAGGGAAAAGGAAGTAGCAGCCTCTTTAGTCCTTGTCAATCCCGACAATACATAAATACAGACACACCCTATTTGCTTCCTTGGGCCAGACCCAGTCTGAAATGACTGATTTAAACCAACATTTTTCACTGAGTACATTGCCACAGGAAAACCCAGCTTTGTTGGGTGTGGAGAAGAAGAGCAAAAGTGGGACAGGCTAGAGTGCTGGCATCCCACCAGCAGATGAAACAGCTGAGTGAAGGAGGAGGGACCGTCAGAACCAACAGGGTACAGAGAGAGAAGACAGGGCAGAGGGAGGTGGACAAGATTGTGCAGACTGGCTAAGTCCCAAATCTGCTGGGAGTTAGCAGCCAGCAGCAGGAGACCCAAGAAATAGAGGTTAGAGGATTTTAAACTGAGGTAAAGAAACTGGCAGCTGCCTTAAATACAATTCGTGTTAATTGCATTTCAGCTCCTAGTTCATCCCCAGCAGGGCTGGGTTGGAATCCAAAGGCCGCTTGCTGGCTGAATCCTTCACCGCATGGATAAGGTCTGGTTCTGTGCTCTCTGACCTTCAACTGGTTGGACAAGGCCCACACAGGCTACCCTGACTCCACGCCCACTGAGTTAAGTGCTAACCTCATCCAAAAAGCTTCTCGGGAGCATGTATCAAGGCACTGCGCTGTGAGTCATAAGGAGAGGAGAGACAGGGAGAAGGGCAAGGGGGCAAGACCAGGTGTGCAGTGGAGGGGTCTCCATCAAGCAATGCAGGGTCCCCAGCTTCTTGGACTCAACAGACCACAGCATTCTTGGACTCAACAGAGAAGCTGAGGGAGCAGCTGCCTTGTGCATGGTGCCCTGGAGTGGGGGGCAGGGAGACCAGAGCCAGGGGCCTGGGGAGCAGAGCCTACTCTCCCCAGGAGGGCACAGAGGTCCATACCAGGTTTTGTGTTTCTGCAAGCCAGGCTGTCCCTGGGAGGAGCCAAGTGCACTGGCTACTATCAAGGTCTCCTTGGGGCTCACTTCTGTCATGCTTCTGTAGTCCTGGGCCAGCCTGGCCACCTCTGAACGCAGGAGCCGGATTCCTCTCCTCTTCCCTCAGCTGGAGGCAAGTGGCATTCAGAGGCTTCGGCCGGGCTGTCCTTTTAAAAGGTGGAGCCTGTGGTGCAGGCTATGAGACCTCACGCCTGTCACCAGAGCAGAGGTGCCAAGCCCAGGCTCTGGGAGAAGCTTCTAGAGTTTCTACCTAGAGCCTCGCTGCTATGGAAAGCCATGCTTTGCAGCGGCACCCCAGGAAGCTGCTCCCCTTCCACCCGAAGTCCTCACCTACCTCTGCAGCGTGACCACTGACCCATCTCCCGTCTCCAGGATGATCCCTCTCCCCATCAAGACCCAGTGCTGGCCCTCCCGGCTGACTGTAATCAGAGCCGAGGTCCTGCTATTCATAGCCACCCTCCCACACTGGGGACAGTGGTAACTCTGCACTGGGACTAGAGTCCAAGAAGCCAGCTGATGTGGACACACAGGGTGCCGCTATGTCCAGCCCAGATGCTCTGCCTGATTACCCACTCCACTCGGACGTGGTGAGAAGGCTGAAGTCCGCCTTGGCTGCCCAGGACGTGGAGGCAGTGGGGGAACTGCTCTGCACCGAAGTGGCCCGCGCGGACGCAGTGATAGAGCTGGACAACGACGACTGGATGAAGGAGCCCTGGGCGCAACTGCCCCCTGGCGCCCTGCTAGGTAAGCGGATGGGCGGTGGCACCTGGAGGGAGGTGGCGGGGTCCTGACTCAGGGGGGACGGACCAGAGGTGAAAAGGCAAATGGCATGTTCTCAGACATCAGACTGTCACACAGAAATGCAGTATGGTCAAAATAGCTGGTGGGAGTTGACATTATTTTAATTTCATTGCAATAGAAGACCCATTGCCAGGAATTCCCCTCAAAATACCCCTCACTTTGAACACACTCGTCCCTTCCTCCTTTCTGCAGCCACCCTGGGAATGAACACTACAATGGGACCGGGCGGGCCAGGGTAACCACAGGCTCCAGGGGGCGAAGCCAGGGGAGACTGACAGTCAGTGCAAGGGCGGCTGCACAGGGTGTTTTGAAATGATGGTCCCTGACCACAGGATCAATAACAAGGGTGGCTTCGCCCAAGGTCGGACAGACAATTGCTGGGCAGACAGCTTCCCAGGAGGATTCACTGCATAAGGTGGCGCTGGCTTTTGTGCAAGGCTTTGGGGACAGGTCAGGCAGAAGCGGGAGAGCCTCTCCTTCACAACCTTCCAGCTTTTTAAACTTACTGTTGGGAAGTTTTGACACCAGGGACTCCATTTTGGCTCCAATAACTTTCACATGTGTGCGCACACACACACACACACACACACACACACACATATACACCATGCGCACTGCATGTACTGTGGACATGCGTGTGTTTTTAAGCAACAAGTTACACCAACACAAAATAACTAAGAGAAAAATTCATCTCTGTGTCACCATCTCAACACATCCGGTCTCTGGTTTTCCACAAGTGTGGAAAAGCAAATCCTGGGTATTATTTTGTGCTCTTTTTTGAGACTCGGAAGTCTTTTCTCTATCACTACCTGTGCTTCCTAAGCTCAGTCACCTGTGGAAATGATTGGTCACAAACTACTGGAGCCAAATGTCCAGGGAAGGAGAATCTCTGTTTACATTTTGGTTACTGTAAATAATGCTGTGACTCACACCTGCATTAGCTCTCCTGTGGCTTTTCTTTTTTTTAATCTGGAGTTTGTCCTCAGAGGAGAGTCCCAGGAGCAGTATTTATAGAATTAGAGCACAAAATTTTACAGCGCTGCCTCTGTTCACAAACTTGACTCATCCCATGATTCTGGGGAAGGTGAGCATGGCCATGTTCACCAACTGAAGCAGAGTCTGCAAACAGAAGTAAAAGATCGCCAGACACTCCTCACAAACAGAAGCACTCATGAATCGAGATGCTTCCAAATTATTTTCCAAAAGGACTCTTCTTCCCCTGACCGGGAAATGTTCCCCACCCCAGCCTCTGTGACCCTGAGCTTTGCTGGTCTTGAATATTTGTGTCTGATTTGCCAACTCCATGATTCTTCACTGCCTGCTCACTGGTCCTTTTCTCAGGGAGTGTCACAAAGGGTTTGAGGTTTGTTTTTTTGTCTTCCTCCCACGTGATGCGTCTTTGTGGGTTGGACGGCAGGGTCTCTCCGCTCTCAGAATCCTCTTGTCATGGGATAGGACATCTGCATGTCATCTAGGTACAACCTCTCCGTCACATTTGCCATAAGTGTTTCTCCGCCCTGTGGTGTATTTGTGTAGCTGTTTTCCAGCTGTGGCCCTGTGATGCCAGTCTTAGGTACTGAGGGATCCTGGGGGGCTCCTTGGTGTGCGTGTGTGGTAGTTAGACAGAGGCATGTGCACACACATGGCCCATGCAAGGACAACACCAATATGGAGACCTAGGGACAGCTGGGGACTGACAGTGTCTGCAGGAGGACTGAGTGTCCTGAGGTTGCAGTGTCCAGTCTGGTGCCTGACCCTCGTGGGGTCTGGGCGCCCGCTGCTGGAGCTGCTTCAGCTTGTGGGAGGAAACAGTCCCTGTTTCTCCTTTTCCTTGAGTTTCCAAATATCTGTGGCCCAGGGGTCGAGATCCCAAACTGGGTCCATTGCATCCATCCTGAAGCCAGCCCTGCAGATGGGACTGGGGAGCCGTGGGACTCCAGATGGGGATCCGATGTGGAGGGGTGAACTATAATTTTATACTTGCCTCTAGCTCTGTCCTGTGCCCACCACTGAGGCTGACATTTGTGACTTGGATCCACCCACCCCTTGCCCTGGCTCCTATTTGGGTAGCTGACAGAAGGTTCTAGAAAGAGGGAAGAGAATGATCTTTGTTCCCCAAGGTCCCTCCCTGGTTGAGCCCTGCTGTGACCCAGCTGCATCCTCCTGTGGCCCCATCCCAGCCAGCAGTACCCACCCACTCACTGACCCACCGGGTGCAGAAATGGGGAGCCTCCTCCTCCCTGGCACCTCACCAGTTCTCCCTAACCGCCGCCCTCCTCATGCTTGTGGTCCGACCCTCTGCTTTTCCTGTCACTCGTCCCAATCTTCTCCATCCCCATCACCTTACTGAACACTTGAAATCAATGAAGCTGTTTTAGGACAGTCACAGTTCCTTCCACGGTGCACCCATTGGGTGAAAGATAATGTCCACGTGGCCTCCTCCACACCCAACGGCATCTCTCAGGACATGGACATTGGAGGCTGACCGTGTATTTCAGGTGCATGGCTCTATCCTGGGTTGACAATTTGAAGACAGTGGTTCACTAAGACAGCAATCTAGCAACTTAGCAAGACCCCATCTCAAAATTAAAAATTAAAAGAGCTGGGGCTATAGCTCAGTGCAAAGGCCCTGGGTTCAATTCCCTAGGAAGAAGAGGAAGGGGATGAGGGACAGATGGAGGGCCCTGCAATCCTAGCCAAAGCGGAGCATGCACTCTCAGCAGTGTGGAGAGAGGAGAGCACACATAGGTAGGGTGTGCAAGACCCAGGGTGTGGGGCCAGGACGCACAGTAGCTTTGGAGTGAGACCCTTCCAGTCCTTCCAGGGTTTTGGCACCAACAAGCTATGAGACTGCAAGAACAACACCTCCTAGACCAGCATCTTACTGAGCAGGCTATGAGATTGGACCGGCACTTCCCACAGGTGTCAGGCTTCAGGGCAGAATGAGCTGGAAGGGCTCCCTACCAATCCTGCACCCAAGATGAGTGCACAGGCATGCTAAATGCTCCCCAAAGCCTGACAAAAGGACTTGAAGATAGCAGTCACCTTTGGTTTCCATCCTCACCTCTGCTAAAGACCAGTAGAAGGGGTGTCTGGGATCTCCTGGCCAAGATCACCATCTGCCTCATGTGTCTCTGAAGCTGTGGACCCCAGGACGGGCACTGCCTCAAAGAGGTGTGGGCTCCTTTAACCTGTGGGGGTGAGGAGAAATGGTCCCTTTTCCAAGGTCAGTGTGAATGCAAGCTCTCAGAGAGCATTCCTGCTGGACAGAGCCCTTAGGATTCACAGGGTCTTCAGAACAGTCACAGAGTCATCGGAGTGGTGGCAACAGCCTTGAAAGCTGTGTTGGAAATGCATGCTACAGTGCATTTATGTCTGTGGGAGGAGGAGGAGGAAGATGCAGTCAGCTGGCAGGAAAAAAGGTCAAGCTGGGGGAGCCCACCAGGTGGAGAGAAGGGGCCCCAGGTGACACATTGGCAAAAACATCTCAAGGAAGAAGAGAGAAGGGCTTTGCCTCCAAAGCTCAGTCCCCATTGACAGAATTCACGTATCAATTCAAAGACGGCAATGTGCCAAAACAAGGGGGAAGGAAGTAACCACTGGCTGCTTGTTAAAATGGTCACGCAGAGGCCTTGTGCTAGCAGCAGAATCACACGCTCATCCGTCTGTGAACCTATTACTCCCACCAAATAGAACGGAAGGTAATAATGTGCTTTGCTATGTTCTCAACAGCATCGAAAAATAAAAGATAAACATAAAGAAGAGAGGCACCCCATACACATTCACCTCCCCCGTATGGGCTGAGGAGCTGAGAAATCCAGCCCTTCCTGGAAGACACGGGGAGGGCACACCCACTGAGCAAGTGTAGGGGGGAGAGGAGGAGGTGGCCCCGTGCCCTGGCAGAGACCCCAGCTGTTCACAAGGATGGGCTCAGGATGCCCAAGACGATGCCGGGACGGGCAAGGGGCTGCCTGTGTATGCTCAGCTTGCACATGAGAACCACCGAGATTCCCCCGGCCCCTCTGGGGGAGACCTGAGGACCCACCTGGGTGTTTCCCCTCCTGTCGCCAGGACGGGCTCTGCCTGTAGACCAGGGTCTGCAGGCCAGCTGCAGAGCCAGGCCGAGGTCCCAGACACACACAACCGGTTTCCCTGTTCCAGCTGCGACTCTGCCTCCCTGCTCACCGATGCCACCCCTGCCTCTGGAGCCCTCCGGGAAGGTCACCTCTCTGGGAAGGTCACCATTATTGATACGGTGGTGCCCACATCTTCACCCTCCATGGGAGTTTAGCACCCCTAGCCTCCCAGTGTCACTGTGACCAAAACCCCCGAAGCTGGGTACTTTAAAAAGAAAAGAGGTTTATACCAGCCACAGGTTGGGAGCTAAGCCATACCCTTCCTACCCCCGGGCTGCATCCTAGCCTGGCCACAGCATCCTGGTGGGAGCTCATTCAGGAGGAAGCAATCAGACGGTGAGGAGTGGGGACCAGAGCCAGGAGGGCCAGGCTCGATCTTTTACAAGGATCCCTCACGGGATCTGACTGTCCCTGGAGACACGCGTTAATCCTTCCCAGGGCATTGCCCCCAGGGACCCGATGACGTCACGCCAGATCCTGCCTCTCACGGGTGCAGCCATCTTGCAATATTGCCTCACTGGGGACCAAGATGCTAGCAAGGAGCCCACAGATGTCACACACAGATGATGTCTGAAAAGCCTCCTGGCTGGTGTTCATGTACTCGCCAGATATTCCACACCCACAGACTAAGGCCCTGCCTATCCTTCCTCCTACGCAGAGCCTCACATGGCCTCAGAGACTCAGGGGTCGAAGACTGGCAGCACCTGGCCCAGTCTTCTGCCAGCACCCGCTGCTGGGCACAGCCTGCCCAATCACAGACACCACTCTGATTTGTTTCTCTGCAAAGCAACATTTCATCCTCCTTCCTGCCAAAGCCAAGCCTCTGCTCAGAGGTCAGCACAGCTGTGGTACTTGTCCTTGCCACTTGTCCATCCCCATGGGCTTGCTCACCACGGAGAACACCCAGGGGAAAAAGGGCAGTTGGGGGAGGGGCAGTGAGACCCAGCTCACCCCCAAACACATCAGCCGTACAATTTGGTAGCTGGCGTAATCAAACTACTTAAGGAACAACTGATTACTAATTGCTATTATTAAGGATGTCAGTATTGTATGATTTTGCTGCTGATATGTTATATACAAGTCAAGATGCCACTTGAATTCTTGATTGAAATAGGAAAATAGAGGCATTATATTGTGTTTGGGGTGATAGCATTTAAGCACCCAAAGGAAAGTTAAAAAACTACTAATTGGCTGTTTATTCCCATGTACAGGTGGGAATGAGTGTGCAAGAACACACATTGGATGTGTGCACATGCACAGGACCCAGGCCCAGCCACACGTTAGATCTCTCATCCATGGCCTGGCACTGGGCACACTGTGACCCTTCCCTGAGTGAGTGGAGGGGGCCATCACATGGGACAGGTCTAAGTGTTGTGAGGCCTGTCCTGCCTTACAGGAGCCATCTCCTAGTATGACAAGGCCAGCCTGTGCGTCCAAGGTAGCCTAGAGGCGTGGTGCAATGGACAGGGCAGTGTCCAACCATGAGGTGTCCCAGGCTCCCTCCCACCTGAGCACCACCACTACCTTCTTGACCATAGATGTGTCAGCCCGCTGCTCTGAGATTGATCTCCTCTTTTTAAAAAAAGGGATTTGTCTAGGTTCACTCTGAGGGTCCTCATGAGTTAGACTAACTGGGATGCTAAGACAGACTCGTGTTGGGAAAGGAGCTGACAGCCTTTCCTCCCTGCCATGGTCCCAGGAGCAGCTCATCCTAATGGGCCATGTAGAGCGTACCCCACCTTCCACAGCAGGCTGGGTTTAGAGCAGCGAGCAGTACAAGAATCCTCAGGGAGGCTGCTAGGAGAGAAGCTTAGCACCCCCATGTAGCAGCTCAGCTCAAGGCTTAGGGAGAGTAAATCCTCAAGCCAGAGCAGTCAGAGCTGGACCGAGCCTCACTCTGAGGCAGAGAGAGAAGAATGGCAGTCTAATCCCGACACATTTCCCAAATGCTATAATAGTCCCACTCCTCCAACAGAAGACATCCAGGCTCAAAGAAGTTGAGCGACACACCAGGGGTCTCACAGCCAATGAGCCATGTGATTCCAGCACTGTATCCAGTGTCCCTTGATGCCTCAGTTCCCACATGCCTCAGTTCACCCTATGGCTGCGTCCCACCCTGACGGTGCCCACTTACTGATCAGCAGCCAGTTAGGAGCAGAAGATAAGCCGGGTGTGGTCCCTGTCTTGTGGTCAGGGGTTTCTGCAGCCCGTCCACCCAGCAGCACCGTGTGGGAGCAACCAGACAAACCGTTCCCTCCCTGAAGTACACCTCTCAGAACTAATACTGCATGCATACACAGGATGCATGTTCATCCCCACACAAACACATGTGCACACATCTATGCACATGTGCATGCAGGCATGGTACAAACAGCCCGAGGTGCCTGGCTTCAAATAATTCAGCAAAAGTCATCAGAAAAAAAAAAAAAAAAAAACATGGAGGAAAGAATGGAGAATAAAGATAGAAACCGGATGGAGGGAGGCAGAAGGTGACCCCAGGCACGGAAGGAGAGAGCAGCTCTCCGCCACAGCGCTGCTCACCCAGCTAGAGTGTGGGGGCTGGGAGACCCTGCTCGAAGCAAAATGAAATTAAACCTTTCTAAGTACTTATAAATCAGCACCTAATGACACTATCCCACCACCAGCCTGAGCATCGCTCTTATTACTTTGATTCACAAGCCAGGGAAAGATCCGGAATTATGCACAAATTATTGTCCCATCTTCTTAATTAACGCTGATTGCAAAATTCTTGCTAAAGTCCTTGCTAACAGACTCAATTATGCGCTGCCTGAATTGATTCACCCAGATCAAGTGGAATTTATTAGAAATACACTTTCCTACAATAACATCAGATTATCTTTGAATATAGTTAAATTATTTAGGGATGAAATGGCTGTTGCAGGAGCCCCTGCTTTAGACACAGAAAAATACCTCTCACCACCTAGCATGAGAATATTTCTTTGGTTTCTACAAGACACAAGCCCTAGGTGCTTATTTTTCCCAGAAGCAAGCTGAATCACACTGTGACGGGATGAGATGCATGTCTCAGACCTAATGGTCCAGCTTCAAAGGCATCTGGGCAGGAAGAGAAATCCTACAGGGTCGAGTTTCCGCACCCCCTCTAGGATGAGCCGTCACTGCCTGTGGAACACGGCGAAATTGCAATTAGACTAAATCAGGATATTTTCAGAATCAAAATTGAGAAACAGGCTAATAAAGCAATAATGTATGCTGATGACATCCTTCTATTAGCATTACTCCTGAGCGCATGGAGAGTTTCGAAAGAACAAAAAGGGCCGAGGATAATAGGAAAGAGGTTCTTCTGCCATTCCCAAGTGACAACGGTTCCCGAGATGAGGGGAGGGCTGGACGTCCGAAACAACGCCCCCCAGGGCGTGCCGGGAGTGACGCTAGCTCTCCGCAACCTCATTCTGCCAACTCAGCCCGTCTCCCATCACCTCCAGCCCCAGCATCAGCACCTGGACCTCCGGAAGGGATGAGGCTGACCTCCACACCATGTCCTGCGGAGCATGGGTCTCAAATAAATATTGAAATGGTGTATGAAGGACACTGTCGAGGCCTCCCAAGCTGACCCTAGAAAGCTCAGCAGCTCCTAGGAGGCAGTAATGGGAAGGAAGAAACCCCAAAGTCAGGGAGCAGAGCAGGCACTGTGGTGCCCACGCAGGCCTGGCTGCCGTGTAGGACTGTGCCATGTGGGCTGTGAATTCGAGGCGTCGTGTTTTATACCAAATCCAGGAAGGCAGTGAGGAGCCATTCAGCAGAGAAATGTGGTCTTGTGATGTGGGAGGAAAGACATAAAACTCTTTTACATGGCTAGGAAGGATTTATGTGGAGATGCGACCAGGAGACGTGGCCAACTGGGAGCTCACCCTCACTCACAGAATTCCTAGGGCAACACAGTGTGTCATGTGAGAGCAGGCATGTGCCACCTCTCTTGACCACAAGGTTGATCTCCTTCTATTGCCACTGGGCCAAACAGCAGATGGAAGATGCCAATATAAGCAAAGGACCAGCAAATACATCAAGAGGAGTCAGCTGTGGTGGTGCACACCCATACTCCCAGCACTCTGAGAACTAAGGCAGGAGAATTGCAAGTTCAAGCCCAATCTGGGCATCTTAGTGACTTAGCCAGAAAGTTCCCAACCTAAGGAACAGAAGCAAAGCGATTGAAAATAAAATCGTCAGGGGCTGTAGAGGAATAGGAAAGTTCTGACACACAGAGAAGACTCTCAATGGCCCTTGCCTGCCCCTGCCTAGCCAAAGGCTGCTCCTGGGTAGGGCTGCTTGGGGCCTCCTGGAGTCTGATGTCACCCTGGGACACCCGACACTGACAGTAAGCATTTAGATGTGTACACAGCGATTCGACAGAGTGACATGACACCCACCAACATGACTCACCAACTTCCAATTATGTGTCCACTTTTCATTTTGTTTTTTCTAGTAATTATTTTTTATGGAATCTGGAAAGAGAATCAGTCTGTAATACAGTGAGACTCATCCTCATCATCGTCATCATCCGGGAAACCCTTGGCTCTTCCCTTCTGGCGGCTGAGAAACTGGCATGGACCAAGCCTCAGGGCACCCTCAGTCCCTTCCTTTCCTGGGCAGGCGCCTCTGCTCCTGGCCTGCTGACCACATGCCCACCCTCCTTCCAGGTGGCTCACGGCCCTGGGCTTCACACGGGGGAGCCTGGCCTGAGACTGCCTGAGGGGTGTTTTATAGGATCAACTCCAGAAAGCCTGGCTGGGGAGGGAGGAGGTGCTCTGGGACCCCAGCCTGACCACATGGTCAAGGGCAGCTTTGGAGCCCATGTCACCGCCGTCCTCCATACCTTCACCTGGGCCTAGCACTGGTTCTCCCTCCAGGTGAGATGTCTCCGAAGCTGCCTCAGACCCTGCAGGCACTGACATCCGGGTGACAAGTGCACCCCAAGGTGCAGTCTGTGTCCCCCAAAGGTCCAGGCCCTGCCGCTACTTCAGCTGCATCCCAGACCCACTGTCCCCTGTGGCTTCCTTTCTACCCAGATCCCCTCTGCCTTACCCCCTCCACCCAGTTTCTGTACTGTGCCCTTGTCCCCACTCCCAGAATGACAGGATTGGGCTCCTCATAGCAGCAAGACAAGAGGAGGACTAGATAGATACCCGGGAAGACATGCACCGTTCCACCCTCTGTGTTCCGCCCAAGGGCCCCCAGAAAGGAAACCTTGCTGGCCTGCTCCCCCCACATCATGGCACTGTACCGGGTCCATCCTCATCCGCCTCCAGTGCCCCTATGTAGGGAGAGTTCCATCACACTTGGGAGCCGACCATGACTTAACAGTGAGGTGCTGGGGATGAATCCAGGGCCTTACACACACTAGGCAAGGGCTCTTCCCCTGAGCTACACCCCTGCAAACCTAACACTCCTGAAGACAGCCATTGCTACCCTCTCTCTCTTCACACTTCCAGTACCTAAAGATGACCTGTGGAGATGCTGTACATAGTATTTCCAAGCTAATTAGAAAAGTTCATTCCTACTTGTAAGCTATGAGAGTATCAGCATCAATAAACTTCTAAAATTGATTTTTATTTTATTTTTGAGACAGGGTCTCACTATCTAGTTCAGGATGGCCTCAAATGCACGGTTATTCTGCCTCACCCTCCCAAGTGCTGGGATTACAGGTGTGTACCACCATGCCTAGCTTAAAATTTATTTTTAAAAAGTCACAACTTTATAGTCAAAAAATTGGACATTAAGTATGTTTATCTTTCATTTCTACTTATCATTTTTCTATTTTTCTGTTAGAAATTTAGAGTTCTATTTTTTGCCAGTAAAAAAGCAAACTTGTAATCCTTCAGACAAAAGGCACCTGTCGTGGCCCTTTCCAGGCTTTCAGAGGGACAGAAAGCTACCCGGGGGACCAGTGAACTTGCCCTTTCTGAAAGGCAGGCAGAGAACCATCAGCATAACAATCAGACCAAACCAACTTCAAGAGAGAAGTATTTTGCTCCCGGTGTGAGACTCATAAAAAACAATCAGTCTGAACATGCAATTTGTCTCAAGAGGCAGAAGCTGCAATTTCATCATGTAATTAAATCCCCACGACAGTTGTAAAGCCACTTGGTCCCCTTGATCAGCGAGAGCTTCGAAGCTATGCTTCCAGGCAAAATCCCTAGTACCTCTCCATGTCCTCCCGGGGTGATTTCTCCAGGGCTCTGCACACTGAGGAGGACTTGGTGGCTCTGTTTGACACTGGACCACAGTGGACAGGCAGCACTCAAGGGCACCTCAGTGTCTGAGCTTCCAAAGGAGGCCTCCTGGGTGGCCAGCACAAGCAGCGCTTGCAAGGGTTCTAGATGAGAACCGTTCCCACGGCAGAAGTGGCCGCGTTGTTTGGCACTAGCTGCGCTGGACTTGGTGGCGATGTCATCAGGAAGGAAGTGATGGTGCGGTCGGCCCCCCACCCTGTGTTCTTCCACATGATGGGAATGAGATTTCTTAATAATGTGAAATCAGCGCAGACAATTTAAGTCATTATTAATAGATACACTTGATCTGAGGAAGTAAAATGTTTTAATGTTTTGTTAAATGAGGTGTGCTGTGCTAACATTGTTATGCAGGAAGGAGGTTAGGATACTCTAACATCTTTGATAGTAATGTCTGTGTGACTGATTCTGGTACATGCGTCCTACAAGCGTTTAACGCCTGGAGCTCCTTCCCCGCTTCTTATTTTTAAGAAAAAAAGATTTTTAAGGAAGAGAGGGATGAAACAACCTCTGCAAAGAGGAGGAATGAAGGAAGAGTGGCCTGCAGGAATTACACAGGGAGAATAAGAGCGTGAAGAAAAATCCGCTGCCCGTCTGGCAGCTCTGTGCTCTTGCCCAGCCTGGATTCGTGCGTGGTCATTCACAGAAGCAGTTCAACCAGGATCGATGAAACTGACCCGGTCAACAGCACACAGCATGCATTTCAGGACATGGGCGCAGGATCACAGGCTGCCCAGGTGACTCAGACTCCTTGTCCCCATGAGTTCATCACTTGGACACTGGTCCCAGGAGGAAGCCCAATATTCCTCAGTGGCTCAGGAAAGATCTGAAACCTCGGTCCTCCTTCAGCAATGGGAGAAAGCGGCAGGGACTTCCTGCTGGCCTCAGAAACTCTCCATCTTGGCCAGAAATCCTAGAGCGCTGGGCTGTGGAGAAAGCCGGTGCTACAATCCAGCAGAGTCGCCTCACACCAGGCTGGGCAGGGTTGTCTCATGGCACACGGGTGGCGCTAAGCCTTTGAGGCTGCTGAGGGAAAGATCATTTGTCAGTTCAGTGACAGGAAGCCAAGAGCTCCATATCACATGGAAATAATAATTACCATTCCAACACTACCATTCGCGCCTCCCATTGTAATTTCAAGGTAGCTTTGTACCTTTCTCATCTCATTTCGTCCAGGGGCAAACGTCCCTTCTCATTAGCTGTCTACACTACCAGGCTCAGGTATGCAGAACTAGTTTCTGTGCCTCCTGCAGACAAAACATTATGCGTATTGTGTAAGTTCCAAAAATATTCTTTGCAAAATTGTATTCAAATCTAGTTCCTACCTGGCTCGTTAAGGGGGAAATTCAGTCCTTTCGCTTAGTCATCTGAACAAAAGTGGGGCCTCCTCTCCTGCTTGGATTTTTGGCTTCCTTTTCCTAAATTCATTCTACACTTGGCAATAAGAGCCCAGAGCAATTACATTTGTTTAGCACTCTGCCATGGTCCACCATACAAATGAGGTTCTTCCATCAAGTAGATACCATGTGACAGTTCATCTGAAGAACTAAAAATATTAAATGTACTGAGTTGGAGAAAATTATATAAATTAGAATTCCATTCTTTCCAGGAGGGCCTGGTACTTATTCAGAAACATTTCTCTGACCAACTACCGAAATTGCTAGAGCCCAAGAACACATGGAACCACACTACCAGGGAAAGGGGGAGGATTTTAACGGTGGCACCAGAAAGAGAGGAAGCAGAACCAGGGGAGAGGTGAACAAGGGTGTGCAAAGCCACCCTACTTCTGGTTTAACTGCCAAACTCACTGTGTATAACCTAATTTTGTGTGCTAGTGTGACAGTGGGGCAGGTACACAGCTGGAACAAATACAGAAGTTAAGGAAAGCCAGGGGTCAAGATGCAGGTGCCAGAAACCATGCCTTCCCATGAGCCAGGGGCAGCTGCCATGGGGAGCAGGAAGAGAATCAAGAAGCCAACCCCCTTCCGTGAGCCAGTTGGTGCTCAGGCTGGGAGACAAGAAGAGCACCCACTCCCCACCCCCGGTAAACAATGGGCTGATTCGGAGGAAGTCAGGCTGAGATGAGAGCAACGAAAGTATAACAATAATAATAATTTAATGCTTGTATTGTTTGATTGACTTTACAAGCCTAAAGCTGGTAGTCTGAGCATCTATTTGGAGGATAACAATATACATGATAGCAACTGTGGAGGATTTCCTTCTGTCTTGTTTTTGAAATCCAATGTTTTGTTTTGTTCCATTTTACTGTTTTGTTTTGTTCCTGGATCTGGTAACCTGAGCAACTATCTTTTTTTAAATTTTATTTTGAAAGTAGTAAAAATGCAACAGCACAAGACAGAACAAAGCCAATTGAGACAATGCAGTGAAATTGGTGCAGGATTTCACAGTAGGATACTGGGGTGGTAGTAACAGGAATTATGGTATATCTTGTTAACATCACAATAGTTGTCCAGTCAATTAGGTATAGCAAAATCAAACCAAAAACAGAACATTATAAAACCAATTGAGAATACTGAATAGAGCAAAAGGAACATAACAAAACAGTGAAAACAATTTTGCCTTCAAACAGAAGATAGAAGGAAATCCCCCATATTTGCTATACTGCCTATGGCCATCCTCCCAAGAGATGCTGAGACATCTATCCCCAGTAGCTATGGGATGGGAGGGTTAGGGGAAGGGTGCTTGATTTTCAGCCCACGTGGCAGTAGGCTCACAGGTAATGGTTCTCTTCCTAGCCCATGCCACAGGCACTTACCCAAGAGGGCAGAACAATAAGCTGCTTGAGTCCCACCATGGCTGGATTTTAGGAGCTCTGGTTCTCCTCCTGGGCCACACCACAGGCGCTTACCAAAAGGGTGGATGAATAAGCTGCCTGATCTCACCATGCCCCGATCTCAGGAATTCTGGTTTTCCTCCTGGCTCTCACTGTGGCGCTTACCAAAAGGGTGAGTGAATAAGCTGCCTGAGTCCCACCATGGCCGGATCTCAGGAGTTCTGGTTCTTCTCCTGGCCATCGCCACAGGCTCTTACCAAGAGGGCAGGTGAATAAGCTGCCTGAGTCCCACCATGGCCGGATTTCAGGAAGGCTGGTTCTCCGCTGAGCACCTATCTTGAAGATAACAATACGCAGTATCACGATCATTGTTAAATACCTGCCATCTTGTTTTGTTTTGTTTTTTTTTTTCCATTGCTCCCACGGTTCTTATTGCTTTTTTGGAAGAGAGTAAAACCAAATGTGACATAACAGAACAGAATCGGTCAAGTCAAAAGGGTGGACATAATAGATAATATAAAAACATAATACAAGTTGGTCAACAGTGGTTACCATAATGCCTCCCGCTATCTCTAATAGAATTGCCTATATCATTAGTTATAATACAATTGAACAAAACAGTAAAGAACAAAACCGACAAAACCAAACCATTGGAGACATTGTAGGTCTTCAAAAGTAGATAAAAGTCAACGAGAATGGGCGTTATAATGAATCTCATTATCTTCACAGCTGATGCCTAAACTTTTGAACCTGATACTATCCAGCAAAACAGAATAGGGGAACATCAGTCAAAAACAAGATGGTGAGAGTAATACAGGGTTTCAAATCGAGATAATAGAAAGTCAAAGTGGGTTACTATAATATATCCTGCTATTTTTTCCCTTTAATTAAACGGATAAAAATAAAAAAGTAAATAATGGAGTGGAGATTGGGATAAAAGAGGGCATAACAGCAAAACAGTGCAGATCAAAACATAACCATTTAAGCAGAATAGTGTTTCACCACCAGATAATTCCGACCCAAAAGTAGTTACCATATTGACTCTTTCCTTGAAGTTCTTGAGTACAACTTCGTATACTGTAGCATTAAGTATATCAAAACAATGTAAAACCATTTAAGAGAATGACAGCATTACAGAGTATTTAGAATCGACTAACAGAAAATGAACAATGGTTTCTGTATAATCTCCTTGTCTTTAAAAGGTTTTTGCTTATACTATCGTACATAATAAAATCCAATAAGATACAACCTATTTAGACCACTGGAGACAGAAGAACAAAAGCTAGATGAGACTTCAAAACAAGATGATACTAAATCAGTATTACCTATTAAGATGTCATTTTCTCCAAAATAGCTGTTCCTATCATCCACTGCCATCTTGTTTTGAAAACCTATATAGCTATTGTTGTTTTTTGTTGTTGTTGTTGTTGCTGTTGTTTTGCTTTAGGTAGTTTGTTTGCTTCTTGATTTTCTGGGGTTTTTTTTCTTTTTTCTCTTTAAAATAAAAAATAAAAATAAAAAGACACAGGTGCCTCAGGGACTCTATGGAGGATGTTGGCTTTTACCAAGCTAAGAGTCCCAGTGAGTAAAGGGATTTTATGGCAAATTACTCTTACCTCACACACATGCTTCGAACATCTAAAAACAACCTCACATAATTTGCTGATCTGTGACACTTAAGTTTGTGTACAAGAACCCACTCACCTGGAGCAACCAACGAGAAACAGAAACCTCCCAGGCCAAAAACCAGAGAACCCACAGTGGCATGATCGCAAGAAATCAGAGTCCTATGTGCCTGGAGTGTTTTAACTTCAGCTTGGACATCGATTAAATCAGCCTACCACTCTGGCTTGAGAAGAACTTTCCAATCAGACTCTCTCAGGTTGGGGTGGAGGATCAGTACGTGAAAAGCTCTCAGATGATTCCATTTTGCAGCCAAGGTATGAACAGCTGTTGAAGGGTAGGGCCCCCAGTCCCCACACCCCAGAAACTGGTACCAGAACAGGGCCACACAGCAGGAGGTGAGCAGCTGGCTGTCAAATGAAGCTTCCTCTGGACTGACAGCCGCTCCCCACTTCTTACATTACCATCAGCCTTGGCCTCCTGTCAGACTGCAAGATTCCCCCAGGAGCATGAACCCTCCTAGCAGCTGTGCCTACCAAGGATCTAGGTTACACTCTCCTTATGAGACTTAAGCTCAGAGCCAACCCCAGCCATGTCCCAGGTCAGTGGAAGAATTATCTTCCATGAATCCAGGCTCCTGCTGGACTAGAGGCATGAAGTTAGTATCCGGTTTGGGTTATTGAACCACATTTTGCTAAAGAAAGAAACACAGTTTTTCCATCTTCTCCAAAAAGTTTTCGTAACTCTTTCTACTGCATGGTGAAATGTAGATCATGTTGCCTATGTGCTCACCACCTAAGGAATAACTGTATCACAAGAGAAAATTCCTCTCGTCCACCTTGACTTATCCCTAAGGACCGCCTGAGCTCCAAGAGGTCTTAGTCTTTGTCTAAATATTCCCAAACCATCTTTTCCCTAATCCAGTTAGAAATCTTTCCCAGGCCTGATGTGATCCTTACAGACAGGGGGAGTATAGTTTCTGTCTCTGAATCTCCAGAATCTTACAGCACATCCTAAAACACAATAAAGATCACATCATGTGTGTAGGAGACTAAGTGAATGGATGTGTTGATCTTCGGAGGTGTTTAATGTGATAGTAATGTGTCTACTGTCGTTTAAAAAAGAAAGAAAAATGAAAGAGCTCTCTCCGTGCCTGTAAAGTCGTCTACCTGCCCTATTTACAAAGGCAATGCCGTCTGTCCACTGAGAGCTATTTTTAAAGGTCTCACAAAGAACCAAGCCTGCTCTTGACCACTTCTCCCTACCTACCGGAGCCGGACTTGGATATTTAGGGCCTGTTGACAAAAACACGTGGGAAGCTAAATTTAGCTGCAGACAGCTTCTCTCCCTGGACTCACCGCCAGAGTCCCACCCCTTTTAAAAATACCCGATGACAAATTCTATCAACCTCAAAATTAACCTCCAGTCTAGGGATAAGGCAAACTCCACTTGTATCCCATTGTAGTCACGCTCAAATGAGTCTTCCAGAAATGTATCTAATTACAAAGAATCCCTGAGAAAAATGGTACAATGGCTGGGCTTGGAGAAATGAAACGGCCAAAAGGCTGAACGTTGCCATTGAAATGGAAAACTACTACGACTCATGACCGAGTGGCCCCGACCCACCCAGAGCCACCCTTTACCCCTGGGAGCCCTCTGGTTTTATGGCCCACCCAGAACCCCTTATCTACCCACCAGGACAGAGCAGGGATGGGCCTGTACACTCAGGGAAATCAGCAGGCCTTGGTGACACCACTGAGGCCTGTCATTCTGGGCCATGGCAAGGGAAAATAAACCCACATCTGTATGAAACTATGAATGCCTGTGACTCCTGCTCTGCCCTGTCCCATGCTGCTTGGAGGAGGCATCGAAGTCCTCCTCTGCCGGGCTCCCCTTTGTTACAGAAAACATAGGGGCAAAGGGTATCCAGAAGTGGGGCTGCTCTCAGAAGTACAGCAGAGCAGAAGATAGCTTAGTGGTATGAGCTCCTGCCTGGCAAGTGCAAAGTTCTGAGTTCGATTCCTGGTAGGTACCCTGCCCCTCCACCCCACCCCCTGCCCACTATGGTGTGCAGGGCACAATGAGATCACAGGACGACAGCTAAGAGGACACCAAGAAGTCCAGCTGTGACCACGGAGGCACTGTGCTGCCTGCGAACCCCACTGCCTGCCTTCAGACTCTTCCTAGGACTTCCAAGCTGTCTGTGGGGTTGCAGCACCATGCAGACTCGAGCTCCTGCATGACCCTAGTCTGGAGCTAGTGGCCAGAGGTTGGCAGCTCTCACACCTGCCCAGCAGAAGGTCGGGGCTCCCGTCTCCTGACTGTGTGCTCAGCTCTTCTACCCACTATCCTCTAACAGGAGTCCTGCAACCTCTGCCCTCTCCTCTAGTGTCTTATTCATGCACTATAGCTCAAGTGGATGGAGCAAAGGTGCCTGTAGCAATGGCCATACCAGCATCCTGGTGAGGGATGGACAAGAACTGAGAAGTGTGTCTGTGTGTCTGCAAGTATCTGACTGGCTGGCTGTGTCTGTGTAATATATATTACTGCTTAAAAGGAAAAAAAGAGTTGAATTTTCATATAATAAAATAAATCCCTGAACTAAAGTGCAGTAAATAACCAGAAGTTGAGCATCCTTTATCCAAAATGTTCAAGGACTGAAGTGTTTCAGATTACAGAATTGAGTAGACTTTACTGGTTGAACATCTCTAATCCAAAAATCTTAAGTCTTAAAAGCTCCAAAATCTAAACATTGTGAACTCTAATACTTTCAGATTTTGGAGCATTTCAAGTTTCCAGATTTCTCAATTACAGATATTCAACGTGCAGTAAGTTACAAATTAAAAAAAAAAATTGCTGCTTTTTTAAAAATTGCTGCATTTCTTGTTTTGAGCAAAGGATAGCTATTTGGGGGTCAGTTCTTACCCATGAGAGTAAACTCCCAACCCACCACGGTCTCTGATGATGCCTCTGGGGGCCCCAGGTCTGCTCCACAGGGCTTCCAAATTGAGGGCACTCGTGCAGAGCCCAGCCCTCACAGCCACAGCTGGGCACCCTCCTCAGACTCTAGAGCACACATCTACTCCTAGAGGCTGCTGTGACAGAGAAAGCGATGGAACAGAAAGCAAGAAGCTACTCTTCAGAACCAGAACAAGAAGCCTTGCCTATTTTAAGTAGTAAGGCTTGGTTAATAAAAATAATGGATAAGAATTTGCTGCAACTACATGATCAAGTCTCCTAACTTCTCAACCAAGGCTCAAGTTTGCCTACAAAGAGCTCGATAATAAACATTTCCAATATGGTGGACTCCATGGTTACTGTTGAAACCACTCAACCCTGCCATGAAAAACTGGAAAGCACCAACAGACAGTAGGCAAATCAATAAGCAGTATACTTTATTTATGGCCACTGATATTTGAATTCCTATCATTTGCAAGTGTCATGAAATATTCCTCTCTGTTGACTTCCTTCAAGAATGCATCATTGTAGAAATATTTCTTAGCTCCCAACACCCCCCCAGACACACACACACACATGCAGAGGACCTGGAGACAGCAGGGGACAGCAGGGGACAGCAGGTCCCTTTTTAGCTCTGGCCTCCTAAGAGTGAGTGACACTGTCCAGGATCTCCTTCCTTAGGGGAGAAACTAGATTCTGAACAGCAGACAGCCCTCTCTGGAAAGAGGCCACAGACGCTGGTGTCCCACGTCTCACAAGGTCCCACTGGGCATCTCTGGTGTCCAGGCAGCAAGGGATGACAGATGGAGGATGGATTCCAAGGCAGAGGCTTAAATGAGAGCTCAGCCACTGACTGCAAAGCGGCCCAGGCCACGCCACTCCTCCTCAAGCACACGTTTAGGAGGAAATCTTATAATACATAAACAGCAAGGCTGAACATTCTAAAGGTTTGCTTCTTGTTTCTAAACTTAAGACTTCCCTCCCCAAAATCCTGAGTTCAGCCCATTGCCTTAACCCTAACAGGACATCACTTATTTTCCCTGTGTTTTTGGTTACAGAAATCATGTTTGCAAGTTAGTGTCTTAATCCACACAGACAGCTACATTCAGTGCTGAGAGTCATCCCAACAGCAGATAAAAGAGTGGGTGCTGGGTGTCTGCCACCAGCGTGGACAGGAGGGTCGAGATCAACACATTGTCTTTCTCAGAAGTTAGCTATATAATCACAGAGGTGGCTGAATGCTGTGGCATCTTGTGATCACATGGCTCTAGTCATATCAAGTGACCATTATCACATCAGAGCCCACAGGAGTTATAAATACACCACCGCTGGGCTCCGATCGAAGAACAATTGAGTCATGAAATAGAAATAGCTCCCGCTCCCAAAGACCATCTTCCCCCTCCTGAAGAACCGTTTGGAAATCAGTTGCTTTGCAATGGATAGACGGCCAGAGGTGGTCAGAGGAAAGCTTCAAATCTTTCAGAAGATGGAGAAGGAGCCTCAGTTGCAAACAGGGACCCCCGAGCTTGAGTACCACACTGCACTGATCGAAGGAGACCTGGGCCGCATCCAGCCCCTCATGGACCAGTTCTTCCAGGATGCCAACGTGGTGTTTGAGATCAGTAAGGAAGAGATGGAGTGGCAGGTGAAGTCCCCGGCCACGTTTGGGCTGTCAGGTACCATCACTCCTTTAAAGCTCGGTTGTGCACTTTACAGGGAGCTTCTAGGGGTCCCGCATGTGGCTTGGGGTTGTTCGCAGTGCGTTCAAAGAACGTCTGTAAGGAAAGGATGTAAATGAAATTTACTGTAATGAAATTTACTGAAATTCATTACTGAAATTTACTGAAATCTGCTGTAAATGAAATTTGACCATCATGGGTTTCGAGGTGTGGATTTCTGGTGATGGGCTGTGAGTGATGCAATTGGAAAGGCAAAGTGATGGGTAAGAAGTGGCCTCCGATGACGCTGAGCACACCTCCTGCCTCGAAAGAGGAGCCTTGTGCAGGGTACTGATCTGCCAGCATCTGCACTTGGCAGCCAGGAGGCCCGAGCCGGAAGCGCACAGTCAGGCCCTACACCAGCTCCGTGCGAGATCCTCCTGTGATGCCACAGCTCTGGGGATGATGAGGGCACTGCCTGCATCCACAGAGAGAGGAGCCCAGATCCCCAAACAGAATCTCCTCCTGGAAGCCAGAAGGTCACTCTTTCGAGGCAGACAAGCAGATCCCTGTGGAGAGGTGCCTCCTCCACTCAATCCCAGAATGTGCAGGTCCTTCTGCCCAACCAGCTGCAACACAACACTTTGGGCTGGCAGCCTGCACCGAGCACCCCACTCACCAGGGTTGATGCACTGGAAGCCACCTCAGCTCTGTCAGATAGTAGGAATTTGAGACTCTGCCACCAGCATCTCATGTCCCTGATCTATGAGTCCTAGTAGCCGAGAACCGTGGAAGGGTGATGTCCAGAGAACACAGTTCTGTTTATACCTCCCCTGGGGAGGGGGTCACACCCAAAATCCCTGAGCATAGGCTGAGAAGCTCTGCCACGCTCTGAAGTGGCAGGGGCACTTCAAGGCTGGTGTCGTTGCCCATGGGGGAGGCAGAGCCTCCCAGGCAAGCCCTTCCGGGCTCACTCTCCTTCCCCTTCCCTGGACAAGAAGGCCCACTGTGGAAACACTCAACTGCAGCTCCTTCTCAATCACACACCACCAGCCCTGCCCACACACAATCCAGTGTCGTAACTTCAAATACACAGCAGTTCTAACCCGTCTTCCACATGTTGTCCAAATCTGAAGTCTGTGTCCTCAGTCCTCAGCAACCTTCCCACCCTTACGCCTGCTTCTCCTCCAACAGCAGGACAGGAAGTCAGGGTGTGCCGAGAGCTGAGAGGTGCAGAAGCAGCAGTCCAGTGCAGACGCACTGGCCCCAGGCTTGCTGTGGATTGGGAAGTGGGATGCCCAGGGCTGCCTGGACTCTGGGCTGCCTGCCTTCCATGCAGTAGCAACAGCCCCTGAGTATGAGCAGCAGCCCCACCTCCTCTGCCCTCTCCTGCATGAAGACTTCCTGGTGACTGGCTTCACACTGACTAGTCGGGAGCGTGCACAGGGAGTGCTCTGAATGCTCCCAGCTGGTCCTCGATGGCTGGCCAGCCCCTGTCATCGCCATGGCTGAGTGCTGGCTCATCTGGCTCACAGTCCCCAGTACGTAGGAGGAGGCATCCCATAGAAGAGAAACCACAAGCCAAACTCCTCCTGATGCCAGAACTGGGACCAAGGTGGGGCTCATGGGCAGCTGACTCAGGGCCTCTGACAGAACTGCCTCCAAAACCTGGTTGGTCTGTGGGTACGTACCAGGATCTGCAGACAGTGGCTGGCCTTATGCTGTGAACCAGACGTCCATCCAGCCCTTCTGATGGTCTGCAGGAGACTCAGAAATCCATTGTAGGCGAGCATGGCTGCTGGCAGAGGACGAGTGGCATTGGGAACTTAGCAGGCTTTGGAGAAGGAAGTAAATTGGCCTCATTTCTCAAGAGAGGAAATAGAATGGAAGAGCCCAGAGTTGGCCTTGCAGGAATGTAGGTTACCATCATGCATAAGGACACCTTTACCAGGAAAGGCAGCCCAAACCCATGCAGGGCCCTATGCCCAGGGCCTGTGGCCACCAGGACTCTACACCAGGGACAGAGACCCCATCTCCTCCACCAAGTGGACAGCAGGCTGGGCCTCTGGGACAGGGGCAGGCTGGGGATTCTGCACCACACACAGGTTGGTAATTAATGAGTGGTCTTTCAAACCCACTCAGCATGGGTCCTGGGAAGGAGGTGGCCTGCAGAAAGGGTCTCCTCCGCAGCTCGTTACAGCTGCGGTATCGATCCTGCCATCATTATCAGGAGGCCCGGCTGCCTGCCTCCTGCCCCTTGATGTGTGCTCTCCGGACCACCTCCCCCCACTTCCACGGGGGCCTCTGCCCGCTAACAACCTTCCACGGGCCTCTTGAAAGCACCAAACTTTTCAGAGAAGTGAAATGTAGAGCGCCCGCGCCATTCATCCCTCAAGAAAGAGCAGCCCTCCATGCGCCGCACACACCCTTAAGAAGTGCAAAGACCCCAAGCAGGATGGCGCTGAATGAGGGTCTGATCAAAGCAGCCTTCTGAACCCCAGCCACTCCCAAGGGGCTAAGCTTCCTCAGAGCCCTTTTCTTGAGCATCCTTGGTGCGGTGGCCCGGTTGGGTTTGTCCGTTTGTCTCTTTTAATGATGAATGGTAAACCTGCCTCCCCCCCAAGCTACCCCTAATCCCAACCTTAGGAAGGGTTGGATTCTGCCCTTAGATTCACCCTGCTATCCATGAGGCTCTTTCAGCTAATAACGCCTTCAATCCCATCCCCCTCACAGTCACCCCACATTTGGCAAAACCCCTTGCGTCTCAACGCCCTCACCCCATGTCTCTGTCCGACACCCCCTTCCCAGCGCTCCTATTTTCTCCTCTCCCGCTGGCTCCATCTCTGCCTCCCCTCTGCTGACTCTGCTCTCAGGTGTGTTCCCTTGCGTGCCCACCTGGTCCCCCCTCTGAGAGGACAGTGTCACCCTCCATGAGTTTCGAGGGTCCCCCGCCTGCTCCCCTCACCTGACACCTCGGCCTCGCCTCTCAGGCCTCTGGACCCTGGAGTACAAGCGCGAGCTCACCTCGCCCCTGCGCCTCGCTGCGGCCCATGGCCACACGGCCTGCGTGCGACACCTGCTGGGCCGCGGCGCGCACCCCGATGCCAGCCCAGGGGGCCGCGCCGCCCTACACGAGGCCTGCCTGGGGAGCCACACGGCCTGCGCCCGCCTGCTGCTGCAGCACCACGCCGACCCGGACCTGCTCAGCGCCGAGGGCCTGGCGCCCCTGCACTTGTGCCGCACACCGGCCTCATTTGGGTAAGGCGGGGATGGGGGCCCGCGGGGGCGCGGGGCAGGAAATGGGGATGGAGGTGGGGTGGGGGCGGGGTGGTGTAGGGTGCGGACGGGGGACTCTGACCCCGGACCCAGCGCGCCCGGAGTCGACCCCGTCCTCTCCGCCCCGCCCCGGCCAGGCCCGCGGGGAGCAGCGCTGATTGCGCGCGGGGCGCCACGCCGGGTAATGAGCGCGATCCCCCGCGGCCGCGCGCCGGAGAGTGCTAAAAGGCCGCTGGCAGGGTTGCGGGCTGAAAAATTAGGGTTTTAAATGATAATTTTATGCAGAATAATTGTCGCAGTGTGACATAAATGGTTAGCTCCTCAGGCGGGGGCCTCGGGGCCGCTGGAAGCTGAGCCATGCGCGCCACGCTGGCCCAGGGTCGGGGTTGGGTCTGCTGTGTGTCCCCTAGGTCCGGGTTGGCTGTGTCCCTTGGGATCTGGGTTGGCGGGTCCTCAGGATCTGAGTCTGCTGTGTGTCTTGCAGGTCCAGGTTGGCTGTATCCCTTGGGGTCTGGGTCAGTGGCTTCCCCGGGTCCAGGTCTACTGTGTGTCCAGGTCCGCTCCTTCCTGACCCAAATCCTAAGGACCCAACTGGTATCAGTGAAGTCCTCCAGAAAGCTGAGCTCTGCAACCCTAGGTCTGTCTGCTCCTCTTTGCTGTCACAAGGCCATGGCTGGTCCTCATCTACTAGGACTGAGATGTTCCAAACTGAATTCTATGGCCCATAATTAGTCACTTTCTGTGATATGGTGTAGGATCCAGATTGGAGCATTTGGGTTTTTGGTGTTCCTGTTGCTGTAGCACATGGATTACAGCTATTCCAGAAGTGTTTGTCAAAAATCCCTTCCTCTCATCACACAGTTGCCTTTGCACTTTTATCAAAAATCATTTGACTTTGGAAGGCTGAAGCAGGAGTCTCAATCCACTCTGAGCAACTTAGTGAGCTGTCTCAAAATTTTAGGAAATTTTTAAAAGGGCTGGCAACGCACAGGCCCAGGGTTTACTCTTCATGTTATATGTATCTATAACATGCATGTGGGTTCATTTCTGCTCTAGTGTCAAGTACACATAAGACAGACCGAGGTCTTGTTAATTCAGCTGATAGAGACAGAGGGAGCCACTTTCTTACCTAAACATTGAAAAGAGCAGCCAGAGGCCCAGCCCTCTCCGTCCCTGCACCGCACACCAAGGTTGGCGCCAAACAGGACAGCTGGGAGGCCGCTTTCCCCGCTGCCCCACAGCTGGATCTGGGCTGCGCTGCACAGTTCATAGCCAGTACCTGTGTTCTGAGGCGAGGAGGCCGGAAGCCCCTCGGTCCCTAAGAACCCCGGAGATGACCGGAAACAATCACCTGCAGCCTCCTCGGGACACAAGCAGGCCTGGGGGCAGTGGCTTCCAGGCAGCGCCTGTCTCTGGGAGGACACAGATCTAGGGTTCCCATCTGGAACCGTGGCCTGTGGGGATGTGCACAGGACACCACGGACAAGCCGCGCCCTAGGTGCGTTTCTCTTCAGACACCTCCGTGACACAGCGTCTTGATGCAAAATCTTGAGATCAGGCCTTGTAAGCCCCTGACACTGTTATTTCCTAGCTCATGTGCTTTTCCGTATGTACTTCAGATGCAGTTGGCCGGTTTCTATGAAACAGCCTACTGCATATTGATGGGAGTTGCCATGAATTTATAGATCAATTTGAGGTGAACTGACACTGTAAAAATGCTGAGACTTGAGCCAGGTCTGGTGGTTGCACACCCATAATTTCAGCAATTGAGATTATTGCTGAGGCAGGAGTATCGCCAGAAGTTTGAGGCCAGCCTATATAGTAAGACCCTGTCTCAAAAAAAAACAAAACTGAGATTTCCAATCCATGAATATTTTATACTCATCCAAGTATTTAGGACCTCTTTCATTTCCCTCAGTTATTTTATATAATTTTTTGGTGCCCAGAGTTTACACATATTTTGTAAGATTTATCTCTAATGATTTTATGTTTATGTCATTGGGAACAGTATTGTTTCAATTTCAATTTCTGGTTCTGTGTATGGACTGCATAACATTGGTAATTACTGTTTATTAATCTTGTGTCCTGCAACCTGGCTGATTCACAGATCATTCTAGTAGCTTCTCATAAAAGCATTAGGATTTCTAGGAAGGCAACTAAGGCACATGAAAATAAAAACGGTCCCACTTCTTGTGCAACCTGGGTGCCCCTTGTCGCGCTGTCCTGCCTCACTGCACTGACGACAGCCTCCAGTGTGAGGCTGAATAGAGGTCCGAAGAGCAGGTGATTTTCCTGGCTGCTGATGACGCGTCTTTCACCAATAAGGATGAAATCAGATGCAGTGATTCTGTAGCGAGCTCCTTTATATCCTACTTTGTTGTCAGGTGTCCTCCGGATGGATATCTAGTTCTCTTAAATGCTTTTTTCTACGTATATGGGCACGATCGCATGATGTGTTTGGGGGTGTTTTAATAGAATGACTTACACCAATTGATTGATAATGTTTAACTTTGCATTCTGGGATAATGGCACTGAGTCACGAAGTAGCATCTTTTTTATATAATGTTGGGTTTGATGGGCTGTGATTTTTTTGAATATCTATATTCATTATCTATTCACGTGGTATATGCTGGTCTGTTGTTTTCTTGTGATTTCCTTTTCTCTGGTTTTGGTGTCAGTAATGCTGACCTCAATAATGATTTGAACAATGTTCCCTTCTCTTCTGTTTTCCTAAATGGAACAGTGCAGCAGTGAAGCTCCCTGGGTGTGGGGTGTAACTTGTGAGTGGTTTTTAACGGTGGATCCTATTTCTTTAGTAGACACAAAGATTGTTTCTTCCTGAGTGAGACTTCACAGTCCGTGTCTGTATTTCTTCCAGCTAAGTTTTCCGATCTATTGCCATGGAGTTGATCGTTATTATCCGTTGAGTGGCTGAGGAATCTGCAGTGCTGCCACCTCTCTGGCTCCTGACATTGGAACTTGGCTCCACACTCCAGCCTTGCTTTCAGTTTCACGATTTTTCTCTATTATTTTTCTGTTTTCTATTTCACTGATTTCCATGGTGGCCTCTATTATTTTTCCTTGCTTTGTTTACATTGAGTTTCATTTTCTCACCTTTTTCTTATTTCTTAAAGTGAAAGCCAGTGTTATGGATTTCAGGATTTTCTTACTTTTGAGTATAGGTTTTTAGTGCTAAGCAGGTCAATTCCATACTACTGTAACTAAATTCCACAGGTAGTCTCTGTCAGGTTTTTTTCAATCAGTTTAAAATACTGCCGAATTCTACTTTTTAATTTTTCTTTCAACCAGGGTTATATTAAAGTATGTTATTTGATATTTTCCAAATATTTGGGGATTCTTCAGATACTGTACCTTTTGGGTTTCTTTTCAGACATCTTTGGTGGGCACAGAGTACTGAGAATTACACCCAGAGCCCTTGCCTTTTTATTTTTTATTTTGAAACAGGGTCTCAGTAAGTCACTAAGTTCCCAGGCTAGGCTGGAACTTGGGATCCTCCCGTCAACCTCTCAGTGTGGGAATAGAAGTGTGGACCACCCAGCTCAGACACCTTTCTTCACTTCTGATTTAATCATTATGTGTAGAGAACTTACTATTATTTTGTTCCTCATAAATTTATTGAGACTATGATCCCAAATATCGTCTATCTTGGGCAATATTCCTCATGCACTAGCAAAGAATGTCTGTTCTACAACTGTTAGAAGCGTGGTCTATAAAAGTCAACTAAACCCAAAGAAAAAAAAAAAAAAAAAAAAAACACTTAAAAAGGGGCTGGGGATTTAGCTCAGCGGCATAAGCACCTGCCTTGCAAGCAGGCAGTCGTGAGTTCGGTCCCCGGTACCGATAAAAACGAAAAAGACAAAAAAAAAAAAAAAAAAAAAAAAAAGTCAACTAAACCAAGATTCCTGGTAGTGTTATTTAAGACTTCTATGTCCTTCCTGATTTTATTCATACTTATTTCACAAATTATTCAAAAAAGAATGTTAAGCTCTCTGACTATAATCGTGGATTTGTTTAATTCCCCTTGTGGCTTTATCAGGTTTTTCTTCCAATATTTTAAAGCTTTCTTGTTAGATACATAAATGTTTGGCATTGTTATGTTCCCCTGAGGAACTGGCCTCTGTCATTGTGAAGCAGTGTGTTTAGTTTCTGATAATGTGCTTTGGTATAAAATCCACTTTGATATTAAAAGAACTGCTATGATACTAACATAGATCCCTTCTGATTGGCATTGGTGGTATACCTTTCCCCATCTGCACCAGCTATCCATTGCTGTGTAACAAGTTTGCACAAAGTTAGAGAATTAAAATAACACATACTGCCAGGCCTGGTGGCACATGCCTGTAGTCTCAGCCCTCAGAGGGCTGAGGCAAGATCGCCACAAGTTTGAAGCCAGTCTAGACTACTCAATAAGACTCTGTCTCAACACAGATACAACAAAACAGAAAAACAGCAAATGTCTATCGTCTGACAGTTTCTGTGGGTCAAGAGTTTAGCCATTACTTGGGTGGGCTGTCTGCTTCTGCATCTCTTTAAGACTGCATTTCAGTGATAATCGGGCCTAGCGTATCATCTGAAAGGCTGACTGGGCAAGAAGCCACTGCCATGCTCATACAGTCAAGGGCAGAATTCAGTTCAAGGACAGTTGGGCTGGGCTTCTCAGTTTCTTGCTGGGTACTGACTGAAGAATGTCTTCAGTTCTTTGTTTTCCTAGTCTGTTCTTGCAGCTATGACAACTTGAGTAACTTACAAATAATAGAGATTTACTTCTCTCTGTTCTGGAGGCTGAGATGTCCAGGATCAAGGCACCAGTAGAGGCTGAGTCTGGTTGGGGCCTGTTCTCTGCTTCCAAGATGGCACCTTAGTGCGGTCTCTTCACACAAGAGGAGAGGGGAAGGAAGGAGTGAATTTACACCCTTGAGCTGTCTTACAAGGACACCAAGGCAGGCTGTGAGGGAAGTACTTTTGTGACCTAATTACGTCCCCCACACACGCACAGATACACATGCATGTGCATTAATACTATTGCACTGAGTATTTGGTTTCTATATAAATCTCATGCAGGGATGTAAACATTCAAGCCACAGCCCTCCTGACCCTCACCACAGCGACTGTGAGCACTGCCCACGTGGCCCCCAACATCTATATTTTCTTCATTCTGAAGCTTTTTGGTTTGTTCTTGTTGTTTTTATTGCTGCAGATGGGTTGCAGCTATTCCAGCAATATTTGTCCAAAACCTTCTTCCTTCTTCACTCAGTTGCATGTGCACTTTTGTGTGGTTTGTGCTGCACTGGACCTGGGCTCTGCTGTCAATGTGCTCACAGTTTGGAGGGGAGCAGAGGATCATCATACAGCAGAGAGTGAGCCACACCCAGGCCCAGGAGTCTGCAGAAACACCCATGCATAGTGGGCGAAGGTGTGGGCTGGTGGATTTCTACTGGAAATTTCTAGGACAGTACCATCGCTTTTCTAAGGGATAAACGTCACCCAAATAAATTCTAGAAATCTCTCATCATATTAAAAAAGCAGGCAAAATTACTGGCCAGTTGACTATTGATCACATTCAATTTTGAGCACATTTTCATAATGTAACAGCCACAAGGGCCTGTTTCATCCAAGGAACTTAAGTAAACCCTCGTTTGAACCACAGTCCCCGTACTTAATACCTGTGCCACCACAGACAAAGTGCTTGGTTTTTCTGCATCTCAATATTCTCTTTATAAAATAGGGCAACCATGGTGTTGGCATAGGATGTTCTGAGGATTCAGTGAATTATTACAGGCAAAATGCTTCATAAAGCACTCGGTAGGAATGATGCTTACTATGATTCCTGAAGTCTTGTGTGCAATCACTGGACTTGTTTTGTGGGGGCTGCAACAGGACTTCAGTTTAAAATTAGTCACAGGCTTTGTTTCTTTCTGGTCTCTCCACATTTGTTAGACATCTATGATTTGTGATGTATTTGCTGTAATATCCTTGGTCAAGAACATCACTGATGATTACAGCACATTCCTACAGGAAATACAGCCCACTTGATGATATTCCATATTTAAAGATATACCATGCCCCACTCCCCAAAATCCTGCCTTCATTTCTTTTCTCTTGTTTAAGTGTAAGAAAACTTAAAGGCAACACGATACCCTAGAGCGGGTCCTACAGAACATGGACATTAGTAGACCTGCTAAAGTCCAAACAATGCCTGCAGTTTAGTTCGCTGCACTGCATGAACGTTAATTTCCTTTTTTTTTTTAACTGGGGATCAAACTCACTGCCTCACACTTGCTTGCCAGGCAGGCGCTTGTGCCGCTGAGCTAAATTCCCAGCTCCACCAATGTTAATTTCTTAACTTTGGCAAATGGATCATAAAACATAAGACATTAATTTAAATGGAAGCCAAACCAAGGATATTCGGAAATCTTTCCACTCTTCTGTAAATGCAAAATAACTTTTAAGGAGGAAAGATTTTTAATTTTATTTTATTAGAAACATAATTGCTGTGCCTGAGATTTAGTTCAGAGGCATAAGCAACTCCCTGGCAAACCGGAGGTCATGAGTTTGATCCCCAGTACAAAAAGTAAAAAAAGATAATTGCTTTTTAGTGAAGAATGAGAATGCACCACCTACTCAGAGCACAAAACAAACACAAAATACTATGAACCCTCACCACATATCTTAGAATATTCCAGCAAACTCACCTCTGGACGTCACGAGGAGCATAGGAGCCACTATAGAAATTAATTTCCAGGCTTTGGCGGGGTTCTCAGAACTCACACGGGTCTAGGACATTGTTTGGTAAGGACTCTGAAAATTCTTAGTATGGAGGTGAGGTTTTTAATCCCCTCTCCCTCTTGCCCCCCCCCCCTTTTCTCTCATTTCCTCTCTGTGTTCCTCTGAATCTTTCTCTTTGTTTCTCTCGGGAATCTTGATTCACTTAGACCCTGGTGACTGGGGAAAAGTTTAAGTCAAGTGATGAATAAACCGTAGAGAGCTCACTTAGAACCCCACACACAGCGATGATTATAATGGAGAGAGCCCGTGGGCTCCCCTGAACACCTCCACAATAACCGAGCCGACCGCCTTGAAGGATGAAACGTTAACAGATGTCAGCACGGACTGGAGGGTCCATTTGGGCTTTTCAGCTCTAAAGAGTTCCCTAAAGTTAGACTCTGAGGAGGTCTGGCTTCAGGGAGTATAAACATTATCACTTTGACAAGAAAGAGCCACCTTCTCTGGAATCTTTTTATACATAGTAGATTTTAGGTCATCCTTAATTTTTTTACCTCACAGTAGAGAGGGGGGTCGTTGACCTACATACGGAGTCATTTCATTTTCCTACTCTGATGACAATGGGCTCCACACCTAAGGGACCCGTCTCTGCTCCAGCCCCTTTTAGCTGGCAATTCTCCATGGGCTCAGGACTTTTACACCTTTGAGTCTCTGAGTGCCTGGGATCTTAAAAAAAAAATGATCTGTGCTTCCTTCCACCCAGCAAGCTTCAGAATTCAGAATTCAACACACAGAAAGGAATATCGGAGCTTTAATCTAGGGGCTTTTGAAGAGATTTTCCCAAAAAGAAAAGTTCAGTAAAGTTACTCTCTTCGCATTAGTAGCCTACATGCCAGCCTCACCCTATTTATTACCACCAAATCCTCTCCTGACCCTTTTTTTTTTCATTCTAAAATAATTAAAATAAGAAGAGAATCTGTTAAGTCCTGATTCTTTTTTCTGGAATATAGCTGTCTACTTAAACAAAAGCCAGGACAATTTGCTTCCTTCATGGACATATGCCACAGCATCAGTGGCTATCCTGTTTGTACCAGTTGTGTCAACTCCACGAAATGGGAAATAATTCATAAGCCATAGCTGTGAGAGCAGCTAATTAGCTTAGGGGAAAGCAAACATCACTGAACAAAATCAACAGATGATGCTTTTCTAGTTCTGACCAAACAGGCTGAACTCTCGGCAGAGAGAAATGAATGAAGTCCAGCGGTGTCCTGGACACCACAGCAATCAGTTCTAGGACCTCTGGGCAGTGAACTCTGTGATGCTCAAATCCTTCCTATAAAAACAGTGTAGGATCTGCACCTGAACTGCACATATCCCAACAGACCTTAAATCCTCTCTAGATGACTGATAACACCTAAAACAATGTAAATGCTATGTGAGTAGTTTTTATACATCTTGTCTGCAGAATACTGACAAGGGAAAATGTCCACACAGGTTTCTTTCAGATGCAATTTTTTAAAATTTTTATTTTGTGTTTTTTTTAAACACAAAGAGACAGTATTGCTATACAGTGCAGGCTGGCCTTGAGCACACTTTTTAGCCCAGGATGGTCTCGAACTTGCAACGATCCTCCTGCCTCAACCTCCCGAGTGCTGGGATTACAGGTGTGTGCCACCATCCCAGCAGATACAATCATTTTAAATATCCACAGGTGGCTGAATCTGTGGACACACAACAATGGATGTGGAGGACTGGCTATGTTATTTCCTCTGAGGCAAAAAAAAATAAAAATAACATAGTCCTCTGGTCAGTACTGGAGCTCAGCTCCCTCCCCCCAACCCCACACACCTCTGGCAGCCAGTAGGAGGTTTACCTGTCTTGGATGCCCAGCTCACAAGCTCTGATCTAGAAAAGAGCCCACTCCTTCCACACCCTGGACAAGCCCTTGATTCATTCCTCAAGTGGAAAACAGGAAGACAAAGTCTTATTCATCAGGCATACAAAGCATTGAAGAAATACTGCAGATAACTGACAGAGCTTTGATTAGACACCCGCTGAGAGATACACAGGTGGCCAGCAAGCCAATGAGAGGGTGCTTGGCATCACAGGTCACCCGAGACACAGGAGTCAAAGCCACAGGGAAACATTCACTCCATCATCTGTGGCACAGAACCAACTACAAAAACCTGACAACACTAAGGACTGACCAGAACATGGGACACCTAGATCAATCACACATTGTTGCTGGGTATATAAATGGTATCACTTTTTGGGAAATGTTTTGGCGGTTTCTTATCAACACATACCTACCTGCAGTTCCACAGTTCCACTTCTAAGTCTTTACCTAAGAAAAATGAGAATGAAGGTTCACAGGAATAGCTATACCAAAAAGGTCCACAGCTGATCTACTTTAATAGTCTAAACGCAGACACACCAAATGCCCATCAGTACCACCAGGAAAATGGGTCAGAAGGAGAGGTTTGTCTGTACAATGGAATAGCAGCAATAAAAAAAATAAAAAAAAAAAAGACCTCCTCTGGGCATGCAACAATATGACAAATGTCAGAAACACCGCATTAAGCAAAAGGAGCCAGATGCAAAAATGCAGAAAATTCTAGAAAAGACAAGATTGTTCCATGGTGAGAGAAGTCAGAGCAGTGCTTGCTATAGAGTGAGGATGGAGTGGTACTGAATGCAAGAGGGCTCCCTGGAAAGATGGAAATAGTCTCCACCTTGAGAAGCTTGTCCTCAACTGGTGCCTGGGAAATCCTCACTTCTCAGTCACCTCTGTTGTCTGGGGGGCTTCAGTAGCTGGTGATTGCCTCACTGCTTTCTGCCCTTCCCAATGTTCTAGAAACCCTGCTGAGAAAACCCATCCACCGGCTGGTCCGATGGCAGTGGGTTATCAGAACTTATTAACATTAGTGTCACTAAAGTTGGTATACCACCCCCCCCCACTGCTAAATTTGACTGGCTTTAAAAAAAAAAAAAAAAAGATAAAAAAAAAAAAAAAAAAGAAAAGAAAACCCATCCACCCCAGCACTGGCCTTACAGTCAGGGTGGTTATGCTCTGTGTCCGCCATCTTGGGTGCTCCTGTGACCCAGGACACCACCACCATGATGCCTGCTGGCCTTCGTTATAGCAAACTTGTTTGTGCTCGGGTCTTGTCTCTCAAGTCCAGACCAAACATAGAACCACCCCACACCCAATGGTGTCACTGCCTGCCACACCACAGCCACCAAAGCAATGGGAAATGATTGGTTAGATGCCATTGGATCCAGTTCTGGGAGAAGCTCCTCCTGGACATGCCCTTCAGATGACCCTCAGGTTTGAGGGCTCTAAATTACCCCTTGGGGACAAACTGAGGGTGTTCTCAGTTAGATCTTGGTAATAATACAAGCATCTCAAGCTTATAACAAATTCACATTAGGTGTGCAGATATGGGGTTGGGCTGGTTTTTCTTTTTTTCTGTTTGTAACCTCTTCCCCAATTCTCCATTAGAAGAGTCCCTATAAATAACTTTCATTTTTACCAAGTGCTCTCCAAAAGGGAAAATACATTATATATCGACTGACATGTTGGTTATGCAAGTGAATTCCCATGTCAAATCCACTCAACTGTACTTTTTAAGATCTGTGTCTTTCCCTGAATGTAAGTTTTACTTTATTTTGAAAATACATGCACTCTTTGTCCCTTCCAAGTCAAAGCTCCCCTGCCCGTGCTGTCTTTTCCCTTCTTTTTCCCCCCGCCTCTCCCTCACTCTGAGTCTTCCTCTTGCTGTCATCTGTTGAGGAGGGGACACTGCCCAAGCTTCCAGAGGCCACCTGCTCTCTCTCTAGTGACATGTGGGAGGAACAGTGGAGCAGATTTCTGAAATCTTGATCCCTAAATCATGTCTTGCTTGGCCAGCGTGCAGGGTTCCATTTGCAATCTGGGGATCATTTTCCCAAAATATCATCCTCCACCACAAGTATCTGACACACTGGGAAGACATCAAATGACAGCCCCTAGGCTGGACCCGGAATGCTGCAAGTGGCCGATAAAGTTCTCTGCCATCTCCCCATGTCCCGAGAGGATGGGTCCATTCACATCAGCTGTTTCTCTTGGCAATCTCATGGCTTAGCATTGCAGGAGAAATGGAGAGAGAATACCAAGTAGAAAGTGGGGGATGGCGGATCCCCAAAGGAAAGCCCCAGCAGACGGTCCAGGGAAATAACATGGAACCACAGCTCCATCAACATCTCAGGGATGTGGCTTCCCCGTCCTTCATTCTGAACCAGCTGGGGAATCAACGCACAGGAGGGATGTGGGGTCCAACAGCTTCATTAGGAAACACGGCTGCATTTTCCTCCCGAGCCCCCTGCCTGGGCTAACACCCACGGCATCCAGACAGTGACTTCTGTCCCTGGTCCAGCACCCAGCTGTGTGGCCTGTTCCCCTGAGACCTTCTCCAGCCCAGCTGTTCCATGTCCAAAGAAGCAGTAACAATGAATAGAAAGGATGATCTCCTAACACCATTACTCTGCCACAGGACACGCTGCTTGGCATGACATCCTCTGTGTATCACCAAGGACTCAACTTTGCCCACAGAAGGGCAAGCCAGGCTGTCCAGAGACTCCAGGGACCTGGGCTAGAGAAACCACAGCCCCGGAGCCAGAGGCTTCCTTAGTTTTTCTCACAAAGTACTTCTAAGCAACGTCTCTTTCCCCTCCAAGAAAAAAATTTCAAGTGAAGTTTTCACCTTGAACTTAGCTGTAGTTCAGTCCTTTGTCATCACTGTTGTGTGGCTTATACAGCAGGTGCACACTCATTCCAATGGTGGCCGGCATTCACATCCCAAGCTGGACGCACTGCGAGGCCACTGTCACATCCCAAGTCCTACCCACTAGACCACCACTCAGACTTTGAATCTGCCAGGTAGGTGTGGACGCCTGTCACCCCAGCACTCTGGAGGCTGAAGCAGGAGGATCACTGTGGGCTGGAAGCCAGACTGCCCTACCTATCGAGTTCAAGGCCGGCCTGTACTACATGGTGAAAGACTGTCTTCGATAATGACTGTGGTGACAATTGAAAACTGAATCCACACTGAACACTGGAGAGAATGAATCCATCATGCAGCCCTGCCAGGAGGACTGGGTGAGAGACAATTCCTGTGTCTGGTCCATGCTTCTGTCCAGGAACTCTCAGGAGTGCTAAGAGAAGAAGCCACAGGGTCCATGCTCGCTACTGAAGGCATGAACAGGTAAGCGTGTGAGTGAAGAGCTCAGTGATAACTCATGGGAAATGCCTTGTGGGTAAATGTAGCTGTGCAGAAAATGCAAAGGCGATAGGGGTTTCCCGGGTCCGTTGCACCCCCACAGCACCACCACTACATATGCCTGCCACAGCAAGGTCACGGGAGGCCTGTGTGGGCCCAAGGAAGGAGGCAGCAAGGCAAATGAGACCGACCCAAAAGCCACACGGGGCAGCCCAGGCTTCTGCTCTGCTCCTCCTGGCTGCAAGGCCTTGTATGAGTCACTGGGCTTCTTTCAAGCCTCAGTTTCCCTAAGTGCAAATTCCCCCTGCACCAGAGCTCCTGCAGAGGGTGCATGGGAGCAGAGCAGACTCCTCTTCGGGAAGGAATTAAAATGACATTGACTCGACAGCCCTCGATGGCCCCCTCTCTATCCACTCCTGCCTGTGGTTCAAGTGTCTTTCTTTGTACTGTCAGGCTTGGGACAGGTAATAGCTGTCCACAGTCACTGAAGACAGAGCGAGGCATGTAATGGGGCTGGACTATGTCTGGCCAAGCTGCTTCACACCAGAGGCTGCTGGGAGCATACCATGTCCCCTAAATCTCTGTGAGATGCAGACACAGAGTTCTGACATCCTCCAATGCCATCCTTGGTTCCCGACAGACCCACTCTGCACTGGCACCCCGCCTTTCTGACTTCCGCCTGTCTGTCTGAGTGCCAGGAAACCTGCTCACTGGCCCCACCTGGAGCAAAGGCCTGGGCCATTTCTGCTTCAGCAGAGACACATACACAGCACCAAAAGGGCAAACATGTCTAAGGAAAGCCCTAGGTCCCCAATGGGGTCTAGGAGGCCCCCACTTCTCTGCCAGCCTGGCTTCCGCTCTCCTCTCAGTATCACCAGACCTGTGGCCCAAGGCTGCTGCTGATGCCCAAACCCATTCATTAAAAAGTCAAGGGTTCCATAGCCTGGAAAGCTGGGCTGACTTCCCGAGAGTCCTCGAGCCATCTCAGGCCAGGAGAGGATGCTCCGTGATTAATAATATCTGTTGTCCTTATTTCAAACCATCACTCTGAATTGTTTTGGACAGTTTGAAAACATAGGCAGGCAAAAGAAGTCAAAACCCCTGCGATCCCATCCCCGGGAGAGAAACGCGTATTGCCCACACAGAAGGACGTCAGGGTGGCTTTCTACATCGAGACCACGCCATTGTGGTTTGTAGCCTAATGGCACTGTAAAGCTGCACACAGGTCTTTCCGTGCCATCCCATGGGCACTCGTGCCTTCATTTCCAATGATGCCTTTGTTTCCAATGCCTGCCTGGCACAGACGGACACTAACACACACTTGTCAATTTGTCCTGTTGTTTTTCTCCTCGCCTCTGATCCTACAACAGAAACCACTGCCCACCACCACAAGTGTGAAGGTTTGGGTGATTAGAAGCTCTTCATTAAAAACAAGAAAAGCACACACAGCCCTCTGGTGGGAAGGGGGCAGTACCCCCAACCTTCTGAGAGGGCAACCTGGCCATTAGCCAGTGAGGGAGTACTGGCTGTATCCCCAGTGGACGTCCTCAGAGCAGAGATGCCTTTAAAAAAAAATAATAGAAGGAAAGGTTGTGTAATTGTTTGTGAGGCTCCGCGGCAAATGAGATGGAGCCCTTGATTTCTTACCTCCTGCGGCAAGTTCAAAGTTCCTCCCAGAGAGGCGAGCAGGAAGTGGTGATTGTAAAATTTGCATCCTGTTTCAGCGGTTATTGTCCCAAGGGACGTTCCCCACTACATTCTGTTTGTCTGTAAAGATCTTTCGCCCACAACCTGCCACTTCTCCCAATATTGCTGATATGGAAGCCAGAGAAACACTAAGGGGAGTGAAGAATACTGGAGTCCTAGAACAAATATAAGCAGACGGAAGGGCAGCCACTGTCAGCCCTGGGGCCCTTGGGACAAGCTGGTTCAAAGTCCCAGTTAGGTAAATAAGGGGAAAAGCAGCAAGGAGAGAAAAAGCCGATTGTTGTTAATTAACGAAACCCATTTGTTCCACACACTTTCAGGGGATGCTAATAACCGGTTAGGTGCTGTAGGCATTGTGAATCAGACTAACAAAAGCCCCACTTCCACACCCAAGGCACTAGCAGGGTAAGGCGACAAGATGCCAACAACTTGGGAGACATGGTGTGACAAGCGTCAGGCGGGGGTCCATGCAGGCAAGGCACACACAGAGGGAGGTAGGTGGCACTGGGGAGGCTTCCGAGAGGAAGGATGGGGATGTAGGGGCCATCAAGGGAGCCAGGTGTCCCAGGAAGAAAGTGATTGTGTGTACGGAGTCCCCGGGGCAAGAAATGGCAGGGTGGTCCCAGGAGCCACCCTAGGCAGGCAGCACTGAGCAAGAGGGTGCAGCCTCAGGAGGAGAAGCTGCTGAGACCCAGGACCTGGCACCCTGGGAAGGAGGTGTTTCATGTAGCTGCAAGAGGAACTGCTGGGTTGTAAGCAGGCCGATCCACACTAGCAAGACTCTGGGAGACAGGGAATCGGCCAGAGTGGAACAATAGATAAATGAGTAACTTGTAACACTGCAGCAAATAGTGACCTGGCCTTGAAAAGGACCGTGACACAGCCAATGGGGGAAGGGAGCCACTCCAGGGATTATTAAAGAGATGGTGCCAACCAGGCTATACAGCCAATTGCCACTGGGACTAACGGAGACAGAAGGATGGAGAGAGGCAAAGAGCAAGTCACTGGCAGAACAAGGTCTCCAGGGAGGCTGACAAGGATGCCATGTGGGAAAGGTCCTTCCACAGACTCAGGGCGGGCCACAGAACAACAGGTGTAGAACAGATTCCAGTAGTGCTGAAACAGACTCATCTGTAAGAGGCAGGCAGGCCAGGGAGTCCCCAGGGATCCCACTCCCTAGGGAACAGGAGTACACAGCTGAGAGGAGGACGGCAGGGTGGTAGGCAAGGCTCCAGGATAGAGCACAGGACTGTACCAAAGAACAAGGTTGATCACCACACTCTTCCATCATGCCCTTCTGCCTGGAACCGGCCAACCATGGACTGAACCCACTAAGACTGTAAGCCCAACTAAACCTCTTCTCCACTCAGCTGTGGACGTCAGGTATTTTGTTCCATTGAAAGGGAAATGACTAATACAGTGAGGCATGGGGAGCTGGCCTTCAACAGTGAAAATCAGCAATTAACTGAAGGTCCTTGCAGCCAGCTGAGACAGAGGCCAGTCCCTCAATTCCAGCAGAAGACTTGTAACACTCTACCAAGAGATGACTCATCCTCAAAAGCAGAGTGACAGGAGTCACAGAGGAAGGGAGCTGTGCAGAAGAGTGATCACAGTGCTGTCCAGGAAGGAAGGCAAGTAGGATGGGCCAAGGGAGACAGATGTGAGGACAGGGACTCAGGGCTACTACAGCAGCAGTGGCCACTGTGGCAGCAAGCACTGGTGAGGAAGAAGGGCTATGGACTGTGATCTGCAGTCAGCTGACTGAAGAGTCAGACACCAAACCTGGGGCAGCCTGGAGGTGGTACTGTACAAGGGGTGATGCAAGGTAGCTGACCGAAGTGTCCATGGAGGACAAGGTGCACTGGAAGGGCCGTGACTGACCCCACAGGCCTGGGGCAGACAGAGCTGCCCACTGGGTGCCTGGCCATAAGGTCTTCATGGGCCTGCCTGGCCAGCTGCCACCCTCTGAGCACTGGCCAAGCTGCTGGGGAGCCCACTACTGAGGAGAGGCACTGCTACCTGGAGCCAGTCCCTCTTGGCTCCAGCTAGTGACACTGGAGGCAGCAGAAGACCCAACATCAAGGGGAGACAGCCATCTTGTAAGGGTACCCAGAAGTCTCAAAAGACTGGTGGGGGATTTGAGCCCAGCCAAACTCCAGTCTCATCAAGAGAGTCTGGTTGGAGGCAGGGATCCCCCCTTAGGGTTGGTGTGTCCCACTGATGTTGGAGGAGCTGCCTGAGAATTCCAGCGGGAGCTGGGGCTCAGGACATTGAGTCCTCATGGGGGAGCAAGGCCAGCTGCCTCCCAGAGTTCCCAAAGTCAAACCTTTTCCGAGAGAAGCACAGCTCTGCCAAGAACTTTCGGTGCGACCAAGAGCGTGCAACCAGCCCGTCCACACTCGTGGACCGCATCACCTCCCCAAGTGGTTCCGGTTCATCTTGCCTTGTAACTGAGCTCTCACGAGGTGTCTCCGGCATTTTCGACCCCTGGTAACCCGCAGAGCCCCCTTCCGTGTTCGCCACAATCTTACTTTTTCTCAGCCCAGTTGGAACTCCCACGACCTTGGCACAGGAGCCCAAACTGCACACCCTTTTTCTTGAGGTCCTCAACATTTAACTGGGATAACTTGCCCCATAAATGCCAGCCAGGGGGTAGTGGGTCGGGGTGCAGGAGTGGGTGCTGGGCATAGATGCTGCGCCCTGGCCCTTGCCCACCTCTGTGCCTACCTTGGCCTCCCCACAGGTGTGCACAAGTGCTGCTGGAGTACGGCGCCTCGGTACAGAGAGCTGGGGGCGCGGGCCAGGACACCCCACTGCATGTGGCAGCACAGCACGGCCTGGACGACCACGCGCGCCTCTACCTGGGCCATGGTGCGCACGTGGACGCGAGGAACAGCCGCGGTGAGACAGCACTGAGTGTGGCGTGCGGTGCGGCACAGAGACTCGAGGACCACGAGTGTGGCCTGCACCTGTGCGCGCTACTCCTACAGCACGGCGCGGCAGCGGATGCGCGCGACGAGGACGAGCGCAGCCCACTGCACAAGGCCTGCGGCCGTGCGCACCACAGCCTGGCGCGCCTGCTGCTGCTGAACGGCGCCGACACAAGCGCGCTCGACTATGGGGGTGCCTCACCGCTGGCCCACGCGCTGCAGAGGGCTGCCTGCGCGCCCCTGGCTGAGGCACAGCGCACAGTGCAGGTGTTGCTCAACCACGGTTCCCCCACCTTGTGGCCTGATGCCTTCCCCAAGGTAAGGGCGGTCAAAGCGCACCCTTGGGGTTTTGATACCAGGTCCCGGGCCTGGAGGAGGAAAGCGTGCTGCGCTGTGAAACTTCCATGGGTCCAGACCTCGCCTGGGCAGCTTCTGGGGTGGGAGAGTTTGCACTTACACCAGCCTCCTAGGTGAGGTCAAGGCTGCTCTGGTCTTGGGACCCCTCTTTGAGGTGCAGGGGTTTAGGAACCTCCTCTTGGCTGGGGTCACCCAAAAAGTAAGAGGCTGCATTGCCCATAAGTAGACCAGAATGTGCTCTTCCAAAGTAAGCCCTTGGGGACACCTGGCACTTTCATGTAATGCCCTCCAAATATCCTGTTAGCGCAGCTTTTCAGAGCGATGAAGGTCAACCTTCGTTGCATCTGGCATCTGATCTGGAACAAAATTGCCCCACCTGATTGTCCACCTTGTTAACAGTGGCACTTTACACCTCTGCGTGCGTCTCTCCTTCAGTCCCCGCCCCACAGCCCTGCCGTCCACCTGGCAAACACTGTCCCCCTCTACCGGGGTGACATGCCCCATCCAGGTTACCACTCGGTGGAGACCTCAGCTCTCTGCCTGGAGTTTGCTCTCACAGCTTGACCCTAAGAAACTTGGCACTTTTTCCACCTGCCCGATTTACCCTGAAACAATAATGAGTTGCCCATCAGAAAAAATACCCAAAAGGTGGAATGGGTTTGCAAAAGTTCCCTAAACATTGGCCGGGAGAAGAGAATATCTTCCTCCAAAGAGTTCACTGAAGGGAATCGTTCTATTGGGTCTAAAATTTTGGTGTACTCAATTTAAACATTACTGCTGACACCCAGGACACACCAGTCACCTACAAAAAATGTATTTTGGCCTGGTGATTTTTGAACAGATACCAGAAAAGTGATTACCCTAAAGAGCAGCATTTTCAATGGCCTGAAATAGAGTGATTCCCATGTTTTTCTCAAATGCTTGCTGGGCAGTGTAGACAGGTTCAGAGCAAAGTGCGTGTCTGTACACGGAGCAAGAAAAGTGGAAACCACCAGACCACACCCCAAGTGTCCTCACTTAAAAAACAGTGATCCTCTTCAGATGCTGTCTCACCCTGGCCTTACGTCATGTCCTGTGTGGCTCTGCCAATACACGGATTTCTGTGTGGCAGACTCTGGATCTGGTGGGGAAGATGCCAGCATTCTTGCATTCTGCAAGACCTGCTCCACTCATAACTGATGCCCTAACATTTCCGGTTTCTTAGCTCCCTACCCTGTACCTTGGCATTGTGACTCCTCCACTTCTCAATTCAAGTTGTGTCTACATTAAACCCAGATGTATCCCTCCACCCCTGTTGATACAGAAAACTGCAGGGCTATGGAAAGTGAAATATGCACTCCTCGGGGTGGGCCCCCAGGGGAACTATTGAGGGAGGTCTCTCATAAGGAAAAAGAAAGGAGTCAGTGTGCTTCAGGGGTGATGAAGAACAGTGTTTTGTTAATTAGTTTGCTTGATCTTTGCCCAGGTTTCGGCTTTGAGGGCAGCCTCTCCCTAGGTGTCCCCTCTGGTGGCCTGAACTGTCTCCAAGGCGACAGGAATTCTGCCATGACCTGGAGATGCAGGATAAGGCCCTTTATGGATCGCCCAGAGCTCTGTTCTGGGATCCCTCCCCAGTGCTGCATCAGCCACACATGAAAGACGTGTACTCAGCTCCCACTCGCTGTCCAGGCCAGGCAGCATTGGGGTCTATAGAACAGTGTTAGAGCAGGTATGGGGGGTAGTACTTGGCCCTTTGTGATAGCCTGATTTCTAGTTGATTCCACGCCATTGAGGAAAGAATTGGATTTTCTCTGAGAAACCTGGTTACCCGGATGCTTTCACGAGAAAGCACTGCCCACTACTACCTGCGATGGGCTTAGGACAGGCAGACCTTCAATCAGTGCTGACTGCATGTGGGGGACTCCAGCAGCTCCAGACGGCATGCCCTGTGCTGTCTCTGGACCAGCACCATCTCCCCTCTTTGCACTGACACCCTTGCACCTCTAGGAGGCACCTGGCCAGCATGCCTATCCCAATTGTAAGGATCCTTGGAGAAGTGATGTTCTAACCTTGCTTTGGAACAACCAGACAAAATGCCATGGAGAGTTGAAGACAGCATCTTCCTCTGCTCAGGGTCCCCATGAGTGTCCCCCAGGGAAAGGGTCTGATCACCAGGCAGGACATCAGAGGGACAGTGTAGCCAGAGCCCAGGACACACATGCTCTTGCATGCAGAATTCAGCCACAGCAAGGACAGCCTGGACTCCAGGGTGTCACAGAGCACATGGTCCTTGGACAGCAGCCGTGCTTTAAATAGATGTAAGGAGACACCCGTGGAGCTCAGAATTACTGAGGCAAAAGATTTCCTGGAGAGCTGTGACATAAATCACAGTTCATGCCCAGACAAGAGCGCTGTCCCCCCAGCAGGGGGACATAGAGCCTCCCTCTAAGCCTGACGTGGGGCAGAGCCTCCAGAACCAAAAGGGTGGCCCTGCTTTGGAAGCCAGCATGTTGACAGTGCCAGGCCAGTCTGCCCAGTGCCCACTGGTTCCTGCCAAGGGCAGAGACACCCAGCCCAGGCACCGATGGCCCACTGCAGCTGGGTTTGGATTCTGGATGCTGTCAGGGCAGGACCTAGTGCCCAGGGGCAGAGAGACCCCTGGGAACGTGGGGCCAGCCATGTCAGGCTCTGACCTTGTGCACTTCCTGCCTGGTTTGGAATGAAAGGCGCTGCTCCCTGCTTGCCCCTTCTGACCTGGAAGAGGAATCCCAGAAGCAGCAGTGAGGCCCAAGTCCGTGGCTCTGCTCCTCCCAGCTATTTCAAGAGCGCATCTCTGGTTCAAGCCAACGAGAGAAGGTTGGGGCTGCAGACAGTCTGGGAGGGGCTCATATCCAGTCCTCTCTACAAGGGACACAGCCTCTATGGTCACAGAGCTGGAGGCAACAGCCGAAGTTCCTGGGCCTCAACCACTACCCTCTCAGCCTTTCCTGCTACGTTCAGGTGGGAGCTGCCATTTGTCCCCTGGTACCACCTCTTATCCAGGAGATTGTCATTTGCATTCAACCCATGTGACCAGCTCACCCCCAATGCTCACCCCCAGCTGTGCCCCTGTCCAAACCTTCTCCAGCCTGAGGAGCCACAGCGAGTGGGACTGTACCTACAGGTGGCCCTGAATAACTCAGATGGAGACTGGCCCGTGCACCAGGGGGTTGGGGGACAGCAGCATCCCTGAGTGATTTCCCCCAAACCAATAGGGGTATCCCCTTCCCAGGGCCATCTCTTAAGTGCTTAGTATCCATTCAACAAATGTTTCTTGGAAGCTTCTGTGCTGGAGTTACAATGGAGAATAAGAGTATATGTACTTCCTGCCCATGTGGCGCTGCCTTGTGGGCAGTTAGACACACAGGCATACACACACACACACACACACACACACACACATGTGCACACACACACCCCAGTGCAAAGCTGCCATGGTAAGAAGCATTGCAAAGCCAAAAAGCACATTGTCATGGAGGTGCCAGGTAGGGCCAGATCTGCCTGAGCATGTGGTGACTGACCAGCACCAAAGCCAAAGACAGAACTATGTCCAATGGAACGGGATTCCAGGCAGAAGGAACAGTGTGAGCCAATGTCCTGGGGCAGAACATGGCTTGCAGTATACACAGACAGGAAGAGGACCAATAGCTGGGGGAACCAGGAAGAGGAGCTTGCAGAAACTCTCCAACAAGGGAAGGCCTTCGTTAGAGAATTGGGCCTTTGCCTGGAGGACAGTGGATGTCTGCTCTGTCATTTTAAGTGGAGAAGGTGACATAATCAAATTTGCGTTTGCAAATGATTTCTCTGCTCCAGAGAACACTCAGAAGAAGAGAAAGCCACAGGCAGTGTGGGAATCAGGGGAGGGGGGCAGATGGCTTGAACAGGGAGGGTGGAGGTCGGTGGGGAAAAGGACAGATTCTAGAAGCATCTGCAGACTCCTGGCCTGGTCTCCTACTAGACATGGATGATGCTTAAAAATGAATGGGTATTGGTGCGCACCTCCAATCCCCATACTCAGGAGACGGAGGCAGGAGGATTGACACAAATCTGAGGCTAGACTGGACTACGCAGCAAGACCCAGTCTCCAAAAACCATAAAAACAAAAACACAGAACTCGCTCCGTCTCATTTACGTCTTCATCTAATTCAAGAACGAGGCCAAGTGACTTCACCCATCCACCCCAGACTCACAGTGTCCCGGTGCAGACTCCCGGGCAGTGGTAGTCAAAAGCCAGGCCTGCATTTCCTGCACGGCTCGCTCGCCCCGGGGAGGGGCGACGTGGGAAGATCTCGCCTGTTTTCTTGCCCTTGTTTGATTCCTCCATCTACATAGAGCGCACTGTGCCTGTGTGATTTTTCCCCTTAATTTTCTTTCTGCCGCCTCATTAGCTGAAGAGAGGGCGCGTGGACGCTAATGACATCAGCATGTCAGAGTAATGTGGCAGCCGCCTCTCTGCAGACAGCGAGGAGGCAGCGGAGATTTTTAAACTGTGTTGGCGTAAAAATAATGAAGGCAGCCAGCTGCCTAGCAAACGTGAGGGGCACGACACAGAGGGGCGGGGAGCCCCAGAGAGGTGGAACAGAGGAGACAGAAAATGAATTCCCAGAGACAGGCAATAAGACTTTGTCACAGTCTGTGACCCGGGGGAGGGGGTAGGGGTAGGAGTAGGTAGCGCCACAGCTGTGGCACCAGGGAAACAGCCCTGCCCAGGCGAGGACAGGCTGGGGACAGGCAGGGAACAGCCACACTGCGTGTGGTCCCTGAGAGCCATGTAATGTCTTGCAAAGAAGTGATGGAGCCGATCAGGACCACTGTTTAACGTTGAGGTTAGCAAGGCCTAAGGAGGCAGGAAATGCCCAGGACACAGTCTAAATAGGACCAGAGCAGGACTGGGGGACTGGGGCCATCCCTCCTGGCATGATTCCCCCCCCCCAGCAGAGGAGGGGGTTCCTGAAACAGGAGGAAACGGCGCAGTCTCGAGGCTGCATGTGTCAAGGATACGTGGGTGGCGAGGCGCAGGGCTGCCCAGGCCGGTAAGATGGGCCCAGGGCCCACATGCTCCGTCTGCAGCCCAGCCTCTGTGCTCCCTCTGCCTCACTGATTCTCGGTGGTCTGCTTAAGCCCAACTCGGTGCCGGTGGTAGATTGGGGGCAAGGGGAAGGTTGGGGGAGGAAATGGAGATGATAATTCTGCAGTGTCGATGTGACAACCCATTTCAGAGGAGCAACAGTCTAGTCCTGTCTTCCTAGAAATGTGTTTGAGAACAGAGACGGAAGGAAAAAAGGGACAAAAAAGAAGGCAGGAGAGAAAGGCGGCAGCATCAGCCCCAGCCCCAGCCAGATGCCTCCCATCTGCTGTCGCTCCAAGCACCGCCATGAGTGCCCGAGCATCAGGCAGACCTCACCAGCCAGTAGGACCACTTACGGGGTTGTCATGCACTCGAGGAGGTGGAGCAAGGACAAGGACAGAGGTGGAGATGGGGACTGGGCTGCAGAGCCACCCATGGAGTCTGTTAGGAGGAGGCTGCAAGCTGAGGCCACAGGTGCGCCTGGGAACGGGTCAGTCCTGCTCGGTCAGCGTTCTCCACTATGCCCACCCCAGCCTCCAGGGGAACAAAGAACAGGACCAGGACTCTCCCACACATAGTTTACATCTGGTTCCCCACTTCGTCACAAAACTAAAGAGTGGAGAAGCCAGATGTGACGGTGCACACCTGTAATCCCAGCACTCTACAAGCCTGAAGCAAGAGGATCACAAGGTTCAGCCAAGCCCAGGGAATTTAGGGCAATCTTGCCTCAAAATTTAAAAATATCTTTAAAAGGCTGAGGATGCAACTCAGTGTGGACAAAGAAAAGAAGAAAGAGGGGCCGGGGTTTAGCTCAGCGGCATAAGCGCCTGCCTTGCAAGCAGGCAGTCATGAGTTCAGTCCCTGGTACCGATAAAAAAATTAAAAAAGAAAAGAAGAAAGAAAGTGAAAAGTAGCAGAAAAGGGGCCAAAAACAGAAAAATGGGACAGCAGCCACAAAAGAGAAGAAATCTGTATCTCCCCTGAGAAGATCTGGAAGTCTCAGAGACTGTGCCATCATCCTCAACGGCACAGAGACAGAGCCTCCATGACTCATAAAAACAGCAGGTTCCAATGAAGTCTACGGAATGACCTGGAAAGAGGGAGGAGACAGAGCTGCCCCAGGAGTGCAAGAATACAATCCAAACCCGTACAGGTTAAATTACATGTTAAAGGAACTAAGAGGCAGGGCAGATTCATAAAGAAAAATCAGATCAGTGATGTAAGTCAAGCCTGGTGTGGTAATGCACATCTGTCATCTCAGCACTCTGAGAGGCTGAAGGAGGAAAATCACAAGTTTGAACCCAGCCTGAGCAACTTAACAATTTAGCAAGTTAGTGAGACCTGTTTCAGAATTTTGAAAGGGCCAGGAATGTAGCTCAGTGCGGAGGTCCTGGGTTTATTCTCCAGTTCCACAAAAGAACTGACATTAATCAGGGTGCCGTATGATCTGCCTGTGTGACCTCAGGACCACTGTGTATTATTTCTGTGTCTCCTCTGTGTCCTGAGGGCCAGGGAGAGGGGCAGCCCCTTCCAGTGAATGCAGCATCCCATGACAGTTGCCCCTGTCTGGGCCCAGCCCCTGGGAAACACGCAGGTAACTAAAGTGAGGAGAAGAAAGCCAGCATCTCCCCTCCTCTTCCTCTGCCTGTGCAGCTTTCTTGGCCACATCACATGCCCTTATGACTAAGCCCCTGCCTGATGCCTCTCCCTTCATGGCCCCAGACCCGCAGCCCAGCCCCTGACTCAGCCTCTTCCCTTAGTTCCAACCTCTACCAGATGACCCTGGTCTCAGTACTATGTCAATGTTGTCGTGTCACATTGCCCTCCAGCTCTATGGGGCACAGCAGGCCTCTGTTTTGCTCATCTCCACTGCGATGGTTAGATCTAGAATGTCCCCACAAGTCTCAGTGCTCAGAGGTAGAGCTGTAGGAAGGTAACTGGACCCATCAGTGGGTCCCCCTGTGGATGAGTTCATGGGTGAATGTACTGTTAGGAGGTGGGGCCTGGTTGGAGGTGGCCACTGGGAGTGTGACCCAGAAGGATGCATTCTTGTCCATGGCTCCTCCCTTCTCTGTCTGCTTCCTGGCTGCTGTTCCCTGCCGCCATGCCATTTCTGCCTTTGAGCCCACTGACCATAAGCTGAACCCATTAAACCATGAGCCAAATTAAACCTCTCCTCCTCTAAACTCTTAGTGTCAGGTGTTATAGGAGAGTTTGTCCATCTGGCCCTCCTCCTCTTCCCTGTTGGCTTCTCAGCTCAGTTACCTGGATAATCAGTTCCAGGTGTTCAGTTCCCTCTGGTTGAAAATACATACAGTGGTTTCTTCTGTCCACTTGGGTTCTTAATATAAATGGAAATTCAACTCAAAGTGATTAAAATAAGAAAATGTATCTTGTTACCTCACAAAACCCAGTAGTGCACAAGTTGCAGGCTTCGGGACACTGTTGCAGTGTCCTGGCAATGTCGTCAAACACAGAGGACTGGTGCTTTCCAGCTCTCTCCACCCTGCCCATGGGTCAGCTGTGCCCTTAGAAGGCCTCTTCTATTGGCTGCAAGGTTGCTGCCAGTAACTGAACCAACCATCTTCCCCTTTTACATGCAGTTGCTTTTTGTTTGAAGAAGCTCAACAGAAGTCTCTCTACTTGGTTTAAACCTTCCCTTCCCTGCAGCAGTAAGTGAAAAGAAAAATCACAGAGCCAAGAAAACTAAGAGAAAGTAATGGGTATGAAGAATAGAGTAGCGAGCCAGCCCACAGATTAGTGATTTACTGAAAAAGATCCTAGAACACATGGAACAGAAATCATAATCAAAGATATAATAGAAGAAACCTTAGCTATGCTGTAGGTCTTAACTTTTCGTTAGAAATTGAATAACTATTCTCTACTAATCAATGATGGAGATACACCTACCCACATGCTAGGAAAAATGTCTTTAAAGTACATGGAAAAATCTTGCAAGCAGAAAGATTTTTATCTAAGCAGAAAGCAAGTTATTCCTTGAAGAATAAAAGTCAGGTTGAATTCAGATGTTGCAACATTAACAAAAAACAATGAAATATCAGCTACAGATTTTTAAAGAAAAAATGTAGAATTTTAAGACAGCCAAGAGAGCTTTCATCTTGGTGACAAAAGAAAGACATCAAGGCTGGAGGTGTTGCTCAGCAGCAGAGTGCTTGCCTGCTGTGCATTTGGCTCTGGATATCAATCTTAGTGTTTGTTATGGATTAAAAACTGGTGGCCAGCTTAACACCAGTGGAATTAAATCAGCATGGTGCTGAGTGTAGATGGCTCACCTGAGGAAAGAGCCAGCATAAATAGAGATGTGGAGAAGAAGAGCTAGGCATTGTGGGTTTCTCTAAGTGTTGCTGTTTTGAGACATTGGTTCTCCTGGAGGAGCTTGTCATGACTTCCCTAGTGTGAGTTCAACCATTGTCATCAGAGGAGTTCAGGACCTTGCTGGTAATAGTGGCTGTGGTTCACTGTGGGAGAGCTCTGGTCCCTACACCATGCATCACTTTCTGGCTCCAGAAGGGAAGATGTGTGCTGTTTAATCTCCAGGACAAACTCGTCAAATTGGCTTTGTGGCACGTACTCTACTGTGCTTGTCGGAGGAGCTCAAGACCTCCGTGTGGCTGAAGATGGATGTGGTACTTTTCAGGGCAGCCTTGGTTCTTATTTTGAGTGTGATTTCTTGGCTCCAGTGTAGAACCCTCAATCTACCAGCACAACTCCTTCACCCCACTGGCAGAGACCTTCTAGCTTCCACTGCTGACCTTTGGGCCTTCCCAGCACAGATCTGTAAAACAGACTGGTGTGAGTCCTTCTTGTGGGCTCTAGACCTCCAGTTGGACTTGTGGAAGGCATTGTCATGGGCTCTAGGTCTTCATGTGAACTCGTGCAGGACATTGCTGTGGGATCCAGGCCCTTGGTTGAATATTCTGGGTCTTCAGTGTTGGGGACAGATTTCCTGCACTTTCTTTCTTTCTTTTTTTTTGTACCAAGGATCAAACTAAGGACCTCGCACTTGCCAAGCAAACACTTATGCCACTGAACTAAACCCCTGGCCCCTCCTGAACTTTCTTGTGTTAACTCTGGGTGGCCATCGTAAAATAATATTATAAATTCTGTACCCTGATTCTAATTGTTCTCCTCACAGCCCCTGACTTACAAAAGCATTGCAAAAAACAATCCACAGAAATGACTCCTTTTAACTGTGACAACTTTCACAGAGAAAGAAAGAGTGGAAGGCAGTTGAATTTTAAATTCAACGGGCAGGGCCAGAGACTTTTGTACAAAGACATGTGCGAGATGATGCAGTCATGTGAGGAGCCACCAGCAAAGGAGCAGCCAGCCAGTCTGTGGCCGGAGGTTGGAGCAAACTGACCTGCACATGGACAGACTGGAGACCAGGTGGCCACAGTGCAGAAAGCCAGTGAGAGACAGCAGTAGGAGATGAGGTCAGAGATGGGGCACAGCCTGGGAGGGACCTTAAGGGACACTCCTTTAAGGGTGGCTTTGATCACTGGAGACACTGCAGTGGCCTCACCTGGCTGAAGCTCTGTAAGGTCTTTCTGGCTCCGGGTCATGGAAGTGCTTCCAGAGGAACAGAGCAGAGGAGGGGCGGAGAGTGTGGAGTCCTGTGACCTCGTGTGAAATGACAGTGGCAGAAGAAGGACAAGATCTAACCCAGATGAAAACCCCACTGGCAGTGCCAACAGGACTTCCTGCCCATTGGATATGGAGTGCAAGGGAAACAGGTGCTCGAGCAGACCCTGGGCTTTGGCCCTGGAAACCAGAAAGATGGGTTCTGCCATCTCTGAGATGTGGAAGTTGTGGCTGATGACCCGGGCTCTGCCTCTGATGTGTTGTGGGTGAGATGGAGCCATGTGGGGATGTGGAGCTGGCAGGCAGTCTTTGGCCCAGAGCTCAGGAGAGAAATGTGACACATAACCAGCTCAGAGAGTCATCTTGGGGTGTTGGTGGCTGGTGGGTGGCAGGGAGCTGGCCAGGTCACCAGGAAGGGAGAGTAAACAGGGAAGAGATAGGGATCAGACCATAGCAGTACCCTTCCGACTTGGAAAAGATGGAGATGAGGCAGCCTAGGACATGCTGAGAGTCCCAGCCCCTCTGGAAGCTGAGATCGGAGGTTCACGAGTTTGAGGCCCACCTGGGCATCTCACAGGACCGTCTCAGAGAGAGACCAGCGATCAACAAGACGCAACCATTGAGGTAGGAGAAGATGTGAGAATGTGGTCTCATGGAAGCCCAGGAAAGAAAGAACACATGAGGACGATGACGCCGGCCACATTGTCCAGCAGGCCACAGCGGCCAGTGAGGCCATGGGCTCCAGAGCTCAGGCAATGGCGGTTTGTGAGGAGCAGGGACTCATCACTGATGGGGAGACATTTGCCAACTGACTGACTGTGCAGTAGCATCGAAGAGGGCTCAGGAACAGGGAAGTCAGTGCCCAGGATCCCCCAGCTCTGTCTGGGTCCTCAGCTCCATCCTGACCGCGCCACGGAGTTGAAGCGGTTGAGCCTCTACCTCTTCAGCGCTGCTCCCCATGGGTGTCTAAGGTAGAATCTCACGCGAGGGCTCTTCCAGCTGTGGTCCTCAAGTGTCCCATGTCCTGAGGTGTGTTCTGGTCCCTCGTTGTGGGTGATAGTGCTCTCATAGTCTGGCCCCGCCTTCCTCTCCAGCTGCACTTCTCACCTCTTCCTGTGTCCCACTCCATGCCCAGCTGTGTACTTCAGCTCCCACACCTGGCATAATGTTTCCCTGCCCCGCCCAGTCTGGTCCCCAGGATGCTCCATTTCCTGGTGGCCCACAGCCAGGTCTTGGTGTCACTTCTTCCGGTAGAGACTCATCACTGGCAGAAAGCCTAAGTCCAAGTCAGGTGACATTGCTCACGTCTTGCAGTCCCCCTACCCTGTCACCAGAGCACCTGTGTCATTGTCATGGTCTGGGGAGGTGGGTTATGCAAGCATGATGCAATGCATGGCTTCCAGCAGGAGATGCTGAGCACCCAAGGAAGAAATGGCTCCAGAGACACAGGGGCACACAGCCCACTGCTGCAGGGCCCTGACCCCCTCCCTGCAAGGCTGTTATGGTTGATACAATGTGTCAATTTGAGAAATTCATAAGTTTAACTGAGAGACTTAGCAAGGAGCCAGGATCCTTACTTTGTAAATATCCTCATCCTATGCAAGAGAAGGGCACAGAAATTTTGTGAGTGCCATACTACCGTGGGGGTAGGGGGTGGCCTGTATGCAATATAAGGGAGGAGAAGAGGCTGTCCCCCCTTTTTGCCCTGGCTGCTGCCTTGAACTGTTGCCCATGTGCCATGCCACCCTGCCTTGGAGCCAGCTGATTATGGACTGAAACCTCCACAAATAGTGAGCTAAATAAACCTTTCCTTCCTTCATTTTGGGTGTCAGGTGTTGTGTCCCATCAATAACCAAGACCAGGGCCAACTCACTCCCAGCCCCAGGGCTGGTGACATTCTACCTCCAGGTCCAGTCCCTGTGCTGCCCTGTCACTCCCAGTGTGGTTAGAGTCAGGCCCTGTATTGGTGATCTGCAGCGTATCTGCGATGATCCCACATCAGCGTGCGTCCCATCGGGCCCTGCATGTCACATGCGCAGTGCTAAATTTCTTTAAAGTGAAGACCACTGCCCCCAAAAAACAGATGCTTTGATTGCAGAAGAAATTAAGACACCCAGGCATAGGGAGCTGGGGATTTAGCTCAGTGGCATAAGCACCTGCCTTGCAAGCGCACAGTTGTGAGTTCAATCCCTGGTACCGGTAAAAAAAAAAAAAAAAAAAAAAAAAGTTTTAAGTGAAAAAAAAAAAAGATACCCAGGTGTGGTGGCACACACCTGTAATGCCAGCACTGCATAGACCAAGGCCAAAGGATCACCCCAAGTTCTAGCCTAGCCTGAACTACATAGCTAGAGCCTATCTCAAAAAGAAAAATTATTTTTAAAGAAAAGGAAAGAAATCAAAATAAAATATTCCAGTAACTATAGAAGAATCTAAAGTATCAAATTATTGCTAGAAACTGAATGCAAGCTCTGTTGGATGCTGGGGTTGTGGCTCAGTGGTAGAGCACTTGCCTAGCATGTGTGAAGCCCTGGGTTCCATCCCCAGCACCACCAAAAGAAATCTATTGTTTCCTCTTAATTCCAATAATTGTCTAGTTTTTCAAATCTTCTAGAATATTCAAAAAATTGAAACTTCTCAATTAGCTTTACCAAATATAGTAGGCACAAAATATTATTCAAACCTGATTAAAAATATTCAAGAGCCAGGCATGGTGGTGAATAACTATAATGCCAGAATTTGGGAAGCTGAGGCAGGAGGATCACCATGAGTTCAAGGCCAGCCTAGTCTACATAGTGAGTTCAAGGCCAGCCTAGACTAAGTAGCAAAACCCTGTCTCAAAAAAAAGAAGAAGAAAAGAAATTAAAGTATAAATCAACATCAATTACTAAAGAGATATAAGAATTAGTAAATTAAACATACAATTATGTTGTATATAATAATTACATATATTTATATATACTATAGTATATCTATATGGTTCTATAGTATGTTAATACCTATGATATATAATCTATCTGATATATAATAAAGAGAAGAATAAACAAAGTAGGTCTGTTTTACAAAAGCAAAAATGGGTCAATATTAGAAAATATTCTAAATAAATGTAAAAAAATTAAATCTCAAACCTTGTAGTAATTACTAGAACTCAGAACAAATATTTGTCTAAAAACAGTATCTAGTGTCTGGTTATGCAGAAACATTAGAGATTATCCCATTAAAATTAGAAATAAAACATGATTACCCCTGCTACTAACATTGGTAGTTAACACTAAATATAAAAAGCTCTAATCAGACAACAAAGATGATAAGAAATATTACTATCAAGGAAGAAGTAATACCATTATTTGCAAAAATGCTTACATAACTGGTGAATAAAGTACAGTTACAATTCAGTGAGAAAATGAACAGATCAGTAGAAAAATGAGCAAAACATATCATTTAACAATTCATAAAAGAAGAAAAACAAATGGGCCCCAAACCAAAAGAGAGTAGTCCATATTGAACCTATCAAGTATAAAAATCGGACACCTTGGGGACGGGAGCAAAGCCACTCCTTCACAAAGGACTGGACTTTGTGAAGTCCAGTCCTTCACAAAGTGGGCCAACTGATGTGTCTCTATTTGGCAGTATGCTGTAAAAATCTATAAATATAGGTACCATTTAACCCTGCAATTCTGTTTCTAGGAATTGAATTTAAATATTTTAAAATAACAACCAGGTGTGGTGGTGTACACCTATTAACCCAGAACTCTGGGAGGCTGAGACAGGAGGATTTCAAGTTTGAACCCAGCCTGGAAGATTTAGCAACTTAGGGAGACCCTGTCTCAAATATTTTTTAAATAGCTGGGAAAGTACTCAGTACAGAGGTCGCGGGTTTCATCCCCAATGCCAATAAGACAAACAAAAACTTGGGACAGAAAGAGATAGAATGGAAAGAGTGATACCCAAGGATATTCATTATTATATCAAAAATACTAACGCAAGGCCAGCCTAGTCTACATAGTGAGTTCTACATAGGGAGTTATCATAATGAATACATTATAATAAATTAAAAAATAAAATATATGGCAACAAAAATTGTACTGACGTGGTCATTTATAATGTTTGAATTGTGCACCATTTTTGGTTTTTGTTTTAGTTTTTGAGATAAGATCTTGCTATGTAGTGAAGACTGGCCTTTGAACTCACTATGTAGCCCAGGCTGATATCAAACTTGTGGCAATCCTCCTCCCTCAGCCTCCCAAAAGCTGGGATTACAGGTATGTACCACCATGCCTGGCTGTTTACAACCTAGTGGAAAAACAATCAAGCTTCAAAATGATATACGAAGGAGTCACTATTTTCATTACAAAATGCACCTCAATTTACAGTGGCAGTGCAACCCAATAAAATCATCCTAAATTGATTGTACATCAGAGATACACCGAATGCTCCAAACCCTGCTGAGCACCAGCCCTTAACAGTCTCCTCGTGACCTGCCTGGGAGCCCGGAGCAGGGACTCCACGGTAGCACCCCAGGGAAGGATTCCGAAGCAGAACTCAGTCTGGGTTCTGCTGACTAGACACCGCTTTCTCACTGTTAATAAAGCCAAAAGTCGTTTAAGAGGGCCCTTCCTAAATTAGATCCAACCACATATATATTATTTTTGTCTCATTCCATACAACAGGTTAATTGTAGCTATATCTGAACAAAGAAGTCTAAGTTGTTTTCTTGCTTCTGACATTGTGTGTTTCCAAAGGGTCTTAGATCTGGAACTGTGAGGGCACCAGAAGGAGCGGTTTCCCTGCTCCATTGGGCCCAGCGCGGGGAGGCCTGGAGCAGGTGCAGGTCCAGCCTTGCAGCGGGCTTTGGTCATCCTGTGTCACAGTGCCTGGCCTCAGGAAAACCCCACAACCTCAACTTTCTCAAGAAAGAGAAAGCGCTATCTAATGACACTTGTAGACCTCACATCTCAAAAAGAGAGCTATAAAAAAGCCTGGCCCTCTCCATGATCAAATCTGAATTTCATCAAGCTGCTAAATCCAACGCCCGGCTTGCAGAAGACAGAGGAGGAGCAGCAGGTTCCCAAACCCCACAGGGAAACATTCAGCAGAATCCCACCATGAGGCTCCAGAACAGTGCATCCAGTGTCTGCTGCAAGCCAACCCCACAAAGCAAAAAAAAGACTAAATGTACACTCTGACAACCCAGCCAATAAGTTATTTTACTAATACAATACATATAAGAGAACGCGTGGATTTAAATACTGACTAAACATAAATGACATTAAATAATTGTTAATTCCTTAGGTGTTACAATAACAAATCATGCTTATGTGTCCTCTAAAAGGTCTTTCAACAGACACAGTGAGATAATTACAAATGATAGGATACGTGATGTCTTAGTTGCTTTTCTCACTGCTGAGACAAGATACCTGACACCCACAAGTAAAAGGAGGAAAGGCTCATTTTGGCTCACAGTTTGTAGAAGTTTCAGTCTACAGTCAGCTGGCTCCAAGGAGGGCAACATGGCAGAGAGGCAGCACAGAGGAGAAACAGTCCATGGCAAGGCAGGCAGGGGGCAGCAGCCAGCAGCCAAGAGCAACAGGCCTCCTTTTCCCTTTTATCCTATCAAGGCCACCAGCCTTTTGAGCGGTGCCACCCACATGCACGGTGGACTTGCCCATTACCCACACTCAGAACTGTAAGCCAGTTAGTGGACTAAGGCGGTACCACATACTCAATCCGTGTACCATACTCCCTAAAACCTGCCACCTCCAAAAAGCTCCACCCACATTTCCATATAAGCCACAGCACATGAAATCTGCTTGGCGCCTATGGTAGGGGGTGTGAATGGGCAGGACTGACTCCCGGCAGGTGGTGGGTGCATGGGAGTTTATCATTCTGTTCCATCTACTTTCGAGTATGTTCACATTGCCCCATGATACAGAAACTTATTATTCAAAAGCAAATAGTGTTTTCATCTTTATGATGAAGTCATGGACTTGATTTATAAATTTGCAAATAAGAAAATAGAAATTGTTGCCAGTGGGGACTGTGGAAATACAATGTAAGAGCCAGCCAAGACGAAATTTAGCACCAAAACACATCTTCTCCCCCACCCACCTCAGTTTCCCAACATTAGGACACTGAGGTGTGAAATTAGGACAGTGCTGGTCCTCAGGACTGGGCTCCAACAGAACTGCCTTCCTTCCCTCAGGAGCAGCTCTGCAGAAGAAAGAAGCCAGAGCCTGCCAGGCCAGCAGCAGCTCCCCTGAGGACCGGAGGCCCTGACAGAGCTGTGGCCTTGTGTCTGTCTGCACACTGGTCACTGCCCCTGTGCCAACCCTGCCCTGCTGTCACCTTTGTCTTCCCTGGGTGACCTGGGAATGGAGCCAACCCAGCTGGGGTTTGGGGGCAGCCATGGAATCCATGCCCATTCCCTCATCTCCTGCCCCTGCCATGTGGACCCAAGCATCACCCTTATAGCAGATCTCCCCTCTTCCACCAGGTGCTGAGGACCTGTGCTCCAGTCCCTGTGGTCATTGAGGTCCTTTTCAACTCCTACGCTCAGCTCCGTGTGTCCGAGGCCTGGAAGGAGCTGATCCCCGGTGAAGTCTATCAGGTGTGCGCCTGGCTTGGTTTCCCCTCAGATGCAAACTGTGTCTCCTTTGCATATTTGTGGGGAGTCTTGCACTGAACCTCAGGAGGCATTAAGCATTGGAAGAAGGAAGGAGGAGAAGAAATTGAGGGTGCATTTGTGTAATTTCCATTTTTTCCTGGGTGGGAGGCTGAGGAATCACACAAGCAGGACTGAGTTTCTGCACCCAGCCTGCATATCTGTGGATTGTGCTTCCACGGAGCACACCATTCACAGATCAAAAATACAGGTGAAACTGCATGTATACTGAGCCATGTACAGACTTCTTATCATTATTCTCTAAACAAAGAGGAGCCTTGACACACAAAAGGAACCCAAAAAGGAGGCCTTGCAGCTACCCCAATACACAGATCCTGGCTCCATTTCTGGATGTGCCAGTCTGGCCCTGTGTGTGGTCCTCATCCACTGATGGCTCAGGATGTGGCCACACAGCATCAGGCATCACTTGTTTACAAGACAGAGTTCCTAGGCGATCACGAGAGTGAGAAAGAGTCAGGCATGGTGACCAGCACCCTGGAGGCTGAGGTAGAAAAGCTGAGAGTTCAGTGCCACCCTGGGTTACAGAGTGAGACCCTGTCTCAAAAAACCACTGGCCTGCATCCAGCGTGTGCGGCTGAGCCCTGAGCCTCAGGTTCCTGAGCCACTTCTGGCCCAAGGGAAGGGCTCAGCAGGACAGCTTCCCCCTGACTCGGTGAGCTATGCTTCAGAAAGTTACACAAACCCTGCACAGTGGCCCTTGTGGCCGCATGTTTGCTACCTGGTATCTGTGAGCCACAGAAGGCCAGCCTATCCCATCCACAGCCTGGCTAGGAAGACACCCTTGCTGGTTCCATGCACAGATTACGATCCACCTGCCTTCTTTTCCAGATCCACCAGCCTTTCTACCAGTCTCTCTTCGCCCTCGCCCACACCCCGCGCTGCCTGCAGCACCTCTGCCGCTGTGCCCTGCGCAAACTCTTCGGCAAGAAGTGTTTTCACCTTGTGCCCCTGTTACCCTTGCCTGAGCCCTTGCAAAACTACCTGCTTTTGGAGCCAGAGGGTGTGTTGCACTGAGAACCAGAGCACCACGTGGCACCAAGTTCCCATCCTCCTGTCGAGTATAGAGGAGCGCACCATGGCCAAGAGGGGCACACCTGGACAGGCATCCCGTCCCCCTCATGCTCCCTGTGTCAGGTGGAAGCACAGACCCACAAGCCTCAGACTCACCTTGCAACGAGACTGGTGATCAAACCCCTTTCCGCCCTCAGGGATGCATGTGAAGATCATGTGAATTCGTGGCTATGATACTACCTGCTGTGACAGCAGTGAGTTCACCTGAGATGCAGTTTTCCCAAGGTGGCTTAGCAGCATGTGTCCCCCAGCTCATGGGGGCTCATCCCACAGGAAAGGACTCCCCCCTCCTTCTGGAGCCTGGCCACCTGGAGAGGAACTGTGCCCGTGACCCACCAGAACCTCACATTGAGAGAGGATCCCTGCCTTCCAGAGGAGCACACTTGCCCAGGGCAAGTAATCACAGGACAGTCCAGCACTGCTGGAAGCACATGGAAAGGTGGCAAGCCGGGCTCTCTGACGTCCTCACTGTGACCGCTATCCTGTTGGGTCAGCTTGGCTGAATTAAGAACCACCTGGCACATCAGCAAAGCATACCCCCAGGTGTGTCTAGAAGGGTAGTGGAGGTGTGGCCTTGGGTACTGTGTATGGTCCCAGGTCCCTTCCTCCCTGGCGTTGTTTCCCCGATCTGCCCTGAGCTGCCATGAACTAAGCAGCTGTGCTCCAGCGTGCCTCTCCACCTTGGACTGAATCCTGCCTGGACAGAAACCCTTGAAACCATGAGTCAAGTTACCTCACCTCCTTTAAATTGCAGGTGTTGAGCGTGGTGTCCCAGCGACGAGAAACTGACTAATGCATTCACCCAGTCCCACCTGACCCCACTTGGAGAACAGCCCTGGAAGGCAGGTGCCCGGAGTCCACAAGGGTTAATGGGTGCTACAGCTCAGCCTGAATATCGCACAGTAAGAGACACCTTCTCCTCAAGGACAGTGTTCACCTTGTCTTCTCTGTGCTGATGCTTTAATATTTGGGGCCTTGTTGGTGCTGAAGGACAGTCCATCCCAAGAGCAGCCAGTCCCCAGAGACAATAACCAGCTCACCATCACAAGCCAAGCAGCACAGAGCCCAGACTTAGCCTGCTCTGTCCCAGGCTGTCAGATGCATGGCTACTGTCCTTCCCTGATTGCTCCAGGCAAGTGTCAGACAACTCCTGTGCCCCAGAGCTACGGGGAGTACGCTGACCAGCCAACCTTAGGCCTGCCATCCCTGTCTTCCCACTCTTCCCCACCTCCTCCTGGACATGCCCGGTACTTCCCCGTGTGAGCCCTTGGCATGCTGGGCTCCCTGTTCCTGAAAAGAGTGAATAATAAATAGTCTGCTCTGGGAAGCTCGTCTCCCGATATGTTAACCCTGCTAAACTTGAAATTTTTTCTTAGGACACTTTCTATTTGGCAGTTCTGGGAATTGAACCTGTGGCCTCATGCATGCAAGGCAAATGCTACACCCCAGCCCAGTACTAGAAATTTAAAGCAAAGACTCCTGTGGTTGGCCTCCAAGGATAAGTGCTGGCTTCTTTCCTTTCCAGTTAGTCACAGCAAGGGACTGCAGGATGAACCTGGCAGGTGAGGAGATGGACCAGAAAGGGAGTTTAGACCGCTGTGAACAGCTGCTCCATGAAAGGGGATGAGTATGCACCCTGAGAAGTAAAGCCCAGCAGGCAGGGCCCACCCATGGGGGTGACCATCATGAATGAGGTGGCCAGGCTGAGCCTTGGTAGTAAACGGCTGAGGATGGAGAAGCGTGGTCCAGCTCCTCTAGGAGGTCCATAACATCCCAGCCTCTGGGACAGAAAATTTAGCTGCTCTACAGAAAGACAGGTGTAAACACAGCTTCACACTCCCTCAAACCCCCATCCCAGCAGGCAGCTGTCCTCTACCCCTCCCATACTGACACCCAGGAGTCACCCCTGCAGCCAGAGGAAAACATGAACAAACACAGAGGTGCTGGAACACACGGGCACATGGCGGGACAGGTTTCTGTCCTCCTCGAGGTTCAGGTCCCTTCCCCCACGCATACGCTGACAGCTGGAAGGAGACAGAGCTGGCACAGGAAGGAAGGTCTTCGCCTCCAGACCAAAGAGCCTGGACTTCACTGGAAAGGCCTGAGGAGCAGAGAGAAGGGAACGCAGGAGATCTGCTTTGTCCTGGAAGACCATGCAGTGCACCAGATGGTGAGTGCGGCCCCGAGTGACAGCCAGGAGACGGACTCAGAGCCAGGCTCCTCCTGGAAATCACCTGCCGTTTGCTTACATGAAAAGTGACAGTACGGACACCTCTGTCCTGAGATCAGGAACCTGTAGGATGACTCTTATAAAGCAGATCTTTGCCGGGACACAGCTCAGCAGCACAAGCGCCTGCCTGCAAGCATGAGTTCAATCCCTGATACCAAAAATACAAATAAAAATGAGGAAGGTCTTCTCTAGCCCCAAAGGGTTCGAGTTGAAATGTGGGTTCAGACCCTGCAATCAGTGTGTAGAGAATCCAGATTTTACAGGTTTCACTCTCAGAAATTTCACTCCCGGGCCTGGTAACCTTGGATGTCATCCCTGTCCCTGACTGCCAAGGCCCAGAATCCAGCCCCAAAAAGGCACTCAGTAGACCATTCCATGTCCTATTCAGTTCCTTTTGTTACGAGATGAATACCTTGGAAAGACTGTAAAAAGTGGGAAAGATTGGCCAAGTTATGTCTAAGGACAAGTGACAGTGGGAAAAAGCAGAAATACAGGGTGTCCTACCAGGAAGGAGTCCAGTACTCCCTGAGTCCTGGAAATGAGACTCCAAGCAAGCACATTCCTCTCCCACAGCCCATGCCTCGGCCACACTATCGAGCCCAGAACCTGGTAGAACACAGTTTGGGTTGGCTGGGGCTAGAGCTCCATGCTAGGGAGCTCGTCTCGCATGCCCACCCAGTAAATAAATAAATACTTTTTAAAAAATAAAATAAAAATGTTTTGGGTGTATCTCTCATCCGCATTAAATTTCAAGTATGTTTTTGATGACTCATGGAAGGGAGCCAAGCTCTTCGAAGACATATTGACTTTATGCTTCCAAAAACTGAAAGAACAATAACCAGTTATTAGGTTTCCAAAGCTATATTTCTCCCAAATTACAGCTTAAAAAGCAGCACGGCGAGCCCCAGAGCTGTCTGCGGTTCCACCACTGTGAAAGAATTTGCTTGCTATTTTCACCCCCAAGAATTTTCTTTTAAAACTCACACGCTCCCAGGAAGAGCACATTCTCACAGCTCTTTGGGGAGAAACCACTCACTCATCCATCTCATCATTTGCTCATTCATTTATGAGGATTTCATTTTTATCGTGAAACTGCATGCTATAAATTCATTCTCATAACCGTTTTTAAATATATAGTTCAGTGGCATTAACCAGATCCACATGGTTGCATAGCAGTTCTCTAAAGCCTCCTCGGCTCAAAACAACCGAAGTGGATGAGTAGTAACAGCCAGGCAGGAGGATCACCTGAGGCCAGCCTCGGCAACCCAGCAAGCCCGTGTCTTAATATATTAAATACATGAAAATACTACTAAGACTCATGCTCATCAGACAGCTCCCTGGTTCTCTCCCCGCCTGTCCCATAGCAACCTTTATTCTACTTTTGTTTCCATGGTTCTAACTATGCCAAAGGCTTTGCACATTACAGAATATTTTTTATTTTTTATTTTTGAACTGAGAATTGAACTCACGACCTCATGCTTGCCAGGTAGGCACTTGTGCTGCTGAGCTAAAACCCCAGCCCACACATTACATAGAATCGGACAGTATTTGTCTGTCACTGGGTGTCCCACACAGCACGACGTCCTAAGGCTCATCCGGGTTGTAGCCCTTGGCAGGATTTCCTTCCTCCGCAGGCTGAATGATGTCCCTGGTTCTCTCCCGACTTGTTCCACGTGCATCCCATTTTTTGTGCCTCCTTCTGTCAATGGGACTTGTCACTGCCCAGCTGTTGGAAGGAAGGCTGCAGGGAGAGTGGGCGCTGTGGTTTTGTCTTTGGTTTTTCCCTCCTAGATTCATGCGTGGAAGCTCGGCTGGAGCTGCCTTGGTGTGCTGGCAGAACACACCCTTTAGGAAGGGTGGTGTCCTCGGAGGGGACTAGTGCGGTTCTCCGGGAACCTGAGTGAAGCTGCTATGAGACTAGGACCTTGTGAAGGACCGAGCCTCTGGGTTCCCAGAGTTCCCTCTTTGCAGTCTGGTTTCTTCTGCTTCAGCCCCTTCTCAGGTCTGCACAGGTGTGACACGGCCTGAGGGAGCCCTCGTGAGACCTGAACATGTAGGGATGCCCAGTCCCAGAGCTGCAGCTTCCAAAACTGTGACCTCAGTAAATCCTTTTCCTTTTAAAGTACTCACCCAGGGATCTTGTGCTACCACCAGAAAGAGGATGGGCGAACACCTTTGCAGGACCTTGCTCTCAGCTCCCAGGCATGGGACTGCTGCGTCCCACTGTATTTCTAGTTTCACTTCATCGAGGACTCTGCACTGTTTTCTATAACTGCTGCACCATTTCACATCCCTGCCAGCAATGCCCAAGGGATCTCATTCCCCACATCCACAGCACAGCTTGTAATTTCATTTTTACTTTTGAACCTGTTCACTCATCTAACTGACCCTTCCTGAAAGTCAGCTGGCGCTGGGGTCCCTGGTCATCCAATAGGACTTGGTGGTTGCCCTGTAGCCAAGGGAGAAAGGACAGTGACTCCTCTGGCTGTGGAGAACACGGGTGCGCAGGGAGCATGGGGTTCTCTGTACGTCTGCTTTAAAGAGATACAGAGAAATATAGCTTTGGAAACCTAATAACTGGTTATTGTTCTTTCCGTTTTTGGAAGCATAAAGTCAGTATGTCTTCGAAGAGCTTCTGTACCCCACATGGGTGTCTCCCCACCACCTTTCTGATCATGTTGTACTGCAGGCAGTCATGTGTCCTCTGCATCACTCCCTACGAGCCCACCTTATGTGAGGTGGCATTTGTCACCTCTGCCAACGTGGACACAAGGACAACAGTAACAGCATCAGTGGACCCTCCTGACTCGGCAGAGCCCCTTGCTCTGCCTGCAGTTCTTTGGGAGAGTGGTGTCAAACTACAGGGCAGTGACCAGGAGATGAGCGGGCACTGGAAATGAGTTCTGAGCCCCCTGGCTTTGAGGGGCTGCGGGTGCACTCAGTGCTGTTTCTGGGTTATGATCATGGCCTTATTTTTGTAGTCAGGGGTTACAAGGAGAACAAGACCATACATGACACATAATTTATAGTGTTATTTTATGATGGTCACCCAGAGTCAAATACAAGAAGTACTGGAAATCTGTCCACACACTAAAGACCTTGAGAATCCAGCTGAGGCCCTTGGTCCCCTGGCAACGTCCTGCATGAGTCCAGCTGAAGACCTAGAGCCCAGAAAATGTCTTGTGCAAGTCTATTTCATGGATCTGCATTGGGAAGGCCCCAAAGATCAGCAGTAGAAGCTAGAAAGTCTATACCAGCGGGATGAAGAATCTGTGCCAGCAGGCTTAGGGATTTGCCAAAAAGCACAAAATAAGGACCAGGGTTCCCCCGAAAAGTACAACCATCCTCAGCAACAGTGAGGTTCTGAGCTCCACCAATGAAGAGAAAAGCAGTTCATATCAGGAAGCCAGCATGACAAGCTTCTCCAGGAGACTGAGCAGCATCTTCCCCTCTGGAGCCAGGGAACGATGGTCAACGTAAGGATCTGAGCTCCCTCAAAATGAACCGCAGTCATTCTTTGTGACAGTGAGGTTCCGAGCTCCTCTGACAATGAGAACAGCTGAGTTCATATCAAGAGAGAAACTTGTCAAGCTCCTCCAGGAGAACCCACAGCAACAGGAGAGCCAACAGCACCAAACAACAACTCTTCCTCTCTGGGGCTCCTTTTAATGCTGGTGGCCATCCTCATGTGGGCCCTCTACACTCAGCCCCACGCTGATTCAGTTCAGCTGGTGTGAAGTTGACCACCAGTTTTCCCTGCACCAGCAGTACAGGGGACAGAAATGGCCAGTGTGGCTGGCAGTGTTGTCTAAACCACCGAGTGGAGTGGACTTACCCCACAGCTTTGCAGAAAGCAGTCACCATTGCTTCGTTAAAGAAAGAAATCACACAGCTGACAAACAGTTTCAAGGACTGTGTCCAGCCGTACACTCTGTGCGGCTTGTGTGCAGCGCGGAGATGAAGGGGCTGCATAGATCCAGACAGATGAGAAAGAAAAAGGCAGAGGAGGAGATGGAAGAGTAAGAGAAAGAAGGGAAGAGGAAAAGACAAAGAAGAGAAGGGAGAAGAGAAAGCAGAAAGTTGGAGGGGGGGAAACACTTGTGTTGAGATAAACAGCCAAAAAGCCATTCTGTCGGAGACGAGATTGCAGGCGTCCTACGTCCCTTCCAGGGAACCAAATATACCCGGCCTTTTTCAACTAAACAGTATTTTCTTCCGTTTCTTATAAAGTGCTTACTGAACATCATTACTTTCCTTGTTGACTATATACTATGAACTTAATTCTGTGAGGCCAAATTGTTTTCTCTAATTCCGTGGTTAGTTTTTAATGGTACATTCACCTGGCTCAAAATTCATAAGCTAATAAAAGAGTACTAATACTTGGTACTTTTACCTGATGTATCTATTAAAAGAGAAGATGACGAAAGGGTATTTTCCCTCCTACTTGTATCACGTGTCTTTGATCTTTTGTGTTTGTTTGTTTCATGTTTTTTGATGCAGGTTCTCACTATGCTCGTCAGGCCCTAGGAATGGGGATTCTGTTGGTGTCATCACCACCACCCCCTGGCAACAGGATGGAATGATCCTACCTGGCGTCCCAGGCACTGCACGGTCCACAGCCCAAGGCCAGTTAGTACACAAGCTGGACATTGTGACACGTTGAGGTTTAATATTCTGGGTGCAGCCCTGGACCTGTATTTTCAGTGTGTTAGTGTCTGCTGAATTCCCAGGTTACTTGATAATCAACTACTCAGCATAAATGGAAGAATATCAGAAGCTCCGACTCTGTAGGCCCAAGGAGAATTCACTCTTCTTGGTGCTGTGTGCAATCATTCTGCTCTCCCATCTCTGAAATGACCCTCCAGACCCATGCTGGCGGAGCTGGCTGTTGAACTTTAGCAGAGGACACTTAACCCTCCGTGAAATGGTGTGACACACAGGCTGGTCCGCTCGCCTCCTGCCTGCCAGGAGTGCCTAAGAAGATGTTTAATCACCGCAATTTCCAGTGCTAAGTGCTTTTCCGTCTCTTAAGGGCTGGTGCAGGACGAAGCGATAAGCCAAGATTATTGCACCTTTTATTCCGTTATTTCAAGGATAAATTATTCCTTTCCTCCAATTTTCTATGCGCAACTGGGATTTTTAGAAACCCCAGAGTTGCCACTAGGATTGAAATGCACTTTATTCCTGGGAGCGAAGCGTAGCCTGGCAGCGTCAAACTGCTTGTCAAACTCCCAGGCTTGTTTTGAAACTGTTCATAACTCCCTGTGTTAAAACAGAAATAAACCTCACTGAATTGCTTTTGGTTTTTTTTGTTTGTTTGTTTTGTTTTTTGTTTTTTTTTTTTTTTTTTTTTGGTCTTACTGAATTGCTGAAAAGCAGCCAGGGGTAGGAACCCCGGAGCCCTGCCGAAGCGGCCCAGGCGACGAGATTCCTTCCCTTCGAGTCCTGCAGGTGGCGCCAGGAGCAAACGGTCTCGCCCTCTCCCTCCAGCCTCCTCTGTCCAGAAAAAAAGAGAAAAACAGATCCCCCATGAAAGGGAGAGAGCACAGAAAAACCCTAGGTTTGTAACGAACGTGTCATATAGAATTGTGCTGCTGTAATCCAAAAATTCAGTAATTAAAATATTGATTATGGAATTGCTTGCTTCCTTTCGTATTAAATATGTGCATTTTATAGACAGCGTGTTTATAAATATAATTTTCAGTTGACTCTTTTATGATGCCATAATACAGCCCAATCCTCGTCTCCGCGTTAAATTGTTCTTTAACAGAACCATACATTTGCCATCGCAATGTAGCCTAGCCGGTTTGTAGCCCTCATCTAATCTTCCGGAATGGTATTTCTGCAGTCCTAACACTCTGGGTTTAATCACTCCAATAAAAAGAGTAGATTTCTTTGTAATGCAATTTGTAAGCAATAAACATGATTGAGAATGCAGTCTTTGCTGTCCACGATGCTTAATGCAGGGTTTTAATTTGGTGTGTGATTATTCATTTGGTAGGCACTTCCCCCTTCACGTCTGCTCCGCCTGCTCCGAAGAAAGTTGGTAAATTTGGAGAACGCTGGGCCACTCCGGGCTGGCCCGTGTTATGTGAGCCGAGTGCCACGCAGATCGTAGGGAAGGAGAAATCTTTCTTTTCATCTGCTAAAGACAGGAGGTCACATTACCGCATAATACAGACACATAAAAATGTGATTATGGGATTCCAAACAGAACGCAGTGGGCGCCTAGTTCATACAATGAGATTTCTAGGAAGTGAAGCATAAATTCTTCAAAAATGACACATTTCTCACGTTCTATTCCAATTAAATTACTGAGGCAGCTAACAGCGACGGGCACGCAGTACCAGGATAAAATGAGGGTTTTCTTCTTGTAACTGGATCTCTGTGAAAGTATATTTTTATGAGAAGCAGTTAATATTAAGCTATTATTTTTCAGCTGCGCTGGAAGGGATGTCTCTTGGGTTTGTTAATAGGAAGCGGCAGGGCTCGGCTGGATATCACCCCCACCCGGGTCGTGAGGTGACAGGCCAGCCAGGAAAGGGGTCCCCAGGGTAAGTTCCCAGGGAGAGATGGCTGGGACTCCCGGGCACCCGATTCCAATGGCTCCCTCGGCGCAGAGCTGGGGGCAGGGACGCGGAACCGGCACCCACCCGCGGTCCGTGAACGCGCGTGGCTCCGCGCGCAGGCTCAGACCTAGGGGTCTGCGACACTGCGGATTGGCACTGGGATCGGGGGTGGTGTGCACCCGGAGGTGGTCAGGGCTGCTCTCCGCTTGAAGGAGGCGAGCAGAGGGCCGTCGGAAGACAAAAGACTCGCGAGCTCTGCATCCGAAAGGACGCTGGCAAAAGCCTCGCGCTGGCTTGAAAGGCGCTCGGAGGACGGCGGCGGAGCGATCCCAATCAGAGATGCGATTTGAAGTCCTAATGAACTTGATTGCGTGAACATTTATAATCCCCCATGGCCCTAAATGAAATCAGATATAATCAGGAGATACGGGGAAGGGAGTGTTTACAGCCGACGCCGGGCGGCCGAGGGACGCGGAGATGCGGCCCCGGTATTGATGTCGAAAATGATGGATAACGCGGGAATGGCAAATATACTATTTGTCTAATGGCTCGGCAATTAAATTCCCCTGTAAATGACCCATGCCTCATTTCATCCTAATCTATGGAATTTTGATTGAATTCGTCAGCTCTAATTGAAAAATACTGCACTTTAATGTCTGCATTGCAGTTTCAGGACGAGAGTGGTTTTAATGAGACGGTGCCCCCCTGACCCGGGAATATTTGAGACTTTTATTCGGAATTTAAAGCCAGCAGATTGCTCGACTGAGCCCCGCATTTCCTCTCCTGGATCTGCGTCCATCCATCTCCAGGCGCGATTAATAAACGCACTGGAGGAGAAATGCGCCTCCCGCCGACCCCTGCGGAGAAAGGGGCACGGAGGGGGGAGAGGGCCCGCCCGGGAGAGTGCGGGCCGGGGCTTCCAAGAGCGCCCCTCCTCGGAGCCTCTGCTCCTGGCCGGTCGCAGACTCCAACCTCTGCCATCCCACCGCCAAACCCAGGCGGCCTGCCTGGAGGCGGGAGTTCGTTGACTGCACCCCTAGATGCGCGCGGCCCCCGACGCGCTTTATATGCAAATGGCGAGGCGACGCGATCCTTGAGAAATTAGCTACTTGCTGAAGCGTATTTACTAGATTGAAATGAGTTAAAGAGAAACATTTTAAGTTGCACAAACGAGATAATTGGGTCGCATTAAAACGGGATGTTTGCGACTTTTATTTTTTTTTTAAAGGCAAAATCTAGGGGAAGAGAGGAGCTGTAAAGGCGCGCGGGGCTGCATCGACCCCAGAAAGCCAGGCTAGCGCGGAACGCCTCCATCCGGGCCTCGCTTGGTGGCGCCCCTCTCTGGCCCAGGCTGCTCCAGCCCCGCACCCTAGCCACGCCGAGGCCAGCAGGGGGCGCCCTCGAGCCGGGGTCGCACGGCGGGCGTGACGGGGGAGGGGAGAAAGAGTTGAGGGGGAGGAGTCGTTGGGGAGCATGGGGTAGTGGCGGAGAAAGGGGCGGTGGGGGAGGATGTAGCCGGAGTCGGCCGGGTCACCCCACTGGCTGCGCCCCCCCCCGGCACTCCTTCCCCCGCGGGCGCGAAGCCCGAAGGTCAGTGCGGGGACGGGAGTCGAGGCCAAGGCACACGCGTGCCCACCCTCACCGAAAGGGCAGCGCACTGGGGGTCCGGGTCCTCCGCAGCGTTTGCACATCTGCAGTGACACACGACCACAGCTCCTCGCTGACCAGGGCGCCGGTCGCGCCGTCTTGCGTCTGGCGCCCCCCATGCGGGTTAATGCTCGAGGCTCCTTTGCAGAGTATCCTCCCGCTCTGAGCGCGCGTGGCCCGCGCCCAGTGCCTTGCAGCACCCGGAATGGCGTGCTCCGGGTGCCCCGCGGCCCCAGGGCCACTCGCGGCAGGACGCCACACTCACGATTCCCGAGGTGGGGACTCTCCTGGCAACTGGGGGGGGGCCCACAGGGGTCCAAATCCTCACGCAACGAGCGGACCGAGGGCCCGGAAGTCAGGTCTTTCCCGTGCACCGCCCGCCCTCCCGGACCTGCTGGAATGGATTACAGCCGGAGAGCCTTCCGTGAGTTTTGCAAAGGTCAAAGCGGATTTTCTCCCATCACGCCCCAAATCTGGTGCAATAACGGGGGTTTGTAACAAGGGCTGCTCTTGGGGGCTCTTTATTTTATTCAAGATAAAATAATTGGGCATCTTTTTTTCTTGTCCAACTGTAGGCACGAAAAGGATAGACGCCTCGACCCTTCTGATCCCTGGGGGACCGCAGCCCGGCATCTGGCTTCCTGTATCCGCGGATCTCGACAGCCCTTAGGAGATGCCATTACCTACATGGTCCCTAGAGGGCGCTCTGCACACCCACGGTGCTTTTCAGCCTAATACTTCAGAAATTCTGAAGCCTTACATAAAGCCCTTTCCGGCCATTCTTTCTATAATTCACCAAAATCGATAACACTTATTTGAATTCTGTTTACAAGTTTGAGATATCCTTGTTAGGTGATAAAGATAAAAATGCATAAGGTAGGGCCAGGGATTTAGCTCAATTGCCTAAGCATCTGCCTGGCAAGTGTGAGGTTGTGAGTTCAATCCCCAGTATCACCATCAAAAAAATATATATGAATAATGTAAATTTTGACTTGACTAATAAATTATATAATCATTCAACCCTAAAGTGTACCTTTCCAAATAATTTACAATACACTAAAGGCACCAAATTTGGAGCTTTGTTAGTATGAAGTTGAACATTTGTGTGCTTAGAGCATAGGCAGCCACAGAGGGGTGAGCAGGAGGGCAGTCTCTGACTTAAGTGAATCCTTCCGATGTGGCCACATGATGGCAAATCACCCTTATTTGGGGAGACATCATGATCAATGTCTCCCTCCCAAAGCTTCTTGTTCACTGCTGTCCCCATCTCCAGGGGCCTCTGGTCTGTCCAGGTGAAGACAGGATTGCTTCTCACTGTGGAGAGCAGAAGAAGCAGATAGACAGCTGACACCAGAGTCCCCAGAAGCAGTCTGTGCCCCTCTGCTAGTGACAGTGGCTGTGTCCCCCGCATAGAGCAGTCGCTTAGGGTTGGCTGAGGGTGGCTCAGTGAGAGGTGTTCAGGCTCTTCGGGGACCTGGCATACAGTCTATGCCAACAATTTCCCTGCAGGGTGTTCTGAAGTCACCAAAACAAAACAAATACTAAAGCAGAGCACCAACACCTTTTCTTTGAACATTATTAGGAGGGGAAAAATGCCACTCCCTGGGGTATAGCTTAGTGGTTCAGCTCTCACCTACCCTATGAAAGCCCTTGGTTCACCCCCAGCTCTGAAAAAAGAAGACCCACAGAAATACCCCTAGGGCTATGAGTCACAGTAGTGGGGATTTTCCTTCCCACCCTCATTTAAGAACTTCCTTCACCCCCTCAGCTCCTCTGTGATCTACACCAGCCCTGCAGGATGGGCTCTGGCTGGACTTACCTTGTGCTCTGAGTCTGTTTCTGGATCCTGATTTTCTCTTTCCCCAAAGTCTGAGGGCTACAGATCACCTTCATCAGAACCGCAGCAAAAGGCATTCGGAGTAAGCCCTCTGTATTTTTTCAGGTGACAGAGGAAACTCAATGGTTCTCTGCCTCAAAGGCTAAGATGCCAATGCTCGCTGAGATGGCCCCCAAGCAGGGCCTGTGCATTTATAGAACCAGTTGCTGCAGAACTCAAAGCAAGGAGGGTTCCTTCCTGTGCTGTGCTCTAGACTCCACCTTCTCTGGCAGTGACTGGGAGAACAGACCGTGTGTGTGTGTGTGTGTGTGTGTGTGTGTGTGTGTGTGTGTGCGTGCGTGCACTGGCTAGGCCTTGTGAAACCATGACCTACACCTATCCTGCAGCTAGGCTAGGCAAGGGTCCCAGCAGTCTGCAGGGAACAGGCAAGGTGAGTCCTGCAGCCAGCTGACACCCACTGCTGGCTCTGGGCCTCACTGGCTTTCAAGTCTCTCAACAGAGAGTGAAGATGAACCCTAGGACTCTCCTCTGGTATGGAAATGTGCCTACCTTCAGTGGGCTTGGCATAAGCCTTCTTCTGGTTCCTGATTCTGAAATTTGGGTGCTCTTATTTTTGGTGAAGGATTCCTGCAAAGCAGGCTGGCATCTGTTAGTACCTCCCTTTTCTTGTTGATTAGTAGGATGGAACCCCCCTCCCTATTAACACCCACTCCCCTTTCTCTCTCCCCTTGAAAAAGTCGGTCACTTAGATAGCAACAGCTGTCCTTGAGGTAACCTGACAGGGACCATGTTGGGTAGTTCCAGACACACAGGCCTATGAGGTTTCCAGATGAGGAGATTTCTAGGCAAACTTGTCACAGGGACCTTTCTCTGGGTGTCCCGGTGGGGGGCATTGTTGGGAGAGAGGCTTGCCAAGTTTCCCTCCCCCCTGAGCCACCATCTCCCCCTTCTCTGCCTGCCCACTGCCCTCCCTCTGTCTTGTGCCATCCTTTCTGGGTCACATTTACTTATTAGAGGGGACAATAACCGTAAGATATTGGGACCTTGCTCTGCAGATATTTCTCAAGAAAAGAGAAACAGTAATCGCTAGCACTGATCATTGCTTCTCATCGCTTCCTCTTCCAGCAGAGGTCGAAGCACCAAGGGCGCCCCCTTGATGCCTGAGTGAGTGCTGATGCCAGCACCTCCTCCTTCCTTCCCACAAATTTTCTAAAGGGTTAAACAGATGCACTCCAGGCGAACGGTCCGCTTTTCAAGAAAACACACCGGCGGGGGGCTGGGGGGAGCTGGCAGATGATCCCTGGCTTGGGGGTGCATAAAACCCCAGGGGGCAAGTCGCGCAGAGCTAGAAGCTCTGCCAGAGGACCGGGGCTCGCCGCTGTTCCCCGGCCCTCCCTTGCTGACCTGAGATTCTTCCTTCCCTGGTGTCCGGTGCGGGCCTCTCAGAAGTGCCGGTCGCCTTCCAGGAGCAGCCAGGCGGGATGCGGTGCCCAACCCGTGCAGCCCTGGCCGAGGCCCCTCGCCCGGGCCAGCGCACCTTCTCACCCCTCCTCGCCTTCTGCGCACCCCAGGCGCCCCTGCGGCCGGGATTTGCATGTCTATGAAGTCCCGCAAACAATGCCTGCTGTGCGGGCGATGAAAGCCCGGAGCCTGGTGGCCCGGGCGCGTTTGAAGTCCCCAAAGGTGGGGCCTCTGGAATCCCAGGATGCAGATGCGGGAAGATAAAGCCAGGTGAGCAGCGGCCGCCACAGACCTCCCGGGGTCCCGGCCTGAGGCAAACCCGGCGGTCAGAAATCAGCGCCCCCCCAGGGCCGGCTCCTCCCGCCTGCCCCAGGCCTGCATCCTCAGGACCGCAGCCTCTGGACGGAGCCAAGCTGGGCGCTCAGGAGCGGGCTCCCTCCATCCTCCCCCAGTGCCAGCCGGAGCTGCCAGGCAGACGTACCGCGAGGCGAGCACAGGCTCGCTGCTTCCAGGGCTAAGGCGGTAAAGGACCCGTCACAACTCCCCAGCCCCAACTGTTAGAGCTGCTCCGGAAAAAGCGGGACTCTAGCCTGAGCCCCGGGACGCCTTGGTCGGCGGCACCCGGGGAGTCTAGCCCTGCGTAGGGTGCAGGGGAGCCCAGGACTCCAAGAACTTGCAGCGCGCGCCTGCCTTCTCAATCTGTCGACCCACTCGCGGTCTCCGGGACTCCCACGCGTGCAGATCGCACAACTGCCCGCGTCCCAGGTCCCACGAGGGCTCGCCTCGCAGACCACGAGGGTGTGATTTGCGAGTCCCGTGCGCTGGAGTCGGGGGGAGCGGCACAGGTGTCAAGGGTCACATTTGTTGGCCTTCAGGCTAGGGCAGAGCATTTTCCAACTCCCTGGAGAAAACGCCCAGCGGGAAGGAAAGCCCCTCCCTGTCACATTTCTGGACGGCAAGTGTTCGGTTCTGCTACTTTGAGGTGGGGGAGCAAACTTTTTACACCAGAGAGTCCCAGCACACACAGTCCCGCAAACTGTCTCTTCTGGATGCTTTGGTGGGGGGAGCCCTGGCTTGCTTTCTGCATGGTCAAGGAGCAGAATAAAGAAACCAAAGACTTTTATTTTATACACCACTTGATCTTTGCTTGGGAAACTCTATTAATTGAATGGGTTTGCCTTTTTTGCCAGTCCCCTTTATCATTATTTATGGGCTTTAAATTGTTTAAAGTTCCCTTGACGTTCAATTTACAAGTTTGGGAACTTTTTTTGTTCTGCCTTTTGTCCTGGAGAAAGACATCGTGTTGGAAGTGCTTTGAAAAGCCAAACATGAGAGGCTGGCAGTGAAAGCCGAGCGGGCGAGATCCCTTTTAATTCTGTCCTGTTGGTGAATGGCTCTTTTACATAATTGCAGGAGCTATTTCAAAGCCAGCCAAGGGCTGACTTCACTTAGAACCACATGGAGTCTATTTTGGGCTTTCAGATTTAAAAAAAAAAAAAAAAAGCTGAATAAAATAGTTTAAAAAGATGAGGCTTCAATGCTTTCTGCTACTTGCAAATTGGTGTGTCTGATGGGGAATTTTACACAAACACCCCTTTGTGAGTGTATCTTGGGCTGGGGCGGCACTATTCTGGGTGAGCTGGGTGTGAATCCCAATTGCCCTTCCATAAATAAAACCCATCCCAAGTTATTTCCCAACTATTGCTAGGAGCAAGAGCTTCGGCAATGACCGAATTATCAGGCCACTGGAAACCCCTATAAATAAAAACAAGCTGTTGCCTGAGAAACCAGCCTGTCACTGGGGTCTAGGCAGCTGGTGGGAGAGTGTGGTCCCAAGGCCTGTAGGTTTCTTGAGTTGGCCAGAGACCCAGGGCCCCTTGCCGCCCTCTCCAAGTGCATGGTGCATGTCCCTTCTCCAGCCGGCTGGGATTGGCAACCTTGGAAAGTTTGCCGCATGAATATTCATTGACAGTGTGTTTTACATTTTACACCCAAACTTCATACACCCGCAAGTAGACATTGCCTGGGACAGCCTGGAAGTGTAGAGCCAACTCGAACACCAACACTTTTATTGAACATCTAAGACAACAGAGTGTCCTGGCACTGGTTTGGCACCCATCCGTGGAGTGAAGTGTGCCGGGGCTGGGCTGTCTTTAGTGGGAAAGAAGCTTCACTGTAAAAAGAAAAAAAAGTTTGCAGAAGAGAAATGAAGTCAGAGGATCTCTAGCTCTTCCTTTGGGCGCTCTCTGCCTTTTTCCTAATTGGAGAGGGCAGGGCTCTGCCACCAAAGTTGCAAAGTATATATGCAGGATTGTGGGGTTGTTTTCCCTCCAAGTCTGGGTGAGCCCAGTCAATCACAATTCTTCAGTTGAGCCATGCAAGTAGGAATTCAAAAGATGGATAAACCATGTATACCTGTCGCTCTCTGGCCATAAATCTATTCAAAGAACCGAGGACTCCGAAGACATTTGTTATCTGCGCCCCACATCTTGAATACTTTTGCAGGTAGCAGAGGTGCTCCAAATGGATCTTGCTAATCACACCGATGCATGAGAATCCTTTTATGACAGAACAGTCGTTTTCTAAGCAGTTAAGCATTAGATGAGAAAATATTACTGCCTTGTACTCGAGAAAAGCACACTACTAGTAAATAAAATTCATATTGATGAGAATCATCTGAACTCACTAATAAAAGAAGATTAGTATTATAACCCCTGCAGTCAATACTTTCAGGGCAATTTATGGATGCGAATAATATGCCATCAAATTATTTCAAGTGTAGCTATAATTCCACATACCTAAATCTTTTTGCTGAACTTTAAGAGGCAGAATCATCATCAAAATAATCAAAGGAATCCCTGTCTCTCTCAGGGTAATCAGAAAATGGAAGTCACAAGGACAATATTTTTGTGGCAAAATAACAGTGGATGGCAACTTTGCCCAGGTAAAATGCATAGCAGCTTCCTCTCCTCAGGCTTCTGAGTGGTCAGCAGGGCAGGAACCTCCTCATAGCAATGTAAATCAGGAAAGCATTTATTCTTAGTATTAGAAAAAATAAGGTACTGGCATACGATATCATTACAACAACTATCTCATAATGAGAGAGTACTTACCATTCTCATGAAGAAATCAGCCCTTTGCCCTGGGTTTCAATTTTGTCTATTTTTACTTTTTAAAAAAAAATTTTTGCAGGCCTGTGAGAGGAGGGATAGATAGAGCTTGGAGACCCTACGGACACCCTCTTCCCAGTAGATCCCAAGGGAATCAATTTCTCCTTACACTGCCAAAGCCACCTCCGGGTCTGGGCTTCAAGTGCGCGCAGGCAAGTGCAGTCAGCGCCCTAATGAATTCCTTTCACACCGCCTGCTGCCGAAGCCATCTATTACTGCGGCCTGGAGTGGGGAAAGGCTGGAGACGTCTTTGTCCGGGGGCTGGCAGCAGGGCCGAGAGTTTTCTCAGTGCCCCGGGGTGCTAAGGACACACCCTCCGTCTTACCTGCTGGGCACACTGGGTAGGCAGTGGGCGCCTGGCCACACTCCAGCTGAGGACGTGGTCTGGGATTAAGACGTTCCCGGGGTGGGGGTGGGGGCTTGGGGTTAGAGCAAGAGCAAGAGAAAAAGAAAGAACGGGGAAAAGGGGCTTCAAAGAATCAGGTCGATAAATTCATAAAGATCGATTTATCTTTATCTCCCAATTAAATGTGCTTGTAAGTGATACATAACACACGTCCAGCACGGGCCAACTCCCCAACCACTAGCTCCTCCGCGTGAGCTGATTTCTAATGATGGATGTAACAATGCCCTCGTCTCCTTTTCCGTGGCCGGGTGCTGTCTGCGGGTTCGAGGAGGGTGTCTACAACCGGGGAAATTGAAGCCAAGCCCTTGGAGACGTGTGGAACCTCCGAGAGCTGGTGCGCTTTGCATGGTCTACCCGTGCCACGAAACTGTTCCACGTTTAAAGGGAACTCTGGAGGCGAAAGTTTGTAAAAATGGAAGCAGGGTATAAGAGCATCCCTAGTTCATCCCACCCACCTCCAAATTCCCTTGTTCCCCCTCCTGGAGTCGTTACCATTGTCGAGGACAGGGGAAATATCTTGAGGGAATCAGCTCCATCCAGCAGTCAGCAAAGGGGGACCGTGCGCCCTCGATTCCTTGCGCTGGAAACCGGGTGGCGGCACCGGGGTGAGCGCTCCCTCCGTTCCCAATGTGCTTAATTAGCGCCTATTTACAAAACGCAGCTTTTATTTGAGCAAACATCATAAAGCTTTCATCAGGATAATCTCAGGTTATATAATCCGGAGACCGAACAACTCCCCCCGTCCGCCCCGAGGATGGAGCAGATAAAGGACTCACTTTATTATCATAATTATCGTGGTTGTTATTTTGGTCCGCGTTGGCAAAGTGGGTAAATAGGTGCGATGATTAAGCATGTCATGAAAAATGAGAAGGAATCGCTCATGAGAGTGCCCTGCTCGGAACGGGGGAGCCAATTGCCTCCCTGCCCCGCCGGGAGCGCAGGGACGCCGCAAGCGACTCCGCAGGTTCCCGGAGGCCGCAGGGCCCACAACTCCAGCCCGCACCCCGAGGGTGGATCTACAAGGCTAGGACCCTGCCGCCAACTCCGGGAACCTGCCCGCACCCCTAGTGCAGCCGGAGCACCCAGCACCAAGTGAGCTCAGGCGGGCTTGCTCCGGATAGATAGGAAAGAAATACAACGCTTTCAGCCCTTGCGCGTCGGAGGCGAGCCCGTAAGCTGCCCACGTGGAATGCCGAGCCCTAGCGTCTGAGCCCAAAAGGTACCCTCAGCCCTTCTCAAGTTTGCTCGGTGCGATCCCGGCGCCGGGCTGCGGATCCCAGGCCGGCGCGCTCCGACGGTGGCGCCCGAAGCTTGTTCTCTGCCGGTCAGGTTGGAGGGGCGGGACTCCGGATCGCTCCGCCCCTGACCCTCAGCCAATGGACGGCGGTGCCCGGCCCCACGTGTGGCGAGCTTGCCCCGGCAGCAGGCAAAATGTGAATGAGAAAGAGGAGCGCGATTTAAAGGTGCTGGTGGCGCCCGCCAGAGACAAGTGCGCCGGCTTCGCGCGCTCTGCAGCGGCCCGCGGTGGGCGACGGACTGCGGGACCGACAGACGGACGTACGCACAGCTGCTGGCCAGACGCAGAACCGCAGACGCAACGCTCACAGGGTCCGACAGACAGGAGGCGGTTTTCGCTCTGACGAGCGCGCCAGGCCCGGGCGCCCTCTCCACTTCGGGGCGCACGGCCGCGCCCCGCGCCCAGCGCGCACCCCGGTCCCCGGGCATGCGGCGGACCCAGGACTGAGGGGCGGCGGCTTCTGCTCTCCAGATCCCGCCCGGCCCTGGCCCGGCGATCCCGGGGGTGCTCCCGGCGGCGGCGCGGCGTGGGGACTTTTCGCCTCTCCCTGGCCTCTCCCGAGCGCGTCTATGAGCGCAGCGTTCCCGCCGTCGCTGATGATGATGCAGCGCCCGCTGGGGAGTAGTACCGCCTTCAGCATAGACTCGCTGATCGGCAGCCCGCCGCAGCCCAGCCCCGGCCACTTCGTCTACACCGGCTACCCCATGTTCATGCCCTACCGGCCGGTGGTGCTACCGCCGCCGCCGCCGCCGCCGCCCGCGCTGCAGCCCGCGCTCCCGCCCGCGCATCCGCACCACCAGATCCCCAGCCTGCCCACCAGCTTCTGCTCGGGCCTGGCGCAGGGCATGGCGCTCACCTCTACGCTCATGGCCACGCTGCCCGGCGGCTTCTCCGCGTCGCCCCAGCACCAGGAGGCGGCGGCTGCCCGCAAGTTCGCGCCGCAGCCGCTGCCCGGCGGTGGCAACTTCGACAAGGCAGAGGCGCTGCAAGCTGACGCAGAGGACGGCAAGGGCTTCCTGGCAAAGGAGGGCTCGCTACTCTCCTTCTCCGCAGCCGAGGCAGTGCAGGCATCGCTGGGTGAGTCGGCGGCGCGCGCAGCAGGGACGCGGGGCGGGCCAGCTCCGGGTTCCCGCGGGACCCTGGGGACGATACTGCTCGCCTGCCCCAGCCCCGCCAAAGGGGTCCTTTCGACGCGGGCCCGCGAGGTCCCCGGGGGGCATTTAACGCCACGCAACAAGCAGGGGCAGGAGGGGGACTTTAGCGCCCCCTCCCCCAACCAGCTGCTGATGTGGAGCGTTTGGCCGAATCCGCCCGCCCTCGCCGGGACTGGCTTCCCGGGTCGACTGCAGCCTCAAGGGTGTCCGGTTGGGCTGTGCGTCTGAGCTGTGTTTGTGCTCAGCGGCGCCCACGCGTAGTAAACCCCTTCCCTGGGCTTGCTGCTGGTGCGGGAGCACTGGGATTCCTGAGATGCTATACGACTGCCTCGTGTGTGTGTGTGTGTGTGTGTGTGTGTGTGTGTGTGTGTGTGTTGAGCTCTCTGGTGGGAACTTCTCCTAAGGCTACGAAAAATCCTTGCGACCAACATTATCTGTCTCCAAAAAGATAACAGCCTGGCATCGGCGCGTCCCAGCGTGCCCAGGCTGTCTACGATGAAATTGAATTTTCGCTGTGCCAAGGACGGTGGGGTGGTGGGGGGCGCAGGAGGGATCGGGAATGACCCCTCGGTCCTCAGCCATCCCCGTCCTCCGGGGACAAAGGCGACGTTCTCTGGGGTCCCCGCGTCCTGCTGCTTCTCCTTCAGCAGCCGGAGGCTGAGTGCACAGGAGGCCTCGCGGCCCCTTGAATGATGGTTCTGGGCAAAGGGCTGTCGCCTGTACTGTCTCCTCCTCTCCTTTGAGCTTTCTCACGCTCCCCCCACCCCCACCCCTTCCCTCGCCTCAAAGGCCAGGAAATCACAATGTGTTAATGTCATGGAAAGACAATCCACTGAGTGGGAGTGGGGGTGCCCCAGTGACTACAGCGGGAGGGGACGGGAAGGCCAGTGAGCGAAAGGTAATAAAACGCCGTTTGGTTTTTGCTTTCAGTCGGGGCTGTCCGAGGGCAAGGGAAAGACGAGTCAAAGGTGGAAGATGACCCGAAGGGCAAGGAAGAGAGCTTCTCGCTGGAGAGCGATGTGGACTACAGCTCGGATGACAATCTGACTAGCCAGGCGGCTCACAAGGAGGAAGACCCCAGCCACGCGCTGGAGGAGACCCCGCCGAACAGCGGCGCCGCGGGCAGCACCACATCCACGGGTAAGAACCGGCGGCGGCGGACTGCCTTTACCAGTGAGCAGCTGCTAGAGCTGGAGAAGGAATTCCACTGCAAAAAGTACCTCTCCCTGACCGAGCGCTCGCAGATCGCCCATGCCCTCAAACTCAGTGAGGTGCAGGTGAAAATCTGGTTCCAGAACCGCCGGGCCAAGTGGAAACGCGTCAAGGCAGGCAATGCCAACTCCAAGACAGGAGAGCCCTCCCGGAACCCCAAAATCGTGGTTCCCATCCCCGTCCACGTCAGCAGGTTCGCTATTAGAAGTCAGCATCAGCAGCTGGAACAGGCCCGGCCCTGAGGGCCCAGCCAGGCCATCGTGGAGAAGCCCCAGCCCCAGGGAACACATGGTGGACTGACTACCTTAGGTTTGAAGCAGAACCCAAAGTCACATTCCAGAGGAGGACATCCCAAGTGAGTTGAGAATATATTCGTGAAACAGGCTTAAAGACTGCTTTGGAAGGGGCTACAGCCACACCTGAAGATACACTAAATATTTATTATACTATCCTACTTTGTACATAGATAATCTATCTACACTGGATCTCAGCTGCAGTATTTTGAAAGTTGTAGGACTAAGTTACCTAGTAAGATCCTCCACTTACATTCCAGAAGGAAACAGAACCTTTGCTGTCCTTTGCCACCCTGCCGTTAGCAGTCACCTTTCCATACGTTTCTCAAAGGTAAACGGGAAACACAAGAACAAACACTGGGGTTTCAACTTCACTTTTGTTTCTGTTTTTGGCTTTTTTGAGTTGACTGTAGAGCAGAAATGGTAGGGCAGCCTGGACATTTACTTTGCTTTGCGTTGCTTTTGCCTGGCTTTCTTTCCTGGGCTTGTCCCTCCTATCCGAGGCTTGTCTCCATGGTGTTTAATTTATTTCACTGTAGCTTATGTTCTTATAAGTTATGGCATTTAAAAAAATCTCAGTCTTGTGAATAATAAAGAGTAAAAAACAGATCAGTGCCTGGGCGGCCCTCCTAGGTGTGTCCACAATTGGACCAGTCTGGGCCACCCCCAACCGCAGTCCAGCTGACCTCCCAACAGACCCGAGCCACATAGCACCTTGGCAGGTTTTGAACTGAAAAGCGAGAGCGCCAGTGAGGGCCCTTTATGGGTTTAAGCAAACCTAAATTTTCACCTTAGGCTCCAACACGGCCCCTTTGCACAGCCAGGGATTCTGGCAACTTGTGTCAGAGAAGGAAAGGGTGCCTGGGCAATGAGTATGGGTAATAGTGGGCTTTGCATAAAGTTCGGCGCGCTAAGTCAACTTCAGCAAGGGAAGAGATGCCTTTCCCTACTCGCAACCCGACCGGGAAAGCAGCAGCGGGGCTCGCCCGCCGCCGCCGCCTGGGCCAACGGTCCATAAATCAAGGCTCTCGGCGTCATCTTCAGACAGGTGCAGGAACCCAGCAAGCCAAGGAGGCTTCCCAGCAGCTCTCTGTCTGGAGGCCGGGGCTGGCACCTCCCCTTGCAGGCGGGGTCGAGGGGGCGGGCCCCGAGCACTGCCCCACCCGGAGGGCGTGAAAGGGCAGCGGTGCACCGGTGGGCTGCGGAGGGGACCCGGGGAGCTGGGCGCCTGCTGCCTCCGTGAGCGCAGGAAGGGCGGTACCGGACCTCTCCTCGGTTCGTCTTCCTCACCACGCACTATGCCCCGAGTCCCACGGGCTCCAACCCGCCCCACAGGTTGCGTTCGACTGCCGACTGCCCGGGCGCTCTGGAGGTCTGGGGTGTCCCAGAAACTTGAAGCGCGTGAGTGATGGAGACCTGGGTGCCAGAGCCCACCCTGCCACCCGACCAGAAGCCTCAGGCAAGAGAAGCACCAGTGGTGTTGGTGTCACCAGCCGAGCTCTGCAAGTGGATGAAGGACTGAGAGAGAGCTGGCTGCAAAGCACCCGCGGAACGCTCACCGCGGGTCTCAGCCCAAGGAAGGGGGCGCAGCGCCATGGTCAGTGCCAGTATCGACCTCATTCATTTGCTCACTCACAATCCGTTACCTCCCTGCCTTCCAGAGGCCTGGTAACAGAGGCCTCCACCCCAAATTCTGGGCAGGGTAAAGACCTAGAGCACCCAGTCACCAATAACCGCTGCCTTCCAAACATTCCCGGTGGTGGAAAGTGGCCCAGCCTTGGTGTTTTTGGGTTTTTTTTAAATACAATAAAACGGAGCGGCTGGTCCCCCGAGGGCTTCAGCCTATTCTTCCAGCCGCTTCTTCGGCAGCTCTTGTTGTCCCCACCCAGCACCCAGAGGCCTTGATGCTCCCTGCAGATCCCACCCGTGCATGGACACAGGGCCCAGGTTGGGGGGGCACCTTCTGCTCCAGGCAGGTTGCCCCAGCACTGCAGCATTCGAGACTTCCAGGGACGCCATCCCCTTCTCTAACATACTCTTCCCATCTTGGGCTGCAGCACACCCCGCGGGATGGTGGCTGTTGGTGCATACTCCAGCCTGGGGGCAAGGGACACCCATGGCCTCCCAAAGTCCGCTGGAGAGGCTCTGGGTACTGAGTCCAGCACTTGCTGGGATCCTAGAGCAACCCCATGTGCATTCCACCATAACAGGTGTAACTGCAGCCTGCTCCCCAAATCCAGGCCAGGGCTGAGTGGCACAGGTGACCGGAAGCCCTAACTGTACAAGGTGAAGCTCCCTAGGAATAGGAGGGCCCCCGGGGAGCCCCCGACTCCCAGGTCCAAGCTCCCAGTCCTACCAGTCGTACACCTGGTCCTTTGGAACCCAGGAGTAGAGGGTCACAGAGACCCCGCCACCCTGCTGAGCCATCCCACCTTTTTGGGGATGCTGTTCCCCTGGGTCACCAGCCCTCACACAGGATGGCGCCCCAGATCTCAGCGTGGAGTCCAAGGCCCCGGAGACAGGCCAAGGGGAGGAAGATAAACAAGCAGCGCTTGATGGCCTCTGTCATCATGGCCGTCATCATGGCTTTCATTTGGCTGCCTAATGAGTCACATCACAGGCAGAGAGAAAAATTGTCAATCGCCCGGGCCCTAATGAATTTTTTTGCAAATTGTAATCAAGCCAGGCCGTCTCAGCTGGCTGATTAATGAGACCCACGAGGCTCGGCCAGCACCTCAGCTTTTTATTCCATCCCGTCCTCCCTGCACTAAATTAACAGCAACTTGTCTGAGCTTCAAATTAACTCCCAATGATTAATTCTGATGGGGGGGCCTGAAGAATAGCTTGTTCTAATAGGCTCTGGCCTGAGATGCTGTTGGAAATTAATACACTTCCCCTTTGGCTGCCGGCTTTAATCCAAGGTTGGGTTTTGACATCACTATATTTGTTGTTACAATAAATTCCACTTACATCTGCAGATCAAATAATTACGTGCAGCACCTCGGACCTGAGCCCCCAGCCATGCCTGGGGGCTGCCTGCACCCCAGATCCACTCAACCTAGGCACAAGTCCAAGAGGGGCCACAGGAAGAGCCATCTGACCCTGTTCACCACTGTTCTTATTCCCCTGGGAGGGGAACTGGATGACCCCTCCCCACCTTTGGAAACCAAGCACACTTTGAACCTCACGGTTAGATGTCCATCTTAGTCTCAAGCAGCTGCCCCACGGAAACTAAGTTCCTCTATGAGGCTAGGGGTGCCCTCTGTGGGAAGTGGCCTAGGTCCCCAGGCCTTCTGCATGCAACCCTACCCAGTGTCATAACTCTCAAGACTGAGTAGGCCTTGGCACCTGGTCTGCCTTTCCTAGCTAAAAGGGGATGGGGTGAGGGCCCCAGCTGGAATTGGCCTCAAAGGACTGCCCTGATTCCGTGGCTGTCTGTATATCCAAATTCCACACTTCGCTTTGGGGTCAGCACTTGCCCCCTCTAGTTTCTGTTTGTTCGGACTTAATTAGCTTAATCATTTCAGCTGTGTCTGGCAAGCTCGCACCAGGCCTCTGAGGCTGCTCCTCGTAGCCCCCAGCCTGGTGCCCTGGTTGGTGCAAAGCTGTGTGCTGTCCTCTTGGCTCATGGCTCCCAGGCCTGGGACTTGCTGGCTACCTGGCACAGTGACTAGGTGATAGTCTGGTTCCCATCTCAGTGTTCCCTGTGGCTGCCCTGAGTGGCTCTAGGGTTCCCACGTGCAGGCCCTGGCAGACAACCTGGCCTCTGTGCCCTCTGCTTTTACTGCTGGACCTACGCTACCATGTGGCTAAATGGCCAGCTTGCTTCAGCAGTGGCCTTCAGGAAGAAGAGACCCTGGCACAGGTGCCTCTTTGTGTCCCTGAGACCCTGGGCTTCTGTAGAGGTACACACAGCCAGAGCAGGTGTCCTGCACCCACTCTGATGCCCAGGGCTTCTTCTTTCCACAACTCCAGCAGGCTGTGGAGCAGCCAGGCTTTGGGGTTTGGAAGGGAGCCCCAGCCCAGGTTTACAGGGCTACCCTTTGGAGGCAGCATTAATCTTCATTTCAGGCCCTTATGGTGTAAACAGGAGAAATATGATCTTGAAAACCGAACATGAATGCAAATCACACCATCAGAGTAATAAAGCACCTGAAACCCCGACACACAAAAGCAACACCATATGTATGAAGACAACCTGCATAAATTATAAATTACATCATAAAAATTGATTGCCATTTGAACAGTTTAGAAGGGGGAGACCTAAGTTGACTCTCTTGCCCTTAGTGGCTTTGAGGGAAGGTCAGGCCTTAGGTGTGGCTGGAGGACCTGGGCCCAGACTCTTGTCAGTGCTACAGGTTTGTGTGCAGGGAGGTGCAGAGCCAGCTGGGTAATAGCGGAACGGTCCTCCACCCAGGTGTGGAAGTTTCGGGGGACCTGTGCTTCCTGGGCTGGGGTTCTTGGTTACATTGCTCTGAGCATGTAATTTTCATTCACCTTGGGTTCCCAAAGACACAGGAGCTGCTTAGTGTCCAGTATCCAGGTGAACCCAGGTCTTGGTCTCTGGTATGGCTACAGCAGGGTACTGCTCCCCTGATTGTCTAGCTCAGCCCAGAGCTCCAGAGAGTGCTGTCCTTCCCATCATGGCTAGGAGAGGAGCAGGTGTGTGTGCGTGCATCGAACTAGTGAAAGTATTGGCACGTGTAGTATGCTAGTTCCCTTCCCTCTTTAACGAGTTCCCACACATTCCCAGAACCTCGAGAGCCAGGAGTTGGATCCCACTGGCGGAGCCTTAAAGGCCCTGCTCCTGCTGCAGCACCCTGTGGAGCGGGTCTCCCGTACCCCACAGGGGGCCCTACCAGCCTGTGCCTCCAATCTCCTGACCCACTTCGGTAAAGCCAGAGCTCTGCTCTCAGCCCCCAGCTCGAGGCTGCAGTCCACATCTGCACCCTTGGCTGGGTTTGCTCACCACCACTGCGCAGAACCCAGGCCTCCAGGATGACCTCCTCCGAGTGCCCAGCCCCATCTCCAAACTGGCCTTTGCATTCCTCCTGGGTCTGGTCCCAGGGCCGCTGCATCCTCCACCCTGGGCTATTACCAACACCCTGACGCACACCACAAGCACCTCCCCCCCTTGCCACCTCACGGTTTTGACTCCTGTCCCGGTTTCTGCCTGATCCAACCTGGTCTCTGCTTCAGCCCAACCTGGCCCTGGCTCCCGTCCCTATCCAGAATAAGTGACACCCCGGGCCCCAGACACCGTCCAGTGCTGGGTGTGCCCTGAGGGGCAAAGAGAAGACCAAGCAGCAGGACCATGTGCTCCAGAGACCTGGGGAGATGCATGGGGGTCTGAGCCAGAGATCCAAGGCGGGACCACGAACCCCGGGCGCAGGCCGGAGCTGGGTTGGGGCCCACCCCCAAGCCTTCATCTCTTTATTTCCCGCCACTGGATCCCCAGCGCCCTTTGTCATGCTACTGCATCTCTGGTGTGGCCGCGCCTTGTCTTAAAGGGCCCGGCCCCCCAGCTCGGGCTCCCAGACGGCCGCATGACAATGGCTGAAATGGGATTACACCGACCTGATCCTATTAAGCCTGCCTGGCAGCAGCCAGCCCCAAGCCCCTCGGGACCTTCCCACTCCCCTTCCGTTTCTGCCGGCTCCAGCCGACTTCTGTGGGTGCACCTGGCTGTTGGGGGATCCAGCGGAGAGCTGAACGGTATGGGGGTTTGGAAGTGGCCGCCTGACCCCAGGAAGGCAGCTTGGCCCGGATTCTGAATAATAAAAGCTGAGCCTGGCCGGCCCCTGACTCCGATGGGTAGAGGGGAGGGGCGGACCCCACCCCAGCCTGGGCTGGGCCTGGGGCGCTCTGAGGAAGGTGAAATCCAGGTTGTGGGGGCCATTGTGGGGTTTCACTGTACCTCTTCTGGGGTGCCATGCATGTTGCAGCCTGGTAGCTGAGGCTTGGGGACAAACAGGAAAGAGGCCTCCCTGTGTCCAGTCCTGCACCTCCCCACTCCTATCTCTCCATGATGGGGAGGCAGGGATAAGCACCGGCTGGGGTCTAGGGACCTGGACAGGCCTGGGTCCCCTGCAGCCTGCCACATTCCTGCTCAAGCCTTGAGCTTGAGGCCAAGACCCATGGCACCAGCTTCCAGTGTACTGGCCCATTGGGGAAGTGGGCAGAGAGGCAGCTCGGAACACCTGATGGCAGAGAGGGCTGAGACCCCAGGCCTTTGTTGTGAGTTCTCCTCCTCCTCTTCTTAGCAGGATGCATCGTCTTTATTTAGAATTGAGTTAATCTAGCAGGAGAGGGAACCCTGAGCTCTGTAAAGAGCCCTGGAGGAGAGTCCATCCTAACAGAGGCTCCTCTAAGCCAGCCCTTGACCGAAGCACTCACCTGCTCAGACCTTGGCTTCTTGACTTCATCATGTGTGGCACAGTGACCTGACCCTCAAGAGTCTCACTTCCTGGGCAGTTAATGATGTATTCAAGACCCAGCGCACAATACCATCAGAGCTGCTGAGGCAGAACGCTGGGACCCACGAGCAGAGCTTTGGGTTCAGGTCGCCTGCTTTCCCATCCCTGGGTAATTAGCTCTCTGAGACTCAGTTTCCCCATCGGCTCCTAAGGGACTGACACAAATAAACCACATAGTGCAGACTGGTCCACAGAGTGCCTGCTCCCTGTAGCTGAGGCCGAGCAGGCACCTGGCTCTCTGGGCAGTTCCTCCGAAGCTTTCTCCTTCTTGGCTTGTGGGTAGTTCAAGTTTGCCAACCACAGCCCTCCACCTGCTCAGCCCAGGCTTTTCTTGCCACCTTTTAAGGATGTTCCATTTGGGTCTGTCCTCGAAGAAGTATAGAAGCACTGGTATCCTCTTCACGGGCTGGACTGACTACTCTCAGGTCCTGCCCCCAGGTTGGAAGAGGGCCCTTGGCCTCAGTGGCATGGCTACTGGCTCCTTGGCCCACAGCAACCTCCTCAACCCAAGTTTCCCCATAAAACCAAACAGCTTCGATTAGCCATGGGGTCTGCTCATCCAACCTGCTCCGGTGGCTGAGCCTTGAGGTGGGTGTCCCTTGCATGGTAAAGGGGCAGGAACCGTGCTCTGCCCTGTTCTCAGTCTTGCCCACAGTAGCGGGCAGAGGGAGGATTCAGTGAGTGTGTTACGAATAACGGGGTGTAGCCCCATATTATGGAAAGTCCTTCATCACCCCTTACAGTTGCACAGTCCTTCCTTGGCACACGTTCACCCGTCTCCCCACAGAATAGTAGCCTTAGAGAGCTGGCGAGAGTGCAAGCGTGGTGAAAACGGAGGGAAGAATTTAAATTCTACAGCTGCGCCTGGTGGCACACACCTGAGACTCCAGCGCTCAGAAGGCTGAGGCAGGAGGAGCACTGTGATTTGGAGGCCCAGCTGGGTCACTGCAATTCAGCAAGAACCTGACTCAAAAAAAATTAATTTGAGATTTTTTTTTAGTTATTGCAAAGTAGAAGATTCTTTCTGAAAACCAAGTCACTATATATTAAATGTGAAAATTCTTACACTATACAGGATACTCTTTGGACTCTTTCATTTGTGGATTAAGTGGGGTAATACTTCATTTTGGAATGCTATTTTGGTTTTTTGTTTGTTTGCTTTTGGTACCAGGGATCAAACTTGCAACCTTGTGCTTGCCAGGCAGGCGCTTATGCCAGAGTAAATCTCCAGCAGCCTAGGCACTTTGGATGGCCTTAGAATAATTTCCTGTTAATATGTTACTGACTCCTTCCTGCAAAAAAATGATAATGACCTTTATCCTGTTTTTGTTCCTTCATTTTGTTTTATGCTATCCAATTAAACATGGAAAAATAAAAATTAAATTAAAAAAATTAAACTCTACATTGTCACCAGCCTTAGTCAAAGACTCTCCAAGCTGGGTAAAATTACTGGGTTTTCCAGGAATATGGGGCACTGTGACATCTGGATCCAGAAAGCCCACCTGATATGGTTCGAGAGCAATCACTTAACATGTGTGCATGTGACTGACACTTTAGTATTTATCATTTGAAATGTGTTTCCCAATAGCGTTGAGGTAGATTTCTATTTTCCCTGACCGTAGCTGAGGGGGCCCCCACCCCCAATAATTTTCATATTTGAGCATTTTGAAAGCCACAAAGGATGATCACTGCCCATCTTTAAATGAGGAATTGTTGATTTGGGTTTTACAAAGGACTTAATGAGTAGCAGTGAAGACAGATTTCTCTCCCTGCCTCATTGTGCAAAGTCACATTTGTAAAGTCTGGAGATTTCCATCCTTCCCTGTAATTACTGTCTTTCCAGAGGGCAGATCTGCCGTGACATGGCAGCCACCAGGGTCAAGACCGATGGTGCCCTTGGTTCCCAACACAGTGACACCACGCTCAGGAGGATGTGCTATGGTTGCCCCACTGCCACCAACACATGGAACTCTCCACTTGTGGCAGGACGGTCCTTTGTGGGGTGGCACTGTCTGTGCATACCAGAGGGGTAGCCATGCACATGATATCAGAAGTGCCCCTCCCCAGAAAGCAGGGGTGTCACTGTTTGGGACAAGTGTCTTCTTTTTTTTTTTTTTTTTTTTTTGGTCTTTTTCGTTTTTATCGGTACCAGGGATCTAACTCACGACTGCCTGCTTGCAAGGCAGGCGCTTATGCCGCTGAGCTAAATCCCCAACCCCAGGGACAAGTGTCTTACAGCTTTCCTCATCCCCAGCCAGCAAGAGCAAGAAGCACACAAGGCAGGGAACCCGGTGAGGCCAAATGAGGGGTGGGCCTTAACCCCACCAGGCACCCAACCAGGGGCTCTCAGTACCCCAGGAACAACTGTCCAGGAAGCTGCTCCAGGGCTTGAGTTGACACAGGTCACATCTGGTCCTCACTCACACTGGTTACCTGAGCTCAGTGCCCTCTGCACACAATGTCCCAACCCCAGACATGGACCCCATCCTCCTGTGAGCCTCCTCCTGCCTCTAAGGCCATGGGACCATTTCACCCATCTGGGCCTAGCAAGTTCAGCTGGCCAGAGTGGGCACAGCTGCGTGGAGATCAGAGCCAGCCCTCTGAGCTCCCGGACACCCAAGATTTGACAGTGGGCCCCGGGCAATTCCTGAGCTCTCTTTTCCCAAGGTGTCCCTCTCCCTAGAAATTTGTGGCAGCCCCTAAGTGCCTCAAGATCCCACCCCCTGCAAATCTAGGGAGCATAGAGGTACTCATGCCCACCTGCTTAGCAGGGCAGAGCACCCGAGGGGTGAGAGTGGTCCTCTCCCCACCTGGCCACCGGGAAGCCAGTGAATGGCAGGTGGTTATCATAATAATAAACAATGAAATCCTTCCATCTCACATTACCCAATCCCGACACCTGACAGCCAAGGGAAGGAAGGGGTTCAGAGTCTGGACTCATTTGGCCACCTCCTAGGCCACATCAGAGTCCACACCGTCCCAGTAATCAGCACAGGAGCCCATAGCCTGCCCCTTCTATTGCTTCATCCAGTGCCATTAGCTGAGTTTTTATTTCCCAGGAGTGTGGATGGAACTCAGGGACTTTGCTGCACCCCTATTATCGCTGTTCTGCTGTTGTAGTTGCCTGCACTGCCGTACCTGGCATTTAGATAGCACTCACTCCCTGGAAACTTTCTCACTGGCATGATTTCTTTCTGCTGGGGCCTATCTGGGACTTGAAACTTGGACTGTCATGTAACCCTCTGATTTAGCAAGATATGCCCTTTCCCTAGCCCAGGCCAGCGTCCATTTTCCAGACACAGGCTGGGCTCTGTCCTCCATCTCTCTCTCCTTCCCCCTTCTGGGGCAGATAAATGCGGCTCTGCTGAGCCCAGAGGAGGCTGGCGAGGACCCATGTGCATGTGCAGGGTGGGAGCTTCTGGACTGCAAGGAGGTCAGCGTTCCCCAAATGAACCCATTACATCAGTCCTTATCAGAATCCCAGAGGAGTTATCTCTGAAAGGTGACCAAATGTTCCTCAGTGCCCTGAGAACAATGGCCAATCACTGTAGCTGGGAGATTTTAAAGAGAAGCCTAATGAGGGGCACTTGCTCTCACAAGAGTGAACCCCCAACATCCATGGGCTACAGTTGCCCTCTGAATGCTGGACACTCAGTAACTAACAGACCCCTCCTCCGCCCTCAGAGGTAGGGATTGCATTTAATGCTACAGAAGTGCTGGTGCTCGACAACTTGGGGACCTAGGAAATGGCAATTTTGTATTTTTGTCATCTTCATTTTATAAATGAGAAGAGAGTGGCATAGAGACATTGAGTGCTGGCCTAGTATCACACAGCTGGCCACTGAAGACGCAGGACTCAAACCCAGACAAGTATTAGCCAAGTGTGATGAAGCAGTCCTGTCATCCAGCACTGTGGGAGCTGAGGCAGGGGGATCACAAGCTCCAGGCCAGCCTGGACAACTTAGCGACTTCACCACACCCTGTCTCCAAATTTAGAAATTTTATTTTGGTTTTTATTAAATTTTAAAAGGGACTGGGGACACAGCCCAGTGTAAAGGCCTGGCTCAATCCCTAGTATGCCCCCCACACTCCCAAAACAAAAGCTGCAGCGATTTTAAACTGAAGTGCTTGCTTCATGCAAATGAAGAGGAAAGATGACATCATGCCAATACTCAGAAATACTCTAGACTATATGAAAATTTAATCCGTGATCATTTTGTGGAAAAGGAAGAATTATTGGAGGTAAAGTATTTGGAGAAACTGGCTAATTGGGGGAAAGACAGAGCACATGTCCATCTCCCACCTTACCCCAGACCAATTATAGATGGATTAAAGGGTTCACCGTGGAAAAGGAAATCTTCAAAACTGGTGCAAGGGAATTAACTGGATCATTATCTGCTGAGTGGGGAGGGCAGAGCAGCAAAGCTGTCCACATGAAAACGGAAGTTTCTGCTCATTAGAAACACCATAAACTGGTTAAAATGTGCAAGGATGATTGGAGGAAACGCTTGTCAGTAACGTGGCCAGGAGCGTGAATACACTTCCACACCACAAGCTAGAATGAAAGGGAAAGGACTCTGAGAAGGGGATGGATGGGTAGCTCCTGACAGGGGAAATGTGAACCACTGAATCTACAGATAATGATGGACCCCTCGGTCCTTGCAGGTATGTCCCGGTCTTGGGGATGGAAGACAGTGACATCGACAAATCAACAAATGGCATCTATGCCAGGTGTCATGAGGACACAGGCATGGGGGAAGGGGGAGGGCAGGGGCAGGGGCAGGGGCAGGAACCACCTGCCAGGAAGGTGACTGCTGTGTGGCTCTCTAGAAGAAGTGAAGGAGGAAGAAATGCAAGGATCTGAGGGGCGGGCATTTCAGGACTGAGGCTAAGGTAGCTGGTTTACACTGTGGAGAGGAGAGTGGGGAATCCGGGGTTCACAGTGCAGCCAGGCACTTTACCTTGCAGAGAGCTTGAGGCTCTGGGAAAATCCTTGGAGTGTAATTTGGTACCAGGGATCAAACTCATGACCTCATGCTTGCCTGGCGAGCACTTATGCCGTTGGGCTAAATCCCCAGCCCATATCTTTTATTTAACAATAAACACATAAAAGGTCAGGTTTAAAGAGAAATTAAAATGAAAATGAAGTACCAAACATTTGTAACAGAAGCTGCTAACATAGTATATAGTAGGATAGAGGTTCATCTACGGCCACAGGAAGTAGGTCTGTTAATAAATATTCACGGAGGACCCATCATGAGCTGGACAGTCTTTGACAGGCTTAGGGTAAAGCAGAGATACAAGGGCCTCATGTTCAGGAAGTGGGGCAAAATGGTCTCCCAATCTGCTCTCTCTCTCTCTGTATATATATATATATATATATATATATATTTTTTTTTTTTTTATTTATTTTTTTTGTCTTTTTGAAACAGGGTTTCTCTGTGCAGTTCAGGCTGGCCTTGAACTCACTTTGTAGCCCAGGCTGGTCTCGAACTCGCAATGATCCTCCCGCCTCAGCCTCCGGAGTGCTGGGATTACAGGTGTGGGAGCCACCACACCTGGCTCTGCTTTATATTTTTTAAACAATACTAGCAAAAACAGAAATTTAAAAAAATCTACTACTACCAATTTATTCAACATTGTAACTAGAGGCCCTAGCCAAAGCAGTAAGATAAGAAAAATAAATAGGGGCTAGAGATTTAGCTCAGCGGCATAAGCGCCTGCCTTGCAAGCAGGCGATCGTGAGTTTGATCCCTGGTACCGATAAAAATGAAAAAAAGACAAAAAAAAAAAAAAAAGAAAGAAAAAGAAAAATAAATAAAGGCCTGAAGTATAGAGAGGGGAGAAATTAAAGCATATTATGAAAGATGCACTTAGCATCAAAACTATAAGTTATTTAGGAAAAAATCTATTTCTTTCAGAGGCATTAAAGAACATCAGACTCAATGGAGATAGACACTGTGCTTCTGATTAGAAAGACTCCACGAGGTGAACTTGTAATATTGAAGTGCCACTGGGATACTTGAAGAATTTGGGTTAAAAAATAGCTTTGACCTGTGTGATGGGGAAGATAGGGTGAATTGATTACATACCCTGCTAGGTATCAAGCTTCATAGAGTTCTGCTATTTAAAGATGTAAGACTAGATAAGTTAGATTAAGAAGAAGGGAAGCTCAAGAAATTCTAGAAATCAGCAATGAAGCCAGCTACACAGAAGGTCTAATCAGTATCAGTCAGGGTTAGCAGTTAAGAAGAAGGGGGGGACCAGCAACAGGAAAATAATGCACTGATACAGCTCTCAGTGTGAATGGTTTCAATTCCCCAATCAAGATACAGATTGGCGGAATGAAACAAGAAACAAAATCCAGTGGTATGCAGCACCAAGAAACACATTTAAGCCAAAAAGAAATTCATGGACTAAAAATCAAATGATGGAAAAAAATATTTTATGTAACAGGAAAAAACAAGCAGTGGTAGCTATCCAATATTCAGACAAAGTGGACTTCAAGGAAAAAAACTGATCAGAAGAGGCAAAAAATGTCATTACATATTGGTTAAGGGAACAATTCAACAGGAAGCACAGGAAGCATATGTACAGTAAGCACTGGCACACCCAATTTCACACACCCAAACTCTATTTGACATAAAAGATCAGATAAACAACAAGACAATTGTAGTGGGGGACTCAATAGTCCAATGTCAACAAGGAAATATCAGAGTTTAATCAAATCTCAAACAAATGGACTTAATAGATACCTACTGAGTGTTTCATTCAACAACAAAATACACTCATGCATTTTTCTCACCAGCGCATGGAACTATCTCCAAAATAGACAACATACTGGCCTATGCAGAATGTTTAGGTAAATGTAAAAAATAAAAATTTTCCAATGCAGATGATCAGATTATAGTGCAATGAAACTAGAAATCTGTGAATAAATAACCCACAGAAATTATGCAAATACATATAAATTAAACAGAGTAATCTTGAATAATCAATGGGTCACAGAAAAAATCAAGGAAGAAATTAGTCAATTCCTAGAATTAAGTAATAATGTGGCACAATCTACGAGAACTTATGGGACACAATGAAAGCAATATTAAGAAGGAAGTTTATAGCTGTGGATGCTCACATCAGAAAAATAGAACAAGCTGGGTGTGGTGGCTCACGCCTGTAATCCCAGCACTCGGGAGGCTAAGGTGGGAAGACTGTGACGAGTTAGAGACCAGCCTGGGCTACCAAGTGAGCTCAAGGCCAGCCTAAGCTGCATAGCAAGACCCCGTCTCAAAAAAGACCAAAAAAAGAAAAAAAGAAAAGAAAAATAGAACAATGTCAAATACATAATCTAATGATGTGCCTCAAGTTCCTAGAAAAACATGGACAATCCAAACCCAAAACTGTATAAGGAAGAAAATCATAAAAATCAGAGCAGCAAGTAACAAAATTGGTACAAAAAATACAAAGAATCAATGAATCTAAGACCTGGTTCTTTGAAAGAATATACAAAGCAGAGAAACCCTTAGCCAATCTTACAAAAAAAAAAAAAAAAAAGACAGAAAGAAAAACAGAGGGCTGGGGATTTAGCTCAGTGGCGTAAGCACCTGCCTGGCAAGCACAAGGTCATAAGACCGTGAGTTCAATCCCCAGTACTAGAAAGAAAGAAAGAAAGAAAGAAAGAAAGAAAGAAAGAAAGAAAGAACCCAAATAGGTGCAATTAGGAATGAAAATGGTAAAATCATAATGGACACTGCTGAAATCTGGAAGGTAAACAGAACTATATTGAAAACCTGCATTTAATAAATTAGAACATTCAGAAGAAATGCATAGATTCCTAGATACATATGAATTACCAAAACTAAACCAAGGAGATATTTAAAAAAACAAACTCTGACTAATCCAATCACAGACAATGAAATTGAAATAGTAGGATACAAATTACCAACTAAGAAAATCCAAGGTCCCAGTGGACTGCCAAATCCCGCAAGAACTTGAGAGAAGATCTAGTACCACAATTACTCAGACTTTTTAATGAAATTCAAAGGGAAATACTACTTCCAAAGTCATTTGTAGAAATTACCATTACTATGATTTCAAAAACAGACAAGAATTCAGCCCAAAAAGTGAACTATGGGCCAATTTATTGTATGAACAGACATAAAAATTCCTTAACAAGGTACTGACCAATAGAATACAAGAACTCACCAGGAAACTCACACAGAATAACCAAGTAAGCTTCATACCAGGAATGCAAGGATGGTTCAACACACACAAACCAAATTGGGTGTGGTAGCACATATCTGCAATCCCAGCATTTGGGAGGCTGAAGCAGGAGGATTGCCGTGAGTTCAAGACCAGTCTAGGCTACAGAGTGAGTTGAAAGCCACAGTAAAAAAGTGTGTCAAAAAATGCAAGTTGATAAATGTAATATATTAAATAAACAAAAGACAAAAACCAACATGGTCATCTCAGAAAAAACATTTGACAAAAATCTGATACCTGTCCACTCTTTTAAGACCCTTAAGAAATTAGGTATGGAAGGACCTTATCACAATCTGATAAAAGTCATTTATGACAAACCTGTTGCCAACATCATATTAAATGATGAAAACCTGAAAGCTTTCCTTCTAAAATCAGGGACAAAGATGTCCACTGTCACCACTCCAGTTCAATATAATGCTCAAAACATCAGCCAGAGCAATCAGACAAGATAAAGAAGTAAACGGGATGCACACAGCAAAGGATGAAGTCAGATCACCGTTATTTGCAGGCAACATGATCCTCTCCGTAGAAGACACAAAAGATGTCACCAGCTAGACTCCTACAATTAGTAACCAAACCCAGTGATGTAGTAGGATAAAAAATCACCACCAATCAATGGCATTCCTGTACACCAATAATGGGCTCTCTGATAAAGAAATTAGGAAATGTAGGCCATTCACAACAAGACCAAGAATAATTAAACACTTAGGAATTATCCTAACCAAGGAAGTGAAACACCTCTGCAAACAAAAATGACAGTACTCCGAAAAAAAGGGTCAAAGAAGACATAAGAAAATGGGAAGATATCTCCTGTTCCTGGATAGACAGAACCAACACAGTCAAAACTATCAAAACTCAAAATGCCTATCAAAACTCAAAACCGCAATGATCCTCCCGCCTCAGCCTCTAGAGCGCTTGGATTTATCAGAGTGAGCCACCATGCCTGGTGTATACTTTTAGTGTTAGCCATGTAATTTAAAAATTGAGACTTCAACTTTAAAATTGCAAGTGGATCCTAGTTTTTGACATGTTTTTCAGGGGTACATGCAGGAAAAGTTGGAAGACGGGGACCTGGGGCGGCCTTTGTACACCTGAAATGTGGTGGAGAACATTCCTGGCAGCCAGGCAGGGAGACAGAACCTGAAAACCCAGACTAACAGGAGCATAAATAACTGTGCCACATTCCAGAGTTGTGCAAATGGACGAACTTTAGCGGCACAGTGTGGACAGGTTGTGGGACGTCTGTTGAGCTTCGAAAATTAGAGTTTTAAGGTTGGGCTCAGCGGCTGAGCACTTACCAAACCATGAGGCCCAAGGGCCTGGGTTCATTCTCAGCACTGGAAAAGCAAGAAAAGGGTTAGTGCCAAATTCAGGATAGTGGTTATCTGCACGGGGAGGAGCAAAGAGGGACCCCACCCCTTCCAGCTGTGAGGAGGTGTAGGTGCTTTAACTGTTCACGGTCACTGACACAAATACTTCTTGGGTATCACGTCTTGTTTAATGAAATGTATTTCACCAAGTTTTACTTTAAAAACGCTCAAGCACATAGAAAAAAGAATAGCAACTAAACATTAGTATGCACTGAACTTGCATTTGACAGTTATTTTATTATTGTGAATCTTTTGAGATCCAAGGTATGGTGCTATGGTGCTATGTTGCTCTGAAATAGTACATTTTGAATGGCAATTCACTATTTGGATTTCTTCACTTGTCTTGTACCTTATGCTTTTTTGTTTTGTTTCATTCTTGTTTTTTATTTTGTTCTGTTTTGTTTGTCAGTTTTTGAGGCTGGTTCTCACTCTGTTGTTCAGCCTGGACTTGAACTCATTATGTAGCCCAAGCTGGCCTCAAACTCAAGGCAATCCTCCTGCATCAGCCTGCCAAGTGCTAGGGTTACACTTGTGTGCCACCACACTCGGCCCTTTATGCTTTTTTTGAAAAATAGCATTGTCTTAACTACTTTCTTGTTGCTGAAACAAATACCTGACACCCATAAGTTAAAATGGGGTGACCCATAGTTTGTAGAGGCCCATAATTTTTAGTCCATAATCATTGGCTCCAAGGCAGGGCAGCATGGCAGAGGAGAAACAGTCCATGGCAGCAGAGGCAGGAGGCAGAGAGAGATCAAGGGAGGAGGAGGGAATAGACCCTGTGAGGCCACACCCCAAGTGACCACCCCCTCCTCCCTGGTTCTACCTCCCAGCATCACACTTAGGTACACACTTATCACTGGACTAGTGAGTATCACAGACCTATGATCCAGCCACGCCCCACAAAGCCCCATCTGTGAGTGCATGCTGACATGAGGGACATCTAGATAGAAACCATAACATCATTCCATCCAGTTTCTAAGGAAATTGCCTGTTCAGTTATTGTGAATTTTAACCTCTGTTATCTAAAGTAATCTTCCCCTCCTTTTATCCGGTACTGATTTTTTCCTGGTAGTAAGGATGGAACCCAGGGCCAGAGCATAGCTGGCAATGTGTGCCTGCCGCCCTCCCCTGTTGCAGACTTCCTGAAGGCTGTACATGGACTGGATCTCTCCAGGTATCATTTGTCCTCTCACCTTTGTGCTCCCTATCGGTGATGCTAGGTTCATCCCTTGATGAAGGCACTGAGGGAAAAGGCTGCAAGAAAAGACAAATGATGCATTTTATTGAATAATTTTTATATAGTCAAATCCGTCCATTTTTCTAAGCTTTTGATTTTTATATTTTGATGAATCAAGCCTTTTTCAGCTCAGGAGTTTTAAAAGATTTCACATTTTCTAGTACGTTTTTACCTTTGCTTTACATTTTAGTTTTTTCAGTTTTGGGGGTAGGGACACTTTGCTTTGTGCTCTTATCAGTGAGCTGCACCCCAGCCTCAGGCTTGACTTTCACGTGTGGGAGAAGAGTCTTCGGTATAAGTGTCCCCAGGCAGCTGGCCAGCTGTCCTTCCCCAGTTATTAGCTTTTTTCTCATTGATAGGAAGTATTCTAAATTCGCCTGTGTCTGAAGTTCCCTTTGTAGCAACTACATCTAACTCTGATCTATTTGTTAAGGTGCCCACATCAGTCCTATCACTTTAATGGTTATTTTAATATCTTATATGGTAAGTTTGTCCTCATTGTTTAACTTTTCCTTAGAAATTTTTTCCACATTTTCTCTTCCAAAGGAATTTCAGAGCTCTCCCTCTGCCTCTCTCTCTCTCTCTCTCTCCCCCTTGTTTCAGTTTTTGTGAAACGGCCTCACTATGCAGTCCAGGTTGGTCTTGAATGTACCCTATAGTTCAGGCTGTCTGGGAATATGTGGGGACCCTCCTGCCTTAGTCTCCCAAGTGCCTAGGATTATGGGTGCACAGAATCACTTCTGCCTAGAATCATCCCTTTAAACTATTTTGAAATAGCTGGATTTTCAATGGCAAATATAGTCTCTTATGGCTGGTGTCTAGCTGTCCTCCCAAAGCTTCCTGTGGTCATAGGTGAGGCTCTTCAGAGGTGGTTGGATCTAGAGTGTGTGATGCTGGGACTGTGTGGTTACTAAATTAGTCCACTGATTGGTTTGGCACAGTTCTGGGTACAGATAATGAAAAGGCCCGCCCTGGGTGTGAGTGCTACCTGGCCCAAGGGTGTGTCGCTTGGGTAGAATATAAGGGACAGCTTTGCTGATTTCCTGCCTCCTGCCTGCCATGGACTGTTTCTCCTTTGCCACGCCACCCTGCCTTGGAGTCAGAGGACTATGAAAGGAAACCTCTGCAATCTGTAAGCTGAAATAAACCTTTTCTCCTTTAACTTATAGCATTGGGTATTTTTGTCTCAGCAGCCAGAAAAGTAACCAGAGGTGATGCCTTTATGTCCTGAGTTGTCAGTCGTGGTGCTCTTCCTCCATGGCTCTCTCCTAAAGATTTAAATTTTTCCTCATTTAGTCCTCATTGAGACCTTCTGAGATTTATTCCTGGGTGTTTATAGTGCTCTTAAAAATGGAACTTTTTTTAAAAAATGAAATTTTTTTACATGAAAATTTCTTACTTTAGGGGAGGGTCTTTCGGCTGGGAATTGAACCCAGGCCCACAGGTAGCTGAGCATGTGTTTGTTCCACTTCTGAGCGGCATGCTCAGCCCAATAGTTATGAAGTTATTATCCAAATGCAGTTGGCTTTGGGTGGGTTTCCTCTCTCCTTTTCCAATATTCATACCTTTTTAAATTTGGTTTTTTGAGATGATCTTACATAGTTTGGGCTGTTCTGGAATTCATTATGTAGCCCAAACTGGCCTTGAACTTGCAGCGATCCTCTCACCTCAGGCTCCTGAGGGCCATGCCTAGCTTAGATTCTGGTATTATCGCAGAGCCTGGACTCGCCGGTACCATGTGCAGCGATGGTGATAATGAGCATCTTTGCTTTCTCCTCAGTAGGGAAGGTGCTTCACTGTTTTTCTTTCACATACCGCCGCATCTGGCTTACGTCTAGAGTGTAAACACACAAGCACCTTCAGGCGGGAGTGCAGGTTGCTCACCCCGGGGTTCAGCCAGTGACGTTCCAAGGAGTGAAAAGTTTGAACCCAGCTTGGCCTTTGTACAAAGTGGTACTTAGACCGCAGCCTTACGCAGGATAACACACTTCTAGGCTGTTTCATATAGGGACCTCTGCTGACAGCAACAAGCGTGACACTTGCTGTGCTGCTGGTCAGGTGCCACTTTTCAGGCCCCACCCATGGTTCACTTTTCCTTGATGCCAAAGGCTTCGCTGTTGGTCCCGGGCTCCAGAACAGCCCTGGGAAAATCCACAGGCAGCCGAAGCCATCGTTATTGTTTATGCTTGAAACAGAACACAAAATGCAATTCAAGTGGCTCACTCAGGGAAGTTTCCCTTACATCGTCTTTGGGTACAAGCAATAAAAGCTGTGTCATAAAATCAGCTAAATTAGGCCTGCTTGAGCCATCATTACTGGGAGGTTTCACCAATAGGGCTGATGGGAAGCCATTAGTTCCTGAGGGGCTTGGGGTTCCATGTTCTGCATTCTCCACATGTATGGTTTCAACAGGAAGAGTCCCACAGAGACCCAGGCATGAGAGTACCAACTTCATCAGCAGCTGAAGCCACTGCGCTGGTGAGAGGCTCTGGGCACTGGGGAGCCTGTGGAGGGGGCATCTTTCCTGCTGACTCTTCCTGCTCTCTGTGCCTCCGGCCACCGTAGGGTGAGTGGCTTTCCCCCACCACAATGTTCCTGCCTGGAACCAACTGACCATGGCCTGATACCTTGAAAACCGTGAGCCACACAGATCTTTCTCCTTTGAGTTCTATACCTCAGAGGTGGAGACACCTGAGGTCTCAAGGCAGGACCAGATCTTGGAGGCCACCAGGGGCTTTGGCAAATTCATTTCCATGTCTGGAGCCCACCCAGGCTCCATGTCTGTCAGCCTGGTGGGTTCATCAGGTTGATGAGAGGCTGGCCTCCAGGGAGGTATCTGCTAGGAAGCCAGGGACAGGCACGATAGCCACCAGAACCACTTTTGGAGGGGGCATCAGGGTCCCTTGGTGGGGCTGCCTGATCATTTGGAAAGAATGATCTGAAAAAAGTGGCCAGGATGGAGGGGACAGGTCCTACTCCCAGGTTGAGCCAAGTGCCCCTGTTACACAGAGGGACAGCTCTGCTCAGGCCTGACACGTGCTCCTGTGTGGCCGTGGGTGGGACCCAAATGCTCAGAGGGTGGCAGCAAGGCCATGTCCTGGGAGCCACTGCATGGGAGCTCTCAGGAAGCCAAGGAGAGCCCCTCGGAAGGGAGGCTTGGAGGCAGCTACTTTTGAAGGCCTTGGGTTGCTGAGTCAGGCCTTCCATCACCCCAGGGATCACACAGGGGAGAGAAATCTGAGGCTCGGAAGGGCTGGAAGGTGGTGCAGTGTGGGCAGTGGGGAAGGGCTGGCCTTTTCCTTCTTTGTTGGCCCTGTGGTTTGTTGATTGCATGAGGGATGAATGCTCAACCAGAGCTCCCCAACTGGACAAGGGCGCAGGGACAGGGATGGGATGGGGACAGGAAGCACCCTTATGCTTCTTCCTGAGCCTGTGAGCGGGATGATCCATGGCCAATCCCTTGACCAGCTGTGACCGGCTGTGATGTCTGATCCGCAGTAAGAGGACAGCACTCAGCCTTCTCAGCAGACGAACGTGGCTGCCCACTGGGCTCTGGGCAGCCTAGGGTGGCTGGTCCTCAGGGACAGCATCTAATGCCCCATGCTTTACCTCTTCCCTACCCCTTCTCCAGTGTAGGAGCCCTGAGAATGGGGTCACATCGTGGGGACAGCCCTGGGTGAAAGGGTTCTAGAATTTTCCTGATACATAACTGAACTCCCCTCTAGCTTCCTGTTGTATTGGAACCACCAGAGCGGATTTTGTGGTTTTCTGGTTCAAGCAGCCAATCTAAAATCTACCTATCAGGGTGTGTCTGTGACAGATCCCCAGCCCAGCCCAGCAGTCCAAAGACCACACTGAACAGAATCGATCAGAGTATTCTGGGACAGGACCAGCTTCTGTGTTTCCTAAAGCCTTCCTGGGGGTTGAATGAGCAGTTACAATTAGGAAAGAGTGAGCTACATAAATTTTTTAAAAACAAAAGCTGATAGTGGTGGTGCATGCCTGTAATCTCAGCACTTGGGAGGCTGAGGCAGGAGGATTCCTGTAAGTTCAAGGCCAGCCTGGGCTACATAGTGAGACCCTGTCTCAAAATACAAAAACAAAAAAATGTGCAAAACCGGGAATTCTTGGGCTTGTTTAGAAAGCAACAAGACCAGAGTGCTGAGAGGTCGGGTGCTGCTTCCTGCCCAGGGACCCAAGGTGTTGACATGGGGTGGGGAGCTCCTGACTTGGTTCTAAGGATGCTAAGCAGCTGGCCCTGTCACAGCACTGGTGTGCCTAACCCAGCTTTGAAAGGGTTGCGCTGGCCACCAAGGGAAGATTTAACCTCAGCGAGGACACAACAGGCTGATGGAGATCACCACAAAGTCTAGGAGACCCCCGAGCCTCTGGGCTGGCAGCTGGGAGCAGAGTGGGGGTGGGGCAAGGTGCCAGTTACCAGGTAAATTACCCGGAGAGGGCTGCTGGACACCAGTAGCTCTGCTGCCTGGCTAGGTAGCCCCAGCCCCGTCCCTCTGGTGCCCACTCTCAGAGCGGCTGCCTGCTTTCCCAGCTTCCTTTGCAGGTAAGCACGGCTGTATGGCCAAGTCCCGCCCCCTGAGAGAGTCAAAGCAAGTTTCCTAGAAGACAAGGAAAGCTGGGAATGGCTTGCTTCTCTGATAAAGACTGCTGTGGATGCCGGGCGAGCGGCACACACCTCTGTGATCTCAGCTACTTGGGAAGCTAAGCAAGGAGGATCACAAGCTTGAAGCTGGCGAGGGTGCCTTAGCTAAACCCTGTCTCAAAATAAAATAAAGACAGTCAGGGATTTAGCTCAGGGATGGAATGAATGCTTGCACAGTATGTGCGAGGCCGAGGGTTCTGTCTCCAATAATAATAATAATAATAAACAATTTGGCTAATGCCTTTTAGCCCGATGCATGCTTTGGACACAAATGCAATGTCTAGTGCTATGGCAGCCACCTTTAGACTCTGAGGTGGCAACCAGATTTGCAAACAGTAGTGGGAAAAATAACATTGCGAGTCTCCAACCAGCCCTGGGCTGATTTTTTTTTTTTTTTTTTTTTTTTTTTGTCTTTTGTGAGGCAAGGTTTCATTATATGGCTCAGGCTGGTCTTAAACTCACTTTGTAGCTCAGACTATCCTTGAATCCTTCAGTGATCCTCCTGCCTCGGCCTCCTGAGTGCTGGGATTACAGGTATGCCACCCAGTACTGTGCTCAGCTTTTAATTAAGTCTTTAAAGCAAGGGTCTTTGTGCCCATTATTTGCAGTCAAAACTATTCTTCTTTTTTAGAGATAGGGTCTCGATATGTATGTATAGCTCAACCTCTCCTCAAACTCGCAGCGACCATCCTGCCTCAGCTTCTCAAGTGCTGGGATTACAAGTGTATACCACCACACCTGGTACCCCAAAGCCTTCTTAACTACACAGCACCCTAAATCTCCTGCACTTGTCAGTGGACATGAGTCTAAGACGTCAGAGGAGGCGCAAGGCTAGGAATTGAGATGTGGAAGTCAGCAGCAGACATTGTAAACCCTGGGAACAGGTAAAATCTCCTGACCTTTCGGAAGTCTTTTTGGAAATCAGAGTGGATGGAAAGTGGCCAGAGAGGCCCGGCGGGAGAGCGCCTGCAGCGCGCCTGGGTGCTGGGGAGTCCGGTGCGTGCTGCTCTTATTCCCGAGAGACCGCGTGCTCCTGTCCCGGGTCTCCCTGGACCAGCCACGCAGGCCCACGTTGTCCTCCTCGGCTGGCCGTGCCTCTCCCGTGTTTGTGCCATAGCTCACATGTGCTCCACTGAGAAGGACTCCTTTTAGCATAATGGGCACGCTGAGCTAAGCACTTAGGAGAAGCAAAATGTTCACCAGTGGGCGAAGGATGCTAAATCTGAGAGAAGCGCGAAGCAGCAGACGCGTGCTGGAGAGACGCGGCGTCCAGCGTACCCTCCGGTGAGCAGGGGCCTTCGGCCTGGCCACCGAGGCAAGCGCCAAAGGCTGAAGACTTTAAAGACTGACTTGAGGACCTCGCGGGAGCCTTCGATACATAAAGCAATTAAAAGGTAAAAAGGAAACAAAAAAAGTTAAAGGCACTGAAATGGGAAAAGAATTATAACAGGCTGTAATATATAAAGAGCTGCTATCCTGTAAACTTACGCATCAATTTAAAAAACATAAATAGTCCAGGTGGTGTGGCAGCACAGGCTTGTAATTGTAGCATTTGGGAGGCTGAGGCAGGAGGCACTCGGAGGCCTTGAGTTCAAGGCCAGCTGGGTTATGAAGCAACCTCCAGGTCAGCTTGAATTATAAAGTGAAATCCTGTCTTAACCCCCTGCTCTCACCCAAAACAAACACAAAAAACAAACTCAAAACCAAAAACAACAAAAAAACCACAAAAAAGTAAGTATTCCAAATAAAAAATTAAAATAAAAATTAAAAAAAGAAAACACAAGGGTTAAGGACAGCAACAAAGAAATACAAATTGTAGTTACACAGAAAACTCAGTAGTGACAAAATGCAGATAAACTAGGGAAGGCTACTTTTTTTGCCTTTCAAATTGAGAAAAAAAAGTGCATTAGGATCAGGGTGATAAAAGGACTGGGAATCTAGAAGCCTCGCTCTGGCTGGGATGGGTTTAGTTAGGTTTTTCCTTTAACAGGAAAAGTTGTTCAACCTCATTTAAGTTTAAAGAAGCGGGTTATCATGACAATTAAGGGGTCTGCCAGATTACTGATTGGATCTTGGATAAGGGGAGAATCAGCCGTAGAAGACATTATTGGGACAATCGAGGCAATTTGAATATGGACTGCCTGTTAGATCATATCAATGGGAACCATCTGGAGAGCAAAATAGTCCTGCAGTTGTGAGAAAGTCCTTGCAGTTTAGTTATTTATCTAAGGGTGCGAAATCACTGTGCTGGCAATTTACATTCAAATGGGATGGGCAGAGCTGTCCATCTATCCTCCCCTCCACAGGATGTTGACAATCTAGATGGGCCATCTTTGGGTTTTCAATGGCTTTGCAATGTTTTTTTTATTTTATTTTTTTTGAGACAGGGTCTCACTATATAGTTCAGGCTGGCCTTGCCTTGAGCTCACTTTGTAGCCTAGGCTGATTTTGAATTCGCAATGATCCTCCTGCCTCAGCCTCCCAAGTGCTTGGATTACAGGCATGAGCCACCATGCCCGGTTCTGGCTTTGCAAATTTTCAAAACAAAAATTTGAAAGCAAGTGTGAAGTGCGAGATTAGTTGGACCCACTGTATTGTGTTTAATTCTCTGAATTTTGAGAATCTGCTTCCTTCTGCTCTTCAGGTTGTCCTGGAACTTGCGGGCTCAAAAGCTCCTGTGCCCTGAGTAACTAAAACTGTAGATGCACACCGCCATGCTTGGCTGAGCTGGTGTGTGGTGGAATTCCAGCACTCAGGAGGATGAGGCAGGAGGGTTGCCCGAGATCAAGGCCAGCCTGAATTACCTAGCCAGACCCTGTCTAGAAAACAAACAAACAAAAAATACACAGTTTTTTTTAAAGGTTGGAAGGATCATACAACAAACAGGAAGAGTGCCTCTCTCAGGCATTGGTAATTGCTCATTTCATTTTTTCCTCCGTCTTTTAAAGACTGTAAAAGAAATAATAAATATTCACATGAATCAGAAAATTTAAATAAACCAAAGGAACAAAATGAAATAAAGATTAATCCCAAAGGAAGGCCCATATTAGAGGTTTGCTGTGTTCCTCGGAATGTTGCTGGCTTCTAAAGATTCTGCTTTTTCCTGCCCTGATCCGACTCCCTTGGCCCCGCTGTATCAGCATCTTTCCATCTCCTGCAAACTGACACTTACCACTCACCCTCGGGATGGGGCACTCGTGTCCCACGTAAACTTTCTACTTGGGTGGCTGGCATTTCCGGTGATGACACCGTGACACTCCTGGTACCAACCAGGAGCTGAGCGCTGGTCTACATGCTTTCACCCCAACTCTACCCAAGTGGGAGCTCAGTTCAGACAAGAATGCAGGGGCCAGAGAGCCCAAGCTGTTTCCAAAATACACATTTACCATGAGCAGGACCTCTCGCCAGTGCAAGGTGACACTGCAGTCTGCTATACAGAATCACCACCGGGGACTCTGCCTTTCTGGGAGGGCAGCTTTATTTAAACTGAGTGTGGTTGGCAGACATGTGCCTGAGGCCTCCGAGCTCACACAGGCGGGCACTGCCTGGGGCTGCTCTTTCTCGGCCTCCTGGCTGCCTTGCTGTCACCTGGGTGCAGTGTGGGCATCGACTGCACATTTTGCAAGAGCCCCCTCCCATGAGTGGAGGAGCCCCTTCGTGAGGAGCCACGCAATACCAGGTTCCTACCCTGCCCGGCAGTGTGTGTGTGTGCACACACTGTGTTCGTGCTAGTTCCTCTCAGATGGTAGTAAATGAGCCCCCCCCCTTCCAGTGTTAAAAAATAAACAGATCTTGAAAGTGAGTTGCTAGAGATTGGTCAATACCATATGCAAATAAGTAAGTGCTAATTGCCCACAGTGTCTTTGGGTGTCAGGTGCAGTTATTGGACCACATTTATGGGCCAATTAGGCGCCTTACCGGACTTTAGTGGTGATAAATTGTGGCTCAGCGGCTTCTTGGAACGTGCTGCAGACGGCGGGCCAGCAGTAACTCGTCCCACTCCGCTCAGCTGGGGGTGGGCAGGGCTTTTGTTTGCTGTGTGGCCAAGCTGGGATTTGCCCTGTCACCATGTGCACCAGTCAGGGAGTGGCGGGGACCTGTGTGAGCTCTGGCTGGGACCCACACTGGTTCCTACATATGAGCAAACCTGGCCTGGGATGCCTCCTGGTCCCTGGGACTCAGGCCCTGGCTGAGGCATTGCTGGGGTGCAGTGTGGTCCCAGCACAGACCACTGCGTGCATCCTGAGCTGGGCTCTGGGAGGACAGCAGAGGCAGGAGCATCTCTGAGGAGCAGGAAGGAGGTGAAAGGCAGGAGATGTGACAGAGTCAAGAGGGTATGGGGAGGCCACTGTGAGGAGCAGCCAGGAGAGAACTAGCCATCATGGTGGACTCTCCCAGGTTTGGCAGGGAGCTGAGCAGCAGAGGATAAGTGGCAGGAGCCACTATGTGGCGCTGGGGACTGTGAATGGTGGGGGGTGGCAGAGCTAGGCAAGGCGGGCGACCTCTGGGGATCTGGATGGTGCATTCAGAATCTAGGGGCACTGGGAAGGGGTTTCAGGCAGGGAGTAGCCAGGTCAGGCCCCCTGGAGGGAGGATGGGAGGGCCAGTGGCTGAGAGGGAAGGAGGGAAGGAGGGAGGAGAACAACCCAGGATGCTCGGGCTGCAGGGGCTGTGCATACCCAGGCTGCCTGGGGTGCTGGTTTGACCTTTGTTCCTTCCATTGTGTAACGTCAGGTTCCTTCCTTACCTGAATGCCTCCTAATTTTTAATCAATTCGGTTCAGCATCAAAGTAGTTTATGAATCAATGAGCCAATTGTCTTGCCAATTTCAGCCTGAGTGAACATTATATTAATAAACAACCCAGCCACTTTCTTCAAAGTCAATGGCCAACTGCAAACGCACTTCAACACACACCTGGATTCAAAGGCCAGGCGTGGTGACCCAGGCTAGGCAGGAAGATCTCCTGGAGTTTGAGTCCCGCCTGGGCTACATAGTGAGTTCAAGGCCAGCTTGGACTAGGTAGCAAGACCTTGTCTCAAAACAAAACAAAACAGCATGTGGAGAAAAGTAATATAGTATAAAGTATAATTAATATATTTAAAGAAGTATATAATAATCACCCCAGAGAGACATATCACTATTCACATTTTGGATTTTCTTCCTGGATATAAAAATAATAAGAGATCAGTTTTACATGTACTGCTGTATCCTCATTTTAAAATTTATAGCATTTCCCCAGGTGATAAACATACTATGAAATGATTACATGTCCCTTTTTGAGGAAATCATAGTTTACTTTTTTTGTTGGTTTTTTTTTTTTTTTTTTTTTTTTTGTCTTTTTCCTTTTTATTGGTACCGGGGATCGAACTCACGACTGCCTGCTTGCAAGGCAGGTGCTTATGCCACTGAGCTAAATCCCCAGCCCCGAAATTGTACGTAGTTTACTTAACTGGCTCCCTCTCGTTAAACTCAGTTTATTTCCAATTTTTTGTTGCAAATATCACAGTGGTGAACATCTTGGGTGTAAATGTTGTACACTTAGGTTAGTCCTGGGCCCTGGGACACTTGTCGGGACCCTACTGTGGGAAAGGCTTCCGGGGCCCAAGGATGATATTCTGGTGAATGGGAAAAACTGAACAGGGGAAATCATTCTTTCTAAAACTTTGTTCTTTTGAAACCACCTAGCTCTGTCACTGCTTCAAGGCTCTGTGATCTGTCTTGATCCCAATAACCACAAGAGTGTAACCGAACATACAGGGCACCTGATTGTAACTGATGACCATTAATTCAGGCTTGCAACCAATGATCTCACACTGCAAGCTCATCAAAGAACTGCCGGGCCCTTCTATCCCACCTTTATACCTCCTGCTTGTGCATCACATAAAAGCCCTAGACCACCTGAGATCAGGCCTGATATTGTGGGAATGATGCTCATCGGTGCCCGTCGATGTAAAGAAACCTGCCTCCCAACCCCAGGTGTTTCGGTGCTTCTGCCTGCTGTTGCCCTGGGGCTCTGTGCACAGCCTGGTCTGGCAGTCCGAGGAGGCCTTGTCAAACACAAGCATGGTTAACTCGGTGTAAACTGTGTTACTGATCTGAGACTGTGGTGTGAACATCCTGGCCTGGGGAGATGGGTTTTTCCCTGGGGCGGGAGGGGTGTGGGGCATGCAGGGTGCAGGGGACTCCGAGGGGGCTCAGAGCCTTGGGGGGATGGTAGGGCAGGTGGACAGGTCACACAAGGTGCAGCATAGCCGCCTGGCCTATCTCTGGGCAGGAACATCTGTGGCACAAATGAAGCATTTGCCCCAATACAGGAAGGGAATGGAGCTGACTGGGCGGAGACCCCAGCACCACTTTCCACACCTCCAAACACCAGCACCCACCTCCCAGCAGCCACACTTCCCAGTCTCTCTTGCAGCTGGGAGCCATCCAGCCCTGGCTGAACAGCAGGGAGCGCAGATGTGGGTGGGCAGGAAGCAGTCTTCTGTGTGCACCGAGGAAGCCAACCAACACCACCACCCCAGGTTGACCAGGGATGAGTGGGCTTGGGCCCAGATGGAGTCCTGCAGCTACACAGCTGCCCTCTGCCTCGGCCTCAAATTCGCCCTGAGGAAGTTGTTTCGTACACTATCCCAGCTGTTTTGAGACACATACAGCACCCATTCCTCTGAGCTTCTCTGCACTGAGAACTGGCTTGCTGGGCAACTGCTCTTGTGTGTAGGGTCACGCCCCCGGGTACCCACATGTCCCCTTGTGTGCACTCTGCATACCGAGGGAAGGCTGACAGGTCACAGGAACACCTGCATGTGGTGAGGCCACAGGGCCGTGTGGACTGATGTGAGGTAGCGGGACGGGTGCCAGGACAGGTAAGAAGTGGCACAAGATCACATGGCACCTTGTTAAGTGTGACCAGGGCTCGCCTTCGAGTTTTGCCTTCCTTCTACTTCTTTTGAGGGTAAACTTATAATGTATTTTATTTTACTATTATTATTATTAGTCTCACTATGCAGTTCAGGTTGTTTCTGAGCTCATTTTGCAGCCCAGGCTGGTCTTGAACTTGCAACAATCCTCTTGCCTCAGCCTCCTAAGTGCTAGGATTACAGGCGTGAGCCACCACGCCTGGCTCCTATGATGTATTTTATGCAAGAAAATGACTGTAGTACTCGTGGTAATCCTTGCATGCTTACTGAATTCCTGGGACATCTTCTTTTCTGAGCTGCCTGCTGTGTCCCCGTCATTCACCAGCTGGCTGACCCTCAGGGAGCACCTGGAACTTCTGCACCCAGCTTTTCTGTAGCTGGAGCCCGGTACAGGGCTGGGGCTGGCTGTGGTCTCAAGCACCAGCTGTGTCTCAGGCCCTGCTTGGAGTTCCTGACCCCGTGAACAAAGCGAGGAAGACCCCGATCTCCAGACAAATGAACACCGCCACAAAAACAACATGAAACAAAACCAACAGAGCTCTCGGAAGCGGCATAGACATATTTTCATTTCTTTATTAGAAAGAGGTCTCTACACATAGCCACCTCTCTCCATTACTTTACACAGTTTTCTTTTCCTTTTTTTCCTTTTCCCCTTAGAATACTGTACAGCTGACACAGAAATCCCAAGGCAGGAAAATACAAACTGGCATATTTAATCAAAACAAGGTCATATGAAATAACAAGCAAAGTGAAATGTCTGTCAATGGTTTTAATTACAGTACAAACAATATAAATAAAGCATCATCGAGTCGTTGTGAAACAAAGTTGCTGAATGAGGTAATATAAAAAACCAGAACCAAAACCAAAAACTCAACCAAAATAAACCACCCCATCTCTGGATAAACCCCGGCTGCTCTTCTGTCTTCTATACACGGCTATTTACAGAAACCGGACGGTGTGCTAAAGGGGAGCCCGGACTCCCCTGCTCCCACCCAGAAAGGCGTCTGTCACCCCTGACCTGCTCCCGCAACCATTCTGGGGCTCAGCTCAGGGGCTGTGCAGACAGAACTCAGCCGGGTAAGGCCCGGGAGATCAGGGGTGCCTCCCTCCCCTTCATGACAGGAAGCAGTTTCTGAACCCACCCTTTGCCTCTCTGGTCCCCATTCTGAGGACAAAACTGCTGGGATCCGGAGAGTGAGCTCACATGAGCAGGAAGTGAGCCAGGGTGACCTCCTGGACTGGCCCTAGCTCACAGCACCCTTGGTCCCTTCTCTGTCTTCCTGGCCCAGCAGAGCAGGAAAGACAGGCCTTTTCCCTGGCCCCTTAGCCCCTTTACACTTTGCATGATGGACTGGTCGGTGCAAGGTAGCCCTTCCAGAGAGCCAGGGTCAGCTGCAGCATGAGCTTCCTGTGCCACTGTTCCCAGCAGCTGGTGGGGTATAGGGCTCTGCTCTGCAGGGGAAGATTTCCCAACAATCCCACTGCTTGGTTCCTTTCTTTCACCTGCACCAAGACCAAGGCCATGGAACACCTCAGTTTGGAATTCCAGGTCTGACTGTGTCAGGCGAGTCAATCATATGGCTTGATTTACGACCCACCCCCAGGAGGGGAGGGTCCCCTGCAGACACAGCACGCTAGGCCGAAATAAAAAACAAGCCCTGAGCCGACCTCCCTTCCTCTCTCTCACTCATGTGGGCATCGAGACGCAGGAGCGCTGGGAGCCCACCTCTTGGCGGAGCCAGTTGTGTGGGACCCCAGCCTCATGTGTGAGCACTGTGACAGGCAGGAGCAAACCCAGCCCTGCTACTGGCCCTGCTGAGAGGAGGAGGATTACCCCTTCCGTCACTGTCACTCCTCCAGCTGGGTGGGCGTAGCACTTAAACATTAAAACCCGGGCTTCTAAAAACTCCAGTAGGTAAAGAAAAAGAGTTGCTGGTTGTCTAGGATCCCTTTCTAGAACCCTCCATGGATGACTCTAATTTTCACTGTGACACAGAATGCAAACCCATGTTTGCTGGGAATCCGCTAAGATTTAGAGATGTATTTTCGGACAGTACTTCTTCATTAGAGGGAAGAATATGTGTTTCCCAGCACTAAGGTCCAAGGTGTTATTCTTTTCCCCATGAACTGAGAGATGGGGGCCCAGATGACCTGGCACTTGTTTCTCTGTAGACTCAGGGATGTCACTGTCTCAGGTCCAGCGCTTCCCTCCTGTACGGTGCCTGCAGTGAGAGTAATCCACCTCCCCCGAGACGCTGGGCCCTTCTTCACTCATCTGCTTCACTGCAAGGAATTCCAGGTCTTGGCTGGAAAAACTGCCTAATTTAGACACTTGGTGACAAGGACTTATCCCGAAAGGGCACTACGCAGAGGAGAGTGCAGACTGGAGGGTCAGCAAGGCCAGGAGGGCCACCACACCCAGTATCACAGTTGGGCCAGTGAAGGCACTCAGGAGCCCGGGAGAGACCCACTCCAAGGGTGGTGTGTGGTGGCCGCCTGTAGCCCTGACCGAGCTTCCTGGTGGGGGTGAGACTCTCGAGAACCACCGCAGGCCGCGCCTCTCTGTGACACCAGAAACCAGAATCTACAAGGCAGTGGGAGACAAATTTTGCTCCTCTGAAGGAAAGACGTGCGGCTCTGGAACATTTATACTCAAATTCCTTCCTGACTTGCTTTGCAATTTGTTTGCTTGAAGGCCACAGACACCAGCCAGGAGAGTTCTAGAAGTCTCTGTGACCGTGCGTAAGGGACGGAACAGCACACCAGGGTGGGCAGGAAGAGAGCCCACTGGGAGGCTACAGTTTGCTTTCCTAAAACCTCTGCATCCTGGGTTCTTGAGCCCTGACCCCCGCTCTTTCAGGAGACGCTATGGTGGGCTTGGACTCCCCCAGACAGAGATGTGCGGAGTCTCCTCATTCCCAGAGCAGCCCGAATGATAGGGATGGTGGTCACCCCGGTGAGCCAGGGGCTCAATGTCCTAGTGCACAAGCTCCCTGGGGGAGACAGAGGCAGAGGGGCTGAGACCATACTCAGCCAGTCGGGTATGTGGGTACCTGGCAGGGAAGGAGGAAAAGGGTGGTGATGTGTGTGTGTGTGGCAGCCTCCTGGTGTCCCCTGGTCTCCAGGCAACACTAGCAATTGGTAGGAAAGCAGCTCTCGCCCCCTTCTTTGCCTCTGAAAAGCCAGGGACAGTCTGAGAAGTGAGTGACCTCCAGAAGGGCTCCCACTGACTTTGCTGCTGGCACCCAAGGTCCCAGGAAAGGAAACCTGGGGCTGGGCAGAGAGCAGGCCTAACCAGGAGGGGCTGGCTCATGGCTGTCACCACCTGGCCAGGCAGTGAGGACAGGTGTCAGCTGGGGGTGGGTCCCTGGGTATGTCCTCTGCTCCTGAGCATCTGGCTCCCAGCAGGCCTGAGGCTAGCATTTCCCTGTCTGGTTAGGAACTGACTTCACCGCAAGCTTTGAAGACAAGGAATGCTGCTTGCCCAGCCAGGCTGCTCCCCAAGGAAGCACTGACAGCTCCACGCAGACACAGGTGTGGCCCTAAGGTACAGACAGTACACAGCTGGGAACCCTGGTGTCTGCACTGCGTGGCAGAGGCTGGAACCAAACTTACCTCGCCAATCTGGGCAAAAGCTGGCTACAGGTCTTGCGCATGTGCAGAAGAGTCCCTTTTGGGGGACCACAGGGAAGGGTGATTCGGACTGGGGTTGGAGCTCTGTGGTGGGGCCCTGGGCTCAATCTCCCCACTCCCACAGTGCCTCTTGGTCAGTCTTTCGGGGCCATATAAACATCGAGTAACTTTGCTGGGAGATGCAACACTGCATGGTTTTGGGGCCTGTCACCGCTCACCCTAAAGCCACTGATCCCTGGGACTGTAAGGGTACTGGGCTTGGTGACACCTGTCTGTGCCATTCGGGAGGTCTGCGCCATAGCACTGTTCTTCCTGCAGTGCTTCCCCGGCCAGTAGAGAATCTAGCTACCTCTGTGCCTCTCACTTGCGGTTTGGGAAACAGTAACTAGAAGGGGTGCTGCCTGGACAGGGGGAGATGGACACGTCAGGCAGCTGCATGACTATCCCTGTGTATACGATGCCTGTGTGTCCTCCCGGTCTACTGTTCCTCATCACGGGACTATTTGTATTTTGAACAGAAAAAGGTCTGTGGATTCTGTGGTGGTGGCTTCCCCCATCACCGTCACCTCAAGGAGCAGAACATGGACATGAACCACGAGACCTGACCTCTGTCCCACGCTGCGTGCATCTACAGGAGGCCCTAGGTCCTTGCTCTGCTCAGCGCTGGTGTTAGTGAGCTGTAACCCAGATAGGAGCGTCATGCGCAAAGGACCGGAGTGATGCTGATACAGACACATGGACCACTGCTGGCTCCCTGTACTGCCACTTCTTCTACCGTCTTTCCAGCTCTTGCCAAACCTGGGGCTCAGGAGGGAGAGGTGGCCTCTTGGTGGAAATCAACGTGATGTCACTACACATGGTAGGGAGGGGCCCTAGCCCCTGGGTGGGGTGGATGGGTGGGTGACATCCTGTGCTGGAGGAAAGGAAGGGAAACACCAATCACCGATCTAACTTTCAGAAGGCGAAGTAGAATAAGAAGTCATTTGGGAAAATATTATATTATAAACACATATAATAATATGTACACACTCATATACACCCCAAAGCGAAGCCTCACAAGGAATCCCGTTTCTTTTCAAAAGAAGGCTCCATTATGATAAAGCATTCCTACAGTGGGAATTAACTACAATGAAATAATTTAAGAATTTCATTTATACTCTAGCTGTGTTCTCTACAGAAAGTCTACGGTCAAGGCTATGCAGAGGTGAATGTGTAGGGAAGGATTAGATGCTAATGTGGTCTTCAAAAATAGGCAATGATGGTTTTTTTCTCTCTATTCACATTTAAAATAACTACACAGTGAGAAAAAGCAGAATTAGAAACCCAATGGCAGGGCTATGAAACCGTGGCCGAGGTCCTCAGTCTGGGGCTTCTGCATACTGGTCAGTTCTGCTGAGCTTAAGATGAGAAATCTCCATCCAACACTTACCCACATATAAATTCTGTGTAAAGCTTTATTCTTTCCCCATCTAAATTTTTTTTAAAAAGTGAAAGAAGAGGAAAAGTTCTTATAAAATATAAGGTTCAGTACATAGGAGGAGCAAGGCATCTCTCAGGAGGCTGCCGGTCAAATGTGGCTTCAAGTCCCTGTGCTACGCCAACCCTGGGTCCTCAATTCCCACCATGACAACCTTTCCTCCTCCTCACACCACTACAGGCTCGAGGCCACGCTGCCACTGCCCCTTGTGATCTGATTTTCTCTCTTGGCCCACCTGGCCAGGGTGGCCCTGATGATGGCGGGCCAGGTGTGGCATGTACCAGAGTCGGACTGTGCCTGCCTTCGCACCCATTTCTCAGGTGCCCCTGCAAGGCACCTGTTCTAGGAGTCACAAAAATCACCCCAGCCTGCCCGGGCCCATCACTCTTGGTTAGCAGAAATGTAAATCATGCCTTCGAGAATGAAAATTCACATGCTCCTTCCCCTCTTTCCAAAATGCTTCAATGTCTTTCTTTTTTTTGCCTTTCTCCATTTTAATAAGCAAATTGTACCACCATCTTATTCTGATATGTTCCTCTTTAAAAGCTGTATATCACATTAATGGAAGTGTTTACTGCTGGGAATATTTTCCATGTACAATGATCTGTAACCCTCTTATCTCAACTAGTTGCACATTATTAGTTCACATCCAGTTCAATTTATGAATTAACAGAAGTGCCATTTGTCTTTACAAAAATCAATGCATATTTATGAACTTCTTTTATTCCAATAGATTTTCAGAAGCCTGGCAACGCAGGCTGTGCGGCCCTGGAGTGGCTGGGGCCCAGCACACTCACCTGCACCAACGGGCAGAACATCTTTCTTACATTCAGAAAAAAATAGCCCACTACGTGTTTACTTCCTTTACCAAATGCACTGGAGAAGCTTTACCAGCTGAATCTGCGATTTCCTTCTGAATTTCCAAGTTACATTTATTTATTTTTTTTTCCATTTTGTTTTTGCACCAAGGAGACTGCAGTCAAATAATACTCAGCAACTGATTTCCTCTCTTTGGACTGAAAAATTAAACAGATACTAAATTATGACAGTGAATTTAGAAAGGAGGGCTCCAAGGGCTCGAAAGAACATGTCTGGGATAATATGATGCTTCTAAGAGTATTGCAATCACATCGTGGCAATCACCGGAGCGTGCCGCGTAACTACCTCCTCGGCTAATATGCTTTCTTCTCAGTGATGACTAATCATGTTCTATTAAACAGCGGTAATGCTGGAAGAACTCAACTATACAAGTGTAATGAAGCCAGTATTCTCCCTGGACAGATTAGCTACAACTGATTTGACACATACCATCATAGGGGCTTCAAACCTGACAAACTCTGTGCTTGCTTCTGATTTATGCCGTCAAGCTCCTCGGAGAAGAGATGAAATCCAAGTGCTCCGTTTGGTAGAGGTGAAACGTACTCATGTGCTTAACTGCCAGTTAGGGAGCATCGCCCCTTCTCCTTGTTCCGTGCTCCTCACTCGAGCCCCTCCCCGCCCCGTCCCTGGCCTTCAAGCCCGCTCGGCCTCCAGGCCACCAGGACGGGCCGTGCTGTGTGCTATCATCATCAAACCCCCAGGGCCCGAGGGTCTGTCCTGTGCGCTGTCGCTGGAGTCTGAAAAGGAATCGGTTCCTCGGCCTCCTGGCCTCCTCTTCACCCCTCGGGGAGGTCCGGGTTTGGAGGTTTCATGTGGGGTGAGTAGGCGGCTGGACAGGAGGTGACCACCGGGAAGAGGGAGGGGGATGTGGCAGGACTCACGTGCTGTGACTTCCTGGGTGTCAGATGATGCTGGGCACCCTCCCGCTGCTGTTGTTCCGGTTGTTGTTTTTCCGGGACAGGTTGGGCGTGGCCATGAGCGCAAAGCGCTCGTCCGGGCAGCCGTACTGCAGCAGGACATCCACGCACTCTTGGCTGGACGCCTGCCGGGCGTAGGCCAGCGCCGTGTTCCCGTGCGCGTCTCGGGCCATGACGTCCACCCCGTACTGCAGAAGCGACAGGGGCTTGTCAGTGTCACAGGGTGTGTGTGTCACCGCTGGGAAGGGATGGGCCGTGGGGACTGGGGCGGGGGAGGGGGGCCTGGGTGGGGGACAGCGGCTGTCAAGCGCTGCTGGTCGCTGAGCCTTGAAGGTGCCCTCACCACCCAGAGTCCTGGGTGGTGCGACAGAATCAGGGCATCGATGACTTTGGTTTTTGCTATTTCTATTCTGACTTTCCAGTTAAAAAAATTAACCATCTTTTAAAAAAATCTCAGAGAGAATTCATTTTCATTACAGAAAATAAGTAACATAGGAGGCTGTAAGGGGGAAAAAAATCACCTATAATCTCATCAGAGATAACCTTTGTGGATAACGTAGAATAGTTCCATCTAATGGGTTTCTTTCAATCCAAATGTATAAATGAATAAAAGAGAAGACTGTAAATTTTTCTTTTACTGAATGGACTGTGATCATTTCCTTACATCACTAAAAATTTCTCTAAGAAATGGCTCATAATAGCTGTCTAGTATTCCACAGGATGAACAAAATTCAGCTATTCTATGTTTAATTATTGCACATTTTGCTCAAAAACCGTCTCAAAAGAAACAGTGCTGTGAAGAGAAGCCTCATTTTAATCTTTTGTAGGTTTTCAAAGTGAAGGGAAAATATAAGCCAACACCACGGAACATTATCTTGTGGTTTTTTTTTGGTACCATGAATTGAACTCAGGATCTTGCGATTGCCAGGCAGGTGCTTACGCTGCTGAGCTACATCACTGGCCCCTTTTTGTTTTCCTTTTTGAGAATGAGTCTCATTATGTAGTGCTGGCTGGTCTTGAGCTCACAGCGATCCTCCTGCCTCAGCTTCCTAAGTGCTAGGATCACAGCTGTGTGCCACTATGCCCAGTATCATGGAACATTTTTAAGCTTCTTGCTTTCGAAAAAAGGTAAGTTCACTCCTGCCTCTGCCATTCTGTGTGTCTTTGCACACACTTGTCTGAGTGTAAAGCGTGGCCAATGAAAGACCACCTGAAAGGCCACCCTGAAAAGGACACTGGCCTGCAATTTCTTATGAGTGGAACTGGGTCTCCCAAATTGCTATGCTGATGTCCTCAACCCCAGAAACTTGGAATGTGACTGTCTCTGTCACACTCCAATGGCACTGATGTCCTTATGGGACGTGGAAGCAACAACAAGAAGACACCATGAGGGGACAGTTACCAGCAGCAGGTGCCACTGCTTGCCAAGGGGAGGCCTCGGAGAAAGCAGCCCTGCCCGCCCTGATGACACAGCCAGCTCCAGTGCCTCGGGAGCAAATGTCTGCCAGGCCAAAACTCAGCCTCTGCTGTTACGTGACTGTGGCCCAAGCCAATGGGAGAGTCGTTCCTTAAATAGTACGCAGTCACCCTTGTTACTATCACAGGAAAATGAGGCTGGGTATTTGAGTGACTTTGGGTCAGTATCTGCATCTAATCTAGTTTTCCCAGGGTGCCCACTGCAAAAGGAGATCAGAAGCATGCAGAAACTTCCATTACTTGAGTCTGGACTCCCTATCAGGAACTGTGCCCCATTTAGAGGAGGGCACCAGCAACAGAGTAAGGAGGACAGGGCCCCAGCAGGTCCCGCCCTATGAGGCCCCACCCCCACTGACCACGCCCTACTGGGTCATGCCCCAGCCAATCTCAGGACAGGGTTGCTAGCTCTAACCACCTCCAGCCCCACCCACAGGACACGCCCACTCCTAGGCCCCACCCACTCCCCCACCTCTGCCAGCACCTACCCAGATGAGCAGCTGGGCCAGGACCACGTTGCCCTTGCGGCAGGCCAGGTGCAGTGCTGTGCGACCGTCGCCTTCCCCGCAGGTCTCGTTCACCTCGTCCCGCGAGCCATGTGCCAGCAGCAGGATGACTGTCCTCAGGTCCTCATCGGCTGTGGCACGCAGCAGGTGCTGGCCCAGGGCCAGCTCTGTGCAGGGCAGGGGCGCCAGGAAGAGCTTCTGTTCGTACTTCGCCCGGATCCACCGCTCCTTCTCTTCCCTGCAAGAGTCCCCGGACAGGTGTGGTCACCACTGAGCATGGGAATTCCGACTGCAGCCTTCTGCTGCCAGACCAACAGTCAGGAGGCATGGGAAGAGAAGTGACAGGGCCAGGGTCACCACACAGCACAGGCAAGCTGTCCCCCACCCAACCTTAGGGCATTACCCACGGTTCCCAAAGTGGCACCTGCGTGTCCTGCGTGATTAGGACAGAAGGACCTGGAGCCGGAGTCCAGGGCAGGACAGTAGGTGGCCTCCCCACCTGGGGGGGGGGGCTGTGTGCTCCTGGCTGCCAACTCCTCTGCCACGTGGGGTGGGATGGAATATGTGGTTTCCTTGGGTTGAAGGAAACACCATGGGAGGGAGGGCCATGCGGGAATGGCAGGGGCTCTGGGGGCTAAGCTTGGTGACTGCAGACACTTCTCTAATCTCTTTAGCAGCTTGGGAAAAGGTGGCAGAAGGCCAAAACTTCCTCAGGCAACAAAGAACAGCTGGCTTTTCTGAGGACAGGGGACCCGGGGCCCAGCCTGAGGAACAAGGAGGTAGCCCCCAGGGGACAGAGGACAGGGGAGCTAAAGCAGCCAGGGGAGCTATCTGGCTCTCCTAGGGATCTATGGAGGATCTGGAAAGAGGGCTGGGAAAAAAGAGGAGAGGACAGATGGGACGAGGAGCTGGGGAAAAAGTGGGTTTGGTTTCTCAAAAAGGGAAAAAAAAGTATCCAAAAATAGACACTAAAAACCTGGCAATCTTCCAGATCAGGGATGGCGTACCTTTAGAGACCCAGTGCCCAAACTGTAACTAAAGCCCACTTATTTATTGCAACACTGCAGTTAAACCTGAGTACTGAGGTTGTAGTATAGAAATAACAACCGTTCCCCAGCGACTCGGCTGGTGTGTGCTGACTGACTGGCTGGTGTGTGCTGACTGGTGTGTGCTGACTGTGCGTGCCTATGGTGGCAAGCATACCAGCACCGCCGGGGGGAGCAGGGGAGCAGGGGAGGGCCTGCCCATGTAAAAAGAACAATGTGAGATTGTACAAGTGGCTCTTGAAATTTTACAAGTAGCCTGGGGTGTGTTCCGTGAGGCTGCCTGCGACCTTTATGATGAGGGTGATGAGGAAAAGCCCAACATGTGTGGAGAGGCTGTAATTACAGGAGCTTCAGCCAGACACTGATTCACAAGTGGCCTCTCCGAAAACCCAGAACCCCCTCTGGGGGGACAATCAGGGCGCACAGCTCCCAGCTACTTGAAGAGCACTTAGGCCTTCTGCCTCAGTCTAGAAAGGAAACTCATTACCCGTGACATTTCTGCTTCCGAAGTACAGAGACCAGGCCTTGTTTACGCCTTTTCCTAGTGTTTACACTGTGCCCAGGGATCCAGTGTCGGGTGAGCCCTAATCTGTTTCTAAATACTTAGGCAAACAGAACCTTCCAGGGGTAAATCTGGATTAGTTTTGCTTCACTTCCTGGTCCATGGGAGTGACCCCACAGTGACCCCGGCACTGTTCATTCAGGGATTTCCAGGGCAAACACTCTGCTGTGGCTGAGGGCTGAGCAGCTGTGCGGCAGCCACAAATGCATCCTACACTCCGCTCCACTTGGGCAGAAACATGGGCACACAGTGTGGCAGCATCCAGGAAGCCCCACTAAGGAGAAAGGCAAAAAAAACCCTGGTGGCTCGGAGAGCCTTGAAGAAAACCTATTTATAGCATGTTAGATGTTTGTTGGTGCATTTCATAAATCACAAAGGAGAGAGCAAAACATGAATTCAGTGAGAAAGGATAATGGTGCAGGCTGTGATTTCCCAGTTCCAATTTGCTAACTCTCATTTTTTGGGGGAGGGGGTAGATATTAAAATCAGGCTGTCTTATTCTGCTCCGATTGATTTTAATAGTCATTGCCAAATCATCCAGAGATAAAGCAGAGAACTTAACGCAGGGACTCCAGTCCTAACTGCAGTTACTACATTTTCTTCTTAATAAAGCCAGTGTGAAGCCCTGGCTCTGAACCCACTGCTCTGGTCTCTTCGCTAGAAACTGTGCGTGACTCTGTCCTCAAATGCAGTTACCCCATAGGACGCTCACTGGAATTTAGGGCCGTGCGTGCACAGGGAACCAACTGTTCTTTGCTTTTAAAATTATCAGCACTGTTTTGGACACAGAATGCAGGTGGGTCCAGGTTTCGTAGGGCTGAAAACCGTACGAAGCTTTTGGGAGCCATCTTTGAAAGGAAGGTTCTAGAGTTGCACCCCTGAAATTAGGAAGAAGACCCGAAAAGAAGGTGGGATGGAAGGGCAGGGGGATTTTGGTGTGGACAAGGAAACCCGACTCATGCACAGCAGTCCGAGATGCTGGCAGGAAGTGGAACAAAGGCTGTGTCTCAGCAGGCTTCTCTGCAGAGCTCGCCTCGGCTGGCCCCATGTCCAGAAAGACCTTCATTTTCCACCTGGACGACCCCCAGATCTGCTCGGTGAGTGGCTGTCACTGCTGAACAGAGTGAACACACGCTTCCCTGGAACCTCGTGTGCTTTCCCACTACGGCAGCCTGCGGTATTTCATAGGTTCTCATCACCACGAGGTCGCCAGAAAGCTAAGGGAGGCCACTGGCCTCATGTCTGCATCAGAGGTTGACTCTTGAGCAATCCAGCGAGTATGCAGACCAGGCCTAGCAGGAGCAGTAGGGCTTGGGGGTGCTGAGTACCCCATTCCCACTCAAGCACTTACTCTTGTCAGAAGCCACAGTCCACTGGGGCTACTGTTCACTCCAATAGTAAGGGCTCACTCTGAGCTCTCTGCCTTTTCTTAGGTGGCCAAAAGGAGGGAACAGAAATCTCCCTGTGTTGTAGGCATAGGAGGCTGTGGTTTCCAACTTTACAGGGGATTGCGGTTTCAGCACCACAAAATTGTGGTGCATGGTTTTGCCTTTCCCATAACTTCAAGATGGGTCAAAGACCCTTCTTTCCTCATCTGTAAAATGAGCCGAGAGACATCTGCCCCAGGCAGGGCTTTTTTGGGATCTGAGGTCACATATCTGGACCATGTGCTGGCCACTTTGTGAACAAGTATTGGCACTCTGATGAGACAAAAATCTACTTCTACTCCCTCTGTACCATTGTCAGACACACAGCTGGGTGGTGTGTGTCCCCAAGGTGCAGAAGTACCTGCTGGGTGTGGGGCATCCCAGGTCTCAGCTGGGTCAGTGTGCAGAGGGGGCTCCTTCTGTTCAGGGGTCTTCACAAGCCGCCTGGTGACCTATCAGCCTTCCTGAGGATACAGAGGGCCTGGAGACCCTGGGACCCAGGTTGTGGCCAGCTGTCACAGTTGTTGGGGCCAGGATGGTTTGCTCTTTCCACAGCCTTGAGATCTAGTTTCTTGGATATTATGGTCTGACTTGGGCTCCTCCTCCTGGACTCTACTGAAGCCTTAATCCCCAGGGGGACTAGCTTTGGAAAGAGTGTCTGCAGGAAGATCATTATGATCAAACAGGGATGAATTCTGGGGTTACTTTTCCTATTGCTGAGACAAAATACCCAACACGTAAAGTTAAAGGAGGAAAGGTTTATTTGGCTCACAGTGTGTGGAGGTTTCAGTTCATACTTAGCTGGCTCCAAGGCAGGGTGGCACATGGCAGGTGAGCAACCATTCATGGTGGGCAGAAGGTAGCAAAGGCAACAAGGGACCTTAACAGCCTCTCCTTTTATCTTATTCAGGTGATTTAGAGCAGGTGGCATTCACACCCTTAATCCTAGTGCCCTCAATCCTAGTACTGCACCACGAATCAGTTCCAGTGTCACACACTCTAGATCTGGCCATCTCATTCTGAGTTACCTATGACCGAATAAGGTTTTAGGGGGACATCTAGGCACAAGCTGTAATATTGCCCCAGGGCCCCAAAGACTCATGCATATCCTTTTGTGCAACAGGCATTGTGTGAGTCCACAGGTTGCAGTTTTTAGAGAAGCATATCCAGGGAAGGCAAATCCATGTCCAGAATGCATGTTTATGCCAGTGAGGACAAAGCACAGTCCCTTCCAGGATGGAAGTGGCCCAGAATAATCAACCACCAGGTTGGTCACGCCGGGGAATGGTGCCATGTTGGTCTCTGCAACTGGCATACTGGGCATTCAGCAGTGGCTGTAGCCAGATCAACCTTGGTGAGTGGGAGCCCATGCTGCTGAGCCCATACAAAACCTCCCTCCGGACCACCAAGGCCACTCTGTTCATGGGCCCATTGGGCAGTGACAGGTGGCTGAAGAAGGAGGTTGATCACTATTTACAGAATAAGTCATTTTATTCACTTGGCTATTAAAGTCCTGGTGTGCTCAGGTCACTTTTTGGTGGGTATTAGTTAGCATAGGAAACAAATAACTTTACATACTTTGCCCATATGGAGAGGTCTACCACATATTTCTTCCCCAAATATCTTTGTCACTGATTTTCTAGCTATGTTCCTTTTCAGTTCCTGATCATCTGGCCAGACCACTGGCCACAGCCCATGAGTTCTGCTCACTGTGATGACTTTCCTTTACGCTGTCCTTCAGGGATGTCCCAGAAAGGGGCCTATATGTAATGCTGCAGCTGTCCACTTGCAGGTGGTGCCTGTATAACATGCAGAGCTATTCATAAACCAGGCCCTAGCCTTCTCTTCCTCTGACAGCTGATCACATGTACACCCCACGAGGCCATAGGTACATGCTGGGAAACAGAAGGCAACATAGCAGGGGTAGCAGCCTTAGAATCTGACCAACTTCCTCATGTAATTTACTTGTACCTATTGGAGGTGCTCTGGCTCAATCACATACATACCATTTTCATTTAATGATAGACTAGTGCTGTGTACATCCAATCTTATGACTTGGCGGGTCAGATTATACCTAGATCATGAAGGCAGCTCAGGTTGCAAGGTGACCTGGTGTCCCATAGTCAAGCGTTCAGTTTCCATTAAGGCCCAGTAGGAGGCCAGGAGCTGTTTTTCTGCAGATGATGGCAGAGCCTTGCTCCAGAAACCTAAAGGCCTATGTTGCAATTCACCAATGGGGATGCCAGAGACTCCAAACAGCACCTCTGCCTCACACTGCCTCTTCAAGTACCACTGAATCTGCTGGATCATATGGCCTCAGGGGCAGAGCAGCCTGCATAGCAACCTGGACCTGTTCTGAGCTCCACTCAAAACCAGCAGCTTTCTGAGTCACTTGGTAATTGGGCTGGAGTAAGACACCAAGGAGAGGAATGTGTTGCCTCCAGAATCTAAATAGGCCCACTACATATTGTGCCTCTTTTTTAGTTGTAGGGGGAGCCAGATGCAACAATTTATCTTTTACCTTAGAAGGATAGCTACAGTGCCCCACTCCTGGTACCAAATTCTGTTTTTGTTTTTTCTTTTTTTGTCTTTTTGAGACAAGGTCTCACTATGCAGTTCAGGTTGGACTTGGGCTTACTCTATAGCTCAGGCTGGTCTTGAAATTGCAACAGTCCTCCTGCCTCAGCCCTCTGGAGTGCTGAGATTACAGGAATGTGCCACCAGGCTCAGCTCCCAGATTCTGTCTTAAGTTATTTTTCTCTCACTGCTGAGATCAAATCCCTGACACACAGTTAAAAGGGGAAAGGTTTATCTAGCTCTCAGTTTGTAGAAATTTCAGTTCATAATTGGTTGGCTCCAGGGCAGGGTAGCTTTGCAAAGAACAGTTCAAGGGAGGCAGAAGACAGCAAAACCAACAAGGGGCCTCAGAATCCTTCTGCTGCATTTATCTTATTCAGGCTACTCAGGGCAGGCGGCACTCACACCCTTAATCCTAGTGCCTTTGATTCTAGCACTGCACCATGACTCAATTCCAGTATCACACACTCTAGAACCAGCTACCTCGTTCTGAGTCACCAATAAGTAAGGCTTTGGGGAACATCTATGTACAAGTCGAAAGAGACCCTAATCCACTAGGGCAGCATCCACAAGAGAGGAAGTGATACCAGTCCTCTTTCTCCCCATGTGTGGAGAAGGAGGGTGAGCCCAGGACTCAGTGAGAAGGCACCACTGCAAGCCAGGAAGAGCCACCTTGCCAGAAAGCAAGCTGCTCGAGGCATGATCAAGACACAGTCTCTAGAAACAGGAGAGGCAAAGGCACTTCATGGTATGTCCCTGTAGCCTATACCTCCATTCCCTATTGCTGTCACTGCAGTCAAGACGTGTAGGGAGGGCGTGGTGACAGTGGTTTGTTTACTGTAAGAATATTCTGTCGAACACCATCGTCCTAGAACACCTTGATCCAGAGGTACAAATACTCCAGTTGTGATTCTGATATCCCCCTGTTCACTTCTGGGACGCCAGGCTGGCTTGGCTGCACCTTTCACGTTCCCCAAGGAAGGCCAGTTCAAGAGCAGTGAGCTGGCAGTAGATCACCTCGCCTTGTTCCAATGCCCCGGAGGACCACTGCTCACAGCCTCTGTTAGCTAATGAGCTAAAAAATGAATTATTGGTACAGCCGCCGTCAGCAGAGAGGAGGGGCCGGCTCCTCATCAGATCTCAGTGCTGACACACCTTTACATAAATCAGCCATGGGAGAGCAGGGGGAGGGGCAGTGGCCCAGCAGAGGACACTGACCCCGACCTCAGTAGCAAAGAGAAGACACTTTCAAAGTAGTCAATGTAGACATCTTGTCTTCCTGCCTTGAACAACGTCCCCTTGTGGATGGTCCTCTGCCTCTCTCAGGGCCAGGGCCAGGGCCAGGAGCACTTTGGGTGTCTTGGGATCTGGACAACGACATGGACATGGACACTGGACATGGACGCTCTGTCTCTGCCATCTGATGGGCTATGCCACCCCTGGCTTCCTTGAGAAGTGGGGGCTTGGCCCAGCACCCCATGCCCACACCAAAGAGGATTCCCTTGACTACAGCCCACCTGAGACTGCTGGCCAGGTGCAAGCAAAAACAGAGGGTGAGGACAGACAGTAACTGGCCTCAAGGGTTGGCCTGATGACCCCAGAGCCTTGGGGGATCCCCTGGACATGTCACATGCTATACCAAACAAGCCACACACCAATTACGAAATGAACTCTACATGAGTTGTGACCAGACTTTGAGAGACTCTGGTACCAAGGAAGGGCTCATGGAATTAGAGAGAGGTCAACCTTGTTCCAAGTTTGACAAGGGGGAAAAGGGTGGAGAGCCTAGAATTGACGGATTTCCTCTCCTCGCACACACAGCGTCCTGAGCACCCCAACAGGGCAGGGAACACAGGAAGCTGGGCTCCCAGGCTGGTCTGACCTTCACGTTTGGTGCTAGGTCTGGAAGCCAGGGCTTACATGGGCTAAGGACACAGTCTCCTGCCAAGCCACCCCTAGTGCCTGGCCTGGCCTGAGAGAAGGGCTGGAGACAGAAAGGCAACTGAAAGCCCACATGAGTGGAAGCTCCCTTTTGGGAAGAGGTGGGTGCCAGGTCCCCTTCTGCTTGCCTGCCTCATGGCAGCTCTGCTCCTGGCCTGTCTGGTGCCATACCAGTGGTATCAGGTAGAAACCAGGTGTTGCCACGTGCAGTACAGCTCCCTAGCAGCGACAAAGCCGAGGGTGGCATTCCAAGTCCCCAGCAGAGAAGGGACAGATGTGAGCATTTATGCCTGTGAAGAAAGTGTGCAAGGTCGGGATGGTGGGGAGAGCTTTCTTCCAGTTCTGTTCTGAGCACCCCAGGGTGGATTGGTCACCACATGCAGGCTGTGTGGCGCCCATCCTAGGTCATAGAACCCGGCTCTTGCATGAGATCCCTGAGCCCCGCATGGGAAGACCTGGGCAGGCACTCTCACTGCAGGGCTCAGGGAAGGCAGCAGGGTAAGACTAGCTATGTGACAACACTGCAGTCTGCCACAAGGACAATACAGTGACCAACGACAGAGATTTGTCTGTCATCAGGTAACTGAGAGTCACAGGAAGAAACTGCCCAGGAAGCTGGGACTGGCTCTTATGCAGCAGAAATACTGTATCTGGCACCTTTTCTGTCCTTGGATGTCTGCTGCTTCTGAAGTGTGATGCTCACATTGTTTGTGTCCCCTCGAAGCACCGCTGAAATCTGAACCCTCAAGATGAGGATGTTAAGAGGTAGGGCCACGCCAGGCATGTGGTGTATGTCTGTAATTCCAGGGTTTGGGAGGCTGAGGCAGGAGACTTTCAGGAGACTGGGGCCAGCTAGGACTATAAAACAAGGCTGAGTTTCAAAACAATGACACCACCAAGCCACCTACCTCCCAAAAGATAGGCCGGAAGTGGTGATGTCACAAGGCAGATGGAGCCTCATGAAAGAGGTCTTTCCTAAAGGTAAAGGTGCCACTGGGGGCGCCATCTATGAAGCAGAGGCTGAGCCCTCACCAGACATGGAATCTGTGAGTCTCTTGTGCTTGGATTTGTTGGGCTCCAGAGCCCTGGCCGACCCCCTGGGCTCCTGCTCCTGTTTCTGGTGAGGCAGGTGCCAGGCAATGGGCTGAGTCTTTCCCACAATCACCTGGTTTAGTTCTGACCACGTATGAGGAGATGGAGGCTGTCAGGGCCTCGATTTAGAGGAGAAAGTGAGGCAGGCAGAGGCAGAGGGGACCGCCCAGGACTGATTGTCACTACTGAGTGGCTGAGCCTATGGCTCTGCCCCAACTCTTCCTCAGGACTCTGCTGCCCCCTGAATTTGGAGACTCACTGGCAACTGTCAGACTCCCACCTTCACACTGTCCCATCCACCTCTGCACTGAGCCATGGCAACACTCAGTCTTGTCTCTGTCCTCGGCTTTGTCGCTGCTAGGGAGCTGTACTGCACGTGGCAACACCTGGTTTCTACCTGATATCACTGGGTTAGGTGTCCATTGCTTCAGAGAGGGAAGCCATGGCTGGGCTACCCCAAGGAGTAACCATACGCAGCACAGAGACATCTAAATATAAATTAGTTTAAGAAATCCAGCTCCTTTATCTCATACATTGCAATGTTCAGTTGTCACACGAGGGTGGTGGCTGTTACCCCGAGCAATACAGACCTAGATTTCTGGTCCCAGCAGATCTAGAATAATGGTAACATGGCCAGTCTAAAACATGTCTGGCTCTGAGTTCCCAGAACACGGTCACCACAGCAAATCCACAAAGTCGACATTGCTGCCCAACGAGAAGGCACCACCAACGCCACCCATGCAGAATGGCTCACGGGAAGCTCTAGAATACTGGGTTGCTGCAGACCCCCAGCCAGTCCATCACCATGGTCTAGAACCTTGCTAGGATGGTAAATCTAGAGCTCGACCCCACTACAGGCCCAGGCTGCTCCTATCGCTGGCTCCTCTGCAGCAGGTGGGGAACATTCCTGTGGCTGTAGACCTAGGCCCTCCTGCCTCTCCTACTTCCTTACCAACATTATTGTTAGAAGAGCTGTAAGTTACTACGTGAGTTGTGATAACTTATTGAATAATTAAGAGAATGGAAAGAAAGGAAATGATAGGCAGGGGGAAGGGTCAAGGAGAAAGGTGTCTAGGGACCTGAATGCCGTGGTATGACCTGAGCATCAGTGAGTCCTCAGAGTGACAAAGACCTCTGGGGACACCTGAGCAGGGAGCAGGTAGCAGGGAGGAGGGGTCATGGTGGGACATGGGCCACTCTTGCAGAAAGGCTGACCCAGTGCCCTGTCCTCTCTCTGCCCCTCATGCATTTGAGAGCTGCAGAGACACAGTTGCTGTTAATGGCCATCAGCAGTGTTTTGGGTCTGGCAGGGACGGCTCAGCACACTGCCAAGAGGTAATGAGGTTAATGGGTTGGATTCCCAGAAACGGGTTTTTAACAAATAACCACAAAGCTTCTGACTGGTTTTCTACACTGTCTTGCATCCCATCTAGGAGAGGAGGAGTGAGGCGCAGCCGCAGGGGCGGTGGCCATGGTCTTGGAGTGGTGCAGCGAGCTGTCCCTCAGACTCACCACCTCCACCCGCAAGGCTTTGCAAACACCTCTCTGAAGTCGGGAGCACCGACAGCCTCCCCTAAAGTGACATGTGCATACGCGTGTGTGTGCGTGGGCGCATGCCTGTTGCTCTTCATGTGTTCCTTTGGAACCATCCTCTCTCCCCCTAGGGTACAGGGGGGTTTGCCAGCATCAATCTCAGAGGAGATTCGGGGGTGAAGCCGGGACAGGGGAGCCTTGCCTTGGGGTTGGGGGCAGCAATGGAGGAGACGCAGGATCCTGAACCGGTGATGGAGCTGGGGAAGGACGGAGGAAGAAGCAAGAAGAAAGGGGCTAGCAGCAAGGAATTCCAAAGTGCTTCCTGCCGCCAACCAAACAGGAACTGGGAGGGAGGCATGGAAGAGGGGGCCGAAACAATATCTTAGGGAAAGGGGGGCTCCCTCCCTGCAGGGGAAGCCCCGGCCTTCCGCAGGCTGACCCCTCCTCGCACGCATGCCTTCTCCTGGAGCCTCGTTGCTAGGGGGTCAGCCCGCAGGGCCAGGGCCGGCCAACAAAGAGCGATGGATATTTATTCCTTAATTACTGAAAGCTTTTAGGAAACTGGCCACTGTAAATCCCGCACGCAGAGAGCAGGCGGCAACGGACGAGGATTTATGCTCACGGGGCAAAGACAAAATAAATATCCCGCCTGACTTTGGATCGATATTATGAGTGTTTTTGCCGACCTGCAGGGTGTTTTATGACCGTGGAGAACAGAACAGGATCATTATTAATTAAATAAAGTCAACTATATTAGGCTTATTACTTGTGCGAGCCCAGTTAAAGATGTTGGGCTGCAGTGTGGGGTCAGACAGCCCCGAGGGTGAGGACCACATGTGTGAGTGGTCCCAGTCCACCTGGTTTCTGAGACACTGTATTGCCCTGAGAAGCCCAGCCCCCGATCTGGCTGAGCTGTCGCTGTCAGCGGTCAGCAGGCCTCAGTCTAGCCCTGTGCTTGTCCAGGGTCAGGGTGAGACTTGGGTCCTAGTGGCCTCACTGCCTTTGGCACCAGTAGGCACCTGACACCTTGCCTGTCAGGGACCTTACCCAGAGGAGGAGAACACTCTTGGCAAAGGTGACAGGTGACAATGTAAATACTTCACTCTCCATTTCAAATTGGAGGTGACTGTACCCAGGCAGGCACAAAAGAGGTGGCAGGTCAGGAGTGAGGGAACAAAGACCAGCTCATCCCCAAAGCTATTTGGTATCCATACAGTGCCCAGGGTTCATCCAGCACTGGAGACAGAGAGGGACAGACCTGCAGAGGTTGGGCATGTCCTGACCCTTTCCTGAGTCTCAACTTTCCTTCTAGGGGGAGAGGGTGACCCCAAGATTGCTGCAGGAGAGACCAGGGGTGGGTTCTGTCAGGGGGTCGAGATGGCAGAGGTGCTGGCTGCCCACTAGGACAGGAGAGCTGTGGCCAGCAAGAGGCCTGAGGTGTTGGTCAGGGGTTGCCCAGCCTCCTCCTCCCTCAGCTGTGTTTATTCCCCGCACTAGAGACTGAACCCCGGAACTTCACATGGTGCTACATTCCCAGCTCTTTATTTCAAACTGCCAAATTGCCCAGACTGGGCTGAACATGTGATTTTCCTGCCTCAGCCTCCCAGAGTGCTGTGGTCATACGTGGGAGCTGCCATGCTCAGTGCTGCCTGGGCCTCTGTAAAGCAGTGCCTGGACAGCGCTTTTGGCTTTGACAAGAAAAATTGCAAAAAAAATCTGCCACTCATCTGTAGCCACCTGTGCCCAGTACGCCCTCAAAGCCAGCAATAGTCAGGGGGCCCTGGGATCCCCCCACGCTGGATCCTAGTCGGCAAGCCAGAGCTTGGCTGGTCACTCTGGCCAGTAGCACCTTGACAAAGGGAGGCAGCGTAAGCATCCCATGATGAGGACACGAAGGTAGAGACCCTTTGCAGCCTCCTCTCCTGCACCTGTGAGGAGGTAGCCAGAGGCAGGGACCCTGGATCCCGAGGTTTCAAAAGTGCCAGAATACACCCTGCTGCATAAGCCACCTGCAGAATACACAAACTTGCATAAGGTTACTAGTTTGTGACAGCAGCCAGAAGTGACCTTTGTCCTCCCCAATGTCCTTGGTCACCTGCCCCGATCCATCTTTCAACCCTTCTGACTGCCACAGCAAAACTGAAGCATGTGCCTGTACATGTGTGCATGTGTGCGTGTGTGCATGTGCATGTGGGTGCCCTCTGCTTAATGCTAGAAGCAGGTATGAGGGTGTTTTTACTTCTCAGTTCACAGGAACTGACAACAGACTTGGTGTGACGGTGGCCTTGATGGGTGACACTCTGCTGGCCTGGGCATGGACGGGCAGACGTCTCTCCATGTCCTCAGGTAACTGCTGTGGTTTCCTCCCTGAGCTGCACTCGTGTCCCCTGATAGCAAAGCCACAGCTCCCATGAGACATAGCCGAGTGGCTGTGGTGAGCTCTGAGGAGAGGGTAGGGACAGGGTGAGAGCTGCCTGTCCCCAAGAGCCCTGTGCTGGCCTCCGAGGGCACACCACCTGAGTCTGATTTGATAAGTGGCCGAAGTAGTGTGGCTTTTGACCCTGGACCTGACCCTCACTGCTCTGTCCTGCGTTTAAAGCAAAATGGTTTCCTCACATCCTCTGTGCATGTTCCCTGGGTGCCTGACACTGTTCCCCCTGCGCCTCCTCAGGATGGATTGACCCACCATGCTCCCTTCTCAGAGCCAGGCATGGAGTCGGGGTGCAAATCCCTGTGCTTGCCCAGGAAGGGGCACCACTGAGTGGTAGCGTTTCTGGATTCAATGGAACAGTTTGAACCTGTGAACCCCAGGAATCTGTGCCAGAAGTGAGCCCGAAGCTCTGGTGGGGGCTGTTCTGGACCTTGGTGGCCTCCTGGCTGGCCCAGCACCGAGGCCCCAGCAGAGCAAATTAAGTTCACCCCAGTCTCAGTCCACAGATCGCCCTGAAACAGGTCCTGCCATGACCATAGCAGGGAAGAGGCACAGCCCTCCCTCACTGTTGGGGCCCTCATAAACCGCACACCAGCCCCACCACACGTACACCGGTGCCCCACACAGACGTGGGAAAACCCGAGGCCCTCTCCACAGGGAAAGCCAGGGACAGTGTATGGTGACCACCAAGCGGCATGCACAGCTGGGGGCTTCACTACGCAGCCCTCAAATGCAGCCCTGCAGAGGTCACAGACGCTCACACATCTGGAAGAGCCCAGAAAGTGCCCCGCAAAGTGTGGTGGGAAAAATTGTCCACTGGCTCTAAGAACGTGACAAAAGCCTGTTTGGTACTGGAAAATAAAAGAAAATGTTCTTAATGTATTTTTTCCCATCTGGGAATGGAAAGAGATGAGAAAGGTCCTAACTTCCAGAGAAAGCAAGCATAAGGAAAGAGGATTTTTTTCTATTCAATTGACATAGGTCTTGCTGTATAACCAAGGCTGGCCTTGAACTTGCAGTGATCCTCCTGCCTTGGCCTCTTGAGTAGTGAGGTTGAAGAGGCATACCACCATGCCCAGCTAAGAAAGATTTTATTTTACTTTTTTGCGGGGGTACCAGGGATTGAACTCATGACCTTGCATTTGCCATGCAGGCACTTGTGCCGCTGAGTTAAGTCCCCAGCCCCACAGAAAGATTTTAAGACAAAAGGCCTGAAGAATGTGCAAATGAGAAGATATGCATTTCACTTGCCGTGGTGATGAACACCTATAATCCTGGCACTTGGAAGGCTGAGGCAAGATTGCTGTTTGAGGCCAGCCTGGGCTACATAGAGATTTCAATGGTCATGTAAAATATATAGGAAGACCCTTCCTCAAAGATACAAGCAAAAAATTCATTTGCATTTTTTTTCCCAAAACACACGTACGTGGGAAAGTGCTGAACGATGCGAATGGAATTAGTGGTCCTCGGCCTGCTGGTCTTGTGGGGCCTCGAGCACCACTTACCTTCTTTTGGGGACCAGCTTGGGGGGAAGGGATCCCCACTTGCTAATGCAGTGACAGTTGAAACTGTACCCCAGACCACGGCCTCACTCAGAGAAAGCCCCGTGGAGGAACAGCTGCTGATTTCTGTTTCTGGACTGATTTGAAATGTCAACAATGCTCCAACCCACAGGCCCACGAGGTGACTTTTCCTATGGGTGGCTGTATCACGGTGATGCTGTTTTGGGGATGGTTCAACAGGAGCATTATATGGCACGTTATTCTCTAGAGCGAGGGAAGCATCAGTGTTTCACAAGTGTGGGTGAAGTTTCTTATCATCACCAAACTTGTAATGGGATTGGGAGGTAAGGCTGGTGCTTTGACTCTAAAAGTGTATACCTCTGCCTGCTGGGCTTTCTGGTAGGAAGGGCATCCCAGAGGAGTGGCCCAGAGCAGAGCAGGTCCCCAACTGCAACCTTTGACAGTTCTTGACCAAAGGCCCACGATGCTTGGTGGGTCCTAGACAGTCTGGTCGCTTAAACTGTCAGCTGGTAGCACAATTGTCCCCAGTCCACTGAGCCACGGTGAGATGCAAACTCCACAGTCAGGGTCATAGAAGTGTGTTTTGAGCCCACGTACCCTCCCTTCTCTTCTGAGACATGGCCTTGTCTGAGCCACCCAAGTTCAGGACACTACAGCTGGGGGTTGGGGACCATGGGCCATCCTCTGCCCCTACACCGAGTTCTTCTTCCCATCCTCAGAAATGAAAAAGGCTTTTAGGGCCAGGGATATCACTCAGTGGCGCAGGGCCTGCTTGGGAAGTGTAAGGCCATGAGTTCGATTCCTGCTACCAAAAAAATAAAAAATAAAAAAGAAGGCTTCCACCAGAGACAATTTTGTTTTCTCTTTCTTTCTCTTTCCTTCCTTCCTTCCTTCTTTCCTTTCCTTTCCTTTTCATCTATCTATCTATCTATCTATCTATCTATCTATCTATCTATTTATCTATCTATCTATACTGGGGATTGAATTTGCAACCTTGTGCTTGCCAGGTAGGTGCTTATGCCACTGAGCTAAATCCCGGGCCCTTAGCAGAGATTTCTTTGACACAGTCAAAATGTGCCCTCTACATGTGACGAAAGTCCAGAGTCCGGGGCTACAGATACTGCAACTTGAATCAGCTTGGGGGCCCATGATCCAAAGAGCTGAAAACAGGGACCACAGCCCTGACCTGGGCACCTGTGTTTCCATCGGTACTATTCCCAGTAGAGTATTACGCACTACGTTCTCACTCGGGTCCGACACAGAGGAGTGGATAAAGAAAATGCAGGGCATGAGAGACTTGGGAGTGTCTTTTTTAGAGGGTCTCATTATGCAGTTCATGTTGGTCTTGAGCCCACTTTGCAGCCCAGGCGGGTCTCGAACTTGCAAAGATTCTCCTGCCTCAGCCTCCCAAGCTGATTTGGTTTAGTAGAAAAAAGAGAAAAAATTAAAGTTTTGGTTGTATTTAAAAAGTTTTAAGGAATTTTTAGTAAACTTTCCCAGATGACTGTAGATTCACACACAGTTAAAGAACCCATCTTGCTGCGCTTCCCAGGCTTCCCTGTGGTCATTTGCACTTGTGGCTCTGCATGTTTCATTCTGTGCAGCTTCACCACAAACAAGTTCCTGCATCCACCATCGCAGTCCCTCCGGCCGCCTTTTCCAACCCCAACTCCTGAAAGCCACTGGCATCTTCTTTCTGTTTTTTTCCTTCTCAAGGCATGCTCTTGCCATGTTGCCCAGGCTGGTCTTGAACCCTTGAACTTGAGCAATCCTGCAGGCTCAGCCTGAGTAGTTGGGCCTACAGGGTGCATTACTATAGTCTATAATTTGGTAAAGAGTCCTCAAGTCTGGACTTGCATGGCTGGCATGTACTTTTCTGAGGTTGGCTTTATCCTCCCAACATAATCCCTGTGGGTTCATCCAACTTGCTGTGTGGATCAATGTTCAGTCCTTCTCACTGCTGCGTACTGTTCCAAGGCATTATGTGACATTAAAGGTGCCAAAGCTCCCTTAACTTGGCCTCTAGTGGAGGCCAACTGCGTTGCTTCTGGTATCAGCTGCTCTGTATGGAGCTGCCAGGTGTGTTTTCGTGTGACCTAAAATGCCCAAGAGTGCAACTGCTAGGTCTTGTCAAACTGTTTTCCAGAACAGATGCAAGAAGTTTTAAAAGTTTAAAAAGTACAGTTTGATAAAACCCGAATTCCATCATGAAAGAGAAGGACTTAGAGGAAGAGGAGGAGGACTTGAAGGAGGAGGAAGAGGATGGGGGGAGGACTTCAAGGAGGAAGGGGAGGACTTTAAGAGGAGGAGGTGGCAGCGGCGATCCCCTGCATTTAAACAGCACAGTAGGCCAAGAGTCCCGGGCTGGCAGCTGCCTCTGTCTCCCAAGTCCCCGGGTGCATGGAGAGGCAGGGACGGCTTTGGATGTGTATCTTTAGTAGACAGGACTGCAGGATGAGTCAGATATGCAAATGCGTGTGTGCTGAGAGAATGTGACCCAGAGGTCAGCTGCGGGCTCTGGGCAGCAGGCAAATGGACGTGTTCACAAACTTGTGAAGAGGGGAAGGGTCCACATTGGTCAGTGCATGATGCAGAGCCTCACCTTGTCCAGCTTCTAGCGGAAAAATGTGAGCGACTACGGCAGCAGAAACCCGAGCAGGCTGCAGAGGGTCCCCAGGGTCCCTGTCAGAGGTCTGGGCTACCAGACGCCTGGCTCCTGGCTCGCTCCCACAAGCCTCTCTCTCTCCCTCCTTTCCTCCCTCCCTCTCTTCCCAGGCTCTTTTGGGGCACATTTGGAAATTATTTAAGAAGATAAAATGCCTCTAATCTGTTACCAATTAGAAGAAACATGTGAATATTATTTTCTAATTTGTGGCTCTTGAGAGAGAGAGAGAGAGAGAGTGTGTATGTGTGTGTGTGCATGTCTCAGAAACCAGAGAGAAGTAATTGAAGTAATTATGCCCGCTCCTGAATATTTCTATTATGCTCTTGAAATAAGAGGGTGGATCTGTCTGTGTGTGATGTGCCCGATGGCTGAACATATCTGTAAGGACATCAAAGCCGGACATGGGCTGCACGGCTCCCTGGCCCCGAGGCTCTGCGGCTCTGCAGGGGCAGAGCAGGGTGCAGGGGCAGAGTAGGGGGCAGAAGCTATGGGTTCCCGTGCACATACGCCGCTCCCTGCAGCTCTACTCACCCCAAACTTTCCTGTCCCAGGGACTCAGAGCCCCATGTAGGAATAAGACTGATTTATAACAGGAGCTGTGAGGATTTTTTTTCCTCCCTTTTTTGCAAACCTAGTTATAGTGCGACTTGAGTGACTAACTCCTGAAAATTGGTAATTTCTTGGTGCTTAACAGTAAAAGGCCTGGCCAATGGAAAGTGAGGCGCACTAATAAATTTATAGGGCGTTATATGCCAATTAGACCGCGTGAGCCATTCGAGAGGCAGGGACGCCGACCGGGTTATCATTCCACAGACGCACTCTTTATTACCTCCACTCCTGCAGACCAATCGCTCATTTCTGCCTTTGAAAAGCAGCATATTAATGCTGACTGTACAGGAACCGAGAGCCTGCAGAGGGCTTCTCTGGTGAAACCACCTCCTCCTCTTCCCGGTCGTCCAAACTCCTCTTTGTTCTTTGGTGAGAGGCAAGGATGCTGATGCCCATGTACAGTCGATACAGGATCTGTGTCACTCCAGAATGTTGGCATCACCGATGGGCACAAGGCATCAGGGCATCTTCGGAACACCGATGTCCTTGTGTCCAGCCCAATATCACCTCTTCTGCTGGTGTGTGGGAGCCAGAGGTGCTTTATCAGGGTCACTTGGAAGCAGCTCTGTGTGCAGGAGAGGGCAGAGTGGCACAGACGTGCCCTCGCCCCTCTGAGGGTGGTAAGAACATAAGCAGGGCTGCCCAGGCCAGCAGTGTGCAAGTTTGCCCTCCATATTAAAGCAATCGGCTGACTTTAAATTTGGGACATTTTTGGACACTTCTCAAGTGTGATGCCCCACATCCCCTACCTTCTACACTCTCGAGCATACCAACCCCTTCTTTCCTTTCTCCTTCTCTCAGATGGGAGTAGTTTCACCTTAAACATCTTCACAATCTTCACCTTTGCCATCCCATGCCTCCTGACATGTTTTTCCTTTCAGGAAATACCAGCCAAGGGCTCCTGGGTGCCAGACCACTAGGACAGGCCCTGGCACTCAGGCAGGGCAGAGGCACAGCACCAGGGAGAGATGGTGGGACCAGCGCTGTGATTCAGGGGAATAAAGCCTCGAAGGAAGACTGCATGTTTATGTGGGTTTTGCATGGCTCTGGGTTGATACTTTACAAAAATTAACAAGTAGTTAATCCCGATAAAGACAACACAACTTCCTCAGCTTAAGAACATTCATGCAAGGCACCAAGGACCATCACAACATCTACAGATCCTCGGGCAAATCACTGAAACAGATGCGGGAGATCAGAAAGGCGCCAACCTCTGCAGACACCTGCTGTCTATGGGCCCAGCAGGAGAGGCTCCTCACACGCAAACTCAGACCCCCTGAACCTCTCTGGGAGCTGCCCGAGAGCTGCTGCTTTTGCCAGTTTTAGAGGGAAGTGTAGATAGACTGTATCTCTCAGTAAGGCTGCCGGAGGCCACGGTGCTCTCTGGGACCTGGGGAGGCTCCACACAAAGGCACATGGGCAGGGGATGCCCTCTTTCTCGAGATCATTATGGACCTGAGGTCTTTCTTGGTCCAGACAGGGTTTGCCCAGTTAGCATGTCACAAGCTCGGTCCGCTGGGACATGAGCAGGTCTCATCTGCCCTCCCTGCTGCTGGCTTGCTGGAGCTGATGTGTCATCTGACAGACAGCTATGGCCACTGCTCCTCTGTGCCATACAGAACACCAGCCTGCAAAGACTATATACCTGCTTGCAGGCAAGTAGATGGCAGGTGGGGCTGCTCCACAGCGGGCACTGAGAGTGTCCTCTGCCCACAGTCTCTGGCCTGCCCCTTCTACTGCAGGCCTTCCTGCAGCCTCCTGATGATACTGAGTCTAGTTAAGCTCCTTTGGTGCTTTGTGGACAAAGAAAATGGGTATGTCCTTGGTTGTCATCTAATAGCAAGTGCCACATGGTTCATGGCCTTTGCAGGCTGTGGTGCTATTGTTAAAATGCTGGGGAAGGTAGATATGGTGGCACATGCTAGTAGTCACAACCACTCAGGTGACTGAGGCAGGAAGATCACAAGTTCTAGGCCAGACTGGGCAATGTGTGAGACCTTGTCCCAAAAAATAAAAATAGGCTGAAGATATAGCACCATGTGAAAACACTTGCCTAGCATGTATGAAGGCCCTGTACTCCCATTAGCACAAACAACTACGACCATGCATGACAAGAGTGCTGGGTGGTCACATCAGCACACTTCCAGAAGGATCCATGATCAGAACATCATCAAATCACATGGGTCACAGAAGATGTGAGCCATGCAGGTGGTATGTAGGACCTGGTATGTAGGACCACCGTGGTCCCACATGACACCCACGGTTCTGCAGGGGCCAACCAGCAGATGGGAGGCCTGCATGGTGAGGTTAGGAGAAAGGGACGGCTGGAATATACGAGATAAATGCTCAGAAAGATGAGTTCCTCCTGTAGCAGAGGGATGGGGGGTGGGGTGGGGACTCTGTCTAGGAATCCAGAACACCATCCCCACCCCTGCCCCCACCGGCTTCCTCTGTCCCACCTCTCCCCTCAGCAGCACTGGAATGCCCTGTCCCCTGATGGGCTCCATAATGAGAAGCGCTGTCAATCACAGCTCCATTAGCCTGGACAGACTTTCACTTCCTGAAACAATTTATTGGATTCCCAGAAGCAAATGGGCCTTCTTCCTTTTCAGCTCTGTTTTTAGGGAGCTATTCAGAGGGAGTGTGTGTCCCTCCTGTCCCTGCTGGGAGGCCTTTGTTTCCTTCATTTACTCATGGAAACAGTTTCCTGAGTTTACCTACCTCCTCCATCCTGGGTTTCCCCAGTGTTTGCCAAAACTTTCCACCTCTGCCGCTCAGCTGCTGCACAAAACCTACCAGCTGTCTCCAGCTACTGAATCAGGGGGCTGTGAGGTTTTATTTGCAGATTTTTGGAGGGTGGCAGGGCAGGGAGTGGGGGAGGGGACAGGCACATACTTAAAGAAATTAAATTAATGCAAGGAAAGCAAGCAAGCAAGTGAGCAGGGAATGGGTGCCAGGAGACACCTGCCTTACCTGAAGCTAACTGGCTCCATAGAAAGTGGCTACAGACACCCCAGCCAAAATTTTATCCTATGAATAATGGCTTTTTTTTTTTTTTTAAAACCTGTATTCCTAACACTGATGACAGCCGCCTTGATGATGACTGAAGTTCTGCCCTGCTAAAATTTCCAGCTCTTTAAAATACGGATGCGTCTAAAATACCGTGACACCGCTGCCCACAGAGTTGGAAAGATCAGTATATCTTTTGGGTTCCTGAACTGAAAAAAGAGGATTCGAGATTGCATAAAATAATATTTTCCTTCTGCTGCTCTTCTCAAAGAATAATGGATGCTGAGCACCTGCACCTCAGTGGGAAGGCGACAGACACTCTTTAACCATCAATCAGTTTAACTTTTAACCTGGGAACACAGACTGCAGCAGTGGAGCTATGTCCTGCCATCTGAGAATTTCAAGTCAATAGTAAATTGGGGGGCACGTTAGTGCTGCTGAGATCCAATCACGATAAAATTATGCAGCCATGTAAGAAATAATATCTATTAGGGTAATTGAATCACCGAATACTTTACAGATGAATTAGAATTTAGAATCCAATTATTCCAACATTCGGACTGTCAAGGAGGCCTGGATGGGGGCAGAAGTGCGGGGAGAGGGGAGGAAGCCACAGAAGGTAGAATGGACCCTCTCCTATTCCCCGGCCATGATGATAGCAGACAAGTGACAAGTCTGATCAGGATTTGTGCCATCATGTTGCCCCACCCACGGGGCCCTCTGGATTCTTTATCCCTGATGGCCAGCCCATGTCCCTGCCAGGAGCCGCAGCCAGCACCCCCTCCTGGAAGTCCCTGTCCTCTGCAGAGCTGGCATGCTGATGTCACAAGAAAAACATCAGCTGGCCTGGGCAGCTCTCGGGCCTGGAACTCTGTAGGGCGCACAGGAGGCCAGCACAGAGACCCTGCCCTGCCCTCTGCTAGCTCCCTGCTCTCTTGAAGGCTGCAAAGCTTGTCTGGTGATGAGAGAAAGGAAGGGGACAAGGGCCTCCTGGCCCACGGAGGTGGACGCTGTCTGTTGCCCTCTGAGTGGGGAAACTGAGGCCTGGGGAGGGAGGTAAGTACGAGAGATTGAGTTCACTGTGACCTTGCCGAGTGTCTCAGATCCATGCAGACCCTGCGGTGGGAGGCAGGGGCAGGGGTAGAAAATGAACTTTCTTATCATTTGCTCAGCAGTGATCAAGGAGACTGATACTTCTGAGAGAACTAGGCGTCATTTCCCCACTTCGTTGGCACAGGGCCAGTTCAGGCAGTCATGGAATTGGGCAAGCACAAACTCTTTTAACTGATATGAGTTAGAAGTAGATTTTTTCCCCCCGGAGATTCCATGATTTAAATCCCAACAGATTTTTCTGAAGGAAAATGGCTGAAAAAGGAATCTTCCTTTTTTTTCCCTTTTGTATGGTACAGTTTCTCTAGGGAATAGAAAATATGCAGAAGTCCTTTGGCTATGCCTATTTTTCAAATCTTAGGAATCTCCTGCATTGCCAGCAGCTGAGTGGGAATGTTAGGGGAAAACCACCATTTGTAACTCATCCCAGGATGATCCGTATGGAGTGAAGCGGATGAAAGTACCACGCACTGAAACTGTAATACGCCAGCAGGTTACGGGCTCCATACCATTGTTTAAGGCAGCTGCAGAGACCCCTCCTCTTGGGGACACACTAAACTACAGCAAACCAGCACTAGAGCCATGACCCACAGTGTCTCCCCACCCCCACCCACTCCGAGGGAGGAGGGGACTCTGGTGTTTACAGACCATAGAGGTTTTATGACGGGGGTGCTTCCGCCCGATTGAACAGAGAGCGCCGACCCCCCAGACTTTGTGAGCCCTCCGTGATTTTAGCCCACCTGGCACACAAGGGTCCTTATTATCCCTTTAATTACTTATTGAGGTGGACCACTCACTGCCAGTCCACCAGGACCTTTGTGTGTGCCTGTGTGTGTGTGTATGTATGGGCATGCATCCACATCTATCTCTTTGATTCATTTAATTGAGGGCAGGGCATCTCAGCAGACACATTCCTTGTTCAAGGATGATTTATTGCGGCTCTTAAAAACACCTGTTCATCAGCTTATCCATTCACTAAAAAAAAAAGACTTCACATTGTTTATTTTGAAAAATCTTCCTGAGTCATACATTAAGTAAAAACAAAAGCAACCCCCCCTCCCCGTTCTGTTAAAAGAATAAAAACTCCACCTAGGAATAATCATAAGAAAGCCTCTGAAATTTGGGGTAATCATCTCTTTCCTTTATGTACAAATGTACATGCAATATGCACGCTTACACGCATCTCCACAGTGCCTTCCTACTAATGGACGCCATCAACATGGGAGAGCAAAGTGGGTGACTGCTTGGAAATAACCCAGCTCTGTTTGGATTTAAAGCAATGAAGAATCACCCGTAGCATTTCTATAGCAGTTTGGATGGCTTCAGACCCCCATCACCTCCTTATGACAAAAGGAAAATCCTTCAGAGAGTGTTGTGTTCAAGAAATCTCAGCCTTCGAGGTTACAGTGTCAATGTGACGCCATGAAGCAGACAGGGCTTCCTACAACTTGCACACTCATGATGACAATGATGACATTGCTGGGGACACGCAGGCTGGGCTGAAACTCAGGGCCAAGCCCAGGTCACTGACCACGGCCACGCCTTGGCAAGTCTGTGCACCCTCTCCAACCTCTCCATGGAGGGCAAGGCGAGGCCCTGCTTCTCTCTGCAAGTGACTGTCACAAGCCGCCCGCCCTCAGGCAGCCCCTGGGGGATCACCTTCCTTTCTGGAGGAATTGATGTGAGCAGCAGCTCTGCTTCTGTGTGACCCAGTGGGCAGCAGCCTTGTGGCAGGACCTGGTCCTCAGCGCCCGCCACATGCCTAATTAATGACCCTGCTGGTCGCAGCTGGAAGAGCTGAGCTGGGGGTGATTAATTAAATTAGCTGGCAGAGGAAATTACAGTGGAAAAGCCAAAGTTTGATTGCTCCATAATTAACCGCAGTGCAAATAATATCTGCATCTATAACTTCCAGCGATGAGATCAGAAGCCAATTGAATTTGGCACTGATTGAAGCTGTAAATATCCTGCGGTGAAGACTGATAGGTTTGTTCTAGAGGGAAAACTCCCAGAAATGGACATCTAGCGAATGGGATCAGGGGAAAAGGGCACCAGAGGAAACTGCAGGATGCAACCTTACCTTTCATATGGCCTCTTTCTGACATTCAAACCACCCCTTTTTTCGCATTTCTTTTGGATTAGCTACAAGGCGTGCTGTCCTATACATTCGTCTCCTCGTTTCAGATTCGACTTCCCATGCACAAAGCCTGTGCAGGGTTTCCTGGCCCTGTCTCATTCCAGAGATTAAAACTCAAATCTAAAATAATTTCACAGGTGACTAGGAGGGGACGGCCATCATCTCCTTGAGAAGGATGCTCTAGATTGTCAGATGCGTGCATTTGTGTTGCTCTTTGCCATCATGACATCTCTTTTCCTTCGCAACAATTTCATGTTCAAAATATGGTTTCACGAGCAACAGGGTTCTACGTAAAAGAAGAAAGTGTTTTATACAGATAACGGCCTTGCTCAAAACCAAAACCCCAAACAAAACAAAACCCTGCAGAACTTCCAGCACAGGAAACATTTCTTTTGCTACCAGCTACAATTTTCACTGATGAGTCATTTCAAGGCCAAAGTCATGCATCTCCACCGGAGAAGCCCTCAAAGTAATGACCTGGCGGCTTTGGACCAGGAGGCGTGGCTCCTGTCTGCAACTGGTCAATAACAATCTGGCTCGATCTGGGCATTGAGGCTTTCAGTCAAGTCGAGGAAATGCTGTAGCCGTTGAAATGTGACATCCAGAGTACATGCCCAGGCATCTCTCCCAGCTGAGGCCTGGACAGAGACGTGACCTCAAGTACCCAGAATCCGGATGAAAAGAAAAAAGTGATCAGGACTGTGGCTATCACAGGCTGGGAGATGATGATGGGTCTACAGAGCTCCAAGAGCCAGAAGGATATGCTGGGTGGGATGCTGGGTCCCTAAGATGTCCATATCCTCATCCCAGAACCTGTGCCTGTTTTACCTGTCATGGACATGGAACTGCAGATGTGACTGTCAAGGACCTTGAGGGACAGGCGATCTTGGGTCATCAGATGGCCCCCTGTAATTGCCAGGGTTCTTACAAGAGGGAGGCAGAAGCATCAGTCAGGGAAGTGAGGCCGGGGCCAGGGTAAGTGGGCAGCCTCCGGGAACTGGGGAGGCGAGAGGACATGGTGTTGTGAAGGACACAGCTTGCTGGCCCAGTTTGGGACTTCTGACTTCTGCACTGCCGGCAGGAGTGAACCCATGCTACTTTAGACACCCAATGTACCACTGTAGCAAATGAGGAAGAGGAGTGAGCGAGTGTAAGTGGGGCTGGTGAAACACTGGACACTGCAGGCCAGGCTGGTCATGGTGGCATCCACTGGGCCTGATGTCCTGCAGCCTCAGTCCCTGTTGGCCACATAGTCCCTGTGAAATCTCTTCACTTGGCTTGGGAGGCCTATGGACCTCCTAACTTGTCATGGCAGGAAAGAGTTTATGAGTAGCTCTCTCTCATGTCCCCGAGTTCTTCCAGCAGGGGGCTCTGACTGTCTGTGTTCCTGAGGACCTTTCTAAGGACGTGCCAGTAAACAGCCTAGGACCACAGAGATAGCGTCTTCGCCCATGGCACAGGGCCACTGTGCCCATTAGAAAAGGCCCTCAGCGCTGCAGTGCATCCCCAGCATGCATGGAGATGCCACAGGATCCGGCACAACTGGGCCGTGGAACGGACATGATTACTATTACTCTGGCTGGTGTGATGGCTGTGACCAACTTGGCCTCTGACCCAGGAGTCTCATGTGCCAGCCATCTCCGTGACACTGGGTTGGGGTACTTCGCTAGTGGGGACAACTTCAGACCTTGTACAGTCTCACTTGCCTCCCTCGAACGCTAGTCCTTAGTGTAAGTGAGGAATCAGAACCCACGCAAGACACATACAATCATGGGCTCAGCCCAGCCCCATTGCACTGCAAGTCTCCAGGTCCGAAGGTGCATGATTAAATGACAGATTAACTATGCAGAGTCATGGTGACATCATTATGCTCTGAGGTCTTCGGTGGTATTGGGGTGACTGGTGGAGGCCTGGCACCTGCTGTGTGAGGCAAGTACTCTGAAAAGTGCTCATCCTCAGCTCTGAAAATAATGCTTTCAAAGATACATATAACGACAGGGAAAGATGCTCATGTCAGCCCAGGAAAAGGTTTAAAATTATTTTGAATGCATTTAAAAAAATATGTGGCAAAGGAAGAATATATTATTATCAGGGCTCCTGGGCCACATGGGAGGTGGTGAGCAGCAGGTAAGGGTGGAAAAATTCATCTGTTTTTATAATTGTGCCCCATTGCCTGGATTAGCACCTGTGCTGTCCTTCTGGTCACGATGGCTACCCCATTAGATCCCCTTAGGAGTGTAGATCCCACTGTGACTTCCCCATGCAAGGTATCTAGGCTGGGCGCTCCTCTTAATCATTCTCAAAGCACCCTTCCTTCCCAACCTCATGGGAAAACTGCAGTGCATGAAACCTCTTGGGGACTGCTCCTGCTATATAGGACAGAGAGGACGTCCATTATCTCTAGGGCGGAACACTGGCCCCAGGTCCGCTCTCTGCAGGCCACGGTCACTTCCCAAAGCTGACCTCTGGGAGGTGGTTCTCTGAGAAGGCCTCTGTGGCAGGTATGCATGGGGAACACAGCTGTACCTGGGGTGCTCTGCTTGCCGCATGGGGAGCTGTCCACAGCAGAGAAAAACCCCGTTCATTTTGTCTCCCTCAGTTCCAAGACACACTCCTCTCCCCGCAGCGCCTGCGATCATCTGCTGGCAAGAGAACCCATGGGGGTGCACTTCGAGAGGTGCAGCCCTGATGGGGCATCGGTCTGCATGCCGGGGTCAGGATGCTTAGGAACAGTTGGGAACCAATGTTCTTCTTGAGACTTGTAAGAGACCACAAGACCTGCCCCACAGTGAAAGCCACCTTGCTTTATTCTCCAGGTCTTACTTGGGAGCAGAGTTTCTGGGAGAGGCTCCTGTTGGCCTGCAGCCGAGTCATAGCGCCCCTTGGCCTGGTCACTGGTGCCGCCTCCTCCCTTTGCCTTTGCCCTGGTGGGCTTTCTGTGGCTTTGACCAACTCTGGCTGCTTCCTTAGGATGCTTTCCTCTTCCAGACAGACCTCGGATCCCCGGCCCCTCCTGCACAGACTGAACCTAGGGTCAGCGCTGGTATTGGCGACAGCAGAGAATACTCTCTGCCGTGCATCAGAGGCCGTGCTTGGGGTGCATCAGCGATGTAGAAGGTCTCTGAGGTCTGGGGACAGCATGAAGGTGACAGCTGAGGACAAGGCGCTTGTACAGGGGACTCCTGGAGTCTTTTGGGAAGGGTAGTTGTGGCTATTTGCAAGGTTGCAGAACCCACAGGTCTGGTTTACCCAGCAGGCTTCAAAGCACTAGGACAGCTCTGGGCCCAGTGCCCTGCCCAGCTGGCTACCACAAAGGCTCACGGGAGGGACACTGGGGCTCTTGGCTGCCTCTGTTCATTTTGTTATCTTCTTAGTAAGCTGGGGATACTCCTGGGGTGCAGCTGGGCAGTACAGGGTGTCTTCTTCCTTAACAGCTTGACTGAGGAATAATTTACATGCTATATAATTTGCCTGTTTTATATAGATCATTGGACAATTTTTAATACATCCCCAGAGCAGGGGGTCCCATTGGTAGAACCTGGTTCTGCACACTCAATTAAAGTCCCCATTTCTACACTAGATGTGGTGTGGTCTGCTTTGCCCCTGCAGATTTGCCTGCTTTGGACGTTCCACGTAATGAGAATCAGCAGGTCCTGTGTGGCTTCTTCCACAGAGAACTCAGTTCTAACAGTCAGTCCACATGCAAGGGGTAACCAAAAACTTCAGTGAATATTTAAATTAAAAAAGTAAACCTCATTACAGCAAGACCCATGGCCAGCAACACTGGGGTGGGGATCTTGGGGTGGGGGATATTTTGAGGGAGATTAATGGCAATGTGTCTTTCGCTGTAATAAAAATTTAAAACTATTTACTATTAAGTAAATGAGCATTGGCATTGGATGTAAAATCCGAGAGTGCTTTGCACAGAAGGAGTGTTTGGTCACTGCTTAGTTCACACAAATCAACATTTCATTACCCTTCTACGCTTCTGGTTCAGAAATACCCACTGTATCCAGCTGTTGGGTTTACGCAAAGTGGACTCTTTCGATGTACACAGTGGACTTGAAATGGCTGAGCTTAAACTTAGGAAAGTTAAGAGCAGCCTGTGCTGGACCAGATGCAGACCACTCGGTAGCCTCAGGAGGACATCATGTCCACCCCCAACCGAGCCTCTCTGGATCTGGACCCCAGTGAGGCACAGTCCACTCTGAGGAGACAGTGAGGGCGCTGAGACAGAGGACCAGCGATGTCCCTTTTATATGGTACCCTTTTCTACTCAGTCTAACAAAAGAAATGTCTCGACCTTATACAGCCTATTGGCCAGGTGCGTGTGCACCAGCGGGGAGGGTGGAAGGGGGAGTTACGGCTTCTGAGCTGGCAGAGTCCCTGGTGGTCTCAGTCAGCCTCTCCTGCCTCAGGAAAGAGCAAGGCTGTCTTGTGGCCTATAGGGCTGTGGAGCCAGGTCCCTCCCTGAGCTATCTACTTTGTGGCTGCCCTCTCAGCCGGCTGGACTTCCCATCAAGGACATGAGGACAAAGCTCTAATGAAAACTGTCACCAGATCTTTAATGAGGAGGAGGTTGTCTACTTGAAAGGACTGTCTGGAAGTCACAAGTCCGGCTGCATTCTGGAGCAGCCAATAACTTCCTCTACCACCTCCCTGCTCCCTCCTGGGCTGCCTTGGGCCAGCTTGGGGAGCTCTGCAGTTGGTGTCAGATGTGTGTTAGCACATCTTTGTGTAAAGGGCATTGCAGATGACCTGGGGCCTGGGACTTACGTAGCACCTGGCCAGCGCCAGGGCTGACAGATGCAGCAGGTGAGGTGATTGATGGAGCCCACGACAAGGTTTGAGGCCTGGGAGTGCCTCAGTGACCTGCAAAAACTTGGAACAGTCTGAGATGTGGGCTGCGCTCATGGGTGAGGGGTCAAGAAGCCATACTTGAAGATGTACTAACAGGGCCCAGGCTTTGGGAAAGTGGTCAAGATACAAGGTAAGTCAGGCTGGGGATTTAGCTCAGTGGCCTAAGCCCCTGTGGCAAGCACAAGGTTGTGAGTTCGATCTCCGGTACAAAAAAAAAAAAAAAAAAAAAGATATAAGGTGAGTGACCTGTCCCTGCATGCCTATATAAAATGTGAGTGACCTGTCTCTGCATGCCCATACCATAGGAAGGCTTGCCTCCTGTGGGCAGCCAGTGTGGCCGGGAGAATCAGATAAACATGCCCCATGCACCTGCAGCCACTGGAGGAGTTTCAGTGTAGCCACACAGGCTGAGAGAAGTAGCCACGCGACATGGCCATCAGGGAAGCCTCAGTGTAGCCACACAGGTCTAGAGATGCCCGCCCCATGACCCACTGCCACCCTAGGAACCTGGGTTTAGAGAAACTCAAGTGCTTGTTCCATTCCCCTACACTGCAAAGGGGCAGCCAACATGGGAAGCGCCTGGGACCCCACAACCAGCTTGTTGGGAGGACGAAGGAGTAAACGCAATCTCAAACCTCCAGTACACACAGAACAAGTCTGAGAGATACAGTCATGAATGAAAATGGAAGTCACACACCTGAAATCTCTGAGAGGATACAACTGAGGTAAGGAAACAACTTCATGAGGCTGTAAAAAGTAATCAGATCAGAAATAATATGTCAGATAAAAGAAGAAATCACAGGGCTGGGGAATTTAGCTCAGTGCCATAAGCACCTGCATGGTAAGTATAAGGTTGTGAGTTCGATCCCAAGCATCAGGAAAAAAAAGAAATCACAAACATAAAGAATTGCTGAGCATATCTAAAGGAGATATAGAAAAAAAAGTACAGCACAGGAAAATGATGGGAACTTTGAATGAACAATATAGAAAGGAATTACAATGCATGAAACAGATTCAAAGAGAGATCCAGGAAGTTAAAAACTCCATCATAAGCTGGCAAAACTTAAGAGATTGAAGATAGAGCTTCAGACCTTGATGATAGGATTGCTGCTAGCAGTTGTGAAAGAAAAGCTCTCTTAAAAATAACAAGGAACCAGGAAATAACAATTCAGTGGCTGCAAGACAACACAGAAAAATGAGACTAATAGGTGTCAGTGAAAAACCAGGGGCCAACACAAATGACATAAAAAGACTTCCCAAACATGGGAGAAGGGCCATTCAACTAGCCATAACCAAAATAAATCTACCTGGACATATAATAATCAAGGTCCCAGACATTCAGCACAGCAACAGACTATTAAAGGCCGTTAGAGCACATAAATAAGTGAAAAAATTTTCAACATCCCTGGCCATTTGAGACACGCAAATTAAAACAACACTGAGATTCCACATCACCCCAGAAAGAATGGTTAACATCAAGAAATTAACCAATAAAAATCGCTAGCGGGGCTGTGGGGAAAAGGAACTCTTTTCTACTGTTGGTAGGAATGTAGGCTGTTACAACCACTGTGGAAATCAGTGTGGAGATTCCTCAAAAAAACTAGGACTAGAGGTCTCATTCAACTCAACTATTCCTCTTCTAGGTATCTTTCCAAAAGAATTTAAAACATCATACCACAGTGATATATGTGTATCCATGTATATAGCAGCACAGTTTATAGAAGCCAGATCTTGGAAACAACCGAAATGCCCACTGACTGAGGAATGGATAAAAAAGATGTGATATTTTTATAAAAGCCATAAAGAATGATAAACTGGAGTCTTTTACACATGAATGGATGCAACTTGAGAACATATTAGTGAAATAAATACTACACACATGTGTAAACATCATATTGTTTCATTAGTTAGAAGCTAAAAGAACATGTATATGTATATAAAAATAGTTAAGGTAGTTATATTACTGATTTCTTTGAGTTCACTGAAGAGAAAGATTTGTGCTGGTATTGTTTGGACAACTGAATGCAGATGCCATGTTCTGGGTGAGTGATTTGGGGACGACAATGCACAATGTATGTACCATTGCTACCCCCTAACTGGTATGTTTTGAAATTTTATTGTGTTTTTTTTTCTTGTTTTTCCTTTTTATCCTTGAAATGTAAAGGTGTGAGAGAAAAGAAACTGATCACCTATAAAGGAAAATGCATCACAATCAGGGCAGACTTCTCAACACAAAGGGTCAAGTCAAGAAGAGCTTGGAGTGAAGTTTCAAATTCGGAAGGATAACAACTTCCAACCAAGAGTGATGTATCCTGCAAAACTATCTGGAAAAATAAGATATTTCCATGATAAAGAACAACTTAGGGAATTCATTGCCACCAAACTAACCCTACAAAAAGTGCTGAAGGATATTCTGGAGAGAGAAAGGTGACCATGGTTCTAGGAGCAGCAGCAGAGGGGATCACTGAGCAGGGCAGATAACTGAATGGAGGGGCCAACAGCAGGAGGGCCGCATGGTGGAGATGAGCTAATGTATGCTGGTTGTAACCATTAATGTAAATGGCCTCGATTCACCAATAAAAACAAACACAGGGAGAGTGGATCAAGAAACAAGCTCCACTAATATACTGTACACAAGAAACACATTTAACTCAAAAGGAAATTCATAGACTGAAAGTCAAAGGAGAGAAAACAATGCTCCATGTGAAAGGAACCCAGAAAAATGCAGGAGTAGCTTCCCCATCAGCCACCACATGGATAAGAAAAATATGGTATTTTCATACACTGGAAAGCTACTCAGCTATAAAGAAGGATAATTGCAAAGCTCTTGTAAGTAAATGGGTGCAACTCGAGATCACGCTCACAAGTGAAATGGTTCAGGCTCACATGGGTGAACATGTTATCTCCTAGCATAAGAAACTGAAGGAGTCAGTGTGATCTACAATGTACAATAGATACTATGAAAGTGATAGGGGAGGAATGCCTGTTGGGGTGTGTGCCTACATCCCCAATCCCCAAAATGGGTGCACAGCAAAGGCTCAAAGGAATGAGACAAGTGGCATGATCTTTAGGGCTGCAGGAGGACTGAAATCCTCAGTAGAACTCGTAACTCTGCTAGCCAGCCGACTGATGCTGGGCAGCTTGTATTTAAACAAGCAAGGAGTTGAGTGGACAATGGAGGAAACCTGAGCAGGATCTTGGGAGGGGATCAAGGACCTCTCGGAGCAACAGAGGATGCTAATTAAGGAAAGTTACCCAGAAAGTCTCCAGGCAGCCTCAGCTGCAGCCTCTCTTGCCTCCTGAGGCATCTCCTGGTTCTCAGTTCAGCCATGCCCAGGCCATGCCACAGCCCTGCACTTGTACTCAGCCTCAACGCATGTCTTAAAAAAGGAAGGTGATAACCATTGTTAATTTCCTACTATCTTGTTTTGAATTCCTGCATTGTTTTCATAGTTTTGTTAGGTTTGATTTTACTCTGTTCTGTTCTATTTGATTTTACTGTGTCTGCTGGCCCGGGCAGCTATTTTGAAGATGACGAGATGTATTGTGGTGGCCGTTGTTGATTTCCTCTTATCTTGTTTGGAAGTCCTGTATTGCTCCCATCGCCCTGTGGTTTGGGGAGAGCTCTCCTCCAGTGCTCCCAGGGCTGCACACTGGGTTTTCAGTGTGGGACCGTGATGAGGAAAGGCCTCATGGGAAAACAAGGGGTGCGTCAGACACCACTCTTGTGAATGGACTGACTTCTCCTCCAAGCATAGATTAGACTTCCTAAAGACTGCATTAGGTCTCAAGAGATGGGATGAGACACTATGAGCACGGCTGCTACAAAAGGAACACGGTCTCCCACTGCTTCCTCTGTGTGCTGTCTTCTGCACCCCCATTTACCTTCCACCTCTCCACCAAGAGCTCATGCAGTACAAACGTGTCACCAGAAGCTGAGACGATGGTGGCATTCTCCCTTTAGACCTCCTGAGCTAGATAAACTTCTTTTCTTTACTAAAGTTCCAAGCCTTGGGCATCTTGTTATAATAGTGGAAAGCACAGAAGGCATTTCAGCAAAATTTTACCCTACACATTTTACTGAGGAAAGAATTCTGGGGAACCTGAGTGCAGGAAGCAGCAAAGTCACATACTATTTATGGACAATAGTTACAGCAAGCCAGGCACATGTCTGGGGTTCAGAACAACTGGGGAGGATGGCAGACTCTGTCCTCTGCATGGTGCCTGGAGGGACACCGAGGTCCTGAGAAGTTAAAAGAGCCTGTCTAGACCTGCCGGTAGCCACAGGGAGATGGAACGTGAAGGACTGGCAGGGTGAGGGGACAGGTCTGGAACCCCAGCCCCCCTAACTTGCTCACCTGGCCTCACTGCTCACAGCCCCATGTCTGCTCCCAGCGCTGTAGACTGACTTTCTAGGGAGACCTGGGGACCCCTCTCCCTCGCTGTCTCCCAGCCAGGTGTGGGTTCCACGTCCTCCTGAATTCAGCCTGGGTGAGGCAGAGGCAAGCTCTGCCTAGGCTCTGCACACAAGCCACCTGAGGACTTGGAAGACTCAGGAGGCCAAACCTCACCTATGACCTTGGTCTCTGGTAAGGAGGGAGCTGGGCACAGTTTTTGAGCTGCCAGGGGATTCCAGAGAGTGGTCGGCACTCAGTGCTTGTGGAATAGCCATTCTCACAGGCATGGGCCCTGGCCCAGGAGCCGCAGCCCACTCCCCATCATCCCCCTGGCCTAGTGAAGCAGGAGCCACGTCCCCCAGGTGGGTCTGCTGAGAACATCTGCCTTCGGGAGAATTTTTCAGCCTCAGAGGTGCTGACATTTTGTGTAGGTTAATTCTCTGCCCTTGGGCACTGTGGGCTGTTTAGCAGTATCCCTGGCTTCTATCCACCAGATGTCAGCAACAGCTCCTCAGCCCAAGCTGTGACAACCTCAGATGCCTGCAGACAAGGGTCTGCTGGGGGCTAGCTGGAGATATGCCAGCCATGCCAGGGGGAGGGAGAGGGTTGGGCTCTGCCTAAAGTCTCATCAGGAGGCCAGCGATGGGCTGTAGGCTCCAGTGTGCAGCGAGGGCTGAGAGGCCCTGTGGTAGTTTAAGACGGTCCTTTGGTGACCGAGCAGCAAAGCCAACTCAGAGGCCCAGGTGGAAAGCACCAGTTGTCTACGTGGTCATGGAGAAAGACAAGTCCCAGAAGGTGTAAGTGGCAGGGGTGGACACTGGCACTGAGAAAAGGTTACTCAGTGCACATTCCCAGGTTATTTTACGAGTGAGGTTTTGTAAGTGAACATAATTGTACGGTCCCTATAAAAGGCAACTTGGGACACACTATCTTTGGGGGACATAGAATAAGATGTCCTCACCTGACACCCCACAGCTTTAGCTGTTCTGTACACTGGCGAGCTGACAGCCACTCTGTCCTGACAAGCCGCTCAGACCCCAGTGGCCATGGGGGCCACCTGACACCTCAGCTGTGGCCAGGCCCATCTGAGACATCATATAACACATTGCATTTCAAGGGCTCAGTATGAAAGACGAGCACATGTATTTCTAATACTTTTAAAACACTGGTTATCAGGTTGAAATAATGTTTTAATGAAGCTGGCTCAGTTGATGAGAGTAGGAAAATCACTTCCAGCAGGTTCTTTAAAATGCCACTGTCAGTGGCTTTCTGGCTTGGTTGGACAGTCCTGACACTGGCAGCAGAGATGGCAGGTAAGAAAACAGGGAAAAATACAAGGAAAGACCCTTCTTTGAGGGAATAAAATGTTTCTTATCAAAGGAAATGGCAGGATATTTGACCTTTTAAACAAAGCAGGCCACCACCAAGTGCATCTTGCTGGAGCCTCCAGATGAGCAGCCCAGGGCAGACACTTCCAGGAGCTCCCTCGGCTCCCTGATCCCAGAGCAGGCATGACCTTGGGTACCAGCTGCGTACACCTGCAGCGCCCCAACCGTGCTCAGCCTTGGAGACTGCGGGGAACTCCGCAGAGACCCTAAAGGGGTCTGAGCGCAGAACTCCAGAGGCACAGGGACGCCCCTTCTGCCTGCCACTTCTTCCTCATTGCTGTGAAGCAGCTTCTTGAGACAGAAAGCCTGGTCGACTTCCCTGCGAGGCTGGAGCTCAGGCAGCTACAGATATGGTGGTGTACATGTCCTGCCTCGTGCATGGGTCAGGGGCCTGGCCTGCCAAGATTGTCATCGGTCAGCAGAACTTGTTACCATGCATCCCCACATAGGAGGGCTGCAGACAGCACGGCCCAGGGCAGTGCCGGAAGGCCTGATGCTGAGCAAGCCTCCTGTCCCCAGGACTCCTGATGACAGCCACGCAGTCAGGAGGGCAGCCTTACGTGTCCCAGGTGGGGACATCCGATCCCTCCTGGAGAGGCCAGGAGCAAGGTGCAGGTAGGATGTGACTAGGGTGTCACTGCCTCACACTATCCCCAAGCCCTGCTGTTGACTCACATCAAGCCTTACGAACCGGGCGGAAGCTGTGTGTTCAGCTCCGGAGACCCTTGGGTCTGGAATAATTCCACTGAGACAAGGCAACCGGTGCTGGAGAAATGAGCCTGCCCTGCCTGCAAGCCTGGCTGGGGCAAATGTGTCCCTTTCTCCTCACCATGCAGAAGGCTTGGGTTTCTTTACTACTGAGCTACTGTTCCTCACCTGGGTTACGATGTGTTTGGGAAACATGGTTTCCTCCAGTTTCCACTAAAACATCAGAACACGCTGTCTTGGATATTTCTCACTGATGAAAATACTCTATCCTTTTTTAATTTTTTTTTTAAATTTTAAAGAGACTAAGACAAAAGAGGACATAACAAAGCAGATCAGAACAATGCAAGTAACACAACATTTTACCACAAGACAACCCATAATTAACAGTAACTACCATAATGTCTCTTTCTTTGAAATAGTTGAGCATAGCTTCATATATGATACTATCAAACAAAACAAAACAATATAAAACCATTCAAGAGAGTGAAAGCATTACAGGGCTTTCAGAACCAAATAGCAGAGAATGAACAATGGCTACTACATAATCCTCATTTTCCATAGAAAATTTGTTTATACTATCACACATAATAATATCCAATAAGATGTAACAGGATAGAACCAAAGGAAGCAGAAAAACAAAAGCATGGTAGTACTTCAGAGTAAGATGATACCAAATCAGCTCTGGCTATCCTAATGTCTTGTTTTCTTTAAAATAGCTGTTTATACTATCACAGATTCTTTCTCTTGTAATTCACGTAATCCACCACGACTCATTCATAGCATGCACACATTGGTTTTAAAGTTTTTCATAACATTTATTCAGAGCATGCTCAGCACTCCAAAAGGAAATCCCATACCATGAGCTTTCGCCGTCCCTCCCCGATGCCGACTGCCGTCCCCGTCTCCTCTGCTCCCGCCAACCATGAAATCCACCTCTGTTGATGGGACCTCCGACCCTGGACACCTTGTATTAGGGGAATGACGGGCGGTGAGATGTTTTGTGACCGGCATCTTTTACTGAACTTAACATTAAAGGGTCACTCATGGTGTGCAAAGGGTCACTGTGTCATTTATTTATAATTTTAGAGGACATTCTGTCATATGGACGGAACAAGTCTTGTTTATCCTCTCACTGACTGATGTCTTCAGCTACTGTGGGCACCACTGCAACAAGCACAGATGTAAAAGTCCTGGGGAGACACAGTTCTAACGCACCTGTGCACACAGCCAGGAGTGGGATTTCTAGGCTGTGCAGTAACTCTGTAATCACACTCAACTTTGTGAGGAGTTGTCATTCTGTAGCTGCTCCTCACCTGCCAAGAGCCCTTCAGAGTGAGTCTGATGGCTAGAAAGCAGCTCACTGTCACTGGTACTCACACAGGTGCACAGAGAGCACCTGCTACTGCCTCTAACCACCTGCAATGCCCTGTCCAATCCAGCTGGTGGCAACAGAAAGACATCAGGACCTTTCAGAAATGAGACACTGAGGGCCGGAGAGGGTGAGGCTGGCACAGCAGCATGGGTCAATCAATGCCCCGACCTCCACCTCCAGTGCCCTCAGGTCAGGGATGCTGGTGCCACTGAGAGCACAGCCCTGTTTTCCAGGTGGCACCGATCTGCTGGCTCTTGGGGAGAGGCACAGGCATGCCATTCACGTCAGTGACATCTTTGAAGGCTTCACCTCTCATAAAAATCTCAAGAAAAGTTTTAGGTGGCAGAAAATTAGAAAATAAGGATACACAAGAAATAAGAATGAACCAGAGTCAGGCATGGTGGTGCACGCCTGTCATCCCAGCACTCAGGAGGCTGAGGCAGGAGGATTGTTGTAAATTCAAGACCATCCTGAACTGCATAGTGAGACCCTGTCTCAAACAGACAAAAAAGCAAAACAACAACAACAACAACAACAAAAACCTAGAACACTGGTCCCAAGAAATAGTCAAAAGTGAAAACTTCGGATGCGTCCTAATTTATAAGATGCTTTTAGGTACTGCACCATGACCAGTTGTTCATAACATTACATTAACATTGGTATGATAGCTAATGACTAAAATGTCTCTCTCTAGGCATTATATACTATCACCGTGCCTAAAAACTTTCTATGCTTATGCCACATACAATGCATATGTGATTATATAATTACCTACATATGATATACACATGACCATATATGAACATATATACACATTTTGTATATGTATTTATAGTATCTATGTATTAAAATACGTTATTTGATAACCTACTTTTGTTTTGGCCTTTTTGAGACAGGGTCTCTCTATGCAGTTCAGGCTGGCCTTGAGCTCACTTTGTAGCCCAGGCTGGTCTTGACTTGAAACGATCCTCGGGCCTCAGCCTCCAGAGTGCCAGACTTACAGGTGTGTGCCATCATGCCCGGCTTGGTAACTACTTTAGATCTTTGCTTCATTTAAAATATTTCATTTGGATCAACGATGATATAACTCAATAGTTTTGAAGACATATACTTCTGCACACTTTCTTCATTTTGCGGGGATAATTGCTAACAGCAGACTTGCTGGGTCACAACCGTGTCATTTTAAAGACTGTTGATCACACTGCCAAGTTCTTCCAGAAAGGCTCTGAATTTTTACTCTTACCAGCAGCGGGAGGGGGAAAGGCGTATTTCCAGGAACACTTGGCCAACATCAAGGATTATTTTTAAAGAAATACAACCCACTTGAACTCACTATGGGGCCCAGACTGTGGAACTCAGGACAATCTTCCTGCCTCAGCCTCCTGACTGAGTGCTGGGATTACAGGCATGTATCACCATGTCTCACCAACACAACTTCTTTTGCATTTCTGTTTTGCCATTAGATCACCACAGCAATCCTGTGCGCATCATCTGCAGTCAGTGGAGCATGGGAGGTTTGTCCACTGCTGACCTTGAAACCCTGCAGCGACAGTTGCTCTTCCGGGTCCCCACACATCTCAACTCCACAAACATGGCACACATGCGACCGGGGTGGGAGGGATGCTGCCGCTGAGACAGGATGCTTCCTCCCTGGGCCCAGGAAGAAATATGACCTCATTCTCCTCCTCAGATGTGTGCTAATCTCAGGGTTAGCCACATAATTTAGTTCCTAAGTAACATATATTATTTCACAGCGCTTGATTAGAAAATAATTGAATTGTCTTTCCAGAAGCATCATTCCTGAGCTTCCTGGGGCTGGCTCAGGACGAGGTGTTGCTGCAGCCACTGAAGAGCTGCGCCCACCACTTGATTTAGTGCTGTACGGCAAATATGCCTTGTGTACATGACAAGTTTGTTCCACTGGATTTTTTTTTACAGTGCTGGGTAATTAATCAAACCCTGGGAATCAAGCATGGGCTCTAAATGCCTTACTACTGAGCTATGCCACCAGGCCATCCACTGTTTTTTAAAAAATGTATTTATTTATTTATTTTCAGACAAGGACCTCACTATCTGGCCCAGGTAGGCCTCATATTCCAGGTGACGCTCTTGTCTCAGCCTCTTGAGTGCTGGGATTACAGATGTGGGCCCCCAAGCCCAGCCCCTCACTGTAACTTTTAAGTGAGGTTTCTGGACTTGCCCAAAGGAACTCTTAGAAATTTTCTATCTTTGAAAATTGGGCAGCTGGGTGTCCTAGCTACTTGGGAGGCAGAGGCAAGAGGACTGCAAGTTTGCAAGCTGGAGCCGAGTCTGGACAATTTAGCAAAACCCTGTCTCAAAAGAGAGAGCTGGGAAGAGAGGGAGGGGGAAGGGGAAATCAGAGAGGGAGGAGGGAGGGAGGATGGGGAAAAGGGAAGAACAGAGGGAGAAGAAGAGGGAAGGAAGGAGGGAAGGGTGCAGGCAGAAGAGCTGGATGACCTGGGCTGTACCTCAGTGGTAGAGCATTTGCCCAGCATGCAGAAGGCCCTGGGTTCAATCCCTACCACTGCAAGCAAAGAAGAAAAAACCTTGGTGATTTTTTCCCTAAGTGAACAGACGACTTCTGTGTAGAATTCAGACCTTTATTTAGAAGATGAGTTATTTAGTTATGTCCAGGTTGTAGTAAATGGATTTGCAAATGAGTGACTCTGTCATGGCCTGGGGCAAGCTGGTGGCCTTGGGAAGGCAATGGCACAGGACCAAGTGCCAAGCAGTGGGGGGAAGGGTTTTCAGGATGTCCAGTCCTTCATGGCTAGAAGTGGTGGCTGTCACCTTGCTGGACGTGGAGCAGTCGCAGTGCCACTCTAGCCATGGAGAGCTGCATGTGGTGTCTCCACAGAAGGGGCATGAGGAAAAGCCAGTGCCCTGGTGTTTCCTACTAGAAAGGGTGATGAAGTGCTTGGTGAGCAGTGTTAGGAGCCTCAAGAGGGTCCTCGGCCTTTCATGTCACCTGTGGTCCACCTGGGTATCATTTAAAGTCAATGGCAGGCAACCGCTTGGCAAAGGGCCTGTATGGAAATGACCATTCCAGCCACAGTCAGACCCCACAGCCCTGCTCCCTGTGAACAGGCACACGGGAAGTTGTGTTCCCTTTTCCAGGGCCCTCTGGCCCCTGTCCTTAGGGTCCTTCCTAATAATCAACCCATACCCCTTGCCCCTTTGCAGCGTCTGGGGTGACACTAGCAGTGTCAGCAGAGGATCCTGGGTTGCCACAACTGAGCCTTCTGGTGGCTCATCTGTGGGCTGCTTTACAGCAGGATAGAAACCAGCTCTGGCTGTACTTCAGAAGTAAAATGGGAACTTCTGTTCCCAGAGTAGCAAGCAGGCGGCAACGATAGGGGTGTAAGGGGTGCATCATTTGCCAACTCAGTTTCACAACCCAGTTTGACATCAGGGTGGTGCTTTTGGGATCTGGTACTGGGGCTAGGCAGCTTCCAGGTGGCCCCTGATGCAGCCACAGTGGCCACTGCATGTCCACATCTGGCCTCCCAGCACTGGTGCCTCATGTGGGGAACCTCAGAGCTACCGAAGGACCCTGTAAAAGCCACCACAGAGGCAGTGCTCCTCCCACCCGCCTGGGGTCTGGGCAGCGGGGCCCCTTCTGTCCCCTCCCTTCAGCGTTTCCCACAGCGGGCTCCAGGGTTGCTTTGAAGGCTGCTGGGGTGGCCACATCTGGTTTCGCCTGAGGCTCCTTCCTGCAGCCGACATGCTCCGTGGGTTTCAAGGGAGGACAACAGGCCCAGTGTCTGCAGGGACCCATGGATTCAGGAGCCAGTCCCCAGGAAGGCGGTGTAATTACTATCTGCAGCCCAGGGCGGACAGGGCCAGAGGTCAGGTCCCCTGGCCATCAGAGCGTGCCACACCTGTCCTAGTCACAGCTGCACGCAGCTGCACTCAACAGGTGAGTGTGCCCGGGGCCACTGTGGGCTGCACAGGCCACCAGGGAAGCACTGGCAGCTATCCCTGCCTGTGGAGATGCAGGAGGGGGAAGCAGGGCCTTGCTGGGGATCAGGGCCCCACTCCACCATGGCTCGCTGCTCGGCATGACTGGAGGTCCAGCAGCACATTTGAAGGAGGGCAGGAAATGATTCCGCAAAGTCTGGCTTTCACCTTGACTTGAGAACTGGCTCCTTCCCTCACCCGCACCCAGGGCGATGGGTTTACCCCCCTGCCAGACTTTGCTCTCTGCCCGTGCCCCACATTCTCAGGCAACCTTGGACTCAACTTCCACTGTCCACGGGAAGACCGGTTCTCTCCAGGAAGAACAAGTTGGAGCATAACTGTATTTCCAGGAAGTGCCCCAGTGCCCAATCCATGCTACCCTTGTGTTGGGGCTCACAGGCCCCAACCCTGGCCAGGAGCAGCTCTGAGCCCAGCCCTGTCCCCTACAACCAGCCCTGGGGTGTCCCCCCAGGAGAAGGTGAGCACAGTCATGTAAATGTCACACACAGACAGGGACTCAGCGGATGGACCGGTCATCTTCCCAAGGTACCAAATGAAGCTTTCAGTACAATGTTTCTGGCTATTGGTTTCCACAGCACTCAGATGCTATGTGGTCACCAATGTCATGGGGCTGGGGGGCAGGGCATGGACAGGATGAAACCTAGGGTACAAAGACACGGACCCCGGTCACCACGCATCCTACCACCTGCTGGTCCTGTCGTGCAATCTTGCATGGTGACCCTCCTGTTACAGACCCCTCAGGGCCCAACAGCAGAGCATTGGGGCTCAGGGTGTGGGCAGTGAGAAGAGGCCTGCTCTGTGACTCAGCAATGACACAGGGGCAGTAACTGCACCTTTCCAGAAGGGTTCCTGGGAGACTTGGGCACTGGGGCCCACATAAAGTGTGAGGCATGGCATTAGTCAGCTTTTCCTCCCTGTGACCAGACATGATGCACTCTTAGAAGAGGAAGGTCTGTTCCGGCTCGTAGTTCAGAGGTGTCAGTCTTTCTGGCCTATGGTGAGGCAGAGCATGATGGTGGACGGGCAAAACCGCTCACCTCATGGTGGCCAAGAAACAGAGTGTGAGAGTCAAAGACCAAGGAGCTGGCGATCATATATGGTCCCCAAGTCACACCCCATGACTTACTCCTTTCAACTGGCCTTACCTCTCGTTCCCATCACCTCCCAGTGCCACTGTTGCGAGCCTATGAGTAGATCACTCCTGTGAGGCCTGCGTACTGATCCGGTCACTTCTGTAGGCCCCCTCTCCACACACTGCTATACTGGGGACCATGCCCTTGATACACGAGTCTTTGGGGGACCTTGCACACTTAAACATGACACAGTATCTATCTGTGGGTGTTTGGAAAGGCTACGTGCTGCTGTGGCCTTCATGCAGGATGGTGCTGATGTGCTGTACGGTCATATGCAGGGACCATAGGAAGTGGAGAGAGGAGCCAGAGGTGCTGGCCCAGGCACTGGATGCCACCTTCTAGGTCACACCCTGAGTGCAGCCTGGTCACTGCATTCAAGTGACTCAAGGGGGACTGCCACAGCCTGCTTCTGACCTTGATGCTGTCCCCGTCAAGCACACAGGGCTCACCCTGCAGGACCTGGTGCCAAAGAGGCCGAGGCAGGGTATCATAGACCAGTGGTGCCCCAAATCCATGTCACAGCCCTAACCCTCACTACAGCTGTACCTGGAGACCAGGCCTATCAAAGGTGAGAAGGGTGAAATGAGCCCGTGAGCTTGGGCCTTGGTCTAAGAGACCAGGGCTCTCTCTGGCAGGTGAGGGCACCATGAGAACCAGGAGCAGGAGCAGAGCCCTCATCAGGACCTGAGGCAGCAGGCACCAAGGTCATGGCTTCTGGCACCCCTTACAGTGCATGGGGGTCTGCTGCAGAAGCTCCCCAGCTATGAGTCTGTTTCAGCAGCCTGGGCCCTGGGGACAGAGGCGAGCCCTGCCCTGTAGTCACATGGCTTGGAGCACTGCTGGGCTCTTGAGCTGGGAAGGTCTCTAGTCTTATTAACCTGACACCTGGGTAGGAAGCAGCGGCCACTGTGAATCACTGTTACCCTGAACACATGGGCTGGAATGTGATTGCCTATCCCAGGGGCTACCAAAACATGCGGTGAAGGCTCAAACTGTTAAAAATGATCACAGCAGAAGATACACTGCCACTCACCCTCCTTGTAATCCCCCTCCTCGCTTCCACACCTCCTGCCATTGCTCTTGCCCTTCCTGAGGCAGTTCCGGAAGGCCTCTTTCAAGCTGGGTCTTTATAAGCTGTGATCAAAAATACAGTGAGTGCCACTGCCACGTGCCCTAAAAACCTGACAGTATATTCTGGTGCATCCTACTCACCAGATCTGGCACCGTGGTTATGTCTGGTTCCACCCAAAGTCAAAATGCCCGTGAAAGGCCAGAGTTGTCCACTACTTGGGACATCAAGGCAGCCACCACAGCAACAAGCACAACTCAAAACACTCACAAAGAAGAGTACTTATAATTTTTTAACCACACATGGTAGCTGTGTGGAACTTTCTAGTCCTCAGATCTTAGTGCTCTGTGGTCTCCTGACCATCACCAGAACTTTGTCTCAATCCCTTCTAGTCCCTTCCCGAGTAGAGACCTGGTGCTGCTGGAATTAGCCAACATCCTCCTTGGTGCTGGTGAAGTCACCTCGGCCAGGACCACTGGTGAAACCTCCAACTGTCATCTTCCTATGCGGCAAAGACACTACTTTTGTTGCTCTTTGGAAAACAGGGCTGACCACAGAGGGTTAAAAAAGCCTCTTGTATACTTTGTCATGATGAACCACGCTCCTTAAAGATGAAGCAAACCCAAACTGCCTGCGCACACAAGTGTTACTACGAGCAGTGAGAATTTTAAAATCACATGCCATTTTTAAAAGCACCTCCAAGTTCATCTGAAGCGGGAAGCTGTGTTAGTGGCTCTTTTGTTTTCCTCCAAGCAAAGCATACTTCTAGAGAGAGTGTGAGGGCGCTGGGGTTTGGCCTGCATCTCTGCTGCCGAGTTACCCTCAGCATCTTACATGATTGCTGCCTTTCCCACCCTGGGGCAGGATGCAAAACCTTTTATCCCTGTGCACCCCAGAAGACTGCTTTCGCACACTGGGTCTGAGGGGATCCTGTGCCCCGAGGGTCCCTGAGCTATATTTTGGTTTTGAAATGAGCCTTGTTGTATGCAGTTGTAAGAAGCCCGTGCAGGTTCACGGCGCCACATTCCAAGTACCGGTGGTTGCAGTGTTGTGGACGCAGAGTCTCTCATCGGACTGAGTCCATGGATACTGGGGATGAGTGGGGGGCACATTTACTTTCTGTCATGGATGCTGCTTGGCGTCAGTTTCTGGTAGAAAATTAAAGATTGACACAGTCTGCTCAATATTTACTGAGCATCTACTACAATTCCTCTCTGCTTATTTCTATGTCATGCGTCTAGAAAGGCACAGGCTGCCAGTCTTTCTCTGGTCACCTGTACCATGGCTCTCTCAGGCTTTGGCTCTGGCAATTTGAAGGGCACCGTCCATCTGCCAGGTGAGTTGAATCAGAAGGCCTCGAGTGGTTCTTCCTGTGCATCACTGCTGGTGGATGGAGCCATCCCAGGCTGGGGGTAGGAGAAGGACAGGCACCTGCAGTGCTCCTCCCAAGCTCAGGGTCCTCCAGTGACAGGAGCACAGCTTGGTCCAGGCCTGGTCCAGGTCATGGTTAAAGGACAGGCAGGTGATTCTCCCCGATGGGGTGGGGTGCATCTTCTGTGACTGTAAACGAGATGGCCCAGCTCAGCAAGAAGACATGCATGCTTCTTGAGGTGCCCCTACCTGCTGCTGTGACTGCACACTTGTCCACAGGGGTAGCCACTGTGATCACGCACACGAGTGGGACTTTCACAGGCGAGAGGCTCTCTGAAGGAGCCATGCGTCCATAATACAGGGCTCGTCTCCCAGATCCCAGCAGGACAGACTCTCGTATTGGACACAAGTGATGTTTAATTATTTGAAGCTTTCAAATGGCATCGCCACTGCTGGGGACTCTGGTGATTTCTTGGAAGAATCAGGGCTCTGTACCTGGGGGTTGCTTGCTTTCCCTGCTGGCTTTGGAGGCTCCACCCTTGCAGCCTGGTGACATCACCAGGAAGCCAGCATCAGACAGTCAAGGCTGCCTTCGTCAAGGGACCGGCAGCAGCACAGCTGCATGCAACATCCACCTTCGCCAGTGCGAACAAGTGTCAGGGCCTGGTGACCGGAATTACCTGTCTCCCTGAAGACAGAACTAAATGAACAGCACAGGGAAGCCTGTTTTCCCACAGCCCTCGATGAGGGCCATGAGTCCTGTCCATCTGGGAACGTCTGACTCTGCCTCCTGGTCCTTTCTGCCCTTCCAGTCACCGCTTCCGGGGCTGCTGTGTGGCACCTGGTGGACTCTGGCTTCTCGTTCACAGCCTATGGGTGGGGAAGTGGGGCCAGTTCCTGTGGACACCCTGAGGCAGGGATCCCAGGCTCTGCTTCCGGGGGGTGGTTATCACCGGTGCAGGCTGGCTTCACTCACTGGACACGGGCCCTGTTTCTACCTGCACCAGCACCGCTCTGATCACATGCACAGCCTGCTCAGGGCTGGGGCAGGGTCCACTCCTCCACCTGGTGCCTGTGCCACAAGAGGGGACTCGCCCCGGCCAGCTCCCCAGCACCCAGCACGTTCCCCTGCCCCTCTGCCTCCCTTCGGAAATTCCTACCTCTCATCTTAAATTGGCGCAATTCGTATACCATAGATTCAGTGATCTGATTCAACCATCACCACCACGTAAACCCAGCCCACTTTCATCGGCCCCCAAAGAAACTTCACACCCATTTATCAGACGCTCCTAAGACCCCAATGGACCCTCCTTCCTCATGCCCTGCAGCCGACAGACTTTGGCCCTATGGATTTGCTTTGTGTGGGTTACCACAGGTGAATGGAACCACACATCATGTAGCCCTCCACCCCGTAACATGTACTGATGGTACTTAAGTCCTGTGCATGGATAAATAATCCTTTACTGTGCAGCCAGCCTATCTTTTGTTTATCCACCCCTCAGTTGTTGGGCATTTGTTTTGTTCCCACTTTTTGGCTTTTATGAGTAGTGCTGCTGCTATAAATATTCATGCACACATTTTTGTATGGATATGTGTTTTCCTTTCTCTTAGATAGGGACTTAGGAGAGGAACGGCTGGATTACATTATTATTTTTTTTTTTCCAAGGAGCGTCACCCATTTTCTAAGGTAGTTGCACTGTTTAGCCTCTGAGGGTCCAGCTTATCTGCGTCCTGCCCCACACTGGTGACAGCTACCACTCGGGGCGTGATGTAGCATCTCAGTGTGTTTATAATTTGCAGCTCCCTAATGAGTCATGATGCCAGGGATCTTCTCAGGGGCTTAATGACCACTTAACACACCTTCTTTGGAAGCATGTCTGCTTGAATTCTTCGTCCATTTTAAATCGGATTATCTGCCTTCTATTGGTGAGCTGTAAACATTTTTCACATGTTACGGATACTAGACCCCTAATTAGATACATGGTTTTCAGATACTTCTCCCGATTTTGTAATTGTCTTTTTACATTCTTGATATTGTCTACTGAAACACTAAGACTTTCATTTTAATGAAGTCCAGTTTATTTTTTTGGTGGAGGTTGCTTGTGCTTTTGGTATCATAGCCAAGAAACCACTACCTAAACTGGGCCTGGTGGCACCACCTGTAATCCCAGCACTCTGGGAGGCTGAGGCAGGAGGATCTTAAGTTCCAGCCCAGGCTGATAACTTAGTGACCTGTCTCTCAAAATTAAAAAAAAAAAAAAAAAAAATGGCTGGGGTTGTAACCTCATTTTAAAGGTCTTAGATCCCATCTCCAGTACCGGGAAAAAAAAATTAAAGCAACAAATAACAATAAAACATTGCTTAATCTAGGGTCACAAAATTTTACTTATGTTTTATAGTTTCAGTTTTTGCCCTTAGGTCTTTGATTTATTTGGAGTCAATTGTGTGTACACCAGAGGTATACATTCTTTTGCATGTGGATATCTAGTTGTCTTAGACACAAATTTTGAGATTTTTACTTCTTCATTAAATTATCCTGGCATCTTTGTTGATAAATCAATTTGCCATAGATGGATGGGTTTTTTATTTTTTATTTTTTTTGGTAACAGGGATCGAACTCACAACCTAGTGCTTGCCAGACAGGCGCTTATGTCGCTGAGCCAAATCCTAGGCCCAGATGGGCTTATTTCTGAACTGTCTGTTCAATCTCATTGATTGGTATTTGTATTCTTATACACTAGTGCCACAGGCTCCTGATTTGTTGTGGTTTTGTACTAAGTTTTGAAATCAGAAGATCTGAGTCCTCTAATTTTAAGGCTGTTTTGTCTATTTGAGGGTCTCTTATATTTTCATATGAATTTTTGGATCAGTGTGTCCATTTTGAAAGAGACTGTGTTGACTCTGTACATCAATTTGGGGAGTATTACCATACACCTGACACTAGTATTCCAGCCTGTCCATGTTAAGCTTATTTTCTTTTTTTTGTCCTCTTAAGACAGGGTCTTGCTATGTGGTTTGAGCTGGACTTTGTAGCCCAGGCTGTTCTTCAACTTGAACAATCCTCCTGCCTCAGCTTCCCAAGTGCTGGGATTACAGGTGTGCCCCATCATGCCCGGCTGTTAAACTTCTTCATGAGTATATTACTCTTTTAGATGGCACTGTAAATATAATTGTGTCCTTCATTTTATTTGGGTTATTCATTACTTATATACTGCAACACAACTGCATTTTGCATATTGATCTTGTGGAATTCATTCAACAGTTTTAGTAGTTTCTTATGGGTTCCTAATGATTTTCTACATTCAAGAACATGTCTTCTACAAATACAAACAGTTCACTTCTTCCTTTTGAACCTGGATGTCTGCATCTGTATGTTTGTCTTTCCCAATTCTCTGGTTTGAACCTGAAGAACAATGCTGAACAGAAGCAATGACATTTGTTTTGTTTCTGACTTAGGGGGAAAGCTTGTACTAATTCACAATTAAGTACAGTGTTAGCTGTGGGGTTTTTATTGGCATCCTTTATTAGGTTCAAGAACTGTCCTTTTCATCCTAGCTTGCTGAGTGTATCATGAAAGGGTGTTAGATTGTGTCAAGGGTACTTTCCCCTCTCTTGGGAGGACCACACTGGTTACTCCCTTTATTCTATTAATGTAGTGTATGATGCCAATTGATTTTTTCCGTGTTGAACTAACCTTGCATTCCAAGGGAAAATGCTATTTGACTATAGTGCCTAATCCTTTTCTACTGGAGTCAAAGAGTTGCCCTCTGGCTGAGATGGCATTCTGGATATGCAAGGCAAGACTGTAATCTGATACAGGAAAAAACAGAACAAAACAACCCAACCCAAAGGATCAAGAAGTGAGGAAAAAGGTTCAGGGCTTAGGCTGAGACAGAAAATCCACAGGCAGGGCTGTGGACATACTGCTTGGTGAGACAAAAGCTTCTCCACATTTAACCTCTTTTTTTGTGTGTGCTGGGGATTGAACTCACAACCACGTGCTTGCAAGGCAGGCATTTGCAAGGCAGGTGCTTATGTTGCTGAGCTAAATCCCCAGCTTCTCCACATTTAATGCACAACACAATCACCTGGAATGTTAAAAAAAAAAAGAAAAAAAAAACAAGGGCCCTACCCTAAGGATGCTCATTGGTATAGGCTTGGGGAGGGACCCGAGGATATTCATTTCTAGGTGACGCTGGTGCTGCACACATGCAAAGTGGAGCACATAGAGCTCAGACCACCCCTTGTAGATCATACTCTCACTGGCCTGGGCCGGGCATGGCCACCGGTCTCTCATCAGTAGCAAACAGGACCCAGGCACAAAACTGATTGTACCCTCCAGATAAAAGGAGCCCAGGAAATTTTGTAAGGATTATTTTCTTTTAGCATTAAATCTCTATGATTAAATGGGTGGGGTTAATGACTAGTTTTCCCATACAAATGAGAAAGTACTTGGTTATCAAACTAGAAATCACAGAAGATTTCAGAAGTAGAAATTCCACGGCCTGGTTCTGTATTTCATCGAGCAGATTAAAAAAAAATTATGATAAGGGCTGGGGATTTAGCTCAGCAGCATTAAGCACCTGCCTTGCAAGCAGGCAGTCGTGAGTTCGATCCCTGGTACTGATAAAAAGTTAAAAAAAAAATTATGATAGTAAGGCCTCTGAAATACAGGCTCTAAATCTTCCACCAACAGCCCTGGGTCAGAGACCTGAGCCACTTGGATGGGTACAGTGGTGTGGCGGTGGTTGTGCAGTGTGCTTACTTGGAAAGCATGCCTGCCCTAGTGGATCCTGACAGCCAGGGTTTGCACCTCTGTTTCCTAAACAAGTTGTCAGGTCAGCACCCACTGCAGAGAATGAAGCCTTCAAGATTAGGACCATGTGACTGGAAAGTTCAGGGTTGTCACGTGAACACGAAAGACAAGGACTGATGCTTTGCTACACAGCAGCTGCTGGATTTTGTAAGCAGGAAGACAATGCGGTTGTATTATTGCACTAATATCCACACCCAGACAATGGCTGATGAAGCTGACCCCTGGGCTGTGCTGCAGGCCGAGGGCAGGGGCACAGCGAAGATCCCGGCTTCTTCAGGTGCCGGGTTGATGTGGAGTCCACTGTGAGACGCAGGGCAGAAATGGGACAGGCACAGAACTGAGACGGATGTTGGGAGCCCGGTCCCGGCCCAAGTGGTCTCTGTGGCCCTGGGCAAGCAACAGGCGAAGCTCAACCCTGCCGTGCCCACATTTGGAAGCCAGTGATTATCCGATTTGCAGGAGGGCTTTGTGCTAAGGAAGGCAAAGTGCGCAGGGCCCTGGGAGCACCAGGCAGAGTAGGCTTATCTCCCCTTCCCCTGCATTACGTGGAAGAAGTAAAGGCTCCTCAGCAGAGAGAGTTTCCGATGCAAACACATGAATACAGTGCGGGAGAAAAGCCTTCTTCGGGAGATCACATAGAGGCGGCCGCTGCAGAGAGCCTCTGGTGTCCACAGTGTGTAATTCAACACTAAGGCCCCTCTTCCAGCCTGGCCTCCCCGCACTCCCCAAGCATACCCAGGCTCCATGGGGCCTAGGCACCTGGTGACAGCTGCTGCATTCTGTTTCTCTCGCCACTGTCTCCCCCACAGGGATGATGGAACACCTTAAAATAAAACCCCACGAGCCCCTCACTGGTCTCCATGGCTACATTTCAGAGTGGATGATACAGATTTTCAACGCAAGACACCTCCCTGGTAGCACACTTTGTTTTCCTGTGGGATCAAATAAATACTGGGGGTTCACGTACAGCAGGCAGGGTGATGCCCCCTGATCACCCCATTTTGGCCCATCTGGTTCCTAAGCCGAAATGAGTTCGGCCATCCTTTAAAAGCTGGGCCCCATTATACTTCACCTGATGGAGAATCTTCTTAAAACTGTCTTTCTTCTAATTAGAGCATTATCAGAAAGCCCTGAGCCGAGCGTGAACCCCGCTGAGCCCCCTGACCGAGGCTTGCCGGACAAGGAGCTGCTGCATCCATTGTCACCGTAATCTATCGGTATTAGGTTTAAGGCGGTGATAATGGACTTCTCATTTGTACATTTTCCTAATTGGCTTAATATTTATAGTAGACTGTTTCTGATCTGGGCCCAGAGCTCTAGTAAACTTGAGCATATTTAGCAATGTGCTAATGAGGCCCATCCAGCCACGGTGTCGCTAGGTGAGTTATGGTTCTCTCAGCCCGATTCCAACTCAGCTTGCTAAAAAGAACCCAAGAAAATATCTTCCGCAAAAGCTCATGTCCCTGAGCAGCTGCCACATTTGCAGAGAGGCAGACGTATAAACTTTATCGGCAGTAAATGTCACTCCTGAGAGCAGACGGTGGTGTCCCTGTGAAGTCACGGCTCCTCCGAGGAGTCCGTTGCCCACATTGGGCTGCTGCAGGGTGCAGTCCCTGTCCAGATGCACGGGGACCCGGGAGGGTTGGCCCTGCTCTTGGCTGAGGCCGGGCCATGGCCTTGCACGGGCATGCCTCAGTGACAGAAATTTATTTTGAGTTGCAATTAGTAGCGCTGTCATTTTCGGGGGCCCCTGCCTATTAATTAAGCCTGTCAAACAGGAAAACTGCAGCGTCCACATGATAATTTATATTGGAAGAGACGGGCTTCATGAGCACGGATGCATCCTCTGTGCACAGAGTTCCCCCTCCGAGCGCAGGCGTAAACATGTGAAAATAACGAACCTAAAAGCACATGCAAAAGCGAGCAGGCGCGCATGGGAAGGGGTCCGAGCGGGGAAGAAGAAAGTTAAACTGTCCTTGTTAGAATTGTTCCCTCTGATCGCCGGAGTAGGAGACAGGCTGATTAAAACTCCAAACGAGCCCCCAGCTCCCTGAACCCTCTGCGTCCGGGATGATAGAATCAGAGGAGTTTATTCATACCATTAAGCCCCAGAGAACTTAATTGAAAGAAGAGCACAGCCCGGACCTTGACAAGCGGGAGGTCACAGTAATTGCTGCCGGACATATTTAACATTAAGATAATCAGGCCATTAATTACCCTTTGGATCATTAAATCAGCCAGTTGCAAAATGAAATTTCTGCCTCTATTACTCACTTGAGAGACCACAGGGGTGGCCTTTAATTTATCAGGGAGCTTGAGATACAAAGGCTGGGGCTGGGGGAGGGCAGGCAGGGAGGGGGCCCAGCGCACTGGAGTGGCGGCGGGGCAGGGCATCCATCCGCCATGCTCGGTGATCGTGGCAAATTAACTAGGTAAGATAACCTCCGCTTCCAAAGGCAGAGGCTGGGGGTATGTAAATAGATGAGGGCAGACAGGGACATCAGAATCTGCACACCACTTAGCAGGATAATAAAGGAAATCATCCTTGATTATCAGTGCTAATTTGGACACTGCCGGTAGCTTGTTATGCGTGTTCTGAGTAGCATTTAATTAATTCAATTGCTTGTTAATGAGGGAAGTGACATGTGGGGAGCAGATGCCACCCAACTGCAGATGGACTCTGGTCATCACGGCAAAGTCCTTTTTTCTGTTTCTCCCAGTTCTCCCCCTCCCTGTTTTTTTTTTTCTTCCCCTTAGAGAAAGAGAACAGGAAAAGGTGTCAAGCATAGAGGAACACTCAAAGAGAGACAAAACACTGACCTCGCGGGCCAAGAACTGTTGAAAAATAATCAGAGGAGACAATCCTGGGGCTGCGTGGGCAGCGATGTTCCCTGAGGCCACATTGGGAACACTGCATCTTCAGGCCAGAAATTTGAGCCTCAGATTATGATATTGTGATCTGATGATCAAACCTAACAAGACAAAGAGGCGGCCAAGTGGTGCTGCTTTTAATATCTCAGAGTCGGCGGCAGGGATCCAATTATTTTCAGTTTGGATACATTTCCCCTTTATCAATATCTCCATGTGCATAAATAAGATGAAAGTGGTGTTGTAGAATCAAAAGGAGACGGCACTCCCTGCGCCAGGCGGACTGCTTCCGTCTGGAAGTGCGCGGCCGGCTCTCTCTCCCACGCGGGTTTCGGAGGTGGCCCTTACCAAGGCGATGTCTTTTTATAGGTTAGAGACCAGAAGGGAGTTTAGGCAGGGAGGTGAACTTACAAATAATATTTTAAAAACAAAAAAAAAAAAAGGAAAAAAGGATGCTAAAAAAGGGAAAAGAATGTATACTAAATCAGCCAACTTGTAGTGGCATCAAAGGTGATGGGTGATTTGAGAGCTTCTCTCCAGAGCTTTCAGGGAAATGGAGACACAGCTCTGCACTTCCAGCTTGCTTTGACACCCCACCCCCCTCCCCGCACAGCAGGGTCCCAGGCACCGAGTAAATAGGCTACCTGTGTGGAAATGCAGGCAGCAAGGTCCTTGCAGAATCTCCCTGGCCAGATGCCTTGATGCAAAAGACAAAGATGGAGCAAGGAGCCCAGGCAGCCAAGCAGAGGGCGCTTCTGCCGGGAGGGCTCTGCTAGGGCTTGGGAGGAGACGATTTTCACAAAGGTCAACACACAGGGCTCCTGTGTGGAAGGGAGGTGATAACAAAGAACAACTCGGGGTCATGGTGCAGCTGAGCAACTCCTGGTGGCTTTGCCTGGGCCCCTATTTCCATGAACACAGAGGAAACCTGAGGTCCTGATACAAAAAGGCACCTGACATGTGTGGCCGGATGACCACTGCTCTCCATCCCATTCCTTCGCTCCTGAAGTGCTCACCTGGCTGTTGCAGTGCCTCCGAGTTTATTATTCTCACATGTGGAGCGGTCACCCAGGAGCTCTGAGGCTTCTCTCTGCAGGCGACTATTACCCGTGTCCTCAGACCAGAAGCCAGGGCCCTGCCCGCCTGCCTGGGGCCTCCAGGTCCCATTCTGCAGCATACTCCATCAGGGTCCAACACAGAAACTCTCCTTACCCCTAAAACCCAGTTAATTCTGCCCACTCTGACTACCTCTACACCACTCAACCATTCCCCTTTACAATCAATATTTTAAGTGTGTGCTTAAACGGTATCAATAGCAATTAGAGAGGGGAATTCTGATTCCACCCCAGATGTAGTTAATTGTTGTCTCATTGATCTCCCCTCTAACGTGATTCTTTCTCCAAATTAAACCCCCATTACAGAGGGGAATGAAGGACATCCTCTCCCCTCCTGCGACAATAAATTTAATATCGAATGTGCTGGAAAAAAACTGTCAGCTGCTGCAGAATCCGTCCAAAAAGATTTTTTTCTTCCCCTTTCCTGGGAGTAATTAAAAGATGCTTTCCTTGACTAATGATTCCCCTGTTTGGGAAGGCGAAGTCAATAGTGCTTCAGCCGCCGTCAGCTTCGATTGATCACGATGCTGCTCAAGTTTGAACGGCAGTTCTCAGAGCAGCTGAGAATCCCTGGAACCAATTATGAGCTCTCCTCAGCTGCCCTAATGGGGGCGTGGGGACAACAGGCAGAAGGCCAGCCAGCTGTGCAGGGCGCCTGTCTCCTCAGCTGCCCGCAAGCCTGGGTGACACCAATGAGCGGTTGTTTTGGGACAGGCTGCTTCTTCGGAGAACGATCTGCTATTTCCTCTTCCCCCTGGTCCTTCAATCCCTGTGTGTGTGTGTGTGTGTGTGTGTGCACTTGGCTTTTCCTTGGATAGACATAAACACTTAGGAAAAGCTTTCTTCAGGTATCACCTTTGAGCCACTTTAAAAGATCCCTGGTCTGCTTATGCTGTCTCTGGTTCTACAGAAGGAGCCCACCAGAGCGGGCAGCTCGGTGGGGCAAGCCCCAGACTAGTTCTTGGCTCTCATGCAAGGGTGGGATGCCCTGTGGGGATGGTGGCCCCTGCTGTAGGAAGTGGTAAAAGTGGCAGGTGTTTGCATTGGTCCTGAACTGCTGGACTGTGCTGTTTGTTGTTGGGGACAGTGTTTCTAAGGTTTCCTCTATGCTCCCCTTCAACCACTATCTTAGTTACTGTTCTCTTGTTGCTGAGACAAAAATACCCCAACACACAAGGTCAAAGGGAGAAGGGTTTGTTTAGCTCACAGTTTGTGGAGATTTCAGTCCATAATGGACTGGCTCCAGGGCAGGGTGGCACATTGGCTGAGGGACAATAATTCACGGCAGTGGAAGACAGCAAAAGCAATGAGATAGAGAGAGAGATAGGAGAGGACTCTTTTTGTCTCTTGCATTGTATGCATGCTACTCAGCCTAGGGTGGGTGTAGCACTCATGGTTTAATCCCATCGTTGGACCATGAATCAAACACAAACTCTACATTCAGCCACCTCTGAAAATCCTGACCCTCGGACTACATGAGGCTTGGGGGGGATATTCAGACACAAACCATAACAACCACAGTGGCCTGTAGTCTCATCTCTGAACCTTCCATCCACCCAGCTGGCTGAATGACATCCTCTTGGGAACAAGCAGAATACACTGAACACTAAACAGATCAAACCATTCCCCACATCCCAACAGTGTGTGTGTGTGGTGTTTCTCAGCCTCCCAGGTCTTCTCAAGCCTTCGCTTGGTTTAGACCTTACCACCAGCAAGTCCAGCCCTTTGCGGAGGGATGGGCCAATGTGCACCTGGTTCACACGCTGGGTCTATTCAGTGTGTTTCTACCTTTGCTCAGACCACTCCAACCTCCCAGGCCTACCTCCCCTCTCGAGCCCTGCCCCTGGAAGTCACTCTACAGTTTAGAGACCAGCTCAGCTGCTCTTTCTCCAAGGAAATCTCCCAAAATATGCTGGCTATAAGAATCCCTCCCCTCTGTGAATTCTACCAAGCTTGGGCATCCTCAGTGGACCCTAGGGTCTCATAGCACAGTAGACTTTTCACTTATTGTTTCTCTTTTGCGAGGAAGTGCTCAATGAATATTTGCTAAATCTAATCAAAAGCAACATTCCCTGACAGAATTATTCAAGGTCCAAAGAAACATTCAATTCTCATGCCTGCTTGTTTCGTTGGAGGTGGACAGAATTTAAGAATTTAAAATTTACCTTTGGAAAACACCATGTTAGGGGGACTGCAGCTGAGTGCTGTTCGTTAGGGAAACCAGTATGATTACAAAAGGACTGGGCTCAACAGCAGACACCCCACTGCAATACAGGAAGACTCCAAAACATCTCTAAATTGTAAAGATATGATGTACATAGTACTAGATGGAACCAAAAGTCACAAACTCGAGCTTAAATATGCAAATTAAAACTATAAAATACCGGGGGCTGGGGATTTAGCTCAGCGGCATAAGCGCCTGCCTTGCAAGCAGGCAGTCATGAGTTCGATCCCTGGTACCGATAAAAATGAAAAAGACAAAACAAAACAAAACAAAAACAAAAACAAAAAAAAACTGTAAAATACCTGTAGAGTGTTCACTTATGAGTGAAGATGAAATCAACATATAAGTTTAAAAATTAACCCACGCATTTGTTTCTAATCATTCTCACTGTTTTCCTTCTTCCTGTACTGGGGACTGAACCCAAGGTCTTGGGCATGCCAGGCCAAAGCTCTACTACTGAGCTATATGCACTACTGCCAACAGTTTCTAATTTTAGTGGGTAGAAAAAACCTTTAGATATTAAAAAAATAGTGTATGTGTTCCTTTTGAACCTAAACCTGAGGTTCATAGTTAGTTTTTCAAATGTTTCTTCCTTCACTGAAAACATTTCAATGTTTTCTTCCTTCATGTACTAACTTCACTCTAGTTTCCAATCATCTCGCATTGAAATTCTCTCCATGGTACTCTACCTATGGAAAAAAAGTTGATATTGTATGATTTGGTATTTTCAAGAATTCTCCAGCTGATGACCCAGCTGATTTCTATGTTAATGTTCAAATCAGGGTAAGAGCTTTTTCCTTTGGTTTATAAGAAAGATACATCTACACTGTAGAGTGTAACTCATAATGAGTGAGGAATTTTTAGCAAATACATCTCTGTCCTTCCCAGGGGCTCCAGCAGGAGAAGCAGCCTGGGAACAGCCAGCTGTGTTCTTCCCACCAGCCAGAGGCGGCGCCACACACCCATTCCTTCTGCAGCCTTAGGCTGGTCAGCCAAGGTCCAGCTCTTGCCCAGCGATTATTGCTTAGCGGCAGAACCTGATCCCGAACCCTGTGGCTCACCCATGGGTTGATTACCATTTGGACTTTCTGTCTGAACACCAGCAAAACTAATCAAAGAAACCCTCTGTGACCATGATGGGAGTCATCTCCATCAGCTGGTCAGAAGTCTGAGAAGAGGCCACTGGACAAAACTCTTAGGGTCCTCCTTGGTATGTGGGACATATAACACACGGCTCCTGGCCCTGGGGCCACTGCTTTAGACCCAGAAGGAGACCGTTTCCTTCATGGGGAGGACCCAGCCTTTTCCAACCTGTACGGCCTCATCACCACCTTGAAGTGTGAAATACCCATGCATGCTCTCGAAACTGGTTTCTAATAGCTGCAAATGTAAAATGAGAAACTAGACGGCCTTGAAAATAAACAGAGCATTTTTTGTTTTTTCACTGGATAACAACATTAACGAGGAGTCTCAATGAGTTAGAAACACATTTTCAAAAATAAAAAACATTTTCTTTCCATAGGGGAGGGCACTGATGGTTACCACAGCTACAATAATACAAGAAACAACCAAAAACACAATTAGTGTTCTAATGACAATTAGAAATGTATTGATTAGAGTAATATATTCGTAAGTTTAGAAGCTTCATTGATTACTAAGAGGGAAAAGAGAGATCCCCAAGGCTTAAAACAAACAGAAACAATTAAAAAGTCTGAATCATCCAGGCGGCCAGAAGCCCACGCCAACAGGGCTGTCCCTGGGGTCCTACCTTGTGGAGTCCAGGGAGGGCTTCGTCCGGCCCTGGCTGCTCTCCTCCCAGACGCTGTTGGCCAGCTCGTTCCCGATGGACGACATCACCTTGATCAGCTCCAGGGGCCAGTCGTCCAGGTCGAGGGAGCGTACCCGAGACAGGTGGGTGCCCAGGTTCCGGTGGATCCCCGAGCACTCGATGCACATGAGGGCTCCCAAGTTCAGGCTGGCCCAGTTGGGGTCTAGGGGGAAGAGGATGAGGGGTCACACACAGATAACTGGCTGGACTTCAATGGGGCCACCCCTCCCCACAGATGTGTGACTGCACGTGCTCCCTGGCCTGCTAAAAACTCCCTGCAGCTTGAGGTCTCTAGAAAGACTGGGCATGTAGGTGTTGACTTCAGAGAACCTGGTTACACCAAGGCCTCAAGGGTTCCCATCACATAAACAACGGTGCATGCTGGGTGCCTAGACAGATGTTCTCTCTACAGCCCACAGCAGCCTTCACACGATGCTCAGGGTCCACTCCTGGGAGAGGCCACAAGGAAGGGAGCTGGGACCAGTGTCACGACCCTCAAAGCGTCTTCTGCTACCTAGGGTATCCCTTGGGCCGGTGATGGGAGTGGGTGCAAATTTCTGAGATGAATGCAAAGGTGATAAAATGTGACATCAGGGATTGCATTGAAGGGGCCCCTGGCTGTAGACCATGGCGTGGTTCTGGCCAGCTCTGTCCCAGGGGTTTGTCATGCAAAGGGGGAATGTTCTACACTGCAATACTGCCCCAAGGACAAGGACCCAGTGTAGAGGCAGAGATGAGGCAGTGTTTGGACCTGGCTGACATCCTCAGGAGGCCAGGAATTAGGGCCTAGGGCTCACCTGGTGCTAAAGTCAATCTACAGTGGATGTCCAAAGACGGGGCAGACTCTGGTGGTAGATGGCTTTCGCCACTGACAGAAGGAAACACAGCTTAGCTCATCTGGGGGCAGTCACCACTTACTCCCAGTACCCTACCCAAGATGATGGCAAACTAGGTAGCTGGTGTTGACTACATATGAGTCCTACCTGGGTCTGCTCTGTGCAAGGCTCTTTGGCTGTATGGACCTCAGCTCCATCCGCTGAGAGGGGAGAAGGACACTTCCCATCCCCAGGGGTTGTCACAAGGACTAACAGCTATGAGTGCTCAGCAGTGACTGTCACATGGGAAGCATGGTGCTACCAGGTGTTGGCTGTGATGAGTTTGTTCCTTCTCATATTCAAGGCATGCTCATGTGGCTGCTTCTAGGGACAGAGCGGTGAGCAGGAAGAAGCAAATCCTCGACAGCACAGGATGGGGGTTCTGTGGAGCTGAACTGGGTGGACTGGCCCAGGGCTCCATAGGCGGGGGACAGAAGACAGCAGCAAGACAGACCCGCTGTCCTCCTTCCCAGGCCTGCCCATTCAGGGCCTCTCAGGAATGGCTTCTCCCTTCCTTGTGTCTGGAGCGACCTGGGCCTGGTGCTTCCTTTTGTCCTGTGGAGATGACCATGACCCATCCCAGATGGTCTCCAACTCGCTGTACTCTTGCCCAGGCTATTGGAAATGGACAGCTGGGTTGGTCTGTCTAGTTCAGTTTAGGACCACCTCTCCCTGCACTGACCCTCGACTATACTCTGCTGACAGTGAGGAACAAAGGCTTACAAACCTCACCTGACACCCCAACCCGTCTTGAACCCCTGTCCAGGTTGCTGGCTGTTCTTTTCCCAAATGCACCCAGGGACCCTAGGCTCTGCAGTCATCCCCAGCTATACAAGCTCTTCCTGTCCTTAGGGCCCTGCCCAAATGCCAGCTCCTGCAGGAAGCCTGCAGTGAGGGACCCTACTGTTCCTTCTCCACAGAGCCAGCCGTGTGCTCCTGGCCTTGTCCCTCGGCTCCAGGATGGCCTTGCCCACCCAGGCCAAGCAGCACCTCGCCTAGCGATGGGACCTTGTTTCTGCAGGCTTTCCCTCCCCTCGAAAAGCTAAGCACTCAGAATGAACAGAGCTTACTGAATGTGCCTTCTCGGGATTGGGATTTAAAGAAAGAAAAGTCAGTTTCTACCCTCAATTAGACAGACATTCCTTATTTAACGACCCACCTGGCTAATGACTGTCTGGACCTGAGTTCCCCTTGGCCTGTTCTTTGCTCTGACCATTGTGATGTGCACACTGTGTACAGTACAGCCCTCCACTCAGTGAACACTCCAGCTAACAAGCTGGTCACGGGAACTGAACTCGGAATGTCTGTATAAACACCTAAGGGATGCTCTCAACGGGAACGTTATTTTAGGACAACCGAAAGGACATCAGATTACTCTAATGCATGAAGCAGTGATTACAATTCTATGGGCTCCCTCAAATGCTTTGGGGTATAAAAAATTTAAACTAAAAAAATCACTTGGTGGCAACACTCAGAACATATCGCTGTGACATTAACGACAACAGCAACCAAAACACAGAACTCTGTGGGCAGGAAGGAGCCACCGGCGCTCCACTTAAGGAAATCAGGCAAGTGCCCCCAATCAAGCACAGGTCACCTGCGCTTCCCAGATAAGACACAGGATGTGGGCCCGGGCTCTGATATACAGCATAAGCGGGATGTGCAGCGCTTGAGTGTCAAACGCACAACTGTGTCAGCGAGGTTGGTTGAGGGCATTATGTTAAAGTAAAACCCAAACAAAAACATATACACTCCCCAACCCCTCTCCTCCACACACGGCAGATTTGGGTCCATGCAGCGTCCTACACTTACTCTGGGTGTCACAGTCCACGCAGTGGGAGTTCCCGCGGATGTTCCGGATGGACTGCAGAGCCATGGCCTCACTCTGGCTGGTCAGCCGGGACTGGGAACAGAGGAAGGAGACAAGGAAAGGTGTGAGCAGCCTGGGAGGATTGGACGCCTCTTCTGATCACCTCGAGGAGTAAGGGGAGACCATGGTGGGTGAGGCTGGGAGAAGGGGCAAGCTTCAAGTAGCTGCTACTCTTTGGGCACAGTGAGGGAAGGATACAGCTGAGAAGGAAATGCTACACACCAGGATGTATCAGGAGCAGAGAGGAAAGTTCCTGATCGTGTGACCATGGCCACCTGGAGCAGGTGATTGATTAATATGCAGATTAAAGAATGAGGAAACAAATCTATTCATAAGCCAATCTATTCATCAGCTCCACAGATTCAGCCCCACAGTTCTCCAGAAAGTCCCTGGGCCACTGCCATAAGCCGGGAGATCCACTGTCCATTTGAGGATGTCTTGGGGTGACAATAAACCAAGCCGAGCTAGGCAGAAAAGAATGTGAGTGTGCTGGGGGGTATTTACTCTTACAACTTATACTGTCCGGTTCTCTTTGGAAGGGATTTTAAAGATATTTGTTCACCACTGTGAGTTTAGAAGGTGCCTAGAGGGAGAAAGACATGATTCAGAGCTATTTATGACCACTACACTTAGGTATTAACACTCTGGTCTCTGTCTCTCTGAGCTTTCTGCTAAGCACACTGTGTTCAGGTGTGTCCCCTAAGAGAGCCCGTGTATATCTATTGCTTTGGAACCTGCATTTTTATTTTTAGCCTAGTACTATGTCATGGGAGGCCTCGATATAGTCTCTGCTATCACCATCTTCAATGGCCACAGGCAAATCCACTTACTCGGACTTCTTTATCGGGTCTCCCTGGTGGCTATTTCAGTTGCTTCCACCTTCCTCTACCCTAATCAGTGCTGTAATACCCACACCTTCACGGACCCTCATGATTATTTTCTAGGGATGAGCTGGGAAGGGGCGGTGTTGGGTAAAAAGGACATGTTTGGTTTTTAAGGCTCATTTTTCCAATATGCCTCTAGTAGTACAGTTCAAGCAAAAATCGATCAATTTCAAGAAGACACACAGAATGAACTAGATTTCTAGGGGAACAGTTCATGAGTTGAACCATTTCATGTCAGACTCTTGGATGTAAAACAGTTACTGGCTTGTGGTGGGAACAGTACACTGTCTGCCTGGTTCTTTCTCTTTGTGACTGTGTAACCTCCAGGGCTTGCCCATCTGCCTGTCTGTGTCCACTCTAAAGGATCCACAGGCAATGCCTTTCCTCTTGCTCAGTGCTAGGTCCCTGTGCTCAGGCGTGGTGTGTTTTGCGGCTCCCCATTGACAAAGAGATCAAAGGCTTTCCGTGTACCCTCCAGGAGTGATGGCGTGGCTACCGGTGTATGTGGCTCAGAACAAACGGTAGTTGTTCTTCTCACATCTTCCAAAAGGCACGCAAACTGCGTGATGACAATGGTGACTGTGGTCTGGCCTATGCTGGCTAAAGAAGGTAATAAAATAAGTCCCTCCCTTCTTAATAACAAAGCTGACCATACATCCCCAGTAGACATTTCTTTAAGTGGTAATAAGTAATTGCAGGGTGGTGGGTAATGTCACGTTTTTTTTTCAGTTTCTAGTTAATTTGAAAAGCTCAAAATGAGGGGCTGGGGATTTAGCTCAGCGGCATAAGCGCCTGCCTCGAAAGCACGAAGTCGTGAGTTCGATCCCTGGTACCAGTAAAAAAACGAAAAAGCAAAAAAAAAAAAAAAAAAAAAAAAAGAAAAGCTCAAAAATGTTGTCCAAGAGGTTAAAATATCCCAGAAAGGGGCTTAAAACACTAAAGCATTAAAACATCAAAAGTGAAGGAACAATAACTTCAACAGAAGAAATATCACTAAATAAGCAGTAGCCTAGAAAATATAAGCATATATATATACACATATATATAAAATTTTTGTTAAACAATTCAACAAAAATAACAATACTTTTTGCTAATAATAATTTTGCTAACAATTATCTTTAGCCACTGAATAGCATACATATCTGCTTTATCAGCAGCTTAGAAAACAGAAATTCTGCTTTGCACAAACTTCTTGTGTGCTGCTATCTTATTGCTATTTCCTAATAAGCATGACTTTTCCAAGTCGGCTTGGGCTTTGCATCTATTTATGAGAATAGAACCTGCATCTTTGAAGCCCATATCTCCTTTTTTTCTGACTTATTCTGTCCCAAATAACAACAACAATAAATGTGGACAGAAGCTGTGTGTCCACACCCTGTACTAAGATGTCCGTGCTTGCTATCTGGGGTTGGGCGGATAAAGACTTCTCATTGGGCATCCTGCCACACAGCGTGGTCAAGCAAGGGTACCAATGCGTGGTGCGTGGTGCACAGACACACAGAGCACTCTGATCTTTTCAATTACTGAGTTTTCTCCTTGCAGAGAATGCCTGGTCCTGTCATCCGTGCATGTCATCTGAGGCTTTTGTCCTCTCTGGGGAATCGCTCTGGGCCTTCGTTTTCCTTTAACGATCGGTGGCCTTGATTTCAGGGGGATGGCCTGCTGAGGGCCTTACCTTATTCTTGCTGCTCTCGCAGGACTGCAGGCTGGCGAGGATCTGGCTCTCGATGGCTTGGACCCACGCATCCCGCTCTTCATAGGTGGTGGCTTCAAAGTGCCACGTCTGGCCAGTGAGGGACACAATGATAAACTCAAAGTTTTCTTCTTGTTCTGAAACAGAGTGGTGGGGATGAAGAGTTTACTTTCATGCAGCGGCAGCAGCGCCTCTGCCAGTCCTCTATCACAAAAGTGCCTCTGGGTTCAATGGCACCTGCAGGGGATGGCGGCACACACAGGACTGGACCATGATGGCGGCGGAGATCTGAATCTGCACTCCTCCTGACACTCAAGACTCGCTTCCTAAAGCCAGCGGGCTTAGCTGGGGTTCAATCAATGCTCAGGGGACAGGGAAGAATGAAAAGCAGCAGGCAACGTCAGTGTGTCTGTGTCGGGTGCAGACCAAACAACTTAGGGAAATAAGTTTGTAACTTACTGCTGACATCGTATCTGCGGGAGGAAAGGTGAGTTAGTACTGCTGATCTGGGGCGCAGCTTGCATTTCTACTCAGCCCCTCGTTGCTGATCCAGATGAACCCCAGCGAAGGAAGGCTGGAAGACTGAGGACCTGGCAGGGTAGGGAACTCCAGGTGGCTTGGCAGGGCCTCGGCTGAGACATGAAGGAACCCAGGAGCCCCTGGCTGGGCCGGGGAGGAAGGGACGGTGTCCACACCTTACACTGCTCACTGTTCACCTGACAGAGGCTCCAGACAGGTTCTCCACACCCGAGGCTGGCTTTGCTCACCCATGAGATGCAGACTGCATCTACCTGTGAGATGTGGTGGGTTACCGACTTGGCCCATGAGGACTCTTGGCCATTTACAGCCAGCCCAGCTCAATCCCTGCTGGAGGAGAATGGGAACAGAAAGCCAGTCAGCAGGTAACCTGGGATAGCTCTTAGGTACCAGGTCTCACTGGAGCTCAGTCTTAGGTACCAGGTCTCCCCAGCAGCATGATGATCACCAGGTGAGCAGCGATTCTTAGCAATGCCCACCATCTAGCTGCCTAAGGCTCCTCTAGCCACTGCAAGCCCAGTCCTCCACCCTTCCTGGGCCTTCTTCACTGCAAGCCCTGCAGCCTCGGGTTAATGTCAGGACCTGATACCACCTCCCACTTCCTGTCTCCAAAACACTAGCAGCCATTCCTTCCTCATTCCCTTGAGTCTCAGGAGATGATATGCAGCCCCCTTCTTATAGCCAAGACGCTGTTCTCCTGGTCCACGGCCTCCCCCAGCCTCTCAAAGGCCTGTGACTCGCCTAACCGTTAAACACTGCTGCAGCAGGGCAAAGGTCGGGGCTGCTGGGGTCAGGCCTGGGCTCTGGCAGGTGAGCCTTGTGACCTCCTCCAAGTGGCAGAGGGGTCTGGGCTCAACAAGAGAGTTGGAGAGTTCTTGGCTCCCTTAGGGTGACATATGTGTTTCTGTGTCCTCTCAATCTCTTAGGTTCCTGATTTCGGCAGACCTAGTGACTAGAGTTCACAAAAGATTTATTAGGAACTTCACTCCCATCCACTACCCTTAAATTTGGAAAACGAGTGTTTATGTGTGTGTTTGTGCAGAGGGAGAAAGCTCCACCTGTGCGCAGAGGTTGGGGTAGGGAGACCTGCAGCCCCTCCCTCATCCCCTTGCACACTGGGGGATGTGTGTGTGTTTATTAAAAAAACTTACTATGACTTTCAAACAGGCTCCTTCTGGGATGACCTGCAATTAAACCTTGCAATTACTAGCTAAGGCATCACATCTGTGGGTTTTAAAAGCGTGGCCTCTTGATACATCGGCTTTGATGTCCTAACCCTATGAATGACAACCTCTCCCACACAGATTCTAGTACGACAGTGCCCCCAATTCATGCATTTTATGCAAAATCCTCCTGGTGAATTGACAGGTGGGGGTGAGCAAAGAACCACATAATTCACTGGCCACAAGGAAAACTCAGTAATTCATGGGTGGATTGTGGTGACTGCTCATTAGGAGACCTACTCTACAGCCTGGTATCTTCTTAAATCTGTGAAATTCAAATGGTCCCATAAAAGCTCCTTGTGATCAGGATTTATTGGGTTGTCAGGTGAAAAAATTACAACCATTAGCTTCCCAGTTAAGATGTCTGCATGCTGCTCTGCCACCGAGCTTTGAAGTTCTGAGTTTCTAGCCAGAAGCAAAAGCGCCATTCCCTGGACTTGCTTGATTTGGGTGTGGCACTCGGGCCTTGGCTCCCGGCTGCCCTTCTCACTGCATTCTGAATGCCAGGCTGGATGCCAGGCTGGATGCAGGGGCCAGAAACAGAATGGGCTCTCAGTGCATGGTACTCACACACACACATACACGCACACATATGTGCACACACAGAGGACAAAACACATGCAATAACAACAGCGGAGAGCTGGTGAGATGCCATGGGAACAGCTATCCTGTTTGCCTCATGCTAAAGCAGTGGCTGCTTCCACTGTTAATATGCTCAATACTCGAAGACAAAACCTTTAGATGAAACTGCTATAGTTTGGCTTTGCCCCTTTTCTTAAGTAAACGAAATGCACCTATGCATGCAAACTGACTCAGGACACAGAGCAAAGTGTTCACAGGAACCTCAGTCTATTTCTGTGAGTTTCTCAACACGCTCCCTGCAGTACCTGTGCTGTCCTACTGTCCCACTCACCTTATAAATCTATCCCACACTGCTCCTCTCCTCCCAACCCTGGACACGACATGAGTGTCCTTTCTAGTCTTGTTCACGTCACTAAACATTTCTATCTCTCCTTGCAGGTTCTGGTCCCTTTCCTCCCCTATACTTCCTGCTTCCTTTACTTAGTCCCCTTATGTCCTTTGGGACCTGGGTTTGGCAATGACTTCCTTACTGTTTTGCAAACTGGATGATGTCCCTTATGGATGGACCTCTGTCTGGAACATCTACCCTGCAAGCTGTCAGCTGCCCCAGAGACACAAAGCTGTGCTCTCTTCCCATCTCTGTTCCCAGTCATCTGTCCTAGTGAGACATGGCTTCCTCAGATCACAGATGAATGACCAGCCAGGGGTCACCCTGTGCTCGGTCTTCTTTGTCACTGGCCCTGACACTGCCAATGGGAACTGTCACTTTGCAGCCTCTGCCTCCCCGGTCTTTTGCTCACTTGGATATGCAGGGTGTGTGTGTCAGGATCAATGGAGGGGTGGGGGCTGAGCCATGGAGTCTCTAGGGCAAGGGTCCTAGTGACTGTCACCGAGGGGGCTGGCAGTGCCTGCCACCGGACTTCTGTGTCCTACTTGTTCAGCCTTCTTCTTGATGTCTTAGATAGAGACCCCTGGAGGGAACGTGGGGTGGGTGGCAATCTCAAAGTGAGTTAATCCACAGCATGAAGCTGCCAGTGGCCCCACCCTTGCTCCTGGGCAGCAGGCAGCCAGGGACACCCTGTCAGACAAGTTCTGTCTGCATCTGCTTGGGGCCCAGGAGTCACCCAGGATGGAGGACACAGTGGGGATGTCACAGATGGACCGCTGTGGCCAGTGAAAGGTTGAACAGCCCTAATCTGAACAACAAGATCTGAAAAGCTCTGAAATCTGAAATGCCTTGACCACCATGCATTTCAGACACTCAACCATGGAAGTCTATGCAAATATTCTGAAATTTTCCAAAATACTCCACAATCTGAAATGCTTCTGGTCTCCAGCATGGCAGATAAAGATTCTCAACTGGACTACGAGACGCCAAAAAGGTGTCCGAGGATGGGGGTGGGCAATGGATGCTGGACCCCTTAGACCCCAACTGAAGGTCATCAGCGCACTAGGAAAGGTCTGCAAAGAAAGGCCCAGATGACCCTGCGGCTCACAACTAAACTTCACCTCCCAGATAAGATTGCATGATGGGAGCCCCCAGACAAACTCATCTGAGGCCTCTTTCATTTTGGAGGGAAATCCTGGGATGACCAGAGAGCTAAAAAGACCAAAATCAGAGAAATAAGGAAGATACAAATGAGGACAGTAGCTACACACAATCCACAGTCAGCAGCTGCAATACCCCTGGGAGAAAGTGCCTCAACAGTCAGTTGAACAGTCACTGACCACTGTGTGGGGCAGGTGTGGGATGTATATGAAGCAGGAACGAAGGCCCAGTGGTCACAGGACAGGTCTGAACACCATGAGTACCATACTGATGAACAGTTCTCTGGAGACTTAACTAAATGGTTCAGCCTAGCTGTTATGGTATGTGTCTAGATTCCCCTCCTCCCCAGTCTTATGGGGTCACGGAGTTTTTTTGGAGGTAGCTGAATCTAAAGTATGTGATTGATCCGTAGTACAATGCTGGGATTAAGGGAGCTTGGATTAGGGGTGGGTGCCTGCTAGATCAGTCCACTGATTGCACGGGTACCGCCCTCATCCTGGTAGACTGGATACATTGCAAGGCACAGAAAGAGGCTTGTCCCTCCTTTCTCTTGTTGCTTTTGTCATCTTCTACCACCATGAACAGTTGCTGCTCTGACACGCCACCCTGCCTTGGAGCCAACCGATTATGGACTGAAATCTCCACAAACTGTGAGCTAAATAAACCTTTCCTCCCTTAACTCTGGGTGCTGGGTATTTTGTCTCAACAAGGAAATACCAAAGACACCAGCCCTGCAGCAACAGAAATGGGTGCCCTCTATGCTGTCCTTGTGGGACCCAGGGACACCTGCCGGAGAGCTGGGATACCCCGATCCTTGAGTAAGGCTTAAAATCTGAACACAGAACCACACTGCAGACAGCTCTGCACCAGGGCTCACAGGGAGACCTCGTGAACCCCAAGTTTTATATTTTCTAGAACACTGTCTTTGTGGTTTTTTTTTTTTTTTTGAGGGTAAAATGTAAATATCCACAGTTTAGTGTTTTCTAACTGAAAGACTCCGGCTATATATATGACTTTTCTCGCCTTCCAAGTCCTAGGAAACAAGAAACACGAAGCAACTGCATGTTCAGTCATGTTGCATACCATTTCCATACAGGGATAACTTGTATCCTTGTGAGGGTCTATGTCATGGAATAGTGAAAGCAAGGAACAGGGCTGCTGGGCTTGGCACAAATAGTACCAGGGCTCTGCAGGGTTCACCTCTCTGGTTATGCTGCAATCTTAAAGGGCTACATAGTACTTTTTTTTTTTTTTTTTTTTTTTTTTTGGTACTGGCAATTGAACTCATGATCTCACGCTTGCCAGGCTGAGCTATGTCCCCAGCCCCTACACAGTATTCTTTCTCCATTTTTTTTTTTTTTTTAAACAAATGAAAACCAAGAAAGGAGTTCTGCTAGGGTGGCCAGCAGGGGCTGGGAGGGCCCCCTTTTGGCACTGTTTGGTGGTTTCTCCTGATTCTCAAGGCTGGGAGAGGAAGGTGCTGGGGCCTTAAAAATTAGCTTCCCCTGAAGTCCCTGACGTGCCTGTCCCTAGCACATTATTTCTTTGGAACTCGTGTCACGTGGCCAGATGCATAAGCTGGAGAACCCAAGGGGCGTGATTGGCTGGTGGAATGCACCTCCCTTGAATCATCCTGGCTTCTGTGAGGTGGCACACAGGTGCCATGGTCAGATCTGGGCACTTTGCTTAAGCCACCTTCGTGGGTGCCTGGCTCCCTGGCCAGCATCTGCTCAACACAGGCAGGATGGCTGGTCCTCTGTGTTCCGAGGCAATCAGTGTGCAAAACTCTGATCAGTCCAAGCAGGGGGAGTGTGGCACATGTGTCTCAGTCTTTTGTATCAGAATTGGGGTGCAGAGCCCCTTTCCCAGGTATTCAGTTCACTGATGAAGGTGCCTCTGCGCCTCCCTGCTCTCAGATCCCTACCTGTGGACAGGTAAGGATGCTGCCAGCCTCCAGCAGGAAGCTGGGGATGTGAAGTTTGGGAAGCCTGATGCTTTACAGGCCTGGGGGAAGTGACCTGTAGCTAGCTCTACCTGCTGGCCCTAGGGTTGGTTATGTGTGATGAGCTACTTAAGGATCCTTTAGCCTATACCCCTTTAAGGTGGGCTTCTGCCACTTTTAAAGCCAGTCCTAAGTCAGCAGAGAAAGATTCGCCCAAGTGATGCTCTGCTTATCTGACTGGTCTGCCTCTCAGGCACTGTGGGTTCAATCCACACTTCTCTAGTGGAAGAGAGACTATTTGCTCCCTCTTTGGACCCATTTCCCTCCTAAACTTCAAAGAAGCTTGTTTTAGGCAACACAGCTTGGCTCAGCTCCCTGATGGCCCAGAAGGACGATATCATATTATGAAGCGACACTGGGATGATGTCTGAGCTATCAGCAACTGGAAAAAAGATGACAGCTGCCACCCAGGGAAGTGTGAGGCCAATCGGTCAGGAAGACAGAGCTGAACACAGTCCCACTGTCACCCTCTTGGACACTGTAAAGAATGAGTGCCTCAACCTGGAAAACGCTAGGTTCCTATGTCTTGTTGCCAGTGGTGTCATTCCATTCATCCCAACCTAGCAGTGGTGACTTTCATTGAAGTCACTGTAAAAACGGAACCTGGGGACTGGGGATTTAGCTCAGTGTCTTAAGTGCCTGCCTGCTAAGCATGAGGTTGTCAGTTTGATCCCCAGCACCAAAAACAAAACAAAACCAAAACCAAAACCAGAACCTGGGTGGCAGACGTTCCTGAAGGCATTTACACAAAACGTGTACTCTTGGTTTGAGATGCACACATACAGGCAACTGTATCCCCAATTTTTGAAGAGCCTAGCCAGCCCCTGCCCCACACCGGCCGTGCCAGTTGCTGGGTTTGTTCTTTGGTGCGACATTCTGAGCTTGGCTGTTTAATAAAGTCTAGTGATTGGGCTCCCAGGGACTCAAACAATTTTCCGTGTTTAACAGTGGGCTGTGGAAAGGTCCACTATAATAGTATTTTAGCACCATGAACCTGTCGAAACCAACCTGCCCAATTATTCCCGACGACATTAATAACACAGGATATTACACTAATTGCGTCCAGTTTCTATGCAGACGAGGCCCCAGGGGGCTAATTGTGCCTCCTCTGGGGTAGGCATCTCCACCATCAGGCTGATTTCATGAGGAATCCCTCCTCATTACACAAGTCGGGCTGTCAAACTTTTTTTTTCCTTAAAGGTTAATGGGCCAATCAGTCATTAATTATTTTTTGTGGAATCCTAGCAGGCAAAGGGTTAAAGGACTGAAGTAGTGGAAACTGGTTCTTTAGTTCTTCATGTGGGGTTCTTCTTGATGGGGGCACAGAGGAGGAGGAAGAGGAGGAGGAGGAAGAAGAAGAGGTAGATAGAGGAGGAGGAGGACAGAGCAGCAGGCAAGGGGTGAGATGCAGACAGATACACACCAGTGTGCATCTCAGGGAGGGGTCCAGGAAGAGGACAGTTTCTGGGGATCTTGCCAAGGGAACCCTGACCCTGGTCTCATGTTGCCAGGTAAAGCTGCTTGAAGCTACGGGCCTGCTCCCCTCCTATACCAACAGGTCCCCTGGACACAGAGGGCTGGGTGACAGCCTGTGTCCTGCAGAAAGAGGCAGGTCTCCAGAACCTGTGCATCTTGGAGCCCAGGAGGAGGCCCAGCTAGGGTCTGCCCACCAAGGCTGAGTGTCCTTCCTGACACCTATAATGACAAACGTGTCGGAAATGAACTGTGCCGCAGAGCCCACAGAGATGACAACATCCCGTGGAGAGGACACATGTGTCTGAGGCAGACGGGCCAACAGGGGCTCTGGCCCTGCCCAGCCCAAGACTTCTAGAGGGGCATCACTGAAGGATGAGCTGATCCAAAGCAGCCAAGGCCCATAAGGAAAAAGATACCTGCCCACCATAACATGGGTCCGAGGAGAGCTGGACCTTGTGTCTGAGGGAATGCGACAGCCTGGATTAACACGTGGACAATCACTCTACCTGTGGGCAAGTATTTTTTAAAAAGCTCATTAAGGAGAACTAGCACAAGGATTCCCCTAGCCTCTCTCTGAACGGGAGAGCCCCTCTCCTGCTCTGCAGCCCACTGGCTGATGCCCATATATGGCCCTTACCTGCTCAGCCTTGTATTCAAGAGAGGCCCCAGGCTGGGCCAGGCGAGATGAGGACATGCCGTCCCTCTTTCTCTTCTTTATTTTCTTTATTTTTTTTCGGTACTGGGGATTGAACTCACGACCTTGCGTTTGCCAGGCAGCACTTATGCCACTGAGCTAAATTCCTGGCCCCGCTCTTTCTCTTCTAATGCCAGTCCTCCCTGGGTGTCCCTGAACCTGGTCCAGCTGCGAAATCCCCCTAACTCAGGTCTCTGCATGGCCACTGCTCTTGCCCTGAGCTGGACAGGAAGATGTAAGGTGCCTGCTCCTGTGTGTCTTGTCTGGTCTCTCTGGGTCTTTGCTTCCTGAGATTATGAGAGGTCAAGCCATATGCAGCCCCAGGCTTTTATGCTAATTTCTGAGCTATACATTTGGTAAAACGCTTCAACATTTCTGCTTTAAAAGCATGCACTAAACAGGCATATGTTTTATACATTTTATCCAATTATGATGGCAACCACACATGGTTATGATATCAGCTCAAACCCACCAAGTAAAAAGGTCACTGGGCACAGTGGCTCATGCCAGTAATCTAGCACTTGGGGAGGCTGATGCAGGAGGACTCCAAGTTTGAGCAACTCAGCACTCCTTGATTCAATCCCTGGTACCATACACAAAAAACATAAATTTTCTTTCTTCTCCTTCTTTTCTTACAAATCCAACTTTTAATTTTTTCATAGGAAAAGATCTATGTAAAAGAAAGTCTAGGCGATACAGCCCAGGGCTGCACAGAGCCAAGGCCTTTGGGGGGAAAATGCTTACAACACTCCCCGAGAAATTACTAATTTTAATCAGAGAGATTATTGTTTGTGTCCATCATACATACAGCTCCTGGTTCTTAGGCAAATAATTTTGGAGGCTCTGCACTTGGTGAATACCTTTTTTGGCCAAGGAGAAGGACATAATTAAGTTTGTGGGGAAGCAAATCCCCGGAGGGAAAGTGCTCAGTTAGGAATCATTTACGGCTGGGTCTCAGCGAAGGCAGGGTCGTGAATTCCCTGGAGAGGGTTTTATTTTCCAAACACTTTATAAAGAGCTCAGAGGCAGCTGGAAGCTCTGGTTTCTGGGCCCTTCGGCTGACATGGTGCCGAAAGCAAGGACAGTATCTACAGCGAGGGCCCTGAAGAAACATTTGATCTCAGACCAACACCATTTTTGGGGGCAGATGATGCCCGGCCACCATGTGTGTGGGCTCCTGGGAAGGACTCAGGCCCTTGCTGTGGTTTGTGAGAGAGAAAACCGAGAGGTGTGCCGCGTGGCCACTCTCCTGGTTGCTAAGCAGTGCTGCTCTCAGGTGGCACCCCCCCGCCCCCACGCAGTACCCCTCAGCACCAGCTGCAGGGACAAGTGACCACTGTGGAGCAGCCTGGCCAAGGTGGCTCCTGTGTGGGCATCAGGGGACACGCTGTGTAGGACCCTGGGGAGCTGGTAGGTCCTTCCCAGTTGTGCTTATACTAGGTGACCTTGGACACTGCCATCCTCCCAAAAGTGGGGGCTGAAAAACCACTCTTGCTTCTGCCCCTGAAACTCAATTCTGGAGCTGGTTCCCGTGTAAGGGTTTCCAGATCAGAATTTTTCCACGTCAGTGGCCTTCGCTGCCTGGGGTGCTGGCTCTGGCCCATTCCATCCTGGGCCAGTCCGTCACATGGGCCTGTGAAATGGTGCCAGGTATTCTTGGGGACACCCTGAGCTCTTTTTCTGGTAGGAACGTTCATGTCACAATTCACTAGCTACTGGCATTGTCAGCCTTTCCAATGCCCAGCCCTGCCTGGTCTCCCGTCTTCTTCCTGCTGTGACCCCTCCAGCTAGGTCTGACCATCTCCATGCTGCAGAAAGAAGCAGACAAGGCAGGATGGCTTGGGGGATCCATACTCACTAGGAAGAGGCAGAGCAAAGCCACAGCTGGGTAAACCTGATGCCAAAGCTCCAGCTTTTCCTCAAAATATTTTTTGGTACCAGGAATCAAACTCAGGACCTCGAGTTTGCCAGGTAGGTGCCATGATGCTGGGCTACATCCATGACCCCATGCCCCAAGTTTCTACAAGTGGCGATTCTTTGGGTGATGACTGAATAAAACTTGCGAAGGGTTGGTTCAGGGAAGAAAGAGGAAGCCTGGGTTTTGCATCTTCACTTCCATTTCTCAGTGGCTGCATTTCTTTTCCAGTTTCTGCTCCTCGCCACAGATGTAAATGAGGTTTAGCATTTTGAATCTTCTTTGAAAAGGAGTGAAACTGGGGGTGCGGGGTGCCAGGCACAAGACAGGGACCTCAAGGCACAAGTGTGTGCTGAGAGCACCCAGATATATCAACCCGCTGACCCCAACCTGCTGACTCCCTGCCAACCCTCCCTGACCCCAGCCCTGTGCAGCTGGCCCTGTCACCCTTGTGCAGTCAGGGAAACTGAGGCACACATCAGTGGCTCCATGTTTAGTGCCAGAAAGTGAGTCTCAAGCAAGACCACCTGGCTCTGGAGCCTGGGACAGAAAGCACCAGTCTCCATGTCACACAGATTCATAGTTTGCAAAGCTTCTGATCCAGAGACAAAGCTTGACATGGCCGGCTGGGGAAGATAGATGGGGGCTCCACTCAGACGGTGCAGGGATCCTTAGGAAAGGCATGCAGCTACATGCTGCACTTCTCAGGGCTGCCTCAGGCGCCCGGGCACAGGGAGAAGCGAGCTGCAATCTGCTGGGCAGTCTCTGTACCCATACATGCTGGGATGGAGGGGGGCAGGTGGCTTTGCTCCTGTGTGGTGATGACAGCTGTTGGCAGATCATCTGGTCCCTTCCACTGGACCCCAAAGAGGCATTCTCACCTTTTGCTCCATCCTGCAGTTCCTGCTCGCTCTTTACCAGGTAGGCCAGGTTCAGACTTCTATGCCCACCAGAAATGTGACTGAGTGATGCCAGGCCAGTCTCCATGAGCCAGCATGTCCCTGGGATCTACAATCACCTTCTTTTGGCCATGGCTTCTTACAAAATGTGGGGGATACACCTTCAGTAGATGGTTTCATGACAGGATGCTAGGAAATACTTCATATGGGTGCTGCAGTGGTCATGGCTCCTGTCAAGCCCCACTGTGCCTGTTAAGCTTGATGGTCAAATTGAGTGGCTTGGGTGCTGCTTAGGGCATCAGTAAAGCCCACTTCTGAGTGTTACCAGGTGGGCCATGGAGCTGTGACTGTAGGGCCCATATCTGGTCGCTGGCCCTTTCCTCTCTGGTACTGTTTCCCTGCTCTGCTTGTGGGCCACAATGCACTAAGCACCCGTGGTCCACTATACTTTCCACCGTGATGCTTCCATGTTGACCATGGACTGCATCGTCTAAAACCATGAGCCAAGTAAACCTCTCTTCCTTTAAAGTACGGGTGTCTGGTAATCTGTCTAATACACTCACAGATGTGACATCTTTCCTGACCCCGGGATCAAAGCCCGTTCTACCTCATGGAATCCCCAGAGCATGAAAGATCTCCTTTGCAATGTATCTTCCTCATATCCCAGCATGCGCCGTGGGCAGTGAGTGTGGGTAGCCTCCCCCTGCATATGCTCTGGGAGCATCCCAGAGGAGGGGGACCCTGGCAGGGAGTGGACAGCTGTGAGGAGACTGCTCAGCCTTGGCAGGTTTCTCTGACAGCAGGCCTTGAGTGTGTGGGTGGTGACTGAGCTCTGAAAAGTCTCAGGACCCAGACCACGGGGCTGATGGTGGAGGGCACAGGAAGGACGGACCTTCTCAGCCTTCTTCAGAGCAGCTATGAGCTTCTCAGCTCTTCCATGCAGGAGGTGAGTGTGGGGCTCCGACACAGACCTGAGGCTTTGAGCTCCATCTGTGGCATGACGTCCTCAAAAGGAGACTGCCTGACCCCACCAAGGGCTTCTGGGAACCAGAGTGTCCCACAGACCTGTCACCCTTGTGGGGAGGGAGGACCTAGTGTAGACAGGTGCCCCGAGCAGGGGCTCCCCAGGGCTGTGTCTGGGACAAGTCTTAAATCCACAGAAATGGCGCTTTTCTGACACGACAGGGCAAGGGGGACATCAGGAACTCAAATCACTTTAGTTTGTTTTTAGCCACTCCTGATACCCATCCATTTCCCCTCCCACAGGGATCTGTGAGCAGGGCCCAGGCCAGTGAGACCTGGGCACAGGTCCTGTTTCTAGGATGTGTTAGCAAGTTCAGCAAAAACCCACTGGACTTACGGGGCCTTGACTTCTGTCTGTGACATGACACCAATCTTGTGGGGGACTGTGATGATTAAATGAGATAATGTGGCCCAAGGACTAGAACCAAGCGGACACAGAAGGACAATGGCTCCAGAGAATCCACAGGCCTCAAATCGTGGCCCTGTCCGCTCAGCACTCCGTGTCCCCTGCAGGATCTGGGGACATCAGAGCCATGCTCCAGCTCCTGTGGGTACCTTTCTCACTCCCTTATTCCTGAAACTCAAGTCCTATCATCTGTAGGGAACTGTGGTGCCAACCTGGTTTTGACAGGGTTCACTGGGTGCCTCTGAATACATTATTCAAGCGGAGCATTTGAAAAACATACAGTTTCAGGATGAGAACGTTTAGCATTGCCTCCGGGCCTCAGGTCAAACGCAAATCCCAAGCTCAGCAAACGAATGTTCATAAACGACCCTTTCACAGACTGAATACAAGGGAGTATCTTGCACCAAAACACTGGACATGGGGATACAGCTGGGGATACAGCTCAGCAGCACAGCACCTGCCTGGCAAGCACAGTCGTGAGTTTGATTCTTGTACCAAAAAATGAAGAAAAAAAAAAAAACACTGGAAGTCAGAAAGGCATTTTGATAATGTATATAGTTATATAAATTCTGTAAATATGCTATTAAAAACTTATGAAATGAGATTGTATGCACACAGACATCAACCTTAAAAGAGACCCAAAGTACAACAAAGAATGATCGTGTCACTTAATTGAAGACTTGTAAACATCACTGAACACAGAACAGAAACTTACTGTGACAGAGAAAAATGAAGGAACATATGAAGGGAATCGGTTATGTAGGCATCAATTACTTTGGAACCCCCACAATTCTCTGATGAGGAACCTCAGGCTTGCAAAGCTGACCAGTGATGGCAGAGCGGGCCAGAGCCGGTGACAGATGGATGTCATGAGTTACCTGATCAGTGCTCCTGTCAATCGTGCTATTCAGTCCTGTGCCAGCCTGCCAGGGTCTTCCAGAAGGCCCTCTTGCAGGTCTCAGGTGGGTGCAGTCTGCCCACAGACCTAGGGGCCAACCCTGAGTTTCTTTACTGCCCCCAGCTTGGTATTCAGTGGCATTTAAAACCAGACCTCACAAGTTTGTTTTTTAAGGCTAGAAGTCAATGAACAAATCGGCTATGACAAATCCACACGCATTCACAACAAACACACATCTGATAAGGACACAGGGAAATGATACGCACCCTAGGCTGAGTGGCTAACATTTAAAAACAGCAAAGGAACGGGGGACACTAACACCCTCCACAGTATAACAAAAATGATACTATTTTCCTTTTTTTTTTGGAATGCTGGGCAAAGAGACACTAATGGGCCAAACTCCACCGATACCTTAACAATTTTCTTTTGAGGTATAACAACAATGAAAATTATGATAAAAAAAATGGCTCTGTAACAAGCCATCGTGCAAATGTAGTTTTGTTTTCCAAATTCCTTTTTTTTTTTTCCTTTTTCTGGCCGAGAGGAGGGTTTTCAGCAATGAGACAGGAGTAATTGTGAAAGGAAGGAAAAAAGAGGATGGTACTATAAATCAGCAAAGGTTAATGACCGGGATGTGAAGAAGGGACTTGCTTACAGAAATAGTGTGCAATTTAAAATTTACAAGAGATTTAATGCCACCGCTTGGCAATCGCTAAAATCAACAGCCCAGAAAACAGTGACATTAAGAAAAATATTACAGTTATAATCATCCCCAAATAAGTCAATTAGTGTTAGGGCATGAGCTTGAGATTACGTGACCCATTTGGCTTGCACTTAAGTGAAAAAAAATTTCCCCCTATTATCCCGAGCTCGCTGGATTGTGACCTGTTTTGCATCACACACATTATACACCAGCCTCTCTCCCATGGACCAGGGCTGATGGTGCTGGTTTTTCCCTTGCCTGGCATCAAAATAATTCTGACCCTTGACATTTGTAATCATAAAAAAAAAGGCAATTTATAATTGTGTTGTTCAAATGAAGGTGGGGGAAAAATTCAATCTGCTATTATACAAAAGCAATGACGGCTGTCTTCTGTGGAAAAAAGCAACCCCAGTCAATTTGTGAACTTTGCCACCAGACGACCTTTAGAAACACAACAATATACTGAATTTACAAGCAATAGCAGCCCATGCAAATGGTCCGGGCCGCCCGCCTGCCTCTGGATTAGAGCTGCAGAGAGCATTATGGAGAATGCTTCCACAAAACAAATTAAGACTGTTACTTAAATGTCACGGCACACTATTGTATTTGGCTACAGATCATTACACCTGATACTAACACTTTTAAAAACTGTAATAACTTGGGAAATATTACATTGAGTGCCCGCATGTATAAAGCTAAAGCTAAAGCAAAAGCAAAAAAAAAAAAAAAAATAAAATAAAAAAAAAAAAAAAAAAAGAGAAAATAGGTTTCTGAAGTAATTTAAACATCACTACTCTACGATGAAAAGTAAAGGTCAAAATTTAAGTAAGCTGAAAGGAACATGAATGGTAAAATAAAACACACAAACAAAAAGATGGAAAGACCACAGCGATGAGTCCGCGCACACAATGGGGAGCATGCGGCTGGGCGGTTGAGGTTCCCAGGCTGCAGGTTGGGAGGAAGGGGGAGGGGACAGGGAGGCGGAGGTGAGTGGTGGCATTACCTTCGGTGTTGGTGCTGCTGCTGCTGTATATATTTCGCAGGCTACCAACACGGTTTAGTTTCCATGCTTTGCGTTTGGCTGCATCCCGACAGCAGAGAGGGGAGAGGGGGAGAAGAGAGAAAACAAAAAGAAAAAAAAAAACAAATGAAAAAGGGGAGAAAGGAAATGTCAAAGTAGCCCATGAAGGAGTCTCCGAGCTGCTGGGGTGCACCTGTGGGCGACCCTGGCCTGGCTTGCCATTCCCCTGTGGTCCATGTGGAGGGGCCCAGAAAGGCAGCAGTGCCCTAGGTCTGCACAAAAATCAAAGGTATGCCCAGGCAAAGAAATGCAGGCACCCGCTTCGCAAACGGGGGCCAGTCAAAGCAGGGGTGTATGCTGGCCTTTTCCTTGGGGGCTGCGGCCTCCATTGGGGGAGCTGTGATCCAAGAGCCACGGCCTCTTTCAGGTGGCAGAATCTCAGGAGCATGTCAAACCAAAAGAGACTGGGGATCAGCAGTTTGCACCTACAGGCTGCGGAGGGGAGGTCTTTAAAACTGCGAGCTGCTGAAAAAGGAAGTCGCTTTTACTAGGTCAAAGCTAGGCTTGGCAGTGCCCACAGCAGCCAAGTCCCAGGACATTTGGAGTGGTAGAGGGCAGAGGCCACTGTTTTTCATCCCTGGCAATGTTGTAGGCTAAGGAAGCTCCTAGGAGCCCAAAGAACATATGCATTTGCAGGCTCTCTGCAGGGAGGGAGACAATAGTTACCTACAGGGATGCTGGAGTCTCAGGCTGACAGCAATGACATGCTGGGGTGACACAAATCTCCCCCCCTCCAACCTCCAAGGATACATTTTCCACCCTGTCTGGGCTCCACCCTCCAATCATCAGCTCAGGGATGCCAACACTCGTGACCTGGAAAAGGCTGACCCGAGGACTTCCCTTGGCCCTTCAGGAGACACAGTAGAGAGCCAGTTAAGCTGAGTGGCCCTTGAGCAGCTAAAGATGCAGCCAGACATCAAAGGGCTGGACAGATGGGCCTGCCAGGTGGGAGACACACGGACAGGTTCAGCGATAGTGTCAGCCACTCATGTTCCTGCAGGAGGGTACCATGGAGCCATCGGTTTCTCCAAGGAGACAAACCAGTTGGAATGTGCACTGGGTCCTGTTTGGGTAACTGCTTGTTTAATGTCAGGGAGAAGGAAAGAAGCGGTGACCTGGGGCCATGGTGGTTGCTTGGTGATGCTCAAAAAGTGGCAGCCAGGGGACCCTTGGGCTTCCCATGGCAGGCCCTGGCCCATGGTCCCTTCTCCAGCTCCACTACAGTCCTGATTCAAGATGGTTAACTTTTCTGGCCTGCTGCAGTGATACAGTCCAAATTTTGAACCTTGAGTATCATGGTTTAGATCCTGATTTTGGTCTCTGTGTGTGTAACAAGTTTTGGTGGCCAGAGAGTGACCAGGGGAGTTGACCAGGACTCTGTGATGAGTTCAGCTGCCAACACAAATCTCATTGGGTTTCTTTGTACACATTAGATGTTCTTGTGGCCACAGCACAAAACAGTATATGCATGAAATTCAAACTTTAAAAAGAGCAAATGCAGGCTGGGGGTTTAGCTCAGGTGCACAGGCACCTGCCTGTGAGCATGAGGTCATGAGTTCAATCCCCGGTAATGAAAAACAAAAATAAAAACAAACACAAACAAACAAATACAAAACTGAGCAAAAGCAATTCTGAAACACAGCACTGTCTATAGGTTGCAAATTTTATGTATGTATGTATGTATTTATTTATTTGTACCGGGGATTGAACTGATGACTTTGCACTTGCCAAGCAAATTTTATAATAACCAGAAGAACAAAATCAAATTGGAACTTAGTTTCTTAGTTTAAATCGCTAAAAAGTTCTCTTCATTGAATGCCTAAGAATTACCTCATAGTGTGAGCATCAACACATATTAGGACATGTAATTCCCCAGAGCCAATGATGCAAGCCTTCCTTTCACCATCTGTGGATGCGCATGTGATTTCCTGTGGGTGGGAAAGCCTCTGCATTTCTGCATCTGCAAGGTCTCCTGCCTGTGAGGTCCTCCCTAAGGATCTGCTTCAGGTAACACCGCTCAGGCAAAGGGACCTTTAGGCACTGTCCAAAACAAGTCCCATCTGTTCACAGCACAGGAAACAAGGCTGGTCAACTTGCAGGCATTTATTTTTAGAAACGTCACCAGGCTTTACAGGCATGCACAACAGAGCATTTGTGGAATTAAATGTGCACTTCACTTTCCAACCGCCAATGCTCTGGAGTTTTTAGATTTCACAAGTTCCAGAAAGAGGGAGCACCATAGTTTGAACGCAGGCCCACTCTTCTCTACCTCCTTCTAGAATATTTACATATAAATAGGCAGAATCAGGCGGGGGCACCCCCATGGAAGGGAGCGGGAGCGACGTTCACAGGCAGGAAACCTCTCTCCATGGCTGCCTTATGCCTAGCATTTTTCACACTGCTCTCCCATTACTGTAGGGCACCCTGGTTTTCTATTACCCTATTGATGAAATAATCAATTTTAATGTGTAAAATGTCATGCCTTTTCCTTCCTCTTAAACAAATGGCCATTTTCCGGCTGATACCAAGGTCCTGATATGTGAGTTTGTCTCCCGGGGCATTGATTACTCTAAGCTGCCTTGTTTGGAAGCTTCATGACGAGAAAATACAATCACGTTATCATTGATAACATCTCAGGGAACGCCTGATGCTGCTGTCTGGTTTCACTTCCAGGGGAACTGGGGACACTGTGCCAGAGAAAACTCAGAGCACACCCATCCGCTGGTGTCATGTGTCACCATCATCACATGCCAGTGGTGGGCAGTGTCGTGAGGTCTTGGGCTTTGGCAGCTGGTCAAATCTCTTGATCACATGGGAACCAGCTCAGCAGACTACCCTTCCTGGACAATCTTTATTTTAATTAGTTAAAAAAAAACCCTCTCATGGCCACAGAGTAACTTTTTGACTTTGTCATTAATGTTCTATCTCACAAAAGCTACTGTTCTAATAGAGAAGTCCGGAGCATCATGGGACGAAAAGGCAGTATGGTGCGAGCATTCTGTCAACATTTCCATCCCCCAGTTTTGCTTGCTGGGTAAGCAGGAGCATCTTCTGTACACCTGCTTCCACCCTTTTCAGGCCAACTGAGTAAATGGCACCACTTCTCTGCACCATCTCCAACACCCAAGCACTCAAACACACTGCTCTGTGGACACAAAATCCCTCAGCACTGTCTTCAGTTGGCGTGAGCCAACTACAAAACTGGGAGCTTGATCTCTTCTCACTCTAGCTTACATATTAAACAGAACTTTGCGAACCTCATTCTGCATCAGCAGAAAAGTCAGTGAGAGCTTGGGGAAAGGAAGCCAACGGCAGGAGGATGTTGTCCCCAGAATGGTGCAGAAATATGAGGTGAGGTTAAGTACGAGGCTGCTACATGGCCATCACAGCTACAGGCAGGACAAGTGAACAGAAATGGGCGAGAAATGAAACGAAAAAGAGTGGTCCCATCCATCAGCGTCCTGCTTGGCATATCTCATTAAGGATTAGGAAAATCAAAACTGAAAAACTTGGGGTGACAGTGCAGAGACTCACTCCCAAGTTAAGAAGGCAAAAAGTACACTGCTATGTAATAAAATAAGGGCACTGCTGATTTTCCTTAAAATTAACACAGATTCTTGCAGCTTGCTTGTGGGCATTGGAGCTACTGGCATGCTGAGCTGATAGAGCCATCCCTTCTAGTACCCCCAAATACTCGTGTGGGTCAGGGTACTGATGGCCATGTTTGGTTAGTTATTTCTGCATCACAAGGGGTCGCCAGGTTGATAGATGGGGTGGACAGCACCCTGGCTTAAGCACCTAAAGAAGAAGACTGGTGCGAACCTAATTCACAGAGCATTTCTGGAAGGTGCCAATGACAAATGAGGAATTCTGTGTCTGTGTGGCAGAAGAACGGCACAAGATACTGAATGTCTCGTAATTACTAACAGACAGTCACAATCTCTTGAAAGACAGAGAGAAAAGGGGGAAAATGTGCAAATTATGGCTAAGTTGGAGTAGCTGGAATCATTTAGCGTTAACGGCTCCCAGTGATTACACGTCTCCTTATTTTTGGAAGCCACAGCTTTTCAAGCAGGCTTGTGCAACCACAAGGAACCAAGATATTCAAAAGGGAGTCTTGTGTTTAACCTCAGCTCACAGTTCCACATTTTGGACTGGGACCATTTTTTTTTTTTTAAAGGGGAAATCCCTTAAAGTTTGTTTCTCTAGATGAAGAAAAATTTTTTTACAACAGCATATGAATGCCTGAGAACTAATCAGAGAATGGATCTCCAACACGAGACGAGCTTTTTAGACACGGAGTAAAAATACCCCTCAGTGTGCTGGCATGCTCAAACGAGCAGGCTTTTATCCTAAACTCTTCCTCTGTCATTGTACCAGGAAACCACCGACTTATTAATGTCACCTCTGGTCTCCTCTTGACAGCACTCTTTGTTGATTAAATATTCCTCAGATAGCTGATTAAAAAATGATGCCAACATCATGTGTCCAAGGCTCATCCCCATGTTGGTGGCGCCAGTGTGCATGAATCACTTCCCCGGCATGGACAGAGCGGCCCCGCTCAATGAGGCTCGCTGCAGCCCTCGGAATCAATTATGAGAACTAATGGGCTCTTTGTACCTTCGTGGAGGAAGGGGCTGGGTGGCAGAGGTGTGTCACTCATTTCTAACAATGTCTTGTCTCAGGATGAAACAAATAACTAACTCTCTCCCTTCATGGGCGGTGCGAGCTTGTACCTCTAGGAAAAGTCAAGCCATTGCCTCATCAGATAACACAGTCCCCGTCCACCTCGGAGATGCTCCCTTCTTTTTAAGGAGACCACCGGTTGAAATGCCACAAGTGCAGAGGGCGGCACCTCTGCCCCTCGGCGTGCTGCGTGCTGACCATGGTGCCAGGACTTTTTATAGGAAGCTGCTTCCCAGGAGCCTCCGTGGGCCTGAGCAGACGCCGCTGTGGTTTTGTGTCACTTCCAGTTCAGTGCGACTGGTGTCCCCGTGCTCTTTTGTCCGTGGCGATTGCATTGTGAGGCTGGAGATCGGGGATTTCTTTTGTGCTGGCCACTTGAGCGTTCATTTGCCCAACAAGACTTTGTAAATGTTCTGTTCTCTTATAAAAAGGCAGTGGATTTTTTTTCCCCATAAGATGCAACCCAGAAGATTCTTACGCTATGTGAACTCGCTACTTCAGCTGTGAAGGGGCTTGACATAATGGTCGCTTCCTAGACGACACCTTGCCGAGAAGGACTCGTGTTGAATCGTCCCTCAAAGGGCCTTTGAAAGGATTAAACAAAACCCGAGGCCAAGCAAATATATAGGGCATATGTTCAGGAAGCAAAATAACTCTCCCCTTATCAGTTTGTTGTGAGCCCAGTACTCTGCCTAAGTGGAAGTCCCCTCCCCAATAGGAAAAAAAAAAAAGAAAAAAAGGAATGAAAAATATCCCACTAAATAAAATTTGTGAAGCAATCCTGAAATTTAAGATTTTTAACTTAATTTCTCAGAACTCAGACTGACTCTCTGCAGCAAATACAATTTCCATATTGGTGGCTTCTTTGGCACCCTCGTGGTCTGAACTGAAAACTGCTAATCCCTAGGCAGTGGACTAATATGCAAAGGTAAAGGAATGCACATTAATCTCAGAAAACAGTGAAAATAAAAACTAAGCAAAAACTGTGAGATGTGCCATAAAACCAGAAATTCCAGTTAAAGAGTGAGTCGGTTTTCTTGCTGGCCAAGAAACACACTGAATGGAGACGAAGGGTGAGTGGGTCCCCAGAATCAGCCAGGTATTTCAGTGAAGCTGCAAGAGTACCTACAGCTTGCACCGGGGTCATAGTAAGATGCCTGCTTAAGCAGAATACACCTTGTGACACATGTGTAATGCAGATTTTTAGTTCAGCACACTCTCAGAAATTAGAAACACAATAGCAAACTACAAAAATGTCTCCTCCGCTGTTTTTCTGGGGGCGGCAGTGCATTTTGAGGAGGAAGAGCTGTTTTGGAGGATGGCTCTCAGAGACTCGGGCAAATGAGAAGAGTGTGAGATGGAAATTAGATTTTGCGGTCCCCAGCATTAGCAAGAACCCTCATCCTTTTTCAGGTCTAAGTATTCAACTGACTGCACAGTACAAGTACTCTAATCATTTTGTGTTATAGGGTAGAATACTTGGCATTCAAACTTGAACACACACACATGCCAAATGAGACTCTCACTTGAAAAACAAATGAAGTTCAAACCAGTTTCCCCAAGCTGAACGAGGTATGTAAAACACACTCAATCTGAGATTGGTGATCACACAGCCCAGCTGGAGCAGGACCCTGGGGACCCCTAGAAGTTCCTGTGAGGTGGCATTGGCTGCTCTGGCTGTCATCAGCGGTGGGGATGGGACTAGTGGGGCTGGGAGGGGGCACCCAGTGCTCAGGGATCATCTTTACCTTCTGACCTCAGAAATTCATAATAATGGGTAACATTTATCCTTTCTTCCATCCCTTGATTCTTTTTTTTCTCCTCAATCTCCTCCAAACAGAGTATATTGCAGGTCTTATTGGACAATTTTTTAGAACATGGAATTTTTTAAAAAAAAATTCCAGAAAAAAACAACCATTTTTTAAATAAAGGCCCAAATTGTGTTATCATATTTCAAAGGCAACGGCAGGTTAAAGCAACTAATCAAAGGTGTAATTATGTACTGATGGCTGCTTGCACTGCTGCAGCGGGGCCATAATTGAGGGGCTGTGATCACTGGACCACCAGTCTCCTGGACATCACACACCACCACGGTAAAGCATTTGATCTGCCATCTTTGCAGTTGGCCAGGACACCAGAAGCTGGTGACACGATACATTCCAGCTGTTCCATCCATCACGGTCCCCTCACGCTAACCATTGGGATGGGGAACAGCAGTGACGATGTCTACCGGGAGGCAGTTTTTCCTTTCTCACTTGAGCATTTCTCCAGGAACTCCCCAAAGAATCCTGATTTGTGGGCTGAGAAACCATGGAACCCTAAGATACAGGGTACTCAGCCAGTGAAGCACAAAAGGTCAGAGTGGGAAAACAGGAGGAGATTCTAAACTTTTGACTCTTTGTGCTGTTGCTAAAATGTGCCCCTTTAAACATGGGTTTCTTCCCGTACAGCTGTTGTGACACACCCCCCAACACACGCTCTGTAGTCACTACACATGATCACACAGGGTTCTGTCTGTCCCGAGAGGGCCTGGAATGGTCACACCTGTGCTGAGATGCAAACTAATAAAACATGTATTGTTTCACACATTTAAACGTGAAGGACACTGACTTCATTCAGGGTTAAGCAAGATATATAAGAAGAATAATTCAGTATTATTGCAGAAGCACAGCAAACTTCCTATTAGCTTAATCTTAAGAATAAAAGGTGGCTAATCCAGCCTTTCTGTTTTCCTTTGAAGTTTTTATCTGTACCCATGCATGTTTGTTGTGTACATAGCTGTGATACAGCCTTGTACTGGGCGCTAACATGAGGCGTGGTGTTACTACCATTCCACTGCTCCTGTACAGTAGGGCACTGCATCACAGCTGTGGCCTATGAACACCTAGTTATCTCCAGTCTTCTCCTAGGAAGAACACTATAATCTGTTTCCTGTGGACGCATACTTTGCTATCCATCCCAAGTGCTTACTCGATTGGTGTGTGTACAAGGCCTGGTGCACGTGTATGTGCGCGCGCGCACACACACACACACACACACACACACACACACACACACACACACGCTTGTGCCTATTGCTCTGCCTGCCTAGCACTGTATGAGCACACCCAGCCCCCAGACCATGGTTTCTAACACCATTTCGGATAAAACACAGGCAACATCCCTCGGAGAAATGGCCGACTGTAAGGCTGAGGCAGGAAAGACCCAAGAAAAGCCTAAAGCATTCTGGGGAACAGAGGCGTGGGAAATGGGGGAATAGGAGAAAACCCATACAGACGGCTTTCGGTCTGCAGGGGACCGAACCACCTGTGGGAGCTGCTGGCAGCCACAGCTGGAGGACTCAGGCAACACACCAAGGCAGCGCTGCCTCACAACCTGAAGTATAAAGTCAATGGCCACGTTTCATACAGATTAATAAACAGAGGCGAAGATACAAGTCTCGTCTGCAAAGAAATTCCTAACAACTGTGCAGGTACTCTGCCCCCAGAAGCAGCTGGACATGCCCCACTCCCTTGGGATTCCAGCAGCAGCGACTTCCTTCTGTAGAGCTCAGGTCAAGGTGTGCCGAGCAGCTCCGCAGTGCAGAAACCTGACGCCCCTGCCTCATGCCAAATGGCCAAGGACAACATCCCACGTCCCAGGTGATGGGGATAGCATGTACCCTGGTTAGAGTGTGATGGAAATGATGCTTTCCTTCTGTGATGTTCCTTCTCCACACTCATCGCTACAACTGACCCTGAGAAAGACATTGGACAAACTCTGCAAGAGGGACTAGGAGCAAAGGCCTGACTCACTGGTCCCTGAGGCTGTGGCTTTCACCCAAACCTGGCAGGTCTAAAAAAATGGGCTAGGTAAGTGGAGCCTGGGAGATGCAACAACTGAACTGCAATGTGGGTCCTGGGGCAGAAAAAAACAACAGGTTAAAACTCATGACAGGAGGCAGAGACACAGAGGGAAGGAGATTTTTTTTTTTTAATTGGTACCGGGGATCTAACTCAGGACCGCCTGCTTGCAAGGCAGGTGCTTATGCCGCTGAGCTAAATCCCCAGCCCCAGGGAAGGAGATTTTTAAAGAATTAAGATGTGGTGTGTCCTATACCAGCTCTGTGATCACAAGGGACCTCAAGCATATGCTAATAACAAGTTAAAACTGAAAAAGAACCTTAAGGATTTGAAGAGACTTTAATTATAGTGTATCAAAATTATTTCATCAGTTGTATGACGTGTACCCTACTAATGAAAGACGTGAGAGGGGAGACTGTGTGTACATACGAACACATGAGAAATCTGTACTATTTTCTTAATTTCTCCATAAGTCTAAGACTTTTCCAGAAAATAAAGGCTATTAAAAATACTGTAACAAGCACTCTGCACAGGAACAGGGCACTCCCTCCCGCATTCATTAAGTTGTTTAAATTGTTTCTATAGTGTAAATTGCCAGTAGTAGCAGTGCCAAATTAAGGGCTAGGAATATTTTACAGCTTGGAATACAAACGGAGAGGGAACTACTGCCTCGTCATGATATATCATTCCTTCTACTCACTAAATTTTACAAATTAAAGACAAACTCAGCACCTACTGTGGCTTACACAGCACATATCCACGTGCTACCAGCTGCTTATTAGTACAGTCACAACGTGGCTGGAATTCGTTGTGATTATCTGTTGGACAGCTCTGAATCACTAGTGAGTGGGGCATGCAAGTCTGTCCCACAGAGTGGCAAGGGACAGTCCAGCTGGATGGTACAAGGCACCCGATGGGACACTCAGGAATGCACCTTTGGTGGCCGAAACCGAGGGAATGTGGTAACCATGCCAATGCTGTGCTAACTGGTACTCATGCCTGGAAAAAGTGTTATTCAATTTACAATTGTGAAGCCAGGCTTCAGTTTGTTCCCTGACATTCTTTGGAGGCAACACTTCTTTTTTCTTTTGATACTGTATTGTCACTTTGCATTTCACTAGGAATTGCTTACCTTGTAATTATTATTTTCTCCTTTGCCAGACAGACTGCAGTGCCTGCCTGGTTGAAAGGCATCTTGACTTCCGGGAGAACATGGCGGACAGATAGCAGCAGCTACGGAGGCTCTCTGAAACACCCAGCTTAGAATTCAGGAATGGTGCTGAGTAAGGAATCATAAGCAGGAGGAGATATGCCCCAGTGACCCAAGAACGAACTGGGCTGAGAGAAACCAACTGGGAATGCAATCCTGGTGCTATAACAGGAACAGATAAAGCCTCAGCGTGGAAGCTGGAGCCCGAGCCATTGGAAGCCACGATTTGGGTTTCCCACCGCTGCCGCTGCGTCTGCATCAGCTCGGCAGGGAGAGAGAGGCACGGAAGCTCTGAGAACAGGAATCGGTGAACGGAGTTGAGAGCAGGAGGGGGGGAAGCCGTGCATCCACCTCCGGTGAGTGAGGGAAAACTGGGACTCTGCCACGGTCCAGGAGACTCCAACAGAGGACATTCTGGGACCAGGCAGACTTGTAGGAACAGGGCGCTGCAGTGACTTCAGTCATGTATCCCCCTCTCAAGCGGGATTGGTGAGCAGTACCTAGCCCACGTGACGCTGCTGGCCAAGATCCAGTAGGCTAGCACAGCCCAGGTCCCAGCTCCTGAAGGTAGATTGACCTGGAGGGGCGGGCCCCGCATAGGCTGCCGGTCTGCAACTTCCTGGTGCGCTGCAGTGGGTGGGAACATCTAGCCGGCGCAATTCAATCAGACTGTGGCTGACAGGTAAGGAAGCTGGGCCTCCTATATATCCTTGCATATATAAGGAACAAAGAACATGGGAAGAGGCAGCAACAAGAAAGGGTCCTCGGCCCCCAATCCTGAGAAAGAGACAACAGCAGACACAGCACCAATAGACATAAAGCGCTATCTTGAGAGCCTCGTAGACAAGTTCAGGAATGAAGTTATTAATGACCTGAAGCTAGACATAAGCAGAATAGTTAGAGAAATGCTAACCACCACCCAAGAAAAAACAGATGGTGGAATGGAAGAACAGAAAAAGAGGGGAGAATTGTTTAATGGAGAAAATAGAGAAAGCATAGAATACGTGAAGCAGGTTCAAAAAGACTACCAGGAAACTAAAAAGTCTATCGAAAACTGGCATAACAGCTTGAAAGAAACTAAGGACAGATTATCTGAACTGGAGGGCAGAGTTGTAATATGGGAGCATGAAATGAAAAACTTCTTAAAAATAACAAAGAAACAAACAGCAATAATACAAAGACTAGAAGATGATAAGAGGATCTATAACTTAAGAATTAAGAACATAAAAGAAGAAGTAGGGACACAAACAAATGAACTACAAAAGCTACTCACAGAAATAATCCAGGAGAATTTTCCTAATTTAGCAAAAGGTAAAGATACTCAGCTATTTGAAGCATACAGGACCCCAGCCACCTACAACCCAAACAGAGCAACACCCAGGCATGTAATAATTAAAATTCCAGAAATCCAATACAAGAACAGAATACTAAAAGCCGTCAGAGACAAGAAACAGATCACTTACAAGGGAACACCCATCAGAATTACAGCAGACTTCTCGGCACAAACCATCAAATCACGAAGAGCGTGGGGGGAAATAATTCAAGCTTTGAAAGATAATAATCTCCAGCCAAGATTGATATATCCTGCACAACTATCCCTGGAAATTGATGGAAAAACAAGGTGCTTCCAGGATAAAGAGGAACTAGGGGAATATGCAACCACCAATTCAACTCTACAGAGAATACTGCAAGATACTCTAAAAAAGAAAAATACGAAAAACCCAGAAGTAGCGGCAGAGAGGCCACAATGAATGGAGCAGAAAACAAAATGAAGAAGACAAACTGACAACTAATGACAGCAAAAGAGCTCAACAGAAATGAGGCAGAGAAGATTGGATGATAGGAACAGCTATATTGGAGAAAATGACATCTTAAGAGGTAATACTGATTTAGTATCATCTTGTTTTGAAGTCTCATCAAGATTTTGTTCTTCTGTCTCCATTGGTCTAAACAGGTGATATCTTATTGGATTTTATTATATATGATAGTATAAGCAAAACCTTTTATAGACAAGGAGATTACACAGAAACCATGGTTCATTTTCTGTTAATTGATTCTAAATACCCTGTAATACTGTCATTCTCTTAAATTGTTTTGATATATTTGATGCTACAGTATACGAAGTTATACTCAAAGATTTCAAGGAAAGAGACAATATGGTAACTACTTTCATGTCGGGATAATCTTGTGGTGAAACACTATTTTGCTTAAATGGTTATGTTTGATCTGTGCAGATTTGCTGTTATGCCCTCTTTTATCTCAATCTCCATTTTATTATTTACTTTTTTATCCTTTTAATTAAGGGAAAAATAAATTAAAAAATAGCAGGATATATTATAGTGACCCAATTTGACTTTCCATTATCTTGATTTAAAGCCCTGTATTGCTCTCACCATCTTGTTTTGACTGATGTTCCTCTATTCTGTTTTGCTTGATAGTATCAGGTTCGAAAGTTTAGGCAACAGCTGTGAAGATAGTGGGATTCATTATGACGCCCATTCTGGTTGACTATTATCTACTTTTGAAGACCTATAATGTCTCCAATGTTTTAGTTTTGTTGGTTTTGTTCTTTACTGTTTGTTCAAATTTTATTATAACTAATGATATAGGCAATTCTATTAGAGATAGCGGGAGGCATTTTGGTAACCATTGTTGATCACCCAGTATTATGCTTTTACATTATCTATTACGTCCACCCTTTTGATTTGACTGACTGTTCTGTTATGTCACTTGTCAAGAAAGGCATCTTGTTGGAGCAATTTTGGCTACTTGTAGCACCAGCTTTGAAGGATTACAAATGAGTTTTGACCCACCAAGAAAAACTACTATGGTGAGTTTAAACTCCAGTGTATGTAATCAGTGCAATGTGGCCTTCTAAGGACAGTGACACAGTTTAACAGAAATGAAGACTTGAGCCATGCTAAGCCGGCTTCATGAAACCCAGAGCCTCACAGGTGGAGACACAGGGTCTCCGGGAAGGTCTGAACCTGGGAATGGCCTCAGGACCCAGGGTGCTGTGGACATGAGACAGAGCAACGACAATAAACGTCATGGGACCACGAAGCATGATGCACGGAGAAAATATTGCCCAGAACAGGAATTTTAATTTGTGTCCATTGATCACTTTCACCATAATCCATAAACTGTAAGAAAAAGAAATACACATTCTCTTATTCTCAGAATGACTGAGTTCAGTCTGTGGTCCTGAATCTACACCACCTGTGCACTGTGTGGTTTTCCATATTATTATCTTTATTCCTCCCTTCTTTCCTCTCTCTCCCACTCCGTATTCTCCCTGGTACTGGGGATTGAACCCGAGGCCTGTCCATGCTAGGCAAAAGCTCTACCACTAGCAATACCCCCAGTCCTCCTCTTTTTTTTTTTTTTTTTTTACTGAGGCAAGGTTTTGTTAGGATGCCCTGGCTGGCCTTAAACTTGGTGATCATTCTGCCTTAGCCTTTCAAGTAGCCGAGATTCAGGGCTATGTTGCACTCTCATCCTTCCTTTTTAACTCTGAAGTTCTTGGTACTGCGAAGTGCCAAGAAGAAGGGTGCACGGCAGAAGCATACATCCCGAGACCTGAATGTGGGTGTACGCCAGGAGCTGCTCTGTGTGGTAGCTTCTGTGGTGTTCATCGGCGCCATATGCCAGGGAAGACGAAGGACAGGACGAAGAGAAGGAAGAGGAGGAGGAGGAAAGAGATGGGGGGAGGATTGGTCCCTGGGAAATGCCTGTGACCCTACCTGGTGGTGGCAGTGGGGTAACTCAGGGCTCTGTGCTGTGGGACCCCACACCCTAATGAGGCAGAACCCCAAAAGGGCATACGGCCAAGGCCACCCAAAGAATGAAGATCCGTGAAAGTATCACAGACAGCAAGACGGCAGGAGGGAGGGAGGTGCTGCTGGGGAGTGATTTTCCTCTTGCTCTCTGTGGGGTCCCGTGCCAGCCCCCTGCCCGGCCCCTCCAGCCCCCACTCATGCATGCAGAGAGAATGAGAAGATAAGAAGTGGAGAGAGCTTTCAGATTGCATTGAGTCAAGGCAAGAAGCAGCTAAAACTGAGCATTGCTGAGAACTTACTTCTGGAGCCTTGTGGGACCTAGCGCCTCAGGGTGGGTCGCACAGCTCTGTCCATTCACCTGTCTGTCCTGCACTTGATGAGGGAGGACAGGGGATGGTGAGGAATCCCACCCTCAACACCCAAGTGAGTAACAGATGCGCCTCTTACCAAGGAATCCTCCAGTGAGAGCCAGTCCCATGCGCGACAAAGTGGGATGGGACCTGTTAACACGTCTTTTGGGTCTCTTTCATTACAAAACTGGCACTTTATGAAAGTCTCTCTTCCACTCTCCAGCCACCACCTGCCCAGGGGACAACGATGCCTCCCGGCACGTGGCCAAAAGAAATTTCTTGCTCTTTCCTGTGGCCTTTGGGCATGGATTTCCCCGAATCCAGAAGGTTCTCGTGGGGTCCCTGCCCCAAATTCTAGGATTGTCCAGCTACTAAAGCATGATCGAAACGTGCAAGCTTTGTTTCTGCCATGGCAAAGAGCTGCTTCGGAGAAGTGAAGCAGGTGAGCTTAGGGAAATACATGCAGGAATTTCCCTAAAAAAAAAATAAAAAATTTCAATGCCAACCCAAGGGCGCCTTGTATATTATTAGAGCATCTTTCTCTGCGGCCTACAAGCAGCTGCTGGAGGCCTGTGGACACGGAGACCATGCCATCCTACCTACCTGCCCTCAACCGTTCATACAGAAGCAGAGTAAAAGGTGCAGTCTCTACCTCTCCAGGGATGCAGCTCTGTGGCTCCCACTGTGTCTCCCTCCTTCTCTCCTTCCCTTTCCCAGTGTCATTTCCACCAGCGAATCCTGCCAGCTTTGTTTCCCAGTGACGGCCAGCATCTGCCTCACCACTGTGCCCTCCTGAGGCCACCTGGCCCAGTGGGGAAGCTGCCCATTGTTTCCACTGTCTGTGTCACCCTGGCTTCCATGCCTGTGCCCCTGCAGTACACCCTGAAGGACCATTAGGATACCCTGAGAATGTCACGGGGTTGTGTCACTTCCCTGGACACCCTCCTCTGACCTCATAGGAAGCGAACCATGGTGCCCTTGTGTCCTGTGGCTGCAGCATGGACCAGGACAGCTCTCTCATGGCTCTGGGGCAGGGGAGGTCCTACCCCTGCCTCTCTCTGTCTGTCACTTGGCCACTGACAGTAGCTGCACCTTGCTTGACACTGCTTGCTCTGTGGCTGTCACTCTCATTGCTGTCCCTGTCTTCATGTGGCTGCAGCCTCTGTGTCAGTCTCATCTCTAAGCCTCTGCTTGAGTTCAGTGTGACTAATGACACCTGCAGTGATGTCACAGGCTCAGGTGCTGGGCATCAGGGCTTTGACACATCTTCACAGTGGAGGTTGTACAGTTCAGCCCATGTCCCAAGTCCTCTGACAGACTCTGCCCCGTCCCATGTGGTGCGCACTTCGTTCAGCTCATGCAGGTAGGGACCTTCCTTGTCTGTTGCTGCCTGCATTTGGAAGACCCCTCACATAGGTTGTCACAGCTGGCTTCTTTCGCTGTTTAGGGTACAACTTCCTGGGCAAAGGCTTGGGTGGGGAGGTGCCTGGCAGACTGTAACACTCAGGGCTGAGAGCCCTGAATAGATGAGAGGGACACCAGTGCGATTTTCCCCAAATAACATTTGTTACTAGAGTTGAAGTGTTATTTTTGTAATTGGGCAGATTAAAATAAGAATGCAGTGCGCTGCTCTCCAGCCTGCAGGGAGGTGTCTCTTCTCACAGGCGCTATGCATCTGCAGACAGATGCGAGCTTTCAGAGGGCATCTGCAAACATGATGACTGGTCTGAAAGCATGATTTCTGACAGTACTTAGAAGCAGATCAACTGCCTGCAAGATTATTCTTCTGTTCTTGTTTTGATAAATAAGATGGTTTTTAATCCATAACTGGAAACGACATTCATGTGTAGAAGGTTTAAATTGGGCATATATCGAGATCACCCAAAGGTGGCTTCTCATTACTACATGAGTTTAAGCGATGAAAAGCACAACACTGCCCACTTGATAAGGCTCAGACTTGGTCCCCAGTTATAAGAGAAGCATCCACAGGATCCTCAGCTGCCACCACCACACCTCATCAACACCATCACTGCCATCACTGCAAGACATTGTGATCACCACACAACCTTCGCCCATTACCAGCATCCTGGACTGCCATCATCCTTGTCACTATGGTCACCAGCCCCTCTCATCTTCATAGTCACAGGCCATCCTCATCATCATGTTTTTGCCACCACCGCTGCTGTCATCAGATCACCATCTTCATCTCTAGCCGTCACCACGGCCATTGTGGCCACGATCATCATCACCTAACTTGCGCTGATCTGGGCACTGCGCTGAGCACTTCACGAAGCTCTCTCCGGGTTTGCATAGCCATCTCCTGAGTGAGGCACTCTTCCATCTCCACTTGAGGGATGGAAGGACTCACTTCTGCGCGGTGACCAGTGGCATTGCCACTCACCCGCCTGCATTCAGTCTTGTCCTTGGAATCAGGAAGTCCTCTACTAACTGCAGTGATCGTCAGCGCTTCCTCCTGGATTTTCTGCGCTGTCACAGCACAAAGCTTCCTAAACACACACGGAAGTTTCCACCCACCTGCAGTACGACCAGACGGAGGGGCATGACTCCTGGTGGTGCCCGCCTGTGACCTGTCCTCAGCCTGAACTTTGGTCTCTCCTCTGCTCTCACCACACAATCTTCCTTTTATGAAATTATGGTGATTACTGGTTATTGGTTTGAATACCCTTGCTTGGCAAAACTAAAGCTCGGCCCATATTCTGTCAGTTACTGACAAGATTTCGTTAACCCTTGAAACAAATAATGCCTGGGTTTCACTTTCAGGATGTGAGAACAGGCACTAGTGGATGCATTGCACACCCACGTATCATACTAGCTGCAGGGACCCTGAAACACTGAAGGTGAAAGAGGTCAAAGGCTCACACCTCGAAGAGAATGTCCCACAAGCAAGTGTGCATGTCGCTTCCTTAAGAAGGGGGATTCCCACAGAAGGGATCCAACTACTCTAATTAAGTGGGTAGACTAGAACTTCCCATTTGAGGGGACTTAGAACTCCTCAGTTAGCAAGAAGACAGGTTTTTTTTTTTTTTAGCTCTCCTGGAGACTGACTGCACTGGAGAGCTGATGAGGCTAAGAAGCTCTGAAGCCTGTGTTGTGTTAATAAAGACACCTTGACGGGGGTCTGCCTGGGACCATGGGCAGGCACTGTGCTCCTGGGACAGATGCTGCAGGACAGAAGACACAGAGGATGGCTACTGGGTTCCCAGAAATGTGTACTACGCTGAGAAATTATCCAAATGTCAAGGTAGTGAGTTTATGTGTCTCAGAATACAACCCAGAAAAATTTCTAAAACTGTATTATTTCAAAAGATTTTCTTTTTTAAAAAAGGTTTTTTAATTACAGAGAGAACATATCTTGTCTGCAGGGGATACCATTCAAGATGCCCTGACATGAAAAACACTGAACACTATACTGTGTTTTCTCTTACACATACACACCCATGATAAAACTTTAGAAATCAGACATGTAAGATACCAATAACACTGACTACCACAATAAAACAATCCTGAAAATACACTGTAGTAAAATCTCTACCACCACTACTACTGCACATTTATAATTAAATAGAGGTTGCTCAAATGTGAGCACTGGACATCCTATGGGTTGGTCTACTAACAGAGATTATGAAGTGATTAACGGGCAGGTGCTATACATGGGATGGATACACTGAACATAGAGATCGTTTCTTAGCTGGGATGGAAAGGGGAGGTAATAGATTTTACTGTGCTACTCAGAAAAGTGTGCAATATAAAACTCATGAATGGTTTCCAGCTGGAATTTTCTACTGAGTATTTTTGAAACCACAGACAGAAACCTCACAGGTGAAGAAGGACCACAGTACTACTGAATTGAACATTGTGTGCCAAACGCACATGCCTGTACATAGGTGCACACAGCTCCCCATCTTCTCTACTAGTGGCTGAATCGGGGAGCTCAGGCAGGCTGGTGGAGAAGCATTGACACATGCACTCAGTGATTTCTTTTCCTCTCCCCCACTTAGCTAGCGGTGGCCTTTTTGTCTGATAAAGTAGACTTGGGCAAACAAGTAAATGCTGGCAAAGATCAATCTTCCTTGATGGAGCCCAATTTACAAAAAACGCACAGGTGCCTTCTGATAACCACGAGCTGGTACTGTCCTAAAGAGACCGCTTCCCATTAATCAAAGCCTTACACACTGCTGCTACCCAGACATACACCTGGGCATCTCTAGAGGGCTTCATCTGCAGGAGGGCAATGGTGGCTGCATTTTCTTCTGTGTTGAGAGGCACCTTGGACTGGCAGCCCAAAGGTTGGCAGGGCAGTGCCACAGCCCTAGCCGGAGGCTGGTGATTCGGGGGTCTGTGTGGGAACACCGCCACTTCTCTAATCAAGATGGTTGACATTTAAATTGAAGTGCAAAAAAGGCCCAGCAGGAGGTAAAAGAAAAATGCCCACCCACTTACTACTCTCACAACTATGGCTGAAATAACTGTGTGGCAGAGGAGAGTGAAAACTCAGAAGATACCTGTCTGCTACTTGACTCCAATCTGCTGAGTGGCCATGAGCGGGAGTCCAGTGATTCCTGGTGGAGAGGTGGCCATCCAGTGGTCTCCACCCCCAGTGCAGGTGTCAAGTGGCCACTCTGCCGGCAGAAGCTCAGCGCTGTGACCCGCAGATGACTAAATGACAGTGCTGCCACTAATCGTTTATTGAATAATGAAACTGACAGAACTGATGAAAGGTTTCAATCTTAAGAAAAATGATTTATCATTTCTCAGTTTCCTGCACCGCTATTTGTGTGACAAACGGTTGCAAAGCCCCCAGTTAATCTCTGCAGACCTCTGAGTCCTGCTATGGAGTCTCTGGCATGCACATCTAGATAATCAGGAACGGCTAAAAACGCCACACGGGGCTGGGAGGACCGAGACTGGTGTTTCATCAAGGCTCATCTCCAAACCAATTTGCACAATGGCTTTTTCCAGGGTTGGGTAAGAGAGAGTAGAGACAGGTAAGAAAGAAGGAAAAGCAACACCAGAGACCCCCGAGCTATGGCCTGAAGTCAGACATCTAAAACTCATGTGCAAGGAGAAGAAATAGCATCGCCCATCAGGTCATGGCAGATACGACTTCCGATTGGCTCTGTGCAGCTTACAGATCTTCTCCATGATAACATGTGGTCCCCAGCATCAGAGTGACTATCAAGACCATTACTGTCGTCAGGGCCACTCACTGTGCACAGTGTATCTGATTTCTTCTTAAAGTAGACTTCTTTTTTTTAATATGGAAGACAGCGCATAGCGTACTTTGACATAAGCTGAAGACTATTTATAAACAACACTCCAAAGAGCACATTCGCTTCTATGGCACTATGTATGGTATCTTATTCTTGATTTGTTTAAAAAAAAAAAAAAAGGTCAAATAAATTCATCATGCTTTCCCCAAGGAACTCATGCAACATGAATGCTGCGCTTTCTCTTCCTGTCTGATGCCTGTGTCACCAGGCTGGCAGCAAATCAGCCTCTCAAAATACACCAGGTCTGAAGATGATGGTGAGGACAAAGTGCTGCTTAAATCCTGGGGGAGGAAGAATATGCTTTTACTTGCCCTGCTGTTTCACCGGCAGGTCAACACACAGGTCTGTGACTATAAGCCCTGAAGACCTCAGTCCTGTGAAAAGAAATCAAATCTAAGGTGTGCTTATAATTCACACTATCTCCAACCATCGTGCTGCATGAAAATGACGAAGAATGTCCCTTTGTGTCACCAACTGTCAGGAATGCATGGAACCCAGCCTGGAAGACATGTTCAAGGTCATGGGCTTCCACACAGGAGTCGATTCTGGTCCTCGGACTATGCATCGGGCTGAGATGAGCCAATGAACCATATGGGTACTAAAAGGGACACCCTGTAACTCCGGGTGACCTCTAAAGGGAACCTTGTGGGACCTGAAGGTTGGGTGCACATCTGATGGGGCATCAGCAGCTGGCACTGCAGTGGTCCCCAGGGCTGCCTTGAGACCCACGGAGCTACTTTGAGCTGAGCAATGGTAGGGGCTGACACCTGTCTCCAATGCTCTGGGTTTTCATTTGGGGAAACCCCATCATCTCATGGACTCTCCCAGAAGAGAATGAGAATGAGGAGCCCTCAGAACTTTCTGGATAAGCAACTGAAACAGAAAAAGGTCGGAAGGAAGGAGCCAGTGGGCTCAGATAAGTTAGTAATTTTTTTTTTAAGCTGAGGGTTTCTTTAGTTTGGTAATGAGAATCTCCAACTCCAAAAGGAAGACAGATGGTAATATTCCTCAAGCTCCTCCTTTCAGAGGGTCTCTTGGGATTCTGTTTCTACAGTGTCAACTTAGGGCAGCAATGGCCTTCATCACAGAAAAGAAACACATTGGAGAAAAGAAATATGTCAGAAATTCACTCAGTCCCTCCCTGGGGGCCCCCAGTCTCCTTTGAAATTGGTGTCTCTCAGGCCCATGCCTCAAACCCCATGCTTGGGGAAGTACTAGATTCCAGGAGGTACTAAACTAAGCTTAAGGGACTGCAGCCCTAGGAAATGTTCCAAATAACTGACACATACATGATGCAAGGCCGCCCCCAAGGTGAAGATGGCCTGCCACCCACAAGTGCGTCCCATCTTGAGAGGCAGAAAGACCACCATGCCTTCTCCACAGTGAAGGATCAGGTGTTTTCTTGCAGCTGTGAATCACAGTGCGCTACAAATCCTGCTGTTCGTTCTGTACCACTGCCCATGTGTGCCGACTCACCCACAGGTGTGAAGGACCTCTGTGACTGCCAGTGTCTAGTAGGAGATGTCAAGGACAGTGCTATACCATGTAGACCAGGGCTAATGAAAGCCCAATCTCGGATGATGATGGTCTTTGGCTTTTGAGAAGCACAGCTGGGAACGTGATTCTTAATGTTAGAATGTAACACTCTCCATGAATATTTCTTGGGTGAACCAATGAAATCTGTAATATGCTGCATATAAACTGGCTTCCAAAAGTAAGTATTTATATTGCTGACAAAGGGACTGCTGGTAGACCCTGTCCCTGTGCAGAGGGCAGCAACTGTTTTGCAGCTGAGGTCACCAAGGTGGGAGAGGACTGGAGCCTGCCTGGCCATCCAGCCAATGGGAAGCGGATGCCTGGTTGTTCAGATGATTCCCAGTTGCTGTGGATATCTGCCTGTGTCCCTGGGCACACAGGGCGCCCCACTGCCGAGCAGACCTCCCAGTACCCAGCTGACATCTGGGATGCTCACAATGCTGGCTGACTCAGTGTCACAGCCGGCAAGGGTCTAAGCATTTTCAAGAACCTTGAATCTGTGCAGAAGGAACGTTTTTAAAAATTTTTTCCTGACTCACAATTCAAGAAGACATTATAGGAGACAATCAAGAGGCAAAGAGGACATTTTCGAAAGTTGGAGCAATGAGAAGAAATAAAACCTTAAAAGAAATATTTCAGCAAAGGAGAAATTTCTTCTTCTTCATTAGAATAAGGGATTGCAGAATGAAATGCCTTAATTATCCATGAAACAAGATCGCCTCACGCGACTGCCTTCATTTCAGGAGCAGTAGAAAGGAGTGCCCCGTGGTAAATGCCCGGGTCTTTGTCCAACTGTTGGAGAACTCAGGCAATGTGTCCACCTCTAAAAATTGTCCTGTATAAGAGCTTTCCCAAATGTCATCTTTTTCTTCTTCTTTTTTTTTTTTTGTACTAGGAATTGAACTCACAACCTTGTGCTTGCCAGGCAAGTGCTGTGCCACTGAGCTGTATTCCCGGCCCTGTCACCTTCTTTAAATTGCCAAATGGATACTGGTAAAAACACAGCTGTTTCCCCTCAATCCCTTTATGTCAGATGCTTCTTGGGACTGCTTTCTAAAACTGACTCAGTTTGTGGCTTGGTAACCTAAGGCTTATAAATACCAGCACATAATGATGCGTGATAGGAAATACACAAATATTTTTACACTGACCATTCTAGATCTAAGGATGCAGAAATCTAAAACGAGTAACCTTCTTTACAGCCAGGATGCTGAACTGAAGGTGAGGTGAGCCTGTCTAAGTCCCACAGCCAAATGTGACCATGCACACGGCACACTGTACCAATGAAGCCGGAACACTAAGCTGGTCTGGCCTCACTGTGGTCAGACACGGGTCCTCTGAGGGAAGGCCCCAGCCTGAGAGGCCCCATGATTGCAGCCTCCTCTGTGTGACTCTGTTTCATAGTTTCTCGGGGAGCCGTTTGTGACCCCCTCTGCAGGAAGTAATCCTTATTCTAAGGGGTGCAGTACATTTTCCAGGAATGGCCACAGCAGTGTCTTAGGCCCACACTTGTGCAGGACCTTTACACTCACTATCAAGGGCCACAGCTGGGGTGCTACCTTCCAAGGCACTTGAACTCTGCTGGCCATAGCTATGGTGGAACCACACTGTCCCCCGAGCCTGGGTGCAGACACTGCTGTGGCCATTCCTGGAAAATGTACTGTGCCCCTTAGAATAAGCTGGTCAAGGCAATGGGATGGAGCCTAAGGATTACTTGTACGCTCTGTATCTTCCAAGTGTCGTAAAAATATATTTTGTCAGTCTATTGGTGCATAGCCATGGGTAGGTAAAAGGACAAGGATTTTTATGGACTGAAATATTAACACGTTTGCGAAGCATCCTTCTGACAACTTATTATAATCTTTTCTAAAAACACCAATTTAAAACCATAGAGAAAGTCCTAGATAAGGTGAGACGTAGAGTGTAAAGACAAACGCAACCTTCCACAGGGAGGAAGGGCATCAGTCCGAGGGAGAGACCAGCCCAGTAGTGCAGGCCCCTCCTGAGGGCCCTGGGGCCTCACCGCTTCCTGTATGCATGGCCTTAAGCAAATGCGTTAAACTTTATAACCCTTGGGTCCTTAGTTATGAAAACAGGGATATGGCACTCACCTCCCGGGTGACTGTGCTGGCTACAAGGGGATGCAGGTAGCAGGTTTCACCTGTGCAGCCAAGAATGAATATGTCACTGGCTGCGATATTATTGCTAATAGATGGTCAACCCTGATATCCTATCTTGTGATGGATTTTTTTTTTAAAGAGGCAGCATCAAATCTACATTTTGATAGGAAATATTTGAAAATGAAAAAGGGAAAAAGATAATCCTGTGTATGTTACGTTAAGCTAGGAATCCTGATAAGTTCTCTCAGGGCTGCTTTTGGTAACCATGCCTACCCTGTACCACAGCTTCTACAGAGAATCAACTGAAGGGGAAAGTTATTCCCACCTGCAGGAAGCATGAAAGACCCAAATGAAAATCAAGTAAGAGAACAAAGTTACCTATTTACTTCATTAGGAAGAGTCAAATCAAGTTATTGAAATACCCAGTGGAGAAACACTCGGATTCTCATCCCAGCCCAGAGACAGGGCCCCTGGACACTGTGCTCTTAGCAAATTTAAGACATTTCTAGGAACATCTCATGCTGATCACTTATTGTGGGGTGTCCATTTCTGCAGCCTTGTGCAAAGATAAGAACATGAAAAGGAACTCTGAAATTTTCCTAGTGATTCTAGAACATTGCCAAGAATAAGAATTAACGGTATGACACAAAGAAACAAAACTCTTTGTTTCTGTCTTCTCTTACCGTTTGCTTAATTACATGTTCTTCGCCATGGGCAATGTCGTGCATGATTGTGGGATGAAAACATCCCACCCTTTCCAATATCCCCAGGTCAGAGACCAGAAATGGGACAGAAGCCGTGGGTCAGCCTGGAGGTGACAACCCCTCTGCACATAGAGCGGCACAGCAGCAGGCTCCCAAACCCAGCGACTTCACCAAGTGTAGGAAGAATTCATTACTTATCTTCCTGCAGATGAAAAGACCTTTAGGTAATTAACACTTTTCTGCCGAGGTAGAAACTAACGACAGATCTCCTCCAGGCTGGGGACCACCCTGGGCTTCATCTGGGAACCTGAAAGCACAGCCACACGACTGAACCGGTCCTCGGCACTCAACACGTGTGCTCGGCAGCAAATGCCGAGAAATATCTTAAACAGCATCAAACATTATATCATTAAATAAGAATTAGACGGAAACAAGGGAAGCCTAAAAATTGACTAGGAGTCGGGATGCTCTGCTTGGCTAATACGTCCATTTTTCACCTGAAGCCCTCTCCAAATGCAGTTTTGCTATTAAGCAAAACCCAAAGAAAGGTAATCAATTCCAACTAAAAAGCACTTATCCCGGATGACGGTGTGCGAGGCACTTCAAACCCCTGGCTGGCTGCCAAAACCCAGACCACAGCCATCAATGTTTCTGACTAGCTGAGGAGCACAGGGGCCATGCATAATTGACTAGAAGATGGGCTAAAACTGTGCCCAATCAGTGTGTGATCAAAAACGTGTGGAATATGCAGCGCCACTTGGCTACACGGAGGCTCGTCCTCTCTCTCTCCTCATGAAATCTCTTCAAGGTCCACAGTACTGTAATAAGATCATTACTGTCAAGCGGTACGAATCGCAGGCAATGAGTCTTGGGATAGGGAGTCATACTTCACAGGCTCCCCTGGCTTCTCTCTCCCTCTCTCCCTCTTTTTTTTTTTTTATTTTTTTTATTTTACTGCATGCAGAGGCAGCAGGGCGATGAGGTGGCAGATAATGATCACATCACTGTGTGGCAACTAGAAAGGCACTTTTAAGAAAAAGCAGAGAGAAATCAGCTTAAGAGAAACTAAAACATTTTCCCTTTGCTTTTTTTGCCCCTTAAAAAAATTAAATAGAATTAAACTGTGTGCAGTGGGCGCTTTTCATGGATTCTGATACAATGTCATTGAATCTAACCATTGGATAGATTTTCATACTGCAGTAAAGCCCATTACCCCACAGACAAATGGCCAATTTTCCCCATATCCTGCGTACAAAAGAAGCCCTAGTTAAGTTGTCTGTGTGTGTGTGTGTGTGTGCGTGTGCGCGCGCGCGTATGTGGGGATGTCTGCTAAAGTTTCCTCTGTACCTGCTTTTTTCATCAGTGCTACGCCCAGGGCTTGATACCTGGTGTCTATTATTTGTCTTACACTTGAAGAGGCAGGGTTAAAAGGCAGGAAGGTATTAGCACGATCACTATGTAACCAAGAGTTTATCCCGACCCCGTTTTCTCCAGAGCATTAAAAAAAACATCTCAGTAAAGCGTGAGCCAGGAGCCATCAGGAACTCGGAGTTTGAGAGGCAAACATCTCATTAGTGCTCAAATCAGCAATGCAGGACTTAAATGAATGATGGGAGGACGGGGTAGGGGAGGGTGGGGAGGGGGTCCTTAATGGATCGTTTCACTCCTGCCTCTGCTCCCAACTTAAACAGGCTCAATCTCCTCATCCAAGAAAGAAAATGTGCATTACCCTTAGATGAACACAAAGTCTGGTTCACAGTTAAAGGTCCACAATTTCAAGAAGGATGCCTCCTAAAATAGACCCAACTACTCCTGTGTGTCCCTGCTGCCTGCAGGGCAGCTGGAGTGGGGAGCTGCGTCTGTCATCTGGGAGTACTGGACTGTCCACGTGTGCAGGATAGGAAAGAGCTGTCTGCCCAGAAGCGATTCCCCAACAACACAACCGAGGTCCTGAGGAAGATGGAAAACAGTGCAGGAAGGCTGGCTTGCAGTTCTGTGTGGCACAGATAAAGGTAAGTACAGAGAAGCAGCTCCCGTGTCTCAGGGTTAGAGTCTGCAGCCCACAGGAGGTGCTGTTCCATGCCCAGGTGCATGTGCAGGTGCAGGTGTAGTGCAAAATGCAGACCCCCAAAGTCACCACCCACCTGTTGGGCTTGGGTAAAGTACTCACCTTCACTTCAGACCCACCCCTCATCTGTGAAGACGGAAGAACCCTTGCCCTGTCTGCACTGCAGGGTGGTCTGAGGGACAGTGCTTGTGGAAGGTGGCTTCCTCTGTGACTGATGATGTTCCTCTACTCGTGTCCCTGGGTCCTCAAGGAAGGAATGGGAAGAACAGTGTGGTCTGTGCAGCAGACTCCTTCCGAGGCACAGGGACACGAATTCCCTCAGGTGGTACCAGAAAGCCGCGTGGTTTATGGATTCAGATTCACATGCGATGGTGGCTGGAGACTGGGTCTTTGGGAGGTAACCAGGGTTAGCTCCTCAGGACAGGATCAGAGGTCTCCTAAGGAAGGTGGTACGTACTCTGTCCGTCTCTCTCTCCCTCTCCATGCATGGCACCTTTGTCTTGGACTTCCAGCCAGCAAGAGCTAGCCCTGATTCTTTTGCTGCTGGGACGCTGGTCCCAGGGGTCACATCATCACTGCTGAGTTAAACCAAAGACCTTGAGAGCAGATATTCTGAGATTAAGAAAAGGACTTCTGAGTCCTTTCCCTGAGTCTCCTGAAAGCCTGTTGCTCCAGGGACTCCGTGCTGAGTTAGCTTCCATCCCAGGTCACCCAGAAACGTGTTCTCTGTGAAAGGGTGCTGACCTGACAGAGCCCCACAGATGGAAAGAGCCCCTCTGAATCCAGGCAGAAGACAGGTGCCAAGCTTTGCTGTGAGGCTGCATTTTAGAGGACTTCTGCAAACAGTCTGTGTGCAGAACAGGGCAGGTGACTAGGTGGGGAGCAGGGAGCTTGGATATCTGCCCTGTTACACTTGAAGTTTCCGCATGACGCAGCACGGACCTTAGGCCACTTGTAAAACTGATCTGATGTTCACTTTATGATTTCTTTTCCTTGCAATAGCAGATCTTTCATCCTGTATAAAATGGGATGTGAACCTGCTCCCTGGATGCAACTTCTGGGCGTCTTCACTGCAACACAGACACGTGGGTACCAGGGAACCCCCCTACCCCCCAGGCCAGCTGTCTCTACAGCTGTGTAACGCTGAGGCCAGGGGCCACTTCGGTCATTTCACATGCAGTAGGTGCTCAATGTACTGTCACGGGCTTTGAGCTAACCCCTTTAGTTTGCGTGGACTTAAACATAAAAAGTACCAAAAATCCACTCCTGGCTGCCAGTTTATCGTGATGGGAATCCTCTGTTCTGCTTTCTCCTGCTGTGACCGACTCATCTTTGTTTATTTCCGACCTGCCGACTTCCACAAAGGATCTGAGAGTGCTTATGGCTTGTGTGTGTTTGTGGCAGCCGTGCTGTACCCGGCAGGATGGCTTTTGAGTCAACTGTGCCCCAATCTCCAATGTCAAGGTCTACAGTAAACCCAATCTACTCAGTTGCCGCAGGTTCATCCTCTCACAAGCCAAGAAGTCCCTTTGGAAAACTGCTCTGGTTCATGGGGAGGAGGCCAGTCCACCTCCTGTCACCACCACCATCCCAAGGGCCCAAAGGCCCCGCCAGGAAGAGGTTCTGAGTCTATGAGACCTGGTTTCTCACATAATTAACTGCTCAACACCATGGTTCCGATGCACTGACACACTGTTTGATAAGGACATGTAATTCTGGCCATCCTACTGTATGAAACACTATCGTTGGTTATAGACTTCGTATGGATTGGCAATGGAGGCCCCTCATTCCCTTTCCATTTGGGGCAGTGGCCAAAATTTAAACAAGGGTCCACACAGGGAGTGTTGGTGTTCGCAAAGAGGTGACCAAGGGAATCCCAGAGTGACACAAAGACTTGCACCACTTGTTCACAGCCAACTGTGGACCACTCCCCTGCACCCTGCCACCTAAATGACATCGGTGAGTGCCTATGTGGGCAGCAAACAAGCCAGCCCACTGCAGGGCTGGGCTATGAGTTCACCCCCCCCCCCACATATCACTTGCATCCAAAGGGCAAGCACAGATGAGAATCTCCTGTGAATAAAATACTTCGGAATGTGCTATATTCTAAAGCAACAACAAAAACGAACTGTCCTTTCAGTCCTCGATGCCCAAGTCCCCAAAGGACTCAACAGGAGCCCAAAGTGCACGGTGTCCACCCAACTAAACAGCGGGGAGGGGTGATGAACCAAGAACTTCCGAGCAGCCATGCACAGCTTTCCTGGAGTAATATATGCACACAGGAAACGAACAAACAAAACCCCCCAGCTGCACAGTGTTCACGTGTAATTCTTTATTTCCTCCTAAAGTGCTTTCCAGATCATCAACTAATTAATAAAAAAGTTTCCAAAGGTAAAAGGTAACCGATCGAGAGCAGTGCCATCTGTTTCTCAGACTTTTAAGTGAAAACAAAACCCCATCCATGACTAATTCCAGCCTCTCCACCAGCACTTGGTCTGAACACAGACGGCACTGAATGCGAAAATGACGCTTTCTGCAAAATCCTATTACACAGAAGAACTATTACAGACTAAATCTGTGGAATATAAAGTTAAGTTTTACAATAGGTTGACTGTCCCTGACTCTTACAGCTGAGCGCCTCTCTGCCTTCCAGATACCCACGCCTGATGTCCTGGGACCTGGGTGCACTAGCTAGTACTCGTTTCCCCTCCGTATTAGAGCTCTAAAGTCTCCTGAGACAGAAAGGAACTCAGTTTCTTTCTCAGAAGCTGAACATGTTGTGCTTCTTCTCTAATGGTGGCCTCATACCTGAGGAAAGAATAAAATCACCCACCATCTCAGGGTCCCCTGCGAAAGAGGAATGGGGAGCCCTCTGTAGTGACCTCTGCCACCCTGGAGTTAATTAAATCTGTCAACACCTCAGGGCCTGACCTCTGATTGCTTAGCAAGGGCTGCCGGGATGAGTGATTCATTTTCTACCGAAAGAGTGAGGCCTGTGTGCCACTTACTGTGTCTGAGATAATCTTTCAGTAACCACCCAGGACCCACCACTCGATGATCCAGTAAAGACCCAGAACGAACAACAAAAGCGACGTGATGCAAAGGATGAAATAAATTTTCTTCTGAAACCTTAGGGACAAAGCACCAGGGGGCCCGAGGCTGAGGAGGGACACCGGGATTTCTGCACACCCTCATGTGCAAGTAGGATTAGGTGCATCTGGACAGGCCCTGCACTTTAAAAGAAAGATCTTTGCTACACAACTTCTAGATGTTAGGATCCATATGAAAGTCCATGTCTTTACATGGAATCTGAGAAATATCAAGGAAGCTATTCAGTCTGCTCCACTCCTAGATTCAAAAGCCGCTCCACATACCTCAAAGACTTGCTTTTTGCCTGGTGGAAAGGGTTTGAGGCGGAGAATCAAGAGACAGCTCTGTCACCTACCAGCAACCTGACCCTGGACAAGAAAGGCACTTAACCTCTCTCTACTTCAGCCTTTTCACTGGGGAAACAGGGAAATTAGCACCCGATGCAAACTTGCATGAAAGTTATAAAACTAACGAGGACCACAGATGTGGGGCCCCAGAATGGGAAGCAGCGACTGCAGCTTCACCTCAGCAATGACGGCTTCGCCGGTGGACAACTGATGACTAGATTCCTGGAAGGTGATGGGACTCAAAGACAATGCCCAAGGATGACAGCTCATTAAAGAGCAGGAAGTTCCTCATGGCCCAAGAGCTTTCTGTTGCACATTCCCTGAAGCTTGGGCCTGGCTCTTGGGAGGATGACCGTGGTGGCACCTCTGTCGCAGATCCCCAGCAGCTCCACAGTGGCCAGCCCAGTGCTGCACCCATGCAGAGTAGAGATCACGGACTCCCAGCACAGCGGCTCCCACAGTTTCCTTTCCTCCTCATATCCATCACTTGGAACTTCCACCCATAGGTCCCCCTGACACCCCTGGGCTGCCGGGCACAAGCTGGGACCACCCAGTACTCAGTGGATCCTCTTCCCCCTGGATTGCATCTCAGCATAGCCCTGGCCCTCATCCTTGGTCACCACTCAGCGTCCCCTCACAGCAGGCCTGGATCCAAACTCTCCTGCTCTATGGTCACTCACTGGCCTGCGGTCACCAAATCTGAGCAATAATGTTTCCTCAAGTATATTTAATAATTCTCAACAAATCAAATCCAAATTAAGATCAAACATACTACAGATATATTAATTTTCAATGTCCTCAATGGCCTATTAGCCAGGAATATGAAGAATACAAACAGAAATGGTCAAAAGGCTATTTTTAAATTATTTTGCAGTACAGTGAGAGGATGTTGGTTTCCAAAATGATCTTTCCGCCATCAGTGGCCAAGTGTCCCATTCCTGACATCCTTTAACAGGATTCTAAAAATAGTATCTCTAAGTGTGTTAGAAAGGGGAAAGCATAAAAAGCTGGATCACCAAACCTCATTTCTCCCTGTGATTTTACCGGCCAACTTCCTGGTAGGATGTTAACTTCTTGTCTGAATACAAACCTCACAAAGTTGCATATCACAAAGCTGTGAGCACGTGTGCGCACTTTATACTTGTGAAACACACTTACAGAGGCAACAGAAAGCAAACTCTGACCTGGCAATGGTGGGGGGTGGCCCTGGCAGGTAGACTCAAAGTTTCAGCCCAGCCTGGGCAGCTCAGGAAATCAGAGCAATGAAGCAACTTAGCACCTTAAAGAAGAGGTTGGGACCGCAGCTCAGTGGGGACATCCTAGGTTCAATCCCCAGTACTGACCAAAGTTATTTAGAAGCCCAGTGAGGGGCCTGATCTTCCAAGCGTCCTCTCTGTTAACCATTAGATTTTCGTCAATAAAATTCCTTGCTGGAACCCAAAATAGTTAAGAAGACAAATTCCCCGTAGTTTCTATAATGTATTGGAGCCATCTACTGCATTGTTAGCTACAAATGTAACAAACTGATCATTCTACTTAGCTGTAGTTAAGACCACAAGGTATAGAATGTGATTTGTATTCTCCAGCAGAAAAGACTCATGGGTCTGGGGTAGGCAACAGTGAGGGTGGGTGGGGGTCCCCTGGAGCTCATGTATCAGGGATGACTCTGAGGTCCACACAGGAAGCACCAGGGACCCTAGAAGGGGTGGCTGTGGACAGCACAGACCCCTTGTAAGGATGACCAGTGAGTCAGTGTCCGTATTTCCCTAGGGACATGTGACAGCCCCCCAGGACTGAGTTTGGCCCAGGTTCTCTGGGCCCTGTAGGCTCTGCTTGATCTGGTCAAGGTAAGGCACAGGAAACAGGAAGAGGAGGAACATATGGCTATTGTGCTCCCTAGACTTCTGGTCACAGCTGGACCTGTCCCTCTCTGGAAGGCACAGCCCTCTGTCCTTCCCCCGTCTGCCCCTGGTTCTGCCCTGGACTATCGCTCTTCCCATGTCTGGGCACACAGTTCCCGGGGTGACTCCATAGTACAGTGACCAGTTCAAGGGTGCCGTTGGTGTTCCCGGGTCCCTGAATGAATGACCTGATGGATGACAAGATTTTATTTCGCTTACACTTGTAAGAGATCTGAATCAAGACATTAGTTCTAACAGGGCAGATCAAAACCATAAAGTTCAACCACGGCCTCCCTCTGCAGAGCTGCTGGTGTCTCAGCTTGTGGAATTTCAGCACAAGGCCAGATGACAGGGCCACAGCAGTAGTCACCAACCAGTAAGAGAAACTGAAATCCTTTCACAGAGCTCAACTATGTCCTCCAAAGACAAAATACACACTACCTGCTTTAATTTCAAGAACAGAAATTTTGCACATCACTGAATCTAAAATAAGTTCTGACTTACACAATCTGACTTCAGAAATGTTAAAAATGTGGGGGAAACTTTCCCTTAGAAAGATTAAATAGGGTGCTTGGCAAACTTGACTCATGCCTGATACGTCAGCTTTCCCCAGGGAACAATGACGCTTAGGCTTCTGCATGAAGACCTTCTTACTTCCTTTGATTGGAAAGACATCACTGGAAAGTGAGGAGCAGCCCCTTGGGCCCTGCGCTGCAGCTTCCGAATACGTGACCCATTCTCTCCTCCATGCAAAGATCTGGCTTTCTAATTCCCTGGATTCCATGGTGCAGCCTTTCCGCTAGTATCCCCACTTCAGCAGTGGGACCATTCATAAAAGCAGGTGCCTGTGGAGATGGGGTTCTCTGTGCTGGCCTAGTGACATCCTATCTGGTGCATAACCGGGAGTCTTATGAACTCAGGAAGTGGACTTGGAGTAGCCCAGGAGTCCTACATGCTCATGGCCACCTTTCCAACCTGATTCAGACTCACAACCAGTTGAACACACAGATCCCGATTTCTGGTGAGGCTCCGCCACCTCGCCCACAGCCAGCAGGTGTGGGAGTAGATGCAGTTACGCTTGGACTTGGAAATCAGATTCTGCAAGGTTGTTGTGAGTTTCAAAAAAAGTCACAGCCCAGCTGCAAGCACACAGCATTCGTATGAGCTATTTATGTGTGAAAACAGGTGGGAAGTCCTCTTCTTGTCCCCTGCACAGTTGCCTGGAGGTCAGGAGTGCTGGCAGTGTGGCCACGTGGGAAGAGACTATGCTCCAAACCCAAGCCTGCCATGCACCTCCTGTGTGCCATGGTTGCCTGTGCTGGGTCTGCAGGTGGCTGGGTGAGGGTCACATCAACACTCGGCACCTTCTAGGGAGAAAGACCTTGGTGTCTAGGTGGGTGTTCCAACCTGTAATCATGGTTTTCTATTTTTTGTTTGTGTTTTGATACCAGAGACCAAAATCAGACTTTTGCCGCTGGGCTAAATTCCTGTTTATTTTTGAGACAAGGTCTTGCTATGTAGCCCAGGCTGGACTCCAATGACATTCAACTCTTGCTTGTATGGTCATATCTCAGAATTCGGCTGCACTGAGTTTGGTACCCCTAACATTCTGGGGTGAGAATTTTGTCCCCACCCTTGTCATTTACCTAGTGCCCTGCATGCAGGCTAGAACTTGTCAGTATTGACTGCCTTGGGTCTTGCTAACCTTCCCAGCCCAAACTATCTGTTTGGTTCTTGTTCTTGGTACTGTTTTTGGTCTTGTTTTTGGTACCAAGGATCTACTGTACAAGAGCACCCCCTTGGTTTCGCACAGTGTGAGGAGCTCAAGTTTTGATGGCCAGCTTTCTTAGCAAGAAGCTGTGGGGAGGCAAAATGGGAAGCACTGTACTGAAGGACAGAGAAGGCCTTCTGGCCCATGAGGAACGCAAGCCAGGAAGCTCTGGTCTAGAGGCTCTCTGCACACAATGGGACAACATGGTCCCAGCAGGGTCCCCTCCAGATACAGGAGGAAGCAGGCCACTTCCCTGACAGGTCCACCATCCTACACACGCTAACCAGTACTCAGGAAAAGTACAGTGAAAACAGAGGCAGAGAATTGACATAACCGAGCTTATGCCTGAGCACAGGGAGCGCTTGCTGGAGACCCACTCTCACAGATACTGGTTCACGTTCCACATCTTGTTTCCAGGGGTTAATGTGCCTCCGAAGTGTTTCTGTGCCTTGTTGATTACAGTCACATTCATTTCACCTCTCCTCACGTGGGCAGGTGTGTGCGCGTGTGTGCACCTGTGCCTCCATGGATGTATCCCCATTTACATCAGGGAAATAAAAAAGCATCAACTCATTTGCACGAGCCACTTCAAAAAGATCACGTTCTGTGATCACGGAGACAAAGGACTCAACAAGTCAAAGGAGAATCGAGAGAAACTGATGGCTACAAGGGTGTGGCGCCCACTGAGGACAAAGAGTTAAAAGGTGCTAGCAGAAGAAGCATTTCCCATAACGTGTTGCTAAAAACCAGCATAGAGTTAGTTATTCGGAATTAAACTCAGCCAGGAGCAGGAATGCCAAAAGGAGGGTGACAGCATCTCGAGGACTCCTCACTTTGGAGTGGACACTGGCCCCAGGGCACCCAGGTGGGCTGTGACTGCAGGACCTGACCAAGAGCATCATGAGAAGTAGTAACAATGGCAAGGGCTGAGACCACAGCTGTGGTCAAGTCATCTGAGAGCCAGCTGGGGATGACAAGGTGCCAAGGCCCTCTTGTTCCCCCTGGAAATGGAGAGCACACGAGTGATCTGCCTGTCTGCTCAACAAGAGCCCTAAGGTATCTGACGTTACACACCAGAAACACAAAGAGTGTTTATTAGTGTAGACACCCGTCCCCAGCGTCCTGGGGCCACCTTACCTTCAGCTGTGCCAGAGAGCCCATCAGCTTTGAAGTTGCTGGTACTTTTCTTCCTGCGGTGCTTCTTTCTGTTGGCGTGGGGGGAGGGTGGCGGGTCGAGCTTGGGGCTGGTGGAGCTGGAGATACTTGGGCTGGAGCACACGGAGTCACCCAACCCCGTGTCTGTCACCGGACCGGAAAAGGCAAAAGAATGCAAAGGTAAGCATGGGAAAAATAGCCCCAGCCACAACAGTCAAGCAGTGCGTCTCCGACCTCACAAGGCCTTGCGTGTGGCACCTCTCGATGAGATCACTGGCTGGAGGCCCAGGGCCTCAGGTCTGAGAAGATCAGGGAACCCCTGGCACGTGACACCTGCCACCCAAAAGCAGGCACTTATTTCAGCATTGTTTTACCCCAGGGAGAATTTAAAATTCTCTACTCCCTGTGGTTTGAGTCCTAGGGAGTCACGTTCAGAATCCAAGATCTCTGGAATGGCAAAGTGATAAGCTCATGTTTTTTAATTGTTTATTTTTCTTTTCCCATAATTACCTAGACATGTCAAGAATGAAACAGACGCTTAGGGATTAACAGGATAGGATCATCTTAAACAAACTGCCTTGAATCTGTGGGTGCGTGGGAGATGGGGTGCTCCTTCTGCCCTTCACCCCAGGAAACTGCACATGACCATTTTGCTCCTTTGCTTTATGATGAGTGAAAACCAGACAATGCCGATTTTTTTTTTTTTTTGTCTTTTTCTTTTTTATCGGTACTGGGGATTGAACTCACGACCACACACTTGCAAGGCAGACACGCCACTGAGCTAAATCCCCAGCTCCAATGCCGATTCTTTCAGCAATATCCTGTGATAGCGTCCGGAGGCTTGACAAAGTGGACCTGCCAATTTCGGTTCAGTGAAGCTACTCACAGAGGTTTTTGAAAGCCAGCGCACTGCACTAATACGATGACTCACTGTGAGCCAAACTCCCATTTGTTATTGTTTTATCAGAATCCACCAGGCCGGAAGAGCACATGGAATCGAGCAGAGGGATGACGCTTGTTTCACAAGTCGGCCAGTTCATGATTCTAAAACCTCGGCATTGCACTGCATTTGCTCAGCTCTACTTCCTGAGCCCTGATCAGCTACGTCAGCCACTGTCTGCACAGACAGCAGGGGCATCGCTCAGAAAGCCTGAGCCAGAGCTGGGAGCCGACAACTACCCTCGTGTTCCCTGCCCCGAAGCTCACATCCTTCCACTGCTGCCCAAATTCACCCTTTATTAATAGGGTTGGCCTCTCCACTCACCCCACTCCTACATGAGCCACACTGCCCCTCGACTGGCTCCTTGTGCACAGCTGGACCCTGCAGCCAGGTCAGAGCTGTGTCCTAGGCTTTACAATGCTAAGCTTTCTAAAGTCGTGGTCTGCAGCCACAGAATTCAAATATCACACTGACTGAAGCATCTGATTGAACGGTAAATGCTTACATTTAGAAAAAGTAAAAGACACATTGCCTTCCCATTCCCCTCAAGAACCTCCCCGTCACTTCTAACACACGCATCCCTCGCTCCTGCCTCTTTCTGCAGCAGTTCTGCAAGTGCCCTTTTGTGTGTGTCTTCAGTCGCAGTGTCCTGGCTGCCTTGAAGTCCTCAATCAATACCAGGCATTGACCTTTCCTGCTCACTTTGACTTCGGGAAAGAGCCAGAAGTCACAGGGTGCCAGATCCAGTGAATGAGGTGATGAGGGCACACCTTCATGTTTTGACAGAAACTATTGCAAATGGTTGATTAATAAGAGGCAATCAAAAAGCACAGTAAAGGTGTAAATAAAAATATTTACTACAGTAAAAGACACAATGCCATGAATCCTGAAAATTCTCCCTCAATGGGACCACATAACCCCATCATTCCTAGTAAAGTGTCTTTTACTGTAATACACTCCTAAACATTCATTGTACTTTGCAATCGTCCTTGGTACAGATACTGGGGTGCGGCTATGTAACTACCATTTCAGCCTCAGCAGCTGCAGGTTGCCCTGGGGGCTGGTCCTGGGACCACCAGATTGTTACTTTATCCAGAAATACTCTTCCGTGTGTTACTTGGCACTTGGGCAGTGAACACTTTCGCTCCTTTTAAATTCTTACCACCCCGATTTCAGCAGTCATCAGCCTCTGACCTGTCCTCTCTGTGCCAGGTTCAGTACCAGGCCATGGGAAAGAAGTGGTCGCCGTGCCTGTGCAACCCTCAGCAGCTCATCCCTGACTGTGCAGACTGAGAAGCATCGTGGGCAAATCCAACTGCCTCTGCTGCCTGGGGCCATGGTTCCACCTGTCCCCGGGGTCCCTCGGGCATAATCTCCAGTGGCCAGGTTGTGTCTGTTTCCATCTGTCTTTCCCTCGCCTTCCTCTGGCACCTGGCGTCAGTAATGCTCTAAGCTAATATGGTGCCTCTCTGCACTGCAGATCTGCAGGTAGGGCTCTGCTGTTGTCTCTCGGAACCTAAATAGCATCCCTGCCCCGAGAGCGCTGCAGGGCCCCCGTCATCTGCGTGTCCTGCACTCTAGGCAAATGAGCGACGCTTACACTATGGCTTCTGTTCCTTTCTGTTATTCTTCTGCCCATCTGTGTTGGCCTTGGTCTTATTCCTGCAGTGTCCTAGGCTTACTTGGCATTCACCACCCATCCCAGTCAGTGGGGAGGACCCAGAAGAACCTCATGTCATCAGGTCCATAGCTGCAAGCCTCTCAGCATCATCAGGGTACCCAGCTGAGGTCTAGCTCACATGCCTTGGACTTGGCTAGAAAGAACCCAAGGGACAATCTTGGCCAGCACTGCCCTAAAGGCCAGTAGGCAGACATTAGACTTACATTTCCCCCAATTTAGAAACAAGAAGAGGGTATCTACTGGGCACTTCTCAAGGAGTGATCTCTGCTCAGATTAATCACTGTTCCCCCTCTGTGCACACAAGTGTCTCTTTGACAGTCTACAGCAGAACCCTGTCCAGGGCTGGGGGACCTGAAGCTCACTGCAGGGGGCTCAGAATTCACATTTCTTGGAACCCAAGTGACAGGAACCTGTTTCCAAGCGCATTCCCTTCTGGCTACAGAAAACCTTTTCTAAAATAATTGGCAGGATCAGGGTGCACTTGCTGTGAGTCTTCCTGGTGACCAGGCAACTTCAGAGATCAGGGAGGTGCCCCTGACTCACAGGGAGAACCTGTCTCAGGAGAGTCCACATCTGGATATAATGCCACCTCCTCGCTCTGGGGGACAGCAAAGTGGGCCCAACAGCACTGCTTCTAAAGGCCCACTGGGTCTGAGCTGGGAACACCTGCCCAGGACCTTCTGGCTGTGAATGTGGGGCGGAGGGGCTCCGGTACCAAGAGGTTGCATCCTGAAATGCTGACAAATGTACCCCCTACCAGCTCTGCCCTCACAGGACATCAGTGCCCCTGGGGGATGCAGCCAGCTCTTCTCATCTCTCACTTCCCACACCCTTGGGATACCTTTGAGATTCCCCTCCGACAGTGCAAATTCTCTGTTAGGTTGATACACTGAGTCAATCTAAGAAGTTGAGAAGTTTAACTAAGAGACTCAGCGGGGAGCCAAGATCCTTACTCTGTAAATACCCTCATCCTGTGCAAGAGGAGAGCACAGAGATTTTGTGAGTGCTATACCCACCCTGGGTTGGGGGTAGCCTGTGTACAGTAAGATGGGGAATAAGAAGCTCACCCTTGCCCCCTTTTGCTCTTGCTGCTTTTGCTGGCTGTTGCCTTGAAGTGTTGCCCCAGTGCCACGCCACCCTGCCTTGGAGCCCACGGGTTATGGACAGAAACCTCCACAAACAGTGAGCTAAATAAACCTTTATTTTGAGTGTCAGGTATTCTGTCCTAGCAACAAGAGCAAAGTAACAAGACATTCCCTCACACCAGTATCTTTTGGGGAGGCTAGTCTTCCAAACAAAACTCACAGTCTCCTTGGGACACGTTTTCCAAGAGGGGTGCTATGAAATGCTCCAACCCCAAACTTGGGCCTCCTCCTTGCCTAACCTAATGCTCACTACCTGCAGACCACATCTCCTGTGGGAGGCTGCATCTGGGACCATGCTGCTCACCCCGAGAGCCCCCAGGTCGGCTTGTCCTCAGCTGTGTGCCCTCCTGGTCCTCACAGGTGGCCCGCAGTCCCCATTGTCCCTTGCCAAGTGTTTCAGTCACTCATCACAGTGGTTCCCCAGGACTGCCACCAGCAGGGTCCATGGCTCCCTCTGCTAGCAATCATCCAGCAATCTGTCCCTGCTCTGGCCACTCACACACCTCCCACCCCTCCTCTCCTTATCCAGTGGGGCAGGGATATCCACAATTCCAAATGTACAGCTGCAGACCCCACTCTCTGCTTCCTTCCTGTCCACCCTTCCCAACTGGGCTCAGGCAGAGCAGTGCTACACAGATTTGAGCTCCTCAGTCCCAAGATCCTGCCTTGCTAGCCCTGCACCCTGGGCATGCTCTGGAAGGAAATGCCCTCCTCACTTCCAGGAGCCACCCACGGTCTTCATTTCTCACACATGCCCTGCCTTCCAGTGTCACAGCACTTCTCACTGTACTGACTGGAAAAGTGTCACCTAACAGCAAGCATCCCGGTCCACTGTCCCCAGCCTTCATGGGCTTGACTCTGTTTCCACTTAGGTGGCATTTGTTGGCCCTAGCATGACATGCCCTGCCCAGGTTGCACCCATTGTGACCCGGACCTCTGCCCCTGCAGTACTTGGTTCTGTCCCTCTTGAAGGCACAGCTGCTCCAAAGTCTTTCCCTCTTCACTGATGTCCATGTCCTTAGTCCAGCCAGTGATGTGGCTTTGTCGCGGCCAACAGCGCCTCCCCTCCAGGGATCTCAGCAGGCCCAAGGGCCGTGTGAGTCTTAGGGGACACCACAGAGCTCATCCCTCCCTCCTGTGACCAGAAGCCATGGTGAGAGTTCATACTAGGCACCCGGCAAGGAAACCAGGAGGTGCTGGGTCCTGGAGGCCCTCAGAGGGAGAAGTCTCCCCTACCTGGTCACAGCCCATTGGCCCTGCCCAGCCTCTTCCCCCAGTATCATCCCTTTCTCTGTTGAGTGCCTATCACTTGGACTTGGCAGCTCCAGGTCCCTGCTCACCCTCTGCCCAGCATGTCACTTGTGACAGCCGGGGTCAGCAGTGGGGATCTGAGCATCCTCATCCCAGTGAGGTTTGCTGGGCCTTGCACAGTGGATGGAACTGGCTGGTGTGCAACGGAGAGGCGCTGGCAAGGACAGTGACAAAGACTCCCCAGCTTGAGACGCACTTGAGCCAGCAGCTGCTACTAAAGGGCACGGCCCCTGTTCTGGTGGGGCCGCGGTGGAGGCTGTGAAGACTGCCTGCCTAATCCCCTGCTACATACCATTAGTAAAAGACCCGATTTCTTGAGCCATGTCTCAGGGACAAAGAAGGACAAGCAAATTCCATCTGTGTGGATGTGCTGATAGAGGGGTAGGTAAGCAGATGAGCTGGTGCACATCCACCGAGGAGGACTGTGGCATGGGCCAGGGACTTGCAGAGAAGGAGACTGGTGGGGAGATGAAGTGCCACTGAGTCAGAAGGCCCAGGACTGGTGCTGAGGGAAGAGGGGAGGAGACACACGCTCATCCTGGCTGCTTCCAGGATGATGTAGGGTCATCACAGATGCAGTGCAAACACAGCAATCTCCATGATGACACGGAAAGCACAACTGGCCTTCGAAGGATCCTGACATCTGTTGTCACAGGAGGAGAAGCATACATTAGTCACCGATGGGCACTTGGTGCCCCGGGATCCAGGAAGCACTATCCCCACCCCCATCTGCAGGTTTTAGGGCTGGGGCCCCAAGGCAGGCCCAGGGGGACCATTGTGGTTCTGGTTTAGAGATGAGCAGAAACAGGAAGTGACTTTTCAGGTCAGGCTGCAGGAGAGGTAGGGACCCGTCGCTGCCTCCAGCTGACAATGTCCCAACACCATGGCCCTGGGAGGTTCACCCCAGCTTCCCTGTCAGAAGACGACAATCAGAGCTGCTGCCAGCACTCTGAGGGCTTCATTTTTGCTGTACTGGGAGCACGGGGAGGCAACAAGCCCCCGGGGACCAAATGCTTTAAGAGGGGATGCTGGGTGTGAACAGAGGCAGGAAGGAGCTAATTAATGTTCCCCAGGTCCAAAACAGGAGCACTCACAGCACCCAAAGCTTCTGTGCTCTTCCAACCCCTAGCCTGACATGTCCCTCCACCCTGACTGCAACGCTGTGAGTGCAGCAGAGGCCACAGATGCCCCCACTTCTCCTGACTGCCTACAAAGAATGCATTTCATTTTGCATCAATTACTGGGCAGTGGGACGGATGATGACGAGGACTGTTGGCAGCATTATGTGCAGGCGAGGAGACACAGGGAGAAGCAGGCCATGCCAAATTAAAAAAGCAAGCGCCTCATTTCTCCATGGCTTTGACGCAGGGACTCAGGGTCCCGAGAAGCAGGGTGCCGGGCTCGGGTGTCCCATGCATTAGTGTTGCCATTAGTTCTTCCCAATCGGGCATCAATGTTCAAACCCCTCCTCCCCATATATATAATCGGAGCCATAATGATCACACTGCAGGCTCTCCGAGGTTCGGGCTGTGAAGTATAGTCAGAGACACAGCTTCACTCTTCACTCGCAGGGCTGACAAGCATGACTAGAGGGAGAATAAAATAACATTCCGCACGCATAAATATCAAGCAGCCTGCTCCAGACTGATGGGCCAGGAATGTATTCTTAGCTATCATTCCGGCAGACAGGCCCAAGGACACTCATAACTTATTTTACAATCATTTAGTTTCAGCTCAAGTGGAAAACGTGACAACTTATCTCTGCTGACAAGATGCCATATCGAACCTTACAATTAACTCTCCTCCGATTATCTGCCCAGCCGATCATTAGCTGGGCCATTTTGATGAACTGTTGCAGGAACTCGCCTTGGTGAGAGCCGCTGCCAGGTGTGCCCAGAGGTCTCTGCTTTCTGGGTTGATCTTCCCAGCCCAGGGTCCAGCTTAGGATTCCCAGGGGTTCTGGATGTGTCAATAGGGAATTGTGGGGACCTGGAACCCTCCAGCTCTGGATGGATGGCCCGCTGGGTCTCCCAGTGCCCATGCTCCAGAGGCCCCCACCCCCCACAGCCTCCACTGGCCTGGGAGCCTGTATTTCTGTGGGTGGCCAGCCCTCTGCAGGGACACCTCTGGCCACTCTGCCTCCCTGGGCATCGAGTGGAGAGGGGATACCAGGAAGTTGCTAGAAGGAGCCACCATGCTCTAGAGCAACCGTAGGTGATTCCTGAAAGGCTGGCTACAGACTTCCTGTTTGTTTACTAAAAATACAAAAGCCTTTACAAGACGTGTTCCTAAGTAGCATGCACTTACATGGACACAAAGAAAAGACAGACAACCAGAAAGATAAGCAACAGGATGGGCTTAGGCATATGACCCCAGTCTCTCTCCTATTTCCACACACACCTTACCTCTCTGGTAGTGTTAGGTACGATATGTTATTAAAATCTTTTTTTTTCCTGGTATGAAAAGAATCTTGAATTATCAAAGACAGAGTCATTTGTGGGTGCTGGGGGGCAACTGGTGGAGAGCCAAGGCCTCCCACAAACTTGCAAAGCCATGACTGGGGGAACTAGTAAATTATAGTGCACTTGCTCTGCTCCCGGGCTGATAAGAAGCAGCTAATTTGGATCTTTAATAAGGGCCCTGTCCCTTCTGAAGCTCAGAGAGATGTGGAGGCTGGTAAATAAAGAACGGGCCACCTCTGCCACCCGAGGAAATCACAACATCCCGGGCCCCTGTTGAAAGCGGAGTGTGAAGTAGAGTTCAAACCCGCGCCCCTGCTCACACGCTTTGACGGAGCTTGCAGCAGGAGGAGGCGGACTTGATTCCACCTCTGAAGACGTTTCAGAGACTGGCATTATTGTGCGCTTCCCTTTGCCGCTCGAGCAGGGGTACACAATGTCAGAAGGGGCAGCGGGGACACAGCGGGGGGCCCATGAAGATGACAGGTGTTGGGGGAAAGGAAAAGACAACAGAGTGTTATACTGAGTTACAAAAATGGGCAGAAAGGCGTTCAATAAGGGGAGAATGGAGAGAAAACAGAGGGGAGAAGGGTTTCCTTCTCGGGCCATTTTCAATGACACCAACAGATCTCTATAAATGAAGCCAACTAAGCTGGAACATGAGAAATCCGATCTTCATTTAGAGGAAGCCCTCAATTAACGGAATGATGTTCATAAACTCCTAAAGAAAGCACGTAAGTTCTGAGTGTGAGTTGTGGTAGAGGGATTCTTTGGGGTAGGGGTGTGCAGATCTGCGAATATGCAAACACTTGTAGACTTTAAGTGGGTGACGTGTATTTATGCAACTTGATCTCAAGAAAGCCGGTTTAAAAAAAACAAAACAAAACAGGAGAAAAGGGCAAGGCTGTCGTGTTCAGCACTAGAGAACAACTGAATAAAGAATGAGGCGTCCCTGGGACAGTATTGGTAACAAGGGCTGGGGCTCCGGCTGGGAGCTGAGGGGGACCTGGAAACTGAAACAAAAGGCTGTGGGACTTGGGACCTGCAGCTGGGTTTGGGCTGGGGCCCAGCGTGGGTGCTCGGTTCCAGCCACCTGCCAGGGTCTGGCTCTGTGTCCCGTGGCAGACTCTGCATCCTGTACTGCAACCTGCAGTGGAGGGGAGAGCAGAGCAGGGGAGAAACCCCAGGTGACCACCCTCCCCTTCCCAAGCCACACTCCTCACACCTCCTACTGCTTCTCACAGGGCCATGCCTTGCTGGGCTTCTGGGTCTCTCTTCCTTCTTGCCCACAACCACAGGCTTCGGGAAGGAACCCGGGGCCTCTGAAGCTTTCCTGCCTGGCCATCATCTGATTTTAGGGGACAACAGGAAGTGTGTGGAGAGCACAAGGAACAGAGAGCATCCAAGGAGGCTCGAGCAGGGCTGCATCAGGAAGGAGCTTGTTCTGGAATGCAAGTCGGGATCTGACATTTAAGGGTCAAAAATCAGATTGCTCTCCAGTTGATTTTTCATGAAATGCAAGCGGCACCAAGCTTGAATTAATCTGGCATACTCTGAAGAGTGTAAAGGCACGCTGAGCAGGACTGTTAGGAGGAATTGAAATCATTTCAAGAGATTCCCATTTCTCTCCAGCCTTATCTCTTTTTACATAATCAGCCACAACCATTTCTCAAGTTTGCTGCTTCTAGCTGCTAAATTACAGATTCTGTTTCTTGTGGAAGGCTACCTGGCAGAGCGAGCTGGGGAAAGAGCATGCCTACTAGAAAACTCAATTAAATCAAGAAGCTAATTAGATGGTTGATCGTTCTTTGATAACTTGGGAAACTTAGCTGTTTCCATTAAAAGTCACACGGAGTCGAATTACCAATTGTAGTCCAAGCAGGAAGCAGGTGTCCTAGCTCAGCTGGAGGGCTGCATAGCCCGGGCTCTGTCCAGGGTCCTGAAGGTGTTGGCCCTTCATTCTGTACAAAGCCCAGCAACCCTCAAACAGTTGCTTCTTCCAGACCTAGGCTTGCTATCTGCTGACATCACACGGCTGACCACTGGTGTCTCAGCTTTAAGTAAATGTGACAGGCAGAAGCCCAGATCTAAAAAGGAGCTAATTCGGTTGTGACCTATTATTCCACCAATGCAGGTTAAAATGTCATACAAAGCTAAGTAATGCAATGCACGCCCCTCTCCCTTCCCACTGCCTTTTTTTTGTTTTGTTTTGCAGGGCTCAGAATCGAATCCCAGTCTCTCATATGCAGGCCAGGACTCTACCTGAGAGCTACAGCCCCAGCATCCTCATTCCCTTTCTAAACATGAAGAGCACAATGTGCTTTGGTTTGCACAATTATTTCCCTACTGCTTGCATGGATTTCAAACTTCTGACCATTAACCAGCAGTTGGATAAATTTCCCATATTAAGGGCAATTTCCAGGTTATAGGTTCGAGAAAATAAGCATGTCTGGAGCTGTGGACAAATGCTGCTAGGCTGTGAGTTCTGTGCTGCTCCCACCAGTGGTGAATGAGGAAGTTCAAACCGGTGGGTGCGACCTTCAATTCTTTCAGCCTCAAATGCTTCACCTGAGGGAGGTGACCAGAGTGGCCCTGAGCACCTGCCTCGCCCCACACCTTTTCTCCTTCCCCAGAGAATGTAGAGCCACATACGTCTCCACCATGTAACTTCAGTGTGGTGCCAGATGGACAGCTGGACAAAGACAACCAGACAGACTCGCTCTCCCATCAGGTGGTGCAAAACCAGTAACAGATAAGACACAGATCCCGGCCCAGGGCTGACACCCCAGAGTACAACCTGCACTTGGAGACCTCTACAAGGGAATGGCAAGGACTGCTATGGTCACTGCTAAAGCCCAGGCTGGCAAAGGACCACAGTAGGGCACAGAGGTCACTGACACGTGGGGTCCTTTGTCCTGAAAACCCCCAAAACACAGCTGCATGGGAGGAACCAGCTTCCCCAAACAACAATCACCCAACATAGCGAAAACTAAAGACTTCCCACACTGAACTGCAATACAAAACACAAACACCAAAAGAAGAGCAGATATTTAAGAGGGAAAGTTGTGGGAGGCGCCTCAGATGGTTTTGGGGATTTTACTATTATATCTGCCACAGTCAGATCTGGGTGAACCACAGTGGGGTCATAGACAGCGCTCCTGATGCATACAATGGTGGGAACAGGGGTCCATGCCTCCTCTGCCCCCTTCACGACCTTCTGTGAGCGATGTTCTGATGCTGTGGCCCATTCCCTTATGCTGGAGTATTTCTTTGAGTTTTTAAAAACAACTGTAGCTGTGGCCAATGTACAGCTGTGCCAAACACAGAACATGCGCTCAGTGAAAAAAAAAATCTGTTAAAAAAAAACCTCCAGAAGATTACATCATGGAAGATCATGGTGGGAGCTAGGGCTCCGTCCAGGGTCAGATAAGAACAAAATTTGACTAAAACCTTTGAATGCTGGAGGAAAAAATGTCCGGTTCACCTATGGCTATACAGAAAAGGCCCAAGGGTTTTAAGTAAGGTTTTTTGTGTTTTTTTTTTTTTTGGTCTTTTTGAGACAGTGTCTCTCTATGCAGTTCAGGCTGGCCTTGAGCTCACTTTGTAGCCCAGGATGGTCTCAAACTCACAATGATCCTCCTGTCTCAGCCTCCCGAGTGCTGGGATTATAGGCATGAGCCATCATACCCGGCTCTTAAATAAGGGCTTTAAGTATTATTTAACTACCAACTGAAAACCCTGCCTATTCCTTCTTACAATCTGAGCTCTTTGGAGAATAAATCATTAACATATTTCAATGATAAATTGAGTCCTATTTCCCACTAGGCATCACAGGTAACCTTTTGCTATGTCTGAATTCAACTGAAGGACCGTGGGTTCTTATGACAAAAGTGCTGATGTCCCCTGCGCGGCTGTGTCTGTCCCTGCAGAAATCACATTCTGTAAATATCTAAAGTAGCACCCGAGAGTCTCCGTGGCTACATGCTCCTCTCCTCAGCATGTAATGGGACCCTTGCAGTCCCCAAGCTGCGGCTGCAGGTGGGTGGTGAGGACAGCGAGATGGATCGTATCTCGGTGTCCGGTGCCCTGACGGAAGTCCTGGCCACTTGAAAGAGAGGCCCCAGTCTTTCTGCCACACCTGGCCTCTGACAATTGCCCCAGTCATGGGGCTTGAAGTTACTGAGCAGGACGCCCCTGCCCCTTGGGCCATTGGCTCCCAGGCTGCTTTGAAAGATCTGTTCCACTGGGAATTCATCCGCTGGGACCAGGGACTGAGAAACCTTCGGCCAAGCAGCGACCACCCAGAACCGGCAGGAAGATGATGCCTGAGTCAGGCCCATGATCCCGACAACACCTGGGGACTCTGTGCGTGTGCACGTGTGTGTAAAAAGCCCCGGGATATCCTGATGGGACAAACAACTCCTTGTGCCTACGGAGTGGAAGACACTGTTTAGGGTCCTGAAGAAACTGGAGTACAACAGAATACTAAGGTTTTTAAAACACAGGGGAAAAAATACAGCAAAACCATTAAGAATCCAATTTGAACTGTGTACTGCTATAGACTGATGCTGAATGCAGAGGGACCCAAAATACGATCGCCCAAATCTGCACTCACTCCTGCTCGGGTACCGGGGAGACCTTTAGCAATGTAAATATTCATGACTAGAACAGTCTTTAAAGAGCCCCCACACTTCAATGTGAGGTTCTGTTGTGTGGCGTTTCACAGAGGTGTGAGGCGATTTCCTCACTGGCCCAGGGAGGGGAGCGTGTCTCCACCGCTGTCCTGGGATCTCACTAACCTGCTCCTCGCAGTGACTAAGGACTGCACTGCGGGTTTCGCACAGGGGGTGGGGGTTCCGGATTTCCAGCCCAGTGTCACTGATGGCAGCAGCACATTCCCTTGACGACACCCTGTGCTGGAGTGCAGTCTGTTTTGTAAGGTGGCAGTGGGAAAGATGAACCTAAGGGCCGCTCACCTTGGCTGCATGAGTACAGCGCACAGTTATACTGCACAGGGCCTCCCAGGTCACCTGGGCACCAGAAGGTGGGGGGCAGGAGGTCTCCCACATGGGGAGGGGGTTCCATTCCTGAAAAGCTGCTCAGAGCATGACCTTCTAACCACTTCTTCATTTACCCCTAGTACCACGCGACCCCAACTAACTCGGTCGCTTGGGGAAGTGTCATTTTGACCAGTCGATTCTGGTTTTGAATAAATTTGGTTAAATGGTCATTTTTATATTTCCTGTTATATCATCTTATAAATTTAATGAAAAAATCTAATTCTTGGTCATCTTTTATTTAAAAATTGGAGTGGTCAATGGTTAAAGTAGTTTAGTAACTATCACTAGGCCTGGTATAACACACCTGAAATCCCAGCACTGGAGAGGCTGAGGCAGGAGGATCAGTGTGAGTTTGAGGCCTGCCTGGACTACAAAAGGAGACTGTGTCTCAAAACAAACAAACAAACCAAAACACAGAATTTTGATAATTATAGACATATGTGTTTTTCTCATTTTGTCTTTCCCACACAAATGAAAAACCAGAGTATAATATCTATAATTAATAAAGATGCTTAAACTAGGATTAAGGGCTTAGTGATAGAGGGTTTGGACAGAATGTTGGAAGCCCCAAATTCAATTCCTAGTGCTGCAAAAACATCACACCACACAACATGGCACATAACTGTAATCCCAGCTCTCTAGGAGGCTGAGTGAGGCAGGAGAACCAGAAGTTTGAACCCCGGGTAATTTAAGTCTCACTGAACTCCTATTTCAAAATATAAAAAGGACTGGGAAGTAGCCAGCACAAAGACCCTGGGTTCAATTCTCAGTGCAGCAAAACAAACAAAACCAATTAACCAACCAAACTATGAAAACCAAAACACAAACCTCCCAAACCAACCCTTCCCAGTCAAAACCCTGCAGAATTACATTTATTTTGGCAAACAGCAATTAATAATTCACTGTTAATCCACACCAGACAATTCTTTTTATAAAGAAGGACTCAATTTGCTCTGGTGACGTTTACCATATTGATTTTATCCTGGGGCTGGGAGAGGGGGGGTCCGTGTCGGACAGCCTGTATTGCATCTGTGTGAAGTTTAAAGCATTTTCTTTATCATGGTTAAAATTTGGTCAATGCACTTCAAGTCCGATCCGATCCTACTGGTTGATCTTTGGGGAAAATTGCTTTGAAATAAAAAGAAAGATAAGATTGTGTTGCCCAGAATAATAACTGACATTTTTCTCTTTTTCCTGACGTGTGGCCTGGTGCCCCGTGGCTGGGGCAGGGTCAGCGGTGGGTGCAGAAGTGAGCTCTGCAATCGCCGTCCATCAAAGCTCTGCTCTTTCTCAAGCTGCTTCCCACTGCTGCCTTTGGTACCCTGGGGTGAGGTTAAAAGCAGCCACTCCCAGGGCCTCCTGGCAGCGGCTGAGGCTGATCTCCTCCTCTGCTGCACCCTACTCCTACGAAAGGCTTCCGAGCATACATGATCCTCTTGCCGCTCCTGACATCTGTCCACACCCCCTGGTGTCCTGCTGTCCACCTTTGGGATCCTATGGTGTACCAGTTCATGGTATGGCTGGGCTGGGAAAACCTTGGAATAACAGCCAGGATAGAGGGCTTCCTAAGGGGGTGGAGGCACGGGACCAGGGTACACTGGGGCCGTGGCCAGGCCTGATGCGCATCACTATGCTTCCTATGTTCTCCAATTCCAATGGGCACCTTCCCATCTCCACTCCCTGGAGGGGAAGAGCTCCCGGGAGCAGCTTCTCTGCTGACTGTACTGTCCTACTGGCTATGGAGAAGTAAGAACTAGGTGTGTGCCCCCCTGGAACTTCAGTGTGTATGCTGATTCTAGATCTCACTCTGTGCACCCGAGGGGCTGAGGGTGGCTGTAGAGATAGGTGGCACATTCCAGGTCTGGGGGCTGCTTTGAGGAAGGCTGACCACACCTCTGCTAGGGGTTTGTGCAGCTACAACAGCCGAGGGCACTTTGCTCCTATTTGAGGAAGACAGGAACACTGGTGAAGGGAGCACGGTGCTCGTGGCCCTAACATGGAAAATGTGTACCTCCACGGAACACTCAGGCGTGCTCAGAGCACAAGCTGACCTCCTGTGGAATATTCAGGGACCCAGGAAGACTTGTTCATCTCTGAGGGAGGACAGACAGACAGAGGCATGTTAGGAACTTCTCAGGATCTCTTGGCTCCTTCAGCAGAACAGACCTGCTGCCCCTGTGATGTGCTCACTTCTGACCGGTTCTGCCTGAATACACATTCCCAGGAAAACATCACCAGTGGCACTGCACAGGGAGGCAGGCGCCTTCCCACTCATGTCTGGGGCTTTGCAAACACAAACCTGTGTGTGCAGGCTGAGTGTGCAGGCAGACGGGGTCACGCAACCTTTGTCCCTCAAAGGCAGATGAGAATCTTCAAATACAAATTAAGCCACGCACAATCTAAGTGAGTGCTAAATGGTGACCCAGGCTACTGTGGACATATGTGTCAAAGTGATGTTATTCAACATCACCAGACTTCTGGCTTCTCATGTGAGAGATGGACGCTGGACAATTGCCCGCGGTTCTGGCTGACTTGGGGAAATTGAGTCTGGATCACGGTCCCCCTTTGTCTGCCACCCCTGATCCTGTCTTGGTCTCAGATGCTGCCTTGCTCTGTCATCACCAGTCAAGGACAGCTTCCTATCACCGGCAGCAGGGATCACCGTGCTCACTCTTGCGAGGAATCAGAGTTTGAGACAGAGACTCTCTAGCCAAAGTGTGAGCAAAAGTCCTCAAAGGTCCCCTCTGGATTTGTGGTCTAAAACAACTTCAGTGAGACGAATTTGTACGTGCTGCTCAAGGCCGAATACAGAAGGGAGAAACGGGGTCCTTCCCCCATGGTTCCTTCCCCTCCACACAGATGCGTGTACACAGGGCCCCAAGGGCAGCCAACTCCCACGGCAGCTTGGTGCTGTACACTCGGTGGTCATCAACTTTGAAACTGGGGTCAGAGATTCTCACTTAAAATGAAAACAAGAGCAGGTGCAGGGGTGCACAACCGTAAGGTCAGCACTTGATAGGCCGAAGCAGGAGGACTGGCCCGAGTTCGAGGCCAGCCTTGGCCACAGTGAGTTCAAAGCCAGCCTGAACTACAGTGAGACTTTGCCTCAAAAAGAAAAAAACAAACAAAACCACTTCACAGAATAGATTCAACAACTCATACAGAGGAGCTACTTAATGCAAGGCTTGGTACATGGAAGACAGCCATTGCTTCCAGCCTCTCCAATTGGCCACCCTCAGGAAGCTTGATAGGCTGACTTGACTGAGCCTTGACAGATGCAGACACCATTAGAGGCCCTGAGAACAGAAGGGGTGAACAGGACAGAGTCCCTGCCCTGTGGGAAGCTTGACATCTGGCGGGCGCTGGGGATTGGGAGGACAAGCAGGAACAGGGTAGTGACACGAAAGTGCTGCAAAGCGCTAAGAACTGTAGAAAAATCAAAGCCGAGAGGGAAGAGGGCATGTCTGTCCCCGGTGTTGTGGTGCAGGGACTGAATGCAAGGCCCTGTGCGTGCCAGGTGCAGGTCTGTCCTGAAGCAGCATCCCTGGAGCTGGGGCAGTTTAAACCAGGCCGGCACGGTTCTGACACGAGTCAGGACCGTGTGCAGGGACAGCGCTCAGCTTTGGGTCACAGATGTCCATGAAGCCTGGGCCTGCTGAATGCTTGGGCTCTGGAATGTGGATCCCTGGGAGGACAGGCCCAGAAGAAGGAAGCTGGGTCCCATGTGCCCTTGCATGGGGAGATCGGGACCCCACTGGCGTTTCTTGCTTCACAGTCAACGCAAGGTGAAGTCTTCCCTGCCACAGTATTTGTGCCCCAAAGTGACAGGGCCAGACAACCATGAGCTGAAACCTCTGAGACTGAGTGGAAACAAACCTTCCCTCCTTACCCCAGTTACCCAGCAGAGTGACCCACAGGTGACTCCAGAGAGAGGCCCCCAAGCATGGCAGGTGACAGAGCAAGACCCAGAGCAGGCATGGCAGAGTTATGGGGTTCTGCGAGAGTGCTGCTGCGTGGGCTCACAGGAAAAGACACCTGGTGTCCAGGTGACACATGAAGCCATGGCCGTACCCTGTCCCCTTGGCATGGTCAGCAGCCAGTCTCCTTCCACTGGCCGCGCAGGTGGCCAGCAGTCTCAGAACCGCTTTTGGATGGTGTGGAGATTTGCCACAATTATGCTTTCCTTTCAGGTGACATTAAATAGGCACCTGGGATAATAGTCTGTGACACAGAGAGTTCTAATGGACTTGATTTAACTGGAAAAAGCCCGTTTTTAGGCCAAATTGGTGGGAGTCAGTAAATAACTGCACACTGAAAGGACACCTCTCTGACACTAGCGGCTTTGTGCAATATGCTTTGTTATCTGGAGGTAATGTAAAGATACAGCAAAAATTATTAGCAAAGGGAAAGAGGAGTCCAGCCCCTACCCGGAAGGAAGGGGCAGAGGTACCGCACAGGTAGATGTATGAGCCCAGGCCCCTCTAGTCCCGGCTGGCATGGCTGTCCACTGTAGGACTTGGGCCCCAGTAAGTATATTTCTCATGCTCATAAAAAGGAAAGGACCTTAAAATCACAAAATGTACTATATCAAAGAGAATTTTAAGGAAAATCACTGAGAGGGCAAATTGTTCTTTTCTTGTAAATAATTAATGTGCAGGAAGTTTGGTCTGGATGACTGGACTGCCAATACTCTAGATTCTCCAGGGGAAAGAAAGGCGGGTACCACCCTGGGCTGTGACACAAACCTTGACTTCGAGGATGGGAGGGTGTGATGATAATTCTTCCTGAATGTGTGGTAGAATGGATGCAGCAGCCTTACAAATCTCATCTGGGGGCCCGATCCGCCTGCCTTGCCGCCGCTGCCTCAGCCTCCTGATTAATGGGGGCCTGATGTGTCCCGGGACTTCAATTCCCCCCCATGCTCCCAACATAAAGGAGCCACGTACGGGGACACTGGACCAAGGCTCCCTGGATGCTCGGGAGTGAGAGGAACGCAGCAGCCAGGCAGAGGTGTCTCCGGGGAGCAGAGGGGTTGACCTCGCTTTCTTTATTAATGCAGAGCTCCGCAGAAAATGAAGACAGAGGCTTCAGCTGGCTTAAAGCTGAGGTCCCACTATTGAGAAGTTAAGTTTACAGTTACTCCTTACATACAGGAGATATTTCTCAAGTACAGTGCTCATCTCAGTGACAACTTCCGAGGGCAGCAAAGGATTACATATTCACAAACACCATGAAAAACCAGTGTCCACCTAAAAAGACATGCAGTAAGCCCGTTAACTTGACGGCAGCTTTCACATGGGAGCTGAATTCCTGAACTATAGCCAGATGACGAGATCAGATATCAGAGCTGCAAGACGCATTTACTAGTAAGCAAGCTTATGCCTCCGAGATTCTGCATTTTAAGTGTAATTACAATTGCAATGCTGCAAATAAATACACAGTTTTAGAGGTTCTGAAATACATATAGAAATACTTCCCTGCAAATGCACTAAGACTTTAAAAATCCCACTGCAGAAATAATGTAGCAATTAAAACAGCATTTATAACTAAATATGTTTAACATGCTTCTCCACATAAAAGGATAAAATTTTAAGTCATTTTAAATAACCATCTGCCTCTGTGCCATATAAAATTTTTAGTATCATTGTGTAATTAATATTAATATCACTTTCTGTTAATAATCTTATCTGTCAGATAATAAAGCAAAGATCTAACACACGCTATGTGTTAGATCAGGGTACAAAGCCAAAGACACAAACAGTGATGAAGAAAATGCATGGTGGGTTTGTGCCTGACCCCATGGGCCATGCAGCTGTCACTTCCCTGTGTCTGTTGCTTCCTACTCATGTTTTTTGTTTTGTTTTGGTTTTTAAAGTGACCTCCCCAAATGCTTACTCCCATCCCTTCCTTTTTTCTTGGTACCTTAATCTCTTCTTAAAAGTCTTTTTGGTCTTTCTCCTTTCACATGTATTTGCGAATTGAAGACAGGACGATGGGTGGTTGGAAAAGCTCTGACCAACTTTATGCTAGTAAGTGACAGAAATGACTGAATTTTAGGCAAAGTGCAGACACACAAAGTGAGCATCTTTTGGGCCTTGGAGTAATATCAAACCGTGCCCGGACCATACTGTGTTGCTTAAAATCGGGTGTTCTAAAGCTGCAGAGATCACTGGAAGTTTTCCTTCCAGCTGAAGGAGCAGCACACGTCTCTGATCATCCTTCATGCCACTCTACCTACTTTTGATTTGATGCCGGGGTAGTAACCAATGCTGTCTGTCTTTAGAAAAAAAAAAAATCGAAAAACTCAGCTAAAATGTTGAGACAAAAAAAAAGTTAAATACCTTTGTAAAATTTTAGACTTGTGTATTTTAGGAAACTTAGAAAGTTTCAATTAATATCACATTGTTGTGTTAGGTCACTGAGAAAAGGCTCGACCCAAAAGTGGGCCACATGGCTGAGAAGAAGGGGCTGTGAAGGGTCTCTCGAGATCTACAGCTTCCAGAAAGGGAGGAGCCGCTGGGGGCCTAGGCTGATTGAGGAGCTCCCTTGGGCCCCTGCCCATGCCACTTACAGAAAACAGGCACACAGGCTCAGAGTGACCTTGTGGGATTGTGTTACTGCTCTCTGGAGCTGCTAGGTCTGTAGATGGCTCCAGGCTGCATGGATACTCCTCGCCCACCAGCCATGGTGTATGCCCTTCCTCTGTGCACACAGCACAGCAACAGCTCTACTGCATTTCTCAATGGTGCTGAAGGCCAGTGCCTATGTCATCTGCTCCAGGTTGCTCCCCAGTATATCTCAGGGCCCCACTGCACAGAGAGTGCTTACTGTGTAGTATCTGAAGGTAACTGCTTCCAAGACCCTTTAGTGACGACCAGGACGCAGCCACTGTGTGGGCAGCAGTGAGCTAGCTGCCCTCTAGGGTAATACTCCCTCCTGTCCCTCCAAGGTCTCATGGGTCCTGCTCTTCCTGTGAGGTCCCGTGCCACGCGAGAGGAGAGGGTTCAATGAAACTTCAGGCCATGTCACTGCTTGTGGTGGTGGCATGGTTACCTCTTGGTCACCGTGTCATCATGCTGTCTGCTGGGAGTGAGGTCTGAGAAGCTGGGTTCATTGGAAGCTCACTGCAGACAAGACACTGCCATGGGCTACCTCCATTGCTTTCTCACAGAAGCAACTGGCTGCCCCCTACCAAGCTCAGTGCAGGAGGGATGGGGACAGAACCACAGCCCACAGAGGCAGGGCTGGCTTTCCTGACCTCCAACCACTCAAGCTCTGGGCCAGATCACGCTGTGCATAGTGTGATACATATCAGCACTCCTGACTGCTCATTAGATCTCACAAGTGTGATGACCCTTCCCAATGTGACAGCCAGTACCACTACAGGGGAGACAACGTCAGCCCTGACTGAGAGCTGATGGCCTGGACGCAGATCTGGAACATCAGGTATTTATATCACACCCTGCATCCTCACCACCGTTTGTTTCCAGCCATTTCTAGGTTTCTGTCCAGCAAGGGTGGAGGATTAGTGGCCTTAGGCATGAAAGCCATTGCTTCCTGCTCTGGGAATTGGGCAGCATCTGAGTGTCCTGTTTTCCTGGGTCAGCGGCCATGGCTGGAAATAGCTGATAGGAAGGAACTAAGCAGACGAAGTACAAAGTTTCAACATTCTGATCAGGAGGGGAAAGAAAAATCCAGCTCTCCACCCTGTGGCCAGTTACCCCAGGAAGCTTCTGCTTCCCCGTGGCCACATGCCGAGAAGGAGAGGCAGGCTCTGCAGAGAAGGGAGCCCAGGTCAGCCTTTTAATTAGGCCCACTCGCCTGGAAAGCGGAGCGGCCCCCCAGCGGCTGAGACAGGAGTGGCCAGCTCTGAGAGATGAGAGCGCAGTGGCCCCTTAGTGCAGGGCTACCCTGGGGGAAGGGGAGGAGTTGATCAAGGGAAGAGAAAACGTCTGTCTATTGCTAGGGTGATGCGGATCCTTAAAGGTGAGCACTAGGAAAAGACAAATCATTTCGTGACGCTAGATTTTAACTCTTAGCTTTCCTTCCTCCTTGAGTGATAAGAGCAGAGGGAAAACAGTACAGACTTGGGAATCAGAAACACCTGGGTGTGAGTTTAGACAAATTAGGCAGTGTGCAGTCTTAGTTTCTCAGCCTTTGTGAAATGTAGCAGACCAGGATACTGATTCCCAGGAAAGAATGCCAGATGTGTTGTGAAGGCGATGTCATGTCTCCCTCCATGCCGATTAAAGTTGGCCAGCAAATGAAACCACCCAAGAGGGACTGGGAGCATCACACTACCACCACCTGCTGGCCATGCACTAAAATTGTCAGTATAGCCTCCAGGCAGAAAGGAAAAAAATGCTCTAATTATAAAAATTAAAATTGACCTTCGGGCAGTCCGTGTCTTTGGACCCCACCGTTATGGCATGCCTGCTGTAACTGCAGTCTCAAAGGCAGAGTTGCTGACTTTTCTTGGGTCTGTTCTATGGGAAGGGAGTAACGAAAACCAGCATAGGAGAGGCAGTTAACAGAGCTGAGATTCATGTTTCCTAACCCCACTGTTAAAATGGCCAAGCGAATCATTTCCATCTTGGGAAAAGATACTGGAAAGTTCTCAGAACTCACACGCTTTCCACTCAGGTTCTGCTATCTAATAATTAGAGGTAGCAGGAAGATGCATGATGAAGCAGTTAGAAGGAAACACGCCATACATAAAGCACGCACACGGGCTGTTGTGCACACACACACATGCACACCTGTGAGCGGGCAGGCGGGTGGCGCTGCTTCTATGGGGGAGAAAAGCAAGGTGCTTGGCTCCATGAGGAAGAGTAGGCAGGTGGCCCAGCGGGGGCAGCAGGGAGCAAGCTGAAGCACGATGCTGGAGAATTACTCGAAGAAATGCTGTATCAAGTGATGCTGGCAGTGAGGCAGAAGATAAACTGCTGGACTGAAGCAATCGGAGAGGGGGTGGAGCTATCAGAACAACCTGACAGTCAAGAGGTGGGAAGCACAGCTGCCACGGCAACAACAGCGGAGGCCATCAGCCAAGGCTGGCGTTTGAGGAGGGTGAAGGGGTGGGGAGCAGCAGCCTGGTCTAATCCGACACATGGCAAGCCCGACAGACAGAGGCTGCACCCCCTGACATCAGCGCTGGCTCTCAGCGCACATGAGATGCTCCCAAAACACATCTTGCCTCGAGGTACAACTATGACATCCTAGTGTATGACAAATGGCCCCAGGGGGGCCCTGCTTCCCCAGGAGTGTTACCCCTTGGCTCCTGCTTCTAGAGAAAATGACCTGCACAAAGCATGATTAACCAAGAAAACAAAATGATAAGCTTCCAGTAAGATCCAAGAAAACCCTCAGCCAATAGCTGCTGCAGAGATAATTGTTCTGAATCTATCAATAAAGCTAAGCTGCCCTTTCATTGACTGCAAACACCAATTTCTTTCACCCAGGATTATAAGTTGGTGTTCTCGGGCTCACTCCTGCCATTACGGTGATAAACAGTTTAAACCACAACAGCATCTGACATGGAGATCAATTCTGGGCCCATAAAGAATCTACACAAGAGGTTCTGGGACAGGAATTTACAGCCACCAGTTTTTATTCTCTCTTGCTGCAAAAATTACTTCTGTCAAACACTTAGGAGAGTGAGGAAAAATCTAAAAAAATTAATTTTTCATGTACTACTGGAGCAGCCCTTTTCAATGCAGAGGCACAAGATGAATATGTTCTGCATTTAAAAAATTACGCCAAGCAGCATGGGGTACTTAGCGCGAGTGCCAGCCAATCCTCTGTGTTGTGCGCAAGCCAGCAGACGGCAATTTGAAACCCTGAACGGAGCTGTCGGATTTTCTCTAAGGGCAGATGCGAGGCTCATGTTAGCGATGCCAAATTATATTAGACATTTAATTTTAAACCTCAGGTACTTAAATGTAAAACCTTACAACAGTAATAGTCATAAAGCAGTGGGGCATTCCATTTCACAGAATGGATTCTTCTTTCCTTCTCCTCTTAATTTAGCCGGCACCTCCTGTTTCCTGGGCAAACACCCACTACAAAGTCATCTATCTAATTAGGAGGTGCTCCCAGCTGCTGGAAGGCCGGGGCCCCAGAGGGTCCCTGGGTATCAGGGGAGGGGTAGGAGGGGTTGCAAAGTTCTCTAGAGCCCAGGTCTTAGTTTCACTTGGATGTGGGGGCAGAGAGAAACTGAACCATAATGCTGCTGTTAGTATTAGGCTTCATGATAAAACCGGTGACAATGGCGGGCATACGAGCAGTTAGGGCCAGGTCTATTCCAAGGCTGTGTAGCTTTTCCCTTTGCCTACTGGCACAGTAAGTTCTTCTGACTGTGAAATCCAAAGATGGGCAAGGGCTGCAGGGGGAAAGACAATGATTTCAAATGGAAGCAGGGAAGCTTCGGTGGCCTGCACCTCGCATGGGACAAAGCAGCCACTCCTGTTGGCTTCTGGGGTGATTATTCTCCAAGCACTGCAGGCCATGTATATGCAAAGGCCAAGTCTTGAAGTCCAGGTGTAAATACATCAGACCCCGGGATGAGGCAGTTACTAGAAATAGCTGGGGATGGGCCACTGAAGGCAGGACATAGGGATGTGGCTGGTGGGTGTGGATATGGCCTGGGCAGCTCCATTTCTTGTCAAGGCCCCAGGAGAGGCCAGAGGCCGCCTGCTCCATGGACCACACTTAGAAAGGCGAGGCTTCTGAGCAGTGGATCTTGTTCTTCTTTTTTTTTTTTAATTGGTACCGGGGATCAAACTCATGACCACCTGCTTGCAAGGCAGGTGCTTATGCCATTGAGCTAAATCCGCAGCCCCAGAGCAGTGGTTCTCAAATGCTGGCGTGCAACACGGACCATGGCACAGGCTTGTTGATACACAGGTTCACACTTGCTGGATCCAACGGGTCTGGAACTGGGCCTGAAGAGTGTGCACTGCTGAACAGTTCCAAGGACGAGAAGGAAAAGCTGAGGTCTGAGTCTGAGTCCTGGCTCTTAGTGGCTGCTCCTAAGGAATATCTAACCCTTTGATGCGGGCTTCCTACTAGAAGGACAGTGACAAGAAGAGTCCTTGCTCTGTGAGAAGAAAGGAGATTAAATCCACCTGCGCCTCCATCAGTGTCAGCTCCTACCATCACATTACTGTTTATCCTTTCCAGACATACACTGGGTAGGACACACTCTCAGTACAGGCCCCAGGAAGACCCCAGTAAAGGGTGCAGGAAAGCATGCCTGAGTGCCATTCCACGCTCCTGGGTCCTTGCTCTCCGAAGTGTTCTGAATAAGACGCAAATGGACCTGGCGGTTCTGGCCTCTTGATGCTCCTCCCTCGTCTTCTGCCTCTTCTTTTTGGTCACACTTGACTCACGTGTTTCACTTTATGGAAGTTCCTTAGCTGCTGCGTTTTTCCTTTACTCCTCTGCGTCTTTGCCCAGGTTGCCCCTCGGTGCTTATAATAACTTTTTCCTGCTGGTTTTGTTTTGTTTGGGACAGGGCCTCACTCTGTAGCCCAAGCTGGCCTCGAATTCCTGGGAATCCTCCTGTCTCCGCCTTCCAAGTGCTGGAAATAGAGATGTGTACTACCACATCCGGCTTCTTCCCACTCGTCTGCAGGGAAAAATCACCTGGTTCTTTCAGTACTACTGGAGTATGATCCTCTTTGGGAAGATTTCCTCAAACTCTTGGGTCATGGCTTCTCTTCATCCCACGGCAGACTGACACCGGGGTGGCCAGTGGCTTGGCTTTGGTCTCTGGTGTTTGTAGCTGTAGTTGCATAAGGTCAGGGAGCTCCTGGGTCTCCAAAGGACACTCACATGGGGTCCTGCACTGCTTTGCAAATCTGAAAGCAGCCTTCCCACCTAGGGGACTTTGGTCCCCTATCAACATGAATGTGAACATCTGTGTAACCAATTTTCATGGAAAGTGACTTCCGGCCACACCGAGGGCCTGGCAGTGCAACACATCCCTGGGTAGCTACACATAGCTCTCAGCAGGAAGAAAAGTCACCCTGCGGACCTTTACCAGGTCTCTGTGCAAAGGAAAATCTGCACCAAATGGATTGGGGGCAGATTAATGTTACCACATGAACTGTACAGAAAATACTGGGAGTGAAGAGGTGGCAAAGATTCACAGAGTTGGTCTCTTTCAGGAACTCATTCTTTGTTTTTCTGGGTACCAGGAATTGAACTCAGGATGTTGTGCTGGCCAGGCAGATGCTGTGCCACTGAGCTCCATCCCTCTGATTCCTCTCTTCTCCCCAAAGACAGCCCCTGTGAGGATTAGGGGAACTCCAAAGCTGAGGCTCTCATCAAAGGCTCAGTGCCTCAAGGACACGGACACAAAGAGGGACCAGGTCTGGGAGTGCAGCTGCATACAGGGTGGGACCTGGGGGTCCTGGCTGGAGCTCTCACTGCCCAGCCCACACATCCAAGGTGGCTGTGCTGGGGGAGGCAGCGGCAGAACGAAACTGTACTGGACAATTGTGCTCAGAGACTGCGCGGTACTTGAAAGGGAAGTAATGAAGTGTGGGGTATGTGGCCAAGCTGCTCCTCCCAAGCAACATGACCATGAGGAGAGACAGTCGCTATTCAGTAAGGGAAGCAGGTGCCACAGGTGGGGCCTGTAGCTGGTGACTCCTGAACAGACAAGGAAACTGAGGCTTGGGAGGGAAGCGACATGCAATGTCCATGGATGTGGTTAACTGTTGATAATGATCTAATGCTCCACGGGGACCTGAGGTCTCTCTGGGATGCCACAGAGAAGGGAGAAAGGCCGACAGAGGCCCTGTGGAGAGGGGTGACAGCTGCTTGTCATCTATCAGTCTTCTCTGGAGCAGGCGAGGAGCCTAGCTGGAAGGGGGAGTGAGCTGGGCCAGGCTGCCGGGCAATGCTGCACCTCTGCACACTTGGCCTACAGCTGTTGCCACCAAGACCAACTTCACTCCACCTTCTCCTCCCCCTTCCTGGCCTTGTGGTGTCTACTCCTGTGGCCTATGCATGGCCACCACATGGGAGTATCTCGGAGCAGCAGAAACCGGGACGATGTTTACCAACGCTAAAGCCCGGCCACAGCAGCTGCTGGGTCTACAGGGAGGACCTGATGCTGAAGTTTTTAATTAAAACATATGATGTAAAATTGCTTGGAAGCCCTGTCTGATAGATTACGTACAACAGTGCAAATTCCTTTAAATACCGGTGAGCAGGCCACAGACAAAATGCCACCGGCAGAGCAGGCTGCAGCCAGGCGGCAGGTATGCCCTCCGTGCTGTGGGGTTCATGTTTACACATGTGTGCTAAGACGGTTTCCAGCGTGCACCTTTGTCCCCCCCCAAACAGGAGCCACTTTGTCCAAAAATGTGGGACAATGTATAGGAGCAAGGGATTAAAGACAAGATGCCCTAGAATTTAAAGGGTGCACTAGGAGCCCCTCTAGGAGCCCCAGAAGCCTGACAGGCAGAAGGAATTAGCCCTGGCATGTAAAATGTACAAGAGAGGTGGCCTGTGGGTCCCACTGAGTAGGGCAGCATGACCAGGGACGCAACAGCTGACGCTGTCCGTCAGCTCCACCATCCTATTCCTCACATGATCAACCACGCCTGTGGACTGTTTCCAGATCTGTCCACTGGGGACAAGTGTCCACTCCCTGGCCAGACAGGAAGAGATGAGACAGTGTGGATGAGGCGGCCTATCAAAGACAAAAGCTTCACAGCTGACAGGCAAGACGTAGGCCGCTGTCCTAGCAAGCTCCCCGAGGACTGGGCAGCTCAGGCACCACGCCCGGCCTGGCTACACGAGGATCTGGAGGTGGCCAAGGTCTGCGGGGTTGCACCCCCTCTTACCACTGCTGATGGCCGAGTTTGCAATGACCGTAGCCTCGCTCCACTGGTCGGCACTGGAGACTGAGTAGGAGCGCTGGTGCATGCCGTCCGGTCGGCTGCTGAAGGAGCCCAGGCTGACGCCGCTTGCCATCTGAGACCCAGATGCACTAGTGACATTCCCTAGGAATAAACAAGTCAGGTGAACACCACGGCGATCTGCAGGGCACAGAAGCCAGCACGAGTTAAGTCTACGGGGCCTCAGGCTGGCATGAGACGGAGGGGCCACTGGAAGCCACCGGTGTTCTGCCTACGTGGCCACGAAAGCATCACATGGCATGTGATTGAGAGGAGCAAAGCTGTGAGGCAAAGACGTGGTGGCGCTTGACCGAGTGGTATCAAGGAACCTGGATGGCTGTGCACAGAGCGATCCCAAAGACGCAGACCCTGTCACCATCTCTCTCTAACGACAAGAGACGCAGCCAGTCCTGGGCAGGGAGTCACCACGAGGCAGGAGCAGGTCCTAGAGCCTTGTAGGGCCAACTCATCTATGGGACAGCATGGGTTCACCCACTGGGAGTCAGCTGTCTGGGGCCAGACAGTGAGAGTCAAGGTATAGCTACGCTTAGAGACCAACACACACCAAAGTCCCTGGATGTGTTGTGCAGAGGTGCAGATCCTGACCAGAGAGTTTTCTTTTAACCTTGAGAAGACTGAGCAGAAGAAAAATAACCTTAGCAACTTCCGTGAAAAATGATTCCACTGCAGACCTGATGATTTGGATCAGTTGCTCAACACTGACATGAATTATTACCCGGTCACGCTAATTGTAGACTTCAAAATATAAGGAAGAGCCTTCCTCTAAGGCTCTTGCTGCTTGGGAATCACTCTGGGATCTGGGTGCAACGATTCAGAGTATTGAGTTTTTTTTTTTTTTTTTTTTAACTTTCCTCCAATTGTTTTAGTTTTTCCTAAATCTGGCCAATTACCAGAATTTCCTGCGGAGTTTTATAAGAATGGAGGCCCTACAATCAGCCTTCCGATTTTGATTCAGAAGACATGGGGCTGGGGGTGGGAGAATATGCAACTTGGACAGCATGCCAGAGGTCCGAACGGCAGCGAGGGTAGGAACCAGGGCTCCCCACAAAACAGGCCCCCTTGGCGGATCCGGGCAGCTCCAGAAGTCACAGTAGTCACTCACGGCAGTAGACAACAGCACAGTCATGCAATTAACAAAGATACAGAGTCTCGCTATTAAAAACATAGGTCCCTGCTTTGGAAAAGTAGAAGACACTTGTTTCATGCCGTTGTGGGCATCAGATACACTCTGAATAACATAGGGAAGTTTGTCATCCACAGGTCTCTCTGATTCCAGAAAAAAGCCAGAAGTGACATGGGAGGCTGGGAAGACCTGAAAGCCATGGACCCTTTCGCTCACACAGGAGTGATGCTGCCTGAGAACTTGCCAGAACCCTGTACCCCAGGCTTCCCAGCTCCTGCTTCCTGAGCCACCTCTGTGATCCGCGACAGAGAGGACCTGCTACAGAGCTCAGGTTATTTGAAAAACAACCCAAGAAACAACAACTACAGCTGGATCTCTTCCCCCTGCAAAGTGCTCTTCATGGAGTTAATCAGATGGGCAAAGTCCTGGCTGCAGTCCAGGCTTTGGTCTGGCCCCTCCCTCTTGGTGCATTATCATCAAGGGTGCACCCCAAGGGTTCCTGAGAGGAGCACCCCATGTGGCTCCCATACCCCTGGGTGCCACCACTGAGCCTCCTAGAGCTGCCCTCTGGGTGTGGTGAGTTGTTCCACACTCACAGAAGCAGCATCCTGAGGAGGTGCATGGCAATTGCGTCTGCAGGGGTGTTACACTCCCTGGGTTCACCCTGTACCCTATGCCCTGCTCCCCTCTGCCTACTCCCCACCCCTGGCACCACATTGGCTATATCCATGAGCTCCAGCACCCCTTCCTTCCTCTGCAGCTCAGCCAATGGGTAGCAGAGCAGGAGGACCACAAAATCAGGTGTCAACCCTGGCCTTTCTCCTGAGTGTCCCCTTGGGTGGGCCGTGTGCTTCCCCACTGGCCCATTCCTGCTAGCCCTGCTGCCCACCTTGCGCCCTGTGCTTCTCTCTCCCATGGGACAGCAATGGTACATGAGTCCCCATCAGGACAGCTCCCGAGAGCGGCGCCCTCTTCCACCTCACAACTTCCTAACAGACAGAGGCTGATATTTTTACAGTGGCTTCAAGGGAAAGGGAAAGATGGTTAAAGAATTAAAGAGGAACAAGAAGCTAGATGATTGCTCTTTATGGTGACCCTGGAGGCCATGCACTCCTCCTGCCTGCCCGTCCACATTTGCCATGTGGATAAAATGCCAAGGAGAGGACATTCTCCTCACTGCAACACCCACCCAGACCCTGAGAGGTCAACAAGTGTGGAACCTGTCCGTGGATAGCTCCATCTTCCTCTCAGTGACACTGAAACTTGCATCCAGTGTTTTCACAGAGCTGCATCCCCAGCCCTTTAAAACAATTTTTTTTTGAGACAAGAGTCTCTTTAAGTTGCTAAGTTGCTCAGATTGGCCTCAAACTCATGATCCTCCTGCCTTAGCTTCCCAAGAAGTGTACACTACCAGTTTTAGGTTGACGCAACAGCCAGCCATCTGAAATAAAGTCCAAAATAAAGTCCAAAATGACTTTATTCCAAAATAAAGTCATCGCCTGAGTGTGCCCACCTTCTGGTCCATGATGACAATGGGACACTTGATAGCCACCCCTGCCATCTCCCTTCCTCATTCCTTCCTGCAGTGGCTCCTCAGGACACCCCGTCCAGCAACCTTCCAAAACCTTGACAAGCATAGGAGAGGATCTGAGTGCATTGCCTAGTAACTATGGAAACAAACTCCAGAAAGAAGGCGTGTGCTGAAGGATAGCAAGTCAGGAAATGCAGATACCTGGGACAGAGCTTGTCTTATGGGTCCAAGGTCTTGGAATGAAACAAGATATCACGCTGCTGAATCGCAAGGGTAAGGTCCTAACGGTGTACGACATGAAATTGAAGCACAAGCCCTGCGACACGAGGTCGGTGGTGGCGCAGCTCTTAGGTACGGCTCAGTGCCTGCCTTATGTCTCCAAGAGAGCAGGGAGCACCCTGGCAGGCCTGCACATCCCTGCCACCTTGCTGCTTAGGTCCTTGGGGGGCAGAGTCTCCAGGCCTGGAGGGCCTGTGCAGGGCCCTTGCCCACCCACTCCCACTTCCCAGGTATGGGAACACAGAAATGACAGGACCGGATGTTGGCTGGATTGCTGTCCGCATCATGAAACGGAATCACAAGTCACCTGCTAAGCCAGATAGCTACGCGTGCATAGGCCTTCAAGCTCACAGATGGGTTTTAGTTTAGTAACAACCTTCCCTCCCCGACCAAGTAGAATTAAGCTAAGCGATTCCTTCTGAAAGTCTGTGGTTTCTAGCATCCCTTGGAAAATGACAATGCGAGACAGATGGGGTTCTGGGTTCGTCCTTGAAAACAATGATCTATCCCTGAATGTCAAAACCCACACTGTCAACACCTAGTCACACCTCTCTCTCCGCCTCAGCTGCAGGGTGCCACCGAGCACCCCCTGTGATACAATCGAGGAAAGACAGATGTGGAACCCTGAAGCAGCCATACCACTTGGTGGGCTATAATGCTGCTGGCCATGTGTGCCCAGTGCTGGGCCCCGGCCTTAGTATGCTGATGTGCTTTCCTTCTTTGAGGAAACCCATCAGCCAAGGAGCCCAAAAACCCTCTCATGCTGAGTGAATGTTTTTAATAACACATTTCAAAACTAATCCCGATGGATCGTTGTTCCTAGCACTCTTACACAACACGTACACACTGACAAAGTCGATGGCATGATTTCACCTCTGTCCCTGAGTGACTACTCCTTACTCCTTGGTCCTGTTTCCTGATGTGAGCACCAGCAGTATCTACCTTGGGGTCACCATACAGGGAGTCTTCAGTGCTTCTGAAAATATGTGAAGCACAGAGGGAGGTGTGAGTTTTACGACCACTGTATCCTCTCCAAGGGCTGGAGGGCTGCATTTCTCCATGAATAGTGATCCAGTTCAGTTAATGAGTTATTCACTAAGGCTGAGAAGCTGAGGTTCTCATTTGTGAAAGAAGCTGATGCCTTTATCTGATTGGCTGAGAGGTAAGGACCTTGACCTCCAGGCCATGGAAGACCTGAGTGGGTCTCCATGATGTCCCTCATGTCACTAAGATCAGCCTGATTCGATGGCTCCTCACCAGTGGAATCCACACGGCCATTAGTGCTTGATGGCGCTGGTGCTGCTGTTCTGTGTAGTTACAGACCTGCGACCACAGCTATACCTGGGAGCTAAGAGGATTTAAGCAAAAACCAGAGCTCTTGTTCCCCAGTGCTAGAATTGCAAGAGGGCTGGTAGGACCAGAGCCACAGACGGAAGACAGCAGTAGAGCTGATTCGAGGTATGAACACACCTGAGCCACCGCTCCATGCTGATGGTGTGTGAGACCTGTGGAAGCCCCTGATCCTTGGCCAACCCAGCGCCAAGCTCTGGGGCTTCCTTTCCCAGCAGGTGAGCAGCTAAGCATGCCTGTGTTTTGTTCTAGAATAGCACACTAGAGGAACAAGGTACAAAGCTGGGGTCTCTGCAACATGCAGGAAATCTCTGCTCTGTTCCCAGGGGGGGACATCGAAAGCCAGATCAGACCAGTCCCTTTCCTGCTGGCTTGGGGAAAGGGGGACAAACAACAGGTTCTCACCCAAATCCAGTCAGCATCCCAGGGGAGCCTGGAAAGGAAGTTTCTCCCTAGAACCAGGGACATTGGCTTCCCTTTGAGGGATGGACTCTGGCCCTTCCCCTCCTCTCCTCACCTTGTGGCTTGGCGGTGAATCCTGCCTCCTCTCACTGTTGACAGACAACAGCATTGCCCCCATCTTTGTTTTTGGGGACACCAGAGGCCAGAGAGTGTCTTTAGAGTAGATCTGCCCATCAGCTGGAAGAGTAACACCATCTTTCATGGCAGAGGTGGGGCAGGCTAGTTTGTGCTCCATTATACAAGAATGGGTACCTCAAAAAAAAAAAAAAAAAAAAGACAAAAAACGGGGGATGGGGATTTAGCTTAGCGGCATAAGCGCCTGCCTTGCAAGCAGGCAGTTATGAGTTCGATCCCCAGTACCGATAAAAAGGAAAAAGACAAAAAAAAAAAAAAAAAAAAAAGAATGGGTACCTCAAGCTTGGGATACCTCTGTTGTGGTCTGGATCTACAATGATCCCCAGTGGCCAGCTGCTGGGCTTTTGGGGAGAGATTGGATCCCAAGGGCACATTAACCTAACCCTAAGCCACCGATGAGCTTGCAGTCCATTGGGGCGGGGGCTAGTTAAATGGATTGGGCTACAGGGCCATGACCTTGGGGGCTGGCTGGCTCTGTCTGTCTGTCTGTCTGCATGCTAGTTACCATCAAGTAAGCAGCTCTGCCCTGCCACGCCCTGCCCACCCTGGTCTCTGCCTCATTTCAGGCCCACAAACAATGGTGCCAAACAGCCATGGACTGCAAGCTCTGAAACCATGAGCCCTTTCCTCCCTGAGCTCTTAGGCAGTCTGCTCTGGTGACGCAGAGCTGGCCAACGCATTCTCCCACAGTATCACAGTATGGGTCCTGCGTATGCTGCTTCCCCTCTGTGTAGGTCTTGGGGAGAGGCAGTGCTGATGCCTCTTCTGCCAGTGAGGCACTGTCACTTGTGCTGGCCCACAAATCTTCCCAGCCACATGGCAGGCTGACTGAGATCACAAAAGGGGACCCTTTGCTGTCCTGGTCACCCTTCATGAGGCTGACCCAGACTTCCTTGTCTCGCTGTGCTGGGACAGTGAAGGAAGGCGACAGAGTGCTCTGCCCTCAGAAAACCTACAGTCTTGTCCATGAGATGGGATCACAGGAGTGTATAAGTGGCCCAGATTCAAGGCAGGGTGACACAGAAGACCTGTGACACACTAGGGCAAAAGTGTCCCCTGCTGGAAGACTCAAGAAGGACGCTGTAGATCTCTGGGTTGAGTTAGCAGGAATTAGATTGCAGGATGGATGGAGAGAAGAGATACTCGCCCCCATCCTTCCAGGAGAACCCCAACTGCTTTCTGATGGATGCACAGAGGAAAGACATCCACACATCTCAAGTTCAATTTGTCATTATCTCCCTCGAGATTCCTCTTTTAGCAAATCCATTCAGATTAGAATTACATGTGCCAATGTGCACACATGTGCCCACCAAAAGGCAGAGTCAAGAGGTTCATGGCAGCACACTGGACATCACCAAAGTGCCCACGCACTACAGGCATGCGGTGGGACAGATACCACTGGGGGCAAAGGAGATGAAGCCCAGCTATGCAGGTTGGACAGCAGGCAGATAGCGAAAAAGGTGGTGAGCAGGAGAGCATGGGCTACTGTGGGTCTGGTCAATGGTATGGAGTAATGGGTACATCTCGTCCATGGAGTGACAAGTCCCGGAGTGCTCACCCTTGTGTAGGGGGTGGGCAGTGGCAGGAGAGGCCATAGGGCTTCCTAGGAACTGTTCGGTTCTGGATTTTTGGTTTTGTTTTTAGAGACAGCCTCATGATGTAACCTGGGCTAGTCTTGAACTCTGGGCGATCCTCTTGCCTCAGCTTCCTGAGTGCTGGGATGCCAGGTGTGTGCCACCACACTTTGCATACCTACTGCTTCTTGATCTGAGCCCTGCTCATTTGTCCACTTAGCTATAGCTTTCGCCTCTTCACTTTCTCATCCATGCCATGTTCATTCATTTTACTTCCCTGGAAGCCCTACAAAGTGTCATCTGAAGGGTCGGTGGATGCAGGCATCGGGTCAGGAAGTCTATGCAAAAGCAAGGTTTGAAACAGAAACAGTTTTTCTTGTACCACTTCCTCAGAGCTGCCCAGCCCTGAATAGTATGGGATTCTGGCTTCCATATGAAGGTGTCCCTGAGAGGCCTGTCTAGCATTTGCCTCTGCAGTCTCCCCCAGTATTACCATGGCCACACGGTTGGCTCCCTGGCCCTTCCCGGTGCAGGAAGTGTGTTCCCTTGGATACCCATCTCTGGATCAGCTGGTGCTCGCCTGGTTAGTGGGGGGCGCTCGCATTACCATGCTAATCCGTGGCGTCCCAGCGCCACCCCCTTGATATGGATATGCGTGTGCACAGAGGGCCGCCTTGATTAGTGCAAGCCTCCATGTGTCAAAAGCACCAGATTCTCTCCAAAGAATAATTTCAACCGTACTTACATCCCTACAGTGTAAGAGTTGATATGAAAAGGTACTTACCTCCACCATATGCTATTTTTCTTTAAACAATTTGCATTTCAAAGTGAACACGACATTTATATCTGAATGAATATCAGTATGTTGCCTGAACTGATCTCAAATGAGCATTCAAAAGATGCTGGTTTCCTATTGAACAGGAATGTTTTTATCCACCAAATGACATCAAAGCCAGAGTTCCTCTTTTAAGCAATAGGCTTATTACATTAAAAGCAGCCTGTTCTGATTTTTAAAAAAATATGCTCTGAAATAACAGCTTTTCATGGCATTCACATAAAGATTCATCAACGATCATTTCCTTGGAAATACAAAATTTTGTTTGCAGTACCTTCCAGCTGAGGTTTCTTTGCAAACAAGACTTAACTTTACCAAAGGGTTTAACTAGCAGAATGATATGTGGCAACTGATTTAATTAAAGAAGTCTGAAAAGAAACAAACAAAAAAGCACATAGTTCATACTGATTTTCCCTGTATACAGAGAGTGGGGGGCCCAAGTCAAAAGGAATCCTGTGAATACTGCGTGGAAAATGGACACTCATTCCCCTTGAGGAGTTATGTAATTCAAAAGAACCCCGTGAGTACCAGGGACACGATTGAAAGGACTGTACCATGCTCTCTGGAGGCCTCAGCCTCAGAAACACCTGGAGCCCCCTGTAAAGGCGTACTCTTGCTCACAAGTTCCCCGAGTAGCTCGCTGGCATTGTCAGGCCCTGCAGTGCATGGCTGGCTCCGCATCGCCAGCCTGCACCAGGCTGGCCGAGCTAGCGTGGGAGGAGCAGGCTCCCTGGCGATGCTGCTGGCAGGGGGAGGACCCGCTAAGCCAACAGTCACATCACTTCAAACCAGGCCCTGGCCATCTGCTCATCCTCTAATTACAACCCCAAAAAGTGAGATACAAATGATTCTAGTGCCCGAGAGTAGGGCTCGTTCTCTTCAGTATTTACATTGGAAATCTGTCCTCCTGGCCATGGAGGTTTAGGTGGGGAGAAGCTTTTCCCAAGGACGCATTCAGTCTTAAGATGTGGGCAGCTTTAGCTCCATATCCTGCAGTTCTTGTTTTGCAGACAAATGTAATTTAATACATCTGCTATTGAGATAGGGATCTAGGGGTGCGCAGATTACTGCATGTATTTTTTTTTTTTTTGGTGTGTTTTCCATTTTATGTTCATCGAAGAAAAGGGAACGCAGGCTCCAGACCCATCTGCAGTGATCTATGTGATAACTAGTAACTACAGCAGTGTGACTATGCTCAAAACTTGAAATCCTGGAATTAGGTCACGTCTATTTCCTCAAACGTGAGATTAGCAAATTTTATTCTAATTTTTCTCTGTTTTAATTATGATACAAAAGAATGGGAATGTATTTTGTTGCAAATTTCTTAAAACTTCTGAAAAATTATACAGATATACAAATAATGTTAGTGAATAGTCCAATAAATAGATCGACTTTTTGTTGAATATCTATATATATTTCTTAGCTGTCACTACAGAAAATATTTTGTATTCCACCTCTTTAATATGATTGTCTAACCTCTGTCCCATGGTGTTACATAATCTTCATAATAATTTTAGATGTGTAACATTGTATTATTGATGTAATGTAGATAATTATACTACTGTTGTTAAACTTCTGGATAGCTTTGGTTTATTAGTGTTCCTAATTTCTGATGACTATAAACAACACTGCAAAGGACATCTTCTGCTTTCAGATTTTCTTAGGATAGATTCTCAGAAGAGCAGCTCCTGGGACCAGTGGCATCTGTCTTTCTGACTCATGCTATGTGTTGCTGATTAATTTTCTTAATGAGCAGTGGCTCAAAGAAGATGGAACCTGGGCAACATTAAAACAATTCAGTCCATAATTTGCAAAATGGATAATAATAATGAAGTACTGATAATGAAGACCATAATAATATGCCTCATGTGGTTAATATAATGATCAAATTATGTAAAGCACTCTGTAAACGGCGGAGCCTCTGCACATACTACATGTTACTAATTTCACCGACAGTGGGTTTTCCTTTTCTCTGTAGTTTACTTTGGAGCAGAAGTGTGGAGTGGTGCAACAGTTCATCTTATTTGTGCTTAAGATTTACAAAGTAGGTATTTCCGTTACATTTCTCTCATGTCAGGCTCTCCTGTCCCCTGCCACACACATACCTGGCTTAGTGTTATGGTTAGCATCACAAGGGCTTGCCCACCTACCCCATTCCAACACATGTGCTCTTACTGGTCCTAGTCTATCAAAGGCCCCAAAAGTCAGGTGATCAGTTTTGCCAGGGTCGTCAGAGCTGCGGTTCACAGAAGGAAAGAAGGAAAGGGAACGGAAGGAAGTGCATGGGACATGACGCAGCAGGAGCTGCAGACCTTGAGTCCCAGAGAGTGCAGGTGGGGCTGGATAGCGGGAAACACCACTGGCATCCTGTTCCGGGACTAAGATTCTTCCTTGGGAAAGATGTGATGTGGCATTTGACATAATTCAAGATGAAAAAATATGCACACCATCAGATAGGTTCTCATTTAAGTGATTATGTCTAGAAATGTTTAAACATGCGTTCCCAACACAGAGTCTGACTTTGTTTCAGCTCAAAATTCATCACTGCAATGCTAGCCGCCTCTCTCATTTTGCCCATTTCACTCCACTTAAGGGTTGCTTGCTGCCTACATTCCTGAAGACCAGAGAACTACCATCCTGCTTGCTGAGCTACTACTGGCTTCTTGGTATAAGCTCAAGAGATAACAAGGTGTCACAACATCCCATGAAAGGACAGCGAAACTTAGGATTTTTTAAGCTGATGGTGAGATCATTCAGATATTAAGTTTCATTAAACAGAAAGCCTATGGAGCCCATAGCTTGTCTGCTACATGTATACTTGGTTTCCTTCCCAATAAGGGATGTTCAGTCACATGGCTCCGGGTTTAAATGATTCTTCATATGATGAACACTATAGCTGTGTTTTGCACAAAATTCATTGCGCGTTGACAGGGCTGTTGATTGGAACGCTCTCTGGCCATTGGCCCTCCAAGAAAGGACATGAGGCAGTCACATGGCTCTGCCTCCCTCAGTGGTCACCTGTCTCTCGTCTCCTCCGGTTTTAATGAAACAGCTCTTACAGAGGAACAGAATGATGATTCAGGGACAGTGCGCTGAGGAACACCCTCACTGGGACACTCCTGTGTTTCTTCACTGGCAGACACATTCTGGAGAGACCAAGCCCTCTGAGTGACTGGTAAATACAAAACAATGGGCCAGAAGACAGTTTGGAGATGGCAAAATGGCAAGATTGCTTTGAAAAATTCTCCTTCCAGAAAGAGCTGGCAGAGAGCAGGTCAACCCCAGGCTCAGGCCTGGCCCAGGAGGGCCCATCTCTCTGACCCAGTGTGAGATGCACCCAATGCCCAGGGCCAGCCTGCAGCTCTGGGAAGGCCGCAGAGACTGTTACTGAGATCTTCCCGATGCCCTCGCTTTCCAGTGGCTGCTTCCCTGCTGGCCGCCCCACTGGTCTTGAAAGCACCATTTCATCAGCGGAAGCACTATTCTTCGCCAGAACCACACTTTGGAGATGAAAAAAGTTTCTAAAGCAACTTTTATTTACTTCTAGGTCCACTGGTTACCATAGAGACGCGCAGCTCCGTGTCTCCAGCCTGCCTCTCATGTCTTCGACTGAAACCATCCAGAACCAAGTTGCTTTTGTCAGTTCTTCCAGAAAGGAACACTCCATTTATAGTTCAAATAATGGAGGAAGGCTTCCTTACATTGGAAGTGCAATTCTCATTTATTTTTGAACTGTACCCCAATGGCCTTGGCCACACGAACCCACTATGCAGGCGGTGTTATCTGTGAGACACCAAACAGCTGTCCTGAATCTTTGTGCTCGCTTTTTGTACGGCGATACCATGCCAAGGCCCCCGGTAGGTGACAGCGTGGGAAGGAAGGGTAAGGAAGGAAGAGGAAATAACGACCAGCACCCCCAAGAGTTTGCAGTGTAACGATGGCAACAACAGCGCCTGAAGCCCAGAGGGAGAGTGCACATGCGCAGACCCACTCACAGCAGCTGCAGCTGCCACCATGCTCATGAAGAGCAGGATATGACCATAGTGTTCCAGGTTCAGATTCACCCCGATGCCTGAAGTCTGCAGATAAGAGCACCCTCAAGAAACAGTATTTTCTCCTAAAGTTAACTAAATAGCCATCAAAACCAACTTCAATCAAACCTGCTTTTTTGTTTGTTTGCTTAAAGCAGTTATAGTGCAATTCTCAACCAAAAAGGGTTTCACCCGCAGTGTTCTAAGTTGCTAGGTGGTGGGGTTCAGCAGTCTGTGCATGGCAGGGGTGGGACTTCCTGCCCCAAGTCCTGAGTGTCACAAATTCCTGGTGAGCAGGGGGCAGCCTCATGTCAACACACACGTGTGTGTGCATGCACACATACACAACACGCGAGGACCAGCCCCGCTGACCCCGCACACAGCGCAGACTCTGGAGTTATTAAAATGTTTTCTAGACCATTTGAAACTAAACAAAGAAAAACTTTGTTTCTTAGAGACAACAACGGGTCTCATTTTGATGCTGCGTTATTTCTTTTTTTTTTTAATAGCTATTACCACTGTAACAGCAGCTTAGCGCCTGCGTCTGCAGTGTGAGCAGTTTTGATAAACAGCCTCTGCGGGCCACACAACAGGGATAATGTATCCTTAAGTACCGCCAATGAGCTGCCATTCTGCACAGCCAATTACTTCTGTGCGTCTGTCACTCAAAGGAAAAATGACTGAGCCCATTAGATCAAACCTTTGTCACTGTTCCTAATGCACTCTTAGGCCTCATTAATCTCCGGGAGCAGCAACAGAGCCGCCGGTGCCTCATTGCCTCCCCCGGACAGGCCCACGTGAAGCCTCTCATCTCTCCCCCAAGTGCACGCGTTAATCAAGCTCTCCTTATTGCCCCGTCCCTGTCACGGCGGAGAGCGCTCCCTCTTAAATGCTCTCATTATGACCCATCTTTAGAGCTGGCTAAGTGGAAAAAAAGAGAGAGGGAGAGCGGGAGGAAGAGGACGGGAGAGGAAGAGGGGAGGAGAGAGCGAGTCCGACTGCATTAATATTCATGACGATAATTAGTATTCTAGGTCACTGAATATTCATGCTATTAGTTTGGTTTTTTTATAGGTTTTCTGGATGTCCTGATTGCTGAAGTGTGGAGAAAACAGCATGGCTGGGACTTCGATGTCAATGGCAGTTCAATTCGCAGAACACATTTGCTACCCCCTACCCCCACTGAAAATCAGTTCCGGCCCCCACTCCCCGCTGAAGGCTGGGTCACTTCCCCAACTCGAGGGCCCAGCGTGGGTACAGGAGGGAAGGCGCGCAGGTTCCTGGGTACAGAGGTGTGTGTGCCAGCAATCTGGCGAGAGCAAAAGCCTCCCTAATTGGAGAAACCCAACAAAGACACACGCTCTGGAGATAGGAAAACATCCGAGGTCCCAGTACAAAGACAGTACTGTCAGTAAACACGGGGGTAAAGTGACAGTTCTGGGAGCTGCAGAAAGGGGGAGGGTTCACTGTGAGAAAAGGGGTGTGGTCAGTGGGGAGAAAGTCCATTCCGCCCACCTATAGCCCTGTGATCTCTACAGCAAGGCCATCTGAACACCTTATGGCATTTGAAAAGTAATTTTAAAAAAGATCAGCCCATACTTCAGAACAGAACCACCATGACGCATTAATGATAGGATTCTGGGGAAGTCACAAGAACAGATCGAGGTACCACTTTTCTGGGGTGGCGGCAAAGTGGCTGAGATTGAGATGCACCTGCAGGAGGTCCCACGGTAGGTGATGCCAGCTTCACCGTAGGGTTTCTGACTCCAAAGCAGCTTCTATTCTTGGCCATTATATTTTCCTGCGCTTTATTACCAAAATTACTGTTAAAGAGTTGTATCTCCAGATTCTGTCTTGGTGAATACATTTTTGCCAAACTGGCCCCGCCCCAAGCCAGGTTGGAATGTACCTGTGGGTGTTTTACCTCCTTCTTGGGAAGAATGCTTAGAATTGATGTGGAGTTGCTTCTTCAAAATGTGACTTCCAGTGAACCTTCCTTAGTAGAGCAATTTAGGAAAACACAAGATCCATACCAAGGGAACGGAAATTACGCTTCCTGAGGAGGAAGTGGATGGATGGATGATAAGATGGGGCAGGGGGACTTGGCCAAGAATAAAGAAATAAATATCTTTTGGATTCTTCTTCCTCTTCTAGTTTTTAAATTTTGCTGGAGTGCATCCTTAAGTAATTTTTTCAGAAACCCCTGAAGCGGGAAATATCTTACATCGCTGAGTTCACCTAATGATGCCTTTTTTTTTTTTTAACCTGCATTGGACTGGCAATAATTGGGCTTCGAGTAGGCTTCTAGTTCAAAATTGTCTATTCTTAAAAAGAAATCCTTGTATCATCATTTAGCATTCCATGTTCCTCTTGAAAGTCTACTGTCTGCCAGAACTCTCTTCTTTGTAGGTAACGCTGCTCTCCAATTTTGAATATTCTTTAATATTAAAAATTATTTTTTACAGACCTTCTCCCTTCACCTGGATATCTAACTCTTCACACCCACCCTAAGCATATTTTCTTCTGTTACCTCTTTAATTATCAACATTACCTTTCTTTAGCTTTGTCCTTTACATCATTTAATAGTACCAAATTTTAAAATTCTTGCAATATTTGTTCCTTAATTTCCAAGAATTATTTCTCCTATGGTTTATTCAAGAGTCTTTGTTTCATTTTATGTACACAGTGATTAATCTCTTAATTCTTCCTGGTGATAATAATTTCCTTTAAAGTTGCCTCCCTGAAATTGTATTGTTTTTCTGCCAGGCTCAGGTGCTCTGTTGACCTTTCACAAACCTCCTGCTGCCCACTGGTATGCATGGGTAGGGGCTGGTGGGTTGGCAGGGCACTTGGAGGGTTTTCTCTCGGGAGCCCCATCCTGAGCAGAGGCTGCTGTAGCTCTGGGCAGGCTACGCAGTAGGCATGAGGCCCACAGTCAGAGCTGTCCTCCCTTCCCCTGCACAGCTCGGAGGCTGAGCTTCCTGATCTCTTTTCCTTCCAAGCATCAGCACCCATAGCAGGGGCTCTGCTCTGCCAGTTTTGTTACTTTCTCTGACTGGGCTCAACTTGAGTGCAGACACTCCGAACTGTGGGCTTGGGGCAGTGAGGCCCTTGGCCTTGGTGCTGCAACCTGCTCCTTCATACCTGCTGCATGGTACCTGGGGCTCCCCACCCACACTGCAGCCTCTCCGCTCTGCTCCACCCAAAGGCAGCCCTGGGCTCAGTTATCAGCAGAGAAGTTTGTCATTTTGAAAATATGTTTCTCCTCCTCTTTCTGAAGCTCATGGTAGAAACCAACATCAAGATCACATTCCTGGAATTTCAATGTGTGACACACAGTCATTATTTCAAGACTCAAATCACTTCCCAATACCAGAAATAACACAACACCCCCTCCCTCCTACCAGTAATTTTCCATCCAATGCTCCTTCAGTAACACGTATCACCAGCCACAGTGATGGCGCTGGTGTGCTTATCTTCAGGCTCGCTCTCCCTGAGGAGGCAGGCTCACCACTGAGTGTCTTGGGCTCCTCTGCCCTGAATTAATCAGGGGTGGGCATGCAGGAGCCTCAGTCATAAAGGGAAATGAACGACAGAGGAAGCAAAGCAATAAGATATCCTAATCATTAAACCAGTTGGTAGAAATGAAAGCTCAATATTGATAACCAGTTAGGCATTATCGTATTTGTTTGGAATAACTGTGTTCTTGAAAACATGGAAGAAGCATCCACATAACTATTCCAACCAACAAAAGTGCATGAGATGGCAGGATACACAACACGTAAAACTAGCTTTCTTACATAGTGTAACTCAGAGGCTGTGATATACCCCCAGCATTAGCCTCGTAACACACCCCAAACTGTAAACTAGAGGAAGAGATTAAAAAGACCCATACATGATCTAAATGAAGGAAAACACTAAACTTTACTGAGGATTGTAAAATAAATCTATACATTGGGGAAGAATGTGCTCCCAGATAAGAAGCCTGGCCTAGTAAAGATGTCAGTTCCCTTCCAATTAACAGAAAGCTTAGAAGCAATTGCCAATTAAAGTCAAAATGAGATTATTTGGTTAGGTTATTCTGAAGTTCATTTGAAAACGGCAATAGACAAGAAAATTTGGGCGATGAAACAAAAATTGAAATGCCATGCAACCAGATATAAACTGAATCATGAATCTAAGACATAGGGTGAATCTATGGAAGGTACACAGGTGGCAGGTTGTCATAAATCAACAACAGGTCAGACTGGGAGGACACAGAGCAATGCAACAGACTCACAAGCCCAGAATACAACCAACTGGATTAAACAGTTTGGGTGTCTAATAAAAGAGACACGCAGAATTAACAGGGGGACAGTGGACGGCTGGCAGTTTTTTCACATTTGCTATCACATTGCATGGACCCATGCAAATTAAAGGTGGATTAGAGGTTAATTACATTGAAAAGAGAGGCGGCACTAATAATAAAACTGTAAAACCTAGACATATGTATGTGTTAATTGTAATCTAGTTTTGGAATTAAAGGCTTTCCAAAGGACACACGGTAGAAACCACAGATATAAAAGTAAAAGATTTATGATTTTTTATTTTGGGTACCAAGGATCGAACTCACGACCTATCACTTGTCAAGCAGGCGCTTCCGTCACTGAGTTAAATCCCCAGCCCAAGACTTATGATTTGATTACATATGAAAAAAGGAGAAAAAATATCTCTTATTCAGTAAGATCATATTGGTTAAAAAGCCAGGGATTTAGCTCAGTGGCATAAACACCTGCCTTGCAAGCATGCAGTTGTGCAGTCACGAGTTCAATCCCCACCAGTACCAAAAAACAAAATCCATTCATATTGGTTAAAAAGAAAGCAAATAATAAATCAGGGAAATATCTGAAAAAACATTATAATATACTAAATATACAAAGAATTCTCACATTTCAGTAAGAGACAGGTAGCTCAGGGACAAAATGGGCAAAGAATACGTGTACATGATTACAGCATCTGAATCATTACAGCACATGAGATGCTTGTCCTCACTGCTGGTTAGAGAAATACAAACAGACAAAGCAAGTGGTATTTATCAAATTAGCACAGCTTCTAAACACCATACCCAAAAGCAGCCCCTGTGAGCGTGGAGGCTGAAACTGGCACTCACTGTAGGGCCGGATGGGCATTTTCTAAACATCTCTCTAAAGCAAATTTGGGACCGTGGATCGAATGGTTCTAACTTTGCCTGAGTCACTCAGCGATCACTTACTCTACAGCAGCAATAGCTGTTAGGCACAGAGAGGGAGGTGCGTGTATGTTCAGGTCCATGGGAATGCACAGCTACCGCAAGGGAAGACAGAAGTCAATCTGGTTCAGTAATATTAGAAAAGAAAATGAATTTTTACAAGGCAAGCATAAAGAGAAACAAACATCTCCAGTTTACCTAGAACCCCACCAAACCAAACCAAACTCCCCAAGATAGCAGAATTCAAGAGTCGAGAGGAAAGAACAAGATAAGGTAGGATATTTAAATTTTGGAGAAAGGAGCTCAGAAACTCAGAAATAACTGGTATCTGTTTCTAACTAGAAGTCTGCCACTTAAACATAGCATTGGTTTATTTCAAATTAAATTTGCTGTGTTGGGTGGAATTCTTTGTGAGACAGATGGATTTATGCCTAGTAAGTTTAAACACAGGAAATTCAGTTTTTCTGGTTTCATGGCATTTATGGAAGTGGCTGCCTCTTATGAAGTGTCTCACCTCCTGCCTTGCACTTGACCAATCACTAGCGAGCTACTGCCTGAGGCTCCACCCTTTCTTTGGGATGCACCAGCTGATGGCCTCAGTTGGCCAAGGGAAGAGGCCACCTCCCCAGTCTTAGCCCAGCCACGAAATCTTTCCTCTCCCACAATGGACTACTAATATCACCCCCACTTCCCAGCTTCTTCAGTTCCTCAGGGCTGTTCCTTTTCCCTCCATGACCAGCAAACTCCCACTCTTCTTCAACCTCAGCAAGAATGAAGCCTCACCCACTTCCCTCCTGCCGCCCTGGCTACATCTGCCTCGTGGTCTTTCTCCCCACAGGAGGCTGAGGCTCTCTCGGGCAGGGGCCGGGATACATTAGAGCCTCACTAAATGGCTCTGTTTACCATTCTATAACACACACACACACACACACACACACACACTTCAAAACGCCACGCTGCACATGAGGAGTATGGATAATTTTAGAAGTTAAAAAAAAATGAAACAGTGATACAATTATTATTTGTGTACCAGGAATTATTTTAAGATGGTCCTGGGGACTGAACTCATCAGAGCCTTCACACTGAGCTATGTCCCCAGACCTTTTCTTATTTTATTGCATTTTTCCATTTTGAGACGGATTCTTGCTATGTTGCCCAGGCTGGGCTTGAACTCGGGATCCTCCTGCCACAGTCTCTCAGAGTGCTAGGATTACAGGTGTCTGCCATTACATATGGCTATACACATTTATGAATAAAAAGGAAACGCAATAAATACTCGTTGATTCTAATGAGTAACTGGACTATGTAATGGGTTAGGAGGGAAGTGGAACGTTAGCTGGCTGCATGGTAACTGCTACATCCAGAGATCCTGGAGGTCAAGGATTCCGTGACCACAGCACGAACAATTCCTGAAAGGAAGGTGGGAGAGAAGGAAAGGGCTTTTTGGCTGGAGAAACAATGAGGCTTCTGGGAGGAATTCCAAAGGAAGGAGTCCAAGATGTTGGTGGAAACTCCGGGGTCTGGGCCCTCCCCACAGATAAGGAATCACTAGAAGGTCCACACCACATATAATCACTTGCCCAGATTGTTAAGTAAGAGTCAGCGGTGATACTGAATGACCAGGAACTACACAGAAGCCGGCGACGTCTAACACACAACACTCAGAAAAAACACTTTCTCTAACCCCGCATGGAAAAACCATTCTCCTTTTCAAGAGGGTATGAAAACTGAAAGTTGCATTGGAGATGACAAACAACAGTTAAAATACAAAACGGAAGAGTACTGAAATTGCACAGAGGTCATGCTGCTGTCTTTAAATCTCGTTCTACACAGTTTCCCCACTCTTGGGCACAGTTACCAGACATAGGTTAATCCTCAAACCCTTAAAAACTGATTCTTATTTCTTTGAAAGTTCAGATATCCAACCTACCTGGGAATCTCTGCTTTCTCCTGCCCCACCCTGAGAAAGCAGGGTGCCTCGTCTGTGTAGCTGTGACCCTTTGCTTGCCAGCATTCACAAAAACCAACACCAGAGAGGAAGTGGCAGTATCAGAAGGGACAAGGGTTCCAGATGTCCATGGCGTGACAGCCACTCTCCACCGAGCCTCAGCACGTCAAGCCTGCCCCACGCCGCACCATCTACGGCCACCGCCGAGCTCTACTCCTCCAGGGAGTTTGCTGCCGGCTTACCTGAGTTCGGTGAGATGTGTAAACTGCTCATGTCCTTGGCCAGGCCATTGGTTTTGGGGCTGGAGATGGGCGCACAGGCTGACGTGGCTCGGGGTGGCCTCTTCCCTGGGACTTTCACAGTGGTTCTCAGGAGGTCAATCTCTTTACCGTGCACATTCTGCATGTAATCCTGTTCAAAATGTTAAACACCCAAGAGAGATTAACACAAGGATCGCTACACTCAGGATACAAGGTTCTATGTGACGTCACAGGCTGCAATCCTGCGACTCTTCCACTTGGAAACAGTGGTATTGCCTTTATGGTTGAGGAGAGATTTGTGACAATGTCTCAAGCCAACCCAGGACCAGAAACCTAGGAGGTTGTGGCACAGATTTCCCTAGTGAGGATTAGACAATGTGCATACACACAAAACCTTGTCTTTGAACTCTTTTACTTTTTAGTTGGCATACCCAGTGAGTCCTAGGAATCCTCCACAAAGTGTGAAACTATGGCATCATAACCGTCCTGTCTCAGCTGGAAATGCCAAAGTCTCTGGGTAAGGCTGACGCTGTTGCGGCAGGAATTCAGTTACCACCACATGCAAAGATCAAGAGTCTAACCAAGGAGCCCGTGAGGAGCGTGTGGTGCAACGCCAGGCACCCACAGGAGGAGGAGTGAAAGCTGGATGTTGAAAAGAACGTGCGGCCTTTAGTTCTTGAGTGCTGTGTTTCTCCAAGCAGTTCACACACTGCATTCATGAAAAGATTCCTTGCCTGTGCCTTGAGGGCAGGAGATTATCAGGGGGAAGCCCAGAGAGGCAGAAATGCAGGTCACCTGACTCAGCAGGAAGCAAATTGGCTGATGATGGGGAGAGGTGGAAGTGAAAGCGACAGGTCCATGTGACCATGGTCTGACACCTCTGAAACCATGAAGCACAATAATAAACCTTTCTTACTATTAAGCTGCTTATCTTAGGTCTATTTTGTCATAGTGACAGAAAGCTCACTAATATAGCAACTGAGAGCCAGCGTGAAGGGACTACTGGTAAATCAGGATCTACTGACTTTTCACTCATCTTTTATTATTTTCTTCATTGAACCTTTTTGTCTATAGACACAGTATTTTATGCACAATGGCCACAAATGATACGACATGGGGCAAAAGCATGTGTTCTAAATCACTCTGGATAAAGAATATTTTAAGGGTTAAGGACTAAGCAGGAAGGTAGGAATAAGCCTGTCTTTCCTTGGCAGGTTCTTGGTAGATTTCTTTTAGAGTCTAAATGCCAGGAGTTTGTCTTTTCTCTATGTGATTAAGGTTAGTGTAGTTCTTGGTGTGAGAAACCCAGGCAGACTGGGAGAGTGAGTGTGGGCAGGTGATGCAGAGACAACTAACCCTGAACCAAGGGCAAAGGGGTCAGGTCCCACTCTGCAGGATGAACGAGCCAAGTTGGACATCATGCAGAGTGAGCTATGAGGAAAGAGCCGGGGGGCCAAGGGAAGGCTCCACTGGCTTCCAGCAAACAAGCTGGCTGTCATTTAACTGAAGTATAGGACGATTTTCAGGTTCCCACAGGTGAAGGGAGTTGGAAGGAATCTTTTCTTTGTCAACATTCAGGACATCTCCTGACAGGAGGAATGGCACAAAAGGACATCAAAGGCTAAGATTCCAACTCAGGGAAAACGCCCATGAGATGTCCAGGGCAGAGCTGCCCTTGATGGGTGTACCTGGTGGGGCGGGACAAGGCAGGCTGCTGGGGAGGGGAGTGGGATCCAGCAGCAGAGGAAGGTTGAGACAGGCTTGGCAAAGTGTGGGCACCGGGATGTGGGAGACAGGAATACAGAGCTCTGGGGACTTCCTGAGGGCAGACCTCAAACCTGGTGTTGAACAAGAGCTCAAAGAGCCACGGTCAGAACAAGGAGGTGGAGAAACAATGGCTGAGAAGAGCGGAGGAGCCATCCAGGAGAAGCACCTGGCCTGTGCCCATTTAAGGCCAGCAAGGCGCAGTCCTGCAGCACGGCCTGAAGCCTCCCTACATCCGCAGGATGAGCTGGTGGAAGGGACTCTGAGGTCTGAGGAAGTGGAAGGTCATCCACCGGCTGGGGACAGCAAATGTGATGGAAAAGCTCCTGACAAAGATGTGGCATCCAGGATAAGACAGACGTCTATCTCCTCGAAATCTAATCACCTAGGAAAGAGGCTGGTTTTGAGACGATGTGGACCAAAGATGGGAAAGATGCAATCACTACTCCAGACTGCAGGGTAAGGAAGCTGCAGAAATGCAGGGACTCTGGTGACTGAGCTCAGTCCAGGGGGCAGCAAGGGAGCCCCGCAGTGGAGAAGAATGTGAACTTCGGTTGGTTAGTGCAGGTCACTTAAAAAGAAAGGTCTTAAGTATCTTTAATTTACTTCCATTAATATCCGCCTCAAAGATGCAAGCCCAAATCCCAGAACCAAAGTTAACGGTTGTAAAGAATGAATCTCTCTTTACATAGTGACTCCTTTAAAAGTATCAACTTATGATAACTTTCTCCTTTAATGCCAATTCTTAACAAATTAAAATACAATAACAGGAGTGTAATTGAGCATTTATTGCTTATGAGCTCTAAAATGAGGCTAATCAGAGAGTGACTAAGCCCCAGCGTGGGCTCTTTTTAATAGGCATGTTTTAACATACAATAACCAGGATATTTTATTTAAAATTATTATAGAAATGTACTGTCTGTCTGCTCTCCAGATCTGAATGCACCAAGGAAAGACATTTATCTTGAGCTCAGCATGGGTTGGGGGAATCTGTTTTCTTGCCTGGGTTAGGCGCTGAAACTTCAAGAACTGTCTCTCAAAAGCTAGAATATCCGCCCAGCACTCCTATATTTCAAGCCACTATAAGAATGCGAAAAGCTTACAGAACGTGATTCCCAAGGCATAAAAGCCCTCCAGCCTGGTGTTTCATAAACAGGTACAGTACAAAGACACACGGGTCCATGGCTTCTAGTTCCTCCCAAAAGAACCTGCACCCAGTGGGTCCATTTTGGAAAGAACCCATCCTCTTCATCCCTCCCACAGCTCAGTACTGGAGGAAAGAAAGCTGTAGCCAAGACGCGGATGTTCCCTCCTTAGAAGTCAGATGTGTGATGGGCCTGAGGAAAGGACCTCCCTGGGTAAAATACAGACAGCACGCTTGATTTTGATATGCAAATGCTGCCAATACTACCCATCTCCATGTTAGTTGTAGAAAATGCTGATCGAAGATAAAAGAGGGGAAAAAAAGCCTTTAACAAGGCATAGGGTAATTCAAAGCCAAGTACTTTTAAACAGCACTTAACAAGTCCCCAGGGCCCACTCAAGAGCTGGGCCCCCCAGAGGTGCCATCTCCTGCCCCTCGACAGCTTGAAAAAGTAGTAATTGCAAGCCTATTTGCATTTTTCTTCTCAAGTTGTCCATGCTCATCATGCGGATTATCTTTTTGCCAAGCAGGCCCCAGAGCAGAGGGACCCGTTCCCGAATGCGCCAACAGCCCGGCGACCGCGCCTCACCGTCCCCCTGCACCCTGGCTCCTGCACCTTCACCGCCCCTTGTTTTTTACATTTAGCTCCTAATTATGTTGCATCTATTGCCGTACACTTAATTAGCTGCATTAATGTGATTTCTTTTCACATAGTCAAGCAATTAAGAGCTATGATTGAGTTTCATTCAATTAGCCTCAACAAACATGCTAATTGATGTCCCAGATGCAAATGAGGTGCAATGAGAGAAACCTGCTAGCAATTGAGCACTGTGTCAGAGACCCAGGGCTTTCAGCTTGCTGACAGAAGCACAGCTTAGCTCCGCTCCCGCCTTCTGTGGGCTGCCTTAGGAGAGAGAGAGGCAACCATTAGCTGCAGTATGCGTCCTGAGGTGGGGAATTAATTCATTCGCTGCTGCACGGACCTTCACAGTTACAAGCTCCCAGCACTGGGAGGTTATCAACCGGGTAACACTTTGCTGCAGCAAGAACAGCGGTGCAGAGGCCTCGTCGACATCCGCTGTGAGGCTACCCAGCGACACGCAGGAAGTCTCCCCACAAACTGCAGAGAGCAACTGTGGCCATCCTGGGGCTCTCTGTGTGCATGATGCCCCAGTGGATCTCAGTGAATGCGGAGTTCATCTTCGTCAGCTTGGGGGCCTCTGGCACTTGAGTTAACTTCCAAATACAGCCATCCATCAACAGTCCCTAAAATACCGACTCTATTGATTCTCATGGCCTCCCATCTGGAGGTTACCTTTGGCTGTCTGGTGAAAGATGGTTTGCTGATGTGTTTGTAGGGGAACCAAAAGCAGTTAGCAAGATCTTCAAGCTAAGGTAAAATGCACACACTATCTGCTCAGCATCTCAAAACTAGATCTTGCAAAAAATGTACAAGGTTTTGCAAATCTCAGCATTGAAACTCTATGCTTTTCAAATAGATGACATAATAAATACACTCCCTTTTTTTTTTTTTTTTTTTTTACATATACTGTACTTTTAAAAGAATTAAGAGCTTTTTCTTTTTTGGAGCACTAGGGGAATGAACCTAGGGCATTCTACCACTGAATTACAATTCCAGTCCTTTAACGTGTGTATACATATATGTGTGTATGTATGTGTGTGTGTGTGTGTGTGTGTGTGTATATATATTCCCCCCCACCCCAATTTTGAGGCAGCATCTCTCTAATTTGCCTAGGCAGGATTTGCATTTGAGTTTTACCTGCCTCGGCCTCCCTGAGTGCTGGGATTTAGGTTTAAATAAAATATAAAATATGGAAGACTTGGTGCCAATCAAATGATCCAAATATGTTCTATTTTCTAATTGCACATGTGTGTTTGAAAACTTTAACATTTATATCATTGTGTGATGCTTTAAATTAGATAACTCTTCAGACAAGCTGTAATTTTTTTTTTTTTTTTTTGCCTTAGCCCATCTGAGTTTTTCCTCTTTTCATAATTCAGTTTAGCAATCTTCAGAGCAAGATTGTCAGCACCATACTGCGGGATTCCTGAAAGAAAAATCACGTTCAAAATCATTTTAAGACATGATTGGCCTTCGAAACACTACGTCAAACTTTATTTTGATGGTAAAAAGTGATGGGCCGGGTACAAATGCTGGTGCTCCAGCATGAATCAGAGTGTGAACTCAGATCAACCCTCATTATCCCTGCATTACTCACTGAGATGCTAAGTAAAAACAAACTGAAACAGTTTCATTCATACTTGTTCTTAATACACTGTAATAAAAGCTCCTGCTGATTTTCAAAGTTTCAGCCCTTGAATGCATGTCTTTTTAATTTGCTTGGGGCCAAAATAAGACGTGTGTAGTAAGGCTTTCTCTTGGGGACTGGAAATGGGTGGTAGTGTTGCTGTGGGGCATGCTGTGATTGTTTTGAGTTGCTAGCTCAACTATCCACTCTTGGTAAAGCAACATTTTGAATCACTATGCTACCCACAGACTTACTGGGAGTAACTGGTAACTATCTTTTGAAAGATTAACAAAGTGAGCCGTACAAGGAACACAGATGACAGTTTTATTGGCCAATAAGGAAATCTGAACTTTCTCATGAAATGAAAATTTATAAACTTGTGTGTCTTGGAACGATGAGCCTGACATCCTCTCAATTCTTAGCAGCTTTTCTGACAAGACTGGTGGTGATATGAATAAATGTAATATTTGGGTACTATATGATGAAAAGTGCTCCCATCTGAAATCTGTACAGTTAATTTAAAAAAATTTTGTATATTTAAATAGCCTGTGCATGATATCACATGCCTAGACACATGTGGCTAGGCATGCTTGCATAAAACATGCAGGGAAAAGCAAAGTGCAAAACAGATCATTGGACTTGAATATAGAACAGAAGGAAAAATGTAGTGATGTGGTTTTGGATTCCATGGTGAATTAATGCTTTCAGACACATGCTGGGTTTTGGAGTAGAATGCAAGAATAGCCACAATTATCTGTAATGGCTAGTGAAATACTTTCCCCTCTTCCACTGTATCGCTATCTGTGTAAGTAGAGATTTCTTTCTCATCCTTGAACCAAAACAAAACACTGTAACAGATTCAAGCAGATATGAAAATCCAGGGCTCAGTTTATGGTTGGTATCAAACAGATCTAAAATAAAAGGTAAATAATGTGATTATTCTCATGATATTCTTTTGCTTTGTAAACCATACTTTTCATAAAAATATGCACATTAACATGTAGAGAATGGCTTATTGTGTTTAATAAATCTATCAGTGTTTTAATGTTTGCTGAGTTGGAATTTCTAACCTGATAAATATCAACAGAAAGAATCCTAGAAACAAAGGACGTCTCTTCAGGGTTCTTCCATAATACTGCAGGAAGGAAAGAAGGTTTGGGAGCCAGAATGCCAGGTAAATATTCAGACCCTTGTGCCTTTGATGCACATGGGTAAGTAAGAGTGCAAGTCCTGGTCCTTGTAAAGATGATGCATGTGTAGATCACATTTGTTTGTCTTCTCCTAGAGGGGGAAAACCCAACTCATCAGTCCCCATTTTCACATTTCATGAATGTGTGGGTTCAAAAAGGAAGGGGTGGTTCACTAAGTTCTATTTTTAAAGTTTCACTTCTGGGCAAAAAAGAAAAAAAGAAAAAAGTCCATAAGAGAAACCATTGTGAGATGTGCTGCTATTTCTAAATGCCATTTAATATTATTTTCAAAGGAAACTAATCCTGCAAGACATATATAGTACCGTCCATTCAAAGAGATCAAGCAGATGTTCGAGTCTCACATGTATGAATAATAAACAATAGCCTCATACATAGTCACAGGTATAGAGAAAAGTCACTCTCCTAAAAATATCATGAAAATATTGTAAAACTACGAAGAATCTTCTGGCCACGTCCTTTCAGATCATATAACTCAAAAAAAAAAAAAAAAAAGACAATTTCTCCTTTCTCCAAAGGATCCCAGATACAATAGCAAGGTAGGAGGCAGTTTCAAAGGGAAAAAAATTCTATGAGAAATAATTTTGTTTCCCAAGACAGCCAACAGAATTCTGGTGCTGCACTTTGAGGCCTTCCTAGAGACGAAGGCCTTGAAGTGTGGTGGATGTGACCGGTGTGAACGTGGCCACTGCGGCAAGGTACCCTGCAAGCTGGGTGGCTACGGGTGACGGAGGCAGAGGCAACCGTTAGGAGACTCTGCTCTGCTCTTAATAAATGTTTGATTGGCTCCGGGTAATTATATCACATGTGGTAAAAGAGAAGGTCGGAGACGCATCATTGGGGCTCTCACATACAATGGAGATCGCTCCGCTCCAGCTCAAGCCGACCTTGTCGGCAGTGGGTGGCTACGGCTGGCATCCAGCATTGGTGGGCTAAAGTCCAACATCAGCCCAGGGGGATAGGTTATTATAATATAAATCAAAATAGCAGAAAATTCCAAATTGAATTATGAATATATCTTGTGCTCCTTGATTGTATCTGTCTTGATTGACCTCCTAGATTGAGCTTCACACTGCAAGAAGGATTTTTCTCATTTTAGGTTAAATTGAATATTACCCAGTTATAACCCATGCGTGCTCAAACTTGGCCTGTACAAATGACTGCACCACATATGGGAATGACTGCCTATCTCTGCAGTCACCGTGGGGGCTCTTCCCAAGGCAGGCGCAGTGAAATCTCACCACAGCACACTCTCAGAAGCTAGTGTAAGACTACACATTGTATGTAAATACCGCTCGCAACAACTGTATCAGTGAGTTATATGGAAACATTCACCACGAGGGTATCTGACCAGACTGGATGTCTTGAAAACCTCCAAGCTCTTGGGATAAACTTGCTGGAAAACAGCACTGAAATAAACAGTAGGCTGTTAAGACAGCTGAGCGCACGCACACTGTGCCATCGGGGAGCCCTAACAACAACCGCTGTGCCCGCTGCCTGCCACTTGACCCACGGTAGCACCGAAGACTCCCATGCTCCTTTTGGCCCACTGCACATTTTAAATACGTTTAATTTTTAAACTTGCAAATAGGCTGTTTAGAATCTTTTATTTGTATGTTTCTATGCACTGCTTTTACAGAAATTCTTCTATCTCCCTACTCCTACGGACAATTGAGTTAATAACGTACAGCACCTTGGGTTAGAGTCCACATGAGTGACAGTAGTCAGGTCACACAGCACCTCATCCTCTGGTTTCCTAAACTGAGGATGGCTGCAGAAGAAAACCTTCGGCTTCTGCAGCCAGCCTCTGAGCCAGAGCTCCGGGGACTTTATCTCTGCTTCCTCATCAGGTACAGGCTCGGGGTACATTAGTAAGCATTCTAGGCCTCCATCTCCCCATCTTAAGAAATAGGGAACAGTCTCTGCCTCAAGGGTTGTGGTGAGGATTCACTGAGATGATACATGAGGTGCTCCCCAAAGTACTAAGGCCCTCAATAAATATCAGCTCCAGCACCAGTCCTGCCCAGTAAAAACACAATCTGTTTCCTTTCGGATTTTACAGGGCTCTTTCCTGGGCTAAAGGTGTTGCTCCTGATTTGAGGAAGCAACAGTGACATGGTAGGCCAGAGGGGCAACCTGCGAGGCAGTTTTTCACTTTGTAGCACAGGGAAAAAATGACTTGTCCTTTACAAATGCACTGATATTTTCCATCCACTTTTCCTTGCCTTCCTTCTCTCTCTCTCCCCCGCCCCTCCTCTTTCTTTTTGGTCAGGGAGGCCTGTGTGTGGTAGTCAGACATTTTTATTGCAAAATGCCGTCTGGAAAAGATGCAAAACAAAATTGCTAAAATGCAAGGGGGGGAAAAAAAAACTAAAGGGGGAAAAACAAAAGGCCCCCTTCCCTTTGCTTATTGAGTTCAAAGGCATAACATGCAGCACCCTGCAGCAAATGGGAAGCTACACTAATTTTAAAGCCATAAAATGCTATCAAGTGCCCTGCGGGGCAGGACTACTCTGAAGCTAGTGGCACCTAAATAAGACATGGTTCATTTACTTCGCAGCTTAGCCTAATGTAATCATCAGCGGATTCTTAGCCTAGAGTTGTAACAGCAAATAGCCGCTGCAGAGGCGGCCCTCCCAGCCACTGAGGGGGCTGCCGCTAGATTGCTGTTGATTAGAAAATTTTTCAGTTTTGACAAGCACTTAATGAACATAAATCGCACCTTGATTGGTTTCCATTTGGGGCCACGGGCACACCTGAGAAGAAACAGGCTTGCCAGCCCCGCCTCGCCCTACCTTGCAAGACCCTCGCAACAAGCCGGCAATCAGGTTATGAGCCATAGAAGAAAATATTTATAAAATATAGTAATGAAATTCAATTTCTTTGGAGACGTGGAAGAACATTTCCTCGACACCCCCCACGGCCATTCACATCCGCAGAGACCTCTGTGGTGACTCACTGTCACTGAGGAAAGCAGAAGGTTTTGATTTATTTACCTTTTGCAAGAATTGCTGGCCACAATTTGTAAGACTAAGAGGCTAGCACTGAGGAACAAAATGAGACAAATTGGGCACAAAGGATGGCCAGACGTGAAGTGTCACCCTGGGTATTGATGGGACAGTGCCTCAGAGACTCGGCGGCGAGCACGGAGACTCCAGCTGCAATGCTCAGTGAGTGTATTTATAGGAAGACAGGGGAACTACTTCATTTTACTTAGAAAAGCAAGGCTCCCAAAGGAGAAAACTGGGAAAGTCCAGATTCTCTGTGGTTTAATTTTTATGGAAACATAGAAACTTTATCTTGAAAAGTAGAGTGAACACATACATTTTGGCCACTTCATTTTAAAAAGAATTTTAAGCATTCTATGAACCCAAGAACCAAGAAACACAAACAAAGAATTCTTTGGGTAAAACCTAAGACTTGGACAAAGAAAAGAAACTTCTTGTGTGTATGTGCAACATGATTAAGTTATTCAGTATTCTATTCACTTTTCCCAGCTTAAGTTAAGAGATATTCCCTGAAAATATTTATGCTTTCATGGCAGCATCACCCCAGGGGTTTGGAAATGTTGGGAGAAAACAATTTATATTCTGTCTTTAAAAAGTTAGATGAATGACAAAAATATTTCTCAGGTCATTCAATGTAAAGACAAGAAGTGCTTCCTATGCAAAGACAGAAGTGTTTCCCTGACTCCAGGACAGCCCACGTGGCCTCGTGGCTGCTGGGTGGTTGTTTCTATACTACACGGATTCTGCACCATCATTCAAGCTCTTAAAGCTCTCCAACTTAGTATATCCATGACCAGGTCCAGAAAATGTCCCACTGTTTTACCCCAACTAGGGTCCTGGTATGGTTGAGTGGTTTTAAAATCCATCCAACTTCTATTGTTTTCTCATATTATAGATTTTAATTTAAAACCTCTGGTTTCCAAGGAGGTATTTGTGCACTCATGTCCACTGCAGCGTTACAGTCAAAGGAGGAGGCACCCCACTGTCCACTCAAGAATGAAAGGACAAGCAAACTGTGGTCCATCCATCGAAGAAAGCTGCAGTGTGACATAAGCCTCACTGAAGATGAATCTGGAAGACTTTATGCTCAGTGAAATGTGTCATTGCGAAATGACAAACATGCACAATGCCACTTACATGAGGTCTCTACGGGGTAAAATGGGCACAGACAGAGAGTAGAATGGGTCTGAGGGGAGGCCGATGGGGAAGCAGTTTTTAATGGGTACAGAGTTTCAGTTCTGCAAGATGAAAAACCTTTGGCAAGTTAGCTGCACAAATGAGACGGTATACTTTGTTGTGTATTTTACCATGACTAAAAAGCACAAACAAATAAACAAAGCATTCCAGCTCCTTCCCCATCACAAATCCTATCCTCTCTTGGAGCAAATATGGCCTGGATATGGCTGAGACATTTTTCCACAGCTTAAAAGCATCACAGAGTAGACTCCTTGCCCATGGGCTCAAGAACTCCAGCCCTACAGACTGAAGGACAGGTTAAGTATATCTCCTCCTACTCATCCATCTATCCAGATAGTACTAGATGCCAGGGATTTACTAGTCCAGGACTCACGAGGTCTCTGATTCAAGGAGCCCCTGATCTTGAGAATCAAGTCTTAAACAAAGCCAAGTAAACCCAGAGAAGTGAGTCCAAGGCATCCAAGCAGGCCTAGTGGAGGCCTGAGATGGAGGCCTCCAGAGAGGACATTTAAGACAGGGAAGATGAGCAGGAGTTAGTCTGGCAGTGGAGTACAAGGAAACATTCCTTGCAACTGCTTTTGCAAAGACCTGGAGGCCAGAGGACTCGGCAAGTACAAGAAACTCAGAGAAAACTCAGAACACTGGGGAGAGCTGAAGTGGGACAGGAGAAGCAGTTTGTGCCAGGGACAGCAGGCCTGATAAATCGCATCGAAGAACAAGGACAGCATCCCAAGAGGAGCAGGATTCCTCCCCACCACAGGAAGGTTCAAGAGCAGCACACTGAGGGAAAGAAAATGAAAACATGAGCAAAGTCCAGACGTGAAATTGAAAAGCCACAGAACAGTTGCTGTCCTCCATATGGTGGACACTGGGAGATCTTCACCATGTGGCACCCTGCTAGTGGAATAGAGCAGGGATGCAGATCTCCAAGTGAGGGGCAGTAGGGGAGGTCTGGGAAATTCTGTGTTCCTTTGAAGCCTTCCTGGGTAAAACCCCTGGAGGAGGGAGGGTGAAAACCAAGACCAAGGCAGAGGGGCAGGACCAGTTGAGCAATGCCAGCGTGACTGACCGCGGAAAGCGAGAGGATGAGCACGCACACCGGAGTCCCAGGCCTGCACTAAGCCACTGTGCGGGACCTGCAACCACCACTGCAGGGCCCGGTCCACTGTGCCTCCGAGCTGTACAGCAGACATACTGGCCAGAAGAGGAAATGGAGCAAGGCCTGGAGACCAGTACCAAGTGACAAATGCACAGGACCTGGTTGGAAAGGGACAGATGGATGGAAGGGAACAGATAGATGGGAGGATGGCACCACCTCATGGAAGGGGAACAGGTGAAATAACCATTAATGCAGAGTGGAGGATGCTCATTGCATTGCAGCACGTGTCACACACATGTCACACGTGACACTGTTCTTTGGGGCTTATTGGGATTTCTGGTCACTCTACAACTCTACCTCAGGGAACTTGGGCTTTGGATCTGTCCTCCAGTCACCCACACAGGAGCATCTCTGACTGCTGCAATATTCCGGGGTGCAGTGATGGCTGCACAACCGAATGCTCCCCACCTTGCAAGCCAGGGCCCCTGCGGGCCAACGTGGGAAGTGAGTATAGGCACTGGTGGATCCTGGAGCATCCTCTAGCCCCCACAGTGCCCCCAGTGATAGGAGGACGCCATGCAGTTACCCGTGGCGAGGGCGGCGGGAACAGCTGTGCTGCTGGTGCAAGCTGGGCTTTCTCTCCCTCCTGTGATTTCCTCGGAGGACACCTACTTAGCAATCATTCCCGGCTTTCTGTTGTTTCACCATCAGTACAGAAGTGGATTTTCCATCTGACTCTGATGGGGAATCTGCTGAAATCTGCATTCTGATGGCAACTTAAGAGGCTGAGTTTGACTCTGTTAACTTGGAAAAAACAAAACCAAAGCCCGGCAGCACAGAGAACCCAAGGCTTTGCATGTGGCAGGAGAGTCCACGGCCCTGGGTCAGAAGCGGATCTGCCTTGTAATGAACATATGCTATGGGAAAGTTCCAGCTCTGTGTGTCAGGGAATAAAAGACCAAATCACAGCTGCTTTCACTTTGGGTGACAGGGAGGAGAGGAAACTCATCTAAGGTGTTTTCCCTTTGTTGTTATTTTGTTGAGACAGAATCTGATCATTGTAGTTCAGGCTGGCCTCCAACTAGTGGCGATCCTCCTGCCATGGCCTTGCTGGTGCTGGGATTACAGCACTAGCTGGCTATCCTGGGTATCTGCAGATTTCTAAAGCAACCCACACCCATGTTAGCTGGGCGGCTTCAAAGCAAAGGGCTGCTCACAGTTACCCAAGGGCCTCAGGAGGAAGCCCCAGTTCCTGGAGCCAGGACTTGGCAGAGGGTGTCTCAGGCAGAGCCCGCTGCATCCTTGGCTGGACTGTGTGGCTGCCCATTCTTCCAGGGCTGCTTAGGAATCTGGCTGGAATCTCAGCTGCATACCCGATGGCCGCTCCCCGACATGGAAGATGAATAGGTCCCTACGCTGAACTGTGAAGCCCTGAGGTCTGCGCTCTTTCTCATTATCCCCTTCATTTTTCTATCATGGTGCTCCCCGAGGCTCACATTTAAGTCCACAAGAAGGGCATCTGAGGATCCCAGAACAGGCTGCCCTCCGCCAGCTCCAACTATGATCCAGCGATGTGTCTGAAAAGCACGAGACGCTCATATGTAGCTCCCCCAGGAAAGCCACGCAGGTAGGGCTTTTAAAGGTCCCAGCGACGTACGATTTTTCGGAACAAAGACAGGAAGGCAGCAAGCTGCAGGAGCCAACACACTTGTTCTTTATTCCTTCGGTTTTATTTTAATGCTTGGGACCATCTGTGCCACGAAGGAACAAGTCAGAGAGGTCAGTCCTGGAGCACACATGGTCAGCTTGGCCCGGCCTGCTGGAGACTTGTGTGGGCCTAGCAGGCCAAGTCCTAGGTCCCAGGGATGCCCTCACTCGGGGGTAACGCAGGGCATCTGGTCCCCCTGTTCAAGCACCTTCAGTCTTCCTGTGGTCAGGCTTTCCATCCATCTATTCTTGAAACTGAGTTCCTGGCTTCATTTAACTTAATAAGAGTATCCTGAGAAAGATGTAGAGTTGAATCAACTGGTCGGGGCTTTTCTGGGCCCAGCCTCGGTCCCAGCGGGAACTGGTCCCGCGAGGCAGCTTTCATCTTGGGAGAGGTTCTTCCTTAGAAGTCCAACTAACTCCATTAGCTTGAGTTTGTTAAGAGTTTTTGGTGAAAATTTCAGAGTCCCACACTCTTGAGAGTCTGAAGTGACCTAGAAAAAGCTGTGATCATACTTCTGATCCAGTCAATGAATCCTTTCTCCAGGTTTCCAGAAGAGACACGGAGTACCTGGGCTCAGGCACACACATTTCCACTTCTGGGCAGGCCAGGCAGCCCGAGGTTCTCAGGATCCAGCTGTCAAGCACAGGTTGGTCATTCACCCCCTCCCCTCCTGACTCCACTGGACCCTGTGTTATGGCTTGTGTCCAGATGTCCCCCTAAAGCATCACACAGTCATAGGTGGAGTTCTGTCAGAGGTGCCTGGATGTAGGGTGTGTGACTGATTCATGGTGCAATGCTGGGATTAAGGGTGAAGGGTGGGTGATTACTAAGCACACTGATTGCTTTGCACCCTAATTCCACCAACTTCTTTCTGCTGCCCTAATCCTTGGTAGCCTGGGACAGGAGGAAGCTCATCTCATCCTCCTTGCTTGCTCTGCTGCCTTTTGCCGACCATGAACTGTTTCTTCCCTGCCAAGCCCCTCTGCCAAGCCACCTGGCCTTGGAGTCAGTAGAGTATGAACTGAAACCTCCCAGAACCTTGAGCTAAATAAACCCTTTCCCCTCTAACTTTGGGTGTCAGGTATTTTGTCTAAGCAATTTGAAAAAAGTAACTAAGACACTGTGATGATGGTAGGCACCCAGGGGCCTTTAGGAACATCTAGAGCCCAGGTCCACCACCACTCTCTCCCAGAGCCCTTGCTTTCCATGAGGCAGCCACTGTCAACCCCCGGGCCTTGGGGGAAACCAGATGTGGTGGGGAGAAGACGCACCAGAACCCAAGGTGGAAAATCTGCAAAGCACAGGAATTGAGGGCTCTGTGTCGGGGTCAACTGCATGCTGTCACTTCCAATGAGTTGCCTCTCACAGGCTGCTCCAAGTCACAGCTCAACAGGTCTCCTCCCTGAGATGGCACCAAGGTTTTCTCCGACAGGAAACAGGGCTGGGAAAAATGTTTGTTTCCATGTCTTCTGTGAGGGAGAGTGCAGGTGTAGCCCAGCCTGAGTAAAGGACAGGGAGGCTGAGCTGCCTAAAAAGATAGTTGGTTTTCTAGACCATCTCTGCAGGACCTGAGCAAGGTTAAAACAGAAGATGCTTCCAGGGGACAATGCCACAAAAGGAGGCTGACTGAGGCCAGAGGAAGCAGGTATGGCAGCAAAAAGGATGACTACAAAGAAAGAGGCACTGGAGACATTAGTAGGTGGGGAGTTTCATCCCAGGGAGCCCCATCCAGTGGAGGTTCTTGCTCCTCTCATACTCTTCTGCCTGTACAAACTGGCTCAGGCTCCAGGGAGGCCGCAGGCCTTGGGCAAGCATCAGAGTGCTTCTGGCTGCTGAGCCGTCCCAGCACACAGGGTCTTTCCAGCCTTGTGCCAGGCCCCTCTCGGGTACCCCCAGGTTCATGCCTGTAGGGAGCATGCAATCCACCGGGGCCCCAGGAGCTCAGAGCTCAGAGCCACGCCCCAAAATGATGGCTCTGTTACAAGGCTAGCTGTGCTTTCTGCCACATGGATGTGTGGAGAGTGTCTGGGGTTGAAACTTGGGGTTCATGTCCCAAGGATGTCACCTTCCACACAGACACTTCCGTTGACACCTGTGTAAGAAGCCAACCTATGGAAGGTAGCCACCTTACCTACAGAAGCTGCTGACCCCTCCAGGAGGCCTTTTCCTCAGAGCCTCCAGGAAGAACACATCTCCAAATCCTCACCAGAGTGTCTGGCACGTTATAGATTAAAGACTGGTGGCCAACTTACCACCAACTGAATTAAATTGGGACAGTGCTGAGTGTGGATGTTCCACCCGAGGAAAGCTGCCAGCATAAGGGGAGACATGCAGAGGAAGACGCACTTTGGGTTCTCCTGAGTGTTGCTGTTTAGAGCCATTGGTTTTCCTTGAGGAACCTGTGGAGTTTCTTCTCTGATATGAGCAAAAGTCCACACTTGGCCTTCATATGCCAGGGGGCATATGGTGGGTACTCATCTGGGAAAATACCTGGCTAAGGAGACAAGTGCCAAACACAGCAGCCCCCAGGAGAGACATCGAGCCCCTCAGACTGGGCCTCCAATACAGGCCAACACCCATGGGCACACTAACATAGTACAGAGAGAGAGGGCAAGGGTAGGGATGGCCCAAGACTCCACTTCCTGCATCTGGCCCCGACAATTCTGCGATCACCATGAATGTTTAGTGAAGGGTCACAGGGAAGAGGGGGCAATCACATGCATTTCAGAGCCCTCACTGGGCTGGAGACGCCCACATGAACCTTGTTCAGTTCCCCACTCTCCTTCTGGCCTTGCCTGTGTACTGGGCCCTCCACGACAAGCCTGATAACCAAGGGTGGGGCTGGCAGTGACAGCTCAGCAGGTTGGACCCCTACGCCAGGAAGTGTGCTGGCGCCCCCGAGAGAAACTGGCACAGTTACCCAGCACTGGTGAGACAGGATCATTGAGCCTGGTCCTTGTCCTCGGCTCTCTGGGAAGGCACAGGCTGCGAGACCCATACAGACCCCTACTCTGGGCTCCCAAGGAACCTGGACCCCAAGGTGCTTTTGAGAGGAAAGGTGGGGAAGAGTGGTGCTCCTGTGAAGCAGCTAACATTTTCCTGTGGTACAGAGGAGGAAGGCAGTCTGGTTTACTACCAGGTTAGCGTCTAAGTCTAATGACACCATCTGAATCTGGAGAGGCTGAACACCGGCCCCAAGCCCTGAGAAGCGAGCAGCTTCCAGCAGATAGATGAGATGACAGTGGAGCTAGGAGAGGTCCACCCCACAGCACGGTCAGCCAGAGGGCTGGGGCCCATCTTAAAGGCTCTGACACCCCACGCCATTCCCTCTGGCAGCTCTCCCTGTCAGAGAATCACTTAGCGACCCTGTGTGTGATCCTTGACTTATAGCTGCCTCAGTGACTGGCACACTCTACCTTGGAGACTGCCTGGGAAGCAGGCGTTACCATGTGGTAAGGGTTTGCCTAACATCACCTGGGTCCACCAGGTTTTGAAACTTTCTGAAATAAATGGTGCAAAAATTTTTTAAGACTGGGACTAGCAACACACCTGAACACCCCCCCCCCCATCTATTGCTTATTGAAGAATGTCCGTATTCTTCCCAGAGGCATCTCAAGTCTCCTTCTTATCTGAACAAGAGTAACTCAGCTGTTCCAGACCTGCAGCTTCCAAAACCTCAGAATGAGAGAGAACATTCCAGAACATTCCAGACATCTGACAGCCAACACACCTGGAACCCACTGCCCCCTACATTCACCCAAAGCAAGGTTGTGGGAAGCAAACAGAGAAGGACTTCAGTGATGCCTAGCCATCTCTCCAGGCCCCAGGATATCAAGTACATCCCTGGGGTAAACCAATCCCTAGGGATGATGAATGTGCCCTTGGTACTATGTATAACCCTTTTCCATACTCCAGTGATATCATGGATAACTAGGGAGAAGAGGCAAAATGGAATTGGCCAACACTGAAGGATATCACAAGGAAAAGTGGGTACATAGGTGAATTTTTGAAGAAAGGACTGTGATTTTATAATCAAGAACTTTCAAGGAAACAAGGAGCCTTCACCCTCCTGCAGGAATTTTCTGGCATATGGTGTAGTTACACCTCTGCCCTTGGGCAAGAAACAAACATCCCTTCGGCTGATCTAAGCTTGGTGGGTTAATATGTGGTGATCAGAAATGTTTTGTCAGTCAGATCTCACTTTTTACCAGTCATAGAGCCCCAGCCAGAATATATGGTTGACACAACCCTGGCAAAGGGGCGGCTCAGAGCATGTACTCCAGTTCTGATTTGGAGACCACCTGATGAAGTGACTGTACTCCCAGAGTAAACTGACAGCACAGTAAAGAATGCCTCTCTATACAGACCACATCTCTCTCCCAGTGCAGGTAAGAACATACATCTTCGTGCCTGAGTAAGGTTACACCTACATATCATCGGGTACGGAGACATACTTCTACACATAAATACCTCTATGCAGATGCTCCTTGATGCAACTGGGATGAAACTTCCACAAACCCACTGTTTAAGTGGAAAACCCATCGAACACACCTAACCTGCTGTACATCCCTAGCCTACACATCAGTCATCTGCAGGATACTGATGTTACCTTACACTTGGGCAAAGTCATAAATGCAAAGACCACATTGGATGGAAGTGCTGGAGAGCTTGTGTAACTCACTGGCTGCTGGGCTGAAAGGGAAACACAGGATGGCTGTATGGGCGGAAAACATCAAGTTGGAAAATCTTAAGGCAAAGGAACAGATCAGGGCTGGTCTGTGCAAACCTCAAACCTCTGCTTCCTGGCCAAGCGTGGGTGGCATTGCCAGGAGCAGCAGATGCAAGATAGGGATGCGAATGCTACACCTGCCTTTGTAAGAGGGGTCTGAAAGGTGGAGCAGCTGCTGAGAGACAGGTGGGAAAGGGCAGGTCACCCCAGCAAGCAAATTAAATGAGGGGACCACTTGTGGCCTGCCACATTGGAAAAGACTATTCTAGGTAAAAGCTAAATGTTATTTAGAATGTAGGGTAAAGGCCTTTTGTATACTGCCAGGAGATAAACTAATACCATCGTCCAGGAACTGGGTATCCATACCCAAAGCTGTAATAGCACAGACACTCCCCAAGCCAGGGATCGGGTTATCAAAAATTCATTCCAGGAAAATGGACAAGGATATAGAGAGCTAGAGAAAGAAAAACAGAAGAATCACATGAGCATTGAAACCGGTGTGCGTGTGCTTGTTAGCCTGGAAAGGTGCGTGTAGTCTAGTGATAGCAAAGAACTCAGACTGCAGTCAGCACCCAAGCCTGGGGCAAGGAAAGGCCCCAGCACACAGAGCAGGCTGGGGTGTGACCTCCACAGCGCAAACTCTCAGGTGCACAGGTGGGGCTTCATCGGGACAGCGTTTCTCATTGTCATTCAATATTACAAACCGGTATCTTATCTGACGACAGAAACTCAGTTATGAATTGCATGGGACTTCTTGCGTCTGTCCTCAGGTGCTTGGAACTGAACCCTGGGGTCAGATATAATTGTCTGTTTCATTCTAGATTTTCAGATAGATGCACTCTTTTCTCCTTTCTCTCCTCCCACTGGCTCCTGTCTTATGACGCTCATTTAAATGTTACTTCCTCTGCGCCTTTCATTGGAATTCTTTGTAGATCTACAGAGCTGAGGATCAACTGGCAGGGAGGGGAAAGCAGAGAGAAAGGCACAGGGGCTAGCAGAGTGCAAGGGACAGTGTTATTTATTTCACGACAGAGCAGGAGAACAAATACTCCTTTCACTTCAAAACAGGAGCGAGGCTGGACCGCTGCTCGAGTCAGCCGCCCCCAGCGGTTCACGGAGGGCCGGACCAGGTGACTGCCCTTGCGGCAGCTGTACTCACATGCAGACTTGGATGATAGGTCAGCACGCCATTGTCACACAGGGTGACATATTTCTTCTTCCACTCTTTGTTCAGTGACTTCCCACTTCGCTTCAGCAGCATACCCTAGGACGAAAAAGGATCCAGACATAAAGCCTCGTGTAAACAGAAACCAGCAGCAGGTACAGATGCCACTTAAAAGTTTTTTAAACTTTCTCGGCATCTCTGCCCTCTTCAAAAGGAAACCGCACTCATTTTGGACTGTCAATTCGGCTTTTGCCCGCCTTTTACACATGACATACACGCAGCATTCCGCAGGTATCTGTGTACTGGACTTAACTTGGTGATTCACATGAATGCCGAGAATCTACCATTAACATCCTGAATCTAATATCCTAACAGGCCAGTTGGTCCCAATCATACCATGAAGTCACTACCACACTGGAAATTCCTAAGGGACTGATGCTGTAAAGATACCTAAACTTCCCTTTCTAAGAGAAGCACATTAGCTGTATTCTGATTCTATGTAACATAGTTCATTTTACTATTTCTTTCATTTCAGATTTTTAGTTTATGAAAATGGAAATTTCACTTGTAGACTTTAGTAACAGTATTTAATAGATAACTTCTGTGGACTATAACCCCTTTTTGATGAAACTGGACAAGCATTCAAGCATTCAAATTTGAAATGTATGCATTTTTTTGAAGCCATATTCAGCCCACTGTTCAGCTTTGAACAGCTGATGCAAACGTATTCTTGTTTTAACCAGCAATTCCCAGCAAGATACAAACTTGCTCAACTGGCTTCCCCATATGAAGAAAATGGGACTGCCAATTCCGAGCAGGATCAGGCCCCAGACAAGACCTTGAGCCCTCTTTGCCAGTCTGAGCTTCCTACCAATTCAATTCAACTCCGGCATTCACAGCATGAGTCTGTGTTCGCCTTCTGACTACTGCATTTAATTCCTGTCAACACACAATAAGATGGAAGAATCTACCTGTTCATCTCTTGCCATCTGTTTTTAAGCTCATATGACCACAATAATGACCAAGAAAGCTTATGTTTAACACTAATTGATTTACCCAGACCTAAGCGCTTCGACGTAAAGTTACAAATTCTGAGATATACTCAGTGGCCCCTGAGTCTCCTGCAAAATTTTTAGCAGTTTCCACTGAACTCTGAATCTTTGTTTCCCTCGACAATCTGAGAAAACATAAGGTAAGTGTTCTCTCCCGGTATGACTGAGTTCAAGTTTCAATTATATTGCAAAGACAGTGCTTTTTATTTACTCAGAGCATAACCAAGTTTCCTACACACAACAGATTAGGAGCCAGCTCTACAGAACATTGTTGCTGGGGGAAAATATCTGAAGATATGAAATGAGTCACAAATGAATCTTTGGAAGATCATTGCTTTGCAAGTTCTCGGTGTGTAAGGAAAATACGTGGCGTCTTGATTTCTGGAAATCAAGACTACTCTACACCACGTAGGGCACAGAGACCAACCCAATGAGCCAAGCCTAGAGGCCCATGTTACCAAGCTGGCAAACCGAGGCACAAAAGGCTTTTACTGGCACCAATTAGCGAGAGAAGTAGTCACCACTAGAGACGCAGTAATAAATAAGCAATTGCTTCAAATCATTAAATTTCCCTCCCCGGTGGGAGTCCTACAATTTTGAGACTTAGCATAACAAAACCTCGCCCATGTTCTCCTGTGGGCTCACATTTTTCCATTCCCATTTCAGATAGAATTCCAACAATACCAGGGGCTGGGGGTCACTGTGGCGTCACTGGAAGATTAGAGCTGCTCTGGGCTTCACAAGGCTTTGTTCCTTCCCACTCAAACAAGCGCCAGGCACAGCACACACCCCTGGGGCTCTGCAGATGGACTAGCGCAACTTCTTCGGCTGGCTTTGGGCGCTTTCATGAGCAAATCCCGCACTCGTAATTGCCCTTCTACCAAGGAAAGCTACAAGGACTCACTTATTAAAGGAAAAAGTGTGTGGGGGGGTAATAGTCCAATTAGGTGGCACATAAGGAGATAAGTCCAGGGTTTTCTGGGGGACTAAGGCTGGTTTGCTCCAATGCTAAGAAAACACTGTCTTGCGGAAGGAAAATCCGAATGTTGACAATTTTAAATAAATTCCATGGTTCACTTGGAAGATGCCATGGATTCTGCATTGGACGCCAGTGCTGTGGAAGCCAGCAGGCTGCACAATCCCTGCATCCGGGAGCCGCATTCTCCAGCCCCAGGCTTCCGCAGGCCCTGCATGGGTTTAGGAGGTGATCCTGTCCCCCAAAGATTCCAGGAGACCCACAGTCACCTGCAGCCTTGGCTACCACCAGCAGCTGGGGCTGAGCAAGGCAAAGGCGGGTGGCCTGAGCACCATCCTGCCATCCTGCCTGTTCCTTGGTGAGCAAGGTCACATTTGCTCTGCTTGTAGTGGCAACAGGTCACAGGCAGCAAAGCTGCGGAATCTGTGGTTTCCTCACTGCAAGGAAGACTGAGCTACAGAGGCCACTCACAGGAAGTGGCAAGTCAGTCACCATCCTCTCTGCACAACTGCGATCTGCATTTCCCATGTACCTAGGTGGAACCTCTGAGGGTCCCAGCCACCCTTGTCTGTATGCCAGAGGTCTGGAGCCACTGGCTACCCTCCCAAGGCACAGACATAAGGGCTAGGGCTCAAGACCTCTCCACAAATACCTCTGCAATCCAGGTTCCCCTGCAAGGGAAGCAACACTCCAAGCCTGCAGGGAGGGCAGGCTGTACCTCGGGAGTGCTTCTGCACCTCCCCGTGGAATGTGGCTGGACAGGCGCCCTCTCAGGCAGGCCTGTGGGGCCTGTCTCTCTCTCCTGCATTCCCACTGAGACTACAACAGGAGCCTGGAAAGAATGAGCAACCAGTGCCACCCAAAGATGACACGGAAACACCCTTGCAATGCAATGCACATGGCTCTGGGCAAAGGACTCTTGTTTTCAAACCCCTGAGGAACCTAGGAATGCTCTAAACTCGGTCTCAGCAGCAGGGGACTACGTGATGGGGAGCAACAGGCACAGGTCTCAGTCTCAGTAGTGAGTCCCAGGAATGGGTGGCCAGGGTGACACTGGAGAACAGAGTGTCCAGCTGCTTTTGCCATAAAAGAAACTCGATCTGTACATGATGACTCCTATGTTAAACCCAAAATATGAACAAAGAGCAAAATATAAGATAGCAGGAGAGAGAGCTAGCGAGATCTTTTGCAAAAGGGAAAGGGACCAAGAGATGGAGGGAAGGGAGGAAAGAAGTAAGATATGTGATGTCCCTGGACCAACTCACCTTGAGGAATGGAATCATCAAGTCCTGCAAATACGGACTCAGAGAATAAAAACTGAAGAGACAAAAACAGCACTAGAAAGGTTGGCTGAGGTCAATCCAGACACAGCTGCAGGGTGGCTCATGATGGCGCGATGTCTGGGGGTCGCTTGGGGTCCCCCTACCTTCGGGCAGGTCATGTTCTGGCAGGCAGGTGGCAGAACCCAGGGTCTCCACCAAACCTTGTCCAGCAGGCAGCCTGCACGGAGCCAGCCTGCCTGGTACCTCAGTCGCAGCACTTCTGCTCCACCTCAAAACACCCACATCGCCCATCCATGCTTGCTTCCAGACTGGACCTGAAGGCATCTCGGAGTCCCCACCTGCCACAAGGGCCAAGAGGATGAGAGATGGAAAGACGCTGGGCTCATCCAACCTGTGAAAGACTCTTCTGGGGACTTTGGGGAGAGAGATTTTCAAGGTGACACCCAAGTGAAGCTCTGTGAGCCACCTGCACTAGCAGCTTTGGCCAACCTGAAGCCTCTCTGGCTGCAGGACATCTGGCCCCAGCCCAGAGGGTCTCAAGATCCCCACGGAAGCCATGTAGACATCTAAGTCTGCACAGCGCTGGAAACAGGGCCTAACAATCTCAGGAACAACAACTGCTCTAAGAAAATACTGAAAACCCACATGCGTATTTTAATGGCTGTGTGAAAGTGACCCAGGAACGGTCCCCGGATTCCACTGCCCAGGCTGGTGCTGACAATGGGTCACAAGTGGCACCAATGATGACCGTGCAGTGGGAGACTTAGTGTATAAATAATCCACTTTCCAGCAGAACTGATGCTGGGAGTGGGTGCAGCAAACTGTGTGGGGCAAAGTGACTTCTCGTGAGGATGTGGCAGCATGGGACATGGGTCGCAACACGACACAGGCACGTGAGGAAGACAGACCTGAGGAGCAGGAGCTTAGGTGGCAGCAGTGAGGGCCCTTCACATCCTCTGGGGCTTCTGTCTCAGCCAAACCACATCACCCTTCATGGTGATTTAAATGTGATTCTTTTTTTTCTTTAACGGTCTGTTGTAGTCATTCTTAATTATTTTGGGCTTCACATTTATTTTAGTGCAATCAATACAGAGTTAAAACTTAGTTGTATGTTTGCACATAAATGTCTGCTTATCGGGGGAACAGTTATGTCCTCAAAAGTCTCACGTGTTCAGAGGTGAGGATTTAGGAAGGTGATTGGATCACAGGAAAGCTGTAGTCATCCATAGAATCATCCGTAGGTGAGTTCGTGGCTGAGTGTGTAGTTAGGAGGTGGGGACCCCTGAATACGCTGTTAGAGATGTGGATCACTGGCTGCACCACTTGGAAGGGTGTATTCTTGTTCCCAGCTCCTCCCCTCCTGCTGTGCTTCCTGGGGTGAGCATCTGTCCTCCAGAAGGCCCTTCCACCCTGCTGTTTCTGCCTTGGAGCCATCTGACCACATATGGACTGAACCCATGGAAACCGTGAGCCAAATAAACCTCTCCTCTTCTAAGTTGTGGGCATCAGGCAGTGTGTTCCAGCAATGGGGAAGTGGCTAATATGCTGGTCTAGAGTAGAGATAACCAGGAATATAGTCTCCTGGGGCATGAGAGGTGAAGAAAGATGGGAAGGAGGGATGTAAGTGAGAAGTATGGAGGAGGTGAAGCAGGGAGAAAGTGAGTGAGGGAGATAAGAGAGAAGAAGCAGTGTGACCAACCCCTGGGTGCTGTTATAGCAGTCCAGGGTGTCCAGGTAAGTAGTGGACATGGGACTTGATGACAGAAATGGCAGCTTCCACATTGGCCCCTACGACACAGCTGGTGGTCTGCACAGGTGATGCAGGCCACTTGAGTAAGGGATCTGTGGCTCAGGCAAGAAACCAGGGATAGAAACAAGTACAGCTTGGCAGAGCCGGTAGACAGAGGGAGAAGCTCATGGGGAAAAATGACCACACTTAACAGCCAGATTATTATTTGCTTATCCAAACAGAATTAGAAGCCTGTTTTAAAAACAACTTCTCTAAGGTTTGGCAAAGATTTTTTTGAAGATCGTTGAAATGTACTAGGTTGACTAGTCTTAACTATGCTATTTAAAGTATTTCTAACATTACTTTAAAACTGTCACAGTGACAAGGCCTGGGCCACAGATCTGGCAATGACTGATTTTTGAGGAAACAAACATTAGTTGTGTAATACGGTAAAACAGAATTCTCACCAAATGAACTGGGGTGAATATACACAAACTATATTAAGTTTCTGAAATGAAATAAAAGTACATTTGCCAGTTAAGCCCCTGGTACAAGCAAAATATATTTCTCTAGGCAGAAGACTCACGAGAATCAGGAAGCTGTAAAAACAGCTACATGAACGGTTGGGCTATGAGATGTGTATGGCTCCCTGTGTTGGTTCCTTGGACCCCGTAAGCCAAGGTGGAGGGAAGATGTGAGACGACACAGCTCAGGAGAGCTCTGAGGAGAGGAGAGGAGAGGGAGGGCAGCACCCAGGACAGGGACCATGAGCTGCGATGAGGAAACATAGCAATGCCCTGGGGACCTGGTGGCTTCTACCATAGCCGCCATATTGCAAGACTTCTGGTCTGGCAGAGCCTGGATGCCAAGACCTAGCAAACACAGGTGGATGCTCTTCAGTGATGCCCACGCTCCACCAAGATTTTATGGGAGGTGCTGGTGCACCCTGAGCAGTGAGCACCCCAGTTGTTCCTACAGGAAGTGGGATTAGTCCTGGGAATTCTAAAGAGTGGAAGAGAAGCAGTGAGCTGCTCAGCAGCTTGCAGTCCCAGAGGCTGAAGAGCACCCCTGACTGTCAAAGAGCCTGGAAGCACGGGGTGACCTCCTTCCTTCTCAGTAGCGAGGGTGGCTAGAGGAGGGGGTGACAATCCTCGCTCCATCCTGGGAGCACCAGCATGCATGCCCGGGGCCTCCGAGTTTCTCCTTCACATATTGTCTTCAAAGAATTTTAGCAACCTTTATGGCCCCATGTTGGTGAGTGTTACTCCTGAAGACTTCTTTGATTTTACAAGGCCAATACTCATTTGATAAAAACTGTGGGCTATGACGCAAACATTTACCTTAGTCAATGGGTATTTTAAGTACTAAGCTTTGTGCAAACCCACTTGGTGCGCCTGGATCTATCATCTCCCTCATCCCACCCAGTCTTGATTCTAGGAGTGACACCATCTGTGTAATGAGTTCTAGACTTTGGTTCCTTTCTCTCTGTATCCACACTTCCAGGTTCTGGTGAGATTTCCAGAGAAGGTGAAGACAGAGCCATTGGACTTGGGTAAGTCTTGACTTGGGCACTGTACTCTGCTGCATACTACAGCCACTTAGTCCCTGGCAAGGGCATCCCAGTCTCTCTGCTTCAGGGGAAGCAGCTGCAGCCTACCCTGTCCGTGAGGCAGGGGCTTGGGCAGCCCCAGAGGAGCCACCTTCCTCTTCTGTCACCAACGAACTCAAGAGTATGGGTCTACACTGTGGTTCTGGGTCGCCATCAAGGGTCCCAACACCAAAGATAGCAGGGGCTGGGCAAGGACATGCGTCTTCCATGGTGGGGCTGGTTATACCTCTGACCTCTTTTAGACAACAGGCAGCCACAGACCTGACCCAGGAGAGCCAGGGCTTCCTGGCTGTGGACTTGATGCCACAGGCATTCATATCTATACTCAGAGGTTAGCCTTGTCTGGCGAGGTGGCACCTGGCTGTAATCCCATCACTCTGGAGGTGAGGCAGGAGGATTGTGAGACTGAGCCCAGCCCTGGCAATTAAGGAAGGGAAGGAGGGAACAAAGGAGGGACAGATGAAGGAAAGTATTTGTACCAATAGAGAGCACAGAGGTTCAGATCTAAAGAATCTGTAGAAGTTTAAGCTGCTAAACCAAAGATCTTCTGCCTGAGCCCTGCCCGGGGCCCCTAGACCCTCACATAGTGTCCCATAGACAGGCCCATGGGCCCTGGCAGCCAGATGCCTGGATGTGCTGCCATGTCCTGCTAGGGGGCAGGACTGGTCCCTACCCCAGAGCTGCAATGGGTTTGGGATTCCCCTGAGTGGCCTTGCCCAGTGGCTCCGCTAGCCCAGGCCCTGCTTCGGCCCATGGTCTTCCTAATGCAAACACCCCTGTCACTCTGCTGCCACGGGGTGCCCCTGTGGACATGACTGGGGACCCTCCTGGACATAGGCTGCATCCCAAGAGGAAACCAGCTGGGGAAGCGTAGCTCTCACCTCCTTGGTGAGACATTGGGTGACCCCCAACTTTTTGCACTGGGGTCAGCCCTCAGCTGCACCCCAGCCTCACCTGCCTGAACTCTCACCCTTCTCTACACCATGTACCAAGGAGTGGGAAACCCTGTGAGTCACTGCTTTTAGACTTTGTGAGGACAGGAAGCCATACTCCCACCAGCAATAAGATAACAGAGAGAGGCTGTAAGGCTTTGTCTGTCTAGCGACCATCAGAGGTGGGGTGCGAATGCTCTTCATGCTTCTGTCTCCTTGAGCCCTCCTGACTCAGGGCAAAGCCACAGTGGCACGTCAACATGCATCGGCTGTCCGTCTTTCAGTGCCACTGTTGGACATGTGAAAACTGTCTCTGTCCAGCACTGTCTCCTACTGACCAGCTATGACACGAGCCCGGGAGGCATCCAGTGCCCTCTAACTCGCGACCTGCTGCTTGAAGCAATTGTGACTCTCCGCATGTCACATACGAGGACATTGAGGGATGGGAGGTTGTACAACTGGTCCACCTTGCATAGCCTGTGTGGCTACGCCCTCCAAAGGTGGCTCCCTGTGAGCCGCTCTTCACAGTACTCATGTGCATGTGTGAAAACATTATTCCATTCTGACTCCAGGCTGCCCTAAATTCTCCTAACGCAGCCACCATGGAGGGGACACTGTCTACTGTGGCTTCAGCTGAAGAAGCTGGTAGCTTGGTCTCGCAGCATGCTGAGGGGCCAGGCAGCTTGGCAGGGTTCTGTCCGTGGTTCTCAATCTCAGAGTTAGGAGAAAATGATACAATGATCATTTTTTCAAATCATTTGGTTTGGGGTAGATTCTTGTGCAGCTATTGAAAAGGAAAATGGAGCCAGCATCCTGATTTGCTCCAAGGACAAGAAACACATGGTCGGTTTTGGACCCAGCCACTGGTGGGAGCCAGCAGGGCCCCAGGACATCAGTAGAGGCTGTGAGAAGGGCAAAGAGAGCTGGGGCTGGAGACCAGACTGAGCTAGCCTGGGGGCCCACAGTGAAGCCACTGCTTGGGGACAACCGTGTGGCAGGGGTACCTTGTGTGTCGCACCAGCTGCAGGATTTCACACTGCGTGCTGAGGTGGTCCTGGCTCTGGGAGGCCTGGGAGGGGAGGGGACGGCACAAGGGAGTTTCCAAGCAGAATGAGCGTCCTCGGATCCAGGGCATGTGGGACACTGGCCCCGAGATGGGCTCCCTTCCAGGGTGGCAGTCAGACCCTTCCAATTAGAGAAAATCTTTGCTCAAAGACAGAGATCTGTGGACTGGCTCTTGTTGAATGGCACGGACTGGACCTCAATACAGAAGGCACCCTCAGGGCTTAAGTGAATGTAAGTACTGTCTTGATGAAGTAAAATGGATGGAGAAGGCTCAAGATGGAAAGTGACCCTCAAGTCAGCAGGAAGTGGGGCTGAGAGAAGCTGGAAAGCAGAGCCCAGCACCTGGAGCAGAATTCCATCTCCCTGCCCAGTGCAGGGCACATCTGGACATGTGCCGGGCTGGGGCACAGAATGGCTGTGGACCAGTGACTACCATGAAGAAGAGCCAGGCTGCCGTCCCCCTGCCCAGGTCCCCACCGTACAATGTGTACATGGGGAACAACTGGTGCGCTCAATGTCCTGGGGTTCATTCAGATGGTGAGGACCAGACCCGAGGAGCTGCACTGACTGGAGGGTTCAGTGCAGACAAGGAGACCATATACTCTGAGTCTGCAGCTGGTGCTGTGGAGCTTTGGGATGGGCTGTGGGTACCTAGTACGTGGGTACCCATGATGTCACTAGTCTCCGAAGAGGACACAAAACCCAGTCCCCGGCTGTGCCCTGGATGGTCCTGGGTCCAACTGCACTGGTGGAACATGGTGGAAACGTGGCACCCATTCAAGCCTAACATTGGAGGGGACCTGGCTGCAGCTATGCTATGGGCCTGAGCTGCCTTGAAAGAAGCCATAGTGTTATGCTGGGGAGCCCATGGAAAGATAGGGGATCCCTGACATGCCTTGGGGGTCACCAGGCGCCACCTGGACTGATGTCACTGGCTTTCCCATGCTGATGTCTGGCCATTCCAGCCACTCTTGCCAAAGGCCCAGCTGAAGAAGCTTGGGTGTGATGATCTTGGATGATGAGGGTCTAGAAGATTCTTTGGGCAGCCCAAATTCCTGACCCAGGAAAGCATGGAGAAAAATAAGCTGTCTTACACCACCATCTTGGATGAATTAAGTACCTGGCAATGGCAATGCCCACTCCCCTGTGACCCCCCCTACCCGTGAGCCTTTCACACCTTTTGTTTGCACAATAAGAAATTAAAGGCTTTGTGACACCTCAAATTATTCCTCTTATCTTCCCCCCAAATGGCCTAGATTGATATAATTGCCACCACCTTGTTAATTTCCTGAGCTTCAGAGGGACTGTGATTTTAATGATCTACAACCAAAACATCAGGATGCCCAGACTGGTCTGTCCTGCCCTTGCTCGGGATGCTCCTGGAGCAAGGAGCAGCACAATCTTACAGCTGTGATCTCTGTCTGTCATGTGTGTTCCTTGTCTGGTTCCGAGAGGTCACAGAAAGCCAAAAGCAATGTGAAGTGTACAAGCTTTAAATAACTTACAAAGTTAACGTAATGAATGTAAGTGCTATCTGAAACCCATCACTCTGTGTTTGCCAGGGCCCCAAGCTGTGATAAAACACTGCTCATAAATTTATATTAAAACTCAGCTCGATAGCAATTATTTACCAACACAGATTTATGGACTGCATTAGAGACGGGCAGCCCTAGCTGGGTGAAACCAGTCTTTGTTTTGGGTCTGAGGAGCTGAACGGTGCTGGGCTCTGCTCACACAGTGACCATCTGACATATAAGAGGTGAGAACGGCTGGGTTCGTCTGCAGCAGTGGATATGGGCCACTCGGAGGAAAGCTTAGAAAATGTCTTTCCCCAGCACTGCCAGAATGAGGTCCTGCTTTGGCTCACAGCTTCAGGCTGTTGGCCACTAGGCCAACTTGCTCTGGGCAACGGCAGCATAATACATCATAGCAGGACGTGTAGTGGAAAAAGCCTGAGACAAGAAGTCACCAGGGTTCCTGGGTCCCCTCTAAGATCACACCCCAGTGACCTCACTTCTTCCCACTCAGCCCCATTCCTTAAAGGGTGCCAGGGGAGAGGACTAATCCTTCAACACAGGCCCTCTGACCCATGTGGCTGATTCGTGTTGCTGATTTCAAAAAACCCTAAAAAAGAGCGTATGAGTGGATGGTGAAGGGTCAAAATTTCACTTTTAGAGACCTAGGTGGCAGAGGGTCCTCAAGGATGTTCTTCCTGTTATCACCCATGCCACCAACCTCCCGTCCTGTCCGACTCTTCCAGAAGTCAACCTCTCTGTTGTATGATGCTGACAACAAGTATCTGCTTTGCCCAGATCAGGCCAGGACCCATGGCCTGCGTACCTGTATGTGCCTTGCTCCTGGGCCCTGCGGCTCTCGCCACAGCACATCCGTGCTGGATGCGAGGTCCCAAGGCTATGTGTGATGCAGGCTTGAACAGTCTCCTCACCTTGAACAGGAGCTCACCATACCCCGGCCTCCCACACAGAATGTCAGCGCAAGACCCCAGGGTACCTGGGTACACACTCTTGCCTTGGGCTGGGTCTGGCCTCTGCCTTTGCTGGGCAGTCAGGTTGATCAGCCCAGTTCCTTTGCCTCAGACCCTGACTGCACAGGCACATGACTCAGGTATAATCTCTCTCTGCAGCCTGCAAAGGCTCCAGCACCTCCTCTCTGTCCTTACAGAGCCTGCTACACCCCAAAAGCTGTGTGGAAACAGCCCGTCAACCGTTTCCTTTTAAATCACCAAACTCCATCCGTTCTCCCCAAAATGTCCTAGTCCTTACCCTTGATGCACCTTGCACTCAGCTCACCCCAAACCCACACATGGACTTTGCCTCCCATGTAATGGGGACCTGGAGAGCCACAACCATCTCGTCGAGCTGGTGCTGGCTCCCAGATTCCTGTATCAGCAGCTGCCCTGGGGTTTATCCTAAGATAAGAATCATGCCAATTTATAGAGATTCTTGGTTCTCAGATATATATCAGAGCATTTTGTCCACAATCTAGTGTCACAGTTAAAATAACATGCTGCGGGGCTGGGGATTTGGCTCAGCGGCATAAGCGCCTGCCTTGCAAGCAGGCAGTCGTGAGTTGGATCCTTGGTACCAATGAAAAGGAAAAAAGACAAAAAAAAAAAAAAAAATAACATGCTGCCCTTAAGGTGACACTGGGCAAATGGGGATGAGTGACCCATACCCAGAGTGTAAGGCTTAACAGAAAAACAGCATCACTGACAGGACCTGGGATAGAGCGGGGATCAAGACAGCTTGCCACTCAAGGGGCAGAACATGCCCTTCACCAAATGTAGTCGATTGGTAACACAGAGATCATCTGCTATGTGCCAGGAGGGCACACGCCCAATACCTTCATCCAAGTTTTGGTGGAAGGGCGTGGACCAGGCAATCTGACTGGTAGGTGTGGTTGGGGGGCCATTCACTATAGCCAGGTCACTTTAACTTTCTATCTGGTTGACAATGTTTCCATAGAAACAGTGGGAACCCCCATCAGCGAGCACCTCTCTTAACCAGTGATATTGCCACCCTAGCCCGCCCTGACAGAAGCCACGGCTGCTGTGCCCTTGGAGCTCTTGGCCCCTCCGAAGCTGAAGGAGGAGGGCTTGGGGATGAGGAGATGATTCTGGATCTTTAACCAGCTCCCTGGCGACCCCCTCCCCTTCCTGGTTAGTAATATTTCTGTCATTCTGCCAGGTTGTCAGGTACAAAGGGTTACACTTTAATTGAGCTGTCAGCATCTCCAGCAATCCTACAAAGCCCCGATTATGCACGGCGGGGTTAGTGACACACTGGTTATTGTGGATGCCCTATTTGCGAAACCCAAACCTGCGCCACGCACAGGTCAGCTCACCCGCGTGACCTTGCTGTCATTAGCCGCGTCTATTCCTACCTCACCGCTGAGAAAATCACACGGCGCGGGCTTCAAAGCACCGCCCGGGACTGGATTCGACCAGGAGCTAATCACCCACAAATCCAGCTCAAATGGCAATAATTGGCTAAACTGCTCCCCTCTCCAGAGCACAGCAGTAATTTGGGATAATAAAGAAAAGAATTATTCAGCTAACTGCCCCGAAATGTATGCTTTGTGACCGACACACTTCACATTTTAATAATGATGGACAGAGAATCCAATTTAGTACAGTGTCAACGGAATAACAAGACCAGGGGACAAGGACGGGGAAGAGAAAAAAAAAAGTTTGTTGTGCTTCTGACCCCCTGTTAAAAACCACGGTGACGACGAGTAACGCAGGAGAGATCTGTAGTTCACTTCGGGTCTGGGTCACGCTAAGAAGTCCAGATCAGACCGCGATGCTAATCAAAGCTTTCTTAAGAATGGACCCCAAATAAGCAACGAAGCCACTGTGTGCCAGGATCCAAAACAAATCATGCCACAGAAAAACACAAGCAAAACCCTCTGCGACTTAAATACACCGCGAAAACAGTACCCCCTCCCCGCAGGCCTGACGGTTCTCTCATCTTGATTTTTCTAGTTAATACTCTCACTTGGTCCCCTCGTTTTTCTTCCCTTGCCCCTGTCTCTTCTGTCACTGATTTTCAACATCAGGGATGACAGTATCAGAGCAGCTGCTGCTGGGTGACACCTTGGCGGCCGCCTCTTGCTGCTGCCGCTGTTGCTGCTACCCAGGGTCTGGGCCTCTGTGGGGTGCACTGAAGCAGAACCTTCGGTCCCCTCCTCCTGCCCGCCCTGCAGGGCAACAGCCACAAACATGACCGCGGGCGCTCACTGACTCTGGAAATGGACTCTGCTTCTCCCAGAGCTAAAGAAAGCAAAGGACGTTGCGTGCAGCCGCCTGCCAGGGAGCATGCCCAGGAGTCCAGGTTGGCACCAGATGGACGGAGGCACTGAGGCCAAAGCTGCTGTGGCAGGTGCTTGGAACAAACGCTAAAGATGTGGGGAGGGCATGGTGCCCAAGGGCAGGCAGAGAGGGCCCTTGCAAAACCGACAGCAGAAACCTCCCTGAGAGGAGCCCTCCATGGAGTCACTTCTGCAGGAATCACACACACAGACACAGACACAGACAGACACAGACACAGTCACACACACATACACACACACACACACACACACACACACACACACACACACACACACACACGACCCCGTGGATTCCCATGGGGAACAGCGCGCACCTGAGCTTGGGTCGGATCCATTATGATCAGGCAAGCCATGAGGTAGGTTTCACATCTGCATAAAACACTTAGAAAATATTTAGTCTTCTGCATTACATGTGTCATTCATCCCAAGCTCATTACACACACTTCTTTTTCTCCTTCTCCTCCTCCTCCTCCCTCTTCCTTTTCTTTGAGTCAGCATCTGTCTGTGTAGTTCAAGCTGGCCTCAAACTTTTGGTGACCCTCTTGCCTCAGCGTCCTGAGTGCTGGGATCAGAGATGTGTGCCACGCCACCGCCGGTACCCAACATACTCCACTCATGCCCTGTTCCTGCTTCTCCTGAGTTCCTCCTTTCCATCTCTGGCCTCTGGTCACCTGCCTCACTTCCATTGCTGCACCCACGGCTCACAGGGTTGCTTCTGTTCACCACAGCTGTCCCCCAGGAGCTCAGCCCCTCTGACACGTCAGTGCCCAGCATCCCACAGGCAGCTCGGTGTCACCTGCCCTAACCATGGTGGCCTCACCTGCAGCACCCAGAGACCCCTTCATACTTCACCTGCACCTCTTCAGCCTAAATCCCCTCTAGAAGATGGGGCGTCCAATGGGACCCAGCTGCGTGTGCCAGCTGAGGAGTCCACATGTGGCCCGGGGTTTGTCCTCACACATGTGTGCCATGCTACAAACCACACATCAGCTCCACGGGCTTAGGAGGTTACACACAGCACTCGGAGGCTGAGGCAGGAGGACCAAAAGTAAAGCCCAACCTGGGCCACTTAGCAAGGTCCGGTCTCAAAAACAAACAAGGCTGGGGTACAGTTCAGCGAGAAGACCCTGAGTTTAGTTTCTAGCACCACCAACAACTTAGTGGGAAAAAAGATAAACTTTATACTGACTATATGTTAAGATGATTAAATACGTCACACAGGTACTAGGGAAAGTAAAAGACATCTTTAAAATTAGCTTTGCTTGTTTCTCTTTATTCTTTCCCATATGGCTACAAAAAAAAAAAAAAAAAAGGAAACTGCCCATGTGGTTTGCATCTGTTTCTGTTTGCAACTGCCGCCCAAACCCCACACTGGGCTCCAGGGTCTGGCCCTAGCTTCTAAGTTGTGAGCTCATGGAGAACAGTAGGGCAGGGATCCTCCCGATGCTCATTCTGCACCCCCACAACTTGCCAATTACCACAGCTGCAGGCTGGAAAGGGTGGTGCAGGCCCAAAACCCCAGGCCTGAGGCAAAAGAGTCGCCTCAAATTTGAGCAGCCTGGGCTACTGATGAGTTCAAGACCTCCCCCACCACCACCAAAACCCACACAGCGCAGCAAGTACTTGATGAACAGCTGACCAGGACTCTCACCAAGGTCTCTGGAGGCAAAAAAGTGGGCTAAGGAGTCAGGCCAGTGAGCAGAACTGTATCGGGGTATCTGTGGGACCCACCTGTCTAGTACAGCACCCACACACGGTCTGCGCTCCACAGTGAAGCAGACCAGCAAAAGCACAAGCACATGCATGTGCATGGATGACCTGCAACATAGGCGGCCTGGATCCCTTGGTCTGCATACAAGTGAGGAGTGCATGCAGCCAGATGTGGGCAGCGTACACCACGCAGGGACTCTCGTGCGGGGGGGGGGGGGGTCCAGGAAGGAAGGTGGTTGCTTTCTTCCACCCACAGAAGGAGGTCTATGTAGCTCACCAGCTCCATGTTTGGGTGTCAGGTTTGGGTGCTTCTGAACAATGGAATCCCCTTCTGCACCCGCTGGGAAAGTAAATGGTGCTGGCTAGGCAAACCGGCTGTGTGCTGGGATCGGCATGCAATGTGGCCTCTGTCGGCCCTGTGACCAACAAGCCCACTTTTCCAGAAAGATTCCAAATGTTTCTTGGGACTCTGAATGGCGTCAGATTATACGTCAGAAGGACAGAGATAAATGGGTGCCAGGTTTCCAGAATGAAATAGATCAGTGTCCACGCTCCTGCCCACACATCCACAGAATCACCTGCAAGGGCCTGGGTGTAGCTTGTGAGTTACCCAGGCTTTCCCGTGAGACCAGCATCTGCCAGATGCTGCACGAGCGATGGCAAACCTTTGGGAGCTTTTGATGAGAACAAACAGCCCGCTGTGGTGTGTATGCCATGGCTTCGCCACCACAGTGCAATGCAATCGGGCAGTCGGAACTGAGGTGGGGATCCTGCTCCTGGTCTCGAGCAAAATGCGGGCACCTGAGACCCTCCAGTCACAGGGCAGTGATCTCCACAGCCTGTCCCCCCCCCCCCCAGTAGTTCCTAAAATGTCCGAAGCCTCTTTCTGCCTACCGATGTCTTCCCCAGGAGATGCCAGGTTGCCACAAACTGCAGTGGGTGTAAGTACATATGAGGTCATCCCTACATTCAGTCATCCCTACCTTTAGCCACTCTCAATGAGCAGGAGCCAGGGATTCTGCTGTCCCCCAGTTGCCCAGAAGAGACATGAGTGGGTTTCCTGCAGACCAGGGCTCAGCTTGAGTGTCTAGGGTCACCTGGAACTTGGGCAAGCAAAGATGGCACAGGTGGAGGCTGCCCTGCCCCGAAGAGGCAGCACAGGGGGACGGGGGACAGGTGCCATGGGCCAGCCAGGGTGTGCTTTCTGTGTGACATCCCCTGCGAAAGCCCTCTGGGTTCCGGAGTTGTGGCTCTGAGCGTAGAAGCCATAGCATCACACGGAAAGTATTTCCTTATGTGGAGTGAACTGCAAAGTAGCTGCCATGTCTCGCTAATCTCAAGACCAGGTCAGGTACCCTGCAGCAGCCCAAATCGCACATCTGGAAATGGACCCCACCCTGGCAATGGAATGTACCCCAAGGTCCTCAAATGCCAACAACCACTGACAAAAGGGGAGGAAGTAGCATATGAGAAACCCTTTGATTCGTCACGTGAAAAAAAAAAAATCACTCGAGGGTCCCTCCATAGATGTTGATTGTTAGGTCAACTTTAGGATGAAACACTGCAAATATTGTATCAGCCAGTTAAAAATGGCCTTGTTGTTTCAGGATAAGAATCACTTAGTTCATGCTATATATAAAATACTGCATTTCATGCCTCATTTGCTGTAACATATTAGTGAGTTCATCAAGTAACAATGGCCCCCTTGCCTGGTTCAGATACTCAGAGGCGGCAGTGGGGAGACCCTTGCAGAGTGCACACTGTACCCCAAGTCAGGGAATGGGCACACCTGCTGTGTGGACTGTCCACTAGGTTAAATAATCATGCATCAACCCTTCAGCAAGCACTGTGGACTTAGGAAATTCTCACCCTTTACATACCATGAATCAAACCAGCACTGGGTGTGTTGTTCTTTACTTACTTAGGTTACTAAGAAGGACAGGTGGATCGCAGAGTTTTCCTGTACTTACAAGACTGACTTCATTTCACTATTCCAATGTGAGAAATATTAGAAGGAACACCAGCACCTACACCATCACAAGTTCTCTGCAAATCAAACCAAACCAACACCCTCTAAGACAGACTGCACAACCCATATGACTAGGGACTGCTTGAAATCCCAGGCACTTGTTATGTTAAAAAAATAAAATAAAGTCCTGCAATTGACAAGCAAATTTGTGGACACCAGGCTTGTTGGATTCCCCTTTACTTAATCCTGTCCCAGATGCTACTGATAAAATATTTATCTGTCATGTGAAAACAGAAGGCTTGGAGAAATGGTGGTGACCAGAAACATAAGCAATTAGAAAAAGGCTGAGTCCATGAATCATCTCTTCGAGGCAAACAGAAACAAAATCAAAACGGTATTCATGAACCACGGCTTCAAGTTCTCTGGGAAAGAAAACTTTCCCAGAGGATGGGGAGGATGACTTTGGGTAGAGGACATACTGTATTTTCCTTGTTTCCTGGACTACCAGGATGCTCAGAAATTTAAGTTGAAATTTAAGTTTCTGAGTGTATGCAGTCTGGTATAATGCCCTTTCCTTTGTTGCTTGACACTTAGCTTTTTATTGTTTTAATGAATATTAAGATTTAAAGACACAGGTTGTTAGGAGGAAGAGGAGACTCCGTATCTCAGAGGACCTGAGTGTGCAAGGCTGGCACCAGGCTGGCACCTTACATGGTGTCTGCAGCCCTGCATGAGTTCTGCTGGCTGTGGACTGAGCACTGTGGCATTTGTCTCTTGCATCACTAGCTCTCAGTGCTGAGAGAGGCAGGTGACAGCTCGCACACCATGGTTCACAACTTATGTAGCAGAGCTCAATTTGATTTTTTCTCCTCTTTAAAGGTTGGAGTTTGTTCTACAGATGGAAGTAATGCCTTGGGGAAAATAAGTGACTATTGCGGGAAGAAGGCACAGTTGGCGACGGGAACAGAACTGCTAGAGAAATTGCACGGAATAAAAAAAAAAAAAAATCCAGAAGAATCCTGACGCCAATGAGAGGCTCCTGTCTGCAGCTCGGCAGCCCTGAAAGGGTACACGGATTTTAGAGGGGACACTGCTCCTGCCTGGAAGGGGTGGGGCGAGGAGGAATAGAGGGCTACACATTTTAGGACTCACAATAGCCACTGCTGCTGACCAGAGAATGGTCCCATGGTCCCAGCAAATAATCCTGCTGCCCTGTTCCACTTTTAACAAAAACTTCTTATGGGTGGGGAGGGGGTTAATAAAAGAAACAATATGTATAAAAAAAAAATGCAAGGTGCCCAGAGTACGGCTAATGGGATTTGATGCTGGCTTTAATTTTAATGAAGAAAGTTGCCAGTGGCAACAAGACTGTCAGCCGCCGCTGAACACCATTAATAAAGATCGAGACGACATCAGTGCCCGGCACCAGTACAAAAGGTTCCCCTCGCTTCATGCTGTGCTAAATTGGCTGCCCAATTTTTCTTAAGTGTCCATTCTATTTAGAAGACAATTTATTAATTTTTGCCATTCATTGTCAGTTGACAGGCCATCATTTTGTAGCCCGAATTTTAGATGAAAACTAATTGAAAAGACTGGCAGTATTTATGAGGGGTATTATTTGTCAATTACGGCGGCAAATACTCCTTGCTCCCACCAACTTTGAGGCCTCTGTCCTCTGGGTGGGAGCCCTGGGACTGCTGGCATTAAAAGATGACCGAGTCTCTCCTAGCCCATCAGCCCATCCATTTCACCAGCACAGAGAAGCCACCAAGTTCCGCCTTCTGCGGGCCCCACGAGGGAGATGGATCTACTACGCCCAGTGACAAAGAGGGAGCAGGCTGTGCGCAGCGTTTGGGGTGATGGTGCCGGAGGACAGAATTCACAGGCATCTAATTACACGTGTGTTACTTTTTTTTAATCGTCCCTGCATAAAAGTCATGGCAACTACTTTGAAAGTCTGGACCTCAATTTTGTAGTTTTAAAATGATTCCCCCACGGTAAGGATGTGGCCCAGTAGTAGAATGCTGGCCTAACATGTGTTAGGTCTTGAGTTCAATCCTCAGCACAATAAGCAAAACAAAATAAAACAAAACAGAACAAAACTCCTCCCTAGGCTACTAGTGTATTTTATATTCAGGGGAATATATATATATATATGATATTCTGCATATCAATTTCCCAAATTGAAAGCTTGATGGATTACTTTAAAAATGATAAGCCTGAACAGCGCATGGTGGTGGCACACACCTGTAATCTCAGTACCCAGGATGCTGAGGCAGGAGGACTGCCATGAATTTGAGGTCAGCCTGGGTTGCATGGTCAGCTCAATGCCAGCCTGAACTGCACAGTGAGACCCTGTCTCAAACAAAACAAAACAAAACAAAATGAAACCAAACCAAACAAAACAAAACAAAATGAAACCAAACAAAACAAAAACACAAAATATGTATTATCTTTTATAAGAAAAAATGTTTTTAATTATCGATAAACCCTTCATAATTTCCAGACTAAAAAAATTGGAAAAATGTATTTCTTTAAAAATGTGTTGGTCATATTATCCTAACATTTTTGAAGCTAATCCAAAGCTCTGACAGAACTCATCTAGCAATGGATGAATAGACATCTGCTTATCAACTAAAAAGTTTAGTGACCCTAAACTTTAGCTGGACAGATGCATGTCCAGCTTAACCTTCTTTTCTCTGGTAATGCTGCTGGCAGAATTTGTCAAAGACTACTGCATAGTCTGGATTATGAAGACAGAGTTTGTAAAGCACCGCTACTAAATGAAATGCTGTGTGTGCATGGGATTGTGTAAACTGTCCTGTCTGATGGCAGAATGATGAAAATTCCTGAGGTCCCCCAGTAGCAGTGCCAAGTGTCGCTGCAGGCACCTGAGACTCTAAGTCCAGCAAAACCTCTGACTCCAAGCTCAAGGCCTGGGATTCTCCCAGGGCCTTGCACACTGGTCTTCATACCCCAGGACCATGTACGCAGAGCAGCCTGTTTGCTGGCCACTTCCATCATCTCCCACTGGTCACAAGTCTGTCACTACCTATAGCAGCACAGCAGACCTAGCAGGTGCCTGATGTGTCCTCTACAGGTGGGTAGCGTGCCCATGCTGTATGGGTCTCAGCTTTGACACTTTCTGTTTGGGAAGTGGCAGAGAGGTCTGGAGCATGCCCTCCACAATGCATGGTGCTAGCACCCAGGATGCCCGCGGAGAATTCTCCCACCAGACCCCAGGGATAAGTCACCTCCACTGGCAGTCAACAAGCTACTACTGCCCCGTAATAGGGCAGCTCTGAGAGGGCCATGCACATGGCACAGGGTTCATGTACCTCTCCACCTCCCTCCTCAGGATCCCCTCAGACACTGTTCTCACTCATCACTCTGCCACATGACACGGTGTGTTCTCAGAGGGCTGAGCTTTTGGCAGAGGCTGTATCTGTCCAAACTGCAAGTAGACAGGTCTTAGCGTCAAAGTGGCAGCTCGGTCCTACATTGCAAAATTTAATAGGCATCTGGGTAGGGGCTTTTAGTGGTGCCTGTGGCCATGGGTTTCAGACTTTGCATGATATATTGGTTCTTCCCCATCTCAGCTGTAAACTCCATGACAGTGCATGGCTGAGCCCAGGCAGGGGGACCACTGCGTCCCCAGAATGGCAACTGCTTCACTATGGCACAGGCAGGTGGCTCACACAGGGAACCATCTCTGGGACTCTGCTCGGTGTTCACTGCTGGCTCGGATGTGAAAGGCCTCACATTTCAGGAGCACGTGGAACTGAACCATGGCTCAAGCCCAAAGAGTCAGAATCAAGAGGTGCTCCTAGCACTGCTGTTCAGGCCACCCCTGGCTTCTACAAGCCACAGAAGTCCCTCCTCACTGACACCAGGTGAGGAGTGTTTTCTTATAAGCCCTGCAAGCCCCCAAATTTTGATAACAGCCTCGTGAATGCTAAATTAAGGTGAAATTTAAAAAATACTACTTCTGAGACAAGGCTGGCCCTCAGAGCATCTAGCAGCCTCTGTGAGCCTAAGTGGGTAAAACAAGCCCTTTTCACTAAGGCTTAAAGAGCACGGATGTCTCATCCCTCCTCCCCAGATGGCTGACATCATTTCCCGCTGCTGGGCTCCCACACCAGCCGTAGTCCTCTGCCTTGAGTGAGATGGAAGCGCGCAGGAGGCGCTGTGGCTGGAAAAGCAGGATATGTGCACTCACCACACAAAAACCTAAAGTTCTGGGCAGCGAATTAAAACAAACAAACAAAAAAACGACTGATGCTCTACTTTCCAACCAGGAATTACTATCTTTCACTTAATATAGCTCATCTTTCATGACTTCAGGAACACAGCCAAAAAAAAAAAGTTTTAGCATTGGGTTTGCAAACTGACAAATTGCAGGAGAGCAGAGATAGGATTGAGCCCTAACTGACCCTCACTCGGACACCAAGGCAGGGATGGCGTGCCAGCACGCTGCAGTTTTGGGGAACGGTCAGCATTGCCAGGGTTTGGTTGTTTACCTACTCGCGTGATGTGGACAGTGGGGGCGGCTGGATCTTGTGTGACTCGCATTGTTTGCTCCTGTGCTTAAGCAAATAAAAGCGACGTGAAACAAATTCTCCAGCTAGCCCCTTGCCCTGCCCTCCTCTCTCAAACTCATCTCTGTGTCTTGTCTTGAATCTCCGTTCATCCCCGCCGGTTAGGCATTCCTAGTAGGATGGTTTCTTACACGAAACCTGTAATGGATTTAACAACTACTGTATGTCTAAAAAAACCCACAGCAATATTTAAGGAGTACTATTGCAAAGGGAAGTTCAAATGTCAGCTGATACTTCATCTTGAATGAATTTATTGGCAATTGATTTTGAAATGCCTATTACATGACTCACTCCCCGCACTCTCCAGGTGGACTTCTGTTACCTACCCCACTGAGTCCTTACTTCCGCACAGCCCCTACCACCCAGGACAGTGAGGGCTCATGATAGCAGCATTGGGGTCCTCCTTGGGGACTGACAGAACTGAAGTCAAAAAGTCACAGGTGAATTTTTTTTCACCTTTTTTCCTTCAAGCTTTACCTAGTTTTCTTTTCCCTCACAAATTGAGAATCCATCACTCCTTCCTTCCTAGTTCAAAGTGACCAATGCTAAGATCTCAGAAGTAACAAACGTGAAAAGCAAACCCAATGGTCCAAGCTCCTGTGGCTATTCTGGTACCCAGGGAAAGCTGGCCAAACATTGCGGGGTGGGGGTGGGTGGGACATGAACCTTTGAAGGTATTTTACAGAATATTGGCTGCCAAAAAAAAGATGGGTAGAGGACTGTTCCCCAGAAGGAGGGTGAGTGGAAGCCCAGCTGCTTTTGAGATTCCGCCATGAAACTGCAGTCATCCCAACAACGATAACCAGCCCAAGTTTCACCGAGGTAGGATGCAGGATGGAAACCTGGAGGTCATGAGACTTCCCCAAGGTCACAACTCATTGGTGGAGGGCTGATAGGCTGAACTGGGCTAGAGGCTGCTTTGTCTCCTCCCTGGTTATCTGTCTTCTGGCTCTGGGAAGGTCCAGGCAGGGAACAGAAGAGGGTGGTCTCGGAGCGAGAGAAGGTGCTTCCCCCTAGGGAGCACACACCAGTCTATGTGTGAGCAGGAAGGCTTCAACAGGAAGTAGGGAGGATCTCAGTCTCCTGTCTCCTCCCAGCTGTGTTTTCTGTGCGGCACTGAATGGGGAACTGGGCCTAAATTTTCTTAGCCGTGGCAGAAGCTGACAAGGCCTTATAGCTGGTTTTCAAAATGGGTTTGTGGAGGTGACCCCAGGAACCCTGGCAGGCAGGGGAGGGCTGGGCGGGACGAGCGACGTCCGACACCAGCCACTTGGATTCCAGCCAGGGCTCAATCATTCTGGAGCACACACATCTCAGCCCTTCTCCGCATGGTGCAGAGAAAGCCCTGAATGCAGGCATTTCCTGCTATGTGCTTCATTAAAAGCCCGGAGTCATTAGGTATTTAGGTATGACTCAATTAGGGCAGCCCTCACCTCTGTGCTGCACGCTGACTGCGGAATGTACCAGAGCTGTCTATTACAGCATTACTTCCCCCGTGAAGCCGAGCAGCGTCTACACAGCCTCACAGCCGAAACCAGAACCACCAACGGTTCTTCTCCCCCGGCTGCACACACCCCTGTCTGCTGGCATCGCATCGCATGCACTGCAAAAGATGACTGGCATATTTCATCAGTTTCAGCACTTGTGAACAAATGCTCTGCTGTACTCTTCTTCCTCGATCAGGCTGAAGAACATATTCTCTCTTTAATTCTTATCAGCATTCCAAACTGTCATTCGGGCAGAACCTCTGACAAAACCGCCTGCCTTTTGAGTTCCCCCAGATCATGACCATCCAGTTCTGAAAAGTGATCCTTAGTCCGGCTGACAAAGAAGAAACTGCTGAGGAACGGATGTATAACAGACAGCGACTGCGGAGGAGAGGAAGGGAAGGCTCCTCCCCTGGCTACTGCATCCCTGAGGTACTAAGGGATTCATCTGCACCTGCCCAAAGGCTAATTAGAAAGAAACAAGGAAAATCACAGGGAGCTTGACATGACAAGGCTGAGGTTGTTCTCATCCAGTATCAGACGCAGGAAGAAAGCTCCTTGGAGCCTTCCTGCTACCAATACCTCCTCACTTAACGTATCTTAATCGGGTTTGGAATCTTGCAAGGAGTAGGGGTCAGGGTGGGTGGGGGGCTCTATTGTAACTTAGTGTCCACAGCACCGTGAAGGTGCAGCTTCTCAAATAATCTCAGATTTCCCACACCATCCTTACCTTTTCACTGTTGCATGTTTGCCCAAAGATGCAAAGCTCCCACAAATAGGCTTTTTTTTTTTAAAGGTTCCTCAAAGAAAAGAATGCAAAGACTCATTGATTTCTCCCTTTGTTGGGCTGATTGCCCGCTATAGACATTAAGGGGTCTTTTGTAAGCTGCCCAAGTTTCTGCAGCAGCGCTCCGTGTCTCAGGCGCCTTAACCTCTTTGTGGGAAGGTGTCAAAGGTCTATCGGAGATGCTCTCCAGCCAGGACAAACGGCCTGGTCTAGCTATCGCCGCCAATCTGCAGTTCACCTCTGTGTTGACTCCCACCGCTAATTCATCATGGCCCGGACAGCTGGGCTGATTGTGGGGCCTCCCAGCACAATGCGGGGCTCGGCTGACCACCCCTCGGCCCGGCCAGGGGGAGGGCTGACTGGCACGGGCTCAGGCGGCCGGAGATAAGTGCTGGCTGTCAGCACAAGGACAAAGAAGGGCAGACCCTGGGGAAAGAAAGGAGATAAAAAAAAATTCTCCACAACTGCTTTATCTGATGAGGGTTATGGCTAATTAATTATAAACTCAATTACCTAACCCTTACTTCAGCAGTCTCTATTCATTAAGAGATAAAACTTGACTGACGGCAACTTTCCTCTGCACACGCGTGCACACACACACACACACACATGCATGCACGTAGTGGGCTGGCTTCGATCTGTACTCACTCACACCCCATTTCCTAAAGAGACTTCCCAAGGCATCCATACCTGTCGGGTGCCTCAAAAGATGCCCATTTCTGGGGTCCCCGCTCCCACCTCCAGCCCCTCCGCTGCACGTCAGGAGGGTTCCGCTCCCATGCTGGGCCCTGGCATTCAAAAGAAAACACATGCCCGAGACAATAGAGATCACCGCACATGCCTGCCCCTTGCTGCTGCTCCTGACTGCCTTTAAGGGGAGCCTTTAATTTGGGTGCAGAGATGGTTCCATCGGCTACACAACCGCGTCGCCTCTTCCCACCAGGGCGAGGGAAGAGCCAGGCACCTAGGCATACATTATTTTTAAATACCAATTCCCACCCCCCCTAAATTCTGGACAGTCTGACCTCCCTCATCAGCTTCTAGCACCTGGTTTCTGAGGCGGCAGCAGCCATAGGCCGGTTTCATCAATAGGCTCTATTCAGTGGAGGTTGTTAATCTCTCTCACCCTCTCTCCGCTTTGCCCACTTTAATGTATTTTCATGTCTATAAGTTCTTTTAATAAGCTGGGAGGGTCTGGGAGAGAAATACTTCAGGTTTCCTTACTGCTCGTCGCCAAAATTACCTCTGGCGTACTGCAGATGAGATGTGCGGGTTGTGCATCAAAACACTCAGGTTTATTTCTTTTCCTAACAGGAGGCTCCCCAGACCCCCACATTTAATGTCAGCTCAATTATTTTTATGGCGATGGCTCAGCAGAAGCCTCTCTATCCCCTTGCTTGCTTGGCTCCCAGGCTCCCGGCCTTCGGTGTCCAGGTGGTCCCTGGTCTCGTGCCTTGGGTGGTGGTGGCACCAGGGCTGATCTGCTGAGTTCTGAGCCACACGGGTGCAGAGGATGAATGCACACACTGCTCCCAGGACCAGGCTCTGCCTGCAAAGGCCCTGAGGTGGCAAGGATCCACCTGGCAGGTGACTGCAAGAACCTCCAGCATCCCTTCCCTCATGTCCCCAAGCAGCGCCACTCCCTGGTGCACTGGTGGAGGGTAAAGCTGGGGACAAGGCAGGGGCCATGATGGGGACATCTAGGTGTGGGAGTGGAGACCAGCTGCTTCCAGTGGTCCTAGTGCCTTCCCCCCAGACAAGGAAGCTAAATTGTGGATCCTCTGCTGAGTCTCCCAGGCTACTCCCTACTGCCCCAGGAAGCCATTCTGCCCTGTTGGTGCTGGAAGACATTCATAGCCCAGAGCCACACTGATAACTCATCCAAGGGCTTCTGAGGGCCCCCGATGCCATCCCAGAAGCCCCAGTGGCTGGCATGCTTGGACATATGCAGCATGGAATGCGTATGGAATGCGCATTTGCACTATATCCTGGGAAGCCTAGAGCCAAAGTCAAATGCCCAGGTCCTACAGGGTGGCTGTGTGCAGAGGGTAGACTTCAAGCGGGCTCCGGCGCTGCTGTTGCCCAGGTGAAACCCTGGAGCAGGCAGTTAAGCCACTGGCCACAGCAAACATGGCCCACTGAATGGGCTCGGACCTGGAATCTAGACTCGGACTGTGGCTGGGACACAGAGCTCCCCAGTTTCACATCTTTAATGTGCCAAAGGCCGTCACCCTAATCTTGGAGAACAGTGGGAAGAAGGGTGAGCAGCAGCTTACGCATTCGAAAGCACAGAGCAGCCACTCCCACCTGCCCAGGGGCTTCTTCCCAAAGCCTCACTCTCTAGCAGCTTCAGGTCAGGCTGTTTTCCAAATATGCCCTTCGAAGCTCGAGCTGCTCAGGCCAACTTCCAGGCCAGTGTGTGCGAGCTAACCCAGCAGGCTCTGGCCTGGAGCCCACAACACAAGATGTTGGGGCCCCAATGGAAACCAGGTTAGGCCAGGTCCCCGGGAAGTGACTATTTTTAGGACTTGACAGAGGCCACTTGTTTGTGGGATTAGGAAGTGAGGAAGCTGTTCCGAACTCATGGCTCTTGATATTTCTATCATACTAACATAAAACAGAGATTCCTTACCACCGAGAGCAATCTGCGGCTTCACAGTACAGGGTGAGAACACAAACCTGGCTTTCCTGAGTCGCCACGTTTGGGCCCCATGCGGCAACCTGCCTTCCACACACTGCAATGACCCAGTGCACCTGTGCACTACGACAGCCCGTATGCAGGACGCTCAGCAGGAGGTGGGGAGTGGAAGGGACAGAGCATCCTGGGGACAAGAGAAGGTCTGGGCCGAGAAAGGTGGTACAGAGACAGGGAAGAGGCTGGGTGCACTGGCGCCAGACATAGGTGCCGCAGAGATGCGTCTTGGGACAGGTGGCTTGGGCTAGTTATTGTGAGATGGGAGAAGTGTTGGGCAAGATGGGCACCCCATCTGCCTGCCAATGACCTGCAGCTGAGCCACTTCCCACAGTGCTAGCATCCCCACAGCAAGGTAAGTGAAAGCCACCAAAGCCAAGGAGGAGAAAAACCAGGCTTCTGCTTCCCTGGGAAACCTCCCAGGCCACGCTGAGCTGGTGCAAACCTATACCACGGGCCACCAGCATGTAAAGGGCATTGGGTGCAAAGCTCACATTCACCTTGGCAATGGGCAGCGTCACTCTAACAGAACAAATGTGATTCTAGTTTGAAACTACGATTACTTGGAGAGACTCTTGAGAAATGAGCTGTCCTGTGTGCAGATGTCGTCAAGCCTTGCTGCCAGTAGGAGGAGGACGATGCTCGCAACTTTTCCCAGGAAATTATATTCTGAATCCTTCGTGAGGTGGACCTCCGTCCTTTTCTTCGAAAACTTGATGGCGGTCTTTAGTATTCACTGGCATAATTAGGACTGCAGTTAATTTCATTAAATTCTCTTGCTGCTAAATGAAGCAGATTATGAGACATCTTTTATTGCAAGGCGTGAAATTACAGCCTGTCAGCTGCCAATGGTGGGGTGAAGCTAATGAATTACAGGGTAAATAACACCAGAATTAACCAGCCAATTTAACACAGCACCATGGAACAAAGTCATTTTTACTTGGAGCTTTAAGGAACAACACAGCCAGGAGACCCTGAAGGCACATGGATGAAAAGGAAATCTGTCCAGGGAACTGGGAGACCCAAAACACTGAGAGGGAAGGGAAGAGGTCAGGAAGTGGCAGCTGTGGGTTCTACTCCTAAAGCCCTCCCCAAAGCTGCAAAAGCAGAGTCCAAGTCAGAGGAACTCCCCATACAGTGCAGACTGGGGAAATGGTGTCTTCCCTTGTTTTTCTGTTCAGAGGACCAGGAAAACCTGATCTGTGTGCTGTGCGTGACTGTGCACTGGGAAAAAAGTACCTTGCCAGTGCGCTAACTCAGCAGTGCTATCCCCACCAAGAGGTCAGCACCACTGTGAGTGACTTTCACCCTTTGCTAAGGCCCAGCCCTAGCCAGGATAACAGGGATTTCTTGCCTTCTCTGATGGGGGCGCAGGCAGCCTGGCACCTTCCGGTGTGAGAAGTGGCTCCACTCACTCTTACCCCTCCATTGCTAGACAGGGACAAGATGGTAGGGATGTTCCTTAGAGGCCGACACTAAGGGCAGCACTGACCAGTGCATGGACATACGGAGCTGGGTAAAAAGCAAGGCTGGTGCAGGGTGTCACATGGGGTCATGGGTTAAGTCAGCCAAGAGTCCAGAACCCACCTTGGGGGCAGCAGAGGCAACTCACAGCCCTGACAAAAACTGACTACACCACTGGTTTTCATCACGTGGTTCTCACTGCATGGGCCAGACTGTCATCATACAGGAAATGACAACCCTAGAACAGGAAGTGGTATGGAGGGGGGCGGCAGCTGGTGATGTCTGCCATGCAGAACATGTGCTAGGCATGAGGCTGTGATTGGGGACTTGCTGTCCTCTGCAGAGGGACGGGGGCCTGGGATCACCCTCAGGGCTCTGGCTACCCTGGCTCAGCCCACGCCTCTGCCAGTCTACGCCAGGCCGGGTGTGATACATGGGGGTCACTATGGGGACCAACATGTGCAGGAAGGGTCTATTCCTCAGAGCCTAGAGTGAAACTGGAGAGGCAGACGCCGCTCTTCGGTAGTTGCAGCCGCTAAGGTCCTTGAGTGATGAGCATTCAAAATACTGAAAATTCTTCTTGTTTGATAAAATGACACAGATTAAATTACTATGGCAAGAACAGTTTCACGATAAACTTGATTCATTTTAACCCTGTCATAGCTTTTCAAAGATGTAATTTTCTATACAAAATGAACTTCGAGCTAAATAATTTATGAAGTGATTCACATTACTTATGAATTTAATATAGAGTATGTACACTGTGCAACAACATCGTTTTCCTTGCGAATCATTTTTCTTTTCAGCAAAATGTGAAAGCAAGCATCGAGAGTAGAAAGATTGGACTGCATGTTGGCGAGGCTGTGAGAAGCCAGCCAGCCAGCCAGACTGCCAGACTGGGCTCCGGAGGAAGACGGACCATCTTGCATCGTCCCATGGTTTCCTTTCTAAAGCAGTATTTTTCTCTTCTGAACCAAATCTTTTCATCCTCAGTTTCCCTTGCTGTTAGCAGAGCCACTGTAATTAATCTTCAGCTAACAGCTGAACTACATGCCAAGCTCTCTTTTTATTTATTATTTGGTGACAGGCCCTCTTCTCAGATAGCAGGCTGGGCTCCAACTTGCAATCCTTCTGCCTCAGCCTCCCAGAGTGCTGGGATTATAGCCGTTCACCAACGCTCATAGCACAGAGCTTGAAGGCACAGTTAGGCTTGTGTCTAGAGTCCTCCCACAAAAGCCTCATATGGTCACAGTTGGGGCTCTCAGAGGTGGCTAAATCTAAGGTGTGTGATGCTGGGATTAAGAGGATTAAGGGTGGGGATTACTAAACCAGTCCACTGCCTGGCTTGGCATCCACCCTAATCCTGGTAGCCTGGACATATAGGACAGGAAAAGGTTTGTGACATATGGGCCAGGAAAAGGTTTGTATTCTCACTTGCTTGCTTGCTTTTGCTGCCTTCTGCCTGCCACGGACTGTTTCACCTCTGTGGTGCCCCTCTACCATGTGCCCTTGTGTGCTGGAGGAGCCAGCACATTATGGACTGAAGCCTCTACAAACTGTGGGCTAAGTAAACCTTTTCCCTGTAACTGTGGGCATCGGGAATTTTGTCTCAGCAATGAAAGAACTAGCACAGGCACCTGTTCTCAGAACTGGACATGTCAGTGGATGCTCCATCTCTAACTGCCCAGGTTGTCAGCTGTTGTGTCTGTTCTACCTGCATGCCTGGCAAGGTCCTCCTGTGGTCCTCCTGGGAAGTGTCGAGAAACCCTACTTCTCAACCTCTCGGGTAGGAGGCAGGGAAGACCCCAAGCTCTCTCCTTAAACTGTGGAGCCTCTTCTGAGATGGACACAGCAACACGTTCCAGTGAAGGTTGCTGGGGGCCCACGGACATCAGAGTAAAACCTTCCCACAGCTTGCCTCAATGCCGTCTCTAGTTTGCAAGCCCCAGAGCCAATTGGCAACAGTCTGGGGAACTAACAGGACCTCTCTGCACAGGTGATGGCTTCTGAAGAGAAAGACCCCTGTGAGGGCCTCTGCTCTGCCCACATCACACACACCAGCAGGGTGTCCTGGGGCTGAGAGTGTGTGTGAACAGAGAGGCGGCGGTGGTGCAGGTCTCACTGCAGGCCACACTGGCTGCCAATGTGCAGAGTCAGGTGGAACAGCCCTGTGAGGAACTGGACTGGGGGACTCACACAGATCCCAAGTAGCCAGGGGTCCACAGGGCAGCCATGGACCTGGAGACAAGAGCCCTGTAATGAGGCAGAAGGACCCCCGTGACAGTACAAGGAAGACCCATGGCTCAGGGTGCACCTCCAGATCCACTCTGGGACAGGAGACAGCGAGGGGCTGATGGTGAGGAGGTGAGAGTGGGGTACACCTGGTCTCCAGGGGTTGTGTGATTAAGACTGAGAGGGGCAACAACAGAACCGTAAAAATTTCTATTTTGCTTTGAAGACTTGTTACCTCTAATTTCACATAAAATTTTATGACAGATAAAAACATGTTCAATTTATAGGGCTGATACGGCAGCAGACACCTGCAATTGTTCTTGGCACTTCCCCTACAATGCTTCTCAGAATAATGCCTTCAAATGCAAAGGACTGCAAAGGAATTGATGATACTGAAATAAGGTGCTCCATATAATGGAAATAATAAACACACCTCTTCCAGGTGTGGAAGACAGGAAGATCTGATACCTACCAGACTCCAAACAGTGACAAGCAAAAGCAACCTATTCAATTGGCTGTGATGACTTCAGGATAATGGGAGATGGCTGTGATTTCTGCAGGTGACAAAGTCCATTCCATGAACACTGCTGTGGATTGTTGCTTGTGTTCATATCATATTTTACAGCAATGACAAATCTCAGCAGAGGAAAGCAAGTGAGCTCCTACAGCTCATTCCCAACTCCCTAACTTCCACCTCTGGGGCCTCCATCAGGAGCTCCTGATCTAGGAGGCAAGGTCTGTGCTCTGGACTAAGCAAGCTGCACGTCACAGGTGTGTGCCAGCCAGCAGGACCTCGTCTAGCAAACGCAGGTTACACTCTAGAGCTAGGAAACCCAGAGAAGCAGCAAAGCCTAAGACCAGTGGGTTGGGAGGGGGCAGCCACAGAGCGAGCTTGGGCTTCCAAAGAAAGGGTCTCCTCCATACAAGTGCCGCCTTGCACAAGCAGGTAAATGCGGTGACCAACACCAGTGCAGGGCAATGACCTTAAGGTTTCTTTTAAAAATGGAGACATTTCCCAAACCTACACTCCAGGCAGCTTCCTTGGCACATTAGTGTGTGGGGGGAAGATGCCTCAGAGCTGGTGAGGGAGGAAGATGTACACAGAGACAGAAACTGGAAATTCCAAGGAGACGGCTCTTGTGTGTATGGCGAAGGCCTGGGTGCTTGAGATGAATCACTGTTTCAACACCATCAGAAGATAGCAAACATTTCGAGCTGTCTGGAAGCAGTCAGGTCTTGGTGGAAAATTAAATGCATTCATCAACATAAAGCCAAATTACAATGCCGAGGATGCAGAAATTCCTCAATATTGATAATTCTTTATAAATTGCCAAGTGATAAGTTACTAATTTTAAGATGAATGCGTGTCCAGGCAAGGGTTTCCTAATGAGTCAAAATGCTGGTAACTCAGGAGCAAAAGCTCCCAGTGGTGGATTACTACACCATCCATTAGTGCATGCTCATCAGTAGCTTCTGCACACTTTCCCCTGGCATCACAAAGTGTCATCTGCATGCGGCTTCCCGCACCTTCCTGCTCATTATTCCACAGGTTGTCACCTCTCTCCTCTGTGTGAGTTTGCATCATGCCTTGAAGGCCCCACAAACCAATGGATGTGCCCCCCTCCTTGTCCTATGTCGTTTCCCTCCTTACAAAAGGCATGCTTCTTTGACAGTACACTCTCGGTTTTCTACCTGCCTCCCTGGCCCCTCACTCTCACTTCCAGTGCTTCTTTCTTGCCCCTTCTTAGTTCCCATCCTAGTCCTTGGCTCACTCTGTCCGGACACAGAGCTCATGGGCTCTCAGGCCCTCACTGTACTTCCTCCAACACCAACCTGCAACAGCTCTCCTTCATGCACAAAATTACCCAGCACGTTTGCTTTGGTGATTCGATTCCAGGGCCCTTCACACAGGATGGCTATAGCCACACACACCATTCCTGGGTCCCCTCGCCCTACTTGTTGTTTCCCTTCTTGTTGTTGATGAAAGTGATCAAGCCAGCAACTGCCCTGTCACCATCTTCCTCCTTCTCCTTCATCTTCCACATCTGCTTCACCAGTTCCTGCCACTTCCTGATCTCTCCCAATCCTGCAGCACCCACCTGTAGCCCAGCAAGGTCTCAGCAGGTGGCTGCTCTGCCTGCCCTCCTGACTGTGTTCCAGGACTGAGAGCTCCACTCTGCAGCTAGTGAGGCCGCTCTGGAGGGCATCGAGTCTGCCAGTCACCAACCACCATGGCCTGTGATGCTGAGTTCCAGCCCATCACACTGAAGCCTCCACAGGACAAGCCAGGAAAGGAGGGAGGAAGAGACTGGAGAAGAGTGGAGTTAGCATCTAACGTGGAAACAGAGAAACCACAGACCCCTTTTCTTCCCTTCCAAAGTCTCTTGGCCATACTTCTTCTCTTCATTAATTCGGGGAATGGCAGAAGGCACTTGCAACGGCCACACACAAGTGTGTCCCCGCCACGGAACCTGCCTGATGCTTCTGCATCTCTGTGTGCAAGAGTGGGACCCCGAGCCCTGGGCGGTGGAGAGAACACGAGCTGCCCCGATTGCAATACGATCTGATTACAAACATTCTCTTCAATGTTTAGAATACACAGCTAATACACTCTTTAGGTGGAAAATTATTTTGCCCATAAATTATTTCAGATTTTAATTTTCCCCTTTTCTGGTTATGCTGCCTCCCTTCACTGACTTTCTCATTTTAAAAGAAGTTCATAATTCTTTCCAACTTTCCCTCATCCTGTGCTGGTGACATCTATTTCTGAGTGCAAATCAGCTACAAAAGTGTCTCTTGATGATGATAATTGACAAATAAGGAGTCATTTCACGTAGGAGAACACAAACGCTTCTTCAGATGAGAGGCATCAGCCACCCCTTACACCCGTCTGCAGTAGGTGGTTCTGAACAGGTAGAAATAGACTCACTGTTCAGATGAATTCTAAACCAAGCTCCATGCCCGGGAATATGAATCCGGCTCCTCCAACTCTAGCTTCTAGTTTATTGTTCTAAGCTCTCCAAGTGGATCTATGAACAGCACTGAGAAACACCCAAGTCAAATGGAACCGAACTCCAGGATGGAGTGTGTATCTGTGCACATATGTGCATGTGCGCACATGTACACACACGCACATCACAATGAAGCTGAAATTCACTGATCCGAAGGCTTTTGTCAAGTCCTTTGTATAATATTTCAGTAGAAAAGCACAGCCTTGGCCTTTCAGACACTTTAATTCAATCTTATCTTATTGTTTGTAAGATTCTTCCACCAAAGATTGCTAACTAAACAGTGAAACAGAAATACCATAGGTTTAAATACCCAACATTGTGAATTCACTATTGCAACATCAACAACGTGCCATGTGAATAGATTCCATGTTGTCTGAGCTAGCCTGCAGAATGCCTGCTGTTTCAAACTTGACGTCCTGATTGGCAAACATGAAACCAGAAGAGGCCTAGAAGCTGGATTGTCAATGTAGGTCCAAAGGCATTGTATTCATTTCTAATTCTTGTTTTGTTAAAGCAGTCTCAATCAATTAGGGAACAAGAGAAAGTCTGTTTGAGATCTGTAATTTACAGAAAGAAAGAAAGAAAGAAAAAGCAAAACACCTACAGGCTGAAGGAGGAGGATATCTGCATAAAGTGAATTCTCTTCCTGGGGCCCTGCACACACACACACACTTCCTGTCACACCCCTGCTGGAATCTGACACAGCGGAAGTTCCCAGGATAAGCCCTTGACTTTTGACCTAGGTGGCACGTTCTTGGAGGACAAGACAGCATCTGTTCTGTACTTGTGATGATGGTCAACACCTATACAGTGGGTCAGATGCTGGCAAAGATCATTCATGTTAATCAAGTCTTAGTTACTTTTCTCTCTCTGGGACAAAATACCAGACATGTAAAGTTAAATGTAGATGGCAGACAAGCATCACAGAGGTGAAATAGTTCATGGCAGGCAGAAGGTAACAAAGCCTCAAAGAATGGACCTTAACAGCATCTTTCTGCCCATTTTATATTACAACTAGGCTGCAGTGATTAGGATGATGTCTAAATAATCAGTGGAATGATTTAGATCCAGCCACCTCTGAAAAAGCCCCATCTATGACTCCAAGACATGTTGGAGGAGGCATCTAGACACAAGCCATACCTTCCGTCCCAGGTTCCCCAAAGAGTCATGCATATTCTTTTATGCAAAAGGCATTTAGTCCATCTTCAGGAGTCGCCAAAGTCCTAACATTTTCAGCATTGCTGAAAGTTCAAGTCCAAAATCTCAGAGGAGATTTAAGGTAAACTCTTAGCTTTGACTCCCTGTACAAATGAAAAGAAAGTTAAACACTTCTACCATTCAATGGCACAAGATAGACATTGCCATTCCAAAACTTAGATAGTGGGATATGAAGGGATGGGACCAAAGCAAGTCAACAGGGCAAATATTAAATCTCACAGTTCCACTTCCAGAATCCTGGCCAATCTGTGGCAAGTTGCGAACTCCAAAGGTCTTGGGTGGCTCTGACCCTATGGCACTACTGGTGGTGGTAGCTCCTATGGCTTGTCTCCTGGGCTGGCTGTGCTCCCTCCTTGTAGTTTTCCTCAGATGATCTACATTGCTGGTTTCTCCAACCTTCTGGGGTCTTCAATGCTTCACACTCACAATTTCTCACACTGGTCTTCTGGGGTGCACTGCCTGGCCTCTTCGGGTCCCTGGATCTTCTTCTGAAATCTGCGTGGAAGTCTTCCTGATCCCACACCTCTTACATCCTGTATGCACCTAAAACCAGCACCATGTGGATGACACCAAGGTCTGTTGCCAGCTCGAGCAGTAGCTAGGCTTCCTTCCCTCTTAGCTGCAGGGGTTAAGTGCCTATGAACCAAATCCCAAGTAACAACTTCCTTAGGCCACTGCTGTTCTGGAACATGGTGCTCTGGGACTGTCTTTTCAAAACAAAGTCTTTCACTTTTGTAATTTGAGGCAACAAAAGGTGGAATCTTGCTACTTGTGATGGCCTTGGGCCATCTTTTCTGTTGTCTTCTTCTGAAATACTTGGGCTTTTTCTTGCTAGTCTTTTCAGTGACCAATTTCTCCTTTGTCTCATTCTTGCAGGCTGCAACTTTACTGGCCAAACTCAAGATGTTTTGAATCATTCTGCTGGGCTCCTTGCTCTTGATTCTCAACACAAATCTCACTAAAAGTCCCCAGTGGTAGCCATACCACACCCTCAACTTCCGACTGTCTTGAAATTTTTTCTAACAGATTAACTAGTCTATGTTCCTTACTCTCAGTCTTAGGCAAAGTCTCTGGATGTGAGTAAAATGCAGACGAATTTTCTGCTAAGCTGTAACACATATTGTCTGGAGTCAAACAACCAAAGCAGTCCTTCTTTCCAGCAGAAACCTCCAGATTCCAGTCTTTACTGCCAGAATTTCTGTCAGCATTCCAGTCTTGTGAGCTCTGACCAGAATCTCTCATTAAGTAAGCCTAAAGTATTCCTGTGCCACTTTTCCAGTTGGTATCTCCAAACCTTTCCTAGTTCTTCCCTACCCCATAAACCAGCTCTAGAGGCTCTAAACCACATGATGCAGTCACAGCAATGACCTTACTTTTCTGGTACCAAATTCTGTCTTAATTGCTTTTCTGGAACAAAATACCTGACACCCAAAATTAAAGGAGGAAAGGTTTATTTAGCACACAGTTTGTGGAGGTTTCAGTCTGTAATCGCCTGGCTCCAAGTCACAGTGATGGTTGACAGGCATTGCAAAAGACAAACAAGGGAGCAAAGAAGGGAGCAAAGCAACACGGAAGGGACCTTAACAGTGTCTTTCTGTTCCTTGTATCTCGGCTACTGGGATGAGATGGTGACAAACCAATTAGTGGAGTGATTTAATAATCACCTACCCTTAATCCATGTGTCACTCACTTTAGATCCAGCCAGCTCTGAAAAAGCCCACCTATGACTGCACAAGAGTTTGAGGGGACATCTAGACACAAGCCATAAACTTGTTTCACACTATTTTGAAGCACACTATTTTGAATTCTCTAAGCTTTCTTAACTCTTACTACTGGGTACTATTCTAAAGAAGAATGAAGATTTCAGGAAGTATGGTTCTTATTTATTCTTCCTTCTACTACACAGAATGTTACAGCAAATAAAAAAATAGTAATAAATAAAATTGTCTTGAGGGCAAATATTCGCCAACATCAGCCTGTTTCATAGTACTAATGGTATTGTTAGTACATCCATCAAGATCGCTCCACTGTCAATCCAAATGTCTCAGACAGACATCAGAGCTTAATGAAGTAACTATTATAATTGCTCCAAACACTTCTTTCCACGTGTGCTCCCTCTCTACCTCATTTTCATACTGGCTTTTTTTTTACATTTACCTGGTATTAAGAGTAATAAATTTACTGACAAGAAGAGAGATCTGCCTCCATAGAAAATTACTATAAAGTTAAAAATATGGTGTTTATAGTTACTCCTATGTAAACACAGGGATGAGGATGACAGTAAGAGCTCTTTCTTGAGCTTTACAGATATTATCCACCAGAGGACTCTAGAGAAGAGGACTGATCTATAGCATGCTTTATCCCACAGGAAGGTTTGGGGGTTCTCCTTGAGGCTCATAGCTAAGGGCTGGGGATGTAGCTAGTGGCACAGGGCCTGCCTGACAAGTGCAAGGTTCTGAGTTCAATTCCCATTACCAAAAAACAAACAACAATGACAACAACAAAAAAAAAAAACAACAAAGCTCACAGGTGGGAACCAAGGGCTTGGGCCTTTGCACCTAGCATTCCTCCCCCCCAGCTTTCCAACCTCCTCACTTTTCAAGTAGCGCTGACCCTGCACACTTGTGCCAACATTGGTGTCAACCTTGTGTATTCTGAGCCTTCACAGTAAGTGCTCCATCTCTGGGAACAAGGCTGTACTGTGCCTAATGCAAATGCTCTTCGTGGTATTTAACCCGAGTCATTCTCAAAGTCTTTGCACCACCTGGGTGGTGGCCTTCAGTTTTACACCTGTATGGGGCAGTATCTCAAGGCTGACCAGGAAGGTGAGTGTGTAGAAGGGCAGCCCAGGTCCTCTTTCCCATCACACTCTCTTGCCTGGTTGTAATTCTGTATCCTTCTGCTCTAGTGAAGAAGGTAGCTTTAGAAAACACCCCAGGGACTGCCGGATGCAAACAGGCTCAAGCCTCCTGGGCGACAGGAGAGCCTGGATCTTTTAGAATCATTCATTGCCTTAAAAGCAAACCTCATATTAGCTGAGTTTCCAATCTGAGAGCCTGACTGGGGATGGGGGGGGGGGACCAGAGTCATTAAAGTATGCCCAACACTTCAGTGATAAAGAGTTCAAAAGCAACCCCAGTTGCTATAATGATTCTTTCCAAAATAACTTTTTAAAGAAGTTCAGCAGTATTCCCATAAGGGACTGGGCGTGTATACCAAAGGATGGTGCCCCAGGGTCCTCTAACATTCCCAACTGGGTCCCATACAGCACCCTAGGCTCCCTGTTGAGTACTCAGCCCCACTGCTTTTGATCACTGCACCTTTACCAAAGAATTAAGGTAAGAGAAAATTTACAGCACTATGTATGGCCTCCAAAGTTTGCTTCTTTCGGCTAAAGGGCTTTAGATGCTTGCTGTTCAGTTTACTCTTTTGATTGCTTTGCCGCTATGTAAATCAATTTGTTAATGTTCCTTACAAAATGCATGAGCCAGTTATACTGACAAACACACAAAGCTCATTCGTAATTAGCAGTTAATTAGTAAGAAGGAACAGATGCTGTTAGAGTTTCAGCAGGCGAACAGGTTCTGTAAACAATGCTTATAAATCTAAATGAATTTATTAACCACAATACAACTGTCAACGTTTTGTTGGCAACCACACAAAATATGGCAGAATCCCCAAAATGTCTCTGAGACATATTAATAATCATGGTGACAGCCACCTCCATGGTCTCCCTGAGATGTGTCAAAGTCATTGCTTGCCTGCGACCTTAATCTTCAGCACATACAGATTAGGCAGTGGCATGGACCAAGTTGAACAGGAGGCAAACTCCCTGCATGAGAAGTGAGCTGCTTTTGATGTGCCTAGCAAAGGGCTATGTGCCCAGGATCTGGGGTTCCCCAAAAAGTTACTGCCTCTGGGAAGAGCCAGAGGTGCGCATCTCCCCCTGGGAAAGTGCATGCAATAAGGTACAGTGGTGGGCATGGAGCTAGGAGGATCGCGTGGGGGGACAGCTGATGCCTGAGACCCACTGGAAGGCTTCACAAGCATAGCCTGGAAACTGTGCGATGTTATGGGGTGGCTGGGAGCTAAGGGGGAGGCAGCTCGGGCTTCCAAGTGGGCGCACAAAGGGCTCCTGCAGCTGCTAAGAGATCTAGATGTAGACTACATGGCAGGTAAGCCTGGGAAAGCGTCTAAGCAGGTATGGCAGACTCCTCCGCTGGGCATTCGCTGACAGCTAGCTTTGACCGCAGGGTGAGAAGGCACAAAGGCAGACACCCGGAGAGCAGAAATGCCAGTTTAGGGGCTGCTGTCCATCCAGCAGAGAGCAGAGGGAGGAGGGGAGTGTGCGGCATGCGAGAGGACCCCAAGGTGAGGGGACACGCTCCTGATTGTCACCAGTGTCCACCACAGCTTGTGAATCCCATGCCCTCCTGCCAAGGCATGATCAGTCCTGAAGTTCCACAGAGCATCTGCCTTGCCTGCTGAGTGGACAAGACGCCCACGGCCAACAGGCCCTGTCCCTGCCATCCCGCACTGTGCGGCCCAGCTCAGCGTTCTGCACAAGTCCCCAGAACTCGACACCTGCTTCATTACTGTCTCTCGTCTCAGGGCCTCCTCTTCTTGGTGACCTTTATTTAAATGGCATTTTCCCATCCTCTTGCGGGGACCTCCTCCATAATAGTGTGCTAAATGAATAATTGGTGAAAATGAATGTGAACTCCAGTGGAAGGTGCCAAAAAAATGGACATTCCAGATAAAATATTTTCTCAAGGCAGGCCTGGATATGTGAATAAAGGCTTCTAATTACGAGTTCACTGTGGAGGTAGCGGGAACTCTGGCCTCCCAGCGCTTACACCTTGGGTACACCGAGTGGGGTACCCATCCCAGAACATCGGTGCCCACACCTGATAGGGGCAGAAGCAGGACTCTGGTGGCCAGGATGACACACAACTGGGAGGGGACGGGGCGCGGGGGGGGGGGCAATGACAGCCCCACCCCACATTCTGCTGACCCCGCTTTGTGCTGGAGAAACAAAAGCTTGTATTCCTTCACCCCAGGGCAACGAAAGGCCATTAACACTTGGGCCCGGGACCTGTGTCCCCTTATCTGTGGGGACACAAGACATGCTGCTCCTCTAGACACCTGGGCCCTCAGGAGGACAGTGATGCTGGACCGCTCAAGAGCTTCCAAGGATAACAAAGGGTGCTCTGCGGAGTCTGCTGTGGGGCCGCCTCAGGGTGCCCCAGGGATCACAGGGATCCTGCTCAGAAGCCACCACTACAGATCTCATGTGGGCCAAAGGCAAGTCACCACAACAGAGGATGGAGCAGGGAATCACTGCACGGCCCTGTCATAGCAGTGGGCTCACCCGGGCTGAGAGCAGATAGGCAAACTTCAGCAGGAATTTTAGGGAAATTGAGTGACGGCCATGGGGCACATCACGCAGGGGCCACAGCAGCTACAAACAGCACGTGTTTTTCCCTTGCGGTACTGGGGCTGGAACATAAGGCCTTTACATCGAGCTCCAACCCCGCTCCTTCTATTTACTTTTTAAATTTTGAGAGAGGGTCTAGAGAAGTTGCTAAATTGACCAGGTTGGGCTCTAACTGAGGATCCTCCTGCCTCAGCCTCCCAGAGTGCTGTAAGGACAGGAGAGCGCTACCGGGAAGGGGTACAAATACCACATCTTAGTAGCATAGAAGTGGGTGGATGGGTACCCACACTGAGTTTAGTGTTACTCCCAACTTTTGTTGGATGACAGATGCACGGATCACGGATCCAGGATACAGCTGGTGGACCTCAGCGGGTGGTGCTGTTTGGAAGCTAAAGATACACTGTCCTTCCGCTCACTCACACAGGGAACATTTCCTGAGCACCTGAGTCCAGTCTTCTTCCCTCCTGGACCCAGAGGAGACAGGCAGCAGGCAAGAAGAGGGCAGGGAAGTGAGGTGAGGGCTTCAGTAACCTTGGACAGGCTCCAGACCACAGGGGCAGCTACTGGAGGCCGTGGCAGCACAGTGCCCCTGGTGTTCCTGTCCCTTGATGTTTTCTGACTTTGCCGTGATGCACTATGGCTTGTTCAGGGTGTGTGAGACTGCTGTGCCCAGCCCCTGCTCCTCTCCCAGCCCAGTGCGTGCCACACCACCCCCTGCTGCAGCAGCAGCCTTACCCAGCTGCACTTGCTCAGAGGCCTGCACCAGCAGCCCCTTGCTGACCCACCTGCCCCCTCCCCAGTTGGACCTCCAGAGCCCAAAGCTGCTCCCTCCTCTGGATGCGGTCAGATGTGCTGAGGCTTCAGAGCCAGAGTTCCTGGCCCTGGTCAGCACGAGACCAAGAGGAGCTCAGGCTTTGGGGTGGGCACCTCCTGCCATGTGCCTAGGAAGGAAGAGCACAGCCAGCCTCTTGCAGGCAAGCCAGCACTGCTACCCACCTGCCCTCCACCCGCGGGCTGGGCACCTCCCCCAGGCACAGCAGGCTGGTCTGCACATGGGCACTACAGCCGGCATGCACAGATGCGCTACGGCAGGCAGCAACTCCCTCTGCTGCTCATTACAGACGTGGACAGGGAGAATGATTATTCATAAGGACATCACACATTCCTGAACGCTCACTAATTGGTATGAAGTTTAGAACCCCTACAATAGCAACTCTAAGACGCACCACCTGTTTTGAGCTCCTGAGCAATTATTTCATCCCGAGCACCAAGGATACATTCACGCCAGAGGTTTGCAAACAGTGCAGAAATGGCTTACATTAACACAGGCAGCCTTTTTGGGAGCAGGAGTAGGGGAATCGGTTAATTGGGTATGATTTCCCCTCAAATGAATATATATGTGTTGCAAATATAGACTAATAAAAAATAAATGGCTAAAATTATTTCTACTAAAGTGTAGAGAAAATGCTATTGAAGTATTACAGGCAACGCCAAACAACCCAAGACAAACTTAGAGCAGTACATGAAGGAATGCAGAGGAGGAAAGTTCTCAGAGTGAAGAAGCATTTGGAGGGACGGCATGAGTCACAGACTGGGAGAAAATATTTGCAAAAGGCACTTGTGGGAAGGGAGCATTCTGCAAAACATACAGAAAGATATCAGAAAGAACAGTAGAAAAGGAACCACTCGATTACAGCATGAGCAGAAGATCGGAACGGAGACCTCTCAGGGAAGGCAGGGGTGGGGGAGGTGTGCTGATGAAAACACGTTAAATGTGTATGCCCTGAAAGGAATGCAAACTGAAGCATCCAGGAACACCACTGTACATCGATTACAGTGAGCAAACTCTGCGGTGACAACATCAACTGCTGACGAAGTGTGGAGCAATGGGAACGCTCTGTCACTGCTGGCAGCCGTGTGAGGCAGCGCAGTACTCTGGAAGACAGCCAGGCAGTTTCTGATGCACTCAACTTCTGCACTTGTTTTCCTTCAAAGGTCTCAAGTTTGTCCTTCTGTGTGGCGGAGCTGTGTTCCACTGTGGGTAAACACCGTACCTTCCTTAGCCATTCATCTGCTGATGGGCCTATGGGCTGCTTCCAAGATTTAGCTATCATGATTTGTGGTGCTATAAACCTGGGTATGCATGGGTCACTGTGATACAGTTATCTTTAACTGTTTGTGGAAGATATCCAGAAGGAACACAGTTAATGCTAAGTGAAATAAATCAGATGCACATGCTTAAATATCACCTTGTTTCTCTTATATGGTACGAGAAACGCAAAGCATAAACAAAGAGCAAAATGAAAAACAAGTAATAGGAAACAAGTCTCAAAGCGGGGAGGGGGTCAGTGGATGGAGGGTGGGGAAAGGAAAGAGGAGGAAAGGGGATGAGAAAAGAAGATGCCTGACGTCTACGTACCAGCTCTCCATGAGGAAAGCAATCGGTATGTACTCATTAAATAAGTAAAAATAGTATTGCCATGCAGTGAACAGTCATGTACTTTTGTACTTACGCACGAGCTGAAAACTCAAACCCACCCAAGAACCTGCACGCAACATGTTTTTAGAGTAGCATTAATCCTTACCACTAAAACCTGCCGGAACCCAAGACACCTGTCCATAGGCGGCTGATGATTCTATACTCACCCCTGCAAGAGAACTGCATCCCATACTAAAAAGGCAAGGAAACAACTTTCTAACCAAGGAGACATGCGTGGGAACCTTAAATACCTCTTCCTGCATGAAAGACACCGACCTGAAAAGTCCCACACTGTGCACTTCCCTGGAGCTGAGCCTCTGGAAAAGGCAGTCACGCTAACAGCAAGCAGCCTGGGGCTGGGGCAGGACGGACGAGAAGGCGGAGAGGGGACCTTTACTGCAGGGTGGCCACGTGCTATTACACGTCGATCCAAACTGTAGAATGCATATAATGCAGCGTGTGCAGTGGCATCTGGGTGACAGTGTCGACTGAATCCTGGCTTGGAACTGTGCATCCTCAAGTGGGAACAATTACAAAGAGGCCAAGGGCAACCCCTGCACGGTCCGAGCCACTTCCCTGCGAGCCTGGAACTGCTCTTCTATGACGGGCGCTAGGGTACATTTGGAGCACTGTGACAGTAATGCAGTGCCACGTGGGGGTACATGGCATCCTCGCCTGAAGTCCCCGATACCCCATCCCAAAGGGAGATCCCAAGATCTCTGAGTGCAAAATCACGGGTACATGTCACTCCCCAAGGAAAGGACACACCTGATTGGTGCTGAGTGACTGGACATTTACCCCAATAAGAGTTTGCAGGAAAAGCCCTGGGGAGAGGAGACGGGGTGCCAGGGCCACACCCAGAGGCTTCCTGTGCTTGCTCTTGCCAAGGGGGGCCTATGCACTAGTAAATGGCACATGCACTTCTTCATGGAGGTCACAAGCATGGAAAGAGAAAGGCCATCTCTTAAATCAGTACTGGCTTTTTATAACAAAACTAATTTCCCCAGCAGACCAATGCACCTAGGCACCCAGCAGCAGCACTGAGCCAGGGCACGTGGTGTTTGGAAGACTCCCTCATCTGCCGGTCTCCATGGACCCCACCCTGGTCCCCTCCCCTCCACTGCACACAACACATGCCCCTGAGTCTGGGCCCTGAGTCTGCAGCAGCTTAGCTCAGGAGCCGCCGAGCTCAGACTCTGGATGCTGACCGTCTCTAGGCTAGCAGTGAGCACTCAGACCTGCCTTCGGGTGCCAGCCAGCGGCAGTGAGGGCAGCTCCATCAACTCTGATTGTGACGGGGCCCCAGCGCTGCAATGCACCCTGTGGCTGAGCGCTACCTGCACTTCCCACTCAGGGCACCATCAACACCCAACAGGTTTATGGGGACACGGCCCATTTTAGGTCAAGCAACAGCTGTCTAGATGGCCTCCTCCTTTAGATATCTTAAAAATGGCAACAACTCTGCCTGCCTTGAGGCCCTGTACCACACTGTCCCCCTCTGCTCCGTCTTCCTTCCTGTTAAGTCTGGATATCCTGTTCCTTATCTCCTGAAGCTCTTTCTGTTCTAGGAGCTGAGAGGGAGCCGGGTGACCTCTCCCCATGGAACAGAGAAGGTGTGGATCACTCTCCATACATCTCTGGCTCTCCCTTGGCCCCACCACACCCATACCCCTCACTATGAGCTCCTCGGGAGCATCATAGTGGGAGCATCCCATCTGGCTGTTCCACACAAAACAAGTGTAAGTGGCTGAGACTAAGCCACTCAGCGGTACGAAGATTTCCATCAGAAAAAAAGGGTCCAAAATAGTCTGAAATACTAACAACAGCCAGCATGGTGGTGCACTCCCGTCATCCCAGCACTCTGAGAGGCTGAGGCTGGAGGATCACAAGTTACAGCTCAGCTGGGCAACTTAGTGAAAGCATCTCTCAAAATAAAAAACAGAAAAGGGCTGGGGATGTGTGTAGTTTGACATGAAGGTGTGGGAGAGCAGGGTAATCCTCCCTCTGCCAGGCTTACACTTTCCAAATGCTTTGCAGCACATTCTGTGTGCATGCAAACCATTTGGAGAGGGAGTCTTCCCTGACAAGTCTGGGGAGTGCTGACCAACGCCTGTGGCAGGAGACAGCTGGACAGACATTGTTCTCTCTGGGTCACTAGTGACATATTGCTCAGACAGCACAAAAGGAGGGCACAGGGTCACACTCTTTTCCCTTCCCTTCAAGGTCACAGCAAAGTACCCTGGAACACTAAAGAACTTTTAGAAGTCATTGATAAGGCTCATTAATGTATCAAAATGTCACCTACTCACTGTGAACCATTAAAAATTATTAGCACAAGTATTAGTAGAAATAGTCATTAAAGTGCAGAAATATCATGAGAAATACCAAGCATAAGTACCCATCACCTTGGCGCTTCCCTGGTGACCTCCTCCAAGTCCCTCAGCCTTGGGTGGCAGCTGTGTCCTCTGGTCTACACTTAGGTCACAGCCCTGACATCCCAGCTCATGCAAGCTGGGTGTTGGTGCAGAACCAGTTCACTCAAATGTTTGGAGAACCAGCACAATCACTGTAAGCACAGGCAGCCGAAGGTGTGTTCCTGCACTGGGTATCGTCAGGGCGGAAGATAAAGTCTCATCTATATGCAAAATAAAACATTGACACTTGCATCCTTCTACTCCCAGAAACAGACGGATGATGGGAAACAGGAAGACAGATCTGTGCATGGCAAGGGAACCAAGAGATGGCGGGAGTGAGGGAGGAGGGGAGAAGACTGAGACTGAAGACATTTATGAACAGGGACCGACTCCCAGGATGAGTGCAGGCAGTAAGTGCTGCAAACAGGGACTCAGAAAAAGAAAAATTTAAATTAAAAAAAAAAAAGAGATGTTCTTTAGCTTCTCTGCAACTTGGGGAAAAGCACCTAGGCCTACACACGCACCCCCACATCGGATCTGAATACTCTAGCCAGGTCATTCACTGCATCTGATACCTGAAAGTGGTCTGATCTAACTTCTCAAGAGTAGCAGATCTGGGGAGGGAGAAGCCACTCTTTTTGGAGGTTGTTTTGCTAAATGTTGACCTTTTGCATTCATCTAGTAAAGGGAAGTGATGAATGAGGAGGGTTCCTTTAGTTTTAGGAGAGATGACTTTCAGGATATCGAGGTGTGTGCACAAACATTTTCCCTCTAAAGATAAGGGGAAACGAAACAAAGGCTTAGAATCCAGAATAAGAAATCACTGAACACACAAGGAGGCTCAGAGCTCACTTGTCCTTGAGATGAAAGCGGGGAAGACCACAGCATAGCTCAGCAGCCAACAGCAAGCTGGGGGTCCCCGCCTTCCACATGCACCCATGTCAAGCCTATTTCACCAAAGGGCCTGGCTGCATACTAGCTCAACCCAGCGAGCTGCTTCTGCCCCTGGTTTCAGCTGCAGAGCTGACAGCTTTCAGATTAACCATTACTTCTTACTGTAGGTACTGACCAACATGCAAGTACTTCTCCTAGATCGATGAGGGAATAACTCAAATTTTATAAAGCATCTGAGCTAGCCACAGCCTTATGCTTTTGAAAAAAAGAAATCGCTACATGCAAACATTTTCTGCTTTTCCTAACTGAAAACAAGCTACGATCACATATATTTAAATGGGATAAAAGCACACTGACTTCCCTCATTAAGCAAAAGCACAATGATATTTATATGTGCTAATGATGCTAGGGAAGACAACAGAATAAAAAATAACAAGCTGGCCCATAAAATCAGTAACGATACTCTTCAAGAAGTCTTTCATGTTGCTTTTGGGGCCAAACACACAGCCAACAAAATATTTAGAGTATCTTCCTCGAGGTAAAGCCAAGACCACCAAACCGCCAGCTGTTCCAAGGGTAGCGGTTCCTTCAGCAAAAACTGAAAGGGGTGACTCTTTCTAACTCCTTCACCCACAAGACACCACACATAAGCTCCGGGTCCTTCTCCCTCTGTCTCCCAGCAGCCAGGACACAGGAGGCCAGGTGGCAGTGGCTCCCTGGGATTACCCTGAGGGTCTCTATGTGTGCCTGACACGCATGCTGTGTTCCCAGTGGGTAGATAGGTCTCATTTCCTCCAGATCCCCATTCCCAGGGGCAATCTACACTTTTCTGCAAATGGTCTTTGCATACTTATTCTTGCTGAATTGCAAACAATAAGGAGACTTCCATAAATCCAGTCTACTGCATCTTCACTACTGTTGATTAAAAAAAGGGGGTTTCCCATTAGGGAGGAAAATGGCGCTTGTAATAGGGACATAAAAACATGCTCTCCTTTGGCTGAAATGACTCAACCCTGGGAATGCACTGGTTACCTGGACAGGAATACACCACATAGCAACAGGCCCAGGAAAGAACAGCTGTACTCGAGGCAGGTGTTCTTTGGGGCTGCAAATACGAATGTGGGCAGGTGGAGGCAAGGACATATGTAAGTGTGAAGAATATTTTTATTGCTCTGGGAACAGTCACTGTTAACTGAATGCAACAACAAAAAGGGGCGAAAAGAGCATGCAGACCCGAGGGAATTACCAAATCAATTAACAAGTAATTCAAGGACTAATTTCTATATTGCCTCTTAGCACAAAATTGTATCTTTAATTTCTCCTGCAATAAGCATCTCCATGATGGTCCTAACACACACAGGCGCTGTAAATGAGTTTACAAGTATCTCTTTTTGATTGGCTATACAACATTATTTCTTCACAGTTCAATGCTACTGTAGCCAAGTGCTCTGAAATATTTAATTATACTGGTAGCTACCAGTTACCAATTTGCAAGACCCACAGTGAGTACAGTACATTTTAAAGAACTAGTAATCAACTAATTAAAACCACAGTGAATTCCAGCTACTCCAATTACAAACAACTGCTGTTGAACCCGCTTAGAGGATTTCTGCATTAGGAGGAGGAGGTCTCTGTGGAAGGCTGGCTGCAGCCTGAACAGGGAAGCCGCCTGCTGCAGACCCCTGTGCAGCAGTGCTGTTTACAAAGCACCTGGACAGCTGTCCCCAGGGAGCAGCTCAGGATTGAATCTGCAGTGTGTGCTTGGAGTTACACTGGATGCTCATTAGATGGGGCCATTTGGTGCCAAGACCTTGGGTTTTGGGAACAAGCAGACCTAGCACTGTGTTGAAAGCCTTGGTCTTCTGCTTGTGAAATACAGAAAAAGGTGTCAACTTCCCTGCAGGAGTGCAGGGCCCTGTGAGCCTACCAGAGAGATGCATGCCATCCAAGGTCACCCTTAGAAGCCAGATCTTTGTAGTGGCTGCCCATGCTTTGGAAGCATCCCCTCCCTCAGTGTGGAAGAAAGACTCACCGGTCACCAGCCCACCAAAACATGCTATGTGAAACAGCAAACCAACACTGGTGTTTCTACTTAAAAAACACCACCACCACATGGGAAAGGGGAAGAAGTACATGGCCAACCCCCAGGCCCACCGTCACAGCACAAGGGCACAGAGGACAGCCCTCATCCATCACCCGAAAGGACCTGCAGCACTTCCTGCCGCTCCCCGGACAGCTTCCAAAGGGGCTGGTTGCTGTGGCTGGACACTGTGAGTCCAATGGGAATGCGGAGAAGGGCATTAGGTTACACGGACAGAATCTGGAAGCTCACAGGGAGAAGAAATCTTAATGAATTTGCATTCCCTAACATATACGAAGATAGCTAGCTGTATGCTACATAAATATACATAAACGCATGCATATGTACAAGGGGTATGGTCAGAGTAGACAGTGAATGCTTACATTTTTAAAAATTACACTGAAAGACACATTGTCGTGAATCTGCTTCTAAATCCTTTCCCAGGTTTTGAACACACTGACCCCGCCATTCTTGCTACTTTCTGTGGCAGTTCTGAAAGTCTCTTTTGGATCTTTATGAGGTGTGAGCAAAAACACAGTGAAGGCCTCTGCCCAGCACCATCCAACAGAAAGGTGGGCCCGTAAAAGCATGATGCTGTATCCTTGCCCACGGGATCTGGCATTGTGTGATGGCTGGCTTTTCCCCAAAGTCAAAACAGCCATGGAAAGGAAATGTTTAGAGCCAATTCAGGACACCGAGGCAACCATGGCAGCACAGCTAAAGACCCTCAAGACAGAAGACATCCAGAACGGCTGCTGAAAATGCCAAGAATGATGGGATGAGTGTGTTCGAAGCAAGAGGTGGACCCTAGTAGGGATTCATGGCAGTGTCTTTTACTGTAATACATTTTTGGAAGTTTAAACATTCATCTTATTTTTTAAAAATTGTTTACAGTGTCAGTTTATGCTATCCAGACTGCACATCTAACACTCTAAGTCATTTTCCAGACTTGGAGTAATGAAACTAGATTTTACAGAGAAGATCCTAAAGGTGGCATTAGGTTATAAAAAGATTTTTTTAAAAAACAAAACTAACATCTAAATCTGACTTTACAAAATAACTAGTGATACTGATGAAGTGATAGCCCGTCATTAAAAAGTCTGGGCAAGGCCAGGTGTGGTGGTGCACTGGGGAGGCTGAGGCAGGAGGATTGTAGCAAGGTCCAGGCCTGCATACTGAAGCCAGGTGTGTGTGTGTGTGTGTGTGTGTGTGTGTGTGAGAGAGAGAGAGAGAGAGAGAGAGAGAGAGAGAGAGAGAGAGAGACAGAGAGATAGAGAGAAACAGACAGACAGACAGGGAGAGAAAACAGAAGTCTGGGCAAACTCCTGAGGACTGGCCATCAGAACACTTCTGTATGTATAAAAAGCTTCAGTGTAACACAGCTGATGTCCAAGTTTCCACTTCTCTAAACCACCTCAGCGTGATGTTTAGAAATTTCTAGCAGATGGAAGAAATGGTTTGACTTTTATTAAAACCATTCGGACCTTAGTTCTCTTAGATCTAAAATAATCAGAGGTCACTTTACAGGCCCTGAATAAGGTTTTCTAAATGAAGAATTGTGAGGAGTATACAGGTGGCATGAACACAGCACTATATTCAAATAGGTTACAACCCTGAAAAATGCACTGCACTTGGTTATAAAGTGACCCCCGGCTTAAGTAACAGTAAGAAACTGCTCAAAGAGGAAAAGTAACTGGGATGGGGGAAGAAGGAAAGAAGGAAGGGAAAAGGGAAAAGACATAAATCTGTGTATGTATACATAAGACAGCTGAGATGACTATACTGCTAATTGCATTCAGTACCTAAACTGTTGGAAAAGAACAGTTAATACTCAGATGATCAGATCAATTTTGCATGTCTGTATCTGGTAATCTAAGCAACCTTTTTGGAGGTAACAATATGCAGTATAAGAAGCATCATTAAATCCCTACCATCTTGTTTCTAAAGCCTATATTGTTATTGTTTTGGGTTTGTTGTTGTTGTTTGCTTTGCTTTTTGTTTTTCTTCTCTGTGTTTTTTCTCTAAATAAAAAAATGTAAAAAAAAAAACCTAGGGCTTGGACTAAGTCATAAGATCTTAATTTTTTTTTTAAATTGTGCGTCATATAGTCTTTATTCTCTAGAAAATTATTTAAGAAAAATATGTCTCATCCCACATAATAGAATTTTCAATTCCAATGCAAAAAATACATGTCCTAAGAGACACCTTGGGCTGGGGCAGCCCCTGTGAGAGGCGGCTTCCCGCTATACCGGACGGAAACTGGCCCCTGGGCCCTGCTTCCATCTGATCTATGGAGCCCCAGCACTTGCACCCAGGGCTGCCCTATTCTTCCCCACAGCCTCAGCCTTGCTTCCATAGCAGGAGGCCTGAGCAAGACCTGAAGTGGAGGTTTGCTCATGGGAACCCAAGATCACATAAAAAAAGACAACAAAATGCTGCCACAACTGCGCTTGGAGATTTTTTGAGTTGCATCTGTAACTACACGTGAATATTTTACCACCTGATGAATATTTTTAAAGTTCTAGTTTTATGTGTCATGGTTACTAAATTCCCTATATAGAAAAAGAGAATCAGTTCTACCAAAGACATCTAAGTGCACACACGTTCACAGAGGACATTTTCTTTAAGAGATTTCAGCATATAGAAGTCATTTTTGAGTTTTTAAATCTACTTATCATTAAATACATGCTCATCATTATCTGTGTTAAAGGGCAAAGTATTAAGTTTCCATGGAGAAATCTGAGCAACCTTACTTTATCCAAATGAGTAAGGCCACCCTGAGTATGAAAGGTGGGTAACATGTATCTCACCTTGCTGCAAACAGACAGTTCCTTCAATCTTCCCCCCAGAAAAGTACATCTTTCATCTGTTCAGGAGAAAATACCAGCCAATGGAAAAGCACTAGAAAACAAAAGCAAGGCCAGCTGCAGTGGTGCATGCCTGTAATCTCAGCACTTAAGAGGCTGAGGCAGGAAGATCGCCACAAAAGTTCTGGGCCAGAATGAGCTATAAAGTAAGATTCTTGCCTCACAAATACAAAACAAACAAACAAAAAACCCACGATACTTTCCTAAAATAGTGTGTGGGACACGAAAGGTAAGGATTAAGAAGTAATCCCAGAGTGGAGGCCAGTAGACACATAAAGCAATTAAATGGAGGAAGAAAGTACACTAGATCAGGAGATTAAAAGAATATTAGGGTGATACCTCGAGAAATTTGGATGAGTCCGGGAGACACATTTCCAGCACTTGACTGATACTAGCTGCCTACTCTTGAAGGTGAGTGAGGGTTAAAGTCCAAAGAGGAAGCAGGTAAAAGCTGTGTAAGGACTCCATTGTGTCCTATTTCTTCTGTAACTTTTGAATTTAAGATTACTTCAAAACAAATAAAAAGTTTCCACCCCGGGACAACTGTTTGTGCTCCCATTTCAAATCAAGTGTACATATATTTTAATATGCAAATAGATGTCTTATGCTTTCGATTATGACTTCATAAACACTTCACATCTCTAAGAGTCTTCAATTGATCATGCGATGATCTGCTTACTGTCGCTAACTTAGCTTTCATGTGTTGGACATTTGTAGCCCCCAGAATTTTAATACTATAAACAACTCCTCATGAACTTTTTTATACTTAAGGCAGTCTTTCCTTTCTCCTATGGAACTATTTCTTTTAGATAACTTTCTACAAGAGAGCTGACTGGGGCAAAATGAAATGAATCAGATTTTGATCTTCTTTGTGAAGATGTTGCCACCACATTCCCTTCCAAGAAGGCTGTACCCTCTTGGCTTCAGTTGCATAGCAATGCATTTTAAATGCATTTTAAAACATTTCTCTTCTTCTTTAGACTTGGGTTTGGTCATCTTATGTATGATAAATCTGAGCCTGAAAAGATGTCTCATGGCTCTAAATTTCTTTTACTTTGGATATAAGCAATGAGGTTAAATATGTATTATACTTATAAACTGAATTTCAACAAACGTCAGCTGTTTTTTAGGACTGTTACCATCAGTGGTTCCCACAGACTCAGTAATTGGGAAACACTTGGCGATTACAAAAACAGCCCAGTGCTACTAAGATTCATAAGTTTGACAGTAAAGCCTTACCTATAAACAAAGTTATGAGTACAAAGACATTCATTGTATGAATTTTCTTCCATAAGAATACGGAAAAGTGAAGAATTTTTGGAAGAAATCAATATTCTAAAACGATTTTGGATTGTTGATGAAAGTTTCTTTCAAAATTAAAAAAGCTTAACCACTTTTGAGAAACCTAGGTATGGCCTCTTAGATACATGAAACAATTAAATTTAGAGGATGAATTAAAAAGTGTACTGTTTCTTAAAACTAGAGATTATATCCATGGCCTTCACAGCAAAGAGCATCCCTAGCACAACAAATGCATCCCAAACCTCCTGCTGTCCAGGTGCCCACCAGCCAGGTTGGGGTCACACAGCGTCCTCCTGCCTCCCCCAAGGAGAGGCTTTGAGTGCTTACAAGGTGATCAAAATAGGCGGCAAAGGTTTGAAACTTTACATTTACCACAATGAAGACACCTTGCCATGAACCCCTCTCAAAATCCTCCTCCTGACCTCAACACCACCATCCCCTCATTCTGGTCACTTTCTGAAGCAGTTCTGGAAGTGCCCTTGTGTCTTTAGGAGGTTTGATCAGAAATACAGTGAAAGTGGCCACCGAGGGCCAGCCCCCAGGGGGCAGCACTGTACAAACCTCAAGGTGGCTTTCACCCAGTGTATTCGCTGGGAGACTCCTGGCTCTCTCCAAAGTCAAAAGGACTATGAGAGGGAAACATCCTAAGGTTGACACAGGACACACAGGCAGTCTTAAGGGTGCAAGAAAAAACACTCAGGAGAGGAGACTTCCAGAACTGTTGCAGAAAGCATCAAGAAACATGGGATGAGCGTGCTTGTAGCGTAGGGAGGATTTTGAGGGGGATTCACGGCAATGTGTCTTTTATTGTAGTATTTACAAAAGAAAAACAAAATCAAAGCAGTCACCATGTATTTTGATCACTTAGGTCTTTCTGCCCCAGCCTCGGGTTCCACACAGAATGGGGTGGTGAGCTAGACCATGCCAGCCCCCCACCCCCAAGTGGAGTTTCAGGCGGAGGGAAACACGGGAAGTAACCAGACCCGAAGCAGTGTTGGCTGGTGTGGGTACATGGGGTGTAGACGGCCCTAAGATGCTAGTAGTCTCTTAAAGGGTTTCTGGCTTTACTGGTCTACAAACAGCAGATGCAGGCAACCACGAGTGTCATTCCCATACTCGCACACTGCCCATGCCGACAGCACTGCAGTGGGCTCTGCTGCTGTGCTCAGAGCTGTCAGCTTCTATAACATGGGAAACGGAGGCCTTGGACCCAGACCTTAGCTGTGAGTGAGTCGGGAAAAAACAAACTTCCTCAGGGAGATGGAGGAAAGTGCACTTCAGCCTTTTCAAAAAACCTGACAGAAATAGCTCAGGAAGTGGGGTGGAGGGGAAGACATGGTCTCTATCATCCATGAGCAGCAAAGGGAGCCCGGTGGGGCCCCAAACACATAGCCTCCCCCTGAGGCCTTGGGCTCAGCTGGGCTCTGGGCAAGGATTCAGCCTGCACTGAGCATAGGGCTCGGGAGTGCCACCATCTGCCTGCCAGGTGAGGCTTCCTGCGGGGAGGGGTTTCCCACTCACTGGAGAACAAAACCAGCCCGGGAAAATAAGGTCTATGCCTATTCTTTGTTTGTTTCTTTGCTAGATGTTCTGAGTAATTATATCAATTATTGTTTACATCAACATTACAGGAAGGCATCAGTCCAAATTTATAAACAATGAAGTTTAATCTTCAAGAGGTTAGGTAAGATGATGGAGTGACTATAAGAATATAAGAACAGAGGTGTAAGAACTTTTGCACACTAGAACCTTGGTTCGGGAGCGTAATTTGTTCTAGGAATATTCCTGTAATCCAAAAAGTATTTACATTTCAAAACAAACTACCCCATAAGAAATAATGGAAACTCGAGTTTATTCCATAACTCAAATACAGTCTTATGAAAACGATTACAATATTGTAACATAATACAAAATAATAAAGATAACGAAAAATATAAAGAAAAACAAGTTGACCTGCACTCACCTTGGAAACCCTTCATGGCTGGTGTGAGGGAGTCAAGAGAGAGGAGGGTAACTGTGTGGGACGACTTTCACATCGAGAATGGAATCACTGCTATTTATGGGTGGTTCCATGGAATCGTTTTCCTTTAGTGCAACTTTTAACAAGAAACCTACCTGACAGCACTTGCTTCTCCTCCTCTGGAGGATTTCACATAAATGTGACATTGCACTGACATTAATCAGATTCATCCCTTGCATTGCTGCCTTCATCAGATGGTCCTTTTCTACAGAATTGTGCACCCACTCCCATATTTACACAACTCTCTCACCTCAGTAGAGTGAGGGGTTCCTCCACCTCCTTTAGGGGGGGGGAGATCAGCTCCACACCTCCTCACTGCTGCTCATGACATAAACCCATCAGTTCATCGGTGTCAACTACTAACGTCGCTCTCATTCACCTCCAAGCTCACGGTATTCTCCAAAGACACAATTTCACGGACAACCGGCGGCTCCTGTTGACACACAGGCTCCTTTAAGACAGGCCCGAGAGTACAATTAGGGCACAGTTTCCTCCGAGCAGAATGGAAGGTTCTCTTGATGACCCCATCCCATGCTTTAGTGGTGATCTTGAGGCAGTACATGATGTGGAAATGACTTTTCCAATACTCGAAAAGGTAAGGTTTGCTCCTTAGGTCACCTTGAAGTATCGCTGAAATAGTGCTTTGGTGTGAAGCCTTTTAGAGTTCGAAACCTTCTGCTGCTCCATGGGCAGGACTGAAGTGGTGTTGGGAGGAAGGTACTGGACCTTCGTGAACTCAAATTCTTTGGGTGAGCTGTCAAATCCTGGAGGATGGCCAGAAGCATCATCTACCACTGGCCAGGCTTTGAGAGGAGACTCTTTTTCTAACACTGTCTCCTTGCTGAAGGGACAAAGACCTTGCTGATCCATGCAGTAAACAAGAGAGATGGACCCAAGGCTTGCTATTGGACCTCCACATGGTGCTTGACTGGCTCTTCACAACTTGTGCTTCTGGAAAGCTCACGGATTCTCAGAATGATACAGGAGCAGGGGCCTGACTTTGACAGTTTCCCTTGCATTTGTATACAACAAGAGGATGACAGGGTCTTTCACTGTATTCTCTTCCCTAATGTCGGTTCTCTTGGCATCTTTATCCAAAAAGCCCTATCTGATCAAAATTAGCAACTTGCTCCAGCAGGGAACACGTGGAAACCAAGAGCTTCTGGAACTCAGTAGTGGAGCCTGAGTGTCCAACCCTGCAGCCTCTCTGGGCCTCATGACCGTGTGGGAGCCTCTCCTCCCCTGGAAGCCGTCAAACCGTCCCTTGCCTGCCTGGCAGACTTTGTTTGCCATCGATGCACCGGTCCGCAGCCTAAGGTCACTTATGAGGTCTTTGCCTTCTCGCAGGTAACACTCTTGGTCATGGTACCACCTGCCGGTTGTTTCTCATTTGTCCAAACCAGAAGCAACTTTTCCAGAACATGTGGCTCAGATACTCTCATGACTCCTGCTGCTGCACTGAGCCCCTTATTTCTCCTTTCATGTTGTACAAATAGTTGACACAGACTTCTTACAAAATCTTGCGATTTCAGCCACTTACCTGGTTTGTACTTCTTGCTGATTTTCTTCTTAACTTCCACACCACCATCCCCTTCTTGATGTCTTTCTTTTCAGCCTTTTTCTTTCTGCACAGGAGCCACTGCATACTCTTGCAGGATGCTAACCGCAGCACAGCATTAATAAACTCTGCCATGCACTGTGTGGATTAATGTAATCAGCAATAAGGCAGCAGAGAAAAGGATCTGTACCCACAGGCAGCCTGTCCTAGAGCAAGGCAAACCGCTCTCCTATGGGAAGGCAATGGCCTGTCCATCGGTGCTCTGAAGTGACGAAAAGTACCCTAGTGGCTCCTGTGGGCACCTTCCGACATTCTGAAAAATCGCTGATTCCTGCCAAAAGCCATGGCCTGAGACCTAGCATCCAAGCATGAGGAGAAAAATCATTCACAATCCCAGGGAGAGAGAGAGAGGGAGAGAGAGGGAGAGAGAGAGAGAGAGAGAGAGAGAGAGAGAGACAGACAGACAGACAGACAGGCAGGCAGGTAGACAGACACACACAGTGCAGGGGGACACCACTGGCCCAGTTTTGATCACTTGATGTTTGGCATCTCCCACTACCATTATTTATCAAGTTAAAGTTTATTAGAAACATTTGCTCCTCTTGCGGAACACTGGCAGAGTAAGTTACCCAAAACCCAAGGTTTTACCATATTTGCTCTGCGCAGAGCTGAGCTGACCCCAGGAACTTCTGTTTAGGAACTGGCTGGAATTCAACTGGCTGCCCTTTCTTAGGGCAGGTCCTGGAGACAGCCTCGTCCTGGGTCTGCAGGTTCAGGAGGCCTCAGCAAAAGAGCCCAGGCTGAGTGGCTTGAGCAACAGAAACTGACTTTGCCATAGCTCTGGAAGCCAAAATGAGGGTTCAAGGTCAGGTGCTGGCAAGACCGGGTACTCCGGTGTCTCTCCTTGGCTCACACCTGTTCACAGGACCTACAGAGTGTTCTTGGGAAGGGCTCGGATCAGGAAGCCATGAGTGATGCAGCAGTGAGGTCAGATTTAATTACGAGCCTTGCTCGGAAGTCCTCTGAGACCTCTGCTTCCATGCAGAAGCTGCACTGGGTATGAAGCCTGGTAAGCGCTGCAGGGTTCCAAGTCCTGCAGAGGGGGGTCCAGAGCTAGAACAGTCTGCTTTAGGGATTAGGGAAGGATCTGCCTGAGCATCATCTTTTATGCCTAGAATAAATAAAAGCACATGGCATTATGGGCATTATCCTATTTATTATCTATCTATCTAGCTAGCTAGCTATTTATCTATCTGGGCTACAAGGGGAGCCACGTTTAAGACAAGCTCTAGTGCCAGGCATGGAGGCACACACTTGAAATCCTAGTATGCTTAGAGGCTGAGACAACACAGCAAAACCCTGCCTCAAATGAAAAAAAAAAGACAGGCTCAGTGTCAATGCCGAGTTCAATCCCCAATACAGCAAACACAAACAAACAACTTGGATAAGAATGATGATTGTGGGCACTGCTGAATGAAGGTGCCTTTCCTGGACACTTTCCATTTCTCTTTTCTTTTTTCCTTCTTTCTTTTTTGAGACAGGGTCTTGCTATGCAGTTAGGCTGGCCTTGAACTCATGGCAATCCTCCTGTCTCAGCCTCCCGGGTGGTGGGGATTATAGGTGTTCATCACCAAGCCTGCCAGGAGGGCTGCTTTTCAAATCCAACGTAAGGGTTTTTAACAGGTTTTAAAATCTCTGAACAGTGACGGCATGCACTGTGCATGGCGGGGCTGCCAGTGTCACAGAAGAATTGGACCCCTCAGTCGTATTCCAGACAGTAACACTGTCAGGCACTGCCTGGTACTGGGGCAGGTCTGAGAAACACAGCAGCAGGTGATGGGCGCAACTGTGTGAAGATGCAAGGACATCCTTGCGCACAGCAGGACAGGGATGGTTTCACTGAGTGACACAACCGCAGGAGCCACCACTGCACACGTGGCCACTGCTTCTGAATGTTGTCACGCAGGGTGGGATGCGAGCTGGTGACAGTGTAGGCCAGGGCGAAGGAGAGCCCAGGCAGGAGCTTCTCAATGCTGTGTTTCCTGTCCAGTGCACGGGGCCTCTGACCATGGGTCCCTTGGTTCCCAAGCTTGCTGGACAGGAGTGGCCTTACCTTGTAGCACCAAGAAGGTCCGCGATAGAGGCATGCTACAGATGGCTCCAGGGTCACATGGGGCTGTGCTCCCAGCCCCTTGGCCGCTGAGCTGCTGGTGCTATGTCAGGGTCCCCACCTCCAACTGGACTCTCTGGGAGGCAGGAAATTCAGACTTCTCCAGGTAGGGCCCTCTCCAACCAGGCACATAACCTCCCACAAGGGGGAAGAGACCCTGGAATGCGCGTAGAGGGGCGATCACAGGACATTGGGAGGAGGGGTGGCCTCGTAGTCCCTGTCCCTAGAGCTGTTGGGGGACAGATCTGCATTCCATCACTAGTGTGTGTGCCCTTAGCGTTGCTGTGGGGAAAACACTGCACCCTCTCAAGCCTGGCTTCTGTCACCAGGGAAGGGCAGAGTGGAGCTTCACAGGTCAGAGGACGGCAGCACCTGGCCCAAGCAGAGTCGCCAGCACTCAGTGTAGGGTATGAGAGCCCTGGCTGCTGTCAGCACCATTAGAGGTCACGACCACACTATTGAGCCATGGGGAGGTGGATTAAGAAGAAAGGATGCTAGGAATGGCGGTGCAGGACTCTGGGAGGGAGCACAAGTTCAAGGCCAGCCTGGGTGACTTATTAACTTAGTTAGACCCTACCCTAAATTCACATAAATGAATAAATAATTAACTGACTAAGGATACAACTCAGAGCAGGAGTCCCAGGTCCAACCCCCAACACCACCAAAAAAGGAAAAAGAGGAGAGGGAGAGAGATAGAGATAGAGATAGAGATAGAGAGAGAGAGAGAGAGAGAGAGAGGGTGGAGAGGGTGGAGGAGGGAAGGGAGCCTCCCGGGGGGACAGGGTCACAGCTGCCGAGAGGAGACATCGCTCTGGCAACTTCCGAGGACCTCTGTGCTGGGCGTCCTTATACTGTAGTACTGCCTTGTGGGCCACTCTACAGGGCTCCCCACACTGAAGCAGGGACAGTAGCCCCCACGTAGCCAGCCAGCATCATGGTGAAGCGACACCTGCTTTGCAGGCCCCTTCTTGCTCTGCCTCTGCCCAAGCCCACCAGTGCCCATGCTGCCACCTCTTACCCGCAGGCCCAGCGGGGGGATCTGCACAGGGGCACAGTCCTGTGTTCACCTTGGCTGAGGCAAGAACCAGCCCCCAGCCTGCCCCTGCAGAGGCCTCTAGGGGCGACTTAGCCCTGCCCATGTTGCTCTTAGCATGCTGCCCCAAGGAAGTGCCCGCGTGGCTCTCGTCTCCCGGGCTTGAGGAAGCTCCAGGCTGCCTTCCAGTTTGTGCATTCTGGAGCAGCAGCCGAGCCAGCAGTGGGCCCAGCACTGGCAGTGCCCGACTTTCAGGCAATGTCAAAAGCATCCTGAGCACCCTGGGTGATGCCCATGCCACACAATCCAACCCCTCAAGCTGACCCAGGGACCTGACAAGACAGGGCAGTGGCCTATGCTTGTCAGGCAGGGGATTAACTCCCAAAGTGGCTTTTACTTTGGTAACAATCACCACTCTCCACTCCAAGAAGAATCAAAACCGTGCACAGCCTGAGGACAGGGCGAGGCCTGGTGGCAAACTGACAGGAGAGCTCCTGCAAGGATGTTTAGGTGGCTGCCAAGAGACAAGGGCTCCTCAAGGCTGACTGCACTCTCAGGGTAGCCATGTGATGTGGATAAGAAAGTTTTACTAGGACACGCTGGGCCCGTGGTGGGCAGACTCAGCATCACAAAGGTAAGCATGCCTCATTGCAGGGCTGTAGCGGGACCTCTGGAAGCCAGGAGCCACGAACCTGCCTCGGAGACACCAAGTGTGGCTGGCTCTAGGGTGGGGAGGCCTTGGCACACACCCATCACAGCTGCTTTGGGGCTCACAGCTCTCTGCACACCTCTTTGCCCACATTTTTAAGTATAGAGACCCTCAAAGGGTCAAATAATAGATCAAAAGACAAGTCCAAGACTTTCAAAACTAGCAGGTGGGTGCAGCGCTCAGCCTAAAAGTCTAACAGCTCAGCACAAGTCCTGCTAGCGCCTAAGTCCTTCAAACAAAACCTCCCATGGGCAGGACACTGGGGCCACCGCTGAGCCAGGCCAAGGGGGACCCCTGTGCTGCTGGCATGGGAATGGGGTTTTTGCCAGCCCGAGGTACCCCATGAACACTGCACTCTTGCATTTCTGTTGCTAACCACACCTGGGAAGGGCAATCTCCTCAGGGCGCAACTCAGAGTCCTGATGGGAGTGACAGCCTACAGAAGGAAGCCAAGATCCCAGACTGAAGCAGAGCAAAGACAGCATCTCGACTCTCCGGCCCATCCAGAGACCATGCACTGCCTCCAAAGATTCTGTGCATGAGGAAGTTCTCTTGTTCACCTTCGCCAACTAAAATACACGTTCGAGCATGACAAGACAAACCAATCAGGTTTTTTAAATTTCACAATCACACTGCTGAGCGGGAGGTGAGGCCCTGCGGTCGCCGGCACACAGAGCGAGCGTCAGGAGCAGGAGAAGCAGGCCGGGCTCTGGCCGCCAGTCAGTGGAGGGGAAGAGGCCAAGGCGTGTGGCTATATGTCTGTACTCAAATATAGAGATTAAAAAATGCTAAAGAGAAAGAAAGAAAGGAGCGCACACAGCTGCTGTCCCCCAAACAGACCTCCCATCTGCCACCCACGATTTGCATGTCACCTTCTCCGGGCTCATTTGTACTTCATTAACTGCCATTGACTTAACAAGATTTATGCAAATGACACCACAGGAGCTCCCTAACTCCCACTGCAATCAAGTGATTATGTATGTACAACTCTCCACAGCAATGAAAAATTAATACGTGACAAGCCCACTCGCCATTGAGCCGGGGCTCTTGGCTTTTATTTTTCTTGCTTTGCTTTTTAATTTTTGTTTGAATAGACCTTATCCTTGTGAGTAAGTAGAGACCCAGACCTCTCCAAAACAACTGCACCCAGGACCCCAGAAGAGACCAAAAATACAAGGCAGGCCCAGGTCTGCAAGACAGGCGCTCCGGGAGACAGGAGAGGAGTCAGAGTCTCAGTGAGAAATCTCAAAGGGGAGGGGGCGGGGAATGTAGCGGGGATGATGAAGTCACTGAGTACAATTCGGCTGGGGCCCATACTGGGGCTAAAAGCCTTGGTTTTCAAACAAATGAGCCTCAAAATTTCGGGGGAAACAGTGACATTGATCCACTGGCACAAGTGTGATCTGTATAAAGTTGGTAGTGGGGAGTACAGACCCCCACATTTGAGCCCCAAAGTTCGATGCTTGGGGGTTAAGGTGTGGGGTTTGGGAGCAGAGTCTGCCATGCTCAAAGCTGTGGCCACCACCAGCGGTTCAAAGGCTGTGAGAATCCAAAGCGACTTCTCTCCCCAGAAGTGCATGGCCCCTTGGCCAGCGCTGGACTCCAGCCACAGACCCAACTCTGGAGTGCAGGTTGATGCTGGGACAAACACCCTGCTGCCTGCAGGGATGGGCAGGGATCAGGAGAGCTCTCCCCCTCATGGGAGAAGTGCCTCCCTGCAGATGCAGGCTTACAAATTCCTTCTATACTGCCTGAGGTCAGAGTTCACATATCTCTAGCTTGGAAGAAACTCTGCTTCCAAAGCTCTCTGGGGGCTTTTTGTGGTGGGGCAGGGGAACCTGGTCTAGCTGTCTGGCCTGTAACATGCAGTCTCCTTCTCTAGATTGTGTCTGAGATACGCGTGACACCACCACCTCCACCGTGCAACACCAGGGGAAGCAGGACGCAGTGTGGACAGCACTGAAATAACAATTGACTGCATACACTCAGCACAGAAATCTGTGAGTTCCCAGAATCCTGGGGAAAGATCCCACCAGGTGGACATGCCAACCCATTTCATGCTCATATGGAAGTGACTGCAGCAAGAGGGTGAGTGACTCAGCCGCTCTCAGATGATCTGAGCTCTTCAGAAACAAGCGTGCACATGGGCAGGGATACACAGCATCATGAACCCTGAAGCACCCACCTCTGACCACGGGACCCGCAGGAAGGCTCCCCCGAGGGTGCCCTGAACAGTAAAAGGTGACCCAATTGTGCTGGAACTGAAACATTCTCTGCAGAATCACCACAGCTGAGGATTTCAAGGGGTTCAGATGAAGGAGCTTGAGGCCCAGAGTACTGCCACAGTGGGACAGTGGCAGGCGAGGGTGCACCCCAGGAAGGAGCTGGCCCCTGCTGCCTTCTGGGGAGCACTTTGGAGGGCTAAGGAGATCCCTACATTGTCACTCCCAGGAAACCAGACCACAACCAGACCAGGAAACCGATTCACAATGGAAAGGCTTCTAAGACCTGGATAATGCTCACTGTGTGCTTGGGGGTCTGCGCTTGTCTGAGCGGGTACTCAAAGTCTCGCCTGCAAGGCCAGAGGAGGACAGGAAGCATGGGAAGAGCTCAGGAAAGCCAAGCTAGGAGTCCCTGGTCCCCAGTGTGTAGGACAGGGGAACCGTGGACTTGAAGCTTTACTTTTCTCCTAGGTCAACATGCCGGCATCAGTTCTGCAGACCACCAAAGATAAATAAATAAATAAATGTTAAATAACTGCCATAATTCTAGGTGATGTAACATCTAGGACATAAAAATTATACTTTAAAATTATCTTAAGAGTTGGGTTATAAAATAAGAGAAGAGCGCATCAACCAACTCTGCGGAGGAAGCTGTGAAAAACTTGTTTGATGGTGAAAATCCCGGGCACTACCAGCACAGAGGCAGGCGTTTTGTTTTCAGAGAAATGCAAGGACCAGAATTTCCCATCCTGGGGCCTGTGCTCTCCTGCACATCGGTCACCTGGTATCTGAACATGCACAGAGGTGCGGTGGCCCTGGTCAGCCCCTCCAGGCCTCCTGGTGACTTCATTATGCAGGCAGGGGACTGAAGGAGCTCGCAGAACCACTCAGTCCAGCAGCTGCTGAGGGGGTTGCAAGAGCTCCACCCAGCTCCAGCTCTGGTCTCACCCAAGAGCTGGTGGCCCTCCCTCGGTAGCTTTAGGCTGGCACTGCCTGGGCGCCTGCTACAGCAAACTACAGGCCTGCTCATTTCTAATGGGTGAAATCTCTATTGCTGCAACAGCTCAGCTGTCCCCAAGGAAGGACTTCGCCCCCTCTGCAGGTAGCTGGTGCCTGGAGTCGAGGAGTCTGGGGAACAGATCACTCACAAGCCGCATCCACGGGATGTGTAGCCTTCATCCTGCCTGCAGGCTTTTGTCCCTCCCCTTTTTTTCTCCAAAGAACGCACTCCAAATCAGTTGGCTTCCTCTAACCCACTGAAAGATGACATTTCCAGAGGCCAGGGTGAGGGGCTACATTCTATTCTTATTTCTCCTCAGAAATAAAACACTCAAATACGTCACGTGTGAATGCTGCCTCTTTTTTTTTCCCCTGCAGACAGGAAGTCATTCGGCATCCGATTTCTGGGCTAATGAAATCCTATTTCAGGCTAGCAACATAGGCCAAAACAAATGCTTGAATTCGAGTCCTGTTGTGTAATGAGGAAGTTTAATTAAGGCCCTGCATTACCGCTGTAAATGTTCCTTTATATAATAACGCCTAAATGAAACCGAACCTAATCAAAGTTACAATTCCTTCATTAGCAAATTACAAACAAGAGCGAGCAGCTGACATGCGGGCTATGATTATCACAACTAATTGCCTCGTTGTCGCAGACCAGCCTGAAACAGTGTTCAGATGTCCGTCTGCGAGAGCAAATTAGGGCCACGCCGGGCCATTCCTGTGATCACAAGGGGCTCTTGTACAGTGATCTGATTTACCCCTGTCGCCTGGCGGCCAGCAGCCCAATCAAAGCCACGCTACAAAGGCAGCCTTTGAAGCCAGCGCTGCCTGTGAGCACACTCCATATGCAGGCGGGCAGACTGTACTTCATTAGATCTGTTTGTCACATTTCGTCTTCTTATTCTAATGATCCTGTTTTAATACTCACAGGAACCTCTTCTAATTGATGTCAAGTGAGTGACTCTACATTCATCAACACGGCACATCAAATGGACTCAGGCGCCTGAGCCCGCATCCTCTCGGCCCAGCCAAGGTGCGTGGCCAGTGCAGGCAGGGAGGGGACCATGTACCTGTTTAATTGGGATGGCTCGCCCGCTTCCGATGCTGTCCGCACGGCTCTCCAGGCCTTTCTTCTCTTTGTCTGGGTCGCTCCCTTTCCGAGACTGTAAAGCAAAGCAAAGTCAGCATTCGGGGAAGGGCCATGCTAAGGGACACACTCTGCATCTGCTGCCCGCTCCCCGACACCCCGATGCTGAAGTAGCGCCTGGACCACGTGGTGGGCAGGCGACCCCCCGGGTGGCTCCTCCGCAAGGCCTTGTCGAACCAGAGAGAATGTTCTCAACTTTCCTCTCGACTTTTCCAAGAGGATTGCAAGATTATCTTTTAATTCGTTTTTAAAGAGTTCAGAATTCAATTACTAGAAACCAATGGACCATCGAGGAAAGAAATGCCCAATAAGAACACACACACAAAAGCGGCCGTTAATAGAGACGGGGAAGAAAGGGGCTCCTTGTGGCTAGTTTCAGAAACCGACTCTGTGCATGTACGTATTTAATTCATGTCTGAATGATTGAAAAAAATTCTATTACGACTCAAATGTGCGAGCGAATGGTACGCCCCTGATTAGCAGCAAGGTGTGGGTGATAATTCCGTTTATTGCTTTGGGATGGTCAGGACACAGGGATTTCCAAGTTAGAGCAGTGCACAGTGCCACGACACATAATAAAGGGAGAAATATTGAAAACCCACAAAGTGTCATTGTTCGGGGAACAATGAGCAACTCTGTTTGTTTGCCAAGTTCGCTAGCTAGTTATCTCCAAGGATGTCAGGCGGACAGCTCAAGCTGGTGGCTGGAGGGGACCCGAGGGGGCTGCACATGGCCCAGTGACGCCCCCGCCACTCAAGGTACCCCTCGACCCAGCTGCAGGAGTGCCATAGCGCAAGTCTCCACCTCCTGATGGCACAAGGAAGTGAGCACGATGATTTCCTGACAGATTTATTTTATTATGAGAGAAAGATCTGAGACTCGTCCTCCTTAATAATGGTGCTGACAAGTGACAACTTCACTCCATTACTTTTCAATGGGAACATTACTCACGCAATATTGAAAATGGAGAAACATTTTCATGTGCTTTTCAAATCCGAGATGATATATGAAATGGAGAGACCCGGTGTCCGGTGTCTCAGAGAACAGCTGATGAAATCCCGTTTCAAAGCCATTCGGGATGGAGCAGCTGATGTTTAAAGGAAATATTTGAAAGGGGCGATGGATGTCACAGGGCAGCATAAAGCAAAGGCTCATGGGACAGGCCTAGCATTCCAGGGGCAGCTTCTGCAAAACTAGGACGGAGGCCAGGGAGGGGCTCCCAGGGGTGTAGGATATAGGCTTCCTCGGTGATGTGAAGCGCTCGCAGTTACTGATCACTTATTCTGCACCAGGCACTGGGTACCTTTGCTCATTAGGACAGTAAATGCCTGGATAAAGATGACAGGAAATGGAAAAAGTAACCAATGAGAAGTTGCCACCATATAAAACAAACAAACAAACAAACAAAAAAATGTATCTCTCTGGGCTAGGAGGAAAGTAGATATGTTTACCAACTCTTCAAGAACTTCAGTTTCAGTTTAGGGGTTTGCTTTTCTCTTTCATTAATGCTTCAATTAGTAACATACAGCCAGAGCAACAGGCAGCCTGAAATTCTCTGGTGCTGCAGTACTCAGGAAGTTGACACTTGAGGTTTCTAGGTACAGTCTAAATTTCAGCTCACCGTAGTACACTTAAAAAAATTAAGCCAATAAAGACCATCAATAATCCTCCAGGAATTTTATAAATTCTAAGTTACTAAATTTGGAAATCCATCTTCATTATTCTCTGCTAACCAGAATAATTAACAAAACAAACATTTAAAGAAAGTTAACATCTTCCCCAAGGCAGCGCATCTGTCCCCACAGCCGCCCCTTCTCAGAGCAGGCTTTAGCAGGCACCAGAAGCAGGAAGAAAGGGCTGATGGCACAACTCAGCGTGCAAATGGTGAAGAAGCTGGGCAGGGGACATGTGCCTGTCACCTCAGCACCTGGGAGGCCGAGGCAGGAGGATCGCAAGTTCAAGTAGAGCCTGGGTAACTAACAGAGACATGTCTGACAATAACCAATAATAAAAGGGCTAAGGAGACAGCTCAGGGCAAGGGCCCTGAGTTCAAGCCTTAGTACTGGCAACAAAGGAAGAAAGGAAGGAAAGGGAGGAAAGAAGGAAAAGAAAGAGACAGACAGAAAGGCAGATAGACAGGACAGGAAAGCAAAGAACTCAGTATCTGATCACAAATTAAGAGATGAATAAAACTGCAAGCAGGAGCAGAGGTGAAGGGGAGAGCTCCATGATCGATCCATCAAAGCAGCTTCTCTAATTTGCATCGATAAAGCTGAAAGCCAATAACTAAACCAAGTCCAGGGGACATAAAAGACTCCAGCATGAAGAAATCCCTGGTGAGGTCTCCTTGCTTTCTTGCACACTCCTGGTTTCCACCTGTGGATCAGGACTGACCATGTCCTGGTCAAGCCTGTTGCCCACTACCAGAAACATAACCATCTCAGAAGGTCTCCCTTCTGAGATGCTCAGTCTCCAGAACGGCCAGTACAGAGAGGGAGGTAAGGGAATCTGACATCACCTGCTGCTTTACAAAAATGCTTAACTTCCCCTTGCAAGGTGAAAGAAGCCATCAAGGGATTTCCATGGATACCTGCTTGATACCAAACAGCAGTGTTATAACAAGAGCCCTCCGGACCCAGTGGAAATCTGCTCTCCCCTTTCCCAGCAAGGCGAAGGCCAGCAGAACCCACCACACCCAGGCTCTCTTCTATGAGGGTCCCAAGTGCCATTCAAGTAATTCTATTAACACAATGAACCTCGATGTCTTGTTTTTTCAGGGAGCTCTTATGTTTTCCACCACACATGGATACCGGTGTGTTTAGGTCTGTTTAATGGCATCGGCATCACACAGCAAGCTTTGAAAAACACCACATCAACGACACTGCTGCTGTACAGCTCACAGACAAGCAAAGCAATGCACATATCACACAAGTACACGTGCACTAGACATAGATCCCATACACAGGATTCAGGGACCCGCCTATCTCCGGAAGAGGCAGGAGGGGACAGCTGGACAGCTTGGGCTTTGCGTTATGATTTGCTTCTCTCCTAGAGATCGGCAGCAGTGGCAGCAGCAGCAGAGGTCTGTATCTGATGAACTGTGGTGAGTACACATGGGTTTTTTTATTCCCCAATGTTTGAAAACGTTTTCCAATACAATAGCTCAACCACATGTAAACAGGGGCTCCGAAACTGCCTGCTGTAAGAATCAGTACTACAAAGCCAGGGATTAAGTGGACAGTCTTCTAATGTTAGGGTTTTTTTTTCCCCAGAAAACTAAGTGAAGATAGACTTCTTAACATTTTTGTCAGTAAAGTGTAATTTCTACCACAAAGGTGACACATAGTCTGCTGCTACTAGAGAGATTCTAAGTTTATACCATTTCACATATGGTACACATGCTCTATGTTTCAAAATATGTGTATGTGCAAATAGCAACATCTGGGAGCAGAACATGTTAGCCCAGATTGGTACACATGGTCTAGTTTATAAAACGTGCAAGAAAGGTCTTCAGAAACGATGTGTGCATGACCCAGCTATGGCCCCATGCAAGTCTCTAATGAGTGAGGTGAACAGTGCCTCCCATCTCTCTCCCTACTGCTGGCTACTGTGAAATAAATACCATCAAAGCCCAGGACCACGGACCACCCCAGGGACCCAGACTGTATGAGATTTTACTTATTTGAAATTAGAAGCCAATTGGTGACGATAAGAATTTAGTGTCTTAATTGTTTATACTTCAAAATTAATTTGCCTCCTTTGCTTTCCTTGGATGACACTGACATCTAGTGGAGTTCATGTTCCCAGATCTTCACCTGAAGAATACTCAGGGCCTCCTCTCATGTCGCCATCACCTGCTTCACCCAGGAAGGGCCTGCACACTGCCCTGTGCTGGGGGTTCCGGTTGCTGGCACACTAAATTCTTGCATCAGCCCCAACTTCTGCCCCCGCTGCTGACAGCTGGGCAGCAGGATGCCATTTTTAAAGCTGTTTATTTTCCAACTGTTAGTGACACCAGAGGAGGAGAACAAGCACAGGCAATGCTCAGATTCATAGGCAGCTGTGGTGTGAACAAGGACACCATCAACAGTAACATCCATCACTGTGACAAGAAATTTCCAGTGGCTGATACATGTGCCTCACCTAGCCTGTGTCACCATAGCTTTCTGGATGCCTCTCAGGGTGTGCAAGTGTGTGTGCAAGTACATGGGCAGCTTCCACAGACCTCACCTCTGTGTACTATGTGGGACCCCCTCGCTTTGCTGCCAACTGCTTTCTGGTGAACGTGGCTGACTCCCGCCACCAGCAAGCCTCCTACCTGCTGAGCAAAGCCAGCACTCAGCAGTGAGCAGCTGCTGTGTTGCTGGGCTATTTTCCTTCTTCCTTCCTGAAAATAAAGTAAGTGGTCTCCAACACAAGCCACCAGGGCTGGCAGTTATCTGCTGTCAGGGTCTTGCACACTATTCTGTGGCACATTCCAGCTGCAAGCCGCCCTTTCAGAGATTGGGGACTTGGGTAAGGCCTAAGTCGAAAGAGAATTTCCATTGGGTTTGTTCTTTATGTCTGTCACAGGATAGAAACCAAAGTCCACAAGCAGCAAAACTGGCTCTGAGCAGGTGCCAGAAGCTGCCTGTTCTCTCCCACGCCACTCCCATGGTCACTAGAGACAAGCACAGAAACTGGTCCTGCGGTTCAAGCTGCCCACTGTGCTAGCACCCCCTCAGGTCCCAGCTGAGCTCCAGCAGCTGGCTTCTCAGACCCACTGTGTGCATAGCTATTCTGTATGTGGGTGTGTCCGTGTGTGAGTGTCCCTTCTCCACCATGGGCCCCACCTCGGGTGTAAAGCAGCCTTACAGGTATTTGACAGAGGTAGGCACAGCCATGTAGGTGGCTTCTGTGATGCACGTATCTGAAAGAATTTTACTGTACAGCACCTCCATCAGGTACCATTTATGCAGATAGATAAACATCCGCATCGAGGCATCAAAACAACTCCCTCCCAACCCACTGGGTGGACCTACAACTGTTTTTGCTCAACACTACCACAAGTCATGCTCACGATACTGGTAGTGAGAAATAACAGCAAGGCTACAAAGGCTCCTTTGACCACTGCTGAAACACGCCTGGCCCCAGCTCAGCAAAGGCCCATCCTTTAGCTAAGGTGGAATGGCCACCAGCAGCAAAGGCAGAGGCTGGGCCTGGTCTGTCTGATGTATTCACCTTGGACCTGGGCAGCAGTGCCTGCCAGAGCTGGGTAGTCCAGGCCACTGGCCACCAGCAGGGGATGTGGGGGGTGGCAGGAGGGCAGGTGCTGTCTGCAGGAGCCTGGAAGCCATAACCACCTGTCTGGTGGAGACCACTACAAATGCAGCAGGAGAGGGTGGGGCATCTGCCTGACTTCATAGGACTCCTGTGCCCAGCACAGAGCCAGCCATCCCCAAACAGGGTAGATCACATAATGGACTCCCAGCTACCCCTGGCGAGTCCTCCATTCACGACAAGGAATATTACATCTCCTGTGTTTAAGTCAGTCTCAGTCCACCAGAAGGGGAGACCTAAAGATTTCAAGCAGGCACTACTAGCATTGAGGCATCCCTGGATGCCTGTGGCACCTTACCCCTGCTCACAGGGTGATGGCCCTAAATGTTCCCAGAAGTTACTGGGATAGTCCCTGGATAGCAAAACCATGCTGGCTGAGGAACCACTAGCCTCAAACAATACAATGCTCAGGACCAGTTCAGGGAGGACTGTCCAAGCCACAGGACAGCATTTCTGCTTGGTGTTCTGGGCTCCACTGCAAAGCCTTCTGTGACCAACTGGTGATGTCTGCTCTGTGCAGGAAGAAGGGACAGGGCAGCAGCACTTGGACCTCTTCTGTGGTTCAGGGATTTCTACATTTCAATCGCTCTGGAAACTCTTAAAAACTACACATGCTGGGGCTCCATGTGCAGAGTCTGAGCTTCACAATTTGAGCCCAGGTGTCTGCTGGTCACTTTGAAAATGTTCCCTAGGAAACTCTGGAGAAAGGGCCCTGTGAGGGGGATCTGAGCGAGAGAACCCCTAGGAACCTCGGGCTGGTGATGCCAGCCGGAACGGCCACCCAGCCTCACCACTGGCTGCTGCGCACAACCAAGCACTCTCCTCCTATCTGAAGTCAGTGCACACTCCAGCAGTGTACTGTCTCTTAAAAGTCCTTACGGGGGAGGCCAGGGGAGTCCCCGGATGAGCAGGACCTTTACACGGGTCACTCATGCTTCACCTCAACACATGTACCGCCACCTTCCACCCTGAGAAATTCTATTCCATGGCCAAACCCTCATTTTCTTAGACATCCCAAGAATTCAGTGTGGTGCTCATGAACTTAGTTAGGCTAGAGTCTACGCTCCTCAGCAGGGGAATTCTGTGCACCCTCCTCAGGCGCCTTCGCAGGGCTGACACTCACTGTGAAAAGGTTGGACCGGCGCTTGGACTGTTTCCGGACGGGCGTCGGGGTGTTGGCTGTGGGAGGGACATCGATGCGGAGCTCCTTCTGGCTGGTGCTTGGAGTGGATGGGACGGAGGAGGAATAGTCACTTAAACTCCCACCTCCATTGCTTGTCTGTAACAATGGGAAACCAAGGTTTCGTGAATGACAGGCTCCTGGAGTTTTAGGTCACCCTCTCAAGATGGGTCATAACCAACAAATCAGCAGGTCACACCAAAGGGACACAGGTGCGATAGCCCAGACAGCACCGATGGCTCTGTCCGCTGCTCAGTCCCAAGTCCGTTCTGTCCTTACTGGGTCTTATCCCAGTACCCAGCCTCAGTGCACAGCGGCGCTCTGCCAGCAACAGTGCCCTCGTATGGAAAAGTCGTGGTCTCCTAAAAATTCTAAGAGTTAAACACATAACTATGTTTCTTTTTCCTGAAAAATCAAGCTGCTTAAACTAAATGGGCTCTCTGGTTCCTTCACCATTGGAGTTTCGTCTAGCCAGAACCACAATGAATTGTAAAAAATGACTTTGATTTGGAAATCAAAGTGCTAAGGTGAAAAACACGCATCACACTTCACAGAGATGCCAACAATGAAGATGCAGACCTTGGTGACCGTGCTGCAGCAGAGCCCACCTGAAAACACAGCTGCATGATGAGTTCCTGAGTGTCCTAAAGATGTGGCACTAAGCCGTCTCCCTGCAGCCTTCAGGGGACAGGTGCCAGCAACATACCCATCTAAGAGAGCTTAATAAGAAAACAAGCATAGGCCAAATGAAGGCAACAGTCTTCTTAATAGCTTCTGGTTCCATTCTTGCAAGTGACCATTACATCACTTGTTTCCAAGTAAATAATTTAGCAAACTGTTGTTATGGAAAGATCATTGGATAGGGCCTGAGGGAGATGGTAATTATAACTGAATGATGCTACCAAATTTAAGCCTAAAGTGGGATTCGCTATTAAGATGTACTCACAACTGTTCAACCTACTAGCAGACCAGAGCAGGGTGATTTAAATCAACAGCAGAGACAGTGGCACACACCTGGTGCTGCCCCTCCCTCCCTATGACAGCACGCCTCGTAGCACTCGCAGCATGGAGACAGAAAACGTTAAAGAATGATTCCCATAAAAACCGCTTGGCCACAGCAGTTTCTGAAGGAAACGTAAAGGCAATTACAAGCCTGCTGTTATTTACAAAGTTGCAAAAAATACAATAAACTCGCCCTGTGGACACCACCCCACCCAGCTCCCTGGAGCTGCCAACACACCTGGCTTATGTGCACGGCTGACACCTGTGCTGAGCAGACCGAGGAGTGGCTGGGAGAGTTGGGCAGGGATTTGCAAGGGCCGATGGACAGCTGCTGCTTCTTCCTGGTGGCTACAATCTTCTGGGCCACTGGCAACAGAGAGACGAAAGACATCAATGTGAAGCTGGTCTCCCGGTGATGGGACATTGTAGAGAGTGGACATGACCCCTAGGGCCCACTGTTCCGTTCTTGTGATGATTTTCAGTTGGGCACCTGACTAACTGTCACAGCTCCCAGCACTGCCTCTTGCCCCCAGCTAAATGCTGCAGGACACAGAAGGAACAGGTCATAGAGGGCCACACCCCAGCACTCGGTGTCCTGACCTCACAGAGCAGGCTTCCCAGTTATGCAGCGTACAGACAATCCCAACTGTGACTGGGAATTTCAACCCCTGGGAAAGCCAAAACTCTTTCTCTGTTTATTTATTTATTTTTTTTGCACTGCCTAAAGAATTATTCTTTACAAGTGACAGTATATAGAATTACATTCAAGTACACGTAATTATATCAGAGACCTGTTTTTAAGACTTAAACGTATTACCACGCACACGGCAAGTTTATCTTAATCAATACAAATCTAAATTCAACCAGCCATAACTTCTCTTGGCAAACAGGCTCACTGATAAAGCATATTGAATTTAATTGGAAAGGAAGTCAACGATTAGAAAACTCTTCCTACACCAATAGGTGTCACTGCGGGAGGATAACTACGGTTTTTATTCGTGTGGATGCACGTCTTTGGGGAGCAGCTGTAATTAAGTTTGGTGATGCTCAATCTTGTCTTTGCCCACGGTGTTGCTTTTCCCCGACGGTGCCCAGGAGAGGGCACCTTCATCTCTCCCTGACCAGAGGTTATAAAGTGGAAGGATCCCACATGGTGTTTGGATAATTTCTTTTCCAAATGAACACAATTTTAATAAGGAGCTGGTTTGTCCGCCGCTTATGGTTTTCAAGGAAATGAATGACAGTATAAATATGATTAAGTGAAAACGAGATAAATAAAAAACGGCTCCTGGAGATGAAGCGGCAGCTTCATTAGTTACATCCCACCTCCAACAGGGCCCTTATCATCCTGAAAGGACGGTGTCAATGAATTTATCTTCCCATAGTGTATTGATCATAACCTTCATCAGCTAATCACGTTCAAATTACAGAGGAATATCACGGCACTCTGTCATTTCACCACCATTGGCGTATTGACCGGGCATCTTTGAAGATTTGTATTAGAATATTTTAAAAATCATTACATGAACTCAAAAATAAAATCTAAGATCAGATTCCAAGAGCTGCAAAGCATGACCCAGAGGTGCACTGAAATCCTAAAGCCTAGGAGTAAACTAAATTAAAATCAGATCACCTGGAGGACTGCTCATTTCTTTCCTTTTTTTGCTTCAAAGAAAAAGAGCAAAAAACAGTTTTTTGATTGTCAGCCACTCTGCATTTGGCTCACGCTGCCAGCGTCAGAGTTAAGCTTCCTCTGGGCTTAGGGCAATGTGAATCATGAGACTGGTAGGAAACTTACGAAGCTCAAATCCCACAGAACAGGACGCAGGACTGGCGAGTTTCGTGGACATTTTCTCAACATGCTTCTCATGCTCTGTGAAGATCTGAGAAGCTTTTCCAGACAAGTCAAATATTTGCTTTATAAAATTCCAAATATAAATGAATGCTCTGTCCTTCCCCCAGGGAGGCAGAAGGACGGAGGGAGCTCCTGAGTATAGCATTTGTGCAGAGAAACCTCTGGACAACTGCACGGAGCTTGAGCCATGTGCTAAGCACTAAGATCCTGTCCGTGGAGTTAACCGATCTCACACATGAATTGCACACATACAGAAATGAAATCACAGCATTTCATAAATTGCTATTTTCAAAACAGCAGCGGGGGTGGGGGTGGGTGCACAACCAGGAGGCTGAGGCAGGAAGGTTGCTGCAAGTTCGAGTTCAGACTGAACTGCATAGTGAAATTTTGTCTCAAAAAACAGCAGCCTTTAAAAAAAATTTACTGACTCTTCCTTGTGGCTGTCCAATTTCCCTACTAAGTCCTTCTATGCAAGTGAAAGAAATTGATTTATGAGTATTTTGCTCTAAAACATAGAGACTGTTTCAGAACTACAAGACAATGCAGAACAGACAGAAGGGAGAGGAGACTGTGTGAAGGAGGAAGAGCTGAAGTACAAAGCTGAGTGCCCAGCCCATCACGAGGAGGAGGGAAACAGGCTGTGAGGCCTCGTTCGTCAGGTGTCACTGCTGTATTCCCAGTGAAGGAGCGGCAGGGTGGGGAGAGCGGATAGCAGTGTGGCCCTGGCACTGCTCAGGACCCATCGCATAGCAACAATCACCCTGCCCCTGACATCTCGCCAGCCCACCCCACGTCCAGAACAAGGACCCTGGACCCTTCTGCCCATTCCTTCACCTCCTCCATGCGGGACACCAGGGATGGGCATGGTGCCAGCAGCGGGAATGGCCATCCAGGGCAGCCTCAGTTGGGCTGTGTACCCAGCCTGTAGTATGGGTGTGCCCTGGGACTGAGAGCACCTCCCCGTCCTCCTTATACTCTGCCCCTGCCCCTGGCTGAACCTGCCCTGTAAGGAACCTGGGGTTATGGGTGGCTTCCCGGATGCGGGGTCACATGCTTCTACTTGACCTCTGGGCAGCCCCTGGCATTGTGGGTCACTTCCTCCTCTCACATCTTTCCTTCAGCTTTCAGGACCCCCAGCTTCCCTGGGGCCCCTCTGCAGAGGACTCCTCTTTGGCACCTCCTTTGTGGGCTCCTCTAAGCAGGATGCCTCGCAGGCTTACATCTCAGTCCCCTCTCCGCCCTGGGGAACTGCCTCCACGCTCAGGGATCATGGCGGCCTCGCTGTCCATGACCCCCATGTGAACAGATAGGATGGGGTGGGCACACCCTTGGACCCTCCTGCATTCTAGAACTGGGCCTCCAAAGGCTCTGGAGTCTACCTTGCCCGACCCAGGCTTCATGTCTACACTCTAGCTTGGTGACTGGCACACTGCTGCCCCATCTGCAGGTCTGGACAGAGGCCACCTGGCAGATGATGGTTCTGCCACCAGTATTCTTTTCAGTCTACCCTACTGCCACGGCCTGTATGCAAAAGCTCACCCTCCCGCAGCGGGCTGCTGAAAATGGGCAGCACCTTCCCCAGCTCAAACACAACAGTGCATTGCTGTGCTGTTTTCACAGCTCCCGTGGTGGGGAGAGGGGTCCCAGGGTGCCTGTTCTCTCCCTGCCCTGTTCCCCCACCCCTCAGCTCCCTGGCCTCTTGTGGAATGAGCAGAGCCCTGGGGTGAGCCACATGATTCAGGCTCCATGTGGGACTGGGGGGAACGTGGGGCACAGGGATGATGACCCAAAAGCATCATGGAGGGAGGAAGCAAGGGAGGAGAGAGGGAAGGAGGACTATCACAGCAGAGCCATAGTGACAGCCATGTGGAGCCACATGGAGCCGTGGTGCCCCTGGGTGATTCAGAAGGAGCACCGTTAGGTAAGAATTAGATGTCTGATAAAATAACCCTGCATGTCAAGTGGCCTGAGGTCAATTCTAATGGTCTCACAAAAACACTGCAAAGCAGGACACATGGAGCTAGGAGTCCCAACATACTTGTCTTCATCACTGGTGCCACTACCACCCGAGGCATCACCAACTGCCCTTTTCCTGGGGTGGCCCCTCCTCGGGGACCACCGGGGTCCACCTGCAGGATCCCATAAAGGATAGGACTGTAAAATCTTCCAGGAACAAACAGAAGATCCCCTAATGTTCCCGTGCTCAGTTTTAAATTACAGTGATCATTAACCTCGTTTATTAAGGAGAAATTAATTACCAAATTATCTATGTAGTTGGGAATCTGTGACTTAGGAGTGAAAAAGAAATCTGAAGGTAGCAGTTAAAAAAAAAAATCAGTAAAATCAGAGCAAAAGCCAGAGGCAGCAAGCAGGGGCAGGGACACTGTGTTCTCGAAGGCCTCAGGTGGTTAGGCCAGCCTGGTGACCGTTGGTGAGCCAGGGACCCATGGCAGGGGCTGCATGTCCCAGAGACCTTGCCTGTGTGCCAATTGTGCGCTAACTGTGTGTGTACAAGTCAATGGGTCACAGGCCCTCCAATTACTGTGGACAAGCTTGGGGCTGTCTTTAAGGACATCATGTGCCTGACCCTCACTGGACATACACCAACCAGCGGGTAGAGAAAGGAGATGGGTGAACTAAAGATGGAAAGAGGGTGGAAGGTTATGAGGAGGTAGGGAGAGAAAAAGCTAAAGTGGGCACCTCGACACATTTATTTACATTTAGACAGGGTCTCACCAAGCTCCAAGGCTGGGCTGGAATTTATGATCCTTCTGCCTCAGCTTCAGAGTCCTGGGAGTGTGCATGTGTGCCACAGTGCTGGGCAGGTATTGTTTTGAGATGTCCATACCTAAACTGCTATTCACCTCCCTTTACACAGCATTGCTGTCAGACAGATTACAGTTCAAGGCTGATGACACAGCATCCCATGAGCAGAGGCTGCCCAGAGGAGCTCTTCCAGAGCGACACCAGCTCAGTCATACAGCTTTAGCTAAACCTCAGTGGGGTCTTCCCATGGACATGCAACCCCTTCTCCTAAGGAGAAATTCACTATCTTTGTTCCAGCACAAGCTTTCCTCTTTCTTTCCTTCTGTTTCCTCTTCCTTCCCTCCCCCCCTCCCCCTTTTTGTTTCTCTAAAGTCAGCTTTTGGAGGCTGGGGTTATAGATCAGTGATGGAGCATTTTCCTAACATACGCAAAGGGTGAGTTCAATCCCTAGGACCAGGAAAACAAAACAACAAACCAGCTCTTGGCTGACCTCTTGGTCCAGTCTGGTCACAATCCAAGCCACCCTCAGCAGGACACCTTTCCTGTTTCAAAACTGGGTGCCCGCCGTGCCCGTGTTACATCAAACAGACCCCAGGAGTCATCTTCCAGTGAGAACAAACCCTAATGGAGAAGATAAGGCATCACAAGCAAACACATCACACAGTCAGGCAATGCTTTAGGAGAATGACTGTGAGAGCCAGCTATCCTGCACACACTATGACTCACTATTGACTGTGTATACCTTCCCCCTTCCTCCTTTTTTGTGCAGGGGATCAACCCCAGGGCCTTGGGCATGCTATGCAAACGCTTTGCCACTGCTGTACTTTCAGCCTTAACAAAATTTTATTATAGTTCTTAAAAAACCTAATCTTTTAATCTACCATAAACTGTGGTTTAAAAAAAAAGCCAAGCTTTAATTTCTTCTAGTGAAACTTTCAAGTTTTTCCCAAAGTAATGGAGTGAATTCTTAATCGGAGATTCAGTTCTTGTCTGTATTCTTTTTATCTCGTTGTATTAAAACAAATTTATCTTCATTTATGTCGCAATTACCTATTAGGGTTGTTAATTTGCTGGAAATGAAGCTATTGTTTAATTGCTCCTATTAATCGGGGGATTTAAATGCCGACTGTAATAAACAGTTACCTTCAGGACAGACCAAAGTCAAGGCTGCTAACATTAATTTCAGAATTTTAGAAGGAGGGAAAATTTCTGCCATGTCCAAGGCGGCTGGATTTCCCTTCCCAGTTCAGATAAAAAGGATGAGAACATAAAATTTATTTTGCAAAGGGAACCTAGGCTGAAACAAGTAGGGCTTGTGTGGTATTTTTGTGTGCAAAACGATACAAGCCTATTATTTGTGGCAAAGGGGGCATCAAACCACACTGCAAGAAGAGCACCCTCCTCTCTCACATGACTTTGAGGCATGGAAGTTCCTTAAAATTCGATCCCTATATTCGGACTGCCAAAATCTGGGGGTACTGGGTTCCCTTAGTTGCCTTGGCACTGGATCAGTGGACACCAGAACCACAGTGCTGGCGGCCTGCTGGGGTTCCACGCCCCCAGAGGACCATGGACTGTGCCAAATGCCACATGTATAGAGTGTTCTTGGTCCCCACATGCACCTGGTTACACAGTGGGTCCCAGAATGCACCCGGTCATATGGTGGGTCCCAGAATGAGTCTCAGTCATGCTCATTTATAGAATATTCTTGTTCACACTCAGTTCTAAAATGTTCTCAGTCATGTTCTTGGTTCCAGAGTGTTCGTCGTCACGCTCTTAGTGCCTAAATGCTCTAAACACTCCCACTCGGCCCCAGAATGTTCTTGGTTGCTCTTGGTCTGGGCTTGAATACAGCGAAGAAAAAGAGACCAGGCAAGCGCCCACCCGTTCTGTGTTTGAGACAGATGGAGTCGGCACCTTTCACTTCTTCCCCACTGTGCTGCACTCACAGCACACTCCACTGGTTCCTGACCCTTCCACAGTGCGCCGAGCAGCCGGCATGGGCCCAGGGACTCACTAGACAGCAAGATCTTGGAGTCCCCAGTGACCACATCGCTCAGAAGGCTTACGGCCTTCTCTCCCTGTGTGCCACGGAAGACACTTTCCGCACAGCTCGCCGCGACTGCAGGTTACTGAGGTCTCAGGGAGCAGCACTTGTTAGTTTCTTATTCCCAGAGCCACCACCAAAAACTGCAAACCAACCAAGCAAAAAAACACGAAAACCAAACCCCAAACCCTCTCCCTCTCTCCACCTGTTTTAGAATTCTACACCCTGTCCTGGGCGTCAGATGCTTCACACCCTGCGGGAATGGAGTGCCATAGAGACTGGCACACAAAGGGGGAACCAGGGCTCAGAGGTATAGGGTGTCCTAGCATGTATGGGACCCTGGGTTCCATGCTGGGCACCCCAAAATAGCTGAACAAGTAAACAAGAAAAAGAGAAGCAGGCAGGAAATATGGACAAGTAACGGACATTGGGAAGGTAGAGAATGAAGCCGGAAGCGTTCCTCGGGTGAGTGAGCTATGGGAAACGTATCACCCTCAGAGCCAGTAATGCTCAGCACACGATGATGAACGTCTCCACAACACGGAACACTGGTGTGCGTGGCATGGACGCAGCCGTAAGACATAGCACAGGATGTGCTTGATCCTAAACTGGTGAGCCCTGGGGAAAGGTGTCTAAGAGACTCGGATGGCAGGGCTGGCAGGGCAGCTGCAGGGGTGTGCAAGGCCAGGAGAACCGCAGATGTGGACCCCTGCACTGCTTTCTGGGCTGGGTCTCCAGGACCTTAGACAGAGGGGCTTCCCTTCAGGCTCTCACCCACTCGGAACAAAGGTTGTCTCATGTCTACCTGTAACAGCAAGGGAGGTGGCCAGGGCCCTGTGTCACTCTGCGTCCAGCCAGCTTTCACTCCTCAGTATCCAACCTAATTGAATCAATGGCCATCAAAACAAGCAGGCAGGGTTTGACAAGCACCTGACAGGGCTAATTCCCATGTCTCAATGCTGGCCAGCAGGAACCATGAGCTTTTTACTAATTTATAAGGAAAAACAAAAAAAAAACTTCCCCCAAACCACCAACAAAAACCTGATACGAAGTGGTTAGAGGCATTGGTACCAATGGCAGGTGCCACCCAATGGGACCTCTATGCATATACACCAGTGAGTCGAGCCCTTGGGAGGCTGTCAGAAGCAGCTAACATAGCTCAGCTTAATCTACAACAGAGGAAGAGATGCAAGAAGCATAAGCTAAAACTCCTTCAGAGAGGGATGCATCCTGTTCTCACCGTGATAGCAGCGAACAGGGAGCTGACTACCCTGAGACACTGATTAGAAAACACGTAACATTTCAAATGCTACAATTAAACCCAGAGAGGATCATCTGTTCACAAGGCCAGGCTATGATTAACTTTCCCTCTCACTTACTCTCAGGCTGGATGCAAATCAGACGCCTTCCCAGCCGAGGCAAGTGAATATCCCAATAAATTGGCAATACAATTTAGATGGCAGGGAAGGATCTAAAAGATAAATGGCTTAAACAAAGAGGGGAAAAATGAACCTGTCACTTCTTCCCAACTCATCAAGCTGTCTCTAAGAGAACGCCGATCCCGGAGCAGAAGTGCTTCTGACACCCCAGAAAGTGAAGCGTTTCTTTCATCTGCGTGGCGAGGCTGCTCACCGCACTCTCCACGCCGGGTCTGCATTTCCCATCCGCTAGGTTTTAAAAGGCTAAAGTGCAAGTTACGAAGTACACTGAAAGAGTTTATCAGTGGGAGATAAAAGAGGCCATAGGTAAAGGTAAGGAATATAATGTGCTGTAAACATCAAGAAGAGGAAACAGGATGAAGCCATGAAAACAAGAGTGTATCCAACTGATTTTGTCAAATTATTCAAGCCCAAAGAAATCACCCAAAATCTCAAAGAAAAACAGATGAGAAATCGAGGTCAGATGACCAGGTCCCCAAACAGGAGACTATATGGGACTTAAAGGCTACACGTACACAGCAACCTCAGGAACCTGGAGACAAATACAGTTAAGTACCAGAGTCTGGTGTCTTTATACATAATTAATATGCTTTGTTTAGAATTAGCTTAAGCCAATGTGTCTGGTCTAATATACTTTCCACTGTAAGATATACAAGCTAACAGGAAAGAAAAAAATGTGGCTTCCAAACTACTCTAACAACCTCCCCGTTTGTCACAAGCTCATTCTCTTTTAGGTACTTTTAACCTTTCAAGAAAAATGGACTCAGCTATTGCAACTGAGTTTGTGTCCTATTTCCGGAAATAATTTGCCTTTACAACAATCTCCATAAGAAAGACATTTTCTTCTTAAAGCGGGAGAGAAGACACCCGAGGAAATTTCTCCTCTCCTCTAGGCACTGCCTCAGACTGGCAGCCTCAGCAGAAGTGACAGTGACACACAGGGTGAATTATACAACGTATTGTGATGCAATCAGGAAGAGGGATGAGGTGACAAAACAGATTTCCACTTGGTCCTCAACAGGGCTTTGTGCGTGAAGTCACTGTAATCCTCTCCGCACCTCCCATCAATTATTATTATTTAACCGAGGCTGCCACGCAGACCAGACCGAGCCTTTCCTCACTCACAGCATCTTGGGAGGATGTTTCTATCTTTTATGGGATTAGCCTAACATCAGCCGTTCAAGGTGTGATGGATCTGAGGGCCTAAATAAAATAAAGGATGTGTAATCAGCAGACAAGTCTGTACAACTCTTTCACAGAGGCCTGGTAAGTGAAGAGTTAAGCACACATTGCAGAAAAACTTTCTCTAAGTTTTTTCTCTCTCCTTTAATAAGAAATTAAGTTTATCAATTGCCATTGTAATTACTCACAGCACCTTGGGTAATTAAAAGGGCTCTAAATCTAATTTTATTTACATTTAGAATACCCCAGGTCATCGCCGATCAAGACTTCACATTTGTGACTAATAATGTTTAAGTGTTAATTAGAGTTCAGCAGAGAATACAGATTGATTTTGAATCTGTAATCTGCTGTGATGTAGCAATAGTAAGGAAATCAAAGTGTCCCTGTCTGAGATACAGCAGTTTCTACTAAAATTCTTCATGGAATCTTCCATGCCTTTCCATTCTGCAGTCTCACGTGAGGATGTATCACAGCGACACTGTGTACTTCCTCCTTCAAGTCCTGCCATGAAACCATTTACTTGATCCCGCCTTAGAGCAGGTATTGACGGTGGTCTTTTAGCCACAGTAACAACTGTTTGGCTTTTCCCCTAATTTTTTATAACACACAATTTAGGGAATATAAACACTTCTACCCCGCCTAGGTCTTATAACTACAGCACTTGGCTTCACTTGCTTTTTTCCATCCACCCGCCTCACGTTTCCACGAATTTTCAAACATAGGACAGGCATTAGCTCAACTCATACGCATTGCAGCAGGCACTGCACTGACTGGAGTTTATCACTTTCAAGTTTCTTTTATTTAAGACTGATTGTATGGACTGGGAATTGGAAGTAGTACTATCCCAGAAGCTCTGACAAACGCCAGGGACCCAAGCGTGTCCCCTGCTCCAGGGAAAGCCTGCTGGAAGCCTTCGTGCACACACAACACTGTGTGGCGTCTCTCCACTCACCACGCCTTACTCAAGCCGTCCACAAACACACCGTCCAGGCACAGCAAGGAGCTGGTGCCACCTTAAAGGAGGGGCTCAAGTCTCCATCTCCACGGGCTCTCCAGGGTTCCACAGGAAAGGGGTGATCTCTCCCCAAGGAGAGGGAGAGCGAACCCTGGGCACCTTCTCCAGGCCTGCTCAGGCTGGGGGAGGACCAAAGGGCTCCTGGTTTCCGGACACCGAGTCTACAGCTGAACCTATTTGACCTGGGGGAAGCAAGTGTTAGAAACATTGGGAGAGAAGGGATGATGACGAACTCCAGACGACACATGAAGAGTCCCTGTGTGTTGCTTTATAACCCAACCCTAAGAAAACCTCATCAATAAAAGTAAAACCAAGAAACAATACGCATAATGCCCTCCTCTGTGACACATGGTTCAAAGTCTCTGACAAAAATGGTCTTGAATAACAATCCACAGTGACAATTTGAAGCCAGGCTATAGAATCACGACTAGATCTTTACACTGTCATGCACACATACACTGGCAGGGCAAAAGAAAATATCACTTGTAACTTAACAGTCTAAAACGTGAAAAACTAAGTAATAATACAAAATCATGGAGCCCTTACGGTTGAAGACAGCTGCCCTGCCACACACTGTTCATTCTCTCAGAGGGGAAAGGGACACCCGGACATTCACACCACACCAGGAACCGGACATGTCGCAGGTAGTATTTAAGGGACAGGAGAAGTAACAGTGACTTTGAGGAAGTCATTCCAGTAACATGGATTTTCCTTTTGGGTTTAGAGTTCTTCCATCAGTTTTACACACACTTTTCTAGTGAAGCTTTTGGGAACTCATTTGGAGGTGAAAAAGCAATGTGGGTGAATTAAATGAATTTGCATTTGTGCGAGTTATTAAAGCAAACCATTTGAACCCAGGTCCAGACTGGGAGAAAATAATTTCTATGTATTGCTGTCACTTCACGGAGGACATTCAAAGTATTCCTTTGGATGAGATATGTAAATAAAAGGCAAATTGCAACTTGGGAAATTCCATGTGGCAGATGATAACATCATTGAAACAGGTTAGAATCTGGGTATTTATTCCCCTATTTGGAAAAGAATGCACTGGAGAGGATGATAAAGGTACTGATTACATCTTTCTTTTATTTTTTTAATTAATTAATTTATTTTTTTGGTCTTTTTCCTTTTTTATCGGTACCGGGGATCGAACTCATGACTGCCTGCTTGCAAAGCAGGCGCTTATGCCGCTAAGCTAAATCCCCAGCCCCACATCTTTGTTTTAAAACAGGTGTTCCATTTGATGGTAGAAAGTATAAAATGGGAGAGAATACATCACTCTTTTTTTTTTTTTTTGTCTTTTTCGTTTTTATCGGTACCAGGGATCGAACTCACGACTGCCTGCTTGCAAGGCAGGCGCTTATGCCGCTGAGCTAAATCCCCAGCCCCTAGAATACATCATTCTAACATTATCTTCAACTATGTTAAAAACCCAACTCGCCATGCTCTGAATTGAGGCCCCAGATACAATGGATGGGGCTGTGTGCTCTGCATCCTGCCTGAGGCCCTCCTGGTTTGCAGGCTCTGGCCCAGGCAAAGCTGGGGTAGGTATCCCACTACAGGTCTTGTGACCTGGGACCCCAGCTGAGGCAGCCACTGGACCTTGGGGTTGGCTAATGGCCTAGCAGGTGAGACTATGCACCTTCTAGGTTCCATCCAAACCAGACCACAAACCTGGAGGCCACTTGTCCGAACAAAGAAGACATCGGATGAAAGCCTGGTTCACATCCCCCAAAGCAAAGTGCCGGCTGGAAGTGCTCGCTGTGCATTTCCCAAAGCTTCAGTGGCTAAGGCCTGGCTTGGTGAAGCTTCTTGGTGTTCAGAGACAGCACTGGTGGCACGGGTGTCCCCTGGAAAGCAGCTGCATCCGGGGATTATGATTTAATCTCCCATAAAGACCCGACTCTTCATTTGTGCCTTCCTGGCCTTTCCGAGCATTTAACTGTCATAACACCCATAATTCAGCATAGAAAAGGCATCATAGAGCATTTATTATAAATCTTACAAAACATAGAAGGCCCCTTTGCACTTTAATCATTTGCTAACAGTTACAATAAGATTGTATTAAAAATTTAAACTGCCCTACTTAAGCAATTTACCTTCAAACGTCCATTTCCAGGGAATGAATCCAAGGGATATGAATGTCGAACTCTTGGTCAGATTTACTGCACCTAAGAATATTTCTCCTGATACAGCTCTGATGAGTGAAGTCTAATGACTTTAGTTTTATTACTTTTTAAGCACTTAATGGGGGAATTTAGACATTTTCACAAGAGTGAGCTTCAGCAGGAACGGTACATTTAAAAAATGACAGGCAGAGAAAAGGTTACGGATGACTTTAGACATACACAGGCTCAGCGCAATCACTGGGAATTTAAGGCAATGACTAATACCACAGGCTTGCCTCTATCATTATTAGTTTGAGTTTCATTTTTTATTGTCTTAAATAATAGTCCAGAGAATATTTAGCAGAGTAGCCGCGGAGGCCTTTATTATTATACATGTAAAATTTTAAAGCCATTTAAAAACCCCACAGTATTTAATTTTTTTTTTTTTTTTTTGCACTCTTATAAACTACCTACTGGGGAAAGTGATGGGGCAAATACCTAATTATCTCAGTGTAATTACCCAAGGCTTGGTGAGGATCACCTGCTTCTACCACCAACCACACTGCCAGCAGGAAAACTACCTTGAAAATGCTAAGAAGCAAATCTAAAAGTTTTCCTTGACTTGAAGTAATTTTTCCCTCTAACTTGAGCCTACAGCTGTGATCCCTCAGATTTCAATTAAAGCCCAGGCAGTAATCCTATCAATCACCGAGGACTATAAATTTCTTATCTTTCTCATTAGCTACAACCGTCGCACAGCTTAAATATAAACATACCTTGGCACAGGACTGTAAATTACTCTGTGCCCCGCACCAGAAAGAGCAGAGATGATTGGAGTAAATCCGTGCTGTGCCGGCTACACTAAAGCTGATTTACACGTCTCAAAAAAATAAAAAGCCGCCAAGAATCACCCTGACAGCAGATCTCTTTGAGTTTGTTTATTTGGCTTAAAACTGGTAATGACCTGTCTTTATTAGTATTACTAAGTTTTATGTGCAAAATCCAATTTTCTGTGGAAATATATTTTTGCTGCATCTGCCAATAATATCCTTTGCAGTTACCTGTAGCTATTAATTTTTTTTAAAATCTGGATTCCTCAACTTACTTTTAAAGAGTTGTTAGAAAAAAAAAAACTCCAACAAACTATTTTCTTCTTGAAATAAAACTCAGCACTGCTGTAACAAGAAATGGTAGATACTCAAGGAATGTTCTCTCCTTTCTAAATGATTTTGAGACTAACGTTTGGATACCATTCCTCTGGGCCTCACTGGAACATTTTTAACAAACATTCACCAGGAGACAGCACAGTCCACTCCTGTGATGAAATGCAATGTGAAGCATTTTCCAGGCGGTACACAGACAGTCACATTACACACTCGGGGTACAGGTGGTGAGCCTCTTACAGCCACAGGAGTTGGGGCTCCCATCAAGCATCTGCCCGGAGCTTCCAGCTTCCCAACGCATCTGCTTTATGCCTAGTTTAATTAACTGCACCTTTCGGATCAGAACTGATGCAGCACATGAATTTGGCTGCCACCTTCCACCAGCAACGCCTGCAGGTTACTGACAAGGACCACACCTGAAGGAAACCAAGGCGTGGTAAAGCCTGAGACCCAAACTCAAGGGCGGCTCAAGCTAGGACAGCGCTGCCATCTAGTGTCCTCCATGGGGTTTGCCTGACTCTGGAGGGGCGGCTCTGGCCTGAAGCAGTGACAATCGCATCAGACCCTGGGTCTGGAAAACCCATACAGGGCAGTGTTTCAAGTGAATTCACCTGGACGGGAAATGAGGCCTGCACCCGACAGGAAATGACACAAAATCACACACTACTTTCAGACCCCGAAGAACCCAAGAGAACCAGAGGCAAAAAAGTCAACGCAAAATAAGGTATCCTGAGCCCGTAACAGTGCAAAATCGGACCGTGAAGATTAAGGGTTACACTAAGACAAGAGGAGATTCAAGAGAATATAAATAAAGAGTAAAATAAAAGCGATGTGGTAGGAGATCGATGCAGACTGTAGATGGGAAGGAGGGAGCAGGGAGGATATGAGGTGGAAACGATCAGGGTGTGACCCTGCACCAACACCCCAAGACGAATGCAGTTACTACGCATGGCACACGTGCTAATAGATATTAAAAGACAAAGGGAAGAGCTATCACACAGCTATGTTTGACAACATGTGGATTTCAGCGTAGCTCTGATCCACTAGCGTTTCTATCTAGAAGGATCTTCCTTCTTCTGCAAGTCCTCCTGTCACTGTTTCTCAAGGCCAAAGGATTCTTCATGACACTGGTGAACATGGCACTCGGAGGTCACCTAATGGGGGAGGTCAGGGCAGTGGGAAGCCAGAGCCCACCTGTGGGTGCACCAAATCTGTGGGGTCTCTGACCAGTTCTTGGCCCCGCTGGGCTTCCGCTTCCTATCTGCAAAGTGGATGCCTCAGGAGCAACCGTTAGGAGTGATTCCACTGAGGGCCATGGAGCATACAGCACTGCTGGCCTCCAACAGAGAGGACCAACTTTGTGGTGCAGGTCCAGGCTGGTGACAGCTCCAGGGGCTGGGGTCTCTTTGGGGTTAGGGTACTCTTCTAGGCTTGGCAGATGCTCCACCATTGCTCCTTTCCTGGTGGAACCTGGTGGCTTGCAGGAAGGCAGAGCACAGTCGGAGCTGCTGTCAGTCCCTCCCAGGCCTGGGACAGAGGAGCTGTCATTCCCCACAGGGTTCAGGAACACGGGGACCTCTGTGACATCAAGTACAGTCAGGTAGACAACCAGCAGACCCCAAACCTCTTGGGCAGTTCAGGGATTGTACCTGGAGGAACCCTGAGCACCCACAGACCAACAGATGGACAAAATAAACAGAGATATGCTGTCGGTGATTCTTGACAAACGTTATCCCATACTTGTTTTAGCTCTGTATCTGCTAATGGGGCCAAGTGAGTAATGGACATCCCTCCTTTGAGCATCTCTAAAGACATTTCTGGCATGACTACTGGGTCCCCAGCAATGCTGGGAAGGATATGTGTCTGAACTTGTGCAGTAGAGGCCTGAGCATGTTCAGGTGACACACAGGAATACCGATTGAGAGGTGTAGGTGGGCACCAGTCCCACATCTGCTGGTGCTGCTGGTCAGCTGGAAGCCCGGGAGACATTGGAGGAGAGTGAGCAGGCCTGTGGGCTTGCTGCGCTGGGACCTCTTCTCTCCCCATCTCCTCCACTGTGTCTCACAGGATGCTGACCAGTTAGGATCACACCCAGGCTGCACTGGCTTCCCACTCCGGACTTTGCTGGAAATACCACGAAAATTCACTGGAAACCCAGCTGGACTGGACCCCCTGCCACAGAGCTCCAGGCAGCTGGCTGGGGTGGGGTAACTGGGAGCAACCCAACAACTACTTTAATTACCAGTTAGCTCCCCTCAGGGCCATGAGCTTTACTTCCATTTTAAGGGTACTTTCCTCAGTCCTAGGTGGTGTTCTCATCAGTGATATTTAGGGGCTACCAACAGACTGAAAGGTTTCCATGTCTGAGGCTGATTTTCCCACTATTCTGTGTCCAAATCCACGCAGGTGTGGAGCACTGTGCACCACCATGGGAGACAGGGGCTCCATCCTCCAGCCCCGGCCCACTGAAAGGCAGGACTGGGCAGGTCCACTCGCTGGCTCCTGGAGTTGCCTCTGCAGGTGCCTCTGTCACAGCTCCCCCAGAAGAGAAAATGACACAGGGGCCTGAAGGTGGCTGTGTGTCGCTGGGCAGCTGCATTTCTATTTCATGAACTTTCTCACTGTGGCTTCTCAGACACGCCCCAAGTTTGGGGGGAAATGTACACAACAGCCAGAATACGGACCAATGATGAGGATTGGCTCAGACTTCATAGGAGTGGCTGGTTTGCCCCTCTTTTGTTTTTTGGTACTGGAAGTGAACTCACGACCTCGCGTTTGCCAGGCAGGCAAACTGCTTCACTAAATCCCCATCCCTGATTCACCCATCTTGATATTTAATTGCAGGACATTATACCGAAATGAGCAGGATTAAGAAACTTGGATTCATTCATAGCAGTTAGAGCATTGCTAAGAAATTATCTATTGGTCCTGCTTAGTTTTGCTAAGCATCTTAAAAAAAAGATGCACTGAACTGACCAGCAAGCTAGACAGAGATGCCCAGCTTCAAATAGAAAATCTGTCTTCTAGCAGGACAGAAAAGTCTTGTCGTGAATGTTGGCAATACTTCCATGCAGAGCTTTCTTAGGTGCCAGCACAAGAAAGGAAACAAAGAGCAGCCAATTAATTAGTGAATACACCGCGTGATCCAAAGACAGTGGCCCCAAGTCCCGGCCCCGTGCCAGGGAGCATGAGATTAGCCTCTCAGTCCACTCCATAGACTTGGCGACTGTCTGATGAATGAGTCCATGTCATTATTCCAAAGGATCGGTGTTCACAGTGAGTTCATCTGCTTCCAAGAAAGAGAAGAACAAGAACAGTTACAAAGGACTTGGGCTGACTGTGAGTCCTCGGCCTTGGCCGAAGGCTGAACTCTGCCACAGCCCCCTGGACCTCCTGCTTTTAGCACAGGGAGATACATGGCTGAAAAATATCTACCAGCAGGCTACAGATACATTTCAGTTGGAGGTGTTCTCAGAAGAAGGTGGTAAAGGAAGGTACCTCCGTTTCACAGCTGGGTAAACTGAGGCAATGAGTGGCTGAACCATAGTGTAGGAGAAGATTCTACCATTCAGTCAAGCTTTACCTAATGGATCACAACCCTCAAATGCTCGTTTCTGAGTAACTAGGAAACATTCAAGAGGAACATTCAAGTATCTTTCGGACTCACAGCTTATCCGGAACGGTGGTCTTCCAGGAATTAAACAGAAAGTTCACCAGGAGAAATTGGAGTTTCTCAGTGTGTCACATCATTAACAAACTTACAGGAACAGCTGGGTTGTGGGATGTTTCACCACATTGCATCGCTCACTCCACCTGAGTTTGGCAGCTGGGGTGGATCCATTTCTGCCTTCACAGCCCTCATTTTGAAACAAGTACAGCCTCATGCCGCTTAAAGAGGGGCAGGGAGGACGCGTGATGGCAAAAGTCGCCCTTATGTGAACAACAAAGCCAACTCACACAAACTACAAGGCTGGCGGGTCACTGAGGTGCGTGCTCTTACCCGTGGCTTCATTTTAATCACGATCTGCTTTGAAAAGGCTTTAGGAGGCAGTGCCTTGGTTTGGAGGCACTGTCAGGGCTGAGAGCATCATTTATAGCCAGGGCCTTGTTAGGAAATCCAACCTCTGGACTAGGGAGGCGAACTCTGTATCCCAGAGAGGGCACCCTCATGGGCACACTTGGTACTGCGGAAACCCCTGCTGGATGAAGCCTGGTCTGACCACGGTGTCCCCCCTGTTGGGCATAGCAGCAGTGAATGCAGCACCATGAAACATTCAGTCTGGGTACAGGAAATGACAGAGACCACCTTGTGGAGAGGACACTGGGGTTGGGGCTCAAGAAGCCCATCATGGAAGGAGGACTTGCTGGGAGAAAGAAGCAGCTGCACTGGGATTCATGAGCCCAAAAGGAGGTGGTTGTGCATGGTCTCACATGGAAAGGGCCTGGCAAAAGATCAACAGCGCCGGCTGTGGCCTGAGGCCACTGACCCTGGGGTGCTGAGGGCTGGTGCAGGGCAGGAACAAGCAGAAAGCTGGAAGTCAGCAGCCCCTGGCTGCACACACCTTAGTGACCGTGGTGAAGGGTGCAACCAACACTGCCCTAAAGGAGCCAGGGCTCCAGGCCGTTGTTCCCAGGCTGAGCCTCCTGGGCTGGCCCCACCCTGTTGAAAGGTGGGTCACCTGAAGGCAGCGCTCCTGCAGCCATGTCACCGTACCCCAGCTGGTGACTAGGCCTCAGCTGGAATGAAAAGGGCCTGGATATCCTCGCTTCCACCCAGCCCGTGGTCTCCTGCTGCAGTCACAGCACCCTCAACCATTGCTCTCTGCCCCGCCAGAGCCCCTCAGCCTCCGGTTTATGAGAAGACGGTGATGCATGCAGGGTCCGGGTGCAAAACACAGGCACTCCCCACTCCAGGCCCCTCACTGCCATCCGTGGGATCCGTTTTCCCACCACGAGAGGCTCCTGGCAGAGGACTCTGGACATGAAGGTGTGGCTCTTCTGGCCCCTCTTTCTGTCCACCATGCAGCCCTGGGACTGGGGTTGGATTTCCTAAGCTCTGAGTCTGTCACTTGGAGACGGAGTAGTCAGCACCCTGACTCTGATACCCACCCCCTGGACACTAGGCTGTTCCTGCACCTGTGCGCTCCTCTGAGTCATTTCCCAAGAGTCCAGCCTGATGCCCAGGACTCCCAGACACGTCCTGCAGCAAAAGCCTTCCTTGAATCCTCTTGTACTGCTGGGTGTGCAGCTATGAGGAACTTAGGGATGGATCTTCATAAAATTTCACTTCTGTAGTCTGCCAGCCAAAAGAGGAGCACAAAGAGCCCCAGGGCCCTCTGTAACTTTCACCCTGTAGATGACTTCAGTGATACGAATCCTATTTGCAAAGAGAATCTGACTTAGGAGGGCATGCCTGGCTACTGTGCACAGGAGAGGTGATCGTGACCCGCTAACGCCCACCCATACGGGGATGGGGGGAGCTGTGAGTGAACGATGGGCCGGCAGGTGGACCTCAGTTATTGCAGGCCCTCAAACACCTGCACAATGAACCCCACAGAAGAGGTCTCAAGCCCAGGCTGCATCTTTACGGCTAGTCAATCTGGGGCAGGCAAATGCCAGTTTTGTAAGACCATGAGGTCACAGAAATAGAGGTTTTAGAGGAAATCAAACAGCATAGTAAAGAGTCTCAAGTCTTTTAAAAACAAATGATTAAAAAGGAAAGAGAGCTAAATCCCATTTGTACTGTGAAAGTATTGCAAACTGGTTAGATGGACATTGGTAATGATAGTTTTTACTAGCAGGTGGGATGATGGGTAACTTTTATGCATGTCTGTATTTTCCCAAACAGGTTACATTAATCACCGTATGTCTGCATAAAAATTTGAAACTTACATGAATACTTATTTTAACAGAAATAGATGTGAGCCGTAACTTTGAAAATAACAAGTACACAGAAAAGTTCAGCATGACTTTCACAGTGAGGGCAATGTCCTTGGAATCCACTTCTGCCCAAGCCCAATGGCCTTGGCTTGCTCACCCTTGATAAGCAAGCCAAGCTGGAGACCAAGTACGGGTTGTGAGCCCTGGCCAGGGCTGACCAAGTGAGGGTGGCACATGGTGCTGCCCTTCACGCACAGGATTGCCTATGTTCCTCCCTCATCTTTTTTTTTTTTGGTATTGGGGATTGAACTCACAACCACGTGCTTGCAAGGCAGGCGCTTATGCCGCTGAGCTAAATCCCCAGACTTTCCTCCCCCATCTTGACCATGATTTTTTTGATACCAGGAATCGAACTCAGGACCTTGGACTCACCAGCAGACGCTGTGCCACTGACCTGTATTCTCAGCCCTCTTGACTATGATGTTTCATAGAATGAAGTGAGTTATATATTATGATAAAAGGGATTTCCATGCATTAATTTCTTCACTAGCTTAACTATTCCCACACTCTAAAACGGCACAAACTGGAACTGCTACGTTTAAAAACCCTTTGCGGAGAGGGAGCAGAAACCTGAGGCGTGAGTAAGGTTTGTCACAATCTCTCATGCCCAAGTCTAATTAAAAAAAATCATTTAGGATGTGCCAGTGACTCCATGCAAACATGCAAAAGAGAGCATATAATGCAGGGAGAAGAGGTGAAAGCCCTGAGTGCAAGTCTCAGGCATGACATTTGGCCTGGGGTGGGTCCTGGTTTCTGTGGCTGAGGTCAGCTGTGGCTCCGGGTACCTGGCCTGATGTCTGTGCTGTTCTGGCTGGACACTGTGCCTGGCACAAGGGGCAACATAATGCCCAATGGGGCCTCTGACGCAGCTCTGCCAAGACAGTGTGGAAAACGTGTCAGATTCTGGCTCCCTGGGCACAAAGGACAGAAACCGGCCAGGGTCGGAACCAGTGCTTCGATTTCTAATCCAATCCCATAATCAGTTCACTCACATCTAATTGGAATTACCTGAGTCAGTAGGAAATGTGTTGAGGTCTGTAATCAGGGATCATTATTTACAAGATCGATGTTTTTCCAACTGCACACGAGCAGCAGCGGGCTTGTCTTCTTCCATAAGAAATTAATCATGGGCTCTGGTTAATGAGAGATGGAGGTGGAGCCGGCTACAAAGGCTGCAGTGGCCACGGGCCTGCCAGGCTGACAGCTCTGAGCCCCCCACACAGCACAAGTACATCTGGTGACCCTGTCAACTGCCACAGTCCCAGGGCCTGGGTGCGTCTCCACGTCACAGCCAAGTCACAGTCCCCTTCCGGGTGCCCCAGGGATGCAGCCCACACAGCCACTTACTGCATGTGCTCAAAATGTCACACCCTGGGGCCATGGCTGCACACTTGCCAGATGCCAGGGACAGGGTCTGCCACTAACTTTGCACTCTGACAAAATCAGTTTTTACTGAAAATTCTTTCCCATGTTATTCTGGCAAATTTTTACTATCCCAAGGACTGAAAATGATTAGCCTGTCTAAAATATATGTATTTGCTCCTTTTTTGGTTCCAGACCCTCCATTCCTAAGTACCCTGATAAGAGGAATTTAATTAGAGAGGAATATTTAGTTTGTAACCGGACGTAGTTCTCATGTTAGGAACCAAACGTGTCATGAGGTGCACTTTACAGATAAAGAAGCTGCAATTCCTCGGACCAGAGATGCTAGGATTTCTAAACTTCTACTGGACTTTATACAGAGGAAGAAAAGGATAGAAGGAACAAAAAGCAAATGGTGAAGTAGTGAGGGGAAAAACCCTCTACCTTAGGAGGAAAAGACAGGAGGGGGAGAAAGTGAAAAACCAAAGCCTCAGTAACTCCGAAGATGCTCCAGGACAAACACAGGACAGAGCAGACTCGCTGCCACCACGCCCATAGCACTCTCGCAGAAATGCTGACTGTGATGGCCCCTGGAGGGTCACCACCCTCATCCTACCCAGGCTCGGGCTGGGGCTCTGCTGTGCAGAAGGCAGAGCCCTGCTCCCCACACCATCCCACCATCCCAGGAAGGATTACGGAGCCGTCACATGGCTGTTGTCACCCTCTAAACATCACCGCAAGGAGGCCAGACAGCTGCCCCTGGGGACAGGAAGGAGCCAGGTGGGTGGCAAGGTCAGTGGCAGCCCCTCCAGCCCTGGTGTTGCAGATCCAAGGACGAAGACACTAACCAGACCTGCGTGCCAGGGCTCAGGCAGGGGCAGTCTGGCTGGGTCCTGTGAAAAGACAATGATGGGCCGAGTAATAAATCCAAGTGTTCTTACTCGATGAACAAACAGCTTTCTGCCAAATTTTCTTCCATCTGTGAATTCAAGCGCAGCACAAAAGGAAGAAGAAATCTGACTTCCTTCTTAATTTCATCTTTGTTCTCTTTTCCCGCGCATTCCAGTGAACAAAGCTCAAGATCCTACGGGCTGCTGGCCTAGTACCTCGACATCTTTTACGGAGTGTATCTTATCATGGGTCCAAATGGTCTCTTAAACCCGCAATGGTTTTATGATGTCAGTTTTCTCCATACACTGAAAAGGAAAAAATCCATACACGTGCTTCTGATATCCCCTAGTGGCAGCTCATTGCATTACAGAAGTTCTTTGAGGGCGGGGACCTGGGTTTTGTCACACTGTCATTCTCAGAGACCTGGTCTCAGGTGTGCCCACATGTGGTACGGTGGGGGGCGGGGAGACAGGAGGTGCAAATGCGTTTCCTCTGGAAATTCATGAGAAATAATCTGCATACTGATGACAGCCTCGGATTTAATGCAAGAACTCTTGGCATTGCCTTTTAAACAATCAGGGTGGTGGCGCGTCCTCTAATTCCAGCACTTGGGGAGACTGAGGCAGGAGGATTCTATGTTGGAACCCAGAATGGGCATCATGGCAAAAGCCTGTTTTACAATAAATAGCGAAAGGCCTGGGGATGTGGCTCCACGCTAAGGCCCCAGACACAATCCAGTACCGAGAAAGAACTGCGTAAAGTGACTTCAGGTTCCCACCAGGTTTTTAAGTGCCATCGATGGCTTAGAAGTGTAGAAGTTTTAAAATAAAAGGTAGAACTATGGCCAAGTGATGCAGACGGGCTGTTTTACATTCTGAGCACTCTGTAGCAAGCCCAGTCCCACAGCTGGCTCAGTGTGAGGGAAAGGTAGAGTAAGAGGAGGAGTCATGGGTCTGCCTGCTCCAGGATCCTGCAAGCCTACAGGTCAGGTGAAAAACTAACCCACCGCAGATCCCACCATAGGCCCTGCACCTCGAGCTTGGTGTGGGTGGGGCACCTTCCCAGCACCTGGGCAGTGGCTCAATACTTAAAGCTAAAGCACAGGACAGAAGGTTCAGGGGGCCTCCCAGGCCCTCAGAGCTAACAGGATGCAAAGGGGGGCGGGGTTGGGAGACGGCATTGGGGGCAACATCTAGGAACGGGGAGTTTCTAGCATTCTGGCCCAGCTGGCAATGGGCCTCAGCCCCAGACACCTGTCTCTAATCTGACAATCAAGACGACATGCAGACAACCCAGCGCTCATAAACCAGGAGTGCTGGGGGAGACCTCTGCAGGGGTCAATGCTGCCTCTAAGGCTCCCACCTGCCACACAGACAGGGTGCTGGGTGGCTCCAGCCTCAGCATCCACCCAGTGAACCTGAAAGAGGACATCTGTAGGCACAGCAGGGACTGCCATGTCCCCGAGAGCCACCACTGAGAACCTAGCCGGGACACACAAGATATGGGCTCCCTGCTTACCAAAACGACGGGCTGTGGGGGCTGAATGTCTCTTCCCAGGAGGGGAGACCTACTGGAAATAGTATTTGTTTCTAGTTCTAAACAGAGAGAGGTTTGTAAAATGAAGTATGTGGGTGAGGAAAAGGATGGCTACTGGTGGCAGGGGGTGGGGGGTAAATTGGAAGAAGCTCCCTGAGAGGCCATGGGCCAGCAATATCCAAAGCCAGGTTATCCGGCCTGCTTCTGGAAACAGCTCGTGGGCAACAACCAGGCGCAGGACGAGCTTCGGAGGACGACATCCTCGCACAGTGGCAAGAATCCTCAAAGACCACAAAAAGCAGTGACTAAACAGCTCTAAGGGGACTGGGCCCAAGTGTCGCTAAGGCTGCTATGCAAAAGTAATTATGATGCAGAAAAAGGATACAAAAGTAGGTTGCAATGCACCTCAGTGGGTACACACGCACACACATGCATGCATGCATGCACAAGGCCTTCACGGTAATCACCCCCAGGCGGTAGTTTTTTGATTTCCAAATTTCACATCCCTTGAAGATGACCCTTCTTTGTGCTTTGGCAAGTTTCACAGAAGGCAGCTCGCTCCTCCGAGGTGGTTTCATGCTGCCCTTCCTTCAGACAAATCACCATCTCCTTTCTGCCTCAATCAGGAATCTCAGGCCAGAGCCTCTGCCTCCTCACAGCACTTCCCAGGGCTCTGCACTAAACCCTTGGGGCTCACCCCAGATTCCAGGGCCCATCTTTCAGGGATGAACGCAAGCAGCTCCCAGCCTGATCCCACACACTGCCCGGGTCACCCCTAAGAACCATGGCAGCAAACATCATGTCACGAGTCTCACATCACAAGGTTGATCTCTGGAGAATCCCGTTTATTTCTCTTTCACAAATCAACCAAGTTTGGTGCTGCTAACTGGTGCTTGTGGCTTTACCCTCAGTGAATGAAGATTATTTGAATGGTAATGAACCAGTCAAATGACACCAACTGTAACCCAGCACTCTGGGAAACTGAGGCAGGAAATCTGCAAATCTGAGCCCGGCCCAGGTGATTTGGTAAGACCCTGTCTCATAAAAAAAAAAGGGTTGGTACATACCTCGGTGCAAAAACCCTAAATTCAATGGCCTATTAATGGCAGAACCTGTTACCAATCACAAGAATTTGAAGTAGCTGAGTAACATGAGCTGCATATTGTAGTAACTCCCGACTCTCCCAGTGAAGTAATACTTTCTTATTCTCTTGATCAGAGTCTGCAGAAGGCTAAATAGGTCAAAAAGTACATCACTGTTTAATCATTTTGAAAACATTAGGAAGAGCAGAACGCCATGGCATTATGAACAGATTATGAACAAAAATAAAAGCCATTTGTATGCATTAATAATACATCAAGCTAATTCAAGCTGGCTAAAGTCATTAGGAGGAATCCTGGGGCAAAACGCAGCTATGATGCCGCAGTGCAGAAAAGTATTAAAAACAACCATTTTCTATGTCATTGATAAAATTAATTCCATGAGCCAAAGACATGGGTCTTAACATGAAAATCAAAACAGAGAGCACTTACTAATTGTGTGTCTGGTGACCTAACCCTGGCCAAGTGGGTTAATTCAGGTGTTTCTGCACCCATGTGAGTGTTCATGTCCTGAGAGTCTCCCAGGATAGAAACCATATGAGAAAATCAAGACTGAGGCTAAGAAACTGCCGGAAGAGCGTACAGTCTACATTTCCACAATGCTACAAAAGTCAGCGATGACCTACTGTCTCCAGTGGCGTGAAAGAATATCAATATAGATCGGAGTTACAATGACTTATTATTTCTGAAAGAACCTGTGTTGGTAGCTTTCGGTCTCTGTAATAAAAACCTCACACAATCAATTTATAAAGAGAAAAGGATCCACCTGGCTCAGGGTTGCCAAGTTGCCTGTGGGTATTGTGGCAAAGCAGTACGCTATAGTGGGTGCAGATGGCACAGAAAGGCTGCTAGCTTCACGGCCCAGATCCAAGGGAGCGAGTGGGTGGGGTCCCACGCTGCCCCAGGCCACGCCCCCAGCGACCTAAAGACCTCCCATGAGGCTCCGCCTCTGAATGGCTTTACTATTTCTCAATACTGCCCAGCTGGGAAGCATGATTTTAACATGAGGCCCAGAAGGGAACACATGGAACTGAAAGGTCTCCTAAACAAGCTTTGCACCTGAATCACCACCACAGCAGGACGGCAGCTGTGGGATGTGGGCCTTCCTGAAATCAGGAAGGTCCCCTCTGAAAGGTACTTATCTTGGTTGGGTGATTTTAGGCAAATCAACCGCTAAGGAGAGAATTCCTCCTAAAGAGTCTGCCTCTGGGCTGGGGATTTAGCTCAACTGCATAAGCGCCTTGCAAGCATGCAGTCATGAGTTCAATCCCTGGTACCAAAAAAGAAAAGGAAAAAAAAAAAAAAAAGAGTCTGGCCTCTGGCACCAATGCACAGCTCAACCAAGCAAGGATAACAAGAGCCACTTTTTGTCTAAACAAAGAAGCAGACTTCGTGTTTCTAATGTGAAATAATTGATATAACAATATTCAAAAACACTTGGATTACTCGAGAATAATCACCTCAAATTCTCAAATCAGTACTGAACATGTTTCGTGGAGCTTAGTGACTCTGTCCTAAATATAATGTGGGTTTAGTGAGGATGTCTGAACAATGCTGTCCCCATTTACATGCCAGAGGCTTAGCTCATCTATAAAACGTGCTTTTATGTGAGAATTTTTGAGCACAAGTGTTTTAAAAAAAATACTGTTTTCTGTATTGTGTTAAAACCTCTGACTACAAGGTTTACTATGTAAAAAGTGTATGTCTTCTCATATTATTTCAATTTGTGATTGAACCCCGTTACGTGAGAAAGCATTAAAAACTAAATTGGAAAGCATATATGCAAAGGGCACTGGCAGTGCTGTGTTTTAAAAAGGTGCTCACTTTCCCACTTAGAAGAGGGCTGCACTCGAAGAGAAAGGCCCCAAACAGACCTGCAGCCCGCCTCACACGAACACCTTCAGCCACTGGCTGAATGCCGGACCACGGTCTTTCCCACCTCGGGAGAGACTGGGCATCTGGCCAGCTGCAGCTCCCTGGGAGACCTGGATTCACACCGGGTACCACAGTCAGTGGTGCCTGTGGGGAAGGGTAGGAGCAGGGCAGCCGCCAGGCCAGGATCATGATCTGTCAGCTGGGCAGGACCCGGAAGTGTGTTTCCTTCCCTTTCAGCATGGAAACCCAGCCTAAAGCTAGGTGACTTCTCTCATGTCACCTTTACGGCATATTTTAAAATATGAATCCCTTTTAACAAAGTGTGACTGAAGCAGCTATCCTTTTCTACCTGATCCTAACACAAGCCATCCACTTGCCTGTCCCGTTAGTATTGGAAATACATGTAACACCTCAGCACAGAGGGGTAGTGCGCACCTGTGTGGGTGTAGACAGGGCCAGGGTGATGGTCCTCACAGCTTCTCCTAGGTGACAGCTGGGGCTGTAGGGAGGAGTCTGGATCACAGAGCTGTGATAATTACAGGTGAGTCCACTGAGGAGCTTGCAGCTAACTGTGGGAGGGGAGGGAGGGAGGTGGAGCCTGGTTGGAGGATGCGGTCACTGTGTGCGTGGCCTGGCAGGGCCCGCCACTCTCCCCTTGCACTCTCTTTGCTTCTGGTCCACCAGGCCTAGAGTAACTCCCTCCGCTGCGCCTTCCTGCCTGGAAACACGGCAAACTAAAGCTCACCTCTCTTCATCTGCGGGTGTCGGACACTTGGTCTCAGCGCAAGGAAAGTGACCAAGGCAACTAACACAGCAGCCCTACACAGCAAGCACTGCCTACCAGCTGTAAACTGGGCCTGCTAAGGCCTACTGTCCTACCTCAGGAGCATAACTAACTGGCAGGACAACTGTATTAGCAGACACTTCATGACTCACTGGTTCATCTTTTCAGTATAAACTAAATGCCCAATGCACATGGCTTTGCCTTCAAAGGTAAAAGATCTTAGATCTTATTTTTGAATGTACTCTTTAACCACCCCTGCCCCAATCCAATGTAATTTCTCACATAAAAAAGCAAAGAGAAAAACAACAGCAAGAAAAGCAAATAAGAAAAGCAAATAATACAGCAGGCCAGCCACCAAGGAGAATGAATGATGCTGTCCCGGGAAGGGACGGAGAAGGCCTAATTGACACGTCCTTTAACAGCACAAAAGACAGCAGTGTCAGCAGAACAGAACGGTACAAGATGCTGTGGGGCTCGGAAGAAAGCCCTGGAAGATTGCCTGCCTTTAATGATGCTCTAGCGCATGCAATTAGGCCGCATAAACGGGCTCATTAATACAGCCACCCTTGGTCTGGCCACTCCTATAATTACGGTTGAGCAGCTGCAGATGCTCAGTGTGAGACGGGATATATTGTATACCAGGATCTCAACCTCTGGGAGTGAAGGACAGAAACTAAACTGCGACTCCTGGCTGGCAAATCGATCGCAGATGCCCAGGTGAGGTGTCACCAGGCAGAGGCAAAGCCCAACAGAAGGGCTGCTAGAGAAGTTCCATCCAGAATACTAACCAAACACAAACCTGCCCAGCCGGGTGGCAGGATCAGGGAACCCACAGGCACCCGCAGAACACTGGCCTCTCTGCCACCCACCTGGTGACATGCCTAAGTGTGAATCAGAGGAGGCTAGGACAGGTATGGGGCTGTGGCCATGCCAGGCGCAGGCATAGAACAGCACCCCTCGGTGCCATGGCCCCGCTTCCTCCACTGCATGCACCTGAATCGAACTGTGTCTTTTGGCCTGAGGGACAGCCCATCCTGGGATGCAGGCCTCTCACACAGGGAGGGTCACCGCACAGCCAAACCACCCTTCACAATGTGCCTTTCTCAGGTGTAGCCTGGCCTGCCCCCTGCTGTCACTGCAGAATGCTGCAGGCACCTTTTCTTAGTCTCCGAGAATACAGTTGAAGGAGGTAAGAAGGGCTTACTGCATGTCTCTGGCAAACGAATAGTATGTTGCTTTGTACTGAGACTTAACAAATGAGCAGACACAAAATAACTGACACAATAGCACCACTCAGTGTAACATAAGCAATGCAAGTAACATGGCTTACAACTCATATAAATCTGTTATCAAGCCAGGGCGTGTGAGCATGCCCAGGAATCAAGGTGCTTAGATAAGGGCAAGAGGAGAACAATTCTTTGCACTTGCTACCTGGTTCTGTTTCTCCCTTTATCTAAATGGGGAACACTCTTCTGTAGGTAGGAGAGGTTTTAAAATATCACAAGGAAGTCAGTACCACAATTTAAAAATCGTAATATATGCATCATAAAACTTGTGATCCTAAGTCTTTGGTCTCTCACAGAAAATATCAAAACACGTGGCTGGTTCTGTCTCCCTGCCATGTAAGGACATAAATCACTGTGTTCAGAGCTATGTGGCCCTGTCACCTGAAGCAAAATGAGCTCCAAATAGGGACACTTGCTGAACACTGAGTAATCGCACAAAGTTTGAAAAGGAAACTGAACATCACAATCACCAAACCCCAACACCTGGAGTTACCCTGCGGGAGCACCAAGGCCTCTCCAGATGACACATGGCAAGTTCAAAGGGGCTGCGTGACCCCTGCACACACATGGCTTTTATGATCCTGGCCACTGGTCAGTCTTAAGGAAGAAGCTACTTCTGCAGCTGCGATGTGGCTCTTCCAGGTCACCCTCAAACTCCTAGGTGAATTTCATCAGCACTACCCTTTACCTTGCTGTGGTTGGGCAGAATGCCACTGTGGATACAAGCTCCCAGCAACAGTCTCCCACCCAGGGAGCCGTTCTTTAATAAACTGTGAGTGAAAGAAACGTCTCCAAAGAGCAAAATTTTAGCAAGAGAAATGAGGTCTGCAGACAATGAACTGTTTTTCTGAATCCCTCTATAACCTTTCATCCCATACATTCAGGCCCTAGAAGAAATGACCAGAAACTTCCAAATCATTTAACCATTAACACCTAGGATCCCAGCACTCGGGAGGCTGAAGCAGGAGGATCGTTGTGAATTTTAAGGTCAGCCTGTACTATGTAGTAAGTTCTAGGCCAGTCTGAACTACAGAATTAAGTGCTGTTTAAAAAAGAAAAAAGAAAAAAAAAAAAAACTGTCCTAACACTAACACAGAAATTACCATTAAACCTTAAAAATACAAAGCTCATCTCTCAGACTTCACAAGCAGCAAACAGAAGCATGGAGAATCTGAGACAGAGTTCCAGCTGTGGTGGACCAAGAGTGAGGCAGGCCCTCTGCTGGCCTCGGCTGTCAGAGCCTGAGCATCCGGCCAGCCAGGGCCACTGCAATCCGGGCAGCAGCTCCTGGGCTGCAGAAACAGGAAGCACAACGGTGACACCTACTCAAACCCAGTCACCCACCCTTAAGCCTACTGATCCACCAGAGGACATGTGCAGACTGTCTCGGGCCACTAAGAGGAGGGAAGAGAGTGACAGGGACTGGGACATAGGCACCCCACATGGCAGGAGAGCAGCCTGCTCGATCCATGCGCTCACCTTTGAGCAGCAAGCCCTGATTCTTGGAGGTGACTGTCTAGTGTCTGTCTGTCCTGGCAGAGGGGCCCTCCCTGTGCTCCCGAGCTACCTGTGTGTCCAGCTGCCCCTGGTACAAAGCGTTGCCCCAGGGCCAGAGCCAAGCTGGTGCCAGTGTCCTGGTCTCTGAGGACTGAGACCCTCCCTGCAAAGCTGCCCAAAGGCCCCTTGCCGAAGCTGCCCCAAAAGGCATGCAGGAAGGACAAACAGAGGTGCTTCTTGCCGAGTCTTGGAATCTACCTTTGCTTTGGGCACGCAGTGGCCAGGAGGAAGAATCTGATGTCCTAACACATGGGCGTGTGGGTCAGGGCTCGGAGTAGCATCCAGCATGCTTCTTCCTCTTTGAGGCTACTCACAACGTGCACACAGTGTATACTTCGGCCATCAAGCAATGACAGCAAAACCAAACCCGCAGGGGATAGAGGCAGGCAGAGCCTCCAAGGGCACCCTCAGAGGCAGGCAGTGGTGGGTATGGGCTGGGGGCCTGTAGCCCTGTCACTCCCTGGTGTGTGGCAGGGCCACCACAGGCCCAAGGACCTGGCTGAGGCTGCTGTTGCTGCTGCTGTGATGACAGAATGGCCCCGAGGCTCACGGGCTCCGGGAGTGGGGTTCAGTCCAGGATCTGGGCCTTCGGTCAAACACACCTAACTATTTGATCCTCAATTTGTCTAATCATAAATCCTCCGAGTTATTTCTTCCCCATGGGGGGATTAAAATGGGCCACTGTTCTGCAGGAGGGCCAAGCACTGAGCATAGTACCTACTCATCAACAGGAAGAGTTCATGGCTGACATACATAGAAGATATATTTCAGGCACCCCCATTTTAAAAACTTACCTTACCATAAATAAAAATGTTCTAAGGACCAAAAAACTCCATGTTGGCCAGACATTATAGGACCTTTCCTTCCCAGTCTGTAAAATGCAAATATCTAATGTATTTCTAAAAGAAGAAATATCATGAAGGGAAGGTGCTCAAGCCTTGGAAATAGACACTAAGCAGGGGATGTGGAGGCAAGGGACACATGGCCATCAGGGCAGGGACACCCAAGCCTAAATACTAAACACGGAGCTCTGGAAGCAGTACTCTCCTCCTGCCAGCACCCCACCCTGAAGAGGACAACCAAATGCTTCCAGGTCACAGGTTAATGCTGCGAAAAGCCTTAAGCATTCTCAATGTGATATGGTCTGAATTATCTGTCATCCCAAATTCCCTCCCCCAGTACTGGGGGCTGAACTCAGATCCTTTACAGTGAGCTACATCCCCAATCCTTTTTAAAAATATATTCATATCCGGGTCTCGCTGAATTGTCTAGGAAGGGCTCGAACTTATAATCCTTCTGCCTCAGCCTCCCAGAGTGCTGTGCTGCCCAAGTTTGTGTGTGGAGACCCTTTCTCCTGGGAGAGGACAGGGCGGTTAAGGGTGGCTCCCTCATGGATAGGATGAGTGCCCTTACAGAAAGGGAGGAGACAGTAGGTTTCTTCACCACCCACTGCCATGAGGACACAGGGACACAGGCCGTTAAGAGGGACACAGGCCTAGCAGCCAGGCCTCGCAGCAAAAGGGAAAAACTTCACAAGAGAAATTCTTTAAAACTTTCTTCTCGAAACTGCGAGTTCTGTAACTGCTTCACAGCTCTGTGATCACTGTCCTGACCCGAGTCATGAGTGGTAACTGAACATGCAGGACGCCGGCTGATAGCTAATCACTCATCCACCCCTGTGGGCAGTGATCTCACCCTGCCAGCTGATCGGAGAACTTCTGGGCTGTTCTGTCCCACCCCGTACCTCCTCCTTGTGCATCAGACAAAAGCCCTAGCCCACCGAGATCAGGCCTGATATTCCAGGACAGATCCCGACTGGTGCCTGCTGATGTGAATAAATCTGTCTCCAGATCCTGATAGTCATTCTGGTGCTTCTGCTTGCCACAGCTTCAGAACGATGAGAGGTGAACATGAGCTCTGTGCACTCTCAGCCCTCGGAGGTTTGCTTCCTCATGGGCTTGGCACGATGGAAAAAACGCCATAACTCTGCAGCTGCCTAGCACTGTTTTCAAGAGTTTTTATTTGTGGAGAACATGTCTGCAGACCACAATCACATAGTAAGCAAAGTGGTCCTGAAGGAGAGTCAATTCACCCCTACCTAAGCACGGGTCACCTCTACCAGGGACCAGCAACCCTGCAGAGGGACAGGGCCAGGCCACAGACTCTGCAGGCCGTGCAGCATTAGTCACAGCTGGTGAGCAGCTGGACTCAAGAGAGGCAGGCATGGCTGACCATGGGCCTGGTATGGGACCTTTGTCCACAGTGCATCAATTTGTGATACATTGTGTCAATTTGCAAAATTTAAGGGATTTAGCAGGGAGGCAGAGCAGCTACTTTGTAAATATCCTCATCCTGTGAAGAGGAGGGCATACAGATTTTGTGAGTGCTACATCCATCCTGATGGGGGGGGGGGCTGTGTAAAATAATAGGGAAGGACAAGGGGTTTATTTTCTTTTTTCTCTTGTTCCTTTTGCTCTTGCTGCTGCCTTGAACTGTTACCCATGTGCCACGTCACCCTACTTTGGAGCCAGCTGATTATGGACTGAAACCTCCACAAATAGTGAGCTAAATAAACCTTTCCTTCCTTCACTTTGGGTGTCAGTGATTTTGTCCCAGCAACCAAGACAGTTATAACCTGGACTGTCCCCTAAAAGGCTGTGGTCAGAGGTGAGGCTTTGGAAGGTGACTGGATTTGGGGTGCTGTACTCATCGGTAAAGTCACCCACTCATGCGTCTGTGGCTAAATGTGCTATTAAGAGGCTGGGCCAGGGGCAGTAGCATTCGAGAGGCACTGTTTGAACCAGCTGTGGCCACCGTTCTTCAGGCCAGTGCACACCCTAGGGGAGGGCTCAGGCGTGCCTGTTTTACTCTGCTCCACACAATGCCTGGGCACCAGGGTGGGGACAGCAGGGGATCTGCCACTGTAGATTTAAACCCAACAGGAGGAGTCCAGGGGTGATTTCCCAAGACTTAGCAGAGATGGAACCCTCTGCCCAGACACCAGTCCCAAGACTCAGACTCCAAAGCTAAGGCTTCCCCTGGGCCTTCCAGAGGCCGGGCAGGAGACCACCCCTCCCGCCTGCCTGTTCACAGGTGCCCCTCATCACCCACAGCTGGTACCGCATCCCTGAGGTTCACCCTGAGGCTCCTCCTGGAGAAGCCCACTCCTCTGATTTGTGGCAGTGCCCAGAGGTGGGGCTCGATACTGAATGCAACAGCATAAAACAATGCCTTAATGCTGGTCCCTTGCCCTTGGCCTTGAATCCTAGCCCTTTTTATTTTGTGGGGTTTTACTGGGGGGATGGTGAGGGTCCAGACTTGCCTTCTCCATTCTTTCAACTTATTTTCCTCATGGCCTAATCTTAAATGTTTACAACCTTTCTCAGAGCAGAGACTGGGCTGGATTAGGAACAAGCAGTGACAGTGATTAAAAAGGAGATGCCCGTGGAAGCTTGCGGGGATCTGGGAACGAGTGGAGACAGGTTCAACCTCTGCATAGGAAAGGAGTAAATGGGGAAGGACAAGAACCCATGAAGGAGCATCATCAAGCCGGTGTCCTGCTTTTCAGAAGGGACAGAGAGCAAGGGATAGAGGGAGGGAGGAAGAGCAGACGGGAAAAGGAAAAGAGTGAAGACAGGTGAGGCGCACGCACCGATGGCCCCCAGTGAACGTGATCGTTCCGCACTGCACACAGGGATAAATGAGAATTGCTTCTCCTGAACACACTGCTAAAGTGGGACAGAACTGAGAGTCGCCTCCTGTGCCAGTGCCCAGGCACACACACCTTGGGCCAGGCCCCTGCCACCCATCCACCCCAAGGTGAGGCACCCCCCCCCCCAAGCTCCGAGGCCAGAGTGGTGCTCTGGGTACATATTTACCGTCCTGGAAGACCCGCTCCACGTTGAGCCCGTACGTGGCGCACGTCTCGTAGTACGTGCACCGCTTCAGGTCGTTGGACAGCTTGCGTGCTCTGGCATCATCAATGACCCGTGGGTTCGTGGAACTGATGGCGTCTGCAACAGAAGAGCAGGAAGGGGAGCCTGGGTGATGATATGCACGGGCGACTACGTCCTCCTGGGGAGGCGGGTACCTGCTTACTACTGCCCCTCACCCAGTAGAGCTGTCACCCCTCTGAAAATCCAGAGTTCTGTCAACAGCTTCCTCCCTCCCCGGAAGTGACAGGCTTGGGCTCCAGAGCGGGACGTGCTGAGGGGAGAACTTCTGGAGCTAAAGAGCTAAAATGCAATGTCCAGAACGCCGGGAGGAAGGAGCTGGAGTGAACAGGGGTACGGAAGAAAACCTGGCGAGGGGGAACCTGGATGGACAGGGGTCATGGTCACCTCCTGTCACCAGCTCTGCCAAATGGGCTCCACGACCTGGCACAGCCTGCAGTGTCACCGGTCACCCACTGCCTCAGCGAATGCCCTGCAGTGCCTGGCAGTGGCCCCTGGTCATGGTCCACATGCATGGGTGCCAGGGGGACAAAGCAAAGGTCTGGGCTCTGCAGAGCCAATGCTCAGCCTGGCGCAGGAAAGGCCATGAATAGGGAAGGCACAGTACCAGTGGGGAGAGGGGAATGGTGGCAGGTGTGCGGGTCAGGGCTTTAGTATGCCTGGAAAACAGCGGTCACAGAGTATCCCTCAGCCTCATTTTACCTGGGGCTGGGGCCCCACAGTCCTGCAGCTGCTCTATCGGTGGTACCTGTCACAGCAAGTCCATGGATGGGGGGGGGGCCCTCCTGAACTCTTGCATATGTGGTCTCCACTGATGGCCTGAAAACAGCCAGGCCAGGATCACAGGACAGGTGCCATGGGGACTTCTGCACTCTCTCTGCCTCTGAGGCCAAGGTGAGGAGAGCCGGAATGGGGTCAACACCCACTTTAAATCATTCACTGAGAACTACCAGGTCAGCCAGTGCCTTCGCCTGGTGTCCACAGGAGACAGGTCCAGGTCTCCTTGGTTTGCAAAATCCATGGCTGCTCCACAGCTTGCAGAAAATGGCATAGTACTTAAGCCCGTGTACCCCATGTACCCCAACCATCTCTGTGCTACTTCTGACTCCTAACCCAGCAATTGCTGACACCTGTTATCTTGTATTGCTAAGGAAATAACAAGAAAAAAGTCTGTATATGTTCAATATACAAGATTTTTTTTTTTTTAAAAAGCTGGTTGAATCTTCAGATTTGAAATCTGTAACACACAGAGGGCGTCCTTGTCTCCTGGTGACCACTAGAGGGCGCTGCAGGCACACAGACCTTCTCTGGTTCTCTGGGAAACCTGCCTGGCCTGAAGGCGTGATTACCCATATTTCTGGCAAATCCACATTTTGCAGATGGAAGGGGATCTAGGGATGGAGGAAGAAATGATAAGGGAGGGAAAGGAGATAAAAGATTGAAGATGTACTATGTACACAAACCAGTTCCCCACCAGGAATAGATTTACTATGTATAGCCAACATGCACTAATAAAAAAATCACGAAATAACCCAAAGCCACATTAGAAAGTGGCTTGTACTGAATATTTAGAAACAATCTAGGTGACATTTTGGTTAGAATTCATGGTAGGGGAGGGAGAAAAAAAAAGAATTCAATGGTAAACAGCAGTGCAATCAAGAATCCATGATCAAACACAAGGCTGCTGAATCAGACTGTGTGTGACCGTCACTTTATTAAGAGGACGGAACCTGTGCCTGGTGTGGTTCTGCACGCTGAAAACCTGCCAGGTGCAACATGAGATAATAAGACACTGACAAATAGAGACAAAGAAAACAAAAACAATGAACAGAAATAAAACTGCAAATCGGTATTAAAGGTGCACCGAAAGTGGAAACAGGAATGCTTTTCGCTTAGAACCTGTTTCCGACAGAAGTAAAATAATATAGGAAAACAAAGGGAAAGCGAGCCTACTGTTTCAAAAGCACTTGGCCCGTGTGCCTGTGTGCGCATGCATGTGCATCTGTGTGTGCACCTATGTGTGTCTATGCCTCTTTGTGTGTAAGTTGTTTAAAGGCTGCTGACCAAGCTGCCCTTCCACAGAATTGAATTAAGCAACACTCAAGTCAGTTTCAGGTGCTCACTGTAGAAAATGCACCTTGTGTCGAAGCAGCCTTCTTCAGACACCTGCAAACCCACGCACCAGAGTCGGGGCTGCCCTCCAAAGCCTGATCTGGGAGGCCACTCACCCTGGGTGCCCACCAGCACGAGGGGGATCTCGCTCGTGTTCCGGTAGTTGGCCATCCGGCTGTAGTAGTGGTAGACCGTCTGGAAGCTGATTTCGTCCTCCAAGCTGAAGACGAATATGACAGCATCCACCCACATGGCGAACTGTGGAGAGAGAGGGGCGAGGGCAGGAGCTGAATGTGGGGCAGGGGACACTGGGCACCATGGAATCATCCTAGCAACCAGCGCCAGCAAGCCCCAGATATTCACCTGACTTTTCTAACTATGCCTTATTCTCCCCTCCTCCCCAGGGGACCCAGGAATGTGTCTCCTCATGGTCGCTGCCCCCAATCAGCAGGCAGCCCGGGTGATCAGAAGTCTCTGGAAATTCTTATTTTTATGGCAACCACAAAATTAACAAGCATTACCTGGCAGAGGACCTCATAGGGCGTGCTCTGAGGTCCTGTTATTCTAGCTTTGTGTACACTCCTCCTCCGGCTTCTGTCACCTGCTGTCTCACCAACCATCATCCAGGGCGGGGACAGGGGAGTACGGCTCCCGCAGGTCTGCAGTCCCCACGCCCTCTCCACAGCCCACACAGAACCCACACCGTGTGCATCTGCACCAGAGACCACTTGCTTTCCAAGTGAAAATGAAACAAAATCCTATCTGCCTTCCCTGTGAAGAGTGTCAGTCCCTAGAAGTTCTTGTGGCTGGGGAAGAGAGGGACAAAAGTCTTACTGATTATACTCTGACTTCCACTCACAACTAAAAATGGTTTTCAGGTGCCCGTGAAACAACTCTGCGCTACACTTTGGACACCTGCAGCTGTGATGACGCATGGACAATCAGAGGAGGGAGAACTCGGGCAAAGCATCCTGATGCAGAATCGACAGCACAAGGGACTTCTGTCTCTGCTGGGGTTTTCCTTGCTCTTACAAGAAACAGGGAGAGGGCTTGCATCCCGGCCAGGGAAGCTGGGAGCCAAGTCACTACATCCCCATCCCCTAGAGGATATAACTAGTAAGTATCCCCCCAAAGTAACAGCAGCCCCATCAGGAAACTGCAGGGTTTTTTTTGAAACTGCAGTTTTGAAAGAAGAAAAAAAAGTCCACTGGCCAAGAGTCCACAGAACTTCTGCCACGAGGCTTTCACCTTCAGGCGGATGACAATAGAGCTGTGAGAATGAACAGAATGACATCTTATTCAGTGTCTTAAACTAGGAAAAGCTTGGGACCAGATTGGAAGGAGGATGAGGGGCGCTAGAATGAGGGGCTGCTCCTCAGGGAAACGGAGTCTTGTTATGTTCAGATGACACAGAAACCTGAAAGTCCCAGCTCTTCCCCAGAACTGGAAGGGGCCCCAATCGCTTGTATCCTTGGGGCAAGACCTCAGGGTGCTGGCATTCCCAGCTGGCAGGAAATGCAACTGGCCTGCAGGTTGGTCTTAGTGCTGTGAGACTGCCCAGGCATAGCTCATGCTTCATGGGACACCAGGTAGGTGCGGGGAAGGCACGAGGGAGGCCCGAGGGGAGCGAACGAGGCCACGGGCCTGGACTGTTCCTGTCTTACGGCATAGCCTTAAATGAGAGTGACTGACCGGAAGGAAAATGTTACTTTATCAAATGACACTGCACACCTAGGTGGTTTAAGCTATGCAGGAGATGCACGCTGCCATGGATAGGAGAGGAAAGCTCTTTCTCGGAGGGAAATTTCCACTTGGACTCTGTCCACGGGCACGTGGGGCTGTGGAGACAGCGAGTGGGGGCTTTATGACAGGGGCAACTAAGATATTTTTTATTTTATTTTTTGAAGCTGGGGGGTAGAACCCAGGGCCTCATGAATGCTAAGCAGCGTGCTCAGTCACTGAGCTACACCCCCTGCACCCCCAAAGTGGTCTAAGAAGGGTCCTAGCGGCACTCACAGCAGGGTGAGCTCTGCACAGCAAGCTGCCTCGCAGCAGCCCCAAGCCCCAGCTGAGCTTTCCCGTCCCTCGGGCACAGCGGCACATGTCAGCACTGGCGTCTCCCCTACACCAGCACAGGGAGAGCCATGCCCTGTGTTTGTCTCTCTGCAGGGCGGAAGACACAGCTCCTGCAAAGCGGCGCTTGTGCTGGTCTGCCTGCTCCCCCATCTCATCCGGCTAGGGCTAAATCTCTTACTGTGCCAGTTCCTGGCTGCTCCAAAACACGTCTGTTCTGGGGGAGGTGGAACCCCAACCAGGTGACTTCCATACTCCACCTGCTGCAGTCAGCAGCCTGGACCAAAGACCCCTTCCTGCAGCCAGGGTATTGGCCACCATGTTCCGCCAGCCGAGAGGAAGTGCTTGGCTTTTGTTAACACTGCGTACCTCTGGGATCACAGCAGCCAAAAGCCAAACCCACTTGCTGACTGACCCAGAGTTCAGGGGACAGGCACTCAAACTGCTCAGTAACCAACTCTGCACCGCCAACCTCTCCCCGGGAGCGTCCTCATATTACAATCAAGTATACTGCACTGCCAATGCGAAGGCATCTTGCAGGTGGACTGTACCTGTATGGTACTGATGACAATCTGTGATATAACGGGTACACTTTCCCTTTTAAACTCCGATACATCTTATCATCAGTGATGCTGGAGTTACCGGAAAACAGTGAAAACATGACATTCCTGGAAACCTGTGTGGTCTTCCAGGGCCGACAGCACAAGACCTCTAACAGCCCTATGTCCAGGATCCTCATGTAACCAAGAAAGTGCGTAGCACTCAGCCTGCATAGGCTGTTACCAGCACTGGGGAGCCTTTCAAGTATGTAGTTAATACACTATGATGTACGTAAAGTAATAAATTGGATGAGTAGATAAAAAAGTTTCCCAAATTTATGTTCAGAATCTCCATCGTTCTAGGAATTTCTTTCTTTTTGCATTAATTTCTGCAAACTGGGGACTACACCTCTGCACGGAGCTATCTCCCCAGTGCTTTATTTTGAGAAACGAGCTCACTAAGTTGCCAGGCAGGACTCAAACTTATGACTCTCCTGCCTCAGCCTCCCAGAGTGCTGGGACATGCCCCAGCATGCCGAGCTCTTTCGAGGAATTTCCAAAGCAACCAGTCTGCAGCAGGCACAGGCTAGTTTGCAGTGGAGAAGAAGTGGGTTAAGGCCAGCAGGCTCACGGGGATGCCAAGTCTTGCCAGCTGCCAGAAGCAGACAGAAGATCAGATTCCAACACAACACAACAGACTTGCTGGATCATCTGCCTTTTGGTGAGATCTGGCCAACTCAAGGGAAAAAAACCAACAAACACGAACAGCTAGGACAAGTTCTGGATGTCATTTCAATGGGTTTCCAATCCATGCCAAGTTGGCTTTTCCTTTCTTCTTAAAAATGCTCAAAAGGTATCCATCCTTTCAGAGATTTCTAGTCAGTGAGGTTAAAAAAAAAAAAAAAAAAGTCTGCCAAACCCAAAGCTCTCTGCGGGTTTCCACGGCCCTTCTGTGAAAGCACTCACACAGTTCCTTCAAGCAGAGCCCTGCGAAAGGAGGACAAGCATGCAGTACTCACCTGTGCCTCTGGGGGGCCCCCTTCATCTCTAATCAGCAGCAGATAGCTCTGTCCATCCACCACGATCTCCTTTTTGAACCTGCCACCTGCCACACACAAAACACCTGGTTACAAGTGGAGGAAACTGGGAGGTGGAGGGCAGACAGACATGGGCTTCGCTTGTGGAAAAATACACCTTAGGTGGCTGAGCTCAGACTGAATGAAGTACGTGTCTCCAGAGCCCGTGCTCACTTCTGCTGAGAAGGCACGGCATCCAGGACCAGGCATGGGGTTTGCACAGAGCCTTTACGCAGCAATCACAAAGTCTCACTGGCAGGGACACAGAACGTTAAAATGGTCACGCTCTTGTTGAGAATCACAAAAACGGAAGCAGATGGTTCATGCTTCACAGCTCCCTGGTCTGCAGCTCAGGAAGAGCTAAGGGCTCTGTATTCTCCTCAAGGGAAACCCAGTTCTTGAAAGGAAGACACAGAACACCATGAGTATGGGGGCTCCGCGGCCACGGCGCACAGTTAGGGGACGATGCTGACTATGACACAGGTGTTAGACACAGCTACTGGACGGGGCTCTGCACAGGTGGACAGAGCTGCAGTGGCTGGGGAGGCGGCGTTGGTGGCCACGCTAGGTGAGGGGAGACAGAGACGGGGGAGAGTGGGCAGGCTGGCCTGGACACTGCCCCCGGCTTCCTCTCCATTCTGCTGGGGTTGCAGGCTGTGTCTACTCTAGGTGACCCCCACAGGGATTCTCAACCCCAGCATCCTCCTGGCTTTCCCTTCCCGCTGTTCTGGGCAGGCCATGACCCCAAATGACAACTCCAGAGATCAGCACTTCTCTGGCTCCCTCAAGGTTGTGCACAGGGCCCTCCGTTTCCCAGAACTTCCTGAGGCAACCACCATAGGCTGGGCCCTGCTGATCCACAATTGAGAATTTAGCACCTAAGACGCTGACCTGCTATGATCTCCCTACCCCCACAGAAGAATCCAGGGCCCTTCAGAAGGGTTGGCTAGAGTGGGCCGGCTTGCACACGTACACACATACACACTCATAGTCATGCATGCTCATGCCTATCTAAGTATCACAGAACTATGCTTGCTTTGTTGAGTATCATTTTGCTAAATAACGAAACACAAAGAAAAGCTTCCAGCATTCCAATAAAGCAGATTCACTCCAGGGCTGGTGCCCCCATCACTGTGATGCCACAGAACAGGGTCAGGCGGAAACAAACTTTGGGGGCCGCAGCTGGGGCAGCCAGGCCATTGCACCCACGCCAGCTGAGGTTCACCCATGACCTGCACTTCTCAGCTGGAGGAGAAACCAATGGTGACCTTAGGTCACCAAACTGTGGAAAAAGGGATGGCACTCTTCCCTGCAGGGCTGTCACTGCACACCCATCAAGTGACAAGAGTGACAGCCGTAAGTTCCAACTCTGGACTGATCTGAACCTGGGTGCTGCCCCATACCAGCTGTATGGCCTCCCCCGATTCACATCTCTCTACCTCACTGTCCTCCACTGGAAAATGACAGTGACATCCCAGTGGACAAGGGGTGACAATTTAACACAAAGCCCTCTGACTGGTGTCCAGCCCATGGGATGGCCCTGACAGCAGTCACTAGTGTTGCCCACAAGTTTGGCTGAGGGTTTCATAAAAGAGAGGCCTAATACGTAATAAAACTGCTTATGAGAGGAAAAAGCCCAACTGAGACAGCCACCAATATGAGGCTCTTGTTATTAACTTTTTAAAAAAAGGGAGATGCTGGAAACTTGCTATTTGGGGGGAAAAGGAACAGAATTCTATCTTTTAAGAAAAATAACACCTGAAAAGCAAGTCTGTTCCTCTTGGCAGCAGCAAAGTCTTTGCCTTCACACCCTGACCCCTGACACAGATGAATTACCCTTGTCACGGTCAAGGGGAAGGAAAGCCATCAGAAAGTATGTGGAGGTTTAAATCCCTCTCCTGTGAATCTCCAGTTTCTAGCTGCAGTGGCACCTGACATGGGTGACGCTCACTGTGATGCCACATGAGAAGCCACCTGCTCCGAGAGCTAGTCTGGAAGAGCCGGTTAATCCCAGGGAGATGAGTGGGAGGGGTGGGAGCTGGGGAAGCTTTTCCATGTTGTTCCCCTGCATTCAAGACTGGGCTGGGGCTCTGGTCCCTCCTGGGGTGGGGCTGATATGGGAGGCCCTGTGCCCATGTCTCACCGCAACAGACTCGCTCTCCCAGTTAGGAGAAACTGAGACAAGGCAGAGCCCTGCAGAAAGGCATGTCCTTGGCACTCCAGAAACTCCTAAGAAAACTCGAGCAATCAACACGAGGCCTCCAGGTTCTGACACAGAGCAAACCAGCAGGCTATGCCCAGCAACACTGGGCTCCTGGTATCCAGGCCACCTCTGACCTCATGCAGTATCTGCCCACAATTCCAGGGTGACCGCCATCCCTCCCAGTGGCAGCACAGATGTGTAGCCTACCCCACTCACATCTCAGATGTGACTGACAAATAGGGGCCCTGTGGGTGTCACTAGTTAGGATGAGTTCATGCTGAAGCAGGTAGCCTGGCTCCGTGTGGGGATAGTGGACAGGGTCCTACCCCCCCACCTTTGTGTATGCCCCTGGCTCCAGAGTCGGCAGTGCAGGCTGACAGGGTACCCGGGCTGCACTGGGTTCACATGCTGAGCTCGAGCTGCTTCCACCACAGAGGCCCGCACTGGTCCTGCTCATGGAGTGCCGCTGGGCGCCAGGGAATGCTCTGCCCCAGCCACCTGCCTCCAAGATAACCCCAAGGGGAGACGGCCAATGCTGCAATGCCCCAGACAGTGGGCAGGGAGGACTACGGGATGCTCCAGCCCAACCTGCTCTAGTAAGCAATTGGTGGGCACAGAGCTGGACTCTGGGTTCCAGGCCCCGCCTCTCTGCCCTGACTACTGGAGTGAGCTGCTGAGCTGCCTGTGCGTTTACTGGTCTGGAAAATGAAGGAAATAAGCAGGGCTTGAGTTAATAAGGAAACCTGCTGAGAAGCCCGTTGGGGACCCAGAGGGCACTCGCACCCCTGCTCGGCTCCTTTAGAATGTCTGAAAACACCACTGCCACCTCACACTCTCTGATGCCACCTGAGCTCTCAGCTGTGTCTCTGCACTGTCATCTACCTACCCCTAGCCCGTTCCCAGCTGGGGCCCTGCACCCATGTCCGGAGGATCCTTCACAACACGGTTCCAACCCTGGATGCACTCCTTCCTCCGCACCCTGGGCCTCCCTGAAGCTCCTTGGCACTGGGCACATGGACAGCCCTGGGCCTGGTGCCATCCACCAGGCTTGGGTTCAGTCTCCACCAGGCTTGGCCATCTTTCCCACACTGGTTTCACACCTAGACTCCTCAAAACCAAGGGGGAGAGTTGGAGCCTGACCTGGGGGCCTCCAAGGTGCCTGCAGAAGTAGCATCCTGAGGGTGCCCAAGGCCTCCCCCAACCTGGGGAGCTGGACCGGCAGGGAGGAGCACCCAGCTCTCACTGACCCCCCACTTGCTGATGGAATCACCCACCTGCTCCCTCATCCGCTTCCTCTGATATCTTCAGTCACCCGAGGTAATGCTTCTAGGGGGCTGCACTCCAGTGCTGAAGTCAGGAAGACTCCCGGCCTCCCCTGCCCTCTACTCTCCAGGGCTCAGCTTCAGACTGATGTCCACCACCTGGAAGGGATGGTGCTCCTCTCCCCGCTGGGAAGGGCCCTCTCACCTGACTCTGGGTGACTTTACACCCAGCAGGAGACACACTGCCTCTAGGCGACACAACTGTGGTTATGGGACAGACATGGTCAAGCAGGTGACAGAACTCCACAAACATGTTTGCTGCTGTTTCCCTGAACCACTTTAAACACACAGGAAAACCTGAGGGTGAAGATTCACCGGCAACCGCAGGTGCCATCGACCTCACCTTGGCTAAGCAGCCTTTCTCGGAAATCATGGGAGCAGAGACATTCCACAGCTTTTCAGGTCTGGGGAAATCTGCATAGACTCTGCCAGTTGAGCACCCCTATGATGAAAATCCCAAAGCTCTCAAATTATAAATTTAGAGGATGTTGTTGGTTCTCAGGATGCTTTGGATTTTAGTTAGGTTTCATACTTTCTCATTAAGAATGCTCAACCTGCATTTTAAATTCAAATCTACTCTCTTATCCCAGTCATTAGATCTTATTTCCTACCAAAACCTTAGAGGACATAACAAGCGATTACTTGCCCGCAGGTCCATTTCTCCAACCCTTTGTCCCGAACTGGTAATGCACAGCCGTGCCCCCGACTGCTGTCATGAATGCCACATGAGCAGGCAACAAGCCCTCTGCCTGCCAACTACTGCTACATGATATCAAAGGCAGCAGGGTTAGTTTATTTCCACAAAGTGTCTTTAGTCTCCCCAAATAAATCTGACTCCATCATGGATGCCATGAACACACACCTGCCCTGCACACCTTGTGCAGATGTCAGCAGGTACACGGAGCCCCAACAAAGGTGACCACTCTGGGAACTGCAGTGACCACCGCTGATCCCCACTCTGAGATGGCACTCTATAGCTCCGATCCATCTCCAGGAGATAGGAACAAAGTCTGGCCCTGGTGCCCACCTGCACGCCTTCCCTCCCCCCACACAAAGAACAGCACCTTCCTGTCAGACTGTGCCTCAGGGTCAAGTGCGAGGCTTCTGTTTCACCGCAATGGGATGTTACCAGAGCTTCCAGAAAACTTGGGGAGACACCTTCCGCCCTGTGCACCTGACTCAGCATCTTAATCTCCTCTGGGGCCAGCAGGGTAGTGACCAGGGGACGAGCATACCAGATGGGACACAACCACACAAGACACAAAGCAAGTGTATTCTGGGAGGGACCAGCACAGCAGAAAGAGGAGGAGGCAGGTGTGACAGTTTATTTTAAAAACACCTTTTCTAAAGTCTTAAACCTGTCCTGTTCCATCTGACCGAGGCCGATGTTTTCATTTTTACATTAGTAGGTGCTGGAAAAAGTCATGATCACAATCATCATGGGAAGCTGGTACGTGGGTAAAACACACCTTTATTCTTTCTACGTCCCCTTTCCTGCCCCTTAATGCTAGCCAGTTTCAAGGTCACCATCTTGAGCCTCACAGGATGCCAGCCTGTTCTGAACCCAGAACAGTGGAGGAAGCTGAGGAGCACTGGGTCATTCTAGGACTTGAACTCATACAGCATCTCATCTATTGGGCTAGTTCTTCTTTGAGCATAAAAAGAAATAAATAAAATAAAAAATGAGCAAACTACATTTCCCTACTCCACAAAAAGAGCTGCGCTGGGAGTAAACACAGCCGCAGATGTTTGACATTTCTGTTCCCGTCATTTTTGCTAATTGTACTACAAGCTATTAACATGTCATTAACAGTTCTCCAAACAACAGAAAGCAGGGGCACTGGGGTTGATCAGCCCTTTGCTGCGCATAACATCTCTGTCATCCATACAATACCCTGCAGTGCAGACATCACCGTGACCTCCAGAAGAGCACAGGCCAAGCGCAGACTCCGGTGGGGACCCCAAGCCCAAGCCCCAGCCAGCAGCCTGCAGCATGGAGGCTCAGATGCAGAGGTTCCAACTCCTCTGACTCCTTCTCGCTTCCATGACAACTTCTGTGGCCAGGAGCCCCACAATCCCAAAAGGCCTCCCTGGTCCAGGTAGGGGCCCAGCAGCCTTACCCAAAATATAGCAGCTCCAGAACCATCGCTGGACACAGCAAACCTGAGAACAGCTCTGTGGCCACAAGCACACCATGGAGAAATGGGAAGAGGGTGAGTGGGTGGCCGGCTGGCTGAGAATCCTGGGGACTAAACCCATGGCCTCCCTACCAACTACATCCATAGTCCTTTCTAACTTTCAAACAGGCTTGTGCTAAATTGCTAAGTTGTGTTGGCTGGCTAAAACAGTCTGAGTTTTCCAGGGTGCCGGGGTGACAAGTGTGTGCCACCAGGCCTGGCTGAACCTTAGTATCTGCAGCAGGGGAAAGTCCTTTCCACCTGTGCTCTGGCCTTGCACCTGTCAGCTGTGACAAGGGAGAAGTGCAGAGAAGACCTGGCCGTGGTTTAGTCTCTTCCATGAAGATCTCTCTAAAATTTTCCAGGAATCATGTCTTTCGTTGCTCAGTACCATGACAACGCAGAAAGCGTACCTGTAAATGTTATTTGCTCTTAATTATTTAAGCAGATGATGAAAAGGGTGTATGGAAAGGGGCTTTGAACCTTTCTATTCCTTCCTGAGAACATAAAACTTAATCATAAAAGTGCCAATTCCCTCCACCCCCCGCTAATTTGGCCCTTTAAACATTGATTTTAAAAACACTAGAATCAGTAATTTACAACCATTAAGGCTTTGGAAAACTTTTGTATTGTGACATTTAAAAGGAATTTTGGACCATATATTATTTTTACAGTGGGTAGAAAGTTTTATTGGTAACATTACTTTATATAATCTAATAGGATTCAGGTTTTATTTCTTCTGCCAATTTTTTTTTAACAACTTACACTGGGAAATGAAAGTCACTACACTAACAATGTCCTCACTTAGGGACAGCTGAGAATTGCCAACAACTCCCTCCAACCAGACCCAGGGAAAAGAAAGGAAAGACAGATGGACAGAGGCGAAGCCACGGGTCAGGACAGCACCCATGACAGTCACCGTATGGGGCGTCCGTTCCCCAGCTCCTAACTAAACTGAGGCCTGGGGGACCGGAAAGTGGAACAGGAAAGGAGCATGGCCATGTAGTGACCTCGGGAAGGCTGGCACTGGAGAAATGGACCTTTATACCGACCAAGGAAAGGCACACGGCTCCTAAGTCTCCTCTCACTCTGAGCCTGCAACACCCCTGGATTGCTTCACCCCAAAGTGCCCAGAGAAGGTGCATAAAGTGAACAACAGCAAAGGCCCCCTGCAGGCAAAGCCATTGCCTGTCCCACCCCACAAGCTGGGGTGAGTAACCAGTGCACTGGGGGACCCCAGGGGAGCCACAGTATATGCACCTGGGAGAAGACAGCCACCTGGGAGAGGATGCACAGAGAACTCCGAGGGAGAATAGGACCTGTGGCCCTAGCAGAGACAGCTTCCTTCATCTGGAGGTAATGGGGGGACAGGCAAGATACAGCACACCCATGTGACACTGCAGTCCTTGGGGTGTTGTGACATCTGCCCAAGATCCTCTGGCCTGGACTCAAGTTCACCAATGCCCAGGAGCTCTGCTCCGCCACATCTGATGGGGACATGCTATGGTTCTGCCAGTGAATATGTGATGACACCTCCCCCTTCTCCTACTACAGGAGGTGCAGGGGCAGGAGCAGCCGCCAGCCCAGGTCACCCTGCCTCTGCCACTGTGATCTGTCTACAGTCCCAGCTGGCAGCATCCAACCCCAACTGCCCCATACCCAAAAGGGAGTGAAAAGAGCAACAGGAGACACATGGTGAGGCTGGACATTACCAAAGGGCCCGAGGGAAAGAAAGGGGGACAGGGGAAGAGCTCACAAAACGCAGCCCATGGAGGAGAAAACAAAACACAGAAAGCAGACGGGACAGAAATCCCCATACAGGCTGCCCACTCTAACGTGACCATTCAGTGAGAACCAGAGACCCAGGACAATAAAGTCCAGGAGCCGGGAGAGCAGAAGAGGTGAGGCTGGGGCTGAGGGATGTGGTTGGCTGAACAAGACAAGATGGAAAGTGTCTGGGGAGAATTCAGTCCACAGAAGATAGATGAAAGGACCTAACAAAAAAGCTAAGCGGCGTCTCCCACAACTAATCGCTGAGCAAAGAACTGAAAGGCTACACAAAGGGGCTCTCCAGAGATGCAGGAGGAGCTGAATGTGCAGCCTGAACAGCCTGAGATATTCGAAGCCTAAGATATTGGAGAGAAGGACAATGCAGATTCACAACCCTACATCTGTGCAAGGGGGGGGGAGGGGTAAAAACATCCATGGGTGTGAGGTGAGTGAAGATGGCTTTTCTTATCAGCTACAGGGCTTTTGGCTAAGGGTATCAATGTGTGCAGGAGGAGCACTTTTCCAGGCCTGCTTTGGAGAGTGACAAGGGTGCTTTTGGCATTTTCACATATTCACAACCGTGTCTCAAACTGTCTTCCAACAACCCACATTTCCACACAGCACAGGGACAGGGCTGTGAGTTGCTCACAGTATGAAGCAGACTCCACCAACTGAAATCCTTGCCCTGCCTTTCCTCTCATCTGAAAATTACACAGACAAGCAGAGTGGAAGGTCTTCCAGTTCCTCAGCTGTGACCTAAATCACCCGGGCAGTGCTAACAGCACCTAGAGCACAGTGCTGGACGACCTTGTGGAGTGTGGTATAGCAGGTTTCATGCCCACCACAGGGCAGGAAGCTTCTATCCAAAACCTGAGGAACAAGGAAAGCCACATCCACGGATGCAGCCTGCAAGTTTTAAAGTCCCACTGGTCCTGATCCCTCAGCCTGTGGAATGATTTAATTAAAGAAGACTCTGGAGTTGCAAGCAGGCTGATTTAAGGAAGAAACAGAGGCCACTGACTGGAACAGATCAGGCTACATGACCTGGGCAAAGTGAAAACTGGGTGAAAAAACAGATTTAAAAAAACTGAAACTTGGAACCCTTATTTATACTCTGCATTTGTGAAAACTTACTTCACTATTGTTATTATAACAAATACATTGTCAGAAATTTATCAATCACAGTAAAAATGTTATTAATGAAAGAATGTCAAGTCATAGAGACTTGGTATTTTTGAAAAAAATATCACTGGCTCAAAAAGAGCTGAGAACTAATGTTTGAGGAAATGGTTCTCAGACACTAGTTAATTGATTTCCTTACATCTTAAATTCCAAATGCTTTGGGGAAAACACAAGTCAGCAATTTGATACATGAGATACATGCAAAGATCTATTGAGAGCTCTCTCTTCCAAATAATATTTTTAAAACTAAAAATGACAAAAACTTTGGCCAAGTGGTTTAGGTTGGATGCTACACGCCAATGTCCACCATCAATAACCAACGGCATCCGACTGTCAAAAGCAGCAACATCACCTTCATTGTGTGTCCTTAGCTTTTCCTCCTAAAAATGAACAACACTGCTGGAAGCAGCAAAGTACTGCTTTGTGTTACACAAACTGGGCTCTCATGCAGAATGAAACACACCTTGCACCATGCTGGCCGTTGGTACACGGCTCCCATGAAGTGCACAAGGACATGGTTTTGATACCAAGAACCTCACAAGGGGGTTCCCTCTGGAAGGAGAAGGATATGCAATTCACCTCTTACTTCCCTGTTTGAGGACCCAGCTTTTGGCCCTCTGTAGTGCCCCGGGTGGAAAGCCAAGGCCTCCTATACCCAGAGCTCCAAAGGCCCTTGGCCTGCTCCACGCTGGGGCCTTTCTTGGAAGCTGTTCTTGGAAGGGGACAGTGTGTAGGCAGAATATCAAATATGGAAGACAGTACTGCAATTAGTAATCATGAAAAGAAAGACTTCTTTAAAAAAATCAATCTAACGGTTGTTAGATGATGCAAAGAAGAGTAACAGAAGGCTAATGGAAGTCAACGAAAAAACCAGGGACAGAGCAAATGACATAAAAACATCTGTTCATAGAAGTAATGGCAGAAAACTTTCCAAGCAAGGAAAAAGAATTTGACATACAGACAGACAAGTGAAGCATACAGAAGTCTAATAAGCCATGATCAAAAAATATCCACACCAAGGCATATAATAGTCATGGTTATATTACAATAGTCAGAAAGTCAACACAAGAACAGAATATTAAAAGTGATCAGAGAGGGCCAGCGATTTAGCTCAGTGGCATAAGCACCTGGCTGGCAAGCACGAAGTCATGAGTTTGGTCCCCAGTACCCCCTCACCAAAAGTGATCTGGGAAAAGAAACAAATCACCTAAAAAGGAAAGTTGATCAGACTCACAGCAGACTTCTCAACACAAACTCTCAGGTTGAGAGTCTGGAGAGAAAATCCTAAAAGAAAACAACCTCCAATGCAGACTGATGTACCCCGCAAAACTATCTTACAAAACTGATGGAGAAACAGACACTTTCATGACAAAGAACACCTGAGGAAATTCATGACCATGAAACAGCACTCCAAAGTATTCTGAGGGGCATGCTAGAGAGAGCTAATGAGGACTACAACTCAACCCTAACAAAATGAATCCATCAGGCAAGTAATTAAACATCAAGAAAAAAAATGGAACCAACAATAAGAAAATAACATGGAAGGGGTAAGTCAATACGTATCAGCTATAACCATCAATGTTATTGGCCTCAAGTCACCAATCAAAAGAAACAGAGACAGAAAAGATCCAGAAGCAAGATACAACGATATGCTATATACAAGAAACACATTTAATTTAAAAAAGAGATTCACAGACTGAAAGTCAAAGCATGGAAAACAATGTTCTATGCAACAGGAATCTGAAAAAAAAACAGGGATAGCTATTCTATTTGTAGACAAAGTGGATTCCAAGTCAAAATTGATTAAGACAGAGACACAAGGTCACTATATTCTTATAAAGGGAACAATGCAAAAGAAAGAAATAACAATCATCAATATATATGCATCAAATACCAGCACCCCCAACTAAATATTAATGGACATGAAAAAAATCAAATAAGCACAAAAAAATTGTAATGGGGGACCTCAATACCCCACTGTCATGAATACATCAACAGACAAATAAATCAACAAATATCAGAACTAAACCAAATTTGAACAAATAGACTTAGATGTCTACAGAGTGTTCTACCCCAAACATCAGAACATACATTTTTTTAGGCTGTGCATGGGACATTCTCCAAAATAGACCATGTGCTAGCTCTCAGAACATGCTTAAGTAAATGCAAAGGGACTGAACTTATCTCATGTATATTATCAGACAATATGCAATGAAACTGGAAATCAAAAGCAAAGGAAACCACAAAAATTTCATAAACACATGGAAGCTCAATAACACCCTAATGAACAACAAATGGGTCACAGATGAAATTAAAGGAGAAATTAGATAGTTTCTGCAATTAAACAATAATGCCAGTACAACATACTGAACCTTATGGGATCCAATGAAAGCAGCCCTATGAGGGAAATTTATAGCAGCGAATCCCCAAATCAGAAAAGCAGAGCAAGCACAAATAATGTTGAACCTCGTTTCTACAGAAAGAGTAAGTCAAGCCCAAAGTTCCTATGAGAGAGAAAATTACAAAGATTGAAGCAGAAATTAATGCACCGGAGACTATACAAACAATACAAAGAATCAATGAATTGAAGAGTTGGTTCTTTGAATCGCTAAACACAACTGACAAATCCTTAGCCAACCTTACCAAAAAATTTTTAAAAAGACTGAAATCCATGTAATTAGGAATGAAAAGGGTTAAATCACACAAATCCTAGAGAAATCCAGATGACCATCAATATCCACTTTGAGAAACTATATTTGACCAAGATGGAAAACAGAAGAAATGGACAGATTCCTAAATACATAAGAAATACCAAAGCAGGCTCAAGAAGATATAAAAATTCTAAATAAACCAATTAGTCAATGAAACTGAATATGTAATTTTAAAAACCTACCAACAGAACACAGGCCTTGATGATTCACTGCTGAATGCTACAAGAAATTTAGAGAAGATCTAATGCCATGACTTCTCACACACTTTTAAAAAATTGAAAGGGAAGCAATACTCCCAAATTCCTAGAAGCAAGCATCATCCTGATACCAAAATCAGAGACAGACCCAATCACAAAAGAGAATTACAGGCCAAACTAATGAACATAGATCAAAATCCTCAATAAAATACTGGCAAACAGAATGCAGCAAATCATTCACAAGATTATATGCCATGGCCAAGAAGGATTCATCCCAGGGATGCAGAGATGGTTCAACATACAATGTACAGAAATCAGTACAAGTAATATACCACATTAACAGAGCCAAGGACAAAACCCACATGTTTATCACAGTAGATGCAGAAAAAGTATTTGACAAAGTCCAACAACCATTCATAATAAAAACCCTACAGAAAGGGCTGGGGATTTAGCTCAGTGGCATAAGCACTTGCCCTGCAAGCAGGCAGTTGTGAGTTCGATCCCTGGCACCGGAAGAAAAGGAAAAAAAAAAAAAAGAAAGAAAAAGAAAAAAAACCCTACAGAAAATTTAAATATGTGGTCTTTAACTCAGTCTGATAAAAACCATCTATAACAAATCAACAGCAACATCATATTCAATAGTCAAAACATTAAAGTCAGAAAGAATGAGGATGTCCATATCACCACTCTTATTCAATATAGTTCTGGTAACAATAGCTACAGCAATTAATAGAAAGAAATAAAAGTAATAAAGACAGGAAAGGAAAAAGTTAAATTCTTTGTTTGTGGATGACATAATACCCTACACAGAAGATCCCCAAAACTTAAGACGTCTAGATTTAATAACCAAATTCAGTAGTGTAGCTGGATACAAAGTCAACACTCAAAAATCAACAGCAGTCCAATACACAGTAACAAACAAACTCACTGAGAGAAAAATCAGGAAACGGCGCCTTTCACAATGGCATTAAAAAAAAAGAGAAAAGAAAAGAAAGAAAAAAGAAGTATCTAGGAATCTAACAAAGGAAATAAAAGAAGCTTATACAGAAAACAACAGTACTCTGGAAAAGGAAATCAAAGAGGATATCAGAAAACGGAGAGATATTCCTTGTTCTTGGCAGGAAGGACCAATATAGTGAAAATACTTACAAAATTGTTATACAGATTTAACGTAACCCCAATCAAAATAGCACTACTGCATCTCACAGAGTTAGAGAAAATAACCCTAACGTTCATTTGGAACCAGAAGAGACCTAAAATAGCAAAAGCAATTCTGGGCAACAAAGGCAAGGCGAGGAATCACAATCTCTGATTTGAAATTATAGTACAAAGCTACCCTGACAAGAACAGCATGATACTGGGGTAAAAACAGACTCAACAATCCATGGAACAGATTAGAAGATGCAGAAACAACTGCAGACACACTCTGCCACCTTATCTTTGATAAAGGAGCTAGACACCTTCACTGGGAGAAAGACAGCCTCTTTAATAAATGGTGCTGGTAAAACTGGCTTTCCACAGGACAAAGATCAAAACTAGGTGAATATCTTTCACCATGTACTAACTCAAAAGTTGAAACGGATCAAAGAGCTAAAATTAAAACAGAAACACTAAATCTGCCGAAAGATCAAATATATAGAACTCTTGAAGACACTAGCATAGGCAAAGATTTATGGATAAGACCCCAATTGTACACAAATATCACAAGGAGTGAACAACAGGAAACTCCTTTTATTAAAAAGCTTTTGCAGAGCAAAAGAAAGCACTAAGAGAATGTTGAGACAAACCAGTATGGGGAAAAAGTTTTCATCAGCTGTTTCTCAGACAAAAATAATAATTTAAAACATATAAAGAACTTTTAAAAAATCATACACCTCAAATTTAAAGACCCAATCCATAAATGGGCATCTGAACTGCAAACGCCTCTCAGAAGTAGAAATAGCAAGTAAGTATATGAAAAATGTTCACCATCACTGGTCATTTGAGAAATGCAAATTAAAACAATGCTGAAATTCCATCTCAGCCCAGTAAAAATGGCTGTCATCAAGAGATCAATCAATAACACACACTGGTGTGGTTATGGGGAAAAGGACCACTTCTCCATTGTTGGTGGGAGTACAGCCTGGTGCAACCACTGTAGCAATCAGTGTGGAGAGTCACGAAAAAAACAAAAACTAGAGGTTCCATTTAACTCCGCTATCCCTCCTCCTGGTATCTTCCCAAAAGAATTAAAAGCATCATAACACAGTGATACATGCACACTTATGTTTATAGCCTCACAGTTAGTAATAGCTAAATCTTGGAAACAGCCCTAATGCCCACTGAGTGATGAACAGATGAAGATGTGGGTTTTTTATACATTTGGAGTACTACTCTGCCATAAAGCAGGATACGCTTAAGACATCTCTAGCTAAATGGATGCACCCTGGAGACCATACTCTTTTTTGTTTTTTTAATTGATACTAGGGATCGAACTCATTCACAGCCATGCGCTTGCAAGGCAGGTGCTTATGCTGCTGAGCTAAATCCCCGGCCCCCTGGAGACCATACTCTTAAACAATGGAATAAACTGGACACACATATTTAAATACTGCATTGTCTCTGGTGTGAGGAAGCGAAAGTGTAAATAAGGGCCAACATGTAACAGATATTGGGAAACGGGAAGAAAATGTTCAAATGAAAAAGGGAACAAGGGAGTGGGAGGGGAGGAAATGAAAGAACAAGGGAAAAAAGGGACCAGAAGGAAAAATGGAAACAAAGCTTTTGTAAATCAAGGAAGGGAAGAGGAGTTGAAGGGAGGGAGGGGAATGGGAAAAAAGATATGTACAAGTACAAATGACAAATGTGATTATGTAATCAAAAGTGTACCAATTAAAGTTTAAAAATAAATAGAATGTAATATCAAAACAGAAAAACAACAAATACCAGAGGACAGTTACCCAAACACAAATGCAATGAAAGGAAGAGTGATTGCAACCCTGTAGGTAATGAAAGATGTTCATTTTGCTCTCAAATTCCTGTCCTGACTCCAGGCTTCCCCCAGGATGTCACCATTCCACACTTCCTGGAAAATCCCAGATGCTTCCTCTCTTTCAAGTCAGAACAGCTCAGGAAGTGAGTCTAAGACAAGAGCTTCTCAAGGTGCCCCAGGGAGAACATTCTGGGAGAAGCCGCTAGTAACAGAGTCAGTACAGCATTATCCAGGGGCAGGGCGTGTTTCTAACCTCAGCCCGAAGAGTCCAGGTAAGTGATCACACAACCCAGGGCATAATCTGCTTATGTGGTTCTTAATCAAACTTGGCAAGAGTATTCCCACCTGGCTCCTTACTATGAGGGCGCTGGACTGATTTCTCTCCTTGCTTCTGCCCTGCTCCGGTTAATAAATCTTGGTTGCCTGAAGCATCCCTCACTAGGCAGCAGAGTGACCTGGGCAGGGACTCTATGCCTGGTATAGCTCGCTGTCAAAAGCTAAGGAAAGACAGTAAATGACCACTGAAAACCGGGAGCCAGGCCGATGGGGCTGAGGGCAGCTGGGCGGGGAGCCAGCTCAGTCTGTGTCCCCAAAACCAAAGGGCCATGGGTTACGGGCTGGTTTGTGGTCACCACACCTCTGAAGAAAACAGCCCGATACTGATGGGCCCCGACACGTAAAATCGAAGATGCAAACAAGCAAACTGTTGAAGCAAAGCCTTCCAGTGTCCCCCACCTTGGCACACGTGAATACCCTGCATTGACGGCTGTCTCTGAAATAGCTGGAGTGGTGATCCAAACATATCTATTCATGTATACTTGGTTCGCTGGGGGCAAATGTACTGAAGGTTATGTACTTGTTTTGCTTTTAATATTTTGCACATTTATTTTAAGCACTTACCCTGCTCTAATATATGGGCAAATGGGCCCTTAGCCTCTTATACTACATGTTCTAATCTAGTGCTTTCCCAAAGGAAAAAAGTTTGTATTAAAAAATAGGCTGTGGTACAGAAGCTCTGTTTCTGACTGTGCAATTCTGGAAAGGGATTAGCAGGGACTGGATGACAAGTCATTCGTTCCCATGTAATCCTGTGAATGTAATAAAATGTTTTACAAAACTTAAACGTGGGTGCTTGCTGCTGAGACTTCACAAAGAAAGCAAGGAATCTCACACTAGTTTTCCACCTTATATTCTCATCTCACAATGCTTCAGGGACTTGTATTACAACCCCAAAGTGACGGAATGACCAATGAAGACAGGGAGCCTCAGGGCCACCTGAGAGGTCCAGCACTCAACACCCAAGCAGTCTCCCCCCCTGGAGCTGGCAGAGATGAGAGAGGCACCCCAGTGGCTCTGCTATGGGCCCAGGGGCTCCCAGCTCCTGGTTCAGCCCAGCCCCACCAGGCCCAGGGACTCCCCCAGGACCTCCCTGCACCCAGGACACCTTGGAATGAGCATCACCAGTCAATGATGCTGACACTCCAAAACTCCTGCACATGCTCCAGGTGAGCATGTGCACCTGAACAGACCCTGGGCTCACTTATTCAGACCAAGGAAGTCGCTAGGGCTCCCAGAGGGCACAGAAGGTTTGGGGGTGCTGGACTCTGACAGTTCACTTCACCATCATCAGAGTCTATTCCAAAGCTGAGAGCTAGTCTGAAGGTCCCATTTGTTCCCAGAAGTCCATCCCTCTCTAAGGCCAGCACTCCTGCTGATGACCCCGAGGAGCCCGAGCCTGGCTCCCTGCCTGTCGGCATCATCCCTCTCCCCAGCATCAGCACCTGGCTTCTCCTCCTCCGTCCTTGGCAGTGTTATTGATGGTGCAGGAGCCAGCCTGGCCCATTTCCAGAGGCTGCTGCTCCCCCCTCGGCTGCGAGGTCTTCATGCTGCCACCACTTCTGTCCCACAGCACAAGACTGCCTCGCTGTTGGTGCCTAGCTGTGAAGACTGGTCTGGGCTGCTTTCCGTCACCATGCACTCTCCTCATAACCTCGCAACCTGTCCTCACAATGAGGCTGGCCACTTACTTGGTACCTAAAAAGCCCCAGTGAGTCCCGCCTTTCCTGTTTGCGGTGTTAGCTTTTAACTAAGCAAAACAATGAGATGAGTCTCTGGAATACATCCACTGGCCACACGCACTGCCCAAGGTGTACAGGAACAGGGCATGGCACCCAGGCTCCTTGGAAACTTTCTGATCATAGAGGCCTCCACAGGTGGAGAAAGGATGAGTTGCTGAGTTGCACGTGGTTCCCATTTCCGGTCTGGGTCAGTCAGGTGAATGAATTAGGGCCCACATGGCCCTCACAGAGCTGGCATCTTCTGCAGATTACTAGTAGCTGTGTGTGGCTTAATCTGCACCAAGGCATTGATGCCCACGCATGGACCCAGGAACTGCCAGGTCCACTCCATGCAGCAGCCAGTACCTACCATACCCTTGGCTCTGAGACTAGTGGCAGCCAGCATGGCAGGAATGCGTGGAGAAGTCAGTGAGCTTGGGCACTCTGGCCACATCTCAGGTTCTCTTCCTGTTGTTCTTACAGGCACCACTCTTCAGGTGCCCTTGCCTGTTTCAGCTTCTAGTTCCCTTGCCTCTGTGTCCGAGCCTTCACGGTTTTCCACAAGAGAAAAGCAGAATGGCATGAGGTTCACCCCCCACCACCAAGCAAGCACTATTATCCATCTCCATGGTCCAATCAACGCCCAGCCTCCTCTGAAAGGTGGCGCTCCCTACCCATCCAGCTGGGTATCTCAGGAAGCTCCACACACCTCTCCTTTACTCTTCCCCTTGCCCTGAGGCTGCTTCCTCTTTTCCATAGAAAAACCCTGTAGCCCAGAGGGGAGGCCTGAACCCAGGGAAGGATGAGGATGCATCATGCCGGACACAGGTGCCCCTGCACCAGGCATCTCTCCCACCTCACAAGGGAGCAGTGGTGGTCACTGAAGACAGTGGGCAGGGGTACAGGACAGTGGCTCATGAACTAATGTCTTTAGACCCAGATAATGCAAATCAGTCTCTGCTCCAGTGAACCAAGAAGGAAAATACTTCCTGAAAAGTCAGGGGGAAGAGCCTAGGTGGGCCTGGAAAGGTCACAGAGATACTTGCCAAAGGTAGCTTTAAGGTGAGTTCAAAAGGCACCTGGACACCAAGGGAAACTCGTTACATTGCAGACAAAGAATTCCGATCTCCCTACAGCCCCTTTCTTGGGATCCACCTTCTCTCCATCCCTTTTTGGATACTCTTACCCAAGCCTCATCACCCTAGCCCAAGAGACCAGCCAATAAGAATGCCACCACCAGATGCTGACAACCTTGATTAGTCCACAAAAAAGCATACATGTAAATGAGGTCCAAACTGTCCACTGAAAACCACTGAGAAAAATAATCCCTTTTTTTCATCAGGTGTGAGCTGCAAGGATCACCTGCTCAGAGGCACCAAGAAGTGCCCAGCAGGAAGCACAGAGCACAGCTGAGCAGCCAAACACTGGCTAAAGGACAGGGGAAGGGAGATGGGCTTCAGGGTGGATCTGAGTAAGATTTCTCCAGGAGAAATGACTTGTGACTGCAACTGTGAAACTGTGGACTCAGTCTCTTTCTCCTATCAGAGACTGGTTTTGTCAAAACTTTCAGTGCTGTGAGGTTTGTGAGAAATCACAGCTGTGTTGAGAGGGAGCCCTGTGCTATTTCCTGGCCAGGGGACACTGTGGCTACAGGGGAAGAAGACTTTGCCCGGCAGACCCCCGCGGGCCTGCCCTTGGTGGGGAGCTCCAGACTCCAATCTACCCCAGTGGACGTCACCACCTGGAATTACAGTTATTTATGAGGAAACTTCTTCCATTGATGCACACAACCAGCTGCAGGCCCAGCGCCCAGTGCCCGGCTTTCAGTAAGCCCTGATTTCTTGTCCAATGAAATGATAAAAATCTGGGACAATGTGTTCCGAGTTCCAAACCACCAAGTGAAAAACACATTTTGTCCTGCCAGGCTGTCAACGCCAAAAACATGACAACCTCTTTATCCCGGTATTACAGCCTTAGTTTCTTGTTCAGAATGAAGCAGAGCATGCTGTTTTCCTTAATGGCTTTTTTTGAAATTCTAGTAATAACCTGAGTCTCCTTCACCTGTTTTAAACAATATGACCTGGTCCCCAAGCGGCTCCTGAGCTGAGTGGGAAGAGGCGAGTTGCAGACTGCGCTACCGATGAAGATGGTGACAAAGCTTAGTGGTATTTCCAGGTTAGGATCAGGTTAGGAGCCAGAGTCACTGTAGAGATCGCTGAACTGACTTCTGCCCCTATCTGTTAAATCAACCTACCAGTAAGCTCATAATCCTCAGGATTACAGATAATCCTTGTTAAAAAGTTATCATGCATTTACAATCACTTGGTTGCAAGTAACATGGTAAAATCCATGTCAAAAAATTTAAATGGCTAGCTTTCAAAACAACTCAAATTTTATTAGTGTTGTATAGACCCACCCACTCCCCAGCTGGAACAAGATTCAGGAACAATTTTAGAAATAAGCCTGAACATCTGTGGAGCATTGGTAGCTGACTAAAGTTTTTCAAAAGTTCACTGGATTTGGAAACGGTTTCTGGAGCTGACAGCTTAAATGTATTTTGGAGTCTCAGAAAAATCAGGCTGGGTGTTTACCTCATGGTTTTGTTTCTAGGAGACTAAGTAAACAGTCATTAACAAAGGATCTGAGATCATGTGCTTCTGGGAGCAGCAGACACATCTGTTAGAAGCAATTCTGGCCAGGTCCTGTGGTGAGGAGATGGCAAGACTGACCCTTGGGCCAGCAGCCTGCAGGCCCTCGCAAGAGTCAAGTGACCACCAGAAGGCTTGGCCCTCGGCATGTGACGTCAGCAGCTGCACAGAAAGAGACACAAAGCAAAACACAGTGCAAACCCCAGGGCCCCACCATGTGCAGGGAGCAATCCAACCTCTCCCACGCCAGAAAGGAGGAGACAAAGATGCTGCCCACCACCATGGGCACCTGCCAACCTTGCACCCGGTGTCTCTCCCACCAAGGCAGCCACAGAGTCAGCCCACTTCACAGCCTGTCCTCTGCTGTAGGTTCCACAGGGTAAGGAGAGGTCCCAGATCACCTAAGCTTCACCCTGGGCAGCTGGGATAACCAGGGACACCCAGAGACCTACGATGGCCTCACGCAGATAGGAGTTTTCTACTCCTACGGACCCAGAAGCTGATTGTGGAGTGTGATCAGAGTTAAAGTCAGAGGTGAGTCTTCTACCCCTACACGGACCCAGGAGCTGACCGTGGAGCACTGAAGTCACATCTTGCGAACAGCAGATGAGGCGGGGCTGCTGCAGAAGCAGAGGACTGGGAAAGAGCAGGGACTTGGGTGGCACCACATATGACAAATCTATTCCGGGAGGAAGACACTCCTTCTTCCATGGCAACATAGGGCCAGAGCAATTCTCCAAAAGCCATATTCTCTTGGGCTAGTCACCTGGATAGCACCAAGCCTGACCTGCAAACTACCTGTGCAGTAGACTCAGCAGGGTGGTAACTGGTTCAACATCACAAGACTCTGGAAGAGACAGGCCCTAACCTTGATGGCAGTGTGGGAGATGCCCCTTGAGCTCTAGGTCCTGCCTCCCAGAACATTTCCAGGTCACTATGTACCACTGTGTGTCCCTTTGGTCAGTGGCCAGTGGATTCCTGGAACCAGTCAGTAACCTAGCAGGTTATAGCTCACAATCACCAAGGTGCACATCCCACGTTCCGAGAAGACGTCCCATCTCCCTCTGGATGCAGAGCCGCGTGTTCCTCCCCATCCAGCTAAGAAGTCCTCATCAAACTCTCCAGACTGACGCCACCAGCCAAACTGCTGCTCACAGACAGGAGTCAGCGACGAGATTCAGCACAAAACAAAGGACACTGCACTCAAAAAATGTCCTCTCCTACCTTGAACTGCCTATGGGATCACCTCGCTCATTTTCTTCAGTTGGCTCCCCACATCCACAGATCCAACCCACCGAGGATCAAAACGACTCCTGCTTCTGCACTGTGTGTGCTGACTTTTTTCTCACCTCTCTTCTCTAAACGATACAGCAGGATGATGATTCACACAGTGTTTACACTGTCCCAGGTGTCCTAAGTCATCCAGGAATGGTGGGAAGTATATGGTGGGATGTGTGCAAACACCGTGGCACTTTATAGAGGGACAGGACCATCTGCAGACCACGGAACCTGAGGCAGTCCTGCACACAGTCCCTGGTGGACACAAGATGATAGCACCACACCCATCTTCACCCAGCAGCTGTAATTACTCTGAGCGCCTGAACAAATGCTTGTTCCCGACTTGTCCTCCCGGGCAGGACATTCAAGCTTCTCCATTCTCCCTCCTCTGTTTCAGACACCTGGGAAAACAGCCAGGCACCTTCTCACCTGGCAGGCAGGCTGCCTCCCCCAGGCCCTTGAGCGAGCTCCCTGGTAGAAGATCTATGGCTGATTCTTTACCTGTGATTCTTCTGAATCTCAGTCTGTACTGTGGGTAACACCGGCTTCCAGTGATCAGTTACTGTTTTCCACCCCACGGAGAGAAAACCAAGGGACTAAAGAGCTCCAGGCTGCCACTGCATGTGCATCCAAGAGGAGGACAACAGAGAGCAGGGTTGGAGCATCGGCCACTGGCGAGGCTTCCCACTGCATGTCCCCAGCACCAGGCTCCTGGCAAGGCACAGGCTGGCCATCAGCCTAGACAGATTCAGTGTGGCCACAGCCTTGCAATTTTCTGCAAATACCTCACAGTTGGTTAAGGGCCAACAAGAAGCTGGAGAGTCAATTGCTGATGCTCAGGAGGAGACAGCAAAGGCCCATGTCTTCATCGCTTTTCTGACCACTGTGACACAATACCCAATGCCTGCAAATTAACGTTTTCATGATGGGGCATCATTTGTGTCTCACTGGCAGGCAGCTCTGAACCACCGGTGGCACATGCATGACTGTCCCATCAGGTGGTGTGGGACAGTCCCACTGGGTGGTACAAACTCTCTAAGGGGACAGTCATCTGTGTACCACTGGTGGCTCGAGGTGGTGGGGACGTGTTCAAGGCAGAAAGGTTTATTTTGGCTCACATGTACTGCGCGGTTGGCTGCTCTGAGGCAGGATGGAGGGCTGCACACAGGACAGAAAGCAGAGCCAAGGGAAGACCTTCCAGACCACACCCCCAGCCTTCCTCCCTTCAACCAGACTCCGACTTCAGGCATTCAGCTATAAACTCAGCAGTGGACAATCCATGAGCCATAATCCATCATCTCCAAAAGGCCTGAATACAAGTACACAAGGCTTAGGGGAACATCTATATAGACCATAATGCTCCCACTCCACAGGGCCAGGGACCAGGACTGCCCAGGGAGAAGGCCCAGGGGGAACACCTCACCAACTCTGAGGGCACTATGGGTCTGAAGTGTCTCCGAGTGGGTCCCAGTGCTCCCACATGACACCACAGAAGCTATGTGTCTTCCGCTTGACTTTCTCCCAGAGGAGGGATTTAACACCAGGACATGTAATGTGGCGCTTCAGAGGAAGGCCAGATGCACACTGAGCACTAAACCCCCCATGCACGGTGGAGAAACTGGAATGATATGGCCAAAGCATCGCTCCTGATCCAAATTAGCAGCTATTCATAGAGCCCTCGTGGCAACAGCATCACTGCCACCCAGTTCTCTTTCTGGGATGCGAATGACGACTGTGAAATTTCCCACCGAGGTGTCAAGGTCACACATAGGCTGTCATTTCTGTGAGGTTGTGCAGCCAACAGTGCTGGCAAAGTCACAGCATGATGGCCTGAAGGGACAGGGCCAGCACCAGCCGCAAGATTCCCGAGCACACTGTTCACACGTGCACTGCCCAAGGTGAACTGTGGCCTTACACAGAAGCGCACTGGTCCTCAGCCCTGGCACCTGCGATACAACCTGACTTCCCAGCAGGCTTTTTGGAGCTGCAGCTGGTTGAAAAGACATCACACAGGCAGAGGGTGAGCTGTACTGCATGGTGTGTGGCCTGAGGCAGGGCTGGGGCGTGAAGTTTAGAATCCAAAGACACTAAGGATGACAGGGGTCATGGGATTCTCCCTGAGCCTCCTAAAGTAACTGATCCTGTTAAGACCTTGATTTTGGAAGTTTAGCCCCTAGAACAGGAAGAGAATAAACTGTTTTAAATCGTCCCATCAGGGGAAGTCCAGTGGCCCTAGGACTCTGAGACATAATCATACATTACATGTATGCAAATACACACACACACACACACACACACACACACACACACATACACACACACATACACAAATGGGTAGCTGCCTGTACAAACCTGTAGTCTTTGATCTACTTTTACGGGATCACAAACTCCCCACTGAGACACCCATTTTTGCACTAACTGCACACAGATGTTTCCCCCAGAGGTGACTCTTCCTCCACATTGCCCCCAGCAATCTGAGTGTCACTGGTGGGGTTGGCATTGGGACGAAGCACATTTGCCCATTAATTAAACCAGAGGACTGTGTACAGACAAGAGGGTGAGCAGAGAAATCTAACAGGCGACGCTGGGACAGGCAGGTCACACAGCCTTGCCCCAGCACACCTCCTTTCACCGGAAGCAGCAGTCTCAGGAGCCTAAGGAAGTAGGCAGATGTTTACTAGCTGGGTCTTGGTGCTGGGTGATCAGGCATCGGTGGCACCACCCCCTGGAAGGATTAGTGTCACCCTCCTGGGACCCTAGTTAGGTCTCCTAGGGGTTGCTATAAAAGCAAGACAGTCTCCTCCACTGCCCTCAGGATTCCTGTCTCACCACTTGAGCCTTCTCCTGTGTTCCTGCCTTGGCAGTATCCAACATGAGGCCCAAACCAGGGACCAAATAAATGGGGCCATCTGGCCTTGAACTTTCAGCCACAACACTGTGTGAGCTGAGTAAGCCTCCTTTATTTATAAAGTCTGCAGCCTGAGGTATTTTGCTAGAGTCACTGAAGATGGCCTAACACAAGACAAATCAGAAGCAATACCAAGAAATGGAAGCTCAAACCAGACACTGGCCAGGCCCCCAGTCAGCTATCATCAGCTTTGACTCATGCCACCCAACACTGTATGCACATCTGGGTGACAACTCTGTAACTTGCATCCCAACTTCAGAATGTTCTAACACACACCACCCCAATTCAGGCATGCACAGGCAATGTGTTATGCTGGTTCATGAGACAAAAACTGGAAGCCCTGCTGAGCAGCAGCAGCTCCCTACCAGACAAGAGGCTTGAGGACAGTAAGAGGAGGCACAGGGGAATCTGGCTCTCCTCATTCATGCCCTTTCCAGCCAGCCCCAGTTCCCACTGTCAAGAGATAGGACCAAGGTCACAGGTAATATGAGAGGGACGCCAGTGCCCTGCTGTAAGGAAGAGGAGAAAGAGGGTCGTGGCCTGCCTAGATATAGACAGAATAGGTGGCAACCACAGGAAAACACAGGTCTGAAGGGCTGAAGGGCCTCAGGCTCATGGGGTACCTCTGTGACCTTGATGCATCCCTTGGGTGCACCTGGGCATGGTACTGGCACCTGGGCATGGTACTGGCAACTCCCTGTTGACTGGAGTCAAGAGGCCAGGGGACAACTGGCCTGAAAGTGCAAGGGGAGAACCAGAAAATCCCTTTCCAGATCCCCAAGCCTATGGCCAGAACCCCCGGATGGCATGAGAGGAAGCCTGCAGGGGAAGAAAAGGACTTTTGAAAACCACGTGTACCCTCTGAAATTCCAGTTTAATGAAAGGTATCACTTAAAAAAAAAATTCAAGAAGTGGGGCTGTTAGTGATCACAGTTAGGTCACCCCACTGGATACAGTTTTCACTGTTGTTGTGGAACTAAGACCAATGGTCCCTTGTTGAACAAAACACAAGGGCCCATTATGCAGTGCAGAGAAACTACAGTTCAATACAAACATGATGGGACCAATAGGACAGCCAAAGGGAAAGAGCAGAAGCCACGAGAGTGGCCCAACAGCAACTGGAGGAAAGTGCTCTCGAGGAAGACATGGTCCTGGCCATTCCCCTAGCAGGACTCCCACCCAGCCTCTGAGGTCTGGGGCACAAGCACAGGGCCACACCTAGAACTCTGGTAACCCCAGACCAAAGGCTGGAAAGCATGAGGGGCTCTGAGGCACATTTCCTTTCCCAATGGCTGGGGAGCCGCAGACGCTCAGTGGCTGATTTATTACTGCCCCCACTGGGAGCCCCAACATGTAAGTGAAAACCTCGGACAGCAACTGGACAAGACCATGGAGGTATAATCAAGTCGGGTGACTACCACTCACACTCAGACCCAAGGGACAAATAAACACACATGCCCAGCCCAGGGACAGGTCCCGGAAAAGAACAAGAAGGACGGGGAGATGCTAGCCTTTCTCACATCGCCATACCCTGGGAGATCTGAGCACCTGCTTCTCTGCTCATGGACAGCCTTGCTGCTCCCCGTGTGTGCCCACACACAGTCTCTGTGCTGACTCTCTTGTCTTCCTAAGCCATGTGCCATGGGGAGAACTTAAAAAGTGGGCCTTTTTCTGACATGGCTGCCACAAGTTCTGCAGATGTGACTGCAAAATTCCGCAGCATGGTGTGGGTGCCCTGGGCAGAGCCCCTCGAACTCTCCCCTCTCTGCAGGGACCTGCAGTGGCCAGGACGAGCGTTAAGTGCTAGAACATGTTACAAGGGACACAGGAAGCTACTTACAACTACTGCTCGAAAGACATCTAAGGGACAAAACAGGATGGAATGGTAAACTTAAAAAAAAGGTAAAAATGAAACAAAATAGGATGAGACACAGAACAGGAAGGGAAGGGAAGGCTACAGTACAGAGCTGTGTCTCTCCTCTCTCTCCAAAACAAGACAAGCGCTGCCATGAAGAAAATGTATAATTACCTGCATCCATATCTGCAAAGAATGGAACAGCCAGTAAGAAAAGGAAGGAACCAGAAATTCAGTGTCTCAGAATTGGATTGAAAAGGTTACATGGAGAGAAAATATAATTTAGAAAACTGCCTGGGAACTACACCTTCACTAAGGAGCTAGGTGGTTTCCTATCATTATTATATTTAAAGCAAAAAATAAAATATGGGTATGTTAACGGAAGAAGTAAATGTCTTATGGCAAAAGAAATACCTAACTCACATGCAAAATGATCATTAAATGTTCATAATACAATATAAGAGGGAAACATACTCAAACATATGGCGGTGATAATCTGGAATTCTTATCTAGAAAAGCTTCTATCCATGGCTAAGCAATGTTGTGTATAAACTCAATATTCAATCAGGTGAAACATCCAACCAATATTTAGGAGTAACAGTGGACTAACATTGGAAAGGACAGAACCATCAGATAGGAAATAAATTCAACAGCACTTCATGGTTCCACTCTCTTGTTCCAAATGCCAGGGCGAATGTAATTGGTTTGCTACAATTCCTACAGAACCACAATGCACTTAAAAGATTTGTACTGCTTAGTATGTTTCATTACTCTCTTGGCAAATGATACCTCGAAGCAATGACTCAGGATATGCTAATACAAAATGTAAGAGCCTAAACTCTCCTAAGCTGTGACTCACTGCCTGCAATGCAGCATACCTTCCGGAGACTCCTCCTGGACGTATGTGCCCGTCAGGTACCGGTGCACCAGGGCCGACTTGCCGCTGGCCAAGTTACCCACAATTCCCTGCAGCAAAGAAATGGACAAACGTTAAGGGTCATTAAGTCACGGTTTGGCGTTCTGCACACAGAGGGGTGAAAATATCCGGTAACCCCAAACACGATCATAACCAAATGTCTGTGCCATGGCCAACAAGCTCGTTAAATCCTGTGGGACAAGAAGGAATCCAACACTGCTGTCACCTAGCTACTCATCAGCCTCCAGAATGGTGTGGGGAAAAAGCCTGCTGTTCATACGCCACCCGGTTTATGAACTCTTGCTGCAGTAGCTAGTGCAGACTAGAATACTCAGTGCCACAGCCACAATTGGTGACGCCCCTGTACCCCACTGACCGCCTGGGATTTGGGGCTATAGGGCTGCCTTCCTTCAATGCCGATGACTCCATATGATCTGAGTCTCTGTTCTGTCTTGCTTTTCACCCCAGCACAGCACGCAGCCTGAAGAGCCCTGCGCGGCACAGGAGGAGCGAAGAAGTGAACGAATGAGCAGTGCTCGTGGGTCTCTGGGGCGAGAGGCAGGCACAGACCCAGACCACGGGGACAGATCCTACAGAACTCCGCTTCCCGTCCGGATTCAACTATTATCTCTCACCTGCGGCCTCTGTAACTTGAGAATATCCTCCTCATAATTACTCTTCCACTCAAGGGCAAGTGCTGTTTGCCAGCTTCATGCTGAGAAAATCCAAAACAATATGCCACAGAATTAAATTTTTAATTAAGATGAGTCTCTCTACCCCGAGGAAAGAAACGCTCCAAGTTGAGCTCTGCTCAGCCTCACTTTCCGGGCAGACAGATCTCCTGTTCTTTCATGGGCTGCTGGGTAAGGAGCAGGCCCAACCCGCAGCAGGACCACATTGGTCCTTGCCTGACGCGGGTGGTATTTGGTCTGCACAACCATCCTGCAGACATCACGGGTGCGACTTTGGAGTGGAACCAGTAGAAAGCAACAGCTGAGTGTCGGAAGGAAAGAAGAGCGGCAGGGAAAGGCTCATCAGGCTACAATGCCCAACTGGGAAGCTGAGGGCCTGCTGCTCGAGACAGCCAGAGATTAGGGAATCGATCGAGTCTGGGCCAAAGGGCTTTGTCAGAGAAACGAGGCATTTGCATGATGAGAAAGCTGTGTGCCAGGCAGGAGTTTGTCACCCGTGACCCCGCACTGTTTGTGCAGGCTCCGAATGATCCAAGCCATGCGCTCTGATTCCTTGCCTTGAAGGAAGGAAAAGCAAGGCTCTGGTGCGCCACACGTCTGCATTTACCTGGTAACCATGAGTTTGCTGAAAAGGAAATGGAGCCTTTTAGTCCGACTCTCAGGTGGGAGCTCAAGGAAAACAAGAGTGGGCTCTGGTCTGTTTACGCTTTCCACTCACACGCAAGCATGAAGCCATTGCTGCCTGGCACAGATCTGCAGCCCCAGAACCAACTGGTCTCAGATGATCGGACCACAACACAACTTCACAGAACCTCAGGCATGGTACTACCACTGTCTCGAGGAGAGCACACATTGAACTGTGTTCTCTGACAGATTCCCAAAGATCCGCTGCAAAACGTAAATAAAGGGCCCATTGGAGGCCTGCCATTACATCATCCGTGGCTGAGCCCAAGAAGCAGAGCTGGGGTCCTAAGGCGCTGACTGAAGGAGCCACCTGTCTAGGGCACTGCTCCAGACAATTGCAGCCCTGTGAGGACTCGGAGGCTGCCTGGCACAACAATGAGCGCTTCTTCAGACTGCAAGCCTCAGCGGCACACAAGGGACCTGAGGAGGTACCAAGGCGGGTATGCAGGGTCACAACAGTGCTGGTCATCCTGCCAGGTGATGGGGGCTGGGAGGGGGCTGGACTCACCCTGCAGCCACAGACCAGCACCTGGCCGGAGACACAGAGCCAATCTTGGCCATGGACCTGTCTTGAGAAAGTTACCTCCTGGGGATGAATGGAGGCCCACCCTTCGGCCCCTCCCCACGGCACCTCCCTTGTGCCTGCACTCTGTACTCTAGATAACGACGTGCTTTGCAAAGACCAGTGGAAAAGCAGGGTTTTGGTAGCTAATTATTATGAGCTGGCAGGGGAACACATAGGTCTCTTGGGTGGGCTCTTAGGAGGGTGGTCCCTACCTGATGGACACAGGCAGACTATGATGTTTAACTCTGACATGTCAACTCCACTGGATTAAGAAATGCCTAGCACACTGGCAGCCCATGCTCCTGGGGGTATCTGCTGGGGGCGTGGGGTGGCTGGAGATGTGGCCTTGGGATCTAGGTCTAGTCCTCTGCTCTGCTCCGCCACACCCATGTACTGTGATGTTTCTGCCTTGGAGCCAGCTAACTATGGACTGAATCCCTCAGAACCATAAAATTAACCTTCTATCCTTTAAACCATGAGCATATTATGTCCAATAGTAGGAACACTGGCTAAAAGCCTGCAGTGCCACAGCCGCCTCTGATGTTTTAACTTAAACAGAAACTCAGTATCTCAATCAAAAAATGTACATTTCAGTCCTAGACAGCCACATCAGCACTTATGTCAATCATTCAACAGGTATTTTGGGAAAGTCCCTAATGTGCTAGGGACTGTAGTAACAGAACACACAGAAGAAAGGGCAAGTGGCAGTCTGGAGGTTAGTCCTGGGGAATCCTGGGCTTCTAACCAGGGTCAGACACCCGATCAGAAGGATGCTTTATCTCCTGTGAGAAGAAGACACCTGCTGGCAGGTGCTACAGAAAAGGGGAGGAAGGGAAACAGAGGCGAGGACTCCAAGCATGGCATCCAGGGACAGCGGGGCGGGGGGACGACTGACACACAGGAGAGGAAACACAGGCACCTCCCACACACTGGTCTTTATTTCTTAAATTTGAAAACATGCATTTTTTGTGGTAACAACTCCTATATGCTCTCTTTAAAGACCCTGAAGCTCTTTCCTGCTGCACTTCCTGTCTGAGACCCCTGAAGGGTCCTGTGATAGTTGATACATTGAGAAGTTTAAGCAACTCAGCAGGGAGCCCAGGTCCTCACTTTATAAACATCCTCAGCCATGCAAGAGGAGGGCACAGGGATGGTTTGAGTGTTCTACCAGCTCTGGGGTGGGGGAGTGGCTGGCTTATAATATAAAGGAGGAGAAGAGGATGGCTCTCTCCAGTTCTTTTGCTCTTGCTGCTTTTGCTGTCTTCTGCCATCCTAAAGTGTTGCCCCTGTGTCATGTGTCACTCTGCCTTGGAGCTAGCTGATTTCCTTCGTTCATTTTGAGTGTTAGGTATTTTGTCTCAGCAACGAGAGAAAAGAACCCAGGACACACCCTGCCCCCACCTTCAAGCACTCTCTGAAGTTATGCTCAGTGAGAAAGGTCCAAGGGACTTGGGAGAAATAGCAAATGCAGCAGACTGAGAAGGCGGAGCAGAAGCCACACGCGCAGGAACTTTCCAGCCACCCCTCCACAGTCAGAGCTCACCACCTGACAGGCGGTACTGCGTGTGTTACACATGCACACCCATAGGCCCTGTATCTTGTGACAGACACATGGTATAGTCTTACTTGTCTCATTGCTAAGACAAAATACTTGGCACCCAAAGTTAACACAGTCCGTAGAGGCTTCAGTTCACAGTCAGGTGGCTCCAAGGCAGGGTGGCTTGGCAGAGGCGATCACACAGGAGAAACAGGTGAGAGCAAGCAAGGGGCTTCGGTAGCTTCCCCTTTCATAGTCTATCTGGGCTACTGGGATTAGAGCAGCTCCAAATCATTAATGGACTGATTCAGCAATCACATCCCCCTAATCCTAGCATCACACACTCTAGATCCAGGCCCTTCTGAAAAAGCCCGACCTATGACTGCAAGAGGCTTGTGGGAACATACAGGTACAAGCTGTAACAATTACTTAAAAAGTGGACTTGCCCCTTCCTTCCATCCTGAGGAATGGGATATGTGTGAAGCAGGCTTCCAGAGGTGACCATCACAGGCTTCTTCCACATAAGCCAATCACGTTAGCTAATCTCGACTATCAACTTGATTGGGTTGAGAAACACCCAGGAAATCAGTCAAGGGCACTTCTGGGTGTGGCTGTCGATACTTTTAGATACAATGAGATCTAACTTTATCACCAGATCAATTTGCCAATGGGATCAGAATTTGATGGCATTATTGAGAGTTGGTGGATAGGACCTCGTGGAAAGGAACAGATCACAGGTGCATGGTGTGGGACATAATACCTGGTCCCCAGCCATTTTCTATCTGGCTTTCTCTTCCTCCTTCCTGGGTGTCATAAGCTGCAAGGCTTTGCTGATGGCACCACATCCCTCCATTATGATGCTCTGCCTCATCTCAATCCACAGCAACAGAACTAGCTGACCATAGACTAACACCTCTGGAACCATAAGCCAACATAATAAACCCTTTCTCACCTAAATTAGTACTCTCAGGTATTACATCACAGCAACACAAAGCAGACGAACACATAGATCTAACATTTTACTCCACTGAAAGGGTAAAGTTTACAGTAAACCACAAAACTCTTTCCTTTTTTGCCAATGTTTCATAATACAGTAAAGACAACTTTTTAAGAACAATGAATAGCAAAGCTCACAGGCTCACTGGAGAGCTCCTTGTGTTGCCCTGCTGAGAACAGATAAACCTACAGTGGTGTGTGTGCCTGCACATATGGGAAAGAAAGAAGAGTGGGTGCTGAAGGCTTTGCAATACACCCAAACACGAATCTGCTGGGTGGCGGCTGGGGCTGGGGCTGGCACACTTGGGGCCCCAGCCTCCAATCACCAGGGACATGTGACCCTTCACAGGGACACACCTCAATGCACACCCCCTGCCTCTGCACATCCAGGTTGGCCGAGGTGCAGCCTCCTCCCTTCCCCCCAGCAAGGACAACGCACAAGGCTGGAAGGAGTCACTCACCACTTTGAGCTCTGGCACAGATCGACTCAATGTCCATTCCTGGCTATTCACGAAGGCATCTGAAAAAGAGGAGGCAAAAAGCAAAGTTAACCATTGTGACTCACTCAAAAGCAAGTTCAGGTGCCCCACCATGTCATTCTCAACAGGAGGGACATGGAAGGCAATGCAGACCAGCCCTTCTGTGCCACTCTCAGCCCCTCTAGAAAAGTTCCAACTAGTACAAATTTGAGCAGCTCAGAGGGCAGAGGCCACTTGTATTATATAACACAAACCCAGGGCCAGCAACTCTGCAGGTCTCCGGCACCTTTTCCTTCTCCCCCACTCAACTACAGGCAAGTCTTCCCGGTATACACAACTGGAAGACATCCTAACTGCACAGCTCACGGTGTAGAGATGTTTCCACAGCTCCTGGCACTTGTGGAACTGACCCTGAATCAGTCAGCTTTTGTTCTTTATTCAGTGTGCTAAAATTGTCACACTTCTGAAACTGTACCAAGAACAGGCATGTATATGAGCAGCCAGGCAGGCCAGGAACACATGGTCAACAGGACAAAAGTGGCATGGACAGACAGCCAGACTGTGGACCAGATGCTACTGGTCCAACAACTTGGGGAAGGGTGGCTCAAGGGAAGAGTGGCTGGGAGGCTCAGGAGGACCTGGTTGGCGTAAGAAGCCAAAGACACGAGGCTGATGAAAAGATCTTGAGGGAAGCCGGCAGGACTGTGTTAGACAGCAGAGATGCTGAGCTCCTAGGGAATAAAGCACATGTCCAGAGTACAGATGGCAGGGCAGAGGCTGGTCTATAGGCTCTGGGAGCAGAAGTCCTGAGGAGAATGCCTGGGCAGGAATGGACACCAAAGACTGACATCCAAGTCATGCTCCCTGCAGAGGCAGGTAAGATGGGGGCTGAAACCACAGGGTACCACTCAAACCTTGCAACTGGACATCCACACTTCAGCCATCCTAACTCTGCACAGGTATAGATGTCACCTGTGACCCTTAGAAGCCTGCGCCATGACAGCCCAAGCCTGATGCCCATCAGCACAAAGTAAATGGCAACCAACCCTGGTACTTAACTACATCACTGTCTAGGTGGTAAAGCCTTATGTATGCCATCAACTGCTCTTTCAGGCCAATGAGAATGTGGCCTTACATAACCGGTGGAGAAGGGCACAGTGCAAGATGACAGAAGATACTTGACAGGGGTGTTCCCAGTGCACACACCACATCACCAGCACTCAGTCACCGCTGCTGTACTTCCAGCAAAGCCCAATACTGGTTAAGTAAATCTGGGTAAACTCACACGTAAATACTAACTGGCCAATAAAAATGACAGAGGCCTCAATATACAGAATGCACCCCAGTACCCCAAAGCTCTCAAAGGTGATGAGAGGAAGGTGCACAACAGACACACACAGGACCTAATGCAAGGCAGTGTATGGTGTGTGTGTGTGTGTGTGTGTGTGTGTAAAATACATGCATATTCATGCTGTGACTTTTTGGGAGGTTTAAGAGCTTAGCAGCAGCTGACTTAGGTTTGGGGCCTATGTGGCAAAATTCCTTTCACCACTCTTATAGTCAAAATTCTTTCACCACTCAGATACCATCTGGCAGGTAAAAACCTATATAGTTTTTCGTGTGACTCTTAATAGTAAGACAGACGCAAAAGCTTGTTTCTTACGGCACAGCTGATTCTAACACAGGCATCACACTCTTAGATTACACTTACCACGAACATATTCATTATGTCTTAAGCAAGGCTCCATTAAACACAGACACATCATATAAATACTGGAGCACAGTGTGGCATCTCACATATTTCCTCAGTCAAAAGTAATATACTTTTTCTTTGTGGTGGCTTTATTAATAAAATATATTCCTGACACAGAAACAAACCTCACTTTACATAAAACCATTTATATAATAGACTTTCACCAACTCCCTTCTTGCCCTCCATGAGGACTGGCCCTCAATGACCGGAGTCTCTGGTGGTGGTGGCAGTGAGACCCCTGCATGGGGACTCATGGTGTCAGTCAGTGCAGGAAGGGGCCCGGGCCAGACTGACTGCTCATCTCACTGAGCTCAGGTGCTGCAAAACATACAAGGGTCTACCTGCTCTGAGACACACCTGGTCACAAGTGTGGATAGCTGCACATGGCTGGCAAGACTGCAAAGCCACAGAAGATGGCCCTCATGTCCCAAACTGTTCGGTGTCCCCTCAAATGCCCACTTGGGAAGAATGAGCTGAAGGCGCCGCCCTCAGGAGTCTGGTGCAAATGCCACCGGATGGGGATTAAAATGACACACAGACAGCCACTGGCTGACTGTTTCCAGCCTGCGGGACAGACAAAAACTCCCTGCGTGCTGGTGGGTGTGAGGGCAGGGCTGCAAGCTGCCTGCTTGGCACCATGGGCATCCACAGGGCAAGTTAGGAGTAGAAGGTGTTTCATCATTTTGCGCTGTTAACACGACGATATTAGTTCCAGTTATACTTGCATTTGTATGCTGCCAGCCAGGCTAGGCAATGCCCCTACCTCTGGACACCAGCCTTGTTAAATCAGAGCACTGATCTCTCCAAGAACCCCTAGGTTAGGAGGCGTGGAGTGATGGAACCTCTACCTGGAGTCAAACCCCAGCTCCTGGTTCCCTTTACTGGAGAGACAAGGAAAATCAGACTGAACGCCGGAAGACACTTTCTCCACTGGAAAGACTGATTCAGCCCTGGTTTTTGAAAGGTTTTTGCAGCAGTAGAAATTATGGCAGTGGTCGAACGGGGCGGAAGGCCAAAGCAGGAATGCCTACCACTTCCTGCTTCTTCCCCAGCTCCTCCATTTCCTTGTCACATGGTGTTGAGTGGCTGTTTTATAGCCAATCATCCTTTAGACTTAAAGCTATACACTTACCCAAGATAAAAACCAGAAGTCTTGTGACTGGGGAGGAGATAGATACCTTCCACTGTGGGCCAGATCCCAAGACAAAAGGCTAAACTTGACCCTCAAACCCCACAGGGAAACCTTCTTAATATGGATTTTCATGTTTTCAACAACAGAAATAAAAATCAAAAGGAAAAATAACAATCTGATCTTTTAGCAGTGGCACTTGGGAGCTCTGAGACAGGTAAACTGACACAAGGTGGAGCTGCCTGAGCCCCTCCCAGACCATGCTTCAAGTGCAACAAAAAAGGACACTGGGCAAGAGAGTGCCCAAGCCCGGCATTCTTCTGGGGCCTCCCCCCTACTGCAATCTCAAGGGCCATTGGAAGAGGTACTGTCCTAGCCACCAGCAAGCGGGTAAGCCACCCTCTAACTCCTTGCCCTCATAGGAGATCTCATCACGGCCGGATTCATCGCTGACTGATCTACTCGGACTTCCTGCTGAAGACAATGGGGCTCAGGGTCCACAGCCCCGCATTAAGGTGTCCTTTTCAGAGCCCCAAGTCCCACTAGAGGTCTCAGGTAAGACATTCTCTGTATTTGTAGACATAGAGGCCATGTATAGTGTTCTTCCTGAGTTTTCAGGCTGCTATATATTAAGTCCTCTGTCTCTATAGTGGGTGTTGATGGTTAACCTACATAGTCATGCAGGTTCCAGACTCACATCTTCTCTGGTTGAGCCCATAGTTTGAGATACCTCCAATATCACCTGCACTACTCATGCCATGCCCATTTTAATTCGTCTCAGGAATCCTCCAATTTTTCCTTGTGTTCCCCAACATCCCATAACTCCCAAACATTTACAGGGACTTAACCCTATAATTAAATGCCTTTTAGACAATAGTTTTCTTAAACCTACCCATTCACCCTATAATACTCCCATTCTCCTGGTACTCAAGCCTGATGGGTTTTATCGTCTAGTGCAGGACCTTGGAGTAATCAATAGTGACATTACCCCAATCCACCCAGTGGTGTCAAACCATTATACCATGCTCTCTCATATCCCTCCCTCCACCACTCGCTTTACAGTCATAGATCTTAAAAATGCCTATTTATTCCTTTGTATTTATGCAGACTGACCCAGACATCCTGAGGTCTCAACAACTTACACCTCTCCTCGGGGACACATAACACCTCCTTCTTTTCCTATTCATCAGTTTCTCAAACACAACCCTGGTCAGGACTGGAAGGTAGATTTTACACACATGCCCTGCCACAAATCTCTCAAAGATCTTCTCATCTTTGTTTGTACTTTTTCAGGATAGATAAAAGCCTTTCCCACAACCAGGGAGACTACTGATATACTTACTGAAGTCCTGTTATAGGAAATCATCCCAAGGACTACAACCAAGGTGGAGTGGCCCCTACCTAGGTCTTCTTGGCAACTCCAACAGTGGTCAAAGTTGCTGGACTGCCATCCTGGTTCCACATAACTCAAGTTAAGCAGTGCTCTCCCAGCCCTAAATCTAACCATCCTGAGTGGTCATCTCATCTTCTATTGCCCACCCATCTCCATCTCACCAAGGCCTCACAGCCACAACTCTCAGGCTAAGTCATTTTTGTTATCCAATTTGGTTCCTAATTCCTTATACTCAATTAATTACCTTTTTACAGCAGGTCTCTTCAATAGTCTTTCCTAAAGACTCCCACATCATGCATAAGATCACCTTCATGTTGTTCTACATGACAACTGTCTTAGTTCTCTCTATCCTCAGCTGTTTACTCAAACATGAGATCCCTGTGGGCCTAGGCTCTTATCTCTCTTATAGTGACACAGCCATGGCCATCCCCACCCCTCTTATTCTTTCCAGCTCAACTCCTGGACCAGAGACAAGCCCTACCTACCTACACTTTTAACTGTTACTCTTTCAGACAGGGGAATAATCACCTCTCATAACTTCACTCCTCCTAACCCCACACTTTGTTTTTCAGAATCCTACTCACCGTGGCAATGATTCTACCTCAACATGGTCCTGATAAAATGACATCTAAATCAAAGGCACCTCTCCTTCTACCTCTCCTGGGTCCTTAACTTTGATAGTGGCCTGCCTCCTCATGGCACTTTGTCTGTTTGTTTTTCCAGTCTAACATGCAGGCATTCACCAACGATAAAGTTATCCTGGCTAAATCATCTGACACCAGCTTCTGCATGGGCGTCAACCATCATCTAGTCAACCTTCCTAAACCCCAATAAGGCACCCCCTTTCAGTAAGAAGGAGTTGAGAGAGACTTTGCCCTTTTCCTAACAATACAAAGACAGGAATGAAAGGTTCTTGCTCAGTAGAAATTATGGCAGTGGTCTCACGAGGCGGAAGGCCTAAGCAGGACCACCTACCATGCTGCTTCTTCCCCAGCTCCTGTCTGCGCGTGAAGAAAATTCCAATCAGCTGCTCATGCGTCAGCAATGCCCACCCTAAGTGCCACCCCAGTCAGAAATTATATGTATATCCCATGCCCCTCCCACCTTTCTGGCAGAGAAAGCCAGGCCCCACCAGCCATGAAGGTCTCTCCACATCCTCAGAATAAAGGCTATTTTTTACTTTATATTCTCTCTTTCATCACACTGAAAACTCTTTCAGTTTTATGGACAAAGGAACCAAAACACCAAACGTTGAAGGAAAACACCAAGTCCCTACTGTCAAATTCATCCTGGTCACAGCACATTAGCATTTCAGAATTGGGGAATGTCAAACCGCACAGCCACATCTTACCCCATGACAGGGCTGGGGCCAGAAGCGATGTATGCTCAGCGACAGCAGAGTGAAGCCAAAGTATAGTGTGAGGCTGGTTTCCGTATTTACTGCAGTGCTAGAGAGTTCACTGACTGGTGGATGGATCGTGGTGCTGGATAGCAGACCCCGGTCCCCATGTACCCTGCGGCAAGTGCTCTGTCACTAAGCTACAGCCCCAGTCCTTAATTCCTTTTTACAGTTTCAGTTAGTGGAGGAGTCACTATGCCCTGAACTCCAGGCTGGGTGTGTAACACTGCACCCTAGTCCTTTCTTTGTGTCTAACAAATGCACAACTGATGATAAACACTAAGGCCATGGGTGGAGGTACAAGGCCATGAGGGCCACCACACTCCAGATGAGCAGACCACAGGGCCAGCAGCTGCAGCACCTTGAGGACAGCAGCTGCCATGCCCAGCAGGGGACGTCAAGCACTACCACCAGGGCTGCCTGATCTAGAACTGCAGCAGTGCCATGGACTGACTCCACGCACAGCAGACCACTGTCCTACACTCACACCTGGCCACCCCTCCCAACTCTGACCCACCTCCCCCCCCCAACTCTGTTACAAAGGAAGCCAAAGGGCCTTGGACCTTCCCTGATGGAAGTACAGCACACAGATCTGACATAGGCAGAAAACCAAACCCTAGTGGAACAGCACAGACCAATTCAGGAACCAGTGGAAGCCACGCTGGGCCCCAGGTCAGCAGGTCCAGCCTGCCCTATCCTCCCGGTGGCACTGCACCAGGACTAGCACTGTCATCTCCTACTGGTGGCAGAGGCAGCAGAAGCCTGAGGTGCCTCAGGCATCCCAGAATCCCCACCCTATCCTTTAAGGAGAGTTGAAGCACCTCTCTCTAGAGCACAAGCTTCTTTCCCAGTCTCTCAGGAGACAGAGCAGGGACAGGCAGCCAGCTGAGCTGCTGGCACTTGAGGTTCCCAGGGCCACCCCTGCCCTACAGACTTTGAGACAAGATCCGTGATGCTCAAATACACTCTGATGTTGACAGATGAGAAAGCAGTCCTGGGACCATGCAGGGCCAAAAACTGCAGCAAAACAAAAATAAACACCAACTAGCCATAGTTTTAGGTTCACTCTCAGGAGAGTTGCTCCTGTGTTCACAGCCCGGACTTTAAAATTCCCCAGTTCCCTGTACTCTCTGCTGACAACCGCCTCAGGGTACTGATGGCAAGCTGCTTCAGACCCAGTGCAGCTCTAGGCTCCTAATCTAACCAAGCTATTTCTAGAACTACTCCTAGGCAGAATCACACATTTTTTCAGGAAATTTAAGGACCTTGTTATACTACAGAGAAAATATGGGTTCTGATCTGAAAAAAAAACCAGACGTGTTCGTTTTCTGGATTGGAACAAAGGGCAGAAGCATCTGGGACCATGGAGGATGCATGCCCAACCCCCAATGCTTAGCCATCTACCTCCCTTTGGCCCAAGGGGAAGCCAGATAGTTCCCAAACTCCTGCACAGACAGTGTATAAGAGCAGAAATGTCCCTGCGCACAGTTGGACCAGGCAACACAGCTCTGCACTGGACACAAAGTCCAGCTTCACAGCACCTCCTCCACCTCCTTTCCCTAATGTATCAAAAACCAAGGCAGGCACACACCTGTCATCGTAGGACACTGGGATGCGGAGGCAGGAGGATCCCAAGTCAAGTCCAGCCTGGGCAGTTCAGCAACTAGGGCAATTCAGCAGGAAGGGAAAGCAGCTCAATGCAAGGTGCGGGACTCAACCCAGGCAGGCAAACAGGAGAAAGAAACCATCCAAAATTCAAGCCCTGAAATCGGTGAGATTTTGCAAGGTGTGAAAAACTATCCTATTTTCCAGCATCTCCTTCCCATAGCAAGACTTAACTGCCTTCTGGTTCTAGGAGTAAACCGGACCAAGAGGCGAAATTCTATAGTGGGGTGGCCCGTGCAGTGGCCCCATTTTTGTCTAAGCTTGCACTGAGGATTCCACTCACAGGGTCAGTTGTCCAGTACCACCTTCTTGCCAAAAATAAGAATTACATAGAAATGGACAGGAATCTGCCGGGATAATAAAGTATGATTCGTTTATCAGGGACAATGTTACTAACACTTGATGGGGGGTTGGTATTATTAATAAAAAGGGAGATGTGTGTTACTTCTCTCTGGTTCTCTGCCCTCTCCCAGAGTACCCCTGGTCACTGATTCTCTAAAAGAGAGCGTCAAAGGTTTTCCAAGACCACAGGAAGTACAAGGAGTAAAAACACAATCACATCTCTTCACAGTACAGACAGACAGTGCAGTTTTCCCATTGCCACTTACAGGGTCTTGTGGATAAATGATGCCAGTAACTAACTTCAATAGGCAAAGTTCCATAAGCACCCGAGAGGGAAACCTGCCCACCCTGTGTAGGACTTTCCCACAGGACACAGAAAGAGAAACGGGGCCTCACTAACTTTGAGTGGACGCACAGAGAAATAGTGGACAGTGACTAAACAGGGGGACCTAACCATCATTTCACGAGAGCACCCTGTGCCGGATCGTGAAGTCCCACCACAGCCACCCCTGGGGCTCAGGTACATGGTGCGGTTCCCTTGGGAAGGACTCGGTAACAGTTCCAGGTCTAACTCCTTCCTTGCACCTGCCTGGGTTCATCTGGATACCCAAGGACTCTGGCTTGCCACAGAGGGGCACAGGAAATTGGAGCCCTGAAATCTGCATTTTTAAGAAGCCTCACTAGGCTCCTCAGCTCCCACTTTTTGATGTGACATCTTTCACTGTCACAAGTGGGTGATGTGGATGTGAAACATGACGCCAGCAACATCTCAGATCTAGGATTAGAAGCGCACAGGTGGGCCTTACAGGTGGGTCTGGGATTACTGGGACTAAGGGCTCGAAACACTGACCAAGGCTCAGAGCTCTGCTCCTGCCACTAGGCCCCACCATCACCACCAGGACCACCAAGAGGCACCACCAAGAGGTGGCAGGGAGGAGTAGGGACGAGCTGACTTCACCCTCGATCATCTTGCTGGTGTCGCAGGCACCTGGTTTCCTTGCTGTCTCTCCCTCCTGGGGGTTCCTGGGGTTTCAAAGCAGACAAGACCACTACAGGGCCAGGGAAGGACCCACTGACCCACAATGCAAGCCCACTTACTGCCTCTGAGTGCAACTGAAGAGCAAGGCTCCTTCCTGATGCCCCATTTCCGGGGTGATGCTGCCTCATGGGGGACATGAGTGTGTGCCCCCTGAATTCACTACTAGGCTGGAGCCACTGATGACAGTGAGACATGTGTGGACTTAAGTAAAACAAAGACAGACACTGATGCAGTACGCACACCATGGAACAGAGAAAGCGCAGGCATTGGGACTCCCAATCTGCAAAAGGAGCAAAATGAGCTAAAAGGAATCGCTGCAGGCTTCGCCTGTGGTGGACAACTGGGGGACGGCATGGAAGGTGCAGCTGAACTGACTCAGTGGGTGCTGGGCGCAGAACGCCCGCCTGAGGATCTCTGCCAACAGCATAAAAGGAGAACTGGAGGGGAAGATGGGGTGCTGTCAATCCTCATAAAGACGACTGTCACACTGGCTTTCCTGATATGAACCTGGCTATTATGGTTGCAGGAGTTCGGGGCCTCACTGTCACTGAGGATGGCTGTGGTATTTCTTGGGAGAGCTCTGGTCCTTACTTTGAGCATCACTTCCTGGCTCCAGTGCAGATCCCTCGCCTGCTGGTACAGATCCTTTACTCCACTGGCGCAAACTTTCCATCTTCCACCACTGACCTTTGGGCCTTCCCAGTGCAGATCTTTGATACAGACTTGCATGGGACACTGTCCTGGGCTCTAGGTCTTTCTTCGGCTGGACTTACGCAGGACATGGCATGGGGTTCTTGGCTGGATTCCTTGGGTTTCAGTGTGTGGACAGATCTCCTGAATTCTTGCATTTAACTTTTTGGTTGAATATTATAGAATAATCCTGTATATTATGGGTTCTGCATTAATCCCTTTCCCTCACAAACCCCTACAACATATCCCAGACCCATTTTTAAGGACACTCAACCGTGCGCCAGAGCCACGTGTTCAAAACTGCCAGATGATGATCATTTCACAACTCCAGCTACAGCAACATGGTGGTGTGATTCCTGCCACATCAGAAATTCAGCAGGGTCCTGCAATAACCATCTCCACTCCTCCAGGGGCCCAGCTCAGCGCAGCACAGCAGAATTAGGAGCAGAGTGAGGAAGGAAGACAGAGGCCTCACCTGTAGCGCCTGCTGTTAACAGCTCACCAAGGAGAGCTGAAACCTCATCTTCCAGATATTAAAACAGCCATCATCAGGCTGGTGGACTGGGGGACTCTTGCTTCCCTTTCCGGATTATGAATCAGAAGCACAGCGGGGAGCTGCAATGCAATTAGAGGAGGAGAAGAGAGGAGGGGGAGGAGGAGCAGGGAGAGAAGGTAGGGGGAGAAGGAGAGGAGTGAGAAGGGAGAGAGGGAGGGGAGGGCAGGTAAGAGGAGGGGCAGGGGGAAAAAGGGGAGGAGGACGGGAAGAGGGAAGATGGGGAGGGAGAAAGAAAGAGGAAAGGAGGGGAAGTGAAGGGATGGGGGGGGCGGAAGAAAGGAGAGGGGAGCAGGACAAGAGGATTGCCCTAGGGCAGGATTCGGGTACCTGGGCAGAATGTCCACAGTTGTAGCCCTTGCCTGCCCAGTGCAAGACAGCACACAAACACCTCCACTTCACTGCGGGAGGCCCTCAACACACCTGCTGCCTCCACCTCCTGAGGGGGCTCCTTAACAGCCTGGATTCCCAACCTCGACTGTGTGACAGACAGCAGACCACCACTGCCTGTCTGAGATGCTGGAGGACACAAGGTCCTTGAGCCTTGGCCACTGACCAAAGTCCCGGACAGAGAATGGGATGGACTGCGTGGATATTGGTGAAAAAGAATTCAAGCGCCACTGTGGAACCGCCATCTGCATTAGCTCCTTCCCCATTGCTCCCAAACTCTGGCCCAAAGTGGAGATTAGGGCACATGTGCGGTGTGGTCTGGGGCCACTTGTGGGCCATACATGCTGGCTGCAGTGGCAAAAGACACTGGGCCTCTGTGACTGATGCATCCCTTCTTCGGGCTGGCCAGGAGCACAGGGTGGCGGGACTGAGGGAAGCACACCCCTCGGGAGCCCATGTGCAGAGTAAATGCCGAAGGATACTGGACATGCGCACTGTACTCACAAGGCTCGCTTCAATCCACATGGGTCACCTGGGCAGCAAAGTGTCTCTGGAGCCTTGGTCATTTGAACAATAGGACAGGGAGGGACCAAAGGTGCGCAGTGTGGAGCTCTGGCCCAAGACACCAAGATGTGGGCAAGTGAGTGGCTGTTTGTACACATGTCCCTGCCCCCACCACCCGTGCTTAAACGTCCTGCACTGTCTCAGAGGATTCTTAATCGCTAATATTCTGGTAAGTGAAGGCTCCAAGCAGTGGTTTGAAGACTGAAAAACAAAGCCACCATCAAGATGCCAGTGACAGCAGTGGCAGGCTGGCATACATCCCAGGTGTCCCGGCCATGCCAGTGCCATCTGGATGCCCTTGGTCTTGGCATGTAACGGCTGTGCTGGGGACAAATGGAACCTGAGGTCCCCCAGAGGGGCTGCCAGAGGTCACAGACAGCATTAGTACTAGCCGTGTCCACTCCTGAGGGTGGATAGTCACTGTCCTCCACCAACCTTCCAAGGCCGGTGACCCAGGTCCTGCCTAAGCATACGTGGGCATCTCCACACTGCCTATACCCCTTACACTGCTCACTTCCTGACCCTAGCAAGGTGCCCCAGCCTCACCTGCCGGTGCTCTGCCAGGCACTTGGTGACAGGGTCTGGGTGCCATTTTAACAGTCACATACTCAGGGCAGACCTTGCCCCACAAAGCACCACACTCTGTGCAAAATCCAGCTTTTCAGGGAAAAAGCTCCAGGATCCATTAAGCATAGTACACTGAGCGTAAAAACTGGGTCACAGACCACAGTAAACTGCACTCGTGCGCACGTGGAGATGCTGAGAAATTAATCAGATAGCACACTAACCACAAAGGAGGTGGCATTCCCAGTCCTCCCCATGATGGCTACATCTCAGGATTGCAAGGTCAGCCTCGGCCTCTGAACACTGACAAGCTTGATCAGGAGAAAACGGAGAGGGGACATCCCCATTGCTTCTCCACATCTCATTCCATGTCACCAATGCCAGAGACTGGCTTTGAGATTACAAGATCTGGTTAAGAGAAAAGTGACTGTCGTGAGATGGTTTACACACACACACACACCCCTCCCAATTTCAGGGAGGCTCTGTATCTCCCCTGCCACCAACGCTGGAGCCCATCACACCCAGATTGGCATCCCTTGGAAACTCAGGGAAGAAACACAAGTCCACACACAACCCAGTGTCCCTGAGTGCTGGTCACCTGTGCTGCCAGCCTCTGCTCACACAGGACTCCTCAGAAGAGCACCCCACGGCTCCACACAAACTAGAGGAGGGTCCCAAGGATGGCAGGATTGGTTCTGGAGGTGCCAGGGGAAGACATGGCACTGATGCCGTTGGGAGTGAGAATTTGGCTAAAGCAAATCTCCTGGCCACGCTACTCCTCCTGCATGTCACTGAACTCCAGAACTAATGGGCAGCCTCCTAAGTGGCTTCCAAAGGAAAGCAATGGTTTCTTGGCTTGTTTTAGTATTGAGACTGAACCTGGGGCCTTCACACAGCTACATCCCCAACCACTCCCTTTTTAATTTTTACTTTCACAGGGTCCCATGAAGTTGCCCTAGCTGGGCTCAAACTTGGAATCTTTCCACCTCAGCTTCCCATAGTGCTAGCAGCACAGACGAGTACATTTCGCTTTGCTACCTTTCAGAAAACTAGTACAAGGCCAAACTGCCGTGTGTCTGAATTAGAAAAGCCATTAACTGCCAAGCGTAGCAACCAACTGCGGTGGATGGACACGTGGTGGGCATCTCAGAACACACAGCAGAACTGAGCGTGGTGCTGGATGTGGAAGGCCCATCTGAAGATTGCTGTCCACCACATAAATGGAGAACTGGTGGGGAAGATGGTGGTGTGGATTCTCCTGGAGAAGCTTGTCACCTTGGTTTTCTTGATATGAACTGTTCTCACTGTCAGAGGAGCTCGGGTCCTTGCTGTCGCTGAGGATGGCTGCTGATCTCTTCAGTGGAGCTCTGGTCCTTCACTTCCTGGCTCCCTCAGCCTGGGGGCATAGATTCTTCACCCCATTGGAGCAGACGGTCTACCTTCTACCGCTGACCTTTAGGCCTTCCCAGTGCAGATCCTTGATACAGACTTGCATGAGATACTGTTGTGGTTTCCAGGCCTCCAGCTGGACGCATGGAGGACATTGCCATGGTCTTCAGGTCTTCCGCTGGACTTGTGGCACAACACTTCCATGGAGTCCAGGCCCTCTGCTAGATTCTTCGGGTCTCTAGTGTATGGACAGATCTTCCACTCCTGCATTTAACTCTTTGGGTAACTACTATAAAATATTACTGTAAATTACATGGTCATATTAAATCCTTTCCCCTGTAAACCCTGACTTAACAACTTACCCTGACTTTATGTGTCAAGTTTACTTGGGGCAGATATGACTTTCTGTGTGTCACAAAAGCTATTAAAATCAATTCACAGTCAACTCTTCCATTTCACGTAGGTTCCCTCCTACTGCAAGGTCCAGCACTGCTCCTGAAATGTGAGCTTTGAACACCTGTGGGTGACAGCAGTGGCAGGGCTGACACGTCAGTGCCTGGCTACAAGGGTGTGAGGCTTCATGGCTAGAACACAGTGGAGCCCCAGACACGACTGCAGGACAGCAGAGCAAGTTCAATCTCAAGCTCATAAAGGCCCAGTCCCAGTCTCACTGAAACAACTCTGAAAGCCACCCCAGGGGCTGGGCTGGCAGCAAGCTGGCCCCAAGGGGCCCCAAACCCCAGCTAGGGGGTGAAAAGTCTGTGTCACAGTCCAAAGCTACCCTCCTCCTGCCCCTGCCACTGAATCCACAGGTGGGGGGCTAGGGAGCTGTCCTTGGGGATGCCCTGCATGCGACCCTCCCTCCAGACCCTCTACCCTCTCTGCCCAGCCTGCTACCTGAGCAGCTGACCTCTGACAAGAGTGAGAGTCCCCACTGCAAGTCCTCTGGACCAGGAAGCCCAGCTAAAGGGTGAACCAGGGAACGCTTTAGTCCAGCCACTGGCAGGTTGGCAAGAGATGACCTTCGCTCTCCTGTGCTTAGCTCCTTGGATGGTCCCATCCACTGAAGGTAGAGCTAGGCGGGCTCACTGACTCATTCATTCACGAGATGTTTCTGGAGCCACGCCCCTCCCTGTTACTACTGAGACACTCACGACCCACGCCAAACAGATGCTGGCTTTGAAACGGCATCATGTTAGAGATGCCAGACTGTGGCAAGCACCTTGTAACCAACAAGCATGGGTGAGTGGGAGCAGGAGCACACATCAAGCAACACATTCCCTGAGGTGTTGGTACTTTAGAAACTGGCTGGGATGTAGGGACAGCCAGGCTCAAGTACCCAGGAAGGAGGCCAGGAACAGGACAGGAAGGACCACCTGGAAAAGAAGCTGGGGTGGGTGGGGGTAGGAAGGGATGCAGGAGCACTTCACTGTGTTAGAATGGCAGAGGGAGTCAACTCAAGCCCAGAAGGGCACATCACACATTCTGGGTCAGTGGGACCCTGCTGAGCCCTTGTAAGAGAATGCCACGTGGATCCAGGTCCTGGAGGGGCACAAGGTGGGAAGGGGCACACAAGTGTGGAAGGGGACAGAGAGGGATCCTGAATGGGCCAGGTGAGGCAGAGTGCTGGTGGACACAGAAGGGCAGACAGGACACGGACTGATGATCTAGGACAAGGCCAGAGACAAGGTGCAGGGAGAAGGTGTGCACCTGTGGAGAGGCATCCCAGCTACAGCTGGGGACCATGGGCAGATGCGGGGGGGGGAGGGCCTGCAAGGGTGCCCTCTGGGGACCCCCCCCCTTAGCTCTGGCTTCGAGCCTCTTAGTTGGATGTACAAAACCAAGGTCAGTGTTCACACTCGGGCTCTGACTTAGCCCACTTCCTTGGTTCCCATCCTCTTCAGAAAGCTCTGAGTTTTGGCAATAACTCACTAGTAACGATATGAGGGTTGTTTTTGTTTTTTTTTAAGTTTTGCAACACACTGGTGTTTGCATCTATTGCCTGTCACCGGCTGTGGTCCCCAAGTTTATCCCTGTGCTTCCTCCTTGGAGTGGTGGTGACAATGATGAAGGTCGTGTTCAGGGGACAGACGGGAGGGAAGGGCCAGATGTAAGTCCGCAGGGCAAGATCCCCAGGCTCAACCTTGCGGGTCGGATGAATAAGTAACTAACCCCTGGGTCTACGTCCAGATGTGATCAGGTCACATGTACAGACAACCTCGGCTCTCTGGTCACTGGAGAGCCAGTGTGGCTATGCGGAAGAGAAAGAGGGTAACAAGTTCCTGGAGCCTGATGGGATGGGGTACACCTCTCAGGCGATTATCCTCAGACTGGCATGAAATGTGCCATCTCCGATTGCTGAGTGCCATGGGAATGTACTCCAGTGCCCACCCCTTTTCCCTAGTTTGAAAAGGGCAGCAGCTCCACTGGCAGTGGTGCTTTCCTTGGATGTGGGCAGGAAGGCACCCAGCACCCAGAAACTTGGAGCCAGCTAGGTGCTGTTCCCCAGACCCCACCAGGCCTAGACTACAGAACTGGGTTGGAGATGAGGACCCGCTTATGGGAGAGCCCAAGCTTGCAGCCTAATTGGAGAAGAGCCGGCAGTGTGCGACTTCCAAGGTTTCTCATGTACTGAAAATAGCAACCTGGAGTCTGCGCCAAACCCTCAGGCCAGACCTGAAGTGTTTATGCTGCTGCATTTAGAACTCCAAAAATAAAACCATTGATTTCAACTTCTCAAAACCAATACTATAAGGAGACCTGAGGGGAAAAAAAATAATAAAATACAAAGGAGAAATAACAACTTCACTCAAAGACAGTGAAAAAGCAACAAAAGTCCAAGACCAGAATACCTACCCTGCACAGACAGGAGTCTCCCGAGGGCCAGGGCTGACAGGCCTGCACTCAGGGAAGTCTGACCAAAGCAGAAAACACCAGTCACAGCTGGGCTGTGGCTCTGGAGACAGCCAGCCTCAGACCCCTCATCTGATCCTGCAATTCGTGCCCAAGTGGCCCAGGTGGCTTGGATGTCTGTGTCTGCTTCGTGCCCAAGTGGCCCAGGTGACTTGGATGTCTGTGTCTGCTTCACGGAGAAGCTAAAAGTCAACCACTGTCTTTCTCAGGCAGCACTTTTATTCTGTGTTAAAAAGCTGCACTTAAAAGTTCCAAACACAGTTGGGCGTGGTGGGACATACCTGTAACCCTAGGGTACTGGGGGGCTGAGGCAGGGCTCTAGCTTTGGCAACTTGGTAACTTAGCCAGACCCTGTCTCGGAATAAAAATGTGAGGTGTGAAGGCCCCAGGTACAACCTCCAGCACCATAAAAACACAGTAAAAGTTTCAAATGCTCCAGTTGGGGTCCCTTTCCACGCGAGACAGTTTTAACCTGGGGAGCTGCTCAGCCTCTCTCTTGCTCACAGATGCAGTACTGTCTGCACACACGCTACGCTGCCTGCCTGCCTGCCCACCTCAGTCTGCAGTCCAAAGCCTTCTGTTCTCTGCAGAAACCCACAAACCGGCTGACTCAGTCTCACTGAGCTGCTCCACACTGCACCAAGGGTTCCAGGAGCCCAGGAAGAGCTGCATGGGGCTGTGTGCACGCAGCCACCTCTCTCCTCCCTCCACTCCTGCTGTGGTTCCCACACACTTCAGCACAAGTATGAGTGGCAACTGCAGTAGCCAGCTGGGGGCAGAGCCTGCTAGGTGTGCCCGACTCATGGGGGTCCCAGCTTCTCCTCCATCTTCCTGCAGATACCTCTGTGGACCTTTGCACTCAGATCTCTGAACAGAGCGCGGTAACCCCATGGTTCTATGGGACAGTCGTCCCGCATGCAGGGTTGCTGCTGGAATCGGGACCACTGGCCCAGTCAACCACATGGAGCTGTGGCTGCTGCCACTGTAAGTGCATCACTAGGTACAGCAACAAAACCAGGCTAAAAATAGCCCAGCAACTCAGCCCTCAAAAGCACAGCCTGTCGGCAGGAGGATCAGACTGAGGGGCAGGAGTGGGGACCCGGGCCTGGTCCTGCCATTCACCTGTGCTCCCTGAAGCTGTCATCACTCATCCCAAGGCTCACGTCCTCCATGCAGGAGGAACGGACAGTGGTTTCCATCCCCATAGCAGCCACGTCCTTGTCCAAGTCCTCACAGACACACTCAAGGTCACAGCAAGAATCTCCCCCAGTGGAAGACTTCCAACACCCACTTGCCCACTCACATAGAAACAAAAAGTGTAGCAGCAGCTTCCAGCCGGGCCTGGCTCTGCTGCAGGGGGCTGCGGCCATTTCTGACATCAGCCTGCACCTGCAGGGGTCCAGGCCAGGCCGAGCAGAGGGGCAGAAAGTTTGGGCAGAGTGGGGCACAGTGAACCGCCAGGGGCTTCTGAAGAAGGATCTCTCACCTCCTCCAGAAAACAGTGAAGGGACAGTGCTGAAACAGGAACAGAAAGAGCAGTGGGACTCTACCCACATAGTCGGGATCACAGCGAATACTTGGGACCCCAAACCTAGGAAGTCAAGGAGCAGGCTGGGCATCCAGAGCAGTCACACCTCCACCAGGCTCAGCCAGGATGAGTGAGAACAGGGCTCGGCCTGATGCCCAAGATCAGAACAGAGGAGAAAAGGAAAACCCCAGAGAGCATTTTCCCACCAGTGAGTCCCAAATCCCTGGAAAGCAGGCTTTCCCTCGAAAGAGATGTGCAGTGACCTAAATCACTCAGCCTGCCTGGAATCTGCCAGCATCTCAAAATAAACCTCTGGCTGCATCCTGAGAGTGAAGCCCAGAGACCTGAACAAAGGGAGCATTTAAGAGACAAAACACCAGTCCTGAAAAACCACTCTCTCTTACCGTATAACACACTTAATCGTCATGTTTTATTATGTTAAACTGATATTTATACAATAAATCTGTTTGGAAACTCTCACACCATGGACATTAAAATAGTAATCAAGATGAGTGACCTTTCCATGATTCACTTGGCATTACATATCAAATTGTCATCCCGCAAGCACAGCTAACATAAATGCAAAACCAAGTTTCTACGACCTGCCTGTGGCGGAAATCCCTATAATCAGAAGGTGCAGATTCACACTCACCACTGAGGAATATGAAAACTGAAACTGTTCTGCTTGACAGAAACTTTTAAGAGCTTCCTCTTCTTCCAAAAGATTAGTATCAGCTTTAGTCTTTAAAGAAAAGGGAAAGGCCACAAAAGACCCCTGCAGTGTGGAAAATTAACTGCCTTAAGGGTATAAATCTGACAGCAAAAGCCCAAACTTTTCTGCTAAGAATAAGGTGGCTTGTGGTCCAGGAAGACACTGAGGCCCAAAGGCTGCTATCAGCAATCCTGTGAGTAATAAAGTCCACCAGAGTCAGGAGGCCTCAGATGGGTGAGGGGAAAGACAGAGAGGAGGGCGGAGATCAAGAGGGGAGGGCAGGAACTAGGATATGGAAGTCAAATTTGCATCTGCTGATCTCTCTGGCCAAGCCTACACTCTTCTGTATGATTTACCCTCAGGACATCACACAGGTGACACAATTTTTATGCTGGAAAGCAAAACAAAGCAAATTGACAGCATTAAAACTTTGCCTACCTAAACCATGGGTAAAGATAAACTCCTGAGTGCGTCCCATCACTAAGCCATGCCCGCCAAGACAGGATCTGCCTTTGATGCCATTGCACCTCTGACCTCCTGCTCACCTGAAACAGCAACTCCCCCTTCCTGCTTGGTCCCCAGCCCAGCAGCAGCCCTGTCTCCACCAGTTACCACCTGGAGACGTCCACTTGAGCAGATCAACTCACAGCTCTACGACTCCAGGAAAGAGCTGTGGCACTAGTCATGGTTTTCTAATTAAAAAAAAAAAAAAATCAAGGCTGCTTGCTACCAGGATGGTACAACTGGCTGTTTTTTCCAGAACAAAAACATGATGGCTCATGAGTCTGTGACCGTCCAGATGCCAACACCTTGCTTAAGTGGGGGCCCTATTCCCCCACTGTCCTCCCTACTATCCTGTTCTGGTGAGAGTACAGAGGAACACTGCAGCCCCTTCTAGGGGCCACCGGAAACCAGACTAAAGACACCTAGAGTGGTCAGGGGCCATGTGCTTGCCCATGAGAAACAGCAGGAAGCATTTGGGACCTCCAAGGGACAGCCATACAGAAGAAGGGTTAACAGGGCTCAGTGTGACCCAAAGAGATGAGAACCCTGTCCTGGGGGGCAGGCATCTGAAATGAGGGATGAAGTGCTGAAGAACATCAGATGAAGGGATGGATGGGCAGACGGATGGACAGACAGATGAATGAAGAACATTCTCAGGTGAATGGCCAAACATGACCGGGGTGGGGACTTTGATTTTTTCTTAGTGGTTTTTTATTGGACAGAAAGACAGGCTCTACCCCAAAGGATGCACTCCCCAGAGTTGGGAAGGAGGAACCTTGACACTGGGTTCCTCACTGACCCAGTCCCAGCTAACTGCAGACCCAGCACTCAGCCTGGGCTGCCAGGCCCCAGCCAGCAGAGCCAGAGCAGTCAGGCCAGGAGCACAGAGTCCCCAGAGCTCTTGATGGGCACAAGTGTCATCCCCAACCAGATGGACCCAAAGACTGAGGTAAACCCCACTGCATGGCATCAGCACAAATGCGCCCAAGCCAGTATCCTACGTGTTTCTGGTAGTTCCAGAAGAGCCTCCACTGAGGAGGAAGTCCCCTAAGTCCTCCGACTCATGAAGGCAGAAACTAACAGCAAACAAAGTAGCTGTCAGAGAAGAGGAGGCAGCATTCCCTTGTCACAGTGTCCTCCCATCCAGACTCAGGAAAGGCAGCCGTGCACTCGGGCTCAAAGGAACCCCAGGCCTGCCTGCCGCATCCCCACCACTCCTGACAGTGAATGCACACAGGCTGCTGCAGAGGGGATAGGTCTCCAAACCATACTGGAGAACCAACACACAGGGACTGGGTATGGCCTGCAGGAGCACACTGACCTGGCCAGTGGGATGTCCTAAGCAATGCCCATCTCACGAACTGGGAGTGAATCTAGGTGGCATCCCTCATTGGGACAGGGGCAGGAAGGCTGCCTGTGGTCTCAAGCCACTTGGGGGGGTCATTTGCACTTCTGCCAAGTTTACATTTCAGCAAATTTAAATTAAATGCTTAAAACCACTATCCTTATTTTATCATCTATAGGTTTACAGAAGCACAGTGTATGTAAAATCTGGTGAATGTTTCCTTCAGCCCCAGGTTCCCGCTGCTAGCCGTCTTTCTGTCCATTCATTTGTCCCTCCAAGAGGAAAGCACAGGTCCATGAAAGGCGGCATGAGGATGCACATTCAGATGAGCTTGCTGGAACAGACACGTACTTGGCTTGCATGGGAACGAGACAAACCCACAGACATGGCCTGCAGGGGAACGAGAGAAACCCACAGACAGAGCTCTCCTCTCTGCACAGAAAGGCCAGGGAAGGGGATGAAGCCCAAGGGGGAGAAGAACAACTGCTCCTCCCATTTAGCATCCCCAGGTGCACTGGCCAAGCCCGTTAAAAGAAGCATTAAAACAAGATCATGGAATATACAGGGGCAAATGGGAAAGACAAAGCCCAGGGTGAACTGTACCCGAAGCTCCAGCAAGGAAGAGCTCCACCTGGCCGTGTGTCAAAGGGCCCACAGGCAGGGCACACCATAGCGCTACAAGCTTCTGTCTTCGGGCAAATGCACAGTGTTGGGCTGCCCAGCTCAGAACAGGCTTCCATGTCCACGTCTGCACCTTGCAGAGAATTTGCCAGGATGTGGTGTGAAACAGGTACTCAGGTGCCCGGTGCAGGCAGGACTCGGGGAGGCCCCTCCCCAAAGGACCCTTGGTCAGGGTCCCCTCACCAAGGCACTGCTGCTTGGGTTTCTCCATGGGGCCATTTTACAGTTCCCATATCACAAAGGATGTCCTTTGTTTCCTGCTACCAGCATGGTAACTCATGCACGTGAAATCTGTTTTTGAGTCCAGGTGCCAGAAAGCAAGAGATCTATAATTTGTAAGAGACTCTCAAGGTCATGGCTGGCTGTCACCCACCACCTAGACGCCAAAAGGACAATGGATCAGGAGAGTGAGGGCTTCACTGCCCAACCTGAGTCCAGAAGCACTGCCCCTATAGGGGCAGGGCCAGGCAGGACACAGGACAGGTGAGAGCAGAGAGGTCTCACCAGCTCCTTCTGGCAGGCACACAGAACTCTAAGTTTCAGCTGCACCTGTAAAAGTGATCAGGAGCCAAACACATGGTGGAAGGGGAGCAGGCAGAAGCGTGGTGCAAAGAAATCCCAGACAAACTTCCTTTCACATGTGGGAGAGAGGACTGGGTGCAAACATCATCAAAACCCCAGGACGGCAAGAAAATCAGGTCCACCCCAGAGGGCAAACCCTCCAGCCTCTCAACTGCCCTGACACCTGTATGCTGAGGGCCCGAAAACAGGGACCTTGAACCTGTGAAGGCGGCCTCATCCTAAGCAGGAAGCTCAGCTTTCTACAGTGTCTCCCCAGTTCTGAGTCAACACCTCTCCAGGTTTCCCTAGTCTGTGTTCTACTTATATCTGCTTCTCAAATACCTGGGAAGTCTCAGCTTTCCCATCTTCTCTTTCAAGTTACACATCCTCTGAGGCCTCAGTGTGCCTGCCGTTTCCAGCCCTGCATGCACCAAATCAGGAAACCAGGGCTGAAACCCACTTGTACAACCCAAAGATGGCAGGCAGGCTCAGGAACGGCTGAGGTCTAGTTTGGGAACTAAAATAACCAAGAGAAAGAGCTATGCAAGTGTTTTGGAGCTGCCTGGTACTAGAGGAGGAGCCAGCACCTGTGTCCATCTCCAAAGCAGCAGGTAATCAAGGTAGAGTGTTTTCTTTTAAATAGCTTATTGGAGCACAAAGGCAAACTAAATCAACAGCCCTCCTCCACCCCACCCAACAGAGTGTGTGGCATCTGAATGATGCCAATGTGACAGAAGAAGTACAGAGGGCAGAGGCTGCACTAGAAAGGCTGGTGGCATGGTTTAGAGTCAATTTTTTAAAACCAGCCACAGGACTAGACATGCACTGACCTCTTCTCACTGCTAGGAGAGTCTGCATTCATCTCTCCAGTGAGTTAGCAGCAGAGTGGGAGCTCAGGAGGCTGATACCTTGCCCATACTGGGCGACGTGAAGGGCAGAATTTCAGGGCTGCCACCCCCAAAAAAGGAACATGTCAACACTGCAGCAGCCTCCTATTCAGGTTGAACAAAATCACCTGGAGTATCGAAGCCATCACGAGCAGATGGCCTTTCGCTCAAAATAATAAAAAGACAAATAATCTCCCCTCTTTCTGCTAATCTGCTGACCTTAATACCAATTCTGGTTTTAATCACCGGGCCAGACCACTCCAGATGTACCTCCCCCATCTGGACCATGAGAGTCCTTTCAACAAAGAAAACACCCCCCATATTGCTCACTACAATGTGTTAATACAACTCTCAAGTCATTACAGAAACAATCACACTGCAAGGTCCCGTGTTAGAGCCCCAGCATGGTGCTGAGACAACAGCAGCACCTGAGGGAGGAGGGAAAAAGGAGGAGGGAGGGGGGAACAGGAAGGGGAAGAGTAGGAGGAGGAGGGACCACGGCTGCTTACAGGAGGATTCCTATCAGAAACAAAAATCTCTTCAAAAAAACAGCATACAAACAGTAACATCCTTTTATGCCTCATGGTAGTACTGGTCACACAGATCTGGAGACAGCAAGGATTGCTAGGGGTGACGATAGAGATCTCAGTTTTCTTGCTGACACAGTCCTTTCTCTACCAGGTAAACTCCTACTCATCCTGAAAGGTCCAGCTCAATTTCATGGTCTCCATGAACCCCTTTCCCTAGTTGTCCCTTTGTTCACTGGTTTCCTTCCAACCAAGAGTCTAAGATCCACACACAGCGTCCTTCACTCTGGAGTAGAACAAGGACCTTGTGCCCAGAAGGGACTTGTTAGGGGACAGGGACTGGAGGTCATCACCACGCACTGCAGCGAGTCTCTTGTGAAGGGAGCACAGTACAGAGCTATGGCCACAAGGCCCTGTAAGGGTCCCATGGAGCTGATTCACCAGAACTGCCCTCCCTCCCCCAGTAACTTGCCACTGGCCGCTGAGACAGGAGCTATGCCTCCAAACAAGAGTCACTTGCTACCTGGGTAACCGGTCCCTACGGCAAGTCTGTGCAGAAGGGGAAACCTGGGTCCGGGGTGCACTTCCTGAGTATCCCTTTGGTTGCGGGATACTTCAGCCCAGGCTGTTGTGAGGGGAGATGCTAGGACGTGATCCATGCTGAACCTGGGCTCCAGCTTGGGGAGGGAAATGGGCACAGCCAGCTGAGGCCCGAGCCACCAGAGGTCCCCCAGCAGGGTTCCTGGCCAACCTTCAGGGTTCCTCTTCCTCAAGCTCCAAGGCAACTGCCACTCCTGGAGCAGCGATTCTGACCCTATAACAAAAATGATGGCAGCTTTCCAACCACTGTCTGGAGCCCTGATAGAAAGCAAGCAACTCCTTGAACTTCAGCCTTTAGTAACCACCTAGCCTTTAAGACTAGTTCAAAATGTTTCAATAAACTCTGAATAACACTGTTTCATTAAACCCCAAGTGATGAGTCAAGTTTAAAACAATGTATCAGTTACAACTCTAATTTGTTTCTCTTGCCCACTAAATTTTTTTTTTTTAAACTAAGCCCATGCCTACTGTAATTACAAATCATGGAAATCAGAAACTATAAAACAAAGCCACTGATAAAATGACCTATCAAGAATTGGTTGTAAATTACTAATTTACAAGTCAAAGTCATCAATGAATCACTTTATTGCTATAATCAATCCTCCCAGACAGTAAAAGAGCATCCTCAAGACAGCTCTGAACTGGTGGCTGGTTCCAAGGAGTGAAGTTTGGGTCAGAGGCATCAGAATCCTTTGGAATGTGAGGAACATGCACCGCAGACCAACATACAACAACACTGCTGATCATTTATTGCTGCTTCCTTCCTTGTATGAAATTATACCTTGGTTGGGCCAGGAATATGGCTCAGTGGCAGCACTGCCCAGCAAGCACAAGGTCATCGAGTTCAATCCCCAACACTAATACATATATACACATATGTATGTATGAATGTATACCTTTGTCAACAGACTACTATGTAGTATCAGCGAACAGGAAGTTGCCCTCAATGGAACACAGAGTCCTTCTGAAATGTTCACCAGCATGCTAAAAGCTGGAAGCCATGCTGGAACTAGGGTCAGTGCTGGAACTCAGGAGGCTCCTGTCACTCATTAGCAGGGCAACAGGAGAAGGGAGAGGAGCCTAAACAGGATTAGAAACAACAAGGGAATCAACCCACAAGACAGAGCACCTGACGGCACAGTGGCCTGCACCTGTCATCTTTAACACAAGAGGCTGAGACAGGAAAATCGCAAGTTTGAGGTCAGTCTGGGCTATAAGAGAGAGATAGAGACAGAGCACCTAAATTAAGAACGCAGTTAAGACTACTGAACTTGATAAGACTCTTATAGTTACTTTTTCTATAACCAACTTCAAACCTTAATTGCAATTTTTTTTAAAGAAACACAGGTAACACACACCATTTTATTTCCTAAACCCCAAATGTCTAAGCCTGCAGACCCACCCCACCCCTTAAGAGCATGCACAGGGAATCTACAGGAGGCCTTAAGGATGGGACTTGTACCTAAATTCACTCAAATTTGGAATAATCTGTAATAGCAAGGAAATGCATAAAAACTGGAGAAACCTAACAAAACGAGAAGCCCTGAACACTGGGAGGTCTGTCACAGGCACATACAACATTACTGGCCTTACCAGAAGAAAGGCTTTATATTTTTGCCAAAAGCAAATATTTTTACCCAGGTGAAAAGGGTAGTTTTTTAATAAAATAAAATGATCACCCAGAGCTGTAAGTGAGGGCCTGGAGAGTACTCAGTGTGGGCGCCATCATCCAGCTCATTAAAGCACTCAGCTCCTCTGCAGAGTCCACAGATACCAGCCACACTGCTAGGTCTCCAGCCAACATAGCTCCATCCTGAGAAGCTATGCCCACAAAGGACAAATAAACTGAGTGTCCCTATAATTATTACTATTATTAACTTACACGGCCCTGCAGGGAAACATTTCAACACACTTCACACCCTTATGGTCACAAATCTACTGTCCCAAAAGAAACCACCAAAACCTCAAATGCTTTTAACTGCTGTCAACAGGTACATGATGAGGCTCCTTCCCTCTAAATCATGTCTGCGCACCTCCTTTCCCCCATCTCTCTCTCCCCTGCTAAGATAGGGACATGTCTGGAACCCAGGCAGCTAATTACTATTTTCCACGAACTCCACAAGAACAAAGATGCAAGCCTGCTATTAGAGGGAGAACTGGGGCCTTCGGATTTGAACTTCCGGTGAACGAAAAAGGCAGCAAAACAACTCCATGCAAGCCTGCACGTCTAAGGGCCCCATGCTATTTTCCAGGACTTCAGGAGCTAAGGAGGAGGGGTGGACTAATGGCTGGAGTCAAGCTCTGTCTTTTCCAAGGTCAGTGCTCCAAAACACCTGAAAGCAAGATGTTAGTGGCAAATGGAAGCAATCAAGCCTCACGGCAGCTCAGTATAGACGTTAATCCTCAAGTACGAAGCCCTCAGATGTGAATGGCACTACACAGTCAGCTGCTTGGCTTCAGGGATCCTCTACTCCCTCCTGAGACCCATCTGATGATTATCAGAACATGACCATTTTGTCTGCAGTTTGCCTTCATGTTTACGAAAGGGCGGCACATCCTTCGCCTGGCTGATTTTAATGCAAACCCTGTGTCAGTAGGCGAACTTGTTAAGCCCATCTGGGAACTGGCTGTACAGCAGGTGAAACCAGCTAACCAAAGCCACTGCTTCTACTACAATTGCCTCTATCTGGCATTAGTGTTCGGAAACGAGGTTAAAGATAAGATTAAGGGCATTTCCTTGCAGGTGGCCCACCTACCTGTGGGTAGAACAGTTTTTAAGCATACTACCTCCCATCCCATGAGTAAAGGGGAGCCATCTGGCTGTCCCTCATGCCCCAGCCTTTCTTCTTCAAAGGATACACAGATGGGATCTGTTTTGCTGCTTCTGACCCCCAAATGCTATGGCAAGGTTAACTGATTCCTGCCAGGCACTATTACCATCCCTGCCTCTATTGCAAGGGCCCTAAAGACAGGAGAAAACTGAGGTTGCCTTGCCTGCAGAGGAAGTGTTCCACCACATTCCCTAGGAAATAGATTCCTGTTCTGGACTGGCCTTCTCCATTGAGCCCCCACTGGGCAGAAGCCTTGCCCTCCACAACTCACCCTTGGTTGTGAACCTGCTTCACCAAAAGCTCTGCAGGTGGAAAAGCCCAGATTACCCAGGACAGGCTGGGTATTCACAGATGGGAAAGCCCAGGGATGAGATGCAGGGAAAGAGCAGGGCGCAAACCCAGAGGCCTGCTGACTTCTCGACAGGGCTGCACCTGGGAATGTGGCCTGGGAGCAGCCCAAGGAGCAGGGCTGCAGACATGCAGTGGCGTGCTCACAGCCTAATGGAGGGGGCTGGGCCAGCACCTGCTGGAGACCAGTGGAACTCTGGCAAGTGACAGACCAGTAAAGGTACAGAGTACACAAAGCCAGGGAGGGCAGGGCCAGGCTGCTGCAGTGCCGCTGGGCAAATCCGCAGTACTAGAGTTCACATCCCGTGCAGCCACTTGCCGGCCAACTGGAGATCTGGGCGCACAACTCCGTATGCGCTACCCGGGCCCAGCGTGCATGGCGGGCCAGGCCGCTCAAGTGCTATGCCACCGCCCCCCTACCCCCCGCTTCGCCCCAGAGCCCACCTCTGCGCGGGGACCCGTCGATGCTCTCTGCGCTGGAGGAGTGCGCGTCAACCGGGGCCCGCCGCAGGCTGCTGAAGTAGCCGCGTGTCCGCGGGGCGCCGCTCCGGAGGGAGGGCGCGCCGTCCCTGCGCGCAAAGATGCCGCTGAAGAAGCGCAGCAGCCGGTGCTCCGAGGCCGCGGCCCGCGCGCGCTCCAACCGCTGCAGGTCGCTGTTGTCCAGCGTGCGGTTCTTGCTCTTGCTGCGCTCCCAGCGCTCGAGGTCCGAGAGCGCGTCGTTCTTGCTGAGCACCTCGCCTACGTCCAAGGTGTTGCGCTTCTCCGAGGAGGGCTGCAAGGCGGTGGCGGCGGCCTCTGGACCCGTCTCCGGCTCCTCGTCCGGCGCCCAGGCCAGGCTCCCTGAGCTGCTGCGGCGCCTTCCACTATCCAGGACCGGGCCTTGAGGCGCCTCGGGCGCGCTCCAGTGCCTGAAGCTTAGGCTCCGCCGCAGGGTCTGGGCCCGTGGCCCCTCTGCGCCTGGGCTATCAGGCGCGAGCGAGCTTCGTCCCTCCAGGACCGGGGGACTGCCGGCCACGTCCACAGGGTCCGGGCCGCGCGCGCAAGGTCGGAGGCGCCCGAGCTCCAGCTGCCCGGTGCTCCGGGTACGGAATGTGCGCACGTCCCAGGAGCGCGGCGAGCCGCCCTCCGCGTCCTCCTCGGGCTCCTCCAGCAGCTGCTCGGGCGCGTCTGGGGAGCGCGCGGGCCGAGGCCGCCGGGCAGAGCGCAGTTCCAGCTCGTCGGAGCCCGGCGTCGCCAGCTGCTCCTTTCGGACCATAGTCACCGAGATGCGGTAAACGGTCTTCCTGGGGGGCGTCCCGCGTGGCATCGAGTCTTCAGGTGGAGGCGCGGGCTCGCCGCCGCCGCCGTCCAGCAGGTACATGCTGCCTTGGGCGCGGGCCAGCGAGGCGCGGAGAGGGGCGCGCTCAGGCTGCGGGGACGTCGGCCCTGGGGCGCGCCCGCCCGTACGCTGCGCGGCCCGCGTGCCGGGGTCCGGGCCCGGGGCGCCGAGCCATGGGCCGGGGGCGCGCGGGGCGCTCAGGCGCGGGGACGGCCTCGCCGACAGGTGCGGGCGCAACGCGCGGGGCCCAAGGCGGGCGGCGACACCCGCGGCTTCATTGTCTACGGCGCAGGGCCCGTGCGCATCGCCGAGGGTTTTCAGCACAGCCCCGCGTGTCCGCAGTCTCCACCACTCCCTGGGATCTGGACGGGCTGGCAGGAGCGCCGGCAGTGGTCGAGGGGCGGGCGGCGGTTTAAAATGGAAATGCGCGCCGGGGCGGGGCAGGCGGGCGGGGGCCGACGTGCAGGACCGTGGGCCGCGCGCCCAACCCCGCCGGTTGAGTCCCGGGAGCGCGGCGGCGGAGGCGAGCGCGGCGAGGCCAAGCGCCGGGGTGGATCGCGGCCGCGCGGACCGGAGCCGCCAGCCTGCTCTATAGAAACCTACTCACACTGATCTCAGGGCTTGAAAGGCAAAACTCAAGCACTTGCTGCAGGTTTACTTGAGGAACCTCTCCTAACCACGGAGCTGTGCAGAGGCTGCTACTCAGGTAAAAACCAAAGTCTCACTGGTACCTGTCACCCTCGCCACCTTTACAAGGAGCAGGTGTGCGCCAAAGGGGCCCGCTCAGCAATTCTCGGAGATGGCTCCATGGGTCTCAGAAAGGATCTTTCTCCCAGCGCTCCGGGTTAGCACCCAAGGCCCCTACAACAGGCAGGAGACGTCATGAGCCAAACCCAGCAGACTCGGGCCCAGACCAGGCTTGTCCACTACTGGCCACCTCTAAGAGAACAATGGAGATAACGACAACCACACTTGGAGCACTTCTCAGCACGTCTCAGCCCCCAGAGATGCTGGTCCTAGATGCCACCTGATGCAACACTGCAGTTCTAGGTTATTGATGAGCCCGTCGAGCTTCCTGCTGGCCTGACCATAGGTGTGCCATTCCAAAACTGGTGTGTATGAAAGTTCCAGATGGAAAATTCAACACACACTCCTCCAGGCCTGAAAATGCCAGAGATTGCAGGAGCTGTGTCTAGGTGAGGGGCTGGTACCAGAGGGCACTCCCAGAGTGCAGGCACAGTCAGCTGCCACTTTCCCCTATTTGAATCTTTTCACAAATACTCTGTAGGTATTAACCGTGTTCACAGCACTGACAATGACATAAGAATGAATGGGATATGGTCGCCTTCCAAACAAGCTGTGGCCTTAGAAAATCTGGATTTTTGCCCTGGTGTGAAATTATATTCTCAGGTTTAATGAAATAAATGAGTGGCCCCTTCCTTGACAACAAATTTCTACCACCACAGGTCACTCAGTCCACATATACACTGAACTCTCGAAGTGGCATTTCCATAAGTGGTATTTCCTACACGAACCCCCGGAAGGTGAGGCCACCAAGGCAGATCTATCTCACCTTCTGCATTTCAGTGAAGCAGTCTCTTTAATAACCAGCTTCTGGAGTGGGAGCCGGACAGGAATCATGTATCAGAACCCCATTTCTAAAGCCCATTTGACTGGGATGCAGAGGTTCAGAGAGGTGGACACATCCCCTAAGGCTCATCCATGAGAGGTGAGCCTGGGGTTTTGGGGTCAACAGTACTGATGGCCACTGCTGCCATCATGTCATTTCTTTAGCTTTAGCAAGCATTCTGCTTTGTTGATAATGAAGAGCGGAAAAAAGGTGGATATTAGCAGAATGGACACTAATCCAAGGTACCTGCTACCCTGGTATGTCCAGGATACATTTGTAGTGAGTTTTTAGTTCTGTGATCATTTGACTACTGCAGTGCTACCCAGGGACAAGGAAGAGTCTCTGCTTCCAAGAATTGACAAACTTGAGAGAAATGCTGGTGTGAAGTGATTTCACCATAAAAACACAGGGATAAAATCATGGGTGATAACCTGAGAGATGGCCATGATTCCCAGCATGCTGTCTCTCTCATGAATGAGCACTAGCTCTCAACTTTACAGCTGCAGCTGCAGAGCCCTGCAGGTGACCAGGTTGTAAGCTGAGAATCCAAGCTGCACTGCAGAGAGACTATTGCTGGCTTCTCACTACCAGGGCTTCTCACTTCGCTGGGCGCCTGGTCCCACCACTGGGGAGACAGCATAACTTTCAAAAATGGAGATGAACTTTAATATGAAAGTACCTGGTCCACCCTGAAGACGGGTAAATACACTCTGCTTGTTTCCAGAGCCATTCATAAACCCCAGAGGGGAAATAAATTAAACCGCATTTCATTAGCAATCCAATGCAGGGCTGTTAGTGTCACCCAGTTTCTGTACCTTTCCTGGAATCCTCCCCGGGTTTTGTGCCTTGCCATACTAGAATGCAGGCTGCAGAGTAGAAGAATCCATTTGATCCACCTTAGATGGATGGCACAGGCTCATCCAGGGAGCTGCGTTCACCCACAGCCAGTGTATTGGCTAGCTTTCAGCACTTTCCAGCCTAGAAGGAAGCGCTGATTTTCTACCCCTGTTATGAGGGTTTCTCATCTGCCCTGACACTGTGGCCTGAAAGCCCGGGTGACAGAGAATCGCCTCTCCCTACCCCGAGACATGGGCTCTCCCGCCTGATAGGATGAGCCGAACAGTTGCTCCCAAGCCTGCTCTCCAAAATCTAAATCCTCTCTCCCAAAGCCAGACTTGCCTTCTCTGAAAAAGAAAAGGGCCATTATAGCACACATGTTGGCGCGTCTTTCTGCTTTATCTTCCTTGGTTCTCTAAAAAACAGATCCCCCTGGACAACATTTGTTCAGTTTTCCACGCGCTAGAGCACATCACCATTTTGGTTTTCAGATGAAAAGTACATAGATGGTCTCGGGGCTGCACCCACAGCAAAGGGCAGTGGGCACAGAGCCTCTGCCCAGCAGGGACTCCTACTGCAGGGAGGAAAGAGGCAGAGGGGTCCCAGAGAGCCTGACCCACCCCCTTCCTCCCTCCACAGCTGGCTTCTCTCCTGGGTCCAAGCTTTGAGCCCCTTTGGCTACCGTCCCTGACTCAGCTCGGGCCCACTTCTGGCTGCCTCTAAACATCCTGCATGTGAATATTATTATTTCACAAGCATTAGTTAGGAGAGCTGATAAGCCTTATTTAAAGGAAACCTCCAGTAGTCAGCAGAGCCATCTGCTTCGCAAGCTGACTTTCCAAATAACACAACTTGACAGCTAGTAATCATGTTCACAGCCTCTTACAGAACCTGTGCGGCTGGCAACAGAAGCCAGCCAACCAGGAAGGCTCCCATCCTGCCCTCAGCATGCCCCTCCCGGGGCCGACAGGGAGGCTCTCCTCCACTGGGGTCTTCACAGGTGACCCTCCCACGCTGGTGAGCTGGCAGACACAACAGCAGCAGAAACAAAGACATCAAAGACATGTGCATTTCAGGGACACTTACATTTCACCTTTCAGCATGTGTCTCAAATCCCGTGATAAGAGCGGAAGAGCTTCTGATCTAAGACTTACTGTTGCCATGGGCTTGTACAGACCGACAGTTCCCAAGCTAGAGACACCTCAATTGAATTCCTCCCTAGGTCCCCAATTTTCTCACTGTATAAAGGAAGGTGAGGAGTGGAATTGTAAAAGAGATCTTGACCCTGGTCTGCCAGTCATCCAGGAGGGATAAGTGTGTGCCATCCTTCAGGAGGAAAAGGACACAGGAGGTCCTGTGGGCTCCTGCACCCCACCCTTTCATGCTGCTCCTCAAGGACAAACCACAAAAGCCACCTGTGGTGAGGGGCAAGGGCAGCACAGGAACACAACACCACAGGTGGCATCTGCCCTTCTGCTCTTGTCAGCTGTGACAGAGGCTCCTCAGCGTCACCTGGAGGACACCATCACACTTCAGGTAGAACAGAGGACAGAGGCTGTCTCTCAAACCCCAGATTTGGCTTGACCTCAGAAAAAACGGTTTCCACAGCCCACTTCCAGTCAGGGGCATCCTCAGACCTGGAAAGGGTGGTTGGCTTTATACTCAGGTGGGTAGGAAGGACAGAGGTGGAATGGGGGGTCCCTAGCTCCCCAGTGGCATCTTGGGTCCAGCTCAGTATCATGTCCACCAAGGATTTCTCTGGGCCTTCCCAGAGAAGGTGACAGGTGGGAGGACAAACACACCTGTGTGATGCAGAGGCAGGGTGCTCCCACTTCCCCTGCAGAGGATCCCACCTGTGAGGCAGAGCTGGCGCCTCAGTACCCTGACAGTGTGGACTTCAGGGGTTCCACCAGAGGTGCACATGCACTTGTTACCTGCTGCTGGAGGGTAAAGACAAGCTGTATGGGGCCTCAGCCACGCCCAGCACTGTGCAGAAAACAAGGGGCACTGGCAGGAAGGAAGGTGTCTGGCGTTGACAAATATCATAAATACCAACACCAGAAGAAAAGGTTTCTATATGGGGTAAGAAAGAGGCTGATAAGAAGGCAGAAAATGATGCTTTAAAGCTGAAGCAATCAAAATCAGCTTCGGAAGAGAGTGTCTGAAACCTTCCCCCAGGGCAGGTTGGCACTGCAGGCGTTCATGTTGTTCAGTTTGCTGTAGGACCGTCCTAGGCATTACAGGATGGGGACTCCTATCCCTGCCCTCCAACCCCTCTGCACAAGCCGGTAAGACCTTCCCCAGGCTCCTGGCCAAAAAAGACCTCTGCAGAAGCCGCCACTGTCCCCTGGGGGGCAAAACTGCCACAGTGAGAACTTCCGCCAGCCACACTCAAGTGACATTTCCCAACCTTTAATTTTTGTTTTTTTTTTCCTTTTTTTCCAAGTTCAACCATTCCCTCTTGTCTCTGCATATATTAGCAAAAAGCACCAGAAGGTCTCTATAAAAAGAGAAGAGACTATTTCCAGTAATCGTTCCCAAAATAGGAAGAGTGGCAAATTAGATGAGGCCACCGATCAGCATGCATCCTGAGAGAAACAACTTGTTCATTAAAGTGATTTTAGTCAGACAGATATCATGGACATGATTAAAATATTGGAAGGGTTAAAAGAAAAAAGGTCCATAGTGAAGCAGGACTGCGCCAATCAGTGAGGGGTGCAAAGGTGCTGCCCATGAGGCCGAGTGAGAGGAGGGCAGAAAGCCCAAGACCACACTGCCCCAGCATGTGCTACTCCAGCATCCTCTGTGCCTGGGAACCATCAGGTGACAGAAGGAGACTCTGTGATGGATGGAAAACTGGTGGTCAACTTGGCACACCCAGCTGAAATACATCTGTGTGGTGCTGGGTGCAGAGGGTTCAGCTGAGGATGGCTGCCAACAGCAAAAAAGCAGAACCAGAGAGGAAAGGTGTTGTTTGGTGCTGTTGGTTCTCCTGTTGCCGTGGGTTCTCCTGGAGGAGCTTGTCAGACTTCTCTCCTGATGTGAACTTGGCTATTCTCATTGTCAGAAGAGCTCGGGACCTCACTGTCACTGAGAATGGCTGTGGTTCACTTGGGGGAGCCCTGGTCCTCATTTCCTGGCTCTGAAGGGAAAATGGTGCTGCTCAGTCTTCTGGAAAAGCTGATACTCTACTGTTGTCATCACTGGAGGAACTTGGGTCCTTGCTGTCATTGAGGATGGCTGTGGTACTTTTCGGGGGAGCCATGGTTCTTACCTTGAGTGTCACTTCCTGCCTCCAGTTCAGATCCTTCAACCTACAGGCACAGATCCTTCACCCCACTGGCACAGACTTCCTAGTTTCCACCACTGACCTTTGGGCCTTCCCAGCGCAGATGAAACACATTTGCAGGAATCACTGTCATGGGCTCTAGGCCTCCAGTTGGGCTGGAATGAGGGGAACTTTCATGGGATCCAGGCCTCAGCTGGATTCATTAGGGTTTCGCGTGTGGACAGATTTCCTGCACTTTTTTTGTATTTGACTCTTAGGGAGACCAGCATAAACTAATACTATAAATTATGCGTCCTGTATTAAATTGTTTTGCTTGCAAACCCTGATTACAACAAACCCCATCAGCCTCAGCATCAGCAATGGAGGGGCTCAGTCGGGTCCCCTTTTCTCCCCACACCACAGGACAGCAAGCCCAAAGCAAATACCAAAGCTAAAACCTCATGTGCACCTAGGCGGCAGAGGGAAGCCCTCCTGGTTTTACAGTAGGGCTCAGCAGCCAATGGAAAAACCATCTCCCACATGCAGGCAAGTGTCAGCTATCTCTTGGCAGTTTTTCTTGCTGAGTTTCAGGCAAAGAGGACTTAAGACAGTAAAATCATTACCTACTCATCACTTTATGGAAGTGAACACAACCAATCCTTGATATAAAAACCTCAGCAGCTCCTCTCAAAGGTGACAGGCACAGCCATAGCCAAGACAATCCCAAAGGCTGCCCCTGCCCCCTCTGGCTTCTGCTCTCAGTGCTGTGGACGTGCAGACAAGGGACCAGAAGGATGTGATCAAAGGGACACAGAGCTCTTCTCCTGTCCCTTCAAAAGCTGCCAAGCAGCTCTGGAGTGTACAAGTGGACACACTCCTACCAAGTACCCAATCCACCTGGTCTGGTAAGTGCAGGGGACTGAGCCGACCTGGAGCCCGGACCTCAGGTGCAGGCAAAGGTAGGATCTGGGGTTCTCCTAACAGTCTCCTGGAGGAGAAGAAACAGATGCCACAACCCAGGCTATCCAAAGGGCATGACCTAAATGTGTTCTCATGACAGCTGGGTGTCCAAGCATTCCTTTGGATCCGATGATCCCAAAGATTTAGAAAATCCAGGATTTACATGAAAATCAAAATCAAAGCCACACACAATGCTCAGGGTCTTAACTGGGGCCTGTACAAATCCCAGCTCCCCACCCCTACACCCCATGCTAGGAACTGAACCCAGGGCCATCACACTGAGCTGCATCCCCAACCCTTTTTAATCTTTACTTTGAGACAAGGTCTCATAAGTCACTAAGTTGCCCAGGTAGGACTTGAATTCCTGACCTTTCTCCCTCAGCCTCCCAGAGGACTGAGATTATAGAGGTGGACCACCAAACTTTGCTAAGCACAGATTTTAAAGAGGACAGTTTTAGAGAGTGAACATTTCTGTGACCCAGGTGGCATTTGATAGCAGAGATACCTGGAAAGCGCTTATCCATGTCAAAACAAAAGCAAAATGTCTAAGATGCCTATTCACTGCCTGATTACCCACCCCCCCCCCCAGCCCTGAACAGAGGGACACACAGTCACTCCCTTCTGTTCTCCAGGCTTAAGCGGAGCAGCACACCCAGCCTCCATCTCCAGGAGGGGCTGCAATTTGCATTCACGCTTTTGGGAAAGAACTGGGTCCTCAGGCTCATGTCTCACACAGTAACAGAGGGGAGCATCTGCATCTCCTCATGTGTTTGCCACATGCTGGCCACCAGCAGTCAGCGGCCAAGGGTAATTGTGTCCCTGCAGGCTGGGGGGATGGCGTGGGGTGTGGCACAGTGGAGGGCTGGGGCAGGGGAGGGACACAGGGTCCCAGGGGAAGCCCAGAGGACTCCACAGCTGTGCGAATCCTTCACCAAGCAACAAAGCAAGGGGACATTTGCCTCTCTCCACAATCTTTCACGAAGACAGACCAAGAAAGGGAATGAGGAAATAAATGCTGATGGTCATGCAATGCATAGCACCCCCAAAATCTTCACGAACTCTCCCCACCAACACCACACCCCAGCCCCAGGGGAGCTGCTGGAGATGGAGGCCAGGCTGGTCACACACCAAGACCAAGCTCCCCAATCTAGAAGAGGATACTGCAGCCCCCAGCACCCTCGCTCCCAACTTTGTGGGAGCAAGAACAGCCTGCAAAGTCCAGTCCCAGCCCAGGACACTGCTACCTCACCTGGCAATGAGGGCCACACAAGTGAGGACCTGGTCCCCTTTCCTAGGTGCTGTCCTTGGAGTAGTCACTTCCGCAAGGCCACTTCAAGCCAAAGTAGGTGACCGGAAGTGTCCACCCTGGGCGCCTGGGCTGTGATCCTCCCTTCCCAGACTTCCCGGCCTCCAGCCAGAGCCACAACCTATGCTTTCCCTGGGGCTGACCACATTCTGCAGCCTGGGCCATGCAGCCACTGTCTCCTCTGGGCTCCCTTGCTGGCCAACCTTTCTTTCCTGAATTTCCCTCCAGCACTGGGCGGCTCATTCCCATGCATCTTTCCACCTCCACCCTGCAAAGCCGCCTCCTGGCTCTCATGTGTCCCTAGGCCATGAAAAGCTACTCCACCCCACGCTAGGCACGCTTCAAAGTGGGAGGGGACCCAAACAAACCCCACCCCCAGTCCAGACCCCCTCAAACATGGTGCTTGGACAAGCACATGGGATCACCTGGGAACCTAGCCCACCTGAGCACTGCTAGGACATGCATGGTAGTATCCAGCCTGTCACCAAGCCCTGCTGCTCACAGGACTGGGGACTGACCCCAGCATCCCAGCTGTACCCTCTCCCTCTCCAAGTACCCTCAAAGCTTCTCTTGAAACTGTGAAGGCCTCCTCTACCCTACCCCAGGACCACTGCTGGCAGATGTAGCCATCAATCACAAGCCTCTCCTCTCCATCAGACCCAACTATGTGTCATCTAATAAAACACAGTAACAAAAGCCCCTCCGCCCATCTGCCACCACCCCCACAGGCTGCTCCCACCTGCTCATCTGCCTCAGTCCCCTCCTCCACCTGCCCTCGCTCCTGCTCCCAGCAGTGGTGTCCTGCTTCTCCACTGCGGGACTCAGTGGGCTCTTAGGAAACCCCACCCCTGCGAGCCAAGTTTCAGGGTTCGGTTCAGCTCAGACTCCTTATGGACTCCTTGTGTCACCTGAGAAACAGAGGGCTCACTCCTTAGCTGGCTCTTGGGCCCTGGCAGCACACAGTAGCTAAGAGGCTGGGCCTTGAGGCCAGAATGAGGCAGCTCACATGTGACCCTACAACAGGGCCCTTGAGCCTCTGCATCCGGTTCTCACTTCTGCAATCAGCATGTAACAGCGTGGCTGTGAGCGGCAGCATGAAGCACTTGTTCCAGGGTTTGACCAAGTGTGTGGCGTCTGTCGCATCTCAAGATCCTGCTCTCAAACACACCAGCCTGCTTTCCACTTCCTGGCCATGCGGGGTTCAATTCCACCGGGATCTCCTGCTCCATTCTACGCAGCAGAAGACCCCAGCCTCATGGTGGCCCTGCAGACGTCAGTCAGCCACTCCCCACCCATACCCCTGGGCACACCTGGCATCTGTCACCCTGCCCTGACCCTTCCCATCAGCCACTGCCCAGGTGGAGCTGTATCTCCACACACACACATACACACACACAAACACACACACACACACACACACACAAACACACACACCACCCTTCCTGTGTCCTGCTCAACAGCGTTGCTGGGTGGCTGGCCCCAGCAGGCCAGGTGGAAGACTCAAGACTGATTCCAGAAGGGGCAATCCGGCCTCAGTCACGCTGCCCAGGAGAGGGTCAGCTGTCTCACTTAGTGCACCCCCAGGACATGCCTGTTTACACCCCTCCCGCCCAGCAGCACCCTGCCCCCCAAGTTTATCCATGAAGTCCAGCGGTCAGTGAGAGACATCAAGAAGAGGGTGATTCATTTCTTCCCCTGACCACAAGAATCCTCAGCTGCAGCTGATCTTGGGTGGCCGCCCTCTGAGAAAGCCTGGCCTTTTCTTGGCAGAAAACAAGACACACTGATGGCGTGTGCTGGGGAGGGACCTTCCCAAGTCCAGCACCCTGGATGGAGGGAGCCAAGGGGCGGCTGACGCCTGCCTGACCACTGGCAGGACGTGCTCCAGGCTCACGGTGTAGGGGAAGCAGCCGCTGAGTTGCAGAACATGGTGAGCTGGTCCACCCAGATGTGTACACAAGGGCTTCATGTGGAAAGGAGGCTGGACTGCAACATGAGGAGGTGGACACTGCGCCCAGGGGCTCAGATGGTCCACTGAGACAGGATCTGGAGTAACTCAGTGCTATTTAAAGGAGGTTAGTAAGTGGCCTGAAGCCACTCAGTACCTTAGCAGAGGCAAGGTGCAAATTCTTAATGTGATCACTGACACTTCTCAGTGGGTACCTTCAAGGCCAGGCTGGGATGAGACCCCCAAAGCAGCCCATTGAGGGTGGGTAATACCCCCAGCCCCACCCCAGTGCCCCAAATGCTGAAGATTTCCAGGGAAGCAAAAGTTGTCATCAGGGATTTGCAGGCTTGAGAAAGGCGACACTGGGAAACCGTGCTTGTCCAGAAGGACTTTTTCTCAGCCAGACTGCTCTGGGAAGTAAGAGTTTCTATCACAGGAAATCTAATACTTGACACAGGTTCCATGACAAACAGCAAAGGGAACATATTTCACTCAGGAAAAGCAAGCTTCAAAAACTCCCCATTCTCCGGGAACTTTCCATCAGGGCTGTCATCAAATGCCAGTCCAGGGGGGTAAACTGAGGGCTGCCTGCTTGTGACACTGCTGCTGGCTAGCCAGGGACAGACCCCAAGGAGAGGCAGCACATGGTCATGTGTTCTAAGCCGTACTTGGAGCTGTTCACCTGTCCCAGCTCAAATATGACACAGAAAGGTGATTTCAGCTGAAGATTCACACAGCCCCCCAATGCCAAGCTGCATGGCCAGCAGCAAAACCAATCATCTCTGTAACATGGGGCCACCATCTTCCAGAGGTCAGCAGGGTGGGGCACCCCTATCCCACCCTTCTGCTCAGTGTCCCAATCTTTAGCTCCCCAGTATCCTCTGTGGTGCAGGAGGGACTCAGCCACCCTTCCTCAGTGACCACATGCTAGAGGACATGTCACAGCCAGTGGAGTGGGAGGCCTGTCAAGGATGTTAACTCAGGGAAGCTGTTCAAATCCCATCCCAAAGCACCCTAGAGAGTGGGAACTATTATTATCCCTGCTGTACAAATATAGAAAGGCGGTCACAGGTGACAGTGGTGCCCCAGATCCCAGCACACGGTGGAGCTGGACAGGAGACATGCAAAGGGTAGACAGAGCAGGAGTGAGGCCAGGGAGAAGAGATGCAGGGGCTCCATACACGGGCCAGGGCTTCTCCTTGGTGACTGCAGGACCACCACACACCTGCGCAACATGCAGAGATGCACCAATCTCTTAGATAGAACAGTACCGAGTTTCCATGGAGCCTGGGTACAGTCCTCCACTCTGTGCACTGTAAATACCGCTGGAATACTTATGACACCAAAGACAATGTCAATGCTATGTAAATAGTTGTATTTTTTAGGAAATGATGACAAGAAAAAAAAAATGTCTGTAAGGCTTGCTATGGATAAACATTTTTCCCCCCAAGTACTTTGCTCTGTAATTAGCTGAATTCTCAAAGACAGCGCCTGCAGAGACGGAGGGATTACAAGTCATTTTTCTTTGCTTCTCCAAGTAGCAATAGGAAAGAGGGGAGAGGAGGAAAGAGAGGGGGCTGGGGGAGCAATGTGAGATAAGAGCAAGTTGGCAGAAACGCTGAAAAAAAGGAGAAAACATCAAAAGCAAGAACAGAAGGCCCCTCACCAGAATCTGGAACAGTGCCAGAATTTGGAACCCAAATTCCGACCTGCTCCAGTTCCGGCCACATCTCAGGGGCAGGGCCTGGGTCCTGAGGCAGGTACCCCGAGTCACACCTCCAGACTCATCCTCCCCCTTCTTCCTCAGCTTCCTTGCTCTGGCTCCTGCCTCCAGGGGTCTCCAGAATAGTGAATGGGGCCCAGACTGCCATGCACACCAGCACCCTTACCTCACCCACCTTGCACACATCCTCCAGCTCCTAGCCTGGACACTCGCAAACCAAGGGAAAGTCTCTTACTGTAGGCTTCCATCTGTGATGTGGAAACGGTCTGTTCGTTAGAAAGCCATAAATTCTGAGCACCAGAGGCATTCCGGATATAATTAGATCCATGCAAAGGCCTAGACATGAGAGAAACTACTAATTCCTGAGCAGACACCCGGACTTCTACAGGTCCGACACCCAAACCCTCCCAGGGGTGGCCACAGCAGGTAACCAGGATTAAGGTGACAGACACACAAAAACACACTTCCCAGAAGGGAAAAGAACAGGCAGCTGAAACCCTCCACAAGGTTTTAGTGCCTCCACTATCCAGTGCGACATCTGCATGTGTTTATTAGCACCTGGGGCCACCCCACCCTTATTTGTTAGAACTGTCCCGTGATAAAGTGCCGCAGGCCAGGGGCTTCAAACACACAGATTTGTTGTGCAGCTGAGATCAAGGCGTTAGCAGGGCAGGCAGCTTCTGGGGCCTCCTCTGCTCCCAGCTGGTGGACACCATCATCCACCTGTCTACACTCCTTGAAGCACTCTCAGCCTCACCTCCTTAAGAGGACACCAGCTTCCAGTCAGGCCCCCTCATTTTAACTAAATCGCCTCTTTAAAGATGGCCTGCAAACACTGTCACAGGCTGAGGACTAGGGGGGTAGGAGGTGGGCACATGAAGCTCAGCCTCACCAGGTACCATGCTGCTACCCAGCCATGTGACACCCAGGACAGCCTTAGTGTGACAGGAGCACCCGGTCTGTAACTGTGCCATCCAGATTCACAAAAGGCCTTTCTGAGTAAAGACTCAATGAAATGGTGGCATGAATAAGGCCCTGCAAAAAACAACAAACAAATAACAACAGTAAGAAAATAAACAACCCAAGGCCATGCAGTACAACAGGTTCCTGGGCTCCTCAGAACCCCGGCAACTACACCTTAATATTCTGAGACCCAGCATCTTGCAACTGGACCTACCCTGCAACTGAGTTCCAGCACCCCATGACTCAGTCCCAGCACCCAAAAACTGCAGTCATTGTCCCTGCCTAGGACTGAGGGTGAAGTCCAGCCTCTGGAAGAAAGAGGCAGAGGCAAGGCCCCACTGCACAGTGTCCCACAAGTGCCATCCCCGGGGATCAAAGGAGATGAACTAACTGCACAGGATCGACCCAGATCAGTTCATCTGGGCCTCTCTGCTACTCCCCTGGGGATGCGATAGTGGATTCACCTGCATCTGTGGGTGTCTTGCTTAATACCAAACCACGATCCACACCAGGGTGGGAGGGTGTGTCAGCTAAAGACCCCAGTGCAAAGCTGAAGTAAGCCTCTCTCTCTTCCTTTCCGGTTATGAGGTCAAAGGGCTGCTTCTTACTTTCACGTGAATCAAGGCCTTGGGCTTGAAACTCTGTTGTTCCAAAAACAAGCACACAGCGCCTGGCTGCTAAGGAGCTATGATTTCTCAGAAGTGGGGCATCTGCCTCAGCAGTGGTAAAGACACAAAGATAGATGAAAGCAATATTCTCTACCCGTGCTCAGTCTCATTTGCAATCTGTAGCAGGCGCGGCACTAGAAGCCACGGGAAAGGGGACCGGGGGCACAGGAAGGTCAGTCCCAGTGTCCTTGCACAGGGGAAGAGGCATGCAGTGACCTGTCTTTCCCAGGCACCACACTCGTGCCAGGCAGCCTTGCAAGTTTCTTAGTGGAAACATGAGAGCTCCTGACACCACCCGGCTATGTTGCACCCCATCCCCCAGCCTTTCCTAGCCTAGGAACCTCCACATCAGAACCGGGCTCTCGTCCTTATACCCACCCTGCCCATGGCAGCCAGGCCAGCACCCCTGGGAGGCCAGGGTGGGGGACCACCTGGCAGGGCTCCTCTGTACAAACTGGAGCATCAATGCATCATGCACCCAGAAATGTTAAAAACACACGCAAGGTGCTACGGACGATTTCCTCACAAAGTTCTGCTCCATGCGGCCTTGCAAAACAACACAAGGTGACAGCTCTGCTCAGGACCTGCTCGCACAGCCTGCCCCAGAAGCATTTTAATCGCTAGCTCCTCACTGATCGCTGGTCTGATATCCCCATTGTTTTAGTTACTTTTCCCTTTGCCAACACCTAAAGTTAAAAAAAGCAAAGGTTTATTTAGCTCACAGTTTGTAGCAGTTTTGAATCATCACTGGCTGGCTCCCACAGCCAGGTGGCTTGGCAGACAGGCACCGTGGAGAAGAAACAGTTCATGGCAAGCAGAAGACAGCAAAAACCAACCAGGGATGCCCAAGGCTCTTTCTGTCCCTTAGCTCTTATCCAATCTACTGAGGGTGGGTGGCACCCATACCCTCACTCTGAGTGCCCTTGATCCTGACATTGCACCATAAATCAATCCCTGCATCATGCACCGTAGATCCAGCCACCTCTGAAAGAGCCCCACCTATGACTGCAAGAGCTTTAGGGGGACATCTGGACACAAGCCGTGACGCCCATCAATATCCTCTTTGGAGACTGAAGGTGGGAAAGGTAATATACAAGAAAAAGGATCAAAACAAACAGGAGGGAAATGACATAAGCACTGGTGACAGCTGTCCAGGTAAAACTCTGTGCCTGACAGAAATACCCAGACTTCGCTGATCTTAAATTACCTATAATCAAAGTCCAGCCACATTACTTTCCAGCCTTGTACCTATTAGCTTTTCCAACTGCTCAGTGGACTAATATGCTCTGTGAAGAATGCACGTGCCAGGACGTCAAATGCTGACCTCCCAAAGGAATAGATCACTTTAAAGAACAAAATCAGAAGCAGCGACATGTCTGTCTTCCAGCTTCTGTACACTTAATTAATTCCATGTTCTCCATTCCAGCATGAATAAATTTTCAAAGCTCATGTGTGCTTTTAAATCTATGCTGACCTTGTACCAAATGTACAAATGTTGCTATTAACACATGACACCCAAAAAAAAGAGGGTAGGGAGGAGACTCACTCTGGATATAGTAATTAATATTCTTTCTTCATGAAAGAGCTTTGTTTGAAATCACACGATTCAATCAGAAAGTCATTTTCTTTCCAAGTGTGCTGGGTTTTCTATATGCATGCAAATCATAGGGACAAAGACAAAACAGGGACTGAAAATATATTGCTTGTTCCCTATAATTGCTTAATTTTGGCCCAGATGTAGCTGGGAGGAATGGTTCAGAGATTCTAAGAGACTATTTGGGATTTTTTTAATTCTAATTTTCTTGAGATAATTTGCCTATATGAAAATACAACAGCGATCCAAGATGGAGCCCTTTCCGATGAAATTATCATCAAGTAGAGCCATCTGGGAGAGAGAAGACGACTCCTCAAAATCCAGAAGGCATAATCAGAAGCCTGTCAACTTCAGGAGTGGCCGAGGGGACACTGACTACGAATAACTACTAGTATCTAGTTCATGTCACTTTAAATGTGTCACCGCCCTGAGATCACTCTATCTCCAACACAGGCGCCTACACACAAACACACAAAGGTGACCTTCACCGGAGGTGACCCTCTTGGCCTCCACGCTGGGAGCGGGATACACTTGGTAAGAGCCCTCCATGTCATCGCTTTAATAGTGGCAGGTGTAACACAGATGCCTAGGCCATCTTTCAGTCCATCACTTACTAACACACAACACTGGAAAATCTGTTTCCTTCACTTGCTATTGTTGTTGTGCCATCCAGTGACCCCAGCTGTCCCGGAAATGCCAGGGTAGTGACACCATCCTGAGTGTGGAAGAATCCACAGGGGTTCCTGTCAAACATTTCCATGTTGAGGAGGTCAACACCCACAGGGCATTAAATACTGAGCTGTGAATCCGATCCCTTGGCCATCTCTGTCCCTAATCACAGCCCACACACAAACGAGCACGATCCCCGAACCTGCGGGACCTGAAGCTGCTGAGTGACTGCTCCAGGTTTCTTCTGGGTCGTCTTCTACATTTCCTGCAACTGACATGCATGGCTCTAAGAAACGCTAATTTTAGTTTTCAAACTTGGCTTTTGGACAATTTTGTTTACACTCTGAGCAGAACATATGTGACTTTTTAACCTATCTTTCTCTCCAACTCTGTGGGTTGCCCAGAAAAGCCACTTTTAAATCCATTTTGGAAATGTTTCCCTCCGTGACTTAATTCGCCCCATAAGAGGGCTGTGCAGAACCAGGCAGAAGAGACCAGGTGACCAGTGGTGAGTCTGCACCCCTTTTCCTTAGGAAGAGAAGCAGAAGTGGCCCAGGCACACCACTGAGGACTTTCTCCTTTACACAGGAAGGAATGCATTTGCTTGGAGAGGTCAGGTGACGTGGCTAGGCTGCAGGGCCACCACAGGGCACGCTGGTGGATCTAAGAGCAGCTACTGGGATCTTGGTATCTTTTAAAGATGCATGGGGTAGCACTGAGGATTGAACCTAGTGCTTTTGCACTGAGCTATATCCCCAGTCCCATTTCTACTTTAATTTTTAGATAAGGTCTCAAGGTCTGGCTGTCATTAAATTGTCCAGGCTGGGCTCGGGCTTTCCATCTTCCTGCCTCAGTCTCCTAAGAGTGTGATATTACATTTGTGCACTGTACCTGGCTACTTCTGGTACTCTTTATGCCTTTACTCACCTCTAGCTGTCATCTCTCTTCACAAGAATTCCAGCAATGTTTACAAAACATTTCAGGGTCCCCTGGATCACCTGAGTACCATGCCACCAGGAGAGCACAGTTCTCTTCACACAGAGGCCAGCACTATCACCCCCACAGGCAGATGACCAGGTGACTCACCTAAGACATTCCTCTGGGCTGAAGAATCTGCCAGGGCCAGGGAGGACACAGCCAACAGTGTTCAGCAAGCAGTAAGCCACCCAGCTGAGGGCCTCGGGTCTGGGTGGACAAAAGGCTGGGAATGGCCAGACAGTCAGGATGGTGTTCCTTGATAAACACAAAACACAGGGCCAAGTGGTGCCAGGCAGGCTGCTCCAGAAAGAGCAGCTGAACCTCGAGCAAGCTGATGGTGCCCTGTACCACCTGGAAAGCCAGTCTCCTGCCTGGCCCAGGGGTCTTTAAATTCAACATAAGCCAGGTACCCACTTCACTGTGGTCTACAGGCTCCCAATTAACCACTTTTTAAAAAATAAAGAGTTCAGAACCAGAAGGAATGTCCACACAGCCTGAGAATGTCACACTAACCAACCCTTGGGGTAACACAAGGCTTCTGTCGGGATACAGTGTCATCAGGGATGGTGTCTTGCCTTATCTGCCTAACCTGTAGCTGGCTCGTCTTTTCTGGAACATAAACCAATCTGTCAATCACTGGGAAATCCATCAGTTTAGATTCCTAGAAACATCACTGCTGGGTTAAAACCGTTCATACATTCACATCTCCAGCTGACTTTTGGCACAGGTAAACCTCTTTCACTCACACCATCATTTTGGGGTTTACCAGTGCCTGCCTCCATGCCCACTATCAGCACCCAGGCTGCTTCCAGTTACAGCTGATCCTAACCCACACTATGCCCAGAGGCCTGAGTTTGTGTGTCATACCTGACATAGCCCAGAATCTCTGCTTATTTGTGTAATAATAGCACCTCAGATTAGCTGGGTTTTGTCCTTTGGAAGTAGGGGTCTTGTGTTTTTGTCATCTATTCAAATGAGCTCTTTAAGCATCAGCATGCAATTATGTTCTGTGAAACTTATCAGAATGGGGATGAGAGTGCCTGGAAAAGAGTTTAAGAACATTGCTGACTGCAGACATTCAGGGTACAATTCTCTCAGCCCTCCACCCACATGGTGTCATCTCCCACCTTGTCCACCAGATTCCTTGGCCTGTGGCCACCTTATGCAGGATGCCCCCATCCGTGTTGTCTCTCCGTGGTGCCCGCCCAGCACACAGGCTGACCTGACCCTCCCAGTGCTTCCGGAGTGCAGCTGGCTTTTGCCAGACTCATGCCTTTCTAGACTTTTCACTTAGCTGAAGCTAAGCTCAGAAGTCAGTGATAAGCAAACCCCACACTTTGTCACTCTGAAAAATGGCACTTCTTTCTTAATGCTGAGTTTTCTGGACCCTACCGCCCAGGATTCTTCAGAATGGGGTAGAGGAAACCAAGTACCTGGCACCAAAAGGCATGGCCACTGTCAGCCACGAGGACAGCAGAGTGCAAAGTGCTATGTTCTTTCTCCTCCACTGCACCCCCAGTACCCATAGAGAGAACGTCCTCAACTAACATATGATGTGTGCATGGGGATGCAATGGGAAGAAATAGATGGATGGATAGGTGGTTGGATGAATAGATGGATGGATGGATGGATGGATGGATGGATGGATGGATGGATGCTTGATTGGATGGACAGCTGGATGGATGGACAGATGCTTGGATGGATGGATGGATGGATGGATGGATAAATTAATGATTGGATGGATAGATGGTGGGATAAATGGATAGATGGATGACGGTGGAATGGTTGGCTGGACAGATGGATAGATGGATGGATGAAAGGATGGATGAATGGATTGATGGATGGATCAATGGATGGTAGGTTGGATGGATGGATGGATGGATGGATGGATGGATGGATGGGCTGGCAAACAGGGGTGTGAGGTAGTAAATATCTCACAATCTTTTTATTCTTTGTGTGTCTGCCAAAGACTGACCACCCTCTAATCAAGTGTTCTGATCACACAGCATGGTTTTCCACTCCAACTTGTTGAAACACTGTAGCTAAAATGAAGTGAAAGATTAAAAATGCCCCTACTTTGATGTCAAGACACTGCACACACCCAGGCCTTCCCATCAGTGATCCCTGTGCCATGCGTCACACAGAACTTGACAACCACAGGCTCTTCGGGACAGTAGGGCCCAAGGGGACCGGGTCAGCAGCACAATGGAACCCAAGAAAGTCCTGAGTGCAGGTCCCTAGTGCGTCCCAGAGAACTCATTCACCCACTCCTTTGTACACGCTGCCAGCTACTTCTCAGCCTTCTACGTGATACGTGTAGTTTTGTGAAACTGACATTTCGGATGTCACAGACACATTTTACAGAAACATTTTAAATGCCTCAAAAATGACTGTTTTTTAGCAAAGAGCCAAATGTTCCCCATTCTTCCTCAAACTTTGGAAGACAGGCTCACCATTCAAAGGCTCAGTGTAGTAACACATTTCACACAGGTTCATACAAGTGTGAGCACTTTTCCAAGTGTGGCAGAGTCAACGAGGAACATGAAAATCCTTTGGAAGGGGAAGCCAGACTGCACAGGATAGAAAACGGGCTCCTTCTACAGAGTCCTCCTGAGGTCAGCAGTGCCATCACTCATCCTCTCCGAAGTCTTCCCACCAGGGGACACCTGTGCCCGCCTCCTCATGCACCCAGCCTGTCTGCAGAACAGGGGAGGGCCCTTCTGTGGCTGTAAATGAACCTTCACACAATCTCTCACCACCTCACTGGACCCTCAGGAAAGCCACACACTTGGAGGAACCACTGCTCTGTGTCCTCTGAGATGAACTAGCAGAGGCCATCCTGGTGGCCTCAGTGTCCCACTTCTAGCATCCTGGCCACCTCAGGCCTCTTTGCAGCCCCCTCTGCAGCCTCTCCGTGATGCAGAAGGAAACTCAGGTTAAAGTGGCCCTTCAGGGAGCCCGGTGCAAGCAGGAAGCAGGTCCATGGCACCTCTGAGATCTGCGCTCACCTGGCTCGGGGCCTTGGCAAAGAGAGCTCATCATACCCCAAGGTAGAGACAGTGCCTCCTTCTCAGGGTGACAGGGACCTGCCCCTTTCGCACATGGCTGTGATCAGAGCTCTTCCTGCACCCTTCGCAAGCCAAAAGTTGCACTTCCTGCACCCAAGGGACACACTGACAGTGAGGACTCCCAAACTGCCATACCACACGAAGGGACTCCGACTTGTCATGGCCCCAGGTGTGTGTAGGGGCCACACCCCAGGCAGGGACCTGAGCGGGCTGTCTGCTTGGTTTCAGCCTGGACCTTGAACACGGCTCTCTGCTGCCCAGGGGATGAAAGACACACAAGTGTGGGCAGGCAGGAGCTCGGGGAAGGGGCGACCAGGAGCGGGCAGAACAAGTGAAAGGGCTCCCCAGGCAGGCCCTGGCGTCTGCCCCATTCCTCCCACCTGCATTTCAAGTTCTGCAAAAGCCTCCAGTCCTCTTAACAGAGTCATCTTCGGTGGTGAGGGCTTCTATTCACAACTGTTACATAAAATTCGTTAGCTTGAAGTCAGGCATGGTGGTACCTGCCTGTAATCCTGTGCTCATGAGAGCCTCAGGCAGAAGGACTGCCACCAGTTCAAGGCCAGCCTGGACTCCCCAGTGAAATCAAAGCAAAGCATTATTTCACAATGGAGCCTCTTCTGTCGTCAGGCAGAATACCCTTCACAACATCAATCCAGAAGCTGACAGCCCTGGTGGTCACCACTTAGGATTTGGGGAAATCGTAGCAGTGGAGGGGACAATGTTAAGACTCTAGAAGTCCTTCAACCAAGCTATCATTTTTACATGAGAACCTCACTCCAAAATTACACAAGCTCTTGGAGGCCCTGTGTGGCTGAGTGGAACGGTGCTTGCCTAACAGGGGTGAGCCTTAAGTTCCACCCCAAGGGTAAAAGGAAAAAACAAGGGAAGGAAAGAAAACATTCCCTCAAATATCTGACAGGCAGGCAGCTGCTCTGGCACCAGCTGCCTTCGCCCTGAAAGACTCCTACGGGCCAGTTCCCCATCCTCCCTCTGAAGGGGGGCAGGTGCCCAACTAAGTGACATGGGACTGGAGGGAGTCAGGGACATCCCCACTTGAGCTGTGTCCCTGTGCAGGCCTTTCTCACACAATCAGTGCTCCTGTGATCCTCAGGGCTCTGCTCCATGCACCCTGACTTCGGACAGCTCAGCCTGAGTGCAGAAGGAGCCCCTCAGCACAGGGATACCTCTTGGAACTCTTGGAGAAATGGACAAACAGCTAAGCTACAGGGCTTACCTGTTGCTACCTCATAAGGAACACGAGTTGGGCCCTTCACACTGGCTGAGTCTATGTTCCTGGGCAACCCTGGGTCAAGGAGGTCAGCTCGCCTTTTTTATTTCATGCAGAGTCGATAGTTGTTTGCTTGGAGGCAGGACACAAGTTTGAGACCAAGGTCCTCCCCGTCAGGGAGGTGCCCTACCCAACGTGTTCTCTGAGAGTCACCTTTCAAAGAAGCAAAGCTGCTGAGAGGTTTCTATATAAAAGATCGTGGGGTCCCCTGGAGGTGACACCCCTGACACAACTGCACCACGAGGTCTGCCAGCCAGCATATTAAATCTAGAGTCCCACAGCCCCTAAGGTGGTTTCCCCCAGGGCCTGCGGGTCTGACTCAGGGCTTCCTTGTGCTAACTTGATGTGGACAGATGAGCGGTCCCCTCCCACTGTAGCCAAAGTCCGATTCCAGGGATTAAGATCCCACATGCTGTTTATCCCAGAGCGCAGAATGTTGATGAACTGCTCTCGGGTAAACATAGGCGCCCCTCTGTGGGTTCAGGCTGTGGATTCCTTGTAAGCCAATGTGTAAGCACCAGCATATCCAAGGAATAGACACCAGCCGAGGACTCTCAGAGGACGTCCGCACAAACAGACACACAGCCATGACGGCACCCCGTGACCAGGAAGTGGAAAGACTGCTGGCAGCATGTTCTTTTCCCTCCTCTCCACTCTTCCTCTCATTACCTAATCAGGAAGAAATGCAACTGTGCTTCCAGACTCTTCTCCCATCCTCTCCTTTTGCCTCCAAGGACTGCATCCAGTGCTTCTCCACCACCTGTGGCGGAAGCAGCTCCGATCTTCAGTGACCTCTGCAAAGCTGCAGGGCCAATTTTGTGATGCTCACAACAGCCCCTGTTTTGCACAGTGGAAGCTGCTTTGCAGTGCAGTGGCCCCTTTGTGGCCAGGGGACCTCCTCTACAACAACACAGCCACAAGAAAAGGGCAGCCCACGTCACGGATTCTGTCATATACTTCCTTTGATTAGATAATCAGTTTTCTCTCTGAGGCAGACCAGCAGACAGAGAACTGTGTGTGTCTGGGCTTAGATACCAGGGACCCTACTAAGAAAAAGCACGTGGGAAAGATAAGCACTGTCACACAAAGTGTGTTTGCAGGCCATGTTTCAGCAGCAAGCTGCTCAGTTTCTGACCTTCTTTTGACAGGAAAGCAAACAGGGTTATGTTCAAATGATCTCATCTCACTGCTCCAATGGAAGGGGTCTATGTTCAAATGATCTCATCTCAGTGCTCCAATGGAAGGGGTCAGCAGCAATCTCTAGTGGGGATGTTTGAGTCTTGCTTGGCAGAATTAAGGTTCATATCACACTAAGAGTGTTCTCAGTTTCTTCCTTCTGCACAAACCCACTAAGATAACTGAGCCTTTGGGGACACAGAAAGAGATACAGACTGCAGGTGCAGCTCAGTGTAGGCTGCACACTTAGTGTGTGCAAGGACCTGTGTTCACTTTCAGCACCAAGGAACGATGATGATAATGTAAGGAGGCTGTGAGGTTCTATAGATTTCCAGAGAACCTTTGCATTCGGGGTCACTTGTACTGCTTGAGCATCAGTTTCCTCCTCTGAGTAGGAAGAAGCTGCTTTTTTAGGTCTGGTCAAGCCGTGTCTCTCCACATCCCCTGGGCACTGCTGCAAAGCTGAGACCAAACCCAAGTCTCCCTTCCACAAGCAGTACCTCACCAAATCCTAAGGCTGTCCAGTCCTTGCCCTGTGCAGCAGGGCTATACACAATGTCACTGAGTCCAGAGCCCTGGACTGCACCTGGTATTTGCAGAACAAGTTGATCTTCACAGACTATGCGGCAGCTCCATCTCCAAGGGCTTCTGGGGCTCTTACCCGTCTGAAAGTGAGACTATGTCTATGTGTCTCTCAGAGCTTGCATCTTCTGCTGCTGTCACTTCTGGAAATAGAAGGACTTGGAAAAGCAGCAGTCAGGGCTCCACTGATTCTCACAGGCTGGCTTCGGCGGCTGGCTGGCCACCATCCAGGATGCTGGCTGGCCCCAGTGGATGCCTGGTAGTAACTATCAAAACACACAGAAGTGGGGCGGGCCAGTCAGGATCACTGTCTGCTGGAGTCTCAGCAAAGTCAAGACCCAAATGCTCATCCAGATGCCTGCTGCTGGGGTGAGGCTGTCTTGGACCTGCAGGGACATCCAGACAAGTGTGGTGTGCCCTCCAGGACCGCTGAGGTCAGGCTCACCTCAGTCTCTGGACACTCTTCCAGTCACTACTGAAGCTCGTGGTCTGAGAAGGTGGGTATAGAAGGCCCGAGCCTACAGTTTCTTTGTACACCCTTCCCAGTGGGTGCCCCAGTACTCAACGATGCACATGCAACATCTCAAGGATGCCTCCCTAGTGCCAGGCAGGCACCCTTCGGGAGACCCTCTTCTGCAAGGCACAGTAAGAACACAAACATACAATGCACTGGACCCAGGAATCTCTTTTGGGGCTCCATGCTGAGTGAAAAACGGAAGCTGCAAAAAGACACCTGGAAAAAAAGGGCACCCCCAAAGTAAACAACTTAGATGCTCCCTGAAAGGGCATGATGACAGACAATGGGACAATTTGAGGGAACCTTGTACCACTGGTCAAACAATCACTGCACAGGTTAAGCAGCAATGCAGAAAAGTGATTGAGAGTTTTTATCAAGCTCCACGTGAAGGTGGACCATATGCAGAGATGAGGTTGGCAGTGACTGAAATTAATGAACATGGGTAATCTGTTTGGACAGTAGAGCTTGGAAGAACCATGTTTAAATGGTTATTTTCCATAACGCAATAACATAGATGAGTGTCATTATTTGTAAAAGTAATAAATTTTTGCTTTTCAATGAAGAAGACACATTGTCCCTGAAAGTTTTCAGGAGACAGACAGGAGGACCCGGTTTCTGAGCAGCCACGTGGGCAGAGGAAAAGCTCCGCGGGCGCAGGGAGGCAGGGGACACGGAACAACACTGTGGCTCCAAGTTTTTGACATTTACCAAAGTGCCGCTTGAATTATGCCCTGGAATGCAAGGAAAGCATTCTACCCAAAAAAGGGGATGAGGTGGGTGGGGACAGTTTTTTGCTAACCTCAAAGTTTCCCTGAAACCCAACCATGAAGCAGTCTGAAAATGAATTGGGGACACATGCCCTTCTGTACAACTTTACTTGCCTGACTCTAAGAGGACAGAGTATTTTTTTAAGCATTCAAAATTCCCTTCATAGAGCCTTTCGAACAAGGTGGAGGAGTGCCCAGCTACACTGCTCTTGCTGGTTGGCAGAAAGCACAGGTTTCTGGCAACTTATGCAAAAGACCCATCTAATCTTAAATTATACTCCGAAGGGGAAAAGAGCTCCTGCAGGTAAAAAACAGTAGGCTGGTCCCTCCAGCAAGGCAAAGTGCAGGACACAGTTATCAGGTGGGAAAAGCCGTGGAGGCGGACAGAATTGCTGGGTAGCCCTCCTCAGCCCCCAGCTGGACTGATCAGGACTGCTGGACTTCTCTCTCCAATTATTCCACCAAATTGCCCACCAAACTTGCCTCACACTTCCCCTTCAAGGGGAAAGAAAAAAGATCTGCCTCCCAGACTCACTCTACTGGGCAGGTTTCCCAAAGTGAAGTTCAAAGAGTTTGCCTACCACTAGTCTTTAGAATTTGCCCCCAAGCCATTCTTAAAAGATGACAGGAGAATAAAAGAGGAAGAATGGCTGCAGGTAACAGGCAGCAGACAAATGGGTTACAGAGGAGGCGTCTCCATCCCATTCATGGTTTCTCCTGCAGTCATTCCCAATTAGACAGCTTAATTACAGACTTCGGCTGTTTATGGGCCAGAGCAGCCAGTAAACAACTAGGAAATGCAACTCCATCCAGGTCTCTAATTAAGCTGGGGTTGCTGGTGGGGGAAAATGGTAGTTGGTGAGTTTAGGATTTCCTTCTTGCTGAGTTCTGAGAAGAGGACTTGTGTTTGGGAGGAAATGCATAGTTCATTCCTTTTCTGGAACTGCACTGGGCCAGCCTCTGGGGACCCTGAACTTTTAGGGAAAGGAGCAGAACCTTCCCTCCTGGCCTGGGGCCATCATGGCCATTAACAATCATTTTTCTTCCCTAACCACCAAGTAGAGCAGCCAGGATCTAGGGAAAGGAGCCAGTTTGAGTCAGCAGAGGGCAGGAACTGCTATGGAGTCTCAAGCTTGCACCACCCACTGCCCATCTCTATCTGGGAACACAATGGGAAACAGCAGTGAGAGTCTCTGGACACAGCGATGGCACCAGTGTGCGAGGGCACCCCAGCCACCTGGGCTGAGGCAGCTGCCCTAGACACTGAGGGTCACCTACCAAGGGGAAACGAAACACAAGTGGACATGAGTGGAGATGGAGCCTGTAGGAAAAACAGGCTATTTCTGAGCAACATAGGTCTTTGAACCCTGAAACAGACAAATCACAATTCTAAAGCTGCGGATTTCCCAGAAGAGAAAAGATCTATTCCTGATGACATCATCAATTCCTGGATTCCTCTAGACCTTGAAAGTAATCCAGAAGGTCCTCTGAGAACTACTTAACCTGCCCGAAGGGGTTTGTCTCAGGCTCCATGGAGCAGAAAGGCATGGCCCGGCTTGCTGGAAGCCAGATGTAACTGATGCACATCCAACCAGCTGGTGTACAGCAAGCAGGACTCTGCCACCTTGCAAGAGCAGGACAGACTCCAGGCCCCTCCTGCACAGGAAACACATCAGACAGCCTGACCAATGAGGGTAGAGATGGCCTTAGGACAAAAACAAGCCACACCCATCATGAGGTCACTGCTCCTCTCCACATCTACCCTCAGCCATGGCAGCCTCCAGGCCAGCAGTTGCTCAGCAACAGTGGCTGGAGAAAGAAAATAACTCCCTCGCTAGCCTCTCCATCTCTGCCTACTCTGGAAACACTGGGATTCCCCAGGATTCTGTCCCAGGTGTGTGGCTCGCAAGCACACAATCACCCTCTGGCTGAGTTCACCCATGCCCATGGCTGCTCCCCGACTTCCTCGACCTTCACAGGGCACCCCACTCACCCCTGGGCTCCGGTGCTGTTCACCCCCACAGGCCTTCTCAGCACCCCACACAACTCATGCAACAAATACACACCCAAACTAAGCCTTCTGCAGTCCTTGCTGTGCTCAGTGCAAATATCCAGAGCTCCCAAGGGCCCCCAGCTGGACCTCCAAGAAACCCCATCTGCCTCCCAGGCTTGCAGGAACTCCCTGGCCTCCAGCCTGGCTGCAGTAGCTCAAACCAAACATACTCCAGGGGCAGACACTGGGCCTAAAGGTCTGAAGACCTGCCTGGCCATCACAGTGAAAGAGGGTATCCTGGTGGCAACCAACAGGCCGAGGATGCTGCCAACTCCATGCACAGGAGAGCCTTCAGGAAAGGACTGTAGGGACCTAAAGGTCCATCCCACCAAAGGCGAAGACCCCAGAGACCCCCGAGACCATAGGTGCCGGGTCCTCCAGGGTGAGTCACAGCACCAGCTGGTTTTCTCCTCTTTGAGTCTCTCATTTGCCATCTCGTCTTCTCTACCAGGAAGACAGATAATCCTCTGACTCCCAGACAGTGTTATTCCTCCCCAGGTTCTAGAGACAAAGCCAATGGCTTATGATGTCCCCACTCACTGGAGATACCATAAATACTTGGTATTCTTTTCTTCTTTTTTCTATACATCTCTAACCTTAGGGGAAGAGGTGTTGGGTTTTATTATTTTTGGTTTTTGTTTTAACAAAACTGAGATCATATTCAATCTGCTGTTTGGTAACTTGTCTTAATAAAATAAGCATTTTCAGTCATCATTTAGATATCTACTTTTAATGGTGCTATTGACAACTTTTGCTTGGAATATACTCCAGCTTTCTTCCCTGTTGCAGTTTTATGTTCATAAAACGCCAGTCAAGACTAGGCGTGGCACCTCAAGGGACCCCTCCCCAATCCTGAGTCTCTGGTCATCTCCGACATTCATCCAGAGTTTCAGCTCCCCACCATGGTGATCTTTTCCACAACTGTGACGCATTCCATCTGCATTCTCTCCTCTATTCACAGATCCCATGAAAACTCAGGGAAGGAGTGTGTCCCTTTTTTAGTGGTCGCCCCAACGCACAGTGTATGGAACACTACCTGGCCTGCTGTATGTGTCCAGATAAAGTCCTGGAGACCACAGCCCAGGGAGGGAGACTCATTGCCCTTGCTGAAGAAGAGACAAAAACAGTACTGAGGGGAAGGAAAATCTAGGGCCACCCTCATTCTTTAGAATCCTTTGCTGCCTTTTCTTCTTGAAAGGAAAAATGTCCACCACCTGCTGGTCAACCTCCAAGGACGATGGGGCTCCACGCAGCACAGCTTGGGAGAAAGTTTGGTAAGAACTTCTGGGAAAGGCCATGGAAAACTCTTATTTTTGTTCTGGAAAAGCATCAACCCAGGGACTCTTTCCCAAATAAAACCCAAGTGTGTTCTTTCTTCTGTCTTTGAGACTCAACCCAGAAGCGTCCAATCACATTTCTTGACCTCGGACATCATAACTGCTTGGATGATGGACAGAAAGAACTAATCCATTTTAAAGATCTAAAGACTAATAGGTGTGAAGCAACTGGTTTTCCAAGGGGCCTAGTAGGAGAAGCTACAGCCTACTAGGCAAGAGAAGCTGCAGCCATTTATAGGGAGCACGGCGGTAGGCAAGGCTCCCTCAGGGACCTGCATGGCCTTCTCCCTCGTGTCCCTAGCACAGACATCCTATTCCCATCTGATGACCGGAAGTTGACGACTGGAAGCTTCAGTGACTGACCCATCACCACACATCAATCAAGGCAAGGGCACAGTCAGTATGCAAACTCTGCACACCTGTCTCCGGGTCCAGGGCTGGATCCATTTATGCCCAGGGGCCTCTGGGCCACCAGCTCCTCGTCAGCTGAGTTTCTGACTATGGGAAGATCATTCATGAGTTTTGCCAGGGAGAAAAAAATCCACATAGATCTGACAACACACAGTTGGCCACCATCCACAACAGCGGGATGGGGTTCAGAGTGAGAACTAGCTCTGGGCGCTCAGGCATCCACAGTAGTGTGCCAGGCACCAACCAGACAGAATTTGGTCTTCACAGTAAGTCTCCTTTGGGGTAGATAAACTCCATTCTCTCTGAAAATTAAACCTTTCAACACTTTGAAAATATTATTTTGACTAAAATAAAAAACAGCAATCTCAGGTTTAAGATAGACAGCTTCTGGGACTGTGGAAAGGCCAGTGAGCAGAAATATGCAAAAATACAACACGCAAGCCTTCCTAACACTAAGAACGAGCTTTGGGATGCCTCCAATACCGCAGGAGGCATCTAGTCCACAGTTCAAGGTAGCTGGATTGGTTAGGGATGGGCTCACTTTGAAGCCAGAGAGACTCAGTTCTGACACAAAACATAATTTCCTGATTGAGTTTCGAAGCTCAGTGCCCAAGAGAAGTTGCAGAAGAGCTGCTTGAGTGGTGGGGACCTAAGGAACCTTCCGGAGCCTCGGCTCTCCCAAGGGACCCAGCCCCACACTCAAGGACTGTAATCATTACCATGTTGGTGGTGTTTGCATTTAAGGCTCCAAAGGTTTTACTGAGGAAACATAAACACGTGCAGAGAACTTGTTTATACACAGAGCGGGGAGACACTGAGCTTTCATCTGTCAATGCACCAACACAAAATCAGGCTTGCACTCCAGAACACACACAATAAATGATTAACGGGACACAAAGAAGGAATACAGAAAGCAGCCGGGAACCATCATGGGGGAAACAAATGAAAAGCTGCGCCGCTTGTCTTCAAGATGTCCACCACATCCCTGTGGACCCAGTTACTTGAGCCTTGAGCACGGCAGAACTCAGAAGCCCACCAGGCGGGCCTAAGTGAGGGACTCAGAAGCTGTACCCCAGGCTTCAGATTTTTTAAAAAGCTGAGATCCCTCCTGTAAGGTCAAGGCAGCTATCTTCTTCGAGCAGGAAGCTCCTGCCCCTCCCCAGGAAACAGCGATGCAAAGCTAGACAGGAAAATCAAAGCAGCAGAGCACGGTTTACAAACCTGGCACCAAAAAGCAACCAGGCAATCTAAAAAGAAAGCCAAGCAAATGAGCGCACAGGTAGGCTCTCAAATCTCTGGATTAAACCACTCAGCACTGCTTTGCATGAAAAAGGTAACTATAGGACCTGGAACAGAGGAGGTCCCCAGAGAGGAGCTAGAAGGAGCAAGAAAAACAGAAGCAACAGAAAAGTCCCCTGCTGTAGCTAGATCTGCGTATCCTTGTTCTACTTCAGCTGAAAAACAGTGCCCACTGTGAATGGCCACGGGATGAGCCCAGCTCTATTTCCCATTGGCCAACTCATGAAAGCTCATAGTCCCTCTCAACAAAGCACATCCCTGCAACTGTCACCAAGGTGGCTAAACAGGGGCTTCTCACTAGGAAGACAGAGCAATGAATAGGACCTTGGTGTCCCAAGAGCTTTGCCAGAAAATCCATCTCATCCACCCCACCCCAGCGTATGGCCAGTGGCCCTTGGGTTAGAACTGACTTTATCCCATGATGGCGCCTGGCCAGGCAATTTCCTGGGAACACTGCTCAGGGGGTGACAGTTGAATTCAGAAAACCAATTGGGTAATTCTACCCCAAACAACTGCCAGGTCAGCTCAGCTTGTAGGTTCTTAATGACAATACATCTTATTCTTGCTTTGTGTAATGATTTTCACATGCATGACCACAAACCTAAGATAATGGTGGCTCCCACAAGACAGAAAGGTTGTTTCTCACACAAAAATGAAATCTCAGGGTAGGTGGTCCCAGGAGGCTGACACTCCGTGAGACCAGATCTGACTCCAATATGGAGCTCCTCGTTGTGAGCTGAGATGAGCTAGCCACGATGTACATGTGCAGATAACAGATGGAGAAAGCAGGGAGGACGGGGAAAGGGATCCATCACTCTGTCCACGTGGCCTTGCAGAAGCTGCCAAAAAAAAAAAAAACTCCTGCCACAGATCTCACAGAAGTGGTCACATATGCAAGCAGGAGAATGGTTTGCAGGTCTTTATTCTAGGCAACCCAGCTGGGGACTACACTGACATCGACCTGAACTTAATTAGCGCTGCCCACCTGCCACAGACATTTCTAAGGACTTTTCCACGCATCGTCTCACTGAATCTTCTTCACCACCTATGATGTGGAGGAGGCATTACCATACCCATCTCCTGCCAAGGACAACAAAGCACAGCAAGGCTACTAAGTGACTAGCCTAGACTCATACAGAAGTCAAGGCCAGAGAGGCAGGCTGGCTCCAGAGGGCTCATGGAGAGCCCCAGTACTGCTGGTCCTCCTGGAAGAGATAGAAGGGAGAAGGGCGGGTCACCTTCACAAAGAGGGGCCTTGGCAGACTGACCTTTGGTGGACAGACTCATCATGGCAAGCATAACAGAGACCACTCAGTAGTCCCTAAGCACCAGCCAGCAGGCCAGCCTTCCTCCCTCACCTCCCTGGCTATCTCACACAGCCCAACTAGTCCTGGTTGGCTGATGCACCGTTATTTCTTGCACCACAGCTGACCTGTGAATTTTCGTTTAATCCTCCTAAAGCAGCCCTTCCCAGTCCACAGAGGACACTCTGAATTGCCCCTGGGACCTGGCAGCTTAATTATCATCAAGTCTGCCATGTATTTATACACTGGGAGGAAAACACTCAACATTTTCAACATGTTCATCTGCAGGAGTAATGAACCCTGCTTGCGCCACTCTCCTGGTCCTGTGCTGCAGGGGCATCTGGACATCTTGGGTACATTTGCATACGAAGGAGCGTGGCTGTGGTCCTGTCAAAATATTTTTTGACAGGCTAAAGATTCGTTTGACGACACGGTTCACAGTTACCAAGGAATGTGTTCACAATATGTTTCCACAATCTGCCCATCTTGCAGAGGCGGCCTTGTTTTGATGGGGCTGCGGCTGGCTGTCACTCGGCGTTCATATATTATGCAGACCCGCACCGGCAGGGCCAGCGCACAGACTGCCGCTCAAATAATTAGGAAGAGGCTGCAGGGCTGAGCGTTGCCATGGTGGCACCAGGGACGGCAATCACATTGCAAGAAGGACAAATTTGCCCGTGCCTAAGCACATTACAACAGCATATAAGCATAAATACTTAGCGTGAAACCTGAAGCATAAATCACAACCCCCACACACACCAGTCCTCTCACTCTCTATCAAATACAGCTTATGAATAACCTAGTTTTGCTGTATCCTTAACACGACATGGAAAAATGCTTATGCCGTAAGCTACAAGCTCTATCTCAAACATCTTTAAAAATAATGGACAGGAAAACGCTGAGGAGGAATTCCAGTTAAATACTAACAGTGATGTGTGATAAGCCTCCAGGCTTTCCAAAAATAATTTTTCTTCCACTATATGTTTTATTTGGCACAAAATCTTTCCACACATCTATGGTTTGAAGTTTCACATTCGTGCGTGACCATCTTACTGTAAAAAAATTAAAATGCAATGCGATATAAAGGGCTGAAGTAATTAATACCTGCTCTGGAAAAATCACACTTTTAATAAGGCAACTCCCCTCAGCAGGGGGCATTTCAAGCCATCCACAAGGCCGACTTGGCTCAGATAATTATTAGCAGTCCCAGCTTCCTCTTAAAAATCCAGAGCAGAAATTTGGTCTCCACGCTGGACAACCGCTTGATCCCAAGGCTAGACAACTGCTCCCAGGCTGGGCACATGGTTCTCAGTGGCTGATCTGCCTGTCTCTGTTCTGTTCTTCTCCTGGTCCGGGGAACCTGGCTATGGCCACAGCATCCCCAGCTGCCCACCTCCCTCCTTATCCCCCAAGGGTCTGGTCATGTGGGTCCCACCTGAGGGCGAGGCCAATTTCCTCACTATGTCCAAGCAGCTGAGGCGCCACAGCTGCCACCTCCACGTTTCCTGCAAGAGGCCCCCAAGGGTGGTAATGAGAGCCACTTGCTCCTGGGTAGCACCTTCTGTGAAGTCCACTCCTCAAAAGCCACATGAAGAGCTCTCTCCCTCTGCCCCCAATCCTGGCCCCATCATGTCAAGCACAGCACATGGCAGTGGTCCGAGCTAGCATCCCCTTGTTCAACAGCAGCCCAGGGAGAGCGAGTGCAGGGCCGCCCTCCGCCGTTAGTTAGTTGGACTTCGGGGACAGCAGAAGTTCTCACACAGCCGTGCCATGGAGGGGCAAGCCTGCCCCTGGCTGCTCACAACTCACCTGTCCGGACCTCCCGATGCATCTGACTCACTGGGGCTTGCTTCTCCTCCAACGGACACGGACACGCACTACCGTGTCCCAGAGTGGGACACGCTCAGCAGGCAGGCAGCAAGCAGAGCCCCTCTACGCTGGCCAGCAAAGGCAGCAGCCCACGCTGCTGCCCGCCACCACAAATGTCATTTCCTCTCCTCAGCTCACACTCCTGGGGGTCCTCTTCCTCTGAGTTGAGAAGACTCCAGGACTTATTTTTCTGGTTCTGACCTCGTCCCCATCTCCACGTTGGCTGTTATTCAAAAATAACATTCAAATCACTGAGAAAAATTAGCAAAAAAAGCTATTTCTCTGTCAGCCACAAACAAGAGCCTTCCTATTGAGTCATCTGGGAATATGGAAATGGGAGGCCAGGGCTCTTCTGGGGACAGAGCATTTCACTGTGACAACCCTGGGAACATACAGGTCCCAGTGGCAATGAGAGTGGCCACCTCGCTCACACTGAGAGACCCTTGCCCTGCACCAGCAGTGATGTGGAGCCCTGGGTATCAGCTACCTCCTGCAAGAGCTTCATCTAACCCCGGCTACCCCTGAGACCCAGAGGAGACGCACTGTCCCCAGAGACTGGCCTTCTCATTAGGGATTCCAGTGTCAGTCCAAATAACAACAAAACCAGAAATCCACATGTATTACTTCCCAATTTAGGATACCTTGGTTTGAAAATGTACTTTATGTGAACAACGGAAAACGTGTACCCTTACCCAGGGGTTCGGACAGTACTAATGGATTTCAGATACTGAAGAGAGCTCAACATATCATGGTCCATGGGCCATCCCTGCCTGGTACACACTTCTGTAAATGAAGTGTTACTGAAACAGGCTCAAGCATCCACTTCAGCCCTTGCTACCACACAGCTGTGACGCAGCCATGAAGCCTGTTCCATCTAGAACCAAAAATCAGCCTTGCTGACTTCTGTACTAGGACCCTTTTTTTGAGTACACTTTTTCCTTTTGGAAAACAGAACTTTTTACTGTCACTCATGTGACTTCTTTGTAATTATTTTGGGGCTTTGTTTTACAGTGCTGGAGACTGAACCAAAGGCCTTACCTAGAGTGCTAGGTAAACTACTGAGCTACTCCCCAGCCTGAGTTACTTCTTTTCAAATGACTTTATAGGTAATATGTATTCATTGAAGAAATCTTCCACATACATGCATATGTGTAGATATAAATTTATATAATATTTATATGTGTGTACACCCATGTATGCCACACACTTGCAGTATGAAACTAGGCACTGACCTTCAGGCCTTACGAAGGTCTCACCATTTTGCCACCAAACATTACAAAAGAGAATATGCAAGCCACGTATACCCACCAATGTACACTACCTGCCAATGTAACATCTGGAGACAAACTGGGATACGGACATTTTCCTAATATTTTATTAGGAAATTTCCTAATATTTTATTTTATTAGGAATATTTCCTAACATTTTAGTTTTATAAAATGTAGCAACAAGACCTGCATCACTTGAAAAAATTTCTGCTAACGCTCTACTGTCCTATATCTTTCTAGATGGAATGTGTGGACAGTTTTAAGTCTTGTGGTACATGCTGCCTTCCAGGGACACAAAACAACCTCCTTCCCTATTTTGATCTTCTGATCAAATCCTGAAGCCACGAATACAACAAAAAGTACACAGTGAAACTAAAAATGGCTGTACTGCTGCAAGCCCCGTCACAGGCAGCTCCACACAGAAAAGTGTCACAGAGGCCACCTAAACACACACCTGCCTTCACTCGTGTTCTCATGATCTAATTCCCCTTGATGTTAAAGTTTATAAAAGCTGAAACTTGGAGCCAGATGTACAGGTCTTGCCTATAATTTCAGCACGCTAGGAGGCAAGTATGAGCCCAGGCTGGGCAACCCAGCCAGATCCTGTCCCCAAGGAAGGAATGAAAGGGTCAGGGGTGCATGCAGCTCACTGCAACGGCCCCAGATTTGAGCTGAACAACGCCAGTAAATTCTGGTGACTTGTATGTGGGAAATCAGAGATTTAATAGGGTCATTAACAGTGTGACTGCAAAGCTCACTTTGCCCTGCCAGACCTCCAACACGAAAAACTCTTTTCTCCTGAGCACATAGCATGCTCCAACCTCCGCCCCACTAGCTCTCATAGTTTCCTTTGCACTGCCCATGGACAGACAGACGATGGATGCCCCAGGTTGGCAAGCCCTCGGCCTCTCTCCACCTCGGAGCACAGTGTCCGGACATGCCCTGCTGCTCACAAAGGCTGCATCCCTGGGGCAGCAGACCTGGTAAGCCGCCGGGTATCCCAGTGCAGTCAGGGCTATGTGATGGTCACTGCCACCATCTGAACTGTCAAAATAGTGGAAGAAAGGAGTGGTGTGAGGATTCTCAGCCCTGACAATTCCAAGAGCCCGATCGGAGGTCACACCTGTGATCACTTGAGAGGCCACTCCTGGGGCCCTCTGGCAGGACCAGATCTCTAAACTGTGTCCCTCAGTCACACACACACTTTAGAACACACACGTGCTCTGGAGAGCAGAAAAACATACCTTGAAACAGTTAAATAATTCTTTTGAATACTTCCTTTATATAATGAAACAGAGGGAATCAACCTAAAACAGGAAAACAATCGAAGAATCAGCAACATGGAGCCAAACAGTTGTTTTCTCATTCATACCGCAGAAGGACATCTTAGGCACAGTTCCACTGTAGCCTCCTGCCTCTCATCCACCTACTGTCAAAGGTACATTCTCCAGTTTTTGGGACAGTGGTAGCAAAGACACAAGCCATCTCCAACAGAAGGGAGGAGGCTCGGGGGTGCGAGATCACCCCGTACAGAGGTGATTTCTTTCACACACATATAACATGCAAGAAAGAAAACATGGAGAATGTTACATCAGGGAGGTGCACAAGGACCCCCATCACGGTCGCCTTGATACAGTCAGCAACCCAGATGCAATGGCGAGAAGTTTACTTTTGGCAGAGGATCCGCGGTGGCTGCAGAGCGGATATCTGGCCTATGGCTCCTCCAGACTCCACCTGGGAGTGGGCTGGCTGTATTTCGAGGTTGTCTGTTAGCAATTAACAGTGATGGATCCTCCAAGACTGCTCACAGACACACTTGGTATGATCTAACATACCATGAGACGGCTCAGATTGGAATTATCTTTAAAACGGAAACAGAAAATCTTCCTCCTGGGTACTACAGCTTATTAAACACGACCTTCTGTTACCTTACAAATACCTGACAAAGACTGAAAAATAATGTAATACTTTCAAAAAGAATGTGACACAGAAACTAATGACCTGGGAGTAGTGAAGGGCAGAGTGTCATCTGTTTTCAGAAAATGGCTAAAGGAAGGAAGAAAGGAAGAATGTCACCCACTCCAGCCTACTCCACAGCACCCCAAGCCTCTGGCCGGCTCTACCAATAGTAGGGCACTCTGGTCAGCAGCACAGGGTAGCAGCCAGGGGTGAGACAAAGGCCCCACCTGAGCTTAAGCCCTGACACAGCAAATCTCAAAGCCTCTGTGCGAAGAACAAGGAAGCCTAACAACCTGCTATTTCCAAAGCAACTGATTTTCCATCCCTGGAAGGTGTTCTGCTGATGTTTACTAGGGCGGGCGGCGATACCTCCACCTGCAAGTTGATGCCCATCGACACCTTTGCTGTGCTCAACACCCAGCTACGTGAACAGGCAGAGGCCAGTTAAAGCACCAGTGCCTGTCCAGCATCTGTCCCCAGCACGGTGACTGCTTGCACCCACACTCTCCGCAGCTGGGTTCCAAGCTCCCGCCCGACAACGGAAAAACACCAGGCAGCCAACAGGAAGGTGAGCTGAGGTCTGTTACCCACAATTGATGTTCACATCTGCTTCACCTTTTCCATTTTCCTCAACCCAAAATACTGCTGTTCTGCGATGGTCGTGAGCTGGCTCACTGCTCCCCACCTGTCACCCTCAGGGGTACGTGTAGGAAGCATGAGGAGCTCGTGTCCCCAAGACCTCACACTCCCCCAGACCTGTATCCCATCCTGGTCATCGACAGGGCCTGAAACCTTCATGTCTTTCTTACATAGACCACCAACGCATACGTGCAAGAAGCACATGTGCACGTTCCCTGATCTCCTATGAGGAATAAGCTTGGCTGAGCCATGGCGTGGAGCACACCGAGGCACTCAAGGCAGAGTCCTGACTGTGACCCCAAGGCCCGAGAGGACTACTAGAGTGTCCATGGAACCTCAGCACTGACTCGGCCAGGGACATCGAAGGTTTTCAGAAGTGACATGAGCAGGGGTCAGAGCTGACCTGCTGAGCACACAGGAAGAACCTGAGTTCGGGACCTCACAATCCTGCCAGGCGTCTCTCTTAAACCCATTTGCCTGTCTGCAGAATGGGTCCAGGCCCTTGGTCAAGCCCAAGTCACAGCCCCAGCTGCGTGGACAGACACACAGCAAGCAGGATACCTGGCACAGTTGGCCAGAGATGGAAAGATACAACTAATCGGCTCTGGAAGGCTGATGCAGCTGTTCACCTCTCTGCGGCCCTGTCCACGCTTACACAACAGCCCTAGACACACAGGACAGCCACAGGGAACGCAGGGAAGAGACCTGGCTGGGGCTACCTGCAGCGGAGCATCACCGCCTGGGGCCTGAACCCAGCTCCAGCACTTACCCAGCTGTGTCACCTGCACCCCATCTTCCACTTCTCTGAGGGCTGTTCCTCTTCTGGTCACAGGAAGCCACTGCCTGCCCTGATTCTGCTGGCTTCCTCTTGCTGTGCTAACCCCAGACCTGGTGGCTGAGCAACACGGACTTCTCATCTCCCACCCAGTCACAGTGGGCTACAATCAAGGTGTCTCAGGGCTGTGTCCCTCAGGAGGCTCTAGGTGGATGTCTGTTTCCTGCCTCGTCCTCCTTCCTTGGCTTGTTGCCCCTTTAGCCCCCAACGTTGCATCCATCCTCACACCCTCCTCTTGCTCCAACCCCAGATCACATGCTCTGTGCCTGCCTTGTACAGAGATCCCTCAGGTGACAGCTGGGCCCAGGCACATAATCGGCCCCTTGTACCCTGCCAAGTAACATATTCAAGGCTTCCGGGGATTAGGAGAAGGGCGGTTCCTGGGGGCCATGAGTGGTGACCCCAGTCACCTGCCCAGAGTTGTTTCTGTTTTGATAATTAAATGAGATTATACACGCCACACAAAAAAAAAGCGCAATGCAATTTAAGTATTACTATCTGCTGCTTATTAATAATAGTGATTAACAGCCACTATTAAAATGTAAAGTCTCCCAATCTTAAGCTTTTACTGTACATTATCTAAATGTGAGCCTAATAAGGGATCTTATTAAAGAACAGAAAGATAAAATAATTGAAGCCTTCTTAGAGCATAAATCCTTTACTTGAGGTTTCATGCCTGAATTGGGGCTGCACATTTTTGCATGAATGTAAAATGGGTCTACAGGAAAGTAATGGTTCAGAGAAGAAAAGGCCGGCAGGAAGCCAATTAAACTGGACAGATCCGGGCTTCAAATTGCCAGAAGAGCCCAGGTGCCCCAAGACAACAGAACCATTCACAGCTGCTGGCAGAGGAGGTGTGGAGACCACAAAAGCCAACTGCTCCCAAATCGCCCACAGAAACCCACTAGCATTTCCCAGCTCTGTGCATTTCGGTAACAATGAGCCCGAAGTTATTAACATCTCAGGGATCTGCAGCTCTCAGTCCCAATCAGCACACAGTCCAAAAACCCACAGTAACCCTTGGGGATGATGGCATCGGCATCACAACCGCGGGAACGGTCAGAGGAAGCAAACACCGTGTGTGAGGACTGAACGGATACAACCCTGGGTCACACAAAGCCCCTTTCAAACGCCAAACCCTCAAAGCTAGACCAGTCCCATCCTCTGGGCTGCGGCTCCAGGAAATACCAGTGACATTTTGTTTAGCACATTCTCTCATTTCCCAGCCTCAGATACATCGTTCTACCAAGGTCACTTGCTTAGCATTTCAATTCAAAATCACAGCCCCCTAGCCCATCACTATTGGCACTGATGCACTTAATAGAAGAAATCTGATTTGAGAACCTTGCTTTTCTTGTTTTCCATCTCTATGGAAGGTAAGGTACTTTTGCCATCCCAACTTCTTAGGCAGGTCACAGAAACAGAGATTATAACTCAGAAAGGTTCTTTCCACCAGCGGCAGCCGCAGATACACGGCTGATACCAGGCCCAACTCCAAATGCTTCGCTGCTTAACATCAAACATTTTTTTAAAATGCTGGCAGAAAGAGTAAATCTCTGTGCTTTGGATACAACAAAATCTAATTCTCCCGACACTGTAACCTAGTCTTTTAAAATGGTAACTGCGGCTCCCCATCTGCATACACGTTTGTTCTATTTTCCCCCTCATATTACAATTAAATCTTAAAAATCACAATTCCCTGGTAAGGCCGCTCCAGTGCACCAAAAAAAAATGAAAGCAAATGTTTCCCTTCTTTGCTGCAAATTGGTAAAAATGTGAGCCCTGCCCAATCCCCAGAGAGCCAGTATGACTTTGACTTTTCAATTCATTCAAAGTTAAAAAATAATAATAAAGATCCACATTTTTTCGCGGCATCTCTGGGGAAGTTAATGATGGCATTTAAAAGTTACGTAATATACTCCCCTTGCCCCACTGGTGCGACCCAGGGGACGTCTTTCCCCAGCTTTTGTGAAACTATAATGATTTTATCTTCAAGCATACACTGAGAATTCTTCTTTTATTCTTACTTTTTTTTTTAAATCTCTTTAAAGCACAGCAATTTGTTAAAGATCCACTCTGCGCTAGGCACCAAGTGATCTCAACTTGAACTCAACTAGGCAAGGTGGGGCCACGAACTGTAAATCCGTGACGGTTTCTCCCCAGCCACGCCTGTGTTTTACCGAATAGGCTGGAGTAATCTAGGCTTACGGGAGGGAGAGAAATGAGGCCGCAATAGCAAAGGCCACATACAACGTCAAGCTTTCCATGTGTTTACCCAGTTTGTCTCTGGAGAGCTACCCTGGTGAACGTTTCTTGCTTTGCATGTCTCTTTGCTAGCTCAGGCAATTGATTTTTAATACGGATCCAGGAGACTGAAGTAAAAAAGAAAAAGTCACTTCACTTTAACTATTCTTTAATAAATGAAGTCAAAAAACATTTAGTATTTGTTGCCACTTCTCTGCTTTTACAAATCCTGTGTCCATTGCTTTTTGTTGGGGAAGTTGTTTTTCTCATTGTTTTACAAGAACTGTTTGCATGGAAAGAACCATTCTTTAACATATGTGGTGAATAATTCTTATTTCCCTTCTAATTTTGCTTGAAGTGTATGCGACTTTCAAAAACAAACCTGTGTCCTTTGTTTCGCCGCTGATATCCATTCAAGAACATACAACATTCAAGAAGTTTCATTTTTCTGAGGTGAGGATTCTGTCTTTGGAATGGTCATGGGCAAAAAGAGAAAAATAATAAACTGACCCAATTTCACAATAACTGATCTCACCAAAAGGCAGAAGGCATAGCGATCCTGTGAGGTCAGAGAGGCGGAGGCGGCTGACCACTGCCTTAAAATATTTTCTCTTAACATAAAAAATAGGCTACAATGGCTCACACATGAAAGTAACACCAAATGGACACTGAATCCACATTTACTGATAAATTCAGGCAGCGTGTAATAAAGTCTTTGCCTAGAAACGCCAGCGAGATAATGCTCCGGGAAAGCTGTCAGGCTGGGAGATGGGCTCTCCCCAACCTTGGGTCACCTGTGATCGTCCCCACTGCATAACACGGGTGGCTCCTCTGTACCAGGCGTCAGGTAGGGTGGACACAGGACGGACGCTATGCTCTGGTGTCCTCTGGAGTCGGCCTGCAGCTCCAGGCTGAGTGACCTCGGGTGACACAGCTGAATGGTAGAGATGCCAGGAATGTGAGGCCCAGGCGGCAGAAGTGACCCACGGGCTATTGTGCCTGTTGAATGAGTGGGCAGAGGCTGCGCAGAGCAACCCTGGATGCTGGCTCCTCACAAGGGTGAGGGCCATTTGCATTTTAGGAGAGTGGGGAGAAAAGCAGAACGAAACCGCTCACCTCCAGGAACATTCTTTATTAGAGCACATCACACAGGGCAGAGGTTTCCTTGGACTTGGCTACCCAGAAAGTTGTCCTGGGGTTACTGAAGACAAGGGAACTAAGGCTGTGCTGAAAAGTCACATATGGCACTATACTCAAAGTAAAAAACTAAGCTAAACAATTAACAGCCGCTGAATCCCCTACCAGGAAAAAAAAAGTTTGTTCTGTGTCACATGAAAGACTGGTGAGTACTGGGATGCCAGCCTGGCTTCTTCCCGCCCATATGAATAAGGTACCTTTTCCCTGAGCTGGCCACAGTCCCTCTCCAGGGGAAAAGAGGAGCAAGCCACATGCCAGCAGGGACCCCTCACAATCTGGATGTAAATAAAGCCAAGGAGGGATTTGTACCAGAAGCCCACTTCAGTGACACCCAACTGTCATGAGCAAATGAGGGAACCTTGCCTCTTGCCTTCTCTCCTTCCTCAGCTACAAAAGCTTTATCCTTCCTAAATCCACCCCACCACAGGACCTTAGCATATGCTGCTTCCTCTCTGGGATGGCACACATTCCTGCCCCAGTGAAACTGGAGGAAGCTTGCTACTCACATCCTCTCCTTACCTGGATCAGCTATGCCCCTCTGAGCTATACTACAGGTCTTACTTTTCTGGTTGCCAAGACAAAAAACCCAAAGCCTACAGTTAAGGAAGGAAAGGTATATTTGACTCACAGTTTGTAGTGTGGCATAGCTGAGAATAGTTCATGGAAGGCAGAAGACGGCAAAATGGGCAACCAATCCTTACCAGCATCTTCCTGCCCCTTCTATACTCAGCCCAGGCTACCAGGATTAGCGTGGTGCCAAACCTGCCCTCAAACTGATCACACCCTTAACCCCAGCACCGCACAGCCCAGACTGAGCCACCTCTGCAAAGCCCTCACACCCCATGACTATAGGTGACTTTGTGGGGACACCGAGACATACACAACACGACACTGCACACTTTAGGGTGACGAGTGACTCTTGCCCATGTCACCTTCATTCTAGACTCCATGTGCCCCAAGCCCAGAAGGCTGAAGAGGAAGACAGCAATAGACACTGACAGAAAACTGCGGTGCTTCGAGAATTACTCAGCACAAGCACATAGCCAGAAACACCAAAGGTCCCGATTCAACCACTGCACTTCCGATGGACAAAGCATCCTCACAGTCCACACGGCCAGGGGTCACCAGCTCCCCACGCAACAAATGGATGAAGGCAGCCTCGGGGACACCAGGGACACTGCACTGTGAATAGGAATTCACTGTTAATTACACCTCTCCTGGCACTGCAGGCCGGCAAGGTGCTCTCAGAGGACTCGCCAATCAGGCTGCTTACAAAGGAATACTGGAGAACTGCTAGTTTTAGTTCCTCCTCAAACTTAGCCAGTCACCTGCAATAGTAAGCCAGCAACTGGTTCTGTTTACCTGTGAGATAGATCGGGGCTCTCTCACCCTCTCCCTCTCTTGCATTCAATTTTTACATATTCTTAGGCAGAACAGAAAAAAGCAAAGTGTCCAGAGGCAGAAGTGCATTTGTGTGTAGTGAAAATTCTTCTGAGACAGAGAGAGAGAGAGAGAGAGAGAGAGAGAGAGAGTTCTGCTGGTTTCTGAATCCAGTCTCTCTCCCAGCCAATGTATTATTTCTCATTCCCAGAAGCTGAATGTTTTGGGAGGCAGAGCTCCTGATGTGAATGTTAAGTGAATACACACATAGGCTGCAAGGCAGAACCCACCTATAAAAATAGCTGTCAAAGGGGCTGGGGATTTAGCTCAGCGGCTAAGTACCTGCCTTGCAAGCAGGCAGTCGTGAGTTCGATCCCTGGTACCGATAAAAAATGAAAAAAAAGACCAAAAAAAAAATTAAAAAAAAAAAATAACTGCCAAGGCCAGGCACAGTGGCACACACCTATTATAAACTTGGGGAGTTACGGCAGGAGGATCATTGCCAGTTTGAAGCCAACCTGGGCTACAAAGTAAGTTTAAGACCAACCTGAACTGCAGAGTAAAACCCTGTCTCAGAAAGACAAAAATAGCTGCCAAATTATATGGTCCTTATAGCCTTAGGTCTGTCTACCTCAAAAATGTCTTATCAAAAGTACTAAACACAAAATCTGCATCGTTACAATTTACGTTTACCAGCCAATCTCACCTCGGGGAACCAAGTACAGTTCACTTTACAAGAGCAACCTGAACCCTGGTCAGAGATGCCTCGCGACTGAGAAGTGACGGGGGCCTCTGAGCTAAACCTGGGGACAGAGGATGTGGCGATGCTGGGCTGTGTGTAACCATGAGAACATGGTGTCAGCTGGCTGGAAAACCAAGATCTGGTGCTGAAATCTGTCCCAGGACACAAACCCACATGGAACCCATTCCCAGGACTCCTGCCTGGGCCCCTGGTGCTGAGTGTCACCAATGCACTGGCTGAGCATTCCCAAATTCTACCCAGCAATCCTTATACAAACTTCATGCACCCGCTGGTTTTAGAGTCCTGGGAAACCTGCAATGAGCCCTGCTTGTTCCCTCTGCATCTGAATACCATCAGCTGTTAGGTATTTGTCAGCTTGAATCAGTGCAAAGGCAAAGACCAATTCACAGACCATGTGGAAGGGTCCCGGCACGCAAGGTGCTGCCCCTGAGAGCTCATTATGGAGCCAAAGGCCCCAGATGACATGAATTATTCACCACAGCCCTGGCCTGATTACACACGAGCATCACATGCAGGAGCAGGCACCTGGGCCCATTTAACCAGGCTGCCATGGAGGCACCGCCTCTGGGCCAGGACAGAGGTGCGATCAATTAAGGGGCACCTGCGGGGATGAGAGGCCGCCCTTGAGCTGGTGCGGCCCTCCCTTTCTGTCAGAAAACCCGCCCCATGCATGCCTGCCTGGGAAGCAAACTACCCAGGCTTGCTGAGAAAAGAAGGCGTGGGAGACAACAAGCAATTTGGAAAACAAAGTCCTGAAACTGCGCTAGGATTACAATTAGAAAATAAAGCATGTCTGATTGTTCTCCAGCGAGGCTGCAGGCCACAGACCGGAATAATTTTGCATAATTATTAACATCAATATTGAGGGAGGGCTACGCCCGCTCTGCCTGGTGCCTGACCAAGCAGCCCAAAACTGGGGCCTCAAAGGCTGCACCCAAAACACACACAGGCAACAATGTCGCCCGAAGAGCCCAGGCTGCCGGGTTCTGAAACTGGGACAGGCAGGGAGCGCCTGTTTGTCTCCTCCGTAAACATTATTTATTGGAAAGTCCTACAAAGGTATGAAATGCAAATCGTATTTATAATTCATGAGCGTTCTTTAAAGAGATGAAGAAGGCATCTCCACCAAATCTACCTGCTAGCAGAAACCAGAGGCTGTCGAGCACATGCAGCTGTCCGCAAATGGCTTGGCCTCCTGAGCAGAGAACGCACACTGCTCGGGAGTCTCTAATTACACCCGAGTGCGCCTCTGCAGGCCTGGGCACCGCACTAAGTACAGCGGTATCATAAATCACAGTGTGACGGGAATCTGGACCCCCTGCCCCGCATGACCATTCAAGTGTGCAGATGGAGCAGACCAGCTCATTAAAGATGAGTGCTCATTACAGAGTGCCCCGGGCTGCCTCAGGATGACTCCGCTGCCAGCTCCATCTCAGAGGCAGCCTTTTCCATCTCTGTTACGTGGGTAACAAGAAAACCAAACCAGGTCCACCTTACAGGCACCCATGGTGTTAGGGGAACACACTATGGAAGTGGTGTTCACGAGTTGGGTGTAGAGACATTGCAGCTGGCCATGTGACAAGAAAGGCAGGAGCAGTGTAGAAAACATGCTGGCCCCATGGGGACTCGGTGTCCAGGGCTAAAACAGAGAAGTGGAAAGATGTCTGAACTGGAGTCAACTATGTCCCCACTGAGCTTCCCCAGGGCTGGAAGAGGACTCAGGCAGTGCAGCTGACAAGCCAGCCCCGGGACCAGAATGAGAGCCCGAAGAGCAGGGCCCCACCAAAACAGGGGCCACAGGGGACGCCTGAGCCCTGCTTCAGCCACCTCCTCCCTAGGCCTTCTCTTGCTCCGGGCAGGAGGCCCAGGACACACCCTGCTCCTGAGGAAGTCAAAGGCTCAGGTGGACGTGGGGAAGTGGCCTGCTACAGACTGAACTGAGCCTACCCTGGCCCTAATACAAGGTGCTGGAGATGGGTTTAGGATCTGGTTAGGTTTAGCTTCTTCCTGAATCTAGGGTCTGCAACCATCTATTGTAAGAAGAGATGCCTGAGCACCGGTGTGTGTGCACTGCCATCTTGCTTTCCTCACCCCTGCCCACAAGGGAGGACACAGCAAGGTGAATGCCCAGAAGCTGGCAGGGACCCTTATGAGGACAGACTGTCTGGTATCCAGATCTTGGACTCTCAGCCTTGCACATGCGGGAAGATAATTTTCCACTGTTTAGACAGTGTCTGGTAGTTTGTTGAAGCAGCTGTGCAGACTAAGACTCAGGCTTGAGGTAAGTGATGGGGCACAGAGCATCTCCCATCTGGCAGAGACAATTATGGTCAGCAAAGGAGAAAGGGCACCAACACAGGCAGGGCACAGAGGACCCATGAGATTCCATCAGGAACTGAGGTCCACACAGCAAGAGCTGGAGCTGGGTCAGAGCTCATTCCAAAGTCAGGGACAAACTGGTACTCTATCAGTCCCATTATGTCACCTGTGACCACAGCCCACCTGACCCTGAGCTCACAGAGGCAGGAAGGGCATGTTCACAGCAAACACGGTCCCAATCACCCACCCAGGCTGAATGGAGGGCGTGTATGTGTTTAGCTTCACCTATGCAGCACCTCCTAATGGCTGAGCCCTCATGGAGCCAGGCAGCAAAGTTACACCTCATAAATAGCTGCTTCCTATTTATTCCAATTCAGAGTCTGCATCTCTAAATGAGAAGCAACTTTCTGCATAATCAAAAATCAGGCGACCCCAGCATTTAGACTGGCAAGTTGTTTTTAATATACATTTGTAGCTGTCAAGGTTTTGACCTCAAATGCTTTTCCTGCAGGGGCCAAGCTCAGATTCCAAGTCACCATCCCTGCACGAGACCACAGAGAGTCCATGTTATAAGCCAGGTGCCCACTGGGGTCTGGTTTGGGAACTGTCCACTGACGGCCAAGAGCCTGCTTCCTGTTAAGGCAACAGCCTGGCTCTTAGGCATTGTCTCCACATTTTTTCTTTGGCTTTACTGAAAAGCAAAAAAGAAGCATGAACCTGGACTTCCTTTTCCACCTGTGTAGATGGTACCAGAAGCATCTTCTGACTCAGGATCTCAAATGGCTTTTCAACTTATGTCAGTTCTTATTCCTGATTTCCCAAAGAACCAGATTACCCTCAATTTTTCGTGAGATGAATCTAATAGGGGCAATGCAGCCAACGGCCACACACTGAATGTCTGTGCCTCCAGCACCTCCGCCCTCTGCCACAAATCCCTGTGTTAAAGTTCTAACCTCAGGGTGATGGCATTATTAGCAGGCCCTTAGCTGAGGGATTGGTGCACTTATAAAAAAGGTCCTGAAGAGTTCCCTCACCTGCTCTACCAGGGAGAACAAGCAAGAGACACTGCTTATAAGCCAGACTCTACTGACACCCTGATCTCGGACTCCAGCCTCCAAAACTGTGAAAAATGACTTTTTGGTTTTTTTGAGACAGGGTCTCACTATGTAGTTCAGACTGGCCTTGAACTCACTATGCAGCCATGGGTGGGCTCAAACTCACAATGATCCTCCTGCCTCAGCCTCCTGAGTGCTGGGATTACAGGCATGTACCACTACAAACAACATGATTTTTGTTTCGAAAATCTGGTCTATGGTGTTGTTCTAAAGTACTAGCTCAAATGGCGTAAGGCACAGGTACAGTACCTCAAAGCTTCATGCACTGGAAGGTAAGGCTTTGGGAGGTGGCTGGATTGTAGGTGTGTGATGCTGGGATTAGGGGTGTGTGATAACTGAACTGGTTTAGCATAGTTCTCGGTATGGATAACTGAACTCCCACCCTGGGTGTGAGTGGAACCAATCAATAGGCTTGTGGCCTGGATGGACTACTAAAGGACAGAGCTCATTCGTTGCTGCTTCCTGTCTGCCCTGCTATGGACTGTTTCTTCTCCACCATGTCCCTCTGCCATGCCATTCTGCCTGGGAGCCAGGCAACTATGGGCTGGAACCTAGATAAACTGGGTTTTCCTCCTTGTAGGTGGCTGGGTCTTGTGTCCCTGCAACATGAAAGTAACCAAGATACATGGTAAGGTGGCCATAAAGAATCCTGTGGTCCCAAAGTTTAAAGCTAAAGGTAAGACCCCTGGAAATCCACAAAGGGCCCTGTACACACATACATCTCCCCTGCCCAATCCTTCTAGTCCTCATGAGAATCACTGACAGAGTAAGTTCCACTGTGGGCTCTCCCTACACGGTCACAGAACCAGAGAAGGGATTCCACGGCCACGACTCAGAGATGTGGCTACTGCATCTCCCCACCCACCACCTCTGAGGAGTAGGGATGGCGGGTCCTGTTGCTGTCACATCCTCAGGTCCAGCCCCGAGGCAGTGGGTGTTTGAATGCTGGGTGAACGAATGGATGACCAGAAGGCTACGAGTGGACACTAGTGCCCAGGTGATGCAGACGGGTAAAATAAACACTAACGACTTGAGGCAGAGCAGGTTCTTGTGTCCTCTAGAAGATTATGCTGGACTGAGATGAGCTCTTTCCTTACGGTTTTCCAGGTGACAATAACCTATGAAACAATCAGCTGGCTTCCCAGAGTCACTCATGCATGGTGTGAACATCACCACCATCACAGCCTGGAGCCATGAGACACCAAGCTGGGTGTCTCATACCCACCAGAACCTCGGGGTTTTATGTTCCACAGGTTGTGAGTACTGATACTCTTGATGCACGGTGCCAACCTGTCCCCAGGGCAGGAGATGCTCTGTTACCGTAAGGTGTTGGTCAGCCAATCATGTCCTGACACCTGACTTGACAACTGCACCTTATGCGACTAGCAGGCAAGCCTCAGTTTACTTGAACGCAAAGCCAGGAATCTCGTCTTTGATCCTGCCATGCCCTGCCTGGTGTGTTCTAGCTCTCGAGGTCATGCAGGACCAATCACCTGTCAGGCAGCCACTGTGGACATAGGCAAGCATGCCACTACATGCAACTCCTCTTTGGCAATCAAGAATGTTCAAAGAGAATGTCCCACCAGCCAGGCACCCGGGTGGCCCAGAGGAGGAGAAGCCCTCAGCTGTTGTTCATGCATGTGCAGACCAGGGACAAGGCAGGCAACAGCTCCTGGCTGCTTGCACTCCAACTCAGAATGGTCTGCTATAGGCACGGCCTGGCCCGCCTTCTCATCCCGCCTGCTTCTTGTCTTCAGTCCCAGCCAGCCCCCAACCCTGAGGATATACACTCAGCTCTGGCTACTTTCCCTCCTGTTGCTGGGGGCTTCCTGCTCCTTCCCCAACAGCCCCAGCGCCTCGCCCTCCTCATCATCCCCAGCCCCTTGTGGGCTTTCCTAGCCAGGAGACACTATGTCCCCCTGCCCCTTCCCAATGCCCCTGGACACTTCACCTCCTAGGTTCCCACAGCTGTCTAATAGTGATCAAGAAAAAGGGACTGGAGCCACGTATAACCTGATCACAAATTTTCCTTCCCTGGTGAAAAAAACAAGCATCCAGAATGACACAAGGAAGAGAGGCCACCACAGGGCCCTCGGTATAAGCACCCTTTGAAATGGCCATGCTCAGTGCTAGCACACTTGTGTGTGGAGTCCCACAGCCATTTCCTTCATCTGCAGCCTCTGAAAGTGTGTTCTCCTGTCATTACTGTGACTGTTGCTATTATTATGACTGTGGCTACAGCTGCTTGCATTGCTGAAGCTATCATAGTCCTTCACAGGGTCCCTGAATTAAAGGACACCAGGACAGTGAGAAGCAGGACCCCTTTCCTTGCATTCTGCAGAGCTCACTTCTTGCCCATCTCTCCCAGGCCTCCAAAAGACTGACCTCAAATCCTCCCATCTGTTTTGTGTCATGGAAAATTGCTCTTCTCTTTTCCACTACAAAAACAAATAAAAGGACAAAAATAAATTTGGGGTCAGAAGCCAAGTAGCAGTAGGTCCTCAAGACTCAGGGGACCCCGTTTCTCCCTGAGTACCCAGCAGCAAGCTCCCCAACATCTCCCGTCCTGGCAGGAGAGGGAAGCCCAGCCCAGCACTGAGCAGGGGTAGTCACTGCACCCCCATGGGACACAGGACTGGCCACTCTGCTTGCAGGACATCTTGAGGTAGCAGGCCTGGGGCAGATCTACCACCAAGGGCGCCCCTTAGGACCCTGAAGTGGGGGAATTAAAATTTTAAATAAAAGCCTGCCCAGGGTGCCCACCCAGGACCTAACAGACATATCTGGCTGGCCCAATAGCGAAACATTTCTTCATTTGTGTAAACCTCTGTGTTTGCTTCCCTTGTGTAACTGCTGGCCTTACAATGCAACTTAAAATGTAACAGGACGTGCCTTCCTTTGTGTAAGTAATAGCCTTAAGATGTTAACCTAAAATGTTTATATTCCCTTAGCAACCCATGATGTTACTCAACCCTCCAATCACATGCACAGAATCTGCCTACGTAACTCCCCATTCATTTTCCCTTTAAAAGCCTGAAAGCAGCCTGGCAGGGCTCTGGCTCTTTGCAGAAGACCTTAGTCAGAAGCCCACCCATGTGATACATGACTGCCTTGGTCTCCTCAATGTTGTTTCTTCCTAATATCTCTGCTGACCCTCCCAGCCCCAGTAACTGCAAATGGCAGGCCCCTGCAAGCTGGTTACAGGGCAAGGGAAGACACAATGGAACTCCACTGACTCCAGCCCCCAAAACAACTGCTCTGACCAGGATAGCCACTGGCATCATCTTCCAACCCCATTTCCCTGTGAGAATGACACTAGAAATGCAGCAGGATGACAGGCTCAGGGTGGGGTGGGGGGCTGAAGTGGGGTTTGGAGAGGTGCAACTGCAAACCCCAGAATCAAGGTGAGATGGCCTAATCCAGAGGATGCTAATGTGAGACTCACACGCCAGCGCTGCTGCCCATGCTTGGAGTGTCCATAAGGTCAGGGGCAACACCCAGAAGTCACCACATGTCCAGAAAGCCATAGATGCTCATGCAAGGTGTTTCTAGGGCAAAGTAGGCTGAGTTACGGGCGCTTTTATGCTTTCCAAGAAGCAGTATTAGATGTAGTACACACGCAGATATTATTTACCATTTAAAAAGAAAAATCTGAAACACCAACAAATCCTCAAAGAATGCAGCCTCCGAGGTGCATGAGCCTGGACTCTGGCCTTCCTCTGCCTGCAGCTTCTCACACACACAGAGAACTCTGCTCAGAACGGAACCCCAAACTGCCCACCCCAACACGCCCAATCAAGGGACTGTGCAAGTCCCAGACCTAGCCCCACTGGGTGACAGAAGAAACCAGGCTGAGAGAAGACTCAGGTCACCCTGCATGCAGATGGCCGGTATCGACCTGGCACCAGCACAGCCCTCCTCCCACCCTGGCTTGGGGGCTTGTTTCAGACTGGGGCATTCAAGGAAGACAAGAGGACCAGGACAGGAGCTGCATTTCTAGCCAGAATAAATGTGTAATAAAATTGCACATAAGTCTATAAAACCTGCAGATCCTGCCTAGCTCCATCTTCCACGTGGCTTGGGTGGAGCACAGGTCCAAGCCGGAAGAGGGCACTGGACTCAGGGGCACACACCTGCCACTTGTAAAGCCGGGAAACCTCCCCCGCACATCCAACCCTGTTGTGTGTGCAGGATGGAAGCAAAATCATCACACACATCCCTCTTCCTTGCTGGGCCACCAGCCAGATGAGAGAACTTGTGTGGAACAGGTCTATAAAGAAGTACAGTGTAAGACAGGAAGCCAGCTGGGGACACAGCTCAGCGAGCGGCACAGTACTTGCCTGGCAAGCATGAGGCCCTGAGTTCAATTCCTGGTACCAAAAAGAAGGAAAAAAATGACAGGAAGTGCTGGCTCCTCCATTAACATCTCTGGACACCCACAGTTATATCTGATATCTAGGACTGGTTTCAAATTCAGCTATTTCAATGCAGGATTTCAAATGCAGGATTTGAAGTGATGGGAAATTTAGAAAAAAGGCTCCTTTTAGAGTGAGAGCCAGATCTTCAGAATGGCAGCACAGATGGTCCAGGGCTCTGAAATGCTGCGTGCCCTCCAAGGCCACACTGGCCACCACCTTTCCTCTAAATTGGTCCCAGGAGGGGAAAAGGGTGCACTGACCACGCTCAACAGGTTCTGCTCATCTTAAGCACAGCAGAAGAGCTGCCCTGGCCCCTACATCAGAGTCACCAAGCCCTCTGGGCAGCTGCAAGCAACATCTGGATGGTCATGCTAGGGTGCTAATTGGTAAGTGAGCCTCCATGCCACACCCATAAGGCTGGGAGCCTGGCTGAGGCCCAGAAGTGCCGGAAGTGTATCCATGTCCGCAGAACTCCTCTCTGCAGACATAGGACTTATTTGCTTATTCTGTTGTTTTTAGGATAAAATGCATGTTTATTAAAGCCCAGGAAAGCCTCCAAAGTAGAAAGAACACCCTCATTCCATAAGGCATCCCTCAAGTCTGCAGACAGCATTCAACAACCGAAGCTCTGTTAATCCCCAACCTGGAAAAAGGGGGGGGGGGGCGCATGCACGTGCCAGTGTTACCATGGAGACAAGGGCAAACAGGGTATCCCGGCTTACTCTCTGCTGTTCACATCTGCACCTGGAATTCTGCAGTCACTGACTAATTGCTGGCTGAGAAGAAATGTTAGACAACAAACATGTGCTGACCGGCTCCAGCTGGCCATTTGTTAAAAGCAAACTCCTCACAGATTTCCCCATCTCTGATGAAGAATGAGTCTAAAATGCTAAGAATCTGGTATGTGCACTTGCATTTCTGCAGCGCTGCTTTCTCGAGTTCTCCTTTAGGTGGCCTTGAAGGTTTGGTGCATCCACCTGTTTCATACCCATGAACTCTGGGAGGCCAGAGGGGAATAAACAGGGGCTGACACAGATGACCAGGCACCAGGCTGAATGGCAGGCCAGAGCAGACAGTGGTCAACTGAAGGACACACTCCAGGCTTAAGCCAAATGCCATGAAATAAAGCTTTGTGGAGGATTAACTGGGCAGACCTGAGACCCTAAACCTCATGTTGTCACCTGTAAAGTGGGGCCAATAACAGTAACAATGCTAATGAGAACCACTGATTTCAAATACAGAGCACAGCACCTCATAAAACCTAAACCCATTTTTCAATGTTATTGGTATTATTATTCACCTGCCGAAAGAAATAACGTGCAACCTGGAACAAAAATGAAAAAGTGTCAGGTTATATTCCTTTTACATTCATCAGCAAAGAGTGATAAATCTGAACTGCAAATATTTTTAAAATTCTGTTCCTAATGAGACTCTGTAAATTGCCTCCATTCTAAAGGCACTCATTAAATTTATCCTGAAAATAAGCAAATAAGGCTAGAGGCCCTGGGACAAGGTCCACCTGCTATGTAACAGACTCTTTACCTCAGCTCTTCAGACTGGGAATCTGAGCTGAAACGCAGCTCACAATGGTGGGAAGAAACGGGGTAAACAAAGCTGGCTCCTCCTGGGGTCGCCCATCTGGGCTGCACCTCTGTCTGTGACAGGACACACCAGGGGAATTCCACACACTGGCGACTGACAAACAGGAACCAAACCGAGCTGGCCAGCTGCCATGGATTCCAGGGCTCAAGTTCCCTGGGAAGCGTTTTGTGGCTACAACACCCACCAGCAGCTGGGCTTGGCAGAGAGAAGGGAGCACTCCTCTCTCACGGGGAAACACAGTTCCCCAGGAAGAGAGTGCTGCCAGCGGCACTGGAGGATGGGAAGGGAAGCGGCCTGCGCGGGGCTGGACAGCAGACACCAACATACCTTGGCCAGGGAGCAGGAGAATCCCAAGCCACTGCAGCACAGCAGGAGGAAATGGGTTTAGGGCACTCAGCCCTTTATTTCAGCACAGCGGGATGGCAGACTCAGAAGGCTCGGGACACATGGTATGAATGTTCAAGGTGCTGACCACTAATCACCCTGACCTAATCATTATGTACCATATATGTGCATCCAAATAGCACCGTGTACCCCCTATCTTTCCAGCTATCATTTTAAAAGTTTTCTAAAAATTGGGCATGGGGGCACGCACCTGTCCATGCACTGGGGAGGCCGAGGCAGGAGGACTGCCTCGGGCTCCATGGTGAGTTCAGAACCAACTTAAATTACACAGCAAGATCCTGTTTCAAAAACAAAATGAAAATTTAAAAATATCTGAGAGTTTCACACTTTCAGCATCTAACATATCTGCTTACATACAATGGAGAAGGGATTGAATCTATGCCCCATTTGCTGATGTGCCACATAGTTTTTAAGGGTTCCTCCCCTGAGCATCTGAACTGTGCAACCATCTACTCCTCATGAGGTCATTCAGCAAACACAGTGCATCCCCAAAGCACCCTGTTCAGATCTCAGTGTTTGGGACACATCGGGGTCCTTGGGGACCTCCCAGTCTAGCACTGGGGACCAGGTAAGAAACAAACACCCCGAAGTATGCAACAGATCTTGGTAAGTGCTTCAGAAAGTAGAACAAGGAAACACCAGGGAAGGTGGGGGGCAGAAAGAAGCCACCAAGCACTGCTCATCTCCGGCCCCACTGTGAAGCTGCGACAGGAAGGGAGCTGAGGATGCTGAAGAGGAGGGCATCTGGCAGGAGGAGGACAGGGGGACTGTGGTTGTGGGAGTCACCTGGGAGTCTCCTTTGGGACTGGGTCCCTGGGGAGAGGGGCAATGGGGAGACCAGCTCAGAAACCAGCACAACTGTCCAGGAGAGATGCAACTGCTGTCACGTGCAGAACTGTGTCACAGCCCCGAGTCCCAGGGTGACTATCAAAGGTACAGCCTTTCAGGGGGAAGGGGCCACAGTGTGATCCCAGGGACTGATGTCCTTGAGGAGGAGGAGACAGCAGACGCCCCTGCCTCCTCCCCACACACCTTGAAGGCCAGGTGAGGACTGCAGGAGGCAGCCACTATCCCCAGACTAAGGAAAGAGGCCCTGCCAGAAAGAACACCTCAGTCTTAGACTTTTCTCCCCTTTTCCCCAGCTGGGATCCATCTCAGTGACGGTTCTGCAGGGAGTCAGTGATGTTCATGAGCAGACATGAAGCAAATGGAAACGAGGGCTTTGCTGAGAATGAGTCACAGAGATCTCGGCTGCATGACTTTCTAGATTTCAGAACACAGACCTGAGCCTGCACTCCATGGAGCTCTGAGGGACCCCAGGCAGGGAGAAAGGGAGAGCGACCCTTGGAGGTTGTATGTCCTCCCCAGAGAGGTAAAGCCCACAGGTGGCCCGCCAGCTTCTCTCCAAGGACTAGGAGAGCCAAAACTGACAGGTTCTGGAGATGCACATACAATGAGGGGAAAGGAGGGGTCACGCATTTCCTAGTGCACAGAGGCTGCCCTGTGCACACCTCAGCTTTGGATGAAGTTCTGCCTGAACTGATCTTTGGAGTCACTGGGTCATCAACTTTGGGGTCATTCTCTGTATCACACATCATGCCCTCCACAGCCAGCTGGTCAGGTCAGGCAAACGCTGGTCCCAGGGCCCATGACAGTTCACCCCATGGTGCCCATGTCCCTACCCCCTCCCCTAAATGGAGCACCAGGGTGACAGCACAGCCCACTACCCAGATGCCAGCTCCTCCTGGGCACAGCAGGGACAGGGAAGAAAAACATGGCCTGAGCATTCTGGAAGGCTGGAAACGGGGACTGCACAGGACTTCAGTGCACACACAGCAGGCATCGGCTGCCATCCACAGGGTACCTCCACAAGACCTGGAAGCCTCTGTGATGCATCCACAACGTGACAAGGGCAAGAGGGCAAGCACTTCCAAGTGACCTGTACCAGCATCCAAAGGACACGAATGAATGCACCTTCACCTGCTGCAGGGAGATCATGAGCATCTGTGCACCTGCCATGCCAGAAACCTCAAAGAGGGGACATGGATCCCCCACACCCAGCCCAGGCAAACTCCCAGACAGCTGAGTTCATGCATGGCCCAGGATATTGATCAGTGACGAGGACATCTGTCCAGTGTTCTCTAGATAACACCAGGACCCTGGACGCACAGTTGCACAGCTCTGCCCACAAATGAGATGTGGCCATGTGAGGCCCTGTCCTGGAGACCCTGTCCAAGGGTGCTGTGGGGACTCTGAGGAGTTTGCAGCTCCACACACTCTAGCCTCCAGCTCCTTGAGCCCTGGTGGAGGCAAACACCCTCCTCCAGCATGGCTCCATCACCCTCCCAAGGCCGTCAGCAACTGGGCTGTGCTGCCAGGTCCTCTGTCAAGGGCTTCACCTCACATGGTTCCTCTTGTGCAGATACAAGCTGTGCAATCACCAAACCTGAGCTCCTGGCAGCTTTGTTTTTTCAACGCAGGCCCTTGTTCATCAGCAATGCACGGTGTGGGAAGCAGAGCATAGACGGGGCCACGCCAGGACCCCCAGAGCAGCCACTTCCAACCAGACTCCCCGAAATGGCAAGTCAGCTCTCGCCTTGTCAGGGAGGGGTACCCAGCCCCAGGATACCAGCACCTCCCAAAAGGCCCACTGAGAAGTGCACAGGTCCCTTGGGGGCCATCTAGGTCTAAACCACAGCAAGTGTGCTCCACCTCGAGGGGGCCTGGGCCTCCATCCTGTACAGCTGTGTGCAGAGGATGCATAGCTCAACACACGCACAGAGTAACCTGTCATGGCTTTGACAAACCAGATGCTTTTTCAGCTCAGTGCATTCAACTCAGCAATTCTGAAGTCAGAGCTCAATGAGCCACAAGCCAGGAGTGGAAGGACATGGAACGGGCTCTCAGCAGCTTGTCACAAGCTCCCATGGAGGGAGCAGAGGCGAGAAGGTCCCTTCTTGGGGCGAGGGCCCAGGAAAGACCTCCTCCACAGCAGCCTGGATGCAGCTTGGAGCTGGAGCCACAGCTCTGGACCTTGACCATCCCAGGGTGCAGGGCTCTCACTCTAGCAAGTAGCTTAGGAAAGGAAGGTGACACATTGCCAGTCAAGGTGAATGGCTGCAGGAACTTCACTGTGTGTGGCCCAATCCAGGAAGGGCAGCAGCATGGCTCCCCTTGGGACAAGGCAGGCTGTTGTGGCACCGCAAATCATACCACCATTTCCAAGATAATTACCACCAGAGTTTGAGAAACGCCAGCTCTGTGCTATACAGCTATGCAAAGGAACACACAAGCAAGTCTTCTAAAACAACCTGATCTTGTGGTTCTCCATCAGATTTCTAAATCCTACCCTAAGGCACACTTATTCTTAAATGGTTGTTAGCAAAGCAAGCAAATGCAGTCCTCTTCAAAAAGGACTAAAACTTTTGCATATAGCCTCTGCCATTCCATACGGCTGTCAACAGCTGGTGTCTGCTGGCTGCACACAAATCATCAAGCTATAAAGTGCGCTGGCTTCAGGCACAGACAGAAGGGTGTGTGCGGACACATACACGTATTCACGCACAGGCCCACACAGCCCAGGCAGGAGGAGGGGTTATACTATTTGTGCGTCTCACTCCCTCCATCTACTGGCAGCTGCTAAAAACAAATTTCCCCACCATCCAGGCTTTGGATTTAAAACCACTGGCACTGACGGAGCTATCTACCATTACTTTACTTAGTTATTTTTGGAAATAGGATCTTGTTATGTAGTCCAACTTGGCCTTAAACTCATAACCCTCCTGCCTCAGCCTCCCACAATGTAACATGCCACACTCATTTACCTACATCAAAACATGAGCAGGCACAGAAACAAGAGTCAATCTGCATGCAAAGGTGATGTCTACGCTTCCACCACATTCACCTTCAGAGAATGGATTTCCGCACTCCTGGGCAAGGGTGTGGTGGGCTGCTTTCACCGTTTCTTAGCCCTGCGGGGCCTGTTCCCAAGAAGCGGAGTTTCTAATGTCAGCTCCCAGCAAGGAGGAGCCAGGCAGTTGCTTCTGCACCTCGTAAATCATGCCAGCTGGCTGACAAATCCGTCCAGCTCCCTTCCTGGGGAAATCAGAGCAAGCTTCTTTGGGCCTGAAACAGGTCCCTGGTGCCACACCTGTCCCCCTCCGCCGGGCCATGCCATCTGCTGGTCTCTGTGCTCTGAATCTCTGTCTACCCAAGCTCCTGACTCCAGCTGCCACTTCTGGAAAAGCAAAGATTAAACTTTCTTCCTAAAATGTTTCCATGCTCTCATGATCAGGGCTCTATCTTTTAAAACTAGAAACCTGGAAAAACACAAGTCACATCCGCAATTTCCCTTTGAAAGAGCAGAACTATTTCATCTCATGACACACCAGACACAGTGCCGGACTCAGGGCATCAGGTGAAGGAAGAGCAGAAGAAAAGGCCAGAAGAGAAAACATTATTACTTAAAAAGTACAATGCTGGAGAGACTACCAAGTTATTCTTATTTCAGTAGGAAAAAAGGAGAAGTACACAAAAAAAAGACCACCTCTGAGTCTCATTTTCTTTTTCATTTTTAATAACAAAATAACATTTAAAGAAAATAAAGTAACAGTTAATAACATTTAAGTATTTTTTTTACAACACTGTCTATTGCTACTAGCAAAAGAGGACAAAGCAGTGGCATCTTTCGAATCACCAGCAGGGGGCAGCATCTTAAAGATCATTGGAGAATCTGGTCAAACCCTGGAGGACCAAATTCTCAATCAAGACCCACAGCTCACAGTCTCCGCACTCCCACCCCCACCTGCCACTTAGCATCTCAAGCCTGGCTTGCTTTTACTGCTTGACGAATGTCTTACTACATGCGTCTGATTACTGCAGAACAAAATTTTAAATTAATCCATGTCTACTCTTCTACTCCTCTCTGAATCTGATTCATTTTATTGGAAGATGCATTTTTAAAACCTCAAAGAGAAACGCAGTACATCCACTTAAGCGTAGGTCTCAAGAAATACACTGATGTCAGACAGCTAGCAAACATCATTTACTTAATGAAGCAAAATCTTAAGGTTCTTTATTTTAAACGCAAAGTTCATGAGAAACATTTAACTTGCAGATCAAGCAGGTTAAAATCTCTGTAGTCTAAAATAACTAAACTTCAACACACTCCCCGAAAGTTTATGGCTATCAATGTAATTCCCACTAAAATAAACCACAGCCACTGCTTCTGAAACCAGGCCATGGCTCTGCATTGCTTCTCCTGGAGGACAGGGGACCCAGCTCCTGCCCCTAGGAGGACCCTGATCAACCTCAGCTCCTCCCCAGAGCCTAGAGAACCCTAGCCTCCAGAATGACATCCGCTGGTGGGAGAGGAATGCACTGGCTCTGACTCCCTTTGGAGGCCCCGTCACTTCTACTCAGCATCCATGTGGGCTTGGCTGCCGACAACCATGAGGACAACCATGATGGGCCTGGGGTACCCCTGAGAGGAGCTGGGCTGACCCCCTGCAGCTCCAACCTTGGGCTGAGGCCACACTCACAGGGTACCAGGTGAGCTACATCGAGAAGAGTGGTATGGACTTCCCAGAACCAGATCCTGGCACCCTGCCCAGGGCTGCGGATTCCAGACCCAGCACAGGGGGCAAAGGCAGTCACACTGCTCCCTTCCGATCCCTCCTCGCTGAATGGATTAATTCCTATCACTGGGCACAGGATTAATAGCAGCACATGAAAATGACACTGCCTAATCGCTCCCAGCTCCCTCCCTGTCCTGTTCCTCTCTGGGCATAGCCTGCACACCTTCCGTCTTTCTGGAGATGTAGGAGCTCAAGTGACCACTGCTTTTTCCTCTGTCCCAACAGCTCCTCTCTTATCAGGCTGTTCTTACAAAGCAGCCTATGGAGAGGATTGAGCTCTGCCCTGGGTGTGGCCCGTGCACTGGGCTCCTGGCCCTGGGGAAATGGGGACAGGAAAAAGTACCTGGAAAACATGGCAGCAATGTTTTCAAGATCAAGAAAACTGGGGCTGGGGATTTAGCTCAGCGGCATAAGCGCCTGCCTTGCAAGCAGGCAGTCATGAGTTCGATCCCTGGTACCGATAAAAAGGAAAAAGACAAAAAAAAAAAAAATCAAGAAAACCCAGCTGCGTTTCCACTGAAAAACAATACTTAAGCTCGAGCTTGGGAACTGCAGGAAACCCAGACTACTGAGAATGCCAGGAACCACGAGCGCTAGTGGGAGACAGAAACAGGCCATGGGGGGCCTCTCTTCTCTGCTGGAAGAGTCCACAGGGGTCCCCTCAGGCGGCCCTATCCCCAGGGTACTGAGTGGCAAAGCCACAGCTGCGTGTACAGAAGCCATTGCTAAATCTCAGCTTATCCTGGCATTTATGGAGTCCTTGGTCTATAATTTACAATGCTCACTAAATAAAACACAGATCCTTGGAAAGCAAACTAAATACCTAAGACACTCTGCGAACTTGAGGAAATCCTAAAAAGAGTTAAGGAAGCTGAATAAATGCACGGCACCCCAAGCAGTCAGCATGGAGGTCTGTGAGCTCCACGCAGAGCGGAGGTGGCCTCAGCACCTGGACACCAGGGTAGTCACACTCACCTGCTAGCAGCAGACAGACCGTGAGCCAGCAACAGAGAGCCCCAAAGTGGAAGGATACCCCAATATCTCAAGCCTGGGGAGGAGGGGACAGGGAGACATAGAGACTAGAAGAACGTCACTTCCGCTCCAGCCACGCTTTATCCATGTATGAATTCCAAAAGCCTCCTTCCCTACCACCATCTTCACCCAGCAGCAGGGCAGAATCAAGCAGTCCACATGGCAGGAGCTGGTTCCTCAACGTCCGCCACCAGCAGAGAAATCCTCTTAGCTCCCCAGGGGTCATGGGGGTGAGGAGAGCAGGCCCTGGGGACCCTCTGCCCCAGTGCAGGCTCCAACTGCCACAGTGACTTGGCCCACTCACTCCACAGCCCCCAAGTCCCCATGCGCTCCTCGAGTAAACCAGGTTTATGCCATCAGACTTGGCGGGGACGCTGTGTTTCCATGTGTCCTGCACGGCAGGGCTCACGGAGGCTAGGCCACAGCCTCTGCCTCACGCCCACCAGAGCTCCCTCCTCTCCAGCGTCTGCAGCACTGTCTGCTCCAGACACCCTGGTCCTTCTGCAAGGGACTGCACTCCTTGTTTCCCAATCAGAAGACTCTGCACTAGACAAGGAGGTAACAGGCGCTGGCTCAGTTAAGAGGGAGATAAAAGCGGTTCGGTTATTACTGCCATTTGTGTTTGGGTAAGACACATTCCCTACAAACGCCTCAAAAAAAAAAAAAGAAAGAAAGAAAGAAAGAAAAAGAAAAAGAAATCTTTCACTTTGAGCCACTGACTCATCCGTTCGAATGAGTATTCAAGCGTAGATCCACCTGGAACTGCACAGGTGTGAAGTGGATGGGGCGAGCAGACCAGCACCTCTGTCCACATGAAACTCGGGCCCGGCACCGATGGCTCCCTGCATCTTGGTCCAGGAGCCAGCTGTACACAGAAGATCCACAACACTGCCCTTCAAGAGACTGAGCACTGCACATGGACCATGCTCCAAGACACCTGAGCCACGGGAACATGCTGTTAAGTCTGAGGCTCCGGGAGGGCTCCAGGTAATGCAGTGAACCTCACAGGATCACAAGAGACCCTGCCAGGGAGCAGTGGGTGAAGGGCTGAGGCCCAGGACGGACAAGGTGGGGGTGGAAGGGCAGTGGGGCCACCAGCCGAGGAGTACAGGAGCCACTAGAGGCTGCAAAAGGGTAAGGACTACAGTCCTTGAGTTTAGCCCTTCTAAAGCCTGGCATGGTGGTGCACTCCTGGAATACATAGGAGGCTGAAGCAGGAGGATCACTACAAACTTAAGGCCAGCCTGGGCTTTAGCATGAGCTCAAGACCAGCTGGAACTATATACCAACATCCTGACTCAAAAGCGCAAACAAACAAAACAGACCTATTTTGGACTTCTGGTTTTCACTCCCCAAATCTGAGCTATTTTAAGCCACAAAGTATATGGCAGTTTGTTAAGACAGCAACAGAACGGAGACGTGCAGGTTCAGACACTGTGGGAGTCTCTCTCTACCCCAGTAAGAAGCTTCTGGATGCTGACAGGCATTAAGTGGGGAAGAGGAGATGTCTACAAGGAGTTAAAATCAAAAACAACAGAAAGACAGGGCCGGGGCTCCACAGTGCCAGGTCTGGGAACTACAGACGACCGCTGACCTCAGAGTTTCCACCAAGAAAAGAAATAAACACTGAGCCAAGGAGCAGGGGGCGAGGGACACGTGGGTATCAGGGGAATGCTCCCAGAGCCTGGGGGTCACTTTGGGCAGTTTTAGGGCCACGCATTAAAACTGGGGGCTCCGGAGTATAGCCGCTATGCTGCACAGACCCTCCTGGGTCTGCAGCCAGAGGTCTGCAGTCAAGGCATCTGCCAAGCCAGGCTCCTGTGACAGCCCGAGGCAGGGTCCTCCAGCTTCCCTGAGGACTGGCGCCCCGGCTGCGTCTCTGCCTCCCTTGGCATGGATTTCCCTGGGATCGCTGTCCAACTTTCCCTTGTGTGCGACACCAAGCCCTGGGTTAAAACGCTGCTCCTCGGCCAACTGCATCTGCAAAGACTCCAGCTCACCGGTAGCAAATGAGGGCGCCAACACACTTCCAGGGGTCACAATGCCCCCTCCTCCATCTCTCTATCCTGTGCCTGCAGGAACAGAAGGCTGAAGCACTTTGTGCTTTTGTTAATCTAATTCTTATTCACAATGCCAGCCTCATTTGCCAGCCTTCCCCACCCCTCAACCCGAGTTTCCTCCTGGACTTCCGCACCAGAGAAGCAGCTGGCTGAGGATCACACCGCTGGTCACACGTGCATGCCACAGGGTTGGAAGGTGGCCTGACTCTGTGACATCATGGGGTCCAAAGCTCTGTGGCCACTGCTTACAGCTTAGAGGGTGCAACGTGGGGACTTCGGCAACTCCTTAAACCCAATCCCTGCCTTAGGCCCAGCACTGAGATCAGAAGACAGGAAAAGACACAGAGGGGCCACAAGACATCCAGAAGGGCAGGTCCTCAGCTGTGCATGGCTCCGGAAACTGAAGCCAACTCACATCTTTCACAGACTGCGTCCTTTCCAGCAGATAAACTGCTAGCCTCCAACAGTTACAGGGCCCACACATGCTGCTCTGCTGCAGTGGCTGCAACCAGGGCCTTGTGACAATGAGACTCGAGAAGAGCATCTGGTGTTCGGGCTGGGGGGCCTGCCTGCCACGTCTGAGTCAGGCACACACTAGGGATACTTTGGAAAAAGGAACTACTTCAATGTTTCAGCCGAGGGAATGGGCGGGTTTGAAGCCAAACCCTACCAAGATTTCAATATGAATGGAAATTTGTTTTAAATGCTTCTTCCCAATTCCAGAAACACCTGCCATAGACAAGACTATTTAAACCCCGCCAGAGCTGCCTCTGAGGATCACTTTGTGTCAGAGAGCAAAGGCAGGAGATGGGATTGGGATGAACACCATGACCCTGAGAAGCCAGAAGGGAATGACCCAAATCCTGCTAGCAGTGATGGGGAGACAGGCGGGGTGTAAGTGACCTCTGCCTGGCTTCTCTGCACTGGTAGCTGTGTCCTGGCAGCTGAGCACTGCTGCGAACTGTGTTCCAGGCTTCTGTCCTAAGTTGCTTTTGAGAACGGTTATAGGTCCTCCCCAGAGCTGTGTGAAAAGCCCCAGATTTGGCATCTGCTTATCTCAAGGCTGCCAAAGAAACATGACCACGTTGCTAAGCACATAACTGGCCCGTGACCTAATCTGCCAGGCTCTGTAGGTTCCGCCAGCTGGGGTGGCAGCTGAGGCACCACGGGCCTTTGGGATGGGACAACCCTGCACCGGGTGCCCTGCATTCACCCACATACCACAGAGCTGGACAGCCATGGACAAAGAAGCCACAGTGTGACAAGCAGAACGGCCACCTTGCATGGCCACACTGCTGGGGCAAGGGGCACCAACAGTGTGTATGTGCATGTGTCAGGGACAGACAGAGAGACAGAGACAGACTGACAGAAAAACAAAAAGAACTGCATACACCTTGACCTGGGGCCAGTACAGGTGGAACCACAGTCAGGCACTCTAGGCCACCTTGGGGAAAGGTATCCCTAGCACAGAAGGGACACTGCATGCTCCTGGAAGCTGCTCCGTGAAGCTAGGCCACTAAAGGACACCCTGGGGATGTCCTGGGATGAACAGGGCACGGAAAACCTTCTGCAAACACTACTCCAACAATCCATGTCCACAGCTGTTTTCCAATGCTGCTGGCTTTGACACCAGTCACCACCCCACTTCAGGATGTCTAGGTGACCACAGGTCCTGTGTTCCAACATAGGGGTTTTCTTTTTAAATGGTGTCCCGTAATTTCATACTTGGTCCCTTAAAACCAGAACATCAGCCAGGTGTGGGGCTGCATGCCTGCAATCCTGGCTACACAGGAGGCTGAGGCAGGAGGATCCTAAGCTTGAGGTCAGCCTGGACAACTGAGCAAAGTACCTGTCTCAAAGTAAAATGTTTACAAAGAGCCAGGGATGCAGCTCTGTGGTACAGTACTTGCCTAGCATGAGAGAGGCCCTGGGTTCAACTTCCATACAACAAAAAGTAAAATCAGAGGTGAAGAACCATCATACACAGGGAATCCAGGGGGAAGAAGGAGTCTGGGTATCTTAGGGGACCCTCATTCCATGCCACACAGGTAGCCAGGAGGAAGTGGGCGTCCATGCAAGGGTGCTATGTAGACAGGAAGGTGTGGTCTAACCACAGGGCAGTATGATTCACCAGAAGGGCAACCAGGCCCTCTGACTCCGTGAGATCTCCAGCAGGGAGCCACAGCCCCGAGTAACCATGGCCTCTCACATGAGACAGAGTCAGAGGCTCTCTCTACAGTCCCGGACACCCTGTGGCATCTTCCCATGAGCTGTGGCCCAAGCACCACCATCTAAAGAGCAAAGGTCAAAGGTGTCGTCAAAGCAGACATAAATACCAAGACGACAGTCCTTGATGCTCAACTTACCCAAATGAGTTCTCTACTGGAAGACGCTCATAAACATGGGCACTCAGGTACATATCTCCTTTTTGCTCCATGCATGGTGGGCCACACTGTAAGCCCAGCACATGGGAGGCTGAGGCAGGAGGATCCTTGTAAGTTCAAGGCAGAGTCTGTGTTATACATCTAGACTCTTCTCAAAGGTAAACAAACAAACAGTATTTGATTTTTTTTAAAAAGCAAGCATTGCCAGGCATGGTGGCACACATCTGTAATCAATCCTAGCATTTGGGAGGCTGAGGTAGGAGAATACTTGCAAGTTCAAGACCAGCCTCGGCTACAAAGTGAACTGTCTAAACTTCATAATGAGACTCTGTCTTATTAAAAAGGCAAAAAGAAAGAGAGAAAGAGAGAAGGAGGAAGGGAGGGAGGGACTTATTCTAAGAGGGGCACTCTTGGATTCCCTGGATTCTGCCTCCCAAAGACTACAGAGCTGAGAGTGAATATGCCCCGCCCAGCTGCCCTCTCTAACCAGTACTGACGAGAAAGCCACAGACCTTTCCCTTCCCAACAACACACCAGCACCAGCATCCTTCCATTCAGGCCACTCATAAAAAAAGAACAGGGAAAACAGCTTGGCAGTTCCTTAAGTGTAGAAGACGACTGGGGCACCTCTCTTTGAATAACAACTGCTACAAGACTGGTTAAACTGAATCTTATTTCCATGTACTGATTCGTGCAAAGTGGACGGTGCTGCTCCCTTTACCTTTGCCCGGCTCTGAATGATGCAAATGCTGACATGTAACCCCAAGGCCAACCCAACCTGCCAGCCTCCAGTTTCCTTGCACAGAGCTCTGTGTAAAGGACTGAAAACACTGGGATGGCAGAGCCCGGCAGCTCCAGGAATGTCAGCTGGATGTGGGCCTCAAAAGAGGCTGTGACTCCCCAGGGCACCGAAGTTTACAGATCAGAAACTGAAGCAACAGTCTCCTAAAACCATTCAAATGCTACACTAACTGAGTTATGCACACTGAACCTTCTGCATGTCATTCTCCCTGCATACTGAAGAGATGCTTTTCTCCTCACCTGGCCAGCCAGCTCCAGTTACTTATGCAATTCCCACCACCCTTCCTGTCACTCACCCTTGAACCACCCCCTTCTTTATGAGATAATAAATTCAGGGAGAGGCCTCAAGGCCTCTGTCTGCACACCCCCTCACTTGGATTGGACTTGGTTCCCTTGGCTGCCCTTAACTTTGAACCTGAAAATAAGCAAGGATGTGCAAACCCACACCCTCAACAGCACTAGGCACGGTAGCCGAAAGACAAAGGGGTCAGGAACAGATAAACAATGGCTGATCTCTCTGCAACGGAGTACTAGTCAGAACAGAGGCCTGCTATGTCACAACCGCAAAGGAACGTCAGGAACGTGAAATGAAAGAAGCCAGACAGATCTGCAAGGCCACCATGTGCCTGAGTCCATTTCCAACCAATGTCCAGAGCAGGCAAATCCAGAGGCAGGAAGCAGACTGGGGCTGCCGGGGCTGAGAGAGGTGTCAGGCAGTGGCCGCTCCTGGTTCAGGCTCCCTGCGGGCCACGGAAGTGGCTCCAGAACTGGAGAGTGCATGCATGCGTGACAGACAGAAGCCAGTGAGACGGTTCCTTCTATGCTTTGTGAAATCCTCAACAGTAATTTTTTTTTTAAATGACAAATTCAAAAGGCCTCCCTAGCCGGGGATTTAGCACAGTGGTATAAGCGCCTGCCTGGTAAGCACAAGGTCATGAGTTCAATACTCGGTACCAAAGGAAAAAAAAAATCAAAAGGCCTCCCTGGAGCCCTGACCCACAGTGAACCCAGATCCCATAATGAACGCTTCTGCCCCAGATTTTTTAAAGGATGAGGTGGGTGGCCTAGGGACACAGAGGGACAATGGAAGGTCCCCTTACTCAGAAGAGGTTTCAGACAGCAGCACTGGGGAGGGTGGAGGCCCAGAAGGCTTCCTGCCTGGCAGCTGAGCAACCGGAACTGAGCAACCTGTCACCCTTCACAGTGGTTGAGCTCCTGTGGTCCCAGGGCAGCCCTGACTCAGGTTTCTCCCAGGCCACGTCTGCCCAGCAAGAAGCCACAGTAGCCCGCTGCCCCACTACCGTGCTGATGCCTCCACCCTCCCGCTGACGCCTCTACCACAGAAGCAGAGGGAGACTGTTCCAGAAGGGCGACTGCTTTCTGACTTCCTTTCCAAAATGATGAAACTGGACACCTTCTAACTTCAGCCAGTGAGGGAGCCCTGACTTCCAGGACTCAGACTTCTAAAGCAAAGAAACAGGGTGACTCAAATCATGCATCTGCATCCATCTGGGGGACAGACAGGCAGGCAGACAGCTACGCACCAGAGATGGATGACTCTGACCCCAAATGCTGGAAAGCCATCAGGCTATCACCACAGAAATCATACCAGGCTGACCATTTTTTGCTATGCAGTTTAGCGACATGAACTGCATTAATACTGCTTTATGTTTACTGTAATACTTTTTTTCTTTGTCTTTTTTGAGACAGCGTCTCACCATGCAGTTCAGGCTGGCCTTGAGCTCACTTTGTAGCTCAAGCGGGTTTCAAATTCACAACAATCCTCCTGCCTCACCTCCAGAGTACTAGGATTACAAGCGAGTGCTACCACACTTGGCTATTTGCTGTAATTCCTAAAAGGTCTTAATCATGTCACTGGTCTCTCCCAGCACCCCTAGAGAACAGGATGAGGGAACGGGTGCCACTTCTCACCCTATGGCACAGGAAGCCAAGGTTCGTCCATGTCTGAGAAGGAACAGGGCTCGGCTCAGGCAGCAGGAGGCGAACACTGCATGGCAGCACATGGCGCAATCAGTTCCCAACGGTGGCAGCTTCGTGACCAGGAGGCCTCTGTGCCTACCCAGGTGACAGCGAAGTCCTTGCTGGGTGACCTTTCCTTCACAGCTCCGCCAGTCACCTCGATGAAGTGGATCCCAAGACCTCACTTCCTGGGGGCACCAGGCTGATAGCCACAGCTGTCCTGCCTCCCAGAGGGCCCCCTGCAAGTGCTGCTCAGCTCCTTCCCCTGCACCAGGAGGAGAACCGCAGGTGGCCCTGCCCTGACCATGCTGGTTTTTTGTTTTTTCCCTCAGGACAAAGGCAATCTATCAGGTCCCAACCCTGCAGACATGGGGCTTTGTCCAAAGCTGAAAGAGGCATTAGATTTCAGGAATAGCAAACCTACTCTCTCTTGGAGGCGGCTGCCCGGGCTGTGGTGAATGAACTTTTTGTTCCCGGCTCCAATTAGCAGAGCCACAGCAGGGATGAGGACACACACTCCGGTGAAAGTTACAAATGCTCAGAATTAACCGGTCAAACAAAAATAACCCGAGGGCAGGAAGGGGCAGCAAATGGCCTGGCCACCCCCCAGCCAAGCAGACAAGCTCTAGCCAAGCCAGGGCTCTCGGCCCCACAGACCCAGCAAGCCCCAGTGTGGCAGCTTCGGGTGACTTCTGCACTGCACCCTCAAGAGACAGGAAGCACTCATCTGGCAAAGACTCAGAGCAGGAGGTCAAGCAAACCAGGTTTAAATTAAAACCAAGACTCTATGTCTTGCTGTCCAACATGGGGGCTCCAACCCTTGAGATGTGGCTGTGCGCTGTGAGGCAGCACTTCACACTGCAACTCAAACAGTCCCAAAACAAAGGCAACACTCGCCTATATTTATTCTTTTTTTTTTTTCTTTTTCTGGTACTGGAAATCGAACTCAGGATCTTGTGCTTGCCAGGTAGACGGTTCCCAGTCCCACACCTCACCTATAGATGCCACCAGTTGCAGTGCAAAGGGTCATATTCTGGATATGTTGGATGCAGCAGATTTTTATTTAATTTCTCCTTTTTTTTTAAACGCATCTACTGGAAAATGGTAAATGACCCAAGTGGCTTATATGCAAGGTCTGGGGGACCTCAAAGAAGCCCAGCATTTATGATGATGTGAATTGTGAATTCTTTCCCCATGCAGATGCAGGGGTGGAGGTGGTATTTGAAGTGGCTTCTTGTGAAGTGGGGAGGAAACCCAACATCTGAGCCAACTGCTGGGGGCTCTGGAGTCCAGGGGCCCCAAAACTGTCCTGATGGTCCTACATGGCCCGACTTTCACAGCCTTCATGCCCTGGCAGGGTCAAGCCTTGCAGGAGTATCTGGAAACCAGGTGCTTGAGCTGGACATCTCTCTCTTAAAGGGCTTTAGCTACAGCCTCCAGGCAGTATATCCCTCTCCTCTCTGAACGTCCATCTCATCTACAGTACCCGAGCCATGCTCTTCAGCCTCGGAGGATCTCATGGCTTCCTGCATGGTGTACAACTGCTAGTGATTTTGCAGTCAGTGAGAGTCCTTATCAGGTTCTTCAAACTAGACGCTCACTAGGGAGGCAGTTCATAAGAGGAGGGGGCAACCATTCCGAGTCACTCAGAGTAAACAAGCTCTGGGCACTGTCCACCTCCGCTGCTGGAATATGCCACTCTCCAAGCCTCAAGGACAACAGCAGAGGGGGACTTGGTGCACAACACACACACACACACACACACACACACGAATCATAAATGCATATACTTGTGTTGACCCGGGTGAGCATCTCCCAGCCCCCAGACAGCAGTTTAATACAAGAGCCCAGAGAACACAATTAGCAAGGAGATGTGCAAAAGAGACAAAGACTCATAGCATGTGAGTGACTGACGCCCCACCCAGCCTAGGTCAGTAGGGAAACCGAGGCCCAGTGGTTCCCCAATTACAGACCCAAACCGTTGTCCCCCTGTTGTGCTGAGGTCGCTGCTGTGGTCTCTGCTGTAACAGTGGCTTCTCACAGGCTGTGCACAGTGCCCACCAGAGAAATGCGGGTCCCAGGAAGTTGCACAGAGGATGCAACAGGTCTTGTAAAAAATGCCATTGTTCCAGCCCTCCTCCCAGGTCTTCTCTTTAGAAAAGAGAACAAACCAGAAGCACAGAATGGTCTATTTGATACCTGCGGCCATTCAAAGGGTAGATTCCCTTCTCCAGCCACTGGGAACGGGTATTTTACAGAAAGAAAAAGAACATTAGAGACAGAAGAAAGCTAAGATGGAGCTACATTTTCTTTCACAAAAATCTGAGGGGAAACCTCTCCAACAGAGGAATATAGCATCTTCAACGTGCAAATCTGTGCATGCAAACCTCTCCCCAGGTCCCAGGCACAGAGCCAAGTTTATCTACAGATGGTACCCGGCCTGGCCGCCTGCAGCACACTCACCACACCAGATGAGGACCAGGGCAGGTGAGGTGGGGCGGGGCCAGCACCTGCAGGCAGCCCTCCCAGACTGGCACCAGACTCTTCTATCATGCTCCCTCAGGTCTGCTTTTCAAACTCCAAGCCTTTGAACTACCAACCTCACAAGTCCGCCCACTCAAATAGCACCCACTCATCCCTGTTTGGGTCAACCTTAAACTCTGTTAAATCTCATATGCATCCTATTTATGAGTCACACCTTTGATATATCCCTAATACACATCAAATATATAAACATTGCATCTAGCAACAATTTAGGAACACTCAACTGTACCAAGTGACAGCTTATACAACTATTAAGCAGTAGGAAAAACAATAAACTGAACCCTCTCTATATCATTTAATTCACTCATCTAAAGTTTAAAAACTGAAGCTCAAAGTGGTGGCACACGCCAGCATCACAGCACTCGGGAGGCTGAGGCAGGAGCATTGCTGTGATTTCCAGGCCAGCATGGAACTTGCCACACAGCTCAAGGTCAGTCTGATGTATGTAGCAAGACCTTGTCTCAAAACACCAAAAACCTGGACCAAAGACTTCCAGAAAGACTCAGAACTAGTTACCTGTCTTAAGTTTTTCTTCTTGTTCCTTCTGGCCTGGTTTACCCAGTCCACGATGTTCTTGATGAAGCCTCTAGGGAGAACAAGACTGACCACCACTGGAGTTCCGTGGTGCAGGTCTAAAAGGGGCGTGTGGGGTATGGTTGGGCTTGCTGACCCTCTGATGAGAAGGCTCAAACGCAGCAACTTCAGTAGTGCAAGTGTTAAAAGACAGACAATGCACCCTAATCAGCTACACCTTGCTATAAAGCTTGTGTGTTTACAAGTTAAGTAGATAACTACAGCTTGCAGACTCACTCGCTGCCTTAACACCTTTCCATGAAGGCTGGGCCTCCTATTCAGTGGCTGATCAGATCTCCATGGCTGGTGACAAGGACTGGGCAGGGTAGCAGAGGAGCTTACAGACGATTTCCACAGGCGAATTCAGGGTTACACTGAAGAGTGACCTCAGGGTCCCTCCACCCCATGTCAGGTCTCAGAATGCATTCAGGGGCCGATTGCTCAGCGTCCACAGAGCAACACGCAGCTGCGAAACTCTCAGAGTGTGAGGGCTGGGGAAGAGGGGGCTCCCTCAACACGAGAAGGGCAGGTGAAGCAAAGAGTGGTGGGGAACCTGCCAACCTGCCAGGAGCCCTGGCCAGAGCTCGGGGAGTTCCCGGGGCCTCCCGCTCCCCGGGCTGGTCTCAGCTATATGTTTAAGGGAGGCTGCAGATTTTCGAAGACAGGCTCCACAGGGTGACAGCCCTCTCACCCCGCCAATCCTGGCTGGAGTGTCTAGACCTGAGGCACCCTTGTCAGGCCACCCATACCCCCTGTACCTATCAGAGGTGGCCACTGCCCTCAGGCCCACAGTGTCCTTGCCCAAGCCTCCATCACTGCCTCTGACAGTGATGACATCACCTGATTCAATGTCATGCAAATCCATCCAGTGAGTGTTAATCAGAGTCACTGTAATGACATCATTTGGTGACACAAGTCATCCACTTTTTAAATAACATTTTCAGTAAGAAAATCAAGTCAAATGTCTTGAGAAACCCCAATGAGACAAGCCATTTTTCTGCAGCAAACAAAAGCACCACAGAAGGAAACACAGGCAGGCCAACTAGTTTAAAGGTGGGGATTAAAGGGGAGCCTGGGACAGCCACTGTGCCCCACTTCCCCATTCAAAAGCATCCTTTCGTGTCCCAAGAAAAGTGCTACCTGGGACATCCACCAGCCTATCCCACACTGACCCACATCAGAGAGCTCCCGGGGACCAGGCCTGGACCCGTCACATTTGCAGGCCAGGTGTCCTCTCACTGGGCACACAGTGGGTCATCCTGAGTGAGTGCAAGTCAGTGAAGAACAGCAACAACCCACAGGGTGGAACCGCAGGGGACTGGGGCAGCTGTGGCACCTCACAGAGAGGGGCACAGGAAGTACTGCAAGGGTCTGGGGTGTGTACAGTGGTACATGCAGCAGCTGCCTGTGGCCACCTGCGTGCCGTTCCTAGATGGGACACATGCACAGAATGCCAGTCCACAGGAGTCACAAGGCACAGCTGGGGAGCAGGGGCCCAGCCAGCTGACGTGGAGGGCATGGCACATTCCCCTCATGCCCAGCTCTCGGGATGCTGTGCAATTTCCACTGCCTCTACTGCAGCTGTCAGGCAGAGTGCAATGGAGTCTTGGATCCAAACCGAAAACTAAATCTCACCAAAGCCAGGAGCAGAGGTAAACCCAGAACTTGGACCTGCAGGTATCCAGATCAGGGAGGAAGAGATGCTGTGTCTGCTGCTTCTCTTTCAGCAAAATTCTTCTGCCAGAGTTGTCTTTAACACAGAAAGTCACAGTTTTTTTCTAACACAGGGAGTTCTCCAGAGACAGCCAGGCAAGGAGTTTAGAAGCACTGGGGGTTCACTGTCCAACCTCTGCATTATAAGACGGCACCTGCAGCAACTCCTGACTCTTGGACACTGACACTACTCAGGAACTGCATTTTCAATTTCAAAAGCCACAGGGGCCATGGCCACCCCGATACAGAATGCAGAGCTAGGTAACATAGATTGCCACAGTTCAAATAGTGCACCACGACCGAGAAGCCACCTAAGATTTCCCAAGCAGGACTCCTGCACTGTCCTGGGCACCCCTTCCTTCATCACACTGAGTCCTGCAGGAAACCAGGCTACCAGAGGTTAATCACTTCCTTCACCCCACAAATGCACACCTGAGGCTCACAGAAGCTGGTATCTAAGCAATCAGGGGATTCAAAAATCTCAAGGGACACATAAAGAAACTGAATTGTAAAAGACAAAGTCTAAGGGACTGGCCGAAGACCAGCACTTGCGATCCAGAGGCTGTGAAGTCACCACCACGCTCACCTAGCGAGAGATAAAAAGACCTGTGCCCCACCACCGCACACACCTTCCTCAAAGGCTTTGCGGGGGACAGGGATGAGAGCGGCACACTCGGCGGTCACACTGAAGGGACCTGAGTATGCTCGCTGCTAAGTCTCTGTCCCTACTTAGGAAGGGACTCTCTGCACATAAAGCACTGGCCCAAACCTTCCTGGCCAACAAGAAGGACGAGGGGCTTCCAGAGCTGCCGTCTCCTTCTTCAGGAGTGTCCTGTGCCTACCCCGCCCCTGACACACTCAGCTTCCCAAAGGGCACAGAGGCTGCGATGGGACAGCGTGATCCTCTCCACCAGCACTAGGTAGGTGACAGATCTGATCATCGCTTCTCCTCCGGCTCAGCCCAGCAAGGAAAGCACAGGCAGTGTGGAGGGGAAGCCTGCAGGGTTATTCCAGAGAAAATAAAACATAGCTTCCCATTGGCTTTCTCCACAAAAAGAAAGTGAAAAAAACACCAAAAGAGAAAGAGAAAGAGAAAGAGGACCAACCGAGAGGGGAGGAGAAGAAGGCAAACTCTCCAAGTAGCCTTAATCAAGACTGGCCGGTTGGACCAGTCTTCTGAAATAGCCAGTTCCGGTTTCTGTGAGCAGCAGTCTCAGCACTTTAGATCTGCACGTTCTGGAAATTCTGGACCTGGGAGAGCTAAGAAATAAACAGGTCCGTGTTGGTTCTCAGTCTCAGAACTACTGGGCTCCAGGAGACCCGCAGCATGGAGACCCACCAGACCCAGGAGGTGGAACAGCAAATAACCATACTTGGGCACAGCCGAACCTCCCGCCCCAGCCAAGGATTTCCCCCTGAACCCCAGCTGTGTCCCCAGGAGTCCAAGGTCCAGCACCTCAGGCTCTTTACGACCTGCAGGCCCTGCAAACAGTGACTCTGAGCCTGTTCCTTATGCTGTGAAGACTGAAGGAGGACAACTATAAGGAGATGGCTGTCCCCAAGGGGCATATACATGGGGCCATGAACATCCCCCAAGACCTGACAAATGACAGGGTCTCACTCCCAGAATGTGAAATCTTAGAGCAAATGGGACTCAGCACATGCGAATAAACCACAGCTCCTGAGAGTGGAGTCTCCTTTTTTCCCAGGTGGCTCCGATGCTTATCCTGGTACTGGAAGCAGCAGAATTAAGCCAGGCAGGCAGACATGTGATAATGGAGCAGAGGCATGGAGAGCCCAGAAGCTGCCACGCTCCGGGCTCTAAAGACAGAGGAGGGACCACAAGCCAAGCAATGCAAGCAGGTAACAGAAGTTGGAGAGGCAAGGAAGGGGGTTCTCCCCAGAGAAGAAACAGCCTGCGGTCACATTTAAAGACTTATTCCCAACCTCTAAGAACCCAGAGAGAACAAGCAGGTTGTTTTAAGCCACTAAATGTATCTTTATTTGTCACAGCGGCAATAGGAAATTCACCCTCCTTGTGCCCAACCCACAGCCTCCCCCCAGGAGCACACGTAGAAGAACATCTCCCTCCTGGACCTCAGTCTCAGCCCCGCTGCCCTGTGTCCACGTTCACTCATCAGGGACCGAGAAGCCGGCCATTTCACTGGGTGGCTGCGTGAACCAGGAGGAAGGAGTTTGGATGTGTGGTGGGTCTTCAGGCACTCAGCAGGTGGCCATCGAAGAGCACCAAGGGAGCCATCTACTAGGAATTGGATGGGGGACTTTAGCAAACTCCACTTGGGATGAGTACTACCTGGGCCTCGAACTGAGTGCTCCCTGCTTTCATCTGGTCCCCTCTCTACAGGGCTCCTGCTCACCAGCTGTCACCCAGAAGTCTCACAGGGCAGAGCCATAGGGGAGACCAGAGAGGACTGACAGCATGGCAGTGTCGTGGCCCATACTCAGTGCCCACCTCCCAAGGGGCATCCACCCTGCATTTCTTGAATACCAGCAAGGATGCTGTCCCCAAAGCCTCCTTCCAGAATTCCTCAGTGCAGGCCCACTCACAAGCCCCAGAATCACATTTGAGATCACAGACCTCGTCCTCCAGCTCCCCCAGCACGCCCCTCACCCAGGACCCCTACCCTATGGCTCCTCCAGGGCACATCAGGCACTCCTGCCCCACCCCACCTCACTCTGGATCTGGCGAGAATCCCACGATACACAGTGGGCTGAGAACCCAGATGCAGATGGAGCTTGGGAAACATGAGGTTCAGAGCTGCAGCAAGATGCTGCCGCTCAGGCTGACAGCACAGGGAAACGGGGTGAAGAGGGGTGCAGCACCCCAGCGTGGGCACAGAGCCTGGGCCCTACGCTGGGGACAGTGACAGGAAGCGAGGAGCCAAGAGGGTACTGGGTATGGAGGACAGAGAGGCAGGCGATCAAGCCACCGGGCTAGGTACCCTGGGAGTGGGAGGACAGACCCAGGGGCCAGGTATGCAGCTGCTGCAGCCTGGCTCAGGTCAGTACTGAGCCCTCCCCACTCTCACCCAGCCAGAGGAGACACAGAGACAGCGAGCTGTGCAGACATCAGGGGACAAAGGTGGAAGGACATTCAAAGCTCAGGAACTCCACAGACTGCTGGGGCCACAGAAGCTGGAAGAGTAGAGCAGAGATGGCCTTCCAGGGCCTCTGTGGGGACCAGCATGACTGTGCGGGCTTCTGGCTTCCAGGAGCACAGAGAGTGAATCTCTGTGGTTTCTGGCCACCTAGTTTGTAGCACTTTGTCATAACAGCCACAGGAAACTAACAGGGACCCTGGGGTTTCCTGGAGGGTAACCCTCACGGTTTCAGGCCTCGATCAGCACCCACACAAGCTTGGCTCAGCCAGTTCTCTCTGTGTGCTGATGGGGGACCGCAACATGAACAGAAGGCGCAGCAGGGGCGGCACACTGGTGAGGGAGCCACATGTTGTAAACACAAACCTGGCCATAACTGGCAGTACATCTATGCTCTGCACGTTTCTCTGCCCAGGAATGCTCTCCAGAAAGCAGAAAGCAGACCAGCAAGTCAACACCGAACATGTGCTAACTACAGACACATGGTGGGGGCGGGAGGAGGGGGCAGATGACGTGCAAGCAGCAGCTCTTCAGTCTGGCCCTGAGTTTTAAATGCATGGAAAAATGAACAGTTAGGAGGTGGACAAGTTATAAAACAAAACCATTACACATTATTTGCACCATCAGTATTCACTGTAAAACTCTCTCTGCTTTGTTATGTTTGAATTTTTTTTAATAAAACACTGCAAAATAACAGGATTTATTTGGAATAAAACACTGTAAAATAACTATTTCAATAGCCAAATGTCCTTCTAAAGTCTTCAAATTAGGCGAGAAGATTTTGAGATATACATCTCATGTCAGGCCTTTGTTTCCATCACAAAAAAACAACAAAAAAGTGCTTTCAAAATGACACTCAAACACAGTGCGCCCTGGTTAGGTCCCTGAAATCTCCCCCTTCCGCACGTGGGACCACCTGGAGACTCCCCTTGAAAGAAGAGCAGTTATCCCCTGGCCCTGTTTCCAAGTAGTGCTATGTACAGAGCTGGCCAGGACTTTTCCTTTCTCCTCAGTTGGCTTTAATGCAAGGAGGTGCAGATGGGTAGTCTTTGAAGCAAGGTGACAGTCAGTGTTGGGCCGCCCTGGAGCTCCCAAAAAGCATGTGTGAGCCGACGGGAGGGGAGGGAGAGCCATGTTGCACACTGTCACTGTCAGCTGGTATTAAGCCTTGAGAAAAGAGGCTGCGCCATCTCAGGACATAAAAAACTGCACATCGGAGCAGAAGCACCAACCCCAAAACAGTAGTTGCTGCTTCCAATTGTGTTATACAAACTACTCTTTCTGTGTATCTCTCTCTCTCTCTCTCTCTCTCTCTCTCTGAACATTGCGGAGGTGATTTCAGGCCTCCTACCTAGCCCGGCTCACAGCTCTCTCCTACTTCCATCCACTCTCACACTCACTCATCCTCCTCTCTTCACAGGTTAATAAAACCCGGACTCAGCCCTGGGTCGAGGTCTTTGTTCTGGTTAGCCATCACCCTAGCTGGACTTGGCACCCCCTTGGCTCCCCATAACTACAAACATGTCTTACTGCCTTTCTTCTCATCATAGGTTGCACTGGAAGTGGTAGACTGGAACTGACTCACTACAACCCCAACAACTTTTCCATGGGATTACAAATGTAAACTTCCTGGACCACAGCAAGACACGGAAGGGCACTCTACACACCCTTTGTTATGCCAGGCAGGCTAGAATCGAGAAACTGTCACACAATACTGTAGAAAAGAATGCTAAAAGACAACTTTTGAAAGTGTCCCCTTCACTCCTGTAAGAGTGATGCCACCAAGCTAAATGGGACTTCTTCACCTTGACTTTAGAAGCTGGCAGGGGCACCCAGCCCTACATGGCAGAGGCCCGGTACAGGTTAATGCCCAAGCCATGTCTGCTCAAGTCCTCAGCTGCTCGCTCAGTGGCCGCAGGGTGCAGGGTACGAGGCATAGGTAGCTCGGGAAGGTACGCTTGGAAGTGTCAACAATGCACTGGGAATCTGGGGGAGGCTGGCCCTAGATATGTGGCTCGAGTATTCTGGCTAAGGTCATTTCCCTGCGAGGGCACCCTCGGCCTCCTTTGCCTACTGTATGCAAGCTGAAATCGATTTCTGACACAGTTGATGCCCAGGGACAGTAATAGCATCCCCAGAGGCATTGCTCAAAAGCAAGGAACAAGGTTGAAACTTAAGCCCAGTTGATGCACCTCAGGAAAGCACCCGATCACATCACACCAAATCCTCTCCTGCATGGCCAGCCCCTGGACAGCATCATGAGCTAGGGCGAGGGGACCAAAGACCCTCCATTGCCTGCCTGCCATGGGACCCAGAGCAAGCCTCTTCACCCACCTGAGAGTACCTACCGATCCCCACTTCGCAGAGGTTATGGGGAGGATTTGAGTCAAATACACAGCTCAGCCCCTGGCCCGGTGCCTAACACACTCCAGGAACATGGGTTTCCGCTCTGCCTACAAAGGAGCCCCTTCCAAGTCCCAGTGAAGTTACTTATGACAAATTCCTAGAATTCACCCTGAAGTCAGAACTCACCCTGCCCAAGAACAAGATGATGGCTTTATTACCCACGGAGGCTCCTCGTACGGAGGACGGGATATAGTCACAACAGGAGGAGCAGGAGGAGGGCTGTGAGGGGGTAAATATGAGGGCAAGGAAAACACGCCGGAAAATACAAAGAAGCCGGACTGCTGTGACTGGGGACCCCAGGGAGAAGTGGGAAAGCCCCCCGACCCTGTGTCAGGGGTAAGCACCTTCCGGTGATGCAGAACAGCATCGCTGAGGCAACCAAAAGGCCTGGCGTCCCTCCCTGCTCCTCAGCCTGAAGCACAAGCGGCACCCTCGCCCACTGCAATCACTTGATTACACTCATAATACGTTACAATCTGACTACACTGCTTGCTTATTATGTCATGAAAAAACAGAGATACAGTTTCAAGTACACTTCATGCAACAGAAGACTGAAAGGACTTGCTCTCCAGCCTGCTCAACAGTTGTGACAGTTCCCCCAATACTGACTTCCTCCAAGAAGACTGCTGGAGACAGGCAAAGGTTGGACACTGTCTTTGCTCCAGTCTTGCAGCATATTTTGCCATCATTTGTGACGATGAGCATTTTTCTGCTCCTCTTCACCATGTCTAGGTATTCACTGGTCAGCTCCGGCGAAAAGCCTCATGCTAGTCATCAAAGAACCCTGAATGTATGTTCAAGTCAGAAGCTTTATGTTTTTTAGAATATGGCGAAAGCCAAACTTGGGAGGGTTAAAGAAAGTCGTGTTTTAACCCAACTAAAAGCTGGCGATTTGCTCTGCAAATAGGAGTGGCTGGGGCTCCAATCTGTCATCGGCTTTTAAATCAAAGGTCTCAGTTTCTGCCTTAAATGCTAAGTCAATTATGGGTCTAATCCAAAAGAGGAATTTAATGGGCCTTTATTTAAGTTCACAGATATTTTTCCAAGGAGTGAATTAGTTATTTAATCCCTTCCACAGCCTCACCAGATAGGCAGATAACTATAAGCCTCAAGGACACTTTGCCTGGGCGGGGACTAGGGGGGTCAGCACTGGGCTCAGAAGGAGAGGTGGGGATGGGACCCCGAAACCGCCCTCCTCCGTACCTACCCTGTGCCCTCCAGCTCAGCAGCACACTGGCTGAGACTCAGAAATTCCAAAAATTCCACCTCAGTCCATGGCCCTAAAACCTGGGTGCAAGCACTCATGTGCCTCCCACACCACCTGCAGGTTTCTACAGGTCATCTGGCTGGCTGAAGGTAAGACCACCGGATGCTAACACCGGAAGCCGTGGCCAGGTCCCCAGCCCATCACACAAGGAGCCCCTCGCCTACACTGGTGCAAAAATCCCATGTGCTATTCATGCAGACCTCAACTGCACCATACAAGGGCCCCACACAGCAGCCCACGTTCCCAACTCCACAAGCTACCCTTTCCTCCATGCGGCCCAGACACCAGCAGGCAGCGCACACTGTAGGACACTTGCGTCCTCGCTGTTGCTGATAGCTTTTCCATAGAACACAGGAATCTCAAACAGCCTGTGCCTACCTGCTACAGCCTTGGGCCAGTGGGAAGGTGACACAGGGAGCTCCTGACACCCAAAAACAGAGGACCCTGAGCTCGTCTCCTTTTGCCTCAATGGCACACATTCACCTTGTTGTCACAGGCCTGGGGCAAGTGTGACACACTTGGGCATCACCAGGCCAAAGTCTGAGGCCCACAGGGCCGTGCTGCTCTCTGGGGGGACTTGCACCCCTCAGATTCCCCAAAGGCTCCTCGCAGCCACATTCAGCCTTTGTTCTATGGTCCCCCTCACCACAAAAGCCACAGCCACAGGACCGCACATTGGTGTGGCCCTTTTCCAGAGATCACGTCTTGGCCCCTCCTACTTCCCCTTCTGCCTTCAAAGGTCCTGTGCTGACTCCAGGCCCATAAGGCCACTGATCGCAAAGCCCTTGAACTTAACCCATCTGCAAGTCCCTTGGCTATGACATCAGAGGAAAAGGTTCTGGGCACTGAGATGGTGACAACCCTGGGGGCCATAAACAGCCCATCAGAGCAGAGGAAGAGGGAGGGGAAAGCCAGCTAACAGCACACCCAAAACACTTTGCAAGCAAGGTCCTGTAGCACTGCTTGTAAACTGGGAACAAAAGAGCCAGACCAAGGAGCCCAGAGCGGGAGGCTGCTGAGATGGATGACAGGGACCAGGGTCTAGCCAGGTGCATGGCTCTCCCTGGAAGCCCCATACCATATAGCAGAGGTTGAGGCAGGGAGATTCGAGGCTAGGCTGGGCACACAGTGAGTCCAAAGCCATCTGAACTACAGAGACCCTGTTTCAAAAGAAAAAACTCCAAAACAGAAATTTAAGCAAGCCAGTGTGGGAGAGGGCCAAACACCAGCAAGGGTAAAAACCAAAATGAAGAACAGTATTTGCAAGACTCCTTTTAAAATGAATACAAACAAACAAAAGTGGGCAATCACTTCCTGTATCATACCATAGACAAAGAGAAACACAAAATAGATCAAAGACCTAAATGTAAGAGGAAAAGCCACAAAGCTCTTAGAAGAAAGTACTGGAGTATGTCTTCCTGATCTTGGATTAGGCAGTAAATTCTTAAATACGACATCAAAAGCCCAAGAAACTAAAAGACAAAAAATAGGTAAACTGGATTTCATTAAAATTAAAAGACTTAGTACATCAGATAATGCTATCAGCAACATGAAAACCAACCACAGGATGAAAGAATGCACTTGAGAATCATATATGGAACACACATGTATGATTATATAGAGAACAGATAAAGAGCTCCTACAACGCCAATTTTAAAAAGGGCAAAAGGTATGAACAGGCATTCTTCTGGGAAGATACACAAAATAGCCAGTAAACACAAGAAAAAACTGTCCAATTCCATTAGTCATCAAGGGATTGGAAATTAAACCACAATAAAGTAACACTTCCCACCCACTGAGAGGGTTGTAAAGCAAAAAGATAGATGCAACAACTGCCCAGTGAGGATGCAGACAAAGAGCCCGCACACTCTGCGGGAAGGAGCTGACACCAGCCAGAACACAGAAACGACTCCAGTGTCCACAATGAAAATCACACCACTGAGTAAGTCTCATTTAGTCTCAAAAGTCAGAAAATTCTGACCCATGCTGCAAAACAAATGAAGCCTGATGGTGGTCTGACCCCTGAAAAAAGCCAGCCACAAAATCCCACACAAAGGACACGCCTCCATGTATATATCAAATGGCCTGAAGAAGCAAATCCTCAGAGATGGAAATTAAATTACAGGTTACCAGGACTGGGGAGAGGCAGAAATAGAGAGTGTCTGCCCAGGGGCCAGGGGTTTTTAGGGGATGACAAAAATGTCCTAAAATTAGATGGCAATCGTGGTCATACAACTCTACGAATATTCACCCATACACCAAAAAAAAAAAAAAAAAACACAAACCACTGAATTACACATTTTAAAGGTAGTGTACTTTATGATATACTGATTATATTTCAATAACCTGCCATTTTTTAAGAGTAAAGCTGACAGCCGGGAGTCATGGGTGCTCCAGCTTAGATCTTAACCTTCCCCCAAAGGTGAGGGTCCCCAGGCGAGGCTTCAGGAAGGATGAGGAGTGTTTAGGAGGTGAGGAGACTGCTAAGAGGTCCTGAGTCACCATGTGCATTGGGGGTGCCCCGTGCTCCGGCTTCCAGGCCAGGGAAAGAGTGGCTTCCTCTGTCGAGTTCTCCTACCACGGTGTGCAGCAAAGGGGTCGGGCACGATGGGTGCAAACTGCCCAAACCATGAGCCTAAATGAACCTTCCCAAGCTGGCTGTCTCTGCTGTTCTGTGGCCATGATAGAACACTGGCTACAGGACAAGCTCAGGACATTTCCAGGCGGTGTCACACAGCCACCTGATGGAGGTGGAGTCTGTGGAGCTGGGTGGGGCCTCCAGAGTCCCATCCTTTCCTGCTTGGTTTTTTCATGAACTTTTCTGGCACCGCACATCCTTAACTCTCAGAATGAAGATCCCTGGAGATAATGTCCACAGCAAGGCCGACGCCAGTCTGCTGTGATCCCCTACTCAGCTCAAGGTGGTGCCCGCCAGCCACCAGCAGGTATGCCAATCACTAAGGCCCGGTGGTCTTGTCACAGAGAGGCACACTGGGACCTAAGACATTAGCACCTGCTCTTGGGACCATTTCCCCAATACTCCTGGGGCAACCCAGCCACCCCCCTGCCTCGTCTAAATCACAGGCAAATTGTTAATAAACAGATAATGACCTTTTTCTTCTCCATATTAAAAGCACACCTACAAGGTAAAAAGCACACTACAAGCACACTACAAGGGAACAATTTCACAGGGCCCCAGTGTTAGAGGCTCTGCTCCTCCCCTGGGTACCTAAGGGCTGCTGGGGGTACTGGTCTGTCCAGGACATTTACAACTGCAAGCTCAACCCTGCTGCTGTGAGCTGAGGCTGCACCCACCCATAGCAGGCATCTCTGGCTGAGTCCTTAGTGGGGAACGCAGCCCAGGCCTGCAGGGCATAGTTCCCATGGGAAAGCCACACAGGGCTTCCTGGAGCTGCACTGAGACTAAGTGGGCTGGCCTCTGGAGTCCCCTCACTTCTGAAGGTCAAGAGGAGAGGAAGCTGTGGGAAAGCAGGGAGGGAAAGGAAGTGGAGGGAGATGTGAGAACATTCTGGAACGGCTCAGAGCACTTTCAAGGGCTTCGGCGATCTTTTCTCATCACACTTTATTCTCAGAATCGATCGCGTGCATCAAGAGATACAGGGAGAGGGGGAAACTGATACTGAGAGAGACACAGAGACCCATACAGAACAAAACGTGCTAGAGACAGATGGCAGAAGGCAAAGTAGACAGGGGACAGAAAGGGGTCCCAAGGGGAGGGAGGGGAAGTGTTTTAAAAGGGAGAAGTGGCACCATTTGATATAAACACGCAATGAATAAAACAACCAAGTCCTGAAATGCAGAAAGGGGTGGTCATGTCTGAGGACACCCAAGCCCTGGTGAAGCCTGCCGCCAACCACCGTGGGCGGGGCCATTGCACTCCCCATCCTGATGTGGGGCCACTCAGTGGTCTTTATATGGCTCCATCCTGATGGGAACCATGGCACAGCGCACAGGATGGGAAGCAGCACCTTGCAATCTGGCAGCCCATCTTTGCCTCAGTTTCCTCATCAAGACAGGCAGGGTGCATCGAGGTTGGGAAGCTGGGTGGGAGAAGGGGACTCCTGCAGGTTATGTACTTGGGAGCACTCCGAACAGAGAACAGGACAGCACATGGCACCTGTGATGACAGCAGTGTTTCCCACATCCTGCAAGTTCTCAACAGTGGGGACCTCGGGAATGAATCGCTCCCCATGCCTCCAGCACATCACAATGGCCCCATGCTCCCAATTCCTGGGGCTAACTGCTTTTTCCCACTAGAGTTCACCAGCACAGTGCACCAGTTCCAAGTGAAAGCAACCCCTGCCAAAGGCAGCTCTAAGAGAAAGATGTCTGAAAACCATAAGAGGAGGCCAAGGAACCAGTGATTTGGGGTGCTCACTCATCTTGTTCCTCCTAAACTAGAGGTTCTCATGGGCCCGCTGCTCACAAGCAGGACCAGATGGACTTCTGGTTCTGCAACATCTGACCTGAAAGCACACAGGAAGCTCCAGACCCAGGTTCACGGGCTTCCCCTGGACCCAACACACTAATCCAGGCCACAGTCCCAGCTGGGAGGCCAAGCCTGCCTCCCACCCTCCCCTGCAAGCTCCCAAAAAGCTCTAGGCAGCCACCAGCCTGCATGATGCTCAGTGTCCTGGGCAAAAGATCCGGCCTGGATGAGAAACAAGGCAGCCCTCAGCTGAAACCTGATTTCCATATTTCCAGTGCAGAAGAAGAGAGATGATCACATAAGCCTGTGTCAAGGATTCAGCTGGATCTACTTCCAGAAGCAGTCACTCAGAGTGACTGTGTGCACAGTCACACAGAGTGAGTGTGTACATGATCCCAGGGGGGTGTGTGCGCACAGCCCCAGCAGGGTGCACATTGTCACTGCTAGGCCACGTAATGAGAAACGACTCCCAAACTGAAGCTTTATGTCACAGTAGAGAACGTGTACATATTTGGCCACCTGTACTTTATAAGGCAGTTGGTAGATAAATATAGATGCAGACATGCAGATCGAAATACGGATGTCAGAGCAGATGCACACGATCAGTACTGACTTCCATAGAACAGCTCATTATTTACACACACTCAGAAGCACCGCACAGAAACACTGTAACCAACGCTCTCTCCTACTGAGCTCAGCCAGAAGCAGAGGCTGCGACCCAGCAGTGCTCACCTGGCCAGTACCAGGTAAGCAGAGTGAGGCTCACAACCTCCACAATCCTGGCCTCTCCAAGAAACCATTCTTTGGTTCATCATCTGACTCCCACGAGGCTCATCTGCTGGGTGGGCCCGGGCTCCACATTCCCCGGCAAAAACCTAGGGGAGGCATCAGAATGAGCATGCCAGGGACCCTGGGGTCAGTGTCCCCTGCGATCACTGAAGCAGTAGCTGAATTTCAGCATGCAGAGGGCAGCTGCAGGTCAAGGACAAAGCAGACCCACGGCGTTGCAAGTCTGTTCTTAGATCCAGACTCAGGGGCTGATTGCTGTCCTGGACGGAGGAGTTTCCTGTGATTGGCTGAGGTCGCCAATCCTCAGAACTGGCCAGCTGCCGTGTGCCAGCCAGTGTGGCCCTTGGCTGGCTCCCCATCCACACCGCACCTCCTCCAGGCCACCTGCCTCCAGTAAGACTTCGCAGCTACCACCACTCTCACTGCCCCCACGCAGCCTTAGAGCAAACCTCAGACAGCAGCAAGTGGAGAAGGTTCTACTCCTGAGGACTGGGGGCGTCACCTCTGTTTGTCACAGCACCGCCAATCAGTCACTACTACACCCAGTCTCCTTCCCACGCCTGCCAGTTCCAGCACTCAGACAAGTGCCATGCGCCTGAGCAGCCACTTGCCTCCCAGGATAATTCCATACCAGGACTTCACCCAGAACCGAAGAGGGCGACAGTCAAGAACAAAGCAGTTCATGAAAGTGGCTGGGGTAGACCCCCTCATATTCCACCCAAGTGGAGGGGAAGACACAGGCCTGAGCCACTCAGGGCTCCATGCAGTCTCTCTCCTCCCTCCCCACCCCATGCTGACCACAGGGGATGAGGCCACCCTGCACTGGCCTCATCTGCCCCATGCCCTGAGCTGGCCTCCAGAGTGCCACCACCTGCTTGGTGTCTGGGTGTTACTGGCAGGCTGGCCGGAGGCTGCCTTTCCTCAGACACAAGAAATGGACACTGATTGTGCACAGTGATCAAGGAGCTGGGGGACAGGGCATAGTGGCCATGTCCCTCACAGAAGCACTGGAGATAGCAAGAAAGGTGGGGTTGGGTGAGCACGCTGCAGGCTGCTAAGGAACCCAATCCCCCGAGATCCCCCAAAAGCAGAACAGAACGGCAGACTCCCGTGCAATTCAGCCAAGGACACGGCGGCTGGCAGAGCTGGTAGCCCTGCCACACCACCCCCACTTCAGGCCCTGGATGGGTCAGGGTCCGGAAGCTGCATCTCCACCTGCTCCCCACCTTGAGGAATCACCTCTCCAAGGCTCCTCTACCATTTCCAGGGTGGGAAGCAAGGTGTCCTTTGGGAAAAATCTCAACAAAACAGATCCAAATGGAATGGGGGGGGCACTTGGAGCCCCCTTTCTGCCATCCTGGCCCTCTCCTCACTGGACTTCCCAGCTCTCAGCTAACGGGCTCCCAGAAAGGCCCCAAATGCTCCCACAAGGCCCTCAAAACAATGCCTAGCCTGAACCCAGGGAGGCAATGAAGCACTTAGCACATGAGGACCCCCAGGGACAGACCCCAAAACCAATGCCCCCTGCCCTGTGATTTTCATGTAAGAAGCCTAAATAAGCCAGACCTATAATGTACACACTCAGGAGGCTGAAGCAGAAGACTCACTGTACATTCAAGGCCATCCTGGGCTACAAAGAGAGTTCAAGGTCAGCCTGGGCTACAGAGCGACCTTGTTTCAAAAACCAAAACAAAATAAACCTGAATAAAAGGAGAGGGGCATGCTTTTCCTCGGCATAGGCAGCAGGGCACAGCAGGCTGGACCTGTCCACGCTAATTAAAACACTAGGGAGCAGGTCCCTAATTACCCACCAGTTAACATGCTGTCCAACAGGCTTGCTCTGCCTTCTCCCAGAAGTCTTTCCTTCATCAGCCCTTTCTGCTTCTGAAGGTGGAGACCCCGGAGCCCTCCACTGTTCTCTTACAGTCACTCAGCGTACATTCTAAACCAGCCAACTCAAAAACTCTCCAGCCAGGTAACTCAGGGCAAAGCCTCTCTCCACCTACTCAAGGGCTGACCTCAGCCCAAAGCCCCCTGGGAGTGGGAGGAAGCAGAGGAGGCAGGGGTATTTTGATCCTGAGGTCAAAACACTATGGAGAGGTGTTGTAGTTAGGGTTTTCAGGAGAAAGGATTTAATACAGGACACATGTAATTCATAGGACTACTTTATAATGTTCACCCAGAATTAAATGCAGAAGAGCACAAGACACCTGTCTGCATACTAAAGACCCAAAGAAACCAGCTGAGGGCCTGGGTCCCATTGCAATGTCCTCCACAAGTCCAGCAGAAGACCTAGAGCCTATGGCAAAGCCTCATGCAAGTCTGTATCAAGGATCTGTGCTGGGAAGGTCCAAAGGTCAATGGTGCAAGCTAGAAAGTCTGCACCAGCAGGATGAAGGATCTTTGCCAGCAGCTGAAGGTTCTGCACTGGAGCCAGGAAGTGACACTCAAGGTAAGGACCTGAGCTCCCCCAAAAAGAACCACAGCCCTCCTCAGTGACAACGATGACCCAAGTTCCTGCGATGATGAGAACAGCTGAGTTCACATCAGGAAAACCAGCCCTGTCCCCTCTCCACGAGAACCAACAGAACTTCCCTCCAGTTCGCTTTTTATGCTGTTGGCAGCAAAACTCAGGCAGGCCCTTCGCATCCAGCGCTGCACTGACTCAGTTCAGCTGGGCGTTACCAGCTGGCCAGTAGTTAATCCACCACAAAAGGAAACACTTCAAGTGCTCAGCATGGCAACTAAACTCTGCAGTACTGGAGTTTGAACTTATGGTCCTCATGCTGAGCTGCAGCTCTAGTCCTTTTCTGTGTTGAGGCAGGGTCTTACAAAGTCACTCTCAGGCTAGGCTCAAACTTGCAGTCCTCCTGACTCAGCCTTCCGGAGTGCAGAGATTACAGATGTGTGCTACTTATGCACCCACCGTGGGCTCACCCACCCTCTCCAGTGACGTCTTTGCACAGGCTCCCTCCAAATCCAACGTGGTAGGAGGTGAGTGGCTCACTGAGGGTTTCACTGTGGCTCTCAATGAAGACTGTTAACTAGAGCCCTGGGGGACCAACCAGACTCCACACAGGGAGGCTAGGACCCCCAAATGCCAACCATGCAAGCAGGGAGATGCCAGAAAACGCAGCACAGACTCAATCGCCTCATCAAAGCTGACAAAGATGGTGACCCCAGCAGCAGCCCATGCCTCCCAAGCACTTACTTCCCAAGTGCTAATGATCTCAGATCAGGTCTACGGAACTAATCTTAAGGCTGCAAGGCAGGGATCAATGCTACTCACTGACAAAATAAACAGGCTCAAAGGAGCTGTTAGGCTGGGCTTGGGGACTGATGAAAAGCCAAACCCTCACGTGGGTGCCTCCAATGAGCGCTGTAGCACCACATGTATAACCCAGCACTTGTGTGAGTATGCATGTGCCCACTGGTGCACATGAGCGGGACTCAGCACAGCTTGGCCTCTGCACTGCTGTGTCTGAGCACACATCAAGGCCCCAACCCTGCAGTCAGTGCTGCGCTCAGGTGAGCGCAAGACCTTCTGCCTTTGTCACCTCCAGCAGGCGAGCTCCGTAGCTCAGCCCCTGGACCTGGCCACGGCTGGCTCTTCCCCACCTCGCTGAATCCTCTCCTCCCTAAAAGCTAAGCAGCTCTGTACCACATGCATCCCTGCCCACCCACTGCTACCCCCTCCCCACCTTCCCACTGCCTCCAGGTGACACTGGGGACGGGATGAAGGTGTGGTGACAGGAATCCCACACATTCCGAAGTCCACTCCCCAGCACTCTGCTCCACTGGACCCAGTGGGCCTTCCAGGTGACAGTGCCAAGCTTTCAGCCTGCAACGAAACCCTCAGCCTTCTAAGAGTCTCAGGGAACCATTCCAAACCTGGCTTGCTAAGCTATCTCCAGTTACAAAACATCCCCCGACGCAGCTTCCTGGCGCCAGTCCTCTCTCCTTCCGGGAGTCATTGTTTTTTACTGAGCAACGTGTGGAATCACAAGTGGATCCAGAGTGACCCGTCCAGAAAGATGTATCCGCAGCCGGGAAAAGTGGGACAGCGGTGGAGACAGCTCAAGCCTCTTGCCACTCCCTCTCCATTTCCCCAGGAAACCCCAGACTCTGCGCACCTCTCTAAAGCAGGGCAAAATCAACCAGGGACGGTGGATGGAAGTCTTGCTCCTTGTAGCAACCCCCCCCCAGGGGTCACTGGAAGCCCTGGGGTGCAGCAGTGTCTGCTGCATGACCTTCAGGGTCCCCTTCTTCTCCTCTAGCCCCAGTGTGCAGCAGGCTCTGCTAGCCTGAGACTGTAGTGACCTGCTTTCCCGCCAGCCTGGAAAGCAGTTCAGCCCGCCTCCCGCTGCAGCCACGGTGTCTGCTGGAAACCCTGTTCCAGAGGGCTGGATGAGGCAGGAAGCGCCACACATGTGGACAGGGCTCAGTCTTTTCAGGTGGTCTCCTCTCAGGTGATGCCGGAATAATTGACTCAGGCGGCCGGAGGCCAGTGGGGTCCTGGTGCTTTCCATGTAGAGGTGGCTATTTCTGTTTTCCCTAAATGTCCCCCTTTTTTTTCAGTACTGGAGACTGAACTCACTCAAGACCCTCACACTGAGCAATGTATGCTCTCAGCCTTTTTAAAATTTTTAAACCATAAGACAGGATCTCAGTAATCACTAAATTGCTCAAGCTGGTCTTGAAACTCATGATCCTCCTGCCTTAGCCTCCCTGGGTGCTGGAATTACAGACCTGTTTCACCATGCTGTTGCCAACGGTGCTCGCTTGTATGTAACACTAGCTCTCAACAGATTCAGTGCTCTCTCTTTAGCGGCAGGAACTCTGGGCATCTATCGTCACATCCTGGGGCACCTGCACCGGGGGTCAGCCCCCAATGTAAGGTCCTGCCAAGGTCTCTGCACACAGAGGCCAACACCATCGAAGCTCAGCTGCAGGCTGCAGCACCTTGTCAGCTCAGAACTGGAGCTAGTAGGACCAAGGACCATGAATCCGAATTCCTAAAAGCTCCCGAGCTACTCGGATACTGCTGGAAGTGACATCTGGGGCAAAGAACGCAGAGCTGGACCATGGCTGGAGAAGCTGCTCTGCACTCTCAGCTGACCTTTGTAGGATGAATGGCTGCCAAAAAACTGCCAGCAGCAAAGGGCTCAACCTTCCAAGGGCAGAGCACAGCTGGTAGGGAGGAAGCCAAAGAAGTCTGACTTGGGTGCATGTCCCTGTCCGAGACCTCTGAGGAGGTCTCAGCAGCTGCACAGGGCACGCTCCACCAGAGTCCACCAGGCCAGGCGGAGGGTGCAACGCTGCATCAGGATACTGGACAGACCCCACCCAGAGTCCGCCCAAAAGCGGACACCAATGCACCAGCAGATCTCCCAAGGAACAACCACCTGGTCTTCCCTACAAACACACCCAGTGTCATCAGTGACAAATACCAAGGTGGTCACCGCTTCACACGGCTTCGATCAGCAGTTAGCTGAGTGCACAAGTACTCAGGATGACTGTCTTGTTTACTTTCCTCTCATTGCTGAGACAAAATACCTGACACCTAACATGAAGGAAGGAAAGGTTTACTTTGCTCACTGTTTATGGAGGTTTCAGTCCATGATCAGCTGGCTCCAAGGCAGGGTGGCGTGGCACTGGGGCAACACTTAAGGCAGCAGCCAGCAAAAGCAGCGAGAGCAAAATCAGGGGGAAGAGCGAGCCTCTTCTCCTCTAGTATATTGTTCACAGGCCACCCCTCCACCCAAGGCAGTTGGTAGCACTCACAAAACCTCTGTACCCTCCTCTTAACACAAGATGAAGGTGCTTACAAAGAACAGTGGCTCCCTGCTGAGTCTCTTAGTTAAACTCAACTTCTCAAGTTGATACAATGTATCAATCATAACACTGACCCAGCCCACTGTGCCATCTGTGAGGCCCCCTCTCAGGTCACTCACCAAGACCCCACCCAGCCTGTTGCCACCCTCCAGTTGGGCAGTATTCATGTCCCGTTCATTCTACCAACCAAGTTCACCCTTTCAGCTGACAAAGCTAGGGGGAGCTGCACATCTCACAGCCCAGCCTGTCAGAGAGATGCTGCAGAGCTAACACCGCCTGCTTGGGGGGGGGGGGGGGGTAACTAGCACAGCAGGCAGAGGCAATGCAAACCAGGGGACATGGATCTAGCACAAGCTGGGATAGTCAACAGGCCTTGCCCAAGAAGAGGGAACTCTTGGTGGCAGGGACACTCTGGCTGAGGCTGGCCACAGACAGGGGGAAGATGCAGCCCATGCAAAGCCCCCAGGGAGGAGGGCACAGTGCCACACCCAGCCCCACTGGCCCAGCAATGCTGTGGGTGGTGCCCATCACCCTGGCTGGGGTAATGCCACACCTGGGGGGTGGCTGAGGGCTTCAAGACCTGCCGATCTCCCCTCCTGACTCTCTTCAATCCCCTTCACACAAGAGGATGGATCAGACCTTCTCACACACAGCTAGCAGGGAGGGGGACCCCACACCCCACATTCCAACCTCTCCTGGGGATGGCTGGAGCCCCTGTGAGCCACAACCAGGGTGCTGTCCACATTCCCTACTGTGTTTCTTGAATTAGTAATCCTGAGTGGCCACAAAAAGAGTTTGAATGTGTTGCCTATTAAAAAGAAAAATATCATCGCTCAAGGATGCTGCCATGTTTCTGCTGATTTGAGCGTTACAAACAAATGCACAGCATGAGAGCACATGGTACCTTGTGCATACATACAATCTGTAAGGATCAGTTAAGTGTTTCAAAATAAAAATAAGTGAAACCTTCACATTCAAAGAGCAAAACAAGAGCAATTAAAGGGTGCTCTGTACTAAACAGGAACTGCTCAGAGTCCTCATTACGTGGACTCACGTGAGCCTCAGAAACATCAGTCCTTTAATATTACTCAGATCAGATGCTACAATGTACACAGCACTGCAGGAGTCTGGCTTTTAAGAACTCGAAGACCAAAAGGATGTTTAATACCCAAACACAAGAAACAGTGTAAAGCAACAAAAGCTGCCCACAGTCTGGCAACGATGATAAACCAGCAATGCCACCCACCAGGGGCAGCTTCCCAATCAGCGCAGGAAGGCGGAGCTAGACAGAGGTGCCCAGCATCTCCTCCAAGCCTCCAAGCAGCTGTGAGGACGCTGTCCAGCTGTGAGGGCTCAGCACTTAAGCAGCGGCATACTTGGACCCTGGCTTCCGAAGGCAGGTGCACATATGGCTCTCCCCCAGCAGGTTGGTCCTCCCAAGTCCTCCCCTTACTGTCTACTGGCTCAGCCTCCTCTTCTGGCCACATACTTTAAATAACACAAGTGTAAAAAAACCCACTCCTGTAGCCTACAGCCCCCAAAGAACCGTGCAACCTGAAACACAGAAAGAAAAGAAAAGGAAGCCTTGCACCCATCACTGGGCACTAAGGGCTTAAGTGCCCTGAGGCTGCTCCTCTCAGGACAGCCAAGTACCAGTTTCTCCACAAGCTCCACCACAAGGCTCCCTTAGACCAGGGCACCTTTCTGCAAAGAGCCAGATGTGAGAGCACCGTTGCCACAGGCAACAAGTAAAGCAACAGATGCAGAAGACTGCAATGACAAGACAACCTGGCCACACTTGGAGCCCCTCAGATTCAAGTGCACGACAACCGGCGTACACTGCACACACCTAGGGCTCTGCTGCGAAGGGAGTGTGCTTCCATCCCAAGAGGTGTGGAGTTTTCAAAATGCAAATAAGGACCTGGGGACTTCCAAAACATCCTTTGGGACACTCCTCCTCAGGGAACCAGAGACAGCGTGGGCTGAGTTAGTGCCCTAACGGTGTGACTCCCCTCTCTGCCCCACAATCAAGAGAACCCCAGCAACTAACCCATGGCATGTTTGTTCTCTTGTTCTGAAACAGACAGGACTATGTCTCACATCTGGGGAGACCCGGCAGCCAGAGGCCAAGCTCCCCAAGGATGGAGTAACAAATATGAAGCATACTCATGAGCACTGAATGAATGGTTTGTTCACCACCACACATAAATGTAAAACTTCAGAGAGACCCCAGGACCTGCCGCACACCATCACATTTACCCCACATCCACAAACTCAGCGACTCATGGGAACAAGGAGAAACAAGGTCATCTCACAGGCAAAGGGACTCGTGCAAAGAGAGACGCTGTTACCTGGCAAGTCGGGATCATGGGGATTTACCTGACTCACAACGGAATCCTGGAAGACTCAGCTTTCTTGCTGCATAGCACACAAGCTGTGTGTCTGCCCTAACATTATGGAGCAAGCCACACACACAACCCTAGGTGCATCCACAGGCCTTGCAAAGGAGCAGGGTGGGGTGGGGGACAGAGAGGTCCTATTAAAGTGAACATGGGGAGACAGGGTCATTTAAGGCCCACTCCCCAGCTCAAATAGGCTCAGCTGCCTATAACAAATTTACACAGCACCACGGGTATGGCCTGAGCTAGGGTGAATATCCGACCTTACACGCCTTGGGATATTCGCCTGTACACAGGGCTATGGTAGCTGACAGAAAGTGCCGAAAGAGCGTGGCTGGCTTCTCTAATTTTGCAGCTTTGTCCCAATAACCAGGACCAGGAGGCACAAAGGAGCCTAGACACAGCCTCTTGAGCTATGGAAGTCTGGAAAGCCATCAAGAGACCTCAATGTGAGCCGCATACTACTGAGTTGTGACACTTCAGGTGCTTGGAGGAAAAAATAGGTTGAAATGCAGCAAAGATTTGCTAAAAGATTTCCTGAGGATCATAAAACGTGAAGCGCATGATTCTGCAAATGGCATCACATGGCCAAATTATGCACTGACTCTGTCCCACACACACGCTGGGGAGCAGGGGCATCTGTCCATAGTGAGCTGATGTCCACATCCTGAAAGTGATCTTCTGCTGAAGAGGCAGGGGCTTCCGGACGTCAGCAGGAAGCTGTCTGTTTGTCTGTCTAAAGTGGCTCTGAAAAGCACACTCTGAGTTCTGGCAGGTGCAGCTCACTCTGAGGCTCGGGAGAGAAGCGCTGATGCGGAGCGGCTTCTGCACTTGCGCACACCACTAGGCTTTCTAGAACCTGCTGTCAATCCACTTCACAGCCACATCAGCATCTGGACAGTACCTCTGCATGTAGCTAACAAAGAAGAGAAAGGTCATGGAGGGAGCCTGTTAATTGTTACGGTTCAGCTCTCAAATGTCCCCACAAGTCTCTGGGGTGCGGAAGGCGAAAGGATGACAACATTGTCACCAATGGACTGAGTCACCATGGATGAGCTCAAGGCTGAACGCTATCCGGAGGCAGAGCAATCTCTGAGTAGAGTGGCTGTGACCTGCAAGGTGCATTCTTTTTTGGGTGGTGGGGAGGTTTTCAGGGCCCAGTCTTCCTCTTTTGCAACCCAGTTGGGGTTGTCTTGTGTGTGTGTATGTGGTTTTTTTTTTTAAATTGGTACATTTTAGCTATGCACAATAATATTCACCATAGAGAATTTTCATCTGTACACAGCATATCTTGCTGCTTCTTTTTACCATTCTCCCTCCCCCCCGCTCCCTTCAACCCAGGCTGCTCCCTCCTCTCTGTGCTCCCAACTGCCTCGGGGTACACAGCGGCCCTCTTCCAGGCCCCTCTACCACTGCCAGCCCGTGGTGCCACAGACCGAACCACACTGGAAACCGTGATCCAAATGAACTGCAGTTACAGTGTCAGCTATTTTGTCCCAGCCACAGGCAAATCATTAATCATTAGCCACAAAAGAGCCACAGAGCAGTCCAGGCCGCCCATTCCTGGTGTTGACTGCCCTGGGTCACGCACGTGGCTCTGGACTCAGGGAGCGGTGGCAAAAGGCAGTGCCACCATCGCTCCCAAGATGCCCACACACCCACACCCCTATGTCCCATTGGCTTCGAGGGAGTGAAATGCTGGGCAGAAACCAGAGCTGTCTTAGAAAGACCCCCGCCCACCTCGCTTCCCAGCAGAGCCTTGTGAGAGCTCTGCAGGCGCCAGCCTGGCTCCAGGGATGGGATGCCTCCTGTGTAGGAGGCCAGGAACCAACCATCAGGATTCAGTCTGACTGATCTATAGCCAGTGACTTCCAGGCTACAACCTATCCACTTCTCATATCCGCCCTTCCTTACAGGAAAAAAAAAACCAAAAAACAAAAAAACCCTAACCCATTTTATTAGGATATAAAGGCTGAGGCATGCAGTCCCACCCTTGACTACCATGACAGACAGTTACCGCTAGTGACAAGAAATCAATAGACTTCCAGTGGCAGACAAGCCACTGATTTGGCCCGCTTTGGGGCCCACACTGCCGCCTGTTACCTTCCTTCATCGCAGGAAAGTGGTGCCAGGCCAGTGTGCCAAGTGCATGACAGAGCCAGGCACAGGCCTGCTCACTGCAGAAAGCAAAGCCTGGACAGATCTCGAAGAACAGCATGGCCTGCAAGTGGGGACCCAAGCTGGGAGCCTCATCCTGTGACTGTGAACAGCAAAGTTACACCACACTACGCACTGTGTGCGTCCTGCCTCAGGTCCTCTAGGTGGCCATGAGCCCCTGATACCCGGGATCCTCACCCTTCCTGATCCAACAATGGACTCCCACCTCCTGGTGACCCTCCCTCACTTCCTGCCTGGTGGGCAATCATCCAACAGGCTGCTGGCAAGAGCCTGCAATACTGGTAACTGACAGGTAACGTAACGTGGTGTGTCAAAGGAGTCCCTCTGAGGGCCAGAAGAACAAAACCGAGTCCTGCCACATGTGTCAGAAACACAGCCCAAGGACCAGAGTAAGAGCGACTCTGCAGGTGATAGGGAAGAAGATAGGGCCTGCAACCAGCACAGACCGCAGCACCAAGTAGAGAGCATGAAATTTCCAGAGCACGCCCCAGGAAAAGCCAAGGGGCTAGACCCCCCAGGCCAGAAGGATGCACACCTCTAGTGACAAACGTCTCAACGCTCAAGCCACCAGAAGTAAATGACTTCAGAAGTAAATGACTTCAAAAAACAGGGATACACTCTTGACTGAAGCAAACTGAGCGTCAGAAGCAGAAAACCCTGCATGCCACTTTCCTTGCTTCCTTCTTGAAGCGGCAAGAGTTCCGGATAGGTTCGGGTTCAGTCTGGAATTCGCTGTCCTGAGACTTTTCATCCCTCCCTTTCAACAGCCAGGCCGTCTGCTCACATCCAGGCTGGTAGCTGCAACGAGACCCTGAGCACTGCTGAGTATTTATACTTTTCTCCACATGCTAAGCAAGGGACAGCCAAAATAATTTTAGCCCACAGCACCATTACTACGGAGCCCTCTAAACCCTAGAGCAGCTGCTCAGAATGGCTCAGGGAGCGCCCACAGAGCAGGTGCAGGGATTCACATTTCCCCTAAGGGGCTGTGGCTGAAGCCACGCACTAGCCACCACAGGCAGAAAGGACAGGTGCATATAGCAGTCTAACTGTACAGTCCAGGGCGTAAAACGGGGACCTCCAATATCGGAATACTGCTCACCGGGAGGAGCCACAACTTCAAACAATGCAACTACTGCAACACTTCCTCCCACAGAACACTGGCCACTCAGAAGACCTCAGGGTGACACTGGATCGGGCAGAGCCAAAAGGACACAAAACAAAACAGCTCTGAAATCTGAGACAGAAGTTTCCCTCCCATCCACATTCCAGGAGGAAGCCAGATTTTTCCATTCCATCAGCCTGGAAATTCGAGTTTGACAGTGGCGGTAAGGCAGGGCCTGGGCCAAGAGCTTCCTAAGGTAAGGGTGATGGCTAGTTCTCAGGTATCTGCCTGCAAAGGGAGCTGCCTGGCAAGCCTGCCCACCTCCACCACACGCAGGCACACAGCAGCCCCTGGAAGGCCAACACAGGCTGAGCAGCCACGGGGAAGTCCCCAGGAGGCTCTGCTCGGAGCCAGGTCTTCGTGACACATGGACACAACTGCCAGGGGGAGGGAACACATGTCCATCCCAAGACCACCAAGAGCATCCTCTCCTCCTAATTGCTGCAAAAGAACCAAACCCAGACACTTCCTTGAAGGGACAGACACAACTGAAGGGGGATCTTCACGGCCATGCCAAGGGACACAAACCCCTGCTGGTCTTTTCACAGAACCAAGGTGTGCAGGGTGCAACCCTATTGGCTCTGTCCCATATGGCCAATTCAGCCCAGGCCTCCCTACCTGGACCACCAGACAGGAGCTGACGCCACACCAAAACCAGGGAAAGTCATCCAAGTAATCTGTCACCACTCAGGATGCTACGTGGCCCTTGGCAGGTAAGATGCTGTACCAGCAGGAGTGCGTCTGCAGCAGTCACCCTTGTCCCTCGGTCTGAAAATGTGCTTCCTTGTTTAAAGCATGCACAGTAGAGTACGCTGAGGCCCAGGCCAAAGTGGGCTGAGGCACAGGTGAAAGACACCTATGTCTTCCTGTCTGCTGTAAGCCAGAGCCCAGCGGTCATCCTAGAAGCTGCCCTGCAGTTCCCTGTTTGGCTAGGCTGCTCCAGAGCACCTTGCCAGGCTGGACACACCGGGGTTCACCTAGGAGGACCAGTGTGGGCTCAGCATGGAGGCCACCTCAGTACCGAGGTGCACTGAGGAGCCTGGCTGCTCTCTGAAGGCTGGCGCAAGGCTGCTCCAGCCTGGGCCACCGCACACACTTCAAACTTATTCCAGGGAGACAGAGGCTCCGACTTCCTTGTTCATGCCTCTGTTATCAGACCTGGGGGCACAGCTGCAGACCAGGTGAGGCCCTGGCAACACCCAGGAGCCCAGGACCACCCTGTGTGGTGACAAGCACAGCCCTGGCTTGTTTGTGTTTTTATCTGGATGTTTGGACAGTATTCCTGGCTAACACTAAACCAGTAATTCTGCCCAGTTTTGGGGAGAAAGAACCCCAAATTCCAGACCAATTTCAATGGCCATCTATGCAGCATGCCCCTCAAACACTTGCCCTGTGTGTGTTTCCCACCAGCCTGCCCCCAGCCCCACGAAGGTCCCACTCAGCACCCATAGGTGTCACAGGAGGTTCGGCTGTCCCAACATGGCAGACCACCTTCCAGCTTGGCCTCCTGCCCATGGCCTCCTTTCTGCAGGAAGGTGGTACCCAGGCTCCTGGACCCTCTGCACTAGGCAGGGCAGCCTGAGAGTGACTGTATTCAGCTGGCACCCTCATCCCCACCTGTGTTAAAGAAGAACAGGAAGGACTCTGCTGGAACACTCCAAACCCAGAGCATGCAGGACAAAATCCCCCCTGCAGGTGAAGACAGGTGCAGGGAGGGAGCTCCTTTACAAGTCAGGGAGCCACCACTGGGCTAGCAAGGGGCAGTCAGGAGGATGGGGGAAGAAAGAGGTCCTGTTCAAGCACAGGGACAGGGCAGGACAAGAGGAGGCTGAAGGTCCAGGCCCCTGAAGGGCTCAGCAGCATCAGAGTGGAAACACACACACACACACACACACACACACACACACACACACGACAGCAAAAGCAAACCCTGGAGCTCTCAGTCTCACAGAAAACCAAACTTTCTCCCTAACACTATACGAAGAAAACTCTCAGAACATCACACTTGCTGCAGTGATTTCCAATGTAAAATGTAACTGTATGGGTATTTTTAAAACTCTGAGTGAGCACATACTTGTGCTAACACCAGGGAGCTAGGAGGATGAACAGGTTTGGGTTTTTCCTGGTATTGTTAGTTTTGTTTTTTTTTAAGGCTGAATGAGGGTTCTATCAGAGAGCGCGGAAGATTTTATTTTTCGATAGTGGAGGCTGAGACCTGATGAGCTCTTTTGATCTGCTAGAGATGGCACTGCCTCCACTGGCGGGAGAAAAGGAGTTCACTGATTGCTTCCTTTCATGTAAGGACTCCATCCAGCTATCTATACAAAGAAGGGCTCCCCAAGGCCGAGGCCAAGACCCCAGGCTGGGCCCTTGAGCTCAGAGGTCTCCACTTGCTGGCTTAAAACACCCAACCCCAGGCTCTCTGACACATGGGTCCACAGGGCCCCACTGTCTGAACACACCCTGCTGCCTGGGCTCTGCTCTAAAGTCTTCCTACAATAAATGAAAGGCACAGACACAAAGCACACAAACAGCTCCAGCTTAACAGCAATCATCCTGTTTCCACAAAGAATTATCAACTTTATTCCTGGAACAAAGCGATCATTCACGAGGTAGGGAAATGTCCACAGCCATTTAAAATGTCAGATACCATCCAGTGTTAACTGAGAAAAAATAATGACAATGCAGGCTCTTGGAACAAGGCAAAATCACACTGGTAGTCAGACTGTGTCGATTAGAAAATGGAGCACTATACAGCAGTGAAAATGAATGGACCCCATCCACCTGCCTTACGACTCACTGCCCAAACATCAGCCAGTAAATCAAGCCCTAGAACCACACGCAGGTTCATGGTAAAGTTTACCAACACAGGGAAAACAGTAATATATAAAATTTAAAAATGTGAATGCTAAGTGGCAAAAATACACAGAGGGGCTGGTGGATAGATCAGGACGGTAGCTGTCCCTGGTATGGGAAGGGAGGCAGCAAATTAATCAATGAGGCACCTATGACATTGGGAGGATATGCAATCAGGGTTTACAAGGGAAAGGATTTCATACAGGACACATAATTTATAGATTTATTTCAAGAGTCAAATGCAAAAGAGTGTGGGAGATCTGTCCACACCCTGAAGACCCAAAGAATCCAGCTGAGGACCTGGTCCTAGGCAATACATTGCATGGGTCCAGCTGAAGACTCAGAGCCCATGGCAATATGCTGCACAAGTCCAGCTGGAGGCCTAGAGCCCACAGCCATGCCTCATGCAAGTCTGCATCAAGGATCTGCACCGGGAAGGCCCCAAGGTCAGCGGTAAAATCTATGAAGTCTGCACCAGCAGGATAAAGGAGCTGTGCCAGCAGCTGAGGGATCTGCACTGGAGGCAGGAAGCAATGCTCAAGGTACGGACCAGAGCTCCCCCAAAAAGAACCACACCCATCCTCAGAGATAGTGAAGAGCTGAGCTCCTCCAATGATGAGAATAGCTAAATTCATATCAGGAAGCCAGCATGGCAAGCTTTCCCAGGAGAATCTGCAGCACCACCTTACCCTCCAGCTCTTTTTTTAATGTGGCTGGTAATAATCCTCAGGTGGGCCTTCCATACCTAGCACCATGCTGATTCAGTTCAGCTGGATGTTCCAAGTTGACCACCGTCAACCCACCTCAGAAGGGCCCCCTAAAATACTTCTTTAGTTGAAAAAGTACTTCTTCAGTTGGATGGGGGAAAGGCAGCCCGGGGTGTCACCCTGAGTCTGTGTCTATCCAGTGTGTCCACCACTGTTCTTGCGAAGGGGATACCGAACCAGGTCACAGTGATTATTAAGCAGAGTGACTATGTTTAGCCATCTTTGAGTAGAAGATGCATGCTTATATAAAAACAGAATATTCCTGGAATACTCCAGAGAAAATCACTGACTATGAACAAACACAAATTACTATTACTATGAATACACTCTCTTCTAGTCTGTGTCCACATAGATAGTCCATGCTGCCAAATGACAGCACAAAGAACCCACCCTGGGTAAAACTGGCTGCGAACACCTCTCCAAGCTGCGGAAGTGCTGTATCCGTATCCCACACCCTAGGCATGCCAGGAGTCATCAGTTCCTACAACTCAGGGTCTACACGCCAGCCCTGAACCACCTCCTGCTCACTCGGCCTCCTCCCGGACTCAGAAGGACGTGGGAAAGGGGCCTGGCTGGGCACCCTGCATCCTCTTTCCAGGATCTCTGCAGCCCATCCCATCTCTATGCAGATCTGCCCACCACCGTCCTCTCCCCTTCCCTGGGGGGAGCCATCCAGGCTTCCCCTTCCACTCCAAAGAATCAAACAGAGCATCTCAGCATCTTAGAAATGTGCATTTCTGAGAGCCAGGCTCTCTTCTCTTTGTGGCACCATTAAAAAAGGGGGAATAAAAATTATGTTCCCTTCTCATCAAGAACAGAGAAAGGGACAGAGCCAGGACAATGAGGGTTAGGAGTGCCCCCACCTGCTGGCCCTGCTCCTCCATCTCAGGGGTCCTGAGGGAAGAGGGAGCATCCTGCATAGGGTGGACCCCAGGTTAAGAAGCTAACATCCCCTCGCCCACACTAGAGGCTGTTAATTTGCTGCCCAGGACGGCTGTGGAGAGGAACCTGCAATCCCTTGGTCCCACTGTGTCTATTCATACCCGCTGTGTCTCCTGTCCCTCACATTGACACCCGGAGCTCACGTGCTCCCCGAGCCCACCTCGGCCCCTCCTAAAGCACCTCATAACTAAGGCTGTCCTCAAACAGCCTAGGAAGGTGTCTGACTAGTCCAAAAACCCTTCCTGCCTGAGTGACCTCCTCTCCGCCTCAAAGGAAACAAAATCTCCAAGTATGCAACAATGTATCCAGGTAAGGCTTAGGCAGCCCTGGGAAAACAACTGCAGAGGTCAGCTACCCACAGTACTTTTTCTGTTCTCCCTTCTAAATGGTGCCTGTTAAGCAAAAGGATGCAATGCATCCTAAAAACTGAGCCACAGAAGGTGGCCACATTCCTCAGGTATATTTTTCCTAGTGGAGGTTGCGCAAAACATAGTCATTACGCGCAGCGGGGCTTGTCACACCAATAGCTGACTCGCTGCGTGGGCCTTGGACCAGCACAGGCCAGCACTTGAAGGAGGAAAAGTAGGCCTGAGCTCTTGGTGCCTGACCACCTGGAAATCCGGTAAGAACGTCCTCTGCAGTGAACAACAGAGCGGAATGTAACACTCACCCGGAAAACCAGTGAATGAGACATGACCAAGTTTCTCACTCTGCCTCCCACCAGGAAAAAAAACGGCTTTCAAACATTATAATAAAGTAATAACGGGTTCAAAGACCAGTTTTCTGCTTACTTGAAAAATGGTTTGAAATGTTGTAATAAAGTAATAGCAAGCTTTAAAAACATCTTTCCTCTGAGGAAGCTGAGTTTGCCACCCTAGGATTCCAAGCCCTGCAGGGAACGCTATCTGCCAGCTCTGACATCACACTTCACAAAGATCCCCAGGAGATGGGCAGAAATGGTTCTGCGTCAAGGAGGGGAGCGAGGCTTTCCAGAGAGACCAGGACCACAGGTATGACTCACTCTATCCCCTCCACAAGCAGGGGCAGCAGAGCGCAGTCTCCCTGTGCAGGGAACTTTCCAGAGACCCCTGGGCTCAGATGCAAACCTTCCACCTGTGTACCCTGTATGGCACGTGCATAAACACACACACCCACACCAACGCTGAGGGGAGCCTGGGGAGACAAGCACATCATGCTCAGTTGAGGTACCACCTGAAGGGTCTGTGATCAGACAGTGCCCCTCCCAGGAAAGCAAGCTGCTCCTGTTTTCTCGACAGCCCCATAAACACAATATTCCTCAGCCAAAGGCAGGGCTTGCTCCTGCTCTAGAAATTCAGATTCTTCCTCCCACGTCAGTAACACCCAATCAGAGAACTGTACACACTCGCAGCTCGCAGCTCCATCCATCTGGATAACCCTATCACATGGCAGCATGGGTATGTGCCTGCAAAGCTGTCCTGGAAGATGGGTGTAAACTGAGACTCTGCTTTTACCCCGGGAGCCAGCGCAGCAGTCAGGATGCCGCGGGGCGTATTAGCTGCTGCAGAGGATGGGAATGAGGAGCGAACATGACACCACCCAGGGTGGCTGGTACAAAACTACACAAAAAGACTCCAAGCCTGCTATTTAGGGGAAGGCAAGTCCCACCTCCTTTTTTTTTTTTTTTTTTTTTTTTGATGATGGAAGCACAAAATTTTCAATGTGGCTGAGTCGACTTAATACTACACCGAGCAAATGAAGGGCAAGGGAGGAAAAAAAACCAGAAACCAACAGGAGTGTCTGCCAGTTTCAAGTCCCCCGATCATCCAGTTACTTTAGTCTTAAAACATCCATGACATGCAGCCAATGGCATCTCAGTGCCCGAGATAATCGCCGGCCTGGAGTCAGATCTGACAGTGTAAACCAGGATGCACCTACAGAAGAAGCGCCATGCTGCACACCACTGCAGCAGGAAGAGATGGAAACTGGTGACTTTTACATGTAGAGCTGTACTTTCCTAAAGAGTTCACTTTCCAGCAAGGGGGGAGCCACGTGAGCCAGAATCACGGTGCTGCCCGCGTCCCAATCTGCAGGAGAGTCTACCAGGACCCAGCTGCCCCTCTGCCCCAGACCCTGTCACACAGCCTCTCCTTTCTCTTCCTGCTGTCTGCAAGCAGCAGTCACATCTTCCTCCTTGCTTCCTGTTTTCCAGCCCTATGTTCAGATGTCCCTTCTGGCCGGGGGGACCTGGCCCTGCACCCACCGCACCCACAGTCCTATCCCTTCCCTGCTGTCCGTGTCTCCCCAGAACATCTCCCCAGCTGTCTTTCAGGTTTCACTAACTCTTGCTTATTATTTGCATCCTCTCTGCAGGCTGTGTTTGTGCTCGTGGTGCTTCCCTGAGGGCTATCTGGAGCCCAGCACTTAGGGGCAGCTCAATGGGGATCTGCATCTTCGAGGATATAAATAATCAACCAGACAGAAAGACGGACAGACAATGGACAAATGGAAAAATATTGATGGTTCCGCACCGGCTCCCATCTGAGAATCAGGAAGCTGTCAGTCTGTGGGGCTGCAGCGTGTGGGGAAAGCAGGGAGGAGAGGACCAGAAGGAGAACAGCCATCAGGACTCAGGAAAAAAAATACGATGCTTGAACTGGGCAGACACCAGCCTGTGAAACTCAGGTGAAAGCTCCACTTTCCTGGGGTGCAGGGGGTCACTGCTCCCTTCAGGGGATACCACCCAGGTTGCAGTGCAGGGCACTAGCAGGAACCCCCAAACAGACCCAGTGCCTGTGAGCGTGGGCTGCACATGCATGGGCACAAACACAACACTCACACCCAGGGGCCCTGCATCCATGTTGTGATAGCAAAGAGAGGCCCGAAAAGACGGCCAATGCCCTGGCCTCCTCAGGGACTGGAAGGAGCGGTTTCCATGGAAAATTTCACATCAGCTCTGCCCTCCGATGACCAGCAGGACTTCAACTGATAGAAACGGAGACCATTCTGGCTGGTGGAGAAAGACACCCCAAAAGTGAGGCAAAACTAAGCACAACTCAGACGCAATGGCTTTGAAAGGTGAAGTGCACAAGAGGACCAGCAAGCAGCAGGGAGGAGGCAAAGGTAGGGAGGCCACAGGCCAAAGCCCCAGGGCAGACCAGCCTGGACCAGACTCCGCACACTCTCCGGCCACTGTGTGTCCCGCGGTCCCTGATCACGCTTGAAAATACACGTTTTGTTCAAGGCACAGAAAAGCTTTCCTCTCGGAAATGAAAGCGAGCACCGAGCAGCAAAGAGCATGAAAGGGCTGCAGGCCGAAGGCCTTGAGGAAGCCTTCTGCCACCACGCTCTCACGCCTGCCGGGCAGAACAGAGAGAGGGAGGATAAAGCGGCCTGGACTTCGTTTCATGCATTTTTTTCACATCCAAAACACTATCCTGAGATCAATTCCTCCCGGGCCTCGACGGGGGGAGCAGGCAGTGAAGTTCTAATTTCATTCAGGAGTAAGAGACATAATGAGGGTCAGGCGCGGGCGACCCCGCTTCAGTGCGCCCGCTCCTGCACGCAGTACACTTCATCTTCCTGATCTCGGCTCTCCCTGGAAGCTTGCGTGCACACACATGCATGCTGAAAAGCTGCACTGACGGAGCAGCCCAGAGGCAAGAGGGGTACCTCTGTATCCAGCAGAAAACCCAGTCCCCCGGGCAACGGAGGCTTCTCCCCTCCAGATGCTTGAACTCCAGGAGGTGGCTTGGACGTGGGCAGATGGCAGCTGCAGGGAGCGGCACCGGGGGCTGCTCCCAGGCGGGCTGGGGTCCTGGTGCCCACTGGTGCCCACTGCACTGAGTCCCACCGCACTAGGTTGGAGAACATGTCCAAACTGCATCTGATAACTCTTGGGGAGAGGGTCCTGAAGGAGGAGACCACAGTGAACCTCAAAGGGAACAAAAAGCCGGCTATGCCCCCAGGCACTGATCCAACAGCACCTCCAGTTCTGCTCTGCAGAAGTCCTGCCTGTTCCCTCCCCTGCACCACTGAGGAAATACCCACAGGGTACCCTGCCATGATAACAGTGTGTATTATGAACAAACTAAGTTGATATACTTTATCTGTGGTAGGTGTCTGAATAAATCTCCAACTCAACTAAGCCTTATGCATCCCCTAAAGCCCTTACGAAAGGCCCCTTGAGCCTCCATGTTTCACAGAGATGGGATTGTCCAAAAATGTACCTTCAAACAATACATGTGACACTACTGGGCACCAAGGGCAGAGGCCACATTACCTTTCAGGTGTATGTTTATCCGAATGAGCCCTGGCACAGACATTGGTCTAAAGCCATCTCGCCCAGCCCCATCACCTAAGCAGCCACCTCTTGCGGAGCATGTCAAGATGCACCAGGAATGGCGTAGCCAGCACTCTACTTTTTGAATCTCCACCTCCCCCCAACATACACACACACAATTTGCAAGTTTTCTACCTTACTTTGCAAAGGGGAAATCATGACCTGATTAAGGCCTGTGCCCTGTACCCAGGGGCCAGAGGGAAGGCTGAGATCTGGGTACCGCACCCTGCCTCAGGTACACTGGCCCTGCAGCCCACAGGGAAAGCTGCAGGGCTAGCTGGCAGAGACCTCACCAGGCAGAGCCTCCAGCTCTCAGCGGGTGCTTCAGAAACCCTGAGGGTGTGAGGCCTTGACCCACCACACCCCACCCCCTGCCTGCAGAAGTTCATCAAGTTGGCTCAGGGCACTTCCAAAAAGTCAAAGTCAACAGAATTTGAGCAATTATTGCCTGCCTAGGCCACAGCACAATCAGCTGTCTTTCACAACTGCTAGCAGCCGAAAAAGATGGTCCAACACAGGAGCAGGTGGGGCAGTGTCCAAGCCTGAGAAGCACTTGAGAGTGACCCCAGGGGACAAAAGCCATGGACAGCTTGTCACACATTTGAAAATGCCAACACTGACTTCTTGCCAGCCTTCCAATGCCAGCAAGAAAATGAAGGAAAACATTCATTTTTTATTAGGGCAAAAGACAAAAGAACAAAGACCCAGAAGTATGTAATAAGGCCTGGCTGATGATTTTTCAAAGTGGAGTAGGAAGCCTGCCATGTGTTTCATCTCAGCCAGTGAGTAATCCCGTTTGACATTCCAAGCAAAATCTTTGTTTTCATCTTCTGCACAAAATGCCACCCAGTTTCTAGTTATCTGACATGCTTCCACTCAACAGTAATTACAATATAGTAAACTAATAAGTAATGGATGTACACATTTCCCTCAAACCATTCTCCACTTGTCTGATCCAGAAAAATTAAGTCATTAAGCTTTCTTACATAATTTCCTATTCAAATCTGCTTGATTTCCTACCCGCTACAAACATTTGGATGGTCATTATATCTACAAAGAAGTCAAAATCTCTTTCATCAGAATGTGTTTCCCAGGGGTTTTAGTGAATCTGACCATTTCTGGTTTTTAATAGACAATTACTAGCTGGAAAAAAAGTTTTTTTCCTTAGGACAAAAATGTCCACAGCTGGGCTGAAACTATACTTTCTCTTTGCTCTTAATTTAATGCAGTCATAACTTCTTCTGTATCAACCCATGTCCAATGTAGCTAGCAACACACAGGCTTTGTGGGGTTTTCCCCCTTTCTAAAGATCAACAGCAATTTATCAGTAATTACTGGCTAAATCTTCCCCTTCAAGCAATACTGTAACTACTAGTCTGAAATACGGACAACTATAGTACCAAACCAAGAAAAGCAAACCTGTGTCCACTATCTTGCAATGAAGATAGGATAAGGGGATTACAGCTGCACACATCGAATACCAAGGATTATGCCAGCCAATCACAGTTATGGGGAGCAAGCTGAGACTTTTAAAACACTAACTTTCATCAATCACTATGTAAAGCATTCAAATTGGCTTTTTTTTTTTTTAACAAAATTTGTTCTGGATGAGTCCATACTTACCCGTATGATTAACTACCATACACCATTAAAAAACAAGCAAAGAGATTGGTGAGGATGCAGAAAAAGCTCACAGTAGCAAAGAGGATGTAAGAAACATGCTGAATGCACTGCTGTGTGGAGACAGACTGGAACTCTCAAAATGCAAAGGCTGAGAGCAGAGAAACACCTCCACCCCAACAGCTAGGTGAAGTATAGTGACTTGATTTCTGTTTTGTTTTGCTTTGTTTTGAATCAGGAGCTTGCTGTATAGTTTAGGCTGGCCTTGAACTCACTGATCTAGCCCAAGCTGGCCTAAAATGCACGGCAATCATCCTGCCTCAGCCTCCCGAGTAAGTCACACAGGGGAGCATCCAGCAGGCACAGATTAATGCAGAGGTGAAAATGACGCATGAGCAAATGCTCCCTGTACCCTTCCAGATCTCGGATGCTGTGATGTGGGCAACCCAAGCTCTCCAGCATCCCGTATTTGCTGACGGGATCCAACCCGTATGTCTGATGCTGGCCGCACACCTCTGTCCCTGCCCCTTGGACACGGGACATTTACCCATAGGCTCTGGCTCAGACAGCTGGCTTCCCCACTGGCCACCTGCAGGCCTTTGGTGATGCTCACGAGCTCTCTGGGTCTCTAATCCCTACCATGGCAATCATAGGCCTTTTCAGATTCCTACTGGACACAGCACTCAGCACGCAATGCACTCACACTCAAGTGCAACCATCACAGCCCCCAGCACAGAGCAGCCCAGTGCTCACTACAGAAAGGCCAGCTCCCCGGGGGCACTTCAGACACGAAAGAGCATCACAACACCGACTATGCCAGGGCAGCGCCCACAGGCCACAAAGACTTCACCGAAAAGCAGGGCAGGAAGCCTGCTTCTGCCCGACTTTCCTCTGCCAGGAAGCAGGGCAGAGGCTTGGGACCAACCCACGCTGTTAGGGGACTAGGCATCGTGTGGCCTTCGGAAACAAATGGCACCGCAGGCAAGGACGAAAGTCTTTTTAAAAAATACCACAGGCCACTCAAGTAGTAACAAATAGTGATATTTTACAAATCGGTCATACACTGAAGTTCACAGGAGAAGGCTGGCGAGTGGCGAGGTGCATGTCCTTCCAAGGAGACGACACAACCCAGGTAGGTCCAAAGAATCTGCTGTGAGACCAGACCTTCAGCTCATTCTTTCTCTCTTTCTCTTTCTCTTTCTCTTTCTCTTTCTCTCTCTCTCTCTCTCTCTCTGTCTCTCTCTCTGTCTCTCTCTCTCTCTCTCTCTGTGTCTCTCTCTGTCACACACACACACACACACACACACACACACACACACACACCACTTGGCACTGCCACTCCCCCCAGTGCTTTTGACACTTTTCCATTTCACTAATGACTGACCTGAAATCAATCAAAAATGCATAATCAATATATCCTTATGTAGCCTAAGAAATAAAAAACCTGGCTGGACCCTGGGGAGGGGCCTGCATGTGCAGACATCGACTGACCTGGTCAGGCTCATTGGCAGAATCCTGATGTGGACAGGGACTCGGTCCCCTTCTCCGGTGTCCCTCTCCAGTGCAGCGGCCCTTGTTCAGGATAAGTGGGTGAAGGAGGATCTGCTCTCCTGCTTGGCAAGCCCGTAGGTGGGAACTTTCAGAAGCCAATGCAACACTGTTATTCTCACTTTTAAAATTCTTAGATAAAATCAATTACCCAGGGGGATAGTATCACAAAGATAGGCTCAGAGAGGTCACTATGAAAATGTCCTTTCTGCATTGTTTACAATAGTAAAATTGAGAAGCAACTTAGTAGCCAACAGTGTATAAGAAGCCTGGCTCAGCAGGAAGACTGGGTTCAGAAGATGTTCTAGTTGCTGTTAAGCTGCTGGGTGTAAACAGCTGCAGTGAGAGGCTGCCACAGCAGGCTCTCTACCAGTGAGCAGAAGCAAGTGAAGGAACATCTACAATGGCACAGAAACCTGTATGCTGTGACTCAAAATGCTTGGCATTTTTTTTTTCTTGTCTCTAGTTTCAATAGTCCTACAATGAACGCAAATTACAGATGTTTAAAATGAAGGTCTGTTTCAAATAAGAGGATGGATGGCTCTTCCAGGCCACAGTAATTGAGGGGTATTGTTCAGGCATTTCCCTGCTTATTAACAAGTTCTTGATTTAGGTCAATTTAAATGTATAACCGGCCACACCTCCACACTGAGCACTGCCTGTGGCCAGTGGCTAGCTTCTCTCTCTGAATATTCCTCCAATCACACTGCACTCACCACTTCCCGTTTCCAAGAAATTTTTCCAATATTCCACTCCTCTTGATTGGTGTTTGTCAAGAACAAAGCCTTAACCTGACACAGAGCAGCCGGCCTCTTATTTCTGCAAGAGACAGGTTTCATGGGAGACTCTCGGCTGATTTCACTTCAAAAGACAACCAAGGACCCTTCCCTCCACCAAAAGCGACAGAGAACGGCTCTCAAAACCAAACCACCCTATCTCTCCCACAGCTCTGCTGTTCTCTCCCACAGCTCTGCTGTCCCCACGGAAGTCTGCCTGCATGCGTTTTGGACAGGACCCACTTACAATCACAAATGGTTAGAAGGTAAAGCAGTGTCACCTTTACCTGTAGGCTAAAGCCAAACTAACTTTTCTCAACTTAATAAAGCAACAAGCACCCACCTTCAGGGAGGCCACACCCACTCCACCTCATTCTGCATCTCCCCTGAGGTTAATTTATAAATAATAACCTGATGCTCCCATTGCTTGTATGACTAAGGGGTGTTTGCGGCTTGTTTCCTCCACCAAATAATTCACACCTTGTCACTCTAACTTATTTACAAAAAGCTTGTTAAGTCTCTTTTGTGTTACAGGGCTGCAAGAGGCATGTGCTGCATTTTTTGAACTACTTTTTTTACTGCAAAAACTAAAAAAAAAAAAATTTTTTTTGAGTCTCCCAGTAAATTATAAGCAAAGGCAACAGCCATGCCTCAGCATCCCATGGCAGGAGCAGCCAGGACATGAGTACCCCTGAAGTCTTGCCCAGGTCCTCCTCCACAGATGGCCCCAGAGGAAGGGGACACTGCTTATCTACAGGTCCCCCACCAGCCCAGAGAACCCAGACACACCCACCTTCACCTGACTGAATGGCCTGACTCTGAAACTAGCCACCAGTCCACCCGCTCCCAAGCCAGTCCTCTCTGCTTCTCGTTAACAGAGAGGTTTGCTTAAGATCCCATCTATATCTTGACTTCCAAAGGAGGCTCTGACATGAAATGTGAATTTAACATTTAAACAATTACCACCCCAACAAGGGGAGAGTAAGTGAGAGTAATCAATCTTGCTTTTCTTGGCTAACTCTCATGCCTGTCTCCTCTACTAACCATAAGAAATTTAGCCATGACATTTCAGGTGACCCTCACATTCTGCAAGCTAGGAAGGAATACAGGATACCAAAATTTTCTGCCAACCAGGACATCAACTGCCCCCATCAACTCAAACGAAGATGGGTGTCACCACCCTCCTAGACTGGCCAGGGAAACAGAGCACAGTGCACCATTTACCCAAGGCCATCGGACCACCGGAAACCGACCCTGGCCCACACACCCCCCTATCTCCTGGAGGGCTTTTTTTTTTTTTTTTTTTTTTTTTTTGATAGTTTGCAGTAGTTTGATTTGGATTCTTTTATTTTTGGAGACAAATTCTACTATGTGATCCAGGCTGACCTTGAACTCACTAAGTCATCCATGCTGCCTCGAAGCGATCCTGCCTCAGCCTTCCATGTGCTGGAATTACAGGTGTGCACCACTGTTCCTAGCTCTGAGGCTGCTTGTTTACAGAGAGATGAGCACTGCTGTCTCCTCTGCGCATGGGACAAACCGTTCGTGGTTAACCCTTCTGACGGTGGCCCAGGGCTGGCAGAGAGCTCGGGGACAGCTCCATGCACCGAGGGCACAGGAAACTGTGCCAAGGAGCATCACCTTGTGTGGAAGGAGTGTCCAGGCATGGAGTCCAGATTCTGTCTCTGGTGCTGATCCAACTCTGCTACTGGGAAGTGCTCTCTGACCGGAAACACATGACAGTGGCCATGCTTGAGCAGTTATGGGTGCACACTTCTGTCCCCCAAATCTACACAAGGAAGGAATCCCGAACCCACGAAGTGTGCACCAGGAAGTGGGGCATTAGTGTGCTCAAGTGCAGATGAGGCCCCAGGCACCTGTTCATGGACTGGGTGTGAGTATAGAAATGGGTTGCCTCCATCCCAAGCAAGTACACAACCATGAGCAAGCTAAAAAGAGAATCCTCACCAGAAACCCGCCCTGATCAGTCTCCTAACTAAGAATCATGCAAGGTTCATGTCTGGGAAGCCCCCATTCTGGTGTCTTGTTATGGCACCAGTGCAGAGGAACACAGCCACATCACATCCACCATCCCAATCGCCCATCCCAACAAAACCAGCATAATGCACCCTCTCCTCCCTTGCCCGCTGGCTGCCCAGGATGCACACAGATCTCTCCAGCAGTGTACCACATAGGGCATCATAAAATTCAGCTTCCAGCCTAGGCTGCACCCTCCACGGGGAAACAAAACAGGCTCCACACAAACGCGGCGCGTGACTCTCCCTCGCCTCCTCCTCCACATGCTCACTGTCCCCATTCTGCCATCTGCACTCCCCCTCCAGCCTTCTCCAGGGGCCAGCGCGCCCCTCTCTGCAGCTCGATTCTTCCAGCCCTCTCGGGGTTCTTGCACACCCTCCCGCCCCCTTCTACAATCTCTCTCTCCAGGACCCATGTCCAAGAAGTGCCCCCTCACTCAGTCTCCCCCAGCATCAAGCCCAGCCTTCCTCATGAGATGACTCCCTTCCTGCCCAGTCCAGCTTCTTCCGAGGCATGTAGGGTCACCCTTGCGGCTGTCACCATCAACATCGCCACCCCCCACCATGGGCCACAGAATGTCAAGGCACAACAAGCTGAGCTTTCGCAGCTGAGCCGCCCCAGATCCAGTCTCAGCAGATGCCAGCCCAAGAGGCTGAACTACTCCTGATCACTCTGTGAGTCCACAGTCTATGGGTGGCTGACCCCCAAAGCACTGAGCATCCCCTCCTGGGGCACACACACAGGCTCAAATGACACGTGGCTTCTCTAATATGGAAAACCCAAGCAGAAATAATGAACCAGCAAACTAAATGGTAACGGGAAATGGGGAGACAGACAGAGAAAGAGAGAGAGAGAGAGAGAGAGAGAGAGAGAGAGAGAGAGAGAGAGAGAGACCTTTGCACATAGGAAGGGGACCAGGAGATGGAGAGAGCGGACAAGGAAAGGAGAGGAAGGGGACATTAAAAGAATTCAAATGTGCTATGTACATGTGCCAACTCCCCTCAAGGAACAGAAATGTTACACAATGAACACATGCACTAATAAAAATACGCAGTTTTAAAAAGTGAGTGACCAATTTTGGCAAAGCCAGAGTCCCCATTCAAACCCCCCAACCTGACCTGGTGCCCACCCTGGGCTCTACACTCATCTTGGTACCCACCGTGGGCCCAACTCAAGGTGGACAGGGGAATATCCAATGTGTAGGAAGGCAGGCAACAGATGAGGTCACCCAGGCTGAAGCAGGTGAGGCAGGGCGGCTGCCCCTCAGCAAATGACAGCTCCCAGGGGAGACATGTGTGGCCTCCACATAGACCCATGCACACCTCTGCCGTGGCAGCTATCCAGGCTGGTGACATTGGAGGTGGGAAACACGCTCCTGTCTGACATGCACAGGGCTTGGTACAGTCAGGGACGTGACTATAATTCCAGGCACATGACCCTTTCAGCTTGGCAGTGTGACCTCCCAGCATTCTATCCCCCAAAATAGGAAATAAGAAAAAGGTTAAGTGCACACACTACGGCACTATTTCTGAATAGCAAGAAACAGAACAGAAAAGACATGGGTCGGTGCTCACTGGCAGGGCCTGATCCATCAGCTGGGAAGAAACCACAGCAGGCACACACTAGAGGTCACACAGAGAGTGCCCGACAGAACGTGGGCTTCAGCCTCCCCCCAAAAAAGGCAAGGGGCAAATGGCAAGCTAAGCCACCCTTCCCTAAGAAAGAGACTGTATGAAGATCCCTACACTGTTTGCTTGCATTTAAAAGACATAAGGACAAACAATACTTTAAAAAAAAAATTATCAGGCTACGGGTACCGCTCGACAGTACCGTGACTGCTCATCACACAAACAGACCTGGGTTGGAGGCCCCATGTGTACACACTCATGCCAATTTAATTAAACGTGAAGAGAAGCACCCCAAGTGGAGAGACAACAAAGATGGATTATTTGAACTTACCCTTAAGAGGGAAAGCCAGAATTCTTCAGGTTGTTCTGATGATGCCACACTGGGCACCCTATATTTTATCTATTTATAGCTATTTAAAACAATCCCTAGAAATTGAAACTCAAGGAAATGAACCTAACTATGTACACAAGTGTCAGCATGGACCAATTCCAAGATACTTCAAGGAATCAGCATTTACAACCAAGAAGGGAGACACAACCTTAGAATGAGAAGTTTAAAAAAGAAAAAATACCTTTAGACTCTCTCTGGTCACCAAACTGCAGGCACAGTCACTCTGAGACCCAAGTGAGCACCAATGTCACTGTCCCTGAAAAGTCTGTGTCCCAAACATGTCAGGAACTTTGCAAAGCAGGCAAGCACGCAGTCAGGTGGGAAGAACCTCAGGCCTTCTTTGTGAGTTATTTTAGTCTGCGTTTGCCATACATCATAATAACATTCACTGTGGAGAGCTGGTACCTGGACAACCAATCAGTACAACAAAGAACAGGGCCCTAGTCACACACCCCGCAAACAGAGGTCATTCATAGCACTAGTTTCAAGTATGTCCAAGTCTGCTCTGACAATTCCACAGTCCAAGGCGGTGCGAGGCCAAGGTCTCCGAGGCCCAAAGCTTCCTTCTTCTGCAAGAAGAAGGCACTCAGCACTCGATAGGCGCACCCTATTTGCCAGCTCCCCATCCCAATGTAAGGGTTTCCATCCCAGCTGCCTACACCTTGTCCTCCTGGTCTGTGATACAGAAAGCGAACAGCACGCTGAGAATTGGAATATGCCATCTGACTATTAATATCTTGCTGATCTGAGTGCAGGAGGAGATGGCTTTCCCAAGACTCCTTCCAGCTTCCTGTACCCTACACACTCTCCCGGCACCATGGTAGGCAATGCTGGCGCAGAGACAGCTCCCAGCTCAGCTAGGGCAGCTGACAGGAGCTGACCTGCAACTGCCAGCCTGGCTCTGGTGTCCAAAAGGCAAGATCAAAGTGAATGCAAGGTGGCAAGACAAGGAGCGGGAGTCATCATCACACCAGGCCTGGAAAGAGGAGCTTCACGGTAGCAAGGGCGATTTGGTGGCTTGCCCACTTCATGCCTACTGCTCATTAAAGGCATTGTCTAGAAACATATCTGAAAGCATCAGAGATCACTGTTAGTGGGAGAAATAGAAATCAAAGTCCTCTGCCCAGCCAGGCAGGGCTGGATGTTGAGGTATTTGATCTGATTCAATCAATCAACTGGTATAAACACCCATGTGGGGTTTCTAGATATTCAAAAAGAAGTGAAGGGAGTAAAAGAAACATAGAAAAGTTGTCATGGGGCAAGGGGACAGCTCGAGTCCAGGCCATGCAGTAGGGTCAGAGTCCCTGCTCTGTGCCTCTGGGACAGACGACTCCCAGCGGGGCTTTGTCCTCCCCTGCAAATCAGGGAGCAACAACCCCAAAGCAGAAAACCTCTGCATCTAATTCTTCTTTTTTTTTTTTTTATCGAATTTTATGTATCTTTTCATACTCTATTTTCTATTTTTAAAACACTCTTTTGATCTGAACATTCTTTTCATTTTGTTATGAAAGAGTAAACCTTACAGTCTTACTCTTTCCCAGTTAAAAGTTAGTCCTTGCAACCTCAACTAGAATAAAACTATGCTATAAAATGCATTTATTATATATAATATGAAAGTATCTTAAAAACATAAACATATTAAAGCACAATGAAGACAGAAAACAACCAGTTCCATTCGGGGTCAGATATACCCAACCCTTAGCCCCACCCACTTGGGCTGTCCATCACAGCAGAACTGCCCAACAATGCCCTGGCTGGATCAATGACAGAACCTGTGAAGCCCTTACAGCAACCCCAAAAACCACACCCAGGGGTCTCTGGGGTAAGGAAGGACACTTCTGGAATGACAGATCCTAGATTGAAGTTCTAACACCCCAAAGAGACTGTAACTGGAAGACAGGTAACCAAGCAGTTAAGTGGGTAACTAGATCATGATGGTGGGGCCCAACCCAATATGATTAGTGTCCTAATGACAGAGAATACAAAGACACAGGAAAAGGCACCTTCTGCAAACCAGCAGAGAGGCCCCAGCACAGTTATATCTGCCAGCACCTTGCTGTTACACTGCTGGCCTCCAGAAATGTTTGCACTCAGCAAGCCGCCCAGGCTGATAGACCCTGGGCCAAGTGCCTGACGTGGATGCCATGCTCTTCAGTGCCTCATGGCAAGCAAACCACCCTGCCCTGCCAGTCACCTGCCGGCGCTACAAACACTGCTGCCTGCATTGCCCCTAGTAGTGCATGAGTCACTTTGTGGGCAACCAAATTACAAAGGCTCAGTCCCACGGTAGCAGGCACCAGTGGAGCAGAACTCTGCACTGCACCACAATGCTGGGCAGCTGCCTTACCAAGCCCCACAAGACCTGATATTGCCCACAGGAGCTGAGTGAGTCCACACATATCTGCTTGACGAACGCATGTCCCAGTCCCTGCAGGAGTGATGGGGGGCCAGTACACAAGACAAGAGGTGACACAGGCTCGGCTCTGCTGGGCCCAGCATGGAGAGAGGACAGCCAGAAACAGAGGCAGCATCCACTGTGCAGAGTGCCCACCTCTCACACTCATTTCCCGTGGATTCCAATTAGATGCTTCTAGATCTGAGAGAGGGAAAGACCAGAGTGTCTATTTCTAGGTTTGAAGAATGCTGTAGAACACCCAGAAAATTTGTTCCACTAGCACTGGTTGGGCATTTATTATCACCAAGAGTGCCTGGAAAAGGGATGCCAAGTGCCAGAGAGCTGTAGAAAAAGTGGGCAGAGGAAGGCAGCACCCTGGAACCAGCACATCAGCAACAGCAAAGCTGGCAGGGTAGGAACCAGACCCTGCACCGAAGCATGATACCACCTGCCACCATCCTCAGGGTGACGAGCCCACAAGGCCACACGGTCAGCCCTGCAGCTGCCCCCTGCTCCCAGAAGACTCATTAGTCCTTGCCCCAAGGCCACCCCCTTTTTCAAAAGTACAGCATCCCATTGCCAGTAGGACCCCAAAGCCAGCACCAGCGCCACCTGCTAACACTTTTCTTGCTCTCCATCTGCTTCCTCTCCCTCCCTTACATTTGCTGGTCTGCACATATTGGCACAGCATGATCACCGGTGTCCAAAGTCACCAACGCACACATCATGCTCTGCCCCCTCACACACACACATCCGCTCTGAAATACATTACAGCTCAACACAACCACCCAGGTGGCAAACCAATACCAGATGGGTGCAGACACACAGATGAAACTCACCGCTCATCATAAGCATCCTCACCGTGGGGACCACAGTCCAGCACCTTCTCCACCGGGAGGATGTTCTCGCCTGCTTGACAGCAACATCCCCATCTCTGGGAAAACCTTCTCCATATTCCTCTCTTCCATCCTGACAGAGTTATGAATCAAGGTCTTCTGACCTCCCCAGCCAAGCTGTGGTAGAATCCAAGCTAAATCAGAATCAGACACTACAGAGGGAACAGAAAACCCAAACGGCACCATTGAGACACAGGCGACCTGGGCCCCAGAGTTCAGTCCATTCCAAAGTTTCTCCCTGGCAAAGCCATCTCCATAGTCTTCCAACACATCCCAGATTTGCCTGAGTTTTCTATAATGGGATTCAGTGATTTCCAAGCAAAGATCCCAATCATTCCTAGTGTGAAAGGCAAACAAACAATAGTTCTAAAAGACAAAGGCAAAAGCTGCCTAACTTTAAGAACATTTTTCTCAATGCCCTAAATTCTCATGAAAACTCACAAAGAAAAGCATCCCCAAACAGCCGCCATGGTGATCCCCGTGTGCTTAGGGATGCAGCCTCTCCAACTGATCCCCAGGGCTGAGGGCCACCCCTGGGAAATCGGAGGCCGTGAGCACCTAACAAGCTCCCACAGTGCACAAACCACACGGCATGGCAAGCCCAACCCCAGCACCATCATCAGGAGCCATGCGGGGGACCCACAGCATCGAGGACTCTGGATCTGAGCTGCAAGGTGGCCGTCAGGTGAAGAAAGAAGCCAGCCACGGAGAGGGCACAGACCACCCAGAGCCCACAGAGGAGTCTGACACTAGCCAGGGACTGGGAACAGATACCAGTAGGTACTGGTGCCACCTATAGTATCCACAGGCAGCAGGCAAGACCAGGCTGGTGGGCAGGCAGGTCGCCGCAAAGGCCCTGGGTGCTGAGCCAGGCAACTCCGTTTTTACTCCTTTACTGATCCCGTCTTATTCCCAAACGGTTTCAGGGTGAGGTCAAGCAATGGAGACTTCATTCTGAAAGCCCTGGTGGGCCAACAAAAGAATCAGTGCTCTGGGATCTACTTACAGGTGACGCAAGCTGCCAAACACGATGTTCTCCGAGGATCAGGCAGCTGGGTGTGCAGACCACACCTGGGAGAATTACCATGATGCGTTGTCTACAGGATTCTGGGACTATACAATCTAAAACTTTAAAAAGCCACAAGTTTTATTTGGAAGAGCCCAGCCAGGCTTGGGGGATGGAATGGGGTGGGCTGCTTTGGATGCTATCAAGCCTTTTGGTTTTAATTAAGAAAAACCTGGAGACTCCAAACTGCCTGGTATTACACAATGACAGAGAGCTAGAGATGCTTCTTCTATTTTTTTCCCCAGTTGTAGGGACTGAACCCAGGATCTCGCACACAACACTAGGCAAACACTCCTCCCCTGAGCTACCCCGGGCTTTTCATTTTTATTTTGGGGCAGTCTCACTACGTTTCCCAGGCTGATGTCCAACTTGTGATCCTCCTACCTCAGGCTCTGAGGAGCTGGGATGACAGACATGTGCCACTACTCCTAGCAGCGCAGGTGTGAGCCTGGCGGTGGTCTCTATCCCCCCAGCAGAAAACAGGTCCAGATGTCATCCCTGTTCCCTGTTCCAGGACCTAGTTCACTGCCCTGACATCTGCCAGAGAGAAGCCTAGAGCAGCGGCTCCTAGGATGGGGAACCCAAGCCAGCAGGAGCCATATCACAGGGCGAGGAACAGAAGACAGAACAATCTTCCTCTCCCGAGATCCAGTGGCATCAATCCCAGGAAACAAACACCCACCTGTGCCCAAGGATCTTCTACAAAACGATATCACAGAATCCACATATCCACTTGTATACTTTAAGTCATCTCTAGATTGCTTATAATATCCAACACAATGTAAATGCTAAGGAAGTAGTGGTTACACTGCATTGTTTAGTGAACCATAAGAATAAAGTCTGTAACGCAGTGCCACTGCTGTTTTTTTCCTGAGTATTTTCAGTCTGCCTTAAATCTCAGAGGAGACTTTGGACTTGGACTTTTCAGCAATGCTAAAAAGGACTTTGGCAATGCTTGGCAATGGACTAAATGCCATTCACATAAAGGGATGTGCCTGAGTCTCTAGGGGGTGGCCACGGACAGAATGTATGGCTTGTGTCTAGATGTCCTTCAAAGCTTCATTCGGTCATAAGTGGGGCTTTTGCAGAGGTGGCTAGATGTAGAATTCGTGATGCTAGGATTGCTTCATGACACAGTGCTATGATTCCGGGTGTGAGTGCTACCTCCCCTAGGTAGCCTGGATGAGACATGAGAAACAGAAAGAACAGCAGTCACCCCTTGCTTCTTTTGCTACCTCCTGCCCACTATGAACTGTCCCTCCTCTGCGATGCCTTTCTGCTATGCCACCCAGCCTTGGAGCCAGCTGACTATGAACTGACTCCTCTACGAACTGTGAGCAAAGTAAACATTCCCTCCTTTAACTCTGGGTGCCAGGTATTTTGTCTCAACAATGAGAAAAGTAACTGAGACACACACTGTGCCTTTAAAGGCACAGTGTGGTGTCCAGTAACATCCAGGACACTTGGAAGTCCCACATTTTCAGTCACGTGTCTTAACAACATCCAGGAGACGAGCAAAGGGTAGGCTCCCAGGCAGCGCAGAGGTCACACACCCACAGAACAAAGGGGCCATAGCAGAATGGCAAGCAGCATGGGAAACCCACTGGGTCTCTCACTTCTGGCCACACAGCAGCGGAGTCCTGACAGCAAAAAAAAAAAAAGCCATAGACCAGGGAGGAAATGTGTGGGGTCAGCAGAGCAGCAGTTCATATCCATGGCATTCTCTCCCTCAAAGTTAAAAAACAGACGCTCAACTCTCAACCAAAATCAGAGTTCACTCCCTAGCACTCTGCAAATGCTGCATCAGAGTACAGAGGTAGAGGTGGACCAAGCCTCCATGCTCCTGAAGCACTCACACCTGCATGCATACGCACACACACATGCAAACACACACACACACACACTCTCAAGCCCCACTAGGCACACTTCTGTGAGAAGCTCTGGAGGAACAAAACTGCAATCTGGGGAAATTACAGGGGTTTCTCTCCCCGCCCTGTGAGTACAAGAACCACAGGGGAACTGTCTGGAGTGCCATTGTCTGGAAGATCCACACGGAAGTGTTTCTAGGCGGTGTTCTCTTGGCCGGAGAACAAGGGAGCAATTTCCCTGAGCCACGCGAAGGTGAATAATCAGAGGAGTCTGTTGAGGGCCCCAGCAAGGTGGAAGTTGCCACTCCAGCAACCACAGGGGAGACAATCACACGCTCCGCAGGAGACCAGTTCCTGGAAAACTCTGGGGAGCACTAGAGAGTTGAGCCTCCTGGTTCAATTCACACAGCTCCCTGGTCAGGCCCCGGAGAGGCCCAGGGCACAGAGTACCCTTGCCAATGAAAAAGGGCTCAATCTCTCAGGTCACGCAGGTGCACACACCACCTAGAAAACTGCGCTGGTTCCTGACTGAAACACAGTGGTCACTCTGGGTGAGCACACAGCTCAGTGCTGCCGATCAGAGGCTGGGAGGAGGTACAAAGGTCCCCCCACCCCCACCCCAGCTATCTGATTCGGGGCTTTCCCCAGGCATTGTAAAAGCCTCGGCAGCATCCTTGGTTCTGCCTACCAGATGTTGTGCCCGAAAGACATGCCGACACTACCAAAGGTCTGTGCGACACAGCTTGCATGTCTATCTCTACTCTGAACATAGGTTACAGCCAAACACCTGGGTTCACAGCAAGGAAACTGGGTCGCAGCCAAACACCTCAGTTCACAGCAGGGAAACTGAGGGAAGAGGTCACAGAAGCTCTCTGGTTCCTCTCCTTGGGCTGTGTAACCTTGAAGGCAGGCCTATGTCTTTGCTGATCCTTGACTGCTCCCTTACAGCCTTCTGGGCCCACTCTCCAGCACACAGCACACGGCAGCTGTAAGACAGTAGCAAAGCCTTTCCCCAGGACAGGTGCAACCCCGTCCCCAAACAGTCATTGCCAGAAGCCAAACTGGAGGCTCAAACACACTGTTGGGGAAAGTATCAAAGCTCATCACTGGCCCAGAAAAGTCAGGCAGTTTTCTTAGAAGTTAGACACTCATTGGTGCATCTCCCAGCCATCCCACCCTCACTTATTCATGCAAGAGAAATGAAAGTTTTCAATTACAGAGCACTGCACCGGCCAATGTGAAAGTGCACAATGGCATGACATGTAAAAGTTAAGACTCTCACAGGAGAGGTCCCTCCCTCTCCCGTACGACACCCTCCAGGAGAGTCCTGCAGGTAGGAACTTGGGTAATTCCCACACAGCTCACAGGCAGGAGGCCAGTGAGGAGCTCTGAGCAGCAAGGCCACCACCATGCTTCCGCTAAGTACATTACACTCCGCCCCTTTCTGTCTTGTCACCTTCCTCCATCTGACCTCAGACTCCTTCCTTTGCATCTAGGGCACTGATTTCTCTCTAGTATGCTAATTACAGCTCAGGAGGAAAGTAACTTCTCTTAAGGTGTGTAAGAAATTAACTGCTTGCCAGTACCTTCATCACTGAAATGCCACGGAACCTCCTGGCTCAAACGCAAGACCTATCTTTCCAGGCAGCTCGGGTTAAAGGCGCTGCAGCTCTGCCTGAAACCCAGGTGAGTCTTCACAGCTCACTGTTTGGAAATTCTCCCTCCTCCCCGGCAGGAGGAACCTGTCATTGCAGGCAGCCTGCCTACCACTGCACCTCCCTCTCATGCAATCGAAACCATCACTCAGCATCTGTCAGGATCCTGGCCACCACCAGGCCTCAGCGATGAAGTAACTCAGGGAACCAGCAGCTGCTGTCTGCTTCATAACCTCAGTGAGTGAAAGACCAAGGCTTCCTGTGAGTTCTGAATCACAAACTGTACTCCGCAGGAGCAACCAAAGGCAGCAGCTCCGCAGTTCCATAGGCTCCAGGCTGAGAGGACAGGAGCTCTTTTTGACTTTCCTAAAATACAAAACCAGGGGTGCCTGGCAATGGCTGGTCCTGAGTTCAGATCCTGACACTATCAACCCCTGGAGCTGGTGGATCCAGGTCAGACTAAGTTTTCCAGGCAGGAACGAACACTCTTGCCTTGCAAAGTGACGCTTCTACCACCTCTGTCCCAGGGCAACCAGGGTGACAGTGACATACAATGTGTTCACTCCTAATACCAGTGTTGTAGACAGCAACCGCTCAACAGAAATTTCTAAAATCTGGGCAGAAGCAGCTGTCAGAAATGTCTGCAGGGAATGGCAGTGTCACTTACAAGGCAGAGTAGGGCCATTCCTGAAGAGCCACACCGCACTCCCACCTCCTCTCCAGCTCACCTCTCTTCCTACAAGTGAGTTCACTGCTTATGTTGGGGCGGCACCACTGGGAAAAGGAGTTCGTGAGGGGTCTCAGCCCCTTCCGGGGAGCAGGACAGAGTCAGGAAAGCTGCATCCCTGCAAAGGGAGCCCAAGTACTCGGGAAGGGTCTGCCTCACACCAACTGCAGCTTCGTTTCAGATATCCTAACCAAGAAGGAGTCCAGCAACAGAGTCTCAGACCAGGAGAGTGACTCCTGTCAAATCAACACAAGTCTAAGGACTATTCCTCATCTGCTGTCCAGAAAGATGACACCTGTGTCACCACGGCTTAAATCAGCTTTAAAAAAAAAAAAATCCTAGAACTCAAGCTTTAAAAAAAGCCAGTTTCTGAATCTAACAGGAGTTATGTAACAAGAGCCAAGGTAACAGTAACCATGGAAAATGGATCTTTTGAATGCATGGATCTGGACAGGTTCACTGCACTCAGTTCTGCAGGGCATTTTCCTACAGGATTCCTGGGCAGGGGCTGTCAGCGGCTGCAGGAGGAGGGAAGAACCCCAGCCAAGAAGGCCCGTGCAATTCCTCCCCTCACTACCCACCAAGGAGGTCCTCCAGGGTCCAGGGAGAAGGCTGAGCACCAAACAGACTCGCCCCATTCGGTGGGCAAAGGCACTCACACATCCTAACACCTGCGAGACCAGTCACACATGCATCCCAGTGCCTCCTAACCACCAGCAGAATGAGTGAATGAGTGAATGGATGAACAGATGGATGAATGATGAATGAATGAGAATGAACAGAGAGGGGTAGCCAAGGTGCAGCTGTAAGAAGGAGGAGCAGCCAGGCCAGGGCTGTGCTACAATTGTCTCGAGGCTGTCTGCAGCTATAATTACCTGACGACAAGGACACACAGGTTGTCTTTTGCTCTTTCCACCATGAGCGTGTGACAGCAAGGCTGGGACATCCCCTTATGCATGTATCTGGAAGAATGAGATTCCCTGTCCCAAAAGCAGAGCTGGCGCTCAGAAATCCAGCTTTCCACTGTGGCGGGGACCAGAGACAGTGAGCAATGATGGGGGCAGGCGCTACACAAGGCACTGATCCATCAAGAAAGGATGAACCCTTTCTTTGCAACTGCAGGCGAGATTCGATTTTGCACTTCTAGGTTCCCAGTGCTCTGGGATGCTGAGGCAGAAAGATGGCAAGTTCAAATACAACCTGAGCAATTTCAGGATTTCATGAGACCCTGTCTCCAAATAAAAAGTAAGAAGGGGTGGGGATGTAGCTCAGTGCTAAGGCCCTGGGTTCAACCTCGAGGATGGGTTGGTGGGGAGTGTGGGAACCCAGCTTGAACATGGAATAGAAAATCATGATAGAATGCAAATCAGAAGCCAGACCCTGGATAGAAACTGCAGACCCACAGGCTCATGAATGGAAATCTGGAACAGATGCTAAGCCTGTGCTGCATGCTCAAGTGGCTTGGAGTCCAAAAATGGGGTCCAACTGGCCAGCACAGCACAGGCACAAGAAGTTTACTGTGACCTGCAGACAGAGGGAGACAGCCCTGCTGACCACACACTGGCACACCAAAAAGGCTGTCTGGTCACAGCCAGCTCTAGGCTGGGTGGGGAGAGCCAGTCCGTCTGCTGTGGGGAGCTGGAGACCATCTGCTTGTGAGGTCAGCACCAGCTCAAGGACATCCCCAAGGTGAGCCCAGTCTGGGTCCAGTGTGGGGAGCAGGAATGGGGCTCATGCTGGAATGAACACTGAGGGATGCCAAGCTCAGCTCCCCCACCCCATGCTGGAGGTGGAGTCCCTCAAACTTCTAAGAGCCGGAGGAGATGCCTGGCTGATTTACACAGGCCCTACACACAAACAGCACTCACTGATTACATGTGTGGGATTTACCACAGGCACACAGTACAACAGGGACAAAACCGCAACACCAGGTCACATAGGTCCTCGGTACAGTGCAGGGGAATGGGTAGTAGAGATGCTGGTTATCACAGGGTGCCTCCTCCCGCAGGCTCCTAAAACATATCTGTGTCACACACCCATGTCACACAACCACTGGGTTAGGAGGACCCCAAAGACAAAGGTCCAAGTGCATGGATTTTAGACGCTAAAGCTAAAGTCTGGAGAGAGGAGCACTTTGCCCAAGGGTCTGAGAGTGACTCAGTAGGCAGGAGTGTCAGATCCATGGGTCACAATTCCCTGTCCCCAACGGGGGTGAGACTCTATGTGACATCATTTACCTTCCAGAAAGCAGCCATGATCTCATATGAACACCTCTGTGTTCTGTACCACAAACGAAGGCCCAGGACACAGGACATGGTGCCCACCCCAAAGCCCCAAGGCCCAACTGCATAATGCTCATCCAAACACTGTACAATGCAAGCCAGCCTTTGGGTTCACCCTCGAGGGACAGAAAGCTGTCTTGAAGCACAAGCTAAGTCCACAGTCCCTAAAGAACAACTGGACGACTGGACCCCCAGTGAATGAGTACATATCCCCACTGCACCCACACGACCCCGGACCTCACAAAACACCCAAACTGTGCTGTCCTCAGAGCCTTTGAACCCCAAGCTCAGGCTGAGTCAGTCTCAGAAAATTCTGCTCTCTGTAGAGTCTGTTCGCTGGCCCATCTGAGCAGGTTTTCGAGCAGTGGGACTGTGAGAGTCCACATCCAGCATTCGTGCACCTCTTCCACAAGTCTGTGAGCTTGAAGAAAACGGACCCCCTTGGGATACAGCTAAATTTCACCTCTTTTCATCATCAGCTGTTTTGATCCTCCTCCACAGGGGAGAGGACACCCTGAGAACCACCCTGAGAACACCTCAAATGGCATGAAGCACCCCAATGTTTCTCGAAGTGAGTGGAAGACCACCCATTCCCAGACAGGTAAGACTGTAATCTCTGACCAGGCCACCTGCAAACTGAAAAACCTGAGAGCGCCTATGTCTACATTTCTGGGTTCTAGAAAAGCTACCCAAGCTCCACCTGGAACCCTGCAGCTGGGCCAGGCCCAGGTGGCATCCGGAAGGGCATCTGGCACATGCAGCAGCACTGAGCACAGCTGCCCTCAGTGCAGCAGCACCCAGTGATTTTCCTGTGAGCCTGGAGCTAGGGCAGACTGGAGGCTGCTGGGGAAGGGGCACCCTTTGGATTCAGTAATCAACAGAAAGAGATTCATTGCCCAGCATGAAATGACCAATGAGGTGAGGACACACAGAAAATACAGGTAAACTTTAAAATAGGGGCAAAAAACACAAACTGTCTTCCCTGTGCAAGGACAGTGGGCTTCCCAGAGCAGTGGGGCAAGTGCTTGGCATCTCCTGCAGAGGTCAAGCACGTTGCCTGCCAAAGGCTAGCAACACAGTGACGCTTTTACCCACTGGGACCCCTGGGCCTCTCTGAAGCCAATCTCAGAGCCTAGACACCTGGCCTGGTGCAAGCACCTGGTTCTCTAATCCCATGAAATGAGACAAATATAGATGGACAAACACAGGGATGCACTGATTGCAGAGGGCTGCTTGGCTTTACAAGCAGGACTCACAGGATGCCTGTTTAGGCTCTGCCGCAGGCCCTCTATTATGGCACGGTGCTTGGGAAGGATCTGACCAGAGACACACACAACTCAGACCCCAGGCAGAAGACACATGGAGGAAGTGGTTGCACTAAGATCCCAGCTGTGATCAACTCAGCACTGGACAACAAAGCACTTGTCAAAGGAACTGCCACCAATTTCAGACCCTCTAGGCCATGTCCATGTGCCAGAAACCATTCCTCTACCCAAAACCTGGGATGTCCAAAGTGGAAGTCTTGCACACCCCACCCTCTAGTTCCCAGGAAGACACATTACCTTCCCCCGCCCCTGCACCCGCCTCAGGCTGTGCCTCTGCCATCTTTCAAGATGTCTGTTCTCCACCCCACCCCTGGTCTCTCACCTGCCCTTCAGATGCCCTAAAGTTGCCTCCACCCTTTATAAGAGGTGTAGACCTGGGTCTTTACATCTCCAGCCCTTTTTATTTTTAAGTTTGGAACAGGGTCTCCCTAAGCTGCCAGATTGCCCAGACTGGACTCAAACTTGCACTCTTCCTGCCTCTGCTTCCTAGAATACTGGAATCACAGGTAGGTGCCACCACACACCACATCCAGTTTACTCCCAGTTTTGAACTCTCCCTTGGCCCAGACCCCATGTCCACAACCATTTCTGTACTGCACAATAACAGCAAGGCACGAAGCAGCTTTCCCTGGGGGAACCTCTCACTGCAGGCTGGCTGCCCAGTATAGGCACTTGCGGCAGCTCTCCCCTCCCACATGGCCAGGTCTCCCTGGAGGCGTTCCTGCTACTCACTGGCCTGGACTGCTGTCCTTTGCATGCCTGTTCCCTCCCTGGCCTAAGACCTGCCTGACCACAGGGCATCAGCTGATCCCACTCCTTGGACCCTAGATGCTGATCTGTTCTACTGTGGGCTCCAGGATTCAGGGTGCAAGGACCCCAGGAGAGGCCAGCATTCCACACACCCACCTGCCAGAATAGCTTCGAGGCCTCAAGCCTATCAGCTGCAAGGGCAGGATAGCATCTCATCCACTGATTATCATGGGAGCCACTTCCCACAGCGCACATGGCTAGCCTGAACAGGGCCCTCCCACCACCATCCCTCAAAATAAATATTTGTCTTTGCAAAGCCACTGTAGAAATCCACAAGGCCCTCCATCCACAGTCCTTGGAGGACCTTCCAGGTCAGCAGGCTCAGCCCCGCCTGTGGGAGGGTGATGGGTAGCTCCCAGGACACCACGGCAAACAAAGACAGCAATCCCCAGAGAGCAGGGTTGCCAGCAGTTGGCTCTTCATGTTGTCCTTTCCTATCTTCACCGGCACTGCACCAACAACAGAAGCTGGACAGCATTAATGTGTGACTACTACAGTCCTACAGAGGAGGCCAGGGGAGAGTGAGTTTCTCTTCCAATACCAACTGGGACCCAGCAGTGTTGGAGAGCACAGCAAAGCCAGTGCAGCCCTGGGGCTGGAACCCCACAGGCTGTAGGACTCCACCACTGCCCCAACAAAACCTAATGTCCATGATAGGGCTAGAAATGGATGCTGTATAATCACAACATACAAGGACTGTGTAATGTCTTTTTAAGTTTTAGTACAGTAAAGGACACATTGCCATGAATCCTCCTCAAAACCCTTCCCCTCACTTTGAGCACACTCATCCCATCATCCCTGTCTCTTTCTGGAGCAGCTCTGGAGTCCTCTTTCTTAAATGTCTTCAACTGCACCGTCGTAGCTACCTTGATGTCCTCAATTGATTCAAAACACTGATCTTTCGTGGTCATTCTGATTTGGGGCAGAGCCAGAAGTCACCCAGTGCCAGATCCAGTGGAGACACGGACATCAGGGTCCATGAGCCTGGCTTTCCATTCGATGGGGCTCAGAAGCAGTCACCAAACTTCGGATCACATCTCACGAAGACACTCATGAAGAGGACTTCCAGAACTGCCTCAGACAGCAGCGAGAACGAAGGGCTCCATGAGGGGAATACTTCGTGGAGGACTGACGGTCATTCCTCTTTCACACGCCACCTGTTTTTAAACATTCACTGCACATTTTGAGCATCACTTGAATGAGCCACTTGGAACTTTGTTTATCAGCAAATAATGGAAAGGCTGAAGGTCGGAGGGGAGAGGCCCCTGAGAGTTACAAAGTGAGTGGTGGTGGCCATGGAAAGGCTTCCCGTCCAGACACCTGTGGGCTGAAGCCTCATCCTCAGATCAGTGCCCAGCAAGGGACAAAAACCAATGTGATCCACTCCTCCCCTCCTGGTTTGGTCCTGACAGAAAGGAAGGCACAGGGTACCTGAAGGACACAGCAGGGCTGATAGCTGAAGGCTCCCCCACCCTGCAGGTGGGCACAGCACCCAACTGCAGGGGTACTACCTGGGGGTTGGAGGATTCCCATGCCCAGGTTCTGCCTCTGGATCTGGAAACCAGCAGCACTGCGAAGATGGATTTGCAAAGCCTTGCCCTGTGATGTGGGCATCTTTATTTTTATGTCACATGTCAGAAAAGGGACCCCTAAAATGAGTGTTTGATGTACTCTCCAGCACACCACTCCAAAATCCAAGTACCAGATAGCCATACTGGGATCCTCACAGGATGGCCTGATTCGCAAGGCCAAAATCAAGCTTTGGGGCCAGAGCATAGCCTCAGGACTCAGTCTGGAGACTCAGAACAGAAGCGCCTCCTGGAGGCACCTTCCCTGGAACACTCAGGACCTTCTCCTCACAAAGCAGGACGACAGGGACAATCCGTGCAAAGGCTGCTTTCCAAATCGGGTTACAAAAGCCGGCCAGTAGTTACAAGAACACCAGATTATGCTGAAGGCCAGCAACACACAGAGACCTAGCCCCAAACCTTGAGAGCAGCTGCCAAGCACGGGTGAGGTCCCAAGTTCAATTCCCAGCACCACCAAAAGCAAGAAGAGCAAAAATTCCTTCAGGAAACTAAAAGTCTTGTTAGTTGCTGTACACACAACAACCCCCCCCCAAAAAAAAAACAAAAACTGTTTAAAACATCCTTCCAACAGGGCTAGTATGCCCATATTAAGTAAAACTAAAAATCACTCCATCAAAACTAAATTCTCTTCCAAAAGCCAGCACACTCCCTGGAAGTCAAGATAACTAGGCGACGGTAGGTTTCGGGAGGCTCTGGGAATCAACATGGTGCTATTTGTTTGAGCTTGTTCAGTGTTGACATTTCTGAGACCAAACATAAACCGTTTGTGAACATGGCCAGTAATTATTTGAATTCTCCTCCCAGAACCATGAAAAGTATTTCCCACCCTTAAGAGGGAGAGAAAGAGAGAGACAGAAGCTTCTAGCCATGATGCTAATGACAACCAGCCGGCAGTGAGCCGTTTTAAGGCTGAGACAGTTGCTTGTGTAGAAACACTGTACAAACACTCCAACACTGCAGCCCAAAAAAGACAATCCCCCATCAAACAGCGGGAGAAGTGTGAAATGTGCAAATGAGCCCCTGGTTAAACAAAAACACCAAGCTGTTCCCGGAGAGCTCAGGGTGGCCACCTGTTCAGGGCTGGTGGAGCCCTGATTACCAGTGGAAGAAACAATACCAGCCCGATGACAGCCCTCCTCCTGGGCCATTGCGTCCCCACCCTCAAGTCTATATTTAGTCTGCTCTCTGTGGAAAATGTCCCGACCTTGCACACAAACAAGCCATTGGGCTGGTTATTCAAAGGGTTCAGGAACAGCCCCTTGGGCTGGGGACGGCACTGGATCTTCCTCCTCCCCACCGCAGACACAACCCAGATGTCCCTCACCTTACTAGCCCTGGTCACTTCTGAGCAGACGGCAGTGGAGAATGAAGGGAATGGACCCAATACCAACACCAGCCCAGAGTAGGAAGCTCAGCGTCCCAGGAAAGGCACAGCTCTGGGAGTCCTCCCACACTGCACAACAGGAAGCAGCAGCCCCCAGGCCGGGGAGGCAGGAGGCTCCCCAAGGGCAGGCGGCACATACAAAGCCATGCCTTGGGATTCTAGACCGAAAATAACAGATGCTGCAAAGATCAGAGATTAACATCTGTAGAGTGCTTTTTGTTTCTCAGAGAAAGGTACTTAACAAAAGGAAGGAATTATGTAGCTAAGTGCCAGATCAGAACCCCAAACCTGGATTTTAAAAATAACTAAGCCTCATCCGGCTTTGCCAGACTCAATTGCTAAAACCAAGGGTGGAAGGTTCTGGGATACCGGGAAGTGGGCAGGAGGGACCCGGACTGGGCTTGTCTGAGTGCAGAGAAACTTGAGACAAACCAAATCTGCAGTTAAAAAAAGCCAGAGACGCACAAATCAGCAACACCCTCGGGGTACACAGGGAAAGAGGGGAGGGATGTAAAATAAGAGAGTTTAGTCCCAGGAGAAGCAGAGGTCTGCTCCGGACAATACACAGGTAGTAGTAATGGAGGCCACGGGGACTGTTTTAGAGATTCCTGCAGTGGCGTGGCCGGCCCCTGTCCCCCAAGTCACTTCCTTTGGGGTCTTCCAAACCCTGTGAAGCTGCCAGGACCATAGAGCCCTATCTCACCAAAGCACTCTTCTCGCCTGAAAAAGGCAGCAACACCCACCACGTCACCACAGTAAGCGAATACTGGAGGTCTCATCTCAGCATGCCTAACCTTATGCTGCACACAAACGCTCTCCAGGAGGCCAGGTCAGACCAGAGGGCAAATCCACCGGACTGCGGCCTCAGACAGAGAAGGAATGGGGACATCTGGCACTTCCCTTCTTTTGGCAATAACAGGCCGCTTGACCGCTTCCCAGCCACTCACAGGGTGCTGGGCAAGCACGGCTGTGGGCCCGAAAGCATCTGACTTGGGGTTAAAGTCCCGATCTGCTACACTTATGCTCTGTGACACACGCATCTCATCAGGCTACCCTTGGCCCTGGGTGGGTATGCTGATGTGCTCTCAGCAAGGCACTCAGTGCTAAGTTAACATACACGGTGAGTATGTAATTCTTTAAGACAAGACAGTCAAAGACGTTGCAGTGAATCGCCTTCCAAATTCCCCCAGCCACTCTGAATACACTCATCGTTCTTGCCACTTTGTGAAGCACCTCTTTCCTGAGTGCCTTTACCTGGGACATTGCAACTGCACCGTGGTCTGCACTGATGCAAAACGCTGACTTCTCATGACCATTCTGACCTTGGGGAAGAGCCCAAAGCCACACGGTGCGAGATCCGGTGAATAAGGTGGAGGACGATGCACACTAATGATTTTACAGGCTCCCCTTTCACTGCACAGCACTCAGAAGCTGCACTCTGTATTTTGGACACAACTGGTAAAAACACTTACGAAAGAAGGCTTCCAGAGCTGTTTCAGAAAACAGCAAGCACAATAGGACGAATATGTTCGTAACAAGGGAGAGTGTTATGAGGAAGATTAAAGGCAGTGTGCCTTTTACTGTAATAAACTTTTTAAATATAAATATTCACCATATTGTTGATCACACCTCCTATATGATGGCGATGACTGTCATTTGCCCCACCCCCACCTAGGGACACTGACATTTCACCTGGAACTTACATGCATCTGAACACAAAAAAAGTCAATCTTTTCCACACCTCTAGTTTGAAAGAGTTGCCAAGATTTATAAGCAGAATTCTTTCTCTTCCTACTTGGGCTAAAGAAAGTCGCATTTCCAGTCCAAAGACCACTTGATTTATCAGTCCCATCCAAGCTAATCCACCAAAGCCAAAAGGTGCCAAGCCCTAATTCCTGCATGCTCTGGGGACAAGTTTCAGAATGCTTCACTTCTGCAGGAGGATAAACCCTGTTAATTTACACCACCAATGAGGTGCAAAAGGCCTCACACTCCAGAGAAAAGCAAACAGGTCCCCAAACAGATCCTGGCCAGGTGCTGCACCACAAAACCTCAGAGTCACAAAATAAGCAAGACCTGGTTTGTGTCCTCTGAGAGCTCCCAGCCTGTGTCTCAACTCTGCAGAGCTGAGGCCAGCTAGGGGTGAGGATGCTCACTCGGGTCAGTCCTCACAGGGCAAGTGGCATTTCAGAAAAGGGGCCCACATGCCACAAGGGTGAACCCAGATTATTAAGGGAACCCAGACTGTGTAAGGCCTCAGAGGCCAGAAAGGCATAAGCTTGTCATCTAGAAGAAACTACTATGCTATGCAGCATTGTTTTTATGGAGGAGGCTGTGACCCACAACCTTGGATTAAACTTCAGATACTACCAACATGGCAGCTAGCGACCAGGGAAACTGGCACAGAACCCATAGCACAAAGATGAAATCTGTTTCCCTCAACGCACACACCTGCAACAACCAGATGAAATAAACTTCTAAACAGAAACAAAGCCTTTCAGGAGTTTTGCAGCAGCAACTTTCTGAGGAACAAAGCTCTCCTGGTTCCTTGGGGCGCAGGGCGCAGGCGCACATATATGCACACATGCAAGCCCTTCTCAGCATGGCCTGAGGCACACACAGTGGGGATGGCTTGCACATAGCCCAGCTGATGGGAAAGAAGACCAGCAAGGGCTGCCTCTCCATCTCAGCTCATCTCTAGGCTCAGGTCCCACCTCTGGGCTGCAGAGCTGACATCTCAGTTACAGGATCACCCTGAAGGTTCAGGCTAACACTCAGGACTCTACCAGGCACAAGCTCCGTGATGCAGTCGTACCACAGGATTAAGTGGACCCCCGCTCCCATCTTCCCAGGTCCCCTCAATGGCAGGTGTCAGATGCTACTAAAGAGCCCTGGAACGTACTTCTGGAAAGGCCCTCAGACAGTGGACGGTCCAGGTGTCCTTGGGTCAGCTGCTGGTGAGGATGGAGACAGGAACGTCAACTGGGGTCCCAGCTCCAGACATTGCCCAAATTTCCCAGCAGTGCCTAGGAATCTAGGAATTGTACTGCCTGGGGTGAATGAACTGGCTGGGCTATTGGTTGCATCATAGTTCTGCTGCTGGCAAGCTGAATTACAATGTGTGATTGCTAATAAAGGTCCTAACCTTAAAAGAACAACGAGCTTTATTTAACAAGAAAAGCAGGCTGACTCACCTACCTCAACCCCAGCCACCCCAGATGGACTCTTTAAAGGAAAACCGGAGACAAACCTGAACAAGCTGCTCCAGCTTGAGGCCAGACAGGTCCCAGGCTCCTCCGAACACAGTGGCAGGGGTCACTTGCCTATGGCTACACTATGGGCAAGTATCTTCACTACATCCTGCCGTATGCCTGAGGTCTGATCAGCCCAATGTAAACACAATCAGCAGCAGGTCCTGGAACCCTAGATCCCTTCACTTACCCGAGGAGCCCCAGAATACTAGGCCTGAGGCTCAGGCTGCACTATGCCCTGTACCATGAAGAGAAGAGCTATTCTCATGAGGGAAGGAGCCGGCACCCAGCCCTCATCCTCCCACGACCTCCCCTCAACATTTCCATACTCCCAGGAGGCCTCCCTGGTCTACCTCAGACCCCTCCATGCTGAAAAAGCTGCCCTGAGTTTGGTCCTATGGCACCTGCTTTGGTCAACACAGGCAACAGCTACTGGTGGACCACTTACTGGGCTCCAGGGTCTATCCTGCTCCATTCTAAAAGACCTACTTTCTGCGAACCCCAATGCACATAGATACTCAGAAAAATAATGTGCTTTTTACCTTTGTCCCCCCAAAATAAAGAAAACACTTCTTTTAGTGGGTGGGTGGACTACTCTCAAGACTGAGGGCAAAAATCACATTTCCCATCCCTACACACAAGATTACTGACCTATTTTTATTCGGGTAACTTGGGGAGCGCTTTCAACTAAAACGCATTAAATTCAGTCCATCATTAAGAGGTTTTCCAACCCTGACCCATTTCAACCGCCTTGGAACCGAGCATCAGCCAAAACCCCCTTGACGAGGCTGCACCCTCTTCAACATCAGACACCTCAGAAGATGCCAGAAAATGGAAACTTCTGGAGAAATTACAGGATGACCAAATGCTATTATTATGTATTATTTTCAGTAAGAGAAACGATGTCGTGGAAAATTCTTCATAATACTGAAAAGGGCTCACACTATGGAAATTGAAAAGCTCTGTGAAATAAGCCCCCAAGGGGTGTGTGTGTGTGTGTGTGTGTGTGTGTACAGGTAGAGAAAAGTCTGACTGTCACTCTCTAAAATGACGACAGTTTCCTGTTTTGTGCGACAAATGATTTTTAAATTATGTGCTATGATACACACAAGCCTTCCTGATTGGAAATTGTTGTATTTTGAAATTTAGAAAGATTTACATGCATGTCAATGTGCAGAGTCAGTTCAGTTACTTGGGTGCTCCCAGGTAAGCTCCCTGAGGGTTCTGTGAGGCATGGGAGACCTCTGTGCCCCTCCAAAATGGTCTCTGTTAGTAAACAGACAGCCATGTGAGAGTTTTCACATAGTTCTCTTCTCCAGAAATGTTGTCCTGCCACAACTGAGCAATTCTCTCAACTTCCACAGCATCAATGAAGCAGCCATCAGCCCCATCAGAATCTTACCATTGGCACAGACAGGGAAAACATTTCATTACAGCAACTGAACTTCAATAGAGTAAGAAAGAAGGGAAGGTCCTGAAAGAGTATGGTTTTGAGGAAGCCAAGACCTGGATTCCAAATCATCATTGGTTCAGACCAGACTTAGAGCAATTTGCATCAAATATTCATGGTGTCACTGACCACCCCCAAACCTCCACCCTGCTCTATAAAGATAATAAAGTTGGCCCACCCTGCTCCACAGGGCTGACTCCACCAAACAATGAGATTATGATGCCCCAGCATCTATGCTATGCTAGTGTCATTGTTGATAACAGTGCCAAGAACAGAGTCATATCTGAATGTGTCTCAGGGCTCATTAAATTAGCAACAGCTGTGACATGCGACAAACATTTCTGTTTTTAAGGAAAAAGAACAGCATTATCAGAGCACTGTACAGAATCTGTCCACTGATTCTGAACCTTATTAAAAATGACAGAGTCCAGCCAAAGAGAAGCCTAAAGTCTCACTTGGTAAAGGTAGGCATCAAGCTGTTAAAAAATCATCAACTTGGAACCACATGAATTTAAAAGGCAGGAAGAAAATGAAGAAATACAGCCACATCTTCCTGCTGGAAAGTCAGACCGCTTTGCTGGAAGTGCCCAAGACCCCTGAAGGCGAATGCGAACAGGAAATTAAACCAGGGGCAGAGTCACCCTCGGCTACAGCTCTCCCCTCTCTCTGCTGCAGCAAGGTATATGAGGCCAGGTGCACTGCATACCTGGAACCGGCTTTAAAGTTTTTCATCAGACTTCTGACTTCTGTGGATGCAGCAGAGAGCTGGGAAGAGGAAGCAAGACCCCTTCCATTACTGCAGCACTGACCAGGCTGCCGGCTGCAACATGCCTCTATTGCCAGATGACAGGTGCAGGTTCCAGGGTCTCCCACCACGTGTCACAGAGGCCACAGGCCCTGCCTCTTGATGAGTGGAAGCAGCTTAACTTGCCGGTGGGGTACCTGGCCTCACTGCGGTGGGAAGGATAGGTCTGAGAGCCAGGCCTCCCAGGCTGCAGCAGGGCCCTGATCCTCCCCTACAATGAACAATTCACCTACACACAGATTGGTGGTGGGCCAGTCAGCCAGCCTGCCTGGGATGTGGTTCAAATCCATGCTGACGCCAAATGCCCAGCGTGACAGCAACACAACGTCCACCTTCTGCACCTAACTGGCCAAGTGGACATGTTAGGCTAGTTGAGACTGCGCAGTGAAAAAACAAAGCCTTCCTGTGGGCAAGGCTCTCTCACCCTGGTTGGGCGATGCCCACACCTGCTTTTAGGCATTCTCTGGTCATCCTTGACTGGACCCAGCATTCCTCAGTAGAGTTCTCCCCAGCCACTGGGCAGGACTCTATTAGGGACCAGCCTTTACCATCACTGCTCAAAAGAAGGTAACCACATTATCCCCGTGCATTGCCACCTGCTCCCCCAGGTCAGTCCTCACAGGACCAAATCAACAAAGCAAGGAAAACAATCCCGGAGGGAGCTCCAGAGCAGAAAAATGGGAGGCCCTGGTAGTCCAAGGAGAACACAGGCCCAAGAAAGGCAGCGGCACTGTCTCAGCGCTCCCGCAGGGATGCAGCTCTGCCGGCAAGCAGGAGAAGAGTTCCGCCCAGCCCCAACATCGTCCTTCGATATCCCTCACTTGGATGGCCTCAGGCTGCCACGGGTGTGAAAGTGGGACCTTTCCGCTGGGGACACCCTGTTCCTCTACTAGAGCTCTTTTAACTGAAGCTGGAACTCGAAACATAACATGTGCACGGGGCAGGAGACAGGGACTGTGCACCTGAACAAGATGCTGTCAGCAGCCTGGTCTGGCTCTCTGCACAGCCTGAGGCCAGCGAAGCCTGTGCCCATCAGGTCAAAGGTATTCGGGGGCAAAACCGCAGCGCCCTAGCACGCTGGCCAGAGCAGCACTTCTAGTAGCAGCGCCTCTCAACACATGGTCAGCGTCCAGCAAGAGCTTGGCCTGGTAACCTGTCACGGGTCAGGTGGCGCCACTCCCAACCAACTGCCCCCAGGCGTCGATCCAGCCAGGACACTCAGGCGACTTTCCCCAGGAGAGACTATTGTCCATTGACGCCAACGACCTGTCTTCTCTGGCAAGCTCGCGGCTTGCCCCGCCTGGCAGGACAGGAAGCAGCACCGCAGTGCTCCCTCCCCTGGCGGGGCAGCCGCGTGCCTCGGCCCGGCGCGTGTGTACACACGCACGCACACGCGCGCGTACACCCCGCCGCGCCGGGGTCGCCCTCTCCCCCGCGCTCTCCGCCAACTCCAGGCGGCCTGGCCCTCACCTTCGATGGCGATGACGTGCTCCCGGATCTGGTTCTGCAGTACCGGCTCCTCCACGCGCTCCAGCAGCTCGTAGATGGAGTAGATGTTGGGGTGGACCGATTCGAAACGCTGTATCTCGGCCCGGATGGCAGCCGAGTTGGCCAGCTGCTGCTGGTAGTTCATGGTGCAGGCGCCGCTCCCGGAGCCGCGCACCCCCCGCCGCCGCCGCCGCCGCCTCGCGCCCCGGGGCCCCGCAGCCCCCGGGGAGCCCGGCCCGCTCGCGGCGGCCGGAGGAGGCTCGAGAAGAAAGGCGCGGGCGGAGCAGGCGTGGGGCCGGCGCCGGGCTCAGTTCATGGCCCGGACGCGCGCTGGCGAACGAGCGGACCCCGGGCCCCGGGTCAGCGGGCCGTCCGCGGGGAGTGCGCCCCCATGGAGCGCGCCGCGGCGGGCGCGGCCGGCCCCGAAGGAGGCTCGCGCGCCTTCCTGACCCGAGCTAGGCGCTGCCCCGCCGGGCAGCCATTAACGCCGCGCGGCCGCCGGCCAACCAGGGCCCCAGCGCCGAGCCCGCCGTGCGCCGCGCGCCGAGCCGGGTCCGAGCCGCAGGCGCCGCGCAAGCCAGCCGCGGAGCCCGCTCGCAGCGCCGCCCGCCGCCCGGCCGGCCCCTCGCTCCCTCCCTCCGCACGCAGGGCCCCGGCCCACGTCGGCCCCGCCCCCGCCCGCCCGCACGCTCCGCCCGCCCCCCGCCCTCGGCCGCCGCCGCCGCTGCGTGCTCCGCGGAGCTTCCCAGCGCGCCGGATCCCGGGGAATTGCGCCGGCCCGCCCCGCGCCGCCGCGCCGCCTCTGGGCTTCCTGGGACTTGTAGTCCGCGCCCGGGCCCGCGCGCAAAGCGCCGCTCGCCGCTGGCGCAGGGGCGTGCGGGAGGGCCGAGGCTGAGGCGCGGGTGCCGGCCTCCCGGACCCGGCGAGGCGCTCTGCTGCCTGGCTCCCCTCGGCGTCCCCGAGCTGCCCGCGCCGACCCCGCGCCTCGGCTCCGGGACCCCCCCGCGCTTTTGTTTCCGAGCGCCTGGCCAGAGGCACCTCCGCGGCGCCCCGTCGGTTGGTGGCCTCGCTCCCCGGGTTCTGGACTTTCTGCCTTGCTTTTGTCGATGCGGCCCGAGTGCATCCCCTTAGTGAGTTCTCTTCCCGAAGACCAGGGCTTTTATGAGCCCAATCACTGTAGGAGTCCGGTCTCCACCGGTAGACCGAAGTTTTCGGGGGTGTGAGGCATGGCGAGATATCACCGAGGCGTCCCCAGAATCCTTTTCTTCTGTTTCTGTTTTTTGTTGTTGTTGTTGTTGTTTTAACTTTAGCTGTCTGTGTCGCGCTATGCGAGATGTCCCAACCCCTGTCCTCTGACCCCACCCTACCCTCCTGTAAACTAAACCAGAGGCTGTGCAGGGCTTGGACTGCAATGCATCCTGATGTCCTGGTGTGGGGAGGGCTCTACCCACCGGCTTGAAGAAAATGCAGTTGTTAGAGTTTTGCTGGAGCAATGGGCCCCGTTTCGGTTGTTCTGAAACTCAAATCAAACTGGGCCAGCCCTGCAAGTAGCCCCTGAAACCTTTCCTGATCCCCAAGCAGGCTGTGATGTCCATCTCACTTTGATATCCAGTCTCTTGGGTTCCCAGGATTTCCCAAAGGAGTGCACTGACTGTTTTTTTAGCATTCCAGGCCTTACAGTTGTCCTTATCCTTAACACTGGGTGGGTCCATCTGTGATACACCTCTAACTACGCACTTAGAAGGAATAGTAATAACAAACATGCTGTGTCCTCGTGTTACTGTTAGGAGCAATTGATGGCTTCTCTACCTTAAAACCCCTTCCCCACGCGACTGGGACGAGATCTCACCAGGCCTTCTGTGGTTGCTTTTTATTTCCCTACCCGCAAAAGACCCGGAAACACCGTAAGCTCCTTTCTAATTATCTGAGCTTCTCTTACAGCTTAGCTCACCATACACAGGTCAGTCATTCTCAAGCCTAGACCTCTCCTCTGAATAACAAAGCCATGTCCACCTGCCTCATCTTCTCTTAAATGACTCGACTCAGCTTGTCTCAAGCTCGAACTGAACTCCTGCTATCCCTTTCCCTACTCCTGAAAATCTCTGTCCCAGTACTGGGCGATTCCATTCACCAGGATTAAAAACTTGGTGGTATCCCTCTTGGCTCTCCTCTTCTATCTTAAAGTGTCAGCTCCACCTTCAAAACACCCAGAATCCCAAAATTCCTCCCCACCCTCCACAGGTTATGATCATCCAGCCCTGGATTTATACTAAATGGTTGGTCAATCAGTTATCTCCTTGCTTCCTGCCAATTCCCTTACCATCTCAAGAAGGCAACCTGTTAAAGCTGGACATCCTATGCCTCTGTTTACAATCTCCCCAACAGTGCCCACCCCAGTCTGGCCTCCCAGGTCCTCGAGGCTCAGGTGTCTATCCAAAGTGGGGCAGACCCCCAATTTTCTCCCTTCCTGGGACCTAACAAATTGGCCTACCATATTGTCTAGCAGCCTAGAGGAGACCTGAGACTCCTGGATTAGAAACAAAGGACTCATTGTTCCTAACAGCAGCAGTCACCAGAGGACCAGCACTTTGGGTACCAGTTCCTGAGATCCAGGTCTCCCAGCACGACCTAGGGGCCAGCTGAAGAGGAGAGGAAGGCTGAATGTAGAGCTCTTAGTTCTCGCAGGGACAGCAGTGTGCCTGCCCTTGTCTCTCAAGAGAGGGAGGCACTGTCTTTAGGACTGTGAACAGGAGACGCCATCCTTGTCTCCCAAAATTACTTGGTCTTCTGCATCCTTGGCAAGGCAGCTCATGGGTGTGCAGAAGCAGCACACATCATTGAAGGGTCCCCAAGGGCGCCCTGACACCTTCATCTGTCAGCTGCGGCTACCATGACAAAGGGCATGGTGTCTGTGATATAAACAACAGAGACTTGTTTCCTGGACATCCTGCAGGCTCAAAGTCCCAAATCAAGGCTGGTGAGATTGGATCCTCCCCTAGTTCCCTTCCCTTGACTTGCAAATGGCTGTTTTCTTTTTTTCTTTTTCTTTTTTTTTTTTTTTTTGGTACGAGGGATTGAACTCATGATTTAGTGCTTACCAGTCTGACGCATTCACCGCTGAGCTAAATCCCCAGCCCTAAATGGCTGTTTTCTTGATGTATCTTCACATGTTTGTCTCTGTGTCTGTGTCCTAATTGCCTCTTTTCATGTTGGCTTGGCCCCCCCAGTGACCTTGTTTTACTTTCATTACCGTCTGCAGTCCCACTGTGATGTTGCTGTGTGAGTTTTGGGGCACACAGTTCACCACAACAGGACCTGTCTTCGTCAAGCAGCTCTGCTTCCAGTGCATCTTGTCTTTTGTGGCGTCACTGACCAGCTCAAGGCTCCCCATGTACACATGTCAGGGACAGTAAATGGGATTCCTCTGTGAGGATGGCCCCTCCCTCCCCAGCACCCTTCCTCAGCCCCATCACTGCTTCCTGTTTCACCCTTAAGCCACCTGCTCAGCGAGACCTTCTTTGTGCCTTATCTGAAGTCGCATCCCATCTCACTTCTTACTGTGGTAGGAAAAACAGTGGTCCCTAAAGACACACTCATCTCATTGCCTGTGAAGTGCAAATGGGTCACCTGAAATGCACAAGGGTCCCTGTAGCTGTGACTGCATTAAGGGTCTTGGGACAGAGGAGATCATGGACAAGTCCAATATCATGGCAGGAGTCAGAGTCAGACAAGGAGATGTGATGGTAGATGCAAGGTGCAGGGCAGAGAAACTGATTGCACAATACTGCTGTGCCAGCTTTGAAGATGGACCAAGGGGCCACGAGCCAGGGAGTGCAGGTGGTCTCTGAAACCAGAAAAGAAAGAATCTGTTCTGTCCTGGAAGTTCCAGAAAGAGTACAACTGTGTGGACCTGTGTTGGGCTTCTGACCTCCAGAACAACATAATAAACTCAGGTTGTTTAAACCACTGGAACTTGTGCAAATTTTCTACAATAGGAAACTAGTTTGCTTCCTTAATTTTTTTTTCTTAGCACTTATCCATGTCTAAATGGCTTTTTGCTTATCTTGGATACATCCCTACTGCCCACTAGAACATAAGTTCCCCATTGGCCAGGGGCTTGTCTGCTTCATTCTCCATTTGATTCTCAACCCCAATAGCATAACAGGTACATGATAAATGTTTGCCAAACTAGTGGCTTCCCTGTTAAACTCTTAATTGACACATAACACAAGGACCACAGTGCATTTGTGAATGCAGAGACTTCTCTCCATCTATAGAGCTCCCCTCTCTGCATATCAGGCACATAGTAGGTGCTCACTAAAACCTAGCTGAATTGAAGCAGAAGGTGCACAGGACTGGTTCTTAAAGGCTCTATGTCTTTTTTTTTTTCATTTTTAATTCAATGTTTAGGGTTCCAATGATTATCTTCCTGGTTAGCGAGCAAAACAAGCAGTAGTATTACTTAACTTAAGATGGCTTTTTAAAAGATTTTCATATTTATTAAAATTAATGGAATATATAAATTGAGCATCACTAATCCAAAAATCCAATACCTGAAATTCTCCAAAGTCCAAAACTTTTTGAGCATCAATATTGAGACCACAAGTGGAAAATTCCACACCATGAAACTTTAGTTTCATGTACAAAATTATTAAAAGTGTTGCATAAAGTTACCTTCAGGCTATGGGTGTGAGCTTTATATGAAACATAAGTGAATTTTATGTTTAAACTTGGATTCCAACCTCAAAATTTCTCATTTATGTATGTACAAACATTCCAGAATCTCCCCACCTAAAAATCTGAAACAAAATACTTCTGGTCCACTTGGCTTAAGGAAACTCTACCTGTATAGCTTTTATCAAGATTTTTAAACTAGCCAAGTGTGGTGGCTCACACCTGTAATCCTAACACTTGGGAGGCTGAGGCAGGAGTTCAAGATCAGCCGAGGCTACAAAGTGACCTCAAGGCCAACATGAAGTAAATAGCAAGACCCTGTCTCAAAAAAGACAAAAAAAAAAAGAAAAAAAGATTTTTAAACTCAGGCTGGGGATATAGCTCACACAGCACCTGCCTAACAAGCATGAGATTATGAGTTCGATCCCCAGTATCAAAGGGAAAAAAGATTTTCAAAATCTCATCAAAAATGCAAATAATTTCTAATTGAAATCCAGGTTTATCTTCCCAAAATAAAGGTCCCAAAGATGCCCTTGAAAATTCACAGAAAGCGTTAGATGGTGACAGGAAATTGGATGCAGGTACATTAGGGTTCATAAAAGATGGGTACAAGCACAAACGGAACACTGCATGTTACTGTTCGGGAAAGTTTCTCTGTCCTAGTCATCCACTCATCATCAGCTCCTGTCTGACCTTTGTTTCGGGACCCAGCTTCTACCTTTGTCCTTTCGCGTCTCTTTCCTAAGAACAGTTATAGCTCTTGCAGTCTCAGCCCTCTTCAATTTCCAGGGAGAAATCTGCTCCATACCATGCTACTTTGTAATAATCCTTTCTTGATAAAGAAGCTCACGGGTTTAAAAAAAAAATCCTCCATCATATTTTCCCTAAATTAAAGGATGGTCCTCAGACCTGAACTCTGTTGGTCACGATTCTTATTGGGTTGAGAAATCAATTTACCAATAAAGCAATTGGACAGGACTAGACAGCACAGGACAGGCGAGGGTGAGAGATCAGGTGGCAATTTTTTTGTTTCGAGAGTGAAAGCTTCGTGCCTGAGGGAAGACGGGAAGTCCTGGTTCAGTCATGCTCAGCGCGCCTGCTCCCTGCCTGCTGGCTGAGCCTTTGTGGACTCTACCCTTCCAAGGGGCCCACCCGAGTCACATCAGCTGCCTGTTGCTGCCCTTGGATCTGGATGATGACATCTGAAATGGGTCCCCTAGGCTGAAAGCAGGCACCTTTCTTTCTCGAGGCTCCAAGGGGGCCCCTGTGCCCTGCTTTTCCAGCACCTGCGCTTCCTGGTTCAGGGGCCTCTTTCCAGCCTGGCAACGTCGGAGCAGCTGCACATCTCTCCCAAACCTCCCACTTGTCTCTTCGTGCCTATACCAGGAGCCCCGACCCCTTCCGATATCTCTCCATCAACTCAAGGCTAAATTTAATGACATTTGCAAAGTTCCTTCTGCCTTCTTGGGAGAGTTTCCATAAGTTCTGAGCATCAGGTCAGCGACCCCTTAGGGAACATTTCTCTGCCTCCCACCACACTGAGAATAAACAGAAATACACACATGGGCTTCGTATGGTTCACTTAACTACATCGCAAGACATTCCATGGCTATAGCCACACCGATAAGTATTGACAAGCTAATAAAAAAGCCTGTCTATAGAAAATCCTAGCACTATGAGCTTTCCTCATTTTCATTTAAAGCACACGATTTACTTTAATGTGTTAAAATTCATTCAATAAAATCCAGAGGATTAGGAGGGAAACCAGTTACACTGAAATGACGTTATCAATATGTTTTGTAGTTTATGATTCAGGGATAGATGTGCTTCTTTATTAACATATTAATTAACAAGACATAGCAGCTGTCTACCATCTTCCATGACTTTCAATCACAGAGAAGCTAAAAATGCTTTGAAGATTTCCACAGTTCTTAACTGTGATGGGCGAACATCTTATTTCTCTATGGACAAAGGTGCGGGTGTGGGTCTAGACTTGTGTGAGCGGTGGCCTGTGTTCTCACTGCAAGGAGCAACTGCCTTTCAGCTGGACATGGATGCAGTCAGAGAGGGCAATCTACACATTTCAGAAGCATTAAGTACGTTCCTGTTGTCACTCACCAACCCTAGAATTCTTTCACCACCCTGCAGAATGGAAACTCTCTATACCTTAAACACCACTCTGGTCCCTGCTGTCCCCAGTCCTGGCCCCCAGCATTTGACTCTGTTCCTGTGAACCTATTGGACGCACCTCGCGAAAGTGGAGTCTTGTGGTATTTGTCCGCGTGTTTGGCTCCCTTTGCTTAGTTTCAGGTCTCCGGGCTCCTGTGTGCTGTAGCATGCACCAGCTTTTTGAAGGCTCGCTAATATCCCATGATACAGAGATGCCACATTGTATTTATTTATTGTCTGCTAAAGGTTCAAGGGCACCTCCAGCCTTTGCTTGTTGTAAGTAATCCTGCTATGAACGTGGGTGTCCACAGGTCTCTTGAAGCTCACATCTGCACAGTTCGGTCAGACACAGGCCAGGGTGACAGGGCCTGAGATTTATGCCCAGAGAAGTTGAAGGATGAATTCTCAGTAAAAGAGGGCTGGTTGTGGTAGGTGGTGGGTGTCTGCAATCGCAGAACTCTGGGAAGATGAAGCAGGAGAACTGAAATTTTGTGGCAATTTAGCAAGACTTTGTCTCAAAATTTAAAAAATAAAATAAAAATGTCTGGCAATGCGGCTTAATGCAAAGGTCTTAATTCTCAGTGCTAAAAAGAAAAGCAGCTGGGTGTGTGACACATGCCTGGAATCCCAGCACGTAGAAGGTGAAGCGGAAGGATCGCTGTGAGTTTGAGGCCAGCCTGGTTACATAGTGAGTTCAAGGCCAGCCTGAACTACATAGTGAGACCCTGTCTCAAAAAGACTAAAAGAGAAAAGGACAGAAAGGGCACTGTGAAACGGACCTCAGCATCTCTTTTTTTTTGGTCTTTTTCGTTTTTATCGGTACCAGGGATTGAACTCATGACTGTCTGCTTGCAAGGCAGGTGCGTATGCCACTGAGATAAATCCCCAGCCCCGTGGACCTCAGCATCTCTTCCCCGGATCGTGAGGGAACTGGCCCCCAAGGGGAAGTGGCTCACATGATCTCCCACTGCTCCCAGGAAGCAGAGGAGCCTGGGAACCCACCCGAAGCTGGGCCAGCAGGGGTGGAAACCAACTGGCACCAGAGAACAGAGGACAGCCCTGTGACAAGGAAGAACAAGGTTCCGGGAACAAACCCTGCTGCTGAGTGGAAGCCCAGCCCTGCAAGATGCATTTCCCTCTGAAGTTTCCATGGAACCAGCTGCTGCCACCCTTTCTATGTCCAAAAGAGGGTGATAGGCAAAGCTGCTTGATTCTTCAAACAGCTGCCCCGAGCCACCTTCTGCACGTATCATGAAAACCCAGGGCTTGTTGCTGTCGGTTACCGGGGTACTAATACTCAGCTATTATTTGCACACCCACCTCTGATCTTCAGTGTTGAAAGTTAGTATTGATAGAGACACACGTACTAAAACAGTCATGCAAATCATTTCCTCGGCGTGCAAAGTGCAAGATTCATGATAATTCTCAGCAATGCATTCTTTTCCCATAAAATGGAAGATTAACTTGGTTACACAAATTCTGCGAACTGATTAAAACACTGGTTTTATATACATAGATTTGGCTGCTGAACAAATTAGACACTGAGAAATCAGATGCAAATGAGTAGTTTACAGACGCTTCTGAAATTATATAATCGTCTCCCAGATCACGTGAAGACCAGGCAACAGCTTTAGAGAATGGATCTATTGAGGCAGCTCAAAGGAGGATTTCTGTAATGTTTATCAACTTTATTTTCCTCTCAGTGTTTGCCATCTATTTTTGTGAGCATCTCTGTAATTTAGCCTTTGTGTGTTTTATAGATTGGCTACTACTGTATCTTTGGGGCTTGTTGGATGGGAGGATTTACTACGTTTGGCAAACTTTCTTTTTGATGTATCCTCTGAATGGAGAAGATGCAAAATGATAACCAAAAAAGATTACTCTTCTGTTCTTCAATTTTTATTTGGCAAAAAATAGATTTCAATTGTAGTTTCTGAATATAGAAGCAGTACAAATATTTACCAAACTGCCGTTGCATACTACACTAGGCTCCTTCTCTCATCATCACGTAATCTTCTGAGACTCCGTGTGTGGGCTTTTACTGTCCATGCCGGGGCCAGGCTACATGGACTCACCCAAGGCCACAGCCAGAAACCATTCACCATGAATTGCAAACCTAGAGGTTGTACTGTTAGGGGTCATTTCTACAGTATGTTACCAGAGAAGTTTCCTCTGATCATGTCTAAGAATTGAAAACCCAGTTTTCTGAGTGGGACTGCCCAGGCCTTCCTCCCAGTCCCAGTTAATGTTAGAAACTCAGCAATGTATTCATACACAATGAGTACTGCTCTGCATAAGGAAAGACAAGCTTCTATTGGATGTACCTTGAGATGCAATGAGAAGTGAAATAAAACAGACATAGAAGCTCAGATGTTCCATGGTTTCTCCTTTATGGGTGACCCAAAGTTTAGACAGTGGGAAGCAGGGAGCTACATCTTTCTCAAATGGGAAGGGAAACATCAAATGGACAAAGAAGGTGGGGTGGAGAAGGGTGTGTAAAGGAATTAGGATGTGTTATGTGGTGTGCCAACTTCACATGAGCAGGGCAAACACTGGACAGCAAACATGGACTAATTAAAATTAGAAATAAAGTGATCTGTTTGTACTTTCGGTTTCTCATATAGGAAAAACCTTGTGGTGTTTAAAGAATAAAAATGTCAACGGGATATCCAATCAGCATGACCAAAGGGACTTCATGTGACGTGGAAGATGGGCCTATCCTAGATCGTATCTAGATTGATATGCAGGGTCCCTGTGCGACTTAGAATTCATACAGCCCTAGACTCTGTGTTCCCAAAAGGCCATGTTCTTTCCATCTGGCTCCACATGATCACCCAGATGTAAGTATGCACAGCAGAGGTCCCTCCACACATGCCCCATAGGACATGCCACCACACTGTCACACTGTCACACCCAGGTGAGCTGACATAGCTTATGTGGTGTCCGAGAGGGGCTGGTTCCAAGAACAACAAAACTCCTGATGTTCCAATGCTTTATGTAGAAGGGTGTGGCGTTTGCATGTAACCCATGAATGCCCTCCCATACACATTCAGGCATCTCTAGGTTGTTTATGATATTAACACAACATAAACACCATGTACATAGCTTTATTTTACTGTATCACTGGAGAAGAGTGACCAGATGAACGACATATTTGGCACAGTGGCAACCATTATCCATTAACTACACAGCCCGAGACCAAGACGCCAGGCAAGCAGTGCTCAAAGGCTGCAGGCTGGAGAGGCTACCTGGGTCCAGCCTGCACCGCAGTCCACTCACCTGGCTTCAGGGCACTGCTTAGCATGCGGCAACCTCGTTTTGCTTTCTGGAATTTTTAAAAATGTACGTTTGGACCATGATTGGTTGAATCTGCAGATGCAGAACTCATGGAGATGTTTTTCTAGCCATGGGGTGCCATTTTGTCTCCTCCCGGGTGTTGTTCACTCAGGGCATTTCAGCTGTACCAGTCACAGGAGGAGACACAGCCTGGCTGGCGTGGGCAGAAGGCACTGGAGAAAGAGACAGACACCCCTTTGTCTTCTTCTCGACTCCTCCCTGCAGTTCTAGTTTCCTTCGCTCCACCAAGAGCTCCCTGTCCCTTCAGCCTCCTGGCCAGCAAAGTCCAAGCCCCTTCCCTCCAGTCTCTGTCCAGCAATGTCCCAACCCCTGCAGACAGGCGTGTTTTGTGTGCTTGCAGGCTGTTGCTCTAAGGAGTCACTGAGCCCTTTTATATTTTTTATTTTAAGACAGTGTTTAAACTAAGTTCCTCAGGCAGGGCTGGAACTTCTGATCTTCCTGCCTCAGCCTCCCAGAGCACTGGGATTACAAGTGTGTACCACTGTGCCCAGCTTGTTCTAAATTTCTCTCTAGAGTGAAGTGTAGAGCTTAGTGGTAGGGTGTTTGTCTAGCATGCATGAAGCTCTGGCTTCTGTCTTTTTGGAAAAAAAAAAGAAACAAACAAAACACAACAAATATCTCTCTAAAATTCTGTAGCTCACAGCCCTGTTAAAGGAATCCCACTGCATGTCTGAAAGCTGAGGTAGTTTCTCGAAGCTTCTTACAAAAGAACACACTCCATTTCTTTCCTGGAAAAGGCATTTCTCTGGGACCAAAGGTCTTGAATGTGCCCTTTCAAGTCATGTTGTCTGACTGGCTACTAGCACAAGAAAGTCACTCTCAGATTTAGGGGGTCAGATGTCCTCACAGGGATGAGGTGGATATTCCAGTCACTTCTCTGCCATGTGGTCCTTGAGCCCTGGCAAGGTCACACACTTTCCTCCTTGCCAGTAGCCTGGACCATGACATGGGCACACTCTCCACCCAACTGCCCATCTTGGATGTGATGTTTAGTTCAGCCAGCCTGAAGGGTGGAGAAACCCAGCACAGAGTGCCAGAGTGGCTGCTCCTGTACTTCCCCCAAATGACTCTTTTGTGTTTGTGGGGAACTGGAGGCTCCCGGCCAGTCTCAAGTCACCCACAGGTCGAAGGCAGTGGCAGGACCAGGGACTTCTACAGGGAAGCTCTAAATCTCACCACATGCAGAATGGTGCACCTGCTCACCCTCTGGACTCAAGTTCTGGCTCTGCCATGATTAGCTGTGTGAGGAGGGGGTGATCTGGTTCTGTTTCCAGGAACTGGTCCACCCACAATCTGACCGGCAGCCATTGTCACTTTGATCTACATGTGTGAAATTTTCATGTTTGATGTCCTTTGAAATTGTTTCTCAAACACCAAGTACATCCAGCTGAACTGGGTTAACTCTGTGCTCTGAAATCTTATTTTCTTTTATCAAGATATTCACAAGATATTTGCAGCCTATGTCGAGGTAGGTGGAAAAATGGGAACCGTCAGCCAAAGGACACATGTCATTGAGCATATGCTCTTTGAACAGTGGTGTACTACAGACTCTGGGCACCATCGTATGAGACATGGAAAGAGTTACTCTTTTCTCAGAGCTGCCAGAGTAGACAGAGAGCAAGTTAATACTTTCTCATTACTAATTAACTCACTTCAAGGGTCACCCGAGTGGACTTAAGTCACACTTTCTGTTGTAGTCACACTTAGATGCATATAGTCCAAAGACCTGAGCCAGCTCTTCCCTCTCCTGGCTCCTAGATTTATGCACTTAATACTCCTGTGGCACTTTTCTTCATTTTATGAGATGAGCTGAATGAAGCCTGAGAGAGAGAGAGAGAGAGAGAGAGAGAGAGAGAGAGAGACAGACAGACAGAGATAGAGAGACAGAGACAGAGAGAGCAAGCCACCAACTAGAAATTGGTCAAGCTTTGGCATATGACAAAGATGTTTGTTTGTTTGGAAGAGAGAATGAGTGTTTGCATGATAGAACTGAAAGCCTTGGATAATTTTTAAAAGGGTTTTCAGGCTCTGTATGAAGACATGAGGAGAGGGTAGGAGACCTGTAATGTGCAGCCAGCTCTAAAACTAGAAAAAGAAACAATATGACGAATGGGAAATTTTCATTAAATTTTACTACCCGGCTTATGATCCTTTAAAAAAAATATGGCATTCTTCTCTTTCCGTGGAAAATCAGTGACATCTACATTCCTTGCACATATGTTAGACCTGGTGTAGATTTTGTTTTGGATGGAAGGAAGGGAGTGAGGAGCAACCTTGGTGTGATCCAGCTGCCCACAGGCACAGGCGGATGGTCTGGACAGGAGCACTGGTGTTGGCCTCACTGAGCTTGCTGGAGCTGCTTTCATGTGGGGTCCCTGCAAGAATTCCTGTGGCCAATCGTGGACCCAGCCTGGGCTGCCCAGTGCGGCCGAGAATGAGGCATGGGCAGGGATACATGCACAGACATGTTTCGCTTTGAAGTGAGTCTCCTTTGCTAGAAATGAGCTGGTTGGTGATGGCAACAGGAGGGCTGAGGACAGACATGGAGGGAAGTTTGGGACTAGCAATGCCTTGCAGACTGACTTTGTGAAGCTGACTCCTCTGAGCTTGGCCTTGGCGATTGCATCAATGGTGTCTAAGGGGCAGCAGGTGTCAGGAAAGCAGCAATGCTGCTCTTCAAGAGAAGCAAGCAGCCCACCTTCATAATCCCAGAGCAGCTCAGCAGGTGCTGGTAATGGTCTCAGGTCAACCTAAGATCCAAACAGACTATAGGTAGCAATATTCTGACAGGTGACACTGAGTGGCCTACTGAAGGCTTGCCTGTAACCATGTTGTTTCCGATCTACTTCAGCTTGGGGCATATGCAGTGACCATGTGCTTCAAACCAGGTGAGACTCAGTCATCCGGTCTCCATGTGGAAGCCTGGCCTTTCCTGGCCATAGTTTTGTTGACTTTCTCCCAACTCTGTTAAAGGTGCAGGGCTCATGTTCCTTCTGCAAGTGACACCCCAGCTTTTCTGCAGATTAGGAACTGGCATGACAGGGTCGTCCTTGAGTGGAGCCAGGCTCAGAGTGGACCAGGAGCTTCCTTTGGGCACAGGGTTATTGTTGTGGACTGTATTATGTCCCTCCTCAAATTTGAATGTCAAAGTCCTAACTAATCCTCTGTGTCACACTGTTTGGTTTTGGGCTTTTAGGTGGTATTTAAGGTTAAAAGAAGTTATGACACGATGTGCTCAAGATTGACTGGGGTCCTGATCTCTGCAGCACAGACCCCAAAAGGCCATGTGAATACATAGCAGAAAGACAGCCACTTACAAGCTAAGGAAAGACCTGATCACACTGGCACCTTGAGCTTGGTTTTGCAGCTTTTAGAACTACAAGGAGAAAATTTCCGATTTTTAAGGTTCTACACCTGTGGTGTTTTGTTACAGCAACCTGAGTTAAGATGGCCTTCCTGGCTCCATCCTTCTCTAAGCCTGTCTCCCCAGGAGCTCACAGGCATTAAGCACAACTGTAACTGGCCCAGTAAATGTGGCAGCGATGTGTTGTGAAAATGCTGGTGACTTTGGCTTTGTGATTCCAGTCCTGAGAATTTTTAGGACACCATTTAATAGAAGGAAATGACAGCAGACATCAAAGATACTTATTGGAGAATATGTCTAAGAGTCTCTGGTATGGAGCCAAACTACAAGAAGAAATAGTGCATCAGTGTGAGGAAACTGGTGTGGTAAAACTGTGAATAGGAGAGTTATGTGGAGATTTGGAAAATGCAATTGGTGTTGCGTGATTTTAAAAGGCAAAGGTGTTATCTTTTGTGAAGAGTTTGGTTCGAAACATACAAAACATGTACCCCTGTAAAGGAAGACTGGGAGAGAGTATGTCATAATAAAAGTAATTAATTCAGGGTGGTGGGATGTTAGGGAATTTCAAGCATTTCCACTTATCATTGAAGTTGCTATTATTTATGCAAAGAACAAAACAAGGGCTATGCTGGCTGCATGGTCCTCAGCAGCAGTGTCTCTCCAGCGTGTCTGTCTGCTCCAGGCTGGCTCCAGACCCATGCGATGCCTTCAGTGCTGCTGTCCCAGAGGCTCCACTGATAGAGGAGCACACCCACCCATGACAGGGGCCAAATCTTCCACCTCTGTGTAAACCAGTACAGCGGCCCCGGCATCCTCTCTGCTCCTTTCCATTAACTTCACATCTGAGCTCCCCTTGGTTAATAGAAAAACCTCCAAGGAGCCTGCAGCCAAGACCGAATGCCATTCTCTGCAGTGCTGCCTGGGCCAGCTGCTCCTCTTGCCTGGGCATCATGTGATTTTCTCCCAGGACAGAATTCCCTGGAACCAGATCCTTCTCTGAGTCAGAGCTGAATCCTAGGGTGCAGTGTCTGGGATGCAGAGTGACTCCTGCCTGCCTGGCTGTTTTCATACAGGGGTGAGCTGCATGGACAGCCCAGAACTTGTAGGACAGCTGGAGTGCATGCTGATGTTTGAGTCTGTGCAGGATGGGGTGACTGTTTTCCATTTGCATAGTATCTATGTTTATTTTGAACCAGTTTTCTTTTTTAATGCAAACACACAAATGCATATCATAGAAAACCAGTGAGCACAAAAGCATCCAAAGAGAGAAACAAAACTATGCTCTCACCCAGCAGTCTGGGAGTAATTGCTAGCCAATTCTTGGCTACCTTTGTGTATGATGTATCTGTGTATGTGCAGAATGTATATGAATATTCTGTAAATTTTAAGAACAAAACAAGACCTAATTAAGACTGCATGGGGGCTGGGGATTTAGCTTAGAGGCATAAGCGCCTGCCTTGCAAGCAGGCAGTCATGAGTTCAATCCCCCGTACTGATAAAAAGGAAAAAGACAAAAAAAAAAAAAAAAAAAAAGACTGCATTGTGCATTGTTCTAGCTTTACATTTTTCACTTATTACCTTGGAGATCTTACACATGAGCATACATTTTTAATAGGTGCATAGTATCTCACTGCACAGCTATTGTTATGGTTTGTGTTTAAATGTCCCCTCAAAGTCTCATGCATTCATGAAGGTGGCTAAGTCTAGTGTTTGTGATTGGTTCATTGTCTAGCACTGGGATTGGTGGTGTGAGTCCTGCACCCTCCCAGGGGAGGGTAACTGACATACATATATATAAAGGAGGGAAGGAGATGTGATTTCTCTTTTTTTGCTCTTTTACTCTTGTTGACGGCAGCCACCATGAACGGTTCCCCTCAACCACACTACTCTGCCTTTGGAGCCAGGTGAGTATGGACTGAAACCTCCACAAACTGTAAGTTAAGTAAGTTTTTCTTTCCTCATTTTGGGCATCAAGTATTTTGTCTCAGCAATGAGAGAAAAGTAACTGAGACAGCTGTAATGTGATTTACCTAAACAGACCCTTTGGGCTGGAGATTTAGCTCAGCAGCATAAGCACCTGCCTTGTAAGTGTGCAGTCGTGAGTTCGATCCCCAGTACCAAAAAAACCCAGAACAAAATAAATAGACCCTTTTGCAGACATCTTGGACCTTTTTTGTGTGTTTGTTTTGCTGTAATAATCCAGTGAGCATTCTGCACAAATAACTTTGCAAGTGCATTTGTAGGGTAAATTCTTAATGGTGGGGAAACTGGGTCAAAGGTAACATGAGCTTTAAATTTTGATTTCTGCTGATGATCTGCCTCTGAAGAAGTTGTTTCAGCTTATTGCACCAGCAGCAGTGTATAAACCTAGCTAGTGTCCCACATTCTAGATAATGATGTTGTGCAAATGCTTCCATTTTGCCAGTGGCACTTGAAAAGTGACCTCACCCATTATGTAGTGATGCTACTGTCATTATTTAATTTGCATTTCTTTAACTAGGAGGGAGGTTAAACATTTTGTTTAATATGTTTGTTGGCCATTTATACCTTTGTTCCCATGAAACAGTTTGGGTTTTTTATTGTTAGATTAAGAAAATTAATTCTATATGCTGATAGGTTGTGAAATTTCCCCCTGGTTCTTCACTACTTGAAATTTTGATTAGTCAAATTTTTTTCATATGATGAACATTTGAAATCTTTTACTTGGTGATTTGAACAATTTTCTCTAGTTTCTTGCATTATTTTTAGAGACATTTTATTTCAAGCCTTTAAAAATCTATGTTCATTTTTTTTCCTACTGCTTTATTGAAGTAAGTTTTTATGTGAACAGTCTAGAAGAGCTTTGTTCCATGGAACTTTCTGTGACAAAGGAAGTCTCCTGAGTGGTCAGGGTGGTGGCCACTACACATCCGTGACTCTTGAGCTCTTGACTTGTGACCAACACTGGGTAAAGAGCCTGCACTCCCTCACTAACCTAAGTAGCTGCCTGTGACCAGCAGCTATTTTATTGCAAAGAACATACCTAGAGTCTCTTTCAGTGTGAAGATTGCAGCAAGAATCACTTTCCCTCTGCTCCCAAATGCCTCACCAGTTGTTCTTATGTCTTCAATGGAGCCTACCTTTCCCCTAGATTGGGAACATCTCCATTACCGTGCACTCACTTCTTGCATGGGTTTGGGTCTACATCTGCACTGCTGCTCAGCACCATTGGTTATCCAAAGTTTGTGACAAGCAGCCAAGGGGCTCTCACACAGACACAGCATTTCCTCGGCCACAGCATGGAAGGTGGCGATGGATTTTTCCCATTCATGGTTCCCTTCTATTTTTGGCTTCAATATGTAGCCTAAACTAATGATGATGGCAGGGGACATAGACAACAGCTAGAGGACAGACGGATGTGATTTTAAGAAAATGCACACAGGTTTCTCAGCAGTTCATAGGCACCCAGCTACAGGTCAGTGGGGTGTGGATGAATCTGGGGCAACTACTGTAGGATTCATTCTGGAGCCCCACCCCACCCCAACAGTTCTTCCTCACTTATCCCAGGCCCCTCATATCTGCGCCCACCGCACTCTGGAAGGGCCTGGGTTAATTCCTTCTCATGAAAAGCCAAGAGGTGCTTCCTGGATTAGACTGAACTTTTTTCTTCTCCTTTTTCCTCCTCTTTCTCCTCCTCTGCCGCTTCTCCTTTTCTTTTCACCTCCTTTTTCTCCTCCTCTTTCTCTGTCTCTCTTTCTCACTCTGCATCTGCTTCCAAGAGTGCTGGGATCACAGCTGTGTGCCAGCATGCCTGGCTATGTACTTTCAAAGGGAAGAGGAAGATCCATCCTTGACTTTGTAATAAGGCTGGTTGCTGTGGAATTTCTGTACGATGATGGAGGAGAGACTGACGGTTGGGGGCTCCTTGTCTCCTAGGAAACTGGATTTCTTAGATCTGAGTGAAGTCCAGTGAACCTTCCGGAACGGTCTTATTCTCTGCCTTTCTGGCCTGATTCTTACAGTGCCCTCCCTGCCCTTGGTGACTCCTCTGAGCATTGCCACCTCTTTTGGTTTATCTCAGCTGGCACAGCGGGTCACACTGAGTCCCTCCTCAGGACTAAGAGCTCTGGGCCGGTCTGGTGCCCTCATTGATGTTTCAATGCTGGGTCTGCCAGGCCCCTCCGGCTCAGCCACCCTAGGAGAGGTGCGGTCCTTGTCCCTCTCAGCCCTCCCTCTGTGCTCTCCCAATGGAGCCTTTTAGGGTCAGAGCAGGAGGAGCCACTAGCAGAAAGGGCAGCACTCCTCCTTTGTGGGTCATCTGTTTAGTTCTCTCATGGTTCTTCAAGCTCTGGGCCAGGGCAGGCATCCAATTGTGTTTCATGATAGGATCAGTTTGAAGAATCAGCTCTTGGAAGAAGCTACGCTCTGCTAACTTATTGCAAGTCCTGCCCGAGGAGTTCACCACACAGTCCCCTGAAGCTGAGATCTCCATGCCCTCCTTGGCTGTCCCTCTTGGGTAGGTTCCCATCATGTTAGTTCCACTAAGGTTATCTTTTTAACATCCACTTGGCCCTCCAGCTGACGCATCCATTCTATACTACCGTTGAGGTTCCATGCAACAGCCAGCTGTGCAGTCTGCTAGTCCTCTTCCAGGCCCCTAGCTGAGCCCCTGTGAGGCAGGCTCCAGTCTCCCACCTCAAACCCACCCCCACTGACTCAGCCACCATGAGAGAGGAGGCTCGGGCACCAACCGTCTCCCTCAGCAATTTGTGAGGGCCTTGAGCAGGCAGAGCAGAAAAGTACTTTAATCCCCTCCCTGGCTGCAGTTCAGTTTTGCTCCGGAAACTTTCCTAGACAGTGTGTGCCTGGGAGCAGGTTTCAGACCTCAGAACCTAGTGATCAGGTCAGGGTGACGTCCCCAGGGACATAAGGCTCTGCTGTGGAACCCAAAGTATTGATTTCCTGTTATCTTCAGGAATGGGGTTGTCCCTGGATTTCTGAGACAACAGGGAAAATGTCCCACGAGGGTGGCAGGAAAGTGCCTCCTGCAGCTCAGAGCCTGCTGTCCACCTTCCCTGAATTTCTTTTTCCTCCTCCCTCTCATCCTTTAAACACAGCCATGTTCTTTCCCCTAGAGCTTCTGAGACTATTATAGAATGAAAGACTAGGGCAACATTTAGTTAAATAAAAAAATAAAGTTTTTAAAAGTTGGCCCATTTGGAAGTCCTTTGTTTTCCTTTCTGGTGCACCCTGGAGGTTTATTCCCCAGTCTGGCAGAAGCCCCTTCTATTCTAGCTCCAGAGAAAGGAATGCATGACAGCCAGAAGCCTACCTGGCCTGGATAGTGGCTGCTAGTGGGCAGAGCCAACCGTGCCAGGCGGATGCTGCTGCAGAGATGCCCATGCTTAGCACAGTGCAGGGGCTTCTCATGGGACAGGTGGAAATGATACCATGCTCAGATAAGAGGTGTCTAATTAATGAGAACTTTAAAGAAATCCAATTTGTGCTCCACATAGAGTCATCTCCTTTTACAAATTCCACAGAACCATGGCCACTTAGGGACCACATGGCCACAATGGACCTAATTGTCCTTTTTTTGAAAAACAGCAGGGCACTGCTGAGAGCCAGGAATCTGCTTCTGGGAAATAGGTATCACCGGGTCCCACATCCATTCTTCTCCATTGTTTGAGCAGAGAAATTTTCCTTGCAAATGAAACACAAAGGATTCCTTTCCTCCCTGCCAACAGTGGATGCTGAAAGTCAGGCTGGAGGCCTCTGGGATTTGTGTTTACCACCGGCAGGGTAAATCTGTAACTGGAGCTGGCCTGACCACTCCTCCGCAGTGGGCCACATGAGCTGGGGTTCATTGACACTCAATGCCCCAATTCTGAGCATCAGCATGTTTTCACTAATGGAGCAATTGCTTTGTGTGAGCCACATCTCCCAAGAAGTACTGAGAAGTACCTACAGGCACAGGCGGGGGAGACCAAGGGAAGGAAATGTGAGTTCTAATCCCTGCTGTGGGTCCTACACTGAATATTCCATATTCGTCTTCTTGGGAACGTACCACTAATGAGTGGCTTAAAACAACAGAGGTGTGTTCTGTTGTGGTTGCAGAGGTTGGAGATCCCAAATCAAGATTTAGCAAGAGTGGCTGCACCGTGGGGGCTCACAGATGGAATCTATACCATACTGCCTTCTCCGCTCTTGGCTCTGCTCTCTGCCTCTGTTGCAATCTCTTCTGCTCTTCCTGTAGAGACACCAGTCATGTTAAATCAAAGGTCCACCCCATGCCAGTATGAGCTCATCTTGATTAGCTTCTTAATTACTTCACAGGACTATTTCCATTGAGAGTTGTAATCATAAGTACCAGGAATTAGGACTTCTGCCTTTTTGTTTGGTAGATACAGTTCAAACCACAACACTTTCTAACTTTGGCTTCTGCTGTTTGAATGCTTATATGTGCGCATCATAAGGAAAATTTCTGGAATGCTATGCACCCTGTTAGTACATACTGCATCTTCCCCAGTGTCCCTAAGACCACTCCTGGGGCTTTGACATCGGTTCAGTGCTTCTAACACACATTCTTCATTTGGTGTTGTAGTCAGGGTTTGCCAGAGAATAGATTTAATGCAGGAAAGTAATTTATAGGACTATTTTGTAATATTTATCCAGAAAGTCACATGCAGAAGAATACAAAAGATCCGATCAGACTCAAACAATCCAGCTGAAGGCCTGGATTTCACGGCAATGTCCTGCATGAGTCTAGCTGGAGGCCGAGAGCACATAACAATGTTTCATGCAAGTCCACATCAAGGATCTGTGCTGAGGGCGCTTAAAGGTCATTGGTAGAAGCTAGAAAATCTGCGCCAGAAGGATGAAAGATCTGTGCCAGCAGGCTGAGGGGTCTACACTGGAGCCAGGAAGTAAACGCTCAAAGTAAGGATCAGAGCTCCTCTGATAAGTACCACAACTGTCCTCAGTGACAGTGAGGTCCTGAGCTCCTCAGGTGATGAGAACAGCTGAGTTCATATCAGGAAAACCAGCCCTGTCCCCTCTCCAGGAGAACCAACAATTTCCCTCCAGTTCTCTTTTATGCTGTTGGCAGCAATCCTCAGGCGGGCATTCTGTACCCAGCACTGCACTGACTCAGTTCAGCTGGGTGTTCCAAGTTAACAGTTAGTCCACTGCAATTGGTCCCACAAAACCCAAATCGATGTATGAAAACCACGCCTAATGTCACAACTACTAACTGAACAAGTAAGATCTTTTAAAAAACAAACAAACAAGGAAACAAAAAAATGCCTCGCCACAAATTCTAACTTCTTCCTTACCACTGATTTTTGGTGCATTTGAGTTGTGCTACGTAGTCCATTGCTACATTTATTTCCTCCCAAGAGCCAAATGAGTTCCCTGTGAAAGCACACATTTGCCGTGTTTCTTCTGACTTCTGGTCCTTTAATTTCTAGTCCTCTGTCACTGACACCCATCCTGTTTCCTGTGCTAAGAGACCAACAGCTCTGCTCTTATCTCTGTTCCCACAGCGTGACTGTGAGCTGTGTTCCTAGATACGGTGCAGTTTCCACCATGCGGGTGGATACATCTATCCGTCCTGTCTCCCGCCTGACTCCACTGTGATCTACTTGAGGACTTCAAGCTGGCTGGCAGTGCTCATGATGCTGAGTCACCTTCCTGCTGTGATTGCTTCGTTTTCCTTTGTGCAACCCTGGATCTCAATCTCCCCGTGGGCTCAGTGCCTTCCGCTTAGCTCTTCTAGCTGCTGGGCAGCATGGTCAGATGTCTTGACACTGAAGTCTTTGAGCTGCTTTTATGGCAGCCTGTAGCATCCTGCCCAGAGCTGAGGTGCTGCAGCCCACGCTCAGGAGCTGTTGGAGCTGAAGACAAGATCTTAGCACCCAGAAAAGATCACACTCTGATTTCCCTATGTTCCAGAGGCGGTCGGTGCTGGACGGAGCCTGTACCCTGGCCCAGACAGCACTTGCTTTGCTCTTTCTGGAAACTCTGCTTTCTCCACTGAGCACAGGTTACATGAACTCTCATCCTCTTCTCCCTGAGTTATGTCTGCACCAGCTGGCCCTGCTGACTGCATCTCCAGAGGTACCTATGACTCTGATGCCCAAGCCACTCTGGGATTCTGCACCTGGATCTTGAATTATTCCCCTCTTCAGGGCTGCTTTCCAACTTCTGAGTCTGATGTCTGTCATTTAGTCCTCTATGTTCCTCACTCTTATGCCTTAAGAAACATTTTTATCTTATTTTATCTGTATCTGTGTCTGTATCTGCTGTATGACTCTCACAATGCACAATAATGACTACTGTTTTGGATATTTAAATTGTTTTCATTATTTTGCAATGGGATTGCACTGAACAGACTTGTACATATTTGTTTATACAACACAGTCATTTGTTTTACATATATTTCTTTTTTGTTCAAATAAATTCTTGTAAGAGAAGTTGCCACACACAGGAGCATACGCACACATACACATACCCATTTACTAAATGTGACAGACATGTATCAAGACTTGTGAGTATATGCACCCAATTTGTAGAGTAACAGAATTTGATACATATTGCCCCAAAGTGGCTGCCTTTCAAATATGCTTTTCTTCCATTGTCTTTAGAGTTTGGGGATCAGATTCTTTGGATTCAAAACTCAGCTCCTCCTTCCCATCAGTTTAGCATCTTGGACTCTCTGGAGCTTGGTGTGGCTCTGTCGCCTGCGTGTCAGACAGCGCTGGGGACTTGGTATAGTGTTTCTTGGGCTTTTTCTGGCCCAGGCCTGAGCTAACACTTGGGAAGGGTCAGCCGTGTGGGCTTTCGGGTCAGGAAGAGGCATCCCCATCCCACTTGATTTGGGAACACGGTGAACTGAGTCCAAAGGAGCAGCAGGCTGAGACCTCAGTCACCTTTCTGGCTGACACTCCAGATGCCAGGAGCAGCCAGCCGGCTCCCTGCTGTAGTCTAGACAGGCTTGGGAGGCGTCGGAGGAGTTGGGGGTGTGCCCAGCTGGTACTCAGTCTACACTGACTTGAGCAGAGGGAGGATGGAGGGGCGGAGTGCAGGACCAAGGCTCCCGTAGATCACTTCCTGCAGCAGTGCTGGGGCCTCAGCACTGTTCTTGTGCTGTGCACGGGGCTGGTCCTGGAGTGCTGAAGGTGGCTTCTGTCCTCTGCACACTCTGGGTTTCCCCCCAAGCCAGCAGTGAGCCAAGGGCAAGACTCACAGCTCAGGTAGATGGACCCCCAGCTGGCCGGGGCAGCCCCTCCTCACTTCACACATTGCTGCTCCAAGCCAGGTACTGGGCTTTTGTGGGTTTTCTTAGGAGCTCAGAAAGCAGCTCTGAAATCAGCCAGACACTATAAGACTTTAAGCAACCCAAGGTCACTTTGTCCCCAAGGTGAAATCCTCACTTCATCCTCCACTTCCCATCTCAGTTTTCATCTAGCTGTGCTGTTGGACACTGTTTTTCAGAGCTACCCCGGTGAGATCAACAGCATCTTGAGGACACTCCAAAAATTAAGGGGCAGGAAGAAGTTGCCTCATATTTGAATATAAGTCCTCTCTCTATTAAGATGTTCCAAGGGATAAAATAAAACCAGAAGATCAGGTTCCCTCACTAATTAAAATTCAAGGAAGTGAAAGTCTAAGGGAACCAATGTTGGAATTACATTTTTTTTTTACTCTTTTGAGGTCAAAGTCAAAGAAAACACAGACCATACAGCAAGCTTCCTTGTTTCTGATATGAATTGGAAACCAGGGATTTTTGCTTGCCCTTGTCGTTCTGGAGATGGAACCCAGGGCCTCACACATGCTGGGTGAGAACTGCACCTGAGCCACACCCTCCCTGCCTGTTAGGGCTCCTCTGTTGGAAGGGCAGAGGGCATCACCTGGTGTTTAGTGTCCTGAGCTGCCATGACAAAGGAGCACAAGCTGAGAGCTTATAACAACCCAAATGTGTGCTCTTGGCTGTGGAGGATCTGATTCAAGATGTCATTGGGTTGGTTGCTTCTGGAAGCTTGGAGGAAGAACCTACCCCAGGCCTCTGAAGTTTCTGGTGGTTGCTGGTGACCTTTGGTGTCCTTGGCTGGGCCATGTGTTCCTCCATTCTCTGTTGCTATCTTCGTGTGGCCTCTTCTGTGTCTCTGTGCATCCTCCCTATCTTATCAGGACACTCCTATTGGATTAGGGCCCAACCCAATTCAGTACCTCTTGTCTTGATCCTTGACCCTGTAAAGACCCTAATTCCAAATGAAGACACATTCTGAGCTTCTGGGTGTCCCACTACCCTCAGGGCTTGTCCATGCCTCCCAGCACTCAGGCCATGTCCCACAGCTGGTGACTTGGAATGTCTGGGGTGAAGCATGGGCATCAGTGCTCTTCAAACCTTCCCTGAGTGATACCAATGTACAGCTACGGTGGAGAAACTGATGTGGGCATGAGTCCCTCATGTATGCATCTTTTCGAAAATTCCAGGAGCTAAAGAAACCCAGGGCACACCCCAGCCTTGCAGAAGCAAGACAGTACCTGCCTTGTATCCACCCAGGAGCGTCCCTGTCCCCACCTCTGAGAATCCCCATCTGTCTATGGCAGTTGGCTCAAGTCCTTGACCTTGGAGTTCAACTCGAGTGTGAGAAACTTGCACCAAGACACCATGATGATGCTGCCTCTGCCCCATCTGGAAGAAAATCCATCTGTTCATCAGAACAGAGACTTTGCTGCCTGCTGGCAATGCTGACAGGTTTACAGCAGGTGCAGACTCTTATCCCTGCTTGGACCAAGACAGTTCCTTCCTATGTTCTGTGTAAGGACACCTCTGATTTTGCCTTTCTTTTTGGGCTACACTCTGAGCCAGTTCCACTGTTTGTTATTCCTAGCCTTGAAGTGCTTCACTGGTGTGAGCTTCCTGGGATGCAACCTTTCTTATTTTTTCCTAAGTTTCCTTTTGTTTCCTTCAATCCTCTTGGATGTGGAGGGAATGCTGTCCTCTCTCCCACCCCTCAGGGAAATCTTATTTTCCATGCTGATTTATTTTGTTTTTATTCTTCCCAAAGCTGCTGTTCTGATTTTAAGCTGGTAGCTTTCATTTTTTTCTTGTTTTTGTTTATTTTATTTTAAAGAAAATAAAACATAACAATAAGATGAAACAAAACAAAACAGTGATAAGACAGTAGGGAATCCACAATAGTTATTATATTGTACATTGTCCTCTAAATAGTTGCTCAGACTACCAGCTTTAGGCTTACAGAGTCAATCAAACCATACAAGTGTTAGGTAGTTCTTTAGGTCAATTTTTATCATCTCAGCCTGTGTTCCTCCGAATCAGCCAATTGCTTATAGGATGGGGTGGGGATGGGGGTGGGGTGGGGTGAGGGGTTCTTCTCTCCAGCCCACATGCCACCTATCTTACCAGGGTAGGAGGACATGACCTTCATCCTGTTTCTCTCCAGCTGGTAGGACCACTGTTGGTGTGTGATGGGGGCTGTGTACCTTCCTCCTTGGTCCTCTCTGGCCTGCAGGACTGCCCTCAGTCTTTTCTCTTAAATGTTACTCTATTTTCTCCTTGATTTTCTGGGCAAACATAATTCCTGCAGACAACATACAACGAACACATGAGTTTTTCTTGTTTTGGATTATCAAGCTGTTCTCTACTTAACCCCAAGTGGAAGCACTTAAAAAAATAAGAGAAACCACTGTTTCTTTGCATTTGTTTATTATTAAAAATCTACCACCATCTAAGAGTGAGTCTGTTTGGGTCTACAAAGTCTAAAGCCAACATCACAACTTAGACAATGGTCAGGTCCAGAGCTTCCTCTGTTCAGGTTCTATTCGATCATGAGTGTGGAAGAACAAGGAGACCACTCAGTTAATGTCCATCTCCCAGGGCTCAGCCCCACGTCCAGAACTAGTACTATCTTCAACTGCCACACAGTTTCAAAGCAGAATGTGATCTGTCTGCCGGGGTTGAGAAGGATCCTCTCCAGCCTTACCTGCAAGACTAGCCTGTATGTCTCAAGGTGATTACACAGCATAGCTCAAGGTCAAGCTACAGCAGCTGGCATACCAAGGCCAGCCACGCTGCTTGTGTTTACTTAACACACCTGCTCAATCTCTGTGGCATACACCTTTGCTAAGGCCCAGGTTCTGTGCAGCTTCCCTGTGGCTGGTACCACCTGCCAAGGCTGCTTGCTTAGGCTGTCACGGTGCTGGCAGCTTGGGCTCAGTCAAGGTCAGGGCCTGCCACTCTCCCAGAGTGAAAACAAAGCTACTCTAATGACTCACCAAAGTCAAATCACACTTGGACTATTTTATATGGGCCAGCCTGAAGAATTTACTGTAAACCTTTGATACTCTAAATCTACAAGGCTGATTCTTGCTGATGCCTCAAAAGACCTATGTGTTTTACAGTCTTCAAAAAAAAACCTTGTAGGCCAGACAACAAGCAGTAGATGTAGATCTACCTGCTCAAACGTAGGAGAAGACAAAGAACAGCCTCTTGGGGTTAGGAATGCAGAGCAGCAATAATTTTCTCATTGAAGGAAGGGGAAAGAGGGCTGAGGAACCCATGCCTGATCTCTTTCCAGACTTTTCTATCCAGTCATGGACTCTAAGTCCCTTGGGGAAAGAAAGGGGCAGGGCCAGGAAAGGGGTGTTTAGGGAAATCTCTTCTCATAGAAACCAGTGCAATGATGCTATTATTAATAATAAATGTTGTTATTTGCAATGAGGGGAGTTGACTGCTTAGGAGAGTTTAGCACTATTCTGGGAGCATCAGTCACAAGGGCTAGGCTTCCTATCAACACCTGAAATGTAGGGTTTCCCATGCCTCACTTGAAGCGTCAAACACAACTCTTCCACCTGAAGTTCAGTTGGTTGTTATGGATTGATGGAGTTCCAACACGCACGGAAAGTATAGCTTTAGGAACACCATACACCATGGTGTTGGTACCTTAATCTGTCTGAATCCTTGCAGTTATAGTGCTTGTAGGATAGGCAATCATTATGAAGTCATCTGAATTCTACTTCGTGTTTTTGACTCTAGGATCAAGCAAAGGCCAAAGGTGGTTTTTTCTTTCCATTTGAGGCTGAGCCCCAAAGCTGCTTTAACTTAAGACAGACCTTGAGTAGAGTATGGCCCAGAGGGGTATCCAGGAGCCCCTGAGACTGCAGGATGGGTTGGTGGCTTCTGGAGGCACAGGTTTTGCTGTCCTTTCCCATGATGGTAGGACCTCCCTTGTGCTTGTTGGAGTATAAGTGACCTCAGATTACAATGACCCGCACATTCCATGATTATAGCAGCACAACTCAGAGCTAAATCTTGGATGTGACCTATATGTTCATCAGCAGATGAATAGACAAAGAAAATGTGTATTTATACACAGAGGAGGACTACTCTGCCTTAAATAAGGATAAACTTGAGCCATTTGTAAGAGAATGGATGCACCTCGAGGCCATAATGTTGAGTGAAATAAATCAGTCACACAAGCTTAAAAATCCTATCATTTCTTCCACATGAGAAACAACAGAAAATAAGAAGATGTATCTTTGGTAAATGAGAAGGGAACTAAGAGATAGAGGGGAAAGAATAGAAAAATACATAAAGATTATTCTGTACATATACAGTGGATGTATTCACAATGCACTGAAAACATGTATTAATGTGATAATCAGAATAAAGAGCCCTTCATGTCACAAAGTGATCAGTGGCCAAGGCCTTAGACGAGCTGCAGACTGGTTGACAGGATTAATTTCAAGCAGCCAGCTGCCAAAGCTAGAAATACCCTGCTATGTACAAAAGTCACCACAAACCAGATAAACATATCCATAAATTCCATCTAGATTTATCACCAAGGCAACTTCCTCTCTGTCGGGTCCCAAGCTTCCCGCAAAGTTACGATTCACCGAGGTTGAGGGGATGGTGAGTGAGGGAGATAGTGTGGTCAGGCGCACTGCTGCTAATGTGTGTTAATGCCACAGAGCTTTTCCAACATTCATAACCATGTTGACGTGCTTCCTGGCTCCTCCTAACCCCTGGGAAGTGCCCTTCATGCTGATGGCTTAGGAGTTATTAGCTTCCGGTAGTCAGCCTATGTCTTCTTCCCCTCAAATGAAAACACACTTTTGCTTCCTTTTTATTCTTTAGTTAGTGATATGCAATACTAGGGATTGAACCCAGGGTTTTTGCACTGGGTGACAGTCCCATTTTTAAGTTTTTAGTTTGAGACAAGTTCTCACTTAAGTTCTGAAGTTGTCCAGGCTGGACTCACACATGTGATCCTCCTGCCTCTCCCACCCAAAGTGCTGGGCCCATAGCCATGGGCTACCTTGTTCAGTTAGACACGGATGTCTCTTTCACCATTCAGCTCCTCCTCATCCCCAGAATGGCCCCTTCCCAAATGGGAGCCTCCTGTGCCTCCAGTTGCGACTGCCTCTTTTCTTGTCATGCTTTATTGGGAGCGCTCTGATTCTCTGGCTTCCTTGATGTTTCTCTTCAAGATACTGCAAACAAGAATCACTCTGCCCTGGAAAAAGAAGGCGGCAGGATTCTGCTTCAGCACGCTTGTCTATTGCATGCTGAGGGGCAGGAACTATCATAACCACCATTCATTACTGATGGTTTCTTGTCCCAGGGGCTAGGCGCCCTGTGTGAACATCCTTATGGAATAAGCAAGGATGATACTCAAATTATTTACCCTTGGTAGTGTGCATTAGCAGTGATTGATCAAATGTAGATGGATGGTGGGGAAGAAGTGGGCCTGGGGGCTTCCTGACAGCCCAGTGTAAACCTGTGAGCTGCCACACTGTGGAAATGGCAGGAGACTCTGGGGCAGGGGCTGGGACAGTGGGCAATGGAGATGGCCATTCACCAATGGGCACAGAAACATTTGAACATCTCATGGCACTCCCAGTGATGAAATCGAAAGAGCAGCCCCAGACATAGGACTCACTTTGTCTTCATTTGAGAGAGAGAGAGAGAGAGAGAGAGAGAGAGAGAGAGAGAGAGAGAGAGAGAGAGAGAAATCAGTTGCAGTCAGGGCAGTTTGCTCCAGCTTGCCCAGTCATAGGTGGTGGAGGTGGAAGTTGGTGCCCACTCCCTCACCATTCATCTTGGAATCTGCAAATGAAGGCATGATCCTGGTTCTTCTGCCTCTGTCCTTTATTTTCTCTCTGCACACTGCTGCACAGAGCCCCCTGCATGGCTGGGATGGTAAATAACATAAGCATCCCTCACTGGGGACCATCAGAGACAGGCTCGTAGCACCTGAAAGAGACATTACGAATGACCTACCACTGAAGACCAAAGCAGAGTCTTGCTTGTGCCAAGAACGCTCTGACCCAACTAGCAAGGGAACATCTTAAGCATGATGTTCCTTTTAGAATGATGTTTGCTACCTCACTGTCACCAAGAGTTGTCTAATATTTGGGAATCAGGTAGGTGTCAATGGCAATGTTGTTTGTATTACATGTTGCAAAAGCACTGCGGTGTATGCATTGTTGTTTTGACTTGCATTTCTGTAGGAGTAAGATTGCGTGCTTTCAGAGCAAATGTTTAGAAAGGAAATTTAACTGTGTGAAACAAAGTTCTAAATGTTTTTATTCTTTTACACATATGTTTTACTTCTTGCAAAAGAACGTAGAGGCTTATAATAATATTTTACAGTTATAGAGTGCTTGTCCCAGGTGCTTCGCATTATTGTTTCCTCTTCTCTCACAGTAGCCTAGTAGGGAGGCGCTCTACCCATCCCAGCTGAGAATGATGAGATGGAGAGATCAGTGTGCCCATAAATCACAGAGCTGACTTATTACAGCACTTTCTGTCATTGCATCATCAGGAAACAAATTTTACACACTACCTTTAATTTAGAGAACTGGCTTAATGAACCTTAGAAAACTTTCAGTGGACAGTTACAAGGGTAAGCATGTCATTGAGAAAAATACCGTAGGATTTAGCCTGACATCTGAGTCAATATCTTAGTTTTGCCAGTCACGTGTGTGACAGTGGAGAAGAAGATACACAAGTCTCAGCACTCCGTGAAAATCAATTAGCTAACACATTCAAGGAAAGGCCTTTTGTAAATTGTAAAATACTACATGTAAGATTGGAATTTACATTTGAGGTATGTAAGGTATCACACAAAACAAAACATGCAGTTCCATATGCTGTCACATTTATTGAAAAACAAAACTAGTATCCAAGAGTGTGCAAAGAAACATATTACACTGAATAGGTTTAAGTTTGAATAAACTTTTTAAATTTTAATAATATTTATAATTTTTTTGAAAAAATGGTGGACTTTGGTACTGTTTAGGATGTAGAAAGGTTGAAAGATAATAACAAGACAATTTTTGCAACAACAAGGTGATCTATTAAACTGCAGTTTTCCTTAAACCCAGCTGAGTACCAAAGTCCAAGCACAAACAAGAAGCTGGACCTCTAAGGAATTCCAGGGCTGGAAGACGAGACATGAGCACCTGCTTATCCCAGACAGAGTATGGGAGGGAAATGGAATCAACTTACAAACAGGTACAGACGATGTCCAGCTTTCAAACAAAAATCACAATATACACAAAAAGAAAAAGAAAACAACCAGATTAACAATCAGCACAGTCAGATTTAGATGATCCCAGAAGTTGAAATTAGCAGGGAATCTCATATAACTACATAAGTCTGATTAGCATATAAAATTATACAACATATGTGAATGGGATTGAAGACACTCAAGATATGTTTTATACACTTACCAATTTCCCAAAATGAATAAAACTTTCATGTTTTGCAGACATACACTAAAATCCCCAGCATTTTGACTATAAGAAAATTAAAAGTAGGGATATTACCATTATACCCTATAAATTGGTTAAACATGCTCTATGAATAAAGACAGCATTAAATTTTTTTCAAAATTCATTTAAAACAAATTCAGGTTACACAAAAATTGTCTAAACATAGCTTTGTATTTTGAGGTGTTTTTATGTAAATACATTTTAAGTCTGTAAATTGAAAAATACTTTATTAAAAGAAGACATTAAAAGTAAAACAAAACCAACCAGCAAGCAAACAACCCCCCACCCCCGAGAAATGGAACCTGTAAGAAAAAATTGAGTGGAAATCCTAGGGAAAAGAAAACCCATGAAGAGGTTTTTGTCAGATTCATCAGACATAGCTGCTATGGCTGAGAAAAAATGCAATAAACATGGAAATAGGTTACTAAAAATTGAACTGAAACTGAAAGATAAAACTTAAACCAAAAAGAACATCCAAAGACAATAGAACAATGTCATGTAGTCCAACATACATGTCATAGGAATCCCAGAGAGAACAGAAAAGCAGAGAGGCAGGAGAAACATTTATACAGCTCAGAACTTTCCCAGAAGAGTCACAGACTTGCTTGGTTTACACAGCTAAGAAGCCTAGAGTACCAAGCAGGATAAATGATAAAACAAAAACCCCACTAGATATATATATATATATATATATATATATATATATATATATATATCACATTCATACCACTGAAGACCATAGAGTGAGGAGAGTACCTGGAACACCCCTGGGGGCCAGTGAAACCTGAGCTAAACCTGATTTCTGCCCCTACCTCAGCAGCCTCCCCTTCCAGGCCTTTTGGGTGGGTTGCTGAATCTGTCTGGTCAAGAGTAAAAAGGGCCTGTTTTCCTTGTTGCTATGGTTACCTTCAGTGCATTATCAACTCTGGAATCACTTGATGCCCAGGGTTGGGGCTGGGTTGCTGAGTAGTCTCAATGTTCCTTATCCAGTCTGAGTGTTAGGTGTTCCCTGTAAGTGACCCCGCCTGGGCTTGTTCCATGGGAGCTTGTGTCTTCTAATTGCCCCCTTCACTTTTCTTATAATGGGTGACTCATGAGTCAGAGGAAATTCTTTGGGGTCCTGTGCTCAAAATATCTCACCACAGCCTTGGACTTCAAAGTTTTAGCTAAAATCCTCTCATGTGATTGTTGGCCCTTGTATGAAGAAGACAGAACAAAAGCAGAGAATTCATCCCAACAGAACTTGTACCAAAAGAAATGCTACAAGAAAACTTTCAGACTGTATTATGACAGCAGAAAGCAACTCGAGTCTACACAAGGAAGTGAGAAGTGATGAGAAGGTAAATGCAAAAGTAAAGATAGCATTCTTATTTTTTTCTTCTTTTAAATTATGCTGAAAGATGAAGTCTAGAGTCGTGGTGGTGAACCTATGACACACGTGCTGGAGCAGGCATGTAGAGCCTTCTCTATCAGCACGTGAGCCAACTTGCCTCCAAGGTGGATGACGCCTGCTGCTGACACCCCAGCTGGTCAGTCTTCTGCTTCTCAGGGAATGTACCCTCCCTCTCCTTTTCCTCCTCCTGTTCCTTGTCTTCCTCTTCCTCTTCATTCTTCTTTTCCTTCTTGTGGCCTGGGGCTTGAACTGAGCTATAGCCCCAGCACTTTACAATTTTTAAAATTTATTAAGAAGATACATTGACCATGCTGGGTTCAAATTTGCAATCCTCCTGCCTCAGCCTCCCAGAGTGCTGAGAATACAGGTGCACGCAACCCCCATGCCTGACTGCAAGTTCCATTCTTTGGTAGAGGTTACATGTACATGGGCTCATGCTTCACAGCCTTTCCCTACCACTGAAAACACTACTGCTGTGGCTGATGAGTTCACTGATTCTATGCAAGTGAAGCCGGAGGCTGCTGCTGGGCTCATGTATGAGCCATCTAGGGAACACCAGTAAGAATTTCATTTCTTTTGACCACAGTGACAGCTTTCTACACAGCTGAGGAGTGTAAAAAACTTTTGTGTGCACATTGTTTTAAAAAACTATTTTACTATTTGTGTTTCCTGGCTTTTGAAGATACTTTTTTTCTTCCTCCTCAGCACAAAAAGCCATCTACGTGCACTTCTAACGTGTGGGATATGAACAGAGTAGGGAGAAGACTGCAGAGCCAGCTCCTTAGTCCTGTCTCGAGCATCCACAATCAGAAGCCAGGCTGTCTTTCCTGGTTCCTAGTGGACATCTCTGCTGCCAGCCCAGGGGACCTTGTCCTGAGGCCTTTTTCCCTTGGCCTCTGCCTGCTGACCCTGAGTTTTCTTGCAGAGAACATGCAGTTTAGTTTGCTTCATTGCTCGTCACATACGCATGCATCTGTAACCTGGATGTTCTATTTTGATCAAAGCTTTGGATTTCAGTGTAGCCAAGCCTCCTCCCCCGGCAGGAACAGAAGTGGCAGACATGGGTATTTCAGACCCCTGTGGGAAGACATAGAGCAGAAGCAGCAGCTCTCAGCTCTGATTCAGAAGGCAGGTGGTGCTGCAAACAGGAGATGCTTCTCAGAAGCTGGAAGAGATGCTCAGCGATGTTTCACCTGCTGCTTTTTTTTTTTCTCCTCACCCTAGGGATTAAACTCAGAGCCTCCACACTGGGCCACATCCGAAGTCATTTTCTATTTTGAGGTAAGGTCTTGCTAAGTCGCTAAGTTGCCCAGGCTGGGCTTAAAAACAAATTTTAATCCTCCTGTCTCAGCCTCCTAGAGTTCTGGGATGACAGCATGTACTCCTGGTCTTTCAATATCTCCTTTCAAACTCGTTCCCTAGAAGGGGCCCCATGGAATGGCTGCTATCTGATTCTGCCAATCATCTGCCCAGAAATGATGCTGTATCTCGTTACTGCAGCTCAGGGCTGTCCTGGGCCACACGGCACCCCTGTCATTGAACTTGTGCTCAACCCCAAGAAGGGTGGCTGACAAGACATCATCATGCATCTTGGAGCTGGAGAGAAGATCCCAGAGCTCATGGCTGGACACTGCCTGTCTGAGAAGGAAGCACTGATAGAAAGCTACAGTGCAAAATTATTACAGTCAACTGGAATGGTGAGTGGACCTAAATCCATCTCAGATGGGTAACTGTAAAACCGCATGTGTAGGGTCAAAGCAGATCTGGTTCCTGATTAAAATATTGTGCTTCGAGGAGTTGATTTGCTCTACTTGGGCTTTGTGAATTTCATGTTCCAACGCACAGAGCAAACTGGAGAGGGTATCATAGGGTCAGCATGGTGAAGAACTGCCGTCCTTTCCACCACGAAAAGTAGAATGATTCACAGTGGTGTGTGTGTGTGTGTGTGTGTGTGTGTGTGTGTCAGAGTTTTTCCATCCTTAATTTCCCAGCAGGGTAACTAAACAGGACAGGAATGTTCTCAGACTCCAGCTGATACCCCTCATGTTGCCCAGGAGTGCATCTTAGTTAGATCACTGCTGCATCTCACACCTTCTGGGACCCAGGGTCCCAGTGTACTCAGTAGATTCTCTGCTCAGTCTCTCACAGGGCTGCTGTGGAGATGGCAGCTGGGTTTCATTCTCATCTGCAGGCCTGACTGCTGATAACCCACTTCTAAGCTCATTCAGGATGTTGGTAGAATTTATTTCCTTGTGGTTGTAGGACTGGGGTTCCTGATTTTCCATTGGTCATCAGCTCAGCTCTTAGAGAATGTCCTACAGGCCACTTGAAGGTCTTGCCTAAATTGGGCTTTCCCAAGGTGGACACTGAGCCCATTGATCCCAGTGAGAGCCTTCAGCTGAGACTGCAGAGATGGAATCTTATTTAGTGTTGCATATTCTGATCAACTGGAAGCAAATCACAGCTCCTGACTATGCTCAAGCAAAGATGACCCACTGGGAGGCTGAGACAGTGTGGCATCTTGGAGCTGTGGATTAAGGACATATTCCCCAGGGGTTAGATTGCAGGCGATGATCAGAAATCCACATTTCTGACAACAGTCCATCAAGTATAGGACACTTTCTCTGCCATGTCTTTCTTGAGGGCAGGGATCCCTGCCTTACATGTCCCAGTATATTCAGATTCTAGCTCAGTAAACTGTTCAATCTGAGAAGTCAGAGTGGCAGGAATGTTGTCCTTGGTGCTGGCTTCCTGCTGTGCCCTTTTCTGGTCTTCCCTTGGGCCTTTCCAACAGGATGGTGTGGGCATGCAGGTGCCAAGGGACCCAGGAACTGAGGCAGTGAGCAGAGAAGTTGAAAAACCACTTCATTCCCACTTGGCCCTCCAGATATCCCAGGTCACCCAGGTGGATTTGGAAGATGGTGCAGGAAGAAAACCTGCCCAGTGACGTCACTCTCACCAGTGACTGCTATCCTTTAGCTGTTCCATCATCCAGGGAAACACTGGTGGGTCCCGAGACCCTCACAGTGCAGAAGAAGTGAAGGTACACTCTGCAGGGCAGGGGAAGGCCAGTGAGAATAGCTCTCAGCCAAAAGGGGCAGCTACTGCTGGTACCCATAGGATGCTGGGGGCTGAGGAATTCACTCCTCCCTTGCAGATGAGATCACCATCCTAAGGCCACAGCCCCACAACCAGCCCTCTTCACCCACTTGAGCTTGGATGCCACCTTCCATCCATCGCTTATAACTCCAGACCAGTGTATGTACAGTCTCTCTCTGTTTTTTTTTCCTTTCTCACCCTTGAGCCCAAGAGCCTGATTTATCTGCTCCCAATGCAATGTGCCTTTTTGTCAACCAGGCACAAGTTCTCTATTTGTAACCTTCAATAAAAGTAGCTATTTCCCATGCCCACCATTGGGTGTACGCTTTGCAATTCCTTGCTTTCCATACACAAGAACATGGGATCCATCTGTTATATCCACCTCACAGTGACAGGGGAACTTCTAAGGTCTGGGATTAGAGGAGGATTAGAGGGGGATGTATAATCGGGGCTGCATGAGTCATGGCCCAGTGGGAACCATGCTCTGCCCATTCACTCGCAGGAAGAGTTTTTGACCATACAAGGAAGTGTCATGGATCCAAAGCCCACAGCGTGGAGAGAGGGAAGTGGAGGCGTGGCCCAACCACAAGGCAGTGAGATTGGGGGCAGGCCAAGGTCATGTACTCTTGCTTCTGCGCATGCCTAAGGGTCTCAAGGGGCCTGGTGACTGTCTATCGGTTTCTTCTGCTTCAGCATAGCCATCCTTGCTCTCCTTGCCCTGAATTGTTTCTCAGTTCTTCTGCACAGCTTTCTGTCGGTTACTTGTCTTCACTCTGCCTCCTACCTCATGCCTAATAGATGCACCTTTGGGAGAATTCTTATTTCTTTACTGTGCATGTGGCCTATGTCCAGTGCTACATCTTAGATGATGTGGACAGAGGAGGATAAAAAGCAGGGAAAATGCTTGTGAGCCCAGATTAAAGATTCACTACACTTCCCTTCAGAACATTCTCAGTGTTCTGAATCAGTCAATCAGGCTGCTATTTATAACTGGCTTTTTAACTTAATACATTATGAATTACCTTCCATATCGATTAATGCATTTCTAGGGTATCATTTTAATGGCTGCCTATTATTTCATCAACTAGATGTAGCATCATTTATTTGATTGATCCCTTTCTTCTGGGATGATTTAAGTAACTTCTGATATTTCACAACTGTTACTGTAACAGTAGTTGTGTATAGTAACAGTTTTTGTTCATTTTGTATCATGGGTTCACAGAATTGCACTGGATGGCATCCCCAGCTCAGTGAACCCTGTCTTGTACATTTATAAAAATACTGTATTACTGTTTTTTTCTTCTTTACACTCATCTTGAATCTTTTTTATTTTTCCTCATAGCTTGTTCTTTTTGAGTAATTTAGGTGTCTTTCTGATCTAGTTTCTAGAACTTTATACATACATGCATACACATATGTGTATGTAATTTGGTGACCTATACTACTTTATATGCTTCTAAGTCGCTTTTCTTGATTTGTATTTAGCATCATTGCTGAGTGTTTTGCAAACTGATCTACGCAGCTTCATTCCTCTCCTTCCTTTTCCTGGGCTGTGTTCCATGTGCAGGTATTAAGTGCCTTGAATTTATTCCTTTAGGTGCTGGACTTTTAGCTTATTCCCAGCCTGATCATTGCTGCTGCAGGGTACATTCTCAGTCATGCATGTTAGTGACCCCAGGAGGCAGTTTCTCTACTCCAGAGTGAACTTTCTGGGGTAGCATATATATGGATTAATTTTCACTAATTACTTTCAACTTAGTCTCTGAAAGATCTTTGCCAGTTTATGCTCCTCCTAACGATGCATGAGGACTCTTTCTGTGAGTGCCTCTTCCTCCTCAAAACTGCCTCATTTAAAATTTGGGCCAATCTGACAGGTGCGAAGCGACTATTTTATTCATTTAATTACTGATTCCTAATGAGATCATTTCATTTTAAAATTATGAGCTATTTGGTGAATAAACTTCATAGTCTTTTTCCATCATCTTCTATTTCTTCCTTGTATGTTCTACAATGAATTTTTGAAATACATGTTACCGTGTCATGATCGCTATCTGCCTGTTAACTTTGTATATGAATTGAAATCTTTATCTCCCAGTTCATTTTCAAGCCTGTATGTTGCTGTTATTGTTTGATCATTCAGAATCTTGAGTGATAAATAATTTCTCACCCTCTGTTATGGCTTGTGTTTAGATGTCCCCACAAAGCCCCATGCAGTCATAGGTGGGGCTTTTCAGAGGTGGCTGAATCTAGATTATGTGATGCTGTAATTAAGGGTGTGTGATTACTAAATTAGCCCACTGACTCATGCGATACAGTTCTGGGTACTCTCAGTGGTGCCCCATCCTGGGTGTGAATGTTACCTGGCCGACCTGGATACAATATAAAGGGATCAAACGAGTCTGTCATTTGTCGCTTGCTTCATACTGCTGGCTGCCTTCTGCCTGTCATTGACTGTTTCTCCAGCCTGATGCCCATCTGCCATGCTAACCTGCCTCGGAGCCAGCCAGCAGTGAACTAAATCCTCTACAAACTGTGGGCCAAATAAACCTTTCCTCCTTTAACTTGGGGTACCATGTATTTTGTCTCAGCAGTGAGAAAAGTAAGTAAAACTTCCTCCATATAACAAAATCTCTTTTTAGTGAACTCTTTCTGAATATGGATCAGAACCTTTGGTCCACAACAGAAATAAATTCAGCTCAACACAACACTATGCAGAAAAGGAAGTATATTGGCTTAGCTGACTGAGAGCCAAAGGTGTGGGGTTAGTTTCAGGAAGAGCTGGATCCAGAAAGAGTAGGATCAAATATTGTAATTATGGTCTTGGGTCTGTGTCTTCCTATCTTTTCTCCTTTTTATTTTGTGAGAGCTTGATTTTCTAGCAGGAATTCTCTATGTGCTCTATGTGGGGACTTAGCTGTTGTCTGGGCCCAATTTTGAACTAGATGGATGGGTCCCAGAGAATCTGATCATGTTTTTCGTGGTAGTTCTGAAGAGGTCTGGAGGTAGTCTTCCAGGAGTGGTTTGAAACATACAGCCACTCCTGGGAGTAGAGTCTTGATGTAGAACACTCTAGAAATGTTCAGAAAGAACTATATCTTCAAAGAAGAACACATGTTAGATGCATGACACATCTACCCATATTCCTTATATTTATTTTTTGATACAATCAGTTCCAGAATGGTGAATTAAATAGTTTGCATTCTCAGAAGTAGTCATGAGTGTCTTTTTTTGGCTTTAGGCATTATCATTTTAAGAACTTTTCACATTCAACAGAAAGACATGACTTGATGATTCACTTACTTGCAATGATTAAGAGGCCAAATGAATTTTCATGTATTTACCAGCTATTTCCTCTGGGAAGCTGTGGCTCAGTGAGATATTTTCTTGTCCCTCTCAGGACATAGCACCATGGGGCAAAGAAGAGGTGTTGATTCTCTGGCTGGGACACCTACATGTGAACCTGGGGCCAGAAACAAGTTCCAGTCTTTATTTTATTTTATTTATTTGGTATTAGGAATTGAACACGGGACCTTGTGTTTTCCAGGCAAGCACTTGTGCTGTTGAGCTATATTCCCAGCCCCCAGTCTCCATTTTATGAAACAAACTGGGTCTGCCATCAGTCAAACCCTTGGGATAGCCTTATAATTAATTGCAATCCTTTACCCCATCCATAGTTTATACTTGGAGTAATAAAAATATACAGCGGCTATTTAAATAAAAAAATTAGCTGAGTAAAAGATACATGTCATGAACCACCTTCAAAATATTCAATCTTGATTTGAATACACTAATCTCATCAGTTTTGCCACTTTCTGAAGCAGTTCTGGAAGTCTTCCTTTACGAGTGTCTTTATAAGGCATGACTAAGCCAGGTGTGGTTGTGCACACCTATAATCCCAGCACTTGGGCGGCTGAGGTGGGTGGGCCATGTGTTTGAGGCCAGCCTGGGCTACAAAATGGGTTTAAATACAGCCTGAAATGCAAAGCAATTCACCCTGGCTCCAAAAAGACAAGAAAAGGAAAGGAAATAAGAAGGCATAATGGTTTATACATTGCACCAACTTGTGAAGTTTAGAAGCTTAACTGATTCATCAGGGGCCAGGGTCTTTACTTTGTAAACATCCTCAGCCTGTGCAAGAGCAGGGCACAGAGACCTGTGAGTGCCACCCCTGCCCCAGGGTGAGTAGCTTGCATAAAATATAAGGGAGAAAAAGATGCTTGCTTCCTTCTCTCTTTCACTCTTGTTACTTTTGCTGTCTTCTGACACCATGAACTGTTCCCCTCACCTTACCACCCTGCCTTGGAACCAGCTGATTATGGGCTGAAACCTCCACAGATTGCAAGCTAAATAAACCTTTTCTTCCTTTGTTTTGGGCATCAGGTATTTTTGTCTTGGCAAAAGAGGAAAGTAACTAAGACATGAGATGTGATTAAAAATCCAGTGAATCCTGTTGCTGAGTGCCATGAACAGAAAGACAAGGCTGTAAAAACATTACATTGTGTCCTCATCTCCCTTATTCACTGAATCTGGCACCCTGCAACTCCTGGCTCTTCCCTAAAGTTGAAATGATCATGAAAGCAAATGTTTTCGAATTGATTCAGGATATCGAGGTAGCCAGGACAGTGCTACTAAAGACATTCACAAATGGCAATATGTCTTTTTCTTCAGTAAATATTTTTAACTATTCACCATAGAGTTTGAGCACAACTCTGTATTGTCATTTTGAAAATAAGAGTCAGTCTGAATCCTCTTTCTAGACGTACCAAGTTAACTAGCTGTGTTCATGGAGCACTGAATCCTCTTTGCATGTCTTCATGGAAACTTAGCTGTTATCCGGGCCCCATTTTGAACTGGATGGAGGATGCATGAAGGTTTTAGGTCACATGGACTTTTCCTTTGATCCCCTAACAAGTCCCAGGCATGTGGTGGACATTAATGCCTCTCCAGTCCTCACTGGGGCCAGGTGGCTCCTGTCCTCTTGATGCCCTTCTACACCCTGTGCAGTGAGCCTGTTCTGTGGGCGTCTTACTGTGTTTTCTCCAGGCAAACCCTCAGAATAACACATTTCCTGCGCTCTAATCACCTTCCCTGTCCACTGCCAGCCACCCGCCGCCTAGCTTCCTCTTTGGCCATGAGGCAGCCACTCCAGCGAGGTCCAGCTGGACGCTGGCCCAGTCTGGCTCCCTCTTTCCATGCAAGATCTACTTTCTCATCAGGGCCAGCTGGGGCCTGTGTCAGAGAGCGAGGCATGAGCAGCCCATCACTCTGCACTGGTCAGGAGCCTCCATCCTGCAAGGGTGCTGGTTCAAGTGCACCCGAATCATAGTTCCCATTAAAGATTTTCAGAGCTAACTTTTGTTTTTGATTTTTAGGAGAGTTACCCTATACTGATATTTAATAAAGTATTTTGTTTTCATTCTCTTTTCACACTGTGAAATTGTTCTTGATTCTTTTTCAGACCCTACCCAAATTCAAAGCAACATCAGAACCCACTTATCTAGAAAACCAATCCAGAAACCCTTGGGCCCCACTGTCCTATTTGTGCTGCATGTAGTTGACTATGAGGTTGATAAAGCAGTGGAGGAAGTGGTCTCTTCCCTCCCAGAACAGGTGACATCAGTGGCAAGGGACACCACACATAGGTAGGAATGCACTTGGTTGTTGCATGGGTTAGCACCCACAGAGCCACCCTAGCAGCCAAGGATGGAGTGGGACTCTCAGACCACTCTTCTTTAGGGCCCTGCTCACATCAGAGAAAAGAGCTCTTGGTGTTCCTGAGGGCCCACCCAGCTCCTCCAATTCTGGGGTGGATTTTTTCTTTCTTTTTTCTCATCAGTTCTTTGTTCACTCTGTTTTCAAGTGAGCATGGTTATTTATTTTAGCTATTCTTTTTTTACAACAGACTGTTTAAAGGTCTATTGTCCACGCAGTGAAGTTCAGCCATTTCGAATGTATAGATGCCCTCAGTAACTATATCACTTACGTAACTCTTGTACCAATCAAGATATAGAACGTTTCCATCACCCAGAAAGTTCATCTCCCCCCCGCATCCCACCCCTCAGGTAATCACTGGTCTGGTATTGGTCATCCTCAGGTCGCTTTGGCTACGTGTAATTTCACATAGGTGGTACTACATCACGTGTATTCTTGTGTGTTTGACTTCTTTTGCTTAGCATGATGCTGGAGCTGTGTATTTGGGCTGTGGTACTTAGCAGTTTATTCTTTCCCTGCAATTACAGTCATTCTTGTTTTTAAATTTACACACTACAGTTGGATGAGCTTATCTGTACATACTTAGGAAGTTGTGGCTGTTGGTTACTCTTCTGTGGGCTGTTAGGTATTCCCTTAGCTGGTCTTTTTTAGCATGTGATCTTTCTAAGAATCTTTTTATTTGTTAGCCTATGTTTGTGCTGCATAACATCTGCATTCTTTGTGAGGAGGTGGTGGCTGGACATAGTATATCTTAATTGCTCTCCCAATCCCCTTTATCTACCCTCCTTTTCCTTTCCTCCATCTCTTGTTCTCCACTCCCTTTGAGAAAGATCTATCTCCCTACTTCCTATTTTCTATCTTTTATTTTGCTCTTTATTTACACTTTGGTTTTCCTATGTGATATTCAAGCTTGTGTGTCTGATTTATTTCGCTTAACTTTATGTCCTCAAGATGTATCCATTTTCCTACAGATGGTTCAAGTTTATCTTTCTTTATGTCAGAGTAGTACTCTGTGGTGTATATGCACCGCATTTTCTTTACCTAGTCATTTGCTGATGGACATATAGGCTGCTTCCAAGATTGAGCTACTGTGAGCTGTGCTGCTGTAAACATGGGTGTGCTTGGATCACTGTGATGTGCTGTTTTTAACTCTTTTGGGAAGATACCTAAAGGGGAATAGCTGGGTTGAATGGGATTTGTTCTTTTAGTTTCTTGGAGAATCTCCACACTGATTTCTCTGTGGTTGTACTAGTTTATATTTCCACATGCATGGGTTACTATAAACATGAATTGTTACTACCCCATTGCTAAGCCTGGTGTGTTAAGATTCTGTGAGTATTGATGAATTTTGTGTCTCAGTAATTTGCAATAGTGTGGTGAGTACCCTGAGTATTCTGTTATTTTTAATTTAAAGGCTATTATTTTATAGTGGAAAGTTATGGGAAGATCCACGTTCTCCCCGTTTGGCTGACTGTGATGCACTCTTGTCTCTCTACCCTACAGTGGGTCATCCTCAATTTTAGCGTTGTGTGCTTTTTGAGCCACCAACAGCCTGCACATGCTATGTGTGGTGGTGCACACCTGTAATCCCAGCACGCAGGAGGCTGAAGTGGGAGGATCTTGAGTACAAGGCCTGCAAAACCCTGTCTCAGAAAACCAAAACTAACTAAATAAAAAAAGGGCTAGAGATATGGATCAGGGCACAGTGCTTTCCCAGTATGCAGATGCCTGGGTTCAGTCCTTATTGCAAGAAGGAGGAGAGAGAGAGAGAGAGAGAGAGAGAGAGAGAGAGAGAGAGAGACAGAGAGAGAGACAGAGAGAGAGACAGAGAGAGCAAGAGAGAGAGATAGAGAGAGCAAGAGAGAGAGCAAGAGAAAGAGAGGGGGGAGGGAGAGAGAGAGACAGAGAGAGCAAGAGAGAGAGACAGAGAGAGAGAGCAAGAGAAAGAGAGACAGAGAGAGGGGGAGGGAGAGAGACAGAGAGAGACAGAGAGAGAGACAGAGAGAGACAGAGAGAGAGAATATGCTGCAAAAAGTGTTTGTCCAACCACATTTTTTCCTGCCTTGGGAGTGACCTTTGCTTGTGTGTCAGGAGTCGTGAGATCAATTCAGAGGGCTATGTTCTGTATTTTATTTTATCTTTTTTTATTACTGGATTTTACTTTAGCAGGTTCATATATGCATATAATGTAGTTGGATCATTTTCACCACCACCTCCATCACCCCCTTGACCCTCCCAGTTTCATATTTTGGAGACTTTCAGTGTGTATAATTATTTTGCTCACATCCATTCTCCCCTGGACCTGCTCTTACTCCCCCTCCCTCTCATTCCCTAATCAGACATATTTATGAACAGAAATGATCATAGCAATTATCATGTTGCAACTTTGCATTCTAAAAAACAAACAAACAAATAAACTGAAGCTTAGAAAGCTGAGTTCTTTTTTATTTTAAAGAGGATAAAACAGAATAAAACCAATCAAAACAAACTGGTGTAAGAGATACAGAACCTCACAACAGTAGTTACCATAACGCCTTTTGATGTCTTCAAAATAGCTGCAGATAACTTTGGACACCTAAAAATCAGATAGAACAGAATAGAAACAATAAAAACAAAACAATGAATGCAATAAAGGACTTCAAAACAAGCCAGTAGTAAATCCAAAATTGCTACCATAATATATTGCCATTCTTGAAATAGCTTCTCCTCTCATCAGACTTAACATAATCAAACAAAACAAAAGAGAATAAAACCCAACCCAACAAAACAATGGAAATGATATGGGATCTCAAAACAAGACCATAGGGATCAACAATGGCTACAGCCCTCAAAAGGCGATCCGTGCTGGATGCCACACTGTGTACCACTATCCTCTGAACCTATGATCAGACCACTGCAGGCTCAATGTCAGTGAAACACCACAGCACCACAGGCACCCAATTGCATTGTACCTTCATAGCTACCATGGCAGCCTGAGTTTCTCTGGATCAGCTGATCACTAATTGAGGGGCAGTTATTGTACTCTTTGTTTGCCTCGGGCTTGGGTCTAGCTGTTCCCAGACCGGCAGCAGCTCATGCATGATGCTTGTTCCTAGACTGGGCTTGTTTGCTGGTGCAATATTGTTCTTTCTCTCCAGTCTGCAAATGGCTGTGTTTTATATATTAAAGAGTAAAATAGAGAAAATTTCAGAGTGCATGGTACTAAGGAAGAGTAACCCAAGTTTCATGAAGCTTTCGTCTGTGTGTGTGTGTGTGTGTGTGTGTGTGTGCGCGCGCGCGCGCGCGAGTGTGGCCATCCTGTAAGGTACATTTTACTTTGAGTCATGAACAACACTGAATGTGAGAAATGCTGTTCTAGAAGAGGCATGTGCTGAATGGAGCTAAAGAGGCCCAAGAAAGGCTCTCCTTCCTCACAACAGACCGCTTCCCCATCTCTGAAGCCCCATTCCAGAGCTGGCTGGTGGTTGCCAGGCTTAGCTCCACTCCTCCGTGCTCTGCAGGTGGATTTCACATAGCAGCACCCTGCATCTGATGCTTGCCGCCTTGCTGGGAAGACAGCTCCAGTGTGGATGCAGCTCCTTGCTGGGCAAGTGGGCGTGGGTGCTGGGCAGAGCCCAGAGCAGGAGGGAGCTGCTCAAACATCAGGGAGCAGGATGCTACAGAGTCACTGAAAGGCCAGGGCAGAGGCTGTGGCTTTCCATTTAATTAAGAGGCTAATTTGGTTATAGTGATGGTGAAGAGGGTGCACTGGCCTGGGCCTGCTGCCATGGGAAGGATGGGAACTGGTACACTGCAGTGTCACTGGTAGCTGTCACTCTGCCTGTACCTGAGCATGATGGCTGAGAGGCAAGTGACCACATGACCATGTGGGGTGGGGATAGAACAGTTTCCTGAAGTCAGGGGACTCAGGATATAGCCCCTTGGCGGCTCATTTCACATCTCTGCTATCCCATGCCCTCGTCTATCAGAGTGTCAAATGCATGGCCCTGAAGCCCCTTCACCAGGACCCCCTGCTGGCTCCGTCAGGTGGGCATTAATGGGGTAGCTGTGGCACAGAAAGGAGACCCACATGTCCCTTAGCACGCTCACAGTTATTCAGTGGCATAGCTGCTGAAGACATCAGTGAAAAACGTCCTATGTGAGCCATGCACCTGTCTTGGATACTGAGGTTTAGCGTTGCACACCTCCGTACACAAGGTGGGCCCTGGAAGAGCCATGCCCGTTCTACCCCAGGTCTACCCAGTAGCTTTCTTTCAAAATAGAGCCCCCAAAATAAATTGCGTTGGATGCAGACAAATAATATCATTCACATTCAAATGATATGCAGTGTTGTGAGGAAACTGTGTTTCACGAAAATAACTTCAGTGAGACACACTTCTTTCCACCCCCTTCCAGTCCTACCCAGTCACAATCACATTTTCTCCATGGGGGTGACAGCTAATCACTTCTCCAGCTCAGGGTCCCTGGAGCCTGCTGGGCAGCAACAGACTCCTCTGGAAAATATTTAAGGGATCAACAATTCCTGTCATTTGGAAAAAATGTAAGTTTTAAATTATAAAATTAACATATCATTTGGGTATATTATACAGTTTGAAGTTGAAAAGCAGCAAACTGAAAAGTATTAAATATTGAAGGTTTGGGTGTGTGTGTGTGTGTGTGTGTTGCTAGGGCTCAGACCCAGGGTTTTTATACTAAGCTTCATCCCTTGCCTCTTTATTATTTATTTTGAGATAGAATCTCACTGATTTTCCAAACTGTCCAGGCTGGACTTGAACTTGTGATCCTCACAGCTCTTCCTCTCAGGGTGCTTGGGTTGCAAGTGCACCCCACCTCACCCAGCCTTAGCATCCTCATACACAGAAAAGTGCAATCATAGTGCTTCACACAAGAGTGAGAACTCAGCCACAGTTGTTGCAAAGCACGTGGGCCCTTCAGTTACTTAGAAGGTTTGGACACAACCTTCTACTGTGAACCCCAGACACGGCCAGCTGTGATGATACCATATGAAATGAACTCAGACAACACTGCCAGCTCAGAGGGGATCATTTACCAGGTGGTAGGTACATATGCTTCCCAGGAAGCAACTTAAAATTAGCAGTTTAAAAGCTGATAAAGTATTTACAAAGAAAAATAGGGTTTTTTTTATGCCTATAATAGAATACTTCAACAGTTTTGCCAAGAAAAAACTTTTTGTGCACAGATGTTCTGTAACTCATGACAGGATTATATTCTCAAAAACCATCATAACCTGGAAAACACTGCGAATTGAAAATGTACTTAATGCTAGCAGCCTTCTGAGTATCCCAGCTCAGTCTCATCTACTGTAAACACTCTCAAGACGCTGACATGTGCCTACATGTGCACAAAATCATCTAACACAAAGCCCATTTTATATACAGGGTTGAAGAACTCACGTGGCCAGCTGGAAGCTGTGGCCTGCTGCTGCTGGGCAGTAGCACAAGAGAGTATTGTAAATATCGCCAGCCTGGGAAAAGATCAAAATTCAAATCTGAAAGTACCATTTCTATCCCATCCGAGTCACTTTCACACCATCGTGAAGGTGAGGCATCCCACTGAGCCATTGTCAGGTGGAAACATCTGCCTGTCATCTCAGTTCCCGTGGCTGCCATAACAAAATACCATGGACCGCCTGCTTGAAAAATAGATATTTAATCTCTGACAGTTCTGAAGGCTGAGAAGGCCAAGGTCAGGGTTCTGGGAGCGGGGTTCTCTCCAAGGCCTCTTCTCCTGCTGCGAAGGCTGCCATTTCGCTATGCACTCACACGACCTCCTCTTTGTGTGCACTTGCAGAGCGGGGAGCTCACCGGTCCCTCTGCTTTTCCTAAGGGCACAAGTTCCAACATGAAGACGCCTCTCTCACAAACTCATCTGCCCCCAACACAAAGGCTTTTTCTTTAACTCCTATGACCTTGGAGATTGGAGTGTCAGCACATGAATTGTGCAGGACATGTTTAGTCTGTAACATGTATTTTGCATACATATATGTATTACTGAAAAAAAATATATGTTCTAATGCTATGCATCTTCCAGACCAGCAGACATCACACTCAGAACTCCCAGCCAAGGCAAGGGACTGCCGAAGAGCGGCAAGAGGGAGAAAAGAGGGAAGACCTCAGCAGAGAGCCTCCCTGGCCTGGCAAAGAGCTTGAGCAGACACTGAGCTCAAGGGCAGCTTGGTGGGGCCTCTGCTTACCCCGCAGGCTTGCTGTGTGCTCAGCATCCTTGGGGAGTGGAGAGGGAGAAAGGCTTGGCTGTCCTGTTGAAGATCCACCAGTGAATTTACAAACTGTGTGACAGTCATTTGAAGGTTAAGGGCATCCTTCTAGGAAGCTTCTGAGAGTCACATTTTACCCAGCAAGCAAGGAATCTGAGAGGCCTTATCCTGCCTGGACCTCCCACTCTGTTCCTTGGCTACTGCTCAGCCAGTGTTTTCACTAATTCCCTGACCCCTGACATGTTCCATGCCAGGTTTTGCTGTCTTCGGGGTCGACAGTTCTCCAACACTTCAGCCATCCAGCTCTTCCTTCTTGCCCTGGGCTCAGAGACCACCTCTCGTTTGCCTTCCCAGAAAACTTGGGTTTCCAGGGCCACCCATTCAGCCTTGTCCGCAGCATGTGCTCTTTCTTCCCCACTGGCACCATCTTGCCAATCCCTGTGTTGTCTGTGTTGAGCCTCTAAGGTCCTCAGGTCAGAGGGAAATGCAGCTGACTTTGCCTAGCTGCTGAGAACCAGGCTAGGAGGAGGCTCGGCAGGTTTGCTGGTCAGATCAGGCCCTCACATGCCAGCCCTTATCGAACTGCACACATAGGGGTAGGAATTCTTTCCTCATGCCAAGGGGGCATTTGTTGTTGCTATGCAACATGTAACATACAAAATTCATGACAAGGTCCTATGGTGAAACTGTCTCCTTTCAAATATTAGGAGAAAGTGAAAGGGACCAGAACTCATTAAGTGACCACCAAGTGATATGTTCTTTTACAACATTTAATTTCATTTAGACAATAAGCTTGTAAGCTGGCTGTTTCTTTCTCTATATTATAGACAAGGAAGCTGGGCCTTTGCATATGCTGCTTTCTTACAGCCATAAAATTATCAGTGGCAGAACAGGAGTAACATTGGGGTTTTCTCTGGAAGGCTATGCTTTCTGAAAAACATATATTAAGAAGCCTTCCAATATATTCATACAAATATATTTAATCATGGTAAATTCCAGATTACAAACGTCTTTGTAACACCAGAAATTAAATACACCCCAGGGCTTTTCGAGTCTCCTTTTTTACACTGTATAGTGGCTCTTTATAGTTTGATGCTGGTGATCAGTTGTCCTATCATTTCTTGGTGGGATAACATTGATCTACCCAACCTAAATTGACGTTTCTCATCCCCTTAATGCTACTTCTTAGGAAGCAAGGCATTTACTGAACTTCAAGGAAAAACTTTTTATGAGTTAAGAAAGCATACATGAAAAAAGCTAGATGTTATATCAGAGAACCAAACATCAAAACCACAAAGAAGTATTACTTCACTCCCCCTAGGACAGCTATGATACTGGATTAAAATAAAATGTTAAGTGTTGGCAGATACACGAAAAAATTGGAACTCTTATTCCTGGTGGGCTGTAAAATGATACATGCACTTTAGAAAATTGTGTTGCAGAGCCTAACAATGTTAGAGTTATTGCATCAAGTAGAAATGAAGTACCAACACATGCCACAACATGAATTAATTTTGAACACATTATATTCAGTGAAAGATGAGACCACATACTGTAGAATTCCACTCACAAAGTGTCCAAGTTGGAAGATCTATAGTGACAGGAAGTAGGTCTTGGTTTCCAGGAACCGGAGAGAGGAGGGAACAGATTCTCTTTTTGGGACGTTGGGTTTAAATTTTTTTTTTACTTAAAAGGAAAAAGAGAAAAAAAGCAAACAAAACAAAACAGTGTAAGGGTGCAAGTAATACAGAACTACAAAAAAAAAAAAAAAACAAAACAGTAAGCTATCACCAGTTAATAAATTACATGCTATCATCTTAGAAATGGTGTTTCAGGTCAGAGGATCAAAGCATACAAAGTGAACATTCAAACAGTGAGACTGAAAATAGTTGTGTTCAGTAATCAAATCAAAAATATTAATATGGTCATCTATTTAACACACCTAAACACCCTTGCTGTTGTATCCTTTAGGGCACTTTTTTTCCCCCTCTCTTTATTACAACAAAATTTACACATTTTGGGTTTTATTGCTCCCTTAGATCTTACTACTTTTTCTGTAAGAGAATAAAATCAAGCATGATAAAACAAATCTGTCAGTCAAAACCAAGCAAAGACATAGCACATGATGTAAAAACAGAGTACAAGGATATCAACAATCGTTACCATAATGCCTCTTGCTTCCTTAAGGAGAATTGTCTATCTCATTAGGTATTATAAAGTTGAACGAAACAGTAGAGAACAAGACCAATAAAACCCAAACATTATAAATCTTACAGAACCTCAAAAGAGGATAATAGTCAAACCAGAATGGGCCTCATAGTGAATCTTATTGCCTTCAAAGTAGTTGCCTATACTCTGATACTTGATACTTTCATACAGAGCAGAATAGAATCTAATCAGTCAAAACAAGATAACGGGGGTATTACAGGACTTCAAGTTAATAGGAAATCAAAAAAGTTACTATAATATATCCTGCTAGTTTTTTTGATTTTTTCCCCTTAGTTTAAAAAAAATTTTAAAAATTAAATAATTTTTAATGAATAAGGGAGAGGTTGAGATAAAGGGGGCATAACAACATAACAATACAGGTTAAAGCATGACATAAGCATGACACTTTCAGCAACCTAGTGCTTCACCACCAAATAACCCGACTTAATAGTAATTACCATAATGTCTTTTTCCTTGAAATATTTGAATATAACTTCATATGCTATAGCATCAAACATATCAGGACAGTGTAACACCATTCAAGTGGATGAAAGCATTGTAGAGTATTTAGAACCAGCTAACAGAAAAATGAACAATGGTTTCTATATTGTCTCTTGCCTATAACAATTTTTGTTTATACTATCACATACGATAAAATCCAGCAAGATACAACATGATAAAATCAATGGAGACAGAAGAGCCATAGTTTGGTGCGGCTCCAAAACAAGATGGTATTAAATCAGCACTAGCTATTATGATGCCTTGTTTTCTTCAAAATAGCTGTTCATTGCATCACACGCCATAATATCAAATAGCCCAAAATAAAGCCATTCCAATTAATGAGTGAAAACTTTATAAGGCTTCAAGGCCACATAATGGGGAATCATGGTTACCACATACTTTTATATATTTGAATCATTTCCTACACTAGGGAAACTATTTGGTGTTCACAGATGAGAGTTTGATTTATTTCACTTATGAGTATGGTTTCAAGCTGCACCCATTTATTGATAAATACCTCAATGTGATCCTTCTTTATAGCTGAGTAGTACTCCATTGTATAGAAATACCACTACTTTTTTATCCATTCCTCAGTTGATGGACACTTGGGTTGTTTCCAAGATCTGGTGATTAAAACTTGTGCTGCTATAAACATAGGTGCACATATATCACTGTGGTATGATGCTTTCAGTTCTTCTGGGAATATGCCTAGAAGTGGAATAGCTGGAACAAATGGGACTTCCAGTCCCAGCTTTTTGAGAAATCTCCAGACTGACCTCCACAAAGGTTGTACCAGTCTACACTCCCACCAACAGTGTAGGAGAGTTCCTTTTTCCCCACAGCCTCTCCAGCACTTGTTGTTGTTGGTTTTCTTGATCCTGGCCATTCTTTCAGGAGTGAGATGGAATCTCAGTGTGGTTTTAATTTGCATTTCCCTAATGACCAGTGATAATGAACATTTTTTCATGTATTTATTTACCATTTGTATTTCTTCCTCTGAGAAGTGTGTATTCATCTCAGATGCCCATTTTTGGATTGGGTCTTTGAATTTTGGGGGTCTGAGTTTTTTTAAATTCTTTATATGTTTTAGACAAAAGTCCCTTGTCTGACCGGGAGTTCACTAAGATCTTTTCCCAGTTTGTGGGTTTTCTTTTCACTATGCTGGAGATTTTTTTTGACTTACAGAAACTTTTTAATAAGAGGTGGTCACAGTTATTGATTCTGGGAAGTATTTCCCATGCAGTTTGAGTCCTGTTCATGAATTCTCTACCTACCCCTGTGTCTTCAAGGTTTCTACCTAATTTGTCTTCCAATAGATTTAGTGTTTCTGTTTTAATATTCAGATCTTTGACCCATTTAGATTTTAATTTAGTACATGGTGATAGGCTTGGGTCGAGTTTTAGTTTTCAGCAAATGGAGAGCCAGTTTTTCCAACACCATTTATTAAAAAGACTGTCATTTTTCCAGTGAAGCTGCTTGGCTCCTTTATCAAAGATAAGGTGGTTGAGTGTCTTTGTAGTTGTGGTTGTATCTTCTAATCTATTCCATTGATCCTCTGCTCTGTTTTGATTCCAGTACCATGTTGATTTTACTACTGTTGCTTTGTAGTATAACTTCAAGTCAGGGATTGTTATGCCTCCTGCATTGTCTTTGCTGCTTAGAATGGCCTTTGATATTCTAGGTCTCTTCTGGTTTCAGATGAATTTTAGGAGTGATTTCTCTAGATCTATAAGGTATGTTGATGGTATTTTTATAGGGATTGCATTGAATCTGTATAACAGTTTTGGGAGAATGGCCATTTTCACAATGTGTTTATTCTTCCTATCCATGAACATGGGATGTCTTTCCATTTTCTGAGATCATCTTCAATTTCTTCTTTCAGTGTATTATAATTTTCCCTGTATAGGTCTTTCACTTCTTTCATAAGAGTAATTCCTAAATATTTCATTTTTTTGCTTGCTAGTGTGAAGAGTGTGGTTTCTCTTATTTCTCTCTCTGTGATTTTGTTGTTAGTGTATAGAAATGCTATTGATCTCTGAGTACTGATTTTGTATCCAGCTACATTACTGAATTTATATATTATATCTAAGAGTCTTTCAATGGAGTTTAGGGGGTCTTCTACGTAGAGTATCATGTCATCTGCAAACAATGACAATTTAACTTCTTCTTTTCCTATCTTTACCCCTTTTATTTTTCTCTCTTGTCTAATTGCTCTGGCTAGTACTTCCAGTACTATATTAAGTAGGAGAGGCGATAAAGGACACCCTTGTCATGTGCCTGATTTTAAAGTAAAGGCTTTCAATTTTTGGCCATTTAGTATGATACTGGCTGTTAGTTTGTCATAGATGGCCTTTATTATATTGAGGTAAAGACCATCTATTCCAATTTTCTGTAAAGTTCTTATCATGAATGAATGTTGGACCTTATTGAAGGCTTTTTCTGTATCTATGGAAATGATCATGTGATTCTTACTTTTGGCTCTATTGATATGGTGGATTACATTTATTGATTTACGTATGTTGAACCATCCCTGCATGCCTGGGATGAATCCCACTTGGTCATGGTGTATAATCTTCTTGATGATTTGCTGCATCCTATTTGCCAATATTTTATTGAGGATTTTTGCATCTGTGTTCATTAGGGAGATTGGTCTGTAGTTCTCTTTTTCAGTTGGGTCTTTCTCAGGTTTTGGTACGAGAGTAATATTTGCTTCCAGGAATGACTTGGGAAGGATTGCTTCCCTTTCAATTTCATTGAAGAATTTGAGGAGTGTCGGTATTAGGTCTTCTTTGTATTTCTTGTAGAATTCTGTAGTGAATCCGTCTGGGCCTGGGTTCTTCTTTGTAGGTAAGGAATTAATTACATGCTCAATTTCATTGATAGAGATTGTGTTATTCAGCAGTTTTACATCCTCTTGATCTAGCTTTGGTACTTCATATGTTTCTAAGAATCTGTCTATTTCTTCTGTGTTATCAAATCTTTGAGATTAGAGGTTTTCAAAATACGTGTTGATGATCTTCTGTATTTCTATTGAGTCTGTAGTGACTTTACATTTTTCATTTCTTATTGCATGAATTTGAGCTCTTTCTTCCCTTTTAAAAATAAGATTGGCTAGGGGCTTATTGATTTTATTTATTCTTTCAAAGAACCAACTTTTTGATTCATTGATTCTTTGGATTGTTTTCTTAATCTCTATTGCATTGATTTCTGTTCTGATTTTTATAATTTCCTCTCTTCTTTTGGCTTTGGGCTTGACTTGCTCTTCTTTTTCTAGCTGTTTGATGTGTAGCATCATGTTGTTTATTTGTATTCGTTCTGTTTTCCTGATGTGGGAACTCAGTGCAATAAATTTTCCTCCGAGGACGGCTTTCATTGCATCCCACAGATTCCAGTAAGTTATATCTGTATTTTCATTTGTTTGTAGGTATTGCTTAATTTCTTTTTTAATTTCCTCTGTGACCCACTGATTACTCAAGAGTGTGTTATTCAGTTTCCATGTGTTTGTGGGATTTTTGCAGTATCTTTTATCGTTAATTAGTAATTTCATAGCGCTATGGTCTGATAGCATGCAAGGGATAATTTCAACTATTTTGCATTTATTTAAATATGTTCTGTGAGTTAATATATGGTCTATTTTAGAGAATGACCCATGTACTGCTGAGAAGACTGTGTATTCTGTTGTTGTTGGGTGGAATACTCTGTATATGTCTATTAAGTCCATTTGTTCACAGGTGCAATTCAGTTCTTTTATTTCTTTGTTGATTTTCTGTTTGGTTGATCTGTCCATTGGTGCCAATGGTGTGTTAAGATCTCCTGTTTGAATTGTGTTACTGCTGACTTGGTTTTTCATTTCTGTTAGTACTTGTTTTATATAACTGGGTGCTCTGGCGTTTGGTGCATATATACTTAAGATAGTTATCTCTTCCTCTTGGAGTTTTCCCCTAACCAATATGTAGTGACCTTCTTTATCCCTTCTGATCATTATTAGCTTGAAGTTGACTTTGTCTGCAAACAGAATAGCTACCCCCACTTTTTTGGGGGTTCCTGTTGCATGAAGTATTGTTTTCCATCCTTTGACTTTCAGCCTGTGAGTATCCTTTTGGGTTAGATGGGTTTCTTGTAGGCAGCATATGATTGGATTTTGTTTCTTGATCCATTCTGCCAGTCTGTTTCTTTTAATTGGTGTATTGAGACCATTTAAATTAATAGTTAGAACTGTTATATATTGGTTTATTGTTGACATATTATCTTTCTGCTGTTGCATGTTTATCTTTCTGCTCTGTTTAATTGTCTGTTTTGTTTAGTGGTTTTTTCCTAAATGTATCTAGGCTTTCAGTATTCTTTGCAGGATTGGCTTGGTGATCATGAAGTTTTTCAGCTGATCTTTGTCATGGAAGTATCTTATTTCTCCATTGAATTTGAAGGACAGTTTTGCAGGGTATATCAGCCTAGGTTGGAAATCATTTTCCTTTAGGATCTGAAATACATCACTCCATGCTCTTCTTGACTTTATTGTTTGTGCTGAGAAGTCTGTTGTGATTCTGATAGGTTTTCTTTTATAGATCATCTGTCTTTTCTCTCTGACAGCCTTTAATATTCTATTCTTTTGTTTGATTTCTGGGATGGTCATTATTATATGTCTGGGTGTAGATTTATTTTGGTTATGACTATTTGGAGTTCTATATGCTTCATTGATCTTGATGTCAGTTTCCAATCTCATGTTTGGGAAATTTTCAGCTATTACTTCTCTAAACATCCTCTTGACATCCTTTATGTTGTCCCCTTCTTTTTAATTTATCCCTATCAACCTTATGTTGTTTCTCTTTGCATCATCCTGTAGGTGTTGAATTGTTATTTCCTGATTTCTTGTTATTTTTAAAAGATCTTTTCTTTGCTGTTCACTGGCTGCAATCTTGTCTTTGAGGTCTGAGATTCTATCTTCACATTCATTGAGGCGGTTTTTACAACTTTCAATGGAGTTTTTGATTTCCTGTATATCTCTTTGCATCTGTTTTATGTATTCTGTTTGTTTCTTATATTGTTCATCCAGGGATTCTATCCTTTTGTTTAGTTCCTCCAATTTTTTAACTGCATCTTCTTTAGCTATGGTTAGCATCTGCTTCATTTCTTTTATCATTTCTTCTTTTATCTGAGAGATTATTTCTAGTTTGAATTCCTTTAAGGCTTCCCATACTTGCTTCTTCATTTCAGTTACCATTATTTTAGGTATTTCAGTTATGTGGCATGTGTTTTCTTTTATGCACATGGCTCCTAGGCTTTCTTAGAATGGGCTGGATGTTTGAGATTGCATTTTGGTCTTTTGTTTTGTCATTTTCCTGTATTTTGGAGTGTTGTTCCAGGTGTGGGAGAGAGTTCCGCCAGCCTGGGATGGGGTTACCTGTGATGGCCCCACTCAATGGACCCGGCAGGGAACCATGGCCTGGTCCCCAGGCCAGGAAGAGTGTCCCCTCAGGCTGGGTGGGATTCCCAGTCCCCTCTGCTCCTCTCACAGGTCCAGTCAGTTGGGAACTGGCCCAGTCCCCAGGTCAGGAAGAAAGTTCCCGCATGCTGGGTGGGAATCCCAGCTGCCACTGCTAAGTCACTGATCTGGCCTGGTCTCCGGTCTGGTGGGGAGCTGGGTTTAAAAATTAGATAGTGGTGACAACCGCACAAAGTTGTGAGTGTCCTAAAAAATCACTGATGCATATACTGCATGAGTAAATGTTATGGTATGTAAATTGTATGTCAGTGAATCTGTAATCAAACAACAACAGTAACAACAAAACAAATGAAAGAAAGAGGAAAGAAGAAAGGCAGTCAGGCAGACATTTGTATATGTATGTATGTTTGTATGTATTTGTCTTTTTGAGACAGCATTTTGCTATATAGTTCAGGCTGGCCTTGAATTCATTTTGTAGCCCAGGCTGGTCTTGAACTCACAGAGATCCTTCTGCCTCAGCTTCCTGAGTGCTGGCATTACAGGCATGCACCACCACACCTGGCTAAGGCAAGAATTTATACCCCCTGTCCTTCCAGGACACGGTAGCTGGCTTACCAGGCACTGGTCCACCAGGCCTCATGCACCTCTCATCCCTGTGTGTCTGCTCACCCATCTTGTCCTCCTGAAGGCTCACTCTGCCCTTGTCCATGGCAGATTCCCCCCTCCATCCTTAGGGCTCAGCTCTCCCCTCTCTTTCTGTGTCCTCTGTGGATCAGCCTGGCAGGTTGCCCTGCTGTCTGACCTGTGTACTTAAAGACCAAGGAGCTCTTTTGGCTATGATGTCATGGCTCCTGACCACTTGTCCAGCCTCCTGACTATAAGGCTCTGAGAGAGCTGGACATGATCACATTTACTTGAGGACCCAGTAGCTGGCACAGGGCTTGCAGACAACAGCAGGGGGTTAGTGTGGATGGAATGGAACCACCTGTGCCCACCTCAGCCCCACCTGGAAACACAGGTTCCCAGGAGCAGTCAAGGCATTCACAGAATTTATTTTTAGCCAGTTTCCTCCTTCCGCTAGGTTTCAGGCAAATGATCAGGTGTGTCTGTTCTCATTGTGGTTAAAAAGCCCCAGCTTTGAAATTCAGGAAATGGAAAAGTGTATTAAGTAAGGACTGAGAGACTCCAGGAGCTTTTGCTAGAATTCAGCATGCTGCAAATGTCAAAGGCAATTACCTTAAAAATAGCTGTTTGCTGTGTACTGACAATGCATTTTGCTTTGTGTACTGTAAGAGAAATTGGATTAATTTAAAACCTTGCCTGCCTATTCTAAGAAAGCTTGGTAAGAATATGAAATACTTTTGTGGAAGATAAATATTGGCTCTCTGAATACCCCATTATTTTGTACACAGTTTAGAAAAATTCTATAAAGCTCTTAAGAGTATTGATGGGAAAGTTTGATTGCTAATTGATTGGTCTGGTCTTCTTCCATTTGTCGTATTAAGAATTTGGTTTCAGAACATAGAAAGTCAAGAGAGCTGCTTAAGCAAGGAGAGAAATGCCTCCTAATGGCATAGGGGACTCCCCAAACCCAAGCCTCAAGGTGTTATTGAACTTTACAGTAGAATTTAGCCAAGCCCTGGGCTGAGAGACACCCCAGGGGAGATCACTGCAAGTCTAGTTTCTGCCCTCCTCAGTGTCTCTGTTAGCCTTTCCTCAGCTACAGAAAGGCCATCGTTGTGTCTCGGTCACCACTATTCAACATGGCACCCACAATGGCTCCCAAGTCCATGTTGGCTCCATCCAAGATAAGAATAAGGCTGGTGTAGAAATGGGCTCATCTCCAAATGGCATGCCCATGCAGATTGAATCTTAGATGGTTTTAGATTACCAACAATCTCTTTAAATATACTAATAGGTATTTCTCCCCACAGGAAGAGGTCTTGGATGGCTTGAGTCAGGTACCCAGGATCATTAAGTGTGAGAGTATGTTCTGGAGATGGACAAAGCAGGTAGTCCCAGCAGAACGAAGAGGCTGCTGAGCCCATGAAACAATAGGCTTCTATTGTATCATGGAGAAATGGAGGTCTTTGTTTCTCCCTCACAGATTCTGATACCATCTCTTCATAATCATTCTAGAATTTCCATCCATGCTTTCCTACTCAGGAATGATAATTTTATTAGTATAATAGTAAATAGTCATGTTTTATTCTATTCAAATTTTCCTAAATTCCTTTTTCAGTCTACTTATCCTTTAAAAAGGTGAGTTTCCCCCCTAGCAACTTATAAATCTCTGCATTGCAAAATGGATTATGAGGTATGATAAAAACATTTTGAATGCTCAATTTCAAAATTACAGTAAAACATACTGTCATCATTTCTCCTCACTTTGGACACACTTATCCCTTGGTTCTTGCCAGGTGCTGCAGCAGTCCTGGAAGTGCTCTTTCCTGAAGGTCTTTAGTTGGGTTGTCGTGCCTGCCTTGGGGTCCTGAACTTGGTTTTCTTGTTCTTCTGACTCGCCATGCATTCGATTTTAGTTAGCGCTCATATCATTTGGATTTTGTGTGATTCCTTATTCAAAATTATTTTAAAAATTTTCATGGTAGTGAAATATACACAACATAATTAACATCTTGACCACTTAAAAACGCACAGTTGAAGAATGTTAAGAGCGACATGTGCCATCCACCCACAGAATTCTCCATTTTCCCAAAATGAACATGTGTGGCCATTAAACAATGATTTTCCTTTTCCCTGCTTCATTCCCTGGGAACCACCATTGTACTTTGTCTCTGAATTTGACTATTCTAAGGACCTTGTATAGGCAGAATTGTATAGTGTGTCTTTTTGTATCTGGCATATTTCACTAAATGATGTTCCAAGCCTCCTGGGTATTGTGGCATGCATCAGAATCTCCTTCCTTTTGAAGGCTGAACGACATCCCATTGCATGTATGCTACCTTTTTTGTTCATCCCGTCTTCCATGGATGGACACCGGGGTGACTTCTATCTCTGGGTCACTGTGCCGTGAACAGAGGTTTGCAAGAATCTCCAGGAGACCCTGGTGTGTGTTCTCTTGGATATTTACCCAGGAGTGGAACTGTTGGAACATATGATGATTCTATGGGATTTCCCCCACCTCCTTGTTTTAAGGAATCTGTATACTGTTTTCCATAAGAGCTTTACAATTTTATATTCCCACCAACAGTGCACAAGGTCTCTGATTTCTCCATGTTTTTGCTAAAACTTGTTATTCTATTTCTTTTTAGCAGCAGCTACCGGGTCTGAGGTAGTACCTCACTGTTTTGATTTGATTTCCGAAACACTTAGTGACACTGAGCAGCTTTCCCTAGGCTGTTGGGCCATTTTGTATCTGCTTGGAGAAATCTCTGTGCAAGTCCCTGGCCCATTTTTAAATCAGATTGTTTGTTTTTCTGCTTTTCTTCCCTTTTAAGCTAAACACATGCAGAAGTGAGGTGGGGGACTTTTGCAAGATGCCTTGAAAGCTTTTACTCTGACACATCAGGCTCTTCTCCTGACCCTGGGTATGTTCTCTAACTGCAGGGGAAGCATTTCACTTACAGTTTGGGGAGTTCGACACTCCAGTGTTGTCCTCAGAGTTGTGATCTCAGGCTGTCCCCCTAGGACTGCAGGGACATTGCCCCCTGCAGAGCCTCTCTCCTCCAGCCCCCTCTCTGTGTGCAGGGCAGTGACCTGGGGAGTGGACGTGTGTGACAGGTGATCTCCTGACCTCGGACCCTGTGGGACTCCCCTTCATGATCCCACTCACTCCCCACGGTCACCTGGTTTCACAGTCTCCTCGCAGGAGAGCAGCTTCCAAGTGACCTTGGTGTCTCCAAGGTGTGGACCCCCACTGCTTCCTGCTCTCTGGTGCTGAGAGGTAGCATATGAGTCACATGGAAACTTTACCCCACGTTAGATGCTGGGGGTGGTGGCGGTGCAGTCAGCAGCAACAGCCCTTCCAGTCAGAAGGCCACTCACTACTTTCAAACCCTTCAAACTGCCCGTCCTCACCTGGTCATTAAAACTCGTAATAGGATTTGGGGGCAGTTGAAGAGTGGGAACTAGAAAATGTGTCTTGGGCGCATGTTTATCTGTGTTCTGTCTTACTGGAGACTCTGGTAGGAGCCAAGTATGGATTTTTATTACAAAACCCACGCCAATAAAGCTTTCAACATGGTGTGGGCATCGCAGGTGCCATTTCTGTCTGGGGAGGAACTTACAACTGCAGAACTGCAGCGTGGGCTGGAGGCACTGGGGTTGAGTTCCTTGATTCCCTCTTCTCCCTGTACTGCAGGCTTATTGCGGAGTAAATCCGGTTTCTTCCATCCCTTTCTCGTAAATGTTGCATTTATTCAATTGTGCTTTGAAGATACAAAGCTACAAAGTACATAATACGCTTCATACCAACCACCTGGGCTTTTGTCATTTTAAAGCTGAGGAAATGGGGGAGATAGGGCGACTGCTCTTCCCCAACTGGCATAGATGCCTGGCTGAAATGTCTTGAAACTGTGAGCCAAAATAAAGTTGGGAGTGTCTGGGTATTGTGTCTCATTGATGGACAAAATGACTAACACAGTTGTTTTAAATAATCCTCTGAAAAGCTTGTTATAGCTGTCACAGGAAACTAACACACAAATCAAGCCTCCCCTCTTTCTAAATAAGAAATTCTAAATTGTCTGCACAGAGTGGTGAACACCTGTACTCGTAGCATTTGGGAAGCTGAGGCAGGAGAATTACAAATTTGAGTCCCACCTGGGCAGCTCAGTAAGGCTGTGTCTCAAAATAAAACGTTTAAAAGGGCTGGGGCTGTAGCTCAGTGCAGAGGCCTTAGATTTGGTACCCTGTACAACACACACACACACATACACTGTGCACATGTACACATGCACACGCGTGTGCACACACACATGATATGTGGATACTGTGAAAGGGAATTTGTAGCTGTTCTGAGTGACAAAATGTGCTTGAGACATTCAGAGAGGTTTGCATGTCCTTTAACACATGATCACTTATGACACACCCTCCCTGTGTCTGCGAATGCTCAGTGACTGCAGCCTGCATCTGGGTGGAGTACTGTGTCTGTTTGTCTTCCTGTTAATCTCAGATCCTCAAAGTACCCCTCAGATCAAGAATGTGTCCTGAGTAACACTTGTTGAGCAAATGAATGGCCATGAGCCTTTCTCTTTTGAGAAATCTACAATTCGAGCAAGGTTTCAACCTTGCATATTCCTTTAATATCAACTCATTTTAGAATTGGCTTTAAGGTGTTCATTTTGCTGAGACCCTGGGGCCTTAGGGACGGACCTTAAGGTATGACACACATTTCCTCAGTGCCTGTAGGTAGGAAATGCCATGAACTCAGCCTCCTGCAAGTGGGGGAGAACACCTCTGGATCACGTTAGGATGGGCAGCGTTATTTTTAAGAACAGGAGCATCTGGCTCACCTTGCAGGTGGACGGGAGCTTGCAAACCACAGCAGCTCTGTCCCTTTTGTGCATAGAAAGTTGAAATAACTTCAGGGTGCAAAAACCATTTATTATCTAGGAAAGAAAGGAAAACAACAACACAACAAAAAACACAGACTCCAGGCATTCTAATAGTAATGTCCTTAAAAGTTATAAAAAATGTTTTTAAAAGGGAAATTGTTAGTTTCGTTTTTGACCCTTAAAATTTTTTCCTTATGTATCACCCACAAAAGTAACAAGCTCTATTAAAAAAGAAAGCAAACAACTTGTAGCCTAAGGAGGTTGTTCAATAGTATCGGGAGGTTTTCCCAGGGGTGGGCTGGGGGTGGGGTGTGCAGGGTTAGAGACTGACGGGAATTTTTTTACTTCCTGGATCTGTTCATTGCTTGACTTTTCTAAAGCAGGTTTGCATTACTTTTGTGATCAGAAAAGCAATAAAGAGAAATTATTTCCTTAGGGTAATATGTTGGGAAGGAATGTTGGGAAGGAATAACCGTCCTCTTGAAAACAATTTGTGGAAAGCCTTATAAAATTTCAGGTACGCGTCTGTTGCTAGGGGGTTGCCAAGGAACATGGAGTTTCTGGAGGAATCTGCTGAACAGTGATGGATGGGAGGGTGGAAGACGGTGCCCCCCTCCTGGAGGGTGGGGGGAGGAATATCATGTCCTGATTGGAAGCCATCCAGGCAAAGTGCAGGGTTAGAGGTTCCTTGGTTCGTTGGAAAGCAAGTGAGAGGGATTTAGGCAGAGGGAGTAGGAAATAAACCCGACTGCAAGCACAGGTGCAGAGCGTGGCCTGGTGCAGACACACACATGTTAATCCCTGAAAGCAGGTATGTATTCATCAGGGAAGGAAGCTCAGAAATAGTCAATTATTTTCCACCTTTTATAACTATTAGTTTTAGGCCTGAGACTCAAACCCGAGTCTGACTGACGATGAGGTTAGGATCTTTTCATTGTGTTAGCCTGGCTCTTACAAGAGGAATGCTGTACAGGCGGGAAGATTTCTGATAGAGAGCCAAAAAGCCCCGCTGCAGGAGTGGCTGAAATGGTTGCACTCAGCAACCACCAGCTTTGGTCTGGTACCACTCTGATGTCACAAGCCAGGTGAGGCCTTGGAGTGCTGCATCACCTACCGCAGATCACAGGGGTGGGTTTTCATCTGTGTCTGCATCACAGGCTGGGCTTTGGTCATAGGGGTTAAGAAATCCTGATCCACGCCCCCAGAATAAAATCAGACATTGTGGAGTGATTTCAGTCATTGCTGGAGGAGAAAGCTGTGAATGTTTTGAATCCGTTTTTTTCTCCCCCATTCCCATTGCTTCTGGTGCTTCAGGAGTGGTTAGTGACAAGCGTCATGGTCAAAGCCTGATCATTGCTCCAAGTCGTCCTAAAGGGAGAGCAGGCTGCTGCCTAGAGCTCAGGCAATGGCACAGGGAAGGAGGGAGAATCTCAGCAGAAACAATACTGGGAGACCAGATTCAAATGGTGGGCAGTCAAGGGTCTAAAGTCCATGCAGTAAAACTGAGAAACAATACTGAAATGTTGAGCACAGGGATTGAGCATGAGATCAGGGTCATAAAAAGCAAGGGAATCCAGGGCAAGCATCGTGGCCATCTTTGCCTAGCCACGGCCCTCCACATGCATGTCCTGGTGAGCTGGGAAGCTTTAATGGGGAGATACAAGGGAGGCTGTTCCCAAGGGCTCTCAGTGACGGTTGTAGACTGGTCTCATGGAAAGACTCCACAGGAACTCCTGAAGCTGCTCCACAGCCAATTAGGTGTCACTTGATATGGGCCCAGTTCCACTCTGGCCCTAACCAGTCGGCTCTGCTGCCTGTGAGATCATTTAGGTACCGGGCTGATGGTTCTCACTGGGGAAGAGACAGGTCTACCTAGACCTCCATACCAAGACTCCCACACCAAGACTCCCATCTTCAGATGTTCCCAAAGCTGTGGCTCCGAGTGCCACTAGTGGAATTGGGTCTAGTACTTGGCCCCTTACTGCAATACCAGGCCCCAAATATCCCAGAATTCTTCCATAAAAGTGGTCACATTAGCTCCCAGACCTGGCTGTCTACACACAGATCCCCAATGTGACTCAGGGGACAGTTGACCAGTCAGGAGGCCACATTCCTCTTCTTCCTCCTTTTTGCTGTGGTGATGCTACTCTAACTAGCATCTTCTCTCTGCAGCCTCATTACTGAGTGCTGGTTTCTTTTCTTTTTGTAATTTTTGCACATGTTTAATTGACAAAAGTGATACATGTTTATGGTATCCATTCTGATTTTCTGAAATAGGTATATATGGTAGAATGGCTTGTATTAGTTTCTTATTGCTGATGTAACAAATTATCACAAAATCAGTGGCTTCCAACAAGAGGACTTAATTTATAGAATTAGGATACAGAAAACACAGAGGGATTCCAAAGTGAGTCCAACTGGCTAAGACCATATTGCTGGGAGCTACGTGAACTTAGGGGAGAACCTGTTTCTGTCTTTCCCAGATTCTTTGCCCTGTGTTCCTCAGTGCTCTTCAAAGCCACAAGCATCTATCTTTCTCAGGCCATGTCATAGGACTCAGCTCATCTGCGTCTCTCTCATTTAAGGACCTTCATGATTACATGAGACTCATTTCTCTGTGCCGGGATTTCCTCTGTATTTTAAGGTCAGTTGATGAACAATATTAATTCCTTTTTTGCAAGTAAAGCATCATATTCCCAATCCTGGGGATTAGGATGTAGCCCTTCCTACATGGTGGTTATTCTGCCTTTCATGCTATACAGAAGTCTTCACATAATTCTAGCTGCAAACAACACAGGTAGCAGCACTATTGTCTGCACTAAGAATCTGGCCCACCGCAGCCCACCAGCATTCCTTGAGATGGTCGTGGTTCTTGTTGTTCCCACTGCACAACAAGCACCCTTGTGGAGGGAAGACCTGTGGACTTGTCTGTCCAGCTCTCTCCTCATGCCCGCCCTTCCCTTCCAATGTGTGGGTGGCCTGGATCCCAGTGGCTGGAGGCAGCAGGGCTGACACACTTGGACCCAGGGCAAGGCTGATGGGCTCGCTCGAGTGTGAGCCACCCAGACACACAGCATGTCATTGTAGAATGTCAGCCTGCACCTGATGGTAGGAGGTCCAAGGCGAACCTGGCGACTAGGAAGTGCGGCCACCATTTCCAGCAACACGGGGAAAGCCAGCTCAGACGGAGGGGAGATGAGATGAGAGCAGAGCGGGAAAAGCTGTGCAGTGTTTGGCCCTGGGTTTTGTGGGCTTAATGCACAATGCCTTTTCCGTGCTCCATTCATATAAACCTGTTGTATGACTAGTAGCATCTTCTTTCCATCCATGCCTCCCCTTTGTCCAAACTACTAGGTGTTCTGTGTCTCTTTCTTTTTTAAAGCTCACAAGTATAAAAATTTTCAGTAATGCACTTATATTAGAAGCAAAGACTAGAGGCGTAAAAGGGACCTATAGTTAATTTAAAAAGGTGTCTAAGGAGAAAGAAAAAAATGCAACAGAAAAGCAAGACATTTTGAGTATGAAAAAGAGAAGAATAAGTAAGACATAGAAAATCAAAGAGTAGGAAGTGTGAACATGGGAAGAGGAGTTCTTCCCTCGCAGGGCTCCAAGTAGGAGCGGATGTAATGATAATGCATGGGTCTGTCAGGAGTCAGACAATGACATTTCTGGCCCTTTATGTGTCTGGAAATCTATGACGAAGATACTCCAGTGATCCAGTTTCTGTCTCCTGTTAAAATTGTTGAGGGATTCTAAAACTAAACAAAAATCACAGAGCAGAGGGGAAGAAAACAGCTCTAGGAAGAAGAGCTATAAGATCATTCTTGATGTGTGGTTCAAGACAAATGAGACTCTGGGACCTGCCCTCCACACTGGGAGAGGCTGTGCAGGATGCAGACTGTTGTTGGTGAGATCCTGCCCATGGGGGTCCATCCCAGGAGCGGGCATACCGCACAGCCATCCTGGGAACTGAGGAGCTGGAGAAGAGGAAGTCAAGCCCCTCAGCAAGAGAAACCACTGCTGCACTGAGTGGAGGGATTGCATGGGCACCAGGTGCATGGAACTTGGTGGAGACAGAAACAGAGCTTTCGTGGAGAGCCTGGAAGAGAGGAACCCAGGACATGGGTCAGAGTAAGGGATGCATCCAGGTTGCTTCTCCAGCTGGAGGCAGGGTGGGTACAGCTGTGGCAGAGGGAGAGACACATGGTCCTGCTGCTAGTGCAGTCCACTGACCTAGAGCTTAATGCTTTACCCAGTGCTAATTGGATTCTCTAGAGAAATTGGTGTTACTCAATTTCTGGTTCATATTTTCACTGTGCTGCTCCATAGCAGGAGAAATACATGAGGGAGGTCCAAGTGAATGAGGGGGTCACCTTCTAAGGAAAGTGCGACATGACAAAGTTGCATGAACTCTGGATGAGGGGCAGGACAGTGAGTGACAGAGCTGAAATCAAGGTGAAAGCTGTTTGGGGAAAGCTAATTGGTCAGCAGGGCCACCCGTGGGGATAATCGTTCTGTCAATGGTGAAAACCTACAATATTGTAAATATTGGTAATGTTCATGGCCCTCAGGAATGGTTTTGTGACAAATTTTTAGCTTCCCGGACTTTTCTCATTTAGTTTATCTAAAAGACCTCATTCTTATCTGCAGAGTTGGGTTGGGCGAAAGACGGTGTATCTGCCAGTGCTCTCTGGATTTAATGCACGATAATAATCCGTAGCAGCAAGAGGTAGGTGAGAGGTAGATGGACAGGAGATGTCCACATGGCATCGGCCCAGATGTGACTCCAGCCAGGACAGCAGCTCCAAGATCCAGGGCCACCAGCCTAACAACTGACAGTGTCACCAAGATACAGAAAGACAGCAGCCACTGCTCCAGTGCACCATGATGGAGTTTTTTCTTTCCTTTTTGCTTTTTGTCCTCTTTCCTTTGCTTGCATATACTGGAGTCTGAGCCCAGAGCCTTTGCACAGAGCTATGTCCCTATCCCATTTTTATTCTGAGATGCAGTCCTGCTAAGTCATTAAGTTGCTGGGCTCCAACTTGTGATCCTCCTGCCTCAGCCTTAGAGTGCTGGAAATATAGGGGTACGCCACCACAGCTGGCTTGTCATGGTATTTTTCACTATTGCTGATGGCTGCTTCTCTACCCAAAGGTATCACAGATGACTGCACAGCAGGAAAATCATGGCTCTTGTGACTATCAGGCTGCTGGCATCTGGAGAGTGTTCCTTTTAGCCACCTTCCTTGGGCGCCCACCTCGCATGCCCAGTACTTCTTGTGTGGATATGACCCTGTCTTTCCCTTTAGTAAATTACAGTTCACCAGGAGAGGAGACAATCACATCCGGGTATGGTTTCATTCTCCAGCTGCATTATTGTTCTGTGACAGTACGTAAAGGTGTGGCTTTTAACCCCCAACTTGACCATGGGGTTTCTCCACTCCACAGAACCCAGGCAGAGCCAAAGCCTGGAACATGCAGCTGTTGGTTGCATTTCCTGTCACTCTGCAGAAGTCAGAATGATGTCCCGGGGAGCCCAGGTGACACTCCCCCCAGGGTGCCAAGGAGACTGCATCTTCACAGTGTTTCATGTGTCTACAGCAAACAAACATATGGCTTCGTGGTGTGTCACATATGTACCGCTCATCTCTCTTTACCTACTTTGTGTCTATATCTAACACCATAGATTATTCCAGTTGAAGCAGATGGTGGCAGACATCCTTAGGTAGGTTTCATTCAGCTTGACAATTCATTTTGAATGAGAAAAATTCATTTTGAATGAGAAAAACAAAATCCTGAAGAAAAAATCCCCAAAAGAATAAATGCGTTGCTTTGACCCCAGGAAGGAAAGCAGTTGGGTGACACAGCAGGGCTGAGAAGCAGGGGGCTGCTTGGTCATAGGTCCTACTACCCAGCAGAATCCACTCTCTGTCCTCTAGGTCCCCCGAGAGCAACCCCTGGAGTTGCATCTTCTGGCCTTCTTTCTGGTTAGTGTCTGAGCGGCCCCAGTGTGAGACCAGAGGACCACAGGAGAGAGTCCATGGGCTCTTTCTCCCCCCACCACTCACTCCTGTGCTGACGTCCTGTCTCCTTTGCCTGATCCTTCACGATGATAGCTCCTGCCTCTAGGATCCCAGTTCTCACCTGCTTTTCCTTGTCCCTTTGGCCCTAGGGGTGGTAATGCTCCTACTGTGGCCAGTCTCTGGTGCCCCACTCCTTCAATGGGATCCCCTAGTCTTGCTATACCTTTGTAGGGAATCCTGTCTCTAGGGCCTTGTCTTAGTTACTTTTCTTTCCTTCCTGAAACAAAATACCCGACACCCAAAGTTAAAGAGGAAAGGTTTACTTAGCTCACAGTGTGTAGAGGTTTCAGTTCATAATTGACTGTCTCCAAGGCAGGGTGCATGGCAGAGGGGCATGCAGAGGAGAAACAGTTCATGGTGGGCAGAAGGTAGCAAAGCACGTGAGGGACAAGATGAGCCTCTTTTATTGTATGCAGGTTACCAGAGATTAGGACAGTGCCAAAGCCATCGGAGGACTGATTTAGTAATTACCCATCCTAGCACGCTTATTCTAGCATTGCTCCGTGGACTGATCACATACTCTAGATCTGGCCACCTCTGGAAAAGCCTCACCTATGACTGCTCTAGGCTTTGTGAGGGACGTCTAGACACAAGCAGTAACAGGTCTCTCTCTTTCCTGCAGGCAAGTCCCTGGTGGAGACAACAGCTGTCCCTGGCCAGGTTTCCTCTGACTTTTCTGCACTGACTTTTGACATCTCCATGTTCAGTAATGAATGTGCCCACGTGCTACTCAGTGCCTGCGGAGAACAATTAGGAATTCCAAAACAGGTGACGTTGGCTTATATTCGAGCCAAGTGCCTCCATTCTGAAGGTTTTCTGAAGTTGGGAAACAAAAGCATTGACACATGGTGCTCTGAGGAAGTACAAAGCCCATTCAGGAAAGCCTGGGCCCTAACCCAACCCAGCCAGCGTGTGCTCTAGGCTCATGCTGCACGGCAGCTGGTGACCTGTCTTTGTGAAGCAGATGGGAAATTGCCCTCTGAGTGCAGCTAACCACACGCCACAAAGGAAGAAATTCTGTGGGGTCTTAGAGGTCTTCTCCTGCTTCCTCCTCGCATTGAAGATCTGTGGTCTCGGGAAACAAGTGGATGTGGGCGGCTGAGTCCTGGCCACCGAGAGGAGCACCCTTTAATTCCTGGCTCCATATGTGCACACATCCCTTGATGTGATCAAAGAGCCCACACAGATGGGATTAGGTGAAGGATCCTGAATGGGGACGTGACATTGGATTATTCAGGTGGACCAGGGCAATGCCAAGGATTCCCATGAGATGGAGGTACAGAGGAAGTCAGAGAGTAGAAACCTGCAGGGAAGAGCTGTGAACCACGGATCACACCTTGTATATCACCCAGCCCTAGCAAACACGTGTGGGATGAATTAGCCAATGCACCCACGGTCCACTCAATGCCTGCAGAAAAATCCAGAAAATATGTGGAGAATGTTTGGCTATCAGTTGAGCAAAATGCATCCATTCAGATGGCTTTCTAAGGTTGGAAATGGGATGCAGGTGGTCGCTGGAGTCTACTGGATTTTACCCTGAACCACCAGATAGGACACAGCCTTGCTGAGACCTTGATGTAGACTTTGGCCTTCCAGGACTGTGGGATAGTAAACTGGTATCATTTTAAGCCACTAAATTTGTGGTTATTTGTTACAATGGCTCTGTGGAATGACTCAGGTCCCCTCCTCCAAATTCATATGGTGAAGCTCTGACCCCAGTGCACAAGGATTTGGAGATTAAGTCTCCAGGAGTTAATTAAGGCTAAGTGAAGGGATAAATGTGGGGTTGTGATCCTATGAGATTGGGTTCTTAGCAGACAAGTCCCAGGCAGGCCCTTCTGTGTGCAAAGCAGCTATCAGAAGAACTTCCAGACTCTAGAACAGTGAGTAACAAATTTCTGTTGTCTAGGGGACCCTACCCATGGTGCAGCCTGAGCCCAGGGGTAAGTTATAGAGCGGAAATATGGAGCTCTTTCTCTAGTTCTGTCCATTGCTCCAGGGCTGTGGGTGATTTTTTCCTTTGTTTTAATGAAGCCAGCAGTGTAGGTCCTTGTTCACTCCTCAGCAGGGACCACGGGTCTAATGATATATTGAGTAAATGACGCTTTACCTTGCACTCAGCTTCACAGCTGAGGTTTGAGAAATGCTGTGCCGCCCTGCCCTGTCCTGAGGGTGCTTCTCAGGGGCTGGTATCTCACCTGTGAAAACACTAAAGATGCCAGAATGCCCAGGAACTGTGCCTGTGCAGACTTCATGGACTTCACTTACTGAGCCCATCTCCTCCCTCTTCATAGCCCCTGGGCGCTGGAGAGCCTATTTCCGGCACAGCTGGTGTCTATGGGGAGCGCTGCAGATTTTTAACAAAGTCACGCTGTGATTCTGACACAGGTGACCCCTGGTACATGTGGGTAGCTGCTGGAGACAGACTTGGATTCCTCCCTGGTTGGAGGTGGCGGGAGGGTCAACTTCTCAAGGGACTAGACATTAAGTCATGCTTCACAGATGTCCCTGCACTGATGCAATCGGTAGACTATTTGAAGCCAGGTTTGGCTCATTAAAGCCATCAGCTCTATTAAAGCCAGAGCACAAATCATAAGCTCAGAGCAGCTTCTCCCAGGCTGGATGATGACGAGCCTGAAAGACTGGGTGTACCAAGGTGACTGTTAGGTCTGAGAAGAAGGGAGAGGAGGATGGGAGAAGAGAGGGAGAGAGGTGGAGGTCCGAGGTCGAGGTCCGTGGAAGGAGTGGAGTGGACGGCGGTGAAAGTAGTGGGCAGCGGTGGCTTTATTTCGGGAATGCGAGGAGGGGGGCCCCCTCCGCCGGCCCCGGGCGCAGCCTCTCCACTGCACCCGGGGCCGTGGTTAACACGGGGAGAGGAGACTGGCGCGCTGGCTGCTGGAATCAGGCGATCTCTCTTTGGCGATCTCTCTCTCTCTGGCGATCTCTCTCTCGGACACATGGCGTGGGGGAATATAAATAGCCTAAGCTTAGGGCAGTGCCCTAAGGCCATTAGAGATGTACCGGTATCTCATTGGCGCACAGGTTTAGCGCCAGAAAGCAGGTTCCTAGGGAGGGGGTATAGGGTTACAGTCAAGTCTATAGGGGGCGGGGTGGGGGGAGGCAGGAGTTTCTAACTTAGCTGCAGCCTTTCCTGGTTACAGTGTTTGGTCTGGGCCAGCAACTCTTTCAGTGACCAAGGTCCCGCACGGCCATGCAGCAGACAGTGAAGTGGGGGCACACAGAGGGAAGCAGAGATACTTCCCAGGAGGTGGAAGATCAATCCTCCGGACTGAGAGGTTCCATGGAAGCAGGGTCCTTCAGACACTGCTAAAAACAGCACAGATATAAGAACAGACCAAGGAAATAAAATCAAATATTCAATGACAGACATGACTGTGCATGGAAACCTATTGTGTAGTGAAGATGGGCAAGTGAACCAATGGGATCACTGGAGGAAGATGGGTTGGTTTGTAAATAGGGTCAGCAAAACTGGCCATCTGTATGCAGACAATGAAACTGGCTTACTACTTGGCCTCACATAAATGGGAAAGGTAAACTATACAATTAATTGTGTGTGTGCATGTGTGTGAAAGCATTGTTATGTTTGTGCCTGTCACAGGGACCTAGAGAGGGAAAGGGGTTTTTAAACCAAATTTCAGCACCATAAACTATAAAGCCAAAAGAGAACAAAACAACTGATATGATTATAGCACATTCAGAGCATTATCTTTTGTTATTCAAAAAGGTACACTTAGTTGAAGGTGGTGGTACTGGCCTGTAATCCCAGCATTCTAGGAGGCTGAGACAAGAGGATCATAAGTTACAGCCCAAGCTGGGCAACTTAATGTATCAAGACCCTGTCTTATAATAAAAATAAAAAAGGTTGAGGAGATAGCTCGCTGCAGAGGCTCTGGGTTCAGTTCTCAGTTCTAAAAAAGAAAGCACATTAAAATCTTAACACCCAATAATAATTTGAAAATAGAGGTTGTGAATAGGCATAAAGAACGTATACAAGTGGCTGGGAAGAGCATGAAAAGATGATAATATTACTAGTCATTAGGGAAATGTAAGCCAAGACGATGGAACATCATGTCTATTAACTAGGTTGACTGATTTAATAAATACAGTCCAGCAGGAGGAGAAACTGGAACCTCAAGCACTGCCCTTGGCAGGGTAAAATAATGCAGCCTGAATGGGAACCAGTTTCAGAGTTCTTACAAGCATTAACCATGGAGTTGCTGTGTAATTACTCTCCTAGGTGTCCCCGAGAGAAATGCAAACATGTGTCCATATGGTACCACATGCATAAGTGTTCATAGCAGAGTTACTCATAATGGCCAAGAAGTGGAAATACCCAAATGTTCAATAATAATGAATGGACTCACAAATGTGACAAATCCATCCATTGGATGAATATTACTTGGTGATAAAGAATGAAAAATTGGTAAGTGCTATGATGCACATAAACCAAAAGATGTTATGCTAAGTGGAAGAAGCCAATCACAGAACACCACATGTGGTGAGAATCCAATCATACATGATGTCCAGAATGGGCCCCCTCTTCAGACAGAAAGTAGATGAATGCTTGCAGGCAAGTGGGAGACCTGGAGGGCACAGGCAATGGGAAGTGACTGTTAATGGGTGTGTGACTTCTCTGGGAGATGATGAAACTCTTACTAAAATAGAGTGTGGAGATGGCTGTGTGATCCTATGGAGATTTACTAAGAATTATTGAATTGTGCACTTTAATTAGGTAAATCGTACAATATGAGATTGATGCCCCCCCAGCTGTTTAACAAATATGCCACAAAGTTAATAAAAATACATCAAAGATGTGGAAGACATTTATTTATAACCGCAAAAGAATTGCAGATCAACAAGGAAAACAGATGAACAGGCAATTTATAGAAACCTCAAAGAATAACCATCACATGACGAGATCCCCAGACACTTGTAAAATCAGAAATGCAAATTAAAACCATAAGACCTCACTTTAAATCTTCAGGAAAAAAAAAATAGGAGCTAGATCCTGCTGATGCTGGCAGGGCTGCTGATGCCATGGGGATTTGATGGTAGACTTATGTCCCCAGGAGAGTGGTCTGGCAGTTAACTGACTGTGACTTCTCTTTATAGACACACACTCACAGCCCTACACACACCCAGCAAGCTCCCATCTGTCAAGAGGGCCAGGCTGAGGTGTGTGTGTAAGTGGGCATCCTTGGAGGCGGGTGATAAAGCCAACTGGAGCACCCATCACCTGGGGGTGGATAGAAACTGTGTTAGAGACCCATCAAGAGCCCTGGCAGCACTGAAAAATAACGGAGGAGACACACACTGAACTTTGCTTAGTGCAGTAGGAAAAAACGAAGCAGCAGCTATGTGAGGCCATCCTTTATATAGAAGTCAAACCTGGAGGCACACACCAGGAAACATACAAGGGCTAATCCAAAATAGCATGTGTTTAAACATTTATTGCAGTAAAAGAAATGTTGCCATGAACCCCTCTCAAAACTCTCCCCCTTGCTTTGGATACACTTCTCCCACCGCTCTTGCAGCTTCCTGAAGCAGTTCTGGAGGTGCTCCTTGGTTGGAGTCGTTGAAGCTGAGTACATGTGCAAGGCTGTGGCATGGTCTGGGCATGGCTGAACTGAGAATAAGGAGATGTCTCGGGGGCAAAACAGGCTACATCTGGGGGCACCTGGAGACGTTCTTCTAGGATAGTTCTTAATTAGCATCGTCTATTGCTTGGAGGGGTTCTTGAACCTCACCCAAGATTTTGCTCAGGTTTCCTGCATTTTCCACTCTAACCCCTTCCTAGTTTGAATAAATATGGGCCACCCACTGTCTCAGCTATCAGAGTTAAGAACTCTGCAGAGGGCTTGGTCCTCCTGGACCCTAATGATCACACCACTTGCCTCATTCATTTGGGCCTTTGCTGTGGACTTGTTTGGCAGATTGAGGATCTAGGCATGGATCTCAATACTCTTTTGTGAGTGTCTTTATGAACTGTGATAAAAAAAACATGGTGACTGTTGCTACCAAGTGCCAGCTTGAGAAAACATTATGGCATGTCCTCACCTACTTAACTCACTGGATCTGGGACAGCTTGATTTCCAGCTGCTCCCCAAGGTCAAACGCCCATGAAAAGTCAATGTTCTGGACTGGTTCAGAACCTTGCTGCAGTCGTAACAGTGTACCCAAAGACACTCATGAAAGGGGACCTCCCGAACTGCTTCAGAAAGTGTCAAGAACCATGGGACAGGTGCATTGGGGGATTAACAACACTGTTTGTTATCCCAGTAAATTAAAATTTTAAAAACATTTACCATGCTTTTGATCACACTGTGTATGGTTTTTAAAGGAAAGGTGGAAATTGAAAGGTACCTGTTAACCCAATGGCATGATGGTCTGTGATGGGGTGGCTGAGACAGGAGAGCGAAAAGGGACCAAGGAATAAAATAAGAGGTGGATTGAAAAAGCCTGTTTCTGGTCTGCTCTCTGCAACCTATGAACGTCTCCCAGCCTACATGTTCAGATTTAAACTTTAATGAGGTCCTGCCCCCCTTCAGGGCCTGGTTCCTAGGCCAGAGCTTGAGGCTTTGGGAACTTAGACTGGTTATTTTCAACCTAGTCTATTTGAACAGCTGGTTAAGACAGAGCTCAACTCCTCCTGGCTTTGGACATTTCCTCCTTGCCCTGAACTGTTTATTTGACCCTCCTTCGACCTGTGGGTTCTCAGTCTTGCCCCACAAGATCTGCTGTCTGTTCTGTGCTAAACTGATCGCTGATCTTGTCCCACTCAGGCCTGGCCTGATCAATGTGATGTTGGTCCCTGTCTTAGTCCATTTGCTACTATTATAATCAAGTACCTGAGACTGAGTAATTTATAGTGAACAGAAACTTACTTGGCTTGTGGGTTTGCAGGCTGGGAGGTCAAGACCTCAGCACCAGCGTGCAGCAAGCACCTTTGTGCTGCATTGTCTCCTGGTGGTAGGTGGAAAACCAGAGTGTGCATGCAAGAGGGGTAGGGAGGAGGGGCAGGGGGGAGGGAGGAGGGAGGAGTGGACACTGGTCCACTCCCTAGTGGCAGTGTTAATCCATCCCTCACTTCCAGTGAGCTTTTAAAATCTTCACCAATCAACACTGGAGATTTGTTTCCAACACATGAGCTTTGGGAGAGACATCCCTGCCACAGAAGCCCCTGCCACTTTCCTCACTGGCCCATATCTGGGTCAGCACCCCTACCTAGTGCTCAAAACTCTGTGACCTCCTCCCCAAGAGCCAAGGAAGCAACACCTTAGTGACAGACAGTACATCACACATCACCAGGACTTGAAGTGAGAGCCACTCTGTGCTTCTTATGGGCTGGGTCTTGACGGTCCCTCCAGAGCTCATGGGTGGGGGCCATAGTCTTGAATTCAGAGTGCAGAGGTGGGGCTCTTGGGAGGGCTCTGACCACATGAGTGGATTAATCCACTTATAGCTTGGTGGGTTTTGGGGAGAAGCTTTGCTATAAAAGCCAGTAGTCTCTCTGCTTCTTAGCTTTTCTCCCTGCCATGTCTCACCATGTCATCTACCTCTACAGTCCTAAAGCATTGAGGCAGCTTGCCATGGACTGAACCTTTGAAACCACCAGCCCAGATAGGTCTTCATTCCTATTAAGTTGCCAGTCTCAGATGTTTTGTCACAGTGACAGAAAGCTGACTCGTACAGGAGCTATAAGTGACCAGGGACTTCTCTGTGGAGGATAGGCAGCCATGATTGAGTTGCACAGCCGGGGGGAAGCACGAATTAGGGCATTTCTTTGTGGGTGGCTCACCATCCTGGCAGAGAGGCAGTGGGTCAGCCTGGGGCCACACAGCCCCAAAGCCATTCAGAGGGCAGGAACAGAAATGCAAAGTCCCCTCTCAGAACTGCCAGGCCAGATGACATGCCCCACACAGTTGCGACTTTATTTTTGAGGAGCAGAGCTGCATAATGCACATCCTAGCATCGAGTCCCATCACCCAGGGAGACAGAGGCCTTTTCTTTTGCAGTGGGGTGACTTCATTATGCATTCCCTGACTGTGCTACCCCAGAGAAGTGCCCCCTCTTGCTGGGCCCCGGACAATGCTGGGAAAAGAGAGAAGAAAGTGGGCTCTGGATGAGATCCAGCCAGCGAGAGACCAGGCAGGAGGGATTCTCCCTGGTCATGTTATGCTCCGGATGACCACAAAATGCCCTCTGTGTATGGCAATCAGCAGGGGAGGTACCGATTTCCTGTCACATCTCCCTGGGGAAGACATGGAGCTAGAACAAGGTGCCTAAGGTGAAACTAGGTAGAACAGGGGCAGATGAGCATGGGTCTAGCATTCCATCAAATGCTGGTTGTTCCCTGGCGTGCAGTGGACTTTACGCGATGAGCTCTCCAAGCTGTGAGACTGTGTCCCCAACGTCCACCCCATAAAATGGCCAAGGGTGCACTATGTGCCTAACAGTTCTGGCTGAGACAGAAGTTAGGAACTCTTCACAGAACATGTGATCAAAAGTCTGCCATGGGCTGGGCAGTTAGACCCTAATACCAATGGTCATAATCTAAGAGTTTCCTGTTTTCCTGTTTCATCCTGATGACCACCTCAGTGGGTGGGTAGCATTATCCCGTTTTACAGGTGAGTCAGTTGAAACTCAGGTATTTCAGGTGACATGACCACCAGCCCGCAGTCAATGGTAGATCCTTGTCTCCAAGCCAGGTGACCCTACCTCTAGGTCAGTAATGTATAATGTACCTTCTAGATCCCAATATTTTACCCAACAAGGAATTCTACTTTTTCTGGAGAGCTTAGCTAACCTTTGATCTGCACAGAGGTGACTTCTTTTCAGATTACTGTCTGTGGATAGCCCTATACTCAGTTTGACTCAGCCTCTTTCTCTTTTCTTCCAGTCCATTGCTCCTCCAGCATCCTGACTGGAGACACTCTCTGCCTCACCCCTGCCAGGCACCTCACACTCACTGGCCAGCCATGTAGGCAGGTGGTCAACCACACCATGGACTCCAACCAGCAGCTGTTTATCCATGCAAGTGGTGGCTTCGAAGACCAGAGGCTAATGTCTTTCAGTGACCTCTCCTAGCATATGGCAGTGTGAGGGTCTCAGTACAGTGAACCTGGACACTAATCTGTCTTGCAGTACCCACAGCACATCTTAAGGATGTACATGATGAAGTAAGAAGCTGCAGCCTCTCATCACCAAGATTTTGGGCCCTTTCTTTTCCCATAAAGAGCACAGGAGCCACCTGGACAGTGGTTGATTGACAGAAGGACTTCAGAGACGTGGTCAACAGAGGACAATGTGGGAGCCAGGTGTAATTTTAAGGCAACACATAGCTCAACAGGAGCTTCTAGGAGCCCAGAAATGCACATTCTGACCATGTAGGTAGCTGACCCCACCTCTGTCAGGTGTGGGGAGCTGGTATCATCTGAGGTGCAATGGGGGGTCTCCAAGAGAGGGGTATCTTTTTTCATTAAGGAAAGTTACACACCCTCCCTGGGTCTTTTTCTGTCTCTAATGGATCACTTTCGATGATCATCATGCATTGGAGGATAGGGGAGCAGATATCAAGGTAGGGTCCATATTAGGTCAGAGGAGTGTCCACCAGGACCTTGGCGCCAACACAACTGTGTGAGCTTTGCCAGCCTCTTCAATTCTCTAGATCCCAGAATTTTCTTCTGTAAAGTGAGAGCACTTTCCTCTCTTCTTGCTGCTTTGAGGTTCCCGGGAGAAACACAATTAACAAGATGCATGTATTCATACACACCAGCATGAAGACACTTACGTTCAGGAGTTAGTCAGTGTGACTATGAATTCTGCCCAGTCCCAAGGTATGCAGTCAGCAAGCTGGAGACCCAGGAGAGACACAGGTGTGGTTCCACTTTGAGCCCAAAGGCCACTGGACTCCAGCGTAATGAGCAGCTGATGTTTCAGTCTGAGTCCAAAGTCAGAAAAAATCAGTGTCTTAGCAGGAGAAATTCTTCCTTCCTTGAGGGAGAATTTTTTTTTTTTATGTCTACTCAGGCTTTCAACTGATTGCATAAGTCCCACCTGTACTAGGGAGGTGATATGCTTTATTTAATATTCATCACCTTCAGAAACACTCTCAGTGACACACCCAGAATAATAGTTGACCAAACAAAACATCTTGGCAATCCAAGCCCTTGTCACGTGGACATGCATATTAGCTTTTCCGTTGCTGGGCCAAACACCTTACAGCACAAATTTTAAAAAGGAGAAATTTAATTTGCCTTATGGTTTCTGATGTTTCAGTCCGTGGTTGGCTGGCTTCAAAGCAGGACCATCATGATGGAAGGGCATGATGGAGCAAAACTGCTCATTTCATGATGGCAGGGGTACAGAGCACAGGGAAAGTGCACCAGGGAGAGATAGACCCCCCCCTAGGCACACGCCCACCACCCTCCTCCAGCTGGCCCCCACCTTTCAGCGGCATATTCAGCTACAAATATGAGTGAATTAACCCGGTGATGAGTGTATCACCCCATGATCCAAGCACTTCTCAGGAGTCCCTTAGCCCATTTAAGTTGGCAATTAAGATTAAGTGACACAACATCCAAAACTAATTCTCACACTAACTGCCCCTAAGAAAGTAACACTTGTACTGCAGTTTCCCTCGTCCTTTTTCTGGTGAGGTACTAGACATGTCAACCAAGAGCCACAGATAGACACACTAGGCACTAAGAACTCTAGCTGGGTCCAGAACAGATGGGTCTGAGGAAGAAATTATCCTGCAGGCTGCACATTCTTATTCTGAAGGGACAGACAAAGGTGGCACTGGAAAGGGACCAAAGGAAGTTGCAAAGTTCTACTTTGGAGAGCAGGAGGTAAGTGGGAGAGAATGGGCAAGAATTTAGGTCACAGTTTTGAGAAAACAAACACCCTAGCCGACTGATCAGTCAATCAGTCAAGCAGGCAAGCAACCACCCACCCATCACATTCCAACCAGGCAGCCACCCCACGCAACCAGGAGCTGTTGCTAAGCAGGAAGTACTGGTTACCTCGTCAGTTTTCATCCTTTCAAATCATGCCCAGCAGACCACAGAAATAGGAATATTTTGGAAGTTCACTAAAGATACAGCATGCCAGTCGCCCATTCTCTGAAAATGGGGCCAAGGATCTGCAGTTGTGATGGTCTCCCTGGTGTTCTGAAGGGAGCCCTTTTTGAGTACTGTCCAGTATCTCCTGAGTGTCCTGGAGCCTGGATGCACTGCAGGGCTGAGAAGGTTTTATTTGGTCTGAACCTCCTCATTGTTTTGAAATGAGCAGACTCATTGTTACAAAGGAAAGACTGCGTCACATGCACAGCCCCTTCGTTAGTCGCTAACTCAAAAGGATATTGACTCAAGGGAACATATTTAGGTGGTTGTTCTCCAAAACACATTAGCAGTGGACATAAAATCCCAGAACAAATCCTCCTCCGTGTACACTGTGTCTCTGGTTACTCATCTGTGTCCAAACTACATCCTCAAATGGGACAGCAGGTTTACCTGTGCCTTAATGAGTGAAGAGGGATCCTCCTGAGCTGCATATAAAACATTCAGCATAGCTAATGCCTATCGGTAATGCATTCCCTTTTCATTTACATTTGTAGAATGATAACAAAGCAAGTTCAACCCATGGGTCAGTCTGCCAGTGACAGTTGGATAACTGGTAAACTCTTCAATATTCCAGCTATATTTTCTGTCTTGGAATCCAGTTTCTGTCAGGATGCTCATTTGGATTTTTATCAGGGAACAAAAGCTTTTTTATTCTATGTAGTCAGAAGGATGTGAAAATGCTTATTATTAATGTGGTTACAAACCTTCCTATTTATTTGGGAAAGTGGAAAAGTTGAGACACATGGCACTCACTTTTGTACTGTGTAAAATTAACGATTGTCAATATTTTGATGTACTTGCCTCCAGTGTTTACTCAAAACCCCGTTTCAGTTCCATGACTTGCTCATTGGTCCCCAAAGTCAGCTACTCTCGTGAGCTTAGTACCTCTCCTTCTGTTTCATTTGGAAAGTATTTTTTTTTATTTTATTTAAGGAGAAAAAGAAAAAAAACAGAAAAAGGGTACAAGTTATACAGAATTTCAAAAAAATAAACAGTAGGAAATCACTAGTTAATAGATTACATATTGTCATCTTAGAAATAGTTGCTCAGGTTACAAAATTAAAGCATATAAAGTGGACATTCAAACAGTGAGACTGCAAACAGTTCTGTTCAATGATCCAACAAAAACTCAGAAATATGGTTATCTATCTTATACGCTTAAATATACATGCAGTTATATCCTTTAGAGCACTTTCTTCTCCTTTTTTTACAATGACAATTACACATTTTGTGTTTTTTACTCCCACAGTTCTTATTACTTTTTTTTTGAAGAGAATAAAGCCAAATGTGACATAACAAAACAGAGTCAGTCAAATCAAAAGGATGGACATAGTACATAATATAAAAACAGAATACAAGGTGATCAACAATGGTTACCATAATGCCTCTTGCTATCTTAGAAAGAATTGCCTATATCCTCAGTTATAATAAAATTGAACAAAACCGTAAAGAACAAAACCAATAAAACAAAAACATTGGAGACATTACAGGACTTCAAAAGAAGATAATAGTCAAACCAGAATGGGCATCATAGTGAATCTTATTGTCTTCACAGTTGTTGCCTATACTCTCAAACTTGGTACTATCAAGCAAAACAGAATAGAGTAAAATCAGTCAAAACAAGATGGTGAGAACAATACAGGGTTTCAAATCAAGTTAACAGGAAATCAAAGTGGGTTATTATAATATATCCTGCTATTTTTTAATTTATTTTTCCCTTAATTAAAAAGATAAAAATAAAAAAAATAATTAAAAAAGGAGATTGAGATAAAAGAGGACATAACAACAAAACAGCACAGGTCAGAACATAACCATTTAAGCAAAATAGTGTTTCGCCACAAGATATCCCGACATAAAAGTAGTTACCATAGTGTCTCTTTCCTTGAAATCTTTGAGTATAACTTCATATACTGTAGCATCAAACATATCAAGACAATGTAAAGCCATTCAAGAGAATGACAGTATTACAGGGTATTTAGAACCAACTAACAGAAAATGAACAATGGTTTCTGTATTATCTCCTTGTCTATAAAAGTCTTTGTTTATATTATCACATATAATGAAATCCAATAAGATACAACCTGTTAACACCAATGGAAACAGAAGAACAAAAGCTTGATGGGTCTTCAAATATTAAATATTAAATCAGCACTAGCTATCATGATGTCTTGTTTTCTCCAAAATAGCTGTTCATACCATCCAATTTTCTCTGCCTCATTTCTGTTGAGCTCTTTTTCTGTCATTAGTTGTCAGTCTGTCTTCTTCATTTCGCTTTCTGCTCCATCTATTGTGGCCTCTCTGCCACTGTTTCTGGAATCTTGTTATTTTTCTCTTTTAGAATGTCCTGCAGTATTCTCTGTAGAGTTGAATTGGTGGTTGCAAATTCCCCTACTTCCTCTTTATCCTGGAAGCACCTTGTTTCTCATTAATTTCTAGGGACAGTTGTGCAGGATATATCAATCTTGGCTGAAGGTTATTGTCTTTCAAAGCTTGAATTATTTTGCCCCATGCTCTTTGTGATTTGACGGTTTGTGCTGAGAAGTCTGCTGTAATTCTGATGGGTGTTCCCTTGTAAGTGATCTGTTTCTTGTCTCTGACAGCTTTTAATATTCTGTTATTATATTGTATTTTTGGAATTTTGATTATTATATGCCTGGCTGTAGTTCTGTTTGGGTTGTTGGTGGCTGGGGTCCTGTATGCCTCATAGATCTGAGTATCTTTACCTTTTCTCATATTAGGGAAGTTATCCTTGATTATTTCTGCGAATAGCCTTTGCAGTGCATATGTTTGTATCCCTGCTTCTTCCTTTACATTCTTAATTCTTAAGTTATAGATCCTTTTATCATTTTCTAGCCTTTGTATTGTTACTGCTTGTTTCCTTGTTATTTTTAAGAAGTTTTTCCTTTCATGCTCCCACATTACAAATCTGTCCTCCAGTTCAGAAAATCTATCCTTAGTTTCTTTCAAGCTGTTATGCCAGCTTTCAATACAGTTTTTAGTTTTCTGGTAATCTCTTTAAACCTGCTTCATGTATTCTACATTTTCTCTATTTTCTCTATCAAACAATTCTCCCCTTTTTTTCTGTTCTTCCATTCCACCATCTGTTTTTTCTTGGGAGGTGCTTAGCATTTCTTTAACTATTCTACTTATATCTTGCTTTACTTAGTTAAATACTTCACTTTTGAACTCGTCTATGAGGTTCTGGAGATATCACTTTATGTCTATTGGTGCTGTGCCTGATATTGCATGTTTTCTGTCCTCATTCTCTTTTGCATTTACCTTTCCTGGATCAGTGTTCTCAGGATTGGGGACTGAGGACCCTTTCTTGTTGCTCCCTCTTCCCATACTTTTTGTTCCTTCCATACAAACGTATATAGGAGGCCCAGTTTCTTTCTTTGTGGGTTACAGTTTGTTTGAATCGTGCCAGCTAGGTGTTCCCATCCACTGCAGTGTACTAGGGAGACACAGACCTGAGCAGCCTATGCTGGGCCCATCCTTCCAGGTCAGTCAACCTGCTGAAGGCTTCACTACATTAGGGTGCACTGCCAGGTGCAGGGACCTGGTTTGGGCTAGCCTACAGGTCTTAGTCCACGGCATCACCCAGGTCAAGCACTCCCCACCAATCCTGCTTGAGAGGGGAATATGTGACTGAAGTCACTGCAGCGTCCTGTTCCAGTTAGTGTGCCCGGTCCTGGAATGTCCTCTGTTGGAGCCTTCTAGTCTATGGAAGGGTCCCCATTCCTCTCACTCACCGCAGGTCAATGCAGGGCTCCCCGCCAGCTCTGCTCTCAATTCAGTTTGCCAATTCCTGCTCTCAGAGCTTTTGCGTCTCTATCCCTAATCTGCCAATTCAGATGCAGCAGCAGCAGCAGGAAATTCAAGCCACGGTTTCCAGAGGTGCGTGTTCCTGTGGTGACACTGAGACGTTAGCTGTTCCAGTCATAGCACTGGGATTGCATTTCCAGTTAATCTCTCTCAGCTTAATTCATTCCTGGGTCGGCAGAGTATGTCTCCCCTGCTTAGGACTCCCCACACCACACCATTCCTGGAATCTAAGTTGGCTATCTCAGAAAGCCTCTGTAGATGCTGTTATCTATCTGCCATGTTCTCCCAGAAGTCCTGGAAAGTAATTTCAACATGTATATCCACTGGTTAACAGTGTCTTGTTACTGGTTTTGTGTTTTTAAAAAGCCTCATGCATGAATGACACGATCTCATTGTTACTCTGTGTCTTGTGTTTATCATCCACTCTGGTTTTAAGCCTATGCTTGTAGACTCAATGCATTATTTTAACAATTGAGTCTTGGAGATTTATATTTGTTTATCCATCCCAACACTGTCCTTCTCCCATCCTTCCCTCTCATCCTTCTTTCCTCTGTCCTCCCCACTCTCTCACACTCTTCCTCCCTTGGTTATTTTCACCTCCCACCCCATTTCTTCTTGTAGCATGGGGGATTGAACCACCTACTCATCCTAATACTGACGGAAGTTGGCTTCCAGGTTCTGCTATTACAGATAACGCTACAGTAAATATCTCGGTGCCCAGTTTCCCTAGAACTAAAAGTTAAATTGCTGCATTGACATATTTTTATTGTAATAGATGTTATAAAAATACTCTTCAGAATGGCCAACATAATTTATTTGCCAATCAACAGTATAAGAAAAAAGTCACCCCCTGTCTTTGTTCATGTTACATTAACTTTACCTGATTTTTGTCAGTCTGATTAGCAAAAATGGTGCCTTACTTTTGGTTTAATTTTCAGGGTTCACTAATAATTATTGAAACTGGCATATTTATTTTATTATACATTTTGATGAGTAACTTACACATCCACTCCTATAGAGTATGAATTAAGGACTATTTAAAGAAGGTGAAGAGTTTAGACACCCAGAGGCTCCTCCTATCAGTGTTTTTAGATCATGCGCCCTCCCTGCCAGCTGCCTGACCCTGGCATTCCAGGAGGTGGCTGTAATATCATCGCCCTGCCCTGCATGAGTAATGGGCCTCAAATGGCTCCCAGTGTGTGGCTGTTAAATGGGATGATGCAATCAGTGTGACAAGTGGAGGTGTAAACGTTAGAAAAATTAGAATGCCTTTCACAAAGACATGAGAGAGAAGGAAGAACAAAGCAGGAAGATGTTTTCACTTAAGGAGATGTCAGCTGACAGCTCCTGGAAGGATGTTGAGCTTCAGTGGGGAACAGGACATGGTGGTGAGGACACAGTCACTCTCTTCACAGGGGAGGGCCCATTAGAGAGAAAGGACTGGAGGCAGGGGGGCCCTGGGAGCATCCTCAAGCAGAGCGGGAGGAGCAAATCACAGCCTGAGGGAGATGGAGAGGTAGTGGTGGGATAGGAAAAAGGGCAGAGAAGCTAGAAAATTTAGAAGTGCTGAACACCCATGCTCCTCGGAAACCACTGTCAGTGAGAGAAGCCAGTTACAAAGGACTACAAGCTGCACTGCTTTTAAAATGATATATCCAGAACAAGACAGAACATAGAAGGGGGCCCAGTTAATGGTAGCAAGGAAGAGAACAAGACAGCTGGGAATAGAACCTGACTCATGCCTACCACCTGCATGAAAAGAGCCACAAAATCCTCTTGGAAAACATAAAGGCAGAATTTAAATGAATAGAAAGCTATACCTGTGCTTGGATAGGACAACTCAACAACTTAAAGACAAAATTAGTTCATGCATGTAACACAACACCAATAAAAACATCTATAGCTGCTGCCTCTTCCCCCAAAGTGAAAATCATTGATTATGAAGTTTGCTGGGAAGAAATAAGAACAGCCTTGGAAATCCTCAAAATGGTGGCTTCCATCATGGGGATATTTTTCCTGAGTGCCTGTGAATTTGACAGATTGGTAGGAAGATGGAAGTAAAGGATAAAAAACACCTGGAGGAAGGAAGAGAAGCAAGAAAGAGCACAGAATGCCATGGAGATAAAGGTGAAAGGAAATTTCAAAAAGAGTTCTAAGCCCTGATGCTCACTGCACAATGCTTCATCTAGGTCTGTGGTCAGTCCTCAGTGGCTTGCTGACTTTGTCACCTCTGTGCAGAGGCAGACCCATCGATAATCTCACCAGAGATAACTACTGAATGCAATGTCTTCGTGACCTGCCTCCTGGTGTGGCCCTAAGGCTGCGCACCTGTCGCTTCTGTATGCACAGATGATGGATCGCACAAGGTGGGGTTGCTTTACAATCTACTTTTCTCCTCACTCAACAGTGTGCTGTGAAGTTCATGAAGTCATGCTGTAGTCATCTTTCTAAGTCTGGCTTAGCACAGCAAAAACTTGGTGGACGTGGACTGAATCAGATGAATTCAGTCATTCCCTTAAATACTTAATGAGTGTTTCCCTTAGGTTAGGCATTACTCTCAGCATTTGGGTAGGGCAACGAATAAAATACTCAAAGATCTCACCCTTACACCTTAGTCCAATTTATGTTGTGAATACTACAGCACTACAGAGTGGGTAAGTGCTAAAGAAAGAGGCTCATTGTGATTCACGGTTCTGGAGGTCCAGGGTCAAGGTGTCACATCATGTGTTGGCCTCTTTCTGGTGACCTTGAGAGGCATGGGGTTTCACACAGTGAAAGACAGGGAGCCTGCATGTATTTCCTCTCCTTTCTCTCCTCTTAGAAAGCCACCAGCATTCAATCCTGGGGATTTCACCTTGATGACTTTTTCTAATCCTAATCACCCCCCCCAAACCGTTGTTGGATGAAGTTTAATGAGAATGGGAATTAAATTTTTGTTAGTTGAGAGATAGTGGCTCCTGGCTTCCTCAAGGTTCCTACCATCTCATTAAAATGTATTTATAGAGGAGATCTGGGAAGATGGTGGATCAGTAAGCAGCAAAATAGAGGGCCTCTCTAAGAGAAACAGCTCTGATGCTGGAATAAAACATCTTGGAGAAGACCAGATGGAAGGGGATGGATCCTCTCAACCCAGGAAGTCACTAAAGGGAAAAAGGAAAAGAGGAGAGAAAAAAGAGGGGGAAAAAGAAAGAAAAGAAAGTCATGAATGGAAGGCTGTAGCCAGATGCGTTCTCACTGGAGCCTGTCTCACTGTGTATGAAAAGCTGCTGGAATCATGGTGAGGCTGGGGGTGGGACGAGCCTGAGGGCCTCCGTGGGAGGATGTGGTCTCCGAGGGGGGCAGCAGAACGGAGAACAGCACTTGACTTGGAGATCTGTGCCAGCTGGAGGTGAGCACGGGGAGGTCGGTCCTCTTGTGGAAGTGGGTGACTGGCCAGGCAGCATTTTGGAGTTGGGCAGGATAAAGCCAGCACCAGAACTGCAGCGGCTTCAGTCAGCCACTCCTAGCACAGAGCAGACTGATGAGAACTGCTCAGACTGAGTCCCGCCTCTGTGTGATCCCATAGCAAAGGACGAGGTCTCCCTGAAGCTATCCCTAACTGGCCCCATTTGCATGGTACACACTAATGTGGTGAGGACTCTCAGAACTTGATCAGCTAAGAAGGAGGGGCTAGCCCGTCCTGCCCCTGCTTGTACTTCAGTAGTCATCAGCAGACTGGGGAGGGCAGAAATCTCTAGGCAGCATGCTTCAGAGTAATTGTAGCCAATGCAGGAAGTGCCGGGGACCCCCATTATCCACTCCTCTGGAAGAAACCAGAATCATGACAAGAGGAAGTCTCCAACCCTCAACCCAACCAACACTGGCCTAGGAGAGGTAATCATAGAAGAGAGTGGGGTTGCACACCTGCAGTGCCTCAAAAAGCAGCATCTGACATAAATCCAACACAAGGACAAAATATTAAAAGCTATCAGAGAAAAGAAACATCACCTATAAAGGAAAACCCATCAGAATCACGTCAGACTTCTCGACACAAACCATCAAATCAAGAAGAGATTGGAGTGAAGTATTCCAAGCCCTGAAAGAAAATAACCTTCAACCCAGATTGATGTACCCTGAAAAACTATCAAAATTAATGGAGAAACAAGATGCTTCCATGACAAAGAGGAACTGGGGGAGTTTGTGACCACCAATCCAACCCTACAAAAAATACTGAAGGACATTCTAGGGAGAGAGAAAAAAAGACCATGCTTTCAAGAACAGTGACAGAGGAGGCTTACCAAACGGGGCAGACAATGGAATGAAGGGAAAAAGTAAATAACCAACAGCAGAAAAATAGCATGGCAGAAAAAATTGGCCATAATCACTAACATGGATGGTCTTGATACACTAATAAAAAGAAACAGGCAGAGTAGATCAGGAGATAGGATCCATCAAGATGCTCTACATAAGAAATATATTTAACCTAAAAGAGGGTTTGGGACTTAAAGTCAAAGATGAGAAAACAATGCTGTATGTAACAGAAAAAAGTGGAGGTAACTTGCTCATTAGCTGCAGATTGGTTGGAAAGAGGTAACACTTTTATACAATGGAGAACTACTCAGCTATAATGAAGGAAAACCTTGAGGCTCTTGTAGGTAAATGGATACAACTTGAGACCAAGCTCAGAGGTAAAAAGGTCCAGAACCATGTAGGTAAATCGCAGACTGCCTCCCTAACCTAAACACTAATGGGATACAAACTGTACAACGCACCCTGGGAAAGTGAAAGGGGAGGAATTGTCTAAAAAGGGAAGGCAGAGGACATTGGTAATCTTGTATCATGATTTGAAACCCATATTGCTTTCATAACTCTGTTTAGTTTGGTTATATTCTGTTTCAATTTGTCTATTTGTACTAGAAAAATAGACAACTATTCCAAAGATAGCAGAATATACTATGGTAACCATTTTTAATCTATTAACTTAATCTGAAGCCCTGTAATGCTTTCACTACTTTGTTTTGACTGATGTTATTTGAATCTGTCCTGTTCGATAGCTGTCTTGACTAATTTTATTCAAATCTGTTGTTTGATAGTATCAAGTCTGAGAGTATAGGCAACTACTCTGAAGACAATAAGATTCACTATGATATCCATTCTGGTTTGACTATTACTCTCTTTTGAAATCCTATAATGTCTCCAATGTTTTGTTTTTATTGATTTTGTTCCATACTGTTATGGTCAGTTTTATTATACCTGATGATATGGGCAATTTGATTGAAGATAACAAGAGACATCATGGTAACCATTGTAGATCACCTTGTATTGTGGTTTAAAATTATGTACTATGTCTGTCCTCTTGTTTTGAATGACTCCATTCTGTTTTTCTTTTCTCATTTGGTTTTATTCTTTTCAAAATAAAAATTTTAAAAAAAACTTGTGTTAGTCATTTTTCTCTTATTGCTGAGACAAAATACCAGACACCCAAAGTTACAGGAGGAAAGGTTTATTTAGCTCACAGTTCGTGGAGGTTCTGGTCTATAATCAGTGAGCTCCGAGGCAGGGTGGCCAAGGGGTAACAGTTCATGCTGGCAGAAGATAGCAAAAACAAGAGCAAAAGGAGAACAAGCCTCCTCTCCTCCCTTATATTGTATGCAAGCCCTCATGTGGATGTGGTACTCACGCCATTCCCATGCCTTTCTCTTGCACAGGCTGAGGATGTTTACAAAGTGAGGACCCTGGTCCCCTACTGAGTCACTTAGTTAACTTTCTAAACTTCTCAAGTTGACACAATGAACAACATCCTAGGACTGGCTTTCCCTTACAGCCTAGGATGTAGAACTACTGAGTAATTTAGTTAAGCTTGCAGACTTAAGTTAACACAATGTTATCAACCCTTACAAAGCTCCAACCTGAGTTTCAGAGGAAAGAAACTAGAACCTGGAGTATCCATTCTAGACAGTGCACAGCAGATGCAATGAGTAGGTAACTATGGAGAAGGTGGTAGGCACCTCAGGGGAAAAAAGTAGGTAGGGTGGGGGTGGGGGGTTGGGAGATGGCTGATTGAGAACCATGAGGGCCAGGATGCAGGAGAAGGCAAGGTCTGAGCAAAGCCTGGGAGGAACTGAGAATCCCTGAGGCGCCATACACTGATAAAAAGGTAACCACGGTGGTGGGCAGGGGTTGCAGATACAATGACATTGTCCTCACCTGGAGGAATCCAGGTGCTCATTAGGCATTAGAGATGAGCTGTCTTGTGGAGAGCTTACTGTGTGGCTTCCAGAAGATGTTTGGCTTGGAAAGCACAGATTGGAAGTTTCAATGACAGGACACTTGAGCAGTGGTTTCCAAACTTCAGCATGATTTGGCTCCTGTTTCAGGGTTTCTAATTCACTAGTTTAGGGTCAGGCCTGAGAATTTGCATTTCTCGCAAATCCCCGTTAGTGCTGCTGTCCTGGAGCAGGACTGAAAAAGCTAGGCTTGGAATTCTTGAGCAACAGTGAGATGGATGAAGAGGACTTTAGTGAAGGGTAGGAGGGGCAGGAATAGTCAAAAAGTGTTGGTCACAAAAGCAAAGGGAGGAGAATGCAAGGAGACCAGATAGGGCCACCAAATCAGAATCCATGATCAGAGACCGGCTAGCAGAATCGGGCCACCGGAAGTGTCAGTGGCTTGGGAATTGAGACCAAGAAGAAATCAGTTTTAAACCAACAAGAAAGGAGGGGCTATTGTGAAAGTCAAGGGCACAGGGCTCTTTCTGTCCATTTTATTTCCTTCAGTGCTTGCTGCTTCGAAGTGGATGATGACTCCACTTCTACAAGACTCCATTACAGAAAAGAAGAAAAGTTCCTGACAGACTGCTAGGTTTACATATCTGTCCTTTCATGATGATTGTTGGAGCTATTGGAATGGACATCTGACTTAAACCCAGCTGTAATGTAGGAACATGTTTTCTGTATTTGCAGATAATCAATTCCTTTGGGCAAGCAGTGCCAAAAATTATGCAGTGACAAAAATTTTGATGTGCTAAAATGGCCCGTTAAGAATGGATTTAATCAATGTTTAATTACAACATATACTGATACGACATAAAATATGGGACAAGATAGCAGAAGCTATTAAATACACAGCAGTTTAAAAATGTAATTTAGCAATGAGGAATTGTCAACCGAGGCAGAAATCATAAAGCAAAACACTGGCAGATTTTACTACATGCACGCACAAAAGATTTCATATTTTCAAATATACCATGTACAAAAATAAAGAGTCAACACATTTCTAAAAATTAAAAACATCACAGTTGTGCAACAAAGGGTCAGTATTTTGTAAGGCTAAAAACCTTCTTGAAATCAGTAAGAAAAAGAGAAATATTGCAACCAACAAATATCAAAAGATTAGGAAGAATCTCAGATGAAAAAATAGAAATTGCCCAGGAACATTTCTCAAGTTATATTTTTATTATTTTTTTCTCTTTGTGGTACTGCAGATAGAACCAAAGGCCTTTGCACTGTGATACATCCCAGTCCTTTTTATTTTTTATTTCGAGGCAGACCTTGCTTTGTTTAGACTGGATTTGAATTTGTGATCCTCCTGCTTCAATCTCCCAGAGTGCTGGTATTACAGCTGTGTGCCACCACACCTGGATTTTATTAATATTCTTGAAGGTAGAAATAAAATTAACATTCAAAAAAATTTTTTTTGCCTTCCACATTGACACAGATTAAGGGAGTATGAAAATTTAGTATTGTGACCTGGCAGTTATATATCATGGAACTTTCCAGAGAGAAATATTTTTATATTGTGAATATAATGGATGAAGGGTAGAAAAAAAATTAGATATTAGATACTAATAGTTAGATACTAATAATTAGATACTATCTAAATATGCAATAATAACAAACTGATTTTCTAAACACAGGAGGCAGCTTGACAAGTTGCCTTTGGTGGCCTAGAATCAGGCTTGTGGACCGGAAGGGGTTGGTGTGCGTGGGCGACCTTGACGCAGTGCATCTGCTGCAGGGCTTCCGGCTGCAGTGCTGGCCACAGCACTTCCGGCTGCAATGCTGGCAGCCGTCTTTTATCTCCAGGCCAACTCAGCCTATTAGCTTTTCCTTTGCTGAGCTCTAATGGAACTTTGATCATTATGTTGATGGTGACCATTTCTCTTTATACAATAATTATTCTTATTTCTGTAATTTGTCTTTGACAGTGAGTTTTTTCATGGAAGGAACTATCGTTTCTCATAAATTCTCTCTTCTCTTTCATCCACGTCTGGTCCTTGGCCATCTAAGGCACTGGTTCCGTGCGCAATGAAGAAATGAGGGTGGAGGTGATGTCTCACCTTTGTGCCAATGGCAGAGGGCACAGAGGTCAAAAGTCAGGATGTAGAACACAGGCAGGGCTGGCAGATGTGCCTGCAGGTGGGCATCTGCAGAGGTGCTTTTGAGTAGAACCATTCCGGGGCTCCATGTCATAGCATTTATGGGCCTGGAAATCTGTATTTTCATCTCTTTTGTTGGTTAGAAAATGATGTTACCAAATGAACTCAGTCTCAAGAGCAGCACTCGGAAAGCCCTGGGTTGAAAGTGCCATGTAGACCTGGACAGGCTTGGAGCTTTCCCTGGAAAGAGGTTGCAGATGAGTGCCAAGCTGGTGAGTGGATGGCTAAAGAAGGGTACCAGGTGAGCTGCTGGTAAGTCCTAAGCTGGGCTGCTTTAGCCTCTCTTTCTTGTGCTCTGAGATTCCAGGGAGGGGACCCCATACCTCCTCATGAGCAGGTGTGACACAAGCAAAATTCAAACCATCCACAAGTTTGGAAGCAACAGGACTCAGGGCATGGGTGATGGATGGGATGAGCAGTTTGAGGAGGCCCTGCCTGGGGGCACTGGATCACAGTCAGGCCTCAACTGACCACTAGTGCCAACAGCATGCTCTAGGACTGCTTCTGGCCTTTGAGTTTCATTTAAGCAACACTAACAAGTATAGTAGTTGCAATACTTAATGTAATTGCAAAATAATCTTTGAATAATTATTTCCATTTTCCTAGATTGCTCTAGTCCAGGATCAAGGTCCGTCAAGTCCAGTCTCTGTGCTATTGTATGGCTAAATCAATAACTATCATCTCCCTTCCCATTCCAAGGGAGGACTCCAGGAGAGAACTGGGGATTAGGAGGGCCTAGGGCTCTGATGACAAGCCTTTTAGAGATGGAGTGCCTAACATTGCCCTATTATTTATCAAAAAGGGCCAACATTGCAATTAAACTTGAATGCTGAGGTTTCCGTTCAGAAAAAACAACTCTTATCTGATGCTCAGCTGCTAGGCTGATCTCACATGCTTGGCTCACATCCTGACAGAGAGGGCTCTGTATGCCCAGGGCAGCACACGTGCCATAGGTTCGTCACCACTGGCCCAGGCTGCACACAACAAGAGGCCCACAGCTTTGAGTGGATGTGTAGTTATGGGAGAAAACAAGGGTCAAGAGCTTTCCTTAGGGCCTGGCATTTAGACACAAAAAACTTAAAGGGCTTTGGGAACTCCTAAGAAGGATGCATTGCCAGTGTTTGGAGAGAGAAGCCAATGTCTGCTCAGTTGAGTCTCACCGAATAAACAGTTTTACCAGCTTGGGTTACTGTGGGCTCAGAAGTGTGGTGATGTCACTTATGCCAGTGAAGGTCTTGGGATCCTCTGGGGTCTCCTCTCTGGGGAGATCAGTTCTGTGATGCGTAGTCTCCAAGGAGACGAGGCCTTAGATACTAGTCTCCAGGGAGATGAGATTGGATTAGGTTCATGTTCAACAGCATCATACCCTCAAGGCCTCACTGCTCGGGGCCAGGTCTCTTCCTGCAGGTCTCTTCCTCCTGCCTCTCTTCTTCAGGGCTCTCACACTACTCGTGGCTAGGAAAAATTAGCACTCTGCAGGTGCCAGTGCTCCTTGCCTCTCACATTCACAGCCCTCAAGCCCAGTCCTAGATCTGGGCCCTTCAAGTCATCTTCCTGCAGCCCTGTAACGGAATGGAGCCTTCCCTTCCTCTGACCACTTGTATCAGTCCATTGCTCTTCCATACCTTGTCGCACTGTGTCTCTGCTTTCTTTCCTGGGTGAGGGAGAGCTGTCTGCCTAGATTTTGGAGTTGATGTCCCTCTTTCTTGTCTGATGCTCTCTGCCTGGGACACAACTGGTCCACTGGGGAGGGGGCAGCCCAGGAAGGTGAAGGGCGGATGGCACAGGTATGGTCCTGGTTAAGACTGGGCCTCCAAAGGAAGTTGTGGAAGCTTCCAAATGTTTAGTAAGTCTGTGGACTTGATGATCACAGCTCTGTATCCCTGAGCACCCCTTGAGTGTGGAAGGTACCCAGCTAGATTTTCTTTCCTTTTTTTCTTTATAAACTTTTGAGTCAAAGCAAGTTGCTCCTTCTACTTTAAGCTGTTCACACCTATTTCAGCATTTCTCTCCTTCCCTGTGGTGACGCCTCTTGAAAGAAAATGTGCTACTGCTTTGCTTTGAACTCGCATGTTGAGTTTGTAATGTGTTTAAACCTTGATTTGGGAGCTCTCATTGGGAATGCTCCTCCATGTTAGCAAAATGAGCAAGGATCTAAGTTAGTCAAATGCGTTTCTCCTCCTTCAGTAAAATTCTCACAGATTTAGTTTGCTGCTCCTTTTCGCTTTCTTTCAAAACGAAAGCCTACAACTGTTGACAATGCCTGTAAAAAATGCATCTATTACCCAGCTCCAAAACCAGAAACTGTGTTTTCTGTTTTAGCCATAGAAATTGAAAGATGCTTTTCCTTGTAATGTTAGCAGGATTTTCCTGAGTGGTTTTGTGTGACATGTAATAGAGCACATTTTCCTTTGTCCTTCCTTTTCTTACTCCAAATCATGTCATCGATTGCAAGTCATTGACAGTGCCAGCCACTGTCGACATGAGAACTCTCTTCTTGTATCTGACCCTCCCACGAAAGTACAGAGTGGAGAAAGATGGTCCCCTCAGTGGCCACCGTCTCCTTTTTGCCTGCTTTCATGCTGGACAGCACAGTAGCTTTTATAACTAGCAACACTCATGTATCACTGTGCCTGCTGTGGGCTTGTCACCAGCATGTCAAACTGAGACCTAGAATATTTGAAATCTATCTGTAATCTCCCCTGCAGCCTTCCCTACCCAGTGGTTCTGGAAGGACAGCACACAGAATTAGTTTTTGAGATGTTAGAGCCGACATACACCAAAGGGGATTTTTATAGATGAGAAAACTGTAACCATGAATCCTGTTGTCACCTTCATTGGATAAAGAAATGCCTTGCAGCTCAGAAGAGCCTGCTCTTGAGCATGTCTGGGTGGGTCATAGAGATGTGGCCTTGGGCCCTGTTTAAGGTCTCTGGGCCTTTTCTCTTTTGCAGTGTTCCCCTGCTCTATGTCCTGTTTGCCATGAACTACATGGCTTTGGCTTTGACTTGCCCTAACCTTTTGCCATGATGTTCCAGCTCTGGAATTAGCCAGCCATGGACTGGATCTCCTGAAACTGTGAGCCAAATTAAACTTTTCCTCCCTGGGTTTAGGCCCTCCCCTGGTCTGTCTCCCTTCCCCCAAGCCACCCACTTCCTCCCCGTCCCTTTCTCTCCCTTCACTTTCCTCTATCCAAAACTATAGCACTGGAAATGGAACCCAGGTCCTCTGCAGTGAGCTACAGCCCCATCCCTTTTTTATTTTTTATTTTGAGACAGGTGCTTGCTAAGTCACTAAGTCATCTGGGTTGGGTTTGACCTTGTGATCCTATTGCTTCAGCCTCCTAGAGCGTCATGGACCCTGGCTTCAGTCGGCACTTTCTCAGGCGCCCACAAGTACAGTGTAGCTCCCGTTGTTAAAAATGCTTGTGTTTCCATCTTGTTTTAAAGCCCAGTCCTGGAAAGGAAGTGTTGCGTGGCTTCCCCACACAGGCTGTGCAGGTTAGGTGCACACCCCCATGCCAGGGGGCTATAGATAGGGGGACCAGAAGCCGCAGGCCCAGCCCTCACCCTGTGGCCTGGCTGTCCCTGACTTCTAAGCTTTCCTGGACACCGTGTCCTTTCCCTGTTTCTTGGGCACCGTGGCTCTGGACCAAGCAGGAAATGCTGCTGCATCCATTTAGTAAGAGCTTGCTGCTGTCAGTGGCTCACGGTCAGCAGTAGCTCATAGTCACCAAGAAGGAGGACACTGGGGAAGAAAGCGGGCACTGTGCCACCCCTCTGGGGGGACTCTCCCCTGAATAAAAGGGAGCTGCAAGTCACTGCTGTTATTTGCCTGGAGCCTAGTGAATAAAAGTAACTGGAGTTCTACGTGCTTAGGAAGGGGAACTCTTACACGAAAATGAAACGGGGCATTCATGTGCTATCTGCGAATCTTGAGGCTTTCCCTGCCGAGCAGCCAGCTCTGCTTCTGAAGCTCAGAGAAGAGAAAAACTGCACCAGCGTAGTGGAAAAATTATGTGCATCCCAAAATTCAGGTGCTTCTTCACCCCCATGCATTCTGAAAGGGTCCCTTGTGACCACCTGCTCTCAGTCACCGAGTGACACCCTCTGGGTCTCTCCAAGACATTCTGGGTCTCAGGCCTTCTCACTGTGCTCAGGCGAGGGTCAGGGACAGTTTAACAGCTTCTGGGCTGGAGTGCTGGAGATCTCCGACTGCTTTCTGCGCAGCAAGCCCCCCACTGGGGGGCTCCTGGCAGAGGCAGTGTCTTGGGCAAACGCCATCACCAGAGGCATCTCCAGATCTTTCCTCTCAGCCTCACCCATGCTGCCCTTTCCCCCGGGGCCATGGTTAGATAATGACACCATTCCATGGCACCACATTCTTTCCAGGACAAAGAAGTCACTGTAGGGTGATAGGATGGCTGCCATCCCTTGATTTAGGGAAGCAGTTGACAGTCACTTTGGAATCCCCTCTGCCCAGCTAGGTCCCCACCAAAAACAACAACAGAGGTTAGATAGTGCTAGCTCTCTGACCGTCCACTGACAGGCTGAAGAAAAGAGGGCTTTTCAGGCCATTTAAATCTCAGACTCTGTTTATAGGAGCAGCTCATGGTCCCCGAGGCAAACAGTACTTTACCAAATTAGGGGAAATAGCCCCATTCTAGGCCTGCAGAGTGTTAACCGCTTGTTATCCTTGCTCCTTTCCCAAATAATTTTCCTACCTGTGAGAAACAGGCTGTGATTCGCAAATTAAGATGATTTAGTTGGCAGCGTGAGATCTGGCCTCCGTCTCGTGTTTATTAATCCCTATAGAAACTTAATTCTGATCTTGGGTGTTCCTGTTTCAGAATGGGGAAATCTGCTCCTCTCCTGCCTTTCCTACTCAGCATCATAAATTCTGCACTTGGAGTCAGGTATGGGTGCAGACACCTGTAATTCTGGCACTTAGGAGGCTGAGGTAGGAGGATCGTAAGTTTGAGGCCAGTCTGGGCTACTTGGTGAGACTCGCACTCAAAAAACCAAGTAACCAACCAACTTGTGTTGGGCTTTGCACTGCTAAGCAACCAAGCTTCCTGGGGACAGTTAGCTAAGCATTTCTCAAAGTATGTCTTGTGGAATCCTGGTTTGATGAGATGTTTATGACCCCCTAGAAACACATAGTCATTTGGGATGTGCTGGGTTAAACAGGTCTGCTGTGACAGGACCACTAGGAGTCCTTAACTGTGCGTACAAGTATGTCTGTGCCTTCTAAGGGAGGAGGAAAGTATGTCCCAGAATTACTTGATACAGAACTCTTTGAGTGGAAAATGCCCCACAGGATTTATCTTCTTGGGAATCCATTTTGGGAAATGCTGCTATGATAAGGATGATCAGGTCTTAGCCATTTTCCAGACCAGTGCTGTCCAATGGCAGTGTGCCGTGAGCTACACAGGCAAGCTACACTGGTAATTTTAATTTTCCAGTAGCCACATTAAAAAAAAAAAGTGAAAAAAGTGGGATTGATTATAATAATGTTTTATTATATCTGAGATTGCATAAGTCTTCTGTGATGTTTACACAGTTAAAAAAAATCATCCACCCACACATTTCGCAGACTGCATCCCTGTTATTAAGCAATGAGTGTCTGTATTTTCAATCTTTTTTCCATCTGAGTCCTCAAAGCCTGGTGTGTACTGGCCCCGGGAGCACATCTCGGACCAGCCAGTTCTGCATGCCCACTGGGCACCCAGAGCTCAGGGCACTCATGTTGGGCAGAGCGGCCCCATTTGATCCTGACCCAGCACAGGCCCCAGTCAAAGTGACACCCCATCAGAGGCTATATGGACTTGCTGGACCCTTTTAGAGGTGCAGTGTGGGGCTCGTGGCTGCCTGAGGCTTATGCGCTGTTGGTTTTTGGCATGGCCCTCATCCATCTGCTTGAGGCCCCGCTTGGTTCTGGGAAATCTGCCATGAGATTTCAGGAAGCAAATACAGTTCTCTTTCTTATTGTTTTACAGCAGCTTTCTGTTCAGAAATAGATCTCTCCCTGCTGATGAGGGTCGTCAGACAAACCTCAAGGAAACCCCGACACTGGCCCCAATGGCATTTGGACGAAGGTGCCCAGCAGTGAGCTAAGCCCCCAACAGGAATGATTGCACTTAAAGCTGTTACACCTGTGTGGCAGATGAAGTCGCTGAGGTTGAGAGAGGCTGGGCAGTGTCTCAGGCTGCACAGCTGGCACATGGGGCTCAGGCCCAGGTGGTCTCTCTCCACCGGGTGGAACACAGCTCTCGGCTCTTTACCTTCTCAGGCTCCTAGGCACACAAGCAAGGCTCAGGCCTCTCGCCAAGATGAACCTTCAGGTGTTTGTCATCAGGCCTTCCCTGGATGTCCTGTTTTACGGTACAGTAGTCATCTCTATTTGGCGAAGGGAAAAGGATGGGAAGACCAGCCTGCTGGCAACCCTTGCCATTGCCTGTACTTTCTGTAAAGCTGACAACGGCAGCTATGATGTCCAGAGCTTTGGCATGAGCAGAAGCCCCATCTCACATGCAGGGAGCTCTTCTTGCATCCTGGCCCAAGACAGCATGGTCTTCACAAACGGTGTGTCTTGAATAGGTGCCTAGGAGTAGAGCTGGGCAGGGTACTGGTTCCCTGCTGCTGGTGACTGAGAACATGCTGCTCTCAAAAGACTGTGTCTGCTTAGTGTAGAATTCAAGGAAATGTCTGTTTTGTTCTGTAGAAAAATCTCGCACTAAAAGTAGAGTTGAGAGTGATGGAAATAACCACATGCAGTCAAAGACAAGTCCTTGCGGGCATCAGACAGGGCCACCTGTATTTTCAGCAGGAGCTGCTGGGCATGGGCTTCTGCCCAGCAGATCCATGAACTGGAGGACCTACACACCAGGAAGATCCATGGACTGGACCTGCACACCAAGCAGCTGGGGCTATGAAAGGCCAGGAACCCCATCTCGGCTGATGTACTGATCATTTAAAGGTTCTAGTTTTATGCACAGTATGTGATTCCTTATCCTTTGGGGGTGCATTCCAACCCTCTAGTGGATGCCTGCACACTCACATTGTCTGACCCTTACATACCTGTGATACAGTTTATAAGTTAGGCATGTCAAGAGATCAAAAACAATAAGTAGAGTAGTACAATATGATGCAATAAAAGTTATGTGAATACAGTATCTAAAAATATCTTTTGTTTTTATTTTCTTTAGATAAGGTCTCACTGTATAGCCCAGGCTGACCTTGAACGTGCTGCAATTCTCTTGCCTCAGCTCATGAACCGTGGGGGTACAGGTGTGTACCACCGTGCCTGGGTGTCTAAAGATATCTTAATTTACTGTCTCTATGCTTCTACTTGTGATGATGTGAGCAGATACAGTGCCCACATGGTAAGATGAAGCTAGGTGACCAATGCCTTAGGACGGTACGGAAGGGTTACTTGAACAGAAAGAAGCCAGTGGTACAGAAACAGTCAGAGCCCTCGAGGGCCACCAAGTGACTGACAGGTGGATAGCATGTACAACACAGATGTGACAGAGGGATGACAGAACTGGACAGAGGGATGATTTTTATTCCAGCAGAATGGAGCAGGGCATTGTGTAATTCCATCATGTTACACAGGAGAGCATGCAATTTAAAACTTGTGACTTGCTTATTTCTGGAAAGTTCTACTTAATATTTTGGGGCTACAGTTGATCACAGTTGATTGAAACTTCAGAAGACAAAGCCTCAGATAAGGGAAAATGACAGGAATTGGTTTTCCTCATTTGCTTGCCTTTGATGCTTCCCCAAAGCTGCAGTTTTCAGACAAGTTCGGGGGCTGGGGGCATGGAGATATCTGAAAGATGGTTAGATATTCAGATTCTTAGGCCACAAGGACTCTAGAGAGGAACCCACCAGCTGTGGCTTAATGAACCTCCTGGGCATGCACTGTCTTACGTGGTGGCTGCTGGTTGCTGTGGCCACTGAGCACTTCGGATGTTAGATGTGTTTTTGTTTTGCAAGCTACCATGAAAAAGTGTGTCAAATATTATCTTAATTTTTTTGTGTTAATGATTCATGGAAACCATGGTATTTTGGGTATGTTGGGTTAATTAAAAATTATTATCAAAGTTAACTTCACTTGCCTCATTTCTTAAACATGGCTGCAGAAAAACTTAAAACCAAAGTAGAAGATTGCTCCAGGTGAGCTGGTGGGATGTAGGAGAGATGCTGTTCTAAAGTTTAGCGCTGGAGGAAATTCAGAAACAGGGGAACTATTCCTGGGAGTGGGGGAAATGGACCACAGTCAGGAAAACGGAGGAGGATCACTGACTACCATCACCAGTGTCTTCATCACTTTCTGGTCACTGAGACAAAATACCTGACACCCACATCTTAAAGAAGGAAAGGTTAATTTTTGGTTTACAGTTTGTGAAGGTTTCAGTGCATGATCTGCTGGCTCCAAGACAGTATGGCATGCAGAGAGGCGTGATAGAGGAGAAACAGGTCATGAAACTGCAAACAGGAAGCATAAAGGGATCAAGGAGGAAGGAGGGAGAGAGATCCTTCTGGTTCATACTCCCAGGGACCCACTTCCTCCAGTCAGGCTCTATGTCCCATATGTTTAGCAATAAACTCATCCATGGACTAATCCACTATTGAGTCCTGTGCCCCAAGATCTAGTTTACCCCCCTATCCAAGAGCACCAGCTATGAGCACATGGGAGCTTGGGGAAACCATAAGAACCAGCTTAGAAGGAGACAACTGGAGCATTATGTTTTGTATCTTTTGATACAAAAGTTTTGGTTTTTAATCACTATACCCTGGCAAAACTAAACAAGTCTCAACTAAATAAATACCAAAACAACAACAAAAGATTAAAAAGAATGTGAAGACTCGAACAACATTTGGTTGAAAAGACAGAGGAAGGAAAGAAATCCACTTTCCTTACTTTTCACACAAGTGGCCATCGCTCTTAGATTCTGCAAATCTCCACAGGGCTGGAAATAGATGCCAATACCAGGTTCCTGCTATGCAAACCAGTCCTGTCTCTAGAATCAATGCCTTCAGAACCAACTTATCAACAGGGTGACCTGGGGCCATCTGAGTTGTTCCTCCAGGTCATCACATCAGCCAAACACTTTATATAGAATCCTATAAAACAGGTTTCTCTGGGGAGCAGGAAGAAGCAGAGAGTAAGAGCTGGGCAACTTTGTGTAGATAAGGATGTCAGAGAATTTGGTGGAAGTTGACATCTCTGCTGAGCTTGCACTGGGGAACAGCTCTCAATGGAAAAGTTGCTGCAGAGATTAGCAGGTAGATCAGCCCCAGCCTCCAGTGACTATGCTGAGTGCAAAGGCATGAGGAGATTTATGCACCTGCCTGGCTGGGCTGTGGGTCTGGAGACCCACAAAACCAGGGCATGTGTGCAAGAATGAGAGGCTCAGTGGCAGGAGTGCTTTGCCACATAGTTTAAAGGAATCTCTCTCTCTCTCTCTCTCTCTCTCTCTCTCTCTCTCTCTCTGCCTCTCTCTGTCTCTCTGTCTCTGTCTGTCTCTGTCTCTCTCTCTCTGTCTCTCTCTCTCTGTGTCTCTCTCTCTCTGTGTCTCTCTCTCTCTCTCTCTCTCTCTCTCTCTCTCTCTCTCTCTCTCTCTTTCTCTCTCTCTTCCCCATTTATGGGCAAACCAGATGAGAAGGGAGTTATATGAGGGCATATACAACCAAGGGTGGCAGTCACTGTCAGGATGATTTGGGAGCAGGAAAAGGAATCATATCTTGATGTGGAAGGAAGCGGAAACCAATGGAAGTGGTCTTTCTGCTTTTACATGATTCTTTCATTCCAGCACAGTCTTCAAGGGCACATCCTGTGAACTTTGGAAGAAAGAGAACCCAGGCCTTTCATTTCTGCTAGCTCTTCAGCATTCTTGTACACTGATATCCTCAGTGGAGGTGCCCAGGATAGGCCAGCCCAGGGGCAGCCTGTTTTCCTCTTGATCACAGCCTATTTACAATCTATTTTTAAAAACTTCTGGCTAGCACAATGAAGCTTCCAAAATACAGCAAGTGGAGTTGAAGCCATGGAACAGAAAACCTACTGTCTGAGGTTTGTGTTCTGCCTCTGGAGCCAGGTGACTGTACCTGATATTCACAGCTGAGCTTAGCTTGCAAGCATGGGATGATCTCCTTCTGTGATCTTGAAAACCCAATGTATCAGTCAGGGTGCCCCAGAGAACAGAATCAATGGGATGCGTGTGCGTATGTGAGCAGAAGAAGAGACCTTTCTTAAAGAATGTGATTAATGGAGGCTCATGTGATTAATGGAGGCTTCCAGGTCCCAGAGGTGAGCCGAGGGTGCAGTTCAATTCCAAAGGCCATTGGCTGCAAAGTTTCTTCTTGCTTGGGGGAGGATTTGCTCAGGGAAGTCTTTTTGCTTTATTTAGGACTTTGATAGACTGGGTGAGGTTCACCCACATTCAGGAGGGCAATCAGCTTCATTCAATGCACATTGATTTGGTGTCACTCTCATCACACCCAGTCTCACAGATACACCTAGATAATGTTTGGACATATATCTTGGAGGCACCCAGGGCCGAGCCATATTGATACAGAAAGTGAATCATTACTTGGTACAACCTGGTGCACCCCTGGAGGGGCTTTTCAAGTGGTATTTTATGGGGTCCCTTTGTGTTAAGGAAATGAAACGTTGGGAGATTTGAGCCATTTGCCCAAGTGCCCTCAGCTTAGACCTGCCAAACCTAGTGTTACGGTTTAGGACTAGATGGCCCCTCAAAGTCTCAAGCACTCATAGGAGGGCATTTAAGAGATGATTGGATATTAAGTGTGATACTTGTGGTTTAGTTCACTGATAAGTTTATAGCTAAAATGTGAGATAGGGAGATAAAGCCTGGCTGGAGGATGGGGGTCACTGGGGGTGTGGTCTGGAAGAATCTGTCTCTCTCCTGCTCCCTTGATCCTTCTCTGCTTCCTGTCATGAGCTGTATCTCCTCTGTCATGCTGCCCTGCCTCAGAGCCAGTTGAGTATTAGACTGAAACCTCTACAAACTGAGCCAAAATAAACCTTTCCTTCTTTAAGTTGTGGGTGTTGGGTATTATGTTCTGCTGACAAGAAAGTACCTAAGACACCCAGTGTTCCCTCAACACCAGAAGTGTCTTTGTTATAGTTTCCCATTCCTGGTTACCATAACCAACCCTTAAAACTGGAAGGAATTGGGTTTATTGTGGCTCATGATTTCAGGAAGGTTCAGTCCATGGTCAGCAGCTCTAAGGTGGAGATGGCATGGTGAGAGAGCCAGGTGGATGAAAGCTGCCCACATCGTGGCAATCAGGAGACAGAAACAGAAAGGAGAAACTGGGGTGGGGGAAGAGGATACACTCTTCCAGGCCATGCTCCCAAGGATCTGCCTCTTCTGACAAGTTCCATGTCCCAACAGCACATTTAGTTATCGGTTTGCCATCCACTAATGAGTACAGCCTATTGATCCAATCCTCTTTCAAAAGTCCAACCTCTGAACATGTGAGTTTTTTAGGGGGACATGCTAGGTCTAAACCTTAACAGTGAGGTCACCTGTAGTGACCAGCTGTTCAACAAGTATGGAGATGTGTGAGAGGTCTTGGCACTGTTCTGAGAAGGGCTGAGAGCCTCTGTGGCAGAAGGAAGCCGTTGGAAGCCCTCTCCCACACTGCAGAGTGTGACATCAGTGGAGTATGCTGTTTCAGTTGCAAGCATATTTCAACCTTAAATTTTCATGGAGCTTTGGTGTCTGCCTCTCTTTTCTGTGAGTGGGTTGCATGTATCCCCACAAACAACAGGTTGTGTGTTCATTCAGAGAATTGAGCCCAGCATGGTAGCGTGGTGATACTTTATGCTTGTTTCCTGGAACAGATTGGAATCCTAGTCCCGCTACCTATAGCCATGTGATCCTGTCCAAGTTGTTTAATCTCAAAGTACCTGCAACAGTTAAACTTGGTTCAGTCTACTTGACTGACTTGGGGACTTTCCAGAAGATTAATAGAGTGCACTTCTGAGTATGTGTTGGTGGGTTATAGAAGCATAGCCTTGGGGACTGTATCTGGTCCCTCATCTTTTCCTCTCTGGTGCTGTTCCCCCACTCTGCTTCTTAGCCACCATAAACTAAGGTTCTTTTCTTTACCACATCCTTCTACCATAACGTTTCTGCCTTGAAGCCAATAACCATAGACTGCACCCCTGGAAACCGTAAGCCAAATTAAACCTCTCCTCCTTTACTTTGCAGGTGTAAATGAGAAAATGACTAAGACAGTGCCTTACTCTCCTTCTCCATAAAGGAGTCTCATTCTGAGGTCTGTTGGGAGGAGACTGTGTGCCCAAGTGAGCTTGGGGGCCCTCTGTGCCCACACCTGGCCTTGCTTTCTGGCTGCAGGGTTCAGTGCTGGCTTATGCTGGAGGCAGATGCAAGAAGCTCACACAGGCAGTTGCATGTATCCCCACAAACAACAGGTTGTGTGTTCGTTCAGAGAATTGAGCCCAGCTGCAAGAAGCTCACACAGGCAGTTGCATGTATCCCCACAAACTGAGGGCAGGCAGGGCCTGACAGCTGCTTTCTCATGGCTGGGACTTTGCTACCTGCACCCATCGCAGGGCTCCTCTGTTGCCACTGAGGTTCCAGAGCCCACAAAACCTTGTAGGTACCTAGGTACTGCAAAGAGAGCACTGTCCTTCTCTGAGAAGTGGAAGGGCACTGCCTGTCCTGACTGTGGGGACTGAGCCCCTGTGGGAACCAGCTCCCTGGTAGGAACAGTCATAGGCACTTACCCAGCAGGACAATGTGCACCTTATCTCAGTGATGGGAACCCAGACCTCAAAGGTCAGCAGAGGCCACTGACCCTTGGCGATTTGTTGCTGACAAAGGTTGAACATCCTTAATTGGAAAAGCTTCCAAATCTGAAACTTTTTGAACACCACAATGTTACATATGGGAAGTTGCATGTACACAATTTAAAACTATTATATAAAATGACCTACAGGCTGTGTGTGTAAAAGCATATATGAAACATGAATGAGCTTCATGTTTAGATTTGGGTGCCACCTCCTAAGAAATCTTATTACACATATGCAAATATCATAAAATTCATAGAAATCTGAGCCATTTCTTGTCCCAAGCATCTTAGATAAGGGATACTCAGGTTGTAAAATGGAGCCGATAATATTTTTCTTCAGAGTGAGGGAGATGGACAATCATGCATTGCTTGATTTATGTGACAAATAAGTGTGACTAGCACTGTGTCCTTAAACATGTGCTAAGCCCTCACCCCAGTCCCACGAATGTGACATTATTTGGAAACAAGCTTTGCAGATGAGTTCAAGTTAAGAGATGAGATCATCTTGGATTAAGGTGGGCCCTAAATCTGATGACTAGTTGCCTCATAAGAAGCCATTGGAAGACAGAGACACGGGGAGCAGCGACACCCACAGGGAGGAAGGGAAGATGGTAACAGGGACAGGGACTGGAGCTGCATAGCTGTAAGGGCATGCTGGGGACTGCCTCCCTCCAGCTAGGACAATCAAGGAAGGACATTGAGACATTATAGAGAGCCTGGCCCTGCAGACCCCTGGACTGTAGGCTTCAAGCATCCAGAACTGAGAGCGGATTCAACTCTATCGTTTTAAGCAGTGCAGTTTGCATTAATTTGTTTTGGGGACTTTGGGGGCTGATGAACTTCCAAGAAATGGTGAGCAGGAAGGGAAAACACACCTTCTCATCTACGAAATGTGATAAGGAAATATGGGGAATGCTTCAATTACAAAATCATCACAGTAAAGGACACATTGCCTCAAAATACTCCTCCTTGCTTTGAACACACTCATCCCAGCATTTTTGCCACTTTCTCAAGCAGCTCTGGAGTCCTCTTTGAGTGTCTGTAGTTGTGCTCTTGTGACTGTCTTGATGTCCTGAATTCATTCAAGACATATATTTTTCATGGTCATTTTAGTATGAGGGAAGTGTCAGAAGTCAGAAGACTTCCTTCCAGAGTCTCTACAGACACAGCCTACCCTTCAGCAACAACAAGGCCGAGGAGCCAGAGTCCCTTAAATAAGTCCTACCAAACCCCCAAAGCAGACTCCTCTTCAACCATATTCACGGTGCTTCCGCAGCCAGCAAAATCCAAAGGCAAATCCTGACACACACAACCCACAAACCTGAAAATTTCCTCAGCCCACCAATTGTGTGGCATAACCTTAACCCAGAGCTTAGCTGCCATCGGGGAAGCAAGACGAACAGAGGACACATGGTTTCTGCAATCAAGGTTCTCCTAATATTTTACCACATTTCTCATAGCCCAGGAAGCCTTCATAATGAGCTACTCCTGGCCCGTAAGGCAGTTTTCATGGAAAAATCCACTCTGACCCTGCATTGATTTTAATTTAGACTTCCACTGACTATGGTACTGATAAGATACTAAAAAAGAAATCAACCTGGTATCTTATTAAGGTGTCCAGCCAGTTTCTTCCCCTGTTACTCTGTGGAAAACATGAGTTAATCTCCTAAAGGATGTCACGGGCCAGCTGTCACTGTCACTTCCCTTGTAAGTACCTGCCAGGTGCCGGTCCTGGACAGTGTCTATGTGTTGTTAGCAGAATCATTCCTGGTTCCAATGTGAGATGAGATAAGATGGCAGCTAATGGGGCAGAAGGTTTGTGTAAAAATGTGGTGCTGCTGCACAGTTGTTAAGCACAAAAGTCTGCCCAAGGTTTGTTGGCCTCTCGTTCTCCCCTGCACACTAACTTGTCTTTCCAGTGTCCTACGGTCACAGTGGACAGGAAACCTTAGTAACATGAGTGCTGTTGAAATCAGTGAGTAGAACCAGTATTTGTAAATTAGCTTGCATTCAAGTTTTTCTCCAGGGCTCATAGAGATTTGTCTTGCTCTGTCAAAGTAATAATAAGGATAATAATAATGACAGTGATGATGATGACTTGACCTAATTTGGCCCTACTGACTTTGTGGGCCTTGTTGGGGGTTGCGCAGTCCATTGCAGGGTGGCCAGCAGATGTTTTAGTCTTTTTCCTTGTTGCTGTGAGAAAGTTCCCAACACCCACAATTTAGAGGAATGGGAGATTATTTTGGCTTACAGTTTCTAGAAGATTCAGTCCACAGTCAGTTGACAGGGACAGCACTGTGGAAGGGCCTGCTGTGGAGGAAAGGTGCTCACGTCATGGTGGCCAGGAAGCAGAAAACGGAGGGAACACACTGTGCCAGGTCAGGTGCTGAGGGACTCCCTCTTCTGACCAGGCCCCACTTCCTAACATGTTCCGCTATGGATTTATCAGTGGTATAGTCCACTGGTGAGCGTAGTGCCACCATGATCCAGTCACCCTTCAAAAGCCTCCCATAGCTCATCAAAGGTGAGCTATGGGAGGCTTTTGGGGGACATTCCAGGTCTAAGCCAAAATGGCAGCACTCCTCACCTCTGTCCAAGAGATGCAGCCACTACCCGCAGCTGAGATGACGGAAGCGATCTCCAGATGTGGTCAGGGTCCCTGTGTCTGGAGGGAGACTCTCCAGACCATGGCCTTGGACTGAAATGGCTGCACTAATTTTAGAAGGACGCCCTCCCTTACTTTCCCCTTAACAGTGTAGGTTTCAAGGTCAGCGGGGCCAACGCATGGGTTTCAATTCTCGAATTTAAGTGAGAGAAGTAACCTCTGCAGGGATCTCTCCACCCAGTCTTTCAGGCTACTCCTTGCTTCCTGCATCATATAACCTACTTTTGCTGCTACCTTGAAGTGAAAACATTGTCATTATTTTCACGTAGGCCTTTTTGATTTCAGTTAGCTCTTTAAAAAAACAAAAATAAAAACAAAAGGCAAGGTGTAAAGTCCTTTCTGATCATTTGAGGACACAGGGTTGTCCTCAGTTGACAGGTGACAGACCGGATCTTTGCTCCAGAGCCATCAGGTCTGGACATAAGTCTGCAATCTCTTTCTCTCTGTTGCTGCTTGCTGGGGATTAGTGGGTAGTGGGCTCTGTCAATAACAGGGTGGTCACTGCCCTGTGGTCTGTCAGGAGGGCAGAGGAGGCAGTTAGACTGATTGCATTTTTCCTGGCTGTGCAAACAGCCAGGCACACTTTTCTAAAGCAGGGTGGAGATGCAGCCCCCTGGGACAGCAGTGCTGATACTCCCCCAGGAAGCCCCTGTCACTGTGTCTGTGTCCTGCTCTCTTCCCAGGCCATCCCAGTGTCTCCCAAGATCAGGGCCTAAGGAGAGGCTGTTGTCCAGGCCCTCCAAGTAATGATTGGGCCACCTCAGAGGCTTGCTGGCCATCCACCTGCGACTGCCTTCAGCCCATCCTGACCCCGTAGGCAGGTCCAGATGTGTGGACGGCTTCCTAGCATCCACGAGAGGTGACAGCCCTGGGCTCTTCCTCTAGGTCCTCCCTCCTCCCAGGGCCAAGTGTCCCCTTCATTGTGTCTCCCATCATTCTGGGTTGGCTCTGGAGGTCTCTGGGCTGCAGCATGAGTGACGAGAGCCCCCTCACTTCTGGAAGCATCTAAAATTTCCTCTGGAGCTCACAGGCAGGGCTGGGCTCAGGGTAGCATCGCCAGGTGGAAGCTGGGATCTCAGGGTCCAAGCTGCTCCTGTCCTGTCTGCCCCGTCTGAGCCCCACCCAGGGTCCTGCCGGGCCCTTCTACTTCTGAAGGTTTGCTGCACATGGGGTCTTAGTCCCCCCGCCCTGCCTGCCCATCCTCTGTGGTACACTTCCTGTCCACCCCCCAGCTTTCCAGGGTCCCCAGATCCACAGCTGGTCCAGTGGGGTGGTTCTTCCCACCCTCCCTGCTGTGCCCCCAAATGCAACATTTAACCCCTGAGGCAGCAATCTCTCTCCCTCTCCTTCCCTTTTCCTTCCCTCTCTTCCTCTATCCCACTCCTCTCCTTCCCTCTCTGTGGGGTTCTGGTCAACCTCTCTCCTGTTTCTTGAGGCCCTGCAATGCCCAGACAGCCTCCTGTCTGTCCCCTCTCCTCCGTGTCTGTCTCCCCAACATTTCTGTGCTCCTGAGGACCTGCCCAGCCGGCCTCCCCCTCCCCAAGTTTCTGCTGATTTCCCTAAGGCACAGCTCAGACTCTGCCTCTTCCTTGCTCACAACCCTCGCCTGGAAACTGGAAGCTTGCATTTGGACGGTTTGTGCCTCCCAAGGCCTTGTGGGGTGCTGCGCCTCAGCACCCTGCCAGCAGGAAGCTTGTTAACTAATGCAGCCGTGCACCTTCCCACTGCTACTCACCTCCATCTGCTGTGGGCCTGAACCCCAAATTATTTTTCAAAAAAATCATGGGTCGGTGTTTGTAGTACATAATGATTTGGCTCGTGGCAAAGAGGCAGTGGGTGCACACAGCAGTCTCCATTCTTCCCTTCCCTTCCCTTCCCTTCCCTTCCCTTTCCTTCCCTTCCCTTCCCCCATCTCAGTCTCTTTTTCCCTTTCACAAAAGATCTATTTCTCTCTTTCCTGTTATCCATCTTTTGTTTTGCTCTTTATTTATACTTTGGGTTTCTCATCCAAGAGAATCCATGTGATATTTAAGCTCCTTCCTTCGTTCCTTCGTTCCTTCCTTTCTTCCTTCCTTCCTTCTTTCCTTCCTTCCTTCCTTCCTTCCTTCCTTCCTTCCTTCCTTCCTTCCTTCCTTCCTTCCTTCCCCACAGCATGATTCTGTCTCCCTAAGAGTCTCCTTTCTACAGCAGGAGAAAAATTGCCCTCCTAAGGAGCCCAAAGCATTGTTTTATCAGAGACGCTGCCCTAAGTCACAATGATAAAGGCAGGAACTCTGGCTCTTTCATCTTTTTAGATATTCCGGAATTCTGCACCATTCCTCTTGAAAGGAACAGCATGGACTCAAAATCAGATTCATAATGACTGCAGAGCTTCTGGAAGACACCATGAGCCAAGATGCCCAGTCCTTCTCCGGCTCTAACCGCATTCCATTTCCTGTCACTAAACAAACCTTTGGGTGCTGTGCAGAGTCTGTTGGTGAAATATTTTATCTTAAGTTGGTATGGAAAGTGGTGTCTTTTCTGACCCGCTAGCAGTTGCAGGGACATCTGTCCAGGGCATGAGCCACAGAACCTGGGAATGTCTGAGGCTGTCTCAAGAACACAGCTTGGTGACACTTTCTATAAAGTAAGAAGAAAAATGAGAGTTTGTCAAAGACTGACCGACTGTAGCAGAGAATTCGTGAGTCAGCTAGGGGGTCTAGGTCTGCATTAAACAAAGGGACATTTGGACTTTGGTCATAGTGGTGCAGGTTGGGACTGAGGACAGATCACCTAGCTCTGGTCTGTAAAAGCACCCAGATCATCCGCATCATTGTGGTACTGGGAATTGGACTCAGGTTCCCTGGGTGATGCCCCCAACTTTTTTGTTATTTGAAAAAAGTTGAGATAGGGTCTTGCTAAGTTGCCTAGGCTGGTCTCAGACTTTATACCTTCCTGCCTCAGCATCCGCAGTAGCTGAGATTATAGATGGACAGCACCACACCCAGACCAAATTGAAAAATTAAAAGAGGATTATTTTCACACCACTGTAGAGTCAGAAATAGCCAGTGTGACCTGCAGAAGTGCAGGTCCCTTAGAACTCTGCCACAGTAGCTGGATCTGACTCCCTAAGCATAGGGTAGCAGTGATAAATGTCCTCCACCCCTGCCCTCTGTTCTCTGTCCCTGCCTTGCTCCCAGCTCCCCAGTGGCTGAGCCTTGCAGAATCCAGAGGGTCCCCCCATTAAATAGGGTCCCCTACACTTGCTTCCTGGGGCAAAGATCTACCAGCCAAGGCAAGGATGACCAAGGGTGTGACAGGGGCAAAAGTTGCTGGACTGGCCACTGGCCCTGGTGACGCAGACATCATCAGCCCTCCTGTCCTCCTCCTGACACTTTTGCCCTGTGCTGGCTCTGCTTTTCCTTCCTAGGCTGGCATCTACCTGGGAGTGGCTCCTCCCTGGTGTCTGTCTGCTACGCTCACCATTCTGCAAGGCAGCTGGCCAGAAGAGAGGGAAAGGAAGAGAGACAGAGAGACTGGCAAGGGTGGCCCTGCTGTCCCTGCCATCCCCAGTCTGCTATCCCACAGATAGCGTCCTGCCCGTTGCTCTGTGGTGCTTCCTCATTTCTACTCCCCACTGTCCTTTGCAGAGGTGTCTGAGTCCCCACACACACTTAGCAGAAGAACCCACTTTCCGGGAGGAGCAGGGCTCTGGCTCTTTCCGGGAGGAGCAGGGCCCTGCCCTCTGCAGGAAGGTCTGAGTTCTCTGCCGCACCCCCACCTCACACTCAGCCTGCCTTGATGGCCTGATCAGGAAGCTCCTCCCTAGAAAGGTGAGAGGCTTGCACTGTGTTGAGGCAGCTTGAGCTGTTGTGACACTGAAGACTGCCGTGTGCACAGGAGCTGATGGAGAACGTGAACTTTAATCTGCCCTCAAACTGCATTTGCTGATGTTGCTCAGAAGTGTATTGATTGGATAATTTCTATTTCCAGAAAAGAAATTCAGCACTGAGTTAGGGCCAAGCTGGGAAAATGACAGTCAGAAGGCAAACTTGAAAAACTGGAAAGCCAGGAAAATTGCACTTGGGGGGAAATGTACTTCTCAGAATTTCTTGGACCTTGTTGTTGTTTACATGTGCATGCATCGACCACACATGTCACAACATCCATATGCCACACAGCCACACATGTACATTCACACATGTGCACACATGTGAAGCACCACATCCCATATATCATGGCACATGGACTCACATCAAATATCACGCAGTCAACCACATACGCAATCACACACACACACAACTACACACAGATGGCACATGTACACCACTCCCCACACTCCCTCCAGCCCAGACCACGATCGGATACACCAGGCAGTTTCAGCGGCCCCCCACAACATCCTCCACGTGGCCTCCTCCTCGCAGACCCCATCCCTGAGCCAGAGCTCATCAGGAAGCTGTGGAGGGAGGAGGGATGGTGCTCACGCTTGGGGACAGCGGGGCACAGTCAACTCCGTGAAGGAGGCGGTGAAAGTCTGTTTCTAGAAACATGCATGAGTAGATGCTGCTGTTTGTGCTTCCTTTGGAAATCTAGTTTTAAAAGTCCAGAGGCACCATGATATCAAATTGCTGGATTTAGACTCTTGTAGTGTCCTCCACCCCTGATCAGAATTTTCTGGGTGTGGAAGCCCCAAAGCGTCATCTGCTGGGGACATGGGGGCATCTTGGCAGAGGGTAGAACCTCCCAGCCATGGCAGAAGCATTCTGAGGATGGAGTAGAGGATCACTGCCATGCCCTGGGGATCTGAGAGGTCCTTGTGCGGTATGTGAAGCATTTGGCCCTGACTGAAGAAGCACAGTCCTGGTCTTCGCCAGCTTTCTCCGCCATTGAACATGGTCTAGTCTGCCTGGCTTATAGGGTGTCTCCTTCAGAGGGGCACCCCGAAGTAGAGAGCGATGATTCCCAGACTGGGCGAGAGCAGATTACATGAGCCACCTCCAAGATGTGCAAACTCAGACTTTCCAGAAGTGGATCTCAGCACAAAATCCCCAAGGGCGGGTGAGACAAACATGAGTATGTCTTGAGGTTTCTCTATGGTTCAGTCTGCAGGCAAGCAGGGATTTGGGGCAAGGTTTCCATCTAGAAGGAAGTGCTTTGTGCACTTGTGCCTGGTCTGTGGCCCTTGTGAGACGCTTCCTTCTATTCCTCCTCTCCTTATTTTTGGGCGTGCTTTAGATCTGACTTCATACTTTACCACCTTTTCTCACCCCACCGCCTGGGCTAGGTATCCTATAGCAATGTGGCATTTCTCTGTGATAATCCTGACTTACTGCGTTATTATTTCTTGTTAGCATATCCATAACTTTTAGCAGAAAATAACAAGACAAAGGTATTGTACTGTTTAATGTTATTCCTAGGTCTCTGCAGAGAAGAAGCAGTGAAAATTTTGGGGGGTGTTGGGACCCAAGCACAGAGGACTAGAAAGGAAGTAGTTGTGTGGAAATAAGACAAAGAAGGGAGAAATAAGGCAAAGATAGAAAACATGACTGGTGACTGAAAAGCTTCCTTTATTCCAGCTTGGACTCACAGTAACATCACTGCAACATCTGTCAGCTACTGAAGTGATAATGCTATGTAATAAGTCACCCCAGAACTCAGTGACCTAAAAGCAATAATCCTGTAGCCTTACACTTATGGACTGTAACCCAGCTGGGCAAGGTTGGACTTGGGCTTCAGTTGGGAACTGGGCTTGTGTCTGAATGGGTAGGGAGTGTGGGCAGGTTCTTCACCTGGTGGAAATCAAAGGTCTTCAGAGACAAAGCCAGACCATGAAAGCAAGTTTAAAGTTTCTGCATGTGTCATGTCTACTAACATTCCATTGAGTCACCCAGCCAAGTTCAGTCTCTGTGGCAGAGGCAGGAAGGGGAGGCATCCAAATCATCAAAGAATTTAGTTCCATTCTCTTCCTATTTTGATCACTTCCTGTGAAGGAGAAATGACACTAACCCTTGACACTTACTGAGCCCCTGGGAGGACACAGTGTTTCTGTGGCTCACATGAGTTCCAGGCTGGGCAGAGTAGTATGTGAAGCTGGACTCTTCTGATGTCCAAGCCTAACTCATGGCCCTGCTCTGTAAGGTCCTCGTCTTTCATTTTTAAACTCGGGGTTGGACAAAGCTTAAGTGATTCCTGGTATCCTAACCTAGATGATCTGAGCGAGACGGGAAAGAGGAAGAAAGGAGGGCCCAGGAAGAGACTGGGGAGAGTTGCCAAGTGTCTCATTGTTTTGTGTTGCTCTCATAGAGTGTTTGAGGCTGGGAAAAATATAAAGAAACCAAGTTTACTTGGCTCAGGAGTTTGGTGGCTGGAGAGCACAAATGACATGGCATTGGTACCTGGCAGGGGCAGATGGCATCTCATGGTGGCAGCAGTGAATGGAGAGGAGCTCACAGGGTGAGAAAAGAAGCAAGACGAAGCTGGACTCACGTTCGAGGTACACAGTTCAGCCCCACGACACTAGCCCACAGCCTCCACCCAGACCACGTTTCTTCCTTTCAGGGGTGGTGCCGACAATGCCCTGATGATTTTCCTTGAAGTCTCTGCCACCTTCATGTGAGTTTTGCCTGGACAAAGGGCAGTAAACCATAGGGCTGAAGCAGAGATGGGGTGGCTGGAAGTCAAAGACAAGCTTTCCTTATCCCACTGTCTGGCTCTGTGTGAACTCACAATGGACACGTGCATTTCCAAAAGAGGCAATGGGTAATTACCAAGAAGATAAGCTATGACAGATGCAGGTGCCAAGATGATTCACTTGTCTCACCTTCTCATTTTACAGACAAAAACCCAGAGCCCAAGTAAGGGGAAGGGGCTCACCCAGGATATACGGCTACATTAATGGCAGGCTGGATTTGTTATTCCAAAGCCCGTGCCCTGTTCCTGCCTGCTCGGAAGGAGGCAGGAAGGTGTTATGGGTACCCTGTCCTGGGAGGGTGTTCAGGTAATTGCTCATGACAGGACATTTCACTGATGCTACAGAGGCAGTGAAAACATTTGCATAGTTACGTTCAACCGAGCAGGCAGACTGGGGTTTTCAATTTACAGCTAGTTGCTTGGCATCCAGGAGGCGCCGCCTTGATGAGCTTTATTTAACAGGCAGTCGGCTGGCATTTGTACAGCCCTACAATTTATGTAGCAGTGGTGATGTAAATATTAACTGTCAGTCGATCTATTTTACTTAAGAGTGAAAGGGTGCAAACCAAAGTGAACGATAGGTTTAAAGAAACAAAGCTGCCTAGAGGTAGATTTTATTAATATTTTTACATATATTATCAGTTGTTGATAGCTCTCTGTGTATCGTGAATGATGAGATTATTGGGTCCACCTTAATTGTAGTTCTTAAAGGCAAAGAAAGTTTGGGGAAAATAAAGAGACATGTAATATGTGGCCAGATCAAGGTTATATAAAATAGGCGAGTGAGACAAAAATGGCAGGGAGTGTGTAAAAATGTACTCACTCATAACATAAATTAAGTCTAATGGATTCATAAAAATCTGCTCTGGGAAGTAGCAGCCAGCTTTTCTTACCCATAGTTTTCAATTGTTCTGGAAATATAGCTGTGGTGCTTGCTGTTCTGCTTTGGAACTTTAATCTTTGTTCACTGCTGTATCCTGAGCAGTGGGCATCGGATCTGGCACGTGACAATCTTTTTTATAGTTTTGGAGGTTTTGGTCCATACTCAGCTGGCTCCAAGGCAGGATGGTGTAGCTGAGGGGCAGCTGTTCCTGATGGCCCCGAAGACAAGAGCTAAAGGGCAAAAGGGAAAGAACACACCTTCTTCCTTCCCTTACATTATACGCTGGCTCTGCCTCTGGGCAGGTGCAGCACTCACACCACAAATCCCAGCACTAGACAGTGAACCAATCATGAACACTAGATTCAGCCACATTCATGTTTGCATGAGGCTTGAGGGGGCACCTAGACACAAACTGTAACATTGGGCAAACCCATATGCAGTCTTTTGCAATCCTGTAGCATTGCACCTGAGTTTGTACCTGCCTGGGTGGTGCCCAGCATCTTACCTGCTACAGGTGAGCAGGTGCTGCATCTTATCCTGGAGCTAACTTCCTTTCCTTAGATTTCAGATGCTTGACTGCTCTGCAACTTCACGTCTCTGATAGGCTGAAAAATCTCATGATTTTGTAATTCATTTGTCCTTCTGTCACCAGGACAGAGTGACATTTTTTGTAGTTTTTTATCACCCAAAAGGAAGTAGACTACTACATTATAAAAACAATCCATTCAGCATTTATCCTTGTTTGAGATTTTTCTCTAAGTGTTTGTGAAAAAAAAGTCTTGTTTTCTTCCCCAATTTGATTTTCAGCCCAGGGGAAGTAGGTTTTGCTTAAAGTTTTGGGGCCTGATTGGACTGGCAGACAGCTTCTGATTTGCATGCCTTCTTGAAATTAGTTTTTAAAACTTTGCAGCATATTGTGCTATAGGAGGACCCCAAATATCTTTTAAACTTTATTTATTAGATTGAACTGGTCTATTGGCTTATTATGACAAGATCTGATGTGTACTATATGAGATTTCCTTCTTCCATGCCATGCCAGTCCCCCAAATCAGACAAAATCATCCTACTTTTACTTTAAAGCTATGTCTTCTTGGAGTTATAGATATTCTGAGAAGTTTAGACCAAAACTAACTACCCAGAAATCACAACCTGACAAGGCCTCGTTGACCTGGATTTTCCAGAATTTCAAAGTGATTGTTCATGTTCTTTCTGGGACAAATTGCTTCTCATTGCAATGCTGCTTTTGTGATTTTCTGTGTTGTTAGCGTACACAGCATTTCGCTCTACCTATGAGCAAGGATTCCAGCAGGGGACACAGCGTGCGCAGGGCAGGCTCAGATCCTCAGGTCTCCTCTAAAACCAGCTTCCTATGAGCCTCAGTGAAGTCTCCATCGGACGGCGGCCACTGGCATCATGTCCATAATGGACTATTTAGGATGGTAATTAATTCATGGTTAATTAACTCTGGTGCTAACCACCAAAGCTTCAGTTTGGCAATGGTGCTTGAAGTTTAAAGAGGGGAGAAAAGTGGCAAAACAGGGATGGGGAACTCACAGAGGTCAATCAAAGGAATTTCTGTGGCTCTCATATTAGGATCCTTCCTTTAGATTCATACAATCAAAGTGGCACCCAAGCTCCAATGCTTGACTGTGGGTACTGGCTCTAATTAGCGGTGGGATGAAGAGCTGGGTGGTGCTCTCGTTAGGCGGGGAGACTCATTAATAACATCATCCACTGTTCCAGGCTCCCTCAAAGAGGGGGTGACTTTGCGATGTGTGCATTCTTATCTCAGTGATTCTTGAGGACCCCAAACAGCTTGCAAGTGCTGGACTGGGCAGGAGGTCTGGGGACGTCTGGAGACTTCACTCTGTGGGGGCACAGAGGTGGAGTGAGGACAGTAAGGAGCTGACGAAATGACAGCTAAGCAAGTGGACCCTTCTTCTCCCCACGGTCCAGAGACTAGTGCATTCCTTTGCTCACTCACTTAGCACCTTCAGACAGTGAGGAGCCCCACAGCAGGAATGTTCTCAGTGGAGGCTGGAAATCTACATGGAGGGAACAAACCCAGTCCACTGCCTAATTTATAAATAAAGTTTTATTTACAACCAGAACACAGCCACAACTACTTGTTCAGGGTTATTTATGGCTGTTTTCACACATTGTGGCAGTGTTTGGTTATTGTAGCAGAGATCATATACATGATCCACCAAGAAAAAGCTCATCAACCCCTGTTCCACATCGCTGAAAATGAAAATCCTTCCAAGATGCATGGGACATGTGACCTTTGTTTTGAAGGTGAGGATGCACGGATAATGATTTCATTAATGAGAAGCACGGGGGCCATGAGCCTTCAGCATGGGGGCAAACATCTTCACATTGCCAAGAGTTCTAAGGACCTGTCATGCTCTATGTTCCCAGGGGCAGTCTGAAGCCACTGAGGGAGCTGGTATGCCTTATTCTTCCAATTTCAGTATTTTCTTTTTCCCTGTTAGGCTATGTGTGTTGATCATTGGTGCTGTGGTGTGCCTGCCTCTGGTGCCCCAACTCCTCAGGTGAAAGACTAATTTGATGCTCCCTGGCCATAGCCACCCAAGAATCAAGCAAGCACTCCTGTGGGACTCGTGTGTGAAGTCATCGTGAACTGGGTGCTTCTTATGCATCTATTCCAGTGGCCCCTCTGTGGGTCAATGTGGTCCTTGCAGGGGTGGCTTCTCCAGTCCTGAGAGCAGATGGCTCTGTTTAGGTTCTGTGATTTTGCCCCAAGTCTCACTGTGAGTTGGGGGCCCTGCTGAGCCCTGCATACAGACCTGGGAGTCGCTCTGGCAAAAGGTGCACTGTCTCAGCAGAGCAGGTAACCTAGAACTCTGGCCTCTCCTGGAAGGCTCTGCAAGGTGGCCCTCAATGAGCTGCAAGGCTTTTTGGGAAGAGATGGCCATGAGGTCTCCCTAGTGGGTGACTCACCTGGCTTTCCCAGGCAGATGTGGATCTCTTACCTATAGTTGGTGTAACAGGGATGCAGATGCATGCAGGTGTGGGCATAGATATTTCCTTGTGGTTGTGTGCATGTTTGGACATATATGTGTGGATGCATGCATGTTCACAGGTATGCACGTGGATATATGTGTGTGTGTGTGTGTGTGTGCATGTGTGTGCGTGTGCTTGCATGTGTTGACAAACTTGTGCTGGCATAACTATCAGGAGAAATGAACCCCTGGAATGAATGCTTGGGACATCTGTACAGTCTGATTCTTGTGTCACTTCAGGAGCTGTAACCAAGCATGTGGCTTCTTGCAGCTCAAGCATGAAGGAAACCACTGGATCTAAGGAAGGTGACCTGAGTCACTGTCACCCAGCTTGGGGGTCCTTATCAGACATGTTTCCAGGGTCCGTGGTCCTGAGCTAGGGCTGCCTACCAGGGTGGAATAGGCTGGGGTCCAAGCAACGGACATTTATTCTCTCACAGTCCTGCAGCATGGGGGTCCAAGGTCAAGGTGTCAGCAAGATCAGTCTCCTCAGAAGCCTCTTTCCGTGGCTTGCTTATACGTGGCTATCTTCTCCCACTGTGTGTCCATGACCTCATGTAACTAATTATCTCTTCAAGAAGCTTGTCTTTGAATAAGTCCCATCCCAAGGTGCCAGGCCTTAGGAGTGTAGTATATGGGATTGTGGGAGATCCAAGCCAACCCACACCAGGATCAAAAGTAGAACACCAGCGATGTTTTGTGTAAGAATCTCCTTTGTTTTCCTCTTCAAGTGCCATTTCTTTGTTCAAACATACTTTTATCCAAATGAGTTTATTTCTGTGTATTCCTCACGAGCCACAAAGCAATCCTGTCTTCCTGAGATTTCTCCCAGTGGTTTTTCCGAGTGTCCCCAGGTGAGCCATCTCCCAGCTTGTTCTCACAGATGACTAATCACACCCGTGTATGGGAGGCTGATTAATTGAGCTCAGAAAGTGGGGTCATGTGCAAGCTCTTTGGGGGTACATTTCTATCCCCTCTCCTCCCCTTCCAGAAACTGCCATAGCCAGCAGATATGACTATATTTCTTGTAAACAAGGCAAGGCATATTAAAAAAAAATTATTGGATGAGGGCCATGGAAATTGCAGAAGGAAATATGTGGGCAAAGAAAACTACTGCTGTGGGTGACACAGTGTTGGGAGAAATCCAAAGCTATCTTGACAGCCGGGAGCAGTGGACTGACTCTAACAAGATGATGTCTGAGTGAAGCTAATTGTGCAGCCCGGTGACCACAGTAAGTGGGCCCAGCTGTAAAACTCCAGACGAAGGCGCTGTGGCCTGGAGACTTGGGCTGGTAGGGGGTTTGCTGTGAGTCACTGCAGTCTCAGCTCCCCGGGGGCCCTGATGAGCCCAGTATCCGCCATGGGGGTGGGGTGGGATTTGTTTAAAACGAGGGAAGAAACAGTCTCATTTGGAGTGGGGGGAGGGGGACAGATCGGATCCCTAGAGGGCTGAGTCTTCAGCTGTGGGCACCATCCTTTAAAAAGATGATGGGAAATGGCGCGATGGCTCCTGAAGCTATGCCTGGGATAAAAGGGCTGGAGGATTGGGAACCGGAGAGAGAACCCTTGGGAGAGAAAGAGCGTGCTGGACAGATCAGGCTTTGCAATGTTATCATGTACATGACAGATGGGGCTCATTCTGCGGGGACACAACGTGAAGGCCACTAGGCAGAAATGAAGGGGAATCTGATTACACACCAATATATTATCCAAGATCTGCTTGAGGTTGGTTCCTACTCTTAAACTGGAGATGCTTGCGTAGAAAAGGGGCATGGAGAGAAACCTAGCGATGTTACAGAGAAGATTCAGTTATTGAGAATAAAGGAAAAAGTATGGTTAAATACATAGAGAACAATATGGAAGAAAGAAATCTGAAGTGTATCAGTGATTACAGTGAGCATGAATGTGTGAAGGCAGCTGTTGAAAGATGCGTAATACAAATATATATTGTTTACAGGAATAAAATACAAGCTGACACAACACAGTGGAAGTTAAAGTGGCAGAAAAACTGTACTAGAAAAGCACTATCAGAAAGAAAGCTAGTAGCTGATAGTTAGGAAACAGTAATGCTGATTTTGGGGAAAATGCCATGGTGCAAAGTTCCCTTTATTCTGTCCTTTTAGCTTCCATTAGCACTTAGTGTTGATATTTTCTGTCTCTCTTTACCGTGCACTAGAGTATAAATTCATGGAGAACAGGGACCTCCCGCTCTGTGTATTGCTGACCCTTGAGTTTCTAGGACCATTCTTGGGCCACAGTAAGAGCTCAAAAGATACCTGTCGACTCTGACACCTTTCAGAGTATCGAGATTCTGTCTGGAGGATGCTCTTATCCTGGGTATCCGCTGTCATGCAATAAACCACTCTGCCACTTAGTGGCTTGAAACACCAGCTTCTTATGATATCTACTGTGGTTCTCTGTGTCAGCTGGGCTCAGGTGGGTGGTTCTCCCCTGGGATCTTTCATGCAGCTGGAGTCTGCATGGCTGGAGTTAGAATCCTCTAATGGCTCAGCTGTTTTGGACATCCAAGATGGTGCCATACATGGTGGAGTAGGTGGCCCTTATCAGCTGGAAGCACAACTGGAGAGCTCTCATGGGGCTTTGGTTTCTCACAGCCAGGTAGCTGGACCCCATAGGGGTTTGGAAAAGACAGGAAATAGAAACTGCCAGTTTCCTTAGGCCTGAGCTTGGAGATGAGACCAAGCTACTTGGATCACCATCTACTGTGCTCTTCAGGCAGCCATGGAGCCTAACAAGGTCCAAGAGCAGGGACACAGGTCCTGTCCTTGATACCTCTTCCAAGCTAAAAATGTCAGAGAATTTGTAATCATCCTTAATCTATCATAGACTCCCAGGTGAGAGGAACTTTGTTTTTTCATTTCTGCAAATGACAAACCTTGACAGATGTGGTTTGCCGAGCGTGAGGCACACCTCTTCCCAGGGAAGGAAAAGCTTACGGCAGCAGAAAAGACTGCTCTGCTAGAGTCTCTGCAGGAAGGGTGGGCTCCTCAGCCTCCTAGCACCGACCTCTCGGAGGGGAGCCCCGTGAGCAGACCGGGGAGGGAGCCATGATGATGCAGTGAGACTGGGAGAGAATGTGAAGGTCACCACTAAGAACTGCACTTTTCCTCTTTCCATGCCTCGTGCACGGAGCACTGTTTCCCAGAGCCACTCTTTGGAATCGATGCCGAGAACAGTGCTGTTGGCCGTGCAGCCCATCTTAGGGACTGGGGTACCTCAGAGACGTCCTGTATCCACTGCATCTGTTCCTGGAGCATTGCAGAGAGCACCTGTGATTCATAGTACTTTTTTTTTTTTCCCCAAAGCTATGGTGAGATAAAAGTTAATGGTAGGGTTGTCCATGTGTCTGGTGTGGTTAATTTTTCAAGGTTGGACAAAGTGGGGAGATTGCTAATTAATTCTCTTTCTTACCACTTTTCTAAGTGCGTTCCTGGAGCAAACCCCCTCACAACCTACAGCTTCTTAATGGGGTTTGAGTGGAGTGCCAACCCCTGGCCACACATAGCAAAAGAAGGACACTTCCCTGTGACCCTGGCCCACATTCTTTTGTGGCGTAAAGACCTTGAGCCCCCAAAACTCATGCTGCTCTTACACATGCTGTCTGCTCCCTGGCTCCCCAGAACCTGCATTGGTGCCACACAATGCCTAGGTCAGTTTAGGGCAGTGTGGGGGCCTGAAGAGGCTCAGAATGCCAGCTCGTAGGCTCCCTTTGCAATGGAAATGTTTGCTTCGTGCTGTCACTAATTGCTGTGGGTCCTGGAACACTGTAGAATCTGAAGAATTATTTCACAAATTCCCATCGATGCCCCCCTCAGTCCTTAAACTGGACCCTGTAGGCAGCTGGTAGAGGTTACAGACAGAGAGCTCACAGTTCTGATCAGTGCTGTGTTAGTTTTCTAGAGGCAAAGATCAATGAAATGGGAACTTAAGACAACAGAACCTTCTGTTCTCCAGCCCTGGAGGCCAGGGGTCCAGCACCAAGGTATGGGTGGATTGGTTTCTTGGGGAGGCTTTTGGAGTGACCCCACTCAATGCCTCTTCCTGCTCTTGCATTTGCCAGCAGTGAACCCCCTCAGCCTTCAGGTGCATCACTCTGGTCTCCGCTATCATCTTCATCCTTGTGTGGACTTCTGACCTGTGGGGTCTTCCTGAGTGTTTTCTCATTATGATGCCAGCCGTTGCATTTTGGTCCCACTTTCACCCCATATTATCTCATATTATCTAATTACAAATGCAAAGATCCTGCCTCCAAATCAAGTTCTCTTCTGCAGTTCCATGGACATGAATTTGGGGGCAACACCACTCGGGCCTCTTCACGTGCAGTAACACAGATGAGTGGAAGAGCAGAGCAGAGGTTATGTAGAAGCAGGAAGCAGGATGCTACCTGATAGTGGGTGCTGAGAAATGGGTACCATTCAAATGGGGAAGGAGGGAGAGGAGAAAGGGTTCACCAAGCAGCAAGAGCTTGCCATGCAAACAGTGCTGCTTGATGGCCCTGCTGGGGTGTGTTTCAGACAACAGCCAGAGGATGGGGCGGACTCCCCAAAAAAACTGAGAGGGAAGGGAGGGAGGCTTTGAATGCCAGGCAGGGCCCATGAGACCAAGGCTGCCTCCCCCATCCCCGGAGCCAGGTGGAGCTCTGCTCTGTCCTGGGAGACACCCCCAGATTCAACAGGTCATGGGTGCCAAGGTAACTTAGATGACCTGTGTGGGTGGTGCTCAGTGAACTAGACACCAGTCCCCTGCAGCTCTGGGAACTGGGGCTGTACCCCAGCAGCGGGTGATCAAGACTTCAAATGGACAACACCTGCCCTCTGCCTGGGGCTGAGATCATGTATTCCAGCCACACTTCCCTGCCCACTACATGGGGAGAATGGAAATTCTTGAAGATTTGCACTTATTTTGTTCATGAGCCGCCCTGTGCCGCTTTAAAAAGAGCAGAAGATTTTGCCCAAATATCCAGTAGCAGGAAGATGTGAATTTTCCTACAACCCCCAAACTCATTACTCTGAACATCCAGCCCACATACAAAGAAGTTGTTAGGTTTCAAATTGGCAGTTTCAATCAAAGATGAATAAAAATAAGAGAAGGCAGTAGAAAAATCTAGGGAAACAGTCACGGCACACATAACACATGTCTTCTTGTCCTGCCCCTCCAGAGCTGCTTATTAATCTCATTACTGTCCTAACTTGCACCATTTCCGCAATCAGCTGGAACTGTCAAAAAAGAGACCCCTCTTTCCCCAGCCTGGTGGGGCAGGCGTGAGGGAAGCAGCCAGGCACCGACCTGTGGGGTGGAACCTGTCCCCGCCCTCATGTCTCCCCTGCTGCCCACTCCACCTCCGCGGCCTGAGCTTTTCCTCCTGGTCCGTGTGCTCCGGGCAGTGGCACTGCCTCCCTCGTCCCCCTCACCCCGTCCCCATGCCTGGGCTCCAAGAGGACTCCTTCAGAGTGGTCTTGGCATTTTTGGATGGCAGCGTGGGTGCTGATGCCAGTACCATCCCAGGGCCTCTGTCTCAGTCCACTTGTGAGACAGGAACAAGGGTCCATCTTTTCAGGCTGTGCCAACATGGACAGCCTGGTTGCCTTGACTTCTGCTCTGAAAAGTTAAGCATAAAGTATTTTATGATTCAGGAATAAACCCTCCCTGCGGTGTCCTGCTCAACCCCAGGCTGCCAAGTGACTCAGAATCGGGTTTTGGGAGATGAGCATCTCCATTTCCCCTGTGGGGTGGCTTGAGGTAGGGGCTTTCCACGAAATAACAGCCTAACCGCTGCCAGGCCCCTGTCCCAGGCCTCGGGCAGACCGGGCAGAGATCTCAGATGCCTGTGAGGTTGGCAGCGCACCTCTTGGTCTGTGTAGAACTTCATGGCATTGGCTGAGTACTTACAATTAGTGTTCATTAGGAGCGCAGGGGAGAATAAAGACATAAGTGTAAAGGAGAACACAAAACCCAACTGCCAACATTTACAAAATGCCGTCTCTCCTTTCAGAGTGCTTTGGAAGAAGAGGTACAGGAAACCCAAAGCTGGGAAGAGGAAGCCCCGCCCCATTTTGGGCGGAGCCTGTAAAGTCAGGGGTGAAATCAACCCTCAAGGGCCTACAACTGCTCAGGAAAGCTGGTTATGGTGGTTCAGGCCTGTAATCCCAGCACTTGGGAGGCTGAGGCAGGAGGGTTGCTGTGAGTTTAAGGTCAACCCAAGCTATATAATGAGACCTGTCTCAAAAGCAAAACAAAAACTGTACCACATAAGACACAGATTTGCACTGTGTTATTTCATGTACCAGCTTGTATAAAGGGTTGCTTCAGGATAAAAAATACCAGCACTCCTCCCCTGCCGAGCCCAAACCATCATCTTCCCTGACACAGCACGGTGTAGATTCTTTTCAGTTTAAGATTACACAGAATATACTATGTTTATCACCTGTTTTGCTGTGATGATCGTGACACCACGGTCCCCAGCCAGCCTCGAGTACCAGGCCTATGCAGTTGGGGTGACTCCTGAGCTTCCAGGTTCTCTCTCTGTCCTCTCTCCCATCAAGGGTCTTTTTGGATCCTGGGAATCCTGTGTCTGGATCCCACCACACACAACTGTGTCACTGTCCTCACCTTCCTCAGAACCCTGGGCTCCACTGCCTGCCAGTGAGCCATGGATTTTCATGCACCCCGTTTGTTTGGTGTTCCTTTTTCAAATGGCCTTGACTCTATTCCTTGATAGCTCAGCTCTGCACGGCAGATATGGTTGACTGATTGACTAACCAATGGCACAAAATCTCAGTATTTTAAACTCCACTCTACATGTGACAGTTCTGTGTTCCTGCGGTGTTACATGAGTTGATACTCAGTGCAAACCTAGAAAAGGAGGAAAACCCGGAGCCTTCCGAAATGGGTCCTGACTCCTCCTCCTGGAGGCTGCCGCAGGCCTCCTCCTCCATGGCCCATTCTCCCTCCGCACCTGCAGCCCCTTGCCTCCCCCGCCCTCACCTGCTGCCCTGCTCACGGTGCTGGCTCTCACCCGCTCTCTGATTCCCCTGTGCTATTTCGCTGTTCAGTCATGATGTGATTAAATCCTAGCCGATGCCTCTTTATATCAAGGTTTTGTTCTTTCCTTGTGTTTTTGTCTCCTCCGGCTGTTTATCTTCATGGTTTGATTGCAACGCTCATCTCCTGAGTTTCCGTCGTTGAACTTCTTTTTATGTTCTTTTGGATTTCAAACTCCTTTTTGGTGGTTTTATTTTCTTACTCCTGTTGAGCCCGCCAGGTTTCCTTTTTCCCTCCCAATTCCGTGAGGCACGATTGACAAACAAAAACTGTGTGTACTGAAGGTGAGCAGTGCTACGGTTTGTCCCTGCACTCTTTGAGAAATGGCCACATAAGCTGATAGTTAACACACCTACCCCCTCGCCGGGGCAGCTGCTTTGTGTTGAGAACAGTTAGAGTCCATTCTTCTAGTGAGCTTCAAATCCACAATGTGTCATTATGAACTGTAGTCACCACACTGTGACTAGATCTCAGAATTCATTAATCTGCAACTGGTGTTTATGCCCTTTGACCCATCTCCCCCGCCCCAACCCCTGACAGCCAGGAGGTTTTTCTGATTCCCTCTGCCCTGTCACAGCTGTGTCACTACCTCATGCCATTGTTTCCTCCCATTAGTGTCACCTTTGGAGTTGCATGTGACTATTGATTTCATAGTCCCAAAGCAGCAAGGGGCAATGGTGTGGCATTGCCACTGCTGGGGGGACATTCTTGCAATTGTACATCTCCTGGTCCTTTTGGGGGGCTGGTTGCTACATTTTTCCAAGCCCCATATGGACCAAGCCCTGACTCGATGCGAGGATCTCAGCTGTCACTTCCCTCATGGGAGGCCGAACCAAAGTGTGTCCCCTGCCCCCTTGAAGCCTCATACACTACAGCAGCGGTTCTGGCTGAGGATAGTCCTGTCCTCCCAGAGAGCAATGGGCATCATCTAGGGGCATGACCGGTGCAGGGAGCATGACCGCTCTGAATGTCCAGCCATTCAGCCATCTCTAGCCCCATAGCACGTGGATGGGGAATTTTTTCTTAGCTGACCAGCAGTCAGCACCTTGTGGCCACTGTCTGCACCCTTGCCTGCCCCGCCATGTGCTGGGTATGTCCCCATCAGGGTGGCTGGCTCACCCCCGGTGTCTGGGAAGCTGTGGGTGACACTGGGAGCAGGAAGAGAGGTCCGCATGTGTCTCCCCAGACTGCCTTGCTTGGCGGTGGCAAGTTAGAGTTCTTTCTGTGCACTGCTTCTCCACAGCTTCCCCCACCCCCGGGCCCTTCCCGGGGGGCCAGCTCAGCCCAGGCTGTGTCCTGCCGCGCTCCTCACCTCTCCTCCCACTGGCTGGGCTCTGGGGCCCTCTATGTTCCTGCGCTATCTGCTCACCAGCCGCCGGCTCTGTGAACAGCTTCATTTGTTTGGTTTCATCCTCTCTGTGCTGGGCTCTGCATCCTGCCCGGACTCAGACAGACGCGGTCACTATGGTTTCCTTAACTGCAGGGCACGGTGACCTCACTTAATGTCCCTGCTTGCTTTCATCTGTCTCCTGCGTGGCTGCTGCACTGGATTCATGCCACCCTCCTCCGTCGCAGAGGCCTCAGTCTTCTGACATTATAGTGACACTGTTGCATCTACCAGCCAAGGGGCTTCGACCCAGATTTCTGTTCGTGCAAAGAACTAGGAGATGGAGCTGAAGGCAAAAATGATTTGACTTTTGGGAGCTGAAGACAAGATGCCCAGGGAGCGGGGGTCACTTTCAGCTGCTTGCCTTTTAATTCTACCCCATCACGTGGTGCTTTGCATGATTATTTTGCGTTCACCCCATGCTGATTCCTTCCATCCTGGGAATTACAGTCCATTCCAAGTCAGGCCTGGGTATGTGCCTTGCCCCTAGGAGGTGGCTGAGCTGTCCCTTTTGATGTCCCCTAGAGGTCTTCTCAGCCAGGAGGAGAGGGGCTCTTTTGTCCCAACTATGCCAGGGGCAGTGTCATGTTCTGTGGCCCAGGGCTTGGTGGGACCTGAGGGGAGGACTCTGCCCGAGGGACAGAGGCCTTTGAGGTGTGCAGGTGTCTCTGATCCTTCACACTGACTTTAGTGAGCCCAGTGTACCTCTCTGAGTGTGACCCTTTCTGCGTGTGACTCTGGAGAGGTGCAGAGCCGTTCCTCTACTCTTTATGGAGATGGTGTAAGGAGGAAGCCACAGGACAGTTGCACCTGAGTCAGGAGAGGTGGGCGGTGGTGGGCAGTGAGGGGGTGTAGAACAAGCACAGATGAACCCCAGTGATGCTTTGGCTCTTGACCTGGGTGTGGAGGGGACAAGCAAGCACGTGCATCTCCCCCTGGATCTTTGACAGTTTCACTGTCCCAGAGTGACCGTGCCTGTGGTGTTGCACTAAGGAGCCATGGGCCAGGGCTGTCTTGTCTTACCCCATGGAAACGAGCCAAGTTCTGTTTGCTCAGAAGAGTCCAGGTCACATTAATCATGGCTCTTTTCCTCTACCAAGGTCTGTAGGAGTCGAGGTCCAGCTGTTTCTGGGGTCAGGGTCAGGCCTGGTCATAACAGGAATATTGTGCCCCATGAGGGTTTGGATGCCAAGGCAGGAGGCATGTGGGGCAGATGGCACCCAATTGATGCTTGACAAGGATGAGCTCTGCTGAACTGCAACAAACAGCTGCCAGAACCCGGGGTCCTGCCAGGACAGAGGACAGGGGCTGATTTTCTGGCTGTGTGGAGGCAAAGGCAGGGAGGAAGGCCTGGAGGGCTCAGCCACCACCTCCCAAGGTTTAGGGCTCCTTAGGGCACCTGTCCTCTCACACACCACTCAACCTTAGAGCAGCAGTCAGTCAGGAAAGGATGGGGCAGGGATCAGATGTCCTAATAGGCTTCTGTCCTGCCCCAGGGTCCTCCTTTCCTCTTACCTCCTTGGAATCTCTGGTTTCTCTTGGGCACTTTCTATGGTTGCCTTGCTATTTAAAGACTTTGATTATGTCATGATGCTTATCAAATTGTAGTGTTGGGCTTAGGAAGTTTAACAGCTCCTGTTCTTCACTTTAAATTAATTCTATTTTATAATTTCTTTTAGATTTTCTCCTATCAACTTTTGGCACATCTTAAGTTTGAGAAGTTGTCTTTTAGTTTTAGGTGTCCCCAGCCCCAGGGTCACAGGAGGTGAGTGGTTGACTCTTCATCTGTACTGGCAGCTGCTCTCTACCACTCCTGTCACCTCTTCCTGTCAGATCAGCCTGGTACCAGATTCTCACAGGAACTCAAGCCCTAGAATATGGGAATCTAATGCCTGACAATCTGCAGTGGGACTGAGGTGGTGATGCTAGCACTGGGGAGCAGCTGCAAATACCGATGATGGCCATCAGCTGAGACATTTAGCTGTACAGAGGCCATAATAAGCCAATTGCTTACAGACTCATATTAACACCCTATTAGTGAGTGGCAAGTGACAATTAAGCTGCACATGGTGGTGGGCTTTAAACCAGAATCTAACACTTAATTGAGTCCACAGATGTGTCCACTTTTTTATTGCCTTTTCCATCGCTGCCTCTTTCCCACACTGTGCACCTATCACCGTCACAGTTTTGGTGAATCTACAAGGTCACCGTAGCCAAAATGAGTAAAAAAAACAAATACTGGAGAACTTTGAGAAAGGGAAAGACATAACAATGGGACAGCAGAAGACCTTAAGATGACAACAAAAAGAAAGCTGCATTGAAAAGAAAATGCCCAGAACCCTGTGGGCTCATTGGAAGAGGAAGTTCACTTTCTCTAGGCCTGTTTTGTGGCTGTGCAACAAAGCTATGAAGCCCTCAAAACTGCTTCACTGTGTGGGGACCAGGCATTAAAAGACAAGACTCTAGGGTTTTTCAAAAGGGAAAAAATATGGGCACAAAAAAAGAAATAATTATTGAAGGTCAACACTTCAAATGTGTCTGCTCTGAGAGTGGCATTCTCAGTGGCTGAGCCCTCTGCTGAAGCTAAGGAGCTCTCTACTGTTGGTGAAGAGCTACTCCTCCCTGCGACTGAAGAAAATCTAAAATCTATGGTTTGTTGTGAGTTTTTAGGAGAAGCTGCTGCACAGGAGACCTGTGCTCCTTTTTGGGGGGGCACCATAACTAGGTGGATTGAAGCAGCCAAGGAGATTGAGGGACAATTGTTAGTCAATGAGTCATCACGTTATGCAGCTGTTGATGTATCTACCACCACTGAGGAGTGGGGAGAATGAGAAGTAAAGGATGAGGGATGCAGCTCAGCGTGAAGACCCTTGGATCCGTTTCCAATCCTGGGTGGAAAAAGCAGTGGGATGCGCTGGTTTTGCATTGCTGTCTAACAGTGCATCACAAATGCAGCAGTGTCCAACAGTGTTCTTACCAGGGCAGGAGGCTGAGGCAGAAAGGTGACTTCAGCCTTGGAACTGAAGAGTAGCTTGTGCAACACAGTCAGACCTTTTAGCGGAAACAAAGCAAAACCAACCTGCTCTCATGGCCTTGCTCCTGGGTCTGCGGTTGAGAGGGTGGCTGGGTTCTCTGCCCTGGCCCTGCTGAGGCTGTGGTCATTCTGGCTGTGGTCACTTGGAGGTCATGAACAGGAATCACTCCTGGGATTTTTCAAGATGCTAGCTATGTGGGCCCCTTGAGAACCCGGTGTGGGACAGCAGCCCCTGCGTCCCTGCTGTCTGCCTTCTGTTCTCAGAGGCCGCCTTCCCGCGTTGTTCCCCTCTGCCTTCAACGCAGGCAACAGATCCTTCGTTCTGAATCCTTCTTTTCAGGAACAGCCGGGTCCCTCCGTGTTCCGAAACGGGTTTTATTGATACATACAGTCCACACTGCACAAGAGTCATCCACTTAACGGCACTACCTATTGGCCTTTAGTATAGTCACATAGTTGTGTAACCATAATCACACACTAATTTTGGGATATTTTTATCGTACTATCCCAAGAAAACCCCGTACCCTACTATTAGTCACTCTCCATTTCCCCCTAGTCCTCAGCCCTAGGCAGTCACAAATCTACTTCCGGTCCCTGTGGATTTGGCAACTGTGGACATTTCATGTAAATACAGTTTTACAAGGCGTGGTTCTTGTGGCTTTCTTCTTTTATTTCTTTCACTGTTACCCAGGAACCCTGGCAAGTAAGCTTCATAGATGAGGCAACCTAGGTGCTGAATATTCTCACACCAACTGGTTGATCCCTGAGGCTCTGACTTCCTAGCAAAAGCCCTTAGGCAAAGGGAGCACTCAGGAGCAGAGCAGGGATTCATTGCAAGTGCAAGGCCACGGTCATATGGCAGCTAAGCCCTTCAGCCTTATCTTGCCTGTAGCCCAGCAAGGCTGTTAGTCTGGCTTTCACCTGGAAGTGCTCGTCTTTCCCAGAATGCAGAGCGGCCTTGATAATCACTTGCTTCACCTTCACCGTCTCTGAGGCTGTCGTGTGGGTTCTCAGAGAAGCAATATTGAAAATGAAAGAAAACTGAGATGCAGCCTTTCTACCTGTGCCAGCCTTTATCCATCTTTACTCAGTGAAGGGTGACAGAAGTGACTCTTGCTGCCAGGGGCCACATGGAGGAATCGTCTCTGGCAGAGCCCCTGGCTGCAGTCAGGCTCTCCTCTGAGAAACCAGCTGCCGCCCAGTGCTGACTTCTTGGCCTCCAGCAGCCTCAGGTGCAGTTAGAACTCTTTGTCAGGTGTTCTCGGTAGCCAAAAGATGACCTGGTTTGGGGATATGATGGCGAACGTTTAATAATGATTTCATAATGGTTTCTCGGGGGTGAGGGGAAGGAAATATTCAAAACCCCAGAGCCTGAGTTTTAGCATTTGGTGATTTTTGTGGTGTGAATGTTCCTACTTCGAGTGATTTCTAGATGCCAGTGCTGGACAACAGAATTTGCAAAATCCTAGGTGACGTACTGACTGCCTTTTCCCACCATGGTGAGCTGGCTCCAGCCCTTATCAGGCCTGTGAACCACAGCTCTCCTGGACCCCTGTGCTTCTGTGCCCATCTGCAAATCCTGCGAGACCTCGACAGCAGGTGCAGTCCCCGGAAGCTGGGTTGGGCTGTTCCTGCTGCAGGGGAAACCAGCACCTTACAGAGCCCTGCCCTGACTATGCACACACGCTGGTCAGTTCCCTGGTCCAGCTCCTGTGGACAATGACGGCGGGAAAGATGGCTGCTCCTGGCCATTGACGGAGTCCTGGGCTGTCCTTCTTGATCTGCACGCTGGGTTACTGACGTAGCCTTCGCCCCAGTACAGCATTCACACAGCCACTCTTCCTGGGTGCTTTTGGTTTTCTTTCATAGAAGTTGAAGTAACTTTTGAGTACTGGGTAGAGTACAAGGCCTGAGAAGAGAGTGAAGGGAAATAAAGAGAGACGGAAGCTGGCCAGGGGCAGGAAATCTACACTCTAGGAAACTTCGCGTTCCATCCAGTTACATTAGTTGACCAATGATAGTTAACTATTAATCTAAACTGATGCTTTATGACTGCTCCACAAAAATGTAGATTGGGAAAGGAAAATGGAGTTACAAAGCTTTTTTTTTTTTAAAAGCATGTCCAAGTTTAGAAGAATTCTGTAAACTTTTCTTTGAGAATCATTAGAAAAAGTGTATAGTTAGAGCACGTGGCTCTTCATTTGAATCTAAGTTTCTTTTTTCTAACAGCTACATTGCTTTTATTAACAGAGGTTAGTAGTGTATACTGTGGGATTCAGTGTGATATTTCCATATATGTAGCATACGCTGATCTTTTGATATGGCTAATATATTTGCACACAAATATACCTATCATATCGAATTGCCACAGCAGAGTATTATGTATTTTTTTAATGCTACGAGGAGGAAGACTTAATGTCAGATATAAAATGTTTTTTTCATACTTTTCAATCAAAATAATTCAATTATTGAGTTCCACATGGGGAAAAAATGTACTCTTAAAACACACACCCCATGTTGTATTGATTACAAGAGACCTAATTCCACCACCGAGGAACTAGCATTGCTTTTCAGTCCAGTTTCAGTGTATGTGCAGCCAGAGTGAGTGCTCCAGTGTTGCTTTTCAGCTACTGATGTTAGATGGAAGATCTTCTGAAGCTTCCTAGTTCCTGGCTGAGGGAGGGGGGCCGTGGCCCACAGAGCATCTCTCTTGTTTTCCATCACAGAGGTGAGCATCTGCATTGTGTCAGTAGCTTTTCTCTCTAGGGAAGAACAAGTGGTCCTGATCACTTTCCCTTGATGATATCTCAGTGCTTGCAGCCTGGAGCAGAGCAGTGTATGAGACAGGAGAAGGATGTTCTTATCCATCACGTTCCTGGGGTGATGGTTCCGTTGTTAACTCAGAGCACAACCAGGTAAACAATGTGGTCCATAGAGACGAGCCTGGGGGATCTTGCTGCAATGGGTCTGTTTTAAAATTGATTTTAAACGCATATAACACTAATTGAAAAATGCTGTTTTTCTTGTAGATATTTTCTGCCTTATTGTAATTATTGTTTTTTGCTTACAAATGAAACCTGCCAGAGGTAATTAAAAACAATTAGAATCATTGAAAAGCTGTCTACTTCATCCTCAAATACATATACCTGGAAAAGCTAGAGAGAGAGAGAAGACAGAGAGAGAGAGAGAGAGACAGAGAGACAGAGAGAGAGACAGAGAGACAGAGAGATTGAGAATCAGCATAGGAATCACTTTGAGAATCTGAAGACAGCTATGAACATTCTAGAGACCCAGCATCAGCAGTATCTGGAGCAACATCCAGAGGCCTCTTAGGGACCAAAGATGCCACATTAAGACCTACTTCCCTGGAATGTCTTGTCCAGGAAGACTGGAGAAGGGATATGTGTAGAAATTCTCTTTTGCTCAGAGTTCTCTGGGAATCAATGAGAGAAATGATAAATTGCTTGAATCTGGAAGCATTTTCATTTCTAGAGGAAAGTCAGTGTGATGTGAACACATTTCCACTTTGAGGAGAGAGCCACTGGCTGCTCACTGCTGGGCGAAGGGTGGCAGGGCAGAATGGACTTGGGCTGTGTGCACCCGAGCAGGGAGCTGGCGGTGTGAACCACATGGCTGCTCTGCGTGGACACGTGCCAAGAATGCTGGATGGGTGGGAATTTCCACAGGCATCCTCTGAAGCCGTGTCCTTTCCTGGGTTTGTGAATTCCTTCGTTCCCGTGTTCATGACCTTTTGCCAAACTTCGCCTTCTAGGTGAGAACAGTGAGTTGGGAGTGTGGGGACAAGGTCAGGGGGTGGAGCTGCTTCTTTGGGGCCATGATACATGGAATGTTGCTTGGAGGGAATATTTAAACCCAAGTTTCCCACTGGTGCCGATTGCATAGTCTATAGAGAGCTCCTAATAAGAGAAGCTTGGAGAAAACGAACTTAAGATTGTTACATAGTTCTTTACAAAAAAAGAAGTTGGAAGAACTCAAGAGTTGCTGAAGACAGGACCTATGAGGGGAGAGCAAAGGGAGGAGAGAGGAATTCCTCCCACCCAGCACCTTCCCACCCTGTGTGGGAACTCTGCCCATCTGCTCCTCGTCCCATTTCCTGCTCCTCACAGCAGCTGCTGTGATGGCACTGCCTCCTGCACCTGCTGGCTGCCAGCTTGTCAGTGGCACTTGACTCAAGGTGGGCAGCGGCTTCCTGACGTGACACTGAGAAGGAGAGGTCTGCCTCCCCCAGGTGCCCAGGTTTTACTCTGAACCCTGATTTCTGCCACGTGGACCAAGGAAGAGAGGGGAGCAGGACAGGGAAGTAAGGAATTTACAGTGATTTCAGAGTCCATTTCCCTACCCCACCTCCCGGTTTACTTTGATTTTTGAAGTCTACATAGAGTCTTACTGCTGAGTTTTTGAGATACCCCAAGATTCTGCCCATACACTCCCCCTTTTTGCTTATTTTTCTTTGGGTTGCCTTTCCATTGCTTGCAGCTCAAAGGATTTCCACTGTTGAGTTCTGAAGATTCGGGGTGCAGAGCAGAACCCCAGCCCAGCTGAACAGAGGACCACACATCAGTGCATATGGTGAGAGGCGGGGGTGAGCTGGGGGTGTGAGATCTCTGGATTGCTCAAGGTAGGACAAGGAAACAGGAAGCACCAAAGGGCTGGAATCTGTCAATCATCTATCAAAGAAAACAAAGAACTAACTGGGAAGAGGGCGGGTGAGCAAGGCTTCTGAGGGCAGCAGTAGCAAAGCCCTTAAGTTCTAGATTGCTCTGACCCCCAGATCCCAATGGAAGGTTCCCAGGCAACTTAAGTTTAATGTTAAACTTAAGGAAGGGTGACGGCTGCATAGCCTTGTGCTTTTTTTACCTGGGAATCAATGAATAAATAAAAACTCCCCAGGTGCTACAGTGGAAGAAGATGTAATGCTCATGATAATGACTTCCTATTAAAAATATCACTCACCAAGTTATACGTAAATATTAACTCATTACTCTCCAAGTATGTTCCATATGACAGGTTGTTTTTAACTTGAAAATTATACTCTTTCTTCCATTAGACTTAAGGCCTCTTAGGAGTTAAAATTCATAATCAAAACAAAATACCTAGAGGTAAATCAGCTACTGTAGCTAACAGGGGAAAATAATCTAAAATGAATCATTTTCTTTCTTTCTTTCTTCTTCTTTTTTTTTTTTTTTTTTTTTTTTTGTGGTGCCAGGGATTGAACTCATGACCTTGCGCTTGCCCAGCAGGCACTTATGCCACTGAACTAAATCCCCAGCCCAAATGTATCATTTTCTACACCTGGGCGCCGGGCTTGGCATTAAGATTCCCAGCCCCAAAATCAAATAGGAATCAAAATTTCCATTTTCCACTCACCTATGGACAAACTGGTCTCATGTTCATGGTGCCACAGAGCTCTTGAATGATTAACGTGGCCAAGCTCCCTTGGTTCACCTGGTTATAGCATGAGGACAATGACAGTGATGTCCTCCCCCAGGGGGACCAGGAAGGACTGATGAGCGACATCACCAACACAGTGCCATGCAGCTAGGCCCTCTAGGCGGTGGGAGAAAGTAAGGGGATTTAGGGTGCTTGTGAGTATTTTCAGTAGCTCATATGGTTTCTATCTGACCAGAGGCATCTGCAGAGATCAGCCCGCATCTAATCTCAATTCTCAGGGACGCAACTCCATTCCGGTTCCTGCTCTTTGGCTCTTCCTCTTGGCATAGCAGATGACACCTGGACACTCTGTTTTGATGGCTGAGCATTGTGGCCTCACATGGCAACCTACCTGCAAGATAAAGCAGGATGCCTCAGTGCAAGAACTCCATGAGGAAGTGCTTAGGGCCATGTCACTGCTTAGCGAACTGATGCCTGATGCCAGTCTTTCTTCCTTAATATGCTTTCAATCCCCCAAATCCTGCCAGGTTTCAGTCTTGAAACCTGGTTCTATCAGCTCACTAATTGAAGAGGCCCCTGGCTTCCCAGACACAGGGACCTTCAGTGCTTCCACTGTGCTGTAACAGACTTCCCAGTCTTTCCCCAAAGAGACACAGAGCCATTTGCTCAGTTTTCCACAGACCGCAGAAAGGAAATGCCCAGACTGTTTGAATACCATTAGCAGAAGAGTCTGTGTTGACACTGAGACTCAGAGATCTGAAGTATCATCAGGGCCCTTGTTAGAATGGAGACATTGGGATAAAAGATAATAAATGAAATCCTGGCAGAGTGCAACTTCCAGTGTCAGTTAACTTGGCAAATCCATCTGGTGGTCATTTTGTTAGTTCTTCCTTTTATCACTGGGGCTGATTTTTTTGTAGTTGGAAGAGCTGCATTGGTTCCTTCATCTATAGCATGAGGACCCTCTCTCCTGCCCAAGATAATAGATACAAAATCATATTGCATCTTATGGGAGAACCCAGGACAGTGCCATCATCAAGTGTAAAGTACTGAGACGGGGTGGCAATCATAATTCCATTTAATTTACTAGACTGGCTCCTGCAGAAATCAGACAGCTCAGGAGAGTTATACTAGACTCATTGCAGTAACTGCACAACATGGTATCATCCTTAGAGTAGGGAAATACAGTCACAGGTATGTGCTGCATGGCCGCCAGTGTGGAGGATGTATGCTTTCTCTTCTATCTCAACCAGAGAAAGAGGCTCGCAAACCATCAACACCCATCTGTTATGATCAGTAATATGCAATTTTTCCAGGAATCTATGTTACCCAATGCAAGATATTAACAGCACATCCGGGACTGAGCCTGAGAGCAGGACCATAAAGCTGAAGATAACTGTGGACAGGGAGCCCAGACGTCTGTGCCACCTACCAGAGCACACCAGCATTGCTTCTGTGTTAATACTCCTGGTCTCTCTCACAATAAGAGGTAAAAGGCTTTGGACCATTTGTATATCTTAAAGATTGTCACATTGTTAGGTGGGATCATGTGGTGCTGGAGAGCTTGGTGTGACATATCTGCTCTAGGGGCAGCAGGTAAGCACCATGAAGACTCAGGGACCTGTTACTCTAGTATAAACTTCCAGGGCAGGGTAGCTAGGAGCACTTAGGAATTTCCTGTTGCTGTAGTCAGGGTTTTCAAGGGCAATAAGACAACACAGGACACATAATTAATAGTATTATTTTATAATAGTCCCCCAAAGAATCAAATACAAAAGAAAGAGTGCAGGAAATCTGTCCACACACTAAGACTTGAAGAATCCAGCTGAGGGCCTGGGTCCCACAGCAATATCCTGCATGAGTCCAGCTGAAGACCTTGAGCCCATGAGAATGCCCCCCACAAGTCCAACTGGAGGCCTAGAGCCCATAACAAGGACTCATACAAGTCTATTTTATGGATCTGTGCCGAAAAGGCCCAAAGGTCAGTGGTGGAAGCTAGAAAGTCTGTGCCAATGGGATGAAGGATCTGTGCCAGCAGCTGAGGGGTCTGCACTGGAGCCAGGAAACAATGCTCAAAGTAAGACTAGGGCTCCCCTGAAAAGTTCCACAGCCATCCTCAGCAACAAGGTCCAGAGCTCTTCCGGTGATGAGAAAAGCTGAGTTCATATCAGGAAGCCAGCATGACAAGCTTCTCCAGGAAACTGAACAGCACACCATCATTCCCACTAGAGCCAGAAGCAACGCTCAAAGGACCAGAGCTTCCCCAAAGTGAACCATGGCCATTCTTAGCGATAGCAAGGTCCTGAGCTCCTCTGATGATGACAACAGTCAAGTTCGTATCAGGAAAGAAGCTCAACAGCTCCTCCAGGAAAACCCAATGGCAACAGGAGAATTGACAACATTCAGGAGAACCAATAACTGCACTCTTCTTCACCAGGTCTCCTTTCTGTGTTGGTAACAGTCCTCAGGTAGGCCATCTACACTCAGTATCACGCTGATTCAGTTCGGCTGGCTACCAGTTATCAATCCACCCACACCTCCAAAGTGGAAGATACATTGCTATATCTTGCATCCTTTTCCAAAATAAATATATGCTTGGTAAGCTCTTTCCAACTCTGGAAGCACCACATCCCTCATCTAAAAATATTATCTTGGTCTGTGTGCAGGATGACATGGAAGGCCACCAGCACTTGAGGGGACTCAGAGCAAGAAAGGGGTCTTCAGGAGGTGCAAGGATCAATGATGCTTGGGCTAAGGTCTTGTAGACATGCTGAGGTAGGAGGTTTCTGTGGTAGAAAAAGATGCATTGTCCTTGTGATCAAGGTGGCAACCTCTTGTGGGAGAATCACAGTAGAAGCCCTCCGAATTCTGTAGCAAGATCATGCCACATTCAAGAAAGAGCTGCATGCATGTGAAAATTAGCTCCAAGGAGGTAGTAAACCTTGGTGGTGGGAGAGCTCTTGACCATGGAATACCAGTAGGGCAGAAGGGATTCCCAAGACCCATGATTTATAGAATAAAGCTGACAAACTAGACACATCTGGAGAAGTTGGTTATCTCTGGAGTTACCATGTATTAAGAACCACTGATAATAAGCTGGCTTTTAGTGGATTGGAGGAATCATAAAATGGGCAAGCCCAGTAGCACTCCAGTGCAAGATGGTAACAACATGTCCAGGACTGAGCCTGAGAGCAGGACCATAAGGCATAAAACAGCTGTGGACAGGAAGCCCAGAACTCTTGCCACCTATCAGAGCACTCAAGCATTTCTTCCATGGTTCTATTAGAGATCCAGGTAGATAGCAGAACTCACCTGGTGGACACAGCCATTGGCCACCCAGAACTGGTATGGAGGGCAGCTGGGTGCAAGGCTCTGGGGCCAAGAAGAGGCTAGTACACACACTCAAAAGCAGAGACCTCACCTACCTTGGACGTTCTACTGCTGCCTCTACGTGGCCAGCAATGGAGACCAGTCTGGCCCTCAGTATGGCCCTGACCCTGAAAAAGACCAACTGCCATGGGCAGTGATTTAACTCTGCGATTTGTCCACGTGGGCATGGACATCTATTTCAAGTGTGGCTTTGCCCTTCCTGTCTCCAAAGCCTCTCCCTCTTCCACTCTCTAGGTAGGTTAGAAGTTCCTACAGGCACAGATCCCGCATGACATAGAATTTGCCCAGGACCCCTGAAGGAGAAGTAGGCGAGTGTGGGATCTTTGGGTGCAGATCCTACCACTTGGGAGCATCAGCCTCACAGAGTGCATGGAAGGTTTCACTCTCCAGGGTAGGGTAGATGTGCTGTGCTGCACAGGATGGTGACAATGTCCTGGAACCCAGGGGGACCCAGGGTGGCTTGTCTAATTATAATTTCCACTGACCCACCAGGAGACTTGGTGATTTCCATCCTATCACTATGGGGATTAGATGTTCTGGCCCCTAGAGGGCACAGGTTCTTGCCAGGGGACACAACAAGAGTCCCATTGGACGACACCCTATGCTTGCTGCTTGGGTGCTTTGGACTCCTTGAGCCCCGGGGTCAGAAAGCAGGAAGTGTTACCTTGCAGGAATGTCCAACTTGAACTCACAGGGATAGGTGGGGCTGCTATTGCCCAGCAGGCAGGAGGAGCCAGGTGCACCTAGGTGATATAGGAGGGAGCTTGTCGTGGTTCGGATCTTAAATGTCTTCCAAGGTCCATGGCCCTGTGGGGAAGTGGAGGAATCTTTAATAGGTAGGGCCTAGTGGAAGGAAGTGCGTCATGGGGGCGTGGCCTAGAATGGACTAGTGAAACCCTGGCTCCTCCTCTTCAGTTTTGCTTCAGGGTGCCAGGAGGTTAGCGGCTTTACCGCACTATGCACTCCTGCCATGATGTCCTGCCCTGCTACAGGGCCAAGTCACCAAGGACTGAAACCTCTGAAACCATGAGCCAAAGCGAACCTTTCCTCCCTTGAATGTATTTATCTTACATATTTGCTATAGCAGTAGACACTAAAGCATGGCTCTTGGTGTTTCCTTGGGGGACAGGAGCTCAGCCACCCCAAAAATAACTTCCACAGGAGCAAAAGAATTAAAAAACATGTTACAAAACTCAAAGAAAGTTGCAAGAAATTAAAATTAACGACTGTGGAAGAGGGGTATTTTTTTTTTTTTTAGTTTAAATGTGCTATCTGAAAGGATAAATGGAAAATTATCAACATAAAATATGTACAAAACCCAACAGACAAACAACAGGCTGGGCTGACAATTTAAACCAATACCAAACATGTGTTTTGTGACATTGTGGCCGTGGATCATATTTCTGTTTTCTTTGGTTTCCCCGACATGGTTATGCAACCCTTCCAAGAAATCCATATATTCATTTTGAAAGGAGAGGCAGGGTTCACAGTTTTCCCCCGTTCTGCAGGCTCTCTTCACTTGGTTGTTTTCTTTGCTGTGTAGAAGCTTCTCTCTTTGATATAATCCCATTTGCCGAGGTCTGCTTTTGCTTCCCAGGCTTTTGGGGTGTTGCCCATCAGTTTTTACTGTTAAAATAATGCTTTAAAAAATGTAAAAAATTAAGAAGAGAGAAGGACAAGCATTTTTGTTTTGCCTGAAGAAGTAAAACATATAAAACTGGCAGTTCAGGTAAATATTGAAAGAAATGACTAGAACAGGAAGAGGAGAGAATCTACCACCTCTGACCTGTATCTGTACTGAATTAAAGCAGAAGTGTTCAGTTTGGGGTTGCTTTTCTTTCCACTGTTTGGAAGGATGCGCTGCACACAGGTATGACAGACACAGTTGTCTTCCCCTCTTAAAGACAGGATCAGAAAGACCCTTTCAGTAGACACATAAATGCTCCCAGAAACTAAACATGGAATTAGAGTGTGTGTAGCCTTTTCTCTAAACAGATGGTAGCTGGTGAGTAGACAAGAAAATGGAAATTTTGATTTGATAAATGAACCGAAGCAAAACCTCCATCTTTCCTAGCTTGAGCAGCAGTGCTGGTTACACGACACAAAAGCGATGAATGGGAACCTGCAATTTCCATTTCTCTCTGCGGCAAATCTGTTTTCTCAGTTTCCACGACTGAGGAAATTGTTCTGCCAGGATGGGTCATTAATTGAATTCCCTACTAGGTTGACTTCAGGCTCCGAGAAGCCTAGCGCTGGGATTAGCAGCGGGGGATGTGCTCGGGCTGTGCGATTAAAGTGATTTAGCCAGGGCTGGCAGAATGTCATTCCTCTCCTTAGTGAGGTGCCCAGGGCTGTGGAGACGGGCAGGCTGGCCATGCAGTGCCCACCCCAGGACAGGGTCTATTTGGAAGGTGACGAGGTATAGCCAATGTAAGGAAAACACCTGAGTCACAGGACACCCTCCCTGTGCTGTGACTTGGGAGTCAGAGCGGTGCTCCGCTGAAGAGCTCAGGTTGCTGGTGCCAGGGAATCTCGAGGACACTTTCCTAAGGAAGAAGGCTCTGGGGGCTACTCAGTGGCTAGTAGGAGAATACTGTCTCCCATGACCTTTGGTGTCCTTGCAAGTGACCAAACAATTCTACTGGCCTGGCAGCGGCTGGGTGGGCAAATGCCCGCAGCCCCAGAGTTTCCTGGGTGTCTCATCCCATGGGCTGGACCGTGACAGGGACAGAGAGGGAAAGGGGACTCTCAGGCCCGGGGTCTATCCCATGGTAGGGTTTCCCAGTGGGACAGCCTTCGGACAGCTGTTGTTCTCACCATCCTCTTTCCCTCTCTCTGTTTCTGACAATGTTTATTATTGTTTGGATGTGTTAGTGGCCCCGAATTGGGCTGGGGGGACGACACCCAAGATGGCCTGTATCCTCTGACTTGTCCCCTTGCTGTTCCTACTCAAGGGCAGCAAGAGGTTCCAGATTTACCCTATTGTTTCCCATCTGCAGCTCTGAAAACTGTCATTTCTCTAGGCAGACTGGCTCTTTTTAGTGAGGAATGGTGTTTGGAAACCAAAATCTGGGAGGCGAGGTTTCTTCATTCCCTTGGTGTCTTTACTTTTAACCCAGCTCAATAGCCAGGGCAAAAGAAATATTTTTATTAATACTTTATTAATATTTACCCACTCATCTATCATTTCTCTTTTCTCATCTATCTATAATCTATCAGTTAATCACCTATCTATATCCATCATCTATCACCTATCATCGATCACCTATCTCTAGTCTCTGTCTTTCCATGCACCTTAAAGACCTTACCAGCTGGGTAGTGTGGCATTCTGGGAGACCGAGGCAGCAGAATCAAAACTGGAGTTCAGCCTGGGCAAACTGGAAACTCACTGAGAACCTGTTTCAAAATAAAAATTAAAACCAAACAAGACAAAAAAAGGGGGGAGGGGTGTAGTTTAATGCAAACGTCCTAGGTTCAAGCCCTAGTATTGCAAAAAAACAAACAACATACAAAAAGCATGTATTTCCTTGATACAGCAAATCCATTCCGCCAGGGTTCACTCTGCCCTTCCCATCCCTGTGTTTCTAATCTCCTTGGATAATAAGAAACCTTGCCCCTATATATTCGTGTTTCTTCATTGTTAGACTACGGAGACTAGTTTCTAAAGTGCTTGTCCGCACCAGCGAGGAAAGCAAACTTTCTCACGAGACTCTAGTGTTTATCTTGCTCTGTCTGTAGCCCAGAATGAGCGGCTAAAATACTTCCAAGCATTGGGGTGGCATTAGGCTTCGTCCTCCTTGCCCTTCAGCGTGGTGACGTTATTCCTCTGAAAGGACAGAAGAGTTAGGCTTCCTGGTTTCTGTCTGTGTTCCACTGTTAGTTTTCTTTTCTCCTCCTTGGTGACTGGAAATACATGAAACATTTGTTCCCGCAGTCAGAGCTGCGCTGTGGAGGGCGTCGCCCCCTCCCACCTGCTCTCCTGTCCTTTGGATGTGACCTGTGCTGGTGGCCTCTAATTTATCCCTCCTGGGTTTCTTTTTGCACTAATGAACAGACATGTGTATTTTCTGATTCTGTTTCTTCCCCCTTTTGTCCTCTTTTTAACCTTTCCTAAAAAACAAAACAAACCTCAATAATGCTTTCTGGAAATCCCTCCTTATCATTATATATATATTTTTTCTTCCAGTGCCTTCCACTGAACCATAGCTCTAAAGACATTTTTTTAAATCAGTGTGTATTTGTAGTGCTTAATGAGTAGGGGAAGTGGTACCTACTCATAGCACATCTCCATCCTTGTTAATTCCCTTCTTCCCTCCTTCCCATTTCTCTCCATTCCCATCTCACCTCACTTCTTTCTTATTTGTTGAGATAGTGTGTTGCCACATCACCAAGCTGCCCAAGCTGGGCTTGAACGTGGGGTTCTTCAGCCTTACTTCTCAGAGTGTGGGATGGTAGATGTGTGCCCACCACGCCCAGCTTTCTGTGGCCCCTTTGTGCAGCCACGTGCCCCTCCACAGGTGTCCCTGCAGCCCCTGTCTGTCCACGGTGGGAAGCGTGGGCCTCTGCAGTAGGGGTTTTGTTTGTTACAGCAGAGCTGGGGTGGGCAGTCTTCACTTCAGACTGGCCAGTCCCCAGTGCAGAGAGACACTGCCTAGGTACTGTCCCCCGTGCAGGCTGCCCTGGTTTGCACTCTCGTTAGCATCGTAGGGGAGGCCCATTTCCTTGTGTCATTCCCACGACCGTCTTCACAGTAGAATGTGCTGGCATAGTTCTGAATTTTTGACAATCTGATTTGTGAAGAGCACATTGTTTATTTGAAGTGTAAACTTCCTTTGTTTTATTTTAAAAAGCCAAACAGAAAAAAAAAGAATAGAAATGATACGGAATTTCAAAAAAGATGAAGTGTATATTTCCATTTATTTCTCACAGCAAAATTTTGCAGTTGGAGTGGGCGAGCCTGGCAGATGTTTGTTAAACTTCTCAGTCAGCGTTTGTCTCTTTCTCTTTGTATTTTGGGACCCCCCACGCCCCTGATGAGCTTTGGGATGTTTAGTTACAGCCTGGAAGAGAGCAGTCAACAGTTTTCCCTCCTAAATCAGAAGTGCTCCCCAGACCCCATTCAGCTACACCCACCGGACGCTGCTGCCGCTTCTCTGGTTGTTACCGTCTCGCTCTGTTTTCATCTTCCTCTTTACCAGGTGAATGTTATCATTTTATCAAAATACCTGAGTTCCTGCTTTGCTATCCATAGAGACAAACAGGGGAGAGCTCTACATTTACCAGAAAAATTATCCTTAAGTCCCAGGATCAAGATTAAATAATATTTTTTAGTTATTTTATTTTACTTGCTTTTGCATTGTCCCTCCCATAAGGGTAACCATTATTCCAATTGCCAGCTTTTTGGCTTTATTTTATGTATTTATTTACCTTTTACATTGTTGATTCCATCAGTCCACCTGTGCAGTACACAGCGATGACATGCATCATGGGGGTCAGTCCATGGACATCACTCATCTGAATCCACGTTTGGACATTATAATAACCTTCATATGACACAGTGCCTTTTTTTTATGTTTCTCAATTCCTTTCTATTTTGTCTCAGTTTTTTAGACTGAATTTGGAGTCAATTACGAATTGTTCTATGTTGAGGCTCCCAGGCAAGATCACGACATATCTCTCTACTGGTTAAAGAATTTAAAAATTAGAGGCTGAACTTTGCTTCCAATCATAACTTTATGATCAGTCAATATCGGAAAAGTGTACTGAACTTATGAGCACGTGATGGGTAGCTGAGGGTGGTCTAGGTTTCACTTCTTTTATTATGAAATTGAAAAGTCTCATTTTTGTGGGTCATTTTAATAATTTTTCATAAATTGTTCATTTTTCTGTCAACTTTTTAATCATGTTCCACTCAATTTTTTTAAAGTATTACTTTTATTAATGATATTACCCATCATCCTTCATATATGTACAAATATTTCCCCCCAAGTGCAATTTCCCAATTGCCAATAATTTCCCAATTGGGAAAATAATTTCCCAAGTGATTTTTGATCATTTTCCTTTCAATGTTAAAGTATTATTTATTAATGGTATTACTCATTGTCCCTCCCATAAGGGTAACCATTATTCCAACTGCCAGCTGTCTTTTGGCTTTATTTTATGTATTTATTTACCTTTTACATTGTTGATTCCATCAGTCCACCTGTGCAGTACACAGCGATGACATGCATCATGGGGGTCAGTCCATGGACATCACTCATCTGAATTTCTTTATCATCAGCTTCCCCAACTCCTCCTCCCCTTTCCCCCACCTCTTGCTCCCCTCTCATTTGCAAAACATCGATTTCCTATTATCTTTTATTATTTATGAAGATTTTTGCTGTGTAAAGACTTTTTATGTTTATTGAGTCATGTATCACTCTATTGCTTTTGCAGTGTGTGACAGACCGAGGAAGCTTCTCCTCGTACTAAGAGTAAAGAAAGATTCACCAGTGTTTTCATATCTTTGGCTTCCACTTCACATTTAGATCCCCAAGGCATGTGGAGTCCATGAGGTGTGGATCCAGCCTATCTCTTTCTGAATAACTCCCTATTCACCCTAGCACATTCACTAGAAAGTTTGTCTTTGGTCTGGAGATTTCAAATCCTTCCTTAGTCTTTTCTGTCCTTTTATTCTGTCCCACTTCCACCTCTCTGGTCCTCTGGCTGTCTTCATCTCCTAGTGCTACTGTGTCCTTCCAGAGCCTCCTGGAGGATTTGTGTATCCAGAAGAGCCAGGGCCCCTCATAATTAAAAAAATTACCCCCTATGTTTCCTGTATATTTGACTTTCCAAATGAATTTAAGCATCAACTTTTTTAGCTTTACAAACTACTTGTTGATATTTTTATAGGGTGTTTTGTTACAATTACTAACTGAGGGAGAACTGAGACCTCGAGGGTACAAACCAACCCCTCCAAACCTCCTTTTAGTGCCTGCTGTCTCGGACACCACTGAGGCCACTGTGCTGTTTGGTCCTCGGGGAACAGATGCTGAGGAGGCAGAATTAGGAGAGAGGCTGAAGGGGGTCGTGTTTACAAAAGAGACCGAGTTGGATGGAGGCTGATGATGTCATGGGATCCAGCATAACAGAGAGCCGGCAGCAAATACAGAGCTCGTAAGTCAGAACCCAGCACTGTGTGCACCATATTTAAAAGTGCCGGGAAAAATAGAACAAAATGTCCGACAGCATCATCACCTCTGGAGCAGGTGAAGAGGAGAAAAGCATGGAGCATGATCTCATGGGCTTCCACTACTACTCTGAGAGAGCTTCTCCATTCATTTAAACCCACATCCAGGTTTGGTTTTATTTACCAACGAATCACCCAAAGACATGCAATTCCATGCAGAGGAATAATGCCCCAAACAACCCCTGGAAAGAGAACCCACTAAGCACTGCTAGAAATAACGTCTAAGCACACAGGGAAAGTGCCAGTGCTGGCAGAGAAAGAAGGGAAGGAAACGGTTAATTGGGAAGCTGGTTTTGATGCCAAGAAGAAAATGCATTCCACGCACCAGTGTTCCAGAGGGAGAGGGGATTTGTCAGCCCGCATCAGCTGGCTTCTTAATTACATCTTTTCCTCTCCAAGACCCATGGAGGTGTCACTCACTCTCTGCCATGAAGTCATCTCTAGTACAAAAAGTGCATTATGTAACCAGCGTTCTTTATTTCCTAAGGATCTTTATAGGTTGTCAGTCGACAAAATAAGTTAATGGGTTAAAAAAAAAAGACTGCCGTGGCTCAGCAGCTGTTTTGTTTGTGATTGCTTTCGCTTATTATCCTTCAAGGTTATTTTGATGGCAGGTAGCTGTGGTCTGTGAGTCCCTAGGTGGCTCAGTGTCAAGTGGTGTCAGGCAAGCCCAGCAGCTGCAGCTGGCGTGGTGGGAACCAGAGGCTCCCCGCTGGGGTGACAGCAATCAAGGAGGCTCAGATGGAACTTGGAGAGGCACTGTGCAGGGCCGCAAGGGCCAGCTAATAGCCATCTCCTTCCCTGGCAGTGTCAATCCTCTTACGGTTTATTAAGGGAAGAATCAGCCTATGAAAATTCGCCCTGCAGGGAGGGCGCTGAGCCGAGAGGCACACCCATCTTTATATGCCTAGCATGTCCCGTTGGGTTCCTTTCCAGTGCCAGCAGCCCTCAATTTGCAGTAACCGCCTGGAGTGCAGTTTGAAAAGGGCCTGGATTTGGTGTGTGGTGGGGAGAACAATGACTCCAGTGTCCACACTCCAGTCCCCTGGGAAACCTGACATAGTAAAAAAGGACTTTGCTGATCTGATTAAGGAAAGGGCTTTGCAATGGGCAGATTATCCTGGATTATCCAGGTAGGCTAAACTAATCAGAGGAGCACTTAAAAGTGGGAGAGCAGGTCAGAAAAAAAGGCAGCGTGAGCAAGATTGGAAACCTTGATGCGGAGATGCAGGAGGTCGGGTGCGCGGGTCAAAGGAGACCACTAGTGGCCAAAGGGACCCAGCTGAACACTGGCAAGGGACAGGGACTCCATCCTCACCCCTCACCACAGTATGGGACTGCATGCTGCCGATAGGCAGGGTAAGCAAGGAGACCCCTAGGGTAGTGGCAGGGAACCTATTGCAAACTTCAGGTTTTACTGCAGCGCTGCTATTTCGCATTAAGTATGTGGGTTTGCGATCGAAATTCAGCACTCACTTTCTAAAAGTTACACTACCATTCGAGACTCATCTAGGGTCCAAGGAAGTTGTCCATAACAGATCGGCCAAGGTAAACGAGCCACCTATCCACGTGAATAAATAGGATAAAGGTATTCTATTGTGATACATTCCATTTCGAATTTAAGGTAAAAGTCATTAAAAGGATAAAAAGAGATTTTTTGTTAAGAGTAGGTGCAGTCCAAAAATGTAAGTGCATAAGTCTTTCTGTGTCCAGCATAGCTATGTTTATAGAAAGTACAATAAGAAGTGAAAGAAGAACTTGATGCAACTTTTCATCACCCTGGAACACAGCACTCGTTAAGTGGATCAGATATGAAAAGTGATGCAAGCCTTTGAACAGCACCGTTATCAAGCACATAGCAAGTGTGTCTGCTTCTTAATTAACTCTATCAAATTTTTCTGAGCACCTGCTTTGTCCTATCTTGAAAGTCAGCATTGTGTAAGATAGAGTGTCTAGCTCTGGAGGTATTATGTCCTGCAGGCTGGCTCTCTGAGTGTCACCCAGCCACCACTGAGCTGTGATGGAGAATTTTCAGTGCTCATGGCCAGGGCTGGCTTCTTAATTTGTATGACTTGATGCCAAACCAAAACCCAGGGCCTCTTGCTCAAAAAGCCAGGCATGGGGCGGAGGGTTTAGCTCAGTGGTATAAGTGCCTGCTTGGCAAAAGCGAAGTTGTAAGTTTGATCCTTGGTACCAAAAGAAGAAAAAAAAAAAAGGCTGGGGATTTAGCTCAGTGGCATAAGCACCTGCCTTGCAAGCAGGCAGTCGTGAGGTCGATCCCCGGTACCGATAAAAAAGAAAAAGACAAAAAAAAAAAAAAAAAAAAAAAAAAGCCAGGCATGGTGGTCACTATTTGCAGTCTCAGCTGAAAGACTGAGGGAGCAGGATTATAAATTTGAGCCCAGCCTGGGCAACTTAGACTATATCTTACAGCAAAAAATAAACAAAGGGTTGGAGATTTATCTCAGTGCAAATATCCTGTGCTTGATCCTCATATGGCCACTGTGGAAATCAGTATGGAGATTCCTCAAAAAACTAAAACTACAAATTCCATTTGACTCAGCTTGTCTCCTTCTAGGGATCTTTCCGAAAGAGTTAACGACGTCTGCTGGGCATGGTGATACATGCCTGTAATCCTTGAATTTGGAAGCCTGAGGTAGGAAGATCACCAAGGGTTCCAGGCTAGCCTGTACTACATGAGTTTGAGGCCAGCCTGAACTACTTAGTGAGACCCTGTCTCAAAACAAACAAACAACAATTAAAGACAACACATTGTAATAATTCATGCCCATGCTTATAGCAGCACAACTCATATTAGCTAAATCTTGAAGCAGTATGTATGTCCATGAATGAATAAAGAAAATGTGGTATTTACCCATAATGGACTATATTATAAATTCTTATTGATTTTCATTCTGGGCTAAGCTGGAAAATTACTTTAATACTGAAATTACAAAGAGTTTGACTCAGGCATCTTAGACGCTTGGTCCTGAAGACTGGCTTGGGTAAGAGCTAGTGTTTGGGGCTGGGATCTGTAGCTCCAGAATCTCTGCTCCTGCCCTGGGCAGTGTCTTCTCTGGAGGATGCAGAGCCCAAGCCCCACGCCCTTTTAGAGTGTCCTCTGAGAGAAGCATGAGCTGAGCAAGAGAATGAGCTCATTGTCAACCTGGAGATCTGTTTGCCTTTCAAAGCCAAACAATGCCATCGCAATCCGTTTATCCAGCTTGTGTAAGTGGGGTACAAATAACAACATCAGCGCTGTGGAGGGACCCTCGTGGGAGGTTCTCCTGCCCTTGCTGTGGCTTCAGATCCATCTTTGCCGTTCACCCTGAGGTCAGGTCTGTAGTTCTGCTCCCACCTCAAGGGAGCAGGGATGTGGACTTGACTCTAGCCAGAATGCTTTGTGAAGAGACTGTAGATGGATATAATTTTGGAGGTTATGCTGGACAGACTTCAAGATAACCTAAGAAGTTCCTGTCTCCTCACATGCACACCCTTGAATGATGTCATCCTCTTGCGTATGTGCTGGGCCAAGGTACTTGCTTCTATCCAGTAGAATAAACTAAAATGATGTCACGGCACATCTAGGTTACAAGAAATTGTACCCTTGGGGACTGGAGATTTAGCTCAGCGGCATAAGCACCTGCCTTGCAAGCAGGCAGTTGTGAGTTCAATCCCTGGTACCGATAAAAAGGAAAAAGACAAAAAAAGAAAAAAAGAAAAAAATGTTGTACTCTTGGTGATAGATTGCAACTGGTCTTGCTAAGGATTTTACTCTATTTAAACTGTTCCTTGTTGGCTTCGAGGAAGAGATGTGGACAGAGGCAAATGGCCAGGATCTCAGAGCAGCCAGCAAGAAAAGGATCTCAGTCTAGGCACCTTCAAGGAGCAGATTCCTGACAATATCATGCCAGCCTTGATTAGGTCCTTCCCCCATGGGCCTTCAGAGAAGGTTCCACCCTTGCCAGCACCTGGCTGCAAACCAGAGTGTGACAGTTTAAACACAGGATGCTGCCAAGCCATCCCCGGCTCACCATAGATGCCATGGGGCCAGGACTGCAAGTTGTCTTGACATACTAGGTCTGGAACAGCTTATTGGTTGGTGCTGCCCACATCTGGGGTGGGCCTTCTCTCTGTTTTCTGACCTGTACATCAATTACCCACAGACCTCCTAATATGCTGGGAGGCTCTTACCCCCATCAAGTTGACACACTGCATTTAATGGTCAGAATTGTCTTTGCATACAAAATGGTTAATCTCTCCTTTGAGGTGTATGCATGTCTCAGAAAAGAGTGGCTTCCCAGGGCTCTTTTTGGTTTTCATGAAATGTCCCAGATTTTTAAAGATCTCTAACTTAATTCCTAAAAATAATGAGATTTCACCCTCAGAACTGTCACCTCTAAAGCTTTCTTCTCAGCATGAATTAAAAGTAAGAACAGGCAAACTCAGAACCGCTCACTGGTGGGGTGGTGGCTTTTGTAGTCTGAGCCACAGACCAAGCACGTTCTGGTCACTAAAGCGATGTGTAAGTGGCTTGGAATTTCCATCTTACGTGCAGCAAGGTTCCAGAAATGACATCTGGTCTCTTCCTGTGCTCTCTTTGAATGTTCTTGCTCCCCATTATGGGATGGGCCATTGAGTAAGGGATTTGGTTGTCTGTGACCAAGTCCGAGAATCAAGCAGAGTACAGGTCTGGGCACTATAGACATTCTCCAGACAAAGTTACAATCACACAGGCACATATTTTGGAATGAGTTCCTTATTACATTTTTGGTCTCTGTGACCTTCAGGTTCTACAAACCTCAGGATAGGAAAACCCCAAATTAGGAAAACTCTTACCCCTGGTACACAGCTACTCTAGATGGCTCTTGGGGCCCTTAGCTGTGACACAGAGGTCCACGAAGAGTATCCCCTTCATGCTGGGCACCCCTTCCCTCCACCTCTCCCTTACCCTTTTCCTTTTATTCAAATTGATTTGTTATTCATGTCTGCATAGAGAGAGGACGTGTCTGACATTTACTATATGAATCATGATTTCATTCAATTTAGTAACTGTTCCTCAGAGTAGATAAATAAATTGACATTAGAGCCACATGAATCACCTGCTATGAGCCTGACTGATCTTAAAAATCTTTATGGAAATAGCGCTATGATCTGGATGGGGGTCCCTCTGGCACCCATGAGCTGAAAGCTTGATACCCAGCTTGAATCCATGGGGAACCATTGGGTCATATTACCCTGGGCTCTGTGACCCAATCTGAATACAAGTTTTCCCCTAGATTCATTATTTTGTACGTGACACCCAGTTGTTCAGCTCCCTTGATTGAAAAATCTGCCCTTTCCCCACCAAGTCGCCTTTGCTCCTTGTCAAAGAGCATTTAACTGTATTTGTGTGACTCTTTCAGGGTTCTCTATTTTGTTCCATTGATCTAATTTTTTCTTTTCCTTTTGCCAATACTGCACAGCATAGCATATGACAGCTTTATCTTGAAACCTGAGTAATGACTGTTCTCTGGCTTTCTTACTTTTTTCCCCCTCAGTATTGTGTTGGCTATTCTGTGCCTTTTGATTTTCCAGTTAAATTTTAGAATCTGTTGATGGCACAACAAAAATTCTTCATCAAAATTTTGCTCTGGTCTTAATATCTATCATAGGTTCTTTCATGATCCAGTCTTTATCATGCTTTTCATGAGCTCTTCAAAAGCATTGAAGAATAATGCAAAGAAAGTAATACAAAATAAATGAAAATAAGTGATAAAAAAAGAAGGGGTTAATGTGTAAATTTTGTTGTAAAAAAGAGAGGAAAAAAGTGCTCTTAAGGATACAACTGCAAGTGTGTTTAGGGGTGTTAAATAGATGACCATATTAATGTTTTTGGTTGGATCATTGAACACAACTGTTTGCAGTCTCACTGTTTGAATGTACATTTTGTATGCTTTGATACTGTGACTTGAGCAACTATCTCTAAGATGATAATGTGTAATCTATTAATTGCTGATTTCTTACTTTTTTTTGTAGTTCTATATTACTTGTACCCTTATACCGCTTTGTTATGTTTTGTTTTTTTTTCTCTTTTTCCTTTTAAATAAAATTTTTAAAAAATTTCAAAAAAAAAAGAGGGGGGAAAAGGATAACACATAGACATTGTAATCTTATCTTGCATACTCTCAGAGAATAAAAATTTTAAATAATGACTTATAAACCCCAAAGAAAACCAGCCTATTGATGGATATATTAGGTCTATGTGGAGACTTTCAATAATAGAAAGTTTCTTGTGGTTTCATGTAAATGACTTGTAACTTCCTCCAAGACTCTTAAGTCTGTGTGGCTGGCCGTGGTGGTGTGACAGTGTCACAGCCACTTACATTTCTGTTTTGTAATTTCTCTGGCAATCCATGTTATGGCCCAATACCTCATAAAAGTTAATACTACTAATCAAACTGCATTCTTTCCATTGCTAAGGTTTTAAAAATGAAGCAGAGATCCAGGAGGAAGCTTTCCCAGTAAACATCCAATGGGACCATAGTTAGGAAAGAAATATTACCCTCAGTGGCTCCAAGTGGATTGGAAGGAAGAGGCTGCTGGGAAACAATGTTGGTGGCTGGTGTTTAGGGCTGGCTCACCTTTCAGGTCCTACCTAGTCTTCTGGCTCCTGAGGCAGGAGAATAGCAAGGCTCTGTCCCACTGCATGGACAAAGAAAGGGCTGGTGTGGATAGAATGAGTATCTGCCCCAACAACACAGGCAGCCAGGAAGCTGGGGCTGTGTGGTCTAATCTGTGCTCATGTCAACCTGGAGAGGCATTAGGACCCAGAAAAGACTGTAGGATTCCATCAAAGGGAGTTTAAGACCCATGAACAAAGAGGGATAAAATTCTTATTCTACAATGTTTCCTTCCTTCCCACATCTATCCATCCATCCATCCATCCATCCATCCATTCATTCACTCATGGAGTCACGTAATAAACTTAGACTCAATACTAGATCTCAAGACACTGGGCATGTGTTTGTGGAGGTCCATCAAGCTGGATGTTGTGACCACACACTCTCACTACTCCCAGGAGCACTACCTCTGAGCTTGGTGGCACCTTTTACAAAGGCCACTTTAGGAGACAGAGAATTGCTCAAGGTCATGAGTGAAACTCCACAGAGTCTTCTTTTCAGCTCACTAGTTTACCTCACTGGATTAATCCAACCCTAGGAAAAGACTTCCATTTCCAAGCTGAGGTGTTCTTTTTTCCATTTTGCAGTTCAATGTTATTTTCTTAACTGTTCTGGAGGGAAGATAAGTTATTTCATGTATTAAGAAGGTGTTAGTATTGGACATTGGAAGCAGAAGGGATCACTGATGAACTCTGTGACAGAGAAATACTCAGTTCAGCTTGGATACTGGGGTGCTGTGTACACTCTGGGATCCAGGATTGAGCAGTCCTCATTGTCCTATGGCACACAGGCCCTCCTGGATCCCAGCTATGCCCCCTTGCGAGGTCTTTACGGTGACTCTTTGGCGAGGCTGCTGGGAAGTCAGGTTGTCCTTCAGGGGGTGTGTTCACCTGACAGAGGCCCAGGTGTATTCAAGGTACTCAAACAGGGCAGTCAGCACTTCCAAGTGAGGCATTTACAAAGAGATGTGTTGGGGTGGTGAAACTGGGGTGGGATTTGGGCAGAATGGGCTTAGTAAGAGGTGGAAATAACATTACATATACCAGACGGGCTAATTAGATTCTCGGAAATGGCTCACAGAATATATAATTTGATTCGGTGGCTAAGAGCAGAGGAGAAACTGCATGATTCGTAAAATGGTATTTTGATTTCTCAAAGTCCTCTCTCCCCTAAAAGTAAACTGACAACAAAGATGGAGAACTGGAAAGAATACAGTAAGTGACTTAAAAATTGAATTTTGATGGAGATAGTTTTCAAGGCATTTTTAATCAGTTGGAAAAATCTCATTTCTCAGTTAATCAAAACAGAAAAGGGCTGGACCCGAGTAACTATTAATCTGCTAACAACGTGACCATGGATTTATATTTAGCTGAGAGAAGATGAAAAAGCTGAATACACAGAAAAATCACCTTAAAAATAGTAGCTGAGAGGTGGAGGAGGAGAAAAACAACTGGAAGATATCTCCTAGCCCTTCTTGCAAGCTGGAGGAATTTTTGGTATTATGTATGTTGTAACAGGAAGTTGAAAGAATGTCTGTCCGCTCCTCCTTAGACTCAAAATGTAAACATGGGGTTCCTGCCAAGATAAAGCCTAGTGGCTTCCCTCACAGCCTGCCCTGCTCCGGACCGCATCTCCATGATGCAGCTGGGTCCTTGGGGTGCAGATCTGGTGGGGACAGAGCTGTGGTCCTGGTGGCTGTCATCACGATGAGCTCAGGTGGGGGCCAGGGTCTGCAGATGCAGAGATGCGAAGAAAGGACCAGAGGGAAGGGAAAAGCACTGGCTGGGCTCAGCATCCACTGGCATTATCTCCTTGGACCCTTCCCTGCACCCCGAAAGCTGGCTGTCCTTACTGCACTTGGAAGAGAGGAGTGTGAGGATCTGGGAAGTTAAAACGCTCACCCCAGGTACCTGGTGAGGGAGGGGCAACAGCAGTGTCTGAAACCTGGCACCGAATGGCACCATATCTGTCGCCAGCTGAACTATGTTCCTGCTCCTTGCTGCATATGTGTAATCCCCACTTGCCAATCCTGCGAGGCAGGAAGTGAGCCAGAGGGGAAGTGGAGGACCCCAGGGGAACCCTGGGATCTGGGGTGGGAAGCAGGGCCATGAGGACACATGGCTAGGCCTGCTATGTGGCGCCTGGGCTATTGAGCCCCAGCCAGCCCGCCCGCCTGCCTGCTTGTGACCTCTGTTTGTGGAGTGACACCTGGAGAGTCAGCTTTGTTCTTCTGCCAAGGAATTGATACCAGCAGGTCTCACCTGTCCTGTGACCTCACTGCCCTCAGGGACCCACGACCTGGGAAGGCTGGCGGTGGGCAGCCTGAGCAGCGCTTTGGGCCTCCACCAGCAGGGAGGGCTGAGCACTTTCTGGGGGAGCCAGGGCCAAGTTCCCCTGGGAATGATGATTGCTCTTCCTCTGAGTTCCCAGGCCAGCTTCTGGTTTGATGAATCTGAGGTCTTCGCTTAGAGTGAGATCTTGCTCTGGTTTAAAATGAACCACGAGTCTGCTCAGGGGCTTTGGGTCTTCTGGGGACCTGTGGGGCCCTGACAGTGAAGGCTGTGGGTGACACATGGACATGTGACCCACTCGCTGTGTGTGTCACTGCCTGGGAGCTGATGTGGCTGACGGTCTGCAATGTGGCCAGGCCTGGGGCTTCCTTTCCTAAGGATCACGGCAGATCACCCTGCATCATCAGGATCACCATTGGTGAACTTGGGGACCACAAGAGGGGACTAGAGCTGAGCCCATGCTGGAGGGCAGAAAGGGACAGCAGGGGCTGGAGTGTAAGCAGGGAGATGGCACGGGAATGGGGAGAAAGAGAGGAAGGGCAGAGGCAGGGGTGTGGACTGCGGCAGGAAGATGGAGGGGGGCCCAGGCTTCATGCCTATCTTCCACAGAGAGCGGAGGAAGGTGACTGGTAGAGGGACCTAGAGTGGCCCCAGCCAGGTCCCTGGAGTCTGGCACTGAGAGGAGTAGAAAGAGAGGAGCTGTTCCCCTGGAGTCTGTCTGGCCACGGGTGGGAGGAATAAGTGGACAGATGAGTCCACAGAGGCTAGTGGGACCCTGGCCTGGTCCCTTCCAAGTAAGGAAGGGGTGTCTGGGACGCAGAACGGGGGACCGCTGGGCACTGTGCACAGAGAACTAGAGGAGAGAGACTTAGCACAGGGGGTGCTGAGAAGACGCTAATGGGGGCTGGGAACTGGGGATGCTCACTCACTGCGGGTGGAGGATGGAGACTGAGGAGGGATGAAGGACACTGTGTCCAGTGAGGGGCAAAAAAATAAATCACAAGAAGCCGGGTGTCCTCATGGCCCCGAACCGTCCCCTTGCTCCCAATGGAGACAGCCAGGAAGATTCTCACAGGCCCCGCCATCACTGCGCGTCACCGGGGGGTGATCTCCCTGCCCCACCGCACCTGTAGCTCATAAGGCAGATGTGACACTTCTCTCCCTGCCTCCAGCACTGTGCCCGATGGGCATTCTCCATCTTACAGATGAGAGCAAGGGAGCCGGGTATGTGGGTAACATGCAGAGGCCACATAGGAGGCTGCATCAGGGTGCAGCTGGCCTAGGCATTACTGGTCTCGCCACTACCCCAACCCACTACCGCCATCTCTGGTGCCGCAGAGCTCAGCTGCCTGGGCTCTTGGTTTGCCTTCCTTGCGTTCTCTCTGTCTCTTCGAGTGTGGTTGAATTCACCCCTCGTGACATGAGTTCTGTCCTATGATCCACGGGGACATGGGGGCTGAGTGCAGCAGGGGTAGTTGGTGCTGTCAACGGGAAGGGGTAAGGGAGGGTGTGGAGGAGTGAGCTGCAGGGAGAGGGTGGATCCAGGGTGCTCTGGCAGAAGGGAGGGCCTGGCCCGGCTGTCTGTGGCTCTGGGAGTGATCACCAGGCCAAAGCTGTGTCCTGGCATGGAGGGAATTCAGCTGCACCAACCATGGCTGAGCAAGCCGAGGCCAAGAGCAGGGCATCCGGACCCTCTCCTATCCTTGGAGGTCCTGCGGGTGCCCTGGGTGTTATACTCATCCCAGAAAGCCACGCCCACTATGCCTGCTGGGGACCCCAGCTCCCACTTTGAGGCTGCGCCTTCAATCCAGTTATCTCACAGCTCTCATTAGGTTTCAAAGCACCCGTATGTTCCATCCACATTTGCTAGACTCCTCATCCTCTTACAAGCATTATAAATATAATACTCAGTCTGGATATTGAAGGTTTTCATAAAGCGCCTATTCTATCAGAGCCATCTGGCTTCTAAATTCTTCTCTTCCTGCTGCTGGAACCCTCAGGGCCCCCAAAAGTTTCTGAAGGAGTCACATTCATGTACCCAGCATTTTGTTCATGTAGGCCTATGCCCTGTAACAGAAATCCAGTTCTGAGCGTCAAATGTGGGTTACCTGTGCAATTTAAGATTTTGGGAGAGCCACATGGAACTTGTGGGAAGGGGCAGGTGTGATGAATGGTAATGATGCATCCTACTTACCTGAGTGGCCCGAAGACCATGTCAACATACAGTGACATCAAGCAGTTCTGGGAGCGACATTTTGTGGTCTTTTTCATGCTAATTCTTCGAAGCCTGGTGCACCCATTACCAGGATGGCCTGGCTCAGCTGGCATATGCCACGTGCAAAGTAACTACATCCCCATGTGGCCAGTGGCCGCTGTGTGGACAGCACAGCTGAGCTTCTGTTTCTGATTTCCATCTTCTCTCCATCTCTGGGGTTAGCTGCTCTCAAAGTAGGATTCCCCACCTGTGTCACAAAAGGAAGAAACAAAACAGACTCAGCTGAGAGTCTGAGGCTTTGGCTTCTCTGGAACAAAGGTCCAAGCAGTTAAATGAGACAGGAACACAGAGAATTTGGGTTTGAGAAATCTCATTGAAGTTGGGTGTGGTGATGTCACAAGTAATCCCAGTACTCTGGAGGCTGAGGCAGGAGGATTGCCACTGCAGTTCAAGACAGACTGGGTGACGCGGCAAGTTCGAGGCCAATTTGGACTCTATCGTGAGGCTCTGTCTCAAAACACAAAACAAAAACAGACACAAAGACAGACATCTTTCTTTGAAAGAAACCACAATGACAAGATTAATTCTTTGCATCCTACAAGGCTCCTCTACGCCCTTCCCTGAGAGCAAAGGTACCATGATTCTTCTCTTCTCCAAGTCAGACCACTGTAGGGTGGGTGGGTTGTGGTGCCCTTGTGTGCTTTGGGCCGAGACAAAGGGCTAGGGTCCGGTCCTGTATTCAGCGCCATGAGCCTGGCCTGGCCAGTTATCCTGACTCCAGTGCTTTACTCTATAAAGCAGGAAGAATGTACCTATTCTTGGTGGGGCTTGTAATAAGTAATGAAATTAATGTACCAAATACAGTCAGTGCCGATCCAGCAAGTGGTGGGTGCTGCTGGACTTCAGTGAGAAGGTTCTAGACTGAAGGAGACCGAGTGTGTATCAGACTCATGCTCTTACTCGCTGGGGACCAGCACAGATGTTCTCAGTCCAGCACAATGACAGGATGAAGTGAAACAGCTTGAGTGGGTGACAGTGGCCCTTGGCTTGTGCATGGTGGGCGATCTGAGGGGTGGCCCTGCACTGGGATGAATCGTGAGTATCATGACAGCTCAGAGGAGCAATGGACAGCCCAGCTGCCAATCTCTGTGCGCTGGATCCAGTACCAAAGATCAGCTCTGTGTGCTGGATCGGGAGGCTCCACTACCAAAGATCAGGGCCCATTTGGAAATGAAAAGAGGGCAAATTACAGAAAACATGAGTCAGCCACTGATTGTCATCTGGAGCCCTGCTCCCCGCAAGGAGCCCTGCCACTTCCCCAGAACCCTGATCCCAACCAGAGCCATAAGCCGTTTCTCTTTTTAACCCCTTGGGAGGGAGATGCCACAGGCCTCTTTAAAAATTAAAGGGCAGTCGCCTCTGACTGGAAAGAAATCAATCAGGACTTCGGGGGGAAAGAACAGTTTCCTGTGATTCAATAAAAGATGAGTAATAGATGTGAAGGCTGGTTTCAAAATTGACAAATAATGAACTCATGGTTGAAGCCTCATGGAGAGCAGAGAAGGGAGACCAATGTGGGGAAAAGGAGAATTATAAAAATACAAAAGGAATAATCCTTAAATATCAGTTCTAAATTGTCCTTTCCCAAGTGGCAGAAATCCAACTTCAAGTAACAGAAGAGAGGAGACATGGCCTCCACAGTGTATTTCCTGTGAAGTCTCAGGGGCCAGGGGCTGCCTCAGGCATAGTCGTGTTCAGAGGCTCAACCCTGCTCTCAGTCCATGCTGGCTGGCTTCCCTTCCTATCCCCTGTCCCCACCTCCTGGCCCCATGGCCCACTGATGGGGCTGTTCTCCGGCAGGAGAGGACAGCTAGGGAAGGGGCTCCCGAGGTCTTTGGAGCCTTATCCACCCAAAATGAGAGCAGCTTCCCCGTCTCAGGACAGCTGTGTCTAAGCACCAAGACAGAAGAAGGAGGCTTTCCCACACTGCCCAGAGCGGCTGGTGGAGTGTAGCGAATCCATGTGGAGCAGTGGTGTGTGGTTAAAGCAGGGGACTCCAGTTCTGTACCAAAGCAGGATGCATCAGGAGGAGAAAGGGAAGGAGTGGGTGGCCCTGGAAGTCCCTGTGCCTATGGTCCCCAGGGTCATCCAGGGTCATCATCTCCTGCTGCCTTCACTTCCAACACATTGTATAGATTTAAAAAACGGAGAAACCCATAAAATGGGAAAAAAGTTTGCCAGCTATTCCTCAGAGAGAGGCCTGATATTTAGAGTATATAAACAAAAAGTTAGGATCTTCCCCCAAATAAAACACTCAATCAAAAAATAAGCAAGTGAAATGAAGAGATGCTTCCTGAAAGAAGTATCACAAAGTACAAATGGCAGGTCGCTGGCCATTAAAGAAATGCAATATAAAATAACACTGAGGTTGCATCTCACCCCAGAAAAAACAGTTATCAAGAAATCAAACAATAACAAATCCTGGTGAGGTTCTAGGGAGAAAGGAATCCTTCTATACTGTGGGCAGGAATGGAAACTATTTCAGCTACGCTAGAAATCAGTGTTGCTATTTCTGAAAAAAATCTAAAAGTAGGATTTCCACTGGACCCAGCTATTCCCTTTTTAAGTATTTAGTGATATGTGCACACCAGGTTTATAATAGCACAGATCATAGTAGCAAACTCTTGGAAGCGGCCTGTATGTCAATCATCAGATGAATGGGTAAAGAAAAGGTGGCATTTATGCAAATGGAGCACTGCTTCACTGTGTCTTGAGTCACTGGCAGGAAGTAGATGCACCTGAGGTCATGTGTGAAATAAACGAGGCCTGCAAGCTCACATGCACGGTTGCTCTTATATATGAGAGACCCAAACTACAAATAGAGATCAAAACAAAAGATGGGGAGCAGGAAGCAGGGAGACAGGTCTTTTGCCAGTGGAAAGGAAGCCAAGAGATGGAGGCAGGAGAAAGGGAAGAGATGGAAAGAGTGTCCTCTTTCACAGAGAAAGTAATTGAGATGTGTCATGTTCTGTACCACCTCCACATAATGGATACAGACACTGTGTACAAGGAAATACAGATTAATTTAAAAATGGAGGAAAAACAAGACTGGGACCAAAGTAGAGACACCAAATACTGTTACTGGGACTCCTTAGTCATGTTTTCCTCAATTGTAACCCCAAAATCAGTACTCCTAAATTTGCACAGAATGGCAAGGTTGACTCTGGCACCTGTTTTCCCACCTGCGGTGGAGTAAGGGCACCATCCTATGACGGGTGCCTCCACAGTCTAGTTAGCTCCCTTTTTCCATATTTTGGCCCTTTCTGTGGTCAGTTTCACTGTTTTGAAAAGGTTCCTGAGCACAGTGCTAATGAGTTGTCCGGTGTCGTAAAGACGGAAGGCTGTGATGTGCCTGGGGAGAAATTCCAAGTGTCAGGAGAGCTTGGGGCAGGCAGGACTTTTGGTGTTGTTGGCCATGAGCTCAGTGCTAATGAATCAAGAGAGCATACTAAAAAGCTGTCCCCCAAGATTGTGCACTGATTAGTTGGTGTGAAGACAGGGTGACCACAGTCTCCAAGGTACTTCTGCCTGTATTTCTCCCCAGAACTATGGTTCAGCGTTTACTAATTCTGTGTTCACCAGTTTGTTCTCACTGATCTGGAGTTTGTGGAGACTTTATAGGGCATAACTGCTGCAGACGGTGAGCACTGGCCCTGGCTTCCTCCGGACCCGCCCAGCCTCCTGGACTGAGCCAGGGCTCCAGGGCACGGATGCCCCTTGCATTCTTGTTCTGCCATCTGTGGTGTGGGCCAGAGAGAAGGAAGAGAGGACAATGCACAGCTGAGAGGGCTGAGGGGAGAGAAGACACACAGCGAGGCTGAGGGGTCAGCAGGATCAATTTCCAGTGCAGAGTGGTAGATCCAATGTGCTAGGCTCACTCCTGATGATTCCAACGACTTTGAATACAAGTGCAAGATTTGCACAAGGGGGAAGACTCTCATCAGCTTCAGATACCGTGACAGGGACTTAGTCACAAAACCATGCAGCCCCAGACCCTGAATCACATTAGAACTCTGGGAGAAGCCCCTCCTGATTCTCACAGGTGCTTGTCACCATGCATGATCAACACTCAATGGTTTGAGAAAACAAGAGGGGAGACAATATACATAATGTAAATCTTAACATTTAAATTCAGTATGAACTCATCCATCTCATCACCAGAGAGCTTTACAAAAGGGGCCAGCCCCTTCTTGGTTGTATCATGATCTTGGCATTTATATTTACTGTCAAAGTGGAGCCTGAGACCGAATAGAAAGTTCTAGAACCTGCATACTGCTCAAATGCTCCAAGGGGTGACGTGCATTTATTAACTTCCTGCTGTAAATCACACACATTACAGGAGAGTGAACTTACTCGGGCTGACAGGTGATTAAATCACTTTCTGCCTCCGCCGATCCTGCAATGTTTAACCCACCAACTCATCAAGCCTGGGCGCTGCCGTAAATTAGAATCTCCCATGAGAGCCTCCTCCTTCGGAAAGTTATTTTGACAAGTAAATAAGTGAGTGATGCTAACAGATTATTACCGGAGGGTAATTTACATTTGTGGAGCGCTTTGCTTTTATACATATTTCATCTGACTCTCTGCTCTTGGAAGTTATGATTCTGATGTTCAGATCCCAGTATCTTAGAAACTGTCCTTTATTTACCCCGAGGAAACTGTCAGCTATTATGTTCAGACTTTACAATTTATTTTTAAAAGAAAATAGATGATGTTATTCAAGGGGTTCTAAAAGTTTGGAATATGCATGAGTGGAAAATTTAGGCTTTTGCAAGGTGTCGTGCGGGGTTAGCATCCTCCAGCCCATTAATAGACATATTTGCAGGTCTCTCCTGACATACACAGGCTGTTACAGGGGCTTTATCTTTGTTGTTACGGGATTTGTTGTCCAGTATCTCATGTTTGGCTCAGCTGAAGATGCCTGTGGGCTGTATTTCAGGACTTAGCCTCTAGGTTAGTTTATCAGGATCCTTTCTGAGCAAAGTGAATCTTGGTTTTGTTATGCATTGGCTGCAAATGGGAAGCATTTTGGAAAATGCTCGTATTGATGCTGTGTGGGTTTCAATTAAGGCAAGCACAGCCCTCCTGGTCACCCTGGGTTCCGGGTGTCCACCCTTTCTTGGGCTGCCCACCCTGGGCTGGCTGCTCCAACAATGCCTCATTTTTGAGCATCTCCAGCCTGGCTACTCAACTGGCTGCCACCAACCCAGGTATTGACAGGCCAGAGTAGGAGGTCTTTCAGAACACATAAGATCATTCAGGAAAGCTATTAGGGGAAAAACACTGAGGAAACTCAACTGCCAAACTGGGGGAGAAAAGAAAGTGCATGAGTTACAGCCTGCCCTGTAATGCAATCATTAACTGAATAAAGGTCACGCTTCTCACTGGCCAAGGCACTCGCTGGTGCTGGCTGCTTCTCTTTCTAGGATTCAGTTTAAAGGACAATTTTGATTGCTGTTTTTCTAGCAGTGAAAGAGAATAATTAATTTTGCCTTTGTATCAGTTACCAATTGCCACATTGATGCTGTTTAACAAAAGAACTTGTAAAACCTCATCAGCAAACAAGAGGTTCCTTTTCTCATGTGGATAGGGTCAAGTTTGGAACAGTGAGGTCACTCTGATGGGACATCTGGAGACTGGGCACTGCCACCAATCCAGGCTGGCCATTGTCCAGGAGACAAGGGCAGTGTGGCCTCAAACGTTTAGAAGAAATTACCATCTGGGGGTGGAATTTTCTATGCAAATAGTTTAAAAATGGATTAATTATATTAAGGGAATAGAAACCTATTTGTATTTTTATACTTTCTATTGATTTAACTAGTTTTGCTTTTTTTTCTTCTTAAAATTTTTTCAACTTAAAATTTGTCAACTTGAATTGTTTATTCTTTTAAGATATTTTTAATGTCTAAAGGATCTTTAATGACAGTCTCCACTTCATGATTGATGTGTATTCGTGTGTGTGTGTGTGTGTGTGTGTGTGTGTGTATGTGTGTGTTTACCTTTTCCTTTTTCTCCACGACTGGTGAGGATTTACGAATTTCATCTACCTATCTATCTAAATATTTTATTTTAAAGAGGATAAAACAGAATAAAACCAATCAAAACAAGCCAGTGTAAGAGATACAGGACTTCAAAACATTAAGAGATCAGCAATAGTTAACATAATACCCTTTGATGGCTTCAAAATAGCTGCAGATAACTTTGGACATACTAAATTCAAACAGAGCAGAATAGAATAAAAATGATAAAAACAAAACAATGAATACAATAAATGACTTCAAAACAAGTCAATAGTGAATCCAAAACGGCCACCATAATATATCTTGCTATTTTTGAAATAGCTGCTCCTTCCACTGGATTTGACATAATCAAACAACACAAAAGAAAATAATACCCAACCCAACAAAACAAAGGAAATCATATAGGACCTCAAAACAAGGACTACAACCCTCAGAAGGAGACGCCCCCTAGATGCTGCACTATGTACCTCTATGCCCTGAACCTATGATTAGACAGACCACTGGCCCTAGATCTGCAATGTCAGTGAACACCACAGCACCACAGGCATCCAATTGCATTTCACCTCCATAGCTGTCACGGCAGCCTGTGTTTCTCCGGATAAGCCGGTCACTTAAGGTGGGGTGGGAGTGGGGGACTGGTACTTCTAGTTTGCCAGCCCACATGCCAGAAGGGGCTGGTGTCTGTCTGCTCCAGTCTGGCAGTGGCCCACGCGTGGCACTGGTTCCCAGACTGGGCTTGCTGCTGGTGTGGCGTTTCCTCTCCCCTCAGCCTGAGAATGGCGCTGATTCATGGGCAGTGGCTGGCGCCTGGCTGTTCCAGGCCCACCTCATCTATATTTTTAAAGAACTACCTTTGGCTTTATCAATTCTTTCTTCATTTATTTTCTCTTTGATTAAATTCTGCACTTCTTATTACTTCTGTCTTTCTACTTTTCTGGGGTTTGCTTTGTTCTTCTTGTAACTTCTTGAGATATTGATTTTAAATCTTTCTTCCTTTCTAATACATTTGCTTAGGGTTATAAATTTTTCAACTATGCACATCTTAAGATTTAGCCCATAAATTTTGTTCTGAAGCACTTCTACCATCACTCAGTTTAAAATGTTTTCTCATTTAGATTAGATTATAATTTATTTTTTGACTAATGACTTATCTAGAAGCATACGGCTTATGCTATAAATTTGTATTCAGTTATTCTTTCATTATTAACCTTCTGGCCTAGATCTTCTGTGAGCAGAGAATACTCTATATCCTACTTCATTTGAAAATTTGAACCTTACTTCATGGGCTAACGTGGTCAGCTTTGCTGGATGTGGTGCCACGCACTGGTAATCTCAGCACTCAGGAGGCTGAGATAGGAGGATCACTGTGAGTCCAAGGCCAACCTGGGCTACATAAGTGAGTTCAAGGCAGGCCTGAACTACATAGTAAAGCCCTGTCTCAGCAAAACAAAACAAAACAAAACAAAACAAAACAAAACATCAACAAAACAAAACAAACAAGCAAAAAAAAAAAAAAAAACCCCACCCAAAACCAAAACCTAATTGTCAGTTTGGGAAATGTTCCACATAATTAAAAAAGAATATGTATTTTGCCAGCGCTGAGGGAAACTCGGGCAAATCTGTTGCTAATATTGCTTAAATCCATGTGCTTCTGATCTGAAGGGATGTGCCTGGTTGTTCTCTTAGCTTCTGAGAAAGGCGCTCATCTACCCTGCATTTCCTTGAAGTCTGTCAGTTTTGCTTGTAACATTTTGAATCTATGCTGTTTGGTGTCTTCAAATGTAGGGTTCTTACATCTTTCCAGCAGACTGAACATCTTCCATTATGACATAAGCCTACTTTTCTGCAGTGATGCTTCTTGTGGCACTGTGGAACATTCACAGGTAAGTGGCACCTTTTCAATAGAATAAATGTCCCTCAAAAGCCAGGAAAAGGAATGATGTTCTCAGATTGACAAAACAGTGGTCCTCAGCTTTCCAAAAACTCAGAGAGGTGGGTTGATTACTCCCCTGCCCCTGGAAGGCAGCCTGTTGTCTCAGCTGGTCTGGGGTGAAGTTGACTGCTTTTTGTGGCTGGTCTCTATCCCACGCCCTTCCTGCTAGGGTGCAGTAACCAGTGTCCCAGCTGAAAGCCTATGTGTTCATGTGGGCCCTTTCCCACTGCTGGGCTCTAAATATCAATATTTGCCCTTTCCATAGCAGACACTTCTCCAGGTCCTGGGTGGATATTGACTTCATGTCCTTGCAGAAAAGGGAGCCTGGGTCTCTCCTTTTGGACAATAATGAGTGCCATGCAAAGGCTGGGCTCACCCCTCAGCCTCAGAAGTTCTGCTCTAGTGGGTGTATTAATCACATAATCCCAGATTATCTGAAATGATTGTTCCACTCTTTTGTCTCTTCTGTCTACCCTTTTCTTTCTGCTCTGGGTTTTTCTTTTAGTTGGTGGCGCTCCAAATGTGTACAGTGATTTCCAATAGTTGCTTAAATTTGCATTTTTCTGATTAAGCCTGATGAATTAGAGCCTTTGGGTTTTTCCTTGTAATCTGCTTGTTCGTATCTGCGATGGCTTGTCTAGGAGCTCTCCCAAAGCCTCACGCAGCCACAGATGGGGCTTTTCCAGAGGTGGCTGAAACTAGAGTGTGTGGCTGATGCACAGTGTAATGCCAGGGGATTAAAGATATGAGGATTAAGGGCGGTGATTACTGAATCAGCCCCCTGATTGCTTTGGCATCCTCCTAATCTCTGGTAGCCTGGATACAATGTAAGCGACAGGAAGAGGCTTCTCACTTGGTTCTTACACTGCTACTGTCTACCTGCCATGAACTACTCTGCAATGCCTATCTTCCATGTCACTCCGCCTCAGAGCTGGCCAATTACAATCTGAAACCTCTACAAACTGTGAGATAAATAAATCGTTCCCATTTTAACTTTGCACATTGGGTCTTTTGCCTCAGCACTGGGTGAAAAATAGCTAAGACAATAGCTTTTGCCACTTCATTTTTGTTGCTGTATTTTCCTAGTAAATTGGGAGGATACCTTGGTCACTTTCCTCACTGCTGGGGCAAAATATCCAATACTCACAATTTAAAGAAGGAGAGGTTTATTTTGGCTCCCAGTTTGTAGGGATGTCAGTCCATAGTCAGGTGGATCCAAGGCAGGACAGTATGGTGGCAAAAGGGCATGACCAAGAAAAGCTGTTCACAGCAGGGTGGACAGGAAGCAGAGACAGAAGTGAAAGACCTGTCTTCCAGGCCACGCCCATCTTGGACCACACCCCAGGCCACACCCCCAGTGATAGGCCCCACCTCCTAATCAGAGGTCAGCTAGCAGTCTCCACAATTCAGCCCCTTGTCAAAAGCATCACCTTTGAGTGGATGAAACTTTGGGGGACATCTAGATATAAGCATGATGAAACACTTTCTAGTATGTTCTACACGCACACCACTTGTTAGCTTTAGTCACCGCAGTCCTATTGCCTAACAATTTGCTCTACTGTGTTTTTCGTTGAATACAAGTGCTTACTTTTAGTGTATTTTATTTTTTATCAGCTTTAACACAAGATTTATGCTGTCGAAATTTTGTATTGAAAGATTTTTCTAACCCAGCTCACAATGCATTAGATTACCTTTTCTTTCACTAACTTTACAATTTTATGTGTAACTTCTTTAATAAAATCACTAAGTCATTAAATTGCCCCCGTTGGTCTCCAGCCCGTCATGTTCCTGCCTCAGCCTCCCAGAATGCTAGGATGACAAGTATGAGCCACCCTGGCTGCCTTACATTTGATGTTTAATCTGAATACAGTGCAGCTTTTTATGTGCTTTAGTGTAGGCATCCAGTTTAATGTTTTTCACTTGGTGAGCTGGTTTTCCCAAGATCAGCTGTTAAATGGTTCTTTCTCCACGGATGTGTGCCACTAACACCCATTTTCCATAATACCCTGTTTTTCCTGAGCTCTCTACTCTCAGCTATTTGTCTACTGTAGACTCAGTGCCCTGTTCCCACGAATCTGAAGTGTGTCTTAACATCTTTCAAGGCAAATCACCTATTTCTTGAAGACAACAATATGCAATATATTAGCCATTGTTAATCTCCTACTATTTTGTTTTGAAATTCTGTATCATTTTTATTCTTTTTTCATCTTAAAATAAAAAGATAGACAAGTGTTAGTGCACTTTTATTTCTTCATATGCTTTTAAAATAAATTCTTTAAAAGATCTAATTGGAGTTTTGATTGGGATTGCAGAGAATTTATGCACTAATTTTGTGCTAATTAACATCTTTATAACTTCAAATCATTTCATCATGATGTAGCGAATGTCTCTTCATTTACTCAATTTCTACTGCCTAAACATAATTTTGAAATTTCACCACAAAAGCATTGCATATTATTGGTTATGGTGGTTCCTAAATATGCCAGAATGCAGTACATTGCCCTGGGAATGCACTTTCCTTGACTACATTTTCCATTCTTATGGCTGATGTAGAAAAACAATGTGGCTTTTGAGGATTGGTCTTGTAGTCAGACTCTGATGAACAGTCTTTTCAGCCCTATTACTTTTTGGATGCACTGGGTTTTGGGGCAGATGATCTTTCAGTAACTATGGTTTTTTATTCTTAATCTTTTCCTTATAACTCTTCTATCCTTTATTTGTTTAATTTTCTTGTAGCATTTCCCGAGACCCGTGGCAGAACTCTAATTTCAGTGCATATGAACTTTGTTGTCTTGCTGTCTTAACAAAGAATGTGTCTACAGTTTTTTCATGCAGAATATACAGTTGTCACAAGCATCTGACATAAAACTGCCAAGCTAAGGAAGGTCACGTCTGCTGGCTTGCTAAAACTTGTTTTCAATATGATCGTATCGAGCATTACTAAATTCTGCTACCGTTCAGTTGCGATAGTTGAGTGTCTTTTCTCTTCTTTCCTCTATTTCTGATCTGAATCATTGTCTGAAGCTGCTTCTGGGGCCCCGTGGGAGGCTGACAATGGCAGCGTTTCTTTCCTTGGTACAGATTTGGATATGTGATGTGACTAACTGGCCGAAACTGTCCTTATCTTTCTCCTCCCGGAAATCACAGCATTGAACTTCTGTTCGAAACAGGGCTCTGCAACCTGGATGAAATGCTTTCAAAATTGTCTCAACTATTGTCATTTTGAAAAGTGTTACACCGTTATCTCTCTGCCTGAGAACATCCTAGCAATTATTGTTGGTATGAAAAAAAATTGCAGAAAAAAAAAAACCCATGCGAGATACATTTTGCAGTGCTGTGCATAATGTCAGCTGAGCACTTTTCATGTTACCTGGCCTTCCAAAAACTGGGGATCGCAGAACATCTGTGCTTATTTTGGGTTTATCTGCATGTATTTTATGAACTGTGTCTTTGAATGTCCCCTGGGTCTCCTTTGGTCACCGTAACCAGCTCGTAAATTAATCTCATCAGCTATGGGATTGCTGGGCATCGGTGCCACTCAACTGCGAACTCTGAAACGTGGCTTCCTCTCTCGGGGGGGGGGGGGCTAAAATCACAGTGGTGACCCTGACTGCAGCCTGAACCATGCCAGTGAGAGGTAGAAGGAAATCTGTGGCTCTTGATTGATGTTTTAAATTTCCCACGAGGCCAAGTTTAATTTAAAACACAATAAAAGCAAACCCTTTCTGTTTAGTTTTTAGTGCACAGATGCTATTTCTTGTTGTTTGTCTATTATCAAGGCCAGTGAGTCATTCTTGGGGTGACATTGTATGTCACTGCTCCCATCTTTCATTACCCTTGGTTGCAAAGCCTCATGGGCTCCGCCTGCAGCATTCCTGCAGCTTAAGGCCTTCAAAGGACCACTCGGTTTGTCCTGTGGAGGGTGAAAGCATGACAAGACCGTGGGACCTGCCTGTGCGTATAGAGATGTGTCCTTCCCTCCTGGTGGGGACCCATCAGAGAAGCCCCGATATTCTCCCGTGTTGGCAGAAAATCTCTTTTGGTTTCATTTCTTCCTACTGCGGTTTCCTACTGCGTGGTTTTTCAAAGAGAGCAGAAATGTTCAGCCCTTCTGGTTTCCCCTTTTTCTAAATACCCCACTATTATCTCTCCACGGACCAGCTCTTGGTGGAATTCGCCTTTGGAAAGGGTTGTGGGTTGTGAAATGCTTGTGGATGTGTCTGGAAATATCCCTTGGAAACAGAGGCTGCCGGGCACCAGGAAGCAGCTGTGGCCTTTGTTTCTGTGCCTGCCTCTTTGTCCGTGGCCAGCAGATGGGGCATCTGGTGACCCAAGGGACCCTCTTTCCCCAAGGCTGAGCTTTGGGTGAATGGAGAAGCTGGTGGAGAGGCAGGCTGCAGTGAGTGGGTCACTTCTGTAAGCTGGCAGCCTGGACAAACAGTGTCATTTTTCAGGCTTTTGACTTCATTCTTGTTTTTTATTTTATTTTATTTTATTTTTATCTGTACCAGGGATTGAACTCATGACCATGTGCTTGCAAGGCAGGTACTTATGTCACTGAGCTAAATCCCCAGCCCCTCGACTTCATTCTTGAGGTATACAGGACTGAGCCACCCCCTTTCAGCTCTCAATTTTTATTTCATTTCCTTTGCAAGATCATTGCTTTTCTGTACTAGAGGATGCACTGATCTCCAGAGGAAGCAGCATCTGGATGACAAGTTGTTCCCTCATCTCATTTCTAGAGTGAGGTATTGGGGCTTTGGGAAGTGGAGTTTAAGTCCTAGTAGCGGGGCCTGTGTAAAACTCCTCTGGAGACCCATGTGTAAGAGCTCTGAAAGCTCCAGCAGATGGTTCTATAGGGTGGCACAGGGACTTCCTGAGCTCCGAATGCTGGTTGTCTCCATGCTGTGTTTCCCCATTCTTCCTGCATGCCAGGGCGGCAGCAGCTCTGGGCATCCAGCCCTTGGCCCAGGTGTGGGACAGGGTTCCCCCACACTCTCTCCCAATTCCCTGCTGGTGTTCTAAGGGGCATGGAGGGACACACATCCCTCCCTGATCAGAGATGCTCTGTGGGGATCCTTCCAGTTCCCTGCCACCCAGGAGCCTGAAGAAGTCCCCTACAGCAGCCAAGGAGAGGGGAAGAGGTGGAGCAAAGCTGGGAAGGCAGAGGCAGGCTGATATCTCTGTTAGGGGGCTCATGACTGCTGTGTCAGGCAGTCTCAGGACACACGGCACTTGTGGCCTCTTGGGGCTTAATCTTGGCTACCATCCTTCAGCAGCTGCAGGGGCCGCCCAGGGCACACTTTATTGCTGATGTCTGTGAGAGACCCTGACATAGAGGATCCAGTGAAGTTCTATCCAGGTTTCTGATCCACGGAAGTCATAAGAAGTACAGTTTTCTAAAATACTAAGCTTGGGGTGATTTGCATGTGGCACTAGGTAACTCACCTGGATTCCTTATGCCTCGTTGCTTTTCCTCGGAGCGAGGTTTAGACCTGTTTTCCTTCTCTAACGCATACGGTGATCTGTTGTCCAACTTCGTCACTCTCGCACCTCATTTGGGGGAGTACTTGGGGCTCACAACCCTCTCTTCTAGGTTTCTCTACTTGTGCTACTTGTAATAGAGCAAGGTGCGATGGTGCTCGCTGTGGGGGATAAAGACACCGAGGTGTAGAACTCCTAACGGAAACACAGCCTGCCAGAGAGAAGAATCGAGAAACAGCCTGGAGAAGGCGCACATCTGCCCAGCCTGAGCCAGCTGGTGGCAGCCGTGGCAGGACCGACGACTGGCTTCTGCACTCTTGTCCGATGTGCTTGTCCTGGAGCATGATGGGCAGCTCTGCTGGGTGCCGTCTAGCTCAGGAGGTCTACGGGATGGGGACACTGTTGGAGGGAGGCTTGTCCCAGGGCTGCCATGCTTGGCTTTCCACCCTTGACCCCCAAGGAACCCCGAATGGTCCCCATCGGAGCACAGGGCCTTCACCTGTGTCCACTGCTTCCCAGGCAGGGGGACCATCCAAGGGCATTCAGTTCATCAGTGTCCTCACCTACCACAAACTCGTCACCACAAGCAGTGGCATCTTTTCCTGATCAATGGTTTCTGCAGCTTCTTTTGTTCTAAGGCTTTTGGTGACTGCCCCTAGTTTATCGCAGAACCTGTTCACCAACCCCCCGGGGGATTTTTGCATCCTTTGCACAGAAATGCTGATGTTCAAGGGCCATAAGGGAGCAAAAGGGTGGACAGCGGGCAACCTAACTCTTCCAAAGCAGGCTGTCAATGCTAGCAATGATGCGATGGATAGGGTTGTGAGGTGCTGATTACCCGTGTCCCTTAGATGAGCCTGGTAGTTTTCTCTGAGTTCCGAGTGTGGTTCATTCCCATGACTGGAAGGTCGGGGCTGTGAACACAGTTTGCATTACACATACGCTGCGGCAAGAGTGTGGTTACCTTCAATCCCACTGGCCCATTTATCCACTGGAAATATTCACTGGGCAGGAGACACAATGTCGTGCCTGATCAGAGAGGTTTAACCCAGGCACTTGCAATTTAGCTGGGCAGACAGATATTAATCAATATTTGTGCCTTACCCTCATGTGGCCTGAGCAGTTCCAGGGTCCCAGGGACAATGTGACCCAGGGTGCGGACCTTGGGCTGAGTGTGAGCAGTAAGAGATGATATCATGCAGAATGGGAAGGGAAGAATGTTCTCAGTGGAGGGAAGCATGGGCAAAGGCCCTGTGGAGGAAGAGGGAAGTCTGTGTAGATGTAGCTGGAAGAAGGCTGGATCTCTAGACAGTGAGGGGAGTGTGTGCATGAAGCCAGGATGAAGGAGGACCCTCACAGAAAGTTTTATACAGCTTTACGTTTAGAACTGACACACATACTTGGTAATCCTTCTACTGAAAAAGCACTGAGTTAATTAAAAAAGGCATAAACTCACAAAGTTAACATAAAAGAAGAGAGCACAGCAATAAACTTGCACACACAGGCCATACAGGGAAATGCGATCTGAGGTGCAGTGCAGCTCTGGTTTCTTGGACCCCCAAGCCCCAGGTTTATTCTTCTCCTGATGCCAAGAGAGGAGACCTCGCTGGGGGCTCAGGTCAGCCAGTGGTGAACGCTGAGAATGTTCATCTCGGGGACAAACCTGTCGGTGGGTCCCTGTGACTCCAACGGAGGTCACCCTGCATTGACCCTGCCGCTGGCAGCCCCTGTCTGTGCCGTGGGGCTGGCTCTGAGATGGAGCTGATGGCCGGGATGGTCACGCAGGCAGGGGCAGCAGTTGCCAGGCATCTGGGAGCTGTCAGCACCAGCAGCGCCTGGCACAGCCTGCAGCTCTGGCTCTGTTGTCTGGGGCTGCAGCCTGCGCAGCGGGGCTGGCTGCTTTGCATTTTCTGGTTCAGCGTTGATGAGTTACTTTCCAACTCTGTAGTGACTGGGTGTCCAGGCCAGACTGAGGTTGGTGGCGGGGTTTGTAGAAAGGTATGGAAATGAGTCAGCATACCAGGTACACAGGGCTGTCCCACCTTCAGACAGCTGTCTGTCATCTATCATCTGCCTATCATCTATCTATCTATCTATCTATCTATCTATCTATCTATCTGTATCATCTATCTATTTATGCATCTATCATTTGTCATTTATCATTATCTCACCTATCTAGCATGTCATCTATCTTTATCTATGTATCATCTATCATTATCTACCTATCATCTATTAATATCTAACACTATTTCTATCATCTATCATCCATCTAACATTATCTATCTAGCTATCTATCTATCTATCTATCTATCTATCTATCCATCCATCCATCTATCTTATCTATCAATGTTAATCTAGGAGCGCAGACATCTTACCAAGAGCCACAGGGGCCCCTCCGGAATACTTTGTCACCAAGCACCCCACTGACACTTTGTTAATGATCTTGGCATAGAGGCCGCATGACACTCTGTCCAGATTTCTGATCCAGGGAAATTGCCTGTTTTTCCACAATGATTTCCAACTGCCTGGAAAGTTAGCAGGGGCTGCGGAGCCATGAAGAGTGTGACCCTGAGAGAGGCCTGGTAAGGTACGGGGCACAGGGACGAGGGCAGGAAGGAAGGGAGGGAAACAGTTTAGAAAGCAGAGACTGAAAGAGATAAAGATGTGTGTAAGGTAAGTAGAGGCAGTGAGGACACAGAAGTGCGTGAGCACAGATGTAGGCAAAGGTGGTGCAGGTGGGGATGTGGAGATGGAGATGGATGACGATGTCCAGAGGGCCCTGCAGATGCAGTCTCAGACATGATGAGTCATTCCACTCCCCACCCTGCGGTCCCCATCTGTAGACTGGGAACAATGGTGCGATCTACTTAGAGGGCCGCTGCTCCACAAATCAGGGCTGAGGACGCTGTCCAGCACACGTGAGAAACTACTAGCGTTTGATTTTACTCACGTTTCCCTGGCACCAAATAAAGTATGTGCCGTGGATTGAAATCCTTTGCACCCTGACCTGTTGCATCTCTATTACTTTTTCCTAATTAATTTCTGTAAACTTCATAGACTCTGGATATTTTATGAGAATATTTTATCTTAGCCTGTCATGACATAGAGCCTAAACATTTTTTAGTGCCAAATGTTTTGAATGTCTCGTGTGATTTTTCTTGTATATTCAAATTCTAACATTTAACTCTATCCAGAGAATGATTTTATTGTTATAATTTTATTTTAATGTATAGGACTTTTCCCCATACTTTCCTAATCACTATTAAAATTTTTAATTTGTCTTATGAGTATTATCCAAGAGAATACTTACAAATGTTGGTGGGGGTAGAGTTCTCTAATTTAAAAATAGATAACCGATACAGGAATATATTGTATTGGGATCACAAATACTGATTGGAATATTTCTACTTACAGAGAATTTCTTTAGCAGCATGCAAAAAATATAATCACTGCCCATAAATGCATTGCAGCTTCAGACTGCTCAGAGTTTATCGAAATGCTTTGATGTCACTCATGACCCCTTTGACAGCCGTCTGAGGGGCTGGTGTCGTGTAAGTGTGCACACCCTTGAGTCACACTCCTATAGAGCAGCTCTATTTCTGGCCCTTTCCCTCATGTGTCTAATAAATTTTCCTTTGCATATTTTGTCACCATGCCACTCAGCCTAGGAGAAGGAAAGGAATGCCATCCAGTAGCTATTTATACCATTATTGCTCAGCTGCTTTCCTTTCAGTCCAAGCAGTCCCCTGTGAGGTCACCAGTGGTATTTCCTGTTGTTAGGGACAGAAAAATAGCCCAGAGAGAGGCTGGTGTCCCTAAGTCCTCTGGCCCCAGCAGGTTGGTGTCAGAGCTCAAACCCATCTGTCCTCCAGGACCCCTGCCCAGGTCTCTTTCTGGTTAGTTCTGCTTCACACATGACAGCATTTCTCTCACTACCAGCCCTGTGTAGATTTGTGTTCTGTTCAGTTTGGAGACCTGCCTTCTTTCTTGATTTCTACTTCTTTTTTTTTTTTTTTTACAATCTCTGGTCATGTTGTTTGTGTTTTATTGTTATTTTTTCTTTCTTTTTGTATTACTTTTCATTTAATCTCACCAGAACACTTCTGTTTTTAATATTGGGATCCGGTTTATTTAGATTCATGGCAATCTATGGTCATTTTTATTTTAATACCTCAACATGTGCCTTGGAGAAGTCTGCAATTATAAAGTCTTATCACCAGAGAGTATGGTAAACACCGCAAGCCACCGAGGATCCTTCCTCCCGCTAGATAGATTCAGTCTGAAACGTTTCTTTGTCTCACACACAATAGAAAGCAGTTTTATGACACCATCCCATTTTGCATGACTTCATGAGCTGCTTATTGAACTATTTATTGAGCCAATAGGAACGTGGAATTTGCAGGTGGCATAAAGGAATGCATTACCATTTCTTAGCCATCTCCACTGTTCACGTTACCTAGGCGGTTTCCAATTTCTGCATGCATTAAGCTTTTCTAAGTAAAGCTGAAACAAACAGCCTTGAAGTTAAGGCTTTGAGGTTTTTCTCAGCAAGTCCCATTGATAAGTTCCTGGAAGCGGAATTAGGCAAAGGTCACGAATATTCTCAGTGTGGTGATGTATTACCCAACCACTGCTCCTTAAAAAATAACTTCCTTGCTTATAAACTCATTCTCTGTCCATGAAAAAGTAACCTTCCTTAGCAGTCCCTTCATACCCCAAACCTACACAGATTCTAAAAAAGCCCTGGTCATTTTCTACTGCTGCGGACAGATCACAGACTCACACCAGGAAGGCCCAAGGTCCAGGCTCAGATTTAGGACTGCCCGGAGCCCCAGCGGTTCCTCCACCAGTGGCAAGTCGGCCAGATGGCAGTAAGTGCTCTCCTGTCGCCCAAGCAGATGGCGGAGAGGTTTCAGACATGTCTGGTTACATGTCCAAAGCTTACTTAGGGCTCAAATTAGGGGTCCACAGACATTCTGGGAGCATGAGTAGACTTCTTGGTACCAAGGACCAAACCCAGGGCCTTGACTCTGAGCTTCATTCCCATACCTTTTAAAATTATTTTTCTTTATTTTGAGACAAGGTCTGGCGAAGTTGCCCAGACTGGGATCCAGTTTGTGATCCACCTGCCTCAGCCATGCAGAGCACTAGGATCACTATGGGCTACACCTGGCTATGAGCAGCGTTCTGGAGAGCAGAGGGGTCCATGACCTTATTGTAAAATCTAAAGAGCCCCCTTTGTGAAGTATGTTCAAAGATAAACCTGTGTCCCTGCATATGGCTGTAGGACCATCTATGGGGTATGTATGCATTGAGCCAGCATCCTGCATGGAGGAAACTGAGATCTGCTCAGGGCTGAGACTGGAGCCAGGGTGGGGACACCAGGGACAGCATGATTATTGTCCAGACCCCGCTGGACAGGCCAGACTATCCTGTCCCATCTGGTCCAGCTCACTCCCAGAATAGCACATATCTACTGGGGTCACTGCTGATTGATGGAACCTGGTCATGTGACCATACCCTAATGCAAAGGATGATGGGAAAGACAGAATCTAGGCCTTGGGCTTCTGTTTCATATTGAGATTCCTGAAACAAAGGATTCCTAAAATACAGAGACGGGTTTTAGATTCTAGAAGACCATTAAAACAAACTACAAGTACCTAATTCCCCTGCAAAATTGAAGAACACTTTATGCCTATCTATGCGTAAAATTCATCTGAGTGATATGAAATAAAGAAAGGCATATAAAGCATCCTCTTACTCTCAGATGATGAGGGAAGAAGAGAAATGGGGGTTGAGAGACCAAGAGAGCTGGACAGGCCCTGTGTGCATCTCTTTTCCATGGGCATCCAGTGTGTCATTCTGTAGTTTGCAAATGGCCTTGGGGAGGGAATTTACACCACAGGAACTGGCAAACACCTTTCCCTCACCAGCCAGATTTGACAGCATTTCTAGTGTGCTGGGAGGCCTCTGCTGACTCCTCTCTCATCTATATCTCCAAGTCCAGCTAGGAATTCTTCCCTCTGTGTCTAAAGATGTCAGCTGGTGAGTATCCACCAAGCAAAAACTATGCAGAGACATTATCAAAACCATGGTCCTCTAACTCCCTTCCAGTGTGTGCCACCTGCACAGAGCACAGTAGACATGATGGACATCCCTGCAAGGTTCAAATGTTATGACGGAGGCAGAAGCATTCGTATTTTAGGAAGTCAGAGCTTTGGAAAGCAGTCTACAGTGAAAGACGGTTGTAGATTTCACAGTCCTTGGAGCCCAGACAGCAGATCTGGAAGGGAGGGGAGAACAAAATGTGAATAAATATGGGGGGAAACAATAGCCCTTTGGGAGCCAAGGCTACTTCACTGGTCATTAATGCAGCTTGTGGTTTCCAGGCCCAATTGCTTAACAGAGCAGAAAGAAAGGGGGAATAGTTCTAAGTAGAACGTTCCAGCAGCATCTGGGCGTGGCTGCTGCAGCCACCCTGGCCCCGGAAAATGCCTTCTTTTTCCTCCGAAGACTGAACTGTCCCGTGGGAACTGATTGCCCAACAGGGAATATTTTCCCCTCCTTGTGTTCAGAACATTTTGTGAAATAGCCTCTAGCTAGGTTAGGGACACACAATAACTTTTTCGGGGGGTATCTGAGTCCCTACCATCTCTGCAGATGCCCCAGTGCAAAAGGGCTGGACTGGCCACCCGGAAACAGAAGGCTCCAACCAGGGGGTACCACAGTCTTGCATTTCACGCTGGTGGTAGCTGATTGGCTACTGGATTTCCCCATAATTACTACTGAACACATAATTGCCACACAATTAAAAAGGAATTATGCTGTCAGAGAATAATTCCACCGTTACTCTAGCATAGTGATTTACAAAACTGAAGACGTATTTTTAAAAGAATTCTGAAAGTTCTTTTCCACACAGGGCATCTCTAAATCCTCTAATAATTGGTGACTTTCTGGGCATCTCTCCAAGAACTTCTTAGCTGTCACATTTCTTAAGGTCACCTGTACAAATATTAGCTTATCATCTTCTTGGGTCTTCTGAAAACATGGTATTAGTTATCTGGAACGATTTCCTTATTGCTTTGTTTGGAAAATAGATAAAATTTCTTCATGCTTCTAAAACATTGCAGGTGGCAGGAGCTCAGAACCCTTACCAGGGTCTCTTGGGTAAAGGATTATCGGCTCTGAAGAAGGGAGAGAGAAGGAAGGGGAGGAAAGAAGGAAGGAGGAAGGAAGGAAACAAGGAAAAATGGTAAAAAGCACAGCAAACAGGCTCTGTGTTGAGGTTCCAAGCAGCACCCCGAGGTGCCCTGTCTCCTCTCTTTCCCTCTGTCCTGATTTTTTGTCACCTTCCATCCATTCCAGGCTCCCACATTTCCCATTCTTCCTTTACCTTTTTTTTCTTTTTTTAGTACTGGGCTTTGAACTCAGGCTTCTGCACAGAGCTACATCCCCAGCCCCCTCTTTTTGTTTTAGAGTCTCCCTAAATCACTAAGTTGCCCAGGCTGGGTTTGATCTTGCAGTCTACCTCCCAGGGTGCCGGGGTTACAGCAATGCATCACCATGCCTGGGGAGATGGTTCTTGCTGACACCCACGTGGCTCATCCCATAGCCTGTCCTGCACAAGGCTGGTCCTGCTCCTGTCCTGAAAGACTGAGCTCGTGACACAGGGCCATCTTCAGTGGGGACCGGAGGGGACTCTGGGGTGATCCTGAAATCTGTGCAGTATGAGGGCTGTCTGGAAGTTGCCAGGAAGCTGGTCCTCTGCAGGTGACAATCTGGCTCAGGTCGGGTCAAGTGACGATGCCACAGCCCCCCAGCACAGCTGGGAGCATTGGGTCAGGGAAGCAGAGGCTTCCCCGGCTCAGTCAGCCCCCACGCCAGCTGACAGTGCCTTGTGTGGCCGGGACAGGATGACACCATCTTGATAAAGCTGGCCCAGAACCAGTGGGACCCAGGGTGGTCACTGTGAACACTTGGAGCCAGAAACCAGCCCTGGTCCTCCGGCAAAACCCACACAGGATTCACAGCAATTTTCACTGAAAACAAGCAAACTGAACCTCTCCTGCTGAAGGACCGAGCACCATAGAGACTCAAGACTGTAATTCCTCAAAATCTTGCAAGCAGTCTGCTGCGCCTTCTTAACCGGAAGAGGCTGTAAATAAGTGGTGCTTCCTTTCCTGAAGTGCGGAGATGATGTCATGATTTAGAGTCATCGTAGCCTCCACTGCTCAGCCCGTGCGTGGGGCGGAGGATGGTGGCCGTGCTGTTTAGGTTGCACTTGGCTTCGGAGTCTCTGTTGTTTGTTTTTATTTATTTAGTTTTTGAAAACATGGTTTTTCCTTTGCTTTTTAAAGTCTACATTTTTGTGAGTACATGTTTAAGGTATGTAATAATCACATTCATCACAGGGATGCTGTGTGTATAACGCAGAATCATTCTTTTTGCACCCCCACTCCTTGGTCCCCTTGCCCACTGGCATTTGATCCTTCCTCTCTCCCTCCCCTCTGTCTGTCTGTCTCTCTCTGTCTGTCTCTCTCTCTCTCTTTCTTTTGACACAGAATCTCTCCATGCAGTTCAGGCTGGCCTTGTACTCCCTGTGTAGTTCCAGGCTGGTCTCAAACTCAAGACAGTCCTCCTGCCTCAGCCACCCAAGCACTAGGATTTTAGGCGTGCACCACCATACTTGGCTTGCGCTTAATTCTAAAAATGCACCCATGGTGTTGTGAGTATCCTGTTTAGTTTGCCATGGAGGAAGCCAAAACCCAGGAGACCCTGGATGTGGGCAGCCAGGGTTAGGAGCCCGGATCTCATTCCAAGCCTTCTGGTTGACCAAGGACAAACACTCTTGAATAGCAGCACACAGGAAAGCAGGAGAGGCTGGGGCGGAGTCCTGGGTCCTGGGACACCTCCAGTGCTCTGGCCTTGCTGCCACTGTGAACGGCTCCTGACAGATGAGTTCTTAGAACCTTGCAGGCAGTGGTGCCAGAAGAATCTGTTGCTCAGGTATTTGGTCTGTGCTCCCCATGGCTGACACAGAGCTCCTAAGTCCCTGGGAATTTGCTGGGCAATAGCAGCCCCTTACTTTATTTTTAATTTTGAGGCAGGTCTCACTAAGTTGCTAAACTGGGCTCAAACTTGTGATCCTCCAGTCTCAGCCTCCCCAAGTGCTGGGATGACAGCTGAGCACCACTCAGCTCTTTGGGAGCATTTCTCCTTCCAACCAGATGACTCTTGGTGGCTTCTGGTGAGCTGCAGTATGATTAAAGGGCTGGACTTCCTGCCTGGCCCACATATGGAGGAAAGGGCTGGACATCTGATCGCTTGATCACCAGTGGCCAGTGACTCCACCTGGAGTGCCTGGGTAAGGACAAAACCTCCCCCAAACCCAGTGGTGTCCTCAAGCTTCCAGGTGTCGGAACACTCGCAGGTATCCGAGGGTGCCATCCTGGGCCACATGGAGGCGCTGTGGCCTCCCTGACCCCTGGACCTGCACACCTTTCCCTTCTGCCGGTCCATCCCTGCATGAATAATCAAGTGAGCTGCTCTGGCAAAGCCACTGAGTCCAGGGCAGGGCTGGAGGGAACCTGGTTCACAGCTGGTGGCTCAGAAGCATGGGACTGCTGCTACCCACACCCCAAGGCAATCCTGGGGACCTAAGGCTCCTTCTGGATGCCTAGGCTAGTGTCAGAGCCAAATGCAATTTGAGGCTCCAGCTGGCAAAGGGTGGAGGACTGGCCTTGGGACAGCAGAGTCCCTGCAGACGTTTTGGTGTTGAGAGGTGAGGTGTTCTGTGCTGAGTGAGGCTCAGGAGAGATTTATTTTTCACCAGACTCCTAGCAGGCTCTGTTCTTCATCCTGCCCTGAAGGACTGGTCCCCAGGAGGACAGCTTAGAGCCCCGCCCACCTGCTGGCTTCGTCCCGATCCTCCTCTCTCCGCACTGGCATCTGTTTACCGATCTGCTTCCCTTACACACTTTGCCAAGTGGTCTGTCTTCCTTCTTATTTGACCACCAGCAGGAAGGCTGGCACCAGGCACGGTGTAATAATTGGTCAATAAAACTCTACACATCCTTGGTAGCAGGAACAGAAGCATGACTAAGAGGAGCCGGGGAGAAATTAGCAGGGCAGGAGCCTTGGTGGAAAGGACACGCTTTGCCAAGCATGGAACAGCACAACCGAAATTTGGTCCACAATGAAAAAAACAAAATATCCAGGCAGCGCTGCCCGCCCGCGCACAGCGCCACCACGTGGCCACGCAAGAACAGGCTTCCAAAGGGTCGGGCTGGCCGGCCCAGAAAACCCCGGGTTTGGCCGCCTTTCCGAATTTTGGGGCTAGATTTCCAATCCAGTTTTAAAATAGTACATTATCTAAAATCTGAATAATATTTCCAAGCAATGTTATATTATGGTTGTAAGCGTCCCTGACCGGCCACGCGCTCCTAATTCCCGAATCGTGCTGGGAATGTTCGGGTTAGACTCAGCTGCAGGCAGCACATTTTCCTCGCTGTCCTGGGGAGCATTTCTGCCACACCCCACAGTCACCGTTCAGGAGCTCACGTGGCCCAGAGCGGGCTTTGCCTCGCTGGGGTCACTTTGTGGAGCTTGAAACAAAGCAAAGCAAGAGCTGCTGAGGTCTAGAAGTCACTCGCGGTGGGCGGGCACAGCCTCTACCCCCGGACCTTGGACAGGGGCTGCCTGAGCCTCTCAGCTACTGCGGTCAGTTCTGCCGCCCTGCAATTTCCTCCGCTGGCTGGCATGGCTGCGTCACAGTGGGACAGCCTGCCCCGAGTCCCCAGGCTGTCCCACCCAAGAGAAGTGGTGGCTCTGCGGACGCGCAGGCTCAGTGCTGCCACGGTGAAACAGGACCCCAGCTCCCGCCAGCTCCTGGAAGAGTCGCTGGACAAATTGGCAGCAGCTAGAATCCTTAATGACATGATCCAGGCATCTAGTCAACCTCAGTCTCTGGAGGAAGATTTGCATTGAAGGCTCAATGATTAGGATCAGAGCTGGCCAGCGTTCAGGCAAAGGCCTTAAGGGGAAGCTGGCTCGCCTGGAGTCTCCATCTCCATCCACAAGTCTGTTCTCTGGTTTCTCAATCACAAACCAAACCAAAATAAAAGCATCTATTTTCCATTAAGATATTTCTGAAAGCTGAAACTCCCTCAATGAAAGGAAGGAGGACTTTAAACCAAGCGGGTTATTGATTGGGAAGGTAGAGATGGTCGCTGTTTCTTGGGACAGGAAATGTTTCTCGGTGACTGAAAGTTGATGGCATTGGATAACCCAGGGAAGAGGGAGAGCGAGCACCTCTGCTGAGGACAGGTGTGCGTGACCTGGAGGACAAGGGCCGAGTGGGGCTTCAGGACGTGACCCTGGTTTTTATGTCAATCTGATGTCTTCTTCAATACTACACGAGTTCCAGCCTCATCATCTGCAAAATGGGTAGAACAATTGGAAGCCACTATGCTGTATCTTTTTACATCATGAAATGATTGGAAAGAAAAACTCCACCAGGTTATTTGTGCAATTTAGAATGTTTCAAAACTCTCAATGATAGGACAAAGGATTAATATGCATATACACAGCTCTTAAAGATAAATAATAAAAACAACAGTAGAAAAATGGACAGTACACCCGAATGAGCAATTAACAGCAGAAATGCAAGTGACTGTTACATTTAGGAAAACGTTTAGACTTACTAACAATTAAATAAATACTAACTAGAGTAAAAAATTTTTTTCCAGATAAAAACATAAGCATGGATAACATCTAACACAGGAGGGTGTGAGAACACAAACCCATTCACACACTGAATGTGTGGCTTGAGATAAGCTTTCCCAAAAGCAATTTAAAATTACATACCAAGTACTTAAACTTCTGGTCCTTTAGTTAGAGAATTCCATTTCCACAAATCTGTGGTTATGGAATGGAAGCCCAGGCACACAGACAAATACATAAGGATTAAAAGCCAGGTTTTGTGGAAAAGTGATGTCTGGACTGAAAAAGAGATCTCTTTCTTTATCTCTCCAAATTCTGTGGAATACCAGACCCCAGAAGTGGATGGAGAGGGACCCAGGGATGCAGAATGGATGAATGTCTCCTGGGATGGGTGACACTCTAGTGAGCAAGGCAGAGTACATGCTGCTTGGAAATTGTGCCAACTGTGGTCGAGTCTTTTCATCTCTATAGCAAATTTTTGTGGGGAAGAAAAGGGGCAGATCTTGCCAAGGGTGAAAACTTGTGCCTGGGTACAAATTAGACCCTGCTCATGCTGTTACGGTAAGCCCGTCATTTAAGAAATTGTAAACTAATACCTTGGAAGAATTAGTAGACTCTGCGAAGGGGTGGATTCCATTGGGGAAGAGGTCCTGGCAGAGGCTCTGAGGACATCAGAAATGGCTGAGCAAATTGATGTCTGCAGGCCATGTGGTTTGCTACAATTTGGTGGTTAAAGAGATTAGAACAGAGGCAGTTAGCTGTCCCACTGCTTGGTCTGGAAATGAGGAAAACATAATACATCTCTTTAGCCCTTATTTTTGTATTTTATAAACAATGCACTTGTACATGTAGAGTTGTGGATCTTTTGCTGCGCCGATAGCACGGCAGTGAAGTATGCACCAACACAAATCATTAGGATCACTAGAAAAAATCGGCAGGCTACAGTGATAGTAAAAGACGGCAAAAGGAGACAAGAAATCAGGCAAGAAAAGAATTTGAGCATTGTAATTAACACATTTATTTTAGCAGATGCATTGAATGAAAAGAGTAGGCTTTTATCTCCCAAATAAACACAGACTGCTTACAAAATGCGGTTATATGTAGGCTAAACTAAAACTTGATTATATACCTCCAAGCAAAAACTACACAGGCCATGTTATTTACCACAAATACATTAAATCTCGATAGGCTACAAATAAATAATAGAGCATAAATTCTAAGAATACTGGGGCATTCAGAAAGCATCTTTCAAATAGTTTTGAGCCAGAAGTTAAATCAATCTACTCCAAAGTATATTGGCAGATCACTAGAAGTTAATAACAACGAGAAAATTACAAATCAAGTCTATGAATTTAAAATTCCAAATACAGTGTTGTCAAGTCCAATGTAAAGTTTTTTGTTTGTTTATTTCAAGATAAAGTCTTGCTATGTAGTGCAGGCTGGCTTTGAAGGCAAAATGATCCTTCTGCCTCAGCGTCCAGAAGCCAGCTCAGAGTGGGAGAGTTTTGTAGTTTGCTTCATAGCTATGGAGATCTCTGTGAATTCCAAATGCTGCATTTAATTTCTTTCTTCTTCTCCTGATCATGCTTCTCAACAGCTTCTCAATTTTTAGTAATCTTGGGAGAGACCTAGATCTTGATTTTATTATTACCACACACTTTTACTGCTAGCTTTCACTGTCCTTTAACTGGTGGTATTGCTTTCGCTCTTTTGTGTTTATGTAATTTCTTGAGATTATTATTTTTTAATTTTTAGGAATCTTTTTCTTCCAACAGTAAAAATTTAAAAATTTTAGATTAGCTGGCATAAAGGCACACATCTGTGATGCTAGCAATAAAAGTGTGTAGCAAACTACAAAACTCTCACGCTCTGAGCTGGCTTCTGAGACTGGAGCTGACAGGACCTGTGCTCTCCGCAGGGCTTCACCCAGCAGAGGCGGAACCTGGCCCTTCTGGTCCATGAGACAGCTGCCATCCGAAAGCCAAGCCCTCTTTCCTTCACCCTGCAGGCTCTATCAGACTCAGGAAAACACTTTGCCCCACCCAGCCTTCCCCGAGACCCAGAGGTGCTTCCCCAGCCTCTCACACCACTCTGCCCATTTGGGGGCTGCCTGGACCTCAGCAGGACCAACGCCGGCCTGACCCAAGCGACACCCCACCCACGCTCTGCTGATCATTTTCCTGGAGTTTCCCTGGTGCCCCACATTCTCCAGAAATATTATGGAATTGTTAGCTTTAAATTAGAAATTGTATGAGCTAGATCCCTTCTTCCCTTTAAGGCTAGAATTAGCCATGTAATAGATTTGATATACTCCCTTACCCTGTAACTCCAGTACTTGGAGCCACCAAGGCTCTTGGGACCTGCACTCTGGTGGCCTTCAAAGGCTGAAGTGGTCTCTGCCTTTGGTTGAATCTCTTTGTATGTCCTCTGAACCCAAAGGCGTAGTGGGGAGGTGTGCGGAGCTTCCCGTTCAGGTCTGCCCTCTCTGGCTTCATGGCTCTCTGTGAGCTTCTGAGTCGGCAGAGACAGAGGCAAAGGCAAGAGGAGTTTTAATAAGTCAGGCTGCAGACAAGGCTCGCTTTTTCCTCCTGGAAAAGATACAGACTTCGATGGATATTTCCTTTTTCCTGCTAATGTCACAACATTGTACAAGATAGGATCAAGGCTCATGGTTTGTGCTAAAATTTTAAAAAGTTGAATACAATAAAATACACATCACTGTTAACCCTCTTCAGAATCTTGCCCCTTGCTTTGAACACGCTTCTCCCATTATTCTTGGCACTTTCCGAAGCAGTTCTGCAAGTCTTCTTTCGTGAGTGTCTTTATGAACTGAGATGAGGGACTGGAAAGTCACAAAGAATGGGAGAGTCATGAGAAGGACCCGGACTTGTCTGCAGCCAGCATAGAGCTGGGCAGAGCTGCGAGGGGTCTGAACCTTTGCTCTTTGTCTGGATCTGGTCTTCACTGATGTCTTTTGGGGAGCTGATCTTAGCAGCTAGATCTGAATTGAGCCACGGTCAAAGCAAGGTCAAAAGGCCTGAGTCTCTACCCAGCTCTGCAGACCCTGTAGCAGGGCTGCCTTGTGTGACACCTTCTAGGCCTTCCCAGGTCACCGGAAGACACCCCTTTCTGCCTGGGTGGACACTGGCTGTCCTTCATGGGGGCCCTCCTGGGAGGTCCTTTCTCTGATCACAGGTGAGAAAATACCAAATCCATGACAGCATTTGCATAATCTGTCCTTTGAGCTGCTGAATTGTCTTCTTCAAAAAATGCTACCATGCCTAAGTTCTTTATCCTTAACCTTTTGCAAAATGGAAGTGTTTTCAAAAATTCTGGAGCTGGTGTGAGATAAACTTGAAGAAAGGGCCACCCCAGAGGCTGGGCTCCCTACCAGGGTGGATTTGTGCTGGGTTCGATGGGTGGCTGTAAAAGAGCTTCCTGAGACTGCTCAATAAACAAGGCTGCAAACTGTCTATCACCCTCAGGACCGTCCCTGTCTGGAATACTCCACACTGCTCTCCAAGGCCCCAGTCCACTCAAAAACAGAATGGACAGTTAAATCAGCTGGAATTGGGGGTACAGAATGTCTCTGCACTTCATTTCTTGTCTCATCCTGTGCTGCAGTGCATAAAACCCAGGACGTTCGAAAGGACAACTCAGATAGATTCTAAAAGCAGACACCCCCCCCCCCTTTTTTTGTCTTTTTGAGTCAGGGTCTTGCTATGCAGTTCAGGCTGACCTTGAGCTCACTTTGTAGCTCAGGCTGGTCTCAAATTTGCAACAATCCTCCTGCCTCAGCCTCCCAAAGCAGATTCTGTTAAATCAACCTCTCAAAGTCATTTTTTAGATAGAGACATTTGAAAATGAAGTAGGTATCGGCCTTCAAGGAATCATTTATCATGCTAAGTGTTAATAGCATTGTAATTAGAAAGAAAATTTCTATAATTTTATTTTAAAAAAAAATACATGCCAAAAAAGGTAGGAATGCAGTGGTCTAATATCTAGACATTTCTTTAAGACAGAAAGAAAAGAGGAAAGAAGGTAACCAGATAAGTGTGGTGCAGTAATGTCTTGGTAGTCTGCATCTGAGTGGTGGGTGGAGGAGATGGCCACAGAGATGCATTTGTGATGTTTGATAGTTTTCATAATCAAAATAAGCAGGGATTTAGTATTGCTAAGCTGCAACAAGAAAACATCTATGTTTCAAGAAGAGACAGTCAGATGGACAATAACTCCAAGGAACAAGGACCCAGGGTCAACATTTGAGACATAAAAGGCCCATCGGTAGATAACAACCGGGAAGAAAATCTCCACCCTGACATAGATTCATTTCATGGAACAAAGGCAAGTCTTCTAACAGGGTGGTTTTCTATTCCCACAGACAGAATAAAAAGGATATGAAAGGACATGTCGGCTTTCAAAAAGTGTGACAGGGAAAGGGAGAATAAAGCACAAAATAAACGAAATGCCGTCATTGTTAGGCAAATTTAAAAGGAAGCAGGCACTACAGCAAGTTAAGCCAGCAGCATGGAAAGTAAAAACAAAGCGAAATATTTAAAACCTTGAAATGTTAAGGCACAGCAGAATGTGAACACAGGCAACACTTCTTTCCTTGTTGGATTTGATGCTGTCCAGTGCTGGCCCTGAGATGTGAGAGCTAAGCACTCCAGTTTGTCCCTGGAAGTTGACTTAGTACGTTTGAGGGCCGTTGAGCACTGTCTGTGGGCCTTGGAGTGCGCATGTCCCGACCTTGTAGATCTACTTGTAGGAAAATATTCTGCGGAAATGCTCACGTGCATGCCGCAGGGTCTGTGCACCGAGGCGCCCAGAGCAACTCTGTAAGAGTGAAACAGTAGCAGCCATTTAAACTTCAGGGCCCACCGGGAAATGACAATAAAACTCCTTATGTGTGTGGTGACTGTAACATAGTCATAGTGAATGATATCAGCCGCATGCGGTGTGATCAGAAAATACGGTGAATATTTGGATTGAAAATAAGCAAGTCCATTACAGTAAAAGGCTTTTACAAAAAGAAAGAGGACCAAGAATGGCCAGGAATTAGTTCTCACTTTAAACACACTCAGCCCAGCATCCTTGCCACTTCCCCACATGGTTCTGGAAGTTCTGTTTGGTGTCTTTCTGGCTGCTTCAATATCCTGAATCAATCAAAAATGTTTATAGCAGTTTCTCTCACACGGAAACATTACACGTGTCATCCACCTCACCCAGTGGATCCGGCACTGTGCGATTTCTGGTTCTTCTCCAAAGTCAAGATGGCCGTGACAGGTCGATGGTTTGAGTTGAGTTAGGACACTGAAAAAGCCAGAACAGCACAACTAAAGATGCTTGAGAGGGAAGTTCCGGAACTGCTTCAGGAAGTGGGGATGTGACAGGATGGGTGTGTTCAAAGGGAGGGGAGTTCACAGCACTGTGCTTCCCACTACAATACAGTTGCTAAAAATGTCAACATTTATTTTATTTTCTGTCACGCCATATATGTAGAAATGATGGGAGAGTTTCATTTTACATTGCTTGCCTTTTCACTAAAAAGCACTAGGAAGGTTGTCACGTGTGTCATTTTATTAAAGACAATGCAAAAATGCAAAAGCAATGAATGATTATGGAGAACAAAGGCTGGGAAAAGAGTCTCTGCCATGGGCTCAGGAGTCAAAGGTGTAACATAACTGATATAAATGGGAACAGAGCTCACTATATTCAAGGGAAAATAAACAGAAATCTTTCCAAAACATGCTGGTAGTAGACGTGAAGATGGAAAAGAAAATGTTTTTCTATCCAAAAAGACTCAGTTACTATGATTCACTCAACAAAACAATTAACTATTTCTTTCGTGTAGCATTCTCTGTTCTAAAAACTGGAGGTGAGCAGCCAGGAGACATTTGGGGGAGAACCAGTAACCAAACACACAAGAAAAAAGCATGCATGATATAGAGAACTAAAATATAGAACTGGACAGAAAGAATGACATTTCTCTCAATTTTTGTCTTTATCAGTCCATTTTGCAGCACACAAAATCACAACCCTGGTGGAGATTTGGTGCACGTCCATTACACATTTACTTCCTGCTTTCATCCCTTTCTCGTCCTCTCTCCCTGATCTTCCATTTCTTGGTCCTCTCTCTTTTTTGTAAAAGTGCTAGCTCCCGTTTATTTTGCTCTTTATTTAGATTTTGGGTTTCTAAGAAAAGAAACCATGTGACATTTAGGCCTGTATGTATCTGGTTTATTTCACTTAACATTATGGTCACTAGGTACATATATTTTCCTTCAAATGACTCAGTTTATCTCTCTTTCTGCCAGAATAGTACCTTACTGTGTGTAAACGCTACGTTTTCTTTATGGATCCATCTGTGGATGGACATGTAGGCTGCTTCCAAAATTTAGCTATTGTGAGCTGTGCTGCTATAAACATGGGCGTGCGTGTATCATTGTAAAATGAGGTCTTTAACTACTGGTAATATACCTAAGAAGGAAATACCTGGGCCAAATGGAATTTCTATTTCTAGTTTTTTGAGCAATTTCCATAGTTTATATTCCCACCAACAATAGAAAAGTGTCGACTGTTCTCTGTAACTTCACCAGCATTTGTTATTATTTGATTTTTTGATGATGGTCATTCTTTCTAAAGTAGGATGGAATCTTGTGTAACTAAAATATACCATTAAAATTAACTTTTTTTTTTTTTTTTTTTTTTTTTTTTTTTTTTTTTTAGTACTCAGAGTAGTACTTTTATTTCCTATGGTATTAAACAAAAGCCAAGAAAATATCAAGTTAGTTTAAAAGGCAAATCTTACTCCTGAACGAAAAAATACAAACTGGTACTTTTATAATAGATCATTGTATTTTACATAATATGAACAAAATCACTAATGTATCTATATGCTTGGTTTCCTTAAACTACAATGAACCACAGAATAAAAGAAAATGGGTTTATTTGGGGGGAGCAAATAAACATTTTGGGGAAAAACACATAGCATGCTTTGTATTTTTTAAATTGTCTATGCATCGGCACTGACATGTAAAGTTTTAATAGCCACCACCTCCTCTTCCTTGTCCAAAATAGCCGCCTCCAAAGCCTCCTCTGCCACCTCCTCGCTGGAATCCCCCAGACCCTCTGTAGCCTCCTCCACCATGTCCTCTGAAATCTCCCCCACCGGGTCCTCTGTAGTCTCCCCCACCGGGTCCTCTGTAGTCTCCCCCACCGGGTCCTCTGTAGTCTCCCCCACCCGGTCCTCTGTAGTCTCCCCCACCGGGTCCTCTGTAGTCTCCCCCACCGGGTCCTCTGTAGTCTCCCCCACCGGGTCCTCTGAAGTCTCCCCCATTGGGTCCACGGAAGTCTCCCCCATTGGGTCCTCGGAAGTCTCCCCCATTGGGTCCCCGGAAGTCTCCCCCATTGGGTCCCCGGAAGTCTCCTCCATTGGGTCCTCGGAAGTCTCCTCCACTAGGTCCCCTGTAGTCTCCACTAGATCCCCTGTAGTCTCCACCAAAGTTGCCTCTATAACCCCCCCGGAAACCTCTATAGCCTCCACCATATCCTCTTCGATAGGAATTGGAGCCCCCTCCATATCCTCCACCGCCATATCCTCCACCGCCATATCCTCCACTACCATAACCTCCACCACCACCACCATAGCCTCCAGTGCCATAGCCTCCACCACCATATCCAGAACCCCTTCTATATCCACTTCCATTATCATATCGAGCCATCTTGGGAGGACGTGGACCATCTCCATACCGTGCAGCACCAATCATAAGGCTTATACCAGCTGCTGAGGGCCGAGAGATTTGTCGGATCATGTTCAACATATGTTCATTTACAGGGTCCAATTGACTGATGATGTTAGGTTGTTTGGTTACTTCAACAACCAGAGCTTCCATGGCTGCCCGGAGGGCAGTAATACAGGCAGCTGCAGCATGAGAAATTTGCAGTCTGATCCAGTCATCTACAAACACAATCTGTCCATCAGACTGGACTTTCTTGGAGGCAAACAGAAGCAACTGCAAGGGAGTAACTAAGGTCATGCCTTTAGCAGAGATGGCTCGGGTTCGAATCTTTTCACCAAATACAAAGAAGGGAGAAGGGTACTTCATGTCTTGGCTGCTAAATGGACAATTAACAGATGACTTATGGATAAGTGCGTTACGCCCTTCAGTGGTAAGAATTTTTCTCTTTTCCTTATGATAGCACACATTGGGGTATACACCAAAAGCCAAGAGAGAGATAACAACATCCAAATTATTATCTGGTCCAGTGTTAGTAAACACTTGTGTCAACAAACACTCTTCTGGAAAACCAGAATTAAGCAAAATTTCTTTAAGTTGAACTTTGGCCTCCCAAGTCATTCTTAATGTAGCCATATTGAGTCTTTTGTGTTCACAAAAACGTATCTCTGCTTCTTCTCCACCCATTCTAGCATCATCCCAGGCTTGAAATACTGACAAAAGTGCCACATGGTCAGAAAATCTGTTTCCTGCAAAATTTCGATGGATATAGCCCAGTCTCTTCCCTTCACTGATGAAAGGCTCTGGAAAGCAGGTAGCAGCAGCAATGGTACAGACAGCATCTCCCACATAGAAAATACATCCCATTATCATCATTTTTCCAAAACGGGGCTCAATGGGGAGTTTAGCCAGGATTCGTCCTAGAGGAGTCAATTCATCATTGATATCTAATGCATCAAGCTCTCTAAGAGTATGCTCTGCTTCAATCACAGCATCCAAAGGTGGAGGTTCAATTGCTTTGGCCAAGAACTGGCCAATTCCTCCCAGACGCAGAAGTTTTATGCTCAAAGCAATTTCATGCAATGGTGTTCGAAACATCTCTGGTGTCATATGGGTTTCGAGTCTCTCAAAACGGGCTCGGCTACAGAGGTGAAAGCAAAATCCAGGCCGCACACGACCAGCTCGGCCTTTACGCTGTTCAAGGTTTGTTTTGGATGCCCAGACTGTAGCATAGTTGGTCATGTTGTTGTGAGCCGTAAATAGTTTCACTTTTTGTTTGCAAGAGTCAATGACATAAACAACATCATTTATGGTAATGCTCGTTTCAGCAATATTTGTGGACAAAATAACCTTGGTTACTCCAACTGGTACTGGATCAAACACTTTGCGCTGTTCTTCTCGTGGAATCTGAGAATGCAGAGGTAGAATCTGATACCTATGGCTTCCAAAATGTGGATTCATTTCCAAATGCTTCTGCATAGTACAGATCAAGTTCCAGCCAGGCAAAAAAGCCAACACAGCTCCAGGAACATTAAGGGTTTCAATGTACTTAAGAAGAGCTTCAATGAGTTCAAAAGGAGTTTCCTTTTCATTCAACTGAGACATGCTCAACTTTGTTTCTGGACCATATTCATCACCACAGATCAAGTTGCAATTCGCATCATCATCCTCACCACTATCCTCTTCCTTATCCTTCTTTTTCTTGTCCTTTGGTGGAGGAACAAACTGGGTCATCTGAATACAGTCTTCCAAAAAATACTCTTGAACTGGGAAAGTTCTCCCATAAACTTCAATGATAGGGCAATTGAAGAAATATTCACAAAACATACTGGTGTCAATAGTAGCAGACATAAGTACAATGCGAACTTCAGGATAAGCCAGAACCACATCACGCAAGACCACCAAAAGAAAGTCAGTATTAATGTCTCTTTCGTGTATTTCATCAACAATTACATGACTGATTCCTCGAATGCCTGCTTCTAATTTTCTCAATAGAACACCTACAGTACAAAACATTATGCTGGCATGAGGACGGGGAAGTATAGACTCAAATCGAACACTGTAGCCACAGCTTTTTCCAGGCTCCTCTCCTCTTTCATACGCAACTCGCTCTGCCACAGAGACTGCACTGATCCTCCTAGGCTGAGTTACTACAATATTACACTCTGCTGCTCGATCATTCTGGATAAAGTCATCCAGGATAAACTGTGGAACCTGTGTGGTTTTACCACATCCAGTAGCCCCTCGGATAATAACAACTGAATTTTGATTAATTGCTTCCAGGATTTCACTTTCAAATTTCTTCACAGGTAGAGACTCTCTCTCCTGTAAGACTGCTTGCAAATCTTGATCATGTTCTAGCTGGCACATTAATTCATTCTTAAGATCCATACTTATTTGTTCTGGAGTAGCATAAGCCAGGGGCCCCTCATCAATGTTACAACTAGTCCAAGGATTCCAGTTGGATTGTGGAGGTGACCAAGGAACCACACCTATTTGGTTTTGTCGTTGAGATGGTTCAAAGTGAGCCAGTTTCCCAGTGTTGAATAGAACTGGCATAGAAGGATCAATAGGTGGAGGCACAATTTCAAGATTTAGCTCTTGAATCACATTTATCAACTGATGCTCTAAATCAGGAGAAATGTTAACTCTGTAAGGCTCCACTCTCTCTCCTTCTTTCTTCTTTGTAAGTCCAGAATAAGCTTCAATTACTTCAAGATGATAGAGCTGTCTGACAAGTGACAGAGCACAGGACTGTGCTGCCAACTTTTTATTTGATCCATGTTCACGTGCAAAAATCCTTCTGCCCAGTTGCTTGATATAAATGGTCATTTCGGCAATAAAGCTCCTGTTGTGATCAGGACCCACTTGGGTGTACTTATATTCCCCTTGGATCTTTTCCTTTTGGAAATATTGGTTCAGGCGAGCCTTAGCGTTTTCTAAAGTCCAGTTTCCATGAAGCCCAGCATTTAAATCCACTTCTTCTGATTCTAGAGTCGCTTCTACTTCTTGTTCCTCCTTTCTTGAGTAGTAGTCCTTCATATTGGTTCCCCGGCCTTCTCCGTCTGGGTCCTCCTTTTTTGGGAAGAAGTCCTTCACATCGGTACCCAGTTCCCAGGTGGATCCAGAAGCAGCACCAAAGCCAGATGCTCCAGCTCCAGAATCATTTTCTGCCTTGAGAGCCAGATGTGGTGGAAGAGGTCCTCCCATGGTGGTTGGTAAACTTTCACTGTTTTTTCCAGCATCAGTAGTAGCAGTGTCAGTAGCTTCAGTAACTGGAGGTGGGGGAGGTGCAATCCCAACAGTTGGAACTTCTTCACTCTTTACTTCATTTATTCGAACCAAATAGTTAACAAAGTCTCTGGCAGCATTGCTCTGTGCATCTTTTTTATTAGTAGAATTGCCCATGCCAGTATAATTAAACCCTTCTACACGAACCTCACACATGAACTTCTGACGGTTTTTGTTCCCTACTGCTCTAAATTCATAGGCTGGAGTCATCTTCCTTTTGCCACACCAGGCATACAGAAAATTTTTAATGTCACCCATGATTCACGAGTTTTCTTCAGACCCGGCCCCTGCTTCCCGGTGCCTGACAGTACAGCCCTCTCGCGACCGTCCGTCCGTAGCTCTGGCCTTCCACAGAGAAACTGCCAAAATTAACTTTTAAAAAAGGTGGGATCTCAATGCTGTTTCAATTTACATTTCTTTAGTAGCCACAGATATTGAACATTTTTTCGTGTACTTATTAACCATTTGTACTTCTTCATCTGAGAAGTGTCTGTTCATTTCAGTTTTTCTTTTTTGATTTGTCTTTTATTTTGGGGCAACTAATTATTTTGAACTTTTCATGTATCTAGATACTATTTATACCCAAAGAAAAACAAGTAAAATTTTCCCATTCTGGACAGAAAATATTTAACTTTATTATAATAATGACTAAGAAAGTTTTAAGTCTTTCAGTGTTAAATCGGATAAGGATTTGAGACTGAGTAAGTTATGGTTGAAAAGAATTATGGATAAAAGTCTCAAACCAATAACAATAAATTATTAGAGAAATATACATACTGATGACTCACCAAAAAAACGGTAAAGATCCCAAATAAGAAGTTCTGGGAGAAAAAATGCACTGAAAGAGATGGGCAGTGCTTAAAAATATTTTCCAAGTTAATTTAGTGCAAAATGAAAAAAAGTAGGCAAAACCCAGTAAGAAAAGACTTGCATAGACACTTGGGTCACACTGAATCCCTTCAAATGTCCAAGTGCAAATGTCCAGTAAACATGAAAAATGGGCTTGAGAACAGGAGTCACCCAGAAAGCCAGAATTAAGCCTGGGTGCTATGTGACTGTACTCTGTCCCTTCCTCCCTTTAGTTTCTGTCCCCCAAGCTTGGGGATAAAAGAGAGTAAAGAGGAGCATTTCCTTGGTCCTCACTTTTATTTTGGGGTCACTCTGTTTTATTTTTGCTTTGCTCCTAACTGATCTCAGAGTAAGTCATCTCTCAGTGTGGCATCTTCTGAACCGTTCACAGACCTTTAGCCAATACTGCTTGGCTGGTGCTTCCTTATCGGAAAGCTGGCGGGTTCCTCCCAGTCCACCTTCCGACTGGATGTTGTAACAATTCACAGTGATCCTGGGGGAAAAATAGGTCCTCTGAGCAGAATTTCATCATAAACTTGCCAAGAGGAAAGCTATGCTCCGGATGTGACAGATACAGACTGCCTAGATTATTGGATCAAGGCACTTATTAGATGGGATCAAAATGTAATTTATCCCCTGCTGCAAAATCTAAGTACAAAATCTGCAAAGGAACGTCATCCAGTTCCACTTCATCTTACTCCAATGACTGTCCCTCTGTGACCCATGATCTAATCATAAAGGGAGACTCAGAAATTCTATATAAAAACCAATCCAGTTGCTTCTGGATTAAAAGCAAATCATGAGAGAAGGTTCCTGGTGAGGGTTCCTGACAGCCTCTGTTGTGGGTGAGAGAGGACAGGGCACTGGTGCTGCAGTGCACCCAGCCTGTGAGAGGCACCCTGCACTGGGAAGTGCAGGTCAGCCAGCCACAGGCAATGCACAGGCTCAGCTGAGTGGAAACAGGACTTCCAGCCAGGTCTGAGCTGAGTTGCTCCAAACTCTACTGGGCAGAAAGCACAGCCACATCCATGGTGCCTGTGGATGACAAAGGGTGGCCACAAATACCACCGGAATTTGTCTCCACCTCCTTGTCTTCCTCCTCACTGCAGTTCTGGGTGAGGCCACAAAGGAATCCCTTCTCACAGCCCTCTGGGAAATTCTGTCTCTCTCTTTTCATTTCTGCAGTAGCACTGGGCCCAGGCGTCCAGGGAAAATACTTTCAGGTTTCTACTTTCTGAGAATAACATAGCAGTCTCAGGACACCCAAGCTGTGGGCACCATTCCTGCCTTTGTGCCAGGGCCTTTGTGCCATCTCTTTTGGCCCGTGGTGGGTGGGAAAACGCCTCCAGCTGGTGGAGCTAAAAAACCCGGATCCCAGCCAAGACTCGTTGACTTGCTTTGAGAATTCTTCAAAAGTAAGTTTCTCATGATTAGCAATTTAATGAGTTTGTTTATTTACTCTGGGTCTTTATGGGAGGTGCATATGCCTTTCCTCAAAAGCACATGTGGGTCTGTAGTATCAACATATGAGGGTTTATAATTTGCTTTTTGTCCTGCAAGAATAATTTGGTGGCTAGCATGAGAGGTGGTAGCAGCCACCATTTGCAAGCTGTCCTTGGTCTGCAGGATGGAGCAGGCCCTCCTCTGAGGAGTGTCCGAGAACCTATGACCAGCCAGAGCAGTGTGTGCTTCTTGGGAAAAAAGAAAGCCTTAGAAATTCCCAAGGCCGAGATGTCACATCTGCTTGGCATTCTGCTGTTTCCACTGGGATTCCCGGGACTATGTGGGCTTCTTGAAACAGCAGTGTGGAAAGATGCATTGTAGGCCGGGGCAGCAGGCTGGGTTTTTGAAACAGCCCTGGGGAGGAAGCTGTGAGGGGTGTTTAATGGGTCTCTAGAGCTGCTGCTCTACGAATGCTCTCCCCACCCAGCTGCAGCCATGAAGAGATCATTCGGCCACCCTCCCTCCCTCACTGAACTCTTTGGGTGCTGTGTGTTTCTGACCTGGTTTCATCTTCCCAATCAATGTTGGGTGTTGGATGGACCCTTGCTGAACAGAGACACATGGTCTCAGACCAGAACTCTCTCCCGTGCCACCCTCGGAGTGAAAATGCTCTTGGTCCATATCCTGCCCTGTGTTCTGATAGGCTCTGTGACACCCAGGTTTGCCTGTAAAAGGAGAAGGGGTAATTATACGCTTCTGTTCCTTGTGCATAGAACCAAAATGTGTTTCATTTTGGCTTTGTTATAAAGGGACCTGAGGGTCCACATGCGGGGATGGCCCCTCAAAGAAGAAAATGTGCGATGGTTAATCTTGAAGGTTAACTAGGATAGGACCATGCATCCAGTCTCTGGCTCCTTCTTTTCTGACGCTATCCCTGTTTATCTGCTTCCTGACTGTGTGAGCTGGGCAGCTTTACCTCATCAGGACCTTCCACCACGCTGTTTCTGCTTTGGAGTCAGTTGACCATGGGCTGAACCCTCTGCAACCATGAGCCAAAATAAACCTTTCCTCTTTTAAATTATGAAGGTCAGGTATATTGCCTTCACAACAGAAACCTGAAGGAAAATATGTCTATGCATTTTGCCCTGCCTGGACTGACTGACAAGCTCTCATGCTAGAAAGACTTTTTTTCAGTGGAATTATCTTTGAAAACATTTGGAATGTGGATGACATCTCAGAAAGTATGTTTTCCATTGAAGAAGCTGTATATTTTGGTGGTCTGTGGACATCAATTCATGAGGAAGGAGGGATTCTTGGGGGATCCACCTATCTATAAACTGGTCTGTGGGGTCCTGGGCTATAACCTGGAAAATTAGGATTAGGATATCAAGCTGTAGCTGGTGTATTAACAGATGTCTGATGTTCTGATAGGAGTGAGTGATATATTGTTAGAGAAACAGGAAAATAAAGGATTGCAGAGAGATAGGAGGTTTTCCAAAATATATATGTGGTGTAAGACTCATGTAGAAAATATAAAGAACTCCTACATACAGTTAAAGAAAAGAAAAAAACCAAGATAAGATGGGCAGAAGATGTCACTTGGTATTTCACTAGAGAGGTCATCAAAATGGCCTCCCAGGGACCACTCTTTAGTCACCAGGGAAACGCAGCATAAATCCACAAGCAGTGTCCATCACAAATCCACACAGTGGCTGCCACAAAACATACAGCACCACGCTCAGAGAGGATTTAGAGCTGCCAAACCCCTCGCATATGGCTGACAGGAGTGTGAAAGGGAATCCAAAGTGCACACACCCTGTCACGGCCCCTTACCCAGCAGCCCACTCTTGGTAGGCGACCAATGGAAATGCACATGAATCTTCCCCAAACAACATTCCAAGCAGCCGTCACAAAATAAACTCAACTCAAGCCAAAAGCCCACCCAGAGAAGAAAAGGTAAATGGGGTAGCGTGGCATCTCCCATAGCAACGGAAATGGACAAATTGGAAGTCTCCACGCAACTCTAGAAATGAATCCTGCAGGTTCAGTATGAAAGGACAGACACAAAAAACCAAAGTTATAAGCTGAGTGATCTTGTTTACGAGGTGTTGAAAAGCAAACAAAGCCAGTCTTTGGTTTGCAAAGTCTGAATAGTGCTAAGAGAGGGTCATTAATGGAAAGGGACGGGAGGAGAGGGAGCTACCTGTGCTGGGGTTGTCTGTTTCCTGACCCTAGAGACACTCTTTTGGTGATCTATGTGGTAGTTGATTATTTATGGAAATCCACTCATCTGACTGCTTATTATGAGCACGTCTATCTGCATGGTCATTATTCTGTAGTGAAGCTTGTCAAAAGATTTTATTAATAAATACATAAAACAACAATGGCAAAAGAATTAAGAGCAGCCTGCTGGAATTTAGCCTACTAATTATTCCTAAGCCTTAAATCTCCTGTGAGTTAAAAGCCTGCTGAGCGATAAGACAGCAGTAAGTTTTGGAGTCAATGAAAGGGATTCTGTGGTCCTGTGAGGTGCATGAGAGGTGAGAATACACCACAGAATCCGGTCAGGAGTCAGGGCCTACTGGGCTTCTTGTTGGCCCCTCTCCCATGTGCTGGCTCACGTGGAGGAGGAGGGTTGGGGTCTGCAGAGCAGGAAGCTCAGGGTGTCCCCCATCTTGGGAACAGATGGGGATGGAGGTCTTGACCTGCATCTACACCTCCTGTGATTAATGTGCCAGAGGGGAGTTGAGATCACACTGTGGCCTGTCCTCCTTCCACTTAGAGACAAGTGACCTGAGAAAGAGTCTCTCCCAGGCCATCCCTGCATGGAGTGGCCAGTAGGGCCATTTTCAGCATTCTGGCCACCTGGTAGGATCATCATTCCCTGTCACATGCAAGGTTAGTGTGGCTGGTGATAGTCTTGGGCTGGTATTGTGGTCTGTGTGCGAACTCTGGGCAGAAGCGCTTGAGAGGTGTCTATGTGTTACTGTGTAACTAGCGACGTCCCAACAGTGGAGCCCAAGTGACAGCAAAGTGGAGAAAAACATCTGCCCAGACAGTGATGGCACATGGAATAATCCAGACGCAGCCATCATTTAAGCCCCTGGGATTTTTACACCTGTTTATTACTACTGCAGAACCCAACCCACGATGACCAGTACATGACTGACTCCCCACAACAAAAATGTGAGAAAGGAAGACTCATGTTCACCTTGTACTTTATGCTCTCAGTGACTTGGGCTTATGAGTCTGGCTCGGGTTCTCCAGAGCTTTGCGGCTGGAGCCTTCTGGAGAGAAGAGCCATCCATCAGAGGCTTCCCAGCCAGCCCTCCTGTGTGTGTCCTCCCAATGTACAATTCAGCCTCTTCCCAAAGACAGCTTTAAAAAAGAGCTGAACAGTGTTTTAATCAAATCTTCCTGTGACACACTGTGCCCGAGGTGGCAGTGTGTGCCGCTCCAGGACCTGTGTTCCATTGCGTCCAGCTAGATGTCCAGAGCTGTCCCCAGAGGCTCTGCCAGTGTGACCCCAGGACTCTTCCAGAGCTGCATCGAGATGCTCCAAAAACACAAGGAGAGCAACATTTCCAAGGCCTTCTCCCAGTGAGAAAGCGGACAGGTAAGATCTAAAGGAAAGCTCTTCTTGGTGTCACTTGGCCAAGGTTGTCGGAGTCCTGTGTCTGTAAGCTCAGGGACAGCTCTGTGCTGTTTTAGACAAATCTCCTGCTGGGAAAGTGGCAAGTTAGACTAAGGAGCACAGGACTCTCCCCCCGTCTGCAGTGCATTATACACCCAGTGCTTTCCACGAAACTCGGTGCTGCCTGGAGGAGGGCATGGAGGAAAATCTGCCTCCTGTGATTGTTGCTTTGTGGTGGGACTTGTTTTGCTGACCAGTGGACATCTGCAGATGAGGTGCCAGTGGGGGTCTCATGTGTGCCTGCAGGCTTTGACTTGGCTCCCCCAGGAGGGACTTGCTCCACCAAGGGGCTGTTCCCAGGAGCAGGAGATCCTGGGAGCAGCACTGAGCCACCCCTACCACCTGGAGCCCAGCAGAGACCCAGTCGGCATGAGATCTTGGGAGCAGAAAGTTAAAGCCGAAGTTCTGGGCCTGTTTGTTAAGTATAATTATAGCAACAGCTGTCTAACACAAAGGATAAAAGTGAAACAGATGTTTGTACTACAGAGAAGGGACATCTGAAATAAACTCATTTCCTTGCAAAATTTGGGAAATTAGGGTGACACACCAATCACCAGATCTTAGATTTGGATTTTTTTTTGCACTTTTTTTTCACTTCTCTTTGAGCCCATTCTTCTGGAACCTGGACGCTGCACTGAGGGGCTGGTTGGTGGCACGGTGGGCCACACAGTTCTTATATGACCTCCTGCAGCAGAACTGCTCCAGAGGTGACTCTGCCTCTCATTCTTAGCACTGACATGATAGGAGAATCGCTCTTAGTCCAGTTCTGGGTAGCAGCTTTTGCTGCTGGTGTTGGAGTCCCTGCTGGCCGGTGGGCACCACACCTCAGCCACCTGCTCTTCCCTCTTCCCTCTGCTCAGCATCCACTGCAGAGCCTGAGGGCCAGGGCACACGTGGCTGGGCTGGAGCTATTCCCCTCTATGTGTCCATCACACTCTGAGTGTCCTACCTGTGGCCCTGGCCCTGACATGTCTGTGTCACCCCTGCCCCTGCTGGATGCTCTGGAAGTGTGTTTTGGGCTGGGATTATTTCAGTGCTTAGATTTACATTAATGTCATTGGATTCATGTTTCCATTTCCCTCTCCAGGTCTCTGCAAGGCCCTCTCTTCTCACTAACAAAATCCACATCTCCTGGGTAAAGATGTGCCTTGATTTTGAAAATCCTGAATCACAATCAATATATTTCTGAAGCTCAGAGTGAGTACAGAAAAGCAGCATAACTGCTGGATGAGTCGCCCTCAACCTCAGTGAAGGTCACAGAAAATGAAGAGGAAAGCACTCAAATCTCGCCTAATATAAATCACCTGCCCCTGCTTGGAAACTGGAGGGAACTAAGTACAGCACCCGTGCTGTGCTGACAGCCAGTGAAGGTCAGAGTTCTGGTTGGCAGAGCACAGACTCTGCTCTGCTCTTCCAGCCCCTGCGGGACGGTTGCACTTTCATAGATCAGGTCATGAGACCTGGGTGGATTTCTTGTTCAGGTCTTTCCCTGTTACTGGCCAGACATAAAGCACCCAGAGCAGCCGGGCTCAGTGCCTCGGCCCCACCTTAACCTATATTAGCTACCTTTGCATTTCTGGGACAAAATACTTGGCACTTTCAACTTAAAGGAGATAAGTTTACTTTGGCTCACAGTTTCAGAGGATTCAGTTCATGGTCAGCTGTCTCCAAGGCAGAAGACGTGGCAAGGCTTGGGTGGAGGAAAGTGCTCAGAAAGCAGAGTGAAGAAATAAGAACCATTTTGCCAGGTGACAGCCTAGTGGTCACCTCTTCCCTTCAGGCCCTACCTCCTCACAGCATATGCAGTGGCCCCATGACCCAGTCACTTTTCAACAACCCCACCTCTAACTTAAGGCTTTTAGATCTAAGCCCTAACAGAGTCTTGCTTCTTCCTTCCCACAAATCAATTCCTGCAACCATGTATCTGTTGCTCCCGGCCATTTCTCCAGGTTCACTCACGTCCAAATCCGGAGCCAGTAGGAGGCCAGACACGGGATTCAGGACAGGATGTAACAGTTAGTCTTTCTACCTCTGAAGCTGCGCTAGAGACTTGAAGTTGGCTCCTGGAGCCATGCTATGCGTACCGACTTTGTGGCCTCTATCTGAGCTCCGGACCTTGCATAGGAAGGGCTGGGTACCTCTGAGCAGGTTGCTGACCAGGCCTGAAAGGGCAAGAGTGGGCTGAAGACATAGAAACAGGAACTCTGCTGAAGATGCCCTTGCAGAAAGGAGAGAACAAGAAGGGAGAAACTGACAAATTATTAAAATCTGTGTAAAGAACTATAAAAGATAACCTTTTGTTGGAGAAAATATTTTTGACACCAGCAAAAAGCAAGCATCTGTTTTTTTTTTTTTTTTTTTTTTTTTTATTTAAGAGGAAAAAGAGAAAAACACAAAACAAACCAAAGCGGCGTAAGGGTACACGCAATACAGAACTACAAAACAAAACAAAACAAAACAAAAAACCATAACAGTAAGAAATTACCTGCTAGTAGATTACACACTATTTTCTTGAAAATAGTTCCTCAAATCACAGTATCAAAGAACACAAGGTGGACGTTCAAACAGGGAGACTGCAAACAGCTGTGTTCAATGTTCCAAAAACATTGATAAAGTCAGCTATTTAACACCCCCAAACACACTTGCTGTTATATCCGTTAGAGCTCCTTTTTTTTTTTTTCCCTCTCTTTTTTACAACAAAATTTACACATCTTGGATTTTATTACTCCTTAGTGCTTATTACTTCCTTTGGGGGGGGGAAGAATACAGTCAAATATGGCAAAACAAAGCTGTCAGTCAATACCAAGGATAGACGTAGCACATGGTGTAGAACAGAGTACAAGTTTATCAACAATGGTTATCAACGTTGTCCCTTGTTTCCTTAAAAAGAATTGTCTATCTTATTAGATATTATAAAGTTGGACAAAACAGTAGAGAACAAGACCAATAAAACTTAGGCATTGTAAACATTACAGGACTTCCAAAGAAGACAATAGTCAAACCAGAATGGGTATCTTAGTGAATCTTATTGTCTTCAAAGTAGTTGCCTATGTCTTCAAACTTGATACTATCATATAGAATGGAACAGAGTCTAATCAGTCAAAACAAGATCGTGGGAGTACTACAGGACTTCAAAACAAGTTAATAGGAAATCGAAAAGAGTTACTATTTATATATCCTAATTTTTTTGAATTTTTTCTTTAATTAAGACAAACATAAGAAATGACTAAATAATTTTTTTTGAAACAATAAGGGGGAGATTGAGATAAAACAGGACATAACAATATAACAATAGAGGTCACAGCATGACTGTTTCAACAACCTAGTACTTCACCACCTTATAACCTGACTTAATAGTAGTTACCATAGTGTCTTTTTCCTTGAAATATTTGGGTAAAACTTCATATACTCTAGCTTCAAATATTTTCATATCAAGAAGCCCAGAATAAAGCCTTTCTAATTAATGAGTGAAAACTTTATAAGGCTGCAAGCATCTGTTTGATCTTCTTTTTCAGAGAACTGTAGTTTCTGTTATAGAAGTCCTTCCCTTTCTTGGCTAGAAACCTAAAGTTTAAAGAATTAAAAGGTAAAAATAGATGACAAGAAATGGAGATAGATCTATTGCAAGTGGAAGAAGATCCAGTGATGGAAGAAGGGGGAAGAAAGGGAAGAGAATAAAAGGAATGAGGATTGGGAAGTATGTGTGCCTGCCCTCTCAGATGAATGTGAGCACCCCATAATAATATAAATACCTCCACAAATCAGTCAGAGGCACTAGTACACTTGTACGTGAGTGGGCAAAGCCCATGAAGAATTCTGTGGCAACTATGGAAATGCATCAGCATTTCCCTTCCAGCTGGGAGAATAACATGGTGAAAGCTGTCATCACATTCACCATGAGCAAGCGTCCCCAGTGGTGACCAAGGATGGCAGGGATACTGAGGCAGACCCTCCCTGTACATGAAGATCCTGCCGGTGGGAAGCAAGGGCCCAGTGTCTTCCTGGATTCCCCTGCAGCTGGAAGCATTTCCTCCAGTTCTTGTTTCCCGCTGCACTGAGTTAGCTCTGCTCTCAGGACAGCATGAGGCGGTCCCTCTCTGACTGTCTCACTGAGCCAAGCCTAAGAGGTACCTCGCAAGGTCAGTTCTGTCTTGGAATCTGCCTCTTGCAAAACAGATTCACGCTGTTTTTGTAAAATTACTACTGACGGAACACCATTGAGAAAAACAATGCCTCGCCTCTTCATGCTTGAAAATCCCACTCATGCTGCAACTGATACTATGAAGGAAAGCCCCATGGTGTACTAGTCTTTCTTTAAGCCCAAATATGCCATGCTGGTCTTTTGCAAGGAGGTAAAAATGTTTGTATTTGCTGGGCACAGCACAAAATGGCTCAGATGGTGTGAAATAAAATAGGCACTACATGCCAAGACTATTTTGACCCAGGAATTTTGCTTTGAAGGAACTCTCCTGACGAATATAAATACTTATAAATAGGCACACGAATGTTTAACATTCTTTTATTAGTCATGAAGAAAACAAGCAGTCATTGAATGTCTGTTGGCAATGCCAAAGAAACTGGCTGTTTTCTAATGCCAAGTGTGGCCTTCCTAGAGCCACACTGCAGCCTTTTGGAAAGGGCTGAACTGTGACAGCCAGGAGAAGCACAGCCACAATCTCGCTAGGTGGGTCAACTTGACATTTGGCTCATAGGTACAGCTGTGTCTCAGGCTCTGCTTCTAAGAGAAGCCTGTGCTCCTTCTGGACCACCCCAGACAAGTACTGAGCTCCAAGGGGACTAAATCCTGGCAGAGAGTCCTCTTTGTATCTGGCAAGAGCTGTACCATGATCTCTGGGCTCCCTGTCCAACCCCACCTCTCTCTCATCTGTTCCAGGCACCATCACCCATAAGCCCCTTTGTCTCTAATTTCGTCTTAGCAAACACCTCTCCAAGGACCTAGCTGACACACGGAGAAAACTGGATTTGGCAATAAAAGAAAAAATGCAGTCCCCATGCCTCTAATCCCAGTAGTCTGGGAGCTAAAGCAAGAGGATCACAGCCTGGCAATCAATGACTGTCTTTGTGACTTTCTGGTCATTGGGACAAAGTGCCCAATACACAGATTTAAAGGAGAAGAGGTCCATTTTGGCTCATTGGAGGATCGGCTCCATAGTCAGCTGGATTCCAGGCAGGACGTGCTGGGTGGAGGGGTCTGGAAGAGGAAAACTGCTCTCAGCATACTGTTCAGGGAACACAGAAGGAAGAAAGGAGCCAGGACAATGGCACACACAGTGTTAAGGTTTGGATCCCCTTAAGGCCTCATGTGATTATGGAGGGGTGGGCTTTTTGGAGGAAGCTGAACCTAGAGTTTGTGAATGGTTTATTGTCCAGTGCTGGGATCAGCGGTGCAAGTGCTACACACGCCCTAGGGCAGGCAGCCTACATGCCATGGTAAGGGAGAAAAAGAAGTTTGTGCCTCCCCTTTTGTTCCTTTTGTTTCTGGTATCTTCTACAGCCATGGACTGCTGCCCTGTGCCATGCCACCCTGTCTTGGAGCCTGTTCAGTGATGGACTGAAACCTTCACAAACCGGCAGCTAAATAAATCCTTCCTCCCTTAATTTTGGGTGTCAGGTATTTTGTCTCAGCAGTGAGAGAAAAGTAACTAAGAGTAAACTCTTCCTGGGACTCAGCTCCAACCAGGTCCCATTTCCTGACAGCAAGTCAGCTACAGCATCCCTATGGCCCAGTCACCTCCCACTTGCCTGATGACTTTGAGGGACATTTTGGAACTAAACCACTACAGAGACTTAGAGAGATTCTCTCCCTCTCTCTCTGTCTCTCTTTTGACAGTTTCACCACAGTTCAGGCTGGCCTTGAGCTCACTTCGTAGCCCATGCTGGCCTCGATCTTGTAGCAATCCTTCTGTCTCGCCCTCCAGAGTGCTGGGATTACAGGCATGCACCATCATGCTGGGCCCAGACTGTCTCAAAATGAAAAATAAAAAGTGCTGTTGATGGCCCTGAGTGCTACTCCTGTACACAAACAAACAAGCAAACAAGTAGAACAAACATGTAAGTGACAAAAGGAAGCCAAAGCCACACTTTCAGATGGTACCAGCGGTCCTCTCTGAGAAACTCTTTCAAATCAGTGAGGCATTTGTCAAGTTTCTGTGACAAGGAAATAAAACAAGCAGTCATCTGGATTTTAAAAGTAAATCCATATAGCTAGAACAGCTATTTCCTGAGAGCCCACTATGCTGGAAGTACTTCAGATGTCATATCTGATTTCGATTTCATATCATCCTTATGAAGCAGGTACTAATTGTTACTCTTGCTTTACAGAGTGTTAGGCAAAGGTGTAGGGAAGTTAGGGAATTTGCCTGCTATCACAGGCATAGAGCGTGCTAGATTTAGGTCCTGGTTTATTTGACTTTTCTAACTCACCCAGCACCACACAGCTTTTCTGTGACCCTGCAGGTCAGGCACCTGCACACTTTCACAAAGGTCAACACAATGAAGCCGCGTGGTCTCTGCCAGTTTATTCTTTTTTTGGTGGGAGCTTCCTTTGAAAAACAAAATTTAAAACAATTCTTGACCCTCAGGCTGTGCAAAAACAGGCAGCAGCCGGAGTCACCATTTGCTGTCCCTGATGTAGCTTGTTTTTTCTATAAACAGACGGTAAATGAGTTTTATTTCCTTCCCTATGTAGCCCAGGCCTAAGTGGTAATATCTGTGAAAGTCAGGTTGGAAATTCCAGGTGTATGTGTTTTCAATGCACACAGAAGACACACAGGCCTGCTAAGATAACGCTGTGTGTCCCTGCTCGGGACAGCTTGGCTTTGGCTGCTGTGTCTCTGATGTTAGAGAACACCTGCCAGGGGGCAGTGCTGGCCCAGAAAGGCTGCCTGGCAGAGGGAGCCGGAAGTGACTTGTTTCTGGTTGGAGCTCTGAGCCGTTTGGCTAGGCTGAAGGTGTGTGGCTGCTGGCCCACAACAGAGCCACGCTGCTAAATGCTGACCACAGCTGAAAGGCAAAGGGAGTCCTTGCTCCATTAAGACTCACTGTTTTCCTGGAAGCAACACCACTGAGACAGCCAATTCCCTCCCTCTGCTTCGAGGCACTGCTCAGCACTTACTGTATGCCAGGCGCAAGTGGCAAGACAGCTCCAGGGGTTCATGGCAAGGAAGAGAAGGTCCTGCCTGCTGGGATGAGGCTTGAGAGACCAGAAGCGAATCCCACAGAGCCTGTGGCTACACCCCAGCTGGGATTTGCAGATTGATGCTGAGGAAGGGATCCCAGCAGGGAGCTCCAAGCAGCATGACTACACTCCTCCCAGACCTCTCCTGGTGCAACAGGGAGGGTCACCATGCTGGAGTACGCAGGTGCAGGAGAGATGGCGGAGATGTAGGCGTCCAGGCAGGACCTGGCGATGGCCAGGGAGAGCTGTGGCAGTGCTGGTGGGGAGGGAAGAGACTGAGCGGTCCTGGGATGGCATGAACATGGCTGGACTGGTGAGCCATGGACACAGAGCTCGATGGAGAGAGGAACAGGTCACTGACCACCCCCGGTGTCTGCTGGAATATCCATGGTGAGGGGAGAGTTGGAATTTTAAACATAGTGACACACCCCACTGAGACAACTATAGACCATGTATCCAGTGGTGGCTGTAACATGCTGTCTAGGGGTCCTAAAGGCTGTGCTAAGACTGCATCAGTGCACCCTGGGATATTTGCAAGACGATAAAAACCGCCGAGTGGTGCATTGCCTGGAATGCATCCAAGGTTAATGATTGTTCTCTACTCCAAGCTTTTCCCACATGGAGACCCAAGCACCAAGCACCCCAGCTTTCTGCCTGCATTTCTTCACCCCCCTCCAACCACTTTTGGTCTCACACTCAATTCTTCTCTTGGGAGCCGCCTTCTTCCAGATCACCTGCTTGCCACCCAGCTTGAGGTTTTATGCATGGCCCTCAGACCTCTGCAGAAGCCCCAGGCGGCCTCTGATTTCTGGTGCTCTACCCTGAACTCAGCAGCAGAGGAACAGGGCTTTTCATTACCACCTCACACCTGCCAGCGATGTGGGCTCCCATGTGTCAAGCGGTGGAGCAGGGAGATTTTGCACAGGACTGGTGTCCTTAGGAAAAATTATCCTGAACTAGAACTAGACAGTCTCACCTTTAAGAACAGCTTGTTTTCTCTTGGCAGAGGCCCTTAATTATCAAATAGCACAGACTAAACAGCAGCAGAGGGTGGGAGCAGGTGTCACCATCAGTAGCAATACAACACACACACACACCAACACACACAGAACCAGACACAGCATGTCCCTTGCCAGGGATGCATGAGCATAACATAACAGTGCTTTTGTTCCCAGTGATTGGTGTTTTGTTTGTGGTTCTTTCCTGTGTTAAAACGATGGTCCATAGTGATAATGGTATGATGCCGGAGTCACTAACCTGCCCACATGACCAAGGGGCTTTGTTTTGTGCACAGGAAAAGAGACACAGTTACATGGAAGCTGGACTTTGATGTCTACACAGAGGGGCTGAATGCTGGCTCTGTGGGCCTCACTGGCAGCCTCAGGAAGTCAGGCACTTTGTTTCTGACACTCTGTCCCTTATTGAAAGGCTTTTGGCTTCAGGGAAAGAGCATGAGCTCAGGACCCTATGCAGAGAACTGTACTATAATGGCCTCGTGACCTTGAACAACGGTCTTGGCCCTTTGAGCATCAGTGTCCTCATCTGTCCAATGGGCCTGGCATCACCTGCTATATATGAGGTTTGTGGTAAAGATCAGGAATCCACTGGTGGCAGAAGCTCTCCCCAGGGGAAGCATAAGTACCTTTATGAGATGTGGGTCTTCTCGGTTCAGTGGCTGCTCAGTGGAAGGCAGGTGAGAAGAGCTGTTGGCCCTTCCTGATCCTGCTGTGACCTTAGGAGGTGATGTCCCCAAGGTACCACACTGGCCCGGGCTATTGCGATCCTGCCTGGATGTGTGTTTCTCCTTCCACCCCACTATGTGCACACTTCTGCTCACTGCCTGGAGATCCCTGGAAGGAGAAAAAGCATTCAGGTCAGAAGTCACTGGTTGCTGGAAATTGTGTTGTGTAGCCCACACTTTTCTGTCATCACTGCCCCCAATTGGGAAGATGTTAGCGTGGCATCTTGAAAAGGAGCAAACTTAGAACAAATTGCAATGAAGTAGCCACTCATCAAAGAAAAGGAGCGGCTTCCACCTCACCAGCTTGGACTCAGCAGATCAAAGCACGTGGAGCAGCTTTGAAATGGCAGCAGCAGCCAAGTGAGTACAACTGTGTGCAACCTGCTGGGTCACAGCTGAGAAGAAACCATGTTTATAAAGCCCGCATGGGCTATGTGGCTCCTTGCGTGGTCCTAAGTCCTTGGAGAGGCACTGGAGACAGCCCTGGGCATGATGAGGCTGTGTCCCCCTGACAGCAGAAAGACGGCGTCTGCAGCTGCTTAGGGTGGTAGGAGTCCTTCTTGCCTCTCTTGTCCCTTTCAGAGGACAAGCCAGGAATGCCAGCATCCTTGGAGCAATGAGAGTTCTTGGTTTGCTGTTTTTTCTTTAACCGCTTTATCAAGACGTAATTCACACCATTCTCCCATTTACAGCATGAGAGCCAGAGGCTTACATAGATTGCCTCTTTAATTCTTAAAACCTGTTATAAACACACGCATAAGCACACACACACACACACACACACACACACACACACACACACACACACGTTTTCAAAGCTGGTTCACACAGTACATAGCAGCCAGGGAGGCACGGGCCACATAGTGGTGTGCTGAGGGGCTTCGGGGATGCCGGGGTGGGACGCAGCAGGGTGGGCTGCAGTGGGGACCTTGGAGGGTGTGAGAGCAAGCAGAAGCCAGGTGTCTGGGGGTGCTGGGGGCAGGGGCAAGAGTGGAGTCCTGTTCTAAGAGACACAAGAAGGTGTTGGCCTTGGGGGCTCCAAGGAAGGCAGTGCTCTAGGGACCCCACACAGGGCTGAGCATGGGAGTAGTGGTGTCCAAGCTAAGGGAGCTGCATCCCAGTTGATGGGGAGCCCAGGCGGGGAGCAGCTCAAGGAGAACAATCGATGCAAAGGGGTGATGAAAGGGAGTGGAGTCTGGGCTCCCTCCCGACAGGGCAGAGCTCCTTCTCGTGCCCTGCCACCTCATCCTAACAGGACAATGCACTCGGCTTCCACTGATGTCACAGTACCTACAGAGCTGCAAAATGCAGGCTGTCTGCTTGTTTTCCCGAATTGAACCTACTGTGTATTTAGCTCTGCTACTGTAATTGTCTCAATGTACTGAATTGACTCAAAACATTGATCAGTCACAATCATTGTGGCTTTGGGAAGAGCCAGGAGTCGTACGGTGCCATATCTGGTGAGCGGGGTGGCTGAGGACTCAGCACCATGTTTTTGAGCTTGTATTTCTTAAGGGTGGTGCTGAGAAGCAGTGTTCAGCATATTTTTGCTCACATTTTGTAAAGACACTCAGGAAAGAGGATTTTCAGGACTGCTTCAGAAAGCAGCCAGAATAATGTTTGAAGTAAGAGGGAGGACTTGGGGGGGGGGGGTCATGGTAATGCGTCTTTCACTGAATGTTGGGATATAATTATAATGTAAAAATATTTGTGGAAAATAGCAAACTTACAGGCATTTCATGATCAATTAGAGTCTCTGAACAAGTTTCTGTTCTGCTGTTTCTGCTGAATTCGGTTGACCCTGATGGTGTCTACAGCCCAGCTGCACACCTCTGATGAGCTCAGAATCACAGTGATTGTCTGTATTTTAAGGCTCCCTGGACTAATTCTAGGGCTCCTCCCCAGAATGCTCCCCTATTGGGGTAATGCCCTTAACTGTGCTCACTCCGTAGGGCCCCTCCCTTTGTTCCCGGCGTGTTTCTGTATTATAATAAACAATTCCTTTGTTTCAAGACTAGGCTGCCCCTCAATATATGACTCAATGTGTGTAACCAATTGTGTAACATTTAGTCACTTGCTTTGAACCTCCCACTCCTAAGTTTCACATAAACCAAACTCTTCCTAAATTCAGTGCTGTTGCCTTTAAGGAATTATCCCACAATGGTCTGCTGGTGTAAAGATTAAATGCTGCCTTCTTATCTCCTTAGTGCAAAGGCTTCTTTTCAGTTTGGTTTGGTTTGACTCGGCTTGGGAATTTTTCCACAACACAATTAATTTTTTTATATTTAAACATGCATGGTGTATTTAGATCACACTTTATGACACATGGGCCAGGGCAGAGCCCAAACAAAGCCGATATTGCCTGAACAGCAAGAGGACTCTCGCTGCCTGCTACACTTCCCTTGTAAGGAGACATGGTCCTATTTGGAGTCTTTTCCTGCTCATTGATAGGTTTCTCCAGTTCATTTCCTCTTCCTTAGGGCCACTGGTCTTAGTGGTAACGAGAAGTGTCTCTGGCCACCTGCACACACCATTTCAAGGTCTGGACTCTGTACCACTTTGTGTTTAGCCCAGAGTTGGCTCCCCATTCCAGAAATGCTGGTGTTAGGGCAGAAGGCATGGGAACCTCAGCTGTCAGGACCAGAGGTGGTACACAGTGGGGCCAGGACTGGCCAGGAGTACAGAGTTCATGGAGCAGGGAAAGGAGGAGCTGCCTGCCTGGGAGTGGTATTCTGGGACAGCTGTGACTCTCAGGGAAGTGCCCACATTCCTGACATGCCTGGCTCCAAGAAGCTGTCTGGCAGGACCAGGATAGGATGCAGGACCAGGATAGGATGGCTCAGAAACAAGAGAGAGCAATAGGGATTCTCATCAACTCCTGTCACCCCTGCCTGGTAGTGGGGTTGAGCCTGGTGGCCAAGGATGGGCACCCAGTGGCATCTGGTTGGTTTACCTGGATGCTGCTGAGAGTTGGTGCCATTTAGGGTAGAACACAGTGTGCTGCGCAGGTGTGTACTAAGTCTACACCGCTGCACACATTGGAGGGACAAACTAAGCTCTGTCCCCTGCAGAATTGGAGCTAAGGTTCTATCTAGGCTCCAAGCCATTTTGATGGCTCCTTGTGGGCCAGGGTGAAGATGGGCTTTTGCTGTCCCTGCTTTTCTCTAATATTTGCTCAACCAGCACTTTGTGAGACTGAGGCAAGTTTTTGCTCCCTAAGTTTCAGCAACTTAGGCAGAACCTATCTCAAACATAAAAAATTAAAAAATAATATGATGGAGGTTGTAGCTCAGAGCAAAGGCCCTGGGTTCTATCCCCAGTATTACATAAAGGATAAAAATTGCTCAAAACAAATTCAAGGAGCAGCAGGATTGGAGAGGTCTTTAGCAAACAGGATTGCTAGGGTAGAAGGGAGGGCTGGGAGCCCTTCCTCTTGTTCCCAGACAGCTTCATTCTTCAAGCTCGTTAAGCCTTTATCTCTGACTTGCCCCCTTGGAGTTGAGACCAGCTGACACCCAAGGATCCTCGCTTCTGGGTCTTCTTCAAGAGGTCCCATCCCCCTGTGAGATGATGTTTCAACACATCTGAGAGGCAAACACACTAGGGACAGAAGTTTTACAGGATGATTAGTTACCAAGGAGCTTGGGAACATTTGTTCCTAGAAGCTTCCTAGGAAGAAACAGAGAACTTAAAGCACTTAAGCTTCATCTCACCAGAGAGGCCTGAACATGCTGCTCCTTGATTCTGCAAAAAGCTTTCTGGGTCCGTAACTCTGGCTCTTGGTTTTTCCAGGAGGGCTGAAGACAACATCTAGGAATCCCATTTGCCTTTTGTCTCAGTTACTATGTGATTCCTGGGACAAAATACCTGACATCCACAAGTTAAAGGAGGAAAGGTATATTTCAGCTCATGGTTTATAGAGTTTTCAGTTCATAGTTAGCTGGCTCCTAGGCAAAATAGATGACAGAGGGATGTTGCAGAGGAGAAACAGTCCATGGCAGGGCAGGCAGGAAGCACTAGCTCGTCTTTCATGTTTTCCTGTATAGTCCATCTGGACCACAAGCCTATTAGTGCCACTGAGACTCAGGGTGGAGCTTCCCATTATCCACACTTAGAGATATGCTAATTCAATTAGTGGACTAATCTATTACCATACCCATCCTTAGTCCCAATATCACACACCATAGATCCAGCTACATCCAAAAAAGTCCCACCTATGAATGCATGAGAATTTGGGTGGAGCTCTAGATACAAGCCACAATACATTTGGAAACATTTAATTATGCTGTGCATGCTGTGGGACCCACATTCCAGAAGGACACAGTCCCTGTCCTGCAACACCATAGAATCTAGGACCAGGCTCAGGACAATGACATTTTCTTCCCTGACTTGCTGAGGATGTTCAATTGTCCCCTGATGAATGAACTGATTATCTAGCCTTCAGTGATGTTAAAACTGTGCATTTTGATGATGTTCCTAGTGTTTGGTAGTTACTATGTGAATTGTTTAATATCCTCTAGAAAATTAAATAATGATCATTTTAATAAACAAACATTGTTTTGAGAAATCTTGCAAAAAAAGGTCTTAATCCAAAGATCTCAACTTTTAGATTTTATTAGGTTGAATGTTGCTGTATTTATTTACTGTTAAATAAACGAACAAACAAGAGTATAGCAATGTCAAAAAGCAAGACTTCAGATTGCTAAAGGACCAGTGATCAGCAGAGGTTTAGGGGAAGTTATGAGGGTTGGTTAAGCGCAATCCAGGAGGCTTTCAGGGAAGTTAAACTAGTGTATGAGACTGCCATGGTGGGCATACATTGATCAATTATGCAGCACTGTGTGAACTAGATGAAAACTATGGATGTTAGGTAAAAATTAGTCACTTTTTCATCTCTGAAACACAGTACCCAGCATCCATAACTTAATGAAGGATATTTTACTTGGCTCACATAAAGTTCTCATTGCATAATTAACTGGGTCCAACGCACGACTGCACGATGTGGTGGAGACGCTGCTCACCTTACAGATTAAAGGAAGCAGAGAGTGAAGGGAGGCTCCTGGGAGGGAGACAGAGTCTTCTAGGCCATGACATCAGTGACTTGCCTGTTTGGACCTGACCCCACTTCCTAGTGAGTCAGCTCTGAGGCCCCATAATCCATTCATCTTCCAAAAGCTCCTTCTATGATCACCTGAAGCTTGTGGGACATCCAGATCTAAACCATGACAACAATAATGGTATTGAGTCACTGTTATCTCATCAGCTCTAAGAATTGCAGCACACCAGTATATAAAGTCAAATGAAGACACCATGTGTACATGGAGAAGGAGGGTACACAGGAGCTCTGCACTTTGTAGCAAAGTTTTTCTTGTAAACCTAAAACTCATCTAAAAAGAAGTGTATTCCCTAACAGCATTTGAAAGTGCATATAAACAGTGAGCATGGGGAGAAATTAAGAACACAGACAGATCTCTTGATTTGAGTTCTTCTGGTTTGTTTTCATTTCATTTCACCTGGAGGGTGAGAAGTTCTATGACTGTGTCCTGGTGTTCAGGGCCTGGAAGGGTGGCAAGAGACTCTCTCTCTGCTGTCTGGGAGAACTAATAATGTTGGTGCACACCACAAGTCCTCTAGCAAGGACGTGGTCATTAGAAAGATGTGTCACTACCAGAATTAATTTCTCCTTCATTCTCCAGGAGCCCAGAAGAGCAGGGATGGAGGAGGCTGAGAGGAGAGTCACTGGTCACGTGACTCTAGAAGCCATCACCCTAATCTCAGAATTATCTTCTTACTTTTGGGCTGAGGGTGTCATCATCTGCCTTGTCTCTCTTTGGGGAACAGTTTGTTTTTTCCTGAGAACACTTCCATCCATGGGAAAAACAGGGTGACCTCCACAGCTGTTCCCAACGTGCTATCCCCAGACTTCAAGAGGATGACAAACCCGTGTGTGTGTGTGTCTGTGTGTATGTGTGTGTGTGTGTGTGTGTGTGTGTGTGTGTGTGTGTATTCTCCTGGGAGAAAGGCAGGAATGCTATGTCATCCATGAGCTTACACACCTGTATCTTACATCCATGACTTTCTGAGATACATAGCAAGTGTAAGTCACTATTTAATGGTTCCTGCATGTGCAGTTCGGAGACATTAAAAACAGACATCACCACCTTCCCTCTCCAGAATGCTTGTCATCTTGCAAAACTGAAGCTCATCCCCATTTAGCTTTTGAAAGCTTCTTTATTTAATTTATTCATTTTGTGGTGCTGGGGATGAAACCCAGAGCCTTGCACGTGCAGGGCAAATGCTCTACCACTGAGCCATGACCTCAGCTCTGTCCCCGTGAAACACTAACTTGCCACCTGCTGTGCACTGTCCTGCTGTGTATCTGCGAATCTGACCCTCTAGGGACCCCAGATGAGTGGGACCACACAATGCCTGTATCAGTTCCCTTAGCACAATGTGCTCAAGGCTCATCTATGTTGTAACATGGGATAGGATTTCCTTCCTTTCTAAGCAACTGGGGGAGTATTCAACTGAGTGGTCATCACACCTCTGATCCTCCTCTTACCCATCATGGACCTTTGAATTCTTCCAACTTTGGCCCTCGTGAGTAACATCTTTATGAACAAGGGCACACAAATAAGGCTTCAAGACTCTGATTTCATGCTTTTATACAGCTACCCAGAAACTGAATGGTTGGGTCACAAGGTGATTCTATTTTTAATTTTTTGTCACATTGCCATATTGTTCTCCACAGTGGTGACACAATTTTGCATGAACAAAATGTTCAGATTTCACCGTGTCCTTACCTGCCATTGTGTCCTGGCCTTGCCCTTGGGTGCGGGCCGTGGCGTCTCACTGTGATTCCATGGCTCTGAGTTCCCGATGATGAGTATCGTACTGGCAAGGTTGCCCTTTGGCTCTGATCCTCCCGTGTTTTGAGGAGGAAAAGCTAAGCAGATCCTGGAGGACAGCAAGGGCTCCCCAAACCTCTGCCTGCTCAGGGTCTTCTAGGGCTTGGTTCCTTGGGGGGGCACAGTCTCATCTCTACTGCCTGTCTGACTCCTACCTTTGGGACCAACTGAGGCAGGCACTGGGTCCCATACTGTGCCATTCCTCAAGCTGGGCCCAGCCCCCAACACACAGTGGGTGAACAGGGTCTGCCTGGGTCAGGTCCTGCAGCACTTGGAGTCACAGTGCCAGCCTGAAGGCGAGCTCTCCAGTCTAGGAAACTGTGCTCCTCACTGAGCTGGGAACCCCGCCTGCTCTGCCTTCTTCCTGTGAGGATCTTTCATATCTTTTCCCAGCCCTGCCGCCTCACTCTCCTCCTCTCCAAGTCTTCAACTTTGGCCCAGGAAAAGACACCTGGGGGCTCCTTGGCAGCTCCTGGGGCCATGCTGCACTCCCTTTATCCAGGCAGTAGTATCTGCTTGCACAACCTTCTTCCACACGCACCTCTCTTCTGCACTTCCAGGCCAGGGACTGGCGACAACCACAGGAAGACGCAGCTAATTTCCTCTCCTTAGTGCCAATTAGTGGTGGCGCCCAGCAGCCAAGGTTGCCTGAGAAACGCGCCCTTCTCCTCTGTTCCATGCATCTGGTTCCAACACTCCAGCCTGAGTGATTCGGTCCAGGGGAGCCTGTGCTCTCTTTGGGGGCTCCTCATGGTGCCCCAGGGTTACAGTGAGACCTCTTTGCATGCACTGTGAATGTCACCCAAACGCTGAGCACTTAGAGACTCGTGCTTCATAGACAGCACGCAAGTTATTTCCACTTTGAAAACAATCCACGTGGCTCCTACCTGCAGGGTCTTTGGAAGGCATAAATTAAATAACAACTGTACAGTATTGGGCAAGCTAAATACTTGGTGCAAATCAAGTTTCATTTGCCAGCACAGAAAACATCAAACTTAACACTGAATGGCACATGACATTAAAGGGGAGCTTTCTCAGGCTCTTCCTCACTGCATCTGTGGGGTGACCAAGTGGGGCAGGCACGGGAGAGAGTGCTAATTGCTGGTCACCTTGAGTCTGCCCTTAAACATTCACATTTCAAACAGGTGCCCTTTCTCCGTCCAAGGCACAGCGCATGCGCCATGTGCTCCCCCCCCCCCACCCGCACCTGACCCGAGTTTACAGCCAAGGGCTTTGGACCGTGGGCATCGCTGCATTCTGATGACCCTGTGTGTAGGCAGATGGAGCTGGAGTTTGGTTTACTTTAGCCTTCATTAGGTACCATCTTTTCCTCCTCCCTCCCATTTTTCTTCCTCACATTCAGCAAAGCAATTTGTATTGGATGCTCCTCCCCCTGGGTTGGACCCTGTCTTGTGGGGATGGAGAGGATGCAAGAAACACACAAGATTTCTTTCCCTTTCCCTCCTCACTGTCTCTCTCTGTCTCTTTGTCTCTGTCTCCCTCCCTCCCTTTCTTTTGAAAGATCCCGAGGTCTTTGTTTTGAGCAACATCCCCAACCCTTTATTTTTATCCTGAGTTAGAGTCTCCTTAAGTTGCCTAGGCTGGGCTTGAACATGCGATCTTCCTGCCTCTGCCTCCCAGAATGCCGGGATGACAGGTGCCCATCTTTCCTTGAGAAACGGCTCAGGAATCATCTGATCCTATGATACTCATTCACAGTTGGGTTCCTCGGGGATCATCTTGACATAGAGGAGAGCTAAATCTTCACCCCATGTGTGTCACAGTGCATGTAGTAGATACAGACATTTCTGGAAAGTTAGAGCATGTTTTGGTGAAGGTGCTCTGGAGAGAAAGATGGAAAGAGGATAAACTTTTCAGTCCTGGAGTAAGTGGGCCTGGCTGAAGTTGGGGTAACCCAGGCCTTGTCCGCAGGGAGGGCCTGGGGCACCAGAAGTCCCGTGGAGCCCCCCGATGGCCTCTTCTGTGAGCTGACCATCATGCTGGAGTGTAGACAGATGACCCTTTCTTCACCAGAATGGGCAGGGGAGCAGTGTGTGATCCATGCCTTCAGAACAAAGAAATGACATATGTGGCTTAGCTCAGAGAGCAGTGCTGACCATAAGGGGAGCTCAGCCAGCAGGGCCAGGCCACTGCTAACAGATCCATTCTCGCTCACAATATTGAGCTCCCTGGCCTCAAAACCCAATGTGGCAACACAGAGTATCAGAGACCGGTTAACAGTTTTGACTTCTATGTGAGACTAACCAAAGAGCCTTCCCTCTAAATGCTGGTTGGGTGTGCACCACTGGCCCCTTAGAAGACATGATCGAGGCCAGTAGAAGTGGGACCTAGAAAAGCCTGCACCTGTCTTTCGCTTCCCACTGACTGAATCTTCTGACTCTTACACAGTGATGGTGGGGTGAAGCTTTCCTGACCACCTTTCCAGGTGCCCAGGGACATCGATGAATTGATCCAGAGTCTCTGTAGCTCCCTGGGTCTAAAGAAGCAAGAGTAGACTTCTGGCTGGACCTTCTCATGCCCTTCACTCCCAGATGTGCGTTCTCTTCAGAACATCCCTCCTGACGCCTGTTCTGCCTCTTCCTCTTCCTTTGGGTAGCAAGTTTCTGCCTGTTAAAGTTCTATAATGGACAAGATATCACCTGAGAGCTAATGGCAGTCTGGCCTGACAACTGCTAGCTAAATGCCCAAGACCCAAGTGGCTTGCAATTTCTGGGGGGCAGCTAGGATGTGCAGAGTATGAACCGTTTTACCCCAGTCTTGTTAAGGGGTGGAGAGCTCCTAAGATGAACCTGCACCCCGTCTTTCCTTCTGCACCCTCAGGCCCCGAGAGGCCTGAGTAATTCCGGGACTAGATGATGGTTTGTCACCCCGATAGCAATGAGAACCCAACTGGGGTACAAAGCAAACTGTCTTCTCATCTTTCCCCTTGGGTTAACCCATCTTGGGATTCATTTGGACAAAGCAGAGTGAACAAGTCTAGGGCTTGAGGGCCCTTTACTGGTTAGGGGGAGAAAGCAACTTTGCTGTCCTGAGATACTTCCCACACCGTCCAGGGGTATAGTAAACTTTTGTTGAGGAATTTTACATTTATGTTGGTAAAGGACATTGGTCTGTGGTTTTCTTTTCTTTTCCTGTGACCGCTTGGTCTGGCACCAGAGTCACTCTGGTGTTCTTGGTGGAGGCGGAATCCACTGCTGTCCTTGCTGCCTGAAGCTGACTCTAACTTTAGCAGCTCGTCCTGAATCCAGTCATGTCCCATGCTGACCCCGTCTCCCACGGCCACTCGGCCCTCACCATGCACAGCCTCCCGGTGCCCAATGTCTATATCTGGGCCTCCATCTCAGGCCACCTGTCCCTTGCTCTGTCTGCAGCCACCTGGGCTTTTCAAAGTCCTTCTCACCTGTCTTGCTATTTCCCCCCTTGACACCTTTTCCCCCCAGTACTGGGGATTGAACCCAGAGCCTTTGCACTACTGAGCTACATTCCTAGCTCTTATTTTTCACTCCCTGACTCACAAGTTGCCCAGGCTGGGCTTGAACTTGCGATCTGATCCTTCTGCTTCAGAGCCCAGAGTTCTGGGATCACAGGACAGGCTTTCACTACCACATCTGACTGTGCTTTTGTCATCTTATTTCTTCTGCCTGGCATGCCATGGGGGACACCTTCCCCCATGCAGGGGTCTAGCCTAACATCTTTTTCTTCTAGGACTTCTCTGAAGACCCCTGAACAGTCCTCTTCCACACTCTCTCTGTTTCTGTTATCTTTTGAGCACTTAAGATCTGACACCACATTCTTTGTTCACCATTCACACCTAACCTCCCTGCTATCACAGGTCCACAAGGTGTAGGTTTGTCCTATTCCCTGTTGGGTCCCTTATAGCTAAAATGAGGAGAGGTATTTTTGGAAGTCAGGCAATGTGTGTGAGTGAATACAACTGATGAGAAATTCATCCAGTGTTATTTTTTGTAATAGTAGCACACTGAAATCTGCGAAGATGCCCAGTAGCAGAGGACCAGCCAAATAAGCTATGGTATCCAGAGGAGGGAGCATCGTGAAGTCATTCAAGATGATGCTTAAACATTTGCAATGACATAGAAAATGTGCCATGGAAAAGAGGGAGTCATACAAGATGTGATCGAAACAGGGTGACTGCGTAGTTCTCTAAAAATGTATCACAGTAAAGGATGCATTGCCACGAGCCCCTGTCACACTCCCCCTCCTCACTTTGAACTCATTCACCAGATTGTTCTGAACGTTTTCTAAAGCGGCTCTGGGAGTCCTCTTCGGTGAGTATCTTTAGTCTCATGATCACAGCTGCCTCAATGTCCTCAATCAATTCAAAGCATTTACTTTTTGTGGTCATTCTGACTTCGGGTATGTGGCTCAGTGCCAGTTCTGGAGATAAAGGTATCTGGGGACAAATGGTAAGGTTTTTAGGAGCCTCCTCCATGGCATGACATGCGGCCACAGCATTCACCATATTTTTGATCACACCTCACAAAGACACTAAGGAAAGAGAACTTCCAGAACTGCTCCAGAAAGTGGGATTAGTCCATCAGAAATGGTGGGATCAGTCGATTCAAAGTGAGCAGAAGGGTTTCAGGTGTGTGTGTGGTTAATGTGATGTGTCTTTTACTGTAAGAAATTTAATACATTTCATTTAAATACACACCCTCTGTCTGCCGGCCCTTTTGTCTGTATGACTTTAGCCTAATTATATTTTCTACTGTAACTGTATACTTACGAAAACAAAAAGTGACCAACCACCATCTTCTCAGCAATGTTCTCGGGATGGCAGAGCATGAGTGATGAATTTCACGATTCATTTGTACCATCCTATGTGTTCTAAACTCCCCCTTTGTGCATTCGTGCATTATTTAGTGACAAGCATGCATTCTGAGAAATTCACCTTCAGGTTTTGTCTCACAAGCACTGCAGGGTGCATGTACACAATGCATGTGTACATGGTGTGGTGTGTCCAGCCACGCCATGTCACTGGGTGTGTGGTCCCAGGGGATCGAGCTCCTGCCCTCCTCCACCTCTGAAGAAAACACCCTTTCATGGCTACGCTGCTGTAATAACCAGATTGATTGAAAGGCATGACTGTTCTAGAATAAATTCAGCTTAGTCAATAAATGTGTAACTTTGGAGAATACAAATTTTCAAGTGAGAACAGAAGCTCTTTCTCTTCTGCCAGTGGTTTTCTAGGTCGTAGGTACATTCATGGTGTGTTGATTCTTGTTCCTTGTGCTTCCTTCCATGCCAGGTTGGAGAGTGTTGGCTTTGTCCTCTTTGGGGTCCTAACCAATCCTTGTGTCTGTGTCCACCCTCTGCCATCCTTCTGCCCTCAGATGCTCATAAGCTGAGATGGACCCAGCTCCGTGCACCTCTGTCTTCTGCAGAATCTCCCCAGTGCCCCCCGCAGGTGACTCTGGTCACTTGCAAGGCAGATGTCCTTTTGGGGCCCTGTGCCCTGAGGCTTCAGCCTGCCCAGGACAGAGAAGGCAGCCACCCTCCCATAGAACTCGAGGGCTTTCAGCAGCAGCCCGAGCTTCACCTGTGCTCCCAGGACAGCAACTTGAGCTCCTCCTCCTGAGCACACATGCCCCACCCCTTCACCTCGCTGACGTGGGCACACAGCCTCCCTGATTCCCACCCAGCTTTCGTATCACTGTGCCTAGCCCCCAAGGATACCATGGAAACAGATGTTGGCAGTCGCTGGAGTAGGAGCTCTGTGTTCCCCAGGGAGAAGCCCCGCAAGCAGCCATGCACCCAGGATGCCAACTGTGTGCAGTGGCCCCTGTGTGGCTCTGAGGGCTCCGTGGCAATCACAGGTCCCTGCCTGGCGCCCAGGCTGAACTTGAGTTTCCTGATGTGGCTGGGCATATAAATAAACACTGAATGCCCACTAAAATCTCACAGATCCTCTCCCTCCCTCTTCCCCGCCTCGGAATGCTTTCTTGTGCAGCAGTTGCCCAGGCCCTAGAATTCCTGGAGAGTTTGAAGTCTTCTGGGGGGTGGCCAAATGGCTGGTCAAGCCCAGAGCAGAACCCAAAAGGACTAGGGATTCCCCTTTGCAGCCCCCAGTTCTCAGCCCCCAGAGGCACATGGGCAATTTTTAGTATATTTTCACCCAAGACTCCTCCTAAATCCCCTGTGCTGCTAAACTTGCTGAGATACTTTCTCTCAGATGAACACAAGAGGTTAAGAATGCCATCCAGAGACACTGATTAAGCACTTTCCATGCTAACGGCTGTGCTAACCCTTTGTGTGCCACCCAGTAAGAACTGGGCCTCCCTTTGGACCTGAAGTGTTGTCCCTATCCTCCTGCCCCCTCATTCTCTTTCTTGTCCCTCTCCATTGTCCGGAGTTTCTTTGTCTTGGAGCACACACCCGGCCCCTGTGCACTTGTTCTGACCTCTGCCGCAGGCTCCTCCCACATCCCCCACCCACAGAGCCCTTCCCACACCCACAGAGCCACCTCCAGGCTCCCTGCAGACACCTTCCAGCATCTGGGTCTCCAGTCTGCCCAGTGGTTTCCATAGCAATCGGAACCCCAGGATGATTTTACATGGGCTGGTTTCCACCAAGCAGGAAGTCTAGCTGGGAAGGAAATGTATGTCACTTGGGCTACATCCCAGGGTTTAAGACCACATCAGTCCAAAGATGACAAAAAAAAAAAAAAAAGGATAGGGCACCCGAGAAAGATGTCAAGGTTCCTAACCATCAGAGAATGCAAATGGGTGAGATGGTGACACATCTCATCCATTAGCGTGGATCCTATTAAAACAATGGAAAATAAGAAGTGTGTGTAGGAGGGGAAGGAATTCAGGCCTTTGGAAGGTCAGTGGGATGCACAATAGCACGAAGGCTTCAGAAAACAATATGAAGGCTGTGAGGGAAATGAAACGCGCGAGTCCCGCGCAGTCCAGCAATCCTGCCTCTAGGTACAGGTCCAGCAGAACCGGAGGCAAAGCCATAGAGATCATGCTCCCCTTACCCACAGCAGCAGTGCTCACAATTGTCGGAAGATGCAGGCAGCCCTTGACCAATAAAGAGACAAATAAATGTGCTGCACATGAACAATGTATATTTTTTAGCCTTGAAAAGGAAGGAAATTTCGTGCTGTGAGAACCTTCCTCCGAGCGCGTGTGTGCTCGAAAGACCACATGCCCTGGCGTGGTCCTGAACCCCACAGTTACTTGGAACATTGGAGCACAGCCTGGTGACTGGCCACTCCCAGACATCAAAATCAGAACCGAGGGGTGGGAGCCAAACTTAGAAGTCCTTAAAGCTCTCTAGGTGCAACCAAGTGTCATAGGGGGACACTCACAAATCCCAGCTACTCAGGAGGCCTAGGCAAGAGGGTCTTAAGGTCAAATCCAACCGTGGCAACTTAGTGAGAACCCATCTCAAAATAAATTTGTTAAAGGCCCAGGGCAAGGGCCCAGTTCAGTGCAAGGGCCCAGAGTTAATCCCCAGCTTGTCCCCAAATAAAATCAAATTAGAAAATAAAAGGGCCAGGTTATAGTTCAAACATAGAGCATTTACCATGTGTGCAAGCCCTGGGCTCCACTCCTGGCACAGCACACACATGTACACACGTACACACATGTACACACACATACACTCACAGATGCCGCATCCTCCTGGCCTTGCTAAGGGGCAAGGAAACCTGTCTCCAGACTTGGTGAGGGAGACTTAGTTCGCAGTGCTCAGCATAAAAGGAAATGCAGCTCCTCATCGACAAGTACAGAGAGAAGCATTAAACACAAAATGCTTCCCCTTCTTATGTTGTCTCCTTTCTTTCTTTCTTTCTCTTTCTTTCTTTCTTTCTTTCTTTCTTTCTTTCTTTCTTTCTTTCTTTCTTTCTTTCTTTCTTCTTTTCTTTCTTTCTTTCTTTCTTCTTTCTTTCCTTTTTTTCTTCCTCTGTGTTGGAGATTGAACCCAAGGCTTTTGCAAATGAGCTATATCTCCAACCCTTTTTCATATTATATTTTGAGACAGGGTTCCCTAGGCTGCAGTTAAACTTGTGATCCTCCTGCCTCAGAATGCTGAGATTGCAGGCGTGTATCGTATTCACTCTTGTATTTTGTCATTCAGATTTATTCCCTGTGTCAGCTGGACCCTCTGAGAGGCAGATGCTGTGATGTAGTTAGGGACAAGAGAGGATTATTGGAACTGATGCCAGGGACAGTCAAGAGATGCTAGACAGAGACCCAGATGCTACACGCTTGAGACCTGGAGTGCTGGCTTTATTTGCTTTTGAACTCCACTTTCCCTTAGCCCAGGGATACTCTCAGGACAAAAGTCACTGACCTGTGCAGGTCTGGTCTGAACCTCATTGGGATCCCCTCTGTCCTGCCATGGACAGATGTCCAGAGCCCCATCCAGGAGCAGGAAAGTCATTCTGTCCCCAACCCTGCTGTCCAGCCCATAGTGAACACTGACTTCACAACACAGCAGCCCTAGGGTGGGGTGTCCTCAGTGCCCAGGGGAGGGATGGGCGAGAGACCTCCACCAGCTCCCCCTAGTGCAGCGTGGCCCTGCTGGCTGGGCCAGGACAACCTTCAACCCTCCCTGTGTCCACACCTGGAGACCTGCAGGGGTGAAGGTGACAGTGGTCCCTTTGCTGGAGCAGGGGATGTGTGGTCTGAGGGTAGAGAAGGAGGCTGGGCAGCTGAGACCCACACCAGGTGAGTAGGGAAAGGGCAGGAACATGAGTGATCAGAAGGCCAATCTCCATCGTCCCTGCAGACTATGTCTAAAACGCTTGCAGGGAAAGTGATAAAGAAGTTTAAGGCTGCGTGCCCAGAACATGACACCTCAGTCCAGGGCCCTTTCGAGTTGGGGCCCTGGTCACATGAACCCAACCCCCTACAGCAGATCATCAGCCTCTCTTGCAGGTACTTGCTAAATATTAGATTTTTTTGACCACCCCAGACCTGATTGCAAACCTGCTTCTGGCTTAAGAAGTGTGAAACATCTCCTGGTCCCAGAGCCCTCCACTTCACCTGTGACTCCAGTACCTGCAGCCAGATGGGTGCAGAGATCGGCACGTGGCCTGGAGTGACCACCTGGAGGCTGGCCAGGGTTCTCCGATTCGGCTTCACCTGGAGCCCTGCAAGCAAGGGTGGTGGGATTCTGTACTATCAGAAGGGTTTTTTTCTCAGAATCGCAAACATAAACACACACACACACACACACATGCACACACACACGCACACGCACACACACCACACACATGCATGCTCACAGAAATTAGCCAAACACATTAATGTGGAGCAGCAGGTTGCGGCAAGGGACACGCCCCCTCCCAGGCTCTTGGAGAGTCAGCAGTTCGGCCCTTAGACTCAGTCCTATTGCTGAGGACAGGCACAGTGGCACACACCCAGCACTTAGGAAGCAGAGGCAGGAGGACCGTATCTTGGTTCCTTTTCTCTCGTTGCTGAGACAAAATACTCAACACCAAAATTAAAGAGGGAAAGGTTTATTTAGCTCACAGTGTGTGGAGGTTTCAAGCCATAATCAGCTTACTCCAAGGCAGGGTGGCATAGCACAGGGGCAACAGTTCAAAGCAGTAGAGGACAGCTAAGCAATCAGAGCAAAGTGGGGACAGCTAGCGTCTTTCCCCCCTTGTGCTGTAAGCAGACTCTGCCTCTTGGGTGGATGCAGCACTCACACCATCTCTGGCCCTCCTTTTACACAGGATGAGGGTGTCTACAAAGTGAGGACCCTGGCCCCCTGCTGAGTTGCTTCATTAAACTTCTCAAGTTGTTACCATGCATCAAGCATCACAGGCCTCCATGAAATCAAGGCCGATTTGAACTACATAGTGAGATCCTGTCTCCAAACATTCAAAAAGCCAGGCATGGGGGTCTGGGGATTTAGCTCAGTGGCATAAGCGCTTGCCTTGCAAGCAGGCAGTCATGAGTTCGATCCCTGGTACCGATAAAAAGGAAAAAGACCAAAAAAATAAATTAAAAAAAAGCCAGCCATGGTGATGTACTACTGTAATCCCAGTGCTCAGGAGACTGAGGCAGGTGGATCACTGAGAGTTCCAGGCCAGCTTGAATTGCATAGTGAGACTCTGTCTCAACAAAACAAAACAAAACAAAACAAGACACCTCCTAAAAAAGAAAAACAAAAGAACTAGAGCCTGGAATGAACAGTTCTCTAATTCATCCTTCCACATGGGGCCATCAAAAGGGCAAAATGACCCTATGTTCACCCCCTCGTCACCCTTATTCCCAAGACCGTTCCTGTCTCTTGTACATAACCTAAAAGGATCCTGTTCTGACAAGAGAAGCAATTATTCCCAAGTGACAGATGAGAACCGAGGTTCACCATCCAATCTCCCACAGATATAGCAATGTCAAAGGTCACTGTGGGCGTCTCCCTGAAGGCAGAAACTCCTAGACTTTGCATGATTCCTGGGCTGCAGGGTGAGAGGCAGAAGACAGGAAGTGCCTGGCCTTCCACATCTGGTACATGCATACCCTCTGGAGGCCAGAGACGCCCCTGTACTGCAACTGCCACCGCCCAGGCGCTGCTTCTGTGACTCTCCTCGGAGACTGTTTGCTGCCTGCCAGCCCTGTCCCAGCTTGGTGGGGTGCCAAGGGGGCCTCATGTACCCCAAGGCAGCAACAGCTGCAGCTTTCTGAGGACACTGCTGAGAAGGAATTAGCTGGTTCCTTTCCAGGATCAAAAGGAGAGAAGGCGGTGCCCCAGGCTGAGTGAGGAACAGGCCTTGGCACCCCTAGAGCAGACCAGCGGGAGAGAGCCAGCATTTCTTATGGGTCTGAGCTCCAAATCTCACTCCCGGCCATTTGTGGTGTTTGCACACCAATGCCAGCGTCTTCATGGAATTATTCACTCCCTGCATCTTGTCCCTAATGCTGTGGACCAGGCTTCAGCTACAGGGTGGGGTCGAGGAAGTGATTAGCAGGATTTCTGACAGGAGCCCAGGGGGCTTGTCTTAGGGAAGGATTTCTATGGGCTGCTCTGAGTGTCCCGCCCCATTCAGAAGCCTGGAAGCCCATTCCCATCTGTCATCTTTGGCATGATGTTTGTTTGCCCTAACTAATGGCTCACCTCAGGCCATGGAGCATTTGTTTTCAATTTTCCTTGGAGGGGGCTTGTTTAGAAAACAGGTTCTAGGAATATTCCAAAAGTTTGCCTTTGTTCCCATGAACCAGTACATTACAGTCTATAAGGCAATTAGCCTTAAAATATGTGATGCCCTTGTGAAAATGAAGCAGCTGAGTCAGGCACAAGGCCTTCAGAATTTTCCTGAAAAGGCCAATGCAAATTGAGTGACAGTGTTTTCCTGTGACAAGTCTCAGGTTTCTAGGTTTCTAGGACAGAGGTAAAGGGCATTGCCTAAGACTGCTCATCACTCTTTAATTCATAAGAATGTGCAGCTTCCGTTCCTGCTGGCTGAGGTGAGGGTACCACGCACTGGGGGCCTGGGGTTTCAGGAAGCAGCTAGATTTGGCCTCTTCCGCAGGAGAAAGTCCTATGCCGCTCACCCAGTTCTACCTGCACTGGGTCTCTTCTAGAAGCTCAAGGGCGGTGCAGGGGAAGGCACCTCCTCCCAGTGTGATGCATACAGATGTCCGGGGATGGTGTCACTGCTTCCATGTGTCCTGAGCTGTCCTGTCTTGGCCACTGTAATCAGGTAGCCTGAGGCCATCACTCACATAGAAGGCCAGATAGTCCGGAAGGTAAGATGCACTGTCTTTCTGCATTTCTGGCCAAGTCGCTTTCTGAGCATTTTGGAGACAAATTTAAAACAGTGATGAAATTTGAAGTTCTCAGCCCAGAGTGCACTTCTGTCTCTGTGTTCTTGGAGGGCTGCTTCACCCAGGTTTCCTCGTGAGTGGTGAAGCACAGATACGACGGATGTCGCTCATGTACTTTCTCCCTCAGTGCACTGATAGTACTCCGAAAGGGTTCCACTTTGGATAAAAATCACGTGGCTACCGAGAGATGACTAAGGAATAAACTGGAAGGGAATAAACTTACATCATATTGAAGAAGGAGGCATTCCCTACTGGGCGTCTGTAGTATCAGGACCTCACCAACAGCATCATCAGCCCCACTGTTGTCATCATTGCCACCCCCACTATCATCCCTTTCATCATCATCATAGCCAGCACCATCATCACCACTATCACTATCCATCACCACTACCATCATCACCATCACCACCATCATCATCACCACCACCACCACATCATCACCACCACCATCATCACCACCATCACCACCACCATCACCACCATCACCACCACCATCACCACCATCACCACCATCACCACCACCATCATCACCACCACCATCACCACCATGATCACCATCACCACTACCATCACCACCATCACCACCATCATCACCACCACCACCACCACATCATCACCACCACCATCATCACCACCATCACCACCACCATCATCACCACCATCATCACCACCATCACCACCATCACCACCATCACCACCACCATCATCACCACCATCACCACCACCATCACCACTATCACCGCTATCACCACCACCATCATCACCACCACCATCATCAGGACCATCACCATCACTATCATCATGACCATCACCATCACTGTCATCACCACCATCACCATCACCACCATCAACACCACCACCATCACAACCATCACCATCACTGTCATCACCACCATCACCATCACCACCATCAACACCACCACCATCACCATCATCACCACTGTAAAGTTACTACCATCATGGCCAATATCATCATCATCATCATCATCATCATCTCCATCACCATCTCCACTGACACTCTGACATTCTGGCCCATTTACAAAGTATTATTCAATACCTGAATCAAATTCATCCTTGTTCCAGCTGTATACCATCCAGCAGGGACAATTGTACCGCCTGAGGAGAGGCAAGGAGAAAACTGAATGAAGATGGTGAGCTGGAGTCCTCCACCCGAGCTCTCTATGCACTCTTGCACGCGTGTCTGAAAAGTAGCCCAGCTACCTCATCTTGATCCCAGCAGCCAACAGCTTAAAGCAGCTCTGCACCATTAATCCACATTTACCAACAATTAAGGCCCCCCAGTCAAGCAAGTGCTTGGCATAGTGCAGACACTTGCTTGTAGCTACATGCAAATAAAGCTTTTGTGTTTTAAAAGTGAGATGAAAGTAAATGTTTCTTGTAGAAGAATAAAAAAAAGGGGGAGTAGGCCCCCAGGGTGGACAGCTCATCCTGAAAGCAGGGTCTCAGGTCCCCAGGGCTTGGAGGCAGGCTCCTGTGCCTGGTCATAGCTGAGGTCCTCTCTGGGTCCCATCCCCAGGGAGCCTCTGTGTGACCCACTCACAGCACCACAGCCTGGTCAGGTGGTCTGGACATGGCTCTGTGTGAACCTGGCCACCGGAACACACTTCATATCTTTTGGTGGCTTGTCCTGTTCTGGGAACAGTGTCTCCCAGCAACCTTCCATGAGCATCTCCAGGAAACATCGGCCTCCCCAAGGGCTTTCTCCACTTCCCTGTTAGAGGCTGGGGCCAGGTCTCCCTCCCTGGATGACCTGAGATTCCTCAAATGCCCTGACCCATCTCTCTGGGGTGAAATGCTCAGTTTTGATGCTCCGGAAGTAACAATTCCCCATGTGATGATTCTCTGTTCTCATCGGTTCACAGTTTGCAGATGCATTTGGACAGGAAGCTGCCCTTTAAAGTGTGCCTGTCTCCAGCAGAGCCATATCTCTGAACTCCCGAAAGACTTCATTCAAGTACCCGAAGGGCAGCTGACTCTGATGGAAGCAGGAAGGAAGTTCTGTGCAGACAGATGTCTTGGAAAGCCGGAAGTCAGTTCAAGGATGTTAGCATCTTGGAGAGGGGAAAGGAGGCAGGACGGGCAGGGAGGGTCAGAAGGGGATGGACAATCTCCATTCTGTTGCCTGCTGGGGCTGTGGTGGCTGCAGGGCTGTGACATGGGTTGGGTCTTCCCTCCAGCCTCAGTGACTTAGCTGTGCCCTGCACTGGGGTTCTGTCCGTGGAGAGCGTGGTTGTAGGCCAAAGTTGCCCGGTCTTGGTGCTGTCTCAGCGCTGGTGCCACTGTGGTTGCATTGGCGAAGTTATGAGGACCAGGGACATCTGGAGGGAAAAGGCCATTCTGGGCTGTGCTTTCTGATTTGGATTTAGACTCCACGTAGAGCTCCTGAGCGCTCTAGTGATGCCAGGCAGTTTCCGGCTCTCTATCTCTCTGTGTCTCTGTCTGTCGGTCTCTCCTGCTGTCCTACCAAACTCCCATACTTGGACTACAGCCTCATTAGCACCTCCTCTCCCGGCACCAACTGGAACATGACTCTCATGCTGCCTGCTGCCCACTGTCCACAGAGGCGAAGGTTCTTTCATGTGTCCCCGTTGCTAAAGCAACCACTTCCTCAGGATCGGAAACATGTGTCTCTCTCCTTATATTTGTTTCCTGATCAGATTTTTTCCCTGCAGTGACATCTAGTGACCAATGATGGGGAAAAAAGCAAATGATTTATGCCCAGCTGAGACGATGCTATTAGAACAGGAGCTATGTGCCCCCAGGAGTGAGCCTGCTGCCACTGGCCCCGGCCCCAAGGTCTCAAGGAACACCTTAGCCACCTCACTGGAGGTGTTCAGTGACCATTCAGCCTGCGGTTCTCTGGCACACTGCATCTACAGAGGCGCCCCTCCTTGGACGCCTGTCATGGTAACCGTAGTCCTTCCTGTGTTGTGCAGTCTCAGCTTTGCAAGGTGACTTCATCATTGATCCTCCAGGAGGTGGAGCCACTGGCTTTCCACTGCCATCCGAACGGTACTGAGCGAAGGGTGCGCCGTGCTGGGGAAGGCGTCATGGGCGTCATGGGGACAGGACATTCCAGGACTGGGGACTTCAAGAGAGAGAGGATGTGAGGTGGCAGGCAAAGGCGAGAATCCAGCTGAGAAGGGCAGCAGGATTGAAGTGGGGAACGGAGCGCTCCTTTCCGCTTATCTGCAGCTTGATTTATCTGCCATCAGCTGAGGTCCAATAGTGTTACATGAAAACCTCAGATGCAAAAGATTGGTCACTTCTAAACTGAGCCGGTCAGAGGAGCACGGCCAGAGCTGTGCAGCCCCTCCTGGGTGCTAATCCTCACTATGGATTCCCACGAGTACAGCCTGCCCTTTTAGTCACTCAGCAGGCATCTCTGCCATATCACAGTAGGCATGTTCCAGTTTTCTTACCTAATAATGCAGCAGCTTTTGTTACAGTGTATCCTTATCACCGTTCTCTTTTATTAGTTGATCTCTGTAATGCTTCAGATGGAGAGTGCCCTGAAAGGCGGTGCTTATAGGTGGGCTTTGGAAGGTTATTGGATTATGGGAAGTCACAGCTGGCTTGCTATTGGGAGGAGGAGGCTGTCTGAAGAGGTGCTCACTATAGTGGGGGCCTGAAAGAGTTCATCTCCCTTCCTAGCTCCTTGCTACCTGGAGTGACATGAAACACTCAAAGGCGACACACTCAGCCCTGTGTCTCTGGACACCTTCTGTTGTAGGACCTCATCTTTCCTTCCTATAGTCGCATCCTGCCAGGTGTGCACTCACAGGGGCCCCTTTCACTCAGAGACATGCTGTGTCATTTTCTATAAGTGGTCACCCAGGCATCACTGAAGTCACTGCCCTACAATGCAACACACAGACCTCTGTCACCCAGCTGACCTCTGCGGTCTACATGGGGCCTTCGGTGAGCTCCATCTACGGTAAAGTCCACAAGATGGTGTGGCTGGGCACAGCCCTCTGGAGAGCGCTGATTACTGTGGTGTGAGGCTTGCATGTTTATTCCTAGCTCTGCGTGATGTTCCTGCCTTGGAGCCAGCTGACCATGGACCGAACCCTCTGGAATTATGAGCCAAATTAAACCTCACTTTCTTCAAACTGGAGAGTCAGATACTTTGTCCCAGTAGCACAGATGGTGATTCATCACAGGAAGCCGTTGTTGACTAAGCTGAGGCAGGTTAAAAAAATTAGAAAGAAAGGTACGAAATGGGGTTTCCAAAAGCTTTCCTAAAAAAACAAAACTATAAATCATGTGGCTGTGAATTTCAGTGCTATTAGGACAACAAGCTTATCTCCTCCCTTATTCCTCGGTTGGGAGACAGCTGCCCCTTGGTGCGCTGTACTGAACAGGACTTGGACAGCCAATGCAGGAACAAAGATGTAGTAAGATTTGGAGAGGAGCCCTTGGGAATGAGCACCACATCCTGAAGCAGAAGACAGGAGTCTGATGGGGTCACCCAAGGAGACTCCCAAGGATGCATGTTTCGACCACTATTGATGAATTTACAAATTGTACCAATTTGGAGTCTTTAATTGGTTGGTTGGATGTAACCTAAAAACTGGATTTGGATTTCTAATCATTGGAAAGAAATAGTCTAGCTTTTCAATCCAAAGTTTCAAATGGAGAGTTGATGTGACAGTTTATAAAATCCCTCCCAAGTCCATCTGGGCTGTGTTCACCAGTTACTGAGGAACTCCTGTCCCAGAATCAGGAAGACAAGCTCGGAGTTTTTGTCTTGGCCACTTTGGTCATCACTGAGATACCATACAGCACCCACATCTTAGAGGAGGAGAGGTTTATTTCATGGTTGCAGTCCATGTTTGGCTGACTGAGGACATAAACACCAAAGCAGAGCAGCACAGCATGGGGAGGCTCCTCACATTGTAGCAGAGAGGAAACAGGAAAAGAAGCCAGGAGCTGGGAAGGGAGACACACACATCTTGTCTATATCTAGTGACCGGCTCTTCTGATCAGACCCCACCTAACAGCGTTCTCAGCGGTAGCTTCACCGATGAGTAGTGTATCCCATGACACAATCAGCGTCTAAAAGTCCTGCCTCTGAGCACATGACAGTTTTGGGAACTCTAAACCTGGACAGTTTTCCTTTGTTAAAAAAAAAAAAAAAAAAAAAAAAAAAGCATTTGGATAGTTCTCCACTCAGGTCCTCCAAGACCCATTTTCACTCTCGGGAGTTATTTAGGACACACATTTTTTCAGAACCATTCATTCTAGAGCATTCCTGGGGGCTCCTGAACCAAAAGCTAAAAATTTAGAAATCCACCTGAGACCAGTGCAGTTTAGGGATGGAGTCAGACACTCAGACCCAAGGAACTGAATGGAAGAAGATAAGCTGCTCTGGGTAAACACTGAAGGAAACACTGAGCCGGAGGCTTTTGGTTTCCCAGGAGGCAGTCAGCCGTGTCCTGGCCTGGGCCAGCTTACCGGAGCTTATTGTTATATTTTTAGGAATTTTTCAGACCAGCTGTTAAACCCAATTGTTATTAAAAAAAAATAAGTGCGTTTACTTAGAAATAAACTATTTAAAAATAAATGAATAGATACGTAAAGCACATCACTTCCTGCTTATTTCACAATTCTCTGGAGGCTTTTGCAGATCCTGTTTCCATGATGAGCTGGGCGCATTTTTCCAGCCCCACCACAGCCAGTGTTTTCACCTTGACGGTCTGGAATTGGCTGTAGGGGGCCGTGTTCACATCAGGGAAATAGGCAGGTGCTGATTGGTGCTTTTCCCACAGCAAAAAGCTGGTTGGTTAGCATTTATTTCCCAGCAGCCTCTGCTTTTGACTGCACAGAGGGAAATGGGAAATTGGACACAGGGAGATGGTAAGGGGAAGATGCAGAAGATAGAAGCAGGAAGGTTTGCATGCACACACGCACACACGCACACTCTCACACATGTGCATGTGCACACATTCTCCTGTTGTAGAGAAGCCCTTGGCAAGACTATTCAGCACCCGGCTGTCTTCTCCTTTTCAGAACACGTGCTCACAAGCAGCTCTGTGCCTGCCCTTCCTGGCCACCAGAGAGGAGAGACAGAGACAGCTGATGGCATCCCGGGAGTAGACACTGCAGAAGGCTCTTCTCCCCCAAGTTCTCAGCCCATCTGCAGTGAGCTCTGCCTGGCAGACGCTCCACCTGGCAGTATGGACTGGATTTGGGAAACAAGAGTCCAGGAGGAGCAGTGTGAGCTGCAGCAGGACAGAGGTGTGTCCCTGTCCATCCCAGGGAAGGACTTTTCAGGTGAGAGCCAGGGCTGCAGACCCGCCTGCATACTGATTCAGTGCTGTTTTTAGCTGTGACTGGGAAGGAGGTGGCAGCATAAGCAACCCCAGCGATGGAATGAATGACACTTTCAGCTTAGTAAGAATCCAACTTCACATCCTGGCATTTCAGGAACCAGACAAGCAAGATCTCAGAACAGAATCCAGATGGAGATAGGAGCAGACGGTCTACTGAAGTGACAGCCAGACAGCCTGCAAGGGACCTAATGTGGAGTCAGGAAGAGAGGACTTGAAAACACTAAGTTTCAGAAGAGCAGGAACAGGAGGCTTTACAGCAACACCAACTCAACCTAAAACTTGAGATACTTTTTGACAAGTGGCCTCCATGGCAAACATAGCCACACATGTTTGCAAAGGCAAGAAAAATAACTCCAGCAGAAATGGTCCTCAATTAGGATTCATGTATCAAACAAAAGGAAATCCCAGAGGTCCAAAGAATGTTGCAGATTTGTAATTCTCCCCTTGAGGAAATGTCCTCAAAATGGTTCTGAAATATCTGAGAAAGACCAAGTATGAGAGGATGAGATGCAGACAGCTGCTGGACACTGGAAAGTATCCAGTACAAGAAACTGCAGAGTCGCAGTGTCACCTGGAGAGCAGGTCCTGACATGGTGCTTGCTTCTCTGTTCTTTGGGTCTTTGATGAAAGATTTGAGAGTGTGGGTAGAGTTTATTGCAAAGTGATCGATTTTCAGAGACAGAGAGAAAGAGACAGAGAGGGAAAGAGAGGGATGGAGAGAGAGAGAGAGAGAGAGAGAGAGAGAGAGAGAGAGAGAGAGAGAGAGAGAGAACACACCTCCAGGATTGCATGTGGGCAGTGCCTAGCTGGCCTTGCACTGAGAAGTTACTTTGATGGGATTAACCGGGTCTTTCAAGGAAATCTCTTCCTTCCTCCGAAGCCATTGTTCTTGTTCAAGGAAAATGGGCTGTTTTGACCAACTTCAGAGGGAAGAAGCTTCCTGTTTACTGCCTAGGCGGAAGGTTTCTGTTTAGTTTGTTCGTTAGTTTATTGGTAGACCTTGAAGTCTTCCCCAACTCCTCCCCCACAGTCTCTACTCTGTCTTTGTCCAGGCCCTGGACCTTGTCAGGGCGCTCAGCAGAGGTTACTGCTCTTGGGCTAACATTTGAAACCAGGAGATACCTAAGTTTCATCTGTAGCTAAGGATTCAGGAAACAAAAGAAAAAGGAAAACAAAATCAAGTCTCCTTTGCTTTTCCTGTGGCTCCCGGGCACCCACCTTTAGCCTGCTAATATCTAACTTTTACCTAGAGAACCTGTGTGCATCTTTGGGATCCAAGATGGCACAAATCCACTTTACTGTCTGTCTTCTACACTTCTGAATTGTAAGGGTATCCTCTTTGTTGCTGAAAAACTTCAGGAACAGAAAATAAGAACAGTGTTGCTTGCATGGCTGTGAATCTATCTACTCAATTCAGGAGGAGGCTTCCTTTCCCCTTGCCTGGCCCAGGGCAGGGTGCAGGATGGAGCAGGTGCTTAGTGCACCATCCTTCTTGTTTCTCCACTAATTCCAAGACCCAGAAAATCTGAAGATAGCTGATACCTTAAGCACTCAGCCCTGTTTCCCTCTAGGAAGGTTAAAGGTAACTTTTCAAAAAATAGGACACAGAATGACTTGTTAGCTTGAGGACACAAGCCCACCAGAGGCACCTGGAAGCAGCACTCCTGTTCAGGGTACAGAGGAACAATCCTGAGTGGGGGTGCTGGTACCTGTGCTTGGAAAATTCTGGCCTGGCCCAAAGAGAGCACAGAGCTGCTTACAGGAGACCCCACCAGACCAGACTGCCTTGGCAGTGTCAGCCAGCTCCAGGGAGCACAGTGCTGCTGTCCTTTGCATGTGAAAAGCCCTGTTCCGGAATCCTCAGGGCGTAGGTTGCTGTTATAAAGATTACTGTGCACTTAAGAGGTTAAACCAACCCCAATTCACTGATCCCCGGTTTCCAGAGATAGGCGAGCCACTATCCTGAGTTTCACAAGGTCAGAGTCAAGGTCAGACGCAGCAGGCTGTGTCCCCCGGAGGCTTAAATTAAAAGGAGAAGCTGCTTCCAGGCTCATCTGCAGTGTAACCAAATCCAGTTTCTTGCAGTCCTGAAGCTGAGGTCCCCGACTGCTTGCTGGCTGTCAGTTGAGGGCTGGTTCCAGCTCACAGAGACCACTGCAAAACCAGCACTGGTGGTCCAGACTCGGGTGCACTTCAAGTCTACTGCTTCCTCTTCCATTTGAGGGGTCTCTGAGGGCACCAGGCCCATGGGATCATCCAGGGTTTTCTGAGAGTGTCCCTTACACAGCACCAGTGCCCCCTTTGTCATGTAAAATAACATGGATATCTTGGGGACCATTGTTCAGCCCCCAACCCCCAATGGGGTTCTCTGTCTGCAGGGTGAAGGAGAACGGGGCTGACAGAGAGGACCTGGTGGCCGGTTAACCCACTGCCTCTTCTGCCAGGACCCAGATTCTCAGCTTCCAAGTCCATGTCAGCCCTCCATGGCTTCTGCCAAAATGACTGCAACCACCCTGGAAGGAATGAGGAAAAATAGAAGCCAAAAGGCCTTGAAGAAAACATTTTTCTGGGGCTGGGGCTGCTTAGAGATGGGGAATCTTCGGAAGTGCAGATTTCTAGCTTAGAAATTATGTGTGCATTTAATTATGAATCAAGACAGTTGGCAATAGAATTTTTCCAGATATTATTTATCCAGTGGGACAAATGTAATCAGACAAATAAACCACCGCAAGCAGGAAAACAATAGATTCATTACTCTTCACAAACATAGGACCAAGTGAGTTCATCCACCTAACTCACACATACATTTACAATATAGTTAATTGGTAGGGTGGGTAAGGGAGGTGATATAAAATTCAAACACCAGAAAATGAACGCACAGAAAATGTCCAAGATCTCTAATGAAAGCAGCCATGACATCCACACTCAGTTTGCGGTGCATTTCACCTTATTCCAGCCCACAGCTAACCCCTGCCCCTCACCACCCCCATCAGTGATTCCTCCTTTCCCTCCACTGGATCATTTGCACCTGGTGTATTTACCTGATAAGTGGTCAGATAACAAAGGTCATCATTCAGCACGCTAGAAATGGACAGTGTATTTAATCGGTGGGAATAAACCTGTCATTAACTACAAGGCTGTTTGGTTTTTTTAAGGAAGGTAAAGAAGCAGTAGACTTGTGGTTCCTTGCAGTGGACAGTACCCTGATTAATTTACCAAGGAAGGCAAACTCTTCTGTGTTCCTGTTCTTGGTTAGTCCTGTTCTTGGTCCATGCAGCCAGTGGGGTTCTGAGAGGGGGCGATGGGAGATTAAGAAAAAAAAGACACAAAAAAAAAGCTGGGACCAGGTGGGACCTGACCTTTCTGATGGAGAGGCAGCGACAACCAACACAGTCTGTCTCTTCATTTATATACAGTGAAAATCAGGAAGCATAAGATGGGACTGAAAATGAATGGTTTTAGTGTTTTGCTGAGAACATGGAAAGCGAGACATTTTCAGAGCTCTCTGTACTGTAGTTAACAGGGAGGAGCCGCACGGTAGGATGCTTGTTCATATGTCACTGAGCTGGAGGTCAACTTGTTTATTTGGTCTGCATTTTGTGTTTTGGGGACTGGCTTTGCTCTAGTCCCAAGGAGTTTGCCAACCTCCATCTCAGCCATGGCTCTGCTGCCCCAGTGAAGTTAGCTGTGTAATAAAGAGATTCCTGACACTTCCACCAGGTGACAGCAAAGAGGAAGTGATGAAAAGGACAATCTCAGTCCAGGGTCTGCAGGCACTGGCACATCTCTCCTTCCATGACTAAGCCTGAAGAGTTTGGAGTGATTTAATAATATGCACTGTTTGTGCTCTGAGCAAAAAAAAATCACTTTTATCATCTTCAGCAACACTGATCAGTACATTCCTCAAGCCTAAAAAGCCTCAAAGTTATGACAGCCAGGATAGGCAAGGTGAGAAGGAGCTTAGACAGCTCAATCAGATGCTTCCATTGGGTGGAGAAAGGGACTGAGTTGCTATGCTGTAACTTAGCCAGAGCCCCCATAGCTCACCGCCCATCTGGTTTCTAAAGCAGAATAATAAATAATTCACCCTTTAATTCCACAATTTTATTTGCAAGTTTAAAATGTATTCACTGCTACCAATTTGGAATTCCATGATGGAGGAACTGTAATAAAGCTTTTGGGCAGCAAAGCCAGTATTATCAGCTGTTGTGGTAGTGGTGATGATGGTGTTGGTGTTGGTGGTGATGGTGGTGGTGACAATGGTGTTGTTGTTGGTGGTGGTGGTTGTAGAGATGATGGTATGTTGGTTACACTTCTCGCATTACTGGGACAAAATACCCCGCACCCAAAATTAAAGAAGGAAGGGCTCATTTAGCTCACAGTTTGTAGAGATTTCAGTCTATAACCACTAGTTCCAGGGCAAAGTGGTGTGGCTGAGTGATGGGCAGCTGTTCATGGGAGTAGAAGATTGCAAAAGCAACAAGAGCAAAAGCGGGGGATCAAGTCTCTTTTCCTCCTTTATATTATGCATAGGCTACCAGCCCTTGGGTGGATGTAGCATTCACATCACCAATCCCAGTACTCAATAATGAACTAACCACAAACTCTAGATTTAGTTACCTGTGTAGAGCCTGCCCCCATGACTGCATGAGGCTTTGGTGGAACATCCAGACACAAAACAGAATAGATGGTGATGATGCTGATGCTGGTGGTGATGATTGTCATGATGGTGGTGATGGTGATGGTGATGGATATGGTTATGGGATGATAATGCTGATGGTGGTGGTAATGATTATAATGATGGTGGTGATGATGGTGGTAGTGATGACTATAAGGATGATAGTGGCAAAAGTGATGGTGGTGATTCTGCTGATGACACTGATGGTGTGATGGTGCTGGTTAATTGGATTTCTATCAGCACTACTAACCAGTTACCCAGTAGGCTTGCCTTGGTCCCTCCAGGCAATGAGGAGTGAAGAGGCCATAAAATGCATAATGGCCACTCCAGCCTAGCCTTTTTTGTGTGTGACAGAAACATATTCAACCTGTCTAAGTGACAGGAATATGGAGAGGTACTTCCAGGAACTGGCAATAGTGTTGTAATCTTTCTTACTTCATTTGCTCTCAAAGGCACAGCTACCAAATGTGGCAATGATAATCTGCACCTATAGATCCTCGCTCAGTCACATAGTCTTCAGTCGCTGGCATATCCATCTGCTACTTTTGCCTACATGACATCTGCTCTCTTTTACAAGCCAGTTTCACTTGGAAAATGATTCTCCCCGGCTCTAATTCACAACATTATATGCTGGTCAGTTCCAGGATTGGATGTGTGACTCTTGCCCGAGCTGTCAGTGTATTCTATTCCTCTTGCCACAGACAGGTGTGCGGTCCATACCTAGCCGATAAAACACATTCCTGAGTGTTGCTGTGATCACAGGAATCCCTGCTGGGGCACTGATGAAACCTGAGCTCTCCAGGGAAACGTTTAGTGAAACTGTACCTGATAGTGAAGCCAAAGTAGGGGAAAGCAGGGCTCAGCTGGAGAGATGGAAACAGGCTGAGACCCAGAAATCCACAGACTGAGCTCCTGGCAGCAGATACTCAGATGTTTTCTTTTTCACTTCAACTTCTTTGAACTGAGTCTCCATTACTTACAATGAATAGCATCCTGATTAATACACGAGGGAAGGAAACTCTTCAGTGTTTCTGTCCTTGGTTAGCTGCATAATAAAGAAGCTCCTGACAGTTCCAAATGCTTTCTTAGGTCCACCCAGCACAGCAGAGCAAGGATAACACCTCATGAGTTCTGGATTCAAGGGTGCTCTCTTTAGTATCTTTTACTGAACCTTTCCTCTGTAACAGCTGCAAGACTTTACCTACATAATCGTATTTCATAACCCTCCCTGTAATTCTATGTGGTGGTTATTAGTGTTGTCTTTTAATAGATGATGAAGTCAAGAACCAGGGATGGTAAGCAAGGTACTCTTAAGCACACACTAGGAGACAGTGAGTTCTTCCTTCTCAGTTCTTGTTATTTCCAGCTGCACCTTCCTCACATAAGTCACATTCTCTGTCACTGAGATGCAATACCTGACATGCCTACTTAAAGGAGGAGAGGTTTGCAGCTCACATGTTTAGTCCATAGCTCATTGGCTCCAAGGCAGGAAGGACATGGTGGAGGGGTCTGGTGGAAGAGAGCTGCTTCACAGCATGGTCAGGAAGTGGAGAAAGAAGGGAGGAGCCAGGAAGGGAGATATGCTCTTTCAGATCATGCCCCCAGCCCACCTCTTGTAACAAAATCCTGCCTTCTAATAACACGCTCAGCTGCCAAACTCATACCGTGTGTAAGTCTAGCACACAATGGTCCAACCATCTTTCAAAAGCCCTTGCCTATAAGCTCCTGAGGCGTTGAGGGAACATTCTTGATTCTAACAGTGATAGGTGAGCATTAACTGTTAGCTGATCTCCACTTACATAAATCACTCCTCCACTGCCTCTTGAAACGGGGGCAGGTGATTCATGAAACATGGTTGAGTGTGTTCCATGGGCAACAGCTTCTCAAAAACGCTGGAATAGCTGGGATGCTAGGAATTTCAGGATGGAAACCTATAATCACACTGAGTGCTATTTTATTTAGGATTGCACTGGAGAGAGCCTGAGCTGCGTGGCAGAAATGGATTGACTCTCTGACAGGATTTTTCATCGGTGCAGTAGAAAAGCAAGAGCAAAGAAAGGAAAATAGAAAAAGGCCTTTACTGCGGGCACGGGAGGGCTACAGAAGAGTGCAAGATCCCTCTGGGGCAGACAAAGAAGCAGCAGGCTTTTACTAGATTTGACAGTGGTGAAGTTTGGAGGGATGGGCAGAATGACGCATTGGCAGCTGATTGGGGGAATACTGGAGCATGCGCAAAAAGCAGAGTGCAATTTTCCCGTCTGCAAGGAGAACATGGAAGTCAGCAATGCAGGGAGGCAGTGTCCAGCACCACGTTGGACAGGCGCCATGCAGAGCCTGGCCTCTTTAAAGGCGGTGGAATCCATCACTCTCCTCCAAATCCTACTTGAAGGTCAGAAGAAATATTAAATCACGAAAGCCTTTGACACTTAATTGTGGACACACAAGTATTAGTTTATCATTTTCTCAACATTCATGTATCTTTAGGAACTAATATGAATGCATACAATCTTTATGTACTACAAACATGACTAATAAATATTAAATTAAAAAGGAAGTTATTATGCTAACAGTTAAGAAGAAGGAAAAAGGAGCTCAGTCATAGCAATGCTAGAAATTATGGTGAAGTATCAATAATTCAACAAAAATATCTATAACAATATAAAGCAGAGAGAGAAAGTAATAAAACTTAATTAGAATTGAATGTACTGCCCAACTGGGGCTGCAAGGAAAATGAATAAACAACTTGCCCCCACATCACCTACTACCTTCCTAAGGTCAAAAAGCTGGCATAGGGAGCAGTCAGGGCAGTGAGCCAGCAGCCAGATTCTAGGAGGGTCCAGATGCTGCGTTAGGGCTGAGGTCCTTGTGGGAACATCAGCAGCTTCCTGCCACCAACCCCAGCAGGAGGAGTGAAGAGCAAGACCAGGAACATTACCCTGAATTCTGCATCTCTCCAAGAGTCCTTCCTGGACCAGCAGCTTCAGCACCCACTGGGAAAGCATCAAAAATGCAGGCTCTCGGGCCACACCACTGAGACCAGAATGAGAAACTCAGCAGGTGAACCCCAGGGAGTGACCCTGAGAAGCACTAACTGTCCCTGCTTCCAGGGATCCTCCATATTTCTTCCTCCTCCATACAGACACCCCAGCCCAGACCCCACTTCCACGTCCACACCAACTAAGAGAAGCCCTCTTGGCAAATATTCACTTTCTGTTATGGCCATGGAAGCTCTGACCCCTTGAAGCCCACAGCAGGCATGCCTTCTGGGGATGTTCCTAACTACAGGGTGGAAACAGCAGTCTTCAGGTTTTCAAAGGATGGTTCTAACAGTTACCAATATTGATTATAGGCAGACATGCCCCATGGTGATAAAGAATAAAACCATGGATGAGGAGGTGGTGTGCATGAAAATATATAAAGATATAAAGACAAGGAAGCACAGCTTCTACAAGCTGCGAGGAGGTTCTGAGTAGGACACCTAGGAGGGCTCTTTGTCCGGGGGTTTTATTTAGAAGGGACCTTGGGCTGTGGTGTAAGTGATACAATCTCCATTGTACAGAAGACCATGTACTTTCCAGGGTCCAAGCTGTGTAGTGGTCACATAGCGCTCATGAAGGTTGTATGTGTCCTTGAGCCAGTGGTCGCCTGACTCTGCTCTGGAGAGGTCCCAGATGGCTGCAGGACACCCATGATTTTGGAAGATTCCTGGAGGTTTGTGACTCAGTAGACTCCTCTGTTTTGGGCTTGCTGATTCCGTTGTTCTTACTGGCTAATGGAATGCTAATTCGCATCTCATTAATTCTTGTTATAGAGCTTTACTGATAGATACAATGTCACAAACAAAAATATGAGACAGTGGAGGAAAAGGACAACAGAAGTGCTCAGCATGGCAAATGTTTAGCAAGGAGATGTGGTTAACCAAAGAAAGGAAACATGTTTTTAAAAAGTCTCATTACTATCTGCAGAGGATGTTGGGAATCAATATTGTATCCATTAAACAAGAACAGGCTGCTATGAAAATGGTCCATGACAGGAAAATAAATAGCTCTTGGAAACTAAAAGCAATAAAACAAGTGGTAGTAATCTATCTAAGAACTCATACTAGATTGGGCTAGTGAATTAAATGTAGTTGAAAAACAAATTTGTGTTTTCAGACATTGAATATAAAGCCAAACTAAAAAGAAGCAAAGTTTTGGTAAATGATCGGGAAAAAATTCATAGCTAAAGGGTAAGAGAAGCCTTTTATTTTCAGATGATTGAAGTTGCTAACCATGAGCCTGGGATATGTTGTAACTCTAGAAAATTAAATTAGAGTTTTGTGATCCCCTGGATGAATACTCTGTGTGTTCATACACCATGAGGCACATCAAGGTTATTCACCAAAATGTTAACAACTCTTTTTTCTATTTATTTAATTTTTTTATTATTTTCAAGGTAATAAAATACAACAGAACAAGACAGAACAAAGCCAATTGAGACAGTGAGGTGAAATTGGTACAGAACTTCACAGTATTACTGCTATTGGGATAACAGTAATAAGTATCACAGTATATCTTCACAATAGTTGTTCTTTCAATCACGTATAGCAAAATAAAATGAAATACAGAACATTATAGAACATATCAAAGCAGAATATTGAATAGAGGAGTACCATTAATCAGAATAAAGCAAAACAGTAGTAAAAATATTTGCCTTCAAAGAGATGGAGAAGGAAATCCCCTTTATTTGCTATAGTGCATTGGTCAACCTCTCAAGAGATGCTCAGACCTCTGGCTCCCATTTGCTAATGGAGGGCAGGGGAAGTGGGATGTTTGACTCTCAGCCTGAGCACCGGTAGGCTCACTATTACTCAGCAGGGAGGCAGGCTGGTTGCTTGGTTTCCCAGCGTCCTAAGTTCCACCATGACGCAGCTCTCAGGAGACACTGGTGGTTCTCACCCTGGAGGGGCCGCAGTCTGCCAGACCACAGATGCTTACCAGGGAGGCGAGCTGGTACAACTCTTTTTTATTGGTGGTGAAATTTGAGAGTGTACATCGGCTTCGAGAAGCAGGCATTAGGAATTTTCTAGAAAATCCACACTTAATCAGGTTTAAATCTGGATGTTGCCTCAAAGCCTCAAAAGTTGGTGAGCTTTTGGGTAGCAACTGGATCAGGGGCCATCAATGGATTAGTGAACTGATGAGTTTGTAGCAGACTTGCTGTTCAAGGCAGAGTCTGGTCAGACGGGAGGTCACTGTGGGAGGAGTCTGGTCAGAGGGGGTGGTCACTGTGGGCGGGCCTAGGAGGATCTATGTCCCTTCTGCTCCTTCTCCATCTCTCTCTGCTTCCCTGCTGCCGGGCCGGGCCAAGAGTAGCTCTCCTCAACTCTCCTTCGCCATAGCCCTCAACACGCCATCCTGCCTTAGAGCCAGCCGACTACGGATTGAACCCTCTATAAACTTTTCCTTCTTTAAGTAGCGACTGTAAGAAATGTTGTCCAATGACAAGAAAAGCACTTTGCACCCTCGCTGCTACTGGTCAGTGTGCAGACCCAGCGGTTCCTCTGTCAGGAAGCCGGGAGCTGCAGCCTTGCTGGGGCCAGGTGCTGCACACTGCCTGCTGGTCTTCGGGATGGACTCCAAGCCAGAGTTCTTCCTGACGCTTGATGGGGCCTTGCCAGTGTGGCCTCTCTCCAGATCCTGACAGATTCCGAGGCAAGAGTCATCCTGTCTTCCAGTCCCCTCCACTGCTAGTGATCTTGCTTGGGACAGAAAGTAAAGGCCTCAGGTTCACTCACTGTACCCATGGCGACAGTCATAGTCTGACTGTGTTATTATTGTAACTGCAAATATTGAATATGGCAGTCCACGTATTGCAACCCCTTTTTCAGTCCTCCTCACAATCTGAAAAGTTATATTTACAATCCCATTGAGACATTATTGGAATCCCAGCAAATTAATTCCAATCTACCACCTCCAATGCGACCCACAGTGAGGGTAAAGACACCAAGACATATTCAAAGTGAAGGGCAGCCAAGGGGTCCTAAATCCAATCCCTTTGAGGATGTGTGGACAAAGGACCTGATCCTAGGCCTTGCCCAAAATTTATTATCTTGTGAAGAAGGGGGATGGCTTGAGGATGAGTGACAGCGAGGATGGTGAGTAACTTAAACTGGCCAAGTGGGGAGAAAACATCTTTGCAAAATGCAGGGAGAATGACATTCAGAAAGATAAATTTGTGTAATTCAATTAAGGAAGTTGAATTGTTTTTGGAGGCTGTAGTTTCAGTTTCCGATATGTAAATCTTTATGCCCTGGGAAGTCATAGCCTCTTTACCTTGAGGCTCAAGCCCAGTCGACATTCCTGGAGGTGATTGGCTCTGCCATCCTGCTGTGCTCATATCTTTTACAGAGAACATTATGCAACGAAACAGGAGACGGTCTGATGGTTTTAGAGATTACCACCAGTACCTTGCTAGCCTTATTTGCAATGCTTAGAGTCAGCTGCTTAGAGACAATTGAAGAGAGAAGGAAACACCATAGCCAACTCTGAACATAGCAGCACAAGCAAGTGAGTCTTGATATAATCAAAGTTGCAGCAATTGTTCTACATTCAAGGAGAGACATTCAAATTGTCCCCTACAATGATGATTTCATCCATCTTCCTCTGTTCTGTCTTAAGGATGCTTCCAAAGAGTTCTTAGCTATTGCTGGATAACAAGCCATCCCAAACAGAATGATTCAAAGAAGCAACCTGCATGAGACGTCTCACCGTCCTGCTGTTTGCCTGGACAGGTTCCCTAGGACCTGCTCACCTATCTGTAAGCTGGCTGGAGGTCATTGCCACTATAGTGGTCCCAGTCTCAGAAACTCAGCCCTCTGTCCACATGGTGCCCCCTCCTTTGGTGGCTTAGCCTGGGTTCATTCCCCCAGGGAGACAGAGTTGCAAGGGAGAGGGCAGAAGTGTATGGAATGTCTTAAAATCTGGCTGCCAGCTGGCTTCAACCCACCCCTTCCGCTCGATTCTGTTGGCCAAAGCAAGTCAGAGCAGCAGTCAGGACCAGAGGATGCAGAAAGGCATTATAACTCTGGGGGAAGAGACTGCAAACACACTGCAAAAAGCTTGAGAATAGAAATGTGCAAAGAATCGGGCTGCTTTTATGAGCGGCCCTGCAACCCCACTGGCATGCCACAGCCTCTGCCACTGCACAGAAGAGGAAAACACAAACAGCCACGCCACCCGGTCACGCTGTGAACTGGTGCTTTGCCATTGGGTGGCTTTGGGTGCACAGAGTTAAATCCTGATGGAACCGGAGAGCCTTTGTCTGGCCTGGCGCCTCACCCTGCATCTGTCTGCTATATCTGCTTTCTCTTTTCTGCCGCTCTCCCCAAGAGTCTTTTCTTGAAGGACCAGGGAGACTTTAGTCACCCGGATTTGTCCTGGGAAAGTGTGCTGAGCCCTGATACTGGTCCCTGGCACTGGACTGTGGTCCCCTTCAGCTTCTTCATAAGGAGGATCTGTGTGTGACACAGGCATCTTCCCTTGTGAATCCTGAGCGTGTCTCTTTTAATCTCTTGGTTGCTATAAACAACTATTCCACTAAAGGCGTAGCAGCCAGGAACCGTGACCTGAATACGTCCCTCTAGGTTCACCACTCTTAAAAACCAAGCTTTTTTATGGGTGTGTGTGTGTGTGTGTGTGAAAAGAAAGCAGATGGCAGCCAGTGGGATGCTCTTGGATGTGGGGGTGTGGTCACAAAGCCAATCAGCGGATCCCTTCCCTTACTATGTAACTTGGGGGCCAGTCATGGACACGCCCCGTTTTCCCCCTAAGCAAAGGGCAGGGCCGCCCCCTATTCAGGCAGTGCCCTGGAGAGTGGTGCCCTTGGTTCTTTTCTGAGCCAAACGATGACCTCACTAAAGCTTCTGGTTTTCTGTGTCCATAAAAGAAGATTAATGGCAGAGACCACAAGAGGGAGTGTTGTTTTGGCAGCTTTGTTTACAACAGTGATTAACATACTTTTCACAAAATGCAACACTGCCCCCAGCTAGGAGGAGCCTTCACTTCTCAGAAGGACCACACACAGGAGCAGAGCCAGGCCTCCATGGGGCCCGGCCACCCTGGTCCAGATTGTCTACCAGTAGCCTCAGCTGCCAAGAAATCAGAACCACACGGGGAAAAACTGAGTCAAGCAATCTTGTTTGGGCCATGGTCAGAAAAAAATTCCGTGTGTCGAATGCTAGAGTCTTTACTCAGAGAGCCAAAGATGCTGGAACGGGAGCTGTGCTGGGTCACCGCCAGGCCCTGCCCTGCACTCTGCCCACAGGGCTCTGTGCCTTCTCATCCATGGTGATGGACAGAGCAACTGAGCAGCGATGGACTCAGCTTAGGCAGAGACCGTGGTTCTGAGCTGCTTGTTGCGTCACTTGTCATGGAGACCCCATGAGTCTCCCTGGTGGAGCTTGCAGAGAAGTTGAGGGTGGTGGCCCTGGCACTGGCTGCTCTCTGCAGGAATGGAGGGGCAGTGACTTCTGAGCAGTCAGGCTCCCATGTCCTTGGGCTGCTGCAGTGCTCGGCCTGCAAAGCTGATAGCAGCTGAAGCAGATGGAAGCGGGGCTCCCCTTGTTACCCGATTAGGCAGGGGTGTTACTGCTTGTGCAAACAACAAAGAAAAAGACTGGCCAATTAAAAAAGTCTTTTATCCAGAACAGTAAAAAAATACCTTTTCTTCCGAAACTCCTCCTCAGCGATGTTCAATCAGAAGAAACTGGGCTGAGGATGGAAATATGCTGCCTGTGTATCCCATGGCCACCGCTCTGAACTTGAAGTGAGTGGGTCTTGAACATGAGGTCCTGCAGGCACTGTCCCTCCCACCTCTCTCAGCCAGGCCCCTGGTGACCCCTAGTTGCCAGGGTGAGAAGCCTGTCCCTTCAGCCAGCTGCCCAGGGCCTCTTCACCTTGTCTCAGTGTGTGTCTGTTTCAAGTCTGCTCCCACTTAGAAAAGAAAGAGCAGGAGGTCCTGGTGACAGGGAGCGTCAATACTTTGGTCTCTCCTTTGCTTTCCCACTCCTTCAGAGCCACCTTCAGTTGAGTCCAGGTGCTGTCCATGCAGCAGGTGGGTTAGGGAGGGTCAGTGTGGCCCTTTTGGTGACTGTCTGCTTGACAGGGTGTTTTGTGTTGTGTCTAGATGACCCCCTGAGGTCTCATGCAGTCACAGGTGGGGCTTTTCATAGCTGGCTGGATCTAGGATGTGTGATAATTGCTTTGGGATTAAGGATATGTGGTACTAAATTGTTCCACTGATTGGAATTAGCATAGTACTCATGTGACTGAATGGATCTGGTGAAGACTGAAACTCTACCCTGAGTATGGGTGGCATCACCCAAAAGGTTTGTAGCTGAGATGGAATTAAAGAGAAAGGCAGTCTTGCTGCTCCCTGCCTGCCTTGCTATGGACTGTTTCTCCTCTGCCATGTTCCCATGCCACACCACCTGTCCTTGGAGCCACCTAACTGTGGGTTAACCCTCTAAAACTGTAAGCTGAAAGCTTCCTGCCCCTCTTTAACTTGTGGGTGTTGTACATTTTTTCCCAGCAATAGAGTAAAGTAAGACACAGGCCAAGGAGGCTCAGAAAAAACCCCAAGAGTTAGCATCCTCTGAATTCACCATGAGTTACCCATTTCCAGACCTCCCAGGCCACCTTAATCCTGGATACATTTTTCTACTAAAGTTCATGGAGACTGTGTGTGGCAAATTTACTTCTGGAAACTTTCCATTAGAGTTAGGTTTAATTATGATCACTACTTCTATACTATCACAAACAGGACAGCATATATTGGTGGCACCATAGTCACTCTGTGTCTCCAATGATGGGGACAGCTTTGACACACAATAGGTGCCTTTGAAGAAGTTATGATCAGCCCCAAGTGAGTACTTCTCTTCCCTTCCAGGAAGGTGACACTGGAGAGAAACACAGTTTCCAGGCCGCATGACAATGATCTTATTTAAGTGGACATCGTATGCTCAGCCCCTGCCATCTTACCTCGGGACAGAGAGAAAGAGAGCACAGTTTAAACTCTGGGAGTATTTGTAGGAAAAAAAAAGGTGCACCTTGAGACTGGAATGCACAAATCAGATAGAGAAGCGAAGTAACAAATTCAAGTAGGAGAGGAAGACTGGAACAAAACCAGTTGAGCAAGTAGGCATGACCTGTCCTGGAGACCGAGGGCTGTGTGCAGAATACAGAACCCAGGAGGGCTCCCGAGCCCTGGGACCAATCAGAAAAATGCCATTTTCAATGCTTCATTTTCATCTGGTGAAAAACCAAGTGGGCCTTTGACAGAATGGCTTAAATCTCATGTCAAGTCAAGTGAGTTTCTGATTAGACCACCGTCCCAAAACACCTTGTGTACAGAGAAGACGCAACCTGGGAATTGTAGTACAAAAGAGTCTGGCCATTCCTCCTTCTGGCCCTGGGGAGCCTTTCACTGACCCACTGGTACTCTGCAGAGTACACCACTTTTCCACCTTAATAAATGCAAATCCTTGTTACCTTTCCGTTGTGTTCTGTCCAGTTCTTTGCTCTGGACACCAAGAATCTGGAAAGAATCTCTTCGGGATCCAAAACACAATGGTTTTTCTTAAGTTAGAAACCCAAGGTATAACTAATTTAAAGAGCCAAAACAAAAGAGATGATAGAGAAGAGGAAGCCAGGTTATGTGGAGACAGGAAGAGATCTGGGGAGAAGGAAGGATGGGGTGAACACCTCAGTAAAAAGCATCAAGATGTGATTTGCATCTGTTCCACAATGCATGGATTTACGTATGTCACAAACATACGCTAATGAAAAAGGGAAAATAAAAATGAGCAGGTGTGGGCCGTTCTTGTCCCAGGACTTCAGATTCCTGGAGGGAGACTGGCCAAAGAAACAAACTCTGGCACTTCTAGGGGGCAGGAAAAATGTGCTCAAGTCCCTAGAGATGCAAAGTGCTTCTCCATCACCCAGATTCCTCTGTGGTGCTGCAGGAAGGGTCTTGAGAGAGATGGGAAGTGGATGCACCATCGGGCACATGGGAGAGAAGTGAAGGCTTGGAAGGCCAGACCGGGGGAGGAACAGACACTGTACATAAACTCCAGAGCATCTTGGATCACAGGGAGAGTCAGGGACCCTGGGCCTGCTATACTTGCAAGCTTCTGTAGCATCACTCTGTGTCATTGTGTGGGTCAGTATGTGCATTAGTCAGCTTTTCCTTGGTGTGGGAAAATACCCAAGATAAACAACATGAAGAGGAAAGGTTTATCTTGGCTCACAGTTTTGGAGGGTTCAGTCTAGTTGCTTCTGAGTCCATGGTAAGGCAGAACATGGTGGGGAGTATGTAGCAGAACAAAGTGGCTCGCAGGAGACAGAGAGGGAAGGAGATAACCTGGGGCAAAAGGCACCCCACCATGGGCAGACCCACTGAAGACTGTACCACCTCCCAACAGTCCATTCGATCCTGGATATATCAATGGATTAATCCACTGATGACATCAGAGCCCTGATGATCCATTTGCTAAAATGCTCCACCTCTGAACATTGCTACACTGGGGAGCAAAACCACAGAAGTCTTTGGGGACATTTTATGTTTAACCCAGGAAGTTACATGAGCTGGTAGGATCAACAGTGGGTAGAATGCAACCAAGCTGGGAGCCCTGGGACATAGAGGAAGACACAGAGCAGGAGCAGGGCCGGGGACCAGGCTGGGCTGGAGAAGAGCAGAGAACAGGTGGAGTCAGGGGCTGAGCTGCAAATTTCCCCCTGCAGGATGAGCTGTGTTGGGTACTTGGTGCTGCTGAAACCTGCCCATCTCCAACCCAGGAGGGACAAACAGCCTCCACCAGAGAAGGCAGAGGGGCTGCTGGATCCGGGAGGCTCAGTCTAGGCCAGGCAACAAGGAGACCACAGCTGCCTTCTGGTTGTCATGCTGGACCAGAGCTCCAGGGTCAGCAGAAGGCAGCTGGCCACCCAGCAGGGAGGAGAGTTGTGAGGAGGAGAGAAGGCTTGACTGGGGGGACAGTGGGGGGAAGATGGGATGAGACAGGGTGGGATTATCTGGTCATGAGACTCAAGTGGATGGGACTAGGTGGAGAAGGCTGTGGACACCACAGGACAACTGGGTCTCATCCTATACCATGCACCTCTGGGAATCCAGGCTGCATAAAGGACCTCATGGTTGTGTGAGTCCCTTTGCCTGTAGGAAACGCGACCGGAAAATGTAGATGTGTTCTTCTCTTAACCTGAACTGCAGCAGCAGCCGCCCAAACCACCTCATGCCATACCGGTGGTCCACATTTGACATCTGCTTGTTTCTTTAACTGAGTCTTAGGTGGCTTTAATTTTCTTCATTATGTTTGCAAACAACCTCAAATCACTTTTAAAGACCTACACAAAGTCCAAGTAAAAATAATGAATGAATTATCTCCCACCTTTAGCTCAGTGAATAAGGACAGCCCAGTCTCAAATGAGATAAAGGAGTCTAATAACCAGGAGTTATTATTTACATATTGAATTTCTGTGGGATTTTAGACAGAAACAGAAACAAATTGCTCTAATTTAGAAGACAGAGAAATGAGCAGCCTAAATCTACCATGTTCTAAACTTATTTCCCCAAAAAACAACAAAAGCCCAGTAGTGGGCAGACAAGTAGCCTTCGCCTGTAGATTTCTATGACCTGATCTCTAAACCCAGGGCTGTCCTACTTGCATTTGGACTTTGCAGACATGATAAGCTGAGGAACTTAGAGGCGAGGTTATCCCAGGGTATCTGGGTGAGCCCATGTCACTGCAGGGCTTGTAAGAGGGAGGCGGGAGGTCAGAGTCGGCCCTGGATGACAGAGGCACATGGAGAGCAGAGGAGATGGCCTTGGGGCAATAGCACAAGTGACCTCTAGATACCAGACAAGGCAAAAAGTGCATTTTCTTCCAGGACCTCCAGGGGGGCACAGTTCTGCTGACACTGTTTTTAGCTTGTGTAATTCGAGCTGGACTTTTCTCCCCTGACCTGTAAACTGAGGAGTTTATGTAATGTTAAGCCACTAAATGTGTGGTCATTTACTACAACAATAATAGGCGACACACACAGGCCCCTATGCTAGTCAAATATTAAAGATCAAAAGTCCTGGAAGTGTGGTTAGCCTGAGTGTCTCTCCAGTCCTGGTGCATTATGGAACTACAGCTAAGGAGAGCATTCCTCTCCACCGAGACTGGGCACAGCCTTGGTGATGAGATGCTGGCCTAAATACAAGGCCCTGGTCCTGCTCTCTCCCTGCTCTGTGAGGTTGGAGGACTCAGGGCCCCAGTCAGAGCCGAAGTGCTAGGGTCTAGGTCTTTCTGTGTCTGGGCTTCCTGCTGCCCAGCTCCTTCCTCCCTGCCCAGCTCCTTCCTCCCTGCCCATTACAGTGGGTTGTGAGTTCCTGGAGCTGGCTGCTGTCCTCCAGCCCTTGCCGTCATCATCTGTTCTGGACACTGTGAAATGGACATCACTGAGGCATGGTAAGGGATATGGCAGGTTAAGTGTCCCTTATCTGAAATGCTTGGTACCAGGAGTGTTTTGGATTTCAGAATTTTTCCAGATTTTGGAATATTTGCATGTGTATAATGTGATGTTATGGAGGACGAGACTCAACATTCATTTGTGTTTCTTAGGGCCTTTTGTGGAGCTCCTGCTTAATGTGATTCTAGCACCTTAATCATAGCCACCATTTTCCCCTCCAGGTGACCCTGGCATGCAATTCAAACCCCATAGAATGAATGAAGCTTTTAAGGTGGCTTAATAGTCCTGAGCATTTCATTGGTTAAGAGGGAGGTCTTCCCTGATGTTTGGTAGGTTGATAATTTATGAGAAAATTCATGTGGTTTCCATTTGGCCATGGCCCACCTTGGTCTAGCTTTGCATATAAATCCTCCTGCTGTGGGGTGCAGGGACCCTCCTGTCTTCCTGCCACCCAGGATGTGCTTCTGTCTTAAGGCCTCTAGGGAAGCAGTCATAGCTCTCTCTGCCTCTCATTGGTCTCACAGTTCTTTCTGCCTTTAGTGGCTAGCTCATGAACACTGAGTTCCCCAAAGCAGTCATATACACAGGGCAACAGGTAACTCTACAGAATGTCTTTAATAATTTTGTGCATCAAACAAATTCATAATGTGGAATTTTCCACTTGTGGTGTCCACTTTTTTTTGTATCAGGAATTGAACTCAGGACCTTGCAATTTCCAGGCAGGCAATTGTGCTGATGAGCTATATCTCCAGCCTGGTATCCACTTTTAATAACCAAAAAGTTTCAGATTTTAGAGCATCTTGGGTTTCAGACTTTTGGACTTGAGATACTCAACTGTACTCTGTTTGCCACAGGCCTGTAATAATACTTTTGAAAACTAGTAACTTTCCCTATATAAAAAAAGCATGAGGTTGGTATATTTATGTGTCTCCCAAATTACAGCAATTTACTCCAGTTTATGTTTCACTTTCATCTCAAAGAGTGAGATGTACGCAGCTGAGGATTATTAGCTATTATGCTAATTTTTCATTTGGCATTTGGAAGGCTTGGAAAGAGTCCATGGGAGCATGAATGAGAATGAGGCTTTCGAGCATGTGGACACCTGTCTGGGGACCGGGAGGTGAGGAGAGGGTGAGCGGCTCAGTGCAGTAGCAGCAGGCCTTGGGCAGTGCTGCAGGGAGCTCGTGACTCAGCCAGTTCAAGCTGTTCTGAAGACCAATTGCCACGAGAGGCTCTTCGTGTGGTGGCTGCAGGGGTTAACAGTGCTGGCGACCTCACGATGCCCTCTGTCCCTCAAGTAATAAAGCCATTGACAGGGTTCAATCTATTGTCTTTCCCTATTAAAGGAGCCAGGTTTCATGTCTCCCCCAACCATTTGGACTTGGGGCTTGGATGCTACAGGCTTGCTCCAAATATCTTTATCTGGGAGGATGACCCCCAAAGAGGAAGGAGGCTAAGACCCCACCCCTTTACTTCAGACTCAAAGATATTAGAACCATGTCTTAGGGGTGGGTAGGTTCAAGGAAGGACTCCAAGGAATGAGAGGAAACTCATTCCAAGAAAAGGGGGAATCAGGAGTTGGGGGTCCTGATGACTTTAGCCACCAGTTTGAAAGCTTGCTCTGGGTCGCTAGGTGATATAAGGCATCATTCTGACACAAATCTCATACCATTTGTGCCTGGTGGAAAAGACTTACCTGAGTGTGAATGGAGGGGTTCACCCAGGTGTGAACAGGAGGGGCTCACCCGGGTGTGAACTATAAGAAGATGTGCTTTGGGAGCTGAGCAGTTTTCCTGTAGGACTCTGATGACTCAATATACTCTAATGATTCAGTATACTCATTCTCTTGAAGAAGCCTCACTAGTTATATCAAAGCATATGCTCTGCCACTCAGGAAAGCAGGGAACTACCAGCTAACTCAGATGGTAGACTTGTACAAGCACTTCTCAGCTTATTTGGAAATACTTAAGCAAAGAAGTAGACACTAAAAGGTTAGATCCATTTCAGAAGTGCCAGTAGGGAAGATCTGAATCTGGGCACAAATGTCAATCTGACCTCATTTGTAAGCCATCAGCGAAGTCCAAGTCACAGTGGCAAAACCAGCCATGAAAGGAATAGGATCCTAATAACAGTGTCTATCACAGGGCTGAACTGCTAATAGGAAGTAATCCACTTAGTTTTTTGCAACCCAAAGCTGTATGCATACTTGCTTTCTTAAAATAATGCAAACACATGTGATTAGTAAGTCAGACTGCAGTCAGAGGAATGTCAGAGCAAAGACTTCACTGATAATAGTTTTTTGAGAGATCAGAAGCAGAGAAGGAGTGTGTGCATGCATGTGCGTGTGTGTGCACTCGTGCACATAAAAAGAACTGAGACAATCACAAGTAGAATAGCTGAGCTTGATGCTGTTTCCCCCACCAGCATTCCTGGGGCAGCCGTGCCCAGGGGTCCTCAGGTCAGTCTGCAGAGCCATCGTCAGTCCCAGCAGCACTCCCTTCCCTACTTCTAGGTTCCTCTGACTCCCAGGGCATCTGCTGTAATATCAGCCTTTCATTCTCTTCACAAGAATTCCCTCCTCCACCAAAAAAGACATCTACTCAGATCAACATCCTCACCCTGCAAAACCCCATCTCAAATTGTCAGGGCTCATTTCTGCCTAACACTTTCTAATCATTCCCAGATGCTTCTGAGCTTTGCATGGATTCATGCAGAGCTTAGGGACAGAGCTAGCTCAGGGGGAGGGACAGGAGGTACCCTTAGCAGGTCAGTGGGGGCACCTTTAGAGCCTCAGTCTCCCTACTGAAAAGCTTCTGTCTCCTTACTATCTGCCAAGCATGGTTTGAACAAGAGCTACCATGAAACCCTAATTCTAGTGATGACCGAGGGAAGTAATGAGCAGAGTACATGTGTCCAGTGGCCACAAAACACAGTAATGAATGAAACGAACACTGGTACCACGTGAAGGATGAATAGAACAGATGGCTGGTGACATTTGCCATGGTGTCTGTGGGGACACTGGCCACACCCACTAAAAGTGCTTTTGTTAAGACCCAAGAAAAACAAAAGCAAACAGCTTAAAGTAAGAACTACTCAGTTGCATGTGGCTTGCTGTGTGCATGTGATGATGACCTTTGACATCACATGGCCCTGTTCACTCATCCCAATCTTCCAGAATCTTCCAATGAACTGGGGCTTCCTCCACCAGAAACTGTAGCCTAGGGAAAGAAAAGAGATAGAAAGGAAGAAAATAATTCATGTGAGCTCTGAGGGAAACGAAAGAGGTTATAAAAATCATTCGGTGCTGTTTTAGACTTCCTGGTGGGGGCTGGCATAATGCTTAGAGCAATTCATGACTTTAATATAGAAAGCAGTTGCCACACCTTATTATTATGCCTAGGAAAACAGTTTTATTACCAACAACCAGTTAGCAACTGAAGCCCACTAACTTCCCATCTAAGAAAATAGATGAGCTATGAATCCACGGTCTCTCCTGAGCCCTTGTTGTCACAGGTACCTCTGAGTCAGTTGGTAAACTCTAATTAGCTGTAGGACTTTTTAAGTAGTAATCCCAAGGCTAACATTTAAAAAAGTTTTAAATAGTCTTTATTCAAAGAAATTACCAAACATTGTGTTTCCCTTCTGTTCCTGTGACAAAACACCAGAGATAAACGGCTTAAAAGAGAAAAGATTTATTTTGGCTCAAGGTTTCAGATGCTTCAGTCCATGGTCACTTGGCTTTGCTGCTTCTGGGCCTGTCGGGAAGCAGAATCATGGTGAGGATCATGTGGTGGAAGGAAGCTGCTCATCTCACTGCGACCAGGAAGTGGAGCAGGTGAGATAATCCCCAGCCTTATGGAGCCATGGTTGATTTTCTTCAACTAGACCCCAACTCATGTGTCTATCATCTTTCAATAACACCATCAAATCATGATTTTCATAAGTGAATCAATCCATTGGTCTGGTTATTTATTTTTTTTACCAATTACTTCCTAAAAGCCCATCAGCAACTGATCCTTCAACAATAAAAGCCTTTGGGAAACACATTGGATCCCATCCAGGACAATTATGATACCATTCATATCTGTGACTCTCACAGAGCCCTGGTGTCAGCCTGTTCCAGGCAGTCTTCAATGATGTGACTATGGTGCATCCGGTGCTCTGGAGATGGCCTCAATCATGTCTCATTCCACAAGCTCTTCGGTGCTAGATGTTGTTGTTCCCCATCAAGAAGGAAGAGGAGTCTCAGTCTCCTCCCTGGGAATCTAGGCATGTCTGAGTGACAGTCTGGTCAGTGTCATGTGGTGGAAATGAAGTTTGAGGCCCAGTAAGCAGGAGTAGAGTGTGCGCCCATGACTCACTTGAGGTATACTCTTGGTGGTCATCTCTACTAATTCAGCTTCAAGCTGAGAGACAGGGCTTCTACCAGCAAGCTCTGGACCTCGCCAGTATCAATGAGGGCACCATCTGGATGGCCACCATGGAGTTCCGCAGATGGCCACAGCCAACATCTGATCATGACCACAGAGGAGATTCAACCCAAGAGCTATTCAGCTGAGCACCGTCAACTGCAGAGCCAGAGAAACACTAATTCGGTAAATTGTTGGTTTAAGCTGCTAAGATTTGAGCTGTATCTTATGGGGTAATGGCTCACTGAAATGGGGGCGCTGAGAAAGCTCTGCAAGCACTCAGGTCCTGTTTCTGCATCTGCTAAAAGGGGTGTGGGGTGGAGACGTAGCCCGATGGTAAAGGCTTGCTCAGTATGCATGAGATTCTGGGTCCCATTTCTAGTAGCACCAAATAGACCAGAGAAAGAGAGAGAGAGAGAGAGAGAGAGAGAGAGAGAGAGAGAGAGAGAGAGAGAAAGAGAGAGACAGAGAGAGACAGAGAGAGACAGAGACACAGAGAGAGACAGAGACAGAGACAGAGAGAGACAGAGAGACAGAGAGACAGAGAGACAGAGAGACAGAGACAGAGAGAGACACAGAGACAGAAACAGACACAGAAAGAAAAGAGGAAGAGTGGATGAATAATCTCTCCCCCTTTCCTGGACATATTAAGGTTATGAACTCATTTTTAAGGTGTTGAGATCAAATAAAAGTCCTTTAAGACTGTCAAGTTCTGTAAATGATTATGGCTGTTGTCTCTTGAGTATTTCTTATTTTTTCCATTTAAAAAATGCTCTCTGATTATAAGCATGATACAAATTTGCCACAAAATTTACCAAGTAGACAAGAGTTGTAAGATTTTACAGCTATCTATAATCCTTTCCCAGAACTAGATCTACTTGTTAATATTTTAGCTATTTATCATCAGTCTTTCCTGTAGATTTATTAATAGTTACACATAGACGGTAAATGGCATCTTATCTAAAGAGGTAAAATGGTTCATTGATTAATCAAAAAACTAAAAGAGTTAAATTATTAAAATATACAAATACATCTATGCTTTAAATATTTAAGTTTAAAGCTACAGTAAAGTGGACAACTTTTAATGGCACTGGTTGGAATTCTGAGTCATTTTTGACTGTAAACCACACCTAGGACACATTCTTTGTGATGTATCATTTTGTTTTCTGTGAAGTCAAGTAAATCCTCAAGGCCATTCATGAAAAATCTAAGCACAGAATCTACATTTTATGCCTTTCCCCGCAGCTCTCACGATTTTCTGTACCTCATTATTGAATTCCATATACCAAATAAGCAAATCACTCCTTTGTCTCTCTAAAGGAATCATTTTTGGTTTCACAGAAAGCTATTTTGATAATCATATTCCCTTGTTTACTTTATATGTAAATTACTTAATAACAATAAAAAGTGCAATCAACCAAAACAGATCTGGGAACAAATAAAAGGCATTAGTTAAATTTAATTAGAACAGCTGAACAAAGCCATTATTAAGCTTGAAATGTTTCCCCAGCACTAGCAAAAACACAGCATTTTAAAATACTCATAAAATATCCACAAAAACCTTGTTTTAGAAAACAAAATAACCATAAAATTTTTAATAATAGGATAAATTTTGGATTAAGAAATAAAACCTAAAGAAATTCTTAAAAATACAGCTCCAAACTAAAGAATATATTTCCACATAAAGATTGAATTTAAAGGTAAGCATCTCTAATGAAATAAAATCCCTTTTCCTGAATAACAATGCAGTAAGTCAACACATTGAAAATTAGAGAGGTTTGAATTTATGGGAAAATGTATAAAATATCTACTTGGAAACAAGGGCCGGGTATGGTGGCACCTTCCTGTAGTCTCAGCACTTCGGAAGGCTGAGGCAGGAGGAAGATTATTAATTCTTGCCTAGCCCGAGCAACTTATAGACTTTGAAAGACCCTTCCTCATAAATTAAAAGTAAACAAATAAATAAAAAAGAAGGGGAAGGGCCGGGGATGTAGCTAGGTGCAAAGTTCTGGGTTCAATCCCTGGAATTGTAACTCATCAATCAATAGAAAAAGAAATCTAGTGGCTGTCTCAAGCTCTCCTCTATAGGCTGAGAATGCATCAACCTGGTACAGAGCTCACCAGTGCATGTTGGCTCATGACAGCGCAGAGATAGCACACATGGGGAGAGAGCTGGCTTCTGTTACCAAGCCACTGCCTGGATAGCAGTAATTGTTAACCCACAAGTGGATTAGGAGAGTAAAGCCCCCAGGATGCACTCATTCTCCAACAACTACACCTCCAAAAACCTTCCACATGAGACTTTGGGGACTGAAGTTGCCACTCCTGAAAATGAGGGAACACATTCAAGCCACAGCAGGGCACTGCTTCCCAGCCTCTGGGGTGCCAGAGCTTAACTGTGATAAAACCCGGGAACAGACACAAATGCCCTGACATTCACCAGCCCCTCGCCCTCTTTCTTCATTTTTCTGGGATTCTGGAGGGTCGAACCCAGGGCGCTTGAGGCATGGTAAATGTGTGATCTACCACTGAGCTGCACCTGAGAGAAGTTAGGGAAACAGCACAGTGAGATACCACTTTAGTCTCACCACAGCGTAGAATCAAATCTGCATGTGGTGGTTTGTGAAAAAACATACATGGTGGGGCTGGGGATTTAGCTCAGCGGCATAAGCGCCTGCCTTGCAAGCAGGCAGTCGTGAGTTCAATCCCTGGTACCGATAAAAAGGAAAAAGACAAAAAAAAAAAAAAAAAAAAAAAAAAAGAAAAGAAAAAGAAAAAGAAAAAACATACATGCATGTTCTTCTGGGAGAGAGGCAGATGCCACATTCCGAACAGCAGAGTTTAGGGCTTTTCCAAATCACATGGGTGCATTAGTGTGAAAACACACACACACTCACACACACATACATACTCTCTTCTACCTCACAGTCCCATTTGCACACACACATTCCTAGGTGAGTGTGACACCAGCCCAAGAGGATCATGGAGAAAGTTGTTCCCACCATATTTGGGATAAATGAAGTCAACTGAGACACCCATCACTAGCCGGACAGAGAGCGCAGGCGAGACCTCCACAGGGATTGTCAGATTTACAGCAGGGTTCTAGGTATCCCCACAGTGACACAGAGGTCCTCCAAGACAGACTGAAAAGAAGGAAAACCATTTAATGCAAAGAATTTACAGTTACACGTTTTCCTCTCCTCCTACACATTTGCGAACACACTAGCCAGGGACGTGTGTCCAAGCCAGCAGGGCAGCTCTGTCTAAGGGCAGAGGAAACAGCTCACTAATGAATAAGCAAAACCCACGAGGGGGCTTGGAACGCTGCTGGGGGAGAATGTGAGGCTGTGCCCTGGGTGGGGGAGGGTGGCTCGCTTATATCCCGGCACCCACAGCCAAGAAGGAAACCAGCAGTGCTACCTGTAGCTTAGGAAATGTGTATTTTATGAAGTATGGTTCTTCTCCAAACAAAATAAATCTCATATTTACTTTTTCCATTTTATCTATGGGGATTAAATTTTTAGCAGAATTCCTAATATTGGATATATTTATGTCCTCTCAGTTACACACACAGATGGGAAGTCATATTGTTTTAATACCCCACTGCTTGTGATTTTGTCATATCAGCTTCTTTCTTTTCCAATATCCGGCTTAGGTAAAAGCACATTTTAGCTTCTGGTAGTATTTGGAGGGTAAAGATGACATGAATTTCCAGGCTGTCTGAATGGAAGCCACAGAATCTGCTATGTTCGATTTCTGCTTTTTTTGGAGCTTAAGTGTTTGCTTCCTCGTGGTTACAACCCAAGAGTTTGAAAACAGATAAGCAAGAGGCATTCACAGGGACCAGGTGAGAGACATATCTGTGATTTACTTTTTCATGACCTTGTGATTGGCATCCAGCCCGCTCTTACAAAGTATTCAGTTGGTAAACTTCCAGGCCAAGGAATCTTTGCAAGGAACACACTGTCTTGGAGACACCACAAGGTCAGGTAGTGGCATGTGGTCAGCCTCTGCAGGAATCTCCATGGTTTCTCAAAACACCTCCCCACACATAACCACACTGTGAATTTCCAAATGCTTTTTACATTCTTTAGGTGCCTTTGAGTTTTATACAGATGAGATCATACCACTCTTTAGTGCGTGGCTGACTTGTTTTGCTCGTTGCTTTGTTGGTGAGTCTCATCTATGTTTTATATAGCAGCATGCTTACCTTTTATTTTTGTTTTCTGTCTCATCGTATGACTATACTACAATCCGTGTACACTGCTTCTAAAGGGTATTTGTACTGTTTGGGTTTTCAACTTTTTGTCTAATGCTGTTATGGACACTTGCTTTAATTGCTTCTTGTTATTAATACCCATTTGCAGTACATAATGATTGCATTCATCGTGGGGAATTGGTAGGTTGGTCATATCTTAATTCTTTTAATCTCTCCCTGCCTTTTCTCCTCTCTTCCCTTCTTGTTATGACTTGTGTCTGGATATTCCCCCAAATCTCATGTGTTCCTAAGTGGGGCTTTTCAGAGGTGGCTGGATCTAGGGTGTGTGACACTGGGATTAAGGGTGTGATCACTAAATTAGCCCACTGATTGGTTTACAGTAGATCTCAATGGAGATACTGAAAGGCCCAGTTGGTATGAGTGGTATCTCCGAAAATGTTCATAACCTGGGTGGGATCAGAGGACAAGGGGAGTTCACTGCTGTTTGCTGCTTCCTGCCCGGCCTGCTATGGGCTGTTGCTTCTCTTCCAGGCCTCTGCCATGCTGCCCTGCCTTAGGGCCAGCTGACTATGGACTGAAACCTCTACAAACTATGAGCTAAAGTAAATCTTTCCTTCTTTAATTAAGAGCAGTGGATATTTTGTCTCAGCAACAAGAAAAGTAAAAGACATTTCCCCTTCTCTCCCCACCTTCTTCCATCTCTTGGTCCCTTCCCTTTGCAAAAAGATCTACATCTCTTTTTCTTATTATCTGTCTTTTGTTTTGCCTGTTTTTATAACCATGCAATATTTAAGCCTGTGTGTCTCACTTATTTCACATGACGTTATGGTCTCAGGGTGCTAAGAGCACTTTTGCATATGTGTCTTGACCTACCTGTGGATGTCATCGGAAAGATGCATAATCAGTTTTAACCAGTAACAGTAGGCAGGTTTTCAAAGTGCTTTTACCAACTTTTTACCCTTCTCCTAACAGTGCATGAAGTTTCTGCTTCACATTCTCACTAACACTTACTAGAGTTGATCTGAGAATTTTAGCTAATCTAGAATAAATGTAAAAATTTAACTAACAAAATAAGGGTATCTTGTATTTTTAACTTTCACTTTCCTGATAATTAATAAAGTTGAAGTTTTTCTTAGACAGTTTTGAAAAGTTCTTGATTAAATCTCTGGTACAGTTTCCATTTTATTTATCTTGAATATTAGCTTTTGGTCAATTACATGTTTTAAAAATATAAACATGTTTTTTTTGATATTTCACATGTCAGTCTTTCAAAAATTATTCTTTAAGATTTATTGTAGTACAAGTCTACTGGATACAATCTTTTTTCACCTTTTGTTTGTCTGAAAATACCTTATTTTGCCTTTATTTTCAGAGTGTATAGAATTTTAGGTTGGATGATACTAATCTTTTAAACATGCCATTACAATGTCTATCTGCTACCATGATTTATGGTATAAAGTTAGCCATAAGCTTATTTTTGTTCCTTTAAAAAACAGTGTGCCTGTCTCCTGTTTTTAAGGCATCTTCTTGTCTTTGGCTTTCTGCAGTTTGGCTAAAGTGTTCAGTCATTTTATTTATTGTTGCCTTTGACTCTTGTATCTGTAGATTGATGTCTTTCATTAGTTTTAAATTGTATTTAAAGCATTATCTATTCAAGTACAGTGGCACTTCGATTTGTTAATTTATTTTATGATTTTTGGAAAGATGGATGCATTTGTTTGTGTGGGGAAGACAGCCATGGTTGTGTTTGTCATCTGAGTCCAAGTTTGTGAGCAGAAGCAAAATTTTCTGAACACTTTTGTTTTTGATCAGATTGTTTGCAAAACACAAGCATTCACAAGCTGAGGTATTACTATATTGCTTATATTCTTTTTCTCCCCTTTAGAAATACTAGTTTTATTATCTTACATTCTGTCCTGTTCTTCTTATTATCTTTTTCTTTTCTTTATGTGGACTATATTTTACTCACCTGTCTTCTGGTACATTCAATGTACTGTTATACCCATCCAGGAGATTCTTATTTCAGATATTATATTTTTAAGTTCTAGCTTATCCATTTGCCCTTTTCCTATATGTTGAAGTCTGCTTAAATTCCCCATATTTTCTTTAATATTTCCATGTTATCTTTTATTGGCTTGAACTTCCTAATCTAACTTTTAAAAATTTCTCTTTGAAAACTCTAGAATCTAATTTTTTCTCTTAGTTTTTGGCTATTCTGTTTCTATTTTTAAAGAATGCTTTGCAATACTTAAATTTTATTCTGCCCAGCATAATGAGAAACTGTAGACTCTGATGATGTTTTTCTTCAAAGGTTACATATCTTCTGTTGCATGGTCCAGACCACCTAGATCCTACCTTGATGTAAGTCTCTACTCTGTGACAGCTGATCTCTGGTCCTTGTGAAGGTTTTATAAAACCTTTGGGGATGAGCCCCAGGGGCTGATGTGAAAATCACCTTGAGGCTTCCTTCTCTCACACTTATACCCTTCAGTAGGGACAGTAGTAGTTGCTGCCCATTGCTGTAAGCCATTATTTTGTACGTTTTATTCAGTTTTTAGATGATTTTCCCCCACCCCACAGCATGCAAATTAGCCCAATTGAAGGCACTCTATTACGCCTGGAACCAGACATCTGATTGATCTGAATTAGACATATTTTACAAAGTTTTAATGGCCTCAGTTTTAAAATACTTGATTGGCCAGAGAATGTTGGGTGTTTTAGATATATATCAACCAAGAAGTGCTACATGACAGCCCTTTGGTCAACATTAGAGCATATACATGATGATATCCATCAGGTACCCAGGGTATGGAGTCGGCTACACCAATCCAGGTCTGTATGAATGAACTCTGCCATTGTAGGACACACTTTGAGCAGCTCCCCTTGAATGCAGAACAATTGCTTCAGTATTATTTAAATCAAGTCTTGTTTCCATGCACTGATATGTACAGAGCTGGCTGTGCTATTTCCTTCTCCCTTCCTTTGGCTCTAAGCAATGCAAATAAGGCGATCCAAGGTACTGATATGTAATTGCTAAAGCCAGCTGAGTTTCCTGTTTCCTCACATTGTGTTCCCTGTTAAAACATTTGAATGCAGTGGGATGGCAGAGCCAGGCAGCTCCAGGAATGTCAACTGAATTTGAGACACAAGATAAGAGGCTCTGATTTCCCAGGGTGCAAAAGCTGACTATCAGAAACTGAAGCAACAGCCTCCTCAAACCATTCAAATACTACCCTGAGTTCTGCAGACTGGTCCTTCTGCATGTCATTCTCCCTGTATACTGCAGAGATGCTTTTTTCCTTCCCCACCTGGACAGCCAGCTCCAGTTACTCAAGCAATTCCTCCCTATTACTCACGCTTGAACCACCCCCTTCTTTATAAGATAATAAGTTCTGGGAGTGGCCTTGAATCAAGGCCTTTTTCTGTATATCCTCACTTGGATTGGACTTGGGACCCTTTGGATGCCCTTAACTTTGAATATGTCTTGGTGTCTTTACCCTTATCATGGGTTGCATTGGAAGTGGAAGATTGGAATTAACTTGCCAGGAATCCAATAACATTTCAATGGGATTACAAATATAACTTTGTGCATTGTGAGGAGGACTGAAGAAGGGATCACAATACTTGCATTATGATGTACAATATTTGAATTACAATATGCCATGTTCACACAATGATAGAGTTTGGAACACACCCCACTGCTGAGTGATGTGTGTCCATGTGTGTGTGTTTCTCCTGCCAACCTGCTTCTGTTGCTTTCTCTTCTCATTCCAAATGGCTTTTTCTTCATGGGATTTTAAAGCTGTGATAGCGTTTTCTGCCAGTGTAAATGTCTTGATTTTGACTCAAGCTTCGAGTTGACCTTTGCTGTCATAAATCATCTCATCTCTTCAGCTTTCATTAGTCCCGGAAGACAAGAGCAGCAGTGACAGCAGAGCCAGGCCCGAGAAGCTCTATCTCATACCGCTGTGTTACTGTGGTTCTAGGGATCGAACCTGCGTGCCTTGCTCGAGCTAGGCAAGCGCTCTGCCCTGAGCCACACCCCAGCCCAGCACTGCTTCTCTGATGAACTGCCCCAAATTTCCCTGGTTGTTCACATTGCCTGTCATATTTCCCATAATTAGTAACCTTTTACTGTTAATTTACTTTTAGAGCTGTGATTTGTCTGCCTTTATGCTTTAATAGAAAGTAAGATCCTTTGTCTTTTAATACCGGTACTTGTGACTTTTCAGGCTTTATTTCACCTCATCGTCTTGATATTTTCTTCTGTTCTTCCATGGCTGTAAGGCCCTGCATTCTGCGCTGTAATAAAACTGCCTGCCAGGCACACGGCCTGCTCGTTAGACTCTTACCAGTGACCTTCTGGTCTTAAGAGAGGGAGTTTGGCAATCATTCCTGATTTTCAATCAATTAGCACATTTTCATTATAGTTGCTTTGTAAGAACCATTTTTCATGTCCTCAGTTTTGTTACCTATACAACAAATCAGCCAAACAACTCACACAGCAGTATAAAAGTTAAAAACAAGATGGTTCCATGAGGGTTTACTGGTTTTGGCTTTTTTTTCCTTAATGAAAATATTTAAGCCTAGTACAGCTAAAGCTGCAGGTTTCAGCTTTGTGTAGAATGGTACCAAGCAAAGCTTCTATTTAGTTTACACCGATCCCCTTGGATAGATGAGTTATGCCTACCACTAGCTCCCCAAGGTGAAAGCATTATAGATTGATGAAACCTTAAGAAGTTCATTGTTTTATTTCTAGACCAACCCTCCCTGTGCAGTCTAGGCTGGCCTTGAACTTTCAACAATCTTACTGCCCCGGCCTGCCAAGTGCTTGTACTACAGATATGGCCACCACACTTTGCTGAAATCTTAAGAAGTAAAACATCTTTCAAAACCTTTGTCTCTTCATTTGAGTAAGGTCATAAAAGAACTGAAGTTGGAAGACTACAGACAACATCATATGAAAGAAGGAAAAAAGAGTAACAACACACTGCAGACACAGGATCAGTGGGAAGGGAAGTATTAGTTTGGGGTAAGAGTCTGCAAACTAAGCCTTGATTTCGTTTCCTAGTCCACCATGGATATAGGATGAGGAATAGTGTATGTTATGGCCTGTTTATTTCCACCAGGGGGAAGTATAGTATTGGAAGTAAAGCGAAATAATTTTATAAAGAGGATAATGACATAGCCATGACTCAAAATACAGCTTTTCTGTCCAGGGAACGTAGGGAAGAATAATTCTAAGTTTATAAGAATTACCTGTTTGTGTTTTTTCCTTCATGCACAGTGAAGAGAAACCCCTTTGATGGAGGTTATCTTGCTTGCTCAGAAAAAAAATCATGCAGTAATTTTGAGAAATAAAATACATATTGATGGAAATTCCACCTTTGTGTTATCTCTAAGACATACAATATTTTCAATGGAAATCAACTGAAACTTTCACCAAGGCTAATTGAACTGGTATAATCATGGATTTTCAGAACTCGTTTAAACAATTTAAAATTCATCAAGTGTCAATATGTAAGAGAAGACATAAACAGTACATGGATGAGGGTTGGTGGCTGGGAAGCCTCACAAACAGAAGGCTGAGATAGGGTTGTTGGACTCTAAAGCAATGAGTCAAGCATGGTGAACCACACCACGTCAGCTACTCAGGAGGCTGAGGCAGGAGGATCTCAAGGACAAGTCCAGCCTGAGCAACTTACTGAGCTGTCTTAAGATAAAATATAAAAAAAAAAAATTAGGGGAGGTAGCTCAGTGGTAGAGCACTGGTAGGCTTAACCACCAGTAATGTGGAAAAAAAGAAAAGAGAAAAAAAGGCATGAAAACAAAATGTTTGGGGCAGAGTCGTGGAGACTTCAGAGCCAAGTGGCCAGGGAGCTCCAGGGGCTGGAGAGAGGGGAATAGAGGGTGCAGCCCCAGATGGGAGTGCAGTGGTCCCCACTGATGACAACCCCACTGATGGAGCGTTCTCTCTGCTGGTCTGCTGTAGTTACAGTGTGCAATGCTCAGTGGCTTTTCCCCCTTAATCTTGAGTGTTTCGAATTCCATCTCACTGGAGTGAGATTTTATTAATCTTTTCTGTCATGCATTATTTTTATTTTCATAATTCAGCCGTGCAGAGGATACATGTGTGCAGGGCACCCCTCCCTCTGTGACACGCAGGGTGCAGGAATAGGGAGGTGTGGGACTGGGCCCGAGTCAGATCACACTTCGGGCTCAGACAGACAGGGTGGGGAGGTCAGCACTGTGCTCAGCAGGGGCAGAGAGAGCCCCAGGACAGCCCTGCAGGCAGCTCTGGGCAGTTGAAGAAGGGCCCTTCCCATCCCACCCTATCGCTGCAGCGGGGCCAGGTGGTGGCTCATCATCGGTGTGCTGGCCAGAAGAAGCCCAGCTCCACCGTGGGCAGTGGGCTGGCCCGTGGCCGGCCCTGGTGGAGACATCCCCGCTCACCCATCCCTGGCACAGTCTTGGCAGACAGGAGTGGCTGGTGTGGGCAGAGTTCAGAGGAGTAGGAAGGATGGGCAGAGCTCAGCGGCCCCAGGCAGGGCCAGGCCCCTCCATTCCATGAAGCCAGGAGAAATCCCTGGGCCCTCTGCTGTGAGTCACTGAGACAGAACAGCCCTCCCCGGCCAGAGCTGGCACCTCCGTGGGAGGACGGGGAGCACGTGGGCTGCAAACCTGGACAGGAAGGGAAGGCACCCAGCTAGGGACAAGGAGGGGTCAGAGGAATGGAGCCAGGAGGGTGGGGCGCAAGGCAGGAAGTGAGGGGGAGGGGGAGGTGTCCAGGGGGGCAGGAGGCTGTGGTGGGGAAGGCAGCCCCTTGCTCTGTGAAGTCCAAAAGGGTACATGGGGGCTAGGGAAAGTTCTAGAACTGTAGAATATCCTGGATGAAGTAACAACTGCACCATTGATAGTAAACAAATTTTATCAAGGAAAATGCCAGCTACAAATCAGTTACAGTAAATAAAATCAAAATCTTCACAAATACTAATAATTAACATCCAAATATCTTACTCAAACTTCTGCAAAAAAAACAAAAACAAAAACAAAAACAAAAAAAAAACCCCAAAAACCCAGAGCCAATAGTGATATAGGGGAAATGAAACCCCCACCTGCTAGACATCCAAAACACCAAATTTGTGTTCTCTAAAATCGAGGAATGAATTCTAGGAACAACGGAGGTTAAGAATAGGAAGAATCGGGGCTGGGGATTTAGCTCAGCGGCATAAGCACCTGCCTTGTAAGCAGGCAGTCGCGAGTTCGATCCCTGGTACCGATAAAAAGGAAAAAGACACACACACACACACACACAAAAAAAAAAGAATAGGAAGAATTTATTGAGAGGAAGAAAGCTGGTGTCTCAGAGAGACAGAGTGAGGCCTGGAAAGTGGGTGGCCCTCTAACCCCACTTCTCAAGCGTGTTTTGTTGAGCAAAGGCATGAGGGGAGGGAGGTTTAAGGGGGCACAGAACTATAATCAATCGATAAGATTCCAAATACAGTTGCTTGTAACCGTGTAATCCAATGGGAAATCAGCAGGTGGGTGTGAGGTGGGACCAGACCAGGGTGGGACAGTAGGGTTACAAGTATAGTCACCTGGGTGACACTGATCACACATGCATCAGATTGGGAAACAAGTCACAAAGAAAGTGCACATGGGCAGACAGGACTGTCCTGTCCTGGAGGGCTGGGTAAGGAGGTCTGGTCCTCCAACCCGAGGTGACGGACACCTGCTTAGAACATCAGTCACTACCGTTCATCCCTAGGAGAAGTGTGTTTGTGAGCAGTTCCTTTCCTCTTGAAGTGTGTCCTTCAGTGAATGTCCCTCCAGCCACAATTGTCTTCCGCACTGACCTCTTGAGGGACCAGCCCTGTCTGACTGCCTTCAATATTTCTGCCTAACTTAGCAGTCTATAATAATAAGATGTATATACACATAATGCACATAGGCATATGCATACAAACCCATGTACCTGTATACAGGAAGCACATATGTATGTATAATGATATACACATAGACACAGGCACATACATATACCCAATGTACATGCATATACAACATATATATTAATATAATCTATACACACACTTTACAGACACCCATATACAGTACATACGTGCATGCATACTGACATACATGTGTTTATAGTACATATATATGATGTCTACATACCTGCACACCCCATACACAGGGACACATAATAACACATGTGTATAATAATGCACACATGTATAGTATACTGGACCCTCTGTGTTATCAGATTCTACTGATCATGGTTTGAAAATATTTGAGAAAGAAAGCCACAACCACCCTGAATGTGTCACCTTTGCTTTCTTGCCATCATTCCCTGAATGATTAGCACAGCACCTCTGTACCTAGCGCGTATACTGTGCTCAATCTTAAAAGTGAATTAGAGCTGACGTAAGGGACGAGGAGGACACCTGAAGGCTGCATACAGATATTCTGTGTACATAAGGGACTGGGGCACACGTGAAATTTGAAGTAGTTCTGAAACTAATGCTTCCCGTACATGGGGTAGATAATAGATACAGACAACTGGGAAGGAAAGAGAACACACACACATGAAAAGGTGGTGAGTTATTTAACGGTCTGCTCCCCACCATGGCCTGGGAGGCTGCAGTGGAGACCCGGGAGGAGCGGGTGCTGCTGTCTTGAGGGAAGCCCTGGGAGGCAGAAGCCTCCTATCAGAGTGACCTCGGTCTTCGTCAGGCCTCCAGGGCCTGCATAGTGCCCTCACATGGTGGAGGGACCTCTGCTGCACTCAAACTCAGCTGATTTTGATGTCAACCTCCTAAAAACATTGACCAAATAGCAGCCCCACTGTTCACTGAGAATCAGCCCTTGCATGAAGCAAGTCTGTTTCCAATACTTTGTCATTTAACGCGTCAAGTAACTTTGTCACTTTCCATACTTTGTCACCTCCTCAGTCTGAATTTTCATAATTGTCCAGCTTTGGGGGAACTCAGCACAGCACTGTGAAGGCGCAGGGGGACTGTACTTGAGCCTTAGCTCCAGACGATGTTCCGCAGATTCCTATTTCCGGGAAGCGCAAAGGATTCATTTGCATTTTTATCCTGCATACCATAAAGACTCTGCCCTGCTCTAGGGAATGAAAGGTCATTTGGTTTTCATTAAGATCACAAATCTGCACCGAAATGCCAGCTTCTCCCTGAAACGCCTTTCTGTGAACAAGCTAGGAACATGGTGGCAGGGCTGCCTGAGGGGATTAACAGGGAGTTTACATGGCTGAGCGCTCTCTCTGGGCCTCTGGTGTCCATGGGACACATGGTCAGGGGGTGTGGGCTCTCCTGCCCTGTCTACCGTGCTGGCTAGCACTCTCCTACAGAAACTGACCCTGCTCCCAGGACAGCTCCCTGGACAGTCTGCTGGGCGATGCTCATGTGCCACTTACAAATGAAGAGATGTGACAGCCACCAGCTACCTAGTATGAGAGACCATGGCTTGAAGTGGGCTTGGGCAGCTCGCAGGAACTCCGTCCCAGCGTGGCGTCCCCTGAAGCAGCTGCCATCCTAGCCATACCTGGCATCCTCTTTCAACCTCAGGTTCCACGAGATTTTTAAAATTACACCAGGCCAAAGGTTGAAGATTCCCTTGAGTTTATTTCTGGATATCATTCATCTGGGATCTGCAGCTCTGGGGCCTTGTGGCCAGCTCGAGCCTGGCTCATCTCCGAGTCCCAATCTGTTGACACAGGGCTTTTGGTTCCCCCAGCCCATTACCACAACCTAGGACCCCACGGAAATGTCTTCTGATGGAAACATTTTTTGCTGAATGAGTGAACACACACGTGAATTAGTAGAAATAGGTTTTGTTTTGGTTTTATTGTAGAAAAATACATACAATAAAATTTACCATTTTAACCATTTTTGAGTACAAGGTCCAGTAGCATTAAGGACATTTCCATGGTAAAGTTTAGGGAAAAAAAAGTCTAGAGTCCTGAAATAGCTCTGTTGAAATAACAAATTCACCATTTGTACCGAATGTGTTTCCTCAAAGGAAATGTCAAAGCACATGTAGATACTGATAGATGAATTCCGGTGTTGTCACTGACGCGTGTGACCCATCTCAGTGATTGCCAATGATTAACCTTCCAGCGGCTCCCCCATCACAGCACACGCAGGAAGGTCCTTCCTCTTTAAGCCTTAATAGTCCATCGTGTGTGTGCCACAGTGTGCATCCATCCACGGGTGGCCACTTACACAGTTCCTACCTTTCAGCCTTTGCGAATAGTGTTGCTGTGAACACGGAGATCCCGGGGCTGTTTGACCCTGCTTTTGATTTTTTGATATTTGCCAAGAGCTGGAATTGCTGAACCACACAGAGATTGTATTGTCAGTTTGGAGGAATACCTGCAGGTGATCGGTGCTTTTGATCATAAACTGGTTTAGGAAGGGGTGCCCCTTGGCAAAGCTAGACTCTGAGTCCCCTAGACAGGGACAAACCCCGTATCATGCGTGTGAAGGCCTGGAGATGCCACACCACCAGGACTCCACATTCTGTTCTGGAGAGCAGAGGGATCTCCCCAGAAGCTAGCTTGGAAATTAAAGCTCTGGTTGCCCCTTCTTCTCTAGGACACTCCCTGGACTGAACCCCTTTATCCCGACATTGTTAGCCATTCCTGAAGGGTCAACTTCAGTAACAACTCACCCTCCTAACATTCGTGGGCTCAGGGTAAGACTGCAAAGAGGACCCACATAGACAGACGCTGCATGGACAGACATATTTACAAGACGTAGATCAAGTTAACTAATAAACATGTCCTATCATTCTATCTTGGAAAAACAAACCTTCGGAACAGCAAAACTTGCACAATATATATGAATGCTGTTATTTTAAATGCCTGAAAGTTGGTAAAGTGTCAGATCTAAGTGTAATCATTATTGTGCATGCCTGAATCACTTGTGGAGTGGCTATGCTATTTGAATAAGTCATTAAAAACATCATACATAATTCATGTTATATATTATTCACGATTTTTGTCTTTTCTTCATTTCCGCAAAAAAAAATAGCATCAATATTTTCATAACATTTGCAGTCTGTTGATAGTTGTGACAAGTGAGAACTTCTTGAGTTACTTAGGTTCTCTGATTAGATTCTTCTTCAAAGTTTCCCTTTGAAGAAACTTCAGTTTGCTAAAACCGTAGCAATCAGAATTGTTAATAAAGGTTTTAGAGGAATATTTAGCAGCAGAGGCGTGCCAGGGATTTACATATCTTACTCAATACTGCCATAGGAGTGCATAAAAGAGATTATCATTGTAGCGTAAAAGAATACAAAAAGGTTTGAATTGTATCATTTGAATTATTACCGCTTGCATGGTTTTCAGTGTGCCTGGGAACAATGAGACTCACAGAGAAATGTAAGAGACTGGCTCTACCCTCACATCTGGTCCCTCTGGGCCACCTTGGACACAGTTTAAAATGGGGACACGGGGTTCCATGGTGATAAATCTTCCTCACACACCAGGCACCGGAGCTCTGAGGAGTCATCCCTGTTTGAGAATCTCTAACAGGAAGTGGGTGCTGGCATGGCTGGAAAACGATACTTGGACATGCAGGAACTGAGTGCATCCATGCTAGCTGCAGGGAGGAATTTGAGGAGTGAGTTATCTTTTGTCTTCTCCCTAAATGTGCAGGGACCTTCTCTCATGGCTATATGGTCATTCAACCTGAGTGCCTTCTCACTGTGGATAAAACTCCTTTGATCTCAGGGTCACAGACTGATGGGGAAGCAGTTCCCTGGGACCTGTGTGATAGTATTCACCACAGTGGATGTTTGGAGTTAGGGTTGCTTGGGCCAGCCCTGAGGGTCAGGAGAGCCGGTGTGAGCTGTAGCTTGGACGTCGGGAGGGAACATTTCCCATTTCATATCTAAAGATTGGGGCCTGCGGTTGGCTCCCTCTTGCCAACATCAAAAGGCAGAATGGATAAGCAGGGTTGCCCAGGAGTTAGATGCGTGGAAGTTCCAGGCACTCCTGTCCCTCAGCACCAACCCTGGCCTGGGGCCTGAGCTTCTGGGATGGGCAGGTGGTGCTTGCTTTGCCACCAAAGGCTCTGCCTCTGCTCCTGCCACGCCTGGGTCCAGGTAATTTCTAGGTCCTGTTCCAGACACAAAGACACAGTGTCTCAGCAGGGAAGGAGAATGGGGAAGGGCAGTCACTGTCCAAAGTTTAACCTGCTTAGATCCCAGTTGTACTTTACCATTGTGAAGCTGCCCAGCAGCACATGAGACACCTGTGGAACCCAGCACCCGATGATCCCACTGTTCCAGAGGTGAAAATCTGGCTGGAGATTCCCAGTTTGATTCTCATACCTGGGTTGGGTCTCCCCTTGGTGTCCACTGAAAGAGGAACATTTTTAAATTTCCATTTTAATTGAAAGACAGGGTTACCTACAGTGCTAGGGCCAGATCTGAAGTTCCAAAACCAGGTCCAAAGGATGCTTATTCTGAAAGAGAGATCTAAGGAAGTTCTGGACCATTTGGTCTCTTAAATCACGTGAAGGAACATGGGTAAAGAGCCTGGGATCCCAAGGAAGCCCCACCCACAGGACAGAAAGGCACCAACACCATAGGAGTAATAATTCCCCAAGTGCCAAGCTCTGCCATACCCTGGGCATTTTGCTTCACAAAGACGCGCCCTTGGGGATCCTCACACAGTCCTGTAAAGTACATCCTGGGTCAGTAGTCACCCCTTCCGCTCAGGAGGCCCCTCATAGATGCCTGAAACCACTGATACTGAGTCTTATGGAGGCTGCTTTTTCTTCATGAAGTAAAAAATGTTGACCTTGTGGTTTCTCCTTCTCATCTCCAAATTGCTAGCCTCATTAGTCTTCCAATTTGGAGCCATTACACGGCACTGTGATAACTTGATGGCTGACCTGGCATCTGAGATGGCTAAGTGAGTAATGGGCTGGGAGGGTACACAGCATAGACACCCTGGGCAGTGGCTGAGACGGAGTGGGAAAGTACGATCCTTCATCACGTGATCAGGGGTGTCAGGCAACTTTTATTTTTATTTTGAAAGAGGATCTCACTGTGTATTCCAAGCTGGCCTTGAACTTATAGTGAGTCTCCTGCCTCAATCTCCCAAATGCTGGAATTACAGGTATGCACTGGCATGATGCCTGGCTCCTTAAAACTTTCATTGCTTATTTCTGTTATTTTCCACTTTCAAAAGTCCAGCTAACAATGGTAGCTGAAGATGGGGAGGCGATGGCTACATTATCACCCCTATCAATTTTACCTATCATGCATTTTACCTATCAATCTGCCAGGTTGGAAGATTTGATTAAGTGGTCCCTGTGGAACTGAAACCCAGATCCAAAGTCTGTTCTCTCCATGACCTAGTGATTGTCCCAAACACAGGTAGGGAGAGCCAGGCAAAAAGACAACAGCAACAAGCCAGCAGGACAGAGACGTGCTCCACGTGGGTGAAAGGCTGCTTCTACAGCTAGTCATAACCACTGTCCATAAAATAAACTCCAGTGTGAGCTGCAAGCATAAATAAAGTTTTCACCACAGATCCAATTTCATGGAGTCTCCCAGCCTGCCAGCATTTCAGTCTCCCCACTTCTCCTCTCGCCTTCATCCCTCGACAAATGGTCCAGAAACCGCAGCTCCCACAGGTGTGCTGGCCCAGAGGGACAACCTGGCCTTGTGATAGGCCACACTGGCAGGTGAATGTGGGAGACAAATCCAGTGACTGAATGCAAAACAATTACTGTGACTTTGATTATTTGGAGACTCATTTCCTTATACTGATATGTAAAAAGCTGACTAGGATATTTCCTTCTCTCTCCAATTGGCTATAAGCATTGCAGATAAGGCTAGCCAGGTGCTGGTATGTAACCTCTAAAGCCAACAGACATTCCTGTTTCCTCGAATAGTGTTCTCCATATAGAATATGTACAGGATAGAGCCAATAGCTCCAGGAATGTCAAGTGGGTGTGAACCTCAAGATAAAGAGGCTATGATTCCGTAGGGCACAAGAGTTTGCATATCAGAAACCGAAGGGACAGCCTCCAAAACAATTCCATTAATACCTTAATTGGATTATGTAAATTGATCCTTCTGCATATCTTTATCTCTGCAATTTACAGAGATGCCATTCTTGCACCTGGCCAGCCAGCTCAAGTTACTCTCATGATTCCCCCCATCCTCACTGTCACTCATCCCTGAGCCACTTCCCTTCTTCACAAGGATAATAAATTCTGGGAGAGGCCTAGGATCAAGGGTTTGTCTGCATGTCCTCATGAGGATTGGGTTTAGGACCCCTTGGCTGCCCCTCACTTGGAATATGTCTTGGTGTCTTTACTCTTGCCGTGGGTTGTGTTGGAGGTGGTAGATTGGAATTAACTTGCTAGGATTCCAATAACATTTCAGTGGGATTACAGATATAACTTTTTGGATTGTGAGGAAGACTAGAAAAGGGATTAAAATAATTGAATGACTGAACTCAATATTTGGGATTACAGTAGGTGATCCCTCTCCAGATTACCTGATGCAGGTGTCAACATGAGCACAAAAATGACCCTGCCGCATGTCTCCGGTAACGCCACCAGGAGTTGGCACAATCTAACTAGGCTGTTTATTCATAGGTCAGCAATAGGACAATAGCTGGGCTGAGAGGAAGTCTGGGGACAGCAGGGCTCTGAATCCTCAGGTGGCAAAACACACCCTGATGCTGGGAGGAGCCCAGGGCCCTGGCTGGTGGGATTGTGATCTCTTCTGAGCTGGCTGCCTGCAGAGCCGGGCTCTGGTCCCCTCAGCTGCCTGTATCCCTGGCCTCCTAACCCGGTCCCTCCCACAACAGCAGTGGAAGTCCTTCTCACACCAGACCCTTCCTGGGCTGTAGGGTCTTGGGACTCCAACTGGAGCAGGCTCTCGGCTTTTAAGTGTTCACATGAGGCACTGGGCTCATCCCTGGGAACCAGGATGACAATCCCACATTTTAAGTCCATAATCTCAACTACATAGGGAAAATCCCTTATGCCAGGGGACATCACAGAATAACAGACCCTAGAGACGGGTGAGGTCACTTGTGAGAGGCATTCTGTCTGCATGTGGGGCTGGAGGAAGGGCTGCGGACGTTATTATTATTGTTAGGATTATAAATGTTACCACAGCCAGCGACCAAACCCAGAGCCCCTCCAGCCCCGAGCTACAATCTCAGCTCTTTCTATTTTATTTTGGGGCAGGGTGCCCCTAGATGGCCCAGGCTGTGATCCTCCTGCTTCAGCCTCCTGAGCCACTGGGATACATTGAGCCAGGAACTTCCTGACTTTAGATGCTTAATGATAAGCGATCAGTTACTTCTGAGGTGAACGAGTCCTGGAGGATTTCCCTCAATGCTTAAATCTTTTTCTCCTATACAGATTCTAGTGGTCATGGCTGCCCCGGAAAGGAGGCTGTGCCCTGAATGGGGTTTGGGTGCAGGCAGACCTCTTTTCGCCGCTTTACCTCCCGTAGCTTTGACTTGCCCCATGGAGCCCCTTCCACCCATTAGAACATCGTTTAGTGCATGTCACTGTCTCCATGGTGACCATCCCTCCCCACTGACCATCACTCTGCACCACCGGCCCACTCTGCCTACTGTTTGGAATTGAAAGCTGTTCATGGCCATAAAAACTGCAGTCTGGTGCTGTTTAGTTGTTTCCTGACCGGTAGGTATTGAGTCTCACTTATCAATCACTTTGGGAACTCACTGCACCTGCAGATTCTGGGGCTTCCTTAGGCCTCCCTGGAATTCCGAGGCAGGGGCCCACAGAACACTCAGCCCAGCCCACCCCTGGGAAAGCTGCTTAGAAAAGCACTTCACCCTTGACCCCAACTAGCAGCGGGGCCAAAGTCAACATGGCTGCATCTTGGGGCCCAGGGCCCTTTGCTGAAGTGCTGAGGTTAAACTAAAGTGACTGAAGCAGGGGACGAGCCTGTGGCCATGGGTCTCACAGCTCAGCCCGCATGTGCTGAGCTGTTGTCCCTACATTTCCCACGTGCTAAATCAAGGATTGGGCCCCGGTGTGTGGATCATTCTCGAGATGCTTAAAAGAAGAAAAACCTAGGAAGAGCAGGGAAGATCTAGTGGTAAAAGCCCTAGTGGTTCGTGGATGGGCAAGCAATCACTAAGAAAGGAAGATGGGCCACGGGCTGGGGATGTGGCTCCATGGTAGAGCGATTACCTAGCATGTGCAAGGTTCTGGGTTCAAATCCCCGTACCACAAAAAAAGCAAAGAAGGAAGGGAGAAAGAAAATAGCAGGCACACTCAACTCAGACAGCTTCAGTGAAGACAGCACATGCACTCTGGCTGACCTCCTGATGGTCAATGATGGCACCATCTTCCCGGCCTCTGTCTCAGTATGTCTGTCTGTGACCAGGACCCTCTCTGCAGCCAGGGAAGTAGCTGACACCAGATTCCACGCATATGTGACTATGTAAAGGGTCTTGAATGCTCTGATTAGAACTTCTCCCATTTATCAGATGAGGACCAACATGAGAGAAAGGGAAAAAGCAAATGAAAACTTTGAGAGAAGACTGGCTCCAGGCAAGCTTCCCAGCACAGGAACTTCTGTTAATATAAATGGTGGAGAAGGTTCTGGATGCCACGTCCTGTCAGTGATAGAGGAATCAGCCAGCAGTGTCTTCCAGCAGACAGGGATGCGAGAGCCACGACCCCAAACCCAGGAACCCTGCCCTCCCACTCAGAGAGACAGTGCCCCTTCCTGACGGCAGCCCCACATCCCTTGCGATCTCCTGGACTTTTTCATGGGCTACAGTCTCTTGTCAGGAGAAACAGGAAGACATTTGCAGTTCCTGTCTGGCCCTGCAGAGGTTCGGTTGCCACAGAAATTGAGATTTCAAAGGCTTGCAGTGAGGGCTGCCCAGTGACTGTTGGGAGTCACCCTTCCTGGTTCTCAGTCCTGGGAACCAAGCGAGGCCGCTGGCCCCGTGGAGAGCATTTCTACCCAGGCCGCCTCCCTCCAGCATATGAACCGGTGGTGGTGGTGGTGGTGGTGGGGCTTTAGCTACGTTGCTCTGACAGCTTCAATGTCCTGAACTAATTCAGAACATTTGTTCTGCGGGGTCCTTTCTTTGGGGAAAAGCCAGAAGCCACACCATGGCAGACAGTGGCAGAGGTGGGCGAGAACTCACCATAACGGTCTCACGAATCTGCCTTTCTGCTGGGAGACACCCAACAGCTGCGTTTACTTTGCTGTCATTTTGGACGTGCCCTTTAAAGACCCCAAGAAAGGTGGACGTCCAGAACTGTTGCTGAAAGTGGCAGCACTGTGGGAGAAGCGCACTCCACACAAGGTGGAGTTCTCCAAGGAGGACTCAATAGTGCCTTTTACTATAGTAAATCTTTAAAATTTAAACAACCACTTTATTTTTATCACACCTCTTGCACACAGCCACAACACACCCATACTTACAGCTGTACACATTCACACATCTCTACACAGGCACACTCTCACACTGGTGCACACATCCACACGCACACACACATCTGCATCCCCACTGATGGACCGTGTTACATATACACACAACGTACACTCACACGCCCTCCTCAGAAGAGCAACACGCCCCTCCTCAGAAGAGCAGAAACCCTACAGATGGCCCTGAGTTCCCCGAGAGAAAGGAAGTCCCTGTCTAAAGGCGGCTTGAGCTGGAGGATGGGCAGAGCCCAGCCACGGTCTGCACTTCTGCTTTTCCATGCCCTACCCACCTCTAAAGATCCAAAATCTGGGGTCTCACTGCATTCCTTCTTTATGGAGAAAATCTCACGTCTTCCAGTGCAGTCTCTGAGCAGGAAATTACTGTCTAGGTATGAGTCCTTCTCCTGCATATGTGTGGCAGTAGGCTCCAAGGACCACGGTGGCTTTCTCAGAGTGGCCTAGCAAGTCAGTGACACTGATTGTAGCCCCTTGGGGCTACTCCTCTGAAGAGACAAGTGCACCCAGGAATTGCCCCATGGCTGGCCTGGAGGCTGATACCTAAGGGTCTAGAAGGGCGGGAATCCGAGTCCTCCCTGGAGTACAGTCTAACATGAACGCGATTCAAGGTGACCAAGCAGCACCTTTGTTACGTAGCAAAACCCAAGCAAAGAGTCTAAAGCACAGGGGCAGGGCTTCTCATGCATGGTCCTAAACGCAACTCTGAAATCCAGCCAGGGCGAACAGGCTCTCAGCAAGGCAGGACAGCTCCTCACAGGCTTAGAGCACCACCTGTGTTTTCTAGATGAGAGACAGGAAGCCGGCCTTGGGCCACTTGCTCTGTGCTGTCAGGGCTGGGCACCACCCAGTGATAGGTGGCCTCCAAAGCTGTGAGCTGACAGTCAGAGAAAGGGAAAGATAGAAGACTCGAGACAGAAGTGCTGCCTGGCGAGCCATGCATGGCTCTGCTGTCTGAGTTTCTGCAAGGAGCAGATGCTCATCTCTGTCACATGTCTCCTGTCTGAAGTCACTTGTGCGTTCCCAACACAAAGCCGCTCTCAGCTCCCTGGGGATTCTCCCCAGGGCGGTCCTGTGGCCCTTTGCCAACCCCAGCTCTGGCCCAGCTGTGGGTTTTCAGTGTCTCATCTAACATGAACTCGATTCAAGGTAACCAAGCAGCACCTTTGTCACGTAACAAAACCCAAGCAAAGAGTGTACCACTCCCTTGTGGTCCAGAGGAGCAGCAGGACAGGGGTCTACAGGTCACGTCAGAATTCTGTGGCCACACTGTTCCCCTGCAATGACGCTTCTCTTGAATTCTCTTTTGTTTGAACCTGTGTGATTTCTGAGGGAAAAAAAAAAAAAAACCTCACAAATGTGTAAAGACCTTTGGTTTGACCTTTAGATATTTCCCAGCTACTTAATCTCTAGTCCGGACATGACGCAGATTGCCTCTGAACCTGGCTTTACGGAATATATTTCTTTTCCACCAGAAGCGGCATGCTTGGAATGTGGTTTTGGTTTACACTCATCTCCTCCCTAGCCTTCAAAGCAGATAGGGCTGGAGGTTACGCAGATGCTGATCCTCCAAATTCTCTTCCTCCACACGTACCACTGTGAAAGAAAAGTCCCCACTCATTATGCTGGCTTCTGGGACTCTGCCTCCCTGGCTCACCTCTGACTTCCTTGGATGGTAGATGCCCTGGAAGCTGCCAATGGGTTAGAAACAAAGAGCTTCTAGAAACTTCTTGGTCCCTTGAATGTTTTTAAAATTCCAGGATTAAAAAATAGACAGTTCCTTTGTTTCTAGGGCTCTTGATTGATGGAACATCACCAGGAGGCCAGACTGTGGGATTAAATCAACAAATCCCAAATCTCAGAAGCGGATGCTGTGTGTTTATGCAGCACACGCAGGTGTGGTGTCTGTGACCATAGATGCTCGTCCAAGAGGGGAAATCCTTCTCCCAGGGATTTTTATACAGGAGGAGGAACAAACACCTCCTTTCCTGCCCAGATTGCACAGCCTTTACTTGAGGCCTTAACCCCTGACTCTTTCTCCTCACTCTCCCTGAGGCTTCTGACCTTCTGGGGCCAACCATGAGTTAGATGAACTCCTTGGTCAGCGACTTAGGTGATAAATTATCCCCTTCTGCTTATGTGTGCGCCGGCTACTGTAATGTCTCTAAGAAGAAAGGGTATTTTGCTATTAAGGGAAAATGGCCTTGTGCTGAGATATTATTCTTTCACCACCTTCCTCCAGATAAATTGCTTTTATCAGCATACTAAACAATGATTTCAGAAAGCTGCCGAGATTGGAGTGTGCAGCTGCAATGAATGCATTGACGTGCACTTCTGGCTTGCTCGGATCCCGGCCTGTAACAAAATGAAACTGATTCTCAGAATGCTTCAGGAACCGGTGCTTTTGGTTAATTTAATTTTCTGGATGCATAAAAGCCAATTCAAATGTTTGTTTGGGCTCTTGTTGAAAATCATGGTGAAATGTGATAGCTGGTAAACAGAGAATCCATTTTTGAAAAGAAAATGTGGTCAATTCTACTGCAGTAATAAAGTTATTGAATCAAATATGAGCATTGTAAGGACTTCTGGGGTGCATATATTTTGGGATGCCTGCGCTGCTCCAAAGAGCTCTTTAAATTGTCTTCTGCACTGTGATAAAATGACTGCGTCTTTTGGCCACACTGGACATGGTAGCCAGCCCCGAGAGAGCTGGGGAACAGGGGGCTTTTCCTTGGGCCACTGGGACCAAGGCCAGTAGCAAGAGGTAATCTCTCCCTGTGGCTGGAGTTATAGCCCGAGAATGTGGGAGCTGGGGAAAGACGTTAGAGAAGCACCACGTGGCCTGTGGAAGAAAAGAAGCTGGAGGGGCTGGGGATTTAGCTCAGCGGCATAAGCGCCTGCCTTGTAAAGCAGGCAGTCGTGAGTTCGATTCCCTGGTACCGATAAAAAGGAAAAAGACAAAAAAAAAAAAAAAAAAAGAAAAGAAGCTGGGGTGTTCACGAGGCGTGGAGAGCAGGCATAGTCTTGCTCTGGGTTATAGAACAGCAGCCTCCAGGCTGGGCCCAGCCCTGGTGGAATCATTATACTAAGCAACTGTTGACCTGAGTGACTCCATGGTTCAAGCACAAAGAGATGGGTCACTTATTTGTGCCAATAAAACCTTCACTTACCAAATTAAGTCAGGAGCACCCAAGCCAGGCACGCTGGTGTGCTTTTGCAATCCCAGCACTCTTCCAGGTGAAAGGCTAAGGCAAAAAGGGCTCAAGATGGAGCGCCGGCTAGGCAACTTAGCAAGAGCTGTCTCAAAGTGAAAAAGGGCTGGGGATAGAGCTAGGAGCAGAGGCCCCAGGTTTAATCCCAAGTACCACACACACCAAAAAATATCAGAAGCACATGGACACGTGGGCGTATTATATCATATCAGAAATGGCGGGTTCACAAGACTGTCTAACACACCAGATGCCCTTCTCTCCTCTCTCCTGAGACCTGTAAAATGAGGAGCACCTCAGACCACAAGCAGATGGCACTACCAACTTATCACCTGGTCTCTGGTCTGCAGCCCTGCTTGGGAAAATTGCCATCAAAGGGCCTCAGGCCATCCCCAGGGTGTCCGCCCAGTGTGGCTTCACTCCGCCTGTCTGAGGACCAGCCCCCCCCCCCAGAGCCCTGTGCCTCTGTCTCTCACCTCCATCATCTGACACCTGCGGGGGACCCCTCTATGTCTGTGTCTGTGCTCTCTGCCATCCTTTAGAACCCCAGGGCTCTGATTTTACTTTATTCTGTTCTCCAAGTGATTTACACTTTGGTCTCTCGGGGGAGAGAAACCGTGTGATATTTATCCTTCAGTGTTGGATCTGTTTCACTTAGTATTACGTGGTCTCAAGATCCACCCAAAAATAATAGAGAGGTGGGCTCAGTGGGGCTGGAAGGAGTCTGGGGAAGAAGGGACAAGGGGAGGGGACGAAGACAACCCAGATGGCATGAGTATAGGCACCAGCTACCCAGGCGAAGGAAGGTAATTATTATGTACTGTGACCACACACTGATGAAAAAAAATCTTAAGCCCCTGGGCTGTTTTTAACCCCTTCTTAGCCTTCCATTGCCTGCATATTATTATATGAAGTGTTATATGAGGCTCGAGGGCCTACAGATCCCAGTAATTAAAGTTTTGGTGGAACAAAAGGACCCGTGGTTGCTTCAGTCTGACTCCAAGTGAACTTAAGACTCCTCTTTAGTCAGAACAGATGAAATTAATGTAACCTGTGAATTTATTGTTATTCAGTAAGTTCTGACATTATAAAGAGAAACAAATGTGTCCCATCTTGCTCACAATGGTGTCAAGGTAAAAGAATTAAAATGGAGTCACATTGGTGTGGGGCGCTTGAAGCAGGCAAAGGGGCTCTGTACATCAGATTCAGAGAGGCTGGTCTGAGCCTGGAACTGGGGTGCAGATGTGCCGCCCTGGACTGTTCATCCCTGCTCAGCTTCAGTGCCAGGAACCCCAGCCACTTTCCCACCAAGCAGCTTAGCTTCTGCCTGCACCAGGCATGGTCCTGACTAAGGAGTGTCGAAAGTCCCCACGCCCTGGAGGTATGGTACTGAAGCTCTGAACACAGTTGCCCTTGCGCAAACCCTTGGAGCACGTGGTTTTCAAGATTGTTTGAACTTGTATTTCTCCAGACTGAGATCATAATTACTGCCAAGCAAATGTAATTTGGTCTGTTCTTGAGCAGGTTCATTCAGCCATCACTGAGCAGAAGCAAGACTGAGATAAAGGAGAAAGACGGAGAGTACCTGCCCTGGAAATGCTCATTGGTCTCTTGCATCCAGCGCAACCCCTTCCAGCCACTGGTCTCTGACTTAGTCCCTTTCCCATCACTGGGACCAAATATTCAACATGTACAACTTAAAGGAGAAGTTTCTTTTGGCTCATGGTTTCAGAAGCTCCAGTCCATGATCAGCAGCCTCAAATGGAGAAACAATATGGTGGAAGGGCCATGTGCAGAAAAGCAGCTCAGGGCAAGCTAGCCAGGGAGCAGAGAGAGAAGGAGCTGTGGTCTGTCTTCCAGGGACTGGCCCAGCTCCACCAAGCCTCTTCTGCTAGAGGCACATTGAACTGTGACTAGTCCACAGACTAATCCACCCACAAGCACAGCATGCTGGTGACCCAGCACCTTCTAAAGGCCCAGCCTCTGACCATGGGAGGCTTGGGTGGGGAGTATTCTGGATCCCAGCTTCTGTGGCTCTCCCCACTGGCCTCATGGGAAACTCCCCACTGCATGAAAGTGAGCTCCAGACTATGCGTTATTGCATCTTGAGCCTCCAGTACTGAGCCACCATGGTGAGCCCTGGTCTTGCCAGGGGTGAGCTCCCTCCTTGCTTCCAGTCCTCTCAAGCTCTGTGTCTGTCTATCTCCCATTGTCCAGGCACCAAGTGCCTCCTTCTATCCTGCAGTCACTCAGATGACAGCCCCTGTGAACTCTTCCTCCCTGTCCTGCCCTATACCAGCTGCTTCTTTTAAAGGAACAGCTCTTTAGCTGGGCGCAATGACATAGTCATATGCAGCTGTATGAAATAGTACAGGTCCTGTGTACCCTACCCCAGTTTCTCCCAGGAGGACCTAACTATAAGGTCACCGAGGTCAGTTCAGAGTCACCGAGGAGAAGCCACGTGATGGCAGGGGCAGCGACCGGAGGGGTCTAGGAAAGGCCACGTTTCCTCCCCAGAGCTTCCGTGGCAGCAGGGCCAGCTGACACCTGGACCACAGGCTTTGGTCTGTGGACCCAGAGGGGAATAAACCGCTGCCCCGTGCTATGTAGTTTGTGGGCATTGGTTACCGCAGCCCTAAGAAAATGTACCTGGGGTTGACTCCTGTGTTTCACATTGAGCTATTGTGCAGCTGAGCTTACACTTGCCAACCTCCGGCCTCAGCCTCCCAGGGTACTGGGATTACGAGGTGTCATCTGTGGAATGCAGCGGGTGTGAGTGTGTGCCCACGTGTGCGTGCTTACTTCTGTGTGACTTGATCACATCTGTAGACACATATGACCACTCACGTCAAGACACAGACCAATTCTATCACAGTGACCCCTCAGACAGTGCTCGTGGCCAGCACCGCACCTCTCCTCTCACCATCACTGAGCTCTGAGAATCGCTGATCTGACAATCAATGACCTCTGTCTCTGCAACTCCACCATTTCTGGGATCACTAACAGACTCAGGTCATACAACCCTCAGAGAGCCATATCACATGTGCAGACATACCACAGTGAACATTCACCCTGAGGAATGATTTTGGTTGTCCCCAGATTTGAGTTACATTGAATCAACCTATGGTGAACATTTCTGGAGACTTTCTTCTTTGTTTTTGCTGTACTGAAAACTGAGCCCGGGGCCTTCACACTGAACTACACCCTCAGCCCTTTTGTACTTTTAATTTTGACACAAGGTCTCACTAAGTTGCCCAAACGGGACTCAGCCTTGTGGTTCTCCTGTCTCAGCCTCCCAAAGTGCTGGGATTACTACCAGCTCTGTCACAGAGATGTGTTTGTGTCATAACCATAACTCTGGAGTTATGGCCAATAGCAGGCCACTGACCCCTGAGAGGAGCATCTGTTTAGTTTAGAGAGAAACGCGCTGCAGGATCTGCCAGGGCAGCTGCAGCGTCTACGCTGGCGAGCGATCCAGGTCCACCCCCCTGTGAGAACCAGAGTTGCCCTTTTTTATTCCCGCCCTTGGCACAGTGTGGTCTCCTGTTTCTGCACATTTTTCTTGTCCGGCTGTGGATTTTGTCTGCCCTGTCATGTTTTGTCTGCCCTGCCTTCTGCTCAGCCTACTCCTCGACTGGGAAACTCCTATTCCCTTCTTCCACGCATTTCCTAACCAGGCTGTTTGTGTTTACTAACTAACCTTGAGGATGTACCCTGGGTGCAGGTCCTTGGTCAGTTCCATGACTTGCAAATGTTTCCTCTCAGTCTATCACTTGCTTTGCTGTTGTTTTGAAATAAGGTCTCACTGTGTGGCGTAGGCTGGTCTTGGATGTGCTGCGATCTTCCTGCCTCAGCTTCCTGCATGCTGTCAATGCAGGCAAGCGCCACCACGTCTGGCTCTTAGCTTTTCTCTTCAGTTTCCTAACAGGGTCCTCCCCGAGCAGCAGTGCTTGATTTTGATGCGGTCTGCTCGACCCACTGCCCCTTCCTGGAACATGAGACCTATGTGCCTCTCCTGGGTCCCCAGCCTCTCTTCCTCCACTTAATCAGAAAGTCTAGGCCTCTCGTTTTACATTTACATTTAGGATCAATTTGATTGTTTTATTTTTCTATCTACAGATGTCCAATTTCCCAGAGCTGACCTTTAATAATTGACTCACACCTGCTGGGGGTTCATTTCAAATGTTGTCTCCACCAAAGTCCTGTGCAGATTGGGGCAAAGGTGCCCCTGCATGGAACAACTCTGATAATGCAACTCTCAGACCCCAGCCATGCTTGGCCTGTGACAGTGTTTGTGAGGACTGCGTGGCAGATGGAGGTCACCTTGAGGCCACCGTGCCCCAGTATGGCCAGGGCCCTGGTGTAATTTGCACCTGTGTATTCACGGAATGTTTTCTCCTACAGGGTTACTACGTACTGCCTATCTTTCCCCTCGCCAGTATTTATTAATTTTCATTCCCAACTACTAAGCCTGTTAGTCATCTGTCTGTCCAATGAACTGACATTTATGGAAAATTTTATTTGCACTGCCAGTGAAAATAAAAGGCAGAGGAAATACAGGCGGAGGAAGCAAAAGCATAGATCTTAACAGAAAGAACTAGGGACAGGACCAGCTATTATTTTATAGTAGTTGTTCAGCACCCACTTTCCCTCAGCACCGGGGAAAACTGGCCTCGGGGGACAGCTGAAGGGCCCTGGGTGCCCTGACTGTAAAAGAAACACATATTCATACATGTGTAGAAAGTGCCATAAAAATACGGTGAGTTTAAATGAGTGTTTAAATTTTTAAAAAATGTACTATCGTAAAAGACACGACTCCCTCTCAAAAATTCTGCACCCACACTGAACACATTGATATGGTAGCTCTGGCTACTTTCCAAGCGGCTCTGATGTCCTCTTCCCTGAGTGTTTGTTGCTGCCTCGAGGCCCTGAACTGATCCAAAACATTGACCTTCCATGGTCATTTTGCCCTTGGGGAGAAGCCAGAAGCCCCGCAGAGACAGATCCACTGAATGAGGAGGATGAGGATGCACTACCGTGCTTTTATTTGATGGAAATTTCCACACTGGACATGGTGTGTGACTTGGGACATTGTCAAGTAACATCCAACGCTCACTGGGTACACATTCAGCTTGCACAGTTCCCTCAAGATCAGACACAACCAGCACAACCTTCACGCTGGACCTTGCTTGGCACATTTTTCACTCATGAGGAGACCTGGGGACTTCCCTTGGGGAACTCTGAGACCTGGTGCCAGGCTCTGCAGACTCAGGTTTCACCTCCTGGGATGACATTTCCTACAAAGCTGGAATCTTTAAAAAAAGTAGTGCTGTCACTCCGCTCCAGCACAGCGCGCTTTGTGGTCCCTGATTTACTGTACACTTAAAATATTCCTCTCATGTGAAGCTCACAACTGACTCACTGCCTGACAAGGTGAAGTTTGTCACACCCTGGTACTAAGCTGCGTTTCCACAAGACGGGCTTCAGTAACAGCGCTCCCCAGCTATTTTAAATCACACTTTGGATGCATTCATATTTATAGAAACGTAGTCTATAATACATCAACACATGTCCTATTACAACATCAACTATATATATAATGCATACAGATTACATTATGCATATATGTATATATGTGTGCATTGTATACATGAGTGTACATATGTACATCATATACATACATGATGTATACTACATATATATATATTGTATATCAAGTATGTTAATTAACTAAACATCCACACACACCCCTGAACAATGAGACCTTGCAGTGGAATGTTTGGAAGTTGCAGGTACCCTGACACTTCACTCTCAAATCCTAAGAATCGGGACATTTTCTACATCACCATTACACCACTCTCCCACCCAAGTCATTCAGTATGACAGTGCTGCTCACTGCCCATCCCTATTCGGAGCTCACCCTGTCCTCCATGAGTTTCTGAGCCCAGGGTCAGCCCTCATCAGCAATGGTGTCCACAGCTGTACCTGCCTCGCCTCTTCGGGTGTCAGGCATCTGTCCTTGTCATCTTTTATGTTATTTACAGAGAGGCCATGTCAGGAGCTTCTCTTTTTCACCCTCCCATACCTTGGCTTGGATTTGTCTGTGTTTTTTCAGCAGGGATTGCACCTGGGTGGACCAGTGTATCCTAGCCAGAGACTCCGGACAACGGGACTGGGTCCAGTCACCCCTGAAAAGCCACCTTTCCCCTCAGGACACAGTCACAGGGGCTGTTTTGTGACTGTTAAATCCTGTTCCCCACAGCCCTGCACCCAATGACCTTCACCTCAACAGATGACTATTTCACTGGTGCCCATGAAATGGTGGTTTTTCTAATTCTATCATTTTTCCCTATTAAGTATTAGTGCCATTCCATAAAGATGAACTTCTCCCCCATTTTCTTCTTTTCAGTCTTATTTGGATTTGGAAATACTCCAATGGTCCCACATTTGAGTAGCAGGAGGCACTCAAGCCAGCCCTTCTCACGAGGCTCCACATCTTTGGGAGGATGCTTCCTCCTTGAGATCATGAAATACCCCAGGCTCAGCCTGTGAGGCCCTGCCCTGGGCCAGGGATGGCTGATTTTCCCTTTGGTAGAGATCAGGGTTTAGAAGCCAAAATCCTGGGGGTACCTGATATGCTGGCTGCTGCCTATATCACTGCTTCGGGGCCTTTTCCATGGACAGAGACTTAAAGTACAGTTTTTAAAAATCATGAGTTTGCATGATGTCTCTGCCTCCCTCCCAGCACTGGCGGGGTTCTGCCATATACCTGCATGCCCCGTGTTAGCTTTTCTCTCTCTCTCTCCACTCCAAAAACTGGCATTGCCAACAAATGTGGATTTAGTCATTTGCCCAATCCTGGAATACACGCAGAAGAGCCCTGTAATTACTACATCAATGCCACCACTGAAAACAAAGCTAGGAAGGAAATCTCAATATTTCTTTTTGTCCTTAAAATATATCCCAGCAAACAGGTCACTAAGTTAACCACCTGAGTTCCTATATTCTTGGGTGGCTGTGATATCAATGTGATGCATAGTTACGTTCACTTATTTCTGCTTCTAGCCATATAAAAAATAAAATAGAAGAGAGTTACTTTACAAAGACCATGTATGAAGCCTCATGACAATGGAAAATATTACTTAGGATATTAAAATGCAAATTTTATTTTAATTAAAGAGATGACATTGCCCAAGAGACACAGGCAGCATAAAATTGACTGGACTCAGAGATGTTGGGACTGAGATTTTCCATCACTGAGCACTCTTCAGAGAGCTAAAGAGGCTTCTTAAATATGCTTATTGTAAACATTCACTGAGATGAGTCCTTGATGGGGTTAGAGTCACCCAAGCAAAGAAAAATATTGTCTGCTAAAGGAAGACAAAAGCACCTGATGATTTCCATAGATTAAAAAATACTATAAAAATAAATCCTTGTGTCAGTCAGGCAGGGTGCTTTCTGCAGAAAAGAGGGTCCCAGTTCAAGTCAGCTCTGATGCAGTTGTTGTGGCAGATGGCACCACATGGAGAGGCAGCTCTGGAAGAGGATTCGGGGAGCTGCTGGGCTCCACTGCAATAACCCATTCTTTCAGGAGAGAGCACAGCAGGGCGGCAAACAGGTGGATGTCCTGGCCTTTCTCATGGTGCACACTTATCATTGCTGGGCTTGACTGACAAACAAACCGGACCCAAGTTTGGCTGCTTGGTTTTTGCTTTAAGTCTTTATTTTTCCTCTGTGTAAAGCATGATATTAATGAATGCTTTGATTGCCGTGGGAGCCACAAATTCCATAATTTTTAAGTGTTGTGTAATTTCTTCCATTGTGATTCAAATGATGCTGAGCTCCCCGAGGAGTTAGCAAGCACAAAGCCGGACAGCCCTAAAATTAAATCAGCAGACTTGAGTGAAAGACACTTTCTGCCTGCGTAAACAGACCAACACTCACATCCCGAGGGTGAGCTGCACTCTCCATGCCGCTTCTTCGGCTCACCTAGCGAGGCCTCTATTCATCATGCCATGTTTCCTTGGAAACCATTGATAAGATTTCAAAACACTTCAAAACAATATAACTGCTCTCCCGAGATGTTTCTGCAGTTGCCCAGGAAACTGCTGTCTCTCTTGGCTGTGGGAGTGGAGGGGATGGAGTCTGCTATGCCATAAACAAAATGGATTTTGAAGACAAGCTCAGACCAAGTATGAGGGTTCCCAGGTGTTGTATCCCTCATATGAGATTTTGTCTCCTGACCTCTTGTCACTCACTGCCCAGGAGCCCAGGGCCCTCACCCTGGTTCTAAACTTCCTCCCGTGCAGCTGGAGATGTAAGCTTCCAGGAAATACACAGATCCCACAGGGATGGTGCTGGAGATCTCTCTCCGTCCCCATCTCTCTGCTTTGTTTCTGTCTCTCTCCTGCTTCTTATTATTCAGAAAAATGAATGGAAGCCAAGCACGCAGCCCCGGTCCCACCCTCTCCTTGGGCCACAGCCCCCTCTGTGGCCTGGGAAAGTGTCCGGGGCAGGATGCAGGAAGGAGAATAGCTGGCCTTTGAGGATGGAGGCCACAGAAGAAGCTGTGTGAAATATCTGCCACCTCTCAGCCAGCTCCTCACAGGTAGAAGGAGATACAGCTCTGGGGGCCCCGGATTTGCACAGAGCACTCTGGGAGGTGTAGGGAGTGTGGCATGATGACCACTGCCCAACCCTGTGCTGCCCAAGAAGTGGGCACAGTGCCAAGGCAGGGTGAGGCCGAGGCAGAGCTTAGGCCCCGTTTGGCAGGCTCCTAGGCAGGAGACACAGTGCTGAGGAGGAGCAGTTCACCAGGATGGCCTGGAGGGACACTCCAAAAGGGGGGGCAGGCATTGGTGTGCAGCCATGGGGGAGGCGCCGTCTCACAAATGGATGACTCCACAGGTCTCAGAAGGCTGGAGGATTTGGAGGAAAGTCAAACTGTGAATGTATCCAAATGCAACATGCTTGTAAACCCTACTCTGGGAGGCTGAGACAGGAGGACTGCAAGTTTAAATCTCACCTGGACAACTTAGTGAGCTGAGTCTTTGTCTCCAAATAAAAATTTTTAAAAAGGGCCAGGGATGTAGCTCAATGTGAAGGTTCAGGCTTCAATCCCCAGCACATGGAAAATAAACCTGCACATCACACTGTGGCCCAGTTTGGTCATGAGCAGGAGTCTGGGTCAGGCATGCGTTCTGTTTCCCTCAGCGTGCCTCTGAAGGCAGACAGGAATTTTGGGGAAGTGTCAGGACCCTCATGTCCTGGGGACCAGAGCGGCTGCTGGGGGCTTGGTGGAAACAGGGCACATAAGTGGGGCCAACCCAAACAGACGTGGACAGATGAGGGAGTTCCTTCTGAAAAATCGGGATAATAACTGGAGGGTGGGACAAGGAGGGTCAGCTGGGGGTGGGGACAAAGCAGGTGGCAAGCAGTACCTGAGCAAAGCATGAAATAACATGGACAGATTCTTACAAACAAGCAAGAAGGGAGACCTGCCAGCTCTGCATGCTGGATCCTGGCTGATCTGTGGCTGGGGCTCAGGTTTTCGGGTGCAGGGACTACAGAGGGTCTGGGCAGCTGCAGGAGCTGCCATCACAAAAGGGGCAGAGAGAGAGGGGTACCTGTCAAAGGCCCACTCCAACTGATCGCCTTTCTGTAACCGGGCCCCATCCCTTCATAGCCTATCAGCTATGAACTCAAGGGGAATTCGTCCACCAGAGAGCTAGGTGTCCTCATGGCCCACTCACCTCTCTAGGCCCTGCACTGCACATAGTTGCCTTGGGGATCAATACCTGATCAGTACTGGAGTGTTCAGGGAACACTTCATATTTAGATCACAACATTGTTCCCTCACTTCTGGGGCATCTACTGGGCTGAATTCCAGGCTGAACTCAGATGGACTGCTGACCTAGGTTCTTCCACATGGCCTCCTCACATGGCTTTGGCTTCCTCAGAGTATGGCAGCCTCAGATTCCTCATGTTGCATTCATGACTTGAAGACCAAGTAGCAGAACATCCCAGTGAACAAGACAGAGATGGTATGGTTTGGTCACGACTTCAGAAGTCATATTCCATTGGCTGGAATTGTCATGGCCCTTCTAGATTCAAGAGCAGGATGCATAGAATGCACGTCAGGATGGGACCATGCTATGTTCTATTTAAAAAACCACAGACGGCAAGGGAGTGGCACTGACATTCTGGATCATGAGGGACAGCCCTTGGGGGATGGAGGTAAGGGTGGCAGTAGCCCAGTCTGGAAAACTGAAGTCTTAGTGCCCATAGCCATCTCCTTACACCAGCTAGATCCAGCAACTTGAGTCTGGCTGTGTAGAGAGAAGAGTAGAGCTAGGTTTGGATGTGGCTTGAAGGTGCCTCTGACAGCTTTGTATGCTAGAGGTTTGGACCCGGGTTGTGGTGTATGGGTAGGGGGCCATGTAGGAGAATGGGTTTAGTGTAAGATTGTTAGGTCATCAGAGGAGATCAATATAGTTCTTGCAGGACCCTGATGAGTTCTTAAGATTGTGAGTGGTTAAAAAGCCACATGCTCCAGCTGGCAGGCTGTCCTGTGCTCATCCTGAGATCCAGACATGTGGGGACCTGTTTCTAGGGTTTGTGTATCTGGCCCATAGAGACATCCCATCAGTGGTCTGGAAGACTTTGGGCTTCCTGGATGTAACCCACCATGAAAGAAGTATGGAAGAGCACGGGAGTTGCCCCAAGCCAGTGAGCCAGGCAGGAGACGAAGGGATGTTTCAATTCAGGATAGAATCTGTCCCCAAGATTGTTCTGTGCTGACCCTCACGGATTCATCACTGTGCCCCAGCAAGAAGGTCTAAAAGGTGAGTAGGAATGAACAGATTTATTGCATCTCTAAACTTTCCCTGCCAGCAGTGCTGATGTTGACTTGATGGCCTTTGACTAGCTCGAACTTTAGCAACTACTTGCACCAGCAATGGCTTCAAAGATACTGACCTTGACTTGGGTGGGCAGCAGATCCCTCAGCAGGAAACCAGAACTGGGGCCAGACATGTTGCACCTACCTAGGAGCCATGCAGGGGGTGATTTCAGCATCAGACAGTCCATGAGGCTTGATGGAAAGAGGAGGAGGAGAGGAGGGGGAGTAAGAGGAGGAGGAGGAAGAATAAGAGGAAGAGAAAGAGGAGGAGAAGGAAGAGAAAGAGGAGGAGGAAGAGGATTAAGAGAAAGATGAGGAGGAGGAAGAGAAAAATGAGGAGGAGGAGGAGGAGAACGAGGAGAAGAAGGAGGAGGAGAAGAAGGGGGAGGAGGAGGAAGAAGAAGAGGAACAGACTTTGTTTTTCAGCTACCCAGTTGCCAAACCTATCTTAAAACTGTAAGGAAACCAAACCCATGAGGTGAGAAGTGTGTGGGAGACCATACCCGAGTTTACAGTGTCTGATTCCTCTCATCTATTTAATGCTATTTTTTTGGCTTGAATCTGGTTTATGTCCACTCGGGTGTACTGTGACCAAAGGTCTGGTCCCCAGAACTGCAATGGTGCTAGAGCCCACGGGAAGTCCCCAGGGCACTGGGCGCACCTCCTAAGAGGGGTGTTACACAAGGAGCAAGTGGGGCCCACCACTCCGTCCTCTTTTTTGTGCTTCTGCTTGAGATGTGACCTCCTGCCCCTCCATGTGCTCTTGTCATGAGCTATGCCACTATCATCTACTGCCCTTTCCAGGAGACAGACCAATGGGGCCACTGGTCATCGCCTCTGTACCTCCAAACTGATTTAAATCATCCTCCTTCCCTTCACAAGCAGCCTGAGCCAAGGATTTCATTAGAGTAAAAAATACCTGACTAATGCAGTCCCCAAAGGTGGGACAACCAGACACCACACGTCTCCTGACCATGGGCAGCGGGAAGGTCCCAGCACCACCTGTGTGGGATCCTGTCCGCAGGGTGGGCCTGAACTTGAGTGGCAAAAACATCTGGACCCAGCCGTCCATCCCCGGGACATCTGTGGGACGGAAGGAACCCTTAATGACCCCCAGTCTTCCCACCAGCCCAACCTAGAGGCGGGACAAAGGATCCCGAAAACAATCAGCTTGCTTCTAACAAACAACCACCAGGGAAAAACCAGAAGAGGGGATGGAACTGCTGAGATCCCCAGAGAACTGAAGGACTCAACAGCTGCAAGCAATGAACAGAGCAAATGAACCCTAAAATGACACTTCTGAGAAAATCAGGAACACAAGAAGGTAGATTGGTTAGCAGATAATATTAAAGAATCAGTGCTAGCCTTTTGGGCACAATAGTGGTATTGTGTGGTTTAAACTTTCGTCACTCATATTTTACAAGTAAATAATTGAATGTTTTTGATTAAAATAATACGACATCTGAGATTTGTTTTTAAAGGCTCCCTCCTATCTCTAAAGCAAAACAGTTTTACGAAAAGTGATGAAACACAAATAACAGAATTGGGTAGTTGTTGGAGTGGGTGAAGAGAACTTGAGATTCGGTATATTATTGCTATGGTTTTGTATATGTTTGAACTTTTTTCCTATTAAAAGATAAAAATGATAGTTTTCCCGGGCTGGCAAAGGTGTGGACTTAAATTAAGCTCCCTGGGAGCAGTTCTGAGAAGCAGCTTCATGTGAGAGAGATGTATCAGGGTGTACTTCCACCAGACAAAGCAAGTACCAGAAGGAAAGTGGGTCTTAGGCCTGGAGAACACAAAGCCAGGGACAACAAAACAGCCTGGAGGTAACTTGGGCTCTGTCCACAGGAGGTCCTGGGGACCGTGCAGCTCATACTTCAGGGTTGCTTCACTCGGGGAATAGGGAGATGGAGGAGTTATATGCCAGTTACACGCCTGACATTTATATAGACAGCAGTAACACCTCCAGAGTGTGTTTAACAGTTGTTTCCTCTAGGTGATCTTAAATCTCTGCCTGTAATTTTGCAAATGTGCTGCAGTGAGTATGTATTGTAATTGGAGAAAGAATAATGAGATGAGTGGCACAGAATTTTTAAATTTAACTGACTATCCCATGAGGCAAGAACAGCGCTAGCCCAGGTGTCAGAATCAGGTGAGGCATGTGGGTGAATTCTGGTGCCCTTAATGAAAACGAGAAGTGTCGGTGGTTTTGAGAGGAAAAAGACGGTTCTGTTTGGAAATAACCAGTTTAAATACCTATGAGTCTTCAAAACTGCGAAGAAATATCACTCCATACCCACTAGGTTGTGATCTTTGTGCTTTTTGTTGTTGTGTTTGAAGTCAGGGCCTTGCCAGGCAGGCACTGCAGCACTGAGCTAAATCCCGGCCTCTCCATACTCATTAGAATGGCTAGAAGCAAAGTCAGATAATAGCAAGCTTTGGCAAAGATGTGCAGAAACTGAGCCCTTGCTGGGGGGGTGGGTACCAAAGGGAAGACGGTACAGTTGCTTTACCTGGTACAACCAGGTGATTCCCCATAAAACTAAACAGCATTCCACCTCATGATACCTCCCTAAAAGACAAACCCAGGGTTTCCAAGAGGTGTATACACACCCCTGCTCATAGCAGCACTTTCCTGAGACCCAGAAGGTAGAAGCAACTCTAATATGAATGAATGGGTCAACAAATAAATGAATTACAGCATGGTAGACAGACAACTGGTGGCTACCATGTGACCCCAGCTGAATTGAATCAGCGTGGTGCTGGGTACAGAGGGCCCACTTGAGGATCACTGCCAATAACATGGAAAGAACTAGAAAGGAGAAAGTGGTGGTGTTGGTTCTCCTGGAGGAGCTGTGGAGCTTCTTTCCTGATACGAACTTGGCTGTTCTCATCAACAGAGGAGCTCGGGACTTGCTGTTAGCGAGGATGGCTATGTTCTCTTCAGGGAGGCTCTGGTGCTTACTTTGAGTGTTGCTTCCTGGCTCCAGTGCATACCCCTCAGCTGCTGGTACAGCTCCATCACGCTAGTATAGACTTTCTGGCTTCCACTGCTGACTTTTGGGGCTTCCCAGTGCAAATCCGTAAAATAAACTTGCATGAGACAGTCATGGGCTCTAGATCTTCAGCTGGACTCATGCAGGACGTTGCCATGGAATCCAGGCCCTCATCTGGATTCTCTAGGTCTTTAATGTGTGGACAGATTTCCTCTGTTTGACTCTTCGGGTGACTATTATAAAATAATCTTATAAATTATGTGTCCTGTATTAAATTGTTTTCCTTGCAAACCTTGACTACAATACATAGTACACCCAAGCAACGGAAGCCTTCAGCCTTCAAAGAAATGAAGCACTGAAATGCACTAACATTATAGTACGTGAAAGAAACCCGTCACGGAATGTGATTCTATGTATATGAAATGTTCAGGATACTCTATGAAGACAAAAGTAGGTTAGTGGCTTTCTGTACCTGGGGGAGAAGGCTACGGGGTAGAGGGTGACAGCTAAAACCTTCGGGACTTTCTCTAAAACTAGCTGTACCGATGGTTGTAGATATCTGAGAATATATTACAATGGGTGAACTGTATCCTAAATGCTGACGTACATAAAAACCAACATACCCAACATATGTATGAGTCTTTCAGAAGGTGATGGAAATTCAGGATTGAATTGAGTGTAACCCAAGTATCCTTCAAGGATACATGGGGATTTATTCAGTTATTTCCCCAGAGACGAGAATCTTTCTTAATGCCTGTGTTTTGTGACGCACTTTCAGTGCAATCAAATTTGAATTGCTCAGTTTTTCAATAATGCATTGTATAAAGGCTTAATTATATTATTAATGACTTACACTGCTGTCATGGTACCTGGGGGCAGTCAGCTACCACACAGCAGCTGCCAGACAGAGCTGACACACTGCAGGGGTTTTCTAGAAGCGCCCAGCGCCTCTTCTGTGGCTTCCCACACTGTGTCTTAGTATTCTGTTCACAGCCCACTTGCACAAACCTTGTCACAGGTGGACCCTTTCTTTCCTCAGCATGCAAACATGCACACCCCCCACCCCCAATGCATGCATGCACCCACCCACATACATATGCTGAAACCGAATCAGGGATGACAGCAGATGCTAAAGGTGAGCCTATCGGGTGTTTTCCAAAGTTTGTGACCACCAAATCTAGATGATCAACAGAGAGGAAGTGGGAGACTCCTGAGGATTGGAAGTGCCCCACCCCCACCCCAGGATGGTGAGAGCAGAATCCTGAGCTGGGGTGAGCGAATAAAGCAGGGTCCTGAAGCAGAGGAAGGTCTTCACCCTCAGTTCCTGACACAGCTCCTGAGGCCCCTGGAGTATGGAGTGATCACAACGTCTTTGCCATGCAGAGTGGATGAGCAGTGCTGGCTGCCCTAGGTAGTGCCAGGATGGGCGCTGGGTACAGGAGTGAATGAGGCACCCCATAAATCCCTCAGACATTTATTGCCACCCCTGACCTCCCGGGAGGGATGGGCTGAAGGTTCAGTTAATCAATGGCAAATAACCGCACATCCAGCCTATTTAAGGAGCTGCCAAGAGAACCCCAAAGGACGGGGTCTGTGGGGCTCTGGAAAGAGAGGAGTGCCTCACCCTCTTTATGGGCCCAGCCCATGTGGTCCTTCTGGGCCTTTCATGATAAAACTGGGAAATGGAATGAATGAATTGAGCCAGAAGGGGAGGTTATGGGAGCCCCGATTTTTATTTGGTTGGTCAGGAGCACAATCCACAAACTGCTTCAACTGGCACCTGGAGAGAGGAGCAGTCCTGTGGGGCCGACCCTTCCACCTGTGGGACCTGAAACTTGAGGCCACACTACACGGTGTCAGTGACAGGACTGGTTGGGTGGGAAGAAATCCTATTTATTTTTTGTCACCAGAGATCCCTGAACTATACCGTGTTGATTGCACTGGTGAATAGATAGTAGGAAAAACAGAATTTTTTTGTCTTACAAACTCTCACCAAGTGACTCATGACTGACCCTGACATGGTAATTGTGAGGCTAACACATCTCAAGCTACCACATTTCAACCAGTATTTGGTCTGTACAGCGTGTACACAAGACAACCAGAAAACAGGGTGTGAATAAACAGCGTCGCCCAGCTATCACACTCTTGGTGTCTAACGGGATAAAGCATCTGTCCCCCAAATCCTCACTCGAGAATGCTCACAGCAACATACCCCACCATAGCCCCTCCACGGAAACATTCGGAATGTCAGGTTGCCTAGCACACAAGTAAACTGTAGTGTATCCATGCAGCAGGGTGGCACTGAACAATCAGAAGGAAAAAAATCTACTCTTGCGGGTGACAACAGGGAGGAAACCCAGCACCTTCAGGCTGAGTGAATCTAATGATTCCTTTTCCAAAAATGTAATGCTGGACTGTGACAGCGACTGTCAGGAAGTGAAATCCATTTCAAACGGCAGGCAGAGTGGACTCCTGCTGGAAAGATGAAATTATCAGGTATCTTGATTATATAGTAGTTTACATGGCGTGTTTATTGGTAAAATAGACTGAACTGTACCTTCAAGTGGGCTTTTTAAATTTTGTCAAATGCTTTTTTTTTTTTTTGCATCTACTGCAATGATTCTTTATTCTGTAAATCTGGTGAATTACAGTGGTGAGTTTCCAAAAATTCAGGTGAGCTTGTGTTCTTGCAATTACTCTTGCTTTGCTGGTTGCAATCGTAGTTTTTGTTCTACTGCAGCTAATTTCTCTGCTTTCAAGAGTTCCTCTTTATCACACCTTGAAGCAGTTTCATGACATAGGCAGGAGTGTGTAGAGGTGTAGACCTTTGGTGTGATTTCTGTTGTTTATCATGATTCAGATTCATCGAGTGTCTTGTGTATGAAAATTTCAAAAAAATTGGAAATACTTCAGTCATTTTTCCTCAAGTACTTTTTAAAGAATTTTTATTAGTTATTTCCTGTATATCTATTTTATATTTATTTATTTATTTGGTCTTTTTGAGTGAGACAGAGTCTCATTATGTGGTTCAGGTTGGCCCTGAGCTCACTTTGTAGCCCAGGCTGGTCTTGAAATCACAACGATCCTCCTGCCTCAGTCTTCCATGTGCTGGGATTACAGGCATGCAGTACTACACTTGGCTTTCAAACCTGTATATGTGTTAAATAGCGTGTATCCTTTTTATAAAAATCAGGATTCCCCGAGGCATTTGTGCACACAGCATGTTTTGATCCTTCATTACCTGCAGCAGCTCTGCCTCCTTAAACTCCTTCCTCAGGACTGGCAGTCTCCCTTCTGCTGTCCTGTCACCTTTCTAGATTCCACATCCTGTACTGGGGAGAATGGAGGACACTTGTTTTTCTGGGCCTGGGTTCACTCACCTCTAGCTCCATCCATTTTCCTGCAAATGACATGATTTCTTTCTTCTTTGGGGCAGAATAAGGCTCCATTGTGTGCAGGAACCACCTTTCTGTATCCTGTCCACACACTGAGAGGCGCCCAGGCTGCTCTCACAGCCCGGCTGCTGTGAACTGCTCCGCAGTGAGTGTGGGTAGGAAGGTTTCTCAGAGCACGCTGGCTGTTCTTCCTCGGGGCATGTACCAAGGAGCAGGCTAGCGGGATGAGTGGCTGCTCTGTTGTTAGCGTTTGAGGAAGCCCCATCCTGATTTCCATAGTGGCTCAGTCACCTGTATCCCCACTAACTGTGTATGAGCTCCTTTTTCCTGCATGTTCTTGGTGTTTATCATTTTCGTCTGACAGGCGTGAGAGGGAATCTCCACGTAGTTTTCCTTTGCATTTCCCTGGTGGCTGGAGGTGTTGAATTGTCTTTTTTTCACATAATTATGGGCCACTAGTATTTCTTCTTTTGAGAGGTCTCTATTCGGCTCACCTCTCCATTTTAAATAGTGGATTATTTATGCTATTAGAGCGAGGTCTAGATGTTAACCCCTGGGTCAGAAGTGTGGCTGGTGGAGCCTTTTCCCTGTTCCGCAGGCTGTTGTCTCCGCTGTGTCACAGACATTCCGCCCTCATCTGCCGTGCTTTTGGTGGACACTGATGACAGGAACATTGGGCCACGTGGCACCACACCATGTGCTGGCCACTAACTCCCCTCTCCACTCTTTCCTGCCCAGGATTTCCTCCCAGTAGATCAGGGAGCTACTATTGTGGTATCTCTGCACTCACTGGTCTTTTTCTCCCAAATGTCTAAACTGTTCACAACTCTCCTGGTGAACTGATACATTTCAGGTACAGTCCTACTTCTGTTCACCAAAGCTTCTATTCTTTAACAGTTAGGTTTGGAACCAGAGGGATTTGGCAAAAGTTTTCCTTCTGTCTGCAAACTCTGCATCAGGTAACAAACATGACTGGGGCAGCTTCCCCAGCTCTGTGGGAAGAATTTGGCTCTTGAACTGGCATGGCCACTGCACCCTATTTACTAGCTCTAGATGGCCTTTGGTTTTATCTTCTGTTTCTTTCCTCCTTGTGTGATCCTCCTTGACCTTCTTGGCATTGTCTTTAGTCTGTCTGGGCTGCTATAAAAAATGCTAGTCACTTATAAAACTAGATGTTTATTTCTCCCACTGTAGGAGGCTGGAAGCCCTGGATGGAGGGGCTGTGGTCCCTTGTGTGGTCCCTTGTGAGGACTGCTTTCTGGCTCCAGGCTCTGTTCCCTTGTGGTCCCTCCCATGACCACTAATGGGGCACCAATCCTATTTGTGACAACTCGGAGGTAAGACCAAGCCAGTTCCCCAAGGTCTCCCCTCCGAGTTCCCCCCCTTGAGATTAGGTTTCAGTCCATTAATTTGAAGAATCAATGCACACTTGTAACAACTGTTTTAAAGCTCTCCTCTGCCATGTCCCTCTTTTCTCCATCATCCGCATCACTTCCGTTGTTTCTGTGGCTGACCATTGTCCTGGCTGTGAGTCACAGGTCCTCTGATCTCTACTTCTATCTAGTGAACCCGGATTTGCTATTGGATGTATCAGATGTGTAATGCTGTGTATTATATAGTCATGCGTGTCTAGATTCTGCTGTCTGCCTTTCAGGGAGCAACACAGCTTTCTGTGCTAGGAGCTCTATGCTGATTGACTCAGACTGACCCTGCTGAGGATGACTTTAAAGGTTTTCTTAGGGAAGGCGTACCACAGAATTGACTCAGCACAGTGCAATGACGGGTGACCTTTCTGCCCTCTGCTCTGAATGCCATGGGTATTGGGGGAGGTCTCTTCCCAACGGCTCAGAATGCACCGAGATCCTCAAGGGATTCAGCAAAATAAACACTGAGCTCAGCTCCGATTCTGAGCTGCATAGCATCCTCCCTTCCTGCCCTCCCTCTCTTCCTACCACCGTGGTCAGGGTCCCGGTTGCTGGCCTTTACCGGATGTCTCTTTAACTTTTTAACACAGCTCCCACAGGGACATTCTAAAGACTCACCAGCTGTTCATAGGATCCTGCAGCACTTCTGAGAAATCACAGAGCTGTGATAAGCAAAGACTATATCAAGGAAGCTTGGATTTCCATTCATGCCCAGACCCTCAATGAAAGGACTGGTAATTACCAAGACTGATAAATTTCCAGAATTACCGCACTTGAAATACTTCATAGTGACTCCTGTGAGGGTGTGGAAAACATAAAAGTACCTTGAATAATTTAAACATTATCACCTTGTGTAATCATAAAAGAGATACTATGACACAAAACAGTATCTAATCATTTCTAATAAAGGCTGAGCGAGTATTCACATATTTTGAGCTTTCTCTTTTGGAAACAAAGGAAATGTGTGTTATTCTTTTTCATAGATTACTGGGTTTCTGCAAAGATACACCCAGCGATGTCTCCTTCGTGCATTAAACGCTGGACTAGACACCCTCTGCTGTGTTTAGGATGTGATTCTACTGTAATAAGGAAGAGGACTTAAAGACTACACCTCCCATCACACACAAGCTTCTCAAATAAAAAATCTGAGATTAGCATAAAGAACACAGGAGATTTTCAAAGGAGAGAGTGCTTTTAAGTTTGTATTCAAAATAGTTTCTGGTGAAACAGAACCATCCTTTAGCGAGCTCCTGACCTTTGAGAAATGTCACTTTGCAGTGATCTCCTAGCAGAAAATCCCTCAAGGACAGGTGTCCCAACATAGAAGTTCGGTGGCGGTTTGACTGGCGCATTGTGTATCTTGAGATGTTCAGCTGTAGCGAGGCGAGACAGCGTCAGGTGGGACCCCAGATGGCTCACTGCTATTTCAGAGAGAGGAGCTTTCCATTCGGACTGGTGACATCTTGTAATAACCATCGGTCTTATCCCATTAGCCTTGAGCTCTAAGCGGAGACCTATTGCTATGACCAGTCACACTTACTGTAAACACCTGTTTGGTCACACACAAGACTGTCTTCCTTCTTCCTTCCTGCTTCCACCTGCTTCCTTCTCCCTCCTCGGGGCAGGTCAGCCCCTACCCAGCTGCAGCTGGGCTTGTGTCTCTGGTCAGCAGAGCCCTGTTCCCATCACTGTGGTGTCCCAGTGGTGACCAGAAGCCTCAGAGAAAAGGTGTCCCTGATTGGCTGTGGTATTGCAGTGGGCAGAGATCTGCCCTTGGGCCAGGTGGATGGAGACACCCACGCCCACGGCAGGAACTTCAGAGGTCTCTCCCAGGCATAAACACAGTCACTATTTTATTTGTTCTTTTCTCGTATCTCAGCAGCATCACAGAAATACGCTTTGCTTTGCGTGGTGGGTGCATCTGTAATCCCAGCATCGGGAGGAGCATTAGGGCCAGGAGTCTGAGACAACATAGGGTGATGCAGGAGACTCCCCTTATCATAAAAAGTAAACATAACATAAATAAAGAGCAATTTGCTTTTATGAAGATTCCTTCAAAATGTCCCTGTGGCTTTATCAGAGTCAGACTTGCATACTGGTCATTAAAGATCCTGTAACTACCTTCACCTGCAATTCTAGCTGTGCTGTGGCTGAAAGCGGGAGCTGTGAGTCCTGCAGGGTGAAGACAGTTTTCCACCCAGCCCCTCTCTGACCCATGCTTACAGCTCACAGAGAGAAGCAGACACCCGCCCGCGCAAGGTGACAGCAGGCAGATGCCACTTGGGGCTCCTGCACTCACTGCCATTGGAATTCTCCTCATGTCCCTTGTAAAGAGAGCCTGGTGTGGTGGTGCACTGCGTAATCTCGGCACTCTGAAAGGCTGAGACAGGAGAATTGCAAGATTGAGCCAAGCCTGGGCCACTTGGTGAGACCCAGTCTCATGTACACAATCCTGGAGATGCGGCTCCGGGTGAAGGCCCTGGGTTCAATCCCCACAGTCTTGGCTGGGCCAAGCACAGACAAATTCAGTGCACAAACTCTCTGCCGTTGCCCTCTTCTGTAACTCCTGCCTGAAAAATGGGCTCAACGCCCCAAGATGCCACCACCACATCAAGGCAGGGCAAAGCCACACCCTCAGGGTGGCCTTGTGGGGAGAGAGGCTTCCTAACTTCAACCCCTTGTCCGTGGAATTAGTCACTTACTCAGGACACCTCCTTCCAGGAGAAAAGGAAGCCTTTTTCAACACAGCTCCGGTGCAGGTTTTGGCTGTACTCGGCCACTGAGGTGCTAGAGAGGCAAGAGAAGGTGCAGCCCCTGGCAGGCTGCAGGTTGGGAAAGCAGTGGCTCTGACCCTGGAGCCCGACGCTGGTCCTGATGCTCGGCTCCCTGTGTACTGCTGGCCCCTCTCTAGCGCTTGTTGAAACTGGGAATCGGAAAGTCACCCTTTCCCAGCCTCTAGGCCAGCTGTCAACCTTTCATGGGTCACAAGGTGGTGTCACGATCTATGAAAAACTTTGCATAGCTTCCTGAGAAGAGGCACAAACCAAAATTTAAACATCTTTTTGAGAATTTTATTCTTAGAACCCCAGCAACACATCTATGGGCACTGGCTAGAAAATAAATCTTGTTCTAGGTGTATGCAATCAATTTTGATTAGCAGCTGCTATAGGCCCACTTTGTTGATTAATAACATGTAAAATAGATACTTGGTTTGATTTTTAATTTTGCAAATTAGGGTATTCATTTTATTCCCTGGATACTTACATCCAATTCCAAACTGCTCCTGTTTCATAAATTATAAGCTACAGCAAAATATGTGTGTGTGTGTGTGTGTGTGTGTGTGTGTGTGTGTGTGTGTCTGCGTGCAAAATTATGAAAGTGATAGTGTCTCAGAGTGGAAACTGAGCAGCACAAAAGGACTCACAGGGAAGCATGTGACCCCTCAGAATGCTGACCTCTGGGCCCTGTTTTTTGAGTGTTATTCTGGAAATGTTTCATGCATCACACTATTTTTTCTTTTAATATAACTGAGGTTTTTAAATTTTTGGTTTTTTGCAGCACTGGGGATTGAACCCAGAGTTTCAAACACTAAGCAACACCCTCAACCCCTGCCCTTTTGCAAAAGACAGGGCCTTGCTAAGTCATTCAGTCGTCCAGGCTCTGTTTAAACTAGCAATCTTCCTGACTCAGCTTCCTGGAGGTTCGGGATTAACAGGAGTGCACTACCACGCTTGGTTTACAAATGAGAAGTTTTATGCTCACTGCTGTTTTTTTCCTTCAGATCTTGGAGATCCGTTTCCACCTGTAATTATAGACTTGCCTTTCTCCCTTTAATAGTTACACAGTGTCCAGCGTATAAGTGTCCCCCAATTTATTTAACGGTCCTGTTTTGATGGACACATATGTTGTGGCCAGGTTTGAAATCATTTTTGGTACACAGGCCTCTGTGCCATTCCCTGCTGGCTGTCCAGGGAGAAGGGACTTATAAAACTGCTTGACCAAGGGAAATTAAACCCGGATCTTTCTCTACTCATCACCCAACCATCCCACAGTGGGATGTTACGTTTCTTCTGATGGTTGCTTTGAATTATGTATGTCTCCCTTTTCTCTACTTCCTGGGCTTCACAGCCTCCCTGATGCTGAGCCTTGAACCCAGGGCCCACTGGCAGGCACACCAGGCCAGCACTCCACCATCCAGCACCCCGAGGCTCCTCTTCTGGGGCTTTTGATTCACAGAAACTCCCCTGGGCATGGTGGTGAATGACACAGTGAAGCTGAGTCCCAGAGCCTTCCTAGCTGAGGGAGCCTGGAGAAGTCCTCATCCTCTGTGTCTCCCTTCCCATCTATGAGTCATGGCTGCTAGAGTAACTGTGCATTGGGATGCCCGGGGTCGGATGGGGCATCTGTCCTTCTCTTAAGTGCTAGGATCTGATGGTCGCAAGTACCAAGAAGGCATCTGACATGCCTGGGCATAGGACTTGGGCTGGGAGAGACCCCTAGTGCAGACACATAGACACCCAAGAAGTCTCCCTTGCCTCCTCCACTGTCCGGAAACTCACAGAGGTGTGCAGGACAGCGCTCTGCAGGAGCCTGCAGGGGCCGAAGATGGGAGCTATGAATCTGCTGCAGGGCACTTTCTGTGGGGACAGGCGGCCTCTGTCCTCCAGAGAGCCCTGGACGTTAGTTTCCAAGTACATTCTGCTGGGAGAGCTGCTGCCTTGGCCTAGAACTGTCCAGCAAGGGACATCAATCTCTCTGACATCTTGCTAGGCAGAGACAGAGGGGCAGGGAGGCAAGTCTGTTGCTAGGCACGGGGCTTTGGTCCAGGCCTCCAGCTGGGTAGCTGCAGGCAGCCGTCCCAGCAATGACACCATTGTTTCAGGGAAGACTGGGAAAACAAAGGCCTGGATTTTAATTACACTCAGCAGGAGGTCAGTGGGAGGGGGCAGCACAGCAGTAAGGAGAGGCCTGCACGGGCACTGCTGCAGTGGTAGGGATCACTGACCAGCACCCACACCACCCTCCTGTCCAAAAAGCTGTTTCTTTTCTGTCCAGGTCTTAGCATAAATCCAAACTCAGCCTGTTCTCAAGCATCAGGGCGCCTACCAGTCAGATGGAAAAGCTTGCTAAAATGCAGATTCCCGAGCTCCACAAGCATCCTATTCAATGTGGCTGGCAAGGCCCCGGAGTCTGCATTTTAATGCAAGCCCTGCTGGGTCTCAGGCAAGCAATCCCTGGACTACATTTAAACAAGAGGTCAGCAGGCACCCAAATTACCTTTTTAAAAGGATGATCTTATTTTATTTTTTTCTTTTCCTCCAGATGCAAGGCTGATACCCAAGTTCTTCTCTTCTCAGAACTGTGAATGAAAGAGAATACAGGAGCAACCCACAATGATAATTATATTTCAGCCAGAGTTCTGTTGTGATCGGATTCACTTGCAAAGTATCTAAGTTGGACAGAGCGTTATAGAAACTTGAATAAGGCAAGGAAAATGATCATACTTGAAAGATATTTTGAAAGTAACAGTAATAATGACACTAAAGGAGAGCACAATTCAAGCTCTTTCATTGAGAGAAAACTGCCCATCGACATCAAATCTACTAAAATTTTGAGCAGAATTTTGGAATCTGTTACATGCATGTTGCAAAGAGAAACTGGGGTCACTTGTACCTGGGCCTGATTTTCTAAACGCAGAACACATTTATTCTTCATTTGCTAACTTGGAGTAGCCTGACTGACACCAGCCAACAGTGCATCTTTGTATTTTGTACAAACCTAATATTCGGAAGATAAGAGCTGGCTCCCAGATCCTGAGAAACACACATAAATCTCCAGAGTCCAAGTGCATTATTTTTAACTAGGTCAAGTGCCCTGAGTCAACACACATTCATTGCCTTCTCTGCCTTTCATTTCTCAACTTTTCCATCCTGTAGAAGACGTGATAATTGGGAATATGTAAAGGTGTTGTGCAAAATGCCTCAGAAAACAGTAATCTGGTTTTCCTAATAGGTTTTTTTTTTTTAAATGCAAACTTATATCATGATGAATTCTACAGAGTCCTTATGCACGCACTGCTTGTCTCACAGGATGAGCTTTGGGTATTTTAATGTTACAGATTGCTATGCTGACAGGTTGGCAAGGATTTCACTATCAATTCCTCATTCTGTGCTCACTGGTTCCAAACAATCGCAGACTCAAAAACGGAAGAGATTCAGTTCTCTGGATCTCTTCTCTCCTAGATGGAAGGGTATGGTATCCCAGAGTTGCCAGGTAACTTCCTGTCCCCTCCTCCCACTTCCTGTCTGGCTTGGGCATCAGGGCAACTGCCTAGGGTGAGGGGAGGCTTGGTCACCTGGGGCTGCAGCTACCGACTTCTGCTATTTGCACCTAGGTGGGATGATCTACACATTGGGCAGGGAGCTGACTTTGCAATCTGGGTGCAAAAATACATGTGGGTGTGTGAAAAGTAAAGCAAGTATGTGCTATTCCAAAGTGTAAAATTCAGCTGAGCTAAACATATGTAATATTATATTGAGAAGACCAGGGAGCTAAAATGAACAGATACACAACTTTCTGGAAAACTTTCTAATTTTTCTCACAAAATGTGCCTTTGTTTACAATAAAAGAAAGAATACCATGAGGCACATAAAAAGGGATTTGAGCACCAATACTGGCTGGCCTCTGCTTACCCAAAAGAACTGCATACTGAGGTCACTTGCTACTCATCCAAGAGCTGACTGAATGTGACTTTGAGTTCACACAATGATAATCTCCTTGCCCAGTTTCCAACTAGAGCACGCCAAGCAAGCAAATCCCTGGCGCACAAGCTCAGGCTATCATGGTAGCAAGGGTAGAGGGCTATGGAAATCAAAGGGAGGGACTTTACCCCAGATGAGAGTTCAAGAAGACCCCAGAGAAGCCTGATTTTCACAACTGCATCCTAAAGGGGTTGACAAGTCAAGGTTCTATAGTGTATATAGTATAGTGACTGATTCATTACAGAAAGCACTTCTGATAAGACCACTGGTAAATTCATAGAGGACTGGGGGCAAAAGCCCCCACACAGTGCTAAGCTGCCCGGAATGTCTAGAGTTACCCTATAGAAGAATGCAATCACAGTGCCCACAAAGCACCAGGGCACATTGCCACGGCCACAGGAGCTCACCGATTACACAGTGGGTTCTAGGGCTCAGCCCTGTGATCACTGCTGTCCTGAAAGTTGGGTGCTTCTGCTAAGACCCTCATCTCCTTCTACAAGCTACTGACTCAAAAGTCAGAGTGCCCCATGGTGGAGGCTGCTCACACTGGTGGAGGCTGCTCACACACATGTATCTAGCTGCAAGGGAAGCTGTCGGTTTGTGTCCTGAGTGTTCCAGATTTATAAAATGCTCCCAGAACAGAGAGTGCCCAGGAGATATGATCAAGACAACCCTCACAGAGAGGTGGGTGGCATACTAGAAATGGTCACAGCAGTAGGGGGTCTCAGGAAGAGGCAATGGTGAATGTGTCTTCCGTGGTTCACATCCGAGGCTTCCCACAGGATATGTCTGTGTTTGCTGTTGGCCACCTTCTACTTTGAAACATCTGCCACCTTTACACAGCCCGCAGTCATAGAAGTAGAGGCTTTTTTACCCCCAAAACGAAGGAAAGGCTTAATCTCAGCATCAGGACTGGCTGTTCCATCTGTGTAAGTGTGGGTTTACAGAAACTCCAACTCACTGCCCTTGTGTGTCTCCCTTGTGTCTCTGTGGAAACTTCGCTGGTCAGTGATAACCTGCAGCTGCACTGGAGAAACTGCCTCATCTGCTGGAGAATGGGGCCATTGGAGACAGAAGGTGAGCAGAGAGGCACGTGAGTTTATGTTTCAGGAGACCCAATAACTGATGAAGTGGAGGATGGGTGGACACACAGGGCTGGAGGTGCAGTGATGGGGCAGGGGTGAAGGCTGGGACTAAGGCTACAGCTCTTGAGAGGGAGAGGACAGGAAAGGTGGCCTCCTCAGAAGCCCAGTGGCCAACAAGATGGTGGGGGGAGATGTGAAGGGAAAATGCCATGCAAGTGCTGTCCAGGGTCTACGGTCTTTCCCTGGCCTCTCAAAGCCTGGGCACCCAGGTCAAAGTTTTGCAGCTGCCCCTTAAATCCTTCTAGTTAGAGCCAAAGTCCTAGATCTGATCCTCTCTTCTCCCATTTCTGCATCTTGCCTAGCTTTTCCTTCCCAGCTGCAGTCTCTCGACACTTTTTCACACTTCCTAGTTCAGCCTTCCACTGACACCTGGAGCCTCCAGCCTTAGGCCTTGCCACATTTTCAGAGGTCACTGGCCACCTGTCCAACTAGCAGCTCTGCTCCTGCCCAATGAAAAGCAGATGGAGCTGGGTCTCTTCCTGCGTCCCATATTTGCCCTACTCTCCCCATCCTGGGATGCCTTTGGGCCAACTCAGGCTCTTCTCCAAAAGCCATAGAGCCTCCCACCCTGAGCAGACTTTCAGAAGCATAGCCTGATAGTGGTGGCTGTTCACCATGGGCCCAGCTTCCTCTGTGATCTACTTGGGTTGCTCTGACAAAATACCCAAGAGTGGACAACTTACAAAGAACAGAAATTTGTTCCTTATAATTCTACGGGCTGGAAGTCTAAGGTCAAGTTACCGAGTTCAGTGCCCAGTGAGAGTCTGCTCCCTGCTTTCAAGATGGCACCATGAACACTGCATTCTCCAGAGGAGACAAATGCTGTCTTTACATGGTGAAGCCAACCTAACCAGATGTTATGAGGGCCTCTAACCTCTTTCACCAGGGCCTTCATTATCCTCTTTTTGAGGGTAGAGTCTTCATATCTCTTAAAAGCTCACTTCTTAATACCTCAAAATTGGCCACTAAATGTCAGCACATGAACTTTTGAGGGACCAGGTTCATACAATAGCACTTTCTTCCTTTTTCCCACCCTTTGCCCTTCTTTAAGCACCTTTGACCCCAACTTCTCTAAACCACATCTGTTCCATAGAGGGAGAAGTTGGTTTGAGGACACCTCACATTTAATGCACAGCATATATTTATAGCATTTAATGCTGTAAATTTCACTAGGAGCATGGTTTTCATTGCATCCTGTAACTTTAACATATTGATTTTGTTGTACTCTAATATTCAAATTTACCTTGAAACTTTGACCTGGAGATTAACAGTGTGTTGAGTAATTTCCAAGCATTTGGGGGTTTTCCAGGAAATCTCTGCGCACCTATCTCTTAGTATCTGTGGGAGACTGGGTCCAGGATCCCTGAGGATTCCCAAATCTGAAAGTGTTCAGGTCCCTTCTACAATGGCACAGTATTTACATATAATGCATCCATCCCTTAGGGTACTTCAAACTCTCTTGATTATATACAACACAATGCAAATGCTGTGTAAACAGTTGTCACTGTAGTGTAGAGAAGAATGACAATGTGAGTCTGAGCGTACAGAGGTGATTCTTCTCTCAAATACTTTCCATTCGCGCTCAGTTGAGTCTGTGGCTTCACAACAGCTGGCACAGAGGGCATGGCCCAGTACACGGAAAATGTTCAGTCAGCTGCATCACTAGCCAGCACTCTGCCCTCCCTCTCAAATTCTCCAGGGGTGGCCTCTGTGCCCCCCAGTGGGCTCCCTCCTCCTGCTCTGCTGTTCCTGTGGGTGAACTTCCCAGCTGGATGGACTTCCGATTGGCCTAGGGTGGACTCTTTCTGGTGTGGATGTCCCAGGGTGTGTTCTTTATGCTGTGGATGTCCCTTGGGTCATGCGTGTACCCACAATGGGCATCCACGGACACACACTGATTACAGTGTCCACTCTGCTCGTCTGCACACGGCTTCCTGGGGTGTGTGCTGCACCCTTAGTCACTCATTGCTCCCCAAAATGAAAAACTCATTGAAGATATACATCTATATCCATACCTATCTATGTCTGTCTTCTGTCCTCTATATCTATTATCTATCCACATCATCTATCCATATGAGTACAGTTTCAAGAAAGTAAGCAAATTGGGAATGGAAAATTAAGAAAAATGACTTTAAATACTTAAAAAGTCACAGGCACAACCAACTTCCTTAGATTTTCCCTCTCTACTAGATAGAATATTAAATCAGAGGAGCACAGCTTTAAAAACACCATTCTTGCTAGGACGGAGCAGGAAATATTAAAACACGATGAATAGCAAGTCTGGGTGAGCCACTTCCTTAGGATGCATGTGTACAGAAATTACATCTTTCTATTTTCATTAATGTCTAACTGAACATTAGCATTTCCTTCGAGAATGCACGTAGGTAGCAATCTCTCTAAGGCTGGAGACATTCCCGTGAATCCTCACGTATTTTAATATGTGTTAATGTTTTTGCAGACATCTAAATACTCAACATACACAGCTTCTGAAGGATATGAGATTTACTACAAGATTCTTTGAGTAATTTAATACACAAAGGAGCGCACATTCTTTGTTCTCCCAGGTTTCATTTTATGCCTTCATATAATTCTGAGGTGTTTACAGCCTGCATCAGATAGCTAATGGGTTTTGCTATGGCAGAAAAGAATTCAGTCAGGTCACGTCAATCTGTTTTATATAAAGCCAAATTTTATTGCTGCATAAATCACAGACTAAACTGAAAACGTCTCCCTGGTGCCGGTGAACGAATCATTAAGAAATGTGATCGTGCTTGGCACACACTTCACTGAATGCCAGCTCTGTCACGTTCCTCTTCGACCTCTTAAAATCTAAGCTAATTTTGATGCATTCCTCAATGTCACAGGGTCGCGATCAGAACCTCTGGGTATGGTAGAAGAAAAGTACTATAACTCCCAACGTGTTAGATGTCTGATACACAGAGTTAGTGTTCTCTAAAAATCCAAGAATTCTAGGAACAATGGAGGTTAAGAGTAGGAAGTACTTGGGAGTCAGAAAGCTCCTGTCCGAGGAACAGGTGGGAGTCCTGAATGGATAGTCCAGGAACCTCACTCTATAGGGAAATTTTGTAGAGCAAACTCCACGTTGGTACAACATGGGTTACAGCTATGCTTAGCCAGTGAGATTGCTAAGTATAGCTATTAGGTAGCGTGGATCCAGTGGGGAAGCAGGTCACACTGGCAGTAGGTACCGAAAGATCAAAGAGCTTCTAGGGGAGGTGAGGAATCTGGAGCCCTGACTGTCCACCAAGTGGCTGATGCCTATCTAGCCAGGTGCTATCACTAACTTCACCCCTTGGGAAGTACATAGGTCCTTTTGTTATATTGAGGCCTGGCTTCCAGTTGATGCATCTCCAGCCACAGTTGGCCACAGCTGGCCACAGCTTTAGTGCAACTTTTTTTTTTGTCTTTTTCATTTTTTTCGTTTTTATCGGTACCAGGGATCAAACTCACGGCTGCCTGCTTGCAAGGCAGGCGCTTATGCCGCTGAGCTAAATCCCAACCCCTAGTGCAACTTTTTAACCTTTTGTTTTGACTCCCTCCAAGGCCCAGCCCTGACTAGCTGGCTGTATTTCTACCTCACTTAGCTGTTTGCAGTAGACACATTCCATTTTTACTTATTTCATGTTGGTAGTAAATGGGCCTGAGGCCAATTCTCTCTATGCCAATACCCAAGGTCATCTCAGGTTTTGGAAGAAAGTTGTGTCATGTGGAGGATCAAGTCCTTTCACAACAAATGGGCTGCACCAGACTCTGGTGTGTGGGGGATGAGTGAGACAAAGTTGCTGTCATCGGAGCTCAGGGTGCAACCTGTAGGTGATGGGCAGGAACAGGAAGGAATCCTGCATGCCATGGACCAAGGAGGGAGAGACAGAAGGAACTGGACAGGAAGTGGGCGTTGGAACATGTGGCCAAAAATGAATGAATGAATTAAAGGATGGATGAATGGGGGTGACATAAAGGGTCAAGAAAAGTTCTGGTCATAGTGCTGTGGATGGCTAAGAGACCCAGAAGCTGCTGGGATCTGGGAGAGCCAGATAAGAGCCTGAGTTTGAGTTCACAGGTGACACATGACAGCCATCTGCAGGCAGGTGTCTCGGAGGGGATAGGAAACAATTCCTGACTGAGCACAATGCTTTGATGGACGATCAAAGCAAGAATTTACCAGGGACAAAATTAGCTTTTTTTGCCTGGAAACTAGGGCACAAATTTTTTTCAACTGAATGTTTTCTCCTAAATATGTGGTCCTAAAACACACCAACAAACACCATCTTGTTCTGTGTTAATTATCAGTCATATCAATATCAAACTTGGTATCAGTAAGGGGCAGTACGTTTTGGCTGAACTTCCTGGAATAAGACAGGCAGTAGGGTGGTTTAACTGGGGCCCGAAGATATGACGAGGACCTAATGGACCAAACAGTTTTATCTGTGCAGGTGACCTTACGCAGACACAGGACCTTCACTTTGCAGTCGAGTTCAGACGATGTCTGTGCTGGATCAGGGCGAATCCAATGACCAATGCCCCTATAAGGACAGAAAGCCCTGGACACATAACATCTTGAGGCCTCCAGGACCTCGAGGGCATTTATTTCTAGTGTTCTAGGCCACCTCCAGTTGGTAAGGCCACCTGGGTTAAGATTCCTGCCTTCCCTATTAGTTATGTGAAGCTGAGACCCCCAGAGTCATGTCCTCAGTGGTAAAATGAACGTGGGTATGAGCGGGAGGGTGCTGGGCAGGCTGCTGCCAGTCCGCTTCCTGGTACTGCAGCAGGGACCTGAGGCAAGCAGCTTGTAACTCAGAAAGGGAAAAGGTTATGGTGGCTTCATTTTGTAGGTTTCAGCTGAGGACTAGTGGGGCCTGTGGCCACTTAATCCAACACAGCAGGACCACGTGGCAAAGGAGACCCTAAAGGGGAAGGGATGGTGTCCCACAGTGCCCTCCAGCCTCTCACCTCCAAGATCCAATTTCCTTCCACTGGGCCTCACTCTCAAAGGTTCCCCCAGCTCCCTGTAGTGCCACCAGCCGGGGCCAGGCCTTTAACACACTCCCCACCCAACTGAGACAGCAGAATTCAGAGTAGGGAGTCGGCTTGTGAGGCTCACACTAGGGGAGGGAGCCTCGAAGCACTGCACACACCTGTCACTGGGCTCGCTGCTTCCTACTCACCCTCTGGAGCTCGGATGAAGGACACTTTGTGGAAACTGGGCTTTCCACGAGCCCATTCCCCCACTACCTCCAGCTGGGGCTGGTCCCCAGAAACAGCCCCTGCATGATCCCCATTTTTCTCTCTCAGCAGTCATATTCCCCGGGCAGGGGCTCTGCTGCTGGCTGCACTCAGTCCCTCAGACACTGTGGACACAGAGACCACCTGGGGTTCCTAAGCCTCATCTGGTCACTGGGGATCACCAGGTCCAGATATGTGAGCCTAAGAACAAGGCGGCCCAGCCTGCTTTCTTGTGACCAAGTTTTCCCAGAGCAGTGACAGCCACACCCACCGTGCCAGAGGACGGCTTCTGGGAAGGAGCCACCTGTCTCCACACAGAGGTTTCCACCAGGTTTTCTTTCAGGTTGGGGAAGGGAAAACACACGCACACTAGACAAGTTAAAATAGCCTGATAAAATTTACTGCAACTTTTGTAGAATTTAATTTGTGCTACAAGACATGTTGCATAGGAAACTATTTCAAAGCCCCTGAGGAAAAAGATCCATGGTTTAATTAAGGTGCAACTGGTTTCTTCTTTGGGGAAAGGGGGAGGGTGGCTCTCTGGGCAGAACTGAGGAGAAGCAGAGTTGGGGGTCCTGTGTAATGACGGGGACCGTGGACTCGGTTCTTGCAGCATAGGATGTGTAGTGTTTTGCTCGTTGTTGTCTGGTCTTCGATGTCTGACTTGGCAGCTACAGGGCAATGTTTCAGCCCAACGACGGTTCGCTCATACACACACACACACACACACACACACACACACACACACACACACACACACAGACCCGCCTAGCTCATTAACATGCTGCGAAGGAGCAGTTTAAGAACTCCAGATTTGGGGACCCCCACACCCCTGCAGACAAACACATGTCCTGCTCATGACTGGAGTCGCCCCACTCTGCCGATCCAATGGTCACCAGTCCTGCCTCGGGCTGCCTTTCTCAGATGTCACAACCATGGTGCGACTGCAGAATCCACAGCAGATTCAAGGTGAGCCCTTGCTGGACAGGTTACCAAGGCAACCGAGCTCCAGATGTAACATGGGCAACACTTTTGATAGCAGAAGACTTAAGCGGTCTCCCTGCCACGGCTCCTTGCCAAGGAGGCCTGGGTGGACCCGGAGGAGATGGGATGCAGAGTCTGAGAACGAGCCCTGGCTCAGGGCACATGACCTCAGTCACAGTCTCTGTGTGGGTGAGAGAAAGGCAGGTTGGCTTCTGTTCTGCCTTGTAGGGGACATGGCTGGGCACGCCCTCCCAGCCAAGGAGGGCACCCACGGCAGCCTAGCGCTGTAGGACCCGCTCCCCTCTCCGCACAGGTAATGGCCCCAGGCGCTGTCTCATTGGGAGGTGGACACAGGGCAAAGTGCCTAGTGTTGCCGCTGGGGTTTAGCTGCCCACAAAATCTCACCGCAGCTCCCGCGTTCTGTGGATGGCCAGGGAAACAGCAGGAGGCAAAGGGAGGAAGGTGAGAAAAATAAGGGGGGCCCAGGGACCTTCGGGGAGGGCACGCGTGACTGTGCCCGGCCGCTGAGCATCAACCTGCCCATGCCATCTGCTGTCTGGTGTGGTCAAGAGCCAGCAATGCCCTGCGGCCTTTAAATACTTATATACACCCGTCACATAATTTAAAAGGTCTTTAAACAACATAAAAACTCAGCAGCATCTGCCTACTAAGTTTGTTTTTTCCTTAACCTTCATGGTCCATTATAAAATGAGAGATCACCTTTCACTCGGCCCTCCCCAGTCCTTTTTTTTTCCTTTTTTCTTTTTTTCTAAAAATGATCTGAAATTTAAATGTACACTTCAACAGATAGAAAGCTATTGATTGGCAATGACCTGCAGAGGAAACTCCCAGGCAGGATTGTGGAACAACCTGGGTCCTGGGCCCCAGGGTGGCCAGGGTACACGGTGTCGACCAATCCAGCGCAGGTGCCAGGGCTTGTGCAGGTCCAGGGCTCAGGGTCCTGGGTGCAGCGGGACGGACGCATGCTCAGATCACAAAGTCATCGTGGTCCATGGGGCTGAAGGCGGCTGCCCGTAGGACATCCAGCGAGTTGACGAGGATGAGCGTGCCCGTGAGGTGCTTCCAGCGCTTGGTGATGGGGCTCTTCATCCTGTCCAAGCCCAGATGCAGCTCCTGGATGACGTCCCGGTAGCTGTCCCCAACCTGGTGGCTCCAGGTGAGTAAGAAGTCATAGGCGGGTTTCCACATGGCCTGGGGGGTGGAACCGTGAAGTACAGAAACAGAGTGTTAAAAGATTAGGTGGGGCAAGATGTCTAGAGCCCTTGGCTAAGCTTTCAGCGGGAACAAACTGGGCTTGGCAGTGTTTGCCCATAATCCTCACACTCTGAGAGGCTGAGGCAGGAGGATGGCAGGGTCAGGTCCAGCTGGGGCAACCTGGGGAAACCCTTGAAATTTTAAAAAGGGCTGGGGATGTGGCTCAGTGTGAAGGCTCCAGGTTTAACCTCCAGTTCCACCAGAAAAGTAAAGAGAAAGAGACAGAGAGAAACAGAAAGACAGCGAGAGAGACACACACAGAGAGACAAGTCTGTGGAAGCATGCAGTGTGTGACTGCATAGCCAGGACGCCTGCTCCTTGACTAGCCCTGCCTATTCCCGCCATTATCACTCATCAAAGGCCACCCTCATTACTCTTGGTAGCTCCTGCTCCCTGGGTCTCAGGAGCCCAAGCTACCTTCCAGCAGTGCCCTTGGGGACAATGTGGGGCTGAAGAAGGCTCCCCATGACAGCTCTTCCCAGAGTCAGAGCACAGACCAGGGCCTGACCCAGTGCCATGCTGGGAGCCCTGGGCACTCACTGTGCCTTATCTGTTGTCATGGGGAATTAGCAAGGGAGGGCAGTTCCTGTCTGGTTCCGTCTGGTTCCAAGTGCAGGAGCCTGGCTGTGTTCCCTGACCCTCTCTCCACAGGGCATGCCTTTCATTAGAGCCCTCTAAGGGCCAGGGAGCCGAGGGACTGCTCACCTCACTGTCCACCACCCCGTTCCGGTCACGGTGGGGGGACTCGTATGCATCCATCTGCTGCTTGGACACCTTGGCCAGCTTCTCGGCCAGCTCCCTCCAGCGCTGCGCCACCTCCACGGCTGTGGTCAGCAGCACGAAGTCCTGGATGAGCCTGACCACCAGGCCCTGACAGTCCATCTTCAGCAAGGCCTGGGGAGGGAGAGGCACCATATGAGCGGGGCAGGGCTGGGCCCAGCTTCTGGGGGGAAGTTAAGGCAGAGGTGCAGGCCCTTCCAGATGCAATCAGCTACTGGAGGTTGTGCCGGGCTGGGGGCCCCTACTACTGCTGTCCTGCCCTGGACACACAGCTGAGTCCACCGCACCTCACGGGTGAAGCTAAGGGGAGACTCAGAGCTCCACACCAGCCAGGCTGGCCTCTGTGCAGGGCCCGGGGCAGCAGCGGCAGGGGCGGAAGCCACTCTGGCCTCCCCGTGCTGTAGGCACTGCATGACACCAGGTAGGAAGCCAAACAAATACCACTCAGGTGGGTTAAGCTTTATTCCTTTCAAGCTGAAGGTGGATGTATTCAAAAGGCACGGTTTTAAGAAAACACAATGACCAGGCTGGTGCTCAGGAAGTGAGATGGCCCTCTCCGCTCAGGTTTATGCGTGTGGGGCAGAGGTGGGGTGCATGGGTACAGTGCCGGGTTTTAATCTCTTTGGTGCTCCAGGGTCCCCTCTGCCACCTCCACTCCAGGAAGGAACGTGGAGTGACCACAGGGCTTGACCCGGGTCAGTCAACTGCACCAAGCAAACACTGGCTTGAAGGCAGTGTTATTTTTCAGGTAACAGAACACGCCAGTGTCACCTGCTTCTGATTCAAGTCACTCCTGGCCGAGGTGATCGAAACTCCTCTCTCCCTAGGGGCTCTGGGCAAGGATGTGAAGGACCGCACCAAGGCAGCCACGGTTCCCCTTGAGAGGGAGGAACACAGCTTGGAATGTTCGACCTGGAAGCGAAGGCGCCCCGCACTCTGATACGGGGGCTCCTCCCTGCAGGTCTCTGTAGCCCAACATGGGCTTCCTGTATTCCCTTGCCTTACGGACCACACGGCCTCTTTAATTCTGGTGCACAATGGGTACATGTGGGTACACATCAGTGTTCCAGGAGACTCCCAGTCAACACAGCACGCTGCTGACCTCAGGTGGGACTTCCTTCTCCCAAGACAGTCATGACAAGTCAGGGCCACCAAGCCTCATTCCTGAGGGACAGACTGCAAACACGGGCGGTGCTGGGGGCCACATGGCCTCGGGTGACTTCCCAACCTTGCAGAGGTAGCCTGAAAGCAGCTGCAGAGAGCAGATGGGCAAGGCTGACGATGCAGGGACGGACGATGCAGGCCTCAGAAGCCCGCCTTTTACATCCCAGGGCAGCACCTCGGGTCTGGTTGGGTCTTGCAGGTGTTTGCTCAACTCTCATCCGGGATGTTGGGGTCCTCTTGCACCTGACACCCTAGCTGCCCGCTGCCCTCCTCTCTGGGACTAAGGGCACAGCTAACAGCACCACCCACTTGGGGGCCTCCTGCAGGGACCCAGGGGCCCTGGCTGAGGCAGAGCCAATAGGTAACTGTGGGTACAAGGGCTTTCGAGAAAAGAGTGGTTTTCTCTCTGGAGACACCCCCAGCCTTGCCCTGCAGCCCCTCTGCGTCCTCTCCTCAGCTCCCAGAGCTTTCAGGGTTATCCAGCCCCCTCTTGAGGACAGGAACTGTGGTGAGAAGAGCAGGCACAGGCCTCACCTCACACAGCTTCCTTTGGGTGTTAAAACAGGCGCCAAAAAGAGTACAGGCAGGGACAGAAACAAAACGGAGTCATGGAGGGACCAAGGGTCACTCAGACCCTAGTGCAGAGCCCAGGTCTGGACCTTCAGGTGCCCACTCCCTTGGAGCTGGCTCTGCAGTGTTCCCCACTCAATGGGTCTCCTGGGAGCGCACAGGACACAGCACATGGGAAGAGCAGACCCAGGAGACACTGAGCAGAGTAACCAGGGCCCTGGGCTGGGGCATTGAAGACCACAGGAGAGGCCTCTGGGGAGGAGACACGGGGATGAGGACACCAGGCCAGTAGTAGCAGCTCCCAGGCAGAAACGAACAGTGCCTGTGGAGGCTGAGGCAGGGATGTCCCCAGCAGTGAGGTGGGGGCGGACTTCATGGGGCATAAGGGCCAGGGAAGGAGGCTGACGGCTGTGAAGAGAGGGCCAGCCCAGGGCTGGGCGACACTCCTGACACCTTCCTGTGGTACCTGTCCCCAACCTCCCCCCTCCTGGCTCATCAAGTAGGGCTTTGTGGCAGCAACACCTCATCGCGGCTGCCCCCACTTCCCAAGGGGCAGAGGAGTCGTGGTGGAGGCTGCAGGATACCTGGCTGCCCAGCAACCACAGTTCCTGGAAAAGCACACATGGCCAGGCCAAGGCTGGGCAGTCAGCGGGTTCAGGCGGGAGGTTAAACCTGCCTCTCCTAGCAGGTTTCTTGAGGGGCCTCTGGACTGCAGAACCAGTTTTGCTTTCCTAGGGCAGAATAGCACCAAACCTGCCTCAGGGCCCAGTTCCAGGCCAGTTTCATTTCCTCCTCCATGGGGCAGAGGAGGCCAGGAGCGTTCACAGGAGCCGTCCTTGGAGCTCAGGCCCCCAAGGAAATAGAGAAATTCTCTCTGAGGAACGGAGTGGAGGGAACACTTCAATCACTTAAAAATGGATCAGGAGAAAAGGCCTGCAAAGACCACCTCCCACATCCCTGCTGCCCAGCAGAGGGAGCCGGGCGGCCATGCCTCTCACCTCGGCCCGCTCAAGGTGAGTGCTTTTCAGCCTTGGAGAAGGAACAATCAATACTGTTTATGTTCCGTGAAAACTCCTAATCCAGCAATCGATGGAGAGTGAGGACACCAGCCAGGGCCCATAGGGAAGCCCGCGCGGGTGGCAGAGACCGGCGCAGGTTTGGCACAAGCTTCTAGAATCTGTCCTGCAGGTGGGCTGGGGTAGGGCTGCGCTCTGAACTGCATGCAGATGATGATGGCCAAGGGACCCGCATCATAAGGAGCTGCCGCTGTTCAGTCCCCAATCCCTGGCCACCCTTCCAGAGTCACATCCGGTCCCATCACCGCCACTCTGGGCAACCTGAGATCTGCTGGCTTCAAGCTCCTGGGTTTTGTGTTTCCACAGCCACCCCTGGTCCTGTCCTGCTCTCCACCGGGCTGGAACACATGCTATCTGCAGAGACCATGCCACAGGGCCCTGTTTGGGGTGGCACACGGCTAGGCACAGGGCACAGGCAGGTGTGCTCAGAGTGTGGGCCTCAGCAGTATAATCAGAATGCACAGTGAACATTTGAAATAAAGATATGTACTACAGAAAGACACTGTCATGATTCGCCCTCAGAACACCCACTCTAGCTACAAACACGCCCATCCTAGCATTCTTGCCACCTTCTGAAGCAGTTCTGGACGCGCTCTTTCCTGAGTGTTTTTATGAGGTGTGATCAAAAATGCAGTGAATGCTGCTCCCTAGCACCACCTAGCAGAAAGAGTGCTCACAACATCAGTGTGTCCTCACCGGACTTACTCACCGGATCTGGCACCACACAAATTCTGGCTCTTCCCCAGAGTCCAAAGGACCATGAAATGTCAATGTTCTGAATTGATCCAGGACATCAAGGCAAGTCCTTATGAAAGAGGCTCCAGAGCTGCTTTGGACAGTGGCAAGAACGATGGGATGAGGGTGTTTGAGAGGGATGCATGACAATGTGTCTCTTACTGTAACGAGGTTTTCAAATGAAAAGATTCACTGTACTCTTTGGTCACTGCTCATCCACTTGGACAGGGACTCACATGGCAGCCAGGACAGCAGCCCCTTTTGTGATCAAGGCTGCTGGGTCAGGAGGAGGAGTGCAGCCTCATCACAAGAGCTTCCCATGGGAGCCAAGAGGATCCCCTTCAGAGAGACGTGCTGCGCCTGCTTCTACCACAGAAAGAGGGCCCCAGGTGCCCACTGGCACTGACAGCAGAGTGGGTGCGGGGGTAGGGGAACGGGGTCAGCAGGGAGCACTGATTTCCTGCTCCCGTCTTAGGACTCCAGTTCCCAGGGGTGCTGCCCCTGCTAAGGCTGTCATTGCCCAGACGCCAGGACGAGGCTGAGGGTAGCACGGCACACACAGAGACTTGCCAGAGGCCTCACGGTCAAGTCAGGTGCAACTCTGGGCAAAGCTTCCTGCCCTTTGGAACCGCAGGGCCAGCTGGGCATCTGATCAAACACAAATCTGCTTCCCATAAAGCCAGGCAGGTGGGGACAACAGAGACAGCCAAAGGACTCCCCGAAGCAGCAGGAAGAGAGACCCAAGTGTACCTCTCCTTGGGTCCCAGAGAGTCATACATGCCACCTCCCTCCCAGGGTGAGCTTCCAGCCCTGACCAACCGACCACCAGAATGCCAGGCAGCAGAACCTCGGCCCCAACCCACCCTGGCGGCCGGACGCCCACCAGTCAGGGACTCCTACCCAAACTCACCATCACCAGCTCCTTCTGGAAGGACTTGCGGTCCTTGTGGTCGGGGTTGTTGCAGTCTTCCTTCAGTTTCTCCAGGACGGACGCCACCCGCTCGGGCTCGCTGTCCAGCTCAGCCCGGCAGAAGGAGGTGAGCGGCAGGCCGCCGTAGCCCAGGGCGTCGGCAAAGGCACGCCAGCTGCTCACGTTCTCCATGAGCAGTGTGCGCACCGAGGCGTAGATGTAGGTGAGGAACTTGCAGGGCCGCAGCATCTGCTCCAGCAGCACCGATGTGCTCAGCTCGGGCCCTGGGCACAGGTTGGGCCGGGCCTTGCCGACCACCAGCACATTCTTGGCATGCACCAGGCCCACCTTGCCCTGGCAGTAGCCGATGTACCACTCCTTGGTCCACAGCTGGCCCCGCAGCCGGATCCGCTCCTCGCTGAGCAGGGCCACCACGTCGCCCTTCTTGTACTCCAGCAGGTATTGGTTCTTGTTCTGCCGTACCACCGTCTTCAGCAGCTTGCCGAACTTGAGGCTGGACACGGGGCGGTCCTGAAAGGTGGGGTACCTGGTGGTGGTGGTGGCGAAGGGGGACAGGATGATCTTGCCCACCTCATTCTTTTTAAGAAACCGCCTCTGCCCCGATGGCTTGATGGCACTTTTGGGGGGCGGCTGCGGCGTCTGCACGCAGAATTGGGTCAGGATGGCTTCCTGCTCGTCTTTGAGCTGCACCCTCAATGTGAAGTCAGACAGCTCACTGGGGTTCTGCGAGGCGATGGGGAAGATGAGGCGGCTCACCTTGCCCAGCTTCATCTGGAAGCCTCTCACCACTTTGGCCTGCTCGCTGGCCTTGACCTCGTAGTTGGTCATGTTGGAAAACATACAGACTTTGAGGTCCTGGGGCCGGGCCAGGATGAACTGGTGTTTCCCCCATAGCTGCAGCGCCACGGGGGCAGGGCTGGGGGCCTGCCGGGTGACTTCACTGACCAGCAGGGTCTTGGGAGCACAGTCGTGCCCAAAGATGGTCACCACTGTCTTAAAGGACGGGTGGATGTGTTTGGGACCATACAGGCCCACGGTGACCTTCTTATTGATGAAGTCCCACACGGTGGAGGGGTAGATGATACTGGGGCCGTGGGCCACGACAGCCAGGTACATGCAGGGCTCTAAGCTGTCCAGCTGCACCTGGACCGTGTCCCCATAGCTGTAGCTGAGGGGGATGGGCACGTAGGGCCCCTCCTTCACATCGCTCCTCAGGCACTGGAGGCCCACGGTGCTTCTGCTGAAGACGTCGCTTTTGACCTCGGCAGACACCTTCATCTCCAGGATGAGGAAGGTGTTCACCTCCAGGTTGCTGAGCTTGACCTCCAGCACGGGGCTGATGCTGCTGGACTTGTCACTGTTGAGCTCCAGTGGGGGATCCAGAAGGGCCTTCATGGAGATCTGTTGCGTCTCCCCGGGGGCCACATGGCCTTCGGGCACGTGGATGCTGATGTTGGTGTCTGGCAGCTGCACGGCGCCCCCAGAGCTGTCCAGCTTGCACACGATGTTCGTCTCCACAGCCTGAGTCTGGCCCCACCCAGGGCTCTGGCCCAGCAGGTCCAAGTCGTGGCAAGACCGGGCCAACTTCCGGTGGTTTAACCACGCAGTTCGAAAATCCTCCCGGCTCTGAAATTGCTCAGGGGCAGGTGATTTCAAGCCTGTAAAGAAACTCGATGTGGCAGGAGTGTCTGACTTGGCCTGCAGGACGGAGAGCTCTGACAGGCTGTAGGAACGCTTGCTTCTGAAGAAAGGGTTGTCCCGCCTGACGGGCAGCTCCCCGTGGAGTCCGTTTGTGGCTGGGAGTTCATCAAAGATATTGCCGGTGCTGTTGGTGGTGGCTGAGCTGGATTCTGTGAATGAGGAGGTGCCAGTATCGAAAAGCAACAGATCCACAGTACTTCTGGGGTTCAGCTCATCCAAGCCGGCCCCCACTGGCACGTTCCCATTCAGAAACGGGTTCGTCTGGACCCCGCTCCAGAAGGGGTTATTACTGTAGGCTTTGCCTGATTCCTTCTGGTCGTCCGTCCATCCCCCAAGCAGATCCAGCTCCTTGGCCACCTCGTCCGGACTGTCAGGAAGATTGTCGATCATGCCGCTGTCGCTCAGGGTGGAGTTCCGGTAGTTCAAGGGCTGCACGTAGGACGAGGGGATGTAGCCCATCTCGGTGGTGTTGTGAGCGTACCACCACTCACCGCCAGAGGCGTCCAGCACATACAGATGGTCACCCTTGGAGAACTTCAGGGTGGTGAAGTTGGTGGGGCAGTAGTCCTTGATGGCGATCACCTCCTTGGCATTGCCGAAAGGTGTGGGGTTGTCCGTGAGCAAGGCACTGGGAGAAGGCACTGTGAAAGACACACAGGGACAGGGGTGAGGTCACTCCTGGAAGAGTGGGCAGTCCCCGCTCTGCACACTGCCCTGAACACCCAGGTTATCCTTGAATTTGGCTCTTCACATCCTTTATGAAGACGCCCTGACAAGCGGGACACCTGCTAGCTAAGCTGCTGACCTGTCCTGGTTACTCACAGAGGCCCAGCCAAGCAGGGTAGGGGACAAAGGCAGCTTTCCTTCTCTTCCTCCTCATGAGCTCCAAAGAGCCTACTTTGCTTGTGTCTGTGCCCAGGCAGGGGACACTCGGGCTCCTGGTGTGTGGAATGCATGGGCAGGTTCCATGCCCACTACACAGTTCCCAGAGGCTGAATTCCCCACACTAAGCACTTGGGCTACAGAACTGCAGCAGGGACCAATCTATCATGGAGGGGAGGGGACAGCGTGGGTGGCCCCAGACTTTTCCCTCTCAAACTCTGCTTCTGGAGTCGGCTGAAATCAACAGGCAACAAACGCATCAGCCAGAGAAAGGCACAACTAATGGATTCGCTAACCACAGCTTCCCGGCTCAAAGCCCTCAGATCCAAGATCTAAATGAAGGCTTGTGGTAAACAACCATCCTTGTGCTTGGGTTCGATGAGTAAGGACAGCCACGCAGAAAGGAGGCCAGAAGAGAAGGTTCGAGCCCAGGGAACCAAGGGGGAGCCCAGGGAGGCTGCTTCCCCGGGGTATTCTGGGACCCTGGCTGTAGGCACCACCTCTCTCCACCTGCATGGGGTGCAGCTGTCTGAACCAGGACCTTGGATAAGGTTAGAGTGGGGTGTGGGGGCTCAGGGCCAGCCTTGGGAAAAGCAGCTCTGGTCTCTCTGACCACTCTGGGAATCAGATTTCTAGTTTCTATGACTCAAGGGGCAAGAGATGGGGCCGTGGGCAGGAAAGGGTTGGAGGGGCTTTCATTCTGGGGTGCTGCTTCCCGAGTCCAAGAAGAGATTTGAGGGAGAAGCAGGGAAAGGGAACTGGGCCAGGTGAAGTGGTCCTTCCCTTCCACGCCTGTGGCTGGTCACGGTCTCTGAACCTGCTTTGTTCCCTTGACACGTTCACGGAAACAGAAACTAAAATTCAAGTGAGAATTAAATAAGCTTGTCAGCCATTAAAATCTTGTTAGAATTTCTCCAAAGTTATATCCCTATTATGCTACCCCAGAATAATTAATTTCCTTATAGTACTATCTTCGAAATGTAAAAACTCAAAGCAATTAAGCATGCCTTGCGCATAGCCTAAAATGTATCCATGCAAATTATCATTTCAGCTTCACCGGGCTGAAGAGGAAGAATGGTTTCATTTAAAATTCCAAGTGCTCTCTTTCGAAGAGAAGTGGGCCTGTGTTTCGCCACTCAAGGTCGGGCTTGTTGGAGGGTAAAGGCCCTCTTTGCCCCAGGGACCTCATGGAGGTGGCCTGTGGTGTGACCACATCCTCTGCCAGGCACTGCCTGGGAACCAAATTTCAGCTTAATGAACTCAGGGGAGCACTGCCCATATCCTCAGCTACCTTGATTTTAACACAAACAACTCCCTGGGTATTAGCAAGCTAAGTGCACTCAATAATGTATTTTCTGCTTCTCTGCCTCAATTTCATGCAAGCAAATCATTCAGGGGTAGAAGACCACTTGGCAGGGATTCTGGCTGGGAGATGTTCTCGCCTTGAAGTCTGTTCCAGGATGCCTGGTCACTTGCTGGACCTTAGCATCGGAGTCCAAAGGTTAGGCCTATCCTGAGGTCCCTTGCCTTGTGGGGGCCTCAGAGACCCAGACACCCACTCCACCAGCACGCCAACCCTCCTCACCGTCCTCTGATCATTACAATTACTTTGTAAAATCCAGCTCCCTGCTCATCATTTGAGGACCCTGGCCCACACCACACAATTCATGCTCACTGTCTCTGACTCACTGGGTAAAGAAAAAGTCGCCCATGACCAGACTATAAAAAAGAAACAGTTCTGGTATTTATAGCAGATATCTATATATATAGCAGACATCTAAGTGGTATTTATATCTCGGTTGCTATCTGAGGAAACCCACGGTTCTTTCTGCTGGTCTCTTAAAGTGACGCTCAGCCAGGAACAGGAAGGGGAAGATGCCAGGATACAGAGGGAAGGAGCAACTAATCAATGAGAAAGATGTATACATGCTACGCGGACAGGGCAGAGGCCCACGAGTTTATCTGGGGAACTGCAGTTTCATTCCAGAAACATTTATTTCATACTGAGTTCATGCCAAAGGCTAAGGACACGAAGGTAAAGTCTCTACTGCCAAGCTGTGCTTTAACTCAGGAGATCTTCACCCCCTCCTATCTGAGGTTTCTTTACCACAGTGCTCCCTCCCTTACGGTCCGTTATGGTGTATTTCTAGATGTGCTCCTAGGTGGGGGCTTTCACTGGGATTATGCAGGCACCATATTGGGCTGGCTGTTAGGAGGCGGGGCCTGCTGAAAGAGATGGGGCACAGTGGGCGTGGTCTGGAGAGGGCGTGGCCTAGAAGGGTTTCTACCTCCTGGCTCCTCCCTACCCCTGCTTCCTGTCCACTATATCCTGAGTGGCTCTTCTCTGCTAGGCCGCTGCACCATCCCACCGCAGGGACAGTCCACTGTGGACTGAAATGTCTACAGACTAGGAGCCAAAATAAACCTCTCTTCCATTAAACTGTGGGCGTCAGGTATTGAGCTCCAGTGAGGAGGAAAATGACTAAGATGCTGTCACCAGGACACTTCAAGAGAAAATACAGATTGCTCACAGGTTTGGCTTCATTACTGAGGGGAGCATTCAAACCTTCTCTGCAAACAGCAGCACCTGAGACAGAGGGCTATGGCTCCGGGGCTGAATTTATATCACAAGGAGCCTTAGGGAGCCCAGGTGCCATGGTCTGAATGTGACGCTGGTGCATGGTGAAACAGACAGGACCGTTGATACCAACCTCCCCACTCAGCCAGAGTCTGCTAGGAGCCACTCACCTTTGACATCATTAAAGCTCGTCTCTGAAAACCCCTCGCTCAGGTCGATCAGGGTTCCCTCCGACTTGCATCGGGGGAGGCCGCTGGAGTTGGCTGCCCGGATCCGCTGGGCCGCCATCCTAGACCGCCTGCCTGCCTGGGCGCTAAGGTCTCATGCCTCCTCCTCCTCCACCGTGCTTCCTCCTAAAAATGAGAGAGAGGGAGAAGGAGAACACCCTCTAAGCGTGACTTCCAGAGCCTTTACAGAAGGAGGGGTCCATCTTTCACCAGGTGTTTTGTTTGCTCCTCTTGCCCAGGAGCACAGTGCAGTCGCCAGCTGTACCCTGCTAGCCCCCTGGGCTCTGTCCTGGCCTGCAGCACACACAGCTGCTCATCCTGGGCACAGTGGGGTCCATGGACTGTGTTCCAACTCCTGGCAGCCCATCGATGGCTGCCAGTGAGGGGACAACACAGGGCCGCGTAGTCCATGTCACCAGCTCCCAGGGACATGAAGCCAGAGCAGCAGAGCTGCTGGAGGGACGTTCCCTGACCACACGCTCCAGGAATCTCCCTCATTAGTGCACCACATGGTGGCGGCCAGGTGTTTGCGATGTGGCTTAGGGAGAACTGGCCAAGTGCTGACCCCAGGGTGCGCTGAACCCTGGTACTGTTACTGGACCAGTGGATTCTATGGGAGATCATTGGTTTGGAGGGAGAAGACCCTTGTTGGGGCCTGTGAACTGGAAACAGGAAGTTGAGAGCTGATTTCAAAGTGGTAAATTTCCCATGCTGTCCAACAGAGACAGGCAGCCGCAGATCAGCTGGCCCATAGCGCAAGGCAAGTGCCACTGGGCTCATGGGAATGTGAAGAATAAGTGTGACAAGCCCAGGGAGGTGCTTGGGAGGCGCTGCTAGGTCGGCAGTGATGAACCCTGGGTGCTGCTACCACGGAGCCAGAGCTCCATCCCAGCTCTGGACCTTGCTTTGATCTCAAGACCCAGAAGACCACACTCCTGAGGATACGAGAGGGCAGTGCTGCTCACTGCCAGGCGTGATCTTCCTCCGGGGTGCTCTGTGTCTCCCCACTGGAGCAGAACTGGCCCCTCTTCCACCCCTTTCCTTAATCTTCACAGGATTCTGGCTCCAGGGCAGGATAAGTGGTTAAACAAGCCCAGATGGGTGCAATCGCAGGTGCCTGGCAGCGCCCCAGAGCACTGCCTCACTCTGCCTGGTGATGGGGCAGCCCTGCCCTGGCTCTATAGACCAGTGTGGCATGCTGCACACCTGCTGGTCAGGGCTCATAGCGCACTGGGGGTTGACACAGCCCAGCTCATGCAGGAGACAGCCACAGCTGAGTGAAGCCTGTACAGAGGAGGGCAGAGACGCTGCCCTGAGCCATTCTACACAGGCTCTGCTGCCCGCCTTGCTGAGCAGACCTGGAGCTCACTGTCACTGACTCTCCTGCTGTCCAGCCTTCATGGGTCCTCATTTCTCTAGGAGAGCCCTCTGAAGTCTCACCACTCTCCTGCTGAGAACCACGCCGCTGCTCCTCCCTGGCCAGGCGCTCCCTCCACAGCACCACACCTGGATTCACCGGCACCGCCTTGTTCCTGGCACCATCACACCCAGCCCTGGTCAAACACTAAATCCAACCTCCCCAGCCAGGCGAGTCTGCACTCCTGTGCTTCCAGGAACCTCAGGTTTCTCCCCGATGCTCCCTGGGCTCTGGATTTCAAAATTCACGCGATGTGATGTAATTGAGGAGCTGGCAGGGACTTGCAGAGCCATCACCCGGGGGCCTCTGGTTCGAGTTGCCAGGCACCACACCCTCGACTGTGCCTTGCTTTATTAGAGAAGGAATGTTGGCTGATCCATTTCACAGAGTTCCTGAAGGTTCACTGTGCTGTCTTCTGTATTTGCCTGTGTGCCCCGGATGGCCACAATTAGCTAAGTTTAAAAACCAGGGGTGCAGTGGGAGCAAACCCATAATTAGCTGCCTTCCCAGCCTTGTGTGAGTAATGAGTGGGTTGTAGCTCAGGGGCCACAAACCCTGTGCTCAGGCACCCTGCATCTCTGACAGCACAGGTGGACTTGGCCAGGTTCCCGCTGAGGGATGAACGACCTCTGAACCCCTGATTTGGACCCTTGGCTGCACCAAGAGCTGTGCTGCAGTGCTAAAGGGGCCCCTTGGACTTCCTGGGTCCAAATCCAGCACCCAGGCTTACCTTGACCTCTGCGCCCAGCCCCCCATTTCTGTTCAGTCAACCAGCTGAAGAGCCAGGCACGCACATGTGCACACATAAATGCAGGTGTGTGTGTGCACACCGCCCTGAGCAGCTTACCCTCCGCCTGACCCTTCCAGCACCTGAACACTGCCAGCATCGCAGCTCAATTACAGTAATCAGCGCCTCCCTACAGCCCGCCACTGTCCAGCCCTGCACTGCGCAGTCCACCCCACAATCAGCAGCCAGACGCTTCCAGGCCTCTATTTAAACCCCAAGACTTTGGAGCTCTCAGGTGTGTTTACAAGGCCTCCAGGCTTAGTGCTACCAGCTCTCGTCATCTCTTGGATCCCATTTCCTGCCAGTTTCTCCTTCTCTGTACCAACTCCTCTCAGTGTGGAGCCCTTCCTGCCACAGACCCTTTACACATGTGGTCTCTGTCAGTCTGTGAAACCCTGCCTGCATATTTATGGACTCATTTCCCACTTATTTGGGTTTCCGGCTCCAAGGATGCTCCTCACCGGTCTCCTCCCCTTTCTTATTGACACCAGACACACACTTTACCTCTTGTCCTATTTCCTCTTGGAATGTAATCATTCAGCCTGCTTTTTTCTGCTGGGTTGAGATGGACCTGTGCCTACAGGGCTCTCAGATACAAAGGAACGGATGCCACAAAATACAAAGGAATAGGGTGGTGGATCTGGGATCTCTGGGGTCAACTTCATGGGCCAGATTATGCCCAGCAGGCCGAGCTCAGGAATCCTCTCTGCTTGGCACCTAGGAACACACAGGTCACCCAGGTGGCTGCCTGGCCCTGCATGCACAGCATGCACAGGATGTGGCAGAATGACTGGCAGATTTTGGTGGCAAACCAGGCTCCTACAATGCTCCTCAGCAGGTGCCAAAGTGCCACTCTGCCGGGTCCAAGATGGCCCTCCCTCGGGGGTGGGCCCTGCCAGTGTGCTGCCCAGAGGAGCAGCAGAACTGCAAACCCACTCAGAGCAGGAGCTGGTGCTGTGGGGTGAGGAACCACAGCCTGGAAATGCTGCTCTTGGTCAGGTGCCCCTCGCCCTACACTGAATGCTCACATCTGGCTGTGATTTCTGGAGCATCACGGCTTCCCCAGATTTCCTGCTGCCTAACTAAAGGGTGAGTTTTGAGGGGCTCCTGTGACTTCTGGCACTGGCCTCTGTGGAAGGAACCTTACCACACTGTCCATTGTCTACCGCCATGATACAGGGTGTTCTGGGAACATCTGATTTCTATGGGGCTTAAGGAGCCACTCTGACCACCACGGGGTGAACATCCAGCTGCCTCTCACAGTGAAGGTAAAGCCACGGAAATCTGCCACCAAGTCTGGGCCCAACAGGCCTGTACATATCACAGGGTCCTGCCATGCCATACCCAGGAGTGGCCCGGCAGGGATTTCAAATCTTGCCCCCTCCTATGGTGAACAGCAGCAGACATCAGAACCATTCCCAATGCCCCTCCAGAGTGTGTCCTGACCAGTGCTCCAGCCTGAGGCAGAGGCATCTCTGGGTGCCACATCCTCCTGGGAGGGCACACCGGGTCACCTTGAGAGCAGCACCAAGCACCAGAGTCTAGCAACCAGGTCTGTGCTCAGCAGTGGGGACCGGAACTGAGCCGCCTGTTTCCAGGAAACCAAATCTGAGCCGCTCAAGAAGCACAGGACTGCAACAGCTGACTACAGGTCAGTCCTGTAGTCAGGACTGACCTTCCTGCAGGGCTGCCACTTGAGGGTGACCAGCCATAGATGGCAGGGGAAGTGAGCAGCCAGGGCAGGGATAGGACAAAGAAATCTGAGGCGGGGGTCACATGGTTGCGGCGAGGTCAGGAACTGGAGCGGAAGGGTGAGCCCCCTCTGTCTCCACCATGCCAGCTGAGGATCATCTCCATGGCACAGGGACTGATTCCACCACCTCCTCACATCTGGGCAAGCACAGTCTCCGGGGCTCCTGCTGTCTACAGGGGACAACAGCAGCTACCCAGCTCCAGTGTCCAGTGCGGCTGCTGGTTCCCTTAAGGCCTCTGCACTGTCCGTGACCCCACTTTCTTGACAGCTCTGCAGGGCCCCCTGTTTCTGCTATAGTAAAATCTTCTCATTCCAGACGGATGTCTCAAATCAGTGCCTTTGCAATTACATGCCTGCCTCTGTTCTGAGTTCTCCTGGGGCCCCCAATGCGCCCCCCCCCCCCCCGGCATGTCCGGTGTCCTGAGCACTGCAGCGGCTGCTCTCCTTCTTGGCTTTACTGGGTCTCTTACCCCTGTTGCCTGGGAAGATGCTCACCTGGCAACTCTGTCTTGTGATTCCCCAGCACTGAGCACAACCAAAAAGCCCAACCTGGCTAGAGCTCCAGGCCATCTGATGGCCCACACCGCACTATAGGCATGGACAGGACCCAGTTCCCCTGTATGTTTTTGGGGACCCCAGAGATGTGGTGCCCAGAGACACCCTGTGTGCTGATTGTGCCATGTGCACCCTGGTGGATGCCCGTCTGCCTCCTGCTGAAAACCTCGTGGAACTCAGACACCCCGTCAGACGTGGGATGGGGAGGCTGTTTGGGTTCATAGTGGTTTGGGGTTGGCCTGAGTCACCAACCCTGTGACACAGCTGCTGGCAGGCAGGCTGGAAAGGAGAGTCTTGTGATCAGCTAGACCAGACAGGCTTCCCAGCCCCAGTGCACGAGGATCTTTGCGGTGTTCCGATACCCATTCATTCCACAGGGTTGCCCCAGGCTCTTGACGCCACTGACACCTTGCAGAACAGCACAAGGAGGGCTTGTGACTTGCACACACCGGCCCCCGATTCCGCTCTTTAAGAGGAATACTTAAATTCGGCTCTTTAAAGCAACCCACTTTTGCTGACCCAGTGTTTTTCTAAAGGGAATCTTTCTGGGCCGACCTCACACAGACCTGCAGTGTTTCCCGAGGCTCACGTAAAGATTTCCAAGCTGACCTTGGATGTCTCTCTGGGAGGGCAGGTTGGCGGCCCTGATCCCACTTAGGTGAGGTGTGGAGGCTTCATGCACCGGTAGTGATGTCCCTGTCCCTAAGGTTCCAGTGTGGGACTCAGGTTAAAGTGTCGGGTTGGATGGGCCCTAGGGGCAGCAATTTCCAGGGTCTACCGTGGTCCCTTATTTGCCGAGAGTCACCAGTGATTCTCACACGCCATGTCTGAGGCTCCTGTCCAAGACATTTAATACCATGGGGAAAAGTGAACCAAGAACAGGGCTCACCAGGAACAGCTGGAAAGCAACTAACATCTTCCCAAGGATGCAACGTGGCCACATGCAAATCATCAAGGCACTGCTGAGCAGGGCGACTGTGCATGGACAGGGCAGCCAGGGCCTCCTTTCTCACTTCCCTGGGGAAGGGGAAGAGTCAGCTTCTGGGCTGGCAGACTCTCACCCCCATGGAAGAGAGCAGCTTCTGTGCCATGCGCAATGTTCCCGAGAACCGAGCGCCTGGTGCAGTGAGCAATGGGCACCATTTCTGAGTGAGCAAAGGAAGGAAGGGTCTCTGCACCCACAGTCTCCGTGCTCCGGAATTATTGACTGAGGTGTGAGAGCAACCAGCCCGGAGCAAATCTGCACACAGCCGCTGTTTATTAGGGGAGGGAGGGAAGGAAGGATTATTCATCCTGCCTCCTGACTGCGCCTCCGTCTGTCCATCCTTCGAAGTGAAAGCTGTAGATGGAGTTTACAGACACAGAAACAGAGCCCTGCGCTCCCTGATGCATGAGGGAGGGTGTGGATCTCCTCAACACGAAACAGGCTCTGAAACTCACTGAGACTGTTTAACCTAATGGAAAAGTCCACACAATGTACAACTGGGATAAATTAAGTCCACGGATTTCATCCTACTTTGTTTTTAAAAACAAGCATTTGATCAACAAAGAAAAGCAGGTTCTATTTTGCACGCTGGAGCTCCTCCTAGGTAGCGAATGTAAGCTTCTGCCTTCTGTTTACAATGTTCTCAATCTTCTTCATATTTATAATCAAAAAATGTATTCTATACAGTAAACTTGGTCTCTCACAGGGCAGCCCGATTCCAGCTGTGCGGGCCCCTTCCTGGGCTGGTGTTGGGTACCGGGCCCTCCTGGGAACACAGAAGTGAGGCACTAGTCATCCCCGGGTTGCAACCCCGGTGTCCCAGGCTGGCGCTGCAATCTGGCGTCAAACGTTTTCCTCACACCCGTGTCTCCTGGTCTCCTGATCCCCATACTCAGGAGACACCTGAGAGAAAGCAGATCTGAGAAGGCATGAAGTTCAGGGCAATGGGCAGCATGGACCAGGCCGGCTGGGCCTTTCCCACAGCTCTGCTGAGACCAAGCTGCCCCAACCTTCTGCTGCTTACAGGCTCCCTACGTTTGCCCCCATGAATGACCTGGCAGTGACCACCTACATCTGATCTTGGGGGATTTTCTATGGCAACTTCTAGCAGAGCAGCAGTCCCTCCCGAGGCCCTTCAGAGCCTCAGCCCGGCCAATCTGAAAGTGGGGGACAGGATGCCCCAATGTCGATTCGCCTTCCTTTAAACATTTCTCAAATGTTCGTGCCCCGCACAATGGCCCATAACGTCCTTAAACTCACACCTGGCTTCCTGAACAAAGCTGAAACAGCCTACAGACACATTTCTCAAACTGCGTCTGCCAAGCAAGCACTTCTTATTTCCTGCCTTGTGGACTCACTTTGCAGCTTTTGCTCGAGTGCATTTGCAAATTCCGTCTCACTGTTTGCCGACATCCTCCCCACCCAGGGGGTCGCACTGGCCCACCCGCATGTGCATGACCACAGCCCTGCTTTGCAAGTTCCTGTCCACACAGAAAGGCCTCCTTTAATGAGAAACCTCACAAATGCTCCAATTCACTTTCCTTCACTTAAAAAACCAGTCTGTGTGCTGATGTTAGCATAGAAAGAATTTATTTTGCTTCTCAGAGAGGAATTTTACAAAATGAATTAGCAAAATGCTGAGCAATTATTCCTGCACAGCATTCTGAAACACATGTCCCTTTTGACTGATGTGATGTCACCTTCATGCATTTTTACAATCGCAGACATGAGGGTCTGCTCTGTGTCATTAGTCTGCCAAGTTCTGTAATATTATCAACCCTCCCTTAGCCACAGCCGCTTTATCATGCAAGAGAACTAGTTCCATTGGACCAGCCTCCTTTAAATACCCTCATACTTCCAGAAACATGGCGGGTCTCCATTCATTTAACTTCCTATGAAGAGATATAGAATAAATTAAACTTTCAGGCCCAAACATTCTTTGTCATAAAGATTTAGTTCCGTTCTTGTGGAAAGAGGGCCTTCAATGCTACTCACCAAGTTGTTGTGACCACGACGTTCTAATCTAATAAAACTATAAAAAAGGTGTGATGGGTCAGTAGGGCCCCACACCACATTAGGCGGGTGAGACTCTGGACTGGAGTCTAGCTGACAGACCCAGAACCTGGGACCCACGAAAGTCCCCGACTGGTGACATAATGAAAAAACAATCACTCTTTCCGGAACACTTAAAATTTTTAGATTTGGGTTTGGTGTTGTTGCAACTATGAATATCATCTTTCTCCTACTGTATTTTCAGGGAATTATGGCTGGAAAAGGGAAGTCGTTGAGTCCTCCACCTGGGCGTTTTAAACTCAGTACCTAGAAACCACGGGAAGAGGCCATGGTGAAGGACATGATTCCCGAGACACTCTGAGGTCCGGCTCCTTCCAGCGGCAGCAGGAGGACAAACAGTGGCTACAAAAATTCATCCCTTTGGGCCATCAACACCATCATCCCCACACACTGAGATTTCCCTCTCCTCTGTCCCCAAGTGCAGCGCGCTGGGCCCAGCCACTGCTGGTCTTCCGGGGTCTTCCCATACCTGTTCCTCGCTAAGGGCTGGTTCACTGAAGCACCTCCCTCCAGCCTCCCAGGGCCCTTCAAACACACATCCAGGCCTTTCTCCTTGGGACAAGCAGCACAGGCCGCACTGGGAACAAAGCCTCACCTCCGCCCTGGGCACACGTTACCTCATTTCTGCTTTAGGACCTGGCCTGTCTCTCGGGCCAGGGAGCTTTGCAGTCTAAGATTTTGCTTGGCCTCAGGTCGTTGTCACAGCATAGTCCCTCTGGTCACTCACCAGGTCAAGCGCACCCCTTTTCTGTGTTTTCCCCACTGCCCTGGCCTCCCACCAGTCGCCGCCTTTATTTAGGTCTTGTTTGTTTTCTGGCTGTTCCGGAAGGTCAGCTCTGAGAGGGAACTCTGCCTGTCCCCAGATGGGTCCCCTAGATGACACTCTGTCACTTGAAGAAATGGATGAAGCCTGGAAGCAGGAAGAGGGCTTTGCACTTCCACACTCTGATACATTCTCAGCTACTGGAAAGACTCGAAGTTTTAAATCCACTGTAGGTGATGTGGTTTTGATCAAAAACCTCGAGGAACTTTTGCTTGGCAAAGATAATGGAGAGCTGGGGAGCACCTGCTGTCAGCTAAGTCTCTTCACAGGCAGATGTGAGCCTGGGGTTACCCGTTTTGAAGAGAAAAGGGGCCACTTTTTCAGGCGCATCCCCAAGGCAGGGCCAGGCGGCACACACTCCTGCCGCTCCCACTGGGCTGTCGGTGGCAGCGGTGCAGAACCAGGGTTCTGTGGATTCCTGGCCCCTGCACCCAGCACTGCACCTACCACAGAGGTTCCATTCACAGCAGGACTCGGATTCCTGCAGGGTGACTTCACTGCCATGGCTGATCAAGATACAGGAAAGTACCCATCTAGCCCCACCTCCCCTTCCTGCCCGTACCCAGGGTGGGGTGATGATTCTCCCAGACACTGCATGCACTGCGACTCCAGGGCTCTGCCACGGTGATGATCTTCACCATGTGTCCCGCTCCTGTGGGGATGGCTTCGAGGTGAACAGAGACTCTCGGTGCAATCTGGTATGGGCACAGACCTTGGTGAGAGCCCCTCTAGTGTTGCCGAAGGAACCTGCACACTGGCTGCATGTAGCAATCTGATGAGCTTCGACCTAAAAGCCACGTCCTAAAATAGTCACACATCTATTCTTAAAGCCAGCATCACCTGTGAGTCCCTGAGAGGGATCTGACGGCAAGACGCGGCTGGGGGTGGTGCTGCACGTGTGTGATGCCAGCACTTGTGCAGACATTACCATGCGGAGCAGAGCTGGAGTGGGCAGCTCGGTGACTCAGGAGACCCAGCCCCAAAATTAAAACTCAAAACTACGGCAGGAAGGACACGGGCTGAATCCCACCCGTGAGATAATGCAGAGAAGGGGCTGACGCCAGCCAACAGCAGCTGGCCTCTGGGGCAGCATGGCGGTGGAGTCCCACCTGGGTGGATGCAGCAGGCTGTGCAGCCCTGTACTCTGAAAAGATGCATACACAGCATCACCTCCACACACCTGCTTAGGGAAGGCCAGGAGTGAGCCTGGTTTACCTAAGGTCCCGCAGGCATGCAGCACAGAATGAGCACCCACCGAGAATGCGTCCTGGAGAGTGCAGTGAAACCCCAACGTCCCAGAACTTCATCTCTGAGGCCTCTCGCCCCAGTATTACAGCGGGGTTTGAATGTTCTTTCTGTGCACAAGGAAACCTACACCACGCAAACAGGAGACTGTGACAGGTGAGCTCCAGATGATTTTGTTACTTTCATTTTTCTCTGTCCCTCAATCTTCTTGGGCCCCATGCTCGCCCTGGGGGAAATGGATAGATGTGCAGGTGTGGGTGAGCTGCCCCCTCCTGGTGTGCTATGGGTATCACCACAGTTGGCACCAATGTGCAAGTGACCACAGGGAACACTGCTACTTTACAGCAGTAGAAACAGAGCAGTTTCCATCCCGTGTCCGGACAGGGCCGGATGCCCAGCCAGGCGCTCCCTTCTGCCCCCTGCTCAGGTCTCCCCTCTAGGAAGGCATTCATGTGCTGCTACTGCTGCTCCCAGCGCTGTGGCTGCTCACCCTCAGAGCCAGGGCTCTGACCCCACACTACCTTCCGCGTAGGCACCCATTTTTGTTGCTGCAGGCCATGTGTGCATGGAGGGTGAGTGGTCGAAGTGCCAGCCTTTGCCCCCAGGTGCAGGCAGCCCCTTTCCTGCCTCTGTAGTTGTACCAACTAAAACGTCCCCACCCAGTGCCCAGTGTCAGCCATCAATGGGACCTGACCTGCATGTCCCCCAGACCACACAGCACACCATGCATTCACCTGAGCCTGTGTGGCTGCCAGCCTGTGCCTTCCACTTTTGGCTGTGCTTGGCAGTCTTGGCATGCAGGTGCCCAGGGCAGCACTGTTCAGGATACAGAGCTGAGTGCAGCTGTGGTTTTTTTAGGGCACCACGCCGGGCCAGCAGCCTGCAAGATGGCTCCACACTTCATTCACTCAGCCTGTTCCCAGCTCCCATTGCCCAACAAGATGACCTTAGGAGGTCAGGAGTGCGAGCTCCTATGTTGGCTCTATCCTACCCAGAACGCACCCAACACCAGCCCTGCAGCCAGTGCAGCAGCCTGACCTCCTTAAAACTCACCCGTCACTCTGCACGTATGACTCCTCTGAGTTATGTTGCTGTGGGCATGTGCACCATCTCTCCGCTGGAGTGGGCAGTATAAGGTCCGAGGTAGGGGTTTGGCAAAAGGCAATGGAGCCAGGGGTGTGTGGAGAGCGCCACCAGGCAGGGGTGGGGTGGGGAGAAGCCAGCCTTGTTCACTTCGTTCCAGTGTCTTCTGTTAGGAGTCATACTGTGGACCCCTCGAAGAGGCTGATGCCCTAAACTTGATACTGCAACATGATCTTATAGAAACAGGGTCTCTGCAGACAGATGACCCAGGGAAGATGAGGTCACCAGGGTGGGCCCAAGTCCAGTGGGCCTGGTATCCTTCTATATGAAAGTGAAGCCTGCACACAGACAGGTACATGGGGAAGATGGCACAAAGACTCCGCAAGGTGACCAAGAACAATCCTGGGGGAGTCCCCGAGGTACCAGGTTACCAGGTCAGACGATTCTCAGCCACATACAGAACCAGCTGTGCTGACATGTGGTTCTGGACTTCTGGCCTCCAGAACCAAGGAAGGAAGTTCTATGGGGAGAGCCGCCAGGGACATGGCACCCGTGTGCTCTGTGTGACGTCACAGTCCACTGTGAATGGCACATACGATGGTGGTCCCTGGAGACTGGATTGCCCAGTGACGCTGTGATCATCTCGGTCTCTAAGATGCATGCACAAGAAACTACCCAAAGACTCATGTCCTGGTCACTAAGTGACCTGTGGCCAGGTTGTTCTGCAGCCCCAGAAAGCCAGTGCCTCTGCCTGGAAGTTAAAGCTGGGAAAGGTGTGCACTCAAGTCCATCTGTTTTTGTAGAACTGGGGCCCCACTTCCTGGCAAGAGCGCCCCCCTCCTTGCTTCCCGACATTGCTGCAAGCACAAAGAGGCTCCACCATGCTCACTAAAGTCAAGATCTGAACACACCAGGCAAAAATGAATCCTGCCCCCGACTTTCTGAACACACATTCCTAAAATCTAAACCCATCAGCACTCGGCCGTCTTGTGAGCACATGGTCCTAAGGGGTGAGTCCATGGTTGGCAGGCCACAGGGAGTTACATCGAGAAACCCAGAGTGTGATTTTTAAAAAACCCCAAGAGTGTGATTGGGTTTGAGAGACCCCCCGGAGTACAAATTTTTAAAAATATTCTTTTTACATAGTCAGTTGAAGCCACAGCTTTGAGGATGTGGAGGGCTAACTTGATATGTAATTTGCTACCCCAAACCTGGGAGATAAGCAAACATGCCGTTTGGTGGGGTCTGTTTCCAATCATCAAAATATCCTAGGCCCCATCCTCCTCCCCACTGGTCAGGAGCCAGGGCCCAGCACAGTGCTCACCTGAGCCTGCAGGGGACCAGATCCCTGTGCTCAAAGCACTTTTGGCAGAGCCCTCTGTCCCTTTACCCAACACCTGAGGTCCCCAGTGTCTGTGGACACCCATCCTTGCTGCCCAGTGCCAGTGGGGGGAGCGTGTCCAGCAGGAAGCTTTCTGCACACAGCTGCTCCAACATGGGACAGCAAGCCAGGAGAGATGCCGGACACCACCAGGGACAGGTCGGACTGGCCAACACGAGGACCAGACAGGTGGCCACGGCTTGATTATTGGTAGAGCCAGAGGGCCGGGCAGCTATGTGGTGGAGTCTGCTGGTGCTTCCATGGCTACAGTGGGGACCCAGTAACAAACTGCTGACTGGGACTAAAGGGGGCTAAGTGCTTGGGCACAAGGACCCCCCAGAGAGGACCTCAAGGGGATGCCCAGTGCTGGTTCCCCTTCCCTGGGCTTGGCCTTCCCCTGGCCAGCTGGCCTGCTTGCTCATCCTCCCTCCCACGACCCAGAAGGGTCAGCAAATGCTCCCAATCCTTGTTCCTTGAAGGCTGTTAGGGCAGAGGCAACATAAAGAGAAGCTGTCACCGTCCCCACCCAAGGTCAGCAGAAGAGCTCAAGAGGCCAGCAGCCTGCTGGGATGCAGGTTTCCAGGTCTACTTTGGAACAGGCTGGTAGGGACAGAGCAGAGACCACTTGGGGGGACCACAGGAAAGGGTTCTGTTCAAGTGTGGGTGTGCACTGGGGGAGAAGTAGGGGGAGGGTGGGCAGGGACCTCCAGTCCAGGGAATTAGAGTCCAGCCCCAGCAGTGCTGCCTCTGCCCCCTCCAGCTCCAGAGGTCATTTTCCATTAACCCTGACTATCACCACAAGTGTGGCCAGGTCAGGGCCCAAGAAGCCCCCACAACCCCGGTGCAGGGTCCAGGGCTGAAGCTCTCGGGAGCGGTGCTTTCCCAGAGGCAGGACCCTGGCGTCTGCACCCAGGTGGGTCTGCAGGGGTTCCTTGTGACTGACCAGGGCCTGTGCTGGTCACACCTGGTGAGCTCCACAGCACACCAAGCCCTGGCTCCTAGAGACTTGGCAGACAATGGGAACAAGCACAGGGGAAGAAGCAAGCGTCAAAGGCCAGGGGTTTCTTACAGAACTCAGAAGTGAGGGAAGCTGTTCTTAGAATAAAATTAGGACAAAATACAAGCAACTCTAGTGGGAGTATTCATACCAGCCAAAAGGTGGAAACAACCCAATGGCCATCAACAGATGAACAGACAAACAAGGTGATCTGTTGGTCACAGAGTATTATGCAGCCATGAAAAGGAATAATGCTATGTGGATGAATTCTGAAATCATGTTATGTGAAGGAAGGTGCTCAGGAAAGGGTACGGATCATACAACTCCATTTAAAGATGTTCCCTGACTTAGGGTGTCTTAATAAACCCACTGCAAACTGAAGATACCGTAAGCAGAACCATCCTAAACTGCTCCATGACTTGTGATGGAGGTGCATTCCAATAAACCCATCACAAAGTCCATAAAGGACATCAAGCACCTTGCGTCAGGGGCCAGGCAAAGAAACCCAGAGAAGGACAAGAGACTCATGATTGTGGGAGCCGGGGCAGGGCAGGGACCACGCACGTGGCTTCTCTTCCTCTCGGGGAAGTAAAATGTTTTGGAACCGGACAGAGGCGGTTCCCATGGTTTTGTCTACATATGCCATTTCACTGCACCCCGAGATACTTCAAAAACAGTCGGCCACAGCTAAGAATGTCATCTCAACATCAATTTAAGGAACAGGAAACCTGGTAATGTAGCAAAGTCACCTCCAAGAGCCTTGGCACCATGGGGGCCACGACTGCTGAGAACCGTGCCCAGCAGGAGCCACTCAGGGCTGGGCTGCAGCTGGTGAGCACAGGGAAGTCAGGCAGGACAGCTGGGAGCACACTGCTGTGGTCAGGTGTGAGCCTGGGCAAGGAGGTCCTGCAGAGGGAAGAGCCCTCGACAGGGAAGCTGAGGCCCTGTTCACCTGAGTCTGGGACAGGAGGCAGCGGGGGTGTCTGGGGCCTCTGCGGGTGCTTCGAAAGATTCAGCAGGAATGGGCTGGGGCTGAGCCTAGCAGCGGGAAGGACGAGAGGTCACGGTCTCTGGGACCACGGGGTGCAGACACTGCACATGGCCTCCTCCTCAAGCTCCAGTTGTGGCCACTGCAGGTTCTGTTTCTTGACACTAGGTCCTTGTCACCTAGCGGGAGGGGTGACTGCAGCTGGCCTGAAGGCTGTGGACTAAAGAACAGAAATGCTTGTCTCCTCTCTGGGTTGTAGGTGTCGGGTATTTCATTCCAGGGACAAGGAAAGTGGCTGAGTCAGGCGCTGTCCATGGATAAGCTGGGCCTGAGCTTGTGAGATCCAAGTCACCCCAGGAGCAGCGTTCAAGGGCCAGCACCTGCCCCTGGGCTCCTGGGACGACCCTCGAGGAGCACAGAGAGCAGGACAGACTTGGGGCTGGGACAGCCATGGGGTAATTGCCCTTGACAAGAGGCTCCATGTGTCGGTCTCAAGACTATTGACAGGGCTGTGTGAAGATTTCTACAGAAGCACGGTGCCCACGCTGGGTACATCACCTCACGGGGCGCTGTCTGCAATGCACCCGCAGCTACACTGAACCCCCTTTAGAAATCAAGAGATCAAAGACAGCGGGAAGAGGGCCTTGAACGCCCCCCCAGAGGCTCGCTAGAGGCCCCCCCCCATTCTGCTGCTCTCAGCCACTCCTTCCTCAGCTGCATGGTTCTAGAACCTTCCTTGGCCTTCCGTCCTCTGAGCCTGATGGGAACTCTGGACACCTAAGGTACTGTGGCTAAGATGCAACCGTTTCCCCAGGCCCAACCCCCACCAGCTCTGACCTTGGTTTGAGCATCACTGGACTTCTGGGAGGCACCTGCATCCTCTCTGCAAAACCAGGCTGCTAATGAGAACCCGCTCCACCCAGTGACTGTCCTTGGGAAGATCCAGGGAGATAAATCTCCCTGCCAGCTTTGCCAAGCCAACTGCAAACAGCCATGCAAATTTAGATACAAATGAACCAGGGGAAGAGTTCTTCAGATGCCAGACATGACCAGGCTCTCTCAGGCTCTGCCAGTGCCCAGCCTGGCCCTGGCCCCAGGACTGAGTTGGGCACAGCCTGGCCTCCTCTGGGAGCTGCGCAAAATTCCCATTCTTGGCCGCCTCAGTGTCAGACACCAAGGTACTCGCCAACTCAGGTGGACCCTCCGTCCACTCGGCCCCCTGTCAGAGGGCTGCCTCTTTGTGCCCTGGCCCTGGGAAGCCCAAGTTCAATGCTGATCCAGGTGTCCTCAAGGGTGCACATGATCGCTGCCCTTTGCAAAAGCAAAAGAAAGGAAAGCCAGTGAAGGAAAGAGGGACTCCCCGCTGGCTTCTACCTGTGTCCTGCTTTCAGCAGAGTGCTGTGGTCGAGGGGACATCCAGTCCCTCACCAGCCCGGCTCAATGACCTTCTCTCCCATGTTCGCAGGCTGTCTCAGGCCTTTGTCTAAGTCAGGACCGTTACCTTTCTTGAGGGCATGGATTCCTTTGGAATCTGATGAAGGCCCTGTGGACAATCATGATGCCTGCAGAGGTTTGCACAGAACCTCAGGGTCTGGCCACCCCAGTGAAGGGCTGCACCTGCCAGGGTTCACGGTGCAGGGTGTACACACGTCAGGCCAAAGCTGTACCATGCTCAGTGGCACTGCAACATAGAAATTCTCCAGGTGGTGCTTTTTTTATGATTCATCCCTCAAATGCTAAGCACAGGTGAGGTTCACACACAAAGGTACCGTGCACATGGGGTAGATGGATCACGGGCAATGACAGAGGCGCGTGGAGGGGGGAACCAGATTGTGTTTGCTAAGAGCAAAATCCTGTCCTGCACCCCTTCTGGCTCACCCACATCTGGGTCACCTGCACCTGGCTCAGAGACCTGCCCCCACCAGAGGAAATGTGCGTGTCACAGCTGGGTGCTCTGAGCCACTGGCCTGGAGACAAAAGACCACCCCAGGCCTAGGGGTCTGCATTGTGCCTTTCCTGCTGAGCCTCCTGGAGGCCAGCTGCTCACCCCTTGGAAAGGGGGCCCAAGGTACCGAAGCGGCCACAGGATCATGTTAATCTCCCCCTGACCTTAGTGGCCCTTCAGTTTGAGAATGCAGGCAGCCTGAGGTCAGGAGGCCAGTGTGAAAACAGCCTGAAATGAGGGGTCAAAGACCCCATCGGTTGCATGAAAAATGTTAGCAGAAAAGTCTCACAAGGAATGCTGGAGGCCTCTAAGCCCCAGGGGCTAAATAAAGGAGTCTATCGGATTCTGAAAGCAGGATGGAGGGAAGAGGGTGGGGAGGGAAGCCTGCTAGATGCCCAGCTGAGGGTGCACGCCACCTCTCTAGGCCCCAGGGGCACATGCCAGCCCGATGCCCCTGTGGCTCTGCCCTCCTCAGACGGATCAGTAACAGGTGCCCTGTGCAGGTGCCATGTCCAGGTGAACCAAGTCCCAGGCTCAGAGAAGAGCCAGTGGCCAAGCCAGCTTTTTCTGAGAACCAAGAAATTTGCAAGCCAACCAGGAACAGGTCCTGCAAAGGACAGTGGTGCGCTGGCTCGCGGCCATTCTGGGGCCAGTAGCAGGGCAGAGGACATGCAGTTCTTGAAGGGCAGCTTTATTTCTCCAAGTTTGCTTCCCCGAGACCCTGTGCTTCATATGCAGAAAAGATCAAAGTTACGAGCTCTTTACATAGATCTTTTTCTGCCTCAAGAACAAAGAACATGATCCAAGAGACATTCTCTGGTCACGGACTCAACCAACTTCAGATCAAAAATATTTGGAGAAAAAAAAAATATAGCACCTGTTCTGTCAGGGACAGACCTTTTCTTCTTTGTCATATTTTGTAAACTGCACGGTGTAACGATGACACGGAATCCACACGATTAGTATTTTAAGCACTCTAGAGATGCTTTAAAATACTCGGGAAGATGTGAGCAGACTATGTCTGAAAACCTTGAGTGCTGGCATTCCAGGGGGGCCTGGCTCTAGTCCCAGGGAGGACTGGAGAGCCCCTATGCTGTCCTGCAGGACACTCTGCCCAGTCAACTCTGAATAATGAGGTGACAAAGGGGGAGGCTGGGGCACACAGATAGGGAAAGAGAGCTCTGCTGATTAGATTGGAAAGGTCTTCAAAGTCTCCAAGTCCTGTTCTGCAAAAGACTCAAAGGCTCTTGAAATAAACAACAGTGGAATCTTTCTTCAACTCACACCTTTTATCCCCCAACCCCCAAGAATGTTAAAAATGCCTCATCTGTCCTCAGCCCTGACAGGAGGCCAGGAGGGGGAGGAGGGGAGGGGAGGGGTGGGGTGGGGAAGAAGAGGGAGGAGAAGGCTGCTAGAGAGGAAGCAGGGCCTTTCAGGATCCCAGAAGCCACTCCAGTTTCTCTCATCTGTCCAGATTCCCAGGCTTCACCTCACTGGCTGCTGATCTCACCCACCTCTGGCCCTGGCCCTGCACTGACCACGCCAGCCATCAGACACGTTTGGTGCAGAGGATTTGAGAGCTGGGTTATGCTCAGCCACTGCTCTCTGCTCCCTGCCCCAGTCATCTGTGGGCAACTGAGGACAAGTCTGACCCAGGGACAGGCCAGGGCCGCAGGCAGGATCAGCACTTGCAGGTCACTGGCTGGAGGCTGGCCCATAGGCCATGCTTTCAAGGCCATAGCCTGAACTGCCAGGACCCAAGGACGTCTGAGAGCCTGACCTTACAGAGGTGGGGCCCTGCGATCCAGGTCAGCCGGGAGTTCCCTCCACAGTGCAGCAGTCAGGGCAGCCTGAGCTGGGGCACAGCCTGCTCTCCTGGGGTGACGAGAGGAAGACTCCAGAGAGCACTGCCCTGGACCACATGCTGCAAAGTGCTTAACTGGGTGTTACGTGAACTTCAGCCCAAAACCAAGCAAGCAGGCACACAGTTAGGAAAGTGTGGTATTTCAGTCTAATCCAGGTCCTTGAGATCAATGTTCTAGCTTTCCATCACCGAGCAAAACCCCTGGGAAGATCAGCTTGTAAAGAGAAGGTTTATCTCAGTGCGGGTTCATTTGGCCCTGGTTCTCAGGCCCTGCCGCTCTGGGACCGAGGTGGCAAAGGATGTCACAGCAGAGGAAGCTGCTAGCAAAAGATGGTGGGAAGCAGACAGAGGAGAGGTGGGGTCCCAGTGTCCTTGCCAAGGTCACACCCTAGTGACCTCACTTCCTTGCACTGGGCCCACTCCTGACGGGTCCACCCAATCCCACAGTACTGCGGGACTGGGATCAGGCTCCCTGCTTTGATGTGTGTGTGGGAGGAGGGGCAACAAGATCCCAGATGACTGTCAGAATCTCGGGTGACTCCAGTGAGGTCCAGGCAGACAGTGCCTGGTCACCTGGGAACAGTGAAGAGTCCAGGTGCTGTGGCTCACACAGCCTCATTTCGGACTGTTCCGCGAATCCTTCATTCTGTACCGGACTTTCAGGTACATTTTCCACTCCAAAAGCACGACTTCAGCTGTCAGCTTTTATATCTCCATGGCTCACACTTGTGGCTCTGTATCCCAACCACCTCCGTGCAGGATTTGATGGCACAGTAGGTGCACTTAGCTTGCACCCTCCCAGCAGGGAAGGGTGGCTCAGGGTCTGCAGCCTGGGCATGGCTGTGACAGCCTTTTGAGCTGGGACTGGACCAACGTGCTCTCTGAAGCTCAGCTGTCAAACAGGCAGGACTTGTGGGTGTTCTGAGTGGATGCCACTACAGGTTGGTCAATGAAGCCATCCAGGGCAGAAGCCAGCCCTCTCAGACATCGAGGAGTGGCAGGAACAATCACAGAGTCAGGCCTTCTACAATCTCAGTCTTGACTGTCCCTGTCCAGTCATGTGAGAGCCCAGCTGCGTGACCCTCATCCCTGGCCCATCACTGTACCCAGCAACACCCATGCACTTCTGAGGATGCCCACAGTGCGACTGGGAACCGATGAGCACCAGAGCCTCCAGAGCAGGAGTTAGACCCCAATCCCAAGATTAGGCCCCAACAAAGCTCTGGATTCATAAACAGAGCAGAAACCACCTCAGGGTGACTGGGAGAAACTGGGCCTTGAATTTAAGAAGCACTCAAAGCACTCAGTTATGTCTGGGGGGAAAAAAATCACAAAACCCAGTCAACACGTGGTGGCCCATGGGGAATCTTTTTAAGGCCATGAAGGCCCTGAGCTTTGCTCTCAGGAAGCCGCTGTGCCCAGGAAGCAGAGAGCAGGCAGAGCCTCCTCTTCCCAGATGCTCCGCTGGGTCAGTGCCGGAGAAAGCAATGTACAAGAATGGCACCCAGGGAACCCCAGAGCCAGAGAGGGTCCCTCTCCTATCCTCTGCCCGCTCGGCACAGGGCTGGCTCCATCCAGCTCCACCCTGGCCTGGACCCCAGAGGTGAGACCATTTGGGATGGTGGCTGCGCTGTGCACCAGAATAAGGAGCACCAAGCCACAGCCCTTGCCAGTGGGTTTCAGGAACCCCACTTTCTGGCCATGTGAGCCAGGCCAGAAGAATGCTAGGAATGTGGACTTCACTCAGCAGGCTTCCCATCAACCCAAACAGACTGCCCACCCCAGGGCCGGCACTTACAAACCAAGGGTCTGCTGCTGGCAGCTTTTGCAGCCTCTCAGACCCCAGGGGCTTTGTGGCTGTGGCCTGGCCCCGATGCCAGCCAGGCCCTGAATTCCTCACCTCCTCAGGCACCAGCCCGGCAGACACAGTGCCCTGGAGAACAGAACCCAGATGTAAAGATGGGTGAGACCACATCCTCACCAGCCTTCCTGGCGGGGCAGGATGGCCAGGGTTTAAAGCTAACCCTGAGACAATCCCGAGGCTGGCTGCTTTATTTATCTGGAAGGGCAAAAAAAATTCACTCACGACTACTTCTCAGCTTCTCCTCTAACCTCGGACCCCACAGAGCAGCACGCCCAGGGCTGCCAGGCAAGAGTCAAGGTCAAGAAGGGCCTGGAAGAACCAAGATCCCTACACCAGCACTTCTCTGGGCCAGTCCTGCCTCCAGAACACCAGGGCGAATACTCTCTGCTAATGTTCTCTGACATTGTGTTTCAAGGACCATGGTTTTTTCACCCCCTACCCCCAGCCCCTGACAATGGTGGGACAGCCAGTGACCTGTAACGGCAGGGCGACATGCAGCTCTCTCCTCACTGGGTGCCATTGTCGGGAAACTCCCACAATTTCTTTCCTTATGGTGACAATCACTCCTTTGTGCACACATACAAGGACAGCCAACCTGGGCCCTGTCCTGGCTGCCAGGGAGCGGACAGGCAGGACCGGCTGTGGGTCAAGTTTCTCAGCAGAACAGGGACTGGAATTCACAGGAAGTAAGTGGGTGCACGCAGGTGCCAGCTTCCCAGCCTCCTCGTGGCTAAGGACCCCCTACCTTTCCATGCTGGGGACACTGTGGTGGCACAAAATAAGAAGAGGGAGCTGCCTGCAGCGATAGTCAAGGGCCGAGGGCATCCGGAGCTACTTCTCACCCTTGTACATGTGTGGGACCTGTCACCTGCTCAGGGCTGGCAGGGTGCTGCCAGGATGTGGGGCACCGCACCACATGATGGCATTGCAATGGTGTCATCTACTGTGGAGAAGATGTTGCTTCCCAATGTCAGAACAGGGTTCCTAGGATGGCCAGGAGAGGAGGGAGGCGCTGTGACACAGAAGGCAGCGTGAGCGAGATGCAGAGAGCGACTGCTCACAGATGCATGGGATGGTGGCGGGCACTGCACATGGGACCCAGGTCCCCAGGTTGGCCCTGCTGCTGGGCATAGGGGCAAAATGGCCTTCGTGTAGCCCTCCCTGACTGCCTTGCTGGGAGGAGCCTTCACAGCATCGGGCAGCAGCCCTGGCAGCCCGCATCAGTGCTAGATCCCGTGACCCCTTCAGCAGGACCAAGGTCCACTCTCAGCCCACACACAGCTTGGGACAGCTCTGAGGAGTCGTCCTAGGCCAGAGCTGCTATGGGATTGGAGAAAGGCTTCGGGGTGGGGGCTGCAGTGCCACAGCCAGTGCCCTAGGTGGTCACCTGCTTCTGCTGTCTCCCAGCAATTCCCTAACCTCTCCCGCAGCCTGGCCCCTGTCAGTCAGCTCTGCGACAGCAGCTTATTTGGCCTACTTCCCCTATCTCCTGCCACCTGGCAACGTTAGGGCAAAACTCAGGCCTGGGGCAGCGGTAAGGTCCCCTCTTCAGACTCTGGGAAGAGTCTCATGTTCCCCAAGCCCACAGGGCTCCAGAGCTGACATCTTGAGAGCAGACTTGACCAACGATAGCAAGACATAGCAGGATGGAAGGTGACCATCAGGAGACCCCAGGAGCCACTAGCCCCCAGGCTGCCTTCCAGACAGGAGCAAAGAGCTGCTCGGGGATGTCATGGGCACCTAGGACTCGGCAGGCTGGGGAAGACTTGGGGGCTTCCTTCTGGATGCCTTCTTGTCCCCGAGACCCTCGTCTGCTCAGACCCCCATCTGTGAGGCATCTGAAGGCCCCCCAGGAAGGTGAGAGCTGCTCCCTTGGGATGCTAGGCAGCTGCTGAGTTTTCATGACAGCCTCTCCCCTAGGGCTGTGACTCATACCCAACCAAGAAGTCATTCAGGATTCCTGGAAAGGGATGCAGAGAACTCATCCATCAGAACCCCAACACAGCCCAGTAGGAAAAGTTCCCAGGGGATGGAGACCAGCGTCCTAATCATAAAGGACTCGAGACAGCACAGGTGCAGGAGATGCAGGGTTGTGGTCAATGCACCCCAGAAAAGGGCAGCAACAACGTGAGAAGACACATCCACACGTGTGATGCAAGATTTCCATGCCAGAGACACCTCAGGGAGGGACACCTGGCCCCATGACTGTGCCTAGGGAGGCCAGGGCACTGCCAGGGCTCATGCTGCCTCTGTCTGTGAAATGCCTGCAGCCCCAGGGCTCCAGTCTATGAAGCAATGGACAGCAGTCATGGGGGTCAGAGTCCCCAGGAGAGTGACCCCACAAGACTGTAACCCGCAGTGGTCAGCTGTCCCGGCCCTAGGCTCCTCTGTGACCCACCTGCTTCCATGGCAAGGCACGAAGTCGGCACCACAAGTGCCACCAGCTCCCAAATCCAAAGAGTTGCCAGGCTGCTATCTGTGAGACATCCACACTCCTACTACAGCTTCGTTTACCACGCTGTGTGCGACGCTGCTTTAGGTGCTGCTCAGCACTTCTGGACAAGGGCCAAAGGGCCATTCACATAACCATGCTCTCTAAGGGAAGATCTTATGGCCCCACAGTCCTACCATGGATGTCACCCTTAGGTCTCAGGTAGGGACTGGAAAGGATGTGACGCAGCTGGCTGGACGGGGCCCTGTGATGGTTCTTGTTCCATTGCTCTTGGAAGTCCAAGATCACTGGACAGGGACCAGCTCTCCTAAGATGAGAGGGCACAATGAGAAACTGTCATACCCCAGTGACCGCATCAGTTCCCATGGCCCCAAAAGCCAGCCTTAAGATTTAGAGGGAGGACCAAGCTAGCACACAGTCTAAGATGCCTAATTCTCCGCTTGCTTGTTTGTGTCAGTGCTGTGATTAGCCAGACTTTGGGGAGACTCTCAACAAACTGCTTTGCTAAGAAGGCTATGGGAGTCTAAAAGCACCACTGTCTTCTGCCATAGCCCCACAAAAGAGGCATTTACGTCCCTTGTGTGCCTTTCTTAGTCACTGTCTCAACAACAGCTTTTATAGTCTCAACAGATGCAAAACTGCACAGCTGGTCCTACCTGAACCTTGAGGACTGGAACGCTGGATGGATAGTGACAGGTGGCCAGGGTCCTCACTCCTGCATTCAGACACCGGAAAACTACATTCACAAAACAGAGAACAACTCCCAAATCCTCATTTCACAACAGTCACCATCAAACCATCAGCCAGGACCTCCACTTCCCAAGTTATGGGCTGAGCTATGTCTCCTCAAGATTCCTCTGGTGGTGCCTTAAGTCTCAGCAGCCTGGAATGAATGGAATCTTCTTAGGGGACAGAATCTTGAAGGATCAGGGTGAAGTGAGAAAAGAGCACAAATCCAGTGTGACTCAGTGACTTGGTAACAAAGGGAAATTGAGTGACAGACAGGAGAATGTATGAACATGAAGATAGTGATGGGTGATGCCAGAAAACCAGGGACTGCTGGCGTGTACCAGGAGCTGCAGATTCTCTCTCACAGCCCTCAGGAGAGACCAACATGCTTGCACCTTGATCTTGGACTTCACAAATTCACAAAAAGAGCAACTCTCAAATCCTCATTACACAACAGTCACCATCAAAACACTCAGCCAGGACCCCCACTTCTCCTCCATCAAGATGCTCACTCAGGAGCTCCTTCAGACTGCTAAGAAAGGAAATTTCTGTAGTTTGAGCTACCCAGAGGTTTGTGGTTCTCTGTTCAGAGAGTCCTATGATGCAAATACATCATATCTTTCATTCCTGTCTACAAAATAGGAAAGGAATTCATGTGGGCCTGCCAATTTTCAAGACCACTGAGGGAAAGTGCTCTGCAAACGGCTCTTTGGGTAGGACCTGGGCAGCTTCCCAACCTCAGCCAATACCCCCTCCATGTGGCCATGGCCTGATCCACAGAGATCCTGGAGCATAGATGAAACACCTATACCATAGCCTTGGGCTGGAAAGCCTTATCTGGAAAGCTCACTGGCCTACTCCTTAAATTAGTGGACATGGATGGATCCATCAAAGAGGTTGCTTCACCTGCATCTGCTGACATCTAGACTGGAACGTCTCTGTGGCAGGAATAGAGTTGCTTTCCTCCCCACCCCTCCCATCCACAAATGCTGGAGGAACAGAACTCAAGGAAGTCTTGTCCTGTAACCAAGGCAGGCTGTGCTCTGTGGGCCAGATCCAACCTGACTGCCTGTCTTTGTCTGGTCTGTGAACAAAGAATGTTTGTATATTTTTAAGTAGCAAGAGAGAGACAGGACAGGAATAAAAACATTAATTCATGACATGAGACCTCAATGAAGGTCAGATTGCAGTCCATAAGTTTATTCCATGAGCAGCACCCATTTGCTTCCATCTTCTCTAAGCCACTTCTGTGCCAAAGCCAGAATTGCTTTACGGAGCTAATGGCCCAAAGCTGGAAATATTTGCTCCCTTGCCATCTACAGACAGGTCTGTGGGCACCATTCTGTACCAGTCCCACTTACGCGACAGCCCTGGCACCAGGTGGCTGCAGGTTCAACCCTCTCACCAGCACAGAAGGCTGGCCAAGCATGGTGGTCAAAGGAGCCCAAACAGAAAGAGAGGAAGACTGTAAACCATGGAGGGTGAGGGCAGAGGACAAGGCAAGAATAGTGCCGACATCAGCTTCCAAGATTTTATGTAGAGTCAATTCTGACCTCCAAAGCAGGGAGGTGTTCTGGTCTCTGGGCAGCAGAGGCTCCTGGCACCTTGCCTAATGTAGGTCAGCTGGACAGGGTCACTGGCAGGTGAGGTCTGAGACTGGACTTGGCTTCTGCAGCCTGGCAATGGACTTAACCCCAAGCTTTCCATTGTTTGTAGGCAAAGACTCTTTCACAACACTGAGAAAATAACTGGTAAACTGGGCACAGCCTTTACATTTAATAGTATTAACATCAACACTGTCAGAACTGACACTGAAAAGGTATTTATGCAAGTGATGGAAGAGAAAGTGAAGGAAATCTCCACTGCAGTGCACAGTTAAATTTCCCTTAGATGGAACACAGAGCTTACCTTCCCTATACTCATATACATCTTACAGAGCACAGGGTAAGGGATATGACCTGGTTCAGAGTTCTGGGCTCCACCAGTGAGTGGGCTGAAGGTTTTGACCTACTGTTTGGATAATCACCACCTAAACGTTAGTGAAGACACGCTCCCCGTGGAGCTGTGTGTTTTGATTCTGACGCTGAACCTTCTCCTGGGAATCAGTGAGCAGACTCCACCGACCCAGGACCTACACGGAGGAGCAAGCTGCCTCCGGAATGGGGTCTTGAGAGCATCAATAATTCACATTTCAGACACCCTGCCTGCGTTAGCTAAGGTCTCCAGGCCTTGCTTTCTGTGACTGCAGAACAGGGTTCTCTGTGAAAATATATCCAGGGTGGGTTTTCCTTCTTTTCCCTTCTCTATTCTGCCATGATCCACATAGAGGGCAGGGACGCCCTCTTTTTCTTCTTTGAAACATCAAATACCAGATACTTGGTAACTAATACCCAGCAAAATCCTAAGGAAATGCTTGTGAAATCGAGGTTAGGAATTGAATTGAGTAAGCCAGTGCTTCTCAAATGCTAGCATGGACCAAGTCACCTGGCCAATTGACTGCACGGGCTCCTGGGCCTTCCTGTGAGTCCCCAAGGACACGCATTTCTAACATATCCACAGGGGACACTAGGCACTTCTGGGGGGTAATGCACGGAAGTGCTCTCAGATAGTGTCTTTCCATCTGGCCCCTCTGTTGTTCCCTCAACACACCTGTGAGGTGGGAAGAGGCAGGTGTCACCTGGCTCCCTTAGCAGAGAGGAACCGACACTGCAACGGCTTTGCCCAGATCACCACCCAGTGTCCCGCAAAGCCAGCATCTGAGACCTTGGTAAGGGGAGGAACGGACCACAGAGGCAACAGCCCCGAGACAAAGCTGGGCTGGGGCCCAGGCTGCATTTCCTGCCTTCTTTCCCTCTCCACTGGTGGACTTCAAAACCCCCAAGTCCAGAAGTTGAAATATCCTGCCTGGAGCAGATGAAGGAAGCTTATGGCCTCGAGTCTTGGAAGAGTTTCCGCCTCCAGCCAATGCTGAGAAGGCCGAAAACAATTCAGAAAAGTCGGATTCAAATCCGGGCTCTGCCTAGGCTGGGAGATGGGGGAGTTGTGGGATCTCCTAGGTGGCTGATGAGGTGATGCCCATAACGCCCGGTCCCTCAGCTCACTGTTGCCCATCAAGCATTGCCCCCTCCTCCCAGAACCACACACAGTCACCCCCCACCCCACCCCCAGAGCATGGAGAGCTGTGTCTTCCCTCCTGTCAGTCAGATTTTCACCTTAGCAACAGGGAAAGAGGCAAGAGAAGGAAAATGTGGCTGGGGATACCCAGGGCAGCTCTCCAGTGTTGTCCAAATTCCTTCTTGCCTGACTCACTGGGATTAAGAGTCCCCTTCTCTCTTCAGCTTTGCAAGGAGGCAGGAGGTCTCTTCTTACAGCTGGACTATGGGGACATTCACTGTTTAGAAAGCCTAGCCAGGGGCACACCTGGAACCCCAGCACTCCTGCAAAGCTGAGGCAGGATGTCTGCCAAGTTTGAGCCCAGCTTGGGCAACTTAGTGAGACCCTGTCTCAACATAAAAAATAAAAAGGGCTGAGGTGTATGTAGCTCAGTGGAAAGGACCTAGGATCAATCCTCAGCATTACACAAACACAAAAAGAGTGGAAATTACTTGGTAAGAGCATCAAATGACTTGTAATTCATCAATCAGAGGACACATCACAGTCTACCCCCTTCGGATCGCAGATGCTCACATTAGACGTGGACACTGAATCAGAAGAGAATCTCTGGCCAGAAACACATGGTGAAGCCCAAAGCCTGAACAGTTATTCTGAATTTTATTTTAAAATATCCCCTGGCCCAAGCTCAGCTGGCCAAAGAACACAGGGGACTGCATGATGTTCTGGATTCTGTCCGGCTGAGGCAGCACAGAGCAGGGTCCTGGTCAGTCCCACCAGCCCAGGGGCTTTAGGGATATGGGGACACATGGGTTCTGTCTTGTCCCTTGCCCCAGCAGAGCCCCAGAGCCTCCCTGATCAGCCTCTCCGCTCACGAGCCCTCTGGGTCTCTGTTTTGACCTGAGATGAGACGTGAAAGGTCAGTGAGGCTGTAAACCTGGTTTTCCTCTCACAGCCGGACTCACACGGCTTCACGGGACTTGAGGTTACAGAATGTCACTGACAGCTGGGCAGCAACACACGTGCCCCTCCAGCCCTCTTCCTGAGAAAGGTGTGAGCGCCACACGCCACAAAGGACTTAGTTGATGGAGCAGATGGGGAGACAAGATGCACAGAATCAGGTGAAAAACTCCTGCAGGGGTCACAGAGAAGGGGCCGTCCAGGGCTGGACCCGCCAGGGCAGGGAGGGTACCAAGTGGGCAACAGCAGAAGTAGGGACTGTCACCTTGCTGACCCGCTAGTGCTCCCAGTCCAGCTCTCTGGGGCTGACAGAGGACCTGGGATGTGTTGCTGAGGACCCTGCCGTCCTGGGGTCCACACTCCAGCCCCCAATGCCCTAAGGTGCAGTCTCAAGGGACCCCACGGCTCCTGGTGACCCATTACTCACCAGTGTACCCTGATTACTTTTCCTGTTTCCTTGGTTCCCTCTCCGAGTCCCTCCTCCCACCTGCTGCCATCAGCTGCCTCCCCCAAAACATTAGCACCCATGTCCCTGGACCAGGCTCCGCTTTCAGGGGTCACAAAATGGAACAGAAGGTACATGCAAAGCAGGGGAGTGGTTCCATTAACAGAATATATTTATACCCAGCTAAATCTGGGAAAACAAAACAAAGAAACCCACAAAGGGTATTTATACCCAGTGGGCATTTTTATATCACTGTGGATCACTTCCGGGGTGAGGGAGTTCACTGTTCCCAGGGGACTTGGGGATCTGGGCTGGGCCTTGGTCCTCATGTGGGGGCTAGGGTCCCAGTCCCACATTAGCAGTGAGCCCAGCTGGCACCGTCACCCACTCCAGGCCACATGGCCACTGGAGAGCACCATGTCACTGCCACTCGGACCTTGCCACCTCCCCTCCCCTCCAATCTGCGCTGCGCTCCTGTTGCCCCACGGCATTGCCATGGATGGGGCTCACAGCACAGCCTTGTCCTTTGCAGTCCTGCAGGGCCAGGTCCCTCCATGCAGTGAGGGGAGAATCCCTTACCCTGCCCTTCTCAGTCTCCAGGGGTTGCCAAGGTCTTGGCTCACAGCCTTCCCCCCAGCCTCAAGCTGACCGCTCTAACCCACTCCTGCCACTCCTCAGCCTCCTGCTCTGTGGTCCGATCTCTTTACTTTACTCTGAGGAACTCTTGTGGTTCCACTGAGGACCGATCTAGGTGACCCAGAGTGGGCAGGTTTGAGTCATGCACGGCTGCCTGGTTTCCAGAGTGGCGATGCTAAGAGGTGGTAGGACCTTTAACCGGGACCAGGTGGAAGGTTGTCAAGTTACAGATGCACTAGCCTTGAAAGGAGTTAATGCATTCTCACCAGAGTAAATAATAACAAGAGCAAGACTGGTCCTCAAATCTCTAGACAACCTCCCCAAACTCCTGCCACAATGTCACCCATTGCCCTGTGATGCAGCCAGAGGCCCTCCCCACTCTGTGGAACTGTGTGTCCAATAAACCTCTTTTAAAGACACCAGGTAATCTCTCTATCATGATCCTTCAGCCATGGCATCTGTGCTGTACCCTCTGCTGTGTAGGGTGAAAAGCACAGGCACTAGGATGCAGCCACTCTCCAGGGGAAGATCGTACCGCTGACGACACACACCACTGAAAACTGTCCCATCCCCACACCCAGCTTCACCTGCCACGTTTCACATTCTTGATCTATCATTGTTTGTTCCCTTTCTCTCCAGTGGAAGAGTGCCCGTGAAGGAAAGAGTTTTGTGCCATTTGCCTGAGCACCTGGCACCGGCTGGAGCTTGGCAGGCACTCAGTGAATCCGTGCTAACAGATGACTTCTAGGGTATCCGTGATGTACACAGGTGGATACAAATAAGAGGACGCAAACTTGAGTCCTCAAACCCCAGCTGCATGGGCAGAAGAAGCCCCGGAAGGGGTTGTAGATTCCTCCCAAGGAGCCAGCACCATTTCAGTGAGCTCTGTGTTTCCAGGGCAGGAATCGACCTGCCCCAGCCCCTAGGCCTGTACCTGATACACAGATGCCCTGTGCTGAGAGCTCCTGTTTACTGACAGAAGAGAAAGCTCCCTGGGGACTGGGCCCTGGGGACCTCCATCCAGTTCAGTTTTGGATCAACTGGTCAACTAACTACCTCCCAGCTGGTCTCTGCTGGATCTTTCCACCAATACAGAGGTCCCATTCCCCAGACTCAGGGCAGTGAACCCTGGGGCACGGACACAAAGCACCCTGCTCTTTCCTGCCACCCCCATCTCTTGGGATCAGTCTCCTTGCCCATGTGGAAGGTCTCCCCACTTTGGCTTCCTTAGCACCCCCTGCCACCTCCCTTCGCTCCGGCCACCCTTACACTATGTGCTGGTCTTCAGGAAGTGGGAGCCACCAGTCACCTCAGCGTCAAAGCAGACAGACCCAGTGGCCCCTCATTTGTCCACCCAGGGCCATCAGTCAACAAGAATGGGCCACGCCCCTCCACGCCTGGGCAAGACTCATCACTGACACCAAAGTCTGTGAAGTGTGGTCCAGGAGGCTATGGTCTCCTGATAAAACCAAGGAGACCCAGTCCAGCTTGAACTTAGGGTATGTGGTAACTTTTTAGTATAATGTCCCAAATATACCCACTAAACCTGGCACTCAAGAAATCTCACAGGAAGTGACAGGAGGTGTCTCCTCCTCCTCCAAGGGGAGGCAGCAGGGCACCAGCAGCTGGACTCACAAGGCCTACTCCTCTGCACCTCCCATTAAAGAATTGCTTTCTAAAATCCATAAATAAAAAGAAAAGTTCCTTCTAACAATCAGAAGAGACTGTTTCAATATTTTTCCATTCCGAAATCACTGTAAGAGGACTCAGAAGCAGCGAGGGTCACTGCAAAGATTGCCATGGACGCGGCTCACCTCCTCCTGAGAATCATGACTTCACCTCACATTCCAGCACAGCCCACTATAGATTATTACCAAAGAACCCTTGTGCAAACAAACACCAGCCCTCTGCAGCTCAATGGCAGGAAATGTAGCAGCTTTTTCTAATTTTAACTTCCTCCAGGAATGCATGGGTTCTGAACACTCCCACACCCACATTCCTGGGCCCTACTGCCGCCACCTCCCGAGCACAGAGCCAGCCCAACTGCCAGGCTGCAGGTCCCACGGGTCAGGAGAGGGCTCCCAGACGGGGGTGAGCCACAGGCTGTGCCTCTGAAGGCTGGGTCAGGTCCCTCGATGACAGACAGAAGCCGCGTCTCACACAGGCTCAGTGGGCACCAAGGCTACCATAGGGACGGTGGTAAAGAGAACTCTGCATGTCCCTGCCCCAGGAAGCACTGATTCAGAATGTCCCGCCTGACTTTAAAGGCTGCGAGTCAAGGGACAAATAGGCAGGCGCTGTCAAGACTAACGCTTATTTCCCAGAAAGTTCAAAGGACTCCTGCACTTCAATAGATCAAAACCATGGAAAGGATCTTCCTATCAGCAGAACCCAGAAGAGCCAATAAACATAGGCTCATGGGAAACAGGAAAACCTAAAATGTAAACAAATCAGACACTATCTCCAGTATCTCATGTCTCCAGTGGAAAAGGTGGTCAAGGTGCAGCGTGTGGGTCGTGGAGGAGCTTGGCCCGGGGGCCATTTTCCACCAAGCGTGCACACGCAGGGCTGGCCCCCGGCAGCAGGCGAGAGTATTGACAGTGCAGGGGAGTGAGCAGCTGCTGGCCCTCAGGAGGGAAAGAACAGGCACCCGAGGGTGCTGCACACAATGGAACCGCGTGAAAGGGGACCAGCTGATGCCAGCTATGCACATCACCATGGACCAACCTCAAGAACACAACGTCCAGCCAACAGGAACTTGCGTGAGGCTACATGCTAGGTACCCAGTGCTGTGCAGCAGCAAAGGACAAACAACAAAAGCCCAGTCTTTCTCTCAAATCCATGCGTGGCTTGGTTGGGCAGGGACTCATCCTCTCTTCAGTCCACCTGGGTGCTGGTTGCAGGCACCGGGCTGACGGCCAAGGGCATCAGCTGTGTGCTGGCTGCCAGTGCACCGCCACCTTCATCCCTAGCCACTGGAGCTTCCCACATGCAGCTGTGTCACCAGAAACAGCAAAGTAGCGATATCAGGTAACCGAACCAACAGGGACACCACCACTTGGATGAACTCTCCTCATTAGAAGAAGGCTGCCAGGCCAGCCCGGGTCTAGTGTGGGGTGAGCCGGTACCCGCAAAAAAAATGTTAAAAACACAAAAACCAAACAGTACTGCGTGAGATGGAACCCAATGTGCTAGCATAAAAATTGAGCAAGGAAACAACTATCACAACACTCAGGGGCAGGAGTACCTTAAATGCTGGGAGGGAGGGCAGGGAGGAGATGGGGCTAGACAGGATGGGGAGGCATCTGGGGGCGTCCAAGGTAAGGCTGAAGCTTCATTTCCCAGCCTGGCCTATGGCTACACAAGTCTGTGCAAGTCTGTCTCCAATGTTTCTGTGATACTTTAATTATCCCAAATATTTTCATGTATTATCTGTAGCTACCCGAAGTGTAGACCCTAAGGCTGGACCTCTGCGTTCCCCCTGCACTCGGTGGGGCCCTAGAAAGCTTGGCCGGTGCCTGCTGACATCCTCACTTCCTGCTGGCCAAGGAATAAGCTAGCCAAGGCCCAGAGGCAAAGTCGCCACCAGAAATCCGGTTCTCCCCCATCTGGCCAAATCAAGCCTAGAACACTGCAGCTCTCCTACAAGTGAGGCCAATGCATCTGCCGAGGCTCAGAGCTTGCCCGGCTTCATGGCCTTGAGTAACAAACGCAGCGCACAGCCTCTCTTCGCTGGGCCAGGGCTCTATGGTCTGGGTGGTGGGGGACGGTCTGCACCTCCCTAGGCAACTGAAAACAACCACCACGATTGCCAGAAGCTGGGAGCCACCCAGAACCACATCCTGTTTGGCCAAACACTGATTCAATCATGCCAATGTCGCCTCACACACAAAAGACCTTTGGAAGGGAGAGGGCTGACTCCTGCGGTATGGAAAGGGTCTGGCCAGCGTCTGGTCCCCGAAGCGGTAAGCACAGACCGTGACTAGGTCGTGCACTGCTGCCTGCCCTCCACACCCAGCACCCCCAGGATCCTTGCTGAATGAATGAATGAATGAGGTGGTGAAGCCCTTCTCTAGACAGGGCTTCACGGAGACATCCACAGCTCTTCTGAGTGAAATGGCACTGCTACAGGACCACTGGGGTCACAGTCATCATGACTCAGGCCCTGGGTCCCGGGAAGGGCCCAAGCGCAAGCTTCATGTGTTCCCACAGCCACGTTCTGTAGAGCTTTGGTAAAGACAGGCTGCGTCTCCAGAGACACCGAAGTGTGCAAGAAATCCAGGAGGGGAATGTGCTCGGTAACCAGATGGGCAGCGCGCGGTTCGTACTGGAAATGTGCGCCTCCTGGGCACTGAGAGCTACAAGCTCTGGGAGGAGCAGAGCGTGAGAGGAGGGGCAGCTCTGGGGAAGCCCGGCCTGGGGAAGAGCTGGTGGGTGCTCCAGGCTTGGTGGGGACAGCGGGATGCCTGTCCACATGTGGGGCATATCACACCAGGTCCAGCCTCTGAAAGAAGGGTGGTACAGAAGTGAAGATGCTGGGGGTCACTGACAGCTCCAAGTGTGTTCCTGAAAGCCCCCGGTGCTGAGCTGCAGCCTGACAGCTCGCCGGGAGTCCATATTCCCTGGGGTATATTTTGTGGTATGAGGGTCAAGCCCAGGCCTTCACAGTGAGCTATATCCCTGGCCTCTTTGTTTTTTGGGGAACTCAGTCTGTGTTGCTATAATGCCAAGCGACACCTGATCTTGTGATCCTCTTGTCTAGGCCTCCCAGAGTGCTGGCTGTCCATCGCTTATGGTTTTGTCTTTTCACAGCTCCCCTGGCTCTGCCCTCCCCAGGCAGGCCCAGTGTATCACTTTCAGGTACAGGGGAAGGCCTCTCAAATGCCCATCTACATGACCACAGGGTCCTTGCAGCCCCAAGCCAAGGGACCAGCCATCCTGCCAGGTCCAAATGTGCCACCGGTCCTCACCTAATACAAGTGTCCCTGTGAGCTAGCAGCTGGACCTGCCACCTGTCCGGGCTGAGCTCGGCCACTTATAGAGCCCACACCAGCCACAGACAGTCGGCTCTCCATCCACTTCAACTCACAAAGGGCAAAAAACAACAATGTCCACCTCCCAGAGCTGCCAGGGATGCCAAGCACCTTCGAGGTCCTGAGAACTGCATCATGTCCACAGTCGGTACCACAAAAATGCCCACAGCTGTCCCCTAGCGCTATCATCAGGAAGCCAATTAGACACACAGCACCCAGATCTTTCTAGGAGATTCTTGTGCACAAAACCAGAATCCAAGAGACACAGAGGTGCTGTGACCCAAGTGCATACCTCTGCCCCAGTGGGCCATGCAAGAGAGCCTTCCTCCCTAAGGAGACTGGAGGCTCACGTGCAAGGTCATGCACATACACATTTGTGTGTGGGTGTGTGTGTCTATGTGCTGCACATACTTAAAGACTCTCCTGGTGCTGGACTTGCTCTGCACAGGGATGGAGCACACCTAAAGAACACTGACATGATTTACACAATGCAGTACCATCTGGTCTTCCACGTCTGCCTCCAAGGTGTTAACGGGATAAGTGTGGGCCACCTGGTTCCAAGGCCTGGCTCCCTGGGCTCTGGACTTCAGAGCAGCAAATCAGGGCTCCACTGTACTTGGCGCCTCACACCCTTCCAGAGCTCCATGCTGAGAGGTAATCCATGTCCATACTCAGAGAGTGGCTCAGCTCCCAGCCTCAGGCTGGGAGAACAAAGACCTCGCTAATGGGCAGAGACAGCCAAGGCCTGACCTGGAGTGCACTAGGCTGGCCAGTGTGCTGTCCACCAACCAGCGGGACTTCCCTGCTGTGCTGTCTCCTGTCCTTAGGTCCCATCCACCGGGACCCTAGAACGTTGTTGGGGAGGACTGGCCGTGAAGTTCAGAAGATATCGCTGGAGGGGGTCGGGAGGGATTGCTTTCCTTAAGGTCTAAGTCAGACAGACAGGAAGCGCAGGTCCCAGAGGTAAGCGACACCTTCGGCCTTCCACATGCCTCAAGCAGGCGCAAGCATCTGAGTGACCGAATACGTGGATGGAGTGACAGATGACGCAGCAACTTTCAGGGAGGCTTGGACACTGTCTCCCCTGCCCAGGTGCCTGTTCCCCGATCCTGGCCAGGTGGGTGTCCTGGGGTGGTCTCAGCCTCTCACAGCAGTCACTCTTCATGCTGGACAGGTCTGTGGGCATCCTGTGCTGGAACTGCACGATGGATGCTGGGATCCACGTCCCTAGGAGACACAGTCACTCTCCATCACAACATCCCAAGCACAAGTGCAGGTGCAGTCACAGTCCCTTGGGCTCCCTTCAGCCAGCCCTCCCTTCCCAGTTCCAGGACCCCTACGAAGGCAGCAGCTCCCCCAACCCAGCTCAGCCAGCTCCCCGGGCAGCCCTGAGGCGTACGCAGAGTGTAGGCTATGCAGCCTCTAGCTGGAGTGTTCTACGATGATCCCTGTGACAGACTGCCACATGTCACACACAGGCAGCACAAAAGTAAGGCACTTCCAGCTCTCAAAGGACAGCCAGGCCACACTGGGCACCAGGGGAGAAGCTCATGAACCGTCTGCTCCAGTGCCTGTGTTCTTGCATCTGTCATCCTGAAGTGTGAGTCCCCTCAGGTCAGGTGCTGCAACCAGGAGAGGTGGCCAGTCTCTCCTGGGCAGCCTGACCTCCAGACAGAGTGCTGCTGCCAGAGACAGAAGACTGGACGGGAGATGTGGCGAGGCACAAGAGGCCAGTGAGCCTGTGACAAATCAATGAGAGGCCACAGACAGTGACGCCCAGCTCATCCCCAGGATGGCTGCACGGCTGGGTAGCATCTGGGTGACCTGGGAACATGGTCCTTATGCTGACCAAAGTGAACTGCAAACTGAGATGATAATCTCCACATGATGTGTCCTACAGTAATGGCATTTTAGGTGCTCAGAGGACTTCCGCCTCGATTCTCTGTCTTTCACTGCTCACCCCTGGCCATTCCTTGAGTTACAGGGCTTGGGTTCTGACTCCCACATTGCACAGGGATGTGTGTGTTTGGTGTGTACCGCTTAGGATGACACAAGTGATGCCGAGAGCAAAGGTGGCCCGGAGGCGACTTGCCCCCCACCAACCCCGCTTCAGTGGAAGGGCTGTTCTCACTTGCCCTGGAGAAATGAGCTCCCGTGAACACACACTGGCAGAAGTCACAGGACAGCTAGCACAAGTCACCTGAGCTTCTGTTCTTTAACAGGAGTTGTTCTTACACCTACGGAGAAAAAGGGCCAGCTGGGTATGCTGGTGCCCACCTATACTCCCAACACCCCAAAGGCTGAGGCAGGAGCACAGCCTGGGTGACAAATCTTACAGGAAATCTCAGTTAGTAAAAAGAGGCGGTCAAGAAGCACCAGCACAACAGTAATCACCAGAGAAAAGCAAAACCACTGTGATAACTAAGCTCCTCATACAACTAGGGTGGTCAAAAAACAAACAGAGGGTCCACACTTGGCCAGGAAGATGGAGAAAAACTGGAATTCTTACTGTTGTGGGAAACGTGGAAGTGGAGATGACTATGGAGAAGAAGAGGGTCAGGGTGCCCCAAAAAACTGCAAATGGATGTAACCATAGGATCCGCGGTCCTGCTCCTACGTGTCCACCCACCTGGAGGAACTGAGGGCAGAGTGTAGCGTCCTGGGCTCTAGGGAGCCCTGTCCAGACAGCCAGGGGCAGGGTGGACATCCATAGACTTGGTCTCCACACTTAAGGGAATTCCACTCCACCCTAAAACCAATCACGCACCCAGCACTTCTGTGCTCTGGGCCAGTGGCTCCCTGAGCCAGTGGTTACCAAGGCTGTGATGTCCCCATAGGGTGGGGAGTGGGATGCTGGTTGCCAGGGCTCAGGAGAGGGGCAAAGCTTCAGAGCTGCGAGGTGAAAAGGTTCTATTCTCACCGGAGTGGAAATGGACTTGACATTGCTAAAATGAAACTCTTGAGATGGTAAAACACCTTTAATGAAAGTAAAAAATAAATAAAAGTAAAAGATAAACAAGGAGGCCCTAAAACAGGGGCGCTTTAAAAAACAAAACCAAACAAACCCCAGTTTCTAAAGCCATGAGTCCAGCAACACCCTCTGTAGCCGGGTTGAGCTCCTTTCCATGTGGACCAAGGACCCACAAGATGATCGAAAGCAGTTTTTAAAACTCAGCTTCTCTCCAGTTGATTTTAGCAAGCAAAAGGGACCCGGAGCTAATGAAGAGGACAAAAAGGTAGCAGCAGCAGACCTACTGCTTGGGGAACGCTGCACAGACGGGAGGCTCTGAGCCTTTAAGCCACCAGTGGGTCACACTAGCTTGACTGTGCCCAGATCCTGGACCACCACCAGGTCAGAGATGACACTGGGGCTGGAGCTGCCGCTGCAGCTGTGGCACTGGTGTTTCCGATCTTAGCTGGGCAGAGTCACAGAGGATGCTTTCAAAATTCAGGCCAGCAGAGCCCCAGCTCCAGGCCATGTGACCGTCCAGGGGCAGCACCTGAGCAATCCCACCAAGCACCCCAGGTGACTCCGACTTTTGGACACAAAGAAGATCTCCCTTCCCCACTGCCTTAAATGCAGACACAAAGTCAGGACACCACTGGGGACGTGGTTAGCATCCTTGTCTACAAGAGCCGTATATGACCAGAGCTGCTGGACCCCAGGCAGAGGTGTGTCAGGACAGAAGCAAGCGCAGCCAGTTGGCTGTAGGAGTGTGCCCACCACCTGGCCAAAGGGCTAGGGGCAGGAGAAAGCCTAAGGCACAAGGTGCCTCACAGAGGGGACCCAGGTGCCATTCCAGGACAGCCCAAGACACCAGGTACTGGAAAGTCTGCTTGCTCTGTGACACCAGGAAGCCCGAGCTGTGCCCCTCATCCTCTGTGTGTGTCTGCTGAGTGAATCGATGAACCTACGAGCAGGAAGAAGTGGGGAGGGTCCCAAGCCACACAACTCACAGCGCTGTGATCCACACAGGACCACTGCAGGGCACCAAGTCCCACTGAACCCACTAGCACACAGGATAACATGCAACCTGCATGCGTTCAGAGCAGGAGGGCTCTTGGCACAGCCCAAAGCCAGCTATGCATCAAGCATTCCACACGTAAAATCAATACGACACAAAATATGGGAAAAAGTTAAAAGTCAGATCTCCTAAGCAATGAGAATCACCTAACAAGATCAGCAGATTCAACAATAGGAGGGGTAAGTGTGAAATCCTGCTGACATCAAGCAAAGACCGCACACATGAGGAGCCCTGCAGTCACCTGACTTCCAAATCCTAAGGAACAAAGCTCTCAGTAGAAGGCAGAGAACCAATGTGTGCAAGGATCAAGCACTCTAAAGCCAGCGTGGTGAGATCTCACCAAATACCATATGGAGACCCCAGAGAAAAGGCTGTGACTCAGGGCCCAGAACTGATGGATACTGCGCTCAAGAAATGAACCAAAAAACAGCACCCTGAAAAGAAGATGCCAAAGGGGCCAGAAGAAGTAAAATTTGGGACTGAAAACATTACCCACGCAAGAGGATTCCACATCAGTGCAACTGCAAAACAACAGAACCGCCCCATCATCACATTTGCAGAAAACCAGAACACAGGAGGAAAATGTTTAGTACTGATCCAGAGAAAATGACAAGCCACAACCACACAGGGACCCGTCCCTTAAAACTGGGACAGCCGGGCAGACAAAAGAAGAACACCTGGCTGCAACACGAAACAGCACAGTGGATGCCTCAATCCAGCCAACCCACGACAGGCCCCATGTCCCAGGGGAAACCCAGCTGCTCTGCCGGTATCCGCGGGATAATCAAAGAAAATCTCAATAAACTCCCGGAAGGAGAAAACTGCACAGCACTGCACCTGGCCCCAGTGCAATAATGCTTGAAGATAAGGAGAAAATAAGAGAAGGAAAGGAAAGTCCCTAGTGTTAAAGAGGACATTAGAAGAAAAAAAAAAAAACCCTAGAATTTCCTTAGAAGGTCCAACAAGAAAAACATCTCAAGGTCCATCTAGCCCCGGGGAGGAAGGGAACCAGGGTGACCCCACTTCAGGGTCTACTGAGGATGCTACTGACCACAGGTCTGCTCTGAGTACAATTCACAGTCAGAAGAGGGAAGCCCCAGGGCACTCCACAGTCCTTGCCGTTATCACGTAGCCACCTGGATTGGAGTGTTCAGTGGACCAGCACTGGGACAGTCCCATGCCTCATTCTACTTGCTGCGGGACCCTCAGGGGCCAGAGCTGGGAAGGACCGGGCTTCTGACAGGTGCACAAAGCCCTGCAGGACACAACCTGGACTTACATCCTGGCACCTCCTGGCTTTCTGGCTCACCCATGTCCCCTGACCTTCAGTGCCTTAATTTCCCATCTATGACACAGAGATGGCAAAAGTCCCCATAATCCACCCATGTGTCACAAAAATGAAGCATTTCTGAGCACCATGTTGAAGGCGTGGGGTGGCACACAGTAAACATCATGTCAGTACAACCCGATCGTCTCAGGCACAGAGGGAGGGAGGGAGGGAAGACTCGAGTGGGATCTGTCTGCTGAATGCAGTTATGAGCATTTGTCAATACTTCCACTACCAAGAGGAGCATTGGCGTAAGGACACCGAGCTTCTATCTTCTCTGCCAGACAGGCAGTGCTCACAGCAGTTTGCCACCAAGGCTATCTGCCATCCAGACAGGTGACTTTTATTTCAGAAGTTTCGGAACCCTTCTAATTCAAAGAAGATGAAGGAATCAAAATGGAGCCCAAAACGCACACATCCTCTGATAGGGGAGGAGACAATCACATTAAATCAAAGTCCTGAGGCCAGCACATCGTGTCTGTAACTCCCTCTGTCTACATCCAAGCCAAAGGGATAATGTGCTGCCTGACAATTCCAGATCCTTGATGTCCACAGCGCATGGCAACATAAGAACAAGACCAACTTACCCCAGTGGGTGAACCCAGGGATTAAATGAATAAAGAATCTGGTATAGTGACTGCCTTGAGGGCCTTATTATAGTTTAGAGCCAAACTGTCCCCCGAAAGTCTCACATGTTTGGGGCAAGGACTTCCTGAGGACATTGGATCACAGGGATGCTATGTCCATCAATCCACTATGAGTTCACAGCTAAATGTGCTGCCAGGAGGTCGTACCTAGTCGGAGGTGGTCACTGCAGGTGTGACTTGGAGGAGTGAATCTTAATGCCACCACCTTCTTTGTGTCTGCTTTCTGGCTGCCATGCTGTTGAGCATCTTTCCTCCTCCATGCCCTTCTGCTGGGCCCTATCTGCCTTGGAGCCAGCTTACCATGACTGAACCCCCTGACGATGTGAGCCAAACAAACTTCTCCTCCTCTAACTTGTGACTGTTGGGAACTTTATTCCAACAATGGGAAAGTACCCGTTATAGTAGGATTTTGTAATTATTGTCAATCTGTTCCTTTTGCCCTCTTTTCTCCCAAAATATTTTAAATGCACAGTTTGCTTTGCTTCCTTAAAGACACCAGAAGAGGTGAGCAGATGCCCACCCTAAACCACTCTGTGCCAACTCTCACATGCCAGCAACTGTTATTTTTGTACATTCCCTCCCGGGCCCTGTTTGCAAGCTCTATGGAGTTGCTAATTTGCAATTCTCAGCAGCACAATGTGAAGGCAAAGGACGACCACAAACAAGTTGACATATTCAAAGTCACACGCCCGCAGATTTTCCCATAATGCCTAATTCACAATGGTTTACTAAGCAGCAATCGGCATTTTTGTTCTCAAAGTGTCCATCACCTGTTACTGGCCCCTCAACACAGCGATCCCCGTGGGAATCACACTCCTCTCCCCACTTTCCTGCTTAGCAAAATAACTCCTCTTCTTGCTGGTATAATAACCTGCTCCCAATTTAGCAAGTGGCCAATTTCTAGACAGTTTTGCTAATGACAAACAAATCAGCCTTTATGACATCATTTCCCAGCTTTCGTAATTCCCTCTGAGCCCTGAGGACACAGTGTCTCTACTCTGGGAGTGCAGGGGGCATCTGGTTTCCTATGGGAGCACAGAGATTGGATTTACGTTTTCTGGGAGGAAGACATGGGAGTAGCTGGGTTAAGGTGGGTGAGACACAGAAGCCACTCGAGCAGACTGGAAGCAGCTGCTCCTTAGCAGCTCCTGTTGCTGAGAAGATGGTCGTCGAGGAGGCGACCCACCCACCTGGCCACAGTGAAGCCAGGACTTCGGGGCACTTGGGTTCCCAGGTGAGGTGGGGCCCGACCGCTGTGGGCAGAGCTGTGCCACCTATGCCCCCCTGCCCTGCTCTGGGAACCTCTGCTGTGGCTGTCACTGGAAAGACTCCTTTCTTCATCAGGTGCTTTTCTGGAATAGGAAAATGTGGTGGCCTCCCTGACAATTCAATTGGTGGTTTAACTTCTTCCCAAACAATGTTTTATGGTAATAAGAGTAACTTGGAAGCACTGTAGAAAGTTTATGCAGAGATGATTCTACAAACTGTCACAACAGGTCCAGGGTGAGAAGTACCACGTTCAGGTCATCAAAGTTGGTGATGGGTGGGAGGCTCAGTACAGGTGCAGGGCTCCCCAGGAAGCACAAAAGAATGCAGGGTGGGTAATGGGTCACCCTGTGGCCAGGTCACCTCCCTGGCTAAGTCACCATCTGGGCATGTAACCCCCTGGCCAGATCACCCTGGCCAGGTCACCCCCTGGGCAGGCCACCCCTGTGCAGGTCATCTTCTGGGGAGGTCACCCCCTAGACAGAACATTCCCAAATCACATCATCCCCTGGGCAGTTCACTTCTCTGGCCTTCCAAGTCATGCTCACTCATCTAAGCAAGTCTTTCAGTGTCCTCAGATAAGGTTCAAAGCTGATCAAAGGCCAGAAGGGCCTGTCCCATCCAGCCACCTGCCTCTGGCATCCCTCCTGGGAGTGCCCAGAAAGTGCCACCACTGTTCTCAATCTTGCCACCTCCTGGAGCTTTAGTACCCACAGGTCCCACCCAACAGCAGCCAGCTCAGTCCTGTGCTTGGCGCTGCTCCTCTAGGGAGCTGCGTGACCCTGAGGGCTCCAGTACCCTGTCCCCCCAGTACTCTAACGTCCTTTCCCTCGAGGTGGAGCCAGTGCTGTCTCTGTTGGTCTCCCCACCTCTTCTGCCCCCAGTCAAGCAACAGGTCAAACAGGAATGAACAGGACAGTAGGGAGAACAGACAGGACTGGAAAGCGGTGGGCTGCAGGCCTACCCCAGCCCCCAGCACTTGAAGCAAGGCCAGCTGGTCCCTATCTTCGCCCTCATTAGGGTTTCACAAGGCTCCCAAAGTGCTGCCTCACGTTACCCAGTGGAGGATGACTCACAACTCAGTGGGTGCCAAGACCACGCACAGGAGACGGGCCAAGAAATATTCCACCCATAAATTAGCTTCTTTGGCTTGCCAAGCCAAAGAAGGCTTGGACACCAGACCACAGTCAGAAATCAAGATGATGGTCTCCCGTGGGCAGAAGGTATTAAGAGCTTTTTCCCCATAAGAAGCCCAGGATTCCAAAAAATCAAGTCTGTGTCATTCTGGAGGCCAAGTCAGACCTCTATTACAGCTGAGCAGACACACGGACAAATCCCCATGGACACCAAGACGGGACCCTGGAGAAGCGCCCAGCTGCCGGTCCTGAGGCCATCCTAGAAGAGCTGCACCAAGTGCAGGACTGAGCCAGCTGCTGTTGGGTGAGGCCTGTGGGTGCTCCCCTAAAAGGGGAGTGGGCCCGAAGACCTCAACAGCTGTGTTTCCTCCCAGGGTGCCCACAGGGTCCAGGTGATAAGGGACGGGTGGGTGCAGGGCTCATAAAGCCACCAGCTTCACAAGACAGAGGGCACCGTCTGCTTGCAGCTCTCCTGAGAAGCCTGACACTCACTGATGTTACAGGGGAGGTTCGGGGCCACGCTAGAAGACTCACGCCAGGGAGACCCTTAAGATGAACTGACAGATGTGCCCAGGATGTAACTCACTGCAGTAAAGTTTGTAATTTCAAAATAGGAACCATGTCTCTCTAAGGACCTGCTAAATGCTCGGGGTGATGATCTACACTGAAAATGAGTACACTGAAAATGAGGATGCAACCTGGTATTTATTGATACAAAAATACATCAAACCATTTTAGATAAAGAAGTTGTGTATGTATGTATGTATGTATGTATGTATTTTTGAGGCAGGGTATTATTATCATGTAGACCAGGCTGGCTTTCAGCTTGCTAAGTAGTCCAGGGCCACCTCATGAGTGTCCTGCCTCAGCCCTCCGAATGCTGGGATTACACAGGGTTTATCATCATGCCCAGTACGAAGAAACTGTTTCTCTTAAAAAGCTTAATATTCAGTGAACACAGCAGAAGGCACACTGCTTTTGTTTGGAAGGTCTGTGTTTATACAAGAGAATTTCTAAAAACCTCACACAAAAACATGCATGGGATGGGTAGATTTCACTGATTTGAATTTTTTTAAAACATTGTCTCACGTTTCTAAGATGAACATGTGATTAATTCGAATAAAAAATGCATGTGACAAAGAGAGTCCTTCAATGATCAACTTGGATCGTGACAGCTATGGTGAACACCTGGAGCAGGGCATAGCCTCGTAGGGTACTGGAGTTTGCACTTTAAATTCAAAATGGAAAGAATACAAATTGGAAAGCAGAAATATTTAATGGCTAAAATCCTGTTTGCTCTTCCTAATTCTTCCGCTCCCTTGAACTGTGAGGGGACTCCCTTATCTATACAGCACTCACTCCTGGCTGAATCCCTTTTCTGTTGGCCTCTGCTCCAGGCGGCCAGGGCAGGTAAGGAACTCTGGCTCTGGAAGGGTCTGCAGAGGACCCCCCACTTGCCACAGGGCCTTAACTCTGAGCCCAGGGCCTGGACTGCCCTCTGCAGTCTCCCCAGCTCTCTTCTCTGCCATTTCCTCCTCCTAGGAACTTAGGCAACAGCGCCTACATTGTAAAGGTCAGACTGAACACCTGAAACTACCAAACCCTCTACTCTGTCTAGTTCTGATGGCGAAACACCCCCAGGCAGGTCACACTGCCATCATGAAAACTCTCGGTTCAGTGTCCACGAGTAAACTACAGCACGCACATGAGATTCCAAAAGGGTCACAAGTCATGCAGGGCTCCACGAGGACAAGTGTGGGCCCAGAGCCAGCGTGGGGGGACAATGACACAGGGACATTTTGTGTGAACTCATTTGAATCCTCCCACTGCAGCAGACCAGGACTATGATCACCACTTTACAGACCAAAAGCTGTACACGAGAACCGCAAGGGGATGTCAACGCCTGGCACTCAGGTGCGAGGGTCTGGAAACCTCAGCTCTTGTCACATTATGACGGCCCCCAAAACAAAACAGGACAACTAAAGGTCATGGTGAGGCCACTAGGAAAAAGATTTCTCATATTCCAGCCTGTGAACCTCCCCTCTCTGGAACTGCCCCAACAAAGGCTTGGTACGAAAACAAAATCAGGTGATATTGAAGAACAGCGACCATTGCTTAATTTGTAGCACGGATCTGCTGTGAGAGGTCTTTCAGGAGTGCAAATTACCCTGCTTTCCAATTGACAGCCTGTAGTTACCAGCAGAAGAGTTGCAGCGCCTGACACACAGGGAAAAGCCCAGTAAGGGCAGTAGAGTCTGCAATCACAGAAAAATTCCAGAGGAAAGGACAGCTGAGCTCATCAGGTGTGTGGCTCATATGTCCCCCACATCCTAACCAATCCTTTCCCCTAACCCAGCAGCTCTAAAATCACAGCTGACAACCAGCAAGCAACGATCTCCTGAGGTCCTCCACAGTGGGCACTTCCGGCATGGAAGTCCAGAATCCAACCTGTGCTTTATGGGTAAGCTAGCTGCTGGGAAAAAGTGGGAACGCAGAAGCTCCTCTGCATCGACATCTTGGACACAGATTTCTGAAACCACAGAAGCAGCACAGACACAACTTTGCCAGGGGCATGCATGGGGTGGAGGATGGAAGGTGAGTGGAGACCAGGGTTGGAAGAGCAGGGCTGCACCTCACCGGTGCCAAACGCCAGCTACTGACTTCAAGGGTGCAGTCCCTGGGCCCCGCACTCTGCCAGGGCCATTTATACCCACCACATCTGCTCCGATCGCTCTTGTCAGTTAGATTGAACACGGTACCTTTATTTCCATTCATGCTGAGGATGCATACAAATATTTGCTACCACGGGTCAAATCAAGGCCACAATTCTTAGGGTGACTTTGACATGCTTAAATGCATAAGCCTGTGAGGGTACTCCATTTATCTATTTATACCCGACACTATTAAAAATTCAAATCCTTTTACAAAGGGAGACAGCATACAATGGGTAAACAAAGGTAGGGAGTGGCTGCCTGAATTAAAAATTAAACTGCATACAACTCTAGGGAGGGCCACCTGGCAGCACGTGTAAGAAAGCTGATTATTATTCATAAGGCGGAATTCTTAAAGCAAGAAATTACTATGGTCATCCGTTGTAAGTTTTAAACTGTCAAGATGTCTAAGAAGCAAAAATTAGAGTTGTCACTCTGTGGTTAGATGAAGTCACTACTCTGTTTGCACTTGGTCAGTGTCTCTGTCTCTGTCTCTCTCTCCTTCCCTGGAGACACTGATCCCGAGAACCCTCCACCCAGGGAGTAGGTACAGATAATAAGATGCAATGTCTTCCCACGCAGCACCAAGCCTGCAGGGACAGCTCCTGACCTGTGCCCTCCCTCCTCCTTTGGGGAGTCACAGACATCCCAAGAACTGCATCTTTGGGAGGAAGGAGTCCCTTGCTGTCCCCCTCGCCCCACCACAAAAGCTGATGGAAACAAATGGAAAGGTATTTGGGAAGTTCTTTAACCAGCTGTCCCTACACGCCCTGTCCCTCAGGACCTATGACTGCCCATCCCTTCCCAGAGCCCCTCACTCCCACTGGCTAATGCCCCGACAGTCTTCCAGTGGGTTCCTGACCCCGAAGTCCCCAGCCTGCTCTGACCTGACCCTGGCTATTTCCTGCCAGCCTGTCTGCACCTCCAACGATGGTCCCATTTCTTGTATCACACACATCTCTCGAATGGCCTCGGCTCTGAATTCTTTCTCCACTCCCACCATTACAAGGTTCTTACAAACCAACCCAGAGGCCTCCAGCCCCCCCCCACTCAAGCTTCTCTTGGTTGGCTTCAGGGACACACAGCACGTGGTGCCCCTGATGGAGTGACCAGACATAGGATCAGGGGTGTGATCTTCACACCCAGCCTCCAGCACTGCACTCTTCGGTCTCAGCCCATCCCTTCTCTATGGGCCCCTCTTTGGGACTCCCCCACTTTAGACTGGTCCTGCCCCTTCCAGCTCAGACGGCAAATGCAGACCCCACCTTGTGCTTTGCTGCCTCCAAAGAAAGCTCGCACATTTAAAAATACCTTGACTGCTAATTACAATGGAGACAAAAATTAGCTGCTTACGTGTATAACTGAGCTCTTAACTCTTACAAAGTCTTCTGCCGTGGCCTTTCAGCAGTTGAGTTGCTCCTTTCTTCAGCTGAGTGACCCTGGAAGCCACCCTGGACCACTGGCCTCCGATTTAACACAGAGGTCAATCAGCCTGTCACAATCTTCCCCTCACCACACCTGCCTGGCTGCATCCCACCCACTGCTGTTCTTCCAGACCAGCAGGGGCAACAGAAGCAATGCAAGCACACTGACCACCCCCAAGAGGGCAGGACTATGAAGTCAGCAAAACAACGGCAGGCCCTGCCCACCTCTCCTGGAATGTCAGCACAGCCACCTCCCACCTCAAGGATCTGAAGTCTGCGATTCCCTTCTCAGTCTCTTCACTACACCAGTGGTGCTCCACTCTGGGTTCTCACAAGTATCTCCTGGGAAGCTTTTAAAAACTAAAGGTGACAGAGGGGTTCCCCCGAACCTGAAGATTCTATTCAGTTGGGGTGGGGGTGGGATCTTGGCTTTCCTACTGTTATAGACACAATACAAACACTCAGAATTTAAAGGAGGAAAGGAGTAAGTGAGCACATGGTTTTGGGGGTCCAGTCCATGGTCGGCCAGCTTTGCAACAGGAACACGGAGGAAGGGTGTGGTGGGCAAAGCTGCAGGGCTCTTGGCAGCCAGGAAGCAGAGCAGGAGGCCAGCACTGGAGAGGGAGCAGAGAAGGACCAGGCACGGACCCCAGAGCAAGTCTCCACCACTCACCTGGACACACCCAGGGCTGGCCTAGTGGTTCTAATCTGCTAGGCTTTTCTAATCCAATGAAACTGGCAAAGCCAAACAAATGGGGGGCAGTGGGTGTCCAGTGTTTTATTATGCTTCCAGGTGAGCTGTGAAGCATTGTACCCTTGCTGGTCATGTGAGGTTACTCAGTGACCAAGAATCCTTTCTCTGCTCTGCCCCTAGGCAGACAAGGCCCAAGCATCAGTCAGGGCTTGGCGTGGGGGATGGGGGTGCTTGGTGCAAGGAAAGGTGCTCCTGTTGGCTCCCGTGCAGCACTTAGGGCCGACCCCAGCCCACACTGGCAGCCTTAAATCAGCCGAGGTGGAGGTGTTTACACCACAGACAGCGGCAGATACCATCAACGGGGCTGTTTCTCATCCACAGCAGGTTCCCACTCCCACAGTACACTCCCGGCTCGGAGATGCTTGGTTCAGGCCTGCAGACTTTGGGAGGCTCCCATGTGCCTGAGGGTGGTCAGGGGGAGAAAGAATTTGGATCCATACCATCTGGGGAGAGAAAAAAAGGATTCTTTCCAACCTTCTCAGAAGGGCTCGGCTAATAGGCATTGCAGAGCTGGTCCCCTGAGACTGGCTTTTATTGAGCAGATAAGAATAATCTCATTAGTGTGTCATTTATTTGATCATAAGGAAGAAGGTGGAACCCTTATCTTACATTTACTTAACAGCCTTCCTATAATCTTATTCGAGTGACCTCAGCTGCCCAGAGCTCTCTTTGCGCACAAGGACAGACTCTACAACAGATCCTGTCTGAGTTACTCCCACTGCAAAATCGCAGCATTCTGAACACATCGAGCCTTCCCTGCAGCCAGGGTGATGGGATGGAGTGCAACCTGGCTGCCTTCCACAGCCGGGCTGAGAAGGCCACACAGGTACTTCAGGCTCATCGCCCTCCTAGTACAAGCTTGTTTGGAACTGCATCCTGTGGTACCCAAGCCTGCGACACAGCTCCCAGAGGCATGACTGGCAGTGAGGGTTTCTGTGTTCTCAGCACGCTGGGGGGGAGGTGTGATGGGAGCCCTGGACAGGCCAGATCCAGGTTCAAATCCCAGTTCAAGCGCACTTGGAACTAAGGTTAGAGGAGGTAACTGAATTGTCGCCGCTTCCGGGAAGACGAAATCCCTCATGATACTCTTGAGGACTGGTTTGTGTGCATACAAGCCCTCCAAGAGCCATGCCCACTTCTACCCCTTCAGACACCCCCAATTTTGAGCCCCATTCGATGACCTCAGCATGCCCTCTTACACCCTCAAAGCTGCATTTGCTGACTGATGGTGTTCAAAGATTTGTGCACCTGGTCTATGAAGCCTGTCACCTGTCCCTCCTTAGAGCACCCTGGACTCCTCCATTCTCCCCCATTCTGCATCCCTGCCCTCTACGGGCTGACTGCCGACCCACCTTTCTCTAGGAGCCGCTCCCCAGGTCTCAGGTGCTAAGTTATGTAACACACGGATGCCCTGAGCAGGCAGCCGGGCTTCCTGGAGGACACTGAATAAGTAGCTGGATTGTTCGCTGGGTGTCCTGGTGCTCAGTGAATTTTCCTCCTGTCACCCTTCCAAAGGGTAGTGATTGAACGTGGGGCTTCTGTTGTGCAAGGAGCCAGCCTTGGAAGCCTCAGGGTACAAAACCAGTGCCTCCAGCACTCTCTAGAGAAGTAGGATTATCTGCCTGGTGACCTTTCCCTGTTTCCTGGTTGCCAGGCCACCTCACTGGGACAAAGAAGCTCAGGGTGTCCATCTCCAGAGCCTTGGGAAACATCCCAGGGGCCTGATTCCAATTCTCACAAGAAAAATTGCACGGAGCCCAAGAGTCTTAAAATAAAAAAGGGAAGGAAAACCCACAGAGCTGGCTGCTTGCTAAATGAGAGGTGCCCCTAGAGCCAGGGACGCAGCCAGTCAGCATGGGGGCAGGGACGTGGCTCTTGGCAGTGGCTCCCAGTCTCATGGCACCCAGGAAGGGGGTACACACCTCCAGGCGGCAGGGGGAGGACCTACACCCAGGAGGTCTCCCAGGACCCAAGCATTCAGCATTCACCCACCATTCACCTTACTATCAGACCAACAACCAACACTAGAATAAGAAGAAAGTCCATTCAAACAGCCCAGGGGCTGCTGGATTAGCGCAGAGTAAAGGAGAAATTCCAGGAAGAGTCAGTACCCTTTCCTCTCTCCACAAAGAAAATTAACAGCACAATCTGTATTCCCAGACAATGGGCTGGCAAGAGATCTTATCAGTAATTTACCTGGCTCCCTTTCAGGGTCCTTCCAAACCTATCTGGACTGCAATCTGCTACTAGACTTGGCCCAGCACAAAGTGTTGGTGTGAATAACAATAAAAATGAAACTACCAGAGGGTGGCCCGAGAGAGTCCAGGGCCAGCCAGGGAAAGAGGATCCCCAACCCAGGTTCTTGGGGAAAGGAGGTTTGATCAAAGGCAAACCCCTCCCCATGCAAGGAATGGGGCACTTGAAATTACCAAACGATGTGGGTCCCTAACTGACTGTTTTTTTAAGGACTTTAAAGAATTGTGTCTGAACCTCTTGGGGACAACAGGAAATCAAAGAAGGCCAAAAGAAGCCTCTCCCAAGCTTCTCCATAGCTGAGCTCCAAGCCAGGCATTGTTCTTAGGGTGAGCACTGAGCCGTGTACAAGGCCCTGGGAAGCCAGGCTGGTCACTCCCAGCGTCCTCCCAACCCCAGCCTTTCCCTCCACAGCAGCTGCAGCATCCTCTGACTGTCCCAGCCCTGCAAGCACCAGGCCCAGCTGATGGAGGTAGAAGCCAGTGCCCCTTGCTCTAGGGGAAGGGGCCTTGAGTGCACAGGCTGGCCACCAGAAACGTACTCCCCACAGCCCAGCTACTGTCCGATGCACCTGGGGCCTGGGGTCTGTTTCCTGAGGCCGCCTGTTTTATTGGATGCCACTGTAGAACAGCAAAAATGCTCCCCAGCATCTTGAACTACAGCCGCGGTCCAGCAGGGACGTCAAGCGCCCTGCAAACCACCCATTAATTTTTATGGTGGCCTGAGAAGCAGATTGAAGATCATAACCATCATTTTTACAGGGCAAGAAACCAAAATCACAGTAAGGGCTGAGAGGCACCGGGTCTCCCATCCCATGCCCACGATCTCACACAGAACCAGCCCACTGAAAGGGACTGATGGTCAGCAGAGAATGCTGCACGGAGAGCTAGGCCAAAACCCCAAACTTTGGAGACAAATTGCACTCAGAAGTGTGGGGAGAGGAAGGCTACAGGGAGGCATCCCTTTGGTTTCCACAAGAAAGGCCTTGGCTGTAACTTCATATAGGCTTGTGACCCCAGGAAGGTAAATACAAAAGGCCAGTAGGTTCAAGGGGATGAGGGATGTCTGTGTTGTGTTGCTGATTCCCGCACTGTCTGCACAAGCTGGTTTTGTAATCAGAACGAAAGTTACCAGAACTTTATTATGACTGATAATCACACAGGACCGATCTGCTGCACTAACTTGGAAAGCATAAGCATAAATAAGATCCGGCTGCCTCTCTTTCCGAATGTCACTGATCCCTGAGCTCCACAACCTTCTCCTCGGCCCGAGAGCCTGCCGGCTCTGGCAGCTCCCCGGCGGTATCTAGGGGGCCCCACACTGGGGAAGAGGAGCTGGGGCGTCCCCCAGCTACACACAGCACAGCACGGCTAGCCAACCTGCATCCACAGCAAACCTCCGAGTTTCCACGGCCAGCCCGGTTGGCACCTCGGCCCCTGGTCGTGTATTCATACGGCCAGCCCAGCCAGCGTGGCCTGCGCGGGGCTGGGAGCCGCGGGTCCAAAGCCGAGACACAAACAACCCACTCACCCACCCAGCCACACACCGGCGCGAGCGGGCTCCTGGCGGCCCCCACTCGAGAATAACGCGCCTGTCTCTGTCCCCGCCGCTCCCACCGCGGCCGCCACACTGTCACCCCGCGACCGCCCAGACACCGTCCGCCCAGCCAGACTCTGGAGTTTTCAACCTCGTCGCCCACGAGGGCTCCCCGGAGAAGTTGGAATGTGCGCGGTCACCAAGTTTCCCCGGGAACCGCGCGCCCTTCCCTCCTGCGCCCAGCCGCACCAAGAGCCCCGATCCCCACGCCCGGACCCCGAACCCCGCGCCCCGACCCAGAACCACGCGCCCCGCGCCCGGACCCTATCGCTGATCCGCGCGCCCTGTGCCCCGGCCCCAGCACCCCCACGCCGCCCGCGCCCTGCGCCCGGAGCCCCTTCCCCGGCGCGGTGATCCGCCTTTCGGCTCGGTGGGGCGAGGCCCGCAGGGCACTGGGAGCCGCCCGCCCGCTGGCCCCAGCTCCGGCCCCATGCCCGCCGTGCCCCGCGCCTACCTGGCTGCAGCGCCGTTCTTGGCGTCCCGGGCCCGCCCGGCGGGGGCGCGCGCGGCTCCGGGAGGCACCGCGCCGGCTGGGACGGAGGCGGCGGCACTGGCGGCGGTGAGGGGCCGGGTGCGCGGCCAGCGCCCCGCGCGATCGGCCCCCGCCCGCAGGCGGAGGGAGGGCGGGGCGCGCGGGGGGCGGGGCCACGGAAGGGGCGGGGACGGGCCGGGGGCGGGGCTGGCCGAGGCAGGCGCGAGCGGGGGCGGGGCCTGGAGCCCGGGCGTGGGGCCATCTCGCTGGACCGTGGCCAGGTCTTGGGCTGGGCCCGGAGCCCGGGCAGAGAGGTGGGCACGGGGAGGGGTGTGGGTGTGGGCGGGGCGGTGTCTGGGGGCGGGGCCGCCGGGCGAGGCCCTGCGCCCTCAAGGCGGTTCCGCCCGGCTTCCCGCCCTGGCGCCGCCAGCCCTTCCCGTTTCGGGCGCCGCGGGAGCCGGTTTGGCGCAGCCCAACCCCTGGATCTGGGTTCCTGGTACCGAGCGGGCTGACCTGGACGCGGCTGTCGGATCGCTACCTCCAGGCCGTGCTCTGTGCAACCCCCAGCACCCCGACAGCCCCCAGCTGCTCCGGAGCCCTAGAGTGAGGACCGGGGAGAGGGCGTTGGCGATGCCACAGAGGGGCGCACTGACCTAGGGCACTGAGTGGCTGGGGTCGCGGGTGCAGAAGTTGTAAGAACAATCCGGGATTGTTGGGTCATGCCTGCTTCCCAGCACTCTGGGAGGCTGAGGCAAGGGGATCGACACCTGTTCTAGGCCATCCTGGGCTACATAGTGAGACTGTCCTAAAACACAAGCAAATAAAAAAAATAGTAATAGCTAGATACGAATCGGATTGACAGTTCCAAGAGATGAGAGCTTCCTGATGAGCCAAACACAATTGGTCGTGTGGAGCTCAGCTAGAGAAAAGAAGAGTCAGAGTTTGAAACAGTGCCAGAAACTTGCTTCTAACTACTGGGCTTCCTGGCTGCGGCCACCCTGCAGGAGTGGGCTCTCCTGAGGTTGAGAGTCCATCAGCAAGCGCAGGTCTTTAGAGGGAAAAGAGGCAGCTAGTACGAAGGTCCAAAGCTAACTAGAGAGGGGTAACAGCACCCAGTCCTGTCTCGTCTCCTGTGCAATCGAAGTGAATATCGTGAGCACTGGCCCATCCTGGGATTCTCCCTCCTGAGCCCTTGCCTTTCCTCTGCCTTGGAGGTCTCCCTTTGTCTCAGAAATCTGGTTTTCTGCAATACCCTTCGAAGTGAAGCCTGTGGAGAATTTGCAGATTGAGATGCACAGAGACAGAGGCGGATGCAGGGCCCAGCATCGGTATTCAGATCTTAGTGTCTGCTGCAATGTAGACGGTGGAATTCCTGGGATACAATTATCCCTAAAATACATGCTGCAGATTTAAAAATGAGTCAGTTGTCTGCAAGGGCAGGTGCGGGAATTGGGGGCCTCGGCAGAGAACTTCCGTGTTTGGAGGATTGTGTAGGGGACTCAGAAGCCAGCCTGCTGAATTTGACTGCCTGGCAAGTTATTTTGCCTCTCCCTGACTCAGTTTCCTAAGTTAAATGCAGTGTGTGAAGTACTCTGAGGAGTGCCTAGCACTCAGTAGCATTCACTGTTTCGTCTGTGGGTTATTACTGCTACCCCAATGAATTGCAACTAGACTACGTTTAGAAAAAAAGGCCTGTAAAGCTTTGAAAAGGACACATCAGGAGAATATGATCAAAAGACATAAAAAGACAATGCCTGGAATACCACACATGGCCCCGAGCATGAGATGCACTAATGAGGGAGCTCGGACAAAACACACAAAAAAAGCCTGATGTGAGAACCAAGGTTGACACCGGCAGAGCTTGGGGCGCTGATTAGTGGGGGAAGAGGATGCTGAAATCACAAGAAGCACAGGTGCTGGAGATGTGGGAGGTACTCCGTACAGACTGAGTGCCTGCACCTTGCTCTGAGGGCAGCGGAAATCAGGGATCCTTGTACCTGTGTAGATCTAGCACTTGGCACAGCTTGGTCTTGAGCATCTTCAAACCAGGCTGCATCCTAAAAGAGGAATTTATAGAGGTCAGAATCTTTAAAGAAAGTGGAGAGAGGGGGAGAGAGAGCACAACATCTTACACTTTTCCTGCAATAATGTGAATTTCCCTTCCGAACAAAGAGAGGGCACATGTTTAAGACATCTGTGAACTGTTTTGTTTTGGAAGGCAGTGAGGTCTCTAGATGAGCTTCCTGTTGATTTCGGCTTTCGCATTCTACTAGATTTTATGACTTGCCCTTCTAAAGGTCTCTAGGAAAAAAGAAAAGAAAAGAAAAGGGGTGGGGGAGCCCATAAGCTGTTCCTGACATTCAGTTATTCCATAAACATTTCCAGGAGGACACAGACAGCAAAATCAATTGCTTATGTTTTTAAGTACAAGAATAATGCATGTTGTTTTGGGGATTAAAATGATGAGAGAAATGTGTGGAATTAAATGTACACATCAATCCTGATTTCTAATACTTCTCCTAAGATCCCCTGGCTAAAGTGGATTACATATCTAATCAGAAGCTTTTTCTAAGCATTTACATATATATTAGTAACTGTATGTGTGTGTACGCACATGTATCATGTATGTGTGTATGTGCATATGCGTGTGTATACATACACATGCACATACACACATATGCATAGCAAAAGACACAGTGGGATAGGTTCTAAAATCAAGCTGTCTGAGTTTAAATGCTATTGAACAGCTAAGTAACTTAAACCAAGGCTACAGGGCACCTCATTTGTCATTTTGAAATAGGTGTGATACTCACAAAGATTGAGATAATGCACAAAACAATAGATTAGCGCTGAGCACACAGTATACCAGTTACAAAGGCAAATTGCAATCATTATTATTTACATACTCATACACTGATAAGTTATTCTTTGACTCATGTAAAATCCAAACAAAAGAGCCTCACTTTTAAGCTAACTCTGGAGTAGAAATCTCTTTTTCAGGAGAATTCCACATTGCTTTCAGGAAGATGGGTTGACCAGCAGTCCAAAATGGTGAACTTCCAACTTTGTGTGTTTTTTTAAAGATAGTCAAATCCAGTAGGAAAAAAACCAGAACAAAGCAGCAAAACTGGCACAGAACTTCAAAGCAGGATACTAGGAAAACAGCAATAGCTACCATAGTGTATCTTGTTATCTTCACAATAGCTGTCTATTGGTTTTAAGGTGCCACAGGGTGTGTCTTTTGGCAGGCTTGACTCCTCTGTGGAGGTGTGTTCTCCACTTACAGTGAAATGCCATTCAGGTGGGCACCCAGAGAAGTCTCAAAATAGGTAAAACATTCCCAGAAACTGTAGTTTAGGCAAGAATTATGCCCATGCATATGCATGTTATGGCAAAATCTACAAATGCACTCCACAATGTCATAACATTCCGGCCACTTATAAAACACACTTCGAATTAGGAAATAACTGCTCAGAAATCAGAGCAGGGCCCGTGAGGAACACAGCTGTCTGTCGACATCTCTTGTGCATCTCATCTCAGCCATGAAACAAAAATCAGGATGCTCCTATGCATGGAGTGAAATCAGTAACAACCAACATGCTCATGTCAGGGTCAGTGGTTGGGGGTGTTGGATAAAATATACAAAAGACAGTTAAGGGAACAAAGAAGAGCTTAAGGGCTGTGCTGCTTGTTACTTTTCTAATGGAATCTGTAACTGAAATGGGATTCTCTGCATGACAGAACAAAACATCAAATTTGTTGTCTGCTACTTGGAGTAAGGGAAGTAGCCTGTTGGCAATACCCTGGGGTTCTTGCGACATGCGCAGAATCTGTTCCTCAGCAGGCATGAGGTGGGCAGGGTGAGGAAAGAGTTGTTCTTCACTTAGAAAACCCAGGCTTCCCATCAGTGACAAATGTCAAAGCACATCTTTGGGAGATTTTCCACCGAGTGATCTGCTGATAAATTCCTTTATTTTGTTTGTGTTTGAAAACCTATTTACATGGTTCTTAGAAACAATGCTTTCAGTAAAAAGTTACATTGGTAGCAGCTTATTTGAAGTTGTCATTTGTCATTTGTTAATTGCTACTTTAAAAAAATCAGCTGTAATATAAATGGGAAAAAAGCGTAGCAGTTTTACGTTAATTGCAGGGCTGGGGTAAAGCCCAATGGTAGAGCACTTGCCTGGCATGTGTCAGCCCTGGGTTCCAAATCCAGAAAAAAAGAATCAAGCAGTGGTTAATTTTATTTACTTGTGTCAAGTCAATCCAAGTCATAAAGTAGAGTTCTAAGAGCTCAAAAATGAGACCATGCTACCTATCCCATACACCTTAACCTTTCCTGACTCAAAAAAAATATTTTAAGCATGAATTCAATTTGAAATGTTATCCATTTTATTATCAGCAGATGGAAGGTTTAACACATGCTGTTTGTAGATAAGGCTTGATTTTTTATCGAAGTAACTATGACTATACATATTTTTCTTAAATCTTCCCTTCTTCCATCCACTTCTCCCTCCCTCTCTTCCTTCCTTTCTTCTTTGCACGTGAGCTACACCCTCCAGCCCACAAATCTTTCCTTTTTTAATATATTTTTCAACTTAAATACCAGGCATGAAGAAATAAATTTTAGCATACTTAGAGTAAATAAAATATCTACCCTCCCGCCACCACTCCCAAACCACGGGGTACAAAAACCCACCCATCCAGCCCAGATAAACACCTTCCATGTGTTTGAATCAGGGAAGAAGTTGCTGCTTGCATAATCCACATGCCTGGAGAGTGGCAGGAGAAATATTTACCGTACTTGTCATCTGTGCCAGCCCTTGGGTGTGGCCCTGCAGGACAGGGATGAGTCCCAGGGGCACAGGCAGAGGCCTTGGTGTGGAGAGACAGGAGTCTGGAAGCCCTGGGTGGTGACTGTACTGGGAGAGCACCTAGGGGCTGCAGGGGGACAGGAACCTGCTCCAGGCAGGAGGGTGCTGGAAGGTGACAGCAGATCCAAAGAGAAAGGAGAGGGGGGATGGTACTTGGCAGAGACTAGCTCAAGACCTGAGCCTCTGGAGTGCTCTGCACCCTCAGGAGACCTGAGATAAGTGATATCCGTGAAGTTGAAGAGAAAAGGAGGAGCTGCAGGGTGAGGCAAGTGACATGTGGGGACTCCAGGGGCCTCCATGTGCTGTCCGGTCCTTGGTCACTTCCCAAGCAGCCTTTGCTTTTGCTAAGAATTTTAAAAGTCCCTCGCTATAGAAGAGGAAGTCTCCATTTCAGGGGATTACATCTGATATCTGCCCCTTCATTCCTGGCTCTTCCCCTGCTTTCAGCTCCCAGCTGCCGAGGGGAAAACAGCTTTCTTCTAGCATGCTTTTCTGACATAATATTTCTGCCTTGGAGCCAGCCAGCCATGGACTGGCCCCACTGACCATGAGTCAAAACAAACTCTTCCTCCTTTAAGTCATGTGTGTCAGACATTCTGCCCTAGTAACAGAGGGCCGACCATCATGGAACTACAAACAAACAAACCCAAGTAGATAAAGTGATTGTGAGCAAAAGGAACAAAGCTGGAGGTGTACCACTATCTGATATCAAACTGTGCTATATGGAACAGTAGTTAAATCATAGCACTGACATAATAATAAACCCACTGACCAATGAAACAGAGAGGAGAGCCCAGAAACAAGCTCAAGAATGTACAATGGGAAAGGGACAATCTTTTCAAAAAATGGTCCTGGAAAAACTGATCTACACATATAGAAGAAATTGGACCATCATTGCACATTAAATATAAAAATCAATTCAAGGTATTCTGAAAACTTGAATATAAAATTGAAGACTGTAAAACTACTAGAAGAAAACGTGATGGGGAATGCTTCCTAGTGAATATATTGGCAGCAATGTTTTAGATTTGGAGACAAAAGCAAAAATAGACAAGTTGGGTTGCATTAAACTAAAAATTCTTCTGCACAGTAAATGAGACAATGGAGTGAAGGGACAATCTATGGATTATGAGGAAATATTTACAAGCCACACATCTGGTAAAGGACTAATATTCAGCATCAACTTCATGGATATCACTTATCTCAGGTCTCCTGAGGGTGCAGAGCACTCCCGAGCTCAGGTCTTGACATGAGCTGGTCTCTGCCAAGTACCATCTCCCCTCTCCTTTCCCTTTGGGTCTGCTGTCACCTCCCAGGACTAACACTCAGCAAAAAAAGAATATTCCAATTAAACAAGCAAAGTACCTGAATAAACATTTTTCAAAATAGGGCATACAAATGGCTAACAGATGTATGAAAAACAAACAGACAGACAAAAAAAAAAAAAAAAAAAAAAACACCAAAGCTCCATAGCACTAATCATGAAGAAAGTGCAAACTGCAATAAGTCATCAACCTATACCTGTCAGAATAGCTATTACCAAAAACTGAATAGTAAGTTTGCTGAGGATGTGGAAGAAATGGGGTACTAGTATACTGCTGATGGGAATGTAAATGTGTATAGCCAAACAGTATTGGCGAACCCTCAAAAAATTAAAAATGGAACCACTATAGATTCAGCAATCCTGCTTGTGTGTGTTTACCCAGTGATAAGGATCAGTGTATTCGAGGGCCGGCAGCACCCCTGCATTCGTAGCAGCACTATTGACACTGGCGAAGTTCAGTAGTCAGTGTAGGTTCCCCCATGTGGTCCTTACAAGGAAGGAACTCAAGCAACATGGGTAGAATTGGAGAACAACCTCACTGAGTGACAGTAGGCACCAAAAGAGACAAACATCACTCGCTTATCTATGGAACCTAAAAGAATTGATCATACGGGGTAAAGGGTAAGGCTGATCACAGAGGCTGCAGTGGAGGAGGTGGGGGATGAAAGACTGAGGGCACCAAGCTTTAGACAAGAGGAATAAGGGGCTTCCTTGAGATCTGTTGCACAGCAAGGTATGTTGTCCGCTTAAAAACCTCTAAAAGTAAAGTCTAACGTTTTGACCACAAAGATGATCTGTATTTGAGGTGGACATGTTTATAAGTTTGATTTAATTATTCCATATTGTGTTCATAGATTATACCATCACTCTCTACACTGTAAATATATGACTGTCATTTATCAATTAATAATAAAATAATAATAGATGTGATTGGAAATAAGAGATTCATGTTTTGCAGTATGTCAGTGGGGTGTGGGTAGAGATCCTTTAGCGAGGCTGGAGGAAGGTTTTCCTCTCCTTGCTGTGAACCTACTGGCCTTTCCGTATTGTTCGTAGTGCTGTGGAGAGCATTCTGCCTCTCTTCTCTGCGCCTTCTCCTCCTTCTCTTTCTTCTATCTCTTCCTTCTTTTTATCTTGGGCGATAACAAGCTGGGTTTTTTTTAACCTCCTAGCCACATTTCTGTTTTTATGGCTCTTTTGAGTTAAGAACAGAGAGATCTGAGATGATTATTACATAGCCTATTTCCCACTAGAGAGGTGGTGCTGGCCAGCCCAGCTTGTGTCAGATGTTTTCTTGTTTTGTTTTGTTCTGTTTTGTTTTGTGGTGCTAGGGGTTGAACCCATGACCTTCACATTGACCCTCATCTCCGGTTCTCTTCTGTTTTGAGACAGGATCTTGCTATGTTGCTGCGTTGCCTAGGCTGAACTTGAACTTGCAATTCTCCTATCTCAGCCCCTCCAGAAGCTCGGATCATAGGTGTGCAGGCAGCTCTTAACATCTAAAAGTTAGCAGGACACTTCTCATTCCTGGCTTCTGGTGTGTTCTGGATGGTCTTGCTTGCCGTCAGAACGCCATTCTTTCTGGTGCATCCCAGTTTTTCACTGGGAATCACACTCTCATCTATATGGCTATGTGAGGCCACCAGCACCTAATTCTAGGTCCAGAGCCTCCACACCTCCAGGCTGGCTAAGTGTGACCCAAGTCAGTACAAGGGGACAGAAGCCTGGATTGCTTGGTCCTTCCTCTCTGTCTCTCTCTGTCTCTCTCTGTCTCTCTCTGTCTCTCTCTCTCTCTCTCTCTCTCTCTCTCTCTCTCTCTCTCCTCTCTCTCTCCTTTCTTCCTTCTTTCCCTCCTTCCTTTCTTTTCCTTCCCTCCCCTTTTCTTTTATTCTTTTCTGGTTTCTTCTTTTCCCAGTTTCTATCTGTGATACATGATTATTACAATCATCTTGGACCTGGGACTTTTCTTGTAGGCTACTGGGAGAGATGCTGTGGATTCTTGAGTTTTTGTCACTGAGGCTGGGGGCACCTGAACCCCTAGCAAGGCAGGTGGAGGCTGGGAAGGAAAGTGGTGCGTTCTGGGAGCAACATGGTGAAGTCCTGGGTGAAGGAGTTTGCATATAATGATGACAGTAACTGCACTCACCACAGTGATCCTTTGATCCTTGGAGCCCACTGCCATGTCCTCATGTCCTCATGATCCCCACTCTAATGTCAAGGAAATGAAGACTCAGAAAAGGTGCATGAGTTGGTTTCCATCACAGCTAACATGTCACCGAGACAGAGCTGGCACATGGATCTGCCTTGCTCTGAAGTCTGAGACTCCAGCTGCTGCTCTGAGCCTGGCTGTCTGTACACTGCAGGCCGAGTCTGTGTCCATCTCTCATTTTCATCCTGAGTCTTGGATGGTGTGCACCCGGAGAGGAGTAATTTGAGCTTTCATGTTCATCTGCACATAAGGTGTATGCCGATGAGGTTGGAATATCATTTGATGTTGATTGCTTGGGGTGTTGGTGGACCACACTACAGGTGCAACTTGGTGAGTTTTAGGGGTACACCTTGGGGTCTATTCCTGACGCCTGCCTTCTTCTCTGGCACTGTCCCCCTGCTATGCTTCCCAGCCACCATGAACTAAGTGGCTTTTCTCCTCCTCGCTCTTCCACTGTGATGTTCTCACCTTGGAGCCTGCTGACCATGGTCTGACTCCTCTAAAAATCTGAACCAAATTAAACCTTTCGTAAGTATGGGTGTCAGATATTGTATCCCACCAATGGGAAAGGCTGTGCACGGAGTGCTGGGGAAAGAGATCTAAAGGAAAAGCAAAGGACTGGGTTGCAGCTCAGCAGAAAAACAAGGGCTTTGCATGCTGAGGGCCCTGGGTCCTATCCCCGGAACTGAAAACAAAAACAAAAGAAAAAGAGAAATAAGATAAGAAGTGCCCAGGGAGATGGTTGCTTCTCTGAGGGACCTACTTTTTCAGCCCCTGCATGTTTGTTGGGACTCAAAGATGGTCGTGGTCTTGCCCTCATAGTTTGTTCTTGTCCCGCTGCCAGCAGACCTCACTGCCTGTCTGCAAGCAGAGAGCTCTAGCCTGGAGATGAGACCTGCAGCTGAAGTGGTCACCAGGAAGGAGAAGGCAGGGCGAGAAGGTGGCTGCTGTGGGCATTGCTTCTGGTGGCCTCTTCCCTGTGGTCCTGTGGAGCTGGTTATTTCCTGTGTTACTCCACAGGATTCCAACAACTGTCCCCAGAGGTTCTGAAAGGACAAGAAGGTCAATGGCAGATGCCCAAGGAGACACCTTGCTCCTTCTCCAGGGAACCAGGCAGGTTCAGAGCAGATGCATGAGGAGGGAGCTGGACAGACTGGCCATGTAGTCACACCTGGAAAGACAGAACACAGAGCCTCCTTGGTTTCTCCTCTGCATGTCAGAATTTAGACTTTTATGGACAGGGATGTTCTCATAGCAGAGGTTTGTTTAGAGAGAAACAGTAGAAATCGATCTCAGAGAACTAAGATTATAACCCACTAACAAATGTGTGATTGTCTGCCACATTTTCTCCTTCAAGAAATTCTGGCTTGATTTGTGTTTTGCTACTTTTGTTTCCTTACCAAGTCTATATCTTTTTGCCCTCTTCCTCTTCTTTTTGGAGATAGTGTTTCCATTTTATTTTTCAAGTTTTTTACTGAACTTTTAAATTTTTGCTGTGATATTTCTCATATCCCATTATTGTAGATGGCTGAGCGAGGCAGAAATATTTTAGGCAGTCAGGCAGGGCTAGACCTTCTAGAGAGTCAATGCAGTAAATGAAAACTCATTACAACTGTGGCTGGAGACAAATCTTTTGGAGTCCAGGTCTTAAAATAAAGATGGCATGACCAGGCCTAAGTGGTAACACCTGGCCTAATAAAGTCTAGATAGACATAAGTCACTTCAAGTAGGTGACCAAGATGCTTGGAGTCATCCCTTCCTGCAAGGTCTTTGTTCTTTCCATGTGCGCTTGCTACTTGACTTGCTTCCCCAGTGGGTCAATATTATTACCTAAGCAGCTATACTTGTAATCTTATTGATTGATCATAGCCTTAACCTGCCTTGTACCTACATGATTGCACTCTGTAAAGCCTCCCCTGAAAAATGGTGTCCTCAGAAACCCATTCAGGGCCTCTTCTGCCTCCCAGCAGTAGTATCTCTCCCTCTCGATAACTACTTTCTACGTTTAACCTCCTTCGCTCCTTAGAATTCATTCTTCAACTTTGGGAAATATGAACTTGGCGAATGGCATCTAGCAGGTTGGGAGTTATGATTCCCTTATATCGTTTGGAGCTCCTGTCTTCCTACTTCCTTTACATAGGTGATGGCATCCTGAACTATCACAAACATTGTTGAAAATGCATTGTTGTGGGGAGAAATCATCTATAAGGTGCTATACTTTGTCTCCTCAGTGTCCCCTGAATCACCCCCTGGCACTACGGGGGGTGATGGAAGCTTCAGGAGAAAAATCTGGTGGAAGATGCTCAGTGATGGAGAATGATGAAGTACCCTCCAAGGGGAGATTGGGACCCTGCTCCTGCTTGTACAACTGTTTGATGTCTGCCCACCATGCGCCCAGCAGTCCCCTGCACCACACATTCTTGCCATAATGGTGTGCCTGGCTGCCAGAGGCTCAAAGCAATAAGACCAAGGATTAGAACCTACATGGAAGGTTCAGAAATGATGACCCAAAATTTTTCCTTGGAGTTGTTTATCTTGGATATTTTGTTGCAGGGACAGAAAGTCGAATAATACACAGGGTGACCAAAATGGTGGTGGTTATGTTAAAGCATCAAAATGCGAACATAGGGTGACAGAGTAAGACACCCCCTGACTCATTAGATTCCTTCCAGGAGGAGAGGATGTCTTGTTGACCTCGATGGTTGCTTTCCATTAACTTTAAGGTACAATTGAAAGTCTTTCATGCCATTGTTACTAGCATTCAAAGGATTTTTGCCTTATAAATCACTCATGACCTATACAGAGAAGGAAATGGAGCAAAGCAGAGTAGAATGGAAAGTGCTAGAAAACAAAGACCAGAGCACAGGCCAAGACAGCTGTAGTGAGACCAGAAATGGCAGCAATATAAATGGGTTATTCTCTAAGAGGAAGGAAAAAATTGAGTCGACAGAATCCAGTGATCAGCTGCTCACAAGTCAGGTCTTGTAAGCAAGATGGTGACAGAGACAGCCCTCAACCTAACGCCTGTCAGGTAAGTAAGCCCAGAAGGAAATGGGAGAGAGGGAGGCTGGGCGGCAGCAGTCAGAGTTCAAAGTGAAAAGTGGGCAGGAAGGATAAGAGAGGGAATCAGGACTCTCTTCCTAGGGTCCCGTGCCTCCCCCAGTTAATTATCCTCAATATGCTAATTTGCATCTCAAGCCAGATCCAGTCTACCACCTCGACACCCTTTAGTCTCTCTCTCTCTCTTTTTTAGGATTTGTAAAACATTTTTATTTTGAAAAGAATGAAACCAAATTAGAAAAGAAAAAAAAAATGGGTTCATTCAAGAGGATGGACATAGTATGTAATTTAAAACCACAATACAAATCTATAATGGGTACCATGATATCTCTTGTTATCTTCAATACACTTGCCTATATCATGAGGTACAATAAATTGAACACAGCAGTACAACAAAACAAAATCAATAAAAACAAAACATTGGACACATTATAGGACTTCAAAAGAGAGTAATAGTCAAGCCAGAATGGGTATCATAGTCAATCTTACTGTCTTCAGAGTATTTGCTTATACCCTCAGACTTGAAACTATCAAACATCACAGATTGGAATAAAATCAGTCAAGACAAGACAGCAATCTAACAAACCAGATTCAAGTAAAATCAGTCCAAACAAGGCAGTGAAAGTAATACAGAGTTTCAGACTAAACTAATAGGAAATTAAAAATGGTTACCATAGTGTATCCTGCTATCTTTGGAACAGCTGTCTATGCCCTCAAATCTAGTAGACAAGTAGACAAACTGGAACAGAATATAACCAAACTAAAACAAAGCGATGAAAACAATATGGGCTTCAAATCATGATTCAAGATTCCTGGTGTCCTTTGCCTTCCTTTTTAGACAATTCTTCCCCTTTCACTTTCCCAGGTGCACTGTACATTTTGTATCCCACTAACTCCTTTAGTTTTTAGGTTAGGGAGGCAATCCACTATTTATCTAAGTGGTTCTGAACCGTTTTACCCCTGAGCTTGGTCTCAAATTGTATCTATTTACTTACAAGAGCTTCAAGGTTTTCCTTCCTTAGAGCTGAGTAGTTCCCTTGCACTGCTAACTCAGCAACCTCTGGGAGGCTTCAGCCAGAGTCTGCTCTGTGTGTGCTGTTGGACAGGGCAGAGGGCTTTCCAGGGACATGGACTTTCAGATGTGAGCTCAGTGGCCTTAATGTTTTAAGTCCAGCACAGATTAGCATTGCAGGCTCATTTCTGCTTCCTTTGTCGTAAGGTATGGGAGAGTGAGCATCCACTAGACCACTGTGGCTCTGTCTGTATGTTCTCCGGTACCAGTGCTCCGTGGAATGAAAGAGGATATGAATGCTAGGGTAAACTTAAGATACTTTCCATGCTGTGTAATAACATCCGGATATGCAAGGCAGCTCCCAAAGTGTGCTGGTGTTGATATATCTGAAACGCAACACAAACAGCAAAACATAACCATCTTCCTCTGTGTGTATGACAACCCTTCCATGGCCTTCCCATCATCTATGCCCATTTGTTTTGTTTCCCAAAGGCTTAATTCTTGCAGTACGTTTTATTTTCCAAAGACTTTGGGATGTCTTCAACTGTTTGTTGAGTGAGTTTGAAATCACAGAGCAACAGATTAAATCAGACTTGGCATCTATTCCTAATAACTTTTGATCTTGTTTTCAGTGCTAGGCAGAACTCCACCACTGTTACACCCCCAGTCCTTATTTTTGTTCCCCAGTTTCGGTCATCACTCATCATGGTACGATTTACAAAAACACTTTCTCTTCTCTAAATGTTTATTAATGAGATATTTTTTATGGCTAAGCATGCCTTCTAAATATTTACTTTGTAGAGATTCTCTTGCAAAGTTCTGTTTACGAAAACTGCAAGAAGAGAGTGAAAGCAACTCCAACTTCACAGGATGAGAGTGATTTTAGCAACAGTGGTGAAAGCTGCTTTGGTTACAGGCTTTGCTCCAGTGTGATAGATTTGTTCTGCTGCGTTGTATGTGCAAGAGAGGATCTAGCTCTAACAATCTCAAACACAAGAGTGAGAGCTGGGACCTTAATTTGTGGTTCACAGCAACTGAAGGCTGGTGGACACACCCAGTGCCTGCTTCACTGGGCACCAGGACATACCCACCCACACTCACACGTCTTTCTTACAGGCTTCAGCAGACTTCTCAGCTTCCTTTTCCTCTCTGCCATTCAGAACTTTTTCTATTCCTAATTATTCACCTTTGTCTGCATTTTGGCTGAATGGCACAGTTTCTGTGCCTCAAGTCCAGCTCAGCTCCTCTCACGTTACAGGACCTTTTTGAACGTAAATATTTACTTAGGTTTCTGGCCTCATGTGGCAGATTTGTCTCAGATTTTGACTGAGTAAATAGGACCCAACTGAAGTGGGTGTCTTTCAGCACTTGGCTTGGTTAAGAGGGAATGGGCTTGTTCCACTGAGCTGACATGCAAATCTCTCCAGAGAGTTTGCACTTCTGGTTTCAATATGTGCTTAGTATGTGTCTTAATTACTTTCTTCAGTGCTCGGACACAATACCTGACACCCGCAAATTAAGGAAGGAGAAGTTTATTTTGGCTCACAGTTTTAGACGTTTCAGTGCACAGTTGGCTGGCTTCAAGGCAGGTGGCATGGCACAGGGGCCTGAAGGAGGGGAAACAGCTCGTGGCCTAGGAGACAGAAAGCAGAGAGAGATCAAGGGAGGAGGAGAGAGACAGACTCTTCCAGGTCATGCTCCCAGTTCACCTCCTCTGACCATGCTACACCTCTCAGCATTCCATTTAGCTAAAAATTTATCAGTGGACCAATGTACTGGTGGATGTCACACACCCATGATCCAGTCACCTCCCCAAAGCTCTACCTGTGAGAGCACAAGGCTTTGGGGGACATCTAGAGCTAAACCACAACAGTGTACAAAACACCTTTTCCTGGAGAGTGAAAGAGTATTACTCAAAATGATGTGGGCTGTTTTATTGCATACTTTGGTCAGCTCTTCTCAACTAGGATTTTTTTTTTTTTGTCTTTTTCATTTTTTTGGTACCAGGGATCAAACTCACGACCACACACTTGCAAGGCAGGTGCTTATGCTGCTGAGCTAAATCCCCAGCCCCCCGCAACTAGGGTTTTACACAGTTGATGTATTACTCTAAGTGATCCATTATTGGCAATATGTAAAGCACTAAAGTTGGCAGATATTGTACTCTAATAGCACATTAGCAGTGTTACCTCCTCGATGGCACTTTTAATCACCTGAATTTACCTGGCAGGATCACTGGACAGGGAGCAGGATAGGTGTGACGCCCTGTACGTAGGGCCCGGCTCCTATCCCAGGCAAAGCCCTGGGGCTCTCACACCTGTGGACGTCCTCTCTCTGCTACACACACAGCTGCCACCTTCACGTGCTGTGGGGAGAGTGACACTGGTGAGTCAACCTGGAGAGGACACATTTCATCACTTGTTTTCCAAAAGTCACTCCCAGGGTGGAATCTTTCTCTGTAAGGTGAAAGAGGAGGCTCTGGGAAAGTCATTTGATGCCTGCTCAGAGTTAAAGAAAGCAGAGTATTAGAGAATTCGAATTTGCTCAATAGTTTCAGTGTACTTTATAGACTAATGGAAGAAGGAATGAGAAGATAATGCAACATAGGCACAAACCCTAATAGCTTTTATTTTTAGCTTTCCAGTGGGTCTATAATCACATGTGGTGCCCACTCTGCTTCCTGAGGATAGATTCCCACCAAGCCCATGGCAAGCAAGCTCCACCCCCCGGGAAATGCCTCACACATGCCGAAAAAAAGAAAACATGGCACTTAATATTCATTGCTGAAATCCACAAATTATATAATCTCTATGTCCTTCCTGAAGCACGGATTAAAAGCAAGCAAACAAAAACAACTCAGCAATGTGTCCAAGTAAACAGAAATGCAACCATGTGTCAAGGTACTAATAACACAGGGGTATCGACCAAGATTTCGTGAAATTGGTCACCCACGAGTTGGTCTCAAATACTCATCCTGATGGGAAATATAGTTTCAAGATGTCTGTGGGCGTTTGTCTAAAATGCAGCATTGGAATAGCAATTTTTATCTTTAAAATTGACCTAGACTTTATACCCCAGTTGCCCTCTGGTGCCCACATGACTGTCAACTTTCATTGCTACTGAGATTTAGTGCTTGGATTTTGGCAATAGTCTTTCCTATCTATTCCATTGCAGGGATTACATCTTTCAGTCACTGTTGAAACCTCGTGGAGTGCCAAAAATGATGTACACAGAATCAAGTTCAGTATTTTGTCCTTCCCTCAGAAACAGCCACAGAATTCGTGTTGAGATCACACCCAGAGGCCACTCCGGGCCAAGGTGATTTGATGCTGATTCCTCTGTCCTGCCCTCAACCCAACCTCTGCTTCAGCAGACACCAGGGGTCCTCATCACTGGTGGCCTGGGCACACCAGAGGCAGCTGTTGCCACCCAGGGCACACACACAGCTGCCACCTTCATCCCTTCTGTTATGGTTTAGAGCTAGATATCTCCCAGAGCCTCATGTAATCATAGGTAGGGCTCTGGGCAGGCAACTGGATTCTGGAAGTGTATAGCTGACCTGCTGTTAGGAGAGGGGACTGCTCAGAAGAGGCATTACTGGGGGGAGGGCATGGTCTGGAAGACAGCATATCACTCACCAGTTCTGGCCTTCTCTGTTTCCTGCCTGTTGTGCCCCTCTGCCATGCTGTGCCACCTTGGATTTGGCAGACCACATATTGAAGTTTCTATGGAGCCTGAGCAAAACAAACCTCTCCACATAGAAATTGTGGGTGTCAGTGTTGGGTTTCAGCCATGAGCAAAGTGACAAAGATGCCTTCCTGGTTTCCAAAGGAGCCCTCATTCCTTCCCAGTCACCGAGGACCATGATTTCCTGCTCTCTCTGTTTGAAATCATTCCAAGTCAGCCTGCTCTGCAGCTGTGGCACATGGGAGGTTTTCCAAGGCCAGCTTCCTCTTGGCTGCTTGGGGTTGGAATCCTGTCTAGATGTTTGAGGAATCTCTCTTCTCAGTACACTTGGGAGAATGACACCGAATTTGGGAAAGGGAGCAGCTTCTGACCATTTGAGGTATCCTTGCTTCCCAACTGGGATGAGAGGTGATGCTCCAACCCCCAGATGGACCAACCTGTGTTTTAGGCATCATCAGCAGGAGCCAGCTATGTGCTCCTCCCAGGAGTGAAACGGGCACTTATGGAGGTTCTAGGGGCCTGGGCTGGTGTGTAGTACCACGCCTGCCCTGTCTGTTTGGGGGCTAATGGACCTTTGTGCCATTTGGTGTCCTTCAGCAATGACTTCCACTGAAATCCTGAGTCAGTCTCTTCTACTGGCCACTGAGTGCCTCATCTGACTGCCCGTAGAACAGCCCAGTGCCTCACAGTGCTTTGGTACAAAGCCCAACTTTGGGTTCCCCATCACCCAGCCCCTGCCTGTGCGACCTAGTTCTTCTGGAAAATAGAATAGCTTACAGCTGTCCTGCCTTCACCAGCATTCCCATAAAGCCATTAAATGCAGTCACTAGACTCTTACATATAGTGTGCGTTTGCTTGGGCTGCTGCAGCAAAGGACCACAGATTGAATGGATTAACTTATTTTCTGACAGCTCGGAGACTGGGAGAAGGAGACCAAAGTGTGGGAATGCTTGCTTTTTGTCTGTCCTTCCTCACAGATGGCCTCTTGTTTCAGCATCTTTACATGGTCATTGCTAGTGATTTTATCCTAGTGCCCTCTTCCTACAAGGACATTAATCATCTGTTTTAGGGCCCATTCATATGGCCACATCCTCATGGCCTCTTCTACGCCCTGTTTCCAAAGACAGGTATAGTCTGAGGACCTGGGAGTAGGGATTTTCAGGGGGAAATAATTCCACCAATAAAAAACATACCATAACGAATGCAGAACATGAGAAGTGTCTGCCCTGCTGGAAGCAATCAGTCAACACTAAATACCACGGTCCCTGTCCTGTGGACAGAGAGGACCTATTCCAGAACTGGGTTCCCTGAGCAGCACGTCAGGCCAGGAGAATCTCACCAGGCCTGTGCTTGGTTGATGGGAAGCATGCATCTGCTGTCGTTGTCACTGTTTTGAGCTTGTCACTTTGCCGATGTGGAAGAAGCTCAGCGTGTGAGGGGCCACGTCTGTGACAGATGGGGCTCCCCGTTGGCTCCCTCTTAGGACAAGATGAAGCCGCCCAGTTCTTTCTGTTCAGTTGTCCCTAAACACTGGGGTGGGGTGGGGGGCGCACACTCAGAGGTCCGCTGCCAAAAGTGCGATTGAAAGAAGGTGCTATTCAGTGGGCTGTTCCAGGGCTCCGAAGGGACGGACAGGTGCACAGGCAGCTGCTTGGCATGCGGCCCAGCAGAGAACCTTGTTTCCCCAGAGCCAACCGTATGGGGTTTCCCGTTGGCATGAGCAGAGAAGGATGGATGGGCAATGCCTGCGGCAGAATGATTTCCAAGCCCACCAGCGGCTCCTGAGCCTGCTTCTCAGCTCAGCTCTGGTGGATGGACCAGCCCAGGAAGGGGGACACGTCTCTGACACCTGCGTAGCTCTGTCTCTGACACCTGCGTAGCTCTGTACAGTACCTTCCTCCTTTTTTTTTAATCCCCCAGGGACAAAGCTCATGCCCTAGAGAACTAGAAGGCCGATCATGCGCACATTCCAAAGCACTCAATGCCTCCTGCACTGCTTCCTGAAATAAACTGAATATGCAATTATGTATGTTGGAGTCTTGTTGTTTTGGTAGCAGGCTTATGATTTGCGATTATGTTTAGAAGCAAGTTTTAAATAGGTCCTTCTGGTATTTCCAGGAATTGCCCTCAGAGGTGGCTCTGGAGATGGATGCTGCCTCTCCCCACCCCCAAGCTGCTGTGGGCAGCCCCGTGTGAGCTCTGCTGGATGCTAATGTACACTCCTGCCTTCTGGATTCCCAAATGTATGTGATGGGCCACTGGAATGAATCATCCTTCCCTTTTTGCCATCAAATGCATTGTCAAAATGACAGGCTGTTCACTGGGCTGTGAATTGGGGACTGGAAATCAAATGTCACAGTCAAATTATAAAAGGGTCTCAGAACAAGTCAGGTACTGCTGCAGGTGATAGATCACCATAGGACCTGGGACTTGCAGAGCGTTAAATAATTAGGATCACATTATTCTAGAATTCTGAAAAGTCATTTTCTTAACAAATGTTTCTCTCCTCCCTCTTTTCTCATCTACCTGAGGATCCATGCATCAATCAGTCTTCTACTGGGTAAACAACAAAGGGTTAGACATTCAAAAAATACTGTGATAAGCTATTTGATGGAAATCTAAAGCCTGAAGGCCGCTGGATGGGGAGATTCAAAAAGACAAGAACAGAGCCACCCCGCTTCCTTTTAAAGGAATGTATAGGGAAACCTGTGAGAAGAAGACAGAGGCCGAGGAATGTAAGGAATGTTGCTTCAACCAGAGTTGTGGACCAATTTCTTTCTTCAGAGAACTAGACAGTGGCCATGACGATTTTAAAAAGCTGATCTAAAAAAAGCATAAAATGCTGATCTGTGACTTGAAATCAGAAAGCAGCATCAAATCCAACGCAGCTTCACCACATAATTGTGAGGACAGTTCTGAGCACAGTTGAGAGTGAATGAGAAATTCCCGGATGTGCCCTTCCAGTCCCAAGTCCTGCCTCTTTCTTGTGATAAACTCTTTTCTTTGTTTAGTCTTTTATATTCCCCCTAAACATAGTATAGACTATTCTAGAAAAATTTACATAGTGTGTAAAGCTTAGATCTTGAGGTCCAGTAATTGGTGCTGACAAATGTAAACCCAAGAGGTGATACTACACCAAGTTCCCACTTGTCCCCCCTGGTAATTCTCGGCTTGGTAGAGGCCAGAGCAGATCTGATTTCTCTGACTGTGCGTTCTGTTTGTCAGTCTCTCACTGCATGAGATGAGTCATGCATTACCTACCCGTCTGTGCTCGGTTCAACATGTCCTCATGTTCCAGCCGTGGATAGTTTGTCTTCATTACCTACTGGTGGTCCCTGGTGGAGCCCCTACAGTCTTTTTTTTTTTCAATTTGGTAATGAATTTTTTTATGGGTTTTTCTTTCTGTGCTATCTTTCATGAACAAATGTACAGTCAGCATTCTTACATAAGTCTTTTTTGGTGAACATATGTTTGCATTTATCTTGGGTAAATTCCTAGGAGTAGAATTGTAGCGATTTAGCTTAGAAATACGTTTGGTTTTGTGAAAAATGGTTGAACAGTTTTTTAGAGAAGTGGAATCATTTTACACAGCTATTATAGGGACACGTCCTCTCTGTCATGGTCCGGTCAGTCTGTTTGACTTCAGATATTTCAGGAGATGTGGAGGGAAATCTTACCGTGGTTTTAATTCACATTTCCCTGATGACTGATAATGAGTAGCTTTTCATGAAGTTTTATCCATTCATATAACTTTTTTTGTGAAGAGTCCATTTGAATAGTTTCTAAAAATGGAGTTTTAGCCAGGTGTAGGGCCACATGCTTGTAATCCTAGCACTCTGGGAGTCTGAGGCAGGAGGATCAGCAAGTTTGATCCTAGCCTGGGCAACTTATTAACTTACTGAGACTGTCTCAAAGTGAAAAATAAGAGGCTGCAGATGCCCTAGGTTCAATTCTTAGTACCAAAAAAATTGGGGTTTTTTGGTCTTTTCGAGACAGGGTCCCACTATACAGTTCAGGCTGTCCTTGAGCTCACTTTGTGGTCCAGGTTAGTCTTAAACTCGTAATGACCCTCCTGCCTCAGCCTCCTGAGTGCTGGGATCACAGACATGTGCTACCACACCTGGTTTGAAAAAGAAAATTTTAAAGAAAGGATTCTCTCCTTTTTTAAAGGGTTCTTTATATGTTTTTAGTACGAATCTCTTTTCAGAGATATTTGTGATGATTCTTTTCTTTCCATCTGCAGCCTGCCTTTTGATTTTCTTAAAAGGACACCCTTTTTTTCAGAGCAATTTTAATTTTAATGTGAGTAGTTTAGTTTTTTTGTTTTATTTTGTGATTTAAGGGTTTTGTGGCCTGAAGTTCATGCAGCCTCAAAGTTCTTTTCCTTTTCTCTCCCAGGTGGATATTCTGTGGTTCAGACACCACCTGAAAAGACTTTCCCCAGTGTAAGCACCTATGCTGAAAGCGAATTCTCCTTGGCTCTGCCTGGATCTCCTATCCCATCCCACGTACCTCCGAGTCTAACCTTGTGCCCGTACCGCGGTGTTGGTGAGGAGAGTCCTATAAGCCTTGAAATCTGGTATTATCAGCCCAGCTTCTTTTTATTTCTTAGGATTGTTTTGGCTATTCTCTGCCTTTCCAAATAAATCATAGTCTCAGCTTGTAAACATCCATAGAAATGCTCATGAGAATCTTGAATGAGACCGTATTGAGTCTATAGATCAATTGTGGGAAACTTGGCACTTGACCCTATCAAGTTATTCCATGGTAAAAGTAGCCTTTGGGGACCATCGAGTCTCCCTCCCTGTTCCAAGGATTGGAGGCATAAATCATTTTGGCGATACACAACAAACCCTCCAACCAAGTTGGGCTATTGTTTGATCTTCGCAGTGCCTCACCCCACTGGCAGAAGAAGGAAGCTTGGGGTCCTATTAAAGGTTGTAAGGGGGTTGCAATGGAGTTCTGGTGGTGGTGTAGACACTCTTGCAATTTGAGCATTCAGAGTGCTGGCTACAGAAGCAAAGTCTTCACTCTGGCTAAGGGTGTGCTCTGCCTCTGAGCCACCCTGCAGCCCTGGACCAATTTTGAACAGAGGGTGGGGCTGTTTTAGGAACGAGTTATTTTTTCTAGAAAACTTTAATATCTTTGGGAAAATAGGTGGCAGAGGCCTTCCATGGTTGACTCAGAGCTCTCTAAAGCAGGGAAAGGTCACGCAGGGTAGGGGTTGGATGACCAAGTATCTGGTTCTCTCGGGTCTTTGTTAGTTTCAGATGCACCCCAGACACATCAGGACAAGTTGGTCACTCTAAGTCCAGACACAGGCTAGGGGCAGAACCTCCTTGTCCACCTGAAGCTTAGACCCCTCCCAGGGAGTCTCAGGCCTGTTGACCACTCAAGCTTGAGGTTCTTTAGAGCAGGTAGAACTGAGATCTGGGAGAAGGGTCCACCTTCTGTGTGGACCACAGCTGCAGTAGAGGGACTCTGGCTTCTGGGGTGTGGATCGCAATCTTTCAAATCTTGTTCAAGAGTCAGCAGGCCTAGCATCAGGCTTCGGGGCAGCTACTGGGGTCTATTTTAAAGTCATCCATTGTCTCACCCTTCTAGGCTAAGAAGGATCTTTGGATAAGAAGGCTGCAAAGACTTAATGAGGCAACTCAGTGACTCCACTGGGCCCTGGGCTCCATCCTCTGTGTATGACCCCTGAGCTGCAGAGCACCATGGGAATCCGAAGCCTGCACACTGTATCCACTGGCTTCCCTGGGGGACTCCCAGAGAGGCCTGGGGAGAGGTGCATGGAGAGAGGCTGTCGAGAGACACAGCAGGTGGTGACCAAAATGAAATAAAGACTTCCGTGAAAGGCCATTACTGTGCTCATTAGTTCACTTCCAGAGTGGTGTTACCTGGATCATTTACCTTGTATAGTGCTTTAAAATTATCGAAGTATTTTTCTTTTGCTTATTATGATTATTGCATTTTATTATAAATACAAGGGGTGCAATGTGGCATTGGATACACAGTGACATGGTTACTATAGTCAAGGGAATTGATACAGTTATTGCCTCACCCAATCATTTGTGTGTGTGTGTGTGTGTGTGTGTACGCATGCACGCGCATGGGTGCATACGTGTGTGTGTGTGTGTGTGTGTGTGTGTGTGTGTGCGTGCGTGCGTGGTAAAAGCATCTAACTTGTACTACCTTAGCAAGTTTCCAGCAAACCATGTGTAATAACTGTAGTCCTCAGGTTGAAACTTAGATTTCTAGACCAGTTCACCATCATATCTGCATATGTGTCCCCTTTGCCTATATCTTGCTACTTTTTCCCCTCTTTCTCCCCTCCTGGCTAACTATGGTTGTGTTATCTGAGTATCCCTCTTTTATAAAAATTTCCACATGTGAGTAAGAACACGCAATAGCCCCCCTCCCCTGGCTTCTTTTCCTCAACATAGGGTCTACCAGCTTCTTTCATATCACATGCAGCATCTCTTTCTTTTTAAAGATTGAACAATATTTCATTATAGAAATATGAAGATGACATAAGGAAAATCCTATTCGTTGGCACACACCCTCCTGTTTTCTGTAGCCCTCCCTGGTTGAAGACACTCGAGCAGTTTCCGTATCTTAGCTGAGACAAACGCAGGAGCAGACACCTGCAGCAGGCCTGATGTCACCCCCACTGGGTGTATACTCAGCAGAAGGAGGGTCTGGGAAACAGCCGCCTCATTTTTCATACAGATGACGAACACATGCTGGAAAGTTAATGTTTTCTCTTGAACACATTTTTGAGTCAGTGGAGAGAACAAAGATAGGCCTGAAAATTAGAGACCGACAGCAACACTAAAAGAGGTAGGACCAAACATTGCTGAAGGGAATAACTGCAGTCAGGGCCAGGCTGCCGCTGGATTGGGCTGGAGATTCTGTCCAGGAGACCTGGGAGGGGCCCCTGAGGTGACCACATCTCCCCACTGGCAGTTTGTGCCCGCCAGCCGCTGAGAAACGAGGCCCATCTGCCCGTTACATTCCTCTGGTTAACGAGCACCCTTTACAGAAGATTTAGGGCCCGTGAACAGAAAGCAAGTCATAAAATACAGACGGGTTCTGGGGCCAGGATTTTAATGGCTCTGGGGACAATTTAAACTTATGACAGTGAACTTTCCTACACAAAAATGTGATTATTCTAAGGTTAATGGAGATGCTGAAAATGCGACTTCCCTTAAGGATTTGTTTCAACCCATATTTCATGTTGATTCATCGAGCAAAGTGAGAGGACTTTTAAAAATCTAGTAATCTGATTTGAACCATGAATGTGCCAATGGATGGACTACTTCCTGGTGGAAAACAAAAATGGCAGGTGGAAATGAAGCCAAGACGGGGTCCTACGGAAAGGTCACAGGATGTTAGTGTGAGCCTGGGACTTACCTATGTGCCTCTGACACAATGCACATTGTGTGTACACGTGCTTAGCTTTCTCACCAGTGTGATCTTTGCTCAAAGTGGTGTGTAGGTCACTGCTATTCCTTGGTGACTCCAGTTACCTTGGGGACCCATGTTGAGGGGCAGGACAGAAAGTCTCCTGCATCTGGCATCCTGCTGTCACTGAGGGATGACCATGTGGCCCCACCAGCCTTTGAATGCCAAGCATCAAAGCTGAGCCAGGCTTCGGTGGGCAAACTTTGACCCAGGGGCTAGAGCTGGAGCACCCATTCCTCTCTCTTCCCTGTTCTGTGTGGACAGCTGGGACCCACAGTCACTTTGGAGAGGCTTCTTATAACAACCAAGTCGTCACAAAGGACAGCCAGCCAGGGAAGCTGCCTCATCCACCTGCCCCCTGCCCAGGCACGGCTGGTCTAGGTGTGCTCAGCCTAGACCTGAAAGGGGGCAGCTTCCTAAGTTTTCACTGCATTGGGAGCATTTTCACTGTGAGCTGTAAAAAAGAATAAATATCTGTATGTACATGAATCCAAGTGTTCTGAATACACATTTACACACACCATGCACGTGTATATGTCCAACACTACTGGACTTCATCTACTCAGTTATTTCTTCTTTTTGTTCCCACATTTGCCAGGGCTGCTGTTTCTGTTGACTACAATTCTTGACTGAGTAATGATACTTTGGGGTTTTGTAATGATACTGGTCATTCCCAATGTAGTACAATGTCTTGGAAAGTTCCCAGGACTGTCTTGTGGATGCTAGGGGCTGAAGCCAGGTTGGGTTCCTAGGCACACCCATATGGCCTACCAGTTATATACTCTTGTCCATTTCCAGTGGAGGAAATCCAAAACCCAGTAATCCAGTAATCCAGAGCCCAGCTGGTTTTCCCAGCAGCCCTGGGCTTGGAATGACTCTGTCCCAAGGAGCCCTAAAAATGGAGCTGGGCTGCCAGGAGAACCCTGTGCCCAAGTGGAATAACTCAATACAGATGTTTGTGCGGTATTTATGAAGCTATTTAAACTCAACTTTTGACATTGAGATCCATGCTTTAGCACGAGACAAGGCTGTACATTTGGATCTGACTACAATGCATGGCAAATGTAGTTGACTCACTGATGATGCAGAAGCACCAAAATGAGAATGATCCTTCGCTAATCTAGAGGGGGAAAGTGAGTCCCAGAGAAAGGCCCTGCAGTGTAGCCAGTGCCCAGGATTTCAATGACCAGTTTGCAATTATTTTGTCACAGATACTGCCTTTTGAGACTTGTCTTCTAGAACACATAAATATCAAGTTTCATTCTTCCTATTGACTGAATATTGTCAACCCTGTTGTTGGGTTAGAAGAGAATCTTTACAAGAAAATTCAATTATGAGTCTCAAATAGGAGGCGAAGATGTGACTTAACTCATTAATGAATGTGGGAAGCAGTAAGATGTTTGAAGAATTCAGAGTATGCAGAAAATAAACACACACAAGGAGGGCAGAGATGATTGTGCAAATAGAGACAAGACTGGGTCAATAATCAATTGCATTCCACTAGACACAACTGATTTGCACTTCTATGTCTGGAAATAATTTGCATCAATAACCAGCATTTTATTTGCAGACCTTTTTAAAAAAATATTTCTATAGTCCTTTTTTAAAAAAATTTCTAAATTTCAAAGTGTTTTGCAATTTTTCCTAACAGTAGTAGGAACCAACAGCTTTGATTTCAGAAGTGAGAGTTTAAAGCAGCAGCTTTGAAGTTTTCTTGTCATTATCTTCTCTCCATCTATGTTCTTTTCACTTTACCAGAAATCTGATTTAAAGAGCAATTGAGTTTGGAAAGAAATCCCATTTAATGTCTCCCTTTTCTTCCAGTTTCTACAAGTGACATTTTTTCAATGATGCTGGGTCATGGTCAATAGTTTTATAGTCCCAGTGGAGTGACTTCAGACCCGTAGTAATTATCTGTGTCCGTTTCTGATGCTCAGCCTTGGCGGCCCTGGGGACATGCGTTTCTCCCTTTTCTTTCTTGGACAGATGATCAGACTTGTCCAGAACTACCATGGGAAGCTTAGCAAGGTTTCCCATTTGCAACTAACCAGCTCTGCCTGTGCGGTTCCTTGTAGATGAATCCATCCTTTCTTTCAAGCCCTAAGTCACTATACCCACAGCAAGTCTACGCAGTCCTGCCTGGACCTTGGCTTTGGCCTCTGTGTTTGCTTCTGTAGCCCAGTGTTCACCCTACTCCCTGTACACCTTGCTAGTGTCTTCACCCTAAGGGAGCCAAATCCAACATATCTCTGTGCTCTTCATCCCCATAACACGCTTGATGTTTTCCCACTTTGCACCCCACATTGATATGTGCCTCCCTCCTCAGCTTCACTTTAGACTTCCTGAGTTCCATCTGGGTGTCTTTGCATCCCCAGAACACATAGGGCCGAGTATCTCTTGACCCCCCAAGACCTGTGCCAAACTTCTGATTCACAGTCAGCCGCTGTTCCCGGAAGCCTGAGGCTGGAACACATCAAGAGACTACGAGATCTTGCAAATGTATTGTGTGTTTCTCAGACATAATTACAGCAAGCAAGTGGTCTGGGAAAACACATGTTTTGTTGATGTTCTGTGAACGCACATTTGTACCTGTGCTCTTAGTCTCATGGCCCTTTCTAAGACATTTTATTTTTATCACTACATATTTGCAGTACATAGTGATTACCTTCATGATGGGGACTGGGCACAAGTGCGCAGCAAATCTTGATTCTTTTTCCTTTCCCTTGCCCTTTTCTCTCTCCTTCCCCTCCCCAGTCCTCTCTTGGTCCTTTCCTATTCAGTCTTATTACCCTTCACTCTTAGCATGTCCCAGGGTTGGGTGTGATGGGAGTTTAAGGTTGCTTAAGGATAGACACACACAAACCCCTTGAGTCACAGAGATGGGACAGAAGCAGCAGCTCTGGGTTCTTTGGAGAAGATTTGTAGTAAAACTCATGAAGTTAGAATCAGTGGTCTGTTTTGGCGTATTAATAGTCTCTGTGTACTATGTGGACTCTTTTCATGACAGCTCTGTGGTCACTCTCTCTCCGCAGCCGGGCACCACAACACACAGCAACAGAAACAATAACAATAGAGTAATTGAGCTTTGTGTCGTGTTGTAAAGAAAACCATGGAAAGATGAATGCTGGGCTTACTGCCCAGGAATCTGCATGGTTTTTAAGGGCCCAAAGGGATACGGGTGCTCTATTTATAAAGCTTCCAGAAAGCAGAGGAAAATGACCTTGGCCAGAATCAGTTGCTCTGTGAAAGATCTTTAGATGACTTCTGTGTACCACTCTACACTCAGGAAGGCAATTGGCTCCTTCAGACAGCACTTATTTGGCAAAGTTGGGTACAGTTTCACGTGTAACCCAGAAATTCTGCATCAGGGACCATCCTCCAAGAAATGGGTGGTAATTTGTAAATGGGATGCTCAGGAAAGCAGCCCCACAGAGAATCCACTGCACTGGTTAAGAACAGTCTTTTAAAAAAAAATCTGTAGCTAAAATAAGATTATTGTAATTATTTAAGTTTGGCTACATCTAAGATAAGGTTAGTGTCACTCACTTGAACCTCATGATCCAGTGAGAATGTAGCTGAAAAAGGATGAGCTAGTCTTCCCTTTCTATGATTTCCCCATTTGATATACAGTTAGACCTCTGTGTGTGTGGATTCTTTACCCTGGAGTTCCACCAGACACAGATAGAAAGTAAATATATATATCTCCTACTCATATGAACATGTATAGACTTCTTGTTTTTATTTCTTAAACAATAAAGCATAATGAGCATTCATGTAGCATTTGCATTGCACCAGGTATCCCAGTGACCTAGCGGTGATTTAAGGCACTCGGGAAGATGAGCAAATACTATGCGTTTTAGTTATTTTTTCATTGCTGGGACAAAACACCTGATACTCACAACTTTAAGGAGAAAAGGTGTATTTTATCACAGCTTCTAGGGGTTCCAATATATTGTCAGCTAGCTCCAAGGCAGGATGGCATGGCAGAGGGGGATCACAGAGGAGAAACTGTCCAGCGTGTAACAGGAAGGAAAAAGCAAGCAATGAGCCTCCTTTTCCCTTGTATGTCAGGCTACCCAGCTTTTCAGGGGTGCTGCCCATACCCAGGGTGGGCCGTCCCATCCTCCACCCCCAGAACTATGCTAAACCAAGTAGTGAACTAATCTAGTACCACACACCCTGGACCCCAGTGTCACACACCCTAGATCCATGACCCTTTGGGTGACATCTAGACACAAACCATAACACTATGTCATTTTTTGTAAAGGACTTGAGCATTCTCGAATGTTAGACTATGAGGGGAGCCTTGAGAGAAATCTCACGAGCTCACCAAGGAACATCTATGAATCTATGATATGGTGGCAGATGGGATGGTTTCCAAAGAGTGGTTCTTGAAACATTTCCTTTTAATGACTTATAAAGTCTTTTGCTTAATAGAAAGTTGCTTTGCACCATCAATGGCAAATAAATATAAGTTATTTTTAGGCTCATTGGGTATTAGTCCTACAATTCTAGTTCAATGTTTATTGCTAGTTTAAATTGATAATGGTAAGAGAAAAATGTAGCTATGTATTTTACAAAAGCAGAAATGACAGTTTAGACCCGGAATTCAATCCATGTACGGAAATGCTGGTGATTTGCATTTCTGGGCCAGCAAAGGGTGTGGTTAGTGACGATTGGTTCAGTTCCACTGATTATGGAGCCTGCATTTAGCACAGTCATTTCTCTAAGTAGGCTCTTTTAGAGGTCACTGCAAATGAGGAAAAGCCATGCAGATTCAAACAGATGCCACCCAGGGTGGCTGACATGGCAGGTGCCCTTAGAGCAGCACTGGTAACGGCTGTCCCCTGCTGTCTAGGTAACTGGTTGTCTAGATGAATTCTCAGGATGGTGAGAATGGAGCAGCTGGTCAGCACCTGGCGTCCTGACCGAGTCCTTGGGGCACTCGGCCCTGCTGTCACAGATCTTCTCCTGGTCTGCTCCTCCTGACTTCCTCCCTGAGCTCCTCAGAGGCCTGGTATCCTTGCCTTGATGGTGCTGGGTTATTAGTCTCCCCAGGCCCTGATGTCCACCATAGGTCCTTTTATCAGTGAGGCCAGGCTGCTAGTAAGACTGAGACATCTTCTTGTGATGAGGGCTCTCTACCGTTCTTCTTTTATAGATTGTTTGATGTCATAATCTTCATATAGTTTTATCCTTTGGGGAGGCACTTTAAAAAACTTACTTAACTTGGTAATGATTCTGCTGTGTTTGTATCCTGGGCTCGTCATGTAAATTATAAAACTATTTTCTCACTGACTGTCTTAGTTTTTTCTGAGACAAAATACCCAGAGTTAAAGGAGGAAATGTTGATTGTAGCTCACCTTTTGGAGAGGTTTCAGTCTATAATGGACTGGCTCCAAGACAGCTTGGTGTGGCAGAGGAGAAACAGCTCATAGCAGGCAGAAGGCAGTAAGCAGCAAAGCTGCAGAGCAGAAGCATTGACCTGCCTCTCCCTCGCTGCTTCCAGGCTGCATGCCCTTCGGATGGTCCTGCTCACATGCAGGGAGGGTCTTCCACACCCAGAAATATGCCAAGCCAATCAGATGTAGTAATCACTCCTTAATCTCGGCATCATGCACCCTAGATCAAGCTGGGACATCTAGATGTGAGCCAGAACGTCTGCTTTTGACAGAGACCACCAAGAAGTGGCTCTGAGCAGGATTTAAAATTAGCCAGTTGGCTTTGTACATTTACCTGTGAGTCTGTCCAAGGCCTGGACGCCCTACCTGGAGACGGTCAGCTGACTCATAATAAGTTAAACTCTATGGGTCAGTGGTCCCAAATGAGGCCTGCAGGGGCCTGTGATGCTCAAAGGACAGGATAAGGTCACAGCCGAGGACACCTGATTTCCACCCTGTAGGGAGCCATTGAAGCTGGAGATTGCACGCATGTGTGGGCCTAAATCAAGACCAGCCCTAAAAACACGGAGAGCCCAAAACAAGACACATAACCAAGCTGTTGCAGCTGCAAGAAGGCCAGGGGCCCAGGCCAGCCAGGCAAACAAGTTGCTAGGCTGCAGGGTTAAAACTGACATTGTTCTTCGGGCTGTGGGCTATATAAATAAACGTAAACGTGCCGCACTGGTTGAGCAGTTACTTTCCTCCCATCGGGAGAGTTAGGGCATCACCTGACTCCAGCTTTGTCTCTTCTTTTTTTTCTCATCCTCTCACAGTCCTTCACCCCAAGAACCTTGAGAGCCACATGGGCCATGGCGCCACCCCAATTAACTAAATAAAGACTATAGCGGCAGGCATTTCACTCCTGTAGTGAAGTCACCTGGAGACTTTCTCCTATGACAGCTCTCCTGAATTAATATACTGTTACTTGGAGAAGTCCTTGGAAACTCTCTGTGCTCGGTTTCCCTTGAATTTTGCTAGAGGGCTTTGGTTCTCTTGGAGCCCTAAAATCAGACCACTTGTCTCTTATTTAAGCCCACTGTTCACTCATTTGGGAGGCTGTGGACCGGATCAGTCTGTAGTACACTTTTTCATTTTATTCAAATAATTTTTGCTTTATTATTTGCCTCACAAAAGTGGGTTTTTGAATATTATCAAAGTCAATACCCTCCTAGGGACAGGGACCCTCAGCCTTTGTACCTCATGGTCTACACCCCTTAAAACAGATATTTTGACTAGCAATGTTCTTGGTCCTGGATGGGATTTCTCATCTCTCCTCTCAAGTTCCTAAAGCTAAAGGTGATAGTGTCCCAAAGCCAGGACAGTGTGATGGCTGCTGCCAAACCCAAGAAGGGGTCCTAGCTTAGAGAGACAACTGTGTGGCCAAAGAGCTTCACTGAGAAAAGTCAAGGATGGAGATTGATTTCCTGGTCAAATCCCAGCCCTGGAGCAGCATGAATGCCATTTATTCTGGATCGTAAGTACAGTTCCTTGTCTGGGAGGAGTGCCCGTCGTCTCGCTTCCTTTAGTGTTCAAATTCTTGAATCCAGAGATTTTCCAAGATTAGCATGACATTCAAAATTGCATATGGCAGCCAAGGAACATGCTGTAATTCTGAATTATTCATAGTTTTTCTCTTCTCCTTTATGTGTGTACCCACAGGCACCTCTTTAAAAGGATTAAAGTAACTTTTAAACACAATCTATGGTCTTTTATAGGTATGCGTGCATACACAAGCCTCTCTAGAAATATTGAAATGATTTCTGCACATGCAGTATTTAATACACACGTTATTCTCTGCAGGAACTGATGTTATGTCTGCCTACCATGTGCGATGTTTTTCATCAGCTCCCACGGTGTCTAAAGATGACAGGTGTGCAGCGTAATTTCATTCCCTTATACTGGCAACAGAACCATGAAGGTTTGCAAGTAGTAACAATGTAATTAAAATTTTTATTGAAATTTTATGAATGCAAATAAATTTAAAAGTTCACCTCTGCAAAAATAATTTTGATTTAAATTCTAATGGCCATCATTTTGGAAGAAAAAATGTTTTTTGGAAAGCCCACAGAAATAATTTCAGATTTTAAAAAAGACTTTCATCCAATTTGTATTTGTTGAAGAAAATAATTCAAAATTTAAACTCTTGGGATGCAATTAAATTTTACTTGTTGATACTTTCAGTTGTTTCAATGGAACAAAACTGTGTGGAAAATTTAAGAAATAATACCATGACTTTTGCTGAAATGAATTGAAGGGAAGAAATAATTCTTCTGGCCTAAATATAACACTTCATTAATTATATATGTTAGCTTTATAACTTCCCCAAATATTGCTGGCTCAGCAACAGAATACCCTGATTCAGTGCAATAATTATTGAAGTAAGTCTTTGCTATTTTGCTTTCATTTATAAAATTATTACTGCTACTATAATAATATTATATAAATAGTTTTACATAATTTTTTAAACTTTCATGGTTATGACAAAATAGAGAAGAATAAGAAATTATACATAGAAGGGAAAACTTGTTTGATTTAACAACCTGCTTGCCTGCCTTCTGGCTTCGGGGTAGTCACTGCTGCAATCCTGAGACCCCGCTTACGCTGTGCTCCTGAGCTGGCCTGTGACCGAGCGTCCTGGTGACTGGACCACAGTCAGCGACTCCGTTAGAAGCCCCCGTTCCACCTTGATGTCACATACACCTCTCACTATATTTTTATCTATTATTTGCTTGGCTTTGTTCTGTATGTTGAATTCTGAAACCATCTGGAATTCATTTACATTCAGGATGAAAAGTAAAGATTTAATTCTGTCTCCCAAATACTCAGGCTATTTATTGTACAAACATGATTCGCAGAAATGTATTTCATCGCCTCTCTAGTTTGTAAGTTTCCCTTCATTGATTTACAACATGTGTTTGTACATTTTCCATTTTGCTTGTCCTGGGGCCATCACTGTGTGTCCTGTACTGATTGGAGGGTGTTTTCTGGTCATTACCATGTCTTTATAACATTCTAGAGTGTGTATCACCTCCACACCTCTCAGACATGCTTGAGAGTGTTTAACAAAGTAAATACCTATTTTTTGTTCTGTTAAATAAAAAAAAAAATCAAAAAATACAAAATTTGGAGGAAAAAGTGAGTCACACAATAGCTCATCCACTTATTACAGTATTATTTTTAAAAATTCATTGCTCTCAGGCTTTGGGGATTATGAAAATATTTTTTTGCATATTTATGAGTATTGTTCTGCTTGCTTTATAAAGAGGAACTGCTCAGGCTTTCTGGAAAACTGTGGCAGGGACAAAGCCCTGTGAGGGAGACCACGGGACTCTAACCAGACCCACTGTGCCTGCACTGGCCAAGTGGCTGGGGCTTCTAGGAGGCAGACAAGAAGGGAACTGGGGGACACCTGGCTGGGTTGCTCTCTAAGGAAGCCACTCATGGGAACAGGGGAGTTGTGTTGCTAAGGAAGGGTCACAGAAGGAAGGGATTTGATACAGCCAGGGAGCAAAGTGAATCTCTGCCTCAGGACAGAGACAGGGTAAGAAGGGAGCCAGAGTCCCTTCTGTTCTGCTTTGTTTGATTTTCCTGTTTCTGAAGGTCTGGGCAGCTGTTTTGAAGACAGTAGCAGGCATGATGGTGACCATTGTTGATTTCTTATTATCTTGTTTTGAAGTCCTGTGTCGATTACACTGTGTTGTTTTGCCTGGCTTTGTTCTCTTTAAAATAAAAATCACAAGAAAAAAAAAAGGGGGCCAGAGCTCATCGTGGGATGATGATGGGGGCAGACTCGTGGATGGAGGAAGAGTCACTGCAGAACAGGGGTGCACGGGGGCCTGGGGGCCACCACAGATGCTTGCCGGGTCCTAAGTCTGAGGTTCGTGAGGGTCTGTCCATCAGCTGAATGTCACAGTCCTCAGTGAGAGCTGAAATGTTACCCAACCTCCTGTCATCCTATCTCGGGAAATTTCCTCTTGAACTTCTCTTTCAGCCACTGGACTCAAGGCAAATACAGGCTTGCACGTTGACGAGCTACAGTCTGCTGGCGACACCACTTCCGAGGCAGACTGCCTAGAATCACTTGTGAGAGCCTGACCACAGAGCACCCCTGGGCTTCCTTCCATGGAAACCACGCAGGAAACCCAGCACCCTGCTGCCCAAACCTCCCACCCTCAGTCCTTTCTTGGCTGCAACACTGTCACACGCATAAAGTTTGTGGGACTTTGTGAACACCTGGTGCTTAACAATCGAGTGTGGACTTTAGAGGACACTCTCCAAAGGGGACTGGCCACTCCAACTCGGAAGCCCCAAAGTTAGCCTTTGCGCAAGCAGAGGAGATGGTAGAGAGGGACACCTGGTGGCAGTACTCCGGTCTCCTGGTCTCCAGGGCAGGCTGGTTCTCTCTGTGTGGGTAAGGCACATACATCCCTGAGCGCTCACGCGACAGTCTGGTATCAGCTTGAGCACAGCCTGTTTTTTCTTAGATTTCATGCCAGGGACAAACTGATAGATTCGTGCATGTGATTATACATAGCACAAATCTGTCCCCACCATTCTGCCTGGGGGGAATTCCTGCCAATCCCATTTGCCTGTTCTTTCCAACTGAGCAACTCTGCACCCATGCATCTGTGCACGTGTGTATGCATGAGCATGATGTGTGTGTGTGTCTGTGCGCACGCATGTTTGCAGGCTGGAGCACAGCTAAAGTAGTCGGGACCTCCTTGAAGGAGAGCTTGACCGGGTCTCGAACGATGTCAGGAGGGGGAGGCCAAGGCCCAAAGTGCAGGGAGGTTAGAAAACGCTTCCGGTGGTTTCTCTCCAGAAGACACTGGTGTTTCAGGAGGCACCATTCAGGTTTAGAGAGACGTGGAGAGGGACAGAGACGGGGACATACGCCATTTGGGACAGGCTTCTTGGTGCTTGCCTCTTCTCCCTGTAGCACTTCTGAGATGCTGAAGTGAAGATCAAATCCTTTCCTTTCCTGTGTCCCTGCGGTGGCTGCCCCTGCTGCCCTGACTCAGGAGGCAATGCTGACCACAGTAGCTTGGTATCACTTGTTTGCTGATCACAATAGGTGGCATGTGGCCACCACCATGACAGAGATAGGCATCACTTTGCTCCTGGGGAAGTGGCTTTCTGTGGAGGAAAAGCAGAGCCTGCATCCAGCTTTAGAAACATAAATTTATTAGTTCCTGATTGTAGTACATAATGATGGCATTTATTTTGGGGAACTTACCTCCATGTGCATAAAACATCCCAAGACTTCTCTCACCCCCCTCCCTCCTTCCCTTCTGGCTGCCTCCAACTCTTGTTCCCCTTTCTATTTGCAAAAGCTCAATTTTCATTTCTTTCTTCAATCCTCTGTCTTTATCTCTGTCTCTCTGTCTCTGTCTCTGTCTCTGTCTCTGTCTCTGTCTCTGTCTCTGTCTCTGTCTCAGTTACTGTCTCTGTCTGTCTCTCTTGGCTTTTATTCTTATTGTCTCAGAGCCGGCAGTTCTGGCTTCAGGCGTGTGGGGTGGATTTCTCACACCAGCCTCTTTTCCTGACCCTAGGGTGATGCCTTCCAGTTCAATTCCACCCTGATGCTCTGCCCCCAGGATTAGTTTGGGGATTAATAGCTTCCATGGATTAATAGCCCATTCCCCTAAGATGGCAGCCCTTTTAGAGACCATTGGAATTTTGAATCCTGAGTCCGAGGACCACACACATCTGCCTGGCCACCTGCCCTTCTGGGAGGCCCAGATTGCTGCCAAACTTGGGAAAATCCTTTTACACTCTTCTTGTTTTTTGTTGTTTGTTTATGGTACTGGGGATTGAAGCTAGGGCTTTTACACTGAGCCCAACCCAGTTTTATTTTTTATTTTGAGATAGGCTCTTGTTAAACTGCTGAGCTGTCCTGAGTTGGGATCAGCCTTGCCATGCTTCTGCCTTGGCCTCCCACAGTGCTGGGGTACATATGTGCGCCATCACACCCAGCTATTATTTTTGTTTTGTGAAAAAGACCGTGGCTCAGGCCAAATGGAAGCAATGCATAGGGCATTGAGAAAGCAGGAAGCAATTCCCATAGCCTCTCCAGGAGAGCTGCGCTCCTGCGCCTGGACGTGTGCCTCAGCTGGGAGCGCCCCGAACCCCAAGGCTTAGTGGTTTACATAGGTTCCATGCATACAGTAATCCCTGGCCTGGTAACTCAACCTCTAGCTGCCCTCCCTTCCTCTAAATGCACACGTGTTTGCCTGCTGGTAGTACTGAGGATTGAACTCAAGGCCTTGTGCATTCCAGCCAAGCACTTTACTGCTAAGAGAAGGGCTTGTTACATTAGTCAGACTGCCCTGGAACTTGGGGTTCTTTTGCTTTAGCCTTCTGAGAAACAGGGACTACAAGTGTGCACCATCATCGCCAGCCTGGACTGTTGCCTCAAGATTGAGATGGATAAAATGAGACTTTAAAAAATAAAAATGGTGGGATATGTCAGCACATGCTTATAATCCCAGCACTCTGGAGGCTGAGGCAGGAAGATTGTAAATTTGAGTCCAGTCTGGGAAACATCAAGAGCCTGCCTGTTATGGCTTGTGTCTAGATGTCCCCGCAAAGCCTCATGTGGTCATGGGTGAGGTTTCTTCAGAGGTGGCTGGGTCTAGACTGTGAGATATAGGAGTTAACTCATGGTGCAGTACTAGACACTAGGGGACTAAGGGTGTGAGTGCTACCTGCCCTAAGTGGCCTGGATAAGATAAAAAGGCCACAAAGATGCTGTTAAGCATCTTTGCTCGTCTTCTACTTGATGCCTCCCGTGAACTGTTTCTCCTCTGCAGTGCCTGTCTGCAGTGCCACCCTGCCTGGGAGCCAGCCCGTTATGAACTGAAACCACAGCGCACTGTGAGCCAAGTAATCCTTTCTGCCTTAACTTGTGGGTGTTGGGCATTTTGTCTCAGCAAAGAGAAAAGTAACTGAGGCACTACTTCAAAATAAAAAATATAAAAAGAACTCAGGAAGTAGCTCAGTGCAAGGTTTTGGATTCAATCACCAGCACTGTGCGTGTGTACACACACACACACACACACTCACACGAGGTACCCAAGGATCCACCAAGAGACATTTGAATGGCACAAGCTCAGGGTTGGTTGAAAGGCATTTATTATGAATAGCCAAACATGTTCCTCTTTCTCCTATTACTCAGGCAATTCTAAGAGTTCTGGAAGCTCTGTGGCAGCAGCTGGAGACAAGTCCAAAGATCTATTTCTCAATATATCATAACGCATGTACCTAAGTGAGGAGCAGAGAGTTCCTGGGCCTCCTGTTTCTCATTTGTCACATGGAGATAATCAATAGCACTTCTTATAAGAGTTAATAAATAAGAGCTCTGCAGTAGGCTACTTGTCAGTGTGCTGCAGATGGTCAGGCCAATATGGTAGTAGCTTTAATTTAAAAGAGAGATGTTAAATGCACGGGTTTCTTCCAGCAGCTGTTTGGGTGGGACTCGAATTCCTAGTCCATGGCTGAGTTCGCCTGGTACAAAGCTATCTCTTCTCTTTAGGATGGGGCCTTGTGACTGTGTGACGGGTTCTGCCCAAGCAGTTTCAACTAGGGATTCTCCAAATGCCAGTTTGGTTACTTATTGTTCATCTCACGACCTCAAAGTTTCCCACGTTAGCTATGCAGGACCAGGTGTGAGTCAGGGCTACATATGGTGGAGGATTCAAGGCAGGTGACTTCCACTGCTGGGGCTCGGTTGGTGGTGGAGGACCAGCCACCAAGGTGAAATGCCACTTAGCAAAGGTGATATTGCTCTGTATTTGAGATTGAAGGAACATCCAGTAACGTGGCCCAAGGCAGGAAGTAAAAGGGAGCCACATCTTTGAAAGAAGGGAGAAGGAAAAGAGGTCACTGTGTAGAGGGAAGGCAGGAGCCTTGGGCTTTCTGGGCCCTGGGGTCTTGGGAAATGCCTAGTCTTCCTAGGCCCCACTTTCTCTGCTACCTCTTCTTCCTGCAGTGACCCCAGGCCCAGGGTGGCACTGGGTTATTGCAGAAGAAGAGAAAATGCTCCAGGGAGTGGAGAGAGCCCTCCCAGGAGGGGTGAGAAATTCCTTCTCAAACAAGAAGAATGGAATACCTCTCAAGGAAGAATCAGGGAAATCTACCCATTTGGTCCTAGTAGAATATTTGAAATTCAAAATGGTGGTTGACACCTTTTGTGGCACCTATTACAGATACTCCTAGACCTGGAAGGCATTTACAACCCATCAACAACCCATCACAAGTGGAAAACATCAGATGTCCATATGGACTTTACTCATCTATTGGCAAAAGTATGCTGTGGAACAGCCAGGTCCAAACTGGCCTGAGGGCCACATGCGTCTGTTAATAATGAAAAAAAAAAAAAAATAGAAAAGAGAGTTTTGTCACTTAGATACATTAAATATATTAAACATTTTATATTCAGCCAGAAACAACTTCTCTCCACTCAGGGTAACCCAGGTGAGACAGATGTGTCCAGCAGTGGGCTGAGGTTTGCACACTGCTGTAGTGTAGATAGTTGTTGTAGTTAGGGGTTGTGCAGAGAACAATCAGAATCAGGACATGGATTTTATAATATTATTTTTATAATGGTCACCGGGAGTTAAGACAAGAAAATGCAGGAAATCTATCTGCAAAACCAAAAACATAGACTAGTCAAGGCCTAAATCCCACAGCAATGGCGCACACGAGTCCAGATGAAAACCCAGAGCTCATGACAGCGCCTCCCATGTGGAGGTCCAGAGTCCACAAGAAGGACTCACATCTCTTTTACGGATCCATGCCTGGAGGGCCCAAAGGTCAGTGGTTGAAATCAGAAAGTCCATGCCAGTGGGGTTAAGGAGCTATGCTGGTGAGATGAGGGTATTACACTGGAGCCGAGAAGTCACACTCACAACAAAGATTAGGGCTGTCCTGAAAAGCACCCCAGCCATTCTCAGCAATGCAGAGGCCTTGAGCTCCTCTGAGGACAAGCACATGCCAGGAAGCCAGCGTGACGAGTTCATCTTAGAGACCAAGCAGCACGTATCTTCCTCTCTGGAGCCAGGAAGCAATGCTCAGTGTGAGGACCAAAGCTTCTTCAGGAGAATCAATGGCTCAAACAGCAACTCGTAGGAGAACCCACAATGCCTCAACACAGTAACGCATTAACGGCTTCCTTCTCCTTCTCCATCTCTCTATTTATGCTGGCAACTTTCCTCAGGTGGAGCATTTATGCTCAGTGCCATGCTGATGTAATCCAGCTGGCATTAAGTTGACCACCAGTTCTTAATCCATAACAGTCTGTCTGTTCTCCTCTGATCACAGCACTGACTCACCAGAGCCACTCGATATCACCAGGGGTGCTTTGCCCAACTTAGCTCACCCAGAAATGAAGTGAAATTCAAGCATGATTTGAGTATCTATTGCTTTTGGCCCATTATAAGGTTAGAAATTTTCAAGTCAAACCATCCTAAAGCAGGACTGGTCTGCCCAAGGCTGAGGCGCACACATGACACTTGGAAAGGTATGCGCTACCCAAGGGGAGACAGTGAGTTTCCATGGTCTGGATGGGGTCCTCCTCTCCCCACCCACACTCCCACCTGGGTCAGGCAGCGGCTCCACCGCCTTTCAGCTTCTATCTGGGCTTTTCACACTTGCATAAGAAGCAGGAGCAGAGGAGAAGACCCTCAGGGGTGACGTTTGTTAGGGTTAGGCTGGTTGTGTATCTGTTAAGCAACGAGGATTATTCTTTCTGGTTTGTGTATTTTATCCTTAAAAACAAACTTACGATAGTGCCAATAATTTGTATAGCTTCTTGTAGCAGACATTGAATCAAAATTTACTTGGAATATATCTGTCCATTTGGAAAACCCCTGCCAAATAAGTTTATTTTTCCTGCTGTGAATTCATCCAGCTTTCTAAGATACCTAGATATTTCCAATCTGTTTCCCGCAGATTCTTGGTGATGTCCATCTTATCACACACTGAGGATGGAGAGGCCATTTGTAAAACATTACACTTAGCCTAAAATTCCCTCAACAAATACCTTGCTAGAGTGCAAGTCCACTTGTCTTAGTTGGTTTGGTGTTGCTATGATAAATTATCTGGGGCTTGGTGCTCTGGAAGGAAAAGAGGTTTATTCAGCCTCCAGTTCTGGAGGTTGGCCAGTATGGTGCTGGTGTCAGCTTCCAGGAGGAGCTTCCTGGCAGATGGCATCACACAGCTGGAAAGTATGCAGGAAAGAGCAGCTGAGCATGGATGCCAGAGACGGGTTCTGTCGTCTACAGCATCCCACTCTCATGGAAACAGATCTGCTCAGCTGAGACCTACAGCAATCCCTTTGCAGGTGAGTCACGACCCCTTGCCATCTCCAGGCCCTGTGTCTTAATGATCCCACCACCTGTGCCGGCTGCTCACTGGGTAGCCAGCTCCCAGCATATCAGCCCTTGGGGACAAGCCATGGTGAACTCTAGCACCGCTTCTCTGGGTCACAGACTTTCCTTTTTGAGAATACTATTCTGCTAAAACAAAGCTCTGTCATTGCCACTCATGACAAGGCCCACTCAGGTGACACCAGTTCCTCTGCAATTTTCATTTTTTAACAGCTTTCCCTGGCCATCAGTCTCTCTGGAATATGCTTGCTGCTTGTTTCTCTCTCCAGATGGCCCTGCACACATCTGGAATACGGAGGGTGAGGGCTCTTGCCAGGAGTGACACCAAGTTATTCATCCCCTCTGCGAAGCTGGAAACTTCTTGTTTTCCACCTAGCCATGCAGTCCTGCAGGGAGGGGAGCAGGGAGCTGGGACAGGTGTGGGCACAGATGTGGGCTCTGCACTGAGCTTGCTGGATGCTGTGCCGTTCCGCTGCTCACTGGGATTCTCAGGACACTTTGCCCTCCCTCAACATCCACTCTAGGAGCACAGGCATGGACCCCTTCCCAGCACGGGGACCCCATTGCTTCCCCAGCCCAGTTCCCTGTCTGGATCCTGCCCTGATGTTGCCAGGTGAGGAGAAATGACACGCCCTCCCCAGGCAGCACCACTCCTGGCCCCATTGGCTCTCTCTCCTGCAGCTCATCACTGGAGCCTGCCTCGTTCTAACCCATAGGGCACCCAAGCAGCAGCTCCCAACAGCCCCGCCTATAGCACCTTCAAGGCTCTCAGGATTGTAAGGTTACAAAGGTTTAAAAACCTAAACATGAGAACACTTACTTGATATGGAGTTCCCTACAAACTTTCAGTTCTAAAAGAACCAGAAATCTTTCTAGGCAAAATTAGCTGAAATCACTTGAAAAAAAGCAACACAGCATGAGGGTCACAGTCACAGCACTGGAGATAGACAAGATAAGGTCGTAGCCTGGCACTACCCACCCAAGTGGCTTTAGCCATTGCATTACCATAGAAGCCTCTTTTCCAGATGCTACGAGATGCTGTGTCCGGCCCCTGTGCCTGGTATCCAGAAAGCTCTCAGTGACAGGGGAGCACAACTACTGTTTGGTTTCAACGCAAGGGAAGCATGCTTCTTATTCTCCCTGTGAGAGGGCTTTGGTCAGAGATTCCTGTTGTCCATTTATGGTCTAGGGGTGGTGGACACCAAAGAGGCAAACATTACCTATGGGGCAAGAACCCCTCCCCTCGGACCATCCTCAGATGGGAGAGAGCCAGGGGCAGGAGGCTCCACACATCTCCTGGGCCAGGCTTGATATCCAGGCAGAGGGGCAAAGCTGCCTGCAGCTGTCCACTGCCGTGAAGACATGGTTACTGGCTGAATCAAGTTACTCACATTCATGGATTGAGGTCACAACCCTAGCACTTCAGGGTGTGGGCATGCTTGGAAACAGAGTCTTTAGAGAGAGGTTGTCCCATGGATACTAATCACACAGCACTGGTGTCTTCATAGGAAGAGGAACCTGGACATAACACAGGGTTGCCAGATACAGTCAGAGGGGACACTGGGAAGGCACAGTGAGAAGCTGGCACCTGCAGGCCCAGGAGAGAGTCCTGGGAAGAAAACCACCCAGCTCCTGGACTTCTGACCTCCTGCCTCCAGGGCCAAGAGACAATAATGAGTCCACAGAGCCACGGCAAAGCCAAGCAGACAGGCCTTTCCTGCTGCTATCTCTGCCGAAATTCTCGATGATGCTGGCTGCTTGGGGGAATCCCTGGAGGAACTTTCAACAAAGACAGCAATGTCTGCGTCTCACTGTTTAATCAACCTGGGCAGGGTCCTGCCTGACATTAGCATGTCATGGGGCTCCCAGGGGATTCCATGGGTGCCCAGATATGAACTCCTGCCCAAGCCATCTGGACTTTTCCCTTTTCTGGTGCCAGGTGGGTCTCTTTATTTGAGCTTCCGGGCCCACTGTTTTGGCCTCTATATATGTCTGGCTTGGCTCTGGTGCCCAGGTGCCCACCAGGGGGCTGCCTCCTGTTCCCGCTGGGCCATGTCCCTCCTCCCTTCAGTCCCCCTTCAGGAGCCACTGCTGGGTCTCCTCTAGGCGAAGGACAAGACCTACCCTCCTGACACCCATGGTTTGTCTCTGCCTTTCTTTTCCACCTGCACATCTGCCTCTCCTCAACATGGACCACTTTCAGCCACCACATTCTGCTGTCACCATGTGTCACCCCCAGGAGCCTTCGGGCCTCAACCAGGGTCTCCAGGGCTTCACTGCAGGGGCCTAATCATTTTCCATGGAGAAGCCTTAGACCGGGATCCCTCCCTTGAGTCTGTCTTTAGGTTTTATCTCTCCTCTCCCTTCTTCTCCCTCCCTTCTTCCTCCCTCTGAATATATATTGTCCAACTTAATAACAGAGAGCTCCAAAGACAATGGATTTATTCCTGGATGGGCACTGACATATGGAACCCAAGTGCCACAGAGAATTATGAATGTGTTCAGGAGGCAAAGGGAAACAAGACTCTTTGTAGTCGCGGTGAAGAGGGTCACACAGGTGATTTTGAAACGATTTTGCCTGGTGACACAGATCAGTTTCAGGGTGTCAGTGCAGGGCTGAACAGGCAGTCTCTGTGTAATAGGCCCTTGGAGAAGTGTTTCTGGAAAGATCTGCATTGGTCATTGGACATGTGGTCCCAGCAGTGTCTCCCAGGACAGTTCTCATTATGAGGCCCACGTGTGTAAGGTCCCCTTCTTCACACACCCCTGACTTTCTTCATAGATTTGTTGTTAGGGCTTGACACGCGTGACTCCATTTTGACCCTGACAAGGTTCACAGCACACACATCATCCTAGTCACTCGGGGTTCATTAGCAAACTGTCCAATACTGGGTAAATCACACACAACAGAAACGCATTCCTCACAGCTCGAGAGCTGGGAGATCCAAGACCAAGGTGTTGGAGGGCGTGATGTCCGGAGGAGGCTGCTCTCTGATGGTGCTGTGCTCTGGGTCTTGGCCTGGTGGAAAGACAGAAGACAGAAAGGGTGAAGAGACGGGTTCACTCGTCAAGGTTTTAATTCCATCCCTGAAGTACTTCACAATGTCAGCTTTTTACATCATCACCTTGCTAAGTTCCAGTATCTGGGTGTTAACAGGGACAGATGTCTTCAAACTATGTGCAGACAGGCATGTTCTATATACGTACATGTGTGTGACACAAACACATACATACAATATGCATGTGACACAGGGCAGGCAGGAATACTGCTTTGTTTATCTTTATTTAATCACGTAGAATTTAACCTATATGGGTGTATAAACAAATATTAGTTAAATTTTTCAGATGAAAAGGTATAAAAACAAAATATGAGTACATTAAGAGACACAGGTAATTTTATACAACTATGTAGTCATACAAATAGGATTCAACAGAGATACATTGATAAATAAACTGATATATAAATAAATAGACATACATACAAATTTCAGTCTGGGCTACAAAGTAAGTTCAAGGCCAATCTGAACTGCATAGAGAGATGCTGTCTCAAAAAGACAAAACCAAACCAAAAAAATCTGAATTTCTCCAAATAAGGAGGGAAAAGATTTGAAATGCTGTGTCTACTTTAAAAAAGATTTCTCCATGTGTGTGGGTACCCCTGAAATCTTTATTTGTGCCCTATTTATATAATTCCCTTTCTTGTTCTAAAATCACACTGTTTTAATTATACCATTATACTATGTTTTGATACTCAGGAGGATAATTTCTTTCTCATTCATGTGTCCTTCCAATTTCATTTCTATTCTTATATATTTTTCTTTATCATATGAATTTGAGAACCAGCCAATCAGATTACAATAAAAACTCCAGTGGAAGTTTTGACTGGAATTGAATTGAATTTATGGATTAACTAGGGTGAAAAACCAATGTCTTTATGGTAATAAAAATTATTCCAGAATATCCTATATTTCCAACCAGATCTTTAGGTTTCTCAGATGTAAACACATAGCGCATGTCTGGGTGGATTTAATTTTGTTTTATGACTTTTATTATTACGCATAGCACACTTAAAAGACACTTCTTAGAGTGGTTAGTTTCCAGAGTTTATATGACCACAAGGAAACTGTCAGTACCTAAACCAGACTTCAAGAATAATTGACTTATGATCAATCTTGGTTTCTCTCAGCCCACCTAACCTGCCTCTCTCTGGTCAGTTATTGTCAAGCACCTCCCGGATTTCACTCATTTCCATCACTAGTTTTTCTGTGGTAGTTTCAGCCCTGACAATTTACCTAACTTCCTTATGAATTTTAAGAACACGGAGTGAATTTACTTTGCTTTTACAGGCTCATTTTACTTTTTCTCTCTCTAGGCCACTGCATGACAGCTCACCCAAGGTAGTTAACACGAGGAAGTTAGTATTTTTTATGCTTGGCTCAAAAATAAACGGCTCCTTGCTGTCACGATTAGATCTCTCAGGTTGCATGTGGCCTGGGGAGGTCACTGAAAGCTTGGTGTCACATGACACTGCCTGGCAGTTCTCTGCAGCCCATGGCAGCCCTGCATTTGTGCTTATGGTTAGCTTGGGCCTCGCCAGCCCCTTTGCTGTTCCCCCCTCTACTGACCCTGCACCCCTCAGCTGCTGGGAAATCACCACCCGGGCTGGGACCAGCCTGGTCCAGGGCCTGCAGTCCTCAAGGGAGGGGTCTGGGCTCATTCTCCCAGAGCAGTGACGCTCATGGCGGCTGAAATTGGAGCAAGGTTCACCTGAGCACAAAACTGAACACAGCTGGGTAATAATTTATGTAGTGCTTCTACTGTGCAGAGCCAGAATTCATTATTCTGCCACATAGCAGGAATAAAATATGCAAACGCAGCACACAGGACCTGCATACACGACACATGCCAGGTGTCAGACAGAGACGCTTCCGGTCCTCTGCCTGGGAGACACTGGAAAAAGAGGAAAACCAGACATACGGTTGGGTTTCTAATACAGGAGGGCCAGGCCACTGTTGGTCTTGAGACCTGGCCTTTGGTGACATCCTTGGGAGACATGACAACAGAGGACAAAGGCCAGCTTCAGGGAGGGGCTTGCAATGCCCCTTGATGTCCCCGGAAGAGGAGCATGGTGCTGTTGGATACCAGTTTCAATGTTAAGATGAGCTCCTTTCAGTGCCTCTGGGGAACAATCAGTTAGGGCTGTCACCCCCTTCAAAATTTTTTGATTGACATTTTGAGTTGGCACATTCTCCTGCTTATTAGGTAAAGAGGACCCAGTTGCTTTACTCTGATGTTGAGGCAGCCAGGTAACCCCCTGAGAAGAGACACAGCCTTACCTCATCCCCCGAGACAGGATGGAGGGGCTGCAGTCGAGGCACAGACCTGAGACTCTTAGTTTAAGAACTTGTTCTGTCTCCACTCACCTGAGACCCTGGTCCTGGGCTCCCATCTCTACCCCGCACCACTCCTCCAGGTCTTCCCTGGCTTTGGGAAGGCTTTCTTGACTCTCTCTTCCCCCAAGGCACTGGCTTCGTGGTATCACAAGTCTGGAAACACTTGATGTCATTCAATGCCACTTAGTGAAAGTGGGCTGAATTTAAAATCTCAAAGAACAGGCTCAGAGCTGCACATGCCACTTGTTAGTGGGGTCACCTAGGCGGTCATCTCATGTCCCTGAGACCGTGCGGGGCTGGGGGAGGGTGACACGAGCACTTGCTCTGGCTGTCAGACAGGGTGATGGGCGGGTGTGCAAGTATCCAGCCAGGAGTGCTGTTCACGCTCGTGTCACTAGGGCTGTGTCCAGTGGGCACGCCGGGAGTTAGTCCAAGCTCATACTTTGGGTCCAGTTGGTACTCAGCCGCCTTCCGGAACACCCACTGTCCACTCCTGGATCCTGTATTCTACCCGAACAAATAAGATCCTCGATATTATCCTCAGTTCTTCCCACCCACGAGGTAGAACCAGTAATTCAGACTTTCAAGGAGAGGGTGAGAAATTTCGCCTAAAGTAGCCCATTTTAATTTCTTCATTTTCTAATTTTTGGCTGACTCGAGGCTCTTGTTCACCTTCTGGTCACCATTCCCACCATCTCCAGGCACAGGGTTAAAGTCTGAAATTCTCCCAGAGATTCACAGTTTTCTGCCTTTGGCTCCAGGCAACACATTTATTTTCAGCCTTAACTATGAGCTTACCCTCAGTGTTAAAAATTAGAAAATGAAGAAATTAAAATGGGCTACTTTAGGCAAAATTTCTCGCCCTTTCCCTGAAAGTCTGAATTACTGGTTCTACCTCGTGGGTGGGAAGAACTGAGCATAATAGCGAGTATCTTATTTGTTCGGGTAGAATATTTCATATGGTAGAGGCAGGCTAAATTATGTGTTTTGCAATTCCCTGAAGCTGCAATTCACGAAACGTATAATTAAGCCCAGGCATTATCAAAGAGTAGAAAATATTTTTCTCCCAATTTTCCTTCAGCTTAAAACCTACTCAGGGTTTTGATTTTTTTGACAGCAGAAGGAATACATCAAAACTGTGTAACCCACATATACGTACAATTATGATGTGTCAATCAACAATTTTTAAAGTGTTTAAGGAGCTGGAAATGTTAATTAGCCTGGCTTGAGCGTTACCCAGTGTTTGTGTGCATCTCATTATCACATGCTATGCGATCCCAGAGTTAAAATAGTATTTTATTTTAAAAATGACCCAAGAACACAAGTAAAGGGCTAAACTCAAAGCAATGAGTGCGGTCAGACTTTAGGTTACAAGGACATTTTCTCACAGATCCCACAGGGGTGACACTTGCAGCTGATCTCTCCTCTGAGGGGGTCCTCAGGAGCAGGGACAGGTGTGACTTCACCGAGTGCATGGAAAGGACTTGCGTTGATCTTTCAACCCCTTCTGGGGAAGGTAAAACTTGACTGGGCAGTGGCAGCCCTGGATCTCCTGCTCCAGGAAGGGTTCATCCTCTTCGTAAAGGCTGAGGTCTACATGTCTCTGAAGGTGTGTGCCCAGCCTTGTGGTTGGCATCTCTGATCTCCCACTGCCTGTCTCATCTGCTAAAGGGATGACCCACTGTCACACAATAGGGATCAGACCCACTGTATCCTAACAACTTCATCTTGACAGCCTTGAACCTATCAGCACAGACTTGTTCCAAACAAGGTCACACTCCCAGATACGTCAGGACATGGACATACAGTTTAGTGGCCCCGATCTAACAAGCTATGGATGTATGAGATGTGACAAAAACATGGTGGGTTAAAAAAAAAAAAATAACTTATGACAGTTGTTTTTCAAATGACAAGGGGGCCAAGAGCTGGAAGGAGCAGGGAGGAAGGGGAAAGGGAAGGGATGAAGAAAAAAGAGAGAGAGAGGAATAAGGAAGAATTAAAATGTATTATGTACATGTACCAACCGCTCATGACAACTGTAATCATGTCCTGCAAACGTATGCTAACATGAAAAAGGACACATAGCCGTGAATTCCCCCTCAGCATATCCCCCTTGTTTGAGCATACTCATCCCATCATTCTTGCCACTTTCTGAAGCCGCTCTGCAAGTGCTCTTTCATGAGTGTCTTTACTCACACTGTTGTGGCCACTTCTACGTCCCGAGCTGATGCAAAATGTTGACTTTTCATGGTCATTTAGACTTTGGGAGAGAGCCAGGAGGCACACAGTGCCAGGTCTGGTAAGTTAGTTGGATGAGGACACACTAGAATGATTTTGTGAGCTTCCTTTCCATCAAATGACACGCAGTGGCAGCATTCATCATGGTTTTTTATCGCACCTCCTAACAACCTGTGTGTTTGAAACAATAGAGAGCATTTGAAGTGGATTAATTGCAATGTGCCTTTTACTGCAATAATTTTTTAATTTAAACATTTATGGAATATTTCCATACCCCTTATCTATTAAACAACTTCAGTGAAAGTACATGAAAAGTCAGTAACACCGAGTCTCCCCTTGGGGAAAGTAGTGGGGAGAGAGGACCCAGCGGGGGAGAAAGAGAAGGTTTTATCTCTGTCTCATCTCTAAGCAATTTTAGGTTTGAGTGCGGTAAGTCTAGAGAGGAATACTGCCAGGTATGATGTCATGATGCAATTCAAGTTTTTAAAAAACGTTTAAAAAATTTAGTTTAACACAATTAAAGTTTATAGACAACACACACAACTTCTTACCCATTGTTAAAACGTACAGGAGAGCTAAAACATTTTTTAATAAAAGAAGGTGCAAGCTCTAAAAATTGGCATGCAGTTTTACATAGCACAAGCTACATGAAATATTAGCAAAAAAAAAAAAAAAAAACATGGAAAAGTGAAATTATATTGGCTTGATGATTTCTGTGTTGAGTCTCAAGCATTTACTTGCCCAGCATGCTGTCTCTGAACCTAAGGAAGCAGAGGGAGGTGCTGGTAGCCTTGGAGAAGCCATGCTTGCCATTAGATCCAGAGCCTCCTACAAAAGTAGGCAGAAGCCACTGGTACTGCAAGAAATGCCAAAGACCGAGGAGTGCTATTAGAGCCTTTCGTATTCATGTTGCTTTTCTGTTAGTCAACCATGTAAACTGAAACGAGGACTTGGAAGAAAAGGCAAAAGAGAGAAGTCTTTCCCTGTAGTACTTATAAGTAGAAAAGCTAAGAAATGTGTGTATCAAGAGGAAAATGTGGTTAGGTGTGGTGGCCCAGGTCTGACATCTCAGCTTCTTGGGAAGCTGCGGAAGGAGGATGGCAAGTTTGAGGTCAAGACAACTTAGCTACACTAACTGTTAAAGTGCTTCTCTAGTATGGACAAGGCCGTGGGTTCAGCCCCGAGCACTTGAAAAACAAAATAAAATGAAACAACAATACAGAAGTGAAATAAAACCAGTGGTGTTTTGTTGCAGTATTTCCGATGTTTGGGTAAGACTCACATATATATGCGTAGGTAAGTTACAAAAGTCAAATTGTGTTATTTTGTACATTCTGCATCGCATCAAATGTTCTAATGTTTGCATTTCAAATAAACTGCATGTACCAGGCAGAAAGGTAAGATCCACACAAATAAATTTAAAATTTCATTGTGTTTCTTTTAAAATGACACTAAATAGTGAATAAAAAAAAAAAAACATGGCAACTCAAGAGAAAGCATAAAAGAAAGAAAAAGGCTTTGTGCTTTACCATACTTAATAGCACTTTTCCTCATCTTTTTGAGGAGACCGACCATGTTTTTCATTTTGCACTGGGCTACACACACGCCCTATGTAGTCCTCTAAGGAAGCTGTTTCTCCGTGTTCCCATGAGCCCATGGGACACATCTGTATTCTGTCCAATCAGCTTGGGGACTGAAGGTCACATGCTGCAAAATATGGCTGCCTCAGGGGCAGTGTGGGGCAACTTTCCCACTTGATTCTCCTTACACCCAAAGACACATTTTAAAGCAATAATATTTTGGGAGTCTCCACCATTTCTCTTCATCCCTGGAGTACTTTTTTTCATTGTTGTGTTTTAAATGAGATAGTGTCAAGTTCGATCTTTCAATAGGTGTGATATTTTTTCAGCCTGTTAAACTTCAAATTATAATTTTTAACTTTTATTGTAATTATAATTTAATTTTTAATGCTAGAATTTGATAATGCTGAGAATGTTCCCTCTCTGTTATTGGCCTAAACTACCCTTTTTACATCCTAGGCTTTGTATTAATTAGAAAATAATCACTTATTTTGAGTAAAGGTAAAGAATTGAAATGATTTGAGAGCATTTTTAGGCGAAGAACAATGAAATATTTCAACCACAGAACTGCCATGTAACCTCTTAGAAGAAAAAGAGATTATTAGCACAATTGTAGGACTTCGGGTCTTTTTTCTGTGTATCTGTACTTATTTGTATGTTTGCTTATTTAGACATTTAGCTGTGTGAACTAGCTGCCTTCTTCCCCATGGGGAACAGGTTCTAACTTCAGTGCTTCCTAAATAGAGTGAGCTGATGCACCCCAAGCTTGTCTATCTGGCTGTTTTCCTAGTATAGTGGCACTGACCCCTCCCCTAGCTGGGTCATCAGGACCACAGACCTCAGTTGTATATGTCGGTGTGTTGACCCAGGCTCTCTGCCACACCACCCACCCACACACATGCTGACTACCTTTTCCCCACCAGAATTGCAATCAGGCTGGTAATGATAGAGCAGAGAGGTCAAAGTTCGAAGGAGATGTAGAATTTCTCCGTCAGTGAAGTCCCCCAGAAGTGGAAGCAGATTTTCTGGAATCTTCATCACCCCAGAGGCTGCACAGCTCCTGAGAATCCTGTTGTTTCACAGAAAAGAGAAAGCCTGGACTCCCCCCGGCTTCTCACCACCAGACCATACAGACCAGAGGCTGGGTGACCTCTCTGGAACCCCCAGGATTTCTTTCCCTTGATTTTCATTTCTTGTTCTCAGCCCTTTGAACCTCATCCAAGAACTTAGTTCATGGTATCATAATTGCTCACCTGGGACAAGTGCAGAGGTCTGATTTCATACTGAAAAATTCAGTGCACCTGGGTACCACATAATAGCTCTACTGAGATGCACATTACATCAGCTATGATTCATTCCTGAGATCTGGTTTGGGACCAGAATCTGATAACACAAAACGGCTAGAAGATGTTTCACTGAGTTCTTCTGCTGATTTTGTCTAAGCCATACGTATATACATGTTTTGAATTTATACATGGCTTTTAAACAGTAACAATAACAAAAACCCAGGACAGTAGAATCTAGAATGTTCTTTCCATGGTGAATTTGGATGGGTCATTAACAAGTTATGCCAAGTAGCACCTGAAACCAGTGAGATAAGTGTTGATGCAAATGAGCTGTATGATCCTAGGTGAATGATTCACACTCTCTGAGCTAAAATTTCCTTACCTGTAAAATAATAACAACAATCTCTACCTGGAAGGCTTGCCGTCAGGGTTCAGTTAAATAATTCAAATGCTTTGTTCTGTTTCTTATGTAGACTCAGCACATGTTCTTCTTTTCTTCCTTTCCATTCATTGAAAACTCCTACTGGGAGGACAGAATGGGTTTCTCCCAGCCACGCTCAGACCCTCTTGCCTGGTCCAAAGTTAGGCTTATTTGGGATTGGATCTTCCTGGGCTTTAGGGGTCTGCCCTGATAGATCTCAGCCAATAACCATTGTCCTCGTCCTCCTCTTGCCTGAGTGATTGGTGCTGGCTGAGGGTCCTCAGCGTCTGCCAGCCTCTGGGCCTCTGGGCCGGGTTCTGGGTGACCCAAGCAAGGCAGAGCTCAGGACATTTCTCTTTCTCTGTCTAAATGTGAACAGAGAAGCTGTGTTCTTGTTCACTGTGGAAGGAATCCAGTGATCCTGAGAGGGGCTGCTGGAGGGAACAGAGAAGGGAGGAGAGTGGAACAGAGGGGATCCCTAAGGATTGGGCAGGAGTCCTCCCAATAGGCCCCCATTCTCCTGCCTGCTCCCCACTATCCTATGTCAGGGTTCCCTGAAAAGAGGCAGTCATCAACACTCTTCCTGGGTTTTTGAGCCACAATCACAACTAGGCAAGAATTTAGCGCCTCACATAGGTCAGTTCTAGCATTTCCACCAAGTGAGCCTTTTCCAGTGATTTTAGACCAAATCCTTCACATTAGGTGCATGAATGGAACTCTATCCAACAAAACTCAGCTGCACACAGTAGCCTCTATTTTTATCTACTGGTGGGAGCCATGTGTAGGGTGTTAGGCCTTGAAATCCTCCAGACCATGACACCTCATGTACTTTTGAGAGCATGCTGTTTATTCAATCATCAAACCTCTAGATTCTCTCTCCCTCTCCCCTCCTTTTCTTGTCCCCTCCCTCTCTCCCTCTCCTCCTCCTCTTCCTTCTTCTTCTTCTTGGTTTTTCTTAGGCAGTGTTTCACTACGTAGCCCATACTGACCTTTACCTTATGGTGCTCCTCCTGCCTCAGCCTCCCAAATGGTGCTAGAATTACAGTTATAGATACTTCTGAGACACAGGAGAGAAAGACTGTTTTGTGAAGATCTCATTGTAACATTAATTATTTGCAAGTCCTAAGTAGAATGAGAAAAGTATTGCATTGGGTTGAAAAAGCTGATAGTGTAAAAGGACAGAAGTGAAAGTTTACCTCACTCTCTCCTCACAGTTGTCCTGTCCTCCCTTCTCAGAGGCAGCCTCTGCTAACAACTGTATTCCAAAATGCTTACTCATATAAACAAGCACATCAGAGACATTTTCATGAACATTCGAATTCACAACTCCCAAAATATGGAGTCAACCTGTGTCCACCTGTGAGTGAACGGTGTCTTAGTCACTTTCTTGTTGTTGAATGAAACACCTGACAGCCACAAGTTAAAGGAGGACAGGTTTACATTGGCTCACGATTTTGGAAGGTTTAGTCCATGGCTGGCTCTGAGGCAGAACCAGACAGTGGAAGGGTCCAGAAGGAGGGGAGCTGCTCACATCATGATGGCCAAGAAGCAGAGAGAGAAGGGAGAGGTCAGGGAGGGAAAGGAGACCAGCCCTTCCACTGGGACCTCCTGGTGACTCACCTCCAACTAGATCCCTCTTCCTAAGAGCAAGAGAGCCATGATGAGTACAGCGGCCACCTGCCAAGCACAAGAGGCTACTGGGAGATGCCCAGATCAAAACAATGATAAATGGACAAAGAAAAGGTAGCATATAGACACAGGGAGATATCGTTCAGGCATGAAGAGGCAAGACTGTTGTTTGTGACAACATGGCTGTGGGGGAAGCCCACTATCCAGGTCCCTGAAATACGGATTCAGAGATGTGAAGTACAGTGGAAGCGAGATTTTAATGGCAATTCTGCAGAAACGGTGTGAGTCCCTAGGCAGGCACATCTGGTTTATCCCGTGAGCTAGCGAGCTCCCTTCTGCCTTCCCTGACGGGCTGAGGGTGGGGAGGGTATGAGCCTTCTGTCTGCCAGCTAAACTCCCCTTGTTCTTCAGAAATTCCACCTTTCCCATGTGTTTCTTTGATTGTGGAAGGTTTCTTGCTCACCTACTATCTGACTCTAGCATCTCCTTCTGAGACTTTCTGGGTGGGGGTTATCCTTTTGTGGCCAAGCCCTCTTTTTCAAAATAACTGCCTTAACTCTCAGCAAATTTTCATCCAAACTTAAAAGCCAAATGAAAGCAAACCACCTATTTCTCTATCTCTCACAAAGGATGAACCTGCGGGACATTACATTAAGTGAAATAAATCAGAAAGACAAATATTCCATCATCTCATTCACACTTGGACCCTGAAAAGGTTGCTATCACAGTAATGGAGAGAACACTGATTGCTAGGGATGAGGGAATATGGTGGGGGAAGCTGGGGAAGTGGTCAAAAGACACATTTTAGTTAGGAGCAATTGGTTCAAGAGACCTTTTGCACAACATGGTGACAATATTACTCAATCACATGTCTGAAAAATGCTGAGAGAGTCAATGTAATCTCAGCGCAAAAATGGTAGCTATGGGAGACGCGCATGCGCTCATCAGCTCTAGGTGGTCATTCCGCAGTGCATATGTACCTGGAAGTGGTGCATATACGCATGAAAGTGGTGCATATACGCCTGGAAGTGGTGCATATACACCTGGAAATGGTGCATATACATCCACACAGCTTTATCTGTCCATTTCAAAAACTTAAAAAGTGTAAGAATATTTTTGGTGATATCAGGATAGCGTGGATGCTATGGTTCAGTGCTATGTGTTAGGATCTGAAGAAACACAGAGCAAGGTGGGCACCGGCTCCTCCTCGGTCTCTTTCTGCTCTTTGCCTGCCCTGTACCTGCCTCGCAGAGGCCAAAGGGCCCTGGGAGCGATGGATGAATAACATGCATCAGAATCCATCTTGAGTCTTGAGAGTGGACCACCAGGGACCATCCTTTACAGGAATCTAGGAAGACAAAAACAATCGCTAGAGAAAATCATCAGCCAACAAAATGAATGACTTCAAACAGCAAAGCTGATTTTCTCCCCAGATAACAGAGTTGTGTAAGGAACAGAAGAAAATGTTGCACTTTTTTTTTTTTCGGTGTTTCTTAAAATACCCAGGAAGGTGTCGCACCTGTGGGTAGTGACTGCGTAAAGCCTGCAGCAAGGTCAGACAAGGATGTGGCATGAATGGGTGGCAGCAGCAGACCCCCAGTTCCAGGGCGAGCGGTGAGTCACAGACTTGGTGCTATGAGAATCCAATGGCTGAAGCCCATGACTCAGGTGAGACATTTTTCTGGTACCTAAAAATAAAAGCCAAAGGTATGAAAAAGATGAGGAAGTAAAAATAATGAGAAGGAAAGGAAAGACAGGAAAGAGATTCCAAGGACACCCATGTGCAAGTCAGGAAGTTAAGAAAAAATAAAAAGAAATACAGAAGGCATAAGAGATTTGCTGAAGTTGAAGAAGGCTCTAGATCTTCAGACTGAAAAGTCTTTTTAAACAAAGTGGAAGCCAGACATCAGGGTGCACTCTGCTGTAATCCCAGCACTCTGGGAGGCTGAGGCAGGAGGACTGTCCTTGCAGCCAAGGAGATTATCTTGGGAACCCAAACCAAAACAGAATGATGCCTTAAATCAAAACAAACAAATATAGTGACATGAATTAAAGCAGCCCAACACTTATGCTTAGCACTGTGACAAACCTATATTTCGGGCACAAACATGGGTTGGGAAAAGGGGTGGTGGTGGTGGTGGCAAAAATTAAATTAAAAACAAACCAGGTGACACCTGAAGAGACAAAACTCAGCCTGGCTTCAAACTTCTGCATGGAATCAAAATCTAACAGCTGGTGGATTTGCGTCTTTTGAATTTTGAAAAAAAAAAAAATGATCTTGAAACAAGAGAAACTCTCCATAGAGTCAAGGGAGGGCATTTTGGATCCCACGAGGTGAAAAAGAGGTTCCCGCAGCTGAGAGTGGACAGGAGAGACATGCTCAAAGTCCATTTCTGCATGCATGTAAATTCTGAAGCACTGGTCACAGATAACATTAATGAAAGAGAAAGAGAGAGACAGAGAGAGAGACAGAGACAGAAACAGAGACAGAGACAGAGAAAGAAGGAAGGAAGAAAAGAAAGGAAAAAAAAAGCAAGCAAGCAAGAAAGTCTAGAAAAGAAAAATTTAGCAAAAGGGAGAAACGTCTCACCATCAGACAGCAGAAAGCCAGGGCATAATTTTCCTTTCCAGCCACTTGGAGCTCTCAAGCCTTCTCCAGCAGCCTGGGTCCAGGTCCAGGCCTAGGCCCCGCTTCCCGCTTGCCCTTGTGGAACACAGCTGTGATGCTGACACACTGAGTTTTTGCAGATCTGCCTCTTACCTGGGGGGTGCCCCCTGCCTGTGGGGAAGCAGTGGGAGCCTCCTACTCTGCTCATTTTGTTTGTGTGTTTTGCCAAAAGCAGTGGAGCCTGCCTGAACCCCATGTGTGCTCAGGGCCTGTGCAGGGTCCCCTCCTCTCCCCCTCCCCTCCTCATCCCTCTCTTCCCTCTGCCCTCCCCTCCCCTCCCTATCCCTTCCCCTTCCTCCCTTGCCAGAGATGCTGCCTCCACCCCCCCTCCCTCCCCCAAGGGTATTGTTGAATGTGACCCAAGCACCCAGGGAGTTTTGCAACTTTCCACCCCCTTATTTTGTTTCCACATCTGGAATCCATTCCATCCTCTCATTAAAACGTGTTCGGTACTAGTCCGTGTTCACACTGGGTAACGATCACATTCTTCCTTTTACACCCCCTCCCCCAGTTAATCTCCTTTGCATCTGCAGAGGATCTCTACCCCAATTTCCTATTATCTGTCTTCCATTTTGCACTTTGATTTATTTATACTTTGGGTTTCTCATATAAGAGAAACCATGCAATATTTAAACTCTGGCATCTGATTTATTTCCAAACAGCGTGGCCTCGAGGTACACTCATCTCCCTGCAGCTGAGGTAGGCTGCCCTTCTTCCTGAGAGAGATCCTCTTGTGAGGCCCGCCAGGCTTATTGGCCATGGGGGGTGGTCCCTTTCCCAACACCTCCCAACCTCCTCCGTGGGACCCAGAGGCTGTCCAGGGCTGTCTAGTCCAAAGCAAAAAGCTTCATTTTGGGGAGCCTTGTACTCTGGTTTTCTGGGTACCACTGCCCTGCTGAGTCTTGCGCCTGCTCTGAGCCTTACTCTCCACCTCTGACCCTCTCAAAGCGACTTTCTGCCATGCATGTTGTCCACAGTTCCACTGTGACCTGGCCACACCCTGGACACAGTCCTGGCAGCCTGGGGTGGGGCTGGTTCCTCCTCCTCCTTGGGGCAGGGACACAGCCCTGATGCTCTTCCCATCATCTCCCTGCCAGGCTCCCCTAAGCTGCCCCATCTGTCCCGGGTCCTGAAGCCAACAAAGGTGACTGCTTGAGGACCAGGGCTGGCTCATTTGTAGGTATCTCTCATCCTCTGATTAACTAACACTAATTCCTAGGCCTCCTGCTAACTTGGTCAACAAGAAGTGGGGTCACCTTGCAATATAGCTAGTCCCCAGGGAATGCCCTTTAACCCTCAGCTGGGCACACCATTAACAGGGAGGCAAATGACCTTGGACATGGTGTGAGACCTCTGTGACCCCTAGCTTTGCCATCTGTAATGGAAGACAATAACTTTGACTTCCATGACAGCACAGGAGGGACTTGATAAACATCACTTTCCTCTCCTTTCCTTCCGTGTCCCAGAGCCCACACTGGCCCTTCAAGCAGGGACAGACACTGATTAAGAAAAAGCCTAACCGGCTGTACTGTGCACTCCTGTGATCTCAGCACTCAGGGAGGTTGAGATTGGAAGATGGAAGGTTTGAACCCAGCCACAGCAATGTGGTGATTTAGCAAGACTCTGTCTCAAAATACAATATTAAAAAATGGGCTGGAGATGAAGCCAGGTGTGAAGGTCCTGGGTTCAACTGCCACCCTTCCACCACACACAAGTCTGAGCAACTTTGACATGAAACTGTTTTGTACTAGACAATATTTGTTATTTACAAGGCAGAAATAATTACCTTGGTGAGTTTGTCATGCATTATTGTTTCTGCATTTTCTGAGCTGTACATTTTATGTGGGTAATCCAAAGTAGAAAAATCACGTGCCTGAGAATTTTATATAATCAAGAAGAAAGTAGGCTTAGCTCTAGCCTTTTATGCTATTTTAAATGAAGGATCTTGAGAGTTATCAGGGCAATTGATTGTAAAACATTTTGTAGTTCAGCAAGAGACAGGAACCAGTTACACTTCCTGGGAGGACACAGGGCTGGTCCTTAAGCAGCAGCAGCCAGTGGGAAAACCAAATGACTCTGTTAAGCCATGGAGATGAAATGAGGGACCATCTCACCGGGAGTTGGGGTCTTCTAGGGGGGTAGATGTCTCTCTTGGACCTCAGCTCAATCTGAAGATGGTCAAGGCAAACAGAAAATAGGAAGGGCAGCCTCAGTACCAACTTGAGCAGATGTTTCTGCACATTCTACAGTTAGCAAACAATCTATGCACCGGGTGTGCTATGTTCTTGGGCCCAGTCATGCTCTGGGGTATCAACCTATCTCCCACAGAGGAGAGATACTGCTCACCTGGACTGCACCCTGAATAGGGGTTTCGACATCAGGCATCTCTGCTGCTCCCAGCTCCAAAGATTTGCTCTGATTGTAATCTTTTTTAAAGAGGGTCAGTTTGTTTGTTTGTTGTTTAGAAGATGACTAAAAAAGCTTGCAAACACAACCTTACCAACAAAAAATGAGAAAAAGCCTTGCAGATTTGAAGCAGCTGGAGCAGGGCAGCGTGCAGTGCACCTGTGATCCATAATCCATGCACCCTGCGGACAGAGATAAGTCAGAACGCTTCACGATCCAACACTTGCATCAGTAGAGAAAGCCTAGCTGCATGCAGGGTCACAGGCCGGGTGAGAATCGTTAGCACTGCTGCTGGGCTGCTTCTGGGTGCCTGCTTTACACACAGAAGACGCGAGGTAGGACACGGTCAGTGTGAGCGCCAGAGCCTGCTTCTGGAACGGAGGTGCTGAGAAGGTGGAAGTAGCCGGTGTGCACAGAAACTACAGCTGCCAGCCTCCGGGGCCTGGGTTAGCAGAGCTTGGAGTCCCAGGTGGGAGTGCAGTGATTGAAGGAAGTGATAATCAGGATAATCAGCAGCAGTGCCCCCCCAACTCTCCTCATCACCAGCTCCAGTGAGCAGATTGGGGTTCTTCCTCAAAGATTTATTCCACCCAGGGCTGTGGAAAGTTTAAAGTGAGCCTAGGATGTCATGAATAATCCTGTGAATGTTTCAATGTCACTTCTGCTCTATGGCCAGTTTTTCCCTCTCTCCTAACGGTATGTTTGTCAAAGCACAAAGTATTTAAAGTCAATTTAAAATTTTCAACACTATTAATGGTAGGAATTGGACCTAGATGTTACTGAGATGGAGTGCTGGCCTTTGAAAGCTCAGCAGCTGAGCCAGGGCAGAGCAGGTGGCCATTTGCAAAGGCTCGGGTTAAGCGGAAACGGAGCCTTGTGATTGGGGTAAATCTGAGCAGCCAGAAGTGGATGCCAGCTGCGAGGCGATCCCGGCACTGGGCAGCACAGAGGGCCAGTCCTGTCTAAGCACAGAAGCCCATGTGGAGCCATCCACATCTGCCTGTAGAATGACAGGCCAGGGGAAAGTGTCCCCCAGATCCCGTGTATGGTGTTGACCTTTGCTGAGTCTCAGGTGCGCTCTGAGAATCTGACAAATGCTACGAGCCATTTGTGCAGAGGAGAACCAGTGCACACACAAATATACAATGTACTGTAGGGAACCCCAAAGGCTTATGGGGCCCCAAGAAGAGATCCCAAGACTGCAAAGTGACTAACAGTGTTAGTAAAAACGTTATTTCCATGGGTGGGACATGCAGAGAAGGGATTAAAAAGTCTGTGACATAAATACATCAAGACCGTGACTTAGTACACAGAGAGCAGGCTGGCCTGCCTGCCTCGAAGGCTGACTGACTCGGTCTGTGAGCTGAATGCACTGCTGCTGTCTTCAGACATTTGGTGAGAGCTGTTATCTTTTCAGTGGGGGAGGGGTTAGGCTATAGATCTGTTCTCTGAGCAAGGCTGCAACATGAGAATAACAGCTAAAAAAACAAGCACAGATGAATTCCAGTTGGAAGAATCAACTATCCTAAATTAAAATAAGCTTCAGCAAGAGGAACTTTTGAAATGCTTCATCACTAGGATGGAGGCGAGATCGTTCATCATTGAGGATATGTCATTAGTCTCTTATAAAACTGAGGTGCTTGGGTGAACAGATCACTTAATCGGGGTTTGTGAGCCAACTAAGGTCTGCCAACGTGCCTGAACAGAGAAGAGTTGGCTCTCCTGCGCCCTGGAAGCGATTGTATCCTAATTGGACAGATACAATCCATTACCACCAAACCAGCCTCGGAGGCGACCTGCGGTTTACTTTTATTATGAATACCACTGTGGGGAAGCCATCCGGTCTGCCTCAGCAGTTCCCACCAAGGCCTGTTGTCCCCGAATAATTAAGAGTGTCCCGTTCCACTCTGAAAAGTGTCCTTGCTGTTTGATAAATTATTTGGTCCTTTTCTTAATGAAGTAAGTGGAAGACTATTTTTAATTGGCTAGAATATTGATTTGTGTAGCTAAAAAGGAATGGCATGGTGATGAATTTATTTTCTCGGTATGTTCTTACGGATAATTTCTCAGGGGACTATTATGGAATGGTAATATTCAAGAACTGAAGGCTTAAATGCATTTTTGATCCAACTGTGATTCAATGATTTCTTTTGTGTCATATTTCTTATGCTCAAAGCATAGTACAGTTTAAAAGCTTCTGAGAAAAGGTTTGTTTTACATATCCTGATCCTACTTTGATAAGCTCTCCTGCTAAGCAAACAATGTAATTTTCCTAGTCCTTAAAGTGTTTAAATAGTGAATATGTGAAGGTTCCCCCCAAAGCCTCATTTGTTTGGAAAGTGATGGGTCACTGCAGCTGGGAGGTGGGGCTGGCTGGAGGTGGTTCCTAGGGAGGAACCTGGAGGTGGTGGCTGCAGGGATGTGTCCCTGTCCCCAGCTCCTGACCCTTTCCTCTTTGCTTCTTGGCTGCTGTGATGCGAGCCCCTGCTCTCCCCATGTCCTATGGCTGTGTAAACTGTTTCTACCTTGAAGCCCAAAGACAGTGGACTGAAACCATGAGCCAATAAACTTCTAATCATTTAGGTTCTGGGCTTCAGGTGTGACAAAGACAAAATACAGAGGAATATGGTTTATTTAGTTACAGACAATAATATAACACATACACACACACGGGAAATCAGGAAAAAGAAGCATGAAAACTCCAGTTACCCTGAGATCACCACACTGATGAGGCTGCGGACAACACCAGTCAATGCTACCCCATTGTCATTCTTGAAAAAGCACCAGATAGAGTTGACCCTCACTCTCTAGAGACTTTGTAGTTGCAAATTTACCCGCTCACTAAAATTGATTCATAATTCCCAATCAATACTTGCAGCCCTTTAGCGCTGGTCCATGGACGTGTGCAGAGAGGCAGAACAGGTGTTTGCCAGCGTCCGAGTTCCCAGTGGAGCCCAAACGAGACAGCGCAGGGCCTTCTTGTTCTAGCTCTCAATACCATCAGCAAATGTCCTTTTTCATGGTCCTGTTAGTTCTCTGCATTTTCGAGCTTCTTACTGGAAAGTTTCCTGTTTAAGAGGCTGCCAAGCACAGTGCCAAAGAACTGCCTTGTGTCTCTAGGTGCGAGAAGGCTGTGCCCTGTCTTCGGGATTAAATATGTGCGTTTAATTTCGCTTCCTTCAGGCGCGAGGTATGGTGCTGTCGCCATGAGATCAGCATTAATGAATCATCAACATAATGCCTTGGAAAAAGGAAGAGAAAATTGGCTAATCTGAAAGCGAAGCTGCTCTGGAAGGTGCTCAAAGCACCATCAATAGCTGTGAAGAGTCTATGGGAAAATGGCTAATTTGTAGATTCATGAGATGATGACCCATAAAAAGAGCAGTGGACAGTGTTGTTATGAGATTAAAAACCAAATGAATTTACAGTTGTGTTACCCAGGGTTGAAGAAGTGACATTCTCAGCTAGTGTTTCATTAGGGAGGAAAGACTGCCTGTAATTAATTATTTGAAAGGAATATGCTTTTGATAAGGTGACTTTAAAGGGAAGCATGCATGGCTTCCCTTTAAATTGCTATTGCTCAACCAGCCTGTATAACCTGAGGCTCACAGTAACCTGACCCTGAATCCTCCAGGAGCCACGGAGGAGTCGGAGGAGTCGTTAATTCCTTGCTGTGAATAACAACTCCATCGCAGCAGCATTGTCTTGCGTCTTCCATCCCAGTCCACCACTAGCTGCGTACCTGAGAGCAGCAGCAGCAGGTGCATGAGGAGTAGAGGGGTCTCCTGGCCCAGTCTCACCCAGTCCAAGTATCTCAGCTCTATGAGATGCAATCCAACAGCTTCTGTTTCATCCCCCATGTTTGGGGTAGTTTGAGGAGCAGTACTAGGTCCTTGGAACAGAATTGGGTACCAGGAGTGATCATGATAGATATTCTTCTGTTTCTAACTACAATAGTGCAAAGCATGTCATTCTCAACATTTACTGGTGAAGGAGCTGAGATCCTAGTTTAAGCTCACAGCCCTGATGAATGGTGGGGTTCAGATATGAACCCAGCACCCATTCCCACGTGCCAAGCTCCTGCCCTCCTCACTGTATGGCACTTCCTGCCAAAGTAGTCAGATGGCTCTTTCCAACCATGTAATCTGCTAGTGAATCTGCCTTTTCTTAGCTTTTATGTCCTTCAGGTTGTGCAGCTATGATAATTAGGAATACCATGGGGCTGATGCTGCTCCACAGACCTTATGGCACCAGGGACTGGTTGCATGGGATAGGGTGGAAAGATGATTTAAGATGATTTAAAGGAGCCTACAGCCTAGATCCCTAGACCCACTCCATGCGCAGTTCACAATAGGGGTTGTGCTCCTGTGAGACTCCCATGCTGCCACTGGCCCACCAGGAAGCAGAGGTCAGACATAAGGAGAGAGATGGGGAGCTGCTGGGAATACAGATGGAGCTTCATTGGCTGCCTGCTCACCTGCTGTAGCCCCCTTTATAGTGGAGAGCTCAGCAATCTCTTCAGTTCTGTAGGGTCTACTCTGTCTCCATGTATATATTACTCAGAAAGGATCCTTGTAAGTGAGGGTGTCTGTCAGTCAGGAATTATTCAGGCTTTGAAGGCTGTGAGTGGCTTGACCAAAAGCTCCTGAGGACTGTGGGAACAGCCATTGTGAGGGAAAGCTCAGACACATTGGACATTGTACACATCCTCATGGTCCAATCAGCTGCTGTCCAGATGGGGCTTCCTGGGCCACACCAGGTCATGGCAGTGATGGGCTCTGCAGTTGTCTCTGGAGGGTGAGGCTCGCTGACTCCAGGGAGCACAGAGGAGGAGTCTCTGTTCCTGCAGGAGCCTTGAGATTTGTCTCAAGTGTCCCAATAGAATGGTCATGTCCACACATAACCTGGAGTTGAAGTGGGAACACAGGTAAGTGTCTCCCCTGCCTGAAGATGAAGAAAGTGACAGAGTGGGTTTGGAAAAATAGGCTTGTCATTCTTATTCCAGGCAAGTAAACGTAAAGGGAGGCTGGATAAACCATGACAGTAATGGCTTTGTCCTAAGCTTGACAGGTTAGGAGTGTGGAGATGGATGGTGTCCTCGTGGGGATGGGCAGGTCCTACAGAACACAGCCCAACAGTGATGTCATCCTGCTCCCTTGTGTCTAGGTGTCCCAGCATGCATGGAGAAAGCCACGCAGTGACCTTGCCAGCCTTGCATTGCTTGTCCTTGACATCCCCACTCCCATGCCAGGTCAGCTGAACGGTAGTCCTGAGAGATATTCACATCCCAATCCTTGGCATTTGTGACCATGGTATTTTAAATGGTAAAGAGGATTAACATTGCAGGTAGAATTAAGCATGTTTATCAGCAGACTTTAAAAGGGGGAGTTTATTCTGCAATTTCTGGATGGATCAAATGCAATTGGAGGCCTTCTAAAGGGACGTAACAGTCAGGATGAAATATGAGACGAGCTCCACCAGCTTTGAAGGCGGAAGAAGAAGCCATGAGCCAGGGTATGCAGGTGGTCCAGGAGCTGGAAAAAAGGCCAGGACATAGATTTGCCTCCAGAGGGAACACAGCAGCTCTGCTGCTGCCTTGATTTTAGTCCAGAGAGACTCACGTCAGACTTCAGACCTCTGGAACCATGACCCATAAATGGTGAATGCAGCAATTAAAAATAAGACAATTCATAAAAATAAAAAAGACAGGTTTCCAAGAACAAAAGGATAGTATGTCCAACATGAGTGGGAGTATCAACTAGGGGCAATGAGTCTTCTACTGTCTTTTTTTTTGTACTGGGGACTGAAACTCACGACCTTGCACTTGCCAGGGAGGCACTTAAACTGCTGAGCCCTAAATTTCTTAATTTAGAAATACACTATGCTTTATGATCACCTCTCAATCAACATTTACTAAAATTTCTGTTAAATAAAAATATTATGGGGTGTTCTCATCTACTTTATTTGAGAGATCTAGTACCATGTGACTTCCGGCCCCTTCCCAAAGTCAAAATGACCAGGAAAGCTGGGGAGGTGGGTGTTAGCTCAGTGGCACAAGTGCCTGCCTGGTAAGCTTGAGGTTGTGAGTTCAATCCCAGATACCAAAACCAAAAACCAAACAAACAACCCCTTCAAAAAACCCCAAAGCTCAAAATTTTGTAATCAGTTGAAGACATCAAGACAGCCATGACCTACACAGCCAAAGACACTCCTAAAAGAGCACCTCCAGAAGTGTTTCAGGAAGTGGCAAGCAGGAGGAAATAAGGGTGTTGGAAGTGAGAGGAAGAGTTTTGAGGGGGTTCATGACAATCTCTCTGTAATACATTTTAAAAAATTTAAACCTCTACCATACTTTGTGATTTTGTCTACCTTGGAGGAGAGTCAGTTTGGATTGTCTTAAACTGCATGTTTGTGATAATTTATGACAGGGGCAATGGGAAACAGATGTGGATATTATCACCCATGCTTCTGAGATGCTGAGGTGAGACCGAGAGAAATCGTGTCAATTACCCAAGTCACATGGCTCCCAGGAGAAACAACAGTGCTGCAGTCTGGCCTCGCTTCCTGTCAGGAGCTGCTGATCTTACCACTTGAATCAAACCTGGCAAGCATCAGGGCTGCCCTGTGCAGTGGGGCTACCGCGGTGCCTTAGGGTGTGTCTTGACCAGGACCTTGTGACCTTGCCACCAGACACAGTCAAGAATAACTCAGTATAAATGCAAAACTTGAATTCAGAGAGGGAGGGATAAAATAATAATAGAATTAAGTCCCACTTTTTAAAAAAAAAACCTGCAAGAGCTGCATCTCAGCTCAACCTGGCGTCTGGTCCTGGGAAAGTGTTGAGACAGAGCGCCAACTCAGGAATATTCAGAAAGTGCTGAGCCAATGTCCTAAATATTCATGAGGCCTCAGTGCTGGCTGGGTGTTGACACACTGGCGGCAGGACCGTGATGGCCTGGGTTTGGCGGCTCTGCCCTCCGTCCTTGTGTAATAAACTCATGCTGCCCTGACTGTAGCCCCTCTATTGATCCACATGCTAAGCTCGCATTAATTCTTCCCCTGTGGGACTCTGTTCTCATCACTGAGTTTTTCCCAAATGCTACCTGAAGGGAAGGTCACGTGAACATCTTTGTCAGCTTCCTCTTTTACCAAGTGACCATGTTTTTTCCTGCAGAGTTGCCTGCAGAATTTTCAGGTCCACAACTGGGACAATGTTTGCACTGGATACAGAGCCCTTACCCTATCTCCTCCTCTCTTCCATCACAGGAACTGCATGTTTATCTGCTTGGTAATTTGAGCTTCCCTAGGAGGTCCTATGTTACAATTAAGCCATCTGCTGCTACATCAGTCTTGAGAACTGTTGATGTAAAGTCCTGTGGCCGTGAAGCCTTATGGGAAATTTCCTCAGACAGTAGGCACAGGAGTCCCAAGACACTAGGCACCTTCAGGGTCACTGGAGTAAAGTAGAATATTAAATAAAACAGGCGAAGATTTCTGACCTGTGCGAGCTGATAATTGCAGCAAATTGAAATATGACACCCAAACATGGTCACTAGGGAGGTATCTGCATGTTCCTGTATGCTGTGCTTTCTGGGCCTCCAAGATTTGGAGTTAGACTGCAATTTCTACAGTTAGGACACATATTTCCTTTGCCCTGCCTGCTGTTGGGTGGGAGGCTGCTCCCTCCCTCCCAGCTCTAGGAGATTTGAGAGCATCTTTGTCCATGACTGCCCTGCCAGCCTTGCATGCTGTAGTGGTTTAGGTCTCACATATCACCAAAGTATCACGTGTGTGGAAGATGACTGGCCCATGGGTGCTGTATTCTTTGGTGGATTGATGAGTTCATAGCTGACTGTGCAGCTAGGAGGTGGTACCTGTTTGGAGGCTGTTACTGGGCTGTGATGGACAAGGGTGCCTTCTTGTCTCTGGCCCATCCTTCTCCCTCTGCTTCTCAGTTGCCATGAAGTGAGCAGCTTTCTTCTGCCGGGCCTTTCCACAATGCTATTTCTGCCTTATAGTCAGCTGACGGAGGACTGAAACCATGAGCCAAAATCAACTTCTCCTCATTTAAGTTGAGAGGATTGGATATTTCCGCTCCCCTCCCCCCAGCAATAAGAAAGGGAGCAAAAGACTGTCACTTGAGGTCCCTTCCTCAGTCTGGGCTGGGGACCTCCATGGGGGCAGTGTGTAGGAGGATCCTCCAGGGGCAGTGGGGAGGAAGCCCCTCCCTCTTCTGGCACCTCTAGGGTCTGCTAATTTTGTGATGAACATACCTCTTTCTGACTTGGCTCTAGGTCTTGCCTCCCCAGGATTTTGACCAGATCTCTGGACTGGATTGGGGTCATCTGAGCTGGACTTTGTCATCCTCTGATGACTAAGGCTTTGTGTGACCTGACCTTACCTGCCTGGCTCTTTTCCCTTAGGAAAATTCCTTCTGGAAAGGCAGGTTCATCAGTTCCTTGCTGGATGACCTCATTGGGGGCCAGTAGCTGTCCAGCCCCACGGCTCAAGTGAATTATACTTCTCACAATAACTCCCTCCCCATCAGTCTTCCTTCTTAACCTAGGCTGGCTTTGGGGTGGTGGGACCAGCTATTTTACCCTCACTTGACCTTGATGCTCCAGAATGGCATTGTCATTTGTAAGACAGTTGCCACTGAGAACCGCAGGCAAATTCAGGCTGCATGAGAAATCTTACAGACAGCACTCCTGGACCTGTGGGACACAGGGAGAACCTGTCTTCCACTGTTTGATGGAACTGAAAGAATTTCTTTTTAGCAAGCAGAATAACCTCAACTCTTAGCAGGATCTTCCTGAATTCAATGGCACAGTATTTCAATTTTTTAAAAAAATTTCAATTTTTAAAAAAAATTTCAATTTTTTAAAAAAATTTCAATTTTTTAAAAAAATTTCAATTTTTTAAAAAAAACATTTGGGTAAAAGATGTATGTATTTTTTTTCTCAGAAAAAAACAAGGAGCTAGGGAAACAAAATACATTTTACAGCCCACACTGATCTTTGGATGATTCTAACAGCTGTCAAGAGGCCTGGATGTTTTACTAAGCCACAGAATTCATACCCAGTAGAAGCTGAAGGTGACATGGCCCTCTTGTCTCTCCAGACAAACCACGGTCACTGTCTTAGTTACTTTTCTTTTATTGCTGGGATAAAATACCTGATGCCCAAATTAAGGAAGGAAAGGTTTATTTAGCTTACAGTTTGTGGAGGTTTCAGTCACTAATCAGCTGGTTCCGAGGCAGGGTGGTGTGGTGAGGGGCAACAGTGCACTGCAACAAGAACAAAAAAGCAGGGAGAGCAGGCCTCTGTTCCTCCCTTATCTTATAGGCTACCCACCTTAGGGCTGGTGTAGCACTCACAGCAAGTCTCTCTGCTTCCTCTTACACAGACTCAGGATGGTTACAAGGGAGGACCCTGGCCCCATGCTGAGTTGTTTAGTTAAGCTTCTAAACTTCTCAAGTTGACACATTGTGTCCACCATTGCAGTCACTGCCAGTCAGCTTCTCCAGTCACTGCCAGTCAGCTTCTCCAGTCAATGCCAGTCAGCTTCTCCGCAGCCTCTCTTCCCATTTTGGAGCATTTGCCTGAATTACACAGCTGTCAACACTAGACCAGCAGCCTCTCTTCCCTGCAAATCAGCTGCCCACCCCCCTCCCCCCTTCCCTTACCTCTCCTGCTTGGGACCACAAACCACTCAAGATGTGTGTCTTTACTTCAGGCAGCACACCTAGTCAACTAGGATCTGGGTTTCCCATTCACCTGAGTGTCCTGAAGATCAGCTGAAACCTTTTACTAATTACCAATTATTTTTGTAATTCAGGAAGTACTTAGGTTTCTTTTCTCCTTTCCTTTCTTTATTCTGTACTTTTGAGGTTGGACCCAGGGCCTTTGCACAGCACAAATTTCTAGTCCTTTTCAATGATTTGTGCTGAGACAGGGTCTCATTAAATAGCTAGTTCCCCAGGTTAGGGTGGGCTCAAGCTTCTGATCCTCCTGCCTCAGCCTCCTAGAGTGCTGGAATTACAGGTGTGTGTGCCCATCTCATCTTGAACTTGAAGGACAGAAAGATGACCTAATCTGCATCCCCACATCTTCCAAACCCATGGCCTCACCCTTCAGCTTCCTCAGCCTGCGATGTAGGGGCTGAGCACTTCCTCCTCAGCTGTCTGAAGCAGGGCACCTGCTGCTCCTTGCCTCCCTCTTCCCATCTTCCAAAGAGGGAGCGCTTCCTCTGCCTGTGAGGCTGCAACAGCTCAAAAACAAAGACATCAGTGTCCACCAGCGGAGAGCTGATGTCTCTCTGTGCAGCAGGCCTCTGGGCCTTGCCATCCTTCCTTGGGGATTGCCTTAGTTACTTTTTACTTATTGTTGAAACAGCATACCTGATGCCCAAAGTTAGGGAAGGCAAGGTGTATTTATTACAGTTCTTGGAGGTTTCAGTTCATACTCAGTTGGTGTGAGGCAGCCTGGTGTGAAGGGGCAGCCATTCATGTCTGCTGCAAATAGTAAAATCAAAAGTAAAAGAGCAAGACACACCTTCTTCCTGCTGTTACATTGTATCTTGGCTCCACCCCTAGGTGGGTATAGCACTCACACCACCAATCTGAGTGCTAGACAACAAGCCAATCACAAGCACTAGATTTGATCGTATCCATAATTGCATGAGGCTTGGGGGCCACTGACATAAATCATGACAGGGATGATTCTGTGTGTGTGTGTGTGTGTGTGTGTGTGTGTGTGTGTGTGTTTGTGTGTCTGGACTCTTAAGATTAGGCCAGGTATTGACACTCAGGAAAAATAACATGAATGTTAAAATTAAAAGAAAAATATTGCACTAAAAAATATTGCACTGCCATCACTTTTCCTCAGAATACTGCTGCTTGCTTTGAATGCACTTGTCCATTATTCTCACCACTTTCTGTAGCGGCTCTGGAAGTCCTCTTTCTTCAGGGTCTTTAGGTGCACTGTCATGGCTACCTCCACGTCCTGAACCAATTTAATACATTGATGGATCGTGATTATTTTGACTCAGGGAGAGAGCTAGAAGTCACACAGTGCCAGATTCAGGGTGAATAGGGTGGATGAGGACACTGTCATGTTTTTATGAGTCTGCCTTTCTGTTGGATGGCACTCAGCAGCAGTAGTTACCATATTTCTGATCACAACTCATAGAAACACTCAGGTGAAGGAGGGGAGGACCCCACTCACTTAGTGGTGGGGAAAAGAAGGGCAAATGTACTGAGTCATCCTCCCTCACCTGCTACTGTGGTCAGGGAGACTTGCAGTGTTTTCCTCTTCTAACACAAAGATAGCTGCTAATGGGGCTGGGGATTTAGCTCAGTGGCATAAGTGCCTGCCTAGCAAGGGCAAGGTTCTGAGTTCAATCCCTGGTACCGGAATAAATAAATAAATAAATAAAAAGATAGGTGCTAATGAAGGTGTCCATGAAGTCTGTATTGTGCTGGTTCATTGCCCTGGAGCCACCCCCTAGCCCCTAGAATCAGTGCAACCTTCTGGGATGCTTTGCCTTGGTCCTTTGCAGTCCCCACAAGTCCCTGCCTGTCCCAGAGCTGGCACCCAAGGAGCAAGACACTAAGCCCTCATGGAGTTGGTCCCTTAGAAGGTTGATGTGAATGTAGGCTCTTAGTAATTATGTTCTGTCACAAGCTCTTTCTTATCGAGGAGGTGCACTTTGTACAGAAGAACTCAAACATTTCTTATTTTTTCTTTTCTTTTTTTTTTTTTTTTGTCTTTTTCCTTTTTATTGGTACCAGGGATCGAACTCACGACTGCCTGCTTGCAAGGCAGGCGCTTATGCCGCTGAGCTAAATCCCTAGCCCCTAACTCAAACATTTCTGTGGTTAGGAACAGTATAAAGTTATTGCTCAGTGACAATTTTGGAACAAGACAGAATTCTTCTTTAAACCATGCACACTTCAATAGGACTTTTAAAGCTTTTTATTATGAAATAAATACAGACTCATAGGAAGTTAGGAAAACCACCTAGAGAGAGTCCAGCAACCCTTCACCCTCTTTCCCCACAACAGTAATATCTCACATCCTTGAAATGTGACATCAAAACTGGGCAGTAGATATAGGTACAACCCACACTGTAAAGATTTCATGAACTCATTTTCAACGTGTACACATGTGTATGTGTGGTTCTAACCAACTCTAACGCATGTGCATTTGTGGAACCACCACCCCAAACAAGATGCAGGACAGATCTGCCCCCCAGAAGGTCCTTCATGCCAAGCGTTCTGGTCACACCCCTTGTCCACCAGCACTGCACAGTTTCCTGTCTGTGGGTGAGATCACACAACATGGACACTTACACCGAGCTCTTTCACTGAGCATAACTGTCTGCAACTCTATCCAAGCAGTGATGTGACAGCTGAGGACTATTCTAGGAAGGTTATTATGCGGGCATTCCAATAGGACATTGTGTTTCTGACTTTGAGGAGAGAAGACAGGACATTATTTTTATGGGGAAAGTTTTACAGGATGACTCGCCACTGGTTTACCTTCTTCAACCCAACTTCAGTCTCTCTCCAGTAGATTTCATCACTCGCAATATAACTATTGAGTCTTATCATAAGCAAGACACTATATGCACATGACTGCAACTGATCCTGGTTTATGAATTTTGTACACACACACACACACACATGCACACACACACAATGGGATAAAATCAGACATTATTCAGGAGAAAAATCATACTAAGCAATGGGGTAAAGAAGAAGAATGAGAATCACAAGCAAAACTGCCAGAAAACTTTGCATAGCTGGGTCTCCTGGGCTGCCTGTGCACACCTTCATGGTGTGTGGCAGAGTCTAAGACGACCACTCAAAGTTTGGTGTGTAAATCCCAGGTTGAAAATGTAGGTCTAACTCTTTCAGCCGGGATGGGGTTGAGTACCAGCATTCCTACAGCTCCTGGGAGGCTGAGGCTGCTGATGCAGGGTGTGCACTTGGGGTAGTGGTGCTCGGTTAAGGAATGAGATGAATTCGCAGGAAATGCAGAATACATTGATCACACTGGATGGTACTTTCCAAATTAAACAAACATATGATGTAATTTATTCATGGACCACATAGCATGAATGTTTAAATTTTAGAATTTTGTTATGGTAAATGAAACATTGTCATGAATTTCTCTCAAAAATACCCCCCACCTCCCACCTGCAACACATTTATCCCACGTTCTTGCCACTTTCTGAAGCAGTTCCGGAAGTCTTCTTTTGTGAATGTCTTCATGAGTTATGATCAAGAATACAGTGAATGTTGTTCCTGTGTGCCATCTAACAATGTGTCCTCATCTACCTTACTCACTGGATCTGGCACTAGGTGCCTTCTGGCTTTTTCCCAAAATCAAAATGACCAGGAAAGGTCAATGTTTTGAAATAATTTAAGACAATGAAGCAACCATGACAGTGTAACTAGAAAGGAAAAGAACAGGTTACAAATTAACACTGGCTGGTGAAGCCAGAAGGTTCCAGTGCTGTTCCTCACACCAGACAGCCTTCCCTGATGACACAGCCTGGGTGGCTTTTCCCTGACTTTGGTGGCTTTGCACAGGCAGAGTCCCGAAAGATCTACAGTTGAGTGGGTTCAGATCCTGAGAACCATGGCCTTAGGTCAGGACAAGAGAAGGCTCATGAAGATCTCAGATATTGCTTTTAGATCATCTCCTCCACCTGGCCCCCTGATCTTCAATTAAAATATTGCAATTCTTAGGCAAATATAAAGGTAATCCATGCTCCATGCAAAGCATGGGCCATCCATAAAATTAGGAAGAAAATAAAAATCAGCTGTTCCTTACTCAGAAATGGTCACTGGCTTGCTTTATTTAGTTTTTTCAATCTTTGTACATAGATGTGTGTGCACATGTTGGCTATAAAATACATTTATACATAATATCTCAACAGCAGTCTCTTATGTTAGTAAAGCTTGATAGTTTTGCTGGAAGAATCAAATGCATTTAATGGCTATGTTCTTACTTATCAAAGTCTTCTTTTGCTGGTATATAGGGTTGCCTATCAAGTACTATAAGCAGAGTATGTTGAGTATTTTATTAAAATATTTTCTAGAGTCCCAAAACGTACCTGGAGACTAGATTCTTAGTAATGGAAGTGCTAGATAGCTAAATGTGGTAACAAAGTCTTCTTGGATCCAGAGCTAAAGTATTTTCTGGAAAGATTATATGGTTTTGTCCTCAACACTGAAGTGTGAGAGGACGTCTTGCCACTCTCTATAGTGCTGAAAATAGATTGGGTCTTTTTTTTCCTGATGTCACCTTACTGACGGAGTGGAGAGGAGTAGAGGGCTCCCTCTGAAGGTCTGGCTCTTATTTGGAGGGAGGAGTGAGGTTTCATTTGAGATCTGGGAGAAGAGGGTGGACCTTGAACTTTCCTTTACTCCACTCTCTAGCGTAGGCTGGATTCTTGGGGGGAAAGTGAGACATGAGGGCACAGGAAAGGCTGACAGAGATGCACCGTGGGGACAGTGATGATGGCAGGGATGGGAGAGTGGAAAAGAAGGAGAGTGGGGGGACTGGTGAGCATCTGGACCAGCTGAGGGAAACAAGGAGAAGGAGTGGTTGAGGACCACCCTTTGGGCTTGGACAGTTCAGAGTATTATGATTCATTAGCACCGAGCCCAAACTCTCTCTCCGTGCCTCGCCCTGCCTCTAGAATAGCTTCCCTTCCTCTCCCCATGTCCCACAGTGTACAGTCATTGTTCTTCAGTTGGCCTTGGACCAAATGGTGTGAAGATACCTGTGCTGAAATCACTCATCTGGCCCCTCTTTCAGAAGGGTAGAAGAGGGCAAAGCACAGACAAACAAATTTAAGTCTAGGTAAAATTTCCACTCACAGTACACTGTAATGAGGAAAGCAATGGAGTTCTATGGCAGAGAATGTGGGGGGTGTATCAGTTATCTATTGCTGCATAACAAATAACTGCAAATTAAACAGCTTAAAACAATGAACATTTATTATCTTATGTCGGAGGAGCCACTTGTAACAGGCAAAGCTCAGATCTTCATGCATCATTGAACTGATGGCCTCTGTTCCTTGACAGATACAAGTGAAGGCTTCCCTCATTTCCCCAGTGTGGGAGACTTTTTACTGAGCATATCATTACCTAGTAGCTGTTTTCTCCTAGTGCAAATGACCCAACAGAGATCAAGTGTGCATTTGTGATGGAAGCCACAGTCTTTTTATGACTGAACATTGGCAATGGCATACCATCGCTTCCCTGTGTTTTACTCATTAGAACTGAATTTTTAAGTCCAGTCTATGCCTAACAGGAGGAGAATAAAGTGTACCTTTGGCAGGAAGGGTAGAAAAAATTGATGGATACATTTTTCTGAACAACCACAGAGGTTAGGATTTGTTTTAGCACTACCTTACTATTGTAGTCAGGGTTCACAAGGGAAAATATTTAATACAGGAAACCTAGATTATAAGATTACTCCATAATATTTATCCAAAGAGTCAAATGCAAATAGTGTGGAAGGTCTGTCCACACACTAGAGACCCAAAGAATCCAGTTGAGGGCTTGGATCCCACAGCAATTTCCTGCACAAGTCCAGATGAAGACTAAGAGCCCATGGCAATATCCTCAACTCCAGCTGGAGACCTAGAGCCCATGACAATGTCTCATACAAGTCTGTTTCAAGGATCTCCACTATGACGGCCCAAAGGTCAGCGGTAGAATCTAGAAATTCTGTGCCAGTGGGATGAAGGATCTGTGACAGCAGGCAAGAGGTCTGCACTGCTCAAGGTAAGAATCACAGCTCCCCTGAAAAGAATCGCAGCCATCCACAGTGACAGAGAGGACATAAGCTCCTCTGATGAGAGCAGCCAAGTTTATATCAGCAAGTCAGCGTGACAAGCTTCTCCAGGAGAAGCAACCGCACCCCACCTTCCCCTCCAGTTCTCCTTTCATACTGTTGGCAATGATCCTTGGGTGGGCCTTTCACCCCCAGCACCACACTTGATTCAGTTTATTAGAGTATTACAAGTTGACTATTAGTTAACCCACATTTATATAGAAAGTTTCTAGAGATTATTAAAAATATAGTACATTTATCATTCAAAGTTTTGATGTAGTAAATTTATACTGATCCAAACCCTTTAACTAAAAATCTTAAAGAAGATATAGTTCAAAATTGTGATATTTTTAGAAAGCAATGCTCTGTATACATCATATGTGATATAAAAGGAGCCTGGGGCCAAAACCTCTTATTAAATATATTAATATTCTGTAGTGACGCTAATGAATATTCATGTCATGTAGGAGTGAAACAAATGAATATTCATACCATGTAGGATAAATATAAAGTCTGAATAACCTTTTGAATAAGTTCAGATTTGTGAACAAACAAATCTATGCCAAACACGAAAAAGAGTTTTTGTTCCCTGAGCTTTTGAATTTTGCAATTGCAGGTTGGGAGTTACTGACTCACACTAAATATTAATAATACACTTATCCAAAATAAATAGCAATTACTTATTACTTGCTGAGGTTGGAATGTTTGTATCCCTCCAAAATTCCTGTGCTGAAACTTAATCTCAAATGTAATGGTATCAGGAGGTGAGACCTTTGGAAGGTGATTAGGTCTTGAGAGTGAGGCCCTTACCAATAAGATTAGTGCCCTTCTAGAAGTGACCCCAGAAATTTCTTTTGCTCTTGCCATCATGTGAGGACTTGGTGTAAAAATGGTACTGTTGTTTTACTATTGCTTATAAACTATGCCATTGGGCATTTCGTTGTAGCAGCCCAAGACATTGCTTAAGTCTTTTAAATCCAAAACCATGCACAATTAATGTGGGGTTTTTAAAATTTCCTGAATGTCTTAGGAGATTGTTCACAATATGGAAGGGCCACCACTTAGGGTCTTACTCCCTGTTTTATTGGTGATGGAGTTGAAGAAATGGAGGTCACGCCACACAAGGTCTCTCATCATCAATCCCTAAATATCTGAGAATAGACACTTTCCACCTAGCATGGAAGAGGCAGGGATAGAGCTGAGGGTCATGGGGTGGGTGGGTGGAGGAGGTGGAGGGCCAAGAGGGTGGGCAGGCTGGGACTGGAGAGGCATCACATGTACTCCACATTGGTGAGGGAGCCTGGGGGAAGGAAGTTCCTACTGTCTTCCAGTGCCGTCTGGCATACTGGCAGTCAGGATGAAGGACTCTGGAATTAGATGCTGCATTTGAAGCACTGAAGAAGGGCTGAGTCCTAGGCATGGCCATTTATCGTGAAAAGATCTGAACAGGGTCAAGTGGCTTCACTGTAGAATATCTCTAAAACACCTCCGACACAACATCTTGCGAGATCCACAAAGAGCTTGTACCCAGGGATGGTAGTGCATCCTTGTAATTCCGAGACTCCATGAGGCTGAGGCAAGGGGATCACAAGTTTGAGCCCAGCCTGGACATTAGCAAAACCCTGTCCCAAAATTTTAAAAAGAAAAGAAAAGAGCTAAGGTTTAGCTCGCTGTGTAGGTCCTGGATTCAATCTCCACCGTGGGAGTGGGGGAGAAGCAAAAAAAAGAATAAAAAAGAGTTTGCTAAGAAGCACCACATGAATAAAACCTAGTTTTGTAGCTGAGTAGAGTGTTTTTCTTCCTGAAGTTAGAAAAGAAACAAAGGATGGACTGGAACATGCATTGGGGAGGCTGAGAACACCTGCGTCCCCCCTTGGAGACTTTAGGTCACTGTGCCTCTTGCTAACAGCTCGCAGGGAGGTTGGCAGTGGAGGGTCATTTACTGCTCTAGCTGATCGCCATACACATCTAGGAAAAAGGGGGTGCGTTCTCCTTCCTCTTCTCTAACCTTCTGGACATTTTTCCCTATCTTCCTGGAAATCTGGATGCTCTCAGCCCCAGGGAAGAGGCTTTTGCTTTAGCAAAGTCCTGGGCATACCATCCCAGTGATCTCCCTTGTGGCTGTGGGAGACACAGGACATGGAAGTAAATGTGGCGAGAGGTTACGGATGGCATGAGGGCAGGTGGGTACCGTGCCTGCTCCCCACCCAAGGGAGACACAGTAGGTGCATGGCAGATGCGAGTCTCTGGAACTGTGGGACCCCAAGCTCAGGTCATCACAGCCCGAGTGGAAACCTGCAAGTCCACGCCGGGACCATGAGCCATCGGGGCTGATCCTGCTCTCCTGAATGCAAGAACTCAGGGACCGGGGCTGGGGATTTAGCTCAGCGGCATAAGCACCTGCCTTGCAAGCAGGCGGTCGTGAGTTCAATCCCTGGTACCGATAAAAAGGAAAAAGACAAAAAAAAAAAAAAAAAAAAAAAAAAAGAACTCAGGGACCTAAACCTCAGGGCAACTGCAGTTCTCTGGTTAAGGAGGTACACAGAGGAGGCCGCCACTAAACCTGGCAACAGCCTGGTCCCCAGTTTATTAGAAGTGGAAAACACAGACATCGAAGCCATGTCTCCTGCAGTCCTTGTGCCCACACTGCTTTGGGTAACTGCCAGGACCCGCATCTCCGGGACTGGCCACCGCGGTTTGGATAGGAGTCAGGGTAAGATCCCTGTGTCAAATTCAGCTATTGGGAGGGGACTGAGCATCAGAGGCTGGGCCTGGGAGGGAAGTGAGGTCATGGGGGCGTTTCCTCCAGGGGTATGCGGGTCATGCCCCTCTCATCACTTCCGGCCTTCCAGGAGTGGGCATCAGCTAAGGTCTGTGGCCTCAGCACTGGTGCCAGAGCAGCTGGGCTGCACCACCACGCTCGGGAATCCATGGGACCCAGAGCGGAAAACCTTTTTTCTCTTTCCAAGTTGATTCGTGCATTCTGTTACTGTGATGGAAAGCTAACATGAAACTTCAACTTTGGCGGCTCTTTTCTATCTTTCCCTCTGTTTCCTTTAAAGAGCATATCATTGTCCCCTAGTCTCCAAGACTTTTCTGCACAGCCTGCTGCGTCCCTTTCCAGCCTGTGCCCCCTGCCTGCCTTCTTCTTGTGTTTCAACAGGAGAACGAGTAGCTAATAGCAGCCAGACATGAGAGGTGCACGTCTGTAATCCTAGCCCTCGGGGAGGCTGAGGCAGGAGCATCATAAATTTGAGCCCAGCCTGGGCAACCTAGTACCTTAGGAAACCTTGCCTCAAAATTAAAATCATTTAAAAATGAGCTGAGGATGTAGCTCTGTGCAAAGGCTCTGGATTGCTCTATGACATTGGCACCTGTCCTGCAGGAGGCCTGGGTCTATCTCCATCCCTAGGATTTGAAACTGACTTGTGCCTTGTTCTTTCATGGAGAACATGGCAGAAATGGAGCAGCTGGTTATGTGTGAGGTTGCCACGGGCACTTCTGGTTTGCCCCAGAAGGCTTCCACCACCAGGCATACAACCCAGCCTGGGCCCATGAGGCTGAGTGCCACATGGAGGAAAGCTGAGGTGCCCCCAAGGCCACTTGAGACCACTCAGCCTACAGGCAGCTGATCACAGATGCAGGGGTGAACTGAGGTGAGATATGTCCCATCTGCACTCACCCACCCTGTAACCTGGGAGAAACAATACCCAGTTGTTTCCTGTTGTCAGTGTGTGGACTTTGCTGGGAAGCCACAGTTGACTACCAAAGCCACAGTTGACCACCAAAGTTGACCACCAAATACCTAGGTGGCTCCGGATTCTCAGGTGCATCCCTAATCAAACCAGACAGACTTCATTAGGTGCCAGAGTAACTTGTTTTCTCATTAATTTTTAAAAAAACAAATCTTTAAGTCTCTAGCATCTTCATGGCCCTCAACCTGATTCTTCCCGGCACAGCATTCTGTCCTAATAGACCCTCCAGGACGCATACTGACTGGCCACGCCAACAGATGAATGTTTAATACTCTGTTGGCTTCATCTTGCGAATCTGGCTGATCTATGGCTCTTTTACAGAGTTATAACCTCCCCCTATTTATCCCAAAGAGGGCTTAAATCAGGCGCTGGAGTTCTCAGGGAAGCATGCTGCCAGCCAGATGCTCCTCCGATTTATGCTTCTGTGGCATCTGGTGCAGCCAGTAGTCAGGATTTCTAAATTAACACCCAAGATGAGTTCAAAGTAATCATACCCTCTACCCTTTTCTGCCCTGGGGAATTGAATCTAAGGCCTTTATACTAAGCTCTGCTTCAAACCTATTCTTCTTTCTTTTTTTTTTTTTTTTTTTTTTTTTTTTTGGTCTTTTTCCTTTTTATTGGTACCGGTGATCGAACTCACGACTGCCTGCTTGCAAGGCAGGCGCTTATGCCGCTGCGCTAAATCCCCAGCCCTCCAAACCTATTTTTATATTTTGTTTTGTCATGGAGTATCTCTGAGTCAGTAAACTGCCAGGCTAGGTTTAAACATATGATCCTCCTGCCTCAGCCTCCTGGAGGACTGGGATCGCAGTTGTGTGTCACCACACCCACCTTAATTTCTGCACTTTCAAGAGATAGTGCATAGGTGGGGAAGAGTGTGCCCTGTTTGTGAGGCTCAGGACTGTGCTGGTGCCTGGCCATTTATTCCAAACTGAATAGTTTTTCATTTCTCAGTTTCAGCAGAGGCAAGAGAGATCTTTTGAATATTAAACTCTGATTCTTCTGGTAAAGGAAAAGGCTAATATTTCTAGGGAAAAATACAAAAGTAAAGTGCTGGGCGCACTGGAAAATTCATGCCCTAGATGACGATTGTTATTTGCCGTGGGATCAGGAAACTGCAATGAATGCTAGTGACTTCCTTTGCTATTATTGTTTTTAATGCCTTCTTGTTTTGTCTAAAACTGAACTTTAAGAGGAATGCAACAAATTACAAAAAGACCAAAAGAAAAGACAATTCTAAGCCTTTTGATTCCATGCAGCAAGCTTTAGAATTCAGGGTTTAACTCTCTTGCAAGACCAGATGTTAAAAAAAAAAAAAAATCTGTTGTCCCCAGGAGGGATCCGTTTCTGCTCAGAGACATTTCTCCATCAGGATAGCAGGAGGCTAAATAGTTTAGACCACCCGGATCTAAGTCAGATGGCGGTGGGGCTTTTTAAGATGAGAGCATAGTTGAAATGCCAGGACTTCTAGTTTTGATCTAAGCATCTAGTCATGTTGACAAGCCAGAAAGAGACCTCCCACTTGGATAAAGAGGAACAATATTTGATCTAAAAAGTAGAATGGAATTGACAAATCCAAACAGTGAGCAGTAGTTCTGAGGTTGCCAGAGAATGCACATTAGCATTGCTGGTGCTCATGGAAATATGCGTCCCGGGGATTTGTTCTATATTTATTCCCCCCATGGCCTGATGTGGAGGAGTGGGTCAGATTGGATTTCAAAGCACTTCCTTTCCAAAACATTCTTAGCAAAGGATGAAAGGAACTGGGCAGAGCCCCCAGTTCGGAAGTTGAAGGAAGCGGGGAGAATGAATTAGGACTCTGAGATTTTTCAGCGAGCAGAAGAGAGACCACTGTGATCCGGGAAGGCAAAAGGAATCCCATAGGGATGAAACCAAGTTGAGCTTCATACTTGGCCCAGGCTGGCACCTCTGAGGGTACTGGCGGTCACTAGGAAGGGGAACACTTGACTGTGTTAAGCACTTTCCCATTTGTAATCATCTTTAACCCGAAGGAGAAATCCCATCATGGAGTCTTAGTTACCACTGATTTTCAGATAGAGAAATAGAGTGCTTAAAACACAGTGTGTATCACTCTTGCCTAAGAAGAACTTGGACTCTGGTTGGTCTTGCTACAAAGATGTTGGCTGTTTCAGAAGACACAATGCTGTGAGACGGCAGTCCTTTCCCCAACCTGGAAGAGCATGTAGGCTCTCAAAGAATTACACGTTTCGTTTCAGACATAGTACACTGGAGGTATCTGTGATGGTCTAGAAAGTGAACTGGTGTTTGGGCTTCATTGTACTTTGCCAGGTGTCTCAGTCAGCTTTCTGTCCCTGTGACAAAATACCTGAGGTGATCGGCGTGTAAGAGAAAAGGGTTATTTTGGCTCACAGTTTTGGAGGTTCGGTCACCAATTTGTCTAGGGTTCTTTGGCTCAATTCAGACAGAAGTTGTGAACTGGCACATTGCAGCTCTGTCAGCAGTCCTGATGTCACTGACAGCGCCAGGTAATGATGGATGCCGACAGCTGACACAGCCACCTGCTGGTCACTGCTGCCACTGGTCATCACCATCTGATGCCTGCTTGTGCTGGACACTTTAGGTCACCTCTGCCAGGTGCTGGTGTCTGCTGCTGGTCTTTGGTGGCTGCAGATCTCTACAGCTATTTGGTAGTAAGACCTCTGCATGTTTCTTCACCTTTCTTTGAAAATACCCATTCTGTCCACACTACTCAGGTGGATTTACGTGACTCTAGAAGCCCATACCACCTGAGGAATGAATCCCAAGCACGCTTATAGGAACACTGACACAAGTCTGCTGCAACAGGGGCTGTCCTACAGCCCAAAGGGTCACTGTTCTGGAGGGACCCTCCTGGACCAGACCCAAGGAGTTTCTGGAAAGTGCTACTAGTGTAACAACTTGCATACCTGTTTCAGTGAGGGTAAGGAGGGAAAGTTAGGGCTGGGGATTTAGCTCAGCAGCATAAGCACCTGCTTGGCGAGCGCAAGGTCATGAGTTCGATCCCTGGTTCAAAAAAAAAAAAAAAAAGGGAAAGTTTGCTGTGATGCAGGGTATGCAAATAAAGCATCCCAGATCCCTGTCTTTTTTATCTTAGCCACTCCAGTGTACCTCCCTTTCTTCAGAGATGCAGTAGTGTTCAGCAATAAGGCTGAGGTGTGTGGAGTTGGGGAGTGGGCACTACATTGCTGGGCTGCTGTCATGTAGGAATGGAGAGGGGCACTTTGATAACCCGTGAGGACACTGAGGCAAACTGACCAATCAATTGGTGAGCAAGGAGGAGCAGAGGGAAGTGAGGGGGAAGGGCAGACAGCTGCTGGCTGAGCCACACCCCCTTTCCAATGGGAACAGAGTCAGGAATTTTCCATCTATTCCCTGATCAGTTGGTCCTGTTGCTTTGGGCCCATGGTGAGGCAGACATCATGGTGAGAGGACACATTGGAAAAAATGCTCACTCATAGCCAGGGAGCAAGAGAGGGAGGGGAGGGACTGGGGTCCCACTACCCTTTTCTGGAGTGTGTTCTCTTGACTAAAGTCCTCTTGTGGCCTCTACCTCTTAAAAGTTCCATGGTCTTTCAATGACCATCCTGGAGACCAAGCTTTTTGCACATGGACTATGGGAGACCTTTGATGTCCCAGCTAAGGCAGAAGGTGTGAATGCAGCCACCCAGGGAAGAGGAGATGGGAAGGAGCCATTGGAGAAAGCCCTGAGCATGCCCACAGCATGTGGAGAAGACTCACTCTGACCAGAGATGATGAGGCACAGAGAGTGGACCGCCCTGATGGAGCCCTTGAGGGAGCTTGGTCTCAGCCCACTCAGCTGTATGATGAGGAAGCCATGGAGCGGAAGATCATGAGATTCCAGTAGTGTTTATGGAGATGCACCTGCCCACACAGGAGACAGACAACTACAGAGGCCAGAATCAGCGGTGAGAGCTGCTGAGAAGGTGAGTGGCAGCTTCAGGGAGAACCCAGGGTCACTGTGAGCAAAGAGGTAAAGCTGGGAGTCATGGGACTACACATGTGTTCTTGTCGGAACCAAGCACAGAACAGATGTTCAGAGTGTGCGTTTAATGAAACTTTCTTAAAACCAGATATTTTCTAGTTTTCATGTGTGTATTAATTGAGCCAATCAACAAATGCTTATTGGCCATCTACTCTGGTCTGGGCCTTTTGTTAGGCATTGGGTAATGGGGTGACAAGACTGGTTCCCATCCCAAAGGTCTGACATTTAGTGAGGAGGCAGGAACACAGATGGTCCCCACAGGAGGAAGCCATGGGGTCAGTGGGAACGCACAGGATGCAGAGGCCTCTTCACCTTTTTATTTTGAGATGGTCTTTGACTGCTTTTTCTTGATCTGCAGAAGTTGCTGCTTTGTGAATTTGCTTTTGATGTGGCCACGGGACGGGGCTGAAGGTCTACCTCTGAAAGGCCCCTCTTTTTACCCTTTCTCCCATGTAGGCCTGAAAATTGGTTTCTGCTCCTTTTCTGCTGGGTAGGTGCTCTAGAAGGAGATCAGGCAGCTCTGCCAACCTGGGCCCTCCTCCGTCCTCTCTTCCCCATAGGACACATGACTGCTGACCCGAGGATCTGGATGGAAGCCTCATCCAGATGTTTTATGTCTTACCTGAGAACCCTGAGGCAGGGGATCCAGTGCTTCTTCATTCACGAATGGGTCCTGTCAGCGCTTGTGACCACTGATCATGAAGTATCAGCCTAAACAGGTAAGAGTCACCTAGCGGACACCTAAAGATTGATCCTGGCTGTGTCTACTGTGGATGACTGGCATGTAAGCCAGCAAACTGGGTGGACACACTTACCTTAAATGTCGGTGGCACCAAGCAATAAGATTATAGCTTAGACGGGATTTTTTTAAAAAATGGGAAAAGAAGGAGGAAGTGTTTTTGGTTTGGAAGAGCCTAGTCTTTGCCATTGCCTCTGGGCACCGCTCTCCAGCTTCTTCAGCCCTCCAGCACAGACTCACACCAGACTCTTGGGGAGCTTCCAGGATTGCTTCTCAGACCAGCACTGCATCCTGAATCCCTGTTGCTCAGCAGCTTCTGTCTCCTTGGGCTGAGCAGCTAAGGGAGCCTCTAGGTCTCCAGCACACAGATGGCCATCGTGGACTTTCTGACCTCTGATCTACAAACACACCTAGAAAGGTTTTCATGCATAGTTACACACATATTTCTGTTGATTCTGTTCCTCTAGAGAACCCTAACTAATACAGCATCCCATCCCCCTCACAAGAAGGTTATGTGAAATCCTGGGCACAGCCCTGTGCAGCATCAGTGCTAAGTGACCATTGGGCACTATTGACTCACTAGGAAAGGGTCTGTGTAGTCTGTTTGACACCATCAGGGGATCCCCTGGCATGTAATATGTAGCAGCTCAGATGTGGGCCTTCCGCTGAGCCCCAGATCACATCAACAGACCAGAAAATTTCTTGACAGGAGCAAGCCAGGGTCTGCAGCAAGGCCTGAGACCCAGGGCTGGTGGTCTAAGCTGGCACTAGCAAAGCTCCTGAAGAGGAGGGTGATGGTGGGGAGCAATATTTACAGAGGCCCAACTCATGTGACCCTTGTAGTGAGCTCTCATGGCTGACCACGAGGAGCACAGGGCTCGGCGGGTCATGCAGCATCACCCAGTGTCACACAGCTGTTGTGACACCCTAGCCCCCCACAAAGCCCTCCTCTGCCCATCACCCAGGCTCCTGCCCAGGCGTCCTGGGCCCCTGACTCTTCTGCTGCTAAAATCTCCTTCTCTTGCCTCCAAGGACAGAAGGAAAGAAAAACTCTCTACGCTTTGGTGTCTTCTTATCCTTTCAAAACACCATGCCCTTTGCTATTTTTGCTTTAAAAATATTCTGTTAAAGGTCCTGGAATATTCCAGTACTCTGATCGTCCCAGGGAGGTTAGAGGATCTGTGGTGTAGCATAGGTAGTGCCTGGTTTGTCCGTGTAGACATGATGTCGGGGCTTTGCAGCTGGGCTGCACAGTGGGGTGCTTCCCTCCACTCCTTCCTCATTTGTGTCAGGCTATGTTCTCAGGGCAGGTCCTTGGAACGCCCACAGCCCAGCAGTGAGAGACTCACTGTATGTGAGCAGCGTGCCCAGACCTTGTTTATTCCTTTCACTGAGAACCTGTGCTGCCCAAGACAAGGACACTTGAGAGGTAGCACAGTGTGTAAAAGGATGCTCACCTGCGTGTGTGTGCATACACTTGTATGCATTACATGTGCACACAAATGTGTATTATATACACGTGCACATTATGTACATGTATGTTGCATATGCATGAATTATATATGTATGCTATACATGTGTGCATTATATGTATACCATATACATGTATATATCATTTATTTTATGTGTATATTCATGTGTATATTATATGTTTGTTACATGTATGTGTGTATTATGCATGTGCAAATAATGTGTGTATTTTATAGAGTGTGGATTTCCTGAATGTGTGAGGTACTTTCCTGAGCCTTCTCCTGGTGCTCATGTTAGACATAAGCCATTACTCAAAAGACAGGAATGTTCAGACCAAGGTCAGTGGTAAGAAACACGGAGGCAACTCATGTGTCTCTCAGAGACTGGGGTTCTGGGATGTGTGAGGGGGTCTGATCCAAACAGGTTTCCTGGATCCGATCATGGCTGTTTACATGAACCTGTTCGTCACTCCCCAGGAGCAAGAGTCTGGTCACTTCTCTCTGGACCCCTTTTGCTCCCATCACGGTCCTGATAGAAAAGCACCTGTCAGGTAACTGAAACTGAGGTATCAGGAAGGTCAGCTGGACACCCCCAGGGTGGCAGAGCAGCCCTTGATTTCCACGAATCCCTTTCAAGGTGGCACCACTTATGCTGCCTCCTACCCTACTTCTGAGGCTGCCCAGGGTCTCTCAGAGCAGACCCCATCTGGGTAAGGGAGGACAGGGGCTCTCTGCCAGCCTTGGGCAGCACAGAAACACTGGTCATGTGTCTTGTAGATGAGGGCTTTCTGTTCTTTCTTTTCCAGATTCAGGTAGCCAATACGCATGCAGTGCACAACATCAAAAGGATGTGCAAGGGGAGGAACACACAGGAGGCTCCCTGCTGCTGGCCCAGACCTGGCTGTCACCACTGCTGTGCCCTGTATCAGCTTCGAGAGTGAGTCCATTTGTAAAATACATTCTGAATATGAATGTCTTTACCGGACACTCAGCCCCAATACCACAGACCACACATTCAATTCAGACTGTCCTCTCTCTGCTGATACTTAATGTCCCACTCGGAGGTCAGCCAACATCTGGGCCTAACAGTCAGCTTCCTTCTTTTTAATAGCCACATAGCCTGTGATCCTAGCACTTGGGAGGTTGAGGCAAGAGAATTGTTTCCAAGTTCAAGTCCAGCCTGGGCTACAAAGTGAGCTCAAGGCCAGCCTGAACTGTGTAACAAGACCCTGTCTCAAAAAAGCCAAAAAAAAAAAAAAAAAAAAAGTGAAGTAGATTCCCATTTATCTGCCCTAGTTTACTGTACTGTTGCTTATGGAAAGACTCTACACCATTTCCAATTTTCCCCAGTGCAAACAATGCTGGAATGAATAACTGTAGCCATAGATCATCTGGATACACGTGTGCCTCCGGACAGTAAATCCCGGTGGCAGAAACCGCTGTCAGAGCACACGAGAAGCCTTCACTGTGGCAGACCTTTCTGAGCAGGGGTCCCCCTGTGGCTGACAGTTTATCTTTGCCATGCCCCGGCCTGCAGGGGATTGGGAATGGGGCACCGGCTTTCACATTCCAGTTCCAGTGTGGGAACACAGGCGGGAGAGAGCCCAGGTGAGTCTCAGTGGTGTGAAGTGGTCTGAAGTGGTCTCTCATGTCCTCTGTGGGGACCTCCATGTCTGCAGCGAGGGAAAGACATCACTGCCTGTGCAACCAGGGCCCAGGAAAAGCGCATAGATTTGTCGGTATCCTTTGTAAATCGCAGCCTGGGACAGCGCCAGTGGACTGGCCGCTGTCAGCCTGCGGCCTGAATATGCCTGGTGAGCCAGGACAATGCCACCCTCCCCAAGGACAGTGGTAAGTGACCACTGAGCCCTGCCTCTCACACCTTTGGCCAACTGGCTGCCAGAGGGTCACAGCAGGAGTGGGAAACCATCCATTTTGTTTTAATTTTTAAAAATTTAAAAATTTTTTTTAACGTTTTGGTCTTTATGCAGTTCAGGCTGGCCTTGAGTTCACTTTGTAACCCAGGCTGGTCTCCAACTCACAGCAATCCTCCTGCCTCAGCCTCCTGAGGCTGGTATTACAGGTGTGCACCACCAGGCCCGGCAACCATCCATTTCATTTGTTCATATTGGCCTTTTTGGGGAGAAACAGTGAATTGAATTCTATGTGATCATTACGTTCAAAATAAAGTTTTAGAAGCATGCCTGCCTGTTTTCCTGCAGCTTCCACCTACGTAACATAAAAATACTTAAATAGCACTTTTAGCTGGGCATGGAGGCACCTGTCTGCAATCCCAGGACTCTGGGAGGCCGAGGCAGGAAGATCACAAGTTTAGCCCAACTTAGGCAACTTAGTAATTTAATAAGACTGTCTCAAAATAAATAGTAAAGATAAAAAAAAGGGCTTGGGATGTAGCTCAGCACAGAGGCCCCCGGTTCAACCCTAGCACCACAAAAATAAATAAATAAATAACATTAAACTCATTAAATAACCTTTTAAAGCCAATATTTTTATGTCTTAGTTTATCAAAGATTCACAACTGCTGTAAAAATGTCAGTCATTAAGGAAACGTAGGAAATGACCCTGTCCCTCGTCCCCGGGCCCAGCCTGCAGGCCCCGAGGAACAGCAGGGGTAGCTCAGCACAGGGCTTTCTCCGTGTGCATTAAAGCTGCCCGCACACGCTTGCACCCGAGTCCAGAGTCCATACGTGCGACCTGCAGGCTGGAAGCTGCCCACTAATGCGGCTCAGTTTCCTTTCCATGGCCTCCCCACCGAGGCTGGCACCCAGATCCACAGAAAGGCATGCAGCATTTGACACTGAGTGTGGAACTTTCTGGTACACTTGGGTGATTTGGAGTCCCTGACATCTCCTCAGAGAAGCATAGGAACAGAGGTGTTTATCTAGATGAAGGGAAGGGTAGGAAAGAGAGGAGAGGAGAGCAGAAGCCCCCCATGTCAGTGAGAATGGGGACCATGGTGGGGGCACACAACAGAGGCAGGCAGGGAACATGGAGCAACAGGCCCCAGGGAGCTCACACAGCGGGGAGGGACTGAGAGACGCAGGGTAGGGGAGAGAGAAAGAATTCAGATGCAACGCACACGTGCCCCAGCTTCCCCCAGCCAGTGCATTCCTTACCTACTGCAAAGACATGCACTAATTTTAAAAAGGAAACAGATGTCTGGTGGCCTGGGGCTCAAGCCCCGCTTCCCCCTCCACTGCCTCAGTTTCTTCACTTGTAAAGCAAGGTTAGCAGTAGTACTTGCCTGTTGGCGTGCGGTGAGCACCAAGGGAATCGGGGGGATCAGGGGCCGGCAGGTGTGTGCTCACTCTCTGTTTTGATCATTATCGCATTGTGATTTTGCCTAGTGTTGATGATTTGATAATGTGCTACTTTTGCCTGGATACTTATATTGTGTAAATATAAACAAAATAATTTTTAATGCTTCAGTCTGGCTCCTCCGGGAAGCAGACGCCAAGGTGGGTGAAGTATGAGAGGAGAACTGTGGGAGAGTCGAGAAGGAGACAGAAAATCATACCGTAAGGAGGATCCAAGGCTACACCATTGTTGTCACAAAGGAACGGGTACAAAAGGGACCGAGTCAGAGACAATGCGGATCAAAGCGCTGACAAGGCCTGGTGACCAAGGGGAGGGCCAAGTGGATGAAGGCGGGGATCGTGCCTGGGAACATCTAGGCTGGAAGTTTGATAAGACAGCTGGGGGCCCTCAGGCCAGAATCAGCTGTGGGAAGAGTCCTGAGGGCTCCCTCCCCCTGCATTGGGCCTACCTCCATCTCCCCACTGCACCAGGCCTCAGAGCCTGGGGAAAGCTTGGTCAGGGACTGAATTGTGAACACTACCATGGATGCCCCATCCTTGGAGGTCTTCAAGGCAACCCTCATGACTCACACTTTCGGGGGATGCCAAAATGCTCCTCTGGTTCCAAAGCAAGAGGCAACCGTCTGGCGGCAGACTGCCTGGGGCCTTGAAGTCTTCAGTTTATTACTTCAAGGCTCTTTGCAAAATTAATCAAATCTCTGGGCCTTGGTTTGCTCAGTTTCAAATAGAGAATAATGGTAGGATTATCCTCAAAGGGCTTCTGGGAGAAATTGCTGAATTTATGAAAGTGGAGTCATTCAGAAAAGGTTGCAAAGGTCTGTGAAGCCCTTGCTACCCACGTAAGTAACATCTCTGAGTTATTTCCAGCATGTCAGGCAGAGTTCTAGGCAGGACAGATCAAGGGCAACTCCCTAAGTACAGGAGCTCATCCATCTTCTGCTGGACAGTTTGTGTGTGTGTGTGTGTGTGTGTGTGTGTGTGTGTGTGTATGTGTGTGTGTGTATTTTGTGAGGAAGAGTAGTTTCTTTCTCTTTGAATGTGAATGAAAACCTTGTATAGTTGGTTGTCACTGGCAGCCATTTTATGAGAACTTATTGAAGGCAACCAATTTATTCATAAAGCAGCCATCTTATATGTGGAGGGCAGCCATTTTAGATGCTAAAGGCAGACATCTTATATCCTAGGGATGGCCATCTTACATCTTGAGGGAAGCCAATTCAAGGAAGACATTAGAATATGGAGAAGGTAGAAAGGGATGGCTGAGCATTAGAACAGGGGCCTGACCCGGGATTTCCTAGTGTAAGTCATTTAGTTACAGCAATCCTTTTTGTCAAGTTGAGGATTTTTACTACTCAGACCTTAATTAAACCTTATAGGCACAGCAAAAGAAAGATTCTAGGAGATATCCATTTCATCGGAGGACTTAGTGGCTTGCGGTCACATTCTTGGCTGTCCAGGGACTTGTTTTACTTTCCTGGTGAGCTCTCTGCTGACACCAGCCAAAGCTTTTCTCCCTCCATCTCTCCTGTGGCTCCCTTCATCCTCTAAGATCGTATCTTCCAAATTTCCTTAGTGAAGTGGGCACTGTAGTCCTCTTCTGACCCTGTGCTTTATGGGAAAAAACAACTCTGTTCTCACGTCTCCCCCAGAACCCTGGCAATGCTAACAGGTAAGAAGGGAATACAGTCTGAGCTGTTAGTGCTGGAAGCATCAACTTGTTGGCAACAAAATCCGTTGCCCTCTCCAGGTTCCCAGCTATGAAACACCCTTCATCCTTCTCATCAGACTCTCATCTGTCATCACTAGGATTATTGTGATTGTATCTTGAATTTCTATGAGTTTCATATGCTCAGTGATATTTTACTGCCTCTGACTTGTAGCCTCCATCTGCATAACCCGGGACTGCAGTCCACCCACGGGTCCCTTCCAGCGCTCACGTGGTTCCAGGGAATGAGTCACACCTTAGTAGATCTGTCTCCTGGCCTCGTGGCAGGTAGAACTGTGTAGCCGAATGACTTCACTGTGAGATAAATGAAAGTGGACTTTGCCTGTGTGGGGCTCTCTCTAAGGTCCCGGAGGGCCTTAGTGTTACATTCACAAGGTTGTATAGATGTGAAGTTTTGCTAAGCTAAGAGATGGTAATAGTTAAATGGCTGTATCTCTGTTGTTAGGCATTTCTTGTGACACACTCCCTGCATACCAAGTGGCATATCAAGAGTCTGCGGGGACTTCAAGGATCATCAAAGTTGAGTGTGGGTTCATTTTGATTCTATTTTCCATATGGAATCAAATTACTCTTAGCAAGGTTCTTAAATTTACTACTGACAGAGTTAGATCCAAACCTTCCTTAGTCTGATGTTAATGATAATCTTAGTGCTGACTTTCATATTTTGGGTCAAAAATACTCCTCTTGTTATGGCTTATATGGAAATGTTCTGTCCCAAACACCTGCTCATAGATGGTAATTTTTCAATGGCTAGATCATAGGTGTGTGATAGTGGATTATGGATGTGTGGTAATTGGGTTAGTCCACGATTGATTTAGCACCATTCTGGGTGTGGGTAACAGGAAGGCCTTCCCGGAGTGCAGGTGGCACCCATAATAGGCTTGTAGCTTGAATGCAATAAACAAGGATAAGAACAGCTCACTGCTGGCTAATTCCTGGCTGCCTGCCGTGGACTGCTTCTTCTCTGTCATGCATCTCTGCATTGCTGCTCCGCCTTGGAACCAGCTGACAATGGACTAAAGCTTCTACAAACAGTGAGCTAAAATAAACCTTTTCTCCCTTAACTTGTAGGTGTCAGGTATTTTGTCCCAGCAACAATAAGGTATCCAAGGCACCTCTGATTTCTTAATTTAAAGAGTAACAGTGTGTCTTGCGTGCCCACACTCTAGCGGGCTGGATGGATGTCTCACTTTTCCTGAACCCTCCTGGCAAAGAGAATGTTGCTCATGCTGTGTGTTGGCTTGAAACGGCCTCACCCAGTTGTGGCTCCGCGGGGTCTTCTTCATGCCTTGCTGATTTGATGTGAAATACCAACATGAGTGGAGATAACAGTGTATGACTGTGACAAGTATATCAGTGACAAGGTGATGACTGTCATTAATTCAACTATAAATCACACACAAGTTTAAATATCGCACTGTTCTACGTGTGAGAAACCAAAAGCATAAATAAGGCCCCCAGTGGGTGAGAGATCCTGGGAAGTAGGAAGGAGATGGTTAACTGGAAGGGGAACAAGGGAAGAGGGAGGGGGAAATGAAAAGGAAATAAAAAGGGAGGAGAAAAAAGTGGACACAGAGCTTTTGTAAGTGAAGAGGGAAGGGAGAGTTAAAGGGAATGGGAGGAACGGGGAAAAGCAGAACCAAGATATATTATATACAGGTACAAATTCTCTACGATGAATGTGATCTTTCTGTAGAGCAAAAGTGTACAGTCAATTTAACTAAAATAATAAAAGCTAAAAATGTTAACAACTAGGAACATCAAAATGCCCCAGAGTCTTTCTTATAAGTCATATATGAAATACATTTTACAGAAATTCCCTCGTATTTGATAGCGTTCTTTAAAATTTCCACAACTTTACCGTAAAGATTCTCAATGCTGAAAGAAACTTTCTTAAACTATCGGTGTCTTACAGCACAAGTCTCCTTGAACTGTACTAAAACAAAGACTAAATTAGCTTTTTTGCTTTCTATAGAAAATGGTTTATCAATTTGTTGACAGATTCAAAAGCAGTGAGTATAGACAGCTAAAAAGTTTTGGAAAACAAAACACCATTGTACAAGTGTGTCTGGTAGCTCATTAATAAAATATTGTTGGGTGGGGGATAGAGCTCAGTTACATAAGCACAGGCAAGTATAAGGTCCTGTGTTCGATTCCTGGTACCAAAAAGAAAAAAACCCCACAATATTGTCACCCTGGATCATGTGATGTTTGCACTGCATGCAGTTACTTGACAATAGTAATTTATAGTAATATTTCTCACTTAAAATATGTGTTCCCTCTCACTGCAATGTAATTTTGAATCTTTTCCTAAAATCAAGTCCCTAATACACAAGCATCTGGCCCACATGACCCGGATCCTCTTCGGTAGGAGGTCCCGTGCAGGTGCAGCAGGAAGTTGGCTGCCTCCTCCAATCCTGGCTCACCTGAGGGCTGGGGCCACTGAGCCCTGATACGGGCCCTCCAGAAGCAGGCCTTTTGTGGGCCACCTGCAGCTGATTCCTGGAGTTGGTCTGGGGAACAGAGGCCCTGATGCTCCCCTCTCTGGTTCCCTTTTCCATCTCTAGGAGCTCAAGCAGAAACTCTCCCCCTCGAAAGAATGCCTGTGTTTTAAAGAAACTAACTCATGCCATAGAGCTAGGGTGCCCCACCTCACGAGTCTAGCCAGGACTTGTCCAGCTTTTACTGGGCAGCTTGGTCAGGACCCAGTGAGGAACCGGCCCTCACTTTCTTGATCCTCAATTTTTTGTGCCTTTGATAAAATAATTCAGTCAACACACACAGGCCATGCAGAAGTCGAGGTAGAGCTTCCTGTGAAGTAGGTGCAGGGAAAGTTATGCCTTCGAGAGAGGGCAGAGAATGCCACAAAGGCCTCTGCCCGAGTGAGAGTTTGGTACCTTTTCTTGCACCCTTGAGTTATTTCTGGGGTTCAGGGAACTAGGAAATGATAATGCTTATCGCCATTTCTTTTCATGGTTATTCTGGAACGTTAATAACTCAAAAATACCTTCCTCATTCCTTTAGACAGTCAGTGTTCCCTCAGGGAACTTGATCGTGTAATCAGTCTAAATCAGGTTTCAGCCCATGGAGGGAGGTCCTTAGAAAGAGTTCTCTCCTGATCTCACGGGCAAAGGCCATGGCACCAGGAATGCCAAGTGCCTTGCTGTGGAAATAGACAGCCAGGCGGCCAAGTACCTGAAGGGCTGTGTGCAGTGTGTAACCTTAAAATGTCATTGTGCTGGGATTGTCTCAGACTCAAGACCCTGATGAATGACTATAAATACACAGCAAAGTACTTCTGTAATTAACAGGCAATGCACGCTATTTTTAGACTCCCCATTTGTGCCTCGGACCTGCTGACATCTAACTGTGTGCCTACCAAACTGACCCACTGGCCACTTAGGTCTGGTGAGCCCCTATCCTTTCTTATGCATCTGGCATCTACTGTCCACTGCGGCAGATCCGTCTTCCTACAGCACCATCATTGAGCAGACTTGGACCCCACACCCCAAGTGGCTCCTCAATCCCAAGAGGAGTGAAGTTTGGGTTGCTTTGCTGCGTATTCAAGGTTATTCGCCGACTGTCCTCTTCCTGCCTTGGAACTTGAATGGCACATTCCTCTGCCGATGGCCCCCTCTCACAGTGCATCCTTCGGCCTGAAGGTCTTGGTCTCCGTAGCCTAAGCCAGACATGGTAGACCTCTGACCTCCTGCTGGACACCTCCTCTGCAGTCCCTAAGGTGAGTCCCTCCTGGAGTGGTGTGGAGCCCAGAATCCACCCTCTCTGGGTACTTTCAATATTTCTCAATCCCATGACTGAGTTGAAGGTGGATTTCTTTTATTCCGAGATTGTGGTGGCCTTATACATATACCGAAATAACTTCAATGGTCTTTAAGACAATCCACCGCTTATCTTAAGAGAACAGGGATTTCACTGATGTCCAAATGTATCCACTTTTGTTAGATGCCATTAAAGGGGCAGACCTGCTGGTATGGCTTTTCAGACACGCAGTGTGAATATTTCACTCCCTATGTTATCTATTTCTGTATCTTTATTCGCAGCTATGAAGCAAATCGCTGGGCCTCCTCATTCCCTGAAGAAGCCTGAATGAAAATATGAAGAATTACAAGAAGTGTGGGGAATATCCCTGCATCTGTGAATAGAATTAGACACCTCTGATCCATTAGTCTCTACCATAACCCGGGGTGGATAAAGGATGAGGCAAATTTAAGCTCTGGATGTGCCTAGGTGCCCCAGACAGATGCCATTCCCTGGTGACCTTCTCTCTGAAGGAGGGAAGCCTCCGGGTCTGCTCACCCGGAGGAAACAGCCAGACCGCCGTCTACACCACAGCACGGTAAACCCCGAGCCTGTGTCTGAAGCCAGGTGTTCTCGGTGATCCCTTGGGGAAGGGGAAGTTAGTCACAGACACAGCCTGACTGTGGACTTCTGGATTTGGAAGGAAAGGGACTGTCGCTGACAGTGAAATTGCTGGAAGCAGGAAGGAAAGAAAGCACAGGAGACGAACACCCCTCCCCCAAGGAGCAAGTGCTGATGGGGTGCAGAGGTCCGGGTTCCCTTTGCCTTGTGGGTCTGGACCCTCTCGGTTCCCACTGACCCAGATACTGTCCAGCCAATCCCACGCAAATCAACAGGGACAGAATGCCCACCCTCCCACCAGTCTACAGGGTTGAATCTCAGACCCAGCAGGGCCCAGGTGCCAAACACCTTGTCTGAACTCAGTCTCTGCCACATCCTTTGGCTCTGCTCTTCCCAATAGTTTTATTCTCCAGTAGAACATGGTCTCAAGTGGTCCCTGGCAACTGCTGTCTTACAGGGGGTCTCCTTCTCCCGCGTTGCCCCCGACTCTCCCTGTCATTCTTATTCTTTTGTGACACTGAGGGGTTGATATTTTCTGTTCAAACAAGACCCTGTGAAATGGCTAAGTTGTTCGTGCCAGGCTCTAACTTGTGGTCTTCCTGCCTCAGCCTCCCAGAGTGCTGGGATTATAGAAGTACCCTAGCTCAAGAATCCTACAGGAGGAGAGCCCAGGCCAGTCCACCATGTGGAGGTGTCAGTGTTTGTGTAGGATTGTGGTTGATTCCGCTGAGTTGTGTGCGCCCCCATACTTGTTCTCCCCTCTTGGGAGAGAGGGTTGTTGTGAGAGCTGACTGGCCAGACCTAGTGTCACCATTTCAGCTCCTGTTGGACCTTGGACCCCAAATTCACACGTTGAGGGTATTTTGAGGAGGCATCTTTGGAAGGTACTGGTCAAGGTGCAGGGCCTCCAAAATGAGAGTGCATATTGTCTCTTTTCTACAGTTGTGGTACTGGAAGCTGAGTTTTATGGTTTTAATTTAAATGATGCTCTTAAGAAGCAAGTTCAAGGAAGCCAGTCGATATTGCAAAAGCTTCTGTGCATGCAGTAAGATCTCACTGAGAACAAGACCTCACACATGGATGTTTTTCAGATATCTGACCCACACTGTGTCTGGGAGTGGAGTCTGTCATGGAACCAACTTCCAGTGGAATCTTCCTGCTTGGTGGGCCCTATGCTTTGTTTGGGCGTCATGGAAATGACAATCGCTCTACAGAAACAAATGCCCATGTGTGCATGCTTAAGCCCTTGATAATGAAACTAGAACATTGCCTTCACTGCCCGTGTGATTTCCTCCTCTGGATGTAACAGAGTTTGTTCCTACACAGGCATCCATGGGATGACTTGGGACCTTGCTAAAGGACTGGGGAGAGGAGGAAGAAAGGGAAAACTGGCTGGTCGTGGTGTGGGTGTTCGGTGGGGATAACCAGCTGGCGAGGGACAGGCTCTCCTTCCGATTCACAGATGCAGACAGTGGCCTCTCCAGTCTGGCCAAGAGAGAGTCACAGTCTTGATGACTTCTTTGTTTACTCCCAGGGTGTAACTGTGAGGCAGAAATGACTTCTTTGCCAAAGTCTAGATTTAATTAAGCATGACCAATTCTAATTTTAGAACTGAGATAGGACTTTTCTTCTAGTCATTGTTTCAGAATGATGCTTCAGGGACGGGGTCAGGGGCTCCTCTTGAGCAGCCGTCTTACAATATTAGAGAGCAAAGCAGCTCACAGGAGGTAGAGAACTTCCCTGGGTTAGAGCCAGAAGCCCTCAGGATTGTGTAACAGGGGTCACAGCACAGGTGAGACCATAGCAGGCTGAAATGAAGAAGACAAGTGAAGATATTCCAAAGTTTAAACATTTAAAGACCAATTTTGGTTGAAATATGGACATTGATCATTACTAGGAAGGAAGGTCAAACCCTGAAAAGTCAACATTCACTTCACGTTACGGAAGTGTGGTTTGAACAGAGATAATGCCATGCACTACAGAACTTGCTGCATTTACTGTTGAGAAAGTGAAATATACAGGAAAAGAACTCCCAACGTCACTATTGGATCTTTCAGTCAGAATACATTTACTGAACACCTTTCTTACGAGTAAGGCTTTCCAAATTGTCATGGCAATCTGTCAGCTTTCAGACCCACCATCTCAACACCACCCCTATGAGTAATATTACGGCATCATCACCAGCAGTAACAACACACATCCTGACACGATCTCCATCCCAACACCATCACAATCATTACTAACGGTATCACATTCCCAACACCACTGTCCTCACCAGCATCCCCCCACCCCAACACCATTACCCTCTGTTATGGTTTGCATCTGGATGTCCCCCCCAAGGCCTCATGCAGTCATGGGGCATGGGCTTTGTGAGGTGGCTAAATCTAGAATTTGTGATTGATTCATCGCCTAACGCTGGGATTAGGATCTGAAGGCTACACTTGTCCTAGGGTGGCAGCCTGCACACAATATAAGGGAGACAGAAAGTCTTTCATATTGTTTTTGCCATCTTTCACAACCATGAATGGTTGTTCTTTTTCTACTCTGCCTTGGGGTCAGGTGATTATAACCTGAAACCTTCACACATTATGAGCTAAATAAACCTGTCTTCCTTTAACTTTGGATCTTGAATATTTTGTCTCAGCAATGAGAGAAAATTAACTAAGCCACTATCCCAAAATAATCACCATATCAGCACCATCACCCTTACAGCACCACTCTCGGCCCAACACAGTCTTCATCTCCTTCATTGTCAGTAATCTTATCATGGTCCCAATACTATCCTTAATCTGGCACCATCACGCTCACCCTCATCAGTACCATCCTTCACCTACACCATCACCACTTCCAATGGCTGACAACATTGCCATCCTAACATCACCCCTATCCCAACATCATCCTCATCCCAGCATCCATTCCATGCCAGCACCATCAGCATCCCAATGACATCACTATCACTAGTACCATGTCTTCAGGACCTCCAGGTTTTGTTCATACATTGGCACATTTTGTTTTCAGCAAAATCTTGGATTTTCATTTGCTTTAGATGGGAACAGAGGCTCAAAACAGTGTCATTACTTGCCTGAGTTACACGCTGGTAAACTTATGGAGGTGCATCAACTCTTGACTTCTGGAGATTCTCGGTTTGCTATGGGACCATGCTGCCTTACTAAAGAAGGCTGACAACACCCCTAGTAACAACGTGTTTTGTTTATGTTAGTGCTCATGTATTTTAGAGGACTTTTATACATAGTATGTCATTTAGCTTGTAATAATACTTATGACATATCAATGATACATTATTGTGGTCAAATTTAAAATATGGTTTGCTAAATATTTCAGCCTGAAAAGCAGATGGGCAGGAAATTAAGTATCTGATAACACATTTCCAAAATTAACCATTAAAGTGTGATATAGTCACAGAAGTTATTCTGGGGCTGTTGGCCAAGTCCAGATCAGTTTCCTCTGGAGGCAGTGCATCGAAACAGCTAAACTAGAAGGTTTCTGAATTTAAAAAATGGCTCAAGGACAAGTCAGACTTGTTAAATTTAGGAAATTAAAATGGTATATTTTTTCCCCACCAGGGATGAGACCTGAGTTTCCTGAATAACTGAATCAGCGACTTCCTATCTGCCAGGTGCTGGGCTGGACACTACAGATATAATTATGAGAAATGAGATATGAGCCTCTCACCAAGAGATTACCAGCCGGTGAGGAGCAGACTCACCAGGAGAAACATTCAGCCACGTGACAGGGCTGTGACAGGGCTCCCCAGAGCAAGCTGGGGGCAGGGACACTGTGCTTAGCCAAGTGGATGCTAAAGTGGAACCAACAAAGGCCTCCAGCGGAGGCACCTGCTGAGTTGGGTCTTGAAGCATGAAAAGGATTTAACCAGGTAGAAAAGGGACTGGGCAAAGGAGCAGGCAAAGTGGACAGCCCCATGGTGGGGCTGGGGAACAAGCGGAGATTTGTAAGCCGTCAGCCTCCTTCCCCCCACTTTGCTGCCCTAAACCCACTTGCTTCTCTTCTTGTGATGGGACCCACCTGCTCCTCTCATAGAGAGAATGCACTTGTACCCCTCTCTTCATGGCCGGGCACAGACCAGTGCCTGGTGTCACTGGATGGAGGCCTAATTGAAAAAGAATGGACAAGTGTGTGCCTTGGTGTGTTTTCTGGTGCTGTAACCGATTACCTGAGGTTTGGTAATTTATAAAGAAAAAAGTTGTTTTTATAGTTCTAGGAACTGGGATGTCCAAGAGCATCATACTCCACATCTAGTGAGGACCTCTGGCCCCTTCGTCACATGACAAGACAGAGGAAACCAGCTAGAGAGAGCTCACCTCTATGTCAAAGCTGCTTCTGTGATAACTGATGGGTGAATTCAGCCAATCATGAGGTCAGAAGCCTATGACCCCATCAATTCCTGAAGGTCCCAGTTCTCAGTACTGCTGTGGTGAAGACCTGATTTCCTTGGGAGATATATCCAAGCCATAGCAATGTGCCCAGCACTGCTGGATTTGTTCCCACCCTTGATGCAGAGACTGCACGCATCTAGGGCCTTCTGCAGCAAGTTGAAGATGGCATGCCCTCTGGACACCTTCTGGAACCTGGTCCTCCACCCAATGGTGTCATTCTTGTCCATAGGACACAACTGAGACTTATGAAAGAAAGCCAATTTAAGAAACTGTGAACAGAAATACTTAGACAAATATTGCTTTAAGAACTGGATTTTAATGTTAGTGATTACTTTCTCCCATCTGAGGTGTTATGGGCCCATTCGAAGTGACCCTTCATCACAGGATGCTTTGCACTGACACATATCAGTCACTTTGCCATCACTGGGATGGGGTTTCTGACACCCAAAATTTAAAAGAAGAGAGACTCCTTTTTGGCTCATGGCTTTAAAGGGTTCAGTCCATGGTTGGCTGGCTCCGTGGTGGAAGGTCCGGCAGAGGGCAGCTGCTCATCTCAGGGCAGCCAGGAAGTGCAGAGAGGGGGGGACACAGGGACCTGCACTTGCAGGTCACACACCAATGACCACCTCCACCCAGGCCCCACTCCAGTGGCACATTCATCAATGAACTCCTTGGGGGTGAATTCATGGAAAAGTATCGTACTCCCATGATCCAAAACCCCACTTTGAACACAAAAATTTGTGGGGAATATTTGAGATCTAAGCCATAACAAAACATAATACCCAGCTCCATGTGGACTCTTAAGAAAGGCTCTTGCTGCAAATCTGCACTTCTCAGCAGATCAGACCTCCCAGGGCAGCAGACCTCATACCCCAGGAAGGTTGCTAACACCACGCTGCTTCTGATCTGAAGCACGTGAAGGTCACTCTGACACCTTAAATACACCATACCCAAACCAAGCTCCAGTGGTTTGGCCAGGTCTCTGCACACCTGACCTTCCAGCTCAAACAGCTTCCTCCAATCAGGTGCCTCACACTCTCTCGCCAGGCCCCGCTGATTCTACATGCGGATTGTAAGGCAGGGGGTTGCCGGTGCAAAGAGCGTGAGGAACTGGGAAACAGGCCTGAAGATCGGGCCAAACAGACATGGCTGGAACAGCAAGCGGGGCCCACAGGACACCACCACAGCAAGGTCGTGTTCCCTCATGCAGGGCGCCCTAGGTTGTGGGCTGGCTGGGACCAAGCAAGGGTCAGCTCTGCTAGCTTTAGTCTGGTGGAGAGGATGAACTAGACAGGGAGGAAGGGGTGCTGTGAATTTGACAGCAGGGCAGGTGTGGTAACTGATGGAGGGAGAAGGTGGCGCTGGAGGTAGAGAGGATCAGAAAGACCCCCCTCCATTGCTCTGGGGTGCAGGGGGAGAGAGGAGGGAATTCAAGAGGATTCTCAAGCAAGCAGAGGGAGCTACAGATGGTGAGAGAGGGCCCTGCAGCCTCAGGCACAGATGTGAGTATTAACTGCTCCCTTGTCATTGCAGGATGGCACTAATCCAGAGGGGAGCAGCCTCCAAGTTCCCACCGACCGGGGTGGCCGGGGCAGTGAGACAGCAGCTGGCAGGAGGATCAGCTCGCTCAGGGGCTCAGGGGTGCCCAGGACAGGAGCCAGGCTCCCCATACCCCACCCCTCTTTCTCTCCCTCTCCCTCCCCTCCCCTTTCTCCTCCAGAAGGGAGCCTGGGTGGTGGAGGTGGGAGGGTGAGACTTCAGGTCTGAAACCAACCACTTTAAGATCTTTAGCTTCTAGGTGGGGGGTCAGGATGGGTCCCTTGGAGACAGCAAGAGGGCGGTTTTCTCCTTGCCGATCACCCAACTTATGTCATTGTGATCGCCGCCACCATCACCGTTGTCTTCATCATCTCCATCATCATCTTCATCATCTTCATCATCTCCATCATCATCTTCATCAGTTGGGTTTGTTTTGCCAAAAGACAAATTTTGTCAGTCCCTTTTATTCTCATGGAGTAAAATGGATGGTTTTGGACATCAAGGACAATCTATACCTTTGAAAGCTCTAGAGGAAATCTAAAATACTTGTTAGACAGGGTGGGGCTAATGTTTTGTTTACAGTAAATTTGGAACAGGCATTTCTGGGAGAGGAAAGTGCTGAGTGTGAACTTCATCATAAGATACTCGGGTGTGCGGGGTCCTTCTGTGGTGGAGAAGGATGTCACAATCCCTGTGATGTTCATCAGAGAAATGCCTCGAACTTCAGGTAATCTAGATGCACATTCAAGGGTGTGTTTTGCTTTCTGCATTCAGTAGATTTATGGTTTCATTTATTGCAGTCCAAAACAGGAGTTTCTGTGTATTCCATTCAGGAGGCTGAAGACTGTCGGTTTGGGTAAAGTGAATGTTTCACTCCTTTTCGTTTTGGCTTTCGGGATGAACTCTGTACTGACATCAATACCAGCCTGAGACAGTTACTAACCCAAGAATATAGAACACAGTGAGCGCCTCCAAGGAGACTGGCCAGGAAGTCACTCCCCGAGACGGATGTTTTGAAACATGCTAAAAGATGTTTTTAAAAGGTGAGAGATTATGAAGAACTTACTTTTAGGAACTCACCCTCATGTAGCCTTGTAGACAGTATTGAGATGCTTTTCTCTTTGGGAAAAGAATATACGTTTGTTGTGGGAAATATTGCAGATACAGGAAAAAATAAAAAATTAAAGCAATGATATATGAGACAGAATAAAGGAGAGAATACAGTCAGTAGGAATCTCAGCATTTGATAGAAATGCCTATTTCTTCCAACAAGGGATGGCTCTGTGTGCACGTGAGTGTATGTGTGTGTACATATGTGTATGCATGTGTGCATGTGCATTATGCATGTGTGTATACATATGTGTATGTGTGCATGTGTGTGTGCTTGTGAATGTGTGTGTGTGCACATGTGTGTATGTCTGTTTATGGATGTGTGTGTATATGTTTGTGTGTATGTGTCTGTGCATGTACGCCTGTGTCAGTCCCTTGGAAGGCGGGCTTGTGAGCTGCAGGGCGGTACTTCTGCTCCTGTCTCACTGTTAATGTCTCCTTGCAGCCCGGTAACCCCTTCCTTTCCCAGCAGCTGGGATCGCTGAGATCATAGTTACCCAGAACCATTTCCTGTGGGTCCTCATTTTTTCTCTCCTGTGGGGCCTTCTGACCATGCATTGCAAACTTAATTTTGATTTCTAGCTGACTGTCATAAAGGATTTTCCCTTAGGATCTTAGGGAGGGCTAAGGAGGCCGAGGGCCGTGGCTGTCAGGCTCAGGGAAACCAGGCTCAGTCCGTGGTGTGGTGTCTGAGGCAGCGATTGCTTTGTGTCTGTCTCCTGCTGGGGTCAGGTGAGCCACAAGAGCTCCTCCTCACTTCAGGGAAGCTGCTCCCAGATTCCTGCAGGACACCTGCCCTGTGCCTGAGAAATGCCTTGGAGAAGTTCAGACTACAGGAATTCAGCAACCACACCGGAGGTCCTGTTCACAAGTGTTCCTACTCACCTCTCTCATCACCAAATTAGCCTAACCCTGTCCAGAATGGGGGTGACATCAGATTTGTCCCTTAGTTCTGCTCTTTGGTACAAACTCTCGAGGAGACAGGAAAAAGTATCCTGCCTGCTGAAATCTGAATAAATGCTTCTTGGCAAGCTGGGTTTGCTAAGAGGAGCGGTTGGTGGGGAAGGAACCAGTGAGGGCTTTGGAATCGAAGAGTCACCTGCTTGCCCCAGAGGCCAGCCTCTGAGGGGGTGTTCACCAACTCCACATCTCTGTGTCCCTGTGCTGTGTCTCTGGTGGCTGTTCCAAGAGCCCAGGCCTGTCCCCTGGGGCCATGGGTCATGGCTCCTACCATGTGGAGCAACAGAGGGGGCCTCTCCCCTCAGTCTCCCTCTTTCTCTCTCTCTCTCTCTTTCTTTCTCTCTCCCACCCTGATGCAAAGTCGCACGTGACACTTCCGTGGCACAGTGAGACTATCTCCACAGTCTGGTCCTGAAGCCTTTTTATCATCCCAGCAGGGCACCTGTGCCAAGTGAGCTGTCTGTCTCTCCTCTCCCCTGTCCTATCCCACGGCAGCCACTGCCCTGCTTCTGTCTCAGCAGATCGCCCTTCCTGGACACCTCTCATAACTGGACTTCTGTAATGTACGGGCTTTTGTGTCCAGCTCCTTTCTCTTAGCACGGGGTCTTCAAGCTCACCCGTGCTCTAGGTGTGTCTTTCCTTTCAATATGTCTTTGTGCAGTTACTCCGCATGTTGCACATCCCAGGAAGTATCTTTCTACAGACCAGACTACAGGAAAACAACGGCCACCCCGGAGGTCAAGTTCTTGGATTCCTGCCTACCCTCTCATCACCAAGTCATCCTAACTCTATCCAGAATGGAGGTGACATCAGCTTTGTCTTTTGGGTCTGCTCTTTGAGAGACTTTCCCCAGGGTGGTTTCCTGGAAGAGTTCTCTTCTGGTATCCCTCACTGATGCCTGATCCAAAGGTGGCGGGTGATGGGGCTATACAGGTCCACTGACCCTTCTGTTTAGCCTCTTCCTCGGGCTCCCAGAAGTCTGGAGGGACTGGGGGTCGGCGACCCCAGGGCTACTGCTGGTCACTCTGCTCTGATCAGTGTCCCACTGGGTCTACTGTGGCTCCAGTGAAACAGGCTGATGAGTGCTCCAGTATGATATCACTTACCCAGCAGCACATACGGCCAGCTCCGTGCAAGCAGAATTTATAAAAGGAAGTCATATTTCACGAATCCTAAACACCAAAATAGAATGTGGGGACAGACACATGTTGGTGGAGATTTCTTTGAAGACAGCTATGTGTTTTGTGGTCGTCCTCCTCCCACAAGCAGGGAAGGTGCAGCTCAAGCTGTGGCAGGAACTGTTCATGAGGTTACTCTGCCATCCGGGATGGGAGATCCTGGTACCTGTGCCCTTGGCATGAGAAGGTCCTCAGAGCCAGCGGCTGCCAGTCCTGGTCAGCACCAGGAGTCCTCATGAGCCTAGCCCTGTGTTTTATTTCCCGTGTTTTATACAGCTTTATATCTCTCGGTTCTGGGAGAGATGATCTCTCCTAGACAAGCTGTTTCCAGCAGATCGCAGGCTCTTCCCCCAGAAGTGTGCCTTCCATATGCAAAGCAACCAGTCCCAAACCCTGGAGTTCACCTCCTCCTTGATCTGTCTCCTCCATCCAGACCATCATTTCCCTTTCCTCATCTTCCAGAGCCTGCAGAGAGGAGTCAAGCTTGCCAGTCAACCTCAGATCACCTCACCCATCCTTTCTGAGAGCACCACTGCTCTCTCCCCTCCTTCTCAGGTCCTGATGTTGGTGTGCTCTGTGCTGCCATTGCTCTTGGGGACTGTGAGTTGCAAACTACCTTTCCAATGTCAATTACCTGCTGATGCGTCTACCTCATCAGACCTGAGTAACAAAACCTACGTCTAGTGGAAGTCTGTGAATACTTTCTGTGGCGGTTAAGCTAAACCCTGTCAATGTGATTGGCTGGGAGGCCACTGAGGGTGGATTAGTAGAGCACACTTCTTAATGAGTCTGAGAGGGTGAGGGAGGTGTAATTTTGGGTATTACATCTGGTCCTTCCTCTCTGGCACTGTTCTCCTGTTCTGCTCCCCAACCCCATGAACTAAGCAGCTCTGCTCACTTCACTCTTCCACCATGAGGGTACCATATTGAAGACAGTTGATCATGGACTAAATCCTCTGAAATCAAGAGCAATAAGAGAAAAGTAACCCAAACAGTGACAATGCTACCAATGTATACAGTTGGGTTCCATTACAAGGGATATGAATAGCAATCAGTCTACCGTTTCAGTCTACATGGAAAGGGTTGAAAGAAGCCGCTGTCCAAAGAGAGTGCTGTGGCCTGCATGCATGTGACTCCCAATATTCACGGGCCGAGACCTAGTCACCAAGTGATAGTGTTGGAACACCCGGGGCTTTGGGGAGTGATGAGGTCATGAAAGCTCCTCCCTTGTGCATGGCATTAGTGGATCCATCCCTCTGTCCCTCTCTATGTCTTTTATACCATGTGTTCCCTGGGTAGGATGCAGCAGCAGGGCACCACCTTGGAGGCAGAGGGAAGCCCTCCCCTGGAGCCCAGTCTGCTCGCACCTTGATCTTGAACCCTCAGACTCCAGAGCTGTGAGGGGATCTGTTTCTGTTATTTACAAATTCCGTCTCAGATCTTTTTTACTAATGTATAAATGAACTGGGACCACAGTCCACATAAAGCCATTTTCTTTTACCTACAATGTTATTTCATGTCTATAAAAGGATTCTGTCATTGGAAATTTTGTCCTAAATTTAGCTGGGATTTTACAACATCACTGCATTAACCCTTCAAGAATCTACTGAATGTGAATCTTCTTAAACCCTCTTTCTTGACATTTTAAAGATGCAGATACCAGTGAAGGCTAAATCACTTGTTCTAACTGAACCTCATCCTTGACTGAACAAGGAAAGTCATTGCTGGCTGAGACCTGGTGAGCCATCGAGTCTGTGCTGGACACTGGCTGGTCACCCACCTGGCTTAGAGCTAAAGTCCAAAATGGGGTGTGTGTGTGTGAATATTGGTTGGCTGTGAGGTACCCTTGTGCTTTATTTTGTTAGTGTAGTTGGTAAAATAATGAACCCTACCTGAAGCTGTTCATGTCTTGATCCCTTACATGCAAATGCATTGCATTATGTGGCAAAGGGCAATTACAGCTGCTAATCAGCTCATGCTAACATACGGAGATTATCCTGTGTTACCTGACCCCAGTGTAATACAAGAGGCTTCAAAAGTGAAGAAAGGAATCAGAAAAGAGGTCAAAATCAGAGGAGATGTGACAGCAGATTTGAATGTCACATTCTGATCCAAGGGGCAATAAGCTAAAGCACAAGAGGCCCCTGTGCCTTTGGCCTTCCTGATACCTGAATTTAAGCACTCTGAGACCAGCACAGACTTTCAGAACCACAAAATCAGGAGTGCATATGTAGCCTTTTAAGCACTAAATCTAGGCTAATTTGTCACGGCAGTTACAGGAAATCAACAAGTCCATGTGGATGGGTAAGAAAACGGCATTTCAAGTCTATAAAAACAACAATGGATTTGCTAAATCCAAGATGTTGAAGCCTCCTATGTGCCATCGAAGATGCTCACATGCAGAGACCTGGCAAACATCTGACCTGTCCTCAGCATTTCATGGTGTAGAAAAGCTACAGCCATAAAACAAACTGGAACCCTGAGGTCCATGACCACCCCAGGGCTATGCACCCGCACCACCTACACTGCAGGCACCGGAGGACCTTGGGGTATGTGGGTTCTCGTCTCCACACTCGAAGGACTGCATAGTGGCAAGTTGCTCTCTGAGAAGCACATGGCTGCTCTGAGGGCTTCCTTAATTTCACTCTCCATTGCTCACAGTTCCTGGGAAATGAAAAGAGAAAACTGACACAAGCAACACGGGAAATCTTTGAGGAGAATGAAATTCTCCCATGCTGAGCCTGACACACCTTTGGTCTGAAGCTAACATGGCACAGGTTGTACCCTAAAATGATCTATTACAGAGAAACAGCTGGACCTTTTGGAGAAGGGAAGAGCAGAAAGGAACGAACAGAGAGGGGAGGGGAGGGGCAGAGAAGGATTAAGGTGCAGTATGTCTATGTACCAATTTCCCACGATGCACGCATTCAGTAGGTATCGCAAACACATACCAATAAGACTCTGAACTAGACCCTCACCCAATTAGGAAAGAAAAACTTCTCCAAGCAGATCCGTTATTTACACCAGCAGGAGGGTGGCATTCAACAGGAAGCCAGCAGCTGTCCCACACAGCTCAATCTGCAAAAGCTGGTTCCACGAAAAACCACAGGAGACACGCTGTGCCTGCCAGCACCCCCTTTACTCAGCGCTGCCGTGTGTATCACCAAACCTTAGACCCTACTCAGTGACTCAAAATTTTGCACCCCTCTCAGCAATACCTCCATCCCCTGCTTAAACTCCCTTATAAATCAAGCCCTCAGCCTTGGTCAGGGCTGTCTTTCCATCCTCGGTCTGACCACACCCTGTCTGCAATAAAGTTATTACTGTTTGTTTCATCCTGGCCTGCCACAGTGGTCTTGGGGGTGCCTCAGTTTCCCTATTAAATCCTTGTATGTTTTAGCTACACCTATGAAAACACATACAGCTCTTTTTTTGTTTTAGCTGCGTAGCGCGGGCTGAGCTGGCCTCGCTACCCTCAGCTCTGAGCTGAGCGGCTCCTGCGCACACTCGGGGAGGCGGGGCCCAGGAGCATGCGCACCTGGTGCGGACCTGATGGTGGGGGCCCCACCTCCCGGCCTTTGCCTGCAGAGCGGCGCGGTGCAGTTCTCTGCTCCGGTCTCCTGGAGGCTGGAGCACTATGCGCGCTGAGCCAGGCTTGCCTGTTGACTTCCCGCACTGTTCCTCACCCAGGTCCTGGCTGGAGAAGGGCGCCAGGCTGCCCCAGACCCTGAAACCTCCGGGGCCAAGCTTCCAGAAGTCCCCGGAGCTGGCAAGAAGAGCTACCGGGTCTCAGAGCGCACCTCTGCATGAGTTTCAGACTGCGAAACTGGCTCTCTTGAAGGCTAGATGTTGGAGCGAGGCATTCAGTCCCTACACTCACCAAAATTCACAAAACAGAGGATTCCTGGTTCAGGCCATCCTGGGCTAGACTCTGTTTTAAAATTTTAAAAAAGAGCTGGAGATGTAGCTCAATGTTGAGGCCCAGGGTTTTTGTTTTGTTTTGTTTTTGTCTTTTTGAGACAGGGTCTCACTGTGCAGTTCAGGCTGGCTTTGAGTTCACATTGTAGCCCAGGCTGGTATCGAACTCTTAACAATCCTCCTGCCTCAGCTTCCTGAGGGCTGGGATTACAGGCATGTGCCACCACACCTGGCTAAGGCCCTGGATCTGATTCCCAATAAAGCAACAACAACAAAAAATCCAGAGGCCTTTCCAGATGTGCCTTATGAGCGGTGGTGCTTAGCATGGCCAGTGGGTCGCTTCTCTGCAGGCCTGAGTGAAGAAGTCCCGGATTCCCCAGTGGGTCCCATTCACTCCTCAGCTTGGGGCTTCTGTGTTTGTGTTTAACAGTGTCCGCCAAGGGCCCGTGGTGAAGGCCACTGCCCAGCGGTGGAGGCTGAGACCCAAGGCAGCAGCCCCGAGCGCAGACCTCCACAAGTTCCAGGAGAGCCAGGGACCTGCAGGCGGAGCAGGAGCTGGGGGTCAGGCAGGGGCCCGGGGGGCAGGCTGGATAGAAAGCACTGGGACTGGGGAAGGTTGGCAGGGGGCTGGGTCCACTTTGTCCATGCTAAATGTGACATCCTAAGGGACAGCCAAGTAGCATTAGCCAAGTCCAGCATGGCAGGATGCTTCCCAGCACCACCTTAAAGGCTCCTGCGTGTCCTCCTGAGTCTGAGGAGGAGTGAGCCTCTCGCTTTGCACTTGTGCTTCCTGCCCCAGAGGCTCCCAGCCTCCCTTTCCAGTGGCTCCCGCTGTGCCTGGCTCACCTTCCTGACCTGGGTGCCTCCTGAACCGGCTTTGGGAATCAGGGAGCTCACAGTGAGTGCTGCTCCCACTGTACGGCCCTCACTGCCTCATGATGGCTTAGGAATAAAACCAAACACCAAGTCCCTGACCTGGCCACCAGGCTGTGTTTACACACACATGGCCTCCTTGCCCACTGGACCTGTGACTGCAGGCAGCAGGGGTGGAGGGGCTGGGCATCATCCTACCCTACAGAGAGGAAACAATAGGGAATAAAGAAAGGTCACAGTGCTTGTCAACTATGCCTGGGACTTGAACCCAGGTTTCTTCAATGAAGTCCAGATACCAATCTCCGACAGCCAGGTCAGTATCACCTGGGCATTCACTGTCAGGAATGCAGCTTCCCAGGCCCCATCTTTGCATGAATACTCTGGGGTGAAGCCCAGCAACTAACCATCCTCAGGCCTCCCAGGGTGGGGAAGGGCTGCAGCTGGGACCACTGAGCCACACAGCCCTGCAGCTGCTAGGATGCTCTGCAGCCTGCACTGTGGCCTGTGGTCTAGGGAGAGGCTGCTTATCTGGCTATAAAAGCTATTCCCAGGTGGCATGACAGGCCCTGGACTTCCGTGCAAGAGTCATCTCCCCAGCCATTGGAAGTCTCCTGTGACCTTGACCTGAAAGGACATCCCTTTGCAGGCTTCTGGAGGGTGCTATGTGCAGTTTTCTCCCAGCATGCATCGCCCCTGGCCCACTGCTCCTTTCATTAGGAGTGCCTGGGGTGCAGGCACTGGGTGTGCTTTTGCTTCTCAAATACATAGCACTGATGTAAATTTTTGAGCTTTCGTCAACATCAGTTATCTAGTTAACAAACAGCAGAAACTCCCTGTGATAAACAGCAAATGATTTAAAATTTTGTCCAAATGCAGCAGGTTAACTGGACTTTCTGCTTTCCAGAGCCCTGCTTAGACTGGTGACTTTGCTGATCTTACCTGGGTTTCTTTCTGAATTAGTCAGGTTTCTGTCACTGTAACAAAATATCAGAGATAACCAACTTAGAGAGAGAAAAGGTTTATTATTTTGACAGCCAGTTTTAGGGGTTGTGGAGAGTGATTGATTAGCCCTGCTGCTTTGGACCTGTGGCAGTGCACCACGGCAGGCATGTGTTGCAGGAAAATCAAGTGTGTGTTAGAACCCACTGTCCCCTTCAAAGACATGCTCTGTTGTGGTTTCTATCCAGATGTTCCCCAAGGGCTACAGGAGCTTGTAGGCAGGGTTTTGGATGAGCACTGTACCACAGGGGTGCTATAGCCCACTCGCTGTTAGGAGGTGGGGTCTGGCTGGGAAAGGTAGGTCACTGCACGATTCACCTAGGAGCACTTAACTCCCTCCTCCTCTCTCAGCTTCCTGGTCTCCATGCCATGAGCAGCTTTTCCTCTGCCACACCGCATCTGCCCTGGAACCAGCCGGACAGGGAGCCAAACCCTGAGCCAAAGAGAACCTCCCTTCCTTTAACTGTGCGTGTAGGGTACTGTGCCCCAGTGAGGAGACAGTGACTCAGACACTAAGTATTCCCCCAGGCACTGTTTCTTCAGCCTCCCTAACAGCACCGTCGTGGGCACAGAGTCCACGGGTACAGGACTCCTCAGCTCTGGGCCCTCGGCTGGGATGGCTCTGACGGTTTCACTCCTACTCCGCACCCCAGCCCTGAGGCCGCTTGCTTCCTCCAGCAGGCTGGACCCCTGGCTCTGGCCTGTGGGAAACTTGTACATAGAACTAGAAAGGTCACCTCTCACACAGCCAGTCATCCCATGCGGAGCAGCTTGGGGATCAGAGGGATAGGTTCTCCTTCTGCATATGGGGATTGGTTGGGCTGACATGTGTGCGTCAGTCCCCATCTCAAAGGGCACGAATACAAGCATCTTATTTACTGTAAACTGACCACGGTTTGTTACACAGAATAAGTGCGCAGGCTTTGGGTGTTTGATTTTGGTTTGGGTGAATGAATTTCTCACTGAGTAGTGGAGAGAATTCTTAAATGTTTTGAGGATTTGGAAAAAAAAGCCATAAACTATCCCACTACAGTTCAAATTCCCTGAAACGGCAACCTTCACATACAGATCTGTTCCATAAATCTATTTTCTTCAAGCCATGCTCAGTAAGAGATTCTAGTAGAGTAACCTGGATTGGAACCTCTGCTGTTAGCAGAGTCAAAATGTTTTCAGAACTGATTGCTGTGGAAATGGAGCTTTGGAAAGGACATTTGGACTCTCTGGCAGGGAGGGCCCAGTGGGAATCGAGGGGGACCTGGGACTGCCGCCCTGTCTGAGCTCTTGGGGAGGGTGGTCTGCTCCGAGCCTGGGGAAGGACATGAGGGTGGATTATCCCTGGTGTTACAGTGTTAGCATAAAGCGGGTTGGGTATGTAGATGATTTTTTAACAAATGGTGACCCTGTCAGTGCCAGAGACTTCGTCCCTGCTGGTTAGAGGGGCCCTCACGGGAGCAGACATAGGACGATGTTCCATTGGTGTGGTGACACCGACTGCGTCCTAAGCAGCTCCCGTCCAAGGCTGGTTTGGGGGATTTTGTTTCTCTGAGCCTCCTCTGCTGAGGGCCACAATGACTTTACGACAGGAAGCCTGGCCTGGGTGATTGTTTGAGTTTCTTCCTTGAACTAGAAGAAATGATGAATGCTCTCAGAATAAAGAGCATTCCCCACCACAACAGTGAAAAACAAACAATGCTCTTAAAGCCTGGAAGGAAGCAAAACAAAACATAATTGGAAACAGTGGGTTGAGGAGAACCAAGAGTTCTTAGCCTGGCGTCAATGCTAAAACTGCCGGCCATTAAAAAAATCAAGATAAAAAACAATAGCAGCACAAGACTTATGAACGGCCCAGAATGCTGAAATTGCATACGCTGGATAAGATGGAACATGTGGAATTTCTGACAAGCAAATCAATAAGCAAAATGACAACCTCAAATTACCTATATGTAAAATGTACCCATTAAATGTAATTAATTAAAAAGATCAGTGAGGACCATGAAGAGAAAAGTTCCATGAAAGCTGCACACTGACAAACTAATGAGAAGACTTCCAGTTTGGCCGCTGTGATGGAACTTTTAGCTGGAAGGACCCAGAGGGAAGCCCTAGGTCACTGAAGGCGTCCTTGGATTGGGGGGATCCTCCTTCCCTTTTTCTCTTTGCTCCTTTCCTTGTGACATGAGCAGCCTCCATTCACCATGTGCTCTTGCCATAGTGTGCTATCCCTCCACAGGAAGAGGGTCAACAGGAACCTCCAAAGCTGGAGCCAGAATAAACCTTTCTTCTTTCTAAGTGGATGATCTCAGGCATTTTGTTACAGTGACAGGAAACCAACATGCCCCTCAGGTGGCTCCTTGCCTCCTGCCCTCCACAGGGTCCACAAGCCTCTGCAGCAGCAGCAGCCAGCTAGCACCAACCCCACTGTTCTCTCAGACCCCTGAACCCCTGCCTACATTTTCACCTTTACATCCTTTCCTTGGCTGCAATGAATGAAGGGTTCCATCAGAGGAGCAGGAGCATTACAAGGCATCTGTCAAGTAGGAAGGAATCAAAGGATGGATGGGAAACAGCACTTGTAGGAGCGGGCATGGGGCAGGGCTCTCAAATGCAGCCAGGATAAGCATGGGGGAATGATATGTCACATTACAATTGTCTACAGGAGCAACAAAGAGAAACCCTACTTCTTGTCTCCTCTCCCCGAACCTCCATGTCCCTGGAACAGTGGTGCACTGTTGGGGGCAGTATGGGGGCACGTGTGGGGGCAGAAGCTACAGATGGTGACACAGGGGTGTCCTGCATGGGCATGATCTTCTCCAACAGTCCTGGCTTGGAGTGCTTGGTCCTATGGTGCTTGGAGTCCTGGGGCTGTGGGTATCATCCAGCCCCACTGCAGGTGCCTGGGAATGGCATAGTCCTTGGTCCTGGGAAGCCTGGGCAGGAAGCTGCCCATGTCCAGGGCGAGGGTGAGCCTTTGTCCAGGGTCCTCCAGGACTTTTTCCTCAGTTAGTAGAAGGCTGTGGTGAGAAAAGTGTGCTGCGCATGGGATGCAAAGGCAGACCTGGGTTTTGATAGGGAGAAGAAGCTAAGCAAGGAGTGGGTCTCCATTGATCCTGAGCAAAGCCCAAGGCTTCCCCCCAGGCCTACTAGCTCCACTGTTTTATATATTGTAGGTGCTCAGTGAATGCTGGTCGTACTGATCACTTAGAAAGAGTCTCATTGAGCCAATGAAACTGCGTGGAACAGGTCCTTGGGGACCAGAAATAGAGATCTGTATGCAGCTTGCACATTGCAGAGGTGCTCTACAGAGCTGGGAGCTGGGTGGCCCGGGGAAGAGTTAAACTGCAATAGAATTGCACCAGACACTCCACTAGCTCCCACAGGAAGCTCTGGGGCTGGGCTGTTGCTGCAAATTTCTCTAAGCAGAAGCAAGAGGCTGAGCTTTGTCCTTCAGTGTCAGCCAGCCACTGACTACAGGCTGTCCCCAAGGAGAGCCGTAACCCTGAACTAGGCTTCTCACTACAGCTGAGGGTAATTGCCACAGGAGAGTTCGCGGGTGGACCATCAGCAGCCAGCACTCTGGCAGCTGGGGGAGCCCCTGTCCCCAGGAGGATCTATGTGTCACCCACAATGTCTACCCCAGCACTCCTCAGGTTGGGTGCTGGAGCCATGTCTCCTGTGAGACCTCCCCAGGCAGAGCCCCCCTCCAGGACCTGGGGAGAGCTGCTTCAGAGGAGCCACAGCAGAGGAGGGAGAGTGAGACCAAGAGTGTCCCCCGACTCTGCTGCAGCTGAACCTGAAACTGCGGTGCCCCTGGCCTAAAGTGCCCTCTGCAGCTGGCACCTCTAACCCTGGAGGTACCAGGTGAGGACCAAGGTTCTTCATTCTGTGGGGCTCAGCCCTGGTCCCCACCCCTTTTCGGCCATAGTTGTTGTACTCGTGCATTTACCTTCAAATGTGAGTCTGGAAATGCAGCTCTGGCCCAGTAGGTTGCAGTCATGCAAGCTCTTCAAATGTGAGGTCAGCAGGCTCGGGGAATACTGAGCGCCCCAGGTCCTCGCCCTCCCCTCCCAGGGAAGGTTCACGTTAGCGCCTTCACCACCCCAAGAAGTCTTCACACACAGAATGCTCGAATCTGCATTTTTCTTAGCCTTTATTCAAATCTCTCAAAAGAAATCAAAATATTGAATCTTAATCATAAAAATGATAAAATGATCAAGGTGTGTGTTATGCATAAGTGCTGACTCCCTAAGACAAATGTAATTATGACATATTGCATGTATACATTTAAGACAATAAAAATTAAAACAAAATAAAAAAGAAGCAACGTATGCTGGTTTCAATTAAGCCTTAAACTCTAGTTTTAAAAATGCAGATACCTCAGGGCACACGATATCTACCACCTTATGGGTCATATTTTGGCATGCATGAATTTATTTAATGCTTTCTTTATGCACAGAGTGGGTTAGGGCAAAATAAAAATTCTGGCTGGTTCAGTAGAAATGAGGACTTAGGTGCTGCAGGGACAGACAGCCAAGAGGAATTTGCCCCACTGGCAGCTCCTCTGGAGTCTCCTCTCTCTCTATGTGTCACAGCTTGTTTATTGAAAGCTGTTTTGCAGTGGCAGCAAGTGGCAGAAAAGCTTTTCAGAGCCTGAGATTAGCGGCAGAATTTATAACAATGATGAAAATCGCAGCATACAAAACGGGGCTGGGAATGCAGCCGGCCTTGTTCATTGGAGGAGTCCTCCTGCCTGGGGTCACCTGGGAGACGAGGGAGGCTGTAGCTGGTGAGTATAGCCATACGCTGTGAGCTGGGGGAACACTGGGACAGGGGCTTCTTGGTCACATGATGGTGCCACCACAGGTGCAGTGTGGCCTGTGCTCTGGTGACAGGGACGATGCCCCCTTTCCTGAAAGAAAACATTCAAGACTTGGGGTCATGCTGAATAGGTGTCATTAATATGGAGGATAGCAAAATAATCTGCCTGGAGAAACAGATAACCTTCCCAAAGGGTGGCTACATACAGATTTCAGTTTTGTGTTTAATAAGAGAAGATACTTTGGGAAGCGTACAGAGGGCAGAATCCCACGTCTGAGAAAAGCGTGCTTTAAGCCATGGCTTGGACTCTACACCCTGCAGCTTAAAGCTATTGTAACAGCAAACCTCAAGGCACAGGACTCATGGAGGGACTCACATGTCTATTTAATCCTCAGCCATACGAACATGTACACCTTAAATTCCTTACTTGGTCAGTGGCATAGCCAACTGACCAACTCACTAACATTGCTCTCTAAGGCAAGACCTGAGGATGCTGTTGCCATGGGAAGAGCAGAGAGTGCTCGATAAATGGGCACCCAGGGAGGAGCTGGGACTCCAGGTATCAGGGAACTCGGCATCTGACTGGGAAACTCTCCTCCATTATTGCACACATGTGTGCACACATCCTTCTGTCCGCCAACCTTAAGGGAGGAGAGAAGAGGAGAGGAGAGGAGGGGAGGGGAGGGGAGGGGAGGGGAGGGGAGGGGAGAGGAGAGGAGGAGCCACTTTTTGAGTTTCACAGAACCCACAGCAGATGGTTTCCTCAGGCTCCAAAGCTCTGGAAGTGTACAGCAGATGATTGAAAGATATGGTGAGTGTTTAAATTTTAAAAATCTTATTACAGTAAAAGATAATTCACCAAGAACCATGGGATAAGTAATTCAAAGTGAAGGGGAAGATTTATGACAATATGTCTTTTACTGTAACAAAATTTTACATGTAAGCATTCACTATATTTTATGATCACTGATGTTGATCAGACATTTTTGGCAGTTTCTGTCAAACAGAAATAGAAATAATCCTTGTCATCTTACTCACCCAGGATCGGGCACTGTGACTTCCAGCTCTTCCCCAAAGTCCAAATGACCATGAAAGGTCAATGTTATGAACTGATCCAGGACAGAGAGGCAGCCATAGTGGTGAAACCAGAGACACTCATGAAAGAGGACCTTCGGAACTGCTCCAGACAGTGGCAAGGGTGAAGGGAGCAGTGTGTTCAAAGGGAGGGGAGTAGCCTGAGCAGGACGAATGGCAGTGTGTCTTTTACTGTGGTAAATTTTGAAGTTTTAAATATTCACAGCATCCTTTGATCACACCTTGTATGTGAGGAAAAGGCTTAAACTGTGAAGTTGAAATGGGGCAGAAGGGATGAAGATTGTATTAAATTCAAAGGAAGGAAGCCAGGCAGTTGGCTGTGGGTCACAGAAAGAAATCACAAGTTACACAGGGTCAGAGGAGGAACTAGGATGAGAATCTGTTCAGAAGAGCGGGGCAGAGGCATTTCAAGGGGCTAAGACTTAGTCATTTATCCTGGACAAGATCATGCTTAGGTGACATGTTTTGCACAGACCCTTCTGGCCACACCAATTTTTTCTGGTATCCTGGCAAAATCTTGCATTCGAAGAACTCTTTCAGAGAACATCATTAATAACAACATCTGCCTTTTATTGAGCAATTAGCAAGCACCATTGGGCTAAGCACACAATACCATAGTGAATTTCCCCACAGACCTGATAACAAGAAAAGCTATTGCTCCTTTAGTTGAGAAAGTGCAAGCTCAGAGAAACCACAAAATTAGCCCCAAATGCTGAGAGGTAACAGAGATGAGATCGGAGGCCAGGTCTTTGGAGAGGATCAGGCCTCTGAACCAATAGCCCTGGCTGGCAAGGAGAATTGAAGCTCAAGTTCCTGGCATGGGCAGACTAGGGGAGAGATGTCCTCCCACAGAGGACCCTTACTGAATCCTTCCCCACTGGGATTCTCACAGCAGAGTATTTCAGTACAGTCCATGCTTGAGCTTTCAGAACTGTGTTCCTTCCCGAAGTATCAAGCAGGAATGTGAAGAGTGAGGCTGTGGCCTCCTGCCTCAGGTGGAGAAGAACCTGTTACATTAACAATGTACCTTGGAGGGCTGAGGATTGAGCTCAGCGGCATAAGCACCTGCCTGGCAAGCACAAGGTCATAAGTTTGATCTCCGGTATAAAAAAAAGAACACTAAATGTACCTTGGTTATATAGTTTTCACCCACCTCAGGGCCAGACTCTTGAAAGCTTTTGTGAGTAGTCTAACACACAACCAATTTATATGACTATGTTAATCTTGCAAGGTGAAAATTTCATGCATGTATTATAAAAAAAATAAAATCCTTGGTTTTAACTGGTTGAAAGACCCTCATGTGCCAGCCATGTTTTGAAGTCCAGTTTAAAAGTAATTTCTACTTTTGTTTTCCTTTTGAGCCATCCCTTGTTACACTCCCTGGGATAAGCAAAAGGTGAATCACCCACTGTTTCAATGTGTAATGACTGCACTGGTCTTAGTCTAATTTCTTATATGTGATCTTTGTTTCAGCTGGTGATTCTGTTTTCCAATCCATTTTCCACAAAGTCAGCCAGTCGTGGCCATCTCAGTGGTAAATGCAAATATGAAGCCTTCAGGAAGAGAAATAAAAAAGTATTAATGAACCTAGTGGTGTAATCAGCCCAACTCCAGGTCTGCAGTTATTCCACTGCTGTCTCAGTCCCTTTTCTGCTGGTTAGTGGAATTCTGCAGACTGGTTGTTTTAGAAAGAAAGAAAATGTGTATCCTGTGGTTCCAGAGCTGGAGTCTGAGTGTGTGGTGCTGGTGTCCAGCTGGGTCCTCCTCACTGCTGTGATGGTTACATCACACAGGGTTGTGGGGCAAGCACGCTAGTGCAGGTCTCTCCTGCACTTGCAAAGCCGTGAGACCCAACATGAGGGTCACCCCGAGCACCTCACCTAATCTAACTCCTCCCCAAAGGACCCTCCTCCAAGAACCTTCAACATAGGAATTTACAGCTTTAGACGCTGCGGGGCCCATTCAGTCCACAGCAACCGCATTGTGATGGAGCTTGTTGCGACTTTTCCCTGTCAGGCTCTGAGCCACTCCAGTGAAGAGCTGAGCCTACAGGTGACCAGTTGGGTGATGTGTGTCCCCCTGGTCTTTGTTCCACAAAGCAATGAATTCAGCAAGTGGGACTGAATTATAGAAAGAAAAAAGAGAAATTCAGGGAGCGTGATGCACCTCCTAATCCAAACAAAGGGTCTGATGGACAAGGAAGGCGGATGGCACAGGGGAGATGAGCTAGAACCTGGAACAGGACCGGCTTCTCCAGAGAATTATAATCTCCCCGGAGGAGGGGATTCGTCTGGAAAACCCTGCTGTCAGCTCCCCTGTAATTCTGGCTTACATTAGCACATCAAAACACAAAGACACTAGTGATAAAAAACAAAAACCTTCATGTTTCTGTACACTATACGGCTTCTGCCACTTTCTCAGAGGCTTTATTTCCTGGAGCTCCTGAAAGAGGTGATTATTCTCTTTTAAAGAGGAGAAGGCTGACCGTAGGAGGGGATCGGCGGGGAGTCCAAAGCGCCGTTTTGGGGCCTGGGTGCCGCTGGGACTGGGACACAAGTCTGACATTGTTCCCCTGCCTGGGAAAAGTGGACGTCCCCGAGGCTCGGCCCCCGGCCCTGCCCAGCATTAAAACTGGAAGAAAAACAGTTTTATTGAAAAGCTCTAAGGCTTTTTGGTTGAAGCCACTTTTGAAGGGCTTCCTAAAAGGAAAATTGATGGCAGTGGTGATGTCCCTTTCAGTGCCCCAGACGGATGAAGGGACCTGCGAGTCACAGCCCTGCGCTGGCCCTGGGGAGGGAGTGCGCCTGCGGTTTGCAGCCCGGCTGGGCCCACAGCTCTGCCATCCCCTGGTATGAGCTCCACGTCTCCGGGGAGAGAGGTCAGGAAAGATGGTGCCATTGCTGCGTCCCTGGCTGCCTCCTGTGCGGTCCCCCTATTTCCTTCCGGCTCCCGCACTGCTAAACAGGCCTTGGGGAGCTGGTTTCTCCCTCTCCTCCATCCTTCCCTGCCCATGTAAGGTTGTCATGGCGTGAAGGGGGCAGAGCAAAACTGCGATAGGTGCGTGTGGCAGAACATGATCAGCTACCAAAGTTGTTTGCCAAAATCAGGGTGGAGCTGGGATTTTCTAAGGTCAGACAGTTAAGTTACACAACTGGAGGGTTTCTCTTCAAGGAAAAGACAGCAAATCTTTCCTTTGGTAAAATCCCACTGTCTGTGGAACACTGGACTTCACACACCCCACAAGAAGGGAGCTGCCAGAGTCCTGGGCTTCTGTCCCCCTGAATCCCCTGCAGGGGAGTAGAAGGCCCTCTTTCCCCACCTTGGTCCCTCTGCTGTCCCCTCACGATCACGGGCTTCGTGTCCAGTGCTTGCGCCATGAAGAGCCCTTACCTACTCACACAGGTGGTGCTCCCACCCGGGCCAGGTCTCGGTGTTGAGAGGCCCTGGGTGTGGAGATGGAAAGTGGTGCCGAGAGTGCCCTGACCCTCTCCCCATGCCCAAGAGGACCCTGAAAGTCCCCCAGAGGAGGGCACTGGGATGCATGGTGTGGGACTGGGACTGCCTGGGGCATGGATTCAGCCAGGATTGGCATTTTTAACTTGGGGCATTGGCAGCAATGGGAGAGAGAGGAGCAGGAACCTGCAGGAGACCCCTCAGGGGCATCATCCAGGGCACATGAGACCCCTGGAGCCCCAAGGAGTAAGTGGGGGGCACTGGGGGTTTGGACCCTGGGTCAGACAGCAGGGGAGCTGTGGTCAGCACACTGCCACTGGTTGGGTGGAATTTCCACCCCTCGGCTGGGAGGGGGTGTCTTGGGCTCTTAGGGAATCAGGTCAAGTGGGTGCCTCTCCTGTTCCAGGAGAGTCAGGGTGGACACTCAGAAAGGGGCTTCTCCTGCACAGCTTCGAAGCTGAGACCACAGAATTCTTTTTCTGCACTGTCTGGGAATAAAGATTGAGGGGTCAGCATGGGTGAGTGTGTGGGGTGTTCTGCAAAGACTGAGCCAGGCTTCAGGGGATTCTAGCGCTACTGGGTAGGGGCAGCAAGGGATCGGGAAGGACCAATTGCTCATTTCTGATCTGGTTTGGGACTTAGGGTCCTCAAGAACCCAGAGCCCAAGAAGATCATGCCCACTGAGGACGTTTCTTCCTTCCTTCCTTTGTCTTTTTTTCCCTCCATTCCATCTTTTCTTCCTTCTTTCTTTCTCTTTCTTCTTTTCTTCTCTCTCTCTCTCTCTCTCTCTCTCTCTCTCTCTCTCTCTCTATTTCTTTCTTTCTTTCTGAGACAGGGTCTCACTGTGTAATCAAGACTGGCATTGAACTCACTATGTAGCTCAGGTGATCTTCAGCTCATGGATCCTCCTGCCTCAGCTTCCTGAATGGTGGGATTACAGATGTGCACCACCACACCTGTAATCCCACCATTCAGGAAGGGTTGCATGTTTAATGTGTTACCCCATCTTGTTTGGCAGGGGACATCATCTGAGCATAGAAGGACACAGGGAGAGACTCTTCAGAGAAGCTGGCAGACCAATGCCTGTGTGTTCTCTCCCCAGGTGGCAGCCCTTTAAGTCTCCGCTGGGCAGTCACTGCTTTCTTGTTGGCACCGATTCAGGGGCCCATTCCCTATTGACCTTCTCTGCACCTTGGCCACCTCATCCTCAGCCATATTAGGGCCAGGGCTGCACACACTACTGAGCTGTAGCTTGGCTTATCTGAGACCCGGACCCTGCTGCGTGAGGAGGTTTGGGACCCAGGGAGAATTACAAAGTAAATTACCACACTGGAGATTCGTTTCAAAGCCCACTCGAGAGGGTCTGCAAGACTTCCTTTCTTCTTCCGACCCCACCCCATCCCTCTGCCCTGCTCTGTCTCCTTAGCCACCCAGCTGCAGATCTGTGCACCCCCTGTAGCCCTGCCTGCAGGTGCTGGTGCTCCATGCTGGGAGAGAGGAAGACAGACATAGGACCCGGTGGGGACAGAAAGGAACATCCCCATATCTTTCAGCTAACTCAGGATCGTGCACACCCTCCTGAGAGCCCAAAATACTCACCTGCATGTGGGTTGACTCAGCCACTTGGTCACAGTCTGGAACCCAGGCACCGCTGAGCACTCATCCATCACCTTGACGTGGAGATTGGGGTGTTGCACCCACAGATTCCAGTATACGGACAGGGCCAGGGATTTGCAGGTATCATTCTGCAGACATGGTGAGCTCATCGCAAAGCACAGGTATGGGTGAGGCTCACAGACCTGGGTGCCTCTACTGCCCTCCAAGGTCTCGATGGGTGAGGCCCAGGGCTCCTGAGTCCCTCACACCCAGAGTGACCCTTTACACTGGACTGGCACTGGACAGCACTGGATGGCGCTGGATGGTGCTAGACAGCACTGGATGGCTGAGTTGCAGTGGCAGCTGCTCCATAAGCAGAAGTGTGACAGGTTGAGGTAATCATGGTCCACAAAACTGTCCATGAGTAGGAGACAACGTGTCAGGGTTGGTGGCTCATACTGTGTTCACTCAAGACAAAGCCAAAGGCCTGGGAGCGATGGGACCTTTATTAGTCAGGGTTGCCTAGAGAAAACAGATATAACACAAGACAAGAAATTACAGACTGTCTTACGATGGCCATCCAAAGAGTTGAAGGGCTGGGGATTTAGCTCAGCAGCATAAGCACCTGCCTTTCAAGCATGTGGTGGTGAGTTTGATCCCTGGTACCAATTTAACTAAAAAGAAAAGAAAAGAAATTAAGTTCACCCAGAGTCGGATGAGGAAGCATGCAGAGGGTGCCTGCATGCTGGAGGTCAAAGGACCCAATCCAAGGTATGGAGTTCACTGCAGTGAACTTGCAAGTCGGAGCCACAGGCCGATGGGTCTGCCTGTGGCAGAAGCTGAAGGATCCAAGATGGAAGCCAGAAAGTCTGCACTCGAAGCCAGGAAATGACCTCCAAGCTGAAGGTGAGGACTAGAGCTCCACCAAAGAACAGAAACTCACCTGTCCTCCTCCTTGCCTTTTATACCACCCAAGTGAAGAGCCACCCTCAACATCCTAGAGTGCGGAATTGCTAAGCCAATTTAGTTACATTCTAAATGTCTCAAATTGACACAGTCAATCACTGCAGGACCTCACGCTTGCCTTCAGCTGGCTCCAAGGCTATTTTGAGGCAGGGCTTTGGCTGTTCAGGAGAAGTTGAAAAGTCTGTAAGATGCCAGCCTGAAAAGCACCAAATGGAGACCGTTTGTCTATGCCACAGGACTCCAAGGGTGGGGGAGATCACAGCTCCACTCTGGGTTTTGAGGAAGGGACTGGGGTTTCTAGCACCTTCCTTGAGCCCAAGGGGCAGATGGCACTCACGGGCAGCTGTCTTTGCAACCTCACCCAGACCCGTGAGACCCTGGTGTGACGCCAAACACATGGAGAACCAGGATCACACTAGGAAGAACAGGAGGCACAGGAAGACCAGGATGGGGGGCAGAAGGGCATAGAATGTGAGCTGAGATGGAAAGTCACCCAGAGAGGGAGTGCTGTGCAAAGCAAAGGTTCCAGAACCTCTCTTGTTGAGTGCTGGTTGTGGTGTAGTGATGGTTGGCTGGTCAGATTCACTGGGGTGGGGCTTTGTCACAGCTTGTGTCTTGACCCCCTCCCCAAGCCTCATGCAGTTATAGGTGGGGCTCCTTCAGAGGTGGCTGGGTCTAGAGTTTGTGGTACCGGGATTGATTCATGGTGCAATGGTAGGATCAAGGGCCCTAGGATGAAGGATGTGAGTGCTACCTGTCCTCAGTAACCTGGATAGAAAGAGTTGTGGTTACTTAGTTGCTTTGCTGCCTTCTGCCTGACATGAACTCTTTCTCCTGTGCCAGGCCTTTCTGCCAAGCCTTGGAAGCCTGCTGATTATGGACTGAAAGCTCTAAACTGTGAGCTAAATAAACCTTTCTTCCCTTAACTTTGGGTGTTGGTATTTTCTCTAGGTAATGAGAAAGTAACTAAGACAGATTCTAAGGGAGCCAGGCACCAACGGGGAGGGGGATCTCACAGCACCAGTGGTGGCTGTGAGGGCAGAGCATGGTCACCAGCCTAGTCAGGTGTGGCCTTGCCTTAGGGTATCTGCAAAGAAACTGTGTCCAAACAGGGTCACATTCTCAGGGACCTGGGGCTCGGATTTCAACACAGCCTTTTGTGGGACACAGCTGACCCCACAACAAACCCTGTCTTGTTCCAGAGGGTGAAGCATCCCCACTCCTTTCCCCACCAACCCCGCTGTCCACCATGGTCCTCTGCTTCAGTTCTCTGCAAGTGTGTTCCTGCCATGCTCTCTGCCAGCTGTGGAGAGGAGAGCTACAAAATGGGCCTTGTAGGGCTGAAATTAAGGAATGGGCAGGGTTGCTTTCCCTCTGAAGACTCCAGGGTTTTTCTTTTACCAATGAAAGGGAAATTAAAACTTTAACTAAAAGCCTTCCAAGGAGACTCTCCAAGACCTGGTGGACATATCTGTGTCCGGGACAAGCCTGGTAACAGAACATTCCTTTCTGTGTGTAGTCCAGGCATGTTTAACTGATGGCCTTGCAATGTAACTTGAGATATTTAAACTCATTCAGCAACCCATAATGTCCCCTGACTCTCCAGTCATAACTTGCTAAATCTGCCTTTGTTCTTCCCCTTTGCTCTCTCTATAAGAGACTGGAAACCCTGCCAGATTTGGCTGACTCCCTGGGAGAGATCCCAGTCGAGCCCACTGGTGTAATAAATTGCCTCCTAAACCTCCGCGGTGCTGTTTCTTCCTGTGTTTGGTCCATTTTGCTGTAATACCATAAGAGCCACTTAAAAAACTTTGCTTCTTCCAGCTTCCAAAGCCACTCACATCTCTTGGGTCCATTTTCCCAGCCAGTGGTGCAGCCTCATCCGATGGCTCTGTCTCTGTTCTCTCTCTACTCTCTCCCCCCAGTCTCCCTCCCTGCCGGCCCAGTCCCCACATCTTCTCTGCTCTGACTCTGATGCCCTTACTTCCTGCTCATGAAGCCTTGTGATCTCACTGATCAACTGACCAACCCGGGATCACCTCCCACGTCAGCTCCTAATTTAATCTGCTGAGTCTTTTTGGCAAGTGAGGTAGTGTATTCACCCATGTCCAGATTCAGGTGTGGTCATGGGGGTGGGCTGGATGTTGTTTAGCTAAGCAAGAAGCAGTGGAGCCAGTGAGCAGAGCGCTCAGGACCAACGGAGAGCGGAGAGCTGGATCTCACCGCATCCCGAGTCCGCAGTGTTGGGCGGTTAGGAACCAGGAGAAGAGAACTAAGCTGGCAGGCTGTGGGCTAGGCCAGGCTTTGGTACTCTGCTGGAAGTTGAGCAGAAAGCCATGGGCATATGGAACAGGGGCTTTAATAAAAGTGTAAATTATTTGCTAAACAGTGAGGTCCAGGTTAGGTAGGCAGGGAAGGAGAATGCACACAGGAGAGAGATGGGAAGTGCACGGTACCAGGGAGGTGGTAAGATAGAGGGATATTAACAACCTAAGAGACGCATTTCAAGTTTAGACCACACATGTCAGTTTATCAGACTCAAACACGGGAGCTTCTGATGATAGCCCCTCTCTCCCAAAAGGAACGCATCTGATCTACGCCTAACACTGGTCAGAGGTCCAAGAATGAGGAAAGCAGCCTGTTTTTTATGCCTCATTGGTTACAGCCTATTCTTGCAGCTAACTGCTTTTGTCTATCAGAAGTTATCTCATCACTTTTACATCTTAAGAGAGACACTATTCGCCAGAGATCAAACGAGTCTATTTGTTCCAAGTGTGATGAGTAATAACTTAATCCAGAAATAGAGACACACTTATTAATAGGCTGCAGAGTATTTTTTAAGCCAAAGAGGAGGACTGGATGCCTGCTAGGCCTGAAGGCAGAGTTTTGCACTCAGGGAGTACAGGAGGAAGTGTCGGAGTGGGAGGACAGAAAAGAAACGTGAGAATGAGGTTTTGGGAAAGTAATCAGGAATCCTGAAGAATGATTTCCCGCAGTACACTTAAGAAATAAAGGACCCTCTTTTTTTATTGTTTGTCCTCCTACTCGCCCTCCTCTCCAGCCTCGACCCTCTTTCCCTGTCTCCTTTCTGTAGAAGCGGCAGGGTGGAGTTTGAGTTCAGATCCCGGAGATTTGGATGGTTCTCCGTCCTTGCCTCCTCATCGAGGGGATGTGGACAGCCACAGTGCCCCTCTGCAGCTGGAGTCTGAGGGCTGATGAGTGAATATTTGCTCATCACACAGAACTGTACCAGGCTCATGCATGTGTTAAATAAGATTTTTTTATCTGATGACAAGGTCCACTAAAGAACTTGGTGATTGCATCAGAGAAAACTGAATTGGTCCGGAGCCAAGAGTGCTTTAAACATACTTGAGAACCTTATCCAGGAGGGCGCTCCTCAGTGGCCTTCCTTTGAGCTGACTGCCGTGGACAGTCTTATCTGTGTGGTAGGCAACAATGACTTTATGTCCTCTCCTTTTGCCCTCAAATTGTAGAACCCTGGCCAGTTTAAACAGACCTTGTCTCTGAGCAGCTTCCACACTACTGAAAACAGAACCTCTGTGCCTTGAAAATCAATGCCAAGCTCACTCAGAGTTTTTCCAGCCTGCAATTGAAACTATGGCGAAGCAAAACCAGAGGTCAGCAGATGGCCAGAGCAGAGCTACCTGATGTGACAAGGACCACAGTGAAGTCTGTAATGAATGCTGTCACTGTCACCATCATCCACCTGCAGAGAAGTGGCAGCCTCTGTGACCAGTTGAAGGCTGCAGAGTTGCAGACTCAACAGAGGAGGCTATGGCAGTGACTGTCTTGGTCACTTTTCTCTCACTGCTGATACCTAACAAAATACCTGACTCCCAAAGATAGGGAAGGAAAGGTTTATTTAGCTCACAGTTTGTGGAGGTTTCAGTCCATAATCATCTGACTCAAGGGCAGGGTGATGTGGCAGAGGGCAACAGTTTATGGAGGTGGAAAATAGCACAAGCACAAGAGCAAAAGGGACAAAAGGGGAGGAACACAGAAAAAAGACTATTTCTGTCCCTTATATTTAGGTCTGCTACACTCACTTGGGTATAGCACTCACACCCATAATCCCAGCATTGGACCATGAGTCATTCACACTCTAAAAGCCCACCTCTCTGATTGCATGAGGCTTTAGGGGGACATCCAGACATAAACTATAACAGTGATCAATTTGTTTTACTTTTTCTTTTAAAAAGAAATTTTAAAAACCCAATCAAAGCGGTACAGAATTTCAAAATAAGATGGCAGGAAGTTAACAATGGTTATTCTATTGCAAAATTTTTGTGGGAGGACAGTATTTCCCAAGCTGCAGATTTCAAGGCAGCACCTTGCCAGGGAGCAGAGCTGAGTTCTCAAGCTGTCAGGGCAGCAGCTAAATAGCCCCAGACATTGAAAATGATCTTGGGATTAAGTTTTTTTTCCTCTGATCTTTAGGCTACTTGAACAAATTGTTCAACCTGACTGTATGGCAGTTCCTGATGCAGATGCTGCATGGCTGGCTGGTGACTGGAGGTTTCCATGGGGGAGGATGTGGGCCCCAGCTGAGAGATCCAAGTGTAGCAACCTTTCTGCACTGCTCCCATCCCTGACCCTCAGGTGCTTGTCTCTGAATAGGAATAAGAATTTGCATTTTCCCTGAATTAGGAAGAAGCGATAAATGACAAGGCAGAACTGGCTCTCTTTTAAAAACATATTAACCTTGAGAAATTCTCTAGAGGGACCCAAGGGACCCAGCCTCCACCTCAGCTGTCCAGGAAGTCCCAGCAAGGACTTCTGCCTTCCTGGGGTGAGGTCTGGGGAGGCCAGCAAGCTGAAAGCAAAGGGGCAGCTATGGGGTGCCTGACAGTCATTGCCAGGCACTGCCATGTGGTCAGGGAACTATTCCCTTAGCAGGTAGGAGGGTCTCCAGACTTCCAGGTGAGTTTGTGAACGTCCAGGACCTACAAGTCACTGCACTCCTGCTTCTCCACTAAAGGGGCACTGAAAGGAGGGGTGTCCTTCCAGGGTGCTCAGTCCATTAAAATTTAGAGCAGACTCTGTCACTGGGCAGTGCCCACTGAATAGCAAAAATATGCAAATAGGGAAGCGATCCAGTCAAAGGTCTAATAAATGTGATAACTCCATCAGTCTCCTTCTCCAGCCCCAAGCTTCTTGGCTCTGGTGAAATCCAGCTGACCCTGACTGCCTCTGAAATCAACAAGCCACTTGGCCCCTTTCCCTCCCTGCCCAGAACCACTTCCTCCCATTTCTCCTTTGCTCAGTCCTAATCCGGGAGCTGTCCTGGGTGCTATCTCGATCCATGTGCCCTGACTCTGCTCTTCTTTCTATCCCACTTTTACCATAGAGTCCAAGACACCATCACTCTTCCCTGGAGTGACAGTCCTGACCGTCAACCAAGTGTCAGTGTCGTGGGTCTGGTAGAAGAAACAACAGGACTTTATTGCCTCAGTTCTGCAGGCTGGAGTTTCAAGGTCAGGGTGTCAGGATGGTGGATTCCTTCAGAGGTCTGTGAGGGAGAATCTGTTCCAGACATCTGCCCCGGCTTCTAGAGCTGTGCAGCAATCTCTGGGTTCCTGATTACAGAAGAATTGTCCTAGTTACTGCCAGCATCCTCATATCTTTTTCTCTCGGTATGTAACTGTTTCTGTCCAGAGCTCCCATTTCTACACTGATCACTCTGGGTTAGGATTCTCCTGAATGCCCAAATTACTCACTTCTTAAAGACTTCATGGTGGTTAGGGTGGGGCAGCAGCTTGATTTACTTTGGGATCCCCCAGGAGATTGGTGGAGCACATTTCAGGACGGTCATGGAGGTGAGTCCTTGAGGACCCATGTCTGAGCCCTCACCCCTTTCTCTGTGTTGCTTCTCAATCACTATGAACTAAGCTTCTTTCCTCAGGCATAGCCTTCTGCCATGATGCTCCTGCTCTGAAGCCAGCCACTCATGGACTGATTCTCTTGAAACCATGAGCCAAATTAAACCTCTCTTCATGTGAGTTGTGGGTGTTGGGTGTTGTGCCTTAGATGTGAGAAAGCTGATCAGGACAGACTCTTATCTCCATGACAATCCCATGTTGAGGTCCAGGGTGGCTATAATGTTTTTTTTTTAATTTTATTTAAAAGGAAAAAGAGAAAAATACAAAACAAAACAAAGCGGTGTAAGGGTACAAGTTATACAGAACTACAAAAAAACAAAAAAAACAGTAAGAAATCACCAGTTAATAGATTACATATTATCATCTTAGAGATAGTTGCTCAAATCACAGTATCAAAGCATACAAAGTGGACATTCAAACAGTGAGACTGCAAACAGTTGTGTTCAATGAGCCAATCAAAAACATTAATATGGTCAGCTATTTAACACCCCTAAACACACTTGCTGTTGTATCCTTTATAGCTCTTTTTTTCCCTCTCTTTTTTACAACAAAATTTACACACTTTGGGTTTTATTACTCCTTAGTTCTTATTACTTTTTTGGGGGGGAGAGAATAAAGTAAAATATGGCAAAACAAAGCTGTCAGTCAAAACCAAGGATAGACATAGCACATGATGTAAAACAGAGTACAAGGTTATCAACAATGGTTATCAACAATGTCTATTGTTTCCTTAAAAAGAATTGTCTATCTCATTAGATATTATAAAGTTGAACAAAACAGTAGAGAACAAGACCAATAAAACTTAAGCATTGTAAACATTACAGGACTTCCAAAGGAGACAATATTCAAACCAGAATGGGCATCTTAAGTGAATCTTATTGGGTGGCTATAATGTTAACCTATCTCTTTTGAGGAAGACAGGAATTAGCCCATAGGGCAGTCTATCATCCACCCTTCCCACAGTCTGGGCTTCTTCTAACAATAAAACCCAGTGCCCATCACTCTGTTTCTCAGTTCTCTAGAACTCAGGAGAGATTCCATGCCTTTTACCCCTGATGGACAAACATTTTGCCCCCACCATCTTGTTCCCATTCCTCCTTTCCTACATTGGCCTTTTGTCTGTTACTCAGACACATCCAACCCTTTCCTGTCTTAAAGTCTTTACAGAAGCTCTGTTCTCTTTAAAAATTGCGTCTTCTGATCTGTTGGAGACTGGCTATTTCCTGTGGTTCACATCTCAGCATAAATGTTGTCTCTGCAGGGGGCCACTCTGACCACCAGATCAAAATCAGACAGGTCATCTCCTTTATTGCTTCACTCTGTTACAATTCCCTGCATGGCCCTTACCTATGTCTGGCATTCTCTATTTACCCATTTTGTTTTGTCTCTGCTATGGTTGATACATTGTGTCAACTTGAGTAGTTTAGAAGTTAAGAGACTCAGCAGAGAGCCAGAGTTCTTACTTTGTAAATATCCTCATCCTATGCTAGAAAAAGGCAAGATGATTTTCTGAGTGCTACACCCACCCTGGAGGGGGAGTGGCCTTTGTACAATATAAAGACTGAAAAGAGGCTTGCTTTTCTCCCATACCATTTTGGTCTTTGAGCTTTTGCTGGCTGCTGCCTTAAGTGTTGCCCCAGTGCCGTGCCACCCTGCCTTGGAACCCACTGATTATGGACTGAAACCTCCACAAACTGTTAGCTAAATAAATCTTTGCTTCCTTTATTTTGGGTGTGGGTATTTTGTCCCAGCAACCAGAGAAAATGAACCAAGACAGTCCTATCCCAGACCCTTCTAGAACATAAGCTCCAAGTGAGTGGAAACCTGTCTGTCTGGTTCACTGTTTAATCTCCAGTGTTAGAGGGAACTTTCATGTGCACTTGGCATTCAGTAAATACTAGTCAAATGAATATGTGCTTAATTAGCTAAAGTAGCCTGAGATCCCTGTTAGCAGTGTTTGGGTTAATTTAGGACACTGTTGGATAGGGCTTTTCCCTGGCAGGGTCCTTAAAGGCAGAGTTTCACATCCTGAGCAAGAGGGACACTTTGGATGTTGATTCTTGGTTTAGAGGTTGTCCTTTGCATTATGGGATGTTTATCAGCATCTTCCAGATTCCAGTTTAATTGCCAGATTCTAGTAACAGCCCAGCTGGGTGGAGTGTCAACTAGATTCACTTTGGGACCCATCTAGGAGACAGGAAGAGCACACTCATAGATGTGTCTGGGTGGGTCATAGAGTCACAGTCTTGGGGTCTATGTCTGGTCCCTGGCCCCTCCTCCCTGGCATTGCTCCCCTGCTCTGCTTCCTGGCCATCATGAATTAAGTGTCTTTGCTTCAACACACCCTTACGCCATGATGCTCCTGCCTTGAAGCCAGCTGACCTTGGCCTGAGTGCTCTGAAACTGGGATCCAAGTCAAAGCTCCCCTCTTTTCAGCTGTGGGTGTCAGGTGCTGTGTCTCAGGGTCAGCAAGGTTGGCACTATGTACCTCCTCCCGGTGTAACAACATGAAATGTCCCATCTGGCAAAGTCACAGTGGGCCAGCCATTCCCAAAGCCATCACCAACACTGCACAATTAACTCCAGTTATGTCAAAGTGGGATTCCCAGGCAAGGGGATGGTGACCACCAATGGGAAGGCCCTGTGGTCGGTGGTAGCCTGATCCAGATCCCTCCTCTGTCAGAACTTCTAGGTAGGCTGGGAGCCTGCTCAGCTCTAGCGCTTGAGTTTCCTTATTTTTAAGATAGGGTGTCTGTGTTCTTTGTGCAGTGCAAAGGGGCAAGGTGGGTGGGAACTGGGGGCCCTGCCCCCATCAGGCGGGGAGTCCCTTAGGAGCTGGGATTCTGAGCTGCAGCTGGCCTGGTGGGGCTAGGAAGGGGCTTGAAGCGGACTTGGCAGCTCTCTGAGACCTCTGTGCAGATCCAATTAACACACGCGCCCTAATTCCCTGGGCTTTGACTCCCTCATTTTCTGGTTCCACAAAGCCTGACTGTGCTCCAAGCAGCTGCAGCTGGCCAGGGCCCTGGAGGCTGTGGGAAGGCGGGGCAGCTGAGCTGTCCAGGCCATGTCTGCTTTTATCAGTGCGGTGCTCAACTCCCCAAGCAGGGAGAGCCAGGAGGGCTGGTCCTCCCCTCCCGGTCCTCCTACTTTCCTTTGAGGACATCGCCCTCCCTCCCCTGGTAGGAGGCAGGGCAGAGGGTAGTGGCGAGGGATAGGGTCAGCGAGTATGAAAACATACGGGCAGCACTAGATTCTCGGCAAAGACTTTCCCAAATTATTACCTGCACATCTTCTGTGGGGCCTGGAGTGTTTCTATCCACAGGGCCCTGGGGAATGTCTGCTCCTGACTTGGGGGCAGCTATACGGACAGGGACTTCAGGGACGGGACTTTCAGCTGGGGAACAGAAGAAAGCCTCGTTTCAACTTATCGTGACTTAAACAAATCAAACTCATCATTGCCTGATTAATGAACTGAATTCAAAGGAGATCAGTTAATGGAGTTTAAATCAATCAGGAGTGTATATGCCTGTAGTCTCCTGTGTTCTGTGGGACAGGTGAGGAGGGAGACAGGCCTGGCTGGAGTGGGGCCTGACCTGGCAGGAGGGGTGCACGCCCTGGGCTATTTCTCCTGGGGAAGCCTCCTCAGAGGGAGTGAAGATCTGGAGGAAGTCAGGAGATGAACCGGAACCAGGAGATGCAAAAGTTAGGGTCAGGAATAAAAGTGGGGCTCTGAGCTGGGGGCTCAGGGGGGAGTGTGCTGCCCATCAAGGGGCCTTCTCTGTGGGAGAGACAGCTGATGAGCCTGGTGCCAAGTTCACGGCCCTCAGTCTCACAGCTGCAGGATATAGGCATCAATCCCGGGAAGGGCTCAAAGGCCTCTGCTGGGGTTGTGGGCCCAGCCCAGCGCTCACGCTTGTGTTACCTTGCTGATGGTTCAGGCTGGTTCACAGGCCCTTTCTCACCCTAGGACTCAGAGGAGCCAGGAAAGAAAACTGAGGAGCCAGGAAAGAAAACTGGGGAGCAGGAAAGGGTCCAGTAGCTAAGGGTCCAGCCACTCTGCCCTGCAATTGGATGCTAAACTAGCTGGTCAGTGCTGCTCCAAAGCCCAGTTCGCTTGGACAGGGAGGAGCAGACGCACTGTTGAACTGTTCTTGTGCAAACCTTCGAGAAACCAGAACACAGGGCTGATTCTGTGGATCTGTTTGCATTGTCTCAGATTCAGCAGCTTCTAGAGACCAGCAGGCAAAATGCAGGAAGCAAACCCTCCCTCAGTATCTCGAGGTCCTCCAGGAGCCTCCTTCCAGGATGTGCCCAGACCCCGGTCTCCTCTCGTGCTTCCCTTGTGAGGGAGTGTCCACCCACAGCTGGGGAGTGGCTGGTTCCAGAGTCAGACCACGGTGATATTTGCACCGGTAATTTACTATTGGCATAAGGAGGTTTTGAGAATGAGTGTATTGCCTGCAACAGGCTGAATCGTGTCTTCCGACAAGATAGATCCAAGTTCTAACCTCCAGTTTCTTAGAGTGAGACCTCCTTGTGTAGAAGTAGGGTCTCTGCAAATATAAATTGATAAAATGGGGCCATGTAAGAGTGAGATAGCCTCTATTCTCACCAGACTAGAGTCTTTACAGGAGAAGACAGACACACAGATATCCAGGAAGAGGCCATGTGAAGATGGAAGTAGAGGAACCTGGGATCTTGGATCCACAATTCAACACAGCCTGGAGCCACCTTGACAAGGTTAGGGGCGGATCTGTCCCTGGAGACTCCAGAGGGTGAGCTCTTCCTGCTCTTTAAAACTGTGAAAGAATAAATTTCTGTTGTCTGAAGCCCCCAGTTTGTGCTACTCCGACTCAGGAGCTGAAGGAAGTTCATGCACTGTCAGGCTGTTGTCTGCTTACCTAAGTCTGATGTGCTTTGTGGTTCATCCGATCACACCCTGATGGTCTAGTCCTATGGATAACCTCACTGTTCATAATCATAACTAGACAGCTACTCTTTATTTGTGCACAGCTTTGCTCTTAAAGGAAACATAGACTGCATTTCCTAGTTCTGGGTTTGTCAAAGCCTTTCTGGCCTAGTGGCCACCTGGGGAGGTGTTTAGAGAATGGCTCACACCTCCTGTCCTAAGTGGGACAGAGCCATTTCCGGCCTATGGACTGTTAGTTTTCTGGCAGTAAGAACCCCCAACCTCTGATGAGGATGCCTACCACAGGAGGGGGACTAACCTGGTCTGCAGGACTGTCCGTCATAGGCTCCAGTCCAGCTCTCCATCCTCTTTCCTGGTGTCTCTCTGCATCGGCTGCTCTGTCTCCTTCCCTGCTACAGGACAGACACCTAGCTGCTCACCTCACCCCATTCTGGTCATAGGAGACACTGGGCCTCTTCCCTAAGTTCCTGTTAGAAAATCCTGGAGAAGTCTACGGCCATACCACCCTGAACGCGCCCGATCTCGTCTGATCTCGGAAGCTAAGCAGGGTCGGGCCTGGTTAGTACTTGGAAGGGAGAAAATCCTGGGGAAGATGGCTTGGACTATGGTGTGTAGGTTCCTAGTCCTGGACTGGTCACCTGTGATCGATATGGGAGCTCTGTGGTTAGCTAGGTGGGCACTGTGCCCCTGGGCCATCGCTGTGGCCAAGAGTCAGGGTTGGCAGCAAGATGACAGCTCCCATTACAGCTGTGCACCTGTGTGGACCTGGCCCAGAGCTCTGCTGTGAGAACAGTCCCACTGTGCTTGTGAAAAAAGGTGCCGTGCAAAGGCAGTGAGCTCACAGACCGCCCCACAGCTCCGGGCTCTTTCAGGAATCCTATAACGGATACTTCATTTGCTTAATCTTTAATATTTTGAAGAACCATCACAGTCCCTTTTCTCCCTGATAACACAACACTGCTATTCTCTATTCCTAAAACCTTTTCAGAGCCAATTAACATAACTTATTTAGCCTCAGACTAGATGGCAAAGCAGTAGATCAAATCTGCAGGCATGCTGTGTGTTAAGTAAACTTTATTCCATTTAAGTAAATAGAAGCAGCACTGTGACACCCAGAGCACAGCTGTGCAGTGAGGAAGGATTTTCCTAAGCCATGTACTGGTTTCCTTGCTTTTTAAATAGAAGCCTGGGGAACACAGCTACGCTTCTCTGGGTGAGATTAGGCCAAGTTGTTACCCAGTGTCCCCCACACTGATTAGCATACTGCAATAAGGCTCCAGGGAGAGAAATTCTTTACAAATTCAAAAATGACTGTTTTGGATAAAAAGAGGAAAAAGATGGTGACATCTAAAGAAAGGGAAATGTATATTCGTAGGTAGAGGCACCAAGATGTAGCACAAGGAGACAGTGGTTTGGGGTCAAAAATTCAGATTTCTTTTATGGATCAGTAGGAAAACATAAAATAAAATTTAAAAAATCAAGCTCACACACCAGTTTCACCCTCAGTACAGATCCACTTAAGTCTACTTTATCATTTATACACATGCAAATAGTGAAGGTTACTAAGGATGTTTGTGCTACTGTATAAAGTAGTATTTCTCTTAGAACAGGCTGTATCAAATTTCAGTTTCTTTCATTGTTAAAATAATCACCAACTCTGAAAACAGCAATGTGTATTTGGAAAACTATTCTGGGTGACCCCAAGTGACACTTTCGAGGAGAGGTGGTCTGAGGAACACTGCAGTGAGCTCACCCAAAGGCTGAGAGTGCAGAATCTCTGACCTTACTCCAGACCTCTGGGAACAGAACCTAGATGTGATAAAACTCTCTGATGAATCACTGGGATCCACTTCCCTGGGCTACTGGACAGGGAAGATGTTGAGGGGTGTTTTATTGGCTTATAGAGCATACAAGGACTCTGCTAAGGCTGTGTGTGTGTGTGTGTGTGTGTGTGTGTGTGTGTGTGTAACACTGCTATGGCTAGGCATGGTTTGACCGCCTGCTAAAGATCCAGTGCTAGAAGCAAAGTCTCCAGCATGGTGGTGTGGCAGTGGTAGAAGGTGGGATCTGGAGGGAAGGGGGACTGTGATTGGGTTCCTGACTTCAGAAGCAGTTATTCTCAGGGGACTTTGTCTGGTTCCTAGGAAAGTGGGCTGCTACAAAAGAACAAACCTGATCCCTGTGCCCCTCTTGCTCCTTGTCTGGCCATCTCATCTCTTCCTCTCTCACCCGTGATCACACTCCCACCGTGATGCCATCCGCCATATTGTTATGTAGCTGGAGGCCCTCACCACAGCTGAGCAGATGCTGCCAGCCTTGTGCTATGGGGTCTTTAAACTATGAACCAGTGTCACACATTAGCCAATGTCAGGCACTTTGTTTTATCAGTAGGAACTGGGCCAGGACAAACACTATGCAACAATAATCCCAAAAATTTAGCTTACCCAAATTCACACAAAGGTGGGCAACAGGAAAGGTACCAATCAAAGTTGCGGGGTGGGGGGGGGACTCATGGGTCTAAGAAACAGAAAAGCATACTCAAATAAAGAGATCGACCAGGTTTAGGGGTATATGTCTATAATCCCAGAATTTTGGAGGGTTAGGCAAGAGGATAGTCATGAATTCAAGGCCATGCTGGACTACGTGACAAGACCCTGTCTCAAAAAACCAAAAATAAATATGAAAATGAAAAATAAAGCAATCAACACTGCAACAGGCCTTTGTGACATGAGTTCAAAGACACTGGGAACGTTACACAGGCCACCAGTGAGAAAACTCAGAATGGGAGACAGAAATTGGGAGTTAGAAATAAGAAGGGAAACAATTTCATTATAGAGATTAAAGTGGAAGAAAAGCAACCGCAAATAAACACAGCTAAAAACAGTTGAAAAGGACGGGAAAGTAGGAAACAAGCATTTTAAATCCAAAAGAAATGAAGAAAGAGATGGGAAATATTTGAGAGAAACTAGCAAAAGAAGGCAGGCAAAGAAAATCCAGCGCACAGGTTATGAGACTCTGAAAAAATAACCAAAATCTAGTACTAAAATTATACCTTGCAGAAAATTTATTGAAATGAAAAAAAGTTTGATAATATGTATTAAAAGGATCTGCTGTATGCCTGAGACTCTCAATGGAGATGAACCAGCATCAGGATATTCTAATAAAATTATTTGATTTTAAAGATGAAGAAGAAAAAACTCTGAATAGGTTAAAAAAAAAAAAAAGCTGCCTGCCTTATAAAAGGAAATACATTGTCATTAGATTCTTTTGTGTGTATTTCTTTGTGTCAGAAGACAGTGGAGTAACGTATTTAATACACTCAGGAAAGAGATGGAAATACAAGATTTTATGTCCAATAGAACTAGCCAATAAGCATAAAAGGCCACCACAAACTGTCATCAACAGAGAGACTTCAGACAATGCTGTTCTCATGAGATCCCCATAAGGAAGCAATTACAAAAACGACTTTCTATCACCAGGAAGGTCGTAAGGACTGTGCTGGGCTCAGAGTAGGTGCAAGGTGACGGGAACAGGGACACCTTGTAGACCACCTGACTGTGGTCCCAGCTCCAAGCCACGGAACAGCGACCAGGTGAATTTTGCTGTTTTCAGCCATAGTAACGGGCAGGGTTAGTGTTACAGTTCTGAGAACATTGTCTTTTTTGATTTAAATCTTTTTCCACTTTCCATCTTTCTTAAGGCATTGTTGGGATATTTATTTTCTGTTGCTCTCCTTCTAGCTTAATCTTATCAGTGACACTGTTTTCCATCTTTGGAGTTCAATAACAGACAAAGCAAATGAGTACTCATGGAACATTCTCTCATTCTTTGTGCTTCAGAGAAGGTGGATCTTTAACATAGCAGACAGTACACACAGAAGTAATATAAAAGAGATTAAGTAAAAATCCTGAGTTTGGATTAAAAATATTAGTATGAACTCAAAAAGTATTTCCTGAGAGTGCGTGTGCGTGTATATGCACGCATGTACACATCACACCCGCCCACCCACTCCCTCATGGGGAGCCCTGCAGGTGTAAAATGCTGAATCCCTCATTACAAAAGGCAGAAGAGGATGCCAGGGAGAGTGATTCACTGAGAGATTTAAAAGGTGGGCAAGACTGGAAGAGGCTGGGACCCCTTGCCTGGGGAGGCTGAGCTACCAGGACCTGGGGGAGCAGAGGAGCCTGCGTGGGATGACACCATCCACAGAGTCCCCTGGGTGGCTGAGGAGTTCTATTTCCTGCAGGGCCCACCTTAACAAGTTCACTGCCTCACAATTCATCAGCTCACTTGTGTGTTTTGCACGATTCCTCTGTTTGTGTTTTATTTTACGGCAGAATGTGAAAAGGGGAAGCCAGAGAAAGAAACAGCAAACATTCCCGGGAAAGGTGAAGCTGACTGCGGTCACCCGTGTCCCTTCATGGTGGCGGTGGTGAAGTGGGGCATGCAGGGTACCAACAGCTCCAGGACCGTGCTTTCCTGGGTGGCCGTGGCCTTCAGGGGCGCCCGCGGCCCTCTGCTCCGCTCCGTGGGTGCTCGTATGCACAGGCATGCAGAGGCTCTGGGCAGGAAAGGAAAGGCCACGTCTCTGCACCACACAGCATTCTACCGCCTCCCTTTCTCCCATCATTGCTGGGAGACACGGGCCAGTCAGGTCACAGCGCTCCTGTAGATTCCCTTTCCTTCCCTCTTAGGAAAAGCTGACCGATGTGACAGGTGCGCTAGCTACCCTGAGCAAAGGCTACTGGCCAGGCCCGGGTGCAGGCTCCACGGCAGTGAACCGGCATCTCTGCTGTTATGACCCTGTCTCCACTGCTCCATTAACTGAGTATTTATCCCCTGGCCTCTCGAACCAGATCAAATACTTGGGCTCATCAACAAACAAAGCAAAACCTCTGCTGTCGGCGATCTTGGATTCCAGCCAGGGTAGAAGACACAACCCCAACAGAGAGGTGAAGCAGCCCAGGGAACGTGTGCTGTGGCACTCTCGACAGGAAACAGATCAGATGGGAGTTAGGGGTAGGCTGGGGCGCCCAGGCGGGTGTGGTCTGCAGGTCTGGAGTTGGTGGACCTCGGAGGAAAGGTGACATCTGAAGCAAAGCCAGGAGAAAGTGGGCTGCATGGCTGGGTTGGGTGCAAAGGTCCTGAGGCCAGATGGTCCCAGGCAGACCAAGAGGGGCAGCAGGGAGGGCCATGTGTGGCCAGACAGAAGCGAGCTGTGGGGAGGGACAGGGAAGGAGGACCCAAGTCACCTCGGGCTTGCAAGCCGCTGCAAGGGCTTAAGATTTCTTTCCTTTGAGGGCAGTGGGGAGCATGGGGGTACAGAATGGTAGAGAACATGACAGAATTCAAGATCTCAAAGGACCCCTTTGGGGGTTTTCTCAAGGTGTGGCCAGGATAGAAGTGGAGACATAAGTCATGAGACTCATGCAGGAACTCTAGCAGGAGGCCAGGGCGGTGTGAGGAGGAGCCGGGGCGTGGTGGGGGCTGACAAGGACAGTGGGGGACTGATCTCATCCCAGGGAGGATGCGCTCTTAGTGCATTCTCTTCTTGCTAGGGCCTCCCAGGCTGGACACCCTCAGTGTGGTTTTGGGGTTCACCTCCACTTCTCCCCACAGGCCCCCATGACATTTCTGTATGGAGTGGCTCCCAGAATCGTCCCCACTCAGCGACTTCCACCAGACACACAGTGGGAATATCCAAGGTGTCTCTTAGAGACCTGGAACATACATAATTTCAGGAGCGAAATAAAAGACAGAGGCTAGAGACCAGGGGACCAATCCTTTGCAAAGGGGAATGAGAAGCAGGAGTGGAGGGCAGAGAGGAAAGGGCGGAGAAGCAGGGGACAGGAGAGGGTTAGAGCCATGCACTGGCCTCCCTGGGAGGTCGCCACTGTCCGGTGAGACACCAAAAGGCAACGGCCCCAGGCACCCTTTTCTCTGAGAAGTTCCTCCTTCCCAGCAGCCTCTTTCTCCCTGTCTCTGGATTTTCCTTCCATCACCATTCCTGGTGTTTTTGGAAGCCTTTGTGTCTGGTTAGTTTGTGGATGCTAGACTTCATGGTTATGGACCTGCACGTATGAGTGTACACACACACACACACACACACACACACACACACACACACACACTTTGAAATCCTTGTGCCATCCTGCAACTTCTACTCATACAAGCCCTGATAATTAGCTGGTTAGAGAAGGCTCAGGCACCGTCACATACCCTCTCCACCAGCCTTCTTCTAGGTCACCACAATGCAGAGGTCTAGCGCTGGTAGATTTCGTTCTGGTTCCTATGCAAGCCCACACACATCCGCAGACAGCATCTGAGCTGGTCACCGTGGTAACAGGTGATACCATGGTGATGAGTGACCTGCTTCTGCCTTGCAGCCCCACCTGGGCTCCTTCCCCACCTGTTCTTCCTCACACCTTTGAATTTTCTTGGGTCCTCAGGAGAGCTCAGGCACCTCACAGCTCCCCCTGTGATGACTGCATTGACATTTGGGGCTGAGGGTTCACAGTTTGTGTTTTCATTACCTGCTGACTCAGGAAGGCAAACATGTGATTCAAGTCTGTGGCTGGTGAAGGAAAAATCACCCATCTTTGACATTTATTTTGTTTGCTTCTTTTTTAAAGGTGTGAGACTCCTGTGGAGCACAGCTCCAAAGCTGCAAAAAGCTACCAGGAGGGAAAGGAACTCTCTCTCCTGAGGGACCGCCCTCTTTCCGCCTCTGCTCCCCCTGCTTTCCAGACAGGGTCGCAGGAGCCAGTGCTGTACACAACAGCCTGTGTAGACTGTGCACATGGAAGCCGTGCAGACACAGCTGCTCCTGGGTCACCCGAGGCGAGAGTAGCACTACTGTTGGGCATTCATCTGATGTCAAAGAAATGCATAGTTCATAAAATAAGGCTTAAAAATCCCCGAGAGTATGGAAAGCCAAAGCCAGCTCTGGGAGCAGAAGAACACCATCACTCTGATGCTCATTTTATTCAGAACAATGTTTTTCAAACATTTTATGTAGTGGTAATTTATAAAACAGGACCATCGGCTGAATAAGAAAGGCATAACAAACCAGGCTTGGTAGTGCAGGCCTGTAATCTCAGCACATTGGGAGGCTGAGGCAGAAGGATGGTAAGTTTGAGCCCAGGTCAGGGAGCTTAGACAGAGAAGCCCTGTCTCAAAATACAAATAAAAAAGGGCGAAGGAGGTGGTTCACTGGGAAAGCCCTAGGTTTAATCTCCAATACTGAAAAGGGGAGACGAAAAGGACGGACCGCCTTAAACAACTACCTTAAACACCTTGTAACACTGTATCCAAGAGACTAAGGGTGGATTAAAACAGCTGTCATTGACCAAGGGTTTTTGCCAGGCCAGTCCCACTCACCAGCCTTCAGGGTGACGCAGGTGACCTCTGCCTGGGAGTCGCTCATCCCTGCCTCATGCTGGACAAAGGGGTGACCTGGTTCTGGGAGCTCAGGGCTATTGATTCTGGTTTCCTTAGCTGTCTAGGAAGTGTTAGTGTTTCTCTCCTGATGAGAACTTTAGCCCGCAGCTGGTATTTGGGAGGTCACACGGTGCAAGGCACTTTCTGTTAAAACAAGACTCAGTGTGCTTCAGACCCATGGTGGAGAAAATCCTGTGGGCTCCAACCCAGGGGCGTTTGGGACTTCACCCACCCTTTCTCCCAAAGGTTCCCTTTCCCACTGCCTTCCCAGCTATTTCGGCATCCACACACATGAAAACTAGCCCTGGATGTTTGCAAAGTGACTTTTAATTTCCAGCTCTCTACTGAGCATATCACTGACCTTGAGAAATATGCCCGTTAGGGTAAGACAGTGGAGGCACATGAGACCCTGAGGGTACTGCCGTCTAGCATGGCAAAGGGGTCTGATCCCAACAGGGTAGCTCCAATCCGCTGGCAGCTGGCAGTGTTTGTGCTGAGAACAGGTTTCAGAGGCGATGGTTCCCTGCCCCTTAGTCCTTTAGTGTGTTTTCTACATCTATCAGAGGATATGCTTTTAGAACTTATGAGGTTCACCTCTCAAAAGATTGATTGATTGATCGATTGATAGGCACTGGAGATTGAACCCATGGCCATCTCACTGAGTTACATCACCAACCTTTGTTAATTTTGAGAAAAGGTCTTGCTAAGTCATCAAGTGCTCCGCTCTCCTCCCCACTTGTGCTGGCTGCTGGTGCCTCTGGGTGTGTTCCTCGAGCACTTCTGTACTATTTGGCAGGACACGGTACTGCAAACTTATTCTGTATTTTCTCTGCTGAGCCCAGCACCCAACTGATTGTCTGGCTGGTCTGTTCATTACTGAGTGAGGTATATCAGAAAGCCCCACTCGGGCAGTGGACATGTTTATTTCTTTCTGTGGTTCTGCCAACTTCTGTTGTACCTGGTGGTCACTTTGCACCCATCCACCTTAAAAGTTATTAGTGGATTAACTTCTGTCATCTTCATGTGTGTTCTCTGTCCCAGCTCTTCTATGCCGCTCTGTCTCTTCCTTTCTTTGGATTTATTACTGAGTAGCTTTCATATTTCATTTCCTTCCCTTCTGCTAGTCTGTTAATTATGCATCCTACTTCCCTTCTGTTTGTGCCTACTCCAGAAATTAACTTTAATGTGAAAATCTGCTATTTAAAAATCTCATACACTCAAGGGCACCAAACCACTTCAGATCCAATTACTTCTCCCTCAAATGATATTTTATGCTTATTACATTTGTCTGTTTTTCAAAAGAATTAACTCTCCAGGAAACTACTGTTGCTCTTATTTGTGTTTACATTTATCTGTAGACCTAGCTTTGTCTTTGCTTACGATGTTTTTAAAATTTCAAACTGTCATTCCGTGATCACTTCCTTCTGCCTGAAGTACGTTCCTTATGCCTCCCTTTCGTGAAGGTCAGTTGGTGGCAAACTTTCTCAGTTTTCGATTATCTGAAAATGACCCTATTTTGTCCTCCTTCTTGGAAGCTATCATTTTTTATCTCACAGGATATACGATTTTATTTGACTATTATTTTCTCCCGGTTTATTGAAGCTATCATTCTCCTTCCTCGCTTTATTGTTTTTGAGGAATCTGCTGTCACTCCAATTTGTCATCCTTTTGAAGTCGTCTGCTTTTATGTCTTTGTCTTTGTCTGGCTGAAGCTGCGCCATAACTTGTTAGGTTGTACATGTATCTTTATTTATACCAGCTTGGTGTCTGTTCAGGTATTATATTCTTAAATATTGCAAATACTGCATCTTTCCCCCATGAAATTTGAGTGGATCTGTGTTCCATCTTCTTGGGACCTCTCTGTGCCTCTTAACTTATCTTTTCTAATTCCTCACGTTTCTTACAGGAAGATTTCTTCACCTCTACCTTTTAGCATGCTAATTTTCTCTTTAGCTATGTCTAATTGTTTTTAATTTGAATTATTATAGGCTTATTGATAGATGCTAAGTTTTATCTTCTAAATCTCCTTGTTCATAACTCTAGCTTTTTGGAATCTCACTCATATTTTTAATTTTATTACCTTAAATGACTTTATTCTCCGTGTCAGATCATTTAAGAGCTACTGTCGTTGTTGGTCTCATTCAGCTTTCTGAAGACTCTGGTCTTTCTTGGCGTGTGGCTCTGTCGCCTTTTCTGTCATATGTTTCTGTCTCTGGAAATGAGGTCATTGTGTTTTGAGACTTCCCCCTTCTTGATGAATTCCTTGAGACCTGGCTGAGGGCGACTTATCAGGACAGACTCACAGAGCTTCCTGGACATACGGTAATTGCCAATCTCAAGCTGCTTCTACCTTCATTCTCAGCTGATACAAATGATATAAGTGCTATATAAATACAGACTCTGAACTACGATGTGGATAGATTTTTGGCCAGAAATTCCTAGTGCTTTGTTTCTGCACTGCTGGGTATTGAACCTGGGGCCTTTACACTGAGCTATATCCCCAGCACTTTTATCTTTCATTTTGAGGCAGGATCTCATTAAGTCACTAAGTTACCCAGATTAGACTCAGATTTGTGCTCCTCCTGCCTCAGCCCCCCAGAATGTTGTTAGTAGGCCCCTGTGCGCAGTTGTTTTAGTTAGTTTCTCGTTGCTGAGACAAACTACCTGATACCCACAGGTTAAAGGAGATGTTTATTTTTGCTCAGAGACTGCAGAGATTTTAGTCCATAGCTGGCTGGCTCGGAGGCAGAGTGGCATGGCAGAGGAGAAACAGTCCACGGTACAGCAAGTGGGTGGCAGGGCAACTAAGAGAGGAGAAGGGATCCATAAAGGGATCCATAAAGGGATCCTTCCAGGCTACACCCACGGCGACTCACCTCTTCCTACAAGGCCTCACCTCCCAGCATCAGACCTAGCTAGCAACCCATTGGTGGACAAATCCAGTATCACACACCCATGATCTCTTCATCTCCCCAAAACCTCATGCATGAGTGCCCATGAGTACATGAGAGCTTGAGGAGACCTCTAGATATAAGCTATAATGCTCAGTGTATTTTCTGTTCTTCATCCAGCACCACCCAGGGAGATAATTTCGAATCTGCTTCGGAGGGAACACTTCATTGCTGGCTTGCCCATACCCTTGTAGGGTTCTAGCTGTGTGGCTAGTCCCATTCAGCTCATTATGTTAGATGTCCTGGCTTTGTCTCCTGTCTCTTGCATCCTCGGAGGCGATGGGCACTTTACTCATCTCACCAGGGCTCCCAGTTCCCTCAGAGTAGGTGCTGGCTTCCGTGCTCCAATGACCACCGCGAATTCGCACTTCCCCTTCTATTCTTCACGTCTGACTTTGTTGTGCTCCTTTGCCAGAGTGGCTCTAACAAGCTATATCAATGATGACAATTTATTCTCTGACAGTTGGGGAAGTAGGGCTCTCTCCGAAGCCTCCAGGAGGACCCTTCCCGCCTCTTTCCAGGTTCCCATGGCCCCTCCCTCATACCCTGGTCCATGGCTTGCGCCCCATCACGTCCTCTCTGCCCCTCTAGCATGGCCTCTTCCTGCAGGGTGTGTCCCCCGCCCCGCCCATCACCTCTCTTCTTACCAGGATATCAGGCAGTGGGCTAGGACCCACTTTGTCCATATGATCTCATTTCAACTCAATTGCTGTCCTGAAGACCTCATTTCCAAGGAAGGCCACTTTCACACCGGACAGACGTGTGTTCCTGAAGGATGGAATCACCCTTCTGTATACGCATAATGTCTTTATCGGTCTGTCAGGCTTTTTAAGATTTTTAAATATTTTATTCAGGACTTGCTTGTTTGCTCCAGCAGGAATGTGGAGTTCCGGGATCTATTCAGGTGTGAAAGCCCTCACATTAACTTTCCTCAGATGGAAGACGGCGTGACCTCAGAGGGCACGCATCCTCTTTGTCCCTAATTGAGCAGCTGAGCTGCCTGCTCCCGTTACAGAGAGTCAGGTAGTAAACTAGCTCTGTGACCTCAGATCCTCTAACGGAAGCCGACTCTTCAGGAAATCATTTTGGCTCCCATGGAGGTGACAGTTTCCTAACCCCTGAGTCCATGAGGTGGCCCCAGCCTGACCCTTCTCTAGATACTACATTTTCTGCCATGACACACCCTCTCTGGGCAGCCCTACTCACCAGTCTTGCTGGTGACACTCACACCCGAGTTCTCTCTGGGCATGGAGTACACAGCACAGAAATAATAAGAGGGAGTGGGGAAGGGGTGAGGACATCCAGCAGCAGGAGAGAGAAGAGAGAGCAGGCAGAACGGCACAGAAACAGCAACATCAGCCCAGCGATGGAGGTCACAACTGCTGAGGGGTAAACGTGCCCAGACCTTGCCCCAGGAAACAGGGTCAGAGCAAGAAGAGAACACCAGTTCATGAAAGAGCATGAGAAGTTTCTGGAAAATAAGTGGAAAGGCAGTTCCTTTCACTCAGTTTTTGCTCTGCAGCTCCTCGAGGGTGCTCAGACGACCTCAGCAAGCGTCCACGTTCCCTCTGGTTCTTGGCCTCTGAGCTTGTGTCCTTTCCAGGTCTGCTGTCACAAACCATGACAGTGACGATAATTTATTTCCCAACAGCTGGAGAAGTAGGGCTCTCTCCAAGGCTCCAGGAAGGACCCTTCCCTGGGATGCTGCTCCCTGGAGCGCAGAGCCATGCTCAGCAGAAGGAGCCACCGCAGCTGCTCTCTGGGCTGGGCCTGGTGCAGGGCAGAGTCCGGCCTCCAAACTGGGTCCTACAGACACCGCCTGCCCACATGAGCACAGAACCCCCAAAACCCCCAGTATCAAATTACAGATGAGACAGTCCTAATAATAACGAGCTATTCGTTATTTTCTAAATTTAAAACATGGCATTTCTGTCAGCGTATGGTGTGTACTTAGGAAATTTTTAAAAGAAAATAGAAATGAAACAAGAGCTACAGAAAATGGGAAAACGTTTTGCCAACATGAAAGACTCTGGCAAAAGTGTTTCGAGGATTATTTTGACCCAGGGTTTGGACTATATGAAATCATTTCTCACCTCAGTGTGACTGATTCAGTTCAGTTAGGGGTGACGAGAACCTGTGCGTTGCATGAAGATTTCAGAGTTAGAAAGCCATGCTAAATCCAGCGTGACACAGATTTCTAGTTTAGAATACAAAGAGGAATAGAAATTTGTTCTGCCCAAAGTCGCGTGAGACAGCAGAGAGCCTGTTTTATCACAACGCTTGAATCAACCAGATGCTTCCACCTAACTTGCTCTTCTCAAGGGCCAGAGATAATATTAAGTGCATCGGAGGAGACTGTTGAACCTGGCATCATATAAGGTATGATTCAAAGAAATATATGTACAATGAGTGTTTAAATTTCTAAAAATGTTGCAGTAAAAGACAGAGAGGCATTAACCCTCTTCAAAATACTCCCACTCACTTCAAAATGCATTTACCCCTTTGTCCTGGCCGCTCTCTGCAGCACGTCTGGAAGCCCTCCTTGGTGAGTGTCTCCTTTGTGCTGTTGTGGCTGCCGGAAGATTCAGAGTCAATGCAAAACATTGACCATTCATGGTCATTTTGACTTTGGGGAGGAGCCAAAAGTTGCACATTACCAGGTCCCAACAGTGCAATGAGGACTCACTTAAAACGTTTATAGAAGCCTACCTTTTCACTGTGTGGTGCACAGTCCCGGCATTCACCATATTTTTTTTTTATCACACCTCACAAAGACCCTCACAGATGCTGAGATAAATGTGTTTTAAATGAGAGAGAATACTGGAGAGGGCACTTTCTGAAATCCATCATATTTTGGGGTTACCCCTGGTATGTCCCTATGTATGTGGCTTCTAGAGGGGGATGTGGAGATCTAGCCAGCGATCTGGGAAATAAAATCATTCCAAATTTCATGGTCTTTGCCCACAGAAAACAACTGATTGGATGATCAAGGTGGTCCTGTGAACCACACTGATCAGAGCCTACCGAGACTGCCCCAGTCCAAAGGGTCTTATTGGTCACTTTGGGCTTCCTTGCTGGAGTCCTGTGTGAATGACTTGGGAAGGCAGTGACTGGGGGAGTTGGAGACAAGAGCTTCCAACTTGAGGAGGTCTTTTCTGCATTCCTACAAAAATGAATGGGCTCTCTGGTGCTCCTCTTGGGACATGGTCACCATCTCCCCACTGTTCTAGCTTATTTCACAGCTCTGGAGCCAGGGAGAAGCTCACTGTGCTCAGAGCCAGTTTACATTTCTTCTACTCGTGGCTTGGGCAGGACGCTGGGGCTCAGAGTCACTGATCTTTGGGGGTGGAGGCAGCACTCTAATGTGTCTACTCTCCCTTCTCAGAGCTGTAGGTCAAGCCATCACCTGAAGAAATCCACCTGGTGACCACTCAACAATGGATAGTCAACAACCTTGTTACCAAACTCGAGTGTAAGAAGGACAAGAAGGTGATCTCTCACCTCCGCAGCCTCACTGGCAACATGGTCATCATGCCTGAGTTGGAGTGCGCCATACATGGGAACTGATTCTCTATATGCCCCACATCATCTCTTGTCCACCGACCCCTGGTGACTGTTCCTTCAAATGGCATGCATGGTGAGTCACAGAGATCATGCTGGTGGAGGGTCTGTCATATTGGTTATCACAAGTCCATCTTCAGGTGTCATTTAGGTGAAGCCTTTTGCCACCATTCAGTCTGGGACAGATCTGAGGACGCTTAGTGGAGAACGTTCCTTGGAATCCAAGTCTATAGGAATCACTACTGGGGCATCTGCCAGAGCACCAAGCAGGGCAGATTTTCACTGCCTCTTGGAAAATGACTCACATCTATGAACGTGAGAGAGCAGTGACCAAGCACACCCTGCCTGGGGTCCATGATATTCCCCAAATCAATAGAAACCATCTCAGTGAGGCCATTGGCAAAGGGAACACTCCTGTGATTGGTCAAGAGGGGAAGATAGTGAGCTCATGTTGCAGGAAGCCAGGAGACACAAGGCTGGAGACAGAGGCAGAGACGAGCTATCTCCCAACAATTCATTTCAGTCCCATTCTTTCAGGAAGGAGGCCCCTGCTTAAGATGGGAAACTTCAGGGTCAGTGCAATGAAGTCATCAACTGGCCGACGAGCGTCAGTCTGGCAAGAACACGGATTTCCAAAAACGGAGACACTTTTGCCAACTCACTAAGTTCGACCCAGGCCAGGGCTGTTCTGGGAGGACACCCTTGGGCTTCTGAGGGCCGAGTTCCATGGCTGCTAGACTTCTCACCAAGTCCAGCCCCACCCATCCCACCCAACAGTCAGACAGCCTCCTTCATTGGCACATCCCTGAGAGACACAGGATTTTAGCTGCAGTCTGACTTCTCAAACACTGACGCTTGACTATGGGTACAGGAAAAGGAGCACTGTCTCAGTTTTTGTTCATTTACACTGTTTCATTGTTTTTATTGTTGTTCTTGTTTGAGTTTTTTTTTTCTGCACTAACAGCTGTTAACATCTTTGAATCTTCCTTCACTGTCACCCTTGAAAAGCTCCAGCTTTCTAGAGAGACTCCTACCCCCTTTTGTGGTTTACTCCTTTGTTTTGGTGGAACACATCCTGAAGAGGTTTTCTAATCAAGAGCTCTGGAGATTTAGACAAATTTCTCTGGAGAACTTCATGCCTGAGAAGTGTCTTTATTCTATCCTCAACATTGATTTCTGTGATACAGAATTCTAGAATAAAAATAAGTTTCCCTTAGAAGCTCAAAGGCAATGCTCCACTTTTTGTTCTAGCCCTCAGGCTGCTTTTCAAAGCTGAGCACTGCTCCACTTCCTGACTGCCTGCTCGTAGCTGTGAGTCCTCTCTGCAAGCTTCCAGAATCTTCTCCTCTGTCCTGGGTGCCAAACTCCACAAGAGAGGTCACACGGAGGCTCTGTTTTATTCATGGTTCTGAACCATTGCTGTGCCCTCCAGTCTGGAATCTCAGACTTTGGAGATTTTTTTACTCCTCCATTTTTATTTTCTTTGAAGCAATCTCCTCTCTATTTTCTGTGCTTTTCTCTACCTGTAGAAACCTGTTAGACTGAGCCTCTGATTTTATTTATTGTCTGCCATTTTCCTCATCTTAGTTACTCTTTACTTTTGAAGTGATTGCTTCATTTTTATATGAGTTCCTCTGCTGTTACTTTTAAACTTCCACTACACTTTTAATGTTTCAAAGAGTTCTTTATTTTCTGAAATTTTCTGGCTTTATTTAGTGTCCCATTCCAGTTTTATGCATACAATATTTTTTGTTTCTGAATATTAAGAGTACATGTGTGTGTTCCCTTATATTTTATATGTGACCTATAGGAGACAGTGGAAAATACTGTAAATGTTTAAATTTTGAAGAATTTATTTTTATATAGAGCACACGGTAAAGGATGCAGTGTTATCAACCCCCCTCAGAATATTCTTTGGTTCGTACACACTTATCTTACTGTCCATGTCACTTTCTGAAGCAGCTCTGAAGTTCTATTTCATGAATGTCTTCAGGGGGTGTGAGTTCAAAAGTGTGTCTTCTACTTTAAAAACTCAGCATCTTTTCCTTGAGTCTTTGTGGCTTACTCCTGTGTTTTGTTGAAACACATCCTGAAGAAATTCCTTGCATGCTTCTCTCAAGTCTGTGCTGCTCCCCTGTGGGTGAGTTTTAATCTTCTTCTTGGGTTCAAGGCTGCCCCTGGCTCTGTGTCATAAAGGCGTCACTAAGCGGTCCACCGGGAGGCTCAGAGGAGGCTTTTGGGAAAGGCTCGGCCACTCTGCAAAGGGTTCCAATGTCCCTGCAAGTCCTTCCCTGGGCCTAGGTATCAACAGAGGGACCCTCAGCTCTCAGGCAGGTGCTGTAGGCTGGGCCTGGGTGGAGACCCAGCAGGTAAGGTGGGTGCGGCCCCCTGGAGCTTCTCCCTCCAGCCTTGGGGACCGCTTCGCACTGTTGTCCTCAGCTGGGTCCGAAGTCAGTTTGGAAGCCTTGGTTTAAGGTCTGCAGGGCAAGGGAAGGGAGTTACCTGGTTAGGGGAGGGTTATGGGAGGAGCAGGCTGAAGCTTCCTTCCTGGGGACTCTGGGCCTCTCCTCTTTGCCCGACAGTCAACAGAGGCCTTTAGAAAGAGAAACAGGAGAAACAGAGGGAAAACACCAATGCTCCAGGCCTCCTGGCCCTCAAAATGCAGACTGTCTCTGTTCTGCTTTCTACGGGTATGGATTCACGTAGTGAGTTGTTCCTCCATTAATTCATCCCACACATACTTAGAAAGAGCTAGCTATTTATTATTTATGGCGATGCTGGAGATTGAATCTAGAATATTTGCACTGAGCTACATCTCTAGCCTCTTCTTCTTGTTTATTTTTAGACAGAGTCTAAGCTGCCAAGTTACCCTGTCGGGGCACAATTGTAAAGTAAGAACATATTTATAAAATAGAAAATTTATAGGTATTTTATGGTACAAATTAGAGGTCTCTGACCAAGCTTCTTTTCCTGAATTCAGTTGACTAGACAGTGTGTAAAGCCCAACTGTATCTCTCTGAGAAACAATCAGAGTAATTATCTATATCTTATGGCACCCTGCGCTGGTCAAGGACACCTTTAACTATACTCACCAGGTGAGGACCTTTCCTCTTGTTCCCAGAATGTTTCCATATTATGATAAACAATTGCTTTGTTTCAACAAATCTGTCCAAGTCAGCTCACTTGTCAATATGTTATTCAGTGGGTGTACCAATTGTGTAATGATATGTAACTTTGTCACTAAGCTCTCGGTAAACTCTGCGCTGTTGCCTTTGGGAATGATCCAGCAATCCTGCCTTCTTATTTTCTCAGTGCAAAGAGTCTTCTTTCCAGTTTGACTTGGGAATTTTCCTGCAGCAACCCAGGCAGGGACCAAACTTGTGATTCTCCTGCTTCAGCCTCCTGGAGTCCAAGGATTGTCGGTGAGCACTGCTATGCCCAGCAGAAAGTACTTCTTTATTGTAAACCCAAATATCAAGTTCACTCATTCAAGTATTGTAATCTTCCTTCGAGTTTTTCTCATAATCCAAAAAGTTATATGTGTAATTCCATTGAGACGTTATTGGAATCCTAGCAGGTTAATTCCAATCTACCATCACTAATCCAACCCACAGCGAGAGTAAAGACACCAAGATGTGTTCCAAGTTAAGGGCAGCCAAGGGGTCCTCAGTCCAATCCCTGTGAGGACATGCAGACAAAGGTCTGGATCCTAGGCCTCTCCTGGTATTTATTATCTTGTGAAGAAAGGGGGTTGCTCAAAGATGAGTGTAGTGAGGATGTCAGGGATTATTGAGTAACTTGAGCCAGCTGGCCAGGTGCAAGAATGACATCTCTGTAATTTGCAGAGATAAAGATATGCAAAAGGAACAATTTATATAACCCAATTAAGCAGTGGAATTGTCTTGGGGGGCTATCGCTTTGGCATCTGATATGTAAACTCTTGTGCCCTGGGGAGTCATAGCCTCTTATCTTGAGGCTCAGACCCAGTTGACATTTCCAGAGCTGTTTGCTCTAACATCTCACCAGCTCAATCCTGTTGTGGAGAGCACCATGCAAGGAAACAGGACTGTCTGATCACTATAGATTTTGCATATTAGCACCTCAGCTAGCCTTATTTGCAAGCTCAGAGCCAATTGAAGAGAGAAGGAAATATCCTAGCCAGCCTTTTACATATCAGTATAAGGAAATGAGTTTCCAAGTAATCAAAGTCACAGCAATTGTTTTGGATTCAAAGGGAGTCACTGGAGTTGCCTTTCACATCTGTGATGGCTATAGACTTTGCACATTAGCACCTGGGCCAGCCTTATTTGCAATGCTCAGAGCCAATTGAAGAGAAGGAAATACTCTTTTACATATCAGTATAAGGAAATGAGTCTCCAAGTATTCAGAGTCACAGCAATTGTTTTGGATTCAAAGGGAGTCACTGGAGTTGTCTCCCACACTTCTTCACATGAGCCACTGTTCGTGCTCTGATGAGGTGATATTGTTAAAAACAGATGAAAATCCTGCCTTCTGGAGCACGCATTGTCTTGATTTGCTGTGAGGGGGACAATAAAAATAGACATGTGTGTCTGTAACAGGACCTGCCTGGGTCATGCAGAGTGGGCAGCTGTCCTATCCCCAGCGTGGGGGAGCAATATGAGGTGGCATCTCAGCCCAGCATGAGGGAGTACAAGGAAGGGGATGGAAGGAGCATTGTGCAGGCTGAGTGACCACAGCCCCCTCCTGCTTCCCAGGATCCTTCAGAATTTCCTTCCTGGGAGGGGATGATGTTGGATGGAGCCAGGATATAGCACAGCTTAGCTCTGACAAGGGCAATGGCCACCAGAGGAGAGCATGGGCCACGCCAGGCCCTCGAGTGGGAGGAGGTGGTGCTGTCCCTCTGCAGCAGTGGACAGAGTAGACTGTTAACAGGACAAGTCTGGTTATGCATGGACAGCAAAGCCAGTGGAGTTTGCTAGTGAACTAGATGCTGAACGAGGGAGAGAAGGGGGTCCTGCTGGCTGGGGGCATGGGAAGGAAGTGGTGGCCTTTTCCTGTGGAGGAAGCTTGGGAAGGCCCCTTCTCTCCGTGCAGCATGAGCAGGACTTGAAATGCAAGCACCCTGCAGATGGAGCTTCAGAGGGGAGGGAGCCTGCGGCTCCAGGGAGACAGAGAGGACTGTCAGAACGGATATATTTAGAGACGTGGGAGTGTGGTCCACACTGTTTTATAATCTGCTTTTTAAAAGTTTAATAATGCTTTGTGAGCATTTCTTCTTTATTACTGGGCCTTTGGATTCAGCTGGGAGTGCTGCATGGCCCCTGGGGGAATTCTGTAAGTTTATGTGGCTGATATTCGTCCTTCCCACCTCTACCCAGGCACTGTGCAGCGGTGCCCTCTTTTCAGGTTTGGAACTTGGATGACACTCAAACAGGTCAGAAAAGCCCAAGTGTGAGCTGATGCCAGGGCTCTAGAGCCTGGCAGTAGACAGTGTGAGTGCTCACAGCAGAGAGACTGGTGAGACTCCAAGATACATACTGAGGATGCTATAGCCAGCTGACCTCTGAACAGCATCACAGGGCACCTAGGCAAGAAAGAAAGACTGTGTGCCTATGCACATGTATGTGTGTGAATGTCTATGTGCATGTGGGTGTTTGCATGTGCATGCGCACATGTGTGTGTACACACACATGTTGAACATATGTGTGTAGTATGTGCACACATGTGTGCTTGATGTGTGCACCCATATGCACGTGTGTGCCAGTGCTGGAGAGGAGCTGACCTCATTACCTCGGACTCTCCTCCACTCTTGGGGACCCCACTTCCTGGTGGCTTTGTTCAGCTGCTGTTGCCCTTCCTGGTCTCCCCTTCTACTCTTTTTTTTTGGGGGGGGGTCTTTTTCATTTTTATCAGTACCAGGGATCAAACTCACGACTGCCTGCTTGCAAGGCAGGCGCTTATGCCACTGAGCTAGATCTCCAGCCCCTCCCCTTCTACTCTTGTTGACCTCCATCCCTGTCGTTTGGCCCCAGGTAGCCACTGTGGGCTGAAGAGAGATGTTGGACTTCTATCTGTGGAGGAGAATGAAAGGAAATACATCAGTATTCTCAGTCCTGGAGAAATAGGATGGCCTGGGGTGTCTGTCCCCAGGACAAGATGGAGGTCCCTCTATCACATATCAGCCCAGCAAATGACTTATTGGGGGATGGGTCCTTGGGAGGTCATCAGCGGCTCTGAGAATGGCCACCGACCCAGGAGGGTGGTTGCCTAGGCTTGTATAGCTGAGCTACTGCGAGGCACCAGAGATGGGAGTGAGCCAGGTTGCTGAGTTGGTCAAGGGGATGTGGCAGGTGCAGAGAGGGCCACCAGGGCTCCCCTGTCATTGGACAATTGCCCAGTGGGTGTGGCCCTCCCTCCTCCCTGTGTCGCGATGTGGGAACTGCAGTGGGAAAAATCAGGATATTCCTTCCCTCTGGTTGGACAGAATGAAGTCTTCCTGCGGAGGGGCAGAGCTGAGATAACAAGGAAAACCAGCGGTTCTGGTGTAGGAAGGAATCAAAGGGAAAAGGTGTTGTGGATCTGAAAGATGACAGTGAAATGCAGAAGGAGCCCATCTGAAAAATGGGCTTTAGAACTGAGGGAAGCAGGTGAGTCACATGGTTCCTCATGTGAGAGCACCGCAAATGTAAAGAAAGAGCAAAAGCAGAGGGAAAAGGCAGTGATCCAGCATCAGCCGATGGGAAGGGGCTGGAGAGACGGAGGGAGGTGCTGGTGGGAAGGGGAAGGGATGTGGAAGGAATTAAGATGTGTCACGGATGTGCCCTAGCTCCCCGAGATGAATGCAATCACTGTGTACCGCCAACATGCACTGCTGAAAAGAGAAGAATGTTTTCTGTAGGCGATATGCTTATGTGGTTCAAATAGCCAGAGATACAAGGACTTTCACCCTGGAAATCTTGCTCTCTGTCCCTCTCCTGCCTGAAGGACAGCAGACTTTACATGGCAGGTGTGTTAGTTTTATAGGCTGCGTGACAAATTATCATGAACTCAGTGGCTTGCCCAGAATCAACTTACACTATCACAGGGGGTCAGGAGCTGGCGGGGCACAGGGTCTGCAGGGCTGCAAGCCACCAGGCAGCTGGGCTGCATTCCTGTCAGAGGCTCCTGGATGAAGAGCTCTTCCCAGCCCTCTGGAGAAGCTGCCATTCGCCTCATTACTGCTATAGAACTGAGGCAGTTTGCTTCTTTGAAGTGAGCAGAAGAGAGTTTCCAACCTAAAGGAAGACCTCATTTAAGGGCTTTCTCCTGAACAAGTCAGCTCCTTCCAGGACAAACTCCCTTCTGATGAACTCAGAGCCATGTGATTCTGCACGTTAATCACATCTGCGGGATCCCTTTCTCTCTAGGTGTTCTACGTGCTGGGAAGGTTTCTCTCTAGGCTGTGTGCATGCTTCAGGGGAGGGGTTAATATACAGCAAGGCGTCCCCCTGGGGCATCCTCTAAGCGGCATTTACTGCCCCAGGAATTGGCAAGATGTGGCTTGTGCCCCCTCCCCCACTTCAGCTTGCTACTTGTGTTTGTAAATAAAGTTTTATTGGAACGTGGGCCCCTTGTTGCTTTAGATTTATCGCACAATAGCTTTCCTGCCAGAAGTAGCAGTGGTGTGGTTGTGACAGAGAGCGTGCATGTGCTCTGTGGGTCTAAAATAGTGACTGCTGAAGCCTGCTTTCCCCTCTACGCTGCAGAAAGGCGGTCCCTGCATCAGCATATCAGTGCCCAGGGCTCTTCAGCTGCCCATTGCATGACTGGACACAGTTGGCTCCCTGATCTGGACATGCTGGACACAGTGGCTTACAGTCTTTCAAAAGGAATGTTGTAAAGAATAAGAAACTTAAAAGTTCTGACCTTGTGAAGTCAAATACATTTTTCTGTATTTTAAATTATGTCTTCTGTAAAGCTTTGGGGGACTGAAAATAATCTTTTAAAACTAAAAATGTACTAGAAAATTGCATAAAGTTCAAAAGGAATCAAAATTCAAGGCATTTCTGGGAAGGCAGTGAGGGAACCCAGAGGCTGGTATCTTTTCCCCACTGTCTCATGAGTTAATGGTCAGCAAATTTCCTGAGCTCAGTGGAAGCTGGGGTGTTGCATATATGGAAAGCCTCGGAGTGTGAGAGTTGGATGTTTTGGTCCTCTGAGGCTGAGAGGCTGGAGGCAGAGGTGAGCTTGGAATTGACAGCACCCTCAGGCTTCTGAATGGCACCTTGAAGTGGCCCCACAGTTGGACTTGGCTCCCAGGAGAAAGAGAATTGCAAAAAGCAAGGGAGAAAAATGGGACTCTAGGTCCTTCTGGCGGGCAGGGCAGGGAGGACAAGCAGTTACCGCTCTAAGAAACTGCCCCATTACCATGGAAGCCAGAGCCAACTGACAAAGACCACGTAAGGCTTCAGTTATTAGAGGGACTGGACCTGAGAAGTTATTTTTGAATTTAACAAATTGAAGTGCATGTCTCCAAAGAGATAGCATCCCATATTCAGACCCAAATTACTGACCTTCAAGAGTAAGTAGGAGATAAATCTCAAGAAACATGTTTAGAAATGAAAGCCATATGAGGAAATACAACAAAAAATTTGGATGCTAGAACCAGTAAGAGCCCATAGAAAAATGGCAGGGTGACAGTATAGAGGAGGTTGGAGACAATGTCCCCACTATAGAGGACCTCGTCTGTGGAAGGCAGGCAGCCAGCTTCCACTGACTTTCTGGGCCTCTGGGGCAAGCCTCTGCCTGTCAGGTGTCAGGAGTGTGCTGGTGTGCCCTCAAAGGGAGCAGAGCATTTACACCACCGAAAGAATCGCATGAACTGCTCTCCGATCCTCCGCTCCAGTCACCCAGAGGCAGAAGGCGGCAGCACGAGAGTGATGGTTTATAAAGGAAAAAGACCTCAGCGGTTCCTGCCAGGCCCGCAGGGCGCTTTGCCTGTGGACTTGAGATTTTGCTAGCACTGCGCTCAGCTGGAGTTTGAGGGCCCCTCTTGCTCAGCAGCTTCGGCAGGTGGGGTATAAGGCAGGCACAGGAGGCCTCTGGTCAGGCTTGCACATGGGCTCTGAGACGAGGACCCATTTGGGACATATTTCCATTAAAAACGATTCGTTGTTCATCTTGAATCCAAATTTACCTGAGTGTTCTATGCTCCTTGTTCATTTGTTTGCTGCTGTCTATGACAACTGTATTCCACGATGCCACACGGAATCCTTTAGCTTTGCCTTAAAAATGGCTGTGGTCCCTCCGGGCACCACACAATTAGGAAGAGAGGAGAGATGTGGATCCCTAAGCAGATTTCTGCCTCTACTTAACTGACCAGGGTGTTATCTCACGGGTGGCCTTGCAGCTGGGACATCCGCTGAAGCACACATGGCTCTACAGAAAAAGTGGACAACAGAGAGGAGAGCAGGCCTAGGTCCCCTGTGGCCAACGTGCACACAGCGCCCTCTGGGGTGCTGCAGACCTGCCTCTGCTTCCCCTGTGTTCTTCGCCCCGCATCCCCCCACGGGCATGAGGGCTCAGATGTGAGCAGCTCTGGGTTCCTGAGCAAGAGGGGGAAACTGTGGGGCCTCAGGAGGCCACAACAGAGGGGCGCAGTGCTTTTCTGGCCCTTCTGCTGAGCCAGGCAGATCGTAAGAGCAGCCTGGATTCAAGAGCTGGACAGTGGAGGCTTGGCCTGCTGCACAGAGAATAATCATTGCTGTTTCTCATTCATTAGTGATGCCCCGTCCTCCAGATACCTAATATAGGCCCCTAGAGAAATTTCCCAAGCAGATGTGAGGATGAGTGCTCCCTACAGTGGGTGATGAGGGTTCCAATTGATTCACCAACTTTCTGACAACTGCTCTTGCCTGTCTTGAGTTTTTGCCATTTTCAAGGAGCGCCATGCCACTGTATTAATTCCCGTATTTTTCCTGATTGAGGGTGTTGAGCAGTTTTCTACCTGTTTATTAGGTGTGTTGTAACCTCCGTAAAGTGAAATTCAGTCCTTTATCCAGTTTCTGTTGTCTGCTTTCTTTTTTATCTTTTTAAAATTCACTTAACGTCTTCTCTATCTGCTGTAAAGTTCTCTGCCAGATGTATGCATAGAAATGTTTTCTCTCTTCTGCGGTTTGCCTATTCATCCTATTAGGTGTCTCTGGTGAACAGAAGTCCTTAATTTCAATGCAGATATATTACTTTCTCTGTTAGGTTCAATACTTGTGTCTGGATGAAGAAATGTTTACTCTCTAAGAATATGGAGACAATTTCTTAAATTCTCTTCTAGAAATTTTCTAACTTTCACATTTATACTTGTAATCCAAATGGAATTGTTTCACTTAACATATAAGATAAGAGTCAAGATTTATTTTTTAGGTCCCAGGAAGAGAACCAAGAGGAAGCCAACCCCTTTCTGTGAGCTGGCGGTGGTCATGGGGTGAGTCGACCTTTTTCTGTGAGCCAGCCAGTGCCTGGACTGGGATACAAGATGTGTGAATCCTGCCCTCCCTCCAGCCCACTACAGGTAACTGGCTGATTTGAAGAAACACAAGCTTAGTGGATAGTCACTGAAGAAAAAAAACAATGCTTGTATTGTTTGATTTGCAAGCCTAGAGTTGGTAGTCTGAGCATGTATTTAGAGGATAAAAATATGCAGTACAGCAGCTATGGGAGATTTCCTTCTAAAGGAAATAGCCATTGTTAATTCTCTATTATCTTGTTTTGAAGTCCTGTATCATTTTCATTGTTTTGTTTGGTTTGGCTTTATTCTTCTTTGTTTGATTTTATTATATCTGATGACATGGGCAGCTATTTCAAAGACAAAAAGATATATTTTGGTAGCCATTATTGATTTCCTATTATCTTGTTTTGAAGTCCTGTATCATTTTCATTGTTTTGTTTTGATTGACTTTATTCTGTTCTGATTTTGCTTGATTTTATTATGTCTGATGATATAGGTAGCTATTTTGAAGATAACAAGAGGAGTTATGGTAGACATTGCGTATTTCCTATTAAATCTTGTTTTGAAGTCCTGTATCACTTTCACTGTTTTGTTTTGACTGGCTTTATTCTATTTTATTTTGTTTAGTTTTATTCTCTTTAAAAGAAAAAAGATTTATTTTTAAAAATATAAAAAGTGACAGTTATTGAAAAGCTCACTCTTTACTGATTTGTAATGTAAAATTTCTCATAAGTAAAATGACTTTGATCTATTTTTGAACTCTTTCTTGTTCTATTCATATTTTGCCTATCTTTCATAGTTTTCATAATTTTATGTTAAATATTGATAGTTTCTAATTTCAAACAGCTAGTTTTGCTGCTCTTAGACCTTTACATTTTGTAAAAACTATAGAGTTCATTTTTCAGTCTTCACAGAAAAAACTTTCTAAGTCTATTAATCAGAATTCAGCTGAATCTGAAGATAAATTTGGAAAGAAAAAAGTCTTTCATTCTGAACAATCCACAAGCACAGCATATTCTTTAATTTATGTGTATCTTCCCTTTCTTTCAATGATGCCATGTGGTTTTGCATGTAAAGGGCTTTGCAATCTTTTGTTTGACTCTGTCTTTGATATGAAATGTTTTTTGGTGATGTCCTAAATGGTATTGTTTTTATGTTCTATAATTTACACCTTTGGTAAATCACTCACCATTCTTAAATATTCTGTTCCATTTTTTTCATTATTCTTTCATTTAGTCTTGCAGTGTTGAAAGTTTCTGTTGACATAGCTGCAGGCTCACCAACTCTCTGTTTGCTATGTCTGGTCTCCTTATGAACCCATCAGTGGCATTCTTTATTTCTGTTACAGTGCTTTCAACTTCAAGCATTTCCACTGGACTCTTTGTTTAAACTTTTTGTCTCTGTGTTTTCATTAACTGTTTGCACTTGTATGTTATTCACTGCCCCATTAAACTCTTAAAATGTTAATTATGGTTATTTGAAATTCTTCATCAGATAACCTCAAAATCCCTGTCCTATCTAAGTTTGCTTCTGATGCTTGAATTTTCTTTCCAGATTGTAGTCTTATTTTTATTTTTGTTTTTTGCTTTTAACAATTTTTGTAACTTTCTGTTGAATGCCTGACATCATGTATTGAGTCAAAGAAACTAAAGCTAAAAGGTCTTTGGTATGAGGTTCATGTTTACACAACCAGGCACTGGAATATGTTCACTGCTTGCTGTAGCTGTGGTGTTAGAGGCTAAAATTTTCTGCAGCATTTTGTTTTGGCCCCCTTGTCTTCAGTTTTCCTCAAGACATCATAACTGGGGTCTAAGGCTTTCAGTTCTTTTGCTTTTAATCTCTTGTCATTATTCAGGGTTCCCTCCTGATATGCAGTGAGGTGTGGGAGGGAGGAAAGCCTTCTATGATGCTACAATTAAGAGCTTAGTCTTTTAGTGAACCTATGTTGGATATTTTTCTTCCTCCAGGCTAAGTAGGCCCTTCTAAAATGCAACACAGGTTCCAGTAAGACATTTTCTTGAGGGCCAGTTGTGGTTAAGGAAAAAGATACCGGGGACATATTTCTGAATGGTTACCTTTTCTTGGAAAGCTGGGAGATCTTCACAGTGAGAACTGTCAGAGCTTCCAAAGATGATATTCATGGAGTTTGGAGTGGTGATGGAAGCAAGTCCTTTAAACTCTCCAACTTGTCCCTCTGGGACATCTGCTCTTTTAAACTGAGGTTCTCTGTGCCTGTGTCTCTGGTAGTCAAAGTTAGCAGTATATCCTGGAACCTCAGTTCTCTAATAACGCAAGCATTTGTGATTTTCATTGTGCTCAGTTTTTTTAATTGTGGAAATGGGACTGAAAACTTTCAAGCTCGCTACATTTTTTTTACTTGAACCCTACAGAATAGTTTATGTGCCTATGTGTATTCATTGATTTTTTGAATAGTAAGCTAATCTTAATGTTTTATTGCAAAAATAAACTTGATTTATCATGATGTATTATACTATTTATACATATTAGAATTCAGTTCACTGGTATTTCTAAAAAGACTTTTCATTTATATACATAAGAGAAAATGGCTGGTTATTTTTCTTTCTCCTAAGGTTCTTGTGAAATTTCTGTACCAAAGTTGTGCTTTATCATCAAATGAATTAAAATAATATTTGGATTCTAGGAAAGCCAAATTTAAGACTACTATTATTTCCTCTAATTTTGAGCTAGTTTTCTTTTCTTCTTTTTTTTTTTTTTTTTTAATCAGTACTGGGGATCGAACTCATGACCATGCACTTGCAAGGCAGGCACTTATGCCACTGAACTAAATCCTCAGCCCCTTAGAGTTTTCTTTATGGCATAGTTTTGACTTGGAGAGTCAATTTCTTTAATAGGCATAAAACTACCACTTTTCTATTACTATTGATTTTGGTAGTTGTAGTTTTCTAAAATTTATATATTATTTTTTGCCAACTTATAATTTATGATAGCTTATTGATAACTTATGCCTTCTGTTTTCCTCAATTAATGCTTTAAAGATTTATTAATTTGCTTAGTTTCTTTTCAGAGAATCAGCTTTTGCTGGCTTCTCCACTGAACATTTGTTTTAAACCATTATTTCTGACTCTGTCATCTTCCTTTGGGCTCGCTTTGCTTTTTGCTTCTCTTGTTCTTCTAGATGGATACTGTACTTAAATCATTTATGTTTCAGCATTTCTTTTTTTTTTTTAACAATTTAGAACTGTACATTTCTCTCTAAGTTCATTTTTATTTAGCTACCATGAATTTCAACAAATCATATTTTCATTGCAATTTGACTCAAAGTGTTTTCTGAATTTCACTGAGATTTCTTCTTGATACACAGGATATTTAGAAATGAATGAAAATAATTTTCAAATACTGGTGATGTCCTAGTTTTTTGTTAGTGAATTGATTTTTAATTTAAGTGCACCATTTAAAGAATACTGTCCAAATAATTTCAGAACTGAAATTTGTGAAGACTTAACTTATGGCTTGGCATATATTTAATTTTGATAAATATTCTCAAAATATTGAGATCAGTTATTCTCAAGTCTTTTGGCCTTGAGATCTCTTTACATTATTAAAAATTATTGAGACTCCCAGAAAACGCTATTAATCTGGGATATTTATTTGATATTCACTATATTAAAAATGGAGAATCTTTTACTTTGACTTATTAATTTATTTAAAACAATAATCATAAGCCTACCCTATGTTAGCCTACACAGAGATTTTATGAAAAATACCTCTGTGTTCAAGAACAAGAAAATTTAGTGACAAGGATGATAATGACTTATATTTTTTCTAATCTTTCTGATGTCTGGGTTAATATAAAACAGTTGGATTCTTATATCAGCTTCTGCATCCAGTCTGTTTCAATATGTTATTTTGACTAAAGTATAAGGAGAAAACTCAGTTCCCAACAAATATGCAAATTGGACAAAGAACTATGTTAATATGTTTTTTAGGTGAATGTGAAAAATTCAACAAGTGATTAGTTTATTAAAGATTAGTCACAATGTGGAACCTTAAACCATATCAATGAATATTTATATTCAGTCACGTTAAAATCCCTTATTCTATTATGCACTTTAAGGTTTCATCCATGTGTGTTTTAATAGCATCATCATTGGTCATACAGAAAATATAGTCACTGCCTTATGGAAATCCTATGGATGAATGTAGATACATTTTCTTACATAATATCAAAAACTCACATTCATTCAGGTCATCCCTGCCCTTACCAGAAAGCACAGTGAAGCTAGAAGGTGGCAAGCTCACAGTGAGAGATTCCATGTTTCCAAACTTTCAATTTTCCCTTTACCTAAAATTTCATCATTGAAAACATACACTGTAGGCATTTTTTCCAGAAAAGACAGGTTAATTTTGCACCTTTTGGGAATGTCTGCCAATTCACGTTTGCTATGCCAAAATTTGTCATTCGTTCTTTCAAGTAACAGTGTTGTCTCCTCACAAACGAAATGAATGCAGCTTGCTGTTCAGAGAAAAATCACACCATCACTTTTGCTAGAGATAATTATAAATTTCAATTTTCATTACAAGTGCTTTATTGTGAGCTCTCCATGGGATCACATGGAATATTGAAAAGATGCGTGCCCGAGTGTCTAGATTTAATAAAGGTAATCATCCGTGCCGCACCAGTGAGGATATTGCCTGTGACACCAGTCCCCTGCCTGTGTGTTTTCTGAGCACCTTGGAGAGATGAACACAATGACTATTGGTGCCATAGCTTTGATTTGCAGCTCAATCCCCGCACTCACCCTGGTGCCTGCAGGGTAAGCGTTACGATGGAAATAGGTTTGCTGTCTGCACCCCAGACAGCACAGGCTGTGCTGTGCAGAGCCCCAAAACAGGATGAGCTCTTTGGGGGCTCCCTGGACCCCTGTTCACTGAGACAAACTTTGCTAGTCACAACCTGTACTCAGATTTAGTTCCCATTTTTCTCTTTAATTAAGTTTATTGGCACATTTGAGATATATGTGATGATCATATGTACCATACGTACTTCTGCCAGTTCACCGTGTATTTTTGGAGACCTTCCTTGTCCCATGATGGTATCAAAAGCTCTGCCTTTTCACTGCTAATTCTTTTCCAGACGGGCTAAGTCTCTGGAAGGCGGAGGTGACTGAGGCCTCTGGGTTTGCTGTTTTCTGCCCTTGTCTTTGATCTGGGGCCTCACCCTCTCCAGCCTGCTTGCTTGGTGGTCCTGAACTACAGTTTGGACCCCCTGGATTATGAGAGACGGTGGGAAATCGCTCAGTTCTTTCTCTTGCTGCAGCCATGGGCAGGTTGGATCCCGGGCCTTCCGGTTTCCGCTTTAACGATCAGCAGATGACTTCAAGGTCGTGGTGGCCTGGGCCGCCTCCTGAATTACCCTCTCTGCAGGCTCTCGTCCCCTTTCCTGGGCTGCATCCTTCCACAGCATGTGCTGCACCTGCCCTGCCTAGTTTGTACTTATGTAGAGCACAAGGTTCTTGGGTCCAGAGCACAGCGTTTGTCTTACATTCCTGAGGCCCCACGGAGCGTTTAGCACAGGACAAAAGTTCACTGCATGCTTTTCAAGTGAATGAATCTGAGAAAATGAAGAGGCAATGGGAGGCTGTCCCTTCTGCAGCAGGGACAGGAAGGAGGGGGTCAGACATTTCCTAAGCCCCAGCTGTGCATCGGGACCTCCTACAGCCCTCCTCACCTGCGCATTGGGGTTTGTCCTTAACTAGAAGGGCAGAGGCTGGCCAGGGCTGCAGCTGCAGCAGCTCAAGGGCTTCTCTCCAGGAACAGAGGCTGCGGACGCGCTTCTCAGGACTATGGTCCATCACAGGTTGCTGCCCATTGCAGGCTGGGTTCTTTCAGGGCCATAGAGATTTTTTCTAACTACAAACTGTGGGTAAAGTCAAAGAAGCTTGCTGTGTGCCTCCTAGCTGCAGAGAGGCCCTAGGCCTTCTCTTTGTTACTTTTCCCATTGCTGAGACAAAATTTCTGACACCCAGAGTCAGAGGCGGACAGGTTTATTGAGCTGCTGCTTGTCGGCATTTGCTGTTTTCTACTCACCACAAGCTGTTTCTCCTCTGCAATGCCCTCTGCCATGACACCTTGCCTTGGAGCCAGGCAGTTATGGACTGAGACCTCCACACACTGTGAGCCCAATAAACCTTGCATCCTTTAACTTTGGGCATCAGGTATTTTGTCTTAGCAATGAGAAAAGCCTGTTACTTACATCTCACTGGACCTTCGTCTTTCATTTGTAGGGCTGCCTTAACAAAGTGCAAACCCAGTGGCTTCAACAATAGGAACTTGGTCTCATTGCTCTGCAGTTGGGAAGCCTGAGGGTCAGGGTGAGGGGCTTTTCGATGCATCTCCCAGTCACTGCCTTTGTCTCCTAGAAGGGTCTCCCTTTACTTTGATGATGGTCTCCCTGTGTGTTGCCTATGCCCCAACTTCCCGTCCTAGGGGTACTGCACAGTGGGACCCACCCTACTCTGATACGACTTCATGTCTACTGGTAACATCTGTGATGACCGTCTTCCCAAACAAGACCATGCATCCTGCGGTACTGAGTCAAGACTTCAGCGTAAGACTTTTGAGGGGACACATTTTACATTATTACACCTACCTGAATTTTTGTATATACTGTTCAGGAATCTTCCACCTTCTCTGACCCCAGCTGTGTGCATGTGTGTGTGTGCAAGTGAATGTATAGGAGTATTTGCCTATGCACACGTGTGTGCACGCATGTGTAAGGGTTACTTATTTCCCTATCACACACACTGAGTTTCAAGGAAACTCCCAATAATCTCACTGCCCAAAAACAGCTTGGCTGAGTCAGGATCGAGAAGACCATGAGCCACCGTGCAGACCAGAGGCCAGCCTGTCTAGAAATCTGTGTCCCGAAGAAGCTTGACCAAACTAGTGGCTCATAGCCCACTGGAGGCAGGCCATTAACTCAGGTAGAAGAGCTGATCTGAGCAGTATCTCAAAGGTGGCAGGGAGGCAGGACCCTGGGGAAGGTGTCCAGGCTGAGGTCCCACCCGGGCCCCTCTCCAGAGTCAGCTCCACCTCCTGCAGGAGCAGCAAGGCTGGGGTGGCTGGGAAGCTGGGGGACAGGGAGAGGCCCGGGAGATGCACCAGGCAGCAGGTCAGGTCCCCAAGGGTGTTAGAGGCCATGGAAGACCTTGGTATTGTATTTTCATTGGAGTGTGGAGTCCCAGGAGGAATTTAAGCAGGGCATGCTGGAGCTTGCATTCCGAAACATTTTCTTTAAGTGTCCTTGAATGCCTTCTTATGTAACCAAGGCAGACACCAGCAGGGGGAAGGTTGGAGGGCTTCTTTTAGGGGCAGACTTTGACTAAAATAGATACCTCCAAAGCCTCCTCCCAGTTGGCAGAAGCCAGAGCCCCACTGTGCCCCTCTGCAGGGGTGCTAGGAGGCAGGTGCACTGGAGGAGACAAGTGAAGCCTGGGCTTTTCTGCACTCAGCGACCCGGCTGTATTATCTACCTTTGTCTCCCATCGAAAGCCTTCTGCATGAAAGGCAGTGAATTTCCCAGCTAGACTTTCTCTCCATTCTTACCCTGCATGGGCTTCCTGCAGTGAAGTGGATCACACGTAGAAAATGGGCTCACGCTGCTCAAGAGTGCTGTGCAGACTCTTCAGTCTGGTGGTACAGCCCTGGAGGCTTCTGGCTGGAGGGGTCTGCAACCCCAGTGTGAATCTCTGCAACACAAAGACATGGAAAAAGAGCACTGCTCAACCTGTACTACAGGAGGTTGCAAAGACCCCACAGCTCACGGATTAAGGGTGGCTTTGGAATCCAGTCAAAGATTTAAAGCTATGTACATTGGTTATCGCTTTATGCTCCCTGGAAGAAATGGATGACAGTCTTTCCTATGATTAATTGCTTTTAGGTCGTGGCTTTGAGATAGCCAAGCAGAGATTGTGCCAAATTTAAGGAAGAAAACACTAACATCCAAACACACTGAGCACCCTAGTGACACCCTTGGTGGAGAATGGTAGCTAATTCTGTCTTGCTCTGCTTTCCGTAGACCTGGCCCATGGTAGGTACCTGTGCTGGGGTGGGGGTAGGGAGCAGCCCCAAAGGCCTTACAGCCCCATATGTATAGAGCAGCCATCTCCAGTCAAAAGACAATAGTAGCCACATAGGTAATTTTAAATGTTCTAGTAGCCACATTACAAAGCAAGGAGAGACAGGTTAAATGACTTCGAGTAATATATTTTATTTAACTGAATATATTCAAACTATTACTACCTCAGTGTGAAATGAATGTAAACCATTATGAATGAGATTCTCGCACTCTATTTAGTGTCTTTAAATTCCAGTGTGTGCTTTGCACACCTCCCACACGCCCCAGGGACTCAGAGACCACCTGTGCTGGTGGACACCACATTGAACAGCCCACTGTGGGTACCAATGGCCATGGCTCCAGGTGACGATTGCACCCATACTCCCGAGAGGCAGCTGAAACAGGAATTCTGCCGCGGTGGTGCAGTGCTGTTTGGTCTGCACAGATCCTTTCTGTTGACTACTTCTCTCTCTGCCACTCAAAATACGGTTCTAGTGGGGCAGCCTGCGAGGAAACCAGCATAGCCGGTGTGGTGCTGGCCCAGCCATGGGCTTGTGGCCTCAGCTGCACAACTGGAGTCCTTCCTGGTGACCTGAAAAGCTGAGGTGGTGGGGGCGTGGTCTGTGCTTTGTCATGAGATGGTAGCGCTGAGGGATGGAGTGTTCTGCAGCTTCGGGGGCGCTTACAGGGCCAGAGGGAAATGGGGCCGGCCCATAGGGACAGGGTATCGGAGCACCTGGTGTGTGTGCACGCATCTGTATCTGAATGCTGTAGAGCTCCTTCACTGTACTCTCTGAGTTCCTGAGCTAATTGTTTTCTGCCACCTCAACAAGAGTTGAGTCCCTTGTAAAGTCTTGGCCTTTACGGCACGTGTATGCATTTTTTTTTCCAGGTTCGCTGAGATGATTGTGCACCCGAGTGTCTGTCCCCACCTTCTGAGAGATGCAGTGACTTCTGCTAAAGCTGCCCCCTTCGTTCAGAGCTGAGGGACTCAGAAGAGACAAAGATCATTTTAGCTACAGACGAGAGTCATGCGTTTGTGCTTCTTGTGATTCCATGTCTGTGAGCACTGAGAAAAGTGGCTTCCTTAAAATGGCAAATGGAACCAGGGCACTCGGTCTGCTCCATGCCAATGCGCTGTGTGTGTGATTTCTCATTATGATCACCTCACCCCTCCTCAGCAGCCGCAATCTTTTAACCAAATAACAAAGTCCTCTCGATGCCTGCATTTGCTTGATCAGTCAGAGCCTCTCTCAGCTCAGCGGTTGTGCTTGAGGGAATTTTAGCTTCTTAATTAAAACAGAAATGAACGTGTCATTTTAAGTGTAGCAGAAGGAGAGTGCTCACCGATTACATCGCTCCCATCTTTTCTTCTGGAATCTTCTAACTCTACCCTATAAAAGGGACTCAAATCAGCCTCGTATTGGTAACTTACTCTCACCATTGAATTTTTCTTTATACAAGCCAACAAATTTCAAGACACTTTTTATACCCATCGAAGCAGCTACATAAACCATGCTTTTCCCTGGCGAAGGAATCCAAAGATCCAGAAAATTGCATAGAGCAGGGTTCTAAATACCGTGACTCGGGGCTGCTCTTGAGAACTTCCAAATCCTATTTAGTTGCTCAATTCCAATGCCTCGAGCGTTTGAGAGCCATGTTCACCCCAAACTGTGGTGTTTGGAGCCCTTCATGGGGCTCAAAACTTACATAACCCAGCTCACACAGCACAAGGGAGGTGCACGCAATGGGTGAAACAAAGCCAGGGGCATCTGTGACACAGAAAGATCAGGCACAGTTAATGTAAGTCTTTTTATTTTGAAGGAGTTCCCTTTTCCCAGTTTTAATGGACACATGATAGCTGCGCACACTGACAGCTCCAGGACGACATTTTCACGCATGAATACAGCGGGCAGAGCAGCATAGCCCGATCCTCGAACGTGGGTCACCTCTTTGCGTTGGATACCGTCAGCTCCTCTCTTCTAGTTATTCTGAGAACAGAGTGGATTTCTGTCAACCACTGTAACCCTTCTGAAAGCCACTGCTTTTAATGGCACCTGCAGAAGGGTTTTGGAGCCCTGGCACCAGGTTCTGTTCAGTCAAATTCCTGAGGTCAAGTCTGTTCTAGTGATTCTGGTGACCATGAAAACCACACACTGAAGTCACACTCCAGGTTTCCTGCTCCAGGTTCCAAGGCGACCGGAGTGGTCCCTGGGTGGTCAAATGTGCAGGGGGAACTGGCCTTACTGTACTCACAGGCATAGTGGCCACCTCTGTCACTCACTGCTCTGGTCCTTGCTGCAGGGCAGGGCAGGAAAAACTGCCACAATTTGCCCCTCAGCACCTTCCATCTGAACCATTCCATTGCAGCTCAAAACATTTATACCCTGGAATGGGTCCACAAAAGACTGCAAACACCGTGCGGTACCTGCAGGGGTACAGTGGCCATTTTGTCCCCACAGCTAGGCAGCCCCGTCTGAGGGGCTCTTGGCACCCTGGCCCTTGGGAACCAACAATCTGGGGCATGGTGCCAAGGAGAGGAGTATCAAGTCTCTGTCCTGGGACAGACTTGGGGCTCAGCAAGACCAGTGTCCAGGGGAGGAGCTCTGGATGCCCAATGCGGGTCCTGTCTTCCTGTCCCTTCCTGACTTGAGTGTCCTTTCAAACTGCACAAGCAATGTCAGTGCAAGAAGCCGCTGCAGGCACAGAGGAGTTTGTCTCCCAGGGGAATATTTGGGGTTGGTGCTCATGCTGTCGTGCTTAGGGGCTTTGTCTGGGGACCCCATGGAAATACCTCTTCTCCTCCTGAGTTCCTCTGCATCTCTTCCAACATTGAGGGTTGGGCCCTCACCACTGCCTCCTCTTCCCCGGCCTCACCCACTGTGGGAGCCACCTCTCTGTTCAATCAGCTCCTCTGGGGGCCAGAAATACCCCCCATCAAGGGGTCCAGTGATTTCTCACGCATTCTCTGTCCTTTGACCGCACTCGCACCCTCTAGAATCCTAACAAGTCCTGAGCACACTCTGGAGCATGTTTTAGACGAAGCCACCTTGTCCTTTCCCCTGTACCTTCTCATTTGGGCTCAAACTTCCTTGATTTTTTTTCCAGCGGCCTTGCTCCATGGTGTTTGCAGTCTTCTGTGAAACCGTGGACTGGTTCCAGGTTGTAAACGCTTCGGGCTACGAGACTCCAAGTGTGGTCTCCCCTGCACTGCACAGAGGGCAAGGCTGGGCTCCCTGGGTGGCCTCAATTGGATATGCACTCTCAGAACCTCCCCTTCTCCCAGGGACCCCGTACAGTGCCTGTGATTTTAGCAGAAGCTGATCCTCCTGCCAGCCCCCTCTTCTGCTGCCTCCTGTCCTTTGTGTAGAGTGCTCACTGCCCTGGGTGCTGGACTCTGGCTCCTGACATCCTTGACTGTCCCTACTCATGGCCACCCCGGGTCCTGCCCCCTCAGCTCCTCTCTCTTGTCTGCTCACCTTTACCCCTTCCTGCCACCAAAGCCTTTTCACGCACACAGGGGTTACACACACACTTCCCTTCTCCTTCCTGGCTGGTTTGGGGCTCCACAAGCTGGTTTCAGACCCACAAGTTATCAACCTACCCTGCTAAGCCGTGGGCTCTGCCTCTTCCTCCCTTACCCATGGGGTGGTGGAGAAGAAGGGGGTGCAGAACCAGAACTGCAGCCTCTGGGCCCCACCAGAGGACTCTCTTTCCTCCTCTCCCTGAAAGCACGGAGGCTGTGGTTGCTGGGTGAGTTCTGGGTGAGTTTGCTAAAGAAGCAGGGTTTCCTCCCATCCCTCTGTCAGTCAATCAACACTGGAGACCAGGAGGCTACCATTCTCCAGGGAAGTCTCTCGGAAAAGTCTCAAAGTCCTGTGGCTGCAGCACTGCTAAGGACAGTTTTCGGGTGTCATGTTCTGTACTGGAAGGGACTTTAACCACTTCCTCCCCAGGCTGGGAACAATGACAGTTAGGATTTGCTCTTCCTTTCTTCCTTTCTTTCTTCTTTCTCTCCCCCCCCCCAACTCCCTTTTCTCTCCTGTTTTCTCCCTCTCCTCTCTCTGTCTCTTTCTTTCTTTCTCTGCAATGCTGGAGACCAACCCAGGGGACATGCACCTTGGGTGAGGGCTTTGCCACAGACTCCTAGCCCAAGGGCCACACCCTATACCCTCTGTTCTGGGAATTGAACTCAGGGCCTTTGCACTGAGTGTCACCCCCAAACTTTATATTTTTTTTTTATTTTGAGAACATCACCCTAAGATTCCCAGGCTGGATTTGAACATGTGATTGTCCTGCCTCAGTCTGCCAGAGTGCTAGGATGACAGATGAGCAGCTAAGAGTTACGCCTTTCTCGAGGCTCCAAGAATACCGTATTGTGAGAGCTAAATTCTCAGTGTTTTAGAATCACCACAGTTTGAACATTCTTTAGCAGGGCTCAGTCTTGGATTTTTGCAGCAAGGCCTTTGGGGGAAGTTAGATTGTGGTCACCATCATCTTCATGCAGGAACCCTACCAGTGCAGACTGAGCGCTGCTGCCTACAGGGAGCCTGGGTCAGCACCTGTCCACGGTGGGAGCGCAGTCGAGGGCGCCTCCCACAGCTGAGTCTGCAGCAGTGCAGGGCATGGGGACACCAGAGCAGTGAGTACAGGCGATGGGGACAGGGACACCACAATGGCCACTGTCCCCTCAAGGAGCGTGGCCTCTTTTCTCACCTCAAGTGAGTCCTGGAGTGTACATCTAGGATATTGCACACTGTCCCGTCTTTAGGAGGTTTGTGTTCATCCTGATGACTGCGGGTGGAATTCTCCCCTTGTTATGCTTCCTTCTAGGTTAATACTGGTATAAAACAAAGTTACTGATTTCAGAGGTTTATTTTGCAACTGGCCTCCTTGTGAAAGGCTTTTTACTGCATGTTAGAATTTGGTGATGGCACGTCCCCGGAGGCAGCTTGCTGGTCTCGGGATGGTGTTCAGCTCCCAGAACTGCTTGTCCCTCCAGCCATGCCGACAGCAAGATTGTATATTCTAACCCTCTCTCTAGATCATTCTCTCTAGCTCTCCAGAGCAGGTCCACCTCTCAGGAGATATTTGTTCTAATTCCTAAAAACCACGGCTTCCAGTGAAACCCTCGTCTTCACGGGTATTCCTAGTTTAATGACCTGGTTCCATTCTCTCTGGCCCTAAACAAGGACTTGCATATCATATGCACATCGTGACACTCAGCACAGAGAAACGGTCAAAGGAAACTCCAACTTAACTCCACTGTTGTTGGGAGTGTAGGCTGGTGAAACCACTATGGAAATCAGTGTGGAGACTCCTCAAAAAACTAGGACAAGAGGTTCCATTCAACTCAGCTCTTCCCCTTCTGGTATCTTTCTAAAAGAGTTAACGATATTATGTTACAGTGACCCATGCACACCCATGTTTATGGCAGCACAGCTCATAATAGCTAAATATTGGAAGCAGCCCATATGCCCATCGACAGATGAATAAATAAAAGAGAGTATGATAGAGTGCTACTCTGCCATAAAGAAGGATAAATGAGTTATTTGTAGGAAAATGGATGCACCTCAAGACCACAAAGTTAGGTGAAATAAATCAGATGCACAAGCTTAAATATCACATGGTTTCTCCTTGCTGAGAAGCCCAAAAGATAAATAAAGAGCCAAATGAAAGGTAGATAATAGGAACAAGGGAGATTTTTTTGGGGGGGGGTAGAAAAAGGAAAATAAGAGATGGAAGGAGAGGAAGGGACAGAGGGGAGGAGGATGAAGGAATACAGATGTGTTGTGTCCATGGCCAGCTCCCACGAGGAGTGGAATCATACACACTGCACACATGGACTAATTAAAAAAGAAGGAGAACAGAAACGGTTAGGGGAGAAGTGAGCAGATGGAGCTGCGTGATAGCCATGAGGAGGTGGCAAGTGGAGGAGGAGACAGCACCAGGATAAATGCAGTCTAATGGGGCGCCTGCTGCCACATGTGAGCGGCCGCTGGTGGTGCTCATGAAGACGTGTGGTCCTGCACCTTGGTGTCTGCGACCACTGACCCAGCCACTGTGGCACAGGTGAGCAGGGCGGGGCTGTGGGAGCCCATGGGCATCACACAGAGGCTCAGCTGGCCCTGCTATCCAGCAGGATTTGGAGTTGGGTTCCTGTTATGATTGATACATTGTGTCAACTTGAGAAGTTTCACCAGGAGGCTCAGCAGGGAATCAGGTCCTCACTTTGTAAGCATCCTCAGCCTGGGCAGGCAGGGCAGAGAGAGGATGTGAGTGCTGCTTCTGCCCTGGTGGGGTGGTAGTCTGATTACAATATAAGGGAGGAGAAGAGGTTTGCTCTTCATTTTGCTCTGGCTGCTCCTTGAAGTGTTGCCCCAGTGCCATGCCACCCTGCCTTGGAGCCAGCTGATTACGTACTGAAACCTCCAGAAACAGTGAGCTAAATAAACCTTTTCTTCCTTTATTTTGGGTGTTGAGTATTTTGCCCCAGCCATGAGAGAAAAGTAACCAGCCATTCCAGGGCAAAAGTGCCATCATGGGTATCGAGTCTCATGACAGCCTGTTTTTGTAGCTCAGCGACAGCAGTGGCTTTGTGGTCTCCTGTTCCGCAGCACTGTTTTCTGGGTGCCACTGTCATAGCCAGGACCAGTGGACCCTGGGGCTATGTACCTACACTGCTTACCTGCAAGAGAGTGGTCATTTTCAACCCATGGACACACAATCAGACCTCGGCAGCTGGCCAGCTCACATACAGATCCTGCTCCTAAAGCACAGCCGGGGTCAGGCAAGAGAGCTCGAGCTCGATTTCCAGGAAGAGCAGTCAGGGAACTGTTCTCCGTGGCCACCCTATGAATGGCTCAGATTTGCTTTTTTTTTTTCTTTTTTCCTTTTTATCGGTCCCAGGGATCTAACTCACGACTGCCTGCTTGCAAGACAGGCGCTTATGCTGCTGAGCTAAATCCCCAGCCCCTAGATTTGCTTTTGTTTATTTGCTCCTTCATTTAAGCAGTGAGTACACGGCATGACTGACGCCTGCTCCAGTCCTTGTACACTGCTGGGTGAACACAGGTGAAGCTGCAGCCCCTGTGTGCTGATTTTAGGACCTCTGTGCTGGGGCCACACACATGGACAAGGTGGGGTACAGCAGACAGTGCCTTATCTGCAGGAGCCTCGGGCAAGACCCTTGTGCAGTGTTCCCGGCAGACCTGGAAGGATCAGTCGCATGATGCATGTCCACAGGACAGGTACAGGCTGGCATTTCAGAGCGAAAGAAATCAGGGCACGGAGCTGTAGTGTGAGTAGGAGGCGGGAAACGAAAGTCTCTGTTACAAAGGTCAGCGGCACTGGTCTCCCTGCCCAGGACCGACGAGACTGCAGCCCTGCTGTAGATAAAGCGCCCAGTGTATGCAGCATAATGCACCAGGAGGACCTCGTCAGCCACTCTGAGGGGCATCCCCGGGGCTGGCACGGGGTCTCCCCCAGACTCAGCGCTCAGTGAATAGTGAAGGAAACAGACGAGTCTTTCAGCAGCCTGGTTTCATGTATTGAGCGATGCTAACATTTACACAAGCCAGAGCGATATCATGTGATGTCCTTGAATGGAACATGAAAGTTCTTACTGCGCCCCCAGCATGTACAATGAGGTGACTGCCTGAGTTCAGAGATCACACAATGCCGTCTACGCGTCGATGAGGAGGCAGATGCGCCACGGCCCCTGCAGTGTGCTGAGCGCCAGAGACTTGAGCATTGTTCTGCCTTTCGATGGCTTTGGGTTTTGTGTCTGTTTTGCAGAGACAGAGCTTTCCCTTGAATTTCTGGAAGAAATGTATAGTTTTTGCCTGAGAGCTAGCAGTGCGTGCTGTGACAGTTTTAGCCGCTGAATGGACTCTGGGCTGAATCCCAAGACTCAGTAGATGACAGACTGCGGCTAGCTAAGCGTACACCGAGACACCCCTCGCGGGACCAGCTGGCGTCTGGCATTACTGGAAGCTGCCTGTCCAACAGAGGCTCAGAAGTGTGGATTCCACGGCTTCTGAGAGAAATGCCTGGGAGAAGGAGGAGCTAGGGGCAGGAGGTGCAGGGCCTGGTCTAATGAAAACATTTTGAAGCAAATGTGTGGCATAAATATGCATTAGATGAATACCTGGAGTAGAGACAGCGGCCACTCATGGTGACTGCAATGGGACTGTCCCCAGCCCCCAAAGGACAATTTACATGCTTTATTTGGAAATCCTACTGTGCTTAAGTTTTTCATTCTTCAAGCAGAGTTATAATTTAAAAGGTAAATGCCCTCTGACCCAGTAATTTCATCCAAGGCATAAAACAAATGTTTATAAAAAGACATTCTTTGCAGATTACTCAAAGCGAAAAAATTGTACTAAGCACCGAAAGTTCCGGTAAAGAGAAATAAATCATGGCTTACTATTATCCTGGTAATTGTAAATTAAAAATCTCCCTGGATTTAACATGTACAGAGATTCATAATGTATTCCTCAATGGCATGAAGCAAAAAATAGCATAAAATCACATTTGCTGTAAGATTGTCAATACTCCCAGGTACAAACACACATACATGTGCATGTGTGCATACAGGCACACAGCTTGATTCCAAGTGTGGTCAGGACCGGCCGTGTACTCTTGCTTCTGGGTGTTACCTCCATGGGAATGGAAGCCAGAACAGTGAGCTGTATCTGCAATATCATATTCATCACAAGAGCCCAGCCATGGCCACTAGAGTGTCCATCCATGTAGGCATGGATAGGGACCATGTGATACACACACACCACGCTATACCATTCAACCCTAAAATACTGCCTGGTCTCACTTGGAAATCTAACGGAGCTTATCTCCTAGAGGCAGAGGACGGAGGTTGATCACAGGGCTGGGGCAGATGCGTAGCTACGGGAGTGCTGGTCACAAGATACAAAGCAGCAGTGAAGCCAAAGGAGTGAGTTCCAGGATCTGCCCCAGTGGCAATCAGTTACTAGCAGTGTAAAATACCTTCTATTGCATTGCTACTACTATAATCTACTAATGATTGCTGAGCAAAGCAATTTTAAATGTTTGCATTCCAAAAACATAGGCAAGCTGATGGACGGGCTATTCACTTCTTCCTCCTCTTCATCTTCTACCCTCACTAACTTTTCTGACCCTCATGTCTCCATCGTACAAAGACCCTCAGGATGACCTGGGGTCCACCTGTATAAGGATAATCTCAAGCAGAGCCCCTTTTGCATGTGAGGTGACACTGGCAGGTGTGGGGATTCAGATGTGCCGTCTTTGGGGTCCGTTATGCTGCCTACGATGCCCCTCTCCGTGACTGCTGCTCAGCTGGGGTGTATACAAGAATGTTTGTGGCTGGTGTAGTAGATGACCTGGGCACCTCTGCTTGAGTGCAGAACAATTGCTGCAACATCAGTTAAATGGAGTCTTATTTCCATGCACTGATGGGACAGAGTGGGCTATGGCATTTCTTTCTTGCTTCAACTGGCTCTAAGCAATGCAAATAAGGCCAGCTGAAGCACTGATGTGTAATCTTTGGGGCCAGTCTGACAGTCTCCAGTTTCCTCGTACAGTGCTCTCTGTAAAAGATAGGATGAACACAGCGGGATGGCAGAGACACTCAGCTCCAGGAATGTCAACTGGATAGGAAGTAATGAAGCTATGAGTCCCCAGGGCACAAAAGTTCACATTTCAGAAATGGAAGCAACAGCCTCCTAAAACCATTCAAATGCTACCCCAGCTGAGTTATGCAGACTGGTCCTTCTGTGTGTTAAGTCTCCCTGCATTTTGCAAAGATGTATTTCTCTCCACATGTGGAGCCAGCTCGGGTTATACACATAGTCCCAGCATCCTCCCTGCCACTCATCCCCGAGCCACCCCCTTCTTCACAAGATAATAAGTTCTGGGAGAGGTTTAGGATCAGGGCCTTTGTCCGCACATCCTCACTTGGATGAGACTTGGGTTCCTTTGGCTGCCCTTAACTTTCAATATGTCTTGGTGTTTTTACTCTTACCCATGGGTTGCACGGAGGTGGTAGATTGGAATTAACTTGCCAGGATTCCAGTAACCTCTCAGCAGGATTACAACTATAACTTTCTGGATTGTGAGAGATTAGAAAAGGGATTACAATGCTTGGATTACAATATACATTATTTGGTTTGCCATAGCTGGCTTCATCGCATTAACAAAGGTCTGGTGACCATCAAAGGCAAATGACAGGTGACCACCTTTGGAAAAATGTGTCACTGGCAGCAAAGTCTCTCTTGGTGAATGTGACAAGCAGGGTAGTCAATTCTGCCTGAAGACTGAATTTCTTGAAAAGTTTTGGGAATTTGATTTTGTTAGTAGCCAACAACAGCAACAGAAAGAAAGAGGGAAAAGCCCAGAGAAAATCAACTAATTCCTACCTGAGTATCTTTTCCTTTATGAGATCTCATTGCTCTGAGGTCAGAGTCAGTGATGCAGGGATTTTGTGTAACGTTTCCTGTGAACAGATCCCGGGAGGCAGGAGTGAGGGTGCCATCTGCCAGTGGTCCTGCTAGAAGCCCGCAAAGGTTACGGAGCTATAAGCAGTGGCTCATGCAGCAGGTGGCACCTACGTGAGGAGCACTGCACTGAGTATGGGGTGGTGACAGCACTGGCCCAGGCCCTCCTTCAGGGTCCTGCATGGCATCAGGTGGGACACACAGAAGCAGGACAAATCCATTCGCCTCTTGCCATGATGAGCACTGTCAGACCCGTGAGCTCCGGAGAGAGCCGGCAGGAAGGCAGCAGAGAAGGGAACCATGCTGATTGTCCAGGGACAATGTCACCTGCCATTTTTGCTAAGGCCTAGTACAATACACATCAGTGGGAAGCTGGATGGGGCACCCCGCCACCCCATCTGCAAGACTTACAGAGTCCAGGCTGGTCTGCACCAGCCCTGATGCCCCAGTATATGGGGTCATGTGGCTCTGGTTGTGTAGTGACCGCCTCACAACTGCAACCATCCTCAGGATCCTCTGCCTTCTTCTCATTAGACCCTGAGCAGACAGCTCTGTGTTTGAGGTTAAACCTCATCATGGCCAAAGCAATGGAGGAGATGGCACACACATCCCCTGCCCTGGCAGAGGCAGGGTTCCCTGCAGCATCTTCTCTCAAAAAGTGTAAGTTTTACTATTATACTTGTGTGGCCTGAGCCTAAAGCTTGCAGTGGGGACCTGATGCTTTGAAAGGAAAGACAAGCCCCAGGCGTGTACATACCCATCAGTGTTTGGACAGTTCATGAGTTGGGGTCTCAGTGAGTTTGAATGAGGAAAGAAATCAATCCGAGGCCCTGAAAAGTGATACAGAAATACTTCTGAAGAATTCACATCAGTGGTCAGGCACAGTGTCACAGGTCTGTCATCCCTGCACTCCAGGGGGCTGAGACAGGAGGACTGCAAATTTGAGGTGAGCCTGGGCAACTTAGCAGCTCAGGAGAGGAGATTCTGTCTCAGAATTTAAAAACATGAAAATGCCGGGGATGCAGCACAGTGAGGAGGCCTGGGCTTCATTCCCCAGGCCACATTTTCTTCAGGGTTTCTACCTCCCCTCTCTGCTCCATCATGCTGGGCCATTCTCCACCCACCCCCAGCATCCCCGCTGCCATGGCAACCATCATAAATGCAAGGCTGCTGTGATTTGAATCCCCACTCCCACCTCAGTTCATGTCCTGGAAACTCAGTTCCCAGGCACCAGGCTTGGGAAAAGGGGACCTGAGACAGCCAGTGAGTCCAGGGGCTCCTCCCTAGGGATCGGATCCAACTCGGTCATCCTCACAGCAGGGTGGCTGTGAAGCACATCTGTTCCCTCTTGCTGTCTCTTGTGTCTTTTTGCCAGGTGATGCCAGACCCCAGAGGATGGGACAGGAAGAAGACCCTCTCCAAGGGGACCCTTTCCTCTCACACTGTCCAGCATCCAGGGCCATAAGCCAAATCAGCTCCTATCCTTTGTCAGTCACATATTCTGCCGTGTTCCCTGAGCATTGCAGAAAAGCCATGGAGGTCATCATACAAGGTTTGTTAGTAAAATCTCCCATGTTACCAGGTGAAAGCAGCTCCGAGCATTGGCTCCGCTGTGCTGGCCCCGTTGAGGGCTTTGCCCGTGTGCAGTTCACGCTTCCTTCAGTCTTTGACGCTCCCAGTGAAACAGCCTCACTGTAAACACTAAGCTTGAACATTCTTCACCCTGGAGCCTGCTTGAAGCACAAAGGAATTTTGTAAGAAGCCCAGCCGCCCAGCCTCGGTTAACTGACTGTGGAGGAAATGTGGGCTCCTGCAGCTTTGGAAAACTGTCCCACGTGAGTCAGGTGCCCGGGGAGGACCCCGCACTCCTGTGGCAGAAGCTGGGGAGGCCTCAGTCCAATCCTCAGGGAGCTCCTTGCCTCAGTAAAAAGTTCATTACCAGAGCATCACGAGGGAGAAGGAAGCCTCATAGGAAAGACAAGAAAGGTAAAAATAACTTGCATTCTGCTGCTGAGTTTCTGCACTAAACGTATTTATTTTAGGGACAGGCTTGCTGGAGTTGCCAGGAAGATGCCCGGGAAGTTTTATGAACCAGCATCATGCCCAATCCAGGAGGACAAGAGGTTAAGGTGAACTATGTGACAAAGAGCAGATTTGTTCCTTGGGTCCCTGACTTGGGGCGCAGTGGCTGATTGCAAAGCATGTAAAACAGAAAGTCTGCTACTTCCTCTGGATGAAACTGAGCTACACGTGGAGGCTGACACTGTCAGAGGGTACTTTGTCAGTATTCTCAACCACAGCACAACACCCAGCACCCACAGATGAAGAGAAGAGAAGTTTAATTGGGCTCACAGTTCCCGAGGATTCATTTCGTGGTCCGATGGCTCCAAGTCAGAAAGAGCATGGTGGAGAGGTTAGATGGAGCAAATCTCTTGGTGGGCAAGAAGCAGAACAGGGGAACAGTACCAGAGAGCAAGGAACCAGACAGTACCATGGCCATGCCTCCATGGCCCACCCGGAAGTATGCTCTGCCAATCTTCCAGATGGATCCCAAAGCCAATCAGATCGACAGCCATCCCAAGTGCCACTGAGGGCTTCATGATACCCAACAGGTGAGCACCCAAGGCCTTCTGGGAATGTCTGATGGGGACAGATGTCAGATGCAGGAGTCCAGGATGGGACTCTGACTTTAACAGCCTCTGCTTTGCCCTCCTGCCAGGCCATTTGCTTCTTTTCTCAGCTCATGACCTTTTTGACCTCTCCACTAGGGTCCCAAATCCTAAGTATCAAAGGGACACTCAGTCTTTCCATCTCTGGGAAACATCACAACCTTCAAAAGCTCAGTGATCAAACTGGAGCATGGACCTGTCCTGGGATTTTCCAACCCCTGCCCCATCTGTAAGAGGTATCAATTCCACCTTGGAGGCAGATCTCCACTTACCTCCTTTTTAAAAGGTCCTGGGGATACAGCTTGGTGTAAGGCCCTGAATTCAGTGTCATTACTGAAGGGGAAAAAGATACCTGCATGGACCCCACCTGGTTCCTGCAGCCCATCCCTCTGGAGTCATCTTTTGCAGCTCTCCTCTCCTTATCTCTTGGAAACGGGGTCTCTGTTGCCCTGGGCGTCTTTGCCCCTGGTCCTCCTACACTTGGAATGCTCCCAGCACACGCTGCAGCCCCACCACTGACACACCCTGCTTTCCAATTCCTGTGGATCTGTAAGGACCCCTTTGACGTCTGTCCCTCCACAATGCCCTTCCTTCTTGCCCACCCTCAGCATGTGAGGGCTCCCCAAGATGTGGCTTCAGGGGACAAGGTCTGCTGGTGCCATTGCCCACTGCTTTCTGTCTCCTGGGGGATCTCAGTAAACAGGGTGCATGAATGATTCCTTCACTGCTGACACCGCAGCAAGGCTTTTGTTAGATGCCTACAGATTCCTACTGGACAGGCTCTGTCTTCTTTATTCCAAGCCACTCACAGGCTTGTCCCGGATTATTTTCCCAGCTTCTGGTCACCTACATCCACTCCACGCCCCTGTCAGCAGCCCCGCAGCAGCCCTGCCAGCTCTCTGGGCCTCTTCAGTTTCCTTTTCCCGGCTCAGACTGTCACTGTCCTTGACGTTCGGCTCCCGGGATGCCCTTCTGGGTGTTCTCCTCTTTGCTTCTAGGAGACCACGGCTTTTGCTCGTGACCCTTGACAGCTGACATTTCTTTCTGCTCTCTGGAGACACAAGGGCTTTCTCATCTTCCTTTTCTCCTAGACTGTCACAAATCTCTTAACCGTCTTTATGTTCCTCTAAGTCTGAGGCTCAGAGGAGTTGCTGAAGATGTGTTTGTCAAATAAATGACAGCACAGTTGTTTAAAATGTGACAAGATCCTACAGGAACAAAATTTTCCCTCTTGGCTCTTTTGAAGTGTTTTATACAAGGGGTGGCTAAAATTTATGGTGAATGTTTAAATATAAAAAGTTTATTACAGGGACTGGGGATTTAGCGCAGTGGCATAAGCACCTGCCTTGCAAGCAGGCAGTCATGAGTTCAATCCCTGGTACTGATAAAAATGAAAAAGACCAAAAAAAAAAAAGTTTATTACAGCAAAAGTCATGTTGCTATTGACCCCCCTCAAAATATTTCCACTCACCTCAAATATATTTATCCCATCCTGGTGGCCACTTTCTGAAGTCTCTCTGCACATTCTTATTCATGCCTTTATCAAGTATGATTAAAAATAAGGCTGCCGCTGGGTGCCATCCAGAAAAGCAAGCTCCTAAAGACATGGCAGTGTGTCCCCAGCTCCTTTGTTTACCAGGTCAGCCACTGTGTGACTCTGAGCTCCTCCCCAAAGTCATTATGATAATAATGATGAAAGGTCAGCATTCTGAATCAGTTCAGGACATTAAGGCAGTCACGAAGACACAATGAAAGACACTCACGAAGGAGGACTCCCAGAACTACTTCAGAAGTGGCAATAAAGAGGGAGAAGTACCATGAGAGCAAGGGGGAGAACTTTGAGGAGGATTCATGGCAATCTATCTTTCAGTGTAGTATATTTTTAAAATCTAAGCATTCACCTCAGCTCTTGAGTATGCCTCGTATTTCTCAGAATAAAGTGTCTGGAGAGGAATTCACTTTAAGCATCGCTGTGGACTGATTCCTCCAGGGGCTTTCTATTAATCATTTAGTGCTGGAGACATCGTGAGGACAGCTACAGAAAAAAGGAATGCAAGCAGACGGCAGAATCCCGCCCCGGGCACACGCTGGCCTTTGTGTAGCCCGATCTTTGTGTCATTTTTATAAATGGAAAATTGGCAGGCCTTGGGCATGGAGAAGATAGACCGTTTTCATCTATTTTACATCATACTTTAAGACCCAAATATAAATATTGCAGCCCTTCATCTCAGCATGATTTGGTTATGGAAACATAATTGGAATTGTTTAAGAGACACAGGCGGCTTCTATTTCAGTCCTGGCACAGGAAATTCAGCCTTTGTCCATTTTCACAGTTTGATTTATGTGAGGTTAAAAATTCATAACTCAGGAGCTAACCTCAAGCAAATATTTTTTTTTTGCATGAACTAATTCAAACATTGTCTCAACTGGAGCTTCCTGTTCTGAAGGCTCACAGAGGAGCTGAGTGGCTGCACACCTCTTTGATGGCCTGATAATCTCCCTGACTTTGTTTCGTGAGGGTCCCCAGAGACTCAGCCCAGGTCACAGAGAGGGGACAAGGGGCCAACTACATTTTATGCACGTCCTGCATCAGGGGCCTTATGCTGTCTTATTTCCTCCAGAGAGTCCCATGATGCAGCCCCAAGCACCGTCACCATGTCTCAGAAGCCCACTCAGAGACTGGTTTGAGATCTGCCCAGTCTTGTCTACTGGTGCCCGACTGATAGTACATCGGCTCCCCACTCTACGTGCAGCTCCTAGCTGTGGAAGAGAAGATTTGGGTGTCATCATCCACCACAGGCCACTCTGCCCCCCAGGAGCAGGTCTCAGGTTTGCATTTCCTGTCAACTCAGAGACTCCCAGTGGAGCTAGGGCGTCTTCATCTTCCTTCTGGCAACCACACACACGGGCCCTGTGTTTCATGACCTGTGAGCCCGTTAGAGCAATCTGTACTCAAAGGGAAGCTCACGCATCAGGCACGGGCCAGACCACAAGCCACACCCATTCCCCGTGGACACTACTGTGGGTGCTATGCTCTCATTCACCCCCGAGAAACTCGGATCCTGTGCATGGCCTGGCTGCAGCCGCTGCTGTTTGGCCAGAAGGAGGATCAGAGCCTGAAGGCTGCCGATTCCGTGTGCTTTGCAGGAAGTCCCAGTGTGACTGCTGCAGGACCCTGGGCTGGGAGGGTCTTGAGTCTGTGCATTCAGGTCTGGTGACCAAGCAGAAGCTGCAGCTGGTGAAAACTCACTCCCAGCTCTGGACCACAGGCGCCACGGGATACAGAGCCCTGGGTTTGTGCCAAAAGTAGCACCAGACAGACAGGGAGCTTGGGTGCAGGAAGCTGAGGCTGGAGAGACTCTGGATGGGTCTTCTTGTCACCTGGGCTCACAGGAGGATGTCTCAGCCTCGGGATTTGATGGCCCCATCCAGGCTCCGCTTCTTCTGGGACCAAAGAGGACGCAGATGTCATGACTGACAAATGGGCTGTCTTGCCCCTCCCACCAAAATACCTGGGAAATAAAAACAGTCATCTTTAGACCTCGCATAGCGGGGAGGTGGTCTATCTTAGCTCGTGGGATTGGCTAATGAACAGGGAAACAACTCCAACCCACTTTCTGTCCGAGGTACAAAAGGCCAAGTGGTCCCTTGCAGGGCTCCTAGCTGGGTCCAGACTGGTCAGGGAACCGAGCAGACACTGGTGCAGGGCGGTCGTCCTGGAAGCAGGGGCACTGTGCTCACTGCCACCCGATAGTCCCTCCTGCTCTACCAGCTGTCAGGGAGGCTGGGGAGAGGATTAACAGGGCTCAACTGAGGTCTGCTTGGCCACCTGTCATGTGGACATGGGCAGTTCAGGGGAGATTGTGACTGCTGGAAAGGAAGATTTAACCCACTAGGTGCAAGGAATTCACTGTCTACCAGGCCAATTTAGTGACAGCTGCATGAGATTTTTTTTAGAAATCTCTCTCTCTCTCTCTCAGTAAATGAGAAAGAGTGCAGGTTGTGTAAAATGAAATGAGAATAAGCAGACACAGCCTCCCACTGCCACTGTACAGGCCAGGAAGTGACAATCCCACATTCACTGCACACCTTGGAGAGGTCCAATACCGAAGCCTGGGATGTGAAACCCAGGGCGGTTCCTTTGACCCAAAGTCACTGTGAGTTGGAAAACTCCCATGACATTCCCTCTCCACAATAATTGAGTAAAGGGGACATTGTCGCCAACAGGAAATCCACTGGCAGCTACAAATGTTTACAAAAAGGAGCACTTTATTTATACCTTTAGTTAAGGAGCGTGTTATACACGGTTATAGGATGCCAGGCACTGTGCCAATGAGAAGAGTTCTAAACACAAAAGAGAACTGTGATCACAGCTCAGGGGACAGAAAGGAATGCATGGGCAGACACCTGTGAGTTGCACAGTTCATGGTAGCTCATCACATGAGATACGGGACATGGTAGGATGGTAGCACTCGGTCATAGTGGCATGGCGGGTAGAGGCTGTGGCATGAGGGTATAGTGGCATGATGACATGGTGACACAGGTCATGGTGCTGTGATAGAGTGGTGGCAGTGACATGGACTCATGGTGGCTGATAGTAGGATGTGGTGTCATGGACACATGGGATCTTGTGGCATAGTGAGGAACATCTGACCCAGTTTTGGGCAGTTGTGGCCAAGGGTGAGCCTCCTATCCACAGTGAACACAGCCTGTGACCTGAGAGATGAGGGGCACTTGGGCAGCAGAGCCGGGAGAGAGGATCTTATGTCCAGTGGGGTTCATGGTCCAGAGCATGGGGCAGGAGAGGGCGAGGGTTCTGCAGACCCAGCCTGGTTCTTGGTGTCTGGAATGCAGGCCAGTGAGTGACACCAGTGAGGCAGGAGGACGATGCAGCCTGGTGGCCCATGAGGAAGGTGGTCAGGAGCCTGACCACTGCCCTTCCATCAGCTCGAGACCTGTTAGGGGCTCTGCAGAGCCCTCTCTCAATGAGCTGTTGAATGAGTTATGCAAAAACAGCCCCCAAAGAGCAGAACTCCAAAGGGGTTTTTAATTTGAATTGCTAAATAAGAGACATGAGAGCATTTAGTGTGGGTCTCTAACACAGAATTAAAGTCTGGGAAATAATCAAGTGTATAGGAAAAGAAAAAGTGTAAAGAATTTTAAATCTTGGGTAAAAAGGAGCCCCAAATTGCTTTATTCTTGTTCTAAATAATTCAAGAACTCACATTCAAATAGGTATTTGAAACACTGAAAATATTCATCGGCCTAATTTTTAAAAATACCACGGGGCACACAACCCAAAGTGGGAATGGACGGAATGGCAAGCATAGAACAGAAAACGTCACAGAGCCACGCGAGAGGCCCGGCGTCAAACACTTCGGTTATGGTAAGGCACGCTGAGAGTTTCCATTCTACTGCATCAAAGCAAAGTCTTGTGATAGGAAGCAAAAATAGACACAAAGCAGAGCTCTTTTATAATGTGAAATAAAAGACTGGGTGACGATAGCAAAGCAAGCCCAGGAGGAAAAAGGAAGGATGATTATTTCAATACGTAGAAAATGCAGACGAAGAATCAAGGAGCCCAAGGATGGTAATCAGAGTTGTCTTCTGTTGTGAAAGGCACTGAGGCTGGAGAGAGTACTCATAACCTAGTATCAGCATTTGTACATTTACAGTTTACAGATCAAGGAGGAGTGAGCAACACTGCGATTACTGGAGAACGCATCAGCACACTGCCTAGGGATTCAGGCAATGAAAACAGAATAGGGGTAGATGTATCAGTGGCTCATGGCTGCTGTAACAACCCGCTGTGGACTTGGTGCTTTGAAACAGCACATGTTTGCCTCTCCCAGTTCAGAGAGGCCGGAGTCTGATTCATTTTCCTGGGCCAGAGTCAAGGTGTGGGCAGGGCCACGTTCCCCAAGACTCCACCTAGAGCCTTCCTGGCCCTCCCTTTTCTGGGGCTGCACCCTCACCATCCTTACAGCTGGCAGCACAGTGTCCTCCCTCGGGGTCACCTTGTCTTCACCGCTGTGTCAAATCCCTCTCCTCCTCCTCTGCCGCAGTCACTTGTGACTATGCTCAGGGCACACCTAGGTAATTCAGGATAAACTCCCTGCTGCAAGACGCTTAACTTAATCGCCCCAACAAAGCCCCTCTGGCTGCATAAAGTAATACTGCCAAGTCCCAAAGATCTTCGGGGCCACTCTCCAGCCTTTTGCAATGAAAATAGTCAAGGCTTCGTAATGTCCAAGCTCACTGGATGGGACCACTTGTTTTCAAGTGCCCTGGAAGCTTTGTGAACTCCCGAATCAGAACTTATCATATGCTGCCATGACTTTCTAAAATTTGAAATTTATAACAAACATTTAGAAAGGATAACTCCATTAATTGAAAATTACAGCTAAAATAAAATTATCTCCAAATATCCAGGAAGACTTCAAATGTTATTTCAGATTATTTAGAAAATCCTACTGAAGGAAAACGCTTCTTAACTGAAGCTGCCATAGAGACCTGGAAGAGTTAATTTTTAACTCTTTGATTATGGAGTAAAAAGAAAAATATGTTATCTTTGATGCAGAGAATTAAAAGTATACAAAACAGGTAGAACCAGAAACTAATAAATCAGATAAAGGATTGATAAGTGAAACACAAAGTAATTCATTTGCAAAGACAGTAAAACAACTCTGCCAAGTACAATGAAGCAACAGAAAAAGATAGAAAAATAAACTTAAAAATAAAAAACAAAGACTTCCATTGCCATGATTCTTTTTTTTTTTTTTTTTTTTTTTTTTTTTTTTTGTCTTTTTCCTCTTTATCGGTACCGGGGATCGAACTCACGACTGACTGCTTGCAAGGCAGGCGCTTATGCCGCTGAGCTAAATCCCCAGCCCCCCATTGCTATGATTCTATTACAGTATTATTTTGGAGGCTCTGGAAGGTGGACAGAAATGCGGAACACACATTTGATACGCAGAGATAAGTGTTATTAGTAATAGCTGGTAGGATTTCATACAGACACTGCAGGCTGCCCATCAAAATAATATTGTGATTACAACGGGATTTGGTGAGCGATTATTTTTATATTTTCTATCATTGCCATGATGAGAACCATAACCGCCATCATCAGCACTCTGCCTACCATCACCACTGGTACCATTAACTGTCCCCTACTGCTGTCACCATTTATTCTGCCATCATCACCACGACTGTCACAATTGTCATCACAACTGCCACCACCACGTTGCCACCATCAACACCACCATCACCACAACCAATACCATCACCAGCACTACCATTGCCACCAGACACTAGGACCTTTGGACACAGTGACAGTAAAAGGAAACTAAGCCTGATATTCTATACACACAGCCTGCTACACAGGAAATGCTTTACAGGGATGAGCAGTCTCAGCTAAATTGGGGCTTTGGCTGAAGGGAGCCAGAATTGTGAAAGATGTCAGACAAGGAGAGGGAAGGATGAAGTCTGCCGCTCACAGGACAAAGGGAGCAGCAGGTTTTCATTGATTAGCTGGGGTGGGGTACAGTTTGTAGTGAGCCCTTCCCAGCTCTCTTCTCCATCTTGGAAGTTTACATGTGCAATCCCATGGAAAAGTTATTGGAATTCCAATAAGTTAATTCCAATCCACCACTTCCAGTCCAACCCATGGTGAGAATAAAGACACTAAAGATATACGTATAGTTATGGGGAGTCCAAGGGATCCTAAGTCCAGCCAGAACAAAGGTTCATTGGAACTCAACCCATGGCCCAGCCTGGATTTTATTAATTCATGAAGAAGAGTGTGGCTCAAAGATGAGTGACTGTGAGAAACACAGGAAGTATGTGAGCGCTGTGAGCTGGGCTGGGTAGGAAGCCTGACAGCACCTCTGCAATATGCAGGGAGAAGGCTGTGCAGAAAGAGTAACCTGCATAATGCAGCTGAGGTAGCATCTAATGCTTTGGAGCCTGTGCTTCAGCTCTGATGTGCAAACCTTTCTGCCCTGGGAAGTCATAGCCTCTCATCTCGAGGCTCTAACCCAGTTGACAGCTCTGGAGCTGTGGCTCTTCATCCTGCCATGTTTTGGGGAGACACAGGGCAGGGGAAACAGTGTCAGTCACCTGGCCCTATTTACATTATTTAGAGCCAATTGGAGGGATAAAGAAATGGCCTAGCCAGCTATGGCTATCAGTATGTGGAGATAGGGCCAAGTTTAGCCAAAATGGAAATGATTGCTCTTTGTTCCAGGAGAGCTGTCCAGGGGATCCTCCACAACAGTTGGGTAATTCTCACTGGCCAGGTGCTCCAGAAGATGCATCTTCTTGTGATGGACTTGGATAACCAGCTGGTCACTGCCAGCTCATCCTCGGGACTGTTGAATTTTTGCGCATCTGGTACCATTATCCTGCAGAAAACATCCTGGTTTTGTATTTGGTGGGTGACAGGTGATCAGCTGCACTCAGGAGCTGCTGACTTATCATATAGCTGGTGTCACCATCGTACATAGATGTCCTGGCCTTCAGTGCTTAAGCTGCTCATAAAGCATGAGGGTGGGGGACAAGAGGCCCATTCCAGTCCCAGTGGACAATAGACCAAGCTGACCCAACTCCATGGCCTTGAGCAAAACAGTGTTAGATGAACAGCATATCTACATGTTGATGTGAGCAGAATCTGACTCAAGAGTCAGAGTCACTACAACATGAAGACAGCGATGCCATGCTTTTATCCCATTCAGTCAAGTATCAGAGCTCTGCAGACCTGAGTGAAGAGCAGTGTTCTCAGCAGAAGAGGCCATTGGGTCCCCAGGAGGTAACCCGGGCAACTGTGACCATAACCCCCACAGCAGAAGTGTTATCCATACCAATGCCAGTGGGAAACTTATAATGTATCACCCAACTGTGTGACCCCCCAAATTAATAATTTTCATTTGACTAAGAGCAAGTGACATTGGGCAGATTCTTTGGATTATTCAGGCTTCTTACTGGTTTCATGCAAATATTCTGCTTCTGTGGTTCTATGTGTCCCATGATGGGTGTGCTGGAACATGTCATGCCATGTTTAACTGTGTAATGCATGCTCAAGGGTTTATTTTGTAGTTCCCAACTTTTGCCTCATCATGGCCCCATTATAGTGCTCCCTATTTTACCATTACATCATCATCATCATCATCATCATCATCATCATCATCATCACTGACACCACTACAAGCATTGTGAGCAAAACTACAGCCACCATGTCCATCCCCACCACCATTGCGATGTTCATCTAAGACTAGGAACTACATTTCCCAGAATCCCATTCTTGGTAGTTTGGATTTAGAATTTGCCCATGAGAAGAACTTACCTAAGAGTTGGAAGGTGGAAATGGTAGTCAGCAGTCCTGAGCCTGGGCCTAAAGAAGAGTTACACATTTTCCTGTGCCACTCATGTTCCTGCCATCACAAAAGGAAAAAGAGTCCTCCCAGAAGCAGGGACAGAGATACATGGGGCAGAGGTATTGAAGCCTCAGATAAGAGCCACAACCAGGTGAGTCATGACAAGTTCATGAGTGACAAAGGTGTGCTAATTTGTGCCCCTGGACTGGTCATTGTCCACTTATGACACTAGTTGACTAATACAGGTGCACAAATTCCAACTTTCCTTATCTCCATTTTCTATTATTCCCATTATTTCTTTCCCTTGCTTTAATAAAAGTCTTATTTCATGATATCTATGATAGCAGAAGTGTCTCACATACTTTCAGAGTAAGAATAGCAGTGAGATATTTTGGGGGATGTACTTGATACCTTTTTATTTCCCTAAGTGGCTCAGATGACATTGTGTGGCAGGCTATAATATTAGTTTGGAATGTGGCCATCAAGAAGAAGCCTAGGGTAAAGAAGTCAAATAAGAATAATGTCGAGTCCTTCAGTACAGAGAGCAGGAGGATTCTGGAGCAGGAAGCCAGGCGGAAAGTTACAAGCAGGTGACATAGATCAAAATCATGCAAATGAGCTCATGATCAGATTGGGAGTGATCAGAGGTGGACAGACTCATCCTAGTCTCTTTTTCTCCTTAAAAAAAAAAAATCTCATAGTTGTACTTGTTTTACATCAGGAATTACTTCTGCTTATATTTTTTATGTTACTATTTTAAGATTTAATGTAGTTATTCAATCTGAAGAGGAATCTCAAAGTCATGCTGTAATCGACTCTTAAGCAGGATTATATGAAAGATGATTACAATTATCCTTTTGGGGGGCCAAAGTGCAAATATGCTTTGCAATGCTTTTTGTGTATTGTCCCTCATCTTCCAAATTTAACATTTTACAGCTTTCTACAAATGGGATTGAAATGTCACTAATGCTCAGTGACTGAAAATACAGCATCAGTTGATAATGACAAAAGGAGAAAATCAGTCACCGCCAACACGCAACCCTGGGGAAATAAGCTGAAGTGGAAAACCATATATTTTGTGCAGAGGCTTAAAAGAAGGGAAAATTATGGCTTTGTTGGATTTTCCTACATTCGGCCAGCATAGAGCGGGTCTGTAATTTACTTTCTGAGCCTTGCTGTAAGCCAAGACTGAGACACAGAGTGTTTGCTGTGAAACAGACCATTAATTCCCTTCCTATTTTGTTGCATCGAAACGGATGGTGATCATTAATTAACCAAATAACACGGGGAAATAACCAAGGCATTTAGCTTCTGGGAAAGGGAGAGCTACTAATCGTGTGTGGACAAGCTGATGTCTCCTGTCTTTTATAAAGGTTACCTTGTTCTCGCCATTTTTCCAGATCCAGTGAGGCAGTGGTGCAGACCCGGATGGGGATGCCTGTGTCCCCCTCCAAGCTCTTTGTCATTATATGTGAATATATACGACGGAGTGGGGTTTCTTCCCTTGCAGGCAGGGTGTATTTGAGGACTTACTGAAGCAGTGGGAGCCCCTGCACTTGAAGGGTGAGAGATGGCATTTGTAAGGATGGTGACTTCTGTGATGTTGGCCTGAAAATGGAAAGAGCTAGAAACCTACCCATTGGTCCTCCACAGGAGTCCTGGAAGAAGCAATTTACACGTGGCTGTCAAGTCAACCAGCATTTATGGCAGAGACAGCTGAGCATAGGCTATCAGGAATGGGACCCAGGGTCCCCAAGTTGAATTTTGCAGACTAAGGTGGGGGCACCTCTGGCCTGCTGGATGCTCAAGGTCATGTCCAGTGGGCAAATACATCTGCCCTAGCAGGGCTACTTCAGACTCTTCAAGGTATAAATCTTTTCTGCAGCAAAAACATGGTAATGGACAAGGGAAGGGCCTAGGGGCTGGTGAGCCTGGGTTAAGAGCCACACAGCCAGGCAGTGACCACAGGTCAGCAGCAAGGACTGGGAGGGCCAGGAAATGCAGCACTGTTCTGCTTCTTGTCCTGCTGAGCCAGGCTGCAGCATGAATGCTCAGGGTGAGGTCTTGGACACCTGGATGCATTCAGGACAGGAGTGGGATTTCTCTGCAAGAAAACTTTTTCAGGACTGGAAGCAAGCTCAATGCTTGAAGTAGGAATGGGGAGATCTGAGCTCATGTTTATCCCAGGCTGAAGGCATAGGCTAGATCTGCTATGATGACAGAATTTCCATGAAGACCAGAAGAGCCTCTCACTACCTTAAAGCTTTCTAGTGCTGACACGTCTGGAAGAGACCATCCAACACTCCAGTAACAGGAAGGTCAGGCCACAGGAGCAGCATTCATTGAACGCTCCTCTACCAGCAGGGGAAGAAGGAAAGAGAAGAAGTCAGGAGTGTGAAAGTCCATGCTCCCCAGAAACAATCTGATTTCTGAAAAAGACCCGTATGTGGGATAGACGGAGTGGGAGAGGCACAGGTAGAAGAACAGAAGCTGGAAATGTGATCATTCACTCGGCAGCTTTTCACCATGTGCAGTGTCTGTATTTGTGAACTGACTTGCTGGCCAGAGTGACTTTGTAACCCTGAGACCGATGCTCATGCCACATGCATGGCCCTTTGTGGTTATGCAAAGGCCAGCAGATAATCTGAGTCCCCGAAGCACGCATTCCCAGAGGACACACAGGATATTCTGGCTTCTTATCTCATTCCTCATGCTGTAAACCAGAGCCCTTTCCAAGTCCAGGGAGCCACATATTTGCTACATTCTGTGCTTTTGTTCATGATTCTATGTGATACGTGGTGTTCCTAGCAAGACAAGGTGGCCAGGCACCTTAGGGAGAGGGGCTATGTGCTAGATAAGCCTCACCCAGGCCTGAATTATGCTACCATTGGTCTTTAGCTCAGTGTCAATGGATCAGCAAGGCACATGCAGTAAGGCCCTGTCAAACAGGGACACTTAGACAAGGTTACATATTGACTGGGTGATGCAAACGTGAACAGGGACTTGCTCATAGTTACCTCTGCTGTAGTGGCTCGGTCAGAGTCCACCAACAGCACTCACGATGACCTCCTGGGACATGAGGACTGGGAAGAACCCTAATGGGCTGTCCACATGTCTTCTCAGTCTCTGCAACCCGGAGTCTGGGCACAGTCTGGCTGGGTCCTTCAAGACTGCAGTCCCACGCCAGCCAACCTTCCAAGCTCGCGAGTTATCATCTTCCACGACAGGTGGCTGTGGGCAGTGCTCAGTCCCTGTGGCTGGGGTCTCATGTCCTGTTCCCTAGCTGGCTGCTCTCTGCACCTAGAGGTCCTCTGACATTCTTTGCTGGTGATATTTTCAACATGGCACTCAGTGATATGCAGCTTCTTGGGATAGGATGGTCCCAGGAGGTGCCCCGTGCCTTCGTGGGGTCTCTAGGGAAGGGGCACCCATACCTCTGGCATATCTTATGGATCTCAGGTGCTACCCACACACGAGTGGACTGCCCAGGGTGGGGGATCCAAGTGCGGCTGCTATAGGACTTGCCCAAGGTCCTGCCTGGGGAAGATCGGGTATGACTCATTACTCAGAAGGACCTAGCAATTCTGAAATCAGTGTCAGCAAGGTGAGTCATCCAGGCTGTATGCTGGGGTTGAAGGAATGCTTGGCTCTGTGTTGTGGCCCCCAGTGTTCATCCTGCCTCTGTGACTGCCTGTGAGCAGACCACTGGGCCTCAGTCCTTACCTCCACCAAGTGGGGAGGTAATATTCATAGCTGGAAATCCTCAAGTAAGTGCACAGCAAACCTCTCTATGTGGTGACAGGAAGTGGTGGACAGGAGGAATGGCATTTGGTCTGGAAGTCACTCTCTCTGTGTGCAGGCGCCCAGGGAGACCCTCCTTCCTCCCATTTCCCTGCTGCTAATCTGTCTCAAGGGCCATCTTGGCAGGATGGAAACAGAGGCCCAGACTCTGAGAAATGATAACGTATATTTGCCTTTAGGTACCTCTAAGCTGATAGTTAGCCTGGAACCTCCATCAGCCCATACCGAAGCCAATCTGCATGTTACCCCTGCTCAGGCTCGGTGAACTCCTTCTGCTCCAGGTCACACGGCTGAGTAGGAATGGGGTGAAGAGCAGCCACAGGCACCCAGAAATCTTTCAGTCTGGCTTCACGAGTCATTATGGGGAATTCCAGGGGTGCCATAATTATTTTCCTAATGTCTCTGGCAATCCATTTACAACTACTTCAAGCCCCCCAGGTTTTCTCCTTGATCCAGGGCTCAGAAGACATTGGGCTTGGGGGTGTCTCTAGGATGCATTAGCATGCATGGGCCTAATAAAACTCCACTTGGGAGCAAGGCACAGAGCTGGAATCCTTTCTCCTTAGGAGCTGCTTTTAGACTGCAGACCTTTTCTTTAGGAATTGCTTTGTTTCCTTTTCACTTGAGTCCAAAAGCCATTAGGCCTCGGAGCCCCTGCCTTTCGCATGGGCCTGTGGGCGGGCTGCAGATGGCCAGACAGTGGGCCCCTTGTGCTCCCGGCCGGGCTTGCCCCAGGAACTTCCTCTAATGTACAGCATCGTTCACTAACATTTGCTTTCCAAAGCCATCTTTTCAGAACAAAGGCCCTTTCTGTATCAGCGACTCCGAAGCCCCTTTTCTGTTCCCTGTAAGGTGATTTGTTTCAAAGCCTTTACAGAAACATGGCCCCAGGTTCTTGGTTAGAAAGAGGCAGCCTGGATCACAGATTTTTCACCCAGGACAGGTGGCCTTACCAAGGTCTCATCCTGTCTGCTCAGACTGGGCCCTCTCTCAGTTTCAGTGCCATTTATCTTTAAAGCTAAGAGCACAGTTAGATGCTCTTCAGTTTGCCTTTTTTGGTCTCTGAGATGCTTCTGCAGGGCATGGGAGTGCAGAAGGCCTGCATCTTATCTGCGTCCCCAGCTCCCTCGTTCCCAATAAACAGAAGTGCTTACTACATGTTCAGATGCCTGGGCTCCAACCCAGACTCCTGGGATTGAATCTCAGGGGTGGAGTCTGAGCCTTGGTTTTGCAGGGAGCACCTCAGGTGTTGCCCCTGGGGACTTAGGAAGAACTGGGTGGCATCTGTTTAGAGCAGCGTGTTCCTGCTTGCACGAATGAGCAGGCCGTTCAGAAGAGCGTGGCCACCTGCGCCTTGTGCTGGGTAAACAGCTTTGTCTTTTCTGCAAGAGACAGGTGTGTGGTGTTTGGCTCAGGCAGAAAGCACAGCCTATCTACACAGACCTGGAAAACAACACTCTCTCCCTTACTTCCGCAACTTGTAGGCCTCCACCCCCCCCCCCAGCTTCTACACACCCTGCAACCTCCCAGGTGTGCAAACACACGCTCAGAAAGCCCTGGCCGTGACCATTAGGACAACTGCAAAAAAAGCAGAGTAAGTGTGGCAGGCACTTGTGTTGCCTTTCTTCACTCAGACAGCTGACTCCACCCTTCTCATCAAACTCCATGCAGGAGACAGAAGCTCTGAGTTGCTTTGTGTCATGTCTCTTGGGGCCCAGGTAGCACCCTTCCTGAGCATTCGCCTAGCTTTCCTCCGTGAGTGTGCACAGAGAAGCTTATCAGGAAGGTAGCAGCTGTCGCATCTCCGTGTTTGAAGGACCGAGTGAGGCCCTGCACTCATCTCACAGTGACATCCTTAAGGAAGCTGATCTCCACTCCATCATCCTGAGGCTGCTTCCAGCCACTTTCTCTGAGCTCTTCGATTAGTGAAAGAAACTTCTAGTGACTGGCATGCTGGATTGTGGAGGAAAGATGCCAGTGAAAGGGTTTGCCTGTGTTTCAGTCCCCAGACTAGCAGAGGAATCAGAGCTGGGGGTCAGGGCAGGAGGGTGCTGCCTCTTCCTGCATTGTCCCCACCTCCGGGAGACTCTGTCTGTGGGGTGAGCCAAGCTGTATCCTAACAGTTGGGCTGTGATTCTGGACTTCTGGGCTTCCCAGGAGGGCCTGGGGATAGGTCTGATTTGCTTCCTAGCGATGTTTAGCCACTGCTTTTGAATTGCTTTGTTTTGTTTTTCTATGCTGGTGCCATGCTCAAGAGGATGAGGAATGAACTGAACCAGTGTGGTAATGAGGACTGGACAGGTCCAGTGGTGCTGGAAGCCCCTGCAGAGCTGCTCAGTACTGTCTGGTGGCCTTGTAAAATGAGCCCGGGGAGTACATGGATCTCATTGTAATGAAAGCTTTTATCCTGCTTCACCTTTGAGGACAAAATCTTTGAGTGACAGGAAGATGGCACTGTCCCGACTCAGCATCTGCCCTCCTGCCTCTGAGTGGCAGGGGTTGGCTGGGGGTTGTCTCTGGTCTGGGCTGTGGATGTACATTGTCCTCGGAGAGGATGTAGGTTGGTTTTCGTGCGGATGAAGGTGAGAGGAGGAGATTGCACTGAGCCAGCCAACTGGAAAGAACCCGATTCCAAGCTCCCTCTGTGCCGCTCTGCAGCGGGCCTCCAAGAGAAGTTCGGGTCCAGATAACAAGCGCAGGGGCATTCTCAGCCACTCTGATCCCACACCCCGAGCCTTATGCAGGCTCCTGAGCTGGGTCCATGAACCACCCTTGGTCCCCCAGGTCTAGTCAGAAACAGCACTTTGTCCTGAGGCTGGGTGTCTCTGGTAACCCAGCAGCCAGCAAGCTGCCACATGAACTTGACACGAGAGCAGACAAAAAGGACTCAGAAAAGCCAAGGGGAAAGGTGGGAACCCAGCCAAGCTATTAAAAAAAACCCTCCCAAAGAGGCAGTGGATGCTCTGCTGACCTTAACTCACTGGCCTTGGGCTGAGACCTGGCATCAGCTTCACTCCACCTCTCCTTCATCAACCGTGTGTGGGTGGCAAAGGGGAGAGGGGCAGGAGGAGGGTCCAGTCACCATCCTCCTCCTGGTCCCACTTCCTGAGAGTCCATGGACTTGGGGCCCAGCCTGGAGGCAGATGGGGATGTTGCTTTCTCTGGGAGGTTGGATGAGGGCCTGCCATGTTTCAGTGAGCTCTGACCTATCTCCTCACTTCCCACTAACAGACCTGATAGCAAGAAGGACCCATGGATGTCTTTCCATGGGAACAGCAAGCGACATTGACGTGGCTCTCTGGGAGCCCTCTAATTCACAGGAGAGGTTTGCAGACCCTTCCCGGAAGTCACTCAGGGTGAGTCCAGCACGTGACAGCATGCATTAGCTCAGACAGCGCTCCACAGTGCAGAGGATGCTGTGTGAGCTGCTATTGCAGAGATCGTGTGCTTTCCCCATTATTCCTGCTGGAAGACACAGACTGACACAAGTTTACTTTGCTCCAAAAACTCTGTTCTTCTTGTTCCATAGCTGAAACCATGCACTTTCTCCAAAGCCTCACAGCCAGGCTGTTTCTACACAGAACCTTCCCCTTGTGGCACGTTCCCCCAAAACCCCAACGATGCACAAGAAACATACTGGCTCCACCTCCACCAAATTTAGCACCTTTTTAGTATCCCCACAGCATAAATCTCTATATGGGAGGGATGGTGGTCTCCTTAGGCCCTTGAACCAGTTCTGGGAGGCCACCAGAAAGCTCCCCTCTGAGATATCTCATCTTTCAGTGCAGGGTGAGCAACTTCTCTTAAGCACCAGACAGAAAAACATTTTAGGTTTTTCTGGCCAACTATTCCACCATTCCACCGTAGGATACCAGCTGAGGGTGGGTGGCTCTGTCCCAATAAAGCTCTCTTTGCCAGATGGGTGGTCCACGAGATTTGGTCATGCTTTGTCAGTCTTGGCTTTAGTGCATATGAAGTGATGCCACAAGCTGCTTGGCCTTTGAGGGCGCTCTCCCATTTGGATGAGGCCTTCATGTTTGGGCTCACTTGTTTAGTGTAGGGATTGGCCATTGGGATTTGCTCCAGGAATGTTTGAAACAGACAGGGCGGGGTGGGGGGGAATTCCATTACTCTCAGACAGAATCTTGGGGCCTGATATCCCAGTCCACTAGGAAGGGCACAAAAAGAGTGAAGATGGCACAGGGAAACAAGGACAGCTGGCTGCCTAGGTGCTCCTGTTCCTGAAGCCCATCTCTGGTTTGGTTCTAATGCCTAAGGTGTGAATTTCAGTTAATTGTAACCAAAAGAATCTTCACGATCTCCTAGGCCCTGGGATCCCACTCTGCCCAGTTCTTACAAGCAATGATTCTACTAGGTTCTCAAGAACAAAGTGAGATCGAGAAATACAGTATGTATTTTTAAATGAGTCCAGTAAATCCCACATTGCCATCAACCCCCCTCAATAGACCTGCTTCCCTCTCACTCTGAACAACTCGACCCATCCTTCTTGCTGATTTCTGAAGCGCCTCTGGAAGTGCTCTTTCCTGAGTGTCTTTAGTGGCTCCATCACAACTTCTTTGTGTCCTGAATGGATTCAAAACATATCTGTTTCATGGTTATTCTGACTTAGGAAAGGTCCAGAGTCACACAGTTCCGGATCCGGTGGACAGGGTGGGTGCGGACGCACTGTGATGCTTCCGTGAGGCTGCCTTTCTGTTAGACTACACGCAGCAGCGGCACTTGCCCTGCTTTTTATCAAACGTCCTAAACAATGCTTCTGTATAAACAGCTGGTTCCTGAAGATGCCAGCTGGGTTCTTCCTGTGTCGGTGGCAAGAACACAGTTCCCATTTCAGAAGTGTTATCAGCACAACTGGTTTTTTTCCAGACAACAAGAGAGACAGCCATAGTTTCTCTGTTCCAAACCAAAATACCAACTAAGGAGGATCTCCCAGGTTCCAGAGGAACTGGGGTGTCTGGAGGTGATCAGTCATCCTATAGGACTTAGAATGTGTGACCCAGACTCCCCTGGACATCTCTGAACCAGGTGGATCCTCCTCCACTCCCTACAGCTTGGGGATGATGTCAAAGGTCAGCTTCAGGCTGCAGTTAAATCTAGGAAGATTCGCCTTGCACTGGACTTACAGTATAGTTATCCACAGTTGGTCATAAATCAGTCCTCACCCCTCCCTTCCTCAATTCCTCTAAATGAAGGGGACAAAGGGACCTGAGAGGGAACAGAGGGATCTTCTGAGCCCCTCCTAGGATCTCTGTCAAAGAAGCAACAGGGACCCCTGGATCTTATCCTGATCTCACTCATTGTCTGCTGGCAGCTCAGGTCAGGGTCCCCCTGCCCACACTGCTCCCCAGTGTCAGTCCTGATTGGTGACATGCCATGATTCCAGATGTTCACAGCTGGGCTTGGGCAGGGTGCGAGTGGAAATCACCCAGTTTCCCAGAGTCTTCAGTCTGACAGTTTGCTAACTGACATCTTCAAACTTGCACAGAGCTTCACTGTGCTAAGAGGGTGGCAGGTGTGACATGAGGTGTCTCCATAGGACCCCTTTCTCAGGTGGGTCTGTCATCAGAAAGGGAAGTGGTAGTTTTCTCTTACTCTTTACCTCCATCAGACGCCGCTGCCTCTGCCAAGTTTCCCCTCTGCTGAGCTGCACTCCCAGTAGTGGACTGCAGTCCTTGGATTTCACCCAGGGAACAGTATGCGTTTAGTCAGCTAGAGTTTTCAGGTGCATAGTTTATGTAGGGATTGTGATTAATAAAAGAAGCAAGCAAGATGAAAATCATGTCTTTCAAGGACTTTATAGAGTTTTACAAGGTGTATCCCCAAGCACTAGGGGGGAAGAGTGTTTTAACTTTGCAAACTAGCTTCAGAGCACAGACATGTTACATAATGTTGAAGGCCCAGTGAGGGTGCTGGAGACCTTCCATAAAGGCATGGCATGCGGCCAGTCCCTGCGTCCCCATGGAAAAAAAGGTAGCTTCACATGATGGCCAAAGGTGCCAGGCAGCAGTAAGGTCCCTTGTGGAGCTCATAAGATGTGCAGCAGCTCTGAAGGAGAGGCCTCCATCTCCGTGAGGGTGTCTACACCCCAGTGGTGCTGAGGGCCCTGCTGCCTGCTGCAGTCAAGCCAAGACGCCACAGCCAGCCCTGAGTCACTGTCCCCTGTCCCCACGCATGCCTGGTAGTTTCCTGATGCCAGCTCCTGCTGTCCTGAGTTGTCCCTTGAAGGTTTCATTAGGATTCTGCCCATGCCCCCAGATTTTATGGTATACTGTGTCCCCAGTTTGGGTCCTGCTAGCTGTGGAGTGGCTCTGCTTTTATCCAAGGTAAAGTTGCTCTTTCTTGGTGAGAGCCAGTGGTCACCTATAGTAGCACAACAAACCCAATGCACATCTGTGAGCTGTGCCCCTCCAGGATTCCCTGGGCTTCTGCCACTGCTGCTTGGCTGCTGGAAGATAAAGGACTATGCAGGACTGGGTGCTGAATTCAAGGTCTTTGCATTTTCCTCACTGCAGGGCCCACCACTCACCTGGGCACAATCTCATGTGCCATTTTTGCCCTGGAGTTGCAGCCAGGCATCCCTGTCCTCAGAGAAACGTCCAACAGGAAAAATAAAACTGCATTGGTACAAATTTGTATACAATCTCCTCTCTCCTGTATTTCTCCTTGTTTCATGGTTTAATTTCCATGAAGTGTGCAGATAAAAATCTCACTATGTTCAGGTTCTTTCTTCATTACAGAATCCTAGAGACTTTCCTGTTGACAACAGAGCCTAAAACAATGTGTTTTATTTACACTGCATGATGGTTTGGATCTTAAACACTCTCTAAAGGCTTGATCACCAGCCTGTGGCACTGTTAGAAGGTGGAGGGACATTTAAGAAGTGGAGTTTAGTGGAAGGAAGTGATGTCACTGGGGGTGTGGTCTCAAGGGCATGCTGGGAACCAGGTCCCTCCTGTCCCTCTCTGTCTTTGGTCTCCATGAAGTAAGCAGCTTTGCTCCACTGCACCCTCCCTACCCAATGCTCTGCCTCACCTGGGCTCAGGAGCACTGTGGCCCACTGACCCCAGACAAGACAGCTCTGAAACCGTGAGCCAAAGTACATGTTTCAAGCTGTTTACCTCTGGTGCTCTGTCACACTAATGGGAAGCTCTAGATGAGGCTTGTGGCTTCTCTGTTGTTCTGAGAACCAATACAGCTAAACTCATAGCCCTCATTACATGATCTGGAGTCCATTTCCTGCCCAGTAGTATCTGTAAACTCCCAGGGTCACCCCCTCATCAGGGTGTTGGCCCCGTATCACCCTGAGCCAAAGAGTTGAGCCTTCAACTGGGAAGACATCCACCCCAGCAGCATGTTTGGAACCAGTTTCTTCAGTGGAGGGACCTTGCCTTGGGGACTCCTTGGGTTGGCTGCACTGGTCCAGGTACCTGAAGTGGTGAGAGAAGACCAAGCTATTGCTCATTCTGCTCAGTGGGGAGCTTCCATACACAACCCCTGTGTGGACAGAAGCCTCAGCCTTTCTGAGTCAGCGCTCTGATACCTGGGAGCAGGGTGTTGGTAGGCACTTTGCTGTCAGTATATGAACATAAGGTTGCACAATGGAGAGATATTTAAAGCGCTTCTAAAGATAAAACTAGAAAGTGGGAGCTCAGAAGGAATTTGGAGTCAGCGCTTTTGTTGGTTGTTAAAATACAGGTTTGCATTCAAAATGTTGGAGGAAAAATATCCAAATTACATATTTTTGGGCCTCAGCCCAAATTTGATTCTATTGCTTTGGGGTAGGGCCCTGGTGACTACATTTCTAAAAAGCTTTGAAGGGGATTTTGCTGCATGCTGTAGTTCTGAATTGCTGACAGGTTAAAAACTGCATTCTACAGATGAAGAAGTGGGATACCTAAGAAATGAAGTGACTTTCTGCAAGTTGTACTAATGAACTCAGCAAATCAGTGCTCACTGGGGGTCCATGGCAGGGACATCCCATCCACATCTCACTCCTACTTCCGGAAGTATGGTGTCTCTCACTGAAGTGCATGAGAACCAGAAGTGGCACAGAGGTCACGCAGCTCATATCATGGGCTGAATCTCATACGCACTGGGGAATGAAAGGAACCCTTCAGAAAAGCACCTGGTTCCAGAGATTCTTGGTTCAGACCCTGGTTAGGCCAATTTCCAGCTATGTGATCTTGTAAAAGGAACTTCTTGGCTTAACCTCTTACCCTGTTTGGGTGACATCAGAGTTGCTGAAATAACACAGTCAGTCAAAAATGCTTGAGGAAGTGCTGGGCACACAGTGTAGCTGTGACAATAGCTGCTTTCCTTTCTGGTATGCAGCCCACTGCTTTTTGTGTGACTCTGTTTTGCCTGTAAGTTCTTCATTTTTGTATAATGAAGCTTTGAAGACTCTATTGACAAGGCACTGGAGCAATGTGAATCCCTAACTGACATCTGAAATTTCATATTACAGGACACACACTGCTGCTTTTCAATTCCTGAGCCAATTTCTCATCTCATCTAACTTTAGTTCCTTTCATTACTTCAAAAATTTTCCTTTCCACTGCCAGAGTGGGAATCCAACCCATTTATTTTTCCATTTGCTCTCTGTAGAGCACACAGACTTCAATTTTCTCCACCTTTATGGTGATGACCATTTCTCCCGCTATCTTAATCACCATCGGGCTGGGTGAAGCACAGGATGATGATAAAGGTGTGTGTATATAGACCGGAAAGCGCTGACTTCTTAACACTGTGGCTCATTTGCAAGATGTCTCAGGACTTTTGCCTTTCTTGGGATTAAAATACAGCACGGCAAGTTGGTGCTACTGGGCTTGAACTGAGACTGGCTTGGCTGTCCAGGAGCAAGATGAAAATGGTCAGGGTCCTTTGGAGTCGGGAGGCTCCTGAGTTAGACTCCTGGGCTTCGCCAGGCAGGATCATCTGTGGTTCTACTAACCGCGTGGCACTGTCAATAGCAGGAAAGTTTGAAATCTGACTTGGAGAAGGAGGTCTATGCTCAGGATTTCAGAAGTGAACCATTGCACAAATTCTAATAATAACAATAACTGTAACCATAAAAATATCTTCTCCAGCTTCTTTCTATTCTTGGCCTCTTCTTGTCAAATAAAAACCTACATCCCATGGTAAATAAACCAGAAGGAAGAGGGTGTGGTTGCCAGTGTCTTCTCCCTGTCACTCCTGATGCACGTTGACATAAGATCTAACAAACCCAGCACGTTTGGTTCCCTCTGTCCCCAGCTTCTGATAAAGCGGGCAGGTGTTATTCAGATCTACTTAATGGCTTTGCCTCACTTTCCCCTGCCACTAGCCTTTCATGGTTGAAATTCCTAAAATCCAGAATAAAAGTTTTATATGATAACCAAGTAATAAGTAACCCAGGAAAATAACCCAAGCAGTGGGGAAATAATGGGGAGCTACCGTGAGAAAAAGCAGAGCTCTCCCATGAATGGGAAGTGAATGGGAAAATGAAACCAAGCACAGAGGCTCAAACAAACCCACCTGAAAGAGGAGAGGCTGCGACCAGAGCCTCAGAACAGCAAGGCAGAAAATGAAACAGTCATGGGTGAAGGAGAAAACAAAAAATTCTTCAAAAGGATGAATACAAACAAAATGAAATGGGAACGCCAGGTGTTAAAGAATAGACTAAGCATGAGAAGCAAATTGAAGTGAAACTGCAAAAGAAAAATACAGAGATAAAAGCATGAATCCCAAGCACCTGCCTTCCCGGGCCTGCAGCGTCCCTATGGGCAGTGGAGGCTGGGCTCTGGAGAGAGCTCCAAGTCCTTTTGTGCTGGCATCGCTATGGGCAGCATCTTCCCACAGCGAGAGGCACAGGACTTGTATGGCCTAAAATCACTTCAAAATTTTCTAAGTGTGACAGACTGGCTTACTCACTTGTTCGTCTCTGGGGCAAAGTAAGCGACTCACAACTTCAGGGATAGTGTTTGGCTCATGTGTCAGCCTGTGGCCACCTGTCAGCCCATGGTCAGCTGGCTCCGAGGAGGCTGAGATAAGACAACAGAGGGTATGGCCAAGGAAAAGAGGCTCGCTCCATGGCAGACAGCAAGCAGAGACAGAGACAGAGAAAAACAGAGACAGGGGAAGAGGAGAAGCTAGGGACAAGAATACACTTTCATCGCTCACACACCCAGCGGCCACCTCCACCCACCCTGTACCTCCTCATAAGCACATTCATCTATGAACTCATCCGTGAATGAATCCACCGACAGCACAGTGCCCCGGGATCCAATCACCTGCCACACACCTGAGCATTCTGGGAGACGTTTTAGATCTAAGTCATATCACTACCAAAACAGACAACCCCAAATATTAAGAGTCCAAAGCCCCACCCGTGGTGCCTCCTCCCATCTGGGATAATGTGCAGAGGATATGTGTAGACTCACATTTAGTGTCTGCCAGCCAGAAGCTGGATCCACCCATGAAAAGATGGGGTGTTCTGCAGACCATTGAGAGACACAGGTAGGGACATCCCCTCACATAGCAGAGACAGGGAAGGTTTGTCCTTGTGCTGGTCAGTGTCAGCGATATTCCTCTTTGAGCCTGCTGTCTGAGGAGTTTCACAGATGCTGCTTGCCTCCCATTCCCAGGCAATGCTGGCAGCTGTGCACCAGGTGCACACCCCTCTCTAGGGACCCCACACCCTTGCCTTTCACTGCCACCTCCACCAGCCTGGGCCTGGCTCCCGTGTTCCTACCCAGGACCTTAACAGGGAAAGGGCTATGAGCCCTGGTGATGTGGCTTGGCCTGGGTGTCATCTGGGTTGACCTTGGTGGGTCAGCCTCAGGCCACCTGCTTCCATGGATAGGTATCCCTGGGCTCCAAGCCCCTCTCTGAAATGGGCTCCCGTAGCTTGCCCACACAGCTTTCTGCAACCTCTAGGGTCCCCAGGAGATGCCATGTAGGCCCCTGATGGTCCTCTATGGTACTGTTTGAGCAACACTCTGGTACTAAGACCTCAACCACTTCTGGACAGGTACATTCACACCCCACTAGCATGGGAGCCTTTTGCTCTTAGGAATCTTATTTTTTTCTTTCTTTCCTGGGGATTCAAGCCAGGACCTTCACAATGAGCTACATCCCCAGTCTTTTTTCACTTTAAGACAGAGTGTGACTAAGTCACTAAGTTGCCCAGGCTGTGCTCGAACTTGTGATCTTCTTTTTCTTTTTTTTTTTTTTTAATTTTATTTAAGAGGAAAAAGAGAAAAACCCAAAACAAAACAAAGCGGTATAAGGGTACACGTAATACAGAACTACAAAAAAAAAAAAAAAACAAAAAAAACAAAAAACAGTAAGAAATCACCTGTTAATAGATTACATATTATCATCTTGAAAATAGTTGCTCAAATCACAGTATCAAAGAATACAAAGTGGACATTCAGACAGGGAGACTGCAAACAGCTGTGTTCAATGATCCAAAAACATTAATATAGTCAGCTATTTAACACCCCTAAACACACTTGCTGTTATATCCGTTAGAGCTCTTTTTTTTCCCCTCTCTTTTTTACAATAAAATTTACACATTTTGGATTTTATTACTCCTTAGTTCTTATTACTTTTTTGGGGGGGAGAGAATACAGTCAAATATGGCAAACCGCGAACTGAAATAAACCTCTGCTCCTTTAACTTTGGGTACTAGGTATTTTGTCTCAACAACAGGAAGAGTAACTAAGCCAGCCACCAACCAAGGAGTTAGATGTCAAGAACGCTGTCCTTGTCATGGCTCCTGCAGGTGACACTGAGCAGGGTTTATTTGCTTAGAGGAATAGCTGGGGGGAAACTCATGTTCCTTCTCCTGCAGACAGCACAGTGAGGTGGTGAGGTAAAAGCTCCCGATGCTGCCCTCCTGCTCTTCCCTGCTCTAGGCAGGACTGAGGAGGTGCTGAGAGGGTACAGCAGCTCCACTGCTGCTAGGAGCCGCTGTGACACAGCAGCCACTGAAGCGTTTATCTGCTGGGAACTGAAGGCATGACAAGCCCGGGGAACAAGAAGCCCATAAACCCAGAAAGCACAGAAGCACATTCCAGCACAATCTCTCGACCTATCCAGAACACAGAATTCCCTGGCCTGTGGCTGTGACCTGCCAGCTCCCTGGGACAGGGAGTCGTAGCTGCTGGTAGTCCCACCGATTGCCACCTAATATCACTAAATGCCTAGACCAGGGCCAGCAAACCACAAGTCATGGGTCAAGTCCCATCTGCCACCTCTGTTTCCAAACAGAGCTTTGTTGGCACAGGCGGTGCCCTGCCAGGCTGTCACCGTGCCTTGGCCACTTCCTGCCTCTCTGGCTGTCAAGTAGACGCAACAGAACCTTTCTGGATGTGGAGCCTAAAATACGCGCTACCCAGCTCTCTGGAGGGAGGGTTTGTTGTTCCATGTGCTAGAGAACCCATCAGCTGCCCTTGTTCAGAGCCTGCTCATAGCCAAGGTAGGTTTTTGTTTTTTGGAATGGGTGAATCCATTTGTGAGGGTGGAACTCTCATCACCATCCCTGCCCCGTACACACACGCTCTTTTTAAATTGATTATACAGATTCATTGATTTCATCCTGGCAGATTCACATTGCACATAGTGTGAGCTGGGGCATGTGTGTGAGCAGATGGGAGAGGAGGCTCCCAGCCCTTGGACCCCTTGGCCTCTCCTTCATTGGCTGGAGCTGCATCTTCTGGCTGGATGGATTCTAAGACTTGTGAACACATTTTGGTGAAAAGACAACAGTGGAGAAATGAGGCTGTGGATTTGGAAGTCTTTGCCTTTATAAGCTAAAAGGGAGTTACACCATGGATATAAGGCATTTAACAAATAGTCAGAGGGCATCCTGGGGTTCAGTGTATTCACTGAATTCTCCTTCTTACTGACCGAGCTGTATGATTTTTAAAAGTGTATATTTTGCATGACAACTACATTTATACATCATTGAAAAATCTTCATTCCTCAACAAGAAAAGGTTGGCACTGAGCTGAGGTGCAAAGGAAGGTTGTTGCTAGGAAAAAAAGCAGGAAAATTTCGTTATTTATATCAACATGAACTAGGACAAAATTGCTTTTCATTAACTTTGAGTTGACCTAAATGCACCATAACCCTGAAGTCCTCAACAATTCCTATTGCCCTGCTCTGAGGAGGTGTATGTCCTCACCTTGTAAAACCATCCTCCTACACCTCCTCCTCTTCTTCTTCATCATCTAGTGTTTTAATTCAACAAAGTAGGACAAAGATGTGTTGTTTTCCACCAGAGCTGGGATCCAATATCATAGCCACAACTGGAGACAGCTTGGGAATTACAGACACCAGAAACTAGGTTTTGCTGTTTAATTAACACCAGCTGACCCCCCAGGGATGTGGTCCAGGGCTCCACCACTCCAGCCACTCCAGCCCTCCTCTTTCCCACAGTGCATCTTTTGCTCAGGGCTAAAAATCCTTCTGAAGGTCAAGTATGTGCAGGTGGACACGGGTCTGTACCCCAGATTCCAAATTTGTGGTTTATCCTCCATGGCAGCCTGTCCCCAGCTGCTGATCTTTGGGGCTACGGGTCTTTGGTTGACAGTCGAGCGTGAGGAAAGACCTTGCTTTCTAAGCTGATCTTCTGAGATTTCTGCAGCAGCAAGCACCCTCGGAGAGGCCATCTGTTCAGGCTGAGCTCCTGCATTTTTTTTTTTCTTCCCCACAAGGTGAACTTGAGAAGAATAGCTCTCAGAATCCTTTGAGTGGACCTCTGACTTCCGGGCCTCTGTTCGCATTGCTATCTGGCCCTCCTCCACCTTCCAGAAGGGGGAGTAAACAGAACAGGGAAATCATGTTTTTGGGGTTTTTTTACATTAATTAGCACATATTTTGTGAATAACTGGAAAATGAAATAAAATGACTCATGCTCATGGCAGCCAGAGCTAGACCTCACACATTTGATGCGCTGTGTGGGTCTGGACCTTTTTTAGCAGTAAGCCTTCTGAGAGTGTTTACCTCTTTTCGTTACATAATACCTTTCTCTGTCTCAGACAATTTTCTTGGCTTTTAAGTCAGGTTTACCCAAAATTAACATAGCTTCTGGACCCTCTTTTGGTTAGTGTCAGTATAGTGCAGCTTTCTCCCCCCACTCTTTTTGTTTTGTTTTGTTGTATTTGGGATCAAATTGAGGGTCTTGTGAATGCTGTACCCCAGAACCACACTGCCAGCCCCTTACTCCTTTCTGTTGCCCTGAGGTTTCATACTTAAAGTGAGCTCTTTGGAGTAAATATACCATTAGATGTTTCTTGTTTTTACTATTCACTCTGACAATCCATCTCTCAATTAGAATACTAAGACCATCAACTTAAAGTAATTACTGATAATTAGGTAATTATATTAGTATCTATTATGTCTGTAATTGTTTTGTATTTCTTGAAGATATGAACCCACCAAACCCCAGAGTCTGGTGTCAGGGATACAAGCTAAAAGTGGGTGTTTTTAACTCAAATGCTTTAACTCAAATGCTCTTCTTTGCATTCTATTTATCTATACTTGTTATATTCTATTATACTTTTTTCTAACATTTTGTGGTACTTTTACATTAAAAGTGAGAAAACACTTCTTAGCATGTATGACTTGTCTAAAGTCACAGGGTTTGTACAGGGCAGAATTTGGGAATTTAAAGCCCAACACTCTTAATTTCAGACTCTACATTTTTTTTTTTTTTTTTTTTTTTCATTTTTATTGGTACCGGGGATCGAACTCACGACTGCCTGCTTGCAAGGCAGGTGCTTATGCTGCTGAGCTAAATCCCCAGCCCCTCAGACTCTACATTCTTAAAGGATAGTTGTTAATAAGCAGGTGGGTAAACTGAAGGGTAAGGAATTGGATACACAGATGGTCAAATATTCCTCACTAGCAGTGAGATGATATTCAGCTTATGGATGTATGAATTAATATTGTCTTTTTAAGAATCTCACAAATATTTGGGTGAGGATATTTTTCAAGTTGTTGAAATCATAATGTTGACATAAACAGAGAGCAATCAAATGGGATCATTGTTTTTAACACATGGATGAGAAAACCAGCAGAATAACAGAGCTGATTCACAGAGTCTCTGAGGACGCATGACTGGTATTGTCAGGAAAAGAATGCTGGAGAAGTGTGTGTGATTTAGATACAGAGCTGGCTCATGCTCCCACAGGGCAGTTAAACTGTAGCCTTCAGGGAAATCCTGTCTAATGGGCCAGTCATTATACCTCACCAGTTTTCTTCAGGTAAACCTGGCCCTAATCAATTATTAATCAAGCCAGTACATTTCCTGAGAGTCAGATGCCTTTCTAACAGGCTCATTAGGGAATCATTTAGTCTGACTCTAACAAGTAATGATCACTTTGGGGGGGAGGGCTTATTTCTGAGTTGGAAATTTTTCCTGAGTGTCTGTGACTGTCACCTTCATGACCTTTAGAAGTGGGCCCTGGAGGGGGCGTCAGCCCCACAGACCTGGGGAGCAGCTGTGGTATTCAGCTTCATTGTCCCAAAATACCCAAGATAAGCAACTCAAAGGAGCCAAAGCGTGTCCTTTGGCTCACAGTTTCTGAGGTTTCTGAGGTTTCAGTCCATGGCTCATGGCATTTAAGGTTGAGGGCATACCTCATGATGGAGAGTGTGTGTAGGAAGAGGTTCTCTCCTGGAGACCAGGAAGCAGACAGAGATAAAGGAAGCAATTGGTTCACCATAGCCACTCCAAGGCCAGGACCACAGTGACCTAACTTCCTCCCACCAACCTCTACCTGTTAAAGGCTCCGCCCCCTCCCTGTAACACCACACACTGTTGAATAAGCTGTCATTACCTGGCTTTGAGGGGTATTTTGATCCAAACCATAACAGCAGTCTGAAGGTGGGTTTCAGATTCTCTGCATCCTGGTACACTTCCTGTTCCTGTTTAGGGAAAAGATCTCTATCCAAAGAAGCTCCGGTAGGGCACACCCTGCTTCCCACAGGGAAGCCCGGAAAGGTCTGCCTTATCTATCAGGCTCCACTGCTGTGGCCCTAGCGGAGCTGCTCCTGACTGTCAAGAGCTGTTGATTCCTTCAGGGAAAATACATTGCTTTTTCTTCTGAAGTCTTTCTTCTGCCTGTAAATACAAACTCCCTTAACAGCGCTAATGAAGTCAGGAGTGGACACTTAATCTTCCCTTAGAGTGCATGTGTGAGTCTGGTTGGTTCATTCACTCTGGAATATGTCAAAAAGGAGGGCCAGTTTCTCACTTCCAAGTCTCCATTCCTGAAGGCCTGGTGGAGCCTGGTTTTCGGGGACCCTGCATGTAAACACATAGCCATGCCGGTGCCTGCTCCTGGCAATCCCAGACTCTGCTTCTTTAGATCCAGGTCTTCCTGGGTATCAGAGGAGCCTGGTTCAGGGGTCCAAAACTCCAGGACAAAGGGATGGAAGGCTCTATCCTAGACTCAGGTCCAAGGGGGCTTCCAACATGGTTTCCAAGAGATGCTGCTTTCAGCTCTTAAGTTCTGCTCAGCAGAAACAGATTTCTTCTTGGATGGCACCGGGGCTCTGATGTCCATTGTCAGCTGCTGAGTCTGGAGGAAGAGGAGAGTGGTGGCCAGGAAATGGCATGCAAGAACTTCCCCACCATTTCTGTTACTGCTGCAGAGCCCAGAGCAGCAGATCACTAGGTCCCTTGAGTGGGGGTTTGAGCATGACAGATTAGCAGGGAGGAGACATCAAGAGTCCATCTGTTCACACCATTGCTGATGTCTTGTGCTTTGAGAGAAAGTGGCACTTCTACAGCTCAAATACCTGGTTGCACAAGAGATAATCTCAGACCTTTTATCTGTATGAAAACAATTAGAATTAGATAGATCAGAAAAGCCACCTGCGGTCAGGGTGATGTTAAAGGTAATCTGACCCACAGTGCATCTCTGTGGACCCCACTGTGTGTACCCCTCATCAGATACTGATACCCTGCCCTGCCAGGCTGTGGGTAGCTCCCCACTTTTATTTGCAGGGCAGCTCCTACTGCCACCCCCTCCAACCATCCAGTGTTAATGTGAAGCCAAATACCCTCAGCTCCTTTTCAGGGCAGGAACCAGGGTGCCTGCAGACACAGACAGCCAGTGCTCCTGTGTGAGCATCTCCTTGTTCTGCTGTGGCTGCCTCAGTGTGCTGAATGGATCCAAACCACTGATCTCTCATGGTCACTTTGACTTTAGGGAAGAGCCAGAAGTCACACGGTACCAAATCCAATGAGAAAGGTGGACGAGGACACGGCATCATGTTTCATTTGACAGAAATTGTCATAAATGTTGGATCAACAAATAAAGATTTAAATTTAAGATTTTATCACAGTAAAAGACATATTGCCACTTAATTCCCCTTAAAATAGTCTCCTACCCTGTGAATAAACCTTTCTTGGTAATATGTCTTTTACTGTAATTTTTAAAAAATTTTTTAAATTTTTAAAATTTAAACACTGACTGTATGCTTTGGTCACCCTTGGTGTGATAAAGGAGTTGGCAGGAGTGGGCAGAGAACAGTGTGTTTTCTTTCTCCTAGGAAAACTGCTGTTTGTTTCACCCATTTCAAAAGAACTTACCCTACATCATGTGCAGAGTCTCACAGCCCTTGGGAATGGGGCTTAAAGAATCGACTTTGCTATAATTGGATGTGATGGAGATGGATTTTCCTCCAAGCCAGGTGCATGCACATTTGCTAAGTTCTTCTTGGAGGCGTGGTTTGCTTGCTGGGCAGTGGTGAGCTGCTGTTTAGAAAGAGTCACAGTTTCTGTCTGGTTGTTTGGAACCAGGAGACGAATGGATCCAGAGAGCCAATGTTCTGGCTGTCCTGCTGAGCCTTTCACAAGGACAGATGTGCTCTTGATAACTGCATGGGGTAACTCCAAAGGAGATTTGTAGCCGCTCAGGGAGAACTGAGGAATATGGGCTTCAGCTGGTGGTTTCCAGTAGCCTCACGATGACTAAGTCAAGTTTCCTACGCCAAATAGAGATAAGAGACAAGCAGCTATATTTAATGGAGTTTAAGGGGAAGGTTCCGTGTGCTCAGAGCAAGCGGCCTCCTGACAGCAGAAAAGGGAAAATGACAGGAATGTGGGACATGCTGGATTTAAGGGTGTGAAAATGTGGGCCAGGCAGAGGGCGCCTGCCGTGGAGTTGCTCGGAGCATGATAAACGACATGGTGGATAGGGTGCTGAGTCAGGTCCTTTCCCATCCTTCCTTATAACCGGATGCATAAGACGTGGTTCATACGGGTGAACCTTTAATGAATTCCAGCTGAACGAAGGTCACTGTAGGTCACACGGCAGGTCTAGCAGGTATGTGCCTGATTTGGAATTTGAGGAATTTCCAGGGATCTTTCTTTATTTTGGTTTTCTTTTTGGAGGTTTTATGAATTAAGGTCTTGCTATGTAGCCCAGGCTGGCCTTGAACTTGCAGCAATTCCCCTGCCTCAGCTTTCCAAGAGCTGGCATGCTAGGTTTTTGTTATTTTTGCCTCTGATTCCAGGTAGGGGGTTTTAGGTGAAGACCAAGGGGTTGGGCTCGGGGCATTGCCCAGGTTTGGGTGAGTGTTCCCAGAGCCCCTCATTTTTCTATCTATATTAAAATCGTACAGGTAAACTTTCCCACCTACTCAGTAAATCACAGCTCTGGATGTCCTTTGTCCTAAATTAGATCTAGCCAAACATACGAGAACTTAGAGATGACAGTATTTTGCACCAGCAGTGGAAATAGAGGAGCAGAAACCTGAAAAGTGCATTTCTCCTCCTGCTAGAGGCCCGGTGGACAGTTCACTTAGCATATCAGAATTCTCAATTTTCCACCTCTCTTCTCTCTGGCAAGTCAGTAATTTCACCCCCACCCCATCACCTTTCCTCATCTTATGCTGCTCCATAAACGACCACTTTCCCAAATGCACCATTTCTATACCATCAACAGGAAGCATGGTTTACAACTGATAAGCAAACCCCCAAAGTGGGTCATTTCAGCAGACTTTAAAGTAATTTCCAACATGTTTCCTTGGATTTAGCTAAGGCTTTATATTCTCCAGCAATCAGGCAATAAAGCTGCCACCAGAACGGATGTGTTCTGGAATCGTCACACAGAAGGAATGAGGTTTACATTAACTAAGGGACTGAGGACGTGAGTTGCAACAATAAAAATGTCACGCAGACTTACTGGTGCTCTGCTTGTCCTGGGGTTCCTCATAAAATAAGCATGTGTATGCAAGGAAAGAGGAGGGCATCGTCCTGAGTTCCCTGTCTACCTGCTGGGGACAGGTGTGCCTGGCAGGCATCTGCTGAGAGGCAAGGTTGAGGGAATAAAAAGAAAGCGATGTCCCTCTTCCTCTAAGGAAAGGTTTGTGAGTCACCCAAAGTGGCCTCTTGTGATATACACAGAGACTTCATTGAGGATGGGAGCAGGAACCCTCCTGGAGACTGAGACCGGACAAACAGGTTTTCTGGGTTTTTGATTCTCTGTGCTTGCATGTTCCTGGCCTTAAGGTAAAATACTCTTCTTAGATCAGATTCTGTTTAAATTGGAACTGGAGGTGGTTGTCTGCAGAGGCCAGGGGTCTGGGGGTTCAGTTTCTAATACCTCTCTGCAGGAGGTGAGTCTGGGGGCAGGAACCAACAGGATTTGAAAGTCCATCTTCGCTAGTGGCCCAATGGCGCTTGGTTCAGTGGACCACATGACTCTTTTATTGAAATGGATAATTTAGCTTGGGAGTGCAGGCCTATGAAGGGTCCTAACTCTTCCCAAAAAAGTCTAAATTTTAGGACAAATAGTTTGTGCTGTAAAAGAGAAAGAAACAAGGAACTTTCTTCTGAATTCAGATACCTAGAAAAAAAATTTTTTTAATTCAAAATAAGCAGACTGGGTAAAAATTGGTCTTTCTGAATTTCTCATGGATAATTTGGGCAAAATGGGACTCCCTCTTGGCCATTCCTGCTTCCTCTTAGCTCTGCCAAACCCATTATTTGTCCCAGCAGGAGTCAGAGAGGTGCTGGGTCAGGGAGCCCAGAGGAAAACTTGCAAACTTGGTGCAAGAAATCCAGGGAGATGCAAAGAAAATAAACACATCTGCAAAGTGTTGAGCCATAGTTAATTCCATATATTGGAATGCTTCAGAACTGGCCGAGAAATGTCAGCCCTGAATTATGCACATATGGCTAATTACACAGGCTCTGACTCCTACGGCTCTAATCCTACAGGAAACCAGGAAACCCACAAATAAGCCAGGCAGATGGCTTTTAAGAGGATGCTCAAAATATGGACATTCCAGAGTTTGCAAATATTCCACACTTTTACATGGCTCTCCCTGCTCTAGAGACAATTGATGCTCAACCTGCCTCTGCTTGTACATCTGCTGGCCTGTGCGAATCCTGGGTCATTTTTCCAGAAGCCTTCAAGAGGAAGTGTAGTGGCTGCCCAGTGACGGTCAAAATGTGTATCTTGCCAACATCACTAAGCTAAGAAGCACACACAGGTTAGCTACCTACCATCACACAACAGATTCCAGATGGGAGCTGCCGAGCAGCAAAATGCAGTTCATGGCTCCAGCTTGCACGTGTAAAAAACTTATGACTTACCCACAGCTAGTTAGCCATTGCTAGTCATTGGTTACCAGTTACCCACAAGTAATTGGCAAATCATAAGTTACAACTAGCTAACCAGTTCTAGTTACCTATCAGTAGTTACCCATCACTGGTTACATGTTATAAATTACCAATTATTAGGTAACTGGTTGGGGGTAACTGGAAATTAATAACTACTTGTGGGTAACTGGTGAGGGAGAACTAGTCACAGATAACTAGCAGCAGGTTATTAGTAAATGGCAACTAGCTTTCCATAATAGTAACTATGGGTGGTTACCTAGTTGTGGATAACTAGTAATTGATAACTGGCTTTGGTTAACTAGTAATCAGTAACTACCAATAGTTAACTAGTTGTGGATAAGTAGTAACCAGTAACTCTTAACGAGTTGTGGGAAGCTAGTGACTATTAACTAACCATAGTTGACTTGTTTTGAATAAGTAGTGGTTGGTAACTAACGACAGGTGACTGGTGGTGGTGACTGGCTGTAGGTAGCTAGATGTTGTTAACCAACAATGCCTAACTGCTAACTGATCAGAGAATCTAAATAACGCTTGTTCCCATGAGTGAAGTGATTTCATTGAAGTCAGTGTTTGATCCGTGTTTCTCAGACTCTGGAGCCCCAGCGCTGCCGAGCTGCCCGCCTTTGGCACGGTTAACCGGGTCTCCTGGCCTGAACCACGGTGACACATGCGTGACAGTCTCATTGGTGGTACCAACAAATCTATCACTTTTTATTTTATGAGTCTTTCTACTAATGAAGTTAACAGTTAATAATCAGTGGCACAATCATGCATGTACCACTGGTGGTTCCAGCCACCTGGCAGCAAGACAAACAAATGATGGCCCATGGCAAAGGTGTTAAAATGCAAAGTAGGCTTATACCACATCTGTTGTACTATCACTGTTCTCTTTACAGGAGCAGAAACCGCTCTGGTATGTATGTTTGCACACACACCGACATCTTCATGATTGCTATCCTGCAACATACCATATCCCCCCAAACCAGACTGACTTCTTGCACACCAGTTTTGGCATGTTCCCAGTTGTCCTATTGGTTTCTACATTCAAGTTCCTAAAATTGAGAAGCCGAAACAGAGACTTTGCGCAGTTCGCAGTACGTAGATCGTTGTCCTGGAATTAGGGCATGTTAATTTTGGGTAAGATGGCTGGGTTAAAGCTTTCTAAGAACCCTTTGGCCAGCCGTGAAGGACAGTGTTATCCCCTTCACATTTACTGGACACTGCACAACATTTAATATGTTTATATTTCTTATTAAGAGTAGGATTGGTGATGTTTTTAAATGTTTGACGAAGTTTTATTTGATGGGTTGGCTTTAATGACTTTGTGCTTCACTACAGGTCTTTTCACTTGTAAAAAACTTTTTTAAAAATTCAGGCAAAGAAGTGCAGTATTTGGTTAGCAACTTTTTTTAAATGTTCCACTGTTTGTTTGTTTGTTTGTTTTTGTCTTTTTGAGACAGGATCTCACTATGCAGTTCAGGTTGGCCTTGAACTCTCAATGGTCCTCCTGTCTCAGCCTCCCACGTGCTGAAATTACAGGCAGGCACCACCATACCCGGCTGGGTTGTGTTTGTTTCAGATATTTTTGCATTTGACTTATTTAAGGTGAAACGGACATGAACTTTTAAGGAGACTGAATTATAATTAGCCTATATATAAACCTATATGTAAACCTGGCACTCTGGAAACAGAGGCAAAAAGGTTAGAAGTTCAAGCTCAGCCTGAGCAATTTAGTGACTCAGAGACCCTGCCTCAAAGTAAATAAGAGGGGGATGTAAATCAGTGCGAATTGCAAGTATCATAAAATAAATAAGTGGATAGAGAGATCCCTAAAATCTTCTGTCTTATATACAATTAAACACATCTGTATTAAATCTGAAAGGTACTTCACTTTTTCTTTCCTATTGCCATCTCACTCTTCCCTTATTTTTTTAAAATAGTTTACTAATTCCATAAAGTTTGCCCATTCCAGAAAACCTCTGAATCTGGTGTAATCGCAATGAGAAGCACTCTCTTCTTGGTATTTTGAATGAGTGGTGCAAACTTTGACAGAACTTTTTGGTGAATGTTAACATCTATGCAATATTCTTTTTAATGCTCTTATTATCCTCAGTAGAATTTTAGTTTCTTTGAGGTTCCAGCAAGTGTCCATCAGTCTGTCCCTCAGGACGCATCAGTTACCCACACTGCTGTGCTGCTCATTTTATCCTGCAAGGCCTTGGACACGTGCAGAGTTAGTCTTCAGTTAACCACTCTGCCTTTATCTGGTCCCAGGGATTGAACCCTCAACCTTCACCCTGAGCTACCTCCTTACACTTCTTTCTCAGGGGCTCCCTAAGTCACTTATTTGCCTGGCTGTGCTCAAACTTGCTGTCTTCCTGGGCTCGGTACAGACACATGCCATCTAGCAACCGTGTCTTCATGAGCCATGGAAACCACTTGGGTTTCTGAGATGAACAAGCTTACCCTTCAGAGACACTCCTCACCCTTTAGAGAATGCCTCCTTCTCTCTGTTTTTTGCCTGTTGTTTGTTTCATGGCCAGGAAACTCCAGAACAACGGTAAACGGTTCTGGTGCTGATGCAGAGCATCATCATGTTACCAGAAGGCTCCTTTAGGATGTGACCTGCAGCACCCAACCCTGCAGGGCCTTGCAGCTGCAAGAGGTGACTCGGGGCTCGCCTCTCACCAGCCCCTGAGTTGAGGGGGGTGGGCCCTACCCTATCCTTCCCTACTTGCCTTTGGCGGATTGAAAATTGATGTTCAATCAGCGTAGTACTGAGCTTGGATGGCCCACCTGAGGATGGCAGCCAGTATAAAAAGGAGACATGGAGAAGAATGCAGTTGTTTTTGGAGCTATTGGTTCTCTTGGAGGATCTAGTCATGCTGGCCTCCCCAATATGAACTCAGCTGTTATCAACGGAGGAGCTTGGGGACTTGTTGCTGAGGATAGCTGTGGTTCATTTTGAGGGAGTCCTGGCCTTTTGAGTGTCACTTCCTGGCTCCACTGCAGACCCCTCAGCCTGCTGGCACAGATCCTTTGCCCGCTGGCGCAGACTTTCTAGCTTGCAGTGCTGACCTTTGGCAGCTGGACTCATGCAGAACATTGTTGTGGGATCCAGGCCCTCAGTTGTATTCTCTAGGTCTTTAGTGTGTGGACAGATTTCCTGCACTTCTTGTCTTTGACTCCAGGCAACCATCGTAAAATAATATGATAAATTATGTGTCCTGTATGTAATCGTTTTCTGTGCAACCCCTGACTACAGCATAGCCCTTCCTCCACCCTGGTTGGGGCTCCCCACCTTTTCCTCAGTCAGTGTCATGTCCAATCATCTTTTGAATTGTCAAATACTAAGTGTATGTTTTATGGAATGTGATGTCATAGTTTGATATGTATATTTTCAAATGATTCAACCAAGAAAATGAACACATTCGCCACCTCTTGTGCATCTGCCCGTGGGCGAATATGACAAGGATTTTGTTTTAGCTGCATTCAGAAAGATGACTACAGTCTCTGTCTTGACTAATGTAGTTGATCTGAATTGGATGCAAAATTTTAGCAAATTCTGTGGGTAGTTTAATCTGTACATTTTTATCTGCCTACAGAAATGTGAGGATGTTGCAAAAGATCAGTTTTCTAATGCCTACTTAGACTTGATTCTTCACTCAGTTTTTGAGTATATATAGCAAGGTCATAGGAATTTAAAAAAAAACATATCTCTGTTTTCTATGCTGTTTCATTTAAGAACTGCATAGCAGGATGAAAATGCATTTTTTGAGACAGGGCTTTGTTGTGTAGTTACCCTAGCCCGGACTTACTACTCACTATGTAGTCCAGACTGGCCTGAAATTTACAGCAATCCTCCTGCCTCAGCCTCCTGAGTGCTAGGATTACAGGCTTGTGCCTCCATGCCTGGCCCTGTTCTTTTAAATTTTAGAACAACTCTGAAATCAATTTTGGTCTTGCTTTATATTGGAAATTTTATTTACTTAAGATTCTTCAAAATCAAATACAAGAATTTGGATCATTTCCTCTTTATTTCTGTCACTTTGGGTAATTACATTTTCATTTAAAAACCAGATCTTTCACTCTGATGCCAGCGATGGATTTGAAATTGCCCAGCTGAATTGCCCATGGTTGCCTTCTCTTACCTGGCATTTGGTTTCTCTGTATCCAGTCTCTCTGAGTAAGACCCGTGTTATTCATCCTCATGTAGAACCAGGTCTTTTGATTTTTTACCTTTTTTGATACGTGCTTGATTTTCTGTCATTTAATCTGTCGTCCGTAAACCTGAACTATTTTACAAATTTCCTTCTATTATGTCTGACGTATATTTCAGGTTTTTAAAATAAGTAACACTTATGTATTTGTGCATATGTTTGCTCTTATTCGGACACACTCTAGAAGGGTACTTGTGAAACCGCAATTGGTATTCACCTCTAGGTCGTGGAACTAACAGTTCAAGGACCAAAATCAAACAGACTTTATTTTTATTTTGTATAGTTTTTTTGCTTGATTATTCTTTTACATGTGTGTATACTGCACATATAATCAGCAACTGTTTAGATAAAAATATTAGCCAATTTTGCAAAGTTGTGACCCTTTGTTTTTTGGGGTTTTTTTGTTGTTGTTGTTGTTCGTTTTTAAGGTGGATCTCTCTATGTAGTCCAGACTGGCCTTGAGCTCAGGGAGATCCTCATTCATGGGCCTCCCAAGAGCTGGAATTACAGATGTGCGCCACCACATCCAGCACCTTTAGATAACGGTACTAAAATTAATCATAGAAAAAATATTGATCACTCCAATTTTTTATTGCTATATATTTGTAGTACATACCGTTTAAATTTGCAGTGCCAAGTTGGTATGTGTACATAACGTATTTTATTTCTTTAGAAACCACAGCTAGTTACCAGTTACTAGCTACCCATTATCAGTTACCCATAGCTAGTTAAACATTACTATTTAATATTATTCATTAACCTTGCCAGTTACCTATTGCTGGTTACCAACTACTAATCACAACTAGTTAACTGCAACTAGTTACCTGCAATGTTACCCATGTGCACATGGCCAGTCTCCTGCCAAGAGCTGAAGCTTTGCTGTACATTCGTGCTGCCAGCTTGTTTTCATTTCCATTATCACTGAAGCAAGTTCCCAGCCCAGCTGGTACCCCTGAGTCCCTTCACTGCTTCCTCCGGGATTCCTGCTGTGATGACTCAGACATCACTCAGGCAGCTGTTCTCGGTCCTGATAAGAAATGGGAAGGTACCCTGGGAATCTCTTGTGAAATCCCAGAGCTGGGCACCACCTAGGCCTCCTCCTGCCCAAAGCCCCAGGGAGCCAGCTGGCTGTCATTCGTGCCATTTGACCCAGCAGTGGGAAAAAAGTAGGGCCAGAACTGCTGTAAAGATTGCTACCATGTCTTGTTCCCGGCACCACCACTGTCTTCCTTCTCTTGGTGGAGGGAGCTTCATCATACCCTTGCCTCTCAAAGGCCTACGCAGGGCACCTTTTGAGCGTAGCTCTGAATTGGATCTTTAGCCTGAGGTGCTTTGCATTACGCCCATTGTTTATTCATGGGCTGGTTTTTTTGTTTTGTTTTTTTGTTTTGTTTTTTTTTTTTTAATTACAAAGAACATCTACTCCCTTAGGCAAGGCTACATCATACAAATTAACAAAGCAAAGCATCGCTGGCCTCCTGAAGTATTAGATAACTTCAAAACAAGTTTACCAGACCAGACAGGGCTGTCCTTGAAGTAAGCTTGACCTCCTCGTGCTCCAGAAGAACCCATGTGAGCTCCAGCTCCTCTTTGTACATACAGTGCACATCTTCCAGATGTCTTAGAGCTCCCATTGTGAGGGCTAGGAAAAGGTTCTTTTGTTGAGCACCTTCTCCCTTTTATGTAGTTGTGCTCTCAAAGGCTCAGGTTGACTTTCAGACCCCATGACCCCATCGAGTCCTCAGCAATTTTAGAAAATCTGGCAATTAAGCAGCCCTGAATCACACAAGAACACAAATAATAATTTCCCCCACCCCCAGTTATAGATCTTACAGTAGAAAGTGTAACTGTGCTTTGGCTAATGACCACACGCTCCAGAGCGAAAGGTTGCAAAGGCTTCTGTGTGCAGATTTGACAACTATTGAAACACATACACTCTGCTGAACTCTGGAATTTTTCAAGAGGCAAATGATCAAAACGTGCTTCTGATAGGAACTGTGAGAAGCCATCCCGGGAAGATTTATGGTGAATTCTCACAAATACAGGTGTATTTAAGATGCAAAGGACTTGAATTGTTTAAAGAAAGAAACGCAGATCCCTCTGGCCCACCTTTGAATGCATCGCTTGTCTTTAATAATCCTCACCATAACTTCTTCCCTTGAAGGTCTCTTTAATGTAATTTGTGTAATAGAATTAAAATCCAGGCTCGTCCTGTGCAGAGACATTGTTTATAAGAAACCTCATGTGTTTAATTTGCCTTAACATTGATCTGTTATGTTTGGGGCTCTGGGACAATCCTGAAATTGTTTGTGAGCTGAGAATCAGGCCACAAAATCTCAAATTGGAAAGTATCTGGGGGATTGTTCATGAGAGCCTACTGCATCCTCCCCTCGGCCCTTCCACATCCTCTGGCCTCTGCATAGAAACTGTGAGGCCGAGAAAGGTCTAGGATATCCCAGGTGTCCTGGGGTAGCCAAAAGGCACCCGGCAGAAAATAGCTCTCTGCTAGAAAGGGGATGAAGAGGTCAGTGGCTGCTGTTTACCTCAATAATGTGTTTCTGAGACGTTCTGAAATGGCTACAATTCAGATTGCATCTACTGTTTACTCTTTTATTTATCTTTGTCACAGTTTTTTGTTTTTGTTTTTTAGTTTTAAAAAACTAGATTGTGGGGCTGGGGATTTAGCTCAGCGGCATAAGCGCCTGCCTTGAAAGCAGGCAGTCGTGAGTTCGGTCCCTGGTACCGATAAAAAGGAAAAAGACAAAAAAAAAAAAAAAAAAAAAAAAAAAAACTAGATTGTAGGAGCAGTGGATAGAGCTCATCAGTAATTGCTTGGCTACTATGCATACTCTGGGTTTGATCCCCAGCACAGCAAATCAATAAATAAATATATGACTGGACTCACAAATCCAAACCAATAGATTTAAAGAGTATTGAAAGCCAGGCTTGGTGACACATGCCTATAATCCCAGCACTCCGAGTCCCTGAAGTAGGATGGCTGTGAGTTCAAGTCCACACACAAGAAATTTAGTCACTTAGTAAGATCATATCTAAAAACTAAATGCTTTCAAAAAGGGGCTTAGTCCAAAGGTTCTAGGTTCCTTTTCCAACACCACAAAATAATAATGATAATGACAATGATATAATAATAATTAATGATAATAGCAATAACAACAAGAAGAATGATTCTTCTCTATTCTTCCCATCACTTTTATAGTTTACATTTCATTTTAATTGCTTATTGTACATCTATGGGAAATGCACACCTGCTTGACTGTATACATCCCAGCCTATCATAGATTTCTTGAGAAAATTTGTAAAAAATAGACCTACATGTAGTGATTTAGAATTATGGGTATGATGGTTTTATATACTTTTATTTTTAATTTTTGACTAATTGGTTTATGACCAGTGTATGTAGATATTTAAATATAAACATTTGGTATCATATCAAATCCATTTTGTTTCATAATTTTTTTTCAAGAAAAATAAGACTGAAACTTTAAAAATCAAGACTCCTTTAGAAGGAAGGGAGAAATCAATATTCCAGAAACATAAAATCCATCAGTTAATCCAATTGAAAGTTAAATTTAGCTTCTTGGCAGCCAAAAAAATGAAGAACCCATGACAAGCTCTACATTTCTCATTTTGGGATAAGGTAAAGCCAACATGGCTTTTTTTGAAAAGAAACATTTTCTGACAGTAAAATCTGTGGGGAATCCAGTAAATATGTTCATACACCTTCAGCTATATCAGATACCTATTAAACACCCTTTTTGACTGTGATTTTACAAAAATGGAGATATATTCTAGATAAATTGATATAGCTACTCCTCTAGCACAGCCACCACCAAAACATAACACCCTCCCCCCCAAAAAAGCTTAGGATTTAATTCAGCAGTTGCTTTAGGTAATAACAGCAGATCTGATGACTTAGGAGGAGCGTATGGAGTCGGAGAGGACTGCAGAAGGGAAACTACTGTGTCTCCAGTTTCTGCTTAGGATATGAAAAGATAGAAGGGCGTCCTTTGAATGGTTAATTCCATACAAACCACCTAAACCTGACTCATTACATCCTGAGGACAAAGAACGGAATTGTGGACCAAAAAAGAAGTTAGGAAACTGTTTATTAGAAATACAAGAAGAGAAATAGCCCCCCAATTCAGGAGGTGTACTGAGCAGTCACCTGGATGCTTTCCTTGGCTTGGTCTTACATATATAAGCAAAGCACAGGAGGCTTTGTAGAGTTGAACTCAGCTAGCAGAGTTCAAAAGAAATTAGTTATTTTGCATTTTCAGCTCTTGAAAAGTGTATCCTGCAGGTAGGGAGAAGTTCTTAACTAAGGTGTGATAAGATTATATCCAAAAGATGAGAAATATAAAATGAAAGAGGCCTTTATTCTGAGAACGAGGAGAGAGAAAACAAACCCCCACCCCCAACCCCACCCCTGGAGTCTGGCTTTCTCTCTGGAGTGGCATGGGGGGGGGTATATAAGTAGCCTGAGTTTAGGGTAGTGCCCTGGGGCCATTAGAGATGCACAGGTATCTCATTGGCACTGGTTTGGCGCCAGGGGCAAATTCCTAAGGGTGGGGGGAGACAGCCTCAAGGGTAAATCCGTAGGGGTGGGGGAGATAGGAGCTCCCTGGTTCCCGCTGAGGCTTTTCTGGCTGCAGAGTCCTGTCTGGGCCAAAACTGTTTCAAGGTGTATTCTACCTAGGAAGCGTCTTTGCTGGGAAGAAGGATTCTTATCTGCCCATCTTTATTCTACCTTTTTATCCTTTTCCTGCATTTGCTTTTATATTTCTAAGCTTAATTAGCCATATGGCTCAAATTAGCTCTTCACTCAGGATAAGTGTTATTTTCTTTGAAACAGCTGACTCTTACTGGGTGCTTACTTACAAGCTAACTTGACACACCGCCTCCAAACTGTTCCATCCTGACAACCATAGTAAGATACCAGGCAATCGGTAAGATCACGACACTGCCCACCAGAGCGGAGGCTGTAGAACAGGCACCCAACCTCAGGTCTGAGGAATAACCAGACACAGGAAGCCACAACAGTAACATCTTACTCATGTATAGAAAATACCCAGAGCAGGTAAATCCACAGAGACAGAAAGTGGAGGCTGAGGTGAGGAGATGGACTATTTGATGGCTGTCTCAGTTTCTTTCTCTTATTGCTAAAACAAAATACACAACACCCAAAATTAAAGGAGGAAAAGTTTATTTGGCTCACGGTTTGTAGCGTTTTCAGTCGATAATTAGCTGGCTCCAAGGCAGGGTGGCATGGCAGAGGGACATCACAGGGGAGAAAGAGTTCATGGCAGGCAGAAGACAGCAAAAGCAAGCAAGTGAACAACTACAAGTAACCAGCAGAAGCCTCCTTCTGTCCTTCATATGGTGTCCAGGCTGTCTGCTCTTAGGGTGGATGGTACTCGCACCCTAATCCTAGAACTGCACTGTGAATCTGTCACATACTCGAGACCCAGCCACCTCTGAAAAAGCCTTCCCTATGACTGCATGAAGCTTGGGGGGGGGGCGTATATCTAGACACAGGAAAACCTTAGCAGTGGGTACAAGGGCTCCCCAAGGATAACAAAAATGTCTGGAACTGTGTAGAGACTGGGGATCTCACAACACTGTAAATGTACTAAATGCCACTGCACTGAACCTCTTAAAAATGGTTAATTTTGTGAATTTTACCTCAGTGAAAGAATGCAAGAAGTGAAAGGGTTTTGGCCCAGACAGGACACTGTAGCCTGGAAAGCCACAACCGGAAGCAGGAAGCCCCTATCTCCCCTGCCCCTAGGAAGTTACCTGTGACGCCATCTTCCCGCCCCTGGAAATTTACATATGGCACCAAACCTAGGACCAATAGGCTACCAGTACATCCCTAATGCCCGCCTTAGGTTCCACTCCAAACCGAGGCTATTTACATGCCCCCACGCCACGTGTCCACCTGGAGAGATCGCGCTGGACACCAGCGGTGGGGGTGCCGGTCATCTCTCTCCGTGTTCTCAGAATAAAGGCCACTTTTTATTTTATACTTCTCATCTTTTGGAAATATTTTTTCATCTTTTGGAAATAATCCTAGCAGAAGAAGAAGAAAAAGAGAGAAAGAAACATGTGAGGGAAAAGCAGCCATAAGGAGAGACCAGGCAAAGCTCTTTGTTCCTGGGATGGAAACAGCTGGATGTCAAGCAAGACAGGCAAAATCTCTGAGAAGTGCTAAAAGCCAAGTGTTGCAGAGAACTCCAGGGAGCAGAAGGCACATGAGGAATTCACACCCAGCAGCCACTCCTCCTAGGTCTCCTGGCGTTTTCACTAGAAAGAAGCAGGCAGGTTAAGAGCTGTTGCCCCATGGTGCAACCTGGGGGAGCAAACAGTCCTGGGAAAAAGGCCTGAGCCCCACCAGAGCTGTGCACCGCCTCCCAGGTCCATCACAGTCTTAACTATCAAGCTAGAAACTCAGAGGAATAGAGCTCAGAAACCACAAAATGCTTGAGTATCAAACAGCACACTTCTGAATACCTCATGGATCAGAGAGAAGTCACAGAAAAATTGGAGACTATTTGAAAGGGAAGACAATGTCAAATTGGAAGGCTCCTCAGAGAAGAAATCAGTAGCATTCGTGTTCATCTTAGAAAAAAAAAGAATGTCTTTGTTAATGAGTTATGCTTATACCTTAAGGCATTACAAAAAGAAAAGCAAGTTAAACCCAAAGCAAAGAGAAGAAAAGAAATAATAACAGCAAAAATCGATGAGCCTGTTATCCCACTTACTAGCAAGGCTGAGTCAAGAGGATTACAATTTTGAAGCCAGCCTGGACAACTAAATGAGATCCTGTTTTAAAAGAGAAAAGTCTGGAGATGTAGCTCAGTGTGAATGCCCTAGGTTCAATTTCCAGTATAAAAATAAAAATGCCAGTGAAATTGAATCACTTATGAAACCAATGTGTTTATATCTGACGGAGTAGGAAAAATGAAAACTGAGTATCTGGAAGGATTTTGCCCTAGATAGGACACTAGGCAGTCACAGGCGGGACCAAGGGACATTTACCTTGAGGTTGTTTTCCCCGCCCCTAAGCAATTTACCTGTGGCAGGAAATGAATTCTAATGGGCTGCTTGGGCGTCAGCAATGCTCCTCTGGGTACCACTCCTGACCAAAGCTGTATGTATGCCCCCCACACCACGTGTCTGGCTGAGAAAGCCAGACCCCAGTGGTCCTGGAGTTTCTCTCCACATCCTTAAAATAAAGGCCACTTTATATTTTTTGTTTTCTAACCGCGCCAGAAATCCTATCAATATCATCATTAAGAAACCTAGAAGAGCAAGAAAATATCTAAAATATGGCTGCTCAAACTACTCGGCAAAGAGGTCTTCAGCCCAGTCACTCAAACTTGAGAGCTTAATCTCATTGGCCCATATCACCTTGATCTTGGCCACCTGTCGTCTCTGAGCCAATCATTAACACCAGGGGGTGGGAAGTGTGATTGACTTCCTGTAAACTCCATGTTTGTATTCCGGAACAGGAAATTTCTTCTGAAATTCTCTCAGTGAGGGAAGGTGGATGCAGGCTGCAAACAAAAGAAGTAGGTCGTGCACATAGAAATAAAAATCTCTCCATGCAACGCAGAAAGACTGAGCATCAAGGCAGACCTTGTTGCTCCAAAAGGCCCACAGCCCGGCCCCAGAGACATCTGCTAAGACTCGCTAAGCCCTGCAGAAGTAAAAGCCCCCGGAATGTAGGAACTCAACTCTGCAGATCCACTGTAGCTGGTGGCGTGGCAGGCAGGAGGAAACTCTTGTCTTCCTGAAGGAAGACATCCTCTTCTGAGCTCCCCAATCCCCTGTTGGTCCCAGTCACCTACACGGGTGGCTCTATAGAAAGCAACTTAAAAGTGACCACCTGACGCCAAAAGTAAGGCGTCAAGTTGCCTTTTCAAATCTCTGAGTCTCTTTCCTTTAACTGAGGAAACTTTATTAAGCGTTGCCATGTGAACTGCTTTGTAATTAACATCTCCTCCCCTCCTTCCTGGGGCTGCAGCCACACTTCTCACCATCATTTTGACTTCATTAAAAAGAGCAGCAGTTGACTCATTAAATGAAACAGTGTGAGGCATCTGAGTGTTTGAGTGTTTGTTAACTGTGCGGTAGCCCTGGCTTTGTTAGAAGTGCTGTTGCACTTACAAAACCCAGAACGTGGTTCTTTTCTCCCAGTTCCAATCTTTTTGAGATTCATTTCATAAAGACAGCGGGAAACAGCACTTGGGTCATATCTGAATTTTGAATAACTTAGCTCGCTTTAGCTAAATATGGATGGGCCTCCACAAGCTTTGAAACTGCTGCTCTCAAGACATGAATAAATACCTGTTTAAGGATAAACTCATTAAGAACTAATGCAGTAGATGAGAATAGAAGGCATATTTACAGTACTGCGCAAATCAGTGGGCCATTTCTTAATTATATCAAATGCTGAATAGCTCTTTCTGTCTCCAGAGGAAACCTTTGATGTGAGATATTAAAATTAGAAAAAATATCAACACAGGATGGCAGTTTGAAAGAAATCACCTGTAAAGGGAAGGTAAGGCAGGTTGGAACTGCCACATGGAAAGCAGGTCTCGGAGTCTCAGCAGTTATGCACAGGCGTCAAAGGAAGCACAGGGCAGAGACACAGGCAGCATGCCAGTCCAGGGGCTGATAGATTGCATTTGTCTCATGAATGAGTTCAAAGGCCCCAGCCTCCTGCAACCCCAAGCCAAGCACAGTACTTGCCATCCCTGAGTCTGAGGAGGCTGCTCAGAATCTGAAATGTCTCCAGGCAGGGCCTGGAGATGCATGTTTGGTGTGGGCTCCGGGAGCTCGGGTCCCAGGACATGAACCATGATGGAGCTGAGGGTCAGTAGCAGTGCTCCAACCCGGTGGAGGTGGGGTGCCCTGGAAAGCTCAGGATTCATGGGAAAATATGTTTTCATCTAGCCTGCTTCTCCAGTGTTTGCAGGGGTTGCCTTCCTTTGCGGCCAGTGCAGTGTCCCTAGGTGAAAGCTCACCCACCAAGTGTGACTGGCCTCAATGTCAGTAGGAATGGGATTTCTGTCCTCAGTCAGAAATCTGTGTTGATGTCTTTGATGCGTGCTTGCTTTCCAGACTGTGCTAAACTGGAGATCAGGTGAGGTCAGATCCCAGGACGGACAGAAGGGGAGGTCAGACTATCTCCAGGGGGAGTCATAAGCACATTTTTTTAAGAACTGGAGATTAAGTCCAGAACCTCAGACACAGAGGGCTCTGCCACCATGCTGCGTCCCCAGCCCTCATAGACTTGTTCCTCATCGAGTTTCTGAATCTCCCTTTTGGAACTGCCTCACAGATACAGGACAATGGGAGATGATTGCTGGGTGGTGACAACCTGCTCCTGCTCTGTCTGTGGAGAGGCTAAGGAGCAAGGTACTTGCTGCGTTCTCCATGTCTGGACTCTGACCCAGCAAGCACTTTGCCCTGTAGTTCTCGGTGGTCTCTTAGCATTCAGCTTAGGGAGACATTTTAGGCCATTTATTTCTTGGAGACTAACCTCAAAGACATTCTTTTGTGTTTTTTTAAATAAAGTAAAAAAAACAATACCAGCCCATATCTGTTCATTAACGTTTTCTTGGGCTGCAGGGTCTCCTCCAGGGAACTCATCTACTGCAGGTCAGGAAAGTTTTCTTGACACTTTATGTGACTGCCTCCTGCTAATATCCCAGGTGTTCTTTGTCAGGAGCTGCTGTTATCCAAGGATTGGGTCTCCTTGGCCGGTCCTCTGTTTCTATTATCTTATTTTTCTCATCTTTTTATTCATTTCCGCTGTGAGCGCAGAAGGTGGCTCAAGTTCATCTCGGGCTTTCCTGATCTGATTTCCTTCAGCAATGAGCCTGACTCCTCTCCTGCCTGTGTAGGTTCAGTATCACCTCCCTCCCTTATGTCTGTAAACTTGTTTCAAGGCTGCACTCCCCCTGTGACTCCCCAGTGGGAGAACAAAGCAATGCCTGTGTCCTTACAGGTGGTGCAGGGAATCCTGAGCAGGTGGCTTCTAAAAATGCTCTTTCAGTAGTGTGTGCCTGTTGTACAGGGGCATTTTCTCTGAGGGCACAGAGGTAGGGTCATGGAAGGACAGTCAGCATGGCCTCACCAGTGTGACCACAGAGAAAGTGTTTAGGTGACATGTCTGGAATCCCAAACATTAGACTGACCCTGTACGGACCAAATTCAACCCATCATAGCTGAGGTTCTAACTCGAGTTTTGGCAAAACCAAAGGCAGAAAAGCCTTCTCCTGTGAATAGAACTTTCCATGAGGTTCTGTGTTGTCCCTGCTGACCCTGGCTGGAAGGAGGATGGCTTTCCCAGGGCTTTCAAGGAGAGACAAGATGTATGGATTGGTCCTTATTGCCTCTCTATCTGCTGGAGGGAAGGAGTGCTGAGTGGCCATGTGGCTATGTTTAGTGAGACACAGTCTGTAAAGTAGTGGGTGATGAGAAAAGACATTCAGTAAGAGCACTCAGGTTGATGCCAGACCAGCTAAGTGCTCCACATGTACTGTACCTTTGATCGTAAAGCATTCAGCAAGGTGCCTGGCACACAGTAAGTGCTCTGTAATGTTCATGATTTCCGTAGTCATTACTTCTGCCACTTGTATTTGAAAGCCAAAGTGTTTGTGCTGCTGTGAACGGGTCAGCACAGCTCCGGGGTACAGGAGGTCTCCATCAACTGCTTACTCCTGTTGCCTGTACCGCAGAGCTGCATCTCTGTATAATGACAAGGCTGAAGACACACAGGAAACAGAAGAGGAGGAGTGGGTGCCACACTTCCTCCCAGGCATCAATGTCAGTGTTTGCAACACACTTGCAGAGCTCCTAGTAGTGTTTTGTTCTTAACAGTGAAGACACTGAAACTTTGGAGAGGTTAAATAAAGATTTACAACTGGCCTGAGCAAGATGGAGACAGAAAATTCTACACTAAATTTAGTAAAGTAGAGGTTGTTGGTAACTGTGAAGGTGATGGCTCCAGGTGGCTAATAAGGCTGGAAATGGGGTTAAAATGGACTGGATAGAAAAATGAAAAATAGTGGCTTTTAGAAAAGATGTTGGATGCATAACAACTGGCTATAGAGGCTCCCTGAGAAAGTCAACTTAGAATTCAACATAATATACCATGGGAAGCCCCAAACAGAAGGAGATGAATTCTCTCATCCCAAGAAGAAATTAAAGTGAGAAGAACCAACCAAACATACAGTCCCAACGCTATTATTGGAACAGTTAAATGCTCAGTGCTCCCACCACAGTGGGCAACTTGCCGAGCCTTCCGAGGTACCACTGCTTCGACTCACTGGAGGTACAGTTGAGTTCGGGGGTTGGCGAACTAAGAGCTGAGTTGGCGGGGTGCCTGCATCGACCTGTGGTGAGTGATGGGAGTGGAGCCATTCCACAGAAAGGGGGGCTCCAGCGGACAACATTCTGGGACCGGGCAGGACTGACAAGTACAAAGGGCAGCAGTGACTTCAGTCAGTTGTTCCCTTCCCGAACAGGATTGGTGGAGTGAGCTAGGCCTGGGTCACGTAACCTGGCTGAGACCCAATAGGTTATCCAAAATCAAGTCCCTACAGCACTGGTGCATACGAATGCAGTGAAGCCTCAGAAGTTTGACTGACCTAGTGGGGAGGCAGCGCAAGGTAATATAGTGCAGGCCACAGGAGCTTGACTGATCCGGAGGGGAGGGGCCAGCATACGCAATTCACTAGCACACAGCACTGAGAAGGATCATCTAGCCAGCACACTTCAGAAGAATTGTAACCAACAAAGAAAGAAACTGGGGCCTCATGGAAGAAGCAAAAAAGATGGGAAGAAGAAGCAACAGCAAAAGGTCCCCAGGTCTTAACCCTGAGAACATTGACCCAGGACAGATAAACACAAAGGAGAATGAGAACAGCAAACATGCAATATCAGACACAGTGCTCAGATAAAGAGATATCTTTGGGACCTCATATGATGAGTTCAAAAGAGAAATATTTAGCCAAGTAAAGCAAGATATAAGAATGCTAATAAAAGAGATACTAAGAGACACAGATGGAAGAAGGGAGGAACTCAAAGGAGAGAATGATTTGATGAAGAATATAAAAAATACAGAATACATGAAGCACATTCAAAGATTACCAGGAAATTAAAAACTATAAAAAGATGGCAAATCTGCTTGAAAGAAACTGAAGATAGATTATCCAAACTGGAGGACAATTTTGCAATGTGGGATTATGAAAGGGAAAACTTTTAAAAATAACAAGGAAACAAGCAGTAACAATACAAAGGCTATAAGACAAGAGGATCTATAACTTGAGCATAAAGAATGTGAATGAAGAAGCAGAAATACAAAGGCTATTCACAGAAATAATTAAGGAAAACTGCCCAAACATAGGAAAAGGAAATGATATTCTGATATGTAAGGCATACAGAAATCCAGCCACCTACAATCAAAACAGAGCTACACCCAGGCATATAATAATCAAGATCCGAGAAATTCAATATAAAAACAGAATATTAAAAGCTGTTAAAGACAAGAAACAGATAACCTATAAAGGAAGGCCCATCAGAATAACAGCAGACTTCTCTACACAAACCATCAAGTCAAGAAGAGCCTGGAATGAAATATTCCAAGCCCTGAAAGAAAATAACCTCCAGCCCAGATTGATATATCCTGCTAAGCTGTCTCTAGAAATTAATGGAGAAACAAGATGCTTTCAAGACAAAGAGGAGCTTGGGAAATTTGCAACCACAAATCCAACTCTACAGAGAATACTGCAGGGCATTCTATAGAGAGAGAAAAGTACTAGGATTCCAGGAACAGTGGCAGAGAGACCTCAATGAATGGAGCAGAAAAAAGAATGAATGGCAAAAAAAGAACATAACAGAAATGAGGCAAAGAAGATTGGTTGTAATGTCTAATACAGATAGCTTTGATACACTAAATAAAAAAAAGAGAACCACAGGTGGAGTAGATAAGGAGGCAGCATCCACTGAGATGCTTTTTATAGGAAATATAATTAACATGAAAAAGAGTACATGGACTGAAAATCAAATGTGAGAAAACAATGCTCTATGTGACAGAGAACCAGAGAGTAATAGGGGTAACTAGACCAGTATTTGTGGATAGGTTGGAAAGACAAGCTTTAATAGGTAAAGGAATGCAATTAGAGATCAAGTCCAGGAGAGAGAAGGTTCAGAAACACTTAGGTAAATAGCAGGTTGCCACCCCCCCTGGATCTTAAAACCAAGATCTTTGGTTTTAAATGCACAGTGTACCCAGGGGAAGTGAAAGGGGAGGGAGAGTCTTAAAAAATATGGCAGAGATATTGTTAATAGTGTGTGAGGATTTAAACCCCACATCATTCCCACCATGCTGCTTAGATAGATTTTATTCTATTTTTTTTCTGATAGATTTTATTCTGTCCCAATTTGTATACTTGCATTAGATTTGAGGGCACAGACAGTTATCCCAAAAACATCAGGAGTAATCATCTTTAATTCCCTCTTATCTTAATCTGGAGCCCTGTATGACTTATACTGTTTTAATCATGACTGATCTTAGTTAAATCTGGTTTGTTTGATTGCTGTTTGGTATCAACAGATTTTATTCAAAACTGATATGATTGATAGTATCAAGTCTGAGAGTACAAGCAACTACACTGAAGATGTACTCTCTGCCTCCAGAATTAATGTGGGAGACAACTCCAGTGTCTCCCCTTGAATGCAAAACAATCGCTGCAACTTTGATTATTTGGAGACTGATTTCCTTATACTTATATGTACAGAACTGGCTATTTCCTTCTCTCTTCAATTAGCTCTAAGCATTGCAAATAAGGCTAGCCAGGTACTGGTGTGTAATCTCTAAAGCTATCAGACAGTCTCCTGTTTCCTCAAATAGTGCTCTCTGTTATGGGCACAGTAGGATAGCAGAGCCAGTCAGCTCGAGAATGTCAACTGGGTATGAGCCTCAAGGTAAAGAGGCTATGACTCCCGAGGGCACAAGAGTTTACATATCAGAAACCAAAGCAACAGCCTCCTAAAATGATTCAGTTGCTACCTTAATTGGATTATGTGAATTGATCCTTCTGCTATCCTTATCTCTGCATTTTGCAGAGGTGATTTTCTCTCTACCTGGCCAGCCAGCTCAAGTTACTCACCTAATTTCCGCTATTGTCACTGCCATTCATCCCTGAACCACTCTTCTTCACAAGGTAATAAATTCTGAGAGAGGCCTAGGATCAGGGCCTTTGTCTGTACATCCTCACGGGGATTGGATTTAGGACCCTTTGGCTGCCCTTCACTTGGAAAGTGTCTTGATGTCTTTACTCTTGCCATGGATTGTATTGGAGATGGTACACCGGAATTAACTTGCTGGGATTCCAATAACGTCTCAATGAGATTATAAATACAACCTTTTGGATTGTGAGGAAAACTAGAAAAAGGATTACAATACTTGGATGACTGTATACAACATTTGAGATTACAATAGATTACTCTGTTTTGAGAGGTGCCACGCTGGACACTAAAAAGATTCAAAATTGGAGTCATGTCCTCACAATCCAGGATCTCTGAAAGCAGCACTCATTTCTACCAATCAGGTTCTTTAGGGCGAGATACAGGCACCTATGAACCATGCTGCTGGTACCTGCATCAGAAGAGGGAGCAGGGGAACAGTTTCAGAGGTTCTTACATATAAGCCAGGAAACCAATCTTGGAACTGTGCTCCCTACCAATATAAACTCCAGTCACAGTGCAGTGTTGCCACAAGCATGGGTGGTTTTTGTGGTCCCCAGTTGCTCTAAATTAAGCTAAACTGGGCCAGGGCTCACTTTATGCCTGGCCCCTAGGTGGATACCAGGACTCTGTTAAGTTCCCTGGTGTCACTGTCAAATAGGACTCAGTATCCACATGACTGGAGCTAGATCCCTGTAGGGATGGATTGGAGATCATGATTGTACACATTTGTCATGGTGCCACAGGCTGACCCTTTGGAAGCCACGGTCCAAAGACTGCCTCCCACAGGAAATCCAGCCACCAGGGGCACAGCCCCTTCCTTCGGGCTCATGTTCCTATTCTCTCTGCGGTCCAGGGTCACACAGTCATGGTCATTATTGTGCCTGGTTCTCTAGCGTGTACTAGGAAAGGGCAATCCTGGCCACCACTGGCTTCCTCTGGCCAGAAGCAGAGGTCCAGAGAGTCCCCACTTCATATTCTAATCCAGCACTTTCATTACTGGCGTAGGAAGGTTGTTGCCTTTGCAATGTGGATTTCGTACCCCACAAGTTTGCAAATTCTTGTATTAATTTCATGGCTTGTCCAAATGGCCTCCAGAACATATTACAGAAACAATGGCAGTGTCTCCGAGGAGAGATGACGGTATCGCTTGCTTTGTTTGTGAACTGAGGGCTCCTCTTCTTATTTCTCTAGCTAGCGACTAGAGGGCATTTTTTGGTGGCAGTGTCCTACTCTGTTCTGAACCTGTTACCTCTAGAGATGGACTGTTAAAATTAGCCTGTGCTGTAGGTTGTACAGTTGCCTCTGTTTTCAATTCCATGGACATTTTCGAATCATAAATTGGTGTTGAATTTTGTGCCTGCCCTTCCTGCCTCTGTGTAGATTTTCTCTTCGTTGTTGTCTTTCTATTTCCCTAACATGGAACACTACAATAACACCTTTTTCTGCTTTGGAAATATCATGCATTTTTAGAATAAACCTGCTTTCTTTCTTTCTTATATAGTACTGAGTTTGTATTGGCAAACTTGTTTTATACTATTATGTGCATATTCATAAATAAGACTGACTCTCCTTTTCCTTTCCTTGTGCCCCAGTCCACTTGATGAAATGGACACATGCTAGAAATGTCTAGCAGTTTGGACTCTACACTTTTCTTTTCTAAGCCTCTCAAATAATTACTTAAGATTGTTACCTTTTGAAGGTATGGCAGGATCTACTGAAAACTTGTCCAAAGCTGCCGCCTTTTGAAGCAGGACTGTTATGATAATGAACCAGTGCCAGAGCACCATTTGTGGACTTCGGGGGAAGAGAACAAGAAATCACCAAGAAACAAGGTCTCCCTGCGAACCAGCACCATGTGTGGGCCGCTGCCACCAGGGGAACAGCCAGATCCCCACCAGTTCTGGGCAGGCTGGGAAATAAGAGGAGTCAACACCCCCACCCCCGTAAGCAACCAGCTGCTCCAGAGAAACACAGGCTGCAATGAATGACAGCTATGGAGGTGAAACGCAGTTTGATGCTTGCGGTGTTTGGGGTTTCACTGACTTTGCTGGTCTAGGACCGGTGTCTGCTCACCTATTCAGAGTATGTGAGCAGTGTGGCATCTGGGGGAATCTCCTTCTGAAAGTGGCAACCATTGTTAATTCCCTGTTATCTTGTTTTGAAGTCCTGTATCATTTCCACTGTTTTGTTGGGTTGGGTTTTATTCTGTTTTGTTCTGTTTGATTTTGTTATATCCGATGGCATGAGCGGCTATTTCAAAGATGGCAAGATATATTAGCCATTTTGGATTTACTCTTGTTTTGAAGTCCTTTATTGCATTCATTGTTTTGTTTTCAGTGGTTCTATTCTGTTCTGTTCTGTTCTGTTGATTTTTACTATGTCTGAAAGTATCTGCAGCTGTTTTGAGGATAACAAGAAGCATTATGGTAACCATGGTTGATTTTGTATTGTTTTGAAGTCCTTACACTGGTTTGTTTTGATTGGCGTTGTTCTGTTTTATTTTGCTTGATTTTATTCTCTTTTAAAAAAATTTTTTTTAAAACTCTAGTTCCTTGTTTTCAATATATGTTGTTTTAATAAGAATTCCCATTGCTTTGTGACCCCATGCTGGCTATCGGAGCAGAAACAAGCAGAATCACCTCTAGAGCTCGGGTTTTCTAAAAACACAGCGAAGGCTCTAACAGGCAGCCTGCCCTTCTCGGGGAGCGGCTGTGCTTGTCGCCAGTGTCTCTGGAGATGGGGCTCCCGTTCTGGGGGTCAGGGGGAGGGGGTGTGTTCCCAACTCCTGTTCCTCTGGTCTGCATTCCCCAATCACCTGGCACCTGATCCTGTTCTGCCACACCACACATACCTGGTGGTTTTCCTCCTGCTCCACATGAGATGTGACCAGACAGGCAGATGTGTTCCCAGGTGAGACCTTTGTGTGTGCAGAGAACCCACTGCCCGCTGCGCGCTGGTCTGTGAGGTGTGGAGACACAGAGAGGCCCCAGCCTCCCTTACTGTTCTGTTTTCCCAAGTTTTATTTTGATTTAAAATTTTTAACTATTAGAGCACTGGGGACTGGGTCTTGAGCCCTGCGTTTTAATCATTCTCTTCTAGAAATTTTCCTTTTTTACTAATCTTTCAAATTCATTAGTGTAGATTTCGCATTGCAGTCTCTGGCGTGTTGTCATCCAAAACCTTGTTTTATTCCTCTAATATCTGAACGTTTCTTCTCCTGTTTCAGTGACCCAGGTTATTTCATAGACTTTTAAATGAATTGCCTTTTGGGGTTTTTGTGTTTTTTTGGTTTGGTTGTCTACTGTTTCTTTCTTTTCCATTTTATTAATATCTGCTTTCACAGTTGTTATTTTCTTGGTACTTTTTTTAGATTTGCGTGGTTTTTCTTTTCCTAACTTGAAATGAACTCATTTGCTTAAAATATTTTTATTAAATGAATTAAGGCTATAATTTAAACCCAAAGTACTAACTTAAGTATAACTTCGAAGTTTTGAAGTACATAGTATTTTTGTGCTGTTCAAGGTACTTTATAATTTTCATGGTGAATTCTTGTTTATTCTGTAAGTTATTAATAAGTGTATTTTTGACTAATGATTTCCAGTTTAGTTGCACTATACCTAGTTAACATGATCTGTATTTACTGATTCTCTTAAATTGTTTGCTACTTTATGCAATCACTTTTATTGAAGAATGTCTATTCTATATTTTGAGGTGATGGAAGATTATATCTAGTTAATTTTAACTTTGTTACTTATTAAATTTGTATGTCAGTTGCTAATGTATATTTTTAAAATTTTATTTTAAAAAGAATAAAACTAAGCAAAATATAACAAAATAAAGCCAGTCAAAACAAGACAGTATAAATGACTCAGGATTTCAAAAGAAGATAATAGGAAATCAACAGTGGTTACCATAATGCCTCTTGTTGTCTTCAAAATAGCTGCTCATTGTTGTACCCTAAAAAAATAGCTTTGTTATATGTGTATTATAGCAAACCTGTATAGGGGCTTACTAAATGTGTTTGTTTTATCCTTTTTCCCTAACTGATATGTTAAGGGACCTAATTGATCTGTTGAGCAACACTCTCCTCTGTAAAGAATTGCAAGAATCTCACCTAATTGATATGTTAACCATTGTTGCTCTCTACAAACTACAGAAGCTGTGCTAAAACAAGCTAACAAGGGTTGTTAATCACTGCTAAGAGCCTCTATTCTCTGCTAAAGAGCTAAGGAAAACTAGAATGGCAATTAACTTACATTTGTTTAAAGTAACCTGCTTGTGTGCAGAGAGATTTGCGTGTGAGTTTAACCCTTTACCCTGACCTTGACACATTACCGCCGTTTTCTGTTCTGTATGGCGCCTTATTGCCTCCCTCTCCCCTCACCTATCTATCTAGGCCATAAAGAATTTGGGTTTCTGGTGACCTCCCCCTGACCCGGTGATGATCTGTTGTAAAATGAGCCTGCCCCAATTTTAAGAACTGCTTAGCTTAAACAAATTACCGGGTAATACTATGGCCCAAACCCCAATCGGTGCTTTCCTTTTGTTCTGTATGTATCCAATGAGTTAGATATCAGGTCTTCATAAAACTTAAGTTCCAGCGTCTCATAACTTGTGACCCCTTCGCACTCACTAGCGAAGACAAGCTGTCCTGAGATAATTAACTGTCCACTTTCTTCTCCAAATATTGCTGCAGACGTGCCACTCTGAGATAATGTCAGTCTGCAGGATGGAAATAATTTTTAAAAAACACCAGAAACTCCCTAGATTGTCAGAGCTAAGTAGACAGCAATACAGTTTCCAGACTCGGGTCAACAAGTTTGATGGCTCTACAGGTTTCTTTGTTTCTCTCCCCCCCGCCCTTTCCTCCAGCCCCTTTTTAAAGTCCTCCCTTCAGCTCCTAGGGGACAGTCTCCAAATTGGCTCCCGGAGACTGGTCGCCAGGCCTGGAAATAAAGCCTTTGCCACTAAATTTTCGGTCTCTTGCCTCCTTGGATTTTATACCGGGGCTCAAGTTATAACATTTGGGGGCTCGCCCTGGATGGAAGCAAGACCCCAGACTCATTTCTGAACATTTGAAAGTAAGTGCTCTGGAGGATTTGTTTGGGCCGCGGTCAATTTGTAATTTTGAGGGGACGCCCTCAATTTGGGAGCGGGAACCACCCGAGGACAGAGTCAGTTGGTTTGTAGGACAAATTCTGTCCATTTGTGACTCTGCCCCGGGTGGGGAACAGCTCCGTTTGGAAGGGGATGCCCTTAATTTGGGAAGTGAAACCTCCTGAGGACAGAGTCAATTGGTTTTTGCCATTTGTGACTCTGCACCGGGTGAGGAACCACTCTGTTGGTTAATTTGTTAATTCCTCCAGATCCCAAAATTTGACTAATTTTTGGGCAAAGGCCATTTTTGCTGCAGCTTGTCTCGTCTTGTATGTCTGTTTGTTTGTCCATTTGTTCTAATTGTTCTCCTTTTGGTTACCCTAAATCTAACAGAACATTCTCTCCTAGGAACCCCTTCTACGAGCCCAGAATGGACAAAGGGATTGCAGTGTTTTTGTTCTTTAAAATTGTTTGCCTGTTTGGATTTGTTACTAACTTAGGGGCTTGTTGCCCATTTCTGTTGCAGGGTCCATATGGCTTATTAGATTCAAGCTTCATAATAAGAAAAATTATTTCCTTTAGCTCACCAAACTGTGCAAAAAGCACCCTTTGTTTGTGTCTTTAATGTTGTGGCGCCTTGTTTAATATGTAAGTCTTCAACTGATTGCTTGCAACCTTGGCATGCCTTTTAAAAGGAGTATTTTTCTTTCTGGTTAAAAAGTAAATATATGTGCACATATATGTGTATATTTATGGTTTTAAGAATCATATCAACTTTACCAAGTAAAAACCAGGTCATACTGTAATTGAGCCAGTTAAAAGGTTATAGCTTTAAAAAAACCCAGCATTTTAATGTGGTAAAAAGACATAAAATTAATTAAATATGTTTTAGACTACTAGAAGGTAACTTCAAGGGTTTTGTTAAGAGTTTTAATGTTGTCTGAGAAGCAAAAAAAAAGATAATTAACTGGTGATAGTAAAAAAGAGGGACAAAAAAGTGGTTTGTCTTCAAGTAAAATGTCTGCTGTGCCAAAATGTAAAAAAAAGATAAAACTTAGAGGTATATTGTAAGTTATAAAAAGCTCGAGATGATATAAATTTTGTCTTGGTTTATAGTACTGAAGACAACAGGTTTGACAAGAAGTAAATGTGTTCAAAGTTTGACAGTATTAGATCAGTTTTGATAGATTTATTTATAAGATTCTAAACCTTTGCTGCAAAGTGTTTCCATTAATATGAGATTATAGATGATAATAGAGATAAGATATAAGTTTTCACATGTGCTGTGGACCTCTGGGAGATTATATGGCACAATTTTGTTACCTATGAAAAAGCTTCTTTTTGTTAAGTATGTAATTTCAGTAAAATGATGGCCTGCCAGGTGGCACCCTGGGACAAAAGGTGGTGTGCCATCCAGATAAAGCCTGCTCTCTGGTATGGAATGCCAAAACCATGTTGTCCTTTTGTCCCAAGCCGATTGGACATCCAGAGGTAAGGAGGTTTCCCTAGTATCGCCAGTTGGTCTCTTTGCAACTCAGTCGGCCCCACATGTTAGAAAAAAGATTACAAAGGTTTGAGAGTTTAAAAAAAAAATGCCCCTCAGCCAGTTGATAGAGATAGCACAAAAGGTCTTTTAAAACTAAAAAAATTACCGTCTACTGGGAAATTTGTCCAGCGTACCTGAGTCCTCACAACTGACTTAGAGTTAAAACTGTTGGGCAAATGGAATCAGGAGATTCCAGAAGTCTGGGCAGAAGACAATCCTCCAGGGCTAGCAGTCAGCCAAGTCCCCCTTCTGATGGAGCTCTTACCCCAAGCATGCCCCTTCTGCTTGTGACAATGCCCGATAAGCCTGCAGGCCCGGAAAGGGATTTAAAGTCCACATGCAGAGGCTAAGAGACAATGATATTCTCATTCCTTGTGTCTCTCCCTGGAACATGCCCTTGCTTCTAGTCACTGAAGCCAGGGACAAATAACTATCGCTCTGTACAGGATCTCGGAGAGTTAATACATGAGTTCTGAGTCTATACCCAACAGTGCCAAATCCTGAGAACACCTGGTACTCTGTTCTGAACCTGAAAGATGCTTTCTTCACTTTGCCACTTACTCTGGTGAGTCAACTTCTTTTTGCCTTTGAATGGACTGACCCAGATACGGGGGTAAAAAAACAGCTGACCCGGACACATTTACCTCAGGGTTACAAGAACTCTCCCACTCTTTTTGATGAGACATTAACAAGAGATCTTTAAAAAAAAAAAAAAAAAAAAAACACCCTGAGATAGTGCTCCTCCAGCACATGGATGACTTGTTAATAGCCTCGACCCCCACAGAAGCTTGTAAGCTTGTCAAGAGACAACTGAGAAACTGTTAAGGACTTTGGGGCAATTAGGCTATAAAGTCTCGACTAAAAGGGCACAATTGTGCTGTCAGGCTGTGACTCATCTGGACTACAAATTGCAAAAAAAAAAAAAAAAGGAGGATTTTGTCTAAAAAAAGTGTCCAGGCTATATTGCAGATCCCATTCCCAGAAACTAAGAAACAGGTGCGCGAATTTCTGGGAGCTGTCGGATACTCCAGGCTGTAGATTCTAAATTTTACTGAAACAGCTCACCCCTGTAGGGCTCCCTTAAAAAAAAACTCACTAAACTGGACTGATAAATGTAAACTGGACCTTGCGGCAGCTCAAGTGGGCCTTGAGAGAGGCCCCAGCCCTGGGACTCCCTGATGTTACCAAGCCATTCACCTTGTTCGTAGATGAACTCAGGGGCATTGCCAAAGGAGTCCTAACCCAGGACATTGGCTCTTGAAAGAGGCCTATAGCCTATCTTTCCAAAAGGCTCAATCCAGTAACAAGAGGGTGGCCTCCATGCCTAAAATTCTGGCCGCTGTGGCAATGCTACTTAAAAGAGGCCAAAAAAAAAAAAAAAAAAAACACCTCACTTTTGGACAGAAGATTTCTGTAGTGACCTCCCACAGTTTAGAGACTCTTATCAAAACCCCTCCTGAAAATGTGAGTGCTAAAATCTCACACTATTAGGCCCTGCTCCTAGACCCAGAATTGATAGTTTTCAAGACTTCTTCAGTTTTAAACCCAGCCACCCTTATGCCTGACAACGACCTGAGAAATTTCACAGATGGAAGCAGCTTCATCCAGAATGGCAGAGGCAGATGAGTGGCCGGGGCAGCAGTGACCACCAAAAGGAGGTACTCTGGGTTAAGCGGTTAGAGCCTGGCATCTCTGTCCAAAAGGTGGAGCTCATTGCTTTGACTGAGGTACTAAAACTAGCCACAAAAAAAGAGGGTAAACATCTATACAGATAGTAGATATGCTTTTGCTAGTATACATGTACATGGAGCCATCTATTAAGAGCGAGGTCTCTTAACCTCGGCCAGGGCAAAGATTTAAAAAAAGGGGGGGTGGCTCCACAGATCCTAGATTTGCTGGCAACAGTCTGGCTGTCGGCAGATTGCTGCTATTCACCTGAGGAAACAATTTGGCAGATCAGGCCTCTCAAAGAGTAGCAATCACATCAGAGGGGCCAGCCGAGAAAGTAACTGCTCTGATGCGAGTCCCCCCGACCTTGTCAAAACCAGTCTACACAAAGAAAGACTGCACTGGTTGTTGTGAGCCATCTAACAGATTCTAGTCCCTGTGACTAAAAGACAAGTGCAAAATTTCTAGGAGCCACAGGACTGATCCAGAGTTTGGGACCCTGGCAAAGGTCTGTTGTCTACCTTTCCAAGACACTTGATTCTGTAACAACCAGATGACCACCCTGTCTGTGGTGATTTCCTCAGTGGCCCCCTCATAAAGGAAGCTTAAAAATTGACTTTTGGACACAAACTCTTGTTTCTTCCTGTTCCCTGGAGACTCTCATCAAGGCCCCATCAGACTGCGGATGTCTAATTCCTGAGCCATACATTATCAGGCACTATTTCTGGAAACAGCGGCTTCAAACTCTGGCTACTTTGCTGCCTGAGGATGACCCCTCGTTGCCTCACTACAATTGTACTGAGGTCATTGATCACCTCACGGGACTTCGACCTTATCTAGTGGATAAGCCATTATCTAGAGTTCCATCCTACTTCTCTGATGTCCTTATCTAGTGGATAAGCCATTATCTAGAGTTCCATCCTACTTCTCTGATGGAAGCAGCTACGTCTATCAAGGTAAGCGGGTCTTGGGAGCTGTCGTTACACAAAATCTCAGGTTCTATGGGAACAAATCTTAGAGCCAGAGACATCAACATAGTGGGCTAAACCCATTGCCCACACTGAGGCCTCAAGTTGTCTTTATCAAAAATGGGGTTTATTGTCTTCTGGAGTCAAAAGATTAAATTGCTCCCCAAATTTAGACTTGTTGGCTGCCATCTAGATGCCAAAGAAAATGGCTACTATCTGCTGTATAAGCCATTGGGCAGAAGATGATCTTGTTATAGGAAAAAATAATTTGACAAATGCCACCTTCCAAAAGATAGCCAGAAAGCCCCAAAATCAGTGGGGATTGAGATAAGCTTGACATTACTGCTGATCCCACCTATTTTCTTTGTCAGAGCCCATTTATACTTAAAAAGACCAGCATCTGGCAGCTCAACTTCCGAGAGATTCCCAGGGGCTAATATCAAGCTAGCCCAGTCTGTGAGCTTCAGATGCCCTCAGTGCCAATTGGTAAATCTAAAAGTACTGCAACAAATAAAAACCACTGGTTATCGTGAGACTATGCCTAAAAACACTAAAAAATAGATTTTACAAAAATAAAAAGCCTAAAACTTCAAGGATATAAATGTTATAATGGTTGATACTTTCATTAGATGAGTAAAAGCGTTTTCTACTTAGTCTGAGTCAGCTCTGATAGCAGTTTCCCTGATTTGGTCTCCCTTTTTATCCATGGGGTCCGACAATGGCCTGGCTTTTATAGCCTAATAACTCAAATTAACCTAAGCTTTGCAGATCAATTAAAAACTCGATTGGGCTTACCAGCCTCAGAGTTCAGGAGAGGTAAAAAGATAAGTTAGATTTTAAAAACTATAATTACTAATGGCCTTAAAAACTGGCGAAAACTGGGTAAGTCTCTTTTCCTTCTGCCCCTTTGTGTGCGTGATGCATCCCCTATGTTGCAGATATTTCCTCTTTTGAGGTTTCATATAAGAGATCTTCCTCTTATCATTAAAGGTTTCTAAAAATTAGCTGATTTAACTAATCAAGATCTTATTAAGTCTCCCCCAGACTTTTCAGCCAGCTCTGACTTCCATCCACTGGTTATTTCGCTGCTGCCCACTGCGAGCTAAAGAGCCTAGGCACCTAGACAAGCGACCTCACCATAAATCACTTGAGCTGCAATGGACTGTCAAAGTAGCTAAAAGCCTGCCTGGATTCAACGTTCCCACTGCAGACAGGTCCCCAGCTTCAAAAGACCATTAGCCTGCGGATAAATAAACTGTCATTTCTTCCAAGGACACTTTAAAGCTTAAGATTGTCTAATATAACTGATAATTTTGTGTTCTCCTCTTTTGTAGAGACCCCTAAGAGGCCTCTGTCTGACTTAAAAATTGTTACTTGTATGATAAAACAGAGTAAATTTAAATGTTGGTTTTCTTTCTCCTTTTGGTTAACAGCTTTAATGACAGCTACAAGACCTTTGTTAATCCTCCTACTGGGCCTTGTGTTATAAACAAGTTGATAAACTATGTCAAAGTTCTTAAAAGCTTATAATTTTAAAGACACATACAAGGTTATAAACAGATGCTAAAGAGTCAATGATTTGACACACTGACTAAAATCAGTGGGGAATGTTGTACCCTAAAAAAATAGCTTTGTTATATGTGTATTATAGCAAACCTGTATAGGGGCTTACTAAATGTGTTTGTTTTATCCTTTTTCCCTAACTGATATGTTAAGGGACCTAATTGATCTGTTGAGCAACACTCTCCTCTGTAAAGAATTGCAAGAATCTCACCTAATTGATATGTTAACCATTGTTGCTCTCTACAAACTACAGAAGCTGTGCTAAAACAAGCTAACAAGGGTTGTTAATCACTGCTAAGAGCCTCTATTCTCTGCTAAAGAGCTAAGGAAAACTAGAATGGCAATTAACTTACATTTGTTTAAAGTAACCTGCTTGTGTGCAGAGAGATTTGCGTGTGAGTTTAACCCTTTACCCTGACCTTGACACATTACCGCCGTTTTCTGTTCTGTATGGCGCCTTATTGCCTCCCTCTCCCCTCACCTATCTATCTAGGCCATAAAGAATTTGGGTTTCTGGTGACCTCCCCCTGACCCGGTGATGATCTGTTGTAAAATGAGCCTGCCCCAATTTTAAGAACTGCTTAGCTTAAACAAATTACCGGGTAATACTATGGCCCAAACCCCAATCGGTGCTTTCCTTTTGTTCTGTATGTATCCAATGAGTTAGATATCAGGTCTTCATAAAACTTAAGTTCCAGCGTCTCATAACTTGTGACCCCTTCGCACTCACTAGCGAAGACAAGCTGTCCTGAGATAATTAACTGTCCACTTTCTTCTCCAAATATTGCTGCAGACGTGCCACTCTGAGATAATGTCAGTCTGCAGGATGGAAATAATTTTTAAAAAACACCAGAAACTCCCTAGATTGTCAGAGCTAAGTAGACAGCAATACAGTTTCCAGACTCGGGTCAACAAGTTTGATGGCTCTACAGGTTTCTTTGTTTCTCTCCCCCCCGCCCTTTCCTCCAGCCCCTTTTTAAAGTCCTCCCTTCAGCTCCTAGGGGACAGTCTCCAAATTGGCTCCCGGAGACTGGTCGCCAGGCCTGGAAATAAAGCCTTTGCCACTAAATTTTCGGTCTCTTGCCTCCTTGGATTTTATACCGGGGCTCAAGTTATAACACTCATAGCATCACATATAGTAAAAATAAAACAGAACAGAATAGAAGCAAAACAGTGAATGCAATACAATACTTCAAAACAAGATAATAGTAAATCCAGAATGGCTACCATAATATACATTATTATCATTGAAATATCTGCCCACGCCATCAGATATAACAAAATCAAACAAGATAAACCAGAATAAAACCCAACCAAACAGAACAATGAGAGTGATACAAGATTCTGTAACAAGATAATAGGGAACTAACAATGGCCATCACCCCCAGAAGGAGATCCCCACAGATGCTACTTGCGTATTGTTATCCTCTGAACAGATGATCAGACCCCCCAGCTTTAGGCCTGCAAAGTCAGTGAAACATTAACACTACAATCATGAAGTTATATTTCACCTCAGTAGCTGTCATCACAGTCTGTTTCTCTGGATCAGGCAATCACTTATGCTGGCAGGGGAACATAGGCTCTTGTTTTCTCCCTGCTATGTGCTGGAAGGGGCTGGCTCTCCCCACCCTGGCAGCAATGCATGGTGCTGACTCACAGGAGGTCTTAGCTTCTTGGAGATCTCTCATTCTCCTCCCCCACCCTGTCCAGGAATGGATTGTAATGTGTATGTTATGGCTGATACAATGTGTCAACTTGAGCAATTTAGAAGTTTAGCTGAGACTTAGCAGGGTCAGTTGACCCCTGATGCACAGTGAAAAAGTGGCTGCGGCAGGAATTATGCTGAATGGGACTGCAAGGCCGTGTGCCCGGGGCTTGGATGGCACTTTGCAGAGCCTGGTTAGTTGGTTGGCATCAGAGGCACATTCTGAACACTCCCATGTCAGCCCTTCTTGAATGCAACAGTGCACTTGGTACAAGACAGTAGAATATTTTCAAACTCTGTCCTAACAAGAGTCACACTTGTCTCCTTCCATGGGCAGGATTTCCTAGAGTTATAATAATGCACCACGAACAAGCAGAGGCTCACTGTAAACACAATTGCTGTGGAAATGTAAAAGAGTAATTCTCACCGTGCCATGTGTTAGACTTGCTCAGCTCCTCCAAATCAGAATCTGCTGGGGAACTCAAGGCCAGGGTTGCCATGTACAGTTGTGAAAGATCAGGTGCCGTACGAAGGTGCCCAAACTGGGAAACTGCTGGTCAGCTGACACCCGCAGTTCAAAAAGTGCAAATCCGGCTCATGGTTTCGGGGATTCAGTCCGTGGTTAGTGACTCTAAGGCAGAGGAGCCTGCCGGGGCAGAGAAGCAGGAAGAGAAGGAAAAAGGCAAAGTGAGGGCGATACCCTCCGAGCCAGGCCCGGGACCCACCTCCTGGAACGGGCCGCCTCTCCTAATGGTGCACGCAGCTACACTCCCTGATCGAACCACTTCACAAAGCCCCACCTCTGAACACAGGAGTCTTGGGGCAACTTTTAGACCTAAACTCTAACTGAGTTCAGGGCAAGCCAGACTCACTCGCCAAGCTCTCTGGCTCAGAGGAAGGGACGCTTTGGGGATTTGTAACACACACCTTGTGGATCTGGTAGTTGACAGCTAGCACAGGACTGTATTAAAAAGCAGGGGATGTGACTACACTGCAGAGCTCTTGCCTTGCATGCACAAGGCCTGGGTTTGACAGCAGTGCCACACACACTCACACATGAACTGTGTATCATATAAATTACATTAAAAAAAAAAAAAAGACTCCCAGACAATCTTAGCTGTATTAGTTAGAAATGCTTCTGAGGGAGATGTCTAAGAGGTCAGAAAATAACTCTATCCTGCAATATTGGAGGGAGTGTATAATGAGGTTTTTATATTTCACTTTTTCTAGAGGCTTTTTCTTTGAGTTTGCAGAATGTGGGGGGAAAACTAAATAATCAGAACAATTGAATGAACCAGTCTCATATTTCGGTTCAGAAAATTTTAATATCCTCTGGTGTTAGTGTGTTTTCAGCAATTTCGTCACACTTCGGGCAGAGGAGAGCAAATAGAAGAAGGTGGCTTTAGAATTCAGTCCCTCCTTCTGTTCCTGCCTGTGGTGTGAGACCTGGGCTCTTCCCACTGCCTCAGGCCAGGTCACTGCTTGGTGCAAGGTTCAATCTGCATGAGAGACACAGCTTGGAAGCCAGGGGTCTGCTTGTCTTCAGTAGTTGGACATCTTTGTGATTGTTACCTTGATTTCCCCAACTGACAAGCATTTGTTGAGCTGGGGGCTACTTCTAGGTCCAAGGACAGCCCCATGTGTACAGTGTGTGTCCTGTAACCCACTTCCGGTGACCCCAAGATAACTCACAGATTACATCCCCAACCTTATCTCACTTTCATTACTGTTTTTGCACTGTGCTAGTATACTGACAGTCTTTAGAAACAAAAGACATCACCATTTATAGCATTCTGCTTTTAGCAGAGTGCTGCCATGTGCAAAATGTAATTCTTCATTACTAAAAATTATGTGAATGCTGGCCACAAGCTACACTGTTTCTCATCAGGAAATGTGTTTTAGGGACTCCTAGTGGAAGCAGGTGGCTGACCAGCTTCCTCGAGGACTTGAAACCTTGACGCCTCAGTGTGGTCAGTTGGAGTCCCATATTTAGGTCTCGTGGATGTAGCAGGTGCCTCCTCGTTGGCATCTGGGGCTGTAGATGTGAGAGGTCAGGGCATCTCCTCCTGCCGCATCTTCTCCAGTGGCCTTGGAGATTTCTTCTTTCATTCTGAGTTCTTCCTGTCCACTTGGAGGAACCGTGGTGTGTGGTGACATGGGTCCATCCTGGGTGACATGGGACTGTTTCCTACCTTCTACTGGAAGGAACATAGAAAGGAAAGCAGGGGAAGGAGTGGAGGAAGGAAAGTGGAGAGGAACCCTAGAGCAGCGTCCACAGAGATGGGGAAGCGCCTTTAGGTGGCAAGAGGCTCCATTCTCAGGAGTTTTCACAGCCCCCAAGGCCACTGACTTGGGTTGACCAAGGTAAAAGGGATCTTCTTGCCTGGCACTAGGTAACACAGGGTTGCATTCCTAGCACACTGGGAGGCTGAGGCAGGAAGAATTGCAAGTTCAAGGCCACCCTGGGCAATTTAGCAACTTGGTGAGACCCTGTCTCAAAATAAAAAAATACAAAGGGCCAGGATGCAACTCAGTGCGAAGGCTTCACTCACCGGCCACTTCTGCACTGTGAGAAGCGAACAGGTGCCGAATGGGCCATCTGAAGTCTCCTCTTGGCCACCCAGAAGGTGGGCAACCCCTGTCCCCATCTCTATCCTCCTTACCAAGAGGTGGCAGTTCCCTGATGCAAAGTGCTAGCATAGGCAGGTAAGTGCCCTTGGAGGCCAGCCGATGACAGATGCTCCCTGAAGGCTGTCACAGAAACTTGGCCCTTGACCCCTGTTTGAAAAATAGCCAATGTGCCTTCTTCAATGGACAAGGAAGGATCTGGCTTTGGATTTAGGCAGGAGCACACGCAAAGGCTCCAGGGAAGCAGCCCTGCTGACTGCTCCTAGGATGGGGGGCCAAACTGGTTCAAAGGGGGCTGTGAGCCCACAGACCCAGGGCTCTGTAGATTTGTCTCTGTAGATTTCTCAAGGTGTGGGATTGTTTCACAAAGGGGAGGAATCAGCATTTTTAAAATATTGCTCTGATAACAGAAATGAGGCAGAGAAGGTTGGTTATAATCTCTAATACAGATGGCTTTGATACACTAAATTAAAAAAACAAGAACCACATGTGGAGTAGATCAGTAGGCAGAGTCTACAGAGATGCTCTTTATAAGAAATATAATTAACATGAAAAAGAGTACATGGACTGAAAATCAAATATGAGAAAACAATGCTCTATGTGACAGAGAACCAGAGAGTGATAGGGGTAACTAAACTAGTATTTGTGGATAGGTTTGAAAGACAGGCTTTAATAGGTAAAGGAATGCAATTAGAGATCAAGTCCAGGACAGAGAAGGTTCAGAAACACTTAGGTTAGCCCCCTCTCCCAATTTAAAACCAAGGGTCTTGGTCAGACCCAAAAATGCACAGTGGGCCTGGGGAAGTGAAAGGGGAGGGAAAGTCTTAAAAAAGATGTAAGAGACATTGTTAATAGTGTGTCAGGATTTAAAACCCACATTACTCCCACCACGCTGCTTAGATAGATTTTATTCTATTTTTTTCTGATAGATTTTATTCTGTCCCAGTTTGTCCACTTGCATTAGATTTGAGGGCACAGACAGCTATCCCCAGAACATCAGGATCAGTAATCATCTTTAATTCCCTATTATCTTAATCTGGAGCCCTGTATGACTTATACTGTTTTATCATGACTGATCTTAGTTAAATCTGGTTTGTTTGATTGCTGTTTGGTATAGACAGATTTTATTCAAAACTGATAGGATTGATAGTATCAAGTCTGAGAGTATAGGCAACTACACTGAAGATGACAAGACGCTACGATACACATTCTGGTTTGATAATTGCCTGTTTTTGAAGGTCTATACTATATACAAAGTTGTGTTTTTATTAATACTGTTATGTACTGATATATTCAATTATACTATGTCTGATGATATAGCCAATTCTATTGAAGATAACAAGAGACACCACAGGAACCATGGTAGAACTTTTTGTACAATGGTCTTACATGTTTTTGTTTCATTTCATGTGTTTATAGGAATATGTTTTGTTTTGTTTTGTCTTGCTTTGTTTTTTTTCTCCCTCTAATATAGAAAAGATAGAAATACATGTTAAGACTCATGCATATGTAGAATCTATGAACAGTTTATGAGAACTGATCTTATGACACATGATGAAATGAGCAGATACTTTGAAGAAAAAGAGACACTAAAGTACCCAGTGCTGAGCCTGGAGTGTCATAATGTGAAACCCAGCAATAGTATTATTCTTTGTTCAGAGTGATATTAGCCTGCTTATGTTTATCCAATCTCAACATAATTGAAGATATGGATAGCTGCATGTATGCTTAAGTGTATAGGATTGATAACCATATTTCTAAGTTTTTGTTGGATAGTTGAACAGAACTGGTTGCAGTGTCACTGTTTGAATCCCCACTTTATATGCTCCACTTTAATATCTTGAATAACTGTTTGTAAGAAGACAATCTATAATCAACTAGTGATTTCTTACCGTATATTTTTTTCTTTGAAATTATGTATTATTTCTACCCATTTTCTGTTTTGTTTAGTCTTTCTTTAAATAAAAATTTTTTAAAAAGACACTACATTACCCAGTGCTGATCACGGAGTGACATGATGTGAAATCTAGCAATACTATTATTCTTTGTTCAGAATGATTTTAACCTGCTTTTGTTTGTTTAATCTCAACATAAATGAAGATATGAATAACTGCATATATGTTTACGTGTATTGGATTGACAACCATGTTATTAAGTTTTTGTAGGACAGTTGAACAGAACTGTTTGCAGTCTTGCTGTTTGAATTCCCACTTTACATGTTCCACTTTTGTATCTTGAACAACTATTTGTAAAATGACAATATGTAAACATCAACTAGTGATTTCTTACTGCTTATTTTTTTCTCTGAACATATGTATTATTCCTACCTGTTTTCTGTTTTGTTTAATTTTTCTTTAAATAAATTTTTAATGTAAAAAATAAAAATAAAATATTGCTCTGAAGGCACTGTGTTGAAAGGAACCTATGAGGGAATGAGAGAAAATTCTAGAATATTCCAGGGAGAATTCCAGAATACTCCAGAAAGAACTTCACAATACTGAGGAGGCTGATCTATTCGGATAACTTAGGGGAGAGACAAGGATGCATCCATATTTCTTCCTGGCAAGTTCATGATAAGAAACAGGCAGGGGGGAGCCAGAGTGTGTAGCCTGGAGCATGGTTTGGGGTGCACCATCTTGAATGCAGAAGCATCAGGTGGCTGAATCCATGGTTAGCTCGGTGGGTTGATGTCGGGTTGGAGTTCTGGGCCAGAGCAATATTTATTTACCATATACTAATGTTAATTGGAACTAGGCATGGAGGAACAAGAGAGGGCTGGGCTGGGCTCTAGAGAGACCAAGAGGGGTGGGAGGTGGAGGAAGAGAAACAAAAAGCAGCTGAGAGAGGAGAGTCAGAAAGATCACTGGAGTGAATGAATGCAAGGACCGGCCATCTTTCCTTTCCTGGGCTTTGCACACACCCAGCAGGGCCATGGCCTGGCACCGTGATGGAGGCTCTGGAGGACTCTCGAAGGCTGCAGAGGTGGAACAGTCACCTCCCTGGGTCACCTCCCTCCCACACCCACTATGGACCCAGGGTGCCTGGGAGCTGAGGTTCATCCCTGCAGGGTTTGCTGGGGTTCTTTTCCCATCCCCAGTGGGGTCCCATGGGTGACATCACATCCCAGCACTGGTCAGCTTCACTTCCAGCTCTGTCCACACAGATCCTTCATGCTTGGGACAGGTTTGGGTCCCTCCCTGGCTGCAGCAGCCTTGCTGAGCCCCCAACCCTGAGGCCGCTTCTGGCTCTGAGAATCATGATCTCTGGCCATGGGCTGGGAATGAGCTGCAGGCCGGGACATCTGCTGTCAGGTCCTAATCGTCACCATCCCGGTGACTGCCTGAGCAGGCATCCACTGGCTGCTCGATTTTTGCTAACTCTGGACACAGAGTAGGGACAGAAAGGAGATGTTGCATGGGTGCAGGTGTCTCAGGGACATCTGCCTTCCTGAATGAGCAGGAGCCCGGTCACACTTCCTACCAGGGCTTGGTCTGCATCTGATGTCCCCGTAAAACTTCAAAGTTTGGCTCAGGGCTTTGCAACGTTGCTCTGATTAATTGGGGCGGGGGGGGGGGCAGGGAGTCTGTGACTATCAGCTGAAGCTAAAAGTACCGCTCCTGAAACACTGTTTGAGGAGCATTATCATTTCAGAAGTAATCACTGCGAAATTCCCTGAAGCCCCGATTGACTGCTGATGCTTTGGCAGAGGGTTGTTTAGGCAACGAACCCAAACTGGCTGAAATCTGGAGGCCACGGGCGGCAGCTCCCACAGTCATTGTGGTGACCTTCATTTGACCTTGAAGGACAGTGTTTGGGCACCTGCACCTCTCCAAAGGGGACTTGCTTATAGAGAGGGCAGCCTTAGACCACTGCTGTGACCTTACCAGCAGGCTGGGACCTGCTGGGACATTGGGTCCACAACCCGTAATAACCAGAGCTGGGGTACCTGGCCAGAGTCAGGAAGCAGAAGGCCATGTCACACTTGTCCCAGCAACCTTGGCTCCCAGGTACTCGGAGAAAAGGATCTAGGCTCGGAGAGTCAGCCCAACTCTCCCCAAGGCCCATCCTGCAGTCCTCGTGTCGCTTGTCTCACCGAGAGGACAGGCAGGAGCCTGTGCAGCCCAGAGGCCCTGGCCACCAGCACTCAGGGCCCATCTTGGGTGTGAGGCAGAAGTTTAGTCTCAGGTGGTTGCAAGCCAACCTCCTTCTGCCAATAGGTTGGGCCTGAGTGCCTCGACTTTTCCCATCTGACTCTCCGCCTTGGCTCCTCTTTGGGCACCCACCCCTCTGAAGCCACCTCCTTCAATGGCCTTCTCACTTCTAAAGCATGAAGTCGCCCAGCACCTGTCTTTGCAAATCCTCGGTACCAGCTCTGATCCCAAAACTACATGAATTTCTTATCATCGACGCAAAATTCTCTTAACACAAAATGGACCTCTGTGAGATGCGCAGCCTTGGGCCATTCAATGCCTTCACCAGGGTGTGCGGTGGCCAGCAACTTGCAGTCCCCAAAAGAAAATCCCTACCCAGGAAGCAGTCACACCGGCTGAACCTCCTTCCTGGCAATTGTGAGTCTATTTTCTGGGGTGTCTCTTTTTCAAAGTAGCCCAGGCTGGCCTTCAATTCAAGGCAATCCTCCTGCCTCCCAGCACCCTCAGCACACCCCAGTGCTAAGGATTACAGGCGTGCACCACCACACACAAACTCTGTTCCCGAATTCTGTAAGAATGGAATCTTTGTCACTGAGGAATGTTAGTTACCAGGACCTGCTGATCTGTTCATTTGCTGAGGGACATGGGGCCATCTCCGTGTGGCTGGTGGGGACAAATGCTGCTGCTAGGGGCATAGTCTTGTGCAAGAGGCCCTGGGGTCTTCTGAGCACGGATCTAGGAATGAGGTTGCCAGGCCACACAGGCAGCTGTTTAACTTGGGGAGACAGGCACGAGTTCACTGCTTCTGTACTTTGTGCTCCCAGCTCCTGGCCTCCAGGTCTCTGATTCTGAATTTCTCATGCAGGGGTGGGGGTTGGGGCACCAACTCAGGGCTGATCACTGGTAGGTGGGGTGGGGTGGGGGATCCCAGAGGAGGGGAGGCAAGGAGTCCCCAGAGCTACTCCTGCAGTGCAGGGTGGAGCCCATCTGTAGGAAAAAAAGATGAAGAAACTGCAGGCCTCTGTCAACCCAACAGGGACCTCCTAGAGCCACCTGTGGCCCCGGGATTATAATTCTCTGTTTCCGCTCAAGAGAGTGGGTGGCGGTTTTCAAACACCTGCTTTCATGATTCACTGTGTCACCCAATTTTACATTATTGTTTCTAAAACACCACGTAAATTTGCCACATTATCATAATAATCGGATTGAATGACCGTTTTTCAAATCATTCCAAATGAACAGGATGGAACACTCAGCGATTTTATGGAAATTGCTTTCTGCGTGTTATTCGCCTCTAAATCCAGAGCATTAATAATGCAGAGCCCGGCTTACTTGGGACCTAGCAGGAGATGGGTTTTAGTGCAGCTGAGAGCAATGAATAATTAATTCTTCCGTGAAACCAAAAGGTGTATTCTGTTAGGAAAATGCACTGACATTTCCATCAGCGACAGACACCCACTCTGTGTTGGAATTATAAAGACCAAATTATTTTTCCTCCAAAAAAAGAGACGTATGCGTAAGTCAGAATGAAAAAACACAAGCTGCTTTCCCCCGTCAGTCACTGGCAATGATTTAAAAATGGTTCTGGGTGCCTGGATCAATCCGATGGCTTAGGATGGGAGGGAAAGGCTGTCGTTTGCCTCAAACACCGAGGAAAAACTACTTGAAACTCAAACTTCAGTGTTCTTAAAATCACCCAGTTGTCACATCGTGGATAATACATGAAAATTTATTCTATTGCTTTTGTGATGAGAAACTGTAACTGCCTTAAGAACACGTTATATCTTAAAGATCAAGCACTTTACTGTATTTTTGGAGCAGCGAATGAACACTGAAGAGAAATATTCCCCCAAGCCATTGTAAATGCAAAATCAGACTGACAACATGGGATTTGATAGAAAGCCGTAGTCTCTGTACCTTTTCCTTGGTTATTTCCATGTTTTTCTTTGATTTTACAGATTTTGACCAAGATAATTTTGTACAGAAACTTTTGAATTTTGAAATATTTTCCCATGTTAGTGCTCTGGAAGTAGAAGCTTGAAAGGCGTGGCCTAACAACACAATATTTACTTCATATCCCAGCCAACCGTGGAAGAGAATTTAGTTTAACAGATTCCTGTGGTTATTTGATGTTTTCAATTTTTAAGAATTTAAGAATTCATAGTTTTGGCCCAAGGTTGCATTTTATTACTGTGTGGTATAATTATCTGCAACTGTTCATTATTATTTTTAATGCCTCTAGGAAAGTGAAGCACTTATCCAGATATTTACTAGTCACCTACATGGGCGGCCATACATTTGTCCACTTTATTGACATTTTAGTGCCTTTCTGTTGCTATATAATAGCTTTTCAAATATTATTGACATTTGCATGTTTTATATTTGAAACACTTTTAAAAATTAAATATCTAATTTTTATTTCTACTTACACATGTGCTAAAACCTTTACATTTTGATAGATTCAGCCATACTGATGACTACCTGAAGAAACGCTAGCATAAAAGCTTGGAAAACCCACTGACACCCATGGATTTGCATGTAATGTACACTTCTCAAATGACTGCTCTTGGATTTTAAAGCACATTCTCCCCTGAACAGTGTATTTGGGTCCAGACCTGAGTTGTTTTTATGAGTCATTAGCAGGCAGACCAAGCCATTCGTGCACAGAAAGTTGCCCAGGCTGACTTCAAGCTGGTGACCTTCTTGCCTCAACCTCCTGAGTGGCTGCCCAAGTGAATCTTGTCACCTGACCTTTAACAGTAGTTTTGCACCTGCTTAGCACACAGGTTCACAGGTCACTCTGACCAAAGCAAAGCAAGGCCCCAACCCCTCCCCGAAGGCCGAGGTCCTAAGCCACAGAATGACAGGCTCACAGGCGTGACCGCAGTCTCTTCTGTTACTGTGATAAGGTCACTCCCTGTGTCTGCATTTTTCTTGTTTGTGTGCTTATATGGTTTTCGAGACAGGGTCTCGTTACGCGGTTCAGGCTGGCCTTGAACTCATGACAATCCTCCTGCCTCAGCCTCCTGCATGCTGGGGTGACAGGCGTGCACCGCCACACCCAGGCTTTCAGTCTGATCCCTTACCTGCAGCCCAGCATTGTCCCCCTGCCTGATAGCGTTCAACACAGAGCATTCAGCTGGGAGACCATCAGTCAAGCTCAGCCCAGTGCCTCATCTAAGCTAATGTGATGGGAGACCCTAAGGAGGCGCTTTTCCTGTTTGGTCTTCTGGGAAATGCTGGGCTCCTTTTCTGAGACCTCTGGGGTGTGGTGGCTTGGGGTGCCCCCGGGCAGTAGGAGAAAATACTGCCCGAGCCCTGACAGGCCAGGGGACAGGGCTGGCAGGGTCCTCTCTCTGGGCACCCCGAGGGCTTCCTGGCACTGATAAACGCTCACCAGGCATGGTCACGGTCCTTGTCATGGCCAGATGTGCTCTCCTGTCTCGAGGTTACACTGGCCTGGGCGCGAGCTCCGGGCCTTTTAAACCCCTAGTTAGAGTTTCATAAGCTCCAGTTACTTCCTCTGCCTTGGATTCCATCTGTTTTCCTGTTTGTTAATCCCGACCTTGTCTTCTCTGAACGCCAGGGCAGAAGATGCAGTGCCCAACTGGAGATGAAAGGAAAGGTGTTTCTAGCTCTCATCTCCTGGAATAACCCTCACCCCTGGTCCTTGCAGAGGGGAACTCTGAGGACACGGGACTACGGTGCAGGATACCCATGCACCGAGTGTTGGAAGGGAAGCAGGAAACCAGCCCTGCTTTTCTCCTTCCACGCTCTGGAAGGTTTGACTTTCCTGGTCCATCAAAGTCCTTCTTTAGCTCTGTGAGAGCCTTGTCCTCCCGTCCTGTGCAGGCTGCAGCCGCTGGGCCCTGACACAGCCCAGAGAGGCTGCAGGGAGCTGCTGCCCCTTCCATTTCTCCCACCCACTCCCACTCTGGCCCCCGAGGGTCCATATCTCCCTTGCCCCAGCCACCGATCTCTCACCTGTGTCACCACTGCTCTGCCCAGGAGCTGCTGTGGGGGACCCCAGAATAGGTCACCCTCAAAATACAGTCCTCTGGCCTGGCCTGAGAAGACTATGTAGAAGGAACTGCAGGTGGGAGCAGAGCTGGGAGGCTCCCTGCTGTCAGAGGAAATCACCTGGCACCATCACTGAGGTGAGTGAGCTGGGGGTGGAGGTCGGCTTTTCTGTCTGCTCCTAGAAAGATGCGATGTGGGATCTGACGCCTGGCCCAGACAGGGCCCAAGGCACAGGGCAGCCACCTGATGGATGTCATTCATGAGGCCGTGTCCTTGCTTATGCATGCCCAAAGGGAGAGCACTGTCATGTGGGCATTTACGAGCCACTGCTCCATCCCTGGATTAGCTGCAGGCTTAAAAGAAACCTTCCTTCATGCCCCAGATTGTCACCACTATCTCGAATGCAAGCAGAAACAAACCATGTTTCTCTGGCCGGCAGGACAGCTGTCATGAGCGGATCACAGGCTGGGAGCAGGGTGGAGGAGGCTGAAGAAATCTTCCGAGGCTGAGTCAGAACTGGGAGTCTCCTGGCTCAGATGAACTTGCTACAGAGCTCGCAGTGACCAACAAGCGGCCTCAGCGTGGAGAGGCCTCCCCAGAGCTTAGTAAAGAGGACTGTCCCAGGTTGGCTGTTCTAGAGAGAGAAATAGAATGTACTCTTCTGTGTTAGTTACTTACAAATCACTCCTCGGAGACAGACAGGGCAGGTCACCTTCATCGCCCTTTCTGCATCAAGCATCAGTTACTTTCTCTTCAGGACAGCAGCATTCTGTGAGCTTTCAGAGCAAGCACAGAGAACAAGGAGTGGGGAGAGGATTTGCACAGCACAATCTGAGCTCCTCCTTTTCCTCTTTAGCTTCCTTTTGCCCGCAGCTCCAGCTTCCCAAGGGATGGGAAATTGGAGTTGGGCTTGGACAATGCAGAGACAGACAGACAAAAAGGGGCAGCTGTACCCAGAAGCTACCTGTGGCACATGTGCCACACAGAGTGTGGTCTGTGCATGCTCTGTGCATGCATACTCGAGAGTGTGTGTGTTGGATGCATGAGTGTGCAATAGTGTGCACGTGTATGTGTGTGTGCATGGTGCCTGTGTAGCAAAGGGAAATGACCTTAGAGGATTGCTGTCCCAGCCCATCATGAGCAGGAGACCACACTGCCCTCTGCTTGCCCCATGGCCTGCCCAGTGTTCCTGGGATGCCCTGGCATGGACCCCTGCAACCTCTTCCTTTGTTCTCTCTCTCTGCCTGCTTCCTGCTGGACCCACTCCCATGACTGGGCCTGTGGTGCTGCCTGCTTGGGTGACTTGGACCCTTGTCACAGTCCAGCTTTGCCTCTGTCTCTTCCACACTGATCACCTCACAATCACTGACCTGTCTTGTGCACATCCCCAGGAGAGCCGGGTCCCAGCCTGCTCTGTGTTGCTGACTGCAGTGTCCTTTGCCATCTGTCTCTGTTGGGTGCTTGTGCAGGCACAGATTTTCCTGCCATGGAGAACACAGCCCAAAGCCCTGTCCCAAATCTGCTCCCAGGGACACCCTTGCCTCTGGAGCGCGGAGGTGGGCTTGGCAGCGGCAGTTCTCAGGTCCCCAGGAAGCCAGGGTCCTGGTGGTCTTGGCAATGCCTCAGCTTTCACCCATGTCCCCAGAGGGCCCTGTCTCCCAGTGTACCTCTGTCTCCCCACAGAGCTCAGAGCCCCAGGTGGTGGCAGCCGTAGGTCTAAGCAGAAGTTAAGGACTGAACTCCCTGCCCAGATGCCCAGCAGCGATGTCCTTCTCCTGTTACTGTTCACTCTCTCCTCTCAGCCCAGGGGTGGTGGCAAAGGTCTGCAGCTGCGTCCTCTAGAGCTCATCCTGGATGCCTGGAACCTGCTCAGTAGCTGTGTGGCTCGCTGTCGGCAGCACCCACCCCACAACTGTCCTCACCCCTTCTGCTGGGCAGCACGTGCCTGAGGCAGGTAAATGTGCAGAGTGGAACTTTGCTCCAAGCAGCTCTGGAGACTGAGAAGTCTAAGATCGAGACTCCAGCCTCTGCCCACAGCTCTCTACAGTATCATTGCAAGGTGGGGACGCTGCATGAGATAGAAGCAGAGCTGCCAGCTCCAAAGTCTCTACCTCATCTTACAAAGCCACTAATCCTGTGGCGGCGACAGCACCCTTGTGACCTCACCTAACCCTGACTTCCCATAGGCCTCGCCTCCAAGACCCTTAACAGGTAAATGTGGGCATTAACTTTCCAAGTGTGTCGTTTTGGAGGACACAGTCAAACCATAGATGCAGTGCTTGCCTGTCAGCCCCTGCCCGGAACCCCACCCTCAAGAGCAGGGCCAAAAACCTCCTTCCCACCCCATCCGAGATCACTCTCTTCTCTTCTGCCCCCTCTCTCCCCAGTCCTCACACCCTGCTCTGGTTCTGCCAGCCTTTTCCCTATGCTCAAAGCCGGTCTAGTGTCCAGAGCGCTCAGGCTCAAAGGGAGCTCGGTTCCTCTTTCTTTGTTCTCGATTCTCCCCATCATGTCTTCCTGTATCACTGAAGGCTGAGGTTCTGCTAGGTAGGGCTGGAGAGCAGAACAGGAAGCAGGAAAGAAGATGAAAGAACAAACAGTTCTCTGAGATTTTTCTTCAACTGCTGTCTCTCTAACATCTAGGGCTATTAAAGATTAAATTAAAAACAGGGCAACAAGGTTCGAAACTCAAACTCACAGAAACAGAGCGTAGAATCCTAGGTGTAGGGGACCAGGGAGCCGCTGGTCAGAAGGTGCAAAGCTTCAGCTCTGCGGGATGAATCCATTCTGCAGATCTAATGTACAACCTGGGGTTGCAGGCAATCATATTTTTTATTTTACACTTGAAGCCTGCTAAGAGGGTAAGCTTTAAAATGGCCTCGCTCCACAAAGTGAACTCTGAGAAGCGCTGTCTCTTTTTCCTCAGTATGATCTTGGCAATCATTTCCCAGAGGGTAAATTCACCAAAGTGTGGTACACTGTGAATGTATACTGGCCTGCTGTTCTCCAATCCTGGGGTCCCACAGGGCCAGGGGATGACCGGCTTCTCACACTGGCTACTAGAGTCTTGCTGACTACATCTGGGGCCTAACCATCCTCTCAGGAGGCGTGCAAAATTCTGGTTTTGCCTTCGGAAACAGAAAGAAAATGTCAAAATTATTGCAATACATTTTAAATTTTCTTTTAAAAATACCCCTAAGGATTTTGTGGAAATGGGAAAGGGACCTGGGGGCTTTGAAAACTCCAAAGAAAAGGGTGAAATAAAAATGATTCCGATGTGATGTGTTTGTAGATTCACCAGATGAATACCATTATTATGTATTGCAAACATATACTAGTTTTAAATATATATTTAAAATACTCCTAGGGAAGAAAACCCAACTGGAGGAAATTGCAGGGGTGTAAGTATTAGTAACTGAGGTTTAAAGTCTGGGCCCAGTTCCTGAGCCACATGCTAGAAAAAGAGCAGATCACCAGCCAGGAGCTGTGCTCCCCTTCTGTAGGCTTCCAAGGAGGAAGGGGCAGCATCCACTGCGCGGTCTTCACACGGCTCGGCTCGGGAGGGCAGGACACTGAGTGGCATCCTGCAAGTTTGTGATTACAGGAAAATGGTACGGTTAGAAGTTGGGAGAGATTTTAAATCTCCATTTTAGGAATGTGAAGCATTTATTCACACAATGGTTTCTGATTACTTGTGGCAGAGACTACTGATGACTGAAACCCGGCATCTCTGTGTGATTTACAGTCTCTCATGGAAGCCAATGCCTTGGTTTAAGTACAGATCCTAGGGTGGGGTCTTGTCCGGGATCCTGGAGTTCTAAACAAAGGATTGAGGAGGACACCTGAGAGTCCGGGTAGTTCTAGGCCTTTTAGGGTCCTTGGGTGAACTGTGCGGTGCTCAGAGTCTACAGGGGGACATGGTTATTAGGATTGGGTCCCAACAAGATTGCAGAAGCCCTCGGACACACCCGCTGGGACTCACTGAGCAGTTACCTGGTTACCTGTTCCCTGGTTGTTTAGCCCTGGGTGTGCTGAGCCGGCTAATGTTTAACTCTGAAGAACCTAGAAAGTCAACTCTGTAGGGGACCTTCTTGTTTTTCCCAGATGTTTCCATGGTAACCGGATGCCTCCGCTCTAACCCAACAGGCAGGCTGAGAGACTATGGACTCTCCCTTTTTCTTCAGTTTGTTCCATCGTTATCTCCCATCTCAGGGTCTCCCTGAGGAAAACCTAGATTTTTGCGCTGCAGCCCTTGGAATGGTCCTTTCTTTATGCTGGTTCTTTTCTGCATCTCGATACTCAACGTTGATGAAAGGATTGCTATTTCCACTTTTCCGAATCCCAGTGCTGTGCTGAGACGTGTGGCATGCACCAGAAATCTGTTCTCCTTTCTTTGTTTGCCTGAAATGAACGACAGTCCTGGTTGCTGCCCTACTGAGAATTCACAGCGCTTAAAAAACGCTCCAGAACTGTTGAGCACATTGTCATAAAACCCCACCTACTCTTGGAAGCTATTTTAAATCAGTCATAATTCACTTGGTAGTCACTGTAATTGACCCCTAGTCGTGGGATCAGCGCCTCTGCTAGGAAAACAAGCATTCAGCTGCCACCAGCATGGGGCCGGAAACCATTAGGCTGTCAGCGTCTTACTTCATGGGCATCAGCTTGAAATTAATGGGAACTTACAGTGCAACGCAACAGGACTGCTCATGTCACGTTCAATAAGTACTTGGCCGCACTGCCATCTGCACAGCTGTGTCTTTCTGATGCAGTCACCACCTCCTCAGTGCGATGGACTTCAAAAGGCCACTCACAGCTCCCCCAGTTATTAGCGTCAGGGGACCATCCATTGGACTGCACCCAGCACAGCTTGAACACTTGACCAAAACCATCTCCTTCTGCACGCTCCACATCTGGGTTTATGATTTGAAAATACATTGGGTCTTCTCTCTTCCCACAAAGCCATTCCATGGACTTGTTCCATGTCTTCTCCCTATTTTCTTCTTACCTTTCAAGACCTTGGGTACTGAAGGATAAATCCTGTCTGATGAAAACAAAAGCAACACCAAACTACAGTGAATACAGTTATCCCTTGGCATCCATGGGGGATTGGATCCTGGACCTGCTCCCGGATATCAAGATCCATGATGCTCAAGTCCCTTCTACAGAGTGATACACATAACCCAGACGCACATTCCCATGTACTTTAGATCCTCTGTTGATCTCTTATAACCCCCTATACAAGATAAATGCTAGGTAAATAGTTAATGTACTGTGCTGTTTCTGGAAAAGCTCTGTAACATGTGTTTTTAAAATACTTTCAACCGGAGATTGATTGAATACACAGATGTGGAATCTGTGGGTAAGGAGACTGTTGTGTTTGGGTGTATTCTAGAGATCCTAATTTCTGGGTAAGCTGCTTGACTCCATTACCACCATGCTGCATGTGTCTTGCATGCATGAGCTGTCAGCAAAACACTGCAGCTCTGGTTCACGGTCACGTTCTCTCTCCTAAGTCTTAAGAAAAACAGAACCTTTGGGTGCAGTCTAAGTCAGATTTCTATTTTGCTATAAATACACATCTTTATTTGTCACCAATCTTCTCTTTTTTGAAGTATTTATTATTCTCTTCCATTGTGAGTGTCATTCGAGGTCAATATAAAAAGTCAATAATAAAGGAAAAGTAATCCCTTATAGTCCTACCAGGCAAAACTGACCAATGTTAATATTTTAGTGAGTTTTGTACTATAATTTTTAAGTACAAGCTTGGGATGACTTTCTTTTGCTGGTGTTCACACCTCAGATAGGAGTGTGAGGTGTTTGAGGGGTCAGTGTCCAGGATCAGTTATCCTAGGTGGGAGCCCCTACGTGGGTGCCATCTTGATAAAGTTTCTCAGTGCCCAAAGACTAACTAGTAAAAGGGGATTAAACTGTTATCTACCTTAAAATAAAACTGTGGGTGGAACCCCAAAGAATCAATGTAACAATTAAAAGACTATAAATACATCTATATACATATATATCTATATATACACATATACATACATATCACACCTAACACAGAAAGGGCTTAATAAATGTGAGCTTGCCCATTACTATGAATGTTGGGATAAATATACTCTGACTTTCTACTTGTCTTTATTATACATGAATTTTTAAACTATATGACACACTGTCAATATGATTTTAAGGAGTACAAGGCATTCCATATGCATTTTATTCTTATATACTTAATAAGCATTTGTTGAATATTGATTGAGTTTTTGTACTGAACCAGCAGTGGAGATAGATGGTTCAATGAAAAGAATTCAGAAGCGGAGGATGCCAGACACAGGAGCAGGTGATCACTGTGTGACAGGATCACAGGACATTGGACATTTGATCTAGAAATTCAAGAGATCACAGGCCGGGTGAGAATCAACAAGCTTTCTGCTGGAGACAGCCAGAATTTATTTAACCATTTCTCTAATTTGAACGTGTAAGTTATTTTCATTTGTGTTATTAAAAATACTATTAAATGTGGTTACAATTAATATGTAGGTGCTTGCACATTTTTAGACTGTTGTCTTCCTTTATAATCATGTCCACTAAGTGGGAATTGTGGCTAGTCCACTAGCAGGGTACAGAGACTTCCTTCCTTATGCTTCAGACAATATTGAGCAAAATAAAAAAATAAGGTCTGAAAATAACCTCAGTGTCATCTTAGCTTTCAGTCCTTTGATGACGGGCACATCACAACTTTGATCCCTTATTTATTCCTCATTTCTGTTGCTGTTCTTGTGAGCAATCATTAGCAAGAGTACTACTGGAAATTTCTATGGTTCTTATTGGCATTACTGAACTCTGTATTAAAATATTGTCCTATTGTTCCTACAATTACTGTGAATATTGCTCCCTGGTTTGTTATCTGCCTTTTAATTTTAATGACCCATGCTCATTCAGAACACACCAGGTGAGAATGATAATGGGTTATAATAAGAGCAATCAAGCTGTGTTGCTTTGCAGAGCTTCACCCTGCATCCCGGAACCTCTGCACCTTGCGCTCACGCCTCTCTTTCAGACTGCTGTGCAGTTCTGAGCTCCAGATCTCTCCACGTGGGGGAAATGATCCATCTGTCCTTGGGCTTCACACAGTCCATCAGAAAAGATGACCGATCTGTATTTGGAGAAAGCACCGCAGATGTTGGTGGAGCACCGTGGTAATTATTAACTAATAAATAGGAAACTGAACTGAGTATGAGAAAACAACACAGATAGCATCAGCTCTTGAATGAGAACTCCAGGGGTACAAATGAAGCCATAATACTGTAGCTGTAGATCCAAAAATGCATCTCTAAAGGCTATGGGTTCATAGGTGGGACTGTGGGAGTTTATCAGGTTATGGGGATGCAAATGCCATCATTGGGTTTATTCATTAATAAGTTTGCAGCTAACTATTCTGTTAGGAGGAAGGGCCAGGCTGAAGGAAGCAGGTCATGGGGGACGTGACCTAGAGAAGGGCACATTTTTCTCCCCTTTCTCATATTCTCCCCCTCCCTCTCTCCCTCTCCCTCTCTCTCCCTCTCTCTCCATCTCTCCATCTTTCCCTCTCTCCATCTCTCTTTTTCTCTTCTCTGCTCTCTGCTTTCTGGGTGCCAGGAAGTGAGCAGTTTTTCTCTACCATGCTCTTCCACAATGATGTTTCTGTTTTGGAGTCAGCTAACCAGAGACTAAACTCTCTGAACTGTGAACCAAAAAAAGCCTTTCTCCTTTAAGCTGTGTGTGTCAGATATTTTTGTCTAAACAACAGAAAGCTAACCCATACAGCAGCTGTGAGTTACCTACCACTAACTAGTGAAAACTACTAAAGTGTTAGCTGTGAGAACCCCCAGCAGGGGCCCATGGAGAGATTCAGTTGCCAGCACCACTAATCTTCATGAAACTAGGCTAAAGAGAGAGAAGCTCGTGTAGCAATGGTTTCCACATAATGGGCTTGCATCTACTTAAACTGATTAATAGCTAGAAGGAAAATATCTCAGAGTATTTGGTTTGGGCAAAAAAGAAAAAAGAAATTTCTTGGCAGTCTGAGCAGTTGACAGATAGAAGGACCTGCCTCAGGAGGAGGTGAGTTCCCCAGAGCTGAAAATATTCCCTATTGGCCAGAAACATCATGCAGTGCTCTAGGAAGGGACTTATCAAGTCTGTGGCCACTTCTTCCCCTTTGGTTAAGACCTCATCAGCCCCGCACAGAAAGGAACAAACAAGGTCTAGCAAATCTTTCCTTGACTGCTTGTTTGGGTTCACTAACTGCTTCATAGCACATTTTAGAATTCTTTCTGGGACCAAGGTCAAGCTCACTGAACTACAGTTTGAAAAGCCCACCTAAATCACATTTAGGAGGGATTTTAAAAAAATGATAGTCACATATTTTTAGTTTCCTTTGTCCTCAGTCATGCTGATACCTCAAAGATGCCTCCTGCTCCCTGACCCATCTAAAATCTTCCTATGGGATTTCTGGTAGACTCAATCCTTCTCATCTTCCTGGAATTCTTTCATGACCTGAAGGTCCCAAAGCAACCTACATAAAATTTATCTGGATGTCCATTTGCTGCAGCCTAAATGCCTGTGAAACATGGAACAGACCAATCGGAAGCCTGGAAAGTCTTGGTATCCAATCCGCATTAGCAGGGTCCTGAGGGGAGGTCTGGGAAGATAGCATGGAAACCCATGGGATGCCAAGATGCTTCAGAAGGAGAGTGTTTTTCTAACATGTTCTCCATGAGGTCAAAACACGATCTTGATCTTCACAGCAGCTTCTTAGTAGGAGAGGCCTAGTCAAGGACCACAGGAGTTTTTGAAGACCTTGGGGAAGCCAACATAGATGTGGGAATAGGTAGACAGCTTCTAGAAGGACATACAAGGTAGTAATTCCTGTAGGAATGACGCTGCTGGAGGCAGTGGGCACCTTGGGTGTGTTTTAATCTGGGCCTCAGGTCAGTTTTCAGGAGAGTTAGGAATTTAGGGATCAAGGAGAGGCAACAAAGGAGGGTCAGCCTTGGCAACAGGGATGGGGCTGGTGATGTGGCCAACCAAAGAGCTGGAAGAGGAAAGCTACTGGCAGGAAAAATACTGAGGTGACAGAGCCTTGTAAATGTCCAGTTCACAGCCAAGAGGAAGTTTTATTGCATGACTTTGTCTTTATCTGAATGTCTCCTCCCACCTCAAAGTTACAGGATAAAACAGCCCCCCTCACTCCAACCCCAAGACCTCTGGCTCCACTGTCCTAAGTGGATTTTTCTCTCCAGTTTGGGTCTGGCAGCAAGATCCAGAATTACACTGATGAGAAGAAGAGAAGTTGTTTATTCCAAACTTAAATCATTGTTTACTGAGAAACGTTTGGATTCTGGTGCTTTGTGTAGAGGTAGATAATTAGTAAGCATGCAAATTAGGCGAGATAATGAGCTGTAATTTCTTCCACCCTAAAGAGGGTATTTGTAATGAAAAGAGATGGTTAAGCAGGAGTTGTAAAGCCACCGAGTAACCAGACGAGATGTACTTCGGCAGGTGGCACTCACTGCTTGTTTCACTGGGCACCTGCAGAGGTGACCTTGGCGTTAGGGACTTCTCCCCTCTCCTGCCCAAACTGTCATTGTGGATGCAATCACCATCTTCCAGTGAAGAGGAGATGCCCGGGAAATCTCACCAACAACACAGTTGACCATGGATTCACTGACATTTTCTTTCAAGAAAGGAAGAGAAATTTCTGATTTTATTAGCTCCTAATGAGTCAGGGTCTAGGGTGTTATGTAGCAGGCCGAGTTTGCAGTCAGCCTGGGGTCAGAGACAGAGGCAGGAGGATCACAAATTTGAGGCCAGCCTGAGCACGTGGCAAGACCCTGATGCAAGCCAGCAGGGCCAAGTTAGAGGAGCTGCAGTGCCTTCGGTGTTCTGCAGGGCAGCACCTGCCTGTGCCCTGTGGACTCCTCAGAAGGCTTAGGGTCCCCAGCTCTTGAGTGTCTCTAGTGCCAGAGACTGGCTTGGTTGCAGCTGTGGCAAACAATCCCCTGTTAAGGCCACTGAAACTGGCCAGAAGTAGGGACTGTGTCTGGCTCACTGGCCTGGGCACTCTGCCTCCACAGGAAACTCAGTCCCCTCCCAGCGGCTGCCAGTGCCTGTGCGAGGGAAATGGGGAGCCATGGGGGCTCGAGACAGCAAGGAAGTGCCCGGCCCGGGGACACCTCTGCCTCTGCATAGCCTGGAGCCCTATGCTGGCTGGACAAGCAGTGCCTTTGTGGGGAAGGAGTGTCCTTGGTTACCCCAGATCCTCTCCTTGGTCTGGGAGACCATGGGGGAGGGGAGAAGAAGGGGAATCTCCTTGCAGAGCAGGCCTCAAGTCCAGGGCAGGGTTCTCCCAGAGTGGAAGCACAGGACGTCTGAGCTGGTCCAGGATTTTTAAAAGTGTGATCAGACAGGAACTGGTATCTTCAGTATGTCTGGGCTGGGCATGATGACATACACCCGGAATCCTAGAAGCTGAGAGGATGAGGCAGAGAGATTGCCATATTCAAGGCAATTTAGTGAGATCCTGACTCAAAATTAAAAATAAAGGGGGTCTCGGATATAGCTCAGTAACAGAGCACCAAATAAATGAGCTTTTGTGGAGGGCAGGGCCTGAGGATTGTGCACCCCCAGGCTGGGCGTCTATGGAGCCAGGCTTGTTCTGATAGGCAGGGGTGCAGGACAGGGGGTGCTGAGCTCTACTGCCTGGACTGTGGAGCGGGCTTCTGCACCTGTGCACCTCTACCAGCGGGCCTAGGTCTGTCCAGCAATGTCCAGTGCTGAAGTCCAGTAACAACACTATGAGTCCAGTAAGTAATTCAGTTCTGCTCCATGGCCTAGGCTCGGTTTCCCACACTGGGTCACAGGCACCCATACTGTGCCCCCCCACACACACACACCCCGTGCTGCCCTGGGGGAAGACAGGAAGCAACCTTGTGTTCATTCCCTTGGTATGATGAACGGCAGGGTGAACATTCGTGTGTCAAAGTGTCTGTGGGTGAGTTTTACCCACACTATGCACTGTGTTACCTTTTCATGCATTTATGAATTTTTATTAAATGTTTTCTTTGGGTTTTTCTTGTAACATTAGCCCAATTCAGTACAATATTGCATGAAAATCTTATTTTACAGCTTTGGGAGGAGGCTGACAGAGAGGCATCAGTGACTCAGGTGCCGGGATGACTTGGCCCCAGCAAAAAGTTAGAAGATACGACAGATAGAAAAGTGCAGAATGAAGACCTGGGTCCGATGAGGAAGAGAACAGTGATGTGAGTAAATACTTAGCTGGCCCAAATGCTACAAAATGGCCATGCATACTTGAGCAATCCGATGCGAGAGCTCAGTCAGAAAATGTTATTAGGTTCTTGCCAGCATGTTGACCCGAACGCCAACACTGGGATTCAATGTTGGAAATTATTTACAGCAGTCGATATGCTGCAAAATGTTTGGAAATACACTGGTGATGAAATACAAGAAAACATTCCACATGCGTCAGCAGATGTGTGTGTCATGAGCTCTCAATGTCTGAACTGAAAACCTGCACCGCCGACTGTTACCAGTCTAATCATCAGACTCTAAGGGCTTTATGGAGCGGTGAAGGATGCAGCACTGAGATTTTTAGAACAACAATGACACTCAAGAGATTTGTTTCCCTTCAAAATTGCTTATGTCTTGAAGACAAGAAGACCTGCCAAGCAAGAAAAACACCTGACAACTTGGCTGCTATCTGGTCATTTGTTGAAAGCTTCACTTTGAACTGTCAAGCAGTTTACACCCCTTCCAAATGGGTGACACTTGACAAACAACTTGCTTCGTTTTATGGCTGTCAAAGCTTTTCTGCAATGTATGCCAAGTAAGCCTCCCAAATACGGTATAAAAATGTATGTCCTGGAAGACGTGAAGGCATTTTACACCTTGAATGTAGAAACTTATCCTGGAACTCAGCCACCCGATCTTTCTTTGTGCAGTAATAAACCGTATGATTTTTGTGGACAGACTTGCTACACCTATTTCGAAAAGTAAACCAAATGTCACACTTGGCAGTTACCCACTAACACTGTGTTTGCTAAAAGGACACCAGTTGACCAGCACAGGCACTATTCAAAATGACAAAGCTGAGCTCCCTGAAAAAATTGTTGGAATTCACAATAGAAAAAAGTATGGTGAAGAAAAGGGAAGTAGTGTGGATACTTGTCAGCATTACACTATGATGGTAAAATTGATAATGAGGCTGGGTGTCCTGGCACACACTTGTGGTCCCAGCATTCAGGAGGCGGAGGCAGGAGGCTCAGCCTGTGCTACACAGCAAGATTAAAGCTAGACTGGACTACAAAGTGTCTCAAAACTAACAAACAAAAGAAATTGATAGTGAATTCTCAACACAAATGAAGCCAGAAATGACCACATTTCACAACAAAAGGCAAAGTAGATGTTGACAACTTACGCAACAGCTATGATGGTACTCGACACACAGAGCATTGGAAACGATTGTGTTTTACCCCATCCTAAACATGTCAGGCATAAAAAGTTTCATAGTTTACAAAGAAAATACCAGGCACAAACTATCACAGAGAAATTTTCTTAGGGGATTAGATGGGATTGATAAGTGATCCATCACAACAAAGGGAGAACAATACCTGTTCCAAGAATGCCACAAAAGAATTCTGGAGCAGAGCAGGGGACAGGCAGATGAAAGATCACAGGATCCTCCTACAAGAGCAGGAAGACCATCAAGAGGCTGAGTACGTTCCACCAAACAAGACAAGAAAACAGGACATACGTGCTTGCCTTGTAAGGATGCGCGTGTGTGGGACAGGCTGTTCTCATGTGTGGAAACTGCCTTGGTGTGATTTTTTTTTTTTTTTTTTTTTTTTTTTTTGTCTTTTTGAGATAGGGTCTCGCTATGCAGTTCAGGCAACCCTTGAGCTCATTTTTTAGTCCAGGCTGGTCTTGAACTCACAATGATCCTCAGCCTCCCGAGCGCTGGGATTGCAGGTGTGAGCCACCATGCCCAGCTTCTTAGGTATGATCTTAAGATCAGTTTTGTGATAGGATTTTATTTGTATTTTCGTTGTCACTCACATGGGAATTTATTTCTACTGTTCCTTTTTTGGATGTTATAAGCAGGTAAGCAGTTGCTGTTGAAAATATTGATGTTGATTCTACGCACTCATTACATATTTGGTATTTTATTTTGTTGATATTTCATTTTCCTGCTAAGTGGATATCTTGGTTGCTTTCCTCTTGTTGTTGAAACAAAATACTTGACACCCAATGTGAAGCAAGGAAAGGTTAATTTAGCTTACAGATTTTTGGAGATTTCAATCGATATTCAGCTGGCCCCAAGGCAGAGTGGCGTGGATGTGGGGCAGCTGTGCTGGCAGCCACAAACAGCAAGAGTGAATTGGGCAAAAAGAGGAAACACACCTCCTTCCTTCCCTTACATTGTACGCTCGCTTCCTGCCCTTAGGCTGGTGCAGCACTCACATGGCCAATCCCAGCACAAGACAATGAACCAATCACAAATGCTAGACTCAACCGCCTCCATGACTGCATGAGGCTTTCAGGGGATCATCCAAACACAAATCATAACAGTGGACATCATATAATATCATGGGAAGCCCCTGACAAGAGAGGAAACAAGACAGGTGCCAAGCATGGCCTGCCAAACAGGAAAGGAAAGCTAAGCACACATGCTGTCCATGTAAGCAGTGCATGTGTGTGGAACATGCCGCTATCCTATGTGCAGACTGCCTTGAGTGTGATCATTAAGGTAAAGATTCTTTCTGTGACAGAGTTCTGCCTGAATTTTTACTGTAATTCACCTGGGAATGTATTTCTGCTGCTATTTTTTTAGATCTTGTAAGCAAGTGAACAGTTGATGTTGAAAATGCTGATGCTTGTTCTACACACTCATTACATATTAAAAGAGTTTAACACTTATTGTACTGATTTTTGTTTTCCTGTTAATTAATAAAATTAATTAAATAATAAAATTATTTAATAAATAAAATTTAATAAAATTAAACTCATAAAATGAAAGTTAATCATTCAGCAATAGAAATAGCCCTAAAAAATAAGCACAGGCATAATGTGCCTTTTCTAAAACTCTGTTGTGATGTCTGCCAGGCTATTAGAATAGGATAGTCTCCCCATGTTGGGAAAAATTGGGGGGCTTTGTGTGGGACGGGATTTGGTGATGTGGATTCCACAAGAAAATCCTCAATTTCCAACTAACCGAGCATATGGCCGAAGTTACTGTGTTGGTGGGCTGAGGCAGGTGGGGAGACCCATATACACATGACTACTCTCTTTGGTAGGGTATTGCCAACAATTGCCAACACAGCTATCGGGCTTCCAAGCACCACTCGGGGACATCCATGTGCCTGGCCAGAGGTCCCAGTTCCCAACTGCTCTTGTAATTTGAGGTACCAGCTCACAGGATAGAGAGAGCCAGGGGGTGGGATGGGAGGGCTCACAGGGCTATGTTTAGATGGTCTTGTGTTCTTTTATCAAAAAGAAAATGCTGCCTGGTCTAAGTTGGTCTAAATTCTTCACTGCAATTGCTGGAATCAAAACTCTTTGGAGCTGCGGCCTCCTGCAGCTACTTCCCTGCACCAGCTTTACATGTGCATGGTGTCCTTGAAAATGATATCCAGCCCTGCAGCCCATTTAGCCTGCCAGGGACCATGCATATGGTTCTTGTTTCCTGGTGCCTGTCTTTCTCCTGCTCCTCCCTTAACTAGGAAGGAGATAATAATTAGGAGTCCCAAAGCCTTGGCTAAGTGGATCTCTCATACTAGCACAACACATTTTCCTTTTGAGGTGTAAGCTTACTGTTGGGGGAACAGTGCTGGTTCTTTGTCTTCAGTATGAAATCTGTGACCATCAATTGAAACCCTGGGAAAAATCACGAGAGGCTGATTCTGAAACAGTGTGATAGAGGTCAACTTGAGGAACAGGCAAACTTCTTAGAACACTGCCCAGAATACCTTTAAACACACACACACACACACACACACACACACACACACACACACCCCGTCTCTGCAGAAGCCTCATAAAAGGGGCCAAGATGACTCATCAGAGGAGGAGGTGGGTGAAACCTGGGAAGAATGAGAAACCAGGCCCTGCCGTAATGAGATCAGACCTCTGCAGCATCTCCTCAGACTGAGAAAATACCTGACACCCACAGTTCCAGAGAGGCAAGGGCTGGGTATTTAGCTCAGTGGCATAAGTGCCTGCCATGCAAGCGCGAGGTTGTGAGTTTGATCCCCAGTACCAAAAAAAAAGAGGTTAGACAAAGAGGTGAGAGTTATTTTGGTTCATGGTTTCAGTCCAGATTGGCCAGCTCCAAGGCAGACACAGCATGGCGCCAGGCCCCCCTCCTAAGGGCACTGTCAGCCATCCCCAGGTCCCTACTGTAGCTTAGAGAACAGAGAACAGAAAAACTGGTTTTATAGTCACTTTGAAAGGCAATCTAAGCTATCACTGATTTGCTTCCTGCCTCCAGTTTGTCCTGCCGAGATTGCCCCTCTGCCTGAATTTCCCACTATTTCCTGCTGTGCATGCTTGGGGCTGGGGTTACCTGTGTCCAGCAGGAGGACATATGAGCAGAGCCAGAGGGGAGGGTACTGATGACATATTTTCTTATCTTCTATATTTTTGATGTTCTTGAGGCCTTGAACCTAAGGACACTGATGCCCCCAGGGTTCCTCTGTCATTGGGCTTTTGACTACAACAAACCAACCAATCCATAGCCCCAAACTGATCGACTCCTTTACCTACCTCTCATGCAAAGCCTACTGCTCTGAATCATGCCAGGACCAGGTTCCCCGGCAGCCAAGTCCATCCCTGTCACCCAGAGCATGCTGGGATTGTGCAGAGAACTCGATCCTGAATTTGCACAGGATACCCGCCCTGCCTCAGGGTTTCCTTCTGGTGGAAACCTCATACACACTCTGGGCCAAGCTCTGTCCTCCGGCCTTCTCTGTCCTGGACCAGTCCTGGTGCCACTGTTTGGCCTGCAGTGGGGACAGCTGTTTTGAGGGCCTGTGGTTGTAAAGTCTTCCAGCCTGACAGTCTTCCTGTGCCTGGGATCTTTAGTTCTATAATTTGCACCTGTGTCCTCTTCACACTATCTACAGCTTCGCTGAAATCCCCCATTTTTCCCTCTGCTTTGTTGGTTGGAGACCGCTCTGCTTTGCCAAGCTAGATTTAGTGGCTACAGCAGGGTCAAGGCAGTTTCTTTAAAATCACGATGGCATCTTCCCCACATCAGATCCTTCTCAGTGCTGCAATCCGCGGGTTCTTTTTCCTGGTTCCAATTGTGGTTTTCTTAGTTCTTGAAATGATGGATGACGGTTTGTGTGTTTTGTTTTTGTTTTTGTTTGGGGGGTGCTTTTTGAGACAGGGTCCCTCTATGCAGTTCAGACTAGACTTGAACTATGTAGCTTATGCTGACCTCAAACTCACAGCGATCCTCCTGCCTCAGCCTCCTGAGTGTGCAACTCCTGGGATTACAGGTGTGCACTACCACACCCAGCCTCAGTGCAGCATTTTTCACACACACAAGCCATTTTGATCATACCCATCTCCCCATTATTCTCCTTCATACCCCTTCCTCTGGGTGCAACTTCCCCTCACTCTATCATTACTTCAGAAAAGTTCAGTGATGAAAATAATTTGCATTTGGAAGTAAAACAGAGCCCTCAAACATTTTAAAAGTCTGCACTTGAGTCACCCATTTTTCACTCGCTTTGTAGCACAAAGTGGGACATGCCTGAATCCCCTAAGGCTTGCGGAAGCCAAGCATGAACCTGAAACTGTGGCGCTCACCCTGAGCTCCGACATTCTGCACCCTCCGGTACTTCTCCAGCGCCAGAATGAGTTAGAACACGGCTCCCGGGGGAAACGTGTTCCCAGGGCTGTCCTCACCCTGTCCCCCAGGAAGGCCTGGGTGGGCCATTTCCTCCGATTTCACTGCTCTGCCAGCTGACTCCTCTCCCTGTGGATTTGGGAGCAGAACTAAGGAGGAATCAAGAGCCAGGAAAAAGAACGCAGGGCTTCCTCAACTCACAACTGAGTTCTGGTCCTGCAACTAGATTGTTAAATGAACCGTTGGTCACTAAAGGAGGAATTGTATGGAGCATGCACGTTACAATATTCAGAACCAAAAAATGGTCAAAGGGAACTCCAGTTTGAAAACTTTGCTTTTATTATAGCATAACTTTTACATGGAGTCCTGCAATGTACAGCAGAGCGTAAACTACCGCACTATACTTACACCACCAGCAGCAAAATGATGGTACTGTATCTAAAAAAGACATAGAGGCTCTAGAAACAAGATGCTCACGCGCGCGGGCACACACACTCACGATGTGTTGTAAGTCCGAGCAGATAGGTCATTAACCAGACATGAAGAATATATGTATATGTACACTAGTTTGTTTAAGGAAGGATGAGAATATACATGTTATTGTCTATAGTGGTAAATTATAGTTCCATGGTTATGTCAGTTAGGACTAGCAAAAAAACTTAATCAAAATTAAACCTGTTAGTTTGACATAGTGATGCACCTCTTGTAATCCTATACTTGAGAGGCTGAGGCAGGAGGATCATTGTGAGAGAGAAACCAGCCTGAACTGCATTGTGAGTGCCTGTTTCAAGAAAACTAATTGATCAATCAATCCATCAATAAACTATTACCAAAGCATCAACATAAAGTAGGTGACACTTGGTCAGTCCACAGATGACCTTGACTCATAAAAGTGGCACCTAGAACAATACTCCTCTCCTCTCTAGACTGGCGGGGTGACGTCTCTAAGCAGAGAGGCTGAGTGAGCACAGCTGTTCTTGTGGACTGCAGACCCTCATCACACTCCCTCCTGGAGCTGCACCCCAGAGTCCAACCTTGACTGAGCTGGAAGGTCCAGCTGAGGGTGGATGGGAGCAAACCACAGCTCACACTGAATCCGAACTGCACCTCTGACCCCACCTCTCTGCAGTAAACAGTATCTGTCTTGAATCTGCCTTTCTGTCTGCTTATTGTTACAGCTTCAGAGCTCAAGTGAGAGGCGGACCCCTGAAATGTTATTAATAGCTCCGACAGCAAAGGAGCAGATAGGAAAGAAAGAGACAGAGAAAATACTGCCCTTCCCCATGGCGTCTGCTAGATCATGCCCCCCCAGCACTGGATGGTTTGAGCCAAAGCAGACGGGGGCAGTCAGATACACAGAACACCAGCCTGAGGTCCCTGACCTCTGTTTTGAAATCATCTCATGTACTCTTAGACTACCAGGGAATTGCTCAGTTCTTCTTTATCAATTCTTCTTTTGTGCCTTCTACGAATGCACATAGCAACGCAGAGCTGAAGTCTAATTTGTACCCGGTGTGGCACTCCAGCGATCTCGTAATTTATTGAAATGTTGTTTAAACTGGGAAGATTGGGCTCAGTGCCCCACCCCGAAACTCTTTCTCTTTACTTCTAACCAGCTTCGCCTTCTGTTGGAGCGGCAGCGGAGCCCTCCTGTGGACAGTTTAACAACTGTAATTTGCCGTTCTAAACCAGCTTTCTGGGGTAGACCTTTGATTATGTCGGCTTTGTGTGTTCACTGCTGGGTTTGGATCCCGCCAGCTGAGCACTTTAATTGAATGTTTTTAATCACCGTGTGCAGAATGAATGTGATTGTAGACTAGAGCTGGGCGTGGCGGGAGGAAAAGAAAGTCACATCCAATCCAGTGCATTCGAGCAGGGAAGACAATGCAGCTCTGCTTTGTGACTTGGTGAGGACAAGGTCACCTTATCAGGAGAGTCACAGCGGAACGGGACATCCTTGCTCCAGTACCATGAGTTTTCCTAAAACCCAGATCTAAATTTGGTCCAAGTCTCCCAAACAAGATAAGCAGATTTCCTTGAGAACATAAACGCTGTGCTGAGAATTACAACCTCGCATCCACAGATGGGAGCCAGGCAGGATTCACCACCCAGAGCAAAGCTGAGAAGCTTCTGCCTTTCCTCTCAGGTCTTTGGACACTTACTACGCTGGTACCGTCCGGTAGCCACTCATCCTGCCGCCGTGGTGAGGTAGCCGGCAGGGTGCTATCCAGATGTCCAGGAATAGCTGGACACCACTGGAGCTCCTGACGGCGCTTCTGTTGACCTTGAAACCTTGTGCGGTTGGACAGCTGCTCTTAGCACTGGACTTCATTTTCTGACCTCTTTTCTTTTATTTCCTTTTCTCCTCTTTTTTTTTTTTTAAAGACAAAGACCCTGCTGTCTGTCTGATAGCCACTCCCATTAGGGAGCCCAAGTTTGAAAATGCTACTTACCATCTCTGGTCTGTGGCCCCAGGATGCATCTACCGAGGGTCTTTTTGCAGGTTTACACATCGCCTTTTCAGCCTCCCGAGGGCAAATCCTTCTCTGGAGGAGCAGCCGAGCCACACTGACTTCTGCCCCTTGCTCTTCTGTCCGCTGCGTGTGGGGCTCTCCCGGAGCCTCTTCACTGGCCTTTGCTCACATTTCTGTCTCTCAGGCTTCATCTGCAACTGATCTCTTAACTCTATCATCTGCCACATCTTACAAACTCGAATTCCCTGATCAGTTTTTCTCAGCTGATGATTTATCTCATGGAATCAGGCTCTTATTTCAGTAATTACAGTTATTCCAAATTCTGAGTTCTTGGATCCGTATTGATGTTGACTCCTAATGACCTTTGCTTATGTCGTGGCTCCCTTTTACTTCCTTTGCTCTTCAAAGGATTTGAGATGTCGTTTGAGGTCTTCCAGGTTCCTGTTTTCCCCTTTGTCTTCTAGGTGTGCCTTTCCCCTGAGGCATCTGCTTTCTGGACTACTGAAGAGCTCATGTGTGTGCTCACGCTGGCTCGGAGGTTGTGTTCTCCTCCCCACCCCACCCTGGGATCTGTCTCATGGTCCCTGAGGTCCAATTCCCCCAAGACCACACACGGGGAGGAGAGCTGGTGCTCCCACTCTGAGTTCCCACTTGTGGCTCCAGCCTGGAACCTGGAAGCAGCAGGCAGTGCAGCCCCAGTCCATGTGCTCTCCCCATCCCATGAGCAGGAGGATGCTCCGTGGCCTCCATCAGGGGCTGGAGCACTGTCGTGCACTGGAAGACAGCGAGGTCCTTCCCTCCAGCCGGGAGCCTCCTGCTCTCCTGCCCCACCAGGCCATGGAACCCACCCCAGGGAGGCCACACCGGCTCTGCACCCTGGATGGATGTCTTCCTAATCCAGGGCTCCAACCCCCCAGGCTCAGCTGACCGAATGTGAGACACTCAGGGAAAACCTGCACCCACACAGAACACGCACAGATTTCTTTCTTGCTATTCTCTGCACACGAGAGTAACATGCATTTCCATAAATGCTTGCATGTTGCTTACACTGCAGTGGGCAGGATAGGTAATTCCTGGGTGATTCTGGCATCTAGGGGCATTCTGCAAGCCACCCCTTGGGTACAAGGGACAACACTACTCTACTTCTTCCCCGGCTCCTTGGGGACCAACAACTCTAGCCCCACGCCGCCCAGGGTGGTCTTTTTTGGGTCCCCATGGTGTCTCAGCAGCTCTGTTAATAAATGTGACAGAGCACACGCCCAGGCCACCTCTGCATCTCCTTGGACACTTCCCCTCGCAAGGTCAGTGGGGATCAGACCAGATAGAGGGGGTGGAGAGGGGGTTAAGGGCCAGGGCCATGTGACTCAGGACACTCATCCTGCCAGTGCCGATTTTCAGCACCCTGGTACTCCAGGCTGGGGCCATGCTCTGCAGCTTGCTTAGACACATTGCTTGGGTGGCTGCCACGGTGCGGGGTTTCTGTCACAGGTTTATTCCACAAACATCCGGCAGACAGCTCTGGGTCTGGGGCCATAAACAGGTGATCAGCACAGCACCTGCTGTGTCACCTAGGGGCCCATGAGCCAGGGGCCCAGGACAGGCACAGTCAGGGGCTGGGACCACCCCACTCCCTCCCTTCCTCTCTTCTGCCTTTATGCTGTGACATCACAGCCTCCTTCCTGCACTGGGACCAGGAACAACCAGGACATCAAGAGGAGACCTGGGGACAGGAAATTCTTTTGTCAGTGAACTCTCAGAGCTGAAAACTGAGTCCCACACCATTCTCCAAAGCTTTGTTAAAGAACTCGGTTTTTAAAACCACTTTTTAAATACTAAATTCATTTTAATTGTCATTGGTTTCTAAGTTTAGATCCCACTGTTGTCCAGGCCAGGCAGGCCTCTTGAGCTCAAGGGATCATCCTGCCTCAGCTTCCCAAGTGCTGAGAGGTCAGGCTGCTGCCACCCCGGGCTGGCTCCACTTGCTTTTTAAACTGGAGGGAGTTGCTTTCTCTCTGGGCCTCAGCGATCTCGTCTGCTAAGCATTGACCTGGACGCAGCCCCTGTGAGTACCAGGTTTCATAGGGGTTCATAGGTCTGTAAGATGGGTGGGGAGATGCCAGTGCCCTGGGCTTCTGAGTGTGCGCGGGGCAGGAGTATTGGGCACTGTGACAGATAGCAGGCTGGTGGGAGGTGCTGCGTGTGAGGGTGATATGTCAGATTCTTCCCCGCCCCCTCCTCTCCCCCTCCCCTCACCCCCTCATTCCCTCCACCTCCCACAGCCCTCTTATCTTCCCTCCCCTCACTCCCTCCCTCTTCCTCCTCACCCTCATTTTCCCTCATTTATAACTCTCCTGCTCCCTCGACCCCCCAGTCTCCCTCCCCCTCCATCCCCCTCCTCTTTCCTCCCTCCCTCCCCCTCCGCCTCTTCAGCCTCAGCCGCCTCCGTGCCGTGTGCCCCCTGCGCCCTCTGGTGGCAGCACTGGGCACCTTCCTGCGGACCACAGGCCTGAGGGTCAGAGGTCACGGTCCGCACCCCGACCCTCCATCCAGTCCCTTGTGCTGACCGGAAAGCTGCCCCCCATTTCCGCCGCCGGGAAACATTTAGGGGATGCAGGCACAGGACGCCGAAGCCCCAGGAAGAGGCGGGGCGCGCACCCCGGTTGCGCCCTCCCGCGCGGTTAAGCGCTCGCTGTGCTCCGCCCTGACCCGGACCTCGGCCCCGACCCCGGTCACGGCCCTGACCACCCCGCCACGGCCCTGACCCCGCCGCGGCGCCCCGCGCGGGTGCCTGACACTCGCGAGGGGCCGCCGTGGCCGCCGCGCGTTCAGCTTGCAGGACCCGGGGTGAGCCTCGCCTTCAAGCTTCCGCGACCCCGATCCGCTCCCGCGGGCGCCCCCGGGCCCAGGGCTCTGCATTAAAACGCTGCGGGCCTCTCCGCCCGGGTAACCTAAGGCGGCGTCTCCACCCGCGCTGGGGGCTGGGGAGGGGGGCACCAGCCGCAGCCTCTGCATCTCAGCCCGCCCCCCGCAGACCCCGCGCCCCGAGATCCGAGCGACCCCGGCTCGGGAGGGTTTGGAAACAAACACGGCGGCCTCTGCGCGGAGCGCGCGGACTCCCCGCCTCGGGGTTCCCGGCGACGCCGCGACAGCTCCGGGCCGCTCGCTTTGCTCCGGGATCGTGAGCCACCTAGCGGTGGCTCGCATTTTTAAAAACGATGTATTGTTTACTTATAAGTGAAAAATAAATTAATTCTCCTCGTCGCAGAAGCAGATCCTGCTTGGCACCTCCTCCTGCTGCTACCCACGCTCCCGAGTCTTCCTCTGGGTCCGCGGCCCGGCCCCTGGTCCCTGGCTCTTGCACCGAAGGTCACTCCTCGGTTCTGATTCCGTGGCAGGGGCACAGGGACCGGGCTGGGCTTTTCTCACCTCGGGCAGCGCTGGAACGAGGCCCCTCGAAGATGGAGCGAAAATGCAAGGAATCGTCTCTTCCCCGGTTAAAAAGTCCGCGTGTTTTCACACGTGCTGCACCTTGGGATTTCAACAGCGGATATGTCTGTGCTCCACTGAAGAAAATTAAGCTAAGAAGAGCGGAAATCTGCTCTAGAGAAATCCGAAAATATGAACAAAAAGGACTCAAATATTATGAATTTACAGATGTGCCGATAGAGCGGTACCCAGCCCTTTCCACTGAACTACATTCCCAGCTCTTTTTTATCTCTTATTCCCGGGCAAGCTCTTGGGTAGTTACCAAGTTTCCTAAGCAGGACTTGAATGTGCCACCTTCCCGCCTCAGCCTCCCAGAGTTCTGCAGTTACAATTATCTGCGAACACACACGGCCCACTTAAAAATACACCTCATCCTCGCCTGCTAAAACGTTTTCTCTGGCTCATAAATGCAAATACTCAGATATTGAGAAACAAAACTTACGCTGTATCTCCTGTCTGCAGCGAGCGTCAACGACTGGCTGTCAACAAGGCAGGCTCTGTCCCTTCCGGCTACCAGGGAGCGCTTGCAGGGTGGAAACTGCGAACCCCTGGGTTTGAGGGCCTACGCCCGAGCCTGCGCTTCGAGAGGAACCTCGAGCTGTGGCCCGCGATTGTTTCAGCCACTGAGTCAGCACCCAGGACTCAAAAGCCCGCAATGGTGTTCCTGGGCACTCCATGACCTCTGCCCTGTGGGAGGGGGGCTGACTGCTGCAGGGCTTTCAGGGGCCGCGGAGCTGGGTCCCCAGAGCCCTCCCCAGGCTGCGAAGGGCAGGGCAGGCGCCCAGTCCAGCGCGCATGACCGATCGACCGATCGTAGCCCTGTGTGGCAGAAGGGCCGACTGCTCCCTGCCTCAGGGCCTCGCCGGGCTGCTGCTGCGCCATGCTCACCTGCCTTCCCACGCAGCTTGCTGGCTGCCGGCGGGAACAGTTCCTCCGCGCTCTCTCCGTCCCTCCTCCGTACTTTCTTGACTTTACTGCTCACCACTTCTTGGCAGCTAATCCCAGTCCCAAGGGTGTTTTTCCGGCAGGGGGAAGAGCCCCAAGGGTGTCCTTCCAGCACAGGGAACACATGTCCGCTGCGGATGCAGCCTACTCCGCCAGGAAGCCTCACACCCTGCCCCTCTTGCACTCAGGGAGCGCTGGATCCCCCGGCAGCACCCAGGGGTGGGGTGGGGACCAGTGGGGAGGGCACAAATGAAATCAGCGCTGCCCCTTCTGAGGTGACTTTGGAGGGCAGCGTGACTGTCCTATGCCGCTGCTCTGGCCGAGGTGGGGGCTCCGCTCCCAGCTGCTGAACGCCCCCTGCACCCCGCATCCTGGCGCCCTTTGTCCCTGGCCTTGACCTCTTAGAAGCAGCGCTGTCCAGCTGCCCGTGGTCTCCCCACTGGGCCCTCCCTGGAACGGCATCTCCGCAGGCGTGGGGTGGGGGAGACCTCGATGGGGGTGCAGTACACGGACCCCAGGCAGAGCTTCCACGCTGGGGGAGTCAGGGAGGCTGCCTATCAGAACCCAGAGCCCTTCGTTTATTTGATTTTTTTTAAAAGATGGACGCTTGGAAGTGCTTCTTGAATTGTATTCTCTGAGAGCTTTTCCCCACTGAGCGGTGGTGGAGAGCTGTTTTCCATTTTTTTCCTCGTAAAAAAGCAAAAGCTGCAAAATGGTCAGGATGCTACCGAATCCCTAAGAGGCCCACATCCTTGGTCCACTGCTCCTGGCTCAAAGCTGGACACCCGCGGGACTTTACAGGTCAAGCCTCCCATGGCCACCGACAGTGCCCTAGAATGACCGGAAATCGTGCCTGCACCACCGTGGGGTATTCACGAGTGGGTCAGTCCTCGGGTGCTGTGCGGGACTAAGTACAAAGGGAAGCTCTCAGCGGAACCAGGAAGAACCTCGAGTGTCACTAGGAATCTGTGGCAAAACCACTTCCGGAGTCCCCTCTTCCTGTGTCTTGGGCCACAAAGTCCTGAGGATATTCTTGGGCCCAATTAAGGATCTACTTAACCCAGAGTGGCCCTGATGTTTGCCCATGTTTGGGGCAGTTCTGGGACCAGGGATTTTAGTCTGCTAGTGTTGCTATAACAGAGCACCTGCAGCTAGTTGATTTCTAAAGAAAGAGGGTTATTGTAGCTCAGGGTTCTGGAGAATAAAAACCCAAGCCTGTGTGGCTGCCTCTGGAGAAGGCTACCTTCTGTGTTTAGTGAGGAAAAAAGGCAGAGGAGCAAGCGGTGGTGTGAATGCAAACAGGGAAAGGAAGGGAACTCCCATGGCAACTAACCCATCTCTGCAGAAGGGCACTAATCCATTGCTAAGGGCCCCATTTCATGACCCAAGCACTTCCCACTGGCCCTCGCTCCTATGCGTGGGTTTGGGGTGAGAATATACTTGACCCCCAGCACTGGGCAAAATCAACGTCTGAGATGCTATGAGAACAGAAACAAAAATCTGTTCTTTTTTTCTTTTTCCTTTCTCAGCTACTCTAAAACACTTATATTTTACCCTGTGGAACACGAATAAATTACCTGACAGACTTTCAAAAGTAGGTTCAGAAATTAGATTTTCCCCAAATAGTGATAAAAATAAAATCAGCTCTGTAATACCTCAGCAATTATCTTGTGCCGCATGGTTTGTGTGATGAGCTAGCATGTCATGGAAACTGAGGCTCGAGTTTTGCTCTTTGTGCAAGAGCCTTGAAGCTTTGAAGCCGATCTTAAAAGCAGCTGGGTCAGGTACCTGCTTCCCGGCAGCCTGCTGCTGAGGAGCAGGGTGGAGTCTGACGTTAGGGTGGTTGAGGGGTCCCTGACTAGGCAGAGTCAGCTCCCTTTCTCAGCCCAAAGCAGTTATAAGAAGATGGGTCTTCCACCCCCAGTTGCCTTCAGAATCAGGGATCGAGTCTGGGACCTGGCAAGATAAGACAGAAGAAATAAAGATGGCAGAAAAGAGAAAGAAAATCACAATACAGTGGACCCTGAAGTTATGATTGGCCTCACATGCAAACAACTTGGCTTGTGACTGGAATTTGAGGTTTAACTTATAGCCATAGCCTTGAGTTATGGCCTGTGTCCAGTCTGTAGAGGCCACCAATCTGCTCCACTTCTGTGATTCAGTTCTTTAGCTTCCACATAGAAGGAAAATTGTGTGGCATTAATTCCTTCAAATTTAATTTCATTTGACATAATGTCCTTTGGGTTCATCCATGTTGCTACAAAACATAGGGCTTCCTTTATTTTTAGGGCTGAATAGTATTCCAATACATATCCTGTGTTGTTTTTTAACCATTAATCTGTTGACTTCAAGTCTCCCAAGTCTCATGGAAGAGGTCACCCCCAAGATGCTGCTTTACTCGAGCCTCTCATCGCTTTCAGGTTTCTTCTCTGTGTGTCTGACAGGCAGCTCCTCCAGTCCAGTGATCTCCTTGTACCCAGAGTGTCAGGCACATGCTCACATCGGGGCCTTTGGCACCAGTCACCCTTCCTGGGATGGCCGCTCCCAGTGAACGGGGTCCTCTCCTCCGACCCCCAGAACTTTACACACATGTGGGCTTCTCTGTGTGTCTTTTCACAGCCGTCATGTGCTTCCCACTGGACTTGACACCTGGGTCTGCTATGCGTGTTTCTAGGTAACACGTTACTATAAACTTTATAGCTTATTTATTTTTGCCATACAGGAAAATAAACTCAGCACCTTCTCACTGTGCTACATCCTCAACTCTGTCTCTCTCTCTCTCTTTCTCTCTCTCTCTATATATATAGATATAGATATATATAGATATATATGTATGTTTATATTTTTTAAAGATGGGTCTCAGGATGGGCTCAAACTTTTGGTCTTCTGCCTCAGCCTCCAAGAATGCTGTAATTACAGGCATGTTCCACCATACACAGCTAACTTTGCAATTTAAAATAATATACGTTTGCATCACAGCATTTCTGTGGCTCCAGACACTGGGGGAACCTTAGCTGGATGGTGCTGGCCTCAGGTCTCTCCTGAGATTCCTTCAAGGTGTCAAGACAGCTGTGGCCATTTCAGGGTACCAAGACCTCATTCCAAGATGGCTTCCTTGTTCCAAGATGGCTTCCTGGTTCCAAAATGGCTCCTCATTCCAAGATGGCTTCCTCACATGAGCTTAGCTCACAACCCTAAACTCCTAGCTGGCTGTTGGTAAGAGACTTTAATTCTTTGTCAGAGCTGCCTGAGAGTCCTCTGGCAATACTGCAGCTACCTGTGTGTAGAGAAGGTGATCCCAGAGGCAGAACAACACAGAAGCCACACCATCTCTCTGTCTAGCCTCAGAAGTCTCACACCATCACTTCTGCCACATGCCACTGGTCACACCAACCTGACCACCGCAGTGCAAATGCCAAGGGGTAGGGACCATGGAAAACCATCTTGAGGACTGGCTATGGCCAAGTCATACTTTTTGGATCCAGAACCCAGGTTTGATGGGAGAAGTTCCTGTCCTAGGTGGCTCTGGGCCTCTGGTTCTCCATCTGTCAAGTGTTAGTATAACTGTACCATTTAGTGGTGTTTGAGGAGGATCCAACAAACTGATACACATGTTATCTCAGGAACGTGCCTAGAATGTCTAGAAAGTGAGCCGCTAGTGCTGGATATTATTTTAGCCCAAGCTACAGATACAGAAAGCGTCTACACAGTGACAAGACCCTATCGCTGCTCAGGCAGCTCACTCTGGCTTCAGCACTGGCCGGAGCGGTCACTCTGAAGGGAGGAGACCAGTGAGAGGTGCCAGCAACAGAGACCACACTGGAAACACGGTAATAAAGAGAAGACGTATTTACAAGCTCTTTGGAAGTCACCTTGAATTCATCACGCATGCGGTGCGTATCACACCCCTCTCGTGTTTGCAGTTGGTCGTGGACCCATCTCCTGCCCGCCCTGGCTGTCCCCGTCCCTCCTGGCATAGTCCATGCTTCGCTCTGGTGCTCCAACCCAACTGGTGTCCTGCCCTCCCCACTCCCAGAGCAGGAGTCTGCGACCTGTCCCAAAGATCAGACGAAAGCACCCTAGGTTCCAGGGCCCTACGGACTCCATCACAGCTCAGCCTTGGTCATGCACTGTGAGCGCGGCCGGGACAATACTAACAGGACGGGTCCCAGTGGAGCTACTCACAGCAGAGGCAGGGGCTGGGAGACCCTGTGTGTTGGATTTGCCCCTCCGCTGTGTGGTCCACCTGGAAGGCCCATTGCTGGTCTGTTCTTGCGAATCTTGTCCGTGACTTTGGCAAATGTGACCCAGGTTCCCCCACTCTGCCCTGGCCCTGTGTGTTCCAGGCGCGTCACAGACTGCTTCCGGGCTGAGAGTAACACAGCTGTGTAGACAGCTGGGGAAGCCCACTAGGGATTAATTCGGACCTGCATGATGCCTGCCTCGGCTCAGGACACCAGGTTTGTGTTGTGCCTCCAACACAAACACTGCACAGACAATGGGTCCCCAACATGTCTGCAGTGTTGACATTTTCTATGACTATTACAAACTTCAGGTGACTCCAAAGGGCTCTTAGATACTTCTTCTGTCATTACCATGTTTCCATGCTGGTTCCTGTCACTCATCCCTCTCCCTGGTCTCATCCCTCTCGGGCAGCCCTTGCAGCCTTTCCTCAACTCTGAAGCCACAGGGAAGGTACTAGGGAGCCACTGCAGGCTGTAGAGCAGGGGAGAGATGCTGAGGGCAATCATCATCAGAGCACTTTCACAGAGATCCCCCGTGTCTCAGTCCCAGCAGAGGGCTTGCATTCTGCTGTGAACAGACACGGCAGATGGGAGGTCTTCAGAGCAGTTGCTATTTGGAATGGGGTGTCGGCTTAAACGGGAGCAGCTGTGATTTGTTTGCCTAGATATTGGTGTGGGAGTCACACCCCCTGCCCAAAGTATAAGCAATTAAATTGTAACAGCAAAGCTCACAGTTGGCTGGGGAGCCTCCATGGGGCTGTTGGAGGCAGGGTACCAGGGTTTCCCTGACCCTTGAGTCAGCTGCACTAAGTGGGTCTCAGCTCTGCAGACCCGGGTCCCCTTTGGTGTGGGGATGTCTTGAGAGGGACTGGAGAGACTGTTCTCTTAGATTTATCTCAGTGTGCACGTCCCATGTATATGTGTGTGTGTGTGTGTGTGTGTGTGTGTGCGTGCATGCATATGTGTGTGAGTATTATTAACACTGTTAATAACCGTTATGGGGAAGATTTTTGTTCTGAGGAACGCACTTAGAGGTGCTGCCCGGTGACTTCTGGGGGTTCCCTGCATGCACAGACACGGCCAGTCTCTGTTCTCTTTACCCAGACCCGCAGCGTTGTGTCTTCACCAGGCTCTGCAGTTTCCCGCATAATTTATGCACATGTTGATTTCCACATCTGCAAGTGGATTCAACTTGATTAGCAATTTAGATGAAATTTTTCTAACCACAATGAATCAGTTTCTCGTTTGCATTTCTAGTCAATTATCTTGTGGGTTTAACTCTCTGGGCCTGAAAACCTCCCAGCTGTGGGAACAGACAGGGGGGCCTGGTCCTGTTTGGGGGACCCACGCAATCAATCCATGGATGTCTTAGTTTCTCTCGACTGCAGGTCACAGTGGCTTCTGGAGCAGAAAATGACACTGGGCAGATATTTTGCTTACCTGGATTCCACCCACCTGAAGATGGCCTTTCTGCAGCTGCCTCAAACCCAAGTTCCTCCTGGTTACACAGAGTCCCGGCCTCTGGGCCAGGCGGGTGGGTATCGGTGTCATCACTCTGTGTTCTCTTCGGTGTCCTTGGAGCTGCAGAGCTAGGCTGGGCACCTCTGCCCTTCCCCGCCGCTGAGCACTGTGAAGTTGGCCTCGTCAACTGGCACCTAACTGGAGAGGTCTGGGGAGCCAGGGCCTCCAGGGCTCCCGTGTCAGGATCTCAGCATATTCTCAGGCACAAAGCCTGGGCCCAGGCTGGCTCTGCCCTGCTGGGGGGCACAAAGCTGAAACCAGAGAGCTGTGTGCACTGTTCCGTAGAGAAAAGGCTGCCTACTAACCTCCTGGGGGGTGTTCACCGCCTGAACAACACCCCAGCACCTGCACCCTGGCTTCCACTGGCTTCCCAAGTGACACTGGCCGGGACAGCCCACTGGACTCCCGGGAGCCAGGCTCAGACTCTGCCTCTGTCCCATCTACCCAGCCTTTAGGGGCTACCCCGCTGTACTGTTTTGCTGAAATGAATTAGCACAGGTGGAGTGGTCTGAAACAACAGTGGTTTACCCTGGGCTGGGAGGACGGGCTCCAAAATCAAGGGGCGTGCAGAGCACTGCCTCATCTAAAGGCCCCAGGGCCTGGTGCCTTGGTGCCCCTGGACTCGAAGGCCGTCACCATCCCGTTCCTTACCGCCCACCAGTCATGTGCCTACCAGAAAGCCCAGGCTCTGGGGCAGGGCACATGATGACCCACACAGTGGCAACACCTCAGCTGGATCATGGGTGCAAAAGCCGTCTCCAAACCAGGCCACATGTCTGGGGGACACCACTCAACCCAGCTCAGCCCCAGAGATTGTTTGGTCCCGAGACTCTAGATCCTGGAGGACAGAGAAGCAAGAGAAGGGCAGGGACAGGAAGGGCTGGGGCCAGGCAGAGCTGCAGGAAAGGGGCCTTCCCTGCCACTCCAGACGCTCCATCGGAAGTCAGAGAGCAAGGAGGCTGGCACATAAAGGTTTGTCACCTTGCTCCCGTTCAGGTCACTGCCAGAATCCCTCCCTGTTCCCAACACCCAACACTCTGTCTACCCTCAGGGCCCCATTTCAGACTTTCCCATAGGTGGTAAAATTCCAGCAAGCCCTCGGCCTGTGAGTGAGGCTTATGAGGAAAAGGCTAGCAGAGGCCGAGGGAGGAGGTCGCCTGTGGCTGGTGGCCTGGGCTGGAGCTCATGGTTTGATTGCATTCAAACTTGGGTGGCAGGGTCATCCTTGCAGGTCCATGTGCAGGAGCAGGACAGGGGAGGCACAGCTGCATCCACCTAGCAGACAGCCGGGACACAGAGGGCCAGGGTGCACAGCCTCGGCTTCATGGAAGCTGGTCCTGCTAGGGTGCACCCATTCATGGGTGCCTTGGGCAGGGGGCTCGGGGTGACCGCCATGAGCTCTTTCTCTAATCTGCAAGGCAATCATGATCATGGTCAGGACTCAGGGAGGAAGGCATCTGGAGTCCTGGGCACAGCACCTGGCACAGAGTGATGGGGCAAAACAGGAAAACAGGTGGGTACTACACTCGGGTCTCCCCAGAGCTCAGCCTGCGGCGCCAATGCTGTGAAAGAGGGGTTGCGGGATCACAGACAGTTTCTGAGTCTGTGTCCAGTTCCGAGTGAAACGCAGACTAAATGGACTGTGTTCCTTTTACTGTTTTGTGCACGTTTACCTATTTTTGTGCGGGCTTTGAAGTCCTCAGGACAAAATAAGCAAAGCTTGCTTGTTGGGACTGTGAATCCCGACACATGGACTCTATTGGATAAAGAAACTGCCAGCAGGTGAGTGGCCTGCCCAGAGTGTGGCTGAGTCATGGAGTACTCTATGTGGTCTCTCTCCCTTGGTCTCTGGCGCTGTCCCCTGCTCTGTTTCCGGCCACTGTGAACTAAGCAGCTCTGTTCCACCACGCCCTTCCTCCACAATGTTCTAGCCTTGGAGTCCGTAGACCGTGCGTGGACTGAGTACCTACCCAGTGTGTTAAGCCTCTTTCCCTCTAACCCTTGCTGCTGGGCATCTCACCAGGCCACAGTAAAGTTGACTCAACATGCGTTTAATTGATGGAGTCAGCAGAATATGATTGGAATTTTCTCCTTGGGTTAAGAAAAATGCCAGGACTTTTTTACATAGGGCAGATTTCAAGAACATTGACTAAGGAGTGCAGACTGTGTCTTTATTCTGCCCTAGGAAACAGAGGAGCAGGGTTCTTAAGTACTCAAAGGTGTTGAGGCCATCGTGCTGAACAACGTGGATGAGCACGGATTTGAGAAATCTTTACTCTTCAAACTTCACCACCTCCACAGAGGCAAAAGCACTGGACTTCACAAAAAAACGCCCATGTACGTTGGCTGGAGGTAAGATTTTGGCTACAGGACAACATCTTTGAACAGCAGTGGAACATGGGAGCCACCTAGAAGGTGACAGTGTAAGAATAACTGGTGTCTGTGAGGCTCCTCCCAGGGGAGACCCAGGTAGGTAGGTGTTGTATTCAGGGTTTGCAAGAAAAACAATTTAGTACAGGACACATAATTTATGGAATTATTTTATAATAGTCACCCAAAGAGCCAAATTTTTAAAAAGTGCAGATTTGTCCACATACTAAAAACCCAAAGAATCCAGCCAAGGGCCTGGATCCCACAGCAATGTCCTGCATGAGTCCAGCTGAAGACCGGGATCCCATGGCAGTGTCCCCTGTGAGTCCAGCTGGAGGCCTAGAGCCCATGGCAATGCCTCATGCAAGACCCTCTCATGGATCTGCTCTGGGAAGGCCCAAAGGTCAGTAGTAGAAGCCAGAAAGTCTGTGCCAGCAGCTGAGGGATCTACATTGGAGCCAGGAAGTGATGCTCAAAGTAATGACCAGAGCTCCCTAAAAGTGAGCCACAGCCATTCTCAGTGACAACAAGGTTCTGAGCTCCCCTGATGATAACAGCTAAGTTCATATCAGGAAAGAAGCTCTCGACAGCTCCTCTGGGAGAACCCTCAGCGACAGGAGAACCAACAACACCACTTCTTCCACCCAGTTCTCCTTTTATGCTGTTGGCAGCGATCCTCAGGTGGACCTTCCGCACCCAACACCACGCTGTCTCAGCTCAGCTGGATGTTCCAAGCTGGTCACATTATCTATCCGTCCACCCCAGTGGGCACTCTCCTGAGGGAGGGAGGAGTCAGAGAACAGACAGGGGAGCAAGCCAGCATCAGAGGGTGGCACTGATGGAGGAGGTTTAGGAAAGCACTCTGAGTGTCTGGGCGATCACAGCTGTTTGGGGGGGCAGCCCCCTCACTGGTGGTTCCTCCCGCAAAGATGCGTGCAGCTGAGGAGGAGGATCCTGTCCTACACAGCTGGATCAGCATTAACGGCACCGGAGCCCTCGTAGATGGCCCACTGCCCATGGCAGGGAGGATTCTGCAGCTCCAGCATGGACTCGGAGGAGCTGAGTGTGTCCTCCTGGAATAGCACTCTGGGGTCAGGGGCGAGGACCAGGAGGAATCACGTGATCGTATGCATCGTCAGGGAGACGGAGCTGCTGCAGCTGCTCAATGCAGGGGCCCCTTGCAGAGGAACTAGAGACCTAAGACAGCACCAGGGAGGGCAGCTGCTGCTGCTCCTCATCCTGGACAGACAGAGGAAGAAATTGGGCTCTTCAGAGCCCAAGGCCACACAGACCTGGGTGAGAGGTGCTGACTGTGTCCCTCCTGCAGGGACACTGGCTGACCAGGGCTGGGGCCTCGGGGTCTGTTTGTGCTGTGCGGTCTCGAGGTGACACAGGAAAGGATCCTGTTGGTTGTGGGAAGTGGGGTGCACCAGGGAGCCGTCCCCTTCTCCTGCTTTCTCGCCTCTCTCTGCATCCCATGCCAGGAACAGGAGGGCTGGGGCTTCTGCCTCAGCAGCAGCAGCAGCCCGCGGGGCATGGAGCCCAGACGGGACGAGGCAGACCCCAGGGGAGTGCAGGGGGGAGGCAAAGGGTGCATTGAAGCTCCGGCCTTTGCACTTCACTGCCTCAGCCTTTTCCTTCTTCCTCCAGCCAGTATGATTTCCTGCCTTACTCTGTTTATAAAAGGAAAAGTTTGAACACCTTCAACCTGGAAATACCGCCTCACTCCACATGTGGAGAAAGCAGAGCCCCCCCCCCCCAGACGGTGTCTTTAGAAGAAGAAGCTGTGAGAATTTCCCTTCTGCTGGCCGCCAAGGGAGAAGCCACTGCACCCCAGTGCCCTCAGGGAGCAGGTGTCACACTCAGCCAGCTCCTCCCTCTCACGGCCAGCCTTGCCTGGCCCTCCCTGCTGGCTCCCTGAAGCACCCTGGGGATCCAAGGCCATCTTTCCTCAAATGCGCCCTCCCTCTGATGTGTGTGGGGGGCTCAGTTGCCATGGTAACACCAGGCTGCCAATCTGGGTGAGTGGTCTCCTTGAAAACCGGTGCTGTGCCGCAGCTGGCTGCCGAGGGGAACTAAGGCTAAGGGCTGGGGGCTAGCTCCTCCCTCCTCTGTCAGAGGCCCAAAGCCAGTGTCCCCCACTCCGAGGTGGGGGATCAGACTTTCTAAGATGATGGGCTGCACATCACTGCTGCAGGGATGTTGTTCTACTGCTGGGAACTGAGGATTCGCCTGCTTTCGTCTTATGCTTTTGGAACAAGACTGACTTATCATCCCCACCTCCAAAGCGCGGGCAGCGTAGTGACATTCCTGTCCACCTTTGCAGACTTGTGGGTTCCGGGTGCCCGGGTTCGGCTGCATCAAAGCCCAGTACTGGCAGAGGAGAGCTGCCCTGGCTGGGAACCTGGGCTGTCTCTCGCTCAGTGAGCTCCTCCGACTTCCCTGTACACCCCAGGTCTGAAGCAGCAGGGCTGGCAGGCGAGGACCAGGCCCTAGCCCTGCACACCTGCCCAACAGCAGCATCAGAAAGGAGGTGCAGAGTCGCACCAACCCTGCCCTCGCTGGGTAAGCCCTGGAGTAGGCAGGGGTGATGGGTGGCACTAAAGCCCGGATTCCAAGCTGGTTTCTGACCATCATGTTCTGGCTGTGGCAGCTGAATCCCCGGCACCGGACTCCGCCTCTCTCTCTGCAGAATATGCCAAAAGCAGGCCGCACACCCTCATGTCCAGTGCCCCTTGAGGCCTGGGAGCCGCAGCCTCTCCACGAGCCGCCTTGGGCCCAGACACAGCACTGGCCCCGGGCTGTCCGCTCTGGGTTGCAGACTGCTTTCCGCACCCTGGACATGAGAGGCTGTGCCTTGTCCATTCCAGATCAGACCTGGGACATAGCGGTGCAGAGGCAGCGGGAAGGTCCCCAGCACTTCCACAGGGCACACCCTCTTGCTAGGAGCCATTCGGCATGTTCTGGGGCTCATGGGGAGAGGACGGAGGTGCTGGCTGCATCCTCTCTGTCCAGTTCAAAGCCACGCACACCCCTTGCCCGGGGCCATGCTGGAGCCTTTCTGTTGCTTATGGAGTTCAGTTCCTCCCCCATGTCTCTCCCTCTGCACACTGTCCCTGCGACAGGAAACCTGGACATTTTTCAGGTGTGTGGCTGTGGAGTCCCCTTCCTTTGGGGAACCCTACAGCATGAAGGTGAGTGGGAGGTGAGTGTCCACCTCCCTCCAAGGAACCCACAGATCCAGGCTCTGGCTCTGCTGATGGTCAGAGCTCTAGCACCCTTGTGTGACTGGGCTGGTCAAGAGTCCCAGCCCCAGGCCACCCTCGGTCCACAGTGCACCTGTGCCTAGCAGCAAGGGCGTCATTTCCTCTAGATAGCAGCCAGCACGTGGGGCTGGGAGACCAAGCAGGACCCGCTGCCTTTGACTCCGGAGCCAGAGCACTGACATCCCTGAAGTCATGTCAGAGTGCAGTCCGCCCAGCCAGTAGCTCCAGGGCAGGGCAGTGGTGTCACCTGCCTGTCATCCGTCTTCTGCCATGGCCAGTAGCATCTTCCTCCCTAGTGTCTCCCTGTGGCAGCAACCTGAGCTCAGATGGGACCTCCTGGCTTGAGCCTTGCAGAAACTGTGTCCACTCTGGGTGTCCAGCTGTCTTTCACTTCTCTGGGATCTCCCAGTAACTGCCTGGCAGGCTCTTCTCCACCTGTGGTGCTTGTGTGGGGGTTGCTTTGCATCTGAGAGCCCGGCTGGCATCTGCTGGGTGGTTCAGTGAACCTCTAGTTGGTCCAGGGTCTTTGCACATTCTGTCACCCCTGCCAGCAGCCCCTGCCCCGCTGTGGCCAATGCGGCCTCTTGGGTCTGTGCCTCATCTCATGCCCTCAGGGGCTCCTCTAGTGCAGGACCCACTGGCTTCTTCCCAGGCAGGGGTATCTGTTTCTATTACTTCCTGTGTCCTCAGAACCAGCACCTTCCCAGCACGCACCACTTGGTCACTGCGCAGGGCTCAGAGACCCCGCCCTCTGTGCTTTGGGTCTCCTTGAAGGCAGAGTCTCACTTGTTGCCTGCAGAGGTCACTTGGAACGATCTTGTGGTGGAGTCCAGTGAGCAGGTGGGGGTTTCTCCTGCAGTTTCTCCCCTCTGGGAAAATCTGGAGTACAATCAGCCTGGGGCCTTCACACCCCAGAGCCCCTGATTGTCATCAGGACCCCCTCAACTCCTGCTAACCCCCCAACTGAGGGCCCAAGGCAACACTCACCTCCCCCTAGACTCAGGATACAGACACAGCGCAGAAAGCATGAACAGAGAACAGTAAAGAAGAACACAGATGAGCTACTGTGTGATGTCAGCTGGTTTTGTGTTTAAGACTTTTTTAGTAGCCGGGCCTGGTGGTATACGCCTGTCATCCCAGCCCTCGGGAGGCTGAGGCAGAAGGATTGCTGTGAGCTCAAGGCCAGCCTGAGCTACATAGCGAGACCCTGTCTCAAAAACAAACAGTAACAACAAAAACCTATCTTTGATAAATAGTGTACTTCCCCATGATGGGTAAGGCCAGGACAAACCCACCGACTTTTAGGCTAATGCATAGTAGGCCAAGCCAAACTGTTCATGTTACAAAGAAAACAAAACTGAGGGCCAAGGACTGAGCTCAGTAGCTCAAATGCTTGCCTGGTAAGTGCAAGGTCATGAGTTTGATCCTTGGTACAAAATAATAATAATAATAAATGAGAAAATAAAAACAAAGATCAAACAATCTCTTAAAAAGAAAAACAAATGAAGATAGCAATGAAGATCAGATTTATTCCTCTTATGATAAATGCATGTGACTTAATTAAATTCCTCACAAAAGAGCAAATTCAGATTATTTTTTCCAATCTAAGTTTAGTTTGCTTATTATAAGTCATATTTCAATATAAAATGACTCAGAAAGGTTAAAAATTTTTTTAAAAAGTAAGGGAAAATTATATTTGGCAAACATACATGACAGGACTAGAGATGATCAAAAATCAAAAGAGACAGAGAAAAAGCATTAAATAGGTCAAAAATGTAAATTTGGACTAGCAAATGGTTCAGCAGGAAGAGATGAGCTCCTGGTCATGAAACTTCAGATCTAACTAAATCAAAAGTCACACAGCAGAGGTTTCAAAAGCACAGGGAAGAAATTGATGGGAACCAGGTTATGTGGGAACTGCTGCTCTCTGGCAGCCCGAGTAGAAGGAACATACCTAAGCATATGGTAGGCTTAAAAAATAGCTGGATAGTAAACTGTCTCTCTGTGAAGCTACGACTCCACAGAGAGAATCTTTACCTACCAAAAATAAGTGAAGGCGCTTACTGTGGGCTGCAGAGAGAAATTATGGAACTACCAGAAGCAGGAGTTTCCCAAGTGACAGTCCCGGTCACCAATGAGAATGTCCTTGTGTAAGATAATATCAGTAGCAATGATGAGACAAAACAAAAGACCACATCTTTTAAAAAGGTAAATCCATATCCTTCACTACTTAGCAAATACACTCGGCACCCAACATAGTACACTACTGTCGTCTGTATTTTTTTCATCTGTATACACTTGATGGCTGTACGATCAGATTCTAGAGTAATTCCAACTGGATGATGAAGGTTATCTTAAGCAAAATATTAATTTGGGGACAATTAACATTAAAATCATTTTACCCTCCAGTAATCAAATACCTTAGTCCATTTAAAAAAAAAAAAAAAAAAAAAAAAAAAAACCTTTTTTTATACCTCTCAGGAAATCTCTGTGGTTTTCTTCATGTAGGTCAATAAATTTTACCAAGCCAGCACAATTGTGATACCACACGCTTACTAAGACAAGGCAAAAAAGGAAACTCTAGACTCATCACATCGCAAAGATAGAAGCAAAAACCACAAATAGAATCCTAGTTAAGGGTCAAAAATGTGTATTTAAACGATCGTAATCTACACCAAAGGGACTTCACCATGGGAGTTTTTCTTCTTCTTTTTTTTGGAGATCACATATCTGATATGGTTTTTTTATTTAAAAAATTAAAAGAAAGAAGGAGATTAAGATAAAAGAGAACATAACAACATAATAACACAGGTCAGAACAGAACAATTTAAGCAGCATAGTGTTTCACCACAAGATAACCCGATATAACAGTAGCTACCATAGTGTCTCTTTCCTAAAAATATTTGAATATAACTTCGTATATTATAGCATCAAACACAACATGACAGTGTAAAACCATTCAGGAGAATGAAAGTACTACAGGGTATTTAGAATCAACTAACAGAAAACGAACAATGGTTTCTATATTATATCCTTGTCTATAAAAAATTTTGGTTATACTATCACATATAATAAAATCCAGTAAGATACAACATGATATACTGATGGAGACAGAAGAACAAAAGCTTCATGGGACTTCAAAATAAGATGATATTATATCAGCACTAGCTATTATATCTTGTTTTCTTCAAAATAACTGTTCATACCATCACAGACAATAAAATCAAACAACCCAGAATAGAACCATTCCAATTAATGAAAACATTATAAGGTTTCAAAGCAGTATAATGGGGAATCATGTTTACCACATACTTTTATGTATTCTTACCATTTCTTACACTATGGAAACTATTTGGTATTTATACATGTGAGTTTGATTTATTTCACTTATGAGTATGGTCTCAAGCTGCACCCATTTATTTATAAATATCTCAATGTGATTATACTTTATAGCTGAGTAGTACTCCATTGTATAAAAATACCACAAGTTTTTTATCCATTCCTCAGTTGATGGACACTTAGGTTGTTTCCAAGATCTGGCTATTACAAATTGTGCTGCTATAAACATGGGTGCACATGTATCACTGTGGTATGATGTTTTCAGTTTTTCTGGGAATATGCCTAGAAGTGGAATAGCTGGGTCAAATGGGACTTCCAATCCCAGCTTTTTGAGAAATCTCCAGACTGGCCTCCACAATGGTTGCACCACTCAACACTCCCACCAACAGTGCAGGAGAGTTCCTTTTTCCCCACAGCCTCTCCAGCATTTGTTGTTGGAGTTTTCTTGATCCTGGCCATTCTTTCAGGAGTGAGATGGAATCTCAGTGTGGTTTTAATTTCTCAAATGACTGATGATGAACATTTTTTCATGTATTTATTTGCCATTTGTATGTCTTCATCTGAGATGTGTGTATTCATCTCAGATGCCCATTTTTGGATTGGATCTTTGAATTTTGGGGATCTGATTTTTTTTTTTAATTCTTTATATGTTTTAGACTGAAGTCCTTTGTCTGAGGGACAGTTCACTAAGATTTTTTCCCAGTTTGTGGGTTTTCTTTTCACTATGCTGGAGATTTCTTTTGACATACAGAAACTTTTTACTAAGAGGCGATCCCAGTTATGGATTCTGGGAAGTATTTCCCGTGAGGTTTGATTACTGTTCATGAATTCTCTACCTACCCCTATGTAGGTTTTTACCCAATTTGTCTTCCAATAAATTTAGTGTTTCTGTTTTAATATTCAAGTCTTTGATCCATTTAGATTTTAATTTAGTATATGGTGGGGCTGGGGATTTAGCTCAGCAGCATAAGCGCCTGACTTGCAAGCAGGCAGTCGTAAGTTCGATCCCTGGTACCGATAAAAACAGAAGAAAAAAAAAAAGTAATTTAGTATATGGTGATACTCCTGGGTCTAGTTTTAGTTTTTGGCATGTGGAGAGCCATGTTTTCCAACACCATTTATTAAAGATGCTGTCATTCTTCCAGTGAACATGTTTGGCCCCTTTATCAAAAATAAGGTGGTTGAGTGTGTTTATAGTTGTGGTTGTATCTTCTAATCTATTCCATTGATCTTCGGCTCTGTTTTTATTCCAGTACCATGTTGATTTTACTATAGTTGCTTTGTAGTATAACTTCAAGCCAGGGATTGTGATGCCTCCTGCCTTGCCTTTGCTGCTTAGAACAGTCTTTGCCATTCTAGGTCTCTTCTGGTTCCAGATGAATTTGAAGAGTGATTTCTCTAGATCCATAAGGTATGTTGGTGGTATTTTTATTGGGACTGCATTGAATGTATGTAGCAGTTTTGGGAGAACGGCCATTTTCACAATATTTATTCTTCCTATCCATGAGCAAGGGATGTCTTTCCATTTTCTGAGATTCTCTTCAATTTCTTTTTTCAGTGTATTATAATTTTCCCTATATAGGTCTTTCACTTCTTTTGTGAGAATAATTCCTAAATATTTCATTTTTTTGGATGCTAGCATGAAAACAATCCAAAGAATCAATGAATCAAAGAGTTGGTTCTTTGAAAGGATAAATAAAATTGATAAGCCCCTAGCCAACCTTATTTAAAAAGTGGAAGAAAAAGCTCAATTCATGCAATAAGGAATGAAAAAGGCAAAATCACTACAGACTCTGTAGAAATGCAGAAGATCATCAGCACCTATTTTGAAAACCTCTACTCTCATAAGTTTGATAACACAGAAGAAATAGATTCCTAGAAACATATGAAGTACCAAAGCTAGATCAAGAAGATGTAAAACTGCTGAATAACCCAATATCTATTAATGTAATCGATAATGTAATTAAGTCCTTACCTACAAAGAAGAGCCCAGGCCCAGACGGATTCACTGCGGACTTCTACAAGAAATACAAAGAAGACATACTGCTGAAAACTCTTCAATGAAATTGAAAGGGAAGCAATCCTTCCTAAGTCATTCCTGGAAGCAAATATTACTCTAGTACCAAAACCTGAGAAAGACCCAACTAAAAAAGAGAATTACAGGCCAGTCTCTGAACACAGATGCAAAAATCCTCAATAAAATATTGGCAAATAGGATGCAGCAAATCATCAAGAAGATTATACACCATGACCAAGTGGGATTCATCCCAGGCGTACAGGGATGGTTCAACATATGTAAGTCAATAAATGTAATCAATCATATCAATAAAGCCAAAAATAAGAATCACATGATCATTTCTATAGATGCAGAAAAGGCTTTTGATAAGGTTCAACATTCATTTATGATAAGAACTTTACAGAAAATTGGAATAGATGGTCTTTACCTCAATATAATAATATGACAAACCAACAGCCAGTATCATACTAAATGGCCAAAAACTGAAGGCCTTTACCTTAAAATCAGGCACAAGGCAAGGATGTCCCTTATCACTGCTCCTATTTAATACAGTACTGGAAATACTAGCCAGAGCAATTAGACAAGAGAGAGAAATAAAAAGGGTAAAGACAGGAAGAGAAGTTAAATTATCATTATTTGCGAATGACATGATACTGTACATAGAAGACCCCCAAATCTCCATTGAAAGACTCCTAGATATAATAAATAAATTCAGTAATGTAGCTGGATACAAAATCAGTACTCAAAAATCAATAGCATTTCTCTATACTGACAACAAAATCACAGAGAGAGAAATAAGAGAAGCCTCCATGGGAGTTTTTCTCAGAGCGAATTTGCATGGATAAGGCCAGTAGTAACATTGCCTGGTCATGGAAGGTATTTCTCTCTTTCCCCCAGCACTTGAAAGGCATGTGCATGCATGTGTGTATGTACACGTGTGTGTGTGTGGCTGCCTCTGACTCCCTTGAGTCCTCCCAGAGGCAGGGAACTATTGTCTCCAGATGACCAGAATGGAGGTGCATGTATTGAAGGTGGGGAAAGGTGTGCTCTGCAGAGTAAGAGAGAGCCCGGTGCCCACAGATTACCAGCTGCTGTCTTTTATGTGCTCTGTTCCTCTGGCTGATATCAAATCCAGGTTGTCCTATCAAAAGCCGACTTGATTTTGTGCCGTAAGACCTGAAGACAGCACTTTCTGATTGGTCCCAAGTGCAGAGTTTGGGAATTGTTTGCAATTGTGGATGAGAAAGAGCCTGCTAACACCAAGTCCAGCACTCAGCCGGTGATAGGCGGCCACACGAGGAGGAGGGCCAGCAGAGTCCAGCGTCCAGGTGCCAACTAGCCATCAAGCTGCCCTTGCCTGGGTGACACACACTGTGACCCACTGAAAACACCTTGATGTCACCTCCAGGCAGACCAGCATCTCAGAGTCTGCTGATGGGCGGCCCATCCTCTGACCTGTCTGTCTCTGGCTGGGACCTGAGGGCCAAGACATTTTCAGAATGTCTGGTCTGATATTGACAGGGGTCCTCTGTGTCCCTGCTGGCTGCATTGAAAGGGTTTTGGCCCAGACAGGACACTGTAGCCAGGAAAGTCACAACCGGAAGCAGGAAGCCCCATCTCCCCTGCCCCTAGGAAGTTCCCTGTGACGCCATCTTCCCGCCCCTGGAAATTTACATATGGCGCCAAACCTAGGACCAATGGGCTACCTGTGTATCCCTAATGCCCGCCTTAAGTTCCACCCCAAACCGAGGCTATTTACAGGCCCCAATGCCACGTGTCCGCTGGAGAGATCACCGGACGCTAGCGGTGGGGGTGCCGGTCATCTCTCTCCATGTTCTCAGAATAAAGGCCGCTTTTTATTTTATATTTCTCATCTTTTGTTAATATTTTTCATCTTTTGGAAATAACCCTAGCATGCATAAGTGATGGGCACCAGGTCAAGGGCAGCTGTAGAATCAGAGGACTTAAAGGGAATGCTATCCCTCAGCCGGCCATAGCTCCTTGCCTGTGTCCATCTGCTGTGGCCGCTGCGGGCCCAGGAGGCACCTGGGACCTCCCCGCCCAGCCTCCTTCAAGGCAGACCCCCACCTGCTTTCAGGCCATCTGCTCCAAGGATCAAGGAAGACGCTGCTTTTGCTTGGCCACACCCCAAGTCATCTATTGGACTCCTTTTATAAGAAAAATAAAAGGCTCAGGGCTCCAAAGGACATGTATCCACAAAGCCATTCTCTTGTGATTGCTTCACTCCCACGCTGCTTCCGGCCACTTTCTGTCCCCGGGGGAGTCTCAGTTGGAGAGTTTACACAATGTGGTTTTCTCCTGCTTCAGCCTCCCAGCATGCTGGGGTGTACACCACATTTGACAGGGATATTTATTCTCTCAACCTGTAAGCTAGAGAGGTCTGAGGTTGGTGTCTGGTGGGATCTTGTTACTGGTTTATAGATTGAAGTGGGCTTGTGAACAATACAGGAATCCAAGCAGCCAAATTGATAAATTTGAGATTTAATTCGCTGAGCTCAGCGACCCTTGTTTCAGAGTCCCACCCAGTGGGCCTGAACTGGAAAGTTATAGAGTTTTTAAAACAGAAAACCACAAAAACACATCCTGTTACAAACAATTTAGCTGGAATCTTACATTAATTTTTGGTTGACGCCTGTATCCTGCTTCTTTGTTGAGCAGGTTAATTTTTCTCCTGTGGGTGCAGCTCATTCTGCTTTTCTCATGGAACTTGTACTGTGGGTTCGAGCTCACTCTGTGACATGTCTCTCCCTACCTTCAATACACACACGACTTTCCTACTTTTTGTATGGGTCTTATCCAATTCTTTGTTCGGGACAAAGGACTTTGGAAGAGTTCCTAAAAAGGGCCTGCATAGAACAGAACCCCAATACCCTAATCACTTCCCGCCTCTTAACAGGACCACATTGAATGTCAGCCTAGACCTAGGAAGGAGAGGTGCAGGAATTCACACCCCAGCAAACCTAGGTACCCCCTCCCAGGACCCTGTCTCCTTCAGAAAAGGACAAGTGCTTTGACTCCCATTCTTTTAAATCCCCCAGGGGGGCCCCTATAACAAAAGACAGATTAGCAAGAGGGAAACCAGGGGAAGGACGTTAGCCTGTGTGTCGGCCTGAGATGCAGGACTCCAAGAGGACGCTCAGGGATGCAGCACTGGTGGCATCATGGACACCTCGCTGCCCAAAGGAAAGTACAGTGCTGGGCTGTCAGAGTCCTGGCCAGCAAAGGACAGCTGTGTCCCCACCTGAGATCGAAGGAGGTAGAGAGCTTTGTCTGAGTTGACTGCTGCTTGACTGCTCTCAGGTCAGAGTGATTCACATGTTTCCGGGTACCTCATTTCGAGTTTTCTTATGTCACATAGTCTCACTGAGGGTTAGGGCTTCAGCCTAATGACTGGGGGCAGCGGACACAGTTCAGTGCCTGCCACCACCCTGTGACATGTTGCAGGGAACCTGACAGAGTAGAAAGATTTCCTCTCAGCTGCCCCTGCTTTAAAAGCAGCAGACAAGTTAGTTGGGACAGCCCAGGCCTGTAATCCCAGCACTTGGGAGGCTGAGATAGGAGAATCACTGGGAGTTCCAGGCTGCATAGTGAGTTAGCTTAGGGCCAGCCTGAAAGACAAAACTAGCTCCAGGCTCAAAAACCTAAAAATAAGTAAAGAAAAGCTGCCAACAGAAGGAGGTCTGTCCTATGGCCACCACCAGGTCCCAGGCCTGGGCATCTTGTGTTGTGTGTTTGTGTGACTCTGTCAATCTCTAACATGTCAGTGCTGTCACATGCCATCTCTTGTCTGCTGTCCCTGGCCAGTGCTGTGGCCTGGAACATAGGTCCCAAAGCTCCTGCACTGGAGTTTCTCTGTTTGCTGGCTTCTAGTTGGATTCAGCCACCAACTGGAACCCCTGACTGGGGTCCTTGGAGCAAGAAAGTGAGGCTGGAGTTTATGTCCATGTTCTCTCCCTGCCTGGGGCAGATGCACAGAGGCTGGGCACCTAGAGCCCTGCCATCCTACCCAGCCCTCCGATGGCCTCACATAGTGATGGGCACCCTACACACCCTGGTTCCTTTGTAGCTACCCCTGCTTCTGGGACAGGCCCTTCCACCTCTCTTCTGCTGAGCGGAGCCAGTTTCAGAGCTGTTCGATCTCAAGAAATAAATATGATGACTTCCTTTTCTTTGAGCATCTGGTATGCTCAAAATTGCAACCGCAACTAATCGACCTTTGGAGATCTAGCCCCGGAGATGGAACACGTCTGAATTCTTGAATCTCTGGCTAGATGTTTGCACCCCTAGCCCCATGCAGGTTCCCTGCTAAGCATAAGCCCAGACTGGGGCTCTAGGGATGGTACCTTCAAGAGCGAGTTCAAGTGTATTTGTCAGACAGACATCTCAAGATTGTGGGGTCCAGGTCTCTTACTAAGGAGGGAGGACTGGGGTTCTGCTGCTTGAGCAAAGCCCAGAGTGGAGATGCGCTCACTCCAAACAGCCCTGTATACTAGAGCATCAAGCCCACGGGGCGTCACAGCACAAGAAGAGAGTGAGCTGCGTCCAGGCTGGCCCTTTATACAGAGCCCCCAGCACTCACAGCAGCCAAGTCTCTGTCCCTAGCCTGGGGATTCTTCCCCGTGATTCTTCTCTACTGAAGGCAGCAGGTCTTCCACGGTGCATAGCAACCCCATAGCAACGTTTACAGGAAGCTCCATTCACGGAGTCTGATCACGTACAAAAGAGAATTTCTTTGTATGAGTAATCTATTTTTCAGAAACCAGGGCACTATGTCTTCCTCCTCCTCCTCGTTTTCTGTATTTATTCTTTTCTTTTTGGCTCTGATTAAATCTTGCCAGCCTTGGTCTTTTAAACCTGCCTTTGACATCTGTTTGTAAGCACTTAAGAGCTACGGTGGGTGGGAGAAATCCCCAGAACCCAGACAGGCAGCTCCTCTCTGTACCCGTGGTTATGGTCACCCCAGCATTCTGGACCTTGTGGGCAGACTCTCAGGAAGTTTCAGCTGTCTGAGAACACCCTGGGCTCCCCGTGACAGTTTCACCAGCATTTCCCTGATGTCAAGACGAGGGTCATCTGTGGACAGGAGAGACCAAGGTCCTGCAGACATCACTTTCCGGTGCCCTGCAACCTCTATAAAACACTTTCTTCTCTCATTTTTATTGTCCAGTACTTCAGTTTACTTTAGTATCTGAACTTGTTTTCTTTTTTTTTTTTTTTCCTGTTGCTGAGCTAAAACTGGTGATGTCAATTTATAGACGCTCCTTTTCTGCCTGTGTGTCTATCTTGTCAACTTTAACATCTAACTGCAGGGTCTCCTTCCTGCACCCCTCACAGGCTATTTAGTTAGAGCCTTTTTGAGGGGCCAAAGAAATGTGGAACCCCTCTCAAGGAAAACGAATGCATAAAACTGATTTTCCATTCAACTGTAGAGCTATGATAAAGCCCACCCAGGGCCACTTAAGCCAGATCTTCTCTGTATGGGTGATGGAGACTGAGTCCATATCAGAGTCCCCTGAGGTGCAAGGTGAAGCTTCCAGGTTCTCCAGCCCACATGATGGGATGGATCCCCCAAATTTTATGGTTAATAAGTTCCCTAGGCGGCTTTCATTCACAGTGAACCCCTAGAAACATGGTCCATGGCCGGTCTCCTCCCAACCCTGAATGCATCTTGCTGTTTCCAAAACTATTCCAATGACAACTCTCCTCAGTATCTGCAGACGAATACTGAGTCTTACCATTCTGAACAGACACCACCTGCACTAAGCTTGACCCTAGCCACAGAGGAAGAACCTGGATGATCCAGGGTCTCAACTTCCTTGAATTTTCCCCAAGCCAAATACTTTGATGTGTTTCAGTGTCAGCTGTTCTTTGTGAAGTTTCTTTCAGAGCTTTGATCTTTGAGCTGAAGTAGAAGATGGCCGTGATCTGGGAGTGCAGACCTACTCAGACCTCGGTCTTGTTTTCATTAACATCGGATGCAGTCAGCTCCTAAACCACGTTCATTCTGCTGCAAAAAGTAGTATTTGTGTGGAGGTATGTTACTTTGGAAAGTCTAACTGGAATAATGATTCATCGCGAAAATACACTAGGCCAGGATTTTTTTTTCTTTTGAACTCTTTAAGTGGCAGAGGGGAGGAGACATACCCCCTCGGATTAGGGACCAGTGAGAACGTCCTTGAAAGTTTTGTGTTTTATCATAAATTTAGAGCATAATTTGCATTCTTTAACATAATATACCTATATTTAAAAGTAAAGTGCTTTTCGTCTCAAGTTTTAAAGCAAAATCGAGGCTCTGGGAAGGGGCCCCATTTTTACTCAGGCTTCATTCACTTCTTGACACACCTGTTATGTGTCACTTTAAGAAATCTGCCCTTAAATCCTTTACATTTATGTCTACTACATATTGAATGAATCGCCCCAACTTCATATATTGAACTCTGATCCTCAGTGTAATGGTATCAGAAGGTAGAGTCATGACTAGGTCATGAGGGTGAGACCCGCATAAATGGGGTTTGTGCCTTTAGAAGGGCTAAAAAGACCAGAATTTGCCTCTCTTGCCCTGGGAGGTCACAGTGAGAGGTGCCATCTGTGAACCAGGAGGGAGACCCTCTCCAGACTCCACATCTCCCAGTGCCTTGACTTTGAACTTCTAGCTTCCCAGAACCACGAGAAAGAAGCAGTCTGTGCTATTCTGTTGTGGCTTCCTGAATGGACCAAGACAACACACATTTTAAAATATGGCTTCTCTGTGTTCCTGCTCCTTACCTATTCATCGGTGTATCTCTCGCCACCAGACTCTGTCCCTGACAGTGATCCAACACCGTTCGCTGTGTCCTGAATCATTTGCACGACAGGCAGGCTCTGCTGACTTTTCTTCCAAATGATAGCTGCCCAGGGGAGGGGTGAATGAGGAAGCACCGAGCTGGATGTGTCCAGGGCTCTGTCCATGCCAGTGCAAGAGATCTCTGATGGCCGTTCACAAGTGACATTTCCGGTGGACCTGGGAGCTCCCTGATGAACTCCTGTGGGTGTCGTTAACAGGAAGGGAACCAGCCACACACGGGTCCTTCCCTTACAGGGTAAACGCTCCTGGTTGCCCGTCAACCTCCAATATCTCAAGGCCCCAAGGTAAAGGTTCTGGATACAGGTGCTGGGTAATGCTTACCTCCTGGCTTCGTGAGTTCAAGTGGATGAGCACACCTGGACCTTCCAGAGTCGATGGCTGAAGAACAGTGGATGTAGACATATAAATACTTTCTTCTTCCCCACCAAGGCTTTGAGTCTGGGGATCTCTGCGTGCTCCACTTCCTGGCCATGCCCTGGCCTCACTGAGTGATCGCTCCCCAGTGTATTCCCTGGAACTCTCCTTCCCTTCTCTCTTTGCTAGACTACCATGCTCTCTTAGGCATTTTTGTTTTTCAGGGGAAAAAATTCTTTGCAATCTGTTTGATATGAAGGAAACAGATTGGATGCAAAAAAAAAAAAAAAACTGTGCAAAACAAGATGCCAGTAATAGGAGTGTGTGGCTCTGTGTTATTTGGAATAATAGTATCATAGTAGCGAACATCTATGGAGTGCTGGGGTTGGGTGGGTGCTCTTCTGAATACTTCATGGGAATTAATTCATGTGCTTCTCAAGTGATCCCATGAGGTGAACTTCACCACTGTGCCAGGTTTGCAGGAGAGCCCAGGTCTCACCCAGAGGCAGGAGCCCCACCCTTCCAGCAGAGGAGAAGCACTGGCCTCTTTCCCTTGGGTCACATGGACACCTGAGCCTCTTACCCTGCTCCCTGAAAGTCACCCGCCATTCTGCCACTGTCCCCAAGCCCCGTGGTGATGATGCCCCCTCTTTATACTCAATTTTCTTAATGTTTCAGCACCCCAGGGTGGTATACTGGTCACACACCTCTTATACACGAGAGAAATGAGGCAGAGAGTGGTTAGGGAAATCTCTACCACACAGAGCCAGGGTAGAAAGCCTCATATTGCATCTCAAGTCTGTGGGACTCTAGAGCCTCTGCTCCCAGCGGCTGTGATACTGATAAGTGTTTGCACATGTGTGTGAGCATGTGCGTACAATGGCATGCTACATGTGCACCTGGGTGTTTGCAACTGCAGAAACCTGCCACAGGCCAGTGCAGCATCCTGCCATCAGTAAGCTGTGACATGCACGGTCTCAGCTGGAGATGCACCATGATAGCTGACCCCAGGATCAATGCCTCCTGCCATTCAACCATCCACATGGATTGCAGACCTGCCAAGGTCTCATCCATGAAGAAGAGAAGAGCCAGACCATGTGTCTTCTCATGTTTCCAGGCTGAGTTTGTAATGGGATCGTGGCTCTTGGACAGTAGGGTTTTATATTATTTTAAAATAGTGAAAATGTTAACATTGTCTTAAAATTTTGCTAAAATGATGGCCTAAATTTTTCCTGTGTTTTAATTTAACAATGATACACTAGCAATGTGGCACTTTTTTTGAAAATTAAAACAGTAAGTTAAAATATTGGTATACATAAAATAAAAAAAATAGCTTTCAGCTTTTTCCCAGCTGGTCTGATGTCCTCCAAAACCTCCTCTGCCCTTGCCTTGCTCCTGAGCAGAATGTGTGCAAAGCAAGCTGGTTCCCCTAAGAGGCAATGACCTCATCTAGTTGTCAGGCCAGAGGAGGGCAGGGGATCATGTCACCCCATCTGTCTGCTCAGGCTGGGAATCACCAGAGAGCTCTGCACACAGAGAGACATTGCAGGGGGAAGCTTCCCAGGACCCTCGAGTGGGGCCCTCTGTGCCTCCCAGGTCAGTGATTTGCTCAGAATGAACATTCTCAGGCTTCAACACAGTGGAGTCACAGCCCAGGGACCTGAACTGTCAGCAGAGGGACCCAGCGCTGGCCATCGAGGGGAACGAAGAGGTTAGCGAGTCGGGGAGGGAGCAAACACCCGTGATGTGATCTAAGCAGACACAGATCCAACAGGAACAGAGAAGAGGTAGAAAAGGGAGGCCGAGGCATTGAAACTGGAAATCTGAAAACAGGGTTTTCTGATACAGAAAGAGCAGAATAAAAGAAAAAACACAGAGTGAAAATGAAGGAGATTCATTTTCTGAAAGTGTATGATTACGGAATTCCCCAGCCAGACACCGAGGACTCCTGGGGACTGCAGCCTTGGCTGCTTGTGCAATGACCTTTCCCTGTGTATCGTCCTGGGAACACCTTGGGGTGGCCACACCTTAACAGACATCAAGGACAGGACAGCAGTGCTCCTCCACACCAGTGACATGAGGGACACGTTTGAGATCCCAGGCAGGCGACAGATAGCTCACACTCGGCAGTTCAAGTGCTTGGAGAAATAGCCCACGAGGTAGAAAGTGAAGCAGCTGAACGAACAAGGTTATTAGGAGAAGAATATACACTGACTTCTTACACTAACCCACCTGTTCCGTCCTTACCCCACACTGATGTCTCAGAGACTATACGGACACTGCAGATCTACTTCAAGATTCTAAAATCAGAGCCCGGTGTGGTGGTGTGTGCCTGTAATCCCAGCACTTGGGAGGCTGAGGCAGGAGGATCCTTGCAAGTTCGAGACCAGCCTAAATTGCATAGTGAGATTGTCTCAAAAAAGAAAAAAAGGCCTAAAAACAGGCTTTAAAAACATTGTTTGTTATAGAAGATGCTTACTGGGGAAGGACCTCAACAAGAAAAAAAAGGAAAAAGCCCTTAACAATCAAAAAAAATGATATTACCAATTTGTGCAAGAAAAAGACACTCTACAACATGCTCACCTCTATGCAAATAGGGTGACCATAGAAGGTTTTAGACTTGAGACACAAACAAATGACAATGGCTTTAGACGCTGGTGAATTTGACTCGCTGACTCGCTGACCAAGTATTTTAGCTTCAGTCTTGTGATGCCCTGAGGCAGCGGGAGAAATCTGCTCCGTGAAATTAGTGTGGATAAGGCAAGGGTTCATCTGACAGCAGCAAATGAAATCAGTGCCAGTCGTAACGATGCGTGTGACTACGCTGGCTACGTGACTGTTCCCTGAGTGACAACGCCAGAGTCTACACAGTTCGGTTCACTGCACAACTTCATGAAAAATTAGAAGAGGCCTGGAAGAATGAGTTCTTAGGAAAACGTTACTTCCGCAAGAGGCACTGAGGCTTGAAGGGAAAGAGTGTCTGCTGTCCTTGTGTATATTTAGCAAAGTAGAGACCATTCTACTTAGGGCTGATAAAAAGGGTGCTATGTAAATAACCCACCATCCTACTTACAGCAGAAGAATCGTGTCATCAGAGACTCCTTCTTTGCAGGAGCATTGTAGGGTGACTTGCAGACAACTAACTGTATACCTCGGGTCCGTGTGGTTTGTCATTGACCAAAACATCTTTACACAGCACACAACCATACAATATCCTTCAAAAATACAAGTGGTTTGTGTGTGTCTCTCTGTGTGTGTATATGTGTGGTTTTGACGGTTGAAGCCAGCATCTCCACACTGAGCTACATTTTTTTTTTTTTTCTGAGCTACATATTTCAAGATGAGATTAGCTAAGTCATCAAATTGGCCAGGCTGAACTAGAATGTGCATTTCTCCTGCCTCAGCCTCCTAGGTGCTGAAATCATAGGCATGTACCACCAACTCAGACAGGAAGCTGTTCTTTTTATGAGGGAAACTGCCCAGCTACACCGGAGCCACGCACAAATGCGTTTGTGCTCCAGTTCCTTTCTCAGTTCTTACTCTTCCCCTAGCATTGCTGGGCTTGGCTCTGCCCAGACCAACACTGGACGTGTAAGAAAAAAACCCAGTGAGTGCCCAACCATCTCCAGAACTTAGGCAAGGAGGCCGCTCTTCCAACCCTCGAGTGCAGTAAGGTGTTAGCGGCATGTAGAATGAATGTCACTATGAAAACCCCTTTGGCATTCATATAGCAGAGGGGAGAGTTTTAACTTTTAAGTATTAGCACAAAATATTCCCAGGGTCCCGGGCGGCTGTCAGTGCACTGCTTTATATACCAAGCTCGGCCCTGGTATATAAAGCATCATTTGAGAATCTGAGGCAGCCTGGGACCTGGGCGGTGTTACACCTTCCTGGAAAGTGAAAGGTTTGCGCAGAGCCCGGTGTCTTCAGCTCGCCTGCCTGCCTGCAATGGGAGGTGCCTCTAAAGGTGTCCCCGTCCTTTAACCTTGGCGGCCTGACCTTGAGGTAGCAGCTGGGCAGTTCTGGAGAGCCAGGCGCCGTAAATCTGGCCTAGACACGCTTCCCCAGGCCTGCACTCAGCCATGCGGAGGCTACTTTTACAGGTCTCAGGCCGCTGAGCATGAATCACTTATTTGTGGATATGTGACATTCGTCAGTGCAGTAATTCACTCGCTGGACACTTGCGATATTTATTTTCTTTTTTTTTTTTTTTTTTGTCTTTTTTTCCTTTTTATCAGTCCCGGGGATCGAACTCACGACTGCCTGCTTGCAAGGCAGGTGTTTATGCCGCTGAGCTAAATCCCCAGCCCCCACGATATTTATTTTAATTTTGCTACAATGCGGTACAGAATTTAGGGCTTCTGAGACCTACATATCTATGCGGGCAATTTTTCTTTTTGTGCACGTATTGATTAGCTAAGTGGAGTTTCTTGGCTTTTTTGTTGTTATGAAAATAATATTTTTGTGCACAGAGAAAACAAATTCAAATGGTACAAGACATTTAAAATGAATCCGGAATTTCCCTTCCATTGTTCCACATTTTCAGGTCCATTTTCCGTATATGATACCGCCAGTGATTTCTCCTGTGTCTTTTTGGAAAATTCCCACTTATGTCACATATCTCTGTCTGCTAACATATACACACCCACAGGCATAAGCATCGGTGTGTATACACACATGCACAATTGTGTTGTACACACAGAAATACACACCTACTCATACAAATACATACAGACAACCTGGGAACGCGTGTGTGTCATGCTTTCTGTATTTATCAGAATCCAGATCATCTCACCCTATTGATAACACAGATTCATTTTGTTCTTTTTAAATAGTTCTGCATGTTTTAATTGCATGGAGGTATCTGAGATGCATGAACAATATTTCTACAAATGAGCATTTCTGTTTCTTGCTAAGGCGAACAAGTTTTTAGGAAACACCCCTGTCTGTAGCCAATTTTTTGTCCTTGTAGCCATGTATGTTTAATCCTGGTTTCTTGATTTAGTAATCTGCCCCACATCTCAGCCGGATTTTCATATTTGAACTTGGGAGATTTTGTTGTTATTTTAATTATTCTGTTCACTTAGTGTTACATAAAATGGTTAACAGCAATGTTAGGGTTTCTATCTAGGTGTCCCCCAAGAACCTCACGCACTTATAGCAGGGCTTTTGGAAGGTGATTGCGTTAGCACCCTGGCAGAGCTGATTTGCTGTGAGGGGACGATGTCTCTTTAGGCGTTTGTGGGCGTGGTCTGAAGAGCCATCACTGTGGCGTGGCCTGGGTGGTTATATCTCCTTCCCCAGCTCCTCCCTTGATTCCCTGCTTCTGTTCACCAAGGCAGAAGCGGTTCCCCTCCGCTGTGACCTTCTGTTCTGCCAACGGACTTGCAGCTGGCCAACTATGAACTGAAATCACCACAAACTATGAGCCACAAAAAACCTCTTCTCCTTAAATTGTAGGTGTTGGGTCTTGTGTCCCAGCAATAAGGACATTAACATAATGACATGGCCCATGAAATTAAAAAATACTAGATAAACAAGCTAGAATTACATAAGAAATAGGTAAACTCTTTGCATCACAGAAATTCAATTTATTCTCCTTCCTTTGTTTCTGCTTTCCTTTATTTTGTCTTTTCCTTTAGGTCATACCAGATGGAAACACAGCAGGCGTGTTCTCTGAGGTCCTATTTCTAGTTGGTCTTGTATCTTCCATCTGAACCTGGTCATCAAAAATGGGACAATCTGGACTGCACCTCGGTCAACAAGATGCCACTAGCAACTGTCACGCAGGTGCAGTGGCCCAGGAGACTGGTGCCAAAGCCCAGCTGGCGTCCGGACACAGGCTGGGGAGAGTGGAGCAAAGCCGGCCTTCCCAGCATGCTATGCAGCGACACTGCAGGATGCTGGCTTCCCCTGGGAGAGGTGCGCAAGGAGTGAGGACCAGGCTTCCATCTCGAGGTGATTCCAGCCCTGCTGCTCCGGGAACTGAGGTCCTGCAGACACAGAGTCTGGCAGTACAGCCTTGCTCCGCTGTCTGCGGCAGGAAGGATCCCGGAGCTGTGTCCTTCCTCAGAGAAGCCCGTTGTGCTCTCCGAAGTTACTCACCCTGAGTTTTCTGGCTCCCTGTTAGCTCTTCCAGCCTGCCCTTTGCTGTCACCTTAATGCGTGACCCTCCTGTCCCTGTCTCTACCCCACTTCCCTTTGTACCTTTGCTCAGGGTTCTAGAGAAGTACAAATGCCTTATGAGATGCAGCTTTCCCGAAAAAAAACCAAAAAAACAAACAAACAAACAAACAAACAAAAAAAAAAACGATCACTGACAAATGATCATAGAAGCATGGGAAGGGGCAGAGACTTTGTCTTCTGTAAATGCCTTATCGTGTCCGGGGGATGCTACTCTGCAGAAATGTTCTGCCATCAAATAGTGACATGGGCTGGGGATTTAGCTCAGTGGTGTAAGTGCCTGCCTGGCAAGCACAAGGTTGTGAGTTTGATTCCCAGTACCAAAACAAAGCAAAAAAACCAGTGCTCCCAAATCTGGCATTCCCTACTTGTCTTGAAAATCATCTTCTTTGGAGAGAGTGGCTCAACTGTGAGCAATTGAAGGACTGGATCTTCCATAAAAATCAGGGCGTCTCTACCTACAATGAAAATGTCAACAGTGAAAAGAAGGAACTAAATTCTCCTCCTTTAGCTTTTGACATTGTCGTCATTTCTTCTCCTCCCCGTGCCCTTCCTGTGGCTCCCTTCTTTCCTCAGTTTCTTGGATTGCTGCCTGGGGGACAATACCTTCACAGTCCATTCCTGATGCCAGATGTGCGAGTGGGCTGTGGTGGGGTTGAGGTGGGACATCGGCCTGGCTCCCTTCACTTATCTCCACCCTGAGGGACCAAGCAGTGTGGCTTTACGGAGATGGGTAAACTGATGACAACTCCTCCATCTTTTTCTAGAACTCTGTGGTAAAAGTGGATTGAAGAAAACAGCTGGGGCCAAAGCGCTCAGCCAGATTTGCCTCCCTCCCCATGGAGACGAGGGCCAGTCCCGTGGGTGAAATGGGTCCCGAGCCTCCTCTGGGAAACACTGTCCCTCACCCATCATTATGAAATACGAGGTGCAAGGCAGCCCGATGAGCCACCTTTTTCTGGCTCCCAGGCAGAGCCACAGAGGCCAGCGTCCCATTGTCCCTGCAAAACAAAAGTAGTATCTGCACTCATCAAAGTCATAACGAAGATAGGGGTCTTTAATGGAAGGAAAAAACACACATTATTCCAAAGCTCTCACAGTTTTAATACCAAGAGCTGTTTCTAAAGTAGAATCATCTATCAGGCCCTTGGTTGGTTGGTTGGATGTAGGGCAGAGATCTGGCTTTTAACAGCAAAGGAGACTGGGACACTGTGAGATGCGGATATGATCAGTGGATGAGGGAGCAGAAGAGAATGTCAAGGCACCAAGGGACCCCAACTCTGTGGGTGGGTGACAGGTGAGAAGGCACTCGTGGAGTCCACGATTGAGAGAGGTGGGCAGAGTGGGGCTCTGTGGACACAGGTTCAGGGTCCAGGTCCGGCATGAGTCTGACCCCGTACTCTTGTCTCTCTTATGGATGTCATTGGCTCGGAGGGGTCCTGCATCTTAGGGCAGCAAGAGTAACAGCAAAGCTGGGGGGGGGGACCCCAGTGAGCCAGGACCATCAATGGGCTTTGTTTGGGAAGAATTTGAAGAAGAATGAAAGGCCAAGTGCGAAGAAAGCCAAAGGCCACTTTGCTTTTCCATTGGTCACTGTGAGCCCAGGAAGTGTATTCAGAGGTTTTGAGGGGGCAGGAGCAAGCGAGTCAAGGGGACTTTCTAGGGAGCAGTATGTGGTTACGGGGTCCCAGTGTGAGTCGGTGAAAGGACGTACTCCTCTGAAGTGGCCATTGCTCCTGTGCGAGCCACCACGAGCCAGCATTTCAGGCTGAAGCCTCCCTGACTTCGCTTAGAGGCTGCTGCACCAGTGGCTAGCTGCTGGATGGCAGGAAAGCCTCCTGGTGACCACATGCAGACCCCAGAGGACTGACAACCCAGCCCATGCTCCCCTACGGAGGGCGAGGGAGCCGGATGTCACAGACGCACAAAAGCACATTTGTTCCCAGCTCTCTCTTAGGTCCAGCCAAGTAGGTTTTAATTAAGTGGAAATAATAAGCACCCCAATTCACCTGGAGAGGAGGGAGCAGGGCTGGGGGACCTAAAGGAAGCCCAGTTTCTATCAAATCCTTTTCGGTTCACAATGCAGCCCTCTAATCACCTGTGTTTATGGTTACTCAGTCTGTTACCACTGAGGCTATTAGAGTAGAAATTGAATTAGGGCGATTGAATCACTAAGGAATCAGAGAGAACTTTCTCATACCCAGCCTTTTCTTTCCCCTCCACTAGAAAGACCTGGCACCATGCAACCTCCCCAGCATTTCGGTCCTGAGACCAGTTCCCAAGTCTGGTGCGTTGGTAGAACTTCACTTAGTACCACAGGTTAAGCATTAGAGAGAGGCTGAATATCACCTTAGGTAAGAATGAGATTTAAGGTACTAGTTATGGGAAACGTAATACTGTCTGAATTTTCATATCTGTTTTGGGCATATAATAGAGGTTAGTAATTATTAGTGAAGACGTGAATGAGGGAGATAAAGTCTTCTTTTTCTGGTTCAACCAAAACCAGCAGTGATAACACAAAATGCTCCGGCTTGCAATGGTTGGAGAAATGAGAACACGGAAAAACAGAAGATAAGGCACGCTGACATTGTTTTCACTAAAATCACGAACTTACATGGATAAGAGGGTGACAGATCCATTTCACTGCCAAGGCTGTCGTGACCACTGTGTCAGTCATTGCTTCTTGTGGCCTGATGCTGGCATTTCTTTATTTTATTCTATTTATGTTTTGGTACTGGGAATCGAACTCAGGACCTTAGGCTTGCTAGGCAGGCGCTGTGCCGCTGAGCCATATCCCTGGCCCTTGCCAGCGTTTGTCCTGGAGTGGAGATAGTCACTGTGCAGCTGTGGGGACCCTGGTGGCCCACCAGTCCTTCAGACGTCTAGGGGTGTGGATAGGGGCTCTTCGTTAAGGGGCTGCTCTCCCCGGAAGAGGCTGTGATCCTGGCTACCTGGCTTGTCCTTTCTGCTCTTCAGCCCCCTCTCCCCATGTGTGTGCGCGCACGTGTGAGTTTGCGCGCGCACGTGTGTGTGCGTGTGTTTGCATGTGTGTACATGTGCGGGTGTGTCTGTCCCACCTCCAAAGAGGTTCAGAAACTGGTTTCTCCCCACCTCTCATGTAGCTGGGCTTCCACATTCTGTTTCTGGTCTTTTCCATCAATTCGTGATTCTTTGCTACCCTGTCTGGCTCCCACCCAGAGCTCCCTCCTGGCAAACAGCCACCCTAGCCGGCCGGCCTCTGAGGAGAACACTCCCACGCGCTGAGTTAGAGGCACCAGGGGTGCTTGGCCCATCCTGCGGGTAACAAGTGTAACTACAGATAAGCACGTTTGACTCCTCCAAGATGGAGAAAGGGTCAGGCTGCCCCCATCCGCTCATGAGTTCTGCAAACAGTGAATGTTTTTGTAAGCAGCCGGCAGAATGCCTCTGCAGACCTCTGCCTGTTACCCAGCAGGCTCAGAAGAGGGCGCTCCCGCACTGGGACAGTTACACAGGACCCGGAACTCAGCGTGCATGGGACATTCATTTCCAGAGAGAACAAGCAAGTCACGACACAGGGGCGTACAAGGGCACCCATGTTCTGGCCTTCACCGGATCCCCGGGTGTGGTTAGGAAGCTCACCTTTCAATTCATCCTATCAGCCTCACCCAAAGATAACAGCGACCTATTCACTTGGTCCACTCAGCAGTCCTTTTCACGGGTGGCCTACTGTCTCTAAAGCCTTCAGGTGACCCAGCACACAATTGCGAAGTTATTGCCAAGGTACTGCATTCTGCCTCCTTGAAATAGCCGAGTCCCCCTCGGAGGGCATGCAGATGTAAAGCACAAGGCTGTTGGACATGATCTTCATCTCAGACCCGTTCTTCTTAGGGTAGAGAAAGGCCTGCGGGGGCTTGGGCTGTAAGGTTGGCCTGCAAGGGAAAAATCCTGCAGCAGCCCTGTGGTCTCTCCAGTAAACATTCCTTTCCTTTCTCTGATACCAATGCTTTTCAGCAGAAATCCATATTCAAAGGAGAGTTCCAGTTGACTCAAGCAGATGACTTTTTTCTTATGTGTTAGAAGTTAAATTATCAACTGTAAAATCAACTTATTCCCTGGTGAGTGAAATTAGAATGGAGAGTCGGTATCTAGTGGTTCTGTTCTAGAAGGCTCTATTAATGTCTGTTAACCTGCTTTTTCTACTGGACCACAGACAGCCCTTGACTGCTGAATCCCGCCTCGGGGGTGCAAAATGCAGGGGGCACAATCACAACTGCAAGGCGATGGCAGAGATCAGCCTGTGGGGGACTTTACTACCACATGCCCCTCCTGCAGACCTGTGGTCTGGGCACAGCCTGACTTGGACAGGACCGGTGACGCAGTGGCTTTCTGACTGTGACGCAGCGTTGGTGGGAGGCGGAGGAGAGGCTGCCAGGCCTGGCTGTCCCTTGTTCATTCTGGATGGGTTCCCAGCCTCAGCCCCGTCTGCTGCAAAGAGGAAAGACAGAGCAAGGGTAAACACACCAAGGGGGGGACACTGGTTATTTACGGGAGAGCCCTCGAAGACAGCCAAGACAATCACTGCGAAAACACACAGTCCTGTCTTCCCAGAGTTCCCGGGCACTGAGGTGACATCATTGTGCATTACACGGAATTCTATTTTTGCTTACTCACTGCCATTGGCTCTTTCGGTTACGGTGCCCTGGTTCTTTGGGAACCATCAAAGTTTAGCCTGAGTTACAGCAGTCAGGGTACTGGATCACATGTGCTCCAGGATTTGTTGGTGTTACCAGGAAAAAAAAAAAAGGTACAGCTTTATCCTTCTCGGATGTAAAGGATGTGGGCCCTCAATGCCAGCTGGAAAAAGAATCAACACAGAGAAAACAGAGGTAGGATGGAGAAGACTGGACCTAAAGTCTACTTTTGAGTTCCTTAATCCAGCCACACTTGAAGCAAACACTTACCCTGAATTTCTGCCCTTTCTGATTGAATTCAGGTAGCCTACAACTTTATTCTTCATTAAATTAAGAAGATAACCCCATAGGGTGGGGCACACCCACCACCCCAGCATTTGGGAAGCTGAGGCAGGAGGATCATCGTGAGTTTGAGGCCAGCTTGGGCTATATAGTGAGTTGAAGGCCAGCCTGAACGGCATAGTAAGATTTCCAAATGCAATTAGTCAATCAATAAATATTGGTGGATATTGGCATGAAGGAGAGAGAACGTAGGACCTTACCTCTTGGCATAAAGTCTTCTGTGACTATAGGTTTTGTGTTCATGGATTTAACCAACTGCTGATGGACAATACTTGAGAATAGTTTTATCTGTATAAATATCTATCAACTTTTTTTCTTGTCATTGCTCCCTAAACAATATAGTGTAATGACTACTTATGCAGCATTCACACTGTGTTAGGTATTACAGTGACTCTGGAGCGGAGTTACAGTGCGTGGCAGAATGTATACAAGCTCTGGCATACAAGGGATTCCAGCATCTCTGGCAGTTTTGGTACCCTGAGAAGGAGTCATGCACACCCATTGTTCCGAGGGCCCCTGGGGAGGACGACACTGCTGTCATGGTCCACATGAAGGGACCCTCACCATCTGGGCCTTGGTCTCCTCATGTGATGGAATAAAGGGGTGTCCCAGAGCCCCCTCCGGTGCCGACGTCCCCCAATACAGCCCTGGCTGAGGCTGAGTGAACCTCTGCCATGGCCGGGACCACTGGGGAATTCTGAAGATGCAGGCTCGTCCTTCCCTGAAGAGATGTGGCCTTCCCACGCATTTTGGTACAAATGAAATCGGATAACTCATCCTAGCCTGTGAAAGGAAGGCAGCAAAGGGAAATTATTAAGCCACTGCACTGAAAAACACGTTGTCACCCACCCTCCAGGATACTCGCCCTTGCTTGAAACATTCTTACGCACAGTCACCTTCTGGAGCAGTTCCAAAGTCCTCTTTCCTGGCTCTAGCAGCAGTCACAGCAGCCTCCAGGTCCTGAACTGATTCAGCACAACTGACCTCGCCTGACTGTTTTGATTGTGGAGAAGAGCTGGAAGCCACAAGGTGCAGGACCCCATGACTAGGGTGAGTGGGGACACAGCGTCGTGTTTTACGAACTACCTTTCGGTTGGATGGTGTGCGATAGCATTCATCACGTTTTTGATCACACCTCAGAAAGAAGACACCCATGAAAGAAGTCTTCCAGAACTGCTTCAGAAAGTGGCAAAGATGATGAGGCCAAGATTGTGAAGGGATTCATGGTAATGTGTCCTTTACTATGATAAAACTTGAACACTCACTGTTTATTTCAGTTACTAAACCTCGTATGAAACACAAGTACACATACATGCGCATATACACACATACATCGTTTTTTCAGTCCACACATGATTCATCTTCTCATTCTCCCACTGCAGTCATCACCCTCGGGTACCCACAAGCAGCGCTCTCAGCACCTGCCCTGCCCGCGAGGCCGTGCTTGCAAATGAAAACCACCGAATGCATGACAGGAGGTGGCATCCAGCGACACTGGTGTGTGCACTCCGTGGTGCCACCAGCCCAAAACTACCGTGATTTTCCAGCCCAAGTGGGCGTGGGGCCCCAGGCTGCATGAAGCTGGTCCTGCAGGCGGGGGATCCCCAGAGTGGGGTGTCGGGGATGAGAGGCAGGGTCGGTGGAATAGGATCAGACAGCTGGGGGCACCCTGGACTGCGGGTCACCAGTCACCTGGGATGGGAGTCTCCCTCCCCGCGGGGCCTGCAGGGCGCCCCCTGGAGCTCCCCTGGACTGCTGAGCTCAGAGGGCGCTGACAGATGGGGAGAGGGTCGCGCCTTCCCTCCTTCCCCTCCCTCTGGGTCCCCCGCCCGCCTGGCTAGGCCTCCCGGGCGCCGACCCCCGCCCCGTGGCGCAGGGAACCGGCGGGGTCCCCGACCCGGGCACTCCGAGTGGCGGCGGCCGGGTGGGGCTCAGGTTCCGGTGGCAGCGAGCTATTTTTGCAAGATGCATGCGTCAGCTGCCGGGGAGGAAGAGCCGACCCGGGCCCATTGTCTGTGCCGCGCAACCAGGCGCGGGAGGGGACGGCAGCCGAGGGCACCGACTCAGCGCCTGGACAGGGTCAGAGGCGCCGGCCCAGTACAGCGGCCGCGCGGGGGAGGTGCCGAAATGGGGCGTGGCCTCTGGAGAGGGCAGGGCGAGAGCGAGGGGCCTCGGATGGATGGGCGTGGCCTCGGGAGTGGGCGTGTCCTCGGGAGTGGGAGGGGTGAAACGGGTCTCGGGAGTGGGCGGGGCGTGGAGGCAAGGCGGGGCGATGCGGGGCGGGGCCGGAGCCCTCTGCCGCTGCAGGCTGGCGGCGGCGGCGGCGGCGAGGTGACTGCAGGGACAGAGAGTCGTCCTCGCCGGCAGAGACGCGGCGCTACGAGGTGCGCGGGGAGCGAGAGCGGCCCCGTGGCGCCGCGTAAGGCCGGAGCCGGGAGCCGGGAGCCGGGAGCCGGGAGCCGGGAGCCGGGAGCCGGGAGCCGAGAGTCGAGAGCCAGGAGCCGGGAGCAGAAGCCGCCGCGCAGCCCGGCAGGGGAGGGCGCCGCGGGGCGCGAGCATCCTGCGTCGCGGCCGGGAGGCGGCGGCGGCCCGGCAGGAAGAGACAAAAGCGGCGCGGAGAAGCGATGCCCGCGCTGTGACCCCGCGCCCCGGCCCGCGCCTCGCCCTCCCGGGGGCGGCGCCCTCCTGAGCCGCAGCGGCCGCGCGCAGCCGGGAGCCATGGGCAACATCTCCTCCAACATCTCGGCCTTCCAGTCCCTGCACATCGTCATGCTGGGCCTGGACTCGGCAGGCAAGACCACCGTGCTGTACCGGCTCAAGTTCAACGAGTTCGTGAACACGGTCCCCACCATCGGCTTCAACACCGAGAAGATCAAGCTGAGCAACGGCACGGCCAAGGGCATCAGCTGCCACTTCTGGGACGTGGGTGGCCAGGAGAAACTGCGGCCGCTGTGGAAATCCTACAGTCGCTGCACGGACGGCATCATCTACGTTGTGGACTCGGTAGACGTGGACCGGCTGGAAGAGGCCAAAACCGAGCTGCACAAGGTAACCAAGTTCGCTGAGAACCAGGGCACGCCGCTGCTGGTCATCGCCAACAAGCAGGACCTGCCCAAGTCGCTGCCGGTGGCGGAGATCGAGAAGCAGCTGGCGCTGCACGAGCTCATCCCGGCCACCACCTACCACGTCCAGCCGGCCTGCGCCATCATTGGCGAGGGCCTCACCGAGGGCATGGACAAGCTCTACGAGATGATCCTCAAACGCAGGAAGTCCCTCAAGCAGAAGAAGAAGCGGTAATGCGCCCGGCGGCGAGGGGGAGTCAGCCGGTCCCGGGAGGACCGACGGACGGACGGATGCGTGGACCAGTAGAGGATGAATGGATGGATGGATGGATGGATGAGCCGCGCCTGCGAACAAAGGCAGCGAACCAAAGCGACGCTTCGAATCTGTAAAACGCAGTCCCTGCACCCATACCTAGAACTGGTGTCTTCACCGGGTGCGGAGTCTCCCGGACCAGCCCTGTGCGCCACCTGCCCCGCCCCCTCCCCGCACCAGCTCAGGGGACCTTTTGTCTGAACGCTGGAGCTTCGGATGGGGTGGGAGACCATCGGGCAGTGGTCGTGCGGGTGCTGCCGCGCGCCCTCCGGCCCCAGGTGGAAGGCTGGCTCGGATGACACAGACAAAAGCGATTTCTTCCTACTTCGGCGAGGCCTGAAGTTCAGGCTGCCCCGCCCCCGCGGGGGGAGCTCACCTGTGAGTTACCCAAGAAATGCAGTCCCCAGAACCCTGGGGTCCCCGACTGGGAACAGGTTGGTAACTGGGAGGGCCCCTGGGGGAGGACTGCGCCTTCCGTGCAGAGGCTATGGAAGCTGAATACGTTTTATGTCACGGGGCAGGCCCCTGTTGAAATTCCATTTGTCCTGTTCTGGGCCCAAACCACCACCTCGAGGATCGCAGGGACCATGCGGCAGGGCAGCCCGGGCGGGGGCGGGGGGCCTCGGCGCTGCTCTGGTGGCTTGGGTGGGAATCACTGCGAGGACGCCCCCCTCCTGCGGCTTTGTGGTGGCTACAGAAGACTGGTGGTGAGAACTGCTTTGCAGCCTGGAAGGAGACCTCTTCCAGATGGCTTGGAGCCTGTCCATGTGTAGGTCATTATCACACAAAAAGACCAATAAAAATTAAGAGGAAAAAAAAAAAACTGTTGGAGGTGGTGGCAAACGATGCATTTACTGTCTGCAGAATAAAGGTGTTCTAAGGGCAAGACTCAGCATAAATGCTGGATGGGGTGTGTACGCGGGTATAGGGACTTCTCTGTACTGTGTAATCGGCATAAGTACCTAGATCCATATGTGTGGAATTTTAAATTCGCTTAGCCTACTGATTGGTTTGGGTGAGCACGCTAGCTGCAGATGTGTGCTGAATTGCAAGATGGTTTGTTTTTTTTTTTTTTTTTTTTTTTTTTTGGCAAGGGATGTCTCTTGTAATACTAACCACGTGGTGATGGGTTTTCAAACATGGTTTTAAAACAACTTTTACAAATGAATACTCACCTGAGGAATAATCACCTTAGGAAAACAGATTTCTTGGCTCTGCCCTTTTCTATCCCTTGACACCCCCGCAAGTGGTGACATGCTCCGATTTCTAATTTGGCTTACTGTGGCCTATATGGTTTAAGTATCTCATTCAAAATGTCTGGTTAGAGAATTCGATGTCATGCACCCCAAAAATAAATAAAACCCCACCTTGTAGCAAAAGCCGACCTCATTGCATGGATTGAGAAGCGGAGGAAAGGCACAAGAATGAAATGCTGAATTCATTCTAGTGGAAATTGGCCTCGCAGCCAGCCGGCACTTTGGACAGATGCAAAGGAGCAGTGCTTGAGATAAAAGAGCGCGTGACGTCATGGTCATGGTGCTCAGGCACTTCACAGTTTACTTGAAAGAGGCTTTGGGAAATAGATTAAAATGAGAGAAGAATAAAGACATATTTTTAATAATGTAATTTTAAAAATCCTTTATAATCAGGACTGAGTCTTGGTTTTGTGGAATCCCATCATTTACCCCTGAAACACAGTATCAAAAGGGAGACTTAACTGGCTTTGATTTTTATTTCCTCTCCGAATTCCTGTTTTCAGGTAGAATTCTGACCTCGCCCACCACCCGACGGTTACACATTTGTTTGCGAAGGAGGCCTAGAGAATCCCAACGTGGGTAGACTTGGTCAAATGGCAAGCCCATGCCTGTCACCCGTGACACTGACAGCTCAAAAACCAGAAGCAGAAATTCTGGCTTCCTGCTTGAAACCCAAATCTTTTAGATTTTTTAAAAATAATCTAGCAGCCCATCTTCCTTTCCTCTTTTGTCGGTGTATTTGGTACCCCTCCAATGCTGGTCTTTTTGTAGAAAGTAGTGAAAATAGCTAAACAGTGATTTAAAAAAAAAGCCTGCAGGATTTCAGTTTACATATCAAAGGCAACTCACTGACTTCTAAATGGGCTGGTCCCATAGTCTGAAGATTCTGTATAGAATTATTAAAAATATCCATCTTCCTTTATTTTCTTCACATGCAACCTTTTCTTAAGCACTTTGACATTTTGGTAGTTCCACACTATTGAGAGAATAATATATTTATTTTGTGACATTGCAGATGCCAAATACTGTAACCTTCTTGTGCAGACAATACCTTGGTCCCAGGTCAAGGTTCAAATCCTGTCCTGCTTCAACGATGCTGCCAGATGGTTTTGTTTCATTTGTGGTTTCATTTTGGTTTTTGCATTATCAGTTTTTAAGGGTGCAGTCAACTGTTAGTAATTGTGCAGTAAAGTCAAGAGCCCTGTGGTGTATCAACTCATGGTTAAAGAGTCTCAGTTGATTTCTGTCATGTTTGACTGAAGAAAAACCCACTTCATCTTTGACCCGAGTCACCTTGGGAGTCCCGGTTGTCAGCCGGTGACTGGCTACACCCTCTGCCCTTCTGTGATGGGATGGGTTTCCCGCGGGAAGCTGGCCTCCCCAAGTGAGTTTTAGCAGTGTTTTCTGGTAGGCCCAGGGAGGCCACCCTTGTCTCAACAATTCCCTTTGCAGTTTCCCTGTTCCGGTGTCAGGACTGTCCCCTGGTTCCAGTTTTCTGTTTTACTGCTGTAATTCTCTGTCTCTGTCTTTCTTTTGTCTCCATCCCCTTTTATAATGCATATATGATGCTGTGAACAGAAATAAATTATTTATACAATCAACAGTTGAGGACCTTTTCTGATTGCTGCCTTCGGTCTCCAGGCCCTTGCTGGGCAAGAGGGTGATGAGGATGTGCGGTGGGTTCTGTGATCTGATCTGGGGTCAGTGTCTAGGCCACCCTGAATGGTCAACATGGAAGCTCATGCAGGAGTCCGAATCCGAGCTGGTCCCCAGTGCCTGGTACCCTCCTTTGTACCCATGGGAGTGCCACACATCCTACAGAAAAATGACCTCAATAGTGGGGTTTATTAAAAAGATCTGGTCTTGTTAGCCATTTCATGAATAATGCCTGGTTATGTAAAATTCCACCCAGCACTGGCTGATTAGTGTTAGTAATTGCAGAGCTGCCTGGTGTCAGGGCTGTGTCCATCAGCAGAGCCTCTTAAGTTCTCCATGACTTGCATCCTCTTCAGCAGGATACGTAGGGGGATCATCACACTCTAGGTGCATTGGGAAATACCCACTTGGTAAAGAAAACAGTGATAGGTCAAAACAGACAGGACCTTCAGCAGGCGCAGGGGTGGCACCTGGGGCACCTGGCAATAGTTAAAAAACTCAGGGCTGGGAGTGACCCACAAGAGGGGGTGCCCTCTGAACTCAGGTGTCCCCTAAGTAGTGGTCAAGAAACTTTACGTGGTCTGGTTGTAAACTCTAAAGTAGGCATTATATAAAATAGGTGATTATTTCATTAAATGAAAAAAGATATAATAGGGTCTTCCAGGGCTCCACTGTGAGAGGAACCATTGTTCTCGCCCTGGATGCGGAAACAGACACATTGGTAAATGTGTTTGTGGGTTTAGAAGTTTTTGTTTAACAAAGAGCAAGGCTTGATTGTATCACTCACCTTGCTGCTGGAGCTGGTAGGAGCCAGGTTGCATCTGTCAAAGGGGCACAAACTATTTTAAAGCATTAAAACCCCCCAAATTCTCAAAAGACAATTTTGGGACCAGGATGACACACTGTAAAAAAAAAAAAACATTAAAAGTAAAAATAAAGATCAAAACCCTTAATTGATGTGCGACCCAAATTTAACTTTTCATTAGCAAATTTTGGGGAAGCCAGGTGGTATTCGAGATGTCATGGAGAGCTGTTTATCCTGTTTTCCGGGAAAAGGGCCACATGGCCTCATCACTTGACCTGAGCAGCCGAGGAGGCCTATTTTAGACTTGGGCAGTCACTTTATTTTCCCAAGGTTGAACTTTGCCCTCAAGGTTTTGAGTTTGCACCTGTTTGGTTTCCTCTGCTATGCCGTAAGTTCCCACCTTGCTGTTGGGTCCCGTGATGCTCACATCTCCAGAGCTTGAAAGGAACCCATTCTGGGCTTCATAGCTGGTTCTGATGTCACAATTACACAGAACAAGGGGAGACAAAATGATGGCCAATGGGCAGGAAGGAGACACAAGGTTTTAAGTGACTGACAAAAGTTAGTGAACAGATCCTTATTTTACAGCTTTCTTCCAGTCCCACCAGGTACCCTGTCCCCCTACCCAGCATCCTTCAGATCAGATGCCCACAACCTGGCCTTTGCCTGCCCAGGAGGAGCCTGCTGTGGCCGACTGCTGGAGGTGGAGGCAGGGTAAGGGCTCATTGTCCTCCTCCTCCTCTTACAGCATGGGTCGACATGTCCTTCACAGTCCCCTCCTTGCAGTGCTGCCTGGCTGGGGTGGGGTGAGGCTGCAACACCAGACACGTCGGCTGTGAGAGGAGGGTGGGGCCGCCTGTTTCCCAGAGGAACTTGCAGCTTGAGAGTTTCTGAGAAAGGGGCACATTTTCCCCCCAAGCTTAAAAGTGGGAGTACGGCTCAGCCCCACCTAAGTTTTCAGATGTGAAAGCACCATCTGGGGTGCATAGTGGTGGCCCTGACCTGCCAGTGAGTGGGACCCTAGAATGCACTCTGCCCGGAGCTGGATGTGCGGCATGAAATGACAAGGGACACAGGGGACTTTAAAGCTGTGTCTAGCCAGGGCCTGAGGCTCTGCCCCGCCCAGCCTCAGGTTGTTTTGGAGATGAAATGAGGTCATAGATGGGAAAGCACCTCGTGGCAAGGCGACCTGCGAGGCCAGGCGAGTCTAGACACAGCTCCTGCCTCCTCCCTGGCTCCTCTGTCTGCACAACCTCCTCCCAGGGCTTTTTCGCTCTTCCTTCTCGCTGATAAGCAGACTCTGGCTCACAGGCAGCCCCAGACCCAGAAAAGGATTCCTCTAGGACAATGCCTCTCTGCACAGCACTCCGGACCTGGGTATGCAGTGGCAGTGTCTGTGAAGGGACTCTTGAGGCGAATGAGCGACTTTCTACAGCTTCTGCACAACTCTCCTTCTGATGGCCCCTCCTGATTGTTTTCATTTCCTTAAACCCAAACTCCTCCTTAAGCCGTTCCTTTCACCTGCCCCATCTCCTGTAAAAGAAAACAATTTCCACGAATAATTGAAAGGTCATCGTGGTAAGGCCTAGTCGATAATGACAGTCACCATGGCTTATTTCATAAACACAGGTTTGCACCCTTTGTTACGTGAAGGAAATGTTGCTTTGCTGCGTAATTCGATGCATGCTGGGATGATGTATTCAGCACAGAAAAAGTATTGCTAAAAATAAGGCCCGGGGAAAATTGTGACGCCCATTATCTCTATCAGGGATGATCCGCTCAGCAGAGGCAGATGTCACTGCCCCCGTGCTTGTCCGCGGAGGGCTGTCATTCTAGGCAGTGCATCGGGATTAATCATCAAGTGCTGCTCTTGAGCCTCGGTTCACCAAAGATAAAGGTATTAATTCAGCCACGTGCATGGTCTCCAGTCGGGCGGGCTTTGGAGCAGAACTGGCAGGATCTGCACGTGAGGTTTAGGTTGTCAGGATGCACAGACGTCACTCAGAGCAGTGGCCATCCCAGGTCATCGCCTTTACACAATGTATTCGTTCTTCCAGTTCTAAAGGGAGAATCTTGGGCCTTCACATGGATCGACGTCCTCACTCCCCACTCAGTTTTTGAGACAGATCCTTTTGCTAAGTCACTAAATTTCCCAGAGCCTTCTAGAGTGCTGAGATTACAGGTCTCTGACCCACCACCCTGCCCAGTTTACAGCATTTAAAGGCTTTTGCCCGGCCCCTGGGCTCCTCATAGAGAGTGATAAAAAGTCCCTATGGAAGCCAGCAGCCAGGTCACCCCTGTCCTGGTCCCCTCCGTGCTCATCAGGATGGAGTCTCCCATGTCACCTGCACACTCTTCTGCTTCTCCCCTTGTCCACCCCTGCGGGCTGAGACAGGGCTCTGGCACTGATTCTCACCAATGCAGAGGGAGTAAAATCAGGTGGCTCCTGGGGAGGAAGTCGCCCTCCTCGATTCCACCACCTCCAGAGAGCTGAGAGCCTATTCCCAGGGGACAGAGATAGGAGATGGAGAAGGCCTAGGAGCCCGAGTCATCTTTTGCAAGAGGCTGAGCTGCTCATGGGTTACTCACGGGTGCTGTGTGCCAGCAGAGCCCTCCACGGCTGCACCCCTGAAACCGCAGAGTTTGCAGTCTGCAAAGCACAGTGTCTGCCCCACCCCTGACACCTGCCACCAGTGTGCAGCTGGTTACTGTGCAGCTGGTGACCCTCAGCCAGCACAGAAGAAATCACCTCTTGTTTTGGGAGTCTGCAGCTCTTCCAGGAGTCCTTTGGTACCAGGCCTGTGTCACCACAAGGTTAGCTTTGGGCAGACTCAAGTGCACATAAATCTTAACTGTCCTGGCAGGTATGTGTAAGCACCTTGACAGAAAGCGGGGATTGGATGAATCAAGGAGCACACAGTGTCCATGAGCCCAGAGCAAACTCACTCCCTGCAGCTGCTGGAACAAGTTGGTTGGGTTAAGGCAACAGAAATGTGTTCTCTCATAGCTCTGGAAGCTCACGGCTCGAATCAACCCCCAGTGTTGGTTCTTGCTGGAGGCTCCATGGAGGATCTCTTCCCTGCCTCCCTCCAGTTTCTGTTGACCTGGGGCTACCTTGGTACCCCTGAGTTTGAAGGTGCATCTGTCCATCTTTGCCCTACCTGATCTTTCTCCTCCGCATGCCTCCAGCCTTTTGCTTTTAAGACCCTTGTACCTGGTGTGGTGGTACCTGACTCTAAACCTAACACTCTGGGAGACTGAGGTAGGAGGACTGCAAGTTGGAGCCTGGTCTGGGAAGCTTAGAGACTTAGGAAGACATCTCAAAATAAAAATAGAATAAGTAAATAAAAATGGATGGGGGTATAGATCAGTACTGACATCCTAGAAAAACAAAACAAACACAAGACCTTTTGAGTCATTTTGAATCTATGCTAAATCCAGGATGACCTCACCTCAAGAAACTTTAATGATCTTTTCCAACTTAATTCACATCCCGCCCCAGGCGTGGTCAGCCGGAGGACCTGTGCTGTGATGTCAGGCTTTGGTGAGTCTGTGCATTTGTGTGTGTGCAGGCAGCAACCAAAGTTTGAGACAGAGGCGGCAGGGGTGTGGGGAGGGGAGGGGGGCCCTCATATCCCCAGGCACACGGCCCCGCCCTCAGACCCCCGAGATATGGGTGGGATGCTGTCCCAGAAGCTACAGCTCCTGGAGGAGAAGGCAAGTGGAGTCCACATGGAAACATCGGGGAGTGGGCTGCAGCCAGGGCTCAGGCTCTAAAACCACAGCAGAGCGCATGTGACGGTCTCATCACGAGTTTTTAGTATGAATTCTGCTTACTCTGCTTTATTCCCCAGGCTGTAGGGAGAATTTCAGACCGAAGGGAAAGCAAGGTGGAAAATCAGCTCACGTGCTCCCTACTGACTGATTCTCTCCCTATACTTGAGTGCTGAGCCTGGGCTCCCCCACTTCACCTCTCTCATCGAATGTGGCTGTGAATTCACCACTAAATGAGCTTCCACAGAGGGACCTTGGATGTCCCTGTCCTCGCAGGATTCTAGCAGTGCTCTCTCTATGGTCTCAGCTGTTCCAGGAGAGCAGCCAGAAGTTCCGTCAGGGCCCCTAAATTGTCAAGGAAGCATCTGTGGCTGCCTGGTGTCCAGGCCGAGGCCATGCTGGGGACCAATGTGTGGGCACAGAGGGCAGAGTGGCTATCAGAGAAAAAGAACAGTGATACAGCAGGAAGGTTTTAGAATGGCTCGGTGTTGGCAGCTGGGCCGGGTCACAGAAGCAGCAAGTTCGACGGGTAGCTTTTAGGAGGGCATCAGAAGAGGAACAGACGCTACGGGACTTTTGAAATCTGCTGAAGTCAGAACCCCCTTGAGCAGGAGGGTGCCCAGGAATCTCCAGGAAGTCTAGCCTGGAATCACATCAGCTACTGTTTATTGATGTCACGGTCTATTCAGGTTTGTGCTGTTTACAGGGATCCATCTTCACGGCAGGCACCCTGGGAGATGGTGAGGAAGTCAGAGCTCGTTCGGTCATGAGAAACAGACTCGGGCAAACCCAGAATGGGGAACCAGAAGTATGTTGAGGCTGCTTAGAGGACTAGGGGGAGAACACAGGACTCAGAAACAGCAGCGGTCCTTCGTTGGCATCGCCCGCCTCTGTTTCCCTCTAGGTGTAAGCTGCTCTTCCCTCTGTCACGGAAAGGTCTTTATGCCACAGAAAAGTGAGTGACACCTCACCTCCCATGGTGAGGTTGCTCTGCTGTGGTTGATGTGAACCCTGGAGAAAGTCTCTGCTCACCCAGTTTACATGCAGGACGGAAGCCTCAGCAGGCCCTGGCTGGAGGGGAGCCATCCTCAAGGCCAGATGGAAATATACTCTGGGTGTTTAAAGGGTGGCCCGGAGTCACCTGTAGGCATATGTACACAGCTTGAGATCACAGTGTTAGGGGAATCAGACACTCACGCTTAACCATCTCACTGTTTCTCTTACGTGAGAAACCCAAAGTATAAATAAAGAGCAAAATAAAAGATAGGTAAAAGGGGGAGATAGCTCTTCCTCAGAGGGGAAGGTGGCCAAGCGATGAAGGTGGGGGACAGAGGGTAGGGGGCGAGGACGGAACAGAGCTGTGTGTTATCTCTGCATCAACCCCACACGAGGAAGATAACCATTATGCACAGCAACCGGGCTGACACACATAAAAACCAAAACAAAGGAGACACCTCGCCTTGGACTTCCCTCCAGATCCTCACCCTGGCTTCAAACACATCACATCATTCTTGCCACTTTCCGGGGCAGTTCTGGAAGACTTCTTTCATGAGGGTCTTTAGTTGTGCTGTCCTGGTTGCCTTAGTGTCCTGAGTCATTCAAAATGTTTATCTTTCATGCCATTTTGTCTTGGCAGAAGAGCCAGGAGTAATACGGTGCCGGATCCCCGGGTAAGGTGGGTGAGGACAGGGTAATGTTTTTACGAGCTGTCATTCTGTGGGCTGGCACACAGCAGTAGTGTTGTCAGTGTTTTTGCTCACACCTGATGAGGGTACTCATGAAAGAACACTTCCAGAGCTGCTTCAGAAAGCAGTGAGAATGATGGGATTGGGGTCTCCACACCGAGGGCACAGGGTATTTTTTGAAGAACATTAATGGCAATTTATCTTAACAGTCACCCTGGCCATGTGCACTGAACATGCCTGTAGGCTGAGTGCCAGCCCTGGGAGAGGTTGGTCAATCACAAAAGAGGGTGGATGCGATGAAATACAAGGCCCAGGTGCTGAGGCTGGCCCAGGTCTCATGGTTCCCCTGCAACTGGGTCAGGTGGACTCCACCGCTGCCCCCCAGCTCTGACCCAGCCATGGTGCAGGCTCAGTGTGCCCACCCTGACCTGCAGGAGGGGTGAGTGGGTAAGGACAGCAGTGAGGCTCTCAGCTGTCACCACTCCATGACACGGGCAGGTATCAGCTTCCTGTTGCTGCTGTGACAAATCCCCAGGGACATCTTGGCTAGAAATAGCAACCTTATTATCTAGTGGTTCTGCAGGTCCAAAGTCCCCAAGCCATGGGAATACAGTCAAAGTCTCCCCAGGGATGCATGCTCCAGAGAATCCCTGAGAGAATCTGGTCCATGCCCTTTTCTGGTTCTAGGGGTCCCTTGTGTCCTGGGCTTTGGAAGTGGGTGGGATTCAGAAGCAAGAAACTGGATGCCAGGGCTTGCTTTAGTCTACAGCCAAGGGCTGTTCGGGTCACCAAGCCAGCTGGACACCCAGCCCAGTCCCTGGAGAAAGCCAATGTCCCTTAGTGAGGATGGAGTGTCGGTGACCTAAATGTCCCTGGAGGGTCCCACCACCTCTCCGACATGGCAACCCCAGAGATCAAAGTGTGCCTACAGTAAGTGCCCCTTCAGTCACTGTACAATGAGGAGGACTCATGGGGGCAGAGGACAGCAGGAGCTGGGCATCTGTGTTGGCTGTACGCACTGCAGAGGTGCAGCAGCCATGGGTCATGGGGTGCATTGGTCCCCCTGAGGGGGCAGCAGATAGGGCTGAGGACACAGACATCTGCAGAAGGAGGACAACACTGAACCCAGTGTGGAGCAGGCTCTCTGCCGGTGCCTCTGTAGCAGATGGAGCAGCAGCCATGCCCCAGAGCTCAGGGTCATGTGTGGACTCGGGGCATGCAACCCTGAGAGGCCTGTGTGGATGGAACACGGCTACCCCCCACAAGATATGCCCTGTCCAGGGGCTGGGGATTTAGCTCAGCGGCATCAGCACCTGCCTTGCAAGCAGACAGTCATGAGTTCGATCCCCGGTACTGATAAAAAGAAAAAAAAAAGTGTAAAAAAAAAAGATATGCCCTGTCCCATACCTGTGCCTGTGACGTCATTTGGAAATAGTGTCTCAAGGAATAATAAAATTAAATATCTTGTGATAATCATAGATTTAGTGTGGATTCTCAACCCAGTGACTTGTATCTTAGGAGACTCAGGAGAGGGAGATTTGAGATTCCAAGGCACAGAAAATGGCCAGGTGGAGATGGAGTAGAAATCAGGGGAGTAGATGATCTGTGTTTATACAATGGAGTACTACTCAGCCATAAAGAAGGATGTGAGACTTATAGGTAAATGGATGCAAATTGAGACCATACTCATAACTGAAATAAATCTGACACACGTGCAAATATTTGTGGTCTCATTAGTGTGACAAGCTGAAAGAAACAACATGTATGTGTGTAATTACATGTATATAAGAAATAGTTAAGATAGTGATACCACTGATTTCTCTGAGTTCACTGAAGAGAAAGATTTGCGCTGATATTGTTTGTACAATTGAATGCAGATGTCCTGTGCTCTGGGTGAGTGATTTGGGATGACAATGCACAATGTATGTACCATTGTTTTCCCTAAATGATGTTTTGAAATGTTATTTTATTTATTTTTTCTTTTCTTTTCCTCTTTGAAATAAAATGGACCTAAGGGCTGGGGACATAGCTCAGCGGCACAAGTGCCTGACTGGCAAATTGCAAGGTTGTGAGTTCAATTCCTGGTCCCAAAATAAATAACTAATTAATTAATTAAAAATGTATTTGTAGAAAATACTAAGAAATCGGAGGGATACAACTCCTAGCCAAGGATCGAGGGAGCCACCAACTGCTCAGAGACAGCTGGGCATGGATTCCTCCTCAGAGCCAGCACTGCTAACCCTTTGATTTGGGCTCCTGGACTCAGAACCTCAAGACCACGCAGTGCAGGTGCTTCAAGCCAGCAGGACGCGTCGATCTCCTGCAGCACCTGCCTTAGGAAACCCACTCCCACCCTGCCCTGGGGCTCACGCTCCGCAGCTGTCTTGAGGTTCTGAGCTTGACTTTTCACTTTTCCCGGCAATGCTGTAGTCTCTGGCAAACCCAGAGACTTTCATGCCAGGTGAGTGTTCTACCACTGAGCCTTTTTACAGTTTAATGCCAGGCAAGGAAGGTTTCTCTAGATTGCCCAGGCTGGGCTCTAACTGATTGACCACCCTACAGCCTCAGCCTCCTGAGGAGCTGGGATCACACACATGCCTTGTTGTGCCTGACCACTTAGGGACTTTTGAACAAGAGACTCACAGTTCTGGTTTGCTCTGGTTCCACAAATGACATAGCTGGTCCTGGGCTTGGGTATTATAGGAAGTAATGACTCCCGTCTCCCCTAAAACCTGCCTGTCTGTATCTCTTAAGAACAGCAAAATGGTTCTGTGACCATCGTATTAGGGCCCTGTAATATTACACCCCCTTCCCATCCTCCTGAGTCTGATTTGGGCCTTCTTGGGGATTTGCTTCCTAATTCTCCCAAGCAGCCCAGGTGTCTGCCAGTGTTCCTCTGGAGGTGGCCGAGGTCATCACTGAATAGGACGATTTCAGATGCACACTGGAAACTCTGGCTTCTCATTTCTGCCCTCAAGACCCAGGGCCCAGGCTGAGTGGGAGGCGAAGTCTCCCTGCCCATGCCTGTGTGCTGAGTGACATAGGCCTCAGGGGCACATGGTCTCCCCACTAGGAAGCCCAGACAGTGCTTTCTGCTAGTGTTTGTGCTGGTGGTGGTGGCTGTTTGTTGCATAAAGGCTCTCAATCCTCCCTTTCTGTTCTGAGTCACCAGGGAGACTTTAGTAAGAATCAGTTTTCAGAATGACCACACCACTCCCTTGAGCTTGGCTCCCCAGTGGAGTGGCTTTTCCTGAGTTCCGCCCAGGAATTCACCATGATCAGTGACCTTGATTACTACAAAATCAGTATCTCTTTGCCTGACTTGGTGACATGTAACACAAGTCCTGCCCTCCAGAGTCTAAAGTACCCTAAGAGAAGGACACATCAATGCTCTGGATGCAAAGAGAAGTAAAATATGTTAAAGCATGTGGCTGAGGTATAGGCCCCAGGTCACCCAGGAGGGCACAGTAGGTGTCACCCTGCCAAACTCAGGGAAACCTTGTTTGGGCCGCTCTTCTGCCCAGCGACATCAGTGTGCCTGGAATGCGTCCTGGTAGAGTTCATTCCGTCACAGTGTGTCATCAGCAGCTCCAAAAGAGACAAAGACAAAAGATTTTTCTCTAGGTCCTTGGCATAATCAGTTGCGAAGAACCCTCAATCTATATTCCACGGGGCGGCAATGGACTGATTCTCAAAGGCCAGGTGGCTCTGGTGTGCTGATGACCGACTTTTTGTGAGCTGGGCCTGTCCTAGCTGGAGCTGTGTGAAGGCCCTACACAGAAAGCCTAATGGTGACATGTGTTTTCTTGGAGCTCACCCACACAGAGATGGAAATCTGAAGAGCAGACATGCGTGCCACCATGAACTGGGTGTCAGGGATCAACCGGTGTGTCAGGAGGAGTGAGCTGGGATGAGTGCAGTAAACACCCAGCTCTGAAATCTCTGCTTCTGCACCACTGTCATGAGACCCACTTGACCTAATTCTCCAACACGACCTTCAACCTTTGAACTTCGACCTTTGAAGCTGGCTCCCAGGACAGCCCAACCTACCCTCCCAGGACAGCCTTACATCATTTGTCTTGATGCTAAATGAGAATCTCACGCAGTGTTATTGGGGCCATTTGCCTTCATTTGCTGAACATGATTCCTTAAATCTCCCAATCAATTATGGGTCCTGATTCCAGGCTACATTTAATCATTTTTTTTTTATTAGGACAAGTGCCTACCTGTGGCTGGCTGAGCCTAGAGAGTGAAATATTCAGGACCAAACCTGCTTTTTCTCTTTTGTCACTGCTCGGTTACAGCCCCCACTCTGTAGCTCAGATCTCAGATTAATGCACAAGGCATGCAACGTACAAAATCCATGTGCTTAGGAGCCTGAGGATGTTTAGGATCTAGGAGTCAAAAATTCACGTCCATGGTACGCATTCTTTCCTACCTGTGCCTTCTTTGCTCTTCAGAAGATAATAATAATAGAAATTTCTTGAACATCTCCTTGGGGCACACAATAGGCTCAGGTATTCAGGGGGACAGGACAGTTAGTAGTCACAAAAATGCTCTCCCTGGGAAAAGCTGGCACAGACCTGCCGTGAAGCCCCCACTGGATCCCTGACCACATCCCACAGAGATCTCTCTGTCTGTGTCTCCCTCTGTCTCCCTCTCTAGGCTGGAAGTGCTTTGGAGGCAGCGTCTCTTTGTTATTGTATCTTTGTCATTTGCCTGGGCGAAGAGTTGGTGCCCACTGCATTTGGTGGCACGCACTCAAAGTTCACAGTCTCTGGGCAGCAACAGTGACAACCAGTGTCTGCCCCTCCAGACCTTCTCGGCCCCTTCCTTCCTGAGCAGGATCCAGATCCCTACATGCCCGGGGACCTGCCTCAGCCTGCCTCCCGAGGGCCATTGCCTGCGGGCCTAGTTCTTTGCCCTGTGCCCATGGTGCCTGGAACTGAATCATTCTCCGCCGCTGATACCTGGCACCCAGAGCGCTCATTATGTCACTGTTGGCTGCCACACGGCTATGACCATGGTGTGAAAGCTACAGGTGGCAGCATGGGACACAGAGGGCTGAGCGGAAGTGAAACTTCCCAGCCAGAGGCAGCAGGGGGACTCCAGGGCTGCCGGCAGGGTGGGCTTCCATAAGCTCACTCATCAGTGAGTGACTTCCTGTGTGAGGCTGGAGAGAGGCTCCTGGAGGCCTCTGGCTGACTTCCGGCCTGGGAGCCCTGACTACTTTGGATGAAAGCAGGAGCATTTTATCCGAGACACACAGCTGCAAATGCAGTGGTGGAGTACAGGTATCTGAGGTGCCCCAGGCCTGCATTCCTCACTTACAGCTTCTCCCCGAGGATTGCTACTCAGGATGTGGATTGACAGGCCTGGCTGTCCATCTGGTTAGCTCTGCCACTGCCCGAAGCGCTCTCCTCCTTTGGTCCTCAGACCTCCTTTGGTCTGGGTCTGTTTCCAGCTCTCCTGTGGCCTGAACTCAGTGGCAGAAGCCTCTGACTGCCCTGGAGGTCCCACCCTGACCTGCCCTCCTGAAGTCACACGCTTCTGACCCTTGGCACCATCTCAGCTGGCAGGACTCGGGCTGCCTTCTCCCTCTCATCTATGTGGAGTCAGCTCATCAGCACTGTGACTTAACTTGATAGCCTCGCCTGGCTCTCACTCGACGAGGATGCATGAGCTCCCCAACTCCCCGGGCCCAGGGAGGGCACCAAGGTTAAAGGTGAAGAGGACTTCTTGGTCACCACAGCCTGGAGTCAGGGGAGTCAGCCACACCTCATGACCTTGGGTGCTGAGTCTACGCCAACAGCAAAGCCAGCTAGTTCACTCCCATTGCTACAACCCCGGATGTGGGTGTGTGCAGTTCAGTACCCCTTACCCCGATGCTTGGACCAGAAGGAAGCTTACATTTTTGCCTTGAGAATTCCAGAATTCTGACACAAACATAAGGTAACATCTCAGGGAAGGGACCTAAGTCTAAACTTGAAACCATTTACATTCCACAAACAGAGGAAACACACGAGAACATTTGATGTACACATTACTGGACTCTGACTAGGTCTTCTGAGTGCAGGTGCAGAATTTTCCCCTAGAGGCATCATTTGGGCTGCCCAAAAGCTTCTGGGCTTGGAATCCATTGGATTTGGAGTGTTTTGATTAGTAATTCTCCTTGTCAGTGCAAAAAAGGTGGCAGCGGCTGACAGGACCCTGCAGGTTGGCTCATTCTGTCTAGAGCTCCCCGCTGGCTGGGCACCTGCTCGGGTTTGTGTCCCAGGATGCTTCCGGCCGTAAGAGCAGGACTAGGGGGTGGAGAAGAACCCTACCATGGCAGGGTGGCAGTGGGGGCTGAGGGGCCCTCCTCCTGCTTCATGGGACATTTCTAAGGTGTGTTTTCTACCCCGCCTCACTAGGGGTACCAGCAAGACTGAGGGCCACCATGCACAGCGAGACCTGCTCGCTCCTTTCCAGCTTCCTGCCATCACTAATGTCCCTAGTCCTGCAAAGCATTTCCTAGAGTCACCTTCAAAATAACCGACTGGCACCCAGAGCCCGGGTTGAGGTGGGGCTGGGGATCCAGACCAACACCCAGAGAGGAGACAGTGTTGGGCCTAGGAAGTGTGATAAAGCCAGGATTGGAGTCCAAGCGTCCTCTTCACCATGGGACCACACTGGCATGTGCTCCCTACCCTGGGCAGGGATGGAGAAAAGCAAGCCACTGCTGACGAGCAAAATGATAGTTCCCCCAGAATATCTCCATCAGAAGCCCCCAAACCTGTGAACACGTGTGTTACCTGAACAAAGGGAATTAAGATTGGGGGTAAAGTTCTGGGCCAGTGACTTTAAGATGAAGAGATGACCTTTTGATGGCTTTGAAGGCAGAGGAATTCACAGAATCTGAATAGTTGGAAATGCTAGAAGACAGGCCCTAAAGGAACCCAGAGGGCCAGGGCCAAGCTGAAGTTTCACTCATGAATGTTTCTCTCCACTGGGCCTCAGAAAATCTCGGAGTGTGGAGGCAGAGGGGTGGAAATTTGTTCTGAAGGGGCTGGGGATTTAGCTCAGCGGCATAAGCGCCTGCCTTGCAAGCAGGCAGTCATGAGTTCAATCCCTGGTATCGATAAAAAGGAAAAAGACAAAAAAAAATTTAAAAAAAAAAAAAGAAATTTGTTCTGAAAATGAAAACGATGCTTGTGTTCCTTTCCAAGGTGGCTCCCAGGGGCTTTGCAGACACCTTCGTGGAGACCTGCACTTGCACGTGGTCACCCGAGGGATGTGAGTCCTCCGATGTCAGCAAACCCCTTCTGCCCGCCCTTGGCCTCCTCCTGGGGACCTCAGCAATGCTCCTATGAGCCCTGGTTCTCACCTGCCCGTGAGCAGACCCACAAGCAAATAAACCTTCTGCAGGAGGAACGGCTCCCACCTGTGCCTTTGGCAAGCCCTGGAGGCATAGTAAACAATTGTGAGCAGGGGAGAGGAAAGAGGGAGTGATTATTCATCAAGGAGCAGAATTTTAATAACACTTGAGAAGAATTTTTCCATGAAGACTGGAGGTAATGGGAACATGTGGTTAATTGTTTGGGGATCTGAAAAGTGCACAGTAAAGTTTAGCAATTCAATCCAAATGGAGATTGCCTTACAGGGACCCAAAACTCAGGGTGAGACCAAAGGGTTTAGGGAGGAGAGCAAAGAGGCTGAGCCCGAGGGTGCTGCTCCAGGGAACCGCCTGGCTGGCTTCTATGGGCCCTTGCTTTGAGATGCTGGGAAATATCAAGGTCCTCAGAATGCTGCACCCCAACCCCCCGCAAAGGAAAGCCAGAGATGCTAGGGGTCCTGTGGGGATGGAGGGGGGGCAGAGTCTGAAGGAAGCGATGGTCGAATCCTGTGCATCTGTGCAACGCCCTTCTAATGGGAGCCTGCCGGGCACCCAGCATTACATTTGGTGTTTGCATTGGAAGATGAACCAGGCCTGGAACCTGGAGGAGGAGGCTGCAGAACCACATATCAGTGTGGTGCAGGCAGCCCCAGGAAATGGCCAGCTGTGAGGAACCACCCAGAGGACTCTTCTGGAAGAGCATCTCTCCCCACTGTGGATAAACCTGGCCCTGTCTCCATGTACTGATATGTACAGAGTTGGCCAGGCCATTTCTTTGTCCCTTCAGTTGGTTTTAAGCAATGTAAATGGGGCTGACTGAGGAGCTGATGTGTCATCTCTGAAGCAAGGTGACAAGGTCAGTGTTACCCTGCCCACTGACTCCCCAAACACATGGCTGAGCTAGGCAGGATGGAGAGCCATGCTCCACACTGTTGGCTGAGACCAAGCCTTGAGAAAGAGGCTGTGAATTCCCGGGGAAAACAGGATTGAGCATCAGAACTGAAGCACCCAACCGCAGATTACTAGACACCACCTTGGCTGTGTTATGCAAATCACTTTCTCTGCATTTCTTGTCCTCTGCATATGGCCAAGGTAACCTCAGACCTCCAACCTAGCTCGGTTCAGGGTAGTCACATATTTCCCACCACTCTCACTGTCACTCATCCTGGAGCCACTGCCCTTGTGGAGAATTAATAAAACCTGGGTTAGGCCCTGAGTTGTGGCCTTTGTTCTGGTGAGACGCCATCTTGGCTGGATATGGGACCTCTTGACTCCCCATAACGCGTATATGTCTTAGTGTCTTTCTTCTCACCTTGGGTTGCATTGGAAGTGAGAGATTGGAATAAACTCACTAGAATTCCAACAACTTCTCCATGGGATTATAAATATAAACCTTCCTGGACCACGACGAGGATGAGAAAGGGTTCTCTACAGCCAGAGATTCGAAAGGTGCTCAGAGTCCAGTACCCAGAAAGCCCCCTGAAGAGGCAGTAACACAGAAAGTACAATGGGGCTAAGGGCAAACTCCCCTCCACTCTCCTGAGCCTGGGAAACGCCCCAGGACCAACCCTTGACCTTTGTCCTAAAGCCACAAAGACCGCCCAGGCCCACGGGGAAGATTCTGAAGTCCTAAGCCAAGAGACTCAGGTGTGCCAGGCCCTAAGGCATGACCTACAGTAACCTCACTGCTCTGAGCTCAGTAAAGGCTCCGGCCTCAGCACCCTGTCTGTCACACTGCCAGTCATGCTCTGAAAGATCCAGTGCAGGACACCTAGTCCTGGGACAGGATTTGACATTCTTGTAAGAAGCTGGTGATCCTGCCACCGTTGATGTGGCTCCAGGCAAGGGCATACGTGTGGAGTGCTTCTTTGACTGCCCACCTGTGGGTCATTTCGCTGTTGGTGACACAAGACAGACACTTGCTGTGAGCGTCATCAAAGCAGGGGACAAGAAGCCTGCTGGAACTGGTGAGGTTACCAAATCTGCCCGGGGAGCTCAGAAGGCCAAACCAAGATTACCCTTAACATCTGCCATCTCAATCTTGACCCATGGCAAAAATCACTCTCAGACTGCTTCTCCCAGTTGGCCATTTAAGTTTCATAGTGAGACAGGTTAGTGATAAGAATGCATTGTAAAATCTTCAGAAGGAAAGGAGACTGTTTTGTGGACCTTTGCGGGGGGCAGTTTTAAGTTACTAGTTTTTAAAATCAACACTTTTTAATGGAAACAACTTCACCAAATATCACAGAATTTTGAGACCCATTAAAGATTTTAAACCCAATGGATTCAGCATTCCCGCCGTTCTCCTTTCGGCTGGCCGACTCACTGGGCATGCACCCTTGCTCATTAAACTTTGCTGCTTTTCCCTCACTGTCATGTGCCACATCAATTCTTTGTTCATGGTGCACAAGAAGCTGGAAACCCGCCCAGGACCCCGCCATCCATGGCAGCAGTGACATCGGTATCGCTGTCCAGAGGAATCGGCATCTCCGGCCACGTCTGGACAGCATCTCTGTCTTTCTCTTTCCATGCTTCCACCTCCCGATGATGTTGTCTTCCATGTCCCCTTCTAAAAGTTGATGACTCCTTTTTGCTGTGGCCAGGTGCCTGCCTTATTTCTTCTCTAAGTCAACAAGGTAGAGGTTAGGATACTGGGTAGCAGCTTGGCTTTAGTGCCCCAGTGCAACACCCGCACAGAGTTCCCAAGCTGTAAGATGGGGCGCACACACAGGGTGGCCTACAGGGTAGCAGGGAAGGGGCGGCTGGAAAGGACAGCCATGGAGGCAGGGTAGACCTAGTGTGGGTAGGAAGGTGCGGTGGTGCCAGGCACAGGCTGTGGAGGAGGAGGTGGAGAAGCAAGCTCTTGGGACCCATCAGAAAGAAGAAAGCAGGCCAAGGGGCTGGGGGCCACATCCAGCTAGCTCAGGGTTGTCCCTGCTGTGACCCCCAGGTCATCTCAGTGCATAGTGGCAGAGGGACAATTCAGTGCTGATGCAGGCAGAGCTGTGGAGATGGGTTAGGAGCACAGACTGGAGGCCAATGTCACCCTTGTTAAGGGCATGGGTAGCAGTTTGGGCATGGCCAGCAGGATGTCATCCAGGGTCCAGGATGCACAGGTGTCACCTGGAGGAGGAGTTGTTGGCTAAGGCCGGGTCCTTCATGATGAGTGAAGTAACTGGCACCCAGATTTGTCCCTCAAGCTGCAGGCTCAGGAACTCTGCCTCCTCAGGACCTGGAAGGGATCCTTACTGTACCCGCAGCAGGCTGGTTTGCAGGAAGCCGGCTGGTAAGTGGACTGAGAGGGAAGGATTGGCTCCTGGCTGTGTGGCGGGGAGCAATTCAAGCCCAGTGTCAGCTCGAAGCCCTCCTCAGCCCTGTTAACCCCTTTTTGAAGTCACAGTGGCTTCTTGGTTTGTCGCTCAAGGTGGTTTGCTGAGTCTCTGCTCTGATCCATTAGATTTAATTTTTTATTGTACAACTGGAAAACTACATTTCTAAGTTCCGAGGGAGTCCCGTAAGGGAATCAACCCCTGACTATTAATTTCAGCATATGTATTTACATATGCATTAGGGAGTGCTTCTCTTCTACTCTTTTTGCTATTACACATTTAAAAAAAAATCCTATTTAAAAAATCCTATTAAAGATTGTGCCTCATTACTATGTATTTTAAAGAAATAGAAAGACCCCAGTTCTCTAAAAGGTAGGATGTTCTTTAAAAATCTATAGGAATTTTGGGATTCATAAACTAGTCAAAGTTTGATTAAAAATAAAGGCAAAACCCCTCAAATATGCATATGCGTGTGTGCCACTCATGAAGTTTTCTTCACACACGCAGGCTGCCTGGAGAATGCTGTGAGTACACGCTGAAAACATCCCCAGCTGGTTCTCGTGTGCCTGCTGGAACCCGGCTCTGTTGGTGGCTGCTTCACAGCTAGGGACTTGTGTCTATTATGCGGGATCCCAACCCTACATGACAAGAGTGAACTTGGTAAAATATTTTCCTGTCATATCTACAACTGGAAGTGTCCCGGACCCTTAGATGCTCATCAAAGGATTTTGGTGGCAGTTCTAGCCAATTTGCTCACTACCAGGAAAAAGAAATTGGAATAAGGGTGAGGTGGAATCTGGATTGCAGGGACCCCTCGCCTGCCTGGTTATCTGAACCCGAGACTTCAGGTCCTTGTGGAGGTCAGATGATCGGTGACCCGAAGCTTTTCCCTCTTGCACTGGCGGACCAGCCCCTCTCTCCTGCTTGGATTTCTCTGTAGCAAGTCTGGAGCTCCTGTGGAGGTGTGGGCCCCTTTGGTCTGTGTGGAAAAGGAAGCTGCTAAACAAGTTTGTCTTGGTGGATTCTCAGGGGAACTGAGCCAGCAAAAGGAAAGCAGGAAGTCTGCACGAATTTAGGGTACACTGGGGCTCTCGCTGTGGATAAACAAGCCTATCAAGTTTTTAGTGTCTCTTATGATTTTTGCACAATCTGGAACGTTTGAGTTTGGCAGGGGAGGAGCACAAGGGCTTCCCCCTCTCCCCAGTGTTGGCACGGGCCTGGGGCAGAAGTTCATGTGTGCAGAGATCTCGGTCTCGCTGCTTTGTGAGACGGATTAATAAATAAAGAATGAAACTGAACCGCCAAGAACCAGCAAATCGGAGTCTTAGACTGCAAATTCCCGCAGCTGATTGATACAAAGAGGTGGACATAGCATGGAATTAAAAGTGGTGTAAGATACCACAGGGTGGTATTTAACAGCAAACAAAATGGAGACTGAAAAGCATCACAAGTTAATTTTTAGCACTCAGCAGTTGCACTGCGGTTTGTGCGGCTTAGATTTTTCTGGGGAGCTTTGTGGTGTGTTTCTCCCTTTGAAAGTGTCACAAATACAAGTTATGAAGAGGTTATGCCTGGGAAACTAAGACGCGAGGCCACGAGTAGGAGAATGCTGTGTCCAGCTCTGGACCTCGAACACAGTTCACACCCCACGAGCTCAAGCTTCAAACTGGCCGCCGTGAATTTAATTATGTCACTAATTTTGACTCACGCCTGCAAGCTGCCTCCTCAAAAACGATGCATGTCACAAGCCACTGGCAGTTCTGAGTTCCTTTGAGTGTAGAAAGGAAGGAAATGACAAGCTCTAGAGTTTATGCGATATGAGATAACGTGCACTCAGCCGTTCAGATATCTTTGTTCATATCTGCTGCAATAACTCTTATTTGTATTACTTTCTAACAGCTTACTTACCCCACCCCTACTAGGTTTTTTCTTGCTTTTTGCAGTGCTGGGAATTTGCACTGTACTGTATCCTCAGCCTTTTTAACTTTATTGGTTTACTTTTTTGTTTACTTACAGTATTTTTTGTTTTGCCGCATGGTCCTACAAAATCACTAAATGGTCCAAGCTGGGCTAGAGCTTGTGATCCTCCTGCTTCAGCCTTCCTGAGCACTGGGTTTTTAGGCACGCTCCACCCTGTAGCTTTTATCACTCTGTGCTTTTTTTTCTTGCTTCTGTTTTTGTTCTTTTCTTTTCCTTAGTAGTTTCCTTCATTCATTTTTCCTTCTTCAGTGGTTTGGAAATTGTGTTTTTATTCCTTTACTAATTGCTTTTTGAAGTTTAAACATAAATTTTTATTTAACACATTTTACAATAGATCGGTCTCTCTGCCCTCATCTGTGGCACAGGAACCCAGAACACACGAACCCTAGCCCCTCACAGGCATTTCCCACTTTGTTATTTACCGCTCGTTGCATCTTGTTTTGGCTGACCTATAGGTCCTCATTCCCGTTGTTACCTGCAGCTGGCACTGGCCTTGGTTTCTCATTGCAAGACAATAAATTACTCCAAACTTTGGCGGCTGACTGCAGCTCAGTGGCTGGTCCTGGCTCAGGGTCTCTCTGCCACCAGGCAAGCTCCACCTCGGTTTCCAGCAGGGGACGGAGCACCTAACTCCACACTCACTCCTGAGGTCCATTTGACACACTGGCAAGCTGTTGGGCTGAGGCCTCTGTTCCTTCTCATGCCACGCACCTCTCTGTGGGACTAAACACAGCACACGTGGTGAGGAGAGAACCCGGCTGGGAGCCAGCACTTTTTTAGGTCCTAACCTTAGAAACAACAGCCCATTACTTTGCTGCACCATGCTTGTTAGAAGCAGGTCACCTGGTCCTGATGCGCAGAGGGTTGTGCTTGGGCCGAATATGCAGATGTAACTGCTTGCTCATCCGTTTCTCTCCTCCCATGACTTCCTAGTGCGTCCCTTAATAATCCCCCAATCAAGATCTGGGCATGGAGATTCTCTGCCTTGGTGATAAAATATATTATTTTGCCCTAATCCTTGATGATGATTTATCTAAATGCATTTACGCTGACAGCTCTTCTGTGGCCATTTTAATCTGTAATTCCATTATTCCTTGGCTTCCGTTGTCTGTAAAGAAAAATCAGCTGTCAGCCACTGTTTTGGCCACAGAGTTGCTTTTCAGCGCTTTCTCTTCATTATTGCATGGAGGTTTCATAGTGATTTATTTAAGCATACATTTACTTTAATTTATGCTTATCAGGACTCTCTGCGAATGTCTAATTTGAGTAGAGTTGCCAGATAAATTATGTGAACCTCAGTAACATTTGCATTTCAGATAAGTACAGACATTCCTCATTTAATGACCTACCCAGTTAGTGACCGTTCAGGCTTATGTGTGCCCCTTGGACTTATGACCCATCTTTCTTGTTTGTTTGTTTTGAACAGTTCTCTACATCCTGTTTATAGAGCCTCAGTGTCTTTCTTTGTGCAGTATACCTTGTTCGTACAACACTATACTTTTTGCTGATTGAATTGTATAATGTGATACTATAGTTTTGTGTTCTGTTATATATTATAGGATTGCCTTATGAGTTAGATAAATAAAAGCAAAGCCATCAAATTGGAGTCTCCTTTGACCATTTCTTTGTTCTAAATATTGTAATATGCGTACAGCATACAATTCCTCATTTAGGGATATCCCATTTAATGACTTAGTCACGGGATGTTACACAAGGATAGTCTGCGTGATTGAAATGTTATATAGAACCTATTTTTATCCCCCCAAAATTGTGTTTATCTAAAATTCAAACTTAACTAGGAATCTCCCATTTTTATTATTTTGTAAGTTTGAGGATTCTCATCTTTCTTCCGATCCAGCTTCAGATACTGCATTCTTCACCTCTCTCTGTTTCTTTCTTTGGACCTTTTGTGTCCCCCCCCCCACCTTTGTTTTTCTTTTGAGATAATAAAGTACCCCAAACTGGGTACCTGAACTATAGAACCTGAGTTTTATTTCCTCATAGTTTTGAAGGTTATAATTCTAGAATCAGGTGCCCTAGACAGGACCGCGCTCCCTCTGCAGGGTCTAAGGCTCTCGGCTCACACTGGCCTCTGCATTCCTGACCCTCCTTTTCTGGCTCCAGTCTGCTCTGTCACCACACGATTCCTCCAGCTTTCTCATCTGGGTGCCAGGGCCAGCCCCGTGCCTGCCTGTCATCAGCTCAAGGTCTCTGGAATTCAGTCTGATCTTGTCTGGCTTGATTACATCCACAAGAAGCCTCTGTGCAGGGCTCACATGCTGAAGACCAGATAGGTGTGAGTTTGGAGAGAACATCACTCAACTCAGTACCGTGTCTAGCATTTTTTAAAAAATCAGATGTCTTATGAAACCAAAAATAAATAAATAAAGGTTTTACTCATAAATTAAAAAAGCGAGTCTGTCTGAACCTATTCATCCTGCCCTTATTCAAACTCCCTTTCAAGTTTCCATTACCTTCTGTTTTGGTGACTCTGCCTGCTCCATCTGGGGCCATCCTGGGCTGTCATGTATGCTCCTGACATTTTTATTTCCTCCTTGAAAATTTCTTCCATGACTCTAAACTCTTTCAGCATTCCTATAGTGCTGTCAGGTCAAGGTTTGGAATGGCCACATGACCGTGATCAACTCGGCATCAGCAGCTGAGCCCCACAGCGAGCGTAAATTCGGACTTGCAGTTTTGGAGCCCTGAGCTGAGGCTCCTGGGTGTAGCTGTCTTTGTTTCCTCTGTGTTGTGCTCCAAGGCGCTGGGCTTTATGAAACAGTCTCAGTTAAACTCCACTCCAGGCCCCCTCCTGCCTTCCGGTGGGTGTGGACAAGCGGTTCCTCCCAGAGGCCTGGTTGAATATCTCCTGCTCCGTGTCAAGGAGGCAAAGCTGCCTCTCTCAGTCTTGCCCCAGTTCCTCTTTGTTTCCAGCACCTAAGGGTATCTCTTATTTGTTAATTCAACTATGTATTTTATGCTTGTTAATTCAATTTATGTATCACTTTGTCATGTTTCAGCTAATACTTTTCCATGCTGGTAGCTGGGGGCATCACATCCTGTAGCTTCTACTGAGTAGCTGTTACTGAAAATCCAGTCTCTGGGGTTTGTTCAAACCAAGGTCACCAGCCTCTCAAAGGTTTGCTCTCTGGCAAGGTTCATGGTGTTGGTTCCTGGTCAGCCACCCGGAAGATGCCCATTTCTCTAGAGTTCTTTCTGATTATAGCTTTACGTTCTTCTCTTGGTTCAGCAGATTCTTCAAGATGTGATTTCAGTACTGGAAAAATTTCAAGCTATTCCATTGTAGCTGTTTTCTTTCCTCTGAGACTGCTAGGTAACTGGACAGAAGTGAACCCCACAGACAATAATAGACCAATACTCAGCATATATGGAACACTCCTGTTTTAATGCAAAGTTTAACAATGGGAGGAATGGAGGCTGCTGGGCTGCCAAGTTAGAATCTCATTGTAAATTCATCTCTGCCACTAACTGGGGGTCAGGAAAGGCCTGCCATTCGCCATCTGCAAACATCTGTGCCCTGGACACAGAACTCACAAGCTCCTTCGAGCTCTTAGGTCATCTGTAAAGATTTGGTGTGAAGGAAGTTGGGGGTCACTAGTTTGGGTTACAGGGGGTTTGGGTTAGGATTATCAGGGGCCTGCCCTGAGGACATGGGGCCTAGTGTGCTGCTCCCTGGGGAGTGGCCTTGCCTCTGCCCTCTGCTCATCTGTACTCTTGAGAGTTGCATTTATCAGTCTATCCCTGTGAACACACATCTGCTCTCATGGCCTCTGGGGGCACTCTGGAGTCTGTCCCCTCATGTCTTTGCTCTCTGTCTCCTGCTGAGCTCTTCTGGCCAGGTGTCCACCATGCCTGCAATGATGCCACCCTGCACACCCCTGCAGGAATTGCTTCCCCCTCCACGCCCTGCTCTCTTTGGCTCCTCCATGCTTGGTGAGAGCATTAGAGGTTCCAACCTCCTCATTCTTCCATCCGCGACACTTTCCCTGTGGGAAGTCTCATAGCCAAGTTCTGCACACTCAGTAGTAGTCTTCGAGTTAAGCCAGCACTACGCTGAACACAAGATAAACTAGAAGACGAAAGCAGACCTGGCTTTAAGTTTGGGGAGGAAAACAAGCAGGGAGACAATGCAACCATGGCTGTGATAAATCAGTGCTCGGAAAGAAAGCAACAGAGAGGCACGGGAGCAAGCTGCAGGACTAGGGCGTTTGACCGGTTACCTAGGGCCCTCAGCAGAGCTGAGGACAGGAGCCCTAGCCAAGCAGCCATTCACTATGCGATGCTGGCTGGAAGGGGAGGGTCTGGCGTGTGCTTGGACCTGTGAGAAACCCCAATGGTGCATGGGAAGAAGAAGCAGATGGAGAACTAAAAGGGTTCATGCAGAGACCCTCTCTGTCACCCACCACAGTCCACTCTGTTTGGTCCTGGATAGGGCTCAGTTCTAGAGCTGCTCAACCAATGTCTCTCGAGTTCTATTCTGATCCATCTTCCGCTGCTCTGCTGATTCACCTTCCTGCAGTGCTACTTTTTAATATTATTCTTCAGAGTATTTTTCATTTTTTAAGGCTCTTCAGAGTAGGTACGCGTCTCAGCTTTCTAACACATTTGCCCCAGTGCTAAACGCTTTTTGTTCAAAATGTGTTTTCAAAATGTGCTGGATCCGGGCTGGGGATTTAGCTCAGCAACATAAGTGCTTGCCTGGCAAGCACAAGGTCATGAGTTTGATAGCCAGTACCAAAAAAAAAAAAAAACAACCCCAGATGTGAAAATGTGCTGGATCCGTACAGTGGTGTACTGCTAGGCAGTGGAAGGGGGTGGTGCAGGCTCCAGCTTGGATGGACCCCAAGACCTCATGCTAAGTGAAAGAGAAGACAAGATTATACTATATCATGTCCATACAGGGTGAAGCTATAGGGACAGAAAGCAAACTAGAGCTTGCCTGGGCGTGCACTAAAAATGAGAATTAACTGAAAGGAATCTTTCTGAGTGGTGGAAACATCCTTTTGTTTTTCATTTGTTACATGTTTGGGGGCTTTTTGTTTACAGTAGTGGAGACTGAACCCAGGGCCTCATATCTGCTTGGCAACTAATCTACCATTGAACTTCACCCCCAGCCCAGGAGATTTCCAAACCTGGATCATGAAGATGGTTATGCAGTTCAAGAAGTTTACAAAATATGCGTTATGTACTTGTGTGTTCTGAAAATATCAGGTATCTTAATTGTTTTGCTTTTTGAGACAGGGTCTTGTTATGTAGTTCAGGCTGAACTGGAACTCACTTTGTAGCCCAAGCTGGTGTCAAACCCACAGTGATCCTCCTGCCTCAGCCTCCTGAGTGTGAAGAATAGAGCTCCACACCTGGCTTCAGGTATCTTATGGAGAATCTGGACTCTGAGGTGACTGCATATAAGGATGATGTCTGGGGTTCCCTGGAGTCACTGCAGGGGCCTCTTAAACAAAACCATTGTGAAACCATTGCCCCAGTCTCAAAGCAGGATAAGATAGGTTAGGTACACTGAGTGCTAAGAAGCCTCTCCTATCGGCAGACACTCTCTAAGTGACTAACATCCTCACATAGAGAGCTGCAAGGGTCTGACTGGGCATCTGAAGAATAATAAAGGAGCCAGGTATAAAATGAAGATGGAGATGCCCAGCTTTGTCCTGCTTTCAGTGACAGGGCAGCTGTAGCCCAGCCACTGGCCCTGTGATCAGAGGTCTCCCCTGAGCACATCAGCAGAGCAGAGAACAGTCGGGGTCGGGGTGAGGAGGCTCACGTCTTTGTCTGTCTGTCCCCTGAAGCCAGTGGTCATTCCCCACTCTGACTCTATTCAGATCAGACCAGTGAACAGTCACCTAAGGAGTTTTAACAATGTGCATATGCATTTGAAAACTCAAAGTACATATCTCATGGAATGTGACATTTATCCTGTTTCAACATATTTTGTCCACAAAATGTGACATCTATCCTATTTTATCAGATATAAAAATCAGTTTCAAAAGTTTGGTTCTCAAAACCTGAGTAGGCATCCGTGTGCGAGAAAGGAATTTCCACAGAAGGCTTCCCCTTCCTTTATCTGAAAAGGCAGTTTCTCGGCCCCAACCTCACTTCCCTCGAGCCAGCCGGGCCCTGAGAAGGAGACGGTAAGAGACACGAGGTGTTTCTGGGGACCCTGATGATGGCTGGGCTCACCCTCTGCTGTCAATCATCCACCCCACCCTGAGTGGCAGTGCCCACACCAATTCCACTCTCAGCTTGTACCCAGCTCTACCCCTGCCCTGTATTTATGATGGAAAAGTCCTCATCCTCCGGTCTCCTGTGGTGTCAACCTATGTAGGTTTAAGTTCAGGGCATGTTCAGAGACCAGGGAGAGGCACGTCTCTATCGTCTACACAGCTCTGTCTACTTCCTCTCGAGGAAGAGGTCAAGCCAACTGGGCTACAGCAATGCAAAGATCTTTAGCACAAAACTCAAAATTCCCTCCGTCCACAGGATGTTTACTGCAGGTGCTGATTTCTTGTGCTTGAAGTTGCTTTGAAGGAAGATCATCAGCTCATCTTTGGGGCAGCCCAGGGAAAGAGACTACACGACTGTCCTGCAGCTGGGTCTTCATGCACAAGTGCATGCCTCTGCCATGTCACCAGTTAGCCCAGGTCCTCACTTCAGAAGACATGTAAATTTCAAGAACAGCACATGTTGAAAAAAGCTTTCACTGGAAAGCTGGGGAGAAGACATGGTGGGGTTCAGAACGCCCCACACGTAAAGCCGGAGGCCAGCCTTGACTGTGATCCAGTGTCTCAGACATTGTCTCAGCCCTGGTTCCGTGGCTCTGGAATCCTCATGATTCCACTGATTGTTCGTTTCTGTGAAATAATTTCCCATGGTGCTTGGAGACTTCTGTGTGACCTCATAAACCTCTCATCCTGTGTCTTGGGTTGGTTGTGAGAGTCATTGAGATAGGCTGGATAAATTCAGGGCTCGGAAACACTGCTTCCTAAACGACAAACAAGCCTGTGTGGAGAGCTGAGAAGGCTGGGACCCAGGGTTTCACAAAATGAAGGGCAAGCCTTGCTCTGCTCTTAGTCATCTACTGGGTGTGTCTAGACCCAAGTGAAGAGTTCTTGTTTTGAGCAAAAAACCTGAGAAACACTTTTAAGTTCCCTATGGCCTTAAACTGTGTTGCTAATGACCAGTAGGGGTCCAGAGGGCTGCCCGGCCCTGGTCCCCACACTGGTCTCTATGTCATGACTGTGGCACCAGTGTGCTATAGCCTGGCTGATTCAAAGGAGTTCTACCCTTGCACTGCTGGTCCCCACTCCCCTCCATTTTCTATAGGGGTGCCCTCTTTCCAGGGCAGCTATTCAAGCCAGCATCCACAGGCACAGGGGAGGCGCTGGGCAACATGTCTGGAATGGATCATTGGTGTGAGGCCAGCGCTAAGAGAGGAAGAGGGGCAGAGGCCCTGGGATGAGGACTTCGAGAGCCTTTTCAAGCCCTCAATCACCTCAGACCCCTGTCGCACCACCGCTGTTTCTGAGCTCTGTGCTCCTCCATGAAAGTGGGGAGATCTATTTCCAGGGATCTTGTGCTCCCCTCCGCCACTCAACACTCACAGTATGATGGATGAATAAGGGATAAATTAATAAGCAAATACAGGAAGCCCAGTGGCGGCCAGGTGGTAGTCACAAATACTAGCAAGGGGTGTTTTAATGAATGAATCCACTTGCAGGAACCCTGGGGAGGCTGGCATCCACTTAGAATGTGCGGAATCCCTCCCTTCAGGTCCGCCTGTCTCCTCCAGTGTGCAAGGCTGGGGGGGGGTCAGGGGGGGCGCAAGTGTACAAGTGGGGGATGGTGAGCGCGCTACGCTTGGAAGGCGCAGAGCTGGATAACTCCGAGAAAGATGTGCAGCTTTACCCTCAGAGAAGAGTGAACACTGGGGGCTTTGTGACCTTCTAATGAAGCAAGAGGAGGGTTCCGGAGATGTCCACCCCCGTGGCCTCCTTGAGTCCTTTTCAACAACCCAGTTTCCTTGGATTTTCTCAGTGAGCTGAGACTGAAAGTGTTTCCCCCCTCCTCCTCGCCTCTGTGGAATCTTACAAAGGTTTGAAAAAGAGGGAGAATAAAATCTTCAGCCCAGCGCCCTGAGCTGGCCCAATGAGGCTGGCCACAATGCCTGACAAACCTTGCTGTTACTGGGCTTCCCGAGAGGGATGTGAGATGGATTTCAGCAGCGTTTGCTCAGGAGACTGCACGAGAAAAGAAAGCAGGCTGGTGGGGGGGGGGTGGCCAGCAGATCTCGACACAGCTACCCAGAGGAGCAGTTCCCATTTGGTTCTAAAGGGAAGTCAATTGTTAAACAGTCCCAAAGTGATAAACAGGGATGCGTTTTAATAAATAACCTACACAGACACTTGGAGGCCAGAAAGGACAGGGGAAAAAAAACTCAACCGGTTCTTTTATTCATTTAAAGAAAAGCACCAGAAAACCCCACCAAATAACACCTCATTATCAGTCCTCAATAGAGGATTAACAGGCATGGAGCAGGAATGCTTTGGGAGGACTGGCATTCCAGAGAAGCTCATGGAGGGGTTTGAAAGGAAGATTTTTAACCCTCAAATGCTCACTGCGAGCACACAGCTTGGGGCTTGGTGGCTGACCTGCTCGGTGTGCCCACAGGGATGGCTCAGGCAGGGCTGGAGGTGCAAGGTGGCTGCCAGATGAAGCTGCCTGGGAGTTTCGAGCAATCCTATCTTCTACGCTACCTTTCCTCTCAAACACCTGGAGGACACAGCTGAGCTTAGAGAGGAGGGGAGTGGTGAGGACCCAGGAAGTGTCTCCCCTAAGCCTGGACTGTGCAGCTAGTCCCCCTAAGAATTTCTGCCTCTCTCCTCAGGAGGTGGAGGCTGGGATAGTCGAACACTACAAAGATGAAGTGTTTTCTGCTAGAAAAGAGAGTTTCAGCCATGGAATGGTCTGGGCAAAGGATCCCACTACCCTGTTTGATAGGATTATTTCCAAAAGATGTGAAGTATAAAACAAAAGAGGCCCTTATTCTGAGAACACGGAAAGAGATAACCGGCACCCCCGACCGCTGGAGTCCGGCTTTCTCTCTGGTGGACACGTGGCGTGGGGAGGGTTTATAAGTAGCCTAAGCATAGGGTAGTGTCCTAGGGCCATTAGAGATGCACAGGTATCTCATTAGCACACATTTGGCGCCAGGGGCAGATTCCTAAGGGTGGGGGCAGATAGAGTCACAGGTAAATATCTAGGGGTGGGGGAGATTCTGGTTGAGGCTTTCCTGGCTACAGTGTCCAGCCTGGGCCAAAGCCCTTTCATATCCCATCTTATGATTATTATTAAGAAAAGGGGCGAAGATTTCTCTCTTTAACTACTTCCTGCTGGCAGGGGGAGCTGTACTGGAGTCTAGGGGAGTTGACGGGATGACGGTTAATGCCCAGGTAGACACTGGTGTCAGGTGTTTTAGCCAGGACAACTTTACTGGTGAATGCATGTATGTTAGACTGGAAAAACAAAGAGACATGATGTTATGAGGAGACATGGCACTGTCATATTTAAGGACCCAGGTGAAGAAGAGGGAAAGGTGCCTTTGATTTAGACATGTCATTATATCAGGATGATGTTGAGGTAGGATCATTGTATGTGAGGTAGAATTCTGAAAAATAAGTGTGAGGTTAAGGAGAAAGACCTGGCAAAGATTACCTTTGGTCAAACATGAGCCAGGCTCCTCTGAGCCCTCAGTCTGCACTCTGTGTCTGTGGGGCCGGCAGTAGTGAGAATCCTGCAGTCAGTTTGGCAGGAATGGCCTGGTCACCTTAGCCTGCCTCTCCCAAGAATCCCACTAAGTCATCTCAGCAAGGAGCCTCCAGCTTGAAGCCCCCTGGTGAGTTTCCACCCACCAACTCCCCTTGTTGGTTTCATATTCAGAGGAGAGTCAGGCCTTTCCCTGCCGGGATGTCTGGACACAGTAGCCCCACGTAGCACACGGCTTTAACATGAGTCAGGGTAACCGTGTGTTTCACGCCTGTGTTTTCAGCTCTGTCCCTCCCGGAAGGAGCATTCCAGTACAGAACTGACTATCTTGACAAGACGTCACAATGTTTCTGTCGGTTTCTGACCCAGGTTACCTTTCAGTGTGCTCCAGGAGCTCCTGCCCTGCTCCCAGCTAGCACCTTTCACGGAAAACCCCTGCCCTTCGGGAGTGGGAGAGAAGGAAGTCCCATCAAGCCCATGCTGCACGCGGTCACCTGAGGTCTCACTTCCTTTCTAGAGTGCCTTTCAAAATTACATCTCTTCCCTCCAGATCACAGCTTCTTTTTTTAACCTGAAGGCTAACGTAGAAGGAATTTGTTTAGTTTGCAGTGGGAGAGTGGTGTAAACCACTGTGGGGTGACTCACATGCCCTGTACTGCTGTCTTGCTCGGCCCTGCCAGGGAAGCAGGGCAGGGAACCTTGCTGTAAGCCTGAGCGGTAAAAAGAGACACCGAAAGCCAACGCATCTGAATACAAACTCTCATGTCAGCCCACGTGTTTGCAGCTCGAGTTTCTACAGGGAAGTGTGTTTGTGTGTCTGTGGAACATAAGTGCAGATAAGAGATGGGAACACAGGCCAGGAGCCAGGGACAGAGCAGACCCCATGCTCTTGGGAATAACCGGGGAACCCGTAGCCCATGGGAAGGGTCTGAGTGGACAGTCACGGGGTTCAGAGTGTCCCTGCAGCCTAAGGTGTCCCACTATGTTTTTCGGGACCTGAGTATAGAATTAGGCTGTAAGAAATTCCACGAAATCTTGGCTCACTTTTCTGGGTCACTGTCTGTGCTTCTACGGGAGGCAGGTGAATGGTATGGTGCGGTCCGAACCAGAGACAGGATTTCTTGGGTTACTTGGCTACCTGTGTGCGGCTCAGCCCGCCCAGCTCTGGTTTCATCTGGGCCCTGAGTGGAGAACACGTCCAAGGCATAAACAGGTCGCTGGGCAGATCCCCTGACAACAGCACCCCAGACCCTTCCTCCAGCTTCCAGGTCAGTGCTTGGGAAAGTCCCTGGTGCAGAATACTCTCCAGATAGGCAGGCAACAGCATCTGGCTAAGTTGCTCACATCCCAAGAACCACCTAAGACAGTCACCACATGCACATCCTGAGGCTGTTGCAACACATTCCCACAAACACGGTGGCCTAAAAACTCCCAGTTCCAGGGGCAGTAGTCAAAAATCAAGGCATGGGCAGCAGAACGTGCCTTCCCAGAGCTCCTGGGGGACACTCACGCCTGCTTCTTCAGTTTCTGGGAGCATCTGTTTCCCTCGGCATTGACCACCCACCCCCATCTCTGCCCCTGCCGCCCCGCTGCCTCCTCCTCTCTCTGGTAATTTTCACCCTGCCTCTCTTTTACACACTCAGAAGGAACACCACAGTCATCGCTCCAGCTCAGAATCCTCCACTTAATCTCCTCCACAAAGACGGTTTTCCACCCGTGGGGACACTGACAGGTGTGGGATTGGTACTTCAGCCCGGTACACTTGTCGTCTCTGAGATTTGTGTTATCAACTCACCACACTGGATTTTGTGACAGTGATACTTCAGATGCTCGTGATACCCATCTGGTGGGACGGGCGCATACCAATGACCATGACATCTGGACAGGAAACAAACAAGGAAAAAAGAGTGCCAAGGACCTTGGGCTTGACTGCGTTTTTGCTGTTGGTGGCTTCTTGCCAGCTAGAGCCAAGGCCGGAAGTGCGGTGTGACCCGCGCTCTTTGCAAAGGAAGAGCTGTAACCCTCAGAAGGAAAAACGCCCCAGCCCATGTGTGATTTTTTTCTTCATAGCAAATTGCAGCATAACATTATTAATAAACATCCTCCAAAATGCTTCCCACCCAAGGCATTTGTTATTCTTAAGTGGGTTTGATGGCAGCTACTTTACCAGGCAGCTGTAAGTACGTATTATTTAGATGCGTGCTGTGCTCTGTTCAGCTCCATCCTCTGTCCTCCGCAGGTGCGGTACAAAGACACGCATGCTCATCAACCACAGGAGCGTGCTCAGCCTCCTCCTCACTAAAATGCTACCGATATCAAAGGACACGCTTCCGAATTAGAAAATGGCTTTCATTTCTTTTAGATGCTGTGCTGATCTCTGGCAGCAAGGTGTTCTATTCTTACCCTTTGTAAGTAATAGCAGCATTTGTTCTCCTCCGCTAATACACTGCTATTTCCATGTCATATTTAATAAACAAAATAGGATGTTGGTGGTTTCCAGCTCTCTTCCTTCCTGCCAGCTCTTGCCGTAGAAATATAACTGGAAGAGAGAGAGACGATATTTTTTCAGTGAAGTTTAGAATTCATCCCTCAAAGAACAAAATGGAAATAGGCGCTGTTCATTGTTTTTGTTTGAATTCAAATAATCTCTTAAGCCTATGGACCTGGACAGGAGACGTGAGGCAGGGGGCGGGGCAGATCTACTCATAGCCAGACCAGTCCAGGAAGCCCCAGCCTCTGCGGGTGTGTGGCAGCCAAATTTATCTATCTGTGGGTTCCCATTCTGACTTTACTTATTTATTTATTTTTAATCAGTACCAGGGATTGAACTCACGATTGCCTGCTTATAAGGCAGGCACTTATGCCACTGAGCTAAATCCCCAGCCCCCATTCTGACTTTAAATTGGGCTTTTAAATCACAAAGTGTGGCACATGTCCTAGGTGTATGTAAGCATATTTTGTGTATCAGGCAGGCTTCACCAGAGCCCAAGAAATCTGCCAGGTTCATTCATTCACTTAATTGATAGGCAGGTGCCAAGGGTAACTGGAGAGGACAGCGGCAGAGACCATCAGAGACTCCTCGGGGAGGATCTCGAAGTAGGAACTGTCGCTGTCAGGCTTGAGTGACACAGTCACTTGCTAAGAAACCAGCCCAAGAGTGGGTGGAGTCAACCTGGCAGAAAATGACAGGGACCCTCTTGGCCTGGGGGTTTGAGTGATTTTCATGGGGCAAAGTCCACAGGTGGGGTGATGGTCAGCTCTAGACTGGGTGACCCTGGGCCTGGTGTGCTGGGGTTGATCTAGATTTACCTGATGGGTGCAGTGAATCATTAATGGCTCTCCCCTGTGGTCAGGATGCCGATTGTGTTCGTAAGCCCCAACTTCTTACACTGGAATCTTGCACCTAGTATAGGATGTGAGGTGATAACATCTTGGGGTGATTAGGTCAGGAGCGGGATTAGGGGCTTTGAGGAAGAGGCCAGAAAAAGAGGCTGAGGGGGCAATGGAAACTTCATCACACCAGAAGGATCCGGCCTTCGACCTGGGACTTCTCAGCATGCAGACCTTAAGGAGGAAATTTCCATTGTTCGTGGGCCATCTTGTTTATATTTGTCTCCAAAACCTGAACCTGGACCCAGACCACAAAGCAGACACTATCCCTTATTCCAAGGGGTGTCTGCTTTGGATCCAGTGCTCGGTTCCCATGAGGGCAAACCTGGCCTCTGGCTGGCAGAACAGGGGAAGGGTGAGACTCTTGTCTTCAGTGGTGAACATGGGTGAAAACCAGGTTTTTACAGGGTGCCTAGTCATGGCTGACCCCATCACGGAATAAGTCATGTGGCTCTGCAGACTCAAAGGCTAGCATTTTGTCTGGCCGTGGGTTAAGAAACTGGCCACTTACCAGTGTCCATAAAGACAGGCACTGGCCTCTACCCTGGGTTGGTCCTACTGCCTTCCCTCAACCATGTCCACTATGTGACCTTGTCTTTTCTCATCAGCTCAAGGCATCTCTTTGTATAGGAGGCACATGAACTTCTGGTTTGACAGGTGCTAAAACTATTCTTCCCATCTTTTGCTTTTTATCTGTGGTTTATAGTATGATATAAGTGTATGCATGATAAATATAAATGTTAACTACATCTGCAAACCTGCACATGTACAGTGGTTTCCCATCTAGAGTACCCATTCCTGCTTTCTCTAATTTTATTAAGTTTTCTTAGCATTTGGGTCCAGAATTACTTAAAACATAGCACCATTTATACAATTGCTTCTATAAAAACAATTTATATGAACTCAGGGATAGTTTTAAATGAATCACTTCAAGTTAGTATCTTCTCTACAAATACTATAAGAAAGCAAGATTCTGCGCAGAATTGAAACTTTCTGTTTTCCAAATATTTATTAGGAATTTTATATTTTCTGGGCTGGGCATGGTGGTACATGCCTATAATTCCAGCATTTGGGAGGCTGAAGCAGGAGAATCGCTGTGAGTTTGGCCAACCTGAGCTACAAGAGTGAGTTTAAAGCCAGTCTGAACTATATAGTGAGACCCTGTCTCCAAGCAGCAGTAACAACAACAATAAAAGAATGTCATATTTTCCAAAGTGTCCTGTTTTATCTGTAAAACAGAGGAGCCCACATGACCCACAGAGAGGGAGCAGCTTTTCCCCCTGAGCCCAGCTGAGATAGCTTTGACCTCAGTTCCCAAAACTCCTAGCTCCTCAGAAAGTCTTGGTCACGTAAATGCTGCACTTCCTGTTCCCTGCGGCGCTGTCTCTTGGTTTACCTTTCTGTCTTAATAGATTACTGATAGAAAAAAGAAAGTGAAAGTCTTCCCGGAGTGAGCATTGGCCCCTCCTGTGCCCATTTCAGGGCCACCTCTCTGTGCAGCAGCTGCTGCCCAGCTGGGCAGAAACTTGGGGGGCCTCCGTGATGGTCCCATGATGGCCCCACTCATCATGGCCAATCCACTCCCCGCGCCAGGGGGGATGTCTTAGCCGGGCCTGCCAGGCAGCTGGAGGAGGTGGGAGACGAGATGCTTTTCCTCCGTTCTCTTCATTGTCCAGAAATAGGCACACAATGAGGAAGTCTTCCCAGTCCAAATGGCAATTATCCCAGAAAGACAGGTGGCCCGCACTGGCACAGACACACGTGCGGCCCTGGCTCAGTTTCCATGCAGGGCACACCAGTTCTTCCTGCAGCAGGGGCTGGGGTCAAAAAAAGTGGAGGGAGCCCCGAGTAGTCTTTGTTCCAAGCAGAATCCCCAAGCCAATCATCTCCAGGCCCCCCGAGTGTGAAAGGGTGGAGCCCCAGAAGCAGAAGTGAGGTCCCTGTGGGAAGGCAGTCTGAGGGGCTCTTGGTAGGGGCCATGCTTTCCCTGTCCTATCTGCTTTGGCCCATGAAGAGCACTCCCTAGTCACCGAGCAGGCACTGAGCAGGCTGTGATTGAGCCCCTATACCGGAGGGGTCACACAGAGCTGCTGTCGCTGCTAAGTGACAGCTCTGAAACAGGACAGAGAGGTATTAAAGAGAGCCACTGCCACCAGTGTGGGGCTTTCCCCAGCCTTTTAGCATGGAAGATAAGGAGCGTTTCTGAGGTCTGAATTGGGAGGGTGCTGCTGCCCTGCTCCCCTCCCCAGGAGCAGCAATGCTGGGACCAGAGTGGCCCACACTAGAGGGGCCCAACTCGGTCCTGTCCCTGCCCTCTTTGCAGGTCTGCTTGGGCTTCCTTGCATGATCTTAGTCCCATTGGTTGCAGGACACCTGGACCAGAGGTACCATGAAGGAGGACAGAGAGCCAGGGCTGGGCTCAGAGGACAAGGTGGATGTCCACGGAGGAAAGCAGCTGGGGTCGGGTGGCCATGGCATGGATGACCTGACGCTGTGGAGGGGCACAGTGGTCACAGCCTCTCCAGGGTAAGGAACAGCTTTCAAGGTGAACCAGAAAAACACCTCTCTCCCTTTGCTCCCTCTTTTCCTCCCTCCTTTTTTTCCTCTTCTGTCTCCCTCCACTTCTTTCCACTCATGCCTACTCTGTGCTAGGGACAAGCGTAGGACTGGTGCTGAGTTCTCTGAAAGAACAGATCCTCCCTTGGTGGTCTATGTGCTCTGACTGAAGGAGACAGGTTGCTCACCATCCTGCTAGACCTCCAGACAGTAAGGGGTCCTGCAGGGGAGGGGAGCAGCTCAGGGAAGGAGGGTTAGGAGGGCCCGTGGTGGGGTCCCATACTGTACTCCTCTGGGCCTTGGCTGGGATGCCCAACTTCTCCTACCCCTGGGACAGTCAGAGAGACTCCAGGACTCATCACACAGAGGTAGTCCCAGGCTTGGCCGTGGCTAGGGGGTGGGTGGCACTGGGTCGTGTAATGCAGAAGACCTTTAGGACGGCTCTCCTTAATGTAGAACAGTCACCTCAGCATTAATGTAACCTGGCCCTATCTCCATGTACTGATGTGTACAGGGCTGGCTAAGGTACTTCCTCCTCCTTCCAATTAGCTCTAGGCAATGGAAATAGGGCTGGCTGAGGTGCTGATGTGTAATCCAGCTGACAGTTTCCTGTTTTCTCACTTTGTGTCTCCTGATAAATGGTTGAGCACAGTGGGATGGCAGAGCCACATAGCTCCAGGAATGTCAACTGAGTTCAGCCTCAAGATGGGAGGCTATGATTTCCCAGGGTACAAAAGTTTATATTTCAAAAACTGAAGCAACAGCCTCCTCGGTCATTTAAATGCTACCTCAGTTGAGTTATGCAGACTAGTCTTTCTGCACACCCTTCTCTCCGTATATTACAGAGGTGACTTCTGGCCTCCTAGCTAAGCCCAGGCCACAGACTCACATAATTCTCCCCATTCTCACCGTCACTCATCCTCGAGCCATTCCCTTCTTCATAAATTCTGCATGAGGCCCTGGATCAAGGCCTTTGTTCTGTGGTTCCTCACCTTGAGTGGACTCAGGACCCCTTGGCTGCCCATAACTATAAATATGCTTTAATATCTTTATTCTTGCCCTGGGTTATGCTGGAGGTGGTAGATTGGAATTAACTTGCAGGAATTGGGACTGGTGATTTGGCTCAGTGGCATAGGCACCTGCCTTGCAAGCACAAAGTCATGAGTTTGATCCCCAGTACCAAAAAAAAAAAAAAAAAAATTAACTTGCAGGAATTCCAGTTACGTCACAATGGGATTCCAAATATAAGCTTCCTAGACTGAGAGAAGGACGGGAAAGTGTTGACAATATTTGGTGTAAGGACAGAGCACTCCTGATGGGTTCCCAGGACACTGCCCTGGGTCTGGGCTTCCCTGACTGTGAGAGACCAGATCTTCAGCCCATCAGCTCTCACGCTCTTACAGCCATGGTGACACGTCCAGGGCCTCAGGAGTGGCTGGAGTTTCTACTCTCCAACCTCCATGGGAAAGAAGCCCCATGCCAAGCTCAGCAGGATGACTCTGGGCTCTGGTCTACCAACCACTGACCCCACACATGAGACACAAGTGTCTCATCATCTGTATAGCACACAAGATGGGTGGGTAACCAATACCAGGAAGTGAACTCATAACCTCACACTTGCCAGGCAGGTGCTGTGCCATTGAGCTATATCCCCGGCCCCTCATTCCTATAATCCTAGCACTCTGGCAGGCTGAGACAGAAGGATCACAAACCCGAGTCCTGTACCATCCTCACTACTACATGCACATAGCTCCCCAATGCTCCCCAATATCCTTCACACTTAACCACATGTTATATCCGAGAAGCAGTTGGTATGGTTTTTCACAATGCATACCGAAACTATTAACATCCTATTTAACCAGATATATAGTGTTAGTGAACCAAAAGGGATTTTTTTTTTTTTAAAGTAGAATGAAACCTTAGGGGCTGGGGATTTAGCTCAGCAGCATAAGTGCCTGCCTTGGAAGCAGGCAGTCGTGAGTACCAATAAAAAGGAAAAGGACAAAAAAAAAAAAAAAAAAAAGAGTGAAACTTTGGGGGAATCTTAAAAGTAGTAGTTGTCAAAGGAAAAAGATTTCTGTTCTATGGGTGTATATCTATTATAGTTTGTGGCTAGATTTCCCCCAAGTCCCCTGCACATTTAGATGGGGCTTTCTTCAGAGGTAGCTGAATCTAAAGTTCATGATTGACTTGTGGTTTGATACTAGGATTAGCAGTGCTAGGATTAAGGGTGGGTGATTGTTGAATCAGTCCACTGACTGGATTGGCACTGTTCAAGTCACAGCAGTCTGGATAAAATAAAAGGGGCAGAAAGAGACTTGTTTCCCCCTTTTTGTTCTCACTTACTGCTTTTGGTTCTTCAGCCACCTTGGACCGTTGCCCCTCTGCCATGCCACCTGCCATCCTGCCTTGGAGCCAGTCAGTTATGGACTGAAACCTCCACAAACTGTGAGCTAAATAAGCTATTCCTTCTCATTGGATGTTGTATATCTTGCCTCAGGAAAGAGAGAAAAGTAACTAAAACAGTATCACAGCAGCAGAGAGGAGCACGGGATCAGGAAGTACAAAGGGGCTGCTAAAGACTGAAACTGAAGCCCGGGAATCTCTGACTTTGATAGGTGGAGACCATGCACAGAACAATGCAGCTCCTCCTTGAAAATTCCAGGAAAGTACCCCTTGGACTTGTTTAGAATGAATGTAGGAAACCTCTGGCTTCAGCCTTCCATCTAACCCACAGCAGACACTGTACCTTCACTACTCCATGCCACTTCTAGTTTTGCAAGAAATCTTGTTTAGATTCAATAAGGAAAAAAGAAAGAAAAAAGACACTGAAACATTTTTATTCAGAAAGTAATTACTGATTACACCTCCAGGTCACACTGATGTAGACATTATGGGGAACCCAGCTCTCATCTCTGGGGGTTTGCAGTCTGGGGCCAGAGCAGACAGTACAGAGCAATTCGTCTAATCAGTCATGTGGAGATAAGCACAAAAAGATAGAAAGGGCATGTCACAGACAGGAAGAGAGGGTCCTGGATGGGTAGGTGACAAACGGAGTGGTGAGACTGCAGCACATCGTATGGGAACTTCCTCTCTTCTCAGGAATTTTTGAATGACAGTTAAAAATGTGTTAAGAAAGTGGGAAGGGGGCAGGCACTCTCATAATCCTAGCACTCTGGCAGGCAGAGGTGGGAGGATCACAAATCCAGACTCAGGGATTTACGAAGTCCTTGCCTCTGACTCCAAAGTGAAGAGGGCTGGAGTTGCAGTTCAGTGTGAAAGCTGGGATTTAATCCTCCATACCACATAAAAAAGGAAAAATGCCAAGAAATGGTGTATTAATTAGTTTCTGCCACTAAACCGCATAATTTCAAAGAGAAAAGACTGGTTGGCTCAGGCCTGTGGGGTTTCCTCTGAGACCAGTTGGCTCCCAGGCGGGGCCAGCGGTGACACTGCCTATGAGGGCAGGAACAGGTGTGGAGCAAAACTGCCCGCTTCTTGGCAGGGTGTGAAACAGGAAGCCGAGAGCAGGGCCACCAGGGCCTTTGGGGTCACGCTCCCAGAGACCTAGAGATCACCCGCTAGGCCTTACCCCGTGAAGGTTCCCTCCTCTTCCAGGGGCATCACAATGGGGACCAAGCCTCCAACACGTGGGCATCTGGGGACCCTGAAAGCCCAAGTTACAGTGTAACCTCAAGTAGGTAAAACACACCTGCTAAGGGAAACATGGCAGGACACAGCAGTGGTTGTGGTTGAAGATGGCCTGTGAGAGGACAGTTGTGTCCTCTGGGGCACTTCTCTGTGTGACATTGCCCAGCTGAGTGGTGACAATTATCAGTGCTTATGAGTGAGGTTCTCCTGGGCGATGGCTCAAGAGAAATTTTTGGAGGGTTGTGTCCAGTCCTGCCTTCTGCCTTCCCTAAAGGGGAGGGGACAGCTGAGTGGTCCAGGAGGGACTCCGGAGGGTCTGCTGGTTCTTGGTGGGCAGGACACCCAGGAGAGACCAATGGCTCATGTTAGAGAGTCATGTGGACTGGGGGGTGGGTGGCCGGCAGCTGCCCCAGGTGAGCCAGCCCGGCCACATTTTAAACAATCATTGTTAAGTTACTGCAAGGGGCTTCCTCATCACCTGGGCTCTGGTGGTACCTGCTGGCTGTCAGTGCCCAGTGCCCAGTGGGATGGAGATTATTTCCTCTTGGCCAGAGATACAGACGGTGCCGGCTCCTGGATCTGCTTCAGCAGCTCAGGAGAGGAGTTTCCTGCACTGGGTCCCACCCAGCTCCCTCTATTCAGTCTCCACGGCGCTTTAGAAATCAGCTCCAGGCAGCCCTGTGGCCTCTGCTTCCTGGAGGCGTGGAAGGGGAACTCTTACTCCTCCCTGTGTCTTGTCATTTCCAGAGAAGCTTCAGGGGATCCTGGGCCAGGCAGGCAGGAAGAGTCATGTGCCAGTGAAGACTTCCTTGCCGTGGAAGCGAACACTCCACTTTCCCGGGGCCGCAAAGGCAGGGACTTCCTGGGTGAGATTTTTCCTTCCCATCTCCTGGGGTGGAAGGGAAGTTTCCACGTCCAGTGTCACCTGGCCATGAGCCATGTCAGAGCACACAGCGGTCCCAGGGTCCCGTGGAGCCACAGAGTGAAGAAAGCCCATGAAGCACTTGGGCCCTCCCCCAACATGTGTGACTTCTGTTTAAGTAGACAAAGGGGGTTAGAAAGACCTGTGACCCACTAGTTGGTGTCACTGTATCGTTCTGTTCCCAGCGATGTCAGGAGCATCTCAGAAGGTGAGTCCTGACTGATGACAAGAAACCCAAGGCAGAGGTCACTGTCTAGCTCCGTCAGCTGTGGCCCCTCCTGCTCCCCACCCTGTCACAGCAGAGCTGGTTCCTTGCTGCTGAGGAAGTGGGTTTTGCGGGTAGGCAGAGGGCGTTTTCCCAGGAAGGGCGGGGCTGGGTGCAAAGCCCCAAAGTAGGGTGGGGGCTCAATGTCCTGACCTCTGCTCCTCAGTGTCACCATGTGGTCTCTGCTCTGATGTCCTCCCTGCTGTGTAACTCACAGTCACATGATGTCCCTGGGGTGGAACATGACAGGGACCCTTCTGTCCTTCCTTCCTTCCTTCCCTGGCACTGGGAAGTGGAAATGCACAAGGTGACAGGAAAGCCCGCCCAGTAACACAGAGGGGCAGAGCTGTGGAAACTCTACCCCCCTGGAACTGGGTCTAAATGACCCTTCTGTCCTCAGCAGGCAGCAGGCCAACCCCTGCCAGTGTCCCCTGAGCTGTGTCCTTTCCTGGAGCACCCTGCCCTGCCTTCTTGCTCACCTCCTCCAGGCCTGGGCACTCTCGGCTGCCCATGGGGCTGTCCCCAGGGTCCCTCAGCCTGGGCTCTCCCTGGAACTCGCACAGCTCCTGCAGCCACATCTGCCATCAGCAGTGAGACCCAGTGAGTTGTGCAGGCGCCCAGTGTCCTAGGAGTTGCCTCCCTGGTGGAAACGATCCCTGCTTCCTGCCTAGCATCTGGGCCACATAGGTACTGCCGCCTGGGGCTGGGTCCGAGAGCTGCCAGGACTTGGAGAAGAATTCAGACACCGCGTGCTGCTCTGTCTACAGGAAGCATGCGCTCCATTTCCTAATTTCAGGGGGGCTCATTTTCCACAGCATTGGAAGCACGGTTCCCCCAGAACAATCTTTCATCTGTTGAAATGCATGGGCTGCAGCCGGGCCATCTGTCCACGATCTCCATTCTCTCCATACTCTCCGCTCCCATGAATGGAGAGTTCAGTTTGATTCTGGTTTAAACAGATGCCAAGTAAATTTTGAGCAATTATTAATATGTGTGGAAATGTGGTTTGAGCATAAACGAGTGATGCCAGCCTGTGCTGCTGTGAGTTTTCAACGAGCTGGGCACAGACTTCCAGTTCTATGGAGATGAAACACGGCCAAGCAGGGAAGGTTTGGAACCCGATTTACAAGGTGTTTTATTCCTGGAGGAGATGAGCTCGGATCACTCATCTTCTTCCCTCTCCTCCCGTTTTTGATCCCTCGGCTGGTTAGAAGACCGAATCAATGATGCTGGGAATAGTCATTCAACAAATACACACCAGGCCCCCACTCTAGGCTGCTGTCACACTTGGTCCTGCAGATGACACAGGCACGTTCCCCACGTCGAAGGACTTTACAGTCCAGGGGAGGCGGTCGTGGCCACCACACCAGCAGGTGGAGGGTACAATGATGCAAACGCAGGGAGACCAATTTGTTCTCGAAGGTGAGAAGGATGATGGGAGATAACGGGTCCCCAGTCCTGGGAAAGCTGTTCCAAGCACCAGAAACTTTTATGTTTCATGTTTCAATTAAACCATTTCTTTAAGTAAATTTTCTTTAGCATTAAAGGTTTGAAGGGAGGGAGGTTCTGAAACTAATTCTTAAAATCTCCTTTATTGCCTAAAAACGGTGGTTAGCCTCTGCCAGGCAGGGTACACAACCTCCTTCGCCAGGCATGGTGGCACACACCTGTAATCCCTAGCATTCAGGAGGCTTTGGCAGGAGGATCTTCACAGTTTGGGACAGGCTGGGCTGCAAAGTAAGTTCAAGGCCACCCTGAACTACATAGTGAAACCCTGTCTCAAAAAGACAAAAAAAAACACCTTCAAAAGTATTAATGTGCATTCGTGTACTGCATGACATTTGGGTCAACAACAGAACATGTGCACAGGACTGGCCCAGTGAGATGGTACCGCTGCATAATTCATAGCTGTCTCAGTCTGTGGAAGTAGACTTCATGGTGTTCACACTGCAAGAAAGTCACCCAATGACACACTCCTCAGCACACCCTTGTGGTTAGAGACATCTGACTGCGTTCTGTACTGCTGTGGTAATGCTACTTACCACAGCGGTGACTGCTTGAAACAATGCAGGTTTATTTGCTCACCACTCAGGAGGTCAGGAGTCTGACCCAGGTCTCCTTAGGCTGGGATCAAGATGTCAGCAGGACTGGTCCTTTAGAAGGTTCTAGGCTTGGATCTGTTTCCTGCCTCATACATCTTGGAGCTGGCAGGAGCAGTGGGAGGGTTCCTTCTCACACCTCGTCCCTCTGCTGAATCTGAGGGTCTCTGTAGTCATGCTGGGCAGTGTGGAGAACCCAGGAGAATTTTCCTATTCTAAGGCTAACAGTTGGCACCCTCCCCTCACCCCACCATGCATTTCCCAGCAGCGAGGTACATGGTTACAGGTGGCGGCACATTTCTGTCAACTGAATAAAACACAGCTGTCCTTTGTTGGCTTTTTTTTTTTTTTTTTTTTTTTTAAACTGGTACCAGGGATCGAACTCATGACCACGCACTTGCAAGGCAGGCACTTATGCTGCTGAGCTAAATCCCCAGCCTTTTGTTGACAGGAGGCTCACCTGTCCCTACATCAAGCTCCGAGACGCAGCACTGGCTGAGACCCGGTCCCCACCGGGGAGCCCTTCTGTCTCCCAGTTCTGCCCATGCAGCGGCTCTGCACTCTCCCCCCCTCACTAGAGCTCTCTTCCTTTGTTTAAACCTTTGTTTTCTTTCTCTCACAGCCATTTGATTTTTTCCTTAATGATTTGTCAGCTTGTTTCTGCGGTTTCTATGGTTTCCAAAATTCTTGTCACTGTTCAGCCATTTTTTGTACTTCTGGGATTTTGAATGAGAGAATAAGTGTTCAGATGTGCATCAGACCTTAAATGAGGGCTGGGGGTGCAGCTCGGTGGTGGAATGTAGGTTTGGCTTGCAAGAGACCCTGGGTTCCATCCCCAGCACCAAAACGAACAAATCCTTAAAATACTCTCTAAATGAGCAGAAAGAGTTATAAGAGCTAGAAATATTTTTATGAATGACTGTAGGTTTAGGGAACCAGGGCCATGTGTGCAGTAACGAGTCACAGAACTGCTCAGTTTGAATCTGAAAAGGTTCACCAAGCTCACTAGTGCAGATAGTCTGCAGCCATCGTCTCCACAGTGCCCAGGCGTGGCCATGGCCTTTGCAGGAAGATGGTGCAGACTCCCTGTCTGCCTCTCTGCACAAATGCTCATCCAGTAACTGCTCAAAATGTCCCTTCCTCCTGGCTTCCTCCATGGCCCAGGCGTGGCCATGGCCTTTGCAGGAAGCCCTGCTCCACTGGCACCTGGGGAGGCAGAGCCGTGAGCCCAGCCTGGGTGGCCAGGTTTCCTACTCCCTAAGTAATGGGCCCTTCACGTTATGAGCAATGGCAGTGTGACCCACATTCCCTGCTGGAGCTGAAGGAGATCAGCTGTCAGCTTACACATCCATTCCACAAGCTCTGCTGCACGGGGCTAAAGCGTGACTCAGAAGCACAGAACCTGCCTGGCATGTGTGAGGCCCTGGGTTCTGTTCCCAGCACCACAAAAATAAAACAAAACAACAAAACAAAAAGGCATGAGGACTGGTGCAAGCCACCACGTCTTGGTGTCACCTGACTTCAAGGCAGAGACAGCCAGATGTGAGTCACCACCATTCATGGATTGAGCTTGGTCTTAATGATATCTGGAGTAGAGAAGAAAAGGAGACGAATGCGGATGCTGCTGTACAGAGGTGACCTGTTGGGCCATGAGCACACTGAGTGACACGCAGACTTCACAGTGGCCCTGGAACCCAGTGTTGGTCCAGTGTAGGTGCCAGCTCCACTGGATTAAGGTCACCTGGAGACCCAGGAGTGCTGGGTGTGCCAGTGAGAGTGTTTGCAGAGATGAAAGAGAGAGAGAGAGAGAGAGAGAGAGAGAGAGAGAGAGAGAGAGAGTATGTTGTGTGTGTGCACATGAGCTGGGGACAACCCGTCCTCCAAGTCAGCAGGCACCATCCTGGAGGGGGACTGGAGAGATGGAAACAGAGACACAGCAGATCTGTCTGTCTGTCTATCTGTCTGTCTGTGCATGTTCCACCTTTGAACATCAAAACCCCAGGCTCTTCAGCCTTTGGATTCCAGGATTTCTGGCAACAGCCCCTTGGCTTTGCACTGAGACTTAGTGAGTCAGTTTCCCTAGTTCTGAGGTCATGGGACAGGGCTGAGACAGGCTGCTGGTACCCCAGGACCCAGCATTAGACACCTGTTGTGATACTAGTTAGCCTCCATAGTCCCAGAACCAATATCTATCTGTCTGTCTATGTATCTATGTATCTATCTATCTATCCACTCATCCACCCACCCAATCCCCTAATCATCCATCTATCCAGGCATCCATCCTATCTGCTACCACCCCATCCATCCATGCATGCGTCCACCCACCCAACCATCCACCCATCCATGCATCCATCCATTCATCCACTTACCCATCCACCCATCCATTCATCCATGCAACCACCCACCCATCTATGCATCCATCCATCCATGCATCCATCCATCCACTCACCCTTCTACCCATACATCCATCCATGCATCTATCCACCCATTTACTCATCCATTCCCCCATGCATGCATGCACACATCCAGCCATTCATGCATCTAGCCATCCATCCATTCATCCATCCACTCACCCACCCATCCATTCATCCATCCATGGGCTCTGTCTATGGAGAGGTCTGAGTAACAAACCCAGTTTTCACTGTCCTGCAAACTGGTGTCTCCCGTGTGCTCCTGCATGCACCTCTAGCTGGATCCCATGGGACTCCCTGTCTGCCTCTCTGCACAAATGCTCATCCAGTAACTGCTCAAAATGTCCCTTCCTCCTGGCTTCTGCTGCCTGCTCCTCTCCAGTGGTGAATTTGCTCACTGCCCTTTTGGGTCGAATGGCTCAAAATACCTCCAGTGTGAATTTTTTTGAACCCCTGATACTCATGCCCTGTTGTTTTGGGCATGTCTAGATGGAATTCATCCTCACTGGAGGTCAAACTCCCCCCTCGGACAAGGTACTTGTTCTACTGCTCAGCCTTATCTGGGAGCACTGGAATGCCAACCTACCCAAGGTAATTGGTAAAACCTAGAGTGAAACTGGGTGTAGTAGTTCACACCCATAATCCCAGCACATAGGGAGGCTGAGTTAGGAGGATTGCAAATTCAAACCCCAATAAGGCAATTTAGTAAGACCCTCTCTCAAATAAATAATAATTTTAAAAAGGATGGGGTGTAGTTAAGGGTACTGTGACTCTGGGTTTGATCCCCAGAATTACAGAAATGTCAAACAGCTGCTTCTCATGAAATCCGTAACCACAGCAGGTTCCATTCTGCCTCCCGCCAGGCCTTTCTGGGCCCACGTCTGCCACCAGCTGGAGGGGCCATATCCCGTGAGTCTCTGTCTCCATCCCTCCAGACCACCCCGACCTCCAACAGGAAATTCAAGAGTTCCCTGCAGAAGCAGCCCTCAAAGCCCTGCCTCTCTGGCAGGCTGGTGTTACTGTTGGGGTCCTGGGACTATAGGTGAAAAAACGGGGCCTGCGTGTGGGTGCTGCTGCCGCTGCACCAAGCTGGCCTCCATCCTGCTGTTTTCTCATCGGCTGGAGGCCATTTACCGTCAGCTGGTGTGTGTGTGTGTGTGTGTGTGTGTGTGTGTGTGTGTGTGTTTGTGTGTATGTACACGCATTACAAGACCCTGAGCCCAAGGCCTTTGTGCTGAGCTCCATCCCCAGCCCTTTTAATTTTTGAGGCGGAGGGAGCAAGGTCTCACTAAGTCCCTAGCTTTCAGGGTAGGATTTGAATTTGTGCTCCTCTGGACAGTGCTGGAATGACAGGTATGCACAGCTACACCCAGCTTGTGCCCTGGCCTGGCTTGACCACCCTCAGTGTCCTGGGCTTGACCCATGCCCAAGTGTATGTTACTGGGACTGCTTTTCAGATACAATTAATATGCAAGTCCGCTGACTTTGAGTAAAGGCACGGGCTCTGTAAAGGGGTGGGAGACTCATTCCATACACTTTAGGCCCGAAGAGAAAAAGTGAGCTCCCTGCAGACTAGATGCTGCTCCCAAACAACCTGCATCCCTGACCTGCAGCCTCCTCTCTTCCTTGCAAAGGTCTCCAGCCTGCTGCTCACTCTGCAAAGTTCAGACAGGCCGGTGCCCACCATCTTGAGCTACTCCCCCAAACAAATCTCAGCTGCTGCCTAGACAGAGACAGAGGCAGAGACAGAGATACAGATGTGCCTTTGTGCCTCTGGTGCCTTTGTTGGACCCTGACTAAGACACTGTCCCAAGATTTTTTCTCCTGAATCAGTGTTGAAGCCCAGTCTGGCCTGAGCAAAGCATGAAATAAATAGCCATCGAGCAGCACTGGGTAAAACTCCTCAGCAGCACAGCTTCTCAAACTGACCAGGCCCCCAAATCAAGGGAGACCCCAAAGACCATCACAGCCCAGAGTGTAAGGTGTGGATAATAGGGGAACTGGGTGTGATATATAAGAACTCTCTACTATCATTGCAATTGTTCTGTAAATCTAAATTTATAAAAAATTTTGCTTGGTTACAATGTCTTTTATTCCTGCTCTCTGGGAGGCTGAAGCAGGAAGATCACAAGATAAGAGTCCAGCCTGGACAATTTAGCGACTTAGTAAGACCCTGCCTTAAAATTACATTAAAAAAAAAAAAGGCCCGAGTATAGCTCAGTGCAAAGGCCCTGGGTCAGAGAAGTTTGAAGAAGGCAGGGTGGACATGGATGGGGCGTGGGGGGAGGGGAGGAGGCACCCAGCATGGTAGGGTGTGGGTGGCCTCTCCCCGCTGAGAATGTCTCCTCCCCAAAGAAAAAGCCATCCCAGGGTGACATCATATGATGTATTTTATAAAATGAACAGTCATCAAAATTTGAGAAAATCCAAAAAGAATAAAGAAAAACATCATGTACAGTCTCTACCGTTTGACGTAATGTTTCTTCATTTCCTGACATCTTTTTGTCTTCTTATTTTCTTATTTTTTTCCCAAGTGTTACTCTGACATGAGTAGTTTTCCCCATCACCTAAAATAGCCCACAAAAGTCACTGGGTGCATAATATTCCGAAATGTAGTAGCCACGCCGTGAGCAAATCATCCGTTATCGTCCTCCAATTGCTTCCTTTTCCCTTCTCTCCTTTTCCCACTATAACCAGCGCAGGACAGGCCTCCTTGATGGAAAGCTTGTCTGCTTCTATTAACTTGATTACGGGCGCTGCCAGCGCTGCCTGATGGAACTGTGGAACGTGTCTTGCTGGGTATAATGACGAGTGTCATTACAGTGCCCTCGCCCGCTGGCCTGGCTGTGTGTTTTGGCCCCAGAGCCCACGGCTGCACAGGCGAGACTGCAGCAAAGTCACCCTGAGTGGTTTTGATGTGTCTGGAAGCACAACTGCTGTGTCTTCAAATGCTTGCAGGAGACGTTAGCACTTCGGACAGAAGGAGCAAAGTTCACTCGGGATCGTCTTCAGCCTGACAGTTCCACTTCTCCCTTTCACATCCTGATGTTTCACTTTGAGGAAATGGTCTTGGCGTTTTGGCGCACAAAGAAGGGAACTCAAACAGTCAACCAATGGCCGTGACATAGCGGTGGCTGACCATGCTGTGCAGGAAACGGGAAGGACTTATGTAGATGAAGGTCTCTGGCCATCGCCTGAGTTAGGACGGTGGTAGTGCCAGCTTAGTCTTCATTTGACATCACCGTCCTGAATGACAACGTGTTGGGGATGGAACCCAGAGAGTCCCTCACACTCGCCAGTTGTCCCAAAGCTGACGTGGATCAGATGAGTAAGAAAACCCGCTCACAGCAAAGCCATCAGCACCAGCCGCGAGGTGGACCACGCTTTAGACTTGCTCAGTCTGTGGCAGAGTGCAGAGCTGGGGGGCGGAAATCTGGGTGTCATTCTGGGGTGAGCCAAGAAGGGGGCCTCGGCCTTTTGGTGCTGGAGCATGTGAGGGGCAGAGGCCACTGTGATACGTGGCACATACACATACGTAAATCATGCCACATGTTAAGATATGAAGTGCTTTATGAATACATGATTAGTTAACGCAGAGATCTCTGCATGCATGTGTGTGTATGCGTGTGTGTATGTGTGCATGTGCATGTGTGCATGTACACATTGATCATGGGAATACAGACCTGGCTTTTCCAAGTTTTCTAGAAAATATTTTTCCTCCCATTTAGAGCACTTTTCCTTTTTTTTTTTTTTTTTTTTTTTCCCCTAAATCTCTGTTTTCAGATAAAATTGATGGAGGATGTAGACACGTGCTCCTTAGGAAGCTGATGCAGACCACTCCCATGTGGTGAGAAAATGACGAAGTGCAGACTCCCCAGGGCTTTGTCATACTCAAGTTGCGGGGGAGGGGGTGATAACTTGAATGTCACCCACATCTGTGCTGGGGCGTGGGATGGGGCGCTGGAGTCCTCGTCACTCCTGGAAACGCATCTCTGACTTGGCCTCCGAGGGTCCTGTGATCTACACTTCCACATCCTGGGTGCTCACCCAGGAGGAGGACTTTAACAAGTGATGGCCACATGGTTTTCTCATCTCCAGCTCGGTCACCTCCCACAGCTCCAGCCCCACGTGCCTGATACCTGCCACGGCCCACAGCAAACACAAGCTCAGGGTGCCCCAACCTTCTCCCAACTCCCACACCTCCACTGGGTCCCCTGTGCCCGGTGGTCATCTCCACTGGTTCAGCAGCATCCTGTCGGCTTTGCCTCCAAAGCACCGATCCAGTTCATCCATCTCCGTCTCCATGACTACCACCCAGGACCCAAGCATGGCCCCTCCACATCCCACCTGTCAGGGCTTCTTATTGGGCCTCCTGGACTGTTGCAGTTCTCCCCTGCCCACTGAATTGTGGACCTGTGATGCAGCATTTCATAGGAGATTATGACAATCTTCCAGGTAAACCCTGTGGGTTCACAGTACACAGACAAACTCCACAGCCCTGGCATCAGTTAGCAAACCCCTCCCCACCACTGTGAACTTAACGTTTTCTCTTCTCCAGTGAGGCTCTGGGTCCCCTCCCCAGGGCTCAGCCTCAGCCCTTCTGTCTCCCTGGAACGCCCCTACCCTTGAGAATTCTACTACATGATGTCTGCTATGGCATCCCCACCAGCCAGTTAGAGCACCGTCATAGGGCACCTCATAGCTGCTCTCCTTATAACATCACTGGTAGCTGGTTGCTTTTGTTTATTTGCTTATCCACTTTTGTTTTTGTTTGCCTTTTGTTTTTAGAGACAGGATCTTGCTATGTAGTTCAGGCTGGCCTTGAACTCACTATGTAGCACAGGCTAGACTCTAACTCATGGTGATCCTCCTGCCTCAGCCTCCTGAGTGCTGGGATTGCAGAGGTATGCCATCATGCTCAACTTGTAGGCTGCTTTATGGAAAATTATGCTTGTTCAGAAGCCAGGGCCTCTTCTAGATCCCAAGCAATGCACCAAAAAGTAACAGTGACAAGAGGGACTGAGCTGTTCATCATTATTTCACTGTGCACAGGAACGCGTTCATGCCATGGCTGCCCTCACCAGCCAGTGCTTTCCTCTCATCAGAGATGCGTCCCTGGGGGCAGTTAGAGAAAAGCAGTGTCTGTTGCTTCTTGCAGGCGCCAAAAAAAGATAAGGTGGGCGAGAGCTGAGGGCAGATTCGGCATGGCAGGCCTGCTGTGACTGCAGGTGCCAGGCAGAGACCTCATCGGCATGTGTACGGCTCCACTCTGGCTCAGAGAACGTCTTCATTTCAGTGCTTCTAATTTATAAAATCTCAGGGGTTGTTATTTATTCTGTTGCTTTGTGTTTTGAGACCCTTCTGTCTCCATGGTGACTATCGATGCCTTTATCTGCCATAGTCACACAGGAAACCAAAGATATACCCGTTACACTGTATCAAGACACCCCTTACATTGTATCAACAGGGTGCAAAGCCTTCTATTTTGCTTGTTTTGTCTTTTTGAGACTAGGTTTCACTGTGCAATTCAGGCTGGTCTTCAACTCACTTTGTGGCCCAGGCTGGCTTTGAGCTCACAGCATCCTCCTGCCTCAGCCTTCCAAGTGCTGGGATTACAGGTGGCCACCATGCCAGGAAAGCAAACCCTTTTAAAGTCATTGTAGGAATTAAGCAATATCCTGGTTCTAGTAGTGAAACCTGAGATTCCAGCCTTTTCTTTTCTTTTTTTTTTTCTTTTTTTTTTTTTTTTTTTTTGTCTTTTTGAGACAGGGTCTCTATGCAGTTCAGGCTGAACTTGAACTCACTTTGTAGCCCAGGCTGGTCTTGAACTCGCAAGGATCCTCCTGCCTCAGCCTCCCGTGTGCTGGGATTATAGGCATGAGCCACCACGCCCGGCTTCCAGCCTTCTTTTCACAGTTTTTTTTTTTTTTTTGGTCTTGTTTGTTTATTGTTTCACTATGGTTTTTATATAAAATGGTTCATGCAAAGACTTTTGCCAGCCTTTTGTGTTTTGTATCAAAGCACAACTGTACGTGGTCATCCAGGAGAAAGACACATTGCGGTATCCACATTTTTGAGTCAAAAATGTCTTCTCTAGGTCTCTTATTTGAGTCCTTGCATGCATAGCACTTTTTCACCAACAGAGCAATTGGGTTGCGTGAACAGTTTTCTAGTCCATAAGAAAACCAAATGGCGCTGAGGCTTTGAATTTGTCTTTCTCGTAAAGCCCGGAGCTTTTTGACACTTCGACTGTGTTTCCTTCTAGAATTTTATTCCGATCCCAAATTAAATCATTCCAAGGATAAGTGGGCAGGGGTTAAGGGAGCACCCTGGGCACTCGTGTCTGTGATAGCAGGCTTGGCTCACTGTCTGAATCATTTAGCACAATATTGTTGTGATATCCCGGCAGCCTGCCATTTGACTGGGGTCCAGCGTACAGTGCTAATTAATCCATAGATGACACTGGCCACTTCCCATCTGTCCCTCTTGCTGGCTGTCTTTCTCCCTGATGCAGAAGACCCTGCCAAAGAACAAGGCCACGTCTTTCTGCATCTACTTTAATTCCTATGCTGGTGACGGACCTATAGCCATGGGTGGACCTCTGGCAGCCCATGGACAAGTCTTGGTGTCTTTGCAGACTCCAAGCTCCCCACTGTGGCCCTTCTCATGCTCCTCCCTCCAAACCATTCACATCTGTGAGCCATGTCAGACAGACATGTAGGAAGTCAACCTTGATCTCGGCACCACAGGAAGCTGGTCTTGTAGACTAAGTTCACACCCAGCAGCTACCCTGACCCCAGGCTGGAAGTCTGGGCTCCACCTCTCTTCCTGGATGGAATCCTCTCCCACCCTCAAATGGCCCTGACCTGGTCCCTCCCAGTTTCCTGGAATTAAGAAGGTGCCCCTCCTCCTTAAAAGGAGAAGCTTTTGGCGTCAATGTCATTTTTTTTTTCATCTGAGATTTCCCATTGAAGAGTCAATGTCATTTTTATAGACATCATTTCCCTTGCTTTGCCTTTTTATTAGGAAAATTCTAGCATTGAATCTGAGCATTTTCCTTTCCCCCATATAGTGTAACCTCAGTGGGAAAATCTCTTACCAATTTTCTTTAGGGATCATCACAGTGAAAATGAATGAAAGGGCTACAGGCCCCTCCACCCTCCTGGAGGGAGAGCCTGTTCCAGCCTCCAGGATAGAGAGTGTATTGTCTTAACTAAACAGATATTTCTTCACAGCTTCCCTTTTGCCCACTCATTTGTTCATTTAGAATCAAAATTGGTGGTGCATGCCTGTAATCCCAGCACTGGAGAGGCTGTCAGGAGGATCGTTGCAAGTTCGAGACCAGCCTGGGCTGCAAAGTGAGCTCAAGGCCAGCCTTAACTGCATATCGAGACCCTGCCTAAAAAAAAAAAAAGAATAAAAAGAATCAAGGTTGGCCCAAGTTCAGCTGTCAGGTGGTCTGCTGCAGGGTGATCCACACCCCCAAACTCTGCTCCCCAAAGTCCTGAGAGCCAGCAGCACCTGGGCACTTCCCAGAGACACTCAGAGATCCCGAGTCACCCAGTTTGTCATCAGGTCCAGAGCCACCTCTCTGCAAGCCTCAGAGTGTTGTAGTGTCAGCACATTAGGAGGTGCTGGCAGTTCAGTTTCTGATACCTCTGCAGGTCTTTGGGCGGGCGCTGAGAGCAATGGAAACACAGGGCCACACAGAGAGAGAAGTGGCTTTGCTAAGACCCGTAGAAAGCAGTCCAATGACACTGGGCAATCAGGAACACTCAGCTCTTTCTTTCTTTCTTTCTTTCTTTCTTTCTTTCTTTCTTTCTTTCTTTCTTTCTTTCTTTCTTTCATTCTTTAAAACAACATCTTGCTGCATAGCCTAGACTAACCTTGAACTCACTGTGTAGCCCAGGCTAATCCTTCTGTTTCAGGCTCCCAAGTGCTAAGATTATAGACGCGAGCCACCATGCCTGGCTTCTTGCCACCTGCTGAAGCAGCTCTGGAAGTCTTCTCCAGTGTCTTTAGTTGCTCTGTCTTGGCTGCCTTGATGTTCTGAATCCATTCAAAGCGTTGACCTAGCAAGGTCACTTTGACCTTGGGGAAGAATCAGAAGTTTCACAGCCGATGTGATAGAAAGTATGAAGACCTAGCACAATGTTTTTTCCTGCCTGCTTTCTGCTGGAAGACAGTCCACAGCAGAGCTCACTGTATTTTTGGTCTGACCTCATAAAGACACTAAAAAGGATTTCCAGGACCGTCTCAGACAGTGACAAGAGCAACGTGATTAATGTGTTTGATGTGAAAGGGTATATTTGGGGGACGTCTTTTACCATAATAAAATTTTTATTTAAACATTCATTGTAGGGGCTGGGGATTTGGCTCAGTGGCAGAACACATGCCTAGCAAGCTGGAAGCCCTGGGTTCTGTCCTTAGCACCAAAAACTGAAAAACAAAAAAATCCATAAACATTCACTGTATTTCATAATCACACCTTGTATATTCAGCTCACTCATTTGAGAAAGACAAGAATGATATACAGTTACACTGTAGGAAACATTTTCACATACCTGTCTTAAATTTCCTAATGTCTCCCTTTCCAGGGGCAAATCTTTTGGCACCATGAAAATAAAAGTCACCAAAGAGTAACTTCTGAACTTGCCAAGGAGCCCAGATTTTCCTGAAAACTCAAAGTTTGCTGCCCCCCCAAAAATTAAAATATAATTATCTGCATCTTCAATTTTGTTGCAGAGCTTCAAGGTGGAGCCCAATTTAAGGCTGAGCACTGTGCTCTGCGTAGCATACAATGCAAGTCTTGCAGGAAAAAAATGATTTTTAAACCAATCATCCTCGCAAGACTTTCAGCTCACATTGAGCGCTTGCTGGGCGCGTTCAGCCTGGTGGAAGGGCTGTTTAAATCACAGAGGAAAGTGGGACCTTTTTGTTATTGTAGATAGTGACGGAAACAATTGTTTTTATAGTTTAAATCCAACATTTCCTAAATGCATTTTGCCAGGCAGGTGCTTATGCCACTGAGCTATATCCCCAACCCTTCTAAACGCATTTTAATGTTTTGAGAAAATAATTTTCACCACAATGTTGTGATGAATCAATTTCTAATATTCCTTGGATAAGATTCTTAACTTTTCTTGGAGTTGACCTGAGACACACAATGAAACATGAAGTTGAACTGAGGTAGAATCGTGATGGGTAGAAAACTGTAATTTTAAAATTATATTTAAGAACTACAGTATGGTTTTCCCCTCCCGGGCTACTTATACCTAACTTTCCAAGTCTTGAAAATATAAGAGACCAGGCTCACACTTTTCTGTCAAATGGAGCCTTCATCTCTACGTGGGCTCCACCTTCTTCCCTGTAAGTTGAGGTTTTCTTTCTTTGCTATAGATCCACAAACGCCTCAGGTGTCTACCTGTAAATTTGGGTAAAGATCCCCATCTGCGGGAGTATAAAGCTTGGGGTCCATGCCATATTTTCCCCGAGTGGTTACTCCCAGTGGTGACTGCTTTACAAAATTTTTGCCAGTGCTTTTTGCCTTACAAAATGTTCTGCACCTTTTCCTGATGCCTTACCCTGCAATTCAAGTCAGCTAAGGACAGCCTACCCCACGGGGGTAGTGAGGTGAGTTGAGACCTCATCTCCTCTTCGAGGAACCTCCTGGAGCCCCACTGGTGACAAGACTGTGCAGAAGGCTATCAGTCTTACACTGGGTGGGAGCTGATGTTCCAAGCACTTCTGAGAACGTGTTTGCATTCACACTATTTACTTTACCTACCCACCTGCCCTATTTATTCCTTGACCCTGCCAATTGGTTTCCCTAGATGTCCTGGCAGTTGTGATATTTATACTCTTTTCAAGGGTAGGGGCATCAGAGAAAAAATGCAAAGTATGTTGAGAAGCCTGAGAGGAATGTGTTCACTCCTTAACCCCAACCTGGGGGTCGGGGGAGCTGAGAGAGACATCCCCTGGCGGGCGTCAAGCTGTGAAAACAGAAGATAAACAGGATGGGAATCGAGGAACTTCAAAGGGAGAGAGGGCCTCATTCCAGCAGGCCAGGAGTCTCCCCAGCAGGCAGCAAGGCCACATTCTTAGCATCTTTCCAGGAGTGTCACAGGGTGGAATCTCAGGCACACAAGGGGAGGCACCTGCTCCTGGAGACACAACTGTGACATCACAGCGGGCTAAGCCAGAGCCCAGCTCTACTGAGTCTCCTCTCCCTCTGCACCCCAGGTGAGAGAGTTCTTAAAAGCAAAATGTTTGCCCAGGTCTGTGGAAAACCGCTGTTGTCTCCTCTGTCACCCACTCAGGCCCGGAGCACAGGATTCTGAGCCTCACACACCACCATGGCTGCTGCTGCTCCCCTGGACTCATCCACATTCCAGAGAACCAGACTGAAATCCAACTGTGTGCCAGCCTGGCACAGGTCCTTCTGTCTGTGAGTGGCATTTGACGCCTGTGTCTCACCCCTCAGCAGTCATTTGACCTCATCCTGAAGGGCCCAGCCCTGTACCTCTGAAGATCCAGTCCTTCTGAGCCCAGGACAGACGCTGTCTTTCAGGGGGTCATCTGTCTGATTAATTTTACGCATGTTGTTTATTTAAACATTGTTAAGTAATAGTCACGACATCATTCCGTGGGGATCAATTAACCTTCTAGGGGATCATTAGGAGTTCATGGATGGAAGTGTGCTTTGTGAGTGTTAATAGATGGCAGTGCTGTTTTTACCCACGTGCACACAGATGCTTGTGCCCAAGGCCGGGGGAGCCTCAGGCGGCAAGGCTGAGCTCCAGGCTCTCATAACCTCCTGGGCTTCAGCTGGCCGGACCACTTCCGTCCCTGCGCAGCCCCACACCTGGGTCTGCTGTTCCTGTCAGCCGATCTGTTTCTCTTATCACCAGCAGACGGGGTGATGTTCAGTGGTCTCAGGCTCTGGTCCTATTCAAAGAATGAGTTGGAGACAACTGAGGAATGCAACGGTTTAACGTTTATTGAAGAAAAAGAAGAGAAAAAAGAAATGCCATGCATGCAGATCAGACCATTACAAGAACAAGAGGTCAGTAGTGATGAGCTCCAAAGGTCATCTTCTTCTATGTCTCTGGCCTTCAGATCTGGGCCATCCCACGCAGGACTCTGAAGCTGCTCTGCACATACACTTCCACCAGAGCTGACAGCTTGGTGACAGACAGGTCACGCTCAGCTGTCCAGCCTTGATGGGCAGAGATTGGCAGCTCACCGTGATTGACAGGTCAGCCAGTTACCCAGCCCTGATTGAGACTCCATGCTCTGTGATTTGACAGATCACCCCAGTTTCTCAGTCAAGAGTGGCAAGATTTGACAGATTTCTGTGATTGACAGGTCATGCCCAGTTGCCCAACCATGATTGGCCCTAATCTCCTGCCTCAAGACTTCTTAATTTCACCAATCTGTGAAGTATAAATAAAGTATATCATTGTGCTTGCAATTCATATTTCTCTGACTTTTAATACTGTGAATATCAACATGTATTTATTTACTTATACTTTCTCCTTCTCTGATGACTCACCATGATCATATCCAATGCACATATATATATAGACATATATTGCATATACATATGCACATAAGGATATATGTCTATACACAAATACATGAGTATATATCCATACATCTATATATAGCATGTCCATGCATATATTTATGCATACATATGTATACAAGTATACGTATGTCTGTGAGGATATATATATATATATATATCACTGTGGATTTATAAGAATTTAATATTCATCCTGAAGAAGGTAGTTAGGGTGTGGAAAAACTGGCTGACAAGTGGACCTGACCCCCCAATAACAGAACTCCAGGAAATCAGCAGAAAAACAGTTACTCAAGTTGCTCAGGGAAAAATCAGAGAGCGTTATTTTTAGTTCTTGCAGAAACTTGAGTAGGATTCTGATTGGATGGCCCAGATCTCCTACGTCAGCCCGAGGAAGGGGGCCACCACTGAACCCTTTCCAGGTGACCCAGCCTTGTCCTGTGCAGCATGCTTCTCTTCCTACGATTAATTGCAGAGCACGTTCCTTTTCCTGTCTTTAGTAAATGTAAAACCTTGCTACTTTTTGCTCTTGTCTCAACCAATTCTTTGTTCAGGACAGAAAGAACCACCTCTAGACGGCGACTGAGCACCCCAAGCCACGTAGCAACTCTGCATAAAGATCACTGGTCATCATTGGTTCCACACACATCTCTCCCTGCCTTACAGTTTACCTTATAACCTTATTGTGCCTCTTGCAGGGTGAATTTTTTTTTTTTTTTTTTTTTTTTTTTTTTTTTTTTTTGGCTTTTTTGAGGAGTTTCACTATGTAGTGCAGACTGGCCTTGAACTCACTTTGCAGTCCAGACTGGCCTGAAACTCTTAGTGATCTTCCTGCCTCAGCCTCCTGAGTGTTAGGATTACAGGCATGCACCAAAAAGCATTATTAAATAACAGACATTTGAAGGGAGCATACAAAACAAGAAGGTGCAGCTCAGTGAGTTACCACACAGTGAATGCTCTCCAGCCCCCAGCTTTGATTTAGGAAAAGGACTCAAGGACTCGGCCACCGGAGGCTTCTGTGTTCCTCTCTCCCTAGGAGACAGCTGACTGGAAGGTCACTGTGTCTCACAGCTGTGTCCTCCCCACCTTGTTTGAGGAGTTTACCTCTGAACATTGCAGTTCAATGCTTCCCATTTAGAGGGCCTTTATTTCAATGAAACATGCTCTCTGGGATTTTGGTGATTTGGTGTGTGCTTTCACTTAACTTTTCTTGGAAACTGAGGAGATGGTTCTAAAGTCTGTTTGGAAATAGAAGGACCAAGAAAAACTATGACCACCTTGAAGAGAGCCCTAGCTGGAGACATAATGCCACTGGGCATGGAAACTGGTCACTGAGGCTGCCTGCTGCCTCTCCATAAGTGGGTGCCCCCGTCCTGTGGTTGGCAAACAGTCATGTGGCACCCGGCTGGCGCCTGTCATAAAAACAGCTCACTGTCTGTCTTGTGTGGGGCTCATATTTCCGTGGGGTCTCTGCCTGATGATGGAATCATAGTGGGGGGCAGTTGCAGGTAGAGTGACCATAAGTTCCTTTTGGTCTGGGCAACCCATTTATGTTTTTGTATTATGCTCCATTTTAATGCAGTAATTTTTTTTTTTTTTTGAGGCAGGATTTTGCTGTACAGTCCCAGCTAGCCTTGACCTTACAGTGATCCTTCTGCCTCAGTCTCCTGAGTGCTGCAATTACAGGTGTGCACCACCATGCTTGGCTCTCAGTGCAGTGTTTTATATGAATATCCAGTTGTCCGAAGATAGATAAAATACATGCTTTGCACTCCTCTGGAATGAATTCTTTGACATAAATTTAGTGTTCATCTATACTATTCCTAGTGTCCTCTCTCAGGATCACAGATGCAGTTGCCAGAGAGCAGCGCTCCAGCCAGGGACAGAGCTGGGAAGTGGCCGGCTGAGCAGCGTGGAATGCTGTCTGTCCAGCCCAGAGTGCTTGATGACATCACTGGAGGAGTGGCCACCTCGGCGGCACTCACCCCTGACCCTCTGCATACCTGTCCTCTTGCACGTCCAGGAGCGAGTGCAGGGCTGAGACTGAGCCTCCTTCCAGCCATGCCGTGCTGCAGGTCTGAGGCCCGGAGCTGTGGCCGCACCCTCCACACCCTCAGCAGGCCAGGGGCAGCTGGGATCCTGCAGCAGTTTCCTTTCCTGGCTCTGTCTGCAGAGCTCACGCTGCTCCTGCTTCCTCTAGCTCACTGCATCCACACTTCCTTCTTTTGTGTGTGTGGGGTCCCCGTTTCCAATCAAATGCCTTTTTTGTTTTTCTTTGCTTTTGCAGTCGTTACTGTTTGAATGTTCAGTTTGAATATCAGCAGGGTTTCCCGCCCCTGTGGGAGAGGTGCCCAGGAGCCTCCCAGGACTCAGAAGGGCCCTAAGGGACATCGGAGGACCCACAGAGTGTCCAGACCCTCCTGTAACAGCTCCAGGAACCTACGCTGACACTCAGAGAGCTCAGAGAGTTCACTGCTGGCCTGTGTCACAGGTGACATCTTCTACAGCCAGCTGGATGCTTAAAAAAGACTGACAAGTGTTCAGAGAGTAATTAGGATTTCTGACATGGGAAAATGTTTAGAAGGTTCATTTTTCATCAGTTTATCTGGAGATTGAAAGTCCATTTTTCCATAGAAACATTCAGAGATGCTTGTCCAATGTCACGTTTTTTATGAAGCACATTAAACAATTCAGTGTCATTTCGGGTAATTGTGTAGTGTCAAAAGCATGTTTCCGTGAAATTAAACGCTAAGCGTCTGAGACAGAGAAGGCAGCAGGAACAGGAGATTTTTGTGGAGCTGTGAGGTGCGGTTTCTCTGTGTTACCAAGGCCCTAAGAACCGCCTGTCATACTGTGTCCCAAGTGGCTGAACCGACAGCTTTTCTGAATCTGTGTGGAGAGGACCAAGTTTGTCAAATCCATCTCTGTTATGTGGAAGAGTACAAAGTCACCAGCAGGGCCTCGGCATGTGCCCACCACTCCCACAGCTGAGAGAAGGGTACCGATGGCCCCTCATGGCTGGAGACACTGAGGCTGAGGCAGGAATGTGTTATGCTGGAAGCTGGAGAGGCTGGACTGCGTTGTATTCTTTTTGATGGCACCCCGAGGCCCTGGACAGACAGAGGGAGAGGGTGTCCCCTCGAACACATCAGGCAGGTCCAACGGTACCTGTTTCTTTAATGTCTATCTGGGCACTGGTGCCTCTCCTGTGTCACCCATTTCCTCCTCCTGAGGATCCCCAAATTGGAAGCTTCTAGGGTGGCTTCTCTTGCTCTTGAGGAAACTGGTTTGCAGGGGGGTGGAGCTGTTAATCCAAAGCCACGTGGAGAGAAGTCAGGGCCAACGAGCCATGGGTGGCCCATCCCAGACACTGCCCTGGCCCTGGGAGGAACAGTCCAGGCACTGCAGGACAGCTGGTGACAGATGACATTTGGGGCCAGGGTCCTCCAATGGGGAAGGTGGCTACCGGAGGACCATGCCCAGTGAGGCCGGAATGAGAGGAAGGAGGGAGAGAAGGAGGGAAGAAAGGAAGCAAGCAACTCCCTAAGGAGGGGAGACAGGACCAGCAGGTGTCACCTACTGGGTGTGCTGAGTGACCCAAGTGACTGGGCCAAGACCAAGCCCGGCCAGCCTCTCCGGTCCCCACCAAGTCCTGTTGCCTCTGTCAACCTCACACACTCTGGAGTCCTTGCAAAGGGTACAATGGCATGTGTCCATCTGGGGACTCACCAAGACTTTAGGTGACTGAAGACAAGGCGGAAAGGGCTTGACCCAGGCAGGCACACGGGTGGGACTGAGGATCTGAAACCCAGATGCGGTGGGCAGTGAAGGAGCTGGAGAGAGGCAGAGTTGGAGACAAAAGTGGGCAGGGAGGCCCTCCTCCTCGTGTCTTTCCCCATGGAGCTGCGGGGCTCCTGGGCTCCCGGGGTGGGTGAGACACCCCAGCTGCCTCTACTGTCCCTGTGTTTCCTGGGACCCTGCCCAGATCAAGAAGAGAGAGGACAAGAGCCAGTGCATCAGTGACCTTGAGACACCACTGGGGGTTCCTCCCTTGCCCAGGAGTGAGAACACCTGGTTCTGCCTGCTGACCCTGTGGAAAAGCCCCTGTCCCTTCCCATTCATGCACGCGCTGGACCTCCTTTCCGCAGGTGTGAGCTAAACTGCGCTGGCCTCATGTGTCACAGCTCAGAAGGAAATGAGGATGCTAACAATAAAATAAGAGAACAATTAACTATGGCAGGAAAGGCGGCCGTGCTCAGTGTATCTCCGTGTGTTGTTCTAATTTGAACATTGTAAATCTGCAATCCCCTCAATTACGGGAATAGTCTCGGAGGAGTTTTGGGGAACAATGCAATGACCCCCAATGCAATGATCCTGCAAGTTGGGATTGTTTTGCACACAGAATCCAACATCATTTTAGTATTCTTCCAAGTGCACATGCACCAAGCAAAGCATGCTGGAGGGAAACATCAGGGCGGAGACCTGAGGGTCTGCTCAGGACCAGCTCAGAATTTCCCTTCTCTCAGGCCCACCAGGACAGGTTTTCCTGCTTTTGTTTTGGTTTTTGAGACAGGCTAGAAATTTAGCTCGGTGGTGTAAACATTTGTCTAGTTTTGAGAAACAGGGTCTTGCTGTGTAACCCAGACTGCCATCCAACTCTCAGGGATCCTCCTGCTTCTGCCTCCCGCACTCAGCTGAGCAGCATCAGCATGTCCTCCAATCAGGCTGTGCTCAGCTGTTCCAGGACCGTGGAAAGTGGAGGGCTCCTCAGGTCACACTGTGGATATCTCTGTGTGAAGATCATTTCTGTTTTTGTCTTTTGATACTGGGAGTTGAACCCAGGATATTTGCACTGAGCTGCATCCCCAGCCCTTTTTATTTTTACTTTTTTTAAATTCTGAGATAAGGTCTTGCTAAGTAAATTCACTTCATTCTGTAAATTCACGTTCAGGCTGGGCTTGAACTTGTGATCCTCCTGCCTCAAACTTCCAGAGTGCTAAAATTACAGGCTCTCTCTAAGTAAACACACTTAGCCTGAGAGGATATTAAGAATATTCTTAATGGGCATATTCTAAAAAATTACATTATACAAATTAAATCGCATCACTCCTCTTACCTGGTTCTCTGGACTCTGCCTCCAAACATCCTGTCTTCCTATGCATTCCATTCCTCACCAGCTCCTTATCCCAAAGATGCAGCCAGCTCCCCTGAGCCCCAGTACTTCATCTGTAAAATGGGGTGATGGTAGGATTGCCTTTTGGGGTGCAGGGAATAAAAGGAAAATTGGTATCCAGGACCTGGCTCACAGATGACTCTGGCGAAGTCAGGACCTAACCAGTGTCTGTATAAATGCCAGTGCTGGAAGGAAATATCTCTAGCACACTTTCTACCACCCTGGGTTCTCTGGCCAGGACCCTGTGCTGTGATGGAGCTCCCCAAATGACCAGAGGGTGCTGTGCCTTCAAACACGTCCCTACCATAGCACAGAAAGTGGTGCTCGGGAGAGTGGATGGGTGCTGGGCTGTTGGGTTCATGCTGGGTCACGGTCCTCAGGAGTGGTTTGGTTTATGACTTCATTCTCCTCTCCTGAGACAGTATGATTTCACCTGGATGCTTTCCACCTCTGCGGACTTTCCTCTAGCATTAGGAAATGGTCCTGAAGCCTCCACTGCTGACTTGGAAAATAAAACAAAGCTATTAAATTCATTGAACCGATTGGGAAAATACCCAACTCCTGCAAGATGTGGAATCCCAGGGAACCCTGAAAAACCCTTTGAGCTTTTAAGATATCAACAGTGCCCAGGAGTGAAGGCTGGGCTGCCCCTGCCCTGTGACAGATCTTCCCTGACCTGGCCTATGTGACACTGTGACTCACGGTGAACCGAGGTGGATGGGAACACTGCAGTCTCTGCCTGCTGAGAGCCCTTCAGGGACAGGGAAGCACTGAGAGGGCCGAGGGTCCCCTCCAGTCTGTGTCTGCCCTCACAGCACTGATCTGATTCCTGGAAGGCCAGGGCTTCTGTGCTGCACCCTGATGTCCTCTGGGAGCCAGAGCATGCACACCAGATGCTCATCTGGGCTGGGCCGGGCACCAATGGCGTCCTCTTCTCAGCGTCTCTCCTTGGCGCCCTACCACCTGCATGTCATGGAGCATTGCTCCCCACCCTCATCCTGCAACACTTTCTAAAAAGCAGGTGCAGATGGAAGAGGTGCAGGACAGACTTGCACTTAGCCACTTGTATCACTCGGGGGTTCCCTGGAGAAACAGGAACAACACAAGGGATACAAGTGTATAAGAAACTGCAGGACTGGCTTACGATGGTCAGCCTCTGAGCCGGGTGAGGGAGGGTGCAGAGGCTGTCAGAAGACAGCCTGAGTATGTGGGGGAAATTGTTTCACAGGATCCCAGCCTCAGGTGACCCAGGCACTGAGAAGGTGGAGGGCTCCTGCCTGCAGCCATGGACGCTGTGTGCTCTGCACATGCAGGTTCCATCCTGCGCAGATCGGTCCTCACCGTCACCAGGACCAGAGCAGGTGGGGGCCTGGCCGCTGTCTTCATGTGCTCAGGGTGAGGGATCCCAGCTTGCCCACTCCTGCCTGGCATGGTGGATGGGCCCTTAGTTCCTGGAGGCATGGTCTGCCTGTTTGAGCCTCAGGATGCAGGCTGGGCCTGCAGTGGGGGTTCCCAGCCCAGCTCCGCACAGTAACATAGTTCTGGTTCTCTGACTGGAATCTGGGGGTCCTGAACACCGCCACATGCCAGAAGATGGGTATCTGTTCCCTTCCAGAACCTCCTGACACTCACTCAGGTTCCCCTGAGGATGCTGTGAGAGGAACTGGATAGTGACCAGTAGGGCCACCTCCCTTATCAGCCAGGCTTAACTTTCTCTAGACCCAAACCCAGGCAAAACTCACCGTGTCCAGGGCAGGACATGTCACATCCCACTCCCCCCACCCCAACAATTTATAGGAGCCTGCACTCCCAGGGCTAGGACTGGTGTCCTAGCACTCTGGAAGTTTGAGGCAGGAGGATCACAAGTTCAAGCCCAGCCTGAACGTGAATTTACAGTATGAAGAGAATTTACTTAGCAAAGACCTAAACTACACCAGGGCAGAGCAGACAGCTGCTGGCCTGCAGTGGTCCCTATGGGCAGCAGGCATGGTCACTCAGCTCTCTTTCCTATGAGGATTTTCAGGAGGGCTTGTCTGGGGCAGGGGCCCAGGGTGGCCCCCACCAGTGGAAGCCAAATGCCTTTTATCTGACAGATGACCCTGTCTTTGCAAAGAGCTTAGGATGGGCAGCTGGAGGAGGAGAGGAATAGAAAGAGCCCTCCCCAATCCAGAGGTCAGCATCAGCAAGCGGGCAAAAGTGGCTGTCGGCCAGACCCCAGCCCTGCCCACGGGGCCTGGGCCATGGAGTGTCACCCTCCCTAACATAGCCGTGGTCAGTGGGAGGCCATCCTCAGAAGGGTGGGCGCTGGTCACTGGTGGTCATAAACAGAACAGCACTGGCCGCTCCTCACACTGCCTCCTCGTCTGACCACATGACCTCTCTGGTTCTCCCATGCCCCTGCCGTGATGCCATTGACCATGGCCCCAAAGGACACTGCCAGAGCTGAGCAGATGTCAATGTCCCTCTCTCAGCACTGCGAGCTCCATGAACCACTTGTCTTTGAAAATTAACCAGCCTTGGGTATTTTGTAAAAGCAAAGGAAATAAACTAATGCAAAGTCCCCAACCCGCCCCCAGGCTTTAAGATTGAGACACCAGGAATGAATTTATTTATATGCAGGTTCCAAGCACCTGAGCCTGGAGCAGCAGGACGCTCTCTCCTCTGTCCTCCAACCGCATGGTGTTGGGATGGAATTTCAGGGCCAGCTCCCCTGAAACAGTAGCAGAGACAGGTCCTGTCCTATCTTCCACCTCCCTCCTGCCAGCTCCCTCCAAAATGAAAGGAAAAAAAACAAAGGAATTTCAGCGCTATCACACTGCAGTGGTTAAACACACCCAAAATGCCAGGCGTGCAGTGATAACAGTTTGAGTTTTCAGCTCTGGCATGTTGCTATTAATTCTGTTAATTTGGTTAGGTGGGCGAGCAGAAGGGTAAGAAATTTTCTGCATCTCTGCGAAGTGCATACCAGGGTAGTCTGGTCTAAAAATATCAGGATGTCTGACTTTAAAAATACCTCGGCAAAAATAAAGATCTTAGAAAACGGTTGCAAATGGGTGATAATTACACCATTCTGGTTTCTGCGTTTTTCTGAAAAATTCACAAGGAAAAATGAAACAAAGGCAGTGGCTCCTTGTTCTAAGAACAGGTTTGTGGGCTGGGGATTTAGCTCAATGGCCTAAGTACCTTCCTGGCAAGCGTGAGGCTGTGAGTTCAATTCCTGGTACCACCTTAAAAAAAAAAAAAAAAACCAGATTTGAGGAGGAGCAGTCACTGGATTTATTTTCCTCTTCTTTGGGTTATAAAACAAAAAAACCTCGGAAAGAGAGACGAAGGGCTCCTGCAATGCCAAAATGCACAGAAGCACCCTGGAGCCTCCACTGCAGGCGCCCTGCACTCCAAGACCCCCAGGTCCGCCCTGGGGCCGGGTGAGCCCTTGACCTCCCCAGGAGCCCGACTCTATGCCCTCTATGCCGGAGCTCTTGCTGGATTCCCAGGTTCCTGCTCTTCTTGCAGGGTGTTGTGATGGGCACAGGGAGACATGAACAGCGGGCAGCGAAATTCCCAATTCTTCCTCGGGGGGGGGGGGGGGGGGCTTCCCGAAGTGAAAGACTGGGAACTTCTGAGGCTGCAGGCCCACATTTCCTAACTACTTCGTCAAACCTCTGCTTTCCCACCTGCAGGCGATGAGACCTTCATCGGTACTGGCGAGCCCTTCTGGACGCCTGAAGTGAAGTGTGTGTGGAGTCGCATTACCACCCTCCTCTCCGAGGAGGCTTTATTTATTTTTCTGTCTTTTTGAGACAGGGTCTCCCTATGCAGTTCAGGCTGACCTTGAGCTCACTTTGTAGCCTAGGCCGGTCTCGAACTTGCAACGATTCTTCTGCCTTAGCCTCCCTAGTGCTGGGATTACAGGTGTGAGCCACCACGCCCAGCAATCTCTCCCTTTTTCTTGTGATAATTTCCTTTGTGTACAATGAAGTGTAACATCTCTGTATTTCTTTCCTTTTTCGTGTGCATGGTTTTGTTTTGTTTTCAGTGTGCGGGATTGAACCCCAGTGCTGGCCACAGGATTATTCTCCCAGCCCTTTTGGTTTGTTTGTTTTGAGACAAGTTCTGACTTGAGCCCTGACTCCTCTCAGACTCACACAAGTCCTTCCCTCCGAGCTGCAGCCACAGCCTGCACTGCCGCCAGCTTCTTTTTCTTAGCTTCTAGTGTGAGCATCTCTTACTAAGCTTTCTCTCTGATTACAGGAATGGTACCCTGCCACTTCAGACACTACATTGTGCAAAATATACAATTTTCAAACACTGTCCAAAGCTTTTTCTCTGACTAAGATAACAGGAGGTGGTCGTTCTAGACACCATAAATAGTGTAAAATACACGTTTTCCTCAACATTGTAAAATATGTAAAATCATTACAAAAACATGTAGAAATCAAACCTTTCCAATATAGAACATAGAAACACTGGGGAAAAATAAAAGAAGTAAAGTTTCCACGTCCTACCATGAAAGGCAGCCACCACTACTTCCTGCTCACACCTGCTGCACTGTTACACAAGCTTGCTACATTTTAAGGAATATATTTAAGAAGAAATGAAAAATATACTGGTGCTAATTTTGAAATAAATCTGCTCAGACTACCTACAATGTGACTGAGAATACGCCCAGGCGAGCAGGTGGCATTACCCACCCCAGGGATGTTCTGCTTAGTGGGCTGAGATTTTGTTCTAGGAATTGATGTAACATCTGTGCTTTAAAGAAGAAAAATAATTATTAACTCTAAATCATCATAGAGGCAGGGTGTGGTGGCTCACCCTATAATCCCCATCACTCAGGAGGCTGAGGCAGGAGGATTGTTACGAGTTCAAGAGGAGCCTGAACTGCATAGTGGGACTCTGTCTCAAAAAGACAGAAAAAAATTATAGAATTAGCCAGACAGGTGGCTCATGGCTGTAATCTCAGCACTCTGGGAAGCTGGGAAGCTGGATGATTGTGAGTTTGAGCCCAGCGTGGGCAGCTCTGTGACTTGGTGAGATCCTGTCTCAAAATAAAAAAGGAAAAAGGGGTGAGACATAGCCCACTGTGAAGCCCCTGTTTCAGTTGACGCTACCAAAAACTAATAGGACTAGGGAGGCTGAGGCAGGAGGATTGCCCTGAGTTAGAAGATAATACTGTTTTTGTGGTAAATAAGGAAAGAGCCAAGTGAGACCCATGAAGGTTCATTTGGCTCCTAAGAGGCAAACCGAGATTTGCCCCCAAATGTCCTGCTGCCAAAGCCCAAGGCCTTCACACCAAGGCTCACTGAGGACATTGAGTGAGGGTCACGGGCAGGACTCTGGCAAACAGCAGCAAAAAAACTCACTAAAGGACTTGAAATGGAGGCCAAGCAAACTGAACCCAGGACTGAACCATCTGGTTTCCTTGTGACACTGCTGAAGATCTCAAAGCCATCCTTAGCAAATGTGTTGCTCTGCGCCCAGGGCCTGGCTGAGAACTGTCTGTCCTGTCTCACAGACTGGGCCGGGGGCTATCGTGGTGTCTACTTCAAGGGGACCACAGGTCCACAACGGGGCACTGGGGAAAAGTGACATTAGAGGTCTCCACTGGCTTCTCCAGATGAATTTTGGAGTCATGTTCAAAGTTGCAAAAGCAGTGGGGAGCTTGAATGTAGTCAGGTTGAAATGGTAGCAAGCATTGTAGCAAAACCCGTATCTTATGAGATGTAACAAAAATTACAGGGCTGGGGTTTAGCTCAGAAACATAAGCGCTTGCCTGGCAAGCCCAAGGTCATGAGTTCCATGCCTGGTACCTAAAACACCCAAAAAACAAAAGCAAAAACCTACAGTGTTCTCGCGTGTTTGTAAAAGGCTTGTTTTCATTAATTGCCCTCAGAATCCTCCCTCCCACTCTGAAGGCACTCATCCCACTGTTCTGGCCACTTTCTGCAACAGCTCTGGAGTCCTCTTTCTTAAGTGTCTTTAGCTGTGCTGCCGTGGCTGCTGCAATGTCCAGAACTGACTCAAAACATTTCCCTTTCACAGTCATTTTAATTTGGAGGAAGAGTGAGAAACGTCTGGCCCTGCGAAGGAGGTGGACCCCGTTATGTTTTTACAGCTGCCTTTCTGTGAGGCGCCACTCAGCAATGGCCTTCACTGCATTTTTGATCACATCTTACAAAACTACTCACAGAGCAGGACTTCAGAACTGCTTCTGAAAATAGCAAGGAGGAACAGGTCGGCACCCTCAGAGTGCACAGGAGCATGCCGAGGGGGTAAATAAGGACAACGTGTCTTTCACTGTGAGAGACTAACCGTATTTTCAGTTATGTCCACCGTATATTTTAATCACCCTTGCATATCTCTCAGCAAGGCTTTATGTTCTTTTATTGCTATTTTTGGTGTCAGCCACACCTTATCAGTTGTAATGTTGTTTTTTACATTATATTTTAGGTGATAATTTTTCTCCCATAGGGAAAACATATCTCGTATGTGTTACTAATGAACATAAATACACACTTACATACGCGCACATATGTTTTAGGTTCTTTATCTGCAAAAACCCTGCTGTCCTTATGTTTTCTAATAGGCTGTTTTGATTGTGTCGCACTAAGACTAAGGACTGTTTCTGCTTCTTTTCGTTAATTCCGTGTTTCGCCGAGTTGGGTGGAGCCCTGGGAGGAGCGCTGAGTGACAGCCGTGCTGTTGTATAGCAAAAAAGCACTTTGAAAAGAATAATGGAGAAAACGATTCAGTCACCTGCACATTTCCATGCGGTAGGATGCTAGCCAGTCACTCAGAAGGATGGTGAGAAATAAACTTTAATGCGGTGGTAATTAACTATCACGCACTTTTAAGAGAAAAAAATCTGGTTGCAAAATTTTAGGAAGTCCTTTCTGAGACAGAGAGAGAGAGAAAGAGAGACAAAGACAGAGAGACAGAGACAGAGGCAGAGAGAGAGAAAGAGAGAGAGAAGGGGAAAGACTTTTGTGGTGGCACAAACCTGCAATTCCAGCACTCTGGGGGGCTGAGACAGGAGGGTCAAGAGTTCAAGCCCAACCTGAGCACCTAAGACTTAGGGAGATCCTTTCCCAAAAATCAGAGAGGCCTGGGCATGGAGCTTCTTGTAAAGGTCCTGGATTTACTCTCCAGTACCATACAAACATATATGCACACAAATTTACAAATAAATATAATTTTTGAAAATGTATAAAAGAACCAAAGCACCAAGTGTGGGGGTGGCTCTGAGAGTGGAGGGGGAGCTAGGGACCCTGAACAGTCCCCAGACACCGGGAGCCACTTAGGGACTGAGGAGAGGTCAAGGCCCTCAGCTCATTCAGAGGTACATCTTGTTAACATCACAGCACTGGCACCCAGGATACCTGCCCGTGTGCGTGTATCACTCAGTTTGGTGAGCACAGGGCCGGGTGTGCACCCCCAGAGGAGGGCGGGTGGGCAGGAGGAGCAGGGCGGCTGGGCTCAGCTGAACCCTCACCACCCAGGCAAGAGCACAGAGAGCTGTCATTTCTATAAACAACAAAGACGAGTGTTCTAGGAAAAGTGCAAATGAGTCTGCTAAAAATGATGTTCCCAGAAAGTGGCACCAGCCAGGCACGGTGGCACACGCCTCGGGAGGCGAGGTAGGGCTACAGTGAGGCCAGTCAGGGCTACAGTGAGTTCAAGGCCAGCTTGAACTACACCTTGAGACCTTGTTTCAAAAAACAAAAATAATTATTGCCAAACAGTTTGCCAAAGGCTCATGCGGAAGACGGAGATGGTAAAACCAGGAAGAATTTTACGGACGTGTTGTTCTGTATTTCTAAACTCTCACTCCCAACATGTTAATGAAATCACATTAACGCAGCTGATGCAGTGAGGAAGGGATTTTGGAAGGAAGCTGGAACAGAACTCTGTCTTGGAGCTGATATGCAATCAACAAACTGCGAGAGAAATAGTGAGTTTATTTCCACCAAATTCTAGGATTTGTGTCTTATATCATTTGTATCTATTTACATCTTTATATCTTTTAACGACTTTGTATCTTTTTGCATCTTTTATTTGTTTCAAAAGATCTTTTGTAGCTTTTATATCTTTGCATCTTTGTATCTCTTAACAGTGAATTAACACAGCCTGCTGGGCGGGAGAAGCACTGTAACTTCTTAGCAAGTTTTGTTTCTCTACAGAGCTCTTAATATATTAAACAGGACTCCACGTTACTCCTCCTTCCAGTACTGGGGCATGAACCAGAGCCTTGGCACTGAGCTATGTCCCCGGCCCTTTTATGTTTTCCTTTGAAATAAGGTCTGACTAAGTCACTGAGTTGCCAAGACTGGACTGCAACTTGGCACTCCTCCTGCCTCAGCCTCCCACAGCGCTGGTCCATATTACTTCAAAACTAAGAGTCAGGTCTGCTATTGACTGCCTTTAACATACCCTCCTCCACCAAGACCAGCTCTTTTTGGGTTCAGAGCACATCCCAGCTGTGACAGGACCTGTGCATCAGAGGTGTCACACATGGCTTGTAAAGACAGATATTTCCTGTGTGCCTCAGCATGGCACTGGTTAGTAGCTGTTTGGTTTTTTGCTTTAAAAATTCTTCCCTGAGACTAGCCATGGTGGGATTCAGGGAGCTTATTTGCCCACCCCATTGGTAAGCGGTGAGGGCCAGGAGGATAACCATTGGTTCCTGTGAGCCTACCGACATGTGGGCTGAAAATCAAACACCTTTCGGGGGATAGATGTCTCAGCATCTCGGGAGGATGACCATATGCAGTATAGCAAATATGGGGGATTTCCTTCTGTCTTGTGCTTGAAAGCAGAGATTGTTTTCACTGTTTTGTTTTGTTATATATCTTTTGCTCTATTCAGTATTCTCAGTTGGTTTTATAATGTTCTGTTTTTGGTTTGATTTTGCTATACCTAATTGACTGGATAACTATTGTCAAGTTAAAGAGATATACCATAGTACCTATTACTACTATCCCAGTATCCTGCTGTGAAATCCTGTACCAATTTCACTGCATTGTCTCAACTGGCTTTGTTCTGTCTTGTGCTGTTGCATTTTTACTACTTTCTAAATAAAATTTTTAAAAATAATAAAAAAGTAAAAATTCATCCCTGGAAAATAAGACAATAAGGCTGATTTCTCCCTTTCCCGTGCCCCCAGAGGCTGCTAAGGATGCCAAGATCCTGGGAGGAATCCAGAGGAGGCACCACGATGCTCCGGAGGAAGAGCTAGGGAGTGCTGGCTCCGCCCACAGCTGCCCTGAATTTCTCTTCTGCCCCTGCAAGAGAAGTTACAAGAGCTGCTCATCTTTGTCACCCTGGCTGCCTTCCCAACCAGCATCCTCTCAGGGGTCACTCTGGAGGTCACAGCCCGGGGTCAGGGTCATGCTGGGCAATGCCCCAGAGCAACAAATGGACAAAAACCTGGAAAGAGGTTACTTGAAGTTAGCACCTGACAATCTCAGACCTCAGCAGCCAGCAGGGCACACACAGCAGGGACTCGGGGTTCTCCCAGGCCCTGAATGTCTTCGCCCGGTGCATGTGGATCTGGGACCATTTCTTTTCAGAACGGGGCTCCCACTGGCACCCCACCATGGACCATCCATCCTCTCAGAGTTCAAGGGTTGGTCAGAGTCCTCTGAGAAAGGGGAGAAGGGCCTGGAGTCTGAGGTGTGGGTGGGAGTTTGAATAACTTAAGCAGAAACAGGGAGAGCAAGAGTCTTCAAACTATGGTCAGCAGCAAAAATTTGCTCACAGAAACTTCTGCAGGCCGGTATGGAGGCACACAGCTGTAATCCCAGCACTCGGGTGACCGAGACAAGAGGATCGACAGGAGTTCAAGGCTAGCCTGGGCTCCATAGCAACACCTAGTCTCAAAGAAAAAAAAACAAAAAACAAAAAACAAAAACACAGAGGCATCCAAATTTAATCATTTTTCATGATGCCATGCAGTGGTTTATGAATATAAACATGACACAAAATATGAAGCTTGGGCTGGGGATTTAGCTCAGAGGCATAAGCACCTGCCTTGCAAGCAGGTGGTCATGAGTTCGATCCCCAGTACTGATAAAAAAAAAAAATATGAAGCTCAGGAAGACTACAGATGCACAGATTCATATTTACATTGCTATTTTCTTCATTTGTTGGTTGGAGACTCCCTCAGTGCTAGGACACCCTGGGTGCCCCCAGTGCCCGCTTTGTGTGTGCATGTTGGGGTTAGGGGCTGTAGATGGAACCCGGGATTGTTCTACCACAGAGCTCACCCCATTCTAATTTATTTTCTTTCTTTTTTTTTTTTTGTAAAACAGGGTCTTGATAAATTGCTAGGCTGGCCTTGAACCTATAATCCTGCCTCAGTCTCTCCAGTCACTGTCCCAATGTGGGCCCCCACCCTCAGATCAGGCAGCCCCTGTCTTACACATTGTGAAGAGGATGACTGTTTCAGCCTTCCTCAGTCATGGTACCTTAGACTCAGTCACATCCACGGGGAGCCATGCATGGGGGGTGCACACCTATAATCCTGACAGTCAGAGCCTCTGCTGGACCCTGCCCTGCCAGCCCTGGGTCTCGCTGTCCCCTACAGAGAGCTTTGGAGATGCTGGGAGGACAGGCTGCCCCTCTCTGTTCACTGGGGACGTCAGGGCAGTGCGGATGGTTGGAACCAGTCCTCAGGTCCTTTAGCGGCATTGTCCTCATCAGCACAGGGAGGATGGGAAACAGCCAGGGTCACCTATGAGAACACCCTCTTTCGATAGATACCCAGGCTCCCTTGGTAAAGGAGCAGGGTCGGGGGAATAACAGCCCTTCTCTCCGCAGCTGAATCTGAATTCCCCTTCCAGCCCTGCCTTCAAAGCCCGGCTCCAGGGACCAGCCCTGGCTCATCCTGGAGACAATTAGCCATTTGTTACTTGTCCTAATGAGCCAAGTGGATAATTGTTTCTGGCTGGAGCCACTGGGGTCTGCCTGCCTGCCTAATTCGGGGCTGAGCGCGCCTATCTGGGAAAAGACAGACAGATTGTAGCTTTTAGACGATAAAATGTCCTCGCCAGCTCCTGGGGGGGGGGGTGTTGCTATTCCAGACCTGAGACGTGCAACTCAAAACACCCCTGCTTTTAACACAGGTGACCCGTGAGGGTCCCTGAGAGGTAGCAGAGAAGGGGGGCACATTCTCTTCCCACTTGGCAGGGAGAGAACAAAGCCACCACCTGTCTGCGCTTTCCACAGACGTCCAGAGGCCACCTGTACCTTCCTGTGCCACAGCCCAGTTTTGCCCATGTGTTTCCGCTCTGAGCTGTTGCTATACCAGGCTTCTGCCCCCTGGGGCACCTGTGGGCCACAGGCACTCAAGAGGGACAGTGCCAGGGGTGCAGCTGGTTCAGAAGTAGCTCCTCCTGCAGGGCAGGAGCTCCCAGTGCTGGCCGCCCCGCATTCAGACGGAGACATTCAGACGGAGAGATGCATCCTTGTTTCTGCAGAGCTTAAGCCACCCTGGGACCCTGAGGGAGCTGAATTTCTCCGCTATCCCTGCATGGAATCCATAAGGAACACCGCTCTCACCTGGAAAGATGCACACTGAGATTTCTGGGAGAACAGTAGTCAGAGACACACATTTTGTGTGGTTTTGATGTGAAGTGTTTAGGAAGCAAAAAGACAGCGTGGCTTTTTTGTTCATTTTTGGGTTTTTTGTTTTGTTTTTTTGGTTAAGTAGCTAGATTTTTTATTAAGTACAGCAATAGGGAAAAGATTTGCTGTGAGCAGTTTCAAATAACTAATTGTAATAGAGGTTACCTGAGGAGAATAGGAGACCCAGGATGTGTGTGTGTGTGTGTGTGTGTGTGTGTGTGTGTGTGTGTGTGCATGTGTGTGTGGGGGGGGCACTAGAGTTGCAGGTGTCCATGGAACTGCGGGGGCTGCCAGTGAGGCAGTCCTGCTCCCCGATCTGCCCTTTCCATGCCTCTACAGCTTGACATTTAGGAGGAAAGGATGAAAGAATTGTGATTTCAGTGTCTGCGGGCAGCTACTTGTTCAGTCAGCAAACATTGTTCTCAGGGATTTGTCTCCTAGAAAGAGTGGGTTTAAGAGAGAAGAAACACTATCCATGGAGCGTGTCCCTCCCCTGCTCTGTTGGGTCCCAAGAGGATGCAGGTGTCAGTGTCCTTGTATTGAGGATGTGGCACCCAAGGACCAGCGAGATGAGGTTATTGGTCTGAGATCACCTGGCCAGCACCAGGTTGGAATGCAGGCAGTCGGGTGCCGATAGTGTCCTCTATTTACATTAGAGCCCTGGCCAGGGGCCAGAGCGGCCCTCTTGTCTTCCTCCCTTCCTGCAAGGTCCCAGGCCCCCCTCCCTGTTGTGGCCTTGGTGCTCCACATCTGCAAATCTGCAGACCAAACCTGCCCTCATGTGGCCCCACCTCAGCGGAGAAGGCGACCATCCACCAGGTCCATAGAGGGGAGCAAAACTCCCAGGCTACAAGGTGTCCCACATGAGGTTGTGCTCACTAAAATTGAAGAATGAATTTCAGGAACCACAGAGGTGAAGAGCAGAATATGTTTACTTCTGCCTGGGAGAGACAGAGGGGTCCCAAGTGGGTTACCAAGAACCCTGTCTTCTCTTGAGACATTTTTAGAACAAAACCATAAAGTGAGGCGGGTCTAAGGGCGAGGGGGGACCTGGGAACTCACAAGGTGGCCATGACGTGGGACAGAACTATGGTCTACCAAGAAGGTTAATTGCTCAAGTAAAATAGATTAAATAGGGGACAAATGGGGAAGCGAGTCACACAGCAAGTGGGCGTGCTTAAAGACCAGGGACTCCTCCTGTAGGGGGCTGGGATGGTGACTCCTGGCTTCCTCAGGGGATAGAGACCTAGTTAGAGTGTCAATCCCTGATGCTTATCCTTAGGAAGTATGTGGGTGCATTTGGTTTATCTTTTGTGCTGAGATCTGGCCTGCCGAGGAGGTGTCTGTCTCCCCCACAGTTGCAAGGTACCTGGGCTTCTGCACTGGCTCCTTCGAGGTGCCGAGTCCTGTCTGACTGCCTGGAATACTTCTGTCTAACTCAGCTGCCTGGAACAAGGTCACCTCCAGGAACTGAGCTAGCAGGTCTGGGCTGGGATCTGGGCCACAGTTCTCCTCTCTTCACTGCCACTGCTGGTCACCGGGCTCCTGCTGCAGGAGCCTGTGGAAGGGGCTGCAGCAGCCTGAACCCTCCCACCTTCCCTGGTCTAAGGATGGATGTGGGTCTGGCATGACCTCTGTCGGCACCTCCAGTGCGTCAGGAGCTGTGACATCCCATATGGTCATCATGTGTGGGAGGCCACTGTCCGGGACTCAGCACCCCTGCGGGCACCGAAAGTTCAGACTAAGTCAAATGACCCAAGCTAAAGTTCCAAGCCACCAAGCTGGAACTAAGTGGTCACTCCGACCTCCAAGAAGCAGGGGGCAAAGGGGGAGCCACATTTCCTGGCAGCCCGGTTTTAGCAGGAGCAATCAGGAAGTTCCACTGCTCGGGTTTTGGAGAAAAAGTGAGCTGAGGCCTTCTTGGCACTCTGCTGGCTGCTTCTTTATATTTTAAGAGTCTTGCTAAGTTCCTAAGCTGCCCAGGCTTGCCACCCTCCTGCCTCAGCCTCCCAGCGCACTGGGATCACAACTCTTGTTCTACCAACCCCACTCTAACAGTGAAGCCCTGACCACCCATTCCTTTCTGGAGGCTGGTGCATCTCACAGGAGTTAAAGAAGTCTTCAGTTGGGAGAAACAAACAAGAGAAATCCTTGCGGGCATCCTTCCGATGAGAGAGGTTATAAGCTGTAGTGCAAAGTTCAAGTCTAACGGAACATTCCGTGTTGTAACTGGCAGGTCCAGAGAGGAAGCGCAGGGAAGGTAGTTTAATTTGGAAGTGCTGATTTTCAAGAAGGGAAAATGTAGGAACTCAGAACATGATCCTATTTGAAATACAAAGAAAGCTGTTTGGGGTGAAATGTTTCTCAGATCCTTTGAACTCCTTTCCTGAGCGGGAAAGAGTGTTAGGAATCACAGGTGAAAGTGTAAGTGTTGCCTGCAAGGCCATCACAATGCCCTAGTACCCTGCCCCAATGCCCGCCCAGAAGGTTTTCACCGCAAACTCCATTAGCATTCATCAAAATGAGAAAAGGTGAAAGGTGAGGCAGACGGGGTGGGGGTAGGGGTGGGGGTGGGGGAGCACAGAAGAGGCTGGGGAGTGGGGGGACACAGCCCCTCCGGCCTCTGCCTCCATGCATCCCACCTGGGAGAGGAACCTGCGTCCCTGCTGGCGGCCCTGCAGCTTGGAGAGACCCAGAAACACACATGTGACAAACGCCTAACGTGGCTGCATGAATGGCACACAGGAGCAAGCTTGACTCATAGACTCAACAGAGCTGCTTGCATGGCAGTAGTCAGCAAGTTCTTCAGGCCTGCACCTGGCTTCCGGGCTCCTCAGGCCATCAGTGCACCATCAGGGCCCCTCAGGTGCTGCTCCCCACTTCTGTGTCCTCTTCAGTTCCCAAGGCTCCTGGTTTCCCCATGAGCTTTCTAAGGGCAGTGAGTGCTCACGTCCAAAAAGGCAAATCACAAAAGCCAGAAATCATCACCCATAACCTTTCCACCCAAAGACCTCCCTTGTAACTAGGGGCCTCTTCTGTCTGGTTTCTAAAAGGGAATTTTGTGTAGTGGGTAGATGGATGGATACATGGATGATAAAGATAGATAGATTGATAGATAGATAGATAGATAGTTACAGGCAGTTGAGCTAGTTAGAAATATTATAGGCAGTCGGGCAGGGCTGGGCCATGGAGGAAGCCGGCACAGAGGACCAAAGATCTTGTGACCTTGGAGGAGACACATACCTCTTGCTGTGGGCCAGATCTCAGGACAGAAGAAAAACAAATGGAACCACACCCTTAAGTATAAGGGATTAGATATGGTTCACCTTGACAAGCCAAGAGTCACCATCCCAACCCCCTACAGAAAGTCACTGATCCAGAAGAATGCTTGTTTGCTATATAACTCTTGCTAAGTGAATCACTTCCCCATTTGTCCCTGATTTGGTCAGTTTTACCTGAACAATGAAACTTCTTTGTTGACCGTAGTTCTGTCCCACCTCATGCCGGCTGCCTTGAGAGTTCCTGGTTTTCCCCACTTCAGACCCATCTCACTTCATGGTTTTACTCTCGAAAAGTCCCTAGAAAATACAGTCTTTGGCGACCCGCTCGGGACCCCTTCTGTCTCTCAGAAAGAAGCTTTCTTTCTCTCAGTAAACATATTCTGCTCTGTTGTCCATAAATTTGTTCTTTGATTCGTTCTTTGTAAGGGACAGGTAGTAGGTTGGGGTTTCGTTCCCCTGTATCCCTAGGAGGGCTGCACGATGGCACAGACAGACCAGACAGAAGGGTGGGTACATGTGCTTCTCCCCTTCATGCACAACCAAGAACTCCTTTGAAATTTTGCACACCAGCAATCTACTACAAATAAAGGTGAGGTTGGCGGGGAACTTTCTAGTAAAGGACCCTAAACACTTGCTAAGCTGGGCCACCAGTGCACAGCTCTCCGTTAGTTAAAGTCAGGACGTCACCACCTTACAGGATTCACAATGTTATTTTTGTCTCATTTTGTGTTTTGAGACAGCGTCTGGGCGTGTAGCCCAAACTGGCCTGGAACTCACAGGGATTCTCCTGCTTCAGCCTCCCTGCTCTGGGATTGCAGGCCTGCGCCAACCCCTGGCTATCCCAGTCAGTCTCCGAACGCACTGCTGGAGGGTCTTCTCCCCACGGGCCTGCACTGCCATCCAGGGCTGGTGTCTGAGCAGCCTCTGAGTTACCACTTCTTTCACTGGTCTCAGTTGTGTGTTTTCTCTTTCTCGGTAGTGTTTGGGGTTGAACCCAAAGCCTTTCCAAGGAGCTACCTCCTGCTCAGCCCTTTACTGTGTTTCCTTGTTAGTTAGTTTGGAGGCAGGGCCTCCCTAAGTCCCTAATTTGCCCATGCTAGTCTCCAACTTGCAATTCTCCTGCCCCAGCCTCCCAGAGGGCTGAGGTGATAGGTGCTCTCTTCAACTTCACCACCACAAGGACCAGGGATTTTCCTCTGTTACAGGAGTGCTTACCTTTTCTAACCTCTAATCCTCCCTAGGATCTCTCAGTTCAGCACTGAAATCTCATCGGGATTGCCTGTGGAATAACTTTATAGCCATGGTAGGAATATTGGAAATAAGGAAAGTGTGGAGGCGCAGGAACAGCACCTGCTTTAGGAGGCGGTCACCCTTCGCCCTTGGGGTCAGCGGGAGGAACAGGGCCAGGCGTGGCCCGGAGCCTGGCAGGTTCAGAGAACCGTTTTCAACACAGGTGATTTCTCCACCTTCCCATAACCTGAGCAGCGACCTCCACCCCAGCCCTGGGGTCAGGGAGGCTGCAACACTGCGAAATTTTCCACATTTTCTGGGCCCTTTATGGCCCCCAGCCTGGCTGGATCTGAAAACCCTACTTCCTTGTGTTGTTCTGCTTCTTTGGTAAGGAGAGCGCCCTGCTGTGGTCCAGGGGGACACTCGGGCTACTCCCCCAGGGCGGCCAAGTTCTCATTTTCCCATTTCCATGGCCTTTTCTCGCTCTTACCCTCTCTCGCGCGAGCTCTCTCCTTAGATCTGTTTTGGGGGTATCACCAGGGAGGGGCCCAAGAAGTGGAGAGGGGAGTCTTTTTAGCCCACCAGGGGATAGGTTGAAGGTTCACTGACTTCCATCGCGGGGAAAGAACCTCAGGATGTGCACCAGGCACAAACAGGTCTCTGAGGCAACTTTAAAAGCAGGTGCTCAAAGAGAGGAGGGCAGGGGCCTCAGCAGAGAGCGGGCTCTTTAGGTGCACATTGGGTTTCTCATGTTATGAGAAACTGCACAGCAATGAAGGTGGTGTTATTCTGGTGCCATAGAAGAGCAAAAAGTACAAAATGAACAGGTTTACTGAGTTGAGGACGTGGAAAGGAGCACATGACATGGGTCATCAATGCCTGCCCTGAGCACCACCTCCGATCAAAGGTTACATATGCCCCGTACCCCTAAATCCAGGCGAAAGAAAAAGCCAGACCACTGTGAGTTGCTGGCTCCTCTCCATGTCGTTGGAATAAAGGCCACTTTTACTTTTTATTATATTCTGTTCATTTATTGCACCGAAAAACTTTAACAGCTTGTGCACCTGAAGGATTCCACCTAACATTCCGGTCTCAAGGTGTGTCCAGCTTCCTACACAGGACTCAGATGTTTCCTTCTCAATAAGGGACAGAGACGAGGAAACAGGGGAATCCATCTTTCGCAAATGGCAAGGGCAAAAGGAGATGGCAGGGAGGGGAGGGCGGGGAGGGAGTGTGAGGATAATGCAGAGGTGGGGGAGGGGAGGAAGGGTGGGGGAGGTGAAGGCAGGGCAGGGAGGGGGTGTAAGGAGAATGCAGAGGTGGGGGGGAGGGGTGTAAGGAGAATGCAGGGGTGGGGAGGGGAGGGAGGGAGGGGTGTAAGGAGACCTCAGCGGCGCTGTGTCCCTCCTGATCTTCATGAGCATTATGGGCCTCACCTACTGCAAACACGGGCCAATAAAAATTTTTTAAAAATTAAAAGTAGAGACGCTTTGTGGCCTGGAGTTGGTACATTCAGGTAGCCTGAGGGTAGGCGTCTCTGGGAGCAGGAAATTTGGTTTACAGGTGAAGGGTGTGGTGTCCACAGGACAGGGAAAGTGAGGAAAGGCCACCAGGGCAGCAGTGAGGCCCTCTGCATCCGCCACACCCCTGTTGTGTCTTTAAGACCTCTAGGGTTTTTTAAAGTAGGTTTCCCAGAAACCCTGTAACCTTGGGTAACTGCAGTTTATCTTAAAGTTTAGTTTTCTTTTTCTCCTTCCTGCCTATCTTTCTTTCTGCTATGCTGCCTCAGGAAGATGTGCAGGTGCCCCAAGGACGCACTGAAACAATAAATGCTTCTTAGAAAATGAAATCATACTTAAAATGGCACACGGCAATGGAGGCACAGGCGGACGGATTTGGCCGGGCTGAGGGGCAACTGGGGGAGGGGTCCAAAGTGCTACACTTTGCCAGTTGAGTAAAGGCACAAACGTGGATGTCTAATACCTTTACACTCATTTGTTAGGTCCCATGCCTGAAGCCACTGCAAGGAGCACAAAGATAATTTATTTATTTATTGTGGAGGTTTTTTTGGTTTGTTTGGTTTTTTTTGGTGCTAGGGATCAAACTCCTGACCTCACACTTGCCAGACAGATATTTATGCCACTGAGCTAAATCCCCAGCCCAATTTTACTGTCTTTTTGAGACAGGGTCTTGCTATGCAGTTCAGGCTAGTCTTGAGCTCATTTTGTGCATAGGCCGGTCTGAAACTTGCAGCAATCCTCCTGCCTCAGTCTCCAGAGTGCTGGCATTACAGGAACAAAAACATTTTAAGGCTGAGTATGTGCACCATATGCCTGCAGATACCTGACCACAGTCATTAGTTACAGTACTGTCCTGCCATGGGCCATGTCCTGGTATTACAGGCAGGTAAGTCAGGTAGAAATGTTCTAAGCAGTTGGATTTCACAAATTTGGAAAAAAATAAAATTAAATAAATAAAAAAAGAAATGTTCTAAGCAGGCTGGGCTGAGCCTTGAGGGTCTCAGGGCAGAGGATGAGAATGCACCACCCCTATGGCTAGTGGGGCATCCGCTGAAGGCCAGGCCCCAAGATAAAGCTGGGCCTGCCGGGGGGGGGGGGGTGGATAAGCAACACCAATTCCCGGTCCAATAGTCCAGTTAGACTCTGACCCAGGTGGTGGCCCAGACCTCCCGACCCGACCCCTCTCTTCCAGAGAAGGTGCTGGTCCTTGCCATTTGCTAAGTGACTGCTTCCCCCATCGAATCAGTGTCACCTAGGCGACTCTGCTTGCAGTCTTGGGGGTTGACTGCAATTTTATCTCACATTTTGCACCTCATGATTTTCTATAAAACTTCCTCTGAAAAGTAGGGGCTGCCAAAAGAATTGGGGTCCACAACAACCCCCTCGGGCCTCTCCTGTCTTCCTCGGGAATTTTTCCTACTCTTAACCGCCGATGTTTCTCCAAATTTGTTCTTCAATTTTGGGAAACACAAACTTGGCCCATGGGGCATCTCAGGTGGAGAGTTGCAATATTTAATATTTCCCTTATATCATTTAGAGGCCTTGGTTTAAATTAAGAACACATCATACCCAGAGTTCTCTCCTTTCTCGTAGGATTAAAGCCCCTGAGGAAACACTAGCCATCTGAAAAGGGCAGAAAGAAATTTTACAATTCCAAAGTACTTTCTGAAAGAGTTTTGGCCCAGACAGGACACTGTAGCCAGTAAAGCCAAGGAGCTCCTATCTCCCCTACCTAGGGAATCTACCTCTGGCGCCAAAGACCAATGGGCTACCTGTGCATCCCTAATGCCCCCTTAGGTTCCACCCCAAGCCAAGGCTACTTATGTGCCTCACTCCACGTGTTCCACGGAGAGATTGCCAGCCCTGGGGTGGAGATGCAATGCCCCAGGGGGTTGGGGGTGTCTCGCATTCTCAAAATAAAGGTCATTAATATTTCATACTTCTTACCTTTTCAGCCGCCGTGGTACCCCCACAGTTCTATCATTTTCTAGGCAAAAAATGTTCCTAAGGGTCACAGCTCCAAGTTCCCTGAACCCCAGGGGGCATCCAAAATCACAATAGGGTGGAAGCCTTCAGGGCTGTCTGTCCCCTCTCTTGGAAGCACAGCTGTCCCTGTATCTACTTCACAGGAAGTACCTCCTGGACTTGGGCTCCGTCTGTGCGTCTTTATCAAGGGGACAAAGGATGCCCGAAGTGAGGGGGCAGGTTCCTTGCTGTGTCAGGACCCAGCTTCCTGGGGACAGTGGGGGTTGATGTGATCAGTGAAGGACAGAGACAAGCTAAGCGCTGCCCTGTGAGCTCCTGCATCCTGGATTCTGGGTAGCTGTGGGGGTCCAGGCTCTGCTTCTCCTCATGTAGGGTCCCTGACCCCTCCGGCCTGAGGAAGAGGTGGCCTCCAGTGTGACAAGATCCCTGATGGTGACCACTGTGCCCACGGGGCCCAGGCCTCAGGGCTGCTGCAGATGTCCTGGCCTGCACGTCCTCCTGGTAACCCCAGCACACAGCACTCCTTGGTGCACTTTTTAAGACACGGTATTATTTGCCTACACCAAAGACACCTAGGCCCGGCTTGTCCTGGACAGAGAAAAGTAAATAAACCAAAGGTAAATTACCACCCCGCAGGCAGGGTGGCTGGTCCTGCTCAGAGGCCAGGCCTTATCGCCCACTGCTGTAGGGGACACAGCCTGGAGTCTGTCTGCAGTTTCTCAAACCTCAGCTTTTCAGCCTTGGTGATGTCAGAGAGCAGGGAGAGGCTCGGCACCTGCGGCCTCCTCCCCAGGGGAGAGCAAGGGCTGCCTGGCTCTGCTTCCACAGGGCTGGTGAAAATCACAAGAGCCACTTCCCAGGCACAAAACCTGAACCCTGAGTGAACAATTTCTCACCCAGGATCGCACGGCTTAAGCCTGCTACAAATTTTCTGTTGTGCATTCTAGTCAATTATGATGTTGTTGTTTTTCTGTTTTTGTTTTGTGGTGCTGGGGATCTTGTTTTCATTTTGAGCCAAACTTGCTAAGTCACTGAGTTGTCCAGGCTGAGCTCCAACTTGCAACCCCCCCCCCCATATAATTCTCCCATGCAACTGTTATTTTTGAGGTGCTGATGTTTTCTGAGCTGCTTCCCCAGCCCCATGAGGTGGGCCCGGCTATCTTAAGTAAACTTTGTTTGAAAGGGCAAAATTCTGGCTGTGGTGGGTCGCAGTTTGTAGAGCTGCCTCCAAGCTCCGATAAAAGCCCAGGCACAAATAAAGTGTGGCCAACATTTCCCAAGGCATTTCTGGCATGACCAGAAGCTACAAAATGAATGGCAGTTTCTCCAGGGAGCAGCTGAGACTGGCTTTCAAGTTTCTCGGCTGCTTTGCTTCATCAGGGTCGCTGGGCCCTTTGAAGTTTCCCACCCCACCGGGTGGAAGGCAGGGTGATTTAGGGCGCCTGGCAGGGGGGAGGGCAGTAAGCCCTGCTTCACCTCCAAACAAACAAACAAAGCCAACCGGCCTGCTGGGAGCTAAGTGCCCTTTGCACTCACAGATCCAAGGCAGGGGCCTAACTGAGGGGATATGATCGCCAGGCGCCCTAGGAGGAGACAATTCCACGCAAAAGGATTGAAGCAATTGTTTTAGCTTAAAGCCACTCTGAACGAATAGAGTTGTTTTGCCTTGTTTTGTTTTGTTTCGAGAGCTCTGGGAAGAGAGGGGAAGGAACACTGTATGCACACCGAAATTCAGCTTGTTCTCCTGGCACTTGTGGGTTCTTAAGGAGAAACCGTTCTCAGTCTCTCACCGGCTTTTCTCACCGTGGCCCAGGCAGCGCAAGAACCAGGGAGGACAAGATGCTGGAGTGTGCTGTCGCTGCCCCTTTGCAAGGACAAAGTCCTCAATGCCGTGCGATCTCCATGTGCACTAGCCCGGTGTTTCTGCATCTGAAGGTGCAGCCTCGGGAGGGAGGTGAGGTGTTTGAGATGTAATTCCTTGGTGTGTACAGGGCATCATGGGCTTTAGTGCCTTGGGTGAGAATCTCACAAGAGGTTCCAGAAGATGCCACCCTCACACCCAGACACAGTGGGGGTGCAGAGATTAGCCACCCACATCCCACATACAAGATGTCATCAAAAATACCGCGAATGTCAGCAATGTTATTAAAGTAACACAGCTTTAGAAATGCATGACAGTGCAAGAGACATGGCCACAAGTCCCCCTCAAACTCTCTCTCTTTTCTTTTTCTTTTTTGTCTTTTTTGAGACAGGGTCTCACTATGCAGTTCGGGCTGGCCTTGAGCTCACTTTGTAGCCCAGGCTGGTCTCCAATTCTCAATAATCATCCTGCCTCAGCCTCCCGAATGCTGGGTTTACAGGCGTGAGCCACCAAGCCCAGCTGCTCCCTCTCCCTTGGAGCACATGTACCCCATCGTTCTCGCTACTTTCTGCAGCAAGTCTGCAGTCTTCTTTCCTAACAATCTAAAGTTGCACCGTTCTGGCTGCCTCAATGTCCTGAACTGATTCAGACTGTTCCTCTGCAGTGGTCATTTAGACTTTGGGGAGAAACTGCAAGTCGTACTGTGCCATGTCTGTCCCAAAGCGGGAGGAGGACACCGCTATGCTGTCTCGAGCTCCCTTTCTGCTGGCTGTCAGCAGCATTCACCCATTTTTCATCACTTCTTGTAGACACACACACACACACACATACACACACCTACAGCCCCGACATACTCCCCACACACACAAGGTTCTTCTGCACAGTAAATTCAGGAAGCCTGCAGAAAACAACATTACCCCATCTTGTGACTGACAAAGCTGCTCGGGAAAAGCAGTTTCCATCCTTATGCAGGAGACCCTAAAACTCAGATGTGGCAAGAAGCAACACTGCTCACGCAGACCATCTGGTGCCTGCTTCCTCTGGTAAAATGTCTCTGCAACAGCCCCCTCTCACGGAATGACAATCACAGTGAGAAATTCTGCCTGCTCCTATCTTTTCTTGCTTCCTCTTTTAAATCCACTTCTTTTTTTTCTTTGAGACAGAGTCTTACTACTCAGGTCAGCTGGCTTTGAACTTGTCATACAGCCCAGGTTGGCTTGAACTCTCGGCAATCCTTCTGCCTCATCCTCTTGAGTTCTGGGATGACAGGTTGTACCACCACACCCAGCTTCAGTCCATTCTTAATCCTGTCTACCTGATGCATGCTTGCAAAGGGCTCCTTGTGTCCTAGGGAGCTCTTGTGTCACCAGGGCCTCCCACAGTCTGCTAGAGCAGACTCCAGGATGGTGCCCTGCAAGCACCGGGTCCATGGGAACTGCCTGAGGGCTGCCCCATCGCCCCTGTGTCCTCTCATGGTGACCCTGGAAGGCTGCAGCCATGAAGATACTCACTGGGCATGTGTGGCACCTGGGAGGGGACAGGGATTAAGAGACAGGAATCCTCGCTTACATGGGACTGTCTTTATTTCTGACTCAAAAGCTTATCAGTCTGTGACCTTAAAATGCTCTCAGCCTCCATCTTCTCTTAGCTCAAATCTCGTCTGGTTGTTGTAGGAACCGACTACGACAAATCATGTGAGTGTTTTCCCATAGCACCTGGCACACAATAAGTGTCTAACAAATGTAAACTTTGTTTTGGGCCTGTGTTTTGAGACGGGGTCTCACTTTGTAGTCCAAACTGGCCTTTAGTTCGAGGTGATTCTCCTGCCTCAGCCTTCTGAGTACTGGGATTACAGGAGTGCCTCACCATGCCATGGCCAGCCTTAGTGTTTTGATTGCGCCTGGGGTCAGTGTTTGGAGAATGTGGGAACAGTGTAAGGAGTAGGGAAAGGTGTCCCCCTCCATTATCCTCTAGTGTGAGCTGTTTGGGGGGCCTTTCTGAGTTTGTTTTCTGACCCGTGCTTCCTGGCTGAAGGATTTTTCTTGGGGGCAGGAGGGCAGGTGGGATTGGAACATAGACAGAATGGCTTGCAGAGGCGTGGAGGAAAGAGCAGGGAAGGAGGCAGGAAACACCAGTGTCCTGCCTAAGTGTCCTGACTGGACACCCGAGTCGGGTCCAGGATGGGTGAGACAGTTTGCACCTCAAAAACCCACCATCTCCCACACTCCTGCCCATGCAGTTCCCTGGGGATTTTTTCCCAAGGCTGACTCCAGGCTCAGCCCCAGAGCTGTGCACAGGGGGCTCCCCAGTCTGTGCTGGACTTGGGGCTCTGGGTGCCTGGCACCACCGGCTCACCTGGCCAGGTATGGGCATTTGGGGTCCTGGCTGCAGGAAGAGGTCAGCAAAAGCCCTGAGCTGCTCATCCCTGTAGCTTTCTGGGACATCTGTGTCCCACTGAAAAGGCGAGGCAAGAACAGGTGACCCAAGGGGGCCAAGCACTTTCATCCTTACTCAGATAACACTTGTGGGTACTTTGGGCACCCAGAAAGGTGAAGCCAGGCAGTCCGTGTTGCTGGGAAAGGAGAAGATGAAGATGTTTACACAGGGAAAGACTCAGGACAGCCATGCAACTTGTGAGTTCCTGAACCACAGGTGAGCCCTACACTGGTCCTGCACCTGGCCTGGAGTCAGGGCAAGGTTAGCATGGTGCCCACGCCCAATGAGGGTTCAGAGGGTTCTAGAGTACTAGAAAGGCCCATGGTTGTCAAAAGTGACAAGGGCACATATTGGCCGAACCCCCACTAGGCCAGACACATCTACATAGGTACTGGGACTCTGATTTGTGTGTGGAATACACCGCATACTTAGCCACGATTAGAAATACCTTCAGGGGCTTGGTGGGCGCTTTGGTATAATTTTCAATTCACTGTGAAGGTGTGGAGCTGTGAGGTTCCTCTGTGAGTTGGAGATTGAGCTCTTCGAAGTGCAGGCCTAATGTTACTGTCAGGTGATAAAAGGGGTCAGGTGTAGGGTGTTCGCTGAACTGTGGATTAAGCTAAATGAAACAAATTTATTAGAGAACTCTTTGTACATTGCAACTTGTGCATTTGACCATCCATCCTGCTGAGCAGGGTCCCTTTGGAAAAGCAGGGCCTCCTAGGTGGACTTCAGGTCCCCGGGGGCTGTGCCAGCCGGCTGCTCTCATGGAGGATGAGCAGGTAAACCACACAGGCCACCACTGTCACAGTGGGGTGATAGTGGCTGTCCCCACCCTGCAGGCAGCAACTGCACATAAGAAAACATAAAAAGTGGGGCTGGGGATTTAGCTCAGCAGCATAAGTGCCTGCTTGAAAGCAGGCAGTTTTGAGTTCGATCCCCGGTACTGATAAAAAAAGGAAAAAGACAAAAAAAAAAAAAAAAAAAAAAAAAAAAAGAAAGAAAAAAGAAAAAGTAAACATAAGCAAAAATTTAAAAATCCATCCGCACCATTCCCCTCTAGAGAACCTAAAGAGAAAGGGACACAGTGGCCGTGTATCCTCAAGGATCAACATAAAAGCCAGCCTGACTTGTGTTTGTAGTCTTCAGATTAAAAAAAATAATTGTACTGCCACAGGGAAGATCTTTTTTTATTGAAAAAGCCTCTTTCAATGAATGGCAGCTCTCACCGAAGGAGAAAACAGATTCCATGACTTCCGTGCTGCACAGAGTCTCACGAGCTCAGACACAGCAGTAACAGCTGACTGTTACCTTTTGCAAAGTTAGTCTTTTATTTTATTTTTTGGTACCAGGGATCGAACTCACAACCTTGCTCTTGCTCTTTGCCTGTGGCGCTAAACCCCATGCCCTTGAAGACTTTGGTCTTGAGGAAGCATTTCTTAGCTCTCTGGTGGTGCTGACACTTTACAGAGGTGTGTTTAGAGTGCATTCGTGCATCTCCTTTTGTTGCATTTACCCTCTGTGAGCTGGCGCAGGAAGCAGCTGGGACAGGCCAGGAGTGCGCACAAACCCTAGGGGTCGTTCACCGCTGCATCTGTTTTTTGTACCGGAGATCAAACTCACAACCTTGCGCTTGCCAGGCAGGTGCGCAGGCACCCGCTAAATCCCTGGCCCTCGTTGCCGCACCTTTGCTGTTGTTTCTTTTTTCCTTCCCCTTCTCTTTCTCCTTCTTCTCTTCAGTTTCTGGAGTCAGAGCCTGGCTATGTATTCTCAGCCAAGTTTAAGCTCACTACGTACCCTAGGCTGGCCTCAAGTTCATGGTGAGCCTCCCACCTCAGCCTCTGAAGTGCTGGGATGCTAGGTGTGCACCACACACCTGGCCTCTTTTGCTTTTGTCTTCTGATTTTCCAATTGTGCAGACAACACTTTGGTAAGTTCATTTCACACATCATTCTTTATGACATTCTGAGCCTGTAAGAAAACTCACAGTCGGGGGCTGGGGGTTTAGCTCAGCGGCATAAGCGCCTGCCTTGAAAGCAGGCAGTCGTGAGTTCGATCCCCGGTACCGATAAAAAGGAAAAAGACAAAAAAAAAAAAAACCCTCACAGTTTAATATTAACCAGGGCATCTGAAATGTCAGGTATGTGACAGCTCATGCTTATAATTCATAAGTACACGCTTGGCCAGGCGAGGAGGAGCACACGTGTGGGGAACTACCCATACGGCTCTCCCTGACAAGAAGAGCATCTCTCCCCACTGTGGATAATCCTGGCCCTGTCTCCATGTATTGATATGCATAGAGCTGGCCAGGCCATGTCTTTGTCCCTTCAGTTGGCTTTAAGCAGTGTAATTGGCCTGGCTGAGGAGCTGATGCATCATCTCTGAAGTAAGTCACAGGTCAGTTTACTCCACCCAGTGACTCCCCAAATATATGCTTAAGCTAGGCGGGATGGAGAGCCATGCTCCACACTGTCAGCTGGGACCGAGCCTCAAGAAAGAGGCTGTGACTTTCCCTGAGGCAAACAGGATTGAGCATCAGAGCTGAAGCACCGACCACAGATTATTAGACACCGCCTCGGCTGTGTTATGCAGGTCACTCTCTGCATTTCTTGTCCTCTGCATATTGCAGAAGTGACCTCAGATCTCCTACCTACCCAGTTCACCTTAGTCATAGCGGTCACATATTTCCTGCCACTCTCACTGTCACTCATCCCGGAGCCACCACCCTCATGGAGAATTAATAAAACCTGGGTTGGGCTCTGGGTCATGGCCTTTGTTCCAGTGAACACCATCTGGGCTGGACTGAGGACCTCTTGTAACTGTGTATGTCTCGGTGCTTTCTTCTCACCGTGGGTTACACTGCAAGTGGTAGATTGGAATTAATTCTCCTTGGGATTACAAATATAAACCTTCCTGGACTGTAATGAGGATGAGAAAGGTTCTTTATACACACCTGTAATCTTAGCACTTGGGAGGCAGAGGCAGGAGGATTCTGTAAGTACAAGTTCAGCCTGGGCTACTGAGACCTTGTCTCAAAACAAACAAACAAACTAACTAAACTAAATATATATATATATATATATATATATATATATATATATATATCACTGCTGATCACCATGGTGGGGAATGATACTGACACACAACAAGGCTGGAGTTCACTTTTGGCAGCTTTAATAGAGAGTGATTTGTCATATGCAAAAAGGGTCTTAAAATGTTCCTATCTCCTAACTGGAAAACTGGTTTCTGGGAGCACAGATTGCACAGTCCTTAATCTGAAAATCCAAAATCTGAAAGGCTCCAAAATCTAAAACTTCTTTGAGCTCCACAACAGCACCACAAGTTAAAAACCTCTTCAACATGAAAGTTTGTTTCATGCACAGAATTACTGAACATATCGTATAGAATTAACTTCAGTCTCTCTATCTGTATGATGTATATGAAATATGATGTGTTTAGATTTCAGTACCCTACTTGGCTCTCATTATGGATATGACAATACTCTTTTTTTTTTAGAGATAGGGTCTCACTATATTGCCCAGGCTGGAGTGCAGTGGCTATTCACAGGCGCGATCCCACTACTGATCAGCACGGGAGTTTTGACCTGCTCCGTTTCCTACCTGGGCCGGTTCACCCCTCCTTAGGCAACCTGGTGGTCCCCTGCTCCGCTCCCGGGAGGTCACCATATTGACGCCGAACTTAGTGCGGACACTTGATCGGCATAGCACACTGCAGCCCAGCACTACTGGACTCAAGCGATCCTCCCACCTCAGCCTCCCGAGGAGCTGGGACTACAGGCGCACGCCACCACGCCCGGCAATATGACAATATTCTAAAATCTGAAATTCAAGATACTTGGTCCAAAGCATTTGGATAAGGCATATGCAACTTACAGTGCTTTTTATTCTGGGAATTCCACCTCTTAGAACAATCAGAGATGAACCCAAAGATACAACCAAAGATGTTTATCATATCTTTGTTTATATTCACAAAGGTGGGACCATGCCTGGGAGTTTGGTATATCAATGTTTCAAAGTCATTTCCATCGTGGTTTCTTATTTATTTACTGAGACAGAGTCTTTCTGTGTAGCCCAGGTTGGACTCAAACTCACAGCAATCCTCCTGCCTCAGCCTCCTGAGTGCTGGGATTACAGGTGTATTTCACCACACCCAGCTTTCTTATTTAATTTGCGTGAAATTGCTTGGCAATACACTTTTAAAGCTCCCTTGAAAATTTCAAAAACAATGTATAAGAACCTCAGGAAGTGGAAGGAATTCATTAACTCCCAGAGCTCCTGGGAGCTGCAGATGGACCAGGGCAGATCTGCTGAGGTCTGGTCCAGCACTTTCTGGACTCAGTCCCCCAGCAGCTGCTGGTGTGGGTGGCAGAGTGGCCCTGGGTTGTGAGCTGCCCACACAAACCTGGCCATGCAGTGTGGGCTCAGGCAGAAGCTAGCCATTGTGAGCAACCAGGAATTGAACTCATGACCTTGCACTTGCCAGGGAGATGCTGTGCCACTGAGCTACATCCCCCACCCAGACTAGTGTCCTTGTGAATGCATCAAATTTCTCTATCTCTCAGAACAAAACACCCAGTTCCAAATTGTCCCTGGGCCACCAAGAAGATTCTAGAAGACAGACAACAGGTGGCTGAATGAGTCCTGGAGTGGCTCACCCAGGCTCATTTCTCCAACCATGGCCCAGGTTGCCTCTTCCCACCAGCAGCACAAACACAGCTTCATCTTCTTGGTATGCATGTGTGTGCATGTGCGCATGCGCATGTGTGTTTTTGCTTTTCATTGCTGGGGATTGAACCCAGGGCTTTCATGTGGAGCTACACTCCAGCCTTTTTCTTTTCTTTTCTTTTCTTTTCTTTTCTTTCTTCCTTCCTTCCTTCCATCCATCCTTACTTCCTTCCTTTCTTCCATTCTTTCTTGCTTTATCTTTTTAAGACAAGGTCTCACTATGCAATGCAGGCTGGCCTTGAACTCACTTTGTAGCCCAGGCTGGTCTCAAACTTGCAGCGATCCTCCTGCCTCAGTCTCTCGAGTGCTGGGATTACAGAAGTGCACCACCATGCCTGGTTTCTTTTTTTTTCTTTCTTTCTTTCTTTTCATTATTATTAATTCTATTGATACATTTTAGATGTACACCATAATCGCCTTCATTAGAGGTTCTTTGTACCTGTGCATATTTTTTTTTCCTGAACCTCTCTCCTCCCTTCAATCCCTCTTCCCCTTCCTATTTACAAAAGCTTTGATTCTGTTTTCTTCCTTCTGTTGTTTCTTTCCTTTCCCCTTCCTCCATCTCTTATTTCCATTCCCATTAGCATACTTTCTTCCTATTTCCCAGTATCAGTCATACATTTTGGTTCTTATTTACCCTTTCATTTTCTCTCACATTTCTTTTATTTTATTTGTATTTTGAGACCAGGTATCAATAATTATTAAATCAAGTGTGGTTGTGCACACTTGTTATCCTAGCATTCCAGAGGCTGAGGCAGGAAGATTGCTATGGGTTTGAGGCCAACCTGGACAGTGAGTCCAAGGCCAGCCTGAACTATGTAGTGAAACTTTGTCTCAGAAAGACAAAACATGAAATAAAAGGCTTTGTACTCTGTTGATACAATGTAATGGGTGTCTTGATACAGTGTAACTGGTATACCTTTGGTTTTCTGTGTGACTGTAACAAGTAACAGCATCTGTCTCAAAAACTAACTAGCTAACTAACTAATTCATAGCTAGACTCTAACTAATTCATAGCAATCCTCCTGCCTTAGCCTCCCAGAGTGCTGGAATGATAAGGGTACACAGCCAGCTTCATCTTTGTGCTTGTGAATAATCTTTTGAACAGACGGGAGAAATGGAAGGGATTCACAGCTCTCTAACACCAGTGGGTTTCAAACTTTATTTTGTGCAAGTGTCACTTAGAAGACTCATTAGCCCGCAGACCCCAGGGCTCTGTCAGTCAGGGGCTGGATGCGCTGGTTCTGGAGTGAACTCAGAGATGTTAAAATGGTGGAAGCCACAAGTGCAAAAGCCCCATGAGAGCAATGACATCTTACAACTCCTGCGAGGCCCTCACTTCTTTCCTCCTCCCCTGGCCCAGTGAATGCTTTAGCCTGGGGTGCACTTTTTAATACCATTCTTGCTTTTAGTTTTTTGTTTTTTTACTTTTTTTTATTGGCCACACTGGGATTTGAACCCACAGTCTTCATACTGAGCTACATTCCCCAGTCTTTTTTTAAAAAAATTTTTTGACATAGGGTCTTGATAATTCACTCAACATACAGACTGGGCCGGAACTTGTGATCCTCCTGCCTCAGCCTCCCAGAACGCTGAGGTTATAAGTGTGTACCACTGCACCTGGTGTTTGCTTGTTATTTTCCAAATCCAGGCAGCAGCTGTGCCCGGCTTGGCCCATTTCCTGGTGCTCCCACAAGTTCCTGGAAGCTGACTTCCCTTCCTCCAAGTGCGTGTGCAAGGGAGCAGTGACTCTGCATCCACACACAGGCTCCTGGCTTGGTCCACAGCCAGTGTGCTGACCCAAGGCACCTCAGTCCCCCGCAGTCCTGACTCCTGGGTTCCCGGACTCAGGAGACTGCAGGACGGTGCGGCCAGCAGAGCCCAAACCCCTTGCTCTGATGGCTGTGGCCAGATGCCTTGGTGTATGGCTGGGGCAGCCTCCAGTTCCTCTGCAGAGAATGGCCCAGTGTCGGGTTCATGGTTCACTGCTGCCTCCCAATGATTCCCCCCAGCTTTAGCCAGTCCTGCCGGCTGTGGTGACAAGGGTCACATAGGAGACAAGGAGCAATGAGCCCCAGGCTCCTGACATCCTTCAGGCGGGTGGCAGGGTAACCCTGGGACAGCTGGCCCTGGGGTGATGGGTATCTTGTCTTCCTTGCAGCACATCTGTTAAGGTCTGCAGCCCCCCCAAAACCTGGGGGGAGGCGCGGGATTCGCTGCCCTTGCAGCAGCCCCAGGAAGTGGGGCTCTTACCCAGTGGGCAGTGGGCAGCGTGTCCTCCTGGGTGAGTGGAGGGGACTCCTGCAAGCAGCCCTGCCTGAGCTTCTGTCTCCACACTGCCCGCTTGCTTGCCTTCTCCTCCTGCAGCCCCAGTGCTCTCTCGGGGGCTGCCTGCACCTCTAGGCCATGGTGCCATCATAGCAACATCAGGCAAGTGGCACTGGTGTCAGGGGGCTCCTCCAGCTCCCAGCTCACTCTCTCCCTCAAGCAGGTCCTGAAAGCAAGAATTTCTCTTCCCCAAATCATCAAGAAGAATTCTCATCTTGGGCAGGCTTTGCGCTCCAGAGCTGGCCCTATGGAAACTCTGTGACCTCCCGTGTCTGACAGGTCATAAATCTATCCTTATTCCTGAGGGTCCTGCCCTGTGCCTGGACATCGGAATGCTGCCCAGAGAGGCTGCCAAGAATCTGGATGGACAGGCAGGCCCAGGTCCAGGCCCTGCAAGGCTTCCCCACCCAGCCTGCTGGCTGTCTCACTTGTACACAAAACCCAAGACCACAGAAGGCTCCCGGGGTGACAGAAAGCAAGGTTCCTGGGGGTGGTGGCTTCTGCTCTTCACCTCACCTCATGCATAGACTCTTACGTGTTCTCTGTCACAACCTTTATGATCAGCTGGGCCATGCAAAGGCATGCTTCCCTGGATTCTGTGGGTCAGGAGATGGAACCTGAGCAGCGTTGGGGTAATCTGGCCTGTCAGACAGAAGCAGCACAGGCAGAACAGGGTTTGTTGACAGGCTTTACAGTGGGGGACAATATTTCCAGGCTGTGGAGCTGACTGTCTTCAGGAAGACAGGGACAGAATGGATGGGGCTGGGGTCCTCCATGGTGCCTAGAATACAGAGCTCACTTGCAGGTGAGGGGAATAGAAAACCCCACAGCAGGTGTCAGATGCCTAAGGACGGTGGTGTGAAGGGAGAGGGAAAGCCAGGCTTCTGTCTTTCCCGGGCTCAGCCTAATGCTTGCTGTGCCACAGTACAGCAGATGAGCCCTTAGAGAACTCCCTTCCCTCCTCTTCTGTTCCCTGCAAAAGTTATTCTCAATTCTAAAAAGTGGCCTCTGGAGCATCCCTGCTTTCTTTAGTCCCTGGGAATTAATATGTCTGTCTGAAAAGGAAAGACAGAGCCAGTCCTGGGAGGCAAGATCCTCTGAGATTCTGGGGAGAAGAAGAGGAGGAGCCCCTTCCCCCTTCCGCCTCTCTGCTCAAAGCCTGGGTCTCCGGCCCAGCCTCTGATATAAGGGAATGAAACTCCTGACGACCTACTATGTTCCCGTACGAGTCCATGTTCTCTAAAATCGAAGAATTAATTTTAGGAACAACAGAAATTAAGAGCAGAATATATTTATTGACAGAAAGAACGCTTCTGTCTGAGAGAGAGACAGAAGGGTCCCGAGTAGGTTGCCAGGGACTCTGTCTTTTCCAGGGACTTTTATAGAGCAAAATCATGGGGAGAGATGGGTTCAAGGTGGGGGAAACTGGGAACTCACAAGGCAGTTGGGCATAAGGTGGGACAAAACTGTGGTTAACCAATAAGATTAATAGTTCAGGTAAATTGATTAAATTGAGGACAAATGGGGAGGCCAGTCACATAGAAAGCAGGCATTCTTAGAGAGCAGGGACTTCCCCAGGGGGTTGGAATGGTGACTCCTGGCTTCCTCCGGGGTGATAAGGAACTATTTAGAATATCAGTCCTTAGGATATGGATGCATTTGCTTGGTCTTTTGTCTTGAGGCCTGGCCCACAGCAGTTGTCTGCTCCCCCACAGTTGCAAGGTATCTATCTGGTCTTCTGCACTGGCTCCTTCAAGGACCTTGCCCTGTCTTACTGCCTATAGTAATTCTAATAACTCTGCTGCCTCGTTCTGCCCTCTGCACCCCAGAGCCCTCGAGGTGCTTTGCAGGGCAGGTCTCCTCTGTCCTCCTGTGGGCCAGCTCCTTCCTGCAGCTCGGGTCTTTGTAGTGGAGGGTGAGGAGCAGGGCATTGGATTCAGACAGGAACTGCAGATACGTGTGCCACTGAGGTAGGTCAGAGGAACCAGCTATAAAAAGTCCCTGTCCTGTAAGGGCAGTGTTAAAAAGCAGTTCCTGGAGGGCTGGAGGAGGAGAGGATGCCTGGAGCTTCCTGAGGAACCGCAGGCAGCTGTGATAAGAATGGTGGTGGACATGTTAGAGTGATGTGGATTTAAAGTCATTACTCCCCCCACCCCCACAATCATAATCCTCTGCAGAATGAGGGATCAGATGAATAGAGGAGCAGGAGACAGGAAGTGGGACAGAAGCCGCCCCTCTCACAGAGAAGCAAGCCCTGGCTGGAGCACCTGGCACTTCCTGTTGCTCACATATCTCCTGTGTGACCTCACTGGATGGGGTCCCCAAGCTTGAACTCCCCAAGCTCCATGCATAAAAGAAATCTCTCCTCCCCATCCCTCCCTCCTGCCCTCCCTCATCCTTTCTTTCTTTCTTTCTTTCTTTCTTTCTTTCTTTCTTTCTTTCTTTCTGACAATTGTAATCTTGGACAGAGTCAGTAAACCCTTGGAACATAAAGAGCTCATAAATGGCCAGAGGACAAGTAGGACATCCAGCTCTTTCTCTTCGCTCTGCCTCTGTCCAGTTATCCCAGAGACCTCAGATTGCAGAAAGGTCACAGGGACATTGACAAACAGAGGTAGGGAAAATAAAGACAGGTAGAAAGAGGGCAAGGGAAATCACGATGAGAAATCATACTCTTAAAAAGGCCTGCTGCCCCAGTCAGTTTACCCAGAGCAGCCTGCATTGCGCTCCCTGGGTTACTTCAGGATCCTCTTTTTCCAGACTCTCAACATCCAAAATTCCTGGAGAATAATGTAAGCTCAGGGCCGGGGATTTAGCTCAGCGGTATAAGCGCTTGCCTGGCAAGCGTGAGGTCAGAGTTTGATCCCTGGTACCCCCGAAAGAAAGAAAGAAAGAAAGAAAGATATAAGTTCACACACTGGCTTCACTGAGAAGGCAAAGAGCAGAAAGCTGATCCTAGATAACAAAACAAGTTGAGAGAATTCAAGAAATGCTGAAACCCTGCACCTGAAACAAAGGTGGGCTCCTCCCCGCACACTGGGCCAGTCCCCTTGTTGGGGTGTAGCTTTTCCTTCAGTCTCCACCCGTTCAAGGGGAGCCTCAGAAGCAAAGCAGCTCCCTTCTCTGAGCGCCATCTTTCACTCTTGAGTGTGCACCTTTGAACTTTGGCCTGCTAAACCCTTTCTCCCTTTTTCAGGTTAGTCCTGAAAATTCTGCGTGTGCAGCTGGAAGCCATTGAACTGGCCACTTGCTTTACAGGTAGGGTGGGTTTGGATTCCTCATATCCAGTTTGGGAACCTCTAATGACAAAAACCATTGCTCAAACATAAAAGAGCCGGACATAGTGTCTGTAATCCCGGCACTTGTGAGATTGGGGCAGGAGGATCTCCACAGTCAGAGAATTGCGGTGAGTTTGAGGTCAGCCTGGACTGCACAGTGAGATCTTGTCTCAAAAGCACCAAAAGCAAATGAGACGGGTGTGTCTTGCAACCTCACAAGGATGGCTGAATTCTGCCCCTGGCAGTCAGGCCAGGCAACCCAGGTCAGACAGCCAGAGCAAAGAGCAGGGGTTCCCCACACTCCAGGGAAGGGCAAGTTGCCAGCACCAAGGGATGCCAGAGTCGGCCCAGAAGCAATTCAAGGTCCTCTCTGTGGCTGTGCATGGGGTGGGGGGCCAGCTCCCCCCTTTTTATCCTATAAGTCTGCCTTCCTTATTTCTGGTTTGCCCTCCAAGGGTTGGGTATTTTTGCCCTACTCACACACAGTGGACATTGCAGCCACCCAGGCCTGGCCTTTTGTAACTTTGTAGATTGAGTGCCTGGTAGCAATTATTCAAAGACTCAAGACACAAATTCTTTTCTTTTTTCTTTTTCTTTATCGGTACCAGGGATTGAACTGACAACCACCTGCTTGCAAGGCAGGTGCTTATGCCACTGAGCTAAATCCCCAGCCCCAAGACACAAATTCTTAATTTTCAGGAGAGAAAATCAGCTTAGAGCTCAGACCAGGAGTTGGTGTCTGCCTGTAGAAACTGCTGGGGCTGGGTCTCCTGCTCCACAGGAGCAGGCCCAGTGGGTGCTCCTGTTTTCTAGGCTCCATGAGAAGCTGCAGGTGGAAACGGCAGGGTGGACTATGGGTGAAGCTTGCTGCTCTGTGACCCTTGTAATCAATGATGGAGTGTTGGGTCTGGGTGATTTCATGGGTGTTCAGCTAGCAGGTGTTAGTGACTTCCTCGGCTGCTGAAAACCACAATACCCAACACCTTCAACTCAAAGGAGCTTAGCTTATTGTTCATGGTTAGCTCCAGAGCAAAAGCAGTGCAGGAGAGGGGGTGGAGGAAAGCTCTCCCAGCAGGGCAGCCAGGGAGCAGAGAGGAACAGAGACACCATCGAGGGAGATACGGTGCCCCGCCTCCTCCTCTGACTGGCTCCTCCCTCCTTACGTCACATTTTGCTATCTCACCTGCATGATTCAAGCATCCTTCCAAAACCCCACCTGTGAGCACAGGCAGCTGGGGGGAGGTCCATGTAGAAACCATAATACAGCACATGCCTGCAAATAAGGAAACACCAAGAGGTTCCGGATCAGTGATTTGGATCACGAGCCAAGAGTTATAATGAATACAAGTTTGTGCACATTAAGTGTGTCAAAGAAAAATGAGTCAGGTATGACAGTACATGCCTGTCAGGAGACGAGGCAGGAGGATCACCATGAATTCCAGGCCAACCTGAGCTACATAGTGGGTTCATGGCCATCCTGAACTACATAGAGAGATCCTATAAATACATAAATAAATAGATAAATAAATAAATAAAGTAAGAAAAAAATCAAGGAATAAAAGAAAAGCATTGGATTTAGACTTTTTGCATAAGAAGGTAAGTGAGGCTTTTAGGGCTAACTGGCTCTCGGAGTTTCTTTCTATAGAAGCTACTTTCTGTGTACTGTATGGGACACATAAAAGTCAAAACAATCCTTGAGTTTGGTCTTGAGAGCACTAAGTAGTAGAGATTTTTGTAAACATACACTCAGTACCTCAGCACATGTTGTAGGCTAAACTGAGTCCTTCCAAGAGGTCTTTTGAGGTCCTAACCTGCTGTGGCCGTGTCCTTATTTGGAGTAGGACCTTTGCAGAAGAGGTTGTCAGGATGCACTCTGACCCTCTAGGATTGGTGTCCCACAGAGAGAGAAGAGACACAATGCTGGTGTGGAGCATCCCAGGGGAAGGCCAGGTGACAACGGGGACAGAGAGACACAGTCACATACTAAGAACTCAGGAGAAGCCTGCGGAGATGGGGAAAGAATTCCTCAAGAGAGTACAGCTCTGTCAGCAGTGTGGTTTGGGGCTCTCAGGCCCTAAAACAGTGAGCCAGTGCATTTCATTGTTGTAAACTATCCACTGGAGAATGCTAGGTTACAGCAGCCCTAGGAAACCAAGACTGACCTAGTGCCCTGGGAGAGGGAGGGATGGGAGATGGGACAATACCATCTGGGGGAAACGGGAGCAGAAAAGAAGCACAGAACTCAATCTTAGGTGCGAAGTGTTTAGAAAATAGAGGTTCCACCTATCTGAATATCCACAAGGGTGTAAAAGGAGTCAATTTAGAGACACAGAGAGGAAACCCTGGAAGACCCCAGACAGCAGCACTCCAAGGCAGAGGCAATGGTCTGGAGAGACCCCTAGGTTCCTGCAGTCATCTTGGAGGCTGAGCGGCATGGACACCTGACCTGATGATGAGTGAGGCACCCAAAAATGCACTCCATGCTTATGGGGGGGGGGTTGGGAGGGGACCCCAGTCAACCATTGGGCCTGTCTGAGCCCCAGCTGGGGCCGGTGTGTCAGCAGCAAAAGGCTTTGTAAACTGGCTTGTCTGTCTTTGCACATATTTACATGACTGATTTTTTTCCCTATAGGTTTAAATAGTTACAAAGGATGACCACTGGCATTTTAAAAAATAGAAATCCCATTGCTTTAAATTACCCAGTAGAAGCTGGGTGTGGTGGCACATGCCTGTAATCCCAGCACTTGAGAGGCTGTGAGCTCAAGGCCAGCCTGAACTGCACAGTGAGACCCTGTCTCAAAAACACAGAAAGAAAGAAAGGAACAGAGACACCAGGGAGGGAGATACGGTGCCCCACCTCCTCCTCTAACTGGCTCCTCCCTCCTTATGTCACAGAAAGAAAGAAAGAAAGAAAGAAAGAAAGAGAGAGAGAGAGAGAGAGAGAGAGAGAGAGAGAGAGAAAGAAAGAAAGAAAGAAAGAAAAAGAAAAAAGAAAAGAGAGAAAGAGATAGTAAGAACGAACACAATAGACACTGGATATTCTAGTGATCTACTAAACACTCATTTATTAAAGCAAAACCTCTCCCAACGAGCTCTTCCATAGCAGCTGAAATCTCTCCTCTTTCCGTTCTTCTTTGGGCTCATGTCTCTGTTCCCACAGAATCTCGCCTAACGTGTAGCATTTTATGTTGAAAGTGTTTCATTGATTTTGATGTCTCTGGATTAGAAACAAACGTGTACACGAGCAGGAACAGAAGGAAGCTTTTCATTTCCTGCCACCACAGGATCTGGATGCTAGAGATTCCCTCCTGGTCACGTGATCAGTGCAGTTATTAGCAGCACACAAGAAATCCAAATGCAGACATCCCACATCTTGGCAGACAAATGTTAAACAGAAAGAGGAAATATTATTAGCATCTCAACTCTTAATGAAATCTAAGTACTGCTTTATTTTTCAATTACTTTATTGGTCTGAGCATAAATATTCTACTGCTGGGAAGGACTGGGATTCAGTCTAAATTTATTTCTTCTTTTCATTTTTATATCTATCAGCACTGAGAATTTTGCCTCTGCACACGTAAATCAACATAGTTGGGGCTGTAGACGTTTTCTGGCTATCATTTCAATCATTTAGTATCACACGATTATTTGAAATCCTTTTGAGTTTGGGTCAAAAACATACAGTACTCTATAAATTTTAAGAAGTTTTTTCTTGAAGTTCCTACTTGAGATTATTTCCTTTTCAAAAATTTTATCTTTTTCTTTTTTAGTACTGGGAATTGAATTCAGGACTTTGCACTTGCAAGGCAGGCCCCTGTGGGAGCTGTGGGATCCGGGAAGACCTGCGTACCCCAGTGGAGATCCGATGGGTGCCTGCCACTCCTGCATAGACCTGTGTCTGTTCCAACCCTGGGTCAGGGTCGGGGCTTGGCCCAAACCGGCTCAGTCCTGCTCAGTCCTGCTCACCTCGCCCCCACACTGCTGAGAGTCCTGCTCTCCTGGTCCCCTTGAGAACTCCGGCATCATCCGGCAAAAGTGTTCAAACCTAAGTGCTTTCTCTCAGCCAGAGTGAACCTCTAAATACTCAGCAGCTCAGGCCTTTGGAGGACATCTCTGTGAGTCCATAATCCGGCCCCTCCAGGCCGCGCCTGCTGCACCAGCAGGGCTATCCCCAGGGCTCTGGAACTCACCAGTGATCTTGTTTCTGTCTTCTCCAGAAAGGCCTTTACAAATCCTCCAGAAAACTGGATTCAGATACACTCTGCTTATGTCACTGGGGTCTTCACTTGCTAGCAGTGAGGTAGTCTTTTCTTTCTAAAACTTGGTTCGTGCTTGTTACTGATTTTTCCTAAACTCAGAAAGTGTCATCGAAAGAGTGTCTTCTGGAGAAGTCTGCTCGAGCTCCTCCCGCTCTGCCCCAGGCTCAGGCACCAGAAGCCTGGATTTGGGAAGCGGGGGTGTAGTGAAGGGTCCTGCAGAGGGAGATGGGCGTCAGAGCTGGGGCAGAGGCTGGTGATAAGGCTCAGGCAGGGATGTCATCCTTCCAATGTCTGTCTTGGCTGCCACTGACCACCAGCTGTCTAGGCTGGTGTCCTGTTGCTGTATCCTCTGGTCACCAAGCCATTGCTTTGTACTGCTGAGTGTCAGGGTAAGGGCTTGGTCCTGGGCCACCAGAGTGGCTCTGTGGGAGTCTCTCAAGTCACTGGGTTGCTTGAGGTGTGAGGCTTGAGGTTTGGCTTAAGGAAAGATGATGAGTCGCCTGCCCTTTCTGTGTCCAAATGCCAGCTGGTCAGCAGGCCGGCAGGTGGCTGTCAGGAGTCTAGCACATGACCACACAGATCAGGCTGCTGGGGCAGCCAGCCAGGACCTGAGATGCAGAGCTACCTGCAGGTCATTGGCCAGGTGATGTCAGGCAGTGGGGGCTGTGGGTAGAGAGGGCCATGTCAGGCCACCTCCACCTGTCAGCCTTGGCAGCTGAGAACTTGGGAGGGAGGACCCGAAATCCCATGTTTATATCCTGCTGTGGAAAATTCAGTCATCAGAAAAAAGGGCACTTCTATGCAAGTGGAATGTCTCGGTGCCATTGGGTAATGGGTGACAAGAGATTTAACACCAACCATATGCTAGTGAGAAAGAAAACTGTAATACTGGAACAAAATTAGACAAGAATCCGCAGATGTTAAACATTTGTCTTTTCCTGAGTCTTAACAAGGGACGTAGCAATAGCTTCTCAAAAAGAAAGAGCCAGAGTCTGTCAAGGGACTCTCTCCATGGTCTCCCCCAGTGTCCTGTGCGTGGAGAACCAGGCCAGGCTCCCACACCTCAGGGCTGGAGAACTTTGTGCTTGCAGGGGAACTTGGATCTCCTGCGTGTGACCTAGAACACAACATGTGACACTTCTCTTCCTTGGGAGTTTTATTCTGAAATTAGTGGGCATGTGTTTTTCTCCATTAATTTTCTCACTGGTTTATTCCCCAAATGGGAATAAACCAACGGATCATGAATTGGTAGCTAAGTGTTGTAAGATTGATCGAAGCCTTGTGTTTCTTGGACCAGAGGCTACACCTGTGAGTATACCGGGCAGCAGTGGCCAGCTTGGACCCAGGACAACTCCTCTCTTTCTCCTGTCAGTTATGAGGGTCAAGGTGGGTCTTAGCTGCTGGGGTGGGAGTCCTGTTGGGAGGGTTAGACACATAATTCACAGAGAAGCACTGTTTCTTTTTCCCAAGGATTGAACCCAGGGCCTCCTACCAGAGCAGGACTCACCAGAGCAGCTGATTCAGTAATTAGAGGGTTGGGAGTCACCTGTAACCCTAGTCAGAGCAACAATGACCTGGACTTCATTATAGTTTAACTGCTTTACTTGAAAATCTGTCCTTTATTGTAAAACTAACTGTCCGGATATGTTGCTCAAATTTTTTGAGACTCATACAGAATAAAAAGAAGTAAAGTTAACCCTACAATTTCACTTTGCAGAGTTACCGTTGACAGTCAATCCATTTCCTTAGGAAAAAAAATCTGGAGGAGATGCCTGCACTGTCCAGCGGGCTGGGTTTGCTGGAAGCTCTTGTTTCCATGTTCTCTGTGGCCCTTTCTAACCCCACCGAAAATGAGACTCCTGATGGGGAGTTTTGTTTTGTTTTATTTTACTTATGTTTTAATTTCTCCTTGAGGGTAAAATTTGTGACACAGCTCATATCATAGAGCTGTTTTTGAAATTTGATTCCCAGGCATTCTTTAATGGTCAGTTTTATAAGTATTTCACAGCTACTTAAAGAGAAGATACATTTTTATCCCGAGTGTCTACTTGCTCTCAGGTGGCTTTAAAAAGCTTGCTTTATTTTACTTATATGTGCCTAGTGTATCTTCATTTGCTTTTTCAAAAATGTATTTTCTCCTTTTATTGTAGGTAAATCTTATTAATAACATAAATGTATTTTTTAAATTTAGTTTTTGTCATTTCTGACCCAGAGACTATTTTGTTTATTGTCTAGAAATTTTTTTCTCTTATGTTTGCCATCTCTCTCTCTCTCTCTCTCTCTCTCTCTCTCTCTCTCTCTCTTTTTTTTTTTTTTTTTTTTTTTGTGCGTGTGTATGTATGTGTGCTGGGAACCGAACTCACGACCTTGAGCTTGCCAGACAGGAGCTTTGCGACTGAGATACCTCCCCAGCCCCAGTGTCTGCCGTCCTCCTTTTACACTCTGCCCATTTTTAATGCATGTTGACTTTTCCTCTTCATTTTCTGTCTTTTGTCTTATGTGTGTAGTTCTTTTGTATTTTCTTTTGGTACCAGATATAGAACTCATAACCTTGCACTTGCCAAGCAGGCGCTTACCCTGAGCTAAATCCCTGGCCACGTCTTTTGTCTTATAGAGCATATAATTTTCATTGATGCCTACAATTTGGGAGCTGCAGATACTATTTTGAATTGTTTTAACTTGTTCTTGAGGTGCTAAGATCTCCACGTGTCCGTAACATGACATAGCTGAGCTGGCTTCCACCTACTGAACTGCCACCCCTCCTCTGCATTTAGGAGGACACTGTGGCGCCATCAGAGTGGGCCTGTGGAACTCTGGCAGAAGTCCCAGGACTCACCGCCAACAGGACTCTCTTCTCAAGCTCAAGCAGGAGGGAAGATCACGGCCCCATCTCTCATTTCCTGTGTTAGCAGGACTCACTAGCGTGCAGATTCTTCTTGCCCCTGCTCCCTGAAAGAGGAGGTAAGTGGGTCCATGCAAGCAGGTATGTTCTGCGCCTCTACGGGTGGCAGTCAAAGAAATACAGATTAGCAGGACTGGGAGTAACTGGGGCCAGGGCAGAAGTGGCCCTCTCCACTTTAAGATGCACGTCTTCCCTTGTCTGAAGCCCACAGCTCAGCCTCTCTGTGGCACTGGCTGGGCACCTCTGGAAGACTCTGCCTCTCCCCGGTACTGATCGGAAACCACGCTGAGCATCAGCTAATGAATTCCTCAGTCCGGCCGCATCTGCACTGCTATTGGCAGAAGCTCTGCCTGGACTGCGGCCAAGCATTAATTGACAGCCCCAGCCTCTGGTGCACCTGCAATTGTGCAATTGTGCACGTGCCTCTGTGGGTGTTTTGCTGGAAGTGTGGGAGAGGGTGGAGGAGTTGCAATCAGACACCTGCTGGGAGCCGCCATATGCATGCAGGGGTTTTCAGATTTGGCTCTGAGTGACAGAATAAGAATCACGAGGTTTTTGATGTCGTATAAAGCTGATGGCTCTCATTTCAGTGGATCTCACAGTGCTGATTTCCCAGTATGCTGCGTGGAAAGGCGTGATAATGCACACCCCGTTTAAAACAGTAAAATAGCAGACTAGAAAGAGGGATTCCATAGTTGACCACAATGGGAAATGGTACACTTCATGTTTCTTGGACCTTTAAAACACTCTCTCATGTGTCAAAACTAGGAATACCCAGAAAAACTACCTTAACTTGGTTTGGACCAGAATTTCTCAGTACTGGACTTTGAGACTTTTGTGACCGGGAACCCGGGAATGCCTCGTGGTGCTGGTCTCCTTCCAGTACGGCACAGGGACAGGAGGCCGGGGTGGGCATGAGCCAGTCTGGGCTCTCCGGCTCTCCTGTGTTCTCCAGTCCCCAGAGCAGGTGTGATAGGCTTGCTTTCCAGGGACAGTCTGCTGATTCTTTGATATTATTCGTAATAATGAGATCTTTAGAAAACAAAATGCCTGGAGCATATTTTCTTAACCTTCCCTAAAAGCAGTCTCACTGACTTATAATTAGCAGCACATTTTTAAGCTTTGTAGGAAATTAATTCAGAAAACTTTCATTTGGATTTCATGTGCCTCGTCTATGACAGCCACAGAAGATTCTGTCAGTGTCACTTAATATTCAAGAAAATTCTTCGACATATTTCATCATAAGAGTACTCACTGAAAACACAGATGAATGTTCCTGATTTCACTTTCCAGGTATGGAGAATAATTCATATTTTGCCCTTGACCTTGGCACCAGGGAACTCAGAAACAACTAGTGCCCTGTCTCCAAGTGACTTACCAAATTTATTTGGGAACAGGACCCTTTCTGTTCACTTTATTTAATCTCTGATTTTTTATATCCTTTATTCTCCTATTTTTTGTTTGTTTGTTTCTCATATTATTGAAAATGCTTTTGAAATTAAGTTAGATTTAGTGTTTCTATTTTAAACGTATTGGTCAGGCAGCTTATTGGTCTGTTTAATGTTACTATGGCAAAATACCCAAGGCAGAAAAGAAAAGAGATTTATTTAGTGTGTTAGTCAGGCATCTGCCACTGTCACAAATTACTTGATGTGATCATGGTAGGAAGGGAAAAGGTTTCTTTTGGTTCATTGTTTTGCAGGTTCCAGTCCATGGCTGGGCTGACCCTGTTGTTTTGGGCCCACACATCATGATAAGCATGGGTAGCAGAGCCCTGTGGCTCAGCTCATGACCAGGAAACGTGAGAAGGAGAGAAAGTGGGACAATTGGGGTAGTGTGGGTCCCTTGGGGATTTTGCCCTGGTGAACTAGGAACCTCCTCCCAGGTCTCACCTCCCATCTCCCAATAGGCTTGGTGATCCTGGACATCAAGTCTTTGGTTTTGTTTTGGTTTTTGTTTGTCTTTTTGAGACAGGGTCTCACTATGCAGTTCAGGTTGGCCTTGAACTCACTCTGTAGCCCAGGCTGGACTCAAACTCACAACAATCCTCCTGCCTCAGTCTCCTGAGTGCTGGGATTACAGGCGTGTCCACCACACCTGGCTGGACACCAAGGATTTACTACATGGACCTCTGGGGACATCTGAGATCCAAACTGCAGCCCTGAGCTCAGAGCTTCGGAGCTCCAGGAAACAAGGGGTGCTGGTGTTGGCTCAGCTGTGGTGAGGACACTCGTGCTCCACAGTGTCATGAGGTGAGCACGTGTGAGAGGAGATCATGCCTCAAAACAGGCAGCTGGACAGATGGGGGACCCCCAAGGCTCCACCTCCCACCAGACCAGGCACTGAGAGGGACAGAGTACCCCGAACGATAAGCAGCACAAAGGAGCAACTGGTGAGAAACAGCTTAACCGTAAGAGGGGAGAGATAAACTCACGAACACACACAGACCTCCCTCCCAGGGACACAGTCAACGGAACCAGTGGCCAAGGGAGCAGGAACTAGGATCCGGTGCCAGCTGAACAAGCCCCAACATTAACAGTGTTGATTCACTTTCATTACTGTGATTGTAGCCAGCTCGAGGTGAGACTTTTCTTTTTGGGACAGTGTGAAAAAGATTCAGTTAAAACAATAATAAATATCCACTCTCTCATTACTCAGCTTCAGCTCAACCAATGGTCATTTTCCATGTCCTTAAAAATGTTTAAAGCACATTTTTTTTTTTTTTTTTTTTGGTACCAGGAATAGAATTCATGACCTTGAGCTTGCCAGGTAAGTGCTGTGACACTGAGCTAAATCCACAGGTCCTATAAATTTATTTCCATCATAGGAGAAATTTTTTTTTATCAGTACCAGGGATCGAACTCACGACTGCCTGCTTGCAAGGCAGGTGTTTATGTCACTGAGCTAAATCTCCAGCCCCTGAAATTTTTTTTCTTTATAAAAATCTAATTGTCATGTCACTATCCATCATGCCTTTCAAAGATCAACAATACTTATAAAAGTCTTGCACCTATGCTATTATCAAATGTCCTTAGTTTTCCCAGAAATCTTTTTTAATTTTTATTTTAAAGAGCATAAAACCAAGCAAAATAAAACAGAATAAAGTCAATTAAAACAAACCAGTGTAAAGTGATACAGGTCCTCAAAACAATAGGAAATCAACAGTGGTTACCATAATGCCTCTAGTTGTCTTCAAAACTTGAGACATAGTAAAAATCAAGCAAAACAGAACAGAATAGAAACAATGAAAACAAAACAGTGAATGCAATAAAGGCCTTCAAAACAAGATAATAGTAAATCCAGAATGGCTACCATAATGTAGCTTGTTACTTTTGAAATAGTTGCCCATGCCATTGGATATAATAAAGGCAAACAAAACAAAAGAGAATAAAACCCAACCCAACAAAACCAGATAATAGGGCATCAACAATGGCCACCACCCTCAGAAGGGGATTCCCCCTGGATGCCATACTGCATACTGCTATCCTCTGAACAGATGCTCAGACCACAGGCACTAGACCTGCAAGGTCAGTGAGACACCAAATTCCACAGGCATCCACATGCATTTCACCTCCATAGCTATCAAGGCAGCCTGAGTTTCTCCAGATCAGCCGGTCGTTTAAGGGAGCAGGGGTTGGTTCTTCCTGTTTTCCACCCTGTGCACTGGAAGGCACCTGGCTATCCCCCGAGCAGCCTCGCTACTTCACAGGAGGATTTGCTTCTTGCTAACTTCTCGTTCTCTTCCCCTGCCGAAATCTCTTTTATGTGGTCTGTTCCAATCAGGTTCCTGTACCCTGTGTGCAAGTTGAGTTCAGATAGGCTGTGATGGCCTGACTTCCTTCCGGCTGCAGTGAGTGTGTGAGGATGAAAAAATATTTCCTTCAATCACAAAACTTGATAATAATTATGAATACACCATAAAATAGTTTTTCCTTTTAGCCCAAAGATTGACATTAAATAAAAACTTTAATACTACCCCTTCAGGTACTAGTTTAATTTTTGTAGTAGTGAACCATGCACACTGAATCTCGCTTTCTGCTTGGATTGCTCCAGGCCATATCAAAACCCTTGCATGTTGCTAGGCTCTCACTTGATGGTTTTTAGCCAGCGTGTGCTATTTCGCTGTTATGACTGTTACCCCGTTGCTTCATTCGTTCTGTAGCATTTGCTCAGTAACTCCGATGTGTCAAAAGGAGAGCATTGTCTACAGCAGAAATCTCTGACCTTCTCTTCTGTAGTCTTGTATCTGACCTGGCTCAGGGGTGTGTGGGGAGAGGGAGACAGCACCGGGAAGGGATGGGGAAAGGGGGTGACTGGCTGGGAAAGTCTGAAAGGATTCTTTTTCTTCCTCTTCTTGGATGCTGTGCCTGTCTGTACAGAGCCAGCCCGGGAGCACGCTCATCCTCCCCGGAGACCAGCTGTACTTACACAAGTGTCAAAGACTTCATTGATAGTATACCTGGAGCATCAGTCTTCAATCACCAAGTTACCGATGGGGACCATGGCTCCCGTTTCACCCCAGTAGGGATGCACAAGTGGTGGTGTGATGTTGGGGCCTGCAGAGTCAAACTTGTGACGTTAAACATTGTCACAGCCAGGCCTGGTGGTGTGTGCACTGCGACTTCAGGACTTGGGAGGCTGAGGCAGAGGATTGCCCTGACTTTGAGGCCAGTCCAGACTACATAGTAAGGCTCTGTTTCAATATCTTACTTGCCAACTAAACATCTGAGAATAACCTTTTCCTCTGAGGCTGGGTTTGTCAGGCTATGGTATACAAGGGGAAACATGACATACAACTCATGTACATAAAGCAGAAAGGAATAGTGATGAGGGTCCTAACCTGGGTGCCCCTTGGGTTGGCAATTATGAACAATAATTATTACCTTTATTGTTAAATATTATTACCTTTATTGTTACTTAATGAGAATTTTCAGGAAGCATTGTTTAGCATGTATATTTTTGTTTTGGGGGAGATTTTTCTTTTCTTTTCTTTTTTTTTTTTTTTTTTTTGTCTTTTTCTTTTTTTATCGGTACTGGGGATCGAACTCACGACTGCCTGCTTGCAAGGTAGGTGCTTATGCCGCTGAGCTAAATCCCCAGCCCCGGGAGATTTTTCTTAAGCATTTTTAGAAGGAGGATTATTGGATGAACAGATCTTATTTATTTATTTATTTATTTATCTTGGTTTTTGAGACAGGGTCTCACTATGCAGTTCAGGCTGGCCTTGAGCTCACTTTGTAATTCAGGCTGGTTTTGAACTCATAACAATCCTCCTGCCTCAGCTTCCCAAATGCTTTGATTATAGGCGTGTGCCATCATGCCCAGTTTTTGAACAGATTTTAGAAAGAGAAAAAAGAGAATCATGTTGTTTTTGGGGGGAAAAAGAGATGCCAATCACCAAGACCACAGCCATCTCAGGATATCCTAAGCACAGAGCTCCTGGTGTAAATGCAGAGGTGTGGGCAGAGAGACACTCGGGCCAGGTGTGCCACACCGAGTGTGTGAAATGAATCCTCTCCGATGCACCTCTGTGCGTTATTCCAATAAGAAATCAGCACAGAATCAGTCAGGAACAGACCCAGCTGATCAGAACCGCGGCAATGGAAGACCCCCACTATGGTATAGATTAGGGGAGTCGTAGTGAACAAAGACACACACTTTATGCAAGAAGGGTGTTGCCCCCTCCATGCCAGGTGTGACCAGTATGTGACGCCAAGTGTGTTCAGAAGTGGCTCGGGATTTTTCTACCTTAGTATTTTGCATCTACAGAAGCTCACCCAGCAAAGAAAAGCCCGAGACACCAGCTGGCCATGAGGGCTTTGCTGCTAAGGTGACAATAAGCAACACCTCCTGCGGCACACAGGGCTGCATGGCGGGGACATGTGTCTGCAGGGGAGCTGGGCGTCATGCTTGCCTTCGTAGAAACGCAGCTCCAGCCGCAGCATGATTGATGTTTGTTGGGTGACACGGGGCTGTGTCACAGGATCTGTGAGACCATACTCTGCTGACAGCCACGGGAAGTGCGAAGTCAGGCACCAGGGAAACACGTTCCAGACAGCAGCAGATGTTCTCAGAGCACACGCTTCTAAGAGAAGGGGTGGTAAGGGAATCGACCTAGCAAACGTTTCAGCAGTCGAGGTTGTGGTGAGAAGGAGGAGGAGGAGGAGGAGGGGGAGGAAGAGGAGGGGAGGAAAAGGAGGAGAAGGAGGAAGAGGAGGAAGAGAAGAAGGAGGAGGAGGAGGAGGAGGCCCACAGGGGACGTCACAAGCAGACCCAGCCTGGGCTCCGACTCCCGGCTGTAGGCAGAGGCCGAGGTCTTGAGGTTTCGGAAGTCACAACTCTGGACATTGCATGGTCCCTGTGCTGCGGGGTGGCACCGCCAGATCCATCGTGTGCAAGGCACCCTGGCTGCTGGCAGACAGATTTTAACAACATGAACCAGAAGAAGAGGAGGAGGAGTGGGGCATCATCTTGGAGGCGGGACAGGCCCCTGAAGTAGCTGCTTGGCCCAGTTCCAGCAGTGCCCAGATGGCCCCAAAAAGGTGTCCTCTCTGAGCAAAACTTCTCTGCTACCATGACCACCTATGGCACATGGAATTGTTGCAGTTTTCCATGAACAACTGGGGATCTGCAGGCCTCGGGTTCAAATCCGGGCAGATTTGTGGTCTCGTCGTCCTGCCCACCTCCAGTGTCACCCTCTTCTGCGTCACCTGTTCACAGAGCCCAACATGCCAGAGCACAGCTGAGTCTTCCCAGGGACTGTGGAGAAGTGGCCTTGGGCTGGTACCTGGGCATCTCTCTGGTTCTCCTCCCTTTCTTCTCCTGTCTATGGCTTCCTCTGCCTCCGTCACACATGGGAGCTTCCTGCAGCACAGGTGGCCCTGCCCCCTCTGTCTGTGACCCTGTGTCCCCAGGTCTGTCCAGGGCCTCTGCTCCCCTGTGGCTGCCCATGTGTCTCTTCAGCAGCTGTCTTCCAGCACTGACGACTATTACAGACTGCCAAGGAGCACGGATTCACAACAGAAAGCTGTTTCTCTCCACTCTGGAGGCTGGGGCATCTGAGGTGATGATGCCCGTGCTGTTGGGTTTTGGGAGGAAACTTCTTCTGGAAGAGGGGCTTTGTCAGGGCCCTGATGGTACCACAGGCTCTACCCCCAGGACCCAACCATTGCCTGGGACCCACACGCACCTTCAGTGGTGGTGGTGATAGGATTTCGGCCCATGAACTGGGGAGGGAGCACAAAGTACTCATTTATTCCACCATAGAGGCCCCTAAAAGTCAGAATAACTAAATATAAACATCCCTTTCTCCCTGTTCCTTCCTTCCTACAAATGATCTTTTAATATTATTTTATTCTATTTTATTGGTATCTTGGATCAAACTCACAATTTTTTTTTTTCTCTTTTTGAGACAGGCTGACTTTGAGCTCACTTTGTAGCCTGGGCTGGTCTTGAACTCACAGTGATCCTCCTGCCTCAGCCTCCTGAGTGCTAGGATTTCAGGCATGCACCACCGCACCTGGCTCAAACTCATGATTTTGTGTTTGCCAGGCAGGTGCTGATGTCACTGAGCTATAGTCCCAGCTCCCCAAATGACCTTTTCACTACCCATTCTGTAGCTATCTCAGAACAGAGTAAAATTGTCCTCTGTCTATGAAGGGACAGGACTCACCCATCCAGTGCCCCACCTCTAAGGTCCCTTCTGTTGCATTTACAGAACTGGTGCCAGCCTATCCAGAGTTTTGTGGGAGGCAGGGAACATGCCAAGACACTCAGTCGCATATCTCTTAGCACATGCAGATGCATTTGGAATAAACTCAGTGATTTTGGGTGGGACCTAGAAGTATATTATAACAACCTGGTTTCAGACTATTCCCCAAGTTCTGTCTAGTGTTCTGTCTAGTGGCGCTTCTGTCTCCCTCACTTCTCAAGCAAGAAACCTGTAGCAGTAGTTTGGGGGGAGAGCTCCGCTCTTCCTTTTCTTCAGGAATTTGCCTTCCATAGGATTTAGCTCAGCGGCATAAGCGCCTGTCTTGCAAGCAGACAGTTGTGAGTTTGATCCCTGGTACCGATAAAAATGAAAATGACAAAAAAAAAAAAAAAAAGACAAAAAAAAAAAAAAGCAAACCTCTGGTCAAGTCCACCTCTGGGATATTCCCCCCTGATGTCCCCTTTCTTTATCGGTGGTCACTACCAGGTTCCTTTTCCACCAAGAGGGTAGTGATCGTTTTCTAGCTGGCCTGACAGATCTTCTCACTTATCTCAACAAACGATTTGCTCTTTTAAATAAGTGCAAACCTGGTCATGTTAATTTGGTTTTTCTCTTCCATGTTTCCCTACTGGATTTAAGATTAGTGTGGCTCGGGGCTGGAGATTTAGCTCAGCGGCATAAGTGCCTGCCTTGCAAGCAGGTAGTCGTGAGTTCGATCCCTGGTACCAGTAAAAATACAAAAAAAAAAAAAAAAAAAAAAATAAGTGTGGCTCTGCCCCGGGGTTTGTGTCCCTGTGGCTGGAGCACCCTCCCTATGCCATGAAGATGGCTTGCCCACCTCCCATCCTTCGGATTTTCACTCAAATATCCCCTCACAGCATCTATAAAGCTGCATCCTCCAATTCACCTCTGTTCCTCTGTAGCATCCACTGCCACCTGCCTTATCCTCTTCTCCCTGGAGCCAGGGGAGCAGGAACCTTGTGTGTCCTGTCCATTGCTGATGTTCTCTGTTCCTCAATGGATACATGTCACAGGGCAGCTGTTCAACAAACAATTACTGAATGTCAAATCAAAATCTCCATAGTAAATGGAGGGCTCAAGATTTAACTTCAAACTACCTGACCCCAAAGAACTTAGTTCTCACCATTCATGAATTTCCACCTACCAGACAGCATGGCTTGCATGAACTTAAATAGAGCACGAAACACCTCGTGGAGAGAGTGGCCCTCATGGGAGAGGCTGTGAGCAGCTCATAAGGGGTCCACAGAAGAGTACCAGACACACGCTAAGCAATTAAGTGCAAAGTCTTTTTGTGGCAAGATGACAACTTGATATGCCACTAAAAGACAACACAACTCCGTCAAAAATCTAATGGTTGTAACAGTCGCTGGATAAATCCAGGTAGTAATGTTTTGAAGAGAAACACAAAATTATTGATAACCTTTAAGAAACTAGCAAATCACAGCAAACACACAGAGGTCTCTGTGTTCACACAGCAGGGTAAATGGGGTGTTGGGGAAAAGAAACAAGGGGTGCTGTCCTTCTTTAGTCCAGAGGGGTTGTAGAGGGATAAGATGGGCTGAGTGTTGACCTGAGAAGTTACTCCCTGCTTTCCTGTGGAGAGAGAGGGAGGAGAAGGGGGAGGGAGACACCACTAGCATCAAGGATCTCTGCTTAAAATGCAGGGCGTGGGCCCCACCCTCCATCTCCACCCTGCCCCAGAGAAGCAGAGGCTCCCACAGGAAGAAGGACCCCTGAGAAGGCAGGTCTCACACAGCCTCCAGAAACTCTGAAAGAGTTTCACTTTCTCTTGAGAGGTGTGGGAGAGTTTCCCCAGGAAGACAGACTCAGTCATCATGACGTCAGAGCCATGGTCCTGAGGTCCTCACCATACCCGTGACCAAGACACACATTTATGGAGGAAGGCAAAATTCTGTACCCGAGCGCAAATGAGTCAAAAATAATGTCATTTTAAAACACCCTAGCTATTTGGAAGTATGAGATAAAAATAGTGTTGTTTTCTGGAGCTGTTGGTTCTCTTGGAGGAGCTTGTCATGCTGGTTCCCTTGATACAGGCTTGGCTGCTATCGGAGGAGCTCGGGACCTTGTTGCTGAGAGTGGCTGCAGTTCACATTGGGCAGCTCGGGTCTTTACTCTGAGCATCGCTTCCTGGCTCCGGAGGGGAAGGTATGTGCTGTTTGATCTCCAGGGGAAGCTTGTCACACTGGCCTCCTGATATAAACTTGGCTGTAGCACTAATCCAAGCCTGCATTCACTTTGTTAGCAAATGACAACACCTAAGGACCCACCAAACACATGCCGATCGTGTAGTCAACCCGAGTCCTTGGCCACTTACTGGAGCATTATCTGCTTTTTTAGTTTCATCAGGCTTGGTAACATGATTTCATTTCAACTCTAAAACCCTGCTAATACCAAGTCTTCTAACCGACATGCTTACCCTGTATCGATGATACTGAGATCTCATACGAGAAAGGAGATACCAGGGCCACCACACAACAATCTCACAAAAAGGCCTACGGTACAGGACAGTCTTACTTATCATCTCTGAAGTATTTTTTTCCTCCGGATTATTTGGAGTCTTTTATCACTCTAGCCTAGCCCCAAACCCATTGTCAGAGGAGCTAGGGACCTCATTGTTGCTAAGGATGACTGTGGTGCTTTTGGGGGGAGCTCTGGTCCTTATTTTTGAGCATCACTTCCTGGCTCCTGTGCAGAGCCTTCAACCTGATAGCACATCTCCTTCACCCTGCTGACACAGACTTTCTGACTTCTGCTGCTGACCTTGGGGCCTCCCCATCACAGATCCACAAAATAGACTTGCATGAGTCATGCCATGGGCTCTAGGTTTTCAGCCATGCAGGTTATTGTCATGGGATCCAGGCCCTCAGCTGGATTTCCTAGGTCTTCAGTGTGTGGACAGATTTACTGCACTTTCTTTGTATTTGACTCTTTGAGTGACCTTTATAAATAATACTATAATTTAGATGTCATGTATGTAATTGTTCTCCTTACAACCCCCTGACTACAGCATTTCCCGAATAAAAATTTGCAAAAACAGACGTGTAAAAGTCTGTAATACACTGGCCATTCATCCCCCAGGTTTGTTCTGTAGAAGCATTTGATGCTTCAAGATATATGTTGTAAGATGTTCATTTCAGCTTCGTAGTAACAGGACAACCTTGGGCAGAAGTGGGGAATCCAGAAGTTATCAGTAGGGCAAACTTAGGTAAATGGGGAGCCACACAAAGGACTATTAAGTGACATGCTGCTGACACAGAAGGAGGGCTGGGTGCCAGCTCTGTGAGAGGAGTGTCTTTGAGTTATTCAAGGATGTAGCGCAAGTCCTTTGAACGCAGAGGATGCTTAGTGACCGCTTACGTCCTCCCCACGTGCCTGGGTAGAGTGAAGCCTCTCCCGTTCTCATCAAGGTCCAGGAAGGTTTATATTTGTAATCCCAAGGAGAAGTTGTTGGAACTCTAGCGAGTTAATTCCTGTCTACCACTTCCAGTGCAACCCATGGACAGAAGAAAGACATGGAGACATGTGCACAGTTATGGGGAGTCAAGGGGTCCTCAGTCCAGCCAAGACAGTGTTCAATGGAACAAAGGCTACACCCACAGCCCAACCCAGGTTTTATTGATTCTCCATGAGGGCAGGGGTTAGGGAATTGGTGACAGTGAGAGTGGTAGGAAATTGTGACTGCCCTAAGCCGAGCTAGGTAGGAGGTCTGAGATCACCTGGGCGATAATGCAGAAAGAGAAAGAGATCTGCATAACAGCCAAGGTGGTGTCTAATAATCTGTGGCCAGTGCTTCAGCTCTGATGCTCAGTCCTGTTTTCCCTGGGAAGTCACAGCCTCTTTCTTGAGGCTCAGTCCCAGCTCACAGTGTGGAACACAGCTTTCCATCCTGCCTGGTTCAACCATGAATTTGGGGAGTCACTGGGGAGGGTAACACTGACCAGTCACCTTGCTTCAGAGATGATACAGCCAGGCCAGTTACATTCCTTAAAGCCAATTGAAGTGACAAAGAAATGGCCTGGCCAGCTCTGTACATATCAGGACATGGAGACAGGGCCAGGTTTATCCAAAATGGAGATAATTGCTCTTCTTGTCAAGGAGAGTCCAGGAGAGTCCTCTGGGTGGTTCCCCACAGCTGGGTCCCTGAGGATGCCGAGAAGGACAATCAGCCTCTGCTAGAGGAGCTGTGCATGTTGTGGAAAGATTTCCCTCTGTGGCGTATTTGTGTCAGCCTCTGTGTATCTATTGACGTATTATCAAAGCAGAAGGAAGGGAAGGGAGAAGGGAGGGGAGGGGAGGAGAGGGGAGGAGAGAAGAGGAGAGGAGGGGGGCAGGAAAGGGGAGGGGAGGGGAGGGGAGAAGAAAGCAAAGCAAGACAAGAAGAAAACCAGCCCAGGCCACTCTGAGACAAAGCAGCAGTACCAGAGATATCACTGGGGCTCTGGAGTGACAATCCCAGCAGTGCCTTTGCCATGCTTGGGGTGGGACCCGCAGGCTGAGCTCCAGTGGCCCTGAGGCCCCCAGCATTGATCCCAGGAGCCCCTGGTCATTTTCTCTTGGCAGCTCAGAAGCTGTGCCTCCCCTCTCCCCACGGCCCTGCCCACCCGGCCTTTCCCACCCTGGCACGGGCAGCTGCCCTGATTCCAGGGAGAAACCTCCCTACCAGTGCTGCCTGCCAGAGTGAGATGAGCAGTTCAGGCCCTGACTCAGCAAGGGTGGAGAGTCTTGGGGGAGTTTTGAGTGGCACTGTAGGAACTGAAAGAAATAGAGAAGATGAAGAGCTTGAGGCTTCACACGTGGTGAGGGCGTGCTATCCGGGGAGTCCTTGGAGTCAGGCATGTCAGCGCCTCTCTCCCCTTCTGGGCATCCAGCAAGACTTAACTTTGCTAATTAATGTCTCGGTGCCCGACTGGTCCTGGTGCTCGGGATATCCCACTGTGGACACGGCCGAGGGCCACGTTGAAGCTAAGGCTCCCTGCGTCCTTTTCTCTAGTTTCAGAAAAAGCTGGAAGCAGCAAAAAGCGACATGTGTCCTCACCCTACAGCACAGGCAGGAGGCTGCTCAGATCCGGCCCTTGAAGCATCCTCCCTCACCCTCTGCACAGAAAGCACAGGCATCTTCTACCAGTTCTGCAACTAACTCCCCTTGTTTCCTCTGTCAAGGGGGGCAGCCAGGACATGCAGAAGTCGCCCCATTAAACCCAGGAAGAAGTTGGAGTTTTCCTTGGGAACACATCTTGTTGGTCTTTTTCTAGTTATTTACCTTTAAATTTGTGAACTGTGGAACAAAAGCACATGTCTGAGTCACTTTATGTCCAGCTGACAATGCAGCCCTTTCTTCCTGTGATGCTGTCAATCCCATGACTCTTATGGAACTGTCGTCCCCCGCCCCCGCGTGCCCATTGGGGACCACAGCCCTTCCAGCCTTGACATCTCTGCTGCCCTCGGTCTCTGGCCTTGAGGAAGGCAGTGATTCCCATTCCGCCCTCAGGGGCCAGCCTGGGGATGAGCTGTCTCTGCCCCTCTGGGGCTGATGCGGACCTTTCCACAGGGCCCAGACGGAGCTGCCGTGTGCGTGTCTGCTGTGGTTTCCCCATTTTTAAAAAAGGGAAATCAGCTATTCCATGAGTCACGCTGTGTTTTTGTGACCGACAGTGATACCCGGAGAAATAGCTCCAGAATTGGCAGGTTTTAAATTAAGGACTTAAAAAAACAAATTCTATGCTCATGCTCCTAAAAGTCCGGTCATGGTCTTGGGGAGAATCTGTGTACATGTCCATCAGACCAGGTACCTTGGGGTACACAGATCAGCACCCAGGGACTCCAGCGAGCCACAAGGCACGAGATGCTCCCCATACCTCCCACAGTGTCCCTGTGTCTGCTCAGACTGCCAGCTGAGAAGCCCTGGGCCCCAGGAAGTTGTGGGGTGAGCAGTTTCCTGAATGCCAGGTCCAGCACGGTCCAGGGTTGATTTGCTCGTCTGCCATCAGCTGCTTCTAAATCTCCTACAGTTCTCTATTTTATTACCTGCATCAAAACTCCAGGAGGGAAGATGCCAGTTGGACATCTCAGGCCCTTCTAGTTCTCTCTGCTTCCCACATGGGCAGTCTCACCCCCGCCCTGCAGCAAAGACCATTGTGAGCAAACAGAATCGTTAGAAATGACAGACGTCAGGATGTGCAGAAGACATTTTTTAATGGAAAGTTCCAGTATGCATGGGGATGGGCTGAGCACTCTGTCTGGAGGAAATGAATCTGACTGTGGCAGTGGTCAGTGCGTCTGCTGGCATCATCCTGTGGGGTCTGGACAAGAACAGAGACGAAGTTTGGTTCCTCTTGTTGTGTTTCAGGACACGCACATGCCCCTGAGTTCTCTCTCGCTCTCTCCTAGGAGCAGGGTCTCACGCGGTGCCTTAGGGTAGTGATTCTCAGCCATGTTACTCCCAGCAGCAACTCTGTCTCACCCCAGAGCAAGATCAAGGGCAGTGTGATGTTTAATGCTAAGTCACCCTGCTTGATGGGCAGGTGGGACCTCAGTGGAGGGCCGGGGCAGTATGAGCAGAAACCCTTTATCCTCCTTGAAGAATCAGCTGAGATTCACTTCCAGAGAGCCTACCACAGCCACCACTGTGAGCTGGGTGAGAACCCCATCTCTGTGTCACTGTGAAGACCGCACTTGTCATATGGATTAATTGTGTCCTTCCACTTGCTGGTTTCTTGTCCCTTCTGCTCTACGTTCCATGGTTCCCTGGAACAAGCAACTCTGGAAGTCTCCTACCTGTGCTTACAGCAGGCTGAGCCAGCAGCAAAATGGCACAGAATGAGCTCACTGAGCTAAGGAGACGAGATAAGAAAATCTAAAGGGGAAAAACACCAAAGACACCATCGTGTGCAGGTTTACCACAGCGCTCAGGGCAGTGTGGCGTACCCCAGCTACTTTTTATTAAGTCAAGCTTTTCTGAGATCATCAACGCGCACATAGTTGTCAGGAACTGTGCGATGAGAGCTGCAGGCTGCCCTTGAGCTGGTTCCCTGCAATGGTAACATCTTGCAATGCTGTGATATCACCACCAGTGGGATTCATATAAAGTATGATAAAAACTATGGCAAATGCTTTAAAAAGTATTACAGTAAAAGGTGCATTGCCACTGTTCACCCCCAAAACGCTCCTGCCTGATTCATACACTTGTCCCATTGTTTCTAATATTTTCTCCGGCAGCTCTGGAGTCTCCTTTCATGAGTGTCTTTAATTGCACTGCCATGGCTGCCTTGATGTCCTGAATGGATCCACCATGCTTCCCTTTCAGTTTCTTCCCAAGCTACACTCAAGGGGCCATGACAAGGGTGTGGCAGGGTAGACAGTGGCTGGTGACCTGGTGCTTTAGCTGCTGAGGCTCTGGGTGCTGATCTCTCCACCAGTCTACTCCCCATCAGGAGGAAGGGACAGGGTGGCAGGCATAGAGCCCAGCACACCCCAGTCCTGCTGGTCCAGAGTGTGCCTGGGTGGAGTGAGGGTGATGGAGAGGCCCGCATTAGACGGGCCCTCTGAGCTGGGTGCAGGGATGGGCAGCGAAATGAATGAGGCGCCAGGCAGGCGTCTAAGAGAGGTTTGGTAGCAAAGCAGAGTGTGGTGGGGGGTCCTTTATTAGTCAGTCCTTGCAAGGGAAGCCGGGGTCCCACCGAGCGCCTCTCTCCAGGGCCTCCTTGTTCTTGTGCCCAGACCCTGCAGTCACAGCCAGGAGAGGGACCACAGTCTTCCTCTGCCATTTGTCTTCCTGGTGCCCACCAGGGCGGGCTCACCCGAGGACCAGGCTGCTTCCCTGCCTTTTCCCTGTGTTCAGAGGGGCTCGGTTCCTGAAATCCACTTACCTGACTTCCATGTCCCTTCCCACCCAAAGCTTGGAGGGTGACTTCCTGCCCTCTCTGGTGCCTCCCAGCAGCCCAGGCGTGGAAAGCTGGCACCAAAACTGGCTCCTCCACTGCCTCCTGGCTGCAGGAGCAGTGGACCATGTCCCAATGCTTCCCAGTCTGCAGGACACTCACTGGACGTCTGGTGACCCAGGGAGCCTCTGGCAGTGGGACTCCCTGGGCTTCCAGCATGAATGACAAGCAAGGACCTCGGAGGGGAAGAAAAAGTGCACTTGAGGAAAATGATTTCAAACAAAGCAAAGCCAGAAGGAAGGTACATGAGGGATTTATGACCTAACCCTAAATGTGAAGCAGAGGCCCAGCTGGCTGCCCTGGGAGGGAGCCAGCATGCACGTGACCCTGGCAGGTGACAGACTGCTGTGACAGATGCCCTAACCAGAGAAAACTAGGGACCGACCAGCAAAGCCATGCACATGGAACAGGACTGCCAAGGAGCTGCGTGTGTGCACTTGAGCACAAGTGTTCCTGCGTGTACGTGTGTGTCTTTGTGTTGGACAGGATGCAAACCTGTGCTTACATGAGTAGCACATGCACATGTGTCTGTGCATGTGTGCAAGCTTGTGTATCTCTTTGCGGTTTACCTGACCTGGTGTGTGTGTGTGTGTGTGTGTGTGTGTGTGTGTGTGTGTGTGTGCGCGTGCAAGAGCACAGGTCTTGGAGTCAGGGTTTGTGGGTGTGCAGAGCTGGGAAGCAGCAGGAAGGGAACTATAAATAGTACACTGCACACAGAGCTCACGTCAGAGCCAGACACCAGGGCAGTGGTTTCTCCTACTCTGAGATGAAACTATTTGCTGCGGCTTGAGCCGGAGACCACGGGAGGCACCAGGGCGGTACCCAGCCAGCTGTGGAGCTGAGTGGGACCACAGGTCCTCCTGATCTCCCTCCTGCACACAGCCCTGGCTCTGCACACCGAGATACAGCACCTCTGCCCCCAGCAGCTCTGAAATGATTTTGGCAGCAATGAGCCTTTGGGATTGGAAGTGGGCACCAGAATCTTCCAAGCCTGGGCAGCCAGGTTGGCAGGACTTTTTTTTGTCACAGCAAGAGCTATGAATAGGAGGGAGAACCAGACTCAGGTCAAGGGAAGAATAAACAACAACTACTCTGTTTTGTATGCAGGACCTTTGGCCTGAGTTACATTCTCAAACTCCTCTTTAATTATTTTTTGTTTTTGAGAGGCTTGCTATGTAGCTAAGTTGCCCGGGCTGGGCCCAAACTCAGGATCCTTCTGCCTCTATCATTTGGATGCTGGGCTTTGAGGTGTGAGCCATCAGCCTGGCTCCAGCCGTTTTCTCTCCTTCAGGTCACTAAACTCCATCCTAAACTATGCATTTCCCAGCTTCCTGTCTGGGACAGGAGACTCGGGGCTCAGTTGTTTTTGCTTCAGCAAAAGGGTCCGTGGACCAGTTCTCTGCACTGCATTACTGTACAGATGTGGGGCTAGAACTCAGCATCTTGCCTTATTCATCTTTCATTTAATCCATTAACATTTTTTATTTGTTTTTGTCAACTGGGCCTGATACAGTTGAGCCCTTATAAGATCTTTGTTTTTTTTTTTTTTTTTTTTTTTTTTTTTTGAGACAGGGTCTTGCTATGCAGTTCAGGCTGTCCTTGAGCTCACTTTGTAGCACAGGCTGGTCTCGAACTCACAACGATCCTCCCACCTCAGCCTCTCGAGTGCTAGGATTACAGGCATGAGCCACCACTCCCGGTAAGCCCTTATAAGATCTTATAAACCCTGAAACCCTGACTTGGGAATCAGATGTGGCCTGGGGACCAGGACTGTGTGCAGACGAGGAGCCCAGCCTCTCCAAGGAAGCAGGGCCGACCGACTCCTCCAGGCACGAGAGCTGAGCCTGGTTTCCTCACTGCAATGCGAGCACCAGGCTGACACCAGTCTCTGTCCAGTGAGACCCAACCAAATCTCACTGATCAGCACCACTGCAAGTGAGCCAGTGGACCTGTCTTAGGGGAATTTGCTATGTAATAATAAGAAGCAAATTTTACCTGGTGCACTTCTTTGAAGACAAAAGAAAAAATTCAGTAAGACCAAAGCCAGATGAATACATACCAGAATAGTTGGTCACACCTGGGCTGGTATCTGGTCTCTGGCAGCCACTGCCTCAGTGATCATATCTTACCCAGCATTGAGCTCTATGATTTTATTTTAATTTCGGACAAGTTAAAGTGTCACTTCATTGTATTTTAATTTGCATTTTTTTGATTTCCAGTGAAAAATGTCTTTTCTCATAGGATTCTCATAGTGTGCTCCTCCTGGTTGTTTAAATTTCCTGTTTAGCTTTTGAAATTAATTTCTCTCTTTCTGTAAAACCCACGGCATTTTAGGTGCTATACATATGTTTTCCCAGTGCATGCCTGAATTAATAAGTGGTGACCAGATGAACGCACCTTCAAGGACAGGTGGGGCTCTTGCTGCTGGGAATGTCGGTCCCTGTGACAAGGGATCGGACAGAACACACTCCCAGAAGAGCAGGAGCCACCAGCCCAGGAGGAAGGTGGTTGAACAGTGGCCATAGTGAAAGAGACAGTGACAAAGGGACAAAGAGCTGGAAGGTTAAGGAGGGCGGAGAACAGGTGAGACCCCTCAGAGATGCGGCCTTTGGTACCATAGCGAATGGCCAAGGATCAGGGACTGGAGGCTGCTTTAGTCCTTGGTTGTAAGTCATCAGAAAGGTAAGGTTAGCTGGAGCCCAGAGTTGTTGGGAGCAAGCTGATTGGTCTTTTTAAAAAAGGATGGATGTGCATGCCCTTTTAAAAGGATGTGGTGCACATGTGTAATCCCAGCATTTGGGAGGCTGAGGCAGGAGGATCCTTCCAAGTTCAAGAACAGCCTGGGTTACAAAGTGAGTTCAAAGCCAGCTTGAACTGCATAGCGAGACTCTGTGTCAAAAATATGCAATAATAATAAATAAATAAAATAAATAATAAAATAATAAGTAATAACAAAAAGTTTGTTCATTTAGATAATATTATTAGAAAGTAACACATCGTTTATTGAACCCACCTTGAAGAGTTCAGAAGTATCATCTCCAAAAGGAGCAAATGAATCCTAAACACTCAATCGTACTCCCCTCAGACAATGAATTTTAATTTGCACACAAAATACTAAAAGGAAAAGTGAATTAAGCTAAACGAATAGCACTGTGTATTCTATTTTCACTTCACAGAATCCTTCCTAGACACAAATTTCAGGTTGGAAAACTGAGGTCTATATATCTCTATGAGTGTTTGTGAATTAATTTGGTGTGATCATGCTCCCTAATATTCCGTGCTCATTTTCAAGGGCATGGGGGACTCTTGTAAGTATCAGAGTGAAGATACGAAAACAGAACAAATCCCACACCATTGTCAAGTTTATTCCTGACATTGTGATCGCCCTGTAAAACTGCGAGGCCTTTTTATGAAGTGGCTTCTATGGATTGGATTCTATTGGAATGTATGTCTGCAACTTGCACACCTCTTCTTTATACTGGGAGATGAAGTGTCCTCGCTGAGTGAAAGCGCAGATATAAATCCCAGTTTGCTTTTCTCGGCTCCTCTCGGTAGACTCGAGCAGAGTGTGTCAGAGCCCCTGGGAGTCCTGTTAGATTTAATTGTACTCTAATGGGTCGATTATCACGGCTTCAGCCTTCCTTTGCCTGGCCTGGAGGAGCTCTGTCCCTTCAGGCTGTGCACCAGCCCCTCCAGGCAGCATGAGTGTGACTTCAGGTCACCTCTGGGGGTTTGGTAGGCACCAGGTAGGCCCTCCGCTGCCCCCCACCCCATGAGTTCATGAGGTGTAGGGCAGGGTGGAGGTGAGAGAGAGGGAGACAGGAGACAGCTCCTCTGCAGGAAGTACTCACTGGCGTCATTTGTGAGCAGAGCTCTGAGGTTGGAGTTTTGTTAAACTCTTCTTTGGGGAGCGAAGTGGGCCAAGCTGGGGGTCCAGGTGTTCACCCAGCATCCCCTGTAGAAGCGAGCATTCATTCTTGTCTTGGATGCCTAAGACGAAGGGCCTGGAGGACAGCAGTGCTCCTGAAGCAAACATCTGAGCTCCAGGAACTGGTACTAAGTCAGTGCAGCAGTTGGGGCCCCTGAGAAGCCTGGGGGCAGAAGTGGCCCCTGGGCAGGACATGGGGTAGGCAGAGGCTTGGGATCCTGAGCCAAGTCTGAGCCCCGGGGAAGGAAAGCAGGCAGGGAGGGATTGGTGGGAAGAGTCTGGGAGTCCTGGGTGGTGGGAGTGGCAAAGGGTGCCCAGCTCAAGTGTGCCCATTGCAAGAGTCGCAGGCAGGAATGTTCCAGCTTTGGCTTCTGTCTTTGGCTGAGTATAGCCTTGAGGCTTTCTCTTCCATGCAGCTTCCGCCTGCCTGTTCACCAGGGACAGGTTGCTTCAAAACAAGGTCCAAGTGTCTCCCCAAGGGACTGGAGTGCCTTAATGATGGGCAAGAATGACTGTTACCACTGCACAGACCCCTACCCTTCCTAGTGGAAGGGAGCCCGGCTTGGCCAGAGGTGCCCCAAACACTTCTTCAATGACCAAGCACTCAAGACCTTTTCCAGAAGCGACCTCCTGGCTTATAAATCCTCAGAGGTGAGTTGCCAACTCTTCTGACTGTTTTGTGCATAGGATTTCATTTTATTCAAAATGAAGACCTGCTTTGTCCTGCAGTGCATGTGCGTAATGTCTGGAACCCTGGAGTTGGGTGAAACATGACTAAAATGCATAGTACGAGTGAGGGTCAAAGTCAGAGATGGTGTCTCTGTTCAAATGCATAGCTTGTATGTGTCCAGGGAGAGAAATTGTTTGCAGAAAGGCTGACTCGCTCATGGAGCCAGAGCACTGGGCTGCATGTGCCACCTCGTTCTAGACATTATGTTAGGTTCTGGGGCCAATCTATGTCAGAGCTGCCAGAGCAAGACAGATCGGGACAAAGCTGTGGGTGGAGGTAGGAGCCCTTGAGTAAGGAAGCAGAGGCAGGAAGGGCTTCACTCTGCCCAGAGAGCAGATGTCAAAGGGCCAGACACTGGGAGGCAGTGTCTGCCCAGTGGGCAGGGGTGGGAAAGATCAGTGTGCAGGGGAGGATGTGCAGTGCTGGTTGGAGGAGAGAAGAGGAAGGTGGGATTGGAAAAGTAGCAAGGGTAGTCTTTATTCTATTTATTTATGTAGAGACAAGGTCTCCCTGTGCAGTTCAAGCTGAGCATGAACTCGTGACAGTCCTCCTGCCTCAGCCTCCTGAGTGCTGGGATTATAGGCATGCACCACCAAGCCCAGCTAGCAAGGGTAGGCTTAGCAATCGCATGCATCCTAGCTGTTAGTGATGATGGAAAGAATTAACATCAACTTATGAATTCACAGGAAAAAAGCTTCCCCTGGCCCAGTCAGTGGCCTTGGCCTGAGGCATTGACAAGGTCAGGCTGGCCCTCGCCAAAGAGCAAAGAGAAGACAGCAGGGGCCAGAGCTAAAGCAGGCGAGGGGACCACTGAGGAGCAGGCCAGTCCTGCAAGATAAGTGGCCAAGTCCCGAGGGGGATCCTAGGTTCAGGACAGCAGTGATTCTGGGTGGAGCCAGAGGTCCTTGTAAGTCTCCTGTCCCAGGGTCCTCAGTCTTGAAGGCAATGAGATGGGTGGGGCACATGCATAGCTAATAAACCTTTCAGACTGGGCCCAAAGGACTGAGTGTCTCTGCGAAGAGCTGAAAGGAAGAAGAATTTGACCAAGAGATTTACTAAATGAAGGTAAAGCTTTTGTCACCTGTCGGGCAGTTGTAGGTCTACGTGATGAGTCATTTGTTTTTTCGTTGTGCGGTACCCAGAGCATCCCCAGACTTTTTTTCCTTTGTTTTCATGTTTTTTATTTTGAGTTAGGATGTTGTTACACTGCACAGGTTGGGCTCCGACTCAGAGATCCTCCTGCTTCAGCCTCCTACAGTACTGGAATTACAGATGTGCTCTATCGTGCCTGATACATCACCGTTTTTAGCAAAAATGACATTTAAGTCCCTGATTGCCTCAGAAGGAAATACATATCGTGCATTTATTTATTTATTTATTTATTTATGTCTTTTTTCCGTTTTATCGGTACCAGGGATCGAACTCAGGACCGCATACTTGCAAGGAAGGCACTTATGCTGCTAAGCTAAATCCCCAGGCCCCTACATCGTGCATTTATTAAGCAGCAGATTAGGGGCCCAGGAGTTGCCTTGTCTTTTGTCTTTGGGGGGTTTCTGCCTGGGTCATAACTACATCAGTGGGACCAAGATGCCACCATCCTGCAGGGAGGGATGTTTAGCTGGGATGTTTATCACTCCCTGATGATACCGAGGTGAGCACTTGTGCCTGGTGTGTTTGTAGAGATCAGAGTGGGCAGCTGAGAGCATGTTCCCTAGCATGGAGAGTCTAACCCTGCAGGGACAGCTGGTGGGAGTCAGGGTGGAGCCTACTGACAGGTGAGAGCACTGCGGAGGATGGCACGTGGGTCAGCACCCCCCGCCAATGCCATAGCAGAGACCAGAGGTACAGTCTGTGAGGCTGTGGGGCTCTGACAGGGGACAGCACAGCAGCAGGAGACTCTTCCCGAATTCCTCCCCTGCTTTTTAGTTTATTTTACTTGGAATATGAGTTACTCATTAACCATGGCCTAGTCCTGCTCTCTTCTGTTCCTTTTTAAATCTTTTTTTTTTTTTATCGGTACCGGGTATTGAACTCACGATCACATACTTGCAAGGCAGGCATTTATGCCACTGAGCTAAATCTCCAGCCCCTTTAAATCTTAATTTACTTTAATTTTTCTCATTTTTTAAAGAGAGAAAGTAAACAAAAATAAAAACAATAATGCAGAGTTTTAAAACCGGATATAAGACATTAACAGTGTTAACATATTACATACTGTGTTTTTCAGAGTAGCTGCTTTTCACGCCAAGACATTTTGCCCTCTCCTTCACAAACCCTGCTTGCACCAGCATCTTATCCCCGTGCTGTAGATTGTACAACCGATAAGTACCTCGGACCTGGCTGGCTCAGGCTCTTGGCTCAGCGCTGAGCACTGACCATCCCAGTTCCCCGTTTCACTTTCTCTCTCTGCATTTTTCTTTGCACCCTGGCACTGTAGCACTGAACGGGAGATCTTTGCCCAGGTCCCTGACTGTCCACCGAGTGGATCTAAAACAAGTGATTCAATGTGCCAAGTACAAGCAGAAGCGGGAATTCTGTGCAGTAAAGACTGACCCATGTTTGACAGGTGCTAAGTGAGGGTTGCTAATCAACGGGAAAATGAATGATTTCTCCATCAAACATGACACAGTCATTGGCAAGATAGGGGGAAATACCCCTCCTAACTTTGCTACTCAGCAAAACAACCTGTAGTTGCATTAAAGCTCTGTTAAATGTTTTTAAATACAAAAAATAAGAGAAAGAAATCTTCTTGTTCTCTGGATGAAGACTTCCTAAATTTCAAACTAAGGAAGACATAAAAAAATGGATGGATTTGAGTACACACCCACCCAAATATGTGTCAAAATGGAAAACACGGAAGGCAAATTACAGGCAAGAAAAATGTCTATTTTTTCTCCCAGTAAACCAGATCAAGAAAGGATTTAAATTATTGGTAAATAGTTTATGTCGGTATGGTGGGACACACCTATAACCCCAGCACTCTGGAGGCTGAGCCAGGAAGATCACCATGAGTTCAAGGACAGCCCGAACGACACAGCGGGACCCTGTCTCAAAAAGTAAACAACCAACCAACCAAAATATATCTATGTCTATATCTATATCTTTGATATAAATGATATATATAATATATATAAACAATCTTATGAAGAAAAAGATCACATTTTGCCTCTTGAAATAGTAATTAACGCTAGAATTGATGAAGGTATGTTGGTTGGGCCACACACATTCATATTTAGTGATGAGAAAGTAAAATGTTATAATATCTAAAAAATCAATTTAGCAGTTTGTGTCTAAAGATTAACATATTTTTATACATTTGAAGTGGAAGAAACCTCAGAGGCTTATGTTGCATATCTGTAAAGAGCTAAAAGTACCAGAAAACTGAAGGAAATATGGTCAGACATTGTAATATCCTTGATTATTTGATATTTTCTTCTTTATACTCTTCAAATTTTCAAAAATGCATGAGTTTTATTTCAGAAAAAATAATGAAATGTAATAAATGTATGAAAAAATATTCAACATTTGTGGCCATTAGTGAAATGTGAATTAAAACACCACTGAGATTCCACCTTGTCCCAGGAAAAATGGTCATCACTAAGAAATCAAATAATAATAAGTGCTGGTGAGGCTTCAGGGGAAAAAGCAAACTTCTACAATGATATTGGGAATGTAAACTAGTCCAGCCTCTATGAAAATCAGTATGAAGATGCCTCAAAAACTAAAACTAGATATTCCATTTGACCTAGCTAGGTAATTTCCAGAAAGAGTTAAAAGCATCACATTACAGTGATCCATGCATACCCAGACTTGTAGTAGCACAATTCAAAATAGGTAAATCTTGAAAGCAGCCTGTGGGTCCATCGACAGACAAATAGATAAAGAACATGTGACATTGAAATGGAGTATTATTCTGCAATAAAGAAGGGAAGACAAAGGCTGGGAAGTTAGCTCAGGGGATAAGCTCCTGCTTTGCAAGTATATGGTTGTGTATTCGATCCCCGGTACCAAAAAAAAAAAAAAAAAAAAAAGAAGGGTAAGTTTGAGTCGTTTGTAGAATGGATGCACTTGGAGACCATAGTTTACATTAAATAGATCAGACACACAGGCTGAAATCTCACATGGTTTTACAAATATGAGAAACCCAAAACATAAATAATTAAGCAGGAGAATAAAAGAGAGCTAATAAGAAATAGGGAAATTGATCTTTTCAAAAGGGAGAGGGTCCAAGAGAAAGAGGGGAAGGGAAAAAGATGAAAAGAAGAATTAAGATGTGTTATGTAACGCATCAAGTCTGCACCATGAATGCAATCACTACTAATAAAAATTAACAAGTTTTAAGGTGAATGAATGGACAGGTAATGCCAAGTACATGCAGTGCAGCACCAGGAAGGGAACACTGCTATGCTCTATAACAGCATCAAATGTGTTAAGAAGAAATCAGGCTGAAACAAACACATCTGCCATGATGGACAGAGTGACAGTCATGAACCCAATCAATACCTAGCCACTTGGCATTCTCCAAGTAAATAAAGTCTCCCACTGAGTGGAATTTACTATTTCGTTCAGCAAAGGAGGCCATGTTTAGACTAAAAGGTTAATGAGGACTTTTGCTGGCAGAAAGATACAAAGAGGACCAAGGGCTCATGGAGCACCATGTGCAGGGACCACAGGCAAAGACAGGAAGCTGGTGTCAGGTGAGTGACTGGGGAGAAAGGTGGATGGTTGATAGGTGAGCAAACAGGTGGGCTGGACCACAGTGGCTGCAAAAAACTCAGATCTGCACCTGGGTGGTGTCAGATAAGAAAGAAAAATGCCGTATTTTGAGTGTGAACCGGATGTGAACTTTGAGCATGAACCGGAAGTGATCGGATGCCTGTGGGAAGGGTCAGCACTGCAGAGAATGAATGGGGAGGGAAAGGAAGCTCTTCGGAACATGCTGGTTGCTGTGGGAATCCTACCTAACTGAGAGCGGCTGTGCTGAAGTGAACTAGGCTGGATGGCTTAGAACACCAGCTCCCCAAAGTATGTTTGGTTCCTGCCTGTCTTCCTAACAGCTAGAAAAATAATTGGGCATAGATATATAGATGTCTACTGAATGCATGTATTGATAAAAAGACATAAGAAATTTAGACCATAACACTGGATGGAATCTGTGAGTTACAGAATGTAAGATGTAATAGTCATCTCTGTTAGTGAATCCACCCAGCAGTGGCTGTAAATGTCTTAGTGTGACTGTTTTAGGGTAATTTTTGTTATGATTCTATAGGCCATCAAAATATCTTTAAGAATCATGTTTTTAGCGAACATGCTCAATCTAAACTTGCTACAAGGAACGCAAAGGTATTTTTTCCCTGTTTACTTTTCTTATCATTTAAGTTATTTTCAAAATATAAAAGTATTGCTTTTTCATATTTTCAGATGTGATAGTATGTATCTTTAAGAGTTTCTCAAAACTGAACCAGGCCTGGGCATGGTGGCAGATGCCTGTAATCCCAGCACTTGGGAAGCTGAGGCAGGAGGGTCACCTGGAGTTCCAGGCTATCCTGGGCTGCATAAGGTGACCCTGTGTCAAAATAAAAACAAAAAACAAAACAAGGAAAAAACAACTCATAGTACCAATGCCAGCTTCCCAGGTGTGACATTAGACTGCAGCTACATAAAATATTACCATCAGGGGACACTGGGTAGAAATATTTGTGGAATCTCTATATTATGTCTTGCAATTACACATAATTCTGCAATTATCTCAAAGGAAAACCTTAAGGAAAATTCTGAATGATTCGTCTTCCTCGCCAAGTACCATTCACTTTGTAATGTCAGAAAAGAACCTTGGATTTACACATCGCCCCTGGGAAGTGGTTCATTGTCTGTATTTTCTTTACAGAGGAACCCAGAAGAGACACTTGTCATCATCTGTATGCTGTTGTCACTGCAGCTTTCTTCCTTCAGTTTCAGTATCAAAGTAAACACATTCTTATTTACGACTCCAAATTGTAAGGTTGTTGCCATGGTGATTCTTGCAGCTGCTCTGTGCTTTACATCTGATCCTCTCAGGATGTGATTTTCTCTGACTGAGGAAAGTTTGCCTTCACTTCAGAGGGGCAACCGTGATCATCTCAGAGTACTCCATGTATGAAAGTAGCACGACACTGGCCACTGCTCTACATGACTCTATCCTTGTGCATCCACATGGCTCCTGACTGGCCTCAAGCAGTGGAGATGCACAGTCCTGCCTGGGCAGATGGAGAAGACAGCACCAGGTGCCTCTGCCCCCTGGCTGGGGAGAGCCGGGTCTCTGCCTGGCTCCCCTTATTGCCATCCGGCCAGGGTGTCCTCCCGAGTTCCCATGCTCCAGAGGGTCAGCATCTGGCCTGGGGAGGCACACACATGCATGGCTGGATCTGCCCTGGGTTCTCAGAATCCAAGTCACATGTCTTCTGTTGCAATCGTGGCCTTTTCTGGAACTGCAGCACAGCCACCCAGGGAGCCACCCTGAGCCCTGGTCCTTCTCCAACCCACTCTGCAGGTGGCTGGTGGTGGCTCGAAGGCATGGCTGACCACACTGTCCTCTTGCTCTGTGCTGCTAGCAACAACAAACACCTGAGGGTAAATCAAAACGCAGCACGTTAGGCCCCCATCTGACCATGTGTGCTGGTGGCCATGGCCTCCCTCTTCTGGCATCCGCCAGCCCTGCATGTAAGCAGGGGGTCAGCTCCACCTGAAGGGCAGGTAGAGAAGGACCAGAACCGTGTAGATAATGCAGTTCTGTAGGTCACACTGAGCTTAGAGATCAATAATGCAGCCTCGACTTCACAGGCAGGACCATGGGGCTCGGAGGAGCTCTGAGCCCTCCCTGTCCCGTGTTCAGAGGCTGCTAAGTTCAGCCCAGAGCCTGGCCACGGCAGAACTGGACGACCTCGCTGTAGCAGAGCTGCTCTTTGCAGCCACCCGGGCCTCGCCTTGATCCATGCAGGCAGAAATATGAGCTGCACTGCCTACCTGCGTGCAGGGTGCAAACTGGGGTGCAACCTGGGGTGCAGAGAGGTGAACCAAGGGCTCATTTGATGTGAGGAGGACCCAATGCCCAGGGCCCCAGGGTCCCTCCTCCTGGGCCATGGCTACACCGGAGCCTGGCCAGCTGTTCATGCTGACTCAGGCGGGAGAAAGAGACAGACACAGCACGGTCCACACAGTGGGCAGATGGCAGATATCTCTGGGGCTGAGGGTTTGGCTAAAACTTGCTGTGCATCGATGGGGAACACTGGAGACAGCCACCCCTAACCCCTTCCCGGCAGTCACAGCTATCCTGGCGCAGTTGTGGCAGGCAATCTTTGCACACCCCTGCAGGCAGCCTGGGTAAACATCATGCTGCACCCTGGTGCCCTCTCCTGATCTTCCTGGGAACATTGGCTCTTGATCCAGGAGTCAGGGAGGGAGCTCACCCAAGGGGATCTGGGTGGACCCCAGGGCAGGTGGCAGCGGGGTGGGGACCCAGGCCACTAGGGAGGGGGATTGTAAGTAGGGCAAAGATGAAATGACAGCGCTGTGGTCTGAACCTGAAGGGAAGTTCACACGGTACCTCTGTTCCCTGTTGCCCCATCCTCTGTCAAGCTGTCTCCTCTCCTGTCCTAGTAGGACACTTCAGTGTCCAGTGTCCTTCCTTCAAGGTGCACACAGCCAGCCTGGGCCAGCAGCTCAGTCCTGTGAGTTTTCCAGATTTTGTTAATATTGTCTCTCTCTCTCTCTCTCTCTCTCTCTCTCTCTCTATATATATATATATATATATATATATATATATATATTTTTTTTTTTTTTTATCAGTATGGGGGATCAAACTCATGACCACATGCTTGCAAGGCAAGCACTTATGCCGCTGAGCTAAATCCCCAGCCCCCATTGACTCAATCTTAAAATTGTGCTCATTTCAGGCTCTGTTGTGATTTTTCTTATTGTCACACTAACATGCTCGCCTTGCAGATAATGTGCAGGACATAGAAAAAGAAGGATGCAGAAATAACAATGACTCTCAGTGGAATGCTAAGATCCAAATCCCACTGGGGTCTGTATGCAGCTCTTCCTAATCTTAAATACAGTACTGGATTTTTACTTTGCTAATGATGCTATTTTTGCTTTTGTCTCTTCAAGTTACATGACAGAAATATTATGAAATATTCCATACTTTTTTTTTCCTGAGACAGGATCTCCTTATGTTGTCTAGGCTGGCGATGAGCTCTGTAGTCTAAGGTTGCGCTGAATTCATAGCAATCTTCCTGCCTCAGCTGCCTCAGTGCTGGGATTATAGGCTTGCACTACTATACGTGGTTCAACACTTATTTATCCATATTTATTATTCTACTGGGGATTGAACCCAGGGACTCTACCACGGAGCTACATCCCAATCCTTTTTATTTTAAATTTTAAATCTCGAGACAGGGTCCAATTACTATGTTGTCTAGAGTTAGAATTTTCAACCCTCCTGCCTCAACCACCCTCAGTATCAATCTCATGTCCCACTGCAGTGTCCAGCAGAGGAAGGACTCTGTGAGGGACCCACGTGATCTTATCACACTGCAGCGTGTGGCTGGTCCATTGTTGACACGTTCATTTTCCAGTTTTGGACATTGACATGGTTTTGCTTTTACTTTTGTGGGAAAATTCCCAAGTCAAGCCAAGTCAAACCAAACCAAACTGAAAGGAAGACTTTTTGCACCTAGGAGATAAGAAGGCAGCATTTAATCTTTACACCAGTGGACAGTTGCAGATAATTCCTCAAAGACAACAGCACTGAATTTAGGAAGAGTTTGGTTTATGTGGAATTTAGCAGTGGGAGGTACAAAGCAAGTGACTAAATGTTACACGATTGGTTACACACATTGAGTGATGTATTGAGGGGCAGCCTGGTCTTGAAACAAAGGAATTGCTTATAATACAGAAACACGCAGGGAACAAGGGGAGGGGCCCTACAGAGCAAGCACAGTTAAGGGCAGTATGATAATAGGGGAGCATTCTGGGGAGGGGCCCTAGAATTAGCCCAGGGCACCTTAAGATGCAGACAATCACTGTGATTCTGAGCTCATCAGAGGTGTGCAGCTGGCCTGTAGATACCATCAGGGTCAACCAAATTCAGCAGAAACAACAAAACAGAAACTTGGTCAGAGACTCTAATTGATCATGAAATGCCTGTAAGTTTACCATCTATCTCATCAATGTGTCCCTACATTATAACTGTGCCCCAACATTACTGTCGTGAACAGGACTACTAGGAAAAGCGTGTACATGGGTTTAGGGGCTGGGATAGAGTCCTGGAGGGGACGGGACGAGGTCAAAGGCCATGGACAGTCTCAAGGTGGAGGGTTACGGCTGCCTCGTGGATGGGCAAGGACAGTATCCGTCTCTCCACTACCTTAAAACAGCAGGCAGAGAACACAGCCAGTCACTTTTTACCCTTAACGTGCATTTGTTTGATTACCTGTCCTCGTGAGCAGCTTCCAGTGCATGGCTGGGGCCTCTGAAGGTGTCCTACGATGCATAGTTCTTTTCCTTGGCCTTCGAACCAACAGTACCAGAAGGAAGACTGGAGAGTGACAGGCAGGACTGACACATCCCGGTGACTGTCCCTGTGACTTTCACTACAGATGGAGGAGGCTGTAGCCTCGCCCGAGAGCTGGGAGAGTCTGGAAGCTGAAACAGGAGGCCAGGAGCACACGCTCCCCACCCCTGTGGCACTGGCTGTATGGACACCAAGACAAACTGCCAGGACAGACTCCTGAGGGTAGGCGCTGCCAGGAGACGTAGTATGGAGGAGTCCCCTGATTCCCAAAGGATAAAGTGGTCAGAGGAGCTAACACCCCAAATTGCTGTTCTGCACCCATCTGAACGATCCACTTCTGTAAGGGAAAAGTCAGGAAGAGGTGCAAGTAGGTTAGTAGCTGAGGAAATCTCTTAGTAAGAACCTTCACAGAGTGAGTGGGGTACTTGTCTGTTGTGTCAGCTACCTGTGTTTTTCTTCTGATACTGTTAAATCCTTTTACACATTCTCAATCAGGATTGACATGTAACAAATGATTCATTAAGGGTCTTTCTAAAAATTGTATTTGCCAGCTGAGTATGGTGGTGCATACCTGTACTTACAGCACTCTGGGAGACTGAGGCAGGAGGATTGCAGGTTTGAGCTCTGCTTGGGCCACTGTGCAATTTAGTGAGATTCTGTCTCAAAATAGGAAAAAAAAAAAAAATTGAAAAGGACCAGGTATGTAGCTCAGGGGGAGGTCCTTTGTTTGGTCCCTACTACCACCAAAAAGAATCGTATTTTCCTTTTTCTATTTTTTCTTTTCCTTCTATTCTCCTCTTGACATGTTCTTGACCCGGGCAAGTTTTATTATTTAGCCAAGTTTACTGCTTTTCTCATAGTGCTCCAGGCATGCAGGGAAGCCACCATCATCTTCATCTTCACCTTCACCTCCGAGAGGTCTGAGAGAGTTCTCCATGCCCAGCACTCTGCAGAGCCTCAGGCCTGCATGTCCTTTGCAGCCAGGCCAGCTAGGAAAAGCCAGGACCGCAGAGGCGGGGTCCTCTCAGGCTGCATTCCAGAGGCTCGATGATCGCTGTGCCAGGAAGTCGGCTTGTTATTGCCGATCATCAGGAATGATCCAGATTCCAGTTTAGGGATGACAAAAGGCTGAGGGAGAGGCTGTGACTCATTTTAAGACTCTGTGATGAGAGAGACATCAAAGGCCACCCTGAGTCCTCTGTCTGCCCAGAGACACAGCCCTTCCCAGAAACCACGCCCATGCCTCAGGCCACCCCCCTTCTGCCCTTTTTTCAGTTATAAAAGCAAATTGTATTCATGGAAATAGTTCAAAACCACAGTCTTGTATTTAAAAAATGGTGACTAGCTCCCCTTATCAATCTTTTAAAGTAATAATAATTAATAATGAGTCCTTAAACAATGAATAATGAACAACCTGAGTAATCTTATTTAAATAATTTATGTTTAGGTAACAATAAGAGCCAAAAGTTGGGGAGCACTTGCTGTGTGCCCGGAACACTGTGCAATTTATTTCAACCTCGAGACAGCACTCGGTTTGGTGTTGTTCTCCTCCATTTTACAGGAAGGGAAACTGAGACATACAGACATCAGCAAATTGCAAATGTTGCTACTAAAGTCCCAAGCTCAGAGTTCAAACGGGCTGGAATCTCAGCCTAATGCCCGATTCCAGGACTACCTGTCCCTCCATCTGCTAGAGCCAACAGGTAAAAGCTAGGAAAATGACAATGCTTTTGCTTAAGCAGACAGACAGAGGGACATACGCACACCCAGACCCCATGTTTCCTTTCTTCTCATTCTTTTCTTTATTCTTTACAGAAAAGCTACTTGTGTAACTTTACCATGAAGTTGGATCTTTCCAGAGATCAACATGGGCAATCAGGGCATTCTTTGATTGTTATTTTTTATTGATCTATTCAACCAAGTTCAGAAAGACTTGAGTAAAGACTTTTTACTTGAGACAGAGAGAAGTCGGCCTGAAAGGATTACAGCCCCGAGGAGTCGCAGCTCTCAGCAGCAGCGTTTTGTTCTGGTGGTTTTGCTTCTGCTGGGTCGGGCGGGTATGTGTACACTGCACTTTCCCCAGCTGGGTGCTGTGGGCCCAGACTTCTGCCAACCTGGGTAGCGACAGGGAGAATCAAGCTGGGTTTGAGAGCCACGGAGCTCTGGCATCCTTTGTTCCTACACTGGGATCTGATCTCTCTTATGAACCAGAAAGGGATATGGAACACTGCTGTGACAGAGGCCCTAAGAGGCCTGGCACTGGTGTCAGGGTTGGCAGTGGCCATCAGAGCAATCAGAGGACACCCTTGAGAGGCAGATGCGCCCCTGAAGAGTCTGTGATAGTTTGGGGCACAGGGAGACGAGACCCATAGGAATTGTGTCCAGGTGCTCTTACCTGCCCTGCTGGTGTCCTGCGTCAGAGAGGCGCTCTGGTGAGTGCAAAGAGAAAAGGAAGGGAACTGGGAGAGGCTGGAATCCAAGGCCTTGCCAGGTTGGACCGCCAAGTGCTTGTCTCCAGAAGCATCGCCTGTTCTCAGGAGCACCAGGGAAGGCCTTCCCGGGGCAACAGACAGACCTGCGTGAAGTCCTGAGCAAAGGATCCTTGGTCGGGGCGGGAGGGCTTCTCAACAGTACCAATATAGCCCCTTCCTGGAGGGGGTGCAGGGGTATGAGAAAGTGGCAGAGCAGGATCCAGGAGGGCTGCAGCAGGAGTGCAGGCATGATTCCAGGCACTCTAAGCCCATTGCAGTCGAGTAGGTCAGACGCCCCCAGGGAGCTGATGCGGCCTGCACAGCCAGATCCCTCTCCTGGGGCCTGGAGCTGGGTTTTGTGCTTTCCAGGTGGGGTGAGCAGAATGAGGGAAAAAGCAGACTACATGGAGGGTGCAAGGTTTTTGTCTCACTGGGGGGGGGGGCTGGGAGGTGGAACCAAGGGGCTCTATCTTGAGGTCACCTTTTCCCACCCCTAGGCAATTTACCTGTGGTGTGAAATGAATTCCAATGGGCTACTTGTGCATCACTAATGCCCCTGAGGCACCACCCCAAACCTAAGCTACACGTATGCCCCCCACACTAGACTTCAGTGGTCGGGTTTTTTTTTTCTCTCCATGTTCTCAGAATAAAGGCCTCTTTTATTTCATACTTCGTATCTTTTGGCCACACCGAAAATTCTATCAGAGGGCAGAAAAATGGACCAGTAACTCCCTGCCCCCGGCAGAGTCCAGGACTAAATGCTCAGCCCCAGGCTGAAAGTGAGGCCTCTGAGACAGCATGTCTTCCCTTCTGGGACAGTAACATGATTGTAATTTTCCTGGGTGTCTTCCCAACCTCTTTGGGGCATCTTGGTGGTTCCTTGATTGCCCTATCGAAGGGAGACCAAGGCTCTGTCCTTTCTGCTGCTGTTGCTGACCTGAGTGTGAGACATGGGCATGGAAGAGCTTCCTACCCAGGCCTGCAGAGAAAGCCAAGCTGTGTGGGAAACCAGGACCAGGGCTGACCTGGGTCTACTCCCAAGAGTCTGCTTGTCTGAGTCTTACTGTCTGCTCTGTGAGTTGTTCCCAGCATCTGAGATAATGCTTTCTCTTTATTTCAACTTGATTCATCCTGTATTTCTACTGCTTGCAACCAACGGTCTTGAATAATATGGAGGAAACCAGAAGCTTTGTGACTCACTGCCTTAACCTTATAGATGTAAGAACATAGAAGTTTCTACTTAAGAATGTTTGAGAGAGGCAGTCTGTCTGGCTTTACTACTGGCTTGGAGTGAAGCACCAGAAAAAGAATCCATTGCTGAGGCCGGGGATTTAGCTCAGCGGCATAAGTGCCTGCCTGGCAAGTACGAGGTCATGAGTTTGATCCCCAATATAAAAAAAAAAAAAAAACTAAGAATCCATTGCTGGGTCATCTCTCGGTTCCCATGAGTCCGGGCTGGGACAGGGCAAGGGCAGGGCCAAGCAGCTCATCTTGACTCAGGGTCCCTTACTGGTGGGCACAGTGGAGTACTATCTTCCCTGGAACATTCTCTGCTGGGGAGAGAGAGAGTGACCCAGGACTCAGCCAGAAGGGAGGGAAGACAGCAGTGGAGGAGACCCAGAGCAAGGAGGCCAAGCTGGCGGAGGGAGTGGAGCTCCAGGGCCCTAAGTGTCTCGCTGTAGCTCAGCATCAAACTAGGAGAAAAAGAACCCTACGCTGGAGCTGGAACTAAGTGAGGGACTGAGTCACCACAGACAGGTCCTTGGTCAGCATCCTTGAGGAGGCTCGTGGTCAGTAACCCTCAGTCAGAAGCCAATGAAAGATCAATGAGGAGACTCTGACACTTGAAAGAAATTCTCCCTAGAGGCTGGAGGAGGGAGGTATCAGTGGGTCCCACAAACTTCCGCTTTTAATAAAACTAATGCTGTGCGTGGAAGTCAGAGAGCTCAGGTTTGTGCAGGTCCCAGCTACATCAGCAGCGTCACGACCTTGCTGTGCTGCCTGTGGCTGTCAACAGACTCCACTCCATGCAGGGCTGGTGCCCACAGTCAGACGGGGAATGCAGCTGCCAGTCGAGGCTTCTCCAGACAAGGTCCCGGTGCTGTTGGCTCCTAGAACCCCACTAACCCCTGGCGCCCACTGATGACTGTCTGGGAGCATAGGTCTAACTTTCATCAGCATTAAAACTTCAGGCTGAAAATTGCTGTCTATCCCACATTCCTGATATTGACGAAGCCTAAAGAATTAAAGATGAAAAAGAAGAATGGGACCCATAGAAAATACTTTTTAAAAAACAGAACCAAAACAATAACAATAATGTAAAAAAAAGTTAGGCAGTGCAAACAATTTTACGTAGAAAACGTGAAGCAGGACCTGGAGTTATGTTAATTTGGTGACAGAAGAGCCATTTCTGTCTAAACTACATTACAAAACATATTCATGCACACTGCGGAAATTCAGAAGGATAAAACTGCCCTCCTCCTCAAAAGTTACAGCCCAGTGGAAGAGCTCTGTACCGTTCCAGTCACTGCGCAACCGAAAATAAAGAATGTGTCAGAGCTTAAAGGAGTTAGGACAATAATGGATGAGGTTCCCCTCGGTGATTGTCTTAGTAATTTTTTTCTCATTGCTGACACAAAAATGCCCGACACTCAAATTAAAGGAAGAAGGGTTTATTTAGCTCACAGTTTGTAGAGGTTTCAGTGCATAATTGGCTGGTTTCAAGGCAGGGTGGCAGGGTAGAGGAACAATTGTTCTTGGTGGGCAGAAAGCAGCAAAGCAGAAATTGACAATCATAACTCTTTCTATCCCTTATATTCTATCCACACTACTTAGATCAGGTGACACTCACACCCGTAATCCAGGTGCCCTTGATTCTAACATTGCACATGAATCAATCCCAGTGTCACACACTCTAGATGCAGCCACCTCTGAAAAAGCCCCACCTGTGATCTCATGAGGCTTTGGGGGGACAGCTAGGCACAAGCCATAGCAGTGCTCTATATAGTTTCAAAAGTTAAATTCGCTGTGTAAACCCTGAATTTGTCACACAAGCTTTGGGCAAAGGGCTATGGGAAAACAAATCCTCAGTCTCCTTGGTCTAAGTAACCATGTGGTTCCTCTGACACATGCTCTGTTCTGGGGTTACATGTGGCCTGTTGCTGTGCTGTGAGCCTCTGGGACCACACATGGAACCACATTACAACACTTTGGTCTCACACAGAGGAGGCATCTGGGGTCCTCCTGAATAGACCTCAGGATTAGGTTTCCTCAGTGGCCCCTGTCACATATCTGAATTGCTCAAGCTTCTCTGAGAATTGTCACTTTTCAGACTACTCTGGTGATCACGTGTTTGGAGTAAAGATGGGTTATATCAATGTATGTCAAACCCAATTGGTCTAGGGGATGAGGGTTGGAAACTGACTTGTTGGGGAAAGGAGGTAGAGACATTACTTTTGAAAATATACAAAAATGATACTCAAACATATCTCTATTAAAGCTTCTCTGACCAACACAGTAGAGGCCTCTTATTTTTCAACTCATTCTTAGTCTTTTCTCCTGACTTACCATTGCCAACGTGATGATGTGTGTCTCTTCAAGGCAATTCCAGGGCAAGTACACACTTACATTTTCATTTTATTTTGTGATAAGAATAGATTCAAATGGCATTATAAGAAATGAAGCAGAGAGACCCCATATTGTCCTCCCTGTGATAAGGTCCAGCACTACTATGGTTTATCATCAGAGCCAGCAGCTGCACTGGGACAATGACCAGGCTCCGGAGAGCCACCCCATGGGTTGCCTCTTTGGCATAAGGATTATTTTGAGCTGATAATTTTAGAAAATACCAGACACACAGAAGCTTTGAAAACGAGTCCTTTTGTGATAGACATTTGTGTCTAAAGGAAATCTGACTTTGTAAGATGTCCACCCTGCTGTGGGAAGAGGAGAAAACAGGAATCACTGGGCACTCATCAATAGAAAAGACTCGAACCTGGGAAACAAAATTTATTTTTTATTTTTCCTGTTGCTCTTCCTGGCCATCTTCTCTTAACAGGTCTCTCCTCATATTCACTTTCCTTTCTTTCAGGACAAGATGGTGTTTTATCCTAAGGACAAATCTCTGGGTTCTGCTCTGTATGTTCGCTCTCTCCCCTGGGCTGTCCTCACAGGCACAAGGAGGCACACACCACATGCAGCTTCTGCCTGTCTTTCTCCGGTCAGTCTTGTGAATCGTGGAAGACACTAGTCCCTCCCTCTGGTGCAATGCACTGACCTCTCTTTGATTTCCGCAACACTATGTGCCTCTATTTGTGCATGCAGGCATTCTTCTCCATGCTGTTTTATCATGAGAATGCAGATGGCTTCGACCAGCACCAAAAATAATGTGTGCAGCAGTCAGGCTCACAGTATTTACATTTTTTTACTGAAGAGTAAAATCAATTCAGAAAAACTATACTTACTCCAGAAAGAAGGGTCATCAAGAAATCAAATAATAATACAGCCTGGTGAGGCTGTGGGCAAAAGGAATATTTACTTTGTTGGTGGGCATGTAAGCTAGTATGAACTGTAGAAATCAGGATAGAGATTCCTCAAAAACTAGAAATTTCATTTGATCCAGCTATTCCTTTTCTGGGTATCTTCCCAGAAGAGTTAAATACATCATATTACAATGATCCATGCATGCCTGTGTTTATAACAGCACATGGGTAACAGCTGAAACTTGGAAGTGGCCTCAATGGATGGTTAAAGCAAATGTGGTCTTCACACACCATGCATAGTGTTATGCCACGAAGGAAGGTAAACCTGAGTCTTATGTGGGGAAATGCACACACCTTGAGACCACAATGTTGAGTGAAATCAATCAGATGCACAAGTTTAAACATCATATGAATTCTCTTATATGAGGAACCCAAAGTTTAAATAAAGAACAAAATAAAAGATAATAGGAAGCAGGGAGATAGATCTTTTGGAAAAGGGAACCAAGAGATAGAGATAATGGAGAGAAAGGGAAGGGAGGGAGATGAAAAAGGAAGTAAAATGTGTTACTTACAACTCCACACAAAGAATGTAACCGGTATGTACTGCAAACATGGATTAACACAAAATAAAAATTAAAAAGAATTCAGAAAGGCACCCATACATGGGCAGGTAGACAAATTTTCACAAATGGTAATTCACCATGTAATCAGGTCAAAACTACACTGCAAAGACGCTCTCGTGCTGTTCCGTAAGTGTAAGCACATTCCTAACTTCCAACAGCATAGCGTGATTTCACTTTGCTAAAAGTAGAAATGGAATTCTGTTCTGTGGATGGCTTTTCCCCCTCTATTATGCTTGTTAAAATTTTAGTGCTATTACCACTCAGAGCTGCAGAGTATTTAACAGCTGGAAGTTTTTACGTTGTGGCCATACTGCAATTTATCCACGCAGTCCTTCACTGCTGAGCATGTGTGTAGGTTCCAGTTTTATGTTCTCTTGAAGAGAGCTTCTGTGAGTATTTATATGAATGGTTTTTGCTAAACACATGTGCATACCTATTAAGTACGTAGTGAGGAGCACAATTTCTGGGTCATGAGACATGCACATTTAGCTTTCCACTGATAATCAACTTTCCAAACTGTTACAACAATTCACACTTTTTCAACAAAAGGGGGTTCCAGTTGCACCACATTCTTTGCCAATATTTAGCATTTTAATTTCCCAATCACTGCTTACTGTTGCTGCAAAATGTTATCTGCTGATCATTCCGCTTTTTCTCCCCTTGGTGACTAATAAAACCACACACTATCTCACATATTTGTGTGCCATTTGATGGTCCTTATTCATCAAATTACAATTTCAGCCTTTGTTGAAAATAGTTGGGGGTCTGGGGAGAACCAGGAGAAAGCTCAGCGCCTGCCTGTGAGCCAGCAGGAGCACAGAATGGGGAGGACCAGGATGGATGCAATGTCCCCACGTGTGTACCAGCCAGAGCATGGACTGGGGAGAACCAGGAGAAGGCTGAGGCCCTGTCTGTGAGCCAGCCTAAAGCTGGTGGTCCGAGTAACTATTTGGAGGAAAATATGCGCTGCCTGGCAAGTAGGAGGTTACAAGTTCCATCCCCCTCAAAGAGCAATATAGTAACTGTTGTAGATTTTCTGTCTTATCACTGTTTTCATTTTATTGTTGATTTATTCCCTTTAAAACAAAAATACATAATTTGAAAAAAGATTTCCTTACCAATTGGCATTTTCAAGCCCCTGAAATGTATTCTAACCCCCTTTGTAGAAAAATGTACAGACCTTTGAGAGATTGTAGACAGAATAGAAAATCTCAAATCAAACTCCTCAAGAACAAGAACTTTTTCTTTCTCCGGCCAGTGGAAGAACAGAAATAATATAAGAACCTCATTCTTCTAAAGCAAATCAATCTTTTTGAGGAGTTGGGGGCTTAGTTTTTGTTTTGTTTTGTCTTTTTTTTTAGACAAAGTCTCTATATGTAGCTCAGGTTGGCCTTGAACTTGGAATCCTCCTGCCTCGGCCTGCCAAGTTCTTGCATAACTGGCATGCACCACCATACCAGGCTACCTAGAGAACCACAGAAAGTACCCACTGGTGTCAGAATTCATGATCAGCTCTAAATACTAAAATAAAAATGTTCTTGTATTTTTAAAAAAATGTTCTTATATTTTCTAATAGTTGGGTTTCACTAAGTTGCCTCTCTTAGCTTATCAGTTTATAGGTGTTGTTTATTCCAACCCCACGTCTTTTCTTGGAGAGATGTGTTGCTGAAACCTTCCAATTCCCATCTCCCCTTTTTGCTGTTCTAGGAATGCCTTTGGAAGAAGAGAAGTTCTCAATTTTAATACAGTTTATTGTTATTCTTATTCTTTATCATTAAAAGGTTAATATTTCTGTTTCCTATTTAAGAAAACCTTAACTAGCCCAAAGTCATAAAGGTGTGTTTTTCCCTTCTCTAACTATTGTTAGATTACCTTTCATATATAGATCTGCAGTGTGTCTGGGATTGATTTTGTGTGTGGGTGTGAGATAAAAGTCAGGATGCTTTTTTTTTCCATATGGAAAATCAATCACGTCTGCAACACTTACTGAAAAATACGTTCACCTTCCATCTCCCTTGCTTGTCATGTTGATTTCACTATAAATCAAATGACCACAGACCTGTGGTCTGCTTCTGAGGTTATTCTGCTCCTTCCACCCATGAATCTTCCTTTCACATGTCTATACATTTGGTACTCAGTAGTCACGGGAGCTTGGTCCCAGCACCCTGTATGGATACCACTGTTGGCTTGAGTTGATCAAGTTCTTTTTACACAAAGGCAATTTGCACCTTACCGATGTACCACTTCCTGTATGCAATCACATTATAACTGAATGTCAATGCTACATAAATAGTGGGTGGACTGTACACTATTAGGGGACAGTGACAAGGAAGAAGATTGTACCTTTTCCAAACATTTTCCCCAAGTATTTTGGATCTGCAGTGGGTTGAATTCAGGAGTGGAGCATGTGGGTACCAGCGACACTACCTCCTCTCAAGTCTTAAGTTTGATGACTTGGCCATTGGTGGGGCCAAATCACTCCCTGTCCTTCATTAGCTGTTGTTCGTGAAGCCAGACCTGGTGGGGTTCATGTAGCACGTTGTGACTGATGTACTGGACTTGAAAGAAGTGGCATAGAGCAGATTTGATGTTGGTCTCGTCACGGGGCAGGGTATGTGGGCTGGCTAGACAAGGTAGGCATCTGTTACGATGGTCCACGGATGTGTGATGGCAGCTGTCTGTGTAAAGCAGGTGTTGCCAGCTGCAGAGTCTGGTACCCATCTCCGTACTCTGAGCTCCTGCCCTTTCTGCCCCAGCTCCACTGGCCCTGTCTCAGCCCTCAGCCTTCTGTGCTCATTCTTGGCCCTGGGCCTTTGCACCTACGGTCCCCTTGCTACACATCACTCTGAGTCTCATTTGCTGCTCTTTATCTTTAACCCTTCACATCCTGGCTCAGATGGTGTCCCCACAGAAAACCTTCCAGGAGGATGCTGGAATGACAGTGATGATTGAGACGGCAACAGTGAGCATAACAGCTCATGCTTACTCAGCGGCGAGCAGGTGCCAGTTCTATTCGGCACGGCAGGCACCAGCAGTCAACATGCACAGTGGAGCTCTCACTAAGACGGCCACGCTGTGGGACAGAGTCAGCGAGACTGTAATGTACCAGACACTGGCCAGTTCTAAGAAGGAAACTTGGTCATGCTTTGGGGAGCTCTGAGGCTTAAGCAAGTCATTTCATCCTTCTGACTTATGGATACTGCAAGCTCACGTTGAGGAGAAAGATGAAGAACACACGCCTGTGAGTTTCAGAAATAGTCATGTGCTAGACTTGGGGAGTCACGAGTCACCTCCCCTGTGCCTTGCTCTGTGCACCTGGGCCCACGTCCCTTCTGACGGGAAGATGTGAGGTCCACATCACCATCTGGGGCTCAGGTGTGCAGTGAGGCACAGCAGACAGACACAGCCCCTGGCCAGCCCTGCACTGCTCCCAGACTGCAGGCCACGTGTCACTGTGATGCCACCAAAAGCAAGGTTTCTTCCCTGCGGTGACTACAGGCTGTGCTGCGAACAAAGCAGGTTATAAACCTTTTATTTTCTTCTGTTTTTTTTGTGGGAGTAGGAAAAGCTTAATTCCTGAACATGTGGGTTTTATTTTTCTGTTTTGGGTAGCTATGAGATGTTTTAAAATATTCTTGGAAGGGAGAAATAATTCCAAGAAAGAACCTTCTGGTGTTGAAAATGCCAGAGTTTTCATGTGATGAGACACGAAAGTACAGGAGAGTGAGAAAAAAAAAAAACAAAACCTTTTTCTCTTTCTTTCTATTTTCAGTGTTCCTGAGTTTGTCCACAAAAAGGCCCTCCGTGCGCGAGATTTCAGACACAGAGCTGCTGGTGCTGACTGGTCATCGGCAGGGGTTCTGCTGATCCTTCAGGGTGCTTATTCAGAAGAGCCAGGGCCCTCCATGCAGCCACACCTGTTGTGTGGCTCCCTGCGCCCTCCAGCTGACAGTTGGGCCCTCGTGAGCCTGGCTGGGCTGAGAGTCTGCACGCTGCCAACTTCCAGTCCCCTTGGAAAACCAAGCCCCTGCCCAAATGCTCCAGTGGGAAGTTGTTAACCCATTCTGGTGATGAAACAGGAACCACCATAGTGGAACATGTAGTGGCCTCTCTCTTTACTGCCCTGTTTGTCCAGCCTGAATGTTACTTTCTTCTATGATAAAGAAAAAAAGCTGGGCAGAGTGGTGCATGCCTATATTTCTGGCACTCTGGGAGGCAGAGGCAGGAGCATTGCACATTTGAGTTGAACTTGGCCTTGGCAATTTAGTGAGACTGTGTCTCAAGATAAAGATTTTAAATGGCGGGGGATGTAGCTTGGTGTGAAGGTCATGGTCAGTCTGTCATACTACACACATTCACACACACACACACACACACACACACATGCCCAACAATCTTTTTTACATCAAACAATTCTCTGGCAGACACCAACTGCATGTCTTATGATTCAGTTCAATTTGGACACAATCTATCTGGGAATTTAATGTCAGATGCTAGAGCCAGGGATATATCTCAATAGCACTGTGCCTTCCTGACAAGCACAAAGTCCTGGGTTTGATTCTCAGTACCAAAATAAATAAATAAATATTTAAGTCAGATGCTAGTGGGTAAAGATCCAGTCCCAGGCCCTCTATCGACGTGATTGTCTCAAAGCTCATCTCGGGCACCAGGTTGTCACCTGTTTTTTGAGTGCAAGTCTGAGTTCCCACAACTGCCTGAGTTCCCAGTGTCTTGCACTGGGAACCCACTACGAAGGCTTGGCTCGCAGGACCCATGAAGATGGGCACACTGGTGCACTTACAAATGCAGATCGGGCACGGTGAGGGGTATGGAGTTTCCATCCCCCTGGGGGCGGGTGGCTCTCCTGGCGCCTCCAGCACTTGAGGAACTTGTGGGTCTTCTTTGAGAATTTTTATAGAGCTCATTTCCAGCCCTGAGGTTGGTGGGTGGGGCTGAGTTCTACCCCTTTAATGGGTGCCTCCCCCCATCCTGAGACTCCCCAGGGGTCCCACTCTAAGCTACTCTTTTTTTTTTTATTGGTACCAGGGATCAAACTCACAACTTCCTGATCGCAAGGCAGGCACTTATGACGCTGAGCTAAATCTCCAGCCCCCTCTCTAAGCTATTCTTAAGGGATTCCACCTGAATGGCAAAGGACACCCCTATCACTCAGGAAATCCTAAGGGATTTAGGATCTGGGGGCCCAGACCAGGTGTGTGTCATTGTACACTGCCTCGCCTTGTGCCATCTCTATGAGGAAGACTGCCCATCGTACCAGTGCCTGTATCTACCCTAATACAGAAAATAAGAACCAGAGAAGAAGCCACTTACCCCTCCACTGGATTGCCTAGTGAATTGCATCTTCTGAACGGGAGTCGCAGTCTCCTTGTTTATTTCACGTTCACTGAGGTCTGTTTGCATTCGTAGTAGACACATTTATAGAAAACAAAATCACCTGTGTGTGTGGGTACAACTTTAAGCTGAGTAATATGTCACCAATAGACTTTCCCGCACCTGGATGTTCAGCTTTACCGTAATTTATCCAGTCACAGGTCTCGCTTAGAAATCGAAGCGCTTTCCAGTTTTTCTTCCCTAATTGTTCTTGCTCTAGTTTCTAATAATACTGAGCAGCCTGGAACTTATTCGTGCTCTTATTTCTGCAGGGAGGGTTTCTGGTGAGTCAGGGATACAGGATGAAGCTTCTCTGGTCAAAACACCATGGGAACAGGGCAGACAGGAGGGGCAGGGAATATACAGATAAATGCACTAAGTAGGAATTTAATACTAGCATTAAATCACGGCATCACATTGAATTATGTCAAATATGACATTCCAAACACTGAAGAAGGGTAACATTATCTAATAAGGACCATTGCTAGAATTAACTATTTTTAAAAATACGTGTAAATCCCTTCTTATACAGTGTATAAAACAATTTTTGTGTGGGTTAGACATCCAAATTCTGTAACAACTATATTACCAGACAATATAAAATACTTACTTTTTGAAATATAACAGGGCAGCAATAGGGAAGAGGAAGGAAGCCAATGGGATGGAGGGAGCATATCAGTCATGTGAAAAAAATGGGCATATTTGATTTCTGTGAACTGATCCTCTGCTTACACACACACACACACACACGCACACACAAATGGTCACACACATAAACTCAAAGGCAAATGACCAACCAATTGTTTCAAGCCTTAAACTGCAAATTGTAAATGCACCCAATATAGAAAGTTTCATATAAAACACGGATACGGAACCCAACAGTAAAAGAACATGAACCAATAATCAACAGAACAAGTGATACAGACAGTTCACCTGCAGAAAGATGTGCTTCACTCTGCTACAAAGGAAAATAAAACTCTAAGCCATGGCAACATAGTAGTTTTACTTTAAGAAAAACAAAAGACGAGTGAGAACCGATGTGAATGCCTGTAAAAATACGTATTAATGGAAACACATAATAACCAAGAACATAGATGGGGTGGTCATGTACCCGTCTCCTGGGCTCCTGGTGAGCTGGTACCTGCTTTGCCCTCCAGACTGCCCCAATATGGACAGCAGCTACCGCTATTGCCCATCCACGGGACATCTCTCTGAACAGCGTATGTCCACACCACAAGGGCGGGAGACAGTGGTCTCAGATGGGAAGAGGGACAGCTTTTCTTCGGAGGCATTCTGAAACTAAATGTCTGAGACTGAAGAATCTCTGATACCCAAGGGCTCACTGAGCTGCTAAGGAAACCAGCCAGACAGAAAGTGGACAGGCTCCTGAGACAGCTTCTACAGTGACCAGCAGCCGGGCCAGATGGAGCTGAAAACCTGTCTGTCTGCCCAGAGCTAAGAGTATTTTCTTTTTTTTTTTTTTATTTAAAGAAAAGGAAACGAAAAAAAAAATACATGGAGATTAAAGAAAAAAAGGGTAGAAAAATAATACTAAATTACAGACAAACAAAAGGTAAGAAATTGCCAGTTGATAAGTTACAAATTGTCTTCTTCGAAATGGCTGTTTAGGTTATAGAATTAAAGTATTTAGAATGACATTCAAAAAAGTGACCCTACAAACCATTCTGCTCTATGGCCGAACAAAAGCTCCGTAATATGATTATCAGTCCCACCTATTTGTTTTACATCTCTAAGAGGATAAGGTTAACCATATCAAAACAGAACAGAACATTTAAAAAAAATAAAAAACAATTTAAAGAAATACAGATTTCAAAGCAAGTCCACTGGAGATCTACCTTATCTAACTGTCTCTAGCTTCTTACAGATAGTTGTCCCTAACTTCACCCACTTTCTATACTTATTACATATTATAGAACTAATCAAATCATTACAGGATGATGGAGTCTTTTTAGGTCCTCAAGTTCCAAATTAGGGAAGACATTTCCAACTACCATCGCATCTCTCATTCTCTTTGTGATAGCCGTCCCCATCTCTGCATATGCTGAAGTTGAGCTGAAGAAACCAGTCCAGAGTCATTTTAATCAGCAAGCAATAGATTGCTAGAATTTATATTATAATGCTACAAAATAAGCCTCGGGTTTTTCAGGTCTCTTCCTCAGAGTATTTGTTCCTATCCTCTCTGTATTATAGGGAAAACCAAGTCATAACAAGACAGCGAAACAATTTCCTAGATAAACATGCAATGGATAAGACTTACAAAACTATAATATAAATGATCTTCCGTAGCTACTATGTTTTCTCTTGTTATTTTCAATAGATTTGTCGACAACACTGGCTTATTATAGTTAAATATACTATCACCTATTTTTATAAAAACTTATCTTTGACTGCATTGTAGTATTTGAGAGCTGTTACTGATTCATACCAGTATGGATATCCTTTACATCCTGTCATGCTCAGAGTAGTTTCCTCTACTTTTAGGGTTGATTCTAACAGGCATACGGATTTCAAATAGGATCAGTCAAGGCCAACCAATAGTCTTATGATTCAGATACAATTAAGATCAGTCATAGTAAGACAATGTAAGTAATACAGGATTTCAGCTTAAGTCAATAGGAAAGTAAGGATGGTTACCATGGTATAACCTGCTATTTTTGGTTCTAGAGGTCTGTGTCCTCAAATCTGATATGAGTGGACAGACCAGAACAAATTTAATTCAATCTAAATATGGCACTAGGACTACTGTGTCTTTTAAATCGTTATACACCATTAGCAATGACCTCTGCTTTTTTTTTTTTTTAAATATAGTTTCAGAGCTGTCTCTACCAAAGACTAGCTTACCGTCTCTGCCTCCTGTCTGCTACTCCACTTTTCTGCTATAATTTGTCCACCTTATTCCCTCATTCCATGGTCTGCCCTGTACACTGAGGCCTCTCTGCCACTGTAGCTGTAATCCTGATATTTCTTCCTCTCTTTCTCTGTAATGTCCTTCAGCGCTCTCTGTAGGGTTGGATTGGTGGCCACGAACTCCCACAGTTCCTCCTTGTCTTGAAAGTATCTTATTTCTTCATTAATTTTTAGAGAGAGTTTTGATGGATATATGAACTTAGGTTGCATATTTTTTTCCTTCAGGACTTGGAATATTTCTCCCCACTCCCTTCTTGACTTAAGAGTTTGTGTTGATAAGTCTGCCGTTATTTTGATAGATTTCCCGTTATAGGTAACCTGCATCTTTTCTCTGGCTGCTTTTAATATTCTGTTTTTTTGGTGGATTTCTGGGATCTCGATTATTATATGCCTAGGCGTAGATCTGTTTTGGTTGTAGGTAGCTGGCGTTCTGTATGCTTCTTTTATCTGGATATCATTTCTTTTTGCTATACATGGGAAATTTTGCTTTAATATCTCTGTGAATATTTTTTGTATTTCATTTTTGGATGTTCCTGCTTCCTCACTCACATTCTTTATTCTTAGGTTATGCATCTTTTTATCATCTTCCAGTTTTAGAATTGCTTCTTTCTGGTTCCTTGTTATTTTTAAGAGGCTTTTTCTTTCACGTTCATAAGCCCTAAATCTCTCTTCAAGTTTCAGAAGGTTGTCTTTAGTTTCTGTCAAGGCATTTTGCCAATATTCAATGGAGTTTTTAGTTTCCTGATTTTCTCTTTGGATCTGTTTCATGTATTCTAAGTTATGCTTAAATTCTTCAGATGCTTCTCTTTCTTTTCTGATTTCCTCAGTTCTTCCATCTGTGTTCTCTTGGGCAGGGCTTGTCATTTCTTTAATTAATCTCTTTATATCTTGCCTCACTTGGATCAGGAGTACATCTTTAAATTCCTCTATGAGATCATGTAAATATTTTTTAATTTCGGCTGATGCTGAGTCGAGCAATGGATGGTTACTGTGCTTGTTCTCTTCAGTGTTTAGTTCTCTTGGGTTTAATTTCTCCTGTTGAACAGCTGGAGATTTTTTTTTATTTTTATCTCTTGTCATGTTTCTGGTTTCTTTCAGACTGTCCTGGAGTTCTCTGGCCCTCTCCAAATTGCTTAGGGCCTTTCAGAAGCGTGCCGGCTTGAGTTTTTGCTGTCCTCCCCAATTTGCTGTTATCTGGGGTAGGCTGGGATGCAGGGGCGGTACAGTCTAGTCTCTAGCCTCTGTGTCAGTTAGTTCATAAATTAGGCTGTACTTTCTAGTTGTCACTGAGTTGTGACCATTCTGCATCCGCCCATTGGGCCCCAAGCAGAGGCCTGATCTAGCCCCAACAGCTCCTGCCAGTTCTCCCTGAATCAGAAGCAGCTGGGTAATGGCACAGGATTCTGCCCAGGTCCCAGCCGTTCTCTTCCAAACCTCTCTGTGATAGGAGCTCTAGAAAAGCAGATCTGCCCAAAACCAAGATGGCTCCCACTAAGTTCTCCGTGCGGAGCTGAAGCCAGCAAGCAATCAGACTCTGCCAGGACTCAAGATGTCTTCCACCAGCCCTCCCTACAGGGGGTCCTGGTGATGTCACCAAGCTGCGATTTCTGCCGCCAGGCTAATATGTCTGCACCAGATTCTGTGTTATTGATTTCCCCGTGGTGGCGGGCCAGCTGTTCTCTGGCCAAACCCAGCCGCCGCGGGGTTTTCTATACTCACCAGAGTCCGGTGCAAGTCCCCGCTCCGGGACCGCCACACACCAAGCCGTCCACTTTTCCCCACCTCGCGGCTCAGCGCTGACTGGTCAGATTTCTGTGCACCGTTTAGATTCGAAACGCCAGAGCTCTGTACATCTGCGCTGGTGCAGCGGTGCAGAACTGGCTGCCGCCTGGAGTCTCGATCTGGGTCTCAGTTTCCGCAGTCCCCAAAAGCAACTCAGCTTTTCGTGTTGGGTCCACGAGTCTGTTCGTTGATTTAAGGGCGCGGGATTTGCAGCCTGCGGTCTCAGCACGACTTTAAATCCTCCAGCTGTACTGTCTTGGTTGATAAGGATCGCTATGGATTTGTCTGGTCCTCTCCATGCTGTCTTTTTTTTTTTTTTTTTTTTAGCTTTGAGTTTGAATTCTCTGGAGAGATTCTTCGCTCGATCCCCTAGCACGCCGCCATTTTCTCTCCTCCAGTCTGTCTATCAAGAGTATTTTCTTATAGAGAAAGTTTGGGAAAAGGAGGCATCAGTGGCACTGAGTCTCCATTGGCTGCAGAGGGAAGAGGATGTTGAGGCCCTGGAGTCTTGGGATGGGTGCATCCACCCAAGTCTTCCCAGGTGGCATCCAGTTGCAATTAGCGGTATCATTGGTAGCTCCCAGTGGGCGCTCTCTCTGGGCTGCTGCTGTAATATACCCTCCACCTTCCTTTGTCCAGGCTTTAAATAGAACCCCAGTTTTCCTTTAAGCATACTGCAAATATTATATTCTCACAAAGCACAAAGCGACTACATTCCTGTTGCCAGGAAATCATTCCCATTTTTTCTAACTGCTAGAGCATTTCTTCTAAACCCCCTTTCCGCACCACGACTCCACTCTTGGACCCATATATCTTGTCTTGAGGTTCAGATCAGATGGAGCTGGTCTGCAAGACTTAGAGGGTGATGGCTCCAAGGACCCATTCATTACCTGGGAGTTGGGAGCTCGCCCTGAGGGATAAGTGTTGAGGCACACAAGAGGCCAAAGAAATGAGCTGAGAGATGCCTGAAATCTGGGCATCAGAACCATAGTGACCATTACAACCTCACTGGAGCTGAGCTGCAGAGGTGAGGACCAACCCCTGGTGGGGGAGGGGTTGGGGGGCCCCGGAGGATGCATACTGCCTTTGGCAGCTCCTCTGAGGACCTCCAGGCCAGCTAGCAACAGAAGGACCCTGCTGGCAGATGGAAGCAAGTGACCTTGGGTCAGCAGATGCTGAAAAGGAAGCCCAGTGGTGAGCTGGCCTCTGGAATGCTGGCTTGGAGGAGCCCACTGGCAGCTTCTAGCTGAGACTGCTCTCCTTTCTACCCAGCTCTCTTTTCTACCCTCTACCCTAGGCTCATTCACGGCTGTCGCCCTGAGCTGTCTTTTCCGTGATAGGACCTGGCCGTAGGTGATTCCAGCTCCAAAATCCCTGAAATGGATGGTCTTGGCTGTGACTTGATTGGGCTGAGAGAGGCTTAGAAAATTGGTAAGAGTGTGACTCTGAGTGTATCTGTGAGGATGCGTGCAGAGGAGATGGCATGTAGGTCACCAAACTGAGTAGGAAAGGGTTGCCCTAGATGTGGGCAGCACCATCTCACAGGCTGGAGGCCCAGACGGAACCTAAAGCAGCAGGGCGATAGCATGCACGCATGTCCTGGGGTGGATGTGCGTGTTTGCCGCCACCACTGTCGGCAGGCATCCAGCTCTCCAAAGGGATCCCGGGCCTTTAACCTCACTAGTCCCTCTTGTCCTGAGGCTTCCAGCTCCTTGGACTGAGCAGCTGCTCATCCTCCTGGCACCAGCCTGCACATGGCCACCGTGGGACTCTTCAGCCTTGGGTTGTGGGAGCTGATCTAATAAGATCCTCCTTACGGTTACATGTGTTCCCCTGGGTCTGCTTCTCTGGGGAAGCCTGACTAATGCCATCCCAGCACAGTGACTGGGGAACCACGCTCCATGATGAGGTCGGGATGGGTGTGGAAAGTGTCCCAAGCTACCCAGGGACAGTCAAGGCCAGAGGGATGGGGACTGCAAATTGATCCATGCTGATGGTCCTGCCCTGGATATAACAGATAAGGAGCGTATTCGTACAGAAAATGGGGATCCCAATATGGGGAGGGGGCTGTTGATAGGCCAGATTAATGGATTGTGTCTTTGTGGTATGTTCTGCAGGCACTGTGAGACACAGCTGCCATCATCAGGAAAGGACAAGGGCAGATCCCAAGGGATGAACAGAGAACAGTTTTCCTAAACCTCCAAGTAAAATCTGGCTGTGGGGCCACAGAGCAGAGGCAGCCCCTCCTCCTGTGGGCTTGGTCCTCCACTTGTCTTGGCCTGAGTGAAATGGGCCATGTAGTGCCTGATCTATGTTGTATTTGCACATCAATCTTACATTATTCACTAAATTGTGAGTTCCCTGGTAGCAGGACCTTTGGATTCCACAGAGAATGTAGCGCATCATTATCTGATAGAGGCACAGAAGATGTAAATTGTCATCAAACAAATGAATTTTTCTTTTAATGAACACAGCCAGCTTTACCTTCTTATCATTCTTTGGCTGCTCTGTCAGTGAGGGTTCTCTAGAGGAACAGAATCAATAGAAAATATGTGCAGAATTATCCAAGAGATTTATTCAGTAGGTTTATGAGATCAGAGACAAGGAAGTCCACAATGGGCACCTGCAGGCTGGACATCTGGAGGACACAGTAGCTGATTGGCCCAAGAAGACAGAAGCCACAGAGAAAGAGAGATCAGGGTGGCAGCACCAGCCCATGGCGGAAGGCCTGGAAGATCACGCGAAGGTGTCTGGTGCGAGTGTGGGTTGGAGTGTGGAACAACCCGGAGGTGGGGAGACCGATGTCTAAACACGACAGAAGCCTGATGATTGGTACTGCCCACAACTGGAGCGGTTCTTCTAACCTTTATTTACTGGTCTACATGTCAGTCATCCACAGATTTACCCACAATTGTGCTTTGCTTGCCTGCCAGGGATTTCTTGCTGCCCTCAAGGTGATGTATCATTACTATAGGTCATAATTGTTCTCTAAGCCCAGGTCAGCCATGTGTGTGGTACAGGCTGCTCGTGGTCTATACCATGTTGCTGTCAGTGGAGGTTAAACAAATGCAACTGTTGTGAAACTTTTACAGTCATACTTTGCTCTGTGCATTGCAGTGGACTCCATTCCACTGGTTCTCACGGTTTCCGGGTGGGGACCAGGGGATCCGGGACCCCAGCTGAGCACCATGGCAAACCCACATCTGTGCATTGTCACTTCCAGCTCAGAGCTTGATATTTTATTTTATTTTATTTTATTTTATTTTAAAGAGAATAAAGCCCAGCAAAACAAAACAGAGTAAAGCCAACCAAAACAAGGCATTGAAGGTGGTACAGAACTTTAAAGTAGAATAATAAGAAATCATCAGAGGCCACCATAGTATACCTTGTTATCTTCACAGTAGTTTTCCATTCCACCAGAAATAGCAAAATCAAGCAACACAAAACAGAACAAAGCCAATCAAAACAGAACTTTGAATAACATAAAACAGTAAGTCGGAAAACAAAACAGTGAGATCGATATTGGATTTCAAAAACAAGACAAAAGAAAATTTTCCATATTTGCTATGTCCCATACTGTTATCATCCTAGTAAATGCTCAGACTGCTGGCCTTAGACCTGCAAAGTTGATCAAATAAAACAAGCCTTTCATGGTTTTTCAATCTCAGTTGCTGTCAACTTAGTCTGTCATTTGAACCAGCTGGTTGCTGACAGAGGTGGGATGGGGAGGTGGGGTTCTTGATCCTCAGCCCCCTGGGCCGGTAGGCTCATGGGAAGGGTGATCAGGGGTCTTCCCTGCTGGGCCCCCTGTGGTTTATGAGGCTCACCGGAATGGAGAACTGGTTTGTTGGTGGGGTCCTCCCAGACCCAGCATGGCTTCTGCTAATTCAAATCCAAGTGATCTCAGCACTTGCTTTGATGTATTTCCTCACCCACTAGCAACGATGGCCTTCAGTGACCGACTTCTTTTGGAATGAAGTGTTTGCCTCAACCACTTTTTCCTTTTGCTGTAAGCCAAGGTTTTCTGGTTTTTAAGGCTGCAAACCACGAATGGAAATGTGAGGTAGGTGCTGTCAGTTGGGATTTCTGTCTCATTGTCTTCAGGTTTCCGTAATCAAAGGGCTTAGCATCTCACGAGCTCCAGGGAAACCTATGCAGTGACCGATCCATGTCATTGGGAAAAGAAAGATGAGCCCTGTGCTCCCCTTTGGCCACAGAGGCTGGCATCTCCGTTCTCCTCCTCCCTGCAGTCTCCTTTCCTGTGACTCAGAGGACCTGCATCCCCTGCACGAGCCTCCACAGTGGCCTGCGCAGCCGGTGCCCGATACCCTTGTCAGAATTGGCTCCTACATTTGTCCTTAAAATGTGCTGGAGTAAGCAGTGGAGAGGTGGCATTTTCTAATCTCTTGGCTTAGAAAGAGATTCGTGTGGTTGGAGACCTAGCAGATTCCCTCGAGGCCTCAGCATGGCTGGCTGCGTCTCAGCCCACCCTGCAGAGTGTGAGGATCCGCTTCATCTTCCCAGCTCAGGGCATGGGATTTTCCCAGAGGCGCTGCAAGTACCTCATTCTTTAAGCAAGTTGCCTTCCTGGCCCCTTACTCATCCTCCGGGCTCAGAAGACGCTGCTGTGGCTTTTCTGGATTTGGTGGGGTAGGGTTTGATGGGAGCTTAGAAACTGGTGACAGACAAAACTGAAACCAAGTTGCTTGGTGATTAGAGGGGATTTCCAAAACTACTCCTTTAATATTCATACCTCTATGGAAGTTAAGTAGTTACATTTTCTTCCTCCTCCTCCTCCTCCTCTTCCTCCTCTTTTTCTTCCTGCTCTCTCTCCCTCCCTCCATCCCTCCCTCTTTCTCTCCCGCAATTCAAATTTGAACTTTCTGACCAAAACACTAACTTTCCCATTTGACTCCTAGAATTGTGTCTGGCACATGATAAAATCTCAACACACACACACACACACACACACATATATTGTTGTTGACTGACTTCTGAAAATTAATATTGAAATATTTTAAGCTCATAAAAGTAATATAACACTCCGTTGCCTCTCCTCACCGTAAGTCACTCATGTGTACACACTCCCTCTGTGGTGATAAAATAGTTTTGAGCCAATGTCACACATGTCACACTAGCTTTTCTCACTTAACCCATGTAAAACCCTATGACATTGGCATTGTTATTATCTGCACTTTACAAAGAACCCAAGTTTTTGAGATGAGATAATTTCTCCAGACTCTTCTGCCTATGAGAGAGTGAGCAGCAATTTGAACCAGGTCTTGAAGCTGCAGAGTCTGTCACTGTCTCCAGGTACCTGTCACCTGGTGACATCTACCACCCAATGTGGTAACCCAAGAGAAGTGACATTTCATTGACATTCCAGCAGGAATGAGCGCAGAGCGATTATGTTAAGGTTTCCAGGGCCTTGACTGTCAATGACAAAGAGACCTAGAGAGGATGGACAGTCAGGACAGCCTGAACTTGTCATCACATGGCCAGACCAGTGCTCTCTAGAGCAGACGGGAACATGCCCTGGACTCCACAGGGCAGAATTACACAGAAGGCTCAGCATGTGGTATCACCAAGGCTGGGTCAGGTGTACGCATCACTATCACCTGGAGAGCAGCACAGTCCAGGCCCCCTCACTGGCTGAAGCAGCCACTTCAGAGCCCCAGCTTGCACCAACTAAGAGATTGATGTACCCTGCACCCCTCGCTGGAGGAACACAACCTCCTTAGGTCTTCTTAACTTACGTGGGTAGTGTCTCTGTCTCTTATTTCACCTTAGATAAGGATAACATTTCATAAAATGGATTTTATCATGATGAAAACATATATACATACTCTCAGAACCACACACACATATGCACACACATGCATACACATGCACATGTGCATATATGCATGTGTGTATATTCAACCCAGTTTTCTGCCCAGCATAATTGAAGACTGGCAGAAGTCTGCATAGGTTGGCCAGGCTATGAATACACTCCAGGGTGCCTGGCCTGTAACCATGACCAAGCTGAAGGGCAGGTCCATGGCTGACGGGCCGACGGGGCCTAGGGCAGGAGGAAGTTGTAACAGGAACATTTGTTTGGCTGTTAGAATTTCTGCATTAAACACGAGCCTTGCTCCGCTACTCAGCTGTCTGTCCAAGCAGTGTGGCCTCCAAAGCTGATTCTGATCAGTCTGGTGACTGCCCCTCTTGGGGTCGCCTGGCTGCTGCTGCGGTTGTGCAGGAGGTAACTGGGCCAAGCGTTCCATGGAGGGGGGGCAGCAGGTGTTGACAATGCTGTCTTTGTGCTTCTGTTGGGATCAGTGGCTCTGTTATTTTTTGGGGGTTGGGGAGTACCGGGGTGGTTTCTCTGCTGTTGAAGCCTGCATTTCAAGCACCGATAGCTAGGGGCTGAACCAGGAAGTCCGAAGTGTCCACACTGGATGACACTGAATGTCCTGCTCTACAGATGTTTTCGATATCTTTTCGTCATATTGTGCAAATTCTAGAGAGTCCCATCATTTTTAATTTTGCAGCCCACTTGATAATTGTATCCTGATTTTTCTTTGACTGTATATATTCTTGAAAGCTCAGGAAAACATATCGTGGTCTCAACTCTCTTTCTACTCACTTCAAAGCAGACTCAAAATTCTCCAAGTCAAAATTTTAATATAAAGATAAATCACTCCTGCATTGATACTTATTATAATGCTTTAATAAACACCTCCTTGCTTCATTAAAATAGCAGAGAGAACTGGTTGGCACAAAGCAGCATGGACATAACTGGCTCCTTTTGCGCAGCTAAAGCGGGACACCCTGTGTACCCTCCCTCCTCTGTTCATGCATGGCAACTCGATCTTTTCCTTTAATGACAAGCTGCAGTGAAAGTTCATCTGCGTAGGGACGGCAAGCAGGGACTCCGAATCAGATTACTTGTCATAGTTATTAATCATCTAATTAACTGGCTGAGGAATCGCTGTTGGGTAAGCAGGGTAAATTATTTTGACCAAACAGTATTTGCTTAATCAGATATTACAAATCAACTAGTGGAAAAAGAAGTAAACGTATTCAAGGCTGTCTCCTGAGCACCTCCTGAGGCTGTCTGATGACTGAAACCTGCCTTTGTTGCAAAAGCTCTTTTAATCTAGTTAATGAGACAGTTGTGGGTTTTCTGAGCATGGTGACAGGCCTTTGCTGGGGCCTGGGATTCCTTCTCCCACCAAGCCACAACAAAAAACCAGCTCAAATCACTTTCAAAACAATGAGACATCTGTGTGCCTCTGTCTGCCTCAATGCCAGCAGGCACAGCTACATCTAAAAACAACAGGTAAAGAAATGAGAATTCTCATGACAAAATGACATAAAAATTAGCCCACCTCAGAATCCATGAGGGAGTTTCACAAACACAGTACAGACAGGACCACAGAGACAAAACGCTGAGAAACATTTTCCTTCCAGAGATCAACATACCTGGGAAGGAAGGACAGCTGTATTGGAGGCCCCAGCAGTGAGCCCTAGTCGCCTACCAGGGTTACAGCATACGCCAGAGAGAAAGAGAAAAAAGGTAAGAGACAAAATGGTCATATGGGGGTATAAAAGGCCACTGCACAGCCAGGACCTCAGCATCTTTTGACTGAGGAAGGCATTTTCAAATGACTCAGAGGGTGGTGGTGATCCTAAGCTAATGAGGATCTCACCCTGGAGTGTCTTTGTCCTAGGTTTAAGCTTAGTCTTTCGTTTGATTTAGTGTTAGTGGGTGGGAGAGGATGGCCCACCATTCATGGGATAATGGGAAATCTCAAAAGAGTGACATCAGAAGTCCACACTTCTGGTCGTCCCTTAAGGAAGTATGTAGAACTAGCAATTGTGAATTTGCGGTTCCTGCATGCTGTACCTCAACACCCTCTCATTTATAAGCATGGTGCCATGGGGACTGCCCTGAAACTGAAGGTCACTTTGGGAGGTCGTAGGCTTTCCCAGCATAAATCTTCCATTCCATACACTGGAGCATCTCCTTATGTATGTATGTCTTCTTCAACTCCTTTCATGGGTGTTTTACAGTTTTTAGTGTAGATCTCCTTCACCTCCATGGTTAAATGTCTCTAAAGCATTTTACTTTTTTGTTATATACAAGATCACATTTGCAAACAGGGACAAATTGACTTGCTGAATATACCAGTTTGATCATGAAAGAGTTTTGCCCTAGAATAAATTACAGGACATTATGGCGGTAGGCCAACATGGTGGAAGGCCAAATAGGGGAGCTTATCCTGATGGCCACTTCCTCCTCCTTCCCCATTACAGCTTCCTCTTTCCTGTCCCAGTGGGTGCAAGAAAATTCCAAGCAGCTCCTCACACGTCATCAATGCGGCCTCAAGCACCACATCCCGTCAAAGGTCACATATACCTCACACCCCCATATCCGGGCACAGGAGAATGCCAAACCCTTGCTGGTTTTGGGGTCCTCTCCATATCCTTTAAATAAAAAGGCCACTTTTATTTTTTCTTGTATTATTATTCTTTATTGGGTCAGAAAACTCTAACAGATCACTGTACAGTGGGTATATGTCCTGAAAGAACACAGGGTACCCAATAATCGGTGTTAATTATTGTGTGCCGATTAATAACAAAATTTAGATATTTTTAACCAAAAAACAGGGACTCTTGGAAGAAGGGTTCTAAGTTTGCCTGGGAGTCTCCAAAGTCTCTATGGTGACCCAGCTTTCCCTTTGTGCAGCAGAGGTCCTGAAGCTCCCCTGGACATGCAGCCCTCTGGGTAGAGTTCCCTGGAGCTCCGTCAGCGCCTCTCCTGAGGAGTCCAACTGGAGACCACAGTGAGTCAGGTTCCCCTGAACCTGCTCCCCTGTACCCCTATCTTGCCTGAACTTCATCTCCCCTCAGTTCTCTCCAGCCTTCCAGGTCTTAGACTCCCAGACTAATAACCCAGTGTAATGCTAGGTTGACAGATAAAATAGGCACATCTACTTAAATCTGAATTTCAGATAATCAACACAAAACTTTATGTATGTCCCAAATATTCCATGAGATATGCCTGTACTACAATTGTTGTTCTTGGGGTGAAATTCAAATTTTCTGGGACATTGTGCTTATTTTGTTTTTCTTAAACATCCCATCCCTGAGTGATTGACAGTGTCTAAGCTCTAGTGTGTCCATAGAAAATGGTTTAATTAGTTAGCTTACAAGGAAAACAGCTGCCTAGGACAAAGATACAGGTGGGCAATCAGCCCTGCAAATGCAAATTTAAATAAGAAGCGTGAACTAGGACTTTGGTCCCAGAATGAACTTTCTCAGGCAATGCGGAATGGAATGCAGCCCCTCTGAAAGGGAGACATAGCCACCCCCTACTAAGCTCCTGAGTGCTGAGAAATTTAAAACACAATGAATGTCCTCCAGTGGCTTGGCATTCAGCCCAGCTAAGAAGTGCAGACACCCCCTCCTAAACTCCTGAGTCCTGAGGAAATTATAAGGCAGGGAAACTGTTTCTTTCTAAAACCCAGCAAGCTGTAAACACTATGCAAAGAACTGGGTTAGAGAGCCTGAGTTCTTAACTTCACAGAACCACCTGTGACAGGTCACAGGTGTCCACTAAAGCACCACGAAGTTCCTGTGCCCCGCTTACCTATGAATGATTCTAGATGGAGGGACCATGTGACACCTCCTGGAAGTCAGAGACCTTCTCCTTCTTCTTTTTTCCAATAAAAACGTTCCTGACTTCCTCCTTTGAGTCTCAACTTCTTTCTTGGACAACTCCGGAACCACTAGCTTGATACACACACTAGCATCTTCAGGTCGCAGTGATTAACAGCACTGGGTCCTCGAGACAGCAACCTGGCTCCCAGCCTGGACCTTCCCACTTTCAGGCTACAGAAAATTGGGAAGTCCCTGCGCCTCCCTGGTGAGAGGTTTCTACCCTAGTATAAATTACTGAATGTGATGGTGGTGGACTAACACAGGAAGGCCAAAGCAAAAATGACAGCTTATTTCCCCGATGACCACTTCCTCCTCCTTCTTCCCTTGGCCTTGATTACAACTTCCTCTTTCCTTTCCCATGTGAGAAGAAAATTCCAATCAGTTCTCATGCTGCTTACCCCAAGTTCCGCCTCTGGCCAGAGGTCATATAATCTTTTACACTGTTTGTCTGAGGAGGAGCCCAGCCCTGTGAGTTGTGTCATCCTCTCTACATCCTCAGTAAAGGTTTCTTTTTCTCCTTTTTGACTCTCAATCACACTGGAAAACCTAACACCTGGGGCTCAGATTTCTCATATGGAACTAGAGGTAGTCTCTCTTTTTAAAGTGGCTATGACTGAATTCCTGAGACTGTGTACAAAGGCCAAGACTTTATTAAACTTCCAGTTCTGAAACCTGGGACATCCAAGAACTTGGTGCTGGCATCCAGGGGGAGCTCTGTAGAGAGCTGAAGCTGTAGAGGGCGCCCCGTGAAAGATGGTTCTTCTGAAGCTCCTCTGAAAGATATTGGACCTCTGAACAATATAGGGAAATATAAATTATAACTCCCAACCTGCCAGATGTCCAATATGCCAAATTCACATTCCCCAAGATCAAACACTGAATTCTGAGGAATAGTGAAGATTAAGAGGAGGAAGAAATTTTACTGAGAGATAGCTCTTGAGAGAGATAGGAGGGGCTCAAGTGGGTTCCCCAGGACCCCACCTCTCAAAGGAAGTTTTATAGAGCAAAATCACAAATGGATACAAAATCACAAGGTGGTACACTGTGGGACAAAATTATGATCTATCACAAAAGATGACAGGGCAGCAAGTCATGTGGCAAGTGTCCATGGAAAGAACAAGAAGAGACGGGTCAGGAGGTCCTGGCCGTCCACCTGGGTAATTGATGCCTGCTTAGAATCTCCCTGTTTATCCGTCTGGAAGGCGTAGGTGTAGCCATTCCATCGTTATCTTCGGGCCTGGTCTGTACGGAATGTGCCTCCGGCCACAGTGGCGCTGACTTCTCCAGGGACCCAGCCCTGTCTGACTGCCTAGAATACTTCTACCTAACTTAGCTGTCTGTACTAAGGCCTCCTTGGGGATGTCACTTTAATGACTCACCTAACCCTGTTCATCTCCAGAGGGCTCCCTGTTCACACCACGTTAAAATCTTGGGGAGACTCTACCATGAAAACTTTGCTGGAGACATTCAAACCATAGCAGGAACTGTAGTAACATTGCTGGTAATTTTTTGACAACTTTTTCAAAGACAACAGGAGGAGAGGGTGACTGTGGCTGTGATGAGGCTGGTGTCTGGTGATGAGTCTGCTGACGAGTGATAGCAACAGTCTTGAACTACAAGACTAAAGGAGTGACCAGTGTTGCCGTGGTCTTGGATTCTTCTTCCTGTAGGTGCCTTTTCTTTTTTTGATTTTTTTTTTTGTCTTTATCATTTTTATCGGTACCGGGGATCGAACTCGCAACTGCCTGCTTGCAAGGCAGGTGCTTATGCCGCTGAGCTAAATCCCCAGCCACTGTAGGTGCCTTTTCAATGCACAATAGCTGTAACGTAGGGGGGCTCATCTCTCTCTCCCTTTTTGTAAATTTTAAACACACAAAACATTGAGATTCATGCATTATAATACAAACAGATAAAATCTCCCCACAAGCTGGCAGAATTGTAGCCCCAAACAGCAAAATGTTAGTGGGGAAATAGCAGGTGTACACTCAGTGTGCCAGTTCCCACCCCCGGGCCTGCTGCCGCCTTGGCAGTCACCCTGGAAATCGTGAAAATGACTGACAGGACTATTTTCACATGTCTGTCTGCCAAGAATAAGGCGAGGCTGGAACAATTGGATTTTCTCCCTGCGAGACTCAGCTGCTCAATGGGGGACAGAGCTGCCGGTGGGAGGCGTGGCGGAGAGCTGCTGTGTGATGCACCTCTCTCCTGGCCCTCACTGTCCCGAGGGACACTGATTCCCCCCAAGTTTTCTCCAAGTCAGTACACACCTATTTATCAATTCTGCTCCCTCATTCTTTTCTCCTTCCCCAGCAGAGACATACGTGTGAAAGCCACTTGAGTGAGGGCGTACAGCAAGGTGACATTGCAAAAGAGTCGCCAGCCCACCTGGGTGATGCTTATGCACAAGGAAATGGCAGAAGCAACATTCAGTTTCCTTGTCCCAGGATTTCTTGATGAAGCCTCTGCTGTGTTTGAGGCAGGGCAGAAAGACAGGGTTCCTGCCCTGGGGAGCTACGTTCCGATTAGACAGAAAGAAAAAAAAGCGGGGAGAATCCAGTGAAAAAGACCACTGCCCATTTGCATTTTCTTGGGAAGCCTTAAGGAGCAGGGGTGGGAGGTGATAGGCTGCAACTTGGGAAAAACATGGAGAGCTCTCCCTGCTCACTGCGGGCACAGCGCGGTGGCTGGAGTTCCCTATACAGCCACCTTCTGAGACTTCTGGGATGATGTGCTAGGTAAGGCACCGGTTTGAAACCGTTGTGGGTAAAACCGGCTGCAGCTCGCTCACCACCGTGGAGAGAGACAAGGTCGCTTCCCTGGGGGACATTGATGCTTCGTGGGCATCAGTGGGGACCGTTTCATACCAGGATTCCTGTTTCTTACTTTAGCATGTAGGAGAGGTTTTGGCGTGTGTTTCATGGGATTTGGGTTTTGTTTTTGTAATTTAGTAAACATTATGTTTGCTCAAATCTTGTTGACAACATGAGTGAGTCATTTTCTCAGAACTTTTTTCTTCCCTTGAAGAAACTTGTGCCCCAGGAAGACAAGCTCTCTGGGTCTCCCAGACTACAGATAATTAATGGGTCACAGCTAAACTGTAAAGGGCTCAAGCATTTTCATTCTTTACTCAACTTGTCGGAGCCAGCCCACGCCTGACCTGAATCAGTTTATAGATGGGAGGATTCACCCAGATCCTGCCAGCGAATACTGGAGATTCTGCCAAAATCTCTCCAGGGTGAGCCCAGCTCCAGCCTGGGGAGCCAGGGTTTGTCAGGAAGCTGAGGTGCTGGCTAGCGGGATCAGAAATGTTAATAGTTGGGCCTTTGGTGGCTGGGGCGGCATGAGGTCACTTGGTGGGCCTCCAGTTGGCTGCTTAAATGTCATCACCTACCTAGGTTGTGACAGAGACATTCTAATTTTTCTGGGATAATCTGAGGGTGCAGGGATATAATTTTCCATGGTCTCTGTTTTCTTTCCCTTTCCTTTAGTGGTTGAGCTGTTTCTTCTCTATTGCCCCCAGGTGAAACTGGAATGGAAATGAAACTTGTCCTCAACCCACTTGGGATCATCTTCGTCCTTGTGAAAAAGTCAAAGTTCTGGAACTTGAGGAGTTTTAAGTGTTTGGGGTACTCACCCAGTTGCTTGAGATTAGAATGCATAGCAACACAAAAAATTATAGTGGTCTTGAGAATCATTATTTCCATTTTATTTTTTTCCTTTATAAACATCGTATTTTGCTTATATTGTGCATACCTTAGAAAACACAGATCAAGTTCTAAAATCATGTACAGCCAGGAATTTAGCTCAGTGGTGCAAGCGCCTGCCTGGCAAGTGCAAGTGCAAGGTCATGAGTTCGATCCCCAGTACAAAAAAATAAAGTCATATAGACATGACCACCTATATTTTGATGTGTGGTGTTTTCTATCACTTATCTATCTGCATTTCTATTCATAAATGGATGATCGTCTACACACAGGGTAATACTTGACAAGGACTTCCCCTAGTGGTGGTTTAGGTAATTCTGCCATTGGTTGTCCTGGCTGTAGGCTTGTTCTGCTCAGTCTTAGATCAGACCCTGGCTTCCTGGGAAATTTTGAGGCAAAGAGGGCTACACAAAAGGCGAGCAGCTCCCCAAATCCACATGGTCCTGTGACGAACTATTTGTTTGCATCCCACCCTTATTCATTTTTTAAACAGAGAGGACATATCAATATGGACATATCAATAAAACCTATTGAGTTTGTATTGCTGAAATCGATTTAGATCCTTGCCTCACTTCCTAAGTGACTCTTCCATTAATTCTTTTTTCTGTTTCAAGAATGTTTTGTTGGTGAACAGTTCTCAGAAAGTATTGCTAATAGGTTTATCGTTCAAATCCAGATCTTTCTTGAATCCTGGTCAATTTTCCACATTATGGCAGCCATGTAGAAAACCAAGCCATGGCACAGCAGGGATCAAAGTGGCCATCTGAAGTGAATCACACCCTAACAGGCTGTTAGACTTCCAGAACTCACCAGCCTCGGGGCCCATATAAGTGACTCACTTTCTCTTCCCCACTGGCATAAATACTTCTTGTTGTTGAAATCTCTTGTTAGAACTCTGCAAATAGCTGAGAGATGAGCTGTCAGTTGATGAAAACCACTTAATGACTGACGGTGTGACCTAGTGTCACACCTTTCCACTTGATGGCATCTCATTTGGGTCAGATGGATGGAACAAAGACAGACTCAGGTGATCAACTTCTGGCCAGGGGAGAGCTTTCAATCCAGAGCCAAAGCTCCTCTAGCAAAGCTCTGAGACTCAATCTGCCCTGCCATCACCCTGTCCTCCAATTGGTGTCACCATGCAGGCCATCTAGGTTATGGTGTCCTTCACAGTGTGCTGTGCTCAATGGACTTCTGGACATGGTTCCAGGGAGGTCCATACATAGCATCATGAAGCCCTCTGTCATGCTGAACAACGAATGACAGGGCCAGAGTTCACCCCAGGGGGAGAAGGAGGGAGAGAGGAGACCCTGGGAGGAGAGAGAGAATCTCCAAACTGTTGATCAAGAACTTCACACCAGGGAGGACTTTACTGATTCAGGGGCAGGAGAGATAGCTGAGTGCAACAAGAATCCAGACATTCAGGAGACCCGAGAACTGGTCTATATCTGTGGTCCTGAGTCTTTTTGGCATCAGAAACTGGTTTTGTGGAAGACAGTTTTTCCAGGGACCAGGGAAGGGACCATAATTCCAGGGTGATTCAAGCACATTGCATTCATTGCATTGTTTATAACTGTTTTTTTATTGCATTGTAATGTGCCACAAAATAATTAGACAACTCTCAATAATGCAGAACCAGTGAGAGTTCTGAGCTTGTTTTCTTGAAATCAGACTCCTCCCACTTGTGGGTGAGGGCAGACAGTGACATTCACTGATCGGGTTTGGACATAAGTTGCAATTGGTTTATTATGGTCTCAGTGAGGTCAAACTGAGGCAGGAGATTAAGGTGGGCAAACTGGCTGAGAAAGGGCCATGGCCATCAGTCCTGGGGATTCAGGACACATGCATGGGACACAGAGTCCAAAACAACTCTGCAGCACTGGATGAGGACCAGTCAGAAAGTATTATCTACAACTCTCCGTTTACATCTGATGTGAAACCAAGCAGACTTTTGACAAGACAGCTTGGATCTAATGTCAGGTCAAGTGACTTTTTCATAGGACAATGATCCCAAATGCATTGTTTACATGAGAGAGTAGCAATCTAGGAATAGGAGATACAAAAGATCCCCCATCATTATTGTTGGGGCCACTGTGAGTCTTACACCAGTCAGCTTTCACTCTGTAGAGCATATTTCTTTTCCACCTTCAATCAATGTAAATCCTCACTAACTTCTCTGTGTGTCTTTTTTTTCTTTCTTTCTTTTTATCCGTACTGGGGATTGAACTCATGACCCACATGCTTGCAAGGCAGGCACTTTTGCCACTGAGCTAAATCCCCAGCTCCTGTGTGTCTTGTCTAATTCTTTTTTCAGGTCATCAGGAATCTGGAAAAAGAAATTTTGGGATCCCAAATCTGGTAACAAAACTTCTCTGCTAATGTTAATCTTTATTTGCAGCTGTTCTCCAGGAGTAGTATTACCACCTCAGCTCTACCTCAGATCACCAGGCATGAGATTCCCCTCAGGAGAGTGGAATGCAGATCCCAGTATGCACAGTGGTGGTAGAGTTCTCTCTCCTGTGAGACTCCAGAGCCACTGCTGATCTGACGGAAGGTGCAGTTTAGGTAGTAATGTGAGCAGTGGGGGCAGCCACAAACACAGGTGGACCTGCGTGGCCCAGCTCCTAACATGAACCAGTTCCTACGTGGGCCATGGCTGGGGACCCCGGTGCTAGGGTTATTTCCAAAAGATGAAAAATACTAACAAAAGATGAGAAATATAAAATAAAAAGTGGCCTTTATTCTGAGAACACGGAGAGAGATGATTGGCACCCCCACCGCTGGCGTCTGGCGATCTCTCGGGCGGACACGTGGCGAGGGGGCCTGTAAATAGCCTCGGTTTGGGGTGGAACCTAAGGCGGGCATTAGAGATACACAGGTAGCCCATTGGTCCTAGGTTTGGCGCCATTTGTAAATTTCCAGGGGCGGGAAGATGGCGTAGAAGGCGGGAAGAAGGTAACTTCCTAGGGGCAGGGGAGATAGGAGCTTCCTGCTTCCTGTTGTGGCTTTCCTGGCTATAGTGTCCTATCTGGGCCAAAACCCTTTCACCCGGGCCAGCAGCATCCATGCCAAAGGTAGCTTTCTCCCCCCAATTTATTACTTTTCTCTTTCTCCAAATCAAAGTTTCTCAAAAAAAAATTTTGAAACTTCGTATCACCACCCTCCATAGGCACATCATAGTTTTGGACTATGTTTCCCTCAAACCTGATGCATCTTGTCCTTAAATTTGATTTCACAAAGTTTTTAGAAAGCTGCATTTTTATAGAAATTGAAGACGTTTGCATTATAGACCTTATGAAAAACACAAGGGACTTTATCTTCTAATGACTGAAATTGTTTATATATTTCCAATGTATGTCAACAACTGTTAATTGGGGGTAAGGTCCTTTTCTTCTTAGTATGCACCTGAAATTCAACTTTATTTAGTCTGTGTGTCTGTCTGTCTGTCTCTCTCCATATCACCTCTATGTGATTTGTTGCTCAACAGTCTGTGTACCTTTAAGAAACTCAGCCACCATGTTCTGCAAAAGTCTGAATTTCAGCAGGAATCAAAAGGAAACTGGTGGACCAGTCTCTGGTGCCCCTCAGTTGCACTGCTCCATGGCATTTTATGTGATTTTAGGAAGTGAGGCATTGGAGGTTAGCAGTGAACCTAAGGAGGCCAGGTTCCTCTGGGAGCACAGGAGGCCCAGAGAGCAGAGCTGAAGCCCCAGTCCTTACAGAAAGTCTGGGGAAGGGCTGAGGTCAGCACACCCACCAGTCCCAACCAGACAGTGAGGAATTCACTTGGCCATTACCACATCTAAGACATAACCTTGCCTTTTAAAGCCAACTGCAAAATTAAAGCTTTTAAATTTATTATCTGTTGTCAATGATGTCCATGACTACTCTCAAAAATCAGCAATCCTTTTTTATCAAGGCAGTTCAGTGTAAACAGCATCTCCACGAGATGATTTTGTGTCTTTGATGCTGTCAGCTCTAACACGGTTAGATGTACAGTGCATCAGGCACGGCATTCTCTTCTAGTTTGAAGCAGTTTATAACGAATTTTTGAGATCATCTTCAGGAGTTCATGGTAAATTTCATGGTTTTGTTTTAAACAAATCAACACTTAAAGCATCTGAGATGCTGGCTTCTTTCTGTGCTGCTGCTGGGAAAGGCTCATGAGTCACAGGGCTCCTACGGCCTGGCTGCCGGTGAGGGCTGCTTCCCACACAGATCCGGGCTTATGCTTCCTCTCAGCTCCTCCTGGAGGTGTGGCTCTCAGGAAATAGCCGGTCCCTCTTCCTGCTGCCTGAGCCCTAGCTCAGACAGCCTGAGCCCAAACCCAGTGAAGCCTTAGAAAACTCTCTACTTACCCTGAACCTGCTTACCAACCAGCAGGGTCTTTTCTCCTTGTTCTCAGCTTCTCTTCAGTGAAAGTTACTCTGCATGGGAGGAAGGAATGGAATGGGGAGGCCCGTTTGGAGGCATCCTGTGCTCCCCACAGAAGCAAATCCTGTATAGGAAAGGGCATCCATGGGATTGCCTGGGGGCATGCGCAGGGAGTCTGGTTTGAATATGGTTGGTTCTCTGTGGAACTCACACTGAAATTTAACCCACATTGTGAGTTATTAAGAGGAGGGGTCCTGAGGCTGTAGCTCTTTGCAGGGGTCCTGAGGCTGTAGCTCACCCTTAGGACAGAAGAAGAGGAAGAAAGAGAAGGAGAGGAAGAGGAGGAGGAAAAGGAGGAGGAGGAGGAGGAGGAAGTGGAGGAGATGGGATCTTTAAAAGTGATTGGAACTCTGTCCTCATGAATGAATTAATCCACTTATGCAATTAGTTGATTAATGGGTTAGTGGGTCAGTGAGTTAGTTACCTTGAGAGTTACTCTGCTACAAAACAGTGTTCAAAGTCTTTTGTATAATTTAGAAATGTGATCCAAAATAAATCTCTTTAAAAAAAATATCCTGGTCTATGGTATCGGATTATTAACAACAGGAAATGGGCTAAGACAAATATAAATTAGAAATAACTATAAAACGTATGCAAAGGATTAAAGTGCTGTGAGTGAGAGGCAACAGTAATGACAAACAATAGAACCAGGCCCCTGGTTTCTTAATTATTGAAATTATTCTACACAGACTATGAAATAGCCATTTTTATTTGATACCATAAGAAATAAAGCTAAAATGATCAGAAAAAGAAGGTGGGGAATATGGGAAGATTTGGTTAAAGATATGAAAATTTTGGTTATGACTCATGTAATGTATAACATACGCTCAGTGACAGGATCCGTGCACAGAGCTGGAGCTCTGATGTGCAACAGGTAACTCCGGCTACTAATGGGCTGTCTGCTTAAAGTTTAAGAAGAGAGTAGAGAGCAAACATTGTTCAACACACACGTAAAAGTGGTAAATATTCCAGGTGACAGGTGTGTTCATCGGGGTCCTTGCTTCACAATACACTGGTGTACTAAAGCACCATATTGTACACCTGAAGCATATACACATAATGAAAAATTTAAGGTGACCAGTAATAAGAGACAATAAAAACTTCCAGAGACACATTTTAAATAACCAAGTCAAGCTTTACAAATGAAAATTATCGTTAATGAAATGAGAAATTTGACAGATGGGCCACAGTTACATTAAAAATACAGTTGAAGAGAAAACTAAAAGTCGACTTGAAACTCTCCAGTATTTAGTACAGAGAAACAAGAGGAAATAAACTATGGAGGGGAAATGAAAAACACAAAATGGGGCGCTAAATGACATGAACTTGTTCTGGTAAGAATCAAGAACAGAGAAAACAGAAGAAAAATAGTGAAACAGACAATGGCTCAGAGCTTTCTAGAGCTGATGATAACATGAAAAGATAATATCCACTTACAGAAAAGATAATCCAAGCTGGATAAATAAAAAGAAATCCACACCATGTTAGGGTACCATGAAATTACATATAATCGGTGAAAAGGAGAGGATTTTAAAAACACTACAGAAAATGAATATCTCACATACAAAGGAAATCTACATTTTCAGCAGACTCATTATTTGCTGCAAAAGAAGAAAGTAAAGCGATCTCTGTAGAAACTCAGCTTACTACTGTCCACCCAGCAAAACGTTTCATAGTACTGGCAAATCAAAGTGAAATTTTATGAATAAAAAACACTTGTATAGGGCTGGGGATTTAGCTCAGCAGCATACGCACCTGCCTGGCAAGTGCGAGGTCATGAGTTCGATCCCTGGTACCACAAAAAAAATTAATTCCAATCAAAAACACTTGTATAATTAAGGAACTTTAGTCCAAAGTGTGTTCCTCAGTGTGAGGAAATAATTCTGGAAAGCAAAGTCTGATAGTAGAGACACAAAGAGCACGATAATTTTCAGATAAGTGGATACACTTCTAAAACCTACGTAAAATATACCAGTGTGGTGGTTCACGCCAGGAATTCCAGCACTCAGGAGGTTGAGGCAGGAGGATCCTCAGAAGTTTGAGGTCAGCGTGGGATGCATAATGAGATACCATCTCAAAAAATGAAACAAAACAAAATGAAACAAAAAACAAAACAAAAGAGACCAACAAAAACACTATATAAAACAATATACTAAGGAAGATGATATTAATAAATTAAAGAATTAAGTTCTGGAAAACAGTGAAGTTGAATGAAGCTCAGGAGGTGTTAAAATATTGATTAATGGTAAATACAAAGGTTAGTAAGCATGAATTCCAAGTGTAACCACAAAAAAACCCCAAAACACATCAAAGACTATTGCTTTCAAACTAGCAGAGGAGAAAACTGAAACATAATAAGTATAGTAAAGAAAAAACTTATTAAAGAAGAAAAATGAAAAATTAATAGGCAAATCAAAATTCAAGGTGACAAGAGCTGGAAAAGTCTTAATATCATAATTACAATTCAACAAAAAGACCTAACTTTCCATCCAAAATGGAGAAAACACTAGTTTTCATTAAAGAAAACATTCAACAATGGTTTGTTTAAATGAGACACATCTAAAAGATAAGAATAGCCAGGAGCAGTGGTGCACACCTGCAATACCGGCTGCTCAGCAGGCCAAGAGCGGAGGATCATAAGTTTAAGGCCAGCCTGGGCAACATAGTGAAACACTGCCTCAAAACTTAAAAAAAAAGATACTGGAAGCTTTTTAGATACAATGAAGAATTAGAGAATATATATAGTCAAAGATATAAGGCAAGTACTAAAGAAAGCTGAAGAAGCTATAACAATCAGACTCTAAATTATTAATAGGGATAGAATAGTCATTACATACTGATGTTACAATTCCAAGTCTATAGGATCTTAACTTCAAAATACATAAAACAAAAATTGATACAACTACAAGGAGAAGTTGACATATTGTTCACTAGGGTGGAAAATTTCAGCTCTTGTTAATTATTGATTTGTCAAGTAGACAGAAGATTAATACAGCTATTCAATGTATGAACAAACAATCCCATGAATTTTTAAATTAGAAAATATATTTAAGAAAACTTTACCTTTCCTGATAATTTGATTTGGGGAAAGAGCTAGGTGTCAGGTCCTGTGAACAAGGTGACTTAAGACACACCGTGATATTTCTATTAGAAATCCTTGGGTTTTGAATCAATTTAGAATATTGAGGAAAAGATCTCATGAAAAGGATCCTCCGAACAGCTTCAGAAAGCCGCTCAAATGATGAGGTAAACTGCTCAATGTGGGAGGGAAGAGGACCTTGAGGGAAGTTAATAGTATTATGTTTTTACTGTAATCCATTTTAAAATGTATTGTTTAGACACTCACTGTATTCACTGATCACACTTTGTAGGTCTGCCCGAAACTATGTAATGGACTCCAGTTAATAGACATTCACATGCCCAGCATTAAGCAATGAGAAAATCCGCATACCTTTCACACGTGGAGTATTTATAAAAACTGCACGTGTAGTAGAAAACCTCAAAATTTAAAAAATAAAACCCACACCTCACAGATCGCATTCTTTAACAACAATGCTGTTTAGCTAGAAATTAATTTAAAACCTGTGAAAGTCCCCTGTGCTCTGTGGGGGATGCAGCCCACAGTGTTGGGCTGCACTGAGTTGAGTTCAGCTAAATGAGGAAGTGGAAGAGGAGAGGCAGAAGCATTTGTTTCTCCCCAGCTGGGGTTCTCATATGTCTCAGTTGCCTAATGCAGATGGTAAATTCACATGTAAAAAGTGAAGTCTTTTATGGAGTAGTGTTTCCTGGGTTTGTTTTGCCTCGCAAGTTTCCATCCGTGGAGCGGCCCACGGGGCCAGCGCTCTGCGGAACACACTTTGTAAAAGAGCTGCTGGGCGACACCAGGTGTGCACACACCTGCCCTCTGCTGCCATCCACCCCATTTCCCTCCACTTACCAGTGATAGCCTGGGTGTCACATCTTCCCTTGTGCACACCACTGAGTCCACGCTCCCCACCACATCAGCGAGGCGGTGCAGCCAGCAGCAGAGGAGAGGACGGGATGGATTCTGTGGGAGGAGGCGTGAGAAGACAGGAATATGAGTGCTCAACTGTTCCATGTTTCAAAAACACCTGAACCACTCTGTAATCTGTAGCAAAGCTGACTTCCGCTATAAAATTCTCTAGACCGTTCTCTTGTGGTGACAGCTCTGGCTGTCTTGGGGATTCACCTTTATTCAAAAAAAAAAAAAAATCACTTTACTTCTTAGACAGTAAAAGACCTGACTTTCCAGGCAGGGGAGGCTGTGATAGGTGACAGATCCTCTGAGAATGGAAGTTTAATCCACTCCGCTTCCCGGAGCGGCGGCTCATGCTGAGCCTTTCTGAGTCCTGCACCACGCACCTTCCCTTTGGCACCACAGGAGTTCATTAGCTCTGCTCTGGCCAGAGTAAATCACAAAGATACAGCCTGTGAGCTTTTTGTCACTGTGACAAACACCTGACGTGCACGGCTTGAAGGAGCAAAGGTTTACTTTGGCTCCTGGCTCTGTCCATGTCTACCTGGCTCCCTGGAGAAATATGGTGCAAGAGCGAGGAAGAAGGGACAGTGGAACGACCCTGCTCACCTCGTGGGAACAGGGAGGAAGAAAGCAAGGTAAGGAGTCCAAGAAAAACATGGGGAGCAGACATAGCCCCCCAGGTCACATCCCCGGGAGCAGACATAGCCCCCCCAGGTCACATCCCCAGGACCATTCTCTTCATTTAGGCTCTACCTCCTACTTCTGTCGCCCCCCAATTATCTCATAAAATCACAATCTTGTCATAATTTTATTAATTACAGCCCTCAAGACCCACTCAGTTTCCGAAGGGCTAATCGTTGGGTAACCAAGCCTTTGTTTAGCCTGTGAATTTGGGGGACATTTCACATCCAAACCATGACACAGAGCAAGCAGTGAAACTAATTTTGAGGCATTCTGAGGGACAGGGGTTTTTTCCCCGGATCTCTGATCCTAAGATATGAAATAAGCTAACACACACTGAATTTGCCTGAAAGTGTTTTCATTTATCTGAGAAAATATGTGTGTTAACCCAGGATGGTGAATTTAAACATGTGTCCAAATCCTCTCAAAACGCCTCGCTTCTGGACACGGAATTTAAATGCTCCTTCCTTGGGATGCGGGTGGGCTTGGTGACTGTCTTCTAGCATGGCCAGAGACTCGGACATCAGATCTGAGCTTAGCACACAGAGCGGCTGCTGTCTGGAATGTTCACACTTTTTTCTCGGCTCATCTCCTCTGGGGGAAGCCATCTGGAAGCTGACGGATGGAGAGGCCACAGTGGGAGAATCGGAATCCTCCTCCAATGGCTGTGTGAGTCACTTTGGAAGTAGAACCTCCAATTTTAATCCCGTCTTCAGAAGCAAGGGCCTAAGTGCAACCTCCTGGAAACCCCAGACCAGGACTACTGGTTGAGCGGGCCCTAAATCCCTGACTTTCCAAATCTGTGAGTTAATAAGAGCTTGTTGTTTACAGTGCTGAATTCTGGGTGGTTCATCACAAAGCAACAGGTGACTAATGCACTTCTGATCAAAACTCTTCTGGGCAGAAGGGAGCCACTAAAATCCCAGTGTCTGCTCCGCGTGGCTGGGGCTGTAATGAAGGGGACAGAAGGGTCCATGTGGCTAGGGAGAACAGGCCCTTGTTTTGGAAAATCTGGAAGGGAAAATCCTTCCAGAGCTCTGTGCTTAAATACACTGTAATACATTGCAGCTACCGAGTAAGCAGGGTGGGGTACACACACTCCTGCGATTCCAGCACTGAGGCAGGAGGCTGAGGCAGGAGGACAGTGAGTCCAAGGCCAGACCGGCAATTTACCAACTTACTAAGACGCTATTTCACAAATAAAAATATAACTTAAAGGGTAGGAGGGAATGTCAGTGTGAAAGTCCTGAATTAAATCCCTAATATCACAAAAGGAAAGAAAGATGGAAAAAAGGAAGAAAGGAAAAGAATGGGAAAATCTCTGTAAACTGTTAGGAATGTTTTCCAAGATGTATTGTTAAGAGAATGAGCAAAATACAAAAGAGATTTATAACACGCAATTTTTTGTCTCAGAAAGGAAACATAAAAACCACGCTCATACACACTGATTAGTACAAAAAGAAATACAGGAAGGTTAAACCAGGGACTGGTGAAATAGGTTACATACAAAGGGTGGTTTGAAACAGCATATAAAGAATGGGACATGGACCAGATCCCCAAAATAGGATATAATGATACACCTTTCTGTAAATTTCATGTATATTTCCAATGTTTTGAGTCACGCTTTTCCCCCTCACACATCAGAAATAAATAATAAAGTAAATAAAGTTGTACATAAACCAAAAATAAAATACAAACAGAAGTAAATGAGCTTAATGGTATTTCAAGTGAAAAGCGTAATCTCACTGAAGTGGGGTGAAACTTAAACCAAGATTTTTGGTCCTACATCTTCAGGCTAATGACAGAAACAACCACATGAATATATGTTGTGCTCTGGCTAATATATTTGTTTTCACAGTAGTAAGGCTAGCAATTCTGAGACCACTATATTGTCTAGAACTGAGCACATTGTGAGTAGAGATAGCCATGTGTCTCACTATCAGAGAAGCAAACACATAAAGAGTTAGAGAATCAACCTTCTCATTAGGATTGGGGGTATCCTTTATGAACTCAGAGTTTTGGGTTAAAAACATGTAGATGTATGTGCACACATGTGCGCACACACACACACCTTCGACTCTCTATGCATGCATAAGCAATACATCCCGGTAACCATGAGCACAACATAAGCCTCGTCCTTGGTTCTAAGCTGCTGCTCTCTGCAAGAACCAGGGTTCTTTGAAAGCTAGTTGCTTCCAGGGCTGGAGTTGTGACAACACACACGAACCTGAGAAGTCTCAATTGCTGGAAAGTGAGGAAGAACTTGAAGGATCCCTAGGTCACATCAGGAGACTCGGAGAACAGACATACAAAGCTCTCATTTGGCCCTCTGCATAAAATAATAGCAGTAATGGCTTATACCCCACAGAAATACAGTCAGAATGAGTCCATAATGATATAAATTATTAATGGGAGAGAAGGAAAACCTTTCCCCTAGAATAGAATTTCAACTAATAAATACAAAAAGGATGGCATTACAAAAGCATGGCTTAACAATCAGTGGGGGAGCAATTTTTTCAGGCAACAGCAGGTATCAGAGGATGCTGAAACTGGTGGTTGCAAGGTGTGATGAGGAGCAGGTAGCTGTGGGATCTTGGGAGACCTTTCCCCAATGTCCTTATTAACTCCAAGGTGAGACTGTAACTGAACCTGACAGGAATCGGCTTAACAAAAGTAATCAATTGATTCACCTTTGGGAAAGGGAAAGGAGATTGGAGGAGAGGGGAAAAGAGTAGGGAAGATCATAAATAAAATCAACCAGAAAGGGGAATATACAGGAGTTATTTGTATTAGTTTTGCAGCTCTCCTTTTTGTATTTGCTCAAAGTTTAATATCTCAGTACTTCCCCATTGGGTGTTAAGTCTTTTGGGGAAATCCCTCTCTGCTCCTGGGCCAGCTTCCTCATCAGAACCGTGAGTGCTTCCAGCCGCATTTGTTCTAATCCACTTCCTGTTCTTGCCTACCCACTTCCTGTTCTCCCTAACTACTTCCTGTTCTTGCCTAATGTACTTCCTATTCTCGCCATAGTGCCACTCAGGAGCTCTTAACCTGGGGTAAATGTCTCATTGTAGCACAATGATGGTTGTTTTCCTTGCTTCTTCTGAAATTAAAAAAACCCCACAAGATAGAGACTAGTCACTGCCCACGGGAGAGGAGGAATCTTGCCCTATGGAGCTGGCCGAGGTGTTGGCAGTGTTTATGATGTGACACAAAGTTCAGGCCAAACTGCTGATAGTGGCTGTCTGTCTTTGTTGTTGGAGAAGAGAAAGAGTCTGGTGTGATGAGTGTGGGAAATCAATGAGCTCGGTATCAATGGGCTTCACCCATGCTCTGGGCAAAGGGGTCCCAGGGCTGGACCTCAGCAGAACCGAATGTGGAAAAGGGCTGGGCAATCAGTGACTAAGTCTTAAACTGAGGCTGTCAAAGGCCAAGGCAAGAGTTCTTTTTTTTTTTTTTTTTTTTAATTTTATTTAAGGAGAAAAGAAAAAAAAAAAGCAGGGAAAGGGTACAAGTTATACAGATTTACAGAAAAAAAATGAACAGTAGGAAATCACTAGTTAATGGATTACATATTGTCATCTTAGAAATAATTGTTCAAGTCACAAAATTAAAGCTTGTAAAGTGGACATTCCATCAATGATACTGCAAACAGTTCTGTTCATTGATCCAATAAAACTCTGTGATATCATTTTCTATCTTATACACTTAAATATACATGCAGTTATATAGTTTAGAGCACTTTCTTTTCCTCTCTTTTGTACCATGACTTTACACATTTTGGGTTTCATTGCTCCCACGGTTATTACTTTTTTGGAAGAGAGTAAAACCAAATGTGACATAACAGAACAGAATCGGTCAAGTCAAAAGGGTGGACATAATAGATAATGTAAAAACATAATACAGGTGATCAACAATGGTTACCATAATGTCTCCCGCTATCTCTAATAGAATAAGGCAAGAGTTCTTGATGTCCCTGGTCCATAAAGCACGGAAAGGTCACATTAGGACATTCGGATTAGAGTTTGAAAATGAAGGCTTGAGGATTTATCTGTCCTCTTAAGGTGGGGTTTAGTGAGACTTCAAGATTCTAGGGGAGGAGGCCTTTTGCTCACATTGGGCCAATAGTTTGAGATTTCATGAAAGAAAATAATCACCAAGTTAGATAACCATCTTAAGTATATTTAAGAAACAAGTGACATTTTAAGAAGTTATTGACCTAAGTTTTTTCCTCCAAATCCGTATTTCTTGGCAGTTAATTCTACAGCAGTCACATCATATGTATGTCTGAGTAGTTCACATGCAATTGATTTTCCATTCCTGGTATGTTCATTGTTCCAGTTCTATCAGGTTAATGTCCCAACAGTATCTTGCTGGGTAAAGTCACTGTTTTATATGGAGAGGTGTTTCAAGAATAGAGTGGGTATTACTAGTGGGTTTCACTAACAACTGAAACACAATGACCAACAGCATGATATACCCCAAGGAAGGCCCGCTCAGCAGGTGTGCAGACCTGCTGCTAATGCTAAGGCTGAGACTAACAAGGACTAGTATTTATTCAGCACTTCATGTCCAGATTTGTGCTTAGAACTCTGAGAGTCATCTCACAAAAATCCGTACAACACTATGAACTTGTTACCACTAAGAGCTTCATTTTGTGATGGAAAAGAAGACATTAAATTATATTAACTTGCCCAAGGTCATAGAGTGAAGGCTGGAGCCCCTACTGATGAACAAACTCTGATTCCAAAAGTTTCTTCTGATTTCCACACCAGCAGGAGAACTAGAAGGCAAGTTGCATACACTGAGAGAATATATTTGATACACTGGATAACGCATCATAATTAAGACCTGAATATGGAGGCTGTAAAGAGATGGATTAACATTCATGCTGTGGAGAAGTCATCTTGGGAAGTTTCTGGAATGCAAATGAAAATCAAGCCCTGGAGAGTGGGGGAAACAGAAGGGTAAATGGAATTTCTGTAGCTGAGATCAGGATCAATGGGAAAAAGTAATAACACACAATCGGTGCTGTCATCTCAGATCTTTGAAACAGAGCACACCTCTTCTCCAATGATTAGGAGTGGTATAAGATAGAAATAACGATTTTGTTACTTGCAGGCTTGGGGAGTACCCAGCATGGAGGAGCAGTCACACACACAGAGATTAGGGCGCGCAGGTAGGGGGAGAAAGACAGACCCATGGGCCTGGGTCTTCATTGGATCTATGTCTTTGTTGGGCGCAAGGTGTTACCTAAACAGATTCCTCACAAGGAGTTCTGATTGGTCAGTTGAAGCCTGCACACCTAAGCTCCAGAAGGTAACATGGTGGCCTTGAGGTGGTCACCGTGACACATTTGCACAGAAGATGCTGGGGTGTAAGGGTCACAATGGTCACAGAGAAGGGGTCACAGGGATCAGAGGCCTTAGCCGATACCTTGATGAACCACCCTCAGAAGCTAGGAGGAAGTGCAGAGCTGGACACCAAGTTGTGTGACCAAGTGCTGTTCCTGCTATGAGAAAGTCTAACCTGAACAAGAAGAGAGTAATTCCCAAATTCTACTAAGTCACTTTGTACCTCTTTCTAGCCCGTCCCTACTCCCAGTGTCACCCAGGATTCTCGTATCTCTCACCATACATTATAATGTAATTTTTTCTTGTACTGAGAATCAAACATAACCTTATGCTTGCCAGGCAGGTGCTGTGCCGCTGAGCTGGATACCTGGTCCTCTCACCATATTTTATTTATGCTTGTACTTGCATACAAATTGCATATAAATCACTATATAGTATGCACCTGTCTGGATTTTTAAACTTACAATATATATTCATGTTCATGAGTAATTTATTTCTTTTATTGCTGTGGTGTATTATATTGTATAAATAGATACCACTCCATCTTTTCTCTGGATAATGAACATTTGGAATTTTTCCCAGGTTTTGACTATACCAAAATTGTCATGAACACTTATATAAATTTTCTTATAGAAATATATTTCTATTATTCTTGAATAAATGCCTAGGGGAGGATTTGCTGAGACATAGGATAAGTTTACATTCAACTTCATAAAACACTGCCAGTTGTAGAAAGTGGTTACATCTTCAGTACTCTCAAGCACAGCAAGTTAGAGTTCCAGTGGCTGCACACATCTGATCAACATGTGATGCTGTCTGTACTTTTCACCAACTTTTGGGTGTGAAGTGGTATCTCACTATGGCTTAAATTTCATGTTCTCAAAGTCTCATGATATCATGCATCTTTTCATGTATCATTATCTTCTTATATAGAATGTGTGTTCAAATTATTTGTCCCTTCTTAAGCCTTTGATCATAAGCTTAGTGAGAGACTATAAAAACCTGAATTGAGATAGTCACCCTCTACACGCAGAGAATATATATACACATGAGAGACATTCAAAGAGGTCAAACTAGCACTAGCAGCATGTTCAAGTGTAAGAGAGGCCACGGTGGTGTTCTCCACTAGTTTTCTGCTTGTGAGGGGAGAATCAGGCTGTTGAAGGGTTCATCTGTCAATAGAGTTGTGTTCCTGGTCCTCTTAACACTGCTGACACGAGTCAGCACACTCTGAACAGGGCTGAGGGCAGAACCTCATTCCACCTGGTCCTCATCCGCTACCAGCTCGTCACCACAGTCAGCTTTTCTTCCACATGCAGTCCTTCATGAGAACACGCCCAGAGCTAAAACAGCTACATTAAACCATCAGTTTACAGGGGCAACAATTCTGCTCCATTAGTTTTTGTTTTTTTAGATATTTTTTGTTTCGGAGATTGAACTCACGACCTGGCGCCTGCCAGGCAGGCACTTATGCCACTGAGATAAATCCTCACCCCCTACTCCATTAGTTTGAAATACCCTAAATTCTATATTGGTTCAGAAAATCCTAGGCAGTCTTCATGGGAGACTTTTTAAAAAAAAAAATCATCATATTTTCAAAGTCAGCAAAATATGAATCTAAAGTTTTGTGTAATGTTTATTCCCACTGATATCTTTAATTTGGTATAGGTCTGTATAAGAAGAATATTTCATCATCCAATCCCAAGGTCACCCTGCTCCAGAACATGACCTCCTTGGGGTTGTTAAACCTGACTTGAGACTCTATACAACCGTGGGTGGCCTCACAGCAGATCCGTCTGCCTCATTTATGTAAGGATGCTGACCAATCTTTGCACAGAATGAATCTACTTTGCAGCTGATCCAAAACTCATAGATCAGCGGACATGCTCATGCCTCATTTAGTACAAGCTTAGTCACAGAATGACTGTGCTTCACGGAGTCAATACCAAAGCTGTCTTTAGAAAGCTTTTCTGAGTCATTTCCAGGGAAATCTCAGTGTCTTGCCTGGCCTCCCGTCTCCCATTATTCTCTTCATTTGAGTGCATATTTGGACACATGGTTTAATTTATGAGCTTTGGGGTAGAAGTTCTCAATCCGGGAATCGTAAAATGAGCCCAGCCAGCTTTCACTGTATAAATTCATGCCTTAACTCAGCTATGAAAGTTCAAATCACAAGAGTAGTTTGCTAGCGTTTTTATTGCTTAGATACAGGAAATAAGTTTTTATAGAAAGAAATAAATATGAAGAGAATTTCGGGTAGTATAAAAGTAAGGCAATAGTCTAATGTCGCTCAGATTGTAGCACACATACCATGGATTTATGGGTTGCAATCTTGGTATGCTTTTTATTCTTGTGATAGCTTGTTACATCTCCCCCAAGTGTATGGAAAACGCATGCATTACTAGATTATAATAAAATACAGTATTAGAAAAATTCTTTTAAAAAACACAAGTTAAAACAAAACACACAAGTTAAACAGCAGCGCCAAGAGACCAACTCTAAGCATAAAAGGAATTTTCAGAAGCAGAAACCGGCAAAGGGAGTGTTAGCAATGCTCACAGGAGAGAGACAGCAGTTTCCAAAAGCTGACCGCAGACACAAACCCTCTAACTCAGCGGCTCACCAGTGCCAAGAAAATGACAGAAAAAGATCCATAGTCAGCAGCGATGTTTGTCAGGATGAAGGAATTTTCTCCTTAGCATCTAAGAAACACATTTTCGGGTTTGACCTTTTCTCAAAAAGGAGTTATGGCAGGGTCACTCTATATGGTGCAGCCTGGCTTTGAATTCACTACATAGCCCAGGCTGGCCTCAAATTCCCTATGACCCTCCTGCCTCAGCCTCCCAGGTGCTGGGATTACAAGCATACACCTCTAAGCTCAGCTGAGAAAAACATTTTAAAGGTTGCTTTAAAAGGAGAATGCTCACTCAGGAGGCATCAAGTTCCACTTCTGCTGCACAAGGCGCTGGGCATCACTGCACTAACATCTCTAGCCTTCTGTGGAAAAACAACTTCAATCCGAGAACTCTGTGATTTATCAAGCTATTGTTCAGGTGTGAGAACAGCAGGGACAAATTCTCAGGCAGGGAAGATTTTAGAAAGAGTATTATTCTGGTTTCCTATTTAGCCTGCAAAAATAACTTCAAATCTAGTGGCTGAAACAAGACTTACTTTGTCTCCCACATTTCTGGGGACCAGAAGTCCTAAAATCAAGGTGTCTACAGGGCTGTGTTTGTTCCAGGAGCTCCAGAGGAGTAACTGACCCCTGCTTCTACCAGCCAGCTCTCCTTGGCTTGGGGCAGCTCCTCTGTCCTCTAAGCAGGTTCCTCTGTTGCCACCCCTCCTACCAATGCCCCCCTCCACCTACCCCTTCCACGTTAAAGGTCCTGAGAACCCCTCTGGATACTCAGGAGTAATTTTACTCTACCTGTGCCTTTCTTCTAAAATATCCTTTTGGCTTCCAGAGGTTGTTACCCACATGCCTTGGCTCACAGCTCCATCTTGAAGCCAGCACCCCAAATCTGTCTCTCTCCAGCCCCTACTTCCCTCTTAGGAGTGTCCCTGTGGCCCCAGCTGGCCCACATGTACACCCCAGGCAAAACGCACATCTCCAGAGCCTTGACACAGCCACGTTTGCAAACCCTTCTGCCACGCACAGAAACAGGTCCCCAGGGGCTGGGGTTATGTCATCTACGCCTTTTAGCGTCTCCATGGGGAGGGAAAGAGGCTTCCCCGCAGACAAATTAAAATGTCATGTATTTAAGTCTCCATTGGAAGAAAACAAATGAGTGTAGGCTGCACAAACCCTTACACAGAAAAGTAACCATGTCACACGCCCTTGCAGTCCCAGCAGACTGTGGGGCACAGGGTAGGTCTGTGGAGAAAGGTCTATGCATAGGTGCACACGTGCAGACATGCGGAATGGAGTCAGTGAGACCAGGTCCAGCATTTACTGTCAGGAATCTAATAAATCATTTGAGAAGAAAGCTGAGGTCCTAAACTCGTATCTTTGCCCACTGTCTATATAGACTGTCTCTCTCTGACTCTGTCGGTCCATCTGTCTCTGTTTCTCTGTCTTTCTGTCTCTCAGTCTCTCTCTCTCCCTCTCAGTGTCTGCAGTGATGTATAGATAGACAGACAGATAGATAGGCAGCTGTACTGCCAATGGATTATGGGTGGGCTTCATAGACAAGAGGCACTGATTTAAGGGAAGCCCTATCACTGCACAGGAGAGATTAGGGCCAGTGGTTCTACAGGAAATGGAGTCACAAAAAATTCAGGCCAGAATTCAGGGTTTGGAGAGTTATGATGATGTCCAGAAAATGATGTGACTGTACTTGAATAAATGTAGATTGCAGTATGTGAATAAAGAGCCACTCCCTTAAATAAGCCCTATTGTGCCTTTTGAAACAAAAATTAATATAAGGCCCAACACTATTTTTTGAGAAATATTATATATAAATACATATGTCTGTATGTTTGTGTACATATGTGTTTATAACATATATACACACATATATAAAAGAAATTTTATGTATACATGTATATTTAAAAATAAACCTGAAAATACTGAGAGAAAATATAAGGTAACAATTTTATAGTTTTAGCATGAAGATAAATTTCTAATACAACTCCCAACCTAAAACAGCAGTCCTAAAAGAAATGTTTCCTAAATGAAAGCAGGATCTATGTTTGAAGATCTAACCTCTTAAATAACAACAAAATAATAATAAAATTTATGTGGCTAAACATCTTGAAGTTAACAGCAAAAAGATGCTAAATAAATTATTTAGCCTGCAAATGACAAAAGTGAATATCCTTATCATGAAAAGAACATTTAAAATCAATGATTATGAGATAACTGGCCATAAGAGAAAAATGGACAAAGGACATGGAAGATATTTTGCATGAGAACCAAACAGAACTGGTAAACATGAGAAGAGCTTTGCCTGTCAAATTAACCAAAGAAACTTCAAGAAGATGGTAATGTCCAGTGTGGGTTTAGTTATCCCAGGTGGTTTAGTTATCCCAGGTGGCCCCAGCCATTGAGACTCTCTGGGGTGGGTGACCCTGCTCTCTAGGGGTCCCCAGCGCTCAGCCCCGGTGTGTGCCCTGGACTTACGCACTGTCCTTCCCACCCCCATCTCCACCAATTTGTGTGCCAACCCAGCAGAAGCCTTTGGTTCCTACTTACATCTCCAGTAAGCAAGGGCTGGGCTGGCCTCCAGGGCACTGCCTGATCAGCATCACATGGGCAGGAGAAACATCCTTACTTTGATGCTTTGCTTGGCCAATCCCCTACTTGGGACCCGTGCTCCGGCTAGGCCCAGGCTGCCTCTGCTTTAGCTGCATCCCTGTTACACAGCTGAGCCTGCCTCTCTCTGAGTCTGAAACACGTACAGCAAACGCATCCCGCTCTTCTCTCTCCCACTCAGAAATTCTGGAGCTTTCTTGCTCTTTAGCCATCAACAGAAAATATTTGGGAAGGGGGTGTGAATTCTTTAAAGTTGAAATGCAAAACAAATACTTTTAGATAAACTCTAAATCATCACATTCCAACAGCCAAAGGGTTTTAGCTCATCTGTGAGCCAAAAGTGGGTACCTTTGAAGATCAGGCATGTCGTTTCCCTGGGGAAATGGCCTTGGCGTCTTTAAAAATGAATTAGCTGCTGCTTAGCGGGAACAGCCACTGGCAGGGAATAACTTTGAAATGAATTAATCCCTTACATAATTAAAATATGAATGCTAACTTCAGGGCACAAATACACGCCCATACCCACACACTCATACGTCTCCTCCTGAAAGCTAGGCAATGTGCCTTCCCTGACAAATCCAGCTTCAAGTTGGGGAGGTAGGGATCCATATTTACAGACGCTGGATGCAAAAATATCAGAAGACTTTGGCCATGGTTTTTGACTGGCCGATGACTCAATCTTCCCCCATGAAACCATTTAACTTTGATTTACTCAACTTACAAAAATAATACCTATTTTGATAGAAAGTTCAGAAAAGCCAAAATTAGTCATCCAAGTCCTTCAGAATCCTCCAAGATAAGTACCATTAACATTTTAAATTGAATACCTGTCATTTAAGGATATAGTTTTTTTTTTTCAAAGATCATAGCACTTGCACATCAGGGTTGTGTTTTTTTTTTTTTTTTTTTTTTTTTTTTTTTTTTTTTTGCTGAATATTTCAAAGACATTTTCCACGTAATACATTTTGAATTATTTTCAGTTGATGCATATTCTCGATTATGTGGATGACCATACTTGATGTAACATAAGCCCACCACGAGACAGTTTGTGCTTTTGAGTTTTCACTGTTCTTCTCTACTCACCTAAATCTTTGTCATGCATATGTTTATTCACCTAGGATAAATTCTGAAGAGTAAAAATTTTCAAACTGCATATGTTTACATTTAGTATTTTCATTTTGTACTAGCAAAGTTATCCTCTGAAAATCCGGACTAGCATACATCCCCTAGCCTTGTGGGAAAGGAGCTGGTCATCCCTCCCCTTACCAGACTCAAGGATTATGTTTTAATCTGGTCTAATTAAATTGGCCAACTGGGGCTGGAAATATAGCTCAGTGGTACTGCACCTGCCTGGAAGCTTGAGGCTATGTGTTCGATTCCCAGTACCAAAAATCAATCGATCAATCAATATATAAATAAATAGGTCAAGTGCTCATGCCCTTTTCAGTGACAATTCTGCTTTTCAGAAATAATGTTTCAAATTCAAGGTGTGAACTTTACATTTTACATGCATTCCACACTCATCAGAGATACGCAAAATAAATCAGCAGCGTGGCTTCCTATGCAAGGTGAGAGGTAACAACTCACACGACTGTGCTCACCTGGGTTTTCTGCTTTCTAAGGGCACAGACATGCAGGAATGATCATGTCTTTAGGACACGGCTCTTCCTGACAAGGATGGAGAAAAGGCTTACGTTTCCATAAGCCCAGTTCTGCATGGAAACAATGGTTTTTCAAGATAATGGAGCGGTAGGAACTGGGAAGTAGGATTGGCCTGAACATTGCCAGCATTGATACATATGTAGGAAAGGTTTGTTTCTGTGTGCTCAAAAGCAGGGAATCTCTGCTGCTGGCAAAGCGGTTTCACTTTATGACTCAGTTGGTGCCATGAAAATAACAGAAAGAAACCATCCTTGATGAGCAATGCTCAATATCAATGTTTAAATGCTCAAGATGTCAGTGAAAAATGCCAAATGCTGCTGTTACCTGTAAAGCAGGACTTTGTTCTCCCCAGTAATCTAAGGAAGAAAAGATACCAATAATCTAAAATCTCCGGATCACTCAAAGCTCTTTTATTCAAGGCTTCCCAAAGATTAATGTGTGATCAGGCAGATAAGCAAGTGCACCTCTGTTCTGAGACAGTTTTGGTGGCGGTCCTATGGTATGTGTGCCACACAATGGGCACACAGACAGGGCCATCTCTGCCAACATGCCAGCCAAATCGCTCCAGCAGCTGAGCATCAGATATTGGGGTTAATTGCAACACTGGTGCGGGTTGGGATTGCAGTGTGGGCCCTGGGTCTCTCATGTTTAGGATCCTACAGAGCAGCAAGGACCATGGCAAGGGCCAACTGAGTGTGGCTGGCCTTGGTCAGGTGGCTCCAAGCTGTCCGTTGTGCTCTGGCCCTGGCTTCTCATTCTCCTCAGGCCACCTCTCTGGTTAGGGTATGCTCCCCTTAGGGGGCAAATAAAGCCATCTGAGACCTCCGAGGCCCAAGATTGGACCTGAAATTACTCTCCTCTACTCAGCTGCTTTACTGCAGAGCGTCGAAGGAGACTGGAGATGGACAGATGACCCGTACCTGGCCATTTAAGTCGAGCATCTTTTATCTACTGTTAGATGCTCAGCCAATCAGAGCTGCCAGGAAAAACAATCCCTGCCTCAGATAAATGCAAGCCTCGGCCTGTGGTTATCACTCACATCCCTGGTGTCTAACTGGACTTGTAACTTGGCAGCTGGCCTCTTGCTGCCTGGTGTTGGCCACTTGGGTTTGGTCAGTGGGGTCTTCAATCCCTTCCTGGATTGTTACACTCAGCTTCACACTCAGCCCTACCCTGAGTGAATTCAGACACTATTGTATTGTGCAGTTCATTCCTAAAATATCCCTTTCTTACCTGTCTAGCCAAGGAGGGGACACCACTGTAAAATTGCAAGATGATACTGTAGAAGGCTTAAACCAAACTGGACAAGTGCATTGGACTAAAAAGAAAATGTGAGGAGTTGGTGTAAAGATTTTAGGTGAATGCCTGGCCTTGCATTTCTTGCAAAGGCAAAGATACAGAGAAAAATGGACACCACCTAATCAAGCCAATGGAATAGATGCTCATTTTTTGTGGTACTGGGGATGGAACTCGACCCCGCACTTGCCAGGCAGGCACTTGTGCCGCTGAGCTAAATCCCCAGCCCCTAATCAGGCCAATGGGAAGCAACTTTATCCTTAATAAAGCTAAGCAAGACTTCCGTCCTGTTAGCTTCAGGTTCTTGGTCAAATGAAGCTTTCTGTGCTTACCCAGGGATACATCCGAGCCTGGATAGTGATCTCACCCCAGACTGTTGGTGATGTCACCCCTTTGCACCTGCGAACACTGCTCCCCTCCTTACTTGTGGATGTCTCGTCTTCACTTTCCTAAGGATACACTCCCCATTTGAACACAGATGCTGATACTTGAAAGGTCTTCTGATTCTACTTAAATACACCAGGGCTAATTCTGACCCTCACCTCCAGCGTGAAGGTTTTGGGGTATTTTACATTACTCTCACCCAGAAGAGAAAAGCAGAAAAGCTTGGTAACTTTGCACACGTGGCTGTAATTGATCTAGCTCTGGCTTTCCATTAGAATAAAACCCTCCTTTTTCATTTGGATAAGCTGTCGTCTCTGCTTTTGCATTGTGAGGGAGTAGAAAGACTTGATTACTCACTTCAGGGTAAGATATGTAATTTTCCTAAAAAGGCTACTTATGCAGGCACATTTTCAATTAGGGCCTCAGAGCGTAGGGAGAAAAAATGTTTGATTAACATTCCATCAAGGCTTCCAACACATGGTTCTGTGTAGAAAGGATCTGAGATAAATCCACTGAAGAGGATGCAACTGTGATTAGGAAGATAACAGTGCATGACTCTGATGTGCAAACGCAGCCTGTTTAATACAAGGGTACAGAGAACGCTTGGCTACAGTGATAACTCTAAGCACCTTGAGGGCAGGAACCGGGTGTTGCTCGGCAGGGACCGCTAGCATATAGCTCAGTGTACAGGGCACAATGCAACACAGTCAGGGGTGAATAAAGTTGCAGTGTGACAATGAAATCCACAGAAAGGGTGGCCATAATTTTGCATCCTTCTGACCGATTCTCCAGTGCTCATCTCCCTGTCATCCTGCCCAGCACCACATAAACTTAAATCCTTCAGTGGTCCCCAGTTCCGATGAGGACTTACTCCTCTGAAGACTGATAGCTGCTATTTGGCAAATGGCTTTTTACCAAAACCCATTCCCTCTTCTAGGAGACACCAACACCCCCCATCCCCCAGGCTGAGGCCACGGGTCGGGGCTCCAGCCAGTACTGTGTGAGGTCGTGTGGTGTGGTGTCCACAAGCGAAGCTACGGAAGGCTCCCTTCCTGCACGCTTTCTCCCTTCGTCCTGGCTGGGATGGGAACAATCATGGGAGCTGTGCAAGCTGTGAGTTAAAGATAACAGAACTGCCTCCAACATGGTCCCTCAGGGGGGGCCTCAAAGGGGGAGATCCAATGCTCGAACTTATGGGGAAACCTTTTACACCTCCCCAGGAGCCACATAGGGAGGGAGTCTACCCTGATAAGTCCCCTGAGTGGTCGGAATGCAGGGAAAATTAGTAATTACCAAAACGAGCAGGGCCTTCAGGGTCCTCACTAGGGTGCCCTGTTAGGGTCAGGGATGTAGCTCCCTGGTGGAGTGCTTGCCCAGCATGCACAAAGCTCAAGGCTCAAGGATGGATTTGAGTCCCTTAGCCTGACCAGCGCGGTCCAGGAAGTGCATGCAGGAAGAGGTCCTCCGCCCACAGCAGCAGCTTCTGATGGAAACCGAGCTGCAGAACTGAAGGCCTGCTGCTGCTGGGAGGCAGATCACTTCCGGGGTTCACTTAATGGGCCTCGGTCGCTTAAGACTGCATGGTTCTTTCATTTGCGCTTCTCACTTACCCTCAAAATGACCCTGCTAGCAGCAGGGTGCCGGGTCCAAGCTGTAGAGATGATGGAATTAGAGCTCAAGTCTTCTGTCAACCGACTCAGTGTCTTTTCCTATGGAGTTGAGCTCTCTGGTTTAAGTCAGGAACTAAAACATTCTCTCCTTAAATAGTGGCCTGTGGACCATGCGAGGGATGCTGGGTTCCACTCTAACCATACGACAGTCTCGAGGCAGCATGTGGCTCTGTTTAATATCGGAACATCGCTGCAGAGTCAGGTTTGCAGAGCCGGGATATCAGTGTGGGTCTCTCATTCGGTCCTCCGGGTAGAACAGGAGTGTGCTAGAGAAGAAAAGACCACGAAGCTGCATAGGTGATCACCAGCGTCTGGCTGTCCGTGAGCCTGAAGCAGCATGCTAGCACCTCAGCTCCTGCAGAAGTTGGGGTGCAGACCTTTCCTTTGCCTCTTTTCTGTGTGGCACAAACACCCCTTGCCCGTGATTTGCTTCCGTTCTGCGCATGCTCACTGAGCGCTCCCTTTTGGAGCGCTCGCTAGCGCCCTCCAGCTGCCCATCTCCTGGGTGGCCGGAATTCTCAGACAGAAATGCGTCAAAGGCCTGCAGGTGGAAGGCCCCTCCACCAGCCCAAGGGCTTTCACTCTGTCCCAAGGAAGGCTATGTCCCGCTGCCTTCATCTGTGAGAAAAATTTCAGTTTGTTTGTATGCATCTTACCCTTTGCAAAAATTGTGAGAAGGAAGGAACATAAAAGATTCTCCAACATGAAACTGGGTCTTAAGAGGGTCCTTTGGACACACATCGTCTACGGCTTGTGGAGGTTTCCCATGGAGCCCTGGCAATCAGGCAGCTGGATGTTCATGTGCTGAATTTGCGATGAACGAAGAGGGGAGAATTTTGAAATATTTGATAAATATTTATATGATACTTTTAAGGGCTAAAAGCATGTAGAGTCAACATTGTTTTAGATGAATGGTTTCATTGTTTAAAAAAATGAAGTGTCCCAGAGCTCTTGAAAATTCTGCTTTTTCTTTTTTTGATATCAGGAATTGAACTCAGAGCCTCGTGCTTGCCAGGCAGGTGCTGTGCTGCTGAGCTACACCCCTGACCCCAAAATTCTGAATGATAGGAGACTTTTGTCGGAGCGTCCTGCAAGATCTCCATATGTGACACAATGTTAAGAACAGGTTAAGCCACAGGGGAAGAAATGAAGCACACTGGACACCCAGCTGGGAGACCTCAGATTTTCTACAGGTTGTTGACACTTTCCCACCTCAGTTTTAAGAAATATTGATTGCTTGCTTGCGTGATTGATTGACTGATGACTCATTGATACTGTGAATTGAATCAGGACATTTTCCCAGACTACAATTCCAGCCTTTCCTTTCTGAACTTTTTAAAATACTTTGAGACAGGGACTCAATAAATTGCTAAATTGCCCAAGTGGTTTTGAACTTGCGATCCTCTTGCATCAGCTTCCCAGAGTGCTGGGATGATGGACATGTACAAACCAGCACAAATTTTAATTTTTTACAATTTTGGATGTATAGAAAACCCGGAAAGAGACAACAGAGAATTATATCCCATACTGTACGCAGTTCCCCTAGTATTAACATTTTACAGGACCCCATTGATTACACTGAATGAATGAGAATTTGTATATTTTTGTTAATCACATCAATTTCATTCATATTTCTGCAGCTTTCCCACGGACACTTTGGTCACTCCATGACCCCATCCGGACACCGTATCGGAGTTTGTTGTCTCTGTAGGGTCCTCTTCTTGGTGACCTTCTCTCAGCTTTTCTTTGTCTCTGTGACCTTGAGACGCACTGCTGAGGTACCCTCGGCTGGGTTTTTCTGGTGTTTTCTCATGATCAGGCAGTTACCGGTCACTCCTGTTGCTACACTTTTAAGACCTGAGAAGGGCACTGTGCACAGTACTCAGGGGGCGAGGACAGCAGTGACAAGGGGGACTGTCCTGATCCCACGGTGGTGAAGGGTGTCTCTTCACCATAAAATGTCCTTGACCCTCCACTCAGGTGCATATGACTGAGCTAAGTTTTAGAATATGTTCCCTATAGCTTCTCATGAAATCCACCTTAATTATAATGAGCAAATTAAATAGCTATCTGTGGGCAATTACAAAGGGCCATAAAAGCTATTTCTGTTTGAAACTGCTTGTCTTTTTAACCATAGGAAGGGTTTCTCTCTCTTGAAGATTCATTAACAGATTCATTTGTGCAGGGAATGCCTTTTTAATCATCAGCAGTAACTAGGACAATCAGATCCTCATTTAATTTATCAAACAGTGTGAAGAAGGTACTACGAATTGGACTCCGGAATAATGTATTCCAAATGCCAATGGGGTCATCGTTCTAAAAATCAAGTAAAACCAGCTTCCTCTTACCTCCTTCGTCCCTGAAAACTGGAAGGCTAGAGAGCCAAGAGAAGGCAGCCGGGCGTGGTGGCTCATGCCTGTAATCCCAGCACTTGGGAGGCTGAGGCAGGAGGATCATTTCGATTCGAGACCAGCCTAGGCTACAAAGTGAGCTCAAGGCCAACCTGAACAGCACAGCGAGTTTTAACTAACCTATACTTCTGTGTGTTTTGGATAAACAGGAAAAAAAAAAAAAAAAAAAAAGAGGGCCGATAGATGCCTCCGCGGTCCTGGCTGAGCTGAGCCCCTCTCTTCTGAGAATGAGTCTTCCAACAGGAAGTGAGGAAGGTTGGTGGGGGAGCAGACGGGATCAGAGCAACCACAGGCTTGTGAGTAAGGCGGGTCTTTCTCCTGGCAGAGGAAGTCCCTTTCCAGTTCAGATTGGAAACAAGAATCTGAACCTCCCTTGGCCCTCAGCCCTTCTTCTTCTGGCTGCTGGTGGGACCCTAACGGAAGCCAAAGAAAGACCAGGGCGCTCTCCTCTGTCTTTATGGCTCACTCAGACCACTAGCAAATTCCACCCCAGCCACCAGCGAGGATGAGGGCAAAGCCATCCGCATCTCTCTCCCACCGTCCTGTGCGCCCCTCTATCCCCCCAGTGAATCCCACAGCACCCGGGAGCCTTCACAGGCTCCTTCCTGGCCTCCATCTTCTGCCCCTGTCTCTCTCACTTCACCCCATCCAGTGACAGTGTGGTTCTTTCAAATGAAAACCAGAAGATTTCTACTTAAAACAACTCCTTGGCTTCCTTGAGAGAAGAAGTAAAGACACCCCTTCCCACCCTGGCCCAGGAGACCTGGTGTGGTCTGGCCCTGATACCATCTTCTTCCAATACCACTTTCTCTGACCGTGCTTCTATATAACAGGCTGCTCCCACCCCAGGACCTTTGCACTAACTTGTTCTTCCTCTTATATCATTGTTTCATTGGCTTTTGTTTCATATCTGTTTCTGGGCTCAAATGTTACCTTCCGTGACAACTCAATTCAATTCAATCATCCTATCACATCCTTTTAAAAACAATTCTCTACACAGGGCAAGCAGATGCATCTCTTACTGTTTACTTCTGGTTTCCCCAACTCACGTCCACTGAGAGTGTCCCTGGTACTCACAGGGGAGCTCAGAGTTCACAGTATGACAGACGCCTGATGGAGATCTGCGGAATGAGTGAGTGCAGAGCTGGAACGTCTTGGCCCTCTGCAGTAAAAGGCCATTCTCCTCTGAGGAGCACAGATCCAGGTCCTCTGGCAAATCCTGGACACACATTGTGACAGGTCCAGAGCCTGCAGGAAGCGGGAAACAGAAAAGACTCAGGGTGGACTCAGGGCAAGCAAAACGTAAAGCTTCTGCTAATCAGCAGTGTTCAGAAAAGGGACATTGCCAACTAGGGAAAAGTATCTGTGCAATACGGGTCTGCTGGCCATGATGTGCTGTCACCACTTGGAAACACCATGGTAGATGCTTATAAATCCAAATCCACATAATAAAGCTGTTTATCCAAAGCACACAGAAGTGTATGTTAGTAAAGGGCTTTGAGAATGTTTGTAGGCATTGTATTCCAAATGGGCAAAAACTGGAAAACCCAAGTGCCCATCAAAAACTCTATATCCCAGTAATCCACCAATCCATACATCGACACAGATGTCTTCTTGCAAACGCTGTGTTACACAGAAGCCGAACATGGAAAGCATGTGCCAGTAACTGAGATTGCAGGACCCTCGAGGACAGGTAGAGCTGAGCACTGGTGAAGGACATCAGGAAAGCTGCTGCCAGAGGAACGGGGTTGGCACTGATGAGGGGTGGGCACAAAGGGACTGGCACAGGTCATGAAGATATTCTGTGTTTTGCTTGTACATTGATTGCAGGAGAACGGCGTCAAAAATCATGAGCACATTGAAGGTTTGCACCTGTATGTGAATTTTCCCCAAGAAAGTCTAATGTCTACGGAAGCCGTGAGGAGACATGGAAGCTGACTGTTCCTGAGCTCTCCACCCTTTGGACAAGGGGCCCTTACATTAATTTACAGATGAAATTATTTGGGTCTCTCCTCTAGAATGGTGGAAAGTCTGGCGATTTGCTTGGGATGTGAGGTGGGTGGATAAGCCACAGAAAGCACCTTTGCACTCAAAAAGGCTCTTCATTATTAAAGCCACTCTCAAACCCAAACATCCCCTCACTGGTAGGTGCAGGTGCTGGCCATGCAAGCATTTATTCTGCAAATGTTTACTGAGCTGTCTCTGGTTCCCAGGCACTGAGCTACACAGTGCACATGACACAATCCCTGGTTTGTGACCACACCCATGGTACCTAGCAAGAGACCCAGTGCTGGCCAACACAGGGTTCCTTGGAAGACAAGCCATGGCCACTAGACAGTCTCCTTGCCCGCCTCCCCTGGCTCCCCGGCACACTGCTGCTGAGTGCAGGTCTTTTCATGAAAACTTCCGGAAAATGATGGTGATTTGAATATGGGGTTTCTCCACATCTAGTGACAGACCTCACTGTTGCTAAAAATTCCCTGCTCATTCTTCACCAAAGGGCTTGTTCTCTGGTACCCCAACTTCTGCGTGTCTACCTCAAAAAAATTGAGTATTTTCTTCAATTGCTTGTGTTATGAGTTGAATGGCGTCCCTCAGAAGAGACAAGGAGTGGCTGGAAAATACAGCATGTGTTTAAATTTTTAAAATGTGTCACAGGAAGAGACACGGGGCCGTTAATATTAAGAATATTCCTCTCCATCTTACACACACTCCTCCCATCACTCTCGCCTCTTTCTGGAAGTCCTCCCTCATGTGCCTTTAGGTTTGCAATCCTGGCTGCCTGCATGTCCTGAATTAACAGAAATGCTTCCATTTTCGTGGTCCTTTTGACTTCAGTGGAGAACTGGAAGTGTCAGAGTACCGTTCCCATGAATAAACTGGCTGAGCAAGCCCTGCCCTCTTCCCCCAGCCCGCCTTGCTATTGGGTGGCGCCCACCAGCAGCGTTCACTGTATGCCTTATCACATTTTGTGGCTACGCCCACAAAAAGGGACTTCCGGGACTGCTTCTCCGGAAAGTGGCAAAGAATGATGGGATGGGTGTCCCTGAAGAGAGAGGGAGAATTTTGAGAACGATTGATGCCAATGTGTCTTTCACTGTAAAAAAATTATTAAGATGTAAGCTCTTGCTGTAGATTTTGAGTATCCCTTGTATATCGAATCTCTAATCATCAATGCCTCACGATGTGGGTTTATTAGTAATTAGGTCTCTGCAGAGGGAATCAGGTCAAAATGAAGTCCTTAGGGTGGGCTCTAGCCCCGTACAAGGGTGTCCTTATAAAAAGGGGAAATTTGACCATAAAGAGATACATACCCAGGGGGCAGGCCATGCACGTATGTGACCTTTCTACCATAAAAGAGTAAAGAGAATACAAACACTTGTCTTCTAATAATTTATTTTTTGCAAAAGATAAACCAGAGACTTTGGTTTCTGAATTAAACACTGGATAGAGAATTTAAATGCAGAAAAACAGCAGGGATTTTTCAAAAGTCACAAAGACTAATGAGCCACCCACAAAATTGATCTGCAAGACCCAACACGGGTTAGTGACAGTTCAGTTAAAGGTCATTAACAAATACAAACTGTGATCAATTATTTAAATACAATTCAAGACAAACAATGCAAAGCCTTCTCCAATCAGATACAATTGATCTGCTGAAAATAATATTGTACTTCTAAGAGAACAGCCAGACCCAGATCAATAAAATTACCCCTCACCATAAACCTTTTATCCAAGACCAATTTATCATTATCAATACCTTTTAACAAAACAAGCATTTGATGTGCCACTAAGAGAATGCTTAGTGGTTGTTTTTCTGAAAATGCGTATAAGCAAAGAGAGTGATTTATCTCTCTCTTCACACACATAGTCTCCTCTGGGTAAGGGTTTTTTATTCAAAGAAGCAGCAGGGAACCCATTTTGTTATCTCTGTTCCTCTATATAGAAATGGCAGGGTCCAGTGTTCAATCCAATTAGCGATCACTTAGCCTGTGCAGCAGGCGACTTTAACCTGCCTGGACGCCGCTGCAAGACAAGTGATGGATGGTGGATCAAACGTCCCCTGGACGAAATCCCCTGGATTTCACCCTCCCACCCAGTCTTAGGAACATGCCTCAAAACGCAGGAGAGTGACTGAGACAGGTTGCAAAGACCATTTCAAGTCCATTCTCATTCTTGCAAATAGAATAAGATACTCAGACCCTGGTGCCTAAAACTACTGTTAGAGGCATTCCCATGACATATTATTGGATGAAAATCTCAGATGTAGAAGATGCTTATTGTTTGCACAAGATATTACTTTAGTGACTATAAAAGGAGATACATGTTCATGCCAAAGAAAAGAATATGACCTTCAAACCTGTCCATTAGACAAATGAGCGCCAGTTCTTCCATAATGGCTCAAAACCCATTTTGTGTCCACAGTGAGTTTTTGCAAACTTCCACAGATCATGCAGTTAGTTTAACCTTTTGCTGGGAGAGTCTGATTTTTCCAGCTGTCAGATCCTTGGGAGAGCCTCATGTTGCCCTGAGGCACCAGCCATTGCTATAAGGGGAAAAGAAGGGAGAGGTCTGGGGTAGGGCTAGGGAACAAGAGAAGGGGACAGATTCATTTCTCTTCTGTGGGTTTCAGCAAGGCAGACAGGCAGGGCAGGCGACAGGAAGATGGGCTAAGGCAGACTGGTGAGTTCCTGTAGCATTAGGGGCTGGTCCAGGCAGAATGCACAAGTGTGAGCCTCCTGCTACTTGCAATCTACATTCTTCTGATTGTTCAGTGCTGTTCTCAGACTGCCAGCTCCATTCACTCTTCGGGTTTTTTTATTCTGGAAATTTCCAAACACATAAAAGGGGAAGTCAGTGGAGAATACTGTATGACGAATTCCAGCTGCCACCCCAGCTTCTGAAGATGGCCAGCTCTTGGTCAGCCTTGCTTGAGTGCACCCGACTTTCCGTCTCAGGTAGATGATGCCCAGCTTTCTAAACTTACCCTACATGCACCTCTCATTTGCCTGACAAACAACTTTGGTGAATTGCCTAAAACTGCACTTTTGTCTCTTTAGAAGAGAATGAGGTTATTCCGTGGTGGAAGTGGGGCAAAGAACAGGGGAGAGAAGGAAATAGGTCAGGGTTGTCCTCTAAAATGCCATGTGCGTTCCTTTTCCAGGGCTTTGGTGCTTCCTGCTATCTGCCTGGAATGTTCTTCTTGTAGTTCCCCTCTTACTCTCTCACTCTTATTCTAGACTTTTCTTTTCATTTTTTAATTTTAAGGAGAAAAAGAAAAAAAAAGCAGAAAAAGGGTACAAGTTATACAGAATTTCAGAAAAAATAAACAGTAGGAAATCACTAGTTAATAGATTACATGTCATCTTAGAAACAGTTGTTCAAGTTACAAAATTAAAGCACATAGAGTGGACATTCAAACAATGAGAATGCAAACAGTTCTGTTCAGGATCCAATAGAACTCAGTAATATGGTTATCTATCTTATACACTTAAATATACATGCAGTTATATCCTTTAGAGCACTTTTCCTCTCTTTTGTACAATGACAGTTACACATTTTGGGTTTTATTACTCCCACAGTTCTTATTACTTTTTTGGAAGAGAATAAAACCAAATAACCAAAACAGAGTCAGTCAAATCAAAAGGATGGATATAATATATAATGTAAAAACATAATACAAGGTGATCAACAATGGTTACTATAATGCCTCTTGCTATCTTAAAAAGAATTGCCTATATCATCAGTTATAATAAAATTGAACAAAATAGTAAAGAACAAAACCAATAAAACCAAAACATTGGAGACATTGCAGGACTTCAAAAGAAGATAATAATCAAACCAGAATGGGCGTCATAATGAATCTTATTGTCTTCACAGTTGTTGCCTATACTTTTGAACTTGATACTATCAAACAAAACAGAATAGAGGGAAATCAGTCAAAACAAGATGGTGAAAGCAATACAGGGTTTCAAAGCAAGTTAATAGGAAATCAAAGTGGGTTACTACAATATATCCTGATATTTTTTATTAATTTTTCCCTTAATTAAAAAGATAAAATAAAAAAGTAAATAATAAAAAAAGGAGATTGGATAAAAGAGGACATAATAACAAAACAGCACAGGTCAAAACATAACCATTTATGCAAAATAGTGTTTCACCACAAGATATCCCGACATAAAAGTAGTTATAGTGTCTTTTCCCTTGAATCTTTGAGTATAACTTTGTATACTGTAGCATCAAACATATCAAGACAATGTAAAACCATTCAAGAGAATGACAGTATTATAGGATATTTAGAATCAACCAACAGAAAATGAACAATGATTTCTGTATAATCTTGTCTATAAAAGTTTTTATTTATATTATCACATATAATAAAATCCAATAAGATACAACATGTTAAGACCAATGGAGACAGAAGAACAAAAGCTTGATGGGACTTCAAAACAAGATGATATTCAATCAGCACTAGCTATTATGATGTCTTGTTTTCTCCAAAATAGCTGTTCCTATGGTCCAACCTTCTCTGCCTCATTTCTGTTGAGCTCTTTTTCTGCCTTTAGTTGTCAGTTTGTCTTCTTTATTTTGCTTTCTGCTCCATTCACTGTGGCCTCTCTGCCATTGTTTCTGGAATCTTGGTACTTTTCTTTTTTTAGAATGTCCTGCAAAATTCTCTGTAGATTTGAACTGGTGGTTGCAAGTTCCCCTAGTTCCTCTTTATCCTGGAAGCACCTTGTTTTTCCATCAATTTCTAGGGACAGTTGTGCAGGATATATCAATCTTGGCTGGAGGTTATTATCTTTCAAAGCTTGAATTATTTCCCCTCACGCTCTTCGTGGTTTGATGGTTTGTGCTGAGAAGTCTGCTGTAATTCTGATGGGTGCTCCCTTGTAAGTGATCTGTTTCTTGTCTCTGATGGCTTTTAATATTCTGTTCTTATATTGGATTTCTGGAATTTTGATTATTATATGCCTGGGTGTAGTTCTGTTTGGGTTGTAGGTGGCTGGGGTCCTGTATGCCTCATACATCTGAGTATCTTTACCTTTTGCTAAATTAGGGAAATTCTCCTGGATTATTTCTGTGAATAGCTTTTGTAGTTCATTTGTTTGTGTCCCTACTTCTTCTTTTACGTTCTTAATTCTTAAGTTATAGATCCTCTTATCATCTTCTAGTTTTGTATTATTGCTGTTTGCTTCCTTGTTATTTTAAGAAGTTTTTTCATTTCATGCTCCCACCTTACAAATCTGTCTTCCAGTTCAGATAATCTATCCTTAGTTTCTTTCAAGCTGTTATGCCAGCTTTCAATAGAGTTTTTAATTTTCTGGTAATCTCTTTGAACCTGCTTCACATATTCTATGTTTTCTCTGTTTTCTCCATCAAACAATTCTCCCGTTTTTCTGTTCTTCCATTCCACCATCTGTTTTTTCTTGGGCAGTGCTTAGCATTTCCTAACTATTCTACTTATACCTTGCTTTACTTCATTAAATACTTCAGTTTTGAACTCATCTATGAGGCTCCAGAGATATCACTTTATGTCTATTGGTGCCGTGTCTGATATTGCATGTTTTTGCTCCTCATTCTTCTTTGCATTTACCTTTCCTGGATCAGTGTTCTCAGGATTGGTGACTTAGGACCCTTTCTTGTTGCTCCCTTTTCCTATACTTTTTGTTCCTTCCATACAAGCGTATACAGGAGGCCCACAGTTTGTTTGAATTGTGCTGGCTAGGTGTTCCCGCCCACTGCAGTGTACTAGGGAGACACAGACCTGGGCAGCCTCTGCTGGGTCTGCCCCTCCAGGTCAGCCTACTGAAGGCTTCACTGCTAGGGTGCATCACCAGGTGCTGGAACCTGGTTTGGGCTAGCCTACTGGGTCTTAGTGCATGGCATCATCCAGCCCAAGCACTCCCCACCAATCCTGCTCAAGAGGGGAATATGTGACTAAAGTCACTGCAGCGTCCTGTTCAGGATAGTCCAGTCCCAGAATGTCCTCTGTTGGAACCTCCTGGTCTATGGAAGGGTCCCCATTCCTCTTACTCACCGCAGGTCAATGCAGGGCTCCCTGTCCGTGCTGCTCTCAACTCTGTTCACTGATTCCCACTCTCTGAGCTTTTGTGGTCTCTGTCCCTGCTGTGCTGATTCAGATGCAGCAGTGGCAGCACGAAATTCAAATTGCTGTTTCCAGAGGCGCGGGTTCCAGCTTCAATGCTAAGATTTTATCTGTTCCTGTTATAGCACCGAGATTGCATTTCCAGTTGGTTTCTCTCAGCTTAGTTCATTCCTGGGTCAGCAGCATATATCTCTTCTTGGTTAGGACTCCTCACACAGCACCATTCCTGGATTCTAAGCTGGCTATCTCAGAGAGCCTCCATAGCTGCTGTTATGTATCTACAATGTTCTCCCGGAAGTTCTATTCTAGAATTTCTGAAGCATCACTTAACTAAGAAGCCTGAACTGTCCTCTTTTGTCAAGTTATCTCCATGTTAACATAATCTGTTTGAACGTCCATAAGAATTTCATAACCTGAGTGGCTGATAAACAACAGAAATTAATTTCTCACAGTTCTGGCAGCTAGGAAGTCCAAGACCAAAGCACCAGCATGGCTGGGCTCTGTGTGGGTCTCCTCTAGGTTGCAGCCTGCTGACCTCCTTCCTGTTGCACTCTCACAAGGTGGGTGGGGCAAACCAGGCCCCCCCAGCTCTTTACAGGGAAACCTCCTCTCCCCTCACAGCCCCACTCCACTCTTGTGCAGGAAACCTCCACCTTCCTCTCACTTCCTCTCCACTGCTTAATGCTATCACCTTAGGGTTTCAACTTATACATTTTGGAGAGACACAAATATTCAGATCGTAGCACACCCCAGCAAGATCCCTCCCCCTTATCCTGTTGTGATTTTCCTCATTGCCACTTATTATAATGTATATTTGCTTGTGTTACTTGTTCCATTGTTAGAACACAAGTTCAGACCTTGGACTTGGTTCTGTCCTTTTCTTTTTCAAAAAGCATCAAAAAATGAATGTATTTAATCATACTCAACTGATAATAGAGCAAATGGGTGAATAATAATTCATGCCATCACATGTTCAATGAACTGAAAACAAAAAGGTGGTCAGAGGAAGGCAGAGGAACTCTGTCTTATAAGAGTTACAGGCGAGGGGCTCCCTAATCATCTGGCACCCACTCGATATTGTATCTGTGGTTAGAAATGCACACGATAGGAACTCAGGATCTCCAGGATTCTTCATTTAAAATCCCAGTAAATCACGACTACAATATAACACCTGTGCTGAGTCTCTCTACACTCCCAGTCAGCTGTGCAGGTCCCTTTTATGTGTACAAAGTCGTCATTCAAAACATGGATCCTTAGCCATCAGTAGAGCCACTGGATACTTCTGTGATAGTTCCTCAGTTTCAGCCTTTACACAATCAGTTACACAAGGGACACATTTGGCACACAGCCAGTCCATCATCGATTGTCCTATGTCTAGTCTGGCTTTGATAAAGCTGTTCATAAACTTGGTATCAACCAGGATATGATAAGGGGGGCCCAGCCGTGTATTATATTGGAAGAACAAGCAGGAAGGATGTTGGGGGACTTATCTTTCTTTTAGAGCACTGGGATCTTTCTTTTCTTCTTTCTTTCTTTAGGTTTTAATTTATCTTTTCCTTTGAGTCTCTCATCTCTCAGACTCATTTCATGGTCACATATTTTCTTGCTTTCTTTTGTTTCCCCAGGCCAATGCCACGCTCCTGTTTCTGTGTCTGTTGTTCTCCTCTAACCTCTTCTAACACACAGAAGAGGTCCTCAGGGGCTTACCCTATGAATTCACGGACTTGTGTCTTTATTCATCAGCTCTTAGCTCTGGGGCTGATCTTCTGCTTCACTGACTCAGGACTCTGTGATGGCCAAACTACGGGAAATTCTCAGTATGGAATCCAAAATATTGCAACCCTGTCAGTGAAAAACATCTCTTCTGATCTAAAATAGCCTTCTTTTGAGAAACATTGAGTCCTTTTAAATTTTGTGGGTCATTTTAACTTTGTACTTGCTTGTGAGGGAGGCCTGAAGGTCCTGATAAACCCTGAGAGGTACTTTTTATCTGCTTTTCTTCCAGGGCTGCCCCAAATGCTTGGCAGGAGACTTCAATCACACCAGATGCCCAACAGCTGGTCTGGGAGTCATTTGCTTTGGCTGCATCATTTTTCATCCTCTGCAAGTTCATCCCAGGTGACTCCATCCCTCTGCAGCTGCCCTCAATCAGGTCTTCAAAGAGTTCCGCCCCTATCCATGAGCAAACAGAAAATCTGACATTGTACATGCAAGAAGCTATCTGTTTTCCTGTGTAAGCAGCCTCCTGGTGATGCCAAAGCCTACTCATCCCCAAAACGGCCAACAAACAGGGTTGGTAACCCTGAGTGTGATTAGCAGCTGAACAATTAAAGAAATGAAGAATTGCTGGGAGCAGTCCTCTCTGAAGCCTGGAAGTGCTCCCCAAGCCTGTGGCAGCTGCTGGCTACAGCTAACCAAAGAGTAGAACTAACACAAAGAACTGATAGCCATTGGTATTCACAGTTCAGGACTTTATCACTGGAAGAGCTATTCTTTGACTACTTGCAATTTCTATACTCATTGAGCAAAGAACCCTGAGCCAGTTGTAAACACACATGTCTGTTTCATCTGGAGAGGGTCCTTTATTCCTGCCCCATAGGTCGTTTTCCTTCTCTTGATCTCCTCATTCTTTCCATGCTCATTGGTGATTTTTTGGGGTTCATCATTCTTTCAGAATACAACTGATCATTCCATATTAGAAGTTGAGATAAGGTTTTTTTCTTTTTTGATATTATGTGAAGACATAGATAACTATTTCAGAACCCAACAAAGGATTTGGGTTTACTGTCTCCAGTTAATTTTGATATCAAGGCACTGCTCAGGGGAATAGACAGCGTAATAAGAGCAGAGACTGTTCCCCTTGTATACAGAAGCCGCCTCCACTTCAATGGGCCTAGACTCCCAGGTGCGGTGTCTCCTGTCAAGAGGGACCGGAAGAACCCAACAAGGCCCAGCTCTGAAGACACTGCCTTTGGTTCTGAACATTGCTAGTGCAGCAGCAGCTTCTTCCTGGCCTCACCTCGAGCTGCTTCCTTCTGAGCTCCAGGACTTCAGGAACCTTCCAGAGGATCCCTCTCATCACTCCCAGGCATGTCTGCCTTCCATTCTGGAGACCGAGAGAGCGATCAGCTCCTCACCAGCCTGGCTCCTTCTGTGATGTGTCTGATGGAAACTTCTCGGGGGCCAACAGAGATTGCCTTTGATAACTCTGAGTTCATATCAGTAGGTACTGGAGCAAGGGACCTAGCGCATGGTGTTAAATTATGCTCAAAAAGAAACCCAGTGTTACTACTTAAACCTTTCAGCTAAGCAGAAGAGAGGGTATATGCCAGTAACTGAGTTTATAGTTAATGCAAGGGTGAACCTTTGTTCTTCTGTTTATGAACCATTAGACTCATTCTTTAACAAGACATGCAAATCCTGCTGTATTTATATTTTATTTTTTGTCTTTTTGAGGCAAGGTCTCGCTATGCAGTTCAAGTTAGGCTTGAGCTCACTTTATAACCTAGGCTGGTCTTGAACTTGTAATGATCTTCCTGCCTCCAACTCCCACGTGCTGGGATTCAGGCGTACACCATGTATTTTTATACAATAGCACTGATTTTTCTTAAAATTGAGTTTTAGGTTATTAAGCTATTGGGTTGATTGTCCAACCATATGGGAAAAAAGCTAATTCCATTTCATTTTACTCCAAAACAAGTTAAAAATTTAATAAATATTTAAATGCAAAAGTTAAAATAAAACGAAGAAAACACAGGTGCCTCTTCACATAATATTCAGGTAAAAATAGAAGGATATCACAGGCAGAAATTAAAAAATTATGTGTAGGGGCTGGGGATTTAGCTCAGCGGCATAAGCACCTGCCTTGCAAGCAGGCAGTCGTGAGTTCGATCCCTGGTACCGATAAGAAGGAAAAAGACCAAAAAAAAAAAATTATGTGTAATTTAAAATATCATAAATTTTCTATGGAAAAATAAAAATAAGTCACCACTGAAACTAAAATAACTAACAATCTGGAAATATTGAAATAGTCTCAAGTTCCATGAACTTTATTATACAAAAGAGATCTGAAAATCAAAGAGACAAATATTCTAATAGAAAAATAGAGGAGGTATTTAATTCAAAAGTGAAAAAACCATGTAAAAACTTAACAAAATCTAGTCAACAAACTGAAGGTTAAATAGCCACCTGATATGATTTATCACCTGTAGTTTAAGAATAGTATTCAGTGTTGCTAAGCCTGGAAAACCTTTACTTCGTCTGGGAATGGAGCACATTCCTTGAGAGTTTGTTCCTCTCAGTAACCCAGGAGCCTAACAAAGGTGCCCAACATCTGCTGTGGCAGCACATGCTGGGCATAGGTGAACAGCCCTGTCCGGCAATGCCATGGGCCCAAGCCTGTGGCAAAACTCAGACAAAGCAAGAGCCCCAAGAGTGGCCCCAAAGCCAGTGTTCTCCTGGTGAGGTCTTCATGCAAGGGGCCAGGGCCAGGGTCTCAGCCGCTCATGGTGGGGCTGATGTAGATGTCAGGACCACACAGGAGACCCCCGGGCTCTGTCCTAATTTCCCTTTCTAGAGTCATCATGCTTTTGTTTCCTCAGCAACAACGTATTTGCTGCTCATCTCTGGAGGACTAATTTAGATGATAGCATGAAAGCAAAGGAATACACAAGCAGTGTTTATGTAATGAGCTTCATTTGCTTCCAACTACTTCGACGGCTTCCCACAAATTCAGAGGATTCACCATACTTTGTCTCAGGTGGACAGAAATGTGTCGTGTGTCACTAACACCATCCCTCCCTCCCTCTCTGTGTCCCGAACAGAGAAGATACAGCAATGTAGGCAACAGTGGAGGAAGCAACAGTGCCAACATGATCGCTGGCCAATACTCAGTGGGGATCTAGGTCCAGATCTTGGCCAAGGGAACTTGCAAACACTTTGTCTCTGAATTAGCAGGTCCTCCCCTGAATGGACCATGCTGGACACCTGTAGAAGCTGCCATTCAGGGGCGGGTCCTGCCCGACCACACCCACTCTGTATAGTAAAGAGCTCTGCTAAAATTGCTAGATCTTGCACCAGTATCACCAATGAGCAGCTGGAGCCTTTCCCTCTTGGAAAGAAAAGTGGGTAAAAGTTGAGGAGAAAGGGTTTAGCCTGGCTCAGTAGTTCTCAGCTCTACCCTCCCTGCACCCTAGAACTCCTTGTGAGGCTCCTCAATCAGCAGAGACATCCAAACACTACCACCAGAGACTCGGACTGGAGGCACAGACAGAAACCAGGTACCAGGTTTTAAAAGCCCCACTCCCCTAAATAGCTGATGGGTACTCAGCATTGACAACTCCTGTCCAGGTGCAAGCCCAGCCATGCAGAAGCCTTGGGTATGGGCTTGTGGAGAAACAGAATGAAGAGAGAGGTACAAAGTACCAGGAGGATGTATTGAAAATGTATGACCAGATGGTCCTAGAAATGGCTCAAGGGACTCCATGATCAACTCTTCGTCCCATTAGCAGAGAATCTTCCCAGCACCACTGACCTTCCGAGCCTTCTATTAAAACAGGTCTGCTGACCTCAACATTGGAGGTCCTCCCAGTATTGCTGTAACCTCACAGCTCCTGGCAAGCTTGCATCATGGTGGTTTGTGGACACAGAAGGTGCAAACAGGAGCCACATGGAAGATGCATTTTTTTCAACTCATGCAAACTCAGCTGGCCCTTTCTGCAGGCCTAACTGGACATCGACCTAGTGGGTAAGGATAAACACGGTTGATCTCCATCTCTGCTGCAGAGCTTTTTGAGCTCTGCCCCAGGCTTTTAGTTACCAGCGCTTCACAGAATCAGCTCACATTAAAGATTTGTAACCATGTAATATACTTAAAGGGAGGTGGGTACGTTTGACAGTGGGTGGGTTGTAAGTAAATAGTTGCTGATTTGCCCAAGGGAAATGCCAATGATTTGAAGGCGTTAACCCTAACAAAGAAGGCTTTTCATCAGAACAGCTTGCTACCACATAAGTACTTAGTGCTTGATTCATACTACATGTGCATATGTTTGGGTCACAGTGATGAACTTAGCTCAGATCTGCAAAAGCAAGGCGTTATTTTCTGTCTGCTGCCCTGTGCTTAGATCCCTCCATGGGAGCAAGGAGGTGGCTGGGGCGGGAGCAGGAGGCTGCCTGATGAAGGGCCTACAGGGTTCATTTACAGAGGCTTTGGACCTCTTCTAGCAGATGGACCTCTGAGTAGAGAAAGTGTACCGAACTTCAGGGCACGAGGTGCTGAGGGTCTTGACCTCATCTCTGTGCTGTTCTTGAGCAAGCTGAGGTCTTTGCTGCCCTTGAGATCCTCTCTTGACTTGTCTCATACTGTGAGTCCTGGGAATCTGAACCTTGTACCCAATCCATTGATGCCCTTGTCCTGGGACACTGAGTGGGTGGGGTACATGGGGCCTGCAAAGAATAAGGGAACACTACAGGGTCACTAGGGCTACCTGGTCCCTTGGAAAAAGGTCTCAGCTCTTGGAAACTCCCTTCTCCAAGGAGACTTTCCTGGGTCTGGCTTTAGCAACAGCCTGTTTTTTTCTCAGGACACTGCCCTGTTGCTAGTGGCCCCCAATCCAAAGCCCTCTTTGGAAGTAGCTCCTCATATCTTCTCCAAGTATCTTAACTTGGGTTTCCCCCTGTCCTGATATGAAATTCTAACTGAAGTTCTGGGACCTCCTTGGTCTTCTGAACAATAACTTGGTTCCAGTTTGACCCCCCTGGCCCTGCTGCTCATATACCACAGTGTATGCATGGCAGGTGACTTCCTTGACCTTTCTGGGTGCCCTGTGAGCTTCACCTTGGTTCTCACTGGGGCTGTGAGCCCCTAGGGTCTCAACTACTGCCAGTTGCCCATCCAGCAGCCTTAGCCATGGGGTCAGTCCTCATCGGCTGTGGCCTGAGGCAGGCGTGATATGTTAATTTTCTGTTTCTGTGACAAATAACATGAGACAAAGCAGCTCAGAAGGAGAGAAAGTTTATTTTGGCTCACGGTTTCTGAGGCTTTGGTCCATAGCCACTTGGCCCCATTGCTTTTAGGCCTAGGCGAGGCAATACATCATGGCAGCCAGGAAGGAGAGAGAGACAGAGAGAGAGACAGGGTGGGGGGAGTGGGAGCCAGACTCCCAAGGTCCCCTTTTCAGTTTTTCAGTGCATGTCCTGGTGACACAGCCTCCTCCCTCCAGCCACCTCTTCCCCATAGCCCCCGCCTCCGCAAGGGTCCATTATCCCCCAATAGTGCCCCAGGGCCAAACCTTCAACACACAGGCCTTTGGGGACCAGGAGACTAAGACCCGAATCATAAGCCCTGACCTGGCAGAGTTCCCTTCTGGCTCCTTCCATTCCAGGAGCACAGGGACTGTCAGCCATGGCAGGGTGCTCCACTAGCTGGGGACAGGCACCCTGGACTCCTCCATGAGCTCCAACTGGAAAACAGCCTTCTCTCCCCCTTTGATTTTTTTCTCCATCCCCTACAGCCCAAACCCCAAGGGGAAGTCACAACTGTAGGTTTCCAGCTATAGCCCTCCTTGCTTCCCTGCTCCCCTGCAGACCCCATGAGGGCTACTCTGTGTCAAAGAGGCCCTGCCCCATCTTATGAACCTCTTGTCTACCTTACTGTCCTCTTTGGAGTAGCCAGCCTTATGGCCAAATCTTAAGAGCAGATGAGTTACAGGGAGAGATGTAACAACCTGGGTTCCCCAGGGCACCTGACATTAGCTAGCACCATGGGCAGGACCTCTTAAGGCCTCCAGGCCACCCTGGTGGAATAAGCTGGTAGACAGGAATCTCTGGAGAGGCAGGGCAACAAGGTACACAAGAGGGGATTTATCAGAGCTGGCACATACACTTTCCAAAAGGAAGAGGTCCCGTGATAGGTTGTGTGCAGGTTGGAGGAAAAAGAGAAGCTTACAGTGTGGCTTAATCCACATCCAGGAGCCTCAGGACCAATGAAGCTATAGGTGCAGCTCCCAGTCCAAGGCCCAAGGCCTGAGAGCCCCTGAGGTGCGGATGCAAATCCCAGAGCTCAAAGGCCTGAGCTTTGGGAGCTCTGAAGTCCGAGGGTGGGAGAAAAAGGTGTCTTACTCCAAAAGCAAGTGACAAACAGACATTCTTACTCCTGCACTTTGTTTTCCATGCACACCTTTGGCCAACCCCTGGCACTCATTCACGAGGAAGGCAGACCTTCCTGTCTCAGTCCACCAGCTCACAGGACAATCTCCTCTGCAAATACCTCCATGTACACACCCCAAAAAATGCTTCGCCAGCCATGCGGGGCATCCTTAGATTCAGTCAAATTGACATCCACAATTAACCACCATAAAGCCCTCCAAAAAAGGTCATAATCACCTTTGGAGACAAGAGGCGCCCTGGACTTCTCAGGTCGTTTACTGCTTTGCTATGCTTTAGATGTCTCTAAGGGGATTTGTACCATGTAGAATTTGACCACAGACCCCTTAATTTTCTACAGAACATTCCACAAGAGGAGTGCTCTGTCGAACACACTCTGGAAAGCACTGCTCTAACAGGATTAAAGTTAGAATGTCGATGTTCAAAGCCGTTTCACAAGAGGAGAGCAAGCTAAACTATTTCTCTGAAGCAAAGGGTGGACAAGAAAGGCAGCATCGGGCAGAATGAATGCCTGGAATAGAAATGGCAGCCGGGGAAGATGGCACACCGCTTAAACTTGCTTTTTGGAATTCTAAAATTCCACATGAGGTGCTGCTTACCAAAAGACAATCAAGGAGGAACACAGCAAAACAAAAATAAATGGGCGAGTAAATGCTCAACAGGAGAGTATGTGAAGAGAAGAGAGGCTCAACTTCAGAGAACATGAATTCCAACTCAAGATTATTGAATGGGGCAAAGGGAAGCAACTTAATGGGCCATTCACTGTGAGAGGTAATGATGTTAGAGATTTTTCTGCTAAATCAAAACTGGAGGAGCAAAATTATTATAACAGCAAAGGACACTTAAAAGTAAGGTTTACAATGGTGTTCATCTAAATGCATAAAACACTAAATAAATACGAACATAGATTCGTAATATAATCAATGTAATCAAAATATATTACATTTTTATACAAATAAATAAACTTTCTTTCTTATTTTGTATCCAAGAAAATTCACTGAATTGTTCACATGTTCAGTCCTAAAGATATCATATATTCTCCAAAGTATGAAATGCATAAAACACATTTTTAAACAAAATATAGTATACCCAAAGTTAATAATATGCACTTATAAGACAGCATCAAAATCACTTAGAAATTCTAAAATAAATAACAGTGAAAATCCTCTGTCTAAAAACCTGTGGAACCATGTGTTAAGTATCAATATATGATAGTGAGCTATATAGATAAAAAATAAAATGAGAACATCTCACTTTAAACTCCGTATGTCATTCTTACAAGATTATCCAAGAGAAAGGTACAACTTCTAAGAAAAGGATTAATTCACTTTTGTGGTTCTGGGGATTTTTTGGACAAAATTAGTCCTAGGAGAGAAAAAAGGAATAAACAAAATATGGCAAAAAATTAATTGGAAAAAGGCAGCCCATAAATATAAATTTAAAGGACCACTACTTGTTAAAAATAAAATCAGTAAAATAGCCCATTTTTTGACAAATTTAATTTTTAAAATTCACAAAGAAACAAATTGGAAATATTTAAACCATTATAAGAAAATATATAACACTGTCTTAAGAATATTAGCTTAACTAGTAAAACTATGCAGTAATAAAACAGAAAATATTTGTGATTTTTAAAGTAGTAAAAAAATATAGCCAAGTTACCAAAATGTTTTGTAGATATTTTCAAATAGTTTTCTCTTATAGGCTGGGTTTAAAGGTATTTTTTAAAGCAAATAACACTAAAAATTTATCTTTTGCAATGCAATACAAACCTGATTTTGACAGGGACCTGCACAGCATGAATATAACTGCAAGTCTCCCACGAAGGATCTTAATCCAAAATCTTCCCACAAACTCCTGTATTAAATCTGAAGGTGCACATATAGATATATAGGTTTTATCATAGCATTGGAAAGATGTTATAAAAGTTAAATAATGCATTGTCCTACATGTGAACAAAGAAATAAAACACATTTCAAAAGGTTGTGAACATGCATGTGACATATTTTACTGTCCTTTCCAGATAACTCTTTGGAAAGAAAAGCTCAAAGGATTCTTGTCCAGCAGGACAAGAACAGATTAAACAGGTGGTCCTCAGGTCCACTTGAGATGCACTGCATTGGTCAGCTTTCCCATCACTGGGACACGGCGTCAGCACTCACATCCTAAAGGAGGAGGCTCAGTTTCAAGGAACTCAGACTATAGTCAGGTGTTTCCAAGGCGGGAACATCATGACGGAAGGGCATAGAGCATCTAGGGTGCAGTGTTTAACACAGGAGAAGGTAACTCACTAAAGAATGTGGGTAAAACCAATACCTTCAGTTCTCTCCTGTATGCTCCAATCCTGAGTTAGAAGACATAACAGGAAAAGGACCCTATCCACCACAACACCGGAAGAGAGTCTGCTCAGTACCTCAAACCAATCTCAGAAAGAAATGAATACGACACATGCAGCGTAATTTAAAAGCTGCACAGAGGACTGTATAAAAACTACCAAGAAGCAGGCAAGAGTAGATATGCCATATTTCCAAGTGGTAAAGTAGAACATTGTAAAAATATCTATCTTTCCCAACTTTCAAGTGTAAACAGTGCTATGCTTGAGTATGACCCCTCCAGTGTGCCGGTGCTGCTAAAAGTGAAGGATTTAAAAGGTGGGGCCTTCGAGAGAGATTAGGCTATAGGGGCCTCCCGCATGAGTGGGGTTAAGGTCCTTGCCAGAGAAGCTTCCAGAAGCCTTTGGCTTTGCCTTCTCTCACTCATGGTCTTCTGCCATGTAAGGAGGCAGAGGAAAGGCCCTCACCACGTACCAGCATGTGACTGTGGACTTCCGGCCTCCTGAAATGTCAGAACCGGATTCTGTTATCCAGTCTGTTGTACTCCACAATAGCAGCAAAAAATGAACCAAGACAAATATTTTAACAAATAACTCAAATAGAGGTGTTTCTTTACTTTCTGAAACATGAGCATCTATGTTCTTAAAAGATATTGATACCATGAACCACAGAAATGGCTAAGAACCTACATTTCAGATTAAAGAAGACTAAGGGGATGTGACAACTAAATGCAATGTGTGATGCTAGATTGAAGAAGACGCTATTGCAGTGACATCATTGAGACACTTGATAGATGTTCACATAATTTTATGTCACACAGTGTTAACATAAAAAGTTAAATTGCTTAAATTTGTTACTGTAATTTTGAAACAAAATGTCCTTGAGTTTAAAGTATCCATATTAAGTATTTAAGTAGGTTGTGGTGTCTGCAACTTCTGCTCAGTAAGGATTCATTTAAAAGTTGATATAGTTCCAGGGATTTAGCTCAGCAGCTCAAGTTCCTGCCTGGTAAGTGTGAGGTCATGAGTTCGATCCTTGATACAAAAAAAAAAAAAGTTGATATAGAGAGATAGATATAAGAAATGTGGCAAAATGCTAAACACTGATGAATTGAGATGAAGAAATATATAGGAATTAATTTGGCAATTCTTGCAACTTTTCTGTAGTTTCAAACATTTTTCAAAATAAAGTTAAAACATTATTATTTTTGGAAGTAAATAAATGAAAACAAATCCAAAGAAAGAAGACTTATGCAAAAAGTGAACACAATTTATTGGATAAACAACTGATAAACATTTGGAAGGAGGAATCTGTGCCATCAGCCATAGCAGATAAAATAAACTGTGACTTGCTCCAGACTATGTGGTAGTAAAGCTAGAACATCAGGTTGCTTGGCTTTGGGGTCACGTTGGAGGACTGGTGGACCTTGCTCCTGGATGTTTCTGGGTCAGTCGTGGAGCCATGATTTGAGTACTTTGATAGTTGGCCCATTTCCTGGCTGGTATTGTTCTCCTCACCTGCTTCTCTGTCACCATGAACTAATCATGGCCTTCTACCATGATGCTTCTGTCTCTGCTTGGGAGGCTGAAGAGGGAGGATTGCATGTCCAAGACCAGTGTTGGCAGCTTAGCAGAATTCCACTTCAAAAACATATCAACAAACAAACAATTGCTAAACTTTGCAGCAGACTGAAATTCACAAATCTAACAGTGAATGGGGAGAAAAAGGAACTCAGACAAGAGTACACAATCTATTACTATTTATGTAAAATTTCAAAGGCAGGCAAAAGTCATTCGTGGAGTTAGAAGTCAAGGGGTCACCAGCTTGAGGGTGTTCATTGCTTTCTGATTCTTGCTCTGGGTGTCTTTCCATCTGGACTCACACCTGAAAAACCTACCATGCTCTCTATTTAACTGTTTACACTTGTTTCTACACGTCTTCCTTTTAATTTTAAAAGGAAGGGGGATAAAAATCCTCTTCAGAAGAGAGGTGAGAGCAATTTGCCAGCCTAATTCACTCTCACTCATTTCCTGAAGTGCCCACTGGATAATCCCTGTTATTAGGGCTGGACTTGGAAAAAGATGAGTCACCCTGCTGAATGCAGCATGACTTTAAGAGGAGCTTTGAGTAATTCCCACATGAATAGGAACCTGCGATTAGTCACTGACTACTAAAGCACTGTGCTATTTGAATTAGGAGGCAACAAAATTAAACAAAACCTATTAAAACATGTTTTGAATGGAAAATTTATATGTCCGACGTGTGTTCCAGGAAAAATGAATGTCATCCCACTGTATGGAACAGAGCTGCAGGAAGCCTGCTCCAGGTTGCCGCAGCCATATGAGCAGGACAACGGCACCGGCTTCCCAAAGACTCTGGGAGCTGCATACCTGAGGCTCCAGGGGCAATGCAATGCATCACTTTTTAAACATAGTGATTTAGCAAGACTCCATCTTAAAAATAAATAAAGGATGGAAATATAGCTCAGTGGCACAAAGCCCTGGGTTCAGTCCCCAATACTGAAATAAAAAGTTCATTAGTTGGAAGCTTAATGCCCAAATTCATATGTTAGGTATTTCAAATGAGGGTTTTAGGGAGGTCACCAGGTTACATGAAGCCATGAGGGTGGGGCCCCGTGATGGTATTAGCTGCTTTATAAAAAGAGGAAGTGAGGTCTTAGCAGGCAGACTTGCTCTTCTCTTCCCATGGGGTGTCCCCTATCACGTCAGGACTCTGCAAGGGAGCCCTCAGCAGATGTGTTCTCGTGGACTGCTCAGCCTTCAGGGTCACAAGCTGAGTAAAGTATTGCTTGCAAGTCACCCATGCTATGGCATCCTACGACAATAGCAGAAAATCAACCAAGATGGTGTTCTTAATGGCTAAACATTTTTAAAAAGCAGTACCTCAGGCAACAGGACAGAGCTTAGCTATACACAGTGTGAGTCTCAGGTACCCCCGACAAAGTTCAGCAGCAAGAGATGCCATTGGTCCTGGTGATTTCCGATTGTCTTCCCAACGAGTAAATAAATCACAGTATGTACGTGAGCCTCGATTTCTGGTCTCTCAAAGGAGGAAGTGTGCCTGCTCTCAGAAGCACTAGGGGGCTGAGGGTGAGCCACATTATAATGCTGTTCACGTGGAAATTGTGATTATTCTTTCTAGTTTGCAGCTTTTCTTAGCTCTCAGTGTCCTCATCCGGAGACTGAGCTTCACAAAGCCCTGTGCCTACCTTTAGCAGTGTGGAGTATATACTGGCTCAGGGCCTGCTAAGGACTGGGTCACTGTCACCCGTATGAATAGGATTCCCTGCTGGTGTCAGGCTCTCATCCAGCCACACACAGGGGTGACATCCAACCTTCATCCCAAGACTTCTTTTCCATCCTCAGGGATATTGTTATCTCAGTCATATCTGAGGTACTGGGCTTTTCTAGGGGTCTCTATTAGGCTCTTGTCCTGAACAAAGAATTGGATAGGAAAATCAGAGACAGGGAAAGAAAAAGGGGAAAGAAGTATGCTCTGCAGAGTGAGTGCAGACCAGGGAAAGCAGGAAAAAAAAGTGTTTTGCAGAGTGCACAGCTGGCCACTGAAGAAGAAAGAAAGCAGCGGCCACAAGGCCAGTGGCTGCCGTCTTTTATACCCCTCATCCTGATTTCAGATCCAGGATGTCTTATTCAAAACTCGCTTGGTGTTTTGCCAGGAGAAGTGAAGGTGGCATTCTCTGGGTACCGGGGCTTAGAAGCTGTTCTGTGCACGAGTCCTGGCTCTCTGTGATTGACAGGTATTGTCTACTGCCCAGCTGCTTTGCCATGCCCTAATCTCCTGCCTAACTATGACCAGCTTCCCATGAGGCTCCTGTCTTGTGCCCCAGCTTCCTTATCAAGATGACTTTCCTGACCCCCATCTTGCATGTTGTATGCAGATGGCTTACTTGGTGCTGACAGATCCTTCTTCCCTGGGCCCATTGAACTTTCTCCCCATTACTCAGGGCAGTGTCTGGGCTTCTGCGAATGCTGCAGCTGCCTGGAACCTGTGACAGTAGATCTTGAGAGGTCCTGAAGCTGACAGGAATCCCATTGGGCAAGTTTGCTGCCAATCAGACAACCACGGCCCATTCCCAATTACCTCACATGGCATGCGCTAGCAGGAAATCTATGTCGCTCCAGGGCCTGGGGGCAGGCTGGTGTTATGAAGTCCAGACCCATCTTTATGGGGATGACTTGGCTCCATGTAACTCCCCTCCTTTTCTTAGGGCTGACAGGTCAGCTGAGTCACATCTCACCTTGGATGGCAGAGACAGGGAGGCGAGAGCAGAAACACACCTGCTGTACCAAGCTGCTGACAATCAGTGGGTCAGATCAAGACATGTGGTCCAGTCCATCATGAAGGGGTTGGGAGGTCCCCAGACCAGGCGGGGGGGGGGGGGAGGACCCTGAGAAGATACATGGCCCAGCACACAAGCCCAGGCACAACAGTACTCATACAGCTCAGTGCAAAGTTCCTGAGTTCAATCCCCAATACTGCCCCCAAAACCCCCAATAAAAAATAAAACCATTTACTAATACAAGTATTATGAATCCATAGTGGAAATAAGATAGTCATGTAGTATGCTGCTTTGGTTACTTTTTTTGTGGAAGAGGAAGAAGAATGTATGGTCTTGAGCTAATCAACAATATTTCTTCCCAATGATGAGTTTGAAAAAAATAGAGATGAAAGCAGCATGCAGAGAATCAATTGGCAGAAGACAAGAGAAGCAATCCATGGTTGCTAAGAAACCCCATGCTTAAAGGAGCATCCTCTGAAAGCCCAAGCCAGATCTCCAAGGAGATCCACGTAAGACCTGCTCTGGGGCAAAGAAGCAGGTGCAAGAGCTAAAGCAGAAACATGGGTCCAGCGAGAGGCAGGAACAAAGATTCTGCAGCAAAAGGTGTATAAAGGTAGTAAGATACCAAAACCCAATTGGGGGAACCTGTTGAATCACATCAGGGCAAATTCACAGGGTATTAAAAGATAAAATGACCTCTTGTCTGAGCCCTGCAAACTAGAAATGCTGTGTGCAGGAGATAGTTGTGAAGCTTTGACAGGGACTGAATTAGGTAATTATCCTTTAACCCTGGAGGACAGGGCTGAGGGGACAGACGTGTAATGGTATTATACCTGGAGGGTCTTGGCTGTTGTCATTTTCATTAGATGCCTGGCAGGAGGTAATGAAGGACTTTCTGAGCAAAGATTTTCCTATTGCACAGGAAGATGAGAGCTGGGAGAGGCTGTCGTCGAGGAACGTCCAGGCAGAGGCAGAAAGCTGCTTACCACATGGTTCTGTGCAGTAACACAGCCAGAAACCGAATTCTTAAAGATTCAGACCTCAAAACTTGAATTTCAGCCGTGTGTGAGAAGAAGCCAGGGCTGTCACCTCTACCACCAACTGAAGAGTAGAGGACAAAGACTTCCTGTGTATCTGTAGTCACGCCTAAGAGGGACAGGAAGTCTCAGGCCATGGTACTTTTCTGTAGGAGGGCAACTCTGAGGAGACCAGGGGAAGGAAATTTCTTATTTTTTCTGTCCCTTTGTCCAGAAACTCAAATAAATAGCTATTCTTCTTTCCTGCACTCGGTACAATAATCTTTTCTTATCTATGGAGAACACCTTCCAAGATCCCCAATAGATATGTGAAAATATGGCAAGTATTAAACTCGATATATGCTATGCTTTTTTCTATACTTATGTTAAAGTTTAAAAATGTATTTATAAATTAAGCATCATAAGAGATGCACAACAATTAATGATGAAATTGAGCAATGATAACAACAACAATAAAAACAAACACACAAACAAAAAACCTAAGAAGAAACCAAGGATAAGCAGAAAGAAATAAGACAACTCAGTGAAAGGGGATCAGGCATCCTTCCACGGGCCGAGGAGACCACAGCAGCTATGTCCCTGCAGGAGGGGATCCCAAAGCCTGGAGCTGAGGTCTCCAGGTCAACGGAGCTATGCTCTGGGCCGCACTGGACAAACAACACCAGCTGCAAAATGCCACATGGTCAAGTTGAGGACTTGGATCCCTCCTGGTCCATTCCAAGTGGGTGTCACATCAGCATGAGGAACGCTGTTCCTTCAAAAGTCTTTTCTTATTTCCCTAAAGATGTCAGGGTTGAAAAATATCCTCAGGTGTTATTATGCATGCATAACTGGGTTGGGCAGTCCTAGCTCCCAGCGTTCCTCACCATTTCCTGATGCCCAAGGTCAAACCCGGGAAGTGGCCTGTATGTGTTGCAGACTTTTGATGTTGTAAAGGAAGGAGAGAGGGAGAAAAGGAGGGAGAGAAAAGAGAGAAGAGTAAGAAGAAAGGCTGATTAACTGTTAACAGCTGTCCACGCAATGGGTGTGCACGTGTGTGTCTGAATCTCGTTTTTATGCAGGTCGGCTCCGGGTTACTTGGCTCCTTTCCTAAACCATGCACGAGGAAACACACGGGGAAACCCCTCAGGGCAGAGCAGACTGAGAGCCACTCTCGCCTCCTCCTATCTATGAAATGCATCTGCTGTGGGGCCTTTTCTTCAGCAAAACTATTTTAGCAGGATTTTTGAAATACTTTTTAATTGCTCTTGTCATTTCAGCTGACATGTCTTTAACAAACATCTCCAAAATACTAACTTCAGGTATTTAAAGTTAAAATTCTCTAATGGGATGTGATTGTTAGATTCTGTGTGTGCGCGCGCGTGCATGGTTCAGAATGTTCCGTATCCCTCCCCTCCCACAGTTTTGGGTCCAGAGCCAGTCTCCTTCCATGTCCCAGACCTTCCATCCTGCTCAACAACACCCCACCATCTCATCTACACCCCATGGTTCTCAGGTGCTCACACCCCTGCTGAGGTCCTTTTGCAGTTAAACCCTCTGAGCACATCAGGACTCATCAGCTGTGTCTTCACACAAGACTCCCTGGTACACATTTTTAACCTCTTATGTTCCTTCCATCTTTCCATTCCTGTGCCCAGCCATCCACCAGAGCACCCACCTCAGCTTGTACACCCAGGAATTCTCCCAACTCCAAGTGGGAAGAGCCTGCTGGTGGTGCCACCCCCTGACAAAATTATTCCACCCAAGTTGCCTGCCTTAGTTGGAGTACACACCCAGCAAGCTTTCACCAGAAATGAGGGTTCCTATCTGAATCTTTTCTCTTCTCTCTACCCGCCCCCCATTCATCACCAGCCCTGAACCTCTTTAGGTTCTGCGCCGTAAGGAATTAGACACCATTTTTTGATCTTGGTGGCTGGCATTTCCATTGGGGTTTTTGGTCATACATTTATACTTGGATGCTCCTGTGGTTTTTACCTCTAGGGTTATCCTTACCACATTTTAGAATCAAGAGGACAGATGATTTATGTATGACTTATAAGGTGATCTAATCCTCCTTATACTTTCTAAAACAACTTGTGTAAGGTGAAAACTGACTGCTTCTTGAAAGTGTGCTACAGCTCACCTGTAAAACCTTTTGTAGTTGGAGTTGCAGGTGTGGGAAAGATCTTGAATAGCAATTTCAAATTCTTTAATGTAAATAGTCTATGCATTTATTCCTGTTTCAACTTGACATTTTAATTTTTTCCCTCTGGGACTGCACCTACGAAGCTTTCACAATGAATGTATGCATGCTCACATTATGCTTTCTATTATTTTAAAACTTGCTAGACTGTAGTTCTTATTTTTTATTCTTTACTCCAGTCTTGCTAATAATTATTTAATAATCATTTCAAAACATGAGCTTTTAGTTTTGCTACTTTTCCTTGTTTGGCTGCTGGTTTTGTTTTATTCTTTGTTTGACTTCTGCTCTTATCTGTGCTGTGTTGTTCTATCTTGTCTGCATTTTGGGGGACTCACTGAGTTGATTTTTTCAAAGACTTGAATAGAAAGCTATATTGATTTATTTTTCTCTCATTTCCTGATATATTTCAACTGATGAATGTCACTTTTGATGCTGCTGTAAATGTGTCTCAAAATTTTAATATAAACCATTATTACCGGTTCTAAATGTCCTAATTTACCCTGTGGTTTCCTTCTTAACCCATAGGCTGTTAAGAGATGGGCTGCTGTTAAGGTCAGGATCTAATAAGTCTCCCAGAAAGGTTCAGTGTGTTGAAGACTTAGTTACTGATGGGACTTTGGGAGATAATTGGATGATAAAGGCTGAAACTTCATGGATGAAGCCATCCATTGACAAGACCATAATTTAATAGTGCTATTAAGAGGGGATGGAAACAGGAAACAGGGGTTCATTGAGGGGACTGTATCATAGGAGCTTGACTTTGGGACTGTACCTGATCCCTCGCCCCTTCCTCTCTAGCTTTTCCATTTCTATCTTCTATCTGCTATGATGTAAGCAGCTTTGTTTCACCACTCCCTTCCCCTCTGATGGTCTGTCTCAGCTCAGACCCACAGCATTGAAATCAGGCAGCCATGAACTGACACCTTTGAAACCAGAAGCCAAAATACATTAAGGAGCCTGTAAGTTTCTTTTCTCAGATATTGGTTCACAGAAACAGCTATTTAATTTCTAATGGTATAAGATTTTAGAGCTAGCTCTTTGTCATTAATTCCTAATTGCTTTTCACTATAGTTACAGAACTGAGTATGTAAATATTAATTCCATGGAAACTTACGATTGGACATGTGTGTGCTTTCTTTGGAAGTGGCTTAGTTTTGATGGAAAAGAATGTCTTCTTTGCAGTTGAGTTCTGCATATATCTATCAGATGCTAATGTTTGTTAAACATATCGTGTAGGGTTTGTAACTCTACTTATTATTACCATTATTTAAATGTTGCATTTTCACCATTTAGAACCTGCACCCTTTATATATCCCAGCATCCAATGGGAGAGCTGCTGTGTTTGCTAAGGCCCACAACCACCGCTGCCTCTCAGAGCTTGTTGATCCAGGTGCTCTGCTGCAGAGCTGAGCAGCATCACCTAGGCTTGGAAGCTTCTCTCTTGGGTCACTTTCTACCCTTAAGAGTTTCTTTGCCCTCTGCCCTTTCAGAGGAGGCATTGTGAACTCCTGCCATGAGTTGCATTCTCACATGAAAACATGGCCAAGCAAAGCTTGTGTGCGCTGCTATCACATGTGATTTCCTAGATTTATCCCCATAACCCTTAAGTTCCCACTCTGGTAGATGCTGGAACCAGTGGTCCAGACGGCAGCTTCCAATTTCTGCAGGAACATGGTAGGGTATGAGAGTGCTGGGAGAGGATTTGAGAAGCTGTCCTTAAACACCCCTCTTTCTGCTTCATCTCCCCATGTCCCTTTCTGGGGTGAGAAGCCAGCCTAGTTCCAAACTGAAGGCAGCTTTCAACCTCATCCTGAGCTTCCTATGGTGCCAATAGCAGTGGTCATATCATGGTATTGCTTTCAACAGTCAAAATTTTCCATTCTTAATGCTTGGATTTATTTTCTACTTCAAAAGTTTGGAAATGAAAAAAAAAAAAAAACCAGCAGAGAAAAAAAAATCAGATCTTTAAATCACCCAAAACTAACATCACCCAAGTTAACAGTTGGGTATATTTCCATCCAATCGTTTTTCTATTCATTTTTGCCTTAAAGTTATTATGATCATGTGGAGTATTCAAAATTGTGCATGATGATATTTTAGTCTATTTGTCCCTGCTTATAAAGAAACTGCATGCTCATCATGGAAAAGCTGCGTCTGAGTTATACATTGCCTGTTCCCTTCCACATAATATCCCCAGATTCAGGCCCATCATTATGAGTTTTGAAGATACAGAAAATCACCACCCTAGTTTTTGGCAGTGAAAAATGGTCATTATGTTGTTTTATGCATTTCTGCTTTTTGTGGAAAGGGAAGAAAAATATCTTTTTGTTCAGCTCTTCTCACACCAGAGCCACATATAGCTGGGCCATTGTCAACAAGTGACAGAACAGAATGGTCATCGTTTAAAATAGACCTCAAGTCTGGCAAGAGACTCCATTTGAGCTGAGAGGACAAACAGAAGATGAGGGGTCCATGGGAGTTTCTTTGGACCATGGAACAGAGACACCCTTCTGCTCACTAAACTTGGCTCACTGTAGTGAAAGACTCTGAAAGGAAAGATGGAAGTTCATGTCTCCTTCTGCCAGGGAGACGGAGGGTTCTTCCAGAAGCTGTGTAAAAAGATAGCTACCACACACACAACTGGAAGGGGATTCAGCACTGCTGCAAACCCATGAACCACCTGAAGTCCTGAGTTCGTGTGTCTGTGGAGGGCTTAAACTTCATCAGCAATGTACAGAGGCCACTTGCACAGGTTTATGAAATTTCTTTGGTGATAGCATTTACACCACAGAAATTGGCAAGTGCTACAAGTCAGGATTTTATACACTCTAAAAAACCTAATCGTCAATCACTGGATTTGATGCTGGGAAACAGTAGACTGTAGAAAAAACAGGTCCCACAGACAAGCTAGCAGGATCCTCTCCTTACACTGTGGATCAGGACTCCCACGGTACCTCACACCACTAAGAATCTATCCCTACTTCCTGTTGTGACACTTCTGAGTGCAGTGGGGCTTGTAAGGAAAAGATAACAGGATGTGAGTGGGGCTCGGGGATGTTAATTCCTTTAGGCAGCTGCTCCCAGTGGAAGAGAAAATGCTACCAAATTATTTTGTGTGAAAGTGTCATTTTCTTTCTTCTTTGTTCTCTTTGTCCCAAATATCCTTTTATCAATCACTCACTGAATATTTCTGACATCTACCAGGTGCCAAGAACGATCTCTATAGCTGGGATACAGCAGTGGAGGAGAGGGGGCAGATCCCTGCCTTCCTACAGCTTCATCTCACAGGAGACACAATCAACACACACACACACACACACACACACACACACACACACACACACACAAAAATAAATACAACAAAAAACCAAATGGTGATGAAAGTGCTGCATTAAAAACAAAACTAAGTGTTGGGGCTGCGATTTTACGCAGGCTGGTGATGGTGGATATGAAGAGACTGATGTGAGTTCAGAGAAAGGAAACCTGTCACTGCAGTAATCAGAAAAATAGCAAAAATGAGGACTGTGAGTAACTCACAAGCACTCAGAAGAACTGAAAAATAATGGAGGTCCTGCTCATGGACCAGCGTTTCCATGCCTGGGCAAAGCACCTGGCGTGCACAGTTTAAAGAATGAAAGGTTCCCTTCATTTGACGATTTCAGAGATTTCAGTCCTTGGTCCTCTGATTCCAAGGCAGAAACATCACAGCCTGGCAGGGGAAATGGCAGCTGGGAACAGAGAAGGGGAGGCAGCGGGAGAGACATTCTCCTGTGTGGTGGAAATAACTTAACTAGCTCATTCTAGGATCCTGCTTTCTATGCTTCCCGCCTGTGCTCTGTTGTGGGACTGCTTTGTTTTGCCCATTGCTGCTGTAGTGCAGCTCAAAAACACCCTTGGGAATGTTCCTGGTCACCTCTGACCAGGTCATGCCCCCCAGCGTGGACACCTGTGCATCCCCTACTCTCCTTGGCGGTTAACTTCACGCTTGTTTATTTAACAGTAGGGTCTGTGCTTATCACCCTGCTCTGGACACCTTGAGGGGACAAGAGGTTTGTTTTTAATTACTCCTCTATCCCAGGGCTTGCCGCGGAGCCTGCCACAGAATGAGGACTCCATAAAGATTTGGTGAATGAGAGGCAATTATAGAAATACTGGAGCTTCATTCATAAAACTTCCTGCCTAGCAGACTCTTAGAAACACAAATGCCATTAAAGTATAAGCGACGTGTAACTTATTCACTGAACAGCCATTTGCTGAATGTGTGCCAAGCACCAGGGCAATGCTAAAGGTGGCCTACTGATGCGACCACCAAGAGCCCTGCCTCTCCAGCATGGAGCAAATAGTCATTTCCCCACTGTGTGACAACTTCTTTTCAGCGATATCTCAAGGGTCATTTAACCTGCCACAGCCAGAATTCCTTTGCCTATGAGATTATGAATTTTATGTGTAACGGCAGAACTGCATTTCCTGTTTGTGGCAAAGGTGGGTTACTCTGTAATGTGACCTCTGCAATGAACACCAAAGACAAACTCTTGCTCCTGCACAGGTCACTGTGATCAGTGCTTTGCTGTCACTCTGCCCTTTGCAACCATCACGAAGCCCTTGCTATGGCCCTTTCTTGGCTGTGTCGGTGAAATCACGTATGAACTGAGATGAAACTGTGTTCCTAATGTAGTGGCAATCAAAGGAAAAGATCTATATTTCTTTGTAAAAAAATGTTTGTGTGAAATTTGCAAGCTGCTATGATTAATTCCTTTGCTGGGCTGACAAACAGTGTGAGCTTAATACTAAAATGCCCGTTCGTCCAACATTTTGAAGAAAAGAATGATTTTCCCAGTGACTGGCTGATGTTTCTTTACACTGTTGTTCTTGACATAAATTATATTTCCTTGAGAGAAGGGCGCCTACATTTATATTCTAAATAATAGAGCCAAGGATTCCAAAGCTGTAGTACAAATTGGAGCAGAGTCTAAAGACACTTTTATTATCCATAAATGAATTCTGTGAGATAAAATGTGTTCCTGTTCCTTTCTTCTCTCTCCTCAGTGTATCCCCCCTTCTTTCTTCCACTGCCAACCTCTCCCTTTCTCCTGTGCCTGCATGACCACACAGAAATAGAGGCACAAACAGAAATACACCAGAACTCCACGGGGAAGGGAATCCATCCCATGAGCATTTCAGTAAACGTTGTTCACCTTTATTTTCTCTCAGTTTAATGCATATTTCTGGAGCAAAAATCTCACAAAGGATACAAGTTTCTAAATCTGCTTCCAGCGCCATCCTTTGCCAGTCTAAGGAAAATCACTACCAGAATATATAACTAGGACAGATCTGCAGGCTCGTTGGAAATGAAGAATAAATGCCTCTAAGTGTTAGGAAGTCGGTGGGATTTGGGCAAGGCCAGCACTGCTCTTCAGACTGTGGGCTCCCTGAAAAAGTTCCTCAAACTCGGGGGGCTAAAAGCATCAGCAGTGTCTCCTCTCATGTTCTTGAAGCTCTACAGGAGGATCTGCTCCATGCTTCTCCTCAAAATTTTTGGGGTTACTGGTGACCCTTGGCTGGTGACTGTACCAACCAATGTCTTTCTTCACCATTACCTGGCATTTTCATTTTCTCTATCTGTCCCCAAACTTCTTTTCCCTTCTAGAGACACAAGTCACAGAGGACCCCCCATAACCCAGAATAACTTCATCTTAACTTGACTGTATCTGCACATTCCCTGACTAACACAAAGACATGGATTTTGGAACAACATAGTACAGCCCAGAGTACATCCCTATGAAGAAGCTAAGAGATGAAGGCCATTTGTGCATGGCGTCCAAAGATCCACCTTCCCCTGGAGAGGAATCCTCTCCACCCAGCCTGCTATTTGTGTAAAGGCAGTTGACACAGTTCAATCCCTCCTTCTACAATGACTGGCTTACACTTAGCACATCGGGGATCACCCGTGATTAGGATCACCCGTGATTAGCGACACTGATTAGGGTTGAGTGAAGGAACTGCTGGTCTCCTGAAAAGGAAGTTAAGGCTGGTATTGGATGGACAAGGAGAGAGAATTTTTTTCTCTGTTGATTACGAAGACAGAAATACGCAAAGCATATGGAACCATTGGGCCAGCATCGGGAATATCAGCTGGACAGTGGCTGAGACCAAAGGAAGGAAAAGCCAAGAGAATCAGAGGATTACAGCTCCAATTGTCTTAATACGCACTCAGGTTTGTCCTTAGGCAATTAAAATTTATTTTATTAATATGCATTAATTTACATACTAATGGGTTCAGTGTGACATCCCATAGATACGCACAGTATACACGGATCAAATTCAAACTCTTGTCCTCTGTCCCCACCTCCTCCAGCCTACCCAATCTTTAGTAATCACTATCTTACCTTTGGGTTGACTCATGTTTGAAAGAGAATACGCAGCACTTGTTTCCTGTGTTTGACTTTACTTAACATTTTGCTGCAGATTATGGGATTTTATCCTTCTTTGCAGCTGGATAGTATTCTATTGTGTATACACTGTACTTTCTTTATCCATTTGTTTATGGAAGCCTCGGTTGGTTCCATAGCTTATCTACTGTGAATGGTGCCACAGTAAGCAGGTGTCTCTTAGGTATGATGGCTTCATTTCCTTTGGTTTCGTACCCAGAAGTGAATGAGCCGGAGCACACAGCAGTCTACTTTTAGTTTTTTGAGAAATCTCCGTACTGTTCTTTTTAATGACTATCCTTAAGTCCCTTCTTGACAACACTGCATGAGTTCCTTTCCCCCACATTCTTACATATTTTGTTATTTTTGTTACTAATTTTGTTTTTGATATTAGAGATTGAATACAATCTCTAAACACTTCCTAAAATTTTCATTTTGACACCAAGTCTCATTAAGTCACTAAGTTGACTACATTGGGCTTGAATTTTTGATCCTCCTGCCTCAGTCTCCCAGAGCGTGGGGATTACAGATGTGCACCACCATCCCCAACTACAAACATTTTATTAAAAATGAAAATTGAAAGTGCAATGGGATGTTGTTTTGCAGAGATTTGTAATCTCTGGGGCTGGTAAGCATTTGAAAAATGAGCCTTCTGATACTCTCTAATATATCCAGAAAATAAAAGGGTTTGGGAGGAAATGTGGCACTGACCTCAGGTGTACTTGCACTGTGACCTCAAGGTCTGTATTCTGAAAGACTCTTTTGCAGAAATCTTCTCTGTCATAAACAAGAGATGGACATTTAAGGATTTGTTTATCGAAGCATCTTAATGAACGTGAGAACCAGGGAAAAGTCTAAGTGCTCTTCACCAAAGAGGAGTTAGGTAAGTGTTGGCCCAGGCTTCACATGGAGCCACACTGTGCAGTGGTGATCTTGGCAATGATGGAGATGTCAGTCACCTGCTCTGTCCAGCCCAGCAGCCGCTGCTCAAGGTGGCCACCAAAGCACTCAGAATTTGGTACTTGCAATGGAGGAATGGAGTTAGAAATTGTGTTGTTTCATTTTGATCATTTTAAGTGGAAACAAATCCACACAGCCAGTGGATAATGCATTGGACAGCACAGGTCTGGAGACAGTTCAGCTGATGATAAAGAGATTGTCCTGTGTGAGAACACTCCTGTGTGACTCTGCATTTACATTTGGTGACAATGTGATAATGCACTACTTACATACATGTTAAAATAACTTCAGAAAAGCAATCAAGCTAGAAGAAAAATTTAATGAATAGTTATCATGCATGCATTGCCATTGGAGTATATACCTCAAGGTCTAATTCAAATGTCACATTTTGGTGGCATCTTTTTTGGTCCATTGAATCAAATCTGGTCTCTCTCACATTCACACCCAGAGCCCATCCTTTTCCCAAGGCTCTTGCTGAATTCTGTCTTTATCATTCTCAGGTCTGTGTCTCCCGATGACATGGCAGGTTCCCTGAGGGTCAGGCAGGTTCATTGCTGTCACATCCCCTGTAAGATGTCCCTCTTACTCCATACACATCATCTTGTTGGTATCATATATTACATATGCATTGATGTGGGAGACATTATTCATTTTCTCCTCTTTGATCAATATCCGCTTCTTTCCACGATTATGATCAATACCATTTTCCAGGACAAATTTGCATGTCTCTGGCTGATGAACTCAGCTGGTTAGGTTTCTGTGTTAGAGACCAAGAATCCGGTTAATGTCAGTGCTCTGGCCACAGACTGAACCCTAATTCCAGCCAGCTGTTATCAAAATGCCAGTTATGTATAATAACTAATATTAGGTGGGGAATCTGGAGAGCTCTGTCTACAGCTGCCATCATTACTCTGAGTGAAGAGATGCATGTATGTGTCTACCCACCCTACTGGGGCTGTAACTGCTCCCATCTGCCCCTCTCATTCAACTTTAACCCTCGTGAGAAAAGGAGACATCGCTTATTGATCTTTGTGTCTGCTCCAGTGCCAATACTGCTTAGCGCTGTGTTCAATAAGTGCTCACTGAGTTCTCTTTTATTAAGAATAAGTATTTTGCTAGTGGTGTATTATTTTAATACATGATGGTAAAGTCAACTATGTGCTTTCTATGCTACAGGCATGATAGGAGGTTTTGAATCCATAATATCTTGAATCTGACAACAGCTGGGTATTTATTTTACCAAGGTATTATAAATAAGAAAAATGGGGCAAACACTGTATATGCTCAAGGGCACCTAGGTAATAAAATACTGAAGCAATATTTAGAGTAATTGAAGCTCTAAGCTGATAAAAAACTGTAGTTATGACATAAAAACACTTAGTTCTCTAAATGCAGGGCATCTCCATGGTGGATGGCCCCACATACCACAGTAGACCAATATGGCACGTGCAAGCTTTAAAAACAACCCCACTGCATTGGAGGTAATTGGATTTGCATTGCAGTGTAATTCAGCTCATGTTTGTCTAAGCATAGCTTGAAATTATAAGCTCTTAACATGGAGAGGACCTTTATCAGTAAGACAAGAAAGGTGTGCTTACAAAGGAACAAGGCTCTGGTTCAAAACCCCATTTTAACTAGTGCTACTGGAATATAGTGGTCTTTTTTGCATTTTCCACTAGTTCCAGCATGAGATTATCAATGATGCATATGCAGGGAAGGTCCTGAAGATTACATGAATGTCCAGACCTAAATATCAAATAGCCCACTGAATATCTCCTCCAATTTCCACAGGGATCTCAAGCGAAAGCCAAGTTGCTGTCGGAGGCCCCAACTCCACCAGAAGATGTCTACTTCCTAATACCTGGACCCTGGACCCTGTCAATGTGTTACCTTTCGTGGAGTGATGAAGTGGAGTGCTGTGAGATGGAAGCATGGTTCGGACAGCTGGCAGGGTTGCAGGTCACCACAAGAGTCCCCGCAGAAGGGCAGCTGGAAGGTCAGAGGCAGAGCAGATATGACTGGAGTAGCAGAGATTAGAGCCATGTAAGGCCACAGGCTAAGGAGGGGGCAGCTTGGAGAAGCGGGGAGCACCAGGGAAGCGGGTTCTCCCGTGCACGCAGAAGGGATGTGGGTGCCCACCCACTGCAGGTTCTGACCTCCAGAATGGTGAGAAAAGCAAAAACTGAGCTAACACACTGCTTTCAGCCACTGCATTTGTGATAGCTTATTACCGCAGCAAAAGGCAGCCAATACATTTGCCACCCTCCCTGCATGAGTCAGAAAAGCTGTGGGAACTGCAGTCCCTGAGGACCATTTAGTGAGCTACTGTCATGCTTTGAGTAGTTGAAGAAAACCACCAAGGGAGTAGGGCAGTGCTGCAGGGGTGGTGTCAAGAATCATGGCACTGCCAGGCTGAAGGGGTGGAGGGTAAGTCCCAGCACCCAGAGAGCAGCCACAGGGAGCCACAGCCAGGGACAGCCTGCAGCCTAGCGCAGAAGAAGCCAGAGAACAAAGAGAAACTCCTGTTTCTCTCCTTCCCACCTTCACCCATTGACCAAACCTTACCCAAGTCTGCAGGAGTAGGGAACCCAGCTGAACTCATCCATAAAGACTTGCTCTGCAGATAGAAAGGGAAAGAACCGGGGAAAGACAGTCTTATTCTGTATTCTGGGCCTTCGGGAATGGTTTTACCACCACCCAGCCACGAAGTCTGCAACAAGGGTCACCATGGTCACAGCTCCAGAGTTCCATAGGTTTTCACTGTTTCTCATAGGTGCTGGAGACTCCATCCACGCACATTCCTAGCACTGCCCACCTGAGGTGACCTCTGCATGAATGGCCGGTTGCCCTTCTCATGCATTTCTATATATCACTACCAACTCATTCCTAAACTGTTTGAAGCACTGGCCCTCATGCCTGAAAATTTATAAAAATGATAAAATAATTTAAAAATACCTACATATGAATCTCAGTAATTTGCTCAAGTTTTACACACAGTTGTGTGATTGCATAAATTACATTTATGAATGCCAGCATAAACGGGACCATATATGATCAGGTTCCCTCAGGGAAGATCTAATTAATTCCCTGTCAAGAGCTGTACAGAATCCTGTTGTGATTTGTAAGGAATGATATTTATTGTGGTGCCCTGGAGGAAAGTGGCTCAGAGCACTGGGGGGGGGGGGACACAAGCCAGAGTAGTTCCAAAACCTATCATAACCAGAAGCAAAAGGAGAAAACCATTAAAGAGCAGAAGGGTGAGTTGAGAGGCGGCATCACAAATCTCTGCTTATCTCGCTTTGCACAGCTTGGTTGCGTACTTAGGATCTGACTTTTTTTTCAGTGAAAATGTGCTCTAATTCTTCACTTGAGAGAACTTGCTCTCATCCTGATTGCGTGCAAAGTTTATGGGGTGATGAAGTTGAGATATGGGCACATTATAAAAAGAAATTAGCTGGTACTGCTGTCAGGATTCAGAGAACTTTCTACAATACCCCGAGGCAAGGAAAATAATTCTGTGAAGGAAATAAACTGAATTGATAGGCCCCTGTCTTTAGTCCCAGAAAAGGACAACAGTTTAACATGATATCCATGACATACAGTTTTCCTGATTTAAAACAATATACTGTTAGAAATTTACAAAAAAAATTAGAGAAAAACGCTGTTGAAAACTCAGTGATTTATTATTTTCCAGAATTTTTCTATAAATATACTGTCTTGAGATGAGACGCTCATTTTTCTTGCTACAATTTTGTTTCATTCAGCTTTTTCACGTATTTTATAACCAGTGTGTTCCTGTGCTGTCAAATGCTCCCCATGATTTAGCCAATTTATTAGCCAATTTAAAAAGAAAATAAAATTCGATCACTAGTTTCTTCCTTACTCCAAAATAAATTCCATGGTATAAAAAAAATTAAATGTTAAAAATGAAAATGCAAGAGTACTAGAATTCAGCTATAGATGAAATATTTATGATTTCAAAATAGGGAAATATTTTCAGAGCATGTCACCAGCTTGAAACCCTTAAATAGAGGATAAAGTTTGGCTACAGAAACACAAACCAAGCTAAAAAAGAGAAACTACAAGCCAAGCTAAAAAAAAAAATCATCAAACAGGGGCAATGCATTTATATGGCAGGTCGCTGGCAGTAATACTTATAACAAAATTACTTAAAGAATATAAGAAGTCAGATCCCAAAATCATAACTACTGGTGTCCACTGTGATGTGGTCTGGCCTCTTTAATAACCAAAGAAAGATGAGTCAAGGAATGCAAAGGCTGGGCTTATCTGTCAGCAGACGGCTGATGGTTGATCATAACCGGTCTCACCCAGTGCTGGACAGAGGGTGGGAAATAGACGCTCTCATTTCTGTTCACAGCTTATGAGTCAGAGCAAATCACGGGGCCCCACCTCACTTTAAAGTGGGCACCGGAAGTCCAGCTCTGTGACGCATCAAGAGCCCTGGGGCCCACTGTCCGAGTGTTAGAACACTTTGTGGGATTTTTACTTTTAGCTTTGTACTTTCCCCAAGCATTCCTGCATTATTATGACTGAGGTGCTGTTGACCCTCCACAGCACCTAAAGGTTTTGTGTTTGTGGAGTCAGCCAACACTGGATGGAAAATATTCAGGGAAAAAACACATCACATCCATACTGAAAATGCAAAGATATCTTAAACAACACAGTATAACAACTACAGTATTTACATAGCACTTAGACCGTATTCAGTATTGTAAGTAGCCCAGAGAGCGGAGAATAAGGGAATGTGCACATACATTCTATACAACCTTGCTCTGTAGGAGGGATTTTAGCTTGGATTTAGGTGTCTGCCGAGGGTCCCTCATGAACAGATACCAGAGGACAATCCTATCTCAGAACAAAAAAAGAGGTAGAAAAATAGCTTGGAAGAATGATTTTAAGTATTTCTATAAGAATCCACTGTGTCACTGAAACACAACTTAATATTATATCTTGGGCATTTACACTTTCTCAAAGATTTTATTAAAAAAGCATGCTAGGACAAATATTTTATTGCAAGATAAAGCTTTACTCGCATTTTCTTAGCACAGACTGTGATCAGCAAAATTAATGTGTCACATGGCAGCAACACTTTATAACTCTTATCTTTCATATAAAGACACATAAACTTCAGGAAATATAATGAAAGATAAGGTAAAAAAGAAGAACAAGGAAATGCTAATATTTAATAAAAGGCTCACGTTCTCCTGTGATTTGCAGGTTGATATGCTTGTTTTGTAGAGCCACGGAGTTTTATGAACTTTACGGGAAACTTATAAGCACTGTACAGAGGCACAGATGAGACACCTGGCTTAACATGGTAAGTAAGAAATCAGAGGAGGTATGCAGGCCATTAATTTAAAGCCTCAACTTATTGACTATGAGAGAGAAAGAGATTCATGTCCACCCATCAGGGAATGACAATATATTTTGGAGTGGGCTATTAAGGCATTGCTGCATACCTGTTGGGCAGGAATTGTCCCAGACGTCTCTGTCAGTCATGTAATACATGGACTTATAAGCCGGTGTCCTGATGGAGAAGGAAAAGAGCTCAAGTTCTGTTGGACTAGAAAACGACAATCAATATATTGATTAGCATACATTGCTGTCTGTTTCCCAGGATGACCTGCTTCCTCCCTCCTCTGCCCCTCCCCTCTGAGCTCAGGAAAACTCGCCTGGGTTGGAAAATGGACTTTGGACAATGGTGGGTTTAAGACCTGATTCCTCCTTGAGCAAGAGTAGAAACTGTCCTCTTTCAGTCAGTAGTTTTCAACCCCAGGTCACAGTTCCAGGATGAATGGGGTGGAATCTAGCCTGTGGATTCAGGGCTGCCGGTCACATCTTACAAAGCCCAGGTCAGTCCCCACCACAAAGAATCATTCAGGCCAAGCTGCCAACGGAGTTACTACTGAGTCTCGGCCCCATGCTCGTGTATTCTGGAGTTCGACCCTATTTTCTTTAGCTACATCTCCATCTCCTGGTTTTTATTCCCTCCTGGGTTACTTTACACTATACGTATGTGTCAAGGTTGACCTTAGTTTACCCTTTAACATCTTATAGCGTGAAAGGCCTTCACTGTCACTAAATTAAAAAAAGAATTATAAACCAAATGGAAAAAATTAAATGATGCTTTGGTTATTGAAATAAACCAAATTGAAGTTACAAAACACTTAGAAAAACTATTCATATTCATACAAATTCTATTTAACCAAAACCATAGAGTGTGGCCAAAGCTGCCCTGTATGAAAATTCTATTTTAAAGCATTTAGCACTTGACAAAAAAAAAGAAAAAATATCCAGAAACTGAGGATTTATTTTAGGAATCTAGGAAAAAATAGGAAGGAGAGCAAGGCCCAAAATGATGCAACAAAACCAAAAGTTGAGGCATTATAAAAATAAAAAGAAATCATCAAGTAAATTCAAATTAAGTATTTTTTAAAATTTTATTTAAGGAGAAAAAGAAAAAAAGCAGAAAAAGGGTACAAGTTATACAGAATTTCAGAAAAAATAAACAGTAGGAAATCACTAGCTAATAGATTACATATTGTCATCTTAGAAATAGTTGTTCAAGTTACAAAATTAAAGCATATAAAGTGGACATTCAAACAGTGGGACTGCAAACAGTTCGGTTCAATGATCCAACAAAACTCAGAATATGGTTATTTATCTTATACGCTTAAATATACATGCAGTTATATCCTTTAGAGCACGTTCTTTTCCTCTCTTTTGTACAGTGACAATTACACATTTTGGGTTTTATTACTCCCACAGTTCTTATTACTTTTTTTTGAAGAGAGTAAAACCAAATGTGACATAACCAAAACAGAGTCAGTCAAATCAAAAGGATGGACATAATACATAATGTAAAAACAAAATACAAAGTGATCAACAATGGTTACCATAATGGCTCTTGTTATCTTAAAAAGAATTGCCTATATGATCAGTTATAATAAAATTGAACAAAACTGTAAAGAACAAAATCAATAAAACCAAAACATTGGAGACATTGCAGGACTTCAAAAGAAGATAATAATCAAACCAGAATGGGCATCATAATGAATCTTATTGTCTTCACAGTTGTTGCCTATACTTTCCAACTTGATACTATCAAGCAAAACAGAATAGAGGAAAATCAGTCAAAACAAGATGGTGAGAGCAATATAGGGTTTCAAATCAAGTTAATAGGAAATCAAAGTGGGTTACTATAATATATCCTGCTATTTTTTATTTTTTGCTTAATTAAAAGGATAAAAATAAAAAAGTAAATAATAAAAAAGGAGATTGAGATAAAAGAGGGCATAACAACAAAACAGTGCAGGTCAAAACATAACCATTTAAGCAAAATAGTGTTTCACCACAAGATATCCCAACATAAAAGTAGTTATCATAGTGTCTCTTTCCTTGAAATCTTTGAATATAACTTTGTATGCTGTAGCATCAAACATATCAAGACAATGTAAAACCATTCAAGGGAATGACAGTATTACAGGGTATTTAGAATCAACTAACAGAAAATGAACAATGGTTTCTGTAAATCTCCTTGTCTATAAAAGTTTTTGTTTATATTATCACATATAATAAAATCCAATAAGATACAACATGTTAAGACCAATGGAGACAGAAGAACAAAAGCTTGATGGGACTTCAAAACAAGATGATATTCAGTCAACACTAGCTATTATGATGTCTTGTTTTCTCCAAAATAGCTGTTCCTATGGTCCAACCTTCTCTGCCTCATTTCTGGTGAGCTCTTTTTCTGTCATTAGTTGTCAGTTTGTCTTCTTCATTTCGCTTTCTCCTCCATTCATTGTGGCCTCTCCGCCACTGTTTCTGGAATCTTGGTATTTTTCTTTTTTAGAATATCCTGCAGTATTCTCTGTAGATTTGAACTGGTAGTTGCAAATTCCCCTAGTGTCTCTTTATCCTGGAAGCACCTTGTTTTTCCATCAATTTCTAGGGACAGTTGTGCAGGATATATCAATCTTGGCTGGAGGTTATTATCTTTCAAAGCTTGGATTATTTCCCCCCCACATTCTTTGTGGTTTGATGGTTTGTGCTGAGAAGTCTGCTGTAATTCTGATGGGTGTTTCCTTGTAAGTGATCTGTTTCTTGTCTCTGATGGCTTTTAATATTCTGTTCTTATATTGGATTTCTAGAATTTTGAATATTATATGCCTCAGTGTAGCTCTGTTTGGGGTGTAAGTGGCTGGACTCCTGTATGCTTCATACATCTGAGGTCCCATAATGTCCTCTGTTGGAGTCTCCTAGTCTATGGAAGAGTCTCTGTTCTTCTCACTCATTTTGATAAATTAGGGAAATTATCCTGGACTATTTCTGTGAATAGCTTTTGTAGTTCATTTGTTTGTGTTCTTACTTCTTCTTTTATGTTCTTAATTCTTAAGTTATAGATCCTCTTATCATCTTCTAGCCTTTGTATTATTGCTGTTTGTTTCCTTGTTATTTTTAAGAAGTTTTTCATTTCATGCTCCCACCTTATAAATCTGTCCTCCAGTTCAGATAATCTATCCTTAGTTTCTTTCAAGCTGTTAAGCCAGCTTTCAATAGCGTTTTTAGTTTCCTGGTAATCTCTTTGAACCTGCTTCACATATTCTATGTTTTCTCTATTTTCTCCATCAAACAATTCTCCCCTTTTTTTCTGTTCTTCCATTCCACCATCTGTTTTTTCTTGGGCAGTGCTTAGCATTTCTCTACCTCTTCTACTTATATCTTGCTTTATTTCATTAAATATTTAACTTTTGGACTTGTCTATGAGGCTCTGGAGATATTGCTTTATGTCTATTGGTGCCGTGTCTGATATTGCATGTTTTCTGTCCTCATTCTCCTTTGCATTTACCTTTCCTGGATCAGTGTTCTCAGGATTGGTGACTGAGGACGCTTTCTTGCTGCTCCCTTTTCCTATACTTTTTGTTCCTTCCATACAAGTGTATACAGGAGGCCCAGTTTCTTTCTTTGTCTATTACAGTTTGTTTGAATTGTGCTGGCTAGGTGTTCCTGCCCACTGCAGTGTACTAGGGAGGCACAGACCTGGGCAGCCTCTGCTGTGCCCACCTCTCCAGTTCAACCTACTGAAGGCTTCACTGCTAGGGTGCACCACCAGGCACTGAGACCTGGTTTGGGCTAGCCTATTGGATCTTAGTCTGAGGCATCACCCAGGCCAAGTGCTCCCCACCAATCCCCCTTGAGAGAGGATTGGCTGCAGCGTCCTGTTCCAGCTAGTCTACCGGGTCCCAGAATGTCCTCTGTTGGAGCCTCCTAGTCTATGCAAGAGTCCCCGTTCCTCTCACTCACCAGAGGTCAATGCTGAGCTCCCCGCCAGTTGCACTCTCAATTCCATTCGCCGATTCCCACTCTCAGAACTTTCGCGGTCTCTGTCCCTGCTATGCTGATTCAGATGCAGCAGTGGCAGCAGGAAATTCAAATTGCAGCTTCCAGTGGCGTGGGTTCCAGCTTCTGCGCTGAGATTTTATCTGTTCCTGTTATAGCACCGGGATTGCATTTCCAGTTGGTTTCTCTCAGCTTAGTTCGTTCTTAGGTTGGCAGGGTATATCTCCTCTTGCTTAGGACTCCTCACACCACACTATTCCTGGATTCTAAGCTGGCAATCTCAGAGAGCCTCCAGCTGCTGTTGTCTGTCCACCATGTTCTCCTGGAAATCACCAAATTAAGTATTTTGAAAAGGCCATGAGGAACATGTGCCCATTTTCCAAATTGAAATGATCACAAGAAGTGTTTGGTGAAATGAACATTCCAGGTCTCTCCTTCACCAAATTCAAATTCTAAACACTCAGGAAACAGTCCTGAAATCTGACCTCTTACCAGCTCTGAAGGCAATTCTTTCAGAGGATTTATAGGGTGTCGTTAGGAAACCCTGAAAAGAGATAAACTCTAGCAAGGCTAATCATAAAAAAAGAAGAGCACCCCAAGCACAGAGCACTGTGCATGTCTACAGGGTCAGAATTGTATTTCTGAACAAGATTTTCGAAGTATGAAAAAAGGAAACATCACCTCTCCCAGGAAACTGTTCTAGGACCACTCAGACTCGAGCAGCTATTTCCGTTCTGATGTTGGCACTATCCCACCTCCTGAGCTCCTCCTCCTTGTCCCTTACCTATCCCTTTAGTCCTACCTCCTTTACTGTCCTCCTTCATCTCTGCAGACTTTTCCTCTGGGATTTCCTGAGCATCCTGTCTTTCCCTGTTCCATTGACTATGTTTCCAGTAATTCAGTGCTGGTACTGCTCAGGAAATCCTTCTGCTATTCAAGTCATTGCTCTGTCCACAGATCCAGAACCCACTGTGAATATGAACTGAGAAATCTCTGAAGCTCTCTTTTTCAATCAATGAATAAGCCTACCTTGCACCCAGGGCTTAGAGGTAAGGAGGAAGAAGGTGTTTGCTGGGCCTCCAAACTGGTCACTTTCAGACCTATTATCTGGGTTTTTCTCAAGCGTGCTTGTCACGCAGAGGGGTTCTGATCTGCACCCTCAGAGCATGACGGTGGAGCCGGCTTCTGTCGGAGATGGTTCTGGAAGTACCTGAGCCCAAGGAAGGCAGAAGAGAAAGCCGTGATCAGCCAGATTACTCATTTGGGTGGGCCCGATGTCAGAGGTCCTCCCAGCTGCATGGCTTCCTGGCCGTTTTAGAGCCTCTCCAGGCTGATAGAGGCAGAGCTACTTCCCCAGCTGCCAGCAGGAACACTGACAGCATTAGCTACCCTGTCTGCTTCTAGAGATGCAGTAAGAGACTTACAGTGGTCACTGCCCCAGCCACCAGCTCCAGGACACTTCCTGGGGTAGACAGTGACTCCCCCTCCACTCTGCAGTACCGGCTACAGAGAAGATAGGAAGTCTACTACTGCCTTCCAGGAAGAGAACCACACACCCCACTCAGATGCTGCCACCCCCGCAGATGCGACTTTCTTAGCGTGAACTTTACGGAAGTCCCACGAAGTTTCTGGCATGTGGTTGAAAAGTGCCATCCTTGGCTTCCAGAACTACCTTTCTTCTCTTTCGGATAGCTCTGGTCTGAAATTGGGGTGGAGGCAGGGAACTGGTTAAATGGATATACTCCAGCCCTCGCTTAAACAGAAAAGTTCATGCTGTTCTAGGAAAAGGAGATTTTCTTCTTGAGAAAAGAGAACGAAACAAAATAGACAGCTAAGGAACTGCAGGCTCCAGGGCAATGAGCCTTCAAAGGCCATGGGCCTCACCCTGAGGAGCAGGGTAAGGGGAAGAAGTCCAGGGCCAGATGAGCAAGTGTCCCTTCCCCCAGTCCATGTGTCACTCACACCTAGTGGGACACATTCAGGTGAAGACATCTTATGATTCTAGGCATCAGGCCAGATGACTTCCAAATACTGTCTCCCTTTGGAAGGTCAAGATCTGATTTTCACAGGAAATGAATTTCACAGTGGCTTCTCTTTCAACTCCGATTCAATTATTGGAAACAAAGATGTCCGTGTCACTTCCTTAAAAATAATTGAAGATAGTTCAAACTAAGAGGCGGCAGAAAATGAAAGCCTCTCCTGTCTGTCAAAGGGTCCATTAAACCCGTTATTTTCGGAAAAGCGATTTTTCCTCTGCCTCTTGTCAGTTCCAAATTTAGAGTCGCACATTGCGCATGCAAGAGGTGGGGATGGAAATAAGGAAGCTGGAGAGGCCACATGATGCTATTTTTAAACCAGTCCGTGTCCTCACGGGAGGTGCGTGCAAAATTCATCAGGACAGGGAAGGCTCATTAGTGGGCAGCTGTTCCACTACGGTGAGCTTCAATGCCGCTCAGATCCATCCCATAGCTCTGCCTACACTGAACACCTTGCTGGTCCCCAGTGGAGTTCTGGCTACTGTGAGCAGCTGCACCCAGACACCTCACAGTGTGGAGGGCAGCCCTGGCTCCCACCTGAGACCCAAGGGCCCACTATCCAGCTTTCCAAGGCTTCCTCTTCCTCCCATAATGAGGAGAAGTCAGGGGTGAGGTCACTGTAGCCCACTGGGCTAGGGTTCTTTATCCTCCTGACTGGAAGTTAAAAAGAAATTTGACCAGAGAATTTTAGAATTTTTAGTTTGAAGGAAAATTGATGGCCATCTGATTCAACTTTTGCTCGTTTGTGTCACCTGTGGGCCTCAGACACAATCACCCCTGGAGTTGTGTAGGATGCTAAGACCATTCGCATTCCAGGGCAAAGATGGGGCCTTGGAGTCGGAGAGCCTGGTTTTGAGCACCTTTTTTTCTGCTGCTTCTCTGTAACCCCTCCCTGGAAAAGATCATTAACTTCACCCAGAATGACCAACATGGTTACACCCTTAGAGCAGTTTTGTGGTTCAGGTAATTCTTTCTGGGACGAGTAGTGTTCTCCACAAAGCAGTATCTACCTGAATCTGCGAGTGAGGCTTGCTTGGATGTGGGGTCTTTGCAGATGTGATTCAGTTAATGAGGTTATGCTGGATTCAGGCCTAAGCCCAGTGGCCGGTGTGCCTATAAGAGGTGAGAAATCTGGATAGAGACTGGGGGACACAGAGAGGGAAAAATGCAATATGATAGAGACAGCGATTAGAGTCAGGAAGCCACAAGCCATTGTCACTCAGGACCAATTCAAGCTGACTGGCAGCCACCAGAAGCCCGAGGAGGCAAGGAGAGACCCTTCCCTGGACCTCTGGAAAGAACATAGCCCCACTGTCACCTCGTCTTTGAACTTGAACAAATTTCTGTTATGCAAGCCATCCAGTTTGTGACCATTTGTTTCACCAGACATAGCGAATGATTACAGACCCCAGCATACTGTCTTATGCCTACTAACTGAACAGCTAATACACAGGTGATTTTGTTAGCCAAGAAATGGTGTGAATATGAAATGTAATGCTAACATACACTTTCAAAGTGCTTTAAAAATTTTCATTTTATTGATTCCAGATATCCTGTCCTACTTTTCATTTTAAATATATGGAGAAAAATATTTATAAGATATTTAGTGCTAAAATTTTTTAAATAATTTAAAATATTAGCATGGTTAGTAAATTATGTACAGAAGTTTAAAATGTTTGTGAAAATTTTAATGGTACTGAACGTTTTTTTTTTTTGTATTAGGAATCAAACTCAGAATCTTGCCCTTGCCAGGCATGTGCTTGTGCCACTGAGCTAAATCCCCGGCCCAATACTTAACGTGGCGTGGATCTCAGGAGCTGCTGCTGGTTCTCCCCCTGGAAGGGCTGCAGTCTGCCACACTGCCACCAATTACCAGGGAGGGAGGTGCTTGCTTGGCTTCCCAGCGTCCTAAGTTCCAACATGGTATGCCTCTTTTTCATATACATCTGCCACCCTGAGTATGTATTGTGTTGATAACGAACTGTTTGCAGTCTCACTGTTTGAACGTCCACTTTGTATGCTTTAATTTTGTAATTTGAACAACTATTTCTAAGGTGACAGTATGTAATTTATGAACTAGTGATTTCTTAGTGTTTATTTTTGTTTGAAATTCTGTATTATTACTACCCTTTTTTCTCTTTAAATCAAATTTTTAAAAAACTGTCGTTAAAAGGCAATCCAGGTAGCAAAATAAACAGATACGTAAATGTAACAGCATATCAACAGCCTATCACATCTTGCCATTCTTTATATTGTAGCATAGATTTTACACACAGAGGTAGCTTGTGTTTAGCTCTGGCCCCCGCATTTCCACAATGATTGCTGAGGACCACGCTTCAGTCTGCAGTATGAGGAATCATCATCACCAGCGCATCTTGTAGAGAGCACTGTTGCTGTGAAATCACTGGCTGCGGCTCTACATCTGCTTGAAAATATAAGACGTGTGAAACCAGTTGATCAGCAAGGACTGTGCTAACGATCACAGTGCCTCTCTGGCTACACAAAACACTGGAGGTTGACAAGAAATATCAGTGGTCATTGGATTCCACAGACTACCTGGAGAATGAGTCTTCTGTGATAAAGCTGGCGGGGAATTGAGAAGAACATCTTTTTGACGGGAGCCAGTTAACTGCTCCTTGACACACAGCAGTCACATTTTTAAGTGAGGCTTCCTTGGATTTCCTCTGGCTCAATAACCTGCTTGGACAGTAGAATGCTATAGAATGTTACAGAATGATATTATGCCGGGGTTTTATTTTGCCTGACTATAATCAGACCTAGTAATCTTGTACAGGTGTGCTCACTCTTGCTCTCATGCTAAGCTTTTGAGCAGCTATATCCACAGCCCTTTTCTCTCTTTATTTTGAGGCAAGGTCTCCCCAAGTTACCAAGTTGTCTAGGTCGCCTCAGCCTCCCAGAGCTCTGGGATTATAAGCAGGTACCACCATGCCCAATGTAACATCTCTTTGGTCAAGAGTTCCTCCCAGTCCTGAACAGTTAGTGATGCAGTCTTACAAGATGGTAAACTATGCTGTGATTTTTAGCAAAAGTTTTCAGGATTTCATTGTGCAGTGTTGGAGCAAGGACTACACAAGTGACAGCAAAGTGCTACCTACAGGAGGGGAGAGGAAGGTACCACGCAATGCTAACCCACCTCCTGCACCTGCTGTGTATCTCAAGCACAAAACCTGCTGTAGCACACCTTAGTAAAATGCAAGGATTATCGATAATGGTATTCCAGCCTGTCTTCATGTGTATGTACCTGATGTTTACTTTGTGAGCAGACACATAACTTTTCCTGTTTGATTAATCAGCTTGGGCTTGTGTTGTCTTGTTTTAATGTGACAATAAAAATGTTACAAAATAAAGGAAGCGTTGTTACTTATAGGTATTAAGTATAGGTTTTATATGCTGCCCAAGACAATTTCTCTTCACTCAGTATGGCCACATGAAATGGTGACTGTCAAGTTTTGAGTTAGTTTTTTGCAAATAGTAGACAGCCAGAACACATGTTTAGTCATAGCTTAAGCAGGAGATTCCTTACCTCCTAAAGTATCTCATTCCATTTCCAATAGTAGTCACCGCTAGACCATTCATGTCTGTCTGGTTTTAGTTCCTGTAACAAAATACCCAAGGTTGAGCTCCTAAAAAAAAGAAAGTTTTAAGTTCTTTTAAAATAAGTGTTTAAAAGAAAGAAAAGAAATGTATCTAGCTCACAATTTTGAAAGCTGAAAGTTTAACACGGTGACCTTGGCTCTGGTGAGGGCCATTGGCTACAAAACATCATGGCAGATGGCTTCAAGGTGGGAGCATCACATGACAAGGGGGAGATCACATGATAGGACAGCAACCCAGAGAATGTGGAGGGGCAGACTTGCTATTATAATACTTCCTTGTGGGAACTATGTGAGGTCTCCTGCAATCTCCATCAGTTTCATTGGAGGGCAATGACTCCAATGATCGAATCACCTTCTGTGAGGCGTCATCTCATGGGTTCCAACCCTTCTCACCACCACCGTACTGGGGATCCAGCTGCCAGCACCTGATCCCGAGGGACACACTTTTAGACCATCATCAAGCATAGCAACATTGTTCTCTGCCTTCACAGTGCTCGTACCCTCTAACTAAGTCTATGTCCCCGCCCAAAGGAGCTGCTCTCCTAGAATCCTTGTAGCCCTCATTTTAATTCCCTGCACCTGATCTCTTCCTTGCATTCCCCCCACCAGACAACACATTCAGGCTTTTCTTTTAAGAGGTGAACGACTCCAAGCTTCCAAGACCTGTATCTTCCCCTAAGGAGCCCAAACTACTAATGGCAAACTGCGGGTCTCTAGAAACAGGCACAGAACCCACAGCACTGCAGAATGAGCAACACAGTCTGAGAGCCCCCAGCATGAGTTTGAGTGATCCTCTGCACACATCCACGGTCCTGAGGGCACCAGCATATGTGTGGATAAAGGCATTTTTGTGCTGGCCCCAAAATGCTTCTGAGAGGTGGGAAATGGAATTACTCTTGGAGTGCCTTAAATTAAACAGTGAGACCAGAGTGAGTTTGGGCCCTGTGTGTGTCTGGGGGAGAACGAGAAGCAGAAGTCAATGTGGTCCCTCATAGTCACAGAACGAGATCATTTACACGTTTTCTTTACCAGTTAACCCTGGAGGCACAGAAATATTTGTTTTCTCAGAAATTTACTGTGTTTGTACCAAGAGAGATGATGGGCGGGGCTGTTAGCTGCTCTGGGCAGAGCACTGACTCTGCATGGCTGATACTGCCCTGCAAAGTGCTTCCTCTCCAGAAGGCTCCATGAGCAGGCGGTCCTTCTTCAGGCCACAATTCCTCCAACAGGATGCAGGCTGTCTCTAAATTGCTACTCCAACAGACTGTGGCATTGACAATTCCATTATTGATTCAACTTCAGGATCAGTGACAGTTTTGGTCCACCAACAGACGTGGGAGGTGGCTGTATGTGTTGGCCGAGTGCTCAGATGGGGCGGCCCCGTGGGGAGGGCTCTTAGGATCCCTGCTCCAGATGACACCTCAGCCATTGCTAAGAGCAAGGATAAGAGGTACTACTCGGGGACAAAGCAATCACTGTGAAGTTCTGTTTCTTGTTTTCCTTTTTAAAAATTGCTTGGTGCATTCTGTGAAAGAGAAAAGTGTAGATCAACAGAGCTGGGTTTCATTTCTCCACCTCTCATCACTTCTGGCCTTCTTATAATAAACTGCATTGTAAATCTTTACGTAAATTAATTCAATCATTTATGAAATTGACATTTTATGCACTTGACAGGAGACCTGATATGCTCTCTTTTAAACATCTTAAAAGCACATAATGAAACATCATACAAATGTAAAGGTCCTGGAGGGTCCACATGGAAACCCTTCAAAACACAGCAGCACATTGTTCTGACTTATTCAAATTCCACTGACCATCATCTTTTCTCTACGTCCTCACTGTCAAAACCAGCCCCAATGGAGATCTGAAATGCTTGCCATCCCTGTTTTCCTGAGAGGACCGTGGAGTGGTGACTATCCATGGGTGGCCCACGTCGTCCAGCTTTCCATCCTGCAATGTGCATCTATACCACTGGCTTCTTTTCCACTTATACTCCACTGAGCCCAGCACTGTTTCCTCTCTGCCCTAGGCTCATCTGCAGACCTGATGCGGTGGACCACTCGCACCTCCTCCTTATGCAGATGGTCTCAGCTCACACTCAGGACTTCTTTCCAGACCTTTAGTTAGTGTTTCCAGATTGAACGCCCAGTGAACTGGGAATTTTAAGTCAATAATAAATCATTTTTTAAGTGCATTTCACAATATGTGAGGTGGTAGAGAAGACTACTGGGATGGCTACCTCGGAAAGAAGACCATGGGTCCCCAGGTTGGCTCACTTTAACCCTACTTCCGTGTGTTGATATGTACAGAGCTGGCTAGGGAATACTCTACCCCCTCAATTGGCTTTAAGCAATGCAAACGGCTCTAGCTGAGGTGCTGATGTGCACCTTTGAAGCAATTTGACAGGTCAGTGATGCCCCATCCTGTAGCGTGCTCTAGGTAGAGAGACACCGTGCTGTCACGCTGCCAGCTGAGGCCCAGCCTCGAGAAAGAAGCTGTGATGTGATGTCTCAGGGCAGAAGGGCTAGACATCAAAGCAGAGGCAACCAACCAAGAACCCAAGATACTTCCTCCAAGTGTGTTGTGCAGAGTCCTCCAAACTTAGAGGCCACCTGTAACCAGAACCCGGTACTCTTTCTGCACACCCTTCTCTCTACACATTGCAGAGGTGCTATTGTACCTATTAGCTAGCCAGTCTCACAGTCACTCAACCCTAAGCCACTCCCCTTCCACAAATTAGTAAGCCCTGGGTTTGGACCTGGGTCGTAGCCCTGGTTCTGGTTCCCCACAACTGCAGTTATGTCTTCGTCTCTTTATTGTCACCAGGGGTTGCACTGGAAGTGGTAGATTGGAATTTACTTACTGGAATTCCAATAACTTCTCCCCAGGATTACAAATGTAAACTCCTCTAGACCACAGTGAGGTCTGCAAGGCTGCCTATAGGATGACATACTTATACTAAAAATCACTTGTAGTTAACCTGACTGCATGTGACCTTCATAGGCATACAACAGCATGTCATATGGGATGGACTAATATCACAAATGATTTTCTATTTACATAAAATTCATATTTAACTGAGTATCTATGGATCTTTATTTGCTGCATCTGAGCAGTGTTTTCAGACCTTTGAGGGACCCCTTATCTACTCAACTCTCAACACCTCGCCAGCTCCTCCCTTAGGGAAAACCAGTCTGAGCTAAAGCCTTCCAAGAGCTGCTTTCTGCTGCTTCTGAAGCTTCTCCCTTCTCCAGGGCAGACATTCGATGTCATAGTCTGTCTTGTACTACTGTAACAGAGCACTAGAGATGGTTGATTTATAAAGATCAGGGATTTGTTTCTGACAGTTCTGGAATCTGGAAGTCCACAGTCAAGGAGCCTACACCCGGTGAGTGTCTTTTTCTTGTGTCCATCTACATGTAAAAGCAAGAAAGACAGGAAAAGATGAGAGAGAGTTGGGGGAGAGATAGGCACACAACTTATCTTTCTATCAGAAGCCCCTTCTGTGTTATCTTTCAAAAAAAATCATTTATCCACCCTTGAGGACAGAGCCCTCAGGAGCTGATCACTGGTTAACGTAGCCACCTCACAACAGAGGTCCCTTGAGGTTAAGTTTCCAGCATCTGAACTTTGAGGGATGCATTGAAACCCCCATCCACACGGCTTCTCTGAAGTGCATCCACTCTCCTGCCCAGATTCAGGTCTGAGTTGTGTTTGCCAACTTCCAGGTTTCTCTTTAGCTTTTTAGGCAGCAAGATTTCTCAGATCTCCCAGGACCAGGCCCAAGGGCCTCTGGTTTTCCAGCTGTGAGGCGTCCTGTGTCAGTGTTCCTCCTACATGGTTCTCTGATTTTGCACATGACTCTAAGTGCATGTGTTCCCATCGTTGAGAGGTGAGACAGACCACAACAAAGCTCTGCACTAGATGAGGACCTTTGTCAGCTGGCTGTGGGCTATATCACTAGGCTAGGATGTTGTTAGAATGACACCTGTGCTATGGGCCTCATAAACTTAGGTTTGGCCAGACTTGGTGGTCTTTCCCTCAAGTAACCAAGCCCCAGGAGACCTCCAAGGACTCAAGACCTTTCTGCCATTTATGGTTACTGCCACAGAGAAGGTCATGGTGATGTCACCAAGCAGAAATTCTAATGTACTGGTCCTTGATCAGCCCATAGCTGACCTTGTTCCTGGGTGGGGGTGTCACCCCTGAGATGGGCAGCCTGGCCCCTGCGGCTGTTATTCTGGACTCTGGGCTGCACGGTCTTCTTCCCAGAAGCCTGCTCCTCTTTCCTCTTGTGTTTCCAGGTCTCCAAATGGGCCTCCAGGCTGGTGACCATTGCAATCCTTTGTTTTGAAGAGACAGATAGAAATGGGCCTCTAGAGGCAGCGCTGCTGGCACTGTTCATTCGGAGGGCAAAGATTTCTGTCTCTGATCCTGTGGAACCCAGTTTAGGTCAGAACCTTGGGACTCATCAATAGGGCCACAGAGCAGAGTGCACGATAAATCTGCTCGAATGTGCTTGTCATCTAAGAGCTCAAAGATGTGAGGAGAGGGAACTATTTAGAGAGGAATAGATGCAAATGTAAATAGTTACTCGAAGATAAATTGAAATGCCAGACCCACAGGTGCAGGCAGGCTCAAGGACAAAATTAGAGCTTGGATGCAGGGAGAGGTAGATAGAAAAGAGGTCATGTGTAGAACTGTGTTTTCCTCTAATCTTCCCTGGGCAGGAGGAAAAAAGTGAGGCAGAGTGAGTCTCACTTCATGCCACCTTTCCCTGGCTTTAGTGTCCCACCCTAATACCTTGTTTTGCTTTCTCTCCATATCCCCAGGTCACTGGCTGCCTCCCAGGCCACCCATGAGCCTTGCCATAGTGGCCTCAGTGTGACAGGAGGTGTCCGTTCGCTGCTGCTAACCCCAATCACACTCCAGCAGCAGCTGGCCAGGTTATGCCCTCATCTGGTCCCTGCTTCTGCTCTCTCCCCTTGCAAGTGGACATCCTTGTGTGTGTGCACCATCTCCACAACACATACACACATGTGATGCACACCTACCATACACACAGAACACCCACAGTGCGCATAAGACACATGTATACAACACACATAATATACAGAACACATATGCACACAGAACACACATATAAAATGCAAAGCACATATAAAATGTACAGACATGAAATACACAAAATAGTCATAAATACAACACATACACTGAATATCCTCCACATAGCATATGCCACACACAACACACCTATCACACCAACAACACATGCAGACACACACACACGTGTCTTTCCTCTTAAACTCTGGCATCCAGAGGTCTGCTCCTTCCCATCCCCTCTTGTGACTCTGGAACCCGCATAGTCCCTCTGCTTGGAAATCCCTGGAAATTCTTAAGGGCACCGGTTGTCCATCACATGCCTGTAAGTGAGTCCTTTCTACAACTGAGGCTAACGGAACCCACCCAGGCTCGCTCTCGGCACTGGAGCCCTAAGTCTGGAGTAGTCTGAGAAGTCTGAAGAGGGACCTCTACCCAGAGACAGCTCCCCTGACACCTGTAACTGGTTCTGAAGTCACACCAGTAATAAACCACCACACTGACATTTTAATTGAAGAGCAAACCTAGGTGTGCATAAAATAGAGCGCTATCCGGAAGCCCGGCTACAGGAGCCAGTTTCACCATTCACTCCCACATCTTTAAAAGACACCTGGGCCCCAGGGAGCCCCACAGAGTCTCAGCAGTGTCTCCAGGATAAGGGCTGGGAACCAGGCTGAACTGGGTCCTAGCTCTCTCGTCACTTCCGGACACGTGATCTTGAATCGGTCCCTTTTCTTCCTATCAGACTCAGCTTTCTGATCTGCAAGTGAGGGACAGCTAAATTTGTGGATGCACTCACCTAGGCACGGTGGACACTCAACGGGCCTTTTTTGTTTTGTTTTAATCAGCAGAGGCATTCGGCCAGCACTCCACTTTAGTCAGCAAGTTCCTGAATCACTTTCATTAGAAGTCCTTCCCAAATTGGTCATTGCAGGAAGCTGCTGAGGACACGGCATTAATAACGTTGTGAATGGTGACTCATTAGCACACACCACAGGCAGGATTAGACTCTAATCTCCCAGATGAAGCCTGAAGGGCTTTAGCCTAAAAGAGATGCATTCTAGCTGGGGGTGGTGGCTCACACCGGATTGAAAACCTGAGACCAGCGCATTTAGTGACTTAGCTAGACTCAGCTCAAAAGGCAGCCCACAGGGCATAGCACCAATTTTGTCATAAAGATAGGCTACTGTGGGTGTATAGTACCCACACTTATTCTTTAGAATATTTCTATTGATGAATTATTAATTTTTAAATTTATGACTTTTATATTAAACATTGAGTATTTAACAAGGAAAAATATCAAGAAAATAAAGTATTGAGTTTTTAATATTTATTCTTTATAAAAAAGCATCAAATTGTTTTTGGTGTACAAAGTCTAAAAAATAAATAAATTCCTATGTAAACTAAAATGAAAATACCAATAGAACTCTACAAAAAAAATTTTTACTTCAATTATCACACCGGAGGCAGTCTGCACACCTGACAGCAGCGTGCCCTTATACACACATAGCACGTGTGCTGACAGCACATGCACTTTGCTTTCCTGGCCTTTCTGTAGTTCATACTTGACATCTTCCTGTTTTACCAGGAGGTTCTTATCATATAATACAATGTGCAGTTAACAGGGACATAAAATAGCAATAAAATAAAGTATTGAATTCTTCACATGTGTTATACATTTAGATTATACATGAACGTTTTCATATCAGCTGTGTACTTGCTTACAAAATCTAAAAGACAGCATTAGATATAAATTCCTATGTGAGCTACAATGAAAATATCGATAGAACTTTTCTTCAATTGTCACACCCAAAGCAGTCTTCACATATGACAACTGCATGCTCCATCCACACATCTTGCTTACAGTGACAGCACAAGTGCTTAGCTTTCTTCCCCTATGTGGCTGGTGTCCTTGTCACCTCTCATCTTCCAGTTCTGTCAGGAGCTTCCTACTATACTGTACAATTTGACTTACAGGAAAATATAAAATATGTAATGAGTGTTTTGAATAGACATCAACATTTCGCATCAGCTGTTTATTTGCTTAAAAAACCTAACGGGTAACATCAGAAATAAAATCCTATGTGGATTACAATGTAAATACAAACAAAAGCCCACCCCAGAAATAATCTTCATTTCAGCTGCCACATCCAAGGCAGTCTTCACACAAGACAACTGCATATTCCATGCATAAGTATCGCTTACACTGATAGCACATATGGTTTGTTTTCCTCTTCCGTCCTGTAGAACACAGTGGACATCATTTTGATTTTCCTATTGTCATAGTAGGTCTTTGTGATGCTGCGCCTGCCTGTTCACCTGTAAGCTCCCCAGTGTGCTCCACAAAATAATTTTTTCATAGTTCTCTGGAGCAGAAACATTTTGTTTTCCTCTGCTATAAATGATCTCTTATGAGTTCCAGTACCAATCCTCTAAAAATATTTTGCACTTGTTATTTTCTTTATAAACTATCAAACTATTGATGCCACATGAGTTTAGGATTGAGTAAAATGCAACCACTGACAATGCCTTGTGATTTGAGTGACATCATAATTGCTGCACAAGTCATCCACATCTCTTCTGCCTTTGGTTTTGTTATAGAAAGTTATCATCTCAGTGTTCCATTTTCACTATCAGAATTTCCATCACTGTGCAGTGTTGACATCAGCAATACCAGTTTTTTTCTTTTCCATGTCCAGAACCAATGTTATATCTTTCCGAAAGCCAAACATCCTACTACACAAATCTCCGTTTTGAAATTGCAGCATTTCATTGGGAATTTCTGCTTTGCTCCTGCATACTGGTCAACTTCTGCTCTGTTAGCAAATATAACCTCAGTTAGAAACTGATAAACCAATTATAAGGTGTCACATTCTGATTTGTTTGGGAGATGAGAGCAACAAGTCTGTTCACATCATGTAGGTTATTACTATATGAAGAAGGACCTGGTGGCTGAGTTCCAGGATAAATGTCTAAGTTTAAAGCATAATAAGCCTTCCCATCTGCATAGAAATAAATTTCTATTCCATATTTTGAAGGTTTTTTGGAATATATTGCCTGAAGCTACAGTGACTATGAAATACTCAAGATGTTCATCAGTAGTCATGTATTCAGATGGGGTGTAAATTGCTTGGCAATTATCCACAAATCTCTCAAACCATGAACAGATAGCAGCCAGAGAATCAGTTCTTTTTCTTTCTTGGCAGGTGGTTTTGTCATCAAACCTCAGGAAATTTTGAGGAAACCAAATGTTCTCAGTGTCATCCTTACTCTACAAATCTCAAGCCCACACCCATCACTTTTCTATAAGTTTACATTCCTGCAACTACCAATGGAAAGCCCTGCCTGATAGATACAGCAGATGCACGAATGCTGTTAGTTCAGCTGGTGAGGTGTCATAATAAATATATTTTTGCATATGGCTATTGGTGCATACAGAACATTACTTCTATTTCATTTATTTGTGTATTTCACAACATGTTGTACCATTTCATCTGTTACAAACAATTTCCAACATTGAATGGCAGTGCTGGCATCCTGTCCAACAGATTTTACTCCTGCCAAGATTCTCATTATATTTTCAGACCCAGTTCTAACATTGGGTCATTCTCTTTGTTGCATAACATTTCTACTAGTTCTGTACTCATATTGCTGTTTTCTTCATCATCCGAATCAAGATCTAAGTTCCCCATATCTGTATCAGTTGATTCTTGCTCCATTTCACTGTCCCAGGAACTTTGGCTCATATGATCAATGTCAAAATCATCATTATCATCATCTGCCTACAATACTCTTCTGCTATGAATTTCTTTTGCCATAATGGATCATCCTTCTCATCTATGTATGACTGAATAATAATGATTCACTTTCAACCACCTCCAAGTCTTATAAATCTGGTTTTTCTTGTGTCATTGTACTGAATTGGGTTACTTCTACCAGAAATATAAAGAGAAACTTTTTGTTAAACAAATCCTAAGTGCACAGAAATTTAGCAGTGATCTTTTCATGGGTAAAACTCACCTGTCGCTGCTTTGGATCTCCTGTACAAACCTTGATGTTTGTTTGCCAACTGAGTGAAGGCACAGATGGGTTTTTACTTTCCCCAGGCTCAACTGCTGTAAGTCACACTCACATTCCATTTATAGTAAAACACATATTTACAGAATGGAAGAGTAATGTGCATGTATTTTACCCTCTGTGATGCTCACATAAATATATGCTAAACCTGTTAGCCAGAGCATAATGTGGGTAAAAATCTCAGCTTGACACTTTTGCACATGTGTGTACACCTTGATGTTCATCATACCAAATGGGTAAACAGGAAGATTGCTTCCTGTGTACCCCAAGTGTAGCTACTGAGATGCATGACTATTATTATGCTAAAGTGCAAATTTACAGTAGAAAAGTATGGGATGGATTGTTGTAGTCCAGTTTAAATGGCTGGGGGTGTATAGCTCAGTGTGAAGGCCCTGCATTCAATTACTAGGACAGCAATTAAAAAGAGATGCTATTCCGATAGACATAGATAGATGTACATATAGCTATAGGTATAGATAAGACTTCAGTGAGAACCATATTTTTTCTTTACTATGGGCTTCCACATCACATTTCAGAGTTTCTGGACAGGATCTGGCTCCTGGTTTGGAATCCTAGACACCCTCTTTGGTAACCTGGGCCTTTTACAAAGACCTTGAACACCTCAGACCCCTGTCTGTGAAAGGGGACACTCTCTCTTCCTACTCCATAGGGCCTTGAGATGGTGGATAAATTAGTCCATAACAGTGACCAGCATTCAGTATGTGCTGGGTGACAGTCAGCTGTTACTATTGCTGAATTTTATTCATTCAACCAATATTTGGGTGATAACTTTGGTGCTTGAGGGGTCAGGCTTCATGGGGTGATGCCCACTCAGTGCCCCTAGGAGCTGACAGCTTTCTAGATTCTCAGCCCCCCATCCCTACTCTGCCACTCAGTGGCTCTGGGATGTCCTGCTTTCTCTTGGCTGAATTTCCAGTTTCCTTTCTCTGAGACAATACCCAGCCACACATGAGCAGGCTGTCATGGATTATGTCTGTGGCCCCAGGCCTCATGCATTTGCACTGTGCATTTGTGATGGTTGATTATCTAGTGCTTTGATTGATGGTGTCAGTGCTACACCCACATAGGGGTGGAGCCAGGATGTAATGTAATGGCAGGAAGAAGGTGTGTCTCGCTCTCTTGCCGGTTCCTCGTTGCTGTTTGCAGTCACCATGAGCTGCGGCCCCGCCATGTCACCCTGCCTTGGAGCCAACTGAGTATGGACTGAAACCTCCAAAAACTGTAAGAAATAAACCTTTCCTTTTCCAACTTTGGTCATCAGGAATTTTGTCTTAGCAACGAGTAAAAAGTAACTAAGAAACCCGCTGTGTGGGCACAGGGTCACTTGACCTGTGTGCCCCTCCAGAGAACACAGGTTTGCTGCTTACCATTGGGGCACATGTCCTTGACCCTCTACCCACAATGGAGCTGCCTTCTTTAGCTCACCAGGACCTTTGTATCTGTAGAGCCAGCACCAACTCCTAGGCTTCTGCCCAGCTGCCAACAGGCTGTGACTGTTAGTGGCTCTCTCCTCTCTTCACCAGGCCCAGGGCTCTAGGCATGTTCTAAATGCGGACCATTCCACTCACTGCTGTGTATTTATGAGCTGTTCCTCTTCCCCTGACACCAGCCTCCAATCCAATTGCCCACTCAACACTTGCATTTGGAAGCTTCATTAACTTCCTATGTCGGAAACCAAACTCATGTCCTCATACGGTCCCCCAATGGCCTTTCCTGGTTAAAGAAGGTAACATTCTAGTTGCTCAGGACAAAGATGTTTGAATCATCTCTCCCCTGCTTTTTTCTAACACACCAGTTTCCATCCATTAACAAGTCCCATTGGCCACACTGTTGCAACAGACCCAGGTTGATTCTCTCTGTCTCCCCCACTCCCATCTTGCTCTACCACGCCCCAGCTCCAGCCCATAGTGTTGCATTAAAAGGCTCTGCTTGCACTCATCTCCTCTGCAAGTTCAAAGCCCTACAAGTACCTTCCCATCCCATTCGAAGAAAAAAACCAGAGCTCTTGAAATGGCAGGAAGACCCTACACTATCTAACAACAGGTCCTTCTCTTGCCTCTCTGTTCTTAATGCTTGCTCTGTTCCTTCCATCATTCACTGAAGCTACACTGGCCTCCCCACTGTCCCTGGGACCTGACAGTGATGCTCTGGCCTTAGGGTCTTTGCATTTACTGCATCCTTTGCTGGGATAACTCTGGACCAGATGCCTGACCCCTGGCTCCTGTTCCACTTGTCTGTTGCTGTATAACTAACCACTTCAAGCTCAGCAGCTTAAAACAACCATCATTTCATCCATGGATTAGGAATCCATGGAGGACTTGGCCAGCTGATTCTTCTGCTACTGTGGCACTGGCTGAGCTAACTGGGTGATGCTCAGCTGGAGGCAAGGATGAGCTAGAGGGTCCGAGAGGGCTGTTTTCACGTGCCATGGAAGCCACTCCTGGAAAGCCCGTCTCAGCTGGCTGCTGTCTGATATAGCTTCAGTGTCTCCCTAGCCAGATAATTGGCTTTTTGCAGTGATCTGCACTCCAAAATGAGCAGTCTCTAAACCTTCAAATGGATGCTCTAAACTGGAAAATGGGTATAACTTTACTTTATCTTCTCTTGGTCAAAGCAACATGGGACAGGCCCATATTCAAGGGAAGGGGACATGGGCCTCCCATCCCACAGGAAGGGCTCAGGAAATTTGTGGTTATCTTTAATTCATCGCACTCCCTTATGCCCTTCTGGTGTTTCACTAAGGATTTCTTTATGGAGACCTGCTAACCCTTTAGAAACTACCAGGGCCCACCCTCCACATCCCATGATGGTCCCCAACTGCTTCTCTGTTTCTCTGCATGGAGTTATCCCCATCTAACAGAGTGTTTCACCTCCTCCCTTTACTGTGAACCTTTCCCCATGGAAAGACAGGCTACAGAAGGACACACACTACCATTTGTTTTCCTGTGTGGTGCTACCCAGGGTTTCATGCCTGGGCATGAAGGTAAATCTCTATCGCTGAACTACACTTTCAGCCCTTGTAGGCATCAATTTTGCTTATTCCATCCATGTCCTTTGTCCTGGACCTGGAGTAATGCCTGGCACATATTCAAGAAAAGAGCTGCCTAGGATGCTTCTCTAATCAGCAAATTCCAGTGTATAATCAAACGACTTTTACACGAATCTCAATGGACAAAGCTCACATTTTGTGGGATGATTTGAGGAGTGGCCACCAGCTCTTTGATCTCTTTCCTTGAAAACGTACAAGGGTTACCATAGACCTAGACAGGCTGTGACCCGGAGTATGATGGAAAGGAGGCCACATTACTCCTGAGGCCAGTCCAGGGAGGTACAGTAGCCTTTGCCAGGGTCTGAGGAGATATTTGTGCTTTAGAATCTCCTCCTTGAAAGCAGCCACCAGGCTGGGAGGCTCAAGTCACATGCACAGACCACACAGCTGCTCTACTCAAAGGACATAGTGCAATCTAGATGTGGAGTCACCCCAGCTAGAAGCCCAGATATGAGAGTGATAAATATTCCAGAACATTCTTTCGGCTCTTCACGTCATCACAGTTGAGGCCCCAGGTGTCATGGAACTGAGATGGCAATTCCTTCACAAATTCCTGACTGTCAGACTCTGTGAGTTTAATAAAAAGCTTTTGTCTAGTCCCCCTCCTTTAGGCTAATCTCTCCTAAAGCAACAGATAACCAGAACACATATCATTATTTTCTCCAACTAAATAAATTTGGTGTGGAACCCCACCCAAGAAAGCTGTTCAGATATTCTTTTCAATTCGCTTTCCTTAATCCTAGAGCCTGGGACAGGAATTAGAAAGAATTTGATTCCCAGCACAAACACAAAAAGTAGAAAGCATTTCCTGTGCTGAGGATATTGTGTCGCCTTTTCTCAGCCAGGTCTCACCACTCACAAATGTGTGTGAAACCAGGTTCTTAGAAACCCAGGGACGTAGTTGGGGACAAAACTAGTGGAGCCCCACCTGCTTACATCCCACACATCGACTGGGGTTTAAGTCTTCTGACTCAATGGATGTTTTCATGAAGTGATTCATTACTTTTTCACATGCATGCTAATTGTGCAAAGCGTGGGAACCCCACCATGTGTGCATAACTTTGCAAAACTAAACTGCCGAGGAAAATGTGTGAGGTCCCTGACTCTTAGGGACGGAAGCACATGTACGCCTTGGCTCATCTTTTCCATTGGGTGACTCTGTGCTTACCTTGCAGGAGGGATCTTTTCTTGTTTCCTGAGGATAGCAGGAGACAATCACCTGTCCTTGCATCCCTCTGTGGATTAATTAATGATCTGAAACACTCAGAACTGGAAATGCAGGAAGCCTGGGTATAATTTAAAGACCTATCATTAGTGTGTGTCTTTCTTTTTCTTCCTTAATTTCAGACTGTAATTGCCCATATAATTACTATGTTTAATGTATTACCAATCAAAGATACAGACAATAAAATTTAGGTCAATCTGGGATTAAGTAGTGAGAGAAATAAAATTCCCTAAATTTGGTGCCTTCATTTTCCTCTTTGATTTTTGTCCCAAATATTTGATTTTCCTCCATGTATCCCCAGACCTAGGGTTATTCAGACATTCAGCTAAGCCCATATCTGTGGGCTCCCTCCAGCCCTCAGTGGCACCCCAGTTCCTCCCAGGAGACTTTCCATTGTGACACGGTAGATGATCCACAGTAGATGGTCTACAATAGATGGTCCACAGAACATGAGGCACAAGAGACTTCTGGCCCAACTTGGTTCAGCCCCCTCATTTGGCAGCTGGGGAGCCAGAGATCTAGAGAGGCAGGTGATTTGCCTAAGGTCCACAGGCTGGCAGCTGGAGAGAAATCCCCGAACAGTGGGAGGAGGCTGGCTTTCGTCCTCCTCTGATGGCCCAGATGAATGATGTGTTAGCAAAAGGGCCTCAAATCACACCCTGCAGGCAGTTCCAATCAAAACGTGGACTCTAAATCTAACTCTTGCGAGTGTGTTTTGGAAATCCTTTTTTCTTAGCCATGACTTCAATGATTAAGACTCCTTTGTTGGGTCTTGTTTTCTTGCTGACAGTGCTTATTTTCCAGGGACAGAGATTTGGGGAACTTCTCTCCTAGCTTTCTTCTGTAAGCGCTTTGTGCCCCACTTGAATTCTTCATGATAAATACACAAGGTTTCCTCCAGAGACAAAACTGGAAACATTTTTCTTTAAACATTGACTACATAAACAGGACATTTGACCCTCATTAGACAAGTGATTGCAGGTTTGAAGGCTTGATCTTAAAATTGGGATAAAAAGCTAAATTCTCAAGATGCTAAGATTAGGATGTATTTATGTATATTCAGTAAAGTGAATAACTCTAGAAGCAATTTTCAATGCCAACAGGTACACTTTATCCTTGCCATATTCTGGAAAGAGAAAGTCTAGAATAACCTAAAATGAAAAATAAGCCATTGTGGGAAAACGATCAGTCTGCTGGAGACTGACTCATTCTGGAGTTACATAATTTTCAAGGGCTCCAAATTAATCTGGAAAAGGTGCACAGGAACTGCTTGGAACAGAAAGGGATCCAGCACACTGTACAGCAGGTATGATCATTCATTTATAGGAAGCTAATGTCCAGGACGAACCTGCTCAAAGGAAAGACAGGCGTCTGGGACTGCTTGCATTTTCCCAGTGTCTGCGTGCATTTTGTGCTTGTTATTAGTGATTTTGTGTTTGGCCAATGGAAGCCATCAAGCAAAGCCAACAACATCAGAATCTTTTAAAATGTTGATATAGCAAAACAAGGGTGAACAATCTATTGTGGTCCAATTTGTCACAGAACTAGATTAAGTACAACTAAGGAAAATACATGATAATTTAACAAATGAAAAAGAAAGAAGAAATTCACTTCATTCAACCATAAAGTTATCAAGGAAGAAATTGTCATGATCATTGGTTGAGATATTCAATATTAAGCCAGATAAATTAACTAAAAAATATCAGATCTTGTAATTAGAGGAAAGAGAACCCTAAATGGAGTCACAGAAAACCTCAAGACAACACAATCATTCCACTTTTTCTCCCCTAAAGAAGTGAGATCTTTAAACACTTAGAATACAGCCGTGGCCAGCCAGTCAGGCCTTCTCATGATCTGAGCTAAGGCAGCAGGAGGAGTTTGCTGGCAAGAATAGCAGTCTATTGAATGTAAGCAATGAGACAGATGTTTCTCTAAATCTCAGAAAATTTAAAAATCAGGCCTTACTGAAATCGACTGATACCTATGCATCTTTTGCAAAGATAAAGTAATAGCTTAATCTTTTAAAAAATATTTGCTTTAAAGCACCCCACTTCAGGTAAGAGGCTCATAAGCAAACTGATTCTAGAAACTCTGCTTCTCTGAGCCACCAGAATCGGGTCTACACGCTGAGTTATCAGAAGCCGAAGCCTCTAACTCCTAACATTCAAAACTGCACTCCTCAGCCTGGAGCTGTAACTCCTCAGAGAGCTCAGAGCTCGTGCTGAGCATGCATGGGACCCTGGGTTCAATCCCCAGCCTCACAAAAACAAAAGCAAACAAAACAAGACTGAGGGTCCTGTAACATGATCTATAAAGGAGATTTACTAAGCTGGTTTTCTTTCTTCCTAGATGGCACTGGAGACTGGACCCAAGGCCCTCTCACAAAGCTCTATCTGTAGCCTTGCTTTATTTTTATTTTTGATAAGGTTTTGTTAAGCCACTAAGTTGCTAGAGGCTAGGCTTGAACTTTAGACCCTCCTGCCTCAGCCTCCCAGAGTGCTGGGTTTAGAAGTGTGTGCCACTAAGCTTGACTTACTGCTATTTTGTAAAAACACCTCTCCGGAAGGTGCGCCCATTGGCCTTTGCTTGCTAACCCCCTTTCTGGGTATCAGGGCATCTGGAGGGCTTACAGCTGTGGGGATTCTAGTTAGTAGAAGGCTGATGCCTCCTTGGACACCAATGACCCCTTCCAATATTTCCAGTGCTCTTCCTGCTGCATGCGCAGGGAATTGTCCTCTCGGCTCCCTGGAGGCTGCATGATTTGCTTTCTTTGATAAGTAAATGGAGGGAGGTGGTGTGATACTTGGAGCATTTTAATAGCACCGGGGGGCCCATGGCATGCTTATCCCCATGCTCATCAGCCACAGCTGTAGTGATGTGGGGTGCAACACCAAGCCCCGCATGGAGGACAGCAGTCCTGGACCTGCAGCAGCCTTTGATCAATAATGAACAATCTGTTCGTCCAAGCCTGGGAGTTTGAGAAAGCCAAACCCATTCTGACTGATTAAAATCTCAACAGTGAATTAACCAGATTTTAACCTAGGCTGTAAATCAATCTCTTGTAAGTATAATTAATATAAATCATTTTCCCAGGGCCTCATCAATCTTGGGGCAAGTGAAAACAGGAAATATCTGAATCTCCTGAGCTAAACAATAGATTCTGAAACTACAGAGATCCTGCTGGGTACAAAGTGCAGACAGAAGCAGTTTTGTCTCCTTGACATTCTTCAAAAGGAGGAACAGGAAAGGGCCAGGGACCTGAGCTGTCAGTGGGAAGAGCTGCACGCCCTCAACCATACACGACGACTGCACAGGGCGCAGATAGCCCTGCTCCGGTCCTGGGCAGAGACTGAGCCCCGCCTGAAAACAAGCCAAAGTCCTCATCCCCTGAATCGCCCGACACAGCCCATAGAGTTCGGTAACCTCAGTTGTAAGTTGTTGTTTTTTTTTTTTTAAAGGGGAAGGGGATTGTATACAACCCTGCATGCTAACTTTCACGCAGTCCAAATTGAGAAAATTTGTATTAGACCACAGATAGGAAAAACAGGAGCTCTATAATGCAAACACATGGCTCTCCAGGTCACCCTGCTCCTCAGAAACCGAGAAATCTGCAGCAGCAGAAGGAAGCCTTGGCTACTTGCCTTCGGCCACGTGGGTGATTGTAGAGACTGCAATCAATATTCACACGCCCAACACAGGCCAAGGACTGAGCGGCCTGCAGTGACGGCCAGGGCTCGCTGGGTGGGACTCTAAGCTTGACCCAGACAGCAGGAAGGGGTCCACCTCGCCCCAGCCCTCCTGGCTCTCAGTAGGTCCTCCCAGTCCTCCATCCTGCTGAAACCTCCTGAGATCCGGATCATGGCTCCCACAGGCCCCAACCAGTCTTGTATGCCACGAAGGAGAGCCTTTAGTCCAGGCTCATGCATGGGCTTGTCTGTCAGGCTGCTATGGTGACATCTGCCAACCTCCCAGCTCTGGCCCATTCCATCCCATGTCCCTGAATGACAAGAGGAACACTTGACCTGATTCCTGGCTAGGATTTTCTACCTCCATGGAATTGATCTTGCCAGCCCCATTAATTGGCTTCTGCACTGCGTTGGCCTATGACACACAGTCACGGGTTAAGTTATTTGTTCCCTTTAGGAGATGAATGCACTAATTGCAGAGGGGCTCTGCCCAGAAGCTCTTCCAACAGCCCCAGGATCCAACTGTCTGACCTGACCTCCAAGTACTCAGTGCTTTGAGGAAGCCAAGCAGCCTTCATGAGACAGAGGCAGAGACACTGTTCTAAGTGAGCCTTTGGAACCCCCGCACAGAAACAATTCAGGCTCCCCTGAAATACTGAGGCGAAGGACTCTGTCCCTGGCCAGTGAATCTCATGACCGAACATTCTGTGATGCCAAAGCTGGCCAAAGGCTGTCACTTCACACTTTGGGAATCAGCCTCGCGGTGCAAAGAAATGGCAGTGTGTCCTTGGTTCTGTGTTCACTGTAAATTCCTACCCCTTCTGGAAAGCAGCATGGTGGCCTCATGTGAAAAGATGGAAAACAGGAGGGAGACCAGGCCCCGAACTGTCCCTAGTACCCAGTTTAATGTTGAATTCATCTTCCAGGAAGTTACCCTGGAACCCTGAGAATGTCGTACAACTTAAGAAAGTTCCCAAGGTGTGGGGCTAGGTACACTGGGTTTGGCGAAGTACAGGCTCACTCTGTGGTTTGCATGAAGGAAAAATGCCCAGAGGTAAAGAAAGCCAGGACCCAGGGTTCACCTTCCTTCCTCTGTCCTGTCCCTGTCACTTACCTGGCCAAGAACCCCAGAACTGAGGGTGAATGGGTTCAGAGCAAGCCTCACGAAGCTGGGTCAGTCCTGCCTCCCCAGAGTGGCAGGAGGAACCACTTTCTCACCCTTCTCTCCTTCCATGAACTCTCCCTTGAGAGAAATCAGCTGAGGAACAGACCAGCTTAGGTTGGAATCTTCCGCACTGGCATCCTCCCAAAGGGGTCACTCTGAGACCGCCGGAGAGAGAAGGCAGAGCTGCACCCCCAAGAGTGTGAAAAGTGACCCAAGGAAGGAAGGGTGAGTTTAGTCCTGGGAACACGGAGAGGTTCCTCGTCAGTTCCTGTGCCAGGACCCAAACCCAGCTGACAGTATTAAATTCATTTGAAAATTGCTCATTTTGATGATTAGTCTGGCAGTGGAGCTGTAGCTTCCAAAGAGAGAACGGCTCGCCCTATTCTAGGGCAAATATCCCTTGCAGGTAACTGAAGGGCCGATCTCCCTCAGGCTGGGCTCTCCATCACTAAACTTCGCTTGTCTGTTAGGGCTGAAGCGCAGTGAAAAGCCTTTTTGGAGAGGAAGCCTCTATTCTAGCTGAACAGGTTGGAAAGGCAGCATCAGGAGTTATGACTTCCTGCACCTTTGATCTTTATCTGAGTCTGGCATCTAAAGGAGCCCATGACCATGTATGGTTCCTGGCTGGGTGCTCTGGAAATGCCTCACTGAGCGACCCAGATTAATTATTTGCCAGTCTTAATGGTTCCTCCTTCAGGGTCACAGCAACTCAGCCCCTGGGTCTCAGTTACAACGCTTCTTCCCACAGAGGTAAACTTGGCAGAAGTCATTGCTAATGCTTTGCCCAGATTCTCCAAGGTCTCTGCCTCCTCCAGTTTTCTCAGGCGCTAAGCCAGGTGCAGGTACCCTGGGGCCTGCCCCTGTCGCCAGTGAAATGTGACCCCCGTGTCTGCGAGCAGAGCTGGGCCAGTGTTCACCGGGTGGGACTAGGTCTTCTGCTCACATTCAGCCCACCTTAAACAGCTGCTGGCAGAACTGAGAACCAGCTCCTCTGGGAACCAAAAGAAAGCTCGTGGGAAAGCAGAATCATAAATGACAAGTGTGAAGCTTGCTATTTTGCAAGAGCAAACTACCTGAGTTCTTTCCTCTACCAACAGTTCTGTGAGCCGATCCGTGCATGCCTTAGGGGCCCAGGAGGAAGCTCCCTGCACTTGCTTCCTGGTCAAGGTGGAGAAAGAGATGTGGCCCAGATGGCTGGCATCTAGGGCCATCTTATGGCTTCCTCCCTTAGGCAGCGTGTTCCTGACTCTTCCTCTGACCCTCACTTTCTGGGTGACCTCTGCTGATCTTGTGGGTACACGCTCCTCAGCACTGGAAGTGTGTCCCTGGGTGTTGGTGTGTGATTCGTGTCTGCAGAGCTGTCCCAACCCCAAACCTGCTGTTATCAAGGTGCGGAAATATGAGACAGGATGTGGTTTTCCCTGTCCTGAACTAGCTGAGCTCTGGGCCCTGTGTCTTGCCTTAGTCACCAGCCATTTCCTGCTATCTTCTTGACATGAACAGGGGTGTGGGGAGCGCGAGGAGTTCCCTTCTGAGTTCAGCACAGGGCCTGGCACTGCTCTTTTCTGCTTCACAGAAAAACTTCAGTGTTTATTGAATGAATTCAGTGCATTAAAATTCTTTTCATAACCAGTGTGGCAAACTAAGAGGCCCGCTAAGGAGAAAGTTGAATAATGACTGCTGAGACACGCTGTACTGCCTCCGAGTATTTCTGAGCTTCAGCCAGGAAAGCAGCTGCCCGGAGCCGATGGAGGGTCAGCTCTACTGTCCACTGGGGCCTTCCCCAACCTTGTCCTTCCGTGCAGAAAATGCAGTTCACCCATTTTTGCCAGGGCCACACTGTGAGCTGTGTGGCCCCTTTGACTTCACGGCCTCTCCCGCCATACGCACATTTGAGGCTTGCAGTGTGCCCAACCCAAAACCTTATGTGGAAGTTCTAATGCCTGGAACTCGGAACACATCTGTATCTGGAATTAAAGCCTTCCAAGAGAGTACCGAGGCAAATTACAGGCGTTAAGGAGGTCCTCATGTAGTATACACAGTGTCTTTAGGAAATAAGGAAAGCCAGACACCAAAAGGGACAGCAGGAACATGTGTGCTCAAGGAGATAGCAAGAGGGAGGATGGCCACCTACCAGTGGAGGAGGGAGGTTGCGGAGGACACCCACCCTGCCATCACCTGGGTCTCCACCTCTAGCCTCTGGATCGTGAGAACGCATTTGGCTTAGTCTCTGTGGCATTTGATTATGGCAACTCTAGCAAGCTAATTATAGACGTTAGAAGTTTCCATGTTTTGATGTGAGAATACATTTGCCCCTATTGTTTTCCTTTTTTTTTTTTAATCAGTACCGGGGATCGAACTCACGACCGCCTGCTTGCAAGGCAGGTGCTTATGCTGCTAAGCTAAATCCCCAGCCCCTATTGTTTTCCTTTTGATTTTAAGACATCTCAATTGGCCCCTAAAAGTATGGCAGACCTTAAACAAGTCCTCAGCTCATATTTTATTATGGCCTAAAATCAGAGCACTGAAAAAAAAAAAGAGTACACCCCCCACTTTTATTCATTTATTTATTTATCTGGAGATGGGGTTTCACTTAGCTCAGTCTGGCTTTGAGTCAGTACATAGCCCAGGCTGGCCTTGAGTACATGGTGATCCTCCTGTCTTGGAGCTCAGCCACTTTACAACCCAACCTCTTTACAGTGTCTTCAAGGGAGGAAGCAATTAAAAGATGTTTCGATAAACATGAATGTAAAACTCAGCAATGCAGGTCCGGAGTGACCATCCACAATCAGCACAATATCACCTCTAGGTGTCAGTCCCAGTAGTGAGCCATTCTTCAAGCCCCTTTATTAAACTCATTCATGCACGTAAAGCTGATATCAGACATCAGGGATAGAGGCAGATTAGCAAGAGGATACGAAGAATGCTTTATCATGAAACTGTTGCAAGGATTTCATGTGTCATTTTGAGTAGACAGAGGGTTTATTGATCAGCTATCACAGTCATTTGAGTTTTGGTTTTACTCTGACAGTGACTTCCCTTCCACAGGTCTTGATGACTGGGTCCAGGGCAAGTGAATTCTGTAGAAGAATGTGGGCCCCTGCAGGGCTGGAGCTGGGGTTCTAGCATGGGAAACGGCATCTGTGGGACATAGGGGCACAAACAGGCTGGCAAGCTCCAGCCAGGTAGGTGGGCCAGGTAAGTGAGAGAACCGAGAAGGGAACACAGGACCCAGGGCAGAAGGTGTGGGAGGCTTTTAATGCCACCAAGAAAGGGAATTTGAACCTCAGCCTGTGGAGGAAGCAGAACCAGGCTCTTGAAGAGCCTAGTGGGCATTCACGTGAGTGCAAAGGTCCTGGAGTAGGTGGGGAGTCAAGGGACCAGGAGGCCCGAAAGGAGATGGGCAAGGGCCAGGCTGTCACCAGGGCTTGTTTTGAGTTTCCTTCCTTCTGTGTGTTTTTGTGCATAACTCACCTAAGATGTGAGGCTTGGTCAGACCAGGCCAGGCATGAAATAACAGCACAGTCTCCTTAGCGCTCAGCAGAATTACCAGTGAGGGGCACTGGCCAGTATCTCCCTCCCATTTTTTTTAAGAATATAAACAGGCTAAATGGGGTGGTGGAAAAGGGGTTGGTAAGAACTGCAGGAGAGCAGCCTCCCTGATCTTCAGGTGCCTTTGTGGCATGACCAGGAGGGTGAGCCTGAGCTGGCCTCACACAAGTGCCCAACAGCATAGATACAGCGGAAGCCAGGGTAGGTGAGAGAGGCCTGCAGAGAGGCTAGGAAAATAAACTAAAGTGTTACTGCTCCCTGCCTGGTTCTTAAAGAGGCGACAACCCACAGAGGCCAGTGAGCACCATACAGTGCTCCGCTTCCTTCATAATCTAGGCGGAAGGCATGTGTCAGTTAAGACACAAACAACCCCACAGTATGTGGCTTGACCAACAGAATTCCACTAGCTTGTAGCTCTGGAGCAGAGATGCCCAAGGTCAGGGCACCAGCAGGGTTGGATCTCTCAGGGACAGCTTTCCTTTTAGGTTGCAGATGGCTAACTTGTGGCTGTGTGAACACAGGATTCTTCTTTATCCACACTCAGAAAGATGAAATGGGGAGCACTCTGGTGACTGTTCTTACTAGGACACTAATCCCATGGACCAGGGCCCCATCCTGATGGCCTCGCCTGACATTAATTACTTGATTCCTCCAAGCAGAGTCACATGGGGATTAGGACTTTAGCACATGAAGTTGGAGAGGTAACACTTCAATTCACAATGTATCCTACATCAGAGAGACTCCCTGATCAGGAACCAGGCACACTCGGTCTCTAAGAGCGCCTCTTCTCTGCAATGAAAACTGCCCCCAACAGGGGATGCATTAGACCTGCCCAGTCCTGCAAGCTCAGGTCTGCATGCCACAGGTCTCTATTCCTGGGAACACAGATGTTTCCTATGTGCAGGGGGCTGACTGATGCTCCCAAAGACATCCACATCTTAATTCCCCAAACCTATGAATAGGTCATGTTATGCAGAAGGAGGAGAAGGACAAGAAGGAGGTAGAGGAAGAGGAGGAAAAAGACAGGGAAGAGGTGATGATGAGGTGGAAGAGGAGGAGGAAGAGGGTGAGGAAGACGTGGTAAAGGAGGAGAAAGACTATGAATGTGCAGTTAAAGACCTGATGTGAAGAGGCCAGCCTGGGCTGCTGGAGCTGGCTTAACCTCAATGCAAGACTCCTCATATGAAGGCAGTGGGAAGGGGTGGGGTCCAAATCAGAGAAGGAGGTGTGAAATACGGGGGTAGATGAAGCATAAGGGAGAGTGTGAAGATGTTCTACCGCAGGCTTTGAGTGTGGAGGAAGGCATCACGGGCCAAGGAATGCAAGCGGCCTCTAGATACCAGAGAAGGCCAAGCGCTGGATTCTTCTCTTAGATCTCTGCAAGCAATGCAGTCTGGCTCTCCTGTTTTACACTTCTGCCCTCCAGAATCGTGGGCGGCTGACTTTATGTTTGTCTCTGCATTTTTAGTAGCTTCATACAGATACAGTAGGAACCTCACCATCTCTGGACACACATTTTTGTCCTTCTGTCCAGGATCCCCCTATTCTGCAAGCCCATGTCCACATGGCTGTGCTTATAGATTCTTTATCTTCAACAGGAACTTCAGTAGTAAGTCAGGAGAGGCTGAATTGGGGGGTGCTAACCCTGTGCAATTATAAACCAAGCATCCACCGCAGCAAGTGGATATGCTTTTAATGATATTCAAAACAACAATAGTTGCCAGGGCAAAATACCATAAATATCACTTAAGCAACTCTCAGAGATGCTATTGGCTGAATAATTAATTGCAGGGTTGCTGTTTGGCTGCCTCATAGGTAAACACTGGCTGTGTGTTATCTTTATTATAGGACGGATGAATCTATTAAAATGGACCATACTGTATTTACTTTGACCCTTTCAAATATAGTACCTGGTACTTCCAAGGAAACGCTTTTAGTCTTAAGTGAGCTCTGTACTGTTGATTTAATCAAGTGATCTATGCCGTCTCAGCGTCGCTGGTGGAAAGCTTAAAAGAGGTCAGTTTTCAGAGCTCTGGAGGGAAGAATATTTTATGAATTAAAGCAGGAGAACAAGAGCGTCAGAGTAGACCCCTGCATCTGACAGGATGGTGTTAGTTACTGATGAGACCTTCTCTAACCCTGCAGGACCGGTGAAGCATCACCTCTAATCCCAGAGTTCTGGGAGGCTGAGGAGAAGGATCACAAATTCAGATTCAGCAATTTATTAACTTAGCAAGACTCTGTCTCAAAATTAAAAAGCAATTTTTTTTAAAGAAAAGAGCACTGGGGATATGTTTCATGGAGAAGGCCCTGGGTTCAGTTTCCAGTACTAAAAACAAAACAAAAAGGAACAGTAAGTGTGGCCTTTACCATTGAGATGGTACCCTTCTGAGGGTACCATCCACTCTTGTGATTGGCAGGCTCCCCCTAAGAAAGGACCTGATTTTCAGCATAATTCTCCCCAGGTCTGTGGCAGGGACAAGCCAAACTAGTTAGAGAAGGCCCAGGAGAATGAAGGTGGACTGCTTTGGTGCAAGACACACTAATCCTGGAGACCCACCAGCCACATCTTCCTCCCCCCGTGGGGCCTGTCTTGCTTGAAGACCCAAGGTAGCAACACTAAGTTAGAGAATAATGAACATACCCTAACCCTCCTCTACTCCCAGCCCAAGGAAAGCAAGCACTGATTGCTGTTTGGCAGCTGTAACAAGGAACCACCATGGCCGGTTTGAAACTCACTCAAATCAATCAGCATTTTCACACCAGTTACCACGCTTCTGAAGTTTGTCCCAGTCGATATCAGCTAAATCTCAGTAACCGCAGTCCCACTAAGGGACAGCTAATGTTGCCTCTGAAAGTTCTCCAATCCCCAAAGACCACACTTCTCATTCCTGATAGAAGATAAGCAATTGATTTTTCAGAGAGACTAAGGCATCCTGCAAACACAGCGCTCCTTTGCTTAGAAACCAGTGGTCTCAGTCTTTGATTTCAGTACTGAGTGGTGGCCTCTTCCTTGTCTCTTGTTTGCAAGTAGCTGAGCCACTAACCCCACAGAGAAAGTCAGCACTGTGCTGAGAAAGTTTTTTAAAGTTCTCTAGGTAAACAAGAAAATCTTGTAGCATATACATTTTGCCAATTCCTCTGGTGTAAATTCTCCCACCATCAATTCTTCCATGAGATTCTTACATTATCAAACAAATATCAGTCTGCTCACAAAACATGAGGTGATCCAAGTCAACGTTTGTATAGCACTGGCTACAGGAGAAAATGGGGTGGCAGAAAGCATCCGTCACCACCCAGAGGCAGAGAGGCACCCTTACCTAGACTCCCTGCCCAGGCACTGTGCCTACAGGAACATCAGAGTGTGATGCCTGCTATGGGATGGGCATGCACCTCTGCTCCGCATGGACAGAGGCCATGGTGGTTCCAAGCAAGAAAATCACAGAGATAAAGGAGGGGTGGATTTCATCTGTTTCCTCCTTAAGGCCCGAAGCCAGGAATAAAGAGGCTGAGACGATCACCCTCCATTCCAGCCAGCCCAGAGAGCTAGCTTTAAATTAAACATGAGGTTGACAGTCAGGAGGACAGGATTGGACCATAGTAACAGAGACTACCTCAGTGCCTGAGCATGTCTAGAAGTTTGTGGGAAGGGGGTTTGCCCTCCAGGGGAATAGGGAGGCTGGACACTTGCAGTTAGATCTTTCCCTCAAGGAAAGGTGGTCTCTGAGCAGCAAAAGCACTGGAAGGTGGCCTGGAAGGTTAAGTCCCTGAAACACCTTCCCGCCTTCCACCGGAACCCAAACCACGCATCCACCTTCACTGAAAATGATCCAGGGTGCTTACACTGGGGTGCCTGTGGGTGCTCTACAGAGCTCTGCCTCACAAGGGAAGGAGTCCAGGCTACTAACAGCTCTTCTAGCTTTGCCATGTAGCTTCCGAAGCCACAGTCACCTCGGACATTGACCTTCAGCTGGCAGAAGGCAGAGGAGCACCAAGGCTGGGACGTGAGGAGCTTCAGGCAGGCCGAACCTGGATTTGCTGTACCTCAGTGTTAACCACTTACCAGGGAGGAGCTCCAGCCATGGCCACCGAGGGCTGGGTGTGACCCAGCTGGAGGAAGTGGCTTGGGTATTCGGTTAGCAATTTCTACCCCACTGGCTTCATTACATGCATAATCACCTCTAATGTTCTAGTGTTTTGTTTTCTTATGTACTTCCAAGCATTTTTCATGCAATCACTGAATGTTCCAGAAGCTGCTTGTTTCATGAGGTGTCTTTTGGACATCTTTCTGGGTTGATAATTCTACACCATGAATTGAATGCCCAGGCTATTGGCCATTGGATGTAGGCGTCACCCTGCAGTGAATGCATTTACCTATCATAGGCCGTGTGTTATCTGTACAGCCTCACTTGTGTGCATAACTTTTCCCCTCTTCTACTGGAATATCTCATTTATTTTTCCTGTTTTCAGTAACTTGGATGCTTGATAGTCTGGGCACTTCTGACTACTCTAGTTGTCAAAGATGGATATGGAGCTTAGTGGACTGGAACAGGCAGGAGTAGGCACGAGTGATCATGTTCATCAGTGTAATGTGACATACAAAGCCATGGCGATGGAGAGGCACATGGTACCACATCATAGAAGAACTGGACCCATGGATGGAGAGGCGGGGAAGGCCTGTCACCCAGCCCCAAGCCTTTCTGCTTATTACCTTCTCATCCTTTTGTCATTAGTTTAGAAGCCAATGTTTCAAACACCTAATCTAAAAGAGAAGAGGTTTGGAACCTGAGTGATGCCAGCAGCAAAAGGAGCAGGAGTTAAATTTCACTTTCAGATCTGCTGATGTCCCTGTGTCCCTGCGCTGCCACATGTCTGCCCTCCCTGGAAAGAACCGGGTCTTTGGGGAAGAATCACACCGAGTCAATCGGGTGCTTTTTGGACAAGCTGCTGGATGGAAGCTGGAATGTCCCTGGTGGTGTCCAAGTGCCTCTGGGTGGTGTGGCTTTACCCCTGAGCTGGCGCCAGGGCAAAACAGAGACTCACACTCAGTGTCTCCTTTGGGGACAATGTACCACAGTTAAGGGTTTTAAAGGGCTTACCTCACTTGTCCCTGGCTGCAGGTTCCTTTTATTTCCCAGCCAGCAATCCCATCAAGACCCAACTGGTACAGAATTTAACATCATTGCAGGAAAAAGAATTCATTGAATGAAATGAATCACTAGTTGCAAAAATGTAACCTGCAGGCAAGGAGGGTGAGGTATCTGTCTGCTTTCTCCAAGAACAAAGGTGTGGCCATTGGGCAGCTATTGTTGAATATCACAGAAACTTTCCTGGCCTTAACATCCAAGGCGGAAGTGGAGATTGAGCAAACAGAGAGCTCTTTTTTAGAGCAACGTCATTTTCTGGTCTGGGGCCCTGCATATAAGATCCTGCTGATATTAGAGCTGCTGATTTATGGCCACCAGTTCTCCTTCCTGTGGAGAACTTATCTGAAATCTCTAATAAAAGAACATTGACCAACTCCTGCAAGCCAGTGCCTGGGGACTGCACTGCACATGTCCCAACAGCCTACTTCTGGCACTCCCAGCTGGTGCCATTCCAATGCTGTGACTTCAGGGACCATGGGAAGCCTCACCAGTCAACAACTGAGTGGAGTAGAGCCATCCATACTGGTTGATCCAACAGTCACACAAAGCCTTAGGAGTTATCAATTTGAGCCGGGGGCCTTTGGGTTGAGTCATAACTCTACCTATGCCTTGGTCTCATCGCCTTTAATATGACAGTGATGGTCGCACGTAGCGTAGCGTGAGTGTCAGGACTAAACATGTTGATACTTGGAAAGCTCTGAGTGCTGCATGGCCAGGGCTGAGAGGGTGAGAGGTGTTATTGCTATTAAAGCACCCCTAAATCATCTGGGGGCTGCCGGAGCGTGCCAGGCAACAGGCTGGGATCACAGACAGTTCTCTTGGGTTTCTGAAACTGCTCCACTCCACGGCCAGCAGGGCAGATTTGAGTGGCCACAGAGTCCTGCTGTTCCTGCTGGTGGCCTGGGCTCGCTCACTGGCTGTGCCCACAGCGAGGAAGCAAGAGGACACTGACTGTGCCCCCGGACAAGGCTTTAAAAGCCTGTTGCGTGGAGAAGCCACAGTGACCTCGGTGAAGTTCTAAGGCCCTAGGAACCTCGCTGGCCTCCTGCAGGTAATCAGAATGGTACTGCCCCCTTGGAGGGTCACAGCGAGGACTGAACAAATGGAGCCCAGATCTCTCAGGTCTCAGCCCTAGTTGTTGGGCCTTCTTGGTGCCGTGTCGCCATCTAGTGTCCAACAGGAGTAACTGAACCTTTTCCATTGCTAACAGACTGTACCTGGGAGAATCTAAGGAAGTCCTCTCATTCATGGGCATTTATTTCAGAAATCCCTTCTATAGGGCCCAGTACCAATGTCTGCGCTAAGTGTCTCTATGATGGGGGGTCTTTGTCACACTTTGGCCAGCTCTAAATATGAGAATCCTGCTCCGCAGCTGGAGCCCTCTTCTCCGTGTGACCTAAAGTTTCCAACAGTGAATGGCAACAGAAAACGGAGGAACAGAGGTAGGTTGGACTTGACTCTGGGCGGATCCACAGCCGGTGAGCTTTCATGGTTTCCAGCTTTCTACTTTCTCTTTCTAGATCTGGGAATAGGAAGGCAGGAAAGTAGACCCTGCCCTCATAGTGTGCAGGCCAAGCCAGCTAAATAGAGAAGTGTGATCAATCCATGGGCAGCCAGGAGGCCAGAACCTTGGTCCTCAGCCGCAGCTTCAGCACAACTCCCTGGATCTTCTGCAAAGCTTCGAGCCCAATGGCCTGGCCATGTACAGACCAGCAAACCCAAACCTGCAGTCAGCTGTCTGTGCTTCCAAGAACCTTGGTGCATGCAACTTGTTAGGATGTCAAAACTGTGGTCTCGATTGTTAGAATATAGTAAAATGTGGGACGTCTCAGAAACTTGGATGGTGCCCTCCAGCCAGGGTCCTTGAGCAAAGGGTGGGTGGTGGCAGTGGCTGCTCTGGCTCTTGTGGTTGGGACTGAGCCAGTTTGGGTGTTCTGTACCTGGGCCAGGAGCTTCCTGTGGGACCTAGGGTGAGATCAGCCCCATTGTCATCTACATGCTGGATGTGGGGTTGAGGGAAGAAGCAGGGGAGGATGCTTGAGAGCTGTGAGCAGATATATGTCCCAGGTGAGCTCCTTCTCTCTAGTCTGCCTTGAAGCTCATCTCGGTGGACGGTCAAGGCTGAGGACCACTGGACAGTACTGGCAGTGACTTAGGGTGCTGACTCCTAGGCCTCCACCTGGACCCACCTCCGCTGACAAAGCTGTCTATCCGCACATCTGCTCAGGGCTTCTGCTCCATCTGAGAGGTCTCAGAACCTGGGGGTGGATGCTGGCTGCTGTCGCTGCTGCTGGGAGCCCCTTCGCAGGTTACAAAGGAAGCTCACAAACCCTATCACTTGATCTTCATGCAGACTGGGGAGTACGGAGGAGCGATGTTTAGTTACATTTCAAGACAGGGCCACGGGGGAAGCCAGAGTGCTTGGAGGCCCCAGGGCCTCTGAAGTCAGACTCCTCCTGGGACTGGTGGATTTCCAGCTCTCCCTTCCACACTTACTGTGTCTTCAGCAAGTGTTTCAGGTCCTGCTTGAGGCCTGGTTTGGAAGAGGAAATTGGGTGTTGAGATCAGCAACCTGCTGCTGTGATACAGGCCGTAGCCCTCCCCTGGGGGATCCTGAGGGAGACCCCTTTCACCTTCTGAGCTGGCACCTCCCACCATGGAGGCATTGCTCTCTGGGATTCAGATCTCACTGCTGCTAAACTGATAGTGATTAAGGTTCTCTGCTCAGCCAAACTCTAGTCAGGCTTGGAAACTCACTCCAAGGCCCTTCTGTGTGTCTCCTTATTGCAATCCAGTCTTAGCAAGAACCCCCCTGAATAGCTGACTGCACTGAGGGTCTGACACCTACCAACCCCATCATCATCCTTTACCACCCCCAAAGTGGTACCTGAGCACCCTAGGACATCTTCAGTGAACCAGATGAGGGGCTCCCCTCACCTCTGCTGTTTCCTCTAAGTGATTCCATAGGCTATAAAGTCCTTGCTTATGCTGTGTCCCCAAGTGGCCTTTCCTGTGTGTGTGTGTCTGTGTCTTCATCTCTGTTTATAAGACAATCATAGAGGATCGGGTCACCTGTGTGACCCCTTTGACTGAATTCCTTCTTTAAAGACCCTATCCTAAGTCATTGCAGATTAAGACGTCAACAGTCCATGAATTCTGGAGAACACAACTCAGTCTATAATGCCATGGGCAGGACAAGGGTGTATAATTTCATGACTACTGGGAGACGGGGGTGAAAAAGAGAACCAGAAAGATGTATTGCTGAGCTATTCATGTAGATGAGACCCTTCTGCCTCTCAGCGTCCCGCCATTTTCTTATTCCTGCAGTAAACTGAGCCTCACTCCTTGCTGGAAGCCCCAACACACATCTCAGTCTACTGTATTCTCACCTCATATCTTCTGTTTTTCCTCAACTCTGTGCCTGCAAATTTCATTTCCCTTCCTGCTCCCCAAAGATTTTCATGTTCTCTGAAGAAAAAAGAAAAAAAAAAAAAGCCATTCAGATTAATGAGTGATCCCGTACCATGAAACACTTCAACAGCTGCGGCTTCTCCAGCTGTGCTGAGCAGAAGTCTGGGATAGCTTGTGGGGATGCTCTACAATGGCCATGGGATGTGACCAGGTTCCTGACCCCGCCCTTCCCGCATCGCTCCCCAACCCCAACAGTGGCTGCACCAATGTGGGCTCCAGTGCCTTTCTCTCCTGTAGCACAATGGTTTGCGGATCCCTCCCGCTGTGGCCCTTCCCTATCACAATCCACTTTCCATCCCAGAGCCAAAGATTTCTAAAATGCATAGCTGATCATGTTATTTCCCTGCTTAAACCATTTTAATGGCTCCTCATTGCCTATAGTAGCATTCAAATTCCTCGCTATGAATTATAAGATCACTCATAATGGAACAGGGATGAAATAAAACCCACTAAATAAGTATTTACATTCCATCTTCCTCATGAACTTGCCCACCACACACACACACACACACACACATACATACACACACACACACACACACACACACACACACACGCACAGTGTCTTCTACTGAAGGAGGCTGGCTGATTTGAGCTTTGATTCACTGCTCATCGCAATGACTGAGCTGCTCAATTAGATGAAGCACAAAATACCTTGACTGAGTTTCTGCAAAAAGAAATGCAAGCTGCTAAAGGATTGGAAGACTAGACTCGCGTTCCCCAAAGGGGATCTGGGGTCCGACTTCCGGCTTTGGCTCCCTAATAAGTGCAGGCAGCTTTGTTGCTTGGGGACCACTGGTCCAGGGCAAGGTGGAGAAAGAGGTGCACCCCAGCAGGACCCCATTATCATGGTAACATGAAACAATGGTCAGTAGTGGTCTGGAGAGTTATCTAATGTTTCCAGATGTGAAAGCAACCATGTGTGTGGAGTTTAAACTTTAGTAAATATGTTTCCTTGAAACATGTACCTGTATCTTCACCTTTCTTTTGAAAAAAAAAATAGCTAAAATTTCCTAGGCACATATTATATGGCATGCATTTATATATTCTATCTCTTTAGTCCGTTTATCCTTCTTATGCTCATTTTACTGGTGAAGAAATGAAGGCTTAGATTAAGTAACAAGTATCCATCACTGATTAGTAGCAGAGCCAGGAAATGAACTTGGGCTTGCAGGTGATCAGAACCCAGAACTCAGGCAGGTGATCTCTGGAAACTCACTTGAAATAAGAAGGTGTCTCGGGTCAGATTCACCGTCAGCAGAGCCTGAGTCAGAGATTCCTGTCTGCGTGACATTTTAATAAGTGACCTGTAGAGGACCCTGGGAAAGGAGGGAGGATGTAAGATGGAGAAGGGGAAGCCGCTAAGCAAGAATGTGTCTGTCCTCAGTTAGCCTTGGCTTAGTCCATAGCGTAGGGTGCATGTGTATGCATGCGTGTGTGCATGTGTGTTTGGAATATAAAACACACCATCAAACTAGCCCAGCTGGAGCCAAGCAGACCAGGCTTTTATACTTTCTGTACCAGTCAGCACTTGGAGAGCTTGAGGATATGTTCTCCAGGAGGGAGGGAGAATCTAGCAGCTTCTCCTCCCAAACTGCATGAAAACAGAAGCAAGCGAACAGTGAAATTTCTCGAAATCTCTAACTTAGGATAAAAATGATATCGGTTCCTGACCATGAACCCACGACAGCCCTAAAGCACTAGGTTGAAGTCACCAAGTGGCCAATGGCAGAGCTAAGTCTAAATGGCTCATGTGACCCTACCCACCGACATGTGTGGCCCGAGTGTCCCTGGACCTCTGACTGACTTGCTTCTTTCTCCCCAGCTGAATGAGGCAGAGGTGATAGAATATGGAAGGGCATTTTCTTGATTGAGTTACATCATCTAAGACTCTATCTCAGTCACTAGAAGTGATTCTTCCACAGGCACTGAAGAAACAGCTATGCTGTGAAATGCCCCTGCTGAAGGACATGTGGCTGGAAACTGTGGGTGCCCCCTGCTGGCCTTCAGGATGAAAACAGAAATGTTAGCCCTGTCACCAGGTCATTTCTGTTAGCCATGGGTATCAAGACACCCACCAGAGAGTGTCGGCAGTGTGGCACATGGATACAAAATAAAGACAAAGAGAGAATACTCTGCAGTTGAGGAGCTCTGGGATGACTCAGTGCTTTCTGTGAAACAAAGGGCCAGGAAGACTTTTATTGGTATCAATCAGAGAGTTGGGTGGGGTCATGGCAGAGTGCTAGCGAAAAGAAGCTGCAGGCACTGGCTATAGGAAGAAACAGCAATTTTGTGCCAGGCACAGAGGTCCTTCAATTAGCAATACAATGAGTAGCTTGCTATATGCAAGGCTGGCCCCTTTACTGCCAGGAAGGTACAATTCTTTCTGAGTCCAATAACTTCATTTGAGATGTCTCATATTTTAGCCCTGAAATCTCACAGGGTCTTGCTTAAGTCCCCAATCCAGCCATCAGTGAGACACACTGGCATCTCCACTGGACTCAATCACAATTTTTAGCCAGTTAAGGGACCATCTGGTTCAATATAGCCAGCTCCTCTGTGAATAGGGTTGGAGTAAAGGTCAGGGAAAGATGGAGGTGAGGGGCTTCATTGCTCAGGAGAATGCAGCGTGGTCTCCCACACATGAGGAGTGAAGTTGGAGGCTGGTTCCTCTCCCATTTAGGATCCTGAAGAGAATGTGGCCCAGCCAACACCTTGACTGTGATCTTGTGAGACCTTGAAGGAGAATCACCTACACCTTGATCCTTGGACCTGCAAGATGCCAACTGTGTGGCTCTGAGCGCTACACTTGCTAAGTTTGACAGACAGAAAAGAAAAAGGCATACAGGGTGACACAGAATACTGAACTAAATTTGTGATTCATGGGATGATTAACAATTATGTATGCTTAAACACATTCTGGAAATGCAAGGACTATTATTATACCTGTAGGAAAAAGAATTAGAAAACTATTGTCTAGTGTAGCATAATGAATTCACTGAACAACATGTAATTAAATGCAGCCAAGTTCATTCTGGGACTCCTTACAACACTTCCTACATATCATTTTGAGCAGACATCAGCACACAAAATCATAATTTATCAAGCTACAAAGATGCTTTGATTCTCTAATTTGTTAATAAAAGCCCCCGTTTTGTACCTCAAATAATTTCCCTACATTATTCAGAATATAATTATAATTGTTCTATATTTTAATGGTAGGAGGTTTCCCATGTTATTTTCTCTTAAGGATGATGTGTGTTCCTTTATGAGATGTGTAGTCAGATGTAATGCCAGGTGAGACAGAAGGAAATACAAGGTTTTATTGTACAGACAGGTGTGATTTGCCGTACAGGGCCACTTGGGAAAGATAGCAGGCTAATCAGAGGCTGAAGATGGGGACAAGGTGGAGGGTTAGCCTGCAGCTTTCTTGGGAACCACAAAACAGGCTGGGTGAGCCATGTAGGACTGGCCAGTTTGAGTTACCACCCTTAAGTTGGGGCTGGAGGTGTGGGTCCTGATCATCTGGCCCCTGTCCTCAGATGAGCAAGGTAGAAAAACATGACCTCTAGGGTGCATCAAAAGTAGAAGAAGACTATGTCAGCACCTCTCAAAGACACATCCAAGCTGGATCCCAAGAGATGGAGGGAGGGGGAAAGGAAAGGGGACACAGAAAGAAGCTGTGTTATGCACAAGTACCAGCTCCCCATGGTGACTGGAATCGTGTGCTGCAAATACGTACTAATAAAAGTAAAAATTAGAAAGAGTTGGGCAGCCTGGAAGGGCTAATTCTTCCCAGACAGAAAAGTTTTGTTTTGTTTTGGTTTTATACCAACACATCATAATATACAGAAAAATTTTAAATATTTATAAGAAAAAGAAAGAAGACTTGAAGCTCAGATCAAAATAACAAAGAGATAGATGTCTTCATTATTTTTCTTTGATTGCTGAGACAAAACACCCAGAGTTATTTAGCTCACAGTTTGTGAAGGTTTCAATCCAAAATCAGCCAGCTCCAAAGTAGGGGAGCATAGCAGAGGGGCAACAGTTCATGGCAGCAAAAGACAGCAAAAGCACAAGAGAGGAGAACAAGCCTTTTTTGCTTTATATTGCATGCAAGCTACCTGCACTTGGGGGGGGGGTAGCACTCACATCATCTTCATACCCTTCTCTCTTTTAAAATATTTATTTATTTATTTTACCAGGGATTGAACTCAGGATCTCGTGCTTGCCAGGCAGGCACTTATACCGCTGATCTAAATCCCTGAACTTTTTTTTTTTTTTTTTTTTGAAGAGAATAAAACCAAACAAAATAAAACAGAATAATCAATCAAAACAAAACAATGAACACAGTACAGGAATTCAAAACAAGATAAAAGGAAATCAATAATGGCTACCTTAATGTCTCTTGATGTCTTCAAAATAACTGCCCATACTATCATGTTTTGAAACCCATGGTGTTTCATTGTTCTGTTTAGCTTGGTTTTATTTTGTTTTTGTTCTGTTTGACTTTATTATATTTGATGGCATGGACAGCTATTTCAAATAGAATATACTTCAATCTACTGTATATATATTGAAATATATCATAGTATATTTCAACAGAATATACTATGGTAGCCATTATTTATGTCCTATTATGGTTTTGAAGCCCTGTTTGGCTTTCACTGGTTTGTTTTGATTGTTTCATTCTGTTCTGTTTTGTTTGCTTTTATTATGCCTGATCAAGCCCTCTTCTTCCAGTCTTAGGATGTTTATAAAGTGAGGACCCTAGTCTCCCTGCTGAGTCACTTAAACTTCTGAACTTCTCAATTTGACACAACAGACAGCATCCTGGAGCCATAAAGGCCTGTCTTCTACACCCCAGGATGTAGAGCTGTTGAGTTACTTAGCTGAGCTTCTACCCTTCTCAAATTAACACAATGTTATCATCCACTACAGTGGACTAGCAGTATTTTAAATGACTTTATCTCATCAACCAACACCCCCCATCCCCTTTTTCAGCACTAGAAATTCAACCCAGGGCCTTCACACTAAGGTATGTCCCAGACCTTTTAAAATTTTGAGACAGGTCTTCTCAAAGTCCCTAAACTGACCAGACTGGGCTTGAACTTTCGATCCTCCTGTTTCAGCCTCCCAGAGCCTTAGGTGTGTACCACCAAGCTAGGCCTCATTTCTTAGTTTAAAAATCCATCAAGATAGTTGGAGTCTCCGGGCTGGTGGTGCACACCTGTAGTCCCAGCAATTCTCAGGAGGTTGAGGCAAGAGGATCACTATGAGTTCAGGGCCATCCTAGGCTACATAAGTCAGTTCAAGGCCAGCCTGCCCTCCCAAAAAACAAAACAAAACAACAACCAAAAATAAAGAAAACCCAAAACTGAAACCAAAACCAAAAACAAAGTAGCCAAAATGAGGCGAAAAGCTAGAGGTCAATTTCAAGGTGAAATTTTTGAATGATGTTGATACAGGGGAAAGAAACTCCCAACCTGCTAGATGTCTGGTATGAGTTCGTGTACTCTAAAATCAAAGAATAAATTTTAGGAACAACAGAGGCTAAGAGCAGAATATATTTATTGAGTGAAAGAAAGCTTCTGTCTGGGAAAGATACAAGGGGTCCCAAGTGGATTACCAGAGAGCCTGTCTTTTCTAAGGACTTTATTATAGAGCAAAACCCGTGAGATTGATCCAAGGTGGGGAAAACCTTGGAACTCACAAGGTGGGCATGAGGTGGGACAGAGCTATGGTCAACCAGTAAGATTAGGAGCATAATTGCTCAGGTAAAAGTGATTAAATTAGGATCCAATAGGGAGAGAGTCACATAGCAAGGGGAAAAAAGGGCTTTGCCTGTAGGGGACTGAATTAGTAGCTTCTGGCTTCCTCAAGGTGACCCATACCTATTTAGAATATGGATCTCTGATGTTTACCGTTAAGATGTGTCTGCAATGATTTTGACTTTTGTCTGAAGATCTGGCTCACAGCAGGAGGTATCTGTTTCCTCCAAAGCTGTAAGATACCTGGCCTTCTGCATGGGCTCCTTCGAGGGGGCCCAGTCCTGTCTGACTGCCTGTAATAGTCAATCTAATTTAGCTGTCTCTAACAATATGACCCGTGTAAAAAGACCTAGATCTATACATTCCATCTTCTGAACTTAAAAAAAAACAAACAAACAAACAAACAAAAAAAACACCTTTTTTTTTTTCAATTTCCCGTAACCATTTTCTTTTACCAGAAAAAACAAACCAGAAGCTAGGAGGCTACTGGGGGCTCTGCAGACAGCAGTCCTTACTGAGGTGGGCCTCGAGCCTTTCGGCACAGACCATCCCTCTTGTAGTGACAGAGATGGGAGGGCACACAGGTGACTGTTTCCTGGGAGGCCGCTGCCCTGAGCAGCAGTAGAAGGCCAGGGCCCTGTCTGCCAAGGCAGCTTGTGCTTCAGGAAGGAGCCACATACTTCCCCTACCACCAGTTCAGCTACAAAACCACTTAACTGCTGGAATAGAACAAGCGATGTGAGCCCTGCAGCTGTAAGAATCCATCTTCCCTGGAGCCTGTGCTGGGCCAGCAGCTCGGCTGCTACTCACCATACCCTGGTCAGCAGCATCCAAACCCAGCTCCCACCACTCTGATCTTAGCACTGCAAATGGCTGAGCCAGGGTCTGACCCAGGGCCTGGCTTTCCGTTTTCCTTGGTCTGGAATTGAGCACAATTCTTGGCTCCCCAGAATTGAGAGTGGCTGAAATGCTGTATAAACTGGAGACCTGGGTCTATCTATCCATCCACTCAGCTGTCCATCCATCTCTCCTCTATCTATCTATGTATTTAGATCAGCATCCTGGGTGCTGCCAGCTCCCAGGGGGACATGGAAAGGGGCAGAGTTTGCTCCAACCGTCCTCCGGCCACTGGGCTCCTGCTTAATTAACCCAGGTTCTGAATGAGCAGGAGCACAAAAACAACAACAAAGCCCCACAGCCTGACAGTAGCTTCCACCGTGGTATGCAAATGATGCTGCAAAGTCATTAGCATCAGCAATTAAAAAACATGCTGGAGATACCCATGGACTTCTCCCAGAGATGCCATTTGCATCTTGAGCAGCAGAAAGATTTGTTCGCAAATTACTTCCCACCAAGTCTATTAGCATTTCATTTCTGGCCCATTTATTTATTTATTTATTTGCGCCACCCACAGTATCAAGGAATCAACTGATTGCTATCTGGAGATGACTTTCCCTGATGAGGACAAAGACATTTATTTCCCTGTCACCCCGGATGTCATCATTATCATAAATCCTTCCTTGGCTCCCCAGCTTTCCCAGGAGCTGCTGTTTTGACTCCTTGATTTGCAGATTTAAACTTTGTTACACTTAAGATCTCAGCAGCCCTCTCAAAGTAGGGCTTGGGTGTCTGGCCAGGACATGCTGGGTACCTTGAAATCACCCAACCTCCTTCTTCCCCTTGGCATTGCCCTTGCAGCCGCAATGCCCCCCTATTCCTGAACAACCTGTCCAACAGCCCTGGGGTGTCACAATAATATTCCTTCTTAGATCCCTAGCCTGGCTCCCTCTGACTCACTTCCTGGAACCCTAGTTCTGCCACCGTGCAGAATGTGCACAGTGAAACCCTCAGAGTAGTGGGAAGAGAATGTAACTTTGACTCAGCAATAAAGAGTCACACGGCCTGTGGTGAACCCGTTTCTTTAAATGTAAAATCATTTGTCTCATTTCTATCACAACCCTTTTAGGAAATGCTGTGGCTCATTTTGCAAAAATACAAGTCCCCCTACAAGAGGTGACTGAAACTGACCTTTGATTACAAAAGATTTCCTTTACATGTACAAACAGAAAGAGCACACAATCTGTTATGCACAGTGCCATTATAAACCCTCCAACAAAAGCAAGATGAACAAGATGATTAGGGAGGGTCACCAGAAGAGTTGACCTGAGTGTCTATGAGACCTGGTGTCAAGACAGCAGGAAGGGGCCAACAGCAAGGAGCCTCCAGGGAACAACCACATCGCATACCCATCCAGTGCTCTATGGGCAGCTGCAGGGGGAACCCTAAAGAACCATCCCCCACTCCCACCACGGACTCAAAGGAGCAGCAGCTGGGCAAAACGCCAGCGAGAGATGGCACTGCCTCAGCAGGTGGGGTGCAGGACACAGGCGTCCCAGGGAAGTGGCTCATTTGCAGTCCTGGAAGAATACAATCACTCTGATTCCTCACCAATTGCTCTTATTTCCAAAATGGTAACCCTTCGAGAATGGAAAAGTCCGCTCTGATATCTAATAACCAATGCTTCATATAATGAACTAACGCATTTTAATTTAAGTCTTCAAAAATTTATTATTAACTTGCCTTTTTCCCAAACTGAGCTGAAAAAGGTTATTTTCACTCTTTTCTGTTTCTCACCCAGAGGAATGAGGGTCCTCAGTAAATATTTGTTTAACAAATTACACAAATGATAAATGAATTCTTTAATAAAAATGCAGACTTGCAAATAAAAATATTAAGTTCATTTAGTTCAAATTGTCTCTTTGTAGGCCTTTAAATGCATTTGACTCAGCTCCAGAAATCTGCCTCTTCCAATTGGGAAAATAAAGAAATGAAATTGGAACAGGGCTCAGAGGAACTTTTGAAAATGCTTCTGTTTTTCCTTTTCTTGCTAATGCGTTTTTGTGGGTTTTTGTTTGCTCTTTTCTTGGTAGTCAGAAATAATCAACCAAAGGGTATGAGAGCGATTTCCCGTGATGTGTACTGGATGACGTGCTTCTGTCTCTGTCCCAGCCACCTGCATCAACACCCAGCATGACATTTCCAGGCTGCCAGCTCCTTCATTTCCCATTTTCCAGCTGCTTGTTCTATTATTTCCCCTTTTCTAGAGATTCTATAATCATTTATATAATTCTAGACTACAACCAAATTATAATACATTTTATATCTTTGCAATATTCACACTACCAAACCTCACAGGAGCTGGTCTCTGAGGGATGTCTACAATGAACTTTCAGCTTTTGGTTCATGATGAGAAGTCACCGCCTTCACTCCACAGACCGATAGGGACATCCACTAATACAAGATGTGACCACATGGCACAGTGGGTGTTTAAACGTAAAGTTATTCCAATAAAAGACATTGTCATTAACCCATCTCAAAATACTCCCCTTTACCTCAAACACACACATTCCATTACTGTTGTCACTTTCTGAAGCAGCTCTGGAAGTCCTCTTTCATGGGTGTCTGTTATGCTGCCTCCATGTCACAAATTGATTCAAGACATTTATCTATCATGATCATTTTGACTTTGGGGTAGATCCAAGAGTGACACGGTGGCAGATCTGGTAAATCAAGCAGACGAGGACACATTGTATGTTTATAGAGCTGCCTTCCCATTGGATGGCAGTCAGTGGAGGCTGTCACTCTATTTTTGATCCTGCCTCATAAAAACACAAAAGAGGAACTGCTTCAGAAAGTGGCAACAATGGTGGCTTTTAAGTGTGTTCAAAGGTGTGGGGCGGGGGAGGCTAGTGGCAATGTATTTTTAACTGGCATGCATTTTAAAACTTGTTCACCATATATTTTGATCACATCACAGACCTTTTTATTAATCATTATACTGGCTCAGTGTATAACCTATATAATACATTTTAGAATGTACTTATCTTCTGTGTTTGAGATTGAGGTTGTGGAAAGCACAGGAATTCATTTCCTCCTTTTTATAGCATTCCAAACAAACTTAGCATGAATGCCTTTCAACCTTGAAAGCTAAGCTAAAAGTGTAAAGATGAAAGCAGGAGAAGGTAAGAGGAAGTAACAACACAGGATTTGTTTGTGGGTCATCCTTGCGGAGAGACTGAGGACTGAGAATCCAGCTATCCATGACTTTGTCCAAATGTGGAGTGTGTAGGTCAGGCTGCCTCTCAGACAGTCATCTCCCCATTATCTGCAGAAAGTGAGCTGTGGGAGAAAGAGGTAAAAAACAATATGGACAGTCCTTTAAGGATATTGCCCTTTGGCTGAGTTCCAGTGAACTCCAGAAGATCCAGGAACAGAGGGGCCTCCCAAGCACTAGGAGGGGAGATAGCTCTCCTCCCTGCAGGACCACATGACTAGCAAGGATTTCTGCCCAAAGCTTTAAGATCCAGCACTGTAAGGAGAGGGAGGAGGAGGCTGGTGAGCTCAGCTCCCTCTCCTGGTTCAACTAAGGTAACTGTAAAGCTTATTCCAGATCACTTGGAACACGGTGAAGATAAGGCCTCTCCTTGGACATGCATCAGCCTCCTGTGGATATTATCTATCAAAATGCCTTCAGAGAGCAGAGGTAATATCACTGAAGTAGTAGAAAATAGTACTTCCAGATAAACAGCACAGGAATTCCTGGGTGGTCTAAAGTTAAAATAAGAAGAAATAATGGTAGCTGCCATTTCTTAATCCCACTGCTAGTTCTGGACATAGAGCTGCAGGCAGACACCGAGGACTAAGTCCAGATGCTGATCCAGGGCACAAGACTCTCTGCTGGTCCCCCTGAGAGATGTGGAGTCCAACATGGTGGATCTTCGGGGGGAGCCATGGGCCACAGGCAGCCTCTGCCTCCTCTGAAGAGACAAGAAAGAAAGGCAATTATAATTTTGAAGCAAACCAGATCTCTTCAACTTAGAGATTTCTTGTGCCATCTTAAACGTTTCTATATACTAGACAAATATCCTTTGGAGAAGAAAGCTTATTGCTTTAAGAATGATTTTCCTAAAGGAGAGTTCATCAGCATCTACGGCCTCCAGAAAACCATAAGACAGCCTCCTCTATCTGTGTGGAAACCTCCTCCATCCTCTGAAACAAGTGGTTACTGCTGTGTCATTGCAGTGGCCAAGCAAGCTGACCCCTGCCCCACGCTGCCGCAGAGCCCAAGATTTCTTTTATCCATGGTGACAAAAGTCACAGGCAAGCCCTGGGCTTTCTTCATTTCCTCCTCACACAGAATTGCTGATTCCCCATGGAAAGGTAGAGCCCAAGGGTAAAATTGGTCCTTGGTTTCTATCCATCTGTGGGATGAACGTGATCTCATAGAAACATTTAAAATATCCTGGCCCTCGATAGCCAGAGAATCACAGACCTTGGGAGTTCTTGCCAGTAACAGTGGAATCATTTAGCTTCCTCTGTGTACATCGCTTCACTGCACTACCCAATTAGGGAGAGCTGAGTTTCTGCTGGAGACCCAGTGGAACGCTCCATCACGGTACCTTGATGGCCTCCACAGGAGGGGTCAGAAGCCTTCCCCTGGACTTGTAGTAGAAGAGAAAGATGAGTCCCCTGTCCAGGTAGTGTCATAGCATCTCAGGGATGCCGGGGCTCCGTGTATTGGATCAGGCCTAGGAGTCTGCCATTCTGGATGGGAATAAACTAAAGCGAGAACACAGACCCCATCCGAGACCGGAACGCATGTGATGTCTAGATGCTGACCGTGGATAACGATAAAATGTTTCAGAGCATTAAAAAAACTCTTCCAGCCAACCGCAAGACGTTAAAGCACCTTGCATTTCAGCTTTTCAGTAGTCTGAATGTAGTTTCCAAGTATGCATCATTTTAACATTTACTGATGCCAACTGTTATGCCAGTAAGAAACTCAGTGGTGTAAAACATCCATTTACTACACAAGGACTTCCTATCTGGGGAAATGATTCTAGAAATTTTTGATAAGCTTGAAATGCCTGAGATTTAACTAGAATAATACTAACTTTTAAAAATGGAGTTATAGCTAGAGGACAATCATTTCACTCAAAACAAGTTAAAAAACAGAAGAAAATATACTTGAAACTGAAAGTTGAAAATATCAATTCTTGGAAATCTTTACTAAGTTTTTGTTTTCCTGGAAAAAATAAGAGGAACAAAGCTTTTGTGAATTCTTAGAAACGGATCAAAGAATGACTAAGAAGAGGTCTAATTAGGGACTTAATTCAATTTCCATAAAAATATCCAAACTTCTAAGATAAAGCATGTGCATGTGTACTGTTGACTATGGCTGCATAAAAAAAAATCACAAAACATATGGATTAAAACAATCGCCGTTAGTTTTTAACCTTTCATGAATTCTATGGGTCAGGAACTCAAGGGCAGCATGGTCAGCAGGCTGGGAACCTCTGATGCAGGTTAGTCTGATGGTGACCAGGGCTGCAGACGAGGCTGGAGAAGCCACTGCCAAAGCAGCTCGGTGACGTGCTCAGCAGCTTGGTTCCAGCAGTCCTTTCCTCCCCAGGTAGACCTTGCGTGGGACTGTGAGTGTCCCCGCTTTCTCCAAGAGACACTGGCAGAAGCTGAAATATCCTTTATGGCCCAGTCTCAGGAGTCACACGTTGTCCCCTCTGCCACAGAGCACGAGAAGCAACATTTCTTCTCCCTCTTAGGGCACCTGAGCTTTTGTTATGGCTCAGTCACAGAAGCCCTTTGCCAGCAGCGACTGCAGAAAGGATGACACAGCGTCTGGGCCCAAAGCCACAGCTGAGTGGTACGAGTGGACAGGAAAGACAGGAAGAAATAAAACCCTCAACTTAGGGCATCAAAGAGGGAAAGAAGGGCTCGAAGTAATACAAAGTGGGGGTACCTGGGGGACACAGGAGGCTCGAGGACGTGGCCCCTCATAGTTTCCTGCACCCTGGCCATCACAGTAAGCAGCATGCTTAACGGGTGAGCAAGTGGCTCAGACAGGCCTGCTGGTTCCTTCCAACCAGACAGCCGCCCCTGAGGGGTCCCCTTTCATTATGCAGTGCTGGGGGTTGAACCCAGGGCTTTAAAACTGAGCTCCAACCCCAACCCTTTTATTTTAAATTTTGACACAGGATTTCACTAAGTTGCCCACTTTCCCAGGCTGTCCTCAAATTCTCAATCCTTCTGCCTCAGCCTCCTGAGGGCTGGGATTACAGGTGGCACCACCATACCTGGTGTCTGAGACCCTTCTTAATGGAAATGCTGGAACTGCAGATTGTCTGCCCACTCTGAAATGTGGCCAAAGCTTTGAAAGGGGCTGCTGGATTCGTAACTGGACGGAGCTACTGGGAGCCAAAGCAGGAGGCTGACAGGTGCTGCCTCTGCTGCAGGTACCCACTAGGGTCCCCTGGTGACATGAGGCCTAGGGACACCTTGCAGGTCAAGAGCAGTAGCTCAGTGACAAGGACACAGCAGACTGAAGGAGCCACCACGAACACCAGCAAAGGTGGACCAAAACCTTGGTCACCTGCAGTGTCAAACAGTGAAGGGGACCGGACAGTTTTATGCTCTCAGCACTTGGCGCAGTAAGCCTGGGGCATGGAGGGGCTACACGCCTGAGGGGAAAGTCAATTATCAGGTAGGTCATTCGGTGTCTGCCTAGAAGGCACCGTCAAGGCTGTCAGTACCTGGCTGTGGAGAAGTGTGCTAAACCACTGCATGATCACACAAAAGGCAAACTGAGGCAAGCCCAGGAGCAGGCTCAAACATTAGCTGGAAACCTATACCTACACCTACAAACCCATCTTAGCAGTAACAGTGGTGTCTACCGTACCGAGGGATGTTAACCTCACAGTAAGAAACCCTCTGGACTCCTTACTCATAGCTACTAAGGCAAGACCTTTCTGAGTGAATCCTTGGAGCCCAGGCTGGCCAGTAGGACAGGCAGTGTCCTTGACTTCACATGACACTTGTCTCTCCTCCCACTCTTCCCAGGGTGCACTTGGTGCCCTGCACATGCACGGATGGTGCTTTCCTGGGCACCTGAGCTGCCGTCTGCAAATCTCCACATCTCTGCTCTGAAGGGCCATTTCCCTTTGCACACTTGGCTTTGTGGACCAGAGCCACAGTGATTTTCCGGGACGCTGCACTCCATTGCCTTACTTGGGGCGACGGTGGGCTCTGCTGGCTTCCCCTTTCCTGCTCCACGCTGGAAACACTCTGCAAGCAGGAAGCCCAGCGGTCTTAGGGTTTGCTTCCTTCGTTTCCTATTTCTTGTTCATCACTCTCCTTGACTGACAGCCAGTTACATATTTTCTAGGGGTTTTTTGTTTGTCTGTTCGCAGGTGGAAAATTGTCTCTTCATTCTGCTTTGGGCCAGAAGTCTGTAATGTTATATCTCCTTTGCTTTGATTTGGTAAAGACATTGCATATCATGTTTTTGGCTTTTTCAGTCTAAAACATTTTGTTACAGTGTTCTGTCTTTCGTGACATTAGCACCTTTGGAAAGTACAAGACACTTGTAAGTTGTGTTGTTTTCTCCTGAGTCAGTGTAGGTTAAGCACTTTTGAGGAGAACATCCACAGGTGACCCACTCTTCCTCACAATGGCGCATGATGACATGTTTGCCCCCTTGACTAGGGTGCTGTCTTCCAGAGCTCCTCATGGTAAACTAATTTTTCTCTTCCATAACTGATAACTAATCTGTGAGGTAATTGATTTGAGATCAGATTCTATTTAAGCCTTTTTTTTTTGAACTAGGAATCAAACTCAAAACCTTGCACTTACCAGGCAGGCGTGGTACTGGTGAGCTAAATCCCTGGCTATTTAAGCATTTTTTATCCAACTGCACATCAGCCATGACCCTTGTCTAAATCCATTATTACAGTGGTGATTGTAGAGGACAATTGCCAATTCTAGCATTCCTTCTTCGTTTATTAGTTGTCATTATTCTGTTCTTAAAAATTATCCCTTTTCTTTTTGAGGGTCATTATGAATTCATGAGTTCTTCCCCACATGACCTCTCTCTCTCTCTCTCTCTCTCTCTCTCTCTCTCTCTCTCTCTCTCTCTCTCTTCTTTGTGGTTCTGGAGCTCACACCTAGACCCTGGAGCACACCAGGAAAGCTCCCTATCCCACAGCTGCACCCCAGCCCTTCTTGTATATTTGGAATGTTTCAAGTGTCCTGATTTGGCCAATGAGATCTCTCAATGTTTTTTATTGAGTTGAAATATTGGGTGGTTATGATTATATCAATGTGACTAATATATTAAAAGAAATCAGTGTATTGTGCCAACATACAGATACTGTAAAGCAATGTTGTAATTTTGAGGTAACTCTTAACAGAAATATAAAAACTGTATTTAAATGAAAGGAGTTATTTTGTGCAGTCTAATGGAATTAAATATGTGTGACAGTTTTACAGATTTATTGCAAAACTCAATTCCAGGAATTCAATATACTTCAAGCTCTAAATCATTTTTCTGTTGCTACTTAATTAAGTGATTTTGCATGCTTGCTATGTGGCCTTCAAAAGAAAGATACTGGGTAGCCATTGAACTCAGATTTTGGGGTGACCTTTTCAATTCTAATTTGCCTCCAAATATACTTACACAGCTCAAAGCATGACAGAAAGCCAAAGCTCAGTGGCCCAACACAGGTCTCTATCAAGCTGACCTGGCAGTCAAGTTCATGGTTCCCAGAGGACTCACTGCCAGCGCACACACCTTGGCTACCAGAACTGTGAGAGGTGATATCCCAGTTACCGGCCTGTCCCCTGAGAATTTTACACTTTGGTTACAGTGCGTTGAAGTCAGAAACATAAGATACAATTCCAAGGTTACTCCTCTGGTTATGACTATGTCTCTTTTCTTCTTTCTTTGACATTAAAATTTCCTTTTTAAAAGCTTATTTTAAGACCATGATCTAGCCTCCCCGAGTCAAGTAATGACACATTTCTACTTCTGATTCATATTGGGTAGCAGCAGCCATTCTGGCATCAACAGCTAGAACATATGGAAAATATGAAGTATTTTCTAGAAAGTGGGCAACTCAATGTGTGGGATCCCTCAGACAAGGGAAATAAAATATTGCCCCAGCTTATTTCCTGGAAGCAGCATCCAAGTCATAGCACAAGCAGAGAAATCACAAAAGTACTGGAAAGGAATGAGCTACAGGGGTTGGGGGAAGTGGTAGGGAGGAGGTAGAAACTAAGGTTGCCAGAGCAGAGCCTTCAGATCTTTGGTTGACTGTACATGTGTATATGAGAGGCACTAATCCATGTCAGAGAAAAGAGCCACCAGAAAATAGAATGCAGAACTGTTCACTGAGCTCACACTGGGCTGGGGACAGTGTCCCACCATCTAGAGCAGAAAGAAATTGTCATACGTGAGGCATTGGGTGAAACTCTGAGAAGAAAGTTACTTTAATGGAAGCTGCTATCATAGTTCTAGGCATTGGCTTATGCTAAATGCCCTGGGGCATCCTTAACCCTGCTTAAGAGCAAGACTCTTACCAATTTCAAATTTAACTAAGTGAGGGTGCAAAATTAAACAATTAGCAAACTACAAGAAAGTTTAGCATTCAAGATTGGACAGTTCATTGTGTCCTGGATCCAACAGAAATCACCACACAAAGATGAGTGAGAAAAATTACTCACTAGAAACTGAGCCCAAGATCAGAGGTGATAAAGAGGTGATAAAACTACCAGAGGAGGATAACAGTTACTATAAAAACCCACGGATGTTCAAGGAGATATAGGAAAACATGAGCAAGCTGAAGAAATGAGACAGAAAGACCCAGGCAGACCTACTAGAGATAAAAAGGAAACTATCTGAAATGCAAAATGGACTGGGTGAGATTAATAGCAAGTTAGATAACACACACACAATACCACCCAAGAAGAGGTCATTACCTCCAATGTGTCTGGGGTCTAGAGGACGCCAGACTCACCCTAACCAAGTTTGTCTCTTTCTCTCTGATATAGAAAAAGGTGGAGGGGTCAGAGAAGACCGGTGCAAAGCAAAAACTTTATTCCAGGTAATGCAAAAGAATAGGTACAAAGCCATCCCAGAGGAACGGGTGCTGCAGAATCTGGTGCTGTGATCCTGTGTTAGGGGATTGGGATCCTGCCTCCACCGCCCTGAAGATCCACACTTGGGAGACTAGATATTGGGCTTGTGGCCAGAGATCTGGACTTGTGGGCTAATAGGGGAGTTTGGGTAGCCATGGCAACCTTCACCAGGAGGGCCAGTGTTGCCTGCAGAGACAGATGTCAAAACCACGACCTGTCAGCTTCAAACCACAACACTGTGCTGCTCATAACCACACAGAGCCTGGTTCTTCTAGCCTCTAAAAAGGACTGGGGCCTTTTAATTCTCCTCTGAGGTCCCTTCTGTCCTACCAGATAGACATGAATACAACACAGTAGAAACTACTCAAAATGAAATTGAGAAGTAGTAACACACTTTTAGTGCAAGAAAAAACACAAAACAGCTAATCTATCAGCTATTATTTTCCATTGGTCTTTGGACTGAGAATCTGTTTTATTCATTGCTAAGACCCAATCTTTCTTGCCCTAAATCAAACTATTTATAAAAATCCAAATATACAAAAAATCAGAATGGTGAGATAAGCATTCATATAACATTACTTACTGTTATGTCACGTATCTAGAATTCCCCTTAAGGCCTCATGTGCTCAGAGGGGGTGAGTTTCAGAGGTGACTGGCTTAGGGTGTAAACATGGATTAAGGGTGTGGTATTGGGGTTCAGGATTCGATGCAGAGATTAAGGGTGTAGATAGTGCAAGTCCCACCCTGGGCATGGCAGCATCAATCAATAAGTTTCCAGCGGGTATTTAATATAAAGGGAGCGAGGAAAGACAGGCTGTTGCAGCTGCTCATGGCTTTCCTTTCTTCTGCCTGCTTGTCATGGACTATTCCCCTCTGCAATTAGACTAAAACCTCTCCAAACCATGAGCTGAAATAAACCTCTCCTCCTTTAACTTTGTTGACATGTTGTCTCAGCAATGAGAAAAGACACTTAGGTTCAATGATTACTGACTTATTTATTTCTTTCACTACTATCTGTACTTGTGTTTATTTAATGTCTATAAACATGTATCTACACATGCAATATACTACATGTTGGTCAGTGGGTATGGATCAGCCACAGAAGTAGAAGCTCATGTCTGTATCTTCCTGTCTGAGACACGAACCTGAAATCCACGGGCAAGGGCTGGAGAAGGCCATGTCAAGGGCAGTCTGGAGCCCCCAATATAAATTAGAAAGGAGAACAGCTGGCTGTCTTCAGAGCACAGCGGAGCCTGTGACTGGTTATTCTGGTGGCCTCCAGTCTTGGTGAAGTGGGGATCCTGCAGAATCCAGGGGCCCTTCATTATGAAGCTGGTCCAGCACCTTGCTGGACTGGACCCTGAGGATCAGGCAGGGTTGCAGGCCAGCTGCTTGCCCACACGAATGAGGTGAGGTGAGCCAGCTGTTCAGTGATAATGCCCCAAACTGCAAATGGCTGGCGTGTCCCTTCTGTCCTCGCACTCATGCAGGAATGTGTTTTGTGGCTCAGAAATCCAGAGGTGAGGCAATGCTGGAAGGCACAGCTCAGCTGGGTGAACTGGGCCCATTATAAAGCCACCATTTCAAAGTAAGTTTCAGAAACCTTGTTACCACACCCCTGAGCATCCCAGTCTAAATGAGAAAAGAAAACAGTCTCCCGAGAGCTGTACACCAGTAAATGTTCAGATGCCTGTGCGGTGTGAGTATAAGGATTTGGAATGTTACTCCCATTGAATACATTATTTTCATTTTAAAAAATTTTAAAATCCATCTGTCTGGGTCTGGCATTGACTTGTTTTCCTCTATCAAAGCATTCTGACAAACATTAAACTCCATTTTTTCCTTCCTTTGCAGGAGAAACCAGCAAGCAGAAGATTTGTAGTGAGGAGCCTGCTCCCCAACAAACAGCTTGGGCTTCAAAATGAGTCTTCTGACAAATGGCTTTTAAAAAAAAATTCTCATTCTCAAGCTGTTACAACTAAATTTCCATCCCAGAGAAAGAAAACATTCCAGGTCCTTCTTGAGCATTTGCTTTGGAGCTCTTGTGAAATATCAGTCCCTCCAGTTTTGTTTTCTCCTCTTGGCTTTCCTTACACAGCTACTGCTGAAGGGAAGACGAAAACTATTTAAAAATTTATGTATCATCTCTCATTAGAGTCAGAATAACCCATGGTTGCTGACCCTTGAGGAAAGCGAGGAGTAACAGATGAGGAATTTGTAACCAAGCAAGCCTCCACAGCAACAGGTAATTAAAGTTGATTACACTTCTAAGACATTTATTCAGGATGTTTTCAATCCTTAAAGAAATCCAACATGAAAAAACACATCCCAGAATTTTAAGGCACATAGGTTGCCAAGGAGAAACAACCATTCATGTTAGATGCAGTTATTCAAAAAGCAGGTGCTTCACTTAAGCCTTTGCTTTCCGAATGTCACAAAATTCAGCTCCTCCAAGTAGCCAGGTTGAGTGTCCCATGAAACTTCATTGCTATCCCAAAGTACTCTTCCTTAATGGCCTTTATATTCCTGGGCTTGGCTTCCAGCTGGCCCACAAAAACTGGTTTAACCCACTCACACCTAGTCACAGCTCTAATGAACCACTTTCAGCTACATTTAGCTACATTATTCCAGGGAAAATGCCTTGCAAACCTCACATTGAAATAAGAACCACATATCTTCCCTGAACCCTCCAACCACAAGCAGCAACAGCAGGGGGTTTATACTTTACCACTAAAGTAGAACTCAGGTGAGCAGTTATCAAAGGGTACTTCACACTCTCACAGTTTTCAGTTCCTATGAGTTGATTAAGTCTCTAGAATTCTCTAGAAAGTCACTGCTGGACTTTTTTTTAACCCAATATTACCCAAATTTAACCCTTCAGGGTTAAAAAAAAAAGGATTAATGTTTTTTACTAAATAGGTAATCTATTTTAAAAAATGAGCTGGTTAGTGTTCTAATCCTAACCCTATTTCTAGCCCTAGCCCTAGCCCTAACCCCAACCCTAACCCTCTGAAGACATCATGAGCCAGATGAAGGGAGAGGTAACAAGATCTCCGGAGCTGCTGTCTAAAGGGTTCTTTCTTTCTCCCAGAAGCTCAGCAATCTTGCTCAGATGAGCACCCCATGGACTGTATTGCATTGGTATTTTTCCACCAGGAAATGGGTGTGATCTTTCAAAATGAAGAATCAAATCTTCATTTCTGAGCATTAAAATTTAATACATCTTTGTTTTCTATTTTTTGTAGGAACGTTAGACTTTTTTTAAATAGAATTGACAGATAAAACTATATGTACAGCATATTATTTTCAAGTATAGTCATATGTACATTGTGGAATAACTAACCCTGGCTGCTTAGCAAGCGCATGACCTCACAGGGTTATCCTATTTGTGGCAAGAGCAGTGACGTCACCCTGTGGCATATTTTCAGAATACTGCACATTTCAACTATTGTTACCATGTTGTACAACAGATCTCTAGAACCGCGTCCTTCTATCTGACTAAAATATTGTGTTCTTTGGCCAGCACTCCCCCCAACCTTCTGCTAACCATCTTTGAACACTGTTTCTTCTATTATTTTGTTATCATCTTTGAGGACATCAATTATGTGTGCGCTTGATCTCATTTGTCTGTCTTGCTGATCCCTCACTTTCTCTCAAACTCTTTTATAACTCTTGGCCCGTACTGAATTCATTTTCCTGTCCTTCTCAATCCTATCATCCATAAATTTTTAATCCATTTCTACAAGTACTCTGCCCTTCTGCACTGCCTCCGGTTTGGTTTTCTTTCCTCTATTTGCTTTATTTTTCATCCACTCTGTCCCAAAACTCTCTTAGTGCATGATTTATATCATCCTACTCTCTGACCATGTCAACCCTGAGCTCTTATCAGTGAGCTCTGCTTTTATAAAGAACTCAAATTTTTTATACAGGTCACCTTTCCTTCATTAAGATTTTTTTTTAAATTCTTGGCAATAGGTTTGCTCATGATGTTCATCTGATCAACAGCAATATTTTTATGAGGTTTGTTTATCTATATCCTATGCTTTTCTTACTTTTTATATACTGCTTTTTAATAGATTCTCTCTCTCTGTCTCTGTCTGTCTCTGTCTGTCTGTCTGTCTCTCTCTCTCTCTCTCTCTCTCTCTCTCTCTCTCTCTCTCTCTCCAGGACATTGAATCCAGGGCCTTCACATTAACCTACATTCCCACCTCTTTTCATTTTTTTATCTTTCAGCAGGGGCTTGCTAAATTGCCCAGGCTAGGCTTTAACCTGCAATCCTTCCTCAGCTTCTCACAGTCTGGGATTATAGGTATATGCCACCATGCTCAGCTCTGCCTCCTTTTTTGTAACTTTTCTACTAATGAGTTCAGTTCCTGAGAAAACGGTACATAAGAAACTTCTGTGATCAATGGACCTGGGCCTTGTTCCGGGCCAAAAGAAGTTTCCTAGAGCTTTCTGCAGGCTTTAGTGGGTGAGTTCTTTGCTTTGCTGTAGCTTCTCACTCACGGGGCTCAGCAATTTCAACTCCTGGTCCCCCTCACTGATTTCCACAAATAAGACAGGTCTCTGGAGATGGCTTTCAGTGCCTCAGTGCCAAAATGGGTTTATGAAAGACCATATGAACATTCTGCACATTTGTTTACACATCTCTGAATACAAGTTGGAGTTTCTGCTTTTTACTGGTTGAGCAGGGAGTAGGACATAATGGGAAAGTAAGGTTTTCTAAGACCGTTGATAAATCCAGGATGGATGCATTTTCTTTGTGAATGGGTTCATTATTTCATTTCTTCTTCTCCTTAGATTGTTAAAATGGTTACACTTCCTTTTCTTCTCTTTCCAGATTATAATTCCTTCTAGTTATTCAGAAACATTCCTCAAACCCTATAACAAATGTAGCCAGAAGTTCTTGAACAATCTTAGGGAACAATTTACTGAACAATCTTAGGGTTTACTGAACAATTTTAGGGAAAGAGGAAGGAAGGGGGAGATGGTTTTCTTTGTACAGAGTCCAGGGAGGGATCCAGAGACAGATGGAGCAGTGGACCAATCCCAGCTAGGTTGGGGAGAAGGGAGACTCAGCAGTCCACTCCCCAGAATGGCAACGGAACTCATTCTTACTGGTTATTTTCATAGGCAGAATAATGTCCCTCCATACAGACTCCCTGAGATGTACTAACACTTGGGGCCTCTGAACATCCCTTTACATGGTGAAGGAGCTTCACAGACATGATTAATTTAAGGTAGAACAGAGGAACCCTGGATGCCAAGAGAGGGAGAGCTGATGCCTGGTTACTTATACACAAAAATAAATATGTCCCTATTTATTGAGCACATCTTCAGACTTATTCCAGGTGACCCTCTCAGAGATCTATGAAGAAATAAGGCTTAGATAAGTCAAATTATTTGCTCAGAAAAATTTAGCTAAAAAGTATCAGACTATATATAATTTGAATGTACCTCTGTCTTAGCACAAGATCCTGCAAATAACTCAGAGGGGTTATCTGTGCACATGGACATCTCCAAGATTATCATTGCCATTCCATCCCTCGAATAATCATGGGTAACCCTCCAAACCCCCCTACTTTTTCCCCAACATCTGCCAAACCCTTTCACAACTTCAAAGGACACCTGAGCCCACTACTTGTCAGAATGGAAGCAACATTAAAAGGAAGTAAAAAGAATGGAAAGAAGTGAAGGGAGCCAGCACTTGCTGTATACCTACTGTGTACTATGCCGTCACACACATGTTCATTTTTAACCCTCTCAGCTGGAACATTGCCCCAGGACTAAGCAAACTGAGGCTCAAGGAGGTGGGAAAACTTACCTAAAGTCAGAGGGCCTTTGAGTAGCAAATTTAGTAGCAAAATTAAGTAGTCATATTTACCTCTGGGTCTCCCTTGCCAAAGGGGTTCATTCTAAAGCTAAGAAGCACTGCTGTGGGGGACACAGAGAGCCACATCTCTGATGAGGAGCTGACCAGGAGCCAAGAATATGGCACTACCTACTTGAGCTGTGCCCGCCTGCTGCTGACTGGAGAGTGAGCAGGAAGATTCTAAGCAAGATCTCTCTCTCTCTGTCTCTCTGTCTCTCTGTATGTCTGTCTCTGTCTCTCTCTCCCCCTCCCTCCTTCCCTCCCACCTCCCTCTCCTTCTCTCTCTGTCCCCCTCTCTCTTCCCCCACTTTGTCTCTCTCTTCCTCACAGCCCATCTCTCACTGTTGCCAGCCCCCTACCGCAGACCACAATGGCTCTTGTTCCTGTTTCCATGACCTAGACTGCTCATGGAGTCTCTGCTACAATTTGGTGGACAAGTACAGCGGCAAATTAGGGCTCAGGACCAAAGTATGACTTCTAATCTATTAGTCATGATGCAGGAGTTTTTATTAAGAATTAACACTTGTGTTTTTAAGTCAGACTACTCAGAATTCTGAGTGAAGGAATTTTATTATTTATCTCTTTAAACCTTGATGAAAGTTTTTGTCATTAGCTATCACATCTCCACTTAGTAGTACTCAGTAGATGCTCAACGTAATAAAGAGATGTGGACATGTATTCTCCAGGAAGAGTAGCAGTCTGAAAACACAGGCACACAGCACACTGTCGGGCCCACAGTAAACCTGTGCTGGCTGCAGTGTGGCTGTTATTTTGCAGTGACCTACAATCCCAAGGTCTCACCACAGAGTTACCTAAACTATCACAAGAAAGAAATGATAAGAGTTTAATTTCTTAAAGAATCCTGTTTTTACATAGGGTAGCTTCATATTTTTGAAAAAAACATTTTTTTTTGTCTTCAAAGACACCAGCTGTCTATCTCATTAGACCAAGATGAGTTCTCTCTTCCCAGTGCCTACAGGTACAAGAGCTTGCCTCACTGTCTCTGACACCTACCTGGTAGCTCTTTCTACCACCAGCCTATAGCTGGACCATCATAGATCCTGCCACAGCCAAGCCTTTGGATGAGACACCAGTCCTGGTCCACACTCCATTGCACCCATGGGAGACTTTAAAGAAGATGATTCCACTAAGTTATGCTCAGGTTCCTGATGCATGTAAACCCTGAAATATGGATGTGTTGTTTTAAGCTGCTGAGTTTGTGGTAGCTTGTTACACAGCATTGGATAACTGATACACATCATTTGGTAAACTTCCTCTTCCAGGCTTCTTATATACTGTATTCATTTCCTAGAACTTCTGTAACAAAGGACCACAAACGGGGTGGATTAAAACAGCAGAAATATATTGCCTCAGAGACCTGCAGTGTTGGAGGCCAAAATCAGCGTGTTGACAAGGGATGTTCATCCCAAAATCTGTTGGGAAAACCCCCCTTTCTTCTTGCCTTTGGTAGTTGATTCAGTTCTTGGCACTCCTTGGATAAGAGCAAGGCCATGCCAGTCTCTGTCCCTGTTGTCAGAGGGCTTCTTCTGTAGGTCTCCACAGTTCCTCTGCTTCTAGGGACACTGATCACATAAGAGTTGGAGCCCTGCTCTAAAATGACCTCATCTCAATTTAGTGGCATCTTCAGTAACTTTCTTTTAGAACAACACTATATGCAGCGGTCATGGGGGTTTGAATGAACCTTACATGTCTTTTGAGGGAGCAGGGAGAGGAGAGGAGTGAAAAATTCATCTCAGAGCATGCTTTTCACCACTTTTCACCAGCACACTACCAAAGTCTGAGTTCACTTTTGTCTGTATTGGTGTCAGTTTTTTCATGGAGAGTAAAGGGTTGTGTTATTCTTAACCAGCATGTTACTGATTAAATACTGAAAAGAAGCAGGGACATCCATTTCTTTCAATACTTAACAGCCACTCAAAACCCAGTGATACACAACTGTAGAATGAATGCTCCAGCCACATGGCCTTTACCTTCTGGTTAACATGGTTATTTCTCAGTGAGGAGAAGCAGCCAGAGTATGAAAAGATGGCATTCTGCCTTTACTACCAACCCGAGAAACAGAGGAACTGGAGCATTTGAGTGGAGAAGATATCAAGTAATTTAAGAACAAATAAAACATGTTATATAACTTTCAGATGAGTGTTTTTATGGTAAGAAGGCCTTCTACTTAGTTACAATGGCAAACAGAAACACCAAAATGGCACCTAGGATTTGGAGGCAGATTTATTTCTGTCAATGGGCACTGATTGGGATCATTCACAAAATATCAAGCCCTGATCCTTGGTGGTCTAGGGCTTATGTGGAATAAGCAAGCAGCAAGTACAGAGAAAGAATGGTTTGTCTACTGGGGATTGATTTTTACAATATGCATCATAATGATCAGCTATACATCACAGTCATCAACTGTTTCTAAGAAACAAAAGTAATGGAAAATATAACCAGAACTATTATCTGGGCAACTAGCGAACTGAAGTATACTGGCTGAGTGAGGGCATCTTCTGCTACATTTCCCCCTCTTTACACATGATATTCTAAAACAAGGCCCAAATAGAAGCAGTAACATTAAGATTGTCAGTGATGTTAGGATGGACCCTAGCCACGGTCCTCAAGGTTATCTTATTACAGTTTTTCTCTAAGTTGCTTCTATGAAGAAACATAATTTAAGCCCGTCTGTTCCATAATATTACTCCAGTAAGGTAGTGAAGGAATTAAACTGAAAAGGCACAAACATGGAGGGGAATAGGTATGGAGCAATCCTGTGTAGCATCCTCAGGCTTATGCCATGCATCGACTGGTCAGCATCTGAGTGGCCAGAGCAGGGCTTGGAGTATGTCAGGTCTTCAGAATGAGCCCCAGAGGAGCTGTCCAGGTAAATTTTTTAGCAATCACCTGGATGGCTTCTTTTAACTGTAGGAATGGTGGATCTAAAACTGGATTTCTGAAGCTTGCAGGTTTTATTTTGTCAACTTTTTTAGAGTTTGTGGCCTGTATATTGAATGTAGTTCATATTTAGTTTTTACAGAATGTAGTTTTTACTGAAGGACCCTACAAACTTATGTCTTGGCCAGACTGAGTAGGTGCAGACAAGCATTAAATCATGCAGGTGAAGGTTGGGGCCAATGACACAGATGCTAAAGTCTGAGCTGGCTACAGGGGTACAAGTGCCAGTGTTGCAGATTGAGTTTGCAGAACAAATGGTGGGGGTAGATCTGGCTCTGATCTTCCGGGAGTATTGGCCTGTAAATTGGACCCTGGAGAGGGTTTGCCTCTGGATTAAATTATTTTGCACTGGTGGCAGGTTTTCAAACAGCCCCAGAAGGCAGTAGTAGGAGAGCTTGGCCAAAGTAGCTTTGTCCAAGCTGGCCACAGGATACCCAGTACAACATGTGGCACCTGAACAGTTAGGTCTTAGCCTAAGGTGAACTTTTCAGCTTTCCTGACAAGAAGGACAGTGGCTATTAGAGCACAGGAGAAAAGGAGGAAGCAGCCATTAGCACTTGGATGAAGTGTTTGCACAGATAGGACACTGGGTGCTCCCTGGGGCTGACAGTCTGAGTAAGCATCATTGTTTTTGTGAACTCAAGGATCCAGATTCTGTAGAAGTCAGCAGTTCTAAGAAATTTGCAGTTTCTTTCTCATAGTCAGTTTCTGCCAGATACTGCAGCAGAGCTTTTGTGTCTTTCCAGTAGGCAGTTTGGGTATCATTAATCAGAAGTGCAGTGATGTTGTGTGCTGAGAAACCAGTGAGGTTGGCTGGAGGGCTTCTCTAAAGAGAGTAAACAAGTTTTTTAACTTTGGGAAGTTGAACTCAGATCAGTTATGAAGAGAGGCTGACAGAAGCCAATTGAAGTCAGAAGAGGGCATTCTTTAGGTCCAGGCAGGTGTACCAGTAGGCTGTGGGTGGCAGAAGACAGCATAGACAGGAAGCAATTGCGGTGGCATGGGCAGCTCAGAGATCCTGAATTGGCTTTACAGGAAGGAGCATGTATTTTAGCAGTTTGACAGCCTATAGACACTTTTCAGTTTTGAAGCCTCACTTATTCTTTCTCAGGGGACCATGATGAAAGCTGGAAAAAACTAAGAAATAGGCAGTCCTGGGGCCAAATGTGTCACTAGGGTCTCCCCACAAAATAGTAGGAGAGTTCCCAAACCTTTATGGCAATTGAGTAACAGTCCAAAAAAAGGTGTAAGGGCTGGGAACCACAGATGTAAGGTGACAGCTGTGTTGTTGATGGAACTCTTTGTGCTTCCCATATTATCTGACAGCAGTAATGAAAGGGGTTTTGGTGGGACAGGATAGTTGGTAGCCAGGCCCAGTGGTGAGTCCTTAGCTCACACTTCTGGGAAGAGAGTTTTCAGGATTGCAGTTATATATCTCAGGTTGATAAGACATTGTCTTACTCTCAAGGAACAGTCAGAGTTGAAAGTGAAGGGTTAAATAAGAGGAACGCTGATGGCTTGGTGCGAAAGAGATGGTTACTTCTAACTTGAAAAGGAGGTCTTTTCCCAGAAGTGGTATGGCAACTGGCTGGTTCAGGAATTCATGTTTGGTAAGATGTTCTCCTAGGCTACTGGCAGAAAAGGTGAGAGGCAAGTGTCCCAAGTTGTCCTAGTGAAGGTAGCTGTTTGACAGAAGGACCTTTAGAAGGCAGAGAGTTCTTTTTCACTGTCTACCAAGGAGGTCACAGCTTTGCCCCCAACTTTTGCAATGACCATGGGCTCTCAGAGGCCCAATTTGATAGAGCTCATCTGTCCTATCCACCCAGATGTGACAGGGCAAGGAGAGACTCCGGTTGAGGTGGGCCTGGGTAGTCAGGTTCTTTTGAGTCTTGCAGATGGAAGGTGCACTTATTTTTTGTGTCCATGGCCTGTATAACTCATAGTCAGAGGATGTGGTTTTCTGTCAGACTGGATTTTCTTACAGACATCAAGTGACTTTCTTTTATCAAGTTTTGTGGAGACAGTGGTTGATGGGCTTTTTGTCCCCCCTCTTTGGTATCTTTGAGAAACTCTTGACTGGCTTTATGATTCTAGGTGTAGTGACCTTTGGGAAAGGCCATAGTAACTCATTTGTCAGGGCTGATAGTCCAATTTTTGCTCAGTTAAAATGTGGAACTCAGAAGAAATTGCTGACAGTCATCTTAGGAGGGCATTAGATGACACCATCTGACCAGAATAGGCATAGCCATGAAGCAGAAGTTTCCAGAGGGGAGGACTTCTATGCCCAATTGGCAATGGCTAGCTGGAACCAGTTCATCTAACTGACAACAGATGTGTTGGGAGTGGGAGGTGAAGCTTTAGGTGTTGGCAGCAACTGTAGAAGCCAACAAGGGTGCCAATGTGGAATTCCCAGGAAAAATGGGCCTCTTTTTCTGTTTCCTTCCTTTGAGATGCAGGGGCTGGACTGGTTTCATTTTTAACTCTGTAAAAGCCCCTTTTCCTGCATTCAGGGGCAGTGAGTTTTTACTGATTAATTTTCTATCTTTTACTTCTTTCATGTGTATTGTGTAGCCTTGAATGATGGTGCTACAGACAAGGGATAGGTGCCCCTCAGAGAAAGACCATTCAGATGCCCACCTACCTGTGCCTTTCATGGAGACTTGGGTGCAACTTAGCTAAGGAGTATGCAAGCCTCAGTTATGCCATGTGTTGACCACCACAGGTGAAGGCCCAATCAGCCACCTTGACTAATGCTTCCCAGCTTTGGTGCACAAATGGAGTAGCCTATGGCTCATACTGTCTGTTCCACTCACTCATACATTCCTTCAGCACTGACAAATAGATTGACTGGGGATCCCTGGGGGGCAGAATCAAGCAGGCAGGCAGCCAGGCAGGTAGGAAGACAGACAGACAGATTGTGTCCTCTCTTTGGGGTTTGATATGAACTACTTAGGTGGGGAGCCAGGAATCCTTCTCCAGTACTCTGAAGGGACTCAAGAAATCTCAAGGGCATACATCTTCATCAGGACCTGGAGAGGTCCTTGTTCCATCTGCAAAGGCCATAATCAGTGACCAAAGAGGTCAGCATGATTGGTCTCCCCAGACAATACATCAGATGTGATGGCAAACAGAAACATTGAAACAAAACCCAGGATTTGGAAGCAGAGTTAATTATGTTAATTAGGATCATTCCCAAAATATCATGCCCTGATCTCTGATGGTCTAGGGCTTATATAGGATATACAAGCCAGAAATGCAGAAGCAAAATGGCTTGTCAGTTGGGAATTGGTTTTTACAATATGCATCATAGTGACCAGCTATACACCATAGTGACCTCTCATTTTTAAGAAACGTAAGTAACAGGAACTGTAACCTGGGAGACTAACAAACTGAAATGTACTGAGGAGGCATCTTCTGCTAGACAGTTAGTACTCTACAATTTATATTTATACATTTCCATATTAAGCAAGTGCCTTTCACATAGTAGTTACCCTAAACATGTGGGGTTGCTGAGTGCCGTAACAAAAGTGACGGTTAGGGTGGTTCTTCAAGTTAGAGATGTAGGTATATTTATATGTACATGCAGGTAAGCCAGCAGGGCCTGGTCCATGAAGCTGTTCTGCTCAAGATCATCTACAGATGCTAACACAGGTTACCCTACTGGCAGCCCAATATCCTTTCTCTTCCATATACTGTCCATAACAAAAGCAGCAAAAAAGTTATGGTAATGGAGGAAAAACTCAAAAGAGGGATACTTCACACCACAAGAGGGGAAGGAAGGAAAATGTCAGCATCAAAACACAAGTGTTACTGGCCAACCAAGTACCTAACAGCTCAAGTAAGTTTCAAAAGGGCTTCTGTAAGTCAGGTTGTGAAGATGTTGTCTCTCAAACAAATATCATGCCCTGCTCCCCTAACTTTGTCTGTTTTCTCTGGACATTAAAGATCATCAGGAAGGACAGGGAGGGAGAAACAACCAATAGCCGCTGATCAGGAGACTGAGTCCTGCCCTCTGCTCTTGCTCTGCATAACTTATGATCTTGGACAAGTCCTTTAGCTTTGGCCAAATGGACTCTGGTTCAAGTGAGATGTGCTGTCCACATAGTTTAGCACACATGTGGCATGGTCATCATAGTGGACATCCCCGAATGACTTCACCAAGGAAGAATAAGATGGTTCTGGAAGCACAGAGATGGGCTAGGGCTGAGGTTTTACTTAAATCAGTGGCTTTGGCTCTGTGTCCCTGATTCTCTCAGCTCTGCCCCCACTAGGTATTGTCTTCATGTTCCTGTTTGTAGGGAAAGAGGAGACCTGAAGGTGAGGCCATATACACAGCAGCCTGCAATCCTTTGCTGGTTCTTGGTTTGATGGGTGCAGCATCCATTTCTGGAGCAGCCTCTGGAAGGAATGGCTGCCCCCACCACTGGCCCAACTGTGAGAGAGAAGGAGGTGGACCAAGACTGTGCACCCAGCACTGCTCTACAAGGTTGCTTAAATTCTATCTAACACTGAAGAGCCAGCAGATCTTAATGGAGTAATAAAAATATTAAAACTGAGAAAAATTAAGGAAATCAAAACAGAAGCATTACATTAAAGAAAAACAGTTCCAAATAAATTAGCCTCACTGCCCTTGGGTCTTTTAGCAATGCCATACGTAACCTAAGGACCAGTGTCTGTTGGCTTTTCATAAACTTCCAAAATGACGTTAGGTGTAAGATGTCACCTTTTCCTGTGATAATCCTGCTGGGACAGACCTTCCCTGATATCCATGGCACTCTTATTTCTTCCTAAGGAAGACACACTGGCATGGAGGTGCAAAGAAATGGAAGATAGAGAGCTACTCTGTGTCCAGCTCAGATTTCTTCGTGTGCATCAATGTGTGTGCACACACGTACAGTATGTGTGTATTGTATACGTATTTATGTTCCTTTTGTAGAATCAGCAACTAGTATTCACTAGTTATTTGCCAAAGCCATAAGGAATCTCTAATTTGACTGTACTAATTAATCTTTTCCTAAATTATACTTGAAAGATGTTTTCAGAGTTCACATCAACATTACACAGATTTTTATTATAAGCATCAACAGCCCATGTCGCACTCATAAACTTGTAATTCAGATGTGTATGTCAGCACAGTGGCCAGCTGGGTAATAATTCTATGCTTTCTTTTATTGTTTCTAATTATAACTCTGTATATCAAGATAGTATTTCATATAAAAATCAAATGGTTAGGCAAATAAAAAGTGAGGTAGAACCCTGGTACAACTGAGTCTATTTAATGTAATTATGGCCTTGGTGGTGGTTATTTTTCTTTTTCAAAATCTATATTTAAGATGGCATCACTGTGCAAAGTAGTTAACCTAATCTGGATGATGTGGTTTGTATACAATCACTTTAGTACTTGGAAGTAGGCATGCAGATAGCATTCCAATGGACCATCTAAACATCAGTAGGACACGATCTTGGAAATCTTAGACTGTGTGTAGCTCGCTGTCCTTTTCTCCAAAACATGTCACCAGATTTAAGTGATGCTTACAGACATTCCCAAGGGAAAATTAATCAGATGTTAACAAACTGCAAGTTGACTGCCAGATCTTCTAAATCAGGATGGTGTAGTTTCATTGACTTTTATAGGCCAACTGCTTCAGGACAAAGATGTTCAGAGACCTCTGGGGCTTCCATGAGTGCCAGAAACTTTGACTTCTTTTGTTTTTATTTTTGTTTTTAAGCATTGAAGGACAAAAAGGAAGCTGACCCACTTTTGTTCATAGTTCTTCAATATCACTTGCTAAATTTCAGGATTTTCCTTTATGGTTGAGAAAACAAAAGTCACAAAGGATCAGATTTTTTAATACACAGCCTGGCACCCAAGCTGAGGTACTGAGCTAATTGTGAATGATGTTTGTCACACACGAAAGCAGGACAACCTATGTGCTAGGTTGTGCCAGGAGGCTGTCTTCTACGCTCACAAGAATAGCACTTGTAATCACTGTTATAAAAATGAGTCACAGAGTTATTATGCCTTGTACCAACTAGTATAAAATAATATTTACAGAAATTACAAGCTTGGGATGACAGGCTTCCTCCAAAAACAGCATGCACAGTGCCAACGTGAAGGGTGTGTTCTCTGTCCCAGTAGTTCCACCTCTGGGAAACCTCTAAAATGTATATTCAAGAGCATTAAAATGTACATTCAAGAGTTTACCAGAGAGTACTGATTGGCTTCTTCCTACTACAGAACGGTGTGCTGTGTTTAGTGAAGAGATGTTTATAATACAATTGAAGTATTAGTTTCTTAAGACTGGCATAACAAACTACTACCAAGTGTGGCCTAAGCCAATAAGAATCTCTTCTGTGCACCTGAGAAGGCCAGAGCCCTAGTTAAGATGTGAAGTGCCATGGCTCTCTCTGGAGACTCTGAGAAAGAATCTTCCATGCTCACTCCAACTTCTGGTGGCTCTAGGTGTCCGTTGGCTCATGGGACACTTTGGCTTCTTCTAATTCCCATGTTTGGGGGTCACACAGCTTCTTCCCTGTGTGCTTTTAACTTCTTTTTTTTATAAAGTCACCTATCCTTGGGTTTAGGGTCTTTTCTGAGGCCAGAGTGATCTCATCTTGAGATTCTGAAGTGAATTGTAACTGCAAAGACCTTCTCCCCTATTCATGTTCACAAACTCTGACTGGCCTTTTCTTTAAGGGGGAATACAATTTAATCTCCTATAATTAGTCAGAAAAGCAGTATACACAGAACTGTACGTAGTCTTAGCTCAGTAATGTAAAAACATGTTTGTGTCCAGATGTTAGAATGGAATCAAGGAATTAAAACTACTTGTGAAAAGATTGCCACCACCCTCATATGCAGAATAGTCCAACGAAATGAAGGAGAGTCCGTGTGTGGGCCTCTCAGACATGCCAGATTTGCAAAGGGGTCAAAGGGAAGAGATTTGGGAGAGGAGACAAAGGAAGACAACTGCTGTGTGAGCTCACCCTAGGGGGAAGGGGAAAACGATGTTTGTGCTTGGGAATCTTTTGGTGTCAAGGATACGGAAGACTTGTGACTGATTTGCAACTCAGATGGAGAAAATTGTCAGAGGACTGGAGCCTTCAGAAAAGTAAGGAGACAAGAGATGGGCTGTCCCAGAACTCAAAGATAGGACTAGGAAAGAGAGTGTTCTTGGGGGTAGGAATTTACCTGCCCATAGTTTTTCAAGACAAATGAAACAGAGCTATTTCATGAAACTGGACCTGTGTTACAGAGAGAAAGCCATTTTCCAAGACTTCTATTATGAAGTATCCCAAACTGGGACCCAAACAAGAGCAGGCTGAAAGTACAAAATGAAGGAGCTGGCAGGTGGCTTTCTTCCGAAGTGTCTGAGCAACCCTCTGTCCAGGACCCTGTCCTACCTAGATCCTGGTGGCTCCAGCCACCCTTGCTGTCCACTGGCCCGTGAACTTGCAACTCCAATCTCTGCGTCCATCCTCACAGTCCTTTTCCTCTGTTTCATAGCCCCTGCTCTCTTTTCTTCTCAGGATAGCAGTCGTCGGAATGTAGCCCACTCTGACCTCATTTTAACTCATTATATCTGCAAAGATCTTGTTTCCCAAAAAACATGCCCCCACTATGAAATTTCACAGGGATATGAGTTTTGGGGAGACAATATAGGGGGATGAAACTCCCAGCCTGGCAAAAGTTTGTGTTCCCTAAAAAGTATGAATTTTAGGAAAATTGGAGGTGAAGAGCAGAATATATTTATTGAGAGGAAGAAAGCTTCTGTCTGGGAGAGAGACAGAAGGGGTCCTGAGTAGGTTGCCAAAGACTGTCTTTCCTCAGGACTTTTATAGATTGAAAGCTCAAAGTGAGGCAGGTCTAAGGTGGGGAGATCATGGCACCTCATAAGGTGGCCATTGAAGTGGGACAGAACTATGGTCAACCAGTAAGATTAATTGCACAGATCAGGGACAAATGGGGAGGCGAGTCACATAATAAGCAGGCATTCTTAGAAAGCAGTAACTCTTCCATAGGGGGTTGGGATGGTGACTCCTGGCTTCCTCAAGGTGACAGAGAACTATTTAGAATATCAATCTTTAGTATGTGGATGCATTTGCTTGACCTTTTGTCTTGAGGTCTGACCTACAGCCAGAGGTATCTGTCTCCTCCAGGGTTGCAAGATATCTGGCCTTCCTCACTGGCTCCTTTGAGGACCCATCTCAGTCTGACTACCTAGAATATTTTATCTAACTCAGTTGCCTGTAACAACACTGCTTAACTCAGTACCAGATGGGGTCACCTGGACTGAGTCTGGCGTGACTGTGTGAAGGCTGGAGAGACCAAGAAAGGGAAGATGGTGTGCAGGAGGACAGTGCAGAGCTGAGCCTGCAGTCTGAGGGACATTGTCTGTTTAGGTAAGGTCCAGGGAAAGGCATTCCAGGAGAAGAAAGGACCACAGCGCTGTTCTCAAGAACTCTGCTTTGCTGACTGCGGGGCTTAGGGAATCAAAGTGCCCAATCTTCCAGAACTGTCCAGACCCTCACCTCCACTTGCAAGGTGTAGATGGAAAATGAAATCACAGCCCCTTCCCTATTGTAGGCTAAGCCCTACATGCATCTGAGAGGAGAAACAAAAAATGCAGTAGTGCACAGCTTAGAATGCTGACTGCATGACAGGAAGTCTGCTACTTCACATCTATGAGTGTACACTGCGTAATGCCTCGCAACATGGCATTATTCTAATTAAAGACTTGAGTCTATTTTAGGCTTGAGCTTAACCTGCGAGTGTGCTATCATCTGAGTGTGATCATGACCAGCCAGCATCTGTTGTTAAAGGAAGATTTCCACATGAGATCGTTTAAAAAGCACAAGAAACAGATGTATTTCATGAATTCTTGGTGAATATTTTCACTTAATGCTTCCTTTCATGGTGTGCTTTCTGGAAAAGCTGAGTTATTTCAGCATAGAAATACCTTATAAAGGGTTAGAGTGAAATAGTCCTGATTCAGAGCATGATTTGCAGTGTGAAATGATTTCCTCTTTTATCCTCTGAGGTACCAGTAATGTCAAACCGGGTGATATTTCCAGGACCCCCAGTGAGGTCAAATAAGGAGGGGAAAATGGAGAGTGTAAGCAAAAACAGGAGAAGAAAAAACTGAAGCAGGCAGGTGGCTGTCACAGTCGTAGCAGGCCTGCAGAGCTCTCCTGTGGAAGAAATAGCAACAGCCTTTCACAGGGTGATACACCTTTTCCAATTTAACCGTGACCTAGTTACCGAAACCTGGCAAAAATACCCTTCCTGTTCTCTGTACCCACGTGGAGGGCTGAGGTAGCTCACGGAGCTGTGCTCAGCAAACCTTGCCATCTAGTGCCCTCTGCCCAGCATGCTGCCCAGCAAGCTGAGAACCAGCCCAGAAAACTCAGCTTTGTTTTTCTTCCCCTGCTCCCCCACCAGGCTCTTCACAAAGCCATTACCTCTGCTGCACCTTCATTCAGAGCAAAATAAGGCTCAGATTTCTTACCTGTTCATTTAGTTTGTTTTCCTTTCTGAGGGAGATTTTATGTGGCTTTTGGGAATGCCAATTTTCTGTTGAGCTTGCGCCAAGGGAGTGTCTATTTGGATATCACGAGAAAGAATGCCAGAGTCCCAGGCAAAGGAAACCTTGGAAATGCCCCCACTCCTGTCTAGTGTCATAAGCTGAAAACCTAGACCTTCAATTTAGAGAGGAAAGCAGACACACAAGAGAGAGCATTTAACAGGGTCGGTCTCCTCCTGTACAGGGTCCCCATGGTAGTTAGTCTCCGGGACCAAGGTTACTGGATTGGTTTGTTGAGCCACTAATGGGTGTGTGTGAGCAGATTGGTGGAGGGAGGAGGGGGGCTGAAATGTGGGCTCACAGCTGTTTTGTAAGAAGCAAATGGTGGTAGCGCCAGGCAGCCAAAGAGGCCACACCCCTCTGCTTGTCTGTTTAGAGAGTTCCACTAATTCACGTTTTCTTTTTTGGGGAGGAGCACACTTCAGAGAGCTGAGATATAAGCCCTGATTTCACCTCCTACTAGGGTTTAGATCTGTTTTTCCCCCCAAGCTGTCCTCATTGGTAATGGGCACTAAGGTTATTTAAAGAATTAAACAATATAACCCATACAAAATGCCCATGCGGAGTACAGTATTCTGACATGGCAGCTGTCTGGGTGGTTTGATTGCAGTACTGTGATGGCTGAATGATCCCACCCCAAGCCCACAGAGGGCGACGCCCTCACATCTGGATGGGTGCATGGGTAACAGTGTTAGTTTTCTAGAGCTCCATAACAAAATAGCATAGATTGGGTGGCTTAAGCAACAGAAATCCATTTTCTGACCTTCTTGGAGGCTGGAAGCCCAAGATCAAGGTGTCAGCAGGTTTGGATCATTCTAAGGGCTCTTTCTTTGGCTTGTAGGTGGCCACCTCCTCACTGTGCTTCACAAGGTCTTTCATCTGTTCATGTCCATATCCTAATCGCCTCCTCTTACAGGGAGCCTGGCCGTATTAGTTAGGGCCCAGCCACATGACCGCATTTATATATTTAATACCTCCTAAAGACCTACTTCCAAATCTAGCCACAGTCGGAGAAACTAGGGACTGGTATTTCAACATGAGAGTTCTGGGAGGAACATGGTTCAGTTCCTAACAGTTACTTTCCGTGGTAGCCAGGATTTATCAAGCATTACCAAGGATTTTGAGTGGGAGATGACTCTGGATTGCCCAAGCAGACTCAGTGTCATCAAGAGGGTCCTCATAAGAGAGAGGGAAAGGGCAGGGCCAGCGAGAAGATGGAGCAGTGATGGAAGCAGACGGTAGAGCTTTGCATGGCGAGGGGCACAGGCCAGAGAGCACAGGTGACCGCAGAAGCGGGAAGCGGCAGGGAAGTACACTGTGCTCTGGAGCCAACACCCGGAAGACAGCACTGTCCGCACCTTCACCGTAGCCTGAGGAGAGCGTGGAAACTTTTTGGAGCTGTAAGATGAGACCTGTGCCTTATTTTGAGACACAGCTTGGGGCAGTTTGCTCCCTGCCCCACACAGGAATAGCTTGCTCAGATAGTAACATCCCACACTGAAGCGGTATATGTCTACAGTCTACACCATCATCACACAAAACCCATGGTTTGCCATAGAGCTCATTATTGATACTGTACATTCCAAGTTTGAACAAATATGCAGTGGTATAAATCTACCATTGTGGTACGACAGAGCGTAGTTTCCCAGTGCTCCATGCACTGCCCTCTGCCTTCCTTCTAAGAAGGAAACACACTAACCATTTCACAGTCTCCATAGTTTTGCCCTTTCCAGAACATCATCTAGTTGAAATCCCAGCAAACCCTTTCTGATTGGCTTCTTTCCTTCAGCAGGTGACATCTAAGCTTCCTCCGTGTGTTTCTTGGATCCATACCTCCCTTTTCCTTTGTGCCGAATAATACTTCATTGCCCAGATACACCACGGTTTAGTTACTCACTGTCCCACTCAGGGACACCTTGTGTACCTCCAACTTTGGGCAATTATTAACGAAGCTACTGTAAAGATCTGTGAGCTGATCTGTGGCTGTGTTTCAGCCTCATTTGGGTAAATCTGAAGGAATGAGTTGCTGGGCAATAAGGTAAGAAAATGCTTAGTTCTGTGAGAAACTTCAGACTCCAGTCCAATGTGACTGTACCATCATGCATTTCCAAGCAGTGACCCGAGCTCCTGTTGGTCTGCATCCTCATCACCATTTGGTGTTGTCAGTGCTTTGTTTTTGGCCTTGCCAGTGGACACGTACCATGCTCTTGTTTTAATTTGCAGTTCCGTAATGACAGATGATACTGAACAGTTTTCACCTGCTTATTTGCCAGATGTATGGCTACTTCAGTGAGATTATGTACATCCTGAAGTTGAGTGGTGTCTTCTCTGGCCTTATCCTTCAATATGGAGGCATCTTTTCTGGATTATTTGTATCTTCCTGCAAACCCTAAGAACAGTGTTGATCACCACAAAATAACCTGCTGGGACTGTGTTGAATTTAGTTTATTGAGGGAGAACTGACACCTTGTCAACATTGAGTCTCCCTTCCTGCCCATGGCATGGAGTAAAGTACTCATTTTTAGTACTTTGATATCACTCAAGACAGTTTTGCAGTGTTCCTTCAATAGACCTTCTGTACATTATGTCAGATTTACACCTTTCCATTCTGGGGGTTCCTGACACAAACGGTAATGTGTTTTTGGTTCCAACACTTGTTTATCGCTGGCATGGAAATAAGTGATTGGTTTTTGCACATTATCGTCGCTCTAGTTATTTATTATCCTCATAATTTATCTTGATTCATTCAGATTTGCTTTTGTCTTCAAGAAAAGATTAGAGAGAATTGGGATAACTTTTCCTTTAATTGTTCAGTACAATTCTCCTATGAACACATCCAGTGGGTTCCTGTTTGGAAAGTTATTGGCTCAGTTTCTTTAATAGCAATATAGCATTTTCTATTTTTTTTATGTATGATTTAAGGGAGACCATGCCATGTAAGGAACTGGTCCATTTCATCTAGGTTATCAGATTTTTGGCTATGGATTTGTTCACAGTATTCAACTATTATCCTTTAATGTCATGGGAGCTGTTGTGGTGTCCTATATTTCATTCCTGACACTGACAATTATGTCCTCTCACTGTTTTACTATTGGCTTAGCTGGAGGCTGATTGATTTATTGATCCTTTCTAAGAACCAGCATTTGGCTTCATTGATTTTTCTCTGTTTGTTTTCTATCTTTAATTTGATTGGTTTTAGCTTTAACCTCTACTATTTTTTGTCTGTCTACTTGGGATTTAATTTGCTCCTCTTTTCCTGGTTTCCTAAGGTGTAGGCTTAGAGTATTGGTTTAAGATAGTTCTTCTCTTTTGTATGTGCAAGGGTTACCCTAAGCACTGCCTTTACCACATGCCATGTACTTTGACAAGCTGTATTTTCATTTTTATTTACTTCAATACATCTTTAAAAATAACTCTTGAGATTTCTTCTTTGGAACATATGCAGTTGAAAGGCTTGTTGTTTCATCTTCAAGTATTTTGTCAGAATCCAGAAATCTTTCCACTGCAGATTTCTAGTGCAATTCCCTTCTGGTGCTCTGAGAGTAAATATTGCATAATTCCTATTCTTTTAAATTGGGTAAGGTATGTTTTACAGCTGAATCTGGTCTGTTTTGGTGGATGCTTCATGTGAACCTGAGAAGAATGTGTAATCTGCAGTTATTGAATAATGTAACCTGTAGATGTCAATTATACCCACTTGATTGATGGTGCTATTGAATTTGGTTGTGTGTTTACTGATTCCCGCCTTACAGAATCTATTTCTGATAGAAAGGCAATAAAGTTTCTGATGATAATAGTGGATTCGTCTATTTCTCCTGGAAGTTCTGTCAGATTTTGCCTCACAGCACCTGATGCCCTGTTATTGGGAGCATACAAATTGAGAATTATTTGTCTTCTTCAAGAACTGGCCCTTTTATCATTACATATTTCCCTTCTTTATCCCTGAAAACATTCCTTGCTCTAAAGTCTACTCTGCCTGAAATTAACAGAAATTAACACAGCTTTTCTTGCTTTCTTTTGATTAGCATCAGCATGGTATAGTTTTCTCCATATCTTTTACTTTTAATCAGCCTGTGTCTTTATACTTAAAGTGGGTCTTTTTGTAGACTATGTATTGCTTTTTTTAAAATCTACCCTGAAAACATCTGCCTTTTAATTTCTGTATTTACATCGTTGATGTTTAAATGGATTTTTGATGTAGTTAGATTAATTATTAGTGAGATTTATTATTTTTATCATTGTTTTCTATCTGTTGCTCTTGTTCACTGTTCTGATTTTTGTCTTCTACACTTTTTCTTTTTTTGGTTTTAGTTAAGCACTTTAAATAATTCTATTTCCCTTCTTAGTATATTTCTTTTTGTTACAATTTGTGGTGATTGCCCCACAACTAACCCCACTTCCAAATAACAGATAGTGCAACTACCTTGTAGTAATTGACTATATATTTTATTATGATACATAAAAGATTTTTAATTTTCCCCTTTTGTTCCTGTGTGATTGCTGTCATTCATTTCTTTCTTATATAGGCACATAATATATATTAGAATACTTTGTCACTATTATTATTCAGATCAGACTATTGTCTTTTAGACCAGCTAAAAGTGAGAAAACTAGTTTTTGTCTCTATTTTTCTAATGCGCTCCAGTTCTTTGGTAGATCCAAGTTTCTGACCTATATAAATTTCCTTCTGTTGAAAGAATAACCTTTATCATTTCTAACAAGGCAGGCCTACTGGCAGCAAATTTCATTGCTATTTCTCCTTAACTTTTGAAAAGTGACTCTACAAGGTACAAAATTTGAGATTTGTGAGTTTTTTTCTTCCTTAACATTTCAGATATTTTACTCCAATCTCACCTTGCTCTCATGGTTTCTAAGAGGAAGTCAGATATATTTCTTATCTCTCTTCCCTTATAAGTAAAATGCTTTTTCCTTCTGGCTTCCTTCAAAGAATTTGTCTTTGTGTTTGTGAGCCTCCTGTTACCACAACAGATACCTGAGATAACAGCATATGAGGAAAGCAGGCTGGTTTGGACCCAGAGTCTTGAGTTCTTGATCACGGGCCAATCGTGAAGCAGCAAATCATGGCAGAAGGACACCGAGGAGCAGAGCCACTCACTACACAGTGGAAGCAGCAGAGACAGGAAAAGGAAGAGGCTGGGCTCCTGCCAGCCCTCCTAGGGCAGGCTCCCAACACCTCAGATGCATCCAGAACCTGTCTCTGAAAGCTCTCTCCTTTTCCCAACAGTGCCACCAGCTGTGGACCCAGCATTAAACACACAGGCCTCTGGGGGACAGCCAGAGCTAAATCATAGCTGCCTGGATTTTCTGAATTTTGTGAGTAATATGCTTGGATTTGAGTATTTGTCCTGCTGGTGTTCTTGAGCTTCCTGCATCTGTGCTTTGATGTCCAGTATGAATCTGGGGGAAATCCTCATTTACTCTTGTTTTAAATATCGCTTTCATTCTTTCCCCCTCTTTCCTTCTTTCCTTTTCAGTATTCTCACTGTGCATACATTTCACCTTTTGGATTTTTCCATCAGTTCTTGAATATTCTGTTCTGTTTCCTTCACTCTTTGTTCTTTGCTTCCCAGTTTTGATACTTCTGTAAGTTCATCTTCAGGCTCAAGATTAGCACCATAGTCTCATCCAGTCTGTTAAGGCCTTCAGGACCATCAATGGCATTCTTCATCTCTGTTACAGAGTTTTTGATCTCTAGCATTTCCTTTTGGTTTTATTTAGAACTTTCTCACTCTGATGGCATGATCCACCTATTTTTCCATGTTGTCTACTTTTCTATTAGAGTCTTAGCATATTGTTCATAACTTTAAAAACAACCTCAACTTCTATAGTTTGAATGTCCCCTCTAATTGGTATGTCGAAGTTTAACTGCCATTTGGTTGTTAGCAAGAGGTCGGGCATGGCCATATTCACATCACCATTGTGGTTGGAGTGAGGCTGGCTTAAGTCTGAGTGGGTTTATGATGAAAGAGGAGCACATGACCCTGTTTCCTCTCCTCTTTCTCGTTCGTTCTCTCACCTTGTGATGCCTTCACTTACAGATGTACCACGATGTAGTCCTTCAATGTTCTGCAGATGTTCCTCATTTAAGGGCAACCTCCCTGTTTAACAACTGTTCCACTTTATGCCTGGCCACTCAGACTTAATGCTTGTCTTTTTTTTTTTAAGTTTTGTATGTCTAGTTTATAGTGCTTCAATGTCTATTTTTGTACAAAGTCCCTTGTCTAGGCAGTAATTCTTGTTGATGATACTGTATAGTACAAAACTGTAATTTTATGTTCTGTTACATATTAGAGTGCTGTGTGAGAGAGTTATGTAAATAAAAACAAAGTCACCAAGCTGGAGTTTCCTTTGACAATTTCTTTGTCCTGAATATAATAATATATATACTATGCACACTTTCTCAATTAATGACCAATTCTGTTAACAACCTAGTCACAGGATTGGGACTCGTTTGTTAAATGGAGATTATATATACTTTCCCACTTCTAAAATCATGATCCAAATAAAATTGTGCTATTTAAAATTTATCCATGCTTAAGTATTATGGTATAGCAGCAGAAAATGAAGTAAGACATAAATCTGATAATTCCAAAATTTCTGATCTAGCTACTCTGGTTTTGATATTGTTCAGTCTCTCCAAAGTGTGTGTGCTTTTTCCTTTTAGTATGCTTTGCAATTTTTCTGGAAGGCAGACATGATGTATATGGATGGTGTTCTCTGCTAGGATCTAATAGAAGTTCTAGAGATAGGACACTCATAGCATGGGACACACCTATACCAGCAAAAGGTTCTCCTGGAGTTTTAGACTCTCAGACTTTCCTACCATAAACCTACAGAAATCTGTCAATACAATTCAGTTTTCCTACCCCACCACCAGTTCCCAAGATGATTTTTGTCTATGGATATCTGCTGTAGTCAGTTGTGATCCTCCAAATCCATTGGCCTGTCCCCCCAGTTATGGGGAACATCGATTTGACTTGTGACCCCATTTTTTGATCAGGCCTAAAAAGTTGATTTTTTAGCCTGATCAGCTTCTTACTTTTCATTAAGACAGAGTATTGATTCTAAGCTTCTTGCATGCAAGAGAATTAAGCTCTTTTTTGTAAAAGAAATTTCCTCCTGCTCAAGGATTCAGGCAGGTGGAAACTATTAGCAATCAAATTATTGATTAAAGAACTAATCAATAATTGCATTAGTATGGTCACCTTTGAATAGTGTTCTACAAATGAGTAGAGATCTTTTGAGATAATATAGAACTGGATAACAAATAGCAAAAAACAACAGGACAGTGGAGATAATGCTTAGTTCATTTTAATTCTAACTTTAGAAATTGTAGAAAGCAAATGCTTGTTTCTTTGCAGAATTTGGATCACTGGAAGATTAGCAAGCTACTACCAAGGATGGAAAACATGGAAAGCATTCATAAACATGAGGCCCCCTCATCACATCTCATTTTATAAGGCTGTGAAAATGCAAGAAGGGAGATAGACACACCTGTGCTAGGCAAGGAGAAGTGAGCTCTAAGAACACATAGGGTAGAGTAGAAGATGCTATGAGGTCTACAGTGCAGATGAAGGAGGACTCAAAGAGGGGATAAGGAAGGATGTGGCCTTGGGATATATGCAAACTCAAGTATGGGGGTTTGAGACGTCTGGGGGAGGGGGGAGGCTCGCTCACCTTTTCCCCACTGACCTATTGCTATACCCTGCACGAATGTGGTTGCCAAACCCATCCGAATGAGCAAGTTCTGGAAGCTTTTCTTCCTTTGCCTGTTGGCATCTCCAGAAAGACTGGTTCTTACTGCTTGATCTTAGTGCAGTAAAAGCTGGGGAATAGAATCAGCAAGGTACCCATGGTGAGAGTCCAGAGACATGGGAGCAGAGACATGCTGTCCTGGAGATGAGACAGCCCTGGACATGGAATGTGGCATGGGTGGAGTTTCTCTCAGTCACCTCTGTGAGCCCACCTCTCAAGGTTCCTGGGCTGACTGGAGGGCATGCTCTCTGCTGTGTGTACAAAATGCCTCACTACTGCCAGTCTTGAACTGAATGGGTCCCTCCCAAATTCGTATGTTGACACCTGAAATTCTAATGTGGTACTTAAAAATAGGTCCTTTGGGGAATAAATTGACCTAGATGGGGTTGTGAAGGTGGGACTGTCAGGATGGGATTAATGTCCTTCCATTAGAAGGAAGAGAAGAGATAATTATAATAAAGAGAAGCCTTGTTCTCCCTGCTGTGTAAGGAGGAACCCACAGGCCAAAACTTAAGAGCCTTCACTAGGAGCTAACTCTGCTGAAATCTCGGTCTTGGACTTGATTCCCCAGACTCCCAGATTATGAGGAACAAACATCTTTTGTTTAAGCCTTCTGCTCTCCACTACCTTCTAGGAGCCCAGACAGACTCAGACAGCACAGTTGCTCTCTGTCCCTATGCAGCCCCTCAAGGCTCCTGCAGTTCGCCCCAATAAGATGCTTCAGGTGCTTTAGATAGGAAACCACCCCAGCACGCAGGAGGCTGAGGCAGGATTGTTGTGAATTTGAGACCAGTCTGGACTACATTGTGAACTCAAGGCCAGCTGACCTGCGTAGCAAGATACTGTTTCAAAAAGACCAATCAAACAAAAAATTTTTAAAAAGAAAGCCACAGCTATTACCATCGCCACTGTCACCGGGCCCCCACCCAGGCCACAGCACTTGCAGGCACTGTTTAGACTTTAAACCTCTGTCTGCTCTGCTGACTGTGCTAATCCTCCTCACTCAGTTTCTCTGTCTCAAAAGCAGTTTGATCTGACCCAGGCACTGAGAAAGCAGAACAAGCAAGAAAGGAATGGTCTAGAAAACTCTGAGTTGACCAACCTATTCTTCTGCAAATGTACTTATTTTAAACCTAGGTTCATTTCACAAGGATACAACTTAGTACCACTGCGGAAGGAAACACTGTAGAGAGTAATTGTCACCTTGACTTCCCTGCGCATCCCTTGCATGTGTTTCCCACAGTCCCTCCCACCCTGTAATCACTGAAGCAATGAGGCACTGTTAAATGTGTATAAAGTGACTTGTGATCAGAATCAAACCTTTTGTTGGGATCTGGAGCATAAGGGCCCAGGAAGCTTTGTCCAAATGTAAGGACACTGACAGGTTTCAAGGCTGCAAAGGACCCAAAGGTGATGAGACCTGACCACCCTGCTTTTCCCACACATGGTAACTTGGGAGTGAGGAGCGGTGTGGTGTGTGACATGCCACCAACAGGTCAGGCCACCCTGAGGCACGCTGCAGATGGAGAACAAGGAAGAACATTAAATATTTGAACTCTGGGCAATTTTTAATCTTCAGCTGTGAAGGGACAGGAGAGTAAACATTTCTCTACAGGTGTACCTTCCCAGGGGCTCCCAAGAATGCCACACAGTCACGCCTAATGCTTCTGAAATAGAAAGTCACACCTGCATCTGCAGAGAGGCTATAGTTTTTTTTTCTGTTGCACAAACTTTACAGTGACACAATAACTTATTTGTGAAGAAGTTCATCACTGTTTGTATTGCACTGTGATTTCTACCAAGGTCAGAGCCCAGAGAGAAACCTGGCTCTGACTACATTCCTCAGCCCCACCGTGGAGGGCAGTGTGCACCGCCCAAACAGAAAACCACAAGGTTGCTTTGTTCAATGGAAAATTACTCACTGAAGGTCTGGCCCAGTGGGTAGATAATGTTTGTTCTTAGAAACAGCCTCAGCTAAGGGTGCAGAGTGCATGGGTATCTTGACACTGTTGTCCTGGCAGCAGGAGATGAGCTGCCCCATCCCTGTCCCTCACACGCTTGCACTCCAGCTTATGCACACAGAAAAGTGGTGCTTTGCAAAGGCCTTTGCTGGCTGCTGTGCGTTAAGCTCTGCTTCACGGTGGTACTGGTGCTCACAACTCCAGTGTAAAAATAGGCAGAACAAATCAAACAGTTCTGTCTCCAGATAGTCTTTACACACTCCGGCTTTCTTCTGGGCCAATGACCCCTGCTAAGCAAGGATTGGACATTTCACATCTAAATTGTGTTTGCTACTATTCTCTCCAAAAGAAAGTGCAAGAAATGTATTAGCTAAATGCGTGGGAAAGACTGGCAAATGCAAAAACTAGCACATTATAAAGATGTATAGATTGATACATAAATTATGCATAATTAATATTCCATTCTGACCCTAAAAGAAATACACCTGATTCCATGGATTTGATTTTTTCAGTCTATGGATTTTAAGAAGTCTTTTATTTGACTAAAGTCTTGTGGGTGGGGAGAAATGCTGTGTAGAAATTGTGAAGATAGAAAGGAATATCCAACACCAAATTCTAAGATCAAATGAAGTTAGCACAAAAATAAATCACACTTATGAATATCGATATAAACATTCTAAATAACACAGTGCCATAATTGAAGAGTGGTAAGCTATGATCCAGTGGAGTCATTCCAAGTATGTCAAGATGGTTTAATACCAGTAATTTGTTAGCATAATTCATGGTATTGTGTTAGCAAAGAATTGTAATATATTTGATAAAATTCAATATACATTTGTGTCATAAACCCTTAAGGAAAAAAAAGAATAGATACCATCTCCATCTTTTTTTTTTTCTGGTGCGGGGACTCAAACCCAGAATTTCTCATACGCTAGGCAAAGGCTGTCTGTCTGAGCTACATCCTCAGCACCAATAGATGCAATCTTATGCTTATAAATACAGATACTCCTTCCACCAAGCCAGAAATCAGCATTGTCCTTAATAGTGAAACACTGAAACGATTCCTTAGAAGGCTGTCGAGTGAGGAGCAAGACGAGGGTGTGTATCATCTTCCTGTTACTGTTAGAATGTGCTCATTGAAGAAAATCAGGGGAAAAAAGACATTTGAAAAATAGAAAAATCAGGGAAAATGAATACTATTTGCAAAAGTTGTGGGTGTCCACATGAAATATTAAATAGCAACTGAAAACTCATCAGCAGCAATATGAAAACTAGCAGAAAACTCCAAACCTCATATAGGTTCGTAAATTTATATTATGAACTATAAAGACAAAAGATCTCACTAATAGCAATAAAAAAAGGAAATACACAGAATACATATACTAAAATTCCTAACTTTTAAAGAACATTTTAAAAAGACTTCAGAAAGAGAAATGTATGTCTTAGTCTTATGGTGTAAAAGTCAAACATCTAAAGATTTCAGTTTTTCTAAATCAATCTATAAATTTGATGCAATTGATTTGATTCAAAATGCCACCATAATGTTTTCAGAATTTGACAAACTCATCTTCATGGTAAGATAAAGTCAGGATGCAGGAAAACCCAGGAGGGACCTGGAAAACCAGAGGAGAGGAGTGGGGAGGAAGCGGCCTGAGCAGACCCCGGAAACCCGCCTGGGGCAGAGCAGTTTGCTGGGGGCAGATGGAGGCAACGGCATCCGGACACACGCGTGCAAGGCCAGCAGGGGCTGAGAGCCACTGTGGACGGTGTCTTTGGCAAAGCCTTGGGGCTGACGTGGGCTTCAGTCCTGCAGAGACCCGATGTGCTCTGGCGAGACTCGCCCCTCCATCAGCCCCATGCCGACTGCCCAAGTTTGGGCTTATCTCTCCCTGCCTGCTTGTGGAACCCAGACTTGGTCCCCTCAGGGACTTTCCTGATAGGAAACTCACCCTGGTGTTGACTCTAGACTAAGAAATCTGAAGGAAAGGAAATAGCAATGATGCATTTGTGGGGACAGTGATTTTGATACTTCATCTTCCTTAGCTACTCAAAGATTATTTATTAATGAGATTTATCTTTAGGTTACTCTTGGGCTTACAGGAGCATTGAGCAGAAAATGCAAAGGGTCCATACATCCCATCTCCCCACCCTGTGCCTCAACCCCACAAATCCCTGTTAGTGACATGGCGCCTTAGTGTCACACATCTGTCACAACTGATAGACCAGAACTGGTGCACTAGCATTAACTAGTACAGTCTGCGTGAGGGTTTCCCTGGTGTTGAATAGTCTGTGAGGTTTAACACGCGCAGAATGTCACATCTCCACCATGACAGTGTCACCCCCACAGCTCCAAGGTGACTTTTCAACATTAAAACTAGACACGAGGGGAAGACAGATCCCTTGACACTGAGATGGTTGGGAATGCTTCTTTTTCCCCTTTAAACTGTGTCTTTGTTGACCCCGAGTCATTTACCTTTTGGAAATAAGTGTAGTCCTCTTTGCTAGCTCTTTATTCACCTAACTAGTTTCTTGGAAATAACACTGCCAAAGTGAGCAAGTTATTACAGATGGTGACCTTAAAATGTACATTTATCTATACTTAAAAAAAAACAGTGAATATATTTATTTATAAACCTTGCATCTCTTTTTAATAACATGGAACGTACAGCAAACGTAAATTGGTCTGAAACATACTGAATAGGGTGACTTTGTGAGCCATCATTTCCTAAAATTCATAGTTAGCATTCATCTCCTCATGCCATTATTAGTGTCTCATCTAAAAATGTGATAGTTACTGTTATTCTTTTTGAAATTAGGCAATAAAAGAGTCTTACAGGAAAAAGAAGACTTTTATTAGAGACTGGTCAGATGCAAAGTTACATAATTCACACAGTACTTTTCTTTGTTGGAACTTGTCTTCTTTCCATGCTCTTTGCTGTTAACAGAGAGAAAGGAGAGAGGTGAGACACCACTGTAGTACCTACATTCCCACAGAGACTCTTGGGACCCAGGATTCTTCGGGGTGTATTGAAGATGGCACCGGAGACCAACACAAGTATACAAAGCAAAAAGATCCATGAATGGATGAAAGAATGAGAGGCACAGGAAGAAGAGGTAACCAAGTCAGGAGGACACAGACATAGGAAGGAAGGAAGCTGAAGTCTCACAAAGTGAAGGGCCAAACAGACCACCAAGGAAAGGCTCCCAGTTTAGTGGTGGGAGGCTGCTCCTGTGGTGTGAGGGTGAGAGGGAGAGAGGAACCTGCTAAGTTAGTACAGGTGAAGGCCAGGCTCTGGGCGAGGTACTGGAGATAGGAGCCTCCTTTCATCTACCCACTCACCAGCTCATCAGTTCATCCTTCAGTAACCAAGAGAGCTGTGAATATTTATTGGGGATTACAAAGACTAAAAACAATATGATTCTGAATTCAAGAAAACACACACACACACACACAGTGGAACATACACAGTGGAGAAGATAGAAGCGGTCAGAGTACACTGCAGTAAATGCAGTTACAGTGACTCTTCTGCACAGGAAACTCCAGGGAAAGGGACCCCGGAAGACTTGTTGAGCTGTACTCGGTGGGCTGGGCAAGGGGCTGCTTGCTGGCAGCAGGGGCTAGGGAGTAGAGAGAGACCAAGAGCACTGGCAGAAATAGTCAGCTCTGTGAGACCCCTGACATGACTACAGAAGCAGACAGAAGCAGGACACAGAGCTGGAGCACATGTGAGACCCCCTCATGGGACAGTGGGGTGGTTGCCCCGGTGCCTCACTGCTTGGGAGCTGAGACTCCATATTTCAGGGGAACAGGACCCTTGAGCAGGTGAGGACTTGTGTTAAGAAACTAGTGCCAGAGCCTTTGGGGAGAACAAGATGCAACTGACAGAAAGATAAGAGCTATCTTCAAGCTAGAGATGAAGAGACCAGAACTGGAGCAGACAGCGGAGAAAGAAGGCAGTGCATCTCCTCCGAAGGATCAGCAGGACGTGGTGACCACTGCATGGAAAAGGGAAAGGCTGCAGATGAATCTGTCTCAGGCCTGGGGAACCAAGATGAGCTGGATATAGGAGGAAGGGCAGGTCCAGGCAGAAACTCCATCTTGAGCTTGGCCTAGAACATTCTGATGGAGGTGTCAGCAAGTTGCTGTTTACCCAAGGCTGGAGTCCAGGGCAGCCAGATGGGAGAATTCCCAGGTGAGTGAGCATCGCAGCCCTGAGGATGCCTGGGGTTACCTAGGAGACAGAGGGCGTGGAGTAAAGGAAGAACCAGCCAAGTCCAGACCCCAGGAACACCATTCCATGAGGAATGCGAACAAGAGACATCCATGAAGAGTAGGGAGAAGTCTTGGCCCTGAGCCTTAAAACCTCAGTGGCAGAGGATTTCAGAAAAGGAGTGGTCCTGGCATCCAAAATGCCCACAGAAAGAATGGGGTGACCATGGGGACTGGAAGTCAGCCACGGTGTGTTTACCAAGCGAACTCCTGCCAGTGCATGAAGAGAGAGTGGGTGAGGTCTGGGGGACAGCACTACAGAGAGTTCTCTTTAAAATCTAGGCTGAGACAGGAAGGAGAGACATCAAAGAGAAGTGAGCGGCAACCCAGGTGATGGCTACCCATTGTACAGTCAACCCCACCTACTCCAAGCTTCTGGACTCGGGAATTCACCTACTCACTAGTACTTATTTTTATGCCCCAAAGCAGTGTCCTGGTGCCTTCTCTCTCCTTCTGGAGCATGTAGAAAGATAAGAAATATCCACATCCAAGGCCAAAGAAGGCCTCTTTGTTTCAGGGTTTGTCCTGTAAACAACAGTCCTTTTCAAGGTCTATCTAGAGTGACTTCTTACCCTGCATACAGCGCCCTCTAGTGCTCCTAGAGGGCTGTGATGTGCATTAGGGCGAAAACCAGGTATTAGATGAGCTCCTTGCAGGTGTGAGTTCTAACCCTGCTGGCCATGAATTGAAGTCCATGCATCAACAAAGCACACTAAATAAGGCATCTGTGCAGTACACATGGAAAAGAAAGTCATACATCGAACCCCTGAGGAAAATGTCAGGACCAGAGGTCAAAGGCGCCCAAAGTAATATTTTCTGAAGGAGCAAGGTTTCAGGAGTCACCAATCCAGTGTTTGCAGCATTTACAGATGAGAATCATGCGACTTGACTGCTCTTGTTAGTGCGTGAACATCACAATGAGGGTCACTAGACAGAGCTGCCCATGGCCAGTTTTCTGCCTCTGGATCCTTGGGTGGGTCTTCTCCTTCCTCCTGAGCACAGGCTCCCTCTAGCAAGTGGGACATCATGGAGAGCCTGACAGGAAGTTTGCACTAGTGAGTCCAGTGTCTGAGTCACTGAAATTGTTCTGCAAGCTCACCGAGGTGGTCACAGCCCACCCAAGCTCATGTGGCTTCTAGAAGGGTGTGCCATGCTAGGTCGAGGTGGGTAGGTATGTTGCCAAGTCTCCCACAGTCCTTCGTTCCATTAGTTTTGCTAATTTTGCCATGCAAGGGATTGAACCAGAGCCTCCTGCATGCTAGGCAAACCTCTACCACTAAACCACACCCCCGGACCCCACATTGAGTGCATGTAACACATGACAGACGCATCACAAACAAATAGTGCTCGAGGTCTGGGCCTCTCATGCCGTCATCTGAACATGGAGATATGAGTATTATAAGAAAACAAACAAAGCCTTGGAAGCAGGTGATAGGAAGAAGTCTGAATCTGGACACTAAGGGAGAGCCCTGCAGTGGGTTCCAGGATCCTGCCTGGGTCACAGCATAGAGCAAGAAAGAGCATGAGACAAGAGTAGAGGGGCCTCGCAGTGATCTGGGATGACCAGCTTATCTCCAAGAATGAAGGGCCATGAGGCACCTAAACGCTTGGTATTTATTCATTACATCTGAGTCAACAATGGGTAAAGGGCAGTGGGTGTTTCCAGAACTGTAATCATGACTACGGTGGCTGGGAAGACCAAAACATTCTTGCAAGGCCAAGAACAAGGAGGAGAGTTCCCCAGGTGCCTTATCCTCTTTATCAGGTCTTATCTCCAGCGACACAAGAAAATAAAAATTTTTTTTAAAAAAGAATTCTATGCAAATCCACACTGCAAGGCCAAGGAAGATGCATCAGTTATGGTTCATGTGCTAAGTATCTTCCAGCCACTCATAACTGGTCTTTCTAGCTACAAAGATCAAGAAAGTAGCCGACTCTCAAATATATTCTTTTCAACATGAGAGTTGGGCCCTGGTTTGTTGTGTTTCCTATTTTAAGTTTAGATAAGAAAAGACTTTAGACATCTTTGGTTGAATACTGCATTTCACTATCCACTCATATATGAAATCATTTTCTAGCAGCCTGAAAGAGTTCTAGGATAATGTTTATGAAATTATAAAAACACTCTGTGCCTAGTTTATTACAAGGACAGGGTCAGGCTCTGGGGATTCCAAGACAAATGAACCAAAATCCGAGCCATCAAAGAGCAACCCATAAGGAAAATGTCACTCATAGTTTGAAAATAGTAATCTTGCTTTTGGTTGAACCTCCCTGCCTCCCTTTCTCCCTGCCTCTCTTTCTTTCTTCCTTTCTCCCATCTTGATTGATTCTAATAAGATGTTATTAGCATTATGAAATGGATGAAGAAATTGTTCTTACATATATGCACATCATTAATACTTTTACTTGTTCTTAAACTAAAATCATTGGAATAACAAGGAAATTCATCCTCAATAAACAGAACGTGGTGGGAAGGCTCCGGCGGCATGGAGCCCTTCTAGGTTAAAGGGCTGAGATGACCACTATAGGAAGTCCAGCAGACTCAGAGCCAGTCCTGCTGGTCACAGGCGTCATCCCTGGAGCCCCTGTGCCAGCTTTGGCAGCTTCATCCCATGGCTCTGGAAAACACAGAGCAGACACTTCCTTCGCTAAAGGTCACACGAGGAACTCAAAGTCCGTGACCAGGCCAGAGCCGTCACACATCTTCACTCTGTGTTGCTTTTAAAGACGTGTTGTAGGTGACTGATTTCTTTGTGCGCATCAGACAGCGAGTTCCTACTGTGACACACTGGTGTATATATATCTAATGAGAGCATACAAGGAATACACAAAACACAGCCAACACCCACTGAGAATGCTAATCTCCCTCCAGCCCCATTTGCTCTAAAGAGAAAAAAAATATAAAAAAGAAATACAATGAGTCTGCTTCTTCATAATGAGGATCTAGGCCAGGCGCTAGCAGGAGGAGCTGTGAATATTTCAACACTGCTGGACCTAGGGCAAGGTGAGTTGGGAGAGATGAGTCTGGGTGTCACCGGCAACTGAGTTAGAAATATCCCAGGCAGTCAGACAGGGCTGGGCTCCCAAAGGAGCCAGTGCAAAAAGATGAGACACCTTATAACTTCGGGAGAGACAGACACCGCCACTGTGGGCCAGGCCTCAAGACAAAAGATAAATCAATGGCACCCACATACTTCCTAAGGATAAGCATCAGGGATTGATACTCTAAATAGGTCTCTGTCAGCCTGAGGAAGCTAGGAATCTCCTACAGGAAGAGTCCCTGCTCTTTAAGCATGCCTGCTTGCTATGTGACTTGCATCCCCATTTGTCACCAATTTAATCAACTTTACCAGAGCAACTAACCTTACTGGATTACCATAGTTCTGTCCCACCTCATGCCCACCTTGCGAGTTCCCAGATTCTCCCCACCTTAGACCTGCCTCACTTTGTGATTTTACTGTAAAAAAAGTCCCTAGAAATAACAGAGTCTTATCCACTCAGGACCACTTCGGTCTCTCTCTCAGACAGAAGCTTTCCTCTCAATAAATATATTCTGTTCTTTATCTCTATTGTTCTTAAAACTCATTCTTTGATTTTATAGAACACAAACTCATACCAGATATCTAGTAGACTGGGAGTTTTGTTCCCCTATGTCAGGGGGATGTGGGTACTGCTGGATCACAAAGGCCACCAGGAGCCACACTGAAGCATGTGGACTCTATCCTGAAGGGATACCATGTTTCACAAACAGTGATGTGTGTGGATGCTCCATTAACAACTCCTCTGTGTGCGTGCAAACACATGCACAGAACAATATCTATAACTACATCTTAAATTCCTTTTAGATGCGCCCTTTATGATGTCCCCACAGACTTGGGAATCCTCAGAAAGCTTCCTCTGCTCCAATCTCTGGGACCAACTGGGAATCTATACACCAGTGAGGCTGTGTGACCCTGAGGGTGAGTGTGACAAACAGAGGCTTAGCTCCAGCTCGCTGAAGCAAGGGGGCAAATGTGGAGGGTGCTCTTCTGCTCAGCTCAGTATCTGGCTTTTCACAGCTCTGCTTTCCTCCACAGGAAAGCTAGTACAGGGATCGGGGTGGACAAGGGTCTGAATCTCTTCTGTGTTTAAGATAAACCTGAGAACAGCATGCCAGGTAGGGTCAGGACTGAGGCAGGGATGCAGCCAATGATAGAGAAAACACATGGGTGGGATCAACTGCACTGGACCACTGGGGATGCCAGGAAGAGACCAAGGTTAAGGAAGAATCAGTGCTGCCCCCATGGTTTTTAGGTTGAGCAAATTGGGTGGATGATGATGTTACCAATCAAGAAAGGGAGTTTGGTGAGAAAATGGCTGCTTTTCAGGGGCAATGGGCAGCTGACCTGAGGGCTTGGAGCTTAGGATACAGAAAGAGACACACATTAGAAAATAATTATGTATCAGTGAAGAATCAAGTCAGACAAGAGTAGGAGATGACAGTCATCTACAGAAGAGAGAAAATTGGGCTAAAGACATAAGACAGGGGGTCACTGGTATTTAAATGATGGATCTGGAAGTCAGGTCAGAATTCAGAAATTTCAAGCAATCAAAACCAGCTTGCAAATAGCAGACAAGCAAACGGAAGGTGGAGAGGCTGAGGTGGCAGCTGCCGGACCACCGTGTGTGTGGGAGGTCAGCTGGGAAGGATTCAGCAAACGTGGGTGCTGGGATGAGCAGGGCAGGGTCAAAGGAAGGGGCTGCTCTTGGCCCTTTGTTCACTGTTAGAGTGGAGTCAGCTGATGGCATCAGTGGTGACAGACACAAGTTGAGGGCTCAGAAGGCTGACAGGAGACTGATAAGAGGGTCCCAGCAGAGCAGCTAGAGGAGACAAGGACCTGGAAGAAGGATGAGCACACATTACAGGGGCTTTATGGCTGTGTCAAGTATCTATCCCCTTACCTCCAGTGTCACTCAAAGCCACCGTTTATCCTTGCTCTGTGCCGGTAGTTGGGGACTCTTCTGTTTGTAGGAGGAAAATCCCTTCTCATGGGCTCTGAAATGGGAGCAGAGACCCTGTCAGTCACAGTGAGCCAGGACCCCCAGGGACCAGGAGGCTGTAAGTCACTGAGAAGCATTCGGCCAGGATGACCTAGGCCCACACTGCCAAGGGTCATGGGTGGCACCGCCCCTTGTCTTCCCGTGGTGCTCTCCTACCCTGGCTGTGTCATGGAGGGGATGCAGTTGATTTTTCCCACTCTGCACCGCCACCTGGGCTCTGTCTCCACCACTGCTACAAGCCCTCAAGGGCAGGGGCTGTCACATTTCTTTTCCATCCTCCTGGGATCTGCTCAGAGCCTGTCACACACATTTGCTGAACTGAATTAAATGGGTGCATTTCAGGCCATCTCTGAGACAGCTGCACATCTACATCAGCAACACTCTTGAGGCTCAACCTGGGGTCAGAATGTGGCCTGGTGTTATGGATTAAAAACTGGTGGTCAACTTAACACCAGCAGAATTAAATCACCATGATGCTGAGTGTAGATGTTCCACCTGAGGAAAGCTGCCAGCATAGAGATGTGGAGAGGAAAAGTGTGGCATTGAGGCATTGTGGGCTTTCCTACATGTTGCTGTTTGAGCCGTTGGTTCTCCTGGAGAAGCTCTGGTCCTCACATCAAGCATTGCTTCCTGGCTCCGGAGGGGAAGACATGTGCCACTTGGTCTCCAGGATGAACTCATCAAGCTGGCTTCCTGGCATGTACCCGACTGTGCTTATCATTGAAAGAGCACGGGGCCTCCATATCACTGAGGATGGCGGTGGTGCTTTTCAGGACAGCTCTGGTCTTTGTTGTGAGGGTGGCTTCTCAGCTCCAGCATAGAACCCTCAACCTACCAGCACAGCTCGCTCACCTTGCTGTCATAGACTTTCTGGCTTCCACCGCTAATGTATGGGCCTTCCCAGCACAGATCCATAGAAGAGACTGGTGTGAGTCCTTGTGGGCTCTAGACCTCCAGTTGGACTTGTGGGGGGCATTGTCATGAGCTCTGGGTCTTCATCCAGACTCATGTGGGACACTGCTGTGGGTTTCAGGCCCTTGGCTGAATATTCTATGTCTTTAGTGTTGTGGACAAATTTTCTGCATTTTCCTGTGTTAACTCTGAATGACCATCATAAAACAATATTATAAACTCCATGTCCTCATTCTAATTGTTCTCTGCACAACTCCTGACTACAACACTTGGTGACATCTTTTGAGGTCACATGCATTTACATCCGCACAGTACTTTTCATCTCTAACTGCAGCCTCCAGGGTGGCCTCCTGGGCTCACCCTCTTGGGCGGTGCCCTCCCAGGGGCCAGGCTTGGTCTGCTGAGTTACAATAGCACAGCTCCTCCGTGATTAAGAGGCATCACTGGGAAATTCAGTTGTCATACCATTAAATTGTCCCTGGGCTCCTGTTCCCCATTGAATAAACGGGGAAATAAATGATTCTTGCTTTAAGCTGTAAAATCTTGGACTATGTTGATACCCAGCAGTAGATAGCTAATTCGCCCACGTTGGTCATGCAACCAAATTATCAAATTTATTACCACACTATTTCCACAAGCAAACCCAAGGGGAAATCTGAGTGCCGGTTACAGAGATTCAAGACTGGGTCACAGCTTCTGAAGACAGCACCAGGAGAAGCGTTCCAAAGAACATTTTCAGGGGAGGAGGCACTGACAGTAGCTTTTTTTATCAAGTGACAACTTGAACGAGTTATAAACCAGAGGCATTTCTTAAAACAAAGTTTCAGGTTTAAACCCAACATTGTGACACAGACAACAGCAATCAGCGTCCCCTGCAGTACGATGTATCCCTGCGTCCACTGTAAAGGTGGACGTGGAACACAGAGGATTTCACAAGGCACCTGGAGGGCTCCATGGAAAACTCAGGACTGCAGAGTCACAGATCTGTCCAAAGTCCCTTCTCTGCCACTGAGTGTCGGGATCAAAGTCCCACAAGGGCAGTGTAGCCCTGAGCAACATACAGAAGCTCATGAAGCCTGTTTGCTACCCAGAAGGTGGGGAGGAACACAGTGCTGGCTGGAAGCAGTGGGGACGGGCATCTGACGGTGCCAATCCAGGCCCCCAGCTGGGGAGCAGCTGGGTTACAGAGCCAATCCTAGAGGCTGAATGAGAAAACTGATCTCCCAGGGGCTGGAGGAAGCCCTGCCCCTTCACTGAGAGGTTTGGCTACACCTGGCCATGAAACTCCATCAATACACACCATTCTGAAAATGCTCTAGGCGGAGTTGCTGTTTCCTGAGCTGGATTTGTCTGGTTTGGTTCTGTTCTGCTCTGTTTTGTTTTCTTTTATAACAGGGTCTTACTTATAGGCTGCAGTCCTTACTTGGGATTCTCCTGCCTCAGCCTCACAGTGGACTTGATATTTTGTTTGGTGGCTGGTAATTGCTAAATGAGTTAGTAACTCAAAGTTACCTTTACAATGACTTGTCAAGCAACTTTATACTTTACTATTCTTTTGTATTTTCACTTAAAATATCATGCTGCAGCATGGACTGGGCTCATCAGAAAAGGGTCTTCATACCAAAGGAAATAACCACTTACCAGGTGACCGATCATAAAACCGCTGGCTTCTGGGTTCCTCAGGAATGAGACCTATAATGCAGTAACCATCATAAGAAAAAACACCTCCACCGACTTCCAGAATGTTCTGAGATTGTGTAATTGAAGCCATAAATACGTTGCCTCCCCTCCTCCTCTTCCTCCTGCTCCTCCTCCTCTTCCTTCTTTTTGACTATCTCTGGAATTCTCTAGTAAGGTTTTCACAAAATACAAAGCTCAAACATGATTATCTACATCCACCACACAAAGAAGAATCAAATATGTGGTAGACACACAAAAATGCATGTCATTTTTAAAAATAGAAATAACAATAATGCTTACAGTTTTGTAGTCTTTTTCTCAGTGTGTTGTGTGTTTAAGGCTCTGTGTTTATGGCACTTGTATCCTGTGGTCAGTATACACAGCAAGAAAGAGCCTGTGGGTCCAGCCCTGAACGTGACACACAACTCAAGGAACATGCTTTGGAAGCCAAAAAGCAGGAGACTACAAGGGCTTTGCTACCACCAGCACCAATGGGAAACTCCTCTGGGATCTAAGGATGGCTCCAAAATCATAGGACACTAACACAATTATGCTTGCAAAGTGAAAGCCATACAAGAAGGACAAAAGGACATTCCTTCCTCTCCCTGCCATGGCTCTCAGATGCAAAGAGGCAGCCAGCTCTGATCACAGGCCAGGGAGGTCCCAGAGTCCAGCCCAGCCAGGCAGATGAGGCTGAGTCCTGATCCTCCTCCCGCCCACTACCGCACCCCTGGGCCTCAAAACCTAGGGCATGAACCAGGCAGGAACAAGTGCTCAACTCGAGAACACACTTAGGCAGAAGTCAACCCCAGCCCTGGCTATTTGTACAGATGTTGGAGCCATCAAATGGACTCATGTATGGAAAAGCTCAGCAAAAATATGAAGAAATATCTGAATAAATAGTTACACTGATATTACTTAGTTAAACAACAAAAGCAAAGCTAAAGGATTTTCATAATTACCACAATAGTTCAAATGTAGTTTTCACTTTTCCAGAAATTTCTGCCTTTAACTGATTCAGGAACAAAGAGCTGTGATATGAAATTGCTTCAAGGGGGAATAAACATTAACAAGAATGAATCTCAACTTACCAAGTAGATAATCGTTTCTCCAGTTATAGGATCTTCCCATGTCCCCAAAAATCATCTAAAGAAATTTAGGCATCAATAGATATCAGCACATGAAACAGAAGAAAAGAAACATACTGTAAAAAACTGTAAATATTATCTAGAGAACTTTGAGATATATAACACATTTTAATGAAATAAAGGTATATGAAGTGTGATCAGAACATATAGTGAATGTTTATATTTATAGAATTATTACAGTGAAATGCACATTACTAGGAGTCTCCATCAGAATATTGCCCCTCGCTTTGAACAGACAGTTCCCACCATTCTTTCCACTTTCTGAAGCAGTTCTGAACGCCTCTTTTCTGTGTGTCTAGTTTCACTGTCACACGTGCCTCAGTGTAGTGACTTGGTCAGAGCTTTTGCCTTTCATGGTCAGTTATGGCTTTGGGGAAGATCCAGAAGTCACAGGAGCCTCGGATCTGAATGAAGATCCTCTATAGCTTTGTTTGGCAGCAGTTGCCGTAAATATTTTGAATCAATTCAGGACATTGGGCAACCATGAAAAGACACTCACAAAAAAGAATTTCTAGAACTGATTCAGAAAATGACCCAAATGATGTGATAAATGTATTTGAAGTGACAGGGACTATTTTGAGAAAAATTAACAGTGATGTGTCACTTACTGTCATACATTTTAAAAAATGTTATGTACTCATTATGTTTTGTGATTGCACCTCAAGTCCCTTCAGATGCCATCAGGTACATATGTTCAAGAGAACACATGGGGAAGACCAACTCATGTAAGGGTCAGACAGACTCCAAAGTGACACAGAGCACACTTCCAATGCTATGGACCAGAAACAGAAACTTGGTTTATAAGCCTGCAAAAACTGAGTCCGGGTGGAACTTTAGAACTTTCCATGAACTCTTGATAGTATCGTCAGTGGAGCGAAGTGTCCACACCCAGCTTTCATGAGGCCACTGGCAGTGGACACAACAGACCCAGAGCCTGCTTGGCTTCCGGACTTTCCGCCTCTACCCATCTCCTGGTGCAGGGGTCACGGTGACTCCTCTGACCCCCAGGTGACAACCAGCCCAGGAGAGGGCCCACAGCAAGACAACTCGAGGGTGAGAGAGCAGTCTTCTCAACAAATAATGTCGCTGCGACTGAAGACCTCATGAAAAGGAGAGGCACCGGGCCCTTGCCTCTGGTTAGTGAAATGAAATGGATGGTAAACATAAGACTCACACAAAACATCAAAGGGGGAAATTGACTTAACAAAGGGCACCATCAAAGAAAAAGGCACACCAAGTGGGAGGAAGCATTTGCAAATAACTCAGTAATAAGAAGTAACTCAATTAAACATAAGGAAAGGAATTGAGTAGAATTTCTTTGAAGAAGATGCACATTTTCTTCATTTAATGACCTACCTATTTAACAGCAGTTCAGACTTACAACTTTTTTTTGCATAATTGTGCACATTTTGTTTTAGAGCCAGGTCTTTTCTTGGTGCAACACACCTAGTTCACGCAGCAGTGCAGTTTGTGCTGACTAAACCGTACACTGCAGTCCTGTAGTTTTGTCTTTTATATATTACAGTACCACATGTAAGAGTTATGCAAGTAAAAGCAAAGTCATCCGGCTGGCGTTTTCTTTGGCCATTTCTTTGTCCTGAGTCACATAGAATAGATATTATGTACAATTCCTCATTTAGTGACCAATTCATTTAGCTGCCCAGCTACAAGAACAGAACTCAGGAGGTAAATGAGGAATGTTGGTTTAAGAGTGGACATTCATTAGTTATTAAGAAGATACAAATTAAATCAACTCACACCCACTAGAATGGCTGAAGAAAAGGTACAACGACAGATGTGGCAAGAATGTGTTGAATCTGAAGATATCACACATTACCACTTTGGAAAACTTTAACAGCTCCTCAACAAATAAGACTGACTACACCCAACAGTTCTGCTCAGTGTGAGATTAAAAACCTACCCACCTATGACATGCATGTTCCCGACATCATCACTCACAATAGCCAGAGGGCGGGAAAACCCAAATGCTGATCAGTTACTGAATGAATAGGTCACATGTGGGATGTCCAGGCAATGGGAAAACTGTTTAACAGCAAAAACAAATGAAGCTATTTTCATTTCTTTTTGCATGCTACCTGTAAATATGCTCATGCATTCTATGATGTGTATACACACACCCTCTCAAACGTTTTCCTAACTGAAATAAAGCTACAACAAAAGGACACATATTGTGGGATTTATTCATATGCAATGGCCAGAATTTTACTCATATGAAGTTAACACAGAAAGCAGATCACTGGTCACCAAGATTTGGGGGGAAATGAAGAATAGAGAATGATTCATTTTAGGAATCTCTTTTCAGGACGATGAAAGCTTTCTGAATGTAGGTAGTGGTGGCAGTTTTCTTTGTGAAGATACTAGAAACCTCGAAGGTGTACTCACTGAAAAAGATGACTTGTATGGTACAGAATTATGTCTTGATAAAGATGTTATTTTAAAATGAAAGGCATCAAAGCAGGGGCTTTGGGTGTAGCTCAGTGGCCGAGTACATGCATAATATGTGTCAGACTCAGGCCCCTCATACCCAAAATCACATGGTATGTGCTAAATACACACAACTAAAAATCAGTAAATAATCAATAGTTACATGTATGAAAGAGATCGATGCGAGCTGGAAGCTGTCCAACTAGAGCTGGAAAAAACTGCTTCCTTCTCCTCCTACTATCAGAGGAGGTGGCTCTGGAGTCACTGGGTTTTATTTCCTGATCTGGGAGAAGGATGAAAGGGAATTGTGTGAGAGGGAGAGGCCGAGGGAGAAGGAGGAGGAGGAGGAGGATGAAAGAGGAAGAAGTAGGCGGGCGAGGAGGGAGAAAAGGAGGCCAAGGACAAGATCAAGGAGAAGGCTGTGGTGTCCACAGTGTAGAAGCTCCCTAAATCCAGTCCTCTGTGAAGCCAATGCTCCCCCTTCTGTCTGGGAATGTGACCCAGGAAATCAGCTCTTTTCGCCCTAGATTACTGCTATTTGAGGGGCTTAGACATCTTCTGTCTTTAGAAATGGAAAGCAGTCAAATATTTCCTTCCCTGAGCTAGCATTCCTTTGGTAGTGCTTCCTCAGTTCCTCTCTCTTGGGCTGTTTAAGGCCTCTTGCCTGAAACCCCAGACAAGGTTTTCCCCACCCATCCAAACTGGAAAAGCTCCCAGAAACTCAAATTCTTTGACCAGAAGTTGGAGAAGGGGCGGGGACTCCATCTGCCTGCTTCCGCCTGGCACTCTGGGTGGCTGGCCACCTTCCTGCAGCTCAGGTACACTCACCTGCTATAGAGAAGCCTTTCATCTGCGGTTTCTCATTCAAAATTAAAAATAAAAAGATTAGAAACTTCCCATGATTCAAATATTTATGATGTTGGGGACAGAAGAATATTTGCAAATTTAGAAATTTAATTCCAGTTTCTTTACAGTTACAATACTTTTATTTTAAATCATGAAGTAGTGAATTCAAATTTATAACCTTCAGGATGGTTTCCCTATGGTGTTCTTCCCAGATATTTTCCACTAGATTTAAGTGTTTATTGGTTTTAATTTGAATTTTTGGCTTTACTTCCTATGGTTTCCCTCTTTCTTGATATTACATTCCTCATCCTGGAAATATTTCTATATTGTACATATGTTTTTAAAATCATTTTATTTTTTAATAGCCTGGGGCTTTTTAAATGTCTTATTTTTTTTTACCTCCAACAATACTTTATTTGTTCCATCACTAAATTCACTGTAGCCTGTTTTCTTTCATGTTTGTAACATCTCCATGCGTCTCATTGAAATAGTTACAGCTGTGCTCTCTTTTCCTCTGTTTTGCACAAGAATTCTTTCTATAATATACACACATTGCATTGTACCCCATAAATATATACAAGAATTATTTGTCAACTAATTTTTTAAATTTTCCAAAAAGAAATCCATTATCTGCTTTTTTCTTTAGAAATGCAGAATTCTTGAATGTGTGGAATTTTTCTCTTTTTAACTTTCTCGTCATTCTTTATGATCTCTTGATCTTTAAGGACAAGCAGCATGGGAGTTCATTTTAAAGTCTCGTTTATTCCTACAGCTAACACAGCTCAGGATCAGAGCAGAAAACTTGGAATAAGAAGAAAGAAAGTACGCTTCCCCTGCACTTAGAAAGTTGTAGCAGATTTTTGAGTTGCACAATCAGAGTGGATTTTCCCAACCAAAGACAGAAGAGGGGTTAAACTAGGTGATGTTTATGAAGGTCAGTTCAACTGTGGCGAAGGCCATGGACGCCGCTTCTCCCTGTGGCCACACAGTCGGCCTTCTCCCTCACCTCCTTTTTCTCACCTCCTCACGCTCGGGATAGTTACATTCCTCTCCCTCCAATGAATTCTTCCTCTGAGTCTGCACCCCTGCCTCAAAAGCATCAGCCTCCTCCACTTCACTGTGAGGAACCCTGGGGTTCCTGCTATGACCCAGAGGCACAGTGGTCCTCACCTCCAGCCCACCTGTGTACTTCTCCCTCAGATTTTGCTTATTCCTATCCTAACAGATTTCTGTATATTTCAATCCAACCTCTGTCCATCTCCATCCATTTCAGTCCTACTCCTGTCCATTCCTTTTGCATTTCAGGGTCTCCCCATGTGATCTCTCCCTTCCAGACCACACTGGCCCTCTTCTGATTTCTATCTACTTGCTTGGTTCACATGCCTGATCCTCACAGCAGACATCTGCCCATCATCCAGATACTCATTCTCTCTCTCCGTGGTCCCAAGTGCTTGTGTGTTGATGGAGTATTACCTGCCCAACAGATACCTTGCCCACACCAGTCTGTTAAATGCTACAGGGATTAGCACTATGCATGTCTAGTTCCCCAATGACTTTGCCTCCACCTTCATAAACCACAGAAAAACCACTCTAACACAATGCTAGTAAAAGATACCTGTAGTCCTTGTCACTTCTGAGTTAGCTTTGTATGAGCATATCATCATGAAGCATGTGTGTGTAACAGAGTTAGGAAAGGAGATACTTGGTACTCATCCCAGCACCAGGAAGGGAAAATCCTTAAACTGCAACTTAGTGTGGCAAGCCGCAGTAGATTGTTGTCACCTGTGGATTGTTGGCCCTCCAAAGTCACTAGTGTGAGACCAACCAATAACATTAAGCCAACCCAGTTTTTTTTTTCTCTCACCACTAAGAAGACCACCCCAGGGATAGTGTCATAGCTTTTATTTCCATGTCTCCCCAAAGGCTCAAGTGCTCATAAGTGGGGCTGTTCAGAGGCAGCTGGATCTAGGCCATTTGTTATACTGGGTGAAGGGTGCTTACAATCAGATTTGTCGCTGATTGAATTAGCATGGTTCTGAGTGTAGCTGAATGAATTTAGTGAGGACAGAAGCCCCATTTGGGCTGTGAGTGGCACCAATGGCTGGTAGCTCGGATAGACTAAACAGGGAAAGCAGGCTCACTGCCTGCTGCTTCCTACCTGTCTGGCCACGGACTGTTTCTCCTCTGCGATGGCCCTCTGCCTTGGAGCTAGCTAATTACAGACTGGAATCTCTACAAACTGTGAGCTAAACATTCCTCCTTTGACTTGCGAGTGCTAGATATTTTGCCCCAACAAGGAGAAGATAAGTAAGATGAATAGGGTTCCTCAGTCATGGGTTTCAGGGTACCCTAATTCTATAATGGGCTTCCTTTGCAAACTATTTAGGGTGGTGATGAGAATAACACGGGGATGCTAACTTTTATGTGTGATTCTTGGAGTTGAAACTTTAGACTCTTTTGGGGGGGGGGTACCAGGGATTGAACTCATGATCTTGAGTTTGCCAAGCAGGCACTTATGCTGCTGAGCTAAACCCCTGGTGAAACTTTATACTCTTTTACCATGATTTTCACTACAGAATTAAGTTTTGGAAAACTGAATAAAAATAAGATGGGCTGGGGATTTAGCTCAGTGGCATACACACCTGCTTGGAAACTGTGAGGTCCTGAGTTTGATCCCCGGTACCACACACACACACACACACACACACACACACACAACTTCAAATAAAAATAAAAGATGCAGAGAAAAGTGCTAGACAGATACAGTTATATAATAGTAGGGGGAAAATGAAATGTCTATCAAGATTATTACCCAGTGATGAATGAGCTACTAATAGAACTGAGATATTTTTAATCACTAGATTAAAGAACCTTCATGTTTCATAGTGTATTCCTAACCATTTCTTCCCTAACTTTCCCATATTCATTCAACAAGTATTTACTGAGTGTCTACCTTGTGTCAAACATTGTCCAAGGCCAGCAAACAAACAAACATTCCTTCTCTCAAAAGAAAAACTGGGTATGAAGGAAAGCAGTCAGTAAATAAATATGTGATATGATTATCTCAAGTCAGAAATTTATACTAATTTTGTAATATTTTTGCAAGTCATTTCTGACCAATTAGAGAGAAAAACAAAAGAATTCTGCCTTTCGCTTATTATGAGCCAGACACTACAGGTGTTTAATTTCCACAAATACACTTGATACCCTCAGCAACCTCTGGTGTGGTCTAGTAAACCGCTTTGAATACAACAGCAAAAATCTCCCTTGTTTGTTCCACTAATGTATGGTCTTAGATATAAAACTTCAAGGATTTGTTCACTGTTACTTTCAAATCATGTCCAAGGTCTCAGAAAGGAGAGAAGAGAGAATAACAGTATTTATACACAGTGAAGTACTATTCTGCCATAAAGAAGAACAGATCTGAGTCATTTGCATGAAGATGGATGCACCTTGAGATGATATTGTTAAATGAAATGAATCAGACACAAACACTTGAGTATGTGGTTTCTCCTATATGAGAAAGCCAAAATATAAGTACAGAGCAAAATAAAAGACAAATAATGGAAAGTAAACAATAGCTCTTTGTAAAAGGGAAGGAGACTAAGAGATGGAGTATGGGGAGGAGAAGGATTGAAAGCAGAAGTAAGATGTGTTACGTGCCTGCACCAGCTCCCCACACTGAATGTAACTATCAGTACGTACTGCAAATGAGAACCAAAAAAAAGAACAGGCTGGAAGAAGCCAGAGACACAAACAGTGAGGCTGTGGGTGTCCAAGTAGAAACCCCTGTATCAGCAGCCGGGCCTGCCCAAGCCTGGGCGATGGGCCGGCCACCCTGTGAAACCTTCTGCTTTGCCCAGAGCCACAGGGCGCTAACGGGTGCTGTCGGGAAGAGGGCGAAGCCACCTACCTCCTCGCTGCTGTGGGACTCGGATGTGTCGGCCCAGCGGCAGTGAGCCCACACCTGCTGCGCCTGCTCGCCCGCCATCTGCACGGTGCTTCTGCAGGCTGCGGTTTGCTGGAAGAGACAAGGCGGTGAGTTATTCTCCAGCCACCGCGGCCCTGGCCAGCGGCCACGCACAATCCTCGGGGCTGGAAAACATGATGCTGAAAGGGAGACTTCACAGAGGTGCTTCAGTTTTCCAAAAAGAAACTTTGTAAGACCTGTGCAGACTCAGATGAAATATTTAAATGTCTGAGGCGCTGATGCATTGCAGGTCTCCGGGAAAAGCACACGTCCCCTCCCTCTTGAACACTGAGCCGGGTGCTTTGAGTGGATTCTCATTGGAGCAACAAAAAAAGATAACGAGCTCACAGGACTCTGCCCTCAGATTTTTCTAGAAGCAGATGCTTTTCACTTTTTGGGTTGCATCTTTGGTAAAACAGGGTCATAATGAAAATTTCACAAGTAACAAACCTGTTGGAAGTGTCCAGAGCTTGAGAAGCCAGGCATGCAAAATGGGGACACCAGGGAAAGAGAATTCAGGATGGACAGCATTTGCCCGGGTCAGAGATGGTGTCTACCCACAGGGGATGACTGCCTGTCCCACCCATCCTGGCCTCAGGGGGTTCAGCAGGGGACGTGCCGTGTGCCCGACTCATGGAGCCTGAACAAACGGGACACATGCCGTGCAGCGGTCACTACAGAACAACATGACTGGTGCCAAGAAGACAGTGCGTGGTGTACATTCGCTTATAACGAAATTGGAAAGTGTCTGTCTAGATTCTCGTTTGGCCTCTTTGTACTCACTTTACCTGATACAAATTCATCCCCTCTTTATTGTAATTATTATTTTAGTTTCCTTTCTTTATTCTTCCATGTCTGCAGTTCCTAATAATCACACTCACCTTGGGGGACTGGTACATATCTGTGTCACATCTTAACCATTGTTACTTCCCCTTGAGCCCCTCCCCTCCTGTCCTGTCCCATCCCAAGGTTCCCTTCATCTTCATGTTACCAGGCAACTGAGGCACCAAGAATTTCCCAGGGCCCCTCGGGACCATGGATTCCATAGCCCAAGGGGTCACTCCTCACCCACTGTCACCACAGAGACCCTGCGAGGACTCAGCCAGGCAGGAGCCCAGCCAGGGAAGCAGCGTTGCCCTTTCTGTGTCAGTTTCTTGGCCCCGATCCCTTTCTGCCACACTCACCACGTAGTAGCCCCTCTGGAAGGCACATGTAGACGGATCTTCTCTGGAATCTTTTAAGCACGTGGTCTCCCGGATGCTGAACTCTAAGCTCATGAGCACGCGGTCCTCATCCAGAACATTCACCTTCACAAAAGCACAGGGTCAGCCTGTGACATTGGTATTTGGGCAGCACATAGAGTTAGACATGCTTCTCTCTGACCAGTCACAAAACATTTACAGAATCGTCCACTGCAAAGCTGAACTTCACTTGGTTCTATGCCCTCCATCTGAAGCGCAGAGAGGAACAGCAGCTTAGTAAAGTCACACAGTTTATTCCACTGACAAAAATGCACTCAAAATGTAGGCCAGCTTCTGAAGATTTCCACTGATGACTGGTCCTCAGGATTCAAGAATTCCTCACCTTAAATTTGCCTACTCTCTAAGTTTTATTGCAAATGCAAAATTAATGCTTGCCACCCAGCCGCCAGCCATGGTGCAGAGAGGAAGATAGTTTGTGTCACACAACGTGCGTTTCCCACCTGAGGTTGAAAGACGCAGCGCTCTGCTTTCCTGTTTTGGCTCTCAAGGGGGAAAAGCTGTGCCTTTTATGGCTTATTTACTGAGAGAGCTTTTGTACTTTGCCGCTTTTTGTGGGTAAATTTGGCCACCAAACCTGGTGCTGAAGAGCCGCCCAGCATTCCGAAGGGTGAGCAACTGAAATGTGCTTTACAGAGAATGCGATGTGTGTGTGTTAGACAAACTTGGTTTAGGTGGGAATTATCATGGCCTTGGTGGTGGGTTCAGTGTTAAAGAAATTACAGAATCCATTAAACTAGGCATAATACACAACTAGGGTTGTGTATTAATGAGTCAACAAAAATGCCACAACTCAGGACTTGGAGGATATTAACTTTGTATTTCCTCTAGGGACTATGATTCAGTGTTTGCAAAATCAAAATATATGGCAACTTTATAGAACGTACTTTCCTCCGGTGACAAGAATCAGCAGCACTGGTTTTTTAGTAATTAGGCAACAAGCACATCTCAGCTGCATAGTGTCACCCAACCCTGGCTCAAGTGTGAGCAGTTTTCATGATGGAATACTTTCCCATGGTTTTCTGTTTCTCTCCACTAAGGATGGATACTAGGGGTATTGACCAAACTTCCTGACAAACCCGAGCCATTCTGATAACCAGAAAGTGTGGTTCTCTGAGGTCTCAAGGTATATTCATTGCCTGAGGCAGCTCAGGAAAGATGCATGCAGCTCAGAGGTCATAGAGGGGGTCCACAGAGTATGCGCCTTAAAACAATCTAAACGAGGTGATTGCAGATGGTTACAGAGCAATGCAGAGGAACAGCGTGGCCATGTCAGTAGGGATGAGGAAGCTACTTAGAAACAGTACAAGGAAAACCCTCCAGAAGAAGAAACCCATTAACTGAGTCTTACAGCATAGGAAGAAGCCATCATCACGTGCAGGAAAGCAGAACCAATGACCTAGAACAAACAGTGCTGACTCACTGGGGTGGAACAGCATGAACAAAGGTTGATCCATTCAGTATGATGTCAGAGAGACAGGTCATGGATGGTCCTGCAGCCCATGGGCAGGTGTTTATACAGAAAAGACCCAACCAGGGCTTTTTCCCACCTATATCTGTCTTTTTAGCCAACACTCACTTGATCACATTTTCTTCCGAACAGAAATCCTTTCTGTGACCAGGCTAAAGGTTCCCAAAGCCTTTCTGTTCTATTTCACTTTTAATTATAAATTTTATCTTCAAATCATTTCTGTTTTCACTCACCTTGCTGTAGGTGGCTTTGATAGATGCCCAGGGGATTATTAAGCATAATTCTGAGCTATGGAGGTGTAATCTTTGGTGCTACATCAGTTTCCTGGCCACCACCAGGTGAGCGCCTTGTTCCACCTTGGTGTTTCTTCCTGGGAGTCAGTTGATCATGGCATGAAACTGTGACCCAAATAAACCTCTCCTCTTTTATGCTGTGGTGTCAGATGTTATACCCCACCAATGGGAAAGCTGACCAACACAGAAATGGCACCAACAGTATGGTCATGGATGTGACTGTATCTGATGATGTATGTCTTTCAGAAGTCTTTGGAACTGGTTTCCAGGAAGTTTGGAGAAGTGGGTAAGAGAAACCCTACAATGCTTTAAGCAGACACTAATGGGAAATTCTGGTGAGATCTCAGAAAACCAGAATGCTGATAGGAATGTGGCTCATGGGGTTTCAGATGGAAACAAGAGTTCTACTGAAAATTGAACTATAGACTGTATTACATCCTATCAGACAACTTATCTACATTTTCCCCATGTTCTAAAACTTTACATGAGACTTAGTGGCAGCAGACTACTTAATAAGGCAGAAGAAATTTCAAAGCACCCCAGTGTTCAGGCTGTAGTATGGGTACTGCTGACCACTTTTAGATTTACAGTATAAATTGGGAACAAAAAGCAGAGTATAAAGCTTTCAAAAACTTAAGTTTTGGCCCAAAAAGAACCACATGTAAAGTTGGGACCCAAAAAAGATGTGGTAGCTTGACAACTTTAGCACCATTAAAAGGAAACCAAGTACTATGTAATAGGAATAAAAAGAAAGATGCAGGTATATCAGAAATCAGCAAGACCCCACCCATCACAGGTTGAAGGGTGCAAAAGTATAAACCTTCCATTTCAGAATACAGCTACTGGCTCACCTGTTGAAGAAGAGCCATCTAGAGAACTGGTCCCCAGAATTCCTTTCACCATGCTCAGCACCCAGGCACTGAGAGGCGGATGTAGTTATCATCCAAAGAGTTCTGGCTACTGCTCAAGCTGGCAGTAGACCTTGATATCAGCCACATAATGCTGTTTTATCAGGTGGGAAGAATGCAAAAGGTTTTGGAATATGGGAGTTTCTGCTCAGGTTTCAGAAAATGCCTGAAAGTCCAAACAGTGGGTCAATGTGAGAGTAATGTATGGAGCTGTAGAAATGGAGCCAAGGTATAGGAGAGATCCTAGGAAGTTGAAAATGTCAATAACATGTAATATCTGCTCAGGAGATAAATTTGCCATGAGCAGGGCCAGCCAAAGAGAGCCTGTGTGGGCAGCAACTGGCAAGGCCATAGGGAGTGGGGATGCCCAAAACCTGTGGAACTTACATCTCATCACAATTTGCCTAGATGCCGGACATGGAGGAGCTACAGGACTTAATGTTTGCCCAGCTGGATTTAGGTTTTCTTCTGGATCCATTCTTTTTTCTTTTCTCTTATTTTTTAGTTTATGAGGGAAACAAACCCCACAAAATTTCAAAGCAAAATGATAGGAAGATAACAATAGTTATTGTGCTGTGTATTGTTATCATCAAAACAGTTATTCAAAGTACAAGATAAGGCACAAGAAATGGTCCAAATGATTTAGCACAAACTTTCCTTTTCAATGAACTAAGAGAAACTAGTAGTATAAATATCTTATCTATCTTGTATTTTTTTCTTTTCCTCTCCTTCCTTTCTCCTTTCCCCCACCCCAGTTCCTCTTACCTTTTGAATAGTGCCTTCCCATTTCACAGGTCTATTGTACATTTTGGACCTTACTATTTGAGCTTCTCACACTAGGGAGACAATACAATGTTTACACATGTAAGTCTGATTTATTTCACTTATGAGTATGGTCTCAAATTGTACCCATTTCCCTATAAAAAATCTCGTTTATCTTCTTTATCACTGAGTAGTACTCCATTGTATAAAAAGACCACATCTTTTTTATCCATTCCTCAGTTGATAGGCATTTGAGTTGTTTCCATAATTTACCAGTTATTAATTGTGCTTTTATAAGCATGGGTGCACATAGATCAGTTCCATTCTTTTCTATCTTCCTATCCCTCTCGTATGAAATGAGGATATTTACCCTTCACCATTATCTAAAGAGAATGTGATACTTGATTTTGATTTTCACAGGAGCTTGCCTTGAGACTTGGACTTTTGGGTAATGCATGAACTGTTGAGGAAGGCAGTACATTTTAAAATAATTTTTAATAGGATAGTTTCATCATGCTGTGCAGAATTGTGGCCATGTCTTTATTTTCAGATTAAATATGTTTGAAGGAATTGTTTTGGGATGTCAAGTTGACAAGAGGCGGAGTGTGACAGTTAAGCTGGATTGTGAAACTGAATGGTTTGAGAGCCATCCAGGGCATTTGTGAGGTGCGTTTTTGAGTATGTTTGGTTCGTTAGTGAAGGCATGACCTTGGATACTGTATTTGATACCCAGCCCTTCCTCTCTTGTGCTATTCACCTGCCCTGCTACCTGTCCATCCTTCCCTTCTCCGCTTGTGTCCAGTGAATGGACAGTCTTTTATCAAGATTGCAGCAAGGAAACTATCACAGCTGAAGCTGTGTCATTTCCTCTTTCTTCAACCTTTTTTAAAATTTGGAATTCAAGATGTATAAACTTGAAATCAAATATGATGTATTTGACTCAAGACTGTTGGTAAAACCCAATAGTTATTCACCCTCATTCTACATTAGAAAGACCAGGATAGTGTTTGAGAATATAAATACCAACCCTGAAGATAGGGATTTAATTAGTCAACCATCCCTCCGTGACATTAAGAACATTTAAAGTTCTTAATGGATGCTAATGTGAACCCCAAGTAAATTCAGGGATAAAGTGGAAGGGTCTGACCTTTTCTCTAAGTCTACTGGACTCTACCCCAAAATATGTATGAATAAATTGCTTATTTCCTGTTGTTGTATTTTTAGAAGTGAAATTATAAAATCAAAGGTTTAAAATGTTTGCTAACTTTAATGCTGAATGTGCTTGAAAATATGCTCAATAAATATTTCTAAATTGATTCTTAAAGATAATTTTACCAAATAGTACTAAGCTTACTTCTGACTTTTTTCCTTTTTGGATATCAGAGTGGTCAAGTATTTTTTCCAGTGTTTCTTAATTCTTTCGTGGATTGTTTGTGCCCTCAGTGCTAGTGACCTGTTCACTCAGCTCTCTCCTAAGGACTTTGCCTCTCAGCAGATCATCATATCTATTAGGGTAGAGAGTCCCAGTGTATTTGGGGCCATCTGGGGGTGGTTGTAGAAGATAAGCTTAACATAATGCAAAATGTAAAGCATTTCTGAGAGGAAAGACCTCTCACCAGGAAAGACCAAAGGAGGGCCGTCCTTTTCACATGGAGGGAACGACTGAAGGACGGAGCATGCTGAATGTCACTTGACAGTTTTGCATAATTAAATAAGACTGGAAAGAGGCAAAAGCTGGCAGGATCCATATGGGAGAGCCACATACTCAAAGCAGAGAGGCCCCTCTTACTTAGGGACCTATAAGAACTACTCCTGGACCAGTAAGGGTGCTCACCTTCAGATGCATGCAGTGGCCTCAGGTTTGCATAAGTCTATTAGAATGGTCCACATGCTGAATGTGCCCTAGGTAGCTATGCTATGTACTATCTCATCTCCCTGGGCCAGATTTCCATGATGCCCCTAATCAGTTTTCTTGATCGCTTCACACGCTCTTCTTCATTTAATTAACCACTAATTTTGTCCTGCAGTGAATAACAGTTTAACTTACAAAGTTAAACTGTATGTGTGAAAACTTGGCAAAAAGACATTGATTCCACAGTACTACAAGAAGATGTCATTAAATATCAATGAAAAGGGGTATTTGAAAGCCAGTGGAAGCAGCAGGATTCTGCTCCTGTCATCTTCAAGGAGCAGTTCAATCAGACCTGGCAGTGTTTCCCTACCACAGCATCCAGGTCTAAGCAGTGCCATTCCGCTCACGTCCCAGGAAGCGCGCCCTATTAAGGCAGGGCCCATAGACCTAAGACCAATCCAAAAATACAACCAACTCAGTCAACTTGCTCGGCATTGAGAAAACAGACACAGAGCCCATTGCTGCAGAAGAAAGTCTAGACAAATACATTCTATTTAGAGAACTGGGCTAGGAAAGCGTGAATCACACTGTACAGGGAATCTGGGGGGATGAATGAGGAGGGACCCGGAACAAAGAGGAGACAGAGCAGGACCAGGGTCACAGAGAGCACACTGGCTGAGAGAGAGGATGGCTGCTGCTCAGACGCCTGGCCCTTTTCTAGTTCCCCGGAAGCCTGCTTCTTCCTTCTGGTTCCCAGGTTGAGCAACTTTACAGAACCTCCCATACCCCCAGCCTTAACGTGAATTCCTGAGGGTGTTTCTCTTCCGGCCTCCTGTGAGCCCCATGAAGGTAGTAACTAGTGAAGTCATTTGGGGAACAGCAGAGAGAGAGGTGCTCCTCATTTCCTCTAAAGTGTGATTCTACATTTCCCCCTTGGCTTTCACAAACTTAATCATTGGAAGCTCAAAAAATTCTTCTCCTCTTGGTTCTCCAGGCTATGGGGAAATAGAATATTAGCAAGCTGACAAAGGAAGGCAGAGTTCTTTGACTCCCAAAGCTGGAATTTATTTCCTCTAAGTAGTCAGAGCAGAGCTGCTGAATTGCAAAGGAGGCCCAGAAATGAGCAGCTCTTAGTAAAACACCACCAGAGGAGCCAGGAGGATTTCAGGTCCAGAGGCAGCAAGAGAAGCCAAGGTCAGAGGGAAGGACACTGTGGAAGAGCCCAGCCTCCAAAGTAGCTTTGCAAGCCTCAGGACAAGAATCATAATTAAATCCTTTCTCTGTCCAAAAGAACACATCCGCGTGGAGGAGCAGGCTTGCTGCTGTCTTTTTAAACTAGAAAAAAATGAAAATGAAGGCTCTCCCCAATGAATGGACTGCAGATAGACAGTGCAAAGTAGAGGAGAGGAAGCTTCGTTACTCACTCACTCTTTTTAATGAGCTCCTGAACGCCCGAAACAGATATGGACTCAGGGACTGGGAGTTCACTTTGGCCACAGAGGCACTGAGGGCTTCATGCAGGGAGGAAGGGTCATAGTCGAACACAGGGAAACCTGGACATAAGCACATGGCCACAGGGACGTGAGACACCTGCCCGGGATTGTGATGAGTCCTCAGAGCAGGTGGCCCCGGTGTCGGGGTCCTTACCTGAGCAAGACCGATAGTGCATCCCAAGGGCAAATATGATCAATAGCTTCACCACGCTCCTCTCCATGGTGGAAAGAATGATTTTAACTCAGAGCCCGGGAGATGGTCTCTCTGTGGCTTTAGGGTGATGATTCTCTCTGAGAACAGCTGAATTAACCAAATCTGCTTGTTTTCTCTGATTCGTGTGGTCTGCAACTTAAACAGAAAGAATTGATCCTGGGGGTCAATATTTACTGCTGACTTTTCCTATGGAAAAGTTCCAGTTTCAGGTCACTTTTGAAGTTTAGACTTTACCCTGGGGACTTTAGCCTACAGCAAAAGACATCAAGAGGCCCGGGACTTCATGTGAGCTGTTTATTTTCTCTTTTTATTTTCCTTCTCTCGGGGGATGATGTGTTCCACAAAACAGCTGCTTTTCAGTTTTTGCCTGTTCCATCCCTCTCATAGGACTCCCAGGGGACTATTTCTGAAAATAATGTATTTTGAAATTTACTTTGGAAATTATGATTTCAAAGAAGAGAATTTTATGGAGGTTTTACACATTCCAAGCAAAGCATAGGTGATGTAAGAAGCTGCAACACAATTCTGCTCACTAATCTTCTTGCTCGTGGACATTTTTGCACATTAGTAGGCTCCCCCTGTAACAGTTTTTATGCAGTGCATGAACCCAAGGAGGGCTGTGAATTATTAAAAAGAGAAATGCTCTGCAGGAAACACCATGCACATTGTGTAAAGGTGATTGTATGAGCATTCATAACATCAACAGAAGCCTGGGCTCAGAAAGCCCAGCCCTGCAATCTCAGCTCTGCTATGTCCTCACTAGTGTGTGTCCTTGGTTGCAGTTCTCAACACCTCTGTGGCTCAATTTCCTCACCTATAAAATGGGCATAAATGGATAGACAGGGTTCTGCAATTAAAGAGAACTCACAAGATGAATGGAGGGAAGAAGAAAGGTTTATTTTAAGGAATTGGCTTTGGCAGCCTGGGAAGACCTATTGTCCAGTACAAAGGCCAACCACTGGCAAAATTCCCTCCTACTGGTCAGCCTTTTTTTTTTTTGCTCAGATCTTCAGCTGGTTGAATGACATATATACATACACACAATGAAGTTATTTGCTTAACTCAAAATCTATTGATTAAAACATTTAGAATAATGTTCCTCAAAATGTCCAGATACCAAATGTGTCTACCCAAGATGACACATCACATGAGGACTGAATAACAAGCCCTCAGGGGATGACTTAGAAAAATGTATTGGTCAGTTTTTCATCCCTGGAACCAAATACCTGACGTACATAACTTGAAGGGAGGATTTAGTTTTGCTCATGGTTTCAGAAGATTCAGTCCATGGCTGGGGGTTCCAAGGCAGACACATCATGACGGAGGTGTATGGTAGAAGAAGGTGCTCATTTCATGGTGGCCAGGAGTCAGAGCAGAGGAACAGACCTGGAGTCTCTCTTGAGTGAATTAGTACTCTAGCCCACTCTGTATATAAAATCAAATAGAAGCACCAGCTAAGGAGGTCTCAATGACAATGAAAATTCGGACAGGGACTGAAGAAAGACTGAGAAATGGGTCTCTGGCAGGAATTCATGGGTCTCTTGGAACCCATGAAATCCAGGGACTCATGAGTCTCTTTCATCTCAGCTTTGATAGCTGCAAGGTCATCCACAGGAGAGAAGGTAACTTGGCCAAGAAAAAGAACAGCAAGGGAAAGCTGGGGGAGGGAACCATCACATTTGCCAGACAATGTGGTGAGGTTCCAGTGCTCCCCAGGGACAGGCTAGCAGGAGGGAAGAGGCCGGGAACAGCCATGGTGACAGACGTAAACTATCGCCACATCCACAAGGCAACCTTTGCCATCAAGAGCCTGCCTGGGTTTTTTGTCTGTTTCCACTGTCACTGCCCCATAGTATATACTTTTGCCAAGCAAAACCATGTTTCTGATGGCTTTTCTCATTGACCGAACCGCAAGGCACCTGTGAATACTCACTGCCGTCACCCAAAGGTGCTTCTACAAGACACTCATCAGCATTTGAGCACAATGGTGTTTGGACTCCCAGGGTAACCTGAGGGTCCACACGCCCGTTTGTTTGCTCAACCACAGCTCCAGGCCAGTGCTTCCCGACTGCTCTGCACCTGCTCCTGGGCCACCCTACCAGATTCCAGTGCTCCAGGGTCCTTGGCCATCCAAGTGTCCTTTGGAGCTGGTTGTCACCAAAGGGTCCATGCATTAAAGGCTTGATGCTCAGCTTTGCACAACTGGAAGATGGTGGGGGAAAAGCGGACTTCATGGGGCATTTTAGGTCACTGGGACATCCCTGAAAAGACACTGAAGGTTCCAGTCTCTTTCCTGTCCTCCTTCCTCTTCATCTGGCCTTGAGGTGAGCAGTGTTCTCCACTACACCCTCCCAGTATGGTGGACTGTGTCACCACAGGCCCAGAGAGCCACCAGGCTGGCCAGTCATAACCCAAAATCTTCAAAAGTGTGAGAGAAATAAACCTTTCTTATTTATAATTGGATTATCTCAGGCATTTTGTTACAGTAATGAAAGCTGACAAACCCTGACTCTCAAGGACTTCCACTGTGGGCTTTTGTAATGGTGTTCTTACTCCGGGGGCCAGCTGCCTCACATTAATCAAGCCACAGCCTACAAGGCACCCCTCAGAGAGACGCCTGGACTCACCTCCTGCTTCTACAACCCTTCCACCAAGCCCTTCCCTCTGACTCTCTGCTTCCTCTCTCCCTGGCAATTATCACACATGCATAGACATCTGCTGATTATTTTGCAGTCACCTTTCTTCTGGAGTAGACCACAAGCTCGGAGAAGTAGAGATGGTGACTCCCTGATCTGTGTCACTCTGAGAGCCCCCAGAGGAGCCCCCAAGGGAGCACTTGTTGCGTGAGTGAGTGAGGGAACCCACTGGGTATCTCAGAATTTGGTGCCAAGTCCTTCTGTCTGAAGTCAGTACCCATTTCTGTCATGTAACAGGTCCTCTGGGCCGTGTGCTAGGGGGCGGTGACCACTGAAATCTGTTATGCTGTTGTTTGTAACCTGGTCTGAACCCAATCCCATTAGAGTCTTCTAGATTTAACTAAGAGAACCATCTGGCTGCAAACTCCACGGCCTCATTAAATGCACGTAGCAATAAAAGTAATTGTAAGAGAGCGGGGAGATGAGAGAGACAACAATGAAATGATGTTTCCGGCACAGGGTCATTGATTCTGTTGCAGCTTGCTGGCGTGGGAATAGATCTCTGTGCTGCCCAGATCCTCTTGGCTACAATTAAATGTTAAGGCCAGGCATGCAGGGCAGGCACTGATGAGTGCTAAAAAGCAGTGATTTAAAAAGGCCTTTGCAGAGTTCTGTCATGTGTAGTAAACCTGAAAGATTAAACATAAGCCACCCATTGTAAGGCGGGCCATTTTGCTACTTTTTCTCCGATCTGCAGAACTGTGAATGGCATTCATTCTGGTAATTTCCTGCTGTTCCAACAAAAATCATTTAGGTATTAAAAATCATGTGGCACAAAGTTCAAAGCACTGTGTACCTTTTTGATGTCGCCCTGGACATTTTATATAAAAATCCGTCACAGAAATTTTAATAACAGGAATTGGGAGCACTGTGAATTAAGATGGGTGAGTGGCGTGGCATGGACCAGAATCATTGCTATCACCTTTATCATTTCTTTTGGGGTTGATTCATTTCATTTTTGTCATCTCTGTACTAATATTATTGGAGAAAAATCAGTAAATTTAAAGCCAAATTTAAATTCAATCTTCATCTGATCTATAAATCAGATTTGGTGGCTGCTTTCCAATTTCTTACCAGAATTAAACCTCTGATTGCCACTGTCAAAATTTACTTTGCCGGCCTAGAGTCAGGCCCTTTCTGTGTTCTGGAAATGTCAGTATCACTGGTTTGTTTGCTCTTACAAGAGAGGTCATGTTTATCTACAGAGCAGAGCAGAAGCTCCAACAGGCAGGAGCTGAAAACACTTATTCTCCAGCCCTGTGGAACCCGTGAGCCAAGCATCTGGAGAGACCTGGCCATCTGTATCTCACAAGCTCCCATGGGAATCTGAGAAGCAGTGATGCAGCACTGGTTCTCAATCAGGGGAATTCTGCCCATCGGGGCATTTGGAAATGTCTATAGACACTTTTGTTTTGTCACAGTTACAAGACAGGATGTGAGCACTTCGTAGCGGGTAGAAGCCCAACATAGACACCTGCTCCAAAGCCTTGCTGATAATGAAATCCAGAATGGCCTAGTTTCTCCAAAGCTCAGGGATATAAATATGTATTACATGCAAACAAAGAAAATCACGGTTCTGTGGTACAGTGAGTCCAGGAATCCTCAGAGGAGGAAAAGGGAAACAGGTTTCTTCACTCAGGGCCTCTTGGCCCCAGACATGCTAATAGACACGATGAATCCTAACCAAGTTCCTAGAAACCTGGAGTTACATACCTTGAGGCCAAGAGTGTGGCTTCCACTCCGGTGAGGTGTCTTTCTGATGACCACTGAGGCACAGTGGTACCATGCCAAAAAGATGATTAAGGCCTACTTTTTTTTTTTTTTTATAAATTTTTTATTTGAGGAGAAAAGAAAAAAAAACAGTGAAAGGGTACAAGTTATACAGATTTACAGAAGAAAAAAATGAACAATAGGAAATCATTAGTTAATGGATTACATATTGCCATCTTAGAAATAATTGTTCAAGTCACAAAATTAAAGCTTGTAGAGTGGACATTCCAACAATGATACTGCAAACAGTTCTGTTCAATGATCCAATAAAACTCTGTGATATCATTTTCTATCTTATACACTTAATTATACATGCAGTTATATAGTTTAGAGCACTTTCTTTTCCTCTCTTTTGTACAATGACTATTACACGTTTTGGGTTTCATTGCTCCCACGGTTCTTCTTGCTTTTTTGGAAGAGAGTAAAACCAAATGAGACATAACAGAACAGAATCGGTCAAGTCAAAAGGGTGGACATAATAGATAATATAAAAACATAATACAAGGTGATCAACAATGGTTACCATAATGCCTCCCGCTATCTCTAATAGAATTGCCTATATCATTAGTTATAATACAATTGAACAAAACAGTAAAGAACAAAACCGACAAAACCAAAACATTGGAGACATTGTAGGTCTTCAAAAGTAGATAGAAGTCAACGAGAATGGGCGTTATAATGAATCTCATTATCTTCTCAGCTGATAAGGCCTACTTTTAACAGCAGGATTTGAGGAGGTTCCGCTAGAGAGATGGGGACCTCAAGTCAGCTTGGTGAGGTCCTGGACGTCTTCTCACATTTAGGATGCATCAAGAAAAAGGAACAAGGCTCTTCTTACAGCAGTCTGAGATGAGCAGGGTCTGGCTGATCACTGCATCAGCTCTGATCTTGCAAGATGGCCATGGAAGGAATTCTTACTGCTCCACAGGGTGGTTAGGTCTGCAAAGCAGAGTGATTTGCTCTCCCTATAGTCTCTCTGCTTGGGGTGGTCTCCATTTTGTGGAGATTCTGCTGGAACCCAAGGCGACCACAGATTTAGGGCAATGACAGGAGACTCCTGGGAGTGGCCGAAGGTCTCTGTAAATCTCTGTTTTTGGTGTCCTCGATCTTCCAGTTAGATGAACTAGGTTATATAATTTCTCAGCTAATTGGTCTTGTTTTGCTGACTTTTAGACGGACAGATGCTCTCTGTATGCATCATATGCTCATATGCAGAGCTAAGCAAGTGTCTGATCCGTGCCTTTAAGGTGATAAGAGAGATTAATACAAAATGAGGGTCAAGTTTTGTTCTTCTTTATCTCTTGGGTGTCTCAAGGTCCACGTGAAGTCATTATTTTTGTTTGATTGTTTGTTCGTTTTAGCAAAAGCAAATTTAACAGCCTTGACAGCCTCAGAGGAAAGTACAAGGTGGGATTTTATTAATAAATTGGTTAAAGTTACACTGCTTTGTTTTGTTTTGTGTTTTTCCCTTTTTCCTCTTAAATAAAAAAAAAAAAATAAATAAATAAATAAATAAATAAATAAATAAATTGGTTAAAGGCCCAGGAGTTTTTCCCCTTTCTCTAGCGTGGTCTCTGTCTCAAAACAAGGGAATTAGCTAAGTAAAAGGAAAGATTGGTTTGAATCAACTTCATCCTAACTTGACCAAAAATTCAATACCAGCTTAAATATGATAAAACCTTTTTTTCTCTCATTAGGAAAACAGTAAGAAAGAAGACAAGCCATCTGGTGACCCCACAATTATCAGGGACCCAAACTCCTTTTGGACATTTTGTCATTTTGGACAAAGATCTCATCTTTGTCCAAAATGGAATCCAAAATGGCTACCAAAGCTCCAGCCATCACATTCTATTCTGTGCAGCTTGTTGAAAAAAAAAAAAAAAAGATAAAAGGGATGAGCCTCATTCCTTTAAGGGTCCTTTCCAATATCTCTAATACCTGCTTATTCCTCACTGGCCAAAATTAAGTTATAGAGCCAACCTACTGTGAAGGAGGCTAGGAAATAAGTTTGTTAACTAGGGGAATAGATACTGGGCTGGTAAGTAATAATCACTGCCACCTCGAGTCGCAGGAAGGAGAAGGTTTGCGTTCTGTGGTAGAGCAGAGACAGGGCATTTCCAGAAAGACAGATGTGCAAGAGGGTGGAAGGCAATGCTTAAATGCAAAGTCCTGAAGGAAAGCTAGAATTAAGAGCCCCCACAAATAATACCGAGAAGATATTTCTATTTCTCATAGTTTCTGAGTTGAATTTCTGACAGTGCCAAAAAAACAAATTTTAAAGATGAAACATAGTTCTTCCCAGGAAAATTAGAGATTTTTTTCAAGAATGAATTATCAGTTAGGAAAAACTTAGTAGTAGTGTAGCAATAAACATCCTCCAAATTTTACTAGCTGAAAATGATAAAATTGTATTTTTTACTATGCACACCATAGGTTAAAAAAGAAACACTGCTTATCACAATCCCCCAAATTGCCCAGAGTAACGGAGCACCCATTTTTATATCATTATTATTCTTGATGTAGCAACAGCTGATGTGAGATCCACCCTCTAACAGCTTCTAAGTATGCAACACAACAACATTAATCATGGCAACAATACTGCATTGCAGGTCTCTAGAACCTTCTCATCTGCATGGCCAAAACTCTGTACCCATTAAATAGAAGCTCTCCCTTTTCCTGTGCCCATTTCAATCTATTATAACTGTCATTCTGCTTCTGCTTCCGAGTTTGGTTACTTTAGTTACCACAGATAAGTAGAATCAGGAAGTAACTGTCATTCTGTGACGGGCTTATTTGATTTAGCATAATCTCCTCAAGTTTCCTCTGTATGACAGCCCATGACCGGATTTTTTGTGTCTGAATACTATTCCACCAGATTGGGTACCACATTCTTTCTCTTCCTACCCATCCATCTGTGGACTTTTTAGCTGCTGTGTGTACAGCCGAAGTGAACATAGGAATGTAAATGTCTCCTTACAAACCTGATTTCAACTGTGCTAAATACCCAGATGTGGAATTGCTGGACTGTAAGGCGATTCTAATTTAAGCTTTTGGGAAATCTGCACATTGTTTTTCCATAGCAGCTACCTTGGTTTCCATTCCTGCAAACAGTGTTCAAGGGATCTGATTTCCATAAATCCTCACCTACCCTCTTGTATTTTCTGGTTTTGGGAGGTGGCTGTGTTACAAACATGAGCTGATATCTCATTCTGATTTGCATTTTCCTCAGCAGCTTTCCTTATGCCTTTCAGTCACTTGTACATCTTCTTTGGAGAAATATCTGTGCAAGTCTTCTGCCCACTTTTAAGTTAGGTTATTTGAGTTTCTGTTGTTGAATTGTAGCAGTTCCTTATATATTTTAGCTATTAACTTCCTATCAGATTTATGCTTTATAAATGTTTCCTTGCATTCTATAACTTGCCTTTCCATTTTCTTGATCATTTCTTTTGCTGTGCACACTATTTCAAAATTTAATTTAGTCTTGCTTGCCTACTTTTACATGTTGTTTCTTCTCCTTTGGTGACATTTTAAGAAACCAGTGCAAAAATCAGTGTCATGAGCTGGGCTCCTATTTTCTTTTTCTTTTTTTTTTTATTTTTAAAAGAAAAAGTCAGAAAAGAAAAACAAAAATCAAAAGAGATAAACAAAAACAACAAACCCAAAACAATAACAAGATGAGTTTTTAAAACATAATGAAAGAAATTTAGCCCTCGCGTCTGTAATCCCAGCACTCCGGAGGCTGAGGTGGGAGGATCCTTGCAAGTTCGAGACCAGCCTGGGCTGCAAAGTGAGCTCAAGGCCGCCTGAACTACAAAGCAAAACCCTGTCTCAAAAAAAAAAAAAACATAATGAAAGAAATTTAACAATGGTTGTTATATTGCATATTGTTCTTTTTTTTCAAAGAAAGAAAAAATTTTTAAAAATAAGAAAACAGAAAAAAAGGTAGAACAATACCAAATTCAAAAAAAATTAACATCATAAAATTGCTAGTTGATACATTATGCATTGTTGTCTTAAAAATAGTTGCCAAAGTCACAAAATCAAAGTATAAAAAGTGGCTAGACACTCAGACATTGACAGTGCAAACCCTTCTGTTCAATAATCCAACACATATTCACTAATATGGTCATCTATCTTACATACTATATATACCAATATACTCTTTAGAGCACTTTCTTTCTCTTTCACTTTCACAATACCTTTTTGGATCCCATTATTCTCCCATTTATTATTATTTTTTACACTAGAGAGACAATGTGACATTTACTAATGTGAGTCTTGTTTATTTCACTAATGAGGATATTCTCTCTTTTTTTAAAATTTTATTTAAGGAGAAAAAGAAAAAAAAGCAGAGAAAGGGTACAATTTATACAGATTTACAGAAAAAATAAACAGTAGGAAATCACTAGTTAATGGATTACATTTTGTCATCTTAGAAATAATTGTTCAAGTTACAAAATTAAAGCTTATAAAGTGGACATTCCAACAGTGAGACTGCAAACAGTTCTGTTCAATGATCCAACAAAACTCAGTAATATCATTATCTATGTTATACACTTAAATATACATGCAGTTATATCGTTTAGAGCACTTTCTTTTCCTCTCTTTTGTACAATGACAATTACACATTTTGGGTTTTGTTGCTCCCACAGTTCTTATTACTTTTTTGGAAAAGAGTAGAACCAAATGTGACATAACAGAACAGTCAGTCAAATCAAAAGGGTGGACGTAATGGATAATGTAAAAGCATAATACTAGGTGATCAACAATGGTTACCATAATGCCTCCCGCTATCTCTAATAGAATTGCCTATATGAGGATATTCTCAATTGCTTCCATTTAGGTATAAAGGCCTCAAGATCACCTTTTTATAGCTGAGTAGTATTCCATTGTATAGAAATACCACATTTTTTTCATCCACTCTGTGGTTGATGGGCATTTTAGTTGTTTCCAAGATTTAGCTATCACAAATTGTGCTGCTATGAATATGAGTGCAAGTATATCACTGTGACACGACATTTTCAGTGTTTCTGGGAAAAGACCCAGGAGAGGAATAGCTAGATTGAATGGAAGCTTCAATCCTAGTTTTTTGAGGAATCTCCATACTGATTTCCACAGTGGTTGCACCAGTCTGCACTCCCACCCACAGTGAAGAAGTGTTCCTTTTCCCCGCATCCTCACCAACATTTGTTATCAGTTGTTTTCTTGATGGCAGCCATTCTTTCCAGATTGAGATGAAATCTCAATGCTATTGTAATTTGCATTTCTCGAATGGCCAGTGATGGTGAACATTTCTTCGTATTTATTTGTCATGTGTATATCTTCATCTGAGACCTGTATATTCATCTCTGATGCCCATTTTTGGACAGGATCTTTGAATTTGGGGGGTTTGATGTTTTTTCAGTTCTTTATATGTTCTAGATATAAGTCTTTTGTGTGAAGGATTGTTGGCTAAAATTTTCTCATTCTTTGGGTTTTCTTTTCACTTTGTTAGTGATTTCTTTAGAAGTGCAGAAACTTTTTAGTAATATAAGATCCCAGTTGTTGATTCTTCGAAGTATTTCCCATGCAGTTTGCATTTTATTCATGAATTCTCTGCATACCCCTATGTCTCCAAGATTTCTACCTACCTTGTCCCCCAGTAGATTTAGTGTTTCTGTTTTAATGTTGAGATCCTTGATCCATTTTGACTTTAGTTTAGTGTATGGTAATAGGTGTGGGTTTATTTTCAGGCTTCAGTGTGTAGAAAGCCAATTTTTTCCAACACCATGTTTTTTATTTAAAAAGAAAAAAAACAAAATAAAACAGTAAAAGGGTACAAGTAATACAGAATTTCAAGAAAGAAATACAATAAGAAATCACTAGTTAATAGATTACATATTGTCATCTTAGAAATAGTTGTTGAAATTACAAAATTAAAGCATACAAAGTGGACATTCAAACAGTGAGATTGCAAACAGTTTTGTTCAATGATCCAACAAAAACTTAGTAATATGGTTTTCTATCTTACACATTTAAATATACATGCAGTTATATCCTTTAGATCATTTTCTTTTCCTCTCTTTTTTACAATAACAATTACACATTTCGGATTTTATTACTCCCACAGTTCTTATTACATTTTTTTGAAGAGAATAAAACCAAATGTGACAAAGCAAAACAGAATTAGTTAGAACAGAAGGATGGACATAGTACATGATATAAAAACAAAATACCAGGTGATCAACAATGGTTACCATTATGCCTCTTGCTATCTTAAAGAGTTGCCTATATCATCAGGTATAATAGAATTGAACAAACAGTACAGAACAAAACCAATAAAACCTAAACATTGGAGACCTTACAGGACTTCAAAAGAAGATAATAGTCAAACCATAATGGGCATCATAGTGAATCTTATTGCCTTCAAAGTGGTTGCCTATACCCTCAAACTTGATACTATTAAACAAAATAGCTGTCTTTTTTCTAGTGAACATGTTTGGCCCCTTTGTTAAATATAAGGTGGTTGAGTGTCTTTGTAGTAGTGTTTGTATCTTCTGTTCCATTGTTCTGTATGTTCTGTTCCATTGATCCTCTGGTCTATTTCTTTGCCAGTTACCATGCTGATTTTATTACTGTGGCTTTGTAGTATAGTTTCAGGTCAGGAATTGAGATGCCTCCTGTCTTGCCTTTGTTGCCCAGAATCACTTTTGCTATTCTAGGTTTTTTCTGTTTCCAGATGAATTTTAGGAATATTTTCTCTAGATCTGTAAGGTATGTTAATGGTATTTTGATTGGGATTGCATTGAATCTGTGTAACAGTTTTGGGAGTGTGGTCATTTTCACAATGTTGGTTCTTCATAATCAAGAGCAAGGAATAACCTTCCATTTTCTAATATCCTCTTTGATCTCTTTTTTCAGAGTAGTATAATTTTCAGCATATAGATCTTTCACATTCTTGGTTAGTTTGATGCCTAAGTATCTGATTTTTTTAGATGCTATTGTGAAAGGCAATATTTCCATAATTTCTCTATCAGTGAGCTTTTTGTTTGTGTACAGGAATGCTATTGATTTTTGAATGTTGACTTTGTATCCAGCTATGTTGCTGAATTTATTACCTCTAGTAGTCTTTTAATGGAGTTTTTGGGGTCTTCTATGTAGAGTATCATGTCATCTGCAAATAATGATAATTTAACTTCTTCTTTTCCTATTTTCATTCATTTTATTCCTTCCTCTTGACTGATTGCTCTGGCTAATATTTCTAGAACTATGTTGAATAGGAGTGGTGATAGTGGACATCCTTGTCTTGTCCCTGATTTTAGAGTGAAAGCTTTTGGGTTTTGTCCATTTAGTGTAATGTTGGCTGTTGGTTTGTCATAAATGGCCTTTATGAGATTGAGGTACACACTGTCTATGCCAAGTTTCTGTAGGATTTTTATCATGAACAGGTGCTGGGCTTTGTCAAAAGCTTTTTCTGTGTCTATTGAGATGATTATGTGATTTTTATTTTTGGTTCTGTTGATGTGGTGTATTACATTTATTGATTTGCATATGTTGAATATCCCTGGAATAAATTCCACTTGGCCATGGTATATAATTCTTGATGATTTGCTGCATTCTCTTTGCCATATTTTGAGAATCTTTGCATCAATGTTCATTAGAGAGATTGATCTATAGTTCTCCTTTTTAGTTGGGTCTTTCTCTGGTTTTGGTATCAGTGTGATACTTGCTTCCAAGAATGATTTAGGGAGGACTGCTTCTCTTTCAATTTCATTGAAGAGTTTAAGGAGTATTGGCATCAAATGCTCTCTAAATTTCTTGTACAATTCAGCTGTAAATACATTAGGACCTGGGCTCTTTTTATTGTTGGTAAGTTTTTAATTACATTTTCAATTTCAGTAGCTGACATTGGGTTACTCAAAATTGTTATATCTTCTTGACTGAGCTTTTGTAGTTCATATGTTTCTGGAAATCTGTCCATTTCCTCTGTGTTTTCTACCCTATGTGAGTAGAGATTTTCAAAGTAGGTGTTCATGATTTTTTGAATTTCCATGGGATCTGTAGTAACTTCTCTTTCAGTCCTTATTGCATGGATTTGAGTTTTTTCTTTATTTTTCTTGATAAGGTTGACTAGAGGTTTATCAATTTTGTTTTTTCTTTTAAAAAGCAGCTCTTTGATTCATTAATTCTTTGTATTGTTTTTGTGGTTTCAATTGCATTAATTTCTGCTCTAATCTTTACAATTTCCTCTCTTCTATGAGCTCTGAGTTTGACTTGCTCTTCCTTTTCTATAAACTTGAGATGCAGCATTAGATTATTTATTTGTGCTCATTCCATTTTCTTGATGTGACTATTTATTGTTATATATTTCCCTCTTAGGACTGCTTTCATTGCATCCTATAGGTTACAGTATGTTGTATCTGCATTTTTATTGTATTGTAGGTATTGCTTTATTTCTTCTTTGATTTCATCTGCAACCCACTGGTTGTTCAGAAGGTTGTTTTTTAATTTTCATGTATTTATGTAGGTTTTGCAGTTTTTTGCCATTGATTTCCAATTTTAGTGCACTATGGTCAGATATTATACATGGGATAATTTCACTCCCTTTGTATTTAGTTAAGAATGCTTTATGCATTAATACATGGTCTATTTTGAAGAATGTCCCATGTACAGCTGAGAAGAATGTATATTCTGATATGGTTGGGTGGAACACTCTGTAAACATCCACTAAGTCCATTTGTCCACAGGTATGTCTCAGTTCTGTTATTTCTTTGCTGACTTTTTGTCTAGTTAGTTGATCTATCTCTTTGTGACAGTGGTATGTTAAGGTCTCCTATTACAATTGTGTTCTTGTGTATTTGGTTTTTCATGTCCATTAGTGTTTGTCTTATATAGTTAGTTGTTCCTGTATTTGGTGCATATATATTTATAACTGATAGTTCTTCCTCTTGCAGTTTTCCACTTACTATGTAGTGGCCTTCTTTATCTCTTTTAATCATTTTAGGTTTGAAGTTCACTTTGTATGCAAACAAAATAACTACCCTTGCTTTTTTCTGGGTTCCTGTTGTGTGGAATACTATTTTCCATCCTTTGACTTTTAGTCTATGAGTTTCTTTTTGAGTCAGATATGTTTTTTGTATACAGCATATTTGGGGATCCTGTTTCTTTTCTTTTCTTTCTTTTTTTTTTTTTTTTTTGAAGGTAGTAGAAATACAACAGAACAAGACAGAACAAAGCCAATCGAGAGAATGGGGTGAAATTGGTAGAGAACTTCAGAGCAGGTTACCAGGATAACAGTAATAGGTACCGTAGTATATCTCGTTATCTTCACAGTAGTTGTCTAGCCAGTTAGGTATAGTGAAATCAAACCAAAGACAGAACATTATAAAACCAATCAAAAGAGAATATTGAATAGATTAAAACAATGAATCATAATGAAACAAAACTGAAAACAACATTTGCCTTCAAACAGAAGATAGAAAGAAATCCCCCATGTTTGCTATATTGCTTACAGTCATCCTCCCAAGATATGCTCAGACCTCTGCCACAGTTGCTAATGGGATAAGGAGGAGATGTTTGATTCCCAGCCTGTGCACTGCTAGGCTCACAGGAGACACTAACTGAGTCTCCTCCTGGTTCATGCTAGAGGAAAGTGCTTACCAAGAGGACGAGCAAATTGCTTCTTTTGTGCTGCCTCCTGGGTCCCACCATGGCCATGGCCAGATCTTGGGGGCTACTGACTGGTTCTCCTCCTGGATCATGCCAGAGGAAGGTGCTTACCTGGGGTCTTGATCCATTCTGTCAACCTATTTCTTTTGACAGGTGAATTGAGCCCATTTACATTTATGGATATCACTGATATGTATTGGCTTGACTTTGCCATATTGTGTTCCTGTTGTGGGTTTCCCACTTTCTTCCCTTGTTTAATTTCTTATCCAGCCTGGTGGTTTCTTTCTGTTGTTGTTCTGGAGATTATGGTCATTTTTTTCGCTTTCTAGCATGTATTTCAATATGAAAAAGTTTTGCTCTAGAATAAATTACTATATAGTTTTGGTGGTGGTTTAATATGATGGAAAGGCTTACCACTTCCTGCTTCTTCCTCAGCCTTGATTGCAACTCCCCTTCCTGTTTGCATGTGAAGAAAATTCCAATCAGCTCCTTGCATGTCATGAATGCCTGCCCTAAGCACCACCCTCACTTAAAGGTTACATATGTCCCATACCCCCTATATTCTGGTCGAAGGAGAGAGCCCAGACACGATGGGTTGTGTGCTCCTTCACACATCTTCATCTCAATAAACCTGGTTTTTTTTTTTTTTTTTTTTTTTTTTTTTTTTTGTACTTTTGCTTCTCGATTGTGCCAGAAAGCTCTTTCACAATATTCTTTCTAGGGCTGGTTTGGTAGATATGAATTTCTTCAGTTGTTCTTTGTCATGGAAGTATCTTGTTTCTCCATTAAATTTGGAAGACAGTTTTTCTGGGTACATCAGTCTGGGTTGAAAGTTGTTTTCTTTTTTTTTTTTTTTTTTTTAAATTTTATTTAAGAGGAAAAAGAGAAAAACACAAAACAAAACAAAGTGGTGTAAGGGTACACGTAATACAGAACTACAAAAAAAAACCATAATAGTAAGAAATCACCTGCTAATAGATTACATATTATCATCTTGGAAATAGTTGCTCAAATCACAGTATCAAAGAATACAAAGTGAACATTCAAACAGAGAGACTGCAAACAGCTGTGTTCAATGATCCAAAAACATTAATATAGTCAGCTATTTAACACCCCTAAACACAATTGCTGTTATATCCATAGAGCTCTTTTTTTTTCTTCTCTTTTTTACAACAAAATTTACACATTTTGGATTTTATTACTCCTAGTTCTTATTACTTTTTTGGGGGGGAGAGAATATAGTCAAATATGGAAAACAAAGCTGTCACTCAAAACCAAGGATAGACATAGCACATGATGTAGAACAGAGTACAAGGTTATCAACAATGGTTATCAAAGTTGTCTCTTGTTTCCTTAAAAAGAATAGTCTATCTCATTAGATATTATAAAGTTGGACAAAACAGTAGAGAACAATACCAATAAAACTTAGGCATTGTAAACATTACAGGACTTCCAAAGGAGACAACAGTCAAACCAGAATGGGCATCTTAGTGAATCTTATTGCCTTCAAAGTAGGTGCTTATACCCTCAAACTTGATACTATCATATAGAATGGAACAGAGTCTAATCAGTCAAAACAAGATCGTGGGAGCACCACAGGACTTCAAAACAAGTTAACAGTAAATCAAAAAGAATTACTATCATATATGCTAATTTAAAAAAATTTTCCCCTTAATTAAAAAACATAAGAAATAACTAAATAATTTTTTTAAAGAATAAGGGAGAGATTGAGATAAGCTCCAACATGGCGTGGATCTCAGGAGACACTGCTAGATCTCCCCCTGGAAAGGCTGCAGGCTGCCACCCTGCCTCCACTCACAGGGAGGGGAGATGCTGGCTTGGCTTCCCAGAGACCTAAGCTCCAACAGGGCGAGGATCTCAGGAGACACTGCTAGTTCTCCCCATGGACGGGCTGCAGTGGGCTAAACTACTGCCGCTTACCAGGGAGGGGAGGTGCTGGCTTGGCTTCCCAGAGTCCTAAGTTCCAGCATGGAGTGGATCTCAGGAGACACTGCTAGTTCTCCCCCTGGAAGGGCTGCAGGCTGCCACCCTGCCTCCGCTTACAGGGAGGGGAGGTGCTGGCTTGGCTTCCCAGAGTCCTAAGTTCCAGCATGGTGTGGATCTCAGGAGACACTGCTAGTTCTCCCCCTGGAAGGGCTGCAGTGGGCTAAACTACCGCCGCTTACCAGGGAGGGGAGGTGCTGGCTTGGCTTCCCAGAGTCCTAAGTTCCAGCATGGCGTGGATCTCAGGAGACTCTGCTAGTTCTCCCCCTGGAAGGGCTGCAGGCTGCCACCCTGCCTCCGCTTACAGGGAGGGGAGGTGCTGGCTTGGCTTCCCAGAGTCCTAAGTTCCAGCATGGTGTGGATCTCAGGAGACACTGCTAGATCTCCCCCTGGAAGGGCTGCAGTGGGCTAAACTACCGCCGCTTACCAGGGAGGGGAGGTGCTGGCTTGGCTTCCCAGAGTCCTAAGTTCCAGTATGGCGTGGATCTCAGGAGACACTGCTAGTTCTCCCCCTGGAAGGGCTGCAGGCTGCCACCCTGCCTCCGCTTACAGGGAGGGGAGGTGCTGGCTTGGCTTCCCAGAGTCCTAAGTTCCAGCATGGTGTGGATCTCAGGAGACACTGCTAGTTCTCCCCCTGGAAGGGCCGCAGTGGGCTAAACTACCCCCGCTTACCAGGGAGGGGAGGTGCTGGCTTGGCTTCCCAGAGTCCTAAGTTCCAGCATGGCGTGGATCTCAGGAGACACTGCTAGTTCTCCCCCTGGAAGGGCTGCAGGCTGCCACCCTGCCTCCGCTTACAGGGAGGGGAGGTGCTGACTTGGCTTCCCAGAGTCCTAAGTTCCAGCATGGTGTGGATCTCAGGAGACACTGCTAGTTCTCCCCCTGGAAGGGCTGCAGTGGGCTAAACTACCGCCGCTTACCAGGGAGGGGAGGTGCTGGCTTGGCTTCCCAGAGTCCTAAGTTCCAGCATGGCGTGGATCTCAGGAGACTCTGCTAGTTCTCCCCCTGGAAGGGCTGCAGGCTGCCACTCTGCCTCCGCTTACAGGGAGGGGAGGTGCTGGCTTGGCTTCCCAGAGTCCTAAGTTCGAGCATGGTGTGGATCTCAGGAGACACTGCTAGTTCTCCCCCTGGAAGGGCTGCAGGCTGCCACACTGCCTCCGCTTACAGGGAGGGGAGGTGCTGGCTTGGCTTCCCAGAGTCCTAAGTTCCAGCATGGCGTGGATCTCAGGAGACACTGCTAGTTCTCCCCCTGGAAGGGCTGCAGTGGGCTAAACTACCGACGCTTACCAGGGAGGGGAGGTGCTGGCTTGGCTTCCCAGAGTCCTAAGTTCCAGTATGGCGTGGATCTCAGGAGACACTGCTACTTCTCCCCCTGGAAGGGCTGCAGTGGGCTAAACTACCGCCGCTTACCAGGGAGGGGAGGTGCTGGCTTGGCTTCCCAGAGTCCTAAGTTCCAGCATGGTGTGGATCTCAGGAGACACTGCTAGTTCTCCCCCTGGAAGGGCTGCAGTGGGCTAAACTACCGCCGCTTACCAGGGAGGGGAGGTGCTGGCTTGGCTTCCCAGAGTCCTAAGTTCCAGCATGGCGTGGATCTCAGGAGACTCTGCTAGTTCTCCCCCTGGAAGGGCTGCAGGCTGCCACTCTGCCTCCGCTTACAGGGAGGGGAGGTGCTGGCTTGGCTTCCCAGAGTCCTAAGTTCCAGCATGGTGTGGATCTCAGGAGACACTGCTAGTTCTCCCCCTGGAAGGGCTGCAGGCTGCCACCCTGCCTCCGCTTACAGGGAGGGGAGGTGCTGGCTTGGCTTCCCAGAGTCCTAAGTTCCAGCATGGCGTGGATCTCAGGAGACACTGCTAGTTCTCCCCCTGGAAGGGCTGCAGTGGGCTAAACTACCGACGCTTACCAGGGAGGGGAGGTGCTGGCTTGGCTTCCCAGAGTCCTAAGTTCCAGTATGGCGTGGATCTCAGGAGACACTGCTACTTCTCCCCCTGGAAGGGCTGCAGGTTGCCACCCTGCCTCTGCTTACAGGGAGGGGAGGTGCTGGCTTGGCTTCCCAGAGTCCTAAGTTCCAGCATGGTGTGGATCTCAGGAGACACTGCTAGTTCTCCCCCTGGAAGGGCTGCAGGCTGCCACCCTGCCTCCACTTACAGGGAGGGGAGGTGCTGGCTTGGCTTCCCAGAGTCCTAAGTTCCAGCATGGTGTGGATCTCAGGAGACACTGCTAGTTCTCCCCCTGGAAGGGCTGCAGGCTGCCACCCTGCCTCCGCTTACAGGGAGGGGAGGTGCTGGCTTGGCTTCCCAGAGTCCTAAGTTCCAGCATGGTGTGGATCTCAGGAGACACTGCTAGTTCTCCCCCTGGAAGGGCTGCAGTGGGCTAAACTACTGCCGCTTACCAGGGAGGGGAGGTGCTGGCTTGGCTTCCCAGAGTCCTAAGTTCCAGCATGGCGTGGATCTCAGGAGACACTGCTAGTTCTCCCCCTGGAAGGGCTGCAGGCTGCCACCCTGCCTCCGCTTACAGGGAGGGGAGGTGCTGGCTTGGCTTCCCAGAGTCCTAAGTTCCAGCATGGTGTGGATCTCAGGAGACACTGCTAGTTCTCCCCCTGGAAGGGCCGCAGTGGGCTAAACTACCCCCGCTTACCAGGGAGGGGAGGTGCTGGCTTGGCTTCCCAGAGTCCTAAGTTCCAGTATGGCGTGGATCTCAGGAGACACTGCCAGTTCTCCCCCTGGAAGGGCTGCAGGCTGCCACCCTGCCTCCGCTTACAGGGAGGGGAGGTGATGACTCGGCTTCCCAGAGTCCTAAGTTCCAGCATGGTGTGGATCTCAGGAGACACTGCTAGTTCTCCCCCTGGAAGGTCTGCAGGCTGCCACCCTGCCTCCGCTTACAGGGAGGGGAGGTGCTGGCTTGGCTTCCCAGAGTCCTAAGTTCCAGCATGGTGTGGATCTCAGGAGACACTACTAGTTCTCCCTCTGGAAGGGCTGCAGTGGGCTAAACTACCGCCGCTTACCAGGGAGGGGAGGTGCTGGCTTGGCTTCCCAGAGTCCTAAGTTCCAGCATGGCGTGGATCTCAGGAGACACTGCTAGTTCTCCCCCTGGAAGGGCTGCAGGCTGCCACCCTGCCTCCGCTTACAGGGAGGGGAGGTGCTGGCTTGGCTTCCCAGAGTCCTAAGTTCCAGCATGGTGTGGATCTCAGGAGACACTGCTAGTTCTCCCCCTGGAAGGGCTGCAGGCTGCCACCCTGCCTCCGCTTACAGGGAGGGGAGGTGCTGGCTTGGCTTCACAGAATCCTAAGTTCCAGCATGGTGTGGATCTCAGGAGACACTGCTAGATCTCCCCTGGGAAAGGCTGCAGGCTGCCACCCTGCCTCCACTCACAGGGAGGGGAGATGCTGGCTTGGCTTCCCAGAGACCTAAGCTCCAACAAGGCGAGGATCTCAGGAGACACTGCTAGTTCTCCCCCTGGAAGGGCTGCAGTGGGCTAAACTACCGCCGCTTACCAGGGAGGGGAGGTGCTGGCTTGGCTTCCCAGAGTCCTATGTTAAAGCATGGCGTGGATCTCAGGAGACTCTGCTAGTTCTCCCCCTGGAAGGGCTGCAGGCTGGCACCCTGCCTCCGCTTACAGGGAGGGGAGGTGCTGGCTTGGCTTGCCAGAGTCCTAAGTTCCAGCATGGTGTGGATATCAGGAGACACTGCTAGTTCTCCCCCTGGAAGGGCTGCAGTGGGCTAAACTACCGCCGCTTACCAGGGAGGGGAGGTGCTGGCTTGGCTTCCCAGAGTCCTAAGTTCCAGCATGGCGTGGATCTCAGGAGACTCTGCTAGTTCTCCCCCTGGAAGGGCTGCAGGCTGCCACCCTGCCTCCGCTTACAGGGAGGGGAGGTGCTGGCTTGGCTTCCCAGAGTCCTAAGTTCCAGCATGGTGTGGATCTAAGGAGACACTGCTAGTTCTCCCCCTGGAAGGGCTGCAGGCTGCCACCCTGCCTCCGCTTACAGTGAGGGGAGGTGCTGGCTTGGCTTCCCAGAGTCCTAAGTTCCAGCATGGCGTGGATCTCAGGAGACACTGCTAGTTCTCCCCCTGGAAGGGCTGCAGTGGGCTAAACTACCGACGCTTACCAGGGAGGGGAGGTGCTGGCTTGGCTTCCCAGAGTCCTAAGTTCCAGCAGGGCGTGGATCTCAGGAGACACTGCTACTTCTCCCCCTGGAAGGGCTGCAGTGGGCTAAACTACCACCGCTTACCAGGGAGGGGAGGTGCTGGCTTGGCTTCCCAGAGTCCTAAGTTCCAGCATGGCGTGGATCTCAGGAGACACTGCTAGTTCTCCCCCTGGAAGGGCTGCAGGCTGCCACCCTGCCTCCGCTTACAGGGAGGGGAGGTGCTGGCTTGGCTTCCCAGAGTCCTAAGTTCCAGCATGGCGTGGATCTCAGGAGACACTGCTAGTTCTCCCCCTGGAAGGGCTGCAGTGGGCTAAACTACCGACGCTTACCAGGGAGGGGAGGTGCTGGCTTGGCTTCCCAGAGTCCTAAGTTCCAGTATGGCGTGGATCTCAGGAGACACTGCTAGTTCTCCCCCTGGAAGGGCTGCAGGTTGCCACCCTGCCTCCGCTTACAGGGAGGGGAGGTGCTGGCTTGGCTTCCCAGAGTCCTAAGTTCCAGCATGGTGTGGATCTCAGGAGACACTGCTAGTTCTCTCCCTGGAAGGGCTGCAGTGGGCTAAACTACCACCGCTTACCAGGGAGGGGAGGTGCTGGCTTGGCTTCCCAGAGTCCTAAGTTCCAGCATGGCGTGGATCTCAGGAGACACTGCTAGTTCTCCCCCTGGAAGGACTGCAGGCTGCCACCGTGCCTCCGCTTACAGGGAGGGGAGGTGCTGGCTTGGCTTCCCAGAGTCCTAAGTTCCAGCATGGTGTGGATCTCAGGAGACACTGCTAGTTCTCCCCCTGGAAGGGCTGCAGGCTGCCACCCTGCCTCCGCTTACAGGGAGGGGAGGTGCTGGCTTGGCTTCCCAGAGTCCTAAGTTCCAGCATGGTGTGGATCTCAGGAGACACTGCTAGTTCTCCCCCTGGAAGGGCTGCAGTGGGCTAAACTACCGCCGCTTACCAGGGAGGGGAGGTGCTGGCTTGGCTTCCCAGAATCCTAAGTTACAGCATGGCGTGGATCTCAGGAGACACTGCTAGTTCTCCCCCTGGAAGGGCTGCAGGCTGCCACCCTGCCTCCGCTTACAGGGATGGGAGGTGCTGGCTTGGCTTCCCAGAGTCCTAAGTTCCAGCATGGTGTGGATCTCAGGAGACACTGCTAGTTCTCTCCCTGGAAGGGCTGCAGTGGGCTAAACTACCACCGCTTACCAGGGAGGGGAGGTGCTGGCTTGGCTTCCCAGAGTCCTAAGTTCCAGCATGGCGTGGATCTCAGGAGACACTGCTAGTTCTCCCCCTGGAAGGACTGCAGGCTGCCACCCTGCCTCCGCTTACAGGGAGGGGAGGTGCTGGCTTGGCTTCCCAGAGTCCTAAGTTCCAGCATGGTGTGGATCTCAGGAGACACTGCTAGTTCTCCCCCTGGAAGGGCTGCAGGCTGCCACCCTGCCTCCGCTTACAGGGAGGGGAGGTGCTGGCTTGGCTTCCCAGAGTCCTAAGTTCCAGCATGGCGTGGATCTCAGGAGACACTGCTAGTTCTCCCCCTGGAAGGGCTGCAGTGGGCTAAATTACCGACGCTTACCAGGGAGGGGATGTGCTGGCTTGGCTTCCCAGAGTCCTAAGTTCCAGCATGGCGTGGATCTCAGGAGACTCTGCTAGTTATCCCCCTGGAAGGGCTGCAGGCTGCCACCCTGCCTCCGCTTACAGGGAGGGGAGGTGCTGGCTTGGCTTCCCAGAGTCCTAAGTTCCAGCATGGTGTGGATCTCAGGAGACACTGCTAGTTCTCCCCCTGGAAGGGCTGCAGGCTGCCACCCTGCCTCCACTTACAGGGAGGGGAGGTGCTGGCTTGGCTTCCCAGAGTCCTAAGTTCCAGCATGGTGTGGATCTCAGGAGACACTGCTAGTTCTCCCTTGGAAGTGCTGCAGTGGGCTAAACTACCGCCGCTTACCAGGGAGGGGAGGTGCTGGCTTGGCTTCCCAGAGTCCTAAGTTACAGCATGGCGTGGATCTCAGGAGACTCTGCTAGTTCTCCCCCTGGAAGGGATGCAGGCTGCCACCCTGCCTCCGCTTACAGGGAGGGGAGGTGCTGGCTTGGCTTCCCAGAGTCCTAAGTTCCAGCATGGTGTGGATCTCAGGAGACACTGCTAGTTCTCCCCCTGGAAGGGCTGCAGGCTGCCACCCTGCCTCCGCTTACAGGGAGGGGAGGTGCTGGCTTGGCTTCCCAGAGTCCTAAGTTCCAGCATGGCGTGGATCTCAGGAGACTCTGCTAGTTCTCCCCCTGGAAGGGTTGCAGGCTGCCACCCTGCCTCCGCTTACAGGGAGGGGAGGTGCTGGCTTGGCTTCCCAGAGTCCTAAGTTCCAGCATGTCGTGGATCTCAGGAGACACTGCTAGTTCTCCCCCTGGAAGGGCTGCAGTGGGCTAAACTACCGACGCTTACCAGGGAGGGGAGGTGCTGGCTTGGCTTCCCAGAGTCCTAAGTTCCAGTATGGCGTGGATCTCAGGAGACACTGCTAGTTCTCCCCCTGGAAGGGCTGCAGGTTGCCACCCTACCTCCGCTTACAGGGAGGGGAGGTGCTGGCTTGGCTTCCCAGAGTCCTAAGTTCCAGCATGGTGTGGATCTCAGGAGACACTGCTAGTTCTCCCCCTGGAAGGGCTGCAGGCTGCCACCCTGCCTCCACTTACAGGGAGGGGAGGTGCTGGCTTGGCTTCCCAGAGTCCTAAGTTCCAGCATGGTGTGGATCTCAGGAGACACTGCTAGTTCTCCCCCTGGAAGGGCTGCAGTGGGCTAAACTACCGCCGCTTACCAGGGAGGGGAGGTGCTGCCTTGGCTTCCCAGAGTCCTAAGTTCCAGCATGGCGTGGATCTCAGGAGACACTGCTAGTTCTCCCCCTGGAAGGGCTGCAGGCTGCCACCCTGCCTCCGATTACAGGGAGGGGAGGTGCTGGCTTGGCTTCCCAGAGTCCTAAGTTCCAGCATGGTGTGGATCTCAGGAGACACTGCTAGTTCTCCCCCTGGAAGGGCTGCAGGCTGCCACCCTGCCTCCGCTTACAGGGAGGGGAGGTGCTGGCTTGGCTTCCCAGAGTCCTAAGTTCCAGCATGGTGTGGATCTCAGGAGACACTGCTAGTTCTCCCCCTGGAAGGGCTGCAGTGGGCTAAACTACCGCCGCTTACCAGGGAGGGGAGGTGCTGCCTTGGCTTCCCAGAGTCCTAAGTTCCAGCATGGCGTGGATCTCAGGAGACACTGCTAGTTCTCCCCCTGGAAGGGCTGCAGGCTGCCACCCTGCCTCCGCTTACAAGGAGGGGAGGTGCTGGCTTGGCTTCCCAGAGTCCTAAGTTCCAGCATGGTGTGGATCTCAGGAGACACTGCTAGTTCTCTCCCTGGAAGGGCTGCAGTGAGCTAAACTACCACCGCTTACCAGGGAGGGGAGGTGCTGGCTTGGCTTCCCAGAGTCCTAAGTTCCAGCATGGCGTGGATCTCAGGAGACACTGCTAGTTCTCCCCCTGGAAGGGCTGCAGGTTGCCACCCTGCCTCCGCTTACAGGGAGGGGAGGTGCTGGCTTGGCTTCCCAGAGTCCTAAGTTCCAGCATGGTGTGGATCTCAGGAGACACTGCTAAATCTCCCCCTGGAAGGGCTGCAGGCTGCTACCCTGCCTCCACTTACAGGGAGGGGAGGTGCTGCCTTGGCTTCCCAGAGTCCTAAGTTCCAGCATGGTGTGGATCTCAGGAGACACTGCTAGTTCTCCCCCTGGAAGGGCTGCAGTGGGCTAAACTACCGCCACTTACCAGGGAGGGGAGGTGCTGGCTTGGCTTCCCAGAGTCCTAAGTTCCAGTATGGCGTGGATCTCAGGAGACACTGCTAGTTCTCCCCCTGGAAGGGCTGCAGGCTGCCACCCTGCCTCCGCTTACAGGGAGGGGAGGTGCTGGCTTGGCTTCCCAGAGTCCTAAGTTCCAGCATGGTGTGGATCTCAGGAGACACTGCTAGTTCTCCCCCTGGAAGGGCTGCAGGCTGCCACCCTGCCTCCGCTTACAGGGAGGGGAGGTGCTGGCTTGGCTTCCCAGAGTCCTAAGTTCCAGCATGGTGTGGATCTCAGGAGAAACTGCTAGTTCTCCCCCTGGAAGGGCTGCAGTGGGCTAAACTACCGCCGCTTACCAGGGAGGGGAGGTGCTGGCTTGGCTTCCCAGAGTCCTATGTTCCAGCATGGCGTGGATCTCAGGAGACACTGCTAGTTCTCCCCCTGGAAGGGCTGCAGGCTGCCACCCTGCCTCCGCTTACAGGGAGGGGAGGTGCTGGCTTGGCTTCCCAGAGTCCTACGTTCCAGCATGGTGTGGATCTCAGGAGACACTGCTAGTTCTCTCCCTGGAAGGGCTGCAGTGGGCTAAACTACCACTGCTTACCAGGGAGGGGAGGTGCTGGCTTGGCTTCCCAGAGTCCTAAGTTCCAGCATGGCGTGGATCTCAGGAGACACTGCTAGTTCTCCCCCTGGAAGGACTGCAGGCTGCCACCCTGCCTCCGCTTACAGGGAGGGGAGGTGCTGGCTTGGCTTCCCAGAGTCCTAAGTTCCAGCATGGTGTGGATCTCAGGAGACACTGCTAGTTCTCCCCCTGGAAGGGCTGCAGGCTGCCACCCTGCCTCCGCTTACAGGGAGGGGAGGTGCTGGCTTGGCTTCCCAGAGTCCTAAGTTCCAGCATGGCGTGGATCTCAGGAGACACTGCTAGTTCTCCCCCTGGAAGGGCTGCAGTGGGCTAAACTACCGCCGCTTACCAGGGAGGGGAGGTGCTGGCTTGGCTTCCCAGAGTCCTAAGTTCCAGTATGGCGTGGATCTCAGGAGACACTGCTAGTTCTCCCCCTGGAAGGGCTGCAGGTTGCCACCCTGCCTCCGCTTACCAGGGAGGGGAGGTGCTGGCTTGGCTTCCCAGAGTCCTAAGTTCCAGCATGGCGTGGATCTCAGGAGACTCTGCTAGTTCTCCCCCTGGAAGGGCTGCAGGCTGCCACCCTGCCTCCGCTTACAGGGAGGGGAGGTGCTGGCTTGGCTTCCCAGAGTCCTAAGTTCCAGCATGGTGTGGATCTCAGGAGACACTGCTAGTTCTCCCCCTGGAAGGGCTGCAGGCTGCCACCCTGCCTCCGCTTACAGGGAGGGGAGGTGCTGGCTTGGCTTCCCAGAGTCCTAAGTTCCAGCATGGCGTGGATCTCAGGAGACTCTGCTAGTTCTCCCCCTGGAAGGGTTGCAGGCTGCCACCCTGCCTCCGCTTACAGGGTGGGGAGGTGCTGGCTTGGCTTCCCAGAGTCCTAAGTTCCGGCATGTCGTGGATCTCAGGAGACACTGCTAGTTCTCCCCCTGGAAGGGCTGCAGTGGGCTAAACTACCGACGCTTACCAGGGAGGGGAGGTGCTGGCTTGGCTTCCCAGAGTCCTAAGTTCCAGTATGGCGTGGATCTCAGGAGACACTGCTAGTTCTCCCCCTGGAAGGGCTGCAGGTTGCCACCCTACCTCCGCTTACAGGGAGGGGAGGTGCTGGCTTGGCTTCCCAGAGTCCTAAGTTCCAGCATGGTGTGGATCTCAGGAGACACTGCTAGTTCTCCCCCTGGAAGGGCTGCAGGCTGCCACCCTGCCTCCACTTACAGGGAGGGGAGGTGCTGGCTTGGCTTCCCAGAGTCCTAAGTTCCAGCATGGTGTGGATCTCAGGAGACACTGCTAGTTCTCCCCCTGGAAGGGCTGCAGTGGGCTAAACTACCGCCGCTTACCAGGGAGGGGAGGTGCTGGCTTGGCTTCCCAGAGTCCTAAGTTCCAGCATGGCATGGATCTCAGGAGACACTGCTAGTTCTCCCCCTGGAAGGGCTGCAGGCTGCCACCCTGCCTCCGATTACAGGGAGGGGAGGTGCTGGCTTGGCTTCCCAGAGTCCTAAGTTCCAGCATGGTGTGGATCTCAGGAGACACTGCTAGTTCTCCCCCTGGAAGGGCTGCAGGCTGCCACCCTGCCTCCGCATACAGGGAGGGGAGGTGCTGGCTTGGCTTCCCAGAGTCCTAAGTTCCAGCATGGTGTGGATCTCAGGAGACACTGCTAGTTCTCCCCCTGGAAGGGCTGCAGTGGGCTAAACTACCGCCGCTTACCAGGGAGGGGAGGTGCTGCCTTGGCTTCCCAGAGTCCTAAGTTCCAGCATGGCGTGGATCTCAGGAGACACTGCTAGTTCTCCCCCTGGAAGGGCTGCAGGCTGCCACCCTGCCTCCGCTTACAAGGAGGGGAGGTGCTGGCTTGGCTTCCCAGAGTCCTAAGTTCCAGCATGGTGTGGATCTCAGGAGACACTGCTAGTTCTCTGCCTGGAAGGGCTGCAGTGAGCTAAACTACCACCGCTTACCAGGAAGGGGAGGTGCTGGCTTGGCTTCCCAGAGTCCTAAGTTCCAGCATGGCGTGGATCTCAGGAGACACTGCTAGTTCTCCCCCTGGAAGGGCTGCAGGTTGCCACCCTGCCTCCGCTTACAGGGAGGGGAGGTGCTGGCTTGGCTTCCCAGAGTCCTAAGTTCCAGCATGGTGTGGATCTCAGGAGACACTGCTAATTCTCCCCCTGGAAGGGCTGCAGGCTGCTACCCTGCCTCCACTTACAGGGAGGGGAGGTGCTGCCTTGGCTTCCCAGAGTCCTAAGTTCCAGCATGGTGTGGATCTCAGGAGACACTGCTAGTTCTCCCCCTGGAAGGGCTGCAGTGGGCTAAACTACCGCCACTTACCAGGGAGGGGAGGTGCTGGCTTGGCTTCCCAGAGTCCTAAGTTCCAGTATGGCGTGGATCTCAGGAGACACTGCTAGTTCTCCCCCTGGAAGGGCTGCAGGCTGCCACCCTGCCTCCGTTTACAGGGAGGGGAGGTGCTGGCTTGGCTTCCCAGAGTCCTAAGTTCCAGCATGGTGTGGATCTCAGGAGACACTGCTAGTTCTCCCCCTGGAAGGGCTGCAGGCTGCCACCCTGCCTCCGCTTACAGGGAGGGGAGGTGCTGGCTTGGCTTCCCAGAGTCCTAAGTTCCAGCATGGTGTGGATCTCAGGAGAAACTGCTAGTTCTCCCCCTGGAAGGGCTGCAGTGGGCTAAACTACCGCCGCTTACCAGGGAGGGGAGGTGCTGGCTTGGCTTCCCAGAGTCCTATGTTCCAGCATGGCGTGGATCTCAGGAGACACTGCTAGTTCTCCCCCTGGAAGGGCTGCAGGCTGCCACCCTGCCTCCGCTTACAGGGAGGGGAGGTGCTGGCTTGGCTTCCCAGAGTCCTAAGTTCCAGCATGGTGTGGATCTCAGGAGACACTGCTAGTTCTCTCCCTGGAAGGGCTGCAGTGGGCTAAACTACCACTGCTTACCAGGGAGGGGAGGTGCTGGCTTGGCTTCCCAGAGTCCTAAGTTCCAGCATGGCGTGGATCTCAGGAGACACTGCTAGTTCTCCCCCTGGAAGGACTGCAGGCTGCCACCCTGCCTCCGCTTACAGGGAGGGGAGGTGCTGGCTTGGCTTCCCAGAGTCCTAAGTTCCAGCATGGTGTGGATCTCAGGAGACACTGCTAGTTCTCCCCCTGGAAGGGCTGCAGGCTGCCACCCTGCCTCCGCTTACAGGGAGGGGAGGTGCTGGCTTGGCTTCCCAGAGTCCTAAGTTCCAGCATGGCGTGGATCTCAGGAGACACTGCTAGTTCTCCCCCTGGAAGGGCTGCAGTGGGCTAAACTACCGACGCTTACCAGAGAGGGGAGGTGCTGGCTTGGCTTCCCAGAGTCCTAAGTTCCAGTATGGCGTGGATCTCAGGAGACACTGCTAGTTCTCCCCCTGGAAGGGCTGCAGGCTGCCACCCTGCCTCCGCTTACAGGGAGGGGAGGTGCTGGCTTGGCTTCCCAGAGTCCTAAGTTCCAGCATGGTGTGGATCTCAGGAGACACTGCTAGTTCTCCCCCTGGAAGGGCTGCAGTGGGCTGAACTACCGCCGCTTACCAGGGAGGGGAGGTGCTGGCTTGGCTTCCCCGAGTCCTAAGTTCCAGCATGGCGTGGATCTCAGGAGACACTGCTAGTTCTCCCCCTGGAAGGGCTGCAGGCTGCCACCCCGCCTCCGCTTACAGGGAGGGGAGGTGCTGGCTTGGCTTCACAGAATCCTAAGTTCCAGCATGGTGTGGATCTCTGGAGACACTGCTAGTTCTCCCCCTGGAAGGGCTGCAGTGGGGTAAACTACCGCCGCTTACCAGGGAGGGGAGGTGCTGGCTTGGCTTCCCAGAGTCCTAAGTTCCAGCATGGTGTGGATCTCAGGAGACACTGCTAGTTCTCCCCCTGGAAGGGCTGCAGTGGGCTAAACTACCGCCGCTTACCAGGGAGGGGAGGTGCTGGCTTGGCTTCCCAGAGTCCTAAGTTCCAGCATGGCGTGGATCTCAGGAGACTCTGCTAGTTCTCCCCCTGGAAGGGCTGCAGGCTGCCACCCTGCCTCCGCTTACAGGGAGGGGAGGTGCTGGCTTGGCTTCCCAGAGTCCTAAGTTCCAGCATGGTGTGGATCTCAGGAGACACTGCTAGATCTCCCCCTGGAAGGGCTGCAGTGGGCTAAACTACCGCCGCTTACCAGGGAGGGGAGGTGCTGGCTTGGCTTCCCAGAGTCCTAAGTTCCAGTATGGCGTGGATCTCAGGAGACACTGCTAGTTCTCCCCCTGGAAGGGCTGCAGGCTGCCACCCTGCCTCCGCTTACAGGGAGGGGAGGTGCTGGCTTGGCTTCCCAGAGTCCTAAGTTCCAGCATGGTGTGGATCTCAGGAGACACTGCTAGTTCTCCCCCTGGAAGGGCCGCAGTGGGCTAAACTACCCCCGCTTACCAGGGAGGGGAGGTGCTGGCTTGGCTTCCCAGAGTCCTAAGTTCCAGCATGGCGTGGATCTCAGGAGACACTGCTAGTTCTCCCCCTGGAAGGGCTGCAGGCTGCCACCCTGCCTCCGCTTACAGGGAGGGGAGGTGCTGACTTGGCTTCCCAGAGTCCTAAGTTCCAGCATGGTGTGGATCTCAGGAGACACTGCTAGTTCTCCCCCTGGAAGGGCTGCAGTGGGCTAAACTACCGCCGCTTACCAGGGAGGGGAGGTGCTGGCTTGGCTTCCCAGAGTCCTAAGTTCCAGCATGGCGTGGATCTCAGGAGACTCTGCTAGTTCTCCCCCTGGAAGGGCTGCAGGCTGCCACTCTGCCTCCGCTTACAGGGAGGGGAGGTGCTGGCTTGGCTTCCCAGAGTCCTAAGTTCGAGCATGGTGTGGATCTCAGGAGACACTGCTAGTTCTCCCCCTGGAAGGGCTGCAGGCTGCCACACTGCCTCCGCTTACAGGGAGGGGAGGTGCTGGCTTGGCTTCCCAGAGTCCTAAGTTCCAGCATGGCGTGGATCTCAGGAGACACTGCTAGTTCTCCCCCTGGAAGGGCTGCAGTGGGCTAAACTACCGACGCTTACCAGGGAGGGGAGGTGCTGGCTTGGCTTCCCAGAGTCCTAAGTTCCAGTATGGCGTGGATCTCAGGAGACACTGCTACTTCTCCCCCTGGAAGGGCTGCAGTGGGCTAAACTACCGCCGCTTACCAGGGAGGGGAGGTGCTGGCTTGGCTTCCCAGAGTCCTAAGTTCCAGCATGGTGTGGATCTCAGGAGACACTGCTAGTTCTCCCCCTGGAAGGGCTGCAGTGGGCTAAACTACCGCCGCTTACCAGGGAGGGGAGGTGCTGGCTTGGCTTCCCAGAGTCCTAAGTTCCAGCATGGCGTGGATCTCAGGAGACTCTGCTAGTTCTCCCCCTGGAAGGGCTGCAGGCTGCCACTCTGCCTCCGCTTACAGGGAGGGGAGGTGCTGGCTTGGCTTCCCAGAGTCCTAAGTTCCAGCATGGTGTGGATCTCAGGAGACACTGCTAGTTCTCCCCCTGGAAGGGCTGCAGGCTGCCACCCTGCCTCCGCTTACAGGGAGGGGAGGTGCTGGCTTGGCTTCCCAGAGTCCTAAGTTCCAGCATGGCGTGGATCTCAGGAGACACTGCTAGTTCTCCCCCTGGAAGGGCTGCAGTGGGCTAAACTACCGACGCTTACCAGGGAGGGGAGGTGCTGGCTTGGCTTCCCAGAGTCCTAAGTTCCAGTATGGCGTGGATCTCAGGAGACACTGCTACTTCTCCCCCTGGAAGGGCTGCAGGTTGCCACCCTGCCTCTGCTTACAGGGAGGGGAGGTGCTGGCTTGGCTTCCCAGAGTCCTAAGTTCCAGCATGGTGTGGATCTCAGGAGACACTGCTAGTTCTCCCCCTGGAAGGGCTGCAGGCTGCCACCCTGCCTCCACTTACAGGGAGGGGAGGTGCTGGCTTGGCTTCCCAGAGTCCTAAGTTCCAGCATGGTGTGGATCTCAGGAGACACTGCTAGTTCTCCCCCTGGAAGGGCTGCAGGCTGCCACCCTGCCTCCGCTTACAGGGAGGGGAGGTGCTGGCTTGGCTTCCCAGAGTCCTAAGTTCCAGCATGGTGTGGATCTCAGGAGACACTGCTAGTTCTCCCCCTGGAAGGGCTGCAGTGGGCTAAACTACTGCCGCTTACCAGGGAGGGGAGGTGCTGGCTTGGCTTCCCAGAGTCCTAAGTTCCAGCATGGCGTGGATCTCAGGAGACACTGCTAGTTCTCCCCCTGGAAGGGCTGCAGGCTGCCACCCTGCCTCCGCTTACAGGGAGGGGAGGTGCTGGCTTGGCTTCCCAGAGTCCTAAGTTCCAGCATGGTGTGGATCTCAGGAGACACTGCTAGTTCTCCCCCTGGAAGGGCCGCAGTGGGCTAAACTACCCCCGCTTACCAGGGAGGGGAGGTGCTGGCTTGGCTTCCCAGAGTCCTAAGTTCCAGTATGGCGTGGATCTCAGGAGACACTGCCAGTTCTCCCCCTGGAAGGGCTGCAGGCTGCCACCCTGCCTCCGCTTACAGGGAGGGGAGGTGATGACTTGGCTTCCCAGAGTCCTAAGTTCCAGCATGGTGTGGATCTCAGGAGACACTGCTAGTTCTCCCCCTGGAAGGTCTGCAGGCTGCCACCCTGCCTCCGCTTACAGGGAGGGGAGGTGCTGGCTTGGCTTCCCAGAGTCCTAAGTTCCAGCATGGTGTGGATCTCAGGAGACACTACTAGTTCTCCCTCTGGAAGGGCTGCAGTGGGCTAAACTACCGCCGCTTACCAGGGAGGGGAGGTGCTGGCTTGGCTTCCCAGAGTCCTAAGTTCCAGCATGGCGTGGATCTCAGGAGACACTGCTAGTTCTCCCCCTGGAAGGGCTGCAGGCTGCCACCCTGCCTCCGCTTACAGGGAGGGGAGGTGCTGGCTTGGCTTCCCAGAGTCCTAAGTTCCAGCATGGTGTGGATCTCAGGAGACACTGCTAGTTCTCCCCCTGGAAGGGCTGCAGGCTGCCACCCTGCCTCCGCTTACAGGGAGGGGAGGTGCTGGCTTGGCTTCACAGAATCCTAAGTTCCAGCATGGTGTGGATCTCAGGAGACACTGCTAGATCTCCCCTGGGAAAGGCTGCAGGCTGCCACCCTGCCTCCACTCACAGGGAGGGGAGATGCTGGCTTGGCTTCCCAGAGACCTAAGCTCCAACAAGGCGAGGATCTCAGGAGACACTGCTAGTTCTCCCCCTGGAAGGGCTGCAGTGGGCTAAACTACCGCCGCTTACCAGGGAGGGGAGGTGCTGGCTTGGCTTCCCAGAGTCCTATGTTAAAGCATGGCGTGGATCTCAGGAGACTCTGCTAGTTCTCCCCCTGGAAGGGCTGCAGGCTGGCACCCTGCCTCCGCTTACAGGGAGGGGAGGTGCTGGCTTGGCTTGCCAGAGTCCTAAGTTCCAGCATGGTGTGGATATCAGGAGACACTGCTAGTTCTCCCCCTGGAAGGGCTGCAGTGGGCTAAACTACCGCCGCTTACCAGGGAGGGGAGGTGCTGGCTTGGCTTCCCAGAGTCCTAAGTTCCAGCATGGCGTGGATCTCAGGAGACTCTGCTAGTTCTCCCCCTGGAAGGGCTGCAGGCTGCCACCCTGCCTCCGCTTACAGGGAGGGGAGGTGCTGGCTTGGCTTCCCAGAGTCCTAAGTTCCAGCATGGTGTGGATCTAAGGAGACACTGCTAGTTCTCCCCCTGGAAGGGCTGCAGGCTGCCACCCTGCCTCCGCTTACAGTGAGGGGAGGTGCTGGCTTGGCTTCCCAGAGTCCTAAGTTCCAGCATGGCGTGGATCTCAGGAGACACTGCTAGTTCTCCCCCTGGAAGGGCTGCAGTGGGCTAAACTACCGACGCTTACCAGGGAGGGGAGGTGCTGGCTTGGCTTCCCAGAGTCCTAAGTTCCAGCAGGGCGTGGATCTCAGGAGACACTGCTACTTCTCCCCCTGGAAGGGCTGCAGTGGGCTAAACTACCACCGCTTACCAGGGAGGGGAGGTGCTGGCTTGGCTTCCCAGAGTCCTAAGTTCCAGCATGGCGTGGATCTCAGGAGACACTGCTAGTTCTCCCCCTGGAAGGGCTGCAGGCTGCCACCCTGCCTCCGCTTACAGGGAGGGGAGGTGCTGGCTTGGCTTCCCAGAGTCCTAAGTTCCAGCATGGCGTGGATCTCAGGAGACACTGCTAGTTCTCCCCCTGGAAGGGCTGCAGTGGGCTAAACTACCGACGCTTACCAGGGAGGGGAGGTGCTGGCTTGGCTTCCCAGAGTCCTAAGTTCCAGTATGGCGTGGATCTCAGGAGACACTGCTAGTTCTCCCCCTGGAAGGGCTGCAGGTTGCCACCCTGCCTCCGCTTACAGGGAGGGGAGGTGCTGGCTTGGCTTCCCAGAGTCCTAAGTTCCAGCATGGTGTGGATCTCAGGAGACACTGCTAGTTCTCTCCCTGGAAGGGCTGCAGTGGGCTAAACTACCACCGCTTACCAGGGAGGGGAGGTGCTGGCTTGGCTTCCCAGAGTCCTAAGTTCCAGCATGGCGTGGATCTCAGGAGACACTGCTAGTTCTCCCCCTGGAAGGACTGCAGGCTGCCACCGTGCCTCCGCTTACAGGGAGGGGAGGTGCTGGCTTGGCTTCCCAGAGTCCTAAGTTCCAGCATGGTGTGGATCTCAGGAGACACTGCTAGTTCTCCCCCTGGAAGGGCTGCAGGCTGCCACCCTGCCTCCGCTTACAGGGAGGGGAGGTGCTGGCTTGGCTTCCCAGAGTCCTAAGTTCCAGCATGGTGTGGATCTCAGGAGACACTGCTAGTTCTCCCCCTGGAAGGGCTGCAGTGGGCTAAACTACCGCCACTTACCAGGGAGGGGAGGTGCTGGCTTGGCTTCCCAGAGTCCTAAGTTACAGCATGGCGTGGATCTCAGGAGACACTGCTAGTTCTCCCCCTGGAAGGGCTGCAGGCTGCCACCCTGCCTCCGCTTACAGGGATGGGAGGTGCTGGCTTGGCTTCCCAGAGTCCTAAGTTCCAGCATGGTGTGGATCTCAGGAGACACTGCTAGTTCTCTCCCTGGAAGGGCTGCAGTGGGCTAAACTACCACCGCTTACCAGGGAGGGGAGGTGCTGGCTTGGCTTCCCAGAGTCCTAAGTTCCAGCATGGCGTGGATCTCAGGAGACACTGCTAGTTCTCCCCCTGGAAGGACTGCAGGCTGCCACCCTGCCTCCGCTTACAGGGAGGGGAGGTGCTGGCTTGGCTTCCCAGAGTCCTAAGTTCCAGCATGGTGTGGATCTCAGGAGACACTGCTAGTTCTCCCCCTGGAAGGGCTGCAGGCTGCCACCCTGCCTCCGCTTACAGGGAGGGGAGGTGCTGGCTTGGCTTCCCAGAGTCCTAAGTTCCAGCATGGCGTGGATCTCAGGAGACACTGCTAGTTCTCCCCCTGGAAGGGCTGCAGTGGGCTAAATTACCGACGCTTACCAGGGAGGGGATGTGCTGGCTTGGCTTCCCAGAGTCCTAAGTTCCAGCATGGCGTGGATCTCAGGAGACTCTGCTAGTTATCCCCCTGGAAGGGCTGCAGGCTGCCACCCTGCCTCCGCTTACAGGGAGGGGAGGTGCTGGCTTGGCTTCCCAGAGTCCTAAGTTCCAGCATGGTGTGGATCTCAGGAGACACTGCTAGTTCTCCCCCTGGAAGGGCTGCAGGCTGCCACCCTGCCTCCACTTACAGGGAGGGGAGGTGCTGGCTTGGCTTCCCAGAGTCCTAAGTTCCAGCATGGTGTGGATCTCAGGAGACACTGCTAGTTCTCCCTTGGAAGTGCTGCAGTGGGCTAAACTACCGCCGCTTACCAGGGAGGGGAGGTGCTGGCTTGGCTTCCCAGAGTCCTAAGTTACAGCATGGCGTGGATCTCAGGAGACTCTGCTAGTTCTCCCCCTGGAAGGGCTGCAGGCTGCCACCCTGCCTCCGCTTACAGGGAGGGGAGGTGCTGGCTTGGCTTCCCAGAGTCCTAAGTTCCAGCATGGTGTGGATCTCAGGAGACACTGCTAGTTCTCCCCCTGGAAGGGCTGCAGGCTGCCACCCTGCCTCCGCTTACAGGGAGGGGAGGTGCTGGCTTGGCTTCCCAGAGTCCTAAGTTCCAGCATGGCGTGGATCTCAGGAGACTCTGCTAGTTCTCCCCCTGGAAGGGTTGCAGGCTGCCACCCTGCCTCCGCTTACAGGGAGGGGAGGTGCTGGCTTGGCTTCCCAGAGTCCTAAGTTCCAGCATGTCGTGGATCTCAGGAGACACTGCTAGTTCTCCCCCTGGAAGGGCTGCAGTGGGCTAAACTACCGACGCTTACCAGGGAGGGGAGGTGCTGGCTTGGCTTCCCAGAGTCCTAAGTTCCAGTATGGCGTGGATCTCAGGAGACACTGCTAGTTCTCCCCCTGGAAGGGCTGCAGGTTGCCACCCTACCTCCGCTTACAGGGAGGGGAGGTGCTGGCTTGGCTTCCCAGAGTCCTAAGTTCCAGCATGGTGTGGATCTCAGGAGACACTGCTAGTTCTCCCCCTGGAAGGGCTGCAGGCTGCCACCCTGCCTCCACTTACAGGGAGGGGAGGTGCTGGCTTGGCTTCCCAGAGTCCTAAGTTCCAGCATGGTGTGGATCTCAGGAGACACTGCTAGTTCTCCCCCTGGAAGGGCTGCAGTGGGCTAAACTACCGCCGCTTACCAGGGAGGGGAGGTGCTGCCTTGGCTTCCCAGAGTCCTAAGTTCCAGCATGGCGTGGATCTCAGGAGACACTGCTAGTTCTCCCCCTGGAAGGGCTGCAGGCTGCCACCCTGCCTCCGATTACAGGGAGGGGAGGTGCTGGCTTGGCTTCCCAGAGTCCTAAGTTCCAGCATGGTGTGGATCTCAGGAGACACTGCTAGTTCTCCCCCTGGAAGGGCTGCAGGCTGCCACCCTGCCTCCGCTTACAGGGAGGGGAGGTGCTGGCTTGGCTTCCCAGAGTCCTAAGTTCCAGCATGGTGTGGATCTCAGGAGACACTGCTAGTTCTCCCCCTGGAAGGGCTGCAGTGGGCTAAACTACCGCCGCTTACCAGGGAGGGGAGGTGCTGCCTTGGCTTCCCAGAGTCCTAAGTTCCAGCATGGCGTGGATCTCAGGAGACACTGCTAGTTCTCCCCCTGGAAGGGCTGCAGGCTGCCACCCTGCCTCCGCTTACAAGGAGGGGAGGTGCTGGCTTGGCTTCCCAGAGTCCTAAGTTCCAGCATGGTGTGGATCTCAGGAGACACTGCTAGTTCTCTCCCTGGAAGGGCTGCAGTGAGCTAAACTACCACCGCTTACCAGGGAGGGGAGGTGCTGGCTTGGCTTCCCAGAGTCCTAAGTTCCAGCATGGCGTGGATCTCAGGAGACACTGCTAGTTCTCCCCCTGGAAGGGCTGCAGGTTGCCACCCTGCCTCCGCTTACAGGGAGGGGAGGTGCTGGCTTGGCTTCCCAGAGTCCTAAGTTCCAGCATGGTGTGGATCTCAGGAGACACTGCTAATTCTCCCCCTGGAAGGGCTGCAGGCTGCTACCCTGCCTCCACTTACAGGGAGGGGAGGTGCTGCCTTGGCTTCCCAGAGTCCTAAGTTCCAGCATGGTGTGGATCTCAGGAGACACTGCTAGTTCTCCCCCTGGAAGGGCTGCAGTGGGCTAAACTACCGCCACTTACCAGGGAGGGGAGGTGCTGGCTTGGCTTCCCAGAGTCCTAAGTTCCAGTATGGCGTGGATCTCAGGAGACACTGCTAGTTCTCCCCCTGGAAGGGCTGCAGGCTGCCACCCTGCCTCCGCTTACAGGGAGGGGAGGTGCTGGCTTGGCTTCCCAGAGTCCTAAGTTCCAGCATGGTGTGGATCTCAGGAGACACTGCTAGTTCTCCCTTGGAAGTGCTGCAGTGGGCTAAACTACCGCCGCTTACCAGGGAGGGGAGGTGCTGGCTTGGCTTCCCAGAGTCCTAAGTTACAGCATGGCGTGGATCTCAGGAGACTCTGCTAGTTCTCCCCCTGGAAGGGCTGCAGGCTGCCACCCTGCCTCCGCTTACAGGGAGGGGAGGTGCTGGCTTGGCTTCCCAGAGTCCTAAGTTCCAGCATGGTGTGGATCTCAGGAGACACTGCTAGTTCTCCCCCTGGAAGGGCTGCAGGCTGCCACCCTGCCTCCGCTTACAGGGAGGGGAGGTGCTGGCTTGGCTTCCCAGAGTCCTAAGTTCCAGCATGGCGTGGATCTCAGGAGACTCTGCTAGTTCTCCCCCTGGAAGGGCTGCAGTGGGCTAAATTACCGACGCTTACCAGGGAGGGGATGTGCTGGCTTGGCTTCCCAGAGTCCTAAGTTCCAGCATGGCGTGGATCTCAGGAGACTCTGCTAGTTATCCCCCTGGAAGGGCTGCAGGCTGCCACCCTGCCTCCGCTTACAGGGAGGGGAGGTGCTGGCTTGGCTTCCCAGAGTCCTAAGTTCCAGCATGTCGTGGATCTCAGGAGACACTGCTAGTTCTCCCCCTGGAAGGGCTGCAGTGGGCTAAACTACCGACGCTTACCAGGGAGGGGAGGTGCTGGCTTGGCTTCCCAGAGTCCTAAGTTCCAGTATGGCGTGGATCTCAGGAGACACTGCTAGTTCTCCCCCTGGAAGGGCTGCAGGTTGCCACCCTACCTCCGCTTACAGGGAGGGGAGGTGCTGGCTTGGCTTCCCAGAGTCCTAAGTTCCAGCATGGTGTGGATCTCAGGAGACACTGCTAGTTCTCCCCCTGGAAGGGCTGCAGGCTGCCACCCTGCCTCCACTTACAGGGAGGGGAGGTGCTGGCTTGGCTTCCCAGAGTCCTAAGTTCCAGCATGGTGTGGATCTCAGGAGACACTGCTAGTTCTCCCCCTGGAAGGGCTGCAGTGGGCTAAACTACCGCCGCTTACCAGGGAGGGGAGGTGCTGCCTTGGCTTCCCAGAGTCCTAAGTTCCAGCATGGCGTGGATCTCAGGAGACACTGCTAGTTCTCCCCCTGGAAGGGCTGCAGGCTGCCACCCTGCCTCCGATTACAGGGAGGGGAGGTGCTGGCTTGGCTTCCCAGAGTCCTAAGTTCCAGCATGGTGTGGATCTCAGGAGACACTGCTAGTTCTCCCCCTGGAAGGGCTGCAGGCTGCCACCCTGCCTCCGCTTACAGGGAGGGGAGGTGCTGGCTTGGCTTCCCAGAGTCCTAAGTTCCAGCATGGTGTGGATCTCAGGAGACACTGCTAGTTCTCCCCCTGGAAGGGCTGCAGTGGGCTAAACTACCGCCGCTTACCAGGGAGGGGAGGTGCTGCCTTGGCTTCCCAGAGTCCTAAGTTCCAGCATGGCGTGGATCTCAGGAGACACTGCTAGTTCTCCCCCTGGAAGGGCTGCAGGCTGCCACCCTGCCTCCGCTTACAAGGAGGGGAGGTGCTGGCTTGGCTTCCCAGAGTCCTAAGTTCCAGCATGGTGTGGATCTCAGGAGACACTGCTAGTTCTCTCCCTGGAAGGGCTGCAGTGAGCTAAACTACCACCGCTTACCAGGGAGGGGAGGTGCTGGCTTGGCTTCCCAGAGTCCTAAGTTCCAGCATGGCGTGGATCTCAGGAGACACTGCTAGTTCTCCCCCTGGAAGGGCTGCAGGTTGCCACCCTGCCTCCGCTTACAGGGAGGGGAGGTGCTGGCTTGGCTTCCCAGAGTCCTAAGTTCCAGCATGGTGTGGATCTCAGGAGACACTGCTAATTCTCCCCCTGGAAGGGCTGCAGGCTGCTACCCTGCCTCCACTTACAGGGAGGGGAGGTGCTGCCTTGGCTTCCCAGAGTCCTAAGTTCCAGCATGGTGTGGATCTCAGGAGACACTGCTAGTTCTCCCCCTGGAAGGGCTGCAGTGGGCTAAACTACCGCCACTTACCAGGGAGGGGAGGTGCTGGCTTGGCTTCCCAGAGTCCTAAGTTCCAGTATGGCGTGGATCTCAGGAGACACTGCTAGTTCTCCCCCTGGAAGGGCTGCAGGCTGCCACCCTGCCTCCGCTTACAGGGAGGGGAGGTGCTGGCTTGGCTTCCCAGAGTCCTAAGTTCCAGCATGGTGTGGATCTCAGGAGACACTGCTAGTTCTCCCCCTGGAAGGGCTGCAGGCTGCCACCCTGCCTCCGCTTACAGGGAGGGGAGGTGCTGGCTTGGCTTCCCAGAGTCCTAAGTTCCAGCATGGTGTGGATCTCAGGAGAAACTGCTAGTTCTCCCCCTGGAAGGGCTGCAGTGGGCTAAACTACCGCCGCTTACCAGGGAGGGGAGGTGCTGGCTTGGCTTCCCAGAGTCCTATGTTCCAGCATGGCGTGGATCTCAGGAGACACTGCTAGTTCTCCCCCTGGAAGGGCTGCAGGCTGCCACCCTGCCTCCGCTTACAGGGAGGGGAGGTGCTGGCTTGGCTTCCCAGAGTCCTACGTTCCAGCATGGTGTGGATCTCAGGAGACACTGCTAGTTCTCTCCCTGGAAGGGCTGCAGTGGGCTAAACTACCACTGCTTACCAGGGAGGGGAGGTGCTGGCTTGGCTTCCCAGAGTCCTAAGTTCCAGCATGGCGTGGATCTCAGGAGACACTGCTAGTTCTCCCCCTGGAAGGACTGCAGGCTGCCACCCTGCCTCCGCTTACAGGGAGGGGAGGTGCTGGCTTGGCTTCCCAGAGTCCTAAGTTCCAGCATGGTGTGGATCTCAGGAGACACTGCTAGTTCTCCCCCTGGAAGGGCTGCAGGCTGCCACCCTGCCTCCGCTTACAGGGAGGGGAGGTGCTGGCTTGGCTTCCCAGAGTCCTAAGTTCCAGCATGGCGTGGATCTCAGGAGACACTGCTAGTTCTCCCCCTGGAAGGGCTGCAGTGGGCTAAACTACCGCCGCTTACCAGGGAGGGGAGGTGCTGGCTTGGCTTCCCAGAGTCCTAAGTTCCAGTATGGCGTGGATCTCAGGAGACACTGCTAGTTCTCCCCCTGGAAGGGCTGCAGGTTGCCACCCTGCCTCCGCTTACCAGGGAGGGGAGGTGCTGGCTTGGCTTCCCAGAGTCCTAAGTTCCAGCATGGCGTGGATCTCAGGAGACTCTGCTAGTTCTCCCCCTGGAAGGGCTGCAGGCTGCCACCCTGCCTCCGCTTACAGGGAGGGGAGGTGCTGGCTTGGCTTCCCAGAGTCCTAAGTTCCAGCATGGTGTGGATCTCAGGAGACACTGCTAGTTCTCCCCCTGGAAGGGCTGCAGGCTGCCACCCTGCCTCCGCTTACAGGGAGGGGAGGTGCTGGCTTGGCTTCCCAGAGTCCTAAGTTCCAGCATGGCGTGGATCTCAGGAGACTCTGCTAGTTCTCCCCCTGGAAGGGTTGCAGGCTGCCACCCTGCCTCCGCTTACAGGGAGGGGAGGTGCTGGCTTGGCTTCCCAGAGTCCTAAGTTCCGGCATGTCGTGGATCTCAGGAGACACTGCTAGTTCTCCCCCTGGAAGGGCTGCAGTGGGCTAAACTACCGACGCTTACCAGGGAGGGGAGGTGCTGGCTTGGCTTCCCAGAGTCCTAAGTTCCAGTATGGCGTGGATCTCAGGAGACACTGCTAGTTCTCCCCCTGGAAGGGCTGCAGGTTGCCACCCTACCTCCGCTTACAGGGAGGGGAGGTGCTGGCTTGGCTTCCCAGAGTCCTAAGTTCCAGCATGGTGTGGATCTCAGGAGACACTGCTAGTTCTCCCCCTGGAAGGGCTGCAGGCTGCCACCCTGCCTCCACTTACAGGGAGGGGAGGTGCTGGCTTGGCTTCCCAGAGTCCTAAGTTCCAGCATGGTGTGGATCTCAGGAGACACTGCTAGTTCTCCCCCTGGAAGGGCTGCAGTGGGCTAAACTACCGCCGCTTACCAGGGAGGGGAGGTGCTGGCTTGGCTTCCCAGAGTCCTAAGTTCCAGCATGGCATGGATCTCAGGAGACACTGCTAGTTCTCCCCCTGGAAGGGCTGCAGGCTGCCACCCTGCCTCCGATTACAGGGAGGGGAGGTGCTGGCTTGGCTTCCCAGAGTCCTAAGTTCCAGCATGGTGTGGATCTCAGGAGACACTGCTAGTTCTCCCCCTGGAAGGGCTGCAGGCTGCCACCCTGCCTCCGCTTACAGGGAGGGGAGGTGCTGGCTTGGCTTCCCAGAGTCCTAAGTTCCAGCATGGTGTGGATCTCAGGAGACACTGCTAGTTCTCCCCCTGGAAGGGCTGCAGTGGGCTAAACTACCGCCGCTTACCAGGGAGGGGAGGTGCTGCCTTGGCTTCCCAGAGTCCTAAGTTCCAGCATGGCGTGGATCTCAGGAGACACTGCTAGTTCTCCCCCTGGAAGGGCTGCAGGCTGCCACCCTGCCTCCGCTTACAAGGAGGGGAGGTGCTGGCTTGGCTTCCCAGAGTCCTAAGTTCCAGCATGGTGTGGATCTCAGGAGACACTGCTAGTTCTCTGCCTGGAAGGGCTGCAGTGAGCTAAACTACCACCGCTTACCAGGGAGGGGAGGTGCTGGCTTGGCTTCCCAGAGTCCTAAGTTCCAGCATGGCGTGGATCTCAGGAGACACTGCTAGTTCTCCCCCTGGAAGGGCTGCAGGTTGCCACCCTGCCTCCGCTTACAGGGAGGGGAGGTGCTGGCTTGGCTTCCCAGAGTCCTAAGTTCCAGCATGGTGTGGATCTCAGGAGACACTGCTAATTCTCCCCCTGGAAGGGCTGCAGGCTGCTACCCTGCCTCCACTTACAGGGAGGGGAGGTGCTGCCTTGGCTTCCCAGAGTCCTAAGTTCCAGCATGGTGTGGATCTCAGGAGACACTGCTAGTTCTCCCCCTGGAAGGGCTGCAGTGGGCTAAACTACCGCCACTTACCAGGGAGGGGAGGTGCTGGCTTGGCTTCCCAGAGTCCTAAGTTCCAGTATGGCGTGGATCTCAGGAGACACTGCTAGTTCTCCCCCTGGAAGGGCTGCAGGCTGCCACCCTGCCTCCGCTTACAGGGAGGGGAGGTGCTGGCTTGGCTTCCCAGAGTCCTAAGTTCCAGCATGGTGTGGATCTCAGGAGACACTGCTAGTTCTCCCCCTGGAAGGGCTGCAGGCTGCCACCCTGCCTCCACTTACAGGGAGGGGAGGTGCTGGCTTGGCTTCCCAGAGTCCTAAGTTCCAGCATGGTGTGGATCTCAGGAGAAACTGCTAGTTCTCCCCCTGGAAGGGCTGCAGTGGGCTAAACTACCGCCGCTTACCAGGGAGGGGAGGTGCTGGCTTGGCTTCCCAGAGTCCTATGTTCCAGCATGGCGTGGATCTCAGGAGACACTGCTAGTTCTCCCCCTGGAAGGGCTGCAGGCTGCCACCCTGCCTCCGCTTACAGGGAGGGGAGGTGCTGGCTTGGCTTCCCAGAGTCCTAAGTTCCAGCATGGTGTGGATCTCAGGAGACACTGCTAGTTCTCTCCCTGGAAGGGCTGCAGTGGGCTAAACTACCACTGCTTACCAGGGAGGGGAGGTGCTGGCTTGGCTTCCCAGAGTCCTAAGTTCCAGCATGTCGTGGATCTCAGGAGACACTGCTAGTTCTCCCCCTGGAAGGACTGCAGGCTGCCACCCTGCCTCCGCTTACAGGGAGGGGAGGTGCTGGCTTGGCTTCCCAGAGTCCTAAGTTCCAGCATGGTGTGGATCTCAGGAGACACTGCTAGTTCTCCCCCTGGAAGGGCTGCAGGCTGCCACCCTGCCTCCGCTTACAGGGAGGGGAGGTGCTGGCTTGGCTTCCCAGAGTCCTAAGTTCCAGCATGGCGTGGATCTCAGGAGACACTGCTAGTTCTCCCCCTGGAAGGGCTGCAGTGGGCTAAACTACCGACGCTTACCAGGGAGGGGAGGTGCTGGCTTGGCTTCCCAGAGTCCTAAGTTCCAGTATGGCGTGGATCTCAGGAGACACTGCTAGTTCTCCCCCTGGAAGGGCTGCAGGCTGCCACCCTGCCTCCGCTTACAGGGAGGGGAGGTGCTGGCTTGGCTTCCCAGAGTCCTAAGTTCCAGCATGGTGTGGATCTCAGGAGACACTGCTAGTTCTCCCCCTGGAAGGGCTGCAGTGGGCTGAACTACCGCCGCTTACCAGGGAGGGGAGGTGCTGGCTTGGCTTCCCCGAGTCCTAAGTTCCAGCATGGCGTGGATCTCAGGAGACACTGCTAGTTCTCCCCCTGGAAGGGCTGCAGGCTGCCACCCCGCCTCCGCTTACAGGGAGGGGAGGTGCTGGCTTGGCTTCACAGAATCCTAAGTTCCAGCATGGTGTGGATCTCTGGAGACACTGCTAGTTCTCCCCCTGGAAGGGCTGCAGTGGGCTAAACTACCGCCGCTTACCAGGGAGGGGAGGTGCTGGCTTGGCTTCCCAGAGTCCTAAGTTCCAGCATGGTGTGGATCTCAGGAGACACTGCTAGTTCTCCCCCTGGAAGGGCTGCAGTGGGCTAAACTACCGCCGCTTACCAGGGAGGGGAGGTGCTGGCTTGGCTTCCCAGAGTCCTAAGTTCCAGCATGGCGTGGATCTCAGGAGACTCTGCTAGTTCTCCCCCTGGAAGGGCTGCAGGCTGCCACCCTGCCTCCGCTTACAGGGAGGGGAGGTGCTGGCTTGGCTTCCCAGAGTCATAAGTTCCAGCATGGTGTGGATCTCAGGAGACACTGCTAGTTCTCCCCCTGGAAGGGCTGCAGGCTGCCACCCTGCCTCCACTTACAGGGAGGGGAGGTGCTGGCTTGGCTTCCCAGAGTCCTAAGTTCCAGCATGGCGTGGATCTCAGGAGACACTGCTAGTTCTCCCCCTGGAAGGGCTGCAGTGGGCTAAACAACCGACGCTTACCAGGGAGGGGAGGTGCTGGCTTGGCTTCCCAGAGTCCTAAGTTCCAGTATGGCGTGGATCTCAGGAGACACTGCTAGTTCTCCCCCTGGAAGGGCTGCAGGTTGCCACCCTGCCTCTGCTTACAGGGAGGGGAGGTGCTGGCTTGGCTTCCCAGAGTCCTAAGTTCCAGCATGGTGTGGATCTCAGGAGACACTGCTAGTTCTACCCCTGGAAGGGCTGCAGGCTGCCACCCTGCCTCCACTTACAGGGAGGGGAGGTGCTGGCTTGGCTTCCCAGAGTCCTAAGTTCCAGCATGGTGTGGATCTCAGGAGACACTGCTAGTTCTCCCCCTGGAAGGGCTGCAGGCTGCCACCCTGCCTCCACTTACAGGGAGGGGAGGTGCTGGCTTGGCTTCCCAGAGTCCTAAGTTCCAGCATGGTGTGGATCTCAGGAGTCACTGCTAGTTCTCCCCCTGGAAGGGCTGCAGTGGGCTAAACTACCGCCGCTTACCAGGGAGGGGAGGTGCTGGCTTGGCTTCCCAGAGTCCTAAGTTCCAGCATGGCGTGGATCTCAGGAGACTCTGCTAGTTCTCCCCCTGGAAGGGCTGCAGGCTGCCACCCTGCCTCCGCTTACAGGGAGGGGAGGTGCTGGCTTGGCTTCCCAGAGTCCTAAGTTCCAGCATGGTGTGGATCTCAGGAGACACTGCCTGTTCTCCCCCTGGAAGGGCTGCAGGCTGCCACCCTGCCTCCGCTTACAGGGAGGGGAGGTGCTGGCTTGGCTTCCCAGAGTCCTAAGTTCCAGCATGGCGTGGATCTCAGGAGACACTGCTAGTTCTCCCCCTGGAAGGGCTGCAGTGGGCTAAACTACCGCCGCTTACCAGGGAGGGGAGGTGCTGGCTTGGCTTCCCAGAGTCCTAAGTTCCAGTATGGCGTGGATCTCAGGAGACACTGCTAGTTCTCCCCCTGGAAGGGCTGCAGGTTGCCACCCTGCCTCTGCTTACAGGGAGGGGAGGTGCTGGCTTGGCTTCCCAGAGTCCTAAGTTCCAGCATGGTGTGGATCTCAGGAGACACTGCTAGTTCTCCCCCTGGAAGGGCTGCAGTGGGCTAAACTACGGCCGCTTACCAGGGAGGGGAGGTGCTGGCTTGACATCCCAGAGTCCTAAGTTCCAGCATGGCGTGGATCTCAGGAGACACTGCTAGTTCTCCCCCTGGAAGGGCTGCAGGCTGCCACCCTGCCTCCGCTTACAGGGAGGGGAGGTGCTGGCTTGGCTTCCCAGAGTCCTAAGTTCCAGCATGGTGTGGATCTCAGGAGACACTGCTAGTTCTCTCCCTGGAAGGGCTGCAGTGGGCTAAACTACCACCGCTTACCAGGGAGGAGAGGTGCTGGCTTGGCTTCACAGAGTCCTAAGTTCCAGCATGGCGTGGATCTCAGGAGACACTGCTAGTTCTCCCCCTGGAAGGACTGCAGGCTGCCACCCTGCCTCCGCTTACAGGGAGGGGAGGTGCTGGCTTGGCTTCCCAGAGTCCTCAGTTCCAGCATGGTGTGGATCTCAGGAGACACTGCTAGTTCTCCCCCTGGAAGGGCTGCAGGCTGCCACCCTGCCTCCGCTTACAGGGAGGGGAGGTGCTGGCTTGGCTTCCCAGAGTCCTAAGTTCCAGCATGGCGTGGATCTCAGGAGACACTGCTAGTTCTCCCCCTGGAAGGGCTGCAGTGGGCTAAACTACCGACGCTTACCAGGGAGGGGAGGTGCTGGCTTTGCTTCCCAGAGTCCTAAGTTGCAGTATGGCGTGGATCTCAGGAGACACTGCTAGTTCTCCCCCTGGAAGGGCTGCAGGTTGCCACCCTGCCTCTGCTTACAGGGAGGGGAGGTGCTGGCTTGGCTTCCCAGAGTCCTAAGTTCCAGCATGGTGTGGATCTCAGGAGACACTGCTAGTTCTCCCCCTGGAAGGGCTGCAGGCTGGCACCCTGCCTCCACTTACAGGGAGGGGAGGTGCTGGCTTGGCTTCCCAGAGTCCTAAGTTCCAGCATGGTGTGGATCTCAGGAGACACTGCTAGTTCTCCCCCTGGAAGGGCTGCAGGCTGCCACCCTGCCTCCACTTACAGGGAGGGGAGGCGCTGGCTTGGCTTCCCAGAGTCCTAAGTTCCAGCATGGTGTGGATCTCAGGAGACACTGCTAGTTCTCCCCCTGGAAGGGCTGCAATGGGCTAAACTACCGCCGCTTACCAGGGAGGGGAGGTGCTGGCTTGGCTTCCCAGAGTCCTAAGTTCCAGCATGGCGTGGATCTCAGGAGACTCTGCTAGTTCTCCCCCTGGAAGGGCTGCAGGCTGCCACCCTGCCTCCGCTTACAGGGAGGGGAGGTGCTGGCTTGGCTTCCCAGAGTCCTAAGTTCCAGCATGGTGTGGATCTCAGGAGACACTGCTAGTTCTCCCCCTGGAAGGGCTGCAGGCTGCCACCCTGCCTCCACTTACAGGGAGGGGAGGTGCTGGCTTGGCTTCCCAGAGTCCTAAGTTCCAGCATGGCGTGAATCTCAGGAGACACTGCTAGTTCTCCCCCTGGAAGGGCTGCAGTGGGCTAAACTACCGCCGCTTACCAGGGAGGGGAGGTGCTGGCTTGGCTTCCCAGAGTCCTAAGTTCCAGTATGGCGTGGATCTCAGGAGACACTGCTAGTTCTCCCCCTGGAAGGGCTGCAGGCTGCCACCCTGCCTCCGCTTACAGGGAGGGGAGGTGCTGGCTTGGCTTCCCAGAGTCCTAAGTTCCAGCATGGTGTGGATCTCAGGAGACACTGCTAGTTCTCCCCCTGGAAGGGCTGCAGTGGGCTAAACTACCGCCGCTTACCAGGGAGGGGAGGTGCTGGCTTGGCTTCCCAGAGTCCTAAGTTCCAGCATGGCGTGGATCTCAGGAGACACTGCTAGTTCTCCCCATGGAAGGGCTGCAGGCTGCCACCCTGCCTCCGCTTACAGGGAGGGGAGGTGCTGGCTTGGCTTCCCAGAGTCCTAAGTTCCAGCATAGTGTGGATCTCAGGAGACACTGCTAGTTCTCTCCCTGGAAGGGTTGCAGTGGGCTAAACTACCACCGCTTACCAGGGAGGAGAGGTGCTGGCTTGGCTTCACAGAGTCCTAAGTTCCAGCATGGCGTGGATCTCAGGAGACACTGCTAGTTCTCCCCCTGGAAGGACTGCAGGCTGCCACCCTGCCTCCGCTTACAGGGAGGGGAGGTGCTGGCTTGGCTTCCCAGAGTCCTAAGTTCCAGCATGGTGTGGATCTCAGGAGACACTGCTAGTTCTCCCCCTGGAAGGGCTGCAGGCTGCCACCCTGCCTCCGCTTACAGGGAGGGGAGGTGCTGGCTTGGCTTCCCAGAGTCCTAAGTTCCAGCATGGCGTGGATCTCAGGAGACACTGCTAGTTCTCCCCCTGGAAGGGCTGCAGTGGGCTAAACTACCGCCGCTTACCAGGGAGGGGAGGTGCTGGCTTGGCTTCCCAGAGTCCTAAGTTCCAGTATGGCGTGGATCTCAGGAGACACTGCTAGTTCTCCCCCTGGAAGGGCTGCAGGTTGCCACCCTGCCTCCGCTTACAGGGAGGGGAGGTGCTGGCTTGGCTTCCCAGAGTCCTAAGTTCCAGCATGGTGTGGATCTCAGGAGACACTGCTAGTTCTCCCCCTGGAAGGGCTGCAGGCTGCTACCCTGCCTCCACTTACAGGGAGGGGAGGTGCTGGCTTGGCTTCCCAGAGTCCTGAGTTCCAGCATGGTGTGGATCTCAGGAGACACTGCTAGTTTTCCCCCTGGAAGGGCTGCAGTGGGCTAAACTACCGCCGCTTACCAGGGAGGGGAGGTGCTGGCTTGGCTTCCCAGAGTCCTAAGTTCCAGTATGGCGTGGATCTCAGGAGACACTGCTAGTTCTCCCCCTGGAAGGGCTGCAGGCTGCCACCCTGCCTCCGCTTACAGGGAGGGGAGGTGCTGGCTTGGCTTCCCAGAGTCCTAAGTTCCAGCATGGTGTGGATCTCAGGAGACACTGCTAGTTCTCCCCCTGGAAGGGCTGCAGGCTGCCACCCTGCCTCCGCTTACAGGGAGGGGAGGTGCTGGCTTGGCTTCCCAGAGTCCTAAGTTCCAGCATGGTGTGGATCTCAGGAGACACTGCTAGTTCTCCCCCTGGAAGGGCTGCAGTGGGCTAAACTACCGCCGCTTACCAGGGAGGGGAGGTGCTGGCTTGGCTTCCCAGAGTCCTAAGTTCCAGCATGGCGTGGATCTCAGGAGACACTGCTAGTTCTCCCCATGGAAGGGCTGCAGGCTGCCACCCTGCCTCCGCTTACAGGGAGGGGAGGTGCTGGCTTGGCTTCCCAGAGTCCTAAGTTCCAGCATAGTGTGGATCTCAGGAGACACTGCTAGTTCTCTCCCTGGAAGGGCTGCAGTGGGCTAAACTACCACCGCTTACCAGGGAGGAGAGGTGCTGGCTTGGCTTCACAGAGTCCTAAGTTCCAGCATGGCGTGGATCTCAGGAGACACTGCTAGTTCTCCCCCTGGAAGGACTGCAGGCTGCCACCCTGCCTCCGCTTACAGGGAGGGGAGGTGCTGGCTTGGCTTCCCAGAGTCCTAAGTTCCAGCATGGTGTGGATCTCAGGAGACACTGCTAGTTCTCCCCCTGGAAGGGCTGCAGGCTGCCACCCTGCCTCCGCTTACAGGGAGGGGAGGTGCTGGCTTGGCTTCCCAGAGTCCTAAGTTCCAGCATGGCGTGGATCTCAGGAGACACTGCTAGTTCTCCCCCTGGAAGGGCTGCAGGTTGCCACCCTGCCTCCGCTTACAGGGAGGGGAGGTGCTGGCTTGGCTTCCCAGAGTCCTAAGTTCCAGCATGGTGTGGATCTCAGGAGACACTGCTAGTTCTCCCCCTGGAAGGGCTGCAGGCTGCTACCCTGCCTCCACTTACAGGGTGGGGAGGTGCTGGCTTGGCTTCCCAGAGTCCTGAGTTCCAGCATGGTGTGGATCTCAGGAGACACTGCTAGTTCTCCCCCTGGAAGGGCTGCAGTGGGCTAAACTACCGCCGCTTACCAGGGAGGGGAGGTGCTGGCCTGGCTTCCCAGAGTCCTAAGTTCCAGCATGGCGTGGAACTCAGGAGACACTGCTAGTTCTCCCCCTGGAAGGGCTGCAGGCTGCCACCCTGCCTCCGCTTACAGGGAGGGGAGGTGCTGGCTTGGCTTCCCACAGTCCTAAGTTCCAGCATGGTGTGGATCTCAGGAGACACTGCTAGTTCTCTCCCTGGAAGGGCTGCAGTGGGCTAAACTACCACCGCTTACCAGGGAGGGGAGGTGCTGGCTTGGCTTCCCAGAGTCCTAAGTTCCAGCATGGCGTGGATCTCAGGAGACTCTGCTAGTTCTCCCCCTGGAAGGACTGCAGGCTGCCACCCTGCCTCCGCTTACAGGGAGGGGAGGTGCTGGCTTGGCTTCCCAGAGTCCTAAGTTCCAGCATGGTGTGGATCTCAGGAGACACTGCTAGTTCTCCCTCTGGAAGGGCTGCAGGCTGCCACCCTGCCTCCGCTTACAGGGAGGGGAGGTGCTGGCTTGGCTTTCCAGAGTCCTAAGTTCCAGCATGTCGTAGATCTCAGGAGACACTGCTAGTTCTCCCCCTGGAAGGGCTGCAGTGGGCTAAACTACCGACGCTTACCAGGGAGGGGAGGTGCTGGCTTGGCTTCCCAGAGTCCTAAGTTCCAGCATGGCGTGGATCTCAGGAGACTCTGCTAGTTCTCCCCCTGGAAGGGCTGCAGGCTGCCACCCTGCCTCCACTTACAGGGAGGGGAGGTGCTGGCTTGGCTTCCCAGAGTCCTAAGTTCCAGCATGGTGTGGATCTCAGGAGACACTGCTAGTTCTCCCCCTGGAAGGGCTGCAGGCTGCCACCCTGCCTCCGCTTACAGGGAGGGGAGGTGCTGGCTTGGCTTCCCAGAATCCTAAGTTCCAGCATGGCGTGGATCTCAGGAGACACTGCTAGTTCTCCCCCTGGAAGGGCTGCAGTGGGCTAAACTACCGACGCTTACCAGGGAGGGGAGGTGCAGGCTTGGCTTCCCAGAGTCCTAAGTTCCAGTATGGCGTGGATCTCAGGAGACACTGCTAGTTCTCCCCCTGGAAGGGCTGCAGGTTGCCACCCTGCCTCTGCTTACAGGGAGGGGAGGTGCTGGCTTGGCTTCCCAGAGTCCTAAGTTCCAGCATGGTGTGGATCTCAGGAGACACTGCTAATTCTCCCCCAGGAAGGGCTGCAGGCTGCCACCCTGCCTCCACTTACAGGGAGGGGAGGTGCTGGCTTGGCTTCCCAGAGTCCTAAGTTCCAGCATGGTGTGGATCTCAGGAGACACTGCTAGTTCTCCCCCTGGAAGGGCTGCAGTTGGCTAAACTACCGCCGCTTACCAGGGAGGGGAGGTGCTGGCTTGGCTTCCCAGAGTCCTAAGTTCCAGTATGGCGTGGATCTCAGGAGACACTGCTAGTTCTCCCCCTGGAAGGGCTGCAGGCTGCCACCCTGCCTCCGCTTACAGGGAGGGGAGGTGCTGGCTTGGCTTCCCAGAGTCCTAAGTTCCAGCATGGTGTGGATCTCAGGAGACACTGCTAGTTCTCCCCCTGGAAGGGCTGCAGTGGGCTAAACTACCGCCGCTTACCAGGGAGGGGAGGTGCTGGCTTGGCTTCCCAGAGTCCTAAGTTCCAGCATGGCGTGGATCTCAGGAGACACTGCTAGTTCTCCCCCTGGAAGGGCTGCAGGCTGCCACCCTGCCTCCGCTTACAGGGAGGGGAGGTGCTGGCTTGGCTTCCCAGAGTCCTAAGTTCCAGCATGGTGTGGATCTCAGGAGACACTGCTAGTTCTCTCCCTGGAAGGGCTGCAGTGGGCTAAACTACCACCGCTTACAGGGAGGAGAGGTGCTGGCTTGGCTTCACAGAGTCCTAAGTTCCAGCATGGCGTGGATCTCAGGAGACACTGCTAGTTCTCCCCCTGGAAGGACTGCAGGCTGCCACCCTGCCTCCGCTTACAGGGAGGGGAGGTGCTGGCTTGGCTTCCCAGAGTCCTAAGTTCCAGCATGGTGTGGATCTCAGGAGACACTGCTAGTTCTCCCCCTGGAAGGGCTGCAGGCTGCCACCCTGCCTCCGCTTACAGGGAGGGGAGGTGCTGGCTTGGCTTCCCAGAGTCCTAAGTTCCAGCATGGCGTGGATCTCAGGAGACACTGCTAGTTCTCCCCCTGGAAGGGCTGCAGTGGGCTAAACTACCGCCGCTTACCAGGGAGGGGAGGTGCTGGCTTGGCTTCCCAGAGTCCTAAGTTCCAGTATGGCGTGGATCTCAGGAGACACTGCTAGTTCTCCCCCTGGAAGGGCTGCAGGTTGCCACCCTGCCTCCGCTTACAGGGAGGGGAGGTGCTGGCTTGGCTTCCCAGAGTCCTAAGTTCCAGCATGGTGTGGATCTCAGGAGACACTGCTAGTTCTCCCCCTGGAAGGGCTGCAGGCTGCTACCCTGCCTCCACTTACAGGGAGGGGAGGTGCTGGCTTGGCTTCCCAGAGTCCTAAGTTCCAGCATGGTGTGGATCTCAGGAGACACTGCTAGTTCTCCCCCTGGAAAGGCTGCAGTGGGCTAAACTACCGCCGCTTACCAGGGAGGGGAGGTGTGGCTTGGCTTCCCAGAGTCCTAAGTTCCAGTATGGCGTGGATCTCAGGAGACACTGCTAGTTCTCCCCCTGGAAGGGCTGTCGGCTGCCACCCTGCCTCCGCTTACAGGGAGGGGAGGTGCTGGCTTGGCTTCCCAGAGTCCTAAGTTCCAGCATGGTGTGGATCTCAGGAGACACTGCTAGTTCTCCCCCTGGAAGGGCTGCAGGCTGCCACCCTGCCTCCGCTTACAGGGAGGGGAGGTGCTGGCTTGGCTTCCCAGAGTCCTAAGTTCCAGCATGGTGTGGATCTCAGGAGACACTGCTAGTTCTCCCCCTGGAAGGGCTGCAGTGGGATAAACTACCGCCGCTTACCAGGGAGGGGAGGTGCTGGCTTGGCTTCCCAGAGTCCTAAGTTCCAGCATGGCGTGGATCTCAGGAGACACTGCTAGTTCTCCCCCTGGAAGGGCTGCAGGCTGCCACCCTGCCTCCGCTTACAGGGAGGGGAGGTGCTGGCTTGGCTTCCCAGAGTCCTAAGTTCCAGCATGGTGTGGATCTCAGGAGACACTGCTAGTTCTCTCCCTGGAAGGGCTGCAGTGGGCTAAACTACCACCGCTTACCAGGGAGGGGAGGTGCTGGCTTGGCTTCCCAGAGTCCTAAGTTCCAGCATGGCGTGGATCTCAGGAGACACTGCTAGTTCTCCCCCTGGAAGGACTGCAGGCTGCCACCCTGCCTCCGCTTACAGGGAGGGGAGGTGCTGGCTTGGCTTCCCAGAGTCCTAAGTTCCAGCATGGTGTGGATCTCAGGAGACACTGCTAGTTCTCCCCCTGGAAGGGCTGCAGGCTGCCACCCTGCCTCCGCTTACAGGGAGGGGAGGTGCTGGCTTGGCTTCCCAGAGTCCTAAGTTCCAGCATGGCGTGGATCTCAGGAGACACTGCTAGTTCTCCCCCTGGAAGGGCTGCAGTGGGCTAAACTACCGACGCTTACCAGGGAGGGGAGGTGCTGGCTTGGCTTCCCAGAGTCCTAAGTTCCAGTATGGCGTGGATCTCAGGAGACACTGCTAGTTCTCCCCCTGGAAGGGCTGCAGGCTGCCACCCTGCCTCCGCTTACAGGGAGGGGAGGTGCTGGCTTGGCTTCCCAGAGTCCTAAGTTCCAGCATGGTGTGGATCTCAGGAGACACTGCTAGTTCTCCCCCTGGAAGGGCTGCAGGCTGCCACCCTGCCTCCGCTTACAGGGAGGGGAGGTGCTGGCTTGGCTTCCCAGAGTCCTAAGTTCCAGCATGGTGTGGATCTCAGGAGAAACTGCTAGTTCTCCCCCTGGAAGGGCTGCAGTGGGCTAAACTACCGCCGCTTACCAGGGAGGGGAGGTGCTGGCTTGGCTTCCCAGAGTCCTATGTTCCAGCATGGCGTGGATCTCAGGAGACACTGCTAGTTCTCCCCCTGGAAGGGCTGCAGGCTGCCACCCTGCCTCCGCTTACAGGGAGGGGAGGTGCTGGCTTGGCTTCCCAGAGTCCTAAGTTCCAGCATGGTGTGGATCTCAGGAGACACTGTTAGTTCTCTCCCTGGAAGGGCTGCAGTGGGCTAAACTACCACCGCTTACCAGGGAGGGGAGGTGTTGGCTTGGCTTCCCAGAGTCCTAAGTTCCAGCATGGCGAGGATCTCAGGAGACACTGCTAGTTCTCCCCCTGGAAGGACTGCAGGCTGCCACCCTGCCTCCGCTTACAGGGAGGGGAGGTGCTGGCTTGGCTTCCCAGAGTCCTAAGTTCCAGCATGGTGTGGATCTCAGGAGACACTGCTAGTTCTCCCCCTGGAAGGGCTGCAGGCTGCCACCCTGCCTCCGCTTACAGGGAGGGGAGGTGCTGGCTTGGCTTCCCAGAGTCCTAAGTTCCAGCATGGCGTGGATCTCAGGAGACACTGCTAGTTCTCCCCCTGGAAGGGCTGCAGTGGGCTAAACTACGGACGCTTACCAGGGAGGGGAGGTGCTGGCTTGGCTTCCCAGAGTCCTAAGTTCCAGTATGGCGTGGATCTCAGGAGACACTGCTAGTTCTCCCCCTGGAAGGGCTGCAGGCTGCCACCCTGCCTCCGCTTACAGGGAGGGGAGGTGCTGGCTTGGCTTCCCAGAGTCCTAAGTTCCAGCATGGTGTGGATCTCAGGAGACACTGCTAGTTCTCCCCCTGGAAGGGCTGCAGTGGGCTAAACTACCGCCGCTTACCAGGGAGGGGAGGTGCTGGCTTGGCTTCCCCGAGTCCTAAGTTCCAGCATGGCGTGGATCTCAGGAGACACTGCTAGTTCTCCCCCTGGAAGGGCTGCAGGCTGCCACCCCGCCTCCGCTTACAGGGAGGGGAGGTGCTGGCTTGGCTTCACAGAATCCTAAGTTCCAGCATGGTGTGGATCTCTGGAGACACTGCTAGTTCTCCCCCTGGAAGGGCTGCAGTGGGCTAAACTACCGCCGCTTACCAGGGAGGGGAGGTGCTGGCTTGGCTTCCCAGAGTCCTAAGTTCCAGCATGGTGTGGATCTCAGGAGACACTGCTAGTTCTCCCCCTGGAAGGGCTGCAGTGGGCTAAACTACCGCCGCTTACCAGGGAGGGGAGGTGCTGGCTTGGCTTCCCAGAGTCCTAAGTTCCAGCATGGCGTGGATCTCAGGAGACTCTGCTAGTTCTCCCCCTGGAAGGGCTGCAGGCTGCCACCCTGCCTCCGCTTACAGGGAGGGGAGGTGCTGGCTTGGCTTCCCAGAGTCATAAGTTCCAGCATGGTGTGGATCTCAGGAGACACTGCTAGTTCTCCCCCTGGAAGGGCTGCAGGCTGCCACCCTGCCTCCACTTACAGGGAGGGGAGGTGCTGGCTTGGCTTCCCAGAGTCCTAAGTTCCAGCATGGCGTGGATCTCAGGAGACACTGCTAGTTCTCCCCCTGGAAGGGCTGCAGTGGGCTAAACTACCGACGCTTACCAGGGAGGGGAGGTGCTGGCTTGGCTTCCCAGAGTCCTAAGTTCCAGTATGGCGTGGATCTCAGGAGACACTGCTAGTTCTCCCCCTGGAAGGGCTGCAGGTTGCCACCCTGCCTCTGCTTACAGGGAGGGGAGGTGCTGGCTTGGCTTCCCAGAGTCCTAAGTTCCAGCATGGTGTGGATCTCAGGAGACACTGCTAGTTCTACCCCTGGAAGGGCTGCAGGCTGCCACCCTGCCTCCACTTACAGGGAGGGGAAGTGCTGGCTTGGCTTCCCAGAGTCCTAAGTTCCAGCATGGTGTGGATCTCAGGAGACACTGCTAGTTCTCCCCCTGGAAGGGCTGCAGGCTGCCACCCTGCCTCCACTTACAGGGAGGGGAGGTGCTGGCTTGGCTTCCCAGAGTCCTAAGTTCCAGCATGGTGTGGATCTCAGGAGACACTGCTAGTTCTCCCCCTGGAAGGGCTGCAGTGGGCTAAACTACCACCGCTTACCAGGGAGGGGAGGTGCTGGCTTGGCTTCCCAGAGTCCTAAGTTCCAGCATGGCGTGGATCTCAGGAGACTCTGCTAGTTCTCCCCCTGGAAGGGCTGCAGGCTGCCACCCTGCCTCCGCTTACAGGGAGGGGAGGTGCTGGCTTGGCTTCCCAGAGTCCTAAGTTCCAGCATGGTGTGGATCTCAGGAGACACTGCCTGTTCTCCCCCTGGAAGGGCTGCAGGCTGCCACCCTGCCTCCGCTTACAGGGAGGGGAGGTGCTGGCTTGGCTTCCCAGAGTCCTACGTTCCAGCATGGCGTGGATCTCAGGAGACACTGCTAGTTCTCCCCCTGGAAGGGCTGCAGTGGGCTAAACTACCGACGCTTACCAGGGAGGGGAGGTGCTGGCTTGGCTTCCCAGAGTCCTAAGTTCCAGTATGGCGTGGATCTCAGGAGACACTGCTAGTTCTCCCCCTGGAAGGGCTGCAGGTTGCCACCCTGCCTCTGCTTACAGGGAGGGGAGGTGCTGGCTTGGCTTCCCAGAGTCCTAAGTTCCAGCATGGTGTGGATCTCAGGAGACACTGCTAGTTCTCCCCCTGGAAGGGCTGCAGTGGGCTAAACTACGGCCGCTTACCAGGGAGGGGAGGTGCTGGCTTGACATCCCAGAGTCCTAAGTTCCAGCATGGCGTGGATCTCAGGAGACACTGCTAGTTCTCCCCCTGGAAGGGCTGCAGGCTGCCACCCTGCCTCCGCTTACAGGGAGGGGAGGTGCTGGCTTGGCTTCCCAGAGTCCTAAGTTCCAGCATGGTGTGGATCTCAGGAGACACTGCTAGTTCTCTCCCTGGAAGGGCTGCAGTGGGCTAAACTACCACCGCTTACCAGGGAGGAGAGGTGCTGGCTTGGCTTCACAGAGTCCTAAGTTCCAGCATGGCGTGGATCTCAGGAGACACTGCTAGTTCTCCCCCTGGAAGGACTGCAGGCTGCCACCCTGCCTCCGCTTACAGGGAGGGGAGGTGCTGGCTTGGCTTCCCAGAGTCCTAAGTTCCAGCATGGTGTGGATCTCAGGAGACACTGCTAGTTCTCCCCCTGGAAGGGCTGCAGGCTGCCACCCTGCCTCCGCTTACAGGGAGGGGAGGTGCTGGCTTGGCTTCCCAGAGTCCTAAGTTCCAGCATGGCGTGGATCTCAGGAGACACTGCTAGTTCTCCCCCTGGAAGGGCTGCAGTGGGCTAAACTACCGCCGCTTACCAGGGAGGGGAGGTGCTGGCTTGGCTTCCCAGAGTCCTAAGTTCCAGTATGGCGTGGATCTCAGGAGACACTGCTAGTTCTCTCCCTGGAAGGGCTGCAGGTTGCCACCCTGCCTCCGCTTACAGGGAGGGGAGGTGCTGGCTTGGCTTCCCAGAGTCCTAAGTTCCAGCATGGTGTGGATCTCAGGAGACACTGCTAGTTCTCCCCCTGGAAGGGCTGCAGGCTGCCACCCTGCCTCTGCTTACAGGGAGGGGAGGTGCTGGCTTGGCTTCCCAGAGTCCTAAGTTCCAGCATGGCGTGGATCTCAGGAGACACTGCTAGTTCTCCCCCTGGAAGGGCTGCAGTGGGCTAAACTACCGACGCTTACCAGGGAGGGGAGGTGCTGGCTTGGCTTCCCAGAGTCCTAAGTTCCAGTATGGCGTGGATCTCAGGAGACACTGCTAGTTCTCCCCCTGGAAGGGCTGCAGGTTGCCACCCTGCCTCTGCTTACAGGGAGGGGAGGTGCTGGCTTGGCTTCCCAGAGTCCTAAGTTCCAGCATGGTGTGGATCTCAGGAGACACTGCTAGTTCTCCCCCTGGAAGGGCTGCAGGCTGCTACCCTGCCTCCACTTACAGGGAGGGGAGGTGCTGGCTTGGCTTCCCAGAGTCCTAAGTTCCAGCATGGTGTGGATCTCAGGAGACACTGCTAGTTCTCCCCCTGGAAGGGCTGCAGTGGGCTAAACTACCGCCGCTTACCAGGGAGGGGAGGTGCTGGCTTGGCTTCCCAGAGTCCTAAGTTCCAGTATGGCGTGGATCTCAGGAGACACTGCTAGTTCTCCCCCTGGAAGGGCTGCAGGCTGCCACCCTGCCTCCGCTTACAGGGAGGGGAGGTGCTGGCTTGGCTTCCCAGAGTCCTAAGTTCCAGCATGGTGTGGATCTCAGGAGACACTGCTAGTTCTCCCCCTGGAAGGGCTGCAGGCTGCCACCCTGCCTCCGCTTACAGGGAGGGGAGGTGCTGGCTTGGCTTCCCAGAGTCCTAAGTTCCAGCATGGTGTGGATCTCAGGAGACACTGCTAGTTCTCCCCCTGGAAGGGCTGCAGGCTGCCACCCTGCCTCCGCTTACAGGGAGGGGAGGTGCTGGCTTGGCTTCCCAGAGTCCTAAGTTCCAGCATGGTGTGGATCTCAGGAGACACTGCTAGTTCTCCCCCTGGAAGGGCTGCAGTGGGCTAAACTACCGCCGCTTACCAGGGAGGGGAGGTGCTGGCTTGGCTTCCCAGAGTCCTAAGTTCCAGCATGGCGTGGATCTCAGGAGACACTGCTAGTTCTCCCCCTGGAAGGGCTGCAGGCTGCCACCCTGCCTCCGCTTACAGGGAGGGGAGGTGCTGGCTTGGCTTCCCAGAGTCCTAAGTTCCAGCATGGTGTGGATCTCAGGAGACACTGCTAGTTCTCTCCCTGGAAGGGCTGCAGTGGGCTAAACTACCACCGCTTACCAGGGAGGGGAGGTGCTGGCTTGGCTTCCCAGAGTCCTAAGTTCCAGCATGGCGTGGATCTCAGGAGACACTGCTAGTTCTCCCCCTGGAAGGACTGCAGGCTGCCACCCTGCCTCCGCTTACAGGGAGGGGAGGTGCTGGCTTGGCTTCCCAGAGTCCTAAGTTCCAGCATGGTGTGGATCTCAGGAGACACTGCTAGTTCTCCCCCTGGAAGGGCTGCAGGCTGCCACCCTGCCTCCGCTTACAGGGAGGGGAGGTGCTGGCTTGGCTTCCCAGAGTCCTAAGTTCCAGCATGGCGTGGATCTCAGGAGACACTGCTAGTTCTCCCCCTGGAAGGGCTGCAGTGGGCTAAACTACCGACGCTTACCAGGGAGGGGAGGTGCTGGCTTGGCTTCCCAGAGTCCTAAGTTCCAGTATGGCGTGGATCTCAGGAGACACTGCTAGTTCTCCCCCTGGAAGGGCTGCAGGCTGCCACCCTGCCTCCGCTTACAGGGAGGGGAGGTGCTGGCTTGGCTTCCCAGAGTCCTAAGTTCCAGCATGGTGTGGATCTCAGGAGACACTGCTAGTTCTCCCCCTGGAAGGGCTGCAGGCTGCCACCCTGCCTCCGCTTACAGGGAGGGGAGGTGCTGGCTTGGCTTCCCAGAGTCCTAAGTTCCAGCATGGTGTGGATCTCAGGAGAAACTGCTAGTTCTCCCCCTGGAAGGGCTGCAGTGGGCTAAACTACCGCCGCTTACCAGGGAGGGGAGGTGCTGGCTTGGCTTCCCAGAGTCCTATGTTCCAGCATGGCGTGGATCTCAGGAGACACTGCTAGTTCTCCCCCTGGAAGGGCTGCAGGCTGCCACCCTGCCTCCGCTTACAGGGAGGGGAGGTGCTGGCTTGGCTTCCCAGAGTCCTAAGTTCCAGCATGGTGTGGATCTCAGGAGACACTGTTAGTTCTCTCCCTGGAAGGGCTGCAGTGGGCTAAACTACCACCGCTTACCAGGGAGGGGAGGTGTTGGCTTGGCTTCCCAGAGTCCTAAGTTCCAGCATGGCGAGGATCTCAGGAGACACTGCTAGTTCTCCCCTTGGAAGGACTGCAGGCTGCCACCCTGCCTCCGCTTACAGGGAGGGGAGGTGCTGGCTTGGCTTCCCAGAGTCCTAAGTTCCAGCATGGTGTGGATCTCAGGAGACACTGCTAGTTCTCCCCCTGGAAGGGCTGCAGGCTGCCACCCTGCCTCCGCTTACAGGGAGGGGAGGTGCTGGCTTGGCTTCCCAGAGTCCTAAGTTCCAGCATGGCGTGGATCTCAGGAGACACTGCTAGTTCTCCCCCTGGAAGGGCTGCAGTGGGCTAAACTACGGACGCTTACCAGGGAGGGGAGGTGCTGGCTTGGCTTCCCAGAGTCCTAAGTTCCAGTATGGCGTGGATCTCAGGAGACACTGCTAGTTCTCCCCCTGGAAGGGCTGCAGGCTGCCACCCTGCCTCCGCTTACAGGGAGGGGAGGTGCTGGCTTGGCTTCCCAGAGTCCTAAGTTCCAGCATGGTGTGGATCTCAGGAGACACTGCTAGTTCTCCCCCTGGAAGGGCTGCAGTGGGCTAAACTACCGCCGCTTACCAGGGAGGGGAGGTGCTGGCTTGGCTTCCCCGAGTCCTAAGTTCCAGCATGGCGTGGATCTCAGGAGACACTGCTAGTTCTCCCCCTGGAAGGGCTGCAGGCTGCCACCCCGCCTCCGCTTACAGGGAGGGGAGGTGCTGGCTTGGCTTCACAGAATCCTAAGTTCCAGCATGGTGTGGATCTCTGGAGACACTGCTAGTTCTCCCCCTGGAAGGGCTGCAGTGGGCTAAACTACCGCCGCTTACCAGGGAGGGGAGGTGCTGGCTTGGCTTCCCAGAGTCCTAAGTTCCAGCATGGTGTGGATCTCAGGAGACACTGCTAGTTCTCCCCCTGGAAGGGCTGCAGTGGGCTAAACTACCGCCGCTTACCAGGGAGGGGAGGTGCTGGCTTGGCTTCCCAGAGTCCTAAGTTCCAGCATGGCGTGGATCTCAGGAGACTCTGCTAGTTCTCCCCCTGGAAGGGCTGCAGGCTGCCACCCTGCCTCCGCTTACAGGGAGGGGAGGTGCTGGCTTGGCTTCCCAGAGTCATAAGTTCCAGCATGGTGTGGATCTCAGGAGACACTGCTAGTTCTCCCCCTGGAAGGGCTGCAGGTTGCCACCCTGCCTCTGCTTACAGGGAGGGGAGGTGCTGGCTTGGCTTCCCAGAGTCCTAAGTTCCAGCATGGTGTGGATCTCAGGAGACACTGCTAGTTCTACCCCTGGAAGGGCTGCAGGCTGCCACCCTGCCTCCACTTACAGGGAGGGGAAGTGCTGGCTTGGCTTCCCAGAGTCCTAAGTTCCAGCATGGTGTGGATCTCAGGAGACACTGCTAGTTCTCCCCCTGGAAGGGCTGCAGGCTGCCACCCTGCCTCCACTTACAGGGAGGGGAGGTGCTGGCTTGGCTTCCCAGAGTCCTAAGTTCCAGCATGGTGTGGATCTCAGGAGACACTGCTAGTTCTCCCCCTGGAAGGGCTGCAGTGGGCTAAACTACCACCGCTTACCAGGGAGGGGAGGTGCTGGCTTGGCTTCCCAGAGTCCTAAGTTCCAGCATGGCGTGGATCTCAGGAGACTCTGCTAGTTCTCCCCCTGGAAGGGCTGCAGGCTGCCACCCTGCCTCCGCTTACAGGGAGGGGAGGTGCTGGCTTGGCTTCCCAGAGTCCTAAGTTCCAGCATGGTGTGGATCTCAGGAGACACTGCCTGTTCTCCCCCTGGAAGGGCTGCAGGCTGCCACCCTGCCTCCGCTTACAGGGAGGGGAGGTGCTGGCTTGGCTTCCCAGAGTCCTACGTTCCAGCATGGCGTGGATCTCAGGAGACACTGCTAGTTCTCCCCCTGGAAGGGCTGCAGTGGGCTAAACTACCGACGCTTACCAGGGAGGGGAGGTGCTGGCTTGGCTTCCCAGAGTCCTAAGTTCCAGTATGGCGTGGATCTCAGGAGACACTGCTAGTTCTCCCCCTGGAAGGGCTGCAGGTTGCCACCCTGCCTCTGCTTACAGGGAGGGGAGGTGCTGGCTTGGCTTCCCAGAGTCCTAAGTTCCAGCATGGTGTGGATCTCAGGAGACACTGCTAGTTCTCCCCCTGGAAGGGCTGCAGTGGGCTAAACTACGGCCGCTTACCAGGGAGGGGAGGTGCTGGCTTGACATCCCAGAGTCCTAAGTTCCAGCATGGCGTGGATCTCAGGAGACACTGCTAGTTCTCCCCCTGGAAGGGCTGCAGGCTGCCACCCTGCCTCCGCTTACAGGGAGGGGAGGTGCTGGCTTGGCTTCCCAGAGTCCTAAGTTCCAGCATGGTGTGGATCTCAGGAGACACTGCTAGTTCTCTCCCTGGAAGGGCTGCAGTGGGCTAAACTACCACCGCTTACCAGGGAGGAGAGGTGCTGGCTTGGCTTCACAGAGTCCTAAGTTCCAGCATGGCGTGGATCTCAGGAGACACTGCTAGTTCTCCCCCTGGAAGGACTGCAGGCTGCCACCCTGCCTCCGCTTACAGGGAGGGGAGGTGCTGGCTTGGCTTCCCAGAGTCCTAAGTTCCAGCATGGTGTGGATCTCAGGAGACACTGCTAGTTCTCCCCCTGGAAGGGCTGCAGGCTGCCACCCTGCCTCCGCTTACAGGGAGGGGAGGTGCTGGCTTGGCTTCCCAGAGTCCTAAGTTCCAGCATGGCGTGGATCTCAGGAGACACTGCTAGTTCTCCCCCTGGAAGGGCTGCAGTGGGCTAAACTACCGCCGCTTACCAGGGAGGGGAGGTGCTGGCTTGGCTTCCCAGAGTCCTAAGTTCCAGTATGGCGTGGATCTCAGGAGACACTGCTAGTTCTCTCCCTGGAAGGGCTGCAGGTTGCCACCCTGCCTCCGCTTACAGGGAGGGGAGGTGCTGGCTTGGCTTCCCAGAGTCCTAAGTTCCAGCATGGTGTGGATCTCAGGAGACACTGCTAGTTCTCCCCCTGGAAGGGCTGCAGGCTGCCACCCTGCCTCCGCTTACAGGGAGGGGAGGTGCTGGCTTGGCTTCCCAGAGTCCTAAGTTCCAGCATGGCGTGGATCTCAGGAGACACTGCTAGTTCTCCCCCTGGAAGGGCTGCAGTGGGCTAAACTACCGACGCTTACCAGGGAGGGGAGGTGCTGGCTTGGCTTCCCAGAGTCCTAAGTTCCAGTATGGCGTGGATCTCAGGAGACACTGCTAGTTCTCCCCCTGGAAGGGCTGCAGGTTGCCACCCTGCCTCTGCTTACAGGGAGGGGAGGTGCTGGCTTGGCTTCCCAGAGTCCTAAGTTCCAGCATGGTGTGGATCTCAGGAGACACTGCTAGTTCTCCCCCTGGAAGGGCTGCAGGCTGGCACCCTGCCTCCACTTACAGGGAGGGGAGGTGCTGGCTTGGCTTCCCAGAGTCCTAAGTTCCAGCATGGTGTGGATCTCAGGAGACACTGCTAGTTCTCCCCCTGGAAGGGCTGCAGGCTGCCACCCTGCCTCCACTTACAGGGAGGGGAGGCGCTGGCTTGGCTTCCCAGAGTCCTAAGTTCCAGCATGGTGTGGATCTCAGGAGACACTGCTAGTTCTCCCCCTGGAAGGGCTGCAGTGGGCTAAACTACCGCCGCTTACCAGGGAGGGGAGGTGCTGGCTTGGCTTCCCAGAGTCCTAAGTTCCAGCATGGCGTGGATCTCAGGAGACTCTGCTAGTTCTCCCCCTGGAAGGGCTGCAGGCTGCCACCCTGCCTCCGCTTACAGGGAGGGGAGGTGCTGGCTTGGCTTCCCAGAGTCCTAAGTTCCAGCATGGTGTGGATCTCAGGAGACACTGCTAGTTCTCCCCCTGGAAGGGCTGCAGGCTGCCACCCTGCCTCCGCTTACAGGGAGGGGAGGTGCTGGCTTGGCTTCCCAGAGCCCTAAGTTCCAGCATGGCGTGGATCTCAGGAGACACTGCTAGTTCTCCCCCTGGAAGGGCTGCAGTGGGCTAAACTACCGCCGCTTACCAGGGAGGGGAGGTGCTGGCTTGGCTTCCCAGAGTCCTAAGTTCCAGTATGGCGTGGATCTCAGGATTCACTGCTAGTTCTCCCCCTGGAAGGGCTGCAGGCTGCCACCCTGCCTCCGCTTACAGGGAGGGGAGGTGCTGGCTTGGCTTCCCAGAGTCCTAAGTTCCAGCATGGTGTGGATCTCAGGAGACACTGCTAGTTCTCCCCCTGGAAGGGCTGCAGTGGGCTAAACTACCGCCGCTTACCAGGGAGGGGAGGTGCTGGCTTGGCTTCCCAGAGTCCTAAGTTCCAGCATGGCGTGGATCTCAGGAGACACTGCTAGTTCTCCCCATGGAAGGGCTGCAGGCTGCCACCCTGCCTCCGCTTACAGGGAGGGGAGGTGCTGGCTTGGCTTCCCAGAGTCCTAAGATCCAGCATAGTGTGGATCTCAGGAGACACTGCTAGTTCTCTCCCTGGAAGGGTTGCAGTGGGCTAAACTACCACCGCTTACCAGGGAGGAGAGGTGCTGGCTTGGCTTCACAGAGTCCTAAGTTCCAGCATGGCGTGGATCTCAGGAGACACTGCTAGTTCTCCCCCTGGAAGGACTGCAGGCTGCCACCCTGCCTCCGCTTACAGGGAGGGGAGGTGCTGGCTTGGCTTCCCAGAGTCCTAAGTTCCAGCATGGTGTGGATCTCAGGAGACACTGCTAGTTCTCCCCCTGGAAGGGCTGCAGGCTGCCACCCTGCCTCCGCTTACAGGGAGGGGAGGTGCTGGCTTGGCTTCCCAGAGTCCTAAGTTCCAGCATGGCGTGGATCTCAGGAGACACTGCTAGTTCTCCCCCTGGAAGGGCTGCAGTGGGCTAAACTACCGCCGCTTACCAGGGAGGGGAGGTGCTGGCTTGGCTTCCCAGAGTCCTAAGTTCCAGTATGGCGTGGATCTCAGGAGACACTGCTAGTTCTCCCCCTGGAAGGGCTGCAGGTTGCCACCCTGCCTCCGCTTACAGGGAGGGGAGGTGCTGGCTTGGCTTCCCAGAGTCCTAAGTTCCAGCATGGTGTGGATCTCAGGAGACACTGCTAGTTCTCCCCCTGGAAGGGCTGCAGGCTGCTACCCTGCCTCCACTTACAGGGAGGGGAGGTGCTGGCTTGGCTTCCCAGAGTCCTGAGTTCCAGCATGGTGTGGATCTCAGGAGACACTGCTAGTTTTCCCCCTGGAAGGGCTGCAGTGGGCTAAACTACCGCCGCTTACCAGGGAGGGGAGGTGCTGGCTTGGCTTCCCAGAGTCCTAAGTTCCAGTATGGCGTGGATCTCAGGAGACACTGCTAGTTCTCCCCATGGAAGGGCTGCAGGCTGCCACCCTGCCTCCGCTTACAGGGAGGGGAGGTGCTGGCTTGGCTTCCCAGAGTCCTAAGTTCCAGCATGGTGTGGATCTCAGGAGACACTGCTAGTTCTCCCCCTGGAAGGGCTGCAGGCTGCCACCCTGCCTCTGCTTACAGGGAGGGGAGGTGCTGGCTTGGCTTCCCAGAGTCCTAAGTTCCAGCATGGTGTGGATCTCAGGAGACACTGCTAGTTCTCCCCCTGGAAGGGCTGCAGTGGGCTAAACTACCGCCGCTTACCAGGGAGGGGAGGTGCTGGCTTGGCTTCCCAGAGTCCTAAGTTCCAGCATGGCGTGGATCTCAGGAGACACTGCTAGTTCTCCCCATGGAAGGGCTGCAGGCTGCCACCCTGCCTCCGCTTACAGGGAGGGGAGGTGCTGGCTTGGCTTCCCAGAGTCCTAAGTTCCAGCATAGTGTGGATCTCAGGAGACACTGCTAGTTCTCTCCCTGGAAGGGCTGCAGTGGGCTAAACTACCACCGCTTACCAGGGAGGAGAGGTGCTGGCTTGGCTTCACAGAGTCCTAAGTTCCAGCATGGCGTGGATCTCAGGAGACACTGCTAGTTCTCCCCCTGGAAGGACTGCAGGCTGCCACCCTGCCTCCGCTTACAGGGAGGGGAGGTGCTGGCTTGGCTTCCCAGAGTCCTAAGTTCCAGCATGGTGTGGATCTCAGGAGACACTGCCTGTTCTCCCCCTGGAAGGGCTGCAGGCTGCCACCCTGCCTCCGCTTACAGGGAGGGGAGGTGCTGGCTTGGCTTCCCAGAGTCCTACGTTCCAGCATGGCGTGGATCTCAGGAGACACTGCTAGTTCTCCCCCTGGAAGGGCTGCAGTGGGCTAAACTACCGCCGCTTACCAGGGAGGGGAGGTGCTGGCTTGGCTTCCCAGAGTCCTAAGTTCCAGTATGGCGTGGATCTCAGGAGACACTGCTAGTTCTCCCCCTGGAAGGGCTGCAGGTTGCCACCCTGCCTCTGCTTACAGGGAGGGGAGGTGCTGGCTTGGCTTCCCAGAGTCCTAAGTTCCAGCATGGTGTGGATCTCAGGAGACACTGCTAGTTCTCCCCCTGGAAGGGCTGCAGTGGGCTAAACTACGGCCGCTTACCAGGGAGGGGAGGTGCTGGCTTGACATCCCAGAGTCCTAAGTTCCAGCATGGCGTGGATCTCAGGAGACACTGCTAGTTCTCCCCCTGGAAGGGCTGCAGGCTGCCACCCTGCCTCCGCTTACAGGGAGGGGAGGTGCTGGCTTGGCTTCCCAGAGTCCTAAGTTCCAGCATGGTGTGGATCTCAGGAGACACTGCTAGTTCTCTCCCTGGAAGGGCTGCAGTGGGCTAAACTACCACCGCTTACCAGGGAGGAGAGGTGCTGGCTTGGCTTCACAGAGTCCTAAGTTCCAGCATGGCGTGGATCTCAGGAGACACTGCTAGTTCTCCCCCTGGAAGGACTGCAGGCTGCCACCCTGCCTCCGCTTACAGGGAGGGGAGGTGCTGGCTTGGCTTCCCAGAGTCCTAAGTTCCAGCATGGTGTGGATCTCAGGAGACACTGCTAGTTCTCCCCCTGGAAGGGCTGCAGGCTGCCACCCTGCCTCCGCTTACAGGGAGGGGAGGTGCTGGCTTGGCTTCCCAGAGTCCTAAGTTCCAGCATGGCGTGGATCTCAGGAGACACTGCTAGTTCTCCCCCTGGAAGGGCTGCAGTGGGCTAAACTACCGCCGCTTACCAGGGAGGGGAGGTGCTGGCTTGGCTTCCCAGAGTCCTAAGTTCCAGTATGGCGTGGATCTCAGGAGACACTGCTAGTTCTCTCCCTGGAAGGGCTGCAGGTTGCCACCCTGCCTCCGCTTACAGGGAGGGGAGGTGCTGGCTTGGCTTCCCAGAGTCCTAAGTTCCAGCATGGTGTGGATCTCAGGAGACACTGCTAGTTCTCCCCCTGGAAGGGCTGCAGGCTGCCACCCTGCCTCCGCTTACAGGGAGGGGAGGTGCTGGCTTGGCTTCCCAGAGTCCTAAGTTCCAGCATGGCGTGGATCTCAGGAGACACTGCTAGTTCTCCCCCTGGAAGGGCTGCAGTGGGCTAAACTACCGACGCTTACCAGGGAGGGGAGGTGCTGGCTTGGCTTCCCAGAGTCCTAAGTTCCAGTATGGCGTGGATCTCAGGAGACACTGCTAGTTCTCCCCCTGGAAGGGCTGCAGGTTGCCACCCTGCCTCTGCTTACAGGGAGGGGAGGTGCTGGCTTGGCTTCCCAGAGTCCTAAGTTCCAGCATGGTGTGGATCTCAGGAGACACTGCTAGTTCTCCCCCTGGAAGGGCTGCAGGCTGGCACCCTGCCTCCACTTACAGGGAGGGGAGGTGCTGGCTTGGCTTCCCAGAGTCCTAAGTTCCAGCATGGTGTGAATCTCAGGAGACACTGCTAGTTCTCCCCCTGGAAGGGCTGCAGGCTGCCACCCTGCCTCCACTTACAGGGAGGGGAGGCGCTGGCTTGGCTTCCCAGAGTCCTAAGTTCCAGCATGGTGTGGATCTCAGGAGACACTGCTAGTTCTCCCCCTGGAAGGGCTGCAGTGGGCTAAACTACCGCCGCTTACCAGGGAGGGGAGGTGCTGGCTTGGCTTCCCAGAGTCCTAAGTTCCAGCATGGCGTGGATCTCAGGAGACTCTGCTAGTTCTCCCCCTGGAAGTGCTGCAGGCTGCCACCCTGCCTCCGCTTACAGGGAGGGGAGGTGCTGGCTTGGCTTCCCAGAGTCCTAAGTTCCAGCATGGTGTGGATCTCAGGAGACACTGCTAGTTCTCCCCCTGGAAGGGCTGCAGGCTGCCACCCTGCCTCCGCTTACAGGGAGGGGAGGTGCTGGCTTGGCTTCCCAGAGCCCTAAGTTCCAGCATGGCGTGGATCTCAGGAGACACTGCTAGTTCTCCCCCTGGAAGGGCTGCAGTGGGCTAAACTACCGCCGCTTACCAGGGAGGGGAGGTGCTGGCTTGGCTTCCCAGAGTCCTAAGTTCCAGTATGGCGTGGATCTCAGGATTCACTGCTAGTTCTCCCCCTGGAAGGGCTGCAGGCTGCCACCCTGCCTCCGCTTACAGGGAGGGGAGGTGCTGGCTTGGCTTCCCAGAGTCCTAAGTTCCAGCATGGTGTGGATCTCAGGAGACACTGCTAGTTCTCCCCCTGGAAGGGCTGCAGTGTGCTAAACTACCGCCGCTTACCAGGGAGGGAAGGTGCTGGCTTGGCTTCCCAGAGTCCTAAGTTCCAGCATGGCGTGGATCTCAGGAGACACTGCTAGTTCTCCCCATGGAAGGGCTGCAGGCTGCCACCCTGCCTCCGCTTACAGGGAGGGGAGGTGCTGGCTTGGCTTCCCAGAGTCCTAAGTTCCAGCATAGTGTGGATCTCAGGAGACACTGCTAGTTCTCTCCCTGGAAGGGTTGCAGTGGGCTAAACTACCACCGCTTACCAGGGAGGAGAGGTGCTGGCTTGGCTTCACAGAGTCCTAAGTTCCAGCATGGCGTGGATCTCAGGAGACACTGCTAGTTCTCCCCCTGGAAGGACTGCAGGCTGCCACCCTGCCTCCGCTTACAGGGAGGGGAGGTGCTGGCTTGGCTTCCCAGAGTCCTAAGTTCCAGCATGGTGTGGATCTCAGGAGACACTGCTAGTTCTCCCCCTGGAAGGGCTGCAGGTTGCCACCCTGCCTCCGCTTACAGGGAGGGGAGGTGCTGGCTTGGCTTCCCAGAGTCCTAAGTTCCAGCATGGTGTGGATCTCAGGAGACACTGCTAGTTCTCCCCCTGGAAGGGCTGCAGGCTGCCACCCTGCCTCCGCTTACAGGGAGGGGAGGTGCTGGCTTGGCTTCCCAGAGTCCTAAGTTCCAGCATGGCGTGGATCTCAGGAGACACTGCTAGTTCTCCCCCTGGAAGGGCTGCAGTGGGCTAAACTACCGACGCTTACCAGGGAGGGGAGGTGCTGGCTTGGCTTCCCAGAGTCCTAAGTTCCAGTATGGCGTGGATCTCAGGAGACACTGCTAGTTCTCCCCCTGGAAGGGCTGCAGGTTGCCACCCTGCCTCTGCTTACAGGGAGGGGAGGTGCTGGCTTGGCTTCCCAGAGTCCTAAGTTCCAGCATGGTGTGGATCTCAGGAGACACTGCTAGTTCTCCCCCTGGAAGGGCTGCAGGCTGGCACCCTGCCTCCACTTACAGGGAGGGGAGGTGCTGGCTTGGCTTCCCAGAGTCCTAAGTTCCAGCATGGTGTGGATCTCAGGAGACACTGCTAGTTCTCCCCCTGGAAGGGCTGCAGGCTGCCACCCTGCCTCCACTTACAGGGAGGGGAGGCGCTGGCTTGGCTTCCCAGAGTCCTAAGTTCCAGCATGGTGTGGATCTCAGGAGACACTGCTAGTTCTCCCCCTGGAAGGGCTGCAGTGGGCTAAACTACCGCCGCTTACCAGGGAGGGGAGGTGCTGGCTTGGCTTCCCAGAGTCCTAAGTTCCAGCATGGCGTGGATCTCAGGAGACTCTGCTAGTTCTCCCCCTGGAAGGGCTGCAGGCTGCCACCCTGCCTCCGCTTACAGGGAGGGGAGGTGCTGGCTTGGCTTCCCAGAGTCCTAAGTTCCAGCATGGTGTGGATCTCAGGAGACACTGCTAGTTCTCCCCCTGGAAGGGCTGCAGGCTGCCACCCTGCCTCCGCTTACAGGGAGGGGAGGTGCTGGCTTGGCTTCCCAGAGCCCTAAGTTCCAGCATTGCGTGGATCTCAGGAGACACTGCTAGTTCTCCCCCTGGAAGGGCTGCAGTGGGCTAAACTACCGCCGCTTACCAGGGAGGGGAGGTGCTGGCTTGGCTTCCCAGAGTCCTAAGTTCCAGTATGGCGTGGATCTCAGGATTCACTGCTAGTTCTCCCCCTGGAAGGGCTGCAGGCTGCCACCCTGCCTCCGCTTACAGGGAGGGGAGGTGCTGGCTTGGCTTCCCAGAGTCCTAAGTTCCAGCATGGTGTGGATCTCAGGAGACACTGCTAGTTCTCCCCCTGGAAGGGCTGCAGTGTGCTAAACTACCGCCGCTTACCAGGGAGGGGAGGTGCTGGCTTGGCTTCCCAGAGTCCTAAGTTCCAGCATGGCGTGGATCTCAGGAGACACTGCTAGTTCTCCCCATGGAAGGGCTGCAGGCTGCCACCCTGCCTCCGCTTACAGGGAGGGGAGGTGCTGGCTTGGCTTCCCAGAGTCCTAAGTTCCAGCATAGTGTGGATCTCAGGAGACACTGCTAGTTCTCTCCCTGGAAGGGTTGCAGTGGGCTAAACTACCACCGCTTACCAGGGAGGAGAGGTGCTGGCTTGGCTTCACAGTGTCCTAAGTTCCAGCATGGCGTGGATCTCAGGAGACACTGCTAGTTCTCCCCCTGGAAGGACTGCAGGCTGCCACCCTGCCTCCGCTTACAGGGAGGGGAGGTGCTGGCTTGGCTTCCCAGAGTCCTAAGTTCCAGCATGGTGTGGATCTCAGGAGACACTGCTAGTTCTCCCCCTGGAAGGGCTGCAGGCTGCCACCCTGCCTCCGCTTACAGGGAGGGGAGGTGCTGGCTTGGCTTCCCAGAGTCCTAAGTTCCAGCATGGCGTGGATCTCAGGAGACACTGCTAGTTCTCCCCCTGGAAGGGCTGCAGTGGGCTAAACTACCGCCGCTTACCAGGGAGGGGAGGTGCTGGCTTGGCTTCCCAGAGTCCTAAGTTCCAGTATGGCGTGGATCTCAGGAGACACTGCTAGTTCTCCCCCTGGAAGGGCTGCAGGTTGCCACCCTGCCTCCGCTTACAGGGAGGGGAGGTGCTGGCTTGGCTTCCCAGAGTCCTAAGTTCCAGCATGGTGTGGATCTCAGGAGACACTGCTAGTTCTCCCCCTGGAAGGGCTGCAGGCTGCTACCCTGCCTCCACTTACAGGGAGGGGAGGTGCTGGCTTGGCTTCCCAGAGTCCTGAGTTCCAGCAAGGTGTGGATCTCAGGAGACACTGCTAGTTTTCCCCCTGGAAGGGCTGCAGTGGGCTAAACTACCGCCGCTTACCAGGGAGGGGAGGTGCTGGCTTGGCTTCCCAGAGTCCTAAGTTCCAGTATGGCGTGGATCTCAGGAGACACTGCTAGTTCTCCCCCTGGAAGGGCTGCAGGCTGCCACCCTGCCTCCGCTTACAGGGAGGGGAGGTGCTGGCTTGGCTTCCCAGAGTCCTAAGTTCCAGCATGGTGTGGATCTCAGGAGACACTGCTAGTTCTCCCCCTGGAAGGGCTGCAGGCTGCCACCCTGCCTCTGCTTACAGGGAGGGGAGGTGCTGGCTTGGCTTCCCAGAGTCCTAAGTTCCAGCATGGTGTGGATCTCAGGAGACACTGCTAGTTCTCCCCCTGGAAGGGCTGCAGTGGGCTAAACTACCGCCGCTTACCAGGGAGGGGAGGTGCTGGCTTGGCTTCCCAGAGTCCTAAGTTCCAGCATGGCGTGGATCTCAGGAGACACTGCTAGTTCTCCCCATGGAAGGGCTGCAGGCTGCCACCCTGCCTCCGCTTACAGGGAGGGGAGGTGCTGGCTTGGCTTCCCAGAGTCCTAAGTTCCAGCATAGTGTGGATCTCAGGAGACACTGCTAGTTCTCTCCCTGGAAGGGCTGCAGTGGGCTAAACTACCACCGCTTACCAGGGAGGAGAGGTGCTGGCTTGGCTTCACAGAGTCCTAAGTTCCAGCATGGCGTGGATCTCAGGAGACACTGCTAGTTCTCCCCCTGGAAGGACTGCAGGCTGCCACCCTGCCTCCGCTTACAGGGAGGGGAGGTGCTGGCTTGGCTTCCCAGAGTCCTAAGTTCCAGCATGGTGTGGATCTCAGGAGACACTGCTAGTTCTCCCCCTGGAAGGGCTGCAGGCTGCCACCCTGCCTCCGCTTACAGGGAGGGGAGGTGCTGGCTTGGCTTCCCAGAGTCCTAAGTTCCAGCATGGCGTGGATCTCAGGAGACACTGCTAGTTCTCCCCCTGGAAGGGCTGCAGTGGGCTAAACTACCGCCGCTTACCAGGGAGGGGAGGTGCTGGCTTGGCTTCCCAGAGTCCTAAGTTCCAGTATGGCGTGGATCTCAGGAGACACTGCTAGTTCTCCCCCTGGAAGGGCTGCAGGTTGCCACCCTGCCTCCGCTTACAGGGAGGGGAGGTGCTGGCTTGGCTTCCCAGAGTCCTAAGTTCCAGCATGGTGTGGATCTCAGGAGACACTGCTAGTTCTCCCCCTGGAAGGGCTGCAGGCTGCTACCCTGCCTCCACTTACAGGGAGGGGAGGTGCTGGCTTGGCTTCCCAGAGTCCTGAGTTCCAGCATGGTGTGGATCTCAGGAGACACTGCTAGTTCTCCCCCTGGAAGGGCTGCAGTGGGCTAAACTACCGCCGCTTACCAGGGAGGGGAGGTGCTGGCCTGGCTTCCCAGAGTCCTAAGTTCCAGCATGGCGTGGAACTCAGGAGACACTGCTAGTTCTCCCCCTGGAAGGGCTGCAGGCTGCCACCCTGCCTCCGCTTACAGGGAGGGGAGGTGCTGGCTTGGCTTCCCAGAGTCCTAAGTTCCAGCATGGTGTGGATCTCAGGAGACACTGCTAGTTCTCTCCCTGGAAGGGCTGCAGTGGGCTAAACTACCACCGCTTACCAGGGAGGGGAGGTGCTGGCTTGGCTTCCCAGAGTCCTAAGTTCCAGCATGGCGTGGATCTCAGGAGACACTGCTAGTTCTCCCCCTGGAAGGACTGCAGGCTGCCACCGTGCCTCCGCTTACAGGGAGGGGAGGTGCTGGCTTGGCTTCCCAGAGTCCTAAGTTCCAGCATGGTGTGGATCTCAGGAGACACTGCTAGTTCTCCCTCTGGAAGGGCTGCAGGCTGCCACCCTGCCTCCGCTTACAGGGAGGGGAGGTGCTGGCTTGGCTTCCCAGAGTCCTAAGTTCCAGCATGGCGTGGATCTCAGGAGACACTGCTAGTTCTCCCCCTGGAAGGGCTGCAGTGGGCTAAACTACCGACGCTTACCAGGGAGGGGAGGTGCTGGCTTGGCTTCCCAGAGTCCTAAGTTCCAGCATGGCGTGGATCTCAGGAGACTCTGCTAGTTCTCCCCCTGGAAGGGCTGCAGGCTGCCACCCTGCCTCCGCTTACAGGGAGGGGAGGTGCTGGCTTGGCTTCCCAGAGTCCTAAGTTCCAGCATGGTGTGGATCTCAGGAGACACTGCTGTTCTCCCCCTGGAAGGGCTGCAGTGGTCTAAACTACCGCCGCTTACCAGGGAGGGGAGGTGCTGGCTTGGCTTCCCAGAGTCCTAAGTTCCAGCATGGCGTGGATCTCAGGAGACACTGCTAGTTCTCCCCCTGGAAGGGCTGCAGGCTGCCACCCTGCCTCCGCTTACAGGGAGGGGAGGTGCTGGCTTGGCTTCCCAGAGTCCTAAGTTCCAGCATGGTGTGGATCTCAGGAGACACTGCTAGTTCTCTCCCTGGAAGGGCTGCAGTGGGCTAAACTACCACCGCTTACCAGGGAGGGGAGGTGCTGGCTTGGCTTCCCAGAGTCCAAAGTTCCAGCATGGCGTGGATCTCAGGAGACACTGCTAGTTCTCCCCCTGGAAGGACTGCAGGCTGCCACCCTGCCTCCGCTTACAGGGAGGGGAGGTGCTGGCTTGGCTTCCCAGAGTCCTAAGTTCCAGCATGGTGTGGATCTCAGGAGACACTGCTAGTTCTCCCCCTGGAAGGGCTGCAGGCTGCCACCCTGCCTCCGCTTACAGGGAGGGGAGGTGCTGGCTTGGCTTCCCAGAGTCCTAAGTTCCAGCATGGCGTGGATCTCAGGAGACACTGCTAGTTCTCCCCCTGGAAGGGCTGCAGTGGGCTAAACTACCGACGCTTACCAGGGAGGGGAGGTGCTGGCTTGGCTTCCCAGAGTCCTAAGTTCCAGTATGGCGTGGATCTCAGGAGACACTGCTAGTTCTCCCCCTGGAAGGGCTGCAGGCTGCCACCCTGCCTCCGCTTACAGGGAGGGGAGGTGCTGGCTTGGCTTCCCAGAGTCCTAAGTTCCAGCATGGTGTGGATCTCAGGAGACACTGCTAGTTCTCCCCCTGGAAGGGCTGCAGGCTGCCACCCTGCCTCCACTTACAGGGAGGGGAGGTGCTGGCTTGGCTTCCCAGAGTCCTAAGTTCCAGCATGGTGTGGATCTCAGGAGTCACTGCTAGTTCTCCCCCTGGAAGGGCTGCAGTGGGCTAAACTACCGCCGCTTACCAGGGAGGGGAGGTGCTGGCTTGGCTTCCCAGAGTCCTAAGTTCCAGCATGGCGTGGATCTCAGGAGACTCTGCTAGTTCTCCCCCTGGAAGGGCTGCAGGCTGCCACCCTGCCTCCGCTTACAGGGAGGGGAGGTGCTGGCTTGGCTTCCCAGAGTCCTAAGTTCCAGCATGGTGTGGATCTCAGGAGACACTGCTAGTTCTACCCCTGGAAGGGCTGCAGGCTGCCACCCTGCCTCCACTTACAGGGAGGGGAGGTGCTGGCTTGGCTTCCCAGAGTCCTAAGTTCCAGCATGGTGTGGATCTCAGGAGACACTGCTAGTTCTCCCCCTGGAAGGGCTGCAGGCTGCCACCCTGCCTCCACTTACAGGGAGGGGAGGTGCTGGCTTGGCTTCCCAGAGTCCTAAGTTCCAGCATGGTGTGGATCTCAGGAGACACTGCCTGTTCTCCCCCAGGAAGGGCTGCAGGCTGCCACGCTGCCTCCGCTTACAGGGAGGGGAGGTGCTGGCTTGGCTTCCCAGAGTCCTAAGTTCCAGCATGGTGTGGATCTCAGGAGACACTGCCTGTTCTCCCCCAGGAAGGGCTGCAGGCTGCCACCCTGCCTCCGCTTACAGGGAGGGGAGGTGCTGGCTTGGCTTCCCAGAGTCCTAAGTTCCAGTATGGCGTGGATCTCAGGAGACACTGCTAGTTCTCCCCCTGGAAGTGCTGCAGGTTGCCACCCTGCCTCTGCTTACAGGGAGGGGAGGTGCTGGCTTGGCTTCCCAGAGTCCTAAGTTCCAGCATGGTGTGGATCTCAGGAGACACTGCTAGTTCTCCCCCTGGAAGGGCTGCAGTGGGCTAAACTATGGCCGCTTACCAGGGAGGGGAGGTGCTGGCTTGACATCCCAGAGTCCTAAGTTCCAGCATGGCGTGGATCTCAGGAGACACTGCTAGTTCTCCCCCTGGAAGGGCTGCAGGCTGCCACCCTGCCTCCGCTTACAGGGAGGGGAGGTGCTGGCTTGGGCTTCCCAGAGTCCTAAGTTCCAGCATGGTGTGGATCTCAGGAGACACTGCTAGTTCTCTCCCTGGAAGGGCTGCAGTGGGCTAAACTACCACCGCTTACCAGGGAGGAGAGGTGCTGGCTTGGCTTCACAGAGTCCTAAGTTCCAGCATGGCGTGGATCTCAGGAGACACTGCTAGTTCTCCCCCTGGAAGGACTGCAGGCTGCCACCCTGCCTCCGCTTACAGGGAGGGGAGGTGCTGGCTTGGCTTCCCAGAGTCCTAAGTTCCAGCATGGTGTGGATCTCAGGAGACACTGCTAGTTCTCCCCCTGGAAGGGCTGCAGGCTGCCACCCTGCCTCCGCTTACAGGGAGGGGAGGTGCTGGCTTGGCTTCCCAGAGTCCTAAGTTCCAGCATGGCGTGGATCTCAGGAGACACTGCTAGTTCTCCCCCTGGAAGGGCTGCAGTGGGCTAAACTACCGACGCTTACCAGGGAGGGGAGGTGCTGGCTTGGCTTCCCAGAGTCCTAAGTTCCAGTATGGCGTGGATCTCAGGAGACACTGCTAGTTCTCCCCCTGGAAGGGCTGCAGGTTGCCACCCTGCCTCCGCTTACAGGGAGGGGAGGTGCTGGCTTGGCTTCCCAGAGTCCTAAGTTCCAGCATGGTGTGGATCTCAGGAGACACTGCTAGTTCTCCCCCTGGAAGGGCTGCAGGCTGCCACCCTGCCTCCGCTTACAGGGAGGGGAGGTGCTGGCTTGGCTTCCCAGAGTCCTAAGTTCCAGCATGGCGTGGATCTCAGGAGACACTGCTAGTTCTCCCCCTGGAAGGGCTGCAGTGGGCTAAACTACCGACGCTTACCAGGGAGGGGAGGTGCTGGCTTGGCTTCCCAGAGTCCTAAGTTCCAGTATGGCGTGGATCTCAGGAGACACTGCTAGTTCTCCCCCTGGAAGGGCTGCAGGTTGCCACCCTGCCTCTGCTTACAGGGAGGGGAGGTGCTGGCTTGGCTTCCCAGAGTCCTAAGTTCCAGCATGGTGTGGATCTCAGGAGACACTGCTAGTTCTCCCCCTGGAAGGGCTGCAGGCTGGCACCCTGCCTCCACTTACAGGGAGGGGAGGTGCTGGCTTGGCTTCCCAGAGTCCTAAGTTCCAGCATGGTGTGGATCTCAGGAGACACTGCTAGTTCTCCCCCTGGAAGGGCTGCAGGCTGCCACCCTGCCTCCACTTACAGGGAGGGGAGGCGCTGGCTTGGCTTCCCAGAGTCCTAAGTTCCAGCATGGTGTGGATCTCAGGAGACACTGCTAGTTCTCCCCCTGGAAGGGCTGCAGTGGGCTAAACTACCGCCGCTTACCAGGGAGGGGAGGTGCTGGCTTGGCTTCCCAGAGTCCTAAGTTCCAGCATGGCGTGGATCTCAGGACACTCTGCTAGTTCTCCCCCTGGAAGGGCTGCAGGCTGCCACCCTGCCTCCGCTTACAGGGAGGGGAGGTGCTGGCTTGGCTTCCCAGAGTCCTAAGTTCCAGCATGGTGTGGATCTCAGGAGACACTGCTAGTTCTCCCCCTGGAAGGGCTGCAGTGGGCTAAACTACCGCCGCTTACCAGGGAGGGGAGGTGCTGGCTTGGCTTCCCAGAGTCCTAAGTTCCAGCATGGCGTGGATCTCAGGAGACACTGCTAGTTCTCCCCATGGAAGGGCTGCAGGCTGCCACCCTGCCTCCGCTTACAGGGAGGGGAGGTGCTGGCTTGGCTTCCCAGAGTCCTAAGTTCCAGCATAGTGTGGATCTCAGGAGACACTGCTAGTTCTCTCCCTGGAAGGGCTGCAGTGGGCTAAACTACCACCGCTTACCAGGGAGGAGAGGTGCTGGCTTGGCTACACAGAGTCCTAAGTTCCAGCATGGCGTGGATCTCAGGAGACACTGCTAGTTCTCCCCCTGGAAGGACTGCAGGCTGCCACCCTGCCTCCGCTTACAGGGAGGGGAGGTGCTGGCTTGGCTTCCCAGAGTCCTAAGTTCCAGCATGGTGTGGATCTCAGGAGACACTGCTAGTTCTCCCCCTGGAAGGGCTGCAGGCTGCCACCCTGCCTCCGCTTACAGGGAGGGGAGGTGCTGGCTTGGCTTCCCAGAGTCCTAAGTTCCAGCATGGCGTGGATCTCAGGAGACACTGCTAGTTCTCCCCCTGGAAGGGCTGCAGTGGGCTAAACTACCGCCGCTTACCAGGGAGGGGAGGTGCTGGCTTGGCTTCCCAGAGTCCTAAGTTCCAGTATGGCGTGGATCTCAGGAGACACTGCTAGTTCTCCCCCTGGAAGGGCTGCAGGTTGCCACCCTGCCTCCGCTTACAGGGAGGGGAGGTGCTGGCTTGGCTTCCCAGAGTCCTAAGTTCCAGCATGGTGTGGATCTCAGGAGACACTGCTAGTTCTCCCCCTGGAAGGGCTGCAGGCTGCTACCCTGCCTCCACTTACAGGGAGGGGAGGTGCTGGCTTGGCTTCCCAGAGTCCTGAGTTCCAGCATGGTGTGGATCTCAGGAGACACTGCTAGTTCTCCCCCTGGAAGGGCTGCAGTGGGCTAAACTACCACCGCTTACCAGGGAGGGGAGGTGCTGGCTTGGCTTCCCAGAGTCCTAAGTTCCAGCATGGCGTGGATCTCAGGAGACACTGCTAGTTCTCCCCCTGGAAGGACTGCAGGCTGCCACCCTGCCTCCGCTTACAGGGAGGGGAGGTGCTGGCTTGGCTTCCCAGAGTCCTAAGTTCCAGCATGGTGTGGATCTCAGGAGACACTGCTAGTTCTCCCTCTGGAAGGGCTGCAGGCTGCCACCCTGCCTCCGCTTACAGGGAGGGGAGGTGCTGGCTTGGCTTCCCAGAGTCCTAAGTTCCAGCATGGCGTGGATCTCAGGAGACACTGCTAGTTCTCCCCCTGGAAGGGCTGCAGTGGGCTAAACTACCGACGCTTACCAGGGAGGGGAGGTGCTGGCTTGGCTTCCCAGAGTCCTAAGTTCCAGCATGGCGTGGATCTCAGGAGACTCTGCTAGTTCTCCCCCTGGAAGGGCTGCAGGCTGCCACCCTGCCTCCACTTACAGGGAGGGGAGGTGCTGGCTTGGCTTCCCAGAGTCCTAAGTTCCAGCATGGTGTGGATCTCAGGAGACACTGCTAGTTCTCCCCCTGGAAGGGCTGCAGGCTGCCACCCTGCCTCCGCTTACAGGGAGGGGAGGTGCTGGCTTGGCTTCCCAGAATCCTAAGTTCCAGCATGGCGTGGATCTCAGGAGACACTGCTAGTTCTCCCCCTGGAAGGGCTGCAGTGGGCTAAACTACCGACGCTTACCAGGGAGGGGAGGTGCTGGCTTGGCTTCCCAGAGTCCTAAGTTCCAGTATGGCGTGGATCTCAGGAGACACTGCTAGTTCTCCCCCTGGAAGGGCTGCAGGTTGCCACCCTGCCTCTGCTTACAGGGAGGGGAGGTGCTGGCTTGGCTTCCCAGAGTCCTAAGTTCCAGCATGGTGTGGATCTCAGGAGACACTGCTAATTCTCCCCCAGGAAGGGCTGCAGGCTGCCACCCTGCCTCCACTTACAGGGAGGGGAGGTGCTGGCTTGGCTTCCCAGAGTCCTAAGTTCCAGCAGGGTGTGGATCTCAGGAGACACTGCTAGTTCTCCCCCTGGAAGGGCTGCAGTGGGCTAAACTACCGCCGCTTACCAGGGAGGGGAGGTGCTGGCTTGGCTTCCCAGAGTCCTAAGTTCCAGTATGGCGTGGATCTCAGGAGACACTGCTAGTTCTCCCCCTGGAAGGGCTGCAGGCTGCCACCCTGCCTCCGCTTACAGGGAGGGGAGGTGCTGGCTTGGCTTCCCAGAGTCCTAAGTTCCAGCATGGTGTGGATCTCAGGAGACACTGCTAGTTCTCCCCCTGGAAGGGCTGCAGTGGGCTAAACTACCGCCGCTTACCAGGGAGGGGAGGTGCTGGCTTGGCTTCCCAGAGTCCTAAGTTCCAGCATGGCGTGGATCTCAGGAGACACTGCTAGTTCTCCCCCTGGAAGGGCTGCAGGCTGCCACCCTGCCTCCGCTTACAGGGAGGGGAGGTGCTGGCTTGGCTTCCCAGAGTCCTAAGTTCCCGCATGGTGTGGATCTCAGGAGACACTGCTAGTTCTCTCCCTGGAAGGGCTGCAGTGGGCTAAACTACCACCGCTTACCAGGGAGGAGAGGTGCTGGCTTGGCTTCACAGAGTCCTAAGTTCCAGAATGGCGTGGATCTCAGGAGACACTGCTAGTTCTCCCCCTGGAAGGACTGCAGGCTGCCACCCTGCCTCCGCTTACAGGGAGGGGAGGTGCTGGCTTGGCTTCCCAGAGTCCTAAGTTCCAGCATGGTGTGGATCTCAGGAGACACTGCTAGTTCTCCCCCTGGAAGGGCTGCAGGCTGCCACCCTGCCTCCGCTTACAGGGAGGGGAGGTGCTGGCTTGGCTTCCCAGAGTCCTAAGTTCCAGCATGGCGTGGATCTCAGGAGACACTGCTAGTTCTCCCCCTGGAAGGGCTGCAGTGGGCTAAACTACCGCCGCTTACCAGGGAGGGGAGGTGCTGGCTTGGCTTCCCAGAGTCCTAAGTTCCAGTATGGCGTGGATCTCAGGAGACACTGCTAGTTCTCCCCCTGGAAGGGCTGCAGGTTGCCACCCTGCCTCCGCTTACAGGGAGGGGAGGTGCTGGCTTGGCTTCCCAGAGTCCTAAGTTCCAGCATGGTGTGGATCTCAGGAGACACTGCTAGTTCTCCCCCTGGAAGGGCTGCAGGCTGCTACCCTGCCTCCACTTACAGGGAGGGGAGGTGCTGGCTTGGCTTCCCAGAGTCCTAAGTTCCAGCATGGTGTGGATCTCAGGAGACACTGCTAGTTCTCCCCCTGGAAGGGCTGCAGTGGGCTAAACTACCGCCGCTTACCAGGGAGGGGAGGTGTGGCTTGGCTTCCCAGAGTCCTAAGTTCCAGTATGGCGTGGATCTCAGGAGACACTGCTAGTTCTCCCCCTGGAAGGGCTGCCGGCTGCCACCCTGCCTCCGCTTACAGGGAGGGGAGGTGCTGGCTTGGCTTCCCAGAGTCCTAAGTTCCAGCATGGTGTGGATCTCAGGAGACACTGCTAGTTCTCCCCCTGGAAGGGCTGCAGGCTGCCACCCTGCCTCCGCTTACAGGGAGGGGAGGTGCTGGCTTGGCTTCCCAGAGTCCTAAGTTCCAGCATGGTGTGGATCTCAGGAGACACTGCTAGTTCTCCCCCTGGAAGGGCTGCAGTGGGCTAAACTACCGCCGCTTACCAGGGAGGGGAGGTGCTGGCTTGGCTTCCCAGAGTCCTAAGTTCCAGCATGGTGTGGATCTCAGGAGACACTGCTAGTTCTCCCCCTGGAAGGGCTGCAGGCTGCCACCCTGCCTCCGCTTACAGGGAGGGGAGGTGCTGGCTTGGCTTCCCAGAGTCCTAAGTTCCAGCATGGTGTGGATCTCAGGAGACACTGCTAGTTCTCTCCCTGGAAGGGCTGCAGTGGGCTAAACTACCACCGCTTACCAGGGAGGGGAGGTGCTGGCTTGGCTTCCCAGAGTCCAAAGTTCCAGCATGGCGTGGATCTCAGGAGACACTGCTAGTTCTCCCCCTGGAAGGACTGCAGGCTGCCACCCTGCCTCCGCTTACAGGGAGGGGAGGTGCTGGCTTGGCTTCCCAGAGTCCTAAGTTCCAGCATGGTGTGGATCTCAGGAGACACTGCTAGTTCTCCCCCTGGAAGGGCTGCAGGCTGCCACCCTGCCTCCGCTTACAGGGAGGGGAGGTGCTGGCTTGGCTTCCCAGAGTCCTAAGTTCCAGCATGGCGTGGATCTCAGGAGACACTGCTAGTTCTCCCCCTGGAAGGCCTGCAGTGGGCTAAACTACCGACGCTTACCAGGGAGGGGAGGTGCTGGCTTGGCTTCCCAGAGTCCTAAGTTCCAGTATGGCGTGGATCTCAGGAGACACTGCTAGTTCTCCCCCTGGAAGGGCTGCAGGCTGCCACCCTGCCTCCGCTTACAGGGAGGGGAGGTGCTGGCTTGGCTTCCCAGAGTCCTAAGTTCCAGCATGGTGTGGATCTCAGGAGACACTGCTAGTTCTCCCCCTGGAAGGGCTGCAGGCTGCCACCCTGCCTCCACTTACAGGGAGGGGAGGTGCTGGCTTGGCTTCCCAGAGTCCTAAGTTCCAGCATGGTGTGGATCTCAGGAGTCACTGCTAGTTCTCCCCCTGGAAGGGCTGCAGTGGGCTAAACTACCGCGGCTTACCAGGGAGGGGAGGTGCTGGCTTGGCTTCCCAGAGTCCTAAGTTCCAGCATGGCGTGGATCTCAGGAGACTCTGCTAGTTCTCCCCCTGAAAGGGCTGCAGGCTGCCACCCTGCCTCCGCTTACAGGGAGGGGAGGTGCTGGCTTGGCTTCCCAGAGTCCTAAGTTCCAGCATGGTGTGGATCTCAGGAGACACTGCTAGTTCTACCCCTGGAAGGGCTGCAGGCTGCCACCCTGCCTCCACTTACAGGGAGGGGAGGTGCTGGCTTGGCTTCCCAGAGTCCTAAGTTCCAGCATGGTGTGGATCTCAGGAGACACTGCTAGTTCTCCCCCTGGAAGGGCTGCAGGCTGCCACCCTGCCTCCACTTACAGGGAGGGGAGGTGCTGGCTTGGCTTCCCAGAGTCCTAAGTTCCAGCATGGTGTGGATCTCAGGAGACACTGCCTGTTCTCCCCCAGGAAGGGCTGCAGGCTGCCACCCTGCCTCCGCTTACAGGGAGGGGAGGTGCTGGCTTGGCTTCCCAGAGTCCTAAGTTCCAGCATGGTGTGGATCTCAGGAGACACTGCCTGTTCTCCCCCAGGAAGGGCTGCAGGATGCCACCCTGCCTCCGCTTACAGGGAGGGGAGGTGCTGGCTTGGCTTCCCAGAGTCCTAAGTTCCAGTATGGCGTGGATCTCAGGAGACACTGCTAGTTCTCCCCCTGGAAGGGCTGCAGTGGGCTAAACTACTGCCGCTTACCAGGGAGGGGAGGTGCTGGCTTGGCTTCCCAGAGTCCTAAGTTCCAGTATGGCGTGGATCTCAGGAGACACTGCTAGTTCTCCCCCTGGAAGGGCTGCAGGCTGCCACCCTGCCTCCGCTTACAGGGAGGGGAGGTGCTGGCTTGGCTTCCCAGAGTCCTAAGTTCCAGCATGGTGTGGATCTCAGGAGACACTGCTAGTTCTCCCCCTGGAAGGGCTGCAGGCTGCCACCCTGCCTCCGCTTACAGGGAGGGGAGGTGCTGGCTTGGCTTCCCAGAGTCCTAAGTTCCAGCATGGTGTGGATCTCAGGAGACACTGCTAGTTCTCCCCCTGGAAGGGCTGCAGTGGGCTAAACTACCGCCGCTTACCAGGGAGGGGAGGTGCTGGCTTGGCTTCCCAGAGTCCTAAGTTCCAGCATGGCGTGGATCTCAGGAGACACTGCTAGTTCTCCCCCTGGAAGGGCTGCAGGCTGCCACCCTGCCTCCGCTTACAGGGAGGGGAGGTGCTGGCTTGGCTTCCCAGAGTCCTAAGTTCCAGCATGGTGTGGATCTCAGGAGACACTGCTAGTTCTCTCCCTGGAAGGGCTGCAGTGGGCTAAACTACCACCGCTTACCAGGGAGGAGAGGTGCTGGCTTGGCTTCACAGAGTCCTAAGTTCCAGAATGGCGTGGATCTCAGGAGACACTGCTAGTTCTCCCCCTGGAAGGACTGCAGGCTGCCACCCTGCCTCCGCTTACAGGGAGGGGAGGTGCTGGCTTGGCTTCCCAGAGTCCTAAGTTCCAGCATGGTGTGGATCTCAGGAGACACTGCTAGTTCTCCCCCTGGAAGGGCTGCAGGCTGCCACCCTGCCTCCGCTTACAGGGAGGGGAGGTGCTGGCTTGGCTTCCCAGAGTCCTAAGTTCCAGCATGGCGTGGATCTCAGGAGACACTGCTAGTTCTCCCCCTGGAAGGGCTGCAGTGGGCTAAACTACCGCCGCTTACCAGGGAGGGGAGGTGCTGGCTTGGCTTCCCAGAGTCCTAAGTTCCAGTATGGCGTGGATCTCAGGAGACACTGCTAGTTCTCCCCCTGGAAGGGCTGCAGGTTGCCACCCTGCCTCCGCTTACAGGGAGGGGAGGTGCTGGCTTGGCTTCCCAGAGTCCTAAGTTCCAGCATGGTGTGGATCTCAGGAGACACTGCTAGTTCTCCCCCTGGAAGGGCTGCAGGCTGCTACCCTGCCTCCACTTACAGGGAGGGGAGGTGCTGGCTTGGCTTCCCAGAGTCCTAAGTTCCAGCATGGTGTGGATCTCAGGAGACACTGCTAGTTCTCCCCCTGGAAGGGCTGCAGTGGGCTAAACTACCGCCGCTTACCAGGGAGGGGAGGTGTGGCTTGGCTTCCCAGAGTCCTAAGTTCCAGTATGGCGTGGATCTCAGGAGACACTGCTAGTTCTCCCCCTGGAAGGGCTGCCGGCTGCCACCCTGCCTCCGCTTACAGGGAGGGGAGGTGCTGGCTTGGCTTCCCAGAGTCCTAAGTTCCAGCATGGTGTGGATCTCAGGAGACACTGCTAGTTCTCCCCCTGGAAGGGCTGCAGGCTGCCACCCTGCCTCCGCTTACAGGGAGGGGAGGTGCTGGCTTGGCTTCCCAGAGTCCTAAGTTCCAGCATGGTGTGGATCTCAGGAGACACTGCTAGTTCTCCCCCTGGAAGGGCTGCAGTGGGCTAAACTACCGCCGCTTACCAGGGAGGGGAGGTGCTGGCTTGGCTTCCCAGAGTCCTAAGTTCCAGCATGGTGTGGATCTCAGGAGACACTGCTAGTTCTCCCCCTGGAAGGGCTGCAGGCTGCCACCCTGCCTCCGCTTACAGGGAGGGGAGGTGCTGGCTTGGCTTCCCAGAGTCCTAAGTTCCAGCATGGTGTGGATCTCAGGAGACACTGCTAGTTCTCTCCCTGGAAGGGCTGCAGTGGGCTAAACTACCACCGCTTACCAGGGAGGGGAGGTGCTGGCTTGGCTTCCCAGAGTCCAAAGTTCCAGCATGGCGTGGATCTCAGGAGACACTGCTAGTTCTCCCCCTGGAAGGACTGCAGGCTGCCACCCTGCCTCCGCTTACAGGGAGGGGAGGTGCTGGCTTGGCTTCCCAGAGTCCTAAGTTCCAGCATGGTGTGGATCTCAGGAGACACTGCTAGTTCTCCCCCTGGAAGGGCTGCAGGCTGCCACCCTGCCTCCGCTTACAGGGAGGGGAGGTGCTGGCTTGGCTTCCCAGAGTCCTAAGTTCCAGCATGGCGTGGATCTCAGGAGACACTGCTAGTTCTCCCCCTGGAAGGGCTGCAGTGGGCTAAACTACCGACGCTTACCAGGGAGGGGAGGTGCTGGCTTGGCTTCCCAGAGTCCTAAGTTCCAGTATGGCGTGGATCTCAGGAGACACTGCTAGTTCTCCCCCTGGAAGGGCTGCAGGCTGCCACCCTGCCTCCGCTTACAGGGAGGGGAGGTGCTGGCTTGGCTTCCCAGAGTCCTAAGTTCCAGCATGGTGTGGATCTCAGGAGACACTGCTAGTTCTCCCCCTGGAAGGGCTGCAGGCTGCCACCCTGCCTCCACTTACAGGGAGGGGAGGTGCTGGCTTGGCTTCCCAGAGTCCTAAGTTCCAGCATGGTGTGGATCTCAGGAGTCACTGCTAGTTCTCCCCCTGGAAGGGCTGCAGTGGGCTAAACTACCGCGGCTTACCAGGGAGGGGAGGTGCTGGCTTGGCTTCCCAGAGTCCTAAGTTCCAGCATGGCGTGGATCTCAGGAGACTCTGCTAGTTCTCCCCCTGAAAGGGCTGCAGGCTGCCACCCTGCCTCCGCTTACAGGGAGGGGAGGTGCTGGCTTGGCTTCCCAGAGTCCTAAGTTCCAGCATGGTGTGGATCTCAGGAGACACTGCTAGTTCTACCCCTGGAAGGGCTGCAGGCTGCCACCCTGCCTCCACTTACAGGGAGGGGAGGTGCTGGCTTGGCTTCCCAGAGTCCTAAGTTCCAGCATGGTGTGGATCTCAGGAGACACTGCTAGTTCTCCCCCTGGAAGGGCTGCAGGCTGCCACCCTGCCTCCACTTACAGGGAGGGGAGGTGCTGGCTTGGCTTCCCAGAGTCCTAAGTTCCAGCATGGTGTGGATCTCAGGAGACACTGCCTGTTCTCCCCCAGGAAGGGCTGCAGGCTGCCACCCTGCCTCCGCTTACAGGGAGGGGAGGTGCTGGCTTGGCTTCCCAGAGTCCTAAGTTCCAGCATGGTGTGGATCTCAGGAGACACTGCCTGTTCTCCCCCAGGAAGGGCTGCAGGATGCCACCCTGCCTCCGCTTACAGGGAGGGGAGGTGCTGGCTTGGCTTCCCAGAGTCCTAAGTTCCAGTATGGCGTGGATCTCAGGAGACACTGCTAGTTCTCCCCCTGGAAGGGCTGCAGGTTGCCACCCTGCCTCTGCTTACAGGGAGGGGAGGTGCTGGCTTGGCTTCCCAGAGTCCTAAGTTCCAGCATGGTGTGGATCTCAGGAGACACTGCTAGTTCTCTCCCTGGAAGGGCTGCAGTGGGCTAAACTACCACCGCTTACCAGGGAGGAGAGGTGCTGGCTTGGCTTCACAGAGTCCTAAGTTCCAGCATGGCGTGGATCTCAGGAGACACTGCTAGTTCTCCCCCTGGAAGGACTGCAGGCTGCCACCCTGCCTCCGCTTACAGGGAGGGGAGGTGCTGGCTTGGCTTCACAGAGTCCTAAGTTCCAGCATGGCGTGGATCTCAGGAGACACTGCTAGTTCTCCCCCTGGAAGGACTGCAGGCTGCCACCCTGCCTCCGCTTACAGGGAGGGGAGGTGCTGGCTTGGCTTCCCAGAGTCCTAAGTTCCAGCATGGTGTGGATCTCAGGAGACACTGCTAGTTCTCCCCCTGGAAGGGCTGCAGGCTGCCACCCTGCCTCCGCTTACAGGGAGGGGAGGTGCTGGCTTGGCTTCCCAGAGTCCTGAGTTCCAGCATGGTGTGGATCTCAGGAGACACTGCTAGTTTTCCCCCTGGAAGGGCTGCAGTGGGCTAAACTACCGCCGCTTACCAGGGAGGGGAGGTGCTGGCTTGGCTTCCCAGAGTCCTAAGTTCCAGTATGGCGTGGATCTCAGGAGACACTGCTAGTTCTCCCCCTGGAAGGGCTGCAGGCTGCCACCCTGCCTCCGCTTACAGGGAGGGGAGGTGCTGGCTTGGCTTCCCAGAGTCCTAAGTTCCAGCATGGTGTGGATCTCAGGAGACACTGCTAGTTCTCCCCCTGGAAGGGCTGCAGGCTGCCACCCTGCCTCCGCTTACAGGGAGGGGAGGTGCTGGCTTGGCTTCCCAGAGTCCTAAGTTCCAGCATGGTGTGGATCTCAGGAGACACTGCTAGTTCTCCCCCTGGAAGGGCTGCAGTGGGCTAAACTACCGCCGCTTACCAGGGAGGGGAGGTGCTGGCTTGGCTTCCCAGAGTCCTAAGTTCCAGCATGGCGTGGATCTCAGGAGACACTGCTAGTTCTCCCCCTGGAAGGGCTGCAGGCTGCCACCCTGCCTCCGCTTACAGGGAGGGGAGGTGCTGGCTTGGCTTCCCAGAGTCCTAAGTTCCAGCATGGTGTGGATGTCAGGAGACACTGCTAGTTCTCTCCCTGGAAGGGCTGCAGTGGGCTAAACTACCACCGCTTACCAGGGAGGGGAGGTGCTGGCTTGGCTTCCCAGAGTCCTAAGTTCCAGCATGGCGTGGATCTCAGGAGACACTGCTAGTTCTCCCCCTGGAAGGACTGCAGGCTGCCACCCTGCCTCCGCTTACAGGGAGGGGAGGTGCTGGCTTGGCTTCCCAGAGTCCTAAGTTCCAGCATGGTGTGGATCTCAGGAGACACTGCTAGTTCTCCCCCTGGAAGGGCTGCAGGCTGCCACCCTGCCTCCGCTTACAGGGAGGGGAGGTGCTGGCTTGGCTTCCCAGAGTCCTAAGTTCCAGCATGGTGTGTATCTCAGGAGACACTGCTAGTTCTCCCCCTGGAAGGGCTGCAGTGGGCTAAACTACCGACACTTACCTGGGAGGGGAGGTGCTGGCTTGGCTTCCCAGAGTCCTAAGTTCCAGTATGGCGTGGATCTCAGGAGACACTGCTAGTTCTCCCCCTGGAAGGGCTGCAGGCTGCCACCCTGCCTCCGCTTACAGGGAGGGGAGGTGCTGGCTTGGCTTCCCAGAGTCCTAAGTTCCAGCATGGTGTGGATCTCAGGAGACACTGCTAGTTCTCCCCCTGGAAGGGCTGCAGGCTGCCACCCTGCCTCCGCTTACAGGGAGGGGAGGTGCTGGCTTGGCTTCCCAGAGTCCTAAGTTCCAGCATGGTGTGGATCTCAGGAGACACTGCTAGTTCTCCCCCTGGAAGGGCTGCAGTGGGCTAAACTACCGCCGCTTACCAGGGAGGGGAGGTGCTGGCCAGGCTTCCCAGAGTCCTAAGTTCCAGCATGGCGTGGATCTCAGGAGACACTGCTAGTTCTCCCCCTGGAAGGGCTGCAGGCTGCCACCCTGCCTCCGCTTACAGGGAGGGGAGGTGCTGGCTTGGCTTCCCAGAGTCCTAAGTTCCAGCATGTTGTGGATCTCAGGAGACACTGCTAGTTCTCTCCCTGGAAGGGCTGCAGTGGGCTAAACTACCACCGCTTACCAGGGAGGGGAGGTGCTGGCTTGGCTTCCCAGAGTCCTAAGTTCCAGCATGGCGTGGATCTCAGGAGACACTGCTAGTTCTCCCCCTGGAAGGACTGCAGGCTGCCACCCTGCCTCCGCTTACAGGGAGGGGAGGTGCTGGCTTGGCTTCCCAGAGTCCTAAGTTCCAGCATGGTGTGGATCTCAGGAGACACTGCTAGTTCTCCCTCTGGAAGGGCTGCAGGCTGCCACCCTGCCTCCGCTTACAGGGAGGGGAGGTGCTGGCTTGGCTTCCCAGAGTCCTAAGTTCCAGCATGGCCTGGATCTCAGGAGACACTGCTAGTTCTCCCCCTGGAAGGGCTGCAGTGGGCTAAACTACCGACGCTTACCAGGGAGGGGAGGTGCTGGCTTGGCTTCCCAGAGTCCTAAGTTCCAGCATGGCGTGGATCTCAGGAGACTCTGCTAGTTCTCCCCCTGGAAGGGCTGCAGGCTGCCACCCTGCCTCCACTTACAGGGAGGGGAGGTGCTGGCTTGGCTTCCCAGAGTCCTAAGTTCCAGCATGGTGTGGATCTCAGGAGACACTGCTAGTTCTCCCCCTGGAAGGGCTGCAGGCTGCCACCCTGCCTCCGCTTACAGGGAGGGGAGGTGCTGGCTTGGCTTCCCAGAGTCCTAAGTTCCAGCATGGCGTGGATCTCAGGAGACACTGCTAGTTCTCCCCCTGGAAGGGCTGCAGTGGGCTAAACTACCGACGCTTACCAGGGAGGGGAGGTGCTGGCTTGGCTTCCCAGAGTCCTAAGTTCCAGTATGGCGTGGATCTCAGGAGACACTGCTAGTTCTCCCCCTGGAAGGGCTGCTGGCTGCCACCCTGCCTCCGCTTACAGGGAGGGGAGGTGCTGGCTTGGCTTCCCAGAGTCCTAAGTTCCAGCATGGTGTGGATCTCAGGAGACACTGCTAGTTCTCCCCCTGGAAGGGCTGCAGGCTGCCACCCTGCCTCCGCTTACAGGGAGGGGAGGTGCTGGCTTGGCTTCCCAGAGTCCTAAGTTCCAGCATGGCGTGGATCTCAGGAGACACTGCTAGTTCTCCCCCTGGAAGGGCTGCAGGCTGCCACCCTGCCTCCGCTTACAGGGAGGGGAGGTGCTGGCTTGGCTTCCCAGAGTCCTAAGTTCCAGCATGGTGTGGATCTCAGGAGACACTGCTAGTTCTCTCCCTGGAAGGGCTGCAGTGGGCTAAACTACCACCGCTTACCAGGGAGGGGAGGTGCTGGCTTGGCTTCCCAGAGTCCTAAGTTCCAGCATGGCGTGGATCTCAGGAGACACTGCTAGTTCTCCCCCTGGAAGGACTGCAGGCTGCCACCCTGCCTCCGCTTACAGGGAGGGGAGGTGCTGGCTTGGCTTCCCAGAGTCCTAAGTTCCAGCATGGTGTGGATCTCAGGAGACACTGCTAGTTCTCCCCCTGGAAGGGCTGCAGGCTGCCACCCTGCCTCCGCTTACAGGGAGGGGAGGTGCTGGCTTGGCTTCCCAGAGTCCTAAGTTCCAGCATGGCGTGGATCTCAGGAGACACTGCTAGTTCTCCCCCTGGAAGGGCTGCAGTGGGCTAAACTACCGACGCTTACCAGGGAGGGGAGGTGCTGGCTTGGCTTCCCAGAGTCCTAAGTTCCAGTATGGCGTGGATCTCAGGAGACACTGCTAGTTCTCCCCCTGGAAGGGCTGCAGGCTGCCACCCTGCCTCCGCTTACAGGGAGGGGAGGTGCTGGCTTGGCTTCCCAGAGTCCTAAGTTCCAGCATGGTGTGGATCTCAGGAGACACTGCTAGTTCTCCCCCTGGAAGGGCTGCAGGCTGCCACCCTGCCTCCACTTACAGGGAGGGGAGGTGCTGGCTTGGCTTCCCAGAGTCCTAAGTTCCAGCATGGTGTGGATCTCAGGAGACACTGCTAGTTCTCCCCCTGGAAGGGCTGCAGTGGGCTAAACTACCGCCGCTTGCCAGGGAGGGGAGGTGCTGGCTTGGCTTCCCAGAGTCCTAAGTTCCAGCATGGCGTGGATCTCAGGAGACACTGCTAGTTCTCCCCCTGGAAGGGCTGCAGGCTGCCACCCTGCCTCCGCTTACAGGGAGGGGAGGTGCTGGCTTGGCTTCCCAGAGTCCTAAGTTCCAGCATGGTGTGGATCTCAGGAGACACTGCTAGTTCTCTCCCTGGAAGGGCTGCAGTGGGCTAAACTACCACCGCTTACCAGGGAGGGGAGGTGCTGGCTTGGCTTCCCAGAGTCCTAAGTTCCAACATGGCGTGGATCTCAGGAGACACTGCTAGTTCTCCCCCTGGAAGGACTGCAGGCTGCCACCCTGCCTCCTCTTACAGGGAGGGGAGGTGCTGGCTTGGCTTCCCAGAGTCCTAATTTCCAGCATGGTGTGGATCTCAGGAGACACTGCTAGTTCTCCCTCTGGAAGGGCTGCAGGCTGCCACCCTGCCTCCGCTTACAGGGAGGGGAGGTGCTGGCTTGGCTTCCCAGAGTCCTAAGTTCCAGCATGGCGTGGATCTCAGGAGACACTGCTAGTTCTCCCCCTGGAAGGGCTGCAGTGGGCTAAACTACCGACACTTACCAGGGAGGGGAGGTGCTGGCTTGGCTTCCCAGAGTCCTAAGTTCCAGTATGGCGTGCATCTCAGGAGACACTGCTAGTTCTCCCCCTGGAAGGGCTGCAGGTTGCCACCCTGCCTCCGCTTACAGGGAGGGGAGGTGCTGGCTTGGCTTCCCAGAGTCCTAAGTTCCAGCATGGTGTGGATCTCAGGAGACACTGCTAGTTCTCCCCCTGGAAGGGCTGCAGGCTGCCACCCTGCCTCCGCTTACAGGGAGGGGAGGTGCTGGCTTGGCTTCCCAGAGTCCTAAGTTCCAGCATGGCATGGATCTCAGGAGACACTGCTAGTTCTCCCCCTGGAAGGGCTGCAGTGGGCTAAACTACCGCCGCTTACCAGGGAGGGGAGGTGCTGGCTTGGCTTCCCAGAGTCCTAAGTTCCAGTATGGCGTGGATCTCAAGAGACACTGCTAGTTCTCCCCCTGGAAGGGCTGCAGGCTGCCACCCTGCCTCCGCTTACAGGGAGGGGAGGTTCTGGCTTGGCTTCCCAGAGTCCTAAGTTCCAGTATGGCGTGGATCTCAGGAGACACTGCTAGTTCTCCCCCTGGAAGTGCTGCAGGCTGCCACCCTGCCTCCGCTTACAGGGAGGGGAGGTGCTGGCTTGGCTTCCCAGAGTCCTAAGTTCCAGCATGGTGTGGATCTCAGGAGACACTGCTAGTTCTCCCCCTGGAAGGGCTGCAGGCTGCCACCCTGCCTCCGCTTACAGGGAGGGGAGGTGCTGGCTTGGCTTCCCAGAGTCCTAAGTTCCAGCATGGTGTGGATCTCAGGAGACACTGCTAGTTCTCCCCCTGGAAGGGCTGCAGTGGGCTAAACTACCGCCGCTTACCAGGGAGGGGAGGTGCTGGCTTGGCTTCCCAGAGTCCTAAGTTCCAGCATGGCGTGGATCTCAGGAGACACTGCTAGTTCTCCCCCTGGAAGGGCTGCAGGCTGCCACCCTGCCTCCGCTTACAGGGAGGGGAGGTGCTGGCTTGGCTTCCCAGAGTCCTAAGTTCCAGCATGGTGTGGATCTCAGGAGACACTGCTAGTTCTCCCCCTGGAAGGGCTGCAGGCTGCCACCCTGCCTCCACTTACAGGGAGGGGAGGTGCTGGCTTGGCTTCCCAGAGTCCTAAGTTCCAGCATGGTGTGGATCTCAGGAGACACTGCTAGTTCTCCCCCTGGAAGGGCTGCAGGCTGCCACCCTGCCTCTGCTTACAGGGAGGGGAGGTGCTGGCTTGGCTTCCCAGAGTCCTAAGTTCCAGCATGGCGTGGATCTCAGGAGACACTGCTAGTTCTCCCCCTGGAAGGGCTGCAGTGGGCTAAACTACCGACGCTTACCAGGGAGGGGAGGTGCTGGCTTGGCTTCCCAGAGTCCTAAGTTCCAGTATGGCGTGGATCTCAGGAGACACTGCTAGTTCTCCCCCTGGAAGGGCTGCAGGTTGCCACCCTGCCTCTGCTTACAGGGAGGGGAGGTGCTGGCTTGGCTTCCCAGAGTCCTAAGTTCCAGCATGGTGTGGATCTCAGGAGACACTGCTAGTTCTCCCCCTGGAAGGGCTGCAGGCTGCTACCCTGCCTCCACTTACAGGGAGGGGAGGTGCTGGCTTGGCTTCCCAGAGTCCTAAGTTCCAGCATGGTGTGGATCTCAGGAGACACTGCTAGTTCTCCCCCTGGAAGGGCTGCAGTGGGCTAAACTACCGCCGCTTACCAGGGAGGGGAGGTGCTGGCTTGGCTTCCCAGAGTCCTAAGTTCCAGTATGGCGTGGATCTCAGGAGACACTGCTAGTTCTCCCCCTGGAAGGGCTGCAGGCTGCCACCCTGCCTCCGCTTACAGGGAGGGGAGGTGCTGGCTTGGCTTCCCAGAGTCCTAAGTTCCAGCATGGTGTGGATCTCAGGAGACACTGCTAGTTCTCCCCCTGGAAGGGCTGCAGGCTGCCACCCTGCCTCCGCTTACAGGGAGGGGAGGTGCTGGCTTGGCTTCCCAGAGTCCTAAGTTCCAGCATGGTGTGGATCTCAGGAGACACTGCTAGTTCTCCCCCTGGAAGGGCTGCAGGCTGCCACCCTGCCTCCGCTTACAGGGAGGGGAGGTGCTGGCTTGGCTTCCCAGAGTCCTAAGTTCCAGCATGGTGTGGATCTCAGGAGACACTGCTAGTTCTCCCCCTGGAAGGGCTGCAGTGGGCTAAACTACCGCCGCTTACCAGGGAGGGGAGGTGCTGGCTTGGCTTCCCAGAGTCCTAAGTTCCAGCATGGCGTGGATCTCAGGAGACACTGCTAGTTCTCCCCCTGGAAGGGCTGCAGGCTGCCACCCTGCCTCCGCTTACAGGGAGGGGAGGTGCTGGCTTGGCTTCCCAGAGTCCTAAGTTCCAGCATGGTGTGGATCTCAGGAGACACTGCTAGTTCTCTCCCTGGAAGGGCTGCAGTGGGCTAAACTACCACCGCTTACCAGGGAGGGGAGGTGCTGGCTTGGCTTCCCAGAGTCCTAAGTTCCAGCATGGCGTGGATCTCAGGAGACACTGCTAGTTCTCCCCCTGGAAGGACTGCAGGCTGCCACCCTGCCTCTGCTTACAGGGAGGGGAGGTGCTGGCTTGGCTTCCCAGAGTCCTAAGTTCCAGCATGGTGTGGATCTCAGGAGACACTGCTAGTTCTCCCCCTGGAAGGGCTGCAGGCTGCCACCCTGCCTCCGCTTACAGGGAGGGGAGGTGCTGGCTTGGCTTCCCAGAGTCCTAAGTTCCAGCATGGCGTGGATCTCAGGAGACACTGCTAGTTCTCCCCCTGGAAGGGCTGCAGTGGGCTAAACTACCGACGCTTACCAGGGAGGGGAGGTGCTGGCTTGGCTTCCCAGAGTCCTAAGTTCCAGTATGGCGTGGATCTCAGGAGACACTGCTAGTTCTCCCCCTGGAAGGGCTGCAGGTTGCCACCCTGCCTCCGCTTACAGGGAGGGGAGGTGCTGGCTTGGCTTCCCAGAGTCCTAAGTTCCAGCATGGTGTGGATCTCAGGAGACACTGCTAGTTCTCCCCCTGGAAGGGCTGCAGGCTGCCACCCTGCCTCCACTTACAGGGAGGGGAGGTGCTGGCTTGGCTTCCCAGAGTCCTAAGTTCCAGCATGGTGTGGATCTCAGGAGACACTGCTAGTTCTCCCCCTGGAAGGGCTGCAGGCTGCCACCCTGTCTCCGCTTACAGGGAGGGGAGGTGCTGGCTTGGCTTCCCAGAGTCCTAAGTTCCAGCATGGCGTGGATCTCAGGAGACACTGCTAGTTCTCCCCCTGGAAGGGCTGCAGGCTGCCACCCTGCCTCCGCTTACAGGGAGGGGAGGTGCTGGCTTGGCTCGAAAGTTGTTTTCTTTTAGAGCTTGAAATACTTCACTCCAAGCTCGTCTTAACCTGAAGGTCTGTGCTGAGAAGTCTGCCATGATTCTTAATAGGCTTTCTTTGATAGGTGAGTTATATCTTTCTCTAATATGTTTTTATGCTGTATGTCTGGGATCTTAATTATTATACATCTGGGTGTTGATTCATGTTGGTTATGACTGTTTGGCATTCTATATGTCTCACTTATGTGTATATCAGACTTTTTCCCCATGTTTGGGAAATTTTCTGCTATTCTGTGAATTTCTTAGTTATGTCCTTTGCATTGTCTCCTGCATCCTCACTAATGCCTACTAATCTTACATTGTTTCTCTTGGCATCATCTCAAAGCTGCTGGATTATCATTTCATGCTGCTTTGTTGTTTTTATAAGTTCTATCCTTTCATGGTCACTATCTGTGATCCTGTCCTCAAGGTTTGAAATTTTATCCTCAGCTTCATTTAAATGGTTTTGCCAGCTTTCAGTATTTTTTTGTTTCTTGGATATCTCTTTGAATTTATTTCATGGATTCTGCTTGTTTTCTACATTTTTCATTCAAAGTTTCAATCAATTTCTCATGCTTTGTATTTTTTTAATCTATTTCTTCTCTGTCTGTGTTGAGCAAATCCCTTACTAAACTTATTATTTCTGTCTTTACATAAAACATTACTTCTAACTGGATTTCCTCTGTAGTCTCACGGATTTGTTTCTTTACTTCATTTACTATCTTTCAGAGATTTCTGGTGTATGACTTTTGAAATCCTCTATTTCATTGTCGCCTATTTTTGAACCTGATGGACTAGATGTCTGAGATTGCATTTTGGTTTTTTGTTTTGTCTTTTTCATATTCTGGGCCAATGTCTGGTTATTCGATCCCAATAGACACTATTGTGGGCAGTGTGTCTCCTAGAGTCCTACTGTATGGTTGATATCTGCCCAATTGTTGACTACATAGTGGCCAGAACCTGCCGGGGTCCTCTGTCTGGGCAAGGGCCACCAAGACTCCTGTTAAACCAGCACTGCCAGTCCACTGCAGTTCAAGGTTCTGGGAGGGAGAGTGGGAGCCAAACATTCACAGCAGTGCTTGATCTAAGAGATGGAGAGGGTAGCCGAGGGCAGTGGGCCAAGCGAGGGGTGGGTGCGGTGGTCTTCTGGGTCAGCACATAGGTGGAGCACACTAGGTCACAGGCATAGCTCAGTGGCTGGAGCCTGGGTGGAGCATGGCAGTCACCCTCTGGCCGGCGGTGGTGAGAGGGTGTCGAGAGGCGCAGACCCAGCCTCCTCTATTTTCTTCAAGGAGTTATAATTTCAGGTCTTATCGTTAAGTCTTTAATCCAATTTGAGTTTATTTCTGTGTGAGATGTAAAGTAATTCTGATGCATATGAATATCTATTTTTCCCAACACCATTTGTTGAAGAGACTATTTTTCCCTGTCCTTCACCCTGTTAAAAATTGGTGGACCAATTTTGCATGGATTAATTACTGTGCTCTGTATTCTACATCACTGCCTCATATATCTTTATACTGGAAGTACACTATTTTGATAAATGTAGCTTTGTAATCAAGAACTATGAGGCCTCAGCTTTGTTTTGCCTTTCTCAAGATTAATTTAGTTATTTATGGACTTTTGCAGCTCCATATGAATTGTACAATTATTTTTCTTATTTCTGTAAAAATATTACTGGGATTCTGACAGAGACTGCATTGAACCTGTAGATCACTGTGGGTAGAATGAAAATTTTTGCACTATTAATTCTTCCAATTCATGAACATAAAAGGTCTTTCTATGTATTTATTCATTTTTTAATTTCATTCCACAATGTTTTATAATATTCAGTGGATATATCTTCTGACTACCTAGGTTTATTCTCAAGTTTTATTTTTCTTGATGGTATAAATGAAACTAAGTTCTTATTTCTTTTTCAGGTTGTATGTTGCAGGCTTACAGAAAACTGATTTTTGTATATTGATTTTACTTCATGCAATCTGAACAGATTACTCTTTTGTTGTTATAGATTCTTAAAGTATTTCATCATACAAGGTGATCTATGAACATGATGATGATTTATTTCTCTTCCATTTGGTTGCCTTTGTTTCTTATTTTTTATTCTGATTAGCACATCAAGTAGTACACTGAGCAGAAATGATGAAAGTAGATATCTTGGCCCTGTGCTTAATCTTAAGAAGACCTTTCAATTATTCATAATCTAGATATATTATTCATGGCATTTTCACATACAGCCTTTATTTTTTTAAGATAATTTCTTTTATTTCTAACTGGTTGAGTGTTTTGTCACAGTAAGGTATTAAATTTCATTAAATGTTTTTTTTTTGCATCTACTAAAATGATCATGCTATTTTCTCTTTGTTCCACTAATTTACTTTATCACATTGACTTATTTACCTGTGTTCCACAATCCATCCTTGCCTCTCAGGCACAGATTCTACTTGGTGACGGTGTGTGAGCCCATGCATGTGCTGCTGAATTCATTCACCTCGTATTTTATTGAGGGTGTATGTGTGGCTATATTTATCAGAGACATTAATCTGCAACTTTCTTCTTGTAGTATCTTTTCCTGAATAATTCTGGCCTCACAAAATGAATCTGGAAAGTTTACTTCCTGTTTAATTATTTGCAAGAGTTTGAGAAAGATTAACATTAATTCCTTAAACAAACGGTGGAATTCAGCAGTAATGCCATCCAGTCTCGAGGTCTTATTTGGTGGGAGATTTTTGTTACTGCTCAATCTCCTGATTAGCTGTTAAGGTTTGGATCTTAAGTGTCTGCTGAAGGTCACATGCTGAATATTTGACCCCTCTGGGGGATAGGAACATTGAGGAGGTGGACCAAAGGGGAGGTGGTGAGGTCCTCAGAGGTGACTTCCTCCCTCTCTTTGTTTCTCAGCTACTACAAGGTAAACAGGCTTTCCCTGCCAGAGCTCATGCCACTGTGATGAAACAAATCCAAAGCAACTGCACCAAGTGACCTTGAAATGCAACTATGAGAGGAAATAAACCTTTTTGCCTTTTAAGTTTACCAGTTCAGGCATTTTGTCATAATGACAGAAATGTGACTGGTACACTGGTTATATATGCTTGAATTTTCCATTTCTCCATGGCTTAATCTTTACAGTTTACATGTGTCTAGAAATTTAGCTATTTCTTTTTACATGAATTATTGGCAAGTGATAGTTCATAGTAGTCTCTTAGAATCCGTATTTTTGTGCAATCATTTATACTGTATACATTCTTTCAATTCTGATTTAATTTATTTGAGTCATTTTAATTACTTTAGCTAAATGTTTGTCAATTTTGTTAGTCTTCTCAAAATCCAGCTTTTAGTTTGGCTATTTTTTCTACTGTTCATTTATTTTATGTATTGTTGAAGTATACTGTAGTTTTTATTATTTCCTTCCTTATGCTTATTTGAGGCTTGATTTATTTTACTTTTTTCAAATTGCTTGTGGTGTAAATTGAGGGTTTTTTTGTTTGTTTTGTTTTTTTTTTACTTTGGGGTCTTCTTTTTCCAGGTTGGTATTTATGCCTATCAACTTTCCTCTTAGTACTATTTTTACTATATTACATAAGTTTTGGTGTTGAGTTTTAATTGTCATTAGTATCAATAATTCCTAATTTTTCTTTTTTCTTTGACCCAGTAGGTATCCATGAGTACATTTAATTTCTTTATTTTTTGTGAATTTTTCAGTTTTTCTCCTGCTATTGGTTTCTGATTATTCCACTGTGGTTGAAAGGATACTTGGTTTAATTTCAATATTCTTAACTCTCTTAACCCTTGTTCCATGACCTAGCATGTGATCTGTCTTGGAGAATATTCCATCGGTGCTAGAGAAGAATGTATACTATCCTGCTGCTGTATGGACTGTTGTGTACATACTTGTTAGTTCACTCATTGTTGCCCAGGTCCTCTGTTTATCTGTCTTTGGTCTAGACTGCTTTATTCAATATTGAAAGCAGTACATTGAAATATCTTAGCCTACAGAGAATCTGGGGGCCCCCAAATCTTTCTAGTGGAAGTCCCCACAAGAAAGATTTGAGAAAGCAAGTGTGTGTGTATGTGTGTGTGTGTGTGTGTGTGTGTGTGTGTGTGTGTGTATACACTCACAGGTATGGGTATGCATGTGTATAAATTGTTGCTTTCTGTCTTCATGAGTTCTTAGTCTCTTACTGGCTCTGGAATCTGCTATTCCCAGGTCCTCTGGGTGTGCTGCCCAGCTCTTTCTTGTTCTCAGCAGTTCTCCAGCATCTAAAATACACCAAGCATCTTCTGCACCCTGAGCTAGGTGACACAGAAAACAGTTCCTCAGGTAGGCCCCACCCCAAAACTGGTACATTAGATTCACAGTGCAACTCTTTACCTCCCCAGAGCTAGGAATTTGGGTTTTGCCCACTTGTTCTATGCTGTGCTAGGGAGGGGATTGTATGGCAAGAATGCCCCCCCCCCGTCTTCCTACGGACTTCACACAGCTGATTTCACTCTCACTAGGGCACAGCAGCTCCCTAAACTGGCTCAGATATTCCCACACAGGAAATTGGTCCATATGTTGCTAAACTGTATCCCACTATCAGGTGACACTTCTCACGGTCACATCCTGGCACTTCAAAGTTAGCAGTGTCAGGTAGAAAGGGAACTCTGGAAGGTTTCATATTTTCTAACAGATACTGTGGTGATCTGAAGATACTTCAGTGATCTGAAGATCACTGGCCAGATCTAGTCACATGACCTCAACTAAGTTCCAAGGAGCAGGAAAGCAACTCCCTCCCTGAAAAGTGGGGAACGAAGCATGTGTTCTGGAAAACAACCACAACAGGACATGTGGTGTCACAGTAAACAAAATTCATGTAGTCACAATCACATATGAACAATAACCATACAACCATACAGAGAAGACCAAAACCTATGGTGTGAGTCCTGAGGAATGAAAATTAAGGAAAGCTGAGTTGCATGGAGGTGGGGTAGGGCCACGGTGTAAAAGAGCTGAGCCTCCATCTTCCCCAGTAGGAAGGCACAAGAATCAGAGTCAACCAATCACAGGATGAGCCTGTTATTTAAAATATAAAAAAAAAAAAAAACAAGTAGACCATATGTTTCCCCAAAAGATCTTTAAGTGGTTAGAGTTAGGACCAAGAGTGCCACTTTTTCCTGTAAGTCTTTTGGTGCTTTTTTACTTTCTGAAATATGTCAAATATTATTTTGAAAAAGAAGGAAAACATTAGGTTTAACTTTTCAATGCTAGGAGAAAAGTGCTTCGTGTCTAGCAGAGACTATGACTTTCTCTCTTAAGTGCACCATGATGCCACATGTCCTCCTATGAAGGGGACAGAAGAATGCAGAGAGAGGCCTTAATGACTTCCTCACCACTTAACTCCAGACGCTCGAACCTGGAGCCAATTCTGTGTCTGCTTCCATTTTCACCACCAACAAATGAGCACTGTGAAGAGCAAAGGAAACTAAAAGAACTGAGTCTCTTCCACTTGGAGGATGATTTGCAGACTTTTGTATATCTCCAGTAACCAGGTCTAATCCTGTGTTAGCCCCTGGGAAGCACAAGAGGGTAATTATGTAACTAAAAATCCCAGTCATTTTAATACAAACCCTTTTGTATTAAAATTAAAATTGAAGTCAGTGGGCATCTTTGTGGGTTTAACCACTGAACACACTCTTAGGACTCCTTTGAAAGGTTTTATGGTGCCTCTAAATTTTTGGGATTCCTTTGTAGCTCTCAGAAATGAATAAGAAACATTTGCTTTTTAACCTGATAACACACAGATATTTTAGATCAGCCATTTTTCAAACCTGTGCTTTTTTAAAAAAAAATGCACTAAGAAAGAACTATTTTGGTTCCAAGAAAAGTCTGTTTTTCTGTAGGCATCTGGCTAGGGTAGTGTATCTAGTAACAAGGCAATTCAGCTTTCTTGATTGTACTCACATAGGTATAAACCATGATATCTCTCTCTCTCTCTCTCTCTCTCCCCGCTCCCTCTCTCATCAGAATCCCTGAATTACCCCTGTTTTCTTTCCAAAGATTATGATAAAGGTGTTTGTAGGAAAAGGGTTGCTATAGGTTAGGTCGGTACAAGCCTCATATATCCAATAGCAGGGGGCCTTTGGAAGGCAATTGGATTACAAAGAAGCTATAGCTAACTTGCTATTAAGGAGCTGTTTACTGGGGATGGTGACCTGGGAGGGTGCAACTGCCTCCCGGCTCCTCCCTCCTCTCTCTCCTTCCTGGCCTCCATGATGTGAGCAGCTCTCCTCTGCCAAACCCTTCCACCATGCTGCTTCTGCATTCAAGCCAGTTGACCATGGACTAAAAATGTGAGCCAACATAACCCTCTCCCTCTTTCAGTTGCATGTATTTGCCAAGTATTTTGTCTCTGGGATGAGGAAAGAGATAGAGATGAGACTCAAGATAGGGGAACTAAGGGCTTATAATGACACCCTATGGCAGGTGTTATACTGAGATGCTGAAAAATTAAAATAGTTAATTAAAAGATAGTTATTAACAAAAATAGTTAATTAAAAGGATAGTTATTAGCAGTATTGTCATTCTGTGCTGAGCTCGTTACCCTAGTAGCTAAGCACCAACCACATAGTTCTAGATTAACTGACGGCGTTGTCATGCTGTTCTGTATGCGTCTTTCCCCCCTACTCCAGTAACCTGTTTGCTGTGTCAACTTTGTTCCCCTTGTAAGAGACAAATGATGCTGTGTCAACCATTGTTCCCTTTATGAGAGACATTTGTTTCTGAAATTGGTAGACTAAGGGCTATGAATTTGCTAACCACCCACTGTGAAATGCCTCCAACCTCAAGCAAAGGGGAACAAAGGTTCACTTTGTTTCTGTTCCATCACTATGTACTTAATGATCAATGAGCTAATCATAAATGAACTATGAAAATCAGTCAAAATTCTAACTCAGTTGCACAGCTTTGCAAATTCCATCTGCACTGTGTCACTGGGCGAGCTAAAATAAAAGCACTTCTTTTTAAAACAATATCATCTTGCCCTGTTTTTCATCTCAGGGGCCTTTTTTGGGGGAGGGTACAACAGTAGCATCCTGCATTTCAAAGCTCACCTCTTGCCTGCTTTCCACATTGTTCTCCTCATGTGATTCTGTGGAGTTTATCATCTCTACTCCCTCCTCCCACCTCCAGGCAGACGGAAGACCTGGACCAATCAAAGGCAAGGTTACATTCTCAGTGAGGCAAAAGCAAAGTCCGTGAATAAATCCCCAAGGGTCCCCTTCACTTTGATGCAGCCACTTAATCGGCTTCCATGTGCCCGGGATTGTGCTGAACATCCATAGCCTCATGAGTACCCTGTGGAGAAACCATTCTGTGATCCCCTTTAGGCAAACAGAGAGACTGTGCCCTACTGGCAGGGGTCAAGGTGCAGCTGGGTGCCCACACACCTCATTGCCTTCGGCTCGGTGCTTGCCATGGTCTTGGGGTGCTGAAGAGTCTTCCCGTAGGGCAGCTCCAGGAACTTGAGGAAGAGGCAGATCTTGGGTAGGCAGGAAAATGTGAGGAAAAGCTCAAGAGATGCTGCCAGGGACTTTCCCCTTCCTCCCTCTTCCTGCTGAGTCACTCTGTCCAGCCTGACACAGCACAGGCCCTCAGTGGTTCTCAGCAGCTCACTCTGACCTCACCCAGCTCCTCTGTCCCCTCATGGGCCCTGCTGTGGCTCTCAGGACATCCTCTACTACCATGCTTTCTCCTCGAGCCAGGGAACTCGCACTGAGCTCCCTCTCCTGGACTGTGTGTCCATTGGAAGGTGCTAGGATGTCATTCATTGTCAAAGTTCATTGAACGAGTTCAAACAGTGGGACCTGTCCAATGTCACAAAATTAGTTACATGTGAACATATGTACTACAACTTCAGATGCAAAGCTTTTCCTACTATACTTTTCTAAACCTTGAACATATTTCCCTTTTCTAAAAAAAAAAAAAATCCCCCGTATAATTCAGCTAACACTATGGGGAAAACTAGTATAACCATTTGAAGGAGAATAGAGCACAGATAAGATGTAGGATGGAAACACGAAATTGAGAGGCAAAAAGAGGGCACAAAGAAAAGTCTCGCTTCCTCCAAATTATAGCATAGAGGTGATGCCAGGCCTGCAGCTTGCCTATGTGTAAGGAAAAATAGGGACTTGGACTTGACATTCAGGTTTCATTTCTGTGTATCTTGATGCTGAAGCCTACAGATTCTGCAGAATGAATAAAATACAATTATTCTAATTAATGTCAAGAACAGTGTGAGGCTTGGGATCTTCCCCAAATGCAGCTGGAGCACACGCTCAAGGCCCCCAACTCCCAGGTCAGAGACAAAGGAGAGTCTGTCACACCCCAAGAAGCCAGGACTTGGCATTCTTCACCTGGGTTCCCTGAGCCACAGCTCTCACAGAGCTACATGGGAAGAATTGTAAATTGTGTTACAGCAGAGAGACACTGATCTTGATGGACCCAGCCGATTTATTAAGCATGCTTCCACTTTCTCCCAGGAAGGCATTGTCTTTATATGGGAATGCAGTATGTTCGCCCTTTGTTCTGCAGAGAAACACTATTTCTGTCATCCAAGCTTCTTCATGGTTCAGAACTCCTGGTCTAGACAGATAGAAACAAAGGCAGCCTATGTCTATGCTCAGAAAATGTACAAAAGCATAGTAAACCAATGGATAATCATCACCCCTAAATTACCTGGTTGTCCCCTTGACTGACTTATTAAACTCTTTAGCCGTCATTTGCCTGACAGATAAGCTGCACCCCGGAAATGCAGTAGTGAGCCAGCCCTGACCTGGCTACTGGCTTCAGGCAGCTTATGCTTTACTGGGGAAAGGAGGTATTAACTAAGATAGCTTGTAAGTATGTGTGAAAAACAACAACATGGAAGAACTTGAAGAGAAAAGTCAATAGCACTGGGGAGGGGTCACGGGAGGTGTCAGGAAGGCGTGTCACGGGGAAGTTTGAGTGGAGAAAGGCTGTCCTGGAAAAGTGAGTCTTGAGACAAAAGCTGAAGGGTGAATCAGAATGAATGAGGCAAAGAGGAGAGGGGAGAAATCCCGGGGAGATAGAATGGGACAAGCAGCCGTCACAGAGCAGGAGGAAGCGTGTCAGCCCAGAGTGGGGGAACCGCAGTTGGGCCAAAGTTCTAGTGGCATCTCATTTCCCTCTCAGTAGTGGCCCATGGGGGATTCAGAGGTGCAGATATATGTGGGCCCAGTAAGGCTAGAAGACAGGTGGGATCAGTGCCATCCATGTAACCTTGGTCAGTAATCCAAGAGCAACAGGGTGGTATTAAAAGCTTTTAAATACGATCAGGTTTTTATTTCAGAGATGTCACTTTGGACCTAGGTATGAAGAAGAGGTAAGGGTGTGGGGATTAACAGGGAAGCATCTTCCAGTACCATAGCTCAGACAAGAGTCCAGGCTGAATGGCAAGAGAGGAAAAAAGGGATAGGAGAGGTATTTGGAGGATGCAACCAGTAGGACGTGAAGTGAGAGATCTGAGTGGACCAAAGGTAACTCCAAGGTATTCAGCTGGTGCCGCCAGTAAAAACATTAAGGCATAAACAGGGATTCAAGGGAGCAGACACAGAACTCAGATGAAAATCTGGGCTGGAGCTTTAAATCATGAAACCCACTAGCTCTAGACGGTAAGGGAAGGGTTGGGCATAAGAAAGACATCCAGGGATGGGACAAGAGACTGCGTGGGACAGGGACCCAAAGACAGCCAGCATTCAGCGGAGAGAGTATAGGTGGCATGCAAAGGTAGGAAGGACGTCTCTAGACAGCAGGTTCCTGAAGGTGAGGAGGAGAGACAGCCTCGGGGAGAAGTGGGTCCCAACCACTTCAAAGCTGCTGAGCAGTGAGCTGGTGAAAACCAGAGAAAGCCACTAAATAGACTGAGGGCGAGCTTGTGGGGAGTGAAGACTGATACAGATCAGAGTCCGCCAGCCAAGGAACAGGAGGAAAGTCACGGAGACCAGGAACCTAGGGTCACTGTGAACACTCAGACTGTAGCAACAAGGACATGGGAAGGGCAGTGGGCAGCTGGGCACACAAGTGTCCTGTTCTGAAGGCAGAAGGGGCTTAGGGACACCAGGATGCTGCCGGCAGGCATACTCAGTTGAGATGAAGGGAAGAGACCACAGGAAGCACAAGGAGGGCTGTCAGGCCTTGGGGGTCCTGGAAATAGGGGACAGCAGCCTGAGAGAACCAGGCAGCTGAGCTGGTCACCAGCAGGAAGAGGCTGTGGGCAGCGCTGCTGGAATGCACAGCAGAAAGGAGACTGGGACACAAAGGGAACTGAGATTCTGGGGGTGGTGGAGGTCTGCAGTGGCTGTGCCGAGTGGAGAGGGCCAGGAGCAGGAAAGGGCACCGCAGAGTACACACACATACATGCACACGCACATGCACACTCACACACACACTCAGGGCAGGGCCCAAGTCCCTCTCCTGCTCTCCTCCTCCCCTTGACCCCGTGCTTCCCCTTTCAGATCCAGTCACCCCTGGATTTCCCACCACCAGGTCGCACCCCCACCGGGGGACACCTCCTCAGCCACAGGAACTGGGCAGAGGGCAGAGGAGAGAAGATTCCAGCACTCATGACCTCATGTCTGTCCTTTCCTCCATGGCCCATTTACAGAAACAAACTCAAAGGCGCCCAAGGCTGTTCTCTCTGCCTCTATTCAGGGAGTGACAAGATGCCGATATTCTGAAGAGGGGGACGGCCCTGACAGTTACTAAATTCAGAGTCTCATTTTTCTAACAAGGAAAGTAAAACCCGGGGGCTTTGTGTGATCCGTGTCATCTGTGGGAACTTCACATTCCTGGAGGCCGTGCAGTGCCACGGGGTTAATCCTGTGACACGGGGCTCCTGTGACACAGAGGCCAGGGCAGGTGCCAGAGATGGGGCTCATCCTTCTGAGCGAACTGCACTGCTGTTCAGGTCAAATGCATTTTGAGTCTGAGAAAAAAACCTCCCGTGTCTTAATGGATGAGAAACTGTGCCACCTAATTACAGAAGGAGCAGAAGAGGAAGAAAACTCATTTAAGAAAGGATTGAGAGCCAGGTTTCTGGAGCTGGGAGCAGAGTGCTCTGTGGAGTGGAAGGAAAATCCTTTCTGACCTGGAAGTGGCCCTCACTTAGAATGCGTTTTATAGCTCCCGAGGCTCCAAGGACAGGTGGGCCAGAGCCCTGAGCACTACTGGGCTTTGAAGAGACCGGGGATAGAAGGACCAGGACGCTGCAGAGAGCAGGGGCTGGCGCCTGGGCGGGCAGGCCGGGAGCTGGCCGGGTGGGGGATCCCAGAGCAGGTGCTGGGGCGCACAGCCTCTGCTGCCGGGAGTCAGGTGCGGTTCCTGGAGGCGCACGGCTGGGACAAAGCGTCCCCACAGGGCCCAGTGCCTCTGACAGAAGCTGACAGCCTCTGCAGGAGCTGAAGCCGCGGGCACTGCAGCGCTCACACTTTGGCCACTGTGGGAGAGTCATCCCGAGGACGCGACAGGTGAAATGGAGGGCAAATGTGCTCGGCAACTGCCTGTAGGGCAGTTTCTGTTTTTAGTCTTCCCTCGTCTCAGAAAAAAGAAGAAGAAAAAACAAAGACCCTCCAAAAAACCCCATGAGCATAACGCGCATTTGCCAGTGCCGAAATGAAGCAGGAAGCAGTCAGGATGGAGGAGAAAGGTGCAGAAAGCCTGGGGCAGGGAAAGCCGCGGTTACTAGGGACAGAAGACCCCGCTATTTCAGACAAGGGACTGCGGTTCCCATCGACACTGGGGAGACGGCACTTGGAAACCCTGATTTGGTCTTTTGTACTTAATCAAAGGCAATAAGCCAAATGAGCGTGTGGAATGTCACTTTGATTTGCACGAGATTATGGCAGATACTGTTCCCCCATCTCATAATATAAGAAAGAAGAAATGCTACTAAACTCTGGATTTGGAACCCTGAGGCTGTGTTGCTTATTTTTTTAAATGAAATTGAAGCACCTACTGTGTGAAGGATGCTTTTGGGGCACAGGCAGAAAGACGGCTTCAGCACACACGATACCCCATCTCTGCTAGGAAACCCCAAAAGCTGGCTGCCCATTGGTGTAGGACAGCTCCCCAAGGCTGGTGACCTGTTTGCATTTTCCCCGGAAAATCATCCCTGATGCATTCAGATGAATGTCAGGAAATAACCAGGCAGTGAGCCGTTTTTCCCAGGACCAAGAATGGGAAAGAAGAGGCCCATAGCTGGACACTGGGCAGCTATGAGCATGAACTCAGGCCAGGAGTGGGTCTAAGCTCACCCTAGAGATAGAACTGAGCCCAAGGCAATAGGGCTGAACTGGGCTCTCCACCACTAGCCCACGTGTGTGCCCTTCTGCCTCCTCCTCTTCTGATAAGCCCTGCCCTTCCCTTAGCTGAGTCCTGGACACCCCCAGCCTTCTTCCAAGAGCCAGCCTGGGACCCCCCCCCCACACCTGCCTTGTGCAGCCAGAGCTCCTGATGTAGTCGTCTGGGATGTGCCTTTCCCTGAGGATGGTTCCAGACCCGCCAACAGGTAAGATGTGACCATCTAAACACAGGATGGCACACAAGCTAAGTGTCTACATGGCTGAGTTCATGAACAGATGCAAAAGTCCAGGTCTTTGTCCCCAAAGAGCACCCGATCCAGGGAGGGCACAGATCTGTGATGGTTCATTTTATGCAGCAACTCAGTTGAGACCCGCAGCTGGTTCGTTCTTGAATCAGTTCAAAACATCGACCCTTTTGGTCATTTTGACTTTGGGCTGGAGCCAGAAGTCACCCAGTGACAGATCCAGTAGCTGCCTTTCCTTTAACCGTGGTGCAGCAGCAGCATTCACCACATTTTAGACCAATGCCTCATAAATGCATTCACAGAAGAGGACTTCAAGAACCGCTTCAGCAAATTGCATGAATGGTGAAAGAAGTGTGAAGCGAGGGGGAGGATTTGGAGGGGGATTTGTGGCCATCTGTCACTGTCATATTTTCAATGTCAGTATTCCCCATATATTTCAATCGCCTCTTATTGCCTTCTGTTTTCTGTCTCTCTGGAGACCCCTGTTGCAAAGTCCTGGACTGTGACATCGGTCCCTCCCAGATGGCCTCCAGGACTGCTGTCAAGTTCATAAATCAAGGTCCATCCTCATCTGGGGAAGGACTGGTGCCTCTGCCTTGGAGTGCAAGATTGGGACAGGGCAGTACCTCCCAGGGGGGAGCAATATTCCAGCTGGGAAAGGGGGGAGATGGGCCATGAACGTGACCATCACAGGGCCACTCGATCGCACACCACTGTCTGAGCCCCAGCAACAGTCCAGGCACCAACAGAAAAAGCCAGGAAGATGGTGCCTCTTCCCTCTAGGACCCCTGCATTCAGCTGGGTAGGAGAAGCCTAGGAGTCTATGGTGGCAATGGATGACCACAGCTTTCCAACCAGGATGACCATTACGCTCCCTTATACAAAGCAGGTACATGATGCCTGCCTGAGCCTTCAGTCAGGAGAAGCCCCTGTGTACCCCCAGGTGACCGACACAGGCCCTTAGTGGGAGATCTCATAAGACAGAGACACCTGGGGCTGCTCTGTGAGTGTTGGTTGACCAAGGCAGACAGTCTAGAGGAGGTGATTCTCAAACTGGGCTCGGATAGTAGAATAAGAGTTTGCCAGGAAGAAAGGCAGAAGTGACTTTGGACAGAGAACAGTAGAGAATGATGACAGGAAAGGGAGCAGCCATTCACCAAGCAGTGACAAAGTGCCAGGGCTTTCTTGAGTTGTCCCATGTAACCCTCTCAGCCCTCTGAGGAAGTGGAATCATTTTACAGATGAGCGAATCAAGGCATGCTGAGTGTGGGCAGCCTTGTCTTCTGGAAGTCAGAGTCGGCACATAAGGAAGCAATGTGTCACCTTATCCTAGGCACCAGCATGCTTCTGCCTGTCATCAGACACTCAGCAGTGGCAGGAGGGCCCCGAGGAAGGCACGCACCCGCATTCCGCATGATGATGGTCAGGAAATATTCCGTGTGACCTGCTGATGTGACATCTGTATTTCTTTACCTTTGTTTGTTGTTGTTTTCTTGTTTTCTCAGTGCTAGGGATGGACCCAGGGCCTCATGCACGTGAGGCAAGCACTCCACCATTGCACTACACCCTCAGCCTAGGTTTGTAGATTTTTCTGAAGATTTTTATCCTTAATGGCCCCTCACCTGCACCTCATTTTGCTGCCTACTCTTCTCACCAAATCTGCACAGCTGCCTGCAGGCTCCAGATGCCCTGCCCTCCCCTAACCTTCACATGACCATCTTTAGTGGCTTATATCTTGCTCTCTGCCCCAATTGTTTCTTGGGGAATTTCTGCCCTACAAATACCAGGTGATCTCCTGGAAAGAATGTGGGGAAGCCAACTTCCTCCCTTTGCCGCACAAGCAGGGGTGAGCACTCTGAGGGCTCCTCCAGCCCCAAATCAGTATCTCCTGCTTGTCCCCTCTGTGACCCCACTGTCTCCCACACTTGGCCTTGGGGTGTCAGTCCTGTTTCTTCAGCTCCCCAGAAAGACTGTAAAATGGTGGAAGACAGAGGATGCAGATTCCTCTCATATATGAACACACGGGAGACGTTTAATGATAACATGTCACACAGATGGGGACATATGGAGGATTTCATGTTGAGTAAAACTTTTGTAGGGGAAACCCTGATTTTTAAAACAACTGATGCTGTGTCAGTAGGTACACACAGCTCCTAGGCCCCGACTGAATCCTACCCCAGGCATGGTTCTGAGGTGTCTGCCAGGTCAGAAACAAATAGGCGGACCAGCAGTGACTGATTTTTTCTGGAGTTCCATCCTCAGGACAAGAGGGCTCTCTGCTTGTCTGGGTGGGGATCACAGAGAGCACCAGGAAGTGTGTCTTCTCCAGGGCCTGACTCCTGAGCCCTTGCTTTGGAGACAGAGGCTGTGGTAGCAGCTGTTTCCATGACAACTACCCCTGGGGTCTCCCTGTGAACCAAGCAGCAGCAGGCGGGGAAGATTATACATCATTCCCTGATTCCTCCTGGAATCCATAAGGTCTGCAGAAGAGGGACCAGGGCACATTAGCAGGGCTGGTGCCTACAGTAAGGAGGTCACAGCCCACAGTGGGCATCTAGGCTGGTGTAGCACAGAGCCTGTGACCTGTCTGTGAGCCAAGTGACATCCCTGTAAGCTCAGATATAACCAATGACATTCTGGGGCAGCACTGGGAGGCTGGAGACCCCTGGGTACCAGAGAGTTGCTAAACTAAAATGGGCCACTGGTTGACACTGGTCTCTACTGAGGAGAGCCAGAATAGAGGGACCTCTTCTGCTTGCATCTGGTCAGAAGGTCTCAGTTGTAACTTTGGGGACGGACTTTCTTTAGAAATGACTCTGACTCAGTAAAAGCATTTTTCTCTTCACTCTCCATCAAATGACAAAAACAACATACAACAGTTCCTCTATTTTTTAATTCATTAACTCACACATTTAAACCAACCCTCCCAATGCTCAGTGGTAGCGCACAGGTACACAGGCCACACTGGATACACACCAACAATGTAGCACCTTTGACGAGAGGAACAGTCAGTGCATGCGCTATTTCCGTGAGCTACGCTGGCAGTCACAAGTCCTAGTTGTAGAAATGCCCGGAAGAGGTGGGCGTTACAAGCTCCCTGCCTTATACAAGTGAATTCTGAGGAAATGTCCAAACTCTTGGATCCACGCGAGAATCTCTTATGCTGCTGATCTCAGGGTACATGTCAGTTTATTAAGCCAACAGAGATACCATTAGTGGAAACAGGAATACACAAATTCACAAAAGGGAGATTAGGAAACAGATGACCTGATTATTGTCTTCTAGGGACAGTTTTAAATATAATTTATTGATTTCACTCATATCTCCCACTGGAATCAAGAGTGACAGGTTGAGATTGTTTCTCTTTCTGTACAACTTGATGGACCAGCACAATATATGGTCCATCAAGATGGGCCAGTATTTTTTTCCTGCCATATATATTTTTCCCGATGTGAAGCAGACATGATCTCCTTCCTGGTGGTTTCAGAAACCGCAGGTATTTTAGTTGCCATGGTGAGGCAGAAGTGACCATTTCTCCCACAAATGGAAAATCTTGAGCTTTCCATTCATGGACCATTTGTTTGTCATGTAAATTCTGTCCCATCGGTCAGCAGCTGAAACTATGAACTGACAGCCCTATTGAGTAAGAGTCCCTTTTAAGCCATTATCGGAGTTAAGTAAAAAGAAATCTTTTATTTGTGTTCACTCCCTGCAAATGTCATGAAGGATCTGCCCAGAAAAAAATGAAAACAGAATTCTGGGTGAGTGTTTTTGTAGTTTTTCTGATTGGACATTCATTTAATAGCTTCCTTCTAAGACCCTTATTTTATCTACTGGACTTCGAGTCTACTCAAAGCTGGAAAACTAGTTTAAAGTGCCATAGGCACACTAAGCACTTCTCTCCCGAGCTCAGATAACACCACTTGCAGAGGCTGGGATGGAATGCTCAGTAAGACATCTGTCCAATTCTAGATTGACAGAATATTGAAATAAGCATATTGGCTTCTTCCTAAGCTGAAGATTAGATGCAATATTTTATTCTAATAGTTGTAGCTTAGTGTATCTTATATTTTATACTCAATTTAACAATTCCTACTTTCTATACATTTATGAAAAAGCCCTGTAAATGGTTCAACGATTAATAGATAGTCCTTAGAATCCAGCCTTGGGAAGTTTACCCAAATGCAAAAAAAGGTCATGCACAAAGCTGTTCACCTCAAGGGCCAACTGGAATCAGCCTTCCAGTGAGAACATTTATTACTAGAAGCTGAACATGTGAAACTGTTAGTAGAATGTTTAGGAATACCATGTATAAAAACAAAATATCTTTGATAAAATATTTAGTGAAAAGGCTTACCAAAAAATTGTGTGTGCAGGACTATGACACTATGTAAAAAATTTTAAGGGAAATAAAACTAGAAAATCTAGAGTTGCAAAATACCCAGAGATGTGTGAGGTGAGCATGTTAGGGAGGGAGAGCGATTTCTTTCTAAATCGCTGGGATGCCTGGTTGTCTATCATAGCTATGCATTCTTTTTAATAGGAAAAAATAATGAGAAAGAAAAGCACCTGAACCATCAGGGTGACTCTTGGGGCTCTGTCTTGGGTGACTTTCACCTTGGTGCAGGGGAGTGATCCCTCCAATAGCCCTGCTGGGGGCTTCACAGGGGAAGTCACTACCCAAGCCCCTCCTTCTATAGGTAATAAGCAAGAGCAGAAGGGAGAGGGTTTCTTCAAAAGCTCAGGTTCCCTGCACCCTGGCATGTCTTAGAATCTGGCCTGATTTGGAAGTCTTTTCACATCTATCAATGTATTACAGTCACATCATACAAAGGCAAAAAAATAGAGAGTCAACTGGGAATGAGAAACTAACATAAGTGTAAAAGCAAGACTCGGCTCTTTTTTTGTTAAAAAAAAAAAAAAAAGATGTTCTTCTGTTTGATGCATATGTCAAAGTAAGATGATTAAGGGGGAAGAAGGATGAGAGAAAGACTTCACCACTTAAGCACCAGGACAGGACACCAGACACAGGTGGTCACAAGGGCCCCCGAGGAAGCACGCAGCAGGACTGCTCTTGCTTTCCAATCTTTGTGAGTGTGAAATCAGTCACACACTTCGTTCTCAGAGGTGGGCATGCTCAGGGGAACTAAAAACCATCCACAGTGCACCCGGGGACTTGAAAACTTCCCCTCAGTAGTCAATAGCAAAATTGTTCTTCAGCATCGCTTAAATTTTTTGATTCAGATGGCGGACATCACCTGTAGAAGAAAGGATAGGACACCGTCAGGGAGAGATTTCACCCCTGCGTGCTTAGGCAGTGCATGGTTTGTTTCAGAATACACTGAACGCATACCAGGAACAGTTACACGCATACGCCCCCAGATCAACAGATTTTCTTTTGGAATGGAAATGGCGTTGAGAATGCTTTTCTTGGAGAGGTGCATGATTGGCCAGTCTGCCAGTGTGAACTGTGGGAGAGAGGCTGATGACCAAGGCTGAGTTCATTCAGCTGCGGAGATGACCCAGAGAGACTCTGAGCACTTTGTCTGCTCTGCGGTTTCTACATAAATAAAAGTAGTCGGTAATAAAAAGTTGGAATAATTATCAAAACGCAGTCACAGGATGACACCCAAGGGATGAGTTCAGATTCTTTCACTTTCAGAATCTAAACACAGCAAACTCAAGAACTGGGGGATTATTGTATAGAGAGGAAAACCTACAGGGACATCACTCTTCCCCACACACAATGGTCCTCTATAAGTCTGAAGGGAAAACCTTCAGTGACTATGCTCAACTCAGATTCTCACATCTTTCCACGCTCTGTGTGGGACAGAAAAAGAAGTAACATATCCCAAGCACTTGGATCAAAGGAAGACCCAGGGATGGAGATGGGAGGATTGGACAAGACCTGTCCCCAGGTCAGCTCCCTGCCTCCTTTCATATGCACCAGGTCACCCTCCCCGAGGCCGACAGTCTCTTCCCTGGACCCAACTGTAAGGGAAGATGATTGCCCTCATGCCTTCACAGAGAGAGAGGTACCAGGAGTCCCTGGCAGAATGTCCCGGCTACACGCAGCCAGCTGCTCAGAAAGTTGAATGCTCAGTGGACATCTTAAAGACAGGAGCAACAGAAAACACACAAAAAAGATCTTCTATCCGGAAGCAAAACATATGCAAAAATTGGACTTGTCAAATACTTTTCTCCTAAAGATGTCACTGATCAAGGAGGCATGAGACATGGGATTTCTTAGGTGACCCTTTTGTTACTGTCTTCTTGCATGGAGACACCCACATATATACACCACACATTCCCAGAAGGGAGGGAAGGGCCTTCTCCCCAGGCATTTTGGTTCATGAATTTATTATTCTCAATGTACTAATGAAGGTCAAAGATCACACAAAAGGAGGTAGATAAGAAGGGAGTCAGCCCATTTGCCAATTTGACTGAAGTCAACATATTTGAGAAAGAACAAGAGATAAGACGATCAGAGGGTTTCAGGGGTACAGGCCATGTCTGAATTTAATCTTTTCTGATTATTACAACTCTTCCATCACCATTAGATTTTATATTATTTTATCTGTTTCTGGTTATTTTTTTCTATCTTGCAGCTCATAAGCTAAGCATAATGATGAGTATTTCAAAATCCAATTTATAACTTATAAAGTTTGCTGTTGTCTTCATTTTAAGCACCCTTGTGAAGTAGTTCCTGCCTGAATACGCCGGGCTTCTGTGGGTGAGTGTGTCAGGAAGCTGTGCTTGGCTTTCAGATTGTATCAGATGAGCTTCATTCTTACGCCGACAAAGCCCTCCACAGCAGAGGACTTTTACATAGGATCTGTGACTGTCACCCTGCCGGAAGGGAGCTGAGTGACCACAGAGTGAAAGGCACTGATGCACAGTGATTTCCCTTTAGCACAACCCCTCAGAAGGAAGAGTTGGCATTCAAGTGCTTAATGCTCAGGCAGTGATCAGCCCGCAGCCAGCAAGCTCTGGGTTCTCAACTGTACTCAGTAAATGTTAATGAAAGAGGAAGGGAGGGAAGGATGGGGAAAGGGTGGGAGAAAGAATTTCTCTTCGTGTCTCTTTGCAATTTACTTTCCCAGAATGTTTGTTGCTGGGTTTTTTCCCCCTAACTCCTCATATCCCTACCAGCATCTTTGACATTTGATTTCAAGCTTCAGACAGGTAAAGGAAAAGTGTAATTAAAGCAAATGGTCAGATCCTGCAGCAAAGCCTTGAGCTCAGCTTTGCCAGTTAACTGAATTACATTTTCACCATGCAAGTGAGCTATTACTAAAGCCCTCAAATTTCTCACTGAAGCAGTTTTTGATTAGTAAATGGTCATTATCATATATGTGTTCATCTCATAGCAATAAACATAATAAATTATGAGACTGAGCATGCTTTTTAGGCCTGATCAGTCCAGAATCCCATGATGATTACATCATGCTAAGAATGAAAAAAAAAATACCAGGTCCTAGAACAGCACGACCTGCGTGGCACAATGGTAATGTGGGTTGAAAGGGCAGTTATCAGGCCCTGAAGGCTCCTCTCACCCTCTGGCAGGTAGTGGGGAAGGAAGTGAGCAGAGAGATTTTCACACCATCACCCTGTCTCTGAATTACTTGAATTTTTGGCACAATGCAGTATTTTCAAACTTGGAAATAAAATGAGTAAGAAAAATGATCATAATTTTAGAACAGTCTTGAGGCTGGAGTATCTTAAATTGAAGTCCAACCTGGGTAACTTAATGCCTTAGAGACCACTTTGTGTCTTCAGACAAAAATAAAAAGGGTTGAAGGCATAACTCAGTATGCAGGCCGTATGTGCAGAAAGCAGAAAGGAATAAAAGGTAGGCAGGCTTAAAATGTGTGCATTGTTAGAGCAAAGAAAAAAAAGACATTAGTACCACTTACCTTGCTATAACTAGATTTTTTTTCATGACAGTTCATGTCACTTTATTTGATTTTAGCAGCAATCTCCTTCAGGAGACACTTGAGATCATTAAGCTTGGAAAGAAATAAGGACAGAATTGGTTTTAAAATCACAATTTCCAATGTTCAAATTTTAAAAGATTGTTCAATGGCTTTCCCATGGAACAGACATATACATTAAATAATAAGCATGGTGCATCTGGGTTAGGACAGAATAACAGAGGCATATGACATTTCAAGCTCCAATTATTGCTTAATTTCTCAAATCATATCACTAGCAATTAGTAAGCCAATTAGTAAGCCAATTAACTTAACTTAGATATGAATCACTAGTGGTTCCCTTGTTGAAATGACAGCTTGCAATGGCACATCAGTACTACATGAAAATGATAATGTTACGTGTGAAGGCATAATAACAAAGCTATGAGACATTAACAAAGCTTTGTCTTGTAAAATTATAATATTGATAAAACAACATATCAGTGAATCAACATTTTGTAAATGAACAATCTTTTTTTTTTTTTTTTGTCTTTTTCATCGGTACCGGGGATCGAACTTGCGACTGCCTGCTTGCAAGGCAGGCGCTTATGCCGCTGAGCTAAATCCCCAGCCCCAATAAATGAACAATCTTGCTTCACAAATACATACATACACAAATAGTATAAACCCTAAAATGTAACTTAAACAAAAGGTATGATGAAATTATTTGTCATGGATGAATGTTTCACAAATTAATTATACAAGACAAGTAAACTCATTTTAAAGTACACACCATATTGGTGTCCTTGGTAAAAGTTCATAGGTGTAATGTAATTTCTGTGAGACTGGTTTCCAACTTGCTATACCACTCACCCAAGGCAAAAATCTATGTTTAAATACAGTAATGATTTCTTCTTTTAACTTAAAAAAAGGGTGGGCTAGTGACCTAACGACTGCCAAAATAAATAAGACCCAAGACCCCTGCTGACAGACTTAAGGTCAGTTATGAACAACTTTGTTTTCTGATATAATGAGATGGAAACATTCTTTTCCCATACAGGGGATTTTATTCATAGTAAAATGGCTTTAATAAGCAGTCTAAAGTAGAACATAAAACTCTAAGAGTAAAATAAATGAAATAAAGAAACAGAAAAACAATAGAAAAGTCAGCAAAGCTAAGAGTTGGTTTTGCCAAATGATAATCAAAAGTGACAAATTCTTAAAAAAAACTCACTACTCTGTGCGTTAGATTTTCACTCTGGATTGAGGAGCCAGGGGCTTCCCTGGGCTGAACTTTTCCTGCAAGCCTTAAGGAACACAAAGTCAGCACCACAGCCATGGTTAAACCAGACCCACAAGGTCACCTTCCAGGATAAATGAGTTTCCTACATGGGGGACTCCATGGGCACAGGTGTGACAGCCATGCATGAGGCCATCCACCAGGTGCAATATGCACCCCATGGCAGGTGCAGCATTAACACCAACTTCACTGGAACCCCAACTTGTCTCAGAGTAATGCAGCTTGCCAAGACTGAACCAAGAAGAAATACAAAGCCTGAACAAACCCACAGCAAACACAAAGAAAGAATCTGCATTTAAAAACCTTCTAGTGGGGCTGGGGATTTAGCTCAGCAGCATAAGCGCCTGCCTTGCAAGCAGGCAGTCATGAGTTCGATCCCCAGTACCGATAAAAAGCAAAAAGACCAAAAAAAAAAAAAAAAACCTTCTAGTAATAGCTAGCCTAGGAATAGATAACTTCATGAGTGAGTTCTACCAAACAGTCAAAGATGAGCAGATCCAACCCTAGAGGTGTAATGGGAATGTTATTTGGTACAGCAGTGACAGAAAACAGGATATAGGTTCCTCAAAACCTGCTACCAGCACACCTATGTACAGACCCAAACAATTGCGATCAGAATCAGGAAAATTCTGAGTGCACGTGTGCAGTCAATGTGGCTTTATTCACAAGAACAGCCAAAATATAGAAATACCCTAATACATACACCATGAGAAACTATCTAGCCTTTTAAAAAGAAGGGGTCAGAGGATGATGGACGGGAAGATGTCAGCCAATGGGCTCAGAGTCTCAGTTATGGGAGATGAATAATCCCTGAGAGCTACTGTGCAAGCCGGAGCTGCAATGAACAGCGCTACACTGCACGGCTGAATTTTGCAAAGGATAGGTCTGATTTCCTTTTTGTGTTGCTGAGGATTGAACCTAGGGCCTTGCACATATTAGGCAATGATTCTACCATTGACCTATCTCTCCAGCCCAAGTAAATGTCTTAAATTAGGACTCTACACACACACACACACACACACACACACACACACACACACACACACATTCCCCACCAATAGCAATTACACAGAGGTGACAGATACATTAATTAGCTGGGCTGGAGTGTGATAATCATTTTGCAATGTATATGTGAATCAAAACATCAAATTATACACCTTAAGTAATACACAAGTACATTGTCTGTGTCAATAATAGCTCAATGAAACATTTTTTTAAATGCTATTAATTTAAAAGAGAAAAAGAGACATTCTCAAAGCTTGCTTAAGAATTGAAAGGTCTGAAGATGATCACTGAAATCCTGTGAGTAGAAAGGAGGGGATGTTTTTAATTGCTCAGAGGAGCAGCAAGAGGACACCGGAGAGAATGCCAAAGGGTAAGGGTCAGGGGAACACACAGGAGGGAAGAGAGGCAGGGGACACTTGGGTGACAGAGGGCTCTGTGCCGTGCAGCTGAGGTTCCCCTGCCATCTGCCCCAATTCTGCCCAAACACACACAGCGTGCGGTGTGGGTGGCGCCTGGGGGAACTTAGATAAGGAGCCCACTGGGCAAACAGCCAGCCCATGACACTGCTGCAGCCTTCTGGATGCCATTGGCCTGCACAGCATGAGAACAAACTTTGATTATGATTTCAGTTCCCCAGAGCCCACCTTTGTGACCCCAGTGCCTAGGTCTGTCATTCCTACCAACAGTGCTGGCGTCCCAGATCCCAGTACTTAAAGATCTAGCCCCTGGGAATCTGGTTAGTGCATCTGGGGTCTCCACTTCTCCAGTTTTCCTCACCCCAGGCCCAGGGAATTTCTCAGAAGGCTTCGGTCCCTGCCATGTCTCTCTCTCCCTCATCCACTCTGGTGATGTCCTCTGTTATTCTCTGTCTGTCCCCAAGTAGGGACAGGACCGAGGTAGGCTTTGGGGAGGTTTGGCCTAATCCCTAAATTGGCTTTCCATCTGCTCCTTCCAAATAAACCAGCAGTGAAGACAAAACAACAAAACACACCGAAGCAGACCATTTTCCTTACTAGCACAACACCTGGCCACCTCCCTACGCTCTCTCCTGTCTCCTTGAACCAGATTGCTTAAGCCCCTCCAATACTGCTACTCGGACCACTCGGAGGGCTCTCTTCACAGAGAACTCCAGATATGCCTCTCTCGGGGTCTAAATCTCTCCAGAGCCTCCCTTTCATGAACATAAAATCCAACTCTAAAAAGAGGCCCTTGTGTTCCTATAAGGAACAGCCTCATGTCTCCATGTCTTACAATACACATCCCATCTAGCTGTCAAACAGCACAACACCCACAATGTGACCATCTCCAGGCAGGATGCCATTCTCCAAATATGGTGACAAAACAGCAAATATCATCTGCTCTTAGGAGCCTAGAGGCATCTGGTACTTATGAATCAATTATAATTTCTGCTGAACCCAGTCATCGTTTCTGGCTACATATGCCCAGCACCCACAACTGTATTTGTGCATGTGAAAGAATCTCAAAATTATTATTATTTTACTGGGGATTGAACTCAGGACCTTACTCTTGCCAGGCAGGTGCTTTGCTGCTGAGCTATACTCCCAGCTAACCCTCAAAATTAAGTAGGAACTAAATCAGACTGGCATCAAAGGTTCACCTAGCGGTTCTCAAAGTCACACACAGTGATCTGGTGATTGCTTGTATTCACCTGCCTCCATGCAGAGAGAAGAAGGAGGGAGCCCTGCTTTCACAGAGGCAGAGATGATTTAAAGATCATGGGTGTGGCACTTCCAAGTGGCTGGAGGCGTGGGAAGCCTTTGGGTTCCAGCTCCCAGCTAATAGCTGGTAAAAGGAGAAAACTGGAAGAGAGTCCCTTCTATTTTTTTTTTAAACAATTAACTTCTTTTTACTTTCTGACTATCACTATTGACTTCTAACTGAAAGCTCAAAGGTATTGGAGATTATTTTTAGTTCCCAGACTATAAATAGAGCCATACCTTTGTATCCAGTTGTCTAAACCGATGCCTCATTCTGCAGAGAGAGAGGGAGAGAGGGAGAGAGAGAGGGGGAGAGAGAGGGAGAGAGAGGGAGAGAGAGGGAGAGAGAGAGGGAGAGAGAGAGGGAGAGAGAGGGGCTGAGAGAAGCCTCATTTCAATCTTCTAAGGGGCAGAACTTAGGTCATTTACATTTTCATCTCAATCAAGGGTCAGATGCATTCACCTTTTGGGGTTTTTGGGTAGTAAACAAAGCAGAATGTCCTTCTTGTCACAGGGAGGAGGACATCGAATAAATGCTGACTTTGATGGGCAGGGAAAGACCTCTTGTCTCTTGTCCTCTTCTCCCTCCCCAAGTACACAGGGCATCCGCGTTCCCAGAGACAAGCATCCAACAGCGCTTTTGGCAATGTGTGAAACCTACCATAGGGCTTCCTTGCACTTATATGTGGATGAGCTTTCATAGACTTTATAACCCATTACTTAGGGACCACTGGGAGACTTAGCTAAACTTTGGCCCTGTCTATAAGACGCTCAATAGCTACGTTCATGAATTATGTGGGCATTTACTGTAACAGCCCCATGCAATTTGAAAATGATGTTCAAGACTGCAGGGAGAGCTTATGACAGACTAATAAATGTGTTTCCATCTTCCCATCTCTGTACTTTGACCTCAAAGAGATGAACGGATGGTTGCCCCTGCAGGATAAAGCTATCTGCCCGTGACCTGTGGTGTTTCCTGAAACCCAGCTCAGCCGCGGTGGCTCTTGTGACCTGATTCTGTGGCGATTCCATGGCAGGCTCTAACTACCTCCTTCCCCCCACGACCCTGTCCTTTGGAAGTCTGGCAAACTCTACATGTGTGTCATCTGCAATTGCCTGGGTGATGTCTACCGGCACTGTGGCTGCCTCCACAGTGGACAAATAAACTGTCTACACTCTGCTGGCTTCTGGCTCCCAAAGGGCTTTGCAAAGCAGGAAGGAGCACCTGACGTACTCTTCTGAGTTGTCGCTGGCCTTCGTGTTGATCTTGACGAGGTAATTCTCCTTCATGACGCCCTCCCATGCCAAGGTCTCGTTGTCCTCATTTTTGAAACCTTGAATAACGAGAAAAGAAAGATGTTGAGTTGTTTCCTTTGCTGCTTGCTTTCCCAGCCAACACCTGCTGGGCATTTTGTGAGACGCCGGAATTAGAAGAGCTGGATTCTGTCCTGGATGCTCCGACTACTGTTACGTATCAGTGACAATGCAGGGTGAGGGGACAGGAATGACTCTCCAGGTAGCAGTGAAGAATCAGAGGTCCTCGTATGGAATAAGCACACAATCTTTATTCCAAACAGACATCAACTCCACTGTTGCCTGTGTGCTCCGTGATTTAGAAACATCACCCCACTAGTGAATGTGGTTCTCACATGTGATGCGCACATGTTCCTTTCCTATTCTGAGGGCATAAAAATGTTGAACCATTCAGCTGGGTAATTGCCAGTGGTTTCCCAATGGGCAGCCTAAAAATGTGGCAAGAGCTTTGGAAGGGAGGAAAAGAAGCCGAGCAGGTTGTTTCTGTCCTTGTCAACCACACGGTCTGGGTGTGGATCTGGGAGGAAACTGTCACCTTTTAGCCTTTCTCTTTCTTCTAAGCTGGCTGGTGACATGCTCCAGTCTTCATTCAGTTGCTTACAATGCTAAGAGCAGGTGAACAAGACCTGATTGTCACTGTCCCCACACTTCAGGTATGAGCATGGTGCACAGCAAACCCCCTCAGGAATCCGTGAGTACAACAAAGCAGTATACGATACATTTGTGCAGGTGGTTCACTTGGAACTGACCAAGGTAGCTTTTCATTGTAACTTACCATTTAAATTTATTCATTCTCATATTAGAGTTTAGGATTTAGTCTATCTTCCTGCATTTAAAAAGAATTAATGGAGGGTCAAAGAATCAATATGGAAGTGCTTAGACTTACACAAACCCCATCTAAGCAAGTTTATTTCAGGGAGGGGTACATGAGATGGAAGCCAGGGGCACTGTATGACTGACTTACATCCCCACCTGCACCCCACAGTTTTTTGGAGACAAGGTCTTACTAAATTTCCCAGGCCAAATTCAAACTTGCAATCTTCCTGCCTCAGCCTCCCAAGTAGCTGGGATTATAAGCACATGCTGCCACACCCAACTATATGTATTTATCTCTAAATGGTGATAATTCAGCTTACAAAATAGTCCTTAACCACATTTTTAAACAATCATAATGGTCCTAGCAATGCGTTCCCAATGTCTTTTCATCCAACTAAAACAAATGTAGAAGACCAAGAGGAGTATGAAAAATCAACACTGAAAAGACTGAAGTTCCCAAGCCCAGATGGTGAGAGGAGACGAAGAATGACAAATGACCACGAGAAGCTGGCCACGTTCTGGCACAGTCAGGGGAATGTGGGTGAAATGATGACAGGGTATTTTCACTTCTCCTGGAACATTAGCAGGCTCTTGGTTTCCTAATTATTTAACGCCTGCGCTCTGTGTCAGGAAGGATGCAGAGAAACAGGCGGCCCACAGGATGGGAAAAGTCTGCTGATTGTTCCAGCTCCGGAGAGAAGGGGCAGGCGAACAGGCAATATGCAGACTGCGCACACCCTCCATCTAGAACTTTCTCCTCTAGAACTAACCCCAAGAAAAATCATGGAGAGGCTCAAAAGGAGCACATAACATTCTTTATCACGTCATGTGATAATAAGAATCAAAACAACCTACTTGTTTAACAACAAGGGATTTGTTCATTATGGTACAGCCATGGGGTAGACGATTTCACAGTTAATTAGAATAGGGATAGATTGGACAGTGAGAATGCATATACATCTATTATAACGTAATAAATACATTTGTGGTATTGAAGATGTTTATTGTGTACCTCTGGTTAAAAGAACAAACTAAGTTATGAGTATGCATTCATAGAGCAACCCATTTATTATGCTTCCACACAACAGTAATAGGAAAACAGTGACAGAATGCTGACAATATTTATCTGTTCTTTGTTGGCTACATGTGCCTGTGATCTTTAGTTATATATTTCTGTATTTTTGAAATGTTTTATAAGGAATATAGATTGCTCATTGAATCACACAAAAATATATGGTTTTTTTTTTAAATGCCGTTATTGGGTAGCATCCTTTTTATAACTTGAAGATATCCCAAACAATTACCAAAAGTGAACATCTGGACTCTGCCCTTCTAGAAGTTATCTGAATAAGCTTGCATTGCCCTCAAAGACAGGCAATTTCAAAGTAAACAGAACTCTCGGCCTCCCCACGGCATGGAAGCAAATGCCAAGCACATTTAGGAATGAACGCTAGATCAGGGCTCTGGCAGTGGAACAGGCAGGGATTTCTGGAACCGAGACTCTGTGATGGGCAGGGAGTGATTGTGCATGCAGGACTCAGAATGCCTGATCAGTGAGACCAGGCATTAGCAAACCAGGCCCTGACCCTCTGGTCATCACTGTTCCATCCTAGGTGGAGAGGGACCCTGACTTTCTGGGGACACCCTCCTCTCCCTTTCCTTGCTCCTGCCTGAGAAGAAGAGCTGCTCAGAGACGAAGGCCAACAGTTCACACGTGTCTGTCTCTGCTAGGGGCTCACCGGGCAGGTCCAGATTCACACCAGTTACTCCTGACCCACCCGCCTGCCTCTTTGAGCTGGAGCACCTTTCTGTTTGCTGGACACGCTGCAGGGACTTGTGTCCATTTCATGTCCACATCACGCTTGATCATCCAGCAAGCTTGGGAAGCAAAGCATGCGTTTCACCAGCGGAACCTCACCCCAAATTTGGGATTTGAACAATTTGTCTTCCTTACACACTGAGTTTCCTGATTCCACTGATCCCAGGCTGAATGAAAGACAATGCCACACAGCCCCTCTGTCACCAGTGCCCAGCTAGAACCCCAATGGGCAGCTCGCCACCTTAGAGGTCACTTCATTCATCTCCAGATGGCACTCATTTTTAAACATTCTTTTTTCTATATATGGAGTCAAAAGTCTTCCTCACTGAAACTTTCGTCCACTGGTTTTTCTCCCTTCTGGGCCCATTTATAACAAACTTGAAAGCCTTCCCTAACCAGGTACTGGTCCCTCTGGTCCCCTCTCAGGTCCTACAGATACTCATCTCTAACATGACTTCAAGACAATCCTGGGACACGGTATCAAACGCCTCCAATATTTACATATGATCTCTGATACCGAAATTCTAACTCTGAACTTCTGGTCTTCATCTCTGATATAAAGACTTTAAAATTCCTTTAGTTAGAAAGGGCACATTTTGTCTCCCAAGGCACAAGGATAGAGAGTAAGAGAGAAGCTTGTCCAAACCATCCAAACACTCTTCAAGAGAGGTGGTTACATACGCGTGAGAGTTACTGACACCCCCAAAGCGACATGTCAGATCTTGAAATAATGGTGTCAAGAGAGCTGACGATGGATGGTGACTGTTTAAACTATGAGAGGGGTGGGGAGTGGTTGGCACAGCTGTGCTGTGGAAGCCAGCTGGTAGAGGTTAGCGTTCTGGGGAGGCCACAGAAGTAGGTCGAGACCAATATTTAAGGTCTGCCCCTGGCATCTCTCCTCCATTCATAAATAAAGAACATCACACACACACACACACACACACACACACACACACACACACACACACACACAAAGTGATTCTTGGCAAGCTGATGTTTTCTCTTTGCCACCAATTACCATTTCCAAGTTGGTAAGAGTTGCATTTTCACTCTCTCAACCAGAAAAACACTTGCGGTACTAGGAATGGGCTAGGAATGATCAGCCCACATGGAACATGAGCAGATCAGTCACCCTCTCAGATATTGTGAGGAAAAGGACCAGGAAACACCACCATGTCCAGCAGCCCCTGGAAAACACAGCCCCTGAGAATAGCCAGAAAAGATGCGAGCCCAGCTTACCCTGGCAAACTGAGTGTGGAAAACAGAAGATTCTTCATGTCCCCAGTTGTCCTCCTCCCCCATTCACTTTCCATTTATCAAGGACCTTTCGTAGGTGTAGGCGTAGGCATAGTGCTCTGGTGGGAGGAAATGTCACAAAACCCTCCCGCCTCTCCTCCAAGTCATAAGAGAAAGCACCAGGATTTGAGGGGCACACTTTTCCCAAGCAATCTAAGGCTCCTTCCAAACAGGCCCTGGGGGCTTCTTTGCCCCACTGATTTCCAGAGAGCGAATCCAGTCATCCCAGAGGCCCCGGGAGGCATGATTCATGACTCTCACCACTGTTCATTCCACTGCTGGGTCTCTTGTCTACATATTCTCTTTCCTCAGGGATTCAAGATGACACAGTGGGGCATGTGGGCTGGGCAGGGACTGGGGGCCTGTGTGACACTGACTGCGGGACACGCCCAGGTCCCCCAGGAGTCTCCCTGGACCCTGAGTTCCGGGGACTCCTCTCGCCTCCTTCTTCACCTCTCTCCACCCCCTCGAATCACTCTCAGACCCTGACCTCCTCCTAGCCCCAGTCTTCATCTGGCTGATGCCAATTCATCCTTTGGGTGAATGGCTCAGGAAAGCCTCTGCTGATCCACGCTAGTTCAGAGTCTGTGCTTCCCTGCAGTTACACCAGCACCTTAGACACCCTCTAAAACTAGTGAGTCCACACTTCTCGATGAGACTTTAAGTTTTCACTCCCCTCCCTTGGTTTCTGGGCCCTGGCTGAGGGCACAGGTGACTTCTGCCCCATTTAGCGCTGCAATCACAATGCCCAGGGGACATGTGACAGGTAGGTGCTAACTCAGCCTGCCCTCCCCAGGTCCCTCTCGTCCTGCACCACAAGCTCCCCAGGGCACCTTCTGCTGCATCTCAGGTCTGGCTCCCAGCAGCAGACCACTGCGCTGGAGCCAAGGCCGAGTACCTGCTCCATGGTTGCCTCCCGGGATCTGAAAGCATTTGTGAGGAAGAGGACCCCTCCCACAACCTCACCACTTCCACAGAATTCACTCTGGAGGGTGTGGTTTCCTTCTCACGCATTGCTTGACTTCCCCAATTTCTATCCATCATTTCTATCCATCATTGCACCAACGCTGGCTTTAAATTCAGCTCTACAGTAAACTTGGGGGTGGGGGAGGAGATCATTAAAAACAAATTTCCCAGCGAAGACTATGGGAAATGACATTGGAAGGCTCTTGCTTTTGGAATTTCTAAGAACTCAGTAATTTTTCTTTCTTTTATCCTCCTACTTAGACACTTAATGGGAACCTTTCCACCAGTTTTTGGTGGCCGCCTAGGTTAGAAGTGATGATACGGTTTAGGACATGTGACCCCACTGCTACCTTGACACTGCACTGCCACCTTGAATATTCAGGGTCAGGACTTGATATTAGCCCATGAATTCTGCTAGCTCACCAGACCACCTGTGTTACTGTTACGTGTGTGCAAGTGATTCTCCCAAAATCAACCATCCAGTAGATCTTTATCTTTCCTTATTTCTTTGTCTATTCCTTCTGGCCTGGTGCTCGATCTTCAGAGATGTGCAGCTGCATGCCTGGGACAGACCTTTACCATCTCCTGCCTGTTACCGTAAGGACCTCACCCACTTCCCAGAAGCCATCTGCTTCTCTGAGCCCAGTGTCGGTGGAAGTGGGAGACCACTCACAGCAGGCAGAGGATTCTGTCTTCTTCTCCTTGCAGCAGCACTTGAAGAACTTCTTCACCACCATGTAGAAGTAGGCGAAGACCACAAAGGGGAAGGGGATGTTGAGGCGGCTGCAGTACTCCTGCACCAGGAAGTACCTCTGGAACTTCCAGACCTGGTCATTGTTCTCCTGGACAGTGCCCACCGTGTAGCTGGCAGGAGAAAGGAGAAGCCACGTCTTAGAGAGCTGCATGTAACCCGTTCACTGCCAAACACAGTCGCGTTGAAGCCAAACTGTCCCAGTGGCAGCTCAAAGCCAGAACCGACGGGATGGCCCATGTCCACTGCAGAGCTAGTGCAACAGGGCACCAGACCATCTGCAAATCATGCAAGACACCCAAAGTGCCGGGCTCTTGTTTTGTTTTGTCATGTTTCTAATCATACATTAAGAAGATTGATGAACTCTGAAATTACTTTTATTTTGAAATCTTTCAAGGATTCTCCTTCTTCGTTTGTTTATTATTGTGTGAGTTACAAAGAGGCTCAGACCTATCCACTCTTTTAGGAATAATTTGCTCCCTCCTACGCGTTTAATTGTGAACAGTTAGGAAAAATAGTTTGTTATTATTTATCCATAGCCTTAAAAATGTTCACCCTTTTGACCCAGTGGCTTCATTTTTGGGAATTTAGCCTAAGAACAGAGAGACATTGAAAACAACTGTTAAGCAGATATATATACATGGCCACAGCTCTGAGGCGGGTAGTTGGGGGACATCTTTCATCCCTCCCCAAAAGAAGAGGTCCACCTACAGGTTCCACACCAAGAAAAGGCATCACAAGCTATGCTTGATCAATGTGATCTTACCCTCAGCCATTAAATTAATTATGCTTGAAGCAATGATTGCTGGAGAGGATGTTGGAGAAAAGATTTTGCATTTGCTATACTGTGCATGAGAATGCAAACAGGTACAACCAGTATAGAGACCAGTACAGAGATTCTTCAAAAACTGAAGAATAGAAACTCCACTTGATCCATCTATCTCTCTCTTGGGTATGTTTCTGAAACTACTGAAGACATTGTTCTATAGAGATACAGCACAGTTCATAATAGTTGTGCTCTGGAAATAGCTTCAATGCCCATCAGCAATTGAATACAGAAAGAAAATGGGTTATATGCACACAATGGAATACTATTCAGTCATAAAGAAGAATGAAATCATGTCATGTGCAGAAAAATGGAGAGAACTTGATCCTATTATGCTAGACAACGTTAAGTCAGACACAGAAAGTTAAATATTGCATGGTTTCTTTTACGTAAGAAACCTACAATATAAACAAGCAAACAAACAAATAATAGGAAGCCAGAAGACAGAGTTTTGGAGGTGAGGAAAGATTAGAGGGAGGAAAAAGTAAGGGAGGTAAGGTAAGTTCTATGCATGTACCAGTTCCCCAAAAACAAACACCACTCTTCTGTACTACAGACACACACACACACACTAGTAAGAAATGCCTTTAGGAATAATTTTACACTGTGGGAAGATGCTTCCATGTTAAGTGAAAATAATCAGGCCCAAATCTGTACTTACAACATTGCTCACTGTGTAAGTCAGTGCTCCTACCGCGATGGTGGTGGTCTCTAGCATCGCATCTTGGGGGCTCTTCAGTTTCCTGTCACTGTATTTTCCAAGGATTATGAATTGCTTATGGCACTAGAGGAATATCTTTTTTTTAAATGTTCTATCCCCAAACCAATTCTACCAATGATTTTCCAGTTACAAATCAAAACAAAACCACAAAATAGATAACATTATGTATCAGATACTATTCTAAACAGTCTACTTATACTAATTGATTTACTCACCAAATAACTTCATAAGGCCTACTTTTGTACTAGGAATTGAACTCAGGATCTTACACTTGCCAGGCAGGCACTGAGCTGTATCCCCAGCTATAAGTCCTATCATCTATGACTAACAGATTGAAAATTGAAGGGCAGTGAGGGTAACTAAATTCTCTGAGTCCCCCAAAGAGAGAAGCATTAGGCTAACTTTGAGCCCAACAATGCAGTCCAATTTCTTTATCACCTCCACAGAGTGACATCTTTCAAAGGCGCCATTCAAGTTAAAAGGGCTTGATTGCCTTGTTAGCATTTTTGGAAACTACAGAGTATTTTATACTTTATAGCGACTGCTCTTAAATAGGGTGAGGCCTCTGAAGGGAAGGAATTCACGCCTCCTAAACACGTGCTGTGTGTGACTGACCCGCGTATCAGCCTTTTGAGGTTGACCTTTCCAGTTGAGAGGCACACAGAGCAGAGCTACACTGTAAGCCAGCAAAGTGAACCCAAGAGTTAGCCTGGTGTTTCTTCCAAACGCAGGTCAGGCTGCTGGGGGACGAATATCAAGCATCACTGCCCTCCTGGTCCAGTCCCCAGCTGGCTCTGGTGGCTACAGAGGTGGATCAGCCTGTACACCCAAAATTCATGACTCTCTGCCAAGACCTTGCCAGAAATCACACCTGACTACTTTACTGCAGAGGAGTGATCCCCATGCTAATCATCGGCTCCCAAAGTATGTTCAGATTCTAAGCATCTTCAGCCTGAAATGCACTGTGGTCCCCGGCCGGCCAAGCACCCCTACACCAGAGAAACCGCATCCACTTGACTGCATCCAATGCTGTTTCCAGAGGTTTCATCGAGAGGAAATTCTTAGTCCTCATGATGCTTACAGCAGGGGAAAATCCCTCCGTGGCAGATGACCTCCCCTCTCCTCGGGAGCTCAGAGTGGCTGGAAGGGGCCCACGCAGGAATGGAACGTGCTTGGCTTAACTGGTGCATCTTGCAGCTTCTAGGTGTGCTTTGGGCCCAAATCCAGCCTCTTATTGTTTTTGTAAAACCGTGGCACAGAGAAACAGAGGTCCAAGTGCAAGGTCACTGTGCATGGCCTCTTTCAACTCATCTAACCAAAGCCATCCAGCCAGCACTCGAAGAGGTCCTGAGCCCAGGCCTCGGAAAATATGGGTTTGCAACTGTATCCTTCTCCATTTTCAAGTACTCTACCTCAAATGCCGGGGTTTCATTTGCACTTGGGACAATCCAGGAGCCTCCGAGGATGTCCTATTGGAAGGGCAGCTTCTTCTGCACTTCAGGGCCAAAGGTGGATGCCCGGATCAGCATTCTTTTCAAAACCAGGATCCACATCCCACAGGGCATGGACAAGCCACTGAGCACTGGATGCCAACAGCTAGAACTGCCTGCACCCAAGATATGATCCGATAACATGAACACTTAGATTTTTATAAATTACTGCAGTAAAAGATTCACTGCCTTTACCCTCCCTCCAGTGCCCACTCTTTCTACAAAATGCTTATCCCATCCTTCCTGCCACTGTCGAAAATTTTACAGTTTTCAGCAATTTCTGCTAAATAAAAACACTGCACATGTCTTCATCCATCTTATTCACCAGAGCTGGCACCATGTGACTTCCGGCTCTTTCTCAAAGTAGAATGAATGTGAAAGTCGATATTCTAAATCGATTCAGAACATCAAGGCAGCCACAACAGCACAGCTAAAGACACCCACGGAAGAGGCGCTCATGCTACAGACAATGGCTAGAGCGATGAGTGGAGTGTGCTCAGAGTGAGGGGAGCATTTTGAGGCAGATTCACAGTAGCGCATCTCTGACTGTAAAGTCCCACCACCAACCACAGGCCATCTGTATCTTCCCCTTGCAAAGAAATCTGAAATTTTTCCTGCGGTGCTATATCCCCAGTGGCATCCTATGCCCTAGAGTCCTGTTCCTGGCAGCTCCTCTGCCAGCCAGAGAGGCACAGTGGCAGCTGGAGATACTCCTGGGACTGCCGGAGCAGGAGGAGGAAGCAGAGACTCCACAGAAGCACCAAATCCCAGAAAGCCACTGAGATGGAGCAGACATGGAGGCCCAGGCCTGTAATCCCAGCCCTGGGGAGTAAGACAGGAGAGTCCCCCGTTCAAGTCCTCCCTGGACTATGCTGCCTCCCAAAGAAAATTAAAGAAAAACTGGGAATGTTGTCAGTGCAAAAGCCCCAGGTTCAATCCCCAAAGAAAGAAAGAAGAAAGAGAAAGAGAGAGAGAGAGAAAGGGGAACAGAAGAGAAGGGAAGGAAGAGAGGAGAGGAGAAGATGGAAGGAGGGGAGAGGAGAGAAAAGGGAGAGGAAGGGGGGGAGGAAATGGGGGAGAAAGTGGAAGGGAGAGAGACAGACAGACAGACAGAAAGAAAGAAAGAAAGAAAGAAAGAAAGAAAGAAAGAAAGAAGCAAAAGCAGTCCACTGAGACTGGAAATGTCACTAACAGATAACAGACATTTACAATTTCGACAGCTTTGGCATAAATAAAATCCAGAAATACATGGGATAGAAAGATGACTAAACATTAAAAGCATTTATATCATTCGTCATTTGTATAATACATCATCATCTTAGACCAAAAGGAAAATATGATTCCAATAGTTGCTAGCAAGTCTTCTGGATACACTGAGCATCCCTTTATGATTAGAAAAGACAGAGAGAGCAAAGAAGAAAGAGCTTAATAAACAAGGAGTAGGAGGAACCTTCCATGATGGGATAAAAAGAAGAAACAATTCAGGAAGGAATTTTGTTCCAAAATAAGTAAGCAAAACTCTAATAGCCTTCATACGTATCAAAAAATACTCATTAAAACATAACAGAAAATGTCTCATTCACAATCATATAGGGTTGGAAATAAATTACTGGAATATCTCCCAGACACATAAGAAACCAAACATAAAATTTTACTGAGAACCATATATATTGGAATAAATGGAACACAGACCATTTTTTCTAGATAGCAAGAAACCAACTTCTCAATAACTGCATAAAGTTAACATCGTGATAATAAAAGTCACAAGATTTTTTTTTCTGGAAGGAGAAAGAAGACTCACAAGTGAGTTTTCATGCTTCTCCACAATTACACATACATGAAAAGCCAAGAAAGTTTTGAATAAAGATAATGAGGGAGCTTGTACAACAGATGTTAAAGGGATAAAAAATTTCAGTAATGAAGGCCATGTGGCAGTACAAACCAAAATAGAAAGACTGAGCAAACCAGAATGCAACGTCAGCAAGAAATTTCGCGAAGGAAAAGTAGATGCTGCAACAGTGGAGAACTACAGGATAAACGCAGACCAGACCCTCGGCCGGCTACGTTGCTATCAGTGGGCCTCGTTAAGGCCTTCCACGGATTTCTAGGCTGTCCGAGGGTCACCGCCGGGACGCACCAGAAATGTCCAACTGGTCCTAGGGGCAACCGAGATGTTTGTCTCCTCCAGCTGCCCCTGCGTGCAGGTTAACGTGTTTGCCACGTGCTGGCTCCTTCTCACCCTGGAACACCAGCAGGTCTCATATGACCTGGAAGAGAGGAGTGTGTTTCCTAACACGAGGAGATAACACGGGTCCCAGGGTATGGGATGGGAGGGAAACGCTCTGAGCCTGATTCGATCGTTACACACTGAATACACAGCTGACACATCATACCACACCCTGAAACAGGTACAAAACATGCTGGCTTAAAGAAAAAAAGAGGAGCACGTCATTTTTTAAACTTTCAAGGCAGTCGAGTGGCACACTGTGAAGATGGTAGTGATGTGCTACTTGCAATGTTTTAAAAATGAAGCGATCTTACAAGAGGCATGCGAAAGGGCAACCCACTCAGGACTGCTCCTGTCTCTCAGGAAGGTTGTTCCCTTCTTCTTCTCCAATACATTTTCCCACTCTTGGCCAAACTTGAAGGCACACGTCTGTCATCCCAGCACTCGGAAGGCTGAGGCAGGAGGATCATTGCCAGTTCGAGACCAGCCGGGGCTACAAAGTGAGCTCAAGGCCAGCCTGGACTGCACAGTGAGACCCTGTCTCAAAAAGACAAAACAAAAATAAATAAATAAACAAATAAATAAATTTTCCTACTCTTAAGAAAAACAGAGGGATAGGAAAGAAAGACTGAGTGGATCTTTAAAAAGCTGACTAAGACTCAAGAGGAGTCACTGATGAAAGGAAATAAATGTAACCACTGAGACAGAATGGGGACGGTGACCACAAGACCCACGGAAAGTCCCTGCCCCTTCAGGAAGTGACCACGGTCTTGAGAGTCCCGTCCAGCCCCAGCCTGCCCCCCCCCCCACTCATCTGCCCTGTTCTCCCTTCTCCACCAGCATCCTGGACACCAACAGCAGGGATCTCTGGGTGCCAAGGACACAGCCCTCGGGTGATACCTCTGTCACCTCTACTGAGCAGATGCTGCTGGTCCTGGCTCTGCCACTAGAGTGCCGTCCCAAGGCCACACTTCCTCCTCTGTAAGTCGCTTCTCTGTTAACAGCTGTGCATGTTGATGCCATTCTATTCCATTCATATGTTTGCATGTCGTCTCTTCTGTCCTCTGTCCCTGACTCCTTATGTATAAAGCATAACACAACCACAGCCACACAAACATCGCTAACAATTCAATGATTTGGCACATGGAAAGCACCATGCCTAGCACAAAACACTTCAATAAACATCAGCCCTTTGCATTGCAATGGACCGCTCCTGCTTTTTGACTCTTTTTTGCCCCTTTCCACAGCCTCTCCCCAAAGAAGCAAGCACTAAACCCTTGTAACGGGTGATTATTTTCTTCCTTCTACTTATCTATACGTGTATATTATTCCTACGACTTAAAGACACTTCCTCTTGGGAATGTCTAGATCACATGGTGGCTGAGCTCTCATTAGAACTGTGTAGGGTGAATTTGTCTTCAGGAATCAGCATCTGTATGCATCAGAGCCCCTAGTAAGGCAACCCTGAGTCACTAAGTTGAATTTTAGCCTCTGCTCAGTCACTCAGGGCTGCAATCCATCGCTTCCAAGAAAATCACTGAGTGTGCATGTGCGTGTGTGTGTGTGTGCGTGTGTGTGTGTGTGCGTGCACGCATGCCCTCCTGAAACCAGGGCAAAGTTGCATCCAAGCCCAGCAGCAGACTAGCAGCACCATTACTCAGGTGCCCACTGAGTACAGTTAAGCTTTTAAGTGAGTATTTTCATGTGGTGCCAGCCCAGGTCGCAGCCCGGGGCTCACTGCTCATTGAACAACTTTCACAATGATCAGAAATAGTGCTCTGGGATTTGACCCCAGGACCACAGAGGGGCTGCTTCTAGCTGCTCTCAAGTTCCCAGCCTGGGTCTGACGGAGAACAGGCCTCTGGCTTAAGCCAATGCCAGCCTAGGAGGATGGCGAGGACAAGGGCCGGACTGGAGTCTCATTTTACAGTGGTGACATAGCCCATCAGCCATCACACTCTGTGCTGGTGAAAACCCAACCACTAAATCTATCAAGTGTTCCCAGTTGTCAGCTGCAAGCCCTGAATGGGGTCACAGTGGGGAAGCGAGAATGGTTCAGAGCCTCGACAGGTGAGACCAGGTTACCCCAGATGCACGGCGAGGACCAGCGATGGTGACATCCAGACTTCTGTCTCATAGCTGGACAGCACCTGGCTGGCCTCCCATCCCTCCTAGCCCCACATCCTGTGAGTTCACAGTCACAATGCAGATCATAGATTACAGGGACACGGGACCTTCGCGGTCCAGGCCCCTGGCCCAGGACAGAGGCTGTGAGTTCTTGTGATGACTTTCTTGCTGCAGTCTAGTCTGCCATTGGTGCCTCTGAGTTAAAGTGTCCCAGGCGGCTGAGCAATGAAGCAGCCACAGAAAAGGGATTACAGGCGTGACAGCCACACCCAGCTTTTACCACTTCATTTGCAGTTTCTTTTCTCTTAAAAAACCATTTTATGAAACCAAAAATATTTATCTTGCCATTCATGGTTTCAGAGTTTCTTGTATGGACAAACAAGTCCTCTTCCACATCAAGCTTTGTTAGATAATTTCTTAAAATTACATATTTTTGTAAGAGGTCTGTCCCAGAATTTATGTACTTAAAGTATTACCCTTAAAGAACAATATTAAACAAGGTCTCCCATGAAAATACCATGTAGGATGCTTTGGAACCCTCCTCAGAAGGAGGGAGTAGAAACACAAAACATCATTTTCTAAGTACACTAAGGAAGACTGCCATGCCAGTAAAATGGTGACAGTCACTGACATTTTCCTCCGTCCTCCTGAGCCACGACTCCCACAAGAGTTACTCTCAGTTCTGCTCTTTGTGTCTTTATTTACACTGAAATATTTAAAGTGGCAACTGAGTAAAACTCTTTAAGCACTAGACTCTAGGCCGTGAAACACAGGGGACCGTAGAGATGAGGCACAGAGTGATGTCAGTCACCCTGGAGACACTGCCAGGCAGGTGGTAGGACACAGTATGGGCTTGCTGAGGGGTGATGGAGGTACCTTCTGGGGACTCCACGGGAGACCCTTGCAGCGCCGCACATGTAGACCACTGACTCCCCAGGATCTCTGCTCCATTCTGTCTCAGCTGGACCTTGGTGAGCCCCCGACCCCTCACCCCCAGCCCATGGCTACATACGTACCCAAACATGGCCACCAGCAGGTTGACCAGGAGGATGTTGGTGGACAGCATGTAGATGCACACCAGCGGGATGGTCACCCACTCGGGGAAGCGCGGCAGGTTGTGTTCGTCCAGCTCCACGCACAGGGGCTTTGACTCGTTGCCCGTGAAGGTGCAGCGTGCAAAGTCATAGGTGGTACCTGAGGGTGCAGAGCCCAGAGGCTGAGTGAGGCCCTGCCAGAGCAGGGAGGCACCCCAGGGCACGTGAGACCAAGGCATCTCTGATGCTGTCCGAAAGCGCTGGGCTTCTTGGAGTTACCTGGTCCTTTGCCTTTTACTAAGCAGCTGCTGGGATGCAAGGACTAAGCTAAGTTCAAGACCCAAGGAGGGGTAACATAGGTCTGTCCTATGCCTTCCGGAGCTTCTAGCCCACTTAGGTCTGTGGGTGACCTTCTGCACAGACACAGATCATCCAGAAACAAAAAGGGAGAGGCTCCAAGCTGAGGGCAGAGAATGAGCAGGTACCTACCTGACCCAGTGGAAGCAGCGGCACATGCCAAGGCCCTGTGGCAATGGAGGTGGGGTGAAAACATAAGATGTTTGGGGACCAGATATGTGAGGCTCACATGTTTACACTAAGAGCCACTGGAAGCCACTTGGCTGCACTCTGTCTGCAGCACAGGTCCAAAGGCACCAGAGCAGGAGGTGAGGAGGTGCTGAGTGAGATGGGGCAGACAGGTGAGGGAATGGCTCGGCCCGGGAGGAAGCAGTCAGATTTCAAAAGCAGTGGTAGTGGGAATCAACAAAATGAGGTGAGGACTCGGACCCGGTGGATGGAATTGGAGAGAGTGCCAAGGCTGGTATCGGGCTCTGATGTGCATAGAGCAGGGGCTCGGGGAGGGAGACCTGTGGAGACCTTGCACCTGGGTGTGCCAAGATGTGCCTCAGCATTTCACAAACCCCACCCCATCTGATGGTGCCCTGCAGGGAGGCTAACACATAGCAGAACAGGGAGACAGCGAGGCAGTGTCACTTCCCAAGGAGCAGGCAGCAGCTAACCAGGCTCCCAGCCCCGCCTGCCTGTCACTGGGCTCATTAGACTCCACTTGCTGCTCCCACATGGGCCAAAAGCCACCAGCAAGGGGGCTGCCTGAGAACCAAAGGCATCCGCTCATGCCCAGCAGCAAGGACGAGCGCACTGGGAACAGTAACAGTAACAGCGAGAGGCCTTTCCGGTGCTGCAGGCAGGAAGAAGCACTTCTGAGATCCAGGCAAAGACTGCACCATGAAGGACAGAGACCGTGTGAGAGAAAAAGCCCGAAAACTGAGAAATGCCACCAATTGACGCAGGTGCTGGCTCAGTGACACTGCCAGGGCCATCTAGGGCGGCGAGGCTGCATATGACAAGATAGGGCACTGCCGGTACCATGGGGTGCTTTCCTTCAAAGCATGCATGAGCGTGGGGGTGCCCAACACTTTCCTCCTGGGAACCCGGTTCGGGCCACCTGTGCCACCTCTGGCTGCCACAAGACTCGAGCTACCAGAAAGTCAGTGCTGGGAGTTTAAGTTCCGGGCTCTGATGTGAATCTTCCCAATTGCTCTTTCTGAGCTGACTTGCGTAGGAGAGTTCTGCTCTCCGCCCTCTTCTCTAAGCTACTGAGGCTGTCGCTGTACTGCTTCTGTTGCTGTCAGAAGCATGAGATAGAGATTTTTAAAAAGGTTTAAAATGTGAAATCATGCACGTAGCCTAAGATCTTACTTAGGAATGAAAGAAAGTTTTGAGGGATTATTTTCCAATCAGTGCCTGGTGCTGGACTCAGTGTTGGCTGTGCGCTGAAGCCATGGTCTAAAGGGCAGCCAGAGGTCAAACGAGGACAGCTGCCTCTTCCCAGGGCCACTGTCCCCACCCACATCAGGCTCACCGTCCACGTCACTGGGCACCTGGCCAAACATGGCCAGGTAGGGCTCGTAGATGACCGAGCGGAAGATCCACCTCCATCGCTGCTCGTTCTGTCTCAGGATCCCCTGCCTGGCCACCCCAAAGGCCACCATCCACACAGCAAAGAGGAACAGGAAGAAGAACACGTCGATGAGCTGCCAAGGGTGGACAACAGACCAGGGTCAGCGTGGCGCTGAGGGGTGCAGTTACACAGCAAAAGGTGCAGGTATTCAGCACCTGGCATCTGGTCACTAACTGAAAAAACCATCGCCTTCAGGAGGGGGACATCTCCTGTCCAAGAGTAAGCCCAGCTGCTGCACCTCTGCCCGCTAGCCTCCAAACCAGCTCCAGAACAAAAACAGACCCGCATCCCCTCTGTCTACACCCCAAGATCCTGCCATTCTTTCCGGCCTCTAAATTAGGTCTGTGAGCTTTTTAAAAAGGAAAACAAAATCAAGCGGTCCTTCTGACAGGAGCGGGAGCTGAGGTTTTTTCCAGCCTTGTGCGTATGCAGCATGACTTCACGGTGACTGGGTCCCTCAGCTATGCTGAGTTAAAACCACAGGCTCACCCTCAGCGCTGGAGAGAAGCACGCCCGTGAGCAATGCAAATGTCCCTCTGATTTCGAGACAGAAACATGGAGAGAGGGGTCTCTGGGAACGGGCCTAGGTAAGCAACATGGCCAGGGTAGACTCCTTTCTGGGGCCGTCCAGGGCATGGCACACACCCGTATTCCCAGTGCTCTGGGAGGCTAAGGTGGGAGGACTGCAAATCTGAGCCTAGCCTGGGGGAGTTGACCAGAACCCCGTCTCCAAATAGAAAATAACAAAGGGCAGGGAGGGGAGGAAAGCTCAGAGCAAAGGCCCTGAGTTCAATCACCAGTCTGTCTGTCTATCTGTCTGTCTGTCTATCTATCTATATATACCTCTAGTCATCACCACACATGGACCTCACTGCCTGTCTCTAGACTACCCTGCCAACCTGCCTGAACTCTGCTGCCCACATCTGTACAATTGGCACAAAAGTCCCTCCCCTGCCCATGCCCTGTCCCGACTCCAGTGTGAGTGGCCTGCAGAATGACACCATCAGCTCCTCCCAGCCTGGCCTGACGATCTCACCTGGGAGGAGCCCTGACTAAACCTGGGGAGTGGAAGGCAAACCTTCTCCCCCTCAGCTTCCCATGAACGCAGCGTTTACCCCCAGACAGCTCGCTCCCACCCCCATGCTCGGGACCCCCAACCAGAGCGGGAAACAGTGATCACAGGGTCTTGATTCTTACCATCCTCTGCAGCATTATAATCTTGGGTCCTAAATTTCTGCTCACAGTGAAAATGTGGATCAGCCTCAGAGTGAATATGATGTAATCCAGGCAGAAAATGACCCGTCCACAGTACAAAGAGCTTTTGTTAGCAGAGTGGAGCCTATGGAGAGAGGAGAGGAATCCGTGAGATGCTGACCAAAACATTTCAAAGTCTGATTTTTCAAAATAAAACCTCAGGCAAAGACCAAACTCCAGGAGGCTGAGCAAGTGGAAAGGGGCCAGATGTGAGGCTTGTGGCCACTGTCTCTCCCTCATGGGCCCCCAGAGAAGAGGAAAGGAAGGGGGCAGCACAAAGCCAGGCTCCCGAGTTCCATCCTCCCCAGGCCCTGGTCCTCATGCTCCTGTGGGAACCACAGCTGCAGTCTCGGCCATTTCCTGGGTCACAAGCTTTGACAGTGATGCTGACCCCAGCTGGCACCAAGCTCCAAAGGACCTGACCCTGCAGCTCCTTCTCACCAGATCCCACGATGAGCTAATCACCTGCTGCTGCGTCCACGGAAAGCCATGAATGCTTTCCAGAGTGATGTAGAAATCAGCTAGGATTCAAATGCCAGGACACTTAGCCCAAACATCGAGGGAGATCGCTGGGGGAAGATAAGAGCTCTGAGTCCCTCCGACTTGGAGGGGAGCCACGCAGACGACTCTCCTGGACAAGAAGAGCAGTTCTTTCCACTGTGGATAATCCTGGCCCTGTTCCCATGTACTGATATGTACAGAGCAGGCCAGGCTATTTCTTTGTCCCTTCAGGTGTCTTTAAGCAGTGTAACTGGCCTGGCTGAGGAGCTGATATGTCATCTCTGAAGCAAGGTGACAGGTCAGTGTTACCCTGCCCAATTACTCACCAAATACATGGCTGAGCTAGGCAGGATGGAGAGCAATGCTCCACACTGTCAGCTGGGACCGAGCCTTGAGAAAGAGGCTGTGACTTCCCAGGGCAAACAGGATTGAGCATCAGAGCTGAAGCACCGACCACAGATTATTAGACACCACCTCGGCTGTGTTATGCAAATTACTCTGCATTTCTTGCCCTCTGCATATGGCTGAGGTGACCTCAGACCTCCAACCTAGCTTGGCTCAGAGCAATCACATATTTCCCACCACTCTCACTGTCATTCATCCTGGAGCCACTGTCCTCACAGAAAATTAATAAAACCCGGGCTGGGCTCTGGGTCGTGGCCTTTGTTCCAGTGAACACCATCTTGGCTGGATTGAGGACCCCTCAGCTCCCCACGACTGTATATATGTCCTTCTTCTTACCATGGCTTGTACTGAAAGTGGTAGATTAACATTAACTTGCTAGAATTCCAGTAACTTCTCCATGGGATCACAAATACAAATCCTCCTGGGCCACAAAGGGGATGGGAAAGGGTTCTCCATACTTTGCAAGAATAGTTGGCTGCAGAGCTGTGCTGCATGATTACTCAGGTGGTGCCGCTACTCTGATCCCAAAGCCATGTGCCGTGCCACTGCTGAGGGCGCGGGCAGAGGTACTGCACCTGTCTAGCATGTATGAGTCTCACAGCTGGCGTCTTGATTTCCTCCCAAAGCCTCATGCAGGCATAAGTGGGGCTTTTGTAGAGGTGGCTGGGTCTGGAGTATGCCCAACTCATGCATGGTACAGTGCCAGGATTAAGGGGCCTGGGAGTAAGTGTGCTGTTGCTGGTCAGCTAATGGATAAGTGTGGCTCTGCTCTAATCCCAGGAGCCTCGCTAGAGTGTAAGAGGCACAGAAAGACCCTGTAAGGCCCTTGCTTGCTTTGCTGTCTTCTGCCTGCCATGAACTGTTTCCCTGCCTTGGAGCCAGGTGATGAAGGACAAAACCTCTACAAACTGTGAGCTAAATAAACCTTTCCACCTTTAACTTTGAGTGCTAAGTAGTTCATCTCAGCCACAAGAAAAGTACCTAAGTGGGCTCCTGGGTTTAATCCCCAGCACTGGAAAAAATTAAACCTCTACAGTGTGTAGAGGCACAGGTACGGTGAACCAAGGCTTGGGCGTATGCTGACCTCTGTCACAGGGAATGCACCTTGTATACTGCCTTCAAGGGTGATTTTGGATTTGCTTGTTTAACCTCAGACTCAGGCACTAAAACTGAGGATACATGGTGGTCACCAGAAGGGCAGGTCCCATGGTCAGCATATGAGTCAAAATCACCTATGTGGCCCTCAACAAACTGATACGCTAAGATATGAAATATCCTCCTCATCTCCTCCCAAAAACCTCTAAGAATGGAGAGAAAAATCATAAGGACCCCTTTTTATGACAGACACGGTGGGGGGAAGAGCCGGGACACAGTTGGATGCCACCAAACTGTCCCTCTAGGAAGTCCGATGCTAACAATCTCTCCAGGGAAACAGAGCAACACACTTCCCAGGGCTTCAGAGGTCCAAAGGGTTTTGCACACTTGTGACCAAGGTGCCTGAGGTTGGAGAAAGCAATGTGAATCACTCACCGGAATACAATTCCCGCTATGAAGTAAAAGAGACCCAGCGTGTCCATAACGTTCCACAGGTCGGTGAAGTAATTCACCCCGTTCATATACCACTGCGGGACACAAGGGGACAGGAAGGATGTCAGCAGCACAGACACATCCGATTCTTTTTTTTTTTTTTTTTTTTTTTTTTTTAATCGATACCGGGGTTCGAACTCACGACTGCCTGCTTGCAAGGCAGGTGTTTACACCGCTGAGCTAAATCCCCAGCCCCCACATTCGATTCTTAAATCCATCCATTTTTTTTCCAGGTCCTTTTGGAGCCAAGGATGGGCCACAGCTCTAAGCCATTTCCAGAGGACTGGAAAGCAGGGTGAACTACAGCTCTTCTGTCTTCCCTGTTTTTCTGGGAAAGTCAAGAAAAACAACTTAGGTATCCTCAAGCCCTTTCAGAATGAACCCCTTGAATTACAATCTGTGAGAGCACGCGGGAAATACCAGGGCTGCCATGTGACGTGCTGTAGGCTGTGGACTGCACAATTCTAGAGGAAGTTAAGCAGACTGGCGCCTGCACCGATTGGAGGATTTATTGTGAGGTTTTTGGTATATGGAAGTAAAACCTCTTGAGGAATGAAACTTTTTTAAAAAATTGCACTCGCCAAAGAGAAAGGATGATCCGTGACTGTCCCTCTAGCAGGGACTCCAGGGTGGCTGTCTGACCCTGTCATTTGTCCATCCGTTCAAAATGTGTTTCCTGAGAGACCATGGGACCCCAAATGCCCTGGCCAAACTCTGGGACACTTAAACAGGCTCAGGAGCTGCTGGTCACCACCAGGGGGCCTGCGGGCCCATGGGAAGGCAGATGGCAGATGTGTTTAAAAGCAGGCGCGAACAGGCAAGGCCCAGCCCTAAGAGGGGAGCCCCACACAGCCCTAAAAGGGAAGCCGCGGGTTCCCCCGTGTGCAGCAGGCCACCAGCGGCAAAGCGTCACCACAGGAAGTGCAGCACTTGGCTTTCTGGGCAGGAAGTGTCCCGCCCGAGTGAGTCTGCAGGTTCGGGTCCCTTGTTCCCTGCAGCACCTCTGACGTCACGGTCGTCACGGTCACGTGAGGCTAAGGTATTCGCCCTGCCCGGCCTGTGCCCTCACAGCCCTGCAGCATCTCCGGTCGCTTCCAGACCCCCAGAGACGCCAAAAGCTTGGGTGCAAGGAGTTAGGACATACAGGCAACTTCTCTAGGCACGGTGTGCACGCCTGTAATCTCAACGTCTGGGGAGGCTGAGGCAGGAGGATCGCCATTGGTACCCAGCGTGGGCAATTTAGTGAGACCTTGTCTCAAAACAAAACACTAATAATAATAAAATAAAATGACACAGTGAGTGCCAGAAACCTGCCCTGGGTGACAAGGCGACGCTTTGGGTGGGTCAGCTCTGGGGCTCCAGGATGATACTGTGGAGAGAAAACTTTTTTTAAAAATGAAACAAGGCTTCTTCTCTGGGCAGCAGGCCAGTCTGTTCACAAAGGCCAGGCGCGTCTTTCAGAGGGATGCAGGGGACCCCAAGGCTGCGAGGAGCTGGTGGCTGCAGGGCGAAGCTCACCTGGATCATGCTCCTGACCCCTGGGGTTAAAAACCCCGGGTTAGCACCCGGGGTCTGTCCGGGTCAGGGACGTCGCGGACACTGCTGAGCTCAGCGTTTGGGGTCCCAGACACCCTCGAAAGCTGGCGGCAGCTGCCAGGAGCTGTCCCCTCCCTCCCTCAGAGAGAACCTGGTGCATTACTGCAGCGGTACCGTCTCTGCCCGGAAACCCGGCCAAGGGGCACAGACAAAGGGAAACAGCGACCCCGCGTGCCAGGTCCTGGAACGACAAGTCACAGGCGCAGATCTGTGAGGCAGTCAGTGAGCAGGGGCCTGGCCTAACCCCCTGTAGACGCCAAGCACAGGGCTGGCCCGCCCTCCAATCAGGCCGAGTTTCCTTCTCCCCATCGTCCTGACCATTATCTGCTCCCAACCAATCAGTGCCCCTGCCCTGTGTCCTGCCTGAGCGCAACCTCCAAGCCAAACTCCTACAAGACCCACATGGCTGACCTCAGGGCTGTTTGTGGTGACTTACCCTCAGTCCTCTGAACCCCACCTCCCAGCGATCCTAAAACTCCCCTTGGGTGGAAGTTTGCTCATCTCTCCGCTGGTAAACACTCAGAAACGACCCTGGCCCCCTCTCTGACTGGGGTCTACAGCAGTGCCTGGTGCATGGTAGGCAGTCAACAAATATTTTCTGAAAGAAAGAAGGGATGGAGAGTCTCTGGCTTAGGCCAGCATAGGTCTCGAATCTTCTTCCACCAGGCCAGGTGTCTTCCAAAGCCGCCCAGAGTAACCCCTCTTTCTCAGCTTTGTGGCTTATGTAGAGGCCCGGAGGAGCAAATGTCCTTGAGTGTGCTGTGCCTTTACACCACAGAGGCAGGGTGCAGGGTGGGGGGACCTGGGGATGCCTTGTGGGAGGCAGAACAGTGGGGAGAAGCAGGGGGAGGACTCTGGAATTTCTAAAATGGCACCACTTCCAAAACTGATGTGCAGATTTAATGTAACCCCACTCAAAATACCAACAGCATCTCTCCTAGGACTGTGGAAAACAGTCCTAAAGTTCACGTTGAACCAGAAGAGACACAGAATAGCAAAAGTAATCCCAGGTACCAAGAGCAAAGCAGAAGGCATCGCAATCCTAGCTTTCAAATTATACTGCAAAGCTACAGTGATGAAAACAGCATGGCACTTACACCAAAGCAGATATATAAATTAATGGAATAAACAAAGCCAGGTACAAAGGATCTTTGGTCTTTGACAAAGGTGCCAAACACATACAGTGGAGGAAAGACAGCCTCTTTAATAAGTGTGCTGTGAAAATAGCAGAAAGCTGCAATAAAGACCAATATATCTCACTAAATGGTTCAAAAATTTAAATATTAAAATTGAAACACTTTACCTGCTGGAAGATAAAATAGGTGAAACTCTTAAAAACATAGACACAGGCAAGGACTTTCTGAACAGAACCTCAATGGCCCAGGAAATAATTCCAAGAATCAACAAATGGGATCCTATCTAGTTAAAAAGCAGAAATCTCACAGTGAAAGAAATAACCAAGAGACTGAGGAGAGAACCCACAGAATGGGTGAAATTTTTTTCTAGCTATTCCTCAAATATAGGACTAATATGTAGACTATACAAAGAACTGAAATTTTTGATCCCCCCAAATAAAAGACTCAATCAAAAGAGCAACAACTGAAATAAACAGACACTTCTCAGAAGTAAAATAGCCAATAAATACACGAAGAAAGGTTCAGTGTCTCTGGTCATCAGGGAAATGCAAATTAAACAACACTGAGATCCTCTCTCACTCCAGGAAGAACGGCTATCACTGAGAAGTCACGTAATGACAAACGAGGAACACTGGAGAGACTGCAGGGGAAGGGAACGCGTCTGCATTGCTGGTGGAACGCGATCTGGAACAGCCCCTGTGGGAGTCATCAGAAAACTAAACCTAGAAATTCCATCTGACCCAACTGCTCCCCTTCCACGTATCTTCTTGAAAGAGTTAAAGACAACATATTAAATGAAGTCCTAGTAACCAAATCTTGAAAGCAGCCTCTATGTCCGTCAGCAATGAATGGATAAAGAAAATGTACTCACACAAAAAGGAGCACTACTCTGCCATGAAGAAAAAACTGGACACATGCACTTTGGGACCATACTGTGAAATCAATCAGACGCACAAGCTTAAATATGGTGTGGTTTCTCTTCTATGAGAAATCCAAAATATAAATAAAGAGCCAAGTGAAAGGCAGACAGTAGGAAGCAGAGACAGCTCTGTCTCAGATCAGAAAGGGATGGAGAGGCAGAGGGAGGCCCAGGGCAGGGATGGATAAGGAACTAGGATGGGCTGGTCCCTGCATGCACTCCACACAAGCAAGGCAAACATGATGCACTACGAACACGCACTGATAAAGGAATAAAAACTAGAAAGAAGCACTTGGGGCGTCCCGCAAAGGAAGGGCACTCTGGGTACCCAGGGAACCCTTCTTCCTCCCTCTCCTCGGTTCTGTTCCCTGAGCTGTTACTATGGCTACCCAGGCGGCACCGGCTCTGGAGTGGATTATGAAGACCCCGCCGCACTCCTTACTCTATGGACCACGCATGCCAGCTTCTGTGCCAGCCCTGAGGTCAAACGGGAACAGGAAACCAGTGCTGGCACTGAGTCCCTCCCCCACCATGCCACCCTGTTCAATGACAGAGTGGCGTGCAGGTTGGGACCCGGGGAATCTCAAGGGACCCCTGTCAGGGTCAGCGGGTCAAAGGGCCGCCGGGGCCCCACAGGAACTACCTCTTCTCCTTCTGCTACAGCTTCCTGCGGTAGGAAGGCATCCATGGAGGAGAGGGAGCAGATGGTAAAAAAGACCCAATTAGGTGGAAAGTCAGAAAGACAGCCCGGGCCGGGCACCCACAGAGGGAGGCAGACCCTGGGGAAGGTGTCCAGGTTGAAAGTCTCACCCCCAGGACCTCGGAAAGGGACTTTTATTTGGAACCTGGGCCATCACCAAGGTCACTAAGTGGAGAGGAAGTCATGGAATGGGTCCCTGATCCAACAGGACCAGAGAGATCAGGACAAAGATGTGACACGGGGGGCGGGGCATGGTATAGACAAGTGCCAACTTGGCATGCTGCATGCACAAGCCCAGGAGTGGACCCACCAGGCCAAGGGGGCCCAGGGCAGTGCCCTTTAAGGCACTGGGGACCCTGACCTCATACTCTGCCGTCCAGAACCGCAGGCAAAGCATGTTTGCGTGAAGCCAGCCAGGCCCTAGGTTTGCTTCAGGCAGCCCAAGGAAGGGCCCAGAAGGTGTGGCCTTAGGAAGCAGCTTCTGAGGCTTTATGATGCTGATCTGGTCCCAAAAACCCTCTGCACCTCAACTCTGTCCTGGGGGAGAGCTGCTGCAGGGCAGGAAGCCCAGCAGTCTCGTGTTTAACTCTGGCTGCTGTTGCTTAGCATCTTCTTCCTCCTTCTGCACCCCAAATCTCGCCCCCTCCCTGTGCATGACCTACTAGGCCCAAAAAGGCTGCACAGGGCACTGGCACCAGCATCCTCCAGCTTCCAGCATCAGACATCCCTACAACAATCAGGACACTGTCCTGCTGAGAACCAGTGGGCCTCAGAATCTTCTTCAACCCAGGAAACCGTATCCCCCAAAGGGTCTACTGTAGCTGGCACGCCATATGCAACCAGCTTAGGGTCCTTGGATGGCTGGGGACTCTGTAAGTGCAAGAACAGTGTTCTCTGCCCTTCCAAATCTCTTCTAGCACCAACCCTGGCACTCCACAAGCCATGAGGACCCCGTGAGTGCTAAGTAGCTAGGACGCACTTGCTGAATTGATCAGTTCTGGGTCTTAGTCTCAGAAGGGACAAGTACCAGCAATAGTCGTCAAATGTGCACAAATTACTAACCCCACAGGCGTTTTCCAGGGTGAGTTTTTCTAATGGTTCAGGAACAGCGCTGTCTCATGCGACTGACACTTACTTTCTCTGCAGTTACTGGATCCACAGTGGGACAGGGAAGCCAAAACCCACAGATTGCCGGAAACCACAGAGAAACGCAATGGACCAATGGCGTGCGCCCCCTGACGCCCGCGAGGATTGCATGGCTTGCACACACTGTCACTCTTAGCTGGAGAGTCCTCCCGGCTCCCCCGACACTTGTCCTGCTGCCCCCTATCAGGACGGTAATGGCAGGAAGCAGATGGCTCGGCTGATGACAAGGACTTTGCGGTCTCTCTTGAACGCTTTCTATTCCTGCCTCATCCGCCTCCATCCCTGAGCATTCGGCAGAGCCCAGGAGGCCACTTGGAGCTAAGAGATCCCCCGGATCACTAAGAGCTGCAAATGGGCCGTCAGCTTCATGGACCAACGACCAGGAGCACACTTATCTCGGGAAAACAGTGACCTGAATTTCAGAAGCAACTTCCAGTCCTCCACCAAGCACACGGAGAGGCAGCTGGTTTTGTGACCGTCCTACCTGTCTTACTTCATCACAGAACAGGACAAAGACCAGCGCGTAGAGGACCAGCTCGGGGGTGTGCGGGACCGAGTGGAAGTCCATGAGCAGCACGTAGGCGAACAGCAGGAGGAAGGCGATGTAGAAGACCACGTTCCAGGAGAAGACCACGAAGGGGGAGGTGAAGAAGGCCACGTAGTTCCACAGCAGCTTCTTGTGCTTGTCGACAGGCTTCTTCCTGCACCGAGAGGCCAGGGCACGTCAACATCCACGCACGCATGCCGCGGGGACACGGCCCTCCAAGCAAACAGGGAAGTCCGTTCCCAGCCAGGAGAAAGGCTGGGTGACAAATGCATCCTGAGATTGACTCTTCCACACAGACTTCAACCCTGGGCACTTTGTGATCCACAAAGCCAGAGTCTGCCTTGGATACCAAAAGCAAGACCTTACATTTACCTATGTGAGGGCAAAGCCAGAAAACCCAAGGGAGATGGCAGACCACGTGCATTGACACTGCAGGGAATGTCCTCGGCTCTAGGGTTTGCAAGCGTTTACATGAGAGCACTCATGTACACACACACACACATACACACTCACATACTTGCCCACACGACTATGTGCTCGGTGCGTACCTAAATGACACAAAGCCACAGCCCACCAGGGGGATGATAAACAGACACAGGATAATCTTCCAGTTCTTGGTGTCCCTGGAAATCTCTCCATACCATTGCTTGGAAAGAAAATTCTGCAGGGGAACAGGTGAAGAGCAGAGGTCCGTATTCATGCATTTATATGAAGGATATATACTTTCTTCCCAGCCCCCAGGCCCTCCCAAAATGCACGGTTCTCTTATAAATGTCATTACTCTTTCATATAAGTTAACTGGATTCTAAGAAAACAAATTTTAAAATGTTTACCTTTAAGTCTTTTTCTAAGCTGGTAATGTGAGCTTTACAAGAGATGGTTGTGTGAGCACAAAGTGAATAAATCCACACATTCCCAACCATCCCTGATTCTGTGTAAGTTTGAACAAACAACTCTCCCTGCGGCCCTGAATGGGTACCACCAGTGCAGTCTGCAGTATCCTGGGGGATTGCTTCCCAGAGGCCGACAGGGGGCGCTCTGGTCAAGAAACTAACAGGAAACTGGGAAGGGAGACAACATCCTCCTTCAAGCTGAAAGGTATGAAAAAGCTCCTACTCCCACCCCGCAGCACCGGAAAGTGGGGCCAGAGTGGCGTCCGCAAAAGGACCTCAGAGCGCTCAAAAAGAGCCTGACAAACGGAAGGGATCTGGGTGTCTGCTTGACGGGCACAGAAGGGCCCAGGAAGGCTGGAACTGGGCTGGAACTGTGGTCCGCCATAGCCCTGGGCCCTGCCCTTTCCCTGAGATTCCCAGGCCACACTCTCTCTGAGCTGCTCCCACAGGCAGAGTGAAGTACGCTTGGCTCCCGAGGGGCAGTCCCTGGCAAACAGCAAGGAGCAGTTGGGGGTAAACATCTGCAGAATGGCAACACTCCTGCGGGTTCCAGAGGGCATCCTGGGGGCTGCAGTGGCCCACAGCAACGCCTTCCTCACCGGCTCACCGGATCTGCGTCTCACTCATCCCTGTGTCACTGTTCATGTGCTTCCAGTCACCGCCAGAATAGACCGCCTGCCTTGGTTTGGGGTCCATTATGAGGAGGAGGCCAGCAAAGACAGGCAGTGTCCAGACTGCTCCCCCTCACACTCCTGTTGGTGGCAGCAGTGCAGCCCGTCCCCCATGGTGCCTCTTTCAGAGACAGCAACAGTGCAGGGGTGGGTGCCACTATCACCAAAATCACTGGCCCCACACAGCAACCTACTCCAAGAAACAAACTCCTCTGTCCAACCGAGGGGTGCCATGGATCAGGTGGTGACATTTCCAGTGACCGTGGTGACACAGCATCTGACTGAACTTCAAGGCTTGGGAACATCAATAGGATGGGGAACATCCGCCCCAGGATCCCATGCTCTGGAATATCAGGAAGCTTGTGTTTGGGCTCAGGATGGCCAGGACAAGGTGTTGGTATCATCCCAGGCCCCTCCCCTGCCCCAGGCCAAAGAGCAAGACTCCTCCACTCTCCTTGTCGCAGGCCACCACTCTGGCTGAATCCACTGGCTTATAGTGGCGTAAGAGTCCCACTCATCTGCACCATACTGCTGGAGCTGTGTGGTTTCATGGAGATTCTGAGAAGCGGTGAGGCCCCCCCGCCCCACAGCACTGGATCCAGCTTTGCTAGCCCCTCACAGTGCAATCAGGGTCAATGCTGTGGTGCCTACCTAAGCCCTGGGTCCTCATCAGTAACAAGGGTGATACTCTCCTCCCAGACACAGACACCAGCTCACAGTAACAATGCTGTGCTGTTTGCTTCTATAGAAACTCAAAGAATATTCTTTGTCCTTTCTATGGTTTGGATTTTAATGTCTTCAAAGTATATTAAAGGCTTGATCACCAATGGCTGGTGCTATTGGGAGGTAGTGGAACCTTTAAGAGGTGGGGCCTTGTGGAAGGAAGTGAGGTCACTGGGGGCGTGTCCTTGAAAGGGCTTTGAGGACCTCAGGCCCTCCTCTTCCCCTCTTGCTTCCTGAGTGCCATGAGATAAGCAGCTTCTTCTGCCATGCCCATGTGACGTGAACACTCACCGTAGACCCAAAAGCAACACAGACAACAAACCGTGAACTGAAATTTTCAGAATTGTGAATCAAAATACCTTTTCTCTAAGTTGAATATCCCAGGTATTTTGTTACAGAAACAGAAAGCTGGCTAAAGCACTCCTGTGCCATCTCTTGAAGCAAGGCCCTCCATCAATGCCCTGGCATGCTGCATCTCACATACTGTCTCTCCGCTACCACTGCCATGGCTTTCCTATTGGGGGAAGATTTGTTTCTAGTGGTTTTGTTTTTGTTTTCTAGTGCTGTTAGAAGCATCCCAGGTCATGGCCCATCTCTGGCATGTGGTTGGGTGACTGGTATTCCTTACCTGCACTCCAGGCTGGGCGATGAAGTGCTGGTCTGTGGCCTCCACAGCTAGCTCTAAGCAGTTGCTCCCGCCCCAGGCTTCACAGGAGTAGACCAGCAGCTGTTCCGCCAAGTCTTCGTCGCTGCTGTAGCACTCTGTGAACAGCTCTATGGCACCACCAGAGAGCAGGACTTGGCTCTGAGCTGGCAAATTCATGGATGCTGGCCTGCCTGTGCCACCCCCAGCCAAACCCTGACTTCAAGGACAGCTTAGCCAAGAGCATCTGCACTTAGAAAAGGCTCAGTGAAAGCCACCGCAGCAGTGGCTGCCTGGATGGAGATTTTCTGTAGATACAGTGCAGCCAGCAGAGCTCCTGATGACCCAGGACTGAGCGGCCTTGAGCCCAGGGAGCTCCCCTTTAGTGTCTTCAGTCTGGGTGCAGGCAGGAAGGCCGTGCGCCCTCATGACAACACGAAACCCTCTGCCACCCCTTAGCAGGAGCGGCCCCACTTCCATTCTTTGTTTCTTCTGTGCTTTCTCGGTGAGATTTCAGTGCAGACAAATCTGCACAGGCAAAAATGCATGAAGACAACCCAAAAGATGAAACAAACCCTGATCTGTTGTATGACAGGTGTTCTTACATTTCAAGGGCTAATGAGAAAGAGACGAGAGTGCAGACACTCATAGGAAGTATTTAAAAGTCAAAATATTAGGAACCATAGTCTAGCTGAGGTCACCCAGAAAGCAATGCTGTCTTTGAAATTTTAATTTGGTAAAAGAAATGATTGCACACCTTGTATACAACACATAAAGCTAAGCATGATGGGAGACAGTAGACAGCACACAATACAGATATCACTGCAAGCTTAAAACCACCTACAGGAAAAGAATAAAGCTAAGCAAGCCTAAAGCTCTCCACAGCTGAGAGGAAACTGCCGCAACTTCTCACATTCCCAGGTGGTCTGGTCCTTGGTGAAAGGTGCTGGCCAGCTTTCATCAGAGATCAGACAGCAAAGAGGCCCCTTCCAGAGATGCCCAGGAGAGGAAGGCTAATTGCTGCCTCTGGCCCCTTCCACGCTGGGTATGCCATTAGTAATAAACCGACTCTGTCACAGACCCAGAGGTCTAAGATATTCTGGAGATAAAGAGATGATAGATAAATGGATAGATAGATAGATAGATAGATGAATAATAGATAGATAGATGTACAATAGATAGATGATAGGTAGATAGGTAATAGATGCATAGTAGAGAAATAGGTAATAGACTGATATAGATAGATAGAGAGATAGGTAATACATATAGACAGATGCATAGTCGATAGCTAGGTGATAAGTAACATATAGATAGCTGATAAATAGGTAATAGTTGGGGCAGCCTACTTTGTTGGTTTGCAAGCCATATCAAACCTCAGATCTATCACATGAAAAAAAAAATCACTCAGAAGCTCCCTGAGATGCTGAGTTACTTAACCCTAAGCCTGGGATCAGATGGCCCAGGACTCCCAAGTTCCTGTCCAAGAGGCCTGTGGAGGACAAGGACTAGTCACATGAGCCTGCAGCCAGCAGGGGGCGCCCAAGCACGTGGCTCTCCTCAGCACCCTGGTGTCAGTGCCACCTGCCGCCCCCCAGCCCGTGTGTCCCTGCCTGATGCTCACCCACAGCGCGAGTCTCGTACTCGTTGGCCAGCTCGTCGGACTCGCCTGCAGCGTTGATATCGTTCTTCACCTTGGCCAGAGTCTTCAGGAGCTTGCTGGCCCCCAAGGCTGCCAGTGTACAGCCCCGGGTCTTTGTGGGGGGTGGGGGTTGTCAGGGTTAGAGAATTTTAGGTTAACACAGAATCCCTTGAAGTAGCAGAGTCAAGATTAATGATAGACAAAGAGGAACTCGCAGCCAGGTCAGGAGGTGACAGAGTCTCAACTACACATAATGCTTCAGAGCAGAATTTGTAATGAAAACAAAATGACCTTTAACCCGAAGACGTTCACAGTCCTGAGTGGGGAATGCCTTGATCCCAAATACACTCAGAGTCTTAGATGTGGAATTAGCACAAAAAATATGAGATGTGATTAAAAATATGATGTACGTCTAATCTTTAAAAATTATTACAGTACAGAACACATTATCATTAATCTCCTGTAAAACATCTAGCTTCAAACACACTTCTCCTATCGTTCTCGCCATTTTCTCAAGTAGCTGGAAATTCACCATCATAAATATCTTTAGTTGCGCTGTCGTGGCTGCCTCAGTGTCCTGAACTGACTCAAAAGCTTTACCTTTCGTGTCTCCTTTGAGCCAGAAGTCACAAGGCGCAAGACCCAGTGAATAAGGTGGAAGCGGCACAGGCCTGCTTTTCCCCTGGAGGCCCCAGCAGCAGCATTCACCAGACTCTTTAATTGCACCTAGTGAAGACACTCAGGAAAGAGCACCTCCAGAACTGCTTCAGAAGGTGACAGAACAGGGAGCTAAGTGTGCTTGAAGCAAGGGGGACTATATTGAGAGGGTTCGTGGCCCCGTGTCTGGTACCATGATACATTTGTAGAATTTCAACATTGCCCATATTGTTCAATCACGCCCTCTCTGTCAAGAGAAATGTCCCGAGAAGCTGAGAGTGACACTCTGCTAGCAGGAGGCCTGGCTCTGCCACTATTACAGTATTATCATGCTGCAACAGACACGGCTCCAGGAGGATGAAGAATGGGAAAAGCCACCGGAGACCTGAGCAGTGTAGCCAGTAAGGCTGCGCATGTGTCTGAATTCAAACCATCCACTCTCTTGCTCTTAAAATGGAGAAGGTAATGTAAGAGTCCAGAAATTAAAATGTTATGTACTAAGCTCCAAAGAAAATTCTCAGAGCATTTTCCAATGCAGAATTTTTACAGGCCCTAATTCCTGCCCACAGTGCAATAAAGCTAGAAGTTAATTTTTAAAATTGCATTTCTCACCTGGGAAACAAACAGGCACCCACACACATCTGAGAAGCAGGAGCCTACTGGAAGGCCCCTCCCCCACCAGACATGGCTGCCCTGCAGAGACCACCCATCCAAACACCCCCATCCCCATGCAAGCTGAGGTGTGGTGGAGTTCCTCCGTATCAGGCATTCCATTTGATGAACGGTGGTCTTAGGTGAGGCATGTGAGTGTCCAAGTCAGGGCGATTATGACAAAGCATGCATTGGTGGACATGCCGCTTGAGCCTCAATTTTTACCTGTTCCCAGATGACTTTGGAGAGTTCCCTCTTGTTCTGAAGAATGGCCCAGATGAAGAGCGCCTGCAGGGGGTGCCGGGTAATGGAAGACGGGTCCTGGGAGGGGTCAGAGCACGCAGTCACCATGTGCAGACAGCGATCATGTTAGCACCCCTACTCTAACAGTGAAAATGGAGTTGAGGAAGCCGAGGACCGCACCCTGTGACCCTGCATCCAGGAGAGCTCTGTGGCTGTGTGTACGAGTCCATTTTAAAGAGCACGGTGGTGCGGTTCTCATCCCTGCAGCTCACCGGGAGGTATAATTTGACACAAAATCAGCTTTCATAAAAGACAAAGTACAATGAGATGGAAAGGTACAGAGGGTGAAAAGGCACACTGGGAGCAATTTAAAAGCTGAATGGCTTCTGCCTGGCCAAAGAGAAAGCATTCCTTCTCATCATCTAAATCTGTTTCTCATCTAGAAAAAAAAACCCAGTGAATTCTAACTCTCCCGGGGTTTAAATTCAATTATCAGAACATAAAAACATGCTCATCCCTCTGGACCGCTATCCACAGACTTCATTCCTAGCACATCATTTAGAATCCCATCTCCTATTAGGATTCCGTATCTTCCAATGGAACATTTTCAGACAAAAAAAAAAAAAAAAAAACAAGCGTACGGATTCCTTTTAATTCCTTTCAGTTTTCACCAAAATCTGAAATGCAGGAGACACAATTCTGTGTTGCACAAGTATCATCAAACAGAACTCTCTGAACACTTTCAGGTCCTACGCACAGGTAGCTCACTCCGATTTTTAAAACACACTCTGAAAATCCCAGAATTACCAAAGATAATGACCTACTTTGGGATTTCAACAGAAGCAATCCTGAGATAAGAATCTGGGGCAATTATTTTACTTGGGAGGTAACTCCAGAAGAAAGCAGTGGGAGAGGGAGGAAATGAGACCAGAGAAGAGAGGTATCAGTAAAAAGAGTATCATTAAACAGGCTGCCACCATAAGCAACTAGTGATAACTCTACCATGCAACGCTTGGAGGCAGTGTCTAACGCATGCCCGGAGTTATCATCTTTGGGGAAAAGCTGGAGGGTTCACGTACCAACTCCTGGGTTTAAAATGGAAGACCCAAGAAACATGGGTGGTAAGCTACACACCCTCTCAAAAGGATACCTTTGGGAACCTCCACTACCTCTCTTATTCACAAAAGAGCACCCAGAAATTCTTCAGCCCTTTATACAGGGAGCAGAGAGCTAGTCTCTAACACAGACCACATCCAGTTGGCCAGGACGAGTGAGCAGCCATTTGTTCAGCCTGCCCCCTTGTCAAATGCCTTTGGGAAGTGTGCCACACCACGCTTTGCAACCCAGAAAACTGCAACTAGCTTGAAATGTAGCATAGGACCTAGAGAGAGACATCAGGAAACTCACCAGGTACTCCTGAGTAGCGACAGAAAAGAATCATTAATGTCAGCGTGTCTACGTTATGGCAGTAAGGTAGGGAGTTGGAAAGATGAGGTAGAGAAAGGTTTTCGAGGAACACTCAAAATAACAGGACTCAAGAAGGCAGTGCTCAGGCCAGAGACTTAGCTCAGCAACATAAGCACCCGCCTGAGCGTGAGGTCATGAGTTCAATCCCCAGTACCAAAAAGAAAATAAAATTAAAATCAAAAAAGAAGGCAGCTCTCCCCTTACATACATGAATTTCCACATCCAGGTCATCCCTGCTACTTCTCTCTTCCTTCCAGAAGCTTCTTCGGAAGTTTGCAACCAGCTTCCAGACGAACGTGAGAAGGGCGTCATTATAGGAGTTCTTGGCGATCTGCAAGTTCCGGTACACGAGGGTGCTGAAGTGGTTGGAGAAGAGTTCGGAGAGGACGTCATCCGTGAGAAACTTCTGCAGGTTCAAGCCGTTCTCCAGAAAGAGGCGGACAAACTTGGGCCTGTCCTTTATGAGAGCCGTAAACATGACTTCTTGAAGGTCCGAAGACTAAAGAGAAAGAGCGGAAAGAACACTCACACCTTGGGTGGGAAAGAGAAGCACCCCAAGGCGGTTCTCTGTCTCAGCCACGTCTTATTTTAAACCACAAAGGAACATCTTCAACTTCGCTTTCAATCTCATTTTGAGAATGAAGTTTTTTTTCAGTTTTAACATTGGATTTTTGCTCCAGCATCGATATAGGGAGGCAGCGTAGAGAAATCAGAACTCAGCCAGATAAAGACACGGATGTGACCTGGGCTCTGCCCATGTGAAGGGGAAATGAGTGACCCATGGAAAGGGGATGGGCGTCAGGAAGTTGACCCAGTATCCGGCGTAGAGAAAGTGCTCAGTTCAAGGGTGAGGGGAGGCCAGTAACTCTTCACACATGCCCATGAGCCTGCCATAAGATGACTGAATTCTCACATAAAGTTGTCAAAATGGGACCCCTCAGACTCCCTGCACAGTGTAAAATCACCAGGCAGATATCAGCAAATCCCTGGAACACGTGACAGACAGTCAGACCCGATCACTGGTACCATTACCTCCACTTTCTGGACTACTGGTAAAGTGCATCTGTTAGGAGCTTCCCAAGAATCTTAAAATATTCAACGAAGTGGGCTACAGGCCGCACCAGCTCTGGGCTATGCCCTATGTGTCTTCCATAGTATTTTTGATTATTTGATTCCACTGCCAACATTTAAAACTTCAAACATTCCTTAAAATTTACACTTTTAACATTAAAATCCAGCCTTAAGAGTGGGCCCTGTGTCTTCAAAACCAAAAGTTTTGAAGACACAGGGCCCATCAGCGGTGCCAGGTGGCAGCTGCTTCCAGGCCCCTCAGCTCTCTGACCCCTGTAGTGCCCAAGGCTCTCCACTGTGACCTGCCTGTCCACTTTACTCTCGTGTCCTGTGCGATGTCTGGGTTAGGTGAGCAGCCTCTGCCAGGGGCAGCATTAATGGTTTTCGTTTCTGCCCAAGTTTGATCTCGTGGGGATTGCCTAGAGATGGAATCAGCAAGCTTCCTTTGCGTCCCCGCGTGGACCTCCCTGGACTCAGAGAGAACAGGCTCCGCTGGGGAACACTTTCTCATCTGCCCTCAAGGCAAGTGTTCCCACGCGCCCTGGTCTTACACACATCATTCTAAACACATTGCCTTTCCATTGCTCACTCACTACAGGCGACAGGGCAGCAGTTCTCAAACCTGGGGGACTTCCTACAGGATAGAATGCTGGGAGTCAGCCTCAGGCTTTCTGACTGAGTCAGTGCAAGGCAGTGCCTAGAATGTGCTCTGCCAACAGGTGCCCAGGGGATGCCAGGGGACACTAGGGACCCTGCTGAGATCTACAGGCACATGAGACAGGAGAAGGGCTCTGAGGTCAGACACATCATTCGTTATTTCCAAGCCTTGGTCTCCATATCAGCCAAAACAAGACTGTGTCTCTAGGCCTCAGTTTCCCTTCTCTGGAACAGGTGATAAGGAAGATGACAGGGGACAACACAGCTCAGGATCCTCGAGAGAGTCAGCTTCAGAGCCGGCTCTCAAGACCATCACTGCTTCTCCTTCTGAGCCCTCCCTCCAGCTCAGGTGTGTAACCAAAAAGAAACCAGATTCTCTGTGCGTGGGCTGGTGTCTCAGGCAAGCAAGTTAACAAAGAAATTGTCTGATGCACTGCAAAAGGTTGCACAAATATCACCATAGTTTGCAAAGACTTATTTATTTTCCAGTGAATGTTTATCTATGCTCGGTAAGTGCCAGTGTTCTAAACCCTCTGCAATCTCTTAATTGTTATCTGATTTAACCACAGTCACGACCCAGAGAGGTAGGAACCGCTGCTCTGTCTTCATTTTCAGATGGATGAGCCTCTGGGTGCTACTAAATGCTTAGCAGCCAGCTCCTGAATGAAAATACAGGTCTGGCTTATAGTGTGTGCTGATTCCCGTGGTGAAAATACCTGCACCATGGCCGATCGCCAGCTCCACATGTGACATCTTGAATGGAGAACTGGGGGGGGGGGTAATAGCAGGTAGCACACCAGTACGTGGTATTTCCGGTACATGGGTGTCTGAAATAACCTCCAGGACACAGGTAACCGGAAATGCAGTAAAAGAATTACAGAATGATGTGCCTTGGTTATTTCTTGTCTTTGTTTTTATAAAATTATTTAATTCTAAATTGCATAATTTGACTCTCAGTAATGCCTGTACTTGCCCTGAGTCACGGAGATGGACTGGCGCCGGCTGCCTACTCTTAATCATTAGGCTCTTTAACAATCTTTATCTGAGTTAATCAAATTAAATCTGCAATTCAAACTGTGCCTGAGTTTATGTTTATTTATGCCATTTGACTTTACTTAAATGGAACATTTCATACATGGATTCATTTAGGAATCAATCTATTAATCTACAGCTCTGCTCTCTCCACTAACAAAAGCCTTAGAATGTATAAGAGGATTCATTACACTGCGAAGACCAAATACAGAATAATGTTTACTAAAGGAATGAATAACTTAAACATTTATGAGGCATTACTTTATTTGCACTGCTATCATTAAAATTGATCAGATGCTAATATAAATCAAGTCTCAGTCTGATTAAACAATGGTAGGCTTGTTTGGTGTTTTCTGAATCTGGCTGCTAAAGATGCAAGTGATGGAATAAGCACCTTCAGATCTACACGTATATGGATAAAATTAAGTCCCTTCTCACTACTCACCGATGACTTCAACTGGTTCACAATGGCTGGAAATAAAGAAGCAGCCCTTGCAGACTCACACGGTGGTTTGTAATTGTTCTTACCGAATACACTGCTTGGGGTGACACAGCATTAGGTGTACACAAGGAACTCACCAGAAAATGTGGTCTTAAAACACTAACTGCCCCAGCCAGTGAGACAGGCTGCCCCCTGGAGGAGAGCAGTCTTTACTACAAGTGTAACTTCCATAGTGAAGGCACTATGGATGGCCCATAGTGCCCAGGTCTGTGACAGTCACGGAGGATCTTCAGTCCCCTCTTGTACACATCACTGGTGATAAATCTCTTATTGGAATTTGACTAGGTAAGTGTAGCAAAAAAGAGTGCCACTGTAGGGCACGGTGATGCCACACACCTGTGGTTACCAGCACCGCAGGAAGAAGAGGAGCAGGAAGGTCACAAGTTCAAATGCAGCCTGGGGAAATTTGACTGTTTAGCAAGCCTTTGTCTCAAAAAAAAAACCCTGAAAAGGGCCGGGTATGTAGTCAGTGTGATGAGCCTGGGTGCAATCCCCCTTACCACCAAAAAGAAAAAAATCAAAAAGGAAAGTAAAGAAGCAAGCTAGGAACGGAAGGAGGGATGCGGGAGGAAACTGCTGTCCTGAGTTTTATTCAAGCTACTTTCAACCACTTCCCATGATCTGGTGCCTATTTCCCCATGCTTTGGTCTCCATACTACTGAGAGCAGATGTGCTGCTCCACCTCAGAGAGTCACTCCTTGCATAACGGGTCCAAGGCTAGAAACCCTGCATGACACTGGCAGGGGCGGATATTACCTTATTTCAGGGCTCCATCTCTATTACCTCTTACACGCAGCCTCCTGTATCAATGTTTTTATCCCATGCTACAGACAAGGAAAGTGAGGCTGGCGACCCTGATGTACCAGAACAACCCCTTACGGCATCCAGGATGGAGGATCTCATTGGAATGGAGTGGCTGTGGTCAAGCCCTCCATGGAGGCCTGACCCTGGACAGCCCACAAGGACAGCCTTGTCCGGAGTATAGAATTTCCCAGTTGTGTTTACCTCCCAGCGCCGGTCGTTGGTAAAGATCTCGTCGCTGGCGAGGTCCAGCTGGTTCCACTCCAGCAGCAGCTTCAGCTGGCCGTTCCAGTTGTCCTTGTCTTGCTCATTAGTGCTGAAGGCTGCAAGAAGGCAGGGAGGAGTTTATAAATGAGAGACGCCCAGAGCCCTCGCTTCACCTGATTGCCACCCAGCCATATTCTGCACGTCCTCAAGTAGACAGTTAGGATCCCTAAGGTTACACTCTGTCCACAGCCTACCTTTACCGTCTAAGAAATAGGGTGTATTCATATCATTTCATAGATTCAGATTCCCTAAATGTGATATTTCAAGGATCATGCCTGATGATGCTCTTCTCACCTTTTCAAGAGCTAATATTTTCCATATCTATAACTCAATACAGTATAATTCCACTTAATAAATATTCTTACAGCCAAGTTTCTGGCAAGGTGGAGAAGAATGATTCTAATAAATAGCTAATGACTAAATCGCACTTCCTGCTGTGCCCAGCCCTACTCCTGTGCTCCGTGTTAATCAGGTGGTGCAGTGCATTGCCAAGAATGTGCTTACTTCAGGTAACACCATTTGGATTCACTTCCAAGGGGAGGACTATTTAACCCGACATTCATTCATGGCCTTTTCAGATGTGTAAGCCCTTGAAGTTGAATGCAAAGTTATTTACGCAAAACGTAAAGTGTGTGTGTATGTGTGTGTGTGTGTGTGTGTGTGTGTGTGTGAGAGAGAGAGAGAGAGAGAGAGAGAGAGAGAGAGAGAGACAGAGAGACAGAGAGAGAGACAGAGAGAGAGACAAAGAGAGAGAGAGAGAGTGTGTGTGTAAATCTAGGACAAAGTATTTAAAATGTTCCAAAAGGAGTCTAAAGACTGAAAAAAACTATTGTAACCAATATAAACAGCTATCTGGAGACTATCATGATCACATTTGATCGGCATTTTCATGATATAATTGTTATTCTGTCAAATACATAAATTTAGTGAAATTCGTCTCACTAGGCAATAATAGTCTATATTCCCAGTATTATAATCAAAATTAAGTGGAAGATGACAAAGTTGAGTATCCTTATGTGAAATATTTGGAACCAAAAGTGTTTCAGATTTGAGTCTTTCAGACATCGGGATACTTGTGTGGATATAGTGAGACTTCCTGGAGCCCGTCCACTCACTCATACACTTTATACACTCAGCTTGAATATATGTTATTCTTAATAATTATCTGCATGAAACAAAGTTTCAAGCTATGGAGTTTTCCATTTGTGGAGTCAACTGGAAACTCAAAATGTTTTATATTTCAAGCAGTTTGGATTTAAGATTTTTGGATTAGGGACACTCAACCTGCATGTCACTAACTGTGCTGTGAAAAGAAACCTAAGTTCAAAAAGTAAAGGAGTCGCACGAAGCTGAAGCTCTGAGGAGCTGTTTCCCTCACCTTTGTATAGGGCGTAGGAAATAGCGTTGCTCACAATTTCATCCCCAGCTTCTTCCATCTTAATCACTGTTAGCAGGTGAGAACATTCGAGAATTTCTTTGAGCTGACAACATTTAAAGAAAAAAAATTGTCAGACAATTGATTTTCAGCATGAAGATCATAGACTGGTCTCTTTGGGTGGGAAAGGTTTCCTCCCATCTTGTTAGAAAAGTATCTCTGGGGGAATCCCAGCTCTTTTTCCTTCATCAACAATGCAGGATCTCACAGCTTCCAATTATTAATCTGCAGTCATGAGTTCATGACCACAATGACAATAAAGCACAGGTTATACAGAGCACACAACATGGAAAGGCCCACATCAGAAAGCAGAGAGCCTCATTTGATGAGCGTGTGTGTGTGTGTGTGTGTGTGTGTGTGTGTGTGTGTGTGAAAGCCTGGGACATCACAGATGTCCAGTTGTCACATGAGTGATTAAATGAAGAAAGGGAAGCAGAAGACCACAGCAACTATCTAAGCAAGGTCATAAAGGCTTAAACCACAACAAGGAAAAGTTCAAATGCAAAAAAGAACCAAGAAGACTTGGTGACCAGAGAAAAGAAATACACAACTAGCTTTTTCAGCTTGGAGGACTTTTTTGTAATGTTTAATCTTAAACATTTTTCTAAATGAAAGGGGCCCCTAACTCCACAATCGGTGCATTTGGTGGGAGCTGGGTGAGGGAGGACGCCATCAGAGGAGGAGGAGTCTGGCTTCAAGTAGATGGGTTGGAAGAAGTGTAGGGTTTCCCAGCAACATCTGAGGATCTGGAATTTCAACCTCTCCTGAGCAGAAGCGGAAGTCTCAGAGCCTGGGGAGAGGGGAGATGTGAACTAGCGAAGGCCCTGGGATTTGGGATGAGCAGGGGAGTTTTTAAGCCTCTGTTTTCTGTGGAAGGTGGCCACAGAGGACTGGATTCAGAGCACTCGGGAAATAAGTGAGACGTGCAAGAAAACATAGACTGTGGGAAGCGGAAGGAGAGAATGGGAAGTCTGTCCTCACCATGGACACAGACCATTTCTGCTGCAGGCACCATTCTCTTCCGCAGTGTCTAATCCAAAATCCAGCACGCTGTGAGTGCTCAGTAATGGTAACTGAGTAAAGGTGTCACAATGGACAAATGGATGATACCTAGATTGCCTGAGGATCAGGATACCATGGACAGTCAAGTTCTTGAGAAATTCAGGAGTAGGTAATGGGGGAAATGCTATGACAGAGGTGTTGGAAGAAGGGGTGGTCCCAGTGGAAGAAGGGCAAGAGCTTTCTTAGAGGATCAATAAACCAAGAGTTTAGGTTCTGGGGTTGATCGTCATCCATATGATCAGTGAAGTCACTAGAACTACCCTAGAAAGTTGTTTATTTAGTATTTTACTGAATGCACCCATTCTTTAATTAACAATCCCCTCTTGAGCTTGGTCTTCTGGAAATCTGGACCTATTGCAAACTCCCATATGAGTGCATAATTAAAACGCTAGACTAATGTTTATTTTTAGTACATGCTTCAGATTAATATGATTACAAATACAATATTTAATTAGATATGAATATGAATTAGACATAGATCCCAGAAAGAATAATACAATCACAGAAGACAAAAAGTGTCTAACTTTTAGCATGTATAATATGGACTGCCTGCAATCGTTATTTTGAAGAAGAAATCAAAATTCATTATAAAAGGTGAGGGACCCCGTAAGTGGCCTCTGTTCTTTGCACATGACATGGCCCAGACCTCACTGAACAGCTTGCACAAGGAGAAAGGGGACAGCCCCCGGAATGGACCCAGGACCATCCTTGGTGGATAAACTGACAGTTGTCCATCCTTTCGCTTTGGTGTCTTTGTGCTGACCAATGAACTTCCTCCATCTATCATGGGATCAACGTACAGCACCTTCCCTCAACATGTAGCTTTGAGATGTGTCTGTTGTTATGTCTGAAACTGACTCAAGCTACCCAGCTATGAATGTTCAGTCTCAAACATGCGAAGGAAGTCCTTTGGAGAGGGAGCCTTTCATCTCTTGCCCACATATTTCCATGCAGAAGGAGCAGCCTTAGAACTGGGTCCCCAGCTACCCTCGGCCCTGCCACTTACTCAGGGTGACTACTGACTGTGTTCTGCCAGCGCTGGGCGCACCCACACCCCACACTCGGGGACTCAGCATAAGAAGACGCAGGGTGAGCACCTCCAAGCCCCATCTACCAACTGCCTCACCCTCCATAAAACTGCTGTTTTCCTCTCCATTTGCCCCCATTCTTACAGCCTTCTCTCAGCTGGACTCAGATAAGACACAAGAGTACCCCAGTAAGAACTTCCACAGAAAACTATAATTTTAGTAAAATCTGAAAAAGGCAGATTTCTCAGCACAAATACGGCTCAGCACCTCGGGAGTAGTCCACCACGGGGAGAAGGTTCATCTGTGTTGTCAAGCTTCAAACTTCAAACAGTGAGGCTTGATCCACAAAGGACTTGCTTCCCAAGTAAGTCAGACCCCTCTACTCCATCAGGATTCTTGGCTAATGGACTTCTTGTGACACATAATGAGGCCATGATGGATCCAATTCATGTAACTTACTTACAGGTACCAGAGAGTAAGAAGAGAAGGTAGCCAGGTACCTGAGAAGGCTGAGATGACTTGTTTTGTTTTCTCTACTGGGGATTGAACACAAGGTCTTCACGCTAATTCCCAGCCTTTTTCTCTTCTTTCTTTCTTTTTCTTTTCAGACAGGGTCTCACTAAGTTACTGAGTTTTCCAAGCTGGGCTTAAATTTTCAATACTGTCTTGGTTTCCCAGAGGAGACTTTTCTTGTTTGTTTGTTTGTTTGTTTGTTTTATAAGGCTTTCCCTTAAAGCATGCCAAGGGCTATCATGAACACAAAGAAATGACCTTCCTTATTCTGGGCTTTTGGTTTTCTGCATTTGATATTTTAAAGCCTTTTGATGACTAGATAGAACTAAATACTGTTGGAATGCCAATCTCATTGAAAAAATATTATTATTTAAGCCTTCAATTCTTATGATGAAAGGGGTTCTATGATGAAAATAACCTTTGCAGTCTTGATATTTCCTTTAAGGAAAAAGTTCTAGGTGGCAGCGCATGCATCTAAAAATATCCAACCATCTGAGGCCATTCCCAAAGGGGCAGATGGAGATGGTCCTAACATTTATGTGCGCTTTCTACTGATGTGAACAGGCAGAAAAATGCAGATCACTACAGATGGACAGCAGTCATGAAAAGAAGGAAAGCTAGAAAGTCTTGTGCTAATATGTTGAAGTATTTTGTAAGTAAAGCAGTGAGAAGCATCATAACTATTCCAATAAGTCTGCCTTTTCTTATACGATCTCTATGAAAGATGAGAGATTCGGAACTGAAGCATAGGCCAGTGGATGTCAAAGGCAATTATCCAGACGTCAGTTTCTCCAGTAGATGCAGACTCAACGTAATGCCCTCATGTATAAGGGTTTATTGCTGCCTTTGTCACTGACTCAAAGCCCAGAAGCACATTTGCTGGCATATAGCATAAGAGAAAGAGCCCATGCCTTGCAAACTAACTGGAGTTTATTAAGCCCAGCATGGCAGCCCTTAGGAGAAATGGACACTTGGAGTATTACTTAACTTATCTGAGCGTCAGCTGCTAGTCAGACACCTGGAGTGAGCTGGAGTAGACTCAGAATCATGGAGGAAGTGCAGAACACCCACAGCTGCTGGATACATGCGCAGGTGTGCCACATCAGGTATTTCGCCCTCCCCTTCCCACGAGCTTGGCTTCCTTTTCCTCGACCCCTCAGTGTCTCCCCCAAAGCTCACCCATTTGATCCAGCTTTCGGTCTCTTCCTCAGGCAGCCGGGACACAGTGCGGGGTAGAAAGCGTACCAGCTTCTCCTTGACCATAGAAGAAGTCAAGGCATCCTCAAGCTCCACCAGGCTGGCGATCACATCAGCAATCTGCCCCGAGCCTTCCACCACCACACAAGGAATCTTACTTTTGACGGCGGTGTTGATGGCCTGGGAGAGCGGAGAGAGAGATGGACAGATGCGAGACACACTGGTCATCAACAGATCCCAGCTCAGGACTGAGGTTCTAAACCAAGTCAGTGGCCTAAATACATGAGCATTTCCTTGCATGTCTTCCTTTGGGACTCTGATGTTGAATCAGAAGCAAACCAAATGTTTGCCATTGCCTTATGATGAGAAAGGTAAGCAAGCTGGTCATACAGCATCCTATGCCAAGAACAAAGTCCATGATAAGGTCACTGGGGAAACCTCATGCAGTGTAAAGGAATGAACAAGGAGATATGCTCACTCATGATTCTAAGCAACTTTGTGAGCCAGTACTCATAACCCCAGGAATGCACCCTGGTGAAGAAAGGGAAAGCCAAGGATTGCGGTTTTCCTTCCATCATCCAAGGCTTAGAGTTAAAGAGGACGGGAAAAGGGAATATGCAACTCAACAAGGGTATTAATTAAAAATAGGGGTCACACATTATTTTCTCCTAAGGTCCACTTCTTACAAAAACAAACTATTGAAAATAGGTCTTCCCACACAGGTTAGGATGCAGTCACTCTGGGGATCTTTTTTAAAAAAACAAACAAACAGAAGCTGGATGCCAGCAAGAACTCAGGAACATCAGAGTTGACAACGTGGGTGGGGAGGCTGAGCTCTCGCTCAATTGCTCGGTGTCACCAGGGCAGCATCAGCCTTGAGGCTGCCCAGACTCCCAGAATTGCTCAGCGCTCAGGATCTCTTTGTGTAGGGTCGCTGTATCCCTGGAAGCCATGAAGATGGGGCTTAAGCAGTCTGCACACAGCGACATGGAGGCCGCCTGTGTGATAGCTCATTTCCCTGCAGGTGGAGAGGCCAGAGTTTCTACTGCACACCCTGAGCACTGTGCTAACTCTCAGGAGTGAATGTCCACTCGTCTCCTTGGCCAGCTGACGGTCAAAGCTGACACTGAACACAGTGGCTGTTTGTGTCACTTCAATTCCTCCTCCCAGATAGTCTCAGCTTAGAATCAATCCAAGTCTGTTAAGGACACAGGAAGGGGCATGGAGACATTACCTATTTGCTCTAATAAAACAGAGTAGTCAGGACAGAGCAGATGAACCCCAAGTCCCTGAAAATGTGAATTTGCTGGGTAAACTTGTTCAGGGATATGCTTAAAAATGAAGCCAGGACTCACTTTCAAAGTTTCTCTTCCACCGCCTTGAGCAAAACACACAATGGGGATTTTGCCACCATAGTTGGAATCTGTAAAATATAAAAAGTAAAGTTTATTTTGTACTCTATAGACATACTTGCCTACCTCCTGGAATAAATACATCAGGGGCTTCTGTTCTGTGAGCTCAGGGCTCAAGGTGACAGCTGACAGCTCAAGGACGTGACCTTGACCATGCTTGCCTACCTCCTGGAATAAATACATCAGGGGCTTCTGTTCTGTGAGCTCAGGGCTCAAGGTGACAGCTGACAGCTCAAGGACGTGACCTTCGATTACTGTGGAAGAGTCTTTGTTCACTAGACTAGTAACAGCATGACCCAGGTCAGGTGGCCATTCGTCCCTGGTATTTAAAATGCTGAAGACTGCCCTTGATTTACTTTTGCTAATGAGTGTCTAGTTTCAAGTTTATCCTTAGAGTAATAATTGCTTCACACATTTGCATAATCCTATGCTTTCTCAAGTAAATAAAAAAATTTGCATAATGAGGTGTTCTCCTAATGAAGTTTAGAGTATATCTAAGTCTTTCTCCATGGATACCTCACTGCAAAAGGAAAATAATTAATAGTATCTCCCACAAGTCCTTGAGATGAAATCTGTAACTAAATCACAAGGTAATTTGGTTCCACGGTGGGACGCAACTCAACAGCTGCTCCACAGAAAGCGAGAGTGTATGTCAATTATCAGATCAAAGATGGGCTTTCGCGCAAGTCCACAGAAATAGCCAAGATTCACCAAAAAAATCTCAGCACCCAGTTGTTTAACTAGTGGCTTTGTTCTTCATCATTTCCACCTTAGCTCATTGCATTGCTTCTTAAACTCATGTTTACCATCACTGATTTGATTTGTTCTGAAGTGCTGTCTGGCAGAAGAGAAGCCACTCTGTTGACAAATGGCGCTGGAATAAGACAGCATCTGTCACAGCCTTTGGCACCTGGGAGGGTACATGTCACAGTGGCCTGGGCAGAAGTACTCTCAGGTGAAGAAAGGAGACTGATGACAAGGACACCTAATCAGAATGGCTTATCACGCATCACTTAACAACCGGCAGGTGTTATTGGCACTGCCACTACAGGGCACCTATATCCAGTACCCTACTTCCTAAACACTGACCTGGACTTGTGCGCTCAGAGATGTACTTCTCCAGCTGGTTCCGGAGCTTGGCTTCGATGGTGGGGTGTCCGTGACATCCATTATCCACAAGCAGCAGATGGGTGTGATTGTTGTCCAGGATGTACAGAGGGTCTCTAGTGAAGTCATCCATAATGTACTGAGCCGAAAAATGTTCCTGCAAAGTATGGAGAAGCCTGCCTCTGAGATTCTCTTGGTCGATCACGATGCATGAAGGCATTTGTGTGATCCTGTTAAAGCTAATAACATTGGGTTCAACTATATAGGTGCTTCACCCCAGATTCCAAGGTTCATAAGAGACTTAAGGAGCTGATACCACAGGCTTTCTTTTAAATATAAAGAAGGAGAGGTTCAGGTGGTTGGGTCAGCTCGCCCAAGGTCACATGTATGGCTGGTAACAGTCTAAGTGCTGGATTCTCAGTCCAGTCTGTGGTCTACTGGCATGAGCTCTTTTGCATAAATTTACTAAAATGGATAGCATTCAAAAGTATACATATATATATATATATATATATATATATATATATTGTGTGTGTGTGTGTGTGTGCACTGTATGGGAGGCTGACATACAAGAAGAGATAGACATTGAGATATACAGATATGAATATGTAGATAAGATACATGTTTGTCTGGAATCTGTCGTACACTAAGACCTAGACTTTAGAAGATAAGTAACATAGTCTTTGTGCTTGAGAAATGCCCAGTAACAAGACCATAAAAAGAAACAATTAAAAAAAAAAAGAAACAATTAAATAGATAAGTTGTCCTGGCAAGAGCAGGGGGTCAAAGGCTGGGCAAGAATTTAAAGAAAAGAATCTTCACGTGTGGGTTCCTGACTCTTAAGTTCCTCTCCAAAGCTGTTTAGCTTTAAAGTCCCAGGGCTGCATTAAAAGATGTTTCAACTTTAACTAAAAGCACTGAATGTGAGTTGAAAACTCAAGGAAGGGAGGAAACTTTATTGGTTCTGCTAATGACACACACAGAATCAATACAAAAGTGGAAAGGAAGGACAGTTCAAACATTCCAGCTCTGTCCTCTAAGAGTTACTGCCCCATAGCAGCATCAGGCAGGAGGGCCCGAGCCTGGCAAATGAGACAATGTTGGCAAGAAAAGCACAGCCAGTGTTTGAAGGAAGACCCTCAAACTTCCACAGAGCAAATAATTCCCACTTCCATTACACCCTCCCAGCACACAACCCTGAACCCAAAGCCTTGACCAGGAAGGAACAAAGGGAAAAGCCAAAGACTCTTTCCTTTATGTATGAAGACACAAACAACTAAGAAATCATTGGCTAATCAAATGTAGCAGGATAATGAAGTCACATGCAGTTGAATGAGTGCGCAGACTATAATCCCAACACTGTAAGAGGCCAGACAGGAGGATGGAAAGTTCAAGTCCAGTCTGAGAGAGTTAATGAGCTGCTTCTCAAAATAGACAGGAAAGAGGGAAAGAAGGAAAGAAGGAAGGAAGGAGAGGAAAGGAGAGGAAAGGATAGGAGAGGACAGAGAGGAGAGGAGAGAGGAAGGGAAGGAAGGAAGAAAGGAATAAAGAAAGAAAGAAAGAAGGAAAGAAAGACAGAAAAAAGGAAGTCTGGGGATGTAGGTCAGTGTGGAGACCTTGGGTTCAATATCCTGAATCACAACAAAAAAGATAAAATCATTTGTGTTGTTTCCTGGACTCAGCCCATTAGGTTATAGATAAAAGAAAAAAAAAAAAGCAGCTTCATAGCTGTAAAAGACTTTTACACTCAGCATTCACTCTTGACTTTAAAAAATTATCAACTAGAAATAAAAAGTTGGTATCTCATGACCCTTTTGTAAGTACATGCATATTGAACCTGTAGTCAGATCCCATTTATCAGTGAAATATTGGAACCATTCCCACTAACTGGGCCGCATGTTTTGCTGGCTGCCTGTCCGGGGATCTGCTATCAGAACTGCTACTTACTGCTGCTTCGACATTACAGCCAGTGTGGGAAGATATGCAAAAACTGCAGGGTACCATGAGATCAAAGAGCTGTTTTAAAACTGAAGTTACCTAACAATGATAGTGCTGCCAACCTAGAGTGCTCAAAGAACATACTGAAAAACTGTTTGAACTAGGAAGACAATATAGTAAGTTTCCGATTGAAAACAACAACAAACAAATCAATATTTTCATATAGACCAGAAGAAATTGCCTCAAGAATTACATTGAATCAATACCTTATTTATAATAAGAAGAGTATAAGATCTCTAAGAAGAAAGATGTGGAATCTACAAAAATAAAAAAACTGTAAAACTGTCCTGACAGTGCAGACTCACACAAGCTGCGGACCCATGTCATGCATCTTATTGATGTGACATTGTCATAGTTTTAATTTTCTTGGTATCAGTTACAGTTTGAATATGATTTTACTCAGTGAATGTGTGTTATTATCATTGCTGCTTGTTCTGTCTTGGTGACTGTACCTAACAAAGGTCTCATAACATTGATGAGGAAGAAACATGATGACAAACAGCCAAACATATTTTGCAAAACAAAAACTACACAGAGACCTGGGCTGTCTCTGTAAATGCATAAATGACATCATGATGGTATTTAAAGTGTAGTACTGATTTAAAAAAAAAAAACCTGATGAAAGAATATTCTGGAAGAGCCCCGAAGAGCAGGGTGAATTGTCGGAACTTGTGAGGTGCAGCATCGTTGCATGTCACCTGCCAGCTGTTTCCGTTTCAACCCATCCCCAAAGGCTGTGCTTTACAATGAAGCCTTGAGTAGAAACCACACAGGAGGAGATGGCCACAAGTTCTTCTAAACAGTGGGCTTCAACTCATATAAGAGACCAAAAGCCATTATGCAGAGAGAAACAGTAAGCAGAGTGGGAAGCCAGCCACAAGATCATACACATTCGTTACGAAGCTACACTGTCACTCAAGATTATAATTAACAGAAGCTTAAAAAGAATAAAAACTAGCATTAAAATCTGTCTCTACAAGCAACATGTCTATTACAAAGGTTTGAAAAATGTAGAAAATAAGATGAACACTAAAATTGTATATAATTCTATGATCCACTGAGAGGCATCAAGATTTTCATACATTTAGCTTTTTTCTAGCCACATATGTCTTTTCTATAATTTTATACTTAAAACTATATATCCAATACCATCAGAACATCTTTAGAAATATTATCTTCATAGCTCCATAATTTTATATCATGTCTATATAGCAACCTACCTGAAGATTGTCCTATGTAATAATAAATATTAACAGATAATACTTGACTGTTACCAGAGATGCTTCCATGAACATCTTTACTCAAATGTGAAATTCTCCAGCAATGTTTTTATAAGTATGATTGCGGGACCTGTAGTATGAACAGTTTCTATGATCATGACACATACTTCTGCATGGTTTTCTAGAAAAACACAAATTTGCTAGCGAGAAAATCTGTAAAGATACCAGACTTCTGCATGTAAGTAAAGATTATAAACTTTTTTTGTAAGTTAGCATGTACTAAATAACTGTTTTTACTTGCTAGGTTAAGCCATCCGACTGAAAACAATTTGGAAGATAATTTTCTCATTTCCATTTAAGCCCCTTCAGTGATAATTCCTTTATTTGGATGTTCTAGTTCCTCTTGAATCAGTTTTGGAAAATTAAAGTTGTATAAAAAATAGCAGCTCTCAAGAAATCTTAAGATTTATTGTTATACAACCATCTGGGTACTCTCAGTTCACAGAGATCCTGCTGAAACTTCCAAGCTTGATGCAAAGCCCTAGGTGTTACTCCCTAAGTTCACTTCCAGGAAACTCAGGGCAGAGTGCTCTCACAGGCCTCTTAGGGAGCACAGTAGGTGATCTGAACTCCTGTGGTGCAGCCCAGCAGTAAAGATACTGAGTCTTTTGGCATGGATTCAGGTTGTGTTATGAAGAACAAAGGACCTAACTGCTAATGTGAGATTTCTTATTTTCTATCCTTCTCTCTCTCCACCCCCCTTCCCCTCTCCTCTTATACTGGAGATTGAATCCAGGGTCTTTGCACTGAGCAGCATCGCCAGCTCATTCTTAATGTTTTGCTTTGCTTTGCTTTGCTTTGTGACAAGGTATCACTAAACTGATAATTTGCTCAAATTGAGTTTGAATTTTCAGTCCTGCTTTGGCCCCCTAGAAAGCTGGGACTGCAGGTACATGCCACCACACTCAGTTTATCTTCAACAATTTTAACGAGTAAAGTGCATCTAATATTAACATCTTCTTGGAGTGCTTTACCTAGCATGCCTGTTTTTAATCCCCATGATCCGAAGCCTGTCCTCGAATGGCAGGCTTCCTGAGGCCACAGCCCTGTGCCCTGGTCTTTCTCCCACCTGACCTTCCTGTTCCACTATACCTCAGCCTCACAAGTCCTGACGAGGGTGTCCCGGTTGGAGACCATGCCCCAAGCCGCGATGCCGATGGCCACAATGTTCTCCTCAGAGTTCCTGCTGATGGTGTTGTCTCTCACCACCTCCCCGATGTACTTCATCAGGCCGTAATGGGTGCCTCCCGTGAGAATCCAGGCACCTGCCAACAGGGGTGAGGGACACATGTTCAGCGGGCACTGGGCAGGGTTTCCATCCTGTGCTTACAGACCCCTGGAGAAGCATTCATGTCCATGAGTGCCAGGCCACAGCAGTGGTAGCCACACCACGGAACGAACCTGGCCTGCCACTGCATGGGCAGGGAGGGGAGGAACACTTCCAGTCCCCCATGATTCCTCAAGGTGCTCATCAGAAAACACAAGTTTCTGGCCCCCATCTAGATCAACAAGGACCTCAGCCTCTCTCGGAGCGAGCTCAGCCAGCCTGAATCCCTAATCCATCTCTAGGGGAGTCTTGTACGGGAAGGGAGTTCCTGGCCCAGGCCTCTAAGGAAGCTAAGCAGGGGCCCTTCGGGTACCATGTCCTCAGCAGTCAGATCAGAGTGGCTCAGCCAGGGAAGGCCCTGGTACCAGCGATTTTGCTTTCTCCATAATTCCATGACTTTGCATGTCTTCTGAAGATTTACGTTCAGTGACATTTTCAGTGCCAAGGGTTTTGCGTGTGAGTGGGTATGTGTCTATGTGTGAGCGCAGGTGCAAAACAGAAACCTACTAGCATAATGGAAATGTCTGCCCATGTGGGATCCACCGAGGGGCAGTGGCTGGCCTCTCCAGGTCAGCCCTAGGGAGGGAAGCTTCAGCAGTAGGGAGGCAGCCTTTCCTGCGGTTGTGGTTGTAGGAAAGCACTTACACTCACTGTCTAATTCCATTGCTGTCTCCAGCAGTGAGGAACAAACTTAGTTATCTGCCCCATCCAAGTCCTTCAGACACTGTAAAATCACTGCACTTACCTGGTTCACCTCTGCAGCCAATTCTCAGGAGCCAGTGCCCCCAAGAGAACACTTCTCCACCCTGAGCAAGACAACCCCCTGTCATCTAAGTAAGAATGAGCATATTTTCAGGCTGGTAACTTTTGTCTGATTTTGTCTACTACATTGCTAGCACCTAAAATACCTCTGGGCACAATGCAGGCACCTAATAAGTATTTGTCGAATGAATGAATGGTTTGCAGAAGTTGGTAGCAAGGAAGCTCAAGTGCTCGATTTCTTAACAAAATGACAACCCATAATGATCCTCTGGATGGTCAGGAAATTGGGAAGAACCAATGGAGATGAGATTCCCAGGTTCCTCTTTGCAGGCAGTGGAACCTCGGATTTCAAATAAGACACATTTCCTTAGCTCCCTCAATCAACTAATCTTCACCAAAGAAATTTCCAAAGGCGAAGCTCAGGTAAACTGCTCTTCATCTGTGGAAGTGAGTGGAAGGAAAATCTAGGAAGCTATTGGCATGGGCTCTTCCTACTCTGATGAAGGTCCCAGAAAGGCTGCACACCAGAGCCGGATATAAGGAGGTCAGAAAGACATGGAAACGCTGCATAGATCTGGAGCCAAAAGGAGAAACAAAGAATTTTTACTTTAATGGACATTGTAATGATACAATGGATCATTTGTTAGAGAACAGTGGTTCCCACTCTTGGGAGAAAAAAGCTGAGGAACTCGGGGAATAAAGGCAAAAAAGACCCCAAACAAACAAACAAAAACACCTGCTGAGCTAAATATCTCAAGTCACAAAACAACCACGCGCTTCCTTGGGAAGCAGACATTTGCACAGTGCTTACAATTTGCCAAGCACTGTTCCTATCTCCACCCCAGCAAATTAAGTTTCCTGCCGAAATTCATCAGAGCATTCGGGGTAAAATTCTACAAGTCAATGATACAATAAAAATCCCGAGGGAGCTCGCCCCCCCCCCCATGCTCCCACCCCCAGGCGTGCACCTTTGGACTGCGCAATGTAGATCAGCCTGCTGAAGATCTTGCGCATTCGCGGCTTCAGGGCAAAATTTTTGGCGCCCCCGGTCACGGAAATGACCAGGTTGGGTGTTTTTAGGTGCCAGTGCTGGGTCAGCAGCTCGTAGAGGATTTCCGCGTCCGTATCGCAGGACAGACGGATGTACTGTGGGGAAGGAGAGAACCAGGTAGTGTCCGGCTCCCACCCGCCCCACCCTTTGTCCAGCCCTTCCCGAGGGAGCTACAGGGCTGTATGGGGAGGTGGCTGGGGAGCGAATTGCAGCAGCACCGGAGGTGGGAGGTGAGTCCATGGGGTGACTGTACTGGAAGGAAGTGGACGTGCCCCAGAAAAGTGCCAGAAGCCTGGTGAGATATGGGCCTCTACCTGCAGTTCCACAGATGTGCCCGTGGGGTGCCATTCTGGGCTCCTGTGGGTGCCCTGAGAGTCTGGGCACCAGAGATGGCACTGGCAGGTCCCGAGGCAGTGGATGCAGCTGGGCAGCTGCAAGGACAGAGCTGAGGGTCTTAAGGGGCCAGTGTCCCAGCTTCCAGCCTGGGCAGCCTGTGGACAGCGCCTAACCCAGTGAGACAAGGAGCCCTGAGGAGCCCCTGCGGTGAACCCCAGAAACCTATGGTACAGAGGGAAGTGTCACTGTGCAAGAGGCCACATGTACTCTCAGAAATGCCATCTACCCAATTACACAGGATGGAGCCCAGGCCACCACAGGGTCTTGGGTAGCCATGACCCCATGAGTGCCTGTTCGGTGGCTGCCTGCAGTGGCTCTGTGACAACCCTGGGGAGTTTTCCCAGGAAGTGTAACCTGGTTACCACCATTTGACACTTACACAATTCCTCCTTTTCTGCCATCCCTTCAAGTAGTTGGCTGCCCACCTCTCCTCTAGCTGGTTCCAGCTCACTACAGTGCCCACAGTCTCTCTCAGCTTAGGTGCTGGCTGAGGCTGGAAACTACCCCTTACCTTTCCTTTCTTCCCCAGCGTCTCGAACTGAATGTCCCCGAAGGCATCCGTGGGCAGCTCCTTGGTGTGCTTCTTGTAGTTCCACTTGTCACTGTCATTGACCTGGGTGCCTTCGATGTGCTGGCTCCGGGCGTAGCCACACTTGCACAGGTTTTCCCTGAGCCACCCGGCATCGGTGGAAAGGAACAGATTTCATTGGATCTCCTTAAGGAGCTCAAGCCACTTCTTGCAATAAGCCATGCATTGTGTGTTTAAACACACAGAAAAGAAGCCATCCAATTGCATCCTATCTGCAGACCCCATCACACCTTAGCCTCCTCATCTCACTTGGTTGCAAAGACACTACAGCATATTGATGCTTCCAGGTTTTTATTGCCCTGTTCTAGGAGCCAGGACTGGAGGTCAGAGTCTTGCTCTCTCCTGAGTGCTTTTCGGGGCAAGCACTCATGAGGCGCTTATGGGTCTGGGTCTCTGAAATCTGGAAACTGAGCCAGGTGTGGTGGTGCTTGCTTGTAATCCCAGTCCTTGGGGGGCTGAGGCAGAGGACTGCCAGAAATTTGAGGCCAGTGTGACTACAGGTATTCCAGTCTGAACTACATACCAAGACCTTGTGTCGAAAAAAACAAACAAACCAGAAAACAGAAAACAAACAAAAACCTGCGAAGCGTCAGCTTCTCACACAGCTTATAACCTACAGGAGTCCTGGGGCGGACCTCAGTGCCAACCTGGGCAACTTCCTGGACAACAGTGCTGTCCTAAACTGGTGTGAGCCATTCCTTCCTATGGACTGTGCTCCCTGGGAGATGTTGTCCTCTAGCAGGAGCCCCAAATAGTCCAAGGTTTACAGAGACCTTAGTTCCTATGCTGGACATTAGCTGCTTGGGAGTCTTTCAATAATTTGAGGACAAACTGCAATAAGCACTACCACTCAAAAGTGCAGCAAAACTAAAAGCCATTGGCTGTCAAATGACACATACCCATGACAGGAAACTGGAAGAGAATAAAAACATGCACAGTAAGGGGTTAATCCTCTTCCATGCCTACTTCAGAAACATACTGTAATCATTCCACAAATACTGATCAAAACCCACTATGGGTCAGATCCCAGCTGAGGTCTCACCATCCCAAGCAACCTTGATAAGTTGCTCTTGAGCTCTTGCAAGGGGCCATGAACAAACCTGGCCACATGCATCGAGGTACAAGCACAACAGCTGCTTGTATCCTGGCAAGGTCCCTCTCCTACAGAGCCTCCCGGGAGAACCAGAAACAAAGCAGATGTTTGCCTGGGGCGTGGGCCCTGCCCTGTGAAGGTGACCTTTAGCTTCAGTGATGCCCTGTACAAGGTGAGAAATGACAAAGGAGGGAGCAACCAAAAGGAAGCAAAAACACAGTAACAGAAAGTCTAGAAACTTGACCCCTCTCTGGGTAGGGCTGTGGAACATCCTGCGAGCTGAATCTCCAAAGAGATGAACAGTAGCAATGAAAAAGTTCTGGTTTGGCCCCAAGCAAGGCTCCCCTACAGAGACAGAATTCAGCCTCCTCCTGGCTTCTTTCTGCCTGTCTCACCATTGCTCTGCCTCTCTCCTCCTCTTTCTCTTTCCTTCTAGTCAATTTTTGGACAAAATTCAGAAGAGTGCTAGGAATTCGTCAGAGTGCTTTCCCAAGGGAGCTTGTAATAACAGAGTATGAAACACATCTGACCACAGGAACAAGGCAGAGGCACACAGCAAAGGAGCAGTGAAGCAAGAAGGGCCACCACCGCCACCACAGGGTGACTGAACGTCCTGATTTGCCCCCACATAGTCCCGAGTGATATCTGTTACCCATGTCTCGTAGATTCATGCCTCTGTCACTCTTACTGCTTTCCTAGTTTCTACCATAAAGAATGTGGTCATCCGCCTCTAACTCAAAGGAAAATGGACCATCAGGTTGCAACGACAATCACGGAGTTTAACCCTTTTTCACCTCCAGCATCTGTGTGGAGTATACAGTCCCAACAGCCACACAGGGAACCCTAAATAAGGATTCATAAAATGAGGAAATCTGGTTAGGGTTGTGTCCTGCCAAGCTATCTTGTATTCTCTGTTCCAGTGCTTCTGGCCCATAAGGGTATTCTACAAATATCCTCTGAATGAGTGAGAGATTGATACATTCATGGGTCTTCTGGTAGTTTATATTGAAAACATTGGTCTTATAAGTAGTTTGTGTCCTCGTGCATCCCGGATGATTTTGGTGCAGAAGGAGCCCTGCACGTGATGTGCCTTTGGAAGTACAGGTGTGTCTCGCTCCTGGCTCCTGCCTTCCTGCTCTTCAGGGCTACCATGAAGTGATCAGCTTTCTTCTACCACATTCTGCCATCTTGATGTTGCTGCTAGGACCCAGCTGACCATGGACTAAGCTTCTGAAACCAAAATAAATCCTTCCTTTTCTAAGTTGTTTGTGTTAGGCATTTTTACCCCCAATGCTGGAAAGCTGACTAACACAAGCTCTTTGTAACTGGAAGTCTCAGTTACTAGACAGTATGGAAGTCATTATTTCAAATATTTGTCAAAACAATCAATGTTTTCCAGAACTATAAATATCGAGTGAGAGACCAGATATACAATCATTCTTCCCCAGCATCCTGTCGCCATTTAGAGTGGCTCCCAGGGGCATCACTCAATTTGGCCAAAGGGGAGTAAAAGAAGTCACATAGAATTGACCACAGTCTCCTCCACACATTCTCTAAACCCCAGCCCTGACCCAAGGCTGCTTCCTAAAGCTCCTCTTCTCTCCCCATCACTGCCACTGTCCCTCTGTCCTCTGGGCCATGTCCACACCCACCCCATCTCATTGCAGGAAGGGGAGAGGATTTACTGCTCTATTTATCCTTGCTTCAAAGGAAGACAGATTTTTAAGCCTTTCTCTGCCAAGGGGAGGGGGTGCATCTCAGGTGACCTTGATCAAGAGAGGTACCTGGCTCTGCCCATCTTTATGGTTTATGGGCTGGTAGCCCTCTAGGAACTGGTTTGCATAGGTTGTTTTATATATGGAGAAGTGGGTTTTCCAGAAAGTCATTCCACCCACAGCTTAGAGGAGAAATCCATGAGGGGTGACAGACAGAAGAGCTGGAGAGGAGGAGAGAAGCATCACAGCCCTACATCTAGTACTCAAGCCAGAAATTCTGGATGCTATGGAGCTACACTATCTAATATGGTAGCCACCAGCTACATGTAGTTATTTTGTTTTATATTTCAATTAAGTGAGCTTAAGTTGATGGGCAGCCACTCATGGCTGCCATATTGGACATCACAGATATAGAACCATGGGAGAAAGTTCTAGTGCACAGGGCTGAGAGTGCAGAAGCAAGGTCCTTGTTGCCTGCTTTTACCTGCAACCTGGCATAGCCAAGAGAGTGAGAATGGAAAAGAACAAGCCCAGATCCAGGGAATTATCACCAGCTCAAGAGTGCCAGGAGGTAGCCCTTAGATTGACAGCATATCTCAGAAGGCACCAACATAGCAATAGTCTACCATCACCCTCCAGTGACCTCTCAAGAAATAAGCATCACAAGAGGTTGAAGTGAAGAGTCGTCTGCTTAGTTTAGGTGTGGCAACCCCAAGGTCTCTAACAGGAGACTCAGTTGCTTATATTAGTACATGTGACAAGCAGCAGCAAGAGGGATGTCGATATTAGCAATCACTTTGGCTGATTCCCTTATCTGGTGGGCAATTTAGATTCCACAGAGTAGTCTCAGAACCAACAGAGAGATAAAAAGAATAAATACAGGGAAATGTAAAGCTGTCTTACCACTGGCTGACAACCTTGCTTCCATTCTGAGATGGGAACTAGAAAGCCTTAAAGTGTCCCTGTCCTCTGTTCCCATTGCTGAGAGCCATGGCTACTTGTCACATCTCCTGTCACTTTGGCCCAGACTTGGGGAGTCAGCAGGCACTACCAAGAGAATACTGATGTGTTTCCTTTGTTTGCATCCACTTCTTGTCTTGCTGGTAAGTACACCCTAGTTTTCCTTTGAGAAAACATCACTTTTGACATGGATTCTGTAAGGACGCATCACCCAAGCTTAGCCAAGCCATAGATCCTCTCACCCCCAGATGTGGACTCAGCAATGGGTACAAAATCCCCAAGACAGGTCAGTGAGAGCCATGAACATGAGCCCAGGACTTCTGGTGGGATTGCTAAGAACAAGGCCCTTTGCCCCAACTGGTAAAATGGTAAGTGGGTAACACATAAGCCAAACCTTCTAGACCATTCATTCATTGTGCGTAAGGAGCCTGCTCACTATTAGAAGGGCAGAAACAGTGGGTGGAAAGAAACAGAGCCTGGATAATTTCATCTGAACCATGAATATGGCTGTGCTTTTCAACCACAAGACTCCGGTGGCACACCCGACACACCTCCACGTCTACCTAAGCCAGTGAGAGAGGTGTGGGAGACAACTCCAGTGACTCCCTTTGAATCCAAAACAATTACTGTGACTTTGAGGAGACTCATTTCCTTATACTGATGTGTAAAAGGCTGGCTAGGGTATTTCCTTCTCTCTTCAATTGACTGTGAGCATTGCAAATAAAGCTAGCTGAGGTACTAATATGCAAAATCTATAGCCATCAGACAGTCCTGTTTCCTCCGTAGTGTTACCCCACGATGTACATATCTGTGAGTGTTAGACTGAGTGTTAGAACAAATAGCTCGGGGGGAATGTCAACTGGGTACAGCCTCAAGATAAGAGACTATGACTCCCCAAGTCACAAGAGTTTGTATATCAGAAACTGAAGCAATAGCTGCCCCAAAACAATTCCACTGCTACCCTAATTGGATTATGTAAATTGATCCTTCTGCGTATCTTTATCTCTACAATTTACAGAGATGCCAATCTTGCACCTGGCCAGCCAGCTCAAGTTACTCAAGTAATATCCACTATCCTCACTATCACTCATCCCTGAGCCACCCCTCTTCTTCACAAGATAATAAATTCTGGGAGAAGTCTGGGATCAAGGCCTTTGTCTGCATGTTTTCACGAGGACTGGACTTAGGACCCCTTGGCTGCCCTTAACTTGGAACATGTCTTGGTGTTTTTACTCTCACCATGGGTTGCATTGGTGGTGGTAGATTGGAATTAACCTACTAGAATTCCAATAAGGTCTTAATGGATTACAAATATAACTTTTTGGATTGTGAGGAAATCTAGAAAGAGGGTTACAACACATGGATGACTGAACTTGATATTTGGGTTTACAACAAGAAGGCATTTGTAACTGGGAAAGTGTCAATCAATTTGGCCTGCCTAAGAAAGTTTCACAGTTAGAATCCAAAGCAGTGTTTTTGTTTAGACCTAAAGTGTCCCCCAAAGATAGAAAAGTTATAATACAGGCAGCTAGAAAAAGAAGGTATAACCTTGCTGGCTGGTTTATCAAATGACACTCACAACTTCTTTGCAAGAAGATTTTCAGTCCTATAACATAGTACACGCTCAGAAAATATATGCTGAGTGAATAAAAAGATTTCAAACCACATTGTCTACCAGCCAAATCAACAGAACAGCAAAACCCTCTGGTGAAACATTTGCAGAATGAGCAGCTGAATCCCAGAGCTGATACTGTCAGGACGACTCATGAGGAATAAGTTTACACTGATGACAAAACAGCCATCTCCTAGCTTTTCTATCATTCATTTTCTAATTCACCTAAAATCAGAAAATACAGCAACTTAGAACCTTGTGAGCTCCAAGGCATGATGGTAGGAATTCTATGTGCTAAATTCCTGAATCCTTAACTCCTTAGCTTAACGCGTGATGTGCACTTTGCTGGTTTTTTAGGCTAAGAGAATTCAATTCAGGAAAAGAATAACTGGCTCAAGGTCACACAGTGAGCAGACAGTGGAGTCAGTGTTGGAGCCACTGCTGATTCTAAAGCTCCTGCCCATTCTTCTGTCGCTGTGCCATCTGCTGCCTCTGTTCAAGAGGACACAAATCCTTCACTGCTAACCACAGCCGCAACTGCCAGGCAGCCAATGCCTGCGCTCTCTCGTCTATCACCAGCAGGTGAAAGAGAAGGGGCCGAGGGGAGCAGGGGACTAACTCAGTTACCCTCGAGTACACCTTCTGCCAAGAATGGCCAGCTTCCCTCCAGTCGTCCATTCGCTCATTTGCTCATTCACCTTTACTCAGGATCTCCCGTGTGTTGGGCTGATCAGGCCACGCCTGTAACCCAGTCTTGCTGTCCCCAAACACACGGGACCCACAATAGTAGAAGGGAAGGCTGAGGACCACACCTGGGAGAGGTGCCAAAGAGCTTGACGCCTTTGCGAGGGCATGATGTTACCTAGCAACTTTAATCAAACAGCATTCACTGTCAAGGCCAGCAGGGTGGTGGGCTCTCAGGCTCCAGGGAATACTGAAAGGGGTGTTGCCACTCTCAGTGACTTTACCAACAGCTGCATTGTCAAAGCTAAAAATATACAGGGGATGGGGTAACTCAAGAACAGCCGCGAAATCTATAATCTTTCACCCTCACACACTGTGTCTGAGAGTTACAAGCAGAAACAACTTGAATGATGACCTGAAGAGTGTCTTATTTATAGGCGTGGAAGCAAAAATGGAGGGAAATAGTAGCTTACGTGGCCTTGGAATCTTTGGTAAAGAAGACGCATTCTCGCTTCTTAAAATTTGCTTGGATAAAATTCACCAAGTCCTTAAAGAAAGAACATCGTTGGATAATGTGTTACTAGTTTATTCGCACGGCCTGCTGACATGAATGAGCACAAATCATGATATAACTAAATGCAGATTTTTTTTCAAAAGTTACTTAGGATTTCTTGTACATAAATGTAGCGTGCACGTATTACTGTGTTTCTGTCTCTAAAGCTACCAGGATGAACATAAGCATTGGGTGATACTTTAGCATAAAAAATATTAATGCAGATTTCCATTCCTCCTCTACTTGGTTCCCCATCAGTGCACATATTTCCCCATGGGCAAGGTGGCCAGGCATACTGGGAAGCCTGTCCGGACAGTCAACAAGAACCTTCACACATGAAAAAAATCCCTTAAGTTGGCAGAGGAGAGCTATTTGAAAATATATGAAAATATAGACAAAGCCCACACTCTTCGAAGTGAGGGGAGATATTTAATACATGTATTCATCATTAGATGGTTGATGAGCAATGTTTATAAGGACTATAAATCATGAAGAATAAGATAACCCAATGGGAAAAATAGTAAAAGGCAGGAGCAGATACTGAGTAAAAGAACACACGAAAAACCCATAATCACACAGAAGGAAGATCAACCTCATTAGCAAGAAAGCAAAAGTGAGGAAAAGCCACAGTGAGATCCCATTTCACACCCATCAGTTTGCTGAACATTGAAGACAGTTAATACCCAGCAGGGGTGAAGGGAGGGCCAGGGATCTAGTGCCCACTCTAGGTGCAGCCACTCTGGAGAACTGTCCTCGATGGCACTAAAGCCATTTCCCCACAGAATAACCCCTCAAGCAGAGAGAGGCAGGGCGTCTCGGGAGCTATCTGCACACCCAGAATCCCTGGCAATGGAAGAGTCTTCTGTGAGCTGGGGGTGCTAGGGGGCTCCCTCTCCCACTCCTGCAGGTCCCCAGATGCCAACAGCTGGAGTGCTCAGACCATGACCTGCACAGCTGGCCTCAGGGATGAAGGCTGATGCTTCCTCCTCTGGGCCCCAGCTCCCTGGTCATCCCCTCTTCTCATCCCAGGTCACCCTCCTCATGCAGACAGCTCAGTACTCAGACCTCCTCGATCCCCAGGGGCCTCCCGAGCAGCCCTGACCCAGCACCCCCAGGGGCTGTCACCAGCCATGCAGTGGAGTGAAGTCCACAGGGTCCTGTCACCACTCCAACCCCTGCCAGGAAAAGTCCAGAGACACATAAGAATGGAGACCAGGGGTCTTCTCTTTCTAACACTTTAGAAGTAGTTCCCTGTCAATCCTATTCTGTAAAGCCAGGCCCACGAAGAGTGATGTTTGCCTCTCCTGGTCCATGGTGGCCCAGACTGCATTTTCTGCACTGTGTTTTCTTGCACACCCAAGATTGTTTGCCATGTCATCGCTCCTAAAGCAAAAGCCAGAAGCCCATGTGACCATTCCCCCAGGCTGGGAAGGTGGTGGCACAGCAGTGGGATGAGTGGACAGCTCACACACGGGATAATACAGGTGAGTCACATAAACAGCACTGAGGAAAGACACAGAAGCCTGCCAAGTGCAGGAGGCACGTGACTACCATCCTAGCTACTCAAGAGGCTGAGGCAGGAGAATTATCAGTTTGAGACCAGCCTGGTCAATTTAGAGACGTGGCAAGACCCTGTGTCAAAATAATAAAATAAAGAATCGGGCAGGGTATATAGCTCAGTGTGAAGACCCTGGGTTCACCCCAGGACTGCAGTAATGATGATCATGATGATAATAATAATATTGACTACATTAAAAAATAAAGAATGCACCGAAGGATACTTCTCACACAATACTGTGTATTTAAAAAATGGGCAAAGCTGAACAACATACTGCTAAAACTGTAAATAAAAGCAGGGAACAAAGGACAAAAATTCAGGGTAATAGTTGTGACAACTGACAGGAGGGATGGGTCCCAAGAAACAGGGCAACTGGTGACTCCTGAAGCTCTGTGACATTCTATTTTGAAGCTAGCAATGGGGACCAGCTCATCCAGGACAATATTCTTTCAGCTGGGAACTTATGTCTGTACTTCCTCTCCTAGGTCTGTTCCACAAAAAAAAATTAGAAAAAAAATAGTTCCTATGATGATCTCTATGCAGAAACCTTGCCAATCCATGGATTCTATCTTGCTTCTTAATCTTTTGTGACCATATAATTAATCTTGAGCCTCCATAGGTTGAACTAAGAAGACTCAAGTGAGCTGTGAAATCAGTGATTGTCTCAGAGAGAAGGTGACCACTGCCTGTTTGTTAAAAATCCCCTCTGAGTTGCACTTTACAGACCTGCATGTGCTTGTGGCAAGGTGGAAGCCCAGAGGTGGGGAGCCTGGGGGGTCTAGGAGGGCCGAGGGCCAAGGTGCCTGCACATAGGAGGGTGACCTGAGAAGAGAGGAGGGGATGACTTGGGGGCCAAGGGCCCAGCAGGAGGAAGCAGGAACCTTCCTCCATCATCCAGGAACATGGATGTCTGAGGCCGAGTGGGCTCTGGGGTTGGGGGTTCAGGGGAGCTTCGTGGCTCAGGGTCAAAGCAGAAAGCATGTGGTGGAAATGTTGGGGAAGCCACCATCATCTGTATTTCTCAGAGTACCAGGGCTCGCTCAGGCGAGACTTGGGATTAAAGCCCACAGAAGTCCTCAGTCCTGAAGACCTGAAAGTACAGGGTGGCACCTCAGGGCAGGTGCCCCCTTAGATTCTGCACCCTGAGTACCTCCCTTGCAGGTCCCACTGCTGGGAGGCAGACCCCAGCTGGAGGAAGCAGAAGGCTTTTGCTTGTTTGTGTAACTTTTCTTATTGCTCCATGACGGCACGAAGTCAACCCCCTTGGGACTCACCAGTTGGATCCACGACTAACATGACCAATAGCCTGTTCCTGCTCCCTCCCTTTCTTTACAAAGATAGCTGCTGTCCAGGCTTTCACAGTGTACTCAGAGGGACTGGGGTGTCAGACTGGACTATGACAACTGAGAGCATAAGACATGGCCTCAGAGCACAGAAAACCCGTGGCGTGGGGGACCACGTGCAATGCCAGTGAGTTTGGGGGACCATTGCCCCAGCTCAGCTCATCCAACAGCCATGGCTGAGCAGGTCCCAGTGCTGAAGGCCACAAGGACACTGGCTCAGAATAATGACAGATGGGTCCCAAAAGTCTGATGAGGAAGGAAACCACAAGAACTAATTCCAATCACACCACCTGAGAGCCTGGGCGCAAGAGCAACGGGCACAAAACACACATTAAAGTTCCCTGAAAGCCATTAACAGAGGTACTGTTACCCGGTGACTGATCCGACTGACAGTTACCACCCTAAAACAGACCTGCTTGCAGAACAACTCAGAAATGAAAATGCTTTCACGGTCCACACACACAAAAAAAAAAAACTTGTAGAATACACAGTACTTGACTCACGGAGAGCTCGTCTAAACTTTTACAGGAGGCAGATTGCTCACCACAAAACCCAGACTGCCACAGGGGCGCTTCCCCATGTGGCAGGGTGAGGCGGACTTACACTGTCGCTGTAGGACACATCCGTGCTCCTGGACACGCTGGAGTACAGTGTCCGCGTGCTGCCCAGTGTGCCGTTCCTCCTGCTCCGCATGCTGAGCCGGGCTCCCTCGAAGGACATCTTTCCTGCAGAGGTTTGGGGACAAGTGTGACTGACCCTTCAAAGTTTGGCCCCAGTGCCCATTCCTCTGCCCTCTTCCTCTCACCACATGTGACATCCCACAGTCCACTCACCCCACTGAGGTAACTGTACCCCTGCTCCTAATTCCTCTGTGCACTCCAAGACTAGCTGTTCAGCCCTTTGGCGCATTTTCCCCATCCCTCAGCCTGGTGCCACCTCCCAGAGTGGCAGTGAGATGCTAGCTCATTACAGCTGAGAGCTCTGGAGGACACACTGTGCCCTGGCCACCCCAGCACCACACCCTGGGGCCTGCACAGCTGCTGCTGCCCTGAGCGATGTGGAAGAACCATTGCTCATCAGGCAGGCAGAGGATCCTGGCTCTGACCCAATCAAGCCCACAGGGAAAAGGGCCTTGAAAGATCAGCATGCTCTGGGTCACCCTGAAACTCTGTGGTTAGCAAGTAGGCCCCAGGGACGCTGGCACTCTCCTCTCGGGCTCCAGCACAGGCCACATGCATGGCACTAGTGAGCCTCCTCTGTCTAGGGCCCACTCCAGGATACTCCCAGCACCTTCAGGAGGTCCTGCCCCTCTATCTCCAAACCCTAACCCAGACCCACATCCTAAGCCACAGATAGAACACACCCACAGATAGCCACGCCTCCTCAGTTTGTCTACAGAGTAGGCAAACAGGACCCTTCTAGAACAACAGTGCCATCTGCCCTGACACCCACACCACCCTGCACTCCTCCTCCTGGGACCATGCTCCTCCCTCTCAGTCTCTGCCATACCCAGGAACAGTCCCTTCTCCCTACCCCTCCAGGCCTTGCCCGGCCACCTGCAGTTGTCACCCTGGCCCAGCTGCCTGACAAGACCCTCTCACTGCCCTTGGGTGCAGCCTTACCCCCCACCCCCGCAGTCCTCCTCTCCCTGGAGCCCTCTTCCCCACACCCCTCTCTCTACCTGATCATTCCTGCCTTTCTCCTGCTCCCAGCTTACCTGTCTTTTCTAAGGTAGACGCTGGGGCAGGCTTCTGGGTACCTGTTCCCATACCATGCCCCCACCCCCGTGACACATTGTCAGGACTTGTGCAGTGATCATTCCTTCACTGAGGCTGGGAACCTGTCTACCTGGTTCACCATAAACTCCCAGGGCCTGGCATGAAGCAGATCACATAGGCACTGACTGGGTGATAAAGCAGTGCCTCCTGGCAAATCCTCCTTCACTTTGCAAACTACCTCCACGCTGCCCCCTACCACCTAACCCAGGACAGCACAGAACCCTGCTGCACAGAGAACCTCAACAACTCCTTAAGGCCCGCTCAGAATGCACAGCCCAGACTGTTTAAAACCATGAGTGCATCTTTTACTTCTCTCCCCCAGCACACATTGCAAAGAGACCATCAGAGTATTAATTGGTACTTTACATACATTATTGTAAAACCGCAGATCAATCCTGCAAGGTATCCATGATGATTCCCATACAGCAAATTGCTCCTAAGTGGGCACCAATGGTTAGGAAGTGATTGCATTTGCCTTGCAATGAAAAACTGCTTGTTTTGCTGCTAAGGAAAAAGTGTACTGTTGCTTTTGAATCTCGTTTCCAGCAAAGAAGAAGTGTGAAGGCCATGTCTCAAGAGGGCAGCCCTGTGCTGACATCGGAAGAGCCTCTGTAGGCTCAGTGAACTCTCAGTAGTCTGAGGCCGATGATTACTCAAGTTGATTAGGATTTCAGGAGTTCTTGACAACATCTCACAAGATATTGGGACCCTGCAGGTGTTCTGATCTCCTAGTGCATTCTTTCAGGGTTTAAGGCTCTTGTATGGAAGAAGCTGAGCCTTCAGAAGAAGAGCTAGAAAGCCCAAGACCCAGGCAAAATGATTAGAAGAGTTTTCAAAGGCGATAAAGAGAAAGAGAGAGAGAGAGAGAGAGAGAGAGAGAGAGAGAGAGAGAGAGAGAGAGAGAGAAGACAGACAGAGATCCCAGGGGAACTTCAGGAAAGGTCAAATAGCCCATAATGCCCCTAGAGGAGAGAGAACTGGGAAGGGTGAAGGTGGAGGAGAAGAAACCAGAGGGTAGGAAAGGAGAGGAAACCAAATTGGGGAGGAATGTGGTGAGAATCAGAGACAAAAGATCACTACCAGATTCAAAATTCTATACCACTGAAAAGTGGTCAAAAGGCTAGAATCCAAATCCACTGGAAGAGGGAACACAAATTCTTAACACAAAAAGGGGTTTGTTACAAGCTTCTCTTGTAATGAAACACCCAGATGGATTCTCAGGTGAAGGTGTGTGGTGGCAAGGAGAAGGTGGCAGGTGACACCCTGCCTGACCTGAGGGGCAGGGCGGGAAACTGCTTTACTTCCTGCCTCTCCATGTAGCAGCAATATAGAAAGGCGTATAACAGACCATCACTGGCCCAGTAAATCTCTGATGGAGAATCCAAATAAAAGAATCTGAAACACATAAAAAGTTACATCCCCAAGACCTTCATTGCTGAGCTGTTTGTAAAAGGGAAAATTGGGAAATACCTGCATTTCCATTGTTAGGAGATTGTTCCAGCCAGAAGGGATTAAAAGATGGGACAGAGGGGGATGCTTTAGTGACCTGGAAAAATTACTATGCTTTATGGTGAGCAGAGGAAGAGTAGGCAGTGAGAAATCAGAGTAGATCTGATTTAGAGCCTTGGTTCAACCACTACGCCTGAGACATGAGTGAGAGGTCCCCTGCCACTTGCTGTGGTCCAAGTGGCTCAGGAACTGTCCTGTGGCAGTTCTTCAGTAAAGGCAGCTGTCCAACACTTATGGAATACAGGCACAGAAGTCCCAACACACAGGTGCAAACGTTAACCACAGCTCTATGGGAGCATAGGACTAGGGGTGATGTTGACTTTACTCTGAATTTTCCCAAATTAAATCTCTTGTTTATGTCATCTGAAAATGCATGTGATAAACAGAATGAGTATCTAGAGGCTGGGCAAGGTGCAGATCACCCATGACCTTGGCAGCCTCCCTCTCAGTAAGTGGGAGGCGAGAGAGGAATAAACTCGTTCCCCTGGGCATAGAGAGGGAGGTGGAGCTGGATGAGAGGAGAGGAGAGAGGACAGGAGAGGAGAGGAGAGGAGAGGAGAGGAGAGGAGAGGAGAGGAGAGGAGAGGACAGGACAGGACAGGACAGGACAGGACAGGACAGGAGAGGAGAGGAGAGGAGAGGAGAGGGGAGGGGAGGGGGAAAAGAAGGGGGAGAAGAGAAGAGCAGAGTGGGGGAAGGGGAGGGGGAGTCATGGCTGATCACTCTAAAGAGGTGGGATCATGTGTGAATCTCAGGGAAGGAAGCTATCAGAGGCTGGGAGAGAGACAGAGAGACAAAGAATAATATAATAATTATAAAAGAGGATTAACAATAACATATGCATAATGGTGAAAAACTTTGAATTGTTTCCCACATCATATTTTTTAAACTATTTCCCAGACATGGGACCCCTTTCCCATGCCTGCCGTCACCTGGACCATCACACTCTGCATCCAGGGAAGAAGCACAAGCCTATCCAAGACCAGAGGGTGGGCAGCGGTGCTATATGGGCTTGGATGCTTCCCTAACAGCTGGGGCGAGAGGGCAGGTTTCCCAAGGAGGCTCCCCTTCCCTGCCCCAGGAGGCTCAGGGATCCTTTCCACATCAGCAGGACCAGAACTGGCTTCTTCGAGATTCTGGATGGAGAAGGAAACGCCCTCTCTCAGTCTGCCTGAGCACTGGCTCTGGCTGCCCAGAGATGTGGGCAACCAGAGGGACTTCCTTGGCTTCAGTTCCTTGGCACGGATAAGACAGCCACAACCTTACTCCGGACCTTACTCCGGACCTTACTCCAGAAGTCAAGTCTGACAAACTCGCTCATGATCACCTCACCAATTAGGAGTCTACCTTTGATGCAGAACTGAAAAATAAGATTTATGCCTCTACAATGCTAACATGATAAATATAAAATATGCATAATCTGTAATTCTCAAGCTATTGAAATCTCACCAAAGTGCTTCTGGGTTGCTATTTCTTTTCACAGAATCAAATTTGTAGTATTTGGCATTTATATAAAAAGGAGACAATGATAGCTCCCCTTTGGAGGGACCCCAGAGAATGGGCTTTGTGGTTACAGGGTTACAGTACAGGGTCTTATCTTTGGTCCCATCTTTGAATGCTTCTTTAACTGAGTGAAACTCCACAGGAGTAGGAAATGGAGTCAAGGAGAAGATAACCCTACCAGGGTGACCGCCCCATCACAAATCTGTTGCTACAGTGGCACCAGGGGGACCCCTCAAGGTCGGATGACACTGCCTGGGGGAATGACTTTGTGTGACTCAGACACACCACTCATGATGCTGTTCTTCTTCTGGAACATCATGGGTGGGGGGTGTCAGAAAAGCTCCGTGTCCCCCATGAGCCAGAGATTCAAACATCCACGGAGAAATGAGAGGTGGGTTTTAATGATGAAAGCTACATCAAGAAGTGTTCACATAAACACCACGTCATGTCTATTATGCAGTGAAACTTGGAAATCAGGACCACAGCAATACAGAGAAACCAACACAATAGGAAGGCAAGGGTTCTGCACTCTGGTAACAAAACAAAACAGCTTAGACCAGGCTCCACTAATAACTAGCAACTAACTTTGCCTCTTTGCCTCTTGACTTCCTGACCTCTATTGATCCCACGCCCCTCTAGATTTCCTGTGAGGACTCTAGAGTGTGACTTGTTGCAGCGGTGGCCCAAAGCCTGAATCACCTGAAAGCGAGTATGTTACCATTACTGCAATACTCGTGTTGGGACTTTATAAGAGCAGTAAGAAGGCTGTAAGAGGGACAGGGAAGTGGCAGGGGAAATCAGAAACACACAGTGCTTATGACCTTTCCTCTTACTCAGGAAGAAGATTGCTTAGCTGCTCAGTTCCTAGTGTTGGTGTGAGGTGAAATGGCAGAAAGTGTTTAAAGACTGAAAAGACTTGTGTCCTGAGGGAAAGTAAGTGAGGGAGAGAAGGCGGGAAGGGAAGAGGGAGGGCTGTGAGCAGCAGGCTGTGTGAGTAGGGACTGAGAGATGAGAACACAGACTTGGAGAACGAAGCTGTTCCCAGGACTGGGCTCCCCAAGGATCTAATCCTCCCCAAGCAGTGGCCCCTAACCCACCCTTGGGGTTCAGCCATATTGGCCTCTCCAACATGGCAGCTCATGTTACCAAAACCAAGAGCTGAGAAGGCCTCAGAGAGCTTGTGTGGGGGAGGCCAAGTCAGTCTTGTGTTATTGAATCGTGAAAGTGACAACTCATCACCTTTGCCACATTTGACTGAAGAGAACAAACCATAGGTCCTCTGCACACTTCAGAGGAGGAGACCACACAAGTACACTGAATACCAGACAGTCCTGCCTACTGTCTTCCCTTTTAACTTACATATATCACCAAAGCTCTTGCTTTGTCAGAACCAAATATCTTTTTAATACATTGTCTTAGTTACTTTTTACTCATCACTGAGACAAAATACCTGAAGCCCAAGTTGGGAAAGGAAAGATTTATTTCTTACAGTTTTTGGAGGTTTCAGTCCACACTCAGTTGACTCCAAGGCCCGCAGGCATGGCTGGGCTGCAGTTCATGGTGGCTGCAAACAGCAAGCAGGAACCAGCAAAGAGCAAGACACACCTTCTTCCTGTCATTACATCACATCCTGGCTCCACCCCTATGTGGGTGTAGCACTGACACCATCAATCCAAGCACTAGACAATGAACCATCACAAATGCACAATGCAAACTCATGAGGCCTGGGGGCCACAGACATAAACCATGACATACAAGACTTTATTTGGGTTCTTTGATGTTAAAATCAGAGCGGAATTGGTAAGACATCTGCTTTGGGAGAAATCAGTGATCAACTCACAGGAAACCTGTCTCACCATGCGCCCCTGGGAAGGCTAACCTCGCAGCAGTCCACAGTAGTCATCTGCTGGCTGCCTGGGTCACCACCCCTGACTCTTAACACTCCATGTGGCTATAGTGGCCAGTTTCCTCTGACTTTAGACCAGATTGTTGTAAGTTGTTCTTTTTAGATGGCATATTTTCACCTCTGAGAGTAAATTTTACACTCACGTCAATTTGCAGGTCTGTATTTTCCATGCTTATAGGCAGTTCTGTGTTTTCTTTGCTTCACTGGAAGGCATGGTTAGTGTAAGCCCATATACTTGCTAATGTCCATCTCACCTGGGGGTCACTTCACTGGAGCACAGTGGGAAGCACACACATTAGGAGCTTGGTATCTATGTGAGGGGCATTATCACACCTTCACTGGTGGCAAACTGACCGGAATGTTTTTTCCACCACTTCAAACATGGTGCTACATGTGTTAGATTTTGAAACCTGTGAAGGGAAACTCTGAAGACAACTTCACTGCCATTCCTGCTGTCTAAAGTTTGGGTGTTTTCACCCCTTACTCTGGAGAGCTTGTTTGGAGGTTTTAGCGGGGATCAGAGCTACCCATATACCCTTGATGGAGGAAATGGTCCTCCTCTTTTGAACGTGGGCCTCTCCCAGTGTGCAGCTTCGGGAGAGACACACTTGAAGAATTGAGGGAGGCTGGGGATGGCCCCCTAGCCTGCCGGATCAGCTAAATCCAACCTGGCAATCAATGGGTGGTAGATGTCGCAGCCAGATCACCCTCATGTCCTCAACCCTCACTCTTATATGCTGATATTTTGCTGGTTTTTAACTAAATATTGGTTTAAATATTGTATATTGATCACAGACTTTTTGTAGAAGAAAACCCAAGTTAGGGATTTCTTTTTTCAGCTCAAAGAAGTTTGTTGTTGTGATTTTATTGTTTTTTAATTGCACCTCCCAGAGCCATAGGTGACATTCTATAGAGAAAGCAGGCTGTTTCCTGGGCCCATTAACATATAAGGAAGACAAGAGAGAAGAAAAAAGGAGCTAGAACAGAGGTGAAATGACTCTTAGGTGACATCTCCCAGAACCGCCCTGGTCCCTACTTCCACATGAAATCTGCACCTTGGTCAGGTGAGTAAAGAAAACATCCCCCAAACAGCAGCACTCTTAAATGAACAGGAAAATCCTTCCCTGAGCTAAGCATAGACTTGAGTCTCCACAACAGAAATCCCACTGAGTCCGACGCTGGGAAAGAATTATGTAGCCAGTGGTATCCTGATAAAAGTATTAAGTAGTGCATGCAAATCATACATGCATTGTAACAGGAAAAAAATTACAAAGGAGGGAAGCCAGGTTGGTATCAAACTTCTCCTCTGCCAAACTGCCTGTATTAACTAGAGGATGATGGAGAGTATTTGTATTTTTTAAGAGGGAAAAGAGTATGGTCTAAGAATTGTATCCTCAGCCACTTCAAATGCAATTATAGCTAAAGAAAATACTCAGTAATAGGCAAAATTTCAAATCACATAACCCAGATCAGGAAAAAGGAAAGGCATAGAGGGAAGAGAGGAAGTGAGCAATGGATCTAAATAATTTTTTTCAGTTTAAACTCGGTGCATGAAACTTTAAAGAAACTTATTAAAATATTATGCACAGCAAAGGAGCCAAGAAGAAAGAAGTGAGAGAAGCATAAAGCAAGAGAAAGAGCCTGGGAATGGGAGATGCCCGGATGCTCATCTAGGCACATGGGGACGCCTGTCATAAGGTCCCAAGAAGTGGAGAAGCCATAAACCAGTATTGTATCATGCCCATGGCCAAAGCAGAGAGCCAGACAGGGTCTGCTGCCAGCTTCACAGCACGCATGAAAGAGCCCCCAGCCTCCCTGGTGGGGATGTGGGGTGGGAAGATCTTCAGCCACTGAGGGCAGAAGGGTGGGGAGGGTGGGTGTGGCTCCGTTAGGACACACTTGGAAGTTTCCAGTGATGGAAGAGTCCCCTAACTCAGCTGTGGTGGTAGTTACACAGTCTGCTCATGGGATAATAGACTTACCATACTCTTTGTATAAAGACTTAGACCATACTCTGTATAAAGCTGAGTACACACACCCACGTGTGCAAGAGAAAGCTGGTGAAATCTCAGAAGTCTGTGGCTTGGGCCAGTGTCAGTTCCCTGGTCTTGATCTTGTCCAATACTGTAGTTATTGTACCCCTATATTACTACTAGGGGTTCCTGGATGAAGGGCACCAGAGCCTCTCTACACTGGTTTTCCAACTTCCTGTGAAACTATAATCATTTCCAAATGCAGGAAAAACATGCCTCCACTGACACTTTGGATTCTGTGGTGAGAAACATCCTTGGCACAATCACACAATGCCCACAGCACCAAATTTCATCCAGGTGTTCCTGATAACATTCTTTATTTGCTTGTTTGGTTTGAGGAGGGGGAGTTTGGGTGGAAGGGACTGAAAATCGAACTCAGGACCTCACACTTACCAGGCAGGCACTGTGCCGCTGAGCTAAGGCACTGTCCCCCACCCCCACCACACATTACATTCTGAATGCAAGATGAACTACTTCACTGTGGTGAAATCCACTGGCTCTAAACGAGGGGCCCCCAGAGAGAAATCTGAGAGTTTGACCAGTACTGATACTTCAATTTAACTGTGTGAAAGCCTTGTTTTCCTATTTGCATGTATATCTCAATTATTTTTTATTATCTTTACCCTCTAAGATTTCAGGTAGTTCTGATGACTTTAGGACAATCCTAATACCCACCATGAAGGGGATCACAGTGGAAATCAGTGTCAAGGTAGACTCTGGAAACGTTGCCCAGATTTCCCATGAGGGCTCCTGAGAGACCCCCTCCAGCCCACTGTGGGGGGAGGAGCGTTTCTAAGCTGCCGTGTGGCAAAGACTCAAGCTGAAGACCGCACTCTCCCCCCCCCCGTCTCCCTCCCCAGGCTTACTCATCAGCTCTTGGAGCTCAGACTTCTGGGTCCAACCCAAGTGCTCAGTAGCTCTGGGGTGAACCCTGGACTCCATGACTATCACAGTTCATAGAGTTCCTCAGGACACTGGCCCCAGGACACACTCAGAAAACCACTGGACCTACTCAGGGTGCCACAAGTGACACCTCTAACCCCTTGTTCTCAGATGGCATTTCAGAGTCTGCAACAAAATCTTTTAAAAACATAAGCACATCATTGATGGGAGGTCAAAGAGGCAACGTTATGCACATTTCAGCTTCGTCCTTTTCTGAAACAACAACAGGAATTTATCCACAATACAATTCATTCTGCTGGCACATGAAACAAACACCTCCATCAGGACAGGGATGCTTCCCAAATGTCAGGAATAAGTCACTGCTATGTCTTTCAAGGTTCCCATGAGTTATACAGATTATAATTGTTCCTCTTAGATGGAGGAGGAAAGCAAAGCACAGAGAAGCTAAGTAACTTCCCCAGAGTCACACAGCTTAAATCAAGGACACAGGATTCAAACTTAAGCAGGCTGGCCTGAGACCCCAACCTTTAAACTTCCTTTAAACTTTAAGTAACTCTATACCACTTAAAGACTTCTTTGGGGGGGGGGATTTAGCTCAGCGGCATAAGCACCTGCCTTGCAAGCAGGCAGTCGTGAGTTCGATCCCTGGTACCGATAAAAATGAAAAAGACAAAAAAAAAAAAAAGATTTCTTTGGCAAGAGACAGAGTATAATTTTCACTATAGTAATGTGTTGTCAAAACTTCAGTGATTAGGAACCTTATTTTGATTGCTGGAGGAGAGGTCTGACTGCTTTTGCATATATTATGGCTGCTCGTGAGTGATTGTCATCATTAACAGCAGAACCTTCTTATATCTTTAGAGCCCAAAAACAAGATCAGTCTGGTTTTTAATTGTCTTAGTCTGAAAGTGGAATTTGGTGAGTTTTAAAAATTGCTTCTGAGCTCATCCCTTAGTGACCAAATGTATCCTAAGATGTCAAGCAAGATATATAGTTCTGGGTCTGTTTATTAGACAACAAATAAACAATGTTAAAATCAATGGAAGAATAAAAGTGATGCCTCCTTACACAGCCCTGAATGAGAAGGAAACGGTTGCTCATGAGGGAGAAGAACATTCCCTCCACAAGGCCTGCATCAAACCCCAGCCATCTCTGCGCTTCATTACCATCAATTATTCATAGTAATATGTGGGCGACACTTGCAGAGGCTTCAAATATAAATGACACCATCTCGAGAAATCCTCCCCATGTTCACCTTGGCCAGAGCTCTGCAGAGATGCGTGTAGCTCACAGGATCTGCAAAGCCCCTTTGCCCACTTCCCCTGCTCGGAGAGTGCTGAGATGCATTTCACTGTGCACACTTTCTCCTTTTTTATTTTCTCATTGCCTCTGCCAGCCACAGTTCTAAAGTTTGAATCTACGGGTAAAAACTGAAGCAGGGTGGAGGAGGGCTGTGTAGCAAAGGCCCATGGAGGCTCCTGAAGTCACTAATCCCACCGTGTCAACTCCAAAGAGCAGGGGACAGAGACAGGAGGAGGCTACAGACAGCAGGTGACACCAGATGTGTGTCTGCTGAGATCTTCCTAGAATAAGGGGACTGGAAGAGGTCCCCAGGGAGCCTGCAACCCTAGTGTCTTTATGGCTGCCAAGAGTAACATCACCTCTTAGACAAGACCAAAAAAATTAATAATAGATGATAATAACTTTGTTCTGAATTCTAAAGAATTCTATGTCCAAAGCCACAACTCTAAAAGGACATTCTTCACACTTCCAACATTTTGCTCAGCTAACACCATTGCAATGAGTATATTGTCAGCAAGTAAAGAACAGACTTGAGGAACTACCATTATCTTCTGTGCAGCTGAAGGATCTTAACACCAAAAAAAGTCAGCATTGGCAATAATGGACTTACAGTTAAATAGAAATAAAATCTTTAATTATTCATCCTTACTGCATCTCTCTGGCTTCTAAATAATACAAATGATGAGCATGTTTGAATAAACTGGAAGAACGGAAAGAGCTACAGTAGGTAAAAACAAATCAAATACAATTTTCTCCTTTTACCATTAGTGAAGTCTTTCTTGGTGCTGATTTCTATCTCTCCATACTCTTGACTTAAGAAAAACTCACTTCATTCTCATGTGAAAACACAGGACTGACTGAGGGCATCTGCTGCCAAGTTAGGATGATGATGAATTGTTAGTAAAGCTCACTTGAGGAAATTTCAAACTCGGCCGGTCAGAAAAAGGAAACGGTATTTAAAGTCATTCAAAAAAGTAGCAAAGATTTCTACATTTCTAAGTGAGCCCATGTGAGGAGTAGATATATTTGCAGCAGCTTGCTTATGTCCCCATCTCTTTGAGGAACTTAAAATTATTTTAAACCTTCATAGAAAAACTACACAATGCCTTTCCTACAGACACTAAACACATCAGTTCTACAGGTTACAGCCAGGGTGAGGTTTGTGGAAAGACAGAAAGTAAAAGCCGGTAACATACCCATCAGTGGTGCTTGTCAGGCAGGATTCTCTTTTACCCCAAAGTCTGCTGTCCCTTCGCTCGCAGGAGGAGGGAGGCTTTTATAACTGGAGCTTTCGCAGCTCCGCCTTCTTTCAAAAAGAAGAATGAAAACTCCTCACCCACTGAAAGAAAATTCTTGAAGCTGTGGCACACAGGAGCTATTTAGCAACAGGCTATGAGAGAGGGAGGTATAACCACAGAGCCCTGCGACTCCAATGCTGATAAACTGGTGATGCTAAATTCCCATCCTGGGTTTGCCGGTAGTGTCACATCGCTAAACCACACTAAACGTTAAGTTCTACGATCAGTGACACGTTTTCAACACCACAAGTGAAATGGGAAGTGCTCATTATGGAAAATGATGAAGAAATTAATTAATAGATTAAAAGCGCTTGATTAAAATGAGAAGTCTTAAATAGAAGCAATTTAAGAAACTTAGCTTTTTTTTTGTTTTTTATGTTTCCTTGCAGTTTGTCCTAACCTTCCCCACACCAGCATTTATTCATCCCTGGGTGAGAGGACGGGGGCTTAAGGCACTTTAGTGGTGGTCGAGCCGGGCTAGTTTATTAATTCACAGTTACCTCCACGTTGCCTTTAAATTACTTTGCCTTTGTAAAACTCTACCAGGAGAGCAGCAATATCCACCAAGGGACAACTTCCAGTCTTCACTGACATAAGAATTATGTTAAAGCTCATGGTCCTTGATTGCTGCCTTTTATTTCTATTATATGCTTACATATGAAATGCACGCTACGGACAAGTAGAAATGGGAGAAGGTCATTTATCTTTTGAAGGTGCTCAGTAGTTATTGATTGAATAAACACGTGAACAAACAAAGTGAGATTAATGAGGACTGAAATAGGAATAGAATTCCAAAGAAGTCAAAGCAGGGGGAAAGCTCATTTTTAAGAGGGAGAGTTGAGTGATGGAATGACAAAAGTCAAAAACCGTGAAGATGCAGCAGAAAAGGTGTCTGATGAGCAGCTGATGTAGCTCGCAGGTGGAGAGTCACCTGCCATGGACGCTCACCCTCTTCCCAGAACGACAGACACAAGGCCCAAGTCGAGAAAGTATCCCCACCTCCAGACCTGGCCAAGCTATCTTCCTCACAGTTTCACTGAGAAGCCTACAGAAGAGAATAAATTCATCTCTGACACCCTCTAGCATCCTGGGCTAAATGATGTCATTCTGGAAAGTGAGTGTTTGTGTAGGTTTCTCCATTCAATAGCAAGTGCTGATACCAAAAGCAAGTCACTGCCTACACTGGAAAGCAGATGGGCATTTAATGGCCAGTGATAAAATGACACTGAGTCCTGGGGAAACAGACTCCAACAGGGCGTTCTCAGCCAGCGTGGAGAGCAGCTCATCCTAGCTATGAACCGGGGCAGCAGGTTTTGCTTGAGGGTGGCTTCCTAGAAGGCAGGAGTCCATCCAAGCCCGGATGAGGAGACCATTCCTGACCATCCTCTCACTTGAAGCCAAATAGCACTTTTGAAGTCAAATGCTCCTGCTAGAACCGGGTACTTACATCTTTGCTGCAGAGAAGATGAGAGGGAAAAAAGCTACACTAGAAACATCCTAGCTTCTGTTGTTTAACCTACTACATAGGTTGATTTTAACTTTGGTGCTCACCGTACTATCTCACATGCCCAGAACCCACTGGGCTGCCGTGGAGTTCAAACCAATCCTAATGCCAGGATTCTTCCACAATGAGCAGAATTCTGACCTCTTCAGCACCCTAGAGAGCTTCCTTGGTATTTAAGGTTCTTTCTGTTCTGGTAGGGAATCCATGTTTCCTGACACAAATAATCAGGATAAAAGGGGAAGGTCAGCCATATTTTTGCTTAAAATGACATTTAAGCTTACAGCACTTGTCAAAGAAAGGTTAGATTTAAGTTTCAGTGAGAGTTATTGCTTTAATTAATCATCCAGGATACATAAGCATCTGACCTAGGTTAAGCTATGCACTTATAAATGTTAGGGCTGATGGTACTGGTGCCATTACATTCATTAACATAAACTGCGCGGGGTCATGCAGTTTATGTTAATGTCAAACTCTGCTTGCATCATGTTTATGCGATTTCCTGCATCTGCATGGCACGCAGTCTTTATGGTTGTCTTCAGGTCTTGAAGCTAAGCATGCTCTTTTGGAAGTCACTTAACAGTGCTTTTGTAACAACATTCATCATGAGACTGCAAACTAAAACAAACAGCTATTCAGTACTATCCACATTGAGGCCTTAGCTCAGAGCAACATCTGGGCCTGTGCTGAAGAAGTTTTATGCTGAATCATCCCCTGGCCAGATTTCTAGCTCCTTGACTTTTCTAAAAATATACAGAAGGGGAGATTGCCAGCTCAGACCCAGCAGAGGAAGATGCTGCCCGTGGGTCTCTGCAATTCTATCAACTTGCCTGGATTCTAACCCTGAAGTCTCCACGGGCCTTCCCTTCAGACACCACCACTGGGTATAATTTACAAATCAAAGAAACAGGAGGCAGGAATGCAAATGAATTCATGATTAACCAGGTAAGTACAAAGAGAATTTTTGTAAAGACAGAGATATTTGGGCAGATGCTAAAAAGAGGGGTAGGATTTGAGTTGTAACTCACAGAAGGTATCTTCAAGGAGAAACTTCCTGGCACAAGACACAAGACTCAAAATACTCCACAGGTCAGACAGGTAAAGGAAGTGAACGCAGTACTCAAGGCACCAGGGAAGGGTGGATTCTTGGAAAACTGGAAATCAGGAACCACATGGAAGGAGATTCTTCCAGAAAAGAGAGGTAGAGAAATCTCAAAATCATCTTCTGAGTAAATCACAAGACTGAAATTTCCCACAGTCCTAGGATTTCCTTCTCTCCCACACTCCGGCACATGCTCTTCCAGGCAGAGCCAAGGGTCCATGCAGTGTATCCATCCTTAGCCTACAGTATAGACAGCACCTACCAGGCACCTACAGGAGAGCAGAACCTAAAATTTTCTTTTGTAGACCAAGCAAACGAACTAGAAAGAACTGCAAAGACCTGTAGAGAAAGAAAAGTATGACTGAAGTATAAACAAATGATGGAAAAGAAAACAGGCTAAAATTATTACAAAACTGCTCAAGGAATATTCCCTGTGGAAGAGGCAGGAGCAAGAGTCTCAGGTGGCAAGAAGAGGAGAGAAGTACAAAGGTGAGAAATGGGGCAGAGAATGCCACCTGCGCCACATGTAATGCTATGTATCATCATGGACATCAAACGTCTGGATTTTGAGCTATATTTACAGAAACAGATTCAAAACGCATATTGTGATTCAAAATGCATATTACCAAGTGATTGGTATAGGTCACAAAACAAGGTATAGAGCTTCATCTTGGGCTTAAAATATATCTAGAAAGAAAAGTATAGAGGCGTGCTGGCTGAGGCCTGTAATCTACTGGCTGAGCTAGGCAGAGTCCTGAGCAGGTACTAGGCAGTGTCACAGAACTGAGAATCACAGGCTGGTGGAGACTTTGAGAATAGATGGGGAGTTGGTCTTGATTGGTCAGTGGCAGCCTGCAGGTCCTTAATGAGAGTGAAAGAGATGTGTAGGTTGGACCTCACAGGCAATGTGAGTTGGGAGGTCAAACAGATGTGTCCCTGTGGGAATCTCAGGCCCGGGAGGGCAGGTGTCTGCCATGGGTGAAGACAGAGCTACGCTCCAGCCCTACACACCCCACCCACTTCATGCTGCTTTCATGTATGATGTGGCCCTCCCCCAGGATGCAGAATCTGGCCCCTCCTGTGGACTTAGTTTTGAGCCTAGCCTCCAGTATCTCAGAGTGTGACCATATCTGAACACAAGGTGTTTGACCAGGTGATTGAGGTAAATGAGGCTAGAGGGTTGGGTCCTGAACCAACATAACAGGTGTCTTAATAAGAAGAGATCTGGTCACAGATAGATGCAGAGGAAAAAACCACAGGAAGACACAGGGAAAAGACAACTTGCAAGCCAAAGGGAGAGACCCCAATTGGACCAGCCCTGCTGACACCCTAACTCAGACCATCAGCTTCCAGAAGTGTGAAGAATAAAATAGTACAGTTCCCAGGTCCGGTGTAGCAAGAGCTAGGACCACAAGAGAAACTCAGGAAGAATTCCCATAGGAGCTGCTGGACTGCTCCTCCACAGCACTGTCCAGTGCTTGATCTGGGAGCAGAAAAGTAAGCTTTCATTGTACAAGTGCTGATGAAAATTTTAATGAATATTTAAATTTTTTTAAAAAACTATTGCAATAAAAGTTATATTGCCATGAACTGCCTTAAACTATTCCCACTCACATCAAACACACTTAACCTGTTACTTTTGCCACTTCCTAAAGCAACTCTGGAATTCTTCTTCTGTGAAGGTTTTTACAATGTATGATAAAAATATGGTGAATAATGCTCCTGCCTGCCATTCCATGAAAAGACAGGCTCTTAAATCATTGCTCTTTGCCCTCGTCTACCTGGTTCACCAGATCTGGCACCCTGCAACTTCTAGCTCTGCTCTAAAGTCAAAATGACCATGAAGTTAAATGTTTTAAATCAATTTAAAACACGGAAGCAGTCACAACACCACAACTAAAGATACTCACTTAGAAAGACTTCCAGAACTACTTCACAAAGTGATGAGAACAATAGGAGAAATGTGTTCAAAGTGAAGGAAATATTTTAAAGGGAAATTCAAATTCATGGAAATTTTTCATTTACTGCAGTAATTTTTAAAAGTTTGAATACAACAGAAAATATCCACCACCAGCCCCAGCTAGTATACTTCAGTTTCTTTAGTTGCCCAGGTAATATTCCTGTTCCAGCTTCTGGCACTTTCTTCTCTTACAAATAAATAGTTGGTCACTATAATGCACATTATATAAACCAATCCCCAACTGACAAGCCATCCTGATTCTGTACTTCCTGCTTGCTCATCCCATATAAGCCCTAGATGACAAGAGATCAGAGCATGATATTTTGCGAGTGACCCTAGTCAATGTCCATTGACATAAAATAAATCTGCCTCCAAATCTGGGGTGTTGTTTTGGTGTTTCCATTTGCTGTTTCACCTGGTGTGTGGGCCTGGAAGACAAACCATGTTGACTTCTTTAAGGCCCTCACAGATGGAACAAGGACTTCTCCAGGTCTCAACAGGAAGGCACACCCTTGAGATTTCACTACTCCCCCCAGAGGTTTAGAGGAGGATTCCTGGATCCCCCTTTAGCAGATCATATCAGACCCCAAAGAGAGAAGGATGAAATCTGTGGGTGTGTGGGTCTATCTATCTGTCTGTCTGTCTACCTGCCTTCCTGATTCCATACCCTGGGGGTCAGTCAGTCTATCAATCCTGCTCAAGTCTAGTGGAAAAAGAGCTTGACCAACTCTTGTTAGCTAAGGCCACCTTCAAGGGAAGGAGAGTTAGAATGTTTAACCTCTGAGTGGCTGCTGAATGAATGTGTGAGTGACTGGAACAGACAGAATAAACCATAGGCTGCTCCATCTGTGCACCAAGACTGGGAGGCACTAGTAGCAGCAGCTTATTGGGCCTTCACCTGGGGGTCTGTGGAAACTGACATATGGCATAACAGAGGCCTCACACCCTCCTTAGCTAAGTCACACCTAAATCCCATGATTGGCATGGCCAGGCAGGCTTCAGAATGGTCTCTCTCTGAGGGGCACCCACTATTTGTTGTTGCACCATCATTCAAGGGTACAAAACACACACATAGGAAGTCAGAGATGGGAATTAGTTAGTCAAAATCCACAGTCCCTGACTGCAGAAAAAAGGAATTTTACAGAATTAAGAATGAAACCAAACTACTCCCTACATCTCAGAGGAAAAAAAGAAAGGAAAAAGAGGCCCATTCTTCCTGAGAATTCTGTCTTGGCACCCTCATCAGCTGCTACTGTTAACATCTATAGTTTCACTTCCTGCTCCCAACTTGTTTACTTCCAGTCAATTGAACTTGTTCTAGCTAACCATTGCCTGAATTCAGCCACAGAAGCCCTCTCTCCAGGGCTGCCTTCTTACACATATATCCTAGTCAGATGGCATCATCTAACAGCCACCCAACAGTCCCTTCTGAGTTACACACTTTGACAGAAGAAAAATTGAACTGCCTCTTTAACAAATGAGTTGCACCCTTTTAGGCCTGAAGAGAAAAGGCAAACCAAGCTATATCAAATTAGGCCCCTCAAGTCCCATATTCATTGCAAAAGTTGGAGATAAATGTGTAATTTTCCTGGTAGACAACAGAACAGAACTCTCTGCCTTCAAAAGTTCCATCAAAAAGTTACTGTCATGGGAGCAACTTGGATTCTTGCTTCTTGTCCCTTCTTCCAGGCACAAACTTACAACCGGGGAGGACATATTTGCACTAAGTTAGTAAGCCTCCCTCTCATTTAATCCTGCACTTTCAACTTTGACCATTCCCAAAGAGAAAGATGATGCCTGCATCAGCCCAAGAGAGCTAACTGCAATCCTGAAGTTCTGAAAACTCTTCTCCTAGAGGTAAAAATAATATTCACCTCTGGACCTGGTCATCAACCATGCCACCTCACCATAACCCCCGTTGCTGGCAAATGTTACAGGAAACAGAAAAAGGCATCCAACTACACATCAGCATGATAAACTGCTAATTACCTTGGGCAAAATCTCCATGCCATCAACAATGCAGCCAGGGGTGGGGATATAGTATAATGGCACACAGCCTGCCTAGCAAGCAGGAGGTCATGAGTTTGATTTCCAGGGGAAAAAAAGCAAAGGGAACAATGCAGCCATCACTGTGCACTCTGTAGTTCTCTACCCATACACCCTTTTTGGATTGCTCTAGATTTAAAAGGTGCGTTCTCAGCTTGCAAGTTGTTTCCACAAGCTCCTTCAGCTGAGAAGATTCTGAGATAAAAGGTAAGCTCACTTGGACTTAATTGCCACAAAGGGCTAAGAAGTCCCCCACTATTTGGGGGGTGACTCTAACAATTGATTTGGTCAAGCCACCACCACCTTTTCTCTGAGGTTTCTCTGTCCCTCCAGCTCTGCCACCATCTCCCAAGCAGACAGTATAGACTGTCAAACTGCTAAAATATACCTCTCTTGCCTGTAAAGCCTGTTCAAGATCTCCAAGCTGCCAGTGCTGCTGCAAACGCCCTCCATATACATTGCCTCAGTCTTTGGTCAACCACGCACTGCTACTAAACTTGCCTGAACCTAAAAATGCATTTTTCTACCTTCAGCTGGCTCTTATCAGCCAGCCTGTCTTTGCAACTGACCTGAACTCAATCTCCCAGAAATTCAAAAACTTGTTTCCTCTTTAAAAAGCACTTCTGATTAATGACACTCCAACTTCCTGGAAGACACAAAAGCTCTGCTGTGATATCTGGCAGAAGCTAGTTACAAAGAAAAACTCTGCAAATTTCTTCAACCTGCTTGCTTCTGTAAAATCTGGATCCTTGAGTTCATGAAAACAATGATGCTCACTCAGACTGTCAGCCCCTGGGAGTACCCAGTGGCCCACATGTGCAAATACTTAGATCCAGTCACTAAGGGCTGCCTCTTCCTCCTCTGCCTCCATTGTCCTTCTGATTAAGAAAGCTAACAAGTTCATCTTAGACTGACACCTAACTGTCCAGGTGCCACATGCTGTACATTGGATGAACTGTTCTACAAATTGGCCCTCTGACAGATGCTAAGTACACCCTGTTTATGGATGGAAGTAGCTCCAACAGGCTGGATATGCTGTGGTCACCTTGACTAAACTATTTTAGCCAAAATTCTCCTGCAGGAATGATCCGCACGGCAAATTGCTTTCTGCTGCTGCTTGGAAATGGGCCACCAATGATGCAAAATAATCTAATCCAGAGGCCAAAGTCATCTCCAAGGATCCAATTGACTGAAAAAAGGTTCCCGCAAGATTAGAGCCAGCCCTGCCCCTACAAGCTCAAGCCACAGCACTGGCACCCACACCCCTGCAACCAGCTCAGGCTTCATCATCTGTGTCACTCGCTCTGAACTCGTGCATTCTAGTGGATTCTCCCCACTTAAAGATATATGGATAGATTACACAGAAATCTTATATAACCCTACAGAAACAGCTTGTAACCAGTTAAAATACCAGCTATAGCCATAGACATTCTTGTACACACATATAACCCAGGTACCTATTAACTACCTCTATAAGACTCAGAAATGCAGTCTTAGATCCACTGGGAAATTTACATGGACAGCTCCTCCAAGGCTTGCTTTAAACAGACAGTGCACTCAAAGCCCTGCTCTGGTGATTCTGGATGTTGACCCATCCATGCACAGCTAACATCATTCACAGGACTGCTCTATACCTATTCCCCTTGATTTTTATGTCTCTTCAGGCTGCTTATCCTAGTCCTTGCTTCCTTTCCCCCCACTAGCTGTAGTAAACTCTATGGGCAGTTGCCCCAAGTGAATAGAACGATCAAACACTTGACCAAAATTTGACGAGCATCCAAGGCACACTGGGCACTCTCCTAGATCAGATTAACTCCCTCACTCCCTTGCCATAGTAATGCAACAGACATACAGGCCTAGATTATGTCTCTTCCTAAAAAGCAACTTAGGGAAACGCTGTGTAATAAGACAGTTTTGGAGAGCTTGGCTAGTGCCCCTCCTAGGATCTCTGACAACGCTAATGTTACTCCTGCTAGTTGGGCCTTGTCTCAGAAGATCACATGTAATATGCCCAGCAAAGATTTTCTGGGGAAACTAAAAGAGGAGGAGCACAAAATACACCCCCCCCCCCACCGCCGCCGCCAGTATACTTCAATTTGTTAGTTGTCCAGGTAATAGTTCCTGTTCTAGTTCCAGGTGCTTCTGTCTGTCAGAAACGGCTGGTCACTGTGATGCATAGCTGGTCACTGTGACCCACATTGTATAAACTAATCCCCCATTGACAAGCCATTCTGCCTCTGTACTTCCTGCTTGCTTATGCCATATAAGTCCTACACCATCAGAGATCGGGGCCTAATATTCTGAGAATGATCCCAATCAATGTCTGTTGACATAAAATAAATCTGCCTCTAAATCCTGGGTGTCATTTCAGTGTTTCTGTTGGTCATTGCATAAATATATGTGCCATAATTTTTTTATCACATCTGATAGCTCTTAAAAGTATCTGAAACCAAACAACCTTCTTTTACCCTCTTGGATTCAAAGTGAAATTACTTAAAAAGGACTTTTCTCATTCATTTTCTGGTTACTAAACAATCAAGTTCTTTGTTCTATCCAAGTTTTCCTTCTAATTCTAAACTTGTCTACCACCAATAAGATATGACATATCCTGAGAAGTTCCACTTTACGAAATCCTGAAAGTCAGTTGTCAAAGGATCCTTTCTGTAAGTATGCTCTTGTGCTGGGAGGGACAGAGATAGAGAGGAAGAGAACAGTTTTAAATATGTAACCACAGATTTGCAGTTTTAGTGGACACATAACAAAATAACTAAAGTCATGCTGCAAACCGGAATGAATACTTTTTCTAAGGCAGAGTGGTTGCACTATCTTTCAATGCCAGGAGGTGGCTACCCTGCATGAAATCAGTCAGCATGAAGGTTTGTCATCTGCCTGCCAGAGAGCAGAGTCCTAGGTCTCAGGTCCTGGAGAACCAGTGGCTGCCAAGCATGAGGAGAGGTTTGCACTCCAAAGCCTGCCCTGAGCAGTTGGCAAAGCTGAGTAATGCCACTGGCTCCTCCTGACACCCCTCTTCCCCAGGGAGACAAGCAGAGCCACTCAGCATGCTCCCCCTTGAAACCCAGTTCTCAGCTTTTTCCCCCTATTTTTTGTACCATGAGGACACTTGTTAAAATAGAATGAAGTAGAGATGGATGGTGAGGATGTCCACGTGGGAGCGTGCATGCATGTAATGCCACTGAGCTAAACATTTACCAGTGGTTAAGATGGCAACTGTTATATTATGCATATTTGACTAACAGTGAAGAATAATTTTTCAAAATATTGAATGAAACTATCTCTGGGTTTGCTCTGAGATCTTGCAACCTTTGGGACCTTGGACAAACTTCTCACCCCCAGACTCATTTCAGTAGGAGGAGATCTTGTCACTGCATCTGGGGAAATCTTGAAAGTACCAGCCATTGTGATTGATGTAGCAACACAATTAGAAGCTTTTCTTTTCACTGATTTTTTTTTATCTCCTGCAACTTGGGATCTATGTCTTTGGGGTTTTGTTTTATAGCGAAGGCAGGGACAGGGATCTCTGTTCCTCGTGCCTGGTCCCATAGTGATGAGAAAGCTCACCTGTCATTGATTGTGAATCCTAGCACACCTGACCCATCCTCACTCTGGGAAGAGAAGGGGCAGCCAGGAAGCTCACCAGATGGGTGTAGTCATAATCTATCCACACACTGAGACCCAAGGAATTCAGCTGAAGGCCTGGATCCCACAGCAATGTCCTTCATGAGTCCAGCTAAAGGCCTAGAGTCCATGACAATGCCCCTAGGAGTTCAATTGGAAGCCTAGAGCCTACAATATCTCATGTAAATCTCTGATTCACAAATCTGCACTAGGAAGGCCCAAAGGTCAGTGGCAGAAGCTAGAAAGTCTGTAGTATCACAGCCATTCTCAGCAACAGTGAGGTCCCCAGCTCCTCTGATGATGAGAACAGCCCAGTCCATATCAGGAAGCCAGCTAGACAAGCTTCTCCTGGAGATTGAACAGCACCATCTTTCTCCCTGGAGCCAGGAAGCGATGCCCAAAGTAAGGACCTAGGTTTCCCCAAAGTGAACCACGGCCATTCTCAGTGACAACAAGGTCCCGAGCTCCTCTGATGATAAGAACAACTAAGTTCATATCAGGAAAGAAGCTCAACAGCTCCTCCAGGAGAACCCTCAGCAACAGGAGAACAAACAACACCACTTCTTCCTCTCCAGTTCTCCTTTTGATATCATTGGCAACAATCCTCAGGTGGGTCCTCCACACCCAGCACCACACTGATTCAGTTCAGTTGTGTGTCACAAGTTGACCTTCAGTTGTCAACCCACCACTTCAAGCTTGCAAGTTTTGAGATTCACAGCTCCAAAGGAGCAGGTGATAGCAGAAGCACTGCTATCACTCGGCAGGAACAAGTCACACAGACTGCCCGCCAGGTGCTGTCCTCGGAGAAAGGCATAGAAGGCAGGAATGGGACCACAACATAGAGAAATGACCCCAATTCCACTTCTAAGACTTTTCTGCTGGGCCAAGACAAAAAGAGAGGCAGGAAATAAAAGGACAGCACAGTATTTCATCTGGTCTAAGCTACTGAAGTCCCCTGAGTCACAAGAAAGATTTCTGGGCCATTTGTGTACAAAGAATTCCTCTGAAAAGCAGAGTACCCCACTTCCAAGAATGGGCAGTAACAGAGCCAAGGGGCTCCCTATGGGCAGCACACTCAAGCCACAAAGGAAGCCCGGGCAACAGTAGGATAAAAAGGAGCTCAAGAGGACTCTTTCACTCCCCACCAAATGTTCTGCTGGGTTTTATCTCCTGCTCTAATCCCCCAGGGTCCGGGCCTGTTGGAGTTCACCTGCTCTCCCACATCCTTTGATTGGGCTTTTCCCTCTATGGATCTGGCACACAGCTGTGCACCTCAACCCTACCCTCTCTGTCCAAGATTGTTCAGTGAGAGCTGGTTAAAGGAATGTGATCCTCCAGTCCTGCAGGGAAACTCCTTGGTCACTGCATGAAAAGTCTACACTCCATGGGGACACCATAGTTGTAACATCCACGAACTTGCTCATTCTCTTGATCATACTTTTGATCATACTTTTGATACTAGAGGTCTAGATGGGCCCTGGTCTTACCTTTCCCAAGATCCTAGACTTTCTCCCTAAAGCTTTTCAAAGAAAAAAGCCTGAGGTGCTAGTTGAGTGAGTTTATGGTCCACAAGCTACTTCCCACTGCCCAAAAACCCAAAGTCAGCAGTTGGAGGGAGGATCTGGACCATTCTACTCTTTTTACTAACTCTTATTTTTGACCAAGCACAGGAAAATTTTACATACTGATAGCAACTAGTAGGGGTAAGTACTTACCATCAACTCTGGTTAGAACTCTGGTCATTCAAGGGCATCTGGTGTTATTAAATTAAGCCCCATCCAAAAGGCACACATACCCACCTAAAATAAATAGGCCTCCAGGAGACACAAGTGAAGCAAATGAGCAGGGCACCCAGGAGGACCATGAACCCCCAATCCTGTCCCATAGTGCCAAGTGTACAGCGATCGTGGCTCTCATGCCATCTCTTCATCTCTCTGGCAGGAGCCGCCAAAAACCTGTTTTCACTGCTTTCCTTTCACTACAACAAGCTCCCTGCTTCTGCCCACCTGTATCCCCTAACCATCCCTTCCTCTGACCCTTATTTCGAAGCAGGCCTAGCTCATCAAGAAGGAGAAAGGCAAATGGGCATCAGAAGTACAAAGAGGCAACTTCCCTGGTACCAAGCTCTGAGTCCTTCCAGACTGTGTAAACCCACTCAAGTCCTGGCACTTCAAAACGAGCCTGGAAAAGCTCTGAGGGCAGCAGGTGCAGGGTATTTGCTCCATGAAGGCATGTTGGTTAAGGGACCTGAACACCAGTGCTCCACCACTGCACTGAGGGCCACTCAGACAGGGCCCCAGACATGGCCACAATGCACATGGAGGCTGGTGGCACCACAGCCACCACATGTGCATCGCTTGTGTCCCATCTCTGAGCTACTCCCTCCATGGTTACCACATCCTCTGGATACAGTGTCCAAGCTTCTCTCATTCCTTCTTTGTTTTAGTTCTTCATTGTAACCCTACAGTCCCTTTCAGGACCTTCATAAACAGTGTGTACTAAACACCCAGAGAGCTTGGTCTCTGACCAGAGCCTCAGTTCATTCTCCAGGTCCCTTAAAGGGATCTGTCCCTCTGTCACCCATTATCTATACAGGGATTGTTAAAAGGAACCCAGATCTTTGGCTATCCTCTGGATACCAACACAGCTGGTTATTATCTTACCAGCTCACAATTCTTATGATTTAGGCAACTCTTCCATCCAAAACACACCATCCCTCAGGAACTTCGGTCCATCCCAACTCCTCTGAAACACAACAATGTTGTACCTGGACAAATCCCTAGCCAACACAGAGAGCCACAGGACACTCTCGCATGCCAGTGAACAGTGCAAGGATTATGTGCACAGTCCTAGAAGCCCTGATCACATGTGAGGCTCCCAGCATGTGTGCCTTCCAACACGCATAACCCATGCTTGCAAAAATAAAAAACAAAAAACTACAGAAACTTTCTTGGGCCACTGAAAAGATTAATTCTAATAAAAACCAAATCCACAATTCCTTTCTGCCCTGTACCCTCCATCTTGCAGTCCCTGGGGTTCTACAGAGGACCAATGGAGAGAACTGCCTCTCAAACTTCCCGGTACATGTGAGTCACTTCAAAATCTAATTCTATGCGGGTTCTTAGTCAGCACGTATGGTGGTGGGACATAGGATTCACATACTCTGCAAGCTCTTCCCAGGTGAACCTCTGCTGCTGGCCCACAGAACACACCTTCAACAGCAAGGGTTGGAGAGGGGCCTGATTCCGGTCAGCACCATGGGCAGCTCCTAGGTCCCCGCTGTGAGAAAGGCGGAACACTGCAGAGTGGGGAAAAGAAAGTGCCACAGCCTAAAGACATCCACCTGGTGAAGCCAGGACTATCTCTCCCTAGGGGTCAAATGGTCCCTTTAAATCTGATGCCTTCAAAAGCCCCTGCAGCCCCTAGAATAGGCTTTGCCTGAAGGAAACAGGGTTAGTTAGCCCTCTCCTTCAGGGACTGGTCTTCTCCTTCGGCTCAAGTAAGAAGTTCCTGCTCCAAACCCAAGTTCAAGGACTAATGGTCCAATGACCACTGATCAGCCTCAACCTGGACTGTCCCAGTCCCTTATTTAAGCTTCCCACCTTCCCATGTCTCTCGTAGGTCACATTATTAGGGATCTTCAGGGCTCCGCACTCCTGTGGATCCTTCTACCCATGCCACGAAGCTTAAGTACTTTCTGCGAGGTTGGGAAATGAAACGAGCATGTGAAAAGACAGGCTCCTTTGTTCTTTTACGATGGCTGTCACTTTCATGAGATGTCACCATTTTTTTCTTTCAAGTGAAGGTTTTGATAGCATCTTCCTAATTCCTGGCCTCTTACCCAATCTTAACTAATATGATTCAATGTTTTTGAATCTATCTGATTTTATTGAATTACATAAATGTCTTCATCCTCACTGTCCTTCAGTTTAGCCCCCTGCATTTATTCTAACCTCTGTCTTCAAGATGTTCTAAATCTGTGTTATTCTTGTATTAAGTACAAAAGAAAGTTGATCTGTTGTCCACTTTTTTTTTTTTTTTTTGAGGAAAATGCTATATGGAGCAAGATACAATGAAGTCAGATTATAGATTATGTGGAACTTGATAGGTCCTTATAAAGATTTTATCTTTATACTGAGTAGCACGAGAAGCCCCTGGGGAATTTTCAGACTGGAAAGGAGGGATTGGGTTAGCTTTTTAAAAGGACTCCCCGGCTGTAGCACACACAGGTGACTGGGAGGCAGCAGGGCCACCTAGCTTCTGTGCTGTGCAGTGGCCCAGGCATTGGGTAGGGAGGCGTGGGCTTTCTGAGGTGGGCTCATGGGGTGATACGATATTGTGGTGTGCGTAAGAGGGCCATGCTGGAGCAGGATGTTTGGATGAGCTGGCAGTAGTGCTGCATTCACCTTGCTGGGGAAGCCTGAAGACCCATGGCACAAAGGACAGAGCTCAGTTCCCAGGCTGGGGCCAGGGAGTAAGAGCTCCGAAGTCTTTTCGTGTTCATGGGGTGCCTTCCTCAGCTACCCCAGAGCTAGACAAACTTCCTCAGTCATTTCCCATGGCAGGCATAGAGCTGCTTTAGATGAGCCCTGACGGGGATGGGACACAAGAGGGGACAGGGGATGACACAGACAGAAGCACAAGTGGAAAGCAACAGAGACAGAGAGAGAATAGGGGTACCAAACAGCGAGGGTAGAAAGTAACTCAGACTAAACTATTGATGTACACCAACACAAATATGAACACTGACTCTTTGCCTTCCGCTTTTATAGTAAATCTCTCGCAATGAGTTATTAAATACTCTGTCACTGCAGGCAAACAGGCCTAGACAAAAGTCCAGGCTCAAGGGGACCTTGGGCAAATGTCCCCTTCTGAGTCTCGTGCCTTCCCTTGCAGCAGTGGCATCATCTACAAAGCTGTCAGCGCAGCTGTCAGGCAAAGCAAAGAATGTCGGTAAATGTCAGTGCCTCGGAGCCAAGACAGTGCATTCGCTGCCAGATTAGCCCTCTGAGTGCCACTGACCAGCGCACTGACTCAAACCTGACGCTGACGAGGAAGGAATGAGAAGGAAGACTGAAGCAGACCATTTCCAAGAGCCTCAGAGGAAACTGTATCTAAATGTCAGCCTGCAGGGGCCTGAAGGTGTAGCTTAGTGGCAGAGCTCTCACCTAGCATTTACAGGGCCCTGGTTCCTTCCCCAGCCCTGAAAAATAAATAAATAAACCTGCCTCCAAATGGGCAAAACAAATGACAGGGTAGCTTTTGAGGAACTATTTTTCTCCACATCTAGCCCAAGTGTGCTTCAGCTCCCAAGTATGACAGAAAATGAAGCAGCTTTGAGTATTAAAAATTTACACAGGAGTCCATTTGGCCTATATGACCTCCTTCTGCCCCACTTTAGAGCTCTGGCCGATAAGAACCCATTTCTTCCCTTTTATCCAAATTACTGAAACTTAGTTTGAGAAGACAAAATAAGTTCTGAGTGATTTCTGACCACTTTTATGCGCTAACAGCTTAGGAAGAAAAACACATCCCGGGCGCACTTGGGTTGGCAGACCTGCTCGATCTACCTTCAGACTGGGGGGTAAGAAACTCGCCTCAAGTCAGGCGGCTTGAAAGCCTGGGGGGGCTATGGATGGTGCAGGATAATGGAGAGGAAACACAAACAGCGGTGGACAATTAGGATTATTAGCAGCATCTCCATCCCCCAGAGTGGTCCCTGAGAGCACAGGGTTCGAATGGCAGAGACAAAAATAGCCAAGTGACCTCCAGATGGCAATTAAACATTTTCCCCAAAAGCTACCTGACAGGAAAGACATTTTCTGAGAGGGCACCACTGCATGCTGGCCCCCTGGACCCTGCCACCAACCATTAGTTCCAGATTGGCTGGCTCCAGCTCTGGATGGGGAGCCGCAAGTTCAAACACAAGTAAGGTAAAATCTCACCCACATGGAATTCAGTCCAGTAAAGCCATGATGGGGAAGGGAAAACAGGTACCTGATATTAAGAGTTTCTAGATCATTTTGATGAAGCATTTCACCCAACAACAAAAGGCAGGCTTTCTATTAAGCTGATAGATTAGATGAGATAGATGACAGATAGACAGATGGATTAGATAGATAGATGATGGATAATAGGTAGATAGATGATATGTAGATAGGTAGACAGATGATAGATAGATAGATAGATAGATAGATAGATAGATAGATAGATACATAGATACATAGATACATAGATACATAGATACATAGATAGATAGACAGACCCATACTGAGGATATATCCCTATACTAGATACAAATATCACATACAGACACAGATACCGATACAGATACCAAATACAACTCCAGGTGTAGAGTCCACGCTGTAACGGTGGTTCCCCAGGCAGGAATTCCCCTTCTGAGCAAGCCCTAGGTCACAAACTCTCTCCGTATTCTCCTCATAGGGCACACTCGCCCAAGACAGTCCCTGAGGTTACTGAGAGCCTAGTGAGAGCGAGGCATGGCTCTAAGAGTCTTACACAGGCAGACTCACTGATCCTTCCCACAAGTCCACAGGAAAAGTACCACGACTGTAGTCACTCCTGTGACAGACGACACATCTGAGGCAGAGGCAAGACAGGTGAAAGGACTCGACCAAGGCTGCATGACTAGCTGGGGTAGAGGTAGATTTGGGGTCCACACTGTCAGGTTCTGGAGTCCTTTGCTTAACTGCTTTGCTAAACTACCAGGCACAAGTGTGCACACATCCCCTACACACACACACATGCATGCACACATGTAAACACACACACACACACACACACACACACACATGCACTTAAGAGTATCTCAAAATAAAGCTGCAGGTAGCTGTGCTGCCCTGGAAAAGCTCAAAGGGAAGCCAGGGCTGCTCCTGCTAGTCCCTTCCCACTGTTCCCCACGGGGTGATCCAAGATGTCCTTTATATCTCCATCTGTGTGTCTGGTAAGCACCTCAGAATCCAGACATTCCAATTAGAGCTCTTGATTCCAGGCCCCTCGTATCCCCTGGACCTGTACCCTAGCTTCTTCCATGTCAGCTCATAACACTACTCAGGCCTAGACCTTGGGGTCAACCTTGGTTTCTTTTTTAACCCTGCTACCAACCCATCGGCAATTCCGATCTGAAAATCTAACCATGTCCTTTCTTTCTGCTGCTGCCTGCATTTTCTAAGACACTCTCGTCACCTTCTTAGAAGACAGATACAGCACCCCACTGATCTGCTGACTTCTATTATGGCTCCCAGGATCCATTGTCTGAAGAGGGAGAGAAACGGGAGGAAGAGAAGGAGGAAGAAAAGGAGGAGGAGGGGGAAAGTGAGGGAAGGGAAGGAGACAGGAGGGGAGAGAGGAGAAGAAGAGAGGGAATAATTTGATTCCAGCAAGAGATGAAGAGAGAGCGATACTGGTAATGGAAAAAAAGGATGAGTTTTTTAAATACTAGAAGATTTGGATGACTGACAAAGGAGATGAGGGGAGAAGAGGAAAGAAGATGGGAGGGAAGGGAGGAGAGGACGGGAGAGGACAGGAGAGATTAACTGAGCTGTTCAGCTCTTACTTGGGGAATTCATAAAAATGACTCCTAACTCACTCTCACTGTGCTTATTGCAATTGCAACAAAAACCCTCTCACCAGTACCATCAACACTACCCATGGGTTTGTTCCTTTAAAAAGCAGAAAAAATGAAAGACTCCTTGAGAATCATTTGATCTAGGTTGCTGTGGTTAACAGAACAATGCTCCCTAAAGATGTTCACGTTTGAATTCCCCTCAAATGTGCTATTTATCTGGTAAAGAGGCAGAATGGTGGCTGGTGGAATCAAGAATGATAATCTACAGATCTTAAACCAATGTGATTGTGCTGGGTGGCATGGAAAAGGGAGAGAAAAGCCAGTGTCCAAGGAGATGTGACTGTGGGATGCAACACAGCTAGCTCTGAGGAAGGAGAAAGTGGTCTTGAGTCAAGGAACGCAGTTATCATGGAGACCTGGACAAGACAGGGAGCTAGAGTCTCCCTTGGAATCTGCAGAAGGATAACACATCTGCCAACACCTGGATTTTAAGCCAAAGAAAACCATGTTGGACTTCTAACATATAGAATTGTAAGATAAGAAATTTATGTTGAATCATAAATGTCATGATATAAAGCACTTTATTCTACAGCTCCCAAAGCATTTCTTACATGCTGTCTGTATTAATCAGCTTCATGTTACTATAACAAGATACCTAAGGCAGGCTGTTTATTGATAATAGTAAAGTTTCTAGGCCCACAACTGGGAAAGTGCAAGTCCAACGTCAGGTGGTCTCATTGCTTTGGTCTTTGGTGAGGACAGCAGGTGGCAGGAGTACATGCAAGACTGAGCTGTCCTCTCAAGCCAGGACACAGAGGGGTCAGAAGGGACCGAGGCCTCCTTCTGCGCTCCAGTGAGCCAGGGACCTCTCATAAAAGTTCACAGCTCCTCCCAGTAGCACCTACAGGGATGCTAACTATATTCAAATCATAGCACAGTTCCATTTGGTTTTCCAATTCTGGGAGGCAATTTTTGTAATTCCTCTTTTACAGATGAGGAAATTTCTCAAAACCTCTCAAAAATTATGTGATGGCGCAGGGGCTGAATCCTAGGTCTTCAGTGCCCTTCTTTGAAGCTCCGCTGTGTTACGCCTCCTATTTTGAGTGATGTTCTTACACTGAAAGCTGACGGATGCAACATGAAGAATGCAACATTCTTTTATCTTATATCTGAATTTAACAAATAGAGATTAACAGATACTGCATTGTTGGTAATATTTGCTTTGCAAAACCTGTCCACTTTCTTTCTTTCTCTTTCTTTCTTCTCTCTTTCTTATTCTTTCCTCCCTTCCTCCCTTCTTTCTTTCCTTCCACAAACACACACCAAGGGGCTTACACACAGATGTGATGAGGCAATGTGGAAATTACAAAGATGAATGGGATCAGATTCTTTGCTTGGAGGGTTTAAAAGGCAGCAGTTGATCATAAGCAGGCACATTATAATTAGATCATAAAAAAGGCCAAAAAGCTGAAGAGCTTCCCCATTATACCCACGGGAACCTACTTCATGTTCTCTGACCCACCAGTCCTTCAGGAGTAGGGTTTCCTCTTCTTTCTCCACCATTGAATTTATGTTGCCTAAAACAACCCACCACCTAGCTGGTACTCAGTAAATATTTGTGGACTAATATTTGTGGACTAAAAAGAAATTTGCAATGTTTTAAGCCACCAAATTTATGGGAATTTGTTATGACAGCAATAAGAAAGTTTCTGAGAAGCAGCAAATTTTAATTTTCATGCTCATTTTAAATAATGGAGTATTTAATTAATTGACATCTTTATAACATCAAATAAAGCTGGCAGGAAGAGACAGTGGTTACAGACGTATCTCTTGATTGCTCAGATCCTGAGAGTACTTAAAAGTCAAAGGCCTGCTAAAGAATACCTTGGTATCAGCAAAGATTTGGGGTGTTAAGGTCAAACCCAGCAGATTTTATGGCATCGTGACTCAGCTAAGTGAGGGCCAATTAAGAAGATGCTATGATAAAATTAACTGATTGAATCTGTTATCTTCACCTTAATTAACCATCACTGCATGAGTTGCAATAACCCAAAAGAGATGGGCAATGTGGGGGGTCTCCAGATATGGGGTTTACCTTTTGCTGTCAATGGGATGCTGGCTCTATTGAGAACACATCAGGGCAGCAAGAGTCCCAAGACAGCACCCAGGCCCCAGCCCTGCTGCTCATGGTGATGTCACAGCAGCTCCTGAAACATTGGTGCTCTCCCCTCTAGAGCATAAGTACATTGGATGTTACCTAGTATGTGTCTCTACTGCTAGGCAATCATTTCTAATAATAGGAAATAGAATGTCCTAATACATGATATGCTATAGTTTGAATCTTAAATGCCACCAAACATCGGTGTGTTAAAGACTTGATCACCAGTGCATGGCACTACTGGAAGGTTGTAGAACCATTCAGAGATGGACATTAACCGGAAGAAGTTAGGTCACTTGGGATGCGCCCAGCTCTTCCAGTTGCTCACTTTCATTCTTGGCCACCACCAGTTGAACCAGCCTCTGCCGTAATATACTTTGACCATGTTGTACTGAGTTCCCACAGGCTCAAAGCACAAGGACGAGTGACCATGACAGTTCTGAAGCTGTGAGCCACAGTAAACCTTTTCTTTGTATAAGCTGATTATCTCAGGCGTTTTCTTACAGTGATGGAAAACTAATACATGAAACTTAACGAAGTTGATAATTTATATATTCTAAAACTAGTCCTTCTAGGTAAGTTTGATTTTGAAAATATTCACAGTCTTTTACTACTTTGCAAGACTTTCCAGAGAGTTTTGTTAAACATGTTTGAAGCTGTGTTATTAATAACAAAATCAGTTTCCTGATCAGAGTCAGGTGTGACGTCTGGGCCACCACCATTGCAATCGCCTGTTTATTGTTGTTGTTCTTGGTCTAAATGACAGTGTTGGTGCACTTAATTCAAAATGTGAGCTGAGATCTTGGTCCTTGCTCACAGGGTTCATTTCATTGTGGAGTCATCTGTCCCCATCTGGAAGCCTCATCACTTGGGCCATAGACCAAGTGATGCCAGCCTGAAGCTGGCTTCTGTGGGCTTTGGATGCAACAGCATTCTTGTTGTGGCTCCTTAGGAGCCTGCGTGGATCGACAGCCTGCTGAGTGTTCCTGAAGGTCTTCCTAGTCATCCACATCACTTTTGTGAGTGTCACCATCCCATTCAGAGACCAAGCAGAACTGGAAGATGAAAAAGAGACCCCAAAGCCCAGGCTTCTCAGATGCTTGCACTGACAGAGAAGCTCTGTCATGGAAAGCAATTGAAAGCAATTATTAAAGCAATTTAAATTCTAAATATACTGAATTTTAGAGAAAAAATTGCAATGAAGCTACGCTTGTATGAAAAATGTATGAGGTTGCTTCCAGTAATTATAGATCAGTGTGGATATGTTTCTTTCATTGGCCATTAATTTATATCAATTATTTATTGAGTTCTGTGAAGCTGTGTGCTTAGAACTACTTAGTATTGGGACTTAAACGTGTTTTTAAAGGACAGAGCATAGATTCGACTTCAAGGTCTTTTTTTATTTTCCTGTGATTGACATGGGAAGAATCTGCAGAGGAGATAAAAATCAAAACAATCCCGGAAATGAAATTATTTTTCCCTAACTTTCATCTGCAAAATTGTGATGAGAATTTTTATAACTTTTTTGTCATTGGTTTCTCTGAATGCATAGATAATGCTATTTTAAAGACCATCCTTGGTCATCCAAATTGATGAACATCATAAGAATTCTTCTGATTCTGATATACTGTTGATTCAATCATTTCTTGGATGCCCTAGTCACACCCTTAAGGAAAGATCAGGTCCTTTCCAAGTTTCTTCATGACATCCGGTCACAAAAATAGCAAAATAAACCACCATCAGAGTGAAGAGACAGAACAGGAAAAAACAATTTGCCAGCTATTCCTCAAACAGATGACTGATATCTTGAAAAGAACTGAAAGAATTAGCCCCATCCCTGCCCCACAAAAAAATAAAAGGCCCAGTTAAAATCTAGGCAAGTGAAATGACTAGATACTCCTCAGAAAAGGTACAAATGGCCAATACGCACATGAAGACATGCTCACCATTGCTGGCCATTAGAAAAATGGAGATTAAAACAATGGCCATCATCCAAAAATCAAATAATAGCAAATTCTGGGGATACTTCGGGAAAAAGGAACCCTTCTATACTGTTGGTGGGGGTGTAAACTTGTAACACTGTGGAAATCAGTATGGTGAGACCTCAAAAATTCAAGCTAGAAATCCCATTTGTCCCAACTATTCCCTGCAGGTGTCTTCGCAAAAGAGTTAAAGACAACATATGACATTGATACCTTCATCCCTATATTTATAGCAGCATGATTTTCACAATAGCTAAATTTTGGAAGCACCCTGTCTGTCCATCAATGGATAGATAAATAAAATGAGATATTTGCACACAGTGAAGTACTATTGTGCCATAAAGAAAGATAAAGTTGAGTCATTTGTAGAAAAATACATGCACCTTGAGACCATCATGCCAAGTGACATAAATCAGACATGTAAGCTTAAATAGTGCATGGCTTCTCTTACCTACGAAACCCAAATTATAAATAAAGTGCAAAATGAAAGATAGATAATAGGAGGTAAGGTCATGCATTTTTCTCAAATGGGAAGGAGATCAAGAGGTGGAAGGAGGGGGAGAGAGGGGAGGCAAAGAGGAATGAGAAAAGGAATTAAGACATGCTGTATACAGGCACCAACTCCACGTAAGGAATGGAAACATTATGCACTGCAAACATGGGCTCTTAAACATTTTAAAGCAGTTGGAAGATCCTCAGCCCCTGGACAGTGCCCACACTCCGAGCAGCTGAGTAGCATGTCCAGCCTGGATTGGATGCTACCAGCCGATGATAGCTAATATACTGCTGTCTCATTCCTTTTATTTTTGACTGCTTTCTGTTCTTGAATCTTAAAGGATAACAAACAAGACTGCTCTGGTTATAATAGAAGCTTCCCTAGTTTCAGGGAGAAAATCATGGGAAAAACAGTGAAGATTTGATCCATCCATCCAGACAGGCATAGCAGCATTAGCATCACTGTGCATTCCGAGCACATCTTAAATTCAAGATGAGATCACTGCATGGGCTCACTAAACTGGAAAACTCTTTGCCAGGCTGACTCAGCATACACAGTTCCTACCCAGCTTACACTCGTCCTGCCATCTCTTGGCTGACGGCTGTGGCTCTTCGCTCCTTCCAGTTGCCCTTAAACTTGATACCACAGACTGGACCTACCTGCCATTCTTCTCCTCCTCCATGGATTTAAGCGTTGGCTTGGTCTCCCATTCTGCTACCTTGTTTTTTCTGTGCTTAGTGAGCTCCCTTGCTTGGCCCTGTGGGGTCCATCTCAGTCACTTCCTGTATTGTGTACCTTTCTGAAACAGCTCGTGTATCTTCCTGTCCTTTGCTGGGCTGGGTCATGCATCACAGTGGGTGTAGATGCTACACTGCTCATCAGCCTCCCCGGCTGGGTTGTGTGACTCCTAGCGGGACTGACGCATATGTCCTGGGACTGTCGTCCGGTCACTCACAGAGAGAGACTTGGTATACAGAGTACAGTTAATGAACATCGACAAGGCTTGCAAACAGCCCCTGGCTGCACCCATGGAAGAACTGAACTTTGGGGAGGAGAACAGAAATGCCTCCCTGGCTTCAAATCTCAGGTTTGAATTCTTTTTCTCCAAATGATTTACACACTGGATATCTTTCTCAAACTTTCTATCAAGTGGATTCTTATTTGCCATTTAGGTGGTAAAAATAACCTAGGAAAATGTAGAATTAAAGACTTGATTTATATTTTTAAAAGGATGAAGTATTGTACTTGATGTCATTCAAATCAGGTGCCTCTGAGTAAGAGAATAAGATTTCAAATGGGAGGTAAGATGAAAAACAACTATCTCTCATACATAACTTATATAGCTCCTTGAAGTTACAAAGTACTTTTAAGCATAGGATGCCTTTTTACTTACCTGTATTTCCATGAAATGCTATAACAGATCAAATTGAAGCCAGCCATCTGGCATTGTATGTAGGTCCTGGACCACACCAACCTTAGGAGGATCAGCGTCAGAGCAGACTGCCTGCGTTCTGGTGGCTTCATCACGGACCAGCCGAGTAACCCTAGGAAAGATGATTAACCTCATCACTAAAAGGAAAGTGGCACTCGCATTTGGTATTGTGAGATATAACATAGGCTAATGTTGTGATTCTCAGCCCGAGTTGCACATTATGCTCATTGGAAAGCTTTTTTTAAAGCGCCACTATCTGGGTCACCTGTCGGGGTTCATGACAAGTGTCTGCCTGCCGGGATGGAGGAATACCCTGTCTCAAAAAGACAAAAAGGAAGGAAAGGAACGGGGAGGAGAGGCAGATAGGAGGGGAGGAAGAAGGGGAGGGAAAGAGGAGGGCAAGGGCGAGGAGAGGGGGTGGGGAAGGGCGAGGAGGAGGGGGAGGGGGAGGGGAGGGCAAGGGGGAGGAAAAGAGGGCCAAAACATCCTAGGTCTTCCATAATCTCATATTGGAGTAAAAACTACAGCAGCTCCTCCCATCCACAGTTCCACTTTTTACAGTCTAAGTTACCTATATTCAACCATCGCCTAAAAATATTAAATGGAAAAATCTCAGAAATAAGTAAGCTGTGGATTTTACAATATAAACTGATCAAAGTAGGATGATGAAATCTCTCACTGGCCCACTCCATCCTGCCCCAATCTCAATCACCACTTTGTCCAGAGATTCATGCTCTACCCACAACCCACCGCCTAGTCACTTCGTGGCTGTCTTGGTTACCAGATCAGCAATGTAGCATTTGTGTTCAGATAACCCTTGTTCAGCTAATAATGGCCCCAAACTGCAAGAGTACCTTAGTGTTGGCAATTTAGATATGGCAAAGAGAAGCAGCTAATTGAAGAGTAAAAGAGGTTGATTTAATAGGAAAGAAAAATAATCTTGTATATTCATGATGTTAAGGTCTACAATAACCAGTCTTCTATCTATGAAATTGTGAAGGAGGAAAAAGAAACGTATGCCAGTTTCTCCACCGCATCTCATACAGTAAACATTATAGCCCAGGTATGTGGTAAGTGCTTGATTAAGATGGAACAGCCAGGAAGTTAGATGGCTCCCTACTACCCACGATTTCAGGCATCCATAAAAGTCTTGGAATTCATCTCTCAAAGAAAAAGGAGAGCGATCCTGTAAACAAGTTGCATCGTGTTTGGATTTCGCTAACCAGGCACATGCTCCGGAATCAGACTCTTCAAGCACAACACTTAGGAAGCTGCACTTGCTATTTGGACACTTCATGAATACTTTCATGTCAGAAACATTTCCAAGACTTGTTATTCTATTTTAGGAACCATCAAAATATATTTAACCATGTTCCCTTTTTTTCTGAACAAATAAGCTATTTGTACTTTAATAAATAGCATGGCAGTAAGAAAAAAAAATCACTCATGTTTTGATTTGTTTTTGGAGTGTTTGACTGAACCCTGGGCGGTTTTTTTTTTTGTTTTTTTTTTTTTTTTTTTTTTTTTTTTGTACCAGGGATCGAAGTCATAACCTCGAGTCTGCGAGGCAGGTACTTGTGCCACGGAGCTAAATCCTCAGCCTGAACCCTGGGCTTTTATACTAAGCTACATCTCCAACCCTTTTTATTTATTTTTAAATTTTGAGACAAGACTCACCAAGTTGGTAAGTTACCCAGCCTGGGCTTGCAATCTTCCTGCCTCAGCCTCCAAGAATGCTGGCTTTATAAGCCTGTGATTCCAGCCCCAGTTTCACTCATTTATCCGTTCTTTCACTGAACAAATAATGTGTCTGTGCCTGTGCCAAACACTGCTCAAAGGAGCACACAGCAAGGAGAAGAAACTTCCCTGTATTCTTTCCAGGGGGCGGGACCATAACGATAAGCCAACGATCTGATGGTGTGGATGAGCACCCCGGCCATGAGGAAAACTAAAACAGAGAGAGGAGCGCAGCAAGGTACTCGGTACTCTGCAGAGAAGCTGAGTGGCGCAGGCAGCCAAGGAGACACCTGGGGAAGAGCGGCGCTGCTCAAGCCAGAGCAAGGGGCGCCTGCACCTGACACAAAGTCCTGGGGACCCACCCAGCCCTGGGGCGCCACTCTGAGATCTGAGCAGAGGAGCCACCATTTGAGCTAGGCTCAAAAGCTCCAAGCAGCTCCTGCTCACCTTAGAGGACAGACAGTAAGAAGACAAAGCAAGAAGCAGGGAGAGGGGAGGCCTTTGCAGAAGCCGCGGGAGAAGGACAGAGGCTTAGGCAGAGGTGGGGACGGGAAGTGGTGAGAAGTGGCTACTGGGCCAAATTGTTGTTGAAAGAATTTGGATACTACAGCAGTGAGAGGCGGAACCAAGGGACGTTTACCTTGAGGGCATTTTCCCCGCCCCTAAGCAATTTACCTGTGGCACGAAATGAATTCCAATGGGATACTTAGGCATCAGCAATGCCCCTCTAGGTACCACCCCACACCACGTGTCCGGCAGAGAAGGCCAGACCCCGGTGGATATGGGGTTCTCTTTGTGTTCTTAGAATAAAGGCCACTTTTATTTTCATATTTCCGGTCTCTTTTACCGTGCCGAAAATCCCTATCAGTTGTTCACTTCTTTAATCACCTGTTATATACTGAATTTTGCACACACACACACACACACCCTTATGGTTATGTCTTTTAACTCCTAGTACCTCAGAACATGGCTTAATTTGGAAAGCGTCATTGCAGAGAAAACTGGTTAAGACAGGTTCATGCAGGCGTGAAGGGGTCCTAATCCAATACCAGTGCTCCAGTACAACCAGGGAATCTGGGGAAGTGGTGGAATTTTTGGTACTATTGGGAAGATGTGGCCTTAGTGGGAGGTCTTTCAGTGATCAGGCCCTGCCCTTGAAGGAAGGATTAGGACTTCAGCCTCTTCTTCTGTCTCTTTTTGCTTCCAAATATCCAAAAGATGAGTAGTTTTGCTTTATCACATGCTCTATCATGATGACACCACTGTCACAGATCCCAAAGCAGCACCACCACTTAGTCATGGGCTGAAGCCACAAGAACTGTGAGCCAAAATGAATCTCTTTTCTTTTGACACTTATTTACTTCAGGTGTTTTTTGTGGTAATTTAAAGCTAGCACACAATGGGCAAAGGACCATTCACATCAAATGTTACATGGATGAACCCTTAAGTCCAGCCATTCCCTACCTATGAATTAATCCTGCTTGCTTACTCTCATTTCTGCAACATGTGTGCATGTGTACAAGGAAATCAAGAACACTATGATGTCAGTAGTCATAGACTAAGATGAGAATCATGTATTCATCAGTACAGAGTCACCTAAATAAAGCATAGTACATGTTTGTGCTGGCAGGCTAGCAACCATTAAGCAATCAATATAGTTAACAAATGCTTAAGTCCCACGTACTAATTCTATAGTCCCACTTGAAAAACATCACTATGCTTAATCCTCATCAAAACTCTGGGAGAGGGCACTACTTGTATCCATGGATAAGAAAGCAGAACCACAAGTAGGATGGCACTTTCCCAAGTTCATGCCATAAGGAAGCGACAGAGCCAGCCTCTAGTGCCCAGCACCATGGCCCCATCACAGTAATGCTTGCTGCACCATTCTGCACCAGGAAGTAGAAGGGACAGTGCTGGCTCTGTGTCTGGACAATCCTAGCCTTGAAGATTTCCATACTGAAATTGGAAAGAATGAAGTAGGAAATGATGCTAAGTTAGACAATAGCAAAACAGGTAAAGCAAAGAAAATAGATGCAGTGGAAAATGTGGAAGGAAAAACACATACATTGTAGACATAAATCATGCAAAGCCTAACAATAAAATCTAAGACCTAGTACTTTAAAAATATATGAATATATGTATGGCACTAGATAATATAAGCAAAAATAAACAAACAAATGGAGAATCACAAAATGTGAGACGTCGAGCTGGCTCTGCCCCTTCTTCTTCCTAGCATGAGCACAGCTGTGACAGCAAAAGCAGAGAAAACTGTTTAAACTCTAAGAGAAATCTGAACCGAAGAAGACGCTGCCCTGGTCATCGCCAGTCATGAAATCACCACCTCATCTCCAGGCTTAGCATTATTAGGAAAAATAAATCCTGGTAAATTCTACTTTGTGCAATTCTCATACAAAATAAATTTTAAAAAATATGATGTGTTTGCAACAAAATACATTGCCTCATCCGGTATGTTCCCAACAGGAAAGAAATTCTCAATTTGCTGAGACAAGAACAAGAACCAAATCCTCAATGTTCAAATTTATATATCTCATAATTAGAAGAATTTTCCACAGAATAATTGCAAATCATATTCTCCTCTCCTGAGCGAGCACACACTCAGGTGCTGGGTATGATATAATTGGGTTTTTTGTCTTGTGACTGTGAGTGAATCTGAGCGGCAAGTGGTAGGAATATTCTTAAGGCGCATTCCTTCATCAGGACACCTAACATAACTTTATAAAAGGAGTGGCTGCATTCCCCCAAGGGAATGCACTCCCAACCTATTTTCCCTTAAATCCCAAACAACACCTATCACCAATCATAGCCACTTAACACAGGAGGGCCATGTCAGAGGAGAGGTTGAAATCAAAAGAGTTGAATATCTTACTCCATTATAGTTAAGCTATCTTATTGTTGTAAATGTATGAAAATTATAATCAAGTCAGCCATACTACAGAGAATCCTGTACAAATGAGGGTATCTGAAATTTGTCTGACATAAAGTCAATCATCTTTGGCTGTTGTTCCCAGGTTTTCTTTTTTAACAATTGCTAGCATCATTGGTTAGGCTTGAAGGAGAAAAAAGTTTCAGCTCTAAATCTTGCCTGTTGACATATTCATAAATACATTCCACATGAATCAAAGAGCTGTATGAAAAATTCAAACTATTTTAAGAGCATATAAATGAAAATATCTATCTTGTTTAAGAAATAGGAAAGGATTTTGAGGCTTAGAAACAATGACTAATACCTCGAATGAAAAAATGGACAGATTTTAAGTATGATTTAAATATTTTTTAAAAATGCAAAATAATTTAAAAGAAACAAGAAGATGAGAAAAGGGCTGGGGATTTAGCTCAGCGACACAAGCACCTGCCTGGCAGGTGTGAGGTTGTAAGTTCAATCCCCGGAACCAGAAAAAAAAAAAAGAGAAAAATAATTGCAATAATATGATAAAGGTAGATACACCTTAATATAAATATATAAATGAATAAGAAAAACACTTAGATTTACAATACATACCATGAGCCAAAAAACGTGTGAAAATTGTCCAGCTCAACAAGTTTACAAGACAAAAAGTCACATTCAGTACAATGGGCAAAAAGATGTCATTTGCACATTCGGTAAATATTATTAAATGTTCACAAGAGACAGGAAAAGTGGAACATTCAAACACTAGTAAGAAAAATGCAAAATGGGCTACAATTCCCAGGAAGCAATTGATATCATATGTTCAGAGTTTTTAAATGTTCATGTATTATGGTAGCTTGTCTAGGAATGTCTCTTCGGGAAATCATGTGACATTCAGAGAAAATTCACATACAGCTATTTCCAGCAGACACCAATCTTAATTGCAAAAATAACATTCAACAATGGTAAAGTTAGCCATAATATAAAAATGCAATAGCATGCTTTGAAGCAATTAAAAGTGTTCCTTTACAAAAAACAAAAAAACCTAAGCATTTAGGAAAGAGAAGTAAAATGTGTCTCTCACAGGCACATTTTACCTGAGGGAAAGACGAAGAAAAAATTCTCCAAACTTTGGTGGGGAACAGGATATCATCTTCAGCCAAAAATCCTGTACCAATGCCAAGCATCGACGTCCAGCCACAGCTACAGGACAAAGTGTGGCTTCCACTGGGGGTAGGGAGAAAGAATATTGAAAAATACCTGGTCCCAGACCCAGACACACAACCAGTGTATACACTAATAAAAATATTCATTTTATGAAATGCCTGCTCAAGTTTTTTGTCCTTCATTTTCTTACTGATTTTCTTACTAATTTGAAGAAATTCCTTGTATATTCTACCTATTAATTCTTAGTTGGTAGGTTAGATTTTTCTTCTTTTTGCTTCATTTTATTATGTTGTTGCTGTTGTTATTACACTGAAAATATCTTCTCTTCCAAGTCTGTGTTTCAATATTTACTTTAGTTATGATATTTTCAGTAACATGTAAATTTTTATTTCTTCCCTAAGACTGGAGCTGGACTATGACAAAAGACAGCACAAGCCTCACGCAGAGTGATAAATACAGGCAGTCTATGCCCGGAGAGAAGGCAGAGCCTGGAGAGGTCACACATGCAGGCATTACCTGACACAGGCAGTGAGAAATGACAGAAAGCTCTGCAGTGACACAGCTATGCCTTGAACACAATGCAGAAGCAGCACTGTGGAAAATCTGAAGCATGTGGGCAGCCAAATGTAACCAAAACAACAGCAAAGGCCAAATCTGGTTTGGCTCCTATAGACACCAACTAACTCCCTTCACTAACAGCTTACCAGAAAAACAATCATGCCCATTCCCAAGAAATCAAACCATTCACTTCAGTCTCTTCTCCACATAGCACTTTAAATGCAATGAGACACAACCAAGTAAAACAGCCCAGGATTAACAGTTGTACCAATCAACTCAGAACTGACTCCCATTTTGGAATCATGAGGACTTTGTAACAATTAAGGTATTAAAAGCTGTAGTGGAAAAGTTGAGAAATATGCATAAACAGATGGAGAAATTAAGCACACAAGTGAAAATGAGAAAAGAAAGTCAAAAGGACATGCTAGGAATAAAAGAAAAATAGTATGATGGATTCCTTTAGTGAATTCATCCATATGGTAGACACAGCTGAATAAACAAACTTAAAGATGCATCCATAGAAATTATCCAAACAGAAGTAAAAAAGAAACAAGGATCGGGAACAAAAAGAACAAAGCCAGTGAATCACAAGAGGGTCTAACATACGTGTAATTGTGTGCCGGAAAAAGAGACAGAGAAGGGGAAAAATTAACAGCTGAAGAGACACCTGAGAATGTTCTAAAAGTAATATACCATATCATAGATCTAAGGATAACAGAGACCACAGGCAGGGGGAAATATTAACACACACACACAACCTAGATACACCTCCAGACATCAGAGCTGAACTGCCAAAAATTAAATATAAAAATCTTGACAGCCAGATGCATAAAGATAAATATAATACAAAGGATCAAAAATTAAAATTATAGCACACATTTTATCAGAAACTACACAACCCAAAGACAATAACATGACAAAGTAGTGAGGGTGGACTAGACTTCAATAACCATCAAAAAATATCTTTAAAGTTGAAGGCCAAATTTTTAGAGACAAAAAATTAAGAAAATTTCTTTCCAGAAGACATATGAAAGGAAATATTAAAAGAAATTCTTTGGGCAAAAAGAATATGGCAACAGACAAAGAAATTAAGAGCTTCAGAAAAGATAAAATTAAAAATACATACAAAAAATTTTCTCAGTTTAATTGCTTTAAAAGATGACTAATGCAAAAATAAAAACAATGTATTGTAGAGTTTGTACCATATGTAAAATTAAATGTATGCTAATAGCAGCACAGCTGAGTAGAGGACTTGGAAGTACACTGTGGAAAGGCTCCAGTACTGTATTTGAAGTTATATAATATCATTTCAAGGTAGACTGTGATAAATCAAAAGTACATATTATAAAGCCTAGGAAACCACTTAAGTTTTTAAAACCAATAGTAAAGATAGATTAATTTATAGGAAACAATCTAAAAGTTGGAAATAGAGGAAAAGAAAAGAAAAAGCAGTTAGAAAAACATAGAACACTTAGAAACAAGGTAAATGGTATGCCTGCCCTGCCAATAATTATGTCAAATGTAAGTGGCTTAAACCCTTCAAATAAAAGGTAGGGATTTCAGACTGGAATTTTTTTTAAGAAAAGTAATCCCAACTACATGCGATCTAAAGGAAATGTACTTTAAATATAAAGACATATGTAAGTCAACAGAAAACAAGTAGGAAGAAAATACTATTAAAATATTAATGAAGCCAAGCATGGTGGTGTTCCCAGCACTCAGGAGGATGAGGCAAGATTATTGCTGTGAGTTTGAGGACAACTTGGGCAACGGTGAATTCAAGGCCATCCTGCACTACAAAGACAGACTCTGTTTTAAAAAGAATGAGGAAGAAACTAATGAAAACTAAGATAGAATGGCTATCTTTTTTTAAAAAAATTATTAGACTTCAGCACAAGGAATATTCGCAGAGATAAAGGGGAATTTTACAAAAGGTTAATGTGACCAATTAACCAAGAGTATATAAGAGTACTAAGTGTGGATAACAACAGAGTTTCAAAACACATGAAGAAAATCTGATAGAACTGGATAAAAACAGATGGAAAAACACACTTCTCTCAGTGGTTAACAGGATAAATATCCAGAAAACCAGCAATGATGTGGGAAACTTGAGCAGTGCTGTCAGAGGACTTGACAGGAGGATGCACAGTGACAGAGGGTACCTGCTTTTCAGGTCAACACTGACCACACTTCAGACCAGCAAATGTTCTCAACAAAAGAGCTGAAATCTTCAAGTATGTTCTCAGACCGTAACAAAAATAACCTTAAATAGTAACTCTCGAGTTTTTGCCAGGACCTGGGCTGAAGATGGGTGCAATAATTAAAAACACAAAGGAACTCTGGGATTTATGAGGTTGTTCTCTATCCTGACGAGGGGCTCTAGTCTAGGATTACACGGCTTTATGCATTTCCCACAATTTACAGACCTGAATCTTAAAAGGGTAACGGTGCTGTAAATAAAATTACACTAAATACTGTAAACCTGACTAGAACTTGTAAATAAAATATTGAAAGACAATCTGATAATATTAAATGAAATGGGATTGATATTATAATGCTTTGAATGAAACCAAAGGTGTTAAAATGAATAGAAAAAGTTAAAAAAATTACTTGCAAATGTCAAAATATAGACTGTTGGGTTTTTATTTTTGTGATACATCCCTAACCTCTTTTACTTTCTTTATTTTGAGACAGTATTTCACTCAGCTAGCTAGGTTGGGCTCAAACTCATAGTCTTCCCACAGTATGTATATTGTCTTTCTGATCCTTAGTATTATTCTGCACATTAAGAATTTTCAGAGACACTATGAAAATCATTTCTATGGAAATTACATCAGATGACTTGAAGTGGGGCCTGGAATTCTTTGACGTGCACAGAAGCAGCCACTCCAAGAGCGGGCACCTGGCATAATTCACTGACGTCTGTGCCGGGAAGCCAGGGGGAAACCCTTCCTCCCAGAAAATTAGACCAGCACCCCTGGGAAACCCTGGGCAGTCCCAGTGTCCAGGCCTTCGCACCCATGGACAGAAGGGCAGCATAGCTTCAAGCTATTCCACACCATCTACACATTTTGTGTTCTAAGGTCATGGTGATTGGTCACTTATAATATTTTTTAGGAGGAAAAAGCCAACTTCCTCAAGCCCAAGTTATGAAAAATTACATTTGTGTGACATAAGTGTTCATATTCTTGGTGTTAAAAAAAAACACAGACTATAAAGGTAGTTAAAAGAGCAGTGGCTGTCAAAGGTTGGGGGATAGAGGAGGATAATGAAATGAAGCAATGGGGTATTTTTAGGACTAGGTGCTAACCTGTATGATACTGGAATGCTGGAGAGAGGAGAACATGTGTGTGTCGAAACCCACAGAGGTTAATAATGCAGTGAATGCAGCTTAGCATGCAAACTTAGAAAACATTAGGGTCAGGGAATACCAGGAAAGAATGCATAACATAACAAAACAATCTGACTATCAGAAATGTGTCAAAGAACCTCACCAAAGGAGAGAGAAGAAGTTTCTGACCTAAGTAATTTTGGAAATGAGTGATATTTTTAAGCTAAAGGCAAAGGGAAATGCATATAAGCATGGTGCCCTAGTTGACACTTTTTCCCACAGTGGCACATATATATCAGTGACTTTGATTCTGCTATATAGGGTGTGATCACAAAACACAGTAAATATTTAAATTTTTAAAAATCTATTACAATAAAAGACATATTGCCGTGAATTCTTCTCAAAATCCTCCCCCTCAACCTGAACACATTTATCCCATCATTCTTGACACTGTGAAGCAGTCCTGGGAGTCCTCTTTCCTGGGTGTCTTTAGTAGCGCTGTCCTGGCTGCCTCCAAGTCGTGATTCAACTCAAAATGATTCCCTTTCACGGTCATATTTTGTAGGTTACCAGTGCTTGGGCCCCAAAGCCCACTGTTCAGTTTCAAACTTTAGAGCCACTCAGAGACCCTGGGACAAGTTATATTCTCCCACAATCCCCCTGCCCCAGCCTTACTGCTGCATTGTAGTACAGATGGTCACCGTGTGGAACTCACAGAGCCGCTGTGAGAGGAAAGGAGGTGACACACATGATGTACAGTCTGGCTAACTGCCTGTGCACCCCCAGGAAACACCGGCGGGCCAGCTTGGGAGGGGAGAGCTGCGGCCATTGCCACTGTGAGGGTGGACACTGGCGTGGCTCTCCTTTCTCTGCACACATGAGTGCCTTTATGGGATGTGACCCAAAGCACAGTGACTGGGCTGTGACTGGGCTGGGGGTGTAGCTAAGCGGTACAGGCACCTGCCTGGCAATTGTGAGGCTGTGAGTTCAATCCTCGATACCAGGAAAAAAAAAACCCATACCCACACGCACACAAGTACAGTGACTGCTGCTGCCCATTACCATCGAGTGGAATCTTGATTGTCCCCATTCCGACTGTACTCTTCACTTATTAGAGAGAAGACTAGGTACGGAAATGGCAGGTATTTCATTTTCTGTCACATATTTCTAAAATCATAGAATTAAGAAAATTCGAAGAGCCCTAAACAAATATAGATGCCCTACTCAACTATTTTTAAAAAGCTAAAAAGCAAGCAAGATATTTAAAAGACAGAAGACAAGGAAACAAGTGAGACATTCCAAAGAACCCAAATCCCGTGTATTTTAACAACGTTAAGAAATAATTGTGATAAAAGGGACATATAAATAACACTTCTTTCTTACAAGAAGTAAGAATATAAGAAGCAACAATGAGTAACTGAGTATAAAAAGGAAAAAGTAGTTAAAAGGAGCTATAACATATTAACTTAAATTCACCAAAACTTTGCAAAAAAAAAGGAAGGAAGGAAGGAAAAACCCAGAACAAAGCCTCATCTATGCATTGTAAAGTCACCCCAGGTAAGCATGGGAGGCAGGAGGAACTACAGTTGGCTGAAGAAAAAAAAAAGAGAGAGAGCAAAGTGAGAGTATTTCTAAGGTGAATAATTTTAAAAATTTGGCAAATTATCAATTAACCTGATGCCTCGCACTTTAAAATTATTCGCACACAATAAGCGAAGAACTCATCCTTGAATGCTCCAGAGAACAACATCCTAAGAATTTTCAGAACCAAAAATAATGGGGGGTTGATTAAAAATAGGTCATCCAAATCCATCTAATTGCCTGCTATTTTTAATGTAAATCCTTTTCATTGATTTTTAAAATGGGTGGCCCATTAAAACACATTAATCGTGACCCTAAAAGTGTGTTTGTATTGCAAAAAGCCTAAGGTGAAGAATAAAAAGCAATTTCCCATCACATGGAATATCACCAAAGAAAGCTGTAGCCCTGCTTTGCCCAAGAAGACACATTTCTGAGCAAAAGCTGGAAGGGGAGGCATCGCCTCGATGAGTGCTGTCTCCAAGGATGCGCGGAGATTTGCGGGTCCTATTTAGACAAAGGGTCTGTAATTTTTGTTGAATCAGATAAAAGCAAAGGGCTCTCTCCTGTGTTTTTCTGTTACATGAGTAATGTACTCTCAGAATTGCCTAATAGAGACTCATTCTGGAAAATGCAGCTAAAGAAAATGAGGATTAAAAATGATCCCTGATGCCCGATCCAGAGGTAACCTTGGAAAGATTTTGGTCCTAGGCACACTCAAATTTTTAAAGCATATATTTGGACACAGCTGTCACTACATATGTTTGGAATCTCCTTGTATGCTTTAAAAGTATCTGTTTTAGATTCCAAGAAATTGTTCTCCAAAACTGTGAGTGAGACACAACTGTGAATGGTACCCATCGCGACTTTCTGGACTCCCCCTTCTAATATTGGAGGTGCACAGAGCATCATTACAGATCCTCCAGCTAAATCCTTCCCAGCGGTCTTCATCACACGGGGTAGATTTCAAAAAGCAAACACATGAAATCAAAGTATAAACGCACACAGAAGACTCCTTTATACACACCATCAAACTGACCTCTGGAAACACTGTATGAATTCATGTTCTCCCAAATACTAGAAAATGTTTACATCTTCCAGCCTCTCAGATTTGTTACTGTTCTTTATCTTTACTAATTTTATAGGCTTTAAATGATGACGCAAGGCTTTTAAATTAGTTTCTTAGGCAGAAAATTTTTTTTCTTTTTTAAATTTTATTTAAAGAAAGACTAAACAAAACAGAAAACAGGTAGAAATAATACATACTTTCTTTTTTCTTTTTTCTTTTTCTTTTTTTATCAGTACCAGGGATCAAACTCACGACCACATTCTTGTAAGGCAGGTATTTATGCCACTGAGCTAAATCCCCAGCCCCCATACTTCCAAAGAAAAAATAAACAGTAAGAAATCACTAGTTGATGTTTACATATTGTCCTCCTACGAATAGTTATTCAAGCTATAAAAGTGGAACATATAAAGTGGGAATTCGAGACTGTAAACAGTTCTGCTCAACTATCCAACAAAAACTTAGTAATATGGTTATCAATCCTATACACTTAAACATACATGCAGTGATCCATATCTTCATTTAGAGGCAGAAAAGTTTATGTTCATGAACAATTTCAAAATTCATGAATTGTTGATGCCAATTTATAAAATTTGTCCTTTTCCCCTTTGGGCCATTCATGATACTTTTATAGGTTCCCCTTGTGATATCTGATTCAATTACATCTCTCGTACTTTTTGTTTGTGACTGGGTCAGGGATTTAGCTCAGTGCTACAGGTGCCTGCCTGGCAAGCGTGAGGTTATGAGTTCAATCCCCAGTACTAAAAAAAAGAAAAAAAAGAAAAACCTATCAAATTTGTCTTATTTTTCTCACTAAAAAAGTTCCTATGTATTTACTGTTTTCTTTCTGATTTATTTATTTAATAATTTGTTTTAATTTGATTAGCATATATTTTGCTTAATTGTTGAAATATAAATTTATTTTTTTCAAAAATTTGATGTCCAAGCCCATGACATATTACTATATACATATATTCATTCAAAAGCTATAGCTATAACTTTGTTATTAGCATCTGAATGCTTTTATTGATATTCTTCTATTGGGAAAATATCACCAATAGCACTTCTATAGTGAGATAGTTGTGTCTAAAAACACAGATCTCAAGTGTGTGGAAGGCATTTTGTATACATGTTTAAAAAGAACTGTAAAGTATTTACATGATGATGGGGCTTACTTTGGGAAGCTAGTATATGTACTTAATATAGCTTGATCAATTTCAATCCCATTTCCCCAGTCTCCCTTTTGTCCCCTTGTCCTGTTTGTCACCTTCCTAATCTCAAGAAGTCTACTTTCCTGATTCCTCTCCTCTCACCTTTATTTTACTTATTTACTAATTTTTTTGCTTTTCAGCTTTCTCATATAAGAGAAATTATGTGATATTTGACTGAATCTGGATGGCTGCTGAGTCCATCCATTTTTCTGCAAATGACATAACTTCTTTCTTCTTTATGGCTGAATGGTGTTCCATTGTGCATAGAGATCACATTTTCTTTGTCCATTTATCTTTGTCCATTTGATGGGTATGTTGACTGTTTCCACAGTTTAGCTATGGTTATTCATATTTTTAATAATTTCTTCTTTATATTTTCTGTCTTTGGTGCCATTCTTGGAAAGCTTTCCTGACCTCTTTATGATACTGCAATGATGATAAATGATACTGAATTCCTCTGTACTATAAAATCTCTAAACAAAACACACAAAATCTTTTCCAAGTCAGTAGAACATCCTAGTGGAAATGCAAAAGACAAGTAAAGTCATTCCAAATGCACTGATATATTTTTAAATAAAAACACCTAAGCTCAGCTACTAAAAAAAATAAAAGTGGGGGGGCATGTAGTGGTAAAGATGCTTGTTTAGCATGCTTGTGACTTTGGATTCAACCTCTAGTATTGAAATAAAAGAAGAAAAGAAAAATTAAAAGCCACTTTATACAAATAAATGCAAAAAAATTAAGTATCTGAGGTATCAATGAACCAGAGAATTTGAAATATGAAGTACTGATGAACATCGGAATTTAAAACTAGTGCCAAGCAAAAGTGGGCCCCACTTAGGTGAAAACGGTCAGGGAAAGTGGAAATAATTTTAATCAAAGGAAAATAAGATGATGAGACAAATTACAGATGGCAAAGTAGAGACTGAGAAACTTGACATTTGGGCAAATGATTTGGGCTTTACTTTGAGAATTACATCAAACAGTTTTCTTACGTTAGGGTCACAATATAGAGTATTAAGGACGTATCACAAACCGAGATCTTACCGAGTGTCAAGATATTAATCACAGGAAGATCCTGAAGCTCCACGCCCTTTCATAGGTGATGGGAGCCACGAACGACCCAGAACCCCAGAGGACACAGCGAAATTCTACTGTGGGTCCCTGGGCCCTTGTATGGGAGCTGCGTCAGGCCCTGGAAACAATAATCCAGAGGCACATTACAAAACTTAACTTTTATAACTCAGATTTCTCATCCCTATATCATAAAATTATTATAATGTGTTCACTGAATTAGTATAAAATATCTCAGAACACTTTTCATTATCAAAATTATTGTACAACTTCCGTCAAACATAGTCTGTAGCATATATGAAACTGGCTTGATTTTGAAACACTGGATTGATATTTTGAAACCCTTTCCATTTAATTATGTAGCTTTAAATGCTGTAATAAACCATTTTTGCTTCTTTTCAACATAGTACTGTGAAAATCTTAGTTGGAACCAAAGTTTCTCTAATTAAATGGATTAAATCAAGTGTTCTCAGAAAATCATTTTTTAGTAGTTCACCTAATTTTCTTTAAAATGTGGGTTAATCCACCACCTGATCTTGTACCACTATATAGATTTTTTTTTTTTAGTCAGGGTTTTACCATGCCATTCATGCTGCCCTGAACTCACTTTGTAGCCCTGATTGTCCTTGAACTCGCAGCAATTCTCCTGCCTCAGCTATCTGAATGCTGGGATTACAAGCATGTGCTCCCATGCCCAACCTAATACAGATCCTTGAGCATAGTCATCATATAATTTTAATGCCATTTAAACTAGCACAATACATTTCAAAGTCAATATTATTTAACCCTATCTTTATTTGTCTACCACAAAGATGATCAAATCTTGAGGGTTTTAAAAAATAACAGAAGTGGGGCTGGGGATTTAACTCAGTGGCATAAGTGCCTGCCTTGCAAGCAGGCAGTCGTGAGTTCGATCCCGGGTACTGATAAAAAGGAAAAAGACATAAATAAATAAATAACAGAAGTTTTGCTGATTAATCCCATAGCAATTATCTCCATTTTAATGAGTTTCATTTCATTTTTGGGAGATTATAAGTATTTTCTTTAGCTTTTATAGGTAACTATTTCCCAATATTTTAATGTTTCATTTGTAATTGGTAATACCATTTTTACAAGAGAATCAGATATTGAACCAAACTTTTTTTATATACTTCACTTGAAAAACTATCTTTCTACTACATATAGGACAAAACAATCAAACTCTTCTTTATTTTTATTTACCAAATAATATCTTAGTTACTGGACACCACTGACAATACTCATTGATTTGTGGAGTCTTCCCTTCCACCCAACATGAGTAGAATACACTTTTTTAAGACACTCACGCAACACTTACCAAGATAGGCAATATCCCACACCATCAAACTAAGATAAATGAAGTTAAAAGTATTGAGATCAGATAGATTATGCTCTCCAACCATAATGGAAATCAACAACAGAAAGACAGGAAAATTTGTAACCATGTAGAAATTGAGTGACACATTTCTAAATAATCCATGATCAAAGAGAAAAACTCAAAGGAAAAAATTTTAAAACCACAGAATTGAATGAAAATGAAAACATAGCCTATCCAAAATATATGAGATATAACTAAATCAGGAATCTAAAGGAAATTTATATCACTAAAATGCTAAAAATCCACAACCTATATTCCTGCCTTAGGAAATTAGAAGGTGGGGCTTCCAGAAAGATGGCAGAACAGTATGCGGCAGAGTAAACAGCCCCTCTGAGAGACAGTCCAGACCTGGAATATCGCAGGGAAAACAAGGAGGAAGGAAGTGGACCCCTTGGGCCCAGGAAGAATCTAAAGTGAGAACTGAAGCCCACAAAAAAGAGTAAAAAGAAAAACTTCAGTGAAGAAGAATGTGCAGTAGCTGGTGGCAACCTTGCCTGGAGCCGGACCCACTTTACAAGAGGAGCTGTAGGAACCTGGGGACACATGGTCATGGTGACAGTGGTGGCTGGCAACCCCAGAGCCCTCTGCAGAGAGACGCAGCAGTGGAGGGGAGTGGCCGACATGGAAGACAGCACTGGCTGGTGGTGAGTGCAGAGTACTCAGTCCTCCCATGGGAGAGTGACTGGGTGGGAGCCAGTTTGGAGTGGGGCCCCATAAGCCCAGAACCAGAACTGCTGCCAGAAAGGATTTTGCCCTAAATGGGACACTGCAGTGGTGGGAGGCTGAGAGGCGAAAGGTCACCTTCCCCTACATGAGGCAATTTACCTGTGGCTTGAAATGAATTCCAATGGGCTACCTGTGCATCAGTAATGCCCCTTAGGCACCATCTCAAACCTAAGCTACATGTATGCCCCCACACCACATGTCCAGCAGAGAGAAAGCCAGACCTCAGTGGTTGGGGGTTTTCTCTCCACATTTTTAAAATAAAGACCATTTTATTTTATATTCTGTCTTCTAACCGTGATGAAAACTCTTTCATAGATGCCATGACTCTGATGGCAGAGTGAGTGGCTCCTGAGAATCCCTCCCCGTTTGAGCCTCCCTGCCTAAGAACCTCCTTTTTCTTCCTCTGGGACTGTTTACTTGCCCGCTAATCTGCATGCAACAGTGACCTTCCTCACTGAACATGAGTGAGCTACCGTCCGGGATTTTTTCTTGTTATTGTTGTTGTTTCTGTTTGTTAGCAAGCTTGTGACAAAAAACCCATCCTGCCATCGCAAACAGGGATACCAGTTTTCACACTCCTTAGGCTGCACAGCTTGAGGCAAGACTGGCATTTTTGTTCACTGAGATCCGCCTGGCACTCTTTGGTGAGCAGGCCAAAGAGAACAGGTGTGAATTTTCTGTGTCACACAGGTGATGACCTCTTTTTTTTTTTTTTTTTTTTTTTTTTTTTGTCCTTTTCATTTTTATCGGTATCGGGGATCGAACTCACGACCGCCTGCTTGCAAGGCAGGTGCTTATGCCGCTGAGCTAAATCCCCAGCCCAACCTTGTTATGTGTGACCCAAAACAGCTTCCACACTCCTTGGGGGGAGTCGTTACTCAGCTCATTTATAATTTGGTCATGGGGACCACTTTCTGTCTCCCAAAAAACACACCTCTGGGATGCCCAGTTCAAAGGCTACCAAAAACCAAAAAGCTGATCTTTTATTTTGATTTTATCACAATGGTGACAAGTTTGCAAAAACTCTCCATCTTTAGGCTTTTGTTTTGGGAATGTGTCCCTCTCTCCCTCTGCTCCTCCTAGATCCTTTCCCCTCCCCACACTTATGAGGCGCTCCTTTCTTTATAGCTTCTCCCCTTATTCTCACACCAAATCCCGCAGCTTTCTCAGAGTCCTCCTTTCCTCCCTGCTTCACCCATTTCTCAATCCCTTCCAGCTCTTCCCAGTGCGTGCTGGGATGGGAGAGGTGCACACAGACAGTGCTGGGGGAGGTGAGTGCGGACAGCATTGGGCTGCTTACACACTGTGTGGCAGGCAGGGTGGGCATGGAGCGCACCAACCAGCCTGGCCTGTGCAGGCTGCTCTGGGCTCTCATGCTGTGCACCAGCTCTGTGATCACCCTTCCGAGCAGGGCCACACACACACACACACACACACCCAGCACAGCTCGGAGGTAGGGGCAACTAAGAGACAACTAAGAGAAAAAAAAAAAAAAACAGGGCCAGGAGGAAAAAGGGACCAATGGCTTCCCGCCGGGGCGCCTGGCCATTCCTTCTTAACTCTCTGAGCTAAGTAGGTTCCTTTTCTGGTATTATTTCAAGAGATCTCAATTAATCTACAAAAGGGTTCACACCAGTCTTATTTATTATAGCTCAAATTGATCAAATATATTTGAGTGCACTCTGACTTTATAAGATATATCTGTTGCTTGTTCAAACCATTTAATCAAGATTTATTTGAGTTATAGATTAAAAAAAATGCTTATACCTAGTTTGCCAGCTGGTCAAAATGGTGCTAAAACTGGTTAAATAAAATCTGCTGGGGTGAGGAGACATTGGACAAGACTTCCATTGATAAATGGGGAAAGTGGCCACCTGGTAATTTTACCAGTCCTTGTTTATCAATTAAAGCCTCCAATAGTCTCCACAGCCTTATGGGAGACACCTCAGCTAAAGTTCGTATGACTAAGACAATTCATTGTTGCTGATATGATGGTATATTCATGCCTTCAAATATAAAATTGAGACTGTTTCTGCTGCCTTTTTCTTGTGTTCCAGCCAAGAAATACAAATCAGACCAACACGAGGTCACCAGTCAAATAGTAATTTTTAAACAAAAATTTATATATGATGACAAGTGTTTTCTTTCAGATCCAGACATATGTTTAGAGATGCTTCACAAATTTCTTCAGCACTCAAATGTTAAAACACCCATGGTTAATAGCCATTTAATGTTCTATGTTAAGCTTACTGCCTATACTGCACTGTACTGTTATCAATCTTCTGGATGTTCAACAACTGAAATTAAGAGATAATTATAAATTCCTTTTGGATTCTTTTTGCTGGGATCCACCAGATCTTTTCCAGAAAAAAGGTTATATGATGCATGCAAAAGAACAAGACCAGCACTGGGGCAGAGGCCAGGTTTGAGCCTTTCCCAGCCACCGAGCCATAATTAACTATATTCAACTGGTGTTAAATGACACCGTAGCTGACCTCTCTCCTAAATAAAAAGGTAAAATTAATAAAACAGGCCATCCTCCAAAAATCAGATGGCAATTAGGCATTCTAACAGCATAATGAGATATTTATATATGACAAATAAATGACATGTCAGTCCCTAAAATTCCCTGGACCTTATCCTCCTTATGGAAAGCCATTACTAAAGTTATGATCTTAAATACCCTGTTGATTGTATTATTTGACTCCTGCATACTTAATTGATTCTACAGATACCTTCCACCTTGGGCCAGATCCCAAGACAAAAGGCTAATCTTGGCCCTCAAACCCCACAGGGTTAATATGGCTTTTGATGTTTTCAACCACAGAGATAAAAAAATAATAATCTGATCTTTTAGCAGTGACACTTAGAGCTCTGAGAAAGGTAAACCAACACAAGGTGGAGCTGCCTGAGTGCCTCCTGGACCATGCTTTGAATGCAGCAGAAAGACATTGGGCAAGAGAATGCCCCAATCCTGGTGTTCCTTTGAGGCCTTGCCCCAGGGCCACTGGAGCAACTGTCCTAGCTGCAAGAGAGAAGGTAAGCCATCCCCCAACTCCTTGCCCTCACAGGAAATGCCATCACTGCCAGATTCATCGCTGCCAGATCTGCTTGGACTTGCTGCTGAAGACTGACGAGGCTCGGGGCCCACAGCCCCCACTAAGGTGTCCTTCTCAGAGCCCCAAGTCCCACTAGAGGTCTCAGGTAAGACATTCTCTATACTTATGGACATAGAGGCCATGTGTAGGGTTCTTCCTGAGTTTTCAGGCCGCTATTTTAAGTTCCCAGTCTCCACAGAAGGTGTTGACGGCCAACCTATGCAGCCTTTACAGACAGGGCCTATTTCATGCAGGTTCCAGACTCGCTGCTTCTCTGGTCAATCCCATAGTTTGAGATACCTCCAATCCCACCTGCACTGCCCATACCATGCCTATTTTAATTCGTCTCAGGCATCCTTCAGTTCTTCCTTGTGTTCTCCAATATCCCATAGCTTCCAAACATTTACAGGAACTTAAACCTATAATTAAGCACCTTTTAGACAATGGTTTTCTTAAACCTAGCCATTCACCCAATAATACTCCCGTTCTCCTGGTACTCAAGCCTGATGGGTCTTACCCTCTAGTACAAGACCTTCAGATACTCAATAGTGCTATTACCCCAATCCACCCAGTGGTGCCAACACTTATACTATGCTCTCTCATATCCCTCCCTCTACCACTCACTTTAAAGTCCTAAACCTTAAAAAAATGCCTTTTTTATTCCTTTGTGCTTATGCAGAATGACCTAGACACTCTGAGATCTCCACAGCTTACACCTGTTAGTGCTAGTAAACCCTCTCCTCAGGGATACATAGCACCCCCTTCCTTTCCTATTCACCAATTTCTCAGACACAACTCTGGTCAAGACTGACAGATAAATTTTACACACATGCCTTACCACAAAACTCTCAAATATCTTCTCACCTTTGTTTGTACTTTTTTCAGGATAAATAAAAGCCTTTCCCACAACCAGGGGGACTGCTGATATACTTACTAAAGTCCTGTTACAGCAAATCATCCCAAGGACTACAACCAAGGTGGAGCGGTCCATACCTGGTCTTCTTGGAAACCTCAACAGCAATCAAAGTTGCTAGACTGCCATCCAGGTTTCACATCACTCAGGCTCAGTGGTGCCCTCCCAGCCCTAAATCTAACCATCCTGAGTGGTCATCTCATCTTCTATTATTGCTCACTCATTCCCACCTCACCAAGGCCTCACAGCCACAACTCTCAGGCTAAGTCATGTTTTGTTATCCAATTTGATTCCTAATTTCTTACATTCTATTAATTATCCTTTTTATAGCAGGACTCTCAACAGTCTTTCCTAAAGACTCCCACATCATGTGTAAGATCGTCTTCATATTGTTCTACGTGACAACTGTCTTTAGTTTTCTCTACCCTCGGCTGTTTGGTTAAACATGACATCCCTAAAGGCTTAGGCTCTTACCTTCCCTATAGTGACACAGCCATGGCCTTCCCCACCCCTCCTATTCTTTCCAGCTCAACTCCTGGACCAGAGACAAGCCCTACCTACCTACCCTCTTAACTTTTACACTTTCAGATGGGGGAATAATCACCTTTCATAACTTCACTCCTCCTAACCCCACACTTTCTACCTCACCATAGTAATGATTCTACCTCAACATGGTCCTGATAAAATGACATCTAAATCAAAGACACCTTTCTTTCTACCTCACCTGGGTCCTTGAATATGATGGTGGCTCACCTCCTCATGATACCCTGTCTCTTTGTTTTTCCAGTCTAACATGCGAGCATTCATCAATGATAAAATTGTCCTGGCTAAAACACCTGGCACCAGCTTCTACATGGGCATTAACTGTCATCCCATCAACCCTCCTAAACCCCAGTACAGTGCCCCCTTTTCAGCAGGATGTGGTAAAAGAAAGAAAAACTTTGCACTTTTTCCTAATAATAAAAAGACGGGAATGAAAAGATTTTTTTTTTTTTTGGTCTTTTTTCATTTTTATCAGTACCAGGGATCAAACTCACAACTGCCTGCTTGCAAGGCAGGCGCTTATGCTGCTGAGCTAAATCCCCAGCCCCAATGAAAGGATTTTGCCCTAAATGGGACACTGCAGCGGTGGGAGGCTGAGAGGCAGAAGGTCACCTTCCCCACCCCTAGGCAATTTACCTGTGGTGCGAAATGAATTCCAATGGGCTACCTGTGTATCAGTAATGCCCTTTAGGCACCACCCCAAACCTAAGCTATATGTATGCCCCCACACCACGTGTCCGGCAGAGAGAAAGCCAGACCTCAGTGGTCGGGGGTTCTCTCTCTGCATTCTTAAAATAAAGGCCACTTTACTTTATATTCTGTCTTCTAGCCACGCTGAAAACTCTTTCACAGACCAGTGGAAATTGGTAGGGCCGGGACCTGCCCCTACATACATTCCAGCAGCCATCAGGGAGCAGCACAGGCTGGGAAAAGCAGCAGACAGCCAGTGGCAACCATCAGATACGCATAGACAGCACTGGCTAGAAGAACCAAAACTTCAGAGAAATTGTAGCTAATGCAGGAAGTACCTGGGACTCCACTACCCACTTGTCCGGAAGAACCCAGGAACATGACAAGAGGAAGAAACAAAAGGCAGTCTCTGGCCTCCAACCCAAGCAGAGCTGTCCACGAGATGTAAACACGGAAGAGATCAGGAATTACACACCTGGAGTTTCTGAAGTGATGGCCACTGAAGTAAAGAAACAACTTTATGAGGCAATAAAAGAAATTAGAACAGAAGTACTATCTCAGGTAAAAGAAGAAATGAAAAAGATAATAAGAGAATTGCTAAGCACCTCTAAAGACATACATTTAAAAAATAGAAGAGCATAGGAAAATGAGGGAAAACCTTGAATGAACAATATAAAAAAGATTTAGAATACATGAAACAGATTCAAAGAGATAGCCAGGGAATTAAAAGCTTCATTAAAAGCTGGCAAAACCACTTGAAAGAAACCAACGATAGACTTTCAGATCTTGAAGACAGGCGTGCAGCTTGTGATGGCAGAAAGAAAGATCTCTTAAAAATAACAAGTAACCAGGAAGTAACAATTCAGTGGCTGCAGGACAACCCAAAGAAACATAACTTAAGAATAACAGGTGTGAGTGAAAAAGCTGGGGTCAATACAAATGACATTAAAAGTCTATATACATAAATAATATCAGAAAACTTCCCAAGCAAGAGAAAAGGAAGTGATATTCAGATAAGTGAGGCATATAGAACTCCAGCTAGCCATAATGAAAATAAATCTACACCCAGACATATAATAACCAAGATCCCAGAAATCCAAAACAAGAACAGAATATTAAAAACTGTTAGAGAAAAGAAATAGATCATCTATAAAGGGAAACCCATCAGAATCATGATAGACTTCTCAACAGAAACTATCAAGTCAAGAAGACCTTGGAGTGAGTATTTCAAGTCCTGAAAGAAAATAAATTTCAACTCAAATTGATGTACTCTGCAAAACTATCTTTTAAAATTAATAGAGAAACAAGATACTTCCATGACAAAGAACAAGTGAAGGAATTCATGACCACCAAACCAATCTTACAAAGAATACTGAAGGACATTCTAGAGAGAGAGAAAAATGACCATGATTCTAGGAACAGTGGGCAGAGGGGGGTCACTGAGCAAGGCAGACAACTGAATGGAGAGGAAAAGGAGTGAGCCAACAGCAGGAAGAAAGCACAGCAGAGACAAACCAGTGCATATTGGTCAAAACCATTACTGTAGATGGCCTCAATTCACTAATAAAAAGAAACACAGGCAGAGTGGATCAGGAGACAGGATCCATCAATATGCTTTATACAAGAAACACATTAAATTCAAAAGGCGGTTCATAGACTAAAAGTCAAAGAGAGAGAGAACAATGCTCTATGTGATAGGGAAACAGAAAGAAGTGGAGTAGCTTGTCCATCAGCTGCAGAGTAGACAAGAAAGACATGGCACTTTTACACAATGGAAAGCTCCTCAGCTATAAAGAAAGATAACCTCTAGGTTCTTGTAGATAACTAGGTACAACTTAAGATCATGTTCATGGGTGAAGTGGTTCACAGACACATGGCTGAATATCACATTGTCTCCTAGTATAAAAACTAAAGGAGTTAGTGGGATAAAATATGCACAATACAAAAGGGGAGGAGTGTCTAAACAGGGAAGGCAGTGGTATTGTTAATGTATTATCATGATTTGAAACCTATATTGTTTTTATTGTCCTGTTTAGTTTGGTTTTATTGTTTCGGTTTGTCTAATTTTATTATATTTGATGGCATAAACAGCTATCTCAAGAATAACAAAATACATTATGGTCGCCATTATTGATTTCCTATTATCCTGTTTTGAAGCCCTGTATGGCTTTGTTTTGTTTTGGTTGATTTTATTCTACTTTATTTTGTTTGATTGTATGTCTGATAATATAGGCAACTACTTTGAAGATAACAAGAGGCATTACGGTAGCCACTGCTATTTTATTATCACCTTGTTTTGAAGTTCTGTGTTGCTTCCATTGTTTTGGTTTTATTGGTTTTATTCTGTACTATTTTGTTTGATTGTATTATTCCTGATGGTATGGGCAGTTATTTTGAAGATAACAAGAGACATTATGGCAGCCATTATTTATTTCCTTTTATCTTGTTTTGAAGTCATATACTATTTTTATTGTTTTGTTTTGACTGACTCTATTCTGTTTCATTTCATTTGGTTTTAGTCTCTTCAAAATAAAAAACAAGGAAAGAAAAGAAATTAGAAGACTTTTTTGTCTGTGTGCTGGGAAGTGAATGCATGGACTTTGCACTGAGCTACATACCCCAATTTTTTTTTTTTTTAATTTTGACACAGGGTCTAAGTTGCAAATTTGCCTAGGTGGGGTTTGAATTCATGATCTTGCCTCAGCTTCCCAGAGCGCTGGCATTACAGGTGTTTATCACTGCATCCAACCCCTCCCCAGTGCTCCTCTGATATCCCTCTCTCTCTCTCTCTCTCTCTCTCTCTCTCTCTCTCTCTCTCTCTCCATTTTTGTTAAATTAGGGCTCCTACCATGTTCCTCCAGCTGCCATCTTTATTATCAACCAAGACCTCATCTATCATAATGAGCTCTTCACCAAAATTTACAAAATCTAGGAGGCTTCAAACCAGCTGTTTCGGGAGATAGAAAGGAAGACAGTGAGTGGGTAGAGGTAACAGACAGACTCGCTCACTGGTGGAAATGCTAAGATACTGAAAATACAGTAGTGTCTGTTGATGCTGTTATATACCATCACTTGCTGGAAACCAGCTTCACAAAAGAAGCTTACAATAAGTCTTTAAAGATTTCATGAAAGGAATCTAAAAAAACCTTGATGAATGGAGACCCAGAAAGTGTAAAACTCTATACTAGGGGCTGTGGAACAAATCAAGCACATCCTTACTAATTTCAAAATCTACCAGCCTTTCACTGGTGAAAGATTGAATTCAGATGCCTCGGTTACCCTCTTATACCATGGTGAGGTTGATATAACCCCAGAGGGATAGTTTCAAGGTGATTTAGAAATGGAAAATTGATAACAAATTTGATCATGCTTTGGATCATTTACCTGCCATCATAACTGGCTGTTATTTATCATCAGGACACAACATCAGGGTGGTCATTGTCAATTATATGTCAATTTGAATGGATTAAGAATGGGCTGGCAGGTCAGCAGAGCCCAGTTCTGAGTATGTCTGTGGATGACTGAGAGACAAACAAGCAAACCAAGAGAGAAAGATGTAGGATAAGCGATGATAAAATTATAATTGATAAAAATTTTATTGATAAAATTATAACAACAGAGAAAAATACAATGTACTCTGGGATTTTCTGAAAGATACTAAAGAAGGCCTAAATTATAGGACAGATAAGCCATGTTAATGAAATAGAAAACTCAGTATTACAAAGATTATAATGATTATAAAGATGATTGTAATGTGACCATATCCTCTTATTGTAATGCTAATCAAAATTTCAACAGTTTTTTCATGAAACTTACAAGCTAGTTATAAAATGTATATGTGAAAGCGAAAGGCCACAGAATAACATTACTAAAGAAAATGGACAAAGGGAGTAAAAGGTAATTACCCAGCTGGATAGTTACTATAACATTTGGTGCAAAGCTAAAAGAAGACCAGTAAAATGTAACATGAAATCCAGAAGTAAGCATCTTACCTATAGGAAAGACACAGCACGTGAGTGACACTGTAAAACAATGGTAGAAGATGAATTATTCCATAAATGTGTCTGAGGGAATGTGCATCCACATTGCAGAAAAAAGAATTGGCTTCTTACCTTAAAACAAACACACAAATCAATTCCAATCATTTAAAAGTTTAACTGTGAGAAGCAAATTTTATAACCTTGAGACAAAAGGATTTCTTAAATGGGACATCTAAAATGCAAGTCATAAAAAATGAAAAATTCCTAATAACTGAAAGTACTATAAAAACAGTGGAAACAAAGGAAGATAGAACACTTATAAGTACATCACAAAATATGTACCTAAAGCCAACAAAATCTGGCATACAGAAAACATAAAGAATTATAGAACAATAAGAAAAAGACGGTCAACCTATATAGTAACTGACAAAAGGGATGAATAGGCAAACAAACATAAGACTCATAGGAAAATATGTTCAGCGCCTTAACAATTAATGAAGTACAAATTAAAATCATGAGATGCTACTTTGCACTTAGAATATCATAAAAATGCAGTATGTGGAACAATTAGCCTTCCATATACATGCGTGGGTGCTTATTTAATTAATAGTCTCACCCTGATAAAGCAGAGGTCAGAAATTTGCTGCACTGTCAATGGCTCAATAATTATCTCCCTAAAATATAGACCGAGCAAGGGCCAAGCTTACAAGCACCACCTTGAAGGTTTTTAGGGGACCAGAGCCTAAGTTTGACTAATCATCTTTTCACAGATTGGTCACTGATCTAATGGACACACATCATTTTTCTTCAAGACTGGGTTAAATTGGTACAGGATAGAATTAGCTTATATATTTACCTGTGTTCTGGGTATAAAGATGGTGTCCTTATGCAATTAATACACACAAGATAATTCGGAAAAACACTAGCATAGGAATGGATTCTTTACCAAAGGACAGTTCTGTCCCCTTTCTCTCTCTTGCCGTGTCTGCCCTTCTGGCTTCCATTTGGAATAATACAGTAAGAAGACCCCTACCAGATGCCAGAACCTTGGTCTTGGACTTCTCAGCCTCCAAAACTATGAGAAATAAGCATCTACTCATTATAAATTACATCTGTCTCAGTACTGCATCATAGAAGCACAAAATAGACTAAAACAATTGGTCATCTCTTTGTCCTTAAATGACCGGTGCACATACATAATTGATAATGTATGTTCATTCTAGAAGATGCAGCTAAGGAAAACCAATATTTAAAAAATATATCAGCTCATCATCCAAAGATAACCCGAGGGGATATGTGCATGTGTGTGTATATATACATATTCTCAAAACTTTAAAACATATAATGCACAGTTTAAATGCAGGTATATGTTCATGTTGTCCCCTTTTATGAAATCATATATATATATAATTTTTTTAGATGCCAACAATTACAGTACCTCAACATGGTAACAGAAAACAGAGATATCTACCATCACTTACCCAAGTGCCTTTCCTGTGTTGGACATTGCAAACAGGTCACTAAAGTCCTCCAGGTAAACCTTCATTTTGGATAGATTCAATAAAGCAAGAAACTAACATATTTTTTGTGAGCTTCGGCTGACACCTTGTGGAAAGCAACTGTTAGCTATTTCATAGCCTCTGTCTTTACTGATGCAGCTGAGGCCTGGCATCCCATTGATAATTTATCTCAGACTGAGCTTCTCACTGTTACTGGGCAATTCCGAGATCAACCCGAAGCTGTGCTTCTCCAACTACAAATGGGGAGTGATGTTTCCACACCTTTTCAACATAAAATTATTTGCATGGCAACTCCATGCAGAAAGCATCCCATTTTATTTAAAGCAAAATTCAGGCATGTTTTATGACACCAGCCATAAAACAATTTTGCACCATTTTCTAGGAGTTGCTGTAAACAGTGCTCTGAGATTTGGAAATTCTATCTTGGCAGGCAGGGAACGCTGTGCATATACAGCCAGGGAGACCCTACAGCCAGGGCTAAGCACTTATTTCCAACTTTGTTGCCCACGGAAATCCTGCGAAGCTTCCTGGGCTGCATCCAGAAACTTCTGTTCCTACTGAAGAAGCTGACCTGATACTCCCCTGGTCTATAGGAGTTCGGATGGTAAGGAAGGAGTTTAATTAGTTGGCCTGGGTTCCTGAGAGCACCATTGGGCTGCCCAGGGTCAGTAACCAGTTGCATGGGATGGGATCAAATTAGAAACCTCCTGCAGGCTTCCTTTTTCTTTAGATAGCACTTTAGACCATGGCTAGGGAAAGCCTGTCCAGAAAACAGAGAGAACCACCAGGAGCAACAGTGAGCTTTGCATTTGGGCTGGATCAGGCCTGGTTTAGACTTTAGTTAACCTCTTGAATTTGAGATTGAGAAATCTCACCCCCCCTAGCTGTTCATGAGTCAGTCATGAGAGACAGAGGCAGATCCTTGGACTGTCTGTGAAGCTGGCAAGTAAAGCCCTGGAGCTTTCGAGAGTACGAGAGGCCAGTTCTGAAAAGCTGAACTATGACTCATCAGAGAGTTGTGGAAGAGAAGATTTTTCAGTACAGAAGGAAAGAGAGAGAGAGAGACAGAGAGAGAGAAAGAAAGAGAAAGAAAGAAAGAAAGAAAGAAAGAAAGAAAGAAAGAAAGAAAGAAAGAAAGAAAAAAGAAAAAGAAAAAACTTGGCTGGGGATTTAGCTCACTGGCATAAGTGCTGCCTGGCAAGCACGCAGTCCTGAGTTTGATCCCTGGTACCAAAAAAGAGAAAAAAGAAAACTTCTACAAGACCCCGAGTCTTTGAATGTATCATGCTAAATGTTTTAAAACTAAATTATGTGTGGAAGTACAGGGTCCCAAGAAACAGCATGATATATTTCTAAATACTCACAAAAGAGGAGGAGAAAGATACCCTAGCTGTTGGTAAAAATTGGAAGAGCTGCAAACTGTAGATCCAGTGGCCACTTGCAGCAGGATGGAGTCTGCAGATGAGACACAGACTTCCTTAGCATACAGGAAGTTCACAAGGGAGGGTCCTTCGGGGCAGCACTCCAGGAGAGCAAGAAAGGAAAGGAACTTGGACAGGTGACTTCGGGCAGCCCACGTCCATCAAGGCTGTCCCCCGGTAGACTGGAATGGTACAACCTACATACTCCCACCTGGATGGGTTAATGGATTTGGAGAACCGGGGGCAGCAAGACCTCTAGTGAGAAAGCTCTCTAAAACAAAATCCCGGAAGAGGCTGCCAATTAAAGGATCAGGCAGAGGGCACTTCAGGAAGCTGCAGCATTTTTTAGAGGAATCTGGGTGGTGCAACTCTTGACCAATGCAATACATTCTGTGGACACTTACCTGAGCCCTGAGACTCCTCTCACCTTCTCTTTCTCCCCAGATTTCTGCAGGACAACATGAATGGACTGTGGTGCAGGCCTCAGGGTGAACAGCCTTGTTAAGATACCTCTTAGTACTCAGTAATGCTTTTTATATTAATCACATCAGCAGAAGTACTCAAACAGAGATGTTATAAAGTTGGAAACACTTTTCTAAAATATCCACCATAAAGCAATGCCAATCATAAAACACAGACCAGATTTTTTCTTTATGAGTGTTAGAAAAATACAAGATTTTTTTTTTTTTTTTAATCAAGAAACAGAATATTGTGGGGCTGGGGATTTAGCTCAGCGGCATAAGCACCTGCCTTGCAAGCAGGCGGTCATGAGTTCGATGCCCGGTACCGATAAAAACGAAAAAGACAAAAAAGCAAAACAAAACAAAAAACAATATTGCAATCAGAAATGTAACGGATAAGGCTTTACCAACAAAGACACATTTTTCTATGTCCCTGGGTTCTGTGTTCTTACACTGATGGGCACCTTAACTGTATTTTGTGTTGGGATTTCTCATTTTCATTTTTTATTTTAATTAGTTTGTCGCAAAGAACCTCTTCCTGCCTGCTGCATTACCGGTGATGCGGCCTGGTCTTCCCGCCCTGCGCCTGCCGCGCCGCGGACCAGACTCTGGCGCGCAGGAGGCGTCTGCGCGGGGACAACTGGAGCAGCCAACGGATGGCGCCACACGTCGCGGGCCTGGGTTCATTTCCGGCTCATTTCGGCCCCATTTCCGCCCTTAAAAGCTGGAGGGGGCGGGACCTAGACATTGGGCGTGGATTGGCCAGGAGAAAGTACCGCAAACCCGTTTGAAACCCCCAATCAATCCTTGGCGCTTGAGCTCTAGCCAATAGAAACACGAGAATTGGGCAATAGGGGCGGAGCGGCCGATTTGAGCGGCGCGCGGGGAGCGGCGAAGCGGCTGTCCGGCGCCATTGTCTACGGGAGCGGCGCGTAGCATGGAATTTCAGGCTCTGCAGGGCGAATGCCCGAAGGAAGACACGCTGGTGCTCAAGTTCAGGGAGACCCGCCGCCGCTTCCAGAGGCGGATGCAGCAGCTGATAGCGAAGGTAGGCGCCACCGGCCAGTGGCGGGTTTGGGCGGGGAGAGCTGGGTGCGGGATTCGGGAGGTGCGGGTCGGGACCTGACCCACGCCCCTCCCTCCCCCGCAGTATGAGCACCCCTTCGAGGATGACCCGCTGGTGCACATGTCCACGCTGACCTACAAGACGCCCAAGGGTATGCAGTCCCTACCCCACCCCAGCACTGGTGGTTGAGCGAGTGACCAGTGACACGTAGGATTCAAGGTGCTACCGCTGCCCTCTTAGGAAAGTAGAGCTTGGTAATCTATACATTGCCCTCAATAAGCATGTATTTTTAAGAACAGTGCTTGGCATAGCTGTGTTCCTCTTTTCATTTAGCTTTTCAGGTTAGTGATATAATTTGACAAGCCTCTCTGCCTGCTCGGTAGAAGAGATTTCTGTTAAAGAAAAATCTGTCTAGTCTTAGAAATTTTGGACTTCACAACGATGAGCAACAGGCAGTCAGAAAGCTGGCTTGCTTTTACAGTTATGTATCTTGTGTATCTATCACTTTGGCTGCTATGAGTGCAGGTTAACCAAAACTTCAGTATTGAGAATTACTTCACTGACATGACTGTTTTTCTTTTCCTAAGGATTGAGATTTTGGGGAGGAAGACTGATTACAGAAACAAACCAAGGACAAATCCAGGTACTTCACATCAGATTGTATGCTTAAATGCATTCCTTCGGGGAAGGATGGGTGTGAATGGGTGCTGCTGAGTGAACCCTTGTGCTGAATGCTGCTGGAGGCTTTGGCAGGAAGCTTTTCATCCTGTTCCTGTGTTTGAGGATTTACCTGGAAGAGCATTTCTTCTGCTGCCTAATCTGGTCTAGGTGTGGAGAGGCCAAGCTAGTGGGCTGATGTTCTATAGGCTACATATCCCCTTGAGTCCTAACAGAAAAGACCAGATTCACGGGTGTGGTGGTACAAGGCTGTAATCCCACTTGGGAGGCTGAGGCAGGAGGATTGCCTTGAGTTAAAAAAAAGGCCAGCCTGGGTTACATAGTGAGCTCAAAGCTGGCTTGAGCTACAGAGTGATCTCCAATAAATAAATAAATGGACCAGATCTATTTTCCTGTGGGAAAGGAGAGAGATGGGTGGAGGACAGAGTGTGCAGGGTCACACACTCTTCCTTATGCATTTTTCTGTTTTGAGGACAAGGTTTCAAGCCCTGCATCCAAAAATGATCCCAAGTCTTTGCAGCTAGCGATCTATTCTGTTTTACTGGGTGGCGTCAGGAGGGAGAGTTTGCCCTCCTGCCATGAGATTCCCCTCAAGCATCCTTTTGCCCTGGTAGCTTTTGCAACATTGTCTGGTATTCTGTTTCAGCAGTGTTTCTCAGATGCCCCGGCTCCTCCTGTGGTCCCAGGTCAGGGAACCAGTGTCTAAGAATCAGCACATCCAGGTTAAGGGTACACTATAGAAATGTTAGATAGACATATGAGTACTTTAATTTAGGCTGACCTCTGGTATAATACATGTTTTAAAATATACATTTTTAAAATTCCTTTCCAGTTATGATATATGGGGAACCTTTCTCCATGCATTGTATAGTTAAGTCAATTTTTGTATGAAGGGCCACGTGTAAGTATCTTAGGCTTTGCCATCTGTGCTGTCATAGCTGCTTGGCTCTCCTGCAGGAGAAGCATCTGTAGGACAGTCGTAATGCACAGGCGTGGCTGTGATTCAGCAGAGCTATGTCCTCAGAAGCATTCCGGGCCTGACCTCCTCCCAGTTGTCATTTCTTCCAGTGCGGTAAATGCACAGGAAGCCAAAGGACGTGCTCTCCTTATCTATCAGCCCTGTGCTAGAATGGTCCTGGTGATGCAGTGTTTCTATCTGGATATTTAAAGTTCTCTCTTCCAATGTGGGAGGATTCCTGCCAGAATCTATAGAGTTTTTAGACCCATTCTTGAGATTAGAAAGCTGGGCAGAGCTGTTATTACAACTCAGACAGCCACAACCTCACTGGGATCACTGTTGGTGGCTGGACCTAGGTCTGTCCTCATCTTTTCCCAAAAAACCCAGTGTTCAAACTCTGCTCCTGAGGTCACAGCCCTGGAGCAGCCCTGGCAGTGGGAGCAGGCAAACCTTGGTACGAGGCACTTTCACTGGGGGCCAAGTGGTGATATCCAGAGATAGGTTTGGGTTAGTGCCACTCAGTAGCCAAAGGCTCTGGGGCTCACAGGCCATGACACCTAGGCCTCTCCCTCCCAGGGGGTCCTCCCCATGACCCACTCCCTGTTCTCACAGGGCAGGTACTTCCTAAGGTGCCATGACCCCTCTGATATCTAGAATCCTTGAATGTTCCCGAAGCCTCTCAAAGCTTCCTGTCTGTGAAGGACAGCAGGGAAGGACAGCAGGCCTGGTACATGCAGGGACTCACGAGGTGCTCTCTCCAACTGTCTTTGTTGATTTTTGCACCTCCAGGATGCCCTCGGGAACCAAGGTGATGAGCCTCTACATCCCCATTCTCGGGTCTGGGGCACCGGTGAGTGCAGCCTCGATTCAGAGGGGGCCCTGGCCCAACAGATGTCTATGCTCTGACAGATAAAACAGTTTATCCTCTTTTCTACAGGTGTCTTAAAAGCTAAGACATGTTAACACAGCCTGCCATGTCCTCCTCAGCAGCTTGAGGGCCAGGGAGCCATCTCATGCCCAGTTCAGTCCCCTCACAGTGCCTGGCATGTAGCCACTCAGACGTTTCTTGAATAAACGACCATCCCTCTCTCCCTGCCCACTATTTAAAAAGTTAATGTCAAGGCTTAATGAGCCAGCCTTGCCCTCCGAAGCAGTTGTGGACGCTCGCTTTCTGTAGACCCTGCCACTGCATTCATCCCTCTGTCCTTCATCTTCCTCATGGTCCCTGGAGGTTCCCTCCCCTCACCTCGGGTGTCTCGCTGGCCCTGCCTGGTCTCTCACAGGTCCTGCTGGCCCTTCCTTTCTTCTTTCTTTCCTTCCTTCTTTCTGTGTGCCCCCCTCAGTGCTTAGACACTGGGATTTTCTGTAGCACAGGCAGCATGCCCTGTATATCTTCCCCATGCTGTGTCCCTGTCTAGTTCCTTCCCTTTGTTTTTTCCCGTTACCACCCGCTTCCACCCTTCCTGTCCAGACCCATCCTATCTAACAGAAGAAGGCCCGAGGGTCCCCACCACCACCTGCCCTCTGCTCTCAGCCCCTCTCTTGTTCCTCATGCCCAGGGCATTGATGTCCTGTGCCTTTTGGGGTGCTATGAATTAAGCCCAGGACCTTCGCGCTGAACTACATCCCTGTCCTCTTTTCTTTTGAGGCAGCATCTCGCTAAATTACCCAGGCTGAGCTGGGATTCACAGCCCTCCTGCCTCTGCCTCCTGGAGTGCTGGGAATATAGGATTTGGTCATCACTCCAGACCCTGACCATTCCGCAGCCTCTGTTCCCTCTGCCCAGCTCCTTCCTGGCACCTGGTTGGCAGCAGGCAGTTGGTAACATGAGTGGTTGAATGACATATTACTGGTAAAATTGGTCTTTTGGGATAGGATTAGAAAGAAAATATAAGAAATCCTAATATAATGGGATTTTTCTTTACTGGTATTAACCCTAACTCCATAAATACTTAGCTCTATGAATTTCCCAGACCCCCCAGTGCTGTTTACCAGAAAGTAGACTTACACCGAAGTCTGGGTTCCTGAGCTTACAGCGCGCTGTAGCTGCTTGGTGGCCGTTGTGGCTCCTGGTGACCATGGGCAGCAGGTGGAGAGTGGCCCGCCATTGCGGGGGGGTCTGCTAGGCAGAGCTGGGTGGGGCTCTCAGCTTCTACAACTGCTGGTGGGAAATTGGACCTAGGTGTGTCCTGCTGGTCGCTTCGGTCTTGACTAATGATAAGCGACCATGTCTCTACAGAAGCAATGCAGATTTTACTGTGGAACACTTGTGATAGGAAAACTGACCTTGATAGGCCTACACAGGCTTTCCTAAAGACCCTGCTCTCCACGTGCTTGTTTACTTCTAGATTCAGGAAGCAGTGACACTGAGGTGGCAGCTTCAGACCAGGAGGACCCGTCCGCCTGTGCCCTGGCGGTGAGTGCCACCAGCAAGGCTGGAGGCAGCTTGAGTCTCAGGCAGTGCAAGTCCTCTGCCTGGGCTCCCTCGAGGCTGCTACCCCTCTGATCTCTGGTCCCCTGCTGTTGGTCCCCCAAGCCCTGTGTACCCCCTTGGCCTGCCCTGACTTGATGCTGTCCCATGATGGCGAGTACACAGGAGGATTTTCACTTTGGGAAGCTCCCAGCATGCATCTGCCCTGAGACAGTCTGGTCCCGAGCCAGGCTTACTCTGTAGAAGTGTTTCCGGTCTGCCCTTGAAGCCCACAAGGTCACTGCCCTAAAGGATCTGTGTGTGTCCCTTCCCGAATGCTCCCACGTCACAGGACCACTGTCTCCACACGTGGTGTGAGTGTGCCCTCGGCTCCTGTCTCAGGATAGTTGAGAAGCACAGAGTTTAGCCTGTCCAGCCGTCTTTCCTGGCCTCACCACACCTGCTACTTGATGCCAAAGTAACCAGTGCCCGCCGGTTCTCTGCAAAAGTTGCCTTTGGTGCTGAGTTGCTAAGACCCCGCTGTGTGACTTGTCATCTACATGGAAAGCGAGGCGGTGGCCCTGGGCAAGGAGCGTGACACTGTGTGTGAAGTTTTCTGCTGACATCAGCAGTGAGGAGGAAGGGAGCCCGTTTTATGGAAACTGGGGTGCAGGCCAGGCCCTGCCACACAGGTGCCTTGTCCCCATGGCATCTCAGGTCCCGGGCTCAATCCTACGCAGGTGCGGAGAGGACAGTGGAGCCCTGACACTGTTGGGCAGGTGAGGCCTGGCTTTCCAGCCCCCTCTGCCACCACAGCTGGAGCACTGAGCCTCTTACCTACTCACCAGCTGGTTTCTTTTTTGGTTTTTTTTGTCTTTTTCCTTTTATCGGTACCGGGGATTGAACTCCCGACCGCCTGCTTGCAAGGCAGGTGCTTATGCCGCTGAGCTAAATCCCCAGCCCCCACCAGCTGATTTCTTACCAAGAATTGGGCCTGAGCCCTCTCCCAGAGGTTTAGATCATCTCGTTTTTTCTATTCTGGTGCTAATTCATAAACGCCTCCCAGCTGCTGTGTTTTGGTATTCTTTTTAGAGGTCACCCTGGCTAAATTCCCTAGACTTAGTCACTGGGTCAGTGAATTTTCTGAGGGACTACATCACTTTATGGGAGGGTAGTTGTGCTTTTTGGTATTTTGAGAGTCTCACTATGTAATTTAGGCTGGCTTTGAACTCACAGTGATCCTCCTGCCTCAGCCTCCTGAGTGCTGGGGTTACAGTCATGTACCACCATGCTCACAGCGGGCTTCGCAGCGCTGCACTGCCATCAGCAGGAAGCGAGCAAGCAACATTGAGCACCTCCCTCTAAAGCCAAGTACTAAGGAGCTTGCCACTGTGTTCCGGAGCTCGAGAGGCCGGCTGTTCCTGGCCGCTCTGGGAGTCACTGGCTTCCCTTTCTCCTCAGCCTGCAGTGCCTCAGAGCCCTCTGAAAGATGACTTAAGAAGGAAATACCTGACCCAAGTGGACATCCTGCTGCTGGGTGTGGAGGACTTTGAGGTAATTGTTTGCTGTGTGTGTTTACATTCTAAAGTGGGTGCTCGAGGCTCCCCGCATGGCTTGCAGCCCAGCTGGCCAGTCTTCTCACTCACTTGCTTGGCAGCAGTGCCATGCTGAAGATCACAGTCCTGTTGGAAGAGGAGTGGCTCCTGATGCCATCACGGTGGGGAAGGGGTGACACCACATTGCTGGGGAGACCCCCGCCCTGTGCTCCTTGGGTCTCGACGTCCTGTGACTGGTAATCATTGGCTTTGATTCCAGGGTATAGAGAAGGGAGTCAGGAAGGACACAACCAGGACCCTGGGCCCTTCCACAGCCTCGCCTGCCATTCCTGCCCCTGGTAAGTGAGATGCCGACCCTTTGTGCACTGTGTACGCCTGCTTTGTTCTATGCAGCCAGCAGGACCCAAGGCCTGGCACATCCACATTGCCCGGGCCCGCACCTTTAACTGCTGCTGGGGACACCTGCACTCCATGGGAAGATACAGAACATTTGAAAGAAGCTGTTTATTCCTCTGCATGGTGTGGGAGCTGCTCACCAGCTGTTTGTCCCCTGTGCTTGTGTGGATGTTCTCAATTGCCTGAGAGCAGAGGAGAGTTTTAGGCAATGCCTTTCTGGTGCATCTCGAGCTGATGCCTTGTCCACATGCTGTGTGAGCCGACTGGACTCAGCACCACTGAGTGCTTCATGTGGATCTGTATAGGATGATTCTCCTCCCTGACTCCGTGAGCTCAGAAACCCAACACTGACAGTCCAGCTCACCCCTGTGAGCCAGTCATGCCCTGCATCATTGTCATCCTCTTCCTCCTTCTCTTCCCCCACCTCTTCTTCCTCCTTCCCCTCATCCCCTCTCCCTCCTCCCCTCCTACTCTCTCTTCCCCTCTCCGCCCCTCTTCCTCCTCCTCTGTTGAAGATCCATCCAACTGCATTAGTTGTCACGTTTGGTCTTAAATAGGCCAGTGGCTTTTCAGTGGTCCTTTCGTTTAGAGTTGTCTGATTCTTTCCTCGTGGTTAGGCTCCTGGTAAATATTTTCAGCATAAATACCTGTGTGACACTGTGTCCTCCCAGGCCATGGCCTCCACCTGTCCTGCTGGTGCTGACGGGACCCGCTGATTTCTGCTGCAGGGGCCCTCGGTCCTCAAGAGTCCCCAACGAGTCTTCTCCCAGAAAAGCTGCCACCCGTCAGTTTTGGTGTCCAGTGGTGATTACCTGAGTTGGTTACAACCCGGGTCTTTGGTGGCTTTTTTCCTGCAGTTTGGGGCTCTCATGGCCCTTTAAAAATGTGTGTGTTACAGTCGGTGGCCAGCATTCCTCTTGAAGCCCAGGTGGCCCCGCCAGAAGCCACTTCCATGTCCTCTGACACATGTCCCCATCAGTGTGTGAGCACCAGGTCCCCCTAACCCTGGTAGCACATGGCTCTCTTTGCTGGTTGTCACCAACCCCATCACGATGTGCTCCTCTAGTGAGTCATCCAGTCCAGAGAGCTTCAGGGGGTCAGGGACTTAGCTCAGTGGCACAGATGCCTGCTTGGCAAGCACAACGTCCTGAGTTTGAGTCCCAGTACCAAAAAAAAGAGTGAACTTGAGAGTCTAGCTGCCCTCCTCGCTCCTTCCCATGGGTGGCCCTTGTGGTGACAGCCTGGTTCCTACTTTGCTTTGGAAAAGGTCCAGAGGGGAAGAGTGCTCCTTCTGAGGTGAGGGGGCGAGCAGAAATCTAATTCTGATGGCCAAAGACGTAATCTCTGAAAAGTTTGTTCCTGAATAGTTGTGGGTTTTTTGTGTTGTTTAAAAGAAACCTGGCCAGGACCTACCTACGCCGTGTACCTTGCGCATAGCGGTGACTCTGAGTAGTGACACTTTTTTTTTTTTTTTATCGATACCAGGGATCAAACTCATGACCGCCTGCTTGCAAGGCAGGTGCTTATGCCACCAAGCTAAATCCCCAGCCCCAACACTTCTTGACTTGGTGTGCTTTTCTCCCAGGATCTTCCAGTGACGACTCTACAGAGAGCCTCGGGAGCCCGGTGCAGCCAGCTTCTTCCTCCACAGCGGGGGGTCCCCTGTACCCCTGCCCAGCAGACCTGACTGTAGTACCTAGAAGCAACAGTCCCTGGTTCCTGGAGACCAGCAGTTACAGCTGCTTGAGCAGCCAGTCCTTCAAGGCTGCTGATGTTTGCAATGCAACGATCAGCGACCTGTACGCGGGGATGCTGCATTCCATGAGTCGGCTACTAAGCATGAAGCCAGCGTGTGTCATCTCCACCAAGACGTTCACCATGCGGCACTGGGGCTCCAGGAGGAGGCGTCCCCATCGGAGCTGGGCACAGATGAACAGGACGTTCAGCATAGGGGCCAGGCACTCCCGGAGACACGCCAAGAGAAGGCCCTACCCAGAGCCCCAGGGAGAGAGACAAACATTAAGAGACTGCAAGAACTTCCTGCACAAGGCTCGCCACAAGAAGGGTGTAAAGCTGGAAAAACCTTTGCTTGAAGAGAACAAACCCCAGCTCCCGGAATTAGATCCTAGCCGGAAAGAGCTTCCGGTGGTACCCCGGAAGAGTTCCTCCTTGACTTACTTAGGCAACTCAGCACGTCTTGACAGGGAGAAACGACTTATGACATTAAAATGGTTAATTTCACCTGTTAAAATGGTTTCCCAGCCACGAATGCTACAGGGCCATGCAGAGACTCGATACAGTGAGATTGAAACCAGATTCAACAGGCTTCATCGAGAATGCTGCCTGAGTCCTAGGAAGCATCCTCGAGCAGCTGGATGCTTGGACGCCCTGGACGTGTACAGAAGTGGCTGTGTGAGTCCAGGCAGTCCCCAGGCCTTGGAAGCCCACAGGCTGAGGTTTCCTTTCAGCAGAGCGTACCCTAAAAGCTTAAGTGAGACTTTTGAACACTTGGACAAAAGATGGGTCAAAGTGAGTAGATGCCCCCCAAAGGATTCCCTGGCCTCATGTTCACAGTCCCATCTGCCACAAAACACCTGCATTTCTGCCCCAACGTCCAACCTATTCCAAGGACATAATGCTGGAGCCCTCCGAAAGGCAGCATCACCCAGCCAAGCTATTTCAGCACCAGGGACAGATCCTCTAAGCCGTCCAAAGAGCAGCTATGCTGAAATCAAAGCCAGGTTTGACCAGCTTCACCAGAGGATCCTCCAGATGTCACCCCAGCAGGCAAAGGTGCCATCACATGTAGGCATGTGTGGGAATAAAGCCAGCATGGGAGTTTGGTGCCAGACAGGTGACAGCTTCAGAAAATTAAACCTAGACCCGGGCTTCCAGGGGCTCACAAGAAGTCCATGGGGCTCAGTCACTGTTGAGGCTCACGTGTCTGCGGGCACAGCCATGAAGGACCCTCCGGACCCTGCAAAACGACGCAGACTGTGGGAACCCATGGTTTGTGGACTCCAGACCTGGCGAACTGGTCACCCCATCCCAGCCCAGCTGGGAAGGAAGAGCTACGCTTCTGTCTGTCGGCCAGCTCAGGTATGTGAGCAGCATCTCTGGAGGTAGCAGCTTGTTAAGCAGCAGCCTCTGTTTCTGGTTTGTTTTCTGAAGTGTCCAGCCAGGGGTGTAACTCGGGTTCTCGCCCTTAGTAGCAGGTGAGGCCACACCCAGCCCTGTGCCACTTCTGACCACTTCCTGCACCTCTCATGTAAAGGTTCATTTTCCAAGCATCCTCCCTGTTCTTCTCCTTTCTCTAAAATCAACATTTACATCAAGAACATGTTTCTGAGGAAAAATACACCAAGGTGGAACCAGCAATATCCCTGAAGGAGAAAGTCACATATTTTCCATCAGAGTGATGGAGGCCTTTTTTCTCAAGACCTGCACTTGTTCCTCCCTTTTATCTTTGTCCTTTATTTTATGCTCAGAAAATAGGTATGGTGTGGTGAAACGGATCTGCAAATTCTCACCCTGAGCACTTCAGCTTCCCACCTGCAGCGTACACCTCCAGGCCTCACCCCACTCTGCCCATAATTGCAGGCCCTTGGCATAAATCTGCAGAAGCCCTGCCTCTGGCTTTGTGTGTCTGATTCACTTACCCATGTGCATTCAGCAGAGGTAGGGCAAACAGGCCCAGCCCTCTTCCTGTTCCAGGGCCCTGAGGGAGGAATTGGAGGAAAGGACCCTACCTGGGGCCATCCTAGACCCTGGGATGCTGAAGCTGGAGAGTGACGCTCACCCCAGGGGCTGTGTGGATGGCTCCTGCGTGGTGGCTGTCCAGGATGGTATATAACCCAGCGCTGTTTCCTCCTGGCCTTGGTCAGAGTGTATCTCTCTGGCTTCCCCAGGACAAACCAACACCAGGTGACTTCAACTGTGGCTCTTCACTGAGTATAGGGCATGGGTGAGGCCTCCAAGGTCTCTGCCCCTGCCTTGTGGAGGTGACCTTGAGAGCCACAGCCCGCAGTTGTCGCCAGGGTCCCTCCCGGCTCCCTCACCCACACCAGCATCCCCTGATTCTACCCCTCTCTGTTCTCAGACTCCGTGGCCTTTTCCCAAGCCGCCCCTCTCACCTCTGTGCCCTTTACAGCCCTGCAGCCCCTGCACCTGACCAGTCCCCTGTGCTATGCTCAGCTGCCCGACCTTTTACCTCTGCCCTTCCCCTTTGGTGTCCTGCCTCCTGGCACTGCGCCGTCCCACACCTTGAGCAGGTGTCACTGAACCTGAGAGGGGTCACTTGGTTCTCAGTGCCCGGCAGAGCTGGGCACCATGGTGGCAGTCACTGGCCATCACTATAGGTGCATAGGGTAGGGACAAACTCCAGGTACCGTGACTGCATGTGGAAGGTCAGTGGCCAGTTTCAGCTGGACAATGCAGTGGCTTCTGTACAGCTCACCTGGGTCCCCACAAGAACCCCTTGGTAGGACATTTCTACCCTTACTCCTCAGCATCTGCTAACTTGTGATTCACACAGCCAGCGTGAGCTGGGCCAGGTACGTGTGTTGGTAGTGAGGACGGAACCTGAAACCAGACCTTTGCACTGAGCTGTATCCTCAGTCCTATTTTTATTTTATATTTTGAGGCAAGGTCCCACTAAGTTGCCCTCTCTGGGCTTGAACTTCCTGCCTCAGCCTCCTAGAGCGCTAGGAGGCCAGGATTTGAGAGCCCCTAGACTTGTTCACTAGGGTGCCCCTGCCTGGGGTGACAGTCACCTTTGTTTTATTCTAAGGTTCCTCGGTTCTTCATTAATACAATCATATTTTCTAGAATGGACGTGTATATTTGTGAATCTGCAGTGGAATATAAAGCAATTACATCTTTGCTGGCTGGCTTTGCAGCTCTAGTGGAATTTTACTGAAATTTTCTGTGTCTTTTCTTCTAGGAAAAAGAAGAACATAACCTTCAGGACAAAAGAGAAAAGTGATGTCTGTTAGAAGAATTCAAAACTAAGAATGTGTAGCCAGGTTATTTCAGAGCTGTGACCCTCTTGCCTCTTGTTCTCTGCTTTTTGTTTGTATGTTTTTTTGGTTTTTTCCTCCAGAGTCAGTCTTGCTGAGTTACCAGGCTAGTACTCCTCCTCCATATCCTCCTGCCTCAGCTTCCTGTGTATCAAGGTAGTCATGAGTCATAGCACCCAGCTACTCTGTTTTCTTGCCTTACAGTATTGGTGATTGGACCCAGGGCTTCAGGCAAATAAGGCAAGCACTGTACCACTGAGTTACACTTCTAGCTCTTTTTGTTTTAAATGTCAAGAAAGTAGGAGGATATGGTTAATTTTTCCATCCTGAATTTCCAAGCAAATTCAGGATAGTCTCCATCAGATTGAACTTCTGAGCTCACGTTATTAATATGTAGATAAGGTTGCTCAATTTTGGGGGAGAGAGGAGTCTTGCTGTATAGTTCAGACTAGCTTGAATTCACTTTGTAGCCCAAGCTAGCCTCAAACTCCCAGTGGTCCTCCTGCCTCAGCCTCCCAAATGCTGGAATTACAGTCTTGTACCACCGTGCCCAGCTTCAGTGTAAATGTTTAAAGTTAGCTCTTACAGGCGTATTTTCCTTAGGTTTCCTTTTTAAATTTAGACATACTCTGAGAATTCTCCCTTACATTTCCTGTTACATGTTTTTAGAATGTTTGTTTAAAAGCCTACACTTAAACTCTGGACACAGTGATCCTTGAACTCAGATCCCCTGTACAGTTTGCTCCGTATTAGGAATCTGCAGGCCAGAACGAAAACCGACCATCTGGAGTGACAGCTGTTGGTACACTACTCTCTGTTATTTGCATTTTTTTTTTCAATAAAAGGTTAAAGCTACAAAACAGTTACACACTTTTCACCCCCACCCCCCAGCGATTCGCTCCTGGTGTGCCCCTCCCCGTGTCACTCCGTGTCGTCAGGATCATGTTAACAGAGCTTCTGAGTCAGCTCAGGATGCAGGAGCAGCTACCAGAGGGTCCACACAGAGATTCATTAGCTCAGTCCTAAGCCAATAGCCAGAGTTTGGGCGGGCGGGGACATCCTTGCAGGCCTGTGGACAGCTGTGCCAGCGGGAAGGAGGGAGGGACAGAAGGGCCTTCCTGGGGCCTCCTAAGAACATTGGGTCCATCCCCTGGCCCTGCCCTCCCAAAGTGCCCTCTTCCAGCCCCACCAGTCTGATCAGGGTGTCCCACCCTGTGCTGAGTGGCACCAGTCAGTCTGCAGGGAACATCCTGGCCCAGAGGCTCACCTTGGTCTCAGGACGGGCTGGCAATGAACACTGGCGCAGGGTGGCCCCTGGTTCTAGACCTTTCCTTGGGGCTCCTGCTTCCTGGGTCACAACCCACCCTCTATCAGAAACCCATTCTGGCCAGGGTATGCCATTTCCAGTATTGATGCTCTGTCCTGCAGTGCAGGAAGTGGTTGGTGGGGGTTTTAGCCACTCTGCTAATAAGGGACCCATCAGCTATAGTAAGCATTGCTTTTAACTTGCACTTAAGTCACAACACCGTGGATTCTGCAGCTTTGCCAGCTTTGCTTCCCTAAGAGGGTTTGCATTGGACAAGAACCAGCATACGTGTGTGCTGCGGTTTGAAGATGTACCCCTGAGGTATGAGTTGGAAGTAAGGTCCCCAGGGTGCTGGTATGGAGGTGCTATGGGCCCTAAGAGATGGGACCTCATGAGCAAAGCCAGTGCCACAAATGGTGAGCTAAGTAAACCTTTATAAAGTCAACTTGCCTCAGGTATTTTGTGATAGTAGAACGAATTCTCTCATCTAAAGAGTCCCCTGTAGGTAGTTCACTCCCATATCCTGCGTGTCTGGGTAGGAGCATGTGGGCCATGATGCCGACACCCAGAGGAAGGTTGTGGTCACAGATAGTGCATCTGCAGCTTGGGGGTTGCCTTCCTGAGGTCTCCCTGTGTGCTCTGTCCAGCATAAGGAGTCACCATTTCATGTTGCTGCCTCTGAGGCTGGTGCCACCGTGGTGGCTGTGAACTTACAGCACAGTTTACTGTCGCTCCCCACCCTGAGGTCCACAATGTCTTCCTGGGGGCCCTGGCTTTCCCAGCCTCTTCAGAATGCTGCTCTGTTTCCTCTTGTTTGCTTTGGATCTATCTGTGTGAGCCAATCCACTTTTATATCTACTGAAAATAAGTTCAACCTATGATTTGTTGTTTAACTTTCTGGCATTTTATCATCCAGAAATTATGCTTTTCCACAGCCAGAAAGCGTATTCCTTTACTTTTGCTGGCTGCTGTTAGCTTTTCAAGACCAGGGCCAAAGCCCCGCTGTTTCTGTTTAGTCCGGGAGCCATGCAGGTGCGGGGACCCTGGCTACACAAATGTGTGCGTGTACCAGCTGCAGCAGGGCTTCTCAGCTCAGCTCATCGGCTGGCAGGAAACAGTTCCACTGTTTGTTCCCTAAGAGCTGCACAGCAGCTCCAACAGCGTCTAGAGAAGCCAACAGCGTCTAGAGTGGAGGCTGAGTAAGCAGCCCCCGTCCTTTGAGGGGACCCCTGGATGCTGCCTTTAGTGACTGCACGGGGACAGCTGGCAACTAGACTATTCTGTTGATGGCTTTAGCGTAGGAAAATCTCTTACTTGCTCCTCCTCCCTTTTATCCCGCCATGGTTTCTTGGACATGGGGCTCATTTCTCCTCTTCAACCTGCTGCCAAATTCTGCTCACCCTCACTGGCAGCCCAAACATGCTTTGGTAACCTGAAGCTTCCACGAGAAGGGTCAGAGTGGACCTTGTATAGACCTTGTTGCCTCTGAGGCCCACTAGGATTGTCCCCAAGTGGAGGGATGCCCTGCTCTGGGGCTGCTACTGGACTCCATCCCAGGGTCATGGTCAGTGGGTACACATCTGGCTTTTCCTTTAGGAATGAGGTCCCGAGGGAGAGGCTGGACAGCAGATCGCCTGCCTGGCTGCCTGGGGCGGACACACACTCAGCATGTGTGAGAAAGCCAGGAAGGCTCAGATCACCAGGGCTGAATGCGGCCCAGCACACACCCTGGGGCAAAGCGAAAAGGAAGTGACCTGAGAAGGCTGAGGCTCCTCTTCCCCTGTGTCTTGGACGCCATTCCCTCAGTGAGGACACTGAAGTCCAGTGGCAATGCAGGTTTATTTTAGCAGGAGAAAAGAAAAGCCTGATGATTGTTCTACAAAGTTTTTCTTCAAAACTAAATTTAAAAAGGCTTGCATTGCCGTGGAAAGGGGCAGCACTCAGGAGGCAAACAGCTCACATGTGGGCCACTAGGATACTCCGGGCAAAGCCGGCAGCCAGGACCGACTGCAGCTGTCCAGAACTTTGAGAGTCTCCAGGGCTGCCCTCCTGACGCCAGGGTCCGAGTCCAGCTGCAGCTCCTGGAGAGCTGAGAGCAGAGAGGTGGGGGTCAGCCTTCACCCGGGCACACGAACCCCGTGTGCAGTGCCCCTGATGCAGGTAGAGGCAGGATGCCATCAGGCCAGGCCACCCTGCACCCTCCTGGATGCAAGGCCAAAAGTCAGCAGGTGGAGTTGTGCCCCACACTCATCACAGACCCCCATCCCAGGACTGAAGTCCCCACTAAGGGACAGAGAGGCCCCCCACAGAACCTGAGTGCAGAACCCTGGTGGAAGCAGCTCAAGCTGAAAAGGGGGAAACAATACAGGGAATGAAATAGACTCTACCCACCCAATAGATGGCTTCCTGCAAAGCCTTCCCCAGGTGCATCTATTGCTCCCCTAAAGTAGCCCTCAGCAGGGTCACCTGGGCTGGACCTTGGGCCAGACTTACAATTCCGTAAGGCTGGCAGGTCCAGCTTCTTCACATAATGGGCAGGCAGCTGCTTCATAATAATTCCTAAGATAAGAGCCAAGGAAGCATTTGTGGCACAAATACTAAGTCCACAGCAGATCATGCAATTACCCTCACTGCTAGAGACACCAGTGGATGGTACTGAGCCAAAGTTAGCGCGGAGAAAGCCAAGGCCAGGCAGGTGTGAGATTTGGTGGGACGGGGCAGCATGCATTAGCGAGGCCCAGCTCTCACCAGCAGTGTGCTATTGCACGTCCGGGGTTGACCAGGTAGCTGTCAAGGTTCGCCCTGCGTTAAACACCATCCCCTCACTTACCTGCCAAGTTGCAGGCAACGATCCTGATCCTTGACAAGTGATTTTTAATGTAGCTCATTGTTTCCAGCAGGAAGCCGTAGAGAACAGCAGGCTTTTTCTGAGTCTGCAAAATGTAAAGGACACACAGAGCTTTGCAGGATGAGATCCCAAGGACACTCGAGGTTCACAGACTTATTTCCACAACTTTGCTCGCAAATCAAATCAAATTTCCCCAGAAGATTAACACTGAACCCAAACACTGAATGTGATTCCCTTTGGTAGCAATTCAGTTTATGACCAGAATCATGGGAAGAATTAAGTTCATAAACTGAGGTACCACTACATGCAAAATGATCATGTCTTGATTATACTGAGTTACGTAAAATATATTAGCAAAATTATGTCTGCCTCTTTCCACTTTTCAGAATGTCACAAATTGGGCATCTATGAGGGGGACATCAGCCATGAGGAAGAGCTCTGAGGCAATTCCCTCCCCTCCAAGCCAGACCAGCCCAGCGCCCTCGGCCCCCTCACCAGGATGGAGCACATGTTGGTCTGGAAAATGGTCATCTTGTCATCATCAGTGCCAGAGTCGCTATACCCCAGGGGGCTCTCCAGGGACTTCCAGCCCCAGAAGTGCACACACTGAAGCATAGTAGCCTCACAGGCCTGGAGGGGACACAGGATGGCAGGAGAGGTGTCATCGAGCAAGATGCTCAACAGCCCTGGTGTGAGGGTTGAGCTGTGCAAAGCCAAAGCAGCCCCGGGGACCCTGGAGCCAGAGAAGGGCAGGGCCAGGGCTCACATCAAACACCATGTATGTTTATAAAAAGCCTCTGCCCAACGTGTCCCCCTACCCCATCCAGCACCTCTGGGCCCTCAGTATCCCTGAGGAGATAGGAGTCCAGCTGGGGTGGGAAGGACTGGGGTGACTTCCTGGCCACCTGGCCCTGTCTCCACCTTCCTGCACTGCACCCCAGCCCCTGTGGCAGGAGGAGAGGGGTGGATCCCTAAGGAGGGGGTGCAGTGCCCTAACTGCCTTGCAGCCCCATCCTTCAGCTCTCTGTTACCATTCCCAGAAGTGACCCCCAGGGGACTGCCCTGGAGGGAGCGGTGCAGACCTGCATTGGATGCTGGTGTGGATTTCCAAGAGAAAGGAGCCTGAGGGCTGATGCCCCATGCCCAGGGTGACTGGGACCATGCAGCAGAGCCCAGGCAGATAGTCAAGCCTGAGTCAGGGGAGTGCATGGTAGGATGCCCCCCAACTCAGCAAGTACCACCTGGAAAACTCCAGCCCACTCCCACCCAGAAAGCCCTAGTCCTTACAAAAATGGCATTGAGGGACTTGTGACCCAGAAGAGGGGACCAGAGGCACTAGAGAAAGAGGACAGTTCATTCTGCCTGGTAGGGGGCCAGATGACCCCCTTATAAGAAGGGACACCCCAGTTATCTGTGGGGAACAGAAGAAACAGCTGGGGTCCTGGATCATGTGGGCTGTGCAGAGCCTGGTGAGCAGCCCGCACAGGGCTCTCTGCAGCCCACAGCTGGCCACTGCCACCACAAGGGGCTGAGGCCTACGAGGAGCTTGAGACCTCTCCCTTCTGCCTCCACAGTGGGCCTTGAAGAGGGGAGCAGCTGGCCAGGCCTGCATCCCAGACTCCTCATAGCCCCAAAGTGGGTCCAGCCCTCAGTGAGCAGGAGGGGAGAACTAAGGTGAGCTTTAATGAACCAAGTCCTGATGCCGGAAGTGACCAACCATGCACAGAAACATGCTGTAAGAAGAGACGCTGGGCAGAAGCTGGCTGTGGGCAGCAAGGGACAGAGCCAGAGGAAACCACACCACGGCTCCCCACAGCACTGAAGGTCCCTAACCCAGCCTCTGCTGTCCCCATCCCCACCCTGCACGAGGGATGGGGTGGTCACAGAGCTCCTGCAGGAGACTGAGGTAGGGACAGGCAGTGGCCTGGGCCCAGAGGACCTTTTCCTTTGGGTGACCCAGACCTGGGCTGTGCTGGAGCAGGGGTCCTGGCAGTGCAGCAGGAGGGGCACCCAGGCTTTCTTCACTTCCTCCTTGAAGAAGTGCTTCCTGGCGATCCCGACCACCTTGGCCAGCTTCCCAAAGAGGACAAAAGCCTTCTCCCGGAGCAGCTCGCTCTCCTGTGGCCGAGATGCACAAAAGTGCTATTGTTCCCAAGGCAGATAATCAGTAAAAGCCCTCCAGGAACCACTTCCAACACCTTGGCTCCTGTGGAGTCTGCCAGGCCATCCTACCAGGGTCACCTCTCTCCTTTGCTGGGCTCTTGGCGGCCCAGTGGGAGGGGCATGGCTCTGATCTCTGGGGCCCCTGTTCCCTGTGTAAGGGCTTGCTGCGGGGATCTGAACACATAACCCTGAGTCCTGAAGTCACATGCTGCAGGTGTCCCTGGAGCATGTGAGGCTGAAACAGGACACTCTTTCCCTTCTAGCACAGCAGAGGCCACCACTGCTTCAGTCCCACAGCACTGATGCCCTGGAACTTAGGGCCACACTGGATTTTCCACAGGACCCCGAGGCCAGCCAGCCAGTCCATGCATCTGTGGCTATAGCCACAATGCGGCAGCTCTTATCCACACTCACGTTGTCAAAGAAGAGCCTGCACTGCCCAGAGATGGCTTTGAAAGAAGAAGAGCCCACATCCCCCTCTCGGAGCTGGGCCAGGACTTTGGTCAGGGCCTCCATGCCCTCCACGATCACCCTGCTGCCAGTGGCCACCCGAAGGGAATCCAGGCACCGCTCTAGCAGGAGTTTCCGGTACTGCTTCACCTGGAGGGGAGTGGGCAGCTCAGCCTCGGCCCTGCCTGTCCTGGCCATCCGCAGCCCCCGGGACCTGAGCCAGTTTCATACCTTTCGGGGTGCACCGATGGCCATGTTGCCCAGGGCACGCAGGGACAGCACCTGCAGAGCCTCATCCTCCTGCTGCCCCGTGCCCCGCTCCAGCATCAGCACCGCCGGCCTCAGCAGCTTCTCCTGGTGCAGAACTGGGAGGCTCATGAACTAGAAAGGAGGACACTGCTCAGTGAGCCCGGAAGGAGGCCTGTTTCTCAGCAACCAGGCGGGGTGGGGTCAGAAGCCACTCCCAGAACGGTGGCTCTGGGTGCAGAAGGGGTGGGGGAAATGCAGTGCCTCAGTTTCCCATCTGTACAAAAGGGATGATTCTCCTGCCTGCCTCCGAGGATTCAGTAAGGAAATATACGAGAAGTGCTTGGTGACCGTGACCTGCAAGTTCTTTTGTCACTGATTTCTCCAGTGTACTAGAGTCATCCACCCGCACGTGGGAACAGATGTGCACAAGCTGAACTCATGGGAGACGCCCTCACAGTCTAGGATGCAGGGTGCTCAGACCTCAGGCTCAGGGAACCCCCTGAAGCCTGTGTGTTTAAAAAGACTGAAGAAAAAAAATGCCTGGTGTGGTGGTGCGTACCTGTGGTCCGGGCACTCAAGAGGCTGAGGGAGGAGGATTGCAAGTTTGAGCCCAGCCTGGGCCACTTAGCAATTTATTGAGACCCTGTCTCAAGACATATAAAGAGGGCTGGGGATGCCTGTAATTCAGTGCCAAGGCCCCAGGTTCAGCCCACAGGGGTACAAAAAGAAAAACAAAGGAGGGAGGGAGGGAAGGAGGAGGAAAGGCAGGAGATGAACACCACATCGCTGGCTCTGGGCAGCAGGAGGGGCAGCTAGGTTAGTGGCCACCAGGTGTCTGTCCAGTTTCTTGGGTGCCCATAGGCTTCCCCACCCTCCCAGTGCTCTGTGCCTGCTCCGCTTCTCCTCCAGTGCATCTGAGACCCCAGCATGCACAGCCCTGCGAGCTTCCCTCAGCTCCACAGGCCCCGAGACTCATGCCACGCTCCTGTGAAGGGACAGGAATAGGGCTGGGCAGTGAATAATGACCACACGCCACTGAAAAAGCCCTTCCCACAGTGCTAAGCCCAAACTTCCCTGACGAAAAAAAAACAAAAGAAAAAAGCATAATGTGTTCAGTCCTATCATCTTGGAAAGAATTTAGATAGATGACTTCCTTTTTAGAAGCAGATGCTAGCTTTTAAGCAGCAATAATCAGCATTTGGCAAGCGTCTACCACACAGCCACACCGTGTGTGTTACCTTACTTCATTCTCACCTGGCCCCTGCAGTGGGTTCTGCCATCCACGCCTCAGCACACATGAGGCTGGAACCTTAAGGAACTGCACAGAGAAGCCAGGTCCTCAACAAGCCCTGTGATTCCAGCCCTTTGACCTGGCCACTGTGCTATGCTGGCTTCTGACCCCTTAGAGTTGTAAATGTCTCCTCACTGTCTCTTTGGGGATTTGCAAAGAGCAGAGGACTTGAAAAAACCTGGCCAACATGGATGTCCTTGGTTTGTCTTGCCCTGGGCCAGGAGGTTTTGAACAGTCCAAAGAGTCACTTTCACATTTTAAGTGGTGGAAAAAAATATGAAAAAGGACATTTGTGACTCATGGGTATCACATGACAGCCAGAATGTCAGCCTCCAGCAGTGAGGTCTCAGCGGAACCCAGGCTGTTGCTTGGTTCTTGCCACACAGTGGGACCTCAGGCAGATGACAGGGTTTATCCTGGAAGTTCTCGGGGAACATCCTCAGCCCAAGGCAGAGTGGTTGGGCCTCGGCAGCCACGACACAGGCCCCACCTTCACACCTGGCAAGGCTGTGCCCCCTTGCAGCACTCTCCTGCAGTACCCTCCTCAGGGTCCCCATTTTCTCAGTGTCCCCAAAGGGCGTGCCCTGCATACCCTGCTGATGAATGAAGGAATGAAGGAGCACAGGATGGAGGGAACAGGGGCCCCCTAGGGACTGGGCACTTCCCCCAAGGGGAGCCATCCCCACTGCCACCGCACCCCACCCCAGCCAGGTGCCTCACTTCCACACAGGCCGCTGCGCAGCTGATCCGACAGCTCAGCGCTTCCGAGCCCAGGCCCCTGAGCACCAGCTTCAGCAGCCGCTGCCTGCAGCCCACCTCACTCTGCACGCACAGCCTGTGGGGGACAAACAGTGCAATGGTGCAGGGAAGTGGGCCCGGTGCCTGCCTACTATTTGGAACCCAGCTCCAGCTTGCACAGTGATGGTGAGCAGATCTCTGAACATTGCTAGGTCACTCCTACTTGGGGCATCATGGTGGTGGGGGTCAATGAGAGCCTCACTTTCTTCCTACTGCTTTTTATAACAGGCAGGGTAGAGGCCTGAGGAGTGACTGCCCATCCAGGCCCTGCAGGAGCCCTGTGCACAGAGCCTTGGACAAGCCCCTCTTCCCTCTGGCCTCACATCTCCACTTCTAAAGCCCAAAGGTGGATCTATGTGGCAGCGCCATTCTCAGGAGCCTTCTGTGGAGCAGAGGATACCTCTGCACACTCGTATTCTGTGAAAGCCTGGGCCCCACCTGGCCAGCAGGCTGACTCCGTCCAGGAAGGTAGCGCCGCTCTCCAGTTGACCCCACACCAACTGCTCCTCCAGGGTGCACGCCAGGCCCTCGCTGCTGAGTCTCTCAAACAGAAGCTGCATGCATTGGATGGTGACCCTAGGAGGAGGTAGGTGCGCAGTGCTGGGCAGGTAAAAGACCTGAGGGGGCTGTCATGGGAGCATGTGTCTGCCAATTCTCAAAACCACATCATGCCAGACACATGTGAGGGAGGGCTGTAAACAGAATCTGCTTCCAGAAACTTTTCCACCAGGAGGGGACAAGCAGGGCCCCCTGGGGGAAGTGACTCGTGGAGCCCAAGAGCTTCCAAGGGACAGCTGGTGGCCAGGTCCAGTGAGTGTCAGCAGCCTTGCACTCTATGGTCCCCTCCCACCTGCTGGTTCTCTGAGCACCTCTGCAGGGTCAGCTCCTCGGGCAGGGTCCCCATGTGGACCAGTCTCCAGGTCTTTAGGACAGATGAGGTGGCCTCAGGCCTGTGGCTGCAGCTGAGCTGCATCAGGAAGGTATAGACGAGGTCAGGGAACAGGTCCAGCAGCTTGTCGTCTTTGTCCACATTCTCGATAAGGAAGAACACGGCACACAAGGTCTACAGAGAGAAGGGTCAGGCATCAGGGCCCTGACCCTGAGCCCCCTAAGGAGCCCCAGGCTGCCCCAAGACTCACCATCAGAGGATCCACTGCAGCCAGGCGCCAGACATCAGTCTTGGAGGTGACCTGCACCCTGGGTGTGAACTGCGTCTGCAGCCGGCCCATCAGGCCACGCAGCATGCTCCGTGCAAAGGGCATGTTCTCCGCCACGGCCAGCCACACCTCCTTCAGGTGGCTTTAGAAAACAAGCACAGAGGCTATGGGTTCCTTGTCACACCCCTTGGCAGGTTATGACCCCTCTATCCACCCCTCAGTAGCCCTCTAAAGAGGGGTTAAACTCTGGGAGCTGAATCTAGGAGCAGTCAGATGGCATGAGCCACCAAAGGCAGCATAATAAGACCCATGTCCCTGATGCTACTTGCTGGACATTCAGAACTTAAGAAACCCAGATGCCACCACCATGTGGTGAAGCTATGAAGCGCTGGACTCAAGGCCAGTGGTTCACCAGATGCTGGGACCTCCTACCTGAGATGCAGGTGGAAAACTTTGTCTTGGTGGGACCAGGTCCTGCCCCCAAGCTGTACCGCCCATGCCCACCTCTTCCATGGTGCCCACCTCTGCATGGGCAGAGGCTGTCTAAGTAGTGATGTGAGGACTGTCTCCTGGTGGTAATGTGCCAGCAGGAGGATGCCTTCAATGAGAAGATGCCGCACCTCCAGGTGATCCACCGCAGGTAGGTGCACCAGGATGGCACCCAAGATGTCAGCCACCTGTGGGGCCAGAAGTCACCTGTGGAGGGCAGAGGACACCACTCCTCCAGGGAGGACCTTGGGCAGGTTAAACCAGCAGCACCCTTTCTCCCACATTGGTTGCTCTCTTCCTCGGATTCCTTGGTGCCTCTGGGCCCCTGTCCACGTACTAACCAGGCTATACTTCAGCACAGGGCTTCCTTGTTATAGAACTCTAATTCCTGCTCCTTTTGAGCACTCAGAGCTTGGAAGAAGTGACTCCAGTGAGTATGGTGGGCCCATGGTCAGGGTGCCCTGGGCAGCCCCAGCCCCACCCCTAGGAGGCCCTGCTGGGCTCTGCCACCTTGTCATCTAGCTCCTTGACCCGCATTTGGAGGAAGGTGCCTATCCAGGTGACGGCAGCCTTGTCATGCTGCAGTTCCATGGCCCCGATGTTCTCACAGAGCTTCTGGATGAGTGAGACCACCTCGTCACAATTAAACTCCATGCAGACCACCTAGGACCATAGCAAAGCCGAGTCACAGCCTCCTCGGGGGGCTGCCTGTCCTGCCTGTTGCTGTCTTGACAGTGGGGCTGCTCTGGCCTCACCCCTGTGTCTTAGAGGGCTCCCACTGGCTGACAGGTTCTGGCTCAGTTGGTTTCCAAGGCCTCCATGGTGCACCCAGGCCTCTCCCACTCTTCAGTGCTGTCCTTAACCTGCCTGAACCCGCCTAAGACACTGCACCCCAAACTCTCCCTGTCCTCTCTCCTCTTGCCTCCAGCCTGTGTGTCCCGAGCCCCAACACCCTCTGACCTTCTCTTACCACTCTGCAAGGTCCCCTTTGCACCAGGAAGCTGCCTCCACCCCTGAGACAGAGGTGACCTCATTACCCCACAAAGTCTCAACCCCTGTTCGAGAGGCCCTGGGCACTCTGGCTCATCACTGGGCCATCAGTGTGACCATGTGCCAGTGCTGGTATGAAGAGCTGCTGGATCATTCAATACCCACTCTGTGTTCAGTGTAATATATCATAGGGACCAGGAAGAGCCAGCGGAGTGTTGGGCGCCTACACTGTGCTGGGCACCCCTGTGGGACTCTGACTCACTGCAAGACATTTCCGTCAAGATGTACCAGTTTAACAGAAGCCAGAGAAGCTGCAACCCCCAGAGGAAAACTGCAGCCAGCTGAGGAAAGCCCAGCCCTCCAGGCATGGCCCGGGGTCTGGAGACCAGCCATTACCTTGGCGATTCTGGAGGACGCACAGAAAATCTTCTCCTCGTCCGTGCTCAGCAGGTCCTCCTTACATTTCTGCAGCTCATTTTCCTTGGCAGTGCCCCATAAGGAGCAGGTCTGGCTTGCTATTGGGGATACACTTTCAGATGTCATCAGCAGGACAGAGGCCTTTGTTTGGGCCTCTTCATGGCGACTTCCTGCCCTGGCTCGGCAAGCATGAGTCACCCTCCAGCATCTGCACCTCCATCCCTCTATCCCTCTGCTCCCACAGTGCCTTCTCCATAGTGCAAATCTGCCTGAGTACCTCTCACACAAACCAGACCTTTACCCTGGCCAGTTCTGCCACAGTCTTGGTACCTGCAAGAGGACCTTATCCCGGGGCTCTCAGTGCCAAGCACAAGCCCTTGGTGAATCAATCTGAACCAAGCAGACTCTCCTTTCAGAGGCTTCCATGGCCTCTTGGTGATGCCTCGGGCACCCTAATGCCACCCTCCCTTCCATCCCACCTGCCCCATACCATGAAGATCTAGCAGGCTGGACAGGACATTAGTTGAGGTCATGCGGGTTCTTCGGTGGGCATCACAGGTACACGGGGCGATGAGTCCCACCAGAGTGCCAAACTGGCCAAGCTTCAGGGGGATCTGAGAATCAGGAGACATGTGCACTCACCCCTCCTAACTCCCGTGCATGCCTGGGCCAAGCAGAGAGGGCACGTCCCACTTTGCCCACCTGCCCCTGGGCAGGGAAGGCTTCTGGATCTGCCTGAAGCCCACGTGACACTGTCCCTGCTCCTCAGCTGGACCTTAGAGCCCATCAGCTAGCATCTGACAGGTCAGCTCTGTTCCGATGACCAGAGAAAGCTTGGGTCTGGTTTCTATGTCTAGGCATCTGCTTCTTCCTGTAGCTGAGCCCTGTTCCACCATGGGTTTACCTGCTTGCTACCTGAGTGACCTAAGCAGGGACTTCACCTCTCAGTCTCTAGTGACACCTGTCTCTAAAGTGGAGATGGTGACAGCACCTCCTCTTTCAGGGAAGGCAGTAGAATTGGCACAGAGAATCCAGGAAATGTGCCCTACACAGCACCTGGTCTCTACCGCCCCTTTGCACTGGTCCAGGCTCCCGCCTCATTGAACTGGGCCTTCTTCCCACCTCCATCATGTGTGCTGGGGGCTCACTGTTGCCACCCCAAGACCCGGGGCTGTCCCCAGATTCCAGATGAACACCACCATCCTCCTGCCCACAGCTGAGGACAAGGCTGTCAGAGCATGGAGTCAATAAGTGATGGAAAAGCGGTCTGTGCCTGCCGGTTCATCAAGAAAAATAACTCTTTTAGTTCTTCTAGACTTTGTGATGCTGTGTTAGGTACCAAGCTTTGTAAAATTCGTAACTTCATGGTGGTTCATTTTTGCATTCTGAGTATCCATTCTAATGTGATATTCATAATTATGTGTTCCAATGTGTTTTGTTTATTTGCTTGCTTTGATTTGATTTACTGGTGTACTGGAGATTGAGCCCAGGTCCTTCACGATGAGCACCATCCCCAGCCCCTTTTGTTCTTTAATTTGAGATAAGCTCTCATTAAATTCCCAAGTTACCCAGAAGGACTCAAACTTGTAATCCTCCTGCCTCAGCTTCCCACAGTGCTGGGATCACAGACATGCACCATCATGCGCGTCTATTCCACTGCATGAGCCTCAGATCCTACCAAGCTGGGTCCACCCTGAGCCACCATCCTGTCATATCCTCCCTCACCCCCTAGGAACCCCAGCCCCTGGATCATCACAGCCTCTCCCCAAGGGACTCTCTGGGGTAGAGCCTGATTTCAAGTGTCCCCTGTTCCCTCACATGGAGAGGACTTCTCCTGGAGATCAGGGTGGCAGGTGGGGTCAGGTGCTCCTGGACTCACACAGACACCGATGCTCTGCATGTAGATCTCCATGAGGCGGAGATGGAGTTTCATGGCTTTCTCCCGCTCCCATTCTTTCTCTGACAAGATCCACTTCTCCAGGAGCTATGGGTGGAGCCCAGAACACAGAAGTAGACAGTGAATCAGGGGGACCAGCCCCATCCTGCCAGCTTCTGCACTCCTTGTCTCTCCCATCCAGGGTTTGACTTTCAAGGCCTCTGCCTGGTCCTAGACCCTCTGGCTTTCTTCTCTGGCCTTCCCAGGAGAGGAGATGGGACTATGGGCAGAGAGAGAGATCCCTAGCATTCTCACTCGGATGGTGAATGGCTGCTATGTTTCTGCCCACGATGAGAGCCAGGAGCACAGACAACCTGCACTCCAGGTGGCACTGGGGGCCATTCTAACATCAAAGTCCATTTCAGAGTATAAAATGTGTGTGCTAACTTTTGGATATTAAATGTCCCCCAAAAGGCTATGTATTAAAAGCTGGGCCACCAGCTTATGGTTACTGGGCGGTAATTAGGAGGTGGAGCCTTGTGGGAGGACGTTAGGTCAATGACAGTTGCTCTGGAAGAGGACACTGGGACCCAGTTCCTCTTTGCTTTTGGGCCACCATGAGGTGAGCAGATTCTGCTACCAGGTGTCCCACCATGATGTGCTCCCAGCCAAACAATGGAGCCCGCTGACCATGAACTGAACCCTCTGAAATCATGAGTCAAAATAAGCCATGTTTTATCACTTGCTGCTTTTACTGCCTCCTGCCTGCCCTTTGAATAGGAATCATGGGTTCTAACTTGGCAGTAGAGTGACCTTAAATTTCCTGATTTCGATCACTGGATTCTTGTAAGAGATTGATTTTTGATGTCTGCAATTAATTTCTCATGCTTCCGAAGATGTTTGTGTACGTGTGCCTGCACCTGTGTGTATGCCTGTGTGTGCATGTATGTACAATGAGAAAGAGAAAGAGGGAAATATTAAAAGAAAATATGGTAAAGTGGAAAAAATTATGAATCTGGGCAAAGAGCATCGTTGTATGCTTCTTGTAGTTTTTCAACAAATTTGAAATATAATCAAAAGAATGTTAGTACCACTCATTCACACATTTGTCTGTTCCAGCAGCCTGGCTCTCAGGCCCACTTCTTAGGAGGGGTGGCCATCCCTAGCTTCACACAACTCACGTGCACCATCTCTTGCAGTCCCTTAGGGTCCAGCTGTCTCTGCAGGAGGCCCTCCATCAACCCCTCCAGGGAGCGCAGGGTGTTCGTATACAGGGTCTATGGCCAAGAGATGCAGAGACAGAGAGCTGGACATCCATGAGTGGCACACAGGGTCACCCACCAGGACTCTGCAGGTGTCTAGGTGGCCTGAAGCTCACCCATAGCTGCAGCTTAGTTTTTGTGCCCTATGCTCATCTTTACATATGACGTACAAGACAACCTTTCAGGAGGAAAGGTTACACAAAACAATAGCCCAGCTCTCCTGACCCCTCATCCAGGGCCAGACTCTTGAGGGATAGGGTCCCCTCATGTCCATCAGCATTTGTTTCCCACTGGCATAGTGCTGCTGGGAAACAGTCATCCAAGCTGACATCCTGCATCTAGGGACCCATGTGACTGGGTGGTGGCCTATGGGAGGAGGGCACATGGCACATGACTCTTGCTTACAGTTTCTCTCCCTCCCTCCTGGCTAGATGTCATCGCCCAAGCCACGTTAGGATCTTTACACTGAAGGTGGGGTGTGCTGTCAGCTCTACACCCTCCCCACTCACCCCTGGACTTTACTGAGATGAGAAACCAACTTTTATCTGTGTTATGGCTTAGATCTAGAAATGTTCCTCCAAAGTCTCATGGATTCAGAGGTGGGACCTTTGAAAGGTGATTGGGTTATGGGGACACTGTGCTTATCAATGGATTAATCTACTGATGAGCTCATGGACTATTAGGAGATGGGGCATGGCTGGAGGAGGGTCATTGGGAGTGCAACCCGGAAGGGTGCATTCTTGTCTATGGCTCCTTTTTTCTCTGGGCTTCCTGGATGTCATGGAGGAGTAGCTCTCCTCTGTTGAGAGGAGAGCTGCTTGTGCCCCCAAGCCAGCCAGCCATGGACTGAAACACCAAGTCATGAGCCAAATTAAAGCTCCCCTCCCCTTCTGCAAGTTGTGGGTGTCAGATATTTTGTCCCAACAATGGAAAATGACTAATATTTCTAAGTTTCAGTGTTTATCTGTTATAGCAGTCAGCATCACCTCACACTTACTAATAGAACCCACAACACACTGCTGCCTGTAACAACTCACAGGTGGTTTGGGAAGGCAGAATCTACCCATGTCCATTAAACTTCCAAGTCCACACACGGGCATGTGCCTCAGAAAGTGAGGCGGGCCCGAGGGACATACCTTAATGGACTCATTGTCCTCTCCTGGAGGCTGGAGAGAAATTACAGAATGGATACTGATCTCCATCAGCTCGCTGCTCTCCTCCATGGAGTAGAAAGGCTTCAGTTTGCTGGAGAAAGAGGAAAGGTCAAGAGGAGTTGAGCCTTTGCCAACTTCTGACCAGTCTGGACACAAAGGTGAATCACAGCCAACTTCCTGTTTGTGGGTTCAGGTAATGCATCCCTGCCTAGGGCCCGACTCTGCCTGGCCACAAGTATCCAGTGATCCACCTGGGACTAAGGAACAGATTCAGAGGTATCCAGTGCTCCACCTGGGACTAAGGAACAGATTCAGAGGCACAAGGCCACCTCTCCCACTTGCTGCCACATACTCCAATGACTCTCCCCCACTCACAGCCATGCATCTGCCCTCCCAGGCTGCTCCTGGTTCAGGATTGTCAGAGCACTGTACCTGGATCACCAGCACAAGCTTGGAGTAATGAGCAGTGTCAGTTTTACAGTGCTGCTTCTGACCTTTTCAGTCAAAACCTCTGCGGGACTGTCCCTGCCATCCACATTTCAATAAACCCTCCAGGGGTGGTTGCTAGGTGGGCGGTGTGTGCTAGCTCACTCTCTGCCTATGTCATCAATAGTTCTGGGGCCTCACTGCTTATCACGATCACCTGGAGAACTTCCCACAGACTCCCCCAGGCCCATGGCTAAGTTTAGATTTCTAAGTTCCCCAGTGGTTCTATTGTGACCCAAATCTGAGAGACACCATCCTACCTTACTGGAAGCTTCTGCCACCTAATCATGTCTTGTTCCTCACCCTCCAGAAAGATCCGCACTCCTAACCAAACCTAGTCATCATGTGTGTTCAGGTCCAAAGTCAAGGTGCTGACACCAATACCAAATAGTTTTGGCAGCTGCTATTGTACAGAAACTGAATTACATTTATCTAGTCACCTCCTTTTTGAGTTTCTTTCTGCTCACCTACAAATGCATTCCTCCTGATGATGTGTGGCATATATTTCTGTTTGTATGCATTCATCTTTTCTTCACGTCCCTGAAAGGCTGGGGTCAGGACTTGCCTGGCAACTCAACTGAGGCTTGTGAAACATATCTGGAATCTGACCTTGTGTCACCACTTAAAGTACTGCGTAGCTCTGCTAAGTCCCTAACTAACATCCATCTCCGGGCAGATGAAGATGATCTGACCATTTGAAGCACTCACTTCACAGATCCCTGACTTCTACCCCTCTTCCCTCCCTTCCAATGGACTCCAGGAGTATAAGCCTCGGGCACTGTACTACCTTACACAGGCTCTAACAATCCAAAGCATTCAGTCTCCCCACAATGCCTCTCAGCATCATGATTTCTTGCTCAAAATATCCCACCTCATGGACCCAGAACATCCCACACACTTGCCATGTGCCTCTCTATACAAGAGGAGCAGCCAGCTTAAGAGGCTGGAAGGGAGCAGACCCCATCTTCTACATTGCCCACAGCCCCAAGAAGCCGCTGCCTGGACTCCGCACAGGAGCAGGGAGGATGAGGCAGTGCAGGCCTCAAAGGCGCAGTGAGGGGACGGTTGTGGCTTTGTCCCCATCCTGGCAGGGGCCCAGCTCACCTCAGCTGTGAGAGGGCATCCATGGCCATTGCCCGCACGGGAGAAGCCAGGTGGGTGGTCAGCTCTGCCTTGATGATCGCCTGCCCAGCACAAGCAGGGTGGTAACATGTCAGCCTCCCAGAGGTTCGGGGAGGCAAGCGGAGGTGGCCCTTAGTGGACGGTGGTGACAGGCCACTCCTCAGGGTTAGTACAGGAAAGCTGGTCCTAATACCACACACTCTTGTTCTCTTCAGATTGACCTGGCCATGGCATCTCCATGTGGAAGGAGCTGACTGGCCGGGTGCCCTTGGCCACATGCCCCGCCACCTGAGCTGAGATCCCATGTGCAAATCCCAAGCCTCAGTTCCTGCGTTACAGGGCTGTGGCCAGCTGCCATGAAATAACTCAGTTCCTGGCCAACAGAGGCTCACCTGCTCATGCCAGCTGCTCTTCCCACCCGCTTGGCGCTGGGGACTATGCCCAGAGCACCATGGGTACCGTCTGCAGGCAAGCAGCACTGGGACTCGGGAGGAGTGGGGACAAAGGACACTGACTATCCCACAGGCTGTGGGATGTTTTCTATGGCTCGCCAAGTTCTGTGCAAATGTCTCCCTAAGCAGTTTCCAGACAACTATTTGGGAAATACAAGGCCTGCCACTGGCCACTGGTGGACCTGTCCCCCAAGCCAGCCACCTCGCCAGCCAAGGTCCCACCCTGGCTTCATCAACTGTCAAACTTGCTCTTGGAACTCCCATGCTTAGATGGATAGAGGAGGAACTGAGGCAGGGAGGGCACCTTCAGGAGCTCTGAGAACTCAACCAGGAAGAAAGTGGAGAGTACAGGGTTAGAGCCCACAAGCCAGGCCTGAGGGCCCCACCCAACTCACCACTATGAGGCCAGTAAGAGTCGACTTTGGGGCAAAACTTAAACCCTCCAGGTCCTTGACATTTCTGATGGCAGTGGTGAGCTGCATGACACTCTTCATGAAGGCCATTTTGAGGCCGATGTCCTGTGACCCAAAGAGGGACAGAAAGGAGAGCTTGTTTGTGATTCCAAGTTACAGCCCCTGCTCCTGGATCTCTACTTCAAGACAGTGTCAGTGTCAGGGGCTCTGAGTGACTGGTCTTTCTGTCCTTCACCCACATCGACTCCATATCTGCCAGTGGCAGGGAGACCGGGAAGGGGACTTCTTTCTGGGCCCCACGGAGGATGTCACCACACCCAAGCCTTCTGCATCTGTGCCTGAGGCAAGACCACAGGTGGCAGGCACTCTCAATGACTTCAGTCACCTTATGTGTCACCTAAGAGGTGGTATAAATTACTGAATTTAAAAAATTAGAGTTTTAAAATTCTATTCCCATGAAAAACTTGGAGTAGTGAAATTCACAGAGACAGAAAGTGAGATGGCAGCTGCTGGGGCTGGGACAGGAGGACACAGGGAATTAGTGCTTAATGGGGGCAGAGTTTCAGCTAGGGAAGACCCCGACCGCAGAGACGGAAGTCAAGGTGGCTACCAGCAGTGTGAGTATGTGTCCTGCCACTGAACTGTGCACTTACAAATTATTGCAGCAAGAATTTTTGTGCTTGGTATATTTCACCACCATTTACAAAATTAAAAATAACATAACTCTTGCTTTGCTCTCGCTGTGTCCTCTCTCCCTTGCCATCCCAAGAAAGTACTCAGCCTCCCTGCACCTCTTTGTGGATGACCCCCTCCTTGTCCCTCATGAGGGGACCTGGATGAAGCATCAGTCAGGGTCAGGCAGAGGTGAGCGCTGAGTGAGTGGGAGGATTGGGGGAGCCAGGGGTGGCCCTGTGTCTTCTGGGGACCACGCATGACACCAGAGCAATGCACAGGCAGCAGTGCAGGTCCTGGGGGTACGAGCGACATCCAGATGATGCTGCTGGGTGACCCCTGCCAGTCTGTCTCAGGGAAGGTGATACCAGTTGTGGGACATGGTTACCTGACAGCTACTGGAGTAGTGGTGAACGACCTTCGTGGTGATGGGATTGTCCACGTAGGCGAGGAGCATCTGGGGGTGGCAGTAAGAGGACACGCAGCTGTACATCGCCATGAGGGTGCTCTTGATGGTCTCCCGCCTCCAGGGGTGGTCCTTCTGCAGGGAGTGAGAAGGGGAGCAAACACCCCTGAAGGGAGTTGGGGTTGTTCTGCAGGCTCCTCTGGGGGGAAGCAGGGGCTGCCCCAGTCTTTGGTTGCAGAACCAAAGGAGCCACGGAGACAGAGGAAGAAAGCTGACTGTGTCCCAAGTCCCAGAAGTGCTCATTCATTCATGCATGCATTTATTCCTTCACAACTTTGCTGAGCACCTACCCCACACCAGGCACCAGGCAGGAGGTGGGGAGCAAGACAGACCAGTGCCCCATACCAGAAAGGTTTCAGTTCAAGACAGATGCCAGGACCACCCTCGCCCTGAGTGTGAGGTCTGTGTGGATCCCCTAAGCAGAGGCCACCCGCCCACTCTTCAGGCCTCCCCTTGCCAGTCACCTAATCCAGGCTGAGCGCCCCTGGGGTGGGGAGCCAGAAGGGACAGCCCTGTCCTCCTGGTGTGAACACCCTCGGAGCATCTCTGGTGGGAGGAGGTGCTGCAGCCGCCAAAATCCTTGGACAGGAGCTGAGGCACCCGTGCACAGCTACCCCTGGAGTAAAAATCAGGGGTTCCAGCCCTGCTGTGCTGATCAGTTGGGTCAGAAACCTGGGCCAGTCTGGGTTCTCTCCATCCAAACCAGACCCCAGGGCAAGGTCTGAGGTCAAGGCCAAAGCCTGAGGCATTGAGGCCTCCAGGTGGTTTCCCATCGTGGGGCTCAGCCAGGCACAGGACCACTCCCTGGGGCAGGGAGGGGCAGTGATTAGAGAACAGAGCCAATTCCAGGGTCCCCACAGATCCTTCAGGTGCCTTTCCACGTGCTTCTGTGTCCTCTTCTATAAACAGTGAGAACAAGGTACTTCTGGCTGAGCCCAGCAGCAGGGACACCACACAGTGGGGACACTGAGGCAGAGCTTATCACAGGTGTGAGTGGCATCCAGCAAGCATCTTACTGCTCGTAGGGCCTGGAATCTTCCCAGGCTGGTCTGAGGAGCCCAGCATGAGATTCCAGCAGCTGGGATCCTGGAACTAATACCTGGGTCCTAGAGAGGCCCAGCCTGTGTTCTTCAGAGGAACCCAGGCCCCAGGAGACACAGAGTCCCCGCTGACTCTGCTGTGCATAAAGGGAGCCTTACCTGCCAGGCACTGATCTGCCAGCTCTGCTCCGACTCCTGGATCCTCTCCTCGAAGTCCTGGAGCACCTTCAGCACTGTCTTCACCTGGCCGTGGGCACACAGGCCAAAGCACTGAATCACACCCTGCAAGGGAGACCCAGCCAGCCAGCCAGGGAGAGGGCAGGAGGTGAGGAGGGGTCCACACACACCTGTGCACACACACAGATGCACGGACAGCCACGTGTGCACAGGCACACATACATGCATGCATACAGACACGCAGTCTCTCATGAGTCCCCCTTCCCCGCAGAGTCCAGAGGGCGCTGGTGGACAGGAGGGGACTGAGGGTGCCTTCACCTCCCTGTCGAAGTCATTGCCGTAGTCTGTCTTGTACAGCAGCTCCAACAGCAGCAACTGCACCTTGTCGGCCTCCAGGCCCATGGCCAGAGTGAAACCCAAGGCCTGGTACAGGAAGCCCTGGAGAGGCAGGAAGGAAGGCACTCACACCGACCTACTCCTAACTGCAGGTGGCGCTATTGTGGAGCACCTGCTACACCTCTCTGATTCTGTTTCTTTCTCTTCATTGTGCAGTTGTCTATGCATTTCTTGCAGTCTTTTAAATAAACACTTGGGTTATTCTAGGGGTCAGACTGTAAAACAAAAAAACCAGGCTCCATTTTAGCAATGGAGGCCAGGCTCCTGATCTATAAAGTTGAACCCTATACACTCTCTCCTTGTGATTTTCTGTTCTTTACTTTGGTTTCTTGTGTTTCTTTCCCATATTTGATCTGCTTACACCCATTCCACTCTGTTATGACTTTGAAGAGAACCTTTTGTATATCCTGTTTCATAGTTCACATATAGGAATGATAATGATTTTTGCATACCAATCATGGGAAAAGACAGTCTAGAGACTGTTGTCAGCTACCTGGCCCCCACCTGACAGGTTGATACCCGAGAGATGGAAAGTTAGATGAGTAACTATAACATGGTGGACGTGGAAGCATCATTTATTAGATGCTATATATAATTTTTTTTCAAATGGAACTTAAGTTGATGTCTGATACTACCTTACCCCTACGAATCTATAGTGTTCAGAAGCAGAGGGAACCGGAGTACATTCTTTTCTATTTGTTATCGTTATTTTATATATGCAACAATTAAAGATATTTACAAATGCAATTTTTTCTTAACTCCTGTAAAAAACATTTTTAAAAAGTCTTCTGAGATATAGTTTATAGTTTGGTTGCTTTTCTTTGGTTGCTGAGATAAAATATCCAATGCCCAACTTTAAGGGAGGAAGGGTTTATTTAGCTCAAAGTTTGTGGAGGTTTCCGTTCATAATCAGCTGGCTCCAAAGCAGTCTGACATATGGCAGAGGGGCCACAGTTCATAGTGGCAGAAGACAGAAAAAGTGACAAGCTCAAAAAAGAGCGATAGACCTCTTTCGGTTCCTTTTATCTTATCTGGATTAGAGCGGTCCCAATCCAATCCATAGACTGATTCAGCAATCACCTACTCTTAATCCCAGCACCAGTAATCCAAAGATTGTACTACAACTCAATCACACACTCTAGATTCAACCACCTCTGAAAAAGTACTATAGTACTATGATTTTGGAGAGACATTTAGACAAACCATAAGAGATCATATGCCATAAATCTCATCCAGCTAAAACATTAATGTTCAATGGTATATTCAACCATCATCACAGTCTAAGTTCTAATACATTTTTACCAGCTTCTAAAAGTACTTTATATCCATTTTCAGTTACTCTATATTTCCCCTGGCTTCTGAAAATCACTAGTCTACTTTTGGTCTCTATGGATTTGTCTGTACTGGACATTTTGTTTAAGAAGAAAGGTATAATTCATGGTCCTTTGTGTTCCCTGGCATTTGGTTTCTTTCACATAATGTTATCATGGTTTATTTAAGATGTTGTATACTTTAATACTTTATTCTTCTCATGGCTGAATAATATCCCCATGTTCAGCTGTCCCACATTTGTTGATACACTCTTCCATGGATGGCCATTTGTGTCATTTTCATATTTTAGCTATGGTGAATAACACTACTATGAACGTTTGTTTTTGTGGACATCAGTTTCGGCTTCTCCTGGGCATGTACCACCAGGAATAGAATCACTAAATCATACCCTAATATATATGTTCACCATTCTGAGATGATACTAAGCTATTCCTCATTTTTCATTCCCACCAGCAATGTATATAGGCTCCAATTTCATTGCATCCTTACTAATGCATTTAATCATCTGTATTTTTTAATTATATCTATCCAAGTGGGTGTGAAGGGATGTTTCACTGTGGTTTTGATTTATATTTCACTAATGGCAATGATCTTGTACATATTTTTTTATCTCCTGAAGTGGTCATTTGTGCATCTTTGAAGAAAAGGCTATTTAGATGCTTTGCCCATTTTTAATTGACTTATTATTTTATTTTATTTCATTTATTTTAAAAAGCAAAACAGAAAAAAGGATGGAAATGACACAGAATTTCAAAAGATACTATAAAATTAACACTCACCAACATATTGTATATTGATATCTTAGAAGTAGTTGTTCTGGTTATAAGATTTAGACATAAAAATGTTCAAACAATCAAACAATGAAAGCACAAACTTATTTTGAGGAACAGAGATTAATAGTGTAGTAATCTATCTTGTATATATATATATATATATATATATACACACACACACACATATATATATAATTGACTTATTTTTTATTAACAATTTCCAGTATATATGAGAGTGTAGCACATTTATCAAATATATCATTTACAGATATTTTCATCCATTCTATGAGTTTTCTTTTCACCTAATTGATAGTATTTCTTTAGCACAAGATTATATTTTGAGGGGTTAGGGGTTGGGATCCGAGCTTTCACACTGAGCTACATTCCCCCAAACCTTAAATGTTTAACTTTGAGACTGAGTAAGTACTAAGTACTGTGTTGCCCAAGTGGGGCTTGAACTTGCAATTTGTTACCTCAGCCTTGCAGAGTTTTGGGTTACGGGCTTGTGCCACCATGCCTGGCTGAGATAGTTTAATTTTTATGATGTTCAACTTACCTACTTTTTTTTCATCTCTTGTGCTTTTCACTGGTATATCTAATAAATCTTTGCCTAACTGAAATTAGTGAAGTCTTATGCCTATAGTTTCTTCTAGAATTGTATACTGTCAGCTTTTCTATTAGGTCTACTATCCATTTTGATTTAATTTGTGTATGATGTGAGGAAGGATCCAATTTCATTCTTTTGTATGTGAGTATTCAGTTGTCTGGACCATTGGGTGAAAAGATTTTTTTCTTCTACCACTCAGTCATCTTGGAATCCTTGTTGAAAATCAGTTATTATAAAATGAGAGTTTGGGCTGGGGATTTAGCTCAGCGGCATAAGTGCCTGCCTTGCAAGCAGGCAGTCGTGAGTTCGATCCCTGGTACCGATAAAAAGCAAAAAAAAAAAAAAAAAAAAGACAAAAAAAAATAAAATAAAATAAAATGAGAGTTTATTTCTGGATTTTCAAGTCCACATATTTATCCTCACACTAGTACCACACATTGCATTGTGTAAAAAAGTTTTAAAATGGGGGAAATTTGAGTCTTCCAACTTTTTTCTGTTTTCTAATTATTATATATATATATATATATATTATATATATATATATATATAATTTTTAAGAGAATAAAACCAAACAAAACAAAACAGAATAAAGCAAATCAAAACAAAACAATGAAAGTGATACAGGATTTCAAAACAAGATAGTAGGAAATCAATAATGGCTACCTAATGCCTCTTGCTACCTATAAAATAGCAATACCATCAGACCTAATAAAATCAAGCAAAACAGAACATAATAGAACCTATCAAAACAAAACAATGAAAGCTATACCATAGTATATCTTGTTATCTTTGAAATAGTTGCCATGCCATCAGACATAATAAAATCAAACAAAAGAAAACATAATAAAACAAAACAATGGAAACAATGCAAGACTTTAAGGCAAGATAATAGGGAGTTATCAATGGCTACCACTTTCCCTTTTTATATTTTTCTTCCCCTTTCACTGTTGTATCTGTTGTACCTTTTAGATCCCACTAACTCCTTCAGTTTTTCATACTAGGGAGACAACACGATGGTCACCCATGTGAGTCTGAACCATTTCACCCAAGAGCATGATCACTAGCTGCATACATTTGCCTACAAGAGCCTTGTGATTATCCTTCTTTATAGCTCAGTAGCATTCCATTGTATAAAAATGCCTCATTTTTCTTATCCATTCTGTGGTTGATGGGCAAGCTAGCCCTGCTTTTTTTTTGGTTCCCTGTCACATGAAGCATTGTTTCCTCTCCTTTGACTTTCAGTCTATGAATTTCCTTTTGAATTAATGTGTTTCTTGTATACCACATATTGGATCTTGTTTCTTGATCCACCCTGCCTGTGTTTCTTTTTATTGTGAATTGAGACAATTAACATTAATGATTATGGAAACATGCACTGATTCATTTCTGCCATGCTTTTTTCCTGCCATTGGCTCTCTACTTTTCCCCTTCATTCAGTTGTCTGCCCCACTCAGTAATCCCACTCTGCTGATGTTCCAGGGGCCATGGTCATTTTTATCTTTCTCTAAAATGTTCTTCAGTACTCTTTGTAGGGTTGGTTTGGTGGTCATGAATTCTTTACCATGGAAGTATCTTTTTCTCCATTAATTTTGAAAGATAGTTTTGCAGGGTACATCAATCTGGGTTGGAAGTTGTTTTCCTTCAGAACTTGAAATACTTCACTCCAAGCTCTTCTTGAGTTGATGGTTTGTATTGAGAAGTTTGTCGTGATTCTGATGGGGTTTCCTTGATAAGTGATGTTTCTTTTCTTTGACAGCCTTTAATATTCTGTTCTTGTGTTGAATTTCTGAGATCTTGATAATTATATGTCTGGGTATAGATTTATTTTGGTTATGGCTAGTTGGAGTTCTTGTATGCCTCACTTATCTGAATGTCAAGTACTTTTCTTATGTTTGGGAAGTTTTTTGCTATCACTTCTATAAATAGTCCTTTTGATGTCATTTGTGTTGACTCCTGATTTTTCATTAACACCTGTCAACCTTAAAATTATTTTTTGTGTTGTCTTGTAGCCATTGAATTATTTCCTGGTTCCTTGTTATTTTTAAGAGCTCTTTCCTTGTGCAATTGCTAGCTGCCATCCTGTTTTCAAGGTCTCAAAGTCTTATCTTCAGTTTATTTCAAGTGGTTTTGCCAGCTTTCAATGGAGTTTTTAATTCCGTGGATATTTTTTGAGTCTGTTTCATGCATTCCAGTTCTTCTCTATATTGTTCATTTAAAGTTTCTCTCATTCTCCTATACTCCCCTTTCTAAAAAAAAATCTGTCTTCTTCAGACATGCTTAGCAACCCTTTTATTACATTTATCATTTCTTCTTTTATCTGAGATATTATTTGTGATCTGATTTCTTTTACAATCTCATGAAATAGTTTCTTTACTTCATTTGCCATCATTTCAGAAATTTTGGGTATGGAACTTCCACTTTCTTTGGTGTCTCTGTCTCCTGGACTTGTTCTGTTTGGGTTGGAGGCCAGAGACTGTCTTTTACTCCTTCGTCTTGATATTTTCCTGAGTTCCTTCCCAGGCACTTCCCATGTTAGCTACCCAGCCATGGTGTTAGAGGATGGGTCAGGTGCCTAGGTTTCTCCTAACCCAGCTTCCTGGGGAGGCAGTTGAGTGCAGGGGCATCTTCTGTAAGGTGTGACTGACTGGTTCTCTTGGCCCACACTAGCTACAGTTCCTCAAGTCCAACAGGCTAATGGGCCAGGGCTGGCTGCTGCTTCTCCTGTCTATGAAGAGTCCCAGTGGTGGCCTGCGTGTGCAGGGAGGCTGGGCTGACTTCTTCTCCCTGCCCATGCTGGTTATCCAAAGGAGAGTCCCAATACATTCTGGATCCCTTGCATTTCTATAATGAATTTTAGAATCACCTTGTCAATTCCTGTGAGGAAAAATGATGAACTGGGATTATGGTAGAGGTGAGGTTGAATCTGTAGATAAACTTGGGGGAGTATCACCATCTTAACTATATCAATTTCCAATCCATGAACATAGGATGCTTTTCATTTATTGTTTCTCTGATTTAACAGCTTTTAGTCTTGCAGAATCAAAATCAAACATTTTCTATAAGAAAAACTACATATGTGAGTACGAACCAGAATCCACAAGTCAAATAAACAAAACTAAGCATCACTGGACTAGACCACCCAGCTCTCCTTCCAGTGTCCTGTAAACATCTACAGGCCAGAGGGGCTCACACACACATGTTGTGATCTCCTCTGTGCTACCCTCCCTGGCATCCTCCTCCTGTCAAAAATGCCCTGATCCCATGGGAACAAACCTTTTCCAAAGAGGGGCTATCAAAGCTCTTGAGCAGGTTGTTCAGCTCTTTGCTCAGCTGCAGGCTCCAGTGGGTCCCCTTGGTCCTCTTGAGGGAGTTCCTCAGGAACTGGAGAGGTAGAAGATGTTGAGGGGCAGGGCCAAGGGATGCCAGCACTGTCCTCAGCTAGGCTCTGGAAATGTCCTGTGAGTTTGAGTAGCCACTTGCCCTTTCTGTGCATCCTTCTCCAAATCTCTAGATCATTCACTCCTTACAGCCTCAAGCCAGCACTGAGCCCTATATGTCTTAGGCCCGGGGCTGGTGAGAAGGATGCTGCTGCTCTGCACTTCCAGGCATTTGGACCTTTCATTTCTGCCATGCCGATGGAGACAGCTGTGGACTTGACACTTGCCAAGTCCTCTCTGACAGAAGGAGTCCATGTCCACTAGGAAATCCAAAACTCCCCACATGGCAATCCTATCAAATGCCCTCCCATTACTTCTCTTCCTACCTTCATTCAGCTCTCAGAAAATCAGTCACCTGAATAAGCTTTTTCTCCCAGGTCTTCTGATTCCAAGTGAATTCGGTGTGTTCTGCAAGAGTGTACACAAGTCTCATGGGCTGCTCTCTACTGCTGCTGCCCTCCGGGTCAATCTCCTCAGCCTGGCCCTCCACAGATAAGCTCATCATGTGTGGCATTTCCCTCCCCACCTCCCCAAGCTGCTCAGTCAGTTCCCAAGACCAAAGCAAGCCTGGGCTCCTGTTTGAGCCATGACCAAAGCCCCATCATGAACAAGGAGTGGGCACCTCACCTTCCAGGTACTGGACCAGTAGAGGGATTTCCTGCTGCCACATGTTGGCCAAGGTGGGCACAATGCTGTGGCTCAGTGTCCTCAGGAGATTGAGCATGGCTATCCCACGGCCCTCCCCTTTGTAGGGAGATGACATCAGCACCTGAGAATGCCAGGATAGCAATGGGGCAGGGGCTGGGCACCCACTTCCTGGATCTGCCCTCAGTGTAAAGGGGGGCAGTCAGACAAGGTGAGCAGTTCTCAAACAGATCCTGAGGATCTCCAAGACGGAGATGATGCTGCAGGAAGGAGGGGAATGAGGCCAGGTCTCACTTCTCCAAGGCTCAGTAGAGCATGGATTGTTTATAGGACCTAACCCACCCTCAAGGCAGCCAGGACCCAAGTGGTGTCCAGGGGATGCTTTGGACAGAGCTACCCCAGCTGTGTTCCAGCTCATTTCTCTTGATCATCCTGAGAATGAGCTTGGGTAGAGGCCAGACAGGGCATGGCCTCACCAAGGCAGGCACTCACAAGTTGGTCACTCACCAGGAGACGGGCCAGCAGCTTCTGAGGTGAAGGGAGGGCCACTGAGGAAGGAGATGCAACCCTACTGAGGCCACGTGTCCCATCCCAGATGGCCCCATTTACCCTGAAAGATGCTTGTCACTGTGATCCCATTGACACCCAGAAGAGAGACTGAACTGGCAAAGGGAATTTTCCTATAAAGAACATCATTTTCACTGCTTCATCCAAGGAAGAGGGAGAACTGTGTTCAGGGGCTGGGTTCAGAAGGTGCCTTGGCCTGTGCTCATTTTGTCAGGATAGTAAGACTTGCCATGACAGTGTTCATTTCCTGCTATGAGCCTCAGCCTCTGTTAAAACAGCAGGAATCAGACACCCTGCTCCCACCCTCTCCTGTTCCTGTAAGTGTTGGGAATCCATGGACCTGTGTAAAACAAACCTTCAGCTCATGAATGAATGGGTAAAGGAGGGCCAGGCCCACAGAGAAGTTACAGGTGTGGCGACATGAGAGGACTCAGCCTTGGACTCAGGTATGAGAGGGTCATGAAGAAGAATTCAGGGAGCCACACAGGTTTGCTCAGACTCAACTTAGAGCATCCTCTGTCCTTCACCGTCCTGGATCTTATAGGTTTCCCTCACCTTGGTCACAAGCCATACCCTTTCCTGCAAAGTCCCAGGCCCATGAATTCAGCCCCCTTAGGATGAGAAGCTGGAGGGACGGTGACAATGGGTAGTAGGTGTTCATAGTCACTATTTTGTTTTGAGAGCGTTACCAGTGCCTACCTTAGGGGGACTGAGGGGACTTGGATGGAATGACTATAGATCCACTGAGCTGCTTCAGAGAGGCCAGAACTGGAGAAAGGCTGGGCAGGAGGCCCTAGGGTGGGGTCGGGGCCAGGCATGCAGGATGGGCACAAGGGCAAATGAGGAGTGAGGTACCAGGGGAAGTCTGCAGGGTTTTATCACTGCCTCAGATATGGCTGGGACATTCTGAATGCTTGCTGGTGATGGGGATGTTTGGTTGCAGGGATACAAGAGGAAGAATGTAAGGAGCTGGCCCACCTGCCCATTCCCACCAGCTGGTACACAGTTACTGCCCACCATGTTTGCGCTTGCCAGCCACACCAGCCTCCTGGTCACTGTCGTGGAGCTGGCACATCGCCAGGTTCGTGAGGCTGACACAGATGGGGGTTAAGGTCTCCCTGCAGTCCGTCTCCATGATGTAGCTTAGCAGTCTCATCCAGAACTCCTGGCATTCAGAGGGAGAGGGGCCCAGGGCAAACTCAGAGCAGTGCGTGGCCATCTGAGGAGACAGGTCAGGCTCCACCCACGGTGCCTATCCCATGGGTTTCCCAGAGGTGTCCCCTGACCTACTGGCTGGCAGGCTCAGCCTGGATCTGATGCTCTGCTAACCTTGATCTTGTCAGGGACATCGAGGTGACCTCCACCCAGCTGGGCCTCTCTCACTTGCCCAAGCCCATCCCTGCCAGCCTCCCGCCAATCTTACACCAGTCACATCCAGGGCCTTTCCCTTGTCCTAAACCCCCAGAGCTGAGCGTTGGGTAGGTCCCCCAGCTATGCCTGCTGGTTGGGATGGTCAGCTGTGCATATCAAGGATGAGGCTGCCCAGGCATCCAAACACTAAAGAGTGGGGTTGTGTCACATAGCCATGATGAAAACCCTCGGTCTCTAAAGGACACTACCCTCAATAATGCAGAAAATTGAGGTTTGCTGAGGAAAATGAAATCCTCCCCCAGGATGGCAGCCCCAGCCCATCCTGGCCTCCAGCCTGCACATTCCACCCCAGGCAGCACCACAGTAGTGCCAGTTGTTTTTGCAAGATGACTAGACACATCCTCCTGCAGACCACAGATTCTCAGCTGCCTCCAGCTGGGACTCCACCACCATCTCCACTCTCCTTGGAGGAAAGATCAACATGCCCAGCTCTTCCAGATTCCCTTCTGCCCCACCCTAGACCTGGAATTGTGGGGAATTCCTCCACCACCAGCTAACAAGGGCAGTGGCATGAGCTGAACTAGTCACCAGGATGGGAATCTCTCCATTCCTGGGTCCCCCCAGGGAAGCAGCATGGTGAATTAGAAAGGATCTTTCAATTCTGGCTCAATTGCTTAGCAGCTGTGCAACTTTGAGCAAGGTAAGGGGTCCCTCTGAGCCTCAGTTTCTTCCTCTGCAAACCAGAGTGATGAAATAGGAGAATGTTCCTCCCACTTACAAGAGATGGCAACTGGGTTCAACAGCTACAGTGCCTAGTACAGGCAGGCATTCCACGATGATAGTTGCTGTTATTATTTCTGTGATTAGAGTAAGCTGCCACAGGACAGGAAGTACCTAGCCTGTGATCTGACTTGGTGCATCATCATTTACTCATTAATGCTTTCACAATCCATTTTTTGCTATCTTATTGCTGTGTCATATTTCACTGCAACTAAAAGTTGCTGTATTTGTTTCTCCTATCATCTGTGAATCCCAGGGGGCTATAGTGAGCCCCTGTAACACATATCTTCATGTATTTCACATCATAGGAACTTGCTGAATGTTTGTAGAGTGTTTTCTTAAACACATTCACATATGCACATGCACACATGCACAACTGAACTGAAAGGTCCTTAAAATAATAGACACATCATTCCAGGATTCTCTAAGCTGAGTGGAACATATTGAGACCTACTGTGTGCTGTGTGCCCCTAGCATCTAGGAGTCCAGAGATGGAGGACAAGTCTCACCAAAGACCTGGCTCCGGAACTGAGTTTTGATGGGCAAGAGCTCAAGCAAGGGGAAGAGGAAACTTCCCAGCTTCCCTGGCAGTGAGAAGGGAAGAAAGGAAAGGGAAAGATTCTGGGCGTGCCCAGCTCCCCTCCCAACTTCCCAGGTGCAGACAAAGTCCATCCACTCCACTGTGCGGCCCACGGGCTGGGGACAGACTCACTCACGTGAGTCATGCCACTGACAGAAGACGTTATGATCCTCACGGTGTCCATGGTGACTTTATGAACCATCTTCTCCTCCAAGTCATTTGGATAAAACTTCTCCCGGTGATTTTCCTGAAGGGCAGAACCCAGGGAGCCCTGCTGATAGACAGGCAGGGGACTGCCACTGTGTTGAGGACAGTCTCCCCCGAGATCGCAGGAGGCTCTGAACCCAGACACTGGGTCTCCAGCATGCTGTGGACTAGATGTGGGCTTCCCACCTGGGAGATGGCACTTTTCCTAACCTGAGGCTCACAGTGTCTTTGTGCTCACAGCATGAGTGGCTCTGCAGGCCTCACATAGGACATGTGATAGAGATAAAGGGTGAATGTTTAAAGGAAGAAACATTTGTTACAGTAAAAACACACTGCAGTTCATTCCCCTTAACACACACCCTTGCACTCTGGATGCACTTATCCCATTGTTCTTGTCTCCTCCTGCAGCAGTTCTGGAGTACTCTTTTGTCCTTATAAGATGTGATTTTAAAGAAAAAGATTAGGAAATGCTGCAGCCGAGTGCCATCCAAGTGCCCCACAAGTTGGGCTTGTGGGGACACCATGGCACCCTGTTATCCACTTCAGTCACTAGGTCTGGCACCCACTGACTTCTGGCTCTTCCCCAAAGTTCAAATGACCATGAAAAGGCAAATATTTTTAATTGAGGCAACACTTGTAAAACTGCTGCAAAAAGTGGCAGAGTAGCTCCGATAAGTCTGTTGACAGCACGGGGAAGTGTTTGGATGGGGATTCATGGCAACGTGTCTTTCACTGCAATGCCTTTTTAAAAACTTTAGACCCTTGCTGAATTTTTGAGTCATCCTGCCTGGGTAGCACAGTTTGCTCAGTGCTTTGGAAACTGTTTCTAAAGAGCGACTGTTGCACAGAGGGCTAAGGGGCCACTCACCAGTCTGTAGGTGGACAGGGTCAGCTGCACAGACACATACTTCAGGCCCCAGCCTTTGATCTTGTCCTGGTAGCCGGACTGAGCCAGCTGGCCGATGATGCGGAGAACAGCCACTCTCACCTGAGGGGACAGGGCTGTGGGCAAGCTGGGGACAGGAAAGTCTGGGCACGAGACTCAGTGTCTACCCCCAATCCAGAGACATGAGACATCTAGGAAATGGGGTTGTTCTGGGCTGGGAAAAGCTCTGGTGACCACCTGGTTACTTACCAGCCCCTCTGTCCACTACCCCTTGCCTCCTCTGGGGTCCCTCTCTGCAGTGTGCTGGAAGGCACCTCAGCTGAGCCTTTCAGAGCCCCACACCCCCTCTCCTGGCATGTGCTGCCCCTCCCTAGGGGCCCTGCTGGGGAAGGCCCACCCCTTATTCACTCTTTACAGTGGGGTTCAGAGCAGCTGTCACCCTCTTCCTCACAGCTCTGTCCCAACCCCTGTCCTAGCACCCCACTTCCTCCCTGAACCCATCACAGCCCTGCACTGCCCTTGCCACCCCAGAGACTCCTTCCCCACCTGCAGCCAGACCCCAAGTTGCACTCCATGCTGATGGGGTTACCCTGTAGCTTGGGTCCCTCTGTCACTTTTGTCACATGTAATAAAAAGCCCTGCACCAACCAGGCGTGTAACTGTAGCACTCTGGGAAGCTGACGCAGGAGGATCCTGAGTTTGAGCTCAGCCCAGGCAACTTAGTAACATACAGAGATCTTATCTCAAAACAAAAAATATAAAAGGGTTGGAATGTAGCTCCACGCTAAGTCCCTCATTTTGACCCACAGTACTGCAAAATACACAAAAGGCCCATGCAGTATGGCCCGGCCGGCTTCCTGGCCTCTCCTCACGGAGACAGAACTTAAGGCTCAGCCATACAAACTCAGGTCCTCGATGGAAGGAGGGTCTCCGGCAGAACCACAGTGCCTACTGGGCCCCATGGAAGGTCACATGCCTCCACCTCACAGAGCCCCACATCCCACCCTTCAGGTCCCTGCCCTGTTACCTTGGACCGGGTATCAGAGAGGGAGCTCTTGACCACCCGGATGGCTAGGCCAATGGTCCTGTTATTCATTCTGGGCTCTGGAAAAGGAAGGCAGGCCTGGAGGGAGGTGACTCGGGGAGACGTCAGGTGGCTTGGCTCTATCACCTCACATACAGGCTCTTCCAACAGCTTCCACATTTTGAGCACTTTCTTATAACACCTTCTTCAGGGGTCCCCAAGGCACAACCCACAACAGCAGTGCCTTCTCCTAGGCCTGGGTGAGGGGTGGACATAGTTTTACACCTTGTTCCCTGGTTGTCACCCAGCCAGGGCCTCATTTGACCCTGCTACTCTTTCCTGGAGCCCTGCACAAGCTCCTGGCAGCCTGGCACCCTGCGCTGAACACACCAGGCTACAAGCTCAGCTGTCATGAGTGTGGGCTCCGAGCCAGGCGGGCTGGGTTCAAATCCAGCACCCCAGTCATGTGACCTCAGGTGAGTCAGAAGACCCTCTGTGCTTTTGCTTCCTTATCTGTGGACTGTGAAGGATAAGAGTGCCTCCCTCACCAAGCTGCTGTGAGCCAGAAAGAGTTAGCACGGTGCCTGGTGCACCACAGGGCTTTATGTGGAGGAGAAGGGCTTGGGGAGGGAGGAAAGAGCCCTGAGAAAGTCTTGGAGAGGTCTAGTATCATGATGGCTGTATCTAGACCCCTCAAACCTCATGCACTCATAGGTGGGGATTTTCAGAGGTGGCTGGATCTAGAGCGTATGAATATGAATCATAGATGTATGAAGCCCACCAATTGAATTAGCACAGTTCTGGTTGCGTCCTTAATGGATCTGTATCCTGGCTATGGGTGGTACAATAGTTTTGTAGCCTAAGTAGGAAATGAAGGGACAGGGAGGCTGCTATTACTGCTGGCTTTTGCTATCCTGCCATGAACTGTTTCTCCTTGGTGATGCCTCTCTGCCATGTAGTCCTGCCTTAGAGCCAGGCAGCTATGGGCTGAAACCTCTACAGACTGTGAACCAAAATAAATCTTGACTCCATTAACTTGAGGTGTTTGGTATTTGGCAATGATAAAGTAACTAAGACAAGTATGGGCAGTAGGGGACAAATAGGCTTTCAGGTTAAGATTGTATTTGAGACTAGGTATTGTTGAGTCAGTGCTGGGGCAGGAAAGAGAGCTAGTACTCTGGGAGGTTGGAGCAGGAGGATTGCAAATTCAACCCCAGCATGGGCAATTTAGCAACTTAGTAAGAACTTGTCTCAAAACAAAAGGCAGGAGATGTAGCTCAGTGCAAAGGGCCTAGGTCTTAGCCATAATACCACTCCCCCGCAAAAAAGAAATGAGGACAGATAGAGTGGTGGCAGGTAATCAGGCATGGAGGAAGGATGGTTTTTTAAATTTTATCTCTTAGATGGAAACTTTATTTCTCACTTTAACTGCAAAATTAAAACAAAAGACATTCACTTGTAATAGATTAGGTTTGTCCTTCTAAAGCAATTTATGCATACATGAACCTGGATTTTCTTCATGTAACCGAGGTCTATGAATAGTCCCACACTGTAAAGTTCTGCTTCACAGGGAGAGAACAGCTTTTCTATGAGAAAGTACAAATGGACTATGCCCTTTCTTACGGTTGCATAAAATTCATTATGCAGATACACTGTCACTCCACAAATCCTCTATTTAGGCTATTTCTAATGTTTTGCTTTTAGCATAATGTTGAAGGAGTATCTCCATCCAATTATCTCTGAACAATTACTTCCCTTTCACAACTGACAAAACATTGGAATAATGAATCTAAAGTTTGCCCCCTGTTTACTTGAACACCTAGAATTGCCTATCAATTTAAATCCCCATCGATGAGGTATAAGGAGCTGGATTCTTTTTTTTTTCTCTAGGTCAGGGATGAGCCAAGAATAGTGCAGCAGGCAAATCCAGCCCAATGCCTGTTTTTGCAAATAAAATTTTATTGAAACATAGCCACGTTTGGTGGTTTATTGATGCTTTTTCTCTATGTTATGATTTGTGTCTAGGTGTACCCCCAAGCCTCATGCAGTCAGTGGAGGCGGCTGAATCTAGTGTTTGTGATTGGTTCATTGTCTAGTGCTAGGATGGGTGATGTGAGTGCTGCACCCACCCAGGGGCAGAGCCAACACACAGTATAAGGGAGGGAAGAAGGCGTGTTTTTTCCTCTTTTGCCCTTTCACTCTTGTTGCTTTTGGTTACATTAACAGCTGCCCCTCAGCCACACCACCCTGCCTTGCAGCCAGCTGAGTATGGACTGAAACCTCCAAAAACTGTAAGAAATAAACCTTTCTTTCCTTCATTTTGGTCATCAGGTACTTTGTCTCAACAACGAGAGAAAAGTAAGTAAGTAAGACACTCTATGATGGCAGAGTTGAGCAATCATTACAAAAATATGCTTCCCGTAAAGACCAACACATTTTCGCTATTGGCCTTTTGCAGAAGAATGGCTGTTATCTTTATCATCTCTGGCCATTTGATAGATAAAAAGAATTTTATTCTTACTTAAATGTGAATTTTGCTAAGACAGAGGTTTCATGACAAACATTCCTCAGACATAAGTGCCCAATTTGTACCCTGTACAAAGCCTGCAGATTTAAGGCTGAGTGGAATCAGCCCAGGGTCTCCTAACCATTAGGTGCCTGCAGAGTTGATTGATAACACCAGAGAACACCTTGCCTGAATCCACATAGTGTTGCCTCCTGCTGATACCAAGGCCAGGTCTGAAGTTTGGGTTTGGGGGTTAGGGTCAGAGCTTCAGAGTGGGAATCTTGTCTGTGGGACTCTAGAGTTTTTGCCTACATGGTCTAGTTAGGCCTTCAATCCAGCTCTGCTTTCTCTTTGGAGGTTAGTAGCTGTTCCAGGTTAACAGTTTTGTCAAATGCAGGAGGGTGGGGTGGGGGAGGGTAGGCCACAGTGCTGGTTAGGTTCAAGGTTAGGAAATGTGAAGGAAGCTGGAGACCCTATTCCCTTGGCCCACAGCAGTGCTTATTATCCAAGAAGAAAGGGCAGTGGCTGAAGTGAAAGGGGAACCCGCCCCCTCCTCACTTGCTCACCATCAGCGCTCACCAAATCCTTGATCAGGGACAGTATAGCTACACGGGTGGCCTCCTTGCCTGCCTCCATCTGGCTGAAGAGGAACTTCATCAGCTCCCTGGGGTAGGAGCGTGCTGTAGGAGAAGGGGTGCTGTGGTCAACCTAGTGCTCAGGGGGTTGCAACAGAGCTGGGGAAAGGCAGGGGATGCCCCACAGACCCTCACCCAGGGCTATGAAACACTGCACGGTCTCTGCCAGGTTCTGGTTGCTGTACTGGTGCAGAGCTGGGCCTTTGCTACACACCTGTGCAGGGAGAGGTGAGGAGGCTGGGGGAAGTAACATGGAGCATGGGCACAGGAACAGCCCAGGCAAGCTGTGTCTGCATCCCAGAGGAGGCAGGAGGCATGCCAGTGAGCTAGAGACCAGGCCACCTCTTGCAGCCCACCCTGCTCATGCCCTCCACACTCAAGCTCACCGGCCCTACCTGTGCGTGCAGTTCCATGAAAACGGGGTGGAGCTGCATTTGGGGGATGGGGGTATTGGTGGTGACTGATGCTTCCAGAATCTGTCGAATGACCTGCAAAGGATGGATTCCAGGATCCTTGCAGGATTCCTGCAAGTGACTTTCTACCAACCCAGAGTCAGGCACCAGGGCTTGACAACCCCTGGCTTTAGGCAGACCTGCTGACCTGATTCTGAATGGCACCAGGCCCAAGTGAGTCCAGTACATAGAGAGACTCAGGAAGGAGGTATGTTGGGTCCCTGAGCATGGCATGCAAGACCCTTTCTACCCCTCTCTTCTAGGAGGTGCTTGGACACAAATCTGATTTTTTAGCCAGAATCTACAGGGGGTTCCCAAAGTCTGTCACATCTTCCCTGTGATAAGGTACAAATACCTTGCTTGCAGGTAAGTGATCCCTTTACAGCATAGATCAGCCCAAGCCACACACCCCTTTGGGACCCTGCAGTGTCACCACCTCACACAGCCTAAGGTAGTCATGTCCCCTTGGCCCCAAGATTCATGTCTACCTGGAATTCAGAATGTGACCTCATTTGGAAACAGGGTCCATGTAGATGTAATTAGTCAAGGACCTCATGAGCCTATGGTCTTAGTTACAAAAGCCATATATTAATCCAAAGGCCGTGACCTCCCTCCATTCTCTGAGGCCTTTGGGATTGTGGTCCCTTCCTCATGAATGACAGTTCTTTTCCCACAAACCCTGCAAGTCCCAGGTGTGGGGGCAGATGTTGGGTCTGCTACATCTCTCCCTTCCCCCATCAGCTGACACCCCCAATCTGAGCAGCCTCCTGAGCGCAGGACATGGTGTCCACCCTCACCCGTGTGATGAAGAACGGCTCCAGGCTGCTCTGGTACTCGGCCAGTAGCAAGGGGATATAGTCATACACCTGCTCCCGCAGGTCATCATTGGGCAGGAGGAGGCTCAGCATGGGCTTCAGGGACTTGATGACCCCCACCTTCACCTGCCACAGCAAACAGGGCCACCACACCCCAAGCCGGGTCAGTGACCTCAGCACCATCCACAGAACCCAAGGACATGGCACAGATGGACCAATGGAGGTGGAGTCAAGACCTCACCCTGAGGTCTGCAGATGGCCCAATGGGTTGAGTCTCACCTCTAAGGTCACCTCTAAGCTAGGTGACCACCATATATATGCCTCAGTTTCCTCATTTGTAAAATAGTCCTACATCAAGGAGTTGGTATGGAATTGGCTCCCAGACACAAGCCACCCGGAACTCACCCTGCCGTCACAACACTGTCAGAGGTATGATGACCAGCACCTCGTGGCTCTGCCTATATCAGAGTTGGCCCATGAGGCAGGTTCTGTGGGTGTATCTGTCAGGCCTTGGGCCCTCTGAGGTCCCTGTGCATGTCCAGCCCCATAGCCTGGCGAGATTCTAAGGGGGTACATCTCACCTCAGGGCTGGGATGTCTCAGCCATACGGTCACAAAGTAGCGGTACATGGGGAACAGCTTCACAGCGAACTGCTCCTCACTCATCACAGGGTACGTGCTGTCCTCCAGGTGCCTCAGGTAAAACTTCACCGTCTCACAGAAGGTCTCTACGGCTGTGGAGCAGGGGGAGGCAGGTGGAGCCGGGAGCCAGAAGCAGAACTAGAACACCCCGGCCCATACTGCTCACTCTCTGCTCTTCCACCCACATGGCCCCTGAAACGCCTGTCTGACTGTGAGAGGGGAGCTCACAGGTGTGTCCTGGAGGACACAGGGTCAAAGGGAGAGCCTGGAATAGGACTATCCACCTATGCCCTGGGGACCTCAATGAACAAGGCAGCAAATGCACTTGAGCCAGGCTCCTGAGCACCTGGGTTTCTCAGCCCACAAAGATGTCAAGCAATGCAGGGCGTGGGGGCAATGTCTGCAGTCTCAGCACTCTGAGAGTCTTAGCCAGATCCTGCCTCACGGTAAGAATAACAGAAAAATTAAAATCAAACCCCTTCCCTGAGGGGTTCAGTGTAAAGACTTTGGATTCAATTCCCAGGATTAGGAAAAAATACAAAGCAATCAAATCTTGGGGTGAATTCATCCTACTTAAGAGAGCATCAGAGACCTGCCCAAGGCAAAGGAAGACGTCTGTCCTCATCTCCCTGTCCTATGAATGCTCACCGCTCTTCTCTGGTCTCCTGAATGCTTAGCCTCAGAGAAAGCCTCGCAGATTCACAGCGCTGGCTTCCTCTCCCTGAGGCACCCACATAACCCAGCCGCAGCTCCCAAGAGAGCCAGTCAGAGGACAAACAAAGCAGGAATCTGAACTAATGTTCAGGAACTGATATACAAAGTACCTCTCATCAACAACCCCGCCACCTTGCCTCCCCCTCCAGCACCCTGACCAGGCTGGACCCACAGGTCCAAGGGTTCACGCACCACCACAGATCACCTGGCGCATCTTGGCTTCTTCTGCAAGTCTCAGCATCGTGAGTATGGTCGCCAGAGTGATACCCATGTATGGCATGAACTCAAATACTGTGGGACGGGGGAGAAGTCACAGGGCATCTTCAGACCCAAGTGAGGTGAGCCGGGAGAGGCAGAGAGGTCAAGCCCTCTCGCCTCCACTTCCAGGCCTCTGACAGCCCAATGCCAGGGAACACTGCTGGCGAGGGTCACTGGAAGTAGTGTAGGAGTCAGTCACAGCTGGCAAGCATGGAAATGGGTGAAGGGGAAAGGATGGGGAGAGAAGAGGAGGGGTAGAGGAGCCTGCAGAGGGCGCCAGAGTGAGGCTGAGGGAGAGAGAGACACAGCCCTGGGAAGGCCTGGCAGGAAGTGAAGAGAGAGGAGGCCCTACACCTGCATCTGAGAGAGCCAGGAGGAGGCAAGTGATGGAGGGAAGGGAAGCAGGGAAAGACTTGGCACACTCTGGTTGATAAATGATCCCTTCATCTCTTCTTCAGACCTGATTGCCATAGGACAACTGACATTTGAGCAGTAAAATAATAACGTCTGTGTCTGCCTGCCTGGCTGAGTCCCTCTATCCAGGCTCTCTAATGGCAGCACCCCAAGCCTGGGTATCCCTCCCCACTGCACTCCTTTTCCTCTTTCTGTCCCAGCTAGGCCTCTACTCTAGCACACAGGGAGACTTGTCCACTGTCCTGCTTCTCAGGCGGGTCCTCGACAGAGCTGCACACAGCAGCACCCTGCCCTTCCTGAATGGCATGGTGTCGGGTTTGTACATCTGACTGCATTGCCACCAGAGGGATCTGGATTCCTTGGAGACCACGTTTCCAAGTTTGGATCTGGACTTTTCTCCCAGGCCAGTGATGTACAAAAGACACTCCATCCCAGGCAGTCCCAGGCAGAGCCACAGCTCCCTCACCCTGACCACGGCCAAGAACAGAGACCAAGGTCCTACAGTGGCCTGCAATGGAAACCGCGACAGGTTCGATGTATTTTAAACACGACATTCCCAACACATGATGACTCTGGCAGGCCAGAGCCCCATCCTAAGTGAAAAGCACCTGTCCTTCCTCTGGGCTCCCACCCACCCTGCCACCTTCTAACCTTCTAAGTTGGGCCCCAGGCTGGGTTTTGGGCCCCAAGTCATCTCTTCTGCTTTCCTCCCTGGATGTCAGTGGCCTTGAACACCACTTTGATCTGAGGCTGCCCAGTGAAGGCCACATCCTCCGAGCTCTCCTTTCAGAAAATCAGTGCCCACCTGGTCTCTCTGCTGCAAAACCAGATTCTGTATGGGAGCCCCCCAGCTCTCTCCCAGCATTCCCGGTTTCAGAAAAGGAGCCCGCCACAACCTCAGCCGCTTGCTTCCTCTGCACCTTCCTCCACATGCATGAGCCAGGCCACCTCCCAGCTGCACTGTGTACCACTGTCCCTGCCCAAGCCCTGGCATCACCCATCATGGCTCCCATAAGGCTATCTCACGGAGGGCCCTGAAGACCTCCCCACTTAAGTGTCCACTTGGCTGGTCTCTATTCCCCACTTCTCACAGTAAAAACTTGGGATTTCTCATCTACTCATTTATGGCCCCTTCTGAGAACAGGGACCATATAGTGGCCCAGTGTCCATGACAAGGTCCACACAGAGCAGGAGGTCTGAAATGAAAGAAGAAGGAGGAAGAGAGAAGAGAAATAAAAAGAAATGGAGGTGGGAAGACAGATAACAATGCAGGCAGAGAAAGGAGAAAGGGGAAGAGGAGGGGCAGGAATGAGAGAGAAAAATAAAGACACGAAAGTGAGAAATGTGTACAGAATCTGAACGGCGGAGACAGAGACCTATGGGGCTGAGACAGAGAAAGAAAAGGCAGAAATGGAAAGGGAAGGTAGAGACAGAGGCAGAGATGGAATGAGATGGGGAACAGAGAACACCGGGCTGACTGGAACGGGCAGGCTGGGGTGGGGACCTCAGAGCCCTACCATTGCCATTGGCCAGCTTGGCCAAGGTGACAATGACAAATTCATCAGAGAGGCTGAGGGGCTTGAGGTGGTGCTGCAGCTCGTACATGACCAAGCTGAAGTGTTTTCGGGACAGAGCCACCAGGGTGTTACTGGCCGCCTCCGCCTTCACATTGTCTTCCACCTGCAGGGGACATACGTGTGACCGCTGCCTTTAGCTTGACCTTAGTAACCTCCCCTCACCCTGTTTAGCTCCACCCCCCTGACTCCCTTGGGCTTAGCCTGCCCAGGCCCCAGCAGGTGAGAGTGCAAGGCGGCTGGGCTTCCCGGGCTCTTGGACTGGCAGAGGTAGGGCATGATGGAGCCTGGATCCTGCTACCTCTGAGAGCGTCCTCATCTCCTTGGAGGCGATGGTGACCAGCCTCTGCACACACTGCTCCTCCAGCTCCCCGTCCTGCTGGATGATTTCCTGGAGAATGTTGTAAATGTTGACTTTGCGCTGGGTGGAAATCTGGGAAACAAAGATGACTGATGAGAAGACTGCTGACTGGGTCACAGGGTCTGGGGGAGACCCTGTCCACTTCCCAGCCTCCCCTTCCTATCTAGTAAAGGTGACCACCATTCTCCATTCGCCAAATCTCAGAGGTAGACTTCTCTGTCTTCATTTCCTCCGAGCTCCCGCCCATTCCTCCTACTGGCCCTATTGATGTGACGTGCAAATCGACCCTCTCTTTCCTGTTTCAGTTAATATTAAGTAAGGTAGGTGTCCAATGGATCACACACATGATCCTTGACACCAACCATCTTGACAACCCAAGAAAGCAGGCTTTCCCTTGCCTTTTGCTCTGGCCGGGAATGTTTGTCTCTTCCTTTTCTGATTCTACATGGGCAATACTTACCACCATTTAAAATGACCTGGCTTACAATGAGGTTGGACCTGAGAGTATACCGGGATAGTGTGCATATGACTCTGACTTGCTCAGGTGTGACAAGCCACCCTTAAGGAAGAAAGGTTGGTCTACATACAAGTACTGCTGTTGCTTGCCAAGTCCTCAGGGGGAAATGGTAGGAGGCCCAGAAACCTTGGAAGTTTTAGGGACCCATAAAGAGAGGAAATCACTGCTGGTAAGTTCTGCTGGCAAAATTCACTACAGAAATCTTAGTTCTGCTGGTAAAATTCACTACAGAAATTAGTTTTGGTTACCTGGTCTTGGGGGTAGCAATTAATAAGGATGGGAGGAATTGGTCAGAGATTCCTTTTGATAACTCCGGGACAGAAGTTAGTTCTTGGGCTTACTAGCTACTCTGCATTGCCTGACTCTAGCCCAGTGATTCTTAGTCTTTATTGTGATTTTATTATTGCCTTCTAAGGGGACTTTGTAGACATTTCCCCCAGTTTTTCTCCCAGTGAAATTTTAATAGCACAATTACATTGTACATCTGTTTGTACACAGATCTGTGTTTTATATATTAAAAATTGGAGTTTTCTTCCTTCCTCTTGAGGGCAATAACATCTCATTGAGAAAGCATATTCTAGGTTTCCAATGCACATTTAAGAAGGTCTAAATTTTAATTAACACTCTGACTGTACTTTACATAAAGGGGTAAGTAAATTACAAGAATAGCCTTTTTTGTGATCAAGGTTAATCTTCAATAAACAGATTTATGATACCAAGAAATAGTCAACATAAAGGCCTATCAATGGATGACTGCATAAAGGAAGTGTGGTCCATTTAGGCATAAAAGGATAAAGTCCAATTTGTGACCACATACAAGGGCCTGCAGGACGCTACCCAGAGTGAACCAACCCAGGCACAGAAAGACAGGTACTACATGCTCTTGTTCACATGCGGAAGCCAAGAACTGCTTTCTGAGAAGTTTTTCAATCTCTCTCTTTTTTAAAAAATTTTTCTTTTTTGTAGAGCTGGGGACCAAATCCAGGTCCTTGTGCATGCAAGGCAAGAACTGTACCACTGAGTTACATCCCCAACCCGGTTTTCTGAGAAGTTGAGTGTCAGATGGTGGCTACCAGATCTGAGGAGAGGAGGGAGAAAGGGGTGGGGGAGGGGATGGCCAAGGGTGCAGTGGTACAGCTCAAGAGGAGGAACATGTCCTGGGGTGCCGTTGCACAGAAGGGTGGATATGGCTGGCAATCATGCATTGTATATCTCAAAAGAGCTAGATGAGAGGATTCTGAATGTGTTCATCTTAAAGAAATGATAATTTTAAGGTGATGAGTATGCTAATTATTCAATTTGATTATTGTACAATGTACACAAAAACTGGAACATCACATTGTACCCAGGAAATATGTACAATTATGTGTTAATCAAAAAGAAGAAAGAGACAAAAAAGGAAAGAAGGAAGAGAAGAAGAGAGGAAAGGAGTGGGAAGGAAGGAGAAGGTAAGGGAGGAAGTTAAGGAGGAAGGAAGAAAGGGTTTTTGGAGAATACTTATGATCAGGAGAGAAAAATTATAAAAAACTTGGAAACTGGTCAAAGTGATCACTGGGCAGCCTTCCAAGGGAATATCTGGTGCTGCCTGGCAGGTACTCTGGGACTGTCAGGCTCTGTAAGCATCTGTGTCTTTGCTTAGTTTTAATTGCCTACGTTATTTTACAGTTTTGTAAGGATAGAAGTCAACCTGTAGAAAACTTTTAAAAATTCAGATGCTCTCTCCATAGCAGTGAAAGTGATTCCCATTCAGGGTAACACAAATGGATTTGTCTGGTAAAGAATGTAAATCTCTATAGGTCAGATTCTCATTTGTACAGCTTTTAACATTTTACTGGTTCTTCACTAATTAAGGAATAAATAAGAACTCTAAATAAGGAATAAATAAGAACACTAATTAAGGAATAAATAAGAATAAATAAGAACTCTGTGATGCACGTTAATTTTTTAGAAGCATGCCTACTTGTCTACTGTTTGCTTCTTGCCACTAATCTCTACTTTAGGCTTAGGCATTAGACATTTATGATTTTCTATATTTTATGATGCTTTGATCTTTGGGAGCTACTAATCCTGGAGCGAATGCCCTTGTCAGAGTTAGCCAACTCCTAGAGATAAGTACAAAAGCTACCCATGTGCATGCTTTTCCAATACAAAAGAAAAAAATAAAACACATAGGACTGAAATGTATGCTTTCAAAATTCATAGGTTGCTAGCCAGCCCCAAATTGCATGGTACTTGGAAATGGACCTTTGAGAGGAAATTGGGGTTAAACAAAGTCATACGAGTGTGGCCTTAATCCAGGGGGGTTGCTGTCCTTGTAAAGGAGGTAGAGGCAGAAGAGAGCAGTCTGTTTCTCTGCACCTGCACAGAGGAAAAGCCTTGTAAGGACAGCAAAAGGCCAGCTGTCAGCCAGCTAAAGAGCCCTCCACAAAATCTGAATCTGTCAGCACCTTGCTCATGGACTTCTGGCTCCAGAATTGTGAGAAAATACATTTTTCCATGCAGCCTGTGGTACCCTGTTAGAACAACCTGAAAAGACTGTGACATCGAGTCTGGAGGCCACAGTGCACCCAAGTGACTTCCAAGTCCACTGGGTCACCGTACAAGGGAGTTTTTAATGTGAATGCCTAAGGCCCAGTGGGGAAGCACCTCCCCATGTGGCCCATCTCTGCATCCCACCATCTGCATGTGATGGTTCTAAGTGTGTGCTGGGCAGTGGGCAGATGTGCAAGCAGCCAAAGCTCTGAGGAGGGTGCTGCCCAGGGGGTGGTGACCCTACCTCTGACATCCGCAGGGAGCAGATGAGGGCATTCATCACCGTGGAAGGCTCTGAAGTGGCTTTATCTGTGATTATCACTGAGGCCAAGGTCTTCCGCATGTCCAGACCTTCCCCAGCCTTGTCTGACTTTGCTGACTCATTGTCCATGATGTTCAGGAGGTTGGTGACTTGTTGGAAGGTTCCTGAAATAAAATAAAGACAACACAGGTTACGCTCACAGGAGGTGCTCCCTGGCCTCCCCTCCACCCACATGGCTCCAGCTACCCTTGTGCAGATGGAGAATCTGAGACCTAGACTGTCACTGATTGCCTTTGAGGAGGGAGTGCTGAGGAGGGGCAGGGGTGCAGGCGTGCGGTGACTCCCTTACCATCTGATTCAGGAGGTCGCAGGTCCTCTGCTTCCTCCAAGTCATCTTCACGCCAGTCTGTTGCTACTTCTGCCATCTCCTCTGCAAGCTCTTGTAAGACAGCTGAGATTTGTGAAATACTAAGTACGGCCACACACCCCAAGGTGACCTCCACTGATTTCTTGTTTAAACCCTTTCCCTTGCATATGGGCAGCATTGTGACTTGCTTCTAACCAGCAGAATATGGCAAACATGACAAACTGTCCCATCTTGACTGAATGATGTTTTGTGGCAACATTGTGGACAGTCCCTCCCTTGAGTAGGTGACACTGGATAGCAAAATTGATGGGAAGTCACTCCTATGACTACATTATTAATGTAAGGCTCTGTCTTAGCTGAGTGGGGACAGACATTCTGCCAGCCTTAAAAAAACAACCAGGACGCAAATGCCCATGGAGGGGCCGTGAGGTGAGGAGCTGGGGGTCTCTGTCATAAAACCACAAGGAACTGAGTTCTGCCAACACCCACATGTGCTTGGAGGAGGACCCTGAGCTCCAGAAAGGAACATGGCCCAGACCTCGATTTCAACCTCCCAGAGCCTGTGCAAAGGACTCAGCTGAGTCACATCCAGGAACTGTGACACGATGCCTGGGTGCTCTCGAAAGCCCCTGGGTTAGTGGCAGTCTGTTACACAGCAAGAGAAGATGACTACAAGAGCCCATCTCTCTTTTCTAGACACTGGAAGGTCATGACTAATAAACTCAGCCACTCTCACTCCTCGCAAGGGCTCCTCAACATCCATGCCTTCTCAAGGGGTGAAAAACACCAGCACAGATATCAAGATGGAAGATCCATGGCCCTGGAACTCCTTCTCTTTCTATCCTGTTTTTCATTCCTCAGGGTCCAGGGTCTTTCTTCCTCCCGTGCTTTCACTCTCCTGGGAACCCTTAAATACCTACTTTGGGGCCGAAATGCTGACCTTCCTTCAGAGGTCTTCTCTGGATGGAACAAGAATACACCACAAGAAAAAGCTCAGTCCTCTGCCTGATACACATTGAAGGAGACCTGGGCGATTTTAGGATCAGTTGTCCAAGAGAGATAGTTGGGCTCCTCTGCTGTTATTCTCATGAGGAGCGGGACTTCTAGCAGGGTGGGAGCATTTCATTAGAATCACCACCGTTGGATCCCAGACCCTTGGAACTTTGAGATCCAACTGCCTTCCTGAGTCTTCAAGTGCTTCAAAGAGGACCCAGGACCCTGGGATAAAACTCTACATCATTAAACACGTCTGCTACCATGTATCATATGTGTGTTAAGTATGGTAGCCTGTTTGTGAAAGGGAATTGGTGGGGTGTTGGGTGATCCAAGTTCCAGGGGGATGGAGCCCAAGATGGGGAGGTGAGGTCAGGGCCAAGTTGGTGGTGGGTAGAGAAGAGTACAGCAGAAATTTTGGAAGAAAAGAACTCTCCTTGCCAAAGACGGGATATGTGTGGTATGGAGAACACTTAGAAGATAAGGAAACACAGAGAGAGGCAGGAGAGCAGTATCCTTGTCTTCCGAAACCAAAAGCTCTCAAAGTATTTCCCTGTCACTTGCAGCTGAGACAGAGTGTCTGGATCAGTAGTTTGCATAATGAAATATCAGCATTTGGAAAACTTTTCTGAGCACTGCATGTCGGTCCAAGGCTTCTTTGGTAGAACTTCCATTTAAACTTTGCCCATCCTGCAAAGTCAGAGGTCTTCCATCTCTGGCTGGTCACCTCTTAACACCGAGGAACTCATTCCCCTTGGTAGCAGCCCATTTGTGGAATTTGGGCAGTTAGAAAATGAACTTCCTGTCCATTATGCCAAACAAAAATCTTTCCCACTAAAATCCTGCATCATTTCTAGTTCCGCCTTTCAGACACCTGATTGGTCAACACAGAATAGACACAGGAAGACAATTACTGTGTGCTCTCTGCGCTGCCACCTCCCACTCCCCACTGGACCTTTTTATCTGTCAGGGATTGCTCAAGTCGCTTGGTTGTAGTTCAGAAGAATTCCATGTATACTCTGTACATGCCTACTGTGCACCGCTAGTCGTGATTTGCCATGTTTGTGGGGCATAAAGTGTGGTTCAGACACATCTGTGTCCTCAGGGAGCCTTTCGATTTTACACATAAAAGATCACACATTGAGAGCCAGAAGTGAATGTGTCACCCCCAGGTTTCAAGACCAAACACAAGCAGTTATTGTTGTCCACCAGTGCATGGGTTGGTTGGTTGTGGTTCTGCTGACCTGGGCCATATCCAGATATGCAGAGCATAGCAGGAGTCCCTCATGTGCCTATAGTCAACCAGCTGAGGACTAGCTGTTGGCTGAAGTGACAAGGTGACGGAGGTTCCAGGCAATTCCAGGAGAGTGCATAGATACCTGAAGGCTTCCTAGGGCCTTAACTTAGAACCAGCACCCATCATTTGCTCCTGCTATTGGCCAAGGCAAGTCACAGGACTCAAAGGGTGGGTAAACTGGTGCCTCCTCTTCAAAGGAAAAGCAGCAAAATCCCACAGGGAAGGATGTGGCTAACTGATAAGTGGAGCAAGGATCCATTTTTACAGACTACAGGCAGAGTGAACGTATAATATAAGTCACAACAAAAAGTTCAATAGCCTTGACCACGTTATCTAGAGAAGACACTAGAGCAATATGAATGAGTGAGCTCTTACTGGTTTTCAAAAATGCCTTTATTTTTCTGATTATGACAGTCATGCTGCACTCACATGCAATCCATTCACCAATCTTTTACGTGGCAGCATTCTACTGAGCTTCCCACCTCTGCTTTTATGGGAAGTAACCAGGAAATAAGTCAACACTGTATTTGCAGACTCTTGTGAGTGTAAATGCATGAGCTAAGTAAACCTTTTCCTTCTTTGAATTAATTGCCTCAGGTATTCCAATGTGGTAACATGAAACTAACTGTAATTATACCTAAAATGTGAGGAAGATTTTAGAATTGGAAAAAGTTGAATGAGTTTGGAGCACTTGGTAGGAAAAACTGGAAGTGTTGCAGAGCAGAGCATTATGGGTGTCTCTGATGAGGACTCAGATGACCAGAACACTAGTAGAAATGTGGACAGGAAGGCTATCGTCCACCCACTTGGAAGGCCCAGGCATGATTTTCATGGGTAAGATCTCAAGTTTAAAGAATGCACATACACAAGACATCAGCAACAGCAGAGAGCACAGAGCACAACAGAGCACAGGAGTGCAAGAGCAAGAGCGAGAGCCCAAAGAGCCACCTGCATCTTTATTGTACAACTCTTACCCAGGCTGTTACTCATATTTACACTCTTATATAGTGCCGTAACCAGTGCATGCATGTTTACTTGTGCTAAGTCATGGTTACATAACTGTATCCCACTGTGTGCCTGCGTTAGACACACAGGCCACATTCTCAGGTGTCCTTGAGATATCCCTGAGCTTTGAAGCAATCTTAGTGGTTCCCCACAGCTATGTAGATGTTTCAGTTGGAAGTGAGGACATGAAGGGTGAACTAGAGAAAAGACCACCTTTTCACACCATGGTAAAGAACTGGGCTCCACCCTGTCAATTCCCTGAGACTCTGTGGAAAGCTGACCTTAAAGGTGATAGGCTAATTTATTTAGTAGAGAAAATCTCAAAATAACAAATCCTTCAGACTATGGAATGGATGTCATTGTTTGTTTTTGGACACATTTACTGTGAGACTTAGGAGCAAAAGGGAGGAGAAACACAGAGATTTAAAATTCAAATCTTGGCCAGGAAAAGTAAAAAGCATATAAGGCTATGGCCAAGATACATATGTTGTTATAGAGATAAATGTCAATAAAAGGAGACAGTGCTTTACATCAGAAAATCAGGATCCCGCACCAACCATACAAGTCAAAATGTAATCCCTTGTTTCTTCTTACATAGTCTCCCATTGTGAGGGGCCACCTCTTGCAACCAGAACTGAGCAAACTGCAGGTAGCATGCCTTTGAACCTCTAAAACTATGGTCTTTACAAGTTAGTTGCCTAGGGTAGTTTGCTGTAGTAATGCAGTGTGTGTGTGTGTGTGTGTGTGTGTGTGTGTGTGTGTGTGTGTGTGTGGTGTGTGTTAGTTACTGGGGGTTAGGGATTAAACCAGGGGCCTCCCTAAAGACCTATATCTCTAGCACTTTTTAATTGTGACTTTGAGACAGTCTCACTAAATCATTAAGTTGCCCAGGCTGGACTCAAACTTGCAACCTTCCTGCCTCAATCTTTCAGAGTTGAGACTACAGATATGCAACAACTCCCCCACAAAACACACACACACACACACACACACACACACACACACACCCCTGCAGTATTTATAAGCATATATACTTTCCAAAACATCTTTGTTCCTAAGATTTTCCCAACTATACCAAACATCTCACAGGAATAAAAGGTTTCAGCCTGCAATCATTTGGGCCTGTGACAAAGTAGCACATTGTAGCGGGAACACAGGGTAGTAGAAGCCTCTAACCTCATGCTGGCTGGGAGGCAGACAGAAAGAAAGGTGTCTCCGAGTGTCTGTCAAAGGCACATGCTGGTGGCTTCACTTCCTTCCAGAAGGCCCCATCACTTGAGGGTTCCACCACCTCCCACTGGTCCCAATGACTGAAGACCAAATGTTCAGCACATGTACTTTTGGGTGACACTCAAGATCCAAACTCTACTAGTGATGGTAGTAACTTCTGGGCAATGTAATTACTGGTGAGGTTTTTTTTTTTTTCACGTGTGTGTATGTGTGTGTCGTGTATGGGTGCACACCTCTGGACTTTTCAAATTTCCTGTAATCATCACGTTGTACTTTTATAATTAGAAAGTAAAATGTAAGAATGTATAAATAAATGCAATACCAATGAAGAGAAAAACAGAAATATAATTTATATGAATTTATTATAACAAAGTTTTAGTTATGGAAAACATCAGAAAAAATGTACTCCCAGAATTATACTTGTTTTTTAGCAAATTCCAATCCATTGGACACAAGCGATTACTGTCATCTCAAATACATCATCCATTAATTTTCCCCCCAAATTTGGAAATCATGTTGTTTTCAAGGTCTCCAACCCACTCATTCATATCAAACACACCCTCAAGGTACAAAGATTTCCCTCTCCGAACATACAGAGCGACATCCAGGAAGCATGATCGGCAGGGGCACTGGTCATCACTGCTGAGGCACTAACAAAAGGAGGCCATGGAAATCAATGACCTTGGAACCATCACTGAAGTGAGGAGAACCTCAGGGCCACCACTGAATCCTATAGGTCCAAACAGGTGACTTTCCTGAGTAAGAAAAGTAATGCAGAGTGCCAGCGCCCTTTTTAAGTCATTCTGGCAAGGCAGAATCCATATTCAAATCCCTTTGCTTGTAGGGGTGACCAGCAATTAGATTATTTTTATTTTTAAAAAATATTTTAGGGATATCTAACTTTTCACAAAGGATTTCTTCAATGAGAATTAAAAAAATTTAATGCTGACTGTTTTCCAGTTTGCATTTGATTAGAGAATTGAACAAAATTTTTCCTTTTTTCCCACCCACTTCTCAATGTGTCTTGGATTTCTGGGTTTTCTTCCTTTGCTCCTTTTTCCCAAAGCATTTCCTGAAGCCATAGGCACAACACTTAAAGGAGATGAAGGCCACCAACAGCACGATGCCCAGGAGGAAGCCAATGACATCCAAGGAGTGGTACTGGTACCAGGTGAGGTCGTGGGCCGCAGGGCGCAGGTGTGGCGCCCCCTTGTGCCTCATCACAAACTCCACCCAGAACACTGCCAGGTCCAGGGGCTCTATGGGACGGTCCTTGTGCAGGCTGGAGAGGCGCATGATGTTGTCCTTGTAGCTGAGCACCAAGACAGTTATGTTAATGCCTGGCACACGCAGAGCAATGGGCATCCTTGCCCTGATGCTTGCTCCCAGCTAAGAAGGCTACCAGATTTTCTAAATTTGGTAGGGAAATATGTTTCTGTCATACTCACAAAAGAAAACATACAGACTTAATAAATATTCTTTATGAAAGAGGAGGAGGGCAGGGAGAGGAGGAAAGGAAGGAAAGGAGAAGGGGAAATACAGGTAGTAGTCTTTAGCTTTTCACTTACCTTTTGTCATAGATGACTTTTTTTAGAGCATCTGCTATGTCATCAGAAGTCATTTCAAGGACATTCAAGGTCACACCAGCTCCCCGTGTCTCCATGCGCTTTGCATTGTCCATCTGATCACCGAACAAGGGCATCATGACCATGGGGACACCATTGCATATCCCTTCATAAACGCCATGGGAGCCAGCATGTGTGATAAATGCCCGGGTCTTCGGGTGACCTGAGAAGCAAAACAGGGAGGATGCAGGCTGAGTCTTCTAGCCAAACTCAGTGCTGTCTCCATGAGACCTACTCAGACCTCACAGATAAAAAGTCAGGTTGGGCACGCTGGCCATGGTCTTGTCAAGCTAAATGACCCTTCAGGTCAGGTATCCTTAAGCCATTTCTTTATTTAACATGGTTTGACCTACCTATCAAATTGTCCCAACTTACCAAGCAGATCATTTTGGGGTAACCACTTGACAAGTATGGTATTCTTTGCAAGATTTGATGGTGGAGTTCCAGTGTAGCGCCACAGGACCTTGCAGGGACCAAAAAAGAACACAGTTTAACAAAAAGAACATGATACGATTTTTTGGTTTCATTTTTAGCAGCTAGCATGATGAGTTCTCCAAATGACTAGAAGGAACCTGCCAGAGCACATAGGTTAGGAATTAAAAAGACTTTGGCAGTATTCTGCATCTTGACGCAGAGGCTTAGTGGCTAGAGTGTGCTTGCTATGTGAATATGCAAAGCCACCAAGCTGTGCTTTTAGAATTTTTTCACTTTTTTGTGCTTCCCGGGAAAGTTTAGTTAGTAAAGCAACTGGATGCAAAACTATACAAGCAGAAACATGTGAAATAAATTTGATGTCCTAATAAACAGATTTTTTGAGGCATTCTAATTAAATATAGGAGGAAACAATATCACGTTTATTTGTTTTTAACTACAGCCCCTAACACTTTAGGGTCTCTCAGAGAAAGTGGATCTTCAGAGTGCAATGAACCATGGTTGAAGAGTGGCAGAGAGTTAAATTTAAAAAGGGGGAAACAGGGGCTTGGGATTTAGCTCAGTGGCATAAGCGCCTTCCTTGGAAGCAGGCAGTTGTGAGTTCAATCCCCAGTACCGATAAAAAGGAAAAAGACACACACACACACACACAAAAAAAAAAAAGCCAGGAGGGGAAACAACTTTAGATTAGCAGTTGGGAAGCAGCAGGAAATATCAAATGCAAGGTTCCAAGTAGGAGAATTGATCTGGATATAGAAAATCTGGGGTCATAATTCCTGTGAAGATAGATACGAATAAATCATAAAAGGTTTTCTCACCGTTTGAGGTATTTTGCCCAAACCCTCAGCAATGGCCATAGCTTTCTTCTCCGGAATCTCTGAGACCATGGATCCCAAAGAGAAAACTACAACTCCATGTTCTCCAGAAGCATTAACATAAGCTTCAAATTCCTAGAGCCAAAAAAGAAACTTCTGGTTAATTGTTTCTCATATTCTTTGGTGAAGATATACATTGAACTCGGAATCAGACAGCTTCCTCTTAACAGCATGATTAAGGTGGGGTATGGTAGCACATGCCTGTAATTCCAGCACTTGGAAGGTAGAGGCAGGAGGATCCTTGCAAGTTTGAGACCAGCCTAGGCTAGGAAGTAAACTCAAGGTTGGCCTGAACTACATAGTGAAACCCTGTCTCAAAAAGACAAAATAAAGCACACAACAAAACAAAATATGATTAAATATGTATGAAATAAAGAAAAATATGTGTGCACTTCTATTGTATGAAATGCAACACTGGTCATCATTCCTTCCTATAAATTCTGGTCGGCCCATTACCAGTAAGCTTGAGAGCAATCTTATATTTACATGCATTAAACACAATACCTGCATCCCCTCCTCACTCCTTTCTAAAGGAGGAAGGTTTCTTGTTTACAGGGTTACCTGTGGGATTTTTTTTCAAGATAAAGAATCCATGTAATATGTTAACCTTCCAGAGTAAAAGCAGAGGCACATGTATGCATGTGTACACATATGCATATATATCCACACACATGTGCACACACATGTGCAGTCACATACTATGGCAGTTCCACTTGGTGGAAATGGAAGAGCAGGTCGGTATATAAATTCTCTCCTACTGTGGACTGTTAATCACCTAATTAACACTTCGAAGACTCCCAAATGGTTTTATAGGTCTCCAAAATATGATGAGGGCTGAGTAGTTTTGCCTATACCTGAGGGTCCCTGGGGCATGAAACCTTCAGTGTTAAAATCTGAACTATTCTGGGCAAACCAAGACCTTGTGCACATTACCTGTGAGACACAGAACAAATCCAACAAAGCTCAGTATACATCTGTGAAGCAGTGACTTTTGCCAGACTCTAACCTGAATGGGGTGGGACTGCCAAGAGCAACCCAAACTCTTCCCCAGAGCACACCCACTCTCCTTCCAACCAGGCCACAGGCTCCAGTACCCATCAAGTCCTCTGGCCCATCACAGCAGCTGTATCTTGGCCTAGTCTGGTGGCAGTGAACCTACAAGCACATGTGCCCCAGCAGGCTGTCTGTGTCATTGAAAGCTCTAAAAGATTGCCATTAATGGCTAGTCTATGGCTCATCTAAAAGTCAGAGGGGTCAGGCTTGCCCCCTCTACCACCATACTACACTTGAAGTCTGTGGCAAGGACACCCTGCTGATGGCTGTTCTGAAGTCCTCCTTCCCTAGGGCCATGCCATCCCTTTCTCCTCCCCCTTCATTACAGCTGGAGCCAAGCTTACTGCTAAGTAAGGACAGAGGCTCACCTACTCTGATCTTTGTTTCTTTAGACTGCATTCAATCTCCTATCAGGAAGGGAGAGTCAGTTATCCTTCCGAGGCCTACTCAGTTACTAGGAAGTGACTGACACAAGTCAAACACAGCCTCATCCAAAGTTAAATCATAGGATTTAACTGAAGTTTAAACAGTAGACAAGTTTATCTACAAGGACAGCAGAGCTTTTGGCAAAGATAGCATTATCTCTGACACCCTTTATGGGCTCCCATAAAGGAGTGCTCCATCCCCTCCCTGGTAAACTTTGCGATGCCTTGCGTGATTTCACAGGCCATGGAGAAGCCAAAGAGTGAACCAACACGTTGATTGCGTGTAACCTTTGACTCTCCGTCTCCTGTCTCTTTCCATAAAAACATGCCATACCTCTCCACCTCTCAAGGCTTCCGGAAAAGACTTTCCCACTCTGGTGAGATCTCCCTGTCCAAGATGAGAGCTTTAAAATAGAGCCTAAGTTATACCAAGAATTTAGGTTTTTTGTAGTTCTAAGCTTCATATTAGATTTTTTTTCTTCTCGAACATCTTTTGTCTTTCCAGAGTCTGCTACACGTTAGACATGTGTCACTGTATTGTTTGGTGTCCTGAGTCAATCCCATGTCCCTCCAGCTTCCTGGTCCCACGCAGGTGCTCTTCTCCTTGCTCTCTCAGTCTCTGGTCCCCACACCATCCTTCAGTAAGCTGTTTTTCCCAGACCCAACATATGTAGCTATGTACAGCTGCTAATCTGCTGCTGTACACAGATGGTGGCTCACCACGATAAAGAAATGACGAATGACACACCACTCTCCTAGAGTTCAATCCTTTTTCTCTTGTGTTGTTCTTCTCACTTTCAGACCTACCAAGTACAAGTCAAAGCCAGTTCATGCCCTCTCTAGTGACTCTATTAATGGAATAAAGATTTTATCTTTATTCTTTTTTTGTGGTGACAGGGATCAAGCCTACGGGTGCTCTACTACATCCTTAGCCCTTTTTATTTTATTTTGAGACAAAAGGACCTTGATAAGTTGCCAAAGGTGGCCTTCAATCTGTGGTCATCCTGCCTCAGCCTCCCAAGTACCTGAAATTACAGGTACCTGACAATTTTTTTGTAATACTGTGAACTAAACTCAGGGGTTTATGAAAGCGCTTACCACTAAGATACATCCTCAATCCTTTCTACTTTTAGAAATTTTCATACAAGATCTTTATTCTTTTTTAATCATTTTTTCCTTATCTTTATTCTTGAATTTCAGAACTTTTACCAAGAGAGTTGGAAATGGGACAGCTGGCAACAGAGGATTGGAAGTACAGAGTCGCATTTTTTATCTGACAAAAGTGCAAAGAGAAAATAAACAGTAACTTTCCAAATTGCAAAAGTCAGGCAAAGAGAAAATGGCAAAATAAACAAAACATAAAATAAATTGGAAGAGTTACAATCAAATCTAGTCATTGATAAATTCAAGCATGCAAAATGAAACTAATAAAGCAATCTATCTGGCCAGATTAAACGTATCAAAACTCCATGTTATTCAGAAAGAAAAAAAAAAACTCTCAAAGATAAAGGAGTACTCAGGAGGTCCTAGGTAAACGCAAACATAAACCTAGATTAATACTTTAAAAGTGAAATTTCTGATTAAAACACTGAAGAAGACAAAGAAGGCTACTATTAAGTACAATTTACATGAATATTTTTATACCTAAGCCTGCTTGCATCAACAAGGCAGTAACCAATTTATACTCTGCAATTCACCATGTAGACAAATTTATGGGGAAGGAGAACATGATTATATCAATAAGGGCTATGAAAAAGTTGATAAAATTGAGTAACCTCTCCTATAAAAATCCTAAAGTAAAGAAGGGACTGATTTAAATACAGACTATTTGTCCCAAAAATGGCAAGCATAATGCAAAATGATAAAATAAATACCAATTTCCACTCATATCAGCAGCCAGACAAGAATCCTTGATAGTGCCAGAATCATTCTCAGAAAATCTAATGAATTCAATAACCCTGATATTTGGCGTAAACTGCCTGTTGTGTAAGTCACTTATGATAAGAGAAATACAGAAGCTGCAGGACCCAGCTGCCTGCAGGAATATCTAGCAACTAAAACTTTAACCAAGACCATATAGATAGGCAACTTCCCTTGCCAGGATCTACAAATGACAAAGGACTAGTTCAATAAACTTAAACTTTAAGCACTTGGCCCAATCACACCACGGGATATGCCATACATTTTTGTTCTCTACAAAGTGCCCCAAACTCAGCAGTCTATGATCATAGCATTTAATGCCATGAAGCACAAAGTATAAAATGCCCAAGACATGCCTTCTCAAAATCTTAGATACAAAGAAAGTACTTAGAAGGTGATGCTTAAACTCAAGCCTAGACAACTTGTGAAATAAAAATTAACAAAAGAAGTCTCAATATGTTCATTTAGCATATACTTTCAGAAAGTGCCTTCATCTAAAGAACTCCCAAGAATATATGCATGTAAAAGTCTCATTCAAATACACACCTGGGAGAGCAGGTTTTTGTGAAGGCAGTTGATCCCACCAATAAAAGCTGTATTGGGCATGACGGGCTTGGGGTAGTCAAAAACAAAGTCATTTCTGAACAGCCAGAAAGATGCAGAGGATATAAGGTCGTGGACAGTCACATCTCTCTGAAGGACTTCTGAAGCAAGTGGCGCATAGGCAGAATAAACAAAATTGCATGCAACTTTCTCTGTTAAGGTAATGAGTGCATTCTTCACCCGCTGCAGGAAGGTCATGTGATCTGGGTTCAATGACATAGACCTAGGTACATAGGACATTGGGTTGGGGCACAGGGTAGCTTCAAAGTGCATGCCACATGGCAATGCATACAAGAAGAAAACAGCCGGGACAACCAGGTACTGGGCCACGATGGCACCACAAGGGAGGAAAGGGTCTGTCAACACAACATCAAAGCTGCTTTCCACCAGGGAGGCCATCAGCTCCTTGTTGTGCAACAGGTGAGAGCAGCCGGAAAAAAGCATGGCAGAGTCCTTTTTGATCTTCTTGTACATTTTGATCACACGTATCAAGAAAGGATCATTCTCAAAAACAAAATGCCCAAGTAGAGCAAAATTGGTCTCCAAGTCCTCCTTGCTGAATGGCACAGGGTACCTCTTCAAGGTGAAGGGTGAGTCTTCTTTTATATATAAGAGGGCATCAGGTGCCAGGACCACTATTTCATGTCCATTCTGCTGCAGTTGCTGGAGGGCCCCAACCATGCTCAGCCAGTGGCTGCCTTCCACTGGGACCACTAACAGCTTTCCAGCATGGGTCACCAAGGGCCTGAGAGCACACAGCAGGAGACCCAGGATAAGCAGATGTGGGATCCGGGATGCTGTGGCCATGGTGCCTCTGCCTTTGCTCTCTTTCACCAACTCCATATATCCAGAGCCAATGTACACACTAAGTTAATGTTTGATTGTGTCACATGACCAGAGCCACTAACTTGCAAGGATAGCATGAGTTTTACTTTTGGAAATGAAGAGGGTGACTATTGAACAGGTTTCTTAATAGGCCACAATACAAAACATCATAGTACCTTTTAATCCACTAATATTTAAAGAGATCAAGAAAATGTTACAAGAGAGGGAAAAAGGATAAGTGACAAAGTAAACTTCTCCAGAAATAAAACAATATTTTTTGGCCTTTTGGAAACGTGAGAGCATGCCATTGCAGCTCCCTTTGGACTGTGGAGGTCAAAGCATTCTCCTCCACAGCTCTCTTGGCACTGCCTGACCACCATATTGAAATTAGTATTGAGACCAGCAAAGAAAGAAGAGGAACAAAAATGAGAATGAGAGCACAAATGTATTGAGCTTAAACAAAGTACCAAATACTGTCAGGTTAAGCATTCCACAACATATTTTATGTAATCTCTTAGGTCTGTCCTGTAGAGGCAGATACCATAGTACTTCTCCCATTTTACAAAGTTACAGAGGCCAAGAGAGGCAAAGAGATTTTCCAGAGTCCTGTATTTCCTAAGTGGTAGAGTTAAGTTGTAGGCCCTCATTGTCGGTGCCCAGAACCCATAGTTCTTAACAACTCTCACAGTGTCTAGTCTATACCAGTACAGAGTCTGGTATAAGTCCTTGGTTGAAACTTACAACAAATTGTAAGTCAGAGGGAAAACTGAAAGTCGTTGTCTAATTTACACAAATGGAGAAAAGCGAGTCAAAAAGACAACGACAGAGGAGGTTCTCATACAGCACTAGCTGGTGTTCTAGGAGATCAGCGCAGGGTCACCTCCTCCTGAAGAACAGGCAAACCAAGGTGTGGACAGATACTGTGATTTTTATGACTTTCCCGGCATCACACAGAGCTTGGAATTATTTATCTATTGGATCTATCTATTTATTTATTGTGTGGTGGTAGAGATCAACGCAGGGCCTCACACATTCTAGGCAGGTGCTCTACCACTGAGCTACACACCTATCCTTGGAGTCTTTTTGAGACTGCTATATAGCAGCACGGTTTGGGGCCCTACTCTGCTCCAGATCAGGGAAATACTGATTCGTAATCTGAATGTTCAGCAATCTACATCCATCTTTATGAACTATTATGAGAACCACTGCTATGTAAACCAATAAAGCTTCTGCCTTGGAGTAAGAAAAAACCTGTGTCCCTAAGTGTTTATGGACACTACTACACTATCCCTACTACATTCCAGGCACAATGTTAGGATAGGTCCAGAAAATCATGTTAGAAATGGCCCCTGCTATGAGGAAGAGGTCCAGCAGGCAGAAACAAACCTGATTCAGACTCTTCAGCCTTCCCATCAGGACTTCCTGGAATGGACCCCAGTCCCTTGTCCAAGTTTATGGCTCCTCTTTGGTGGTCCTGCTTGATCCCTCTCTCTTCCCTTTACCCTCCATAAGGGATCACTTGCCTTCTCTCAAAATTTGTTTTATACTTTCCCAAACTGCTTTGTTAACTGAACTTTACTCCTGATAAGCTTCCTGCTGCCTCATATTCAGGCTTTCCAAGTGCCAAGTCCAGGGGTTCAAGTTCAGTCAGTCTATGTGATATGAACCTGGCAGTTTGTTCTGGTGAGATTAATGCACCCAGTTAGATCTGCTGCCCTTCATGATGAGTATGAGGAAGTTCATTAGTTAATTATTCTCCTTTTAGAACTAAGAGATTTTTATGGGGTGCTGCCACACAACTGATCAAACCAAGGGATGCGGTGCCAAGATACAATAAAAAGAAAATGGAGAGAACTCAGATGTCAAGAAATCACAAAAAGAAAATCACAGTCATGATAGCAGTTTTAGTGGGAACAATCACAACCTGAGTTCACCCATAGAGCTTTAAATGTGGCTTGCAAGTTTTGATGATGTTGATTTTCTAGTCCAGTGATTCTCATATCAGCTAGGGAACTCTGGGGATCCCAAAGAATTTTTCAGGGTAGTTTTACAAAGTCAAAACAATTACCCTAGCAACGATACTGTCTCCCCCCTCCCCCATTCCTTCATAAATGTACAGGGGAATCTGCAGAGATCATGTTACGATATCACAATAGACAATACAGAAGCAGATGCAAGACTCCAATTCTCTTCTATTAAGCCATAAAATGAAAAGAGATGTGAAAGATACCAAATGACACCCTCTTCTCATTTTTTTTCAAAAAACAATTATTTTCGGGCCAGGGATTTAGCTCAGTGGCATAAGCGCCTGCCTGGCAAGTGTGAGGTCATGAGTTCGATCCCTGGTACCAAAAAAAAAAAAAAAAAAAAAAAAAAAAACCAAACACAAACAATTATTTTCTCCTAACAATATGATTCACGTTGGTAATGAGTTATTAAATTGATTAGTGGATATCTTTTACAATTGTTTAAATTTCTCCTATGATAGAATAACCCGTATAAATGAAAGCAAATGGATTCCGAGGCCAACACGTTTGAGTACTGCAGTCCTCGATAACATGACTGGCCCTGTGCCCAGGGTCAGTAAAAACCCAGTCCTGACAACCCAGCCTTCCCTCAGGCTGAGGGAAAGGTTGATAGAAAACTGCCACTAAGAACAACATTTGCTAAGGTATCAGGAGTCACACTCCCTCTCCGTCCAGGCACCCCCTTTACCATCCTATTTAGAGACAACAGCAAGGCTAGAGCACGGAGCCAGAGGACCCAATACGGTGGGCGGAGCGGCTGTGTATCATAGTTTCTCCAAGCCCCTAGCGCAATGAATTCTGGGATGGGGAGGCAGCCTTCCCTTCAACCAATGAAAAGCCGCCACGTCACAAGGGCGGCCCTGTTGGGCGCCTGCGCCTGACCCTACATTCGTCCCGCCCCACGGGGCTGTGAGCTAAGCTCCAGGCCCCACAAGGCTGTCCAACATGGTGGACTACTATGAGGTGCTGGGCGTGCCTCGGCAGGCCTCGGCAGAGGCCATCAAGAAGGCGTACCGCAAACTGGCGCTCAAGTGGCACCCAGACAAAAATCCTGAGAACAAGGATGAAGCAGAAAGAAAATTCAAGCAAGTGGCCCAGGCCTACGAGGTGTTGTCTGACGCTAAGAAACGTGATGTCTATGACCGCTATGGTGAGGCAGGAATGGACGGAGGCACCAACACCGATGGGGCTTCCTTCGTTGACCCTTTCGAGTTTGTCTTCACCTTCCGTGACCCAGTGGAGGTCTTCAAGGAGTTCTTCAGAGGCCAGGACCCTTTCTCATTTGACTTCTTGGGAGACCCACTTGAGGATTTTTTTGGAGGCCAGAGGAGCTCCCAAAGGAGGAGAAGGTCCGAATCCCTTTTCTCCACCTTCAGTGAATTTCCAGCGTTCGGCAGTGGTTTTTCTTCCTTTGATACAGAATTTACTTCCTTTGGTTCCCTGGGAAATGGAGGCCTTTCTTCTTTCTCTATGTCTTGTGGGAGTGGTGGAACAGGCAGTTTCAAGTCAATGTCGACTTCCACCAAAATAGTTAATGGCAAAAAAGTCACTACCAAAAGAATCATTGAGAATGGCCAAGAAAGAATAGAAGTGGAAGAAGATGGGAAGTTGAAGTCTCTTCTGATAAATGGCAAAGAGCAGTTGCTACGCCTCAACACCAAGTAACTCCCCTCGACTTGAAACACATTTTGAGGGATAGAAGGCCGTTTTGTTAAGATGGCAAGTGAAATCTACTTTCAGACCAACTGTACCCAAAAATTTTTAAACAATTCGTGATAGTGCCGACTTGTTGTTATTGTTGTGATTACATGAATAGAATGTTTTTAAAACCTTTGAAAATATCAGTATACATATTACACTTCATCTTGAGGCAGACAAGGATTATTTTGTAGTGCTAGAACAAAATATTCACAGCACCTTACATTTTTCTGTTTTGTCTGATCTGTGAGCCAGGTAGCTAGCTCTGAAGTGTTTAAACTTTTATACAATTGTGGTGAAAGATTAATATACTAATATTTTTGGCATAAAAAAGGCTTTTTCTTATAAGTAAATGATGGTGGTATATTGAGTTAACCATTGATTAAAGTGTTATAGCTAGGCTGTATAAAAACAGGTAAACCTTGCAGAGTGGATAGAATTTGCTTCCTAGGTTGCCACAAATTTTCGCAATCAGTGCATATGTATTCTATCCAAGTTTTGAAGGCCAACAGTGTGAAATACATTTCACTGGCCTGAAAGCAGGGTTATCCAAGCATGCAAGCTCTGAAGGCTGAGGGCAAAATATTTATCTCAAAGTCTCAAGGTTACATGGACTGTTTTCAGCCCTAATTTGGTTCCTCAACTACAGTGGATGGTGGAAATGAAAAAAAACAAGCAAATGCCTTTTCCTAAGGTTGTACAAGTCTCTCTCATTACATATGGGTGACATACATCAAAGTAGCTTGATAAAAGTCAACTGGCACCTGAAATGTTGATTGGATGAGGCACTATACAGCTATCCGAGAAAATCGTGTTGCCAAGATTTAGACCCCACATGATAGCCTTTATGGAGATAATGTATTTGTGATAACCCATCACAGAATGTCCCATTCCTTAGTGCCTTTCCTTAACATTGTGTGACATGAAAGGGCAACTGAACTAGGTTAAAAATATAGTAAGTTCTTAATTTTTGCAGAGAGGTAATATGGGCTGCACACATTATCAACAAGCTAGGACCATGTGAGAATGGTTTTGTATGCCTTTTCAGGCCCTTGAAATCCAGTCTGCATGGTTCCTGCTTATGACAAGAACATGGCATTCATACCATAAGCATTGTACCATAAGAACAGATGGCCTCTTCAAACCACATCACAGGAATAGGTACCTGGGCAGATGCTTCCTATTTATTAACCATACCAAAGTGTTAGAATGAGACAAACTACCAGGGCTTCTGAAAAATCAATTCCTTTATTCAGGCTAGGGAGCTCCCTCCAGTGAAGATACTCACTGGGTAATTTTCTGGGGTTGGGTTGTTTCAGAAAAAACAGGATATCAGCAGTTTTGAGGTGATAGGAGCAGGTGTAGTGTCACAGCAGTTACGTGTGCTAGAAATCACTCTGGATAGGAAAAATGGGTATGTTCTTTCACAACTGGGTAAAAGATGCTCAGAAAAGAATGCAGCGATAGGCAGAGAGCCTGGCATACCTGAGATCTTTTAATAGCTCTACATAATTTACTAGTTGAGAGTCAACACGGTCACCAGTTTTTATGTATCCTGGATCAGTTCTTTGATGAATGAGCTTTGCCTTCACACATGTGTAAAGCATTTAACTTGAAGGATTCTTAAAATATAAACTTACAAGTAACTCAAAAAAAGCTCAGGTTACTATGGGCCAGTATGTGGATATTCATTTTCTATGGGAGGTTTGAACAGATTTTAATGGAATAAAAACAAGGGTATTTCCTTTGTTGCAGAGAAATGCTGCTCTTACAATACTGTGGGGAGAAGGCCATTTCACCTGCCTCAGGAAATAAGCCACATCCTAGTTACTGTAGTCTGTGAATGTGTTACATAGCAAAAAGACTATGCAGATACAATTAAGGGTCTTGACATATGCAGACTGTCCTGATGAATGCAGATATAGTCAGTGTCAGAAGGACTCTTATTTGAAACGGAGACATGGGAGACAGATCTGAACATAGCATGTTGCATGTACATGCCCCATATTTCCAACAAAGAAAAAGGATATTTTTTAAAGAAGTGTTGTGACTTGCATCTAGATGTCTCCCAAAATCTCATGCAGTCATGAGGAGGGCTTTTGAGAGTGGCTGGATCTAGAGTGTGATTAGTAAATCAGTCTACTGATTGGTTTGGCATAGTGCTGGATAAGATTGAGGGTATGAGTGCTACACCTATCCTAGGGTGGTAGCCTGCATAAAATGTAAGGACAGAAAGAGGGCTAGTGGTCCCTTTTGGCCCACTTGTCCTGAACTGTAACTCCTCTGTGATGCCTTTCTGCCACGGAGCCAGCCTCGACTGAAACCTCTATACACCGTGAGTTAGATAAACATTTCCTCCTTTAATTTGGCTCTTGAGTATTTTGTCTCACCAGTGAGAAAAGACAAAGGGAAAGGGAAACAAGATTAAGTTCACACAAAATGGGAGGAATAAATCAAGCACCATGTATTGTATCAATGTGCAGAATTCTTACATGAAAAGAAACTACCAGACTGATGTTCTTAAAAAAATATTTGAACCTTAGAAATAAACCTCCAACAGAAACTTTTGAAAGTAGAATCAGGAATAGCAATACTGGCATCAGAAGTGGATTATAAGGCATGGAATTCATGGGTCCAAGTAAATAAAACGTAAATGGTTAAGCCTGCATGCACTAATCTAGATGACTTGTGTGAAAGGCAGAAGTAGAATTACAAATTAATTATAAATTATCGGTTATATGAAGGAATATTAGTTAAGGTATGCTTTTGAGAATTGGACAATGAAATAAAGCTTTTTATGTATAAAAAGTGAAAAGACACAATTTGAATGGCTCCATGAAACATTTACAAATATTTGTCACATGATAACCACCAGCTTTATAGGACTATTGAGCACTTGAAATGTAAGGGTTCAAATTGAAACCTGCTGTAAAAGTAAAGTACACTTTAGAGTGCTTAGATCTCCTACAAGTACACCTCTATCCCTTCTGAGAAAGCACTCTTATAAACTATCATGTCAAAAATTTCAGTTTGCTAATTTGTTTATCTTTCTACTGAGTATCTCTAAGCTGCGCTTCTCCCAAGTAGGCCATTTCACAACACAATTTCTCTACTTCTGTACATCTGAAGGAAAATTACACCACCAAGAAGACAGTGATTGCTATATGGACAGTCCTTATAGAGTCACAAAATTATTTATGGTATTGGTCAGATGTGTATCTGCAGAGGTAAGGGGCTTTTGGAACCATATGTCTAAAAAACCCAGAGTGCATGGTTAGAGATTAAAAGACAACCTACAGAGAGCCACAAGTCCAAGAGGATTAAAATACATGTCCTTAAGTAGTAAAAGCTCTAGCCCTCTCTTTCCCATACTCCAACTTACAAATTAGTTTGGCCCTCAAGTCAATAATAATAGGCCACCCTGACCTTCCCCTGTCCTTTGCCTGTCCCCTACATAAATTCTTGCATGGCCATCCTTCTGTTGTCCTTTACACTTGCTTCCTACTTCTGTCAATAAAAAGCCACTGACGTTTCAGTTCAGGGCTGTCAGCTACGAGGCTCTCACATGCCAAGGGGTCTCAGTTAAGGGAAGACCCTCTGCGTCTTCCCAGAGCTTGAACATTGACTCTGGGAAATCTTGTCCTTTGCTCCATGTCATGGTCACAAACTGCAAAAATTGCTCCCCTGTTCTATCCAGATTCTCACTTCTACCTCTGTTCTCAGTGGCAATTGTGAGTTTTAAGCATGCTACTATTAACACCTCAGTACTTTCCTTACCAGAGACTGGTAGAGATGAAGAGGTACATGTCTTTGGATGTGATCCACTCGCTGCCACTACAGACCTTAAATTTACTTAGATAAACTTATCTACTGCAGACAAGCTAATAGTTTATCTCACTAAGACTGTTAAGAGAGGAGGCATATATCTTTGGAGAACTAAGTAGAAAAGCATTTGAAAGTCATTTTAAAAATGGTTTCTGTTGGAAGATTGATTGGATGAAAGCAACAACAAAGCACAGACCTGAGGGAGCGGCTTCCTGCTGATATAGTTGATGCCCCCGATGAAGACCATATTGGGCATGATGGGCCTGGGGTATTCCAACACAAAGTTCGCCCTGAACAGCCACATGGAAGCATGGCTGAGAATATTGACCACAGAAATATCCCTCTGGAAAAGCTCAAAGGCAATGCTTGCATATGGAGAAAGATTAACATAGCAAAGGAATTTCGTGAACAGAGGATACAGCATGTTCTTGACTCTGCAGGAAAATTATGTGGTTGAAGTAGGTTGTGAGAAACTGGGGAATATAGAAGAAAGGATGGGGACACTAGCCTCAAAATCCAGGCCACATGGGATGGCCCGCAAGAAAAACACAGCAAGCATGTGCAGATACTTAGCCATCAATGGCCCACAGGGATCAATGAGGTCAGTTAAAACCACATCGAAGGAACTGGAATTCAGATGGTTCATCAGGGAATTGTCATGACACATTTCCACACAAGCCTGTTCATAGGCTGCTGACAATGTCTTCAAAACCATGAAAGCTTTAAACTATGTCTTCAGAAAATTCTGTTTCAAAGATAAAACTGCTGTTCAAAAATTATATTCTTCCTTAGTATAGAGAAAGGTGTAGGCCTTCAGGGTAAAGAAGTCCTCCCTTTTAGTGTACCAAATGACCTTTGGAACCAGGACCACAGCCTGGTGGCCTTAGGCATGGAACTGTCTCACAGTGTCCTCCATGCTGAGCCAATGGCTGCCATCCATGGGTATCACTAGAACCTTCCCACTCTCAGCCCATGGCGTGACACACACCAGGGGCAGCAGCAGTCTTACCAGCCCTTGCAGAGGCAACTGAAGCACTGTGGCCACGTCCCCAGAAGCCAATAACACTGGTCCACCTAGCTTTACCAGATGGGAAGGAACTGCAAAGAACCTATCTAAGCTATGGTATAAGACTTTCCTTATAAGGGAAGCACCTGCAAACAACTCATCTGTGGTGTAAGAGTTTCCTTAGAAGGATCTGCAAAGAACTCATCTAACCTATGGTGGAAGTTTGCTTGGGCTAGATAATATAACAGCTGGAGAGTGCTTGCCTAGCATGGACAAACTAAATCCTAGGTTATATCCCCTACCCTGGGCCATAATTTTAAAAAGTACTTCCTAAGAATCCTAATATTTGGAGATTCCAAAATGGTTACTAATCTGTGACTACTAATTATCACAGGGCATACACTCATAATACTGGAGATCTACTCTCCCTTTAAAGTGAGTAACTGTGGGAAAGCACTGCTTTAATTGTGAGCAAAAACAGAAGAAAAACCCAGAAGCTTTGGAGAACAGAACAGAGATTGAGAAAAGTTTGCTTGAGCAGAGGATCAAGGTGTAGGTGAAAATAAAAATGAGGGAAAAATGCAGAAAATGCAAACAATCTATGCTAGATCCCAACATTTGATAAATGTGCAGTCTCAAGTGCAGACAGTAGACCTAGAGTTTACACAGGACACCCCCACCATGGAACTACTTTCTACTTTACAACATATAATTGTGTTATGGTATCCGGGAGCACCTTGAGAAGGCCTGCTCCCTACTTTAAGGAGTCAAAGGTCTCTTTTTACTACCTCTGTGAACCCCCAGCATGAGTCACTAATCTCGCAGATATTGACTTTGGGAGTTATTTGCTAAGCTACAAAGGAAAGTTTCTGGAACAATACCACTGAGTTTTATATGGCGGCAAATTGATCTGTGATACTTAAGTAAAAGACACTTTCTCTTTAGGACTATCATCTTGGGAAACCCTCTACAGGAACTCTAGGGGGATGCAAAGCTGCGTGTCATAAGACATAAGTTTCAGGATACCAGAGCGGGAAGTGGTTAAAGTAGGTGGAGGTTCTTCCCCACCTCTGGCTTCAGTGTGGATTGAGTGACCCATCGTGTGTCTCCATGCAGCCATCACCATCACACAAAAGCAGCAACTGGCATAAATTCTGCCTGAAGAGTGCCCTTAAATACAGTTTTTCCTCTTCATTTTCTTCATCTCTCCCTTGCTTTTCTTCTCCTTTTTTATTTCATCTTTGATTTTTCTTCATCTCATCTCTCCTTTGTCAAGTCCTTAGTTGGCTCTTTTTCATGCCTTCTCTTTTTCCTGTTCCCTTTTAGAGAACTTTTCTTTCGTCCATTTTTGGAACCTTTAATTTGATCTTTTCCTTCTTTTTGTCTTTGTTATTTTTCTCCTTTTTGTATTTTTACTCTTTTTATAGATTTTCTACTTTAAAACTTTTCATTATCTACTAAAATGTTAGATTATTTGATTCTGCTTACGTCCCTCTTTTATATTATTGATGAACACAGTGGTAGCTGTTTTCAGTTGCTTATTACTGTATTTAATGACCTGGTTTGTTTGTAGTGATTCTTCCTGTGACTCATGTTATTTTTTTCTTAGGGTTGCTTGAGATTAAGACCAGTGCTGCAAGCACACTGAACTGGTGTATTGCTACTGAGCTATACATCTAGCGTAGTTGTAAGAAACTATGCTTTATCCAACCCCAAAACTAGTCTCAACAGAATGTTGGTGAATCAAAACAAAAGAAAAGCAACAATGTCGCATGAACCAGAACCTATCTTTATCAACCCTGATATAAATGTTCTGAGTTTTCCTACTAAAACACACAGACTACATAATTAGACTGAAAACCAAGACCTACCTGTTTGTTGTCTAAAATAAACTCATCTTCTGGAAAATACATACACGAAATTGAGAAGATGTAGATGATATTCTAATCAAATGGAATCTAAAACTAGGTTGGATTAGCTATATAGGTGGCCAAGAAAACAGGCTTCAAGCCAAAATGAGTTTAAAGCTACAAAGAAGATCCATACCAATAAAGTGAACAACTCATGAAGAGGTAACTGTTCTAAATATTTAGGCACTGAACATAGAAGCAAATAGTTTCATAAAACAAACATGAGACAGCGAGACAGAGAGACAGAGACAGAGATTCTAATACAGTAATAGTATTACTCATTAACCTCCTCATCCATATAGACATCATCCACGCTCCCCCTTAAGAAGTCAACAACCATAGTTAAATGTCAAATGGACAGAGAGACAATTACAGCGTTTTCCACCCAACTGCTACAGAGTACAGATATTTGGGACGATGAGATGGGAGGATCACATGTTTGAGTCTAGTCTGGGAAATTTAGAGAATTAGGAACACTGTCAGAAAAGAAAAAAATAGAAAAGGACTGGGAACATAGATGAATGTGAAAGTCCTAGCTACAATCCCCAGTAAAACACACACACACACACACACCCTTTTCATCAGTACATGCAAATTTCCCCAAACAGATCAAATTTAAATCCATTGAGATAAAATAAGTCTTAATAAACACAAAAACTGAAATAACTTCTTGTCTCTTAATAGGCAGACCATAATGAAAGAGAAACAGCACAAATTACACAAACAGAGATTGAACAGTACTTTGAAAAAGCAGCCAATCTTTCCAGAAATAACAGAGAAAACTGTTAAGTTCCTAGAATCAAATGAAAATGAAAAAACAACCAATTAGAACCTAGGAGACAGAGAAAAATTATAAAAGGTCACAAATAAAAATGCCTACATTATAAAAAGTGATTTCAAATAACCTAATCAGAAAGTAAGACCTCAGAAAATCAAGAACAAATCAAACACAAAGTCAGTAGAAGGAAATATATAATGAAGAGCTGAAATTAATGACACAAAGACAAAGATTCAATGAAACAAAGGACTGGTACTTCGAAAAGCTAAACAAAATTTGATAAACACTAGCCAATTAACTAAAAGAAAAAAAGGCCCAAATAAATGAAATTGGAGACAAAAAGCAAATATTATAATACATATTACCAAAATCCAGGGGATTACAAAATATTTTGAAAATGCATATGCCAACAAATAAGAATATCTAGAGGAAGTGGACAACTTTCTAGATACATATGACCTACCAACACTGAACAATAAGAGGATATTTAAAAACTACATCCATGATCAGCAATGTGATTGAAGTAATAATGAAATCTCTCAACAAAGACCCAATGGGATAGATTCACTACTGAATTTTATTAAACTTTTAAAGGAGAATCAATACCAATGCTCCTCAAAAATCTCCATGAAAAAGAAAAAGAACATATTCTTTCAAGTGCATTTTATGCAGCGAGTATTATCTGCTACCAAAGCCAGATAAAAATGTAACAAAGAACTTACAAATATCCTTGAGGAATATACATGCAAATTTCCACCGCAAAATACTTGCAAATATAATCCATCATCACACTTTAAAGATCATATACCATGATTAAGTTAATTTGATTCCAATGATGCATGGCTGACCCAGCATAATAGAAACCAATAAACATCATACACCATATGAAAAGGACTGAAGATAAAATTTACATGATCAGTACATGCAGAAAAAGCCTTTGATAAAATTCAACATCCTTTTAGGAGAAAAACCCAGACTAAATTAGATATAAAGGAGAATACATTAACATAATATAGGCTATATGTGACAAACTCATAGCCAGATTGTATTAAACTGGAAAACACTAATAACATTTCTTTATAGTTACAATGAGACAAGGATATCGCTCTCATCAATTTTATTCTGTACAGTGATGGAAACTTCAGAAAAATCAGAAAACATAAAGAAATAAATGGATACAAGTAAGAAAGGAGAAATTGAACTTACCTTGTTTGCACATAATATGAATTCTTTACATAAAAGTCCCTAAAGAATCCACCAAATGTCTTTGAGTACTGATAAATGTGATAAAGTGAGATGATATAAAATCAACATGTAAAAATTGATATCCTTCTGTACATTAACAATAAACATGCTGAGCAGGATATCAGGAAAACAATTCCATTCACCATATCCTCAAAAATAAAATACCTAAGGATAAAACTAACTCAAAAGGTGAAAGGTATCTAATTGAAAATCATATAATGCTGCCAAATAAAATTAAAGAGTACAGTTGAAAATGGAAAGAATTCCCATGTTCATGGGTTGGGAAAATTAATATTGTACCATGAGCACACTATCAAAAGTTATCTATAAATTTAGTTCAATCCTCATCAAAATATGAATAATGTTCATCACAGCACTAGAATAAAACAAACTTAAAATTCACGTAGAAACAAAGAAAATCCTGCACAAAGTACAAAGAAATACTGCACAAAAAGAACAATGCTGAAGTATCACGAAACATGATTGCAAACTATGCCATAGGCACTGAAATAAAAACAGCATAGAATTGATATCATTATAGACAAATGGAATAAGGTAGAGGACTCAGAAATAAAGCCTACATTTGAAGCCATCTAATTCCTGACTAAGGTATCAAAAATGTACATTGGAGAAAGGGCAGTTATGTTCCTTCAACATATGTTACTGGGAAAACTGGATATCCTACTATGGGAGACTGTAACTAGATCTCTCATAACCTGTACAAATAAATATATGAAAAATATAGCCATCAGGGAGATGCCAATCAAAACTAAATTAAAACTCAATCTCACTCCAGCCAGAACACATGATGGTTAAGAAAACAAAACACATAAAACAAATGCTGGGGAAAAGATCCCTTAAATACTGTTCATGGGAATGTAAGTAACTATAGCCACTGCTACGACTTGTGCCTAGAATTCCTCACCCCAAACTTTTGTACAGTCATAGATGGGATTTTTTTCAGAAGTGGCTGAATCTAGAGAATGTGACTCTTATATGGTGTAAGGCTAGCAATAGGTGTTAGGAAAAAGGGTAGGTGATTACTAAATTAGTCCACTGATTGGTTTGGCACCACCCTAATCCCAGTAGCCTGGATACGATATAAAAGACAGAATGAGGTCTGTTTTGTCTGTTGTTTGCTTTGCTGTGTTCTGCCCACCATGAACTATTTCTCCTCTGCATGCCTGTCTGTATGCCACTGCCTTGGAGCCAGCCAATTATGGATGAAACCTCTATAGATTGTGAGCTAAATAAACCTTTCCTTCTTTAACTTTGGGTGTCAAGTATTTTGTCTCAGCAACAAGAAAAGTAACTACAACAGCCTCTATGGAAGGCAGAATGAAAGTTGTCCCTACCACCCCAAAAAATTAAAAACAGAACTTCTGTATCAACCAGATATACTATCTTTAGGTACATATCTAAAGACAGGAAAGCCAACATACTGTAGAGATACTTGCATATCCATGTTTATTGTGAAATTATTCACAATATTCAAGTTATGGAAAGAGACTAGATCTTATAAGTGGATGAAAAGATAAAGAAAATGTAGTAAATATACACAATGCAGTATTTATTACTAACCATAAAGCAGAAAAAATAGTGTCATTTGCAGAAGAATTGATGGAACTGGAGATCATAATGTCGCTCATTACTGGGATCCCATAAAGGGGATGTTTGTCCTTAAACAATGGCAAACATCTGTGTGTGTGTTGCTTTTTTCAAACTTAATCCCAAGGCAGGTAAGAATTATTTCATAGTGCCAGGGTAAAATATTCACCTCAACACCTGGAAACTCCTAATTTTTTCAATTTTACCTGAAATGCTAACCAAGTAGCTCGCTCAGAATCATTTAACTTCAAGATTTTACTCAACTGTTGTCGGCAATAAGAATATATTACTGATACTTTTGGATGAAATGAAATTCAAGGTGTATTCTCAATGTACACAAATGCTGGTGATACAGGTAGCGCTGATTAAAAACAATGTGTAAATACAACATACAACCTGGATTCCATTAAAACCAGTAAAGCTAGCAAAGTGGATGCAAATAGTTTCCTATGGTTACTAAAATAATTTCCACCAATTTGTGACATAACTCAATATGCATTTATTGTGTGCAAATTTTGGAGGCCGAAAGCCTGAAAAGCACTTCACTGGCCTGCAAGAAGGTTAGCAGCACCACACTTGCTCTGAAAGCTGAGGGAAAAATATTTAGCTCAACAGTTCAGGGATACTTAGTTGGCTAGTGGCATATTAGGACCATACTCCATCCTAATTTAGTGCTATGCATATTAGGACCATAGTCAGTCCTAACTCAGTGCTATGAACAAGTTCTGTGATATGAGAGAGAGAGAGAGAGAGAGACAGACAGACAGAGAGAGAGAGACAGAGACAGAGACAGAGACAGACAGAGAGACAGAGAGAGAGACAGAGAGAGAGAGAGAACACTTCTATAAGAAAGGCCAGTGTGTGGATATTTGTCTCCCACGAAAGGATTGAGTGAACTTTCGGAGTTGGAAAAACAATGGCATTTCCTCGGGTGCAAAGACCAGCACCTGAGCCCACTGTGGTAGCCCTGCACATCAACTCCCTAGCACACTCACATGGCCACACCAAGCAGGCGACCAATACCCACGGGAGACTTAAGACTCTGTGAGGCCATCTCATCAAGATCCCCAAATTCAAAGACTCCACAGCCCACTGCCTTGGCTTCTGCTTACCTCATATACTGGAACACATTTGGAAGACACCACACTGGTTTCAGGTCATTAGGAATCAACTCAACCTCTTCCCTTTTCGTGTCACTCTTCTCTATCGAAGCTGGAAGAGACACCTTCCCCACCTTGGAGAATCAATTACCTCCCTCTGTTTTGCTTTCTAAGAACTTCTAATTTCACTTTCTCATCCCACACTCTCAGGAAATGCAAACTGCTTTCATTTTCTCTTTTCTCAGTCTCCTTTCCACCCATTCAGGATGAGTCAGTCACCAGGAATCTAGTGGGACTGCACTGTAGGAGGTCCTTAGTGGTCTCATGACCCAGCGTAACAGCTACTCTGTTTTTACATACTCAGAACTCAGCTCTGTGAAGGGAGAGTTCTCTAAGCTGGAATACATTGGTTTCCTTTTTGGTTATTTTTTCCTCTTATAGGGTGAGAATTTATGTAAATCAAGTAGAATGTTCCATTTGAAGTATCTATACCAATAATAGTGAACCTTTTAAAGCTGTCAATCATATGACTAGCTCACGGAAGTACATGGGCCACATGTTCACCACCATGGATCAATAGTTCACAGTCCAAAGGAATTCTTTATCTTGCAACATTCTGCAAAGAAGTTATTTGTCAGAATGGCAGAGCAGACAGTAGGGATATAAAGCAAAAAAGACGATTTTGTTTCCAAATGAACAATGAAAAAAATAAAAAAGTATAATGTTGAAAATAAAATCCATGACACAAATTCGCTCCTCCGAACATGCTGTTCCCTGGATGCCAGGGAAACAGAGATGAGAAAACTGAAGAGTAAGATGACAGTTTTCCTGTTGTCCAGATGCTCCTTGAGAACAGAAATTCGTTGATGATGGGAATTCTTAAAGAAGAAATCGGAGCAAAATATTCTGCAGAGAAACACCTGCAGGTCTTGCATTACACTTGGGTTTAATTAACTTCAGGTTTAATCCTTGGGGAAGGCAGAATAATGGCAGACACAGATCCTAGTCATTGAAACCTGTTAATGTCACACTACAAGAAAAAAAGGACTTTTAAAAAAGATATGTGCTTAAAGATCTCGAGATGGGGGAACTGTCCTGGTTCATCAGGGTGAGCCCACTGTCACTGCAAAAACTGTTATAAATGAAACAGGGAGATGTGAATATTACCGACCCAAATGTACCACACTACATGTACACAGATGAAAACAAGTCATCAGATTCCAAAATTAATGGAATTGGAAACTAAAGGAGAAAAGAAAAATGAATGTAAAAAGAGTAAGACTTTGTTACATGGGAGGAATAAAATCCAGCTAGATAAGAGATAGATAGGTAGGTAGATAGATAGCTTTTGAATTGACAGAATGCTGGTATGAAAAAGAAAACTACCAGATTGGGATAACTACAAATGTTCTGAACTTTAAAAGCAAATGTTCACAAAATTATTTAAACTTAAAAGTAAGGAGACAGATGACTAAAAAGTAAACAGGAGTAGCATGGGTTCCTATGAGGTGAATTATAATGGATATTTGTTAAAGATAAAACTGTAAGAATAAAAGCACCCACATGCATTGATCTTGCTGTCTCATGTACAAAAATCCCAATATGATTTGAGCAAGTATCAGTTACAGAAGGTCACATAGTTCAATTCTATGAGACATCATTAAGAGAATTATTAATCAGTAAAGGTTATTCTCTAAAAACTTGGAAATATTTAAGTTGGGTGTATCCATGGAACATTTACAAACAACCACCACATAGTAGACACTTTACATACGGCTAAGGAACACCTACACTGGGCCAGTCCACATTTGGATGTGCTGTAAAAGTCAATTTCTTCTGCTTCCACTGAGTGCTTAGATCTCCAATAATACATCTCTTCCCCTCCAGATAAGACCATTAAAAGTGACCATGTCAGCAATTGCAACTTGCTGATTCTTTTATCTTTTCCCCCCAAATCTGCAAGCTATCCTCTTCCCTGGTGAGTCACATCACAATCCATTTTCTCTACTTGGCAGAAGCTAAAGGAAATGATACCACCAGGAACATGACTGACACAGGGGCAGTCCTGGTGGGGTCACACCAACTGGCTCATCAGACAGTCCTGCTACAGGTCCACAGCCTTGCCTGTCCGTGTGCTCCATGGACACTGCAAACCTTACTTAGGTAAACTTAACTACTATAGACAAGTTAATGGTTTATCTCACCAAAAACTGCTAGGTGGGGAGGTACACATCTTTGGAGAGCTAAGTAGATAAGAAAGCGTTTGAAAGTCATTTTAAAAATGATTTCTGCTGCAAGATTGATTGGATGAAAGCACCAACACAGACCTGAGAGAGCGGCTTCCTGCTGATACAGTTGATGCCCCCGATGAAGACCATATTGGGCATGATGGGCCTGGGGTATTCCAACACAAAGTCTGCCCTGAACAGCCACACGGAAGCATGGCTGAGAATATCGACCACAGAAAGGTCCCTCTGGAAAAGCTCAGAGGCGATGCTTGCATATGGAGTAAAAATAAAGTGACAAATGAACTTCCAGCCCAGAATATGCAGCATGTTCTTGACTCTCTGTGGGAAACTCATGTGGTCAGAATAGGTTGTGAAAAAGTGGGGAATATAGGAGGAAGGGCTGGGACACTGTGCAGCCTCAAAGTCTAGGCCGCATGGCATGGCCCGCAGGAAAAACACAGTAGGAATACGCAGATACTTAGCCAGCACTGCCCCACAAGGAAAAACAGGGTCTGTTAAAACCACATCGAAGGAACTGGAATTCAGATGGTTCATCAGGGAATTGTCACGCAGCATCTTCACACAAGACTGTTCATAGCCTGCTAAAAACTTCCTCAAAGCTGTGAAAATTCCAGACATTCTCTGCAGAGCATTCTTTGTTTCAAAGATAAAGTCATTTTGGCTGGAAAACAAGTGATTATATTCTTCCTGCGTATAGGGAAAGGTGTAGGTCTTTAGGGTGAAGAAGTCCTCCCCTTTGAGGTAGAAGCTGACCTCTGGAGCCAGGACCACAGCCTGGTGGCCTCGGGCGTGAAGCTGTCTCACAACATCCTTCATGCTGAGCCAGTGGCTGCCCTCCAAGGGTACCACCAGCACCTTCCCAGCCTCAGTCCATGGCATGACACACACCAGGAGCAGCAGCAGCCTCACCAGCCCTCGCAGGGGCACCTGCAGTGCTGTTGCCATGTCCCCAGAAGCCGACAACTCTGGCCTTCCACCCAGACTGCGCCTCCTATTTGGCTTCTTCATGTTCATTACCTTATCATGAGCAAGATATCATATCATTGGAAGATAGGGTGCCCTCCCTACATTAATCATTGATGATTAAACCCATCCCTGGATTTTATTTCTACGGTACTCCTTTGACTTCAGCACTGAGAGATTGATCCTGGAAAAATCCTGATCTGTTGTTTTCTCTGAGGGAACATCTAAGTTCAACTTCGTGTTTTTTCATCCAATTTTCCAAAATAACACCTGGAAACCCATTTTAATTAACCCCCTCCTTTTCGCTGTCCAAGGGCTTGCTAGGAAGTTGTTGCTGGGCTCTGAAGAAAGACATACGCTTTGGTCCCAGTGTGACTTCACAGGTGAATTTGACCCTATAGTAACTTTAAATTCTTTTTTTCCATTCATGAACAACACAGATTACATCAGAAAACACGGCTTGCCCCAGACAAGGGGGGGTGGTGCGGGGCTCCAGCATGGTTCACTGTGCACTCCGGGGTAGCCCTGTAATGAGCACTCTAGCTGAAGCAGCTGGGAGCCTGGGAATAGCTAGAGGGACTACGAATTCAAGTTTGGGAATTTGGTGCTACTGAAGGTACTGCTGAGAATTGTGTATGTACTCCGTGGCATAAGGTTTTCAGCTCTGTAAGTCACACCTGGGCAAAACCAGGCTAAGCAATGAATGACACACAGGTGCCCTCAGAGAGCATCACTTTCCCATGGGCATCCCTGCTATGAACATGGCCTCAGTTCTGGCTCTGTGCGCCTTTCTTTTCTCCTGAAAGCTAAAGGCCCTGGTCATCTTCAGGTTGTTAGGGACCAGGTTGGGCCTTCATCATGGGCTTTGTAACAGCCTGAGGTTTGTGGTCAGGTTTTCCCTACCAGATCATTGCAGAGCCATGTCTTGATAAGGTTAGAATCCTCCAGAGCACTATGGACTACATAATTTATGAGCTGTTAGCCTTGATATGTCAGATTTGTGGAGTTAAAAAGCACCTAGTAGATTAGGAAGGCATGCTCCTAAGTGTGTGTTGGTAAGTGATGGAGGTGTGGCCTGGATACTATCTGAACCCTTTGCCCACTGTTCTCTGGCACTGTTCCATGCCCTACACTGTTGCCTACCTGCCAGGGACTTCACTCTGACACGCTTTTTGCCATGATATTCCTGCCTTGGGACCAGATGACTGTAGGCTGAACTTACCCAAATGAGCTAAACTAACCCTCTTCTAGCCCACCGTTGATGGTGGGTATCAGGTATTGTAATACAGACACTGGCACAACAGAAGTGCAGTTATTGCTGGATTATACCTGGCCATGTGGTTTAGAAGCCCTTGGCACTAGCTTGCTACAGGAATTTGGCAAGATTTGGAGACACCAGCTTCACATGCCTTAGGATGCAGGAAGCAGGGCTTGATGTGCGGCTGCAGTCAGAGCCCCGAAGACCAGAATGTCGTCGGGAATGTGGACAGAAAAGGTGAAGCTCGGGTTCCAGCTGGAAACAAGGACTTTACTGGAAACTGGACTAGAGGCCATGTTGTTACATCACGGCAAGGAACTTGTCTAAACTTTGCCCTTGTCTTGAAACTTTACAGAGACTGAGATTAAGAGCAGTAGAACAATTAATCTGGTGGAGGGAATTTCAAGGCCACTTAACATTCAGGCTGTGCTACTGCTGGTGTCTTTTTGACAGATTTGTAACATTTGTAACACATGAGGGGAACCAGCCGTGACCACCGGGCAACATGGCTTGGAGTTTACTGTGCCTGGGTGCAAGCAGTGATAAGACGTCTGCCCCAAACAAAGAGAACTGTGTCCCTTTTACCGGGATTCATTGAAGAAGGCAGGGAGGAAGGTTTAATAAAAAATTTAATTTTTTTTGGCAGTCTTGTATCTCAGTGGGCAAAATCTATGAAGTGTTCTATATAAATTTTGGGGTGTCCCTAGGACCTGCAAAATCCCTTGCTATCTCATCCCCTTTCCTGTGCTTGTGGATGACTGAGTGGAGTCCAGTACTGAGCGGAGCTCCCTGCAGAGAACTGAGCTCCCTGAAGTGCTTTAGCCGGCCAGCACGGGTAGGGTGGGGGTGTCAGGTCCAGTTGGAGCCTTACCATAATGAGAACAGGGGACAAAAAGCAGAGCAGACACATTTAAAAATATAAACTTTTGGCATAGAAATGAAGCACAAGTAAAGATAGAGCCAGAGGAGGTCAGCTGCAAAAGAGATTAACATTACTAAAGTATTTTGTACATAAAGAGGAAAGATGCCTTGAGGACATCTCAGGCATCAGCAAGCCCCAATTCATCACAAGCTCAAAGGTACAAACAGGTAAACCTTTCATTTAAAAAGATAGCTCCCCTGAAATCCTTACTTAAGAAAGGAATTGGTTCCTCAGGATTCTTTGTACTGTGCTCAGCAATCAAGGCATTTGGAAGCTGCCGCAGCTGCAGGTCATCTGACAGATCCTGGCTGCGGCTGCACTGGCAGCTGACCTTGGCATTGCTCACCTGGTGCTGGCTTTACCAACATGCAGAATGCGACAACTGTGAAGTCAGAGAGACAGAGTTTCACATCGATTTCAAAGGACGCCTTGAAAGGCCAGGCAAGGAGCCCCTGAGAGGGCAGTGTGTGAAGCTGCAGAATGAAGCCAAGGGTGCTGTGGAGACAGCAGGAGGCTGGAGAGCCCAGGACACGGTGTCCACTGAGGAAAGCTGCAGGCTGTGAGCAGAAGCAGCCGAGAGAGAGGTTTCATGCACTGCCGCCAGCAAGACCATGTGGGTGGGGCTGTCCATGTCCCCTGGACACATATTCTATAGCCAGATGCCCTGGAGACCACACAGGGAGCTAAGGACTCACTGTCTACCTGCCTGGTTTCAGTTTTGCTTGGATCTGACTCTTTCTCATGTCACTTTGGATTATGTAACTTGGTGTTTTTTTTTTATATTGGGGGGTTTATTATTATACAGAAATTTCTAGCCAAGGGACTGCCTTGAGGGTCAGACAAGACATGACCTCGAACCTTTGAAAAACGCTGGAGCTGTTGAGACTTTGGGGAAGCAATCACAGAATTTCTGGTTGTACTTGGTAACTGCACTGTGTGAGGCACAGTTATGAACTTGCTATTGTCTTTATTTTGAGATGAATAATCATTTAAGGGGATGCGTTTGGGTGTGAAGTTGACATGGGATGGGTTGGGACAGTTGACCTGGATATGCTGATTTCACTGCATTAAGAAACCCTGGCAGGCCCCAGCCACGGGGGTGTGATCTGAGGCACTGTATATACACAGTCGGTCCCTTGCTTATTTCTCTTTGGTGCTGTGCCCCAGTCTCTCCCCAGCTGTCATGAATTAAGCAGCTTGGTTTCATGGTGCCATTGCACCATGAGAGTCCTGCCTTGTAGCCAGCTGACTGTAGACTGAACTGCCCCAAAGCATGAGCTACATTAAACATTTCCTTCTTTAGGTTGCGGGTGTCAGGTATTGTGTCTCAGCAAAGGAAAAGCCGACAAGCACAGGGCCCTGTCATCCATTTCAACTGCAGACATGTGAGCAACGCAAGCCCCAGTGAAGACTGCACCCTGTGTATGAGGCACTCAGTAACTCAGGAGGCTGGCGCTGCCTCAGGAAGTGACCCCCACAGGTGGTGCAGCAGATTTGGGGCATCTCCTGTCCACATCACAGGGGAACCTTGAGGGAGCTCCCTACACCATGCAGGGTGCTGTCACACAGGGTTTGTGTCTTGGTCCCAGCCTGTCCACCATTGGGATGAAGTTCTACCCATTCAAGCACCATGTTTGTGACAAACTGTATCCCCGGGCAGATGGGGGCTGCGAAATGTTTGCCTTGCACCATAAACTGCCACTGCACAGACAGCCTAGTGTGTAGCTCTGTCCTGTAAGCTAGGAGCCCACACTCCCTGCTCTCTGACTTCCAAATCTAAATCTTGGTTCTCTCTGCTGGATCGACTCCCTTTCTTTCTTCCCTTCTTTCCTCCCTCCTTCCTTCCTCCCTCCTTCCTCTTTTCTTTCCTCCCTCCCACCCTGGCCTAGCTCAGTGTTTCCCCAAAGCTCAGTTCCCACCCTTGTACCCTCAGGTCAGATCCTATCATTTCACTTCCACAGGGACCCATGCAAGACGACACTTGAGTCAGCAGGCAGAGGTCGCTCCTGTGCTGTGAGGGGGCCATGGAAGCATGAGAGTGGAGGAAGCAGGTGGCTGAGAAGTTAAACTTTAAATTTGGCTGCTCATTGTCAGCACGGAAGGGTGCCTTGTCAGGTTCCAGTCAACCACCAGGGGGCGTGTGCTGCTCACATCCTGGCCTGTGAGAGCTGGGGACTTCAAGAAAATGGAAAGCTTTTCCTTTTTGAAGACATCATTTTTTTTAAACAATGAAAAAACCGACAAGGCACACGAATGAAGAATACATTGGCAAAATAAATCTGACAATAGATCTATATAAATAATACATCCAGAGGCCTCGTGACTCAAAAATGCAGACTGATTAAAGAAGACGGGCATATGATCAAAGACACATGGGTGACGTTCATCATCATTATCATAAAGGAAATATAAATCAAAACCACAGGGAGATCTGACCATATGCACACAGAAGAATGGCTAAAACGTTAGGGTTTGACATAGCACATGTTAACCAGAGTGCAGAGCCACTCAAACGCTAGTAAATAGCTATCAAGCAAATAAAATATTGCAGCTGCTTTGGGAAATAGGTGGTAGTTTCCTGCAGGGCTGTACAGACACCCACTGTAACAACCTTGCATTCCTACTTTCAAGTATTTACACAAGCAAATGAAAGGATATACCCTCAGAAACACTTGTTCCCAGATATTCATCAGTTTTGTGTATTACAAATGCTGCAAACAACCCTCACACCCATTAATAGGTTGGTAGATAAGCAAAGGGCGATAGAATTGTGCAAAGAAACAGTGCTCAGCAATGAAAAGGCACCTGCGAACTGAAGCTCCACAGTGAAGCTCCACAGTGAAGCTTCGTATTAAAGAGCTGTTTGCTCTTTAGACCGCTTGCTTTTCAGTGCCTGGAGCAGTGCTGGAGGGAGGTGGAAAGCTGCAGATGAAGAAGCCAGAGTTATCCTGGGCTACTTCCTATCAGCCTTTTACTATCAGCTCCAGTATCTGACCTAGATAAAACTCTCAGAAGGAATATGAAGCCTAGCAGACCTCTGGCCCCACCAGCAATAATGCTAAGCATCTGATAACCTCTGAATCATGTAGAAGATGTCTCTGCCTGGCTAGAGACAACAGCCGAACCTTCCAGAAGAGTCATCCCCACCTCCTGCTGATCTGCCCATGTGCTGACCCCAATCCCTTGCTTTTGTGTCGTAGAAGTTTATATAACCTCTTCCATGACAGGTCCTGTCATCCCCGGTGACCAGGTTTGTTCCTGAAGCATGCTGCTTGTAGTTAGCTCAGACTAAACTGTCTTAGAATAATTCGACATCAACATATGAAATACCAACATATGCAGTGACATAGGTGATTCCAAAGAGACATGAAATAAGACAGTGTATACAGAAGTTTTGCATTCATACTTGTAGGATTCCACCCAGACAGAACTCTAGGAAAAGCACATCTATCCTCCAGTTGCATATCAGAGCGGCAGTTGCCTCAGACTGAAGGGAGATGGTGGATGACCAAGACAGGACATGAGAGAAGATGGGTGACGGGGTGGCCCATTTCTTGGGTGTGGTGGTGGAAATGTGCAATGTGCAATTATTATAAACCAGAAATGAATAATCAAGATGGTATGTGTATTATATATAAGCGATACTTCTATAATGTCAATTTAATAGCATATAGTAAAACTCCTAAAGAACAAATCTGTCTTAAGATGATAGATTGCAAATCTACCATACAGTGACCTACATATTTCAAGAAATATTCATGCGGAAAAAACTGTACCAATATTTCTTTCACATCCTATGATGATATTATTGAAGTTCAAGTTGCTATTAATTGTAATTACATATATCAAAACAGAAAAAATAGCTATTCATGAACAAGAAGCAGAAATTTCAAATTCAAAATGTTTTTAAGACCCAAAACAAACACTTTAAAGATTGACAAATCAACCCTGCTTGAGGGCATTCTTTTTTTTTTTTAATTTAAAGAGAAAAACAAAACTAAAAGAAGCAAAACAGTAAAAGGCTAGAAGTAATACAGAATTTCAAGAGAAAAAATATACAGTAAGGGGACTTCCGGGAGAACATGGCGGACAGATAGCAGATACTACGGAGGCTCTCTGAAAGGCTTGGTTCAGAAGTCAGGAATGGTGCGGACTAAGGAGACATAAGCCGGTAGAGATATGCTCTGCTGACTCAGGAACGAACTGGGCTGAGAGAAACCAACTTGGAATGCAGTCCTGGTGCTAAAACAGGAACAGAAAAGCCTCGGTGTGGAGGCTGGACCCCGCGCCATTGGAAGCCGCGATTTGGGTTTCCCGCCGCGCGGCGACTGCCTCTACAGAGGCTCGGCAAGGAGAGAGACGCGCAGAAGCTCTGAGAACAGGAGTCTGCGAACGGAATCGAAAACAGGATGGGCAGGGAGGCGTACACTGACTTGTGGTGAGGTGAGTGAGAGAAACTGACACTCTACCACAGTTTGACTCCAGCGGAGGACTTTCTGGGCTCAGGCAGTCCTGCGAGAGCAGGGCGCGGTGGCGACTCCAGCCACACATTCCCCTCTCGGACTGGATTGGTGAAAAGTGCCTGGCCTGCGTGACGCTGCTGGCGGACTCAGTAGGCTGGCCCAACCCAGATTCCAGAGCCTGACAGTGGCCCGGAGGGGCGACTCCCGCGTAGGCTGCCTAGTCCGTAACTCCCTGGTGCGCTGCGGTGGGCGGGAACACCTAGCCAGCGCAATTCGATCAGGCTGACAGGGAGGGAAGCTGGGCCTCCTATGTAAGCTTGCATATATATAAGGAACAGAGAATATGGGAAAAGGCAGCAACAAGAAAGGCTCCTCGGCCCCCAATTCTGAGAAACAGGCAATAGCGGACACCACACCAATAGACATTAAGCGCCATCTAGAGAGCCTCATAGACCAATTCAGGAATGAAGTTATCAACGACCTGAAGCTAGAAGTATGCAGAATAGTTAGAGAAATGCTAAGCACCACCCAGGAAAAAACAGATGGTGGAATGGAAGAACAGAAAAAGAGGGGAGAATTGTTTGATGGAGAAAACAGAGAAAGCATAGAGTATGTGAAGCAGGTTCAAAGGGACTACCAAGAAACTAAGAAGTCTATCGAAGACTGGCATAACAGCTTGAAAGAAACTAAGGACAGACTATCTGATCTGGAGGGCAGACTTGTAATATGGGAGAATGAAATGAAAAACTTCTTAAAAATAACAAAGAAACAAACAGCAATAATACAAAGACAAGAAGATGATAAGAGGAGCCATAACTTAAGGATTAAGAACATAAAAGAAGAAGTAGGGACACAAACAAGTGAACTACAAAAGCTACTCACAGAAATAATCCAGGAGAATTTTCCTAATTTAGCAAAAGGTAAAGATACTCAGATGTATGAGGCATACAGGACCCCAGCTACCTACAACCCAAACAGAGAAACACCCAGGCATATAATAATAAAAATTCCAGAAATTCAATACAAGAACAGAATATTAAAAGCTGTCGGAGACAAGAAACAGACCACTTACAAGGGAACACCCATCAGAATTACAGCAGATTTCTCTTCACAAACCATCAAATCACGAAGAGCATGGGGGGAAATAATTCAAGCTTTGAAAGATAATAATCTCCAGCCAAGATTGAGATATCCTGCACAACTGTCCCTGGAAATTGATGGAAAAACAAGGTGCTTCCAGGATAAAGAGGAACTGGGGGAATTTGCAACCATCAATTCAACTCTACAGAAAGTATTGCAGGATATTCTAAAAAAAGAAAAATACAAAGAACCCAGAAATAGTGGCGGGGAGGCCACAATGAATGGAGCAGAGAACAAAATGAAGAAGACAAACTGACAGCTACTGACAGAAAAAGAGCTCAACAGAAATGAGACAGAGAAGACTGGATGATAGGAACAGCTATTTTGGAGAAAATGACATCTTAATAGGTAATACTGATTTAGTATCATCTTGTTTTGAAGTCTCATCTAGCTTTTGTTCTTCTGTCTCCAATGGTCTAAATAGGTTGTATCTTATTGGATTTTATTATGTACGATAGTATAAGCAAAAACCTTTTAAAGACAAGGAGATTATACAGAAACCATTGTTCATTTTCTGTTAGTCGATTCTAAATACTCTGTAATGCTGTCATTCTCTTAAATGGTTTTACATTGTTTTGATATACTTAATGCTACAGTATACGAAGTTGTACTCAAGGACTTCAAGGAAAGAGTCAATATGGTAACTACTTTTGGGTCGGCATTATCTGGTGGTGAAACACTATTCTGCTTAAATGGTTATGTTTTGATCTGCGCTGTTTCGCTGTTATGCCCTCTTTTTTCTCAATCTCCACTCCATTATTTACTTTTTTATTTTTATCCATTTAATTAAAGGGAAAAAAATAGCAGGATATATTATAGTAACCCACTTTGACTTTCTATTATCTCAATTTGAAGCCCTGTATTACTCTCACCATCTTGTTTTTGACTGATGTTCCCCTATTCTGTTTTGCTGGATAGTATCAGGTTCAAAAGTTTAGGCATCAGCTGTGAAGATAATGAGATTCATTATAACGCCCATTCTCGTTGACTTTTATCTACTTTTGAATACCTACAATGTCTCCAATGTTTTGGTTTTGTCGGTTTTGTTCTTTACTGTTTTGTTCAATTGTATTATAACTAATGATATAGGCAATTCTATTAGAGATAGCGGGAGGCATTATGGTAACCATTGTTGATCACCTTGTATTATGTTTTTACATTATCTATTATGTCCACCCTTTTGACTTGACCGATTCTGTTCTGTTATGTCACATTTGGTTTTACTCTCTTCCAAAAAAGCAATAAGAACCGTGGGAGCAATGAAACCCAAAATGTGTAATAGTCATTGTACAAAAGAGAGGAAAAGAAAGTGCTCTAAACTATATAACTGCATGTATATTTAAGTGTATAAGATAGAAAATGATATCACAGAGTTTTATTGGATCATTGAACAGAACTGTTTGCAGTATCATTGTTGGAATGTCCACTCTACAAGCCTTAATTTTGTGACTTGAACAATTATTTCTAAGATGGCAATATGTAATCCATTAACTAGTATTTCCTACTGTTCATTTTTTTCTTCTGTAAATCTGTATAACTCGTACCCTTTCACTGTTTTTTTTCTTTTCTCCTTAAATAAAATAAAATAAAAATATATACAGTAAGAATTTACCAGTTAATAGATCACATATTGTCATCTTAGAAATAGTTGTCCAGATTACAAAATTAAAGCATACAAAGTGGAGATTAATACAGTGAGACTGCAGTCAGTTTTGTTCAATGATCCAAGAAAAACTCAGCAATATGGTTCTCTATCCTACACATTTAAATATACTTGCAGTTATATCCTTTAGATCACTTTCCTTCCTCTCTTTTTTATGCTAACTATCATACATTTTAGTTTCCATTACCCCCACAGTTTTTATAACTTTTTCTTTGAAGAGGAAAAGAAAAAAGATTTTTAAAAAGCCAGAAAACAAAAAACAAAACAAGACGGACCAAAGAAAAACCCAATGTGACAAAGCAAAACAGAGTCAGTTAGATCAGGAGGATGGACATAGTATATAATGAAAAAAAAAAAAAGGATTACTAGGTGATCAACAGTGGTTACCATTATGCCTCTTGTTATCGTAAAAAGAGTAGCCTATATCAGATGGTATAAAAGAGTTGAACAAATCTGTACAGAAGACCAATAAAACCCACATTGGAGAGCTTACAGGACTTACAAAGAAGATAATAGTCAAAAATAACGGGCATCATAGAATATCTGGTTGCCTTCCAAATGGTTGCCTATACCCTCATACTTGATACTGTTAAGCAAAACAGAATATAATAAAATCAGTCAGAACAAGATGTGGAGAACAATACAGGGCATTCTTAAACTGCCACCCATGTTTTGTTAAAACAAATTCAGATTAGGACACAGATAATGCTGTATGATAGTAGATTTATGTAACAAACTAGTAATGAGAAATCAGATGTGCAAATAGAAACATTTTTAATTAGTGAGAACTCATTTCCTGGCTCAACCCACTGACTGCCCCAGATCCTTAAATATAGGTCAGGTGAGAATCTGCTAGTTTACGACTGGAATGTGACCTGGCCCCCAATCAGGCAGCAGATTCTCAGCATCTTCTCAGCACCAGTGACTGAGAGATGGGCATGTAATTTCATTGGAATCAGTGAGGAAGAAAAACTCTGAATAAAAATCTGGGGAAAGACTCAGTCCCTGCTCTCCACATGAAATGGTGCTGTCAGCTCGTTTGGGGAGTCCAAGGAAGATTTTTGAGGGTGAGGTCCCAGTGTTAAAGAACACATGTGTGCAAGACATCAGCAACAACCGCAGGAAGTGTGGAGCAGAGCAGAGGGCCACAGCGAGAGCACACGACAGCTGCCTGTGTCTTTATTGTGTAATTCTTAGACAGGTTGTTACTCCATATTTACATCCTTGTGTAGTGCTGTAACCAGCGCATGTGTGTTTACCTGTGCACTAAGTCATGGTTACACAACTGTATCCCACTGTGAACTGCATTAGACAAAGTGGGGTCATGTCCTCACACTTGATGTCCCTGAGCTTTGAAGTAGTCTGAGTGGTTCCCCAGAGGTACACAGGAAAACCTAAACAGGAGCACTGTCCTGCAGGGGCAACCTGGGGTTTCTTAAGACTGCCTATCAGTAAATAGTCAAGTTACTTTTCTCTGCTTTGACTTGACATGTAGGAGTGCACATCAAACTCACTCTAGCAGCTGAGTTTGAGCAGACTCTCCTGTTAGGCCTAGGAATTAACCAGGTGTTCAGATTTCTGCATTGCGATTGGTAACCAATGCATGACATTTCCCTCCCAGGGCCTCGTATCAGTGCATGGTATTCAGCTTCACAGTCAGCCCCAGCTCTGAGATTCCAGGACTCTGATTCATCAGAGATGAGGAAGATGGGGTGGGATAGAAAGTGGATCCAAGATTCTAGGACACAGACTGGGTAGAAAACTGATTCTCATCACTTCTTTGGACCCACCTCTCATCCCCACTCCCACGCTGAGGTCTGAGAAACCACAAGAAGAAATCTTGCCACACTGCTTCAGAGCTACCATCACCTGGCTGCCCTGGACACGCTCTTGCATCCAGCCCATGGTCACTTGTTCAGATCAAGTCTACTGCAGCTGGGAAGCCAAGTGGAGCTTGCATGGTAAAGGTATTTGGCCACTGCTCCTTTGTAGTGGTTCAAAGAAGGACATTTCTTCCATGGTCACTGGCTCAAACAAATTCATCAGACACCATGTCCATAGCACATGGCGTGCAAGCACATCCTTGGGACTGAGCACTGCAGCGGCCCTGGTTCCCTTTTTTTTTTTTGCCTGGGTCTACCTTTCCCTTGGTCAGGGCCAGCTTGGAGGATGCATGACCTGTGCAGTCACATTGCACCTCCATTTAGAAGGACCTTCCACTCTGTTTGTACTCTGCTATCACTGTCCTGAAATTCTTAATAAGTTGCAAACAAGGATCCCTTCATTTTTATTTTGCCCTGGGACACAAAAATTATATAGATGATCTGTAATAGACGTTCCTGCTCAGGGTATTAAAAACACCAGTGTAATGGTGAATTTCTTTAAAATAGTTGTGAATATTGTTTCACAATATGATGTGAATGAAGAATTCAGCTTTCTAGATCAACTGATCTTTCTCTCTCTTTACATCTCGCCGACCCACAAGCCATTTCTTCTGCTCACCATAAGCAACATCAGCGACTTCTCTCCATACCTTAAGGCAGTATCCTCACTCTGGAATCTTTATTACTATTATTATTATTATTATTATATCACTATCATTATAATTATTGTTGATACAGAGTCTTATTGTATAGTTCAGCTTGCCTTAAACTCACTTTGTAACCCAAGTTGGCCTCAAACTCACAGCAATCCTCCTGCCTCAGCCTCCCAAGAGCCGGAATCATAGACATGCACCACCACAAGTGCCCCACTCTCATCTTTTTAAAAAGCACTTATTTAACCATTAACTTTGCCTAATATATATCAGTTAAAATATGTACAATATTAAGGATAAGCTAAGAGCCTACTCTAATTTTTTAAATGAGTAATCATTCTCAAGGTACAAGCAAAGCAAAACCACAACTCGTATAGAAAGTACCCACTGTTAACATACTCAAAAGAAATACTAGAGAGTCCTTCAGCAGGAAAGCAAGCCACCCCAATTTTGAAACCAGACACAAGAACAAAACCAGGGATCAAAATGGCCCACTAGGTGGCAGCACTGAGCCACGGAGGCTCTGTTAAGTGCCCGGGGGGAAGGAAGTACCCCAGATTGTGACACCCCGACCCCGACACCGCAGGTCTGCCATACACACCGTCCTGGGGGAGACACAATGGGCTGTGCCCCAGCCCTCCGGAGCTCTGCACAGTGAGTGAGACTGGTCATCAGATAAACCGAAACCCGGCAAGAGTTTTTAAGAGAACAGGAGCTGGCCCTGGGGATGTGGGGCGCAGGCCCAGGACTCTGCCAACAGCCCAGCGGAGAGGAGACCAGGCTGACCCAGGGAGGAGGATTCACCTGCCCCAGCCACGCGGGGGTCCCTAACACACGATGCCCCTGATACGCCTGGCTGGGCCTGGGCCTCCACATTCATCGTTGCCAAAGGATTCGACAACTGGAGAGAACAGTCTCCTCACACAGGATGCTGGGAAACGGGCTGACCACCGGCAAAAGACCGAATTCAGACCCGATCTCTCACCACGTGATAAACTAAGATTAAGATAACGCAGAGACCTGGAAATTACAAACAGACAGACTGAGTCTGCGGGAAGATAGACTAGGTGAAGGCATGAGCATAGGCAAAGATGTCCCCGACAGAACCCAAGGGCATAATAAACAACATCAAGAATCAACAAATGAAATTGTATCAAATGAAAGCACTACACAGCAAAGGAAACAACCGACAGAGTGAAAAGACAGCCCACGGAATGAGAAAACATTTTGCCAGCTACCCCTTGGACAGAGAACTACTATGTAAAATACATAAAACCCCCCAAAAAAGTGGACCCCCCCAAAATAAAAGAACTAATAAAAATGTTATTAAAATGAACTGACATTTCTCAGAAAGAGTACAAATAGCCAATAAATACATGAAACACATTCAACATCTTTGACCACTGGAGAAATGTAAATTAAAACAACTCTGAGATTCCATCGTACTGCAGAGAAAATGGTCATCAGGAAATCAAACAACAGTGATGGCCTGTGAGGGGGCCTGCTAGATCATTGGCAGGAATGTAAACTAGTGCAACTACTATGGAAATCAGTATGAAGACTCCTTAAAAAATTACAATGAAGGGGCTGGGGATCTAGCTCAGCGGCATAAGCCCCTGCCTTGCAAACTCACAGTTGTGAGTTCAATCCCCCGTACCAAAAAAAAAAAAAAAAAAAAAATTACAATGAAAAATTCCATTTGACCCAGGTATTGCTCTTCAAGATATCTTCCTGGAAGAATTATAGATGTCACATTACAGTGATACATGCAGTTCTTGGAAGGGCCTATATGTCCATCAACAGATGCACACATAAAGAAAATACAGTCTATGCACCCAACAGAGTACCATTCAGACATAAAGAAGGATAAATTTGAGTCTTGGGTAGAAAAATGGGTGCATTTTAGGACCACAGTGATAAAAGAAATGAACCAGCCACAGAAATACCATATGCTTTCTCTTATATGAGAAACCCAAAGTGTGAATAATATAAAGAGCAAAATAAGATACAAGAAATAGGAAACAGGAAGATAGGTCATTTGCAGATGGAAAGAGGATCTAGAGTTTGAGGGAAGGAGAAGAATAGGAGGGAAAGGAGGAGTAGAAAGAATGAAGACGTGTTGTGTGAATGCCAGCTCCCTGGCATGAATGGAATCGCGATGCCCAGCACACGCAGAACAGCAACAAGAAGCACTGGTTACAGTCACCTTGTGATTACAAACAACAGAATTGGCGTTTTCTTCCCCATTCTTTTAACAGACTTAAAAGTCAGTTCTAAAAATAATCTGTGATCCACTGTATCAAAAGGCCTTATAACATATAGAAATAAAATGTGTTTTACAGCACAAAGGATGCAGATAGGAACAGAGCTGTAGTGGGCTAAGAAATGAGACTAGCTGGTAACTCAGACTCATAAGAACAACCAAGAAAACTACAGGTAAGAAATAAGCTTAATGTAAAAAAATGTCAAACTATACAGTCTTTCTTCTCTTGGAGTCTTTGAGGCATGTATATTTATGCAAAGTAGTAAGACAATGTGTTGTTGGGTTTGTAAAACATACACACACAACATGTATAAAAATAATAATGCAAAAGGTGGAAATAGGGGCTTGGGGGTGAATGTTTTTATATTTAGCTAGAATTAAACTGTTTAATGAATATTTTCATTATGTATCACAAATATATGCTTAGTAGTATCTACTACTAAGGTAAGTCCTACATGGTAAGCCCTAGAACAATGACTCAGAAAGTAACTCCAAAAATATTAGGAAAACAATAAAGAAATTAAAATGTTCACTAGGAAATATTCACTTGTAGCAAAGAAAGCAGTTCAGAGAAAAAATAAGAAGACATGCAAGACAGAAAACGTCAAATAAAATGGCATACGTAATTCCATTAATATAAATCACAGCATTAGATGTGGATGGATTAAGCAATGCAATGAAAATAGAGACTGCTGCTCTTGAAAACAAAGAGATCTAACTCTCTCTTCTGAAGAGTGACGCTTGAGATTTAAAAAAGATGCTTGAGATTAAGAAAGACAGTTTACAAAGTAAAATGTCCAAGGAATGTAACATGAAAAGGCAACAAGAAAAAAGTAGAAGTAGCTATGCTGATATCAGATGAAATACACGTTAAGACAAAAATATTACATATATTTATGTAAGAGAGAGAGAAAGAGACATGGCGGGGATATAGGATTGGGGGAGACAGAAGAGAGAGAAAGAGAAGGGAAATAAACAGACCAATATGCAAAGTGTATATGTGCTTTCATGGCTAGCAAATGGAAATACAATCAAGTTTTATATATTGATCTTGTTTCCTTTAACCTTGATGAACTTGCTTATTTGTTCTGATAGGTTTTTAATTAAAAAATCTGTGAGTTTGTATGTTCATTAGATATCACAAATATATGCTAACTTAAAATATTTTTGAAAATAGGAACATTGCATAATGATAAAAATATCAATCCAACAGGAAACAAATGGAACTAAACACAAAAGCAGGAGGAGGGAAATCATAGAGACGAACCACATGAGAGGCAATAGAAAAGCAGTGCAGAAATTCAACAAAACCAAACTTAGTTCTTTGAAACTGTCCATAAAATTGACAGACTGTTAGCTTGACCAACAAGTAAAAAAGAAAGACCAAATTACTAAGAATCAAGAATGAAAGAGAAACATTGCTGATAACCATACATAAATTTTAAGTAGTATTTTAATAGCATAAATCAAATCATTGTTGCCAATGAATTAGATATTATCCATAGAATGGGAAAATTCCTAGAAAGAAACAAACTATAGAGAAAACACGAAATTTGAATATGTCTCTAAAAGTAGAAAGATTAAATTAGGGATTTTAAAGCTTCCCACAAAGAAAAGCCCAGGGCAAGACGGCTTCACAAAGAAATGCTACAAAATATGTAAAGAATGAATACCAATTCTTTATAGTCTATTCAAAAACTGAAGAAGGAATATTTCCCAGTTCACTCAACAAGGCTAGTAATTTTCTGACCTCAAACCCAGATAAAGCCTTCATAAGAAGCAAAAACTTCTGGTATTTTTTCTGAATGCAAAGCAGAAATCTTCCAAAAAATACCATGTAACAAGGATTCTACTGAAGATAAATTACGTTGTCCTGGGAATACAAGGTTGATTTAATACCAGAACATCAAGTACTATAATATACATACCACACACTGAAAGGAGAAACCCTACATATTTATCTTAATAGACAGAAAAAGCAGCTGACAAACTCCAACAGCCCATTTCTAAGGAGACTAATTGACAAGCTAAGAACAGATGATCATTTCTTCAATCTTATCATTTGAGCTTCTTCCAAAAAGTCTCTTACTATTCCAAGAAAAAAAATGTCTTCCCTCCTATTTCTATACAATATTGTTCTAGAGGTTCCCAGACTGGAAAGGAACAACTAAAGCTATGCCTGGTGTGCTGGCACATGCCTGTAATCCTACCACCTTCTAGGCTGAGGCAGGAGGTTTGCTGTGAGTCTGAGGTCAGCCTGGGCTACATAGTGAGTTCAAGGCCAGCCTGAACTATACAGCAATACTCTGTCTCAAAAAAAAAAAAAGTAAAGAAGTAAAGCTATCTCTATCTCTAGATAAAATAATCATAATTTTCTATGATCTCCAAGATCTGATTTTTTAAATAAAACCCCAAGAAATCTGATTTTTTGATTAAAAAACTATCAGAACAAATAAGCAAGTTCATCAAGGCTAAAAGAAACAAGATCAATATATAAAACTTGATTGTATTTCCATTTGCTAGCCATGAAAAATCCAAAATTAAAGTTAAGAAAATACTTCCACTTAAAATAGTATCAAAAAGAATAAGCTACTTAAGAACAGGTCATCTTAAGTATGAGGATTATACTAAAAAGTATGAGACAGTACACAAAGATATTAAAGATTTAATAAACAAAAAAGGCCACTTTCATGAATCACAGATTTAATAGTTAAAATGAAATATTCCTCAACTACTTCTACAAACTTTTAACACAATTTCTGTCAAAATTCCAATTTCTGTGCAGAAACTGACAACGTGATTCTTAAAGAGTCACATGGAAACTCAAACCACCATGTATAGCTAAAATAGTCTTGGAAAAGAGTAGAAAATTGACAGATTCATGACTCCCCATGTTAGCTTACTAAAAATCTATACTAATCCAGATCAAAAGGCATTGACATAAAGATGAACAAATTGATTGAGAAGGGAATTGAGAGTCTAAAAACAAACCCTCACATTTATAGTCAAGTGATTTTTCTGCATAGATTTCAAGAGAATTCAAATGGGGAAAGAGTCATATTTTTCAATAAATGATGTTGAGACAACTGAATATCAGTTGAGCCCTTAACTTATACCCTACACAAAATTTACTCAAAATGGCTCATAGATGTAGGTATAAGGGGCCAAAACTGTAATTCTAAGAAGAAAAAGTAGTGAAAATCTTCTTGATCTTGTGGTTGGCAATGATTGTTTAAAAATATGACACCAAAAGCATAGGCAATGAAAGCAAAAAGTCAATTACACTTGATTAAAATTTAAAACTTTGGTGCTTAAAAATGCCATCCAGAAAGTGAAAAAGAAAACCCACCAAATAGGAGCAAACAATTTTATATCATATCCATCAAATCTATCTACCTACCTAACTGATAAGGAAATTGTACTCAGATTATATAAAGCACATTGGCAACTCAATAAAAAAGAACCAAAATGTATAAAGGACTAGAGCAGATCTTTCTTCAAAGAATCAGATATTTGGGTGTCCAATAAGTATGTGAAAAGGTGCTGATCACTGATAATCTTCAAGAGAATAAAAGTGAAAACCATGAGATCATGCTTCAAACCTACTAGGATGAGAATGGATGGTAGACACAGTCATGTTATATGCAGGTATAGAAATGTCACACTGAAATCCATTTGTACAGTTTAATGTGTTAATATTTCTAATAAAAAATGGAAAATAATGAGTGTTGGCAAAGATGTGAAGAAATGAGAAGCCTCCTGCATTGCTGGTAGAAGAATAAAATGTTATAACCATTGTGAGACAGTTTGTTGGTTCCTCAATAATTTGAACATAGAACTCCCATACAATCTAATAGTTCCCCTCCTAAACATCCAGTCCAACAATTCATAATATATTCAAATAAAAACTTGCACAAAAATGCTCAAGCAACACTACTCACAATAGCAAAATAAATAATAAATGAATTTTTAAATGGACTGGAATATTATTTAGCAATAAAGAATCATGCAACAAACCAGTAGAACTCTGAAAACTTTATGCTAAGGGAAAAAAAAATAGCCAGAACAGGCAAATCCACAGACATAGAAGTAAATTAGTGGTTACCATGGCCAAGGGAGAGCAGCGTATGAGGGGGGTGACAGAATATTTTGCAAATGATTAAAAATGTCATCAAATTGATTGTTCTGATAACAGCACAAATCTGTGAATGTAAAATCATTATACTGTAAATATTACATGAATGAATTATATGCACGTGAGTTATGATTCAATAAAGTTGGTTCTTCTTTAAATCCAATGAGGAGACGGTCCAAAGATACATAATTTTTAATAATCCCTAAATCTCACTCTAACATTATCTAAATTATTACTACGCCAAGTTTCTGGTGTTTTAGCTGCTCATACCCAGTATCTTAAAAAACCCTTAGTCATTCTATCACTTAGCACACTTTACATAATAACTTATTAACAAGAACACTGCTGCCAATATTTTCTTTTTCTAGTACATAAGGCAGTTACAAAAAGAAAATTATGAAACGACAGTCAAAGATTAAATTCCTTACACGCACTGATCTAGGTTAAGGGTTTGAAAAAAGTGCCTGTTTAGAATGACTTGGCAATTTTGTGGCTTGGCTTTCTTAGTAAGAGAATACTTTTAAGCTATGAATTAGTGCTTTGTTTTGAAATGCCTTCTCTTTAAAATAACTTTGAAGTGAGATCACATACTATCAATTAAACTGTTTTTGTGTATGGTGCGAGATGTTACACTTTGGGCCCATAAACACAAGCGGAAGAGTTCAGACCCTGAGCTACACATTGGCCCACAGTTGGCCATTTTAACATGAAGAATTTGGTGGCTTCTAGAACATTTCAGCCACCGCCTCTGTCTGGTTCCACATCCCTGCAATAGCTGTGAAAGCATGTTTTTATTTTTTTCACAGTATTGAAAACACTTTGATTATTTGACAAAATAATTGTGGCTGTGGTCACTTTATCTTAATCCTAGTGACAGAAAGTAACTGGAAATGGTTAAGGCAAAATGTTCCCCACGGTGACATGCTGGAATCACTGTGGCCATGCAAATAACAAGCCACAGATTCAGGATCACGGTTCGCAACGATCAGAGTCACACAGATTAGGTGCTGGTTTTCCAGTATGATGACAAAGAACGCTTTTTTTTTTTTTCCAAAATGGGGGTGGTTACTTTATTTGCTTATTAATTATTAGTTACCTTATTTTTTCTTATTCCAAAGAAACATTTGGTATAAAGAGACAAAACTTTTCAAAAGATAAAAATAGATGTTAAATAAGTGGATGACTTTTGCTTATCAGCTTCTTAATTAACTTTTCCTGGCACTCAGAGTTCCCACTTCAGGCCCCCAACGTCCTGGAATTGGTTCAGTTATGCTCCTCCAAGCCCCTCCAGTTTCACAGCAGCTGCTGCCAGATACAGAACCGAGAACTCAGCCAGTGGTAAAGAAGAACAGTGAGGACCCGGGGACCTGTGTGAGGCTTTCTCTCCGATGAAAAATTGATTGAAAAGAGAAATTCTGTTATGACACACAGGAATAGCCTTAAACCCTTGAAAGATCTGAATATTTGAATTAACGGAAAACCTCAAATATTTTTATCACACACAACTTATAAAAGGTTTGAGGAGATAAAATATGTTTATACTGATGTAAACATTAAGAAATTATACCTGCATCAAACCCTATGTTCAAATACATGATTTTTATGTTATATGTCCATTAAAAAACAAATTTTATAGGTCATTATATGCTAACAACTCTGGGCTTTATTTCAGGAAAGCTCATAGAAGCACTTGCCTTAATGTGCACACCTGCAATCCCACCATTCTGGAAGGCTGAGGCGGGAGAATTGTAAGGCTGAACCCAGCCTAGGCAATTTAGCAATACTCTGCCTCCTAAAAAAGGAAGTGGAGTAGGGATATAGCTCAATGTGAAGGCCCTGGGTTCAACCCCTAGTACCACAAAATAAAAGAAAGAAAGAAAGAAAGAAAGAAAGAAAGAAAGAAAGAAAGAAAGAAAGAAAGAAAGAAAGAAAGAGGAAGAAAGAAAATGAGAGGAAGGGAGGACAAAAGAAAATGAGAGGAAGGGAGGACAAAAGAAAAGGAAGGAAGAAAGGACAGACAGATGGAAGGAAGGAAGGAAGGAAGGAAGGAAGGAAGGAAGGAAGGTAGGAAGGAAGGAAGGTAGGAAGGAAGGAAGGTAGGAAGGAAGGAAGGAAGGAAGGAAGGAAGGAAGGAAGGAAGGTAGGAAGGAAGGAAGGTAGGAAGGAAGGAAGGAAGACAGACTTGCCTTAGGTCAGCACACCTCCCCTGTGAAAGCCAAATAGTACATAACTAAGTTTTTGGGGCCATATATATACCTCTTATACCATCCCTGTGTTGTTAACATCCCTACCAAACTATAGAATATGTGTAGCCAGGGGCCAGATAAAAACAGGCACATGGACAGATGCATCCCCTGGGTGTCCTTTGCTGGCTCTGGCTTGGAGCCCAGGACAAAGTGTGGGGCAGAGGTGAAAGAAGGGGTGTTGACCTGGGTCAAGCCTTCACTTCTGTTTGCACTGCAACATTTCCAAGACTCACATGATGGTTCACTGGTTGTCCCCAGACAACCCAGCTAAACATGTCGCAAGCCTGAGCCTTCTGTTCCTTCTAATGTCTGAGTGCTACTGCAGCCCCCGGTCTACATGCCCTCCTTCTCCCAGCCTAACACCCTTCCCACAACTCTTTCTTCCTTCCAACAACCTGTCAGGTGAGAGCCAGGTGCAGGAGCTGAATGAGCTCAGGAGACAGAGCCCATAAAAAGAGCACATGCCCAGGAAGACATGGGGAGATCCAAAAAAGGTGACCCCACCAACCTGAGACAGGGCTCCTGATTTCTTGCAGCTGGTCCCTCCAATGAAGACCATGTTGGGCAGGACTGGCCTGGGGTACTCAAACACAAAGTCATATCTTAACAGCCACACAGGATCCTTCTGAAATAAGGAGGGTAAGTGCACGTCCCTCTTGAGGAGATCCGAGGCCAGGACTTCATACTTTGAATACAGACAATGAAATAACAGGTTCTCCAAAAAACTAACTAGGAAGTTGATCACTCGTTGGGGAAAGGTCATATGGTCAGAGAACTCTGTGTAGCATCTGGGGATGTAGGACACAGGGCTTGGGGTGTTGCTGAACACATGCTCCAGGGAGCAAGGGAAGCCCCTGAAGAGGTACACGGTGGGCAGCTGCAGGTACTCTGCCAGGATCACACCACAGGGGAGCCCCGGGTCTGTGAACAGAGCATCAAACTTGCTCTCCCTGAGGAAGTTCAGGGTGTTTGAGTCCTTCAGGAGGCTCTGGCAGTTGAAGAACCACATGTCAATCACGATCATGTTGTTCCTATACTCCGTGAGAGCAGCGGTAACGTATGTTCTCTCAGCAAAGTGATGGTTCCCGAAGGAGCGGAAGCGGTCCTCCAGCTCTTCTTGGCTATAGCTCACTGGGTAGAGTTTTCTTGTGTAGTACTTAGATTCTTTCAAAAGCAAATTGATTTCTGGTGCCAGCACCACGATTTCATGCCCCCTGCCACTGAGATGCTCAAGTATATCCTTCATACTAAGCCAATGGCTTCCATCCAAGGGGACTGCCAGGAGCTTGTCACCTACAACAATGCCCCAAAGAGACAAGAAGAAAAGCCCTGTAGAAACTCTCTGAAACGCAGGAAGAGGGTCAGCCATCCTGGAGGGAGTTAAAGCAACAATAATGAATTGTTTGTACACGTTGGGATTTTTCCCTAAATGAACCAATGATTTTTCAGACTCTGCTTATCTCCCTTGCTCTGGACCTTGTCCTTTGATCTGAAATAACCTACATTAATAATCAACCATATTCACACACTAATATGAATCAGCTAAGCCTGTATTAGCCTAAGATCCCAAGATTCTTTTCTGCTTCGTCTTCACCAATTTGTTTCTCCTTCCCAAAGAGTCATTGCTACATTTTGAGGACAACTTGGAAAGAGCTCTGGGAGGGCCCAGTATCCTTCTCTCCTGACCTGGATTCCTAATCATGTCCAAGAAATAAGAGGCACTAATGCTTTACTGTTTTCTAACCTTGCTCAGAATAGAAAAGAAGCACTGATTTAACAGATGACAGATTCAAAGCGCAAAACAACCCAATGCATCACCATGTCAAACTTTGGGTCCCCACATGATGGCTGCATGAAGGAAAGCCTGCAAGAAGCCAGAGCTCCCTGGAGGAGCTTGCAATAACTCCCCCTCCACCACTGACTTAGGTTAAGCCTCTAGTGTCCAGGCGTCTTCCATGATCTGCGGCTCAGTCTAGCCCTAACAGTAGATGTTCTGCAGTCACAGCTTTCACTTTCACAGTGGGGAGAGCTGGACTCTGCAGCCAACTGTCCCTTCCCCCTAGATGGCCTCCTTGCTCTGCGACTCAGTTGCCACATCTATTACATGAAGGCTGCATCACTCGCTCCTCCAGAGCTCACACAAGATTTATCTGAGCGAAGGATCTGGTGGAAGAATGACCGGAAGCAGAGCACAGGGTGCAGTTCTCTCTGAGGGACTCCTCTGACTCTAATTAAGCAGCAGGACTCCAGGTGCTTATGAACCGAGGGGCACTCTGTGGCCAAACTGTAACTCCTGGAAAAAGTCAAACAACCAAGTGTCTAGCCTGCCACATGGACAGAAGTCCAGGGCAAGGAGACAGGAAAGAAGAGGAAAGAGGGAAAACAAAAGAAAACAATGTGGAAAACAATGTGGAAATAAGGCTGCAAAGTGACAGGGTACTTGGCTGTTTGGAATTGGCCAGCCGGATGTGAAGCAACTAAAAAGGCGGTTATGGCAACATGGAACAGACTGTGTAGCTTAGACAAATGTATTGTTTCATAGCCCTGCAGACCAGAGGCTCAAGGCCCTCATGTTGATCCTTCCAAGACAGCGAGGGAGAATCTGCTCCATTAGTGCTGTTAATTTCCTGTATACCTTGGCTTGTAGAAGCATCACCCTGGTCTCTGCTTTGCCTGGACATGGTTCTCCCTGGGTGCATGTCTCTGGGTCCAAATTTCTCCATTGTTTAAAGACACCTGTCCTATGGGTTAGGACTCACAGCAAGAACCTCTTTTTACTAGTAACATTTGTGAAGACTCTATATCCAAGAAAGGTCAAATTTTGGTGGGTTCAGGAGACACAGTTCAATGCTTAGCTCCACTCATCATCTCCCACAAACCCCAGAGTGCTGGGGTGGCCTCACTTTATGAAGCCTGAGAAACTGAGGCTGCTGCCCATGAGTGCCACATTTTGGCAGCTTCCAAAGAAAAATTATATTGGATTATTTCTAGATCAGCTGTTCTCAAACTTTATGGTCTCATGATTTCTTTACAATAATCAAAAGGCAAAGAAATTATTTATAATTCTAGATTGAGTGACACCTTGTTCCATCAAATTGAATGAATGCAATGCCTGGAATTCTAGCACTCTGCATGCCTGCATGGAGCTGAATGCCTGGAATTCTAGCACTCTGGCAGGCAGAAGCAAGGGGATCACGACTTTGATCTCTCCTTTGACAGATCAGAGATTTAGCGAGAGCTTGTCTCAAAATAAAAAATTAAAAATGGCTGGGGATATAGCTCAGTGAGAAGGTCCCAGGCTCAATCTCTAGCACCACTCAGACACACACACAAAACAAGAATGCATGCTCCATTTAAGCTGCTGAGCTCCATCTGAGCTCAGGAGGCTGCTTCCATACACTGAGAAGGCCAAGGAGAGCAGAAACAGAAGGAAAGGAAGGAAACTGGTTGTTCCAAATCTGCTCTTTGTCTTTTTTTATTGGCACATTTTACATACACATAATGAAATGACCCCATACATCATAGGGAATTTGTACCTGTACATGATGTATCCTAACTCTTTTTTTTCTCCTATTCCCCTCCTCTCTCTTCAATCCTTCTCCCCATCCTTATTTATAAGAGTTTGTTTCCATTTTTTTCCTTCTATTCTCTTTTATTTTTCTTGTCTCTTCCTTTCTTTCCTATTCCTACCTCCTTTGTTTCCTTTCTCACTTGGACATTTTCTTACCATTCCCAATATCTATTATCATTTTGGTCCTCATTTACACTTTAGGTTTCTCATACCAGAAAAACAATTCAATACTGATCTGTAGTTCTTGTTTTTGGTTGGCTCCTTCTCTGATTTTGGTATCAGGGTAATACTTGCTTACAGGAATTAATTTGGGAGTATTGCTTTCTTCTCAATTTCATTAAAGAGTTTGAGGAGTAATGACATATTATCTTCTCTAAATTTCTTGTAGAATTCAGCATTGAATCCATCAAGGTTTGGACTGTTCTTTGCTGGTAGATTTTTAATTACATTTTCAATTTCATTGACTGATATTGGGCTATCAGAAATTTTTGTATCTTTTTTATTCAGTTTTCATATATATCTAGGAATTCATATATATCTAGGAATCTGTCCATTTCTTTCATGTTTTCCATCATATTAGAATAAAAGTTCTCAAAGTAAATATTGATGATTTTCTAGGTTTCTACAGGATCTGACGTAATTTCATCATTTTCATTCCTAATTTCATGGATTTGAGTCTTTCCTTTTTTGACAAGGTTAGCTAAGGATTTATCAATTTTATTTAATCTTTCAAAGAATTAACTCTTTGATTCTTTGATTTCTTTGTATTGTTTTCTTGGTCTCCATTATATTAATTTCAGCTTTGATCACTATAACTTCAACATTCATACAAGTTTTGGATTTGACCTGCTCTTCTTTTTCTAGAATTTTGAGGACAATATTAAGTTGTTTATTTGAGCTCACTTTGTTTTCCCAATATGAGAATGTTTATCACTATAAATTTCCCTGATACGATTGCTTTCTCTGTGTCTCATCAATTCCAGTATGTTGTACTGGCATTATTGTTTAATTGTTGACACTATCTAACGTCTTCTCTAATTTCATCTATGGACCATTGGTTGTTCAGAAGGGTATTATTTAATTTTCATGTGCTTATGAAGTTTTTATGGTTCCTTTTGTCACTGATTACCCATTTTATTGCACTACAGTCTGAAATATTCATGGGACAATTTCAATTCCTTTACATTTACTTAATCATGTACTATGAGCTAGCATGGTCTGTTCTGGAGAATGTACCATGCACAGCCAATAAGAATGTATATTCTGAAATTATGGGTCTAGAACACTCTGTAGACATTTATTCAAAAGCTTGGTTTAGTTCTGATATTTTTTGTTGATTTTTTTCCCTAATGGATTTATTTGTGACAGTGGGATATGAAGGTCTCTCATTACAATTATATTAGTGCTTATTTGGTTTTTCATGTTCATTAATATTTGTTTTATATAGCTGAATGTGCTGGTATTTGGTGCATTAATTTTCTACCTTTAACTATATAAACTATCTTTGTGTTTGTATAACAAAATCTAAAACAAAATTGTTTTTAGATTTTGTACAGAAAATTGTACACAGTAAATATGCCCTAAATATGGCAATTTTATCTTCAAAGGAGCAAATTTAAAAGGAATTGGGGGGGGGATAGAGAAATAGAAAAAGAGGACGAGATCAGAAGCAAGGCTGAAAGACAAAAGAAAATTACATACATTTTAAAGTGACAGGAAGGAAAGAGATATGGAAAAAATAACAAGAACAGAACAGAACAACAAGAAAACTAGAAGCAATGTTCACACTCATTTAAAAAACAAGAACAAACAATTAAGGGAAAAAGAAAAGAAAAAAGAAGAAGAAAATGTCGACTTCAGGGCATGCTCTGTTGTAACTGGTAGACAGAACAGGCAGACAGACTCCAGATACAAGTTGATTAATCCCACCAAGCCAGCTGTAGCTTTATGGTGGGGTAGTGGGTAATCCCAGCAAGCCAGCATCATTAACCCTCTGAAGTTCAGGCTGGATTTGGCTGTGAGGCTAGAACCTGATTTATTCACTTGCCTCCTCCTTCTGCACTGAGGTCCCCCGTCTGAGAGACAGCACAATCATCAGGGCAGTAGTTCAAAGCTGTGCCCTGATAATGCACACCTCCCTCTTCCCAAAAGTCCCTATGGCTCCTTCCTCCCAAAAGTCCACCAAAGCTCAGGAATGTGAAGGTTTACCCAATCCCCTGCACTCTCACAAAGTAAATCAGCACACATCCATCCCCAGAGCCCTACCTCCATCAGAGCCTGTATCAGGCAGAACCTGCCCTTTGTCTGCAAGGAGAGCCACCACAGCCTTCCTTGGGTGACTCCCTGCACACCCTCCCCGCTTATTAAACTCTTTTCTTATCTACTTGCCTCCTCTCTTTAATATTCTGTGCTGCTCTAGATTGAGTACAAATCACTCAGTCAGTCTCCCTCTTCATTCTCCCCATGGGCTTCAGTCCGCACTTAGATCCTCCCCTCTTTCTCGTCCTCACATTGCTATATTCCAGCATCTGGACATCAAATCTCAAAGAAGCCTTTTTTTCTGCTGTTCGCCACTCTGCCATTTTCCCAGAAGTCTACAAATTCACTTTCATTGTAAAGATTAGATCACAGGACACTCCCCTACCATGCAGCTAAAAAGGTCTAGAGCTGGGAGATGGCTATTATCGCTGTTTCTCCTGCCCTCCAGGGAAATGGTGTGGAACTTCAGGTCAAATGTCTCCATTTACTCCTTCTGCAAGACTGGGGTCCTCACATTTCCTCCTGGAGAGTTTATTTAACACACTTATCCAACACTTCAGGAGCCCCCAAAGGCTTCTGTTTATGTGGCTTATGTTTATCCAAGTCAGCTATTTCAGAAATAAATCAAAGCTGACACATTTATAAAATGACTTCCTCATTTATATGTTTAGCAAGAATGTACCCGTTATGAGTCAGCAGAAATCACTTCTAGGTGTTAAAATAACTATTTTTCTCCCAAATGAAAAGAAACTAGTCTGAAGAGTGACATTATTTTACTATTTACAAGTTCTTGTGATGTTTGGCTGCAAAGATGACAGTGCACTTTCCTATTTTACTCTTTTAAAATTTTTAAAAGCGTCTTATTAGCCCATGTTTGAGTACATAGTATTTTCATTCCTATGTGGAGTCAGCACATGTACATAACACATCTCAATTTCTTTGCTTTTCCCTCTTTTCTCTACCCTTTCTCGCCATTTCTTGGCCCTTTTCCCCTTTTAGAGAGATCTCTTTACCTCTTATTATCTACTATTTATTTTGATCTTTATTTAATCTGTTACAATATGAGTCATACAACTTGTACTTCTGGAAAACTCTACTGTACCCTCAGGAGAAGAACAGCAGGAAAGGAGCAAAGAGTTTCTTAATACTACTGAATTATAATCCCAGTAATAGTTCAGCTTCACACACACACACGCTAAAGGGGACCCAAATGTACCCAGGATTCCTAGAACATATTCTGAGATTCTCAATTCTGGATTAGGAAAGCATTACAAAAGATTTTTGGCAAAGGTCTAAAGAGTACATGTTTTAGTTTTCAGAGGCCACTCTTTGATAGTAATCCAGCTCTGCCACTGAAATGGGCAAATAACTATCATAACACCCAACAGCGGATGTGACTGTGTTCTAAAGTAAACCAGCCACAGGCTGCAGTTATGATTGGCCAGCTCTGCCCTGGGTGATAACATTAACTGAGATGCTCTCTATACCCAAAGATTCACATGGCCTACTCATTCCCTTCATTCCAGGTTTAGTCTGTGCCTGATCTCCCCTGGCAAATCTGTTATCAAACAGCTCAGCCCATCGCTCTGGAGCCCCTTTCCTTCTCTTTCTTTACCTCCTAACCTGTTGTTTACTTACTGTGTTTCTCCTCTAACTAATGCGGGCTCTTTGAGGGATGGATGTTTACTTTGTTCTCTGTCATAGCCCCAGCACCCGGGCATCCATTGGATACTCAATATATACTGAGTGAATAAATTCACTCTTGGTTTGCTTACTTTATTCTCAGACTTTATGGCTCAGTAAGGACTGCGTCCTGGCAGACAACCTCTAACACTAATTTCAATGTGACCTGGCTACAGACCAGAGGTTTCTGCTCCCTCTCATTGTGTTCAATCCTTTGCTAGAAGGGTGCACAAAGGCAAAAACAACAGAGCTCTCTGAGTTACTAGTTTCCTACAAAGGCCATTATGGAGGCTACAGATGAATGGCTGATGAGGAAGGACAAAGGCAAGATATGGATGAAGGGGCCCAGATCTGCACACACTTATGGAGCACCCCCTCTTCACAACCCAAAGCTTTCCACAGCTGGTCCTTTGGGGGTTTTATTGAATAGGTATTGATTACATCATCAGCCATGAATGAGCAACTCAACTCTCAGTCCCTTTCCCCTCCCCTCTCTCTAATCCCGAAGTTGGTTCCCCTGAAAACTGACTCCCATCCTTACAGAATTCCAAAAGATTCCAGACATGGTTAAAGGGGCTTCTTGTACATAACAGCTCAATCTTCCTTTATCTCTACAGCACTAAAGAAATCACAAGAGTTTGCTGAATGCTAGCCAGGGGCGGGAAATGGACACAAGCCAGAGTATATATTCCTTATTGTATATCCAAATACATAATCTATACTTGCCTTTAGGAAGTCAAGGCCTGAACAAGGAGAGTCTCAGCAGCATGGGAAGTCAAAGAGCCTGGATCTGCTTTCAGTCCTGCCACCCACCAAGCAGGCAGGAGTTCATTTCCTCAGCTTGGATTTCTCAACCAAGGCAGGGAGGAGGGAAGGTCATGTTTGTTCTGCATTCTGCATAATGCTGAGGGAGGATCCAGAGGGCGGGGGTGTGAAAACTTGGCTGTTCCCACAGAAGGCAGCCCCTAGAATTATTAGGACAGACTTGCCAGAGCCAGCCACACAGACAGTCCCTTGAGACATGCCCTGACCCATACCTTGGTACTGGCTGTAGGCGGGGGCATGACAAAGGAAAAGAATCCTAAAAAACAGGATGGAAGGGGCCTTCTAAACTGCAGGGCTGGCTCCAGAGACACAAGCGAGATACAAATGCATGGCTCAGGGCTTGCAAAGACTCAGGTCCCTCCAAGCTGGGGGCAGCTTCTCAGGCCCCTCCACTGGGAGACATCAGCAGAGTTTCCTACTCAGAATGATCAGAGGCAGGAAGATGACAGCATCCTGCTTTTGGCTCCATCAAGATAGCATAAAGACCCTGGAAAGTTACAAGGGACACAATGTGAAAGGCCCGCCTTCAGGAAGAGCTAGGCAGGATGCCTTTCAAAAACAATAAGGACGCCTGCAGAGAGATGTCCTTAAGCAAGCCAGTGGAAGGTGAAGAAGCCAGAGGAGCTCAACCTTTGCGTTCTTCATATTGGATCCCCCATTCTGCTGAGGTCCATGGCCTGGGCCCTTCCTAGTAAAGCCTTGCTCTAAAAATCATCCCACCTGTCTGTGTGTCCATTCTTATTCCCTCCAAGCCCAAAGAGATATGAAGTAGAGGCAGGAGATGAAGGAAAGGAACCAATATCACTTCACATGGTCAGTAGGATGGTGTCTTGAAAGTGAAGACACCAGGAAGCCAGGAGTCATCATCCCAACCCCCTACAGGAAGAGTGGCTGGCTGCTCTTTGTGTATGCCTGCTTCTATGTGACTCACTTCTCCACCTGTCCCCAGTTTCATCAGTCTTACCTGTGCAATTAGTTTTATTGATTGATCATAGTTTTGTCCCATCTCATGCTCACCTTGTGAATTCCCATGTTTTCCCACCTTAGACCTGCCTCACTTTGTGGTTGTACCATATAAAAATCCCTAGAAAAGAGAGTCTTTGGCACCCCATTGGGACCCCTTCTGTCCTCTTTGACAGAGCTTTCTCTCAATAAATAATATTATGTTCTTTAAAAAAAAAAAAAAAAAAAGAAAGAGAGAGAGAGAGAGATAAAAAAAAATAGAAAAAAAAGTGGGGCTGGGGATTTAGCTCCATGGTATAAGCACCTGCCTTGCAAGCAGGCAGTATTGAGTTCGATCCCCAGTACCAATAAAAAAAAAAAAAAGAAAGAAAGAAAATTAAGATACATTAGGTGTTAGAAATACTTCTTTTTCTTTATGAGGTTTGACTACACTATTGTTGTGGGGGGAAGTGTGTGTGTGTGTGTGTGTGTGTCCCCACTGGATACCAGAAAAGAATTTGTTGTGTCTGTTATCATAAGAATGGTTCCTAAAGGGGACACGGCCTGAAGGCCCAATTCTGTCACTGATGCGCTGTGGGACTCAAGGTGTTCTCTGGTATGGGGATTCACTTGAGTTTTCAGGAAGAGGCCAAATGTTTTGCAGGGATTACCACAAACCAATGACTGAGGCATGGGCCATACACTAAAGGAATGAAGGAGCGAGCATGGGGTAAAGTTAATTTCTATGGAGAATACCTAGCATTTTGGGTAGACAGGAGAACCAAAGGTACGCATGGGAACAATTCCATGTAAAAAGCAGAAGCAGGTGCCTGGAAAGCTGGACCCTACAGAGGGGCTCACTCCTACAGACTCCTGAATCCACATATCATGAATAGCAAAGCCAGGACCTACAGGATTTCAAAGGACCTGTGAAACATTTGAGACTTAAAAATTAAATATGTTGAATCCAGAATAACAAAATGGCAAAATCAAATTAAAGTTTTAATAAATAGTTATAAAAACAACTATTCATGACCATCCACCATGGCTGAATGGTTATATAAGCATCATGGATATGGGCTACAAGGGCAACTTAATGCATGTGACAGGCTGGGAACAGCAGAAGTTTGAGTGCTCTAGGCTCAGGCCTCGGGGCAGGTTCACAGTGGGCAAGTCTGAATCACAGTGATGGACTGGGCAGTGCAGAGTCATCTCCACAGGGCACTTGTCCTACTACATGGGCTGAATTGATAACTTCCTGAGAACTGATAGTAAGATAGCTGGCAGTCCCAGGAGACCAGAAACAGTAAAGAGGGCACAGGCCACTAAGGAAGGCATGACAGAAGGATTACTCAAAAAAGACATAAACTAGAATTTCACTCGCTTGTGTTTAGTAAAGACACCCTGGGATGCAGGATGGGAGGAGGAGGTATGCCAGGGTTCCAAACACTAAAGAACTTGCGACACTCAGCACTGTGGAGCCCTGCCATCATCTGCTTGACACACTGCCTTTCCAGGTCTTCCTTGTGCTGCAAGGCACCCTGTGATCATCTGCAAGGCACCCTTCTTTTCCTTTCAGAGGATGTTTCTCAATTTGTTACTCCTAGAAGCTTGCCTCTCCATGATGCAGCCAGCTGCTAGCAGGCAAAGAGCCATGCCCACTGGATTAGGGCTACATGCCCAGCACTCAGCCAGGCACATGGAGGCAAGCAATATTAAGAAGGACTCTTCATGTTAAATAATAAAAAAAGAGCCAAGTGCATGTCACTGTGTAAGATCACCAAAACCACCAAGAACAATTCACATCTTTGGAAGGACTGAGACCATGAGATGCAAGTTAACCTTCCTAGGCAAATTTTACTACCAGAGGCAAGACAGTTCCCAAGAAACCTGTTGTCTACACAGGGAGGCAGCCATGTGTAGAGATGAGGCATATGGATGTCAGGGTAAGGAACCTGAGGTCTTCTGTTACTGGGTAACTAACTGTACCCCAGGCCCAGCACTCCACAGCGACGCATGCTTAGGACTATCCAGGTTGCAGCTGGACCCAGCCATTGACTGAAATGCACCCCTAATTAAAAACAACTGGGAGGGGGGCTGGGGATTTAGCTCAGCGGCATAAGTGCCTGCCTTGCAAGCAGGCAGTCGTGAGTTCGATCCCCGGTACCAATTAAAAAAAAAAAAAAAAAAACAACTGGGAGTGGATTTCCTCCTTATTAGGTCTTTAAGTGTTCGGAATGATGATCTACAATCATTATTGCAACATTTAATTACACCTCTGGCAGTAACCAGTCTGGATAAACTCAAGATTTTGCTACAGGGCACATGCAGGGCCTAAGACAAACATACATGTGCATGCACACAAGCACACACACTTGTACCATGTATGTGCATACACACATACACACACACTCTGACTAAGCCATATTTCCTTCTTATTACAGAGATGAGATGCTGTCTCTATTCAGCTTCTGTTCCTCAGAAATACTAAAGCTAAAATGTCTTCTAAGAGAGCCTGCCCCTCTGAAATAGAGATAGAAAAATCTACACAGCTCACAGTTACTTTGATAAAAATTTCCTCTTGTACTTGGACTATACCCAAGTTCCTTGTCAGAGGGCTCTCTTTCTGACTTCAATTCCAGTTTGCTAATTTTGCTTGTTTCATGCTCATATTTATAAAATATTTAACTTTTCACATAATTAAAATCTACATATATCTTTTAATGGATATATAAAACCATATACATTTACAGATTAAGCTATACATATATATACATAACATATTGTGGCTCAATGCATGTCATATTTTATACAAATATTTCATATGATGGGTCATATGAAATCATACACAGCTTCTACAGCTCTAAACCCACAGGGTGTTGCCAGGAGCCACTTGTGATCAACAAGTTGCAGGGCTCCACTCCTGGGAAGAGAACAAGGTCACAGGTGGGGTCTGAGCATGCTTGGCACTGAACTGACAGAGGACAAAGCGGGGAAAAAGCTCTCTGAATGTCTTTTACTTCTTACAGCCCTGCATCTTCCATCTCCTTGCCTGGTTTGGCCAAGAACAGAAATTCAGGCTTAGTTTTCTCACAGGTAAAACTAGACCCCATCCTTTCAGGGAGAGCAGTATTTTGCTTTTCCATCAAGCTGGTGGGAAAGTTACTTTTTCACCAGACACTTGCCAGGACACGAGAGGATGACTAACAGAGCTATCATGTAAGAAGCCAGCACAACAGAAAACCACATACAGTCTGTCCCTAAGGAAACAGTGTAGAGATAATACATGAAATGCTTTACCAGAAATTAATCATTATGTATTTGCCAAGAATATTACTCTTGCATTGGTCAAGACATATTCAACTGCAAGTGATCAAGTGCTAATTTAACTACCCAGACTAAAAATATAATTTTATACAGCTCCAATGGTTTGGAGCTGTATTCTCCAATAAAGGAAAGTAAAGGTTATAAATACTAGGGGAGGAAATTATTTGCAAGTGACACTTATGTCTAATAAATTTTATACACTAATTAGAGAAGTTAGGAATATGGCTAGATACAAAATACATGTGGAAAATCCAGAGTTATACTTCATCAATAACCAGTTCAAAGCAGAGAAAATAATTTAAGCTGTGTACAATAATTACAATAACAATAAAATGCCTATATTCTAATGGGAAAGTGATCACATAAACTAAGGTACAAAATCTTATTGATGACATAAAATAAGAAATGAGTAAGTAAAATGGAGGATACAAAAGCAAAAACATGCTAACCTTTCTCAAATGCAAATATTAATAATTTATTTTCATTTTTTAGAACAAAATAAAAAACTTTAAATTTTATGAATAATTTTAAATTTCTGCTAGAATGATCAAGACATTTAGAAAACTATTGAGCATGATACTTGCTCTACCAGACATTAAAGCTCACTACAAAAGTACTTAATCAAATATGATTCTTAAGTACAAATAGACAAATTAGTGGACCAAAACTGAGAATTCAGAGTAGATGAAAATGATACAAAAAATTAAAATATGATAAAGATACATTTCAGTTCAGTGGGCGGACAATAGCATTAGTATTAAATGGCATTAGAACGATGGATTATCCTTTCAAAAACAAATAAAAGTGAGCAATTATACTGTAAGGATTAAAAGTCTCACTGCAAAAGAAATAAAGCTATAACAATTGGAGGAATTAAAACACAGCATGGAGAAAACATTTATATATGTTAATATATATGTTTATATATATTATATATGTTAAGCTTGGGAAGAGCGCTCATCAATTGACTCCCAAAGAGAAAATTCTGTTTGTTAAAAGACAAAGAATGTTCAATGAAAAAATATTTATAGTGCATGTACAAAAGCTGTGTTAATATTCCTAATACTAAAAAGGCTTATAAAATTCATTATAAAGATAAATGGCCCTATAAAATGATTACAGATTGTGAATATGCAATTTACAAAAGAAGAAATATAAACAGCCAATATATCTAATAAGATAGGGCATAAAAACAAGCAGCTTTTCCTTGTCCCCCAAAGTTAACAAAATTTTAAAAGTTTAACAGCCCTTGGAGTTGGAGAGGTTATGGAAAAACTACAATTCTCATATACTGTTGATCTTAGTTGAAGTTGTTCAAGATTTGAAATCAATTTTCAAATTTATTAAAATGTAACAAGGCCATCCTACCAGATCCAGCCACCTGGCACCTACACCTCCTAAGTTAAGGCCTAGTAAGATACAGAAATATGTGAATATAAAGAAAGCACTCAAAGTCAGCCATGGTGGCAACACCTGTGATCCTAATACTCTTAGGATACTGAGGCAGAAAAAACAAAAATTTAAGTCCAGCCTGGGTAACTCACAGAGATTTTTGTCTCAAAATTGAAAGAAAGAAGATGAAGAACCACACATATATCTCAGTCAGATGGTCCTGGTACCATCCAGAAGAGTGAACAAGCAAGCTTAGTACAGTCTTGTTCACCAAAAAAAAGTAAAAAAAAAAAAATATAGTGACTCCAAAATAAAGACTTTTATGCTATTACTAAAACAACCAATCAAGTCTGAAAGCATTGCCTATAAAGATGCCTATGATTTATTAAGAAGTAAAAAAAGGAAGGTAAGAAATATTATGTCCAATCCACTACTTGATTTCATTTTAATCAAACAGCTGTGAAATTGATACCATGTATGTGCACATGCAGATATATATCAAATCATCCCCCCATGCTGGAAAAGATGCACACAAAACTGCTAAGAGCTTTTTCCCATAGGAGGTAACCAGCAAAAGGGAAGTTTCATTTGCCAAATAATGTTTCCAAAAATAGCAATAAATAATGCAGCCAGGAGATTATCTACAATTATGCCAATGGTTCATACACATAACTCAGAGGCCAGATGTTATACATGCTATCCACAATTAAAGAATCAGCATAAAAAGATTTGTTAAACAGAAAGAAATCCTAATTACAACAAACGTAAATCAGGAATCACAGTTCCATAAGGAATAATTTCTTTTGTTTGTTTTAAATCTGTAAAGCCAGGTTATCCTTCTCGTATCACAGGAGAGAGAACATACCTCAGACAAGGGCTTTCCCTCATGGCAGTTGATTCCACCAACGAAGACCATGTTGGGCATCACAGGCCTGGGAAAGTCGAAGACAAAGTCTGTGCGTAACAACCAAATCGATGTATGGCTAATGAGATCGTATGTTGTGACGGGTGTTTGGAGAATTTCAGAGGCAATTTCTAAGGTTTTTTTTAAAAAGTAGGGGCAAAATACCATTTCCTCCAAGTATGAAATATAGTTTTGTATTCTCTGCTTGAAAGTCATGGTACTGGAGAACCTCAGGAAAATTCTGGGAACATAAGAAGGAGGACTGGGGCATTGGGCACCTTTTTCAATATGACTGCAAAGTGCTCCCCTACCGAAGATCACAGATGGGAGTAAAAAATATTTGGCAACAATTAAGCCACACGGATCAAAAGGATCCAGGAATACTGCATCAAAAGAAGCCTCTTTCAGGTATGCTACTAGTTCCTTGTTGTTAAACAGACTTCTACACTGCGAAAATAACAAATCAAAAGAACGACTGGATGGATGTATAACAGCAGAAAATACACTTTGACTTCCAAATTTCCAAGCATTATCCACGAAAACCTTGAACTCCCGATTTAAGTCCTCCAGAGTGAAAGAAGGTACATAATTCTTTACTGTGAAGTTCAGTGACTGTCCCAGTTGCCAACTCACGTCTGACATGACCACGACCACCTCATGTCCTCTCTGGACGAGTTTTTCCACCACAGAGCGCATGGTGAACCAGTGGCTCCCGTCTGCGGGCACCACCAGCAGCCTGCCTGCCTGGGCAAAGCCTGATGCCAGCAGTAGACACAGGCACAGAGAGAGGGGGGCAGGCAAACGTGCAGGAGCCATGGGGATTACAGCCCTGAGCCACCCAGCTGCTCACACTCTCAGCTGATGTAGAGTGCGGTAGATAAAGTACAGACACAAACCCCTGTCCTCACAGGAGGGCGTGGCTTCACCTATGAGTTAAAAAAAAAATTGAACTCTGCCAATGATTTACTGGTAAGAACAAAGATAATTAAGTAACACAAATGATGCGTATCTTAGTTTTACAGGTGAAAGTAGATTGTGACCTTTACCTTGGGGAGAAATTATGCCTGGTATTTCAATGTGAATTATTAAGTAGCGTTACCAGGCAATGTGCTTAAACTTAAAGATTCTGAAAGCAAAAGGAAATAAAGCTTATATTTCCAAAGCATAACATGGATTTCATTCTCAGGCTACCAAAAGCTCTGCTCTAAAAGGAACTGCACCTCCAGTTTCAATGAATGACTGGAAAAATCCTTAGCCTGACCACCCCACTGGTAATGGAATTGTAGGTCACAAGTGACTGCCATGGATAGTATTAATGGCTGTCTTATTCTACTTCCAGCAGGATTCATGCTCGATTTTTAAGACTTTGAAGCCTTTCTAATGCTGATATAAGATCATTGCCAGGATTTGATGAAGTGTGACTGTCATCCATTTTAAATCACTTTCCCCTTAATACATTTAACACTGTGGGTAATCACCTATCCCAGGGCTGGTCAAAGAACTCTATGCTCCCATATTCTAAACAAAGATTGACAACTCTACTGTGAGCTCACCCTGTTGCCCCAAAGCCCTGCTTCACGAGTCTCTGTACTTGTCCTTCCTACTCTACAGAACACTCTATGAGATCAGAGGAAATGACTCCTTCATGTGCTGACCCTCCTTCTACAATACCATACTCTGCACAGGCAGAGCACACAAGGAACATCCATTGCTCCAGGCTCCAGGACACCAGCCATATTTCCAAACACTTTCATACAAGTCTGGTGATGTTTTTCAGATCACACCCCAAAGAGTATCTTGTGAGGGAATCTACACAAACCCAAGGCATGACCCTTGTTAGGTTTACATGATGGATCCTTCCTGGGTGCTATTACTAGACACATCCTCAGCCACCACTTTCCTTGGTGACTAGGATACTTTCAAATGATTGTGATTGAAGATTAAAATTATTTTTAGTGATATCTATGAAATGTAATCATGGGAAGTCTCAGGCTTCATTCTTCCCACAGAAAGTTCTACTCACATACTACAACCTTTACTCGCTTTGCTATTCACATACTAGAACCTCTTACTGAAAACCTTAATACTTATCAAAGCTGAGGCACCTATATGATCCATAGAATTTAGTAAAATCAAAATTGAAAGGATAAAAAAAAGTTCTCACTCAAACCATGCTATCTCACTCCCTGCATCATGACAGATTTGTTGGTGTACCCATTTGCTAGTGAAGGAGAAGCATGGCAGATTTTGTAATCCAGATTCTCTTGCACTCTCAAATAATTCCCAAAAGCTCCCCTCCTCCAGTGATACAACACAGGAAGAAAGATTTCCATCTCTGCATATTTCAAAGATGCACTGGAGCTGCACTTGCATGACTCAAAAGATCAGACAGCCACTCAATTCAATCTAAAGTCCACCCTAGGACTCAAATCTGATGAAAAGGCATTTCTCAATCATGCATTTATATGGAGCCAGTCTTTTGTCCCATCTGTCTTGAGCAGTGACTTCTTGTAACCAATTAACCAAATCTTCAGTCTTACCCAATTGTGGATCCCAAATAGTGCAATTACTAGCCAAAAAATATATCTTCTGACTGGCCGGAACAGAAGCCAGTCAGTACCCAGCCAGTAGTATTTGACAGCAGGACCCAACCAATAATATTATCTAACAACACAGCCAAACCACAGCCCTACCCAAGACCAATGCCAAGGCAGTGGCCCAGCCAAGTAGGGAGATCTTAATAACCTCTCTCTTCACAAGATGAAGTCAGCTAGCCATTCCAGAAGAACAGGCTAGAACAAATTATGATACTATATTCCTGCCAAAGAACACCTGTAAATGCTGAAGAGGAGGCTCTCTTTCCAACTCTGCAGTCAACACAAGACCACACATATTACAAAGAAATTAATACAGCATTTTAATGCACATCAAAGAAAGCCATGAGATGATTAACATAATTCAGAATAATATAAAGAAGTTCAGTGAACAAGAGGAGTATATGGACAGAAAATTTAATCACATTTAGAAAACAATACCTAAAAAAAGTAAGTTGGACAAAGAAATAGGAACAATAAAAAAACCAGGTAGAAATCCTAGAGTTGAAGGATGCCTTGGTTGAACTGGCACATCAATGGGAAGCTTCAAAAACAGATTTAATCACCAGAAGTAATCAGTGAGTTGGAGCAGAATAAAATGGGTGATGGATGTCAGCATTCTGGCATAAGATGCTTGGAAATCTCCAATAAAATTCAGGCCCAAGAGGACATCACCAATGCATATAATAAAGTATTAAAAGACAGAAACATTATAAGAGCAGCAAGAGATAAGAAGCAAATCATATACAAATCACATACAAGAGATAAGAAACATACAAAGCAGTGCTGATTTCTCAGGATAAACTCTATAGGGCAGAAGAAAGTAGAATAATATACTCAAGATGCTGGAGAAAAAAACCTTCTGACTAAGAATATTTTGCCCAGGAAACTATCTTTCAGAAATGAGGGAGAAATAAAAACATACAAGAACAAACAAAAGTTTAGAATGCTCATCACCACTGAAACTGATATACAGGATTGTTAAAGAGAATTCTTTAAACAAAAAATGTCATAAATGAAAGACATGAAACAGAAGAAAACACAAAAGTCAATAGCTTAAGTAAAGTAATTCTATATTCATAATATTCTAGTACTGTAATAATGATGCATAAAGGCAAATTATTTCCTATAATCAGGGTTAAAACACAAAATTATGAACAATGACTACAGACAAAATAAGCTGCCAAGGATACACTTCACAAAATGATGCAAATCCTGACATTTATTACGTGAGATGTGGGGTTTTCTGGTTGAGGAGTAAATCATAAGGTTGCGTTCTGCAAAAGTCAAATTGCTTTCAACTTTAAAAGTAACCACAAAGCAAGAGGCTTTTGTAGAAATCCCCCCCCCAAATTTTAAAATTTTAAGCTACACTGCTACAAAAACCCCCAACAACTATAAAGGAAGATGATGAGAGAAAGAAAGAAGCAAAGTATCTACAAAAATACTGAGAAAACACCTAATAAAATAGCAATAGTAAGTCTTTACTTATCTAGAATTACCTTAAGGTAAATGGATTAAATATTCCCATGAAAAGAAAATGAGTAATTTTTTTCAAAAAAGATCCAGTTAAATTTCCTACAAGCTATTCTCCTTACTTTGAAGAATGTGCATAGAAATGAAAGGAGTAAAAAATGTATTCTTTGCAAATGGAGGTCAAAAGAGAAGAAGGCAAGTTATATTGTATCAGAGATTGGCTTTATGGCAAATGCTGTATGAACAGACAAACAGGCACCTGTAATTATAAAAGGGTCTATTCATCATGAAGATATAACAATTGTAAACATACATACACTCAACGTAGGAAGAACTAAATATATACAACAAAAATTAAACAATCTGAAAGATGAGATAGATAGCAATAAGTAACCATGGGAAACTTTATTACCTCACCTTCAACAATGAACAAAACACAAACACAAAAGTAGTAAGAAAATACTGTTCTTGACAACATTTAGACCAAACTGACATTACAAATATAGACGGAATATTCCATTCAATGACAACAACATACACATTCTTGTCAAGTACATAGGGACCATTCTCCAGGGCAGATCACAATTTAAGGGTACAAAACAAGCTTCATCAAACCTAAGAACACTGAAATTATATTAACTATCTTTCTCAACAACAACAGTATCAGGCTAGAAATCAGTAATAGGAGGAATTTTGGAGAATTAACATGGAAATTAAACAATATACTACTGAAAAATATATTGCTGAATAAATTTATTCAGGGAATCAATAAATTAAAAGATAAAATTTAAATCTTCAGGCAAATGAACAAAGAAATGCAACATGTCAAAATTTATTACATACAGCAAGAGTATTTCTGAGAGGAAATTTTATAACAATATTCACCCACGCTAAAAAACAAAAGTCAAAGCATGTAGCTCAGCAGATGAACATTTGCTCACTATGCTTGAATGCATGAGGCCCTGTGTCTGAATCATAAAGAAAGAAGGAGGAAGGTGAGAGTGGAAAAAGGGAGGGAAGGAGAGAGGAAGAGAGGAAGACAGAGAGAGGGAGGAAGGAAAGAAGGACAGGTGATGTCAAACAAGCAAGTTAATATTACACCCTAAGAACTAGAAAATTGAACAAACTAAGCCAAAAAAAGTTAGAAGAAGCAGAAAGAGGGAAATAACAAAGACCAGAACACAAAAAATGATATTACAGAAACACAATGCATGGAAAAAGATTCCTATGAATACTTACATACTAAAAATTAGTAGAAAAAAAATTACTAGAAAAAAATGGATATATTTCCAGACATACACAGATCATCAAGAAAGAAACACAAAGGAAGAAAATTTGAACATACCAATAATGAACAATGTATCAAAGAAAAGTCTAGGATTTGATGGCTTTGTGGCTAAAATCTCTACCAATCATTTTAAAATGTGTAACAATCCTTCTTATACTCTTCCAAAATATAGGAAGGAAATACTTTTAGGAAGTTACAAGGAAAGACAAGGAAATTACAAGAAAAAAATCCAGATCAAATGTCTTGGTGAATGCACATAGAAAAATTGTTAGTAAAATACTAGCAAACAAGAAACAAAGTACTAGGAAACCTAAATCAATAGCAGATTACCCACCATGGACAAGTGAGGTCAATTGTTGGAATACAAAGATGATTTAAATATACACAAATGAGTAACTGCAATATATCACATTAACATAATGGAAAACAAACCTATAGGATCATTTCATTAGTTATGAAAAAATTTTTGACTAAATTGAATATTCTTTCATAATAAAACACCAAATCAGCTATAGAATGACTGGACCTCAACATAATAAAGACCATATATGAGAAGTTCACAATTAACATATTGTGAACATATTAACATATGTTAATGTTATGTAACAATTAACATATTCAACAGCAAAAAACTGAGTATTAGTTAGCTAATACCTGTAAAGGTTAGCTAATACCTGTAAAAACCTGTATTAGTTAGCTTTCTCGTCACTAGATAAAAAACACTCAACACTCACAGATTAAAAGAGGAGTTTATTTGGCTCACAGTTTCAGTAGGTTTAGTCCACGGTTAGCTAACTTCAAGGCAAAGATGATGTGGCAGAAGGGCCTAGAAATGTAAAACTACTCAAAGCATGGCATCCAAGACACACAGAGGGAAAAAAAGGAAGAGTCTTGCACAATAAACCCTTCCAGTTCAGCTCCTCCAACAATGCTCCACCCTCTAAGGGCACATTCAGTTATGAACTCACAATGAATTAATCCACTAATGAGTATAATGTCCCAATGATCCAATCACTTTCCAAGAGTTCTACCTTGAAAACTTAATATTTTGGGGGGGACATTTCATATATAAACCATAATATTCTAACCCTGTTCCCCAAAAGTCTCATGTCCATCTCATTATGCAAAATGCATTCAGTTCATCTCCAAGAGTTGCCAAATTCTTCACAGTTCCAGTATTGCTGAAAAATCCAAGTCCAAAGTCTCTTGTAAGACTCAAGGCCTAGCAGCTGTGAGCCTCTACACAGATCAAAAGAAAGTAAATGCCTAAACACAAAATGGCACAGAGTAAAAATTTTCATTCCAAAAGAGAAGAAAGAGGGAATAAAACTGAATCTGATCAAGCTAGACCAAAAGCCAAGAGGAAACATTAAGTCCTCTATTCCACAGCAAGTACCCAGGGCATGTGGTGGTAAGATTTAGGTTCCAAAGAGTTTGGGCAGTCTCACCCTAAGCCTTGTAATGGCAGCCCACATAACCTCTTTCATGGGTTGGATCTGCTCACTGCCTACAGCTTTCATTGGCGAATATTCCACACTACCAGCATCTCCACTTCTAGGAGCTTCCATTACAGCTTTGTTTTCACTTTCCAAGTTTCACAGATTGCCCCTTCAAGTTCTGAGTGAGCAGAACATCATGGGGCTCTCTCTTCTTAAAGTCTTACAAAAGAATTTACCCTTTTATACCTTTAAATCTGTGATGGATCAAGTCTGACAAATACCTGCAATATCCTCAAGCCATCTTTCCTATTGTCTTTGGCTTCTTTTTAATGACACTAATGTTCAGCAGCCACACTTTCTGTGATCCAAACTTCGTATGTATTTTCCTTTGCCTAAACTACAATTTTTTCACACCTTTTGCCTGTGTTTTTTTGCTCCTGATTCACTGTAGATCTGGCTAAAAGTAGCTAGCAGTACCCCTGCTGCAGCCTAACTTTCAGACTACCTTGAAATTGTCTATGCTAGATTAATTAGTCTGTTACCCTTAAATTCACCTTCATACAAAATCTAAGGACATGAGCAAAGTACAGACCATCTATTTTCTATAATGTAACATAAATGGCCTCTGACCCAAATTTCAATAGTCTTTGTTTCCATTTAAAACCTCATGAACTTGGCCTCTACTCTTCACATTCCTGTTAGCATTCTGATCTTCAGAACTCTGACCAGAATAGCCCATCAAGCTCCCCTTACAGCATTTTAAGCTTTCTCTAGTCCATTTATAACTGTGTCCGTGCTCCTTGGGGAAAACATTTCCAAAAGCTCCAAACCACATGGTCAGGTTTGGTCGCCTCAATGACATCACATCTGCTACCAATTTTCTGAGTTAGTCATCACTGGGGCAAAACACCTAATACCTGTGAAGTAAAGGAGGAAAGGTTTGTTTGGTCTGTGGTTTCACAGGGTATAGTCCACAACTGACTGGCTTTAAGGCAGAAATGGCATTGCAGAAGGACCTAGTGGAATAAAGCTGCTCAACCTTGGCAGTACAGATGAGAGGAGTCAGTGACAAGATACACCTTTCTATGTCACTCCAACGGTGACTCACCTCCTCTTATATGGCCCCACATCCTAATAGCACATTCAGCTTTGAACTCATTAATTGATTAATCCATTGGTAAATACAGTACCCCCATGATCAGATCACTTTCCAAAAGCCCCATTTCTGAATACATGAGACTTTTGGGAACATTTTAGTTCTAAACCATAATATAATCTTCCAACATGTCACAAAAGATACAGATGTCTACTTTCCCCAATTCTATTCAACATAATTTAGAAGTCCTTATCAATGATTTTAGGCAAAAGAAAGAAATAAAAGCATCCAAATAAGAAAAAAAGTAAAATTGTCAGTATTTACTGATGATATAATTTTCCACACATAAAACACTTCAGGTTCCATCAAAAGAACACTATTGAAATAATTCAAAAGTACAGTAAAGCTGTAGAACAAAAAAAAATCAACAGCTAAAAAGTCATTAGCATCCCCAGGCACTAACAACAATATTTCTGAAAATGAAAGTCAGAGAATAATTCCATTGTCAACAGTTATAAAAATTAAAATATTTAGGAATCACTCTAACCAAAGAGGTACAAGATCTGTAAAATGAAAACTATTAAGAACTTGATGTAAAAAATTGAAGATACCAATAAATAAAAGGTTTTATTTTTACAGATTGAGAGAATTAATATTTCTAAGTATCTACAATATCTAAATAAGTTTGTAGATTTAAAGCAATATGTATTGCCACACGAAGATGTTACTCACAGAAATAGAAAAATAATTCAAATATTTGCCATAAATCTCAAAGGAGTCAATGACCAGAGGAAATCATAAGCAAAGGTGGAGGCATTGCACAACTTGATTGGAACAGCAAAGAACTGAGAAGATAATACACACATTGACCAATAGAACAGAAAAAAAAGAGCATAAAAATGAAGTCTCACATCTGTTGTCAACTGATTTTTCAGAGATACCAAGAATATGCAGTGTGAGAAAGATAGTCTTGTCAATAAATCCTGCTTTAAAAAAAAACAAGGTACATGTGCAGAAAAATGAAATTGGGTCTTTATCTCAGGCCAGATACAAAGAATCAACTCAAAATGATTCATTTACTTATACTGAAGGGCAGAAATTGTAAAACTTGTAGAAGAAAATAGGGGGAAATACATGATCTTGTTCAGGAAAATCATTACTTGTATTTCATCCTAGTCAGGTAACAAAAAAGCAAAAATACACAATTTTTAAATTTCACTTATTTTAGTTTTATCAAACTAAAAATATTCTGCATAGCCAAAGAAAGAACTGACAAGATGCACAGCCAACCTGTGAACTGTGATAAGTGGTTAACATCCAAAATCTACAAAGAGCACAAACAGCACCATTGCAGGAGAACAAAAATAATTAAGAAATGGGTAAAGGATCTCAATAGATATTTCTTAAAAGAATACATATAAGAGATGTATGAAAAATGTTCAACATCAGTATTCACTAATGAAATGCAAATTACAACCACAGCAGACATGTCATCTTATACCTGTCAGGATGGCTACTCTCAAAATGAGAAAATGGAAATGTGTGCACCAAGGATGTGGAGAAAAGGAAAGCTTGTACTATGCTGGTGGAATATAAAATGGTGCTGCCATTATGCAAACTGTATGGTTATTCTTCAAAATTTAAAAATAGATTTACTTATGATCCTTCAACCTCACTTCAGGGTATTGACCTAAAAGGTTTGAAATCAATTTATCAAAGATATATCTGTACTCCCAATTTCACTGCAGCACTGTTCACAAAGCTAAGTTATGGAACCAACCTCAGTGCCCATCAGTACATGAAGGAAGGAGGAACATCTACAGAATGGAACACAATCCACTCTTAAACAAAAAGAGTTCTGGACTTCTGGGAGAACATGGTAGATAGATAGCAGCAGCTTTGGAGGATCTCTGAAAAACCACACTTAAAATCCAGGAATGGTGCCAGGCGAGAAGTCCTAAGCAATGGGAGATATACCCTGCCGATCCAGGAACGGAATAAACTAAGAGAAGCCAACTGGAAACGCAATCCTGATGATATAAGAAGAACAGATAAGGTCTCAGCAGAAGCTGGAGCCCGCGCCACTGGAAGCCACGATTTGAATTTCCTGCAGTCGCTGCTGCGTCCCAATCGGCACAGCAAGGAGAGAAGCGCGAAAGCTCTGAGAGTGGGAAGCAGTGAATGGAGTTGAGAGCGGGACTGGCCGGGAGCCCTACATTGACCTGCGGTGAGTGAGTGGATCAGAGACCCTTCCACAGAGTAGGAGGCCTCAGCAAAGGACATACTGGGACCGGGCAGATTAGCAGGAACAGGATGCTATAATGTCATTAGGCGTATATTCCCCTCCCAAGAGGGATTGGTGGGGAGTGCCTGGCCTGGGTGACGCCACAGACTAAGACCCAGTAGGCTAGCCCAAACCAGGTCCCAGCGCCTGGAGATGCAACCCTAGCTGTGAAGCCTTCAGTAGGTTGACCTGGAGGGGCGGGCCCAGCAGAGGCTGCCCAGGTCTGTGTCTCCCTCATACACTGCAGTGGGCAGGAACACCTAGCCAGCACAATTCAAACAAACTGTAACCAACAAAGAAAGAAACTGGGCCCCTATATACACTTGTATAGCAGGAACAAAAAATATGGGAAGAGGGAGCAACAAGAAAGGGTCTTTGGTCCCCAATCCTGAGAAATATACAATAGCAGACACGGCACCAATAGACATAAAGTGATATCTCCAGAGCCTCATAGACGAGTTTAGGAATGAAGTTATTAACGACCTAAAGCAAGATATAAGTAGAATAGTTAGAGAAATGCTAAGCACCGCCCAACAAAAAACAGATGGTGGAATGGAAGAACAGGAAAAAAAGGGGAGAATTGTTTGATGGAGAAAATAGAGAAAACATAGAATACGTGAAGCAGGTTCAAAGAGATTACCAGGAAACTAAAAACTCTATTGAAAGCTGGCATAACAGCTTGAAAGAAACTAAGGATAGATCATCTGAACTGGAGGGCAGATTCATAATATGGGAGCATGAAATGAAAAACTTCTTAAAAATAACAAAAAACCAAACAGCAATAATACAAAGGCTAGAAGATGATAAGAGGATCTATCACTTAAGAATTAAGAACATAAAAGAAGAAGTAGGGATACAAACAAATGGACTACAAAAGCTATTCACAGAAATAATCCAAGAGAATTTTCCTAATTTAGCAAAAGGTAAAGATACTCAGATGTATGAGGCATACAGGTCCCCAGCCACCTACAATCCAAACAGAGCTACACCCAGGCATATAATAATCAAAATTCAAAAAATCCAATATAAGAACAGAACATTAAAAGCCATCAAAGACAAGAAACAGATCACTTACAATCAGAATTACAGCAGACTTCTCAGCACAAACCATCAAATCATGAAGAGCGTGGGGGGAAATATTTCAAGCTTTGAAAGATAATAACCTCCAGCCAAGATTGATATATCCTGCACAACTGTCCCTGGAAATTGATGGAAAAACAAGGTGCTTCCAGGATAAAGAGGAACTAGGGGAATTTGCAACCACCAATTCAACTCTACAGAGAATACTGCAGGATATTCTAAAAAAGGAAAATTCCAAGATTCCAGAAATAGTGGCAGAGCGGCCATAATGAATAGAGCAGAAAGAGAAATGAAGAAGACAAACTGACAACAAACGACAGAAAAAGATCTCAACAGAAATGAGGCAGAGAAGGTTGGATGGCAGGAACAGCCATTTTGGAGAAAACAAGACATCATAATAGCTAGTGCTGATTTAGTATCATCTCGTTTTGAAATCCCATCAAGCTTGTATTCTTCTGTCTCCATCGGTCTTAACAGGTTGCATCTTACTGGATTTTATTATATGTGATAATATAAGCAAAAACTTTCATAGACAAGGGGATTATACAGAAACCATTGTTCATTTTCTGTTAGCTGGTTCTAAATACCCTGTAATAATATAATTCTCTTGAATGATTTTACAGTGTCTTGATATGTTTGGTGCTACACTATATTAAGTTATATTTAAAGATTTCAAGGAAAGAGTCACTATGGTAACTACTTTTATGTCAGGATATCTTGAGGTGAAACACTATTTTGTTTAAATGGTTATGTTTTGACCTGCGCTGTTCTGTATTTACTTCTTTATTTTTATCTTTTTAATTAAGGGAAAAATAAATAAAAAATAGCAGGATACATTATAGTAACCTACTTTGATTTCCTATTAACTTGATTTGAAACCCTGTATTGCCCTCACCATCTTGCTTTGACTGATTTTCCCCTATTCTGTTTTGCTAGATAGTACCAAGTTCGAAAGTATAGGCAACAACTGTGAAGACAATAAGATTCCTTATGATGCCCATTCTGGTTGACTATTATCTTCTTTTAAAGTCCTGTAAAGTCTCCAATGTTTTGGTTGTATTCTCTACTGTTTTGTTCAATTTTATTATAACTGATGATTTAGGCAATTCTTCTTAAAATAGCAAGAGGCAGTATGGTAACCATTGTTGATCACCTTGTATTTTGTTTTTACATTATCTATTATGTCCATCCTTTTGATTTGACTGACTCTGTTCTGATATGTCACATTTGGTTTTACTCTCTTCAAAAAAAGTAGTAAGAACTGTGGAAGTAATAAAATCCAAAATGTGTAATTGTCATTGAACAAAAGAAAAGAAAAGAAGGGGCTCTAAAGGTTATTACTGCATATATGTTTGAGTGTATAAGATGGATAAGCATATTACTGAGTTTTTTTGGATTACTGAACAAAACTGTTTGCACTCTCACTGTTTGAAAGTCCATTCTATATGCTTTAATTTTGTAAGCTGAACAACTATTTCTAAGATGAGAATATGTAATCTAGTAACTAGTGATTTCTTACTGTTTATTTTTTAAATTTTGTATTACTTGTACCCTTTCTGTTTCTTTTTCTCCTTAAATAAAAAAATTAAAAAGAATAAAGAAATTCCAGTTATAAAAAAAAAAGAGTTCTGCCATTTGACACAACACTGATGGAATCAGAGATTAGGCTAAGTAACACAATACAAGAAGGAAAAGACAAATACCACATACTCTAGTTTATCTGTAGAATCTAAATCAATGTGATTCACAGAAGGGGAGAGCAAAATGGTGGTTACAGAGGCCTTGTTTGAAGAGTATAGGCGATGATGATGAAAAGATACAATATCTCAGATAAGAGAAATACTTTGAGACCAACCGTAAAACCTGATAAGGATAGTAACAGATGATCATACACTTCAAAACTGTTAAGGGAATAGATTTTAAAGTTCTTTCCATGAAAAGCTAAGTAGTTGATATGATGTGTGTGTTAACTAGCATTATTATTCCGTATTATATTGATGAATCATGACATTATTTTATCACATATATTTATACTGTTATAAATTTACAATTTACTATTTTAAAATGAAAAAATGGTAATGACTGATCTACCTTCCTTTTATCTTCATTTTAGAGTAGCAACCAATGAAATAGAAAAAATTTTTAAAAACAGAACATGTTAAGCAAATATAAAGTTGGTTTTTTAAGAATAATAAACTTGATAAAGCTTTACCCAGCCTGATTAGAAAAAGGAGAGAAGTTAAAAACCAGTATTAAAAAATAAGAGAGGTAACATTAAAACGAAGCATTGGGGATGCTTCATTTTGCCTGTAATTTGTAGCTAACTAAGAAAGAATGTCTTTACCGCTACTGACAGAGTATGTAGTATGTAACAGAGGGAGAATGCTTTTGCTCATTACTGGGAGTTTTGCCATCCACTGGCAATCAGCAAGAGAGGCTTGGGGCAGCTACCTACCCTCAACCTGAATGCTGTTCAATATCTATCTAATCAGTGACAGGAGTAACATAAGAAAAATTATCTTTGCTTTCAAAATTTGTAGAAACCAAAAAAAAAAAAAAAAACCCCTCAAGACTAGGTAATGAAGATTCAGTGCAACATCTGTTGCTCTTACTCCAAAAAGCTGCCCACCAGGCTGGGAACAGCCATCAACCAGTCATAGAAGCCACCTTAGAACAGCTTCCTGGCAAGAAGGACTTTCTGACAGGAATAAATCCTAGCAAGCTTTTTTAAATTATGTGGCATTCTTTTCCTCAACATATTGTATCTTCATTTCATTGGTTTGTCACGGGATAAGCAACTACATTTGGTATCACTAGAGATTCTACATTTACTAAAATGAATGCTCAGAGAATACCATGAAATAGGTTTGTGTGTATACATTCTTCACTTAGAAACAATGGAAAAATTCCTTAAAAGGCACAAACTACTAGTGTCTATGCAAGAACAAGTCAATAAGCATAATGTAATGATTTGTATCTTTTACACTGAAATTAAATTCTGAATTCAAAGTTCCTCACATATAAAAACAAACTCAGATGACCTCACTGATTAATTCTATCAAAAAAGTGTGTCAATTCTCTACAATCTTTTGCAGAAAACAAAAATACAGGAACTCTTTTAATTCATTTTGTGAGACAGATATTACCACAATACCAAAACTAGATAAAGACATTACAAGAAAGAAAAACTACTTATTCTCATGTAAAAACTTCAAACAAAATTTTAGCAAATCAAATGCAAAATAAGCCCATCACAAAAGGACAAATACCACATAATTCCACATATATGAAGTACTAAAAAAAAGTCAAATTCATAGCATCAGAGTGGAATGATGGTTTGTAGGGGCTCAGAGAGAGAAGGAATGAGGAGTTACTTTTTAATGGGTATGAAGCTTCAATGTGGAAAGAAGAGAACAATTTTGGAGATGTATGGTTGTGATGATTGCACAAAACTGTGATTGCTTAATACAGAACTATACAGTTAAAAAGTTAAAAGGAGAAGTTTCATTTACACCTATGTTATAACAATTAATTTCTCAATGGTAAGAAAATCAAAAGCTGGGCATGGTGGTGTATATTGGTATTCCAGCATTCTCGAAGGCTGAAGCAGGATGCTCATAAGTTTGAAACTAGCTAGGGCAATGTAGTGACCCAGCAAGATCTAGACTGAAATTTACTTTAAAATGTAAAAAGGACCAGGGGTATAGCTCATTGCAGAGACCTTGCATTCAGTCCTCAGTACCAAAAATAAAAGAAAAAACTGTTCGGCTTTGAGAGAGATGCAAACCTTGTACAGCAATTGGAGTTTAGAAACAGAGTTTGTAAGTAGTGTATTTGGATGTTGAGGAACTCAAAAGAGATGGTAGTAAAGCCGTCTGAATGGAGCTTGTATTTCTGAAATTTGTCCCAAAGCAAAATATGGATTTTACTCTTACACTACCAAAAGCTCTTTCCTGAGAATGGAATTGGCATCCCAGATTGGAACACTACAAAATTCTTGCCCTTAACCTCCTTACTGGCAGTGGAATTGTAGTTTATAAATAACTACACCGTGGATAATTACTACTGCTTCTCCTGTTTTATTTCCACCAGGGTATCTGTTCCATTTCCAAATATTCAACCCACCTACAGGACCATTCTAGGGTTTAGAAAGAATGTGACTGTCATTATTTTAAATCCCTTTCCCCTTGATACATCCAACCCAGATGGTGGTCACCTCCCCAGGACTGACTAAAACATTGTACTAGGTTTCCTCTCTGCCCCAAAACACAGTGTGAGCTCACCCTGTAACCTTGTAGCCATCCTTCAGGAATTTGTGTCTCTCACACAGAATTCTCTGAGATCAAGGAAGATGACTTCATGTTTCATCCTCCTTATACAACATTCCTACTATACCTGCACAGAGAAAGTACACAAGGAATGCCTGTATGCAGAACTTAATGACTTTAGGCGGGTATCTGCATGCTTTCATGGGTGATCCCAGTGGTACACAACTATCTCAGGTCACATACCATCAGAATTCAGTGAATGATTCTACAGTCAACTCAGAGGCATAATGCTGGTCATGAATACAACATGGCTCCTTTCAGAACACTAAATCTTACTAGACAATTGCTTAGTCACCAATTTCCTTGATAATTGAGGCACTTTTAGATGATTATGTCAGAAGATTTTAAATGGTTAGAGGGACATCTATGAAAAGTCTCAGACTTTATTCTTCCCACAGAAAGTTCAACTTGTTTCTACTATGAGACTAAAATTTCTTTGGAAAACTCCAACAACTGGAAAGAGACTGAGACTCCTGCCTGGTCCACAGAACTAGATAAAATCCAAAATTAAAAAGTATGTTCTCATCCCACCTGTGCCACCCCACCTGCATCCCCAAATCAACACAACACCAGATTTGGAGTATTCTTCAAGTGCAGTTCTACAGACTATGTGCAGGTATCCTGCTACCCTAGCAAGGCAAGAAACTTCCAAGAAAGCCTATTTCAATCTCTTCTAAAAAGAGCACATGGTGGAAATGGCATAAGTAGTCTGCTTGGGGGGTGGGTGGAAACCAAAAAGAGAATAGAGATCAGAGTTATTCACATGTGAATCGTGGTAGAAACTCAGTGTTGCTGCTAGCTATGGCACCTGGTCAGAAATATCTGCCAGGCTCAGAGAAAACCTTAAGGTTGATCTGATTGCCTTTACAAGAAAAAAGGGAAGCTTGAACAAGCTCATGTTCCTGGACTGTTCACCTCCAGCCAAACCTCAGTGCCCATCCAGACAAGGAAACAGCCTCTTCAGGTTTAAAAAAATGTAGGGGCTTGTGTTGCTTCATCTAGAAGGTCAGTCTTCTTTCAGCCTTACCCAACTACCTGAACCCAACTTCCTGAACAGGCAGGAAGATTTCCACTTCTCTGTACTGAAGTAAATAATTTCAATTTTTTTCTTCTGTAAAATCAAGGAGCTAAACTCTGAAGCGGAAAAAAATGACTAGTGATCCCATCCAGGCCAAAAAACTCCAACTTATGAATCTCTGAGAGCAGAAAGTGTGGGTCCTGCTTGATCTGGAGAATCAAGCAGCAGTTATACTTACACAAAAACTTCCCAGTGACTCCACCCAGGCAGAGAGATTTCCTCCACATATTTCTTATAGACAGAGAGAAAACGCCTGCTTGATTAGAAAGTCAGGCAATGGCTCAACTCGGTTTAAAACCTTGCACAATACCCCTAACCACAGAGTTAAATTTAACTGCTTGCAGGTTGCAAAGACAAAGGGCTAGACCTGCCCCATTTGGGAACCGAAATAGTTACTCAATTCATCTAAAAGTTGAAAACACAGGTCTGTTCTGAGGGAAACAATCATCAATACCACATACCTAAGAAACATAGCCTCTGGTTGTCCCTCTTAGAAAGACACTACATAATGGCTACAGGATGTCACTGAGCACAACGATGGAATCTGGCTGACCAAAGAAAACAACTCATGACTGGCCTGACAAGGAGCCACTCAGAATCTATCTCACAGCTCTATCAGAGTTCTCACTGGACAGTGGACAGTAGACAGCAAACCCACCTCATTGCAGAGCCATGCCAGATGAACAGCCAACTAGAAAACTCAACATGAGCTCCGGCTGCCTGGCGTTTTCCCTAGATGATCCTTTCAGAATTACTGGCTACAGTACGTAGTGAAGGTCTGTCCCTGAAAAGATCACCTGGAAAGGTCAAGAAAAGGAACTACCTCCTCAAATGCAAAGGTAACAATGCAAGGGCACAGAAATTAGGGGGAATCAGGAAACCACATAATTTTCCATATGAACAGATAAAGCTCCAACAATGTGTTCCAAAGAAATGGACTCTATCATATGACTGCCAGTTCAGAATAATACTCATTAACATGTTCGGTGAACTACAAGGGTGGGTTTGGACATTTTTCACATTAATTCTTCCAATACTGTGTGATATTTTTCCATTACTTGTATCCTTTGCATTTTTAAAATCAAAGTTGTATACCTTTTAATGCATGTCTTTCATCCCTTTGGATTAATTTATTCCTGAGTTTTTATAGCTATTATAAATTAGATTGTTCCCAAATTATTTATGATAGTTTATTATTATAGTACTGATTTTTGTGTATTGCATTTTCTTCCTGTAATCTTGCCGTATTTGTCTATTTGGTTTTTAATGGTGTGGTGTGTGGTTTTTCTATTTAGAAAATCAAATCATCAGCAAACATGAGAATTTGACTTTTTCTTTTCCTAGTGGTCAAGCCATTTTTATACTTTAGGAGTAAATTCTACTTGATTATGATTGATGATCTTTTTAATGTGTTATCGAATTTGTGCTAGTGTTTTGTTGAGAATTCTGCTTGTGTGTTCATCAGGGTTATTGGCCTATAACCTGTTTCACTGTCCCTGTTTGGGTCTGATTTATGGCTATCACTGGCTTTTTACAGAATTTGGTAGTATTTCTTCCTCTTCGATTTATTGGAAGAGTTGGAGAAGAACTGATACTGGTTCTTCTTTAAAAGTTTGGTTGAATTCAGTCACAAAGGTGTTAAGTCCCAGGCTGCTTCTGCTTCTCCTTCTCCTTCTCTTTTTTTCTGGGAGACGTGATAGGAGATGTCATGTGATCAGTTAATATTTTTTGTTGCTTCACTAGTCAGACTTAGCAGGTTGTATGAATCTAAGAATTTGACTATATCTCTGGATTATCCTTTTTGTTGGCATACATAGTTCACAGTAGTCTATAATTATGTTCTGAATTTATGTATTATTTCTTGTAATGTCTGGTTTAAATTTCTGATTTATTTCCTGCTTCCTCCTTTCTTAGTTTAGCTAAAGTTTCTCAGTTTTGCTTATCTTTTTTTAAATCAGCTTTTAGTTTCCTGGATGTTTTGTAATATTTTTCCAGTCTCCATTTCATTTATTAATCCTCTGATATTTCTCAGTGTCTATGTTTTAAAATTTTTTCCCTTAATTTATTCTTTTTCTAGTTCTTGGAGTTGTATTTGAGATGAGTTTTTTCTTCTCTTCTTCCTTTTCTTCTTTCTCCCTCACCCCTTTTTTTCTGCTTTGCAGCACTGGGAATTTAATATTTTATTTTGAAACAGAGTTTCATTGAGTTGCTCTGGCAGGACTTTCACCTATGTTGACCCTGCCCCAGTTTCCGTCAGTGTGTATTACAGTTGTGTGTCTATAGGACGAGATTCTTTCTACACTTTAAGTAGGCACTTTTACTATACACTTTCCTATTAGAAACACTCACCTTCCATGTCTTTAAGATTTTGGGGTAAAGTTCTTTTTGTTTTGGATAATTATAACTAATGGTGATCTCTTTTTGTTTCCATTTTTATGGATATCTCTATCCCATCCCTTTGTGTTCTGTGTGGATCCTCACATGTGTGAGAAATCTTACATAGTTAACCTATAAGTTTCATTTTGTTATTGTTCTTATGTTTTAATTAACTTAGTCACTTTTGTTCTTTCACAATAGAGAATTAACCCACTTAAATTCAAAGTAATTTTGATATGAAAGTAATACTATCGCCAATTTTCAGTTTTTTTCAGGTTGTGGTAGACATTTTTCTTTCTTCCTTTCTTGCTTGTTTGCTTTCTATTTTGCTATTTTCCTCTGTGATGTGATAGTTTTCTGTGATGATGTGTTTTGAGTCTTTCTATCTTTATTTCATACACAAGAGAGACAAGTTTGCTTTACGGTTATAAGGAGGCCAGCACAGAACATTTTGTATTATTTAATTTTTCTATTTCAAACTGATGACAACTCAATTTTATTATTATTACTATTAGGTGCTGTGTGGATCGAATCCAGGGCCTCACAAATGCTAAATACATTCTCTACCACTACTCCCTCAAAATTGCTGCCCTATTGATCAATTTTGGATACAACTCTACATTTGTATCTTCCAAAAAATTTATATTTTACATATCAAAATTTACAATATTTTGTCATGAACATAGCTTGCCAACTTATTTTAATTATAGTTTTTATTCATTATTTTTTTAAACTCTGTACGAGGAACACAGTTATCACTGTCCCTATCAGTTGTAAGAGTATTCTAAAATGGCCCTGATTTACTCAAATCATTGAGATTTGTGTTTTTGTTTTATGTTAGATGTTATTAACATTTCATGTTTCATATGTCTCATGTTGTTTTTGTTTCAATTTGAAGCACAGACCTTGAAAATTCTTGTTTGGCTGTTTTAGTGATGATAATCTCCTTAAGCTTTTGTTTGCTGGGAAAGTTTTGATTGTTGTTGGATAAAGTATTCTTGGTTGGCACTTTGTTTTCTTTTAGCCCTTCCATTATCATATCTCATTCACTCCTGGCCTGTACAGTTTCTGGTGGACTATATACAAATATCTCCTCCTCCTCCCCCTACCTCTTCTTCCTTCTTATGCAAATCCTGTATCACAAAGTTTATTCTTTTGATGGTGATTCTTATCATCTATATTCTTTATCTTTTTCTCTTGTTCTCCCCAGATACATATTTTAAAATACTTTTTTAATTTAGTAAAAATATTTTATTTTTAAGAGAATAAAACCAAACAAAATATAACAGAATGAAGCCAATCAAAACAAAACAGTGAGAGTGATACAGGACTTCGAAACAAGATAATAACAATGGTTACTGCAATGTATCTTGTTTTCTTTGAAATAGCTACCCATACCATCAGACCTAATTAAAAAAACCAAAACAGAATAAAACCAATCAAAACAAAACAGTGAAAGTGATACAGGGATTCAAAACAAGATAATAGGGAGTTAACAATGATACTACCTTCCCTTTTTAGATGTTTTCTCCTCTTTCACTTTCACAATATCTGTTGTACATTTTGGATCTCACTAATTCCTTCAGTTTTTTATACTAGGGAGACAACATGATGTTCACCTATGTGAGTCCAAACCATTTCACCCAAGAGCATGATCACAAGTTGCATTCATTTACCTACAAAAGCTTCATGATTATCCTTCTTAATTGCTGAGTACCTTTCCATTGTATAAAAATGCCATATTACCAATTCTGCAGTTGATGGGCAAGTTATCCCTGCTTTTTCTGGTTCTGTCACATGGAACATTGCGTCCTCTCCTTTAACTTTCCATGTATGAATTTCCTTTTGAGTTAATGTGTTTCTTATATACTGCACATTGATGGATCTTGTTTCTTGATCCACTCTGTGTTTCTTTTTATTGGTAAATCGAGGCCATCTGCACTAGTGATTATGGCAAATATGCATTGGTTTATTTCTCCTGTGCTTCCTGACATTGGCTCCCTACTTTTCCACTTCATTCAATTGTTTTCCCAACTCAGCAATTCTACTTTGCTGCTGTTCCTGGAACCATGGTCATTTTTATCTCTCTAGAATATCTATCTTTTAGTACTCTTTGTAGGGTTGGTTTGGTGGTCATACATTCGTTCAGTTGTTTTTTGTCATGGAAGTATCTTACTTCTCCATTAATTTTGAAAGATAGTTTTACATCTATCTGGATTGGAAGTTGTTTTGTTTAAGGACTTAAAATATTCACACCAAGCTCTTCTTGAGTTGATGATTTGTGTTGAGAACTCTGTCATGATTCTGATTGGTTTTCCTTTATAGGTGATTTGTTCCTTTTCTCTGACAGCCTTTAATATTCTGTTCTTATGCTGAATTTCTGAGAGTTTGATAAATGTATGTCTGGACATAGATTTATTTTTGGTTATGGCTATTTGGAGTGCTGAGTGCCTCACTTATCTGAATGTCAAGTCCTTTTCCTGTGCTTGAGAATTTTTCTGCTATTACTTCTGTAAATAGTCTTTTTATGTCATTTGTGTTGACTCCTGCTTTTTCACTGACACCTATCAGTCTTAAATTATTTTTCTTTGTGTTACCTTGCAGCCTATGAATTGTTATTTTCTGGTTTCTTGTTATTTTTAAGAGATCTTTCCTTTTGCAGTTATTTTCTGCTATCCTATCTTCAAGGTCTGAAAGTCCATCTTCAGTTTCTCTCAAGTGGTTTTGCCAGCTTTTACTGGAGCTTTAAATTTCCTGGATGTCTGTTTCATGCATTCCAATTCTTCTCTATATTCATCAAGATTTCCCTCATCTCCTATGCTCCTCTTTTTTTAAGAAAATTTTATGTCTTCTTTAGATACACTCAGCAACCTTTTATTATACTTATCATTTATTTTTTTACCTGAGATATGATATCTGATCTGATTTATTTTATAGCTTCATGAAACAGTTTCTTGACTTCAGTTGCCATCATCCCAGAAATTTCAGGCATGGAACTTCCACGCTTTCTATGTCTCAGTCTCCTGGACTTGTTCTGTTTGGGCTGGAGGCCAAAGATTGCCTTTTGTTCCTTCATCTTATATTCTCCTGGGTTTCTCCAGATGAGCAGGTTGTGGGGTCCCAGATACTACCCATCTTAGCTACCCATTCACACTGTAGGGGAATGGGTTAGGTACCTGGGTTTCTCCTAACTCAGATTCCCAGGGAGGTGGTTGTGTATTGGGGTGGGGGAGCTTTTCAGGAACTTGTGGCTCTCCAAGGATGGGCTGACTGGTTCTCTTGGCCTGTATTGGATATTGGTCCCTGCAGGTGATGGCAGTTGGCAGGCTTGTAGTAGCGGGGCTGACTGTTTCTTCTCCCTGCCCATGCTGGCTACCCATGGGAGAGTCCTGATGGTGGCCTCCAAGTACATGGAGGCTGGCCTGGCTTCTTCTCACTGCCCATGCCAGCTACCTATGGAGTACCCTACTTTTAAACATTGGGTCTTCCAGCTCACTCATTCATTCTTCATGGTTGATTCTACTGTTGGAACTTTCTATTGATCTGTGACTTGATTCATATATTTTCTATTCATTTGATACTTTGTTGCTATTTTTGTCCAAATTTTTGCTGCTTTCATATATTAGTTTCTAAATTTCTTCAAATCCAAAGGGAACCATCATCTTTAGTGTGATCCCTGTCATACTATGATGATATCTTATGAAAGCATGAAAAGGACAATGCCAAAATTCATATGGATTCATAAAATGTCCAACTATCTAAGTCAATCACAAGCCAAAAGAATAAAGTTGGATGTATCATACTACCTGATTTCAAACTATACAAAGATATACTGATTAAAGTGGCATAGTACAGTTCTACCAAAAAAATACACAGTGATTAATGGAATAGAATACAAAAGTCAGAATTGAACCCACACATTTCTCATTAATTGATTTTCCACAAAGATGCCAAAAATTCACAATAGGTAAAATATAGTATCTTTAGTAAATACTCTGAGACACTAGCCATCTATACTCATTTGATGGTGTTAGCCACCTCTTTCATGTCAAATATAAAAATCAACTAAAATGCATTTTAAAAAAAACTTCAAACCAGAAACTATAAAAATGTTACCAGAATAAAGGAGCTGATTACATAAGGTTAGTATGGGCAGAGATTTTTAATTTGAACCCAAAACCATAGGGAAAAGAGCAAAAATAAAGAAATGGGATTATATCAAACTAAAAATCTGCAAGGTAAAAGAAGCACCCAACACATGTGCAGAGATGACCCATGAATTGGGAGAAAGCAAGACACAGACCAGAATAAGAGGTTTATACCCAAAGTCCATCAGGAGCCTACACACTCCATCCTTTCTACATCTTAATCCAACATCCTAGAATGTGAGTTCCAGCACATTCGCATTAGAATTGACCCTTGCACACTTCCCAAAAGACTGCAGTGCCTGAGCAGTTCATCCTTCATTCTGCTCCTTCAGGTTCCACTGTCCTGATCACCAGCCTAACCAGTAGTAGGGTCTGGAAAGCAGCTTGAGAATTTCTATGCCTCTTTCCTTTGGACGAACAAATTCAATTCCACTCATCCTCTGATCTGAGACAGACTAGGTTTAACCCCCAGAGTACTTTCTAAAAGGGATCAACCTGTCATAGATTCATCATGTTGAAAGACATTCTATGAAGTGAAAACACATGTATAAATGAGCTGTTAAAAAGGCAGCTTTGCTCCTCATAATTAAATGAAGGTAAAACACATGTGATAAGAAAAATTCACCATCTTCACCATTTTTTATATTCTTGGATGCTGGAGACAGACATCCTTATTAAAGATACTACCAAAATTTTGGCAAACATTTCAAAACAGATTTGTAAACATAATGCTTCCCTTTTCAACTAGCAGCACTTTGAAAAGACAATATGATAAAACAACTTGAACCAACATTAGTCCAAAATCCTATATTTTTGACCTTAATTTATGTTTCCACATGATAAAACAAGTGATGCTTTAAGTCAGCATCAACAGATAAACTCCATGGAATTAAAGTTTGTAGTATTTGATGAATCACAGTATATTATGGTTAAATATATCTGATTTTTAATATTTCTGGCACCCAGGATGAAAAAATTCTTTAAATATACATCTCATGTAGGTAATAGCTTCTTTGCATATCTCTCTTCAAAAACTAATTTATAGTAGTATATAAATGTTACCTACACATTCAATTTTTATAATTTTTGCCCCAAAAGGATTTTTTTATAACATATCAAATTTTGTCCATCATTAATAAAGCTGATAAACTGTTGAAATGGAAATGCTTCCATAATAGAAGTAGCAATTTGACAGGAAAAAAATGTCAAACAAACCCCTACAGAAACACTCATCAGTTGTTTAACCTGAGCGTTTGGCCTACTGAGAGTAGCAGCTTTTTCCTTCATGCATGCTCACATCCACATCACCTCAGGATACACACAGGCTGAGCACACATGTTCAGACTCTGGTAGGCTACAGTGTGCTCCCCCTTGCTCTGATCACTGGGAAGCAGTGTAGCTAATGATTAACCACACTATGTATCGACTAGCAAACATCTTAAGGCAACCATTTCAATGGGGAGTTGATTTAATAGTCTAAACCAAGTCAGCCTGTATACATATATGTGTATAGAAATCTATACATATACATCTTTCTATTTTTAACTCTCCAAAGCAATGTTTTAATTTTTTTTTTTTGTATTTTGTGCAAATTTCTAAATATGCTACCATTTAAGGCAAAGAGTTTGCATTAAGAAAGGGCAGAAAATATGCTTACTTATCCAAAAGCATTTCACCTGACACATTACTGCTTTATTTCAAACATACACAACTTTTAAGTGTAGACATTGGATCCTCAAAATCTAAAAATTCATTTCTAATGACAAACACAAGTTTTTAAGGAAAAAAATGATTTGAAGTACATAAACACTGAATCTCCAATATCTAAAAATTATTTCTATTACTAATAGAAATTATTAATAGAAATAGAGAGAGCCAGAGAGAGAACCAGAGAGAGAGAGAGAGAGAGAGAGAGAGAGAGAGAGAGACCTGCAAAAAGTAGGCTTCAAAATGCAGAGAAGTAAAATAAATTAAAAGTAAAAAAGAGAAAAGTAACTTAAGTTTACGAATCCTGAAGCTTTCAACAGGCAAAATTTTATCTTTTTAGAATCTAGAGCAACTCATTTGGAATCTTAAATAAATAATCTTAAGTTTATTCACATCTTCTGTTGGTCAAATTCACCTATGAATCTTTTAATGTGAGCCAGTTATATTATGAAATTGTTATGAAGATACATCTGTATTTTTCTTCATGGTAATTGGGACTTGACTGCTTAATCTTCTGATATTCTTGTAAGACTTCTTCATGAACATTCTGATACTCTTTTAAGCCTAGAGAAAGACATTTTCGTTGTGCATCCAGTTTGATAAACCTTCGAGCTACTGTCTCCATTCCGGCACACAGGCCCGGGATTCATCATACTCAGCACTGAAGTCATCCTTGTAATTCTGGCATTGCTCATAGAGGACAAGAGCGATATATTTTATCAAACAATCTGGTACATCATCACCATTTTAGGTGAACAATTTTGTGGCATTTAATACAGTCACAATCTTGTGCAAGCACCATCTCTGCAGTTACAGAACATTTTCACCACCTCCGAAGGAAATTCCTTTGCCATTCAGCACTCATCCCTCAGTCACGTCTCCTTGTAGCCTCTGGAAATGGTCTTTGCACTATCTCCAAGAATTAGGCTGTTCTGTATATTTCATATGAACGCAATTATATTACATGTGGCCTTTAATGTTTGATGCTCAGGTAATGATTTCAAGGCTTATCTATTTTGCAGCAATTATCCATGCTTCATTCGTCTGATGGTTGAGGATTAGCTTGTAGTTTAGGTGTGAACATTTTCTTTACACATCCAACGATGGCCATTTAACTTGCTTCCACCAGTAAGCTATTGTGAATAGTTTTTCTATGAACATTCATGTACAACTATTTGTTTCAGCACCTGTTTTTTTCTCCTGGGGTACATACAAAGAGTAAAATAGCTGTATCATCTGGTAATTCTGTTCCAGTTACTGAAGAACCACCAAATTGTTCTCCACAGGTCTGTACCAAGTCATATATGAGACTTCTGGTATCTCTGCAGCCTACCTAGACTTGTACTATCATTGCACAGTCATCCTAATAGGTGTGACATGTACATGTATTTTCTTTTTGTATTTTACTAACAAATAATGGTGTTTAATATCGCATCACATGCTTCTTTTTCATTTTTATATCTTATTTGGAGAAATATGTATTCAAGGCTATGGTCATTTTTAATTGAATTGAGTATTTCATCTGTTACGGGTAAGAAAGTTTTAGCACATATAAGATTAGTATTTCTCGCATGATATACTTTATGTTTCTACTGTCTTGATAGTATTTTTGGATGCAAAATAGGTTTTAATTTTGATGAACTTCAATTTAGTTTTGTTTCTTGTGCTTTTGATGTCATCTCTAAGAAACTATTGGCAAACCCAAGGTCTTGAAGACCTAATCTAGTATTTTCTTCTGAGAATTTTCATGAGTTTACCTTCAAACTATATATTTAACTCATGTTAGATTTTGGTGTGGTGCAACAAGAGTCCATGGAAATCTTTATATACAGATATTTGGTGCACTTCTGCAGGAGAGACGATTCTTCCATTTCAAGGACTTGGAATCTTCCTAGAAAACAATTTATGTCTGGCCAAGAATGTACATATTTACTTCTGCATTCTCAGTTTTATTCCAATTACCAATACGCAAATGACATTTTTTTAGGAAAGTTGGAGAACTTTATGAACTGAAAAACAGATAATTTTGAAGAATTATTTTTTAAACATCATAATGATATTGTCATGTAATCAAATTTCTTTAAATTTTAAACTTTTTTTTTTTTTTTGTATTTTTACCGGTACCAGGGATCGAACTCATGACCACAGGCTTGCAAGGTAGGTGCTTATGCTGCTGAGCTAGGAGGATCTCCAGCAAGTTTCTTTAAATTTTATATTAAATGAAATATTTAGGGATGGAAGTACATATCATCAATTTATCTTAAAATGAGAACCAAACCTTTTTAATAGAAAGAAATTAGACAGATAACATGTCCACCAAAATATTATAAATTATTTGAACTTAAGAATGGATACATGGGTGCTCACTGTAATGGGTGCTCATTATATTCTTGACATTGAACAAGTTTGAAAATTTTGACAAAGGTTTAAAATAAATCATTTTAGTAGGTGAACTTGGGTTTATTCACTAATAGCTGAAATTTTATTTGGACTCTGGAATGAAGCCAGAATACATAAGTGAAAAGGAAGAAGTACAAACTATTTCTTGCTGTATAGCCATGTCACACCTGCATCCCTCCCTGGCTAGAGGGCTCTGCATTACACACAATGAACCTGAATTACGTAGTAGTCAGTTCCACTGAAATTTATCAAAAATTCAAACAGACTGGGATTAATTGTGTTTTTTCCCAAAAAATCAGTTTTAATATTCTCTTGAATAATGTTCTGCCATCCTTGTTAAAATAGCTAATCATATCCTTGGCTGAAATTAGCCCATATAAACTCAAGAAGATTTGCTTACAGGAAATATTTAGAAAAATATCCTTTGAAGAGCTTAAGACATTGCATACAAACATACATGCACAAAGACACAAATCAGCCCACAAATATATATTCACCTAGAATATTTATCGTGTTTGTTGAGATTTGTTCAAACGTAAATGGTCAAATCCAAATTTCAACAATCTAGAATTACTATATTGTTACACTGTTTAGGAAGTACAACTTCAAAAAGGCAAAGCAAATATTTGTGTAGTTTGGAAGAACAAGTTTAAAGTTCAGCATTCTAAAAGTTTGGACCCACGGTGGTGCTACTAGGAGGAGGCTATGCAATGCTTAGGAGCTCAAGCCTAAAAGGAAATGCCTGACAAGGGTCCTGGAAGGGGACCTTGGATTTCATCCCTCTGGAGTCACACATTTGGTTTCCTGGTTCCTGCAGGGAGAACTTGCCTCCACCCTCTCACCATAATGCAACGCGCTCACCACACAGACACTCATAAAGCCACAACCAATCAATTTTGGACTGCAAGTTTCAGACCTCTGAAGCAAGATCAACCTTTTCCCTTTATGGGTAAAGGACCTCAGGAATTTCCTCATAGATACACAAAACTGAGTGCTTCTGGCGCTACAAATATCAGAGAGAAAATTATTTGCTGATGATAGCTTTACATAATAATTCTCACAAACTCATAACAGAAAATAATACAATGGCTAGATGACCAAGTTTTTATTTGGTAAAGGAAAATATGAGAATAACCAGCAAAGTTTAGAAGTATAGACAGTAAACACAGGTATTTCGCTACCAGACATGAAAACTGACTACTTAATTAAACTGTAGATCTCAATAATAAAGAGAAAAAGAAGACAAAGGATAAAGTGAGTGGTCAGAAGCAGACACAGAGAACATACAAAATTAAAATCAGAAGATGCATTTCTGTTCCACGAGTGAGAACACAATTATTACTAAGTGGTATTGGCACAATCAGTTATGCTTTTGGAAAATAAAATTGGATCCTTTTACTCTGTGGATTAAAGGACTAATTGAAAAAATAAAGGATATCAACACTGCAAGAGTTTTAAAGAGTAAAACATATACAATAAATTTCTGTGCCTCAGGTCCGGGGAAAAGTACACAAAAGAAAATCCAAAAAGCACTAAATTAAGGTTACCCAATTTGACTACAGAAAAGTCAAATGCTTTAAGATGAAAGAAATGAAAAAGTTAATGAAACTTGCCTGGAATGCCTTGATAAAAGCTAAGCACTGAGATTCCTAATATTTAAATCTTATAGCTATTCTTTATTTTTTAATTCACAAAAGAAGAAACAGAAATGGTCACCACAGTAATGACAGTGGGATTTAAAAATTACAGCTCTTATACACAAAATTTTGGACCAGAAAATTCAGAAAACTTTAAACATTAGACAAGGTCTATAAGCCAGAGAGGCATAGAAAAACTGAAATTCTCAAAGAAAAGTGGAATTAGGGTGAGGTCACATAACATATAAAAGGAGTTTCTCAAATTATTAAAGAAAAATATGAGCACATCATTAAACTCAGAAAAGCACTGTTCCTGACACTTCAGGCTATTGAGATAATAAAGAAAACAGGTAGAGGTATTTTCTGAGTTTTGTTCATAGAAGGAAAAAGTAGAACGAGTATAATTCTCAGCATCAGTTGGTTTTATAAATTAAATGGAAGCAGAGAATTTTAACAAAATTATTTAAAAAATAGGTCAGATTTTTAATATTGGTCTGTGATTGTGTCTACTAACATGGAAAAGTGAAAAATTCAAGACAAAGAGAAATACATCTAGTGCATTTTTTCATTTTAGTTTACTCATAGTGATGAGAAATTTTGCATGTGATACATACACAGCTATATTCCAATTTCAAAACTTAGAAATAATGCACACACATTTTTAGACTATGTTCCCACAGGTGGAAACAGAGACTGGTATAAAACATAGCTTTTGCCAGTGTTTTTGAGACAAATAATATTAAAAAACAATCTGGAAATCACATATACTTGAACCAATTTTCCATAATTCACACAAACAAAGGATGCTTTATGAAATTTATGAACCGGCAATGAAATAAAACAGAACAACACATTGAACCGTAAAGACAAATGTGACAAAGGTGACATTTTCATAGATCATCAGGAGGAAATCTTTTTCATTAATATGCAAAGTCAGGACACCCTGACTGTGCCAAAGGACAGAAAGAACGTACCTTAGACAAGGGCTTTCCCTCAAGGCAGTTGATTCCACCAACGAAGACCATGTTGGGCATCACAGGTCTGGGAAAGTCGAAGACAAAGTCTGTGCGTAACAACCACACTGATGGTTGGCTGAACAGATCATATGTACTAACAGGTCTTTGGAGAATTTCAGCAGCAAGTTCTAAAGAATTTTTATAGAAATAATTGCAAAATAAACGCTCCTCCAGGTGGGTGAAAAGATTCTGCACTCTCTCTTTGAAACTCATAACATCCGAGAGTACTGAGAAAAGTCTGGGAACATAAGAAAGCGCAGAGGGGCACTGTGTGCCTTCTTCAAGAAGGTGGCACATTACTACCCTGGAAAAGGCCACAGATGGCAATGAAAAATACTTGGCAACAATTAAGCCACACACATCAAAAGGTTCCGTCAACAGCGCATCAAAAGAAGTCTTTTTTAAATACTCAACTATTTTCTGTGCACTAAACAAACGCCTACAACGTGAAAACATGATGTCAAAAAAGCGTTTGGATGACCCTGTTGTAAAAGAATACATACTTTGCTCCGGAGTTTTCCACTGAGTGTCACGAAAAAGCTGAAACTGAAGATCCAACTCCTGCACAGTAAACGAAGTCGAATAGGTCTTTACTGTGAAGTTCAGGGACTGTCCCAGCTGCCAACTAGTGTCTGGCATGACCACAACCACCTCATGTCCTCTCTGGATGAGTTTCTCTAGAATAGGTTGCAAGGAAAACCACGGGCTCCCATCCTCGGGCACCACCAGCAGCCTGCCTGCCTGGGCAAAACCTGATGCCAGCAGCAGACACAGGAACAGAGGTAGTGGGGCAGGCGAAGGTACAGGAGGCATGGGACTGCAGTCCTGAGTCACCCAGCTGCTCAGACAAAGCATGTGTGATACAATGGTTAGAATAAGTACAGGTACAAAACCTGCTACAGAATGGGTGGAGATTCATATATCAATCAGGAAGCAACACTCACTGAAAATGATTTACTCAGAGCAATAATGATTAGTGAAGTTCATCTGCTGGCATCCCTACAAGCATATATTACAGATATGGAGAGTTTATTATCCTTGTGAAATACATTACCTGCCCTACATGGTGAACTTGCAAACACAGATATTGAACAACGGAATTTAACGTTAAGATATTACAAAATTGAAGGTCAAAGTACATTAATTAAAGTTTCTATTACCAGAGGTTGTGAAACAGCAAAATTTAGAAATGGTTTTCCCATGACCCAGGTTTCAGCCCAGCTCCCAAGGAATCTCTGCAAGGCCCTTGGCCCTGACTCCTCATGGGCATCAACTGTCTTGATCATCATGAGCATCACTGCATGGACAGGCACTGCTGTGAGGAGGACTCTGTGGAGCATCTCAGGTTCCTGCTCTCAGTTCCACATCCTTAGAGATCTCTCAAATGCTGAAACATTGGTGGCATGCTCAGCACCACACAAGCCTCGGCCACCCACGTGCTCTTAAACTTTGATGAAATCTGAGCTCAAAAGGTAGAAAGCCAACTTCCTCTCCCCATTTCTGCACCAATTCCCACAGGGAGGTTTTTCTGGGCCCACAATCTCCAGAAGAGAACTGAGGCCTTTATTGAGGTGTCCTAACATCTGCAGGTTGCTTCCACGATGCCCAGTCCTGTATCACCTCACAGCGAACAAGAGTGAGAATTGAACAAGTAGAAGAAAAACAGTTGCATAGAAACAAAGAAAGCAGGCAGTTGTATAATAACCAGTGTACAGACCTGGGGATTGGTTCACGGATACTGTCACATGTAGGGTCTTCCCAGAGATACCCTCCCAACTCATAAACCTACCTGGCTTCTGAGTTGGCTGTGAGAGGAAGCACATGAGTGAGCTTTGTCTAGTTTGTTCCTTCACTGTTGTTTTTGCACCTAGTATCACTGCTCACATAGTGATCTTGCTTAGAGGAGCGTATTCTCATTTCTCAGATTTTAGAGAATCCAAGGAATTAGAATAGCTTCAGGCAGGTGGTCATGAACCAGATACACTCAGTAAAAATGCAAGGTCAATGGTAACATTCACATCCACAAACTGCAACCTTGATGTGCTTCAGAAAGCATGGGGGCTATCACTACTTCACCTAGAATGCCAAAATTTCAATTGTGTCTAAGGCATTTTTGACTCCATCTGAAAGGTAGGAATTCTGAACTCCTCAGTCTTTAGCAGAATAACCTCATGTCACATTTCTCCAAGTAAAGGCTCTGCCAATCTCAGAGCACTGGCTACATCTTTGCCAGGCACAGACTCCAAACTGCCCTATTCCCTAGCCAGGTTTCCCTGACATGCTCAGCCAGGAGTTCCACCTGATTGATGGTGCACAGTTGTTTCCTCAGACAGTGAGGCCCAGAAAGCAAGCAACCTGGCAATAGCACACACACAGTAGCCAGGCCACCAAGAGCTAACAGGAGGACCTGCCTCCTGGGCTGGTAATGACCTTGCCCTTCTTGAATCAGTGCAGGGATCCAGCTGGACCTCACCGTAGGCACCTTGAGTCGTAACTGCTATGATGCGCAGCTAACTCTGGCCCATGCTCAGAAAACTACAGTTAAAATACATCCATCAGGGCAGGACTCAGTGCAATGTTCCGACCTGCAACTTGTGCTAGGGTGGTGCCTGAAAACTTTCATCCGGACTCACTGTAAACCCACACATTTGGGCAAGGATGAAGCCCACATTCAGCTGACCATACAGAAGCCTGCTCCCTCTGACACACTGCAGTGATCCACACTACTGGCTGAGATTCCATTCTGTGTGATCACTGATCTGTGTGCCTCTTCTGGTCTCTTGGCAACTTCTTCATGGCCACTGATACTTTTGTATTAGTTTCCAGTATGCATGAGATGTAATAAGTAATTAAAGGTCTAGGCCTGCCAGAGCTCCAGTGAAGGCCAAATCTGGAAGCTTTCTCCTTTAACGCAACTGTCAAATTAAAGATCCGAGGATCCCATAGAAGAAAGGAATCATGAGGGGACAGGAGACAGAAAGAGACACGATGTGGTGGGAATGAGAAACTGGGGGAAAGAATTCTGAAAGCAAAAACAAATAGGAAACACACAAATGAGAGTAACTGTGGCTTTCAAACAATGATTCAGCAGAAACTTCCTGTGCAGAGAGGGAGTGAGAAAGTACATTCAAACTGCTGAAACGAAAAGCCGCCATCCAACAATATTCTACTCAGCTCAGCACAGTAAAGGAGGGATAAGTAACAACTTCCCCACATAAGAAAACCTTATGCACCTCATCATCACAACACTTGTCTGCCAACAACTGCAAAAGAAATCTTCCCAATGAAACCTAGAACCACTATTAATACCATGAAAAATGTGACTCAAAAACCACAGTGGTACAATTAAAATAGAGCCATTATCAGACTATACTTAGATTGCAATGACAATGTGTGAGAAACATTTTCCTTTATACCAAAGAAGTAAATTATAAATAACACTTATGGTAAAATTAAACTGCCAGTGCATACAAGCAAGAAATAGATATAACCTATGATATCTAAGCCTGAAGAAGTGTGGGCAGGGGGATGAGGAGAAAAGAATTTTTATTACACACCAATACAAATTCCCTATGTTGAATGTTTCAAAATACATGGCAAATATGTACTAAATAAAGTTTAAAAAAGCATATGAATGAGAGTAAAATTTGTTCACAGTCAACTGTAACTTGATATATGTTGAAACAGGCTTCTGTCAGTGGGAGACTTTCCATGTGAGCTTCCTGGTAGCCACAAGGCAAAAACCCTTAGTCACTCAGCTCAACAATGGAAAGGATCCAAGCATAATACTCATAAAACATAAAACCACAAAGGACATAGAGGAAGAGAGTATCTACAAAACACAACCATGAAAATGGAAGTCATATGTCCTCATCTATTGATAATTATTTTGAATATTAATGCATTAATCTTCCAAATGAAAACACATACAGGGAATGTATTTTTTAAAACACTGAGTTATAAGCTTCTACAAAAATATTGCCTCAATTTAAGGACACACAAAATAAAAGTAAGAGGATGGGAACACGCAAGGTTAAATGAATAAAGTCATTCACTGCTCAATGAGAGAAAGAAGACTATACAATATAAAGGAATTGATTGATGTACTAATTATATACAAATAAAAATAGGTACATACCTCACACAGAGCAGCTAAATACCAAAGGTTAGGGATTAGAAAGAGAGGTAGATTGTACAATAATAATAGGGTCTTCGACACTTCATACTGACTGTCATGTTTTATGTCTGTGTCCCCCAGGCCTCATGAGTTTGAATTGTGCATTTGTTATTTGTTTATTGTCTAATGCTTGGATTGATGGTGTCAGCGCTCCACCCATAAAGGGGTGGAGCCAGGATGTGATGTAATGGCAGGAAGAAGGTATGTCTTGTTCTTTGCTGGTTTGAGCTTGCTGTTTGCAGCCGCCATGAAAGGCAGCCCAGCCATGCCCGCCTGCCTGAGAGCCAACTGAGGGTGGACTGATACCTCCAAAAGCTGTAAGAAATAAACCTTTCCTTTCCCAACTTGGGCATCAGGTATTTTGTCTCAGTGACAAGCATAAAGTAACCAAGACAGAATTTGGTACCAGGAGTGGGGTCGTTCGCTGTGACTATACCTGGCCGTGTTTTTCAAGAGGCTTTGGAAATGGCTTGTGGGCGGAGTTTGGAAAGGTTTGGATATGTTGCCTGCATGCATAGAGCTGGAACAGCTTAGTCTGTTCTGTAGAGGAGATTCTGATCAGAGCTCCAGAGACCAGAAGGCTGATAGAAAGCTTCATGGTAAAGACAAGGCTTGGGAGGTTTCTGCTGGGATGAAGGACTGCATTGGTTGTTGGACTCCACATGATGTGTGTTATGGCTTGGCAGAAAGTTTGTGTGCATTTTGCTCCTGCCCAGAGACTTTGCCTGAGACCAAGACAAAGGGCAATGGACTGATTAATCTTGAAAAAGAAATTAAAAAGCAATCAAACATTGAGGCTGTGGCATGGCTATTGTTGGGGGCTTTCAGCCAGCTTTATGTTTTGAATCAAGAGCAAAGAGCCCAGCAGGATAATTTCCAATACTGTGAGTTTGGTCAGAAGGAAAATTCCAGTAAGGCTGTGGATTGTAAAGACAGAGTTGAGATTTTTGATTCTTGAGGAGAAACAGAGAGATAAGAAAGATGGCCCCGGGGCATCCCAGGAAGCAGGTCCCCACCTTGTGCAGCCTCACAGCAAAGGTAAAAAAAATTTGCTCAGAGGAAGAAGCTACAGAGTGCCATGCTCCAGAATGGAGACAGAGGCCAAGTGAGGCTCCAGAATGGCGACAGAGGTCACATGAGTTCCCAGAATGGTGGCAACACAGAGAAGCTTTTCCTCACAATCAGATAAACACAGCCCTGAGATCCAGGCAATTGACCCCTACAGCCAAGAGAGAGAAAAGCCTGGCTACTGCTTCAGCTAGCAGCAAATCTTGGCGGCATCCACAAGGTGCCGATTTTAGGTGCAAGGAAAATGCACGAATTCTGAGGGTAAGACGGCTTCCACCTCGATTGCAAAGGGCCTGGGAAGCCAAGCAGTGTGCCCCTGAGAGGGCAATTTGTGAAGATGTACGGGTGAAGCCAAAGGTGCAGTGGAGACCCCGGAAGTTTGGAAAAGCCAGGAACGTGGACGATCCAAGGAAAGCTGCAAAAAGCAAGCAGAGAGGATTTAAGAGAGAAGCTGCAGGAGCTGAAATCCCTGGAAGTGCCCTGGGGGTGGAATCACCCAAGCCTTTTGGAGCTTGTAACCAGACTGCTTCAGATGCTGAGTGTGAACATCTAGGACTTAATGTTTATCCTGCTGGATGTTAGACTTGCTTTGTTTCCAATACTTTATATTCCTGTTTGTAACTTTTGGAATGGTAATCTTATCTTGTGCCTTTGCATTTCAGAAATGTTTAACTTGTTTCATTTGTACAGGGATTAGAGTTAAGAGTCTGCCATCCATCTTGGAGGAGACTTTGGACTTGGACTTTTCAGCAATGCTGAAGCTGTTAGAACTTTGGCAACTCTTGGAGGTGGACTAAATGTCTTTTGTATATAGGATATACATGAGTCCTGGGGGCCAGGGGTGGAATATCATGGTTTATGTCTGTGTTCCGCAGGCTCATGAGTTTGCACTGTGCATTTGTTATTTGTTCATTGTCTAGTGCTTGGATTGATGGTGCCAGTGCTCCACCCACAAAGGAGTAGAGCCAGGATGTGATGTAATGGCAGGAAGAAGCTGTGTCTTGCTCTTTGCTGGTTCGAGCTTGCTGTTTGCAGCCGCCATGAAAGGCAGCCCAGCCATGCCCGCCTGCCTGAGAGCCAACTGAGGGTGGACTGATACCTCCAAAAGCTGTAAGAAATAAACCTTTCCTTTCCCAACTTGGGCATCAGGTATTTTGTCTCAGTGACGAGCATAAAGTAACCAAGACACTGACAGATGATTAATATGGAAACTTTTGACCTGAACTGCACATGAAATGAAATGCACACAACACACTTATGGGATATTCTGTTCAATAGCAATAGGAGAGACTCTTCTCTCAATGCTTTACTGAATACTTTCCACAATAGACCACTGACCAAGGCAAGAAAAAGATCAAATGATTTAAGTACCTCATATTGTATCTAATATGATTTCAGATTAGAGTCCTATAAATCTAGAAAAACACACAGGATGAATTTCAAGTAATACATATAGTCACAAATAAGTTTCTTGACCAGCTTATGAGTCCTGGAAAAAATGAAAAGGACAAGCAAAAAAGATCTTAAAACAAATTAAGTTTGAAACACAACAAAACAGATAGGACACAAGAGTTCTTCCAGATCACTGTCCAAGTATAAAGATATATACGTAAGAAAAATTGTCTCAATAAAATATAAAATGTGCCTCCCAGTACTAAAGCAGGAATAAAGCTAGACTTGGTGAAACACAACTGTCATTCCAGCACTCAGAGAGACTGAGGCACAAAGGTCAGAAGTTGGAGCTCTGTTGGATAGCTCGCTGAGACCTTGTCTTTGAATAAATGGATGGGATTAGGGCTCAGTGAAACACACAGGAACAATTACATGAGAATTAATTTGGCAATATGAATAAAAATGAATAAAAACATTCCTAGAAAAATTCCACGTCAGGACTACATCATGAAGAAATCAAAAATATCAATTAAAAAAGAACAAGGAGATTCAACCAATAATAAAATTGCCCATCAAAAATCTCCCCAGGTCATCACAGCTTCAAGTCTAATTTCTACTCAGCATTTAAAAGAGGAGTTAGAAGAGCCACAGACGGAGGCAAAATTACAAAGAGCCAATCCTTCTCAAACTCTTCCATAAGGCAAAGGCAGGAAACACTCCCAAATGCTTTTGATTAAGCTAACATTATATCAACATGAAACAGAAAGGAGCACTAGAAGAAAAACAAACAAAATTATACAACTATATCCTTGATGAATACAAATGATGTGTTAAGTGAAATACAAGCAAAGAGAAATTCAACAATGCATTCAAAGCATCATCCACCATGATGCAATGCAAGTTTTCCCTCAGTTACGAGGATGGTTAAACACACCTAAGTCAATAAATGTGATATATCTCATTCACAAAAAGATGATCATCTCTTTGGAATTAGAAAAACTACTTACTTAATGTATTTTTTAGATATACAAAACTGCTTAATTTGATTCAACACTGGGTCACGTCTAAACACATTTCTCACCAAATTAATTAAGGGAGAAATGTCCCTCAATCAAGTAAATGCTACATGAGAATCCCATAGATAACATTCATTATATTTAACAATGAAAGATCAAAATCCTTTTTCTTCATACCCAAACACAAGGATCTTGAGTCTCACCACATCTGTTTAACACTCTACTGGTACTTCTTTAGAAAATAACTAAGCAAGGCAAAGAAATAAAAGATATCCAAATAGGAAAGGAAGCAGTGAGTTTTAATGTTGATAACATGAGCTTTCAATGGAAGACATTTCCAGTGAAAACCTCACACACTCTACTAAAAACATTGGATATAAAAGATAGCACAGTAAAACACTAGGATACAGCAGGATCACCAACATTCACTCGTACCAATTACTAGAAAGCTCAGTTAATACTTCCATGTAAAATAACTACAAAAAGAGCCATAAGCTGAACCAAAGAAGTAAATGACCTGCAGAGCTGAAACCTTTATGTACATGCTTAGTAATATGGTGAATTTTATTCATAAAAATGTGAGTCAAAGGTTTTTTTGTTCAGAGAAGAAAAGTATATTTAAAATTAATGCAGCAGAACGTTGAAAACTGTTTTACCTAAGCATGGATATATGGATGGTCATTATTACACAAAGATTCTCCTTCGTGTTTGTTTGAAAGCTTGATAAGAGGTTGTAAGAAATAGCCAGGCATGGTGGCTCACTCCCCTAATCCCAGCATTCTGGAAGCCAATGCAGTTCAAGCCCAGCCGGGGAAATGTGGAACTCAACAAGACACTGTCTGAAAATAACAAAAATACAATGAAGTAGGCGACGGGGGTGGCTCCGTGTGATGGATGCAATCTCAAGAACTGCCAACAAATAAATACAAAGTGAAACAAGGGACCCTGGAGGAGGCCTGGAGCTTAGCCACAAACAGCTCAGTCTGAATCTGGACTTTTGGATTAGAGTCATAACACTAGAGGAATGGAAGAAGCACAGATCTTTACTGTGTCTAAGTGGACCCCACCTCAGAGACCCTGAGCTAAGCTTGCCCAGAGTGAAAGACTGGAACTGGTTCCTTCCAGCAGCAGCCAGTCACCAATTCTATTGTAACTGACCAATCACTGTAAAACACTGAGAGGGCCTGTATTTCTCCCACTAAAACTGTTTTTTGCCCACTCTTTCTGTGAGCCAGCCACCACGTGGACTGGAAGACAAAAAGATCCCCTCCCCACAGCCCCCCATAGGCAACTGCCTGATGAGAGGAACACAAGCTGGGGTGACAGCAACTGCAGTGCAGAAACAACTTAATGCTTGTATTGACTGACTGACTTGGCAAGCCTGGGGTCAGCAGTCTGAGCATCTGTCTACAGGATAAAAATATGCAATATAGCAACTAAGGGGGATTTTTTTCCTGTCTTGGTTTTGAAATCTAATACTGTTCTCACTGTTTTGTTTTGCTCCATTTTATTGTTTTGTTTCATTTCCTTTGAAATAATAATAACAATAAAAGCTTTACATACTGTGCTGGATGACAATGAGCAGCCTTAACCCAGTTAATCCTGTTCCTGTTTATGAGTCCTCCTGGATTAACCTAAAGATGTTTCCTTATGGCAGAGCATCACTAAAATCTCCTCTGTAAGGGGACCCAAGAGATGGAGGGAGGGACGAAGGGGAAGACAAGGGGATACAGAGGAATTAACATGTGCTGTGTACATGTAGCATGTCCCTGCTCTGCATGTGATCATTATGTCCTGAAAACATGTACTAGGGGAAAAAAACAAAGGCAAATAAAATGCAATCTCCTATACAGGACCTGAGACACCACAAACAGACAAAGACCTCGAACACACACAAGCGCACACAACACACACTCCATCATCATAGTTTCCTTCCCGGGCATCATGACTGTTTCACAGCAGTTCAAAACCTCTAGGTCTTTACAAGATATCATCTGTTCCTCTGAAATAAGGACTGAGAAATGCACTAGCTGCAGAGCCCTTCCCATGAAGACTGATTCTGCTGTGTCTAAGCAATTCATCAAAGGACCGTTTTTCAACACAGAATTCTTCTTTGAGAATTAAGGTGTATTTTTACTTTTACATAAATGTACATGTATGTAATATTCTCAATGTTATTTTTTAAAAAATATTAATATATGAAAACAAACATATAAAAGTATAACAGGATCAATAAGTTTCATAGTTTATGAATCTCTCTTCATGACGGGTGATATAAACCCTCAGACAGGGTCTGTGTCTCTAATCACTCTGGGTGTTGCAAGGAGCCACTTTGAACACTCAGGAACCTGTAGAGCCCAGCCTTGGGTACACAGCAGGACAAGGTGGGGCCTGCCTGTGACTGTTGCAATCCTGATGGGGATTAAAGGGGAACAAAGCTTTTTAGTAAATAAGTGCCTCATGGTACTGCAACTTGCAGCTTATTGCTCTTGCAAGAGCAGAAAGCCAACCCTCGCTTTCACACCCTTAAATTGTAATCTTCCAGCTTTTTGAAAAACATCGTCATTGTACTTTCCCAACAGCTGGCTGAAAATATCTTTCAACACACATTTGCCATTACCAGAGAGAACACGACTCGGTTACCCAGTCTTATAGAATGGACAAAAGCCCCAAGAGCAGCTAAAATGCACAGTCCATCCCCAATAAAGTAATAAACTGAGACACAACAGTAGATGAATCACCAGAGTTTCTCCACTGTGCCTCTAACAAGCCTATCGCTTTTGCATTTGCAAGACTTTGGCATTTGTAAGTGAATCAATCCATATCCAATAGCATAGGTCAACAGTGTTACTGCAGAATATTTTGGAGGAATACACTCCACAAAGCAAAGCAGAAACTGTATCAGGGGAAAGAATTCCCACAGATGATGCTGTATACCTGAGAAATTATGAAAACCAAAACATAACAATTAGAAAGATAACAAGATTTACAATAGATATGAAAAGGATATTCCTTAATTAATTACATATAAGTTCAAAAGAAATGGAAATAGTCCATAAAAATAGCAACATGCCTAAAAATAGTTTAAAACAAAAGACAAAATGTTCAAATGAATAAAGTACAAACTTGTACCCATGGAAATTAAAAGAAGATCTGAATGAGTAAAAAGGACTACATCTTCCTGAAAAGGAAGACAGAAGCACAAAATTCCTCAGCTTTCCTCAAGTCACTCAAAACATTTCATGACAAATTAACAAAGCCCCATGTGTTGAACTCTTTTTGGAAATCAACAGAACAATTTTGAAGGTTCATACATTATGAGATTCACAAGAAAAATTCAAATAAATTAAGAGTATGGGGTTTTTTCTTCTAAATACTAAAACTTACTACAAAGCTGCTTAATCCAACCATAGTACAGCAGCATGAAAAATGTCAACTCTTGACTTCTGGGAGAACATGGTGGACAAATAACAGGAGCCACAGAGGGTCTCTGAGATTACCAGTTTAGAATCCAGGAGTGGTGCCGTGTGAGGAGTCCTATGCGAGGGGAGATGTACCCTGCCGACCCAGGAACAAACTAAGCTGAGAGAAACCAACTGGAAATGCAATCCTGATGATATAACAGGAACAGATAAAATTTCAGTGCGGAAGCTGGATCCCATGCCATTGGAAGCCATGATTTGAATTTCCTGCTGCCGATACTGCATCTCAATCAGCATGGCAGGGAGAGAGACACACAAAAGAGAGCTGGAATCAGCAAACCAAACGGCGTTGAGAGCAGGTCTGGCAGGGAGTCCTGCATCGACCTGTGGTGAGTGAGAGAAATGGGGACCCTTTCATAGACTAGGAGGCTCCAACAGAGGACATTCTGGGAATGAGCAGACTAGCTGGAACAGGGCCCTGCAGTGACTTTAGTCGCATATTCCCCTCACAAGTGGGAGTGGTGAGGGGAGCTTGGCCTGGTGACGCCGTGGACTAAGATCCAGTAGGCTAGCCCAAATCAGGTCCATGCGCCTGGCAGTGCACCTTAGCAGTGAAGCATTCAATAGGTTGACCTGGAGGGGCGGGCCCAGCAGAGGCTGCCCAGGTCTGTGTCTCCCTAGTACACTGCAGTGGGCGGGAACACCTAGCTGATGAATTCAAATAAACTGTAACAGACAAAGAGAAAAAAAAAAAACTGGGCCTCCTACATACGCTTGTATAGAAGGAACAAAAAGTATGGGAAAAGGGAGCAACAAGCAAGGGTCCTAAGTCCCCAATCATGAGAACACTGATCCAGGAAAGGTAAATGCAAAAGAGAATGAAGACAGAAAACATGCAATATCCGACACGGCACCTATAGACATAAAGCGGTATCTCCAGAGCCTCATAGACGAATTCAAAAATGAAGTATTTAATTAAATAAAGCAAGAAATAAGTTGAATAGTTAGAGAAATGCTAAGCACCGCCCAACAAAAAACAGATGGTGGAATGGAAGAACAGAAAAAAAGGGGAGAATTGTTTGACGGAGAAAATAGAGAAAACATAGAATACGTGAAGCAGGTTCAAAGAGATTACCAGGAAACTAAAAACTCTATTGAAAGCTGGCATAACAGCTTGAAAGAAACTAAGGATAGATTATCAGAACTGGAAGACAGATTTGTAAGGTGGGAGCATGAAATGGAAAACTGTTAGGTCTGAGAGAAGGGAGAGGAGGAGAGAGAGGGAGAGAGGAAGAAGTCCGTGGAAGGAGTGGAGTAGACGGCCGTGAAAGTAGTGGGCAGCGGTGGCTTTATTCCGGAAATGCGGGGAGGGGGCCCCCCACTGCCGGCCCCGGGCGCAGCCTCCACTGCACCCGGGGCCCGTGGTTAACACGGGGAGAGGAGACTGGCACGCTGGCTGCTGGAATCCGGCGATCTTTCTCTGGCGATCTCTCTCGGACACGTGGCGTGGGGGAATCTAAATAGCCTAAGCTTAGGGCAGCGCCCCAAGGCCATTAGAGATGCACCGGTATCTCATTGGCGCACAGGTTCTTAAGGATGGGGATATAGGGTTACAGTCAAGTCCATAGGGGGCGGGGGGGCGGGGAGGAGTTTCTAACTTAGCTGCAGCCTTTTCTGGTTACAGTGTTCCGTCTGGGCCAGCAACTCTTTCAAAAACTTCTTAAAAATAACAAGAAAACAAACAGCAATAATACAAAGACTAGAAGATGATAAGAGGATCTATAACTTAAGAATTAAGAACATAAAAGAAGAAGTAGGGACTCAAACAAACGAACTACAAAAGCTATTCACAGAAATAATCCAGGAGAATTTCCCTAATTTAGCAAAAAGTAAAGATACTCAGATGTATGAGGCATACAGGTCCCCAGCCACCTACAATCCAAACAGAGCTACACCCAGGCATATAATAATCAAAATTCCAGAAATCCAATATAAGAACAGAACATTAAAAGCTGTCAAAACAAGAAACAGATCACTTACAAGTGATCTGAATTACAGCAGACTTCTTGGCACAAACCATCAAATCACGAAGAGCTTGGGGGGAAATAATTCAAGCTTTGAAAGATAATAACCTCCAGCCAAGATTGATACATCCTGCACAACTGTCCCTAGAAATTGATGGAAAAACAAGGTGCTTCCAGGATAAACTGGAACTAGGGGAATTTGCAACCACCAATTCAACGCTACAGAGATTACTGCAGGATATTCTAAAAATAAAAAATACCACGATTCCAGAAACAGTGGCAGAGCGGCCACAATGAATGGAGCAGAAAGTGAAATGAAGAGGACAAACTGACAACTAATGGCAGAAAAAGAGCTCAACAGAAATGAGGCAGAGAAAGTTGGATGGTAGGAACAGCTATTTTGGAGAAAACAAGACATCATAATAGCTAGTGCTGATTTAGTATCATCTTGCTTTGCCCATCAAGCTTTTGTTCTTCTGTCTCCATTGGTCTTAACATGTTGTGTCTCATTGGATTTTATTATATGTGATAATATAAACAAAAACTTTTATAGACAAGGAGATTATAGAGAAACCATTGTTCATTTTCTGTTAGTTGATTCTAAATACCCTGTAATACTGTCATCCTCCTGAATGGTTTTACATTGTCTTGATATGTTTGATGCTACATTATACGAAGTTATACTCAAAGATTTTAGGGGAAGAGACACTATGGTAACTACTATTATGTCAAGATTATCTTGTGGTGAAACACTATTTTGCTTAAATTGCTATGTTTTGACCTGCGCTGTTTTGTTGTTATGCCCTCTTTTTTAATCTCAATCTCATTTTTATTATCTACTTTTTCACTTTTATCCTTTTAAATAAGGGAAAAATAAATAAAAAATAGCAGGATATATTATAGTAACCCACTTTGATTTCCTATTAACTTGATTTGAAACTCTGTATTGCTCTCACCATCTTGTTTTGACTGATTTTCCTCTATTCTGTTATGCTTGATAGTACCAAGTTTGAAAATATAGGGAAAAACTATGAAGACAATAAGATTCATTGTGATGCCCATTCTGGTTGACTATTTCTTTTGAAGTCCTCTAATGTCTCCAAAGATTGGTTTTATTGGTCTTATTCTTAACAGTTTTGTACAATTTTATTATAACTGATGATATAGGCAATCCTTTATAAGATAACAAGAGGCATTATGGTAACCATTGTTGATCACCTTATATTTTGTTTTTACATCATGTATTATGTCCATCCTTTTGATTTGACTGACTCTGTCCTGGTATGTCACATTTGGTTTTTCTTTCTTTCTTTTTTTTTTTTTTTTTTTTTTTTTGTCTTTTTCATTTTTATCGGTACCAGGGATCGAACTCACGACCGCCAGCTTGCAAGGCAGGTGCTTATGCCGCTGAGCTAAATCCCCAGGCCCCTGGTTTTTCTTTCTTAAAAAAAATAAAGTAGTAAGAACTGTGGAGTAATAAAACCCAAAATGTGAAATTGTCATTATACAAAAGAAAGGAAAAGAAAGTTCTTTAAAAGATATAACTGCATATATATTTAAGTGTATAAGATAGATAACCATATTACTGAGTTTTGTTGGATCATTGAACAAAACTGTTTGCAGTTTCACTGTTTGAAAGTCCCCTCTATATGCTTTAATTTTGTAACTTCAACAACTATTTCTAAGATGACAATATGTAATTAACTAGTGATTTCCTACTGTTCACTTTTTCTGAAATTCTGCATAACTTGTACCCTTTTTCTGTTTTTTTTTTCTTTTTTCTCCTTAAATAAAATTTAAAAAAAAAGAAACAAAAAGAAAAATGTCATCTCTGGGAAGCAGCCCTGGAGGTCAGAAGCAGATGCACAGAATGCAGAAACCAAAAACATGGAACACAGCATTGCAAGGTTTGGTGTTTTGGATTTGTGGTACAGAGATTTGAATCTATGTATTTCACAACGAATTAAATCCTCAGGACTCTTTATTTTAATTTTTATTTTGAGACAGGCTCTTACTAAGTCACTATGTGTTCTGGGCTGGCCAGGATCTTTAGATCCTCCTGCCTCAGCTTTAAGGACCTGGGATTACAATGGCCACACCCTCCACCAGTGTGGAGATAGGTTTCAATTCAACACAGAATAAATTAGTATTAAAAGATAACAGAATATCTGGATACCTATGAGTAACTAAATAAAAGCAGGTCCTTACACTGTGTAGTAGTATGCGATTGCAAAAACAATGCTCTTCCCATCGAAGTAGTTAAAAATCTATGAAACATAACATGGAAAATATGGTTCTATATCTTAGGTTTGAAAGCTATCCAGAAATAATTAAACAAAAATGGGACCAGTTTAATTCCCCCAAAATGAAAAATCTACAAAGAAAAGATGAAGAACAGCCCTAGACAAATATTTTCAGCACATAAAAATAAAAAAACTGTGTTAAATGGAGTGTGGAGAGGCTCTCTTTTGGTCACGCCTATTTGGGACTCTTTATGCATCACTGTTTATTTCCCTCCTTAAACATCACAGAAAACTTCAAAAGTTTGACACTAGTTAAATCTGGAGAAGAAATAGAAAAGTTAAAACCCTTTTATACTATTAATGAAACTGGGAGGCTGCTCAAACCTTGAAAGCTGATTCCAAAGTTAAATGAAAGGTATACACATCATGGACTCAGAAACTCTACCATAACATCAGCCTACTCAGATAACACAAGGAATATAGAGATATATGAATGTAAAGAAGATATTTAAGAATAGTTAATATAGTTTTCTTCACAAACAAAGTTAAAAAACTTAGTTGTCAACATTATTGATTGATTCAAAAAATAAGTGTGTCAATATAAAGACGAATGGAATTACTAACAGAATATGTCTAGTCTGTAAGTATTGACCTATGACGACACTCACAGTTTATTAGCAAATAAAAAGGCGATGAAAGAACATGTATCTTCCTCCTATCTCGTGATAAATGTATGTTTATGTTGTGTTTCTTATATGAGAGAATATTTGAGAACGTTATGTCAGACATTTCACTTAACATTATGTTCTAAACACTTTCAAAATTTCCCATTCCATTGTTTAAAACTATTTTAACATATGCTAATTTGTTTTCTTTATACTACTACTTTATCTTAGTTCATTTAAAAGAAAGTTTTGCCCATTATCTTTTTTTATAATCTTTTTGGTTTATGTCTTGTACTCTGTGTGACTACTTTACAGAAAGTGATACACAGTGTGATAACTATTGTTATTGTCTCATTATTTATGTTTTATTTTTCATAAAATAGTAAAGAACATGTAGTAGACTTTTTATTACATTTTACTAATGAAGTAATGTTAAATATTGTTTCTGACATATTTGAATATATATTTACATAAAATAATTTCAAAAACTTGGAAACAAAGCTAAAAAACTGATAATAGTAATCAAGTAGTACAAAGATTCTGTGTTGCACTTAGAGAAACCACAATGCAAACCTCTTTCCTTGAAGTACAAAGTGCAAATACAGAGGACCCAAAGCATATGATTATTGAAATTCACCAACTCACAAAACAAGACCAAAGAAACAAGAGAAAGGCAAAGCATTTAAAGCAGAGCACAGCTAGGAAACAATCAACACAATGGCAGTAGCAATTCATTTTCAACCAAGATCACTTGAAATGAGTTAAATCCCCAATAAAAAGATTAACTTCGTAGATTTTTTAAAAATGCACCAAGATGTCACTTACCTATGTCTTTTCAGGTAGGTAGAAAATGAGGGGATGCAAAAAGATATGGACAACAAAAATGAAAAAAGAAAAATGGGCATAGTTATACTTCACTCAAAGAAAACTGATTTCAGTCCAGAGTCTTAGCATCATGGAAGTGGACAACTTCTAGCAGTACAGTGTATCACAATGCATACACACTTTACAAAGAAAATTGATCTGCAAATATCTCCTTGAACAAGGAAAAGAATGAACTCAGCTCAAAATAGGCACAAGGAGGAAGTATCAGAGAATAAATTAGTGAACTAGAGACTAGAAGAATATTATAAAAAATCCAGAAAACTAAATATGCATCCAAAAACAAAACACATGCATATTTCACATACTTCTTCCCATAATGGTCAGGACCAGCCAAAGAAAGACCCAACAGAGACTTGGGCTACCCAACTTAAATGATAAAATTTCAATTACAGGCAACAGCTTGGCCCCTGGAAACAAGAAAGAATAAATAAATAAATAATAAATAAAAAGTTTCATGTGGGACTAAGGTCGCACTGCAGTCCCCTGATGCTAGCTTGTGTAGCAACCCGTGCTGAGTGTCCCCACAGGCTTAAACTCAAACATCTCATCCAGATTTTGAGATTCCTCAAAACAGAACTTCTACGCTTAAAACCTGAATGTACACAGTTCGCTCTTTAGCTTTTTACTGATATTCACTCAGATGTCAAACTGCCTGTAGATAGATAAAGAAAGTCTTGTTCTTTCCCAGAGTTTCAGGCTCCAGATGTCTCCTCATGTACCATTATTATCAATAACAACTATCTTCCTCATAAAAATGTAAAGTACAATGCCAAAATTCACATGCATTCACAAATTATGGATTATTTAATATACCTTGTAAGGAAACTCCACAATGAAATTGAAACAGTACAACAGACACAGTGATCAATGATCAGAATTCACAAGTAAAACGTGAACCTAACATGAATAGGTTTTTCACAAAGATAACAAAAATACATAATACATAAAGAATAGTAGTCTCTTCAATAAATATATAAGAAAAACTGAATCTCCATTTTCATCAAACAATAGGACCTTTCATTAATATTATATTTAACTTTCAACTAAAAATGAATAAAAGATTCACCCAAAGACAGAAATAATAAAACTATTAAAAGAACAACTGAGGAAACTATAGTATACTGGTGTGGACAGTGATTTTTTTATAATCTGAATCCAAAAGAATAACGGTAATAAACAGAACAAATGGGATTACATCAAGCAAACATTTGCTCTACAGCAAAGCAAACAATCAATGATATTAAAGACAGCCTAGGAATTGAGAGAACAGATTCATAAGCCATTCAGACAGTGTCAGATTCATACCCAAATCCACTGGTAGAAGCATAGATCTTTTACGACCATGTCACTGTATAACACCTTCATATTGCTACAGCCTGAATATCTCCTAACTGTACATGCTGAGCCCGTGTTCCTCCCAGCTAGACTTAGTACTTGGGCTACTGAAACTGATCAAAAAGTGGAAGAGACTGGGAGTGCTTTCTTTATTTCCTTGACCTAAGCAATTTACTCTTCTCCTCAATGGTGATATACCATGCTTGAAGAGAAAATTAATTACAACTGTAGACATAAGTAGCACGGAGAAACTCAGGACAATTTGGTTGCAGGAGGCCCTCAGGGGTATAACTTATGTAGGGCCTAAGACACCGCATACAAACACACAAGCTCACAGACACATACACACATACTCGCTGGTACACCAGCATCATCATACACACCCTATCACCAAAGCTTTCCTCCCACCAGGGAATCAGGGAGGTGAACTTCACAGCATGACTATTGTTCCGAAGTAACACAAAACGTTAACAGGATTCTCAAGACAGCTGTACACCTGACAGGAGAATGGACACATGCGTGCGCTCCACAGCCCGTTACATGAAAAATTTCTTTGGAATTTTATTCACTCCAGGCTCTAAGTCAATGGTCCATTTTTGACATTTGAATATATCTTTCCGAATTTTACATCATTTTTAGTCACACTCAAAAATATACAAATTTATAAGACTTTTATATGTATATACATATATCCTTTAAAAACTGTATTTTCATCTTATAAATACATGCATAATCATTTTATAGCATATTATACTATATATTTTAAATATATAGTGGAATATACAACTAACCAAGTATATAGAAAACGGAACATGGCACTATACATTTCACATTTTAAAAAATCTTTCTGTGATGAAAAATATAGAATCACATACATCTTTTGTATCTTTAAGCCCTTCTGGGTGACCTAGTGAACATTATTGAACTTGTTCTTGATGCAGGAAGTTGCAGGGTCCAGGGTGACATAAACAGCACCAAGACAGACCATAAAGCACAGAGAAATATGTACCCAGGTCCAACTTCATTGAGTCCTGGGTCTTGCAAGGAGTTGAAATTCAAACAAAATATGGATGCACCTAAATCTGCAGTCGCCCAGCTTCATAGAAATTAAACTCTTTCATTTTGCCACTAGCTGACTGAAAAACACCCAACATCAAAACCCTATTAATATGTCCTAGATCATGATTTAGCTATAAGATCAACTCAATGAGTATAGAGACAAAACAAACTAATACAAATGCATTCCTCCTCCAATAAAACATATCAGGTGCTTAATCTAAATGGAACAACTATTCATTCACCTAGAATATTACTCGTGTATTTCTTAAGATTTCTTCTATTATAAAAGTTGAATCCAAGTTTCAGTGATCAACCATCTAGTATTCTTACACAATGTTTTGGAAGTGTGTGCTCTCATAAAGAAAAGCACATATTTCTGGGGTGTGCAAGAACAAATCCTTAAGTCCAGTGCCCTAAGGGCTGGGCCATATGGTGGTGGTATTGGGAGGTCAAATGAGCCTCAGGAGCTTGGAGAGAGATGCATGGACAAGGTTCCTGGAAGGGGACTGTGGATTTTCTCTCTGGAGTCCCACATTTGCTTTCCTGGTTCCTGCAGGGAGAACTTGCCTCCTCCACGCTCACCATAATGCAATGTGCTCACCAGACACTCATAAAACCACAACCAATCAATTTTGGACTGCAAGTTTCAGACCTATGAAGCAAGATCAACCTTTTCCCTTTACAGGTATAGATTCCAGGAAATTTCTCATAGACACACAAAACTGAGTGATTTTGGCACTACAAATATCGGAGGTAATTATTAGTCGATGATAGATTTACATAATAAATCTCACAAGCTCATATGAGAAAATAAGAATAAGGCTAGATGGCCAATTTTTCATTTGATAAAGGAAAATAAACTGTAGCTCTTAAGAATCAATGTAAAAGAGGACGGTGGGCAAAGTGAATGGTCAGAAGCAGACTCAAAGGACAGAAAATTAAAACAAAATAAAGATGCATTTCTGTTCTATGCGTGAGAACAAAATTATTCCTAAATGGTATTGGAAAACCAAATATTTAGTGGAAAATAAGTAATTGGATCCTTTCACTCTGTGGATTAAAGGGCTAACACAATTGCTAGGTATCAACACTGGAAGAGTTTTAAAGAGCAAAAAGGGGCTGGGGATTTAGCTCAGCGGCATAAGCGCCTGCTTGCAAGCAGGTAGTCGTGAGTTCGATCCCTGGTACCGATAAAAACGAAAAGGACAAAAAAGAAAATGAAAAAAAAAAAGAGCAAAACATATAAAGTGTATTTCTGTACCTTGGGTTTGGGGAAAACTACTCAAAAGAAACCCAAAAAGCAATAAATTAAGCTTAACCAATTAGAATACAGAAAAGTGACACACTGTAAAACAAAAAAAAAAAAATGAAGAAGTCAATAAAGAACTGCTTGGAATACCCATATAAAAGCTAGTGTTGAAATTCCTAATATTCAATTCTGACAGATAGTGTTTGTGAAATCCAGCTCTGTCAAATTTAATTAAACATGAATATGTAATGCACAAAAGTAGAAATACAAATGTTCAACTGAGCAATAACAGTAGGATTTAAAATCTACAGCAGCTATACACAAAATTTTTGTCCAGGAAATTAAGAAAAAAAGTGAGACACTGGACAATGTCTGTAGACAGAGAAACATAGCAAAACTGAAAGTCTCAAAGAAAAAAGGAATTAAGGTGAGGTGATATAACATACAAAAGCAGTTCCTCAAATTATTAAAGAATATGTGTACATCATTAAATCCAGAAACTCTGTTTCTGACAATTCAGACTATTGAGAGAATAAAGAAAACATGAGAATATCTGAATGCAAAGGAGACAGGAAAGGATATTTACTATGAGTTCTGTTCATAGAATAAAAAATAGAAGTATGTTTATCAATATCCATTGATTTTATAAACTGAAGTGTAACTTGAGAAATACCTTTTAAATTACTAAAAGTATGTCGAATATTTAAATATTGGCCTGTGAATGTGTCAATCAATGTGGAAAAGTGAAAAATTCAAGACAAAAAGAAATACGTCTATTACATTTTTTGTTTTACTTACTGATACTGATGAGAAATTTTGCATGCCATTCATACATGAGTGTTCAAATTTCAAAACATTTTCAAACATTCACACCCTGAATGTGCTAAAAGACAGACAGAATATACCATGGGCAAGGGCTTTTTTTCCTCTTGACAGTTGATTCCACCAACAAAGACCATGTTGGGCATCACAGGTCTGGGAAAGTCGAAGACAAAGTCTGTGCGTAACAACCACACTGATGCTTGGCTGAACAGATCATATGTACTAACAGGTCTTTGGAGAATTTCGGCAGCAATTTCTAAGGCATTTTTATAGAAATAATTGCAAAATAAACGCTCCTCCAGGTGGATAAAAATATTCTGCACTCTCTCTTTGAAAGGCATGACATGTGAGAGTGCTGAGAGAAGTCTGGGAACGTAAGAAAGAGCAGAGGGGCACTGTGTGCCTTCTTCAAGAAGATGGCAAAATACTGTCCGAGCAAAGATCACAGATGGCAACGAAAAATATTTGGCAACAATTAAGCCACACACATCAAAAGGATCCGTTAACACCGCATCAAAAGAACTCTTTTTTAAATATTCCACTATTTTCTTTGCATTAAACAAACTCCTACAACGTGAAAAGGTGATGTCAAAAAAGCGTTTGCATGAACCTGCTGCAATAGAATACATACTTTGCTCCGGAGTTTTCCACTGAGTGTCAGCAAAAAGCCGAAATGCCTGATCCAAATCCTGCACAGTAAATGAAGTTGGATAGGTCTTTACTGTGAAGTTCAGTGACCGTCCTAGTTGCCAACTGACTTCCGGCATGACAATGACCACCTCGTGTCCTCTCTGGATGAGTTTCTCCACCACCGAGCGTAGGGTGAACCAGTGGCTCCCGTCCATGGGCACCACCAGTAGCCTACCCGCCTGGGCAAAGCTGGATGCTAGCAGCAGACACAGACACAGAGGAAGGAGGGCAGGCGAAGGTACAGGAGCCATGATACTGCAGCCTTGAGCTACCCACCTGCTTGGACACAGCGAATGTGATACACTGCGTGGAATAAGGACAGGTAAAAAACCTGTCTCATCATGGGCGGAGATTCACATGTCAATACATGAAGCAACAATTAGTGACAATGATTTACTCAGAACAGTATTGATTACCAAGTTCATTTGCTGGCATCCCTACTAGCACATTATCCAGACACAGACAGTTTAGCATCATTATCAAAGAAACAATCATTACCCGGCCTACATGGTGAAACTGCAAACACAGATATTATATAATGGAATTGGACATTGACATGTCACAAAATCGGAAGTCAAAGTACATTTTATTTAAGTTTCTATTACCAGAGACTGAAACAGTAAAATTTAGACATTGTGTTCCCACGAGCCAGGATGCTTTTCTCACAATGAAATTTTCACTCCAGGTGCCAAGGAATCTCTGCAAGGCCCTTAGCCCTGACTCTTCATGGGCATCAACTGTCTTGATCATCCTGAGCATCCCTGCATGGACAGGCACTGCTGTGAGGATGACTCTGTGGGGAATCTCAGGTTCCTGCTTGCAGTTCCAAATCCTTAGACGTCTCTCAAATGCTGAAATTAGTATGACACAAATCAGTATGAGTGGCCTTGGCCACTCATGTACTCATACACTTTGATAAAATCTGAGCTCAGAAGGTAGAAAGACAACTTCCTCTCCCCAATTCTATACCACTCCCAACAAGGGGACTTAGCCTGCAGCCTCGATCTCAAGAAGAGAACTGAGAACTTCATACAGTAGTCCCAGCACTTCCAAGTTGCTTCCAGGATGCCTACTCCTATACCAAACCACAGGAAACAGGAGTGAGGATTGCGTAAATACAGAAACAAAGAAATGAAGCAGTTGTGTAGTGACCACCACGGAGATCTGGGCATTGGCTCATGTATGCTGTCATGTGTGGGGTCTGCCCAGAGATACCTACCATACTAATAAAACACTGTGTCCTAAGTTGGCTGTGAGAGGAAGCACAAGGGTGAGGCTTGACTAGTTTGTTCCTTCACTGTTATTTGCCCTAGATGGTGACCTTGTCCACTGGAGAGCATTCTCACTTCTCAGATTTTAGAGAATCCAAGGAATTACAATAGATTCAGGCAGGTGGTCATGAACCAGACACACTTGTTAAAAATGCAGGTCCTACAGTTATACTAACATACAAAAACTGCAACCTTGGTACATTTCAGAAGGCATGGGGAGCTACCAGTCCTAGACCTCAATAGACAAAATTTCACTTGATTGTGCTCCTACCTCATTCCTACCTGAAAGGTAGGAATTCCAGAACTGCCTGGTTTTTAGCAGGATAACCTTAAGTCACATTTCCCCATGAAAAGACTGCCCAATCTCGGACCACAGGCTATACCTCTGCCACATACAGACTCCAAACGGCCCTATTACCTGGCCAGGTTTCTCAGCCCCTGACTTGCTCAGCCAGGAGTTCTACCTGATTGATGGGTGCAAAGTTGTCTCCTCAGATGGTGGGGCCCGGGAAGCAAGCACACTGTACATTACAGAACTCACAGTGGTCAGGCCACCACATGAGTTCATAAGAGGTCCTGCTTCCCTAGACTGGTAATGACATTGCCTTTCCTGGATCATACTGCAGAGATCCAGCTTGGGCCTCCACAATGCCCAAGTAACTCTGGCTCATGTTCTTTGCAGAGTTTCCTAGAAAACTATGGTAAAACACATCCATCCAGACAGGATTCAGTACAATGCTCTGATCTACAAACTGCACACGTACAAGCTAATTGCTGCTGCTATGAGAAGATTCCATTCTGTGTAATCATGGATCTGTCTGCCTCTTCTAGTGTCTTAGCAACCCTTCCATGGCCATTGATTCTTTTGTATGAGACTTTCCCAGAATGCACCAGATACAATATCCACCATCCACAATATTCTATTCCACTCAGCACAGTGAAGGAGAGATAAATAACAACTTTCCCACACATGAAAACCTTATGTACCTCATCATCACAATACTTGTCTGCCAGCAACTGCAAAAGAAAATCTTGCCAATGAAACCTCGAAATACTGTTAAAACTATGAAAAATGTGAATCAAAAACACAGCAGTATAATTAAAATAGAGCCACTAAGACTACAATGACAATGTGTGAGAAACATTTTCTTTTATACTAAAAAAGAAACATAAATAACAAATATGGTAGAATTAAACTGTAAGTGCAGACAAGCGACAAAATGATGCACCTTAGTATATTTAAGACTAAGCAGGGTGAGCAAGGGAATGAAGAAAATAGAATTTATACTATGCACCGATACAAATTCCCTATGTTGAATGTTTCAAAATACATTATAAATATGTACTAATAAAAAGTAAATTTAAAAAATAGGAGTAAAACTTGTTGAACACAATCAACTCTACCTTGATATTACACTGAAACAGGCTTGTGTCAGTGGGACACTTTCTATGTGAGTTTCCTGGTAGCCACAGTGCAAAAACCCTTAGTCACTCAGCTCAACAATGGAAAGGATCCAATCATAATACCCATAAAACATCAAACCACAAAGGAACACAGGATATAGACGAAAAGAGTATCTACAAAACATTCACAGCAAAACCATGAAAATAGAAGTAATATGTCCTTATCTATTGATAATTACATTGAACTTAAATGCATTAAATTCCCAAATAAAGAAACATACAGGGACTTTATTTTTCAAAAGACATACTTACACGCTTCTACAAAAATATTTCCTCAGTTTAAGGGCACACTGAAACTAAAAGTAGAAGGATGGAAAAACACTAGGTTAAATGAACAAAGGCAGTGGTAGCTGCATGTCTAGCAGGTGAACTTGAAAGAAAGAAGCTATACAATGCAAAGAAATTGATTGGTGTACTAACTGTATACAAATAAAAATAAATGCACACCTCACACAGAGCACCTAAATATCAAAGCTGAAGGATTGGAAGGAGAGGTAGATTGCATGATAATCACAGGGTCTTCTTTGCCTTATCTCTACAGTAGACTAATATGGAAGCTTTTGACCTGAACTGCACATGAAATGAAATGCACACAATGCACTGATGGTTCATTCTGTTCAACAGCAATAGGAGAGACTCTTCTCCCAGTGCTTCACAGAACAATGCCCAGAATAGATCACTGACTGAGGCATGAACAAGATCACCACATGTAAGTATTGCATATTGTATCAAGTATGTTTTCTGATCAAAATCCTGTAAAACTAGAAAAACACACAGGATGAATTCCAAGTAATTCACATAGTCATGAATGCATGTTTCTTGACCAGCCAATTGGTCCCAGAAAAAATGAAAAAGACAATTAAGGAAAACAGAAAAAGTAGCAGATGATTCACCAGAGTTCACCCACTATATCTCTACCAATACCCCTGCTTTTGAATTTGCCAAGATTTTGGCAGCTGTATGCAAATGAATCCATATCCAATAGCCTAGACAAACAGTGATACTACAGAGCATTTTGGAGGTATATACTCCACAAAGCAAGCAGTAACTGTATCAGGGAAGCTATTCCTGCAGATGATGCTGCATACCTGAGAAATTATAAAAACCAAAACATAATGGTTGGGGATTTAGCTCAGTGGCATAAGCGCCTGCCTAGCAGGCATGACGTTGTGACTTTGATCCTTAGTACCATAAAAATAAAATAAAATAAAAATTGGAAGGATACGCAGATTTAGAAAAAATGTCAAAGATATTTTTAATTAATTACATATAATCAGTTCAAAAGAAAAGGAAATAGTCCATTAAAAATAGCAGCATGCATAAACATATTTTAAAAAGACAAAATGTTCAATTAATAAAGTATAAACTTGTAGTCATGGGAATTATAAAAAGATCTGAATGAGTAAAAAGGACTACATCTTCCTGAACAGGAAGACAGAAGCACAAAATTCCTCAGCTTTCCTCAAGTCAATCAAAACATTTCATGACAAATTAGCAAAGTCCCAGTGGTTTGATCCTTTTTGGAAATCAAAAGAACAGTTTTGAAGGGTCACATATGATGAGATTCACAAGGAAATTTCAAATTAATGAGGAGCATGTAGTTTTCATTCTTAAATATTAAAACTTACTACAAAGCTGCTTAATCCAAACATAGTACAGCAGCATGAAAAAGTCCAGTCTGGGAAGCAGCCCTGGAGATCAGAAGCAGATGAATAGAATGCAGAAACCAAAACATCAAACACAGAACGCCACATTTTGTGTTTTGGATTTCTGGTACATGGAATTCAACCCAGGCTCTTTGCAATGAATTAACTCCTCACGACTCTTTATTTTAATTGTTGTGTTGACACAGGCTCTCACTAAGTCACTCTGTGTTCTAGGCTGGCCAGGACCTTTGGATCCTGCTGCCTCAACTTCACACAACTGAGATTACAGATGGGCACACCCTCAAACAACTTGGAGATGTTTTGAATTCCATGCAGAGTACAATTAGTATTAAAAGGGGATAGAATACCTGACTAACAATGAGGAACTAAATAAAAGAAGATCCCTACACTGTGTAGTATTAAGTTTTGCAAAAAAATGCTACCCTTACTGAAGTAGTTAAAATCTATGCAACGCAACATGAAGATAATGTGGTTTTATATCTTACATTTCAAAGATACACAGAAATAGTTACACAAAAATTGGACCAGTTTAACTCCCTCAAAATGAAAAGTCTACATAGAAAAGATGAAGAACAGCCTCAGGCAAATATTTTCAACACATAAAAAAACCTGTTAAATGCAGTGTGGAGAGGTTCTCTTTTGGTAATGGCTGTTTGGAGTTCTATATGCCTCACTAACCTATATGTTTATTTTCCTCCCTAAATATTATTTTTAAAAAACTTCAAAAATTTGACACCAGCTAAATCTGGAGAGAAAATAGAGAAGTTAAAACCTTCCTACAGTATTGATTAGAATGTGAGGATGTTCAAGCTTTTAAAGCTGCTTCCAACACTGACCAAAAGGTATAGAAGACACTATGGACTCAGAAATCCTAGCAGAACATCAGCCTTCTCAGAAAACACAGAAATAGAGAAATATATGAAGGTAAGTAAGATATTTAAGAATAGTTAACACAGTTTCGTTAACAAAAACTAAACTTTGACTCAAAAAAAGTTCTGTCAATATAAAACTTGAGTGCAATTACTAACGAACTATATCAAGTTGATAAATATTGGCCTATGATGACATCCACAGTTAATTACCAAGTAAACAGATGATGAAAGAATATGTACCTCTCCTCTATTTCATAATAAATTTGTTTATATCGTGCTTCTAATATAACAGAAGTCATGTGATATTTGAGAATATGTCTGATTTATTTCACATAATATTGAGTTCTAAATACTTTAACACATTTCATATTCCATTGTTTAAAATATTTTAATATATGTTACTTAGTTTTATTTATGATACTATTATATCATAGTAATTGAAAAGAAAGTATGGCTTGCTACCTATTTATTTATTTAAATTTTTTTTTTTTGTCTTTTTCCTTTTTATCGGTACCAGGGATCGAACTCACGACTGCCCGCTTGCAAGGTAGGCGTTTATGCCGCTGAGCTAAATTCCCAGCCCCAGTAGTGAATGTGGTTTTTTTTTTTTTTTGTCTGCTACCTATTTACTTTTAGTAATCTTTTTAGTTTATGTCTTGTACCCTGGGTGACTACTTTACACAATATGATACACAGTGTATTAACTACTGTTATTCTCTCACTATTTGGCTATAAAATTTTGTTTTATTTTTCATAAAGTAATAAAGAACAAAAAGCAGATTTTCATATTAAATTTTCCTAATGAAGTAAAGTGAAATTTTGCATTAGATGGTTGTGTATATGCAAAATATTTTCAACAACTCGGAAACAAAGGCCAGAAACCTGCTAGTAGTGTTTTCCAACAGGAACTGGCATAGGAGAGCCTCATATCTTAGGTTTCATTGGTTTTTCAAAAAGATTCTTTGTTTAGACAGAAAATGATATGTACTTACAAAATCGTTATACAAATACCTATCAAGAAGAGCAGCTTTTTAAACTTTGCTGACACACAGTCAAGGATTGGCACAAAACAGTTTGCTGAACCAGAGAGAAATTAAAAAGGCAATGAATATTGATGACAAATCACACTTCAGAAAGCATTCTTTTTATTTAAAGTGCAAAGCCAGGTCATTCTCCATGTGCCAAAAGAGAGACAACATACCTTGGGCAAGGGCTTCTTCCCCTGATGACAGTTGATTCCACCAACGAAGACCATGTTGGGCATCACGGGTCTGGGATAGTCAAGAACAAAGTCACTGCGTAACAACCAAATCGATGTTTGGCTGAAGAGGTCATATGCTGTGACCGGTGTTTGGAGAATTTCAGAGGCAAGTTCTACGACTTTCTTATAAAAATAAGGGCAAAATAAATGCTCCTCCAAATGGAAGATATGGTTCCAAACTCTCTGCGTGAAACTCATCACATCTGAGAAACCCAAGAGAATTCTGGGAACGTAAGACAGAGGAGCAGGGCACTGTGCACCTTCTTCAAGATAATGGCAAAAAATTCCTCGGGAAAACACAACAGATGGAAGAGAAAAATATTTGGCAACAATAAGGCCACATGCATCGAAAGGATCCAGAAACACTGCATCAAAAGAACTCTCCTTTAGATACTGCACTAACTTCTTGTCCTTAAACAAGCTCCTACAATGTGAGAAACATAAATCAAAAAATCCAGCAGATGAATTGGCGAAGAACAAGAACACACCTTGCTCTTGAATTTTCCACTGGGCCTCAGCAAAATTCTTGAACTCCCGGTCCAAATCCTCCAAGGTGTAAGATGTTGAGTAAGTCTTTACAGTGAAATTTAGTGACTGTCCCAGCTGCCAACTGACCTCTGGCATAACCGTGACCACCTCGTGTCCTCTCTGGATGAGTTGCTCCACCACTGAGCGCATGGTGAACCAGTGGCTCCCGTCCATGGGCACCACCAGCAGCCTGCCTGCCTGAGAAAAGCCAGATGCCAGCAGCAGACATAGGCACAGAGGGAGCGGGGCAGGTAAGAATGTAGGAGCCATGGGGACTGCAGCCCAGAAGCTCTCAGCTGCTCACACTCTCAGCTGGTGAACAGTGGGGTAGATAGAGGAAGTACAAACACAAACCCTGTGCTCACAGAAAGGCGTGGCTTCATATGCTCATAAAAGAAATTACACATACTACCAATGATTGCATTTAAGATTAATCATTCATGAGTTACATTTTAGAAGTAATCTCCTGATATACAGGCTATATAAGGATGGCTTTTGATCTTTGTCCTAGTGAAAGTCATTTCCTGAAATTCAGAATTCAGATTTCACAAAGATTAAATACAAATAAACATGAATATAGGTAGTAGCTGCACAATTATTCTAGGTGCAAATTTGAATTTATCTTCCAACCACCAAATGTTCTGTGCTTGCAGCCCTGATTTGAAAGACCAGGTGTACGTTCACCCTGCCCTCCTCTCTGGCAGTGGAAAGGCTCTTCACAAGCAGCTCTGCAATGGACAGGCATAGCTGACTGCTTTGCTCTATTTCGAGCAGGATCCGCACTTCTTTTTCAAACCCTCTGAGGACTCACAAACCCAGAATTCAGACTGACAATTCCCCTACATGGACGGTGTCAGGGATCTGACGAAAGCTGACTCCATCTACTTTAAGTCATGTCCCCATGAAAGCACGCAGTGCAGCGGCTGCTTACCTGTTCAGTACCAGCCCAGGCACTCTGCTCCAGGGCCACTTGCTTTCATCTTGCAGTGCTTTCATGTCCTGTTCTGAGATAAGGAACTTTCCTCTGAGCTCATTCTAACCACTCCTGGTCCCTCTTTCAGGAATCCAACTTACTTGTCCCCCACACCGAAGTAAGCACGCAGGTCAGAGAAATGACTTTTGCATGTTTTCACCCTCCTTCCATCCCACCTACACTGTGCCCTAAGACACAGAACACAAGCTGCTTCCCATTTGGTGACATTCAACCGATTTCTGGCTTCCTTTGTAAGATGAGCCTGTTGGTGTTTGTAAGACCACTCCCTCAGGGGCATTTCATGAAAGGGTCTATGCCAACTCAGGGACACAATCCATCAGAACATGTGAAGGACCTTCTGAGATACTTAGCTATTTTCAGATATTTCCTCAGAGTCTGGGACAACTGCCCTCTCCAGTAAAATCTTACTCCACTGACCCCATACAGACAGTTTCCAACTTTCATATGACAGAGACGAGAAGAAAAAAAATCCGATTTGATCTAAGAAATCAAGCAGCAGATATACTCAAAATTGCTCAATGATTCCTCCCAGGCACCAAGATTCCCTCTTTCACAGATATTGATGAAGCAATGAGCTTAAAACAGAAAATCAACTCTACCCTCAGAGACAAATCATAGAGAAATCTACCCTGAGAGAGAAATCTGCTCTGGATCCACAGCAAAACACTACTCAATCTACAGTCCACACTGGAATGCTGCCTAACAGCAGATCCCAAAAGCAGGAACTGCCTGGATAGAGAAAGCAAACTCTGACTGGCCTCACCTGAAGCCACACCAGGACCCAGTCCACAACTCTGCCAGAGTTTTCACCAGATAGGGGACGCCAGACAGCAAGCCCGTCTCTTACCAGAGCACAGGCAGATGGCCAGCCAACTAGAGACTCGACAAGGTTTCTGGCTGCCAGGAGTTGTCCCTGGCTGGTCCTGCCAGATTACAGGCTGCATGAAGTAGAGAAGGCCCATCCCTGTCACAGATCACCCTGAAGGGCCAGCAGATGGAGCTGCACACACAAACAGCAGGAGCATAAGAAAGATCAATTAGGAAATCGAAGTGAACTAATAAAGCTCCAATAACGCACTCCAGAGAAATGGAGATCGATGAAATGACTGCAAAGAATTCAGGAATCTCCCATTTTAAAAATTCAGTGAACTCTAGCAACGTATGGATGTAAAAGATTCATGAAATTTGGAAAACAGTCCACAAAAACAAGAAGAGGTGGCAGAAATACAAACAATAAAGAAGCAGAAAATAGGCCCCAAGACTGTCAAACCAGCATGCTGAAAGGCTGAAGCAGGAGAGTCAAAATCTCAACCCAGCCTGGACAATTTAACAATATCCTTGTTCAAAATTTAACATGTGAAAAAGACAAGGGATGTATTGGAAAAGCCATGGTTCATCACCAAGTATTACCAAAAAAAGGAAAAACTAGCAGCAAATACTTCCAGAGATGAATAAAACAATGTGACAAATCAGTAGAAAAACTGAGACATAACATCAAGGTAGACAGATTTCCCTCCTTCCATTTTCAGTCTATGAATTTCTTTTTGAGCGATTCCTCTTGAACTTTTCCTCCAGCAAGTGTGTAATGACCTTCTTTATCTCTTGCAATCATTTATGGTTCAAAATTCACATTGTCTTCAAACAGAATACTTACTCCTGCTTGTTTTCTGGATCCCTGTTGCATGGAAAATAGGTTTCTATTCTTCCATTTTCAGTCTATGAATTTCTTTTTTGAGCTAAATGTGTTTCTTTTGTACAGCATATTGTTGGATCTTGTTTCCTGATCAATTCTGCCTCTGTTTCATATGATTGGTAAATTGAGACCACTGACATTGATGGTTATAACTGATATGCATTGGCTTACCTTTGTTGTGATATTTTCTTGCTGCTGGTTCCCTAATATTCCCCTCTGTTTAACTGCTAACCCTGCCTGCTTTCTTTCCATTGTTCTTCTTGGAACTGTGGTTATCACTATCTCTGTCTAGAATATCTTTTAGTACTCTTGTAGGATTCGTTTTGGATCATGAATTTCTTCAGTTGTGCTCTGTCATGGAAGTATCTTATTTCTCCATTAAATTTGAAAAACAGTTTTTTAGGGTACATAATCTGGGTTGGAAGTTGCTTTCTTTCAGGACTTGAAATACTTCACTCCAAATTCTTCTTGACTTCAGGATTTGTATTGAAAAGTCTGCCATGAGGGGCTGGGGATTTAGCTCAGCGGCATAAGCGCCTGCCTTGCAAGCAGGCAGTCGTGAGTTCGATCCCTGGTACCAGTAAAAAATGAAAAAGACAAAAAAAAAAAAAAAAAAAAAGAAAAGTCTGCCATGATTCTGATGGATTTTTCTTCTATAAGTGACCTGTTTCTTTTCTCTAACAGCTTTTACTATTCTATTCTTGCGCTGAATTTCTGGAATCTTTGTTTATATATATTGGTGTAGTTTTATTTTGGTCATGGTTGTTTGGAGCTCTGTATGCTTCATTTATTTGTATGTCAAATTCTTTGTCCACATTTGGGAACTTTTCTGACATTTCTGTGGAGAATGTTTTTATGGTCCTTGCGCTATTTCCGGCATTTTCATTAACCCTATTCAATATGTTATTTCTTTTCGCATTTTCTTGCAGCTATTCGATTGATTTTTCATGGTCTCTTGTGATTTTTAAGATATCTTGCTTTTCATGATCATTAGTTACCATTATGTCTTCAAGATGTGCTCTTCTGTCGTCTCCTTCATTCAGTCTGTTTGTATATATTCTTAAAGGTTTAAATGCTTTCATTTCTGTTTGAATCTGTTTCATAGATACCATTTCTTTCCTATGTTGGGCATTTTTTGTTTCCATCAGTTTTCAAGCTCATCTATTCTTTTATCTGTGTCTTCTCTAATATCTTTGTCAGCATCATTAATTTCTGTACCTGGGATACTATTTTCTGTATAGCCTCTGTCACTAGTTTTTTTCAATTCTGTTGCTATCATTTCAGAAAGCTCCAGTGATTGATTTCCTATTTCTCTTATTTCATTGTGTTCTGAGCTTCTCCTTAGTGGTCTTGGGATCTGTAGTTATGTTTTGCTTCTATGGCTTGTCATTTTGTAATTTCTCTTTATTATTTTATTTAGGTTTCTATGTTGATACTTTCTGGCTTTTATGGTTGAAAGCTTTATCACTAGTATTGAGGCTTCCCTAGGAGACGGCTGCTTTTCCTGGATGTCCTCTGGGTGTACACTGCTCTTTGTTAACTATCCCAAGAATCTGCCTTCCCAACTGTAAAGGTTGCAAAGTCACTCTCTGGCTCTGAGTCCTTCATACTCGGTTTTGTTTTTCATTATAACCCTGTAAAATCACAGAGTTACACACAGGGGAGAAAAACTGATATATCACATCCTGGCTACAATAGGCCACTTAGCAATCACAATAGCTTCAAGTACAGTTTAGCTACAGAAATATGGTAATCTTTAATCTATTGCTTCCATTAGAGCAGACTCTAAAGTTATATAACAAAATAACTATATTTCTATGCAGCAATTGCCCCCTCAGTGAAATGATTTTAACCTTTTTTTTGGAGCAGAGAAGTTAAAACGCGTAGGGAACAGACTAAAGTGGTGAACAAGGTCAAATACAGTAGAGTCAAGGCTGGAGGTCAAAAGATGATCACTCAAGTTTTGGGAAACTGCAGGATGCAGGAGGGAATGAATTAAATAGAATGTGCAGTACTAATCATAAGGGAAAGAAACATGTTTACTCACTTGAAAGCTTAAATTCATAAACTAGGTAAGGAAAGAGAGAAAGACACTCAGTAGAAGAAAATGAAACAATAGATAAGAAACCCAAATGGTAAACAAAAAAGAAGCAAGAGCCAGGAGAATGAAAGGAAGAAAAGAAAGAAAAACAGTGGACCTAAGAAAGAGAGGAGAAAGAAAAAAAATCGAAAACCAGAAAATAATAACAAAACACAGGACAAAAAATATGACTTCCAAACAGATAGGAAAAGGATAACAAATCAGACACCCAAGAGAGAAAAAAGGTAATAAAATACCACTGGTGTCTACAGTTCTGAATTGTGACCAAATCCGATCCCAAAAACGTGCCATCTGTGGGGCAGATCTTGACCTCAGGATATGGGTGCCGGGACTTTGTTGGATGGAGCTCTCCAGGGCTCAACTGCAGCTCCTCGTTGCTACTTTGGTACGTCCATGTTGCTGGCCTTCCTGATTACTCTGTGCTCCTATGACCTGCTGTCCTGGGTCTTTGGCATTCCATTCCATCAGGCTGCTACAGGCACAGGTGAGCCCATATGCCCAGGTTCAGCCTGTCCTGGGTCTCAGGGTTTGGTCCTGCCTTCCACCAAAGGTTCATGTGCCCAAAGCAAAATTTTGACAGTAACAATAGTAGAAACATCACATACAAAAAGTCAATACATATATTAGTGGATTTGTACAAGAAATTTTTCACACCAAGAATGTATTATCCAACAAAACTGTTTTCTCAGATGAGAAATCAAAATTTTCCCACAGAAACAAAAATTTATGAGTCTCAGTACTAGAAAAAATTGTAAAGGCAGTTCCTTAAATGGAAAGCAAACCAACATTGAGAGTATGAAAATTTAGGAAAAATCACAACTTAAAATACATGAAAGACAAATGTTGATTGCATAATTAAACCAGACCCTTAATAAAATATTTTAAGATTATAATATTGGGATGTTAGACAATTTCAACCCTAATATATTGGATAACGTATAAAATCATGAATAAAAGTCATAGTTAAAATACATGGTAAAGCCATGCACATGACAGCATAATGGAAATTCTGACATTCAAACCATGAATGTTTAGAGAAGAGACAAGAGTAAATGTATATCCTATCAGTTAAAAGGTGTCTAAGAGTGAAGTTCACTGGAAAAGTGTGTGCTTAGTCCATGGGAAGTCCTCAGTTCAGTTTGCAGCACTAAATTATATTAATGATAACAACATTAAGAAAATATATAGTGTTATTTTTAATTAAACAATCAAGTAGTACAAATATTCTATGCTGGCCTTAGAGTAATTACAATGCAAATCTCTTTATTAGAATCACAAATAGAGAGGACTTTAAAGCATATGATTACTGAAACACACGAACTCACCAAGCAAGACCAAAGAGAAGGAAAAAATGCAAAGCATTTAAAGCAGAGTAGAGCTAGAAAACAATCAATACAGTGGCAGTAGTAATTCATTACCAATCAAGATCACTTGAAATAAGTTAAATCTCCAGTAAAAAAAAACAATTTAATACACCAAAAACAAAAAACAAACCACAAAAAATGAAATTCTGTTTGATGCCACCTATCTGTGTCTCTACAGGTAAGTAGAAAATTAGGGGATGGAAAAATATGTGTACAGCAAAAATGAAAAATAAAAATGGGTAGCTATACTTAGCACAAACAAAACTGATTTCAAGCCAGAGTCTTAGCATCGTGGAAGTGGACAACTTCTAGCACTAAATTGTATCAAAATGTATGACCATATTACAAAGAAAATTGATCCTCATATATCTCCTTGAACTAGGAAAAGAAAGAACACCTCAAAATAGACACAAAGAGGAAGTATCAGAGAATAAATGAGTGAACTAGAGAGTGGAAGATTACAAACATCCAGAAAGCTAAATATGTATCTTAAAGCAAAACACACACATATTTCACACAACTCTTCTTTAAATGGATAGGACTGGCACAAGAATGACCTCAGAGAGACTTCGACTACCCAGTGTAAACGATAAACTCTCCAGTACAGGCAACAGCTTGACCCTGGTAAACAAGAACCAAAAGCAATTAAAAGTTTCACGTAGGACTAAGGGTCGCCCCGCAGTCCTCTGATGCCACCTTGTGTACCAACCTGTGCTGAGTGCACCTACAGCCTTAAACTCAAACATCTCATCCAGATTCTTTTGAGAGTCCTTGAAATTGCGCCTCCAGCCTTAAAAGCTAAATGAACTCAGTCCCCTCCTTTAGATATTTGCTGATATTCATTCAGATGTTAGACTACTTATAGATGAGCTGTCTTCCCCAGAGTTTTAGATTCCAATAACTCCCCATGCACCATAATTAACAATAATGACAATTACATTCTCACAAAAAATGTAAAGTATGATGCCAAAATTCACATGCACTCACAAAGTATTGATTATTTAAGATACCTTATGAGGTAACTCTATAATAAAACTGAAATAGTACAATATCTGCAAAAAGAAAGACATAGTGACCAGTGATCAGAATACAGAAGTAAAAAATGCACCTAACATGAATAGACTTTTCACAAGATATCAAAAATATTTAATTCATAAACAATATCCTCTTCAATAAACTTCTAAAGAAAACAATGTCTATATGCATACAAAAATTCGGACCCTTCATCCATATTATATTTACCATTCAACTAAAAATGAATAAAACATCCAACTGAAGACAGAAATAATAGAACTATGGAAAGAACAACAGAAATAAATTATAAATACTGATGTAGCCAGTGATTTTTTTATCTGAGTCCAAATGCACAAGGAAAATAAATTAAATAAATGGGGTTACATCAAACACAATTTTTCTCTGCAGCAAAAGAAACAATCAATGATATTAAACACACACTAGGAATTGATTTAAAAAAATTTATAAAAATACATCCAGTGGAGGGTTCATGTCCAACTCCAATGGTAGAACCAAAGATCTTTTATGGTTGTGTAGATGTATAACACCTGCATACTACTACAGCGTCAATGCCTCTAACCAACGCCACTAGACTAGACTTAGTAGCCAGTGGCTAGACTTAGTAGCCAATGCTACTGAAACTCATCAAAAAGTGGAAGAGACTGGCAGTGCTTTCTTTATTTTCTTGATCTAAGCAATTTTACTCTTCTCCTGAATGATGATCTACATGTGGGACTAAGGTCGCCCTGTAGTCCCCTGATGCCAGCTTATGTACAACCTATGCTGAGTGGCCCTACAGCATCAAACTCAAATAGCTTATCTAGAATTTTGAGATTCTTCAAAATTGAACCCCTACACCTAAAACCTGTATGTACTCAGTCCCCTCTTTAGCTATTTACTGATATTCACTCAGATGTCAGACTGCCTATAGATAGATGAAGAAAGTCTGTTCTTCCCAGGAGTTTTAGGCTCCAGGCGGCTCCTCATGTACCATCAATAACAACAATGACAATTATCTTCCTCATAAAAATGTAAAGTACAATGCCAAAATTCACATGCACTCACAAAGTATGGATTATTTAAGATACCTTATGAGGAAACTCTGGAATGAAATTGAAATAGTACAATATCCACACACACACAAAAAAAAGACACAGTGATCAGTGATCAGATTTCACAAGTAAAAGATGAACCTAACATGAATAGATTTTTCACAAAAATAACAAAAAACATAATTTATAAAGAATAGTCTCTTCAATAAATATCTAAGAAATACTGAATCTCCATTTTCATCAAACAATAAGAACTTTCATTCATATTATACTTAACATTCAACTAAAAACGAATAAAAGATCCAACCAAAGACACAAATACTAAAACTACTAAAAGAACAACAGAGGAAACTATAGTATACTGGTGTGGACAGTGATTTTTTAAAATCTGAATTCAAAAGCTTAAGGGGAATAAACTGGACAAATGGGTTTACATCAAGCAAACATTTTCTCTACAGCAAAGGAAACAATCAATGATATTAAAGACACCCTAGGTATTGTGAGAACATATTCATAAGCCATACGGCCAGTGGAGGGTTCGTGTCCAAATCCACTGGTAGAAGCACAGAACTTTTATGACCATGTCACTATATAACACCTTCATATTGCTACAGCCTGAATGTCTTCAACCTGTACACACTGAGCCGTGTTCCTCCCAGCTAGACTTAGTAGCCTCTGCTACTGAAACTGATCAAAAAGTGGAAGAGACTGGGACTGCTTTCTTTATTTCCTTGACCTAAGTAATTTTACTCTTTTCTTCAATGGTGATATACCATACTTGAAGAGAAAATTAATTCCATCTCTAGACATAAGTAGCATGGAGAAATTCAGGACGATTTCTTGACAGGAGGGATGCATCCCCCTCAGGGATGCAACGTTTGTAAGGCCTAAGACTCTGCATACAAACACACATACTAACAGACACAAACACACGTACTCACCAGTACACCAGCATCATCACACATACCCTATCACCATAGCTTCCCTCCTATCAAGAAGGTGCACTTCATGGCATGACTGATCTTCCTAAGCAATGCAAAAGGTTAACAGGTTTCTCAAGAAAGCTGTACACCTGACATAAGAATGGACAGGTGTATGGGGTCCACAGCCCTCTGGATGAGACTTTCTTTGGAATTTTAACCTATCCAGGCTCTAAGTCAATGGACCATCTTTGACATCTGAATATATCTTTCAGAGTTTTACGTAAGTTCTAGTCACACTCAAAAATATAGAAATTTTTAAGATTTTCATATATATCCTTCAAAAAACCAATTTTCATTTTATAAATACATACATGATCGTATTTATTACATATTTTATAACATTTTAAATGTATGTTAGAGTATGCACACAAGTATATAGACAACACCCTATGGCACAATGCATTTCACATTCTCAGAAATATCTTTGTGTGGTGGGTCACATAAAATTGCACACATCATTTATATCTCTAAATCCCTCTGAGTGACCCAGTGAACCACACTCAACTTTCTCTTAGTTCAGGAAGTTTCAGGGTCCAGCCTTGGGTAAAGAGCATAATGACAGATGCAAAGCACAGAGAGATATGTGCCCAAGTTCAATGTCTTTGGATCCTCGTCATGCCATCAGTCGAAATTCAAGCAAAATATTGATGACCCTACAACTGTAGTCATCCTACTTCATAGAAATTAAATTCTATCATCACTTTACCCTCGTTAACCGAAGACCCCCATCTTGAAACCCTGTTAATATGTCCCAGACCATGATTTAGCTATAAGATCATCTCGATGAGTATAAAGACAAAACAAACTAATACAAATGCATACCTCCTCCAATAAAAGATATCAGATACTTAATCTGAATGAAACAACTATTCATTCACCTAGAGTATTACTCATATATTTCTTAAGATTTCTACTATTATAAGATGCAAACACAACTACAAAGACGCTCAGCCACCAGATCTTTGACAAAGAGTCTAAACAAGTTCACTGTAAGAAGGATAGCCTCTTTAATAAATGGTGTTGGAAAAATTTGCTCTCCACGTGCCGAAGGCTAGCTAGACCCATGCCTATCACAATGTGTAAACTAAAATCAAAGTGGATCAAAGATCTAAATATTAAAACAGAAACACTATATCTACTGGAAGAAAAGGTAGGTAGAAGTCTTGGAGACACAGGGACAGGCAGAGAATTCATGAACAAAATGCAAACTGCACGGGAAATACTTTAAACAATTAACAATTGGGACCTCATATGTTTAAAAAGTTTTTGCACTTCAAAAACACTACCAAAAAGGTGAAAAGAAACTCTACTGAATAGGAAAAAATTTTAACCCTCAACCCCTCAGACAAAGAACTTATATCTAAAACATAGAAAAAATTGAAAAACATCAGGACCCCTTAAATTCAAAGACCATCTCCAAAAATGGGCATCTGAGATGAACCTAGAGTTCTCAGATAAAGACATATAAATGGAAAATAAATACAAGAAGAAATTTTAACCATCACTGGTCATTGAAGAAATGCTAATTAAAACGAATTGAGATTTCATCTCACCCAAAAAAGAATGGCACCCATCAAGAAACCAACTGATAACAAATACTGGTGAGGTTGTGGGCAAAAACGAACACTTTTTCACTGTTGGTGGGAGTGTAGACTGGTGCAGCCACTATGGAAATCACTATGGAGATTACTCACAAGACTTGGATTACAAGTTCCTTTCAATCCAGCTATTTCCCACCTGGGTATTTTCCCATAAAAACTGAAGAAGTCATGTCACAGTGATATACGTGCACCCATGATTATAGGAGCAAAATTTGCAGTAGCTAAATCTTGGAAACAACCAAAATAACCATCAAAAACAAGGTAGATGAAAAAGATATGGTATTTTTATACAAAGGAATATTACTCAGATATATAAAGGATGATCTTGAGGCCTTTATACGTAAATGGAATGAACTAGAGACTATCCTCATAAGTGAAATAAATAATAATCATATTGATAAATATCACATTGTGTCTCTGATGTAAAAAGTAATAAAAATCGGAGGAGTAATAAGATCTGAAATGTGTAATTGCTACTGTAAAAAAGAAAAGGAAGGAAAGTACTCCAAAGGATATAACTGGATGTATCTTTAACTGTGTAAGATAGATAACCACATTACTAACTTTTTGTTGGATCGCTGAATAGAACAGTTTGCACTATCATTGTTTGATTGTCTACTTCCTGTGTCTCAATTTTGTAACTTGAACAACTATTTCTAAGGTGATAATATGTAATTTATCAATTAATGATCACTTAGCATTAATTTTTCTTGAAATTCTGTATTATTTCTACTCTTTTTTCTGTTTTGCTTTCTGTTTTTCTTTAAATAAAAAAGATTTCTTCTATTATAAATTGTTGAATCCAAATTTCAGTGACACAGCCCTCTAGTACTGTTACACAATGTTTTTGAAGTGCGTGTTCCCAAAATGCAGAGCAAATATTTCTGTGGTCTGAAAGAACAAAACCTGAAGTTCAGAGTGCTAAGGCCTGGGCCCCATGTAGCGCTATTGGAAAGTCACCTGAGCCTCAGGAGCCTAGAGGGAGCTGCATAGACAAGGGACCTGGAAGGGGACCTTGGATTTCATCCCTCTGGAGTCACACATTTGGTTTCCTGGTTCCTCCAGGGAGAACTTGCCTCCATCCACCCTCTCACCCTAATGCAAGGCACTCACCACACAGACACTCATAAAACCACAACCAATCAATTTTGGACTGCAAGTTTCAGACCTACAAAGCAAGATCAACCTTTTCCCTTTATGGGTAAAGGACCTCAAGAATTTCCTGATAGATTCACAAAGCTGAGTGATTTTGGTACTATGAATATCAAAGAGAAAATCATTAGTCAAGGATAGTTTTTACATAAGTCTCACAAACTCATAAAGAAAAAATAAGAATATGGCTAAATAACCAGTTTTTCATTTGGTAAAGGAAAATATGAGAATAGTGAAGAAAGGTTAGAAGTATGCACAGTCAAAACAGGCATTTCACTACCAGACATTAAAGCTCGCTACTTTAATTAAACTGAAGTTCTCAAGAATCAACAGCAAAAGAGGATGGTAGACAAAGTGAGTGGTCAGAAGCAGATGCAGAGAACATAGAAAATTAAAATAACATGAGGATGCATTTCTGTTCCACGAGTGAGAACACAATTATTACTAAATGGTATGGGCACAATCAGTTATACTTTGGAAAATAAGTAAAATTGGATCCTTTCACTCTGTGGATTAAAGGACTACTTGAAAAAAATAAAGGGTATCAACACTGCAAGAGTTTTAAAGAGAAAATATATACAATAAATTTCTGTGCCTCAGTTCTGGGAAAAAGCACACTAAAGAAATCCAAAAAGCACTAAATTAAGGTTACCCAATTTGACTATGGGAAAGTGAAACACTATAAGGAAAAATAAATGAAGAAGCCAATGAAAACTTGTTGGCAATACCTAGATTCAACTAAGTACTGAAATTTCAAATATCGAGACCTTATAGCTACTGTTTATAAAAACAGCTCTGTCAAATTGAATAAAACATGACTATGGAACTCAGAAAAGAAGAAATGCAAATGGTCAACAGAACAATGGCAGCAGAATTCAAAAATTACAGCAGATAAACACAAAATTTTTGAGCAGAAAATTCAGAAAACCTTAAACATTAGACAACGTCTGTAATCCAGAGAGTCATAAAAAAACAAAACTCTCAAAGAAAAGTAAAACTAGGGTGAGATCAAATAACATACAAAAGCAAATTATTCAAGAAGGATATGTGCATTACACCCAGACAATCTGTTCCTGGCACTTCAGATTATTCAGGTAATAAAGATAACATGAAAATATTTGAATGTAAAGAAAACAGGTAGAGGTATTTTCTGAGTCTTGTTCAAGAAGGAAAAAGTAGAAAAAGTATAATTTTAACCATCAGTTGGTTTTATAAATTAAATGGAACCAGATATTTTTTAACAAAATTATTAAAAGAATATGTCAAATCTTTAATGTTGGCCTGTGAATGTGTCTACTAATATGGAAAAGTGAAAAATTCAAGACAAAGAGAAATACATCTAGTGCATTTTTCATTTTAGTTTACTCATAGTGATGAGAAATTTTGCATGCGATACATACACATCTGTGTTCCAATTTCAAAACTTAGAAATCATGCACACACATTTTTAGACTATGTTCCCATAGGTGGAAACAGCACACTTGCATAAAATATAGCTTTTGCCAGTGTTTTTGAGACAAATAATATTAAAAAACAATCTGGAAATCACATATACTTGAACCAATTTTTTATAATGCACACAAACAAAGGATGCTGTATGAAATTTATAAATCAGCAATGAAATAAAACAAAGCAACATATTGAACCAAAAAGACATTCATGGATCATCAGGAAGAAATCTTTTTAATTTATGTGCAAAGTCATGATACCCTGACTGTGCCAAAGGACAGAAAGAACGTACCTTAGACAAGGGCTTTCCCTCAAGGCAATTGATTCCACCAACGAAAACCATGTTGGGCATCACAGGTCTGGCAAAGTCAAAGACAAAGTCCATGCGTAACAACCACACTGATGGATGACTGAAAAGATCATATGTGCTAACAGGTCTTTGGAGAATTTCAGCAGCAAGTTCTAAGGAATTTTTATAGAAATAATTGCAAAATAAATGCTCCTCCAGGTGGGTGAAAAGATTCTGCACTCTCTCTTTGAAACTCATAACATCCGAAACTACTGAGAAAAGTCTGGGAACATAAGAAAGCGCAGAGGGGCACTGTGTGCCTTCTTCAAGAAGGTGGCACATTACTACCCTGGCAAAGGCCACAGATGGCAATGAAAAATACTTGGCAACAATTAAGCCACACACATCGAAAGGTTCCGTCAACAGCACATCAAAAGAAGTCTTTTTTAAATACTCAACTATTTTCTGTGCATTAAACAAACCCCTACAACATGAAAAGGTAACGTCTAGAAAGTGTTTGGATGAACTTGTTGTAATAGAGTACATACTTTGCTCCGGAGTTTTCCACTGAGTGTCACGAAAAAGCTGAAATGCATGATTCAACTCCAGCACAGTAAACGAAGTTGGCTAGGTCTTTACTGTGAAGTTCAGTGACTGTCCCAGTTGCCAACCAGCCTCTGACATGACCACAACCACTTCATGTCCTCTCTGGATGAGCTTCTCTAGCACAGAGCACATGGAAAACCATGGGCTCCCATCCAAGGGCACCACCAGCAGCCTGCCTGCCTGGGTAAAGCCTGAAGCCAGCAACAGACACAGGAACAGAGGTAGAGGGACAGGCGAACTTACAGGAGCCATTGGGACTACAGCCCTGAGTCAACTAGGTGCTCGGACACAGCGTGTGTGATGCAATGGTTAGAACAAGTACAGGCACAAAACCTGCTACAGAATGGGTGGAGATTCATATATCAATACAGGAAGCAGCACTCACTGAAAATGATTTACTCAGAGCAATAATGATTAGCGAGGTTCATTTGCCGACATCCCTACAAGCACATATTCCAGACATCGACAGTTTGTCATCATTGTCAAATATATTACTGCCCTACATGGTGAACTTGCAAACACAGATATTGAAGAATGGAATTTAACATTAAGATATCACAAAATTGAAAGTCAGTGTTCATTGATTAAAGTTTCTATTACCATAAATTGTGAAACAGAAAAATTTACACATGGTTTTCCCATAACCCAGGTTTCAGCCCAGCTCTCGAAAATCTCTGCGAGTTCCACAAACACACATGGTCACAGACACAAACACACATACTCACCAGTATACCAGCATCATCACACACACCCTATCACCAAAGCTTCCCTCCAATCAGGGCGGTGAACTTTACAGCATGACTGGTCTTGCTAAGTAATACGAAAGGTTAACAGGTTTCTCAAGACAGCTGTACACCTGACATGAGAATGGACAAGTGTATGGGTCCACAGGCCTCTGGATGAAAACTTTCTTTATAATTTTATTTGATCCAGACTCTAAGTCAATGGTTCATCTTTGACATCTGAATATATCTTTCAGAATATTACATCATTTTCAGTCACACTCAAAAACATACAAATTTATTAGACTTTAATATATATCCTTTAAAAACTGTATTTTCATCTTATAAATACATGCATAATCATTTTATTGCATATTTTACTGTATATTTTAAATATATATTAGAATATACAAATAATCAAGTATATAGAAAACACCATCCGGCACAATGCATTTCACATTCTAAGAAATTTCTTTCTGTGGTGGGTAATATAGAATCACACACATCTTTTATATCTTTAAGGTCCTATGGGTGACCTAGTGAACATCACTGAACTTGCTCTTGGTGCAGGAACTTGCAGGATCCAGCCTAGGATAAACAGCACCAAGACAGACCATAAAGCCAGAGAAATGTGTCCCCAGATCCAACCTCAATGGGTCCTGGTCTTGCAAAGAGTAGACATTCAAACAACATATTAATGCACCTAAATCTGTAGTCATCCTGCTTCATAGAAATTAAACTCTTTCATTTTGCCACTAGTGTCTGAAAAAACACCCAACCTCAAAACCCTATTAATACGTCCCAGATCATGATTTAGCTGTAAGATCAACTCGATGAGTATAAAGACAAAACAAACTAAAACAAATGCATACTTCCTCCAATAAAAGGTATCAGGTGCTTAATCTAAATGGAACAACTATTCATTCACCTAGAATATTACTCACGTATTTCTTAAGATTTCTTCATTTTATAAATAGTTGAATCCAAGTTTCAGTGATCCAGCCATCTAGTAGCCATCTTCCAAACATCTCACACAATGTTTTGGAAGTGTGTGCTCTCATAATGAAAAGCACATATTTCTGTGGTGTGCAAGAACAAACCCTTAAGTTCAGTGCGCTGAGGGCTAAGCCCTATGGTGGTGGTATTGGGAGGTCCCATGAGCCTTAGGAGCCTGGAGGGAGATGCATGGACAAGGGTCCTGGAAAAGAATGTGGATTTCCTCTCTCTGGAGTCTCACATTTGCTTTCCTGGTGCCTGCAGGGAGAACTTGCCTCCTCCCACGCTCACCATAATGCAATGCGCTCACTAGACACTCATAAAACCACAACTAATCAATTTTGGACTGCAAGTTTCAGACCTTTGAAGCAAGATCAACCTTTTCCCTTTACAGGTATAGATCCCAGGAAATTCCTCATAGATACACAAAGCTGAGTGATTTTGGCACTACAAATATTGGAGATAATTATGAGTCAATGAGAGTTTTTACATAATAAATCTCACAAATTCATATAAGAAAATAAGAATAAGGCTAGATGGCCAATTTTTCATTTGATAAAGGAAAATATGAGAATAGCCAACAAAGTTTAGAAGCATGGACAATCCACAGAGGCATTTCACTATCAGACATGAAAACTCAATTCTTAAACTGTAGTTCTCAAGAATCAACAGTAAAAGAGGACAGTGGGCAAAGTGAGTGGTCAGAGGTAGACTCAAAGGACATAGAAAATATAAACAAAATAAAAATGCATTTCTGTTCCATGAATGAGAATACAATTATTCTTAAGTAGTATCAGAAAATCAGTTATACTTTCAGAAAATAAGTAATTGAATCCTTTCACTCTGCAGATTAAAGGTTAAACTGGAAAAAAATGTGAGGTATCAACACTGGAAGAGTTTTAAAGAGCAAAATATATACAAGATATTTCTGTGCCTCAGATCTGGGGAAAAGTACTCAAAAGAAATCCAAAAGCACTAAATTAAGGTTAACCAATTAGATTATGCAAACGTGACACCCTGGAAGACAAAAAAAAAAAAAAAATTGAAAAAGTCAATGAAGAATTGCTTGGAATGCCCAGATAAAAGCTAAATTTGAAATTCCTAGTATTCAATCCTTACAGGTATTGTTTGTGAAATCCAGCTTTGTCAAATTTAATTAAACATGAATATGTAATGCACAAAAGAAGAAATACAAATGTCCAACTGAGAAATGGCAGTAGGATTTAAAATCTACAGCAGCTATACACAAAATTTTTGTCCAGGAAATTAAGAAAACATGAGACACTGGACAATGTCTGTAAGACAGACAGGCATAGCAAAACTGAAAGTCTCAAAGAAAACTGGAATCACAGTGAGGTGATATAACATATAAAAGTGGTTCCTCAAATTATTAAACACTATGTGTACATCATTGAACTCAGAAACTCTGTTCCTGACTGCCTTGGTTACTTTTTACTTGTTGCTGAGACAAAATACATGAAGCCCAAAGTTGGGAAAAGAAAGGTTTATTTCTTATAGTTTTTGGAGTTTTCAGTCTATATTCAGTTAGCTCCAAGGAAGGGTAGCATGGCTGGGCCACAGTTCGTGGTGTCTACAAACAGCAAGGCAGAAACCCACAAGAGAGAGGCACACACCTTCTTCCTGCCATTACATTGCATTACACCACCCCTAGGCAAGTGTAGTACTCACACCCCCAATCCAAGCACTAGACAATGAATCAATTACAAATGCATAATGGGAACACAAGAGGCCTGGGGGCCACCAACATAAACCATGACATACCACCCCTGGCCCCTAGGACTGACTCATGTACATCCTTTATACAAAAGATTTAGCCCATCTCCATGAGTTGCCAAAGTCCTAACAGTTTCAGCATTGCTGAAAAGTTCAAGTCCCAAGTCTCCAAGATCTATGGCAAATTCTTAACTGTAACCCCCTGTACAAATGAAACTGTGTTAAGATCAGAGCTCAAGGACCCACCCAGAGCCCAGCCACACTAGGCTGTACTGGTCTGGCAGGTTTGAGGCTTGCACAGGACATGCCCAGCAACCTTCTCCAAAACCGAAAAATTCAGCTGCTGGTGGCTGGGGTGAGTCCGCTCCCCATCCCGAGCCTGGGAAACTTATTAAGATCATCACTCCCAGAGCTCAAGGACCCACCCTGAACCCAGCTACACTAGGCTGCACTTGTCCAGCAGGTTTCAGGCCTGCCTAGGACACGCCTAGCAACCTTCTTCAGAACCTGAAAATTCAGCTTGCGGCTGGGTGAGTCCGTTCCCATCCCTAGCCTGGGAGACTGCGTTAAGATCATCGCTCCCAGAGCTCAAGGAACCGCCCAGAGTCCAGAGACACTAGACTGCACTCTCCTGGCAGATTTCGGGCCTGCCCAAGACAAGCCCAGCGACCTTCTCCCAAACCGGGAAACTCAGCTGGAGGCTGGGGTGGGTTTGCGTGCCATCCCGAGCCGCAAGAGACTTATTAGGATCATCATTCTCAGAGCTCAAGGACCCACCCAGGTCCCAGCCACACTAGAATAGCCTTGGGAAGCTTTGCAGCCTGAGTAGACTACGCCCAGCAACCTTCTTCAATTATGGGAGTTGAGAGCAAGTGAAGTGAGTTCCAGGGCATTGGTCTTTGCTCAGGGAGAGCTTTCGCCCATCATTCATTATTTTCTTGTTAAGTAAGATACTTTGGGACAAAAGCACAAATGAAGAGTATTTTTGAAATGACAGCAAAAATTTTGAAAGACATAAAGGGGACAAATGAATATATGCAACAAAACAGGAAAATTTATTTGTACTTAAGAATGGACACACAAATTCATTACACTACAGTTTCGTTTTTGTATAAGGTTAAAAATTTGGAAAAAAAAAAGACAACAATCCTGGTCAGTAACTAACAGCTGAATATAAATTTGGACTATGTAATGAAGCCATAAAGTCAGAACAACAGTAGAAACACAGATTTTTTATTGCCATGTAATACCTAAATTCCTCTAAGGCCTTATTGCCGTGCAATGCTGTAACACCTGCATACTGTTGTACTCTAAGAAAATAGCTTCATTATATGTGTATTATAGCCAACCTGCAAACGTGGCTTACTAAGTGTGTTTTTTTTTCCTTTTTCCCTAACTGATATGTTAAGTGACCTAATTGATATGTTGAGCAACACTCTCCTCTGTAAAGAATTGCAAGAATCTCACCTAATTGATATGTTAACCATTGTTGCCCTCTACAAACTACAGAAGTTGTGCTAAAACAAGCTAACAAGGGTTGTTAATCATTGTTAGGCGCCTCTATTCTCCGCTAAAGAGCTAAAGAAAACTAGAATGGCCCATTAATTTACACTTGTTTAAAGTAACCTGCTTGTGTGCAGAGAGATTTGCGTATGAGTTTAATCCTTTACCCTGACCTTGACACATAACCGCCGTTTTCTGTCCTGTATGGCACCTTATTGCCTCCCTCTCCCCTCACCTATCTATCTAGGCCATAAAGAATTTGGGTTTCTGGTGACCTCTTCCCGACCCGGTGATGATCTGTCATAAAATGAGCCTGCCCCAATTTTAAGAACTGTTTAGCTTCAAAGAAATTACCGGGAAATACTATGGCCCAAACCCCAACCGGTGCTTTCCTTTTGTTCTGTATGCATCAAATGAGTTAGATATCAGATCTTTGTAAAACTTAAGTTTCAGCTTCTTGTAACTCTTGACCCCTTCGCACCCACTAGCGAAAACGAGCTGTCCTGGGATAATTAACTTCTCCACTTTCTTCTCCAAATATTACTGCAGATGTGCCACTCCGAGATAATGCCAGTCTGTAGGATGGGAGTAATTTGAGAAACACCAGGAACTCCCGAGATTGTCAGAGCTAAGTGGACAGCAATACAGTTTCCAGACTCGGGTCAACAAGTTTGATGGCTCTGCAGATTTCTTTGTTTCTCCCCCCCCCCCACTTTTCCTCCAGCCTCTTTTTAAAGTCCTCCCTTCAGTCTCTGGGACACAGTCTCCAAATTGGCTCCCGGAGACTGGTCGCCAGGCCTGGAAATAAAGCCTTTGCCACCTAAATTTTCGGTCTCTTGCCTCCTTGGATTTTATACCGGGGCCCAAGTTATAACACATACCTCCATTGCATTATTGCTGTGTAGCTCTGTAACACCTGCATACCTCTACAGCCTTATTGCCATGTAGCTCTATAACACCTGCATCCCTCTACAGCCTTATTGCCATGTAGCTCTATAACACTTGCACCCTCTACAGCCTTATTGCTGTGTAGCTCTATAACACCTACATACCCCTACAGCCTTATTGCCGTGTAGCTCTGTAACACCTGCATCCCTCTACAGCCTTATTGCTATGTATGTCTGTAACACTTTCATACCTCTACAGCATTATTGCCATTAGCTCAGTACCACTTGCATGCCTCTCCAGCCTTATTGCCGTGTAGCTCTATAACACCTGCATACCTCTGTGGCCTTTATAACTCTAATTGTACACACCACGCCTGCATTTCTTCCACTTAGACTTTGAAGCTAATTGTACTGAAACCCATCAAAAATTGGAAGAGACTGGGTGTGATTTCTTTGTCTCCCCCATCAAATCAGTTTTAATGTTTTCCTGAATGGTGATATACTCTACTTGATAAAGAAATTAATTCCATAATCAGATATATCCAGGAACTCAGGATGATTTGGTTACAGGAGGCCCCAGGAGTACACCTTACATAGGGCCTAAAACACTGCATACAAACACACATGCTCACAGACACAACGCACAATCAAACAAACCCTATCCTTCACTTTTCCTTCATCAGAAATACAATACAGATGCTGGTTCACCCAAGATGCCAAATTAGTTGATTTTACAAGAGACTGGCTGCACATTTGAAACAAGGACAAAGAAGGACAGAAGGAACTGCACACAAACACATACACACAAAGACACATACAAACAAGCTCACTAATACCCAAGCATCAAACATACACACCCTATCATGTCTCATTGAGGGAATGAACTTCACACCATGCCTGATCTTTCTAAGCAATATGAAAAGTGAATGGTTTTCTCAAGACAGCCTGTACACCTGACATTAGAATGGAGAAATGTATGGAGCCCACAAAACACTGGATGAAAACATTCTTTTGGAATTTTATGCCATCCAGACTCTAAGTCAATAGACCATTTTTGACATCTGAATATATCTTTCAGAATCTTACATCATTTCCAGTCATAAACACATAAATTTATAAAATCTTTCATAGACTTCAACAACAATATAAACTGTACTTTCATTTTTTAAATACATACATAATCACTTTTATCACATGTTTTACTATATATTTTAAATATATATTAGAATATACAAATAACAAAGTATATAGAAAACACGATATGGCACAATGCGTTTCACATTTTAAGAAATAGCTTTTTCTGATGGGTGATACAGAATTGCACACATCTTTTCTATCTCTAAACCACTCTGGGCAAGCCAGTGAACCACACTGAACTTGCTCTTGGTGCAGGAAGTTGCAGGATCCAGCCGGGGTAAACAGCACAAGACAGACCAGAAAGCACAAAGAAACTGTATGGCTTAGATTCAGCCTCTTTGGGTCCTGGTCTTGCCAGGAGTAGAAATTCAAGCAAAATATTGATGCAAGTAAAACTAATCACTCTGCTTCACAGAAATTAAACACTTTTACTTTGTCACTTGCTGACCGAAAAACACCCAACCTTAAAATCCTATTAATATGTCTCAGACCACAATTTAGCTATAAGATCAACCTGATAAAAACAATCTCATACAAATGTATACCTGCTTCAATCAGGTGCTTAATCTAAATGAAACAACTCTTCATTCACCTAAAATATTACTCATGTATTTCTCTAGATTTCTGCAATTATACATGATTGAATCCAAGTTTCAGTGACCCAGCCCTCTGGTATTGTTACACAACGTTTTGGAAGTGCATGCTAAGGACTTGGGCCCCATGGTGGTAAGCCTCCACCACGTGAGCCTCAGGTCACGTGAAACTCAGAAGCCTGGAGGGAGACACATGGACAAGGGTCCTGGAAGAAGACCATGGATTTCATCCCTCTGGAGTCTCACATTTGGCTTCCTGGTTCTTGCAGGGAGAACTTGTCCCCTCCCACACTCACCATAATGCAGTGCCCTGGCAGAAGACTCAAAATGCTGAAACCACACAGTTCGGACTGTAAATTTTAGACCTATGAACAAAAATCCACCTTTTCCCTGTAAAGATAAACGGCCTCTGGAATTTCCTCATAGTGATACAAATCTTAGAACTACAAATATGTGGAGGAAATCATTTACTGATTATATTTTTTGCCTAAAAAATCTAACTAACTCATGAGAAAAAATAAGAACATGGCTAAATAACCAATTTTTCATTTGATGAAGGAAAATATGATGATAACCAACAAAATTTAGAAGTGCAAATTGCAAACACACATATTTCACTACCAGACATTAAAACACACTATTTAGTTAAACTGTAGTTCTCAAGGATAAACACCAAAAGAGGATCTGTTTCCTCGGTAAAATCCTGTAATCTGAGCAACTACTTTTAAGATAGCAGTATGAATATATTAACAAGTGTTAATTTACTATTTTGTTTTGAAATTCTGTATCATTTTTATTCTTTTGTTGTCTCTTAAGAAAAAAAATACATATATTTGGAAAAAAGACAAAGTGAGTAGTCAGAAGCAGACTCAAAGAATATAGAAAATTAAAATGAGACTAAGATGCATTTCTGTTCTGTGAATGAGAACACAATTATTACTAAGTGATATTAATTCAGTCAATTATACTTTCAGAAAATAAGTAAAACTGGTTACCTTCACTCTGTGGATTAAAGGGCTAGTTGAAAAAAATCAAGGCCTTCAATATTAGAATTTTGAAGAATATATATATACACACAATCTATTTCTGTATATATACAATATATACATAATTTTAAAGAATAAAACTATATTTACAACATATTTCCGGGGAAAAGTTCTCAAAAGAAAACCCAGAAAGTAATAAATTAAGGTTAAACAATTTGACTACAGAAAAGTGAAACACTGCAAGACAAAAGAAATGAAGAAGTCAATGAAAAATTGTTTGCAATCCCTAGAGAAAAGTGAAGAAATTCCTAATATTCAAGCCTTATAACTATTATTTGTGAAAAGAGCTCCATCCAAAATTAAGAAACATGATTATGTAATTCACAAAACAAGGGATGCAAATGGCCACCAGAGCAATGGCAGTGGGACATATAAACTACAGCAGCCATATACAAAATTTTTGTCCAGAAAACTAAGAAAACTTTAAATATTTGACAAAGTCTGGAGCAATAGAAGGTAGGAAAAAATCTACAACTCTCAAAGAAAATAGCAGTTAGAGTGCAGTTGGGCAAAATTTAAAATCAGTTTCTCAAATGTATTAAAGCAACTATGTGCACATCATAGAACCCAGCAACTCTGTTCTGAGGATTATAGCCTATTAAGATAAGAGCAATATTATGGACAGACTTGGACATTGAAGATGTTTACTATAAATTTGGCTCATAAAATCAAAAGTAGGAAAAGCTTAAACATCTATTTCTATTGGTTGATTTTAAATAGTAAGGTATAGTCAAAGTAAAATTTACCAAGATTACTAAAAGAGCATACAAAATGTGTAAGAAGTGGCCTATAAATATGACCACTTAGGAGAGCAAATGAAATACTCAAGGTAAAGATCAGTACACCAAGCCCAGGGGTGGCAAATCTATGGCACACTTGCCATAACTCGCTGTTTGTCATCACTGAAAGCTCTAAAGATTCACCATCACTGATGTAGCCTACTATTACATTTTAGTTTACAAAAACAAATGTGAAAATTTACATGAGTGCTCTCTCTCATATGTGTGTGTCTCTGTGTTCTGATCTCAAAACTTGGAAGACATGCACAACAATTTTCTACAGCACCTTCCCATAGATATAAACATATACAACTGGCATAAAATGTAGTTTTTTCCAGTGTTTCAAGAAACACTATTAAAAATATGATTTAGAAATCATATATACTTAAACTAACTTTATATACATTCACATACAAAAAGGCTGCTTTATGAAGTCTGTGAGCTTGCAATTAAACCAAATGGAAAAAAGGATTCATTAAACCAGAAAGACAAATATGACACAGGTAAGTGACCTATCACAGTTCAGAAAGGAATCATTTCCATTAATGTGCAAAATTAGGATACCCTGAATGTATCAAAGGAAAGAAAGAACGTACCTTGGGTAAGGGCTTTCTTCCTTCTTGACAGTTGATTCCACCAACGAAGACCATGTTGGGCATCACAGGTCTGGGAAAGTCGAAGACAAAGTCCGTGCGTAACAGCCACACTGATGGTTGGCTGAACAGATCATATATGGTAACAGGTCTTTGGAGAATTTCAGCAGCAATTTCTAAGGCATTTTTATAGAAATAATTGCAAACTAAATGCTCCTCCAGGTGGGTAAAAATATTCTGCACTCTCTCTTTGAAAGTCATGACATCTGAGAGCACCGAGAAAAGTCTGGGGACATAAGAAGGAGCAGAGGGGCACTGAGCACCTTCTTCAAAAAGATGACAAAATATTACCCTGGCGAAGACCACAGATGGCAGCGAAAAATATTTGGCAACAGTTAAGCCACACACATCAAAAGGATCTGTTAACACTGCATCAAAAGAAGTCTTTTTTAAATATTCCACTATTTTGTTTGCACTAAACAAACTCCTACAACGTGAAAAAGTGATGTCAAAAAAGCGTTTGGATGAACCTGTTGCAAAAGAGTAAATACTTCCCTCAGAAATTTTCCATTGAGTGTCAGCAAAAAACTGAAATGAACGATCCAACTCCTCCTGAGTAAAAGAAGTTGGATAACTCTTTACCGTGCAGTTCAGTGACTGTCCAAGTTGCCAACTGGCCTCCGGCATGACTGCAACCACCTCATGTCCTCTCTGGATGAGTTTCTCCACCACAGAGCGCAGGGTGAACCAGTGGCTCCCGTCCATGGGCACCACCAGCAGCCTGCCCGCCCAGGCAAAGCCTGATGTCAGCAGCAGACACAGGCACAGAGGAAGAGGGTCCAAAGAACGAGCCATGAGGACTGCAGCCCAGAGCCACCCAGCTGCTCAGACACAGTCTGTGTGATGCAATGAGTGGAATAATACAGGAACAAAATCTGCTACAGAATGGGCGGAGATTCACATGTCAATAAAGGAAGCAACACTCACTAAAAATGTTTATTTAGAGCAGTAATGATCACTGAGTTTCATTTGTTGGAATTCCTATCGGCAGACTTTCCACACAAGGATCATTTGTGATCTTTGTTTGAGAAAGAATTATAACCTGGCCTGTAATAATGTGACATTAAAAATAGAGCTTTCATAATGCACTTGTACTTTGAGATTTCAGAAAAATTGAAAAGTACATTGGAGTTTCTGTTTCTAGAGTTTGTGAAACAGTACTCTTTTCCCAGAACAAAATTGGCAACCCAGCTCCCAAGAAATCTCTGCAAGGCCCTTAGCCCTGTCTCTTCACGGGCTGTCTTGATCATCCTGAGCACCTCTGCATGGGTAGGCACTATTGTTAGGATGAGTCTGTTCACCATCTCAGGTTCCTGCTTTCAATTCCCAACCCTTGGAGGCCTCTGAAATGCTGAAGCATGATCAGTACCACACAAGCCGCAGCCAATTATGTGGTCACAGACCTTGATGAAATCTGAGTTTGAAAGGGAGAAAGCCAACTTCATCTCCCCAATTTTGCACAGCTCCTCAGTAGAGGCTTTTCTTGGGCCCATGATCTCGAGAAGAAAACTGAGGCCTTCACACAGCTGTTCTAGCATGTCCAAGATGCTTCCAGGATGCCCACTCCTGTATCACCTCACAGGGAACAAAGGAGTGAGAATTGCACAAGTAGAAGACAAAGAGTCAAAAGAAAGAAAGAAAGAAAGAAAGAAAGAAAGAAAGAAAGAAAGCAGGCAGTTGTATAGTGACCAGCATGGAGACCTGGGCAAAGGCTCACGTATGCTGTCATGTGTGGGGTCTGCCCAGAGATACCTGCCAAACTCATAAACCACTGCATCCTAAGTTGGCTGTGAAAGAAAGCACAGGAGTGAGACTTATCTAGTTTGTTCCTCCGCTGCTATTTGCCCCTTCTAGGATCACTGCCCACACAATGTTCCTGCCCAGGGGAGCATACTTTCATTCTCAGATTTCAGAGAATCCAAGAATTATTTCCACACACCTTTGCCAACTGTTGATGCCAAAGAGCAGATATGCCCAGCTAAGTTTCACACTTGGTAATCAGCCTCACCAGGAGCCATTGTTATACTCAGGTAGCACTGCCACCTGCTGGATGATTGCATAGATGTTTCCCTAGACAGTGGAGCTCTGATATCTACCACACCTGAGGTTAAAGAAAAGTGAGTAGCCCACTCACCAGAAGAACTCACAAGAGGCCCTACCTGGGGTCTGATGAGCCTGCCCTTCCTGAATCACAGTGCAAGGATCCAGCAGGACCTCCCTGCAGCCATCATTAGTGGTAACTGCCATGATGCCCCTTAGGAATCTTGGCCTGTGTTCTCTATACAGATCCCCAGAAAACTGCAGTAAAATAAATCCATTAGGGAAGACTCCACTGCTATATGTCAGACCCTGTGACACTTGGGCCAGGAAGGTGGCTGACAACTTTGATCTTAACTTGAGTAAAGAAGATCCAAGGATTATGAAGAATAAGAGAATCATGACCACTTTGAAAGAAAATAATAGACATCTGATAATTGATAGCATGGAAATGAACATCTATAATATTAGGGAAAAGGAATTCAGGTTAATGCTTAGAAAAAACATCAGTGAATTACAGAGACACAAAAAATAAATTTCAAATAAACTTGACAATGTATATATGAAAATGAGAAAGTTGCTTAAAGAAATAATAAAAAAGAGAACCGGAGAGAACTCAGGAGAATAATAGGATTCCAAGACAATCACTCCATAAAACCATCAAACCATAAAGGAAGGCATACATAAAGAAAAAAAGTGTCTGTTAAATAGACAGAACAAAACTAACAAAAAAGGAAGCCATGCATCCTTACCAACTAATGATTACTTTAAAATTAAATGCATTAAATTCTCCAATAAAAATTCATTTTTAGAAGACTTAATGCATTTTTTAGAAGACTTAATGATTTTCTTTTACAAAAAAAAAAACACCATTCAAGAGCACATGGAGAGCAAAAGTGAGAGGACTGAAAAATACAATACTAACTGAACAAATGCTGTGTGTCTATCAGATGAACCAATTTTCAGCCAATTACTATACGAGAGACAGAGAAGGACACTCTATAATGACAGAGGGGTTGATTCATTATGAATACTTACAAATGAAAACATGTATGCAATCAACACAGACCATGTAAATATAAAAAGCCAGCATTAAAGGATTAGAAGGGAGATTTAAATTACAATAACAATAATAATTTCATTTCCCCCTTTTCTTGTTTTGTCTTTTTTTAAAATTTAATTTAAAGAAAGACTAAACAAAACAGAACATGGGTAGAAATAATATATAATTTCAAAGAAAAAATAAACAGTAAGAAATCACTAGATGATGATTACAGATTGTCATCTCACAAACAGTTATTCAAGATACTGAAGTGGAGCTTATAAAGTGGAGATTCAAACAGTGAGATTGTAACCAGTTCTGTTCAACTATCCAACAAAAACTTAGAAATCTGTTATCAATCCTATACACTTAAACATACATGCAGTTATCCATGTCTTCCATTATGTTGAGATTGAATAAACCCAAGCAGGCTAATACCACTCTGTACAAAGAATAATACTATTGCTGGGTTTCACATTATGACACTCCAGGATCAGCACCGGGTACTTTAGTGTCTCTTTTTCTTCAAAGTATCTGCTCATTTCATCATGTGTCATAAGATCAGTTCTCATAAACTGTTTATAGATTCTACATATACATGAGTCTTAATATGTATTTCTATCCTTTCTATATTAGATGGAGAAACAAAACAAAGCAAGACAAAACAAAACATATTCCTATAAACACATGAAACGAAATAAACATATAAGACCACTGTACAAAGAGTTCTACCATGGTTCCTGTGTTGTCTCTTGTTATGTCCAATAGAACTGGCTATATCATCAGATAGAGTATAATTGAATATATCAGTATGTAACAGTATTAATAAAAACACAACTTTGTATATAGTATAGAACTTCAAAAACCAGCAGTTATCAAACAAGAATGTATATCGTAGAATCTTGTCATCTTCAGTGTAGTCGCCTATACTCTCAGACTTGATACTATCAATCATATCAGTTTTGAATAAAATCTTCTATGCATCATTTCTGTTATGCTCTTTTTTGCCACAGTTGTCTGCTTATCTTCTTCATTCTGTTTTCAGCTCCATTCATTGAGGCCTCTCTGCCACTGTTCCTGGAATCCTAGTACTTTTCTCTCCCTCTAGAATGCCTTGCAGTATTCTCTGTAGAGTTGGATTGGTGATTGTGAATTTCCCAAGTTCCTCTTTGTCTTGGAAGCATCTTTTTTCTCCATTAATTTCTAGAGACAGTTTAGCAGGGATATCAATCTGGGATGGAGGTTATTTTCTTTCAGGCCTTGGAATATTTATCTCCAGGCTCTTCTTGACTTGATGTTTGTGCTGAGAAGTCTGCTATTATTCTGATGGGCCTTTCTTTATAGGTGATCTGTTCTTGTCTCTAACAGCTTTTAATATTCTATTCTTATATTGAATTTCTGGGATCTTGATTATTATATGCCTGAGTGTAGCTCTGGCTGTAGGTGGCTGTAGGTAGCTGGTTCTGTATGCCTCCTATATCAGAATATCATTTCCTTTTCCTATGCTTGGTAAGTTTTCCTTAATTATTTCTGTGAATAACCTTTGTAGTTCCTTTGTTTGTACCCAGATTCTTCATTCACATTCTTTATTCTCAAGTTATAGATCCTCTTGTTGTCTTCTAGACTTTGCATTGTTACTGCTTGTTTCCTTGTTATTTTTAAAAAGTTTTCCCTTTCATACTCCCACATTGCAAAATTGTCCTCCAGTTTGGATAGTCTATCCTTAATTTCTTTCAAGCTGATTTGCCATCTTTCCATAGAGTTTTTAATTTCCTGCTAATCTCTTTGAATCTGCTTCATGTACTCTATATTTTTTTATATTCTTCATCAAGTGGTTCTCTCCTTTGTTTGAATTCCTCCTTTCTGTGACGGTGAGTGATGGGAGTGGAGCCATTCCATAGAAAGGGGGGCTCTGGCAGACAACATTCTGGGACTAGGCAGGACTGACAAATACAAGGTGCAGCAGTTACTTCAGTCAGTTGTTCCCTTCCCGAACGGGATTGATGGAGTGAGATAGCCCTGGATCACGTGACCTGGCTGAGACCCTGGCTGTTCCTCCCTTCCGTCTGTGTCTGTTCAAGGGGTGCTTAGCATCTCTTTTATTAATCTTCTTATATCTTGCTTTACTTGGCTAAATAATTCACTTTTGAACTCATCTATGAGGTCCCAAACATATCTCTTTATGTCCACTGGTGCTGTGTCTGATATTGCATGTTTGTTGTTCTCATCCTCCTTTGTATTTACCTGTCATGGGTCAATGTTCTCAAGGATGGGACCTGGGGATTTTTTGTTGTTGCTTCCTCTTTCCATCTTTTTTGCTTCTTCCAGGAGGCCCCAGTTTCTTTCTTTGTTGGTTACAATTCTTCTGAAGTGTGTTGACTAAATGACCCTTCCCAGTGAATTGCAGACAGGGACAGCATATGTTGGTCCCTCCCCTCCGGATCAGTCAAGCTTCTGTGACCTGCACTGCATTACTTTGCGCCGCCTCCCCTCTGACTGACTTTTTTTTTTTTTTTTTTTTTTTTTGGTCTTTTTCCTTTTTCCTTTTTATCGGTACCAGGGATCGAACTCACGACTGCCTGCTTGCAAGGCAGGCGCTTATGCCGCTGAGCTAAATCCCCAGCCCCTGCCTCCCCTCTGGGTCAGTCAAATTTCTGAGGTTTCACTGGGTTAGCATGTGCAACATCGCTGTAGGGACTTAATTTCAGATAACCTATTAAGTCTCAGCCAGGTCACTTGACCCAGACCTAGCTCACTCCACCAATCCTGTTCAGGAAGGGAACAAGTGACTGAAGTTACTGCTGCCCCTTGTACTTGCCAGTCCTGCCTAGTCCCAGAATGTTGTCTGCCAGAGGCCCCCTTTCTATAGAATGGCTTCACTCCCGTCACTCACCACAGGTCGATGTAGGCACCCTGCTAACTCAGCCTTCTGTTCAGCTCGCTGACTCCAGAACTCAATGTAACTCCACCTCCAGTGAGTCGAAGCGGCAAGACCTTGGAATGACTCAGCAAGTCACGGCAGGACCTTGGCAAGTTGAGCAAGTCACGGCACAACCTTGGCAATCACAGTGGGACCTCGGCAAGTCATGGCAGGACCTCAGATGGTCAGCAAGTCGCCCATTACAGCAACACTGAACCTTTAGCTGTTCCAATAATAGCACAGGCACTGTATGTTTGGTTGGTTCTTCTCACCTTGATATCTTCTTGGGACAAGAGAATTCATCTCCCTCTGTTTGAGGCTCCCCACTCTGTATTATGTTGAATTCTAAGTTGACTATCTCAGGGAGCCCCTATAGCCAGTTGTTATCTATCCGCCATCTTTGCTCCTCCCCCTTTACCCCTTTTCCAAAGACTACAAAAGCTAATATGGAAGACTTCGACCTAAACACACATTAGAACAAAGGGACATAACAGATGTGGGACATCACATTCAATAATAGAAGACTTCCTTCTATCAAGGGCTCACAGAACATTATGATTGTAATATATGATAGATCATGAGGTAAGGAAAAAAAGAGAGAAAATATAAGTAGATTCAAATTGAATCTAATATGTTTTCTGACCATAGTCCTCTAAAACTAGAAAGAAACACCAGATGAATTTCAGATAATTTACATACTCATAAATATTTTCAGACTAAAGGATGGGTCCAGGAAAAAACAAAAAAAAAACAATTAAGAAAGACCTTAAATCAAGTTAAATTGGAAACACAACAGACCACAAAAGATAGTATATAAAATTTAAAATGTCAGTTTCAGCTATAAATACCTATAAAAGAAGAAAAAATATCTTAAATTTAAAAATTAAAATATATCCCACACAACCAAAAGAAGAGTGAAGGCAGATATAGTGGCTTGTGCCTATAATCCCAGCACTCTGGAAGACTGAGGTGGAAAGATCACAGATTAGAGCCCAGCCTGAGTATCTTAATAAGATCCCTCTCAAAATAATAGAGTTGGTATTGTAGCTCGGTGCATAGGCCCAGGTTCACTTCTCAGAAATGCAAAAAAGATAAAAAGAAGAACAAATTAGTAAACTAATCTTAGAATTAGCAGAAATAAGAAAAAAAAGAGTAGAAAGAACTGAAATAAACACTAGGAAAACACTTTAAAAACATCAAAAGTAGGAATAGTTCTTTTCAAAAAAGATACAAAATTGAAAACCCCATGTCTAGATACTAGCAATTTGTCTTAGTTCACTGAAAAGAAAGATTGGTTTTTTTTTGTTGTTGTTGTTCATTCCTTTTTTGTAAGAATGTTTTTGGTTTAAGTCTTCCACAACATGTCACTACTTTGAAGATAACAATGTACAATGTAAAAACTTAAAAAAAAGAAAGAAAAGAAAAAGCACCTTAAATAAAAATTAAAATATGCCTGTCTTGGTTATTTTTCTCTCATTGCTAGGACAAAACATCTGACACCCAAAATTAAAGAAGGAAAGTTTTATTTAGCCACAATTTGTGGAGGTTTCCATCTGTAATCAGATGGCTTGAAGGCAGAGTGGCATAACACAGGGGAAACACTTCAAGGTGGCTGAAGACAGCAAAGGTAGCCAGAGAAGACGGGGAAGAGCAAGCCTCTTTTCCTTCCCTATGTTGTAAACAGGCCATCCTGTCCCCTCCAGGGTGGTTGTAGCACTCATAAAATCTCCTTGCCTTCTTGTTCAGGCTGAGGATGTTTACCAACTCAGAACCCTGGCTTCCTGTTGAGTTTCTTAGTTAAACTTCTAAATTTCTCAAGTTGACACAATGTATAAACCATAACAATGCCACATACTACTGAAAGAAGGAATCAACAGTCATGGTAGCTGGCACATAAATCCTAGTAGTCTGAAAGAGTGATGCAAGATATTATCAGGTTCAAGCACAGGCCCAACATTTAGCAATTTACCAAGACATTGTTTCAAAATAGTAATAATAATAAAGTAGGCTGGGGTGTTGCTCAGTGTGATGGTCCTGGGTTCAGTCTCAAGCACTGCCAACAAAATAGAAATTGAAACACGTTATCCTGGTGGGAGGCCTGGCATTTAACCACAGATAGCTCAATCTGAATCAGAATTTTTGGATTGGAGCCGTAACATTAAAGAAATGGAAGAAGCAAAGATCTTTGCTGCTAACTGGACACCCCCACTCCCCCCACCCCCCCACCCCCACTTAAAGATCCTGAGCTAAGACTGCCCAGAGTCACAGACTGGAACTGGTTCCTTCCAGCGGAACCCAGTCACCACTTCTACTGTAACTCACCAATCACTGCAGAACACTGGGAATCACTATGATTTTTCCCATTAAAATCATTTTCATGTTGTCCTGGAAGACAATGTGCCATCCTGACTAACACAGTTAATCTCCTTTCTGATTACTGTTCCTCTGGACGGACATAAAGATGCTTTCTCATGGCAGAGAATCATTAAAATCCCCAGTAAGGAGAGCAAGACATTGAGGGAGGGAGGGGAACCAGGAGGGTGAAGGACTACAGAGGAATTTAGATGCCTTGTGTAGGTACATGGACTGTGTCCCCGCTGTGAATGGGATCATTATGTACTACAAACTTGTAATAGTGAAAACACTAAGGCAAATAAAATAAAATCCCCTATTTAGGACCTACGACACCACAAACAAGCACACACCCTCAACATACAGGTACATAGCCACACACTCTCCAACATCACTCTCTCCTCATCAGATTGCAAGCGATTCAAAAACTGTAAGGGTCACAAAAAGATAGTGTTGTCATTGGAAACAAAGATGGAGAAATGTACACGCTCCAGAACTCTTTTGATGAAAATTTATGTTTGTGCTAAGTTTTTAGTCAAAGAGCATTTTCCAAGATTTGAATTCTTCTTCAAAAAAGAATGGAGATCTATGAAGTGACTGATCAGGATCTCAGAAAACTCTCCAATTGAGAATTCCTGAACTATAAGAACTATGGACTTAAAAGATTAATGAAATTTGGAAAACAACACAGAGAAACAGGAACAAGTTAGGCAAAAGTACAAATAACAAAGAAGCACCAAAGAGGCCAGGCATGGTGGCACAAGTGTGCAATCCATGCAATAGAGAAGACTGCAGCAGGAGAATCACAAATTGAGGCCATCCTGAGCACGTGGTTGGTATCAAGATTAAAAATGATAACAAAGGCTGGGGAGACAGCTCAGTATAAAGGCCCTAGTTCAGCACCAAGTGCTACCAAAAAAGGAAAAACCAACAGGAAATAATTGTAGAAATTAATAATAAAATGACTCATCTGACAAATTAATACAAAATTGAGATAGTAGAATCAACTAAGAAGCATGACTCAGTGAAGTGGTAGACCCCTATACTTAGAATTATTTAGTCAGAGGAACAAAAAGAAAAATAACAAAAAGGAGGGGGAGGAAACTGTGTATATAATGACACCATCAAAAACCAAACTCTTGCATTGTAAGAGTTGCAGGCAAATAAAAGAGAACCAAAAGGGCATATTTAAAGGTTAGTGGCTGAAAATGTAGTAACTCATGAGCAGATAAATGCTAACACCCAAAAGCAATGCACACAGAAGTCTCCAGTGAATTCAACCCAAAAGAGTAGTCCAATAAATCATGTAGTTCTTAAGCTGTCAAAAAACAAAGATACAGCAAAATTTTTCCAGCATCGATAGACACATCACATACAAAACAGTTAATACATATGTCAGTGGATCTCCACAAGAAATTTTTCAGGCCAGGAATATTTTACCCAACAAAATTGTCTTCATAGATGAGAAGCAATCAAAATTTTCTCAGGCAGACAAAAACTTAGGGAGATCATCATCACTAGAAGAATATAATAATAATAGCAAATAATATTAAATGGCTATCTTAAAATTAGTCAATGAAAACCATCAAATACAAAGTGTTTTATGCCTGCCTTACAGTAAGCATAACACAAAACTTCTTCCTTGAAGTACAAAATAAAAATAAAGAGGACTCAAAGCATACCATTACAGAAACCCACCCAATCATAAAAGAAGACAGGAAAAAGGAAGAAAGAAGCAAAGCCTCTAAAATACAGCTACAAAACAACTAACAAAATGGCAATAGTAAGTAATTCTTTGCCTATCAAGATTACTTGAAATGTAAATGATTTAAATTCTCCAATAAAAAGACACAGTAATGTAATGGATTTTTAAAAACACATTCAACCACTTGATCTTTAACAAAGCGGCCAAAAACACATCCTGGAGAAAAGAGAATCTCTTTAATAAGTGGTTTTAGGAAAACTAGCCATCTACATACAGATGGTTAAAGTTAGACTCACGTATTAAACTAAAACAGATCAAAAAAACTAAATCTGAAAACAGAAACACAACCTGCAGGATGACAAAGCAGGTAAAACTCTTGATGTAGGGGCCAGGGATTTAGCTCAGCAGCATAATCGCCTGCCTGACAAATGCACGGTCATGAGTTCAATCCCTAGTACAAAAAAAAGAACCTTAAACAAAAACTCTTGATGTCATAGGTGTAGGTAAGGACTTTTGAACAGAACCCTGATTGCACAGGAAACAGTACTGAGAAGCAACACATGAGATTGTATACAATTAAAAAGCTTCTGCACGACTGTGCCCCTTCCAAGGGGAGAACCACCAGTGTCTCCTGATGTCTGTACCATGTAGCAAGCAGATCACTTCCCTTGTAAGTGGCTGTGGTATACACAGACTACGGCCCCTCCAGAGGGAGAATCACCAGTGTCTTCTGAGATCCATACCATGTTGGAACTTGGGATGCTGGGAAACCAAGCAACCAGCCTGCCTCCCTGTTAAGCAATAGTGAACCTACTGGTGCACGGCCTAGAGTCAAACATCCCACTTCCCCTATCCTCCATCCCCTGTCCCCGCATTAGCAAATGGGAACCAGAAATCTGAGCATTTCTTAGGAGGTTGACCATAGCAAATAAGGGGGATTTCCTTCTACCATCTCTTTGAAGACAAATATTTCTATTACTGTTTTGCTTTATTCTGATTAAGGGTACTGCTCTATTCAATATTCTATTTTGATAAGTTCTATAATGTTCTGTATTTCATTTTATATATGTGACTGATATACATGATTGAAAGAACAACTATTGTAAAGATAACAAAATATACTGTGATACCTATTACTGTTATCCCAATAACCTACTAGGAAATTCTGTACCAATTTCACTACACAGCCTCAGTTGGCTTTATTCTGTCTTATTCTGTTGTATTTTACTACTTTCAAAAAAAATTTTTAAAAAGCTTCTGCACAGCAAAAGAAACAAGCAACAGAGTGAAAAGATAAACTAGGAACTGGGAGAAAAATACAGTCAGCTATTTCTCAGACAGAGGACAAATATCTAGAATATATAAAGAACTCAAAACAATCATATCCCCCAAAATAAAACTCAATCAGAAAATAGGGCAACAAAGTGAATATATACTTCATAAAAAGGAAGTACAAGTAGTCAATAAATTTGTGAAGAAATGCTCAACATGGCCTGCCCTCTTGTAAGAGCCCCCTGGGGCCAGCCGGGCAGAGAAGCAGTCAGCTGTTCCCTTGAGCTGAGAATCAAACATCTCCCCCACCCTACCCCATCAGCAGCTGGGGACAGAGTCCTGAGCATCTCTTGGGAGGTTGACCACATGCAATGTAGAAAATAAGGAGGATTCCTTCTAATGTTCTGTTTGAAGGCAAAGGTTATTTTCACTGTTATGTTTTGTAATGATTGTTATGCTCTATTCAATATTCTCCTTCAATTGGTTTTACAATGGTCTGAATTGGTTTGATTTCTCTATACCTAATTGACTGGACAACTATTGTGAAAATAATGAGATATACTGTAGTACCTACTACTACTATTCCAGTATCCTGCTGGTTCAGTACTGATGTCACTACATTGTCTCAATTGGCTTTGTTTTATCTTGTTCTGTTGTATTTTTACTACATTCTAAATAAAATTTTAAAAAAAGAAATGCTCAACATTGCCACCATTAAGAGAAAAGCAAATCAAAACAACACTGAAATTCTACCATAACCCACCAAGAAAGATCATAATCAAGAAATCAAATAATAACATGCTGTAGAGGACACAGGAGAAAAGAAATCCTTTACACAGGTTCTCTAACATTTGTTACTGATTTCTTGATTATGGCCATTCTTTCTGGAGTGAGATGAAATCTCAGTGCTGTTTGAATTTGCATTTCTCAGATGGCCAGTGATTTTTTTAAATATATTTATTGATTGTTTGTATTTCTCCACCTGGAAAGTATCTATTCTTTCAGATGCCCATTTTGGGATAAAGTTTTTAAATTAGGCAGGCTAATTCTTTTGAGTTCTATGTATATTTCTAGATGTTACTCCTTTATCAGAGACAAAGCTGATAAAGTATTTCCCTATTCTGTGGGTTGTATTTTCACCCTCTTGGTGGTTTCCTTTGCTATGCAGAAGCTTTGTGCTCGATGTTATCCCATTTGTTGATTTCTGGTATTATTTCTTGTACAACTGAGGTTCTGTTCAGAAATTCTTTACCTATGCCAATGTTTTCAAGAGTTTTACCTATATTGTCATTTAGCACATTAAGTATTTGTTTTAATACTTAGATCTTTGATCCATTTATAATGTAGTGTATGCTAATAGATATCAGTCTAAATTCAATCTTTGACATGTGAGTAGATAGTTTTCCTAGCACCATTTGTTAAAAAGAAGTGAAAAGCCTCTACAATGAAAACTATGGTATTATGAAAAAGAACAAAGAGGTTATCAGAAAATGGAAAGGCAAAGCCAAGTGTTGTGGCACATACCTGTAATGCCAGCACTCAGAAGGCTGAGGCAAAAGGATTATTGCAACTTTTGAGACCAGCCTGGGCTACAAAGTGAGCTCAAGGCCAGCCTGAACTGCACAACAAGACCCTGCCTTAAAGACAAAATAAAAGAAGAAGAAAAAGAGGAAGAGGAGGAGGAGAAGGATGAGGATAAGGAGGAAGAGGAGGAGGACGGGAAGGAAGAGGAGAAACAGTAGCAGTAGTAAATAGAATAGCAGAATCGATACAGTCAAAATGGCTAAATTTCAAAAATTGGTATATATATAATTCAATCCCAATCAAAATACCACTCATTCTTCACAAAACCAGAGAAAATAACTCTAAAATTTATATTGAACCAGAAGAGACCTAGAATAGCAAAAGAATTCTTGACAAAAACAGAAACACAGGAGGCATCACAATCCCAGACTTCAAATTATACCACAATGCTACAGTAACAAAAACAGCATTGGATCTGCAAAAAGAAAACAAATTTGTGGATCAAGACAACATGATAGAAGATGCAGAAACAACTCCAAGCGCACCTTATCTCTGACAGACTACAGCCTTGTCAATGGAAGATCTCAAAGAGCACAGCTGCCTGGCCAGGTTTACACACTGTAACCAGCCTCATCAGATGCCACTGCCATATTCACCCAGCAGCTCTACTTGGTGGATGGCTGTAGAATTGTTTCATGAGACAGTGGAACCCGAGCAGCTACCACATCTGACATTGAAGTACAGAGTGTGGACCAGCCACCAGAAGAGCTCACGACAGACCCTGCCTGCATGGGTGGTAATGGGTTGCCCTTCCTGAATCACAGTGTAGTGATCCGGCTGGATTTCACCATGGGCATAGCAAGTGGTAACTCCCATGAAGCCCCTGAGTAACCCCAGTCCATTTTCTCTGCAGTTTTGCAGCATATCTTAAGTAAAACAAATCCATCAGGTTGGGATTCAGTGCCATGCATCATACACTGTGCCTTGTGGCCTGGAAGATACCGAGATCTTTGATCTTAGCTTCAATACATTCAGGTGAAGGTGACATCCATATTCATCTGACTACTACATAAGTTCCTTTCTTTTAGCAAAATTGCAGTGATCCAGTCATCTTTCCACCACCAATAACTATAATTTAGTCCATGAGTTCTCATTAAAATTACATTCTGCATAATCCTGGATCTCTGTCTCTTCTTGGTTTCTTGGCACCTTTTGCCATACCTGTCAGTTCTTTTACATCAGATATTCCAAGAATACACAAAATAAACTAAATTATAAATCAGGATGATACCTGCAAAATAACCAGTACAGCCAGAAGAACAGCTTCCTAAAATACTACTAATGTCATACAGATTATGATCAATAAGGAAATTATCACAACTACAAAGGAAACTAATAAATTTCTGATAATTATATGATGGAAATAATCTAAAAATAACTGAAGAATAATTCAGAATAATGCTCAGAAAAAAACTCAGTGTATTTCCCTTTCAAATGTCCCCTGCTCATCTACAGCCATACCACCCTGAATGTATCAGTCTTGCCAAATATTCCCTACTTGTCCAGAGTGTCTCTCTCTCCCTCCCTCTCTCTCTCTGTCTCCCTCTTTCTCTCCCTACCCCTTTTCTCCACCTCCAAATAAATTGTCTTCTTTTAGTTTAAAAGATCAGTGAATTAAAAAGAAATATTCATAGAGAATTCAACTGAATTTCAAAAAACATATGATAAAAGGAAAAAGTTGCTCAAAGAAATAGAAAGAAAACTAGAGAAAATTCCTGAAGTTGAATGATGCTAGGACTAAAGTGAAAAAATTCAGTGACATCCTCAATAGTAGAAACATTAAAGACAAATAGTAATTAGAACTTTGAAGTGGACTCAAAAGAAAATATATTGAAGAATGGATAAAGTATATGGAATTGTGGAACGCTGTCAGGACACAGAATCTATTTCATTATAGAAGCTGCAGAAGGAAGAAATAGAGATGAGTAGCCAGAGAGAATAATTTTAAAATACTGCCGAAAAGTTCTCTAGTTGGGGAATGTGTGCCAAGAGCCTGATACCAAAAACAAGGAGATGTCTCAGAAAAAGCAAACCCCAAAGGAGTACATGAAATGGTGAACATACAGTCAAAAATTCAAACCAAGAACTAGTGGTAGAGTGTTTGACCAGCATACTTGAGGTCCTAGTTTGAACCCAAGCACACGCATACACACAAAAATATTAAAGCAGGAGAAGAAATTATGGGAGCAGAGATAATAAAAAGCATATAGCATACCAAGAAATGCCACTACAACATTCAACTGACACCTCAGCAAGAACTCGGCTTGTTGAAAGAAAGTAGGAAGATGAAGTCAAACTGCCTAATGCAAATTCTACCAACCAACAATGTCACAAAACTACCTTACAAAAGTCAGAATAAACAACTTTCCCAGACAAAAGTAGATTTAGGGAGCTTATCACCATTATACTTGCCTTTGTGCAACCTGTCAAGGGAGGTTTTTAAACTAAAATCAAAAATCACTGATTAACACTGTGATGTATCTGCAGGCACAAAACACAAAAGTGTAAGTAAAGCAGAGCCACTTGGCATTTCAAACAATCAAACAGGAAGAGAGTGGAGTGAAGGAGTACAGAAGCTAGAAATCAGGAAGATGGGGAGACCATGGCCATACGGCACAAAATCTCAGACACGTGAGACATGGTTTTTAAAATATCTATTGCACAGCTTGTCGAACTTAGTTAAAATTAAGAATTGTACATTTCAAAAACATTTAGACAGTAAACTTCAAATGTTCTTACACAAAAAAAGAGGTATTTGACATGATAGATAGATTTGCAGTTGGATTTAAGTATACTAACACTGAATTCATAAAGTATTAACATTACATTGTACCCATAAACTCATACACTGATAAAATGTCAACTTACAAACAAAGCAAAATAAAAGAAGAAAAGGTAAAGATATATATGAATATGAGTGGCCAATTTTTCCAAGAAACTTACTTCAGAGTAGAAATCAATGAAATAGAAAATACAAAAAAACCAAATAAAATCAATAGAATCTAAACCTGTTTTTTTAGTAGATCAGTCGCCTTGACAAAACTGCCCAACTGGATCAGAGAGAAAAAGAGAAAAGAAATAAAACATGAATATAAATTATAAGAGACAATAATACATTAAAGGTAACAAACCATGGATTTTGTCTTCTAAATTCTGTCTTCATGGATGTGCCTATTTGGGGTATTTTATATATATATAGTCAACAATATGTAGCCCTTTTGTGTTTGGGTAATTTTACTTCAGCTAATATTTTCAAGGCTCATCCACTTCATGGTATTTATTTTTGAACAATGACTGAATGTTATTCTTTTGTTTAAATGCACCAATTTTGTTTAACAATCCATCCATTGATGGTCATGTGACTGAAATTCACCAGTAGGCTGTTAGGAGTAGTGCACACATACAACTCTTTGTTTCAATACCTGGGTTCCGTCCTTGAGGTGCATAGTCAGGAGTGCATGAGAGGTATCTTTGGTAATCCTATATTTAACTCTTTGAGAATCCACCAAACTTTTCTGGAGAGCTGCACCATTTTACACCTCACCGGCCATTTGTGAGAATATTAATTTCTCTACAACCTCACCAACTTCTTTTCTCTCAGTATAATCATGCTAGCTGGTACAAAGTTATATCTAGAATTGCTTTTTGTGTTTTGATAATGATGTTGAGCACCTGTACATATGCTTGATTTTTTTATTTCTGTATCTTATTCAGAAAATGTCAATTCAAGGCTTGTGCCATTTTCAAGTGGTGACTTGAGTTCTTTATCTATTGGGATAATAAAACCATATAAGATATGACACTTATAAATATTTGCTCCCCTGAAACAGTTTGTTTTTCAATTGTCTTGACAGTCCCTTTAGATACAAAAACACTTTTTCATTTTGATGAGTTCCAATTTGTTCATTTATTTTTGTTCCTTTTAGTTGTCATATCTAAGAGACCACTGGTAGATACAGTGTCATGAAGACTTAACTTATTGTACACATAACATCATTGATTCATTTTAAGTTCACTTTTTGATATGGTGTGAGAAAAGTGTCCCACTTCATCTTTGGATATGGAAAATCCATTGTCCCTACACTATATTCTGAAGAGACTATTCTTGTTAGTTCAGGGGTCTGGACACACTCATCAAAAAGAGAAAAGAAAAAAAGACTTGACCACAGATGTATGCATTTATTTCTGGATCCTCAGTGCTATTCTATGTATCCATATGTAAAAGGCAATTTTGAGACAAGGACAGTTTTATGAATGTAAAATTATATGTTTAAGAAATATTCATTTTCTCAGGTGTCATAATGATATCGTGGTCATGTGAAAACTTTTAACTCTTTTTATAATAAGTAAATTATTTGGAGATGGAAAAAATCAAGAATTTGTATTAAAATATTATAGACAAAGTGTTTAAAAAACAAAAGGGATGAATGATTATGGACAACAAACTTGCAAATTATTTGAGCTCAAGGATAGATAAATGAATGTTCATAATATTATCTTTCTTTTCTGTGAGTTTGAAAACTTTGATAAACAACTAAAATAAATTACACTGGTGAATGATCTTGGGTTTATCCACTAATAATTGAATTTGAATATAGATTTTTGTAATGAAGCCAGAAAACAAGAGAGAAAGAAATGGTAGAAGCACAGATCCTTTATTAATCTGTAGCGCCTACATATTTCTATGGCCTGAATGACCCTAATTGTACACATCGATCTTGAATTCCTTCCAGCTAGACTAAGTAGCCAATTCTACTGAAACTCATAAAATACTTTATCTCCTCCATCAACTAAATTTGAATGCTCTCCTGAATGATTATTTGTCAGAAATTACTTCCATCATCAGATATAATTACCATAGAGAAACTCCGAAATATTTGGTTCTAGGAGGCCTCAGGAGTACACCTTATGTATGGCCTAAGACAATGCATACAAACACACATGCACACACGCACAAACACACAAGCACAATCATACACACTCAATCATCAACTTTTCCTTTCAGCAGAGATACAATCCACACTATGATTTTGGTTCCCCAAAAATACCAAACTAGATAGTTTTCAAGAGACTGGCTGCACATCTGAAACCAGAACAGAGAAATGAGCATGATTGATAGCACTTTTGGTAAAAATTTACTTTTCTACTTATGTTGTATCCAAGCTAGTCAGAGAGCCCGTTTTGAGATCTGAATTCCTTCAGAACTTTGCCTGCTTTGTACCTATATTTGTAAATACATGCACACATAAATAGAAAAAAATTTCAAATATATAAAATGATTAATATATATCAAACACTGTGAAAAACCGTGTATCTTACATTGTGCATATATATGTCACATATTTACATCATTAAATAAGTATACACTAAAATATACATATAACCAAGCATATGCACAACACTATTAGGCCCAACATGACTTATTTTTTTAGGTATCTATCTACAGGATGAATGATATAAAGTCATACAAAACTTGTAACTCTTACCCCCTCTGAGTGACCAAATGAGTCATGGCAAACTAGACAAGGGTCTGTCCTTGGGGAGACAGCAAAAGCACAATGACAGACCATGTATAGAGAAGCTTTCTGACCAGATTCAGCCTCTTCAAGGCCTGAACCTTGCATCTCCTTGCCTAGTCTTGCCAAGAACAAAAAGTCAGACACACCTAGGATTGCTGTGTCCCAACTTTGTAGAAATTAAACTCTTGCACTTTTCTACTAGTTGGCTAAAAATCTTTTTCACCAAAACCCTGTTAATATGTTACAGAGTATGACTCAGCTACAAGAGCTATTGAATGAAGATAAAATGATTGATACAAATGCATTCTCCATCCCTAATAAAACAAAGCACTGAGGTAAGGAATTAGATATTTAATCTAATTAAGCAACTGTATATTTACCAAGAGATTGCTCATGTATTTAAGATTTTTTTTCAATTACAAATGGTCTAATTCATGTGTAAACTTCCTAGACCTACTGTATTATTACACAATGTTTTGGAAATCTATGCTCCAACTAAACAAAGTAAATAATTTTATGGTTTGGATGACAAAATCCTAAAGGTCAACAGGGAAATACCTGCCCAAGTGAGTGCTACTGAAGATCATGCAACCTTTGAGAGGCAGAGCCTAGCAGTCCTTGGGTCACTGGGGAAATTATTTGCAGATGACATGGTATACATAATAAATCAGAAGCATTAAAATATGGTGAAATAATCAATTCTAAATTTCATGAAGGAGAACATATTATGAGACTCATTTACAAAGTTTAGAGGAATGAATAGTAAGCACAGGTTCTCCCCTACCCAATATTAAATTTCACTGCTTAAATCAAAATGTGGTAATGAAGCATGAGCAGATAAAGAAGTCTGTGAACAAAACAACTCAAAATCATGAAAAGAATATAGAAAAAGAAAATAAATTAAGGATGTATTTCTTTCCATGGGTAAGAATGAAATTATTAACAAAATGTACTGGCACAAATGACAGTTCTTTCAGAAAACAAAGGATATCCTTCCACTGACTGGATTAAAAGTTTCATTTAAAAAATATGAAATATATATATTAGAGGAATTAAGAACATTAAAAATATGAGCCAGGAGTGGTGGTACATGCCTGAATTGCAGGACTCTGGAGGCTGAGGCAGGAGGATCATTGTGAGTTTGAAACCACTGTGGGATATAAGTGAGTTCGAGGCCAGCATGAACTAGTGACAGCCTGTCTCAAAAACAAAAAATTAAGACATCATATGGGAATGAAAAAAACAAAACATGATATACTAGAGAACTTAGCACCATATCCTTCAAGTATCCCTTTTCTGTTCCCAAGACTACCACAAGTAAAAGGGACACTGTACAGCAACAGGAAGTACAAAGTCTGGACATGCTGAGTACTTCTAGGCCACTTCTCCTATCCAGCCTCTGCCCTTGGACTTCATCGTTTTCTGCTGATAATCCTGAGTTAACCCTATCTTTCCATGCTGACATTTTAACAACCTTTATTTCTCACAAGCCATCTTCTTCACTCTCTTTAGGACGTAATCTGCTGTCTCAGCACCCTGGCATGTGGATGAGAAAGGAAGAAAATGTATCTATACATGAGTCTGCAAGAACTAAGGAAATTAAAATCTCAATACTAATGAATGAAATTAGTGTATTTCATTATAAAAGAATGAAACTCCTCTATAACAATTGAAGAATAATCAAGGAAAAATTATTTTCAGAACACTGGAGAAAAAAACTTAATGTTTTTATTCCTTATATTTAAGAGGCTTATAGAAATAACTTCTGAAAAGATAAGGTATTGTCAAAAATATTAACAACTGTAAACATTTAATTCACAAAAGAAAAGGTGCAAAACACCAATACACCTGTGAAAATATGACTTGATAACCTAAACAGATGCTTTAATTTTCTCAGAAAACTAAAAGTTAGAACCAACTGTAGCCACAAAAGATACGGAAAAACTAAAACTCTCGTATGATTAACCTTAAAAGGATGTTATATAATATTTAAAATCAGACTCTCAAATTTATTAAAACATAATGTGTTCTCCTTTAAAATGTAACATCAAACTGGGGAACTCTATTTGTAGGACCCTAGACTTGAGATATATAACAAGACCACGGAAGTTTTCAAATGTAAATAAAATATTTAAGAATGATTCCAACAAGTTCTCAAAAGCAAAAAATAGAAAAATCTTACATAATTATCACTTTGGCTAGCAGAAAAAAAGTAGTGTACACAAAGTAAAATTTTAATGTAATTATTTTTAAAAAGGGGTCAAATCCCCTAAGTGCTGTGAGATTCACTGTGACCTGTAAATGAATGCATCATCAGTTATTGGCAAGTACAAAATGCAAGATAAAGAACGTGTACTAGATTTTGATTAATAAAAGAGGTAGAGAAATATGCATCAGATATGTACATATATAATCACTTCAAGAACTAAAATGGATGCAAACAAAACTACTAGAATTTCTCACATAAAGCAGAAATTAGGTCAGTGGTTCAGGAAAACAATTTAAAGAATACAACTTGGAACTACATATAAAGTTGTATCAATTATACATACACACATATATGAATGCCAAAAGAGAGAGAATAATCCTCAGACAAGGGCTTTTCCTGATGACAGTTGCTTCCACCAGTAAAAAACCAGGTTGGGCATCATGGTCTGGGACAGTCGAAGACGAAGTCCATTGATGTGTGACTGAAATCAGATGTTGTGTCAGGTATTTGGAGAATTTCAGAGACTAATTCAAAATAAGGTCAAAGTAAATGGAGTATCAATTAGAAAATGTGATTCTGCACTCTCTTTAAAAGTGAAGGTATCCAAGAGCTCCAAGTAATGACTGTGAACATGAAGACTGGGACACTGGCCACATTCTTTAAGACAAAGGCAAATTAGTGTCCTGCTAAAGGCTACAGAGAGGAGTGAAAAATATTTGGCAACAATAAAGTCATAAATATTGTAAGGATCCAGAAGCACTGCATCAAAAGAAGTATGTTTTAAGTATTCAAATATGTTGTAGTTAAACAAACACTTACAATTTAAAACACCAGTCAAAGTTTTTCCCGGTGGTAAAGAAAGAATGAAACTTCTAACCTCATTTTCCCATTTAGAATCACTGAAATCCTTCAATCACAGGTTCAATTCCTCCAGAGTGTAAGTTGCATAGCTCCCTTCTGTGAAGTTCAGTGACCCAGCATGGGGGCAAGGAGAGTCATGCATTAGTAAGAAAAGTTACACACATTTAAAATGATTACTCAGAACAATGATTAATGTGTAATATTTGGTTATACAACTACTGGGGTGGTTCCAAACAAGCATGATCTTTGCCATACAAAGAATCATATGCTACCAACAATGTGATTTTGAAAATGGAGCTATCAAAAAAATAGATCAGGGACTTGGAGAATTCAGAAAGATTAAAAATAAACTAAATTGTAAAAATTTCTAGGTCCCACAACTATCATGCCTTTGGAGGAGCAGGAGGGGAAGGACAGGAAGAGCAAAGAATTTTACCCACTTATCCTGCTGCTGGCATCAAATACCAACTCTTAGCTGATTCTGCATCTTGCTTCCCTTCTGCACAGAGCAGCAGAGGTGACAACCAAATGATCGGTGCGATAGAGGTCAAGTCCAGCACTCCAGTACATCAGTTTTAGAGTTTTCCCTAAAATTGAAGTGTTATGTAACTGCAGAGATCAGGTGAGAAACGATCACAGCAGCCAGACTTGGGGAAAAAGGAAGGCTACAAATAGTACCCTTGAGATCTGCTCAGCACCTCAAGCTCATGACAGAAAGGTCAGGGAGCCTCCATTCTGTGATAGAAGGCCAGGTTTGGTAGAGGTAGCCTTTAGAAGGGTGGGTCTGAAGGAGCTGGCATTGAGTAGCATCTTCTGCTCCACTGCCGACATCCAGTGGAGACCCTTGGTCTGATTTACTGTAGGTCGATATCTGAGTTGCCTAAGAGCTTTGACAAAAAATTACAGATCTCTTGGCTTTGGTTAAGGATGATCCATGAGTGGTTTTTAGGGTTTGTCAATATTCAGTGTATACTTGACACTATTATTGTTGTTGATTTTATTATGATAGCCAAGGTAACATAGCTTTTGCTGTCTATTGGTTTTCTCTGTATGCCAACATCTGGATGGTGTGGATAGTCATAAAAATACAGAGGCTTTTTACTCAATAAATGGGTAGTGGCTAAATAAGCTGAAACCTCCCCTTCTAAATAAATGGAGTATTACCATGTCCAGGTATTAAAATCAATGGGAAATTACAACAATCAATTCATGTAGGATAACAAATGACCCACAACCTTCAGGAATGAAGGAATGGGTTGTCTTGCCAAGAATAGAACCAAGACCTACTGAAGTGCTGGCTGAAGTTGAAAGAAATTCAGAATGGGTAGTAGAAGAAGATAAATATCCACTATGACCCTATGACCAGTTACAGAAATGAAAATCATAATTACAACAATTCTCTCCTTTTTTTCCTAATAGTGGTATGTATATATATTCAAAACTTTATATAGATATGCAGGTATCCTTATTTTCTTATTGGTTCTTAAGTATTGTTAAACCTATATTATAATGTAGGTCTAATACTATATGTAATGCTAATTCTGTTCCTCTAGTGAACACTTAACTGATACATAGATCTTTCTCAAATGAGAAATGGATCAAGGGCTGAAGGGAAGCAGAAGAAAAGCAAAGAGAAGGATATGAAGAAAGGAATTAATATGTGTTATGGAAATGCACCAACTCCCCACAAGGAATGTGAATAGTATGTATTTAACATATGTGATAATTAAAAAACTTTGAAAAATATAGTATGTTCATATCATCAAACCAGCAACTCTATACCTAGAAGTCTAGCTTCCTAAGATAAAATCAAGACTATGGAACAATTTGAATGTAAAGAAAATAGTCAAAGTTGGTTACTAAAAGTTCTATTCTTAAAACAAAAAAACTAGAAAGAGCTTGAATGTCTACCACTATTGGTTGGTTTAGAAAGTTTGCATGAAGTGACATCAAATCTTTCAGTATGGGTCTGCATATCTATTATTTTCTGGCAAGTGAAAATGTCAACATAAGAAACAGAATGATCCGCCTGTTGCTAGATCTTGCTTTAATAAAATGACTGGAAATTTGTACTATACACACACACACAAATACACATACATATGTAATGATTTCTTAAAATTAGAATGTATGAAGACAAAATTATAAGGATACATCACATTTTCATAGGTGGAAACAGAATTGGCATAAAGGATAGCTACTGCCACTGTTTTTAGAAACACAGTATTTCGGATCTTCTTTCAACCCCAGGGAACTGTGGCTGCCAGAGGTGAATTTCAGCACACCAGCACAGGCCCAAGGAGAGTTTAAGAACATCACTCCTAGCAGTTAAGTGCGTACCCAGCTTCTAGCCACACTAGACTAGGTTTGGGAGGTTTTGCAGCCCGACTAGATCACATCCAGCAACCTTCTACAATTAGGGAAGCTGAGGGCACATGAAGTGAGTTCCAGCATATCAGTGCTTGCCCAAGGAGAGCTTTGAACCATCACCCACAGTGGTTAGGAGCACGCCCAGCTACCTAGAACACTGGAGGTAGCACAGCAGGGTCTATGGGCCTGACTGGACCATGCTCAGCAACCTCTGTTCAGTCCCAGGAGCTGAGGACATTTTCCAACACACCTAGAGGAAGCTTTGGAACATCACTTGAAACACGGAAATATAGGAAAATGCCAAAACAAAAGACCAAAATGCAATCTCAAACATCCAGCCCATTCCAAGAAAGCCTAGGAGCCATGTATATAGAGAAAAAATATATGCCATACACCTGAAATACCTGTAATAATAGTAACTGGAATAAAGTAGCAACTTTGGGAAGCTTTAAAGGAATTCAAATTAAAAATAACCTCCAAAGTAAAGAAAAAATGATAAAAGTAATGAAAGAAATGCTGAACACATCTAGAGAAGACACAGTTAAACAAACCAAAAAGATAGAATCCCTGCATGAACAATTTAAGAAACAAACAGAATACATGAAACAGGTTCAAAGAGATATACAGGAAATCAAAAATTCCATTAAAAGTTGTCAAAACCCTCTGTTCTGTTATGTCACATTTGGTTTTACTCTCTTCCAAAAAAGTAATAAGAACCGTGGGAGCAATAAAACCCAAAATGTGTAATAGTCATTGTACAAAAGAGAGGAAAAGAAAGTGCTCTAAATGATATAACTGCATGTATATTTAAGTGTATAAGATAGAAAATGATATCACTGAGTTTTACTGGATCATTGAACAGAACTGTTTGCAGTATCATTGTTGGAATGTCCACTTTACAAGCTTTAATTTTGTGACTTGAACAATTATTTCTAAGATGACAATATGTAATCCATTAACTAGTGATTTCCTACTGATTATTTTTTTCTGTAAATCTGTATAACTTGTACCCTTTCTCTGCTTTTTTTCCTCCTTAAATAAAATTTAAAAAAAAAAGTTGTCAAAACCACCTCAACAAAAGTGAAGATAGAATCTCAGACCTCAAAGACAAGATTGTAGCTAGTGAACAGGAAAGGAAAGATCTTTTAAAAATAGCAAGGAATCAGGAAATAACAATTCAACAGCTACAAGATGATGCAAAGAAAAACATAAGTTTGATAGGGATAAATGAAAAAGAAGGGGACAACATAAAGGATGTTAAGAGGATATTTAGAGAAGTAATAGCTGAAAATTTCCCAAACATGAGATTGGAAAATGACATCAGGATCAGTGAAGCATATAGAACTCCAAATAGCCATAACCAAAATAAAACTACAACTAGACATATAATAATCACCATCCCAGAAAACCAACATAAGAACAAAATATTAAAAATTGTTAGAAAAGAAAGATCACCTATAAAGGAAAATCTATCAGAATCACAGCAGACTTCTCAGCACAAACAATGAAGTCAAGAAGACCATGGAGCAGATCATAAAGGAAAAGGATTTCCAACCTAAACTGATGTACGCTGCCAAACTGTCCTTCAAAATGGATGGAGAGAATACACTGCAGTGGGCAGGAGCACCTAGTCAGCACGCAACTGAAACCAGCAAAGAAAGAAACTGGGCCTCCTATATATGCCTGTATGGAAGGAACAAAAAATATGAGAAGAGGAGGCAACAAGAAAGGGTTCTCAGTCCCCAATCCTGAGAACACTGATCCAGGAAAGGTAAATGCAAATGAGAATGAGGACAGCAAACATGCAATAACAGACACAGCACCAATAGACATAAAGCAATATCTTTGGGACCTCATAGACAAGTTCAAAAGTGAAGTATTTAACCACGTAAAGCAAGATATAAATAGAATAATTAAAGAAATGCTACACAGCTCTTAAGAAAAAAAAGATAGAAGAATGAAAGGAAAGGGGGAGAATTGTTTGATGGAGAAAATATAGAATACATGAAGCAGGTTCAAAGAGATTACCAGGAATCAAAAACTCCATTGAAAGCTGGCAAAAATGCTTGAAAGAAACTAAGGACAGATTATCTGAACTGGAGGACAGGTTTGCAATGTGGGAACATGAAAGGAAAAATCTCTTTAAAATAACAAGGAAACAAGGAGTAACAATGCAAAGGCTAGAAGAGGACAAGAGATTCTATAACTTAAGAATAAAGAATGTAAATGAAGAAGCAAGGGTAAAAACAAAGGAACTGCAAAGGCTATTCTAAGAAATAATTAAGGAAAACTTCCCAAACATAGGAAAAGGAAAAGATACTCAGATGTATAAGGCCTACAGAACCCCAGCCACCTACAACCAAAACAGAGCTACACCCAGGCATATAATAATCAAGATCACAGAAATCCAATAGAAGAATAGAATATTAAAAGCTGTCAGAGACAAGAAACAGATCACTTACAAGGGAAAGCCCATCAGAATTACAGCAGACTTCTCGGCACAAACCATCAAAACAAGAAGAGCGTGGGGCAAAATAACCCAAGCCTTGAAAGAAAATAACCTCCAGCCCAGATTGATGCATCTTGCACAATTGTCTCTAGAAATTAATGGAGAAACAAGATGCTTCTAAGATAAAGAGGAACTGGCGAATTCACAACCACCAATCCAACTCTACAGAGAACACTACAGGACAATGTAGGAGAAAGAAAAGCACCAGGATTTCAGGAACAGTGGCAGAGAGGCCCCAATGAATGGAGCAAAAAGTGGAATGAAGAAGACAAACAGACAACTAATGATAGAAAAAGAGCACAACAGAAATGAGGCTGAGCAGGTTGGATACAGTTTCTTAAGGGGAAAAAGAGAGAATCACAGGCAGAGTGGATCAAGAGGTAGGGTCCACCAAGATGCTGTTTAGGAAATATAATTAACCTGAAGGAGGGTATATGGACCAAAATTAAATAAGAGAAAACAGAACTTGATATGATAGGGAACCAGAGAGTAATAAGGGCAACTGGACCAGTATTTATGGATAGCTTGAAAAGACAGGCTTTAATAGGTAAAGAAATACAACTAGAGAGCAAGTTCAGGAGTGAGAAAGTTCGGAACCACTTAGATAAATAGCAGGTTGACCCCCCCCAATATAAAACTGAGAGTGTTGGGGAGACCCAAAAATGCACAGTACTTCCTGGGGGAGTGAAAGGGAAGGAACAGTCTTTAAAAAGACAGCAGAAGATATTGCTAATAGTGTATCAGGAATTAAAACCCTTATTACTTGCATCACTCTGCTTGGATGGAACTTGTTCCATCCCAGTTTGTATACAAGCACTGGATCTAAAGGCACAGATAGCTATCCTGAAGATATCAGGATATAGCACAGGGGTCATCTTTAATTTCCTATTAACTTAATCTGGATCTCTGTATGACTTATACTGTTGTATCATGACTGATCTTAGTTAAATCTGATTTGTTTGATTGCTGCTTATTATTGACAGATTTTATTCAAAACTGTTAGGTTTATGGTATTAAGTTGGAGAGTATACTGAAAATGGCAATGATTCACTACGATAGCCATTCTGATTTGATTACTACCTGTTTATGTAGCTCTACACTATCTACAAAGTTGTATTTCTATTAATTCTGTTATATACTGATATATACAATTATACTTTATCTGATGATATACCCAATCTGTTGATGGTAACAAGAGACAGCACAGTGACCATGGTAGAACTCCTCGTACAGAAGTTTTATATGTCTTTTTAGTTTTATGTGTCTACAGGAATATGTTTTGCTCTGTCATGCTTTGTTCTGTTTCTCCCTCTAAGAAGGGATAGAAATACATGTTAAGACTCATGCTTGCGTAAAACCTATAAACACTATGAGAACTAATCTTATGACACATGATGAAATGAACAAATACTCTGAAGGAAAAAAAGGGGCACTGCAGTACCCAGTGCTGATTTTGGAATATCATGATGTGAAATCCAGCAATACTATTCATCTTTGCTCAGCATGATTTTAATTTGCTATGTTTTGTTTGGTCTCAACATAAATGAAAATATGGATAGATGCATACATGTCTAAGTGTATAGGATTGATAGCCATATTCTTTAGTTTTCATTGGATAGTTGAACAGAACTGTTTGCAGTCTCCCTGGTTGAATTCCCATTTATATGTTCCACTTTTGTATCTTGAACAATTATTTGTGGGGGGAACAATATGTATAAATCAACTAGTGATTTATTACTGTTTATTTTTTCTTTCGAAGTATGTACTATTTCTGCCCGTTTTCTCTTTTGTTTTGTCTTTCTTTAAATAAAACTAAAGAAAAAAAGAAAAAAATGGATGGAGAAATAAGATACTTCCATGACAAAGAAAAGCTGAAGAACTTTATGATCACCAAACCAACCCTGCAAAGAATACTGAAAGATAGTCTAGATATACATAGGAAAAAAACACTAAGCAAGGCAGACAATTAAACAGAATGGAATGATAAAGATGCAATAGCAGAAAGATAACATGTCAACAATAAACCAATATATAACAGTTATAACCATTAATGTAAATGGTCTCAATTCACCAATTAAAAAAAAACAGACTGGCAGAATGGATCAAGAAACAACATCCAACCATAGGCTGTCTACAAGAAACCCATCTATCCCAAAAGGAAACTCACAGACTGAAAGTCAAAGGATGGAAAAAATTACTTCACGCAACAGGTACCAAAAAAAGCGGAAGTAGGAGGAGGAGCAAAGATGGCAGGAAGATAACAATTGGCTACAGAAGCTCCCTGAAATAGTCAACTTAGAATTCAACATAATACAGAATGGGGAGCACCAAACAGAGAGAGGTGAATTGTCTCATCCCAAGAAGAAATTAAGGCAACTTGCTGACCATCCAAGGTCCTGCCACGAATGGCCGACCTGGTGACTTTCCAGGATCCCACTGTGACTTGCCAAGGGTTCCCATCACAACTTGCCAAGAGGTTCTGCCATGACTGGTCGAGTTCCCACTACAACTGGCCAAGGCCCCACTGCAACTGGCTGGGGTCCCGCCACAACTGGCTGGGGTCCTGCTACAACTTGCCAGGGTCCCACTGCAACTTATCAAGCTGTCTGAGGTCCCAGCCCTTCAACTCACTGGAGGCGCAATTACATTGAGTTCTGGGGTCAGTGAGCCGAATGGAGAGCTGAGCTGGCAGGGAACCTACATCAACCTGTGGTGAGTGACAGGAGTGGAGCCATTCCATAAATAGGGGAGCTCCGGGGGATGATATTCTGGGATCCAGCAGAACTGGCAAGTACAAGGGGCAGCAGTGACTTCAGTCAATTGTTCCCTTCCCAAATGGGATTGGTGAAGTGAGCAAAGCCTGGCTCACGTGACCTGGCTGAGACCCAATAGGTTATCCGAGGTCAAGTCCCTGCAGTGGTGGTGCACACTAACCACACTGGCCCAGTGGGGCCTTGGAGGTTTGGCTGGTCCAGAGGGAGGCAGTGCAAAGCAATACAGTAGTGCAGGCCACAGCAGCTTGACTGATCTGGAAGGGAGGGACCAGCATACTCTGCCCCTGTCTGCAACTCACTAACACAGTGCAGTGTGAAGGGTCATCTAGCCAGCACACTTCAGAAGAAAGAAAGAAACTGGGGCCTCCTGGAAGAAACAAAGAAGATGGGAAGAGGAAGCAACAACAAAAAGCCCCCAGACTCCAATCCTGAGAACATTGACCCAGGACAAGTAAATACAAAGGAGAATGAGAATAGCAAGTATGCAATATCAGACACAATGCCAGTGGACATAAAGAGTTATATTCACCTCTTCACATCTATTGCGTGTCTTGGGGGAGAACTAGATGTTTTCTAGACTGCGTTTTGTGGCTTCTATTTGCTGTGGAATGCTTAGAAAGAACCTGGGAGACTTCCGAGCTATGCAACAGAGGCAGTGGCCTTTGAGGATGTGGCTGTGAACTTCAGCAGTGAGGAGTGGACTTTGCTGAGTCCAACCCAAAAGAAGCTCTACAGAGAACGTGTTGGGGGAAAAGTTTAGCAACATGAGGACTACAGAAATGATATTTAGATTTAAAGTAGTACTGAGACTGCAAAGGCTGATAACGGGAGGCTGCAAATCCCACGCCTTTAATGCGGCAAACTGACCAGTGGACCCAATAGGAAAAGCTGTATTGGCTTTTGGTGACTGCTGGAAATTGAGACCCGGGGCCTTGCAAAACAGCCAGGACTGCCCCGCTGCACCAGAGGAGATTGTGAAAAGCTCTGGAGCTCCGAAGCCAAAGGCTGTGCAGTTTTCTGACCATTCCACACTGTGCCAGGAACGCAGTGAAGGCAAGCGGTGTAATGTACAGTAGACTCAAGAGGAAGACCTGCACTGAGCCCTGGTGAGTACTAGGGACTGGGTCCCACGGCTGCTGTAGTTGGCCAGAGGACATCTTGGAATTGGGCAGAGCCCTCCACCATGGCGACATCAATAACACAGAGAGTTTGGTGGAAGACATCTTAGAGTTGGGCAGAACCTGCGGCTCGGTGACATCAGACAGTCACCCCTAGCGTAGAGAGGTCTGGTGGAGGACATCTTGAAATTGGGCAGAGCCTGGCACCGTGTTGGCTTCAGCATCATAGAGAGAACTAGTGGAAGACATCTTGGAATTGGGCAGACCTGCTGTCCCAGTGCTCCTGGCACAGAGAAGTCTGGAAGAGGACAGCTGGGATTTGGGCAGAACCCTGTGCCACAGTGACATTAGTCAGCTGCTTCTGGCACAGAGAGAACTGGCAGGATCTGCTGGGGCTGACCAAGCCTCTGCTTGGGGCCCAATAAGCAGATACAAAATAGTCAAAACTCTGTGACATCCGGAAAGTACAGCCTAATTTATGGATTGACTGGCACAGAGGCTGGAGGCTAGCCTGCACCATCCCTGCATCCCTGCCTACACCAGATAACAGCAAATTGGGGAAGACAGCAAAAACTCAAGTCAGCATGCTTCTGAAAGGCCCTAAGCAATACGGAGAGGGCCAGAGACCCCCAGGACACTCCAGTCTGAAAGAAACCAGAAACATGACAAGAGATAAAAATTTTAAAAAAATCTCCAGCTGCCCAACATGAGAAAATAAGCCCAGAAGAAGTAAACACTGAAGAGAACAAACACAGTAACCATCCAATACTGGACACAGCACCAGCTGAAATTAAAAAATACCTCCATGACCTCATAGATGAATTTAAAGTTGTACTCCTGATCCAAGTGAGGCAAAATATAAAGAGATTAATTAAAGAAATGACAATCCCCGCCCAAGAGAACACAGATAGAAGAACTGAGGAAATCAGAAAAGAAAGAGAAACTTCGAAGAAGAATTTAAACATAACTTAGAATACATGAAACAGATCCAAAGAGATTACCAGGAAACTAAAATCTCCATTGAACACTGGCAAAATGCCTTGACAGAAACTAAAGCCAGCCTTTTGAAACTTGAAGAGAGATTTATGACATATGATCGTGAAAGAAAAAACCTCTTAAAAATAACAAGGAACCAGAAAGAAACAATTCAAAGGCTAGAAGATGACTAAAGGATACATAACTTAAGAATAAAGAATGTGAGTGAGGAAGCAGGAGCAACCAAAAATGAAATACAAAGAATATTCACAGATATATTAAAGCAAAATTTCCCATGGATAGCAAAAAGAAATGATATCCAGATAAAAGAGGCATACAGAACACCAGCTACCTACAACCAAAACAGATCTACACCTAGACATATAATAATAAAGATTCCAGAAATCCACCAAAAGAACAGAATATTAAAAGCAGCCAGAGAAAAGAAGCAGATTACCTACAATGGGAAAATTATCAAAATAACAACAGACTTATCAACACAAACTCTTAAATCAAGAAGGGAATGGAGAGAAATATTCCAAGTCCTGAAAGAAAATAATATGCAACCAAGACTCATATACCCGTCAAAACTCTCTCTCAAAATTAATGGAGAAATAAGATGCTTTCAAGATAAGGAGGAACTGTGGGAGTTCGTGGCCACAAATCCAACCCTACAGAGAGTGCTGAAGGACATTCCAGAGAAAGAGAGGAAGGGATACCAGGATTCCAGCAACAGTGGCAGAGAGGCCTCAATGAACGGGGCAGACAGTGGAATGAGGGAATAAAGTGGACAAATTATAGCAGAAAAGTGCAGTAGCAGACATGAGGCAGAGATGGTAAGCTATAGTCTTTAGTATAGATAGCTCTGAAACACTATAAAAAAGGCAGAGGTCATTGTTAATAGTGTATCAGGATTTAAAAGACACAGTAGTCTTATTGCCATGTTTAGTTTGAATTTAATTTGTTCTGGTCTGTCCACTCATGTCAGATTTGAGGGCACAGACTTCTGACCCAAAAATAGCAGGTTATACCATGGTAACTATCCTTACTTTCTTATTAACTTAAACTGAAATCCTGTATTACTTACATTGTCTTACTATGACTGATCTTAACTGAATCCGATTCATAAGACCACGGTTTTGCCTTGGCTGATTTTATTTGAATTTGATATGCCTGTTAGTATCAACCCTAAAAGTAGAGGCAACTACTCTGAAGATGTGTGACAAGATGTAAAAGATATCCATACAGGCATTAATTATTAACAGCTCTCAAATCCTACAATGCTTTCAAAGTTGTGTTTTATAAAAATAGGTAATACTATGTTTAACTATATTAAGCTGATGATGTGGACAAATCTGTTGAAAATAACAAGAGAAAACATAGTAACTATGGAAGATCACCTATATTGTGGTCTTATATGTCATATCCATTGCATGTTTTTCTAGGAATTTGTTTTGCTGTCTTGTTATGATTTGTTTTTCCCTATAATACAGAGAGGATACATACATATGTAGAAACTCACACATGAGTTTTTTAAAAAAAATTATTTACAGGAACAGATTATATAATGCAAGATGCAATGAACAGATACTCTGAAGAAGAAACACTAAGAAACCCAGTGCTAATTTTGTAGCATTATGATATAAATTCTAGCAATACTATTATTCACTGATCAGAATGATATTAGTCTAGTGTCTTAAGTTCAATTTCAGCATATGTAAAGATAAGGACAGCTACTATGAAGAGAATGAGAGATATGATGGTAGTTATTATTGTCTTGCCCAATGTTAGATCTTGAAGACCTAAAAAGCCTTCATCATCCTGTAATGATTTGATTAGTTCTATAATGTGGGGGATGAGGAGTCACTTTGAGGCTCTGGCCCCCTCGTGACCTGCAGTAAACAATAGCCCCCGGTATGCGAGACAGAGACGGGACGGGAATGTCTGATCTCAGTGGGGGAAAATGTTCCCCCCCTCTGAACCCATGCTGTGTGACTTGGCTTTGTTTGCAGAGTCATGAGGAAGTGGCCGACCACCATTGTGACACTAAAGAACAAACATAATCAAAAACATTCTTAGGCTAATGGAGTTCCTCCTGGGTTAGTGGGGCTAGAAGAACTGGTTTTGCTTGTTTGCTTAACTTAGATAGTTTAGATAAACATTGTAGTTTGTCACAAAGCTTGTCACAAAGAATGCTTTTTCAAGATAATCGTCTGTGCTCTGTGAATTGATCTGGTTTACTATATAAGAACCCTGGAATAAAGACTTGATGTGCAGTGCAGTTGCAATTGCCGTGTCTCTCTGTTTCTTTTCCTCGCGCTGCACCCCCCGTGTCCCAACTTGGTGTGTGTGTGCCTCTTCCCGGGGTTCAGAGTGCACTAGACACTCTCAACAAGTGGCGCCCGAATCAGGGACCCCGAAGGTCGCTTAGGAGAGGTGAGTGTATATATTTATTATGGGGAAATGGGACAATCTTTCTCTTCTCCTTTCTTAAAAATTCTTAAGCATTTACTTTCTATGTATGGCATATCGCTCAGGTCGGCTGACTTGGATATGTGTGTTCATACAATTAAAGAATATAATCCTTGGTTCCTGGATGAAGGAACTTTGGATGTAGAATTATGGAGGAGGGCGAGAGCTAATATAGAGAAGGCTATGCGACAGGATGAAAAAATTCCTTTACGTTTTTGGGCTATTTGGTCGGTTGTGTACTCTTTATTAAAAGCTATGGAAGATGAACATATTGTAGAAAATCTCCAACAAGAAATTAAACCAGTTATTCAGGAATTACCCCTCACAGAGGAGGAGCAAACTGTAGTCCAAAATGACGCTATCGCTTTAACTAGTGAAAAAGCGTCCAAACCGAAAGTAAAACTCGCCGCAGCTGATTCGGCTTTAGCTGCCGCAGCAATGTCAGCTTCTGATGATCGCCCACTATTACAGGCTGTACAATGCCTAACATGGGTGGCAGAACAGCTTTTCATTAAGCAGAGCCTTCCTATATATCCCTCCGCACCTCCCCCATCTAACCCTGACTGGAAGAAGGCTAAACTAGCTTTGGCCGATATGCCAGGAACAGGGGATTCTGACGAGGAAACGTCTGTCTTTTCTTTTCCTGTTATTAGGCCACAACCTGTGGATGGAGTGGCACCTCCCCCTAGATGGGAAGGATTTAATATGGATGATTTAGCAAAATTAAAAAAGGCCGTGACCCTTTATGGCCCTCAGGCTCATTACACTAGAGAATTAGTAATGGCAGTAGCAGATCAATATGGTAATCTTGCTCCTTATGATTGGAAAACCTTGGCTAAAATTCTTTTAAAGGAGCCGGAATATTTACAGTGGCATATGTGGTTTATGGAAGGTTGTGCTGAGAAGTCAAGACAAAATGCTGAGGACCGAGATCCTAATGTTAGACTCATTTCCTATCCCATGCTTTCTGGTACAGGTTTTTATGATACTGTTGAACATCAGGCTGCGGCCCCAAGAGAGATTCATGCTCAATTAAGAAATATTGCTTTAGAAGCTTGGGATAAAATGCGGCCCCAAGGATCAGAATATGGATCTTGGGCTAAAGTTCTGCAAAGAACTAATGAACCGTATGTTGAGTTCATTGCAAGACTTCAAAATGTTATAGAAAAAACAGTAGTGGGGAAAGATTTACAACAACATCTCTTAAAACTTTTAGCCTTTGAAAATGCCAATGATGAATGCAAAAAGGTTTTAATTCCAATAAAAGATACTGGAACGATTGACAATTTTATAAAACAATGTAAAGATTTAAATTCAGAATCTAAAAAAATGCAACTGTTTGCTGAAACCATGGTAACCACGTGTAATAATTTGCAGTCTAAAAAGGAACAGTCTTTAAAATGTTTTGGTTGTGGTCAGACAGGGCATGTAAAAAGGGCCTGTCCAAAACTTTCAGGCAATGATCAAGGAAAAAAATCTAAAGCCCCTGGCTTATGCCCAAAATGCCATAAAGGGCATCATTGGGCTCGTGAATGCAGGAATAAACAAGTTAACTCAGCTGAACAGAAGGGAAACAGGAAAACGGGCCCTACCCCGGGCCCGGGACAAATCAATGGGGGAAACCTACCATATTCTCCTTACAACCTGCCACCCAACACAGCGCCGCAGTGGACATACCAGCCGTAAAAGACATAAAATTAAAGGGTGGACAATCTCCCGTGAGAATTCCTACAGGAATTTTTGGCCCCTTGCCTGCAGGAACTTTTGGCTTACTCACAGGTCGGTCTAGTTTAAATCAGAAAGGCATTACTGTTCATTTAGGAATTATTGATGCAGATTATACTGGAGAAATTCAAATCTTGATGTCCTCACTTGCAGATTATAAATTATTAAAGGGAGAACGTATAGCTCAACTCATATTACTGCCCTATATCCCGATAGGATCCTCTGTTGTTCAGCGAACAGGAGGGTTCGGCAGCACTAACCCCATTAATGTAATGTGGACAGCTAAATTATCTCAGCAACAACCTCTTATTAATATTTTTATTGAGCATAAGAAAATTCAAGCTCTTATAGGTTCAGATATTACTATTATTAAGTCTACTGATTGGCCTTCTCATATTACTTATATTATTATTCCATGTAATATAAAAGGAGTAAGTAAAACTCCAGTAAATACAATTGGTCAAGCCACAATGCATATACATATAAAAAATGAAGAGGGTCAAGTTGCTGTTATTAAACCTTATATCTTAGAAGTGCCAGTTTCTATTTTAGGAAGAGATATATTAGAACAATGGGGAGCTCATATACATTTTTAATATTTTAGATGTCTCTGCAGCTTTGGGGAATGAATCCTTTAAAGCTTAATTGGAAAAATGATGACCCAATTTGGATAGATCAGTGGCCTTTGACTACCCAAAAGTTACAGGCAGCACAGGAATTGATTGATCAACAACTTTCTCTACATCATATAGAACCATCCACATCTCCTTGTAATTCTCCAATATTTGTGATAAAAAAGAAATCAGGCAAGTGGAGACTTTTGACAGATTTATGCGCTGTTAATGCATCTATGTATTATATGGGAGCTCTTCAGCCTGACATTCCTTTACCTTCAGCGCTCCCTGCTGGTTGGCATGTATATATTATAGATTTACAGGATTGTTTCTTTAATATTCCCTTACATCCAGAAGATAGAAAACGATTTGCCTTTTCAATTCCTCAAATAAATTATCAAAGACCTTATCAAAGATATCAATGGAGAGTGTTACCCCAAGGAATGATGAATTCTCCAACTATATGTCAAATTTATGTTGATGCAGCATTAAAACCAGTGCGTGCACGATGGCCTCAGTTTTATACAGCTCATTATATGGATGATATATTATTCTCATATAATGATAAATATGTTTTAGAAGATATTTTGAAAACTTTACCTCAATATTTTTCCCCGTTTGGACTTGTAATAGCACAAGATAAAATTCAAAAGGAAGAAATCAGTCATTATTTGGGATATATTCTTACTAGACAAAAGGTGATTCCACAAAAAATGTCTATTAGGAGAGACAAGTTATGCACTTTAAATGATTTTCAAAAATTATTAGGAGATATCAATTGGCTCCGTCCCACATTAGGTATTCCTACTCATGCATTACAGCATTTGTTTGCTACTTTACAGGGCTCTTCAGACCCATCTAGCCCTCATACATTAACAGCAGAAGCAGAGCAGGAATTACAATTTGTAGAACAACGAATTATGGATGCATTTTTAATTAGGATTGATCCTCAATTGCCTCTAACTTTATATATTATTAATACTTTTCAATATCCCTCTGCAGTTTTGGGTCAAAATGCTATGCCAGTTGAATGGGTTTTTGCTAAGACTAAGCAATCTAAAAATGTTATGCCTTATATTGATATGGTTGCCTCTTTAATTATGAATGGTAGGGCTCGTTCTATAACTTTGATAGGAAAAGATATAAACAATATAGTTAACCCCTTAACTAAGGAACATTGGGAATATTTGTTATCAATTACTGAAACCTTACAAATTGCCTTAGCAGATTTCATGGGAACCTTTTCATATCATTTTCCTAAAAGTAAATTATGGGACTTTTTTAGACGTCAACAATTTGTGGTTAATACTGTATTAGCTGTACAACCGATTCCACAAGCTTTGACTATATTTACAGATGGATCTAAAAATAAAGCTGCATATTGGACTCAAAAATCTTATTGGGTACGTCAGACAAATTTTAATTCTGTGCAACAAAATGAACTTTTTGCTATATTGCAAGTGTTTTTGGATTTTCCTGATCAACCCATTAATATTATAGCTGATTCAGCTTATTCTGTTGGAGTAGTGACAAATATCTATTCAGCTGTGTTATATTCGAATAAACCTACCTTATTGTCTTTATTTCAAAAATTACAAATACATGTTCGAAAAAGAAACCATTCTTATTTCATTACTCATTTACGTTCTCATTCTCAGTTACCTGGGCCATTAGTATCAGGTAATAGAGCAGTAGATTCTTTAGTTATGTTTACTACACCTGTTGAAGAACATCAATTTAATCATGCTAATGCTGGACATTTACATTTTAAATATAAGATACCCTTTACAGAAGCTAAACAAATTGTAAAAGCCTGCCGTATTTGTAGTCCGTTACATTTAAGAATCATTCCCTCAGGTGTTAATCCTAGAGGAACTCAACCCAATGAGTTATGGCAAATGGATGTTACACATGTGGCCTCTTTTGGCTGGCTTTCTTATGTGCATGTAACTATTGATACTTATTCTTCATTTCTATGGGCCACTGCCCAACAGGGAGAATCCACTAAAAATGTTATTATACATTTATTGGAGACTTTTGCAGTTATGTGAATTCCCTCTAAAATCAAAACAGATAATGGACCCGCTTATACTAGCAGAACATTTAAACAATTTTGTGATCTCCATAATATCATTCATGTTACAGGGATTCAATATAATCCCCAGGGTCAAGCTATTGTTGAAAGGGCACATGGCACTCTTAAATTACAAATTAAAAAATTAAAAAGGAGGAGTCAGAAGGATATTCAGATACCAATACTGTTTAAATTGCAAAACAGTCCAAAAACATTGCTGCATCAGGTACTGTTTATTTTAAATTTTCTCAATTTACCACAAGGTGAAATATTAACAAGGGCTGAAAGACATTTCGAACAGCAGCAACAACCATATGTGATTAATGAGCCTATTTGGACTAAAACAGCCCCAGAGGCAGAATGGGAGAAGGGGACATTGCTCTATAAGGGGAGAGGTTTTTGTTATATCTCCACAGAACATGGAATTCAACAATGGGTCCCTGGACGATGGATCAAGATCCGCGCCTCGAGGCCCTGTTCACCAATCCCGGAGACAACTCCCCAAGGAACCGTATCCTCCGAGGCGAGTTCGAAACCAGCTAGAGGCTGAAGATAATGAACCTGTCCCTATTGCCGCCATGGCCAGATTACAGCTAAGAAATTCCCGCCGCCATTCACGGTGACCAAATTTAAACCCTCTTCCTACATGGGGGCAAATAAAGAAATTGACCCAAGAGGGGCAACGGCTTGTCCTTCAAGCAGGGAAGCCTTTAAACCCTGAAAATTTGTTTTTAGCTTTATGTGCCTTGCTCACCGTTGCATCGGGGACTGAGGTACCCCAACATTCTTATTGGGCTTATATTCCAAATCCCCCTTTACTGGAACCTGTAGTATGGGGAACTATTGATATATCACTATATACAACACCAAGGGAAATTTTGTCAGCACCGTGGGCCGATTTAACCCCCCATAATCAGCATGATGGAACATTGTTCAATTTTACTTATTATGGCAATCAACGGCCTATTTGTATTGGGGAACCGCCTTGCATCCCTCTGGGATGGCAGTATTGGATTCAACATGGATTAAAAGCAGGCAACAAGCTGGAGGACTGAATATTTCTGCAAGCCGGGAGGGATCCCAGGTTCCTGAGGCACCTCGGCCTGTGGTGAGGGCCCAGCACAGTCTGCCCAAATCTCAGACTGTTCCGGAACCCCCAGGCTTCTGGGTGCAGTGAAGTGGAGCAGTGGGTTAGAGGCCACTACAGCCGCCTCCCCATCCCGGCTACACTTGGAGGTCTGCTGAGCTCCCGACAGGTGGGCGGGCCTACACTATCCCCCGAGCCCAGCCGCGCCTAGCCATCGGCGTGCAGAGGAGGAGCTGGGCGGATCTGGAGTGCCTGCAGAAGCCCCTTCCTTTGTCTGGAGGACTGTGGATATCTCTGCAAGCAGGGAGGGATCACAGGCTCCTGAGGCACTGAGGCCTGTGGTGAGTACCCTAACCCGGCTGCGATTGAAGAGCTGTGGATCTTCCAAGGGGCAGGTGGGCGCAGAGTGTCCCTGAGGCCCAACTTGTCTGGAACTGCGGAGTTCTGAACAAGCAGAGGAGGGCCATTGGTTCTGAAGGCCCAATGGCTTGGGGTAGCATGGTGCGAGAGTCTCAGTAGCTGCAAACGTAGAAGGGGATTTTCAACAGATCCTGAGGAAGCTTTCAAATAACACTTGAAACACAGAAATATAGGAAAATGACAAAACGAAAGACCAAATTACAACCTCAACCCTCCAGCCCATCTCAGGAAACCCTAGGAGGAATGTATTTAGAAGAAAATATATCCCATCCACCTCATATATCAGACACAATAGCTACTGAAGTTGACAAGCAACTCCAGGAAGCTTTAAAGAAATTCAAACTCGAAATAATATCCCAGATAAAAGAAGAAATGATAAAAGAAATGAAAGAGATTCTAAATATATCTAAAGAAAACACAGATAAAAAATTGGAGGAACTAAACAAAAAGATAGAATCCCTAGACGAGCAATATAAGAAACAAACAGAATACATAATGCAGATGCACAGAGAAATACAGGAAATAAAAAACTCCACTGAAAGTTGTAAAAACCGCCTTAATGAAAGTGAAGATAGAATTTCAGACCTTGAAGACAGGATCGCAGCTAGTGAACAGGAAAGGAAAGATCTTTTAAAAATAACAAGGAATCAGGAAACAACAATTCAACAACTGCAAGACGACGCAAAGAAGAATAACATAAGAATGATAGGGATTAATGAAAAAGAAGGAGACAACATAAAGGATATCAAGAGGATATTTAGAGAAGTAATAGCTGAAAATTTCCCAAGCATAAGATCAGAAACTGACATCAGGATCAGTGAAGCATATAGAACTCCAAATAGTCATAACCAAAATAAAACTACACCCAGACATATAATAATCACCATCCCAGAAATCCAACACAAGAATAGATTATTAAAAGCTGTCAGAGAGAAAAGACAGATCACTTATGAAGGAAAACCTATCAGAATCACAGCATACTTCTCATCACAAACAATAAAGTCAAGAAGAGCATGGAGTGAAGTATTCCAGATCCTAAAGCAAAATGATTTCCAACCTAGACTGATATATCCTGCAAAACTATCATTCAAAATAGATGGTGAAATATGATACTTCCATGACAAAGAACAGCTGAAGAACTTCATGAACACCAAACCAACCCTGCAAAAAATATTGAAAGACAGTTTAGATACACAAAGGAAAAAAACGACTAAGCAAAGCAAATAATTAAACAAAACAGAAAGATAAAGATGCAACAGCAGGGAGATAACATGTCAACAATAAACCAGCATTTAACAGTAATAACCATTAATGTAAATGGTCTCAATGCACCAACCAAAAGAAGCAGACTAGCAGAATGGATCAAGAAACACAATCCAACCATATGCTGTTTACAGGAAACCCATCTAACCCAGAAGGATACTCACAGACTGAAAGTCAAAGGATGGAAAACAATTCTTCATGCAGCAGGAATCCAAAAAAAGGCAGGAGTAGCCATTCTGTTTGCAGACAACGTGAACTTTAAACCAACAATGACCATAAAGGATAAAGAAGGTCACTACATACTCGTAAGGGGAAAACTCCAAGAGGAAGAGATAACTATCTTAAATATATACGCACCAAACTCCAGAGCACCCAGTTATATAAAACAATTATTAACAGAAATGAAAACTCAAATTATCAGTAACACAATTGTAACAGGAGACCTTAATACGCCATTGACACCAAGGGACAGATCAACCAGACAGAAAATGAGCAAAGAAATAACAGAACTGAATCATACCTGTGAACAAATGGGTTTGATAGACATAAACAGAATGTTCCACCGAACAACATCAGAATACACATTCTTCTCAGCAGTACATGGATCATTTTCTAAAATAGACCATATATTAGCTCACAGAACATATTTAAACAAGTGCAAAAGAGCTGAAATCATCCCTTGCATGTTATCGGATCATAGCGCTCTGAAATTAGATATTAATGATAAAAGATACAGCAAAAATCCCACAAACACATGGAAACTGAATAACACACTCTTGAGTAATCAGTGGGTCACAGAAGAAATTAAAGAAGAAATCAAACAATACCTAAAAGAAAATGAAAATGCAGATACAACTTACCGGAATCTGTGGGATGCAATGAAAGCCGTCCTGAGAGGAAAATTTATTGCACTGAGTTCCCACATCAGGAAAACAGAACGAATACAAATAAATAACTTGATGCTACACCTCAAACAGCTAGAAAAAGAAGAGCAAGTCAAGCCCAAAGCAAAAGAAGAGAGGAAATTATAAAAATCAGAGCAGAAATAAATGCAATAGAGACTAAGAAAACAATCCAAAGAATCAACAAATCAAAGAGTTGGTTCTTTGAAAGAATAAATAAAATCGATAAGCCCCTAGCCAACCTTATTTTAAAAAGGGAAGAAAAACCTCAAATTCATGCAATAAGAAATGAAAAAGGAGAAATCACTACAGACCCAACAGAAATACAGAAGATCATCAACACCTATTTCGAAAACCTCTACTCTCAAAAGTTTGATAACACAGAAGAAATAGACAGATTCTTAGAAGCATATGAAGTGCCAAAGCTAGATCAAGAGGATGTAAAACTGTTGAATAACCCAATCTCTGTTACTGAAATTGAAAATGTAATTAAGTCCTTACCCACCAAGAAGAGCCCAGGCCCAGATGGATTCACTGCAGAATTCTACAAGAAATACAAAGAAGACCTAATGCCGACACTCCTCAAACTATTCAATGAAATTGAAAGGGAAGCAATCCCTCCTAAGTCATTCCTGGAAGCAAATATTACTCTAGTACCAAAACCTGAGAAAGACCCAACTAAAAAAGAGAACTATAGACCGATCTCCCTAATGAACACAGATGCAAAAATCCTCAATAAAATATTGGCAAATAGGATCCAGCAAATCATCAAGAAGATTATACACCATGACCAAGTGGGATTCATCCCAGGAATGCAAGGATGGTTCAACATATGCAAATCAATAAATGTAATCCACCATATCAATAAAGCCAAAAATAAGAATCACATGATCATTTCTATAGATGCAGAAAAAGCCTTCGATAAGGTCCAACATTTATTCATGATAAAAACTCTACAGAAAATTGGAATAGATGGTCTTTACCTCAATATAATAAAGGCCATTTATGACAAACCAACAGCCAGCATCATACTAAATGGCCAAAAATTGAAAGCCTTTACTTTAAAATCAGGCACAAGACAAGGATGTCCTTTATCACCACTCCTATTTAATATAGTACTGGAAGTACTAGCCAGAGCAATTAGGCAAGAAAGAGAAATAAAAGGGGTAAAGATAGGAAAAGAAGAATTTAAGTTGTCATTGTTTGCAGATGACATGATACTCTACATAGAAGACCCCCTAAGCTCCATTGAAAGACTCTTAGATACAATAAATAAATTCAGTAATGTGGCTGGATACAAAATCAATACTCGGAAATCAATAGCATTCCTATACACAAACAACAAAATCACAGAGAGGGAAATAAGAGAAACTACACTCTTCACATTAGCAAGCAAAAAAATGAAATATTTAGGAATTACTCTTACGAAAGAAGTGAAAACTATAATACACTGAAAAAGGAAATTGAAGATGATCTCAGAAAATGGAAAGACATCCCCTGCTCATGGATAGGAAGAACAAACATTGTGAAGATGGCCATTCTCCCAAAACTCTTATACAGATTCAATGCAATCCCAATAGAAATACCATCAATATACCTTATAGATCTAGAGAAATCACTCCTAAATTTCATCTGGAACCAGAAGAGACCTAGAATCGCAAAGGCAATTCTAAGCAGCAAAGACAAAGCAGGAGGCATCTCAATCCCTGACTTGAAATTATACTACAAAGCAACAGTAGTAAAATCAACATGGTATTGGAATCAAAACAGAGCTGAATATCAATGGAATAGATTAGAAGATATAACCACAACTACAAACACACTCAACCACCTTATCTTTGATAAAGGAGCTAAGCAGGTTCACTGGAAGAACGACAGTCTCTTTAATAAATGGTGCTGGAAAAACTGGCTCTCCATTTGCCGAAAACTAAAGCTAGACCCATGTCTATCACCATGTACTAAATTAAAATCTAAATGGGTCAAAGATCTGAATATTAAAACAGAAACACTAAATCTATTGGAAGACAAATTGGGTAGAAACCTTGGAGACATAGGAGTAGGTAACAAATTCATGAACAGGACTCAAACCGCACAGGAAATACTTCCCAGAATCAATAACTGGGACCACTTCTTATTAAAAAGTTTCTGCATGTCAAAAGAAATCTCCAGCATAGTAAAAAAAAAAAACTCACAAACTGGGGGAAGATTTTAGTGAACTCTCTCTCAGACAAGGGTCTCTTGTCTAAAACATATAAAGAATTAAAAAAACTCAGACCCCCAAAATTCAAAGATCCAATCCAAAAATGGGCATCTGAGATGAATACACACTTCTCAGATGAAGAAATGCACATGGCAAATAAATACATGAAAAAATGTTCATCATCATTGATCATTAGAGAAATGCAAATTAAAACCACACTGAGATACCATCTCACTCCTGAAAGAATGGCCAGGATCAAGAAAACCAACAACAACAAATGCTGGAGAGGCTGTGGGGAAAAAGGAACTCTCCTACACTGTTGGTGGGAGTGTAGACTGGTGCAGCCTTTGTGGAGGTCAGTCTGGAGATTTCTCAAAAAGCTGGGATTGGAAGTCCCATTTATTCCAGCTATTCCACTTCTAGGCATATTCCCAGAAGAACTGAAAGCATCATACCACCGTGATATATGCGCACCTATGTTTATAGCAGCACAATTTGTAATCGCCAGATCTTGGAAACAACCCAAGTGTCCATCAACTGAGGAATGGATAAAAAAGTTGTGGTATTTCTATACAATGGAGTATTATTCAGCTATAAAGAAGGATCATATTGAGATATTTATCAATAAATGGGCGCAGCTTGAGACCATACTCATAAGTGAAATAAATCAATCTCACACGTATGAATACCGAATAGTCTCCCTAATGTAAGTAATGATTCAAATATATAAAAATATGTGGTAATCATGATTCCCCATTATTTTGGCCTTGAAGCCTTATAAAATTTTCACTTATTAATTAGAAAGGCTTTATTCTGGGCTTCTTGATATGGAAATATTTGAAGCTATAGTATATGAAGTTTTATACAAATATTTCAAGGAAAAAGACAGACACTATGGTAACTACTATTCTTTAAAAAAATTATTTAGTTATTTCTTATGTTTATTTTAATTAAGGGAAAAATTTAAAAAATTAGGATATATAATAGTAACTCTTTTTGATTTCCTATTAATTTGTTTTGAAGTCCTGTAATACTCCCACGATCTTGTTTTGACTGATTAGACTCTGTTCCATTCTGTGCGATAGTATCAAGTCTGAGGGTATAGGCAACTACTTTGAAGGCAATAAGATTCACTAAGATGCCCATTCTGGTTTGACTATTGTCTCCTTTGGAAGTCCTGTAATGTTTACAATGCCTAAGTTTTATTGGTCTTGTTCTCTACTGTTTTGTCCAACTTTATAATATCTAATGAGATAGACAATTCTTTTTAAGGAAACAAGAGACAACGTTTATAACCATTGTTAATAACCTTGTACTCTGTTCTACATCATGTGCTATGTCTATCCTTGGTTTTGACTGACAGCTTTGTTTTGCCATATTTGACTTTATTCTCTCCCCCCCCCAAAAAAGTAATAAGAACTAAGGAGTAATAAAATCCAAAATGTGTAAATTTTGTTGTAAAAAAGAGAGGGAGGAAAAAAAAAAGAGCTCTAACGGATATAACAGCAAGTGTGTTTAGGGGTGTTAAATAGCTGACTATATTAATGTTTTGGATCATTGAACACAGCTGTTTGAAGTCTCTCTGTTTGAATGTCTACTTTGTATTTTTTGATACTGTGATTTGAGCAACTATTTCCAAGATGATAATATGGAATCTATTAACAGGTGATTTCTTACTGTTATGTTTTTTTTTGTAGTTCTGTATTATGTGTAACCTTACACTGCTTTGTTTTGTTTTGTGTTTTTCTCTTTTTCCTCTTAAATAAAAAAAAAAGCAGGCAACAAAAGGACAAGGCTTCAAGCTTTGGCTGCTCAAACTTTTAATGTTACCTGGAAAAATTTAACAGCGCCTGATAAAAACACATATCCTGTATGCCCTGATTTCACTTATAATAATATTTCTTATAATCCCATAATTTGGTAACAATGTATGGGGAAGTTTGCTAAAAATATTGATGGATATATTATTTGGGGACCATTTGGGAAATTTGTTAATGGATGTGCTGAATGGAATGAGACAAGATGTAATCTCTCTTTTATATATAGTCTTCCAGATCCAAAGAACATAACTGATGGAACTCCCGTCTTCTCTCAAAAGACATATCTCCTATGGTGGGGAGATGGTGGAGTCGCCAATCCTGCTGTTGCAGCCGAAGAGTACCCTCATAATCTCCAAAATCACATTTGGAAGATTCCAGCCGCTATGCAACCTGTAACCTTGTACAATGTTTCCTATTCAGGAACTAGTCAATCTGTATCTACTACTTATAATTTTACTAAGTTCATGATATATAATATTACTGTTTGTGCACCTCTGCCTTATGTCTTTTTAGTGGGAACTTTTAATTTTACACATTTTTCTTGTACTTGTTTAAATTGTCAATTGTTTACCTGTTTAAATAGCACATTAAGTTTCACTAAACCTTATGCAGTTATGCTGTTACAACAAAAAACTCATATTTGATTACCTGTAAATCTGACTTGACCATGGTCTCAAGACCCAGTAATCTCTGTTACTACTGAATTTTTTCAACATCTGTTAAAACGTACAAAAAGATTTATTGGAATAGTGGTCGCTGTATTGTTGAGTCTGATAACTGTGGCATCTTTAGCAACATTCTCAGGAATAGCTTTACAAACCTCTTTACAAGAAAAACATGTTGTAGAACAATGGCATGAGAATTCTCATGAACTTTGGTTAACCCAATGGCAAATAAATGCCAAACTACAACAGCAAATAGACCTTCTTAAACAAACAGTTGAATGGATGGGAAGGAAAATATTGGCTCTTCAGCATCAAGTGTTTTTAAAATGTGATTGGAATTCAACTACTTTCTGTATAACACAACGACCATATAATCAAACAAAACATGAATGGGAAATGATTAAAATGTATCTAAATGGAAACACTTCTGCCCAGGAGGAAACAGAATCTTTGCATAATCAAATTGACAAAGATTTTGCAAAGCATAATGATGATGAATCCCTGGCACAATTTGCTCAATTGCTTGCTCAATCCTTGGAAGGAATTTGGCAAAGCTTTACCCACACTTTAAGCGGCATGGGACTTAGCTTGATTATAGCTCTCATTGCCATCGTTCTTGTGTATTTTTACTGCATAAGACGAAATGCTACAAATAATCTGGTCTTATGGAAATTGTTCTTAAAAAATAAAAAGGAAGGAAGTGTGGGGGATGAGGAGTCACTTTGAGGCTCTGGCCCCCTTGTGACCTGCAGTAAACAATAGCCCCCGGTATGCGAGACAGAGACAGGATGGAAATGTCTGATCTCAGTGGGGGAAAATGTTCCCCCCCTGTGAACCCATGCCGTGTGACTTGGCTTTGTTTGCAGAGTCATGAGGAAGTGGCCGACCACCATTGTAACACTAAAGAACAAACATAATCAAAAACATTCTTAGGCTAATGGAGTTCCTCCTGGGTTAGTGGAGCTAGAAGAACTGGTTTTGCTTGTTTGCTTAACTTAGATAGTTTAGATAAACATTGTAGTTTGTCACAAAGCTTGTCACAAAGAATGCTTTTTCAAGATAATCGTCTGTGCTCTGTGAATTGATCTGGTTTACTATATAAGAACCCTGGAATAAAGACTTGATGTGCAGTGCAGTTGCAATTGCCGTGTCTCTCTGTTTCTTTTCCTCACGCTGCACCCCCCGTGTCCCGACTTGGTGTGTGTGTGCCTCTTCCCGGGGTTCAGAGTGCACTAGACACTCTCAACACTATAATATGCAATATGTATTTAATGTGCGTGAAGATGGGGACAACTATTTGTAAGAAACTAGAGACAATTAGATAAACAGTGAAGATCTCCAGTGGACTTACTTTGAAATCTGTATTTCTTTAAATTGTTTTTAATTGTTTTGTTCTGTTTTGATATGTTTAATCTTACCCTCTTTGAGATATAAAACAAGTATGTAGGACTGATAACCATATTACTGAGTTTTTGTTCGATCATTGAGCAGAACTGTTTGCAGTATCACTTTTTGAATGTCATTTTACATACTTTAATTTTGTAACCTGAACAGCTATTTCTAAGATGACAATATGTAACTTATCAACTAGTTATTTCTTACCGTTTATTTTTCTGTAATTTTGTATTATTTCTACCCTTTTTTATCTCCATGTATTTTTTGTTTCCTTTTCTTTAAATAAAAAAAGTTATATTCGAGACCTCATAGATGAGTTCAAAAGTGAAATATTTAGCCAAGAAAAGCAAGATTTAAGAAGATTAATAAAAGAGATACTAATCATCCCTCAAGCAGACACAGACAGAAGAGGGGAGGAACTCAAATACAGGAGAGAACCATTTGTTGAAGACTACATGAAGCAGATTCAAAGAGATCACCAGGAAATTAAAAACTCTATGGAAAGATGGCAAATCAAATTGAAAGAAACTAACGATAGATTATCCAAACAGGAGGACAATTTTGCAATATGGGAGTATGAAAGGGAAAACTTTTTAACAATAACAAGAAAACAAGCAGGAACTACACAAAGGCTAGATGACAAAACTTGAGAATAAAGAATGTAAATGAAGAAGCTGGTATACAAACAAAGGAACTACAAAGGCTATTCACAGAAAAAACTAACGAAAACTTCCCAAGCATAGGAAAAGGAAATGATATTCTGATATATGAGGCATACAGAACTCCAGCCACTTACAATCAAAACAGAGCTACACCCAGGCATATAATAATCAAGATCCCAGAAACTCAATATAAGAAAAGAACATTAAAAGCTGTTAGAGACAAGAAACAGATAACCTACACAGGAAGGCCCATCAGAATAACAGCAGACTTCTCGACACAAACCATCAAGTCAAGAAGAGCCTGGAGCTAAATATTCCAAGCCCTAAAAGAAAATAATCTCCATCCCAGATTGATATACCCTGCTAAACTGTCTCTAGAAATTAATGGAGAAAAAAGATGCTTCCAAGACAAAGAGGAACTTGGAAATTTGCAACCACCAATCCAACTCTACAGAGAATACTATAGGGCATTCTAGAGAGAGAGAAAAGTACTAGGATTCCAGGAACAGTGGCAGAGAGGCCTCAATGAATGAAACAGAAAACAGAATGAAGGAGACAAGCATAGTGATGGCAAAAAGATCATAACAGAAATGAGGCAGAGAAAATTTTATTGAAAACTGATATGATTGATAGTATCAAGTCTGAGAGTATAGGCAACTACACTGAAGATGACAAGACTCAATGATACACATTCTGGATTGATAACTGCCAGTTTTTGAAGTTCTATACTACTTTTATTAATACTGTTATGTACTGACATACTCAATTATATTATGTCTCATGATATAACCAATTCTATTGGAGATAACAAGAGACAACACAGGAACTATGGTAGAACGACTTGTACAATGGTCTTATATGTTTGTTTCATGTGTTTATAGTAGTATATTATTTTGCCTTGCTTTGTTTTGTTTCTCCCTCTAATATTGAAAGGATAGAAATACATGGTAAGACTCATGTATGTGTAGAATCTATAAACAGTTTATGAGAACTAATCATATGACACATGATGAAATGAACAGATACTTTGAAGAAAAAGAGACACTAAAATACCCAGTACTGATCCTGGAGTGTCATAATGTGAAACCTAGCAATAGTATTATTCTTTGTACAGAGTGTTATTAGCCTGCTTGGGTTTATTCAATCTCAACATATTGAAGATATGGATAAATGCAAGTATGTTTAAGTGTATAGGATTAATAACCAGATTTCTAAGTTTTTGTTGGATAGTTCAACAGAACTGGTTGTAATCTTACTGTTTGAATCCCCACTTTATATGCTGCACTTTAGTATCTTAAATAACTATTTGTAAGAAGACAATCTGTAATCATCAATTAGTGATTTCTTACTGTTTATTTTTTTTCTTTGAAATTATGTATTATTTCTATCCATTTTCTGTTTTGTTTAATCTTTCTTTAAATTAAATTTTTAAAAAAGACACTGTAGTACCCAGTGCTGATCATGGAGTGTCATGATGTGAAATCCAGCAATACTATTATTTTTTGTTCAGAATGATTTTAACCTGCTTTAGTTTGTTTAATATAAACATAAATGAAGCTATGGATAACTGCATGTATGTTTAAGTGTATAGGATTGATAACCATGTTACTAAGTTTTTGTAGGACAGTTGAACAGAATGGTTTGCAGTCTTGCTGTTTGAATTCCCACATTACATGTTCCATTTTTTGTATCTTGAACAACTATTTATAAAACCACAATATGTAAACATCAACTAGTGATTTCTTACTGTTTATTTTTTCTCTGAAAGTATGTATTATTTCTACCTATTTTCTGTTCTGTTTAGTCTTTCTTTAAATAAATTTTTTTTAAAAAGCGGGGGTAGCTATTCCATTTGCAGAAAATGTGAACTTCAAACCAATAATGATCAGAAGAGATAAAGAAGGTCATTACATACTGGTTAGGGGAAAACTTTGAGAGGAAGAGATAACAATCTTAAATATATATGCACTAAATTCCAGAGCATCCTGTTATATAGAACAAGTATTAACAGAAATGAAAAACCAAATTAGCAGTAAAGCAATTATAACAGGATACATTAACACACCATTGACACCAAAGGACAGATCAACTAACAGAAAATCAGCAAAGAAATAACAGAACTGAAACACACATGTGAACAAATGGATTTGATAGACATATACAGTGTTCCATCCAACAACATCAGAATACACATTCTTCTCAGCAGTACATGGATCATTCTCTAAAACAGACCATATATTAGCTCAAAGAACATATTTAAATAAATGCAAAAGAGTGGAAATTATCCCCTGCATGTTATTGGATCATAGTGCCATGAAATTAGAAGTTAATGATAAAAGGTACTGCAAAAATACCACAAATACATGGAAACTGAGTAACACACTCTTGAGTAATCAGTGGGTCAGAGAAGAAATTAAAGAAGAAATTAATCAATACCTATAAGCAAATGAAAATACAAATACAATTTACTGGAATCTGTGGGATGCAATGAAAGCTGTCTTCAGAGGAAAATTTATGGCACTGATTTCCCATATCAGGAAAACAGAACGAATACAAATAAATAACCTGATGTTAGACCTCAAACATCTAGAAAAAGAAGAGCAAGTCAAGCCCAAAGCCAAAAGAAGAGAGTAAATTATAAAAATCAGAGCAGAAATTAATGCAATTGAGACTAAGAAAACAATCCAAAGAATCAATAAATCAAAGAGTTGGTTCTTTGAAAGAATAAATTAAATTGATAAGCCCTTAGCCAACTTCATTTGAAAAAGGGCGAAAAAAAGCTCAAATTCATGCAGTAAGGAATGAAAAAGGTGAAATCACTTCAGACTCTGTGGAAATACAGATCATCAACACTTATTTCAAAAACCTCTAATCTCATAGGTTTCATAACACAGAAGAAATGGACAAATTACTAGAAACATATGAACTACCAAAGCTGGGTCAAGAAGATGTAAAACTGCTGAATAATCCAATTTTTATTAATGAAATTGAACATGTAATTAAGTCCCTACCTACAAAGAGCCCAAGCCCAGATGGATTCGCTGTGGAATTCTATAAGAAGTACAAAGAAGACTTAATGCTGACACTCTTCAAACTTTTCAATGAAATCAAAAGGAAGCTATTCTTCCTAAGTCATTCCTGGAAGCAAGTATTACTCTAGTACCAAAACCTGAGAAAGACCCAACTAAAAAAGAGAACTACAAACCAATCTACCTAATGAACACACATGCAAAAATCCTCAATAAAATATTGGCAAACAGGATGCAACAAATCATCAAGAAGATTATACACCATGACCAAGTGGGATTCATCCAGGCATGCAGGGATGATTCAACATATGTAAGTCAATAAATAAGTCAATATACCATATCAATAAAGCCAAAAGTAAGAATCACATGATCATCTCTATAGATGCAAAAAAAGCTTTTGATAAGGTCCAACACTCGGTCATGCTAAGAACCTTACAGAAAATTGGAATAGATGGTCTTTACCTCAATATGATAAAGGCCATCTACGACAAACCAACAGCCAACATCATATTAAATGGTCAAAAAGTTCACTTTACTGTAAAAATCAGGCACAAGACAAGGATGTCCCTTATCACCACTCCTATTTAACATAGTACTGGAAATACTAGCCAGAGCTATTAGACAAGAGAGAGAAATAAAAGGGGTTAAAGATAGGAAAAGAGGAAGTTAAATTATCATTATTTGCAGATAACATGATACTCTACATAAAAGACCCTCAAAACTCCATTGAAAGTCTCCTAGATATAATAAATAAATTCAGCAATGTAGCTGGATACAAAATCAATACTCAAAAATCAATAGCATTTCTATACACTAATAACAGAGTCACTGAGAAAGAAATAAAAGAAGCCACACCCTTCACAATAACATCCAAAAAAACAAAATACTTAGGAATTAATCTTACAAAGTAGTAAAAATCTATACAGGAAAATTATAATGCCCTGAAAAAAGAAATTGAAGAGGATCTCAGAAAGTGGAAACACATCCCTTGCTCATGGAAAGGAAGAATAAATATCATAAAAATGGCCATTCTCCCAAAACTGTTATACAGATTCAATGCAATCCCAATGAAAATACCATCAACATACATCATAGATCTAGAGAAATCACTCTAAAATTCATCTGGAACCACAAAAGACCTAGAATAGCAAAGATGGTTCTAAGCAGCAAAGGCAAGGCAGGAGCAATCATAATCCCTGACTTGAAGTTATACTACAAAGCAACTGTAGTAAAATCAACATGATACTGGAATCAAAACAGAGCCGAAGATCAATGGAATATGTTAGAAGATACAAACACACTCACCCACCTAATCTTTGATAAAGGGGCCAAACATATTCACTGGAAGAACAACAGTCTCTTTAATAAATGGTGCTGGAAAAACTGGCTCTCCATATGCCAAAAACTAAAACTAGACCCATGCCTATCACTATGTACTAAATTAAAATCTAAATGATCAAAGATCTGAATATTAAAACAGAAACACTAAATCTATTGGAAGACAAATTGGGTAAAAACCTTGAAGGGATAGGTAGAGAATTCATGAACAAGAATCAAACCACACGGGAAATATTTCCCAGAATCAATAACTGGGATCACATCTTGTTAAAAAGTTTCTGCATGTCAAAAGAAATCTCCAGCATAGTGAAAAAGAAATCCACAAATGGAAAAAATCATAGTGAACTGTCCCTCAGACAAAGGACTTCTGTCTAAAACATAAAAAATTTTTAAAAATCAGACCCCCAAAATTCAAAGATCCAATCCAAAAATGGGCATCTGAGGTGAATACACAATTCTCAGATGAAGAAATCCAAATGGCAAATAAATACATGAAAAAATATTCACCATCATTACTCATTAGAGAAATGCAAATTAAAACCACACTGAGATTCCATCTCACTCCTGAAAGAATGGCCAGGATCAAGAAAACCACCAACAACAAATGCTGGAGAGAATGTGGGGTAAAAGGAACTCTCCTGCACTGCTGGTGGGAGTGTAGAGTGGTGAAACCACTGTGAAGGTCAGTCTGGAGATTTCTCAAAAAGCTGGGGTTGAAAGTCCCATTTGTTCCAGCTCTTCCACTTCTAGGTATATTACCAGAAGAACTGAAAACATCATACCACAGCGATATATGTGCACCCATGTTTATAGCAGCACAATTTGTAATAGCCAGATCTTGGAAACAACCTAAGTGTCCATCAACTGAGGAATGGATGAAAAAGTTGTGGTATTTGTGTATACAATGGAGTACTACTCAGCTATAAAGAATTATCACATTGAGATATTTATAAATAAATGGGCACAACTTGAGACCATACTCATAAGGGAAATCAAACTCATATGTATAAATACCAAATAGTCTCCCTAGTATAAGAAATGGCAAGAGTACATAAGATTATAATATAATCATGATTCCCCATTACATTGCTTTGAAGCCTTATAATGTTCTCATTCATTAGTTGGAATGGTTTTATCCTTGTTTGTTTGATTTTATTATCTGTGATGGTATGAACAGCTATTTTGAAGAAAATAAGACATTATAACAGCCATTGTTGATTTAATATCATCTAGTTTTGAAGTCCTACCATGCTTTTGTTCTTCTGTTTCCATTGGTTCTATCATGTTGTATCTTATTGGATTTTATTATGTGTGAGAGTATAAACAAATTTGTTATGGACAATGAGATAATATAGTAGCCGTTGTTCATTTTCTGTTATTTGGTTTGGAATGCCCTGTAATACTTTCATTCTCTTTAATGATTTTATACTATTTTGTTATGTTTCATACTATTATATATGAAGGTATGTTCAACTATTTCAAAGAAAGAAACATTATGGTAGCTACTGCTAATATTGGGTTGTCTTGTGGTAAAATACTGTGTTGCTTACACTGTTCTGTTCTGATTTGTTTTATCTTTTGTCTTAATCTCTTTAAAATAAAAAAAGAAACACAGTATTTCAAACACATGTCATTATGTTCATGACATAAATGAGGGCAGTTTCATAAAGTTATTATCTTGCAATTGAATAAACTGAAAAAAGTATAAAACTAGAGAGAAAAATGTGACAAATAAAATATCAAACACACTTCAATAGGGACAGAGTTTAACATCCAAAATTAGGTAATCCTGACTATGCCAAAGGAGGGAACATATATTACACAAGAGGTTTCCCCAATGACAGTTTTTCCACCAAGGACCATGCTGAGCATCGCAGGTCTGGGATAATCTGAAATATGATCCATGTGTAACAACCAAATTGATGTGCTGCTGAAGAGGTCATATGTTTTGACAGGTGTTCTGAGAATTTCAGAGGCAATTTCTATGGAATTTTTTATGAAAAATACAGGCAAACTAAACAATCCTAAAAATAAAAAATATGGTTCTGTATTCTCTCCTTGAAAGTCATATCCAAATATGCCAGAAAAATATAGAGACAGAAGAAAGAAGAGCAGGCACTGCATAACTTTTTCAAGATACTAGCAACAACAACAAAAAATGCTCCTCTGGCAAAGACCACAAAAGGGAGTGAAAATATTTGGCAACAATTAAATCACACACATCAAAAGGATCCGGACACACCACATCAAAACAATTCTCAAGTATTCCACTAATTTCTTATCTTTAAACAAACTCCAACACTGTGAAAAAATGATGCCATAAAAACCTTTGGGTGAACTGGGCACTAGAGAAAACATACTGTACACTATTCCGGAGTTTTTCATTGAGTGTTAACAGAAACCTTTAACTCGAGGTACAAATCCTCCACAGTGAAAGAAGTTGGATAAGTCTTTACTGTGAAGTTCAGTGATGGTCCCAGTTGCCAACTGTCCTCTGGCATAACCGCGACCACTTTGTGTCCTCTACGGGTAAGTTTCTTCACCACCAAGCACAGGGTGAATTGGTGGCCCCCGTCCATGGGCACCACCAGCAGCCTGCCTGCCTGGGCAAGACTGGATGCCAGCAGCAGACACAGGCACAGAGGGAGGGGGTCCAAACAACAAGCTGGAGCCATGAGGACTGCAGCCCAGAGCCACCCAGCTGCTTGGACTCTTGGCTCCTATAATGCAGTATGTGGAGAAATGACAGGCATGAAACCATAGCACAGAACTGGTGGGGTTTCATACACTAATGAATAAAGTTATACTTACTGAAAATGATTTACTCAGACCAACATAATTAACTAACAAGAATTTTTGCCTTTACCTACTTTGTTCTCCTGACAAAACAAACTTACAAGCTTTGTACTAGGGAGATCCCTGTCCCCTCCTGAAATATGTCTTTAGAAATAGAGCTACTAAACAATATATTTGGACTTGCAGAACTCAGAAAAACAAAAGGTAAAGTACATTTGCACAAAGTTTCCGTAACTGGAGAGTGTAAAAAGGACACAAGATTTACTCTTCATATTACAAAGCCTTCCTGGTCAGAAAAAAATTTTCAATTCAGCTTACAAGAAAATACTAAACGAACTTAAGCCCTGCCCTCTTCACTGACAAGGAAAAGTGGTTCTGGACCAACTCAACCATGATAAGGCATTACTATTTATCTTATTCTATTTACAGCAGGTTTTGTCTTTCCTATCACAAGATTAGAGGCTGTGGTCTGCTGAAACTCAGTATCATGCAGGCCTCACTCACCACCATCATCCAAAGACTGGAAGCAAATTCAAATTGAAAAGGTAGAAACAATGTTTCACTACAAACATGCCCACAGTAGTACCCCCAAATTTCTCCCCTCCCCTATTGTTAGAGAGACTTTCCTTCACCTGTGCTCTATAGCAGAGAGAGAACTGAGGCCTCACATAGCTGTCCTGCCACTTCCAAGGTGCTTCCAGACTCCCACTTCTATATCACCTTGCTAAGAGCACCAGTGACAAATGCACAAGGAGACACAAAAAATCAGAAACAAAGAAAAAGCCAAGCATGACTGTGACCAGCATGCAGAACTTGATGTGAGCTCAGTGTTGCTCTCAGGTGAGAGCCTCCTTACACATACCTGCCAACCTCACACACGACCTCTATGGCTGAGCTGATGAACAAGGGACAAGGTGGTATCCTCTGCCGACTTTTGCCCCTAGCCTATTGTCTTCCCAATTCAATTTCCAGGCCAACCCCAGTGATCCAACACAGATGGGAAAACTGATGCTTCCCTGTATGTCAGAAAATCTAAGGCATTACCGTAGTATCACAGAAGTGATCAAAGAGCAGCCCTAACTCCATAAAACCACAGCTGATGACCACAGACAGAGAGACTCCCACTTTCGTACAATTCACAGGCTCTGCTTGGCTCTGTCCTGATAGGGAAGCACTCCGGAATATCCACTTGTAAAGAATGTAGCCTCAGATTATGTTTTTCTTAACCTCTGAGCCCAAAATACAGCTTTTCCTACTGCAGATCACAGGGAGAAGAGTTTCCTGGTCAGGTTACATAGCTGTAACTGGCCTCACCCAAAGCCATTATCTTAGTTAATCAGGGGCTCTAACCAACTGATGAGTACACAGCTGTTTCCCAGACAATGGAACCCAGGTAAGTTCACATCTGATATTAGGTTACAGGCAGTGGCCCAGCCACCAGATAATCCCACAAGAAACTCTGCCTTTCTGAGGTGGTGATGAGCTTGCCCTTCCTGAATCTCAGTGTAGGAATCCAAGTGGACCTCACTGAAGACACCTTGAATCATAACCGCCATGATGCCCATGAGTAACCCTGGCCAATGTTCTCTATATAGATTCCCAACAAACTAGTCAAATCAACACATTAGGGAGAAATCCAGTGCTATATGACAGAAACTATACCATTTATACCAGGAAGGCACCTCACATCTTGGAAATTAGCTCCATCTAAACCTCTACATGCAGGTATGGATGAAGACCGCTATGTAATCCCCTCCCTCTCAGTGCGGTTGTAGAGACCCACTTTTATTGCTTCTGATTTTGAACATAATTCAGCCCATAAAATCCCCCAAAATTACATTAATGTACTTCTGTTTTTGGCTGTTTCTATTGTCAGGGCAACTTCTGCCTACAGTCATCAGTGCTTTTAGATCAGATGTTCCAGAACACACAGGATTGATTAACTTGTAAATGAATGTCAATACCTGCAAAAGCATTAGTAAAGTCTAAGACAGGGAGTTATCCCCTCAAATGCACAGTACCAAAAAAACAAAGACACAGGATTATGAAGAATAAGGAAATCATGAATATTCCAAAAGATACTAATAAAGTGACAACAATTCACAACAAGAAAAAGCAGACAGACAACATGATATAAAATGCAGAATAATGCTTAGAAAGTTCAGTTAACTACAAAACTATATGGGTTTAAATATAAAACCTATCACAATAATTTCCCGAGTGTGCTGAGTCAAAAAGCATTGACATTAAGTCCAGTAGACTACCCCACCACCTAACTGCCTGCAACCAGCGAAGAACTAAGTGGAAGCTTGGCTTTCCCCATCAGCTAACATAATCAAGGATACACCTCAGCTTGGACCATTGCCACAGCCTTGAGTATAGGGACAGATGGAACTTTGAAGCTGGGGACTAGGGGACAACACAGACCCACAATCCATAAAGCGAGGCAGTGAAAGCAGTGACTTGAAGTAGAAGAAGGATACAAAAACTAGAAGCAGCTGAAGTGAACATGCCCAAGGGCAGACACCTTTGATAGATCACACCCATTGGAAAGGCAAAGCAGGATTCAGCCTTCACACATGAAAATCTGAAAAATTACTTTGAAGATAATGATACACAGTGCGTTAACTATTACTATTACCTTGTTATTTTGTTATAAAATTTTGTTTTATTTTTCATAAAATAAAAAAGAAAAATGTGAATGTGGAAATCAAAAAGGACTTAAGAGTAACTGACTATCCATGCTTCATATAGTGGACTCCAATACTTTCGAAATTGAAAAGAAACCACCTGCTCAAATACGCTGAGGAAATTTCTGTTTGTGTTTCTTTTGGGAGGTAGGTTTTATTTGGCTTCTTTTTCTTTTTTTCCTTTCTTTTTCCCTTTGTTTTCTTGTTTCTTGTGTGTTCTTTGTTACTTCTTTTACCTAATTTTTGAACATAAGTCAAACATCAATTTTCTTTTACTCTTAATTGGGTCTTTTATCTGACTTTTCTCTCATCTTCTTTTTCTTTATTTTTCAAACTTCATTTTTTCTTCTCCACATCTCCATTTTTATTAGTATTATCATTAGTTTTATAAATTCTTATCTATTTGCTTGTCTATTATGTTGAATTCTTTGCTATTGTTAATTATTGTGTAGTCATGTAGTTGAGGTACATAGAAGATATATGCTCTGCATCAATATTTGGTTTTTTTGTGTGTTTGTATAATTATTGCTGATCTCTTTCTATTGTCAAGGTTGATACAGTGGTAGTATTTATTGATTCTCACGGTATATCAATATCCACTTTGTTTTCCATCTATTATTTTGGTGATTTCTTTGCTTTTGTCAATGGTGGATCACTTGCTGCTATTAGCTGGTTTTTCCTGTCATCAATATCTTGTATGTCTTTGTATCACTGACATTACTGCAGTTCATGGTCAGTTACACTGCACTTTCTCCTTCTAAAAGAATGAAGGTGCTTAGATCATGGGATACAGGCACAGATTCATCATTACTTGAGAATGTATCACTAACAAAGGAGATCTCCATGGCAACAAAGTCTTTCCACTTTAAAAAGCTGTGAACAATAAGCAAAAAAAAAAAAAATAGAATGACAAAGAAAGCAAAAAATTGCTCCTAAAATGCCAAAGAGTATCAATGTAGCAAAAAAAAAAGCCCCAAAAGCTGAAGTATATAAAGTAATAAAGAAACAAAAAATATACTTAATAAAGTGCTCAGCAAGCTCAAAGATGATATAACTAAACAGATAATAGTCTCAATGAAGGGTAAGTGAACACAATAAGACTAGTCAAAATTAATATAAGACTAGTCAAAATAAACAAAAATGTCAAAATATGCATGATCAGTTTTGCAAAGATTTAAGTCCTATAAAGCATGCCAAACAAAAATGCAATATGTTTTTTAAAAATTCTATTGAAAGCACTGGCAAAACAAGTGACCAAAAATTATGCTATGTTGAAGTAATTAAAAATTAGAAGACATAATATGAAGAAAATGATAAACTCAGGGTTGAAGAAACCTAAACGAGGTGAAATCCAGAAATTCATAAATAAATACTGAACCAGTTGGGTTCCAGCAATATTAAAACTTTTATGACAAAGGGCAAAAGTCTTAGATAACATTTGCAACATATCTAAAAAGACTACATTGATACTCCTAGTACTAATGGGAATTACAGCAATTAGCTAAAAAGAGAAATACACATATTAAAAATGATTAACAAAAGTTACTATGAAATTTACAAGAGAGGAAACCCAAAAGATACATATGAATATAGAAATAGAATGTGAAAACTGACACAGGCACAGACAATAGTTTTTTGCTCTGAAAAATAGAAAAACTAGAAGTCTGATATCATGTGGAGTCACAGAGAATGGAAAGCTATCATCTTCCTATACAGCTGAACAAGTGTAAAGTTCTAAAAGCAATTTCTCAAATTTTGTAAAATGTAACATGATATACCATTTGATCCAGCACCTCAACTCGTATAACACTACAGAAATAACATCAAGAATGTGAAAACAGATTAATATAAAGAGCATTCTTAAGACAGACTGACTCTTGTTCAGAAGAAATAAACTAAAAAGGTTTAAATAGCTAACATTATTGGTTGGTTCAAAAATGTAAGTTCTATCTTTAAAAAGATTTCAAAGCAATTATTAAAGGCACATGTCCAAACTAAACATGTTAGTCTATGTCCATATCTATGATTTAAAAGATATCACATACATTCCATTATTGGTTTTTATGAAATAAAGTAAATGTGAAACTTGCATTAGATATATGCATATTTATATATATAATTTCAAAAAACTAGGGGAAAGGCTTAGCAAACTTCAATGGGAGGTAGCATAGGATTAGTTAAAAGTGATGTTTCATTTGTGGATGTGTTTTCCAAAAACATTATTGGAAGTGTAGTTTGATTATAATAAGCACTGATACCCTTGTTGTACACATATCTATCACCAAAGGCAGCTTCATAGTTTGCTTAAGCACAAGCAATCAACAGGTCTAAACAATTCATGAAGGTGGAAAAATTCCACAAGCAGTCAATGTGAAATATAAATCACAGTTTAGCAAGCAATACTTTATTTAAAGTGCAAACCCAAGTTAGCCTTAACATGCCAAAGGACAGAAAACATACCTTGGACAAGGGCTTTCCCTCATGGCAGTTAATTCCACCAATGAAGACCATGTTGGGCATCACAGGTCTGGGAAAGTCAAAGACAAAGTCTGTGCGTAACAACCAAATTGATGGTTGGCTAAAGAGATCATATGCTGTGACCGGTGTCTGGAGAATTTCAGAGGCAATTTCTAAGGCTTGCTTTATATAATAAGGGCAGATTAAACACTCCTCCAAGTAAGAAATATAGTTCTTTACTCTCTCCTTGAAATTCATGGCATCTGAGTAGCCCGAAAAAAAACTGGGAACATAAGTGAGAGGAGCAGGGCTCCGCGTACCTTCTTCAACATAATGGCATAATAGTCCTCTGGTTAAGATCACAGATGGCAGCATAAAATGTTTGGCAACAGTTAAGCCACACACATCTAAAGGATCAGTAAACACTGCATCAAAAGAACTCTCCTTCAGGTATTCTACTAAATTCTTATCATTAAACAAACTCCTGCATTTTGAAGAAATAAGATCAAAACCAACTTTGGAATAGCCAGTTAATTTAGAAAACATAGTTGTTTCCTGGATTTCCAATTGAGAGTCAATAAAAACCTTTAATTTCTGGTTCAAATCCTCCAGAGTATAAGAAGTTGTATAGAGCTTTACTGTGAAGTTCAGTGACTGTCCATGTTGCCAAGTGGCCTCTGGCATAACCATGACTACCTCGTGTTCTCTCTGGATGAGTTTCTCCACCACCAAGTGCATAGTGAACCAGAGGCTCCCGTCCATGGGCACCACCAGCAGCCTGCCCGCCTGGGTAAAGCCAGACGCCAGCAGCAGAGACAGGCACAGAGGAAGGGGGGCAGGCGAAGGTAGAGGAGCCATGAGGACTGCAACTCTGAGCCACCCAGCTGCTCTGACTCTCAGCTGCTGTGAAGCCCAGAAGACAGAAAAAATGCAGGCTTAAAACCTATCCTGACAGGAGGCCTCACACTTTTATAAGTAAACTTACACACACAGATATATTTATTCAAAACAATGATTAATGGGCCCTTTTGCAGACATACCTCCTGCTATGTTTGCAAATAAGAGGACTTAATCGCCTTTGTACTTTGTACTAACATACCCTGCAGCATGACCTTAGAAACAGGCTGTGAAGCCTCAGGTTTCACTAACAGAACTGAGAAAGATTAAAAATCAAAGTAAATCTGAATAAAGTCTCCATTTAAAAAGTACAAGAAAATGAAGCTTGGGCCTTTTCTTTACACTATGAAAGTCTCTGCTTACACAAAAATTTTCAACCCAGCTTTTCAGTATTTACTGAAAGGACCTTGGCCCTGACCTCCTCACTGTTATGAAACACTTGTTCCTGAGTCACTCTGCTAAGAATACACTTGATCTTAAAGGCTTACTGTTTTTGTTTGTTTTCTGTTTGCTATGCTTTTTGAGACAAGGTCTTGCTATGTAGCTCAGACTGGTGTTGAACTCATGGCAATTCCCCTGCCTTAGCCTTCCAAGTGTGTCCACACCCAGACTTTTATTCTATTTGCACAAGCCTTCATCTTTCCGTTTTCTACCATCTGAGACTGATATGCTGACACTTAAGTAATAGGTCTCAGGCATCAACTACATCTGTGCTATACAGACAGAATAAATTCAGTTAGAAGTGTAGGGAAAGTGCTCGCTATAAGCCTGCCAATCATCTTCCATCCCATTCCTATCACTTCAGACAGCCGGTATTCACTGGAGTTGATGGGACTTAGAAGGGAGAGAACAGAGGCCCCCATCAACTGTCCTGGTACTTCTGTGATGCTTCCACTGTGCACACTACTGTACTCACTCGCAGGGAACACAAGCGAGAACAGTACTGCCAGGTCACACAGAGTCTGGTTGAAACAAAGAAATGAGGCCCTTATAATAATGATCATCATGGGAACCTTGACAATAACTCAGGGTTGTTTCCAACTGTGGCATCTGCTCACAGATACCACCCAAACTCATAAAGCAGCTACACAGCCCGGCTGCTTGCCACTAACAGGAGATCAGGAGTTCAAACTAGCTTTGTCCCTAGACTGTCATTTTCCGTACACAGGGTCAAGGTCCAGCAAGTAAACCCACTCAGCAGGAACATTTCCACCTCAGATGTCAGAGAACCCAAGGAAACACAGTGGCTTCACACAGCAAGTCCACCCAACACTTGGCAAAATGCAAGGCCAATGACCACACTCATGCACAGACTTCAACTTTGGAACTTTGGAACAGACTTCAATTTCGGAAAAACACAAGCTAAACATTCTTAATTTGGGTGGATTAAACCCCTGCCAATCAGTGAAATTCACCCTTGGATGAACCTGAAAAGGAGGCATTCCAGAATTGTGCATGTCTAAGGTGTACAGCCCCCAGGTCCTCCTTTTCCCAAGAAAAGACTTCATACCAGCAGAGTTCATTCTACAGCTTTGCCAACTGCAGATCCCAAGGAGCCGAGGTGCCTGACCAGGTTACACTGTTAGTAAACAGCCACACCAGAAGCTACTGACATATGGAATCAGGGGCTCCACCTCATTTATGGTAGGTACAGTTGTTTCATCAGTGTACCCCTGTGGTAGTGACCACACCTGATAGTAGAGAACAGACAGTGACCTGGTCACCAGAAAAGCTCACAAGTGCCTACCTGGGGTGGCAATGAGCATCCCTTCCTGAATCACACTGTCAGGGTCTCACTGTGCTGTAGGTATCTTCAGCAATAACTTCCACAGAGCCACTGTGGAATCCCGACCCATTTAATCCGCATAGTTTCCCAACATGCTAGGGTAAAATAAATCAATTAGAAAAGAGCATGTGATGCACACTGTGCCATCTGGACCAGGGTATGTGTGAAATCTTTGGTTTTTAACTCACTACAAATCTGTACATTGTAGCAAAGATGACACCCACATTCATATGACCACTACCCAAGCCCCACCTTCTGAACACAAGTGCGGTGATCAGTCCGTCTTTCTGCCGCCCCTCTGGTAAGTCAGTCAATGAATCTCCACTATGATATCATTCTGTGTAGTCCTGGATCTTGCTGTCTCTTACTGTGTTCTTGGCAGCATTTGCCAATGACCATCAGTCCTACACATTAGACTTTACAAAAATAAACAATAGGCTAAACTCTGAGAGGATAAACCATCACTCACTGAGTCGTGAGTCTTCATTATGGAAACCGAAACACGCTCTGGTCACCGCAGGAAGCCTGTGGTTTGTGAGAGGTTCCCCGCTATGAAACATGGCGCTGGGCCCTTGAGTGACAGCTTGTCCCTCCAATAATGACTTTGGCGTTTGGCTTCCAATCCAGAAACTGAACTTACCGCTTTTCGCGCGCGACAGCATTTCCCCAATCAGCTTTCAATATGCCATTCTGCCCACCCCTTCAATTTCCACCCTCTGTCAAACTTAATAAAAGCCCGCTGCTTCTTTGCCTACCTCAGAAGGATCTTGCACTCTTCCGCAGCCCTTCTGTGTCTTTTTTCCTTTTTTTTTTTTTCATTTTCTGCTCTTGCTTCTCTATTATGCCAAGGAAAAACCTAACAGTTTGTCTCATGCCAGGTGGGACATTCATGGTGCACACAAGCTAACCCTGGGCTCTCTTGAGCCTACACCCACCTCTCACTGCCCTGCTCCAATCCTAGATCTGACAGAAACCAGGACCAGGTGCACTGCCTCCGCTCCAGGAGCGTTAGTCTCCACCCTGCATTCAGCCAGAATCTTGGGCACAGACCATGCCTAACACAAGAGGCCAGACTTCTGCCTAATTAAGTGGCAAAGGTTAAGGTTCTGCTTATTTTTGCCTGGTACTCCATGTGCCCATAAGACACCACCTAGAGCTTCATGACCAGACTGGGCCTGCAGGCAACCCTCCATGTTAGTCTTGGGCAGAGGTGGAATTCTCCTGATCATCCCAAATCTACACGAAGCTCTGCCTGGTGTTGGCAGCTATCCCATGGACACTTGGATAGATACCGAGCAACCAGTATGGATCCCCAACCAGAAGGAATCCACAACAAGAAACTCAGAACTAAGGCCCCACTCCTTCTCTGGTCTGATACTCCAGCTTGAATCCCACAAATGGTATTATTACAAAGAGAAGTTCCCCTTGAATTGTGTAACCTCCATGTAAACTCACAGACTGTAAGGGGCGCCAAAGAGAAATGTGACCTGTAAGATTAAATACTGGCCCTGAAAGAAGACGCTCTTCTAGAAACACATACGAAGTTTTTTCTCTTGTTCTTTTTTCTTCTTCTTCTTCTTCTTCTTCTTCTTCTTCTTCTTCTTCTTCTTCTTCTTCTTCTTCTTCTTCTTTTTCTCCTTCTTCTTCTTCTTCTTCTTCTTTTTCTTCTTCTTCTTCTTCTTCTTCTTCTTCTTCTTCTTCTTCTTCTTCTTCTTCTTCTTCTTCTTCTTCTTCTTCTTCTTCCCCATTCTTTTAAATACTCCCCTCCAATTTTTTTTCTCTTCTATTGGTACTTGTTTGATTTTTTGCAATTTTTTTTCCTCCCTTGGAGGAGCTTGAAGGTTTTCCTTCCATTTTCTTGATCTCTCCCTTTTTAAATGTTACCTTGCTTTATTTGTTTAAACAGGACCTCTTTTTATTTTCCCTCTCTGTCTCTCCCTTCTTATCTCACTTTCACTCTTTAAACTTGTTCCTTTAATATTTTTTATTATTTCCTTTTCCACTGGTCTAATCTCCAATCCTTCTTAGTCCTTCACCAACTTGGTCTTCTCTGTCACTCTTATTTAATACCACTAATTTCTCTTCACTCCTTCACAGAACCTTGTACATCAGTCTTAACCCATTCTTCACATCTTTCATGACTTATTTTCTATCTTCTATTTCATCTTTTTGTCATGCTTCCATACCCACACCACTTACAATTATGAATCTGTAGGTAGTAAATTATATCTTACTATTGTTGAATACTGCTTCATGCTGAAAGGGTTAAAACTACTGTATTGAGTTGCTATTCACTGTATATAACTTTGTGTTTTATATATATTGTTATATATACAACAATATATATAACTATATATATAGTTATATAACTATAAATCTTGTACCTATGATTAAATGTGGCAAACTATTAGTTTTACAGTTTCTAATTTTCCAGCGTGTGTATGATGTTATTGTTATTATTGACTTTACTACTGTAGTCAAGGTGACATGACTGTTGTGATCAATTGATCTTCCTTGTACGCCAATATTTAGATTGCTTGTGGGTCATAAACACTACAATCCTACACACAAGAACATGGTCCTAGGTCAAACAGGCTACAGTCTTTCAAATCCAATAAATAGAAGAGGTAAGATCCTGGGATAGATTCAAAGGTCAAAAGCTGTTTACACTCAGAAGAATCTCTGAAAAGTATTCATTATCTAAAGAGGTCTCAGTACTATTAATAAAGCTACGTACTACAAGCAATGTATAAGTCTTAATGCAGAAGACAACTATGGTAAAAAAAAAAAAAAAAATGAGAGTACAGGGAAGCAAGATGTATTCCAAAGTCCCCGAAGCAAATCCAGCAGTTTTTGCAGTGTATGAAATCAAAAGCCACCCAGCTGAGTTTTCTGAAATGGTAGTAATAGAAATGACAAATCAAATGAATATGTTGCTTAACAAAGCTAAAACAGAAATAATTGCACAAATAAAGAGATAGTGATTATAATGAAGCATTCTTCATTCTGAATCTAAAGTAGATACAGATACAAAATAGAGGAGTTTAGGAAAGCATTGAAACCAAGAATGTCCAGCATACAAAAGAACTGGATTCTGTAAAACAGAATCAAACAAATCCAGGAGATTAAAAATCATACTAAAAGTGTGTAAGGCAGAATCAACCAACATGAAGACAGACTCTCAGATCTGGAAGATAGAGTTGTAGCTGGCAATCATCAATACTGATGGAGCCCACTCTGAGTGAGCTACAAATCCATAAACTGGCTCTGTATCAAAAGTCTGAGTCAGTCCTAGGCCTCCATGCCTGGCCAGGCAAGCTAGCAGTTAGCATGAGGAAGCAGAACTCCCTGACTCGCTGGTCATCCACAGAAATCTCTATGACTCGTGACACTGCAATGTCTCAAAAGACAAGATTACATTTCAGCTGAACACTGTGACTTTGGTACAAAATTCTATAGAAGTAAATATTAACCCAAGGGAAAAATAAGTTTCCCATTAATCAACAGCATAACACTTGGTTTCTTGCTAGACCTTGCATGCCTCAATGCCCTCCACCCCTCTGTTTCCCACACACTCCCTAGAAAAGCTGTGTACATTTAATAGTGAGGAGTGATCCTAGTGTGACAAGATCTCTGACCCTCTGGACCCCCTTGCATTCTATATCACTGCCTCTGTCTCTTTTATTTTTTGTCATATGCTTGCCCAAATGCTTGGGGCTCTGGTGCCCTGAATAAGGGACTTCTCCAGCCTGGAGTAGTGAAGATCACCTTGCATGGACACCTAAGTACTTCTCAGGACAAATATGGAGACATCTAATGAGGGAGCAAAAAGAGAAAGAAAAAAAAAGGTCAATGCTCCCACCATGAATAGAAACATTCATGGGGCAGAACTGTAAGCAGAGGAAGAGTGATATAGACAACTGCTCTGCATTTTATTAAAGCAATCTAATACCTGTGTACCCACTAGGATTTGGTCCAAAATGTCAAAAGAAGTGACTAAATTCAGTCCTTGGTTCCCTCACGCAGGCACCTTAAACACTGAAAACTAGAAATGTGTGGGAGAAAGTCTTATAAGAGCCCATGGCAAGGGGGCGGTGGCCTCTGCTGAGACCTTTGCCACATGGAATCTTGTTGCATTGGTGGTAAGCTCACTACAAAGCAAGCTGCCACTAATGCAGCTCCCAGGGTTAAAAAACAAAATAAGGAATGCGGTGATCCCCTTTTCCAAAGCAGAGAAAACAAACCTAGAGCTGTCTTGGCTTGCTCTTCTGTGGAAGAGTATACACAAACTGAAAGCAAACGGGATTTTCCCCTTTGCTAGGTGGAGGCACCCAGCTTAAAAACCAGCTCAGCTTGAAAAGCCTGAAAGGAAGCCACCCCATGCAGCTTTGCTAGAATACCTGCAGATTTAAAGGAAGCCGTTGCCCAGGGAGAAGTTTTTGGCATCATTACCTGCTTTCTGGTAGGCACCCAACCAAATCTAAATGATTAAAATCACCCTTACATATTCTTGTGCCTTTTGAATTTAAACTATTAAAGGATCTTAGACAAGGTGTTATTAGTAATGGTTCCCAGAGTCTGTTTATGGCAGGACTCCTGGAGAATGTCCTAGATACATATTGCTTGGCTCTATAATATAAAATATCTAGGGGGGAAAAAAACACTGTCTTCTACTCAATTTCTTCATTTTGATATACAATTAAAAAGCCTTATTGTATAACAGGCCCAAAAAAATAGAACATGCTGTGACCTATGTGGAGGCATTGAAAAAGAAGTGCTTTCTGGAACAGGGCAATATTAACCTTTGAGGAACAGACTCAGTACCCTGATGAAATGCATCAACAACAAGCAATTTGATCAAAAGGGCTCTTGTGCTCCGTCTGTGAGGATGAGCCTCCTACCCAGTCCTTTCACTCACATTCTCCAAGGACCCTTTGAGACTTTTACCCAGTTTGGGGTATAATTACAAGAGGCTGGGCGCAGACAAGTTTCTAACACGCAAGCTGCGGATATCTTTGTCCTCCAACTGGCCTCTGCCAGTGCCAGCCAAGATTGGAAACAGGCCTTAAGTCCAGTAAAGATAACTAATGATTTACAGACATATACTCAAGCTTGCCAAGATAAAGGCACTGAATTATATAAAACTAAATTGATGGCCCAGGTGATGGTGGATTTTGCTAAAGGGCCTAAGGGCAAAAAGGATAACGTTAAAATATTTCAATTATAGTAAAATTGGACATGTTTTAAAACCTGCAAGGCCCCACTCAAACTGGTGGTGGTGGTGGTGGTGGGGTCAAAGCTGCAGTGACAGAGGGTAATTCCTCCAGCCAAGATGACTCAAGGCTCTTCCTGATCCTCGGCTCTGTTTTGGTTTTTCGTTTTGTTTTGATTGTTTGCCAGTCCTGTACTGATTTTATCATAGTAGAATAACTTGTATAATTATCTTTGTAGTATAATTTTAAGTCAGGATTGTAATGCCTGCTGCCTTGCCTTTGTTAACTAGAATTGTTTTTGCTCTGCTTAATCTCTTCTGGTTCCAAACGAATTTTAGGAATGTTTTCTCTACTTCTGCGAAATATGCTAATGGTATTTTGATTGGGATTGCATTAAATGTGTATAACAACTTTGAGAGTATAATTAGAGGTCCCACTTGGCTCAGCTATTCTTTCTGGGTATCTTTCCAGAAAAATCAAAAACATCATACCACAGAAACATAGGTGCATGCACCCATGTTTATAGAAGCACAATTTGTAATAGCTGAATCTTGGAAAAAACCCAATTGCCCACCAACTAAGGAGTAGATAGAAGAGAAATGGTCTTTTTATACAACAGAGGATTACTCAGTCATAAAGAATGAAAAACGTGACACATATATAGGTCAGTGGATACAACTTGAGCCCATACCCATAAGTGAAATAAACCAGACTCACATAGGTAAACATCATGTTGTCTCCTTGGTATGAGAAAGTGAAAGATTAAATAAGGACAAAAACATACAATAGATATTGTGAAATGGGAAGGAACTGTTCAAAAGGAAAGAGGGACTAGGATGGGAAATAGAGGAAATGGAGGAAGGAAAGAAAAGGGAAAAATACAAGATAGCTATCCTACTAGCTTCTCTTACTATATTGAAAAGAAAGATTTGTGCTATCATTTGGAGAATTTTTTTATGCCTATATCTTATTCTCTGAGTAACTACTTTGAAGATAACAATCTGTAGTGTATTAACTATTGTTATTCTGCTATTGTGTAGTTATTAAATTTTTGTTTTATTTTTTCTATAGAAAACATCAATTGAACCCATGGAATACCATTTTCTCCATCTTTCCAATTCATAGAGTAAGAAAAACACTGATGTTCAATACAGATAGATTTGAAGTGGGCCCAACATCCACATTCACTGCTGAAGACGCTGTTTTCTACTTTACTACAACAGAGTTCTCTACCCAGAAGGTAGCCACATGTTTGTTAAATAATTGCCTATCATTATGTCTCTGCTTTATTCAATTTTAATACAAATAGTTTTAAAATTGTTACATATATAAATTTAATTTCAAAATTACCCAATAAAAATTTCATAAATATAAAAATTTATATATATATATATACATATATATATATATGTATATATATATATATATATAAATATTTTTTAAAACCTGAATAGTTAATAATCAAGGGCCAGGTATGCAGCTTAGTGGCACAGTCCCTGACTAGAAAGCAAGCGGTCTTGAGATTGATGCTCACACCAATAGATACTAATAATCAAACAAAAAAAGGAACAATAATTGGGCAGCTAAGGTGAATAGACATTTCTCAGAAGAAGCACAAATGGCCAATAAATATATGAGAAAAGATCAACATTGCTGGTCATTAGGGAAATGCAAATAGAAACAACACTGAAAGCCTAGATGGTGGCAAAGGCCCTACTGTCCCATGACCTGGAAGGATGAGGCTAGAGGGTTACTGTGAGTTTGAAGCTAGGCTCCATGGTGAGTTCAACGCCACCCCAAACTGACAGGGAGAACCTGAGTCAAAATCAAAACACAACCAATAACAAACCAACACTGACAATCTATCTTACTCCAGAAAAAAGAGCAATCAAACAATGAAATAGTAATAAATGCTGCCAAGTCTGTGGGGAGAAAAGGAAACCTTGATGATGAGAATGTAAAATAGTACAACTGTTATAGAAATAAGTATGAAGATTCCTCAAAAGCCTAATTTAAAAATTCTATTCCCCAAACTACTCCCTTCCAGAAAGTTACAGACTATGATCACACAGTTACATCCATGCCAATGATTACAGCCACAAGTCATAATATCTCTACTTATAGAAGTGGCCTAGGCATTCATCAACAGATGAATCATAAAGAAAATGTGGTACTGTATACTGTACAGTACTACTCTGACAGAAAGAAACATTAACTTAGACTTATAGATGAGAAATGTGTATCCTGAAACTATAAAGTTAAGTGAAATAAACTGTATTGTTTCTCTAGGAGAAATCCAAAGCATAAACAAAACAAAAGGACAAATAAAACACAATGGGAATGGGAAGTAGGGAAGGGGGCTTTGGCAAATGGGATGGGGACTAAGAGATGGAAGGAGGAACAAGAAGAAAGGGGAGGAGACACAAACGGAGGAAGACGTGTCCTACGTATGGTCAGGTCCATGATGCACCACAAACACGTACTCATAAGACAATGAAAGAGCTCTCATATACTATTAATCACAAAATAAGGCTCTATTAGATGTAAAAACAATTTTTCATATTTATTGAAATGTAATAATAAGTATCATCAAACTCAGTTACACTATTCCTAGGGCTCTAGCTTCCTGAGGTAAGAGCAAGGCTCTAGTAAAAATTGAATGTAAGGAAAAGAGCATTATTGCTAAAAGTTTGGTTCTTAAAACCAAAAACTAGAAAAAGTTTAAACATCAACAACTGTTTTTGATTTTAAAAAGTCAGGTGTGCCAGGTTTTTCAGTACCACTCTCTGACTATTATTGACTGGAAATGAAAAAAGCAAGGTAAGGAACACTATAATCAGACTAGTAAATAAAATAGACATGAAAATCATCTTACACATATATAATGATTCAAGCAAATGGGAAATACAGAGAAAAAACTATTAGATCACTTTTCGTAAATGGAAATAGAGAAATGATATAAAGGAAAATTATTTTAATAGTTTTTTAAAAACAGTAATAAAAATATAACCTGTAAATGACATACTTATGTCAATTACATATTCATCAGACAAATGAACAGTTTTATAAACTTCATTATTCTACAATTATTTAAACAGCAGTACAATAATTTCACATGAGTAAGACAATTCTGACAAGTGGAAATATCAATCCCAGCTCAACAGTGACAGTTTTACTTCCCAAAACCAGACAATTCCAAATGGGGGAAAGGACAGAATATACCCTGGCAGTTGGTTCCCTCAACAAAGATCATGTTGGGCACCACAGGCCTGGGATTCATGCATGAAGGCAAAATTGATGCTTGACTGAACAGATGACATGAAGCGACAAGTGTGTGAGATTTTCACAAACAACTTCTTAAAAGAAGAAGGGCAAACTCAATGACATGCCAAGTGAGGAAGATGGTGCTGCATTCTCTCTGGGAAAGTCTCAGTGTCTGAGAAGGCCAAGGAAACTCAGCAGGGAAGGAAGGGAAGAAGGGGGCTGAACACAGATGGCAGTGAAGCCGGGGGCAGCACTTAAGCCACACCCACCAAAAGGACTCAGAGACACTGCGCCAAAAGAACGACTCCTTCAGAGATTCTCACTTATCATGACACAAACTCCAACACTGAAAGAGTGATGTCATCAAAACATCTAGGTGAACCAGTCATCGGAGAAAATCAAGGTACATGGTTGAGAAGTTTCTTACTGAGTGTCAACAAGAAACTTGCACTTGTGATCCAACATCCTCGAGTGGGAGAAGGTGGCTAACCTTTCACTGTCAAATTCAGGGATTGTCCCAACTGCCAGCTCAGCTCTGGCATAACTGAGACCACCTCATGTCCTCTGCGGATGAGTTAATCAACTACAGAGTACATGGTGAACCGGTAGCTCCTGTCCATGGGCACCACCAGCAGCCTGTCTGCCTGAGCAAGGCCCGATGCTAGCACCAGACACAGGCATAGGGAGGGGAGCAGGTGAATGTGCAGGGACTGCAGCCCAGAGCCTCCCAGATGCTCAGAATCCAGACTCCCATAATGCAGTCCAGGGAGGACCAGCAGGCATGAAACATAGCACAGATTGGGTGGAGAATCACACATCAATAATTAAGTTTCACTCACTGGTAATGACTTATTCAGACCAACGTTAATTAAGGAGGAACATTTCCAGCCATACATTCTGGTCATTTTCCACACAGTCACATCACCCTACCAAACTCTCCCTGCTCAGCAAGAAATCATCAAATCAGCTTTCAAACAAACCCAGGAAGCACCTGAGCCCTGACCTCCCCATGACATGGAACAGTGTCCATGGCTATTTGTTTTATTCCATTCACAACAGCCTTTGTCTTTCCTATTCATGTGATCAGAGGCTGTGAACTGCTGAAACTCAATACCATGCAAGCCTCACTCAATGGCATCATCCAAAGACTGGAAGCAAATTCAAATTTAAAAACTAGGGAGAGTATCTCATTACAATCATGCCCACAGTACCACCCCAAACTCCCCCCTTCTATTGTTAGAGAGACTTTCCTTCACCTGTGCTCTATAGCAGAGACAGAACTGAGGCCTCACGCAGCTGTCCTGCCACTTCCAAGGTGCTTCCAGACTCCCAGTTCTATATCACCTTGCTAAGAACACCAGTGACAAATGCACAAAGAGACACAAAAAATCTGAAACAAAGAAGAAGCCAAGCATGATTGTGACCAGCATGCAGACCTTGGTGAGAGCTCAGTGTTGCTCTCAGGTGAGAACCTCCTTACACATACCTGCCAACCTCACACACGACCTCTATGGCTGAGCTGATGAACAAGGGGCAAGGTGGTGTCCTCTGCCGACATTTGCCCCTAGCCTATTGTTTTCCCAATTCAATTTCCAGGCCAATCTTAGTGATTCAACACAGATGGGAAAACTGATGCTTCCCTGCATGTCAGAAAATCTAAGGCATTACCGTGGTATCACAGAAGTGATCAAAGAGCACCCTACTCCATAAAACCACAGCCGATGTCCACAGACAGAGAGACTCCCACTTTTATACAATCCACAGGCTCTGCTAGGGAGGCACCGCAGAATCGTGCATTCCTAAGGAATGTAGTCTCCCATAAAACTTCCCTTAACCTCAGAGGCCAAACTACACCTTTGTCAACTGCAGATTCCAAAGAATAGAGTGGCCTGGACAGGTCACACAGCCAACAATCACTGACCATACTGAGCCAGCCTCTCCACCTGCTGGATCACTGCAGAGTTTTTCCCTAGACAGAGCCCAGGCAGCTTCCACACCTGACCTTTACATTACAGGCCCAGCAGCCAGGAGAGCTACAGGAAGCTCTGCCTCCCTGGAGAAGTAACCAGTTTGCCTGACCTGAATCACAGTGCAGGGATCCAGGTGGACCTCACTGCATCCATCTTTAGGAGTAACTGCCATAGTGCCCTGGAGTAACCCTGGCCCACATTCTGCACAGTTTCCCAGCAAACTACAGTAAAACACATCCATTAGCATAGGATCCAGTGCTGTGTGCCTGACCCTGGGCCATCTGTGCCAGGAAGGTGACTAACATCCTTGATCTTAGCTCAGTCCAAATCTGTACATTCAGCAGGGGATAGGACCAGCTTAGAACACTGTTTAAAGGTTTGCCCTCTGAACAAAGTTGCAGGAATCCACTTTTATTCCTCCTACTTTTGACCATAAATGAAAAACTAAGCAGAAATACACGACTGCCCAAACTACTAAAAATTCAAGACAAGGAATAGGCTAGTATCTTTGGTGTGGAGTGCTTTGGTGAAGCATACATGAAGCACTAACTTTGATTCTCACACTACACAAAGAAGAAATTAAAGGAAAGCACAAATTCTGATAGCAAACAGAAGAATCTCACCACACAACAAAGAATGCAATGATTAATTTTCAGGTTGTTCAGCAGAACCTCTGCATGCTAAGAGGGCGAGGAAAACTATATTCAGACCCAGATCATTGCTCCCAGAGCTCAAGGACCTGCCCAGAACCCAGCCACACTAGACTAGCTTTGGGAGGTTTTGCAGCCTGAGTAGATTACTCCCGGTGACCTTCTTCAGTTATGGGAGTTGAGAGCAGATGAAGTGAGTTCGGGAGCATTGGTCTTTGCCCAGGGAGAGCTTTAGCCTATCATCCACAGTGGTTAGGTGCCTGTCCAGCTACCCGGAACACTGAAGGTGGCACAGGAGGGCCTGAGGGCCTGACTGGACCATGCTCAGCAACCTCCATTCAGTCCCAGGAGCATAGGGCATAGGAAATGATTTCCAACACCTCCTGGGGAAGCCTTAGAAAAACACTTGAAACACAGAAATATAGGAAAATGACAAAATGAAAGACCAAAATGCAATCTCAAACCTCCAGCCCATCCCAAGAAAGCCTAGGAGCCATGTGCATAGAAGAAAATATATGTCATACACCTGAAATACCTGTAATAATAGCAACTGAAATAAAGAAGCAACTCCAGGAAGCTTTAAAGGAATTCAAACTAGAAATAATCTCCCAGATAAAAGAAGAAATGATAAAAGTAATGAAAGTGATGCTGAACATGTCTAAAGAAGACACAATTTAAAAATTAGAGGAAAAAAAGATAGAATCCCTGGATGAACAATTTAAGAAATAAACAGAATACATGAAGCAGATTCAAAGAGATATACAGGAAGTCAAAAATTCCATTGAAAGTGGTCAAAACCAATTCAACAAAAGTGAAGATAAAATTTCAGACCTTGAAGATAAGATTGCAGCTAGTGAACAGGAATGGAAAGATCTTTATAAAAAAAAACAAGGAATCAGGAAATAACAATTTAAAAGCTGCAAGATGATGCAAAGAAAAACAACATAAGATTAATAGGGATAAAAGAAAAAGAAGGGAACAAAAAATGATATTAAGAGGCTATTCACAGAAGTAATAGCTGAAAATTTCCCAAACATGAGAATGGAAACTGACATTAGGATTAGTGAAGCATGTAGAACTCCAAATAGCCATAACCAAAATAAAACTACACCCAGACATATAATAATCACCATCCCAGAAATCCAACATAAGAATAGAATACTGAAAGCTGTCAGAGAGAAAAGACAGATCATGTATAAAGGAAAGCCTATCAGAATTACAGCAGACTTCTCAACACAAACAATGAAGTACAGAAGAGCATGGAGTAAAGTATTTCAGATCCTAAAAGAAAACTATTTTTAACCTAGACTTATGTACCCTGAAAAACTGTCCTTCAAAATCGATGGAGAAAAAAGATACTTCCATGACAAAGAACAGCTGAAGAATTTCATGAACACCAAGCCAACCCTTCAAAGAATACTGGAAGATAGTCTAGATACACATAAGAAAAAACCACTAATGAAGGTAGACAACTAAACAGAATGGGAAGATAAAGAAGCAACAACAGAAATATAATATGTCAACAATAAGCCAATATATAACAGTTATAACCATTAATGTAAATGGTCTCAATTCACCAATTAAATGAAACAGACTTGCAGAATGGATCAAGAAACAATATCCAACTATATGCTGTCTGCAAGAAACCCATCTAACCCAAAAGGAAACTCACAGACCGAAAATCAAAGGATGGAAAACAATACTTCATGCAACAGGAACCGAAAAAAAAGTGGGGGTAGCTATTCTGTTTGCAGATGATGTGAACTTCAAACCAAGAATGATCCTAAGAGATAAAGAAGGTCACTACATACTGGTTAGTGGAAAACTTAAAGAGGAAGACATAACTATCTTAAATACATATGCACCGGGACTGGGGATTTAGCTCAGCGGCATTAGCACCTGACTTGCAAGCAGGCGGTCATGAGTTCGATCCCTGGGACCAATAAAAAAAAAAAATATGCACCACATTCCAGAGCACCCAATAATACAAAGCAAGTATTAATAGAAATGAAAAATCGATTTAGCAATAACACAATTATAACAGGAGACCTTAACACACTGTTGACACCAAGGGACAGATCAACCAGACAGAAAATCAGCAAACAAGTAACAGAACTGAATCATACCTGTGAACAAATGAACTTGGTAGACATATACAGAGTGTTCCAACCAACAACATCAGAATATACATTCTTCTCAGCAGTACATGGGACTTTCCCTAAAATAGACCAGATACTAGCTCACAGAATGTATTTAAATAAATGCAAAAGAATTGAAATTATCCCATGCATGTTATTAGATCATACTGCCATGAAACTAGAAATTAATGATAAAAGAAACTGCAAAAACCCACAAACACATGGAAATTGAATAATACACTCTTGAGCAATCAGTGGGTCACAGAGAAAATTAAAGAAGAAATTAAACAATACCTACAAGCAAACGAAAATGCAAATACGACTTACTGGAATCTGTGGAATGCAATGAAAACAGTCCTCAGAGGAAAATTTATTGCACTGAGTCCCACATCAGCAAAACAGAATGAATACAAATAAATAACCTGTTGACACACCTCAAACATCTAGAAAAAGAAGAGTAAGTCAAGCCCAAAGCCAAAAGAAAGGAGGAAATTATAAAAATCAAAGCAGAAATTAATACAATAGAGACTAAGAAAACAATCCAAAAAAATCAATGAATCAAAGAGTTGGTTCTTTGAAAGAATAAAAAAAAAATTGAAAAGCCCCTAGCCAACCTTATTAAAAAAGGAAAGAAACAGCTCAAATTCATGCAATAAGGAATGAAAAAGATGAAATCACTGCAGACTCTGTGGAAATACAGAAGATCATCAACACCTATTTCAAAAACCTCTACTCTCATAGGTTAGATAACACAGAAGAAATGGACAAATTACTAGAAACATATGAACTACCAAAGCTGGGTCAAGAAGATGTAAAACTGCTGAATAACCCAATTTCTATTAATGAAATTGAACATGTAATTAAGTCTCTACCTACAAAGAAGAGCCCAAGCCCAGACGGATTCTCTGCAGAATTCTATAAGAAGTACAAAGAAGACTTAATGCTGACACTCTTCAAACTTTTCAATGAAATCAAAAAGGAAGCTATTCTTCCTAAGTCATTCCTGGAAGCAAGTATTACTCTAGTACCAAAACCTGAGAAAGACCCAACTAAAAAAGAGAACTACAAACCAATCTCCCTAATGAACACAAATGCAAAAATCCTCAATAAAATATTGGCAAACAGGATGCAACAAATCATCAGGAAGATTATACACCATGACCAAGTGGGATTCATCCAGGCATGCAGGGATGATTCAACATATATAAGTCAATAAATAAGTCAATACACCATATCAATAAAGCCAAAAGTAAGAATCACATGATCATCTCTATAGATGCAAAAAAAGCTTTTGATAAGGTCCAACACTCGGTCATGCTAAGAACCTTACAGAAAATTGGAATAGATGGTCTTTACCTCAATATGATAAAGGCCATCTATGACAAACCAACAGCCAACATCATATTAAATGGTCAAAAAGTTCACTTTACCGTAAAACCAGGCACAAGACAAGGATGTCCCTTATCACCACTCCTATTTAACGTAGTACTGGAAATACTAGCCAGAGCTATTAGACAAGAGAGAGAAATAAAAGGGGATAGGAAAAGAAGTTAAATTATAATTATTTGCAGATGACATGATACTCTACATAAAAGACCCTCAAAACTCCATTGAAAGTCTCCTAGATATAATAAATAAATTCAGCAATATAGCTGAATACAAAATCAATACCCAAAAATCAATAGCATTTCTATACACTAACAACAGAGTCACTGAGAAAGAAATAAAAGAAGCCACACCCTTCACAATAACATCCAAAAAAACAAAATACTTAGGAATTAATCTCACAAAAGTAGTAAAAATCTATACAGGAAAAATTATAATACCCTGAAAAAAGAAATTGAAGAGGATCTCAGAAAGTGGAAACACATCCCTTGGTCATGGAGAGGAAAAATAAATATCATAAAAATGGCCATTCTCCCAAAACTGTTATACAGATTCAATGCAATCCCAATGAAAATACCATCAACATATCTCATAGATCTAGAGAAATCACTCCTAAAATTCATATGGAACCAGAAGAGATCTAGAATAGCAAAGGCAATTCTAAGCAGCAAAGGCAAGGCAGGAGGCATCACAATCCCTGAGTTTAAGTTGTACTGCAAAGCAAGTGTAATAAAATCAACATGGTACTGGAATAAAAACAGAGCCGAAGATCAATGGAATAGATTAGAAGATACAACCACAACTAAAAAACACACTCACCCACCTAATCTTTGATAAAGGGGCCAAACATGTTCACTGGAAGAACAACAGTCTCTTTAATAAATGGTGTTGGAAAAACTGGCTCTCCACATGCCAAAAACTAAAACTAGAACCAAGCCTATCACCATATACTAAACTAAAATCTAAATGAATCAAAGATTTGAATATTAAAACAGAAACAGTAAATCTGTTGGAAGATAAATTAGGTAAAAATCTTGAAGACATAGGGGTAGGTAGAGAATTCATGAACAGGAATCAAACTGCATGGGAAATACTTCCCAGAATCAATAGCTGGGATCACATATTATTAAAAAGTTTCTGCATGTCAAAAGAAATCTCCAGCATTATGAAAAGAAAACATACAAACTGGGAAAAAAATCTTAATGAAGTCCCTCAGACAAAAGACTTCTATCTAAAACATACAAAGAATTTAAAAAATCAGACCCCTGAAATTCAAAGACCCAATCCAAAAATGGCATCTGAGATGAATACACAGTTTCATATGTGTTTTTCAATACTGTTTTCAATACAGTTTTCAATACTGTTTTCAATAGTTTTCAGATGAAGAAATATAAATAGCTAATAAATACATGAAAAAATGTGCATCATCATTACTCATTATAGAAATGCAAATTAAAACCACACTGAGATTCCATCTCACTCCTTGAAAGAATGGCCAGGATCAAGAAAACTACCAACAACAGATGCTGGAGAGGCTGTGGGGAAAAGGGAACTCTCCTGCACTGTTGGTGGGAGTGTAGACTGGTGCAGCCATTGTAGAGGTCAGATTTCTCAGAAAGCTGGGATTGGAAGTTTCGTTTGTTCCAGCTATTCCACTTCTAGGCATATTCCCAGAAGAACTGAAAACATCATACCACAGTGATATATGTGCACTCACGTTTATAGCAGCACAATTTGTAATAGCCAGATCTTGGAAACAACCTAGGTGTCCATCAACTGAGGAATGGATAAAAAAGCTGTGGTATTTTTATACAATGGAGTATTACTACTCAGCTATAAAGAATGATCACATTGAGATATTTATAAATAAATGAGCGCAACTTGAGACCATACTCATTAGCGAAATATATCAAACTCACATGTATAAATACCGAATAGTCTCCCTAGGGTAAGAAATGGTAAGAGTACATAAGAGTTTATAGTAATGATTAATACCCATAGTACCCATTACATTGCTCTGAAGCCTTATAATGTCTGAATTCATTAGTTGGAATGGTTTTATCCTTGTTTGTTTGATTTTATTATCTGTGATAGTATAAACAGCTATTTTAAAGAAAAGACATTAGAATAGCCAGAGCTGATTTAGTATCATCTTACTCTGAAGTCCTACTATGCTTTTGTTTTTCTGTTGCCTTTGGTTCTACCCTGTTATATCTTATTGGATATTATTATGTGTGATAGTATAAACAAATTTTCTATGGAAAATGAGATAATATAGTAGCCATTGTTCATTCTCTGCTATTTGATTCTGAAAGCCCTGTAATGCTTTCATTCTCTTGAATGGTTTTATACTGTTTTGTTATGCTTGATACTAATGTACATGAAGCTTGCTCAAGTATTTCAAAGAAGGAGACACTATGGTAATTAATGTTAATTATGGGTTGTTTTGTGGTAAAATGCTGTGTTACTTGCATTGTTCTGATCTGCTTTGTTATGTCCTCTTTTGTCTTAATCTCTTTAAAATAAAAAAAAATTTTAAAAGATACTGGCAAATTGAAAAGGTCATGTCACAGTGATATATGTGCACGCATGTTCACAGGAGCACAATTTGTAATATCTAAATCTTGGAAACAAACAAAATGCTCATCAACTGCAGCTTGGATGATAAAGATGTGGTATTTTTATACAATGTAATATTACTCAGCTATAAAAAAGATGATCTTTAGGCCTTCATAGGTAAATGGAGACAACTTGAGACTATCCTAATAAGTGAAATAAATAAGAATCATATTTATAAATGTCACATTGTGTCTCTAGTGTAAAAAGTAATGAAAACTGTAAGAGTATTAAGACCCAAAATGTGTAATTGCTATTGTAAAAAAGAAAGGGAAAGAAAGTTCTCTAAAGGATATAACTGTATATATCTTAAATGTGTAAGAAAGATAACCATGTGTTAGAAATGTGTAAGAAAGATTACCAATGATAGATAACCATATTACCAATGATGAGTTTTTATTGGATCATTGAACAGAACTGTTTATACTCTCACTGTTTGTCCACTTTTTATGCTTTAATTTTGTAACTTGAACAGCTATTTCTAAGATGACAATATGTAATGTATCAACTAATGATTCATTAGTGTTTTTTTGAAACTGTATTATTTCTACTCTTTTTACTGTTTTGCTTTTTTCTCTCTTTAAATAAAATTTTTTAAAAGAAAAAAAATAATGTGAGATATTTGAAGCGATGAAACATAATGGTCTGAATAAAACTGCCAAGCTCAGAGTACATTAGGGATGCAATCATAGTGTGTGAGAAATTTTCATCTCTACAACACAAATATAAAGAAAATTACTTATAACAGCAGCAGCAAATCAAATTATGGATGGATTCCCATTATTATATCTAAGTACAAGCTGTATGGGTTAGCATAGAACTTCTTGTATCAAATCAAACCTTATCAAATATCAATTTGAAATACTTTGGTAACTATAAGATGTTCCATGCTAGCCTTCTGGTAACCTTGAGGAAAATAACTTTACTAGAAAGCAAAAACAATAATACAAAAAATTCCAAGCACACCACTCTATAAAATAATCAAACTATAAAGGAAGACACAAGGGAAACAAAGCAGCAAGGTATCTATTTATTAAATGATCAGAAAAAAATTTTAGCAGAAACCATATACCCTTACCAACCAAAAATTATTTGAATGACTCAGTGTAAACTCTGTAATAAGAAGAGAAAGGACTGAATAGATTTTTTCAAAATTCCAGATGATATGCTTGTTACAAAATATCTTCACATATAAATACACAGAGACAGAATGACAGAGTATATATTCTGTGCAATTTGAACCAAACAAAGGCAAAATTTGATTTTTTCTCGTTTAATTCAACAAGCGTACAAAAAGACAACCAAGAAACTATATAAGAATAAAGGATTTGATTCACCTAGAATATTACCTAAAAGATGAATGCATGCAATGCAAAGCATCTAAACATATAATGCAATATAAAATGATCAAAAGCGAGAGTGCGAAACAGAATACATAGTAGGGGACTTCAATACACAACTATCAACAAAAGACTGATGATCACAACAGAAAATAAGAATGGAAATATGCTTACAATACCCTTTAGATCAAATGGGCCAGATATGCATGGAATATTCCATTGAAAACCAATGGAATCGCACTTCTCTCAGGAACTCAGGGGACATTATGCAGGATAGATCACATAACAGGGCACAGTGAAATCCTCAGAAAATACAAACACTTGAAACAACTATTAAATATTGTGATTACACTCAAATAAAGCTAGAAATGAATGACAGGATAAATTTCAGATAATTCACATAGCTGTAAGATCTAAAGGATATGATTCTTACCAATCAATGGTCCATAAACAATAATTAAAGGAAAAATCCAAAAGAAACATAAGACAAATTAAAATATAAGCATAACACACCAAACCTGATGGGAAATAGCAGTTGTCAGATGACAGTTTGTATATATAAATACCTACATCAAAAATAAGAATTATGGCAAGGCATGGTGGTGCATGCTTGGAATCCTAGCACTTGGGAGGCTAAAGCAGGAGAATCACCATGAGTTCAAGGGTAACCTGGGCTCCATGGTGAGTTTCAGGATAGTCTGAACTGTATAGTGAGAACTTGTATGAAAGCAACAAAAAAAGAGAGAGAGAGAGAGAAGGAAAAGGGAAAGGGAGGAGAGAAAGAAGAAGAAGAAAGATAAGCAGGAAGAAGAGTTAGAAAAGGAAAGAAACATCTCAAAATTTTTAAAGCATAAACCATTCTCCTGAAGAATAAACCAGCCTCAGAATTAACAGAAGCAAGCAAACAATAAAGATCAAAAGTACACCGAAATGAAATTGAGACTACAGAAATATTTTTACTTTTAGAAAGTGATGTTTTAACAGTCAAAACTCACAAATATATAGCTAGACTAAAAGAAAGACTAAAAGATAGTTTGAAAACAAGGAGGAAACATCACTACTGATAACAAAGACATACAAAAGTTTCTAAATACATGCTATGAAGAGTCCTATGAAGATTAATCAGATAACCTAGGAGAAATGGATAAACTTCTAGACATATTCAATCCATTAGAACTGAAATTTGAAGAAATAAAATATTTTAAATGACCATTAATAAGGAGATTGCACCTAACCGTTAGGAGATTGAATCACTAAAAAAATGACCAACAAAAAACAACCCATGAAGGGAGAAAGATGGTGAGGGGAAATCTGGCAGTGTATCACAGGCATTCCAGAACCTGGACTCTGTATCCTGAAAAACATCAGCTTAACAAAGAAAAAAAAGCACAGGAAATTAAGAAAAGAGCCAACAGAAAAACAGAATCACAGGCAAACTGGAGAAGACAATATAGGGAAAAGAAGAATCTAACCCTGGCACATAGGGGAGGTGATCTGTCTCCACAAACTAAGAAAAGCCCAGAGAGGGTCAGCAGTCTCAGGGAGAAACAATGGTGTGGGCCAGCAGTACAGGCCCAAGAAAAGCCCAAGCTGACTTAAACTGCAAAAGCAATGTGGGTTATTCCTCGTGAAGTAGTTCCTTATGCATGACGGGCCACAGCTGGAAAAGAAATCCAGTGCAGCACCAGCCAGAGCTGAATTAACCAGGAGCCACCTGGGGAGGGGGACTAATGCTTTAAGACTGAGCTACTCCAGCAACCACACTTCAGGTTTGTGAGGTCACCCTACCACAGTGACTAGTGGGTGTCGGCCATTGGAGGCATCAGCAGGGAGGGCACAGGCCACATAAAGATGCCCTGAAAAGTTTGAGCAGCAGTTAGCTCAGGCCAGTAAGGACATGGGCCTCTGGTGAGAAGGCAGGAACTTTCATTCATTTTCAGAGTGTGCTGGGTCAGAAAGTGCTGACATTAAATCCAATAGATGACTTGCTCCTCCCACCCCACTCCTTGCATCCAGGGAAGAACTAAGTGGAAGCTTGGCTTTCCCCATCAGCCAACATAATCAAGGATACACCTCAGCTTAGACCTGTGCCACAGTCAGGTGAGCATGCATGGAGGGGCTCTGAAGCGGGGTGTGAAGGCACAACACAAACCTGCAATCCATAAAGCTAGGCAGGGAAAGCAGTGAGTTGGGGTGCAAGAGGTGCACAAAAACTGGGAGCAGCTGGAGTGAGTACAGCCCTAAGGGCAGACGCTATTGACTGATCACACCCATTGGAAAGGCAAAGCAGGATTCCGCCTTCACACATGAAAACCTGAAAAACTACTTTGAAGATAATGATACACGGTGCATTAATTATTGTTACTCTCATTACTGTGTTATAAAATTTTATTTTATTTTTTCATAAAAGACAAAAATGTGAATGTGGAAAACAATGGGACTTAGCAGGAAGTGAATACCCCTCCCTCCATTCTGTGGGCTCCAAATACTGCAGAGCCTGAGACTGGACCTTTCATCAAATAAATGGAGGAATCTTTTTAAATTGCTAATTTCCTTTATTGTTTTTGGTAAGGTTGGGCACATATTTTCTCTTTTCTTCTCTTTTTCCTTTCCTTTGCCCTCTGCTTCCTTTTTTTTCCCCTTGCCTGTTCTTTGCTGTTTCTTTTATCTAATTTATTAATCATCTTTTCATGCCATCTTTCTCCTTTCTCTCTTCTTTATCCTTTCCTTTATTAATCAGATTTTACTTCTTTTATTTTTCCCTTCTCCAAACCCTTCATTTTTATTAGTACTATTACTTAGCTGTATAAATTTTTAAATATTTACTTGATTATATGCTATTATTGTTCAATCCTTTTCTATTATTAATTGTTGTATAGTTGTTGCACATAGGAGGTATTTGCTTATGTCAATGTTTATATTATATTGCATTTATATTATTATTACAGATCTCTTTTTGGTTGTTAAAGGTGGTACAATGATAGTTTTATTGGTTTTCACGGTATACCAGTATCCAGTTTGCTTTCCATCTATTATTTTTGCTAATTTTGTTGCTTTTGATAGTGGTGGTATAATGGTTGCTACTATCTGGTTTCGCTATATGCAAATATAAGCTTTATCTTTGTATCATCACATTACTATAGTTCACGCCCCCCCCCCAAAGGAAGAAGGTGGGCAGGCTACAGAATACAGGCACAGACTCTTGAATCCCTAGGAGTGCATCACTGGAAAGCAGACTGCAACAAAAAAGATCTCCATATTAGCAACAAAGTCTTTCTACTTTAACTGGTCCTGAACAAAGGGGGAAAAAACATGAGATAACAAAGCAACAAAATGTTCCCAAACTCCCAACCTGCCTAAAGATGAAACATGGCATATCAATGGGAGGAAATCAAAAGACAAACAGTTGAAGTACACAAAACGTAAAAAAGTAAAACACAGAAGACATATTTGAGCTTAGCAAGCTAAAATATGATATAATTAGCTAGATCATAGATTTAGTAAAGGGTAAGTGAGCACACACAAGATATTAATATAAAGCTAGCTGATCTAAACAAAAACAGACAAAATATGTATGATCAGTTCAGCAAAGTGTTAAAGTTCATTAAAATTTTCCAAACACAATTTCAAGAGATAGAAAAATTTTACCAAAAATACAGGCAAAATAAGTAACCAAAAAAAGTGGTATCCACATTTGTGGAACTGAAAATTATAAAACATAATATGGAGAAATTAGTTCTATATGTCAGGATTGAAAAGGTCTAAACAAGTCAAAAGCTAAAAATTCTTCAATAAAAATTGAACGGATTGGAATCTACCAAAGTTAAAACCTTTATGACAAAAGATAAATAATAACCCTAAAGGACTGCATCACTCCTAACAATGCTATATTGATATTCCTAGTACTAATGGAAACCATAGCAATTAGCTACAAAAATAAAACTCCATATTAAAAGTATTAACAAATGTTAACTATCAAATAGGCAAAAGAGGAAATGTAAAAAATTCACATGCATGAGGAAATAGGAAGTGAACACTGAAGCAGTCACAGACAATATTTTTGCTCCACAAATTAGAATAAAAAGTTGATAATATAAGGGGCCACAGAGGGACAAAAAAGCAACACCAAGTACTGGTCACACTGGGGTGCCACTCAACGTTCTAAAAGAAGTTTCCCAAATTTCTTCAAATGTAACAGGACACACAACATGTGACCCAACACCCCTAGTTTTAGGACAACAGCCAGGAAGACAACACCAAGAATATGGAAACATACAAATATAAAAAACATTCTTGAGATTGATTACTATACTCTTGTTCATAAAAACAAAACTGACAGAGATTAAAAACTACATTTTTGGTTGGTCCAAAACATAATTTCTGTCTTTATAAAGAGCACAATGCAACTGCTAAAGGTACACAGCAAATCTTACAAGTATTGGTCTCTGTGATATCTAATACCAAGTGAATTAAAATGGAAAGAACATCATGCACATTTTATCATTGGTTTTTATGGAATAAAGTCAATGTGAAACTTGCATTACTACATGCATACATATAAAATAATTTCAACAAATTGAGAGAAAGTCATAAAAAAGTGCTATGAGTACTTTGCAACAGGAGATAGCACAGGAGAAGTAAAAAGACATGTTTCAAATCTTAATGTCTTTTCCATAAAGGTGATTAGAAGTGTAGCTTGATTATGAAATGTACTGATGTCTTTGTTGTGCACACACCTATCACCAAGGATAGCTTCATAGTTTGCTTAACCACAAATGGTGAATGGGTCTGAATAATTCATGAAGGAAGAATTGTGAAATATAAATCATAAATTTAGTAAGGAATATTTTATTTGCAGTACAAAGCCAGGTTATCCTTAACATGCCAAAGGAGAGAGAACATACCCTGGGCAAGAGTTTTTCCTCACAACAGTTGATTACACCAACAAAGACCATGTTGGGCATCACAGGTCCGGGAAACCAAAGTCGGTGAGAACAACAAATGTGTGGGTTGGCTGAAGAGATCACCCGCTGTCACAGCTATCTGGAGCTTTTCAGACACAAGATTGAAGGCTTCCTTTTAAAAAAGGTGAGGCAAAGTAAGCCATCGCCCAAGTGAAAAATGTAGTTCATAGTCTTCTTGAAATTCATGGGTCTGAGTAGCCAGAGAGAAATCTGGGAACACAAGTGACAGGAGCATCACTTTCTTCAAAATAAAGACAAATGTTCCTCTTGCAAAGACCACAAATGGAAATGAAAAATATTTGGCAACACTTACAACACCCATATCAAAAGAACCCAGAAACATCCTATTAAAAGAACTCTTCTAGGTGTTCTACTAATTTCTTATCATGAACCAAGCTTCAGCAGTTAGAAAAAAGGTCAAAACCACCTTTGAATGGACCAGTTAGTTTAAAAAACATTTCTTCCTTGGTTTTCCATTTGCTATCAGCAAAAATCCTGCATTCCTGGTCTAATTCCTCCAGAGTGGAAGAAGTAAAATAAGTCTTTACTGTGAAGTTCAGTGACTGTCCGTGTTGCCAACTGGTCTCTGGCATCACCACAACCACCTCGTGTCCTGTCTGGACGAGTTTCTCCACCACCAAGTGCAGGGTGAACCTGTGGCTCCCATCGATGGGCACCACCAGCAGCCTGCCTGCCTGGGCAAGGCCAGATGCCAGCAGCAGACACAGGCACACAGGGAGGGGGGCAGGCGAACATGCGGGAGCTATGGGGACTGCAGCTGAGAGCCACCCAGCTGCTCACGCTGTCAGCTGGTGTTAAATACAGAAGTAATATAGACCCAAAATCTGTCCTCAGTGGAGTGCATGAATTCACGCAAAACTACATAACCTTTGTACATTGCTATATTTATTCATAATGATTAATGAGCACTATTGCAAGCATATCTCTTGGTGTGTTTCTAGCCAAAGGCAGTTTACGATTTTTGCCTTTGGAAGATTCCTATTTTGTCCTGAAATGTGACTTTAGAAAAAAGCTTCTGAGCCATCAATTTGAACTTGGAAAACCCATATTAGACTAAATTTCTATTCCTAGCAGGAAAGTGAAGTTTGGGCCTTCTCATCACACTACAAAGATTCCATGCTTACAAAGAAATTTTCAACCTAGCTCTGGGAGTACCTGACCTCCTCACTGTTATGGAACAATGGCTCCTGAGTAACCCTGCCAAGGATAGACATTATTGTTTGTCTTACTTTACAAGGCTTCATCCTTCCTTTTCCCACCATCTGAGACTGATATGCTGAAACTTGACGGATAGGTCACTGCTCTCAACTACACCTGTGCTATACAGACAGAATGAAATTCAGTTAGAAGTGTAGGGAAAGTGCTCGCTATAAGCCTGCCAATCATCTTCCATCCCATTCCTATCACTTCAGACAGCCGGTATTCACTGGAGCTGATGGGACTTAGAAGGGAGAGAACAGAGGCCCCCATCAACTGTCCTGGTACTTCTGTGATGCTTCCGCTGTGCATACTACTGTACTTACTCGCAGGGAACACAAGCAAGAACAGTACTGCTAGATCACACAGAGTCTGGTTGAAACAAAGAAATGAGGCCCTTATAATAATGATCACCATGGGAACCTTGACAATAACTCAGGGTTGTTTCCAACTGTGGCATCTGCTCACAGAGACCACCCAAACTCATAGAACAGCTACATAGCTGGGCTGCTTGCCACTAGCAGCAGATCAGGAATTCAAACTAGCTTTGTCCCTAGACTGTCATTTTCCATGCACAGGGTCAAGGTCCAGCAAGTAAACCCACTCAGACAGGAACATTTCCACCTCAGATGTCAGAGAACCCAAGGAAACACAGTGGCTTCACACAGCAAGTCCATCCAACACTTGGCAAAATGCAAGGCCAATGACCACACTCATGCACAGACTTCAACTTTGGAACATTTCGGAAAAACACAAGCTAAACATTCTTAATTTGGGTGGATTAAACCCCTGCCAATCAGTGAAATTCACCCTTGGATGAATCTGAAAAGGAGGCATTCCAGAATTGTGCATGTCTAAGGTATACAGAGGCCCCTAGGTCCTCCTTTTCCCAAGAAAAGACTTCATACCAGCAGAGTTCATTCTACAGCTTTGCCAACTGCAGATCCCAAGGAGCAGAGGTGCCTGACCAGGTTACACAGCTAGTAATCAGCCTCACCAGAAGCTACTGACACACTGAGCTAGAGGCTCCACCTGCTAGGTGACTTACACAGTTATTTCACCAGAAAGTTGAGCCCAGTTACCACAGCTGCCACACCTGACACTAGAGAATAAACAGTGGCCTAATCACCAGAGAGCTCACAAGAATCCCTTCCTGCCTAGGGTGGTGATGAGCTTGCCCTTCTGAATTACAGTGCAGGGATCCAACTGAACCTCACAGTAGAGATCCTGAGTGGTAACTGCCATGACACCCCCTGAGTAACCCTGGACCATGTTCTCTGCATAGTTCCCAGAAAACTACAGTAACGTACGTTCATCTCTCTCACAGAATGCAGCAAATCATCCAGAGAATTATATATCATAACCAAGATAGATTCATCTCAGGGATGCAGGGATGGTTCAATACATGTAAATCAATAAATGTAACAAACCATATTAACAGAGCCAAGGACAAAAACCATATGATCATCTCAATAGATGCAGGAAAGGTTTTGACAAAATTCAGCACACATTCATGATAAAAAAAAAAACCTACTAAAAGTTGGAATACATGACCTTTATCACAATCTGATAAAAAGCTATCTATGACAAACCTACAGCCAAAATCATACAAAACAGACAAAAAGAACAAAGTATTCCCTCTCCTGAATCAGGCTCCACCAGATCATCTGGAGGAGATTACTCAGCAAGAGGACAAAGCACACCCTCCTGTGAACCAGCCAATGTGTGGGCTGGGAAACCAGAAGAGCACATACCCTCCCAAACCCACCACCACCTCCTGTAAGCAACTGCCTGATTCAGAAGACTCAGGTAAGACAGCAACAGAGGTGAAAGGAACAGCTTTATCCGTAAGTTTGATTGACTTTGCAGGCCTGGGGCTGGCGGTCTGGGCATTTTCCTGAAGGATGGCAACGTGCACTGCAGCAACTGAGGAGGGATTCCTTCTGAAACCCAAAATTTTGTTTCATTTTCCTGTTTTATTTCATTTCTGTTTCTGGTAACCTGAAAAACTACTTTGAAGATAACAATATGCAGTATAACAACGATTGTTAAATTACTATCATCTTGTCTTGAAAACCTGTATAGCTATTGTTGTTTTGTTGTTGTTGTTGCTGTCATTTTGCTTTTGTCATTGTTTCTGAAGGTTTTTTTCATCTTGATTTTTCTGGGGGGTTTTTTGCTTCTCTTTAAAATAAAAAAGTGTACAGTGGATACTGTGACTTGGGAAGAAACTGTTCAAGGGAAGGGACAAACTGTGATAAGGGAGAGGAAGAATGGATAAAGGGAAAGAATATACATATATACAGGATAGTTAAGGGAGCTATACAGCTAGCTTCTGTATATTGTGCTATAGCAATCTCTGTGCACCCAGGGTTATAGTAGTACAATTTTTAATAGCTAAATCTTGGAAACAACCCAAATGCCCATCAACCACAGGATGGCTAAAAAAAAATGTGGTACTTTTATACAATGGAATATTACTCAGCTATAAAGGATAATCTTGAGGCTTTTATAGGTAAATGGCAGCAGCTTGAGACCATACTCATAAGTGAAATAAATCAAACTCACATTTGTAAATATCATATTGTCTCCCTACATCTCCAATGACATACAAGAAAGCAAAATATGACAACACCTTAATGTGATCATTCAACATGGGATTTATCCCTGAGAGACAAAGATGATTCAACATATACAAGTCATTGAATATGATCACATTAATAGTATGAAGAATAATAACAAATGATCATCTCATTAGATTTAGAAAAGTTACTTTACTTAATTCAGTACTTTTTATGATTAAAAATAACCTATCACCAAATTAGGTATAGAAAGATTGTACATCATCACAGTAAAGGCCACATGAGAAGCCCACAGTCAACATTATACTTAACAGTGAAAACTGAAATCTTTTCTCTAAGATCTCAAATACAATCAGGATAATCTCTCTTGGCACATCAGTTCAACTCTGTACTGATAGGCTTTTCTAAATCAACTAGATAAGAAAAAGAAATAAAAGACATTCAAATAGAAAAGAAAGACATGAAATTGTCACTTCTGATAGAATAATATTCTATATAGAAAACCCAACAGACTCCACTAAAAAACTCAGAGAACTAATGGATGAACACAATAAAATAGGGAGATATAAAATCAATACCCAAATACCCATGGCATTCCTTCACACAGGTTACCTGTAAAATTAAATTAACAATTCTATTTAAAATTGCTGCGAAAAAACCACACGGGATGGTGCACTCCTGTAATCCTGGCACATGAGAGGGTGAGACAAAAGGTCCTCGCAGCCTAGGGTACAAAGCCAGCCCAAGGCCAGCCTGAACTGCATAGCAAGATTCTGTCTCAAAAAGACAAAAAAATTGCTACAAAAAGCACATAGGAATAAATTTAACCAAAGTGATAAAAACCTATACACTGATAAATAAAATGTTAAGAAAATTTTAAAATGGACAGATTCTAAACTTAGTGGGTTGAAACAATTAATAATTTTTAAATATCCCCAATGCCCAAAGCAATTTACAGATTCAAAGCAATGTCCATCAAAATACCAATGACAGGGGCTCGGGATTTAGCTCAGCAGCATAAAGGCTTGCCCTGCAGGTGCCAGGCCATGAGTTCAATGCCTGATACCAAAAAAAAACATACCAATGACATTCGTCACTAAAATGAAAAAAACCTAATATATTATATGCCCAGAAAAGACCCCATTGGCTAATCATATATATACACACACATAAACCAATCCTGTTGTGTCACATTTCCTGATTTTGAAATATGCCACAAACCTCTAGTAAATAAAACAACATAGTACTGGTAAAAACTAGACTTGTCAGCCAATGGAAGAGAACCTCTAAGGCCAGAAACAAACCCATGCATCTAGCCAACTGATTTTCAGCATATATGCCAAGAATACCCAACGGGGAAACAGTCTCTTCAGTAAATGTTGTACAGAAACTAGATATTCACAGGCAGAAAGACAAGATTAAACCTTTGAACCATACCAGAAACAAATCAATTTTAAGTGGATCAAGATTTAAATTTAAGAACAGGAACTCAATTGGTTAGTCACATTTCTATTACTATGATGAAATTCATGAGCTCAATAAATTATAGGGAAAATGATTTATTTGGGGTCACAGTCTTAGAGGTCCAAATCCATGAATGGTAGGTCCCAAAGGGGGGCCATGAGGCAAAACAAAACCACTTACATCATAAGTCCCAATATTTGGTGCCCAAAGTGACCACAGTGCATGACCTTCAAGCCACAACTACAATCAAGGTGCTAACAATCCACTATTATTTGCATGACTAATATAAAGGTAAGTGGAGCATTTTACTAATTATAGGGCTCAGACACAAGTTACAAATAGGAATCTGTCCTGGGAGTCTGCTGCTCAAAGGAAACAATGGGGCAATCACATTCCTTATCTGCAGAAGAAAAATAATTTAGCCTATTGATCATGAAGCTTTTAAATGATGCAGACATCAAAGTGCCATCAAAACAAATTCATAGATTATTCTGTCAGATGGCAACCTTCTAGCCTTCCTTTGCAAAAGCAGGTACACTTGATATGAGAGCTTGGGCTCAAATAGGTAAAAGCTTTTTGTAGCTATGATCCAAAATTTAAAACAATCCACCCAAAAACTATAGCTATGTATAACCTAGTGAAAATGGCCCTCCTGTTCTTGCAATGTAACTCAGCAAACAAAGCAAACCAACAACCAGTTACCATTAAAATATACTCTAACTATGCTGACAAAATGATTGTGAATGAGGTATTTGAAATGGAACAAAAGAGTCAGATCACCACAATAACATGCCTCCCAATGGATTACAAGAGAAAAACAAAGCATGTTTTACAAACATGGCTAATCAAATGTATTCACTGTTGCAAGATATTTGTAATGAAATGCAAAACTTCCAATTCTGTTTCATTTTCCACATCACATTTGGAAGATACTGTTTAAACTGCTGTGCTTCCTACAGTTGCCCCAACCCCCGTGCCAAGGATTCAGATCAGAAATGAGCTCCCTCTTTCCCCACACCCAAGGAAGCCAAAGTATAGTGACATGAGACTATAAACACAGAGATTCTGCTTTCTAGTTACAGAAGAAACAGATGCAGAACACCCATCTCATAAACACAACATGCACACAGCTTTTAATCTTTTATTCTTGAAAGAATTTAGCTAGAGTGTGCCTGACAATGGATTCCTGGGTCTTTTATATACTTGCTTGGTTAGATAATATAATTCAGGGCTTCCAAATGGTGCCAGGTGATGTAACCCATCTCGCTCTCACAGGTCTATCATCAGCACAATTCCTACATTTGGAATTACATTTAAAAACACTCATTTCAGGGGGCTGGGGATTTAGCTCAGCAGCATAAGCGCCTGCCTTGTAAAGCAGGCAGTTGTGAGTTCGATCCCCAGTACCGATAAAAAGGAAAAAGACAAAAAAAAAAAATTAAAAAAACATTCATTTCAGAACAAGCTCAGAATAATCAAGAGAGCGAAGATGAAAACTTACAAGCTACTACTCAGGGAATGTTACCTGACACAAGTAGAGATGCCAATTTGGAAGTTCAAGCACAAGCCCTGCCCGATCTTTTCACACAGTGCAAAGAACTAATATACTGAGCATAGATTTCAGTCCCAGAAGGTGGTACATGCAATAAGTCCTTTACCCAGATACTCCAAGGACCCACAAAAACTTATACCCAGTTTGTAGCTACATTGAAAGAAGCTGTAAATAGACATATTTCTCATGACAATACAGCCAAAATACTCCTTCATCACTTAACATATGAGAATGCCAATTATGAGTGTAAATTAGCCTTACTAAGGACTTATCTACTTATATTCAAGTACGACCACATCTGGACCTGCCTCTGATACTTGTGCACCATGGCACAGGATATATCCCAACATCTTGCCCATAAGGCAGATATGATCAAATGTTTTAATTGTGTAAGCATAGACACACTCACTGGCACTGCCTGGAGCCAATAAAGGCATCACAGTACTCTGAAACAAGAAATTGAAGAGGAATCCAGAAAATGGAAAGATATCCTTCACTCATGGAAAGCAAGAACAAACATTGCAAAAATGGCCATACTCCCAAAATTCTTATACAAATTTAATTCAACTCTGATTGAAATACTATAAGCATACCTCACAGATCTAGAAAAAACATTCCAAAACTTCATATGGAGCCACAAGAGATCTAGAACAGCAAAGGCAATCCTGGGCAATAAAGGCAAGCCAGGAGGCATCACAATCCCAGACTTGAAATTATACTACAAAGCTGCTATAATAAAATCAGCATGGTACTGATGGAAAAAAAAAACAGGCCTGAAAATCACTAAAACAGAATAGAAGATAAATACACAACTACAAACATATTTATCCTTTTTGTCTTTCATAAAGGGGCCAAATATGTTCACTGGAAGAAAGATAGCCTCTTTAATAAGTGGTGTTGGAAAAACTGGCTTTCTACATGTCAAAGGCTTAAGTGGACCGAAGCTTATCACCATGCACTAACGTAAAGCCAAAATGGATCAAAGAACTAAATATTAAGACAGAAACTCTAAATCTACTGGGACACAGGGTAGGTAGAAAGCTCAAGTACATAGAGGTAGGTACAGAGTTCATGAACTAAAAGCAAACTGCATGAAAAGTGCTTCAAAGAATCAACAACTGGGATCTTGAATTATTAAAATGTTTTTGCACATCAAAATAAATCAACCTCAGAGTGAAAAGAAAAGCTATGCATTGGGAAAAGATTTTTGCCAACTGTTCTTCAAACAAAGGACTTCTTTTTATTACATATCAAGAATTGAAAAAAAATCAGGTCCCCCAAATTCAAAGACCAATCCAAAACTGGACACCATTCTCAGATAAAGAAATTCAAATGGCAAATAAATATATGAAATAATGTTCAGCATAATTAATCATTCAAGAAATGCAAATTAAAACAACACTGACATATCATCTCACTCCAGATAGAATGGCTAACATCAAGAAATCAAGAAATAACAAATGGGGAATTTAGCTCAGCAGCATAAGCGCCTGCCTTGCAAGCAGGCAGTCGTGAGTTCGATCCCTGGTACCAGCAAAAAAAAAAAAAACAAATGCTGGCAGGGCTCTGGTTAAAAAAAAGATACAGAACAGAAGAATTGTTCCCTCTCCATTGTTGGTGGGAGTATAGATTGGTATGACCACGGTGGAAATCAGTGAGGAGATACCTCAAAAAACTAAGAGTAGAGGTTCCATCAACTCAGCTATTCTCCTTGGGGATTTATTTTCCCAGATGAATTGAAAACAGCATACAACAGTAATCTATGTGCACCTATGTTTATAGCTACACAATTTGTAATAGCCAGATCTTGGAAACAACCCAAAAACCTATCAAGGAATAGATTACAAATGTGTGATATTTGTATACAATGGACTAGTATTTAGTCATAAAGAATGATCAACTAGAAAGCATACTCATAAGTGAAATGAATCAGACTTGCATGTATTATCAATATACCATATTATCTCCCTAGTGTAAGAAACTAAAAGAGTAAATAAGATCAGAAAGTTATAATAGATATAGTAAAAGGAAAGCAACTGCTCAAAGGGAAATTTATATTGTTTGATCGGTTTTTCATGCTCATATCTGATAACCTGAGCAACCATTTTGAAGATAAGAATATGCAAGATAACAACCATTGTTAAATTCATATCATAGTATTTTGAAATTCTATATCGCTACCATTTTTTTGTCATATCGCCTTGTTTTTTGTTTGATTCTTGATTTTTCTGTTTTTTCTCTTTAAGACAAATTTTTTAAAAAAGAAGTTTCTCAAACAAAAAATCAGAATTTCTAGAGATAGGGATGTCAGGACTGATGGAACATATTCAATGAGAAATTCAATAGCAGAATCATTAAAGCAAAAAAAATCAGAGGAGTCAAGAGAAAAAAAAGAAAGAATTAAAGAGTAGAGGAAGCAAATTATTTAGTTATTTTTTATGGTTTTTTTTAATTAAGGGGAAAAATTTAAAAAATTAGCAGGAGATATTATAGTAACTTTTTTTGATTTCCTATTAACTTGTTTTGAAGTCCTGTAATACTCCCACTATCTTGTTTTGACTGATTAGACTCTGTTCCGTCCTGTATGATAGTATCAAGTTTGAGGGTATAGGCAACTACTTTGAAGGCAATAAGATTCACTTGATGCCCATTCTGGTTTGACTATTGTCTCCTTTGGAAGTCCTGTAATGTTTACAATGTTTAAGTTTTATTGGTCTTGTTCTCTACTGTTTTGTTCAACTTTATAATACCTAATGAGATAGACAATTCTTTTTAAGGAAACAAGAGGCATTATGGTAACCATTGTTGATAACCTTGTACTCTGTTTTTACATCATGTGCTACGTCTATCCTTGGTTTTGACTGACAGCTTTGTTTTGCCATATTTGACTTTATTCTCTCCCCCCCCAAAAAAGTAATAAGAACTAAGGAGTAATAAAACCCAAAATGTGTAAATTTTGTTGTAAAAAAGAGAGGGGAAAAAAAGAGCTCTAAAGGATACAACAGCAAGTGTGTTTAGGGGTGTTAAATAGCTGACCATATTAATGTTTTTGGTTGGATCATTGAACACAACTGTTTGCAGTCTCTCTGAATGTCTACTTTGTATGCTTTGATACTGTGACTTGAGCAACTATCTCTAAGATGATAATGTGTAATCTATTAACTGGTGATTTCTTACTGTTTTTTGTTTTTTTGTAGTTCTGTATTACTTGTACCCTTGCACCGCTTTGTTTTGTTTTGTTTTTTCTCTTTTTCCTTTTAAATAAAATTTAAAAAAAGAGTAGAGGAATATTAGAGAAATTGTCAGGCATCATTAAGAGACAAAAATCATTTCAGTACAAAAGTTGACTAAGGAAGAAAAAAGGTGAGTGGCCAGAAAGCATCACTGAAGTAACAGTGGTTATAACTGCCCTGGTCTGGGGACAAGTGCCAATAGCCTGATAAAGGAAGCACAACGCTTTCTAATGAAATGCAAACCCAAGAGTACACAAAATGGCAAATATTCAAACTATCAAAAATTCACAACAGGAAATGGTTTGATACAAGAACTGTTTCTTGTAAAAATCATACATGTGCATTGGTCTAAGGAAAACCTGAAATCATAAACCCAATCTTGTTTTTTATTACAATAATGTATAAAGAGAGGCATTAATTAAGCAGGTAGGGACGCCAGTTTCTCTCTCTCTCTCTCTCTCTCTCTCTCCCTCTCTCTCTCTCTTCCCCTCTCTCCTTCTCCTCTGTCGAGCACCACAACCACTAACTGGAATCTTTAGAGACAAGGTTAGGGACTGGCACTTAGAACCACTAGCAAAACAACACCTCCTACAACAGAGCAGGACAACAAGGCTGCAGGGACAGAGACTGGGGAGTGAGCCCTTCACAACCTTCCACCAGTGACCAGCCAGCAGCGGAGCACCCTTGGGCAGGGAGGTCAGCAATCCTTCCAACTTGTGACCACCAGAATAAAACAAGGAGAGCAGCAGCATGGGGGAGGTGCAGCGGTGTGGAACAGAGCAGCCTGTGCAAAGTCCGGGAGGCACCGACTGTGTACAGGACTAGGAGCCGACTTGGACTATCTCGTCTGGAAGTACCGAGCAACAAGGAGAGCAATACAGACGCCGACAGGATAAGATGTGTTTGGGCTATTCAGAAAGCTGATGGCTAAGGCTGGCCACAGCCCCCACATCTGGGGCCAAGACCAGCCCCACATCCAGCACTAATCCTACTGCAGGTTTAGTGGGGCTCTGACGTGGACACTACCACACAACAGTGGACACCAAAGGGATTTTATTTAATTTTTGTCTTCATTTGTGTGTATTATTTCCTTTTACCATCTGATCGGTTTCCTTTTTAGGTTTATACATGTGTTTCTGTTCTACTCATCTTCTTTCTCTTTCCTCAACTCTCTCTTGATCTTATGATGCCTTCATATGAGTGAACATTGTCCCTCATCTCTCTGATTTGCCTCAATAATCTCTTGCTTTCTCCTTCATTCTTTCTCCTCTGCCCTGTTTTCCAATTTCCCAAAGCTTATGTGATCATCCTTTGTCCTCCAGCGTTGGTTTAACTATATTTCCCTTTATCCATTTCTCTGTTTTGTCCTCTATACCTCTTAAATTTTCCCATTTCAGGGTAAAAATCACTCTTCTGGGGGAAAGTCATTGCATATAAGTTCCTAATTTATGTTGAGTTTTGTTATAGAACTGTAGATTTTGGCTCTATTTTTCAAGGTACCAAATCAAGAGTTACCACAGTTTGTTTCTTTCTAGGTCATGCTTGATGCTACTGTTATTGCTAATTATACTGCTTTAGCCAGCATGTCACATTTGTTGCAATCAGTTTTCCTCTCTTCTATGACAACATTTTGACTGTATGAGGTCATAACCATCACTATAGTTCAGTACCAAAAGACAGTGTGCTGAGCCAACTAGATAGCAAAAATCTCATCCTTAATAAATGAGGAAAGTAGAATCTTGAGACAGACACAAAAAAACAAGAACTTCTTATACACAAAAGACACCTCTAAGGAATAGATACCACCTAAGGTGACCTCAGCCACCTGATACATGACAAAGGGTACAAACATGTTTATTGGAAGAAAGACAGCCTTTTTAATAAATGGTGCTGGAAAACTGGCTTTCCATAGGCCAAAATTAAAACTAGACCCATGCCTATCACCATGCACTAAACTAAAGTCAAGATGCATCAAATATCTAAATATTAATAGAGAAACACTAAATCTGCTGGAAGATAGAACAGGTAGAACTTTATAAGACACAGCTAAAGACAAAGACATTATGAATAAAACCCTGATCACACAGGAGATATTACAAAGAACCAACAACTAGGATGTCATCTTAAGAATCTTTTTCACTGCAAAAGAACCATTACCAATAGAGTAAAAATGCAAGCCACAGAGTGAGAAAACATTTATGCCAGCTTGAAACAAAGAACTAATCTAGAACATATAAAGAACTGAAAAAATCATACCCTTCAGATTCAAAGATCCAATCCAAAAATGGGCATCTGAGATAGAAAGACACATCTCAGAAGAAAAAGTACCCACAGCAAAAGAATATGAGAAAAAATGCTCAACATCATTGACCACTTGAAAAATGCAAATTAAAACAACATCAAGATTCCACCTCACTCCAGAAACAATAGATATCATCAAGAACTCAACCAATAAAAATGCTCGTGGGACTATGGGGAGAAAGGGACACTTTCCCACCATGAAAACCAGCACAGAAATTCCACAAAAAATAATTTGGCCAAGGCCCAATTTGACCCAACTATTTCCCGCCTAGATTCTACCTAGAAGAATTAAAAGCATCATATCACAGCAATATATGTGTACCCATGTTTATAGCAGCATAGTTTTCAAGACTAAATCTTGGAAGTAACCCAAATGCCTATCAACTGACAAATGGATTTAAAAAGATATAGTTTTTTATATAATGGAGTGTTACTCAACCATAAAGAAAGATAAAATTGAGACATTTATAACTAAATGGATGGACTTTAAGACCATAAGCATATATATTATGTTCATCCTTTTGATTTGACTCTGTTCTGTTATGTCACATTTGTTTTTACTCTCTTCAAGAAAAAGTAATAAGAACTGTGAGAGTAATAAAACCCAAAATGTGTAATTGTCATTGTACAAAAGAGGGGAAAAGAAAGTGCTCTAAATGATATAAATGCATGTATATTTAAGCGTGTAAGACAGTTAACGATATTACTGAGTTTTGTTGGATCACTGAACAGAACTGTTTGCAGTCTCACTGTTTGAATGTCTGTCGATGTCCGCTCCCGGCCGGCAGGAAGGACACACGACAAAGTCTGGTAGTGGACAACCTTTTCTTTTTATTTTCCTTCTCCGTACAGCCTGCCCTGGGATCGCTCCCAGCCGAAGCCTCCTCTGGTCCGCTCCCCGCGGCTCCTTTTGTGCTTCAGTCTGCCCCAAAGCCTCTACCGGTCCGCTCTCCGCGGCTCCTTTTGGGCTTTTACTTCTGGGCTTCTACCTGGCTTCTTCTTCCGCCCAGGGGTGGCACCGGTATATATACGGGTACAGTGTCCAATCATGTTAAAGTAAGCAAGGCAAGCTGATTGGCTAACATCATCAGTTGCCAGGCAGACTATATTGTTGAGCGGGTTGCTTACGCGGTAAGCAGGAAACTAACGTGCTCGATGGGAGGGGTAATCTACCTCAGGCTTCACTCTTCACTACAGGCCTCACGTCCGCCAAGTGAGGCGACCGGGCTCGGGGCTGCGGCTCCCAACATCTCCCCCTTTTTTATTTTTTATGAATGTGCGCATCGTAGCCCTTCCTGGACTGGGTGCAGAGGCTTATGCCCTATGCGTAGGCCCACCGTAGGTCCTTGGCTTAGACCCTGGTCGGCCATGCCATGGTCTGCCAAGGCCCTGAGGCCCTCGTCCTTTTTCTAGGGCCAGGCACAAACTGGACGGAACCTGGATGCACACAAGCTTGCACTCATTTCCTCTCCGTAAAGAAATCCCCTCGGAGAGAAATTTAGACCTGGGCAGCATCTAACAGTCCAGCGGCTTACGTGCAGGATGGGGTAGGGCCTGGCTTAGGTCGAGTCGTGCTGGGGAGGCACGCTCTTACCCGTCATTGACTCACCTACCCTGCTGTGTATTGTCACCTTATGGAGGAGAATGAGGGATGCCCGCCATATCTAGACTCGGTCGTGGGCCAATTGAGCAAGCCATGCATATGCCTGAGGATCTTCTTGTCCATTTCGGGCTACCGCTATTTCTATTCATCTTATTGGTTGGTCTGTGATGGATCTCCAGTAGGGCAGGTCTGATCAGTCGAGGGCTTTGTTGCCCGTGTCAGTCTCTCCGGTATCCACAGTGGTTCTCGTCCCGGTTCCTGTGGGAAAACACAAACCGCGCCTCGGTTCCAGCTGACCACTGGATCCGGGCCCATCCATTGTCATGCCATAGATAACCGCGCCTTTGGAGGCAGGCCTTGGCTTACTCCCCCTTTTTGTTTTTTATTTTTTATTTTTTATTTTTATCTTTTTCGTTTTTTTTTTTTTTTTTTTTTTATTGGTACCAGGGATCGAACTGGCGATTGCCTGCTTACAAGGCAGGCGCTTATGCCGCTAAGCTAAACCTCCAGCCCCCATTTCCTCGACCGGCGTTTTTCTCAGCCTGCTCGGCAGAGAACTCTGTGTACCAGGCTCGCCAATCCAGGTAACTACCCGAGGGCAGACACGCCTTTGCCAGCTGAATCCAGTCCGCGGGGGTGAGGGGCCCAGAAGACAGATTCTCCAGCATGGCAATGGTGTAAGGCGCAGTCGGCCCAAAGGTTGTAACTGCATTTTTAAGTTCTCTAATCTGCTTTATCTCAAAAGGCTCCCATACATTGCGTCCCTGGCCCATAGCTACTTGTACAGGAAATATCCCGTAGGGGCCACTATCTATCCCAGGTGGATGTACCTCATGAGACAAGCGTCCCCCCTGCCAAAGCCGCCTGTAAAAATACCGACCCGCCGGCGGCGGAGCATAAGACAGCGGCCGTGATTGGGCGGAAAATGGGGGCCCGTGCATCACTTCCTGTTCTGGCGAAAGGGGAGAGAGCTCCCAGGCGGCCGCCTCGTGGCGAGGAATCGCCTCCGGAAACGGCCCCCAAGGTGGGGCGGAAGGCTTCGCCTCCCTCTCGCGCCGGGGAGCGCTCAGGAGCTCTCTACTCCTCCGCAGACCAGGTTGAGCAGAGCGCAATTCGCGGTGCAACGCTGGAAAAGAACCCTGTGACTCCTTATCGAGCGACTTGGGCTCCTGACAGCTGGTCTCTTTGGCCTCCTTGCCATTCAACTTTCAGACGACTCCGAGGCTAGAGCCCCGTCCTCCTCCTTAGCATCTTTGTTCCCCTTGACGGGCCCCTCTCGGGAGCTCCCTGACTGGGCCTGCTCAAATACCCTGCGTACTTTTGTAAGCTCTTGAGAGCTTTCTCCACAACCACCCTCGCTCTTAATGTTACTACCTAGCATGTTTCCCATTTTTTAATATGTTACTCACCGCGTGAGGCCCAAGGAATCCGCCACTTACGCGTGAGCCTGAGGGGAGTCTAAAAGCCCTGTAGGTGCGCGCCACCCAGAGCCCAGGCTTATCCCCAACTCACCTGTCTCGCAGCTCTGTACTGGAGCGTTGTCCACTTCCACGTCTCGGGGGTGATCAGTCCCCGGGCGGGCCTCCAAATGTCGATGTCCGCTCCCGGCCGGCAGGAAGGACACACGACAAAGTCTGGCAGTGGACAACCTTTTCTTTTTATTTTCCTTCTTCGTACAGCCTGCCCTGGGATCGCTCCCAGCCGAAGCCTCCTCTGGTCCGCTCCCCGCGGCTCCTTTTGTGCTTCAGTCTGCCCCAAAGCCTCTACCGGTCCGCTCTCCGCGGCTCCTTTTGGGCTTTTACTTCTGGGCTTCTACCTGGCTTCTTCTTCCGCCCAGGGGTGGCACCGGTATATATACGGGTACAGTGTCCAATCATGTTAAAGTAAGCAAGGCAAGCTGATTGGCTAACATCATCAGTTGCCAGGCAGACTATATTGTTGAGCGGGTTGCTTACGCGGTAAGCAGGAAACTAACGTGCTCGATGGGAGGGGTAATCTACCTCAGGCTTCACTCTTTACTACAGGCCTCATGTCCGCCAAGTGAGGCGACCGGGCTCGGGGCTGCGGCTCCCAACAAATGTCCATTTTATATGCTTTAATTTTGTAACTTAAACAAATATTTCTAAGATGACAATATATAATCTATTAACTAGTGATTTCCTACTGTTTATTTGTTCCTGAAATTCTGTATAACTTGTACCTTTTCTGCTTTTTTTTCTTTTTCTCCTTAAATAAAAATTTTTTAAAAAGACCATAAGCATAAGTGAAATAAACTGGACATATGTGTAATAAATATTGAATTATCCCTCTGATGTGAGAAACTGATCATGTAAATAAGAACAAGAATATACAATACATATTGTGAAATAGGAAGAAATTGTTTCATTCCCACCTAGAAACCACCACATGCGGGCTACTGCCAGAGTAGGGACAGCCAGACCCAAGCCTCTCTCCATGAGTTCACGCCATTCATGGACTATAGGGAGATAGAACCTGGGCCTCACCAGGAGATGATCCTGCCTGGAAACCAGTGCCATGCGTGACTGCTGCCTGAATGTGGCAGTCGTACCCCAATCCTCTCACCCTGAGTCAGCACCATTTGTGGACCGCAGAGGGAGAGAACAAGACCTCACCAGGAAGTGATCCCAGCCTGAAAACAATATCATTTTCATTGTTTTGTTGGATTTTATTCTCTTTTGTTTAGTTTGACTATGTTAAATCTGATGGCATGAGCAGCTATTTAAAAGATAGCAAAACATTATGGTAGCCATTTTGGATTTACTATTGGCTTGAAGTTCTTTATTGCATTCATTTTTTTGTTTTTATTGTTTGTATTCTATTCTGTTCTGTTTGATTTTTACTATGTCTGAAGGTATCCAGCTATTTTGAAGACAACAAAAGGCATTATGGTAACTATTGTTGATTTCATAAGATTTTGAAATCCTGTATCTCTTATGCTGGTTTATTTTGATTAGTTTTATTCTATTCTATGTTCCTTGGTTTTATCCTCTTTAAAATAAAAAAGAAGAAATTGTTTAAAATGAAAAGGGAAATAGGAAGAAGGGAGAGGGCAAGGAAGAAAAGGAAACAAAAATGAGAAAAGAAGCATAAAATGAAAATGAGACAGGGAGGAAATTGGAGTTTGAAATGGGACAGGAATGGGGAAAAAAGATAAATCAAGATACGACATGTACAGATACAAATTCCCTATAATGAATAGATCATTATGTATACCTAAACTATACCAATAAACTAAAGTAAAGAGAAATTCAAAGACATAAATTTCTGGTAATTTAATGAGCTAAGTAAATTGTTGGTTGTTGTAATAATTTTAATTGATACCTTGAAGAAAAATAGACATTATGGTATCCATTGCTGATTCTGTATTATCATGCTGTGATATCCAGTAATGCTTCTATTCTTTGATCAGAGTGGTTTTAGTCTGTTTTGTATTGTTTAATTTCAACGTACATGAAGGTATGGACAGCTAATTTGAAGAGAATAAGAGACATTATGGCAGCCACTGGTAATTTTCATATTGTCTGGTTTTAAAGGCCTGTAATGCCTTCATTACTCTATTCTGATCAGTTTTATACTATTTTGTTTCGTATGAATTCATTGTGTATGAAGATATAAGCAACTATTTAGAAGAAAACAAGAGACATTATGGTAGCTACTATCGATCTCCTACTGCCTTGCTTTGAAATCTGTGTCACATTGTTTTGCTTCTGATCTGATTTGTTCTGTTTTGTTATGGTTATGTTATGGTTAATTTTACCCTTTTTTAAAATACAAAATAAAATAAAAATATTTAATTGATATAAATAGTATTGGAGGACATTCATAACCCCCACTATTTGCTTGCTTTTCTCTGCTTTTTTTTTTCTTTTGAACCACCAAACCCTAGTCTTGATAACTTCACTGATTTTTATGGCCTACAGATGATAGTTTAGATGCTCAGTTAGCAGTTAAACCTCAAACAGCAAGTAAACTTTGGGCAATTCCCCAAAAGCCACCTCCTTTCCCTTAACTGGCCATTAAAACTATAGAAAAGGAAACAAATGAGTGTATCTCTAGGCACTAAACTGCCTAGTGCCTACACTCGTGTGTCAATTATCAAGATGTATGACATTCCAAAACAATAGAAAAGTGGTATCGTGGAAACCCCTGACCTTATGAACTCATATAGGGGAGCAAAGGAATCGAGGCCAACTAGTAGCCAGCAATTTCAATGGCAAAGCTGACTGACTACTGCAATTTTGAAATAAACCTCACTTATTTGTGAAACCTTAGTGTTCTGTAGGTAACTTTCTTGAGTGCGTTGAAACATTTGGAGGCCCCAGTGAGATTTACCCACAAGAACACCCTCCTTTGAAGTGCCTTCTTGCTCAGCAGCCAAAACCAGGTAGCAAGGCACTGTGGCTGAGTTCAGTTAGCCTCCCAGGAGCAGCTGAGAGAATGGACACCTACAGCCATGAGATGGAAACAGCTGAATACCTATCCCCTGACCAAGGTAAGTGCTTCTAATTTGATTTTGGTTTCCTAGTTAGACACTTAGCATATCGTTTACTCAGGAATTTGTTTTGTTCTGTGCTAATATTTGGTTGTTTGTTGAATCTGAGAATAGCTTAGCGCACCAGGTGTGGTGGTTTGCCTGTTTTTTCAGGGAGCTTCCCTGAGTTTGTACCAAATTTGAGGTCAGTGGGGGGAAATGTGCTTCTCCTACAATCATTTTGTCCTTTGTGGACCTTTTTCTGTCGAGAGCATGCATTGCTAGCCCACCGCCAGCAGGTGTCACTGTCGCCATCCTTTCAAGCTTTGCTACAGTTGGATTTGTTCCTTATGTTTCTAGCTTGGCTGTCTGCAAAAAAGAAGAAAGGAGAAGGAGGAGGGAGGAGGGGGGAAAAGGGGGGAGGAGGAGGGAGGAGAGGGGAGGGGGGATGAGGGGGGAGGAGGAGGAGGAAGAAGAAGAAGAAGTGGGAGGGGACTGGCTGAAACAGGCTGTGGGACTCTTGGGTTTGCTAACAGTGGTCACAGTGGGATCCACTGTCATTAACCCAACTCACTGGAATGCATGGTCAGCAATTTTGATAAATTTAAATGTAGTGGAAATTACAGGGTTAATGTGTGGAAAGGGGAACTTTGGACATTTTCTGAAAAATGAAATGGTCCATCCTTGAGGTTGCATTGCCAGCAGAAGGAACATTCAACGTTCAGAGAGCCAGCAGAATATGGCATGTAGTTACCTGGAACCCAGGGCAGCCAGATCAGCTTCCATATATTGATTCCTGGGTAGGAGTGGCTCATTGTCTCCTACATGGTTTAAACTATGTGCTTGGAGTCTTCTCAAATAGGCACTGGTTACTCAGGAAAGGCCATCTAACTTGAAGCCACCTGGAATGCCTCCATCCTCAGAAGAGGAACCCCTGACTCCTCTCACACTCTTTGTCTTCGCCTTATGGAGCACCCCACCACTGACCTCTCCAGGTACCCACAGCAGAGTGAGCAGAGCCAGATTCCCAAGATTCTAAGTTCCACCATGTGGGTCCCAATATGAGGGACTATGCAGCATGCAGAACCTGATTTCTAGGACACCAAGTTCTGGGCAGGTCCTGATACAGGAGAGACTGTGGACCACACAGCAGTGGATGAAAATGTACTGCCCACTGTGGAAGAAGTGTTATCTTGCTTCCCAGTTCCTGTTTCGCCTCTCCAGGAAACGTGTTCCCAAGAAATATTTGTTTTTGAGTGGAAGGAACCCAAGAGGGGACAAAAATGTCAGTTAACCCAGTATTTGGGGAAGCTTTATCCAGTGACCTTATCCTTTTCAGCCATAAAATCCCTTCCCTCTGTCTATCACAGTATGTAGATGACTTGCTTTGACTGCTGGAATGATGAACTATGTCAAGAAGGGATGAAGAAGTTCCTGGGACTGCTCCAGGAAAAGGTGTATTGTGGTTTGAAGGAAAAGGCTCAAATTTGTATGCAAAAATTTCTGGGGTTTGTGTGGAATAATGGAACACAGGGCCTGTCAATTTCATGGATTCAGGTCATCCAGGGCCTGAGAGCACCCATTACCAAGAAGGAATTAAGAGAGCTTCTGAGGACTATAGGATACTGTTGGCTTTTGGTCCAAGGTTTGCAGCTATCACCAAGCCCTTGCATGAGACCTTAGTAGGAGGAAATATTTCCTCATTGGAATGAAATTCTGATTGGCAGGTGACCTTCAAGGACTTGAAAGAAAAACTGATACACACCCCTGCCTGAGCACTGCCTAACATAACAAAATGTTTCTGGTTATTCATGAGAAAGAAGGCACTGCTCACAATGTCCTAACACAAATTTGGGGACCTTGGAAGAGACCTGTAGCGTACTTGACAAAAAGGCTAGATCAAGTGTCAGAAAGATGGCCCTCCTGCCTATGCCCCACTGCTGCCACAGCAATATTAGTAAAGGAAGCATACAAAATGACTCTGGGGCAGAATTTGAATGTGTTTGTACCATACAGTAGAGATTTTGCTAAGAGGACCTGGTGGTAAGTGGCTGTCAGGAACTAGATTAGCCCAGTATCAAGGGGCCTTGTTAGAGGATCCTAAAATCACCATTAGGACCATTCAAACCATTAACCCCACCTCTCTTTTGCCCTCCTCTATGGAGCCACCTGAGTATGACTATACTGAAGTCATCCAGATGGCATATTTAACTCAGTCAGATCTATAAAACACCTCTCTCCAGGATACTGACTTGACTTTATTTTCTGATGGCAGCAGCATGATAATCCATGGGGTCTGAAGGGCAGGGGTGACAGTTGTCAACTTAGATCAAATGGTCCAGTCAGAGGCATTGTCCCTGGGGACCTCAGTACAATGGGCCAAGCCAATAGCTCTAGAGGAAGGATGAGACAAAAAGGTGAATATACTGACTCTCATTACACATTTCCTACTCTACACAGGCATGATGTTACCTACCAGGAGCGAGGCCTCTTGACAGCAGAAGGAAAAGACGTTAAAACTCCCAGAGATTTTGAACCTATTACAAGCTGCCTGGTTGCGTTCTAAGGTGGCAGTGATGCAATATACAGGACATCAAAGGGACAAGTCAATGGAGACTCAAGGAAACTAGGCAGCCAACATGCCTGCTACACAAACAGCCTTGAGCCAGCAGCCTCATTCAGCTCATGTTTTAGTGTCTCCCTTACATAAACCACTTGACTGCCCAAAGGAGGAACTTCAGTGGATGAACATAGAGGAAACCACTGAGGGAAATGGGTGGCAGGTTTAGCCAGGGTGAGGGTTTTTCTTCTTGGAGCTCTGGGACTTCATGTAATACTAGACCTACGTAGCCATGTCTGCCTGGTAAAAACAGCCATGCCAAATTTGCTTGGTCATTATTTGTTTGTATGGAGACTCTGGACTTTGTATGTTTCAGTGGTTCCTCATTGTGAAGCCTGCATTTGTAATAACCCAGTTACACAGTCTCAACAGCAGTCAGGCATCCTGAAGACAAGGAACTTTGCCATTTGAAGATATTGAGATTGAGTTTCCAGAACAAAAACCCAAGAGTGGAAACAAAGGTACCTATTAGTCTTGATCTGTCCTTACTTGGGTTGGGTGGAGACATTTCCCACTAGGACTGAAACATCTAGGGAAGTGGTTAGAGCCACTTGATTGTACCCTGGTATGGGCTCCCCATAACAGTGGACTTAGAAAATGTACTCTCTTTTGTGGATCAAATGTCCCAAGGCCTGTCAAAGGCCTTACAGCTTGTCTGACAGCTATATACAGCCTATCAATCTCAGAGTTCAGGCTAGGTGAAGAGACAAAACTGGGCTCTAAAGGACACATTAGCAAAACTCTACCAATAAACAGGAGCTAATTGAGTCATAATGCTTCCTTTTGCACTCCTAATATGGTGCACCCCATACTGGCATGGGCTCACTCCCTGTTTTTGGAGGCCTCCTCCACTCATGCAAGCCCTTGAGAGACTCTGGGAGATTAAAACCTTGGACTTCTGTCAGCAAATGAAAGCACTGCATCAAACACTAAAGAACCTTCAACAAGCAGTGTTGCTGTGATACCTCTTACTACACATTCTTCAGTCCATCGGTTCAAACCTTGTGACAAGGTCTTAGTTAAATCTTGAAAGATGAGTTCCTCCAACCATGGTGGGAGGGCCTTCATGGGGGTCATAATAACCACACCTGATGCTTTAAAGCTTGCAGATTTCATGCCATGGATCCGTCACTCTCTGGTTAAGAAGTGGACATCTAGGGAGCAGAGGATTACAGACTCACCATCACTTCCTGGGACCTTGCCCCCACTTGAACCCTGTCTACTGTGACACTCTCAGAGACTACAGTGCAAGAATGAGGGGATGCATCCCAACAAAGACTGGAAGGACTGCCCTGATGAGACAGTTCCCCTAAATACCATGCTGAGCAGACAACACACCCAAAGCCCTGCCTTCATCACCCTGGAAGTTGATGAGTCAATGCACGACTGAAAATTGAGTGGCCACTACACTGGGACATCGATAGCCTAGCTGTACTGCTAGTCTATTGAATTGTTGGTCCCCTTCCTCCCACTTGTCTTGGTGTTTGCTGTTGTACTTAGGACTCTGTCCCCAGAGGATTGGGGAATTGTGGAGAGGGTTGCTTTTTTCTTTTCTACCAGGCTTTAGTTATTGGACTAAGCACTCTGACATGTTTAAAATGTAGCTAACCTCTTTAAACCTTCTAGGATCATGCCTAACAATGATTACTCAAGCTTCACCTTTCCTGCTCCTCATCTTGCTGATGAAGTTTGATGACACCAGTTAACAGATCAGAATAATCAGCCCTGTGGAACTTGAGGAAGATCTCTGTAATTGCACCATTGAACAACTACAAGTAAACTCTGTTGGACTTAGGCTATAATAGCAAAACAGCCTCTCCCTTGTGACCAACAATCTTGTTATCCCCATATGATATTTTCAGAAACACCACTAGTGGTGAGGTAGAGGGTCTACAGATGGCTTCCCTCATGTAAGATAAATGAAAAGGCACTCATTAGGGATAACCCAAATGGTGACATACAATTGGTGAACCATGGCTTATATATGTGTCCAAAGGTACAAAAGAGAAGTTGCAACAATGAAAGAAATATGTACTGTCCACACTGTGAGACCGTAGGACTCTGTGGACTATGGTATGATGGGTCAGACCCAGCAATTAGAACAAAAGACTCAAGTTCTTTAATCTACTGGTGAGCACAGAATGACAGCTTCATCCAGGTGTATAGAGAAAAGCAAAAAGTTTGCAAATTGAGTGTCTTGGTTACTTTTCTCTCATTGCTGAAACAAACACCTGACACCCAAAATTTGGGAAATAAAGGTTTATTTAGCTTACAGTCTGTAGAGGTTTCAGTCCATAACCAGCTGGCTCCAAGGCAGGGTGGCGTGGCACCAGGGCAACACTTCAAGGCATCAGGAAGCAAAAGCAGCCAGAGCAAAAGGAAGGAAACAAGCCTCTTCTTCTCACTTACGTTGTAATAGCCCCACCTCCACCCCAAGGGTGGGTGTAGCACTCACAAAATCTTCATTCCCTCCTCTTGCACAGGATGAGATTGATTACAAAGGTTTCGTTCTTTACTGTTCTGTTCAATTTTATTATAACTGATGATATAGGCAATTCTATTTGAGATAGCAGAAAGCATTAATGGTAACCATTGTTGACCACCTTGTATTAGGTTTTTACATTATCTATTATGTCCCCCTTTTTGATTTAACCGAATCTGTTCTGTTAAGTCACATTTGGTTTTACTCTCTTCCAAAAAAAGCAATAAGAACTGTGGGAGCAATAAAACCCAAAATGTGTAATAGTCATTGTACAAAAGAGAGGAAAAGAAAGTGCTCTAAATGGTATAACTGCATGTAAATTTAAGTGTATAAGATAGACAATATTACTGAGTTTTGTTGGATCATTGAACAGAACTGTTTGCAGTCTCGCTGTTTGAATGTCCACTTTATATGCTTTAATCTTGTAACTTGAACAAGTATTTCTAAGATGACAATATGTAATCCATTAACCAGTGATTTCCTACTGTTTATTTTTTTTCTGAAATTCTGTATAACTTGTACCCTTTTTCTGCTTTTTTTTCCTTCTTCTCCTTAAATAAAAAAAAAAAAAAAACAAAGTAAGGATCCTTGCTCCTGGCTAAGTCTCTTGATTAAACTTATAAACTTCTCAAGTTGACAAAATATATCAACCATAACACTGGGTACTCAAACAAGTTCTGTTTGCAGGTTAGAATCATCCTAAAGGATATTTGTAATCCATTTTGGGCAATAGGGTCAATTAGGGTACTCAGATATACTTGCAAAGAATAGGGGGATGGACAGACCTGGGGATCCTTACTCATATACCAAGGACAGAAGAATACCCCGGAGGCTGCTGCCCCTTTTCCTGCATTCTCCTGCGAATTGCATAGTCCCAACATCCCGGACCAAAGGTCCTGCCTAAAGTCCCTCAAAAAGGTAACATCTCATCCCTGGTAGATATTCAGGCTGGTACTGACAAGGCAAGCACAAAGTCCAAGATTTACCAGACGCTTAATGAGATTCACCAACTTCTAAATATGTCAGACTCCACCATAACAAAGAGGTGTTGGATGTGCATAAGGCCACATTCAACCTTTTATGAAGCTATAGCTTCCTCAACCATAGCTACACCCAGTCAAACACTCTACTTTCAAGAGGAAAAAGAATATCTACCTTTACTCATGATAGAGAGAGAGATTTTTGTGCGGGACAGGGTAACAACCAGGTCTCATTCAATGAGACCAGGTCACAGGATTCCACCTACCAGGAATCTCAGGGGTTCTGGTTTTTCTGTACTAATAGATTGCTTAAATGCCTAGACCATAGACAAAATTTTAACTAGATGGGTCCTTGCCTCCTAGTGATGCTCATCCCCAGAATGACAGCTATCCAGGGAGGACCAGAGGACTGTCTGTTGGTCGACCACCAGACATGATGCAGATGGGCTGCTGTTTTTCCAATACTGGCTGAGAAAGCATAGCCAAGGTACTCAGGATGAGTGCAGGAGCAGTAGTCCCCTCTGAAACAAGTCTCCAGAGGCTCCACTGAATAACCCATAGCATACAAGGGAGTGTGATGGGGGTGTGGCAAGTAGTTAAACAGCTTCATAACCAAGTGAACTCTCTGGCAGAAGTAGTTCTACAGAACAGATGTGTAAGAAGGTCTTGTAACATTCCAAAGCAATGACAGTGCTGCAAAAAGACAGTATCCATGGAATCCCCTCGACCTTTTGAACTCATACAGGAACACAGAAATCGAGACCAGCCAGCCAGTAGCCAGAAAGTCCAATGGTCAAAGTTGACTGACCACTGCAGTTTCAAAATAAAACTCACTTGTTGGTGAAATCTCATTGTCTTCTGGGTAACTTTCTTGAGCACGCCACAACATTACAAGTTAATATTTATATTTGGGCAGTAAACATCTCCATATCAAGGCTAAAATATAACTATGTTTGGCTTCTGTATCTTTAAAAGCCAAGTGCCCAACTGCAGCCCTATCCCATTTATTTATCACAAAGTGGCAACACTGCAAAAACCTGAAGACTAAGGTTTTAATCTGTAAAATACAACTCATACATTAACACCTCTGTTTTTAAAAGAAAAACACCATGCATGCCATAGTTCACCATCACTTGCATTACCCAGTGAGCCACTTGGAATACCTTGTTGGTTCAGAAAGTTGCAGAACACCACCCTTGGTGGACCTGGGTGGTGCTTTGTGATATGTACTGCTAGAGGGGGTGGAAATCTTATCCCTTTGAATGACTCAGCATCTTCACGCGGTATTGCCTTTGTCTGGTAGTGCCAAGAGCAGAAAACCACGCCTAGTTTTAAAGTTCCTACAACTGTTATCTCACAGCCTATCACAAAGAGCATTAATATACTTTTCCAAGGGTTGGCTGAAAATATCAATATATGAGAAAATATCACTCGGTTACAGAATCTACTGAACATGTAAAAAGCCATAAAGATACATGAAAATGCATAGCCTGTAAATAAGACTAATAAAACAAGGTACAACTATAAAAGATCATTCACCAGAGTTTATCCATTGTGCCTTTGCCAAGAATATTTCTCTTGCATTTGTAATTTTTCAATCATACATGATTGAGCCCCAGTCCAAACAATCTAATCCAGTGGTGGCAAACCTACAGCAGACATGCCTCAGCAAGCTGTTTGCATCATTGAAAATTCCAAAAGGTTCACCATTACTGGCCTTATTCAACACTATTACCCCAGAATGTTTCAGAGATATATTCTTCATGAAGTGAAATGAGTACTGAAAGTATCAGGGAAAGAGGCTGGGGATTTAGCTCAGCGGCATAAGTGCCTGCCTTGCAAGCAGGCAGTCGTGAGTTCAATCCCTGGTACCGATAAAAACGAAAAAGACACACACACAAAAAAAAGTATCAGGGAAAGGAATTATTTGCAGGTGACACTGCATATCCAGTAGATCTTACAAACTAAGAAGAAAGGACTATGTCTAGATCCTAAATAAATGTGCAAAAGTTGTCCTTTAATAACAAATAATCAGTTCAAAACAGATGGAAACTTACTCCATGCAAAAATAATAGGATGGCCTGGCATAGTGGCACATCTTAACCCTTGGGAGGGTGAAGCAGAAAGATTGTAAGTTTGAGAACAGACCAGGCATCTTAGAAAATTAATAAGACCCTGTCTCAAAATTAGAAAATTAAATTACATTAAAGAGACTGCAGATGTACCTCAGTGCGAAGACTCTGGATTCAATCTTCAGCACTGGGCAGGAGGAAGAAGAGGTAGAGAGAAAGAGTAAAGGAGAAAGAGGGTGGAGATGGAGGACTAGGAGGAGGAAGAAGGGAAGAGGAGGAGGAGGAAATAGAAGGAGCCTAGAAACATATGGTAAGGTAAAAAATGAATATAAATGAAAATTTGTACTGATGAACACACATACAAAAAGATCTGAATAAGTAAAAAGGAATAGATCTTCTGGAATAAAAAGACAAGAGCAAAAACATGTCAGCATTCTTCAAACAAATGAAAGTATTGAATGTTATATTAATAGAGACCTAATTCTTTTCTCAATTTTAAATTTTATGAAAGATAATACATTACGAGAAGAAAAATTTTAAAAGAGAAGAAAATTTTAAGAGGCAAATAGTAAGAAGTACACCCTAGCAGGACACACATCTTAAACCCTTTAAGTGAATGATTGTAGATCCAGGCTGTGAACACAGAGGCATTGCCACTGTTATGGTTTGTGTCTTGGTGTTTCCTCCCAAAGCCTCATGCAGTCATGGAGGCAGCTGAATCTAGCATTTGTGATTGGTTCATTGTCTAGTGCTGGGATTGGTGGTGTGAGTGCTGCACGCTCCCAGGGGAAGGTAGCCAGCTTACCATATAGGAGAGGGAAGAGGCGCGTTTTCCTCTTTTACCCTTTTACTCTTTTTGTTTGTGGCCACCATGAACAGCTGCCTCTCAGCCATGCCACCCTGCCTTGGGGCTGAAACCTCCAAAACTGTAAGATAAATCAGCCTTTCTTTGCTTCATTGTGGGTGTCAGGTATTTTTGTCTCAACAAGAAAAAAGTAACCAAGATAGCCACTAATTAACTTCACGATACACCCACGGGTCACCTTCATGTATGTCAGGATCTCCACACTTCTGCTTCCCAGGCCACTGATATCAGACTACAGGGGACAGAAAACACTAGGCTCTTCTGGGTTACATAAAAAGAAAGGGAATGAAAGGACTAAAGTAAGTGGAGAACTAAGTTGGCATATGTGCCAACTCTCAATGGTGAATGTGGTCATTACATGCTGCAATGGGTACTAACAAAGAATAGTAAAAGTTAAAAAAAAAAGTCCTAAACTCAATGGCAAATGACTGAATGCCTTACTTCTTAGGTGAGTCTCAAGTCCAGGCAGGTTGCTCCCACCACTTCTAGGTACCCTCGTTCTGAGGTCCTGTCCAGTGCAATCAAGAAAGAAAAGTCATCCAAATCAAAAAGTAAACATTCTCCTGCATAGACCAGTACCAACAGAATCAGAATCATGAATGTTTGTACCAACGTTATTATCACAACCATCCAGTGGAAACACCTCAAATGTCCATCCACCGAGCAGCAGATAAATACAGTGTAGTAAATGCACACACTGGATAGGATTCCACTGCACAAAGAAAGTGTGCATGGTCTTGAACACACATGAGATATGAAACTATGTAAACAAATGTAAGCTTATTTACATTTCGGATGTTTTTCTTTTTCTTTCTTTCTTTGTGACTTTTGTCAGTCCATGTTTGTAGTACAGAATGAGCATATCCACTGTAGGGAATTGGTACATGTTTACAACACATTTCAATTCCTTTCTTTCTCCCACTTCCTCCACCCCCTTTTTATTCTTTTCACCATCAGCTTTATTTTTTTATATAATAATCACATTTGGTGTGAGTCCATTTTTATAGAATAATCACCAAAAAAAGTAAAACTGTCTCATGTCTAGACAGCAAGATCAAGGTCAACCAAATCAGGATATTATTCAACATGACTGTGAAGCAGAGGCAAATCAACTGCCAGCAACGATGAATGAAAAAGCAAACGTGATGAATCCATAGAACAGAATGTGGTTCGGCGACACCAAGCAATGGAGGTACAACCTGCATAAGCCATGAAGCTGAGCAAAAGGACCATATTTGCAGAAATCCCCCAAAAGAGAAAACATGGTGACAAAAATAAGTTAGTGGCTAAGGCTGGGAGAATAGAGAGAAATGACAAGTCATTGTCAATGGGCATGGAGATTCTTTTAAAGATGAGAAAAATAACTTACGTTACAGAGAGTAGAGCTATTTCTCCTATGAGTGAACAAAATGGAAAACACTTAATAGTCACTCAAAAGAGAGTGAATTTTATGATCTGTAGATAATGTCTCGATTTATCTAAATGCATAGGTTTGAACCCTAGCTCTATTACTGACTAGAGACATGATCCTTTGCAAGTCACTCAGTCTCTGTGTGCCCCACTTTTGTACCTCAAAGTGGAGTGCTAGGAACATTAACCATGTGCAAGCATTTCTTATATTTAACTATTCATATGGTGATAGTTCACCAACTTGAAGGTTAACAGGAGGATTCTGACATTTGATCAACATGCCTTGAAAAGTTTTAAGGCATGAATGGTGTTATTAATATTGTGATAGCTGGAAATAATGATGCTGGAAAATGCATATACCTACCCACTCACAACTATTTGTTCATTCATTGTCATATCCCAAGCACTTTGCTGCATTTCCATATTTCATCCAGATATCCCTGCTGTAGTGGTATAATTTCATCTCATTTGTGTTATTTAGAAATGGAGGTTTCTACTCAAGAATACCTACATTTCAGAGCTGAAGTATGTATGAATTTTCAATTGGATGGCTCCAGAGTCCATGTTCTCAAGTGATGCACTGATTAAACTCAGAAGTACTCCATGTCCAAACCACAACAGAGGACAAAATCATGTCTTCTTTATTAATACAAGGAGCCCTTTCTTGTTAGACCCTCTGTGGCAGGGTTCATGCTGAGGAAGCAGAAGGAAGAAAGACTAATTGGCAAAGGAGACAGAAAAGAAATCTTATACAAAGCTTTGGAAAAGTTACAGGGGAGCTGGAGAAAAGAGAGATCTGGAATTTCTTCACTGAGCCCATGAAGACAAGACAGTGGATGACTTGGATAGCCAGCTGGTAGAGTGACAGGCACAGGCACCACACCAATACCTGACCAGGCCTGCGAGGTGTCATATTTTCAGAGTTCACTGAAGGTGAGAGAGGCTGATCAGCAGAAATAGCAATGATCCACAAGATCCACATGGGGGCCTCTTACTTTAGGGATTGTCAAGAGTGCAGGCAGGGTAAGTCAAAGGCAAGTAGAGACCGTACCTGCTCTGCCTGTTGAGGAAGTTTTCTGCAAAGAGGATAAAAGGGAGGCTTCATGCCTCATACTGCAAATCTCCTTGAACTTATGGAAATGGCAAAATATGCAGGCCAAGGAGTGTGACAAGGAGAAAGCACCTTTCTTCCTCTCCAAATCACCTCTTGAGGCCAAAACACTTAGGAACCTCTCTCTGCTCCAACTGTGGTTTCCTCCCTTCAGCACTAGGCAAGAAGACAGCTGTGCTTCCTGCCTCCATAAGAGTCTGTGATAGGGTGAGGGATCCTTGAAATCAAGTTTCCTAGAGGGAGGTCATTGGAATTAGATTCAAAAAGATAAATGAATCTGGGCCCACTGTGAATGTGAGAAAGAGGATTCCAGCAGAAACAGTGGGGATGAGGGCCCTTAAAAAGAGGAATACTGCAGTAGAGAGACCAGATGGCACAAGCTTGTGAAAGAGATAGGAGAAGCACCAATCTTTTCATGCTGTGTAAAGGCATCACACCCCAGTTCTCCAGAGCCAGGGCTGCCCTGAGTTGTACAGACCGAAATGCATTCCCTCCCATTGGACCCAGTCATCACTCTACTGCGACTGCAAAATGCTGGGAATTTCCCCCTACCATAAAAACCATTTTAATAATCACACCAATGATTGCCTGTCATCCTGGATAAGGTGTTTAATCACATCCTCATGCATAATTCTCTACATATATACTCTGTTTGCTTGTTTGATTTTTGGTACTGGGAAGCTAACTCATGACCTCACGCTTGACAGGCAGGCACTTATGCCACTGAACTAAATCCCCAGCCAACATAGATATTCTGTTGTGCAGACTGTCACTACCACCCACCATACCAAGCACATGCCCATGACATGTGCTCGCTCACATGCACGCTTTCACATACACTCTTACACACACACACACTGCCATTATTTTTTGGCCTCATCAGACAAAAGTAACTCACACTGACTCCTCCAGAAATTTTTTTAAAATACATGATTTCACAAGAGGTAGCCTACCCATATGAAACAAGTAGGTAGAGAAATATATACGGTCCATAGCTCTTTGGTCCTGGGCACTTATGCTATATCCAGAGTAGTAATCAACAGGACCTCTTTGAGAACTGAATTCATGATTGAGTACCTTCCCTGCTTTATACTTATACATACATACATATAAGTATAGAATCACCTAATATGTAACACATTTTATATGTGTGTTTAATACACAGAAAAACATGTATTTAATTATTCAAATTACCTATGTATACATAACCAACCACGCGTAAAATTCTGAATAGCTCAATACATTTCATATTTTATACACATGTCCACTATCTGCCCAGGAAACTGCAGACTATCTTTGTGTACAGAACAAGGGCATGATGCGTAGGCAATGTCCAGCCCTTTAACTATGGAGGGTAAAGGGGAGAGAAGCCCTTTGAATAACTGAGCCTCTTAGGTCCTACACTTTGCCTGGTCTCTTCAAGAGTAGGAATTCAGACCTAATTTTAACACACATACAACTATAGTCTCCCAGCCTTTTAGAAGGAAGATTTTTTTATTTTAAAGAGAACAAAAGAAAACAGAATGAAAAAGCAAATCAGAACAGGAAAATGCAAGCAACATAGCACTTCACAACAAAACAATAGGACATCAACAATAGCTAACATAATATCTCTTTGCTTTGAAATAGTTGATCATACCTTCACATACAATAATATCAAACATAACAATATAGTAAAAAAAATTCAAAAGAATGAAAGCATTACAGGACTTCAAAACCAAATAACAGGAAATGAACAATGGCTGCTATAATACCTCATTTTCCTCAAAAATTTTATCTACAACATTACACATAATAAAATCAAATAAAACACAACAGGATAGAACCAATCAAAACAGAAGAACAAAAGTATGGGAGGACTTCAAAACAAGATGATAGTAAATCAGCAATAGCTACCATAATGTCTTGTTTTCTTCAATATAGCATTCATACCATCTCACATAATAAAATCAAACAAAGAAATTGCCCTGTGCACAATAGACTCAAATGGATAGGAATAAACTTTAATGAGAGCCAAATATTTATATGAAGTACAAAATTATATTGATGGGCACAATATAATTTATGAATTAGTACAAAGGAACCCAATTCCAGCATAGAAAGACATAAAAGTAAAAAAAGTCAATCTCTTTTTGTTAATAAGAATATGTAGTATACTATTATAAGACTCCCTAATGGTTTGCTTTTATTTATTGGAATCAATCAAAACAACTTCAGATTTTGTAAAGGAGATCATACTAGAGGAATAACCAAGAAAATTTAGAAAAAATAAATAGTGAATATGGGACTCGCCTCCTAGATATTAAACTTACTACAAAGATACTTTATCAAAATATGGTTCTGCAGCACAAATAGGTAAGTCATGGGACAAACATGAGATTTTAGAAGCAGTTACAAAAATATAGAAAACTGGAATCTGATAAATAAGCATTTAATTTCATAGGTAAAGAATGGCATTTTCTGATGTGTCAGGCACCACAATGGCATTGTCTGATTCCAACTACTTGGGAAACTGAAGTAGAAAGTTTGCAGGTCTAAGTCCAGCCTGGGAAATAGTGTTATGTATTTAGAATCTGCCTCAGAATAAACCATATTTTTAAAAAGGTCCTGGGTTCAATCTCCAGAATTGCACACATAAATAAATATTTGGGACAATGGGCAGTTTATTAGAAAAAATCAAATTATATTATCGCACTGTTCCAATTAAAGTTCTTATTCTTAAAAATCAAACAATCCTATCAGATTTGTGGGAATTAAAAACATTGAAATTTAATGGAGAAAATGCTTATGTACTTTAGCCTTGGAAGAACTAAACAAGTTAGAATCCTTAAACTATTAAAGAAAAAGTTAATAATTTGATTTTCCCAAACTGAAAATCTGATATGACAAATGATTAAGCACATACCTGGGGGAAAAATGTGTGTGGCACATAATTTAGGACCTTAGTTTTTATATTCCCAAAATTCAAAAGGCTTATGATGGGTAATTATATGACAAATATCTGTATTTAAACGATTAACAAACATAAATATGGAATTTACAAAAGAAATGTAAATTGTATATACATATATATATATATAGAGAGAGAGACAGAGACAGAGAGAATGTGAAGACTGAAAGAGTCACATGGAATTATTTTGCTCAATTAACAAAAATTGTAAACTTTGACATCTAGTATTGGAGAGAATATAGGAAAACTGTATCTTTGATATACTGTTACCTGGGTGTGGACTTGTGTGATTTTTGAAAGTAGTTTCTCAAAACAGAAAGTGTGAGTGCACCATTTGATTCCATAACTTGGATTTCAGGACATTGCCCTACAAGTTAAAAACCCAAATTTGGAAATATTGGTGTATAAAGAACAAATTTAAGTACTGTTAGTATGGTCTTGCTCATGATAGCAAAAGATCATAGAACCCTAAGTAACAATACTGGTTGGTTAAAAAAAAAACTATGATATATTTAAATTAAGACTACAAATGTTAAAAGAATGATGAATCTGTGTTGAGGTCTAAAATGATTTATTACTGTGTAAAAAATGCAAGAGAAAGAATATATCCAGCCTATGACTATATTTTATTCTAATAAAATACATGTGAGAATTTGCACAAGCTATGTGCACATCTATAAATAATAACAAATTAGAAAAGATGCATAAAAAACTAAGAGCGCTTCCTACAAAGAGCAGCATAAGAGTAATATAAATGAATGCTTCAGGTTAGGGGTGTGGCTTAATGGTAGAACACTTACCTAGCATACAGTAGGACAATGGGTTCAATCTTTTAAATAAATAAATCTGTGAACTATGCCTTTAGAGAAAGGAACATTTCATTTCTTACTCCACTTTTCACCATTTTTCCAAAAACAATGACAAAAATCCAGCCTGTAAGTTACAAACCATTTTGTCATTTTACACACATGCATGACAACAGCACAGTTTTACAAACTTTGCTGAACAACAATTAAATGAACGGGCTCAAAGCAGTCCATTACACCAGGAGGAACACCCAAGCACATTGAATGGAAATGACAGAAGCCAGGCTTGGACGTGCACACCTGCAGTCCAGCTCTGGGGAGCTGAAGCAACAGTGTCATAAATTTGAGCTCAACCTAGTCAATTAGCAAGACCCTATCTGAAAATAAGCAGTAAACAAAGGGGAGATAGCTCAGGGCAAAGACCCTGGGCTCAATTCCCAGGATCATAATAAATAAATAACAAACCATGATTCAGCAGGCTACCTTTCATTTAATGCCCAACCCAGGTTACCTTCATGTGCCAAAGCAGAGAGAACATACCTTGGACAAGGGCTTTGCCTCATGGCAGTTGATCCCACCAATGAAGACCATGTTGGGCATCACAGGTCTGGGAAAGTCAAAGACAAAGTCTGTGCGTAACAACCAAATTGATGTATGGCTGAAGAGCTCAGATGCTGTGATGGGTGTTTGGAGAATCTCAGAGGCAATTTCTAAGGGTTGTCTGAGAAAATGAGGACAAACTAAATGTTCCACAAAGCGGGCAACATGGTTCTGCAGTCTCTCTTTGAAATTCATAGTATCCGAGAACTGTGAGAGAAATCTGGGAACATAGGACAGAGGAGCGGGGCACTGTGTGCCTTCTTCAATATTTTGGCAGTAGAGTCCCCTGGTGAAGATCACAGAGGGGAGTGAAAAGTACTTGGCAACAATTAAGCCACACATGTCGAAAGGGTCTAGAAATACCGCATCAAAATGACTTTCCTTTATGTAGTCTACCAAGGTCTGGTTGTTAAACAAACTTCTACAGTGTGAAAACAGCAGTTCAAAATCTTTCTTGGTAGTAGCCACTGTATCAAATAAATTTTCTTCCTTAGTCTCCCATAGAGCATCGGCAAAAACCTTAAATACCAAGTTCTTCTCCTCCAAAGTATAAGATGTTGCATAATTCTTTACTGTGAAGGTCAGTGACTGTCCCAGTTGCCAACTCACGTCAGGTACAACTGCAACTACCTCGTGTCCTCTCTGGATGAGTTTCTCCACCACAGAGCGCATGGTGAACCAGTGGCTCCCATCCATGGGCATCACCAGCAGCCTGCCTGCCTGGCCAAAGCTGGATGCCAGCAGCAGACACAGGCACAGAGAGAGGCGGGCAGGTAAATGTACAGGAGCCATGAGGACTGCAGGCCTGAGCCACTCAGCTGCTCTGACTCTCAGTTGGTATAGAGTATAGCAGGAAGAAGTAGGGAATACAGGCACAAATGGACCTTGTACTCACGCCATAAATAAAACCGTACTCATCCATGGTGAATTATTCACAAGAATGATTACAATTGGCTAGGTGTGACTTCTGTGTTCTCCAGATAAGAACAGTTTGCAATGGTTGTCTTGGAGAAAAGTCATGGCATATATTGCAATGTGGATTTAGAAATTGAGTTATCATGTGATGTTTTTGAACACTGAGGATTGGGATGTTAGGAACATAAACCTGAATAAAGCTCACATTTCTAGAATTTGCTCTAAAGTAAAATTTGGACTTCATTTTCTGATCACTAAGAGCTCTTTCCTCAGAGAGCAATCAGTAAGCCAACCTCCAGGGAAACGTTGGAGAGTTCTTGCTCGTGGCCACTGGCAGTGGACTTGGAATTCGTAAGTAACTCACTCGGGCATGAATAGACATTGCTACCTGCTCATTCTATGTCTTGCAGGATATTTTTTCTGTTTCCAACCTCTCTGAGTCCTCTCTACTGCAAAAACAAGATTGACAACCCGTCTACATTCCAGGACATTCCACATTTTAAGTGGAATCTGACAATCATCTGTTTGAGTGGCTTTATTCTGTTGTTTTGCTTGGTTTTATTATCTTTAAAATAAAAAATTTTTTTAAAAATTTAAACCCCAGAGGATATGCACAGAACACAGAATCTAAAAAGACTCCACAGCTCCTGAGTGCTGTACATGGAACCAATCAGAAAGTGCTATTTCCAATTCTTCACTTGAAGCTGGTGCATGTGCAGAATCAATCAGAACAGGGCTATTTTCAACCCTTCATTTACATCTGGCAGGAATCCAAGCAAATCTTTCTGGGGCAGTTTAATTTTGGCACCAAGCCAAGTGAGTTTTGGTTAAGACGACTGTCCCAATACCTTATTTGTGTGAAGAAGAAGCCAATCCAGGAATTTTGGATACAAAACAATTATCTCTGGGGCTGCTGTAAATCTACCAGCCCATTTTTGCCCTGTAGAACGTATTTCTTTTCCACTTTCAGTAAATGTACACCTTTTCTGCCTTTTCTGTGTGTCTCGTCCAATTCTATGTGCAGAAAAGCAAGAACCCGGAAAGATGCCCTATGGGACCATCCATCTGTTAATAATCTGTCAATGGGCCCTTCAGTTGTTTGCCCTGAATATTAATAAGGAGAAAGCTATGGCCTAGTGAGTGCTACCTCCTAAATCTCTCCCTACTAGTCGGATGGGCTTTCTATTAAAGACCATCCACACCTCCAGGACTAAAGGTTTTATCAGGTTATGCAGGTAAAGAAGGACTATCACACTAGTGACGCCTCGCTGTATTTTTATTTTTTATATTACTCTCTTGTCTACCCTGAGTTCCTCGAGAGCGTTGCTTTGTGTACCACTTGGAAATTACATTCACCTACGAATAGCCTAACAAAAGAGACCTGTGACTAAAATGAAGGAATGTGCTCCATCTTACAGAAAATAAGTCAAGAAATAGATACTCCAAGGTTAGTAAGGTGGTCCCACTATCAAAATGCTGGGATCACTTCCCACAGTGACAACTGAGGAAAGAGAGTAGTGGCGTTGAAATGTGGCTAGGCAACTGGGCATGACCTGTCAGTTGCAGAGACTCGCTAAGCAGGAGACATGAGCTGAGAGCAGCAGCACCGGAGCCTGACACCTGGTATAAATCTTCTGCCGGGAGAGAGACTGAGCCCTGCACCTAATGCCAATCTGGCATGGGCTCAGGCCAATTTTGTTGGAAAGGAGCTATAAAAGGCAGTCATTGTCTTCACCACCACTACCCTTTTGTTCCGTCAGTGGCCCAGCCTGCATGCAAGATGTATCTTCTTTTCTTCAGAGCACCTTTTTTCCTTGAGCATTTCTTTTGTGCTCTTCTTTCTTCTTTTTATTTCTTCTCTCCCCCTAAAATAAATAAGTAAATCTTAAATTTTCACATTCACCAAATGTTCCCATCCAATTCCTTGAATGGGTCAGTAAAAGTCTGGAAAGGACATCTGGTAACACATTTGGTGAGCCAGCCAGTTGGTAACAAATGGAGCCAAGACAAGGTAAGACTCTTTGGGTGAGGGACTTCCAGGAGAACATGGCAGACAGCAGCAGCTACGGAAGCTCTCTGAAAGACTCGGCTTAGAATTCAGGAATGGTGCAAAATAAGGAGTCATAAGCAGGTGGAGATATGCTCTGCTGACCAGGAACGAACTGGGCTGAAAGAAACCAACTTGGAATTCAGTCCTGGTGCTAGAACAGGAACAGAAAAGCCTCAGTGTGGAGGCTGGAGCCCGCGCCATTGGAAGTCGCAATTTGGGTTTCCCGCCGCGCGGCAGCTGCGTCTACATCGGCTCGGCAGGGAGAGACCTCAGAACGGGAATCTGCGAACAGAGTTGAAAACAGGACGGGGGGAGCTGTGCATTGACTTGCGGTGAGGTGAGTGAGAGAAACTGACACTCTCCCACAGTTTAATGAGACCCCAGTGGAAGACATTCTGGGACTGGGCAGACTTGCGGGAGCGGGCCACTGCAGCGACTTCAGCCACCTATTCCTCTCTCAAGCGGGATTGGTGAGAACTGCCTGGCCTACGTGACGCTGCTGGTGGACACCCAGTGGGCTAGCACAACCCAGATCCCAGAGCCTGAGGGTGGCCTGGAGGGGCGGGCCCCGCCTGGTCTACAATTTCCTGGTGTGCTGCGGTGGGCGGGAACACCTAGCCGGCGCAATTCGATCAGGCTGTGGCTGACAGGAAAGGAAGCTGGGCCTCCTATATATGCTTGCATATATAAGGAACAAAGAATATGGGAAGAGGCAGCAACAAGAAAGGCTCCTCGGCCCCCAATCCTGAGAAACAGGCAATAGCGGACACCGCACCAATAGACATAAAGCGCCATCTCGAGAGCATCATAGATCCGTTCAGGAATGAAGTTATTAATGACCTGAAGCTAGAAATAAGCAGAATAGTTAGAGAAATGCTAAGCACCACCCAAGAAAAAAAAACGGTGGAATGGAAGAACAAAAAAAGAGGGGAGAATTGTTTGATGGAGAAAATAGAGAAAGCATAGAATACGTGAAACAGGTTCAAAGAGACTACCAGGAAACTAAAAACTCTATCGAAAACTGGCATAACAGCTTGAAAGAAAGTAAGGACAGACTATCTGAATTGGAGGGCAGATTTGTAATATGGGAGAATGAAATGAAAAACTTCTTAAAAGTAACAAAGAAACAAACAGCAATAATACAAAGACTAGAAGATGATAAGAGGATTCATAACTTAAGAATTAAGAACATAAAAGAAGAAGTAGGGACACAAACAAATGATCTACAAAAGCTACTCACAGAAATAATCCAGGAGAATTTTCCTAATTTAGCAAAAGGTAAAGATACTCAGATGTATGAGGCACACAGGACCCCAGCCACCTACAACCCAAACAGAGCAACACCCAGGCATATAATAATCAAAATTCCAGAAATTCAATACAAGAACAGAATATTAAAAGCTGTAAGAGACAAGAAACAGATCACTTACAAGGGAACACCCATTAGAATTACAGCAGACTTCTCGGCACAAACCATCAAATCACGAAGAGCGTGGGGGGAAGTAATTCAAGCTTTGAAAGATAATAATCTCCAGCCAAGATTGATATATCCTGCACAACTATCCCTGGAAATTGATGGAAAAACAAGGTGCTTCCAGGATAAAGAGGAACTAGGGGAATTTGCAACCACCAATTCAACTCTACAGAGAATACTGCAGGATATTCTAAAAAAGAAGAATACAAAGAATCCAGAAATAGTGGCAGAGAGGCCACAATGAATGGAGCAGAAAACAAAATGAAGAAGACAAACTGACAACTAATGACAGAAAAAGAGCTCAATAGAAATGAGACAGAGAAGATTGGATGATAGGAGCAGCTATTTTGGAGAAAATGACGTCTTAGTAGGTAACACTGATTTAGTATCATCTTGTTTTGAAGTCTCATCAAGCTTTTGTTCTTCTGTCTCCATTGGTCTAAACAGGTTGTAATTGGATTTTATTATGTATGATAGTATAAGCAAAAACTTTTAAAGACAAGGAGATTATACAGAAACCATTGTTCATTTTCTGTTAGTTGATTCTAAATACCCTGTAATACTGTCATTCTCTTAAATGGTTTTACATTGTTTTGATATATTTGATGCTACAGCATACGAAGTTATACTCAAAGATTTCAAGGAAAGAGACAATATGGTAACTACTTTTATGTCAGGATTATCTTGTGGTGAAACACTCTTCTGCTTAAATGGTCATGTTTTGATCTGTGCTGTTTTGCTGTTATGCCCTCTTTTATCTCAATCTCCACTTCATTATTTTTTTATTTTTATCATTTTAATTAAGGGAAAAATAAATAGAAAATAGCAGGATATATTATAGTAACCCACTTTGACTTTCCATTGTCTTGATTTGGAGCCCTGTATTACTCTCACCATCTTGTTTTTGACTGATGTCCCCCTGTTCTGTTTTGCTTGATAGTACCAGGTTCGAAAGTTTAGGCTGTGAAGATAATGAGATTCATTATGACACCCATTGTCGTTGACTTTTATCTACTTTTGAAGACCTATAATGTCTCCAATGTTTTGGTTTTGTCAGTTTTGTTCTTTACTGTTTTGTTCAGTTTTATTATAACTGATGATATAGGCAATTCTATTAGAGATAGCGGGAGGCATTATAGTAACCATTATTGATCACCTTGTATTATGCTTTTACGTTATCTATTATGTCCACCCTTTTGATTTGATTGACTCTGTTCTGTTATGTCACATTTGGTTCTACTCTCTTCCAAAAAAGTAATAAGAACTGTGGGAGCAACAAAACCCAAAATGTGTAATTGTCATTGTACAAAAGAGAGGAAAAGAAAGTGCTCTAAATGATATAACTGCATGTATATTTAAGTGTATAAGATAGAAAAATTATATCACTGAGTTTTATTAGATCATTGAACCGAACTGTTTGCCTTCTCACTGTTGGAATGTCCACTTTACAAGCTTTAATTTTGTGACTTGAACAATTATTTCTAAGATGACAATATGTAATCCATTAACTAGTGATTTCCTACTGTTTATTTTTTTCTGTAAATCTGTATAACTTGTACCCTTTCTCTGTTTTTTTTTATCTCCTTAAATAAAATTTAAAAAAAAAGACTCTTTGGGCACAGCCCCCTTTCTCTCTCCCCTGCTCCCTGAAGTTTAAGGACTGCTTTTGACTTGTTTGTTTGTTTGTTTCATTTTTACTCTCTCCATCTCCCATCCCTTTGATGTCCTCTCCTAGGATGGAAAGGGAGATTCAGGGAGCTAAAGTGTGGTAAAAATTAGTGGAAGCTGGGGATCCCCTTTCTGCCTGCTCCCACCAGCCACCACAAAAGGACAACCTGAAGTCCCCATACGGACACAGGCTTCATTCCAGTCTTAGTGCCGCAGAGCCAGGTGGAGCCAGTGAGTGTCTCCCTGGGCTGGAAAACAGCCCATGCTGAGTGGGGGCAGCCCTCAGCGTCCACTGCACCCCAGTGGAAGGTAGTCCCTTTAAAGCCTGGATCATCTGTACTCCAGGGTGGGGTAAGGGCTGACCAAATACCCCACCAGAATGAGACCCTTGAAGAAACAGAGTGGGAGCCATAGTCAGCATTCCCCTTTCACTTGGGCAATGGGCAGGGCTGGTGCCAGGGAAACCACTTCTCCACACACCTGAGATCACCTGGCAGGAAAGCCTGGATGCCTGACCTGGTGCTGGGCTCCTGAAGATAGCTTTTAGAGCAACACCGCCCCCTGCAGTCCCACCAGTCCCAGAGCCTATAACCACTGCGCACAGACCCTCCCAGGTGGCATACCCGGGCACCAATGAGTGCCACCTGTCTAAAAGAAGCACTGCCTATTCAAAGGTGCTGGCAAAAACAAACCACACGGCTCTATAGCCCTGTCATTCTCTGCTACTCTCCCTCCCTTTGGCCGTTATTAGAGGGAGCTGTTGCTTTTCAAATAATTCACTCATTTAGAAAGTCAGTTATAAATGTTGACTGCCTAGTTTGTTTGACTAAGAAAGATTTAAGACATATTAGAGCAAGAGCTTAACTCCGGTATTTTCGGGCTTTCAAATACAATTTGTTTATCTTCTAAAAATAAAGTAGCTATAGTTATTTTCCATTGAAATACCCTCTTATTGTACATTAGCTGTAGATAATCAGGTGGTTCTAATGAAGTAAAACTGTGTATCTGAACTGCAGGAATGAGATCTCTAATGTTTCCAAAAGAATAATACATTTGCTTTAATTCTTAAGCATAAGTGAACGTGATATAAGTGTATATGACAAAAAACAAGAAATAAAAAAGTAAAGAGTATATGACAACTTACTGGTGAAAATGCATTTAAAGGTATTGCTAGTGTATTTGTAAGAGAAATTGGTTACATTGTAGTTACTGATCTGATCTGGAGGTAAAAGTATCTTTCAGAATGTGCAACTACTCTAGATTTTCAAACCTGAATGAGAAAGAGAATGTATAACCATCCTGCTGTGCAAAGTATTCTTGGGCAAAATAATTGGAAAGTCTGGGAAAGTTTTGTTCTAAGAACATCTTGGGACAGCTGTCACTTTATTCACTAGTGGGACAGAGTCAAACTATTTCATAAGAAGGATCTTAAAAGATCTTGTAATTTATAGTCTGGAGAACACCTGGGTACTGATTGCTCCTCAGTTTGTGATTTACTGAGCCCTTGCTTGGCACAGAGAGTCACACTTTCAGAACACATAATCATTCAGTCTATCTCATTGTATCAGTGGCCACTCTCCACTTTCCTTTCTTGTTCATAGTACTTTCTATTTTCTAGGAACTTGGGAGCCGCTAACCACTGAAAAGAAGTAAGTTACACTTTGGAGGACAAGAGGTGGGGGAAGTAGGTAAGAAAAAAATTGAATGAGGGCGCTAGGAAACCAAGCCATCTGCTTGCCTCCCTGGTAAGCAGCCTGGCTCCGGCAAGTAGCGGCTGCCCTAGGGAGACAACCAGCCAGCATCTCCTGAGATGCGTGCCATGTTGGAACTTAGGGTGCTGGGAAACCAAGCAACCTGCTCGCCTCCCTAGTAAGCAGCCATGAGCATACTGGTGCGCTGGCTGAGAAGCAAACATCCCATCTACCCCCACCATACCCTCCCTTAGCAAATGGAGCCAGAGGTCTGAGCATCTCTTGGGAGGTTGACCATATGCAATATAGCAAATAGAGGGGATTTCCTTCTACCATCTCTTTGAAGGCAAATAGGATTATCACTGTTTTGCTTTGTTCTAATTAATTGTATTGCTCTATTCAGTATTCTGTTTTGATAAGTTCTATAATGTTCTGTATTTGGTTTGATTTTGCTATACCTGATTGAAAGGACAACTATTGTGAAGATAATGAAATATACCTATTACTGTTATCCCAGTAACCTGCTGTGACATTCTGTCCCAATTTCATGGCACCCTCTCAGTTGGCTTTGTTCTGTTGTATTTCACTACCTTCAAAATAATTTTTAAAAAATTTTTTAAGTGAAAAGCCTTTGATTGGATTTACTAAAATTGTGGTTTCAGAGCCTCTTTTAACTCTTGGCTGGTTTGCCAAGAGAAAATGTTACCAAACACAGTCAGAAGTTCCCAAAGCTGATAAAAGAAATCTAACCCACCATACCTACAAACTAGGTTTGCAAGTTCACTGACTGTCATTATGGAAGGAAAATTTTGAGAACTAGTCAGTTCGAGGCATAGGAAGGGTTTTATTAGGGAGAAATTCAAAAAAGTACACACACAAAGAAACAGTTCAGGCCATTAACAGAGAGAATGGAGAATAATTATGCTTCTACTAAGGGGATGGAAATTCCAGAAAAAGGTGGCCCACTCCACCCTTCCTCCCCCAAGGACTCAATCCCATTTCAAAACCAGGTATTTTAAATAAGCAATTTAAAAATTCTTTGGATTCTGTCATCCTGTTCCTTTATCTTAGGATCATGTTCCTGCTCTTTACTTTCTCAATTAAGCAATTTATTGATTTTTAGTATTCCTGAAGAATTTTGAGTGTAATAATCTGGAAATAAAAGAGCCAAAACTTAACTAAGGGAATGCTGATATGTATTGCTTTGGTTAATTTTGACTGGGTCTCAGAAATTGCTATCTTCTGAAAGTACAATATTTCTAGTTATGATTTCCCTGTTCCCTTTCTACCTATATTTTACTACTTCTATCCTAATGCATTAGGAGTCAACGTCATTTTTCCATCTGGAGGCATTGTCCTGGAGGCATTATCCTATCATCTTAACCTACTGACTAAGTTGTTTTTAGAAGTCATATTTCTGCAAAAGTTTAGTGTAACACTGAAAAAGTTTTTCAAGTAAAATGCAAAACAAATAACCAGAGCAAATGTATCATTTTAAAATAACAATTATGATATTATTATGCCAAGACCTTTTACTGTACCTCTAAAATACATTGAAAATTTCTATTTTAGTGTAAAATAACTTAATAAATTACCATTGGACGATTATGAAATATTAATATAAAATAAATTACATAAAGCTTTATCTAGATTTTTAAATTATCTATGTAGAATGTACTTGCCTACAGATGCATTTTGTAGGTAACTAATAACCCAGTTTTTAATCATTAATATCACTCCCTAGAGTATACAGTGTTTCAGGTCCATCTTACTATTTAATAAAATAAGGAACACATAAAAATCACATACGGGGAAAAAAGCCTATCACTACAAACAGGTTTAGTCTGGAAGCCATCATTATGATGTCAATCTAAAATTTGTATTTTAGAAGGTTTGTGTTGTAGCCTGGCTAAGGTGCTGCTATCCTGTTCTGTAAAGCGTCGTTACCCTGACCTTTCTTTCAACCCTTGTTTCTTATGAATTACCCCCTTCCAGAACAGCAATTTGGTCCCAGAACCTACTGACCCTTGATTATAAAACATTTGCTGACCACCTAATTGTAAAACATGTGGTCATGGGACCAACAGGCCCTTGGTTATAAAGTATTTTGCAGAGATTAATTTCCTCTTTGTATTAAGCTCCCTGCTTTTTCTCTTCTTTGTGATTTTCCTTATATAAACTCCCTGTAACCTAACCTGGTTACACAGCTCCGCAGATTCCAAAGCAGGCTGTGTCGCTGGGTACCAGCCAAAATAAAGTGCTTCTTTTTAAAGACGTCTTGCTCCGTTTTTTGAACAACATCTTGGGGCCTTGTTTTTGGTGTACAACAGTTTGTACTTCTGAGGAACATAAATATATTTTATATGCTAAGAAGTTATCAATGAGTAACATTATAGCTATATAGAAATATTTTACTTTTGGAGAAATGTTGTATTGCTTTCACAGTTTAACATAGTATAACAGCAATGACAAGAATTAAAGGATAACTTTAGACTCCTAAAAATTTAGAAAATAGTGTTAATGACCGTAAATAGAGTATAAAAGGGAGCACTTGGGACTTCTGGGAGAACATGGCGGACAGATAGCAGCAGCTATGGAGGCTCTCTGAAACATCCAGCTTAGAATTCAGGAATGATATTGAGTAAGGAATCATAAGCAAGAGGAGATATGCCCCGGTGACCCAAGAACGAACTGGGCTGAGAGAAACCAACTGGGAATGCAATCCTGGTGCTAAAAGATAAAGCCTCAGCATGGAAGCTGGATCCCGCGCCATTGGAAGCCACGATTTGGGTTTCCCCCCTGCCGCCGCTGCGTCCTCATCGGCTCGGCAGGGAGAGAGACGCGCAGAAGCTCTGAGAAGGGGAATCAGTGAACGGAGTTGAAAGCGGGACAGGCGGGGAGCCGTGCATCCACCTCTGGTGAGTGAGGGAAAACTGGACTCCTCCACGGTCTAGGAGACTCCAACAGAGGACATTCTGGGACCGGGCAGACTTGAGGGAACAGGGCACTGCAGTGACTTCAGTCACGGATCCCCCTCTCAAGCGGGATTGGTGGGTGAGCAGTGCCTAGCCCACATGATGCTGCTGGCTGAAACCCAGTAGGCTAGCACAACCCAGGTCCCAGCGCCTGAAGGTAGATTGACCTGGAGGGGCGGGCCTCGCATCGGCTGCCTGGTGTGCAACTTCCTGCTGCACTGCGGTGGGTGGGAACACCTAGCCGGCACAATTCAATCAGACTATGGCTGACAGGGAAGGAAGCTGGGCCTCCTATATACGCTTGCATATATAAGGAACAAAGAATATGGGAAGAGGCAGCAACAAGAAAGGGTCCTCGGTCCCCAATCCTGAGAAACAGGCAACAGCAGCCACAGCACCAATAGACATAAAGCGCTATCTCGAGAGCCTCATAGACAAGTTCAGGAATGAAGTTATTAATGACCTGAAGCTAGACATAAGCAGAATAGTTAGAGAAATGCTAAGCACCACTCAAGAAAAAACAGATGGTGGAATGGAAGAACAGAAAAAGAGGGGAGAATTATTTAATGGAGAAAATAGAGAAAGCATAGAATATGTGAAGCAGGTTCAAAGAGACTACCAGGAAACTAAAAACTCTATCGAAAACTGGCATAACAGCTTGAAAGAAAGTAAGGACAGACTATCTGAATTGGAGGGCAGATTTGTAATATGGGAGAATGAAATGAAAAACTTCTTAAAAGTAACAAAGAAACAAACAGCAATAATACAAAGACTAGAAGATGATAAGAGGATTCATAACTTAAGAATTAAGAACATAAAAGAAGAAGTAGGGACACAAACAAATGATCTACAAAAGCTACTCACAGAAATAATCCAGGAGAATTTTCCTAATTTAGCAAAAGGTAAAGATACTCAGTTGTATGAAGCATACAGGACCCCAGCCACCTACAACCCAAACAGAGCAACACCCAGGCATATAATAATTAAAATTCCAGAAATCCAATACAAGAACAGAATACTAAAAGCCGTCAGAGACAAGAAACAGACCACTTACAAGGGAACACCCATTAGAATTACAGCAGACTTCTCGGCACAAACCATCAAATCATAAAGAGTGTGGGGGGAAGTAATTCAAGCTTTGAAAGATAATAATCTCCAGCCAAGATTGATATATCCTGCACAACAATCCCTGGAAATTGATGGAAAAACAAGGCGCTTCCAGGATAAAGAGGAACTAGGGGAATTTGCAACCACCAATTCAACTCTACAGAGAATACTGCAAGATATTCTAAAAAAGAAAAATATGAAAAATCCAGAATTAGCCGCAGAGAGACCACAATGAATGGAGCAGAAAACAAAATGAAGAAGACAAACTGACAACTAATGACAGAAAAAGAGCTCAACAGAAATGAGACAGAGAAGATTGGATGATAGGAACAGCTATTTTGGAGAAAATGACGTCTTAAGAGGTAATACTGATTTAGTATCATCTTGTTTTAAAGTCTCATCAAGCTTTTGTTCTTCTGTCTCCATTGGTCTAAACAGGTGGTATCTTATTGGATTTTATTATATATGATAGTATAAACAAAACCTTTTACAGACAAGGAGATTATACAGAAACCATTGTTCATTTTCTGTTAGTTGATTCTAAATACCCTGTAATACTGTCATTCTCTTAAATGGTTTTACATTGTTTTGATATACTTGATGCTACAGTATATGAAGTTATACTTAAAGATTTCAAGGAAAGAGACAATATGGTAACTACTTTTATGTCAGGATAATCTTGTGGTGAAACGCTATTTTGCTTAAATGGTTATGTTTTGATCTGCGCTGATTTGCTGTTATGTCCTCTTTTATCTCAATCTCCATTTTATTATTTACTTTTTTTATCCTTTTAATTAAGGGAAAATCAATTAAAAAAATAGCAGGGTATATTATAGTAACCCACTTTGACTTTCCGTTATCTTGATTTAAAGCCCTGTATTGCTCTCACCATCTTATTTTGACTGATGTTCCTCTATCCTGTTTTACTTGATAGTACCAGGTTCGAAAGTTTAGGCAACAGCTATGAAGATAGTGGGATTCATTATGACGCCCATTCTGGTTGACTATTATCTACTTTTGAAGACCTATAATGTCTCCAATGTTTTGGTTTTGTTGGTTTTGTTCTTTACTGTTTTGTTCAAATTTTATTATAACTGATGATATAGGCAATTCTATTAGAGATAGCGGGAGGCATTATGGTAACCATTGTTGATCACCTAGTATTATGCTTTTACATTATCTATTACGTCCACCCTTTTGATTTGACTGTTCTGTTATGTCACATTTGGTTCTACTCTCTTCCAAAAAAGTAATAAGAACTGTGGGAGCAACAAAATCCAAAATGTGTAATTGTCATTGTACAAAAGAAAGGAAAAGAAAGTGCTCTAAATGATATAACTGCATGTATATTTAAGTGTGTAAGATAGATAATGATATTGCTGAGTTTTATTGGATCATTGAACAGAACTGTTTGCAGTCTCACTGTTGGAATGTCCACTTTATAAGCTTTAATTTTGTAACTTGAACAATTATTTCTAAGATGACAAAATGTAATCCATTAACTAGTGATTTCCTGTTTTTTTCTGTAAATCTGTATAACTTGTACCCTTTCTCTGCTTTTTTTTCTTTTTCTCCTTAAATAAATTTTTTTTAAAAAAAGGGAGCACTTGTTAGCAATTTTATGGGCATTAACCTTATGTAATTTTAAAGCTATGAACTTCTAAATACCAAAGCTCAGGCTACCAGCATATTTTATTCTCCAATGTGTTTTCTTCTTTACTCAGATATATATGGTATGATAGAACCTAAAATAATAGTTGTTTATTTAATCAGTTATAAACCAATAATCAAAAATGTTTTATAACAAGTAAATCTTTTAATAAGTGTTAACTCTTAAAATCCCAGGGCCTTTTTGGTTTTTATTTTTTAAATTCCATTTTAAGAATTCAATAGCCTAACAGCAGAAAACACAAAAAATTATTTTGATAAAACACAAAATCTTAGTTTTTAATCAAGCTTTTTGTCAACAGAATATTTTTTTGTCTTTTTCATTTTTTATCGGTACCAGGGATCAAACTCATGACTGCCACTGCCTGCTTGCAAGGCAGGTGCTTATGCCGCTGAGCTAAATCCCCAGCAGATGCCCTCAACAGAATATTTTAATATCTTAAAAATTTTAGGATTTTAGACAGAAAATTGTTTAACTTCTTAATTATACACAAGTTAATTACATGTAATAATTTTTCAAAAATAATTTTTGAAATGTGGATTTTGTTTTAGTGCATTTTTTCTAATATTTTTATTAGTGCATCTAATATTTTTATTAGTAATCTATTACATTCATCCTGGGGGATGTGATACATGCACGTAGCACATTGTTTTAGTGAATTTTTACATATGCTTCTTAAACCAGTGTTGATGAAATAAACATCCAGGAAGATACAAAGTTCAGAAGAACATGGAATACTTGAGTTTGGACTGGAGATACGCTGGAAAAAATCTCTTTCAGGCACTTGGCAAACCATGATTAGATGAATCGGAAATCAGCAATACCTGAGACAAGCAGCCTTGGGGTAACCAATTCCCGGTACCACGGTTTGTGAACAGCAAAAACCATAAACTAACATCTCCAGAAGGTGACAGGACGCCCAACTACCAGCTGAACTACATTGCCCATAAGAACCCGCGAGCGGGGCCGGCGCTGTCGCGGGGCACTCTGGGAAGCACAATCTGCGCTCCGGAAAGCACTTTCCCAGTCCCGCCCTCGTGGACGTGGCGGTGCCCACTTGGGCCGCATCCCTCAGCTTTGCGTTTTGGCCAGGGCGGGGTTCTGGGCTTTAGGCAGTAAGTGGGGACGACGACCGGGGATTTCGGGAGGACGCGGGAGCATCAGGACGGTGCTGGTGGTGCGGCCCGAACGGGCTAGGCGCGGGGCAGCCCGGGCCTGTCGGGGACGCGCAGCGCGCTCCTGGCGTCGCGGCGGTCGGTGGCCTCGAGCCGCCGGAACCTCCAATTCCTGGCTTCCCGGGTCTGGGGCCTGCTTGCTGGGCTGGGGGCCTCGGGCCTCGGCTGTGGAATGAAGAAGACGGAGACCCAGGCCCTGAGCTCGAGGCCAGACTCCAGTTCCATTTCTTATGCCTTTCTTCTGAGGAATAAGTTGGAAATAATTATGTTTCAGCGCTGTCCCTTGCAGACTTTGCCGGGGCTTCGTGTTTCTCATCTCCGTGTGACATTTGTCACACTCGCTCCCCAGAGCTCCAGCATTACAGCAGCGAGTCTTTCCTCCCCAGAAAACCTACTCCTGGCTCTGTAGTTTGGTTGTACTAAACTGCCGTGAAAATTAAGTTTGGTCCGTTTAATTCACTTAAATATCGTAACCTAGTATTAGGCACAGATGGTTGAGAAGCAGAGATTTTAATGAGTGATAAACCCAAAGCCTCTGTTAACTCTTGGACTCTACTATTGGTTTTGCTATCCCATCAATGGTTTAGGTTTTATGCTAGTTTTTCTTTTTTTATTAGTGATGTAAACATCTCTTTTTTTTCTGTCTGACACTTGTGGGCCAAACCCTGCGTATAATTGCTTTTCTTTTGAGTGGTTTTTGTGTTTTTGTTTTTGAGACAGGGTTTTGACATGTAGTGAAGTCTAGTCGTGAACTACGTATCCCAGCCTGGCCTGGAACTCACAAAATCCACCTGCCTCAGCCTCCCAAGCATGCAGAGATTAGAGGTGTGTGCCACCACCCCCAACAAGCGCCTTTCTGTTACTATCCTGACTGTTTAAGTGATTCTGTGAGACATACGGTATCACTTTTACCTATAAGAAAATAGTTTTAAAAAAAAAGAAAAAGAAAATAGTTAATTTGCCTAGGGGCCCAAAGTTTAATTAGAATGATAACAGGAATGAAAAAAATTCAGATCTTGATGCCTCCAAAACTACTGTATTTTATGTATTTTCTAAAGAGCAATTTACAAAATACATTCCCAAATAAAAGGAAGATTTAGGAAAATATTTTAAAAACCTAAAAATTTATATTCATATAACGTTTTTTTAAAGGGTGATATTTAGTTTCACAATGTTTGGGGACCTATTTGAAGAGGATTATTCCAGTGTGTCAGATAATCAATATGGAAAAGGGAAGAAACTAAAGACTAAACCTTTGGAGCTTCCTGCTCCTAGAGAATTCACCAATTTGAGTGGAATCAGAAATCAGGGTGGAACATGTTACCTCAATTCCCTTCTTCAGACTCTGCATTTCACACCTGAATTCAGAGGTATGCTATGTTACATTTCAGTAGCAATATGTACCAATTGCCTCTACATGTAATCAGTGATACAAATCACAAGTAGACAAAGTATCTCGAATATGTATTCCATGTGTTTATTGTTACAAATGTAAGACATAAATTGAGGTCTTTTCTGCAAAGAAATGTGAAGCTTAAATTAAGTATATTCTGTATGATTATAGTAATGTTTAATAGCAATTTAAAATAATATTTTTCTTCTAATTTCTATAATTTGAAATACAACTAAGACAATTCTCTCATGAGTACCAGGCTTTATTGTTACATTATTTGTTTCTTGAGTTGTTGTTTTTTTTTTTTTTTTAATGTAAAACTTCGTGCTAAATAACAAACACCTAGACTAGAATTACCGAAATAGCTATCTCCTGACTTTTGGAATGGGAAGGGGAGTCACATTAATTATACATGTCCAAAACTGTTCATCTGCATTTCGAGAAATCCAGAAAGCTAGGACCTTGATCCAGTCTGACCTGAATTTGTTTAGCCTGACAACCTAGTGTAACATTTTTACATTATCTTTCTAAAATCTAAAAGTTTTGAATTCCAAAGACCTCAGGATTTTAGGTAAGGGACTATGTACAAAAAACCAGAAACTCAAGTTAGCCACATTTAAAAATAATTGTGAGATTAAGAGAACTGTCCCAGGAACCAGCTGCCAGAAGCTAGTCTGACTTCACTTAACCCTTAGTTTCCTTCCCCCATTTCTATACATGTTCAGCCCATTCCCGTGTCTGCACAGCAGTCTTTAGTATCCATGCTCTTTTGAATGCGGTGTGAGCAATACTTGGCTGCCTTCAGCCTTCCATGGCTCATAGTGTCTTTGTTCTGAAGACAACTATAACTTATCTTACATCTGAGCGCCACATTCCCTTCCCTTCATCACCCAGATTATCCATTGCTTCTAGTCTTACAAAGGCTCCTTCCTTCAGAGATAAAGTATTTACCATTGTCTCCTTTTCAGGGCGTTCTAATGCATTCAATTTTATGTGGGATTTAACAGTAGTACATTTTGTTCATGACTATCTCCTCCATAAAACTATCTCCTTAACACAATTAGTAATTCCACTCTTAGAAATTTCAACATCAATAAACAGATTTCTAAGAGGAAATAAGCTTTTCCAGGTTTTAACACGATTAAAGTTAAAGCACAACTTGAAGTAGAAAAGTGGCCCCAGGAAGAGACTAAGGAGGATGAGGGAGTGGAGCAGAAAGCTCAGGCCAGCTTCCTTGTGTGGCTCAGCATGATCCTGATGCTGGCTGAAGGAAAGTTGTGATTGGGAAAAGATAAAGACAAGCAAAACACTGGGGAGAAAAATATTGGAGTTTGGGAGAATGTATTTTAAGGGATAAGACTAGAATGGGTTCGTTTGTGGGTTTAGTACTCTGTACCTGGGAGACAGTCATAAAAGTCCTTGTATGGTTTTGTTCTTTAACCTCTAGATCCAGAATTCATTTTCACCCAGGCTTAGCACTTAGCTAGAAATCAAACATCGGTAACTGTAGCTGCTACAGCAGCAGTGTTCTTTGATTAAGAGACACAGCTGTCCTCTTCTTTCCTCATGGAGGGTATCAAAGTCAGGAATACCAGAAGATATTCCTGAGTGGAGTTACACATGTCCCCCCAAAATTCAGATATATCAGGGAGCTGGAGTTGAAAGGGACTGGTGTAAGACAGGGTCTTGCTATGTACAGGCTGGCCCTGAACTCACTGTGTGGCCCAAGCTGGGCTTGAACTCTCAGTGTTCTCTCTACCTCTACTTGGGAGCATGTGCAGGAATTGTAAATGTGTGACACCATGCCCACTAGATGTGTCATATTGAGTGATGAACCCACATGTTGAATTATAAAAGCACTTCTGGAGACTGGCACAATGTTGCCCCTTTTCATGGTATGAGAGTACTACCATCAGTTTGTTACTAACTTTACTGCATGGGAGATTTTTCACACCAGAAAAAGGAAGGGCATAATTGCAAGGTAAAAGGTGGTCCTTTGCATGAAAAGCTGGCTGGCAGTCTCACACGTGTTAAAATGCACACCTATATAATATTTTATATTTCCTAATTCCACATGATTTTTGGGTCCCACTGCCATAGGCAATGGAAAGCAATCGGAGTTCTGAGGTTGTTATTTATAGATTCATGAGCATAAACTAATGAATATTTCCCATGCTGAAACCTTAGCCACTTTTATTATGTGATATTTCATAGATTAAAAGTATTAAGCAAGGCATGTAAATATTCTCACAGTTGTATTTCTGAATCTTTAATTTTGCTTAATGGTGGTCTTGCCTTTCTAAACAGTTGAAATGAAACCATGTCATTTACATATCTGATTCTGTGTTTTTGTTTAGAAGCTTTATTTTCTCTTGGTCCGGCAGAGCTTGGTTCTTTAGAGGATAAGGATAAGCCTGATGCAAAGGTATTATATCTATAATTCATGGGGTCTTTTGGGAAGTATTGAGAAGATGTTTATTAAGGAAGGAACTAAGTTCCTTATTATAGAAAAAAATCATTGTGTTTGTTACCAAGTGTTTTCAGAAAGTAGCTTTGCAATACTCTATTATGAAATTTTTCTTGTAAGAATTACTTGTCCAAACATGCTGCTACTGTTTCATGAATATACCTCACTCTGTGTTTATTCTTCTGACAGGGATATTTGTAAACCATCCACACTAACCTGCAAAACATAATGTCTGTTTAACTTTTTTTTACCTGGGATCGAACTCATGACCATGTGCTTGCAAGGCAGGCGCTTATGCCACTGAGCTAAATCCCAGCCCCCATGTCTGTTTCATTTAAAACAGTATTGGATTTGGGTGAGCCTGTAGAGACCAACACTTCCAGTTTGGTGTTCTAGAAATACATTGAGTAAGGAATTGGTTCATTAGTTTGCGTTTACTGTGGTGAAATTATGTTTAAAGTGCAGCTCTAATCACATTCAAGCTGATTAAATCTAATTCAAAAATCTCATCATTTTCAGGCTCAGATGGGTTTATCACAGGATTTCATGATGCAGCCCAGTATTTCTGAAACCACTGTGTGGCAAAGGACCAGTTTTTGCATGTTTTTTTGTTTGTTTGTTTGTTTCCTATCTGTTGTAGCTTAGTGCTTTTATTGCGTATTCTTAAGTGCCAGGGTAATGTAAAATTACCTTAAAAGTTTCTAAATGTTTATCCTCCCTTTTAGTCATTAAAAACCTGGCCTGCAAATCAGATCCTGAAAGGCATTGTTCCTCCTCACTCTCCTCCTCCTGAATAAGGCAGGAAAAGGACAGGCTAGGAGCCAAGAGAGAGAGGGGCAAGGTGCAGCTAGCCCTGTGAAAAAGCCCAACTCCACAGTGAGATCTGTGTGCTTAGAAGAAAATTTATACACTTATCTTTAGGACTATATCTGTATTGGAAAAATTTTAAAGAAAAAGTGAACTATGAGAGAATCTATCCAGTCTGTGATTATTTTGGTGGGTCTATTTGAGTTTTAATATTGGTCTGAATTATGTCAAGTTAGATCAGATAACTAAAATTTCTTGGACTGAATTATAGACTTTTCAAAGAACTCAATCTCAGTGCTCTGTTTTTGACAAGAAATTTACAAACATTCCCCTAAATGAAGTAGGAGGTACATGAAAACGAATACATGGGTCTTTTAAAAAGCCTCACATGACATTCTGAAGGGTCATTTACAAATGCATCATTTCTTGTCCAGGTTCGAATCATTCCTTTGCAGTTGCAGCGCCTGTTTGCTCAGCTTCTGCTCTTAGACCAGGAAGCTGCGTCCACAGCCGACCTCACTGACAGCTTTGGGTGGACCAGCAATGAGGTATGAAAGTCTCTGAGGAAACAGCCCGCAATAGAAGAGGCTTTAAGATATTACCTGACTTTTTAAATTTTGTCTAAGAGTCTCAACATACTGACCGACTATTCCTTCTCACTTTAAATGATTCCAGGGCTATATATATATATGTATATGTATTCACTGTTGTATGTTTGTTTGATTTTGAAACAGAGTCTATGTAGTTCAGACTGGTCTTGAACTCTTGGCAATTTTCCTGCCTCAGCTTACTGAGTGCTGGGATTATCAGTGTACATCATCATGCCCAGCTAAAAGTGCATTTTTAAATACACTTTTTATGGTTTTTTATGGCTGGCTGTGAAATGGGATTGGGGAGAAGATGTTAAGGGCAGAAGCTGATTTTTGCATTTTCTACCCTAAGTGTTTTTGTATAAATCTAGTTGAGCTATAATTTCTGTTACATGAAAATTACTTACTGTTTATATGGCAAGCTGCTAATCAGCCTTTCAGTGTTTGACTAGCAATAAAGGATAAACTAATAAGTATTTTTGTCTAAATGCTGTCTCCCTGGGTAATGTGCATCGTCTTTGAATCTGAGTGTTCTTCTCAGAGCATTTACATGAGTTAGAGCAGTGAAGCCATTTGCGGCAGATCTTTCCATGTTCCCTATCCTGACTCACTTTTAACTCTCTTTCTTCCTTTATTGTATTGTGTGGGAGCTTTCTCTCATTTTTCCGTGTGCATCCTAGAAAGTATGCTGTTGGAGAATACACGTGCAGGGCTGTGCATGGCCTGGGCATGGCTGAACTGAGAACAGGAAACACCTCAGGGGGCAAGAGAGGCCACAGCTGAGGCCACCTGGAGACTTTCTGGATAGTTTTCCTTAATTGGCATTGTCTGTTGCTCTGAGGGGTCCTTAAACCCCTCTCAAGGTCCTGCTCAGGTTTCCTGCATTTTTCATTCAACTCCTTGCTTGTTCTGATTAAATATGGGCTGCCCAAAGTCATTCGGCTGGCTAGCAAGAGTTTCGAGCTCTACTGAGGATTTCAGTCCTCCTGCAGCCCAAAAGATCATGCCACTTGTCTCATTCCTTTGAGACTTTGCTGTGCACTCTTTTGGGGAATTGGGGGTCTAAGTACAGACCCCAACTATATTCCACTGTATACACTCTAAACATTTATCAGCAATATATAAAGCTGCTTTTTTCACTATTGATGAGTTGTTAGCTGTATAAATTCAAGTAAATCCAGGTCTTCCACTCTAGGGAAGAGATGTATTTTAACAAATCCAAGTACAGGAAACTATCACAGAATCTTTTTTCCTTTTATTTTGCTCTTTATATTTTGAAAAATTATAAATGTTTTCACATAAAAGAAACTGATATTTCAGCTTGTATGCCTGATTTATTTCACTTAACATATGGTCTCAAGGTGCATCCATTTTTCCTACAAATGACTCAGTTTTATCTAAATCTTTTATGAAAGAGTAGTACTTCATTGTGTATGTAAATACCGTATTGTCTTTATCCGTCTGTTGATGGACAAATGGCAGCTTCCAAGAATTAACTATTATGGCTTGTGTTGCTATAAACATGGGTATGCGTATATCACTGTAACATAATGTGTTTAATTCTTTCAGAGAGATACCTACATGGAAATTCCTGAGTCAAATGGGACTTGTTTAAGTTTTTTGAGGAACCTCTGTACAGATTTCCATAATGCTTGTTCTAGTTTACATTCTCACCAATAGTGCAAGAGGATCCCTTTTTTTCGTCAGATGCTCACAAGCATTTATTGTTATCTGATTGCTTAATGATAGCCATTCTTTCCAGAATAAAGCAGAATTTCAGTGTTGTTTTGATTTGTATTTCTCTAGTGGCCAGATATTTTGAACATTTATTTATTTATTTATTTATTTGCTATTTGTATTTCTTCTGAGAATTGTGTGTTCATTTCAGTTGCCCATTTTTTGAATTGGGTCTTTTATTTTGAAGAGGTCTAATTTTTTAGTTCATTATATATTCTAGATATTAGTTTTTCGTCCAAAGAATAGCTACCAAAAAAACTTTTTCCCATTCTGTAGTTTTGTCTCTTTATTATTTTCCTTTGCTATGCAAAAGCTTTTTAATTTTATACAGTCCCATTTGTTGGTTCTCGGTATTATTTCTTGTTAAATTTGGGCTCTGTCCAAAAAGTCCTTGCCTACCCTTGTGTTTTTAAGAATTTTACCTATTTTATCTTCCAGCAGATAGTGTTTTTATTTTAATATTTAGAACTTTAATCCATGTTGATTTTAATTTAGTGAATGATGAGAATATGGGTCTAGTTTCAATCTTCTGCATGTGGATTGCTAGTTTTCCCAGCACCATTTGTTAAAAAGGCTGCCTTCCCTCCAGTGTTAAGTTGTTGGCCCGTGTCAAAACTCAGGTAGCCAAATGTGTTTGGAGTTGTTTCTGCATCCTCTGGTTTGTTTTTGCTAGCACTGAGCTGTTTTTATCACTGTACCTTTATACTACAATGTGAAGTCTGGGATTGTGATTCTGCCTTGTTCTTGTTGCCCAGGATTGATGTCATTATTCTAGGTCTCCTCTGGTTCCATATGCATTTTAAGACCATTCTCCAGTTCTTTGAGGAAGGTAATTGGTATTTTATTTGGGATTGCATTAAATCTGTATCGCTTTTGAAATTATGACCATTTTTGTTACTGGCTTCTGGAGTACTGTGGAGTCCTTTTAGAGAGTCTTTCTGGGTTCTTTTTATTCTGAAGAAAAAAAAATGAATGAAACAAGCTTAAAAGTAGCAAGATTTTACTTTTTTTTTTTTTTGAGACAGGGTCTCACTATACAGTTTTGGCTATCCGTGAACTCACTTTGTACAGCCTGGTCTCAAACTCACAGAAATCCTCCTGCCTTAGCCTCCCAATGCTGGGACTACCAGCATGTGCCACCACACCCAGCCTATATGTTTATTAAAGGTAGGAAAAGAAACATGCTCTGCAGAGTGAGTGCATGCCAATTAAAGAAGTGCACTGTACAGGGTGAGGGCAGACCATTGCAAAAGAGACCACTCAGCAACCAACAGCCTTATGGTGACTGCCTTTGTATCCCCACTCCTCAGGTTGGCATCAGAACTAACCTGTCCTATCAAAATCCTGCTTGAATTCACATGAGAAGAATCAAAAATAGCACTTTCTGATTGAAACTCTTTTCTGCACATGTTCTGACACGCCCACTCACTCCACTGGTTTGCCATACCCTCATCTGCCTCATTTTGACTACCTTAGTTCTGCCTATCCTGGAACATTTCCTGATGTCCACCTTACTGTCCTTTTCCAGAGTACTGTAATTCTCATTGTGAAGGTCTTTCACTTCCTTGGATAGATTAATTCCTAAATAGTATTTAATTTTTCTTGAGGCTGTCATGAGAGATTATTTCCCTCTGGCTGTTGCCTGCTGTGTGGAAGGCATCCCATTGGAGCAAGATGCCATGCTGCTTTTGCTGTTCCCAGCAGCCATTTCTCTCTGGATCTTCCTGCCCTGGGCACTTAGCTTGGTTCTGAGAAGAGAGTCTAGATTGTTTTTTTCTTTATGTCTGAATTATAGAGCATCTCCAGAATCTCCTATAGCCTCTGTTTTTCCTATCAATTCTCTATTCCTGCCAACCTACTTTTTTCTTTGCTATGTTGTTATTTTCTTTTCTGGATGATGGGTTTAGGGGAAGCTTAATTTTGCTGCCAATCACCACATCACCTGAGCTTTTCAGTCTCTGTCTGTCTCTGTCTCTTTCTCTTTTTTCTTTTCTTTTTGTTTTTGTTCTTGTTTTTTGAGACAAGATCTTGCAGGCTGACCTCGAACTCCAGACAACTCTCTTTCCTCCAAGTGCTGGGATCACAAATGTGCACCACCACACCTGGCTACATGTCTTATACTTTAAAGGAGATACAAGAAAAAGATCCCAAGCCCCAAGCTTTAGCTTTCATCTTTATTTTCAGCTTACCATATGAAACATTTTTCTACTATCCTCCCATACCTCCTCTACTTCTGCGGCCTGCATTTGTGCCTCTGCCTCCTTTCTGCTTTCATGGCAAAGTCAACAATGACATTCACGTGCGAAGGACAGAAGACAGCTGTCAGCATTAGTTGGTTGAGCTCAGGAGCACTCACCGCCTCTTTAGAGGTTTTCCTGCTTCCTGGGACTACCGCCCTCCTGATTTCTCCATTCTAGCTGTTTTTTCTCCTCTCCTCACTTCTAAATGGTGGTGTACAGCTTGACTTTGCTTTAGAAAGTATTCTTAAGGAGTGGAATTTTTCTGTATGCCTCACTTCTCAGGGTGTCAAATTGTTTTTCTGTGCTTGAGAAGTTTTCTGCTAGTACTTTTGTGAACATGTTTCTTACTCATGTTTGCTGGCTTCTTACTTTTCATTAACTGCAGTCAATCTGATGTTCTTCACATCATCTTGCATTTGTTGGATTGTCTTTTTCATGGTCCCTTGCTATTCTTAATAGATTTGTGTGTGTGTGTGTGTGTGTGTGTGTGTGTGTGACTGCTAACCACAATTCTGTCTTCTAGGTCTGATAGTCTGCCTTCACTTTCTTTAATATACTTCTGCAAACTTTCAGTGGAATTTTTAATTTCCTGGATTTATTTGAATCTCTTTCATGGGTTCCATTTTTTTCCTATATTGGGCATTTATGGTTTTCATCATTTTTCTATGCTCCTCTACTGTTTTATGTATGGCTACTCTAAATTTGCTGAGCAAGTCATTCATTATGGCTGACATTTCCTTTTTAACCTGCAGAATTTTCCTATATATCCTCATACATTTATGTATCTTTTTTTTTTTTTTTTTCTGCTGCTGTCATTCCAAAAGATTCAGGTGGATGATTTCTGAGTTCCTCTGTCTCACCGTCCCCTGGAATTGTTCTGAGTGGGCTGGAAGCCTGGGATTTCATCTTATTTCTATACCTTGTCATCTTCTATGTTTTTTTAATTTTAATTTGTTTTCTATGGGTTTGTATTTTTATGTTAGGTAGCTTTATCATTGGTATGGAGAATTCTCTAGAAATGTCTGCTCCTCCCAGATATCTTCTAGGCATTAGTCTTTGTGTCTGCCCCCAAATCCTATCTTCCTACTTTATTAGGGATGAGGAGTTGCTATTTGGCATAGCATCCGGTCCTATGGTACTGGACTATGAAGATGATTAGGACCCCAGGTTATCACAGTGTTGTCATACAATGGTGAACAACTGATTACAACAAGTGAGGTGCCCTGATTAAAGTAGTATAATTAGCAATAATGATAACATCAAGCACAGCCTAGAAACTGACGGTCTAGTAACTGCTAATTTGGTACCTCTAACCCTAGGAACACAATCTGTAGTTATAAAACAGCGTCCAACATAAACCAGAAACTTGTATGCAAGAGTTTCTAGTTGGTAGAGTGATTTTATCCTGCAGGAGAAGAAGGACTTAGGAGGAACAGGAGACAAAGCAGAGCAATAACTGAAGAGAAATATAGTGGAAGCAAGGCTGAAAGACGAAGAATAATCACCCAAACTTTGGGAAGCTGGAAAAGCAAAAGGGAGAAAAGAAATGAAGGAGAAAGTGAAAGAATATCAGGGCGAACCAGAAAGACGAGACAGTTTTCATTCACATGTAAATAGCAGAAAATCAAGAAAGACCATTGAGGAAAGAGACAGAACAGAGAAACCAAACCAAACAGTAAAAGTCAAAACCTAAACAACCACCCCTCAAAAAAAATTCCTCTGGTGCCCCTGTTCTGGGTCAGTTCCCTAGTCAGAGCTGGAACCTCTAACTGAGTAACCCCACCCAGTCTGCAGTGGGACTGCTGTGGGGAAAAAGCTAATCTTGGCCACACCACTGACTTCTCTCACAAGTTGGCCATAGGGCGGGGATAGTGACGTTGTCCTGCCACCGGCCAATGCCAATTGACTGTATGCCCTTCTGGTCACAGGACAGGTAGGGGCCCCTTATGCCACTGGGTGCAGGGCAGGGGCCACCTTTGTCTCATTGCATGCCAAGGCCACTTACCTGTTTGCCTCTCTGGTCATAGAGCAGGGGACTACTTCCAGTCCACTGTAGCCAGGGCTAAGACTGGCTTTTGGCCCCCAGCAGAATGGAGTCTGGTTGGTCCCAGCTACTACTACTACTACTACTGCTACTACTACTATTTTTTTTGGGGTAGCCTGGATCAAACTCACAACCTTGCACTTGCCAGGCGGGTGCTTATGCCACTTAGTTAAATCCCCTGCCCAGCTCCTACTTGACCGAATTCCCTCCAGCCTGCTGTCTACTATGATTGGATGACCCTTTTTCCGTTCAGGAATACTGGCAGTGAAGCAAGCCTAGGGCTGCTCTGCTGCTGCATTTCAAACCCTGAGCCCTTTAAAATAAAATGGTGGGCCCTCTTGCCTGCTGCTAGTCCTCCTCTTTCCTGTGTGCTGGGCCCCTTTTTAGTTCACTCATTATTGATTCGCAGTGTGAAGCACTCAGGAAGTGGTGTCTTACCTTCTTGCTGCTGCCTCCAGCTGTACAAGATTCTCCTGGTCCAGGTCAGGTCTCAGCCTCCCAATGAGGGGCAAAGCTGCTTCTGCCACCCACCGGGACAGCTACACAGCTGCTCTCGTTGCACTGTGTGGTCCCAGATCTGTGACAGTGAGCCATTTCTTCTGTGGCAATGAATCCTGTTTTCTTGTTTTTCACTATCAGTTCCCTCATGGTTCCCATGTGTCCTGCATTCCCTTTGGATTCTCCCTGGGCTGTGATTTTCCAAATCTCAGCACTTCGTTCTGGAGAAGCTTGAGTAGCTGATACTCAGCACTGCCATTTTGAGAAGTCTCCTGGAATTTTTCTCAGAAGCACCATGTTGGTCTTGTTTTTGTTAGTTTTGCTTCACAGCTGTAAATCCTAGGCCTTCTCTGATGGTGTTGCCCTGTCATGTTCTCCAGCCACTGTGACTTCATGAGGTGGCATCTTTTAGTTAAACCTTCCTGTTCCTCCCTCCTGTCCTCTTTGTGGCATGGCCATGTATAGTTTCCTCACAAGAGTAAATGCACTTTCCAGTTGTCAGGCAAGTTGAATTATAAATACATCCTGAATGCAGCCTACTCGTATTTTTAGTTTGTAGTATCAATAAAAGTAGGTGATGGTCTTTTAACCTGTTTTGGGCTAATTTTGCTTAGTAATCCTTATGTCTGATCAAAGGTTATGTTGAATTGTGTGATAAAGCTTGAGTTTTTATTTGTATTATTTTTTAAATTGATTTTTATAAAATTAGCACACAAAAGCACTTTTATGCATTGCTTGTATAGGAAATGAGACAACATGATGTACAGGAACTGAATCGAATTCTCTTCAGTGCTTTGGAAACTTCTTTAGTTGGGACCTCTGGACATGACCTCATCAATCGTCTGTATCATGGAACAGTTGTTAACCAGATCGTTTGTAAAGAATGTAAAAACATAAGTGAAAAGCAGGTAAATATGAAAGTCTTTTAGTATTAAATTGTATTGTAGATTATAATTCATGTCACGAAATATGATCTTTCGTACAGATTAAAATGTTTATCAACTGGAAATAATTTATCACTTTCTCCTTTAACTACAACTAAATATTGCTTATGAATCAGATATTTCCATGTAAACTGAAAGAAGCAAGTATCTTAAAGCAGTCTTGTAATTAGTATCCAGGTGTCTTACTTTTTTCATTGTGGAGACAAAATACCCAACAGAGGAAAGAGTTATTATAGCCCACAGCTTGTAGAGGTTTCAGTTCATAGTTGGCCATCTCCAAGGCCAGGTGGCATGACAGAGGGGAATCATAGAGGTGAAACAAGTTCATGGTAGGCAGAAGTCGGGGAAAGAGCAAGCAAGTGACCAGTGATGACGATGGCAGCTGTCTTTCTGTCCCTTACATTTTATCCAGGCCAGGGTGGGAAGCACTCACACCCTTAATCCCAGCATCCTTTTGTGAGTCAATCCCAGCATCATCCTTGATGCCAGCAACACACACTCTTGATCCAGCCACCTCCTGAAATCCCCACGTATGACCACATGAGGCTCTGGGGAGACATTTAGACACATAAACCATAGCATCTGCTATTTGGGTAATGGCTTTAGAGATGTTTATAAGTGGAAGACAGTGGCCTTATGAAAGAAGGCCAGTGTTGTGGTTCAAATATTGTTAAAGGAAATTAATCAGAGAGATTAAACAGAACATTGAGTATCATTTAAACTGATAAACCTCTGTGGTTTTATACTGGATTTAGCTTATTAAGTGTACTTTTTATGCTTACGTTTATATACTATATATAAGCTAGTATAAATAAAGTTATTATAACTTTAATTTTCATGATCTTCAGTTCTTTGTAGTTGCCTATTTAATCTGATTAGAAACTGGATTTTTGTAAATATGATGATCACTGTTTCTTATACACTAATGGTTTCATCACTGAATGCTTTAATAAAAATCTCTTTTTTGTGGGGGGGGGTACTAGGGATTGAACTCACAACCATGCACTTACAAAGCAGATGCTTTTGCTGCTGAGCTAAATCCCTGGCCCAAAACCTCCTTTTGTTATATGGCAAAAGCTGTAGAACATTTCTCTATTTAACTGTGTGAAATAAAATGTAGTGCCATTTTCTATAAAGTGTTGCTGCTGGAAATATGTGTGTGTACACATATGTGTATTTGGTCTTTTTTTTTTTCCTCTTGACGTTAAGGAGCAAAACCAAGGCTCAATACATGCTAGACAAACTATCCACTGAGTCCATCTATTTCTCAAGAATTATGGATTTTTTAAAAAAATACTTCTTGGCCCTTATCTATGCTAATAGGCTTTCTTGGTCAACCAGGTGTTGATAATTCAAACGATTACTCCCAGTACTCTGGAAGCTAAAGAGGAAAGTTGAATCTAAGCAATTTAGAAACTTAGTGAGAATTTGTCTCTAAAAGGGGAAAGGGGATTATGAGGGGCACATAGTTCAGTATGTTTGGTTCTTAATAACATGAAAAAAATCTTTCTTGGTTAGTGAATTAAGATGTCCTGTGTGTCAAATAATGTTGCATCCACGCACAGGGCCATAAATCTGATTTAAACATGCCAAATTATAATAGCATTATTACTAGAAATACAGTGACATTCAAATGTAGTTAGGTAGAATTAGTAGACTTGTTTTTTGTGAAATGCCGTTCTGTTTTCATAGAAATACCATTTATGCTGGGTCAAAATAATTTTTTCTTAGAATTTTGGTGTGTTTTATGCCAGCTATAGCAAAAAAAAAAAAAAAAAAGAAAGAAGTAGAGTTTACATTAGAAAATTTACTTTTGACTTTGCTGTTATACCTCTAAAGACTAAAACAATACTAAAAACTGTGTGTATGTGTGATGTATATAAATTCAGGGATATATTTTATTACAGTTTATTTCCTGAGAAAATGGATTTTAATTATCTACACTAAGCTCATAAACTTCTCCCTTTATAAAATGTTTTCCTAATATATTTTAAATTGAGTTATAGCTTGATTTAGACAGGATAATCGAGTGTTATAAATTTCACAGCAGCTAGTCATGCATATAGTGTTTTAGGAGAAATATATCTGATTATCCCCAATCTGTGTCTGAGTTGGTGATATGCTCGTAACACTTTGTAAATTATGCTTTCGATATTCTTGATTCTCTCAGGAAGACTTCTTAGATCTGACAGTAGCTGTCAAAGATGTGTCTGGTTTGGAAGATGCTCTCTGGAGCATGTATGTGGAAGAGGAAGTTTTTGACTGTGACAACTTGTACCACTGTGGAACTTGTGACCGGCTGGTTACAGCAACAAAGGTAATGATGCCTACCTTTTCCCATAGCACCCAGTTAGTACTCCATAGCAGGAAAGTCTGTCAGCTGAAGTCACCTTGTAGGCAGAAGTCTGGGAAAAGCCAGGGTGGTAGTGCACATCTTAATCTAGAACTCTGCGAGGGTGAGGCAGGAGGATTACAAGTCCGAGCCTAATCAAGGCAATTTTAGCAACTTAGCAAGACCCTGGCTTTAAAAACAAACAAAAACCAAACAAAAGGCTGTGGATGTACCTAGGTATGCAGGTCCTAGGCTTAATCCCAGGACCATAAAGCATGTCTGCAGGATAAACATAAAGATCTTTACCCAAAAAAGCATTGACATTATTAGGTAGGGTTGGGAGAAGTGTTTGTTTGTTTTTGTTTTTTGTTTTTTGAGATAGGTGTAGCTATGCAATTCAGGCTTAACTTGAGCTTTGTAACCCAGGCTGGTTGTAACCCAGGCTGGTGTCAAACTTGCAACAATCCTCCTAATTTAGCCTCCTGAGTGCTAGAATTACTGATGTGCGCTACATCTGGCAATTTTTAAATTTTTTATAAAAAATATTTTAAAGGCTTCACGTCTTAACAGTTCTCTTAACTTCCTTCTCTCCCATTGGAAGTTATTTGTACCTGAGTTTCTTAAGTGTGTGCCTTTTAGTATAAACACCCTGCTTTTGGCAAATGACTTTGTAAAGGAGATGGTATGGATGTATTTTCATTCCTGCCATCAAGAGGCTTTCTGAATTCTTTTCTCTGTTTGCCACTATGGAAACAAGTGGCTGTCTTCATTTCCGCAGAAGTTATTTCACAATCTTGATACATGTTTTCGCTTCCTCCAATATGCCCTTTCCCATTTGTGAATATTTTCCTTGGTAATTATGAGCCTCCGCAGAGTACTTTCAGTTTTCTTTCTGTGCAGCAAAGGAAAATACAAGGTGAAATGGAGGCAGGATTAAAGCAACTGATTTTTTTTTTTTGCAGTTTGAGCTAAGAGAAGAATAAAATCAATTAGCATAGAATTCCAGTTGTTTTATCATATCTGTAGTCATTTCTGTAGATAAAATGCATAGTTATTTTAGAATCTAAGAAGAAAGAGAAACTGACAAGAAATAAGAAATCATTGCTATTTCAAACATACATACACACACACTCAGTGTTATTTTCATGCATCATAAATTTTGTCCACCATGCCGGACTGACAAGACAGATTTTTACAAAAGCGTTTTTTACATAGTTCATTCCCACCAAAAGCATTATTAATGCTAGTAAATTGCCAAGTACTGCTAACTTATTAAAGTCAGTGTAAAGAAACAATATTAAAGTGCCTGTATATCTGTGTATGTGTAAAGTATTAACACTGTTTTCCATTGCCCTAGCTTGGCTGTGCCATCTCTGACCTTCCTCTCAGCTCCTGTGCCTGTGAGCAACACAGCATCAACCCCACTGCTGCTGCCTTTATGAATGATGCTGGCAGCTGTCCCAGGCTATGGGATGGGGTGGGCTGTTCATAAGCATCTGAAAGGAGCTCATTTAGTCAGTTGCTACAGAGGTTTGTCTTAAACAGCTACCACTAAGACATTAGTACAGTTATCCCACGATGTCAAAGAGAGCATTGTTCCCTGGAGCTGACAATTAATGAACTTTTCAACAAGTAAAATGAATATTTAGATATTCTGATTTTATGTCCTGGTGATTATGGAAGAAAATATAATAAAAATTGTGGTCATATTTTTCACAATAGGATTTAAAACCAGGGTGAATTTTTTACTGTGTAGCTATTTCCACACAGTCGTGGCTTCTTTGAAACCTAAAAAGAGGTTTACCACTTACTTTACATTTCACTTTTGATGTTACATCTATAACCTAGTAAAAGAGCTAGTATAAACTTCAGAGTTTGGAAAACTTGTAGATACATCTTAATTTTTGGCTTAACTTGAACTTAATTAAAACAAGTTTTTGCTAACAACCTTTTGCTAAAAAAAAGTTTTTTTATATACCTTTTATATCATTCATTTTCCAATGGAATTTTTGTTGTGTTTTGTTTGAGACAGGGTCTCACTATGCAGTCCACGCCATCCTTGAACTCACTGTGAAACCCAGGCTGGCCTTGAACTCATAACAATCCCCATAGTAGCCTCCCACCACCAAGCCTGGCTTATGAATGGAAAACTTTGAATCTTGATACTTTTAAGTCTAAAATGTTATTCTAGTTACACTGGACTTACTGCATTTTATATTTGGGTTTGGCTATTTAATAATTAGTATTTTTTTTGTCTAGCAATCTTTTCTCAGCCATGTTCCAGTTCAGTTACTTAGAAGCATCTTGAGATTTTATTATCTACCATATTGTATTGCTGAAGATTGTTTTGTTTGTTTTGGTGAGGAGGTCTTGCATTGTATTCTAGTCTGGCCTTTGAACTCATCTCAGTCCCCCTGTCTTGTCTTTCCAAATGCTGGGATTTTATAGGTGTGTGCTAACATACCTGGCCTAGAGCTTTTCAATTAACATTTTTTACCCACTAGATTTGTGCAATTATTTTATGTATATATTCAGCAATATTATATTATTATAAATTCATATAGGGGAGAATTTTTTCCCCCCTTAAGCCATTAATCCAAGAGGTTTGGGGACATTCGATAGGTTAAAAAAGCTTAATTTAGTGCCTCATTTGCTTTTGAGACAAGCTCTTACTATGTAGTCTATGCTGAGCCTTAAACTCTCTGTGTACCGGAGGCTGGCCTCAAATTTGCAATCTTAACCATGCCTCCCTGGGGCTGAGGTTACAGGATTGGACCACCGAACCATGCCTTAGTGTTTTGTTTTAAAGCAAGAAATTAAAACAAAGCATAAAAGTCTTACCTGCTTTTGAATTTAAGAGTAGGTAGAGGACTGGGGATTTAGCTCAATAGCACAAGCTCCTGCCTGGCAAGCCCAAGATTGTGAGTTCAATCCCTGGTACCCAAAAAAAAAAAAAAAAAAAAAGTAGATATAAAACTTAAATCAATAGATCTTAACCTTTCAGTTAGGAGTACTTCTAAAGCCTAATGAAAACTCTGGATCTTCTCCTCAGAAAAGTACATGTACACATACAATTTTTATGCCACTTCATGGTCTCAGAGCTCCAGTTCTTCGCTGTGTAAGAACTATGTGACTGCTAAGTAATTATGTACCAGCAACATCGTGTAGCAAGATGAAAGGCCAGGAGTTGGGCAGCAACTAGGCAGATGAAGATGAACAGCTGATTATAACATGCTCATCAAATAGTGTTTTGGAATAGCAACACTGAAAACATAAAAGTAGCTTGAGGATTTTTAGTTAAAAGCCTAAATGAGTGATATACCTTTAGTTCCATAAAACAGATGAGTTAATATCAAGAATAATATACCAGAGTTAAGAGTGCACTTCAAGGATGGGGAAATAGCTCAGCAGTACAGTGCCTGCCTGACAAGTTCAAGGTCTTGAATTCAATTCCCTGTACCCCCTCCCCCAAAAAAAGAGTTTACATCAAGACTTAACCATGGTAATGAGTTACTGTGATTTAATTAAAACTGTCATGTGTTTTTTTTTCATACTTTAACATTTTGTGTAATTCTGAATAACTGCTTTTTAAAATTTTTGCAACTTTTTCTTTTTAACAGTCGGCCAAATTACGTAAGCTGCCTCCCTTTCTAACGGTTTCATTACTAAGATTTAATTTTGATTTTGTAAAGTGTGAACGCTACAAGGAAACTAGCTGTTACACATTCCCTCTCCGGATCAACCTCAAGCCTTTTTGTGAACAGGTTTGAACTATTTTATTTTTAAATTATTTCTTTTCCCCTCCCAAGATTAAATCTTTCTTGACCTGATTTTTCAGTTGGTTTACTGCAGTATCTTAATGCTGGCATTGTTAGCATCTTGAGTTAAGCAGTTCTTTATTGTGGGGACTGAGTTTACAAGAAGTAGACGGCATCCCCAAACTCCCTACTCAGTGATAGCAGCACCCCCCTCCCCTCCTTCCACATGTGGCCACCAAAAATGTCTTCATGCATGGCCGAAAGTCCACATCTAGAAGGAAGGATTGGGCAGAATTGGGCAAAAATGCCCCAACTGAGAACTTCTGATTTACTGCATTTACAGTCGTTTTGAATTTCAGAGTTTAGATTTGTTCTCTTTGTTACTTTTTGAAAAATCCTTAAAGTGAAAATTTTCAAACAAAATTAAAAATGCTAGCCCTGCTTTTTAAAAAAATTAGTAATTGGTACTTTGCTGTTTGCGTTTAGTTTACTTCAATTGTAATACTGAATCAGCTATCTAGAAAATGAGCAGGCAAATGGAACTTATCAATCTGGAATTTACAGGTGGCAATGTAGCTCGGTGGGAGAGTGCTTGCCTAGCATATGCAACATCCTGGATTCCATCCCTAGCTCTACAAAACAAACAAAAAATTAGATTTCATAATCCTTTCAACCCAGGAAAGAAAGTGTTTTGAAAGCAGATTATTACTAAAGTAGCCTGCTTTATAAACTCTTTTCAAACACTTTATCATTATAATACTTGCTCAGATGAGAGTAATGAGCCCCATGTTTCTTATTCTTATTGTGACTAACAGAATATGTATTAGCTAACTATCGAAAAGTAGTCTGTTATGAACGTTCTTTAATCCAAACTTTCACAGATACATCTTCCTCTATTACAAGCCTAATTACTGAGCCTTTGGGTTTTTAATCTATCATTTACTACTAGACAGTTCTCATTTTTTGGACTCTCAGCCTGACTCATTGTTTTTTTGTTTGTTTGCTTGTGTGTTTTTTTTTTTTTTTTTTGGTTTTGTATGATAGAGTCCCATTACATAGCTCAGGCTGCCCTCAAACTCAGCAATTTTCCTGCCTCAGGTTCCTGAATATGCATCACCACACTTGGCCTGACTGACTATTGGCATACTCAGAATAAATAATTTTCCCAAAATTTGTTAAAAACACATGCCCCTCCTCTTATAAAAGGCAGTTTTTCATGTGCTTTCCACCTGCTAGCATTGCTGGGGTCAAACCCAAGGCGTTTTACATGCCAGGCAAATACTGTGCCATTGAGCTACATCCCCGGCCATGTCACCTGATTTTAAAGTGCTTTGCGTGCCAGGCATAGTGTAGTCCCTGCACTTGGGAGGCTGAGGCAGAAGGATCGTTGTCAATTTGAGGGAAGCCTAGGCTACAAAGTGAGCTCAAGGCCTGTCCAAACTACGTACAGAGACCCTGTCTCGAAAATACAAAAAAATATATACATATAAAATAAAGTATTTTGCAAAAACTAAAACAGGTTCCAAAAAAAGGGAAACATCTAGGAAATCTTCATTTATTTTATTTTTGAATTTCCATATTAAGAAGAAATGTCACCTTGTAGCTTTATGTCTTTGTTGTCTTTTGCCTGAGCATTTTATTTTAAAATGCAGCCCACTTAAAAAGTACGATTTAAGCAGTTAAATTCCTGAGATAATCCCCCTGGGTGGCAACACATGTGCCTCTACCATTGCAGATGACACTGGCTGCATTCAGACATGGGTGCCAAAAGGGAGCACCCACTGGGTGAGTCACATCCCTCAAGGCTGAAGCTTCCTTTTTCTTCTGCATGAAAGATTTAAAGTACCTCTTAACCTAAGGTTTTTAGTTTTTGTTGGTTTTGGTTTTTCATTTTTGTCTTTGTGTTGGGGATTGAACTCAAAGAGCATTAAACTATGTCCCCGAACCTTTTCATTTTTTAATTTTGAGATAGGGGCTTGCTAAGTTGCCCAATCTAGGCCCCAAACTGGAAATCCTCCTGCCTCAGCTCCCAACTAGCTGAAATTAGAGGCATTTGGGTTTCTTTTTGCTAAGTTTGAGTTTATATGTTGAGTCATTTGTGTTTAATTATAAAACAGCTTAATCATAGAATTGATTAAGTGGTAAAACTCTTCATTCCATTAAACTGCCTCTCCACCGTGCCAGCAGGTAGTCACAATTGCTAGGTCCTATTTTGTGGAGAACACTGACGTGTAGGAGTGATAGTCAGTCTGGTTTGGTGGAGACACATGACTAGGTGGTTGGAATGTAGTATAATTTAGTCAGGTAAAAACCTCTTTTCTCTTTGGTTATGTGTCTTACCATCTTATATAAATGATGTCAGCATTTATTTTCCTTTCTTTCAGAGTGAATTGAATGACTTAGACTATGTATATGACCTCTTCTCAGTCATTATACACAAAGGTGGCTGCTATGGAGGACATTATCATGTATATATTAAAGATGTTGATCATCTGGGAAATTGGCAGTTTCAAGTAAGCATGGAAATACTTTGTTGATCTTTTATATTATTTATTATAAATGCATCGTGTAGAAACTTGATAGGCACTAAAAGTTAATACATGTGTGTTTTAAATTTGTATTTTTCTTTGTTTTGATTTTTGTTGTTGTTTTTGAGCTACAGTCTTATTCTGTAGTTCAGGCTAGCCCTAGCTCACCTTGGAGCACAGGCTACCTTTGAACTATGGTGATCCTCCTGCCTCAGCTTCCCAAGTGCTAGGATTACAGGAGTAAGCTACCATTCCCAGCTTACGTGTCTATTTATAAAGAATTTTACATGAACAGAAAATTCAAAATAGTACACAAACCTCCTCTATACCCTTTACCAACTTTTGCCACATTTGTCAGTATATGCATGGACACCCTCACATTAACAGTACCATTATTAATGCTAAGTTAATTGAAATTAAGTTGAACACATCAGAGCCCTTTGCCCCTAAATATTTCATTGTTTATCTACCCAGAGTGAGACATTTCTCTTAATTAAGCATGAGATCAAAAGCAGGAAATTTAAACATTGATGTACTACTGTTGTCTATATGTAATACAGTGGTACTTTGGTTCTCCAACTTAATTCTCTTCACAGTTGTAGTTGCAGGATTTGTTCCAGAATAATGGAAAGAATTAACTTTGTGAACTGAGGTGCCACTGTAATTATATGTAAATTCCATCAGTTGTCCAATTCACTGTCCTTTATGGAAATGTTTTCACCTCTCTAGTATCAATTCCTGCATCATATATTGTATTTAGCCGGCCATCTCTTAGGTCTTTAATCTAGAACCACCATTGGCCTTACAGCTCCTCCATTTTGACAGAGAGGTAGCACTATTATATCATGAAAAGCACAGATTTTTTAAAAAATTTTATTTAAGGAGAAAAAAAAACCAAAAAGGGTACAAGTTATACAGAATTTCAGAAAAAATAAACAGTAGGAAATCACTAGTTAATAGATTACATATTGTCATCTTAAAAATAGTTGTTCAAGTTACAAAATTAAAGCATATAAAGTGGACATTCAAACAGTGAGACTGCAAACAGTTCTGTTCAATGATCCATCAAAACTCAGTAATATGGTTATCTATCTTATACACTTAAATATACATGCAGTTATATCCTTTAGAGCACTTTCTTTTCCTCTTTTTTGTACAATGACAATTACACATTTTGGGTTTTATTACTCCCACAGTTCTTATTACTTTTTCTTGAAGAGAGTAAAACCAAATGTGATATAACAGAACAGAGTCAGTCAAATCAAAAGGATGGACATAATACATAATGTAAAAACAAAATACAAGGTGATCAACAATGGTTACCATAATGCCTCTTGCTATCTTAAAAAGAATTGCCTATATCATCAGTTATAATAAAATTGAACAAAACAGTAAAGAACAAAACCAATAAAACCAAAACATTGGAGACATTAGAGGACTTCAAAAGAAGATCATAGTCAACCAAAATGGGTGTCATAATGAATCTTACTGTCTTCACAGTTATTGCCTCTACTTTCGAACTTGATACTATCAAGCAAAACAGAATAGAGGAAAATCAGTCAAAACAAGATGGTGAGAGCAATACAGGGTTTCAAATCAAGTTAATAGGAAATCAAAGTGGGTTACTATAATATATCCTGCTATTTTTTATTTATTTTTCCCTTAATTAAAAGGATAAAAATGAAAAAGTAAATAATAAAAAAAGGAGATTGAGATAAAAGCGAGCATAACAACAAAACAGCGCAAGTCAAAACATAACCATTTAAGCAGAATAGTGTTTGACCACAAGATAATCCCGACATAAAAGTAGTTACCATAGTGTCTCTTTCCTTGAAATCTTTGAGTATAACTTCATATACTGTAGCATCAAACATATCAAGACAATGTAAAACCGTTCAAGAGAATGGCAGCATTACAGGATATTTAGAATTAGCTAACAGAAAATGAACAATGGTTTCTGTATAATCTATCTATAAAAGTTTTTGTTTATATTATTACATATAATAAAATCCAGTAAGAAACAACATGTTAAGACAGATAGAGACAAAAGAACAAAAGCTTGATGGGACTTTAAAACAAGATGATATTAAATCAGCACTAGCTATTATGATGTCTTGTTTTCTCCAAAATAGCTGTTCCTACCATCAGACTTTCTCTGCCTCATTTCTGTTGAGCTCTTTTTCTGTCATTAGTTGTCAGTTTGTCTTCCTTATTTCGCTTTCTGCTCCATTCATTGTGGCCTCTCTGCCACTGTTTCTGAAATCTTGGTATTTTTCTTTTTAAGAATATCCTGCAGTATTCTCTGTAGAGTTGAATTGGTGGTTGCAAATTCCCCTAGTTCCTCTTTATCCTGGAAGCACCTTGTTTTTCCATCAATTTCTAGGGATAGTTGTGCAGGATGTATCAATCTTGGCTGGAGGTTATTATCTTTCAAAGCTTGAATTATTTCCCCCCATGCTCTTCGTGATTTGATGGTTTGTGCCAAGAAGTCTGCTGTAATTCTGATGGGTGTTCCCTTGTAAGTGATCTATTTCTTGTCTCTGACAGCTTTTAATATTCTGTTCTTATATTGTATTTCTGGAATTTTGATTATTATATGCCTGGGTGTAGCTCTGTTTGGGTTGTAGATGGCTAGGGTGCTGTATGCCTCATATATCTGAGTATCTTTACCTTTTGCTAAATTAGGGAAATTCTCCTGGATTATGTCTGTGAATAGCCTTTATAGTTCATTTGTTTGTGTCCGTACTTCCTTCTTTTATGTTCTTAATTCTTAAGTTATAGATCCTCTTATCATCATATAGCCTTTGTATTATTGCTATTTGTTTCCTTGTTATTTTTAAGAAGTTTTCCATTTCATGCTCCCACCTTACAAATCTGTCCTCTAATTCAGATAATCTATCCTTAGTTTCAGTCAAGCTGTTATGCCAGCTTTCAATAGAGTTTTTAGTTTCCTGGTAATCTCTTTGAACCTGCTTCACGTATTCTATGTTTTCTCTATTTTCTCCATCAAACAGTTCTCCCCTTTTTTTCTGTTCTTCCATTCCACCAGCTGTTTTTTCTTGGGCGTTGCTTAGCATTTCTGTAACTATTCTACTTATATCTTGCTTTACTTTATTAAATACTTCACTTTTGAACTCATCTATGAGGCTCCGGAGATACCGCTTTATGTCTATTGGTGCTGTGTCTGATAATGCATGTTTTTTGTCCTCATTCTCCTTTGCATTTACCTTTCCTGGATCATGTTCTCAGGATTGGGGACTGAGGACCCTTTCTTGTTGCTCCCTCTTCCCATACTTTTTGTTCCTTCCACACAAGCGTATATAGGAGGCCCAGTTTCTTTCTTTGTTGGTTACAGTTTCTTTGAATCCACTGGCTGGGTGTTCCCACCCACTGCAGTGTAGTAGGGAGACATAGACCTGGGCAGCCTCTGCTGGGCCCACCCCTCCAGGTTAACCTACTGAAGGATTCACTGCTAGGGTGTACCACCAGGTGCTGGGACCTGGTTTGGGCTAGCCTACTGGGTCTTAGTCCACGGTGTCACCCAGGCCAAGCACTCCCCACCAATCCCACTTGAGAGGGGAATATGCGACTAAAGTCACTGCAGTGTCCTGTTTCAGCTAGTCTGCCCAGTCCCGGAATGTCCTCTGTTGGAGCCTCCTAGTCTGTAGAAGGGTCCCCATTCCTCTCACTCACCGTAGGTCAATGTAGGGCTCCCTGCCAGTCCTGCTCTCAACTCCATTCACCGATTCCTGATCTCAGAGCTTTCGCGTGTCTCTCTCCCTGCTGGGCCAATTCAGACACAGCAGCGGCAGCAGGAAATTCAAATTGCAATTTCCAGAGGCGCGGGTTCCAGTTTCCGTGCTAAGATTTTATCTGTTCCTGTTATAGCACCAGGATTGCATTTCCAGTTGGCTTCTCTCAGTTTAGTTTGTTCCTGGGTCAGCAGGGTATATGTCCCCTTGCTTAGGACTTCTCACACCGCACCATTCCTAGATTCTAAGCTGGCCATCTCAGAGAGCCTCAGTAGCTGCTGGTATCTATCCGCCATGTTCTCCCAGAAGTGTAAATGATCAAAAGTACAGATTTTTCCCAACAAATAGAATGAGCATTGTTCTAGATGACATACACTAGGGTTTTGTAGCCTGCAGATTGTAAGGAGAATGTAATAAACAGTCACCTGCCTATAGCTTTCACAATAGGGTTTAAACCAGGGTGAATTTTGTCCTATTTAATATGACTACAAAGTCATGTCTTTTGTAAGTAGCTGTTTAAAAAAACAGTGCTCACTGACACCAACTAAATGACATTCAGTGCTTCTCCAGGACCACAAAACAGTGAAACAAAATAAACTTTGATCCTCTTAGAATGGTTTTCTGTGAATGGAAATTTTTCCAATTGAAAAAATTGTCCATTATCATTTATTGAATAATCTGTATTTCTCCGCTAATCTACTCTGCCAGTTCTGTGAGGAGCTTTGTGCTGGACTTTCTAGAATCTCCGTCAGTATTGTCACATGCAAGTATATGCACTTGAGTGGTCACACACACACACTGAGGCTCAGGATCTCCATATGGGAACCATATGTAGCTTTCTTGAATGTCTTTTTTTAAAAAGTTTTCCAACTGGGGAGCCTGAAGATGTCAGCTTGCTAGGTAGCTGGGTAGAGAGCCTCTCTGGGAAAAACAACTTAGACACTGGAATTTGACAACATGGACAAGTGGAGAGGGATTCTCATGACCCCAGGAGAGAACTGAAGGAAAAAGAAAAATAGGAAGAGGAAGGAAAAATGCGGGTGGAGGGCTGGAGCCAGACACGCTCACTGAGATGCTTCCTGCCCTGTGCTGGGAGCACCGTGGAGCGCACAATCCACGGTCGCGCTGAAGCTGTGGCCACTGATAATGGGAGTTGGTGAGTCCCGGGCCCTTGGCAGGAGGACACGGTGCAGCGTGGAGTGGAGCCAAGGTGGAGAGCTGCATTAATTCTCAGTGAGTGCTAGAATTTGCGTCCCTTAGTATGTAAGGCCGGCTGGAAGACATCTTGGAGTGGGGCAGAGTCTAGCACCATGGTAGCATCAATCAGCCACCCCTGGCTCAGAGAGGACTGGTGGGGTCAGCTTGGGCTGAGTCATGCCCCTGGTCTGGACCCAACAGCCAGGGACAAAACTGTCTTGACACTGTGATGTCTGCCACAGCACAGCCTAAGTTGCTGAGGGCACTTGCTGGCTGACTGGCTCAGGGGAGAACGGCTAGCCCACAGTCCCTGCATGTACCTCAGATAACAGCAACTGGGGAAGGCAGCCCCCTGCCAGCACGCTTCAGAAAAACCGTAGGCAATACGGAAAGGGCCTGAGACCTGCACCACACACCTGTCTGAAAGAAACCAGAAACATGACGAGAAAAAATAAGAGAAACCTCTAGCCACTGACCCTGGGAAAGTAAGCCCAGGAGAGGTAAATACAGAAGAGAACCAGTGCAACAATTATGCAATATTAGCCACAACATTAGTGGACATAAAGAAATACCTTCGTGACCTCATAGACGAACTTAAATTCTAATCCAAGTGAGGCAAGATATAAAAAGATTAATTAAAGAAATGCTAAGCCCCTCTCCAGAAAACACAGATGGAAGAAGGGAGGAACCCAGAAAAGGAAGAGAACCTTTAGTGAAGAATATAAACAAAATTTAGAATACATGAAACAGATCCAAAGAGATTACTGGGAAACTAAAAACTCCACTGAAAGCTGGCAAAATGCCTTGACAGAAACTAAAGCTAGCCTTTCAAAACTTGAAGAGAGATTTACAATGTATGATTGTGAAGGAAAAGACCTATTAAAAATAACAAGGAACCAGGAAATAACAATTCATAGGCTAGAAGACAGCAAGAGGATCTATAACTTAAGAATAAAAACCATGAGTGAAGAAGCAGGAATAACCACAAATGAATTACAAAGACTAGTGACAGAAATAATTAAGGAAAACTTCCCAAGCATAGGAAAAAGAAATGACATCCAGATAAATGAGGCATACAGAACTTCAACCAACTACAACCAAAACAGATCTACACCAAGACATATAATAATCAAAATCCCAGAAATCCACCACAAGAACAGAATATTAAAAGCAGCCAGAGAAAAGAAGCAGATCACCTCCAAAGAAAAAAATCATCAAAATAACAACAGACTTATCAATACAAACTATTGCATTGAGAAGAGCCTGGGGGAAAATAGTACAAGCCCTGAAAGAAAATAACCTCCAATACCCAAATTGATGTACCCTGAAAAACTCTCTCTCAAAATTAATGGAAAAATACGATGTTTCCGAGACAAGGAGGAACTGTGGGAGTTCATGGCCACCAATCCAACCCTCCAAAAAATACTGAAGGACATTCTAGAGAGAGAGAAAAAAAAAAAAATACCAGGATTCCAGCAACAGTGGCACAGAGGACTCAATGAATGGGGCAGACAGTGGAATGAAGGAGAAAAGTAGACAAATAGTAGCAGAAAAATAGAATAGCAGAGATGAGGCAGAAAAGGTAGGCTATAATCTTTAATATAAATAGCCTTGATACACTAACAAAAAGAAACACAGGCAAAGTATATTAGGAGGCAAGATCCATCGAGATGCTATGAATAGGAAATATATTCAACCTTAAAGAGGGTTAATAAACTGAAAGTCAAAGATGAGAAAACGATGCTCTATGTGACAGGGAACCAGAGAGAAATAGGGACAACTCGTCCTGCAGCCACAGATTGGAAAATTATGACACTTTTGGCAGTGTAGAACTACACAACTGGAAGGAAGGAAACCTTGTGGCTTTAGTAAGTAAAGGAGTACAGCTCAAGATCAAGCTCAGGAGTATAAAGGTTCAGCACCACTCAGATAGATAATAGGTTGACTCCCTAATCTAAAAACTGAAGGAGCTAGTGGAACCCAAAATATACAAAGTATCCCGAGAAGGGGAAAGGTGAGAAATTGCCTAAAAAAGGAAGGCAGAAGACATTGTTAATAGTGTATCAGGATTTAAAAGTCACAGTAGTCTTACCGCTCTGTTTAGTTTGATTTTATTTTGTTCTGGTCTGTCTACTCATATTAGATTTGAGGGTACAGACAGCTATCCCCAAAATAGCAGGCTATACCATGGTAACTATCCTTAATTTCCTATTAACTTAAACTGAAGCCCTGTATTACATACGTTGTCTTACCATGACTGATCTTATTTGAAGCTGGTTTGTTAGACCACTGTTTTGTGTTGACTGTTTTTATTCGAATTGATAGTATCAAATCTAAGAGTAGAGGCAACTACTCTGAAGTTGGCAAGATGTAATAACATACCCATTCCGGTTTGATTATTAACTGCTTTTGAAGTCCTGCAATGTCTCCAAAGTTGTGTTTTTATTAGAATAGCTATGTAATGCTATGTTCAGTTATATTATGTCTGATGATGTGGGCAATTCTATTGAAAATAACAAGAGAAAGCATAGTAACTACTGTAGATCTCCTAATATTGTGGTTTTATATGTCTTTTTCATTTCATGTTTTTCTAGAAATTTGTCTTGTTGTCTTGTTATGATCTGTTTTCCCCTATATACAGAAAGGATAGATACACATGTAGAGATTCGCACATGGGAAGAATTTCTAAACAGTTTACGGGAACAGATTATATAATGCACAATGTAATGAATAGATATTCTGAAGAAGAGGAGACAGTAAGAAACCCAGTGCTAATTCTGTAGCATTATGATATAAAATCCAGCAATACTATTATTCACTGTTCAGAGTGATATTAGTCTAGTCTCTTATGTTCAATTTCAGCATATGTAAAGATAAGGACAGCTACTAAGAAAGAATGAGAGACATTATGGCAGTCATTATTGACTTCCCCAATGTCAGGTCTTGAAGACCTAAAAAGCCTTCATCTTCCCCTTATGATCAGATTAGTTCTATAATGTTCACTCTATATTCAATGTGTGTGAAGATGGGGACAACTATTTGGAAGAAAACTAGAGACAATAAGATAGACAGTGAAGATCTCCAGTGGACTTGTTTTGAAATCTGTGTTTCTTAAAATTGTTTCCTTATGATTTTCTTCCTTGTTCTGTTTCGTTATATTTAATCTTACCCTCTTTATAATTAAAAAAAAGTTTTCTAATTTAAAAAAATTTAAAACTTGGAAGAATTTCAGAGGGAAAGAAAGAATGGACCTAGAGTGTAGTTCCTACAAAATTATGATGTCTTACATAGACATCAACCCCAAACTCTCAACCAGGTTTCTAAAATGACACTAAAACACAGTAAGACAGCTGTATGAAGTCACAGTCATGTTAGAATGTAAAATGCTTAGAACATCACAGATAACCATATTACTGAGTTTTGTTGGATCATTGAACAAAACTGTTTGCAGTCTCACTGTTTGAAAGTCCCTCTATATGCTTTAATTTTGTAACTTCAGCAACTATTTCTAAGATGACAATATGTAATTAACTAGTGATTTCCTACTGTTTACTTTTTCTGAAATTCTGTATAATTTGTACCCTTTTTCTGTTTTTTTTTTCTTTTTTCTCCTTAAATAAAGTTAAAAAAAAAAAAGAATATCACTTCCTGATTATTTGTCACAACTGTTGTTAGTCAGTAGGTTCTTCACGTGCGGTGACATGACTTCTTTAAGAGCCAGTAATGTCTACAGTGCACATGCCCTTTGTTGACACTCAGCTTGCTTTCCAGATCACCTATTTGTATTTCCAATGTTCTGTCAATTGTACTTGGAGTATACTGAAAGATACACATATTCTATAGTTTGGTTGTGAAAAAAGTCAAATATGTTCTACATTATCAAGAAAATGGTTCCCAGAGAGAGGCTCTGAGGGCCTGTATCTTTGCTTTGTGCCTTTTGAACTATTACAACTGATTGTTGAAATGGAGTTATCTTTAGTGTATTGGTCTTTAATTTTGTTGTTGCTGTTATTGTTGTTTTGGGGTTTCTTTGAGGGAGGGTCTTGCTTTGTAGTGTAGGCTGTCCTTGACATCACACAGATAGAAGAAACCCAAATTGGCCTCAGACTCATGGCAGTCTTCCTGTCTCAGCCTCCCAGGCATGTACCACCATGCCCATCAGTTTATTGGATTTTTTGTTTGTTTGTTTTTGAGACAGGGTCTTTCTATGTCGTTCAGACTGGTTTGAACTCAGTGTGTAATTCAGACTAGCCTGAAACTCACAGCTGTCCCCCTGCCTCAGCCTCCCAAGGGCTGGGATTACAGGCCAAGCCACGACACCTAGCCTAGCATATTGGTTTTAGAATCAACAGTTTGCTAAACTCTTATATTGTAGCATCTAAGAAAAGGCAGTGCTCTTTTTCCCCTTTCCAGTCCTTTTTCTTGTGTTTCTTTTACTGATCTTACTGAAGTGGCTAACACACTCCTGTGGGTTGAAAAATCCATGCAGACATCACTGTCAAATGCTTGTCCAAATTTGCCAAAACGGCCTGAGACATCTTCCCAGTTAGATTATTGAAGTACTTCTCATCCTTGTCTGGTCTGTTTCTGTCGTGTGTTCCCTGTTTAGTTTGAGCTACTTCTCATTACCTCACCTCTTTGCTCTCTTGGATTTTCGGTTTCCTGTAGCAGAGACCTTCAATGCCCTAGAGTGGATGCTCTCACTCTCAGCCCCTCTCCACTTTCCAGTTACCATAGCTTTAGTTCACTCTCTAAAATTAAGTCGAGGCTTTTGTGTGATACAGATAGAAGCTTGTCACCAGCTCTGATACATGTCTATGATGTTCACTTGCTCTTTTTGTGCCCCACTACAGTTGTGCTTCTTTCCTTCTTTTAGGCCTCCACCTATTGTAAGCTTTCTTCTTTCTTTCCAGCTCTCTGGAATGAAAAAGTGCACCTCATCCCCATGTCAGTCCAGTGTCCACCTGAGGGAGTGTGTGTCCACTGTCCTCGGTGCCTCCTGCAGCTTTCTCAGCCATTGTCAGAGCTGAGCCATTATTCTAGCCGGTAGCATTTGTCCTGCGACTTTTTAGGCATAAGTACCTATTTTCAGGTTTATTATTGAAATCACACACACATGTAGTAGCTTCACACACTCTGGTGAGATAATATAGTTGAAGGTAATTATTCTTTCTGGGTTGTGGCTTCTTGAATATCTCCTTTCTATTTTGTGTTCATTTCTTCAGCATTAACTAGCACTTTCTAACCCTGTCGGGATCAGCTAGTACTGACACATGACTCAAGAAGACAGGTAGCTGCCTTGCAAGCAGGTGGTCGTGAGTTCGATCCTGGGTACCGATAAAAAGGAAAAAGACAAAAAAAAAAAAAAAAAAGACAGGTAGCATTCTTTCACATGGCATTGCTGTCTGCACTGGAAACCCCATTGTTACCTTAGCAGGGTCTTCCTCACAGAATAAAGAGTAGTCAAAGATTGTTTTCCATGTGATCTGGGTGTATGTTCCTGTGCATGTTTTTTGGTAAACATCCTACTTGTTAATTTTTGTTTTCATTTTGTTCGGTTCTTTGAGAATCACTAGTTTTCATCCAGAGCTTTGTGTTGTTCAAATACTGATTAAAGGTTTAGTGACTTCCCTTTTACTAAATGCACTTGCTGGATGCAGTGCTTGTCTCTTCACTGACCTAAGAGATTTCCGTGCCTAGAGACAGATGGCGCCAAGCATCCCACACATAGATAGGTAGCGTTCTTCCTGCCAATAGTTTAGCAGTTCTGTCTCCTTCAAGGAGCTGCTCCTTATATACATGTAGTTCTTCAGTGGGTGCTATTTGTAAAAAATAAATTTGAGGACCAAGCTTAGGTTTTAAATGGAAGGTCAAACCAGGCATGGTAGTGCCCGCCAATAATCCCAGCACTTGGGAAGTTAAGGCAGCTTCTTTGGCCAGCCTAGACTACACACTGAATTCAAGACCAGCCTGAGTTCCATAGGAAGACCTTCTCTCAAAAAACGAAAAAAACAAAAAAGATACTATATAGAGAAGGGAAAACTGATAAAAATGACTTGCCAAGAGAACTTTGGCATATTCCCCAGTGCCATCATCAGTGGGGTATAAATTTCTTGAGTGATCAGGAAGAGAATATTTACATTGAGCCTGCAAAGATAAGTAGCGTTTTTTTTTTTTTTTTTTTTTTTTTTTAGCCCAGTACAAATGATTAAGACCATACTAGCTGGAAGACCAGAAAATGTTTTGAACTGGATGATAATGAAAACCCAGTATACCAAATTAACATAGGACCCAACCAGAGCAGTGCCTTGCTGGAAAGTTCTGGAATCTGCCATGTGTGTTGGGCCAGAGTCTTTAGTTATCTCATCATTCCACTTTGCAGATAAAACTGGAGAGATTAATTGATCCAGAATTGTTCAGTGAAACGTGGATCTCAAAGCCAAGAGTACCTGAATCCAAAGTCTACACAGATTTTTGTGACATTTTTACCATTTCTGGAGATTTGTGATGGAAACTCTGTTACTCTTCTTCCTAGGAGCCAGATATGAGTTTGAAAGCTCTTCAGAATGAAGAAGACATTGATGATCCATTGACAGTTCTAAAAGCACTCTTACAACAGGTGGAGTGAGAAGAGTTATTTCTGTTTATGAGGACATCAGATTGTATTAGATTGTATTTCCTAAAATGAAAAATGTCCCTATTTTAATTTAATCACGTCTTCAAAGGCTTCTCTGTGTAAAATAACATGAAGTATTGACGATTAAAGATTCAACGTATGAAATTTTGAGGCGTTAGAGTTGATTCTGAAACAGCTACATATTAGTGTCATTTAGAACTTGTTTGTACTTCCAAAAATCCTAAATAATGCCAGGAATTTACCAAACCTCAGGTTACTGCTCTTTTAATAATTAAACTATGATGTCTAGAAAGTGGCAAGATTCAGGTCTAAACTGAGGCTTAAGGTACTTTAAAAATTTTTTATAATGAAATAATCTTGATTAATCCACTTACCATCTTGTGTTTGGGGCACATTTATCAATCTCTTTGAATTTGTGTTGTAATTATTTCTTATCAGATTTTCTTAAATGACTTTGCATTTCTTTTGTAAGGAGGAGAATAATCTAATTCCTGTTGATCAACTAGGCCAGAAACTCTTGAAAAAGATAGGAATATCTTGGAACAAGAAGTACAAAAAGCAGCATGGACCACTGCTAAAGGTAATGAACGTCATCAATGTGGGAAATCCTACTCCCAGGAAACTTATTACCACCTCTCCTACAGATTTTCAGGCAGGAGGGCATTTAAAATAGGTGAGTTTTAAGGTCAGCTTGGGCAGCATAGCAACTCCCAGGCCAGCCTGGATTATAGAGCAAGACCCTGTGTGGAAAAAAAAAAAAAAATGAAAATAAAATGAGCAGTTTTGCATAGTGGTTATAATTTAGCTGTTACTTCTTTGTTTTTGTTTTTTGCTTTTTTTTTTTTTTTTTGAGACAAGATTCTTACCTGTGTAGCCTAGACTGATCTGAAACTGAAGATCCTCCTGTCTCAGCTTCCCAAATGCTGGCGTGAGAGATGTGGGCCACCAGCTCCTGCTTAAATTATTTACTAAGTATTACTTTATGAATTACCAAGAAGAAAACAACAAAAAGGAGACCTTGGCTCCTAATCATCAGTCTGCTGCTCAGATTTCTTACATCCTGAATCATCTGCTTTCCCAGGTCGTGAGATCAGATGCAGTCACAGATAGTGTCAGAAACTAGAAAGCACAAGTTGACTGAAAACAAGCAGAATGACAGAATATCTAGTGAGCATTCCAGAGCTGTTTAGATGAGAGCAGAGCATTCACCTGATAAGGTGTTTAAATGCCTCCTTTAAGGGGCTGGGGATTTAGCTCAGTGGCATAAGCACCTGCCTTGCAAGCAGATGGTCATGAGTTCGATCCCTGGTACCAATAAAAACCGAAAAAGACAAAAAAAAAAAAAAAAAAAAGCCTCCTTTAATTAGTCCATCAAACCTCAATTTTCTGTTACTTGCATTATTGTGGAGAGTTGGGTCAAAATATTTTAGGGAATTTATATTTTTTGTAGTGTCAAATTTACTGACATAGTCAGGCATAGTGGCACATGCCTGTAATCCCAGCAGTTGGGAAGAACAGGAAGGAGGATCACTGTGAGTTTGAGGCCAGCTTGAACTACATAGTGAGCTCACGGCCAGCCTAAAACGTATAGTGAGACCCCATATCAAAAAAAAATTATTGGCATAAAGTTGTTTAAAATGCTCCATGTTAATTATTTTGGCATCTTTAGAACCTGAGGTTATGTCCCTTTTCGTTTCTAATATGTTTATATTTCCTTGTTATTGTTTTTTTCCTCTTTCTTGCTGGGGATTACTAAGCTTACTTTTAAAAGAACAACTTTCACCTTTGATATATTTAGATAAAATCCTATGTGAGACTCCTGCCTTCAGTTTGAACCGTGTCTCACCATAGCTGCTGCAGACCAAGATAGATTAACACAGAGGTCACCTAGTTTGCCCTCTCTGGGAAGACTCTGTCTTTATGCCTGCCTGCTTTATTACTCCCCTAACAGTCATTTGCATTGTCTTTAGAGTTTGTTATTTTTGTCAGGAAGATTGGTTTTATGAAGCTTTCTCCCATTCCTGGAACTAATTAGTGCTGAAATTTGAGGTGTAAAAGAATTAATCCCCAAGTATCAAGCAGTGAAGAACTTGATGATACAGAAAGTTCATTACTCTTGCTTTCAAATGATTGGTATTTAATTGCCCTTAAAACAAATCAACTAGAAAACTATTTTACCATCTGTTCTCATGCATAGTGTTAGCAGCATTGTCTTTAGGTCATACTCTTAGTCCCTTCTGTATGTGATGAAATGATACTTTTGATTAGAGCACTGATTATCACAAATTAAATTTCGAGAAAAATGAGTCCCCTTTGTGTGTTGATTAGTGAGGTAAGCAATGTCATGGCTAGCGCCTCATGCTTGTATGTATAGAGGCATTCCTGCAGGGAAAAGGAGGAGGTACGAGGCCACAACAAAGTCAAGGAGTAAGAGAGAAGGCAAGAAGGGGTGAGGAGAGACAGGAGTGGGGAGATACTGTTACTGGTGTCGTAATGGCCAGTTGGTGCTTTGCAAACCTTTACTGTCCCAAAGAACTGATGAAGGTGAAAGTTTTACATTTATTTAAGGAAAATGAAGTGCAAAGGAGAGGTGTTTGCAAAGAAGTGCTCTGAAGAGTAAGCATAGGCCAGTTAAAGTAGAAAAAGGTGTACACCCTGCAGAGTGAGGGTGGGCTACTGAGAAGGCTCACAGCAGCCAGGGGCTTAGTGGTCACCATCTTTTATAACCTCCTTCTGATGTGAGATCTAAGCCCTCCTGTCAACAACCCACTTATTCTTGTATGATACAGTTGTCATCAGGTATAGGGCCTTGCTTGGTCTCGTGAAGTTCCTGTGTGAGAAGAATTAAAGGTCATACTGTTTATGATTAACAGATTGCCCAGTTGCCCCAACCACTTTGCCATGCACTATAGTCCCCTGCTTCATTTCCTCATGATTTTTTATGGGTGAGAGAGTGGAAATCTCTGTAGTAATATAACTACTTCCTGCTGAAAGGGACTGCCGGCCCCACCTACTGGGAATTCTGTATAGTACTCTCTAACCACAGTAGGATAATGTGGCTCACTAGCTGAGCTGAAGAAAACCTGTCAGAAGACATCAGAAAAGGAGTTACACTAGTGCCTGTACATGGAGAACCACTGAGCTGCCTGTTTAATGGAAGAGAGCTCAGTGAGCCTGTCATGAGCCTGCTGAAGCAGAAAGGGCTATTAGTCAGGCTGCCAAGGTCTCTAGAGTGAGTCTACTCATGTGCCCCCGAAGGAGAACTGGAGTTGCTTTTTGAAGAGGAGCTTCAGATCTTGCAAGCTTCCCATAAATAATTTTAGTCCTGTGAAAATTTGAGTGATCATTTCCCATGAGGGTTTTTATACCTTGTCACTGTGTCCCTTGAGGAAGGAGAATGGTTTCTCAGGAACTGGGGATGAGGCTAGGGTATTGAAGGGCTGCAGAGCTGCCTATCAGGCTTTTGATTTTCCGAGAAGACTTTAGACATGTTCCTTTGGTGTCCCTTGCCATAAATGACAGCAGCCTGGGAAGATAAATTACCTCTAGGAGCTGTACTTAGCCCCTTTCTTTTCTTTTTTCTCAGATTGTCATGTGGACATGTAGCATGAAAGGCATGGTGACAGTCACTCCTCCAGTGCTGTGACACAGAGCAGAGCCAGGCGATAGCTTGGGACAGTCCTGTGCCCTGTGTTCTTGTGTGGATGGGAACTTCTGTCCTAGAACAGTCCCTTACATTAAAAGATAACCAAAGTTTGTAGTTACTGCTTTATTCCAGCAGAGTTTGAGTTGTTGGTTTTAAACCTGGTAGTGGTTCACTGTGTGGTTGCCATAGTTCTGTGTTTTCTTTAGATTGCTTTTAAATCTTTCAGATGAGTATGTTCTACCTAATGGGTTTCATTTAAGTACTTTAAAAGAAAATTAAAAACCAGGGTTAGTGAGGTGCAGAAATGATTTTCAGATTGTGGCTTGGCTCTCTCCCTTTATACGACAGTTGAACAGAGCATTCCGATTTTTATTGTCATGTTAGCCAGGCATAGTGGCACGTGCATGTAATCCCAGCACTCAGGAGGCTGAGGCAGGAGGATCATTGGGAATTCGAGTCCAGCCTGCACTACAAAGTGTGCTCAAGGCCAGCCTGAACTGCATAGTGAGACCTTGTCTCAAAAAGACAAAATATAAAATAATAAAATAAAATGTGACTTTATACTGAACAAGTACTCTACCCTTGCTCATCAGCAGAAATAAAAATGAAGTTAAAAAATCTAATCCCAAAAAGGAAGAAAAATAATTCTTTTTTTTTTTTTTTTGGTCTTTTTCCTTTTTATCGGTACCGGGGATCGAACTCACAACTGCCTGCTTGCAAGGCAGGCGCTTAGAAAAATAATTCTTATCAAGTCTAATTTTAAAAATTTATTAATTTAGTATTTTTTGTTTGTTTGTGTCTGTGTAGTTCTTACAGGTCCATTCTCAGACATTTCTGCTCAATTCAGATGCAAGTACGGTTAGTCTACAGAAGAAGTTTTCTCTTCAGGCTGGGTCTGGTTACCAAAGTAACGGGCAGCAGATTCTCCAGATGCACCCTTCAAAACCCCCAGGATCAAATGATAGCCCCACTTGTCCCCACTGGTTTGATATAAATGATTCCAAAGTCCAGCCAATCAAGGAAAAGGATATTGAACAGCAATTCCAGGGTAAAGAAAGTGCCTACATGTTGTTTTATCGGAAATCCCAGTTGCAGAGACCACTTGAAGGTATGGAAAGGAAAGTGTTCCTAATGTTTAGTGACTGTATACAGAATGCTTGAATTTTTCTCTTTAAAATACCTTCAGCCTAAGTAATATTTTAAAGAAGTAATATATTATGCCAAGTGAACAGTTTGTCATTTTATAAAGATTATATATTTCTGTTTAATTTTCTCCACTGTAATGAGAGATTATGATTGGGTTTTCTTGGATTTTGTAATATTTTTTTCTTGGGCTGGGCATGGTGGTGTACACCTGTAGTCCCAGCGCACAGGAGGCTAACGCCTACATCGCGAGAACCTGTTTCAAAATTCCTTTCTTTGGTTGGCAGACTTGAATGTGATTGCACTATTGTATTCAGGCTTGTGTCTGTCATTCAGCCACATTGCCTTTGAATTATGTAAGTGGCTTTGGTCTTAGTTTCTTGTCTTCTTTATTTCTCTATTTCTTTTTTCTTTTCCATGAAGATAATGATCCCTCCTGAGCAGTCAAAATTTCTTTGAAGCATTGCATTATGCCTAGAGAAGTTAGTGTTTGAGACCTGTAATAATGAGTATTTTTAACTGAAGCTGTTAACATGAATGAAAAATCAGCCAAATTTTTTTGTTTTCTCAAAGTCCTTTCAGAAGCAAAAAACTCATAGAAGGAAAGCTTTTTAGATTGCAGCATAGATATGATATAAGATGAAGAGAATGTTCATAGAGAATGAGAACAGTGACTTTTTTTATAAAGAATAAAAATAAAGCAGTTGCTAATTTGCATGAGAATCAAAGAAAATTAACCTGATACATCTGAAACAGTTACATGACTATGCTGTTAACCAAAAAGGCTTTGTATTTTTCTGGGGGAAAAAAAAAGATATGAGACTAATTCTGACAGAAATATTGTGGATCAAAATTCACAATTACAGTAATATATATTAATAGGAAAAGTGTCTCCATAATGTTTTTTCACTGACTTGAATTTTAGTATGATCATAATTGGGATATGTAAAAAATGAATTTTTCCTAAAGTTAGCTCAGTAATTTAATAGAGGCCCACCCAAAATATGTATGAATTTTTTGAGAATGAAGGGACAGATCTTTATAAAAATGATTCTAATGGTCACAGAGAAAGATAATGAAAATGAAAGAAAAGACAGCTGATTGTATTGTATCTATAAAAACATAAAACTAAACCAATGAAGATACAGTAGAGTTAATGCCAAGAGGTAGGCAGATTATTGAAATAGAACAGTAAGCCTGGGGATTGATCTGAGTGGCTATGAGATTTTAATCCATGGTAAGCAAGATAGCTGTGATAAATGGGAAACTGAATTACTCAGTATATACAACTGGGAAGTTGATTTGTTGCTAAGGAAATAACTAAAGCACTTTCTACTATTCTGCCAGTCACTTCAATTAAATTGTAGCCCTTTTCAGGAGAAAAAAGCAACATTAAAATATGTAAAATATAAAGGGCTGGGGATTGCGCTCAGAGGCACAAACGCCTCCTTTGGCAAGAGTAAGGTCATGAGTTTGATCCCCGGTACCCCTCCCCCAAAAAAGTAAAATATAAATATTTGTCCTTAAGATAAAAAAGACCTTTCTATAGAAGCAAACAAAGAAAAATACTAAGGAAAAGCAATGTAAACTTTAAACAGAATTAAAAAGCAAATGACAAGGTTATATAGATATATATATCATGGCACTCATTATATATGCTCAGGAAAAGGATAGAAAGAAGAAATCCTATGTGTTAATTTTTTTAAACCTAAACTATAATTAGAAAAACTTGAAACAGCAGCTTTTTCTCTGTCGTGTCAAATATTTCTATGAACCTTGCCAGACGTGGTGGCACGACCTGAAATTCATGGAAATTTGAATTGATGTTTATTCCACAACTTGTAGATATGTAAATTAATGCAACCAATTTAGGTGTGCATATTTAAAAGCCTTAAAACTATGTACCCCCTTAAGTAGTAACTGTCGCAAATTTGTCTTGAAATAGAACTGATATGAATATGCTCAGAGATGCTTGTTAACCCCACTATTTTATAATAGTGACTAGATGGAAATCACCTTACTGTACAACAGAAAAACGTTGAATAATTAGTTATGCTAAGTATAGAATGAACTATTACAGAACCATGTAAGGTTGTAAAAAAATACAACATGCAATGAAATAGCAAGTTACAAATATGTAACTCGAGTTATTTTTAAAAGTGTATGTGTGCATGTTTTAGGAGTGAGATTACAGGTATAGTAGTATCTGCTACTCTTTAGAAAATAATTTCTAGAATTTTTATAGTAACCAGTCATTATATTTATAATCAGGATAAAAATAGTGTTCTTTCTTAAAACATACTTAGAAAGAGTTGAAGAAATGAAATTCTTATAGCTTGGCTTAAAAAACAGCCAGCCTTTCATCTGGTCATAGAAAACAGTTCCAGGGAAGATCCACATTCACACAACTAGTCAGATTTCTCAGCTCTCAGCACCTGTCCTTTCCAGTCTTCTTAGCACCTCTCAGCACCAGATTTATTTAGTCAACACTGATTAATGAGAAGTTTTGCTTACAGCTCGAGCTAATCCCCGATACAGGGTTCCTTGTCATTTGCTGAAGGAAATGGATGCAGCCAACATGGAACTGCAGATGAAAAGGTAATTCTAAGTTACTTTCAGAGTTTGAATAGTTTTTCTGGGGATGGGAATCGAATTTCGGTCTCAAGTTTTTAATAATGAAAATTAAAAAGAAAAAATGGCCAACTATTTGGCTGCTGAATTTTTATAGTAAAGTTGTCATTTACTTTGAAGTAATCCTTCAAAGGATTATTATGAGGGTGACATATTCTAACATAAAATAGCCATTGCTATGTAGATATGGAAGCCCGAGAAGCTAGAGAAATCAGTGAGTGCACAGTTGGGAAAATGAATTCTACGAAGACAACTTGTCATTAAAACCACTCTCACTTTTTTTTTTTTTTTTTTTTTTTTTTTGAGACAGGGTCTTGCTAGTTCAGGCTGGTCTTGAACTTACTATGTGGCCCAGGCTGACCTCCTACTTGCAGCAGTCCTCCTGCCTCAGCCTCCCAAGTGCTGGGATTATGGGCCTGCATCACCATAAATGGCCTTACCCTCACTTTTAAGTAGTTATGGAAAACTGACTTCCAGTGATGGCAGAATAGAGGTAGACTATTTCTCATAAGGAAAGATTAGTAATTCTCTACATCCTTGGGTTTAGTGTCAGTCTTGGGCAGAAACCTAAGTGGATTTTTACAGATGGCTGCTGTGAGTGTCATGATCTCAACATTGTCTTTGGGGAAAGTGAGAGAGAATAACCCAGGGAGTTTAGTCAGCCAGTAATCCATGCTTTAGTGTGGTTATCAGAAAAACCAGTGCTCTTCGACCATGATAATACAGTGCATTTGAAGTCTGGATCATGGTGGCAGCCCAGTGCCAGCTCTGCCCTGATCACAGGGCATAGAACATGCTTGGCACCAGGCTTTGAGTCAGGTGGGGGAGTCAGAAACAGCCTGCACCTGGGGCACACGCACTCAGGAAGGCAGCACTAACAGCTGCTGATGTGGAGGAGCCTACGGGTCCAGTGGAAGTTGGTACATCTGCCTCCTAACACATATGTGTGCATGTGCCTAGCATTTTGTCCATAACTGTGGCATAACCTCAAGATGGAAGAGTTCAAGTTTCAGCACTTGTGCAGAGAAATGTAGTGCACAGTTTACATGGAAACAGTTTTCCCTTGGAATTCATGGTAGTAATTAGAGCTGCATGTTTGCTGTTTATTGAAAACAGATCATTCTGGCAGATAGAAGAAGACAATGTTACTTTGGAGAACTTACTTGCATTTGGTTTGAGATAAAACTATCTGTTATAAAAACATAGTATTTGTATACTTTTGTGCCTCTTTAAAGGGCAGAATGTGATTCTGCAAACAATAATATCGATTTACATCTCCACATGGGGCCTCATTATCATTTCTTCAATGGAGCTCTGCACCCAGTAAGCTGTCAGACAGAAAGTGTCTGGGATTTGACCTTTGATAAAAGAAAAACTCTAGGAGATCTCCAGCAGTCAATATTTCAGGTAATTTAGCCTTACTTCTTAATTGAGACAGGTCCATCTTGAACTGGCCTCTCCATTTCATCTTATTAAGGTTATAGCTGCTCTTCAAAGCTGCTTGGGAAAAGTCCTACATCCACCAGTACATAGAGGGTGAGACAAACCATTTGCCCTTACTAGTAAGCCCTTCAGGGAGGCTTTCCACATTTTCCTGCCAGCAGCTTTTCAAATAGAGAATCAGGCCTGGTGGGTTTTAATTTGGGGGCTAGAAAGCAGATAGTTGGCTTTCTCAGGAAATAAATGAAAGAGAATTGTTTTTCAAAGGAATGAAAATATGAAGTTCAGCCTGTGGCTTAAAATTACAAAACACTAAACAAATAAAAGCAGTTTTGTATTCTGTTGTATAAACTAGCATTTATAATAAGATTCTTTACATCTCCAGCCCTTTTTATTTTGTTTCGAAACAGGGTCTCGCTGAGGTGTCTAGACTGGCCTTGGACTTACGATCCTGTTGCCTCGGCCTCTTGAGTAGCTGAGGTTAGAGGCGTATAGCATCACATCCAACTTTCTCTTTTCTGTTTTTTGCCATGTTGGGGATGGAACCCAGGGCTTTGTGTATGCTAGGTAAATAAATCTCTGCCACCAAACTGAACCCCCAGTCCTCTTAATTCTCTTGAGACAGGGTCTCACTAAACTGCTTGAACTGGCTATAAATTCTCAATTCTCCTGCATCCTGTAGCTAGAATTTCAGATGTACACCATCACAAACTGCCTTAGTAAGATTCTTAAGTGAAGGAAAATACCTATTAGTCTCTAAATAAAAAACAGATGTTCTTATATTCATTGTCCAAGTAATTGATCCTGCTGTTTCAATGACAAGGACAATGATGCTCTATTTCACTTATAGTTCTTTTGCATAAATTAATACAGTTTAGTTCTTTAACTTCATGAGATCAAGTTGACTCCATTTTGAGGATGAAATAAATGAAAATTTAAAGATCACAGTGTAGGGCTGGGGATTTAGTTCAGTGACATAGGCACCTGGCTTGCAAGTATGTGGTCATGAGTTCGATCCCCAGTACCGATTAAAAAGAAAAAAAAGTAAAGATCACAGTGTTACCTGTGCTGAACCACATAGTGAGTGGTGGCTCTAAGACCCCCCCCTCCCTGCCCGTCAGTGTTCTGCGTACCTCTCCACTCCACAGCACCTCCTTGGCCGAGGGAAATAGAAAATGTAAGCTTTTTAGGTTTTGTTCCAGAAATAAATGACATTTCTGAAAACTTACATCCCTCACCAAAATTCCTAGATTTTCTTGTACTAAGGTATGCAAACACATTTTTAAAATTTTGATTTGGATGTTAAATACTGAATTGATACCAGTATCTCCAAAATTATATAAAATTTCTGAACTTCTATAGCAAAAATTTATTTCTGAGTCAGTTCTGACAGTAAGACAAGTGAGGTGGGGATCTGAACCTATCTAGGATGACATTTCAAACTGGAAAAACCTTACTCATTTTTATAAGCTTTAGGAACACTCCTGTCTGTGCTTTCAGTGTTTAAAGAGTATATCTCTATGAACGACTGTCTCAAAGTAAGCCACTAGTCAGAGTCTGTGAGACAGGCAATGAATGCCTCAGTCTCTCTCTGCCCCTGTCTCTGACTCTTTCTCTCTGTTTCTCTATCTCTTTGCCTCCTTCCTTTCTTCCCTGTCTGTCAGTATTGTGGATTGAATTTAGGACTTTCAGATTGAGCCACATGCCCTGTCCATTTTTTATTTTTAGACAAGATCTCACTAAGCTATCCAACCTGGGCCTGAACTTGTAATCCTCCTGCCTCAGCCTCCCAGAGTACTGGGGTGACAGGTGTATGTCACCACACCTAGCTTTTTTTTTTTTTTTTTTTTTTTTTTTTTTGAGACAAGGTCTTGCTATGAAGTTCAGGATGGCTTTGAGCTCATTTTGTAGTCTATGCTGGTCTCAAACGCACAGGGGTCCTCCTGCCTCAGCCTCCCGAGTGCCACCACCCCAGCTCACATGTAGTTTTGAATCTCTTTTAAATAAGCAGTTTCTTTTTAAGAGAAATACCTTGTGTTATTAAGTACTAGCTAGCAATACCTTTTCTTCATAAGACTGTTTTGGTGAGATTAGCATAGTCCTCGGGGTCTAGATGTAGAACCTTTGAGAACAGACCCTGCGATCTGTTACACATGTGGCAGTGCTGCTTTTAAATTGGCAGAGGAGTCTTCCTTTAAGGTGTAGCTCCCATTGGCCTGGACTGGAGCTGGTGCTGCATTTCCTGAGCAATGCCCAGAAATAAATAGTGCGGCTCTTAGGAGCAGAAACTCCCCTTCTGGCCTGCTGAGCAGTCTGCTTTCTGCTGACAGTGGCCTTCACCTGATCTAGGTAGAGTTGTTCAGGTGTGCATGTGCAAGTGTTCAGGTGTTCATCCAGCTGTGGGTGGGGTTATCCATCTCTGAATGTCACCAATTTAACACCTAATCTAAGTAGAACTGTTTAGGTATGTATGCCAGAATGTTCAGCAGTAGTGGGTAAGATTACCCATGTTTGTGTATCCCAGTTTAACAAGAATAATGTCTTATTCCTAACTGTTCCGTGTTGGTAGGGATGGGAGTATTCATTTGCTTTCTCCCTGTATAAATTGGCACACTACTATTCTTGTTAAATCTGGAAACATGGTACTCACGTTATTTTTCATTGTTCTTTTTATTGAATTCTCTTCAGCTGTTAGAATTTTGGGAAGGAGACATAGTTCTCAGTGTTGCAAAGCGTGTTCCAGCAGGACTTCATGTTTACCAGGCACTTAATGGTAAGAGGCATATGAATATAGCCACTCGGTTCAAGAATTTTGTTTTGGTGGGGCTCACCATGGTTTTCTCTTTGCCCACGGTTCCCCTATCCACTACTACTTATCTACATAGCTTATCATCATATTGCCAGTTTTTCAAAAAGAAATAATTCATCCTATTTATAATATATCCAGTCTATATAATATGTGAAATCTTCCTATCATGGAAACGTTTTATATTTTCTGATACAAGGGACCTTTGTAAAAAATGTTTTGTGTTGCCACCAACTATTGAGCAGAATGATTTGAAGCCATTTAAATCTTATTTATTCAGCTTGATTTTCTGCCAACTCTCAGCTTCAGATTTGGTAACAAAGCAAAGTACTCTGAGAATGTTAAGTACTACTTTCCTTTAAATTTTAAAATGATAATTGCACTATGTCTTAATTACTTGGTGGTTGACTACAATAAAATGCCCATCACCCACAAATTAAAGGAGGAAATGGTTACTTTATCTCACATTTATGGAGTTTCAGTCCATAGTCTGCTGGGGCGTGACTGGAGAGAAACTGCCCATGTCTGCGCAGGCAGGAAGCAACGATTCTTCCTTCTTTCCCTTTTTATTTCATCCAAACTGTAAACCTGTTGGTTGGTGCCCACACGCAGAAAGGATTTTTGGCTTTAGTAAATCCATTATCCATAGCCAGCACTGTGCTAAACTCATCCATGGACTAATCCAGTGCCACACACCCATGATCTAGTCACTCCCCAAAGCCCCGCCTGTGAGTGCATGCAGCTTCCGGGGAATATCTGGATGTAAGCCATCACATGCTAGTAACATGTATTTTGGGCTTCCCTGGGCCAAATACTGTGATAACTGTCTATGCTAATTTATCTCATTCAATTTTTACAACAGTCTTCTATTTTATAAATAAGGAAACTGAGCTTAGAGGCTCGACACATACAAAGACATGGAACTTGCTAGCGGGGGAAGCTGAACCATGCAATACCTGTCACAATGGATTGTGCTTTGAGTAAGGTTGGCCTTTGTACTGACTTGCCCTTCTATAATGCTCTCAACCTACATGAGCTTTTAAAGTAAAAATAAGAACGATGCTGGACCTTGTGGCACACACCTGTAATCCCAGCACTCAGGAGGCTGAGGCAGGAGGATCATTGTGTGTTTGAGGCCAGCCTGAACTACACAGTAAGACCCTGTCTCAAAAAACAGAAAATAAAATTTAAATAAAAAAAGATGTCAAGGGCCAGTGATTTAGCTCAGCAGCGTAAGTGTCTGCCTAGCAAACAAAAGGTCATGAGTTCGATCCCCAGTACCAAAATAACTTTTTTTTTAAAAGATGTGAAATAACAATAGAATAAAAACTGAGTATCCCAGCTCCTTATGTAGCTGAAGTGTTTCTGGTGGTCATGACGAATGGTCTGATAATTTCACCTTCCTAGGAAATGAACTAACATTATATGAAGTTGGAATTGCTGATGGGGAAGACATCTTTGTGTGGAACGGAGTGGAGGTAAAAAAAAAAAAATTACCAAAGAAATATTCATAATTATTTTTTAAGTTATTGTAATGAAGTTTTATACATGTTAGCCCAGCGAGTGGTAGTTGTAGTTAAAGAGATACCTGGCTGCACTTCTGGTGTAAATCACAGCACAGGGCTGCGATGAGCACTCAAGGCTGCAGCTGCCAGCTGTGCCGAGATGGGCAGTGATGGCACTTGGAGGGGCAGAGTGAGCCTCGGTCTCGGGATGAAGAACAGCTTCCTGGCCCTCCATGGCTATCCCAGGTTTTTCTGTGTTTCTAAAGCCTTGTTACCACAGGTGATTCATGTACCTCCACCTCCCATCCAGATTTCTCTTCTGAGAAAGAAAAGGAAAACTCAAAAGAAATCTAAAGTTTTTCCTCTGATACTTAAAAGACACTCAAGAAATTCTTACTTTATTGGAAGAAATGAAGGTTGCTTTACTGAAACTGCCTTAGGCTGTGCTGTGATGTTAGTTTGGCAAATGCCAACTACACTGGTGGTTGTCTGGATATTGTTGCAGGTTGGTGGTGTCCAGATTCCAACTGGTGTGGACTGTGAGCCCCTGCTGCTGCATATCCTTCACCTGGAGACAAGCGGTGACGGCCAAAGTTGTGAGCAGTTGGTAGAGGCTCCGCACATCTTTCCAGCCAATGCAGCAGTGAGCACCGTGCTCACAGCACTGGCCCTGCCCGAGGGTGTCATCTTCACACACAGTGCCTGGTCTGCAGGGGAAGCGAGCTGGACCCCTATTTCTCAGGAAGACATGCAGAGAACATTCAGAGAACATGGGCTCAAGGACGGAAGCTCAGTCTTAGTTCAGGATTCTTACAGCGGTGATAACAGGTAACTCACTAAATGAGAAAAGGGAAGAATTTTTTTGAAGTTATTTCAGTTACAGTGCCATGCAGGACTTAGTGGCAGACCTACAGCACACGTGTTGCAGCAGGCTGTTTGCGTCATTGAAAGTTCTTAAAGGTTCGCCATCACTGATCTCAGAGAACTCTAAAGCTTTATTTCAATAGTAAGAGTTAAGTGTTTATTTCTAGATATTATATTCTAAATGCTGTTTTAGGCTATGCAATGTAGAGAAAAAAATGTTAAGTGATTTTTTTTTTTTTAGTAAGTATAGTATAAAAATAATATAGGTATCCCTGGTCTTATAAACAAAATACAGTCTTAAAGTACTGGTGGTTACAAAGCAAAATCCCATCAGATGAATTCTGATTAGAACCAATTATAAAACTGAAGGTATATTTAAAGAAAATTTCTGGAATTCCTCATGAAGAAGTTATTAAGATCATGGTTAAGTTGTTGTTACTATTTTATTAAAGGAGACCCGTAAAGCAATACAGTTTTTCCTTATAATCCCTCAAATGGCTCCTGAGAGCCGATTTGGGCAGCTAGTTAGGTAATTACCCCTCATCTTGCAGTCACATTAAAGCTCCTAGACATGCTGTCCCTTCCCACTAATGAGACCCATGTCTGTGATAGTGTGTTCAGTGTATCATACACCATGACCCCCTTCCTACACTGGCATAGAGAATATCACACACCTCCTTTGCCAGGTCTGCAATTGACCTCAGGTTGTCAGCACTCTGTGTAATAATTCTTGTTCTGGGACACAGAAGCACAGCCGTTGGGGGCTGAGTTTCTTACTGCTACTCTTTTGGACATGTTTTGCAGACATGTGTTTCCCCTTGTTCATAAATGAAGTTTATTTCCATATTCCTTTGTGAGAGGTAATCTGCATTTGTGAAGACAGAAGAGATGCTGAACAGTGTTAGCATCCAGTGGCTTTCCTTTTTCTTTTTGGGGGTAGGGTACTGGCAGTTGAACTCATAGCCTTTTGCTTGCCAGGCAGGCTCTTATGCCAGTGAGCTACATCCCCATCCCTTTCCTTTTCTTCTAAATGGAATTATTGTTTTGATCTTTCTTAGTATATGATAGCGATTCCTTTGTGGGTGAACCATTGCATCCAGCTTCCCCACGTTCCTCATGTGCATAGACTCTGAGCCTCGCCTCATGCTATGTAGTAATCTCTTGACCCTGACTGTACTGCCAGTGAGGCAGATGAGGTGGTAGAAAAGAACGAGGAATCAGTTGCCTTGGGAACCAGTCGCCTGGGCTTTCTCACAGCTTTGCCACTTGGTAACAGCATGGTCTTGGGCAGTTATTTCATCTCTGTTATTTCTGCAAAATGGGGGTAGTAACTAGAGCCAACTTCATAGAGCTGCAGAGATTGAAAGAATAACATGCTTACTGAAGGGCTGCATGCAGCACCTGCTCGGTTTTCATTGAACTTCGTCATCATCCAGTTTCCACTGCTCTGCACTTCTATGCTTAAAACTTTATTATGTGTAAGATTGTTTCTTGAAGTGGGCTCCCAGCATGGAGAAACTGGCAGAGCAGAGTTAGTCTCAGGGCTCTGATAGTCACTCCCAGAAAGCATTTCTTTTAGCTTAGTCAGAGCCACTGTGTGAATTAGGAAGCCACCCAGGCCACAGGGCTTCTCTGTCTGTGGGAAGATTTTGTTCAGAAAGATACTCTACTGCTTCAAGAAGATATAAAATCCTAAATAAACCAGTATCAATCAGGGAAATTGAAGATGTAATTAAAAACTACCAACAAAGAAAAGCCCAGGCTCTGACGAATTCACTGCTGAATTCTGTAAGAGCATATACTAACTAGCTCATAGAACATGCTTAAGTAAGGATTTGAAAATATCCCATGCTTATTATCAGACCATAGTGCAGTGAAATTGAAAATCAGTGGCAGGGGCTGGGGATTTAGCTCAGCGGCATAAGCGCCTGCCTTGCAAGCAGGTAGTCGTGAGTTCGATCCCTGGTACCGATAAAAATGAAAAAGACAAAAAAAAAAAAAAGAAAATCAGTGGCACAAGAAACCACAAAAACTTTATAAACACATGGAAATAACACTCTCCTGAACTATCAGTGGGTCATAGATGAAATTAAAGAAGAAATTAGTTTCTACAATTAAATGACACAGTATAACATACTGAAATTTATGGGACACAATGAAAGCAGTCCTACAAGGGAAATTTATAGCAATGAGTACCCATATCAGGAAAACAGAGCAAGCATAAATAAACAGCAGAAACTAGCACATTGGAGACTCAGAAAACAGCAAAAAGAATCAATGAACAGTTAGTTCATTGAAAAACAATAAAATTGACAAACCCTTAGCCAAGCTCATCAAACAGTGGAAAGAAAAGACTCAACTCCATGTAATTAGGAATGAAAAGTATGAAATCGCAATGGAGTCCACAGGTATAAGATCATCTATACCTACTTTGAGAACCTGTATTCTAGTAAGATGGAAAATGCAGAAGAAATGGACAGATACCTAGATGTATATGAGTTACCAAAGCTGAATCAAGAAAATATTGCCAACTAACATAAAACTTATTAACAGAAATACAAGTCTGTGATACAAATGGTGCATATGACACCCCTTAGATGTGCACTTAGGTGCAGTCCGTAGAACTATACATGACTGTTCTGTTGCGAAACTAAATCCAAATTCTGAGACGTGGGCCCTGGTACTTCTTTATGTTTTGGGGTTTTGTTTGTTTTGTTTTATTTTTTTGAGATGTATTGCTGTATAGTACAGGCTGGCCTTGAACTTGAGGCAAGCTTCCTGTGTCAGTCTCCCACATTCTGGGATTATAGGTATGTGCAACACAGGCATGAGGCACTGGTACTCTCTTTAAAGCTCCCGTGGGGATTTTCATGTATACATGGCAGGCAACAGCTGGTTGCTTAGGTGTATTACTTCTACGTGAAAACCATGGCAACAGATTATTACACAAGTCAAAACCTTTTGGTGTCCTGAATATAAATTCTGGATGACTACCTGACCTTCCCCTTGAAAGACAGCTAACTTTCACAGAGATAGTGCCGCAGAATATAGCCACCTTCCATGAGTTACTTTGGAGTTTTGGAAATGGAACCTAAGGAAAAGGATTGATGTCTCATCCACAAAGGCACAAGGCCTTGTAAAGACACTTTTTGTTTTGTTTTAGTTGTTTGTAATCCTGGGGATCAAACCCAGAGCCTCATACTTATTAGGCACCCTCTCTAAACAAGCATTTTTAAAATGTTTTTCTACAGTGTGTTGCCCCAAGGAGGGAATTGGATCCCTGGTATGAGGGAGGTGGACTGGCTAGAAGTTAAAAATTTATGCCAGTTAGAATCCGGAGAGAAGCGAGTTAAGATAGTAGCAGCTGCTAACACAGTAAGTAGACCTTATTGTTCAGGTGATGTTCCTTAGGTAACACAGTTTTCATGTAGAAACCATCACGTTAGTCTTTGGGAACATTTGTCTCAACAGACTTTGGAATCTTAGGAAAATCAACTTTTAACATTTGGTTATTGTTTTTTATCAGTCTTTGACCTACTTCTAAAACCTTTTTCCCACTTTCTTTTTTTTAACCTTCAAAACCTAGGTGAGAATGTGGCAGTTAACTGTTCATGGACTTCTCTGGCTTTGATAAATGTGAAATGTTATTTTCATGGTCTTGTTTATATTATTTTTAAATGGGTGCTCTGTCTATAGCCAACTGCTTTTAAAGAAATTCCTCTAGTTTTCCATTTCAAGTCTGTGATACTGATTTCCTTAAACAGTATCTCAGGAAACATCTTTTTATACTTAAATGTTCCCAATATATTAGGTTGTCTTTGGTTTTTTTCCCCTCTAACAAGTGACAAGAAATTTACTAGAGTGTTGGTTTCTTTTAAATCAACTTTATGCTTTGTTGAGGTGGGTTTGTGTTTGCTGGGACCGGTTGAGCTTGGGAGATTGTCCTGACCCTGGACGCTAAGCCAGGAAGGCTGCAGAAGTCCCTTACTAACTGCAGCCCACTTTCCTTGGCATCATGCGGGTACTGGCAGGAGGTCACAGTAGATGGTCTCTGACAGTGTTAGCCCTAAATTTCCAACATTATATTTATGCCCTAGAAGAACTTAGCCTAAGTTCAGCTTTAAAAAGAAGGCAATTTTTAAAAAAAGAACAATAAATACTTAAAATAGAAACTGTAGAGGTCTTGAATTGGTATCATGGATTTTTGTATTACTTATTCTTTTTGGCCCCAAATCTGTTGCCCCTAACACAGAAGAATGTTATTGCTTGTAGTTACTTTATTTAGGTTTCCTTTTCATCCTAGTTAACATCAATTTGATAAAAACTTAATTGTTAAAATCTATTCTCAGCTTTTGCTTTTGCAATCTCAGGGGTGGGAGGGGCTTTTTCAAGTAGGCAAAAACCAGTGTCAGGTAATTAATATCTCAATATGTGCACACCCTAACAGTCTTCATTTTCATCTCTTCCCATTCAACTTACACACAGTCATTAGTTTATTTCTCTATTTTAGGTGGTGTTTGATATTCGAATTAAAGCCATAAAGGAATTAAAATTAATGACGGAACTAGGTAATCATTTACATTTGCTTTTTGGTTTGGGGCTTAATTTAGTCTTGGTTTTTCACTGAAAGAAATGTAGGAAACTACAGAATAATTCAGGGAAATCTCATCTACCTACCACCCAAAATGGACAGATGTTGACACTGTGTCCTGTTTGTTTTTTGTTGAAACATTATAAATGTTTTCTTACTTAGACCTGTCCTCTGCCATGCAACCACTTTGTGACTTCGGGGGTATGTCTAGTCCACTTTGATAGGTCTGACTCTTGTTTGCTCAAGTTCCCACAGCAGCTGCGTAAGCTGAGAACCATCATGGTCCATTCCCACATCCTGTAGTTTCCCTCCCTCCAGGACATGGCACATCTGCCTACCTGCTAGGTCACATAGCGCGCCCACAACCATGAGAACCACATACTCAACTGTTATCACTGCTACAGTCTCACACTTCCCCTCGCCTCAATTTACCTCAGCCCATCCTGCTAACCCCCTAACTCTGTCCATGCAAACCACCCCCAGTAAAATTGACTCAGACTCCCTCTGGAGTTACCCCAGGAGATCCCTCCCAGAACTCTAAATTCAGACTGACTGTGTTCTTTTACTGGGTCATAACCATTTACCTAACTTACGTGCTCAGGTTATACTGTATATTATATTTCCATGCAACCATATGTGTATATATATTTTTATATTTATATAAATTCTATTATACTAACATTCTACAAATTCACTATTTACCCAATGTTAGTTTTCTTTAGCAGCTTTATTAAGATATAACTTGTATTACATAAACTTCACTTGTGTATAATTCAGTGACTATCAATAAATATATACAGTTGTACATTAGTACCACGATCTAGCTTTAGGACATTTTTATCACCCCTAAAAGATCGCTGGTACCCACTGGTATTCTACGCACCTGGCACTGATTAATCTCCTAACTCTATGACTTGATTTTCTGAACATTTATATACAAGTAACAATGCAATATGTAGTGTTTTGTGCCTGGCTTCTTTTATGTTATTTACATACCATTTTTGAAGTTTACGATTTAGCATTTATCAAAGTTATTATATTTTATTACTAACCTAGTATTCAATTGTCTGGATATATCATGTATCATTTTGGTTTTTTACTAGTTGATAGACATTGTTTCTGCTTTTGAAGTAGTGCTGCTATAAATATTTGCATGTAATTCTTTGTGTAGATATGTTTTCAGTTTTTTTGGGTACATATATACAGGACTGGAATTACTTGGTCATAAAGGCAAATTTGGATTTCACTTTATAAGAAACTCTTACATTCCAGAGCAGCTGAACCATTATTATTCCTACTAGCAATGTGTTAGGGTTATAGTTTCTCCACATCCTTACCAATATCTTTATTGTCTTTTTATTATAACCATTCTGTGAATATGAATTGGTATCTCTTGTTTACATTTAGCAAAAACTCAAAGTCAATATGCAGAAATCTACTGTATTTCCATCTACCAGCAAGAAAAAAATGGACATCAAAATTAAAACATTTATGATACCATGAAATATTAGGGATCTATTTAACAAAATGTGTGCAAGATGTGTACTCTGAATACTGGAAAACAGGCATGAAAGCCAAAGACCTGACTGAATACAACAGGGTACCATGTTCATGAGTCAGAAGATGCAATATGTTAGGAGCACAGTTCTCCCTACCTTGATTTATAGATGTAATGCACTCTTCTGGAAAATCCTACCTATTTTGTTTGCTTTAGAAGTTGATAAGCTGATTCTAAAATGTATGTAGTAATGTAAAGAACCTAAAGTAGCCATAACAATTTTGAGGAAATGAGCAAAAGTTAGAGAATTACACTACCTGATATCAAGACTTACTCTAGACACTGTATTTTAGTGTATAGATAGACATAGAAAGTATAAGTCAGAGAACTGTGACCTACAACTTGTTTTTGTGCAACCAGTGGACAAAGAATAATTTTAAAGTCCAGTTTAAAGGAAAAGAGTGTCAGGGATGTAACTGACCGAGGTGCTTATTGAGTATGTGTGAGGCCCTGAGTTCAGTTGCCGCTCACAGAAATTAAAAAGTAAAGAAGAATGTACTGCAGAGGTCATAAATGGCTAGCGAAGCCTGAAATATGGAGAGCAGAACTAAACAGAACATAGAGACAGGTACAAAATAGTTGACTTTCAACAAAGGTGCCAAGGTCTTTTCATAGGAAAACTGTATTTTCAACAAATGGAAGTGGACCATTTGGATATTCATATATGCCAAAATGAACCTCTAGCTTTACCTCACATGATGTAAAGTAGTAGCCTAAAATGGATATAGAATTAAATGTTAAATCCTAAAACTATAAAATTTCTGAAAGAAAATGTTCATAAATTTACTATATAGAATTTTTTAAAAGTGGACTCAATCCAAACTATAAGAGAATCTAATAATTAGACCACATCAGAATTTAAAATTTATACTACAAACTAAGGGGAAAATATTTGAAATATTTATAAAACATATTTGACAATGGATTTGCATACAGAATTTTTTTCCTTTTTTTTTTTTTCGTACCAGGGATCAAACTCTCGAACTCATGACCTCACAACAGAATATATTTTTTAAAACACAAGGGTCAGGGGTAGAGCACACACCTAGCATGTATGAAAAACCTGGGTTCAATCCCAAGCTCCATAACTAAGGAAGAAATTTGAAGGAGAAAATTGAACCAGCATTCACAAAAGAAGATCTGCTTTTGAATGACCAATAAATAAAAGATACTCAGTGCCAGATTACAGTTATCATGACACACCACTGACATGCAAAACATGTGTTAGCAGAAGTGTGGAACACCTTGTTCCCATGTATTGCTGGTGGGAGTATGAAATTGGTGGGAGTGTGAAATTGTGAGTCCCTTTGGAAAAGTCAGCTTGTCTTGTTTTTTTAATTTTGTTTTTTGGTACCAAGAATCGAATTGAGGACCCTGTGCTTGCCAGACAGGTACTGTGCCACTGAGCTATATTCCTGACCCTAGCTTGTTTTTTTATAATCCTAAATGTTCACTTGCCTATTCTACTCCAAGGTGTCTATTGAAGAAAAGTTTAAAAAAAAAAAAAAAAAGAAGAAAAAGGAAAAAAGAAAGAAAAGCTAAAACATGCTCACTTACAAAGGTGTAAGTGATCCTAACCAAGACCATTAACAACTCGCATGTCCACAAGTAGATAAATGGATGGACAAATTGTGGGCTGCTGTTCACCTCTGAAAAAAAGTTCTGCCACACATAAAACATATGTGAATCTCAAAGTCATTATGCCAAGGGAAAGAGTGGACACAAGTACACGCTGTGTGATTCCATATACATAGTTTTAGAAATACAATCTAAGCTGTAGTCACAAAGACAGCTCAGCACCAAGGGCAGAGAGAAATTGGCTGCAGAGTGAGGTGTGACGCAGACCCGTGATAATGGCCCTCACCTTTGTCCACTCTGACATCCCTCCAAACCATTGTTCACATACAGTAAGAAATCTTCTCAAACATACATGAGCTGTGCCATGTCACACGTGTGCTCGGGCTCTTCCGTGCTTTCCACGGTGTACGGGCTCAGTGCTCAGCCTAGCGAACAGTGCTTTTTCTCCTGTGCTCCTCCTTCCATGCCCGCTCACAGTCTCAGCTGCTGTTTCACATCCAGCATCTGTACTTTCCTTTCAGAGTCCTTTCTGCTCGAGGTGCTCTTTTTTTATTCATGCCATTGTAATCTGCCGCTCCCCTTGGATGAACCCTGGGAAGGGACACCCTGAGGCTGGTGTGCTCACCACTATCCCACAGCTTCTAATACCTTGCCTGGCATACAAGACACACAGGAAGCGTTTGTTGAAGTCAACTGATATTTTTTTTTTAAAAAACATTTTGTCTTTTTAACATGAGATCTTGCTGTGTTACCTAGACTTACCTTGAACTCCTCCCAAGTTGATCAGCCCAGCTGAAAGGAAAAGATTTTTAGAACACAGTATTTACAATGCACTTTTCTAACTTGGAGGATTATTTCAGTTCACAAGAAATTTTGTATTGGAATTACATGCTAGCTTCACATTGCTGTGGTACAGTATAACCCAAGAGTCAGAGATCATTGTGGTCTGATAACATTGAGACTTTCTAGCCATTCCCGCCCATTCAGAAGGCTCAACACCCCCATCCCTCTTGCCCCTACCCATTCTTCTGCTTTTTAAGAATTCTGTTTGGGCTAAACGTCTGATGTGCTTTTTCTCCTGGAAGTAGGAATCTACATCTTCAAAAATAGCATGTACTGGCCTTAATCCATTTTACTGAGTATGAAATTACTCAACATATTTAAAATGTAGGTAGGCTGCTTTGCAGAGTTATGCTATGAATTTCACTTACTATGGTTTAGTCCCCTAGCAGGGTGGTATAAATTTCAGCAACCATGCAGTATGAATAGTGGGTGACACTGTCATCAAAGGGTCACTGCACAAAGCACAGGCGTGGATCTCAGCCAGTGCAGCCATACTGCTCCCTGCAAGTCTACTGTCAGTGGGTCCCTGCCTTGTGTTAGACACTTGAGCACAGATAGCAAAGCGTGTGGCTGCATTACCTCCTTTCGTCTCAGGGAGAACCACACCTGAGACTGTGTGTGAGTGGATAACAGAAGGAGGGACACGACCAACAAAGAAGAAAGCACTCAAAGAAATAAAAGTATTGAGCTGTCAATAAAGCAGCTGCCCCTGAGAACATGGACCCTGATATACTGCTGAGGAACCACAAAGGCAAATCTGGCAACCTCAGCGAGGAAGGTGGTTGCGTTAAGGATGGAGTGAGCCTAGCAGAAGCCTTTGTACTACATGAGCTCAAAAATAGTTCATGACATTGAAAGCACAAAACCAAAAATGCTGGAACTCGGAGTGACCATTTGCTAGAGGGTAGGAAAGATGCCCAGTCTGTAGCGTCAGCTGTTCAGTGAGAAGTAGCCAGCCCTGCTTACACCACTCTTGAGTTGTGTTTTACAAAGGCTCCAGTATTTCAGTGCTCAGTTTCTGGTGTTTTAAATACATGTGCAAATAATGGTTTTACTGGTTTTTTCTTTCCCCAGTGCGTGTTTAAGCAACAGTGTTAAAACAAAATGCTTAGAAATAAAAACCAATTGTGATTTCTCCATGAAAGTTAAGATTGCTTTTCATAGTTTCAGCTCATGTTTTTACAGTTCTGCACTGCCGTGCAGAGTGAGGACACCCCAGATTTGAAAGGTTTTGTTTCAGTTCTTCGAGGATATTTTTTGGGTTGGTTAGTTGGTTTGTTCATTTGTTTTTCTTGATTTGGGTTTTAAGGCCTATCGTAAATTCCTGCTGATGAACACAGTAGCCTACCTCTTGTTAGCTTTGTTTTTTATCCTAATCAGCTGCTTTTTACTTACAGTTGAGAACAGCTGTTTGAGACCTATTGATAGACATGGGAAGCTTCTTCATCCAGGTCAGTCTTCTGGTAGTTTTTAAAAGCTGATGTACACTTAAACCATCCGTCTTTTTAAACTTTTTTTTTTAACCTTAAATAAGGTCTTCTAGTACCTAATATTCTTATATCACCTTTTACAATCTAATTTACAAGACTTATTTTAACCCAGGTATTTTAGTCACCGTCACATTTTAAACATGAAACAAAAGTATGTTGGAACATTGTTTAGCTTTTAATCCATGTAAACAACAGCTCTTTGGCATTTTTACTAAGTATGAATCTTGACCATTTAGAGTTGCCTCTTAGTTTTTAATATGGTACAGACAACAAGAATATTGTGGAGTGTAGAAAGTGAAAATTAAGTGTAATCATAGCACATGTAACCCTTTTGCATGAAATACAACACACTTTTTTCTTTGCTTTCTTTTTCTGAGGTGAAAGGAAAATACATTAGCTATTAGGGCAGTGCTGGGGATCAGCCCCAGGGCTTTGCGCCACACTAAGCACCTACGCTATCTTTGAGCTAAACCTTAGCCTTTCCTTCTTGATCTTGATTTTCAAAGACCGACTTCAGCGGGTTATTTTGCTGGGACAGGTGAGAATTCCTTGCATTTATTACATTATCAAAATGTTTCATAGTGCCAGACAGTTCCACTTTGAAGGAAGCAGAAGTGAAGCTGGGAAGCTCCCTGGGGCTGTGTCTTGGGAAAGCACCGACCTCGTCTCAGGTACAGCAGGGCGCCTTGGTAACAGTCCCCCTCTGTGACCCATGTCTCAGCTCTTGAAGTAGTACATGTGCTATGCCAGTAATGCTGTTTTTTTCTGAAAGTGGTTTTTTCCTTAAAATTACCTACTAGGAATACATCCACAGAGTTCCCTGTGTTTAAAAGTGCTATGCAGATGCGTACTTATCAGGTGCTTTTTCCATTAAAAATATTCAGGGGTGTCTGCTAGTCACTTCCCTTGTCACCGATACAGGAAAACAACTTCAGCTAAAAGGAGATGGGGTTTGTTTTGGCTCACATTGCAGTCCATGGTCAGCCAGCCAAGGCAGGATACGAGGAGGGTCTAAGAAAGGAGACCCGGCCTCCTGGGTAATGCCCAGCATAACCTGTTTCTTGCAGCCAGGCCTCACCGTCTAACAGCAGGTCTGCTGTAACATCCCTATGATCCAGTCACCTTTCAAAGGTGCTGCCTAGGATCACATGAGACGTTAGGAGGACATCTAAACATAATCCATAGAAAAGGAGATGTTTGAACTGTGCGTAGTAGAACACACCTGTAATCTCAGCGCTTGGGAGGCTGAGGCAGGATGATTGCCATTGTTTGAGGCCAGACTGGGCTACGTAGCAAGACCCTGTCTCAAAAAACAACAGAACAAAAAAGGGTGAGGCATCTTTAAGGTTAGTGACCACCAATTTCAACCACTGCCTTTCACAAGTTCTGAGGTGAACCTTTTCCCTCACATTTAATGTCTGTGCATTAGGATGCATCTTACAGTCAGCAGCATCCTGCAGTTGTTGCCGGTGTTGCTAGTTGGCTTGATTCTGTTTCAGTGGTGAGAAAAGGTTGAGTCTAACAATCAGTGACATGTTAGATTTAATGAAGTACATTATATTGATTTTTGACATTAAATTATTTTCTGCAATAATCATAGTTTTATAGCAGCCTCCCTTCCCCCTTGTCTTTGTCAGGATTCATTCCCGTATAAATTCAATCAGGTGGTGCTTGCCAGCAGTTCTGCCCAGTACTTTGATTACAGCCAGAGTCAGAATGGTACCCTTGTCAGTAACACCCTGCACCAAGTGATCTGGACTCACGCAAGCCCCTGGCTGTGCCTCATCAGCCTCTCTGCAACTGCTGCTTCCATCTGCTGCCTCAGAGCCAGCCAGTAGCAGAGTGTGACAGACTTGTGGGAGGACAGACACGAATAGGCTGGGTTAGAAAGTGCACACAGTGCTCTAAGGGTCTGAACTGACAAGGGAACAGGTTTCTATTTTCCTTTGGGACCTGAGAACTACATAATGTGGGCGCCCTAAACAGAAAATAAAATCATATCCAAGTGATTCTGAAAAAAGCCAATGCTTACTGTGTGTGGTAATTGTGAGGTGCTTTGCAGAGTGACTGAGACAGGGGTGGAGCTCACAGGAGAAGCAGCAGCACCTGTGATGCCAGTAGTTTACTAAGAGTTGAAATTTTGATGAGAGACCATTTAAATTCCTAGCTAGATGAGATTGTTTAAATTATAACACTAAATTACTCAACATAGTCTTCTTTTTATGTAATTGAAGGGTTTTGTTTGGTTTGTTTTTGTGGTGCTGGAGTTTAACCCAGGGCCTCACACATGCTGGGTGAGCACTTACTGCTGAGTTACACTCCCAGCCCCAAGGTTTTTATCAATGATTCCTAGGTCCTTGGCTTTACTTCTTTTGGAAGTAAAGAATAGAATTTTACAGCTGAGGTTAAATGGCATTTTTCATCTTACTCTCAGCTGTTCCTGTTTTTCGCTCTGGGGAGTGACATTCAACCTGGAACAGAAATGGAGGTCATAGTAGAAGAAACACTCTCTGTGAGAGACGTAAGTAATTTTCCATTTTGGTTTACAAGTCTGCGAGTATTTGATACTGGGAGCAGTGGTAACCTATGCTAGCATTTGAAGTCGTAGACAACGGTTTACTAAAACATACTTCCAAGAATTGCGTATACTTAAGTAATTTAAGGAGAGGGTTATTTCATGGGGCTTGAAAATTGGCAAACCAACTGGCAGTGTTAAATAAAATTATGATTATTGAGTTTTTTCCTGTTGGAATTATCAGTAGCACTTATTTATTATAGAAATTTGGGGAAGGAAGAAATGGATTAAAAGAAAAGATTTAAACTCTTCAGTATTCCACCAGTATTAACATTTTGGCGTGTTTCCTTCTGGTGTTTGTACTTTGTATGCACCCATCATCACGCCCAGAGAGGCATAACTGTGCATATTCATGCATGTGATAAAATACGGTCTTGATCTTTTTAAGTAGGACTTTCAGCACTGGAAAAGAGAGAGACAAGGATAAAATCAATGAAGTTAAATAAAAACCTGTACTCCTGAATTTGAATTAGAAGAGTCTCAAAGAACTTCATCTTTTTCCTCTTAAAAAAAATTTTTTTTCTGGCTCTATTCCCTGACATGGCTTAGAAAAAGCGATTAGCTCCATAGCAATAAGCCACCCTAGCACCAAGAGTATGGTTTCTAAGGACTATTTTCTGCTAAAGAAACCAAGCATCCTAGAACAAAGGCTGTTTCTATATCTAGGTCAGGAAATGGGTAAGAGGAGCCTAAGATATGTTGTCACAGAAAGCAGTAGAGCTAATAAAGACTGTTAGAATCCTCAGATGCAGAGGAACCTGCTGGTCAAAGATGAAAGAGTTTCAGCATCAGGGAGAACACAAATTTAAATCCTATAATAAATAAAATTATGACAACTTTGGAGTATGCAGGCATGGATTAAAAGGAAAACCCCATTCCATAGCCTCATACATTTATAATACAAACATAAAATGTGGAAGTTCCTAATAACCCCCCCCCAGAAATGTTCATTAATTATTTATAGTGGATGCTAGAGTACCATGAAAGGAAAAGAAGGATCAGGCATTGTCTTGTTTGCCTTGGTTAACTATACCTCTGGGTAGTTAACTAGATAATGAGTTCTCCCTGTATAGATATATTCCAAGAGTTTTTCAGAGAAAGGAATAAAGGAAGAAGTAATTTTAGGATATCACAAGTTTTCAACTTCTGAAAAATGGATCAAGACAATAATCCCAAAGACTGCTAACAACTCAGAAAAGAACAGTCCTGAGATGTAGAGGTTCTAGAAAATCCTTTGTACAAAAGCAAAACAAACAAAAACTGGTCTGACTACCAATAATTAAGAGAGATGGGGCTGGGGCTGGGGATTTAGCTCAGTGGCATAAGCGCCTGCCTTGCAAGCAGGCAGTCGTGAGTTTGATCCCCGGTACCGATAAAAAGGAAAAAGACAAAAAAAAAAAAAAAAAAAAAAATGAGAGATGGGGCTGGGGATCTGGCTCAGTGGCATAAGCGCCTGCCTTGCAAGCAGTCGTGAGTTCGATCCCCGGTACCGATAAAAAGGAAAAAGGCAAAAAAAAATTAATAATAATAATAATTAAGAGAGACAGCAATAAAGAAGGTATTTACCACAGATCTGCAGCCACAAAATCCAAATTGGAAACTGTTCTTCAACAAATCATTACAGGATTTGTGCAGGGCCAGGGGGCCAGCCCAGCGGTTAAAAGGGGTTTGTGGGAAACAGCCCAGTGCCATGTGTGGCCTTTATGTGAACCGGGAGTCAAGCTTAAAGAACTTCAAGTGAAGTGAAAGTAGAGTATTAAAGCACTGTGTATTTCTTGATCTTAAGGAATTTTTTTTTCAGATGTCATTTTCTGTTATATTGTTAAAAGTATCCTTACCTTTGGATTCACACACGGGGGAGGGGGGAAGTATCCTTACCTTTTAGAGGTGCATATTAAATACTTACAAGCGAAATGACATACTGTCTGCCATTTGCTTAACAACCAGGCAAGCACAGGGTGGTGGATGGTGTGGGCAAACCAGACTGGCAGTTCTCAAGACTGGTGGTGACCACAAAAGGGTCATTTGATTAATTTTCAAGAAAAGCTGATCTCCGTTTATAGGAGTCAGAGTTTATTTGTATCTGTGAAATCATTCGCGTTCATCATATCAGATTAAGTGTACACTGCTATCCTCATGGAAGGGAGTTGTAGTTTGGGCTGGAAGACAGTGAATGAAACGTGGGGCTAAGTCCCATTGCCAACACCAGAAACTTTTCCCCATGCAGACTGGGCCCTTGGCTCCACGGAAGGAAGACTGACTTGTGGATCATCTCAGTTCTATATCTTTGTCTGTTCAAGAATGAGCCAGTGTAATCAGGCTCACTGAGTTCCAGGATTCAAAATGGGTGTTTCTCTTTGTACTGTAACTCAGAAACAGAAAACTGACATTGAACATAATTTTGTTTTTCAGTGTTTAAAGATAATGCTGGAGAAATCTGGTCTGCCAGGTAAGTTATTTACATGATGATATACAGTATAATCTTATCCATATCCTTTACTTAAAACAATTGTCTATAAACCTCCATGAAAATTTTCCAAACATTCTTATTCCCTGAAGTTTGGGGAGGAAATTTTTACAAACTAAAGAGGGAAAGAAGTTTAATTTCTATATGTACATAATGAATTTTCCTGGTTCTTTTTTGTAAACTAAAAGAAAACTGGTTCTAAGTAAAGATAACTTAGGATTTAGGAAAGATATAAAAATAAAGCGAAGATTCACTACCTGAAATTATCCAAGTCTCTCACTTTTTTTTTTAAACCTCATTGATTGAGAATTTCAGTGCTTCCTGTCCCATGTTAATATTTTCGTGGTGTAGACTAGGGAATGTACTGTAAGTGGGGAAAAAAAAAAAAACAGAATATCTTTTTTTTAAAAAAGTAAATAAAAATAAAAACAGTAATGCAGAATTTCAAAACAGGAGAGTAAGAAATAAACAATGGTTAATATGTTGCATATTGTTGTCTTCAAAGTAGTTGCTCACATAACCCAGAATCTTTTAAAAGAGCTTTCCATGCGAGCTGGATGAGATGCCCTAGCTCTTTCATTAGAGCACTGACTGTCCTCAGACTTGACTAACATGGCGGCCCCCAGCTTTGTTACCTGGAAAGGGTGTCACCAAGCTCTGGGCATGCGGCACTCTTGTAGGAGTGATCACACAAGGTCCCAGTGAAATCGCAGTCACAGCCCTGCCATGTGGGCACTTTGCGTGCTCCTCTCATGCAGGTGAGGAAAGCAGGGCTGAGAGCAGATGGGCGGCTCTCACAGAATTGTGAATGCCAGGACTGAGCTTCCTGAGCCCCCGTGGTTCTGTGCAGCCATGCTGCTCGCTGCTACCTTACTGCTGAGAGTTTTAAGGGATTTTCAGATCGATATAAATCTTACTGTGTTGGGGCTGGGGATTTAGCTCAGCGGCATAAGCGCCTGCCTTGCAAGCAGGCAGTCATGAGTTCGATCCCCGGTACCGGTAAAAACGAAAAAGACAAAAAAAAAAAAAAAATAAATAAATAAATAAATAAATAAATCTTACTGTGTTTAAAAGCAGAACATTAGATGAAAAAAATCTGGGGACTCAAAGACCAGCCAGTGGAGATGAAAAAGAGGTCTGTGTTCCTTCCTCTGCCTGTAAGGTGTTTTTGCTAGCAGGGACTGGGGATCGCATGCTTATTAACAAACATTATTGTTTTTTTTTTAATGTTTAAGTTTTCCTCCATTCAACCTTTCCCTCACTCAAAAAAAAAAAAGTCTCATTTCACCAGTGTATCAGGTATACTGAGAAACAGAAATTTGATTAAAGTCTTTTTGACATTTATAAGTACTCACATATATCAGTTTCATTAAAATGCTCTTGAGGCTGGTGAAGAGTGCTTGTCTAGCATGCATGATTCCCAGGTTCAATCCCCAGTACCACGCTTCCAAAAAATACTTGTTAGGGAGTCCTGTTACTACGTTTTTGTTAGTATAACTGCAAGATAAATAGGCATTATTTGCTTGCACACATTAACAGTTTCTCAACAATGCTTTCAGCTAAAATAAACTCAACTTTATAATGCTTTCAGATGGGATTCTGTACTTGTGTGTACATGTGTACTGATGTATGTGAGCTATATATACATGTGCATTGTAAGTAATAAAGATACATAGTACATATTGTATAATAGTAGTGAATGATAAATGTACCTGTGTGTTTTTGTTCACAAGATCTTGGTGGAATAGAAAGCAAATTAACCAAATTGAGGGAATAATTCTTTTCATGCTCTAGAAAAGATAATTTACTTTACAAAATAACTATTACAGATAAAATCCCATTTGATAATCATTTATCCAGAAGGATCATTTCTGACAAACTCTTGGAACACACTCTGGGTTTTCTCATCTGAGTTCGATTCCTTCGTAGGGGATGGGTGGCATTTGCGGAAAATGGACTGGTGCTATGAAGCCGGGGAGCCTTTGTGTGAAGAAGTAAGATTATCTCTATACATTTTACTCTTTAGAATGATTGCATTCACTTTACATTTTCATACAAGATTGCTCTCTCCCACTTCATATGAAAGAATTCTAAAGAAAGAAATCTTTTACTTTTTTTAAGATACAAAATATCTGTGGAGGGATGCAGGCATGGTGGCACAGGTCTGTAATCCCAGCACTCAGGAGACTGAGGCAGGAGCATTGAGAGTTCAAGGCCAGTCTGGGCTAAAAAATGAGACTGTCTCAAAACTAATCTGTGAATGAGTCTATGGTAACTGTGCAGTTTTCTAATAGAAGACAAGTCTCAGGCAGGTGGGACCATTTCTGACATCTTTGGTGAACCCTCCTGGTGAGAGAAATGTTTAGGAGAAGCAGTTCACTAGGAGTCAGAGAACTTCAGAGGACAGATGACATTTGAGCTCATGGAAACATCTGAAGACACTGAATCTTTAAGGGGTTTTAGGGGAGTTTGTGGAGCGGGGGAATTTTTGCAGTAGTGGGAATTGAACCAAGGGAGTGCAGAGCTACATCCTTGGCCCATCTTGCTTTATTATTTTGAAACAGGATCTTACTAAGTTGTCCAGGCCAGCCTGGAATTTGGGGTCCACCTTCCTCAGCCTACTAAGTAATTGAGCTGGGTTGCTAAGTAGCTGGGCTTACAGACATGTACTACTATGCCTGGGCCCTGCATATTTTAGTCTTGAAATTTCCTAATAAACCTATAATGGCAGCACTCACTTTAGTCAAGCTCTGGTGCAAATTCCTAGTCCAGCCAGACTCTTAGGGGGAGTCTTAGGGACACTTTTTCCAGGATAGTTGGAATCCAGTTAAGGCTTCTTGTTGGCCCAAACAAGAACACTTCCCCGTAAGTGGCCTTGAGAGGGAGAAGACCACGCTTCATGAGAAAGCTTTGATCACTGTGGTCAGCTGGTCTTTCCTGGTCTTTGTCTCATTGCTCAGAGGAAGAGGTGGGCTTTGGAGGGTCTTCAGGACACGCAGTTCAAGTGCGGAAGGAAGACTCTATCATGTAGCTTCCCCGTTTTCCTCACTGTTAGTTCCCTGGCAGTATCAGATGACTCACCTAAAGTTAACTCTCAGCCATCAGGATGGGCTTTTGTTCCCAGATCTGCCGTCTCTTTCCTCTCCTAGTCTTCTCAGACAAAAGCATGGTTTACCCTACTTAGATTGCCTTCTTTGGATCAGACTTGGTCTTTTGGATCTGCCAGCTTTGAGACTTGTTCCTGACCATTTCCTCTGCTGGCCTCCTCCTTCGAGCCCTCTTTTGCCTTGTCCCTAAATTACTGTAGTGGCGTCCCTGGCCCAGGGCTCCACCCCCGCCCCCAAGCTCGGTCATGCTCACAGCAGCCAGAGGGATCTTTTGGTGGCTGCTTCATTTCCAGTCCACATCCCTGGATTTGGCCCACTCTTCCAGCCTGTTTTGCTTCCTCTAACCTCCATCTGGTTCTGCCCTCTTTCATCATTGCAGGGTCTCAGCCCTTCACCCAGCAGGCCTGCCCTGTCGTCAGCCTTGCCCTTGCCCTTACTGCTTTTGTCTTGGACTCTGCCTTTGTTTCCTTGTTGCTGGCATTCCATATTTAGTCCATTTTTTCAGCATCACTAAAGTTTCATTTACCACAAGTCGCATTTCTCATCTCATCTTGCTCCCTTCCCTCAGATCTTTGACAATATGAACAGTTTATATTGCAGTTTAATGCACAGTTCTGTATGGTTTTATAATCTTAGCTTATTTCCTTTGTCTTTGATACCTGCCTGATTATACATTTATTTATTTCTTGAAATGGTAATAGAAGGATAGGCTTAAAAAGAGATTCAGTGATCTGTTTGTGCCTTTTAGAAGTCATAAGTGACAAAAGAAAAAAAATCTCTGTGTTCCCAGGATGTGACTCTGAAAGAGCTTATGATATGTTCCGGAGATACTTTGCTTTTAATTGAAGGAAAACTTCCACCTCCGGTAAGATTTTACTTCCAGATAGTATGTAAGTAACAGTTACTGTTTTCTGATTATAAAGATGATACATTCTCATTATGGGAAAGTGTGGAAATACAGACAGTCATAAAAAGAAGACTTTCCCAAAATCCTACCAGTTAAACCTGTTTCCTAGGCCCGGGGATATAGCTCAGTGGCATAAGCGCCTACCTGGCAAGTGCAAGGTCCTGAATTCGATTTCTGGTACCAAAAAAAAATGTTCCTTTTCCATAAACATTTTAAGATAAAATGAAATCAATTATATACAAAGTTTTGTTTCCTTTTTTATATCTAACAATTTAATGTGACCATAAAATCTAGAAATATGATTACTGTTTAATTTACCTGTATTCCTAGTGTTGAAAGTTTAGCTTGATTTTTCTGTTCTTAGAACTAGTACTTAACTATAAATCTTTCTAAGGTAAAATTACTGAATCTAAAGGTGTGAACATATTGAAGACTTGATTTTGTATAACACCAGATTGTCTTCACAAAAGTTGTATAAAATTCACAAAAAGTTGTTCAAAAAATTATTCTGTCCTATCAGCAGAATACTGACCAAGAAAGCTCATTTTATTATTTTAATAAACATTTTATATTACTGCTTTTTAAATTAGTATCAGTTTTCTTAGTGCAAAAAATTGAAAAGATACAAATGAAAACAAAATATGTCCCTAAATTCCAGTACTCAGATAACATTTGTATATGATATAGGAAATTCAGACAGTACAAAAGGCTGAAAGGAAGCAGGAGTCATGCCCACACCTTTGTCTAGAGGGAAACCATCAGTAACTTACTTTTCCTTGTAGATCTTTCTAAGAAAAGTTGGATAGGGCCGGGGATTTAGCTCAGTAATATAAGCACTTCCCTAGCAAGCACAAGGTTGTAAGTTAAATCTCTGGTACAAAAAAAAAATTTTTTTAATACATATGTATGTTTGTATTCGGGGTTAATGTGTGCATATACTTTGTAAAGCTAACATAAGTCAGATTCTGTATTTTATTTTAACCTGCTATTTTGTTCTTTGTTTTTATTTTCTTACTATATCTTAGGATTCTTGCAACAGACCTACCATTCTCTTTTTCATTACTTGTGGAATTCTGTTGTATTTTGTCCTGTGACCTTTAAAGTTATTTGTGAATAGGTAACACTTGTGCTACAAAACTCCAACTGTATAAAAATCAGAACCAGGAAAATACATTTCTTTGCTCCCTGAACATAATTACCCTGAGTTCCCTCTTTAGGCTAACCGGTTTTCTTCTGTATCCCTCCAATGCTGTGGGCTTTTTGATGTACATAGCCCTTAAGTACGTATATGTATATGTATATGTATATGTATATGTACATAGCATACACGTCCATAAAAGACTATATGCTAAACTCACTATTCTGTACTCAGCTTTTTTTATATATCTAAGAATGTACTGGATCAGTGCATATAAAGCCATCTCTTCATTATACTGTGGCTATATAGCAGTCTGTTGTATGGAGGTGTTTTGTTTTTTGGTTTTGGCACTGCTGGTTATCAACCTAGAGCCTTGTGTATGCTAGGCAAGCACGTGTATCACTGAGCTACTATATCCACAGCCCCATAATTTAACTCATCTCTCTTTTTTTGGTACCAGGGATCGAACTCACGTCCTTGTGCTTGCCAGGCAAGTGCTTATGCCACTGAGCTAAATCCCTGGCTTAACTTATCTCTGAGCACTGTAAAAATATGTGTTATGTTTTGCATGGATAGGAGTATTGCTACAGGATAAATTCCCAGAACTGAAATTTCTTTTTCAGAAGTTGTGGCCTGCCATAATGTAACCAGCCTTCCAAAAAGACCTCGAGGATGGGTCATAGGTTTTGCTACCATGAACTATTTGCAATGAATATCCCTCTGTCGGTGGCTTTCTGTGCAGGCACATGTGTCAGAAGGAAGATTCCCAAATGTGGAATGGCTAAATCAAGGGACTTACGTGGTCATTTTAAATTTTAATAACTAAGACCAAATTAATTTCCAAGAATCTCAGTTTTTATTTCTGCCATAACTTACAAACATTCAGGTTTACCCATATTTTTGCCCACTTGAAATAATGTTAGACTTTCTGGATTTTGAGAGTCTAAGAGGTGGAAAAAAAAATTTTTGTTTTGATTTACATGTTGTTAAGTAAAATGAAATTGAATATTAGTTCATCTTCACCATTTTGATAAAGTACTATAGTATGTTTCTTGAAATATGTATTTAAAGTATTTTACATAGTTATTTTTCTCTTATTTTGTATTGATTTATTGGGATGTTTTTTAATTAAAAAAAATGAGGTGGGAAAAACTAAACTAATAATATTGAAATTACAGGGTTTGTTTAAAGGCAGTCGGTTTATTTCCTGTAGTTCCTATGCAGGAATCTAACTTAGATCACAGGCTGTTCTGTCACTGCTTGGAGCTAGTCGTGTGGTACGTTCAGGCTTTGTCACTGTCTGTGCTTTTGTTTTTTTTTTTTTGTCTTTTTCCTTTTTATTGGTACCGGGGATTGAACTCACGACTACCTGCTTGCAAGGCAGGCGCTTACGCTGCTGAGCTAAATCCCCAGCCCCACTTTTGTTTCTTTTATCTACTAAGATACTTCTGTGCAAAGAACATTCAGGCTCAGTCATGCCAAAGTCCAGTTTTTACTATTCTAAACCTTTTATTTTAAATAAGGATAATGTATGACAGTTAATGTTAATGTATGTAAACTAATAAATCCCTTTAAGTATAATGTATGACAGACAGTCTAGGAAGAAAATAATAAATTCAAGAATACTTTATATCCTCAAGATATGTCATCCGGCATCAAGACATGCAGGATGTGGAACTGAAAGTGAAGACTCACTTAACCTTTGTGCATCACAGCAGTTAAATGCTCTGTTCTTCAGGGTTTCCTGAAGGTGCCCATCTGGTGGCACCAGCCACAGGGTCCCTCAGGATGCTGGGAGAGCCGAGACCAGCCCCACAGCAGCCCTGCTGAAGGTGGCAGCTGGAGAGCTGCTGCCACCCAAGGTGAGGACAGACAGAACTGCAGGAGAGCACAGTGCCTGCTCTGAGGGCCCACGGAAATGTGGAGTAGAACCTTACTCGTGTGTCATGCGTCATCCCAAGATGGTAACACTGGTCCGCCTCTGTGCGGTGTTTTTGTAACCTCTGCAAAAGTGCTGTATATCCAATTTCTGTCTTCACTGCTGTCCCCATGCATGGCATTTTCTCAGGCATGGGCTCAAGGGGCAGGAGAGGCCCCACTTGTCATGTGTCAGGGTGTCAGGCTTCATACCACCATGACTGAGTACAAGGGTGGAGTCCAGCTGGAGTCCATGTCTTGCACATCTCCTGGGGTTTGTGTCGCTCTATCACAGCCCCCAGGTCCTACTGCTAGGGCATGTGACATCACTGCCCTCACTTCTCCAGGCAGCGTAAAAATTCATGGCGAGTCACCTGTGAAGAATAGAGTTGCCTTTGTACAAAGCAAGCTTCGCTCCTTACAACAGCACAGTTTAAATGGGAACCTAACGTAGGTAGAGTTATTTTGATATTTTGCTATGTTTTATTTTGTGGTACTGAGATCAGGCCTAGGCCCTCATGTATGCTAGGCAAGCGCTTTCCTGGAGCTGCAACCCAGCCGCAAGAGAAGACATTTGAGTGGGGTCACCTCTTCAGGTGGATTTGTTCTTTTTATCATTCCTTGATTATTTAGCTTGTTTAGTACCTTAAAATATTATCACATAATATATTTCTTTTAAAAAACCTCAGTATCAAGATTAACGTAAATGGCTCTTACTGTTAGAGGTTAAGATGGTATATGTAGAATAGTAATAAAATATTATTAGCTATGAAAGGTTTCTTGTTATTTTAGTTGGGTTACATTAATTCATGTTAACTAATTCTAAAAATATTGAGGTAATAATTACATACAGAGTTGAACACAGATTTTTAAAGCCATGTTAAATCAGTGTTTCTTCTCTATACCATAATTAACAAAAAGGTATATTTTTGATGGTACATATGTGTCACAAGAATTGGGAAATGTATTTCATTATTTAGAATTTCCTGAAAAATACCTTTGTGTGTGTGTGTGTGTGTGTGTGTGTCTTTTTCTTTTTTATGGGTACCGGGGATTGAACTCACGACTGCCTGCTTGCAAGGCAGGTGCTTATGCCGCTGAGCTAAATCTCCAGCCCAAATTTCCTGAAAAATATCTTGCAGATAATGCCAGTCTCCAGTTTTTTTAAGGCATAAGGTGTGGTGCACACCTCTATCCCAGTCACGCGGAAGGCAAGGAGGACTGCAAGTTTAAGGCCAGCCTGGGCATCTGAAGGACTTAGCAAGACCCTGCCTCAAAATCAGCTTTTTTTAAAAAGAACTTAGAGTTTGACTCAGTGGTAGAGTTCTTGCCTAGCAATACACAAGGCCCAGGATTTAATCTTCAGTATGGGTGTGAGACACTCATTAAGAAAGCTTTTACATTTAATTTGTATATAATCAAAATGTAATTGTTATGTATTAGCTGTGAGATCAGCATAAGCAGCCACTGAATCAAAGCAAAAATGTGAGAAAATCTTCTGGATATAAAATTTACATGTAGTGTTTTGTTTTGTTTTGTTTTGAGACAGGATGTCGCTCTATAGTTCAGCCTGGTCTTCAACTCATTGTGTAATCCAGACTGGGCTGGAACTTTCAGTGATTCTCTACCTCCGCCTCCTGAGTGTTGGAATTACAGATGTGCACCCCACATCTGGCAACGTCCAGAGTTTTTTCAAAGAGAGCATTTTAGTTTACCCTTTTAAACCCATCCTTGGAAAGGCCCTCTCCCTGCCAAGGTTTCCTCTTTTGCACACGACTAGGCCTGTACTTTGTGACACTCATCATAGGAGGCCCTGGGGAGACAGGGCTGATGGCTGCTCCCTCTGACCATCCTGTTCTTTGTGAGCTGGAATAAACTGTGCACATGTGAAGAGATAAGAACCGCAAGTTGAGATTGATGGAATGGGAAAGGAAAAGGAAAGAGAAAGGCCCAAAGCCAGTACAAAGAACACAGCAGAATGTCCCACCAGCAAGTCCTTTCTGAGGGCGGAGGAAAGTGCCAAAGGGGCACCGCAGGTGGACCACACAAGGGCAGCTCCCTTAGATCCCTGCCAGCAGCAGCTCCCTGATCCATGATCTCAGCATTATAGCTGGGGGGACTAAGCTCAGGGGCGTGCATTTGGGAGTCTTCAGTGGCCTTTTTTTTTTTTTCTTTTTTGTGGTCTTTTTGAGACAGGGTTTCACTATGCAGTAACAAGCTGGCCTTAGGCACACTTTGTAGCCCAGACTGGTCTCAAACTTGCAGCGATCCTTCTGCCTCAGCCTCCCATTCATTTTAATATGCCTGTTTATAGTATGAGAACATGGATCTGGTAAGCCTGCTAAGCTATCAAACATGGCAGTGTGTTTCAGAAATGGGAGACAGGGAAGCACAGAGTTCCTTCCCAACCCTAGCTCTGTCCTCTTGCAGGCGTTCCTGGCCATGTGCCTGCAGAAGTCCCTCTCCTCTTCCTGGGGGACTTAGACATCTCGGAGGATGCCCGGCTGCTGGACCTGAAGTCTCAGGTCAGACTTTTCCCTGCCTCATGCCATAATGGGTGATGTGGCTTCTTCCAGTGAGAAATTAATATATTCTTCTATTTCCTTTTCCCTTGACCACAGTCTATTCTGATATGGCATTTGTTAGATGCCATGTTCAGGGGTAAGTACTGGCAGGCAGTGCCTGTGGCCCGCAGGGTCCTGGCACCCATCCTGCTGTTGCCCTCGTGGCTGTCACTTACCCGGCTGACAGGCATGCCCCATGTGCTTGTGTTCCAGGCTATCCTTACCACCTGTGTCTTGTGTTCACTTTTATTTTTTAGGGAAACGTGGTTTCTTGAAACATCTTTGTGAAGCATTCACTGCCCCTTTATTTACATTGTGTTGTGCCATTGTGACCCATGAGTTTTGTGTCAGTTTCCCATGAGGTCAACACCCACTTGGAGGTTGGGGCACTAAGTGGGAGGTTGAGCTGTTGTCTGACGCAGTGACAGTTGTGGAGGAGGACGGTCCTGTCCAGCAGGAGGGGTGGGCGAAGCACAGCACAGAGAGTTGAGGAAGCACCTTGCTGTTGTCTGACTTAAGACGAATATTGCTTCCTCTACCTACAGGAAAGAGCGTGGGGCCAGTACCTGGCCAGCCGTCATTGCGAGTCCCCAAAGCTCCGTTCCGTGAGAGCAAGCGGGAAGGCATTTTCCTGGCTACATTAGGTTGGAAGAGAAAATTGCTGTTTGTTGGTTTAAGAAATGGCTGAATTTTGGCCTTTGAACATGCTTCAGCCTAACTACAATCAGGTGCTTGGCGTTACCCGCCCCAACAGTTAGCACAGGCAGCTCCTGCTGGCTGGAGCCCAAGTATCTGAAATACTGACAGTCAAAAGTCCCACCTTAGGCAGAGCAAGTATGGCTACCGGCTTGGGGGAGTGGGGTCCCCCCTTCCCTGGGCCAGATTGCTTTTCTCGGTCACATTCGCTCAAAAGTCTCAGAGGGCTGCTTCTGCCTCAGATGTGGCCGTGGAGAGAGACACAGACTCCTCAGGATGCACTTCAGAGAGTTGTTGCTGCAGCTTTTTAGAAGTAGATGTTAGCGATGCTTGAGGTCCCACCCTCAGATGTGCCATGCTTCACTTGATGTGTTTTTCTGAGTACCTCAAAAAACCAGTGGAGAAATGTCTGTTTCTTTGTCTAGGCCCGGGCCTTGCCACCCGCCTCAGAGCTGGCTGTCCCGGGCCCAGCCCTCCTCAGAGCCTGGACCCTGGAGAACAAGCGCCCCGGCAGGCTCCTGCGCGCTAATCGGCAGCAGCTCAAGTACGTGTCTTGCAGGACGCTTGTCTACCCCGCCCTGCTGCCTTGACAGAGCTGGGGAGCAGACCGAGGGACTCAGTCCTCCGGGTCAGATAAGAGCAGTGAGCCCACTCTGAGCCCTCGGTGAGATCGATGGCATTTCCTCCTACTTTGGGGCAGCTTCCGCTTTCCATGTGCCAGTGAGGCTTTGTGCATTTTTTCCTGTGACATTATCATAATTTAAAAGAATTTGGAGTGAAGTGGAAGTTAGGGGTGAGCCTTGCGTTCAGGAAATGTCTGACACTGCTGCTCTGCCCCCGGGAGCTTTGAACTCAGAGCGCATGTTTGGGCGGTAAGTGGAGTCATCAGTGTGCTTTGCAGAGAGCGGCCCTGCAGGATTCTGTCACATCACGGCTTGTTAACACTGGAAATGTGACAGCATGGGAGTCTAGACCTCAGCCAGAGGATACTTCTTCAGGAATTCGGAGCCAGACCTCTATGTTTAGTACTGGCCCAAATAGCGAAGTACAGTAATCGCCACAGCAGGGGTTTCTGATTTTCTCCATCTCCAAAGCTGCCATGTTCACAAAATAACCCTTAGTTTAAGGAAAAAGCTTAAAATTGTAAAAAGGAAGTTCTCACCAAAAAAAATAAATGATATATCACAGGGATATTTTGTGTCCCTTACTATCAGGGAATACAAACTGGGACGGAGAGCCGCCATCTGCCTGGAGCCCCTGCAGAAGGAAGAACACTTAGGGTAAGAGATGGAGCTTGAAGCAGGCTCCGCACACACCCTCTCATGACCACCCACAGCCTCTAGAAAAATGGAGCAGCCTAACAGGGCAGTGTCCCTTCTCTCTGATTCTGCAAGTAGCTTAGCAACCTGGGACAGACTGCGCTCCAGCAAGGCGCCTGTGTCTGCTGCCTAGAGCTCACCTTCCCGCCACAGGACTGGGGAGAGGGGTTGTACTGGCAACCACATGAGAGGCCCTGCAGCTTTTCAGGGCATTGGAATAGTCTGTCACCACACAGGTGCCAAGCAGCACTCTCACCCCACCCTGGCCTGCTGCCTCCCCCGGTCCTCACCTGACATGCAGCACACCTGCTGGTCTGGTCATGCTTCCTCCCTCCCACCTGAGAACCTAAGCCGTGAGAGCTTAGGGTTACTGTTTACTGTTCCTGCAGCAGCGCATTCATGATGCAATGTGTCCAAGGCTGCTTCCTAGAGGTGGCATTCTGGGTAACGTGGCATCGGTCAGGGCTGGGGAGGTGGCTCAGCGGCAGAGCGCCTGGCTGGCATACCCAAGGCCCTGTGATGCACCCCCAGTACTGCCAAGTAATTCAGTAGTTAAGTTCCTTTCCAGACAAATTGCACCTCACTCTCAAGCTAGTCTTGAGTAGTTCACTGTTGAGAGGTTTCTGAGGTGATAAGTGAAAGGTGTTTCCTTTCTCTCCAGTGCTTTGACTGCTAGTAAGGTGGGCCATGTTTTCAAAGGCTGATAAGCATTTGTATTTTGTGACTGAATAAATTATCTCATTTACTTTTCTGTTTTTGTAACAGGCTCAGAAAAAATCATGTAACTTGTACAGCCCCTGTATACCAGCTTTGGACCCTGTGTCATATCTGTACAGGCAGTGTCTTACAAAACAGCCTTGGTGCTAGGCCCTAGCACTGCCCTTGTCCCATGGCTCCCATGGCCCAGCTGCAGGGTACTCTCACTGTCCCCAAGGAAGCTTCTAGAACTACCTCTTCTTCCCTAGCCTTGTCCCCTACACACTGCTGCCATGACCCCTTTTCCTACGATTGTTCCCAGGACCACACCTGTCCCTGCTGAGCTGGGGCCGGCACCTCGGGAGTCACCTCTCTCAGCCATCCCTCCTTGTCTTGCCACCCTTTCTGCCAAGCATTCCCTGTGGCCTGTCACAGTGCCTGTGTAGCCAGTTTTCTCTCTGCTCCTCATTTCCCTCTCCCCATCTCAAGAATCTGTTCCTGCTGAGGTTTCTTTCTCCATCCTCAACTCTCTTCCCAACGTGCAGCTGGGTTTCTCCTCCCTGGCTGCCCCACACACCTTGAGTGTGTTGCTCCTAGGGGCACGTGCATTCATCTACCTCAAACCACCTTTCTGCTGGCTGCTCAGCTTCTGGTTCCACACCACATTTCCCAGTCGGCTCCATGGGGCCTGCATCCACTTCCTGTCTGCTGTCCTCGCGCAGGGTCTCTACCTCTCCAGGGACTTTGCTGTGGCTCCAGGTCTTCACTTTGTTTGCTCAGGATTGAAGAAAATTGGGCAAAGAATAAAGATTCCCTACTGGCACTGAGAATTTGTTTTTGTGTCTTTTGAGAGAGAGTCTATGTAGTTTAGGCTGGCTTGGACTGTGGAGCCTAGCGTGGCAGCACTTCTGATGTGGCTTTAGTCTGTGCTTTCCCAACAGGTAACAGTGCTAAGCATTTTTTTCCATAGCCTGTTTGACGTGTATGTGTCTATTTTGATGAAATGTCTCTTGACCTCAGACTCATGGTAATCTTCTTGCCTCTCTGGAGTGCTGAGCTGACAGGCATGTTCCACCACACCTGGCCAACATGGAGGATTTAGGGCATATCCCCCTGTTAAAAGCCCAGGGGAGTCAGAGGGAACATTGCCTGTTGCCCTAGCAGTATACATTTTGCCCAGTTTCGTGACTTCTTTGTCCTCTGGTGCAGCCCGCAGGAGGTACTGCTGAGGACACAGATGCGCATCCCGGGGCAGAGGCTCTACGCCCCGGCCGTGGACTTGGTGTGGGACACTGCCCGAGGCAGCACTGCTGGGGCCCTGCGTCAAAGAGTGGCCGATTGCTATGCTCTTCCTGTGGAGAAAATTGAAATTGCCAAGTACTTCCCAGAGAAGTTTGAGTGGCTTCCCATCTCCAGCTGGGTAATGTCTCGGGGCCTCCTGTGGGGCTTGGGACTGCCGTTGGAATTTGCCAGTGTTTCATAGTGGTAGAGCACTCAGGAGGAATCTCAGATTGAGTTTTAAGATGTTCGATCTTCCTGTAGAACCAGCAAGTTACCAGGAAGAAAAAGAAGAAAAAGCAAGATAATTTGCAAGGCGCACCCTATTATTTAAAAGATGGAGACACAATTGGTATTAAGGTGGGTTGTTTAACAGCTATTTTACAGCTCAGACAAGACAGGAGGCTCAAATGATTTTTATAGAGAAGCCTTAACAGTAGGTGATCAGAATACAGATAACCCTGTCAGCCAGGTCGCTTCAGAGTGTGGGTAAGAGGTAGTGCCAGGCAATTCATTTAAGGACAATAAAACTTGATACCAGAACTGCCAAGGGCACTAACAGAAAATTTAGACCAATTGTGTTTATGACCATAAATATAAAAATCTTAATAAAAAATACTAGCAAACAAAACTTCCAACTACATTTTTAAAAATATTTCTATATGAGCTGGGCATGGTGGCATCTGCCTATAACCCCAGCACATGGGAGACTGAGGCAGGAGGATTGCTGCAAGTACAAGGCCAGCCTAGACTTCCATAATTCCCCACGGGTAAGACCAGGTCATGTATTAATTTTTGCACCAGAAGATACAATAGGACTTAACTTTCAGGGAATGTTTTATTTTTTCATGTGCAGCAATTTATGTTTATTCATGTCCAACAATCTACATTCTCTCAAATATGGTCATGTCATAACTCTCAACCCCAAAGTCTGGCCTAAATTATTTTGTGGTTCCTGTAGAACCGTTGGCCCCAGTCACCCATGCCTCACCATAGTACTTTCCATAAGGGAGCACTTCATGTGCAGGTAGCTGCCCAGCACCATGACAGTCATCACCGCGTGTGCATGGCCTCATGCACTGTCTGTGCCCGGGGTCGCCCGTCAGTGAGTTGTGGTCATCAGCTAACAGGTGTTTACCTCTTCAGGTAGAGGCACCCACTTGGGCATTTATGAACACTTACAATTTATAGTATCATGTTTTAAGTATTAATGTCAGTAATATTATTTATATTTAATTACATATGAATATTACTTTATAATTCTGTTGTGTGTGCATTGCATGTTGCAGTCTACATATGAAAAGTGTTCATTTGATGATGTTAACTGGGCTTATTTTGGGTAAGGCTTATAGTACACACATCCTTAAAATTCAGGCCAGGGCTTATTTTCCAGTTTGGTTATTTTGGGGGAAATAGGGTACACAGCAAGAAAGCGCCTGTCTCAAAAACAAAAACAAAAACTGCTTTTAAATGTTCATGCTACTGCAGAGTTGGCCTGTGTCAGGAATGCAGGGTAGCAATCCAGGTAGCAATCCAGGTCACGTAGGTCCTGGGCTCACAGGCATCCACTGCCACCTCCCTGCTCGTACTCAGCAGCTTCTCAAAGCTTTAAGGACAGTGTATGTACCTGACAGGACAGAGACTTCCTCACGGCAATGACCTGCAGCACGTGTGGTCAGCCGCCCTCCTGCAGGCCATCACCAAGCGTCAGAACTGTTGCAGCTCCTTGGGCAGAGTACTCTGGTCTACATCTCACAATTGCCCGGGAGCCTTCAGAATTGTCCCTTCCCTGTTCCCTCATTCCTTCGGGCAGCATCAGAACAACAGCCAGGCAGCCAGCCCGAGCCTCTCTGAAGTCACGCTTCAGCTGTGGCCGTGTGCGGGTGACACAGTGTGGCTGCCTAGGCAAGGCCCTCAGAGATGCCTTAGTCTGGCTCGGTCTGGTGGAACACTTGTGGGAGAAGGCGAAGGTTGCAGTGCTGCTAGTTGATTTCCCCTGTGAAGCACTTCCTGCCCTCCACATTTGTTTCCAGCAAACACCAGCATGGTTTCTATCATTATTAACCCAAATATGTTAATTTCAGTGATAGCTGTTGCTTACTTAAATTTTGAAATGTCTAAGTATAAGCTGAACAGATGTCTGAAAACATTGCTCATTATTTTGAAATGCAGAATCTCCTGGTTGACGACAACGAGGATTTCAGTACAATCAGAGACGACATTGGAAAAGAAAACCTGAAACAGCAAGCACTAGGGAAAAGGCTCAGGTAATTCCCAGGGGTGGTGACCTGGCCTTTTCTGCCCCTCACACACTTCCCCCCTGCCGAGGGCGCCCCACAGAGCCCCCCTTTGCTGCCTCTTGGGACTTCACCCTTCTTCCTCCTGCGCCGTCCCGCTTGGTGCGTGCTCTTGGTTCAGGAATCGGCCTTCGAGCTCATGGCCGCCCAGCTGTGGCAGCAGGCCTCAGTTCCTGGCCACTGCTCCCCAGGCCACTGTTCCTTGGCTGTTGCTCCCAGGCCTCCAGCCCCACCAGCACATGGCCTTGGTCCCGCCTGCACCCCTCATGGCCCTTGCAGCTGGGGGCTTTCACACACACTCCTGGCTTCCCCTGGCCCCAGGGTCACACAGATCCCCAGGCCTGGAACCGAGCGCTGCCCCCTCCCACCCTGTGAGAGCCCTGGTGGCCTGGTACCCACCTTGTGGGCCCACAGCGCTCACCCCTTGTACTGCACTATTTCTGCCTGGGGCAGGCTAGGAGGTTCTCTTACCCAGCCTGGCCCTACTCACCTAGTCCCCCAGGCTCCGCCACCATATTGGGTACCAGCATGGTGGGCACATGGGCCTGTGGAGGCTACCAGGCCACAGAGGGCAGAGGGACCGTTCCCCGGCTGACAGCAAGCAAGGCCTCCCCTTCAGGGCATGGCATGGGAATGATGAGAGCCAATGTGTGAGTTTAAAGAACCCCTTTGCTGCTGGGTAGTGAGAGTTGGTTTGGGGACTGGCAAGACTGACACTTAAATGAGAATGACAGTGATGGCAGTAGGGGGAGATAAGAATGTGGGCCCGAGCCCAAAGCTGGCTCTTTCCCAACTTCCCCGTGCAAGCGCAGCACTGTGCAGCAGGGTAGGCAGTGGCTCAGCGTGCTGGGGGCGCCATCACCTCTGCCCAGGCACGCGCGGACCACGGGCTCCGCACACAGCCGCTGTCTCTCTAGCAGTTCGCTGCTCTTCTCTCAGTGCCACCTCCTCCAGGACTCCGTCCTCCATGCCCCTTGGCCTTAGGACCCACTTGTCACCCAAGCCCTTTGCCCTGTCAGCCCGTCCCCAGGGACATGTGTCCTTGCCCCATTCTAGCTCTGCACCCTGCAAGACCTGCTGGTGTCGTGTGGCAGCCAGGATGGCAGGGTTCGAGGCTCTGCTGCTGCAGGGTTTCCCAGGTAAAACCCTCCCTGTGTCTGGCAGCAGTGGCGCACACACCCAAGCCTTCAGGGCTCCCACCTGCTCCTGTCAGTTTGCATCACCCAGGTTCCCAGGCCCTGTCACCTTCCCTCCCAGGTGAAGGACTTTAAAATGAGAGCTGCTGTCACTGAAACACCTGCAAGTAGCATCAGAGCAGTCCTGTCCGCACCAGCCAGATTAGTCAGGTGACCCGGTACTTTTGTCCATTTCACTTTCTTTTTAGAGTTGTAGTGACATGCTTCCAAATTCAGAAGCCACTGATGAAGCTCCCTGTGCAGTCTGCACCCCTCCCTCCCTCTCTCATTGGCCTGCACCCTCCAGGGACTGTTGCCCACTTGGCCTTTCCTGCCTCGCAGGCAGAGGAGGCTCTTGCTTGGCTGCTCTTTGCCAGGGCAGCCAGGTGCATGGTGCCCCTGCCTGGTGCTCCTCACAGCTCTGCCATAGGCGCGTGTGTGGATGTATGTGTGGGACAGAATGTCTGGGTCAGAGGCTGTGGCCATTGCTAATTTAAGAAACATACTTGTAAAAGGATAGCAAATCAGAGGAGGAGGTAGAGAGTATGAACAGACAGTTTACTAACAGGTGTGCAAAACATGTTCCACCGGCCAAGCATGCGGCAGCCACCTGTGATCCCAGCTACTTGGGAGGCTGAGACTGGAAGATGGTGTGTTCAGGGCCTCCCAAAGTTCAGTCCCCAGCCCCCAGTGCAAAAATGAAGGTCAGCTAAAGCCGTCCAAAAAGATGTGTCAGTCCAGACTGCTGTGAGACACGCCACTCTGCAGCACTCTGCAGGCCAGCCCTGAGGGGTGCAGCATCCTGGGGACAGCATCCTCTGCTGGTGGGTGTGAGCCTGGGACACGCACCTCCCAGGCACAGGCCCCCCAGACAAACCGGAAGCCTGGCAGGAGGGGCAGCCAGGCAGCCACACACAGTGCCCACAGCACCGGGACAGCTGTGGGTATCCAGCTCCCACACCTCAAATGTCTAGTTCAGAAAGGGGGTGGGTCACCCTGCCATGGGCAGTGCCCTCTGCGAGCAGACGAGACCTGAGTCCCACCTCGAACCCTCCCTAGTGGTATGAGAAGTGGTGCACACTTAGGGCCTCCGTGGGGCTGGGAAGCTTTACCCTGCATGGGACTCCCTTCTGGCCACTGGGCCTGGGGCGTGCCTGCAAGTCAGCGCTGGCCTCTGTCTCCACAGCCGGGAAGCCCTGCGCGCACAGAGCGGCGACATGCTCTCCAGTTCTGGGACGCCTGCTCGGCCCCGAGGACCTGAAGCTGCTCTGTCAATCCACGTGGGCAGCTTCCGATAGCACTGGGGCTGGCACTGTGCTGTGGCTGTGGGCTTTGTGACCAGACAAGCAAGTGCGCCACACTGAGCCTGCTACGCCACACCTGCACACCTGCTTTGCCGAGTGAGCTGGACATACGTGTGCATGTGTAACACGATTCCCATTGCTGTCCCACATGCAGCTGGTGTGCCCATGAGCACTGAGCAGCAAATCCACCCTCCAGTGCTCACAGGTAGCTTCCAAATATCAAGCAAAACTGGCCTCAAAGCCCTTACCTCCAAGTCAGCTGACAGCCACAGAGTTCAGGATGTCTCAGTGCCACCTGCAGTGCTACAGCCTCTGCTGTCAGAAGGCAGCAGAGTCATTGGGGACAAGCCTGTCACAGTCAGGGCCACCACTCAGGGCTGGCCGAGCTGAATTCCCGAGCAGCCTCCGTTCACACCAGGGAAGGTGAGGCTGAAACTTCCACCAGTGTAGACAGAGGGCCTCGAGTGGGCTCAGGACACACACCTGAGGCGGGAGACGGATGACAGCAGCCATGGTTGCCTTCCCCGGTTCGGGCCCTCCAAGATGGCCCTGCCCCTCTCCCTGTGCTCCTCCAGGCATCCCTGCATGCCGGTGGAGGCACTGACACAGCCCGGCACCTGGTGAGTGCTGGCACACTGGTGCCAAGAAGCGAAGGGCAAGGACCGGTGGGAAGGCACGCAGCCCAAGACTGCCTAGACAATGCAGCCTGCAGGGAGTGCCCGCTCTGGCCTTTTTCTTCACTTGGGGGCTGGCGGGGGTAAGCATAGAGAAAGCTCGAAGATTAAAAACGCCTTTGCAGGTGCCAAGGTGCTCAGTTTTTATGCTGGCCTGCTCCCCAGTGCAGGGGCTTGGCGCCATGTTCAGGACCATGCACAGCCTGCCAGGGAATCTGAACTGCCGCAAAGCTCCTCTTCCCTCTGGGGCTGGGCCAGGCCAGGCCTGGCCATGGTGGCACCACCGCAGGAAGCAGAAACAGACTGCTGCGGTGATGGACAGCTGCTAGAGCAGTGGGGCAAGTGTCCCCGTGAGGGACCTGGGCAGCCCCTGCTGCATCCTGCTCCTGATGATGGTGCCTGCCGCAGTACAGCTGTCATAGAGTACAACAAGCAAGCCACATGGTGGGGACGAAGGGGGATTCGTGCTGGGAGGACACTGTGACCCCAACACAGGTGTGGGGACTACAGCACGAATCCCCCTTCCCCACACCGTGTGGCTTGCGCCCAGCTCCTGGCCGAAGTTTTAACTCAGTATGCCACACCCTGTATCCTGAAGACAATAGCTTTCTGTTTCCCTTGGAAGCCACCAAAAATTTGACTATTTTTGGAACAGATGAAAAGCAACTGAATTCAGTTCAGCAATGTTTTATGTCAGAGCACGAAGAATGAGAACAAGGACTCTGACAGCGGAAGATCAAAAACAGGCTCATTTTATTTATACACAGAATGATGTATGTACAGCTTGCCAACGGGCCTATGTACAGATCCACACGCGGCGTCTGTGGCCAGGTGGTCACCATATAAATTAGTATAAATATGAGGGGTACCCACCAGGGCACAAGACCTCTTCAGGACCCCAGGGGCCTCCCTGCTGCCCTCCTTCCACAGACAGGACACCAACCTGCAGCGCCCTGGGGATGCAGGGCAGCCTGTGCCCAGCTGCCAGGTCCTGAACTGCTTGCACTGGACCTTTCACATCTCTCTAGCATAATTAAGCGCTTTTTACATAAACCGTCTTTTTATACAAACTGTCAACACTGCTTCTAAATAATATCCCTGACCCAAACTCAGTGCTGTCTGAGAGGACGTGGAGGATTTACTTTTGCTTTCCCCCTTACATCCACTTGTCTGAGCTTCCTCTGACTGGGCCAGCAGTACCAGGCACACAGGCTTGCATCACCTCAGTGAGCTGCTCCCATACCCTGCCGCTGGTTTCACTGCCTACAGCAACTGTGGTGCAGACAGCCACACACAGCAACACTACAAGCACTTCCACTGAACTCAAGGTCCAGGAGGTAGCTCTGCCCAATTTGCACCAAGTCCTGTTGCCAATAAGGTACAGGGACAGGCAATGGTGCACGTAGGGACAGCCTGGGTCAGGCAGGTGGGAAATCCAGTTGGGTATCCCACAGCCAGCCAGGTCTACACCTGGCCCTGCTGCACCTCTGGACAAAGCCCTTAGCAGTTCCCTGCCCGGCCTGTGCATGTCAGACAGGGTGACTCAAGCAAAGGGCTGGGGGTCACACCACTGTGGTCCTCCGCTGTGCAGCCACAGCCCAGTAGCCCTCAAGTCACACCAATGACAGAGTCACAGTGCCCTTCCAGGTGCTGCTAGGACGGCACCTGCATGGGGAGAAAGGACTGGAGCCCGGGCCCAGCACAGGTGCAGGACAGCAGCATGGACCTGAGTGTTCCCCACAGGGACAACAGGGCTGGCAGCAGCAGACGGGAAGCCACCCTAGCCAAGATTCTGAGCCTGGGAACCTGCTCATTATCCAGTGGCAACCAGACCCACCGTCTGGTCCCCCCACGCTGCTTTCCAGAGTCCTGTGGGACAAGGAGCTGTCCCCGCACACACCTCAGGAGGCGCACCCACCAGGAACAGGCCTGTCGCCGCACCACCCCCTCTCCCCATCTCAGGCAGTGGGTGCTTTAGTTCCCAGAGCAGGTAAGAACGGGACCAAAGCGCATCCAGGCCGCTCTCAACCCGGGCAAGTGCACAAGCTGTGTTAAAAACCCTTGGAACAAATGGGACAGGAGCAGGGGCTGCCCTGCGGGGCTGCCGTGGAGAACCACAGTGGCTGTCAGGCACCAAGGACATTCTGGGGTGGGGCCACATAGGCCACACTGGTCATGCTTCCGAGAGCCAGCAGGGTGGTCACCTGACATAACCAACCCAGAATGAGTAGCGAGGAGCCCTGCAAAACAAGCGGGCTCTGTGGACTGGGACACGGTGCTATCCGTGCTGTGACAGAGCCAGGAAAGGTGGCATTTCCAAGGTAGCTGTGTTGTTGGTGTGTTTGGAACCAAACTGTCAGGAACAGGTGTCAGAGGCTTCCTGTTACCGTCCGAGGGAGTAGCACCATGAGAAAGGCTGGGCGGCGGCCTAGGCCTCAGTTGCAGGACGGGCAGGGGATGCAGACAGAGAAGGCGGAGGCTAGGCCTCGGTGGCAGGGGCGCTGCGGCTCAGCTCCTTGATCCCATAGAGGATCCTCTTCATGTGGCCCACCTTGGTCACGCCGAGGTCCTGCAACAGAGGACAGCCACTGTGGACACTGCAAAGTGGCACGGGCAGGTCTGAGACCGGCCCGCCACTGGTGGCTTTCCCGCTGGCTTTCAGAACACAGATGAGGGTGAAAAGGATGATGTCAGAAGATGGGAATGGCAAAGTGACAGTCACACAGGTGCCCAGCACATTGTTCCTGAATCCCACAAAAGTCACTGACATGATCAAAGAATTCAACAGACAGAGCCAGAACACAGGCCTAGAGCAGAGGCGGCTGGGGGCCTCAAGGAGGGCACTGCTTCTGCTCCGTCTAGAGTATGGGCAGTGTGGACAGGGACAGGGATAGGGCTTTGGAACCAGGGCCGTACATACCCCACACTAACTAGAGAAGCCCCCATGAGCTGGGCACCATGCTGGCAGGCTCTGATGCTGAGCTGTTACTTAGCAACCTGGCCACAGAAACCAAGGCTCCCCCCAACCCGGGTGGCTCCCCACCTGGCTGGGCTGTGCCAGGTGGGGCCAGAGCGACAGCCACCTAGGGCCCCAAGGTGCCCGCAGGGGCTGGTAAGCAAACTGGTGCCAGGGCATGGCCAGGTGAGGGGGTTCATGTGGGAGCCCCAGGATCGCCTGTGAAGTACCTTGAGGTCTCTCCGCTCCAGGTGCAGGAGCTCGGAGCCCCGGATGTCGTGTCGCGTGAAGATGTCCTTATACTCACAGAGACTGAGGTGCTCCAGCCAGGCAGCAACCTCCTCTGTCCCCCAGAGGTGAACTGTCAGAGACGGAAAAGCATGAGCGCACTGAGTGCCCCGAGCCCAGCGCAAGGCAGGTGGTGGCCAGCATTCGACACGCCCAGCAACAAGCAGCACCGAGACCTTGGCAATGGCACCCTTGCCCCACAGCCAGCACCCGCCACCCAGCCACAAGCAGGATCATCAGCCATGCATAAGAGATAGGGGTGCCTGCCAAGGGGCCACCAGCTTCCGCGTCCCAAGAGGAACATGACAGCACTCTGCAGGGGACACTGCCAGCTGCAGCGCACAGGAAACATTCAGAGAATTTCACTGGGTCAGAACCCCCACAGAAACCAATTTCCAGACAAACGTGCAAAGATAAATCAAAAGGGAGCTGGCCCGAGTGGTGGCAGATGCCGCCCTGCACTCTAGGCCGAGGGTGAGGGCCAAGCCCTTGGGCAGATTGTGTGAACCCAATTACAGACCCTTCCATGCCACTGCCTACTGATTTTATCGCCCACCATCACTGGTGGCCTGGATTCCCAGATCAGGGCCCTTGATCAGCGATCACAAACAGGCGGGAGCAGCCCAAGAAGGAGCGGGCACAGTCCAGTCCAGAGTGTCACGTCTGCAAGTTTGTCTCGTCATCTCTGCTCCTCCTCCCACCCTGAGGAGGTGGGCAGACAGCTCAGGGGCCTGGGTTTCCACGGAACAGTGAGACTGAGAGGGTGTGACAGTGGTCAGCACCCAGAGGGAACACAGAGAGGAGCGGGGCCGCACAAGGAAAGCCCCGGGAAGCAGGGCCAGGAGCTCGGCTGCGCCAGCCGGGCAGGAGGGAACAAGCCAGTACCCGGGCCTCCCAGGCTGCTGTGGGCCTCTCTGTTCTTGTTGTTCTTCTCCTTTTTGAACTTGGTCACCAGGCGGAATTTACCACTGCGGCTGCGCTTGGCGAGATCCAGCATCACATTCTGAGGGGAGAGGGACACAATTAGCCCCGCAGCCCCAGCTCTGCCCCTTGGAACTGGGGCGCCTTGCAGGTCCAACTCCAACCAGCAGTGCCATCCAACCACAGGGGTTAAAGAAATCGTGGTGGCTACTTTTAATTGTGCTTTCTTCACTTTGTAACACAGGTGTTTCTCCTGTGATGGGGATTTCCTGTCACTGTGTGCCAGCGCACAGAGGTCCCTGGAGCCAGTGACTTAGCCAGGTGCTCCGTGGCCCAGCAGCTCTGCACTGCGTGTCCCTTCCTAAGCTGCTTGCCCTCGGCAGGCAGGCAGGGCAGGCTGGGGGGCAGCAGCAGCACAGATGCTTTTTCCGGTAACGGCCCCCGGGCAGGGAGCAGGGCTCTATAAACTTCACAGGGATGGCAGCCTAAAAGTACTGGATGATTACACCAATACTATACAGTAGAAAACACAAAACTTTTAAAGAACTCATTTAGACACTTATTTGGCAGTTTTATGACTCGATATAGTAACAGTGTATCTTCTAATATAAAGTGACCTTTTGCCTAATGTCTTACACAATTCTTCTTTTTTCTCATGTAGTTCAGGCTGGGTTTCATCTCAGTAATCCTCCTGCCTCAGCCTCCCAACTGGTGTCACAGGTGTGCACCACATGTGGTTGCAATTCCATTCTGTTATATACAAGTGGCCCCCAACTCATGATGGTTCAACTTAACAATTTTCAGCTGGGCACAGCACACTCACACAGCAGCTGTGTTCCTCACGCTCAGTATGGCATTCAGGCAGTCTCCTGAGCTATTTCCCACTCAGGTTAACTCCGTAATCCCGACATCAGTACGGCAGGCCGAGCTAGGCTAAGCTGGCAGGCAGGCTCCATGAGGTGCATGCACAGTACACAGTGTTTACTGGGGCCAGAGTCCCACTGTTAGTAAAGGAACATGGTGTCCCAAGATTTTGGGTGATTGTTTTTGTTGTACTAGGGATCAAAGCCTCCACGCTAAAGCTACACCCTAGTCCTTTCTTTCTCTTGAGATGGGGTCTCACTAAGTCACTGAGGTTCCCAGGCTGGGCACAAATTTGCAGTTGCCCTGCCTCAGCCTCTGGAGTAGCTGCTCACAGGCAGCTTTTATCAGGGGCACACACTGAGCTGGGCACTGTCTTCCCAGCACCTGGACCTGGACCAGCCCTGCAGCTCAGCTGCATCTCCCAGCTGCCGGGGTCACTCTCAACCCCAGCCCAGCTGCTTCCCATGTCTGCTTCTCTTCTCTGCCTGCCATGAAGTATGCTGTACCAGAGGCCTCGGGAAGAAGACTGAAGGGCATCGAACCCGCATGCAACCCAGACCCACGTACCTCCTCGTCCCCAGGCTCCACAGGCTGGCAGAGCCAGTGCATGTCCGCCAGCTTCCTGAGCTGCCTGTCCATCTCGGTGAGGGCAGCTCCAAGCCGCTCCTTCTGAGGGAGGTCCAGCTGCTGCTCCAAGGGAAAGAGACGCAGCTGCTGACTGCAGTCGGGCCCAGGTCAGCAAAGCCCAGGCAGATGGGCAGCCCTGCCACTCAGAGCACCCAGAAATACTCCGACAGAACCACGCAAGGGTCCAAGTCCTGCAACAGCCCACCTGGGCCAGCACAGGCAAACCAGGCTACACACCGCCAGGTGGCTGCTCATGTTCTGAGCACTGGGTACAGCAATGCCAGGAGGCTGCTAAGGCAGCAGCTCTGGCACTCGGGGTCAGCACGATATTTGCAGGGAACAAATATGACGCTAGATAAGGTATCCAGCAAGGCCCTCTGTGTCCTTATCCCAAGGAGTTGGGACAGGAGACAGCGCAGCACACAGGAGGGCAGAGGCCACCAAGGGAGGTGCACCACCCTAGGACGTGGACCTTGAGAACTCACCAGGGCCATCTTCCCAGCCAGCAGCAGTTCCGTCTCACTGCGCAGAGCTCTGACGTTGTTCACTATTTCCTGGACGAAGCTGTAGTTCAGCCCCTGCAAGGAACCAAGACAGACGGCATGTGGAGGCCAAGGTAGCAGGAGGCACCGGGGAGCAGACATGAGAAGACCAGGTACCTCCGCAGTTCTGGCCTTGCCATACACCCGGTCCATAGCCTTGGAGCTGGCGTTGACGGCGTGAGCAAGCTCCTGCTCCACAGCTTGGTGGGACTGCGCTATCTCCCGAATGCTAGAGGGAAGGAGACCCAGCAGGCTGTATCTCAGCCACCCGCACAAGAGGGCACACAGCCCACCCTCCTTCCTCCATAGTTAATAGCGGGAGGGTTAAAAGGCCACTCTGCGATCCAGCTCCAGGCCTTGCCAGGGAGGGAAGTGCACGGAAGAAGGGCAGGCAGCTGAGCACCCAACAGGCAGGCCCACCACAGCATCCACAGTGACACCGGGGTGCTCACACAGCACGGTTCCAGCCCTGGAGCAGCCCTTGTGTGGCGCCCAGGCAGCACAGCAGGGGCCAGGGCGGAAAAGCCGCCATCACTGGAGAGGCAGCACCAGGCAAGCAGGCCCAGGACTGGAAGATGGGGGTGAGTGACCATGGGAAGAAGAGGGTAGCGGGCAGCCACCGGCAGCAGCAGTGCTGACCATGTAGAGGGAAGGCAGTATGGGCCAGGGCACGGGAGCCCAGGGAGGGCACAGAGCCAGAGCACAGAAGCCTGGAGACTCAAGAAGCCGGGGCAGGATGAAAGGGCAGGAGGCAGGCACATGGCCACCTGGAAGCCTGGAAGCACTGTGCCACCAGGGCCGTGGCACAGCCAGATGTCAAAGTCAGGACAGGAGTAAACACCTGAGCCACTGTGTCTCTACTGGCAGCAGAGCAGCATAGAGACATGCTCAGAGGTGTCCCGAGAAAGCCAGCTGGCTTTTAGGGTCTATGGGTGGTCCCAAAGCTGTGCACACACCTCCTCTAAGAACTGAGGTGAGTGACCCCACACATGAAACCCAGAGAAGCCCCAGAGGCAGTGGAGCCCACCTGTGGATGAGGACCCCCGCTGCCTGGCAGAACTGGTCCATCTGCATGGCCTCCTCCTCAGACAGGATCTCAGGGTGCAGTGAGAAGGAGGGTGGACGGGGCAGCTCGCACTTCTGCTTGTCCTCCCAGGACTTGAGAGTGTTCTCGAAGGCCTGGGTGCGAGAGCCTGGGCTGACACCTCCCACGCACTGCAAAGGGCGCTGGCCAGCCGCCCTCAGCCAGGGACAGACACAGGTCCTTCCTAGCACCACCCTCCACCTGACAGGAAAGCACACAGTGCCCTGGCTTCTCCACCACCAGCACACAGTGGGCGCTGCAATGCTTCTGGCTTGGCCCCTACACAGCTCATCTTCGTTGTTTGGTTTTCTGAAACACAGTTTTACTGCATAGTTCAGGATGGCCTCACACTCATTGATCCTGCCTCAGCTTCCCGGGTGTGGGGATGACAGGTGTTGCCTCTGTGACTGGCGGGGCAACTGTCCTTACCCTGTCTCTGGTCAGTGTCTGTGCCCGGTTCTTGTGGACAATCCGAATGTACCCAGGTGGCTGGATCCAGGCCTCTCCATCCACCTGCACAGGGACGCCCTCTTCGCCCAGGATGGAAATCTTTACCGTGCGACACTACACAGAACCATAGCCATCAACAGTGCGCAGCCATGGCCTCCAGGGTTGCTGCCCTGGAGCTCCACAGCAGCGTTATGCCCATGCCAAGCACAGCTGCCTAGGGCTGACCCCCACCCCATAGGAACAGGGGACCCTGGTGTTGGCACCTAGGGACCATCAGATACCAACAGCTTCAGAACAAGTCCAACAAACAGATCTCCCTCTCTTTTCCACAAAAATATTGCCCAAAACAAAAATGTGATCTTCAAACCACCTTCTACTGAAGCCAGGCAAGCACATGGAGAGACTGGCCAGCCCCATGGCCACCATCCTGCAGAGCACCCTTGTGGGCGTGCCCCCCCAAAGCCTGCTCACTACGCCCCTCAACCCAGGCCCTCACTCACCCATCCTGTCAAGGCACAGTGTACTCAGTGGTGTACCAGTTTGGAAGGGGTTCTTTTTGAGAGATTGACTTTCATGTCCAGCCAACCTGTGGCATCTAAGCCAGGCCACCCAAGGGGCCCAGCAAGCCCTGGAGGACTAGGGTCTCTACCTGGGCAATCCGGTGATGCTGCAGCTTAATCACACGGGACACAGCCATCTGCATGCTGCCAAACACAGCGACCACTTCCAAAATCTTGTCGTCGAATGATGGAGCGGCAAACGTCTGAAAGGGCAGGTGCAGGACCTGACCCCAGCCCTCCTTGCACAGCTAGTGCCCCTCATGGGGACCCCAACAAGCAGTCACCATGGGCAACTGCTGACACACTGCGGACGTCTTTGCGCTGTAGCCCAGAAGCTGCCTAGCTGGGAGGCCCTGCAAGCTCAATTCCTGCCTTCCTCCATTTCCTTGGCTGCCCAGGGGACAGGATGTGTCAGGGTGACAGTGCTAATGTGTGCACACTCTGGAACAGGATGGGCCGGAATGGAGAAGCCATACCCTGGCTGAAAATCTCCCCCTTGATCCTTTGTGCACATGCCCGCCTTCTTCCTGGCTGCAACCACCCCCTATCCCCGATGCAGGAGGTAACTCTCCTCAGCGAGCTCCGGTGCCTGGCCCTGCCCCACCCCGACTTCAGGTCCCTCCAGACCACTGAAAGTGAGGCTTTCAGAGGCTCCAGGGCTTCAGCACCACTGCTCTTGCGAGAGGCCCTGTCTGCCTGGGCCCCTTTGAATCCTCGGCCTGTACCAGGACAGACAGACGGCACTCAATGTGCCAAGTCACAGCACTGCCATTCCCAGCTGCCCTCCAGCCCATGCCCAGTACATACGTCATCTTCCTTGGTGCCGCCCCAGAAGTTGGTCCCTCCAGCATAGCTGGGAATATTGAGGACTGCAATTCCCTGAAGACTGGGGAGGGGGATAGGGCGGCCATCACACTGCGCAGCACAAATGCAAGGAAAGACAAACGACATGGTGTGACACCCTCTGCTCTGGTGTCCACAGGACCTGGGGTGGGCATGGAGTGGCCCTCGGGTGCCCATACCCTCTCCACTTACCTCCAGCAAGACCTTCTGCTCCAGGTTCTTGTAGGTCCTGTGCAGCAGCTCTTTGGTGCCCAGGACTCCATACCACATCATGTTCTTGGTCCTACTCCTAGACATGGAAGCAAAGCCTTCTCAGCTGGGACACCTGCGACAGCTCAGGTCACCAAGCAGGCACCCTCAGCAGGCCCAGGCAGGCCAGGCTGCAGCCTCAACTCGGAGATGCCTGTGTACATCTGCCATGGAGACCTTGCTTCAAAGTAATCTTGCCAAGAAAATCCTCATGCCCAAAAGGCAAATAAATAAACCTGGTAAGAAGCATATACATCAGGAGCCTCTTCCTGTGCAAAATTACACTTCCACAGAAACCGTGGGAAATGCAGGAAAGCACTGAGGGAAGATAATCCTCCCAGCCCAGCCCGGCAGTGCCAGTAGGGATTCTCAGCACACTTTTTATGAGTCTTTGTTCTATTTTTTGCTATTTACACAGAATCTTGCAGTGTAGCCCAGGCTGGCTGCATACTGGATGACCCCCCTGCCTCCGCCCCTGGTGCTGGAGTTACAGACCTGCACCGCCCCACCTGGAGGTCTGCACAACTACTACCTGCTTCCACTGCAGGCTGAGGAGGCTCATTAAAGACATGCGGCCCTTTCCACAGGACTGTGGTAACGTGACCGTCAACCGTGGGGTAAGCCCATTGCCTAGATGTCCGCCTGCATGGCTCCCCCTTCTGCCTGCGCCGCGTTCTGCCCCCGCCTTCTGCTTAGCATCCTGCAACCTGGTGGTGGCCAGTAGCACCCACCTGCACTTCTCCGGGTGCTCATCCCGCTTGTTGTTGAAGTCCAGTGATATCTTCGCATCCAAGCCGATGCCAAAGTAGTTGTTCATGACGCACTTCTCCGTGTAGAGCTCGCTGCGGAGGGAAGGTTCAAACCCATTACCGCCGCCGGCATGCCTGTCTGCTTCACAGACTTAGGCAGTCAAACCCATACATATCATGTGCATTTTTAGAGGCTGTTTGCATTTTCTGCCCCAGGGCTCAGGCCCGCTCAGCTGCTTGGCTCTGCTAGCAGCTTTCCTAACCTACACCGTGTAGTCTTGAGGACCGGCTCCTCTGCCTGTATTCCCCGGACCCATCTATACCAAGGCATCCATCCAGACACTGTTCCACGCTTTTACAAGTTCCCCAGCTACTGGCCACTGGCAGTGTCCACCTGCTTGGCTAGCACCCAGGGGCGGAGGTTGGCAGGTCTCCAGGCACCAGTGGGGAGCTGCCTGCCCCTTTCTCACAGCTGTGCTGTCAGGGACAGCAGAACTCTTTAGGGTTCAGAAACCCACTCATCTCAAGTCTGGGTCTCCAGACACTTCCCACACCCGTGGACCTGTGAAGCAGTCCTCATATGAGAGAGGGGCTCAAAAACAGCTATCCCAGCCAGGGACTTGAACCTCACTTCCCAGGAATGGTGCTAGGGAACTCGCTCCCTGGCCTCCACCCACCCTGCACCCCAGCCTTACCCCCTCCTCTGCTATGGCACTAGGTAGGAAGGTAAGGAAGGAGGTGGCGAGAGACACACAGGGAGGGGCGCCTGGATTTCTGATACTGCCTCCGTGGGCGTCCATGAGGATGCAGCACGACACAGACGCGTGGACCCGACAGCTGGCAGCAGCTGGCTGGGAGCAGAGCTCAGACAGCACTGTTCTCTACACTGCAGACCACATGACTGATGGTATTTTTAGGTCCTGGGAAAAGGGAACTAACCCAGAAACAAAGGGCAAGGGACTGGGGAAGGAGAGGACAGAGGCGCAGGGGCCTAGGAGGTCTACAGCTGCTGTGCCAGAGAGGCCACCTCCACCCAGCCAGAGCCTTGATGCCCCACACAGTTCGGGGTACATCCCTGGGGGAGGGGGCACAGGCCTAGCGTGGGCAGGGCTTCAGTGACCCCAGAGGAGGGAAGCAAACTAAATGCCTGGCCTGGAGGCCCTCAAAGCACTGCTCCTTAGAAGGACTGTAGCACTGGGTCAGCCCGAGGAAAGCAGAGGCCAGGCCTAGGTATCCACCACAGGCCAGAGCGGAACCCAGAGCCATGCCCTCCCATGTGAGTGCGGTGACCGCAGCAGCCGGCGTGTAGCCCTGCGGCACAGCATCTGCGGCTTCCTCAGCTGCCAACACAGCTCGCATCAGCACCAGTCTCGTAACTGGTCAGCAAGCGGCTCCCTAATACCCGCCTTCATGCCTCACAGACGCTAGAGGATGAGGGCCATGTTCCCGCAGGGCAGCAGCCCAGGCTTGTACCTAAAGGCCTAAACAAGACAGCATCTCCCTGGAAGTCATAAGTCATGACTTTTCAGCCTGGGAATCCAGAGATTTGCCTCATGACCAGGCAGTGGACAGCCGGGGAAGCAGGGCAGGTTTAGGCAGGAAAGGAGCTTCAGTATGGGACCAGCAGGGTCTCCAAAGCCAGGCAAGTAGAGGTGACCAACAAGGACAAAGCCAGCCTTCAGGGGGTGTTTGCAAGCCCACAAAAGCTTCTGAAAGTGAGCTGGCAGGGAGGACACAGGCCATGCGTGCTGCCCGCAGGTGGCTCATGGTGGTGGCCCTGTCAAACTCCTTAAACTTAGCCTCAGCTTCAAGATGTCCTCAGTGGCTGATTCTGGCTAGAAAGGGGCCCTGGGCTGCTCCCCTTCCTCGAACAGAGCATACCCCCATACTCACAGGTGTTCTGGCTCGGTGTTAAAAGGATCAGCATTGAGCAGCAGGCGGCTGATGACTGAGCCGCCAGGCAAGGAGCCGGACATCCCAGCCCGAACACCTGCAGGGAGCAGAGTAGGCAGAGGGGCCCTGAGCAGGAGGATGCACCCTGTGCAACACCAGCATCAAACAGCTCTGGAAGTAGCTAAGTGGCAGGACCAAGTTTCAACAGCAGGGGCTCAAAAATCACCAGCACCCCGTAATTACAGAGCAGAAACAGGCACACTGGGCTGCAGAACCCAACACCAAGAGACACTTAAAAACAACCTTCCCAAGGGCACCGCTTGAGCACCAGCATTCTCCCACGGTCACAGAAATGCCGAAGTGACATTTGCCTGTCTGTGGGCCCGTGAGCTCTCTAGGACAGTAACCCTGCTGTATCCAAGCTGACCCAGTACCCAAGCCACAAGACAGGCCAGCATGGGGCGGTAGCAGCCCCACAGATGGGTGGGGGCCCAAGCACTTACTGGGGTACAGGATCTTGGTGTTCAGCGCTGGCAGCCCATCCCGGCTTCCCGTCTGGGGAGGAAGAGAGGCAGAGCTGCCCACAGACAGACCCCCTTTGCCCATCAGCTTTTCACAGGGGGACCGGGACACTGTGAAACAGGACAGAAACCCTTCAGACCATCCCACCCACATGGCTGGAATCCCAAGGCCAAGGGAACAGGCTGTAGGCAGGCGGGGGCTGCAAGCCCCTGGTACTCAGCATGGGGGGGGAGGGTTTAAGGGGCTCCGGCAAAGACACATGCCAGGCGTAGATTCATCTGGAGGCCATGCAGACTGCAGTGGCAGCCTGGGGACGGACTGCGTTGAGCAGCAGGCAGCTGATGACTGAGCTGCCAGGCGGGGGCTGCAAGCTCCTGGTACCCAGCATGGGGGGGGGCGGGCTCTGAGTGCACCCCTTGGTGGCCTGGCCAGGCTGGGCTCTGTGCCTGGAGAGCTCCTGTCCCCACGTGAGCAGCTCTGGATACTCCTCCAACCCCGCAGCCTCAGCACAGCTCACAGTCCACCCCAAGAGTTCTGAAGCCCACCATTCTGAGCAGCCTGCACCCTCATCCCCTCAGGTTTTCTGGCTCAGCACACCCCAGAGCCCCAGACCAACTGCAACCTCAGTAATGCATGCACCCAAGCCACAAGCCTGACATGGCCCAGGGCCAAAGCAATAAGAAAGCTCCCTGAAGCTCTCAGTGACACATGAGTTCCTGTGTGTCCCAGAAGTGAAGCCCAACTCCACAGCTGTACCTTTGCGGTGGCCCCTGCCCTTGGGCACTCCACAGCCCTCGCTGTGGGCTAGTGGTGGGCACGCCTTGTCCTCCTTCCTTGGATCCCTCTTCTCCTCTGTGGTGGGGAGGCCCAGCACGAAGCCCTCCTGTGCCTGAGTCTGGGCATTCTGCTCGTCCACGGCTGGCGGGAAGAGGGTGCTACAGCCAGCTGGCGTGGTGGCCATGCTCCCCAGGGCCCCCTGAGGGCTCAGGCTGCAGCTCCTCCAGCACCCCCTCCCACCCTCTGTGCCAACAAGCTGGGGAGGACCCCAGGGCAAGGTTAGAGCAGCCAGGCAGACAGGTGGCATGGGCACACTGGTGCCAGGTGGAGGTCCTGATGCTGCTTAGAGTGAAGGGCAGGGTAAGAAGTGAAGGACAGGGTAAGAACGACTGTGTGGGTGAAGGGACCTTGGCCTCAGCCAAGGTGTGAGGGTCTGCAAGGGGGAAGGACAAGGCCAGACCCAGCGTGGTGGCTTGGGTGTCCCTCCCATCTGTCACCAGGCCCATTACCTTTCTCTGTGTGCTCTATGATCTGGCGGATCGCCTTCTTCAGGCTGTTGGCGCGCAGCATGAGCTGCTCCCGGGGCCGGAAGATCTGTGGTCGTGCAGGGCACGTTGGGCCCACCAGGCGGTCCCCAGCAGAGCCGCAGACGTTGCCTGCCCCATCACCATCTTCGGTCTCCTCGGCGATGGTAGGTGGCGGATTGGGCAGAGAGGAAGAGGCCTGGGACTCATCATCCAAGGTCTTGAGGAGTGAGTCCAGCTTCTCCTTCAGGACTGAGCACTAGGTGGGGGACACTGACATGAAGCACATACCCTGCCCACCCCAACCCCCACCGCGACCCCTTCCTGTGGGCCTGCAACGTACCTTCTTGGCCATGACCTCCGACTCCTCCGAGCTCTCTGTTGTCTTTTCATAGGCCTTGCCCACTCGGGCCACGAAGTCCTTCACCGTTTCACAGAGCACCCTGGGGGACACAGAATGGGCTGAGCTGGTACCAAGGGCACCTCGGGGGAGGCCCTGTCTTCCCAAGACCCCACACTCACTTAGCTGATGAGATCACCACCGAGTGCTGGTCTGAGGTCAGGATCTTAGAAAGGTGGGCCGCAACTGAGTCTTCATAGAAGAGGATCTGCTGCACCTGCAATCAGTCGCCCCCAACAAGAGGGCCACAACCCATGATCACAGTGAGCTCAGGGCATGACCCAAGCTGAAGCACTTTTCCCTCAGCCGAAGCCTCAGCTCGTTGGGAAGGTACCATAGGCAGCCAGTGCTCTGGGCACCACTACACTGTGGATGGGCCAAGACACTGTTCTGAACACAAAGGAACCTGTCCACAGAGATGCTCTCCCTTGCTGCAGTCTGAGGTCACGAGGTGGCCTGACAGGGCCCCTACACCCTAACCTGTCCATCCTCAGGAACAGGCTGGGGGGCAGAGCTGTCACAGTGGGATGAAGGCGTGTCCTCCCTGCTGGCCCCTGCCCACCAACGCAGGGCTCCCCAATGACCCATGATGTGGCTGCTCTCAGCCCTGCCTAGGGCCAGTGAGCTTCACTACCAGCCCAGGTGAGAACAAGGCCAGGCAGCTCTGTTTGCCAACCACTGCCTAGGGAGGCCTGCTCCACTCAGCCAGCAGCCAGCCTGGCAAGGTGCAGAACATCACCAGAAGGGAAGGAGGGAGACAGAATCACAAAGATAAGGCCTACGAACCAAACAGAACACAAAGCTGAATCCTGGCAGTCTGGGGGAAAGAGCACTGAGCCAGAGGGGTAGAGCGGAGGAAGGCGTGGGTGCAGGGGCTACACAGACTGTGCAGGGGAGGCCACCAGGACACACCCTCCCCAAGCCCTGGCAAGAACCTGGGAAAGCCCTGGTGTGAGCAGCGCCCAGCCGTGACCCTGCAGGGCGGCAGCCAACTCCTCTGCAGAGCAGCCAGGTCCAGTGAGCAGTACCTCGGAGTCCTCGCTGAAGTCTTCGGTGACAGTGGAGGAGGAGGTCTGCCGGGGAAGCTTGGTCTCATATGCCATGACACTCCACCTGTGGGATGAGGCAGCTCAGTCAGTGTGCCCCCGCAGTCCCTGTAGGGCCCTACCTCCCCGAGCCCCCATGTCATCCTCTGAATGCATGTGTGACTTGGCCATCTCCATCTCAGGCCACAAAGGCAGTGGGGAGCAGAGGATTCCCATGAATAAGTACTCTGGGAAGATGCTGCAGCAGGAGACACCCTTCTCTGCCGCAGAGCCCCACATCCTCCCGACAACAGATGTGCCGGGTGGGGGGCTGCCTCCCACCACCCCTAGATCAGAACCCCAACTCCAACACCCAGGCTGTAGCATGTGGTCCCAGGACGCTGCCATCCAGCTAAGAACCAGAAGTGCCTGACTGAAGATACCCTGGAGGCCCTGACCCACGCTGCAGCCTCTCAAGAATGGGAGCAGATAAGACAGCCACTCGAGCAGGTGGCCAGCAGTGCTGGCCCAAGGAACTTGAGGCTGGCCGCGGCTGCTTCTCTGCAGCCTTTGGTGGCCTCGTGAGAAGACCTGACCATCCCAGGACACGGCTCTTACTGTGTGTGTGTGTGTGTGTGTGTGTGTGTGTGTGTATGTATGTTTTGTGTGTGTGTGTGTGTGTGTATGTTTTGTGTGTGTGTGTGTGTGTGTGTGTGTATGTTTTGTGTGTGTGTGTGTGTGTGTGTGTGTGTGTGTGTGTGTGTGTGTGTTTTTAATACCAGGGATCAAACTCACAGCCTTGAGCTTGCCAGTCAGGCGCTGTGCCACTGAGCTAAATCTCGGGTCCTTTTTGATTTTTTTTAAAGGAATATATGCTTAGGTCAAACCCTGCCCAGCACAGCGGCCCCACTCACCTGTCCAACATCTTTGTGCTGGCCCTCTCCAGCTTCGCCAAGATCTGGGGGAGCTGAGTGTCATCATCACAGGCCGCACCCCAGCCAAGCACTCGGGCCAGGTCGTTCCCTGTCCCCAGGGGCAGTACTCCCAGCTGACACTAACAGAAACGGGTGGGAAGATACACACTGGAACACAGGAGAACAAGAAGCCTTGCCCTGTGCCTCCAACACCTGTGGCAACAGCGCGCGCGCGCGTGCGTGCGTGCGTGCGTGCGTGCGTGCCTGTGTGTGTCTGTGTGTGTGTTAGACCTGACTGGAAGCATATGGTCTGCACTTACTAGCAGAGCCCACCAGAGTGGACAGATGTCTTTGTTATACATCAGCAGAGCAGGGTCACCAGGCCTCTTGACGATATACCCTCCAGACCTCAGACCTGGGGTCCTGAGCCCTTCCCTTCCCCTTGCTCATAGGTCTGTAACTTGTGCCGGCCTCTATCTACCCTAGCAGCTAACTGACCAAACTCCCCTTCCAGGCATCACTGGCATCGCTAGCATCGCTCTAAGACTCTTAGGATGCTTCTGAGGGCTTCGAAGTCTTGTCAGAACAAACAGGCCAGGGTCACCCCCTGAGCAGACGCCCCAGGCCCAATGCATATCTCCCACCTGCCACGGCACATAACCTTGCCCTGCATGTCACACTCCTACCCCAGAGCCCCTGAAGTCTGTGCTCAAGGCCCCCTCTATGGGCTGCTCAAAGCGCTCTAGCAGTCACCAGGGATGACAGTGACCAGCCAGAGCACAGCCTGTAGTGCTCACGGGTCCTGAGGCTGGGACTCACCCCGCCCAGCCACCTGTCCCCTCCCAACAGCCTGTGGGAATGCATGACAGAAGGCCACAGGAGGAGGCAGTGTCCCATGGGGACACACAGGAAGGAGGGGCGAGGGTTTGGCCAAGGCTCCCAGCAGCATAGGGTACAGGGGGTTCCCAAGGAGGAGGAAGCAGACATGCAGAGCCCAGAGTGGCTCTGGTGGTGCCATTGCTGGGATAGACCCATCATGGCAGGCTGAGAAGGCATGCAGCTGAGCAAGGACACAACAGGCAGGGCGGGAGGAGTGGGCAGGGCTGCCCCTACAGTGGCACATAGAGGGAATTGAGGGGGACACAGCCTCAAGAGCAACTCAAGACTTTTGCTCAGATGCCTGGGTGGTTTTCAGGCTTTCAGGCTCCACAGACCGGCACAAGGCTGGGGGATGGTGACCTACAGGCCCAGGGACACATGGCAGCAAAACTGCACATCCCCAAGCCTCCCTCATGTGAAGGAGCCAGGAGAAGAAGAAACACCACCAGGTGCGAGCCCAGGGGCCCAGGCAGAGCAGCTGGAAGAACACCCGGGGCAGCAGGGAAACCAGAAGATATGGCAGAAGCCCTGAGACTGTGTCATCCGCTAGTAAGCTCGGCAGCACAGCGATCCACCAACCGGGCACAGCCCTACAGACGGCACCAGGCTGCCCGTCTCCCCTTCCCAAGATCTGGCTGGACTGCCACACTCTTGTGACTCGGCTCAGAGCACAGGACTTGAGCACAAGAAATGTGCTCCAGGCACGCAGGCGCTCAGCTGGGCTTTCTAAGAGGACCCCAGCAATGGGCTGCGGTGCAGCTCGGTGGAAGCATACCTGCTTAATGTGAGGCCCGGGGTTTGAGCCCTGACATGTGGGGCAGAGCATGAAACAGCTAGTTCTCAGATTGGCAATCCTGGATTGGGACCAGGTGTCTGAATAGGACAAATGATGAAGGCCAAAAAGGAAAGGACAACCAAAAAAAGTGCTTTGCTGACAAATGACAAACTACAAGACAGAATCTGCAATGACAGACAAATTAACGTGACAATAATCAGACATCAATTTTTTTTAAAAATGAACTAAATATTATGAAAGAAAATGAGACAGACAACTCATCTAAAAATCTTACTGTTGGGGTGGCCAAGGATTTAGCTCAATGATACAAGTGCCTGCCTGGCAAGAGCAGGGTCATGAGTTTAATCCCCCAAATAACCAAAAACAACCTTATTGTCTGTCAACTGAGACAATGCTTAACAATTAAAGAAATATTGTAAAAATACAACTTTATTTGCTTAGTTAGGCAAAACTAGAAAGATGAGCCCATGGTCGCAGAGAGGACACAGAGTACACAGCCCTGAGGAATTAGGGACCCGCCCCAGGGTTTAACCATGCTCTGGAAAAACAAAGGACTCAGAGGAGTCCCTGAGCCACCTGAGTCCCCAACAAGAGGAGAGCAACTCGGGCCACCTGTCCCTAGGACGCCAGACCCAGGGCACTTGCTGAGGTGCAGCGCATAGCTCCCAGGAGCACAAGGGCATAGGCAGGGGCAGTAGAGTGACTCACAGCACATGCCATACTGGGTACATCTGTACACAAGCTGAGACACCACAGAGATGTCACCATGACTGACCACCCTGGGAGAGGCGCAGCTAGAGTAAAGACCCAGTGAACACGAGAGCTGGAGCTGACGAGCCACACTGAGGCACCTTCCCTCCCCGCCTCCCAGGCCAGAGGCGCCACACCAGAGTGGTCCACAGCACCACTGCGAGCCGGGCAAGGGGACAGAGCCTCAGACCTGCGGCCAGAGCACCCAAGGAAGCTCCCTTTACCTAATCAAACTTCTGGCTCCTCAGATGCTCCCCCTGGATGGGCTTCTGAGATGCCCCGGGGCCCTGTCCTGCCCTTCCTCCTGCCCGCAGCCACGACCCACACCCCCTCCACCCCTCCGCTCCCGTGACCCTGCTCTCCGCCCCAGCCCCTTCCAGGCACCTGCTTGTGGAGATTGAGGCTGTCGATTTCAGAGAGGACCCAGCCAACGCTGCCATCCCCGCCACAAACCAGAATCCGGAAGGTGTCAAACTTCTGGAATAACCGCAAGCTGCAGAGGAAGGGAGTCAGTGAGAGGACTCGCAGTCTAGGGGAGCCACTGCTCTTCGCAGCCTCTACCCTTTGTGTCAGCTGAGGCCCAGCCAGTCCTCAGCCAGAGCCAGGGTCCATCCCCGTACGACAGCTGGAGACACCGCCTCCCGGGCAGCACCAGACCCTGCATGGCACCCTACGGAACTATAGGTCACCCCTGCTGCCCATGACTAGACCCTGCTGAGCTCCTGCACTGCCCTGCAGCCTGGACACTTGGCCTCGGGCCAGGCAGTTGAGTCTCTTTCAACCACTCTGCAATGTCGCCTTGGCAACAATGACTCTGCCCACAAGGTGATCCGACCCCTTCCCCCTGTAAGCCCTTCTCAATCTCTCCTGGCTCCTGCAGTTCAGTTGGCCCCACACACAGGACCCCAACCCAGGGTACCCCAGCTACTTCGACCCACTCCTTACCCTCCTCCTGCCTAGCTCTACCTGTTTTTGGGCTTCACACCATGCCAAATGACCTCAAACCAACACTCCTGCAGCCCTGCCTGCACCTGGTCACCAGGACACCTGCCTGGAGCCCCATGGTGCCTCAGGCAGGACATATACCTTCTCGAGGACAAGCATCACCATCTGGGTCTAGCTGGCCAACCAACATCCCTGGCGCTCTCCCTCTGCCCTCATTGTGCCCAGCTGGTCTCAGCCCCTACTTGTCCCTAGTCTTCAGCGTCACCCAAGGGTGCCACCCCATCCCCAGGAAAGAGCTGACCTTTCCCCTAGGCAGGAGCCACCTGCATGCACCCTTACCCGGCACATGCACTGGGAAAGGAGGAGGGAGTGCAGTGCACACGCCAACTCTGCCGGACACGGGCACAGCAGGACAGAGGCTGGCCTGAAACTTCTGGGTCGCCACCAGAGGGTCAGGGCACCATCAGGGCACCACTGTACTGAAGTGACTCTGCCTGTCCAAGTTTGCCCCTGCTGTCTCTTCACATACTTTCTCTTTGCCTTTTAGCAGTAATGGAGCTTGAACCCAGGACTTCTGCATTAAGCTACATCCCCAGTCCTTTATTATTTTGAGACAGGGCCTCACTAAGTCAGTAAACTGCCCAGGCTGGTCTCACACTTGCAACTCTCCTGCCTCAGCCTTCCAGAGGGCTAGGATTATAGGAAGTGTACCACCACCCCAGTTGTCATCACATACTTAATTCTGACTACAAATCGGGGAGCTCTGTGTGCGTGCCAAAATTCATATTTTATTATTCTCTAGTTCTACCGTGCTGCTGCCTGCCCAAAGCCATTATGAAGCACTTCAGCCAGTGTCCCTGGCAGCCCATCCAGCATCCCGAGCTGCTTGGTCTCCCGGCCTCTTTTCTTCCCGGACTCCCGCCCCCAAGAGAGGTGAGACACCTTCCACTTTTCCTTTCTAAACGGAAGCGCTTATGCCTGGGTTCGGGTGTGCGTGACCCCAGTGAGAGCAGAAGAGGCTGCCTGCAGGGCCAGGGGCACTGCCTTCGAGCAGACAGGCTGCCATGGGGGTCTCTGTCCCACAGGCCTCAATGCAAGCAGGGAAGCCAACCCATAAGGCACCTTGAAGGGCCCGTGTTCACAGATCAGCAGGTGATGTCCTGCACGGCAGCCAGGTGTCAGCCAAGGACAGGCAGTGGGTGAGCCCAGCTGAGTTATTGCAGCATCGAGTTCCAAGAACAATGCCTGCTCCCTGTCCAGACACAGCCCTCCGCTCTGGCAGCTTCCTGAGCCCCACCTTGAACCATGCTCCAAGGAGAATGGAGTTAGTGCAGATGGCAAAACTTAACGGAAGCACATGGTTTCTACAGTGCTAAGGACATGTACAGGCCCCAGCCTGCACCCAGCCCCGCAGGCTCTCATGCACTGAGGCCTCTCATGTGCTGATGACCTCCCTGGTGGGAAGCTTCCTGGGCACGGAGCAGCCAGCAAGGTAGGGGCAGGTCCAGGGGCGCTGACCAGAGACACCAGCACTAGTGCACCACAGCAGTGGCAGTAGGGTCAGCTGGCTTAGAAGGGAGTGAGAGAGAGAGAGAGAGAGAGAGAGAGAGAGAGAGAGAGAGTAGGGTCAGCTGGCTTAGAAGGGAATAAGAGTGTGTGTGTGTGTGTGTGTGTGTGTGTGTGTGTGTGTGTGTGTCAGCTGGCTTACAAGGGAGTAAGAGTGTGTGTGTGTGTGTGTGTGTAGTGCCTATGTGCAAACCTCCATTGATTAGTAACAGCAGGTCCCGCCTCTGAGGGAAGGTTGGAGACAGGTGCTTCCTATTTTAAATTTTCTGTACCTTTTTAAAAATAAACAAACTTTATTTACAAACAGCAGAACTCCCAAAAATACAACTTGAAAGTCTCCTACCCAAGGTGTGGTCCTCCGTTCATGAGGTCGAAGACCTGCGCAGGGTTCAACAGCTGCTTGAATCTTCTAAGGAACTTCACACCCTGGTTGTCCCCACTTTTAGAATTGACAAAGACCAGCAGAGGACTTGTACAAGATGGGGGACAGGTGGCCTTCCAGAACCCTGGATGTGAACAGGGAACAGGACAGAAGAACCGGGGTAAGCCGTGGAAGGAAAGTGACCCATAGGCAGCAGCGCATGGTATAGGCGACAGGGGACCCACAGGCACCTGCCATTAACAGTGAAGGCCAAGCAAGCTACTGCCCTGCTGTCACTCCCCAGGTGTGACAAGCAGGTCCCACCCAAATTGACCTCATGTGTGCCCACACCCTTGCCCTGGCCCATCTCACAGTTACTTCCCCTGAGCCGCCAAGGGTCTCTGCCAGAGACTCTGGCTTCAGTCTGCCAATACCACCTGCCACCATGTGCCAGCTGGACTCACACAAGCAGCCCAAGCCAGCCTGCTAGAGCGGCCACATCAGGATGGGCGTGGCTCCTGCAGCTTCCCACAGAGCCAGTGACCATGGACCAGGCCCCACCGGATAGCAGAGTAGATCCAGCGCCTTCAGGGAAAATGCAGGGCGCACTTCCAGAGGCCACTCCCCCTCCACAACTGCTTCCCACCACCAAGGCAGCCATGGAGGACCTACCATCAGAGTCAATGCTGTTGAGTGCAGTGGGAGGGATGACAGACACCTTGCACAGGCCGAGTGGGCACTTGGTCATCAAGGACTCCTTACATGACGTATGCACCTGCAACAGAATGCCGGTCAGTGGGGTTCAGAGGCTCTCACACACACCAGGATGCTGGGCAGGGCAGACATGGGCGCCTTCGGGGCTGGGCGCAGCACAGCACCCGCCTTGCCTGTGCCTCAGCTCCTCCTGGCCAGCCCTGCTCCAACCAGGGAACAACATCACCCCCTCCACAGGCCAGCCTCTCACCATTGCCTTACACCACAGGCAGCGCCAGTCCTGTAGGCGCAGCACGCTGCCGCACGTCTTCTCACACACTGTGCACTTGGCACTCACTGGCAAGTTCCCTTCCAGCCACTGGTGTGGCATGGCGATCTGCAGAGCAAGTGGACACAGCTGCTAGAGACATCCAGAACTGCAACCTAGGGCCAGCCAGAGCCCAAGGACTAGGACACTGCCCCAGCCAGAGGACCGGGGGGGGCAGCACCTAGGCCACCAGCAGATGCACACACAGAACAGCAAGGAAGGGGCCCCACACGCACCCCATCCTCATCCTCGATGATGTCCTTCCCGATCGAAGCCAGCGTGGTCCACTTGCAGTTGTTGGTTGCTCGCACAGCACAGCGTTTATGGGCCTTGAATTTGCATACTGTGAGAGGAGCACATGAAGTGACAAGCAGCACCTATGACAGTACCTCCACGCGGGGTGGGAAGCTGTGGTGACAGGCTCCTCAGTGCTTTGGCCTGGACGGGGAACCAGGCAGGGAGACCAGACTGCCTGAGGGCAGCCCAGGAGCTGCAGGCAAAGCCAGTGATGTGCAGACTATGAGGTCTAAATGTCATCCGACTTCTGCAGATCATGCGAGCTTCTGAATCTGCTCGACCATCTGTTTTTTGTTTAGCTTTATTTTCTTCTTGAGACAGGGTCTCCCTATGTAGTTCATAGCTAGCTCTGAATTCACTACAGAGCTCAGGCTGGCCCTCCAACTCTCATCGGTCTTCCTGCCTTGGCTTCCTGTGTACTGGGATTACAGGCATGTACCACTTTGTCCAGGATCTTAAACCATTTAAAATGTAAAACCCTGTTAAGCTCACAAACTAAGGAAACTATGCAGTAGACAGGACCTGGCCATAGGCCCCTGCTTAAGGCCCCTCCTTGATGCCTCTGTGAGGCATCTTTAATCCTTGTTTCCACAACCCAGGCAGCAGTGCCACCCACGCAGTCCATGTGCTTGATGGCTGCCATTCGCTTTAACGCCCTTTACCTGGGAGCTTTATGCCAGGCTCCTCGGTGGGTAAACCACAGGATGCAGGGGACTCCTGGCGGCTTATTTATGGTGACTGTATTTGATTTCCAACACTCTGCCAAGCAGAACCTCAGGCTACCTTTTGCAAGACAAACACAAAGGCAGCACTCATACCTTCGCAGGACAGCCCATGGGATGTGACCCCCGACAGGGCCTCCCGGCACACGTTGCAGTAGGTCGGTCGTGCGTGGGAACAGGCGTACCAGTTATGCGTCCCTGAGAAATGGTCCATGCTGTACTGGGTGGGCTGGAAGAGCGAAATGGACAGCAGAGGTCAGGTGCCCTTCCAGACTCTTAAATGAGCAGCCTGAACCCTGGAGAGGAAGAGGACGCCTTGTGAAGGTCAGGTCCCAGAGCGCCAGGGCAGCCGAGAGGCAGCCTTTGTCTGACGGGCCCACATGGAGGCCACAGCCCGAGTCCCGGAGCACCACAGGCAAGGGGGATGCACGCAGAAGGTGGCGCTTCTGACCTCAAAATGCTCCCTGCTCTGCACGGTCTTGAGTGCTGCAATCCAGTCCTCCATCTCCTTCCTGTTGTCTGCACACAGGATGAGCTTCCTGCAGGGAGTGATGACCTGCGGAAGACACGCAATGCAGCCTGAGCCAGGCCGCCTGCTGCAGATAGCTTCCAAGCCAGCCTTCGGAAACGCATGTTGCGGATGCCCATGAGGGAAACCAGCCTCTCACAGGGACAGTCACACAGGGAACACAACCATGGCCATCACAATCACTAAGAGTCAACAACATCCTCCAACTAGAAAGAAGTGAACAGGTTGTGGCGGCGCATTGCTGTAATCCCAGCACTCAGGAGGCTGAGACAGGAGGATTGTTGCAAGTCCAGGGCCACCCTGGGCTACAAAGTGAGTTGAAGGCCAGCCTGAAGTGCACAGTAAGACCGTCTCAAAAAAAATCAAGAAAAGAAACAAACAAATTTAGTTTCCGTATTCATCAGGAATCAACTAAAGCCGACATTTACGAAGACTCACTCCCTCAGACATAAATACTAAACTGCAGGAAAGCCAGAGGAGAAGGAGTCACATACACAGGAGCATAGCTGTGTCACTCAGAGCTGCACCTGCTGGCCAGCACCTGAACAGCGCAGGGTGCCACCAGTCACTCCAAAGCCCAGCAGCATGAGCAGGTGCCACACATCAGGTAAAAGGGGAATAGCCAGCTCCTGTCAGGGCCTGACCAGTTAACACCACAGACCTGTTGATGACCAGTGGGTGCAAACAGCACCCACAAAGTGACAGAAACTCTTGTCAGAAAAAGAAGGCTGTCGACATGCACTTCAGAGTATGAACACAAGCTGCTGCATCACGGCAGGCAGCAGGGGTGGAAATAGCACACCTACTTCTACCTGGCAGACTGGCAAAGCTCTAAACGATGAAAATCTGGCTCTGGCAAAGGTCTGAGGGAAGCGTACTCAGTACTAACAGGAGGCAGACAAAAGGACTTTTCTAAACAAAAATGTGACAGGGTTTCAATAGTCATAAACTCTTTTTCCAATGATGTCCAGCATCTAACTGGTTCCAAACCAAATCTGCAAAACCAGATCTGTGCCGAAGCCTGGCTTGCCCATGTCTATCCTGTTGGCGGCAGGTGGCCCCCTTCTGAGTAGAAGGTGTGCGTTCACAGCCTCTTCACAGGGCCATGCTCGGACACACACCCCACCTACGCTCACCTAGGTGCTGCACTCACCCAGGTGCTGGCCATGCTCCATCGAGGAGTGGAGCGGGGAGCAGAGAGGAGAGGAGCAGCCAGCCAGCCCTAGGCTACAACAGCAGTTTCACAAGCCAGGCATGCTGGCCAAACCTGTGAACCCCAGCACTGTGGGAGGCTGAGGCAGAAGGACTGCAAACTCAAGGCTAGCCTGGGCTATGTTGTGAGACCCTGCCTACATACATACATAAAATCAATCTTGTGTTTCACATAGTGCCACCAAGAATGGATCCTTTCCTATTTTTGCCACTGCATCGCTGGGATGGATCCCTGGACGTGGATGCTCCCACAAAAAGTAAACACAGGGGGCCTCCCCAGCTGCTCCACACCCCCTCCACAGGCCCATCCAGTGGTGTGAGGGCAGTGCCTGCATCCCTGGGATCCACCAGGCATATGGTTTCACTTCTGCATTCCTGCTCACCCTACAGCTCTGCCTCTTATCAAGACTCCACCAGACACCGATTTCTATTGCTGGCTGGTCACCTTCTAGGTGCTGACCATTGTCACAACTGGTTTCTCTCCAGCAATGAATACAGTGAAGAGTCCAGTGCAGTTTGCTCCCTCTCACATATCCAGGGTTCCCCAGGTAGGCAGATAGTGGGGGAGTTGGGTGCACACAACAGAGGGGCTGGAAGGAGGCCGGGCAACCAGATCCACACTGGACTCCCTCACACACAGGGCTCACAGGACAGCACAGGACTCACTGGGCAGGGCCAGACACACACATAACCATCTTGGATACCAGTGGGCCACAGGGCTACCAAGAGGGGCCAGAATAGGACCCTAGGCTGAGGAACTAAGGGCCAGAGCTGGCACCAAAGTCCTGTGTGTCCCGTCTGTCCACATCAGCTGAGCAGACATGACCCCGTGGTCCACTTTGGGGGTGAGCCACTTCAAGACACCCCAATCAACATAGTGGACAGCACTTCACCTCATGTGACTCGGGATTACGTGTCAGATACCCAAAAGGAGAAACAAAACAGCAGGACATTTATGTGCCCTGCTTCTTAGAGCTACGTCTACCCCGCCTCCGGAAGCAAGCACCACTTCACCCCCTCGCCCCCAAACTCAGCTTAGGGTGGAGGCCTTACTGTCCCTGATCATGAAGGAGCCACTGCTGAATCGGCTTTCTGGGAGCTGCACGGTGGATGATGGACAAGGCTGTCGCATCTCAACAACACAGATGACGAGTGGCCCCTCTCCCTCCACAGGAGCAACGACTGGCACACAGTGAACGCTCACTGCACGACAGGCAGCCCGGGTGCAGGTCTCTGTCCCTAACCTCTCCTTGGTGTCTGTTCTGTGGCAAAGCTGCAGAGCTGGGCGAGGACCTGAGGCCCAGGCACTGACTGGCTGAATGAAACAAGCACAGTTCCTGGTTCTCTTCTAGAAAAGGTGCCTGGGCAGAACAAGTGGGATCCAACACACCCACCCAGAACAGGCAGCAGATGCTCCCGTCCTGGGCCTCCCTTTCCCGTCTGTCCACTGGGGTTTCTGAGGGTACCACACAGCCCAGCATGGCAAGGCATCCCTCACAGGAGCCTCCTCGAGGCCCTCCATCCTTGGGTGCTACCCGCATGGCAGAATCAAGAGGCCTTGTCCTGTGAGGATAGTACTGTCCTGGGAGGGCTGTGCACTCCCCTAGCCATCCCAGGGGAGTGCTAAGAAAAGCACTCCCCTGCTTCCCTCTAGGCCCTGGCACCTCAGAGATGGAACCCACAGAGTGGAGTGACCCAACTCTGGCTGGTCCCATGTACACTGTTGTGCGTCCCCCCGCCCCCCGCCCCAGACTTACTCATGTCTCCATCCCCCTGGTCCACCTTCCTGGTGAGCTCCTCAGCAGCCCTCACAGCCCTCCCACCAGCCAGGGTGGTGGTGGGGAACACGGCCAACAGGACTGCTCTCAGGTGGGAGCCTTTTCCTCCCCTCACCAGATGGTCTCTTTCCGAGCCATAGCTGAGATAACCTAAATGAATCCCTAAAGGGGGGCTGTGTAGGCAGGAAGGACCTGAGGGAGGAAGCGGGGTTGGAAGAACCCCTGGCTACCCCTGCCTAGCTGTCACCAGCCCACCAGGCCCAAAAGAGGGCCAGATGCAGGGGAGCCACCCTAGGGAAGCTGAAGTGTCCCTCAGGTTGGACCACAGCCATCACTACTGCAACCAAGGGATGGTGACAGAAGCCCACCTGAGCTTCCCTAAGCCCAGGCTCCTCAGGTGCCATGCTGCAGGCCGGGACCCTTCCTTCCAGAGCAGCAGAAGTGCAAGGCAAGGCAGGGCTCACAGAGCCATAGCAACCTAAACAACAAATATACCCTGAGGGGCAATCAGGGCAGTGCAGGGTGGGTCCAGGGTGGGGCTGAGCCCCCAAAGAGCAGAAAGGCAGGAGGCTCCCTGGAGATCACATCAGAGATGCCAGGAACCAAAACACAACCCATTTTGGTTTCTGAGAATAAAAGAACCCCAGAAGTCCCAAAGAGAACAGGCATACCAACTGAAAGAAAAACAGATATGAAAGACTCAAGCAGTGACTTCACCAACAGCCAGTGCAGAACTGAGCACCTCTTGGCTTCACCAGTCTCCAGAGCAACGGAAACAAAAGCTACCATGATGCCAGTGTCCCCAGAGGGTGCCTGAAGTGACAGAGCTCAGCGCTGGCCAGGCTGCAGCTGAATGCAGTTCCATTAGAAACCATGGCATGCAGACCCTGAGACTCAGCAGCTCCAGCCTGGCCCTAGACAGGGATGCAGACCTGCACACACATAATGAAAATGAACACGTACTCAGGGGGACTCTTGCTCTTGGCCTTGCATACAGGTGTACGACCTTTTGAGAGAGGAGGACCTAAAACACCTTGTTACCCTAAATCCACTTCAGACACCCACACCAAGCCAGGTGTGGTGGCACATGTCTATAATCCCAATGGCTCAGGAGGCAGAGGCAGGAGGATAAGAAGTTAGAGGCCAATCTGTGCAACTTGGTCAGACTCCATCTCAAACTTTTAAAAATTGAAAAGGGCTGAGAATACAGCCCAGTTCAAATCCCAGCACCATACACACACACACACACACACACACACACACACACACACACCCAAAGCCGTCAGAAAACAGTATCTGCCAGGGGCCTGGCAGAAGGTTGTTAAACCACAGGCAATGATCTTTGAGAACTCATGGTAAAACGCTACAATGGAAACACAAATGAGACTTCCTATGTGCAGAAGAAGCTAAGTCTGCTTGCATACTCTGGTGCCAGACGACCACAGTGGCCGACACTCAGGCAACCTGCATGGTGTCTCCCAGCTTCCACCAGTGTAGCTCCCCACACCCCAGTGAAGCAACTTTCAGGACAAGTAGCCAGACATGGCCAGCCGGGCTGCCTGAAGTCCACGAGAACAAGGCCTGGGAACAGGACCCCTATAGGTTGGTGCTAGCTGGGTGCCTACCTCCACCCACAGCTGCTGCTCATCTGGACAGGTAGGTGAGACTGTAAAGGGCAGAGCAACAGAGCAGGCAGGGAGCATACTGCACACACTCCCCAAGAGCTTTCTCAGGCAGCAACTCCGGCTCAAGAATCTGCAGTTCATGTTGACAGCTCATTAAATCATCAAGCCAGCTGTCCTGCTCTGCCAGAGTTCCAAGCATTCAAAAAGGAGTTGAAGAGATGAGAGTGACATGATAGAGGCAGGGGCAGTTCCCTGATTCACCACCAAGCTGAACCACCTCTCACAGTGCCAGATGTGCATCTGCTTTGTGTATGAGATCCCAAACGACAGAAAGATCAAGACACTGCATACTGTGCCATGCTGGGCCCAAAGGTCAAATGAAGCAGCACTCATAACTGTGAGGCGCTGCACCCTAGAGGTTCCAAAGGTCACCACGCAGGGCACAAGAATGGGCAGGGGTAAGGCATCGACCAGGGACTAGGACACAGGACCAGACACAGAGCTGCTCACCCTTTTCATTCCACGGTGCACCTTTCCCTACTCCTCTGGCAGAGGACAACTAAAATCCTGGGAATGTGGACATGTGCCAGCTAAGGTAGGGAGACATCCACACTGATGGAGGGCTCAGCCCAGGGACAACACAGAAGTTAACCTTCTATTTCCCAGGCCCAGTGCTGTCAAGGCGAAAAAGTGACATTGGTAGGGGGAAAAGCACGCCCAAGTCTGCTCTTTCAGCCAAAGGAAATGGCCAACCTGGCAGGGCAGAGGTCACTACAAGCAGGGGGCCAAAGACCGCTGTACCCTGATCGAGGCACCTGGCACATGCTGCCTGCTCAACCACTGGATGCATCCAGGAAGGACCAAGGAGAAGGCTGATCGTTCCCCTCCCGATCAGGTCAAGGAAATAGGGATGCCAGTAAGCACGCGGAAGGTACTCAACCTTGACAGTCACTGAAGCCACCACGAGACAGCACTGCACATCTAGATGCAAGCTCAGCTAAAGGAAAAACAGCAACACCAAGTGCTTGCGAGGCCATGGAAAAACCGGGCGGTGCAGGATGGACCATGACATGGCACGGCTGCTCCGCAGGGCCGTCAGGCAGCTCCTTGAAAACAACACGCACCAACCACAGTGCATGACACTCAGGCTTCAGCCTGCTGTGTTTATAGTGGCTGCACTCATAACCACAGCAAACATGCAACTCCCTTCCATGCTGCTGCCTATGACTCACACCACACGGTGGCACCTCTGCACCACGCCTTACCTCACGACCCACTGAGGGACAAAGGTCCAATTGGAAGGTGACAGGCTGTGTGATTCCATCAACAGAACATTCCTGGAACGCCACACATGGGGAGCCACACATGGGGAGCGCAGCTGGGAGGTCAAAGGGTCCTGGGGGGAAGTGCTTGAGCAGCAGAGGGAACTGGGAGGGACTCTGTAGAGACCACAGTACGCTGGCAGCAGGGGCACAGTGCTGCACTCGAGCTGGGCAGGGGCTCACCGAGGAGTAGCATGCAAGAGGGAGCTCAAAATACAAAGCTCAGCTAGAGGCAATGACCATCGGCAGTATTTAAAGTTGAACAGTAGAAGCAAACCCACAAGAAGACAGCTTTGTGAAGGATGGGGCATGTGCACAAGTCCAAGGTGTGCCCATACCCTGTAAAGTCCTGGCTCTGTAGGCAGCAGTGCAAGGGACCCTGACTCACTAAGAATACAGTTCAGGGATACACCTCAGAGAGGAGGTGGGGGCCTGGGCACTGAGGAGCACTCCACACATGCTGCTGGGGACAGTGCCCTCTGGCCAAGGGCTAGCTCTGCTGTCAGGATGGGACACAGAGCCTGGGGACTCAGCCTGCACAGCGCAGGGTATGGCAGCTCATTTCTGACAACCACTGAAGACCCCACTGAGAGGTGTAAGCCAGTGGGCCTCTGTGCATAAAGGCAGCAGTCAGAACATAGCCTGGGTTCACATACCATGCTCTCCCCAGCTGGGGCCAGCCTCGGCCACCTCCCTCAATGCCAGCACCTGGGAGTGACCAGAGGCACAGGCAAGACAAGATCACCCTGGCCCCAGTCCTGCAGTCCCCTCAGCCAAGGAGCAATTCACAGAACAGAGGGTAGCTCAGTCAGGGTTGGTGGGAAGAGGAGTTCAGAACAAGCAGAGAGTGGAAGTGTCCAGGGGCCTCGGGAGCAATGATGGAGCGTGGGGGGTGGGGGGGAACAGCTGGACCCTGAAGTCACACAGAGGCTGAGGCCTCAGAGGGCCACATGGACTTAATTGAAGATCTGGTGCCTACTCCTCAAGGTACAGAGAGCCATGGCAGTTTCCACACAGAAGGCTGGCATCATGCTTGAGTCTCAAAAGCATCCCTCTACTCGATTTCCTGAAGACAGATACAGTGGGACAGAGCAGAGGCCAGAACACTTTTTCAGAAGTTCCTCAGCAACCTGCTACATGATGCAGACAGAGACAGGGCGGGGCTCTGGATGTGACACCAGGATGTGGTGAGATGGAGCCAGGCCCACAGGACCACTCGGACAGTGGGTAAGGGCAGCTGCCACACTGGCACCAGGACATGGGTACACAGGCTGGGAAGGGGGGCTCAGTGGTTCCATTTTGGACACATTGAAGTCGAGGTATCCATGCCCATCTTGGCCACACCCTATGGCTCATTTCACACATCAGACCTTCATTTGCTATCAGTTCTATAGGGTAAAAAAGTTAACAACACTGGAGAAACAACACTACTAATATATCCCACTGCCAGTGGTAGTTTAAAAAGGTAGCTGCACACAGTACCACGCAAGGACATTTCTGTCAACAGCAGACCACTCCTCAGACCAGAGGAGGTTGAATTCTCTTCCACCTGCCTTCTTTGCATTTAGATACGTAAGCACTTTTCGCTGTGGTACAGCTGCCCACAGCACCAAGTTCTGCAGGGAGGCACCATGGGCCATGCCCCGGGGAGGATGCTGGCCCACAGCAAGACCAGCAGCACCGGGCTCTACAGGATGCTCCTGTTGTACGCGCAGCCAGACAGCATCCAGGCAGGCTGGACAAGTTCGCCGCGGGAAGTCTACCCTACATGAACGGGCAGAAGAAGCTTGTCAAGAAGACAGAACAAGCACTGCCCAGTAGCACTGGCAACGGTGGGAAAACACAGGCAATCTCTCAGCCCAGGCCAGGAGCAGGCCACTTCGCACCCTGGAGTGCCAGATAACCTCGAACTGACCTGCAGTGCTCACTACATCTTGCACCTATAAACAATGCAATGGTTCACACTGATGGCCCAGAAATTCTCCTCTCCAGATTAACTCCAAGAAGCAGTGGTGTTAAACTTCTGAACCACTCACCTAAAGGTGGATGAACTCACATAGATAAGCCTCAGGAACACAAGGCTACAGGATGTGTCTCATATGAGACCGTTCATTCAAAATTGTAAAACTCGCTGAGCAGTTCTATCTACAGTCAACACCTACACATACAATCCAAAAAAGCAAGGTGCCACAAGCAACAGACACTGGCCTGGGAACACTGGTGGCACCAGGAGGGCAGGCAGGAGGTACCTGGGACAGAAAGGGAACACCAAAGTCTTCAATAAGCTCCACGTTTATTTCTCAAGCACACGCTGTTCTCTGTGTGACTTTTTGAATGCTATAAATTTTCAGCAAAAAAATATCCTAAAATACCCCAGTCTAAAGCACAGACACTCAAAGTAACTGTGTCTCACATGCTCAATCAGCCATACAAAGGGCAACAGGACAGCCTGCAGCCACACCAGTGGACTGACTCTGGTGATGAAATGGGGAGGGGGAGTCCCGCCAAGGCTTGACCTTGGTGCTGCCCCCTGCACCGTGACCTGACTGGGCCACTGCTGTGCATTTCACAGCAGACACCCAGCTCTGGGGTGGTCTCTCAAACCCTGAGCACAGCTGGCGCCTAACAGGGAAGGGAGTGGAGAGGAAGGACCACAGTGCCCTAAAGAGGACTGACACAAATACCATAACCAGCATGCCCTACCCTGAGTCAGAAGCCACCACCAACACTCAGCATTGTGCTGCAGGAAGGCGTGCATGGGCATGGATGCCAGGCGAATGAAAGGTGGACAGAGGCCACTGGACAAACATCCACCTGGACCCAGAGCAGGACAAAGCAGGGTGAGCGATGCCAGCTCTGCAGTGCCTATATCAGGGAGTGCAGAGATGTCCTGCCAGACATCACCAGAAGGGCCCAACTCCCTGCAGGCATTCTGTGTGTGTGTAGGAAATGTCACACTGCCAAGCCCAGACTCGGAAAACTCTAGCCTTCCACTCGTGAGCCACAAACAGAGCAGTGGCTGCACTGTGCCTCCCACAGCCTTGATTTCAGAGTCTTACCTTTTCACTTCTGGTGCCAGCAGTCTCCCACTGCCCACCACTCTCCCACTTTTCAGCTACTCCAAGTGTCTCTTAGCAAAGTGGCCCAGCAAACCCCAACTTTAGAGTTCACACCAGTGGACAGCAACCCAAGGGGCACCCAGGTAGACCAGAGACTCGGAGTAATGCTGCCCCATGAAAGCTGGCCACTGACCACAGCCAGGCTGAGGGCAGTGTCCTAAGAGAACAGCTGGGAAGTGCCTGCTAAATATAGCTCCTCCCTCAGGAAGGTGGCCCAGAAAAAACTTGGCGCTCCCGGTGATTTCTGTCACTTCCTGTTACTCACATCCTGCTGTTCCTATGCTCTACCCCTTGGATCCCCCACATGGAAGGCACTGAGACAGACTATTCATGACAGCTGGGCACACGGCGACACCAAAATAGATACCACACAGCAAGTGAGCTCTGGAGGCAACTGAGTGGCACGAGCCCCTGGGCCAGGCCCAGGCTCCCACACTGTTCACAGCTCTGCCCCAGTCCCGTCATCCCCAGAAGGAACCCAGACACTGTGGCTGCGTCCACATCTTTAGTCTCAGCCAGCCTGGCTGCGAGGTGCTGCTTGCCCCTCTCCATGGAGCTTGGGAAGCCTGAGCAGGAAGCACTGCCAGCCTGGCAAGAAGTGAAGCCACATGTACTTCTGCACGATGATCAGACAGCAGCTAAAGAAAAGTGCTCAGTACTACTTACTCCACACTTCCATGCTGCAGCATGAGGGCCCTGAGTGGAGTCAACTGAGGGGAAGCAGTGGGGGACATCAGAGCCTTGCAGGGGTGGGGACAGTTGCCCTGAAAGGTTCCTCAGCTCGGCAAGGTCTGCTGAGTCACCACCCCACAGAAGGTGACACAGAAATCAGCCTCCAGTGGCACCAAGGAGATGCTGCCGGATCAGTGGGCCTGAGAGTACTGAGTTCACACGGCAGAGTCCACACAGAGGGGTCCACCCAGAGGAACCCACCTGGAGGAGTCCACATGGTGGAGCCCACATGGCAGGACCCACATGGAGGGGTCCACATGGAGAAGCCCACATGATAGAGTCCACACAGTGGGGCCCATAGCCAACTCCACTGACAGCAGGGAGAAGGGCACTTAGGCTCAGGGCATGAGGAATTAGAGAGCAGGTCATTAAATGTGAGGTACAGTGAACACTTCCTGTAAAACTAAAGTATGTTTACCGGTAGAGGAGAAAACCTTCAAAACTTTATGTCAAAGTCTCTCATCATTGGCCCGATTATAAGCAGGGCCAAATAACCCTCGCTGGCAGGACTGCCCCGGAACCCAGCAGGACCGCACGGCTGCCCACCTTGCAGCTGTGGCAGCCCGGTGCTCCCCAAGAGTCCTCATGACATAGTAACCCTTCCCTCCCATCACCCCCACCCACAGGTGAGAACCCCACTGCCACACAACATGCATTGTTTCTCACTGCCAAGACTTTCATGTTGTTTTTGTCCCAATATCTTAACTAAATTATTTGCAATAAGCATTTTATCCACTTTAAAAGGAGTAGCTTAGCATCAGTACATTAGAGGTGTTTCTGCCCTAATACAGCATCTGAGTTCCTGAAAACCCTACTACAGGTCATGGCTCAGGCAGTGGCCCTGAGGAATCTTCTTTTCCTTTCCTTCTGGTTTTCTGTATTTTCCAAACTTTCTACAATTAAAAGTATTTCAAAATTTATCTACATAAATCAACCCTCAGACAGTCACCTCCCCCAGCAGACCCTGCTCCAGGTGGTCTCTAGCCTGGCCCGGCTGATACTCTGCCTGGGCTGGGGGACAAGGCAGCAAGGACTGGCATTCCAGGTGGGAGCTTCAAGGAGAGCCCTCAGAATGGCTCAGCAGGCAGCAGGGCCCTCACACCCAAAGGTGACCCTGGGAGGAGAACCTCAGGTGAGGGACAGCAGAGCAGCACCGCAGGAGCTGGGTCAACTTTCTTATCATCACACAGGAAAGAAAACCAAGGCAGAGAACAGGAGGTATCTTTATCCTCCAGGTGTCAGGCACAAATGACTTGATTTAATAAGGGACCAGCACTGAAAACTCTGAACTCAATCAGGCAATCACACCAGGGAGCCCGACTTCCCAGTCACAGGAAGACAGGAGTAACAGCACAGAGCACCAGACCCAGGCATGAGTCTGGGACAGGCAAGCTATGACCTGCCACCCGCTCTTCGCACACAGCCACACCTGCATGCAGACGTGCTGCCCATGGCCGCTGCACGTGGCTATGCCGCCACAGTAGAGTGGGGAGTGGCATGGAAATGCCGCAGGCCACAAAGCTACACGTGTAGGCCCTTCCTAGAAAGAGCTGGCCACTAGCCCTATATAAGCTACTGCCTGTACACATCAAGGAGAGAGTAAAAAGAGAATCTGACTTGGAAATGTTAAATAAGATGGCATTTGCAGTTTGTCCCTATTTCTTTGCCTCTGACTCTGTCCAGAGGGGTCTCCATGCCACTCCCAGTTGAACCCCTCTAGTGGTTAATTGATTGTGTCAACTTGAGACAGTTAGAAGCTAACTAAATGGGTTTAGCAATTCTACACCCAAGGATGTAAAGAAGACCCACCCTAGGGTGAGTTACCACCTCGAGGTATAAAAGGAGAGGAGGAAGGACAAATCATGCCATTCTTGGGAGAAGCTCCAGTCTTCGCCTTTGGTTTTGGACCTCACCTCCTGGCTTCCAGTACAGACCCTTCAGCTTTTCATCACAGAGCCTTCGGCCTTCTGTCGCAGACCCATCAGCCTGCTGGTGTGGACTTGCACAAGACACTAGGGTGAACTCCAGATCTGGGATTGAATCCTTTGGCCTCCAGTGCATAGACACCCTCTGTACGCTTCCTCATCCGACTCTGTGACTGACTATCGTAAGCCAATCTTGTTGTTTCTGTATATCCTGGGTTATATCTGTTCTCTCTAGTAAAACCCTGACCAATACAACCCCCAAGAACCTAATGAGAAATCTGCACATCCTCCATAAACACAGAATTTACCCCTTCATGTTACCACAAAGGGTCACATCTCAAAACTCTGTATGGATGCATATTTATTAAATAATTCCAAATGAAACCCTTACAAAAGTTTAAACATGCCACTATAATACATACCTCAGCATAACTTCTCAATACACCCCAGCCCTGCTTCACACACAGACCTAACACAGTCCACCTGCAACAACACACTGTGGCCTCCAGCTTCACCATTCTTGTCAGAGAGGAAGCTGTCCAGGGAACCAGCCCCGCAGCCCATGAAGCCCAACTGCTACCTGTGTGAGGTGCCTTCCTGTTCTGCTCCTGGCAAATGACATGGGGTCTCCCCCTGCCTCACCTCCTCCCATTAAGGGGATGGGGCCGGGGTGGCAGTGATCCCAGGTCAAGGAGGGCATCCTCCTCCCTCCCAGCCAGTCCACCCCGTGAGACAGAGGACGGCCATCGAGTCTCCCCACAAACTGTTCCTAAGAAAATGTTTCCCAACATAGCCAATGCTCAAAAGAAAAACATACCTGCCAAAGCAAAACCCTGTCTTCTACATAATCAGCATGCACTAACAAAAATAACACAACATGAAGGTTTCCAATTCTAACATTCTGAAGTCCAGCTACAGAACTACAGTGACAAGGTAAGGACCACTGAGACTTTCCTCTCCAAGGTCTCATGGTAGCACAGTTAGGTCACAGTATCACAGTGTGTGGCTGGAAGTCCTTCTGACTTTACCTTCTTTCACATGAGGAAAATAAATCCCCAGAGAAGATAGGTGACCTGCCAAGGATCATGTTTCTACAGGTTGAGCTGTGTCGTCTAGGGCACACTGTTGCCCATGGACTCTCTCAGGGGATGGAGCAGCTGCCTGCTGGCCCTGTGGACTGTGGAAGACATGCAGGCTGACACATGCACTTGGCATTCTAACACGGAGATGAATTTTATGTACTGTATTATCGATTCTTCAAAATAAATGTCAGTATCAGGTACCACAAACATATAACAATAAAAAAAAAATAAAAATACAGAGATTGTGGCATTGACTCCAGAGAGAAAGGAGATGCGTGCCCAGCTCTGACCAAGAGCCCTGAGCTCCCAGGCCCAACCCTGGTGGCTGCAGGTGTTGAAACCCAGCCCCTTCACAATGCAATGTTCAAGGACTTGGACCCCTGCCAAGCACCAGGGAACTACACAGAGTATGCCCACCTTCTGGGCTGCCCTGCCCCCTTCCAATTCCCTGTACAGTGCACTTCAGGGACTGTCCTTTGCAAGTGACACAGGTGAGGACATCTCCGAGCAGACTCACAGGTAATCAGGTAATTCTATGCAAGGTCAAGTGCAGGCAGGAGTAACCTTCCCTCGCCCAGCCTCCACCTGCCTTATGTTAGCTGGATGCTGAGATGAATTATTCTTTTCTTCTGACCAAGCTTACAGTGGCTTTCTTGTTTGGCTGGTACTTCAAGACCATTGTTAAAATGGAAAGAAGTCATTTCAAAAACAGGATTTAACATTTTAAAACACCACAATGGAAAAAGGTTGAAGAGATTTTACCCTGCTGGCCAGGCTGGATCCAGACAGCCTGCCTTTGGGGACTGGGGACAGGCACCAGGCCTCTGGACAGCCACAGTGGGAGCGCCTGACACGCAGCTGTCGGAGGGCAGCCAGCCTCACTCAGGAACCATCGCCTCTTGTCGTGGTATAGCTACCACATAGTCCCGTGTGAGTGGTGAAGATGGAAATACTTCCCAGAGATGCTGAGGGAGAGACCGTAGGAACAAATGTACTGACCCAATATACATCTCTAGGACAGCCCTTCTGTGCTGTGATGGGAACCGGGCAGGGTGCCGAAATGGAGAAAGATCGGCAAGTCCCAAGACACTTTTCCCCTCCCCCAAGAAGTTCATATTTCTCTCCCAAGAGGAAAGAGGACCCAGAAACTTCATGCAAAATGTGAAGGGATTGTATCCATTTTTAAAATTGAATTTATTATCAAAAATATAAAAAAAATTATCAAAAATTCCCAAAAAGAAAAGTTCTATACCTATAGTCTCACAGGTAAATTCTAGCAATATTTAAGAAGAAAATAACACCAAATTCTTATCAGAAAACAGCAGGGTGACTACTGACCCTCCATTTTTAAATGTTTCACAAAGCTGGCTTAACCTATGTACCAACATTCCACCAAAAAGAAGATACAGCCAGGCACAGTGGCATACTCCTTTAACCTCTGGGAGGCTAAGGCAGGAAGATCTCAAGATCTTCAAACCCAGCCTGGGCTACTTAGCAAGGCCTTGTCTCAAAATAAAAATACAAACAGGACTAGGAATGTAAAAAGGGGAAAAAAAAAGAAAAGAAAAGAAAAGAAAGAGCATAGAGGAGTACAACAAATCAGGAGAGAAAATATAGATGCCAAAATTCTAATAGCTAACTGTATCCAACAATATATAAAACAATAATGTCTCATGAGGGCTGCAGACACAGCTCAGTGGCTCAGCACCTGCCCAGCAAGTACGAGGTCCTGAGTTGGATTCTCAATCCCAAAGGAAAAAAACACTAAAATAATGTATATCATGGGTAAATAAGATTTACCCCAAGAATGTGAGGATGGTTTTAATTTGAAAATCAACCCATTTGGGGCTGGGGATTTAGCTCAGCGGCATAAGCACCTGCCTTGCAAGCAGGCGGTCGTGAGTTCGATCCCCGGTACCGGTAAAAAGATTAAAAAAGAAAATCAACCCATTTAATTTGCACTTTTAACAAAATGAAGGGGAAAAACCATACGATCATTTCAATAGATACAGATCAACACGAGAAAATTCAACACCATACTCAACAAAAATTCTTCATAGATAAGTAAAAAAATATCCCAGCTGATGAAGGATATCTACAGCTAACATCATACTTCAAAGGTGAAAAGCTTAACTATTTCTTGTTAAGGCTGAAAGAAATGGAAAGAATTAATGTTGTGAATACTTTGTCAGCATCAGGGTGGTAGTTCTTGCCCTTAAAACATGGCAAGCCCCTCCTTGCAGGTGATTACTACTCAGACAGATACCTGCAGAATCTATGAATAAATACCACTTTGCAAGGCCACAAATCCATCCTATTCTTATATATTAGCTGAAAATAACCAAAAATAAAATTGTGGTAAATGCCAATTAGTTAATAGAAACAAAAAATAAACCACATTAAAACATCTAACTGAAAACTATAAAACACTGCTGAAAGAAATTAAGAATCTAAATAAACTGAGATATATATTTGTGGCTTGGAAAACTCAATTACTACACATCAGTTCTTTCCAAAAATGATTTAAAAATCAAGTGCAATCCCAATCAAGGCTGCGCTAGGTCTGCTGGGCATGGTGTAATCCCAGCAGTTGAGAGGCGAACTCAGGAAGACAGATACAAGACCAGTCTGGGCTACACAGTGTGTTCAGGGCCAGCCTGAATGAAACGTAGGAGACCCTGTCTCAAAACACAAAAACAAAACAAAGCCAGATTGTACTAGCTCTGATTTATGGAAACTATTTTAAATTTTATAAGAAAGTACTAAGGACTCAGAATAACTAAAGTAGTTTAAGAAAGAAGAACAAAGAGGATTTATTGTATGTGATTTTAGCTACATACTACAGTAATCAAAAAAGGGTAAGGCTAGAGGAAAAAGAGTCACACAGATCACTACAACAGAACACCTAGTCTGGAAACAGACTAAATATAGTGAGGTCAAGTGTTTTCAGACCAAGGAGAGAAAGACAGCTCAATGGGGAACACAATGTCTTCCTAACAAGTGCAGATGAAAGACTGAACATAAAAAAAAAAAAATCAACATCAACTCCTTACCTCACACCGTACACAAAAACTAGTATTACAGCAACCATAATTCTAACTGCAACACTGAAAGCTGCAAATTTCTAGAAAAGTCTCTGCCATGCTAAGGTAGATAAAAGTTTCTTGCTAGAACACAAAAATGAACCACAAAGAAAAAAATATCAATAAATTCCATTTTACCAAAAGACTCCTACCCTTTAAAGAGACACTCAAAAACTACAAACTGGGAAAATCACTGACAACACAGAGATCAGACAAAAACTTATATCCAGAGTAAATAAAGGAAAAAAATCCAACACAAAAGCAGATCCATGTTTCTAGCATGCAATTCACAAAAGAAGATCCACAAAATGTCAATATGCACATGGAGATGCTGATGCTACCTATAAGTCATCAGGGAAACAGAAATTAAATCTCCAGTGAGACGCCACTACACTGCACATACAGAAGTGTATCTACTGAAAAGACTGACCACACCAAGTGCTGAAGAGGACAGGGAGCACCAGGAACTCCTATACTGCTAAGGAGAGGGTAAACCAATATAATCACTCTGGAAAAGTCAGCAGCCTCCTAAAAAGCTAAACTTTTAACTACTATGTATCCCAACAATTCTGCTACTAGGTGTTTACTTACTCAAGAGAAATGAAAACATGTCCACACAAAGCCTTGTGTCCAAATATTCAAGACAGCTTTGTGAGAAACAGCTCAAAATCAGAAACTACAGTATTCGAATGTCCATCCACAAATTGGAATACCATATAATGCAATATTCAGTGATAAAAAGGGACCAGCCAGGTGTGGTGGCATATGCCTATAATCCCACCACTCTGGAGGCTGAAGCAGGAGGATCGCTGCCTCAAAACCATCCTGGGCTACATAAAGAGTTCAAGGCCAGTGTACACTTTTTAACAAAACCTCATTTCGAAAAACAAAACAAAAGTATAGATACATCCAAAGTGAAACCTTCATAACCATTATGGAGAGGATGAGTCAAAGATTCCAGAGAGAAAAGCATACACTGTATTGCACAGTATATTTTAAAAATGCAAACTTACCTACAGGGACAGAAAACAGGTCCACGTAGGCCTCAGGAGTGTTATACAAAGAAGGATGGATTTCAAGTAGTTTTCAAAATTGAACCCAGGACCTTTGCACTGAGCTACATCTCTAATCTTCTGCTGTCTCTCAACTTTTTGCTCTGTGACAGAGACTTTCTGATTCACTAAGTTGCCCAGGCCAGATCAGGAACTTATGATCCTCCTGTCTCAGTCTCCCAGAGTGCTGAAATCACAGGCACACACCACCACACCCAGATAAACTATAAACTTTAAATACCACAATTCACCGTATATCATTTATGTCTCTATTAAGCTGTAAAACAATTTTCAATATCAACATGTTTTAGTGCAGTAGAACATTCATTAAAGAACAGTGTGAACCTTTCTCTGAATGACTGGCAGAGCCATGAAGTTGATGACTCCAGCCAGAAAATGTATGCAAGTCCAAGTGGGGGCTAAAACCATGCAGCAGTGTTACTGCTTCTGCAGCAGGCTATGTAGGCTGGCACTGCCCTGGGAATTGGCACACAGGCCGAGACAGCAAATGCCCAGTCTGGGCTTGGTGCAGCAAGACACTTGCTGCATAAAGCTCACCCTCAAGTCCCCTCTTCAACAAACAGCAGAGCTGGCAGCAGGTGAGGCAGCACCAGGGCCAGTGCCCTTGCTCCCTCAGACGAGGCAGTCAGTTCTGAGGCAATGTAGACACAGGGCACTCACTGAAACCCTATCCCCAAGGTTAGTGTCCTTGCTCAAGTCCCATTCTGATTGACAAAGAAGTCAAAGGACAGGGCGAGGCCCACCCCCACTCCTAATTCCTGAATGTCTGACTATCCTGATCCACCCTCTAGAGACCTTCAAGGCCAGCGAACAATCAGCCCATAGAGAAAGCCATGCCAACTCTTCTGAGACAAAGTCCAGCAGGACTGGAGCTGGGCCAGGCCAGCCCTGGGAGTGGCTCTGCCAAGGGAACTTCGTCCACCAGTCATCTGCAGGGCCAACAACCCTCGGCCCCTCTGGGCACCTCCTGTTTATAAACTGGTGGAGTGGGGTCACAATTCACCTCTGAGCCCACACTCTAGGCCGGTCCTTCGTCCTGCTGTTGAGGGAGAGAACCACTCAGTAAAGGCCTTAATTTGACAAGTTGTCAGAGGTGGTGTGTCATGTCACTGCGCCTATTCTGAAAACCAGGCTCTCCAGGGACAAGAACCGAGAATGCAGGGTGCTTTTTGACACAATTCCCTGGGAAAATTAAACCATTTTTTTAACTTCTCAGGTAAACTCATCAAGCAGACTGGACCTGGCTCAGCCCCACCTTCACGTGTTCACACAACAACACTGGGTGAAGAATAACCACGGGACTGACTTCTGGGGTCCACATGCCTCCTGCCCACATAACACAGTCTCACAACTGTCCACTGTTCTATCACTGGCAAATAAACAAGAGCACAGCAAGTGTAAATGGTACACACCCTCAACTCCCATGAGCCTGCGGGAACCCTCTCCTCAGTGTCACCTGCACCACACTCCAAGTGGAGAGCCCAGCCCTTGGCAGCAGCCCTCCAGCCCCGGACCAGCCCATTTACCTTCCACGCTGTTGCCAGACTCCGCGCTCACCAGCCCTGCTGCCAAGGAGGCTGCATCTCCTCTCTCCACTCACTTGTGAAGTGGCGAGAGCAGCTCTGGGGGCCTGCCATGTCACCATCCTCCTGAGCTCCCTCAGTGAAGCCCCATACTCGGTAAACACACGGTTGCCGGCCTGGCATGGTGCCCATCTCTGCCAGCTCCGGGAACAGGCAGCACAGCTCAGAGCTATGCACAGGAACGCACCAGGTCAACAGCCTCTACCATGGGGCCCCAAATGTCACCACCACCTTGCCCAGCCCAGACTGGGACTGCAGCTGTGGGAGGCCATGCAGCCCCAGAGGGCAAGAGAGAGGACAAAGCTAGAGAAGGTCACAAAGACACACAGTGGAAAGCTGACCCTTGGAGCACATGGGTCCTTCCAACCTCTGATCCTGGGAGCCCATCTAATGAACCCTGCTTAGACTCACATGTACACTATCAGCTCTATTCCTTTTCCACATAAAGTATTTTTTTTGTCTTTTTCATTTTTTTTTTATCGGTACCGGGGATTGAACTCATGACCGCCTGCTTGAAGGCAGGTGCTTATGCCACTAAGCTAAATCCCGAGCCCCTTCAGCTCTATTCCTTTGGAGAACGTGAAACAACCCTTTGGAGAAAAGCCTGATGGCCATGCATCAGCCTTTTCTCTCTTTCTTTCTTGGTACCAGGCATCAAATTCATAACCTTGCTTTTGCCAGGTAGGTGCTTGTGTCACTGAGCTAAATCCCCAGCCCTTTTAAAGATTTTTTTTAGTTTTTCATTTTTGTTTTTTGGGTTTTTTTGACACAGGTTATGTAGTTCTAGTTGGCCTTGAACTCACCCAGGCTGTCTTCCAACTTGTGGTAATCTCTTGCCTCAGCCTGCCAAGTGCACCATTTGTGCACCACCACATCCAACTCAGCCTTGTTTTGGGGACTCTTTAGCACTATCCATAAAGCTGACCTTGTTTGTCCTTTAAAATTCCTATAAATCAGGATAGCACTGAATCTCAACAAAATTAAACCTGCCTGCTAGCAGAGATGAGAGGCAGTGCAATGGAAACTAGCAAAGCATAACTTTGTGCCCAGCTGATGCTCTAAGATAGATGCCAGTATCACCCTCACTTCACAGATGAGAAAACTGAGTCCTAGAAAGATGAAGTCTCTTGTTCTCAGACACGAGGCTAACAAAGAACATCTCCCTACATATCTCGTGAATCTTCTGAGTACCATACACTTTCTTTTTTTTTTTTTTTAATGTCTTTTTCTTTTTATTGGTACTGGGGATCGAACTCATGACCACACAATTGCAAGGCAGGCGCTTATGCCACTGAGCTAAATCCCCAGCCCCCATACCATACACTTTCAATAGCGAAACCTGGGGAAAGGAAGCCTTATGGGCTGACCAATGCATGCTGGACTCAGCACTCCTCATGGTTACTCTGATCTGGTTGTTTCACCACCACAACACTGGCAGCACAGCCTGCCGGGTCCCTGCCCCAAAAGCTATGTAGTGTGGCATCTGATCAAGAGCCAGCTGGCAAGACACACATGCGCACCATGCTGCATCTGAGCTGGGGAAGTCATGCAGGAGCTGCTCATCCCTTCCAAGCTGGGGGTTCCTTTTGGTGGCCTAGCAAAGTCTTGTGGGCCCCTTCGCAAAATGGCTTAATCTAAATGCAAAACATAAAGCACTTAGGATCACGATGAGAGCCTATTTTAATAAAGCACAGTCGCCACAGAGCACTTTGGGGAGGGGCAGAGGTTCATGGACCCAGGCTGCCAGGCTACATATTTTCTTTTCTCTTCCCCTTCCCAAAAGGGGCCATGGTGATGACAGGTGCTCTGGCAGCTGTCCTGGACCAGGAGAATCATTTTCTGGAAGGTCCTGGGTGGCCCTGTAAAATTGCCTTGTTACACTGGTGTTTTCTGACAAACAGCTGCAGGGCACTGAATGCCAGCGTCTGAAGAGACAATCCCCACGCTGATTCTGGGCACCTGGGAATGAGACCTTGTTCAGAAATGGCATCTCTGCAGACGCAATTAAGTTATGATCATGAGATCCTCCTGGACTGAGTGGTCCTTAATTCTATGACAAGTACCCTAAGAACTAAGAGACAAGACACAGAAAAAGGAGAGAGGCATGTGAGGGAGGTGGACTGGAGTGAAGCAGCCACAAGCCAAGATCACACAGAGGCACCAGGAAGCAGAAGGGGCAAAGTACAGTCTGATGGAGTACGGGGCAGAGAGCTGCCCTACCAGCTCCTCAGCTTCCGATCTCTGGCTTCAGGATATGAGCGAAACGTTTCTGCTGTTTCAAGCCGTGTGCTAATTTGTTATGGAAGCCACAGAAAACTAACACAGCAGTCAAATTGTTAGGACTTCCCACCAACACCACAGGAGTTAAAATCCCCCGTGTGTGTAGAACTGTGTATGAACCAAGCAGTAGCAGCACTCCAGACATCTAGAGCCTGAACTGAACTTTAAGTAACCTTACACAGAAAACTCATCTGTAGTCCCCATGATGTGGCCAATCCATTCTGTTAAAAACAGAGCCAGGGCCCGCCTGCCCCTTCCCTCCCTTCTGCTCTTCTAAGACACCTGCAAGCCCTCGCCCTCCACTTTCTCTGCCAGCCCTGTTCCTTCCAGCCAGCCCTTGGCCCTTGGCGCCCCAACAGGAGTTCTCCTTGCTCTCAGGGCTGCTCTGCCCCAAGCTGTCCTGCACCTCTCCTGGCCAGGACAGCAGGGGTCCCACCAGCTCCCTGTCCACCTACGCTGCCATCCCTGGTCTGTCCACTCCCCGTCACCACACTTTGTCTCATACTCCGCCTGCTGTTCTGAAGGCCAGAGGCACACTACCAAGGGGTTCTCAGGTGCAGGGCACATGAAAACCCCAATAGAGTCCACCTATGACAAGGTCGGGTAAGCGGCCATTGAATCACAGAGGAACTGAGCAGAGGATGCTGCACCTCTGCAGTACTCAGGGAAATGGGGAGGAGGCTCGGGCAGCAAGGAGGAGCCTTTCTATGGGGGACCACTCTTGCCCTGAGAATCCTCCCTCAAGCTCTCTGCTTTTCCAGCAAGATCTTCAACTGCTCAAACTGATGTTCAACTAGTCAGATTAGGTAAAATCCTAAGAAAAGCACAATACAAAATTTCATATATCCCGATGTGTGTGTAACACATACAAAATTTCATGTTTCCCTAGGAAACAATTCAAAGGAAGTAAGAGGAAACAAAGCACCTGCTGAGCTACTGTGGCAGTTTCCCGCTATTTTAAATCTCCTTTCAGTGACTCCTCTGATACTTAAGTGCTTTAAAAATAAATTGATGTGATAGTACACACCTGTAATCCCAGTACTCAGGAGGCTGAGGCAGGAGGATTGCTGTGAGTTCCAGGCCAGCCTGAACTGCAAAGTAAGCTGCTAGCTAGCCTGAACTGCAAAGTGTGATCCTGTCTCAAAAAGAAAAGAGAAGAGAGGAGAAAAGTAAATTGAGCCAGGCATGTACCACAAGATTGAGGCCAACCTGAGCTACATAGTAAGATTCTACCTCATTCATTCAGTCAATCAATGTTAACAAAATGAGCCTGCATGCTGGTGTTTGGTTTCTACTTTTACTGTGGTACTGTGGACTGAACACTGGGCCTTCACAATGGGCTGCATTTCTGGTTGCCAGGCACTTTTCCTGAGACAAAGTCACACTATATCATTCAAGCTGGTCTTGAACTCACTATATAGCCCAAAGCTGGCCTCAATTTTACAGTGAGCCTCCTGCCTCAGCCTCCTGAGTACTGGGAATACAGGCGTACACAACCACGCTCAGCTGGGGTCTTGTAGCTAAGAGGCTCAAACTGGCAGGAAGCAATGGTCTGAGCTGCCATGCCTGAGCCTCTAGCTCGTGGCCGCTCCCAGGCCCAGCCCTGGTGCTCCTCAGGCGACAGTAGCAGCGGCATGATCACGATCTTCTCATGGCTGAGAGGCAGTACAGAGTCGTCAGACCAAGGACACAGTTACTCTAGACCTGCACAGTTTTCCACGATACTCGACAGCTGAAGCAGAGGGAAAACTCGCATCATGTCCAGTGGTTCTTGCTTCATTTCAGAAACGAGGTGACCGGGTGAGGCCTGGCTCTGGCAGTGACCTCCACAGTACCCACAGTGAGCCAGACATTCTCCAGCCCTCCTAAAAGTACACACAGTGACACAGCAAGGCCAGCTCTACCCACTCCAAAGGCGCCCTCAAAGCCTGCAAGGAACTGGGCCACAGCAATCCCCGCCCCCATCCCAAGATGCTCCCCAAGACAGGGCAAGCCCTCATCATCTCTGCTGTGCTGAACCAGCACTATTTCTCCTTGCTCACACATGGGCACATAGTCACCCCAAAGGACAGGGTACTAGGGCAGGGAACCACAAAATGGATCCCTGGCACCAAACTCCCAAGTCACAAGGCTGTGACAAGCCAAGCATGGTGGTACAAGCCTGTAATCCACACATTCCAGGAAGCTGTGAGCAGAGCCCAGGTCTGAGCTTGGCCTGGGCAACTTAGGTGAGAAACAATTTTAAAAAGAGCTGGAGATACAACTCAGTGCAGAGGCCCTGGGTTACATCTCCAGTAACAACAACAACAAAAAATAAAATATATCAAACTGAATGTGGTAGCACATACTTATACTCAGGAAGCTGAAGCAGCAAGATTAGGGTTCAAAACCAGCCTGGGCTACACAGTGAGTTCAAGGTCAGCCTAGCCTACACAGCGAGACCTGTGGTCAAGTAGATAATCACTAAAAAGCCTGCACTAAGCTGACATCACATGAATGGCATAAAGTACACTCAATGTAATCCTAGCACTCTATAGAGACTAAAGCAGGAGGATCCTAGTAGCCTGAACTACATAGCAAGACCCTATCTCAAACAAACAAACAAACAAATACATAAAATAATAAAGTACACTCGGGGAGTCCCAAATGTGGCAGGACCCCCAAATGGTGACAAGCTTTGAAAAGTCACCCATTTGCAAATCAGCTTTGCAATCTGTGGGCTGGTACTCGGAAGGCTTCCTCTTCGCTCCAAAGGGTGCCGGACCCAGCACAGTGTGGGACCATGTCCTAAGCACCAAACATCGTCCAACCTCAATTGGACAGAAAGCCATGCTTGGGCTGTGGGACACTGCCTCCATGGGTGGACAGGGTCCTCAGGAAGCTCTCCAAAGACCAGGCTTGCCAGGCACTGCACGGACAGAGCTCCCTAAGCAGAGCAAGTACGGGTGGAGCAGGGTGTGTTGGGGCAGACAGGCTAGGATGTGAGGACCAGCTCTCAGTGAGGGGAGCGAGGGAAGCACCTGAGCTAAAGCAAAGCCAGCGCCAAGAACAGGGAGTGCCTGAGCCTGTGGACGAGCTGTTCCAGCTCCCGGAACGCAAGGTGCCTGGGCCAGCCAGGCAAACCAGCTGCTAGGTAAAGGGGCTGAAGCTGGCGAAGACCTCCTGAGTGTACAAGCAGACAGCTGTCTTGGTGGAGCAGTTCCCTTTCCTCAGCCAGAGAGAGGGCTCCCCCAGTCCTCAGCTTTCTGTAGATCGTCCTTTATCTTTATTTCTCCATCCTCTCCAATCCTTCCTGCCCCCAGGGAACTTCAAGAGCTGCACTGCACTGGACACGGCACCTCGGTCTCCACTAAAGAACTAGGAGACACACAGTGATTTCAGCACTTGCAAAATGGGCAGAATAGGACTCTTCCTAATTAATGATGTTACAGTTCAGATAAATTCCAGTACAACTTGTCTTTCCTCTTTCAGGTTAACCCAGCAGCCTCTGTGCCAAGGGGCAGCAGTCACCCAAGGGGCAGCAGTCATGTAGCCAGCCTGCCTCGGCCTGACGGAATCCACAGCAACCTGGGCTGACTCCATCGAGTTAGAGGTTGCATTCACAGACACAAACACTGTGCAGTCCTTTGTTTAAGAAATGTAAGGGTTCCAAAGTAGAAAGAAACTGTCTGAGTAAGTAGCAGGTAACACAGTAAGTCAGTCTGGTTTCCTGCTTTCAGGTCATGAATTGAGTAAATAATCGTGAATAGCCATAATCACAATACTGACTATAACACTTTTATCATGCTTGCACTGGGTTACTTCATTTAATCCTCACAACAACCCCAAAGGCAGGTACTGTCATTAGCCCCACTGCTTAGATGAGAACACTGGCTCTCGCGCATGATGTGACTCACCCAAGGTCATCGGCTAGTGGAGGCTGAGCTGGGACTCGCCTTGGCTTTTGGAGTCCTTGCTTTTAAGCACTGCCAAAGATGAATAGGAAAAAGGGAGGGGCAGACTGATGGAGGGACAGACAAAGGGACAGACCATAACCTCAACCTGCTTTCTAGGGTCTTGTATCCCGTGAAGGAAATACAGATCCTCAACATTGCTCACTACTACAGGCTGTGCCTTTCTGGTCCCCACTTGGACACAGCCCATCAAGGGCTCCTCCTACACTTGCTTACCTTGGGACTCGACCACTTGCTGAGTCAACACGTTAACAGGCGAACCCAGCTCCCGAAGGACAGGACGAAGTGCGTGCTCAAGGGGACAGAGGAACAGACTATAGGAGGTCTGGACCACGGATGCTGTTCTGAATGGCAAAAGCACAAGCACTCAAGGAAACGGCATCTTGCAGCTCCCGCACTTTGGGATGAGCAGCCCTCAGTGCCAGACACTATAAATATGGAGTGACAAGACCCAGGGAAAAGTAAATGGTGCCGATCACTGATGTGCTGCAGAAAGCTGAGGCTGAGAAGCTGGACAGAGCCCTGTGACAGCAGGACTGGTGGACAAACTGGAACCGAGAGCCCAACAGAGAGGAACCCCCGAAGCAGCAGCCACAGCAGCAGTAGCAAAAAACAGACACATGGCAGGAAAAGTAAAACCCATCCCCAGGCAGCTCCCCGACAGAATGGACCCGAGCTGCTCTGCTGCTGCCCCCATCTGCTGGCCCAGTCTTGCAAAAGGAGGAAAGGGGGCACTACTCAGAAGGAAATGCCATCAGCCCAAGCCTGAAACCACCCTGACTGCTCTTCCTAGGCAGTGTCTGTCCACCAAGTGACAAGGCCGATCAACAGAAAGATCAAAGCCAAGAAGAAAAAGAGGAACAGGAAACAGAGGTGTGCAGAAAGAACCAGACATCCGCACTTTCCGACACGGACTTCAAAATAAGACTCAGACCACAACTACTCTAAGAAACAAGGATGAGACTGGGGGCTGGAGGAGGGAACTCAGAGTCTTAGAAAATCCGATGAAAATCCTAACATAAAACAAAACAAAAAAACCTTAAAGCATTTGAATTCAATAGCAGACAGAAACACTTGAAGAACCTGTGAAGGCAGATAAGAATAAACCCAGACTGGAAAGAACAGAAAGCGTGCTTGTAAGAAAAACCCAAGAAACGCACGAGCAACAGCAGAGAGGTCCATCGACTATGCGGGTCACTATGCGGGTCTCCAGAGCCAGAAGTTTAATGGGAGAAGCAGCACCTAAAGGGATAACAGATTCTTCCAAATGGACACGGAACATAAAATGACAGACTGCAGCAGTGCTGTACGCAATAGGAAGACAAATAGAAAGAACCACACCTAGACAAATCACAGTAAAATCAGTGACTGAAAAACACAAAGGAAAAGCCAAACTGTCACTGAAGAAAAGCTGCAAGAAGCAATAAGGAGATTGCCAAATTAGTTCTCAATACAAGTAATGGGAGCTGTAACACAGAGTAACATTTTTGGAGAGTTGAAAGAAAATAACTGTCTATAGCCAGCTGTGGTGGTGCATGTCTAGAATCCTAGCACTTGGGAAGCTGAGGCAGGAGGATGACCTTGAGTTCAAGGCCAGCCTGGGCTATATAGTCAGTTCAAGGCTGGCCTGAACTTCATGGCAAGACCCTGTCTCAAAAAAAAAGAGGGTAGCAGATCAGGTTATCTAGAGGAGCCTTAGGCAGTAAAATGTAACATCAGGGTGCAGTTCATGAAACAGTGCCTGCCTGCCATTCTGGGTTCAATTCCCAGTACCACACAAAAAAAAAGAAGAAGAAGAAGAAAAGTAATAATACATGAAATAAAAATATTTCCAAGAGCTGGATGTGGTGGCTATAATCCCCGAACTCAGGAGGCAGAGGCAGGAGGATCACCAGGAGTTAGTTCAAGGCACACCAGGGTATATCTAGTGAGTTCAAAGTTAAACTGCATACTGAGACCCTGTCTCCAAAAAAAAAAAAAAAAAAGGTATTTTCAAATAAACAGAGACTTCTTTAAGACAGGGTTTCACTACATAGTTCATACTGGCCTTGAACTCACTTTGTAGCCCAGGTTGGCCTCAAACTCATAGCAATACTGCCTCAACCTTCAGAGTGCCGTGATTATAGACTGTGCACCATGCCTGGGGAAACACAAAGTAAGTATTAAAGGAACTTTTCCAAACAGAAGGATTATTACCAAATGGATCACAAACATGCAGGATGAAATGAAAAACATCAGAAAGTACACTATAAATTTACATGTCTACGGACGAGATGGTACTATTCCATGATATTTCAAACAGACATCAAGTAAATTTAAATATACAACAAACAAAGGCTGGGGATTTAACTTGATGGCATAAGCGCCTACCTGACAAACTCAAGGTAGCGAGTTCAATCCCACCTATATCCCCCCAAAATATATGTGTGTGTGTGTATATATATATCACACAGTACAAAACAGTAAGTGGAGAGTTTATATTCCTTGCATTGTTCACAAGCAATGAAAGTAACAATTTGTATTAAAATTTAGTGAGTCAGAGATATATTCTGTAATCTGTAAGATAGTCACTAAATGAAACAAGCTAAGAGAGAAGGAAAAGTAAAACAAGCCATTTCAGAAAGAAAGGTATGAAAAAATACAACATGTGAGACAGAGAAAAAAATTATAGGGGCTGGAGATTTAGCTCAGCAGCACAAGCACCTGCCTTTGTAAGCACACAGTCATGAGTTCGATCCACAGTACCAAAAAAAAAAAAAAGAAAAGAAAAGAAAATTATAATGCTAGCCTTCTACCAAGTATAACAGCATCTAAACTAACTACACCAAGTACAGACCAGTCCAGTTAAAGACAGAGGTATTTTTAAAAAGTACAATTACTATTACTCACAAAAGACCACCATAAAGATCAGATGTAAAATACAGAAAATTACATATTCTTACTAAGCACACAATTAGTTACTAAAACAAAGCTACAATAACATCAGAACAGACTGATTTTTTGGGGGGAGGAGTTGCTACTGGCAATCAAACTCACGACCTCGCACTCACCAGGCAGGTGCTTATGCAGCTGAGCTAAACCCCTGGCCCTTCATTAGAGTAGACTTTAAGGCAAAAAAAATTAGAAGGAAAAGACATAATCTAGCAGGAATGTAAGAGCGCTAAATCTGCATGCACTTAATAAAAATAAATAAAAATTTACTAGAATAAATAGGAGAAAGCAGACAAACTCGCAAGTGGGATACCTTAATAAATCTTACTATTAGCAGAAACAGAAACAAACGTGAAGATTAAAACATATTTGAGGAAAACGTCTATCATTTTAGGGAGGGAGGATACTAGGACTGAACCCAGGGCCTTCACACTGAGCTGCGTTCCCTGCCCTTTCATAGGTTTCATTTTGAGACAGGTTTTTACTAAGAGGCCAAATTGCCAAGGCGGAACTCAAATCTGCAATCCTTCTGCCTCAGCCTCCCAGAGTATGGGATTACAGGTGTGCACCATGAGGTCAGGCTACAATCTGTCTTAATCAACTGAGCATGAAAACTGCTGAATTGGGCTTGGGAGGGTAGCTCAGTGGTAGACTACTTGCCTAGCTTACTCAAGGTTCCGAGTTGATCGCTAACATTTAAAAACCAAAAACAAAAACTTGCATTCTAGTTTTGTTCAACTGCACATGAATCATTTGTGAAAACTGGCCACATATAGGAGCTTAAGTCTCAACAACTTGAAGGGGATGAAGTCATTCCATCATACTTTTCTTTTTTTCCTTCTTTCTTTTTTTTTTGCAGTACCAGGGATTGAACTCACGACTTGCCAGGCAGGCGCTTATGCCGCTGAGCTAAACTCTCGGCCTTTCTGATCACAGCAAAATTTAATAGAAATTAATAATTGCAATACACTACCCCAAAAAATTCCCAAATGCCAGGATATTAAGAAACACAGTGATCCTGCAGAATTCTACAAGAAATACAAACAGGACCTAATGCCGACACTCCTCAAACTCTTCAATGAAATTGAAAGGGAAGCAATCCTTCCCAAGTCATTCCTGGAAGCAAATATTACTCTAGTATCAAAACGTGAGAAAGACCCAACTGAAAAAGAGAACTACAGACCAACCTCCCTAATGAACACAGATGCAAAGATCCTCAATAAAATATTGGCAAATAGCATACAGCAAGTCATCAAGAAGATAATACACCATGACCAAGTGGGATTCATCCCAGGTATGCAGGGATGGTTCAATATGAGTAAATCAATTAATGTAATCCACCATATCAATAGAGTCAAAAGTAAGAATCACATGATCACTTCTATAGATGCAGAAAAAGCTTTTGATGAGATACAACGTTCATTTATGATAAGAACCTTGCAGAAAATTGGAATAGATGGTCTTTACCTCAACATAATAAAGGCCATCTATGACAAACCAACAGCCAGTATCATACTAAATGGCCAAAAATTGAAGGCCTTTACTTTAAAATCAGGCACAAGACAAGGATGTCCCCTGTCACTGCTCCTATTTAATATGGTGCTGGAAATACTAGCCAGAGCAATTAGACATGAAAGAGAAATAAAAGGCGTAAAAATAGGAAAAGAAGAAGTTAAATTATCACTATTTGCAGATGATATGATACTCTACATAGAAGACCCCCAAAACTCCATTGAAAGACTCTTAGATATAATAAATAAATTCAGCAATGTGGCTGGATATAAAATCAAAACTCAAAAATCAATAACATTCTTATACACTAACAACAAAATCACAGAGAGAGAAATAAGAGAAGCCACACCCTTCACACTAGCAACCAAAAAAAAAATGAAATATTTAGGAATTACTCTCACGAAAGAAGTAAAAGACCTATACAGGGAAAATTATAATACACTGAAAAATGAAATTGAAGATCTCAGAAAATGGGAAGACATCCCTTGCTCATGAATAGGAAGAACAAACATTGTGAAAATGGCCATTCTCCCAAAACTGTTATACAGATTCAATGCAATCCCAATAAAAATACCATCAACATACCTCATAGATCTCGAGAAATCAATCCTAAAATTCATCTGGAGTGAGAAGAGACCTAGAATAGCAAGGACAGTTCTAAGCAGCAAAGGCAAGGCAGGAGGCAACACAATCCCTGACTTGAAGTTATACTACAAAGCAACTGTAGTAAAATAAACATGGTACTGGAATCAAAACAGAGCCGAAGACCAATGGAATAGATTAGAAGATACAATCACAACTACAAGCACCCTCAACCACCTTATCTTTGATAAAGGGGCCAAATATGTTCACTGGAAGAATGACAGTCTCTTTAATAAATGGTGTTGGAAAACCTGGCTCTCCATATGCCAAAAACTAAAACTAGACCCATGCCTGTCACCATATACTAAAATAAAATCTAAATGGATCAAAGATCTAAATATTAAAACAGAAACACTAAATCTATTGGAAGACAAAATTGGGCAAAAACCTTGAAGACACAGGGGTAGGTGGAGAATTCATGAACAAGACTCAAACCGCACGGGAAATACTTCCTAGAGTCAATAACTGGGATCACATCTTATTAAAAAGTTTCTGCACACCGAAAGAAATCTCTAACATAGTGAAAAGAAAACCCACAAACTGGGAAAAAATTCTAGTGAACTGCCCCTCAGACAAAGGACTTCTGTCTAAAACATACAAAGAATTAAAAAAAAAAAATCAGACCCCCAAAATTCAAAGACCCCATCCAAAAATGGGCATCTGAGGTGAATACACAATTTTCAGATGAATAAATACAATCGGCAAATAAATATATGAAAAAATGTTCAGCATCACTAGTCATTAGAGAAATGCAAATTTAAACCACACTGAAATTCCATCTCACTCCTGAAAGAATGGCCAAGATCAAGAAAACCACCAACAACAAATGCTGGAGAGGCTGTGGGGAAAAAGGAACTCTCCTGCACTGCTAGTGGGAGTGTAGACTGGTGCAACCATTGTGGAGGTCAGTCTGGAGATTTCTCAGAAAGCTGGAACTGGAAGCACCATTTGACCCACCTATTCCACTTCTAGGCATATTTCCAGAAGAACTGAAAGCATCATACCACAGTGATGTATGTGCACCCATGTTTATAGCAGCACAATTTGTAATAGCCAGATCTTGGAAACAACCTAAGTGTCCATCAACTGAGGAATGGATAAAAAAGTTGTGGTATTTTTATACAATGGAGTACTACTCAGCTATAAAGAATGATCACATTGAGACATTTATAAATAAATGGACGCAGCTCGAGACCATACTCATAAGTGAAATAAATCAAACTCACATGTATAAATACCAAATAGTTTCCCTAGTGTAAGAAACGATAAGAATACATGAAAGTATGTGGTAATCATGATTCCCAGTCACACTGGTTTGAAGCCATATAATGTTTTCACTCATTAATTGGAATGGTTTTAATCTGGGTTGTTTTATTTTATTGTCTGTGATACTATAAATAACTATTTTGAAGAAAATAAGAGTGTAATAGCTAGTGCTGATTTAATATCATCCTGTTTTGAAGCCCCATCAAGTTGTTGTTCATTTGTTTCCATTGGTTCTAACATGTTGTTATCTTATTATATCTTAATGTATGCAATATTATAAGCAAATTTTTTATAGACAAAGAGATAATATAGAAATCGATGTTCGGTTTCTGCTAGCTGGTTCTAAATACCTTGCAATAATTTCATTCTCTTGAACGGTTTCACACTGTCTTGATAAATTCGATGCTATAGTATACCAAGTTAGACTCAAATATTTCAAGGAAAGAGTCACTATGGTAACTACTATTAATGACAGGCTATCTGGGGGTGAAACACAATGATGCTTAAATTTTTCGGTACTGACCGGTGTTGTTCTATTGATATGTTTTTTATCTCAATCTCCCCCACTTTTTCTTTCCTTTTTTTAAAAATTATTTCTTAGTATCTTTTAACTAAGGGAAAACTAAATTAAAAATAGTGCGATAGATTATAGTAACTTTTTTGTTTCCCTATTAACCTAATTTGAACCCCTGTATTGTTCTCCACATCTTGTTCTGACTGATTTTATTATATTCTGTTTTGCTTAATAGTAGCAAGTGTGAGGGTATAGGCAACCATTTGGAAGGCAACCAGATATTCTATGATGCCATTATTGTTTTGACTATTATCTTCTTTGGAAGTCCTGTAAGCTCTCCAATGTGGGTTTTATTGGTCTTCTGTACAGTTTTGTTCAATTCTTTTATACCAGCTGATATGGGCTACTCTTTTTAGGATAACAAGAGGCATAATGGTAACCATTGTTGATCACCTAGTAATCCTTTTTTTTTTTTTTTTCCATTATATACTATGTCCATCCTCCTGATCTAACTGACTCTGTTTTGCTTTGTCACACTGGGTTTTTCTTTGGTCCGTCTTGTTTTGTTTTGTTTTGTTTTTTGTTTTTTGGCTTTTTTAAAATCTTTTTTCTTTTCCTCTTCAAAGAAAAAGTTATAAAAACTGTGGAAGGAATGGAAACTAAAATGTGTGATTGTTAGCATAAAAAAGAGAGGAAGGAAAGTGATCTAAAGGCTATAACTACAAGTATATTTAAATGTGTAGGATAGAGAACCATATTGCTGAGTTTTTCTTGGATCATTGAACAGAACTGACTGCAATCTCACTGTATTAATGTCCACTTTGTCTGCTTTAATTTTGTAATCTGGACAACTGTTTCTAAGATGACAATATGTGATCTAGCTAGCCATCGGTGTGCAGAGGAGGGGCTGGGCGGATCTGGGGCGCCTGCATCGGCCTCTCCGTGTGTCTGGAGGACTGTGGATGTCTCGGCGGGCGGTGGAGCATCGCGGGTTCCAGAGGCCCTGCAGCCTGTGGTGAGTGCTCAGCACACTCTGCCCAAATCCCAGACTGTTCCGGACCCTCCAGGCTTCCGGGTGCAGTGAAATGGAGAAGTGGGTTTGAGGCCTCTACATACGCCTCCCCATCCCGGCTGCACTTGGAGAACTGCTGAGCTTCCAACGGGTGGGCGGGCCCACGCTATCCCCGGAGCCCAGCCTGTTTAGGCCTCCCGCACCTAGCCATCGGTGTGCAGAGGAGGGGCTGGGCGGATCTGGGGCACCTGCATCAGCCTCCCCGTGTGTCTGGAGGACTGTGGATGTCTAGGCGGGCGGTGGAGCATCGCGGGTTCCGGAGGCCCTGCAGCCTGTGGTGAGTGCTCAGCGCACTCTGCCCAGAGCCCAGACTGTTCCGGACCCTCCAGGCTTCCAGGTGAAGTGAAGTGGAAAGGTGGGTTTGAGGCGTCTACATCTGCCTCCACATCCCGGCTGCGATTAGAGAGCTGTGGAGCTTCCAACGGGCAGGTGGGCACACAGTGTCCCTGAGGCCCAGCTTGTCTGGAACTGCGGAGTTCTGAGCAGGCAGAGGAGGGCCATTGGTTCTGCAGGCCCAATGACTTGGGGTAGCCTGGTGCCAGAGTCTCAGTAGCTGCAAACATAGAAGGGGATTTCCAACAGATCCTGAGGAAGCTTTCAAATAACACTTGAAACACAGAAATACAGGAAAATGACAAAACGAAAGACCAAATTACAACCTCAAACCTCCAGCTCATCTCAAGAAACCCTAAACCCTATATACATCTTCAATGTATATAGAAGAAAATATATGCCATTCACCTCAAATATCGGACACAATAGCTGCTGAAATTAACAAGCAACTCCAGGAAGTTTTAAAGAAATTCAAACTCGAAATAATCTCCCAGGTAAAAGAAGAAATGATAAAAGAAATGAAAGCGATTCTGAATATATCTAAAGAAAACACAGATAAAAAATTGGAGGAACTAAACAAAAAGATAGAATCCCTAGACGAGCAATATAAGAAACAAACAGAATACATAATGCAGATGCACAGAGATATATACAGGAAATAGAAAACTCCACTGAAAGTTGTAAAAACCGCCTTAATGAAAGTGAAGATAGAATTTCAGACCTTGAAGACAGGATTGCAGCTAGTGAACAGGAAAGGAAAGATCTTTTAAAAATAACAAGGAATCAGGAAACAACAATTCAACAACTGCAAGACGATGCAAAGAAAAATAACATAAGAATGATAGGGATTAATGAAAAAAGAAGGAGACAACATAAAGGATGTCAAGAGGATATTTAGAGAAGTAATAGCTGAAAATTTCCCAAGCATGAGATCAGAAACCGACATCAGGATCAGTGATGCATATAGAACTCCAAATAGTCATAACCAAAATAAAACTACACCCAGACATATAATAATCAACATCCCAGAAATCCAACACAAGAATAGATTATTAAAAGCTGTCAGAGAGAAAAGACAGATCACTTATAAAGGAAAACCTATCAGAATCACAGCAGACTTCTCAGCACAAACAATAAAGTCAAAAGCATGGAGTGAAGTATTCCAGATCCTAAAGCAAAATGATTTCCAACCTAGACTGATGTATCCTGCAAAACTATCAGTCAAAATTGATGGTGAAATACGATACTTCCATGACAAAGAACAGCTGAAGAACTTCACGAACACCAAACCAACCCTGCAAAAAATAATGAAAGACAGTTTAGATACACAAAGGAAAAAACCACTAAGCAAAGCAGATAATTAAACAGCTCAGAAAGATACAGATGCAACAGCAGAGAGATAACATGTCAACAATAAACCAGCATTTAACAGTAATAACCATTAATGTAAATGTCTCAATGCACCAATCAAAAGAAACAGACTAGCAGAATGGATCAAGAAACAAAATCCAACCATATGCTGTTTACAGGAAACCCATCTAACCCAGAAGGATACTCACAGACTGAAAGTCAAAGGATGGAGAACAATACTTCATGCAGCAGGAATACAAAAAAAGGCAGGAGTAGCCATTTTGTTTGCAGACAACGTGAACTTTAAACCAACAATGACCATAAAGGACAAAGAAGGTCACTACATACTTGTAAGGGAAAAACTCCAAGAGGAAGAGATAACTATCTTAAATATATATGCACCAAACTCCAGAGCACCCAGTTATATAAAACAACTATTAACAGAAATGAAAACTCAAATTATCAGTAACACAATTGTAACAGGAGACCTTAATATGCCATTGACACCAAGGGACAGATCAACCAGACAGAAAATGAGCAAAGAAATAACAGAACTGAATCACACCTGCGAACAAATGGATTTGATAGACATATACAGAATGTTCCACCCAACAACATCAGAATACATATTCTTCTCAGCAGTACATGGATCATTCTCTAAAATAGACCATATATTAGCTCACAGAACATATTTAAACAAATGCAAAACAGTTGAAATCATCCCTTGCATGTTATCGGATCATAGCGCTCTGAAACTCAAAATTAATGATAAAAGATACTGCAAAAATCCTGCAAACACATGGAAACTGAATAACACACTCTTGAGTAATCAGTGGGTCACAGAAGAAATTAAACAATACTTAAAAGAAAATGAAAATGCAGATACAACTTACCGGAATTTATGGGATACAATGAAAGCCGTCCTCAGAGGAAAATTTATTGCACTGAGTTCCCACATCAGGAAAAGAGAACAAATACAAATAAATAACTTGATGCTACACCTCAAACAGCTAGAAAAAGAAGAGCAAGTCAAGCCCAAAGCCAAAAGAAGAGAGGAAATTATAAAAATCAGAGCAGAAATCAATGCAATAGAGACTAAGAAAACAATCCAAAGAATCAACGAATCAAAGAGTTGGTTCTTTGAAAGAATAAATAAAATTGATAAGCCCCTAGCCAACCTTATCAAAAAAAAAGGGAAGAAAAAGCTCAAATTCATGCAATAAGAAATGAAAAAGGTGAAATCACTACAGACCCAATAGAAATACAGAAGATCATCAACACCTATTTCGAAAACCTCTGCTCTCAAAACTTTGATAACACAGAAGAAATAGACAGATTGCTAGAAACATATGAAGTACCAAAGCTAGATCAAGAGGATGTAAAACTGTTGAATAACCCAATCTCTGTTAATGAAATTGAAAATGTAATTAAGTCCTTACCCACCAAGAAGAGCCCAGGCCCAGATGGATTCACTGCAGAATTCTACAAGAAATACAAAGAAGACCTAATGCCGACACTCCTCAAACTATTCAATGAAATTGAAAGGGAAGCAATCCTTCCCAAGTCATTCCTGGAAGCAATTATTACTCTAGTACCAAAACCTGAGAAAGACCCAACTAAAAAAGAGAACTATAGACCGATCTCCCTAATGAAAACAGATGCAAAAATCCTCAATAAAATATTGGCAAATAGGATGCAGCAAATCATCAAGAAGATTATACACCATGACCAAGGGGGATTCATCCCAGGAATGCAAGGATGGCTCAACATATGTAAATCAATAAATGTAATCCACCACATCAATAAAGCCAAAAATAAGAATCACATGATCATTTCTATAGATGCAGAAAAAGCCTTCGATAAGGTCCAACATTTATTCATGATAAGAACTTTACAGAAAATTGGAATAGATGGTCTTTACCTCAATATAATAAAGGCCATTTATGACAAACCAACAGCCAGCATCATACTAAATGGCCAAAAATTGAAAGCCTTTACTTTAAAATCAGGCACAAGACAAGGATGTCCTTTATCACCACTCCTATTTAATATAGTACTGGAAGTACTAGCCAGAGCAATTAGGCAAGAGAGAGAAATAAAAGGGGTAAAGATAGGGAAAAAAGAAGTTAAATTATCATTGTTTGCAGATGACATGATACTCTACATAAAGACCCCCTAAACTCCATGGAAAAACTCTTAGATACAATAAATAAATTCAGTAATGCGGCTGGATACAAAATCAATATTCAGAAATCAATAGCATTCCTATACACGAACAACAAAATCACAGAGAGGGAAATAAGAGAAACTATACTCTTCACATTAGCAAGCAAAAAAATGAAATATTTAGGAATTACTCTTACGAAAGAAGTGAAAGACTTATACAGTGAAAATTATAATACACTGAAAAAAGAAATTGAAGATGATCTCAGAAAATGGAAAGACATCTCTTGCTCATGGATAGGAAGAATAAACATTGTGAAAATGGCCATTCTCCCAAAACTGTTATACAGATTCTATCCCAATAAAAATACCATCAACACACCTTATAGATCTAAAGAAATCACTCCTAAATTTCATCTGGAACCAGAAGAGACCTAGAATAGCAAAGGCAATTCTAAGCAGCAAAGACAAAGCAGGAGGCATCACAATCCCTGACTTGAAGTTATACTACAAAGCAACAGTAGTAAAATCAACATGGTATTGGAATCAAAACAGAACCGAAGATCAATGGAATAGATTAGAAGATACAACCACAACTACAAACACACTCAACCACCTTATCTTTGATAAAGGAGCCAAGCAGGTTCACTGGAAGAACGACAGTCTCTTTAATAAATGGTGCTGGAAAAACTGGCTCTCCATTTGCTGAAAACTAAAGCTAGACCCATGTCTATCACCATGTACTAAATTAAAATCTAAATGGGTCAAAGATCTGAATATTAAAACAGAAACACTAAATCTATTGGAAGACAAATTGGGTAGAAACCTTGGAGACATAGGAGTAGGTAACAAATTCATGAACAGGACTCAAACCGCACAGGAAATACTTCCCAGAATCAATAACTGGGACCACTTCTTATTAAAAAGTTTCTGCATGTCAAAAGAAATCTCCAGCATAGTAAAAAAAAAAAACTCACAAACTGGGGGAAGATTTTAGTGAACTCTCTCTCAGATAAGGGTCTCTTGTCTAAAACATATAAAGAATTAAAAAAACTCAGACCCCCAAAATTCAAAGATCCAATCCAAAAATGGGCATCTGAGATGAATACACACTTCTCAGATGAAGAAATGCACATGGCAAATAAATACATGAAAAAATGTTCATCATCATTGATCATTAGAGAAATGCAAATTAAAACCACACTGAGATACCATCTCACTCCTGAAAGAATGGCCAGGATCAAGAAAACCAACAACAACAAATGCTGGAGAGGCTGTGGGGAAAAAGGAACTCTCCTACACTGTTGGTGGGAGTGTAGACTGGTGCAGCCTTTGTGGAGGTCAGTCTGGAGATTTCTCAAAAAGCTGGGATTGGAAGTCCCATTTATTCCAGCTATTCCACTTCTAGGCATATTCCCAGAAGAACTGAAAGCATCATACCACCGTGATATATGCGCACCTATGTTTATAGCAGCACAATTTGTAATCGCCAGATCTTGGAAACAACCCAAGTGTCCATCAACTGAGGAATGGATAAAAAAGTTGTGGTATTTCTATACAATGGAGTATTATTCAGCTCTAAAGAAGGATCACATTGAGATATTTATCAATAAATGGGCACAGCTTGAGACCATACTCATAAGTGAAATAAACCAATCTTGCATGTGTGAATACCGAATAGTTTCCCTAATGTAAGTAATGATTCAAATATATAAAAATATGTTGTAATCACGATTCCCCATTATGTGGACTTGAAGCCTTATAAAGTTTTCACTTATTAATTGGAAAGGCTTTATTCTGGGCTTCTTGATATGGAAATATTTGTAGCTATAGTATATGAAGTTTTATCCAAATATTTCAAGGAAAAAGACAGACACTATGGTAACTACTATTAAGTCGGGTTATTTGGTGGTGAAGCACTAGGTTGCTGAAACAGTCATGCTTTGACCTGTATTGTTATATTGTTATGTCCTGTTTTATCTCAATCTCTCCCTTATTCTTTAAAAAAATTATTTAGTTATTTCTTATGTTTGTTTTAATTAAGGGGAAAAATTTAAAAAATTAGCAGGATATATAATAGTAACTTTTTGTGATTTCCTATTAACTTGTTTTGAAGTCCTGTAATACTCCCACAATCTTGTTTTGACCGATTAGACTCTGTTCCATTCTGTATGACAGTATCAAGTTTGAGGGTATAGGCAACTACTTTGAAGGCAATAAGATTCATTAAGATGCCCATTCTGGTTTGACTATTGTCTCCTTTGGAAGTCCTGTAATGTTTACAATGCTTAAGTTTTATTGGTCTTGTTCTTTACTGTTTTGTTCAACTTTATAATATCTAATGAGATAGACAATTCTTTTTAAGGAAACAAGAGACATTGTTGATAACCATTGTTGATAACCTTGCACTCTGTTTTACATCATGTGCTATGTCTATCCTTGGTTTTGACTGACAGCTTTGTTTTGCCATATTTGACTTTATTCTCTCCCCCCCAAAAAAGTAATAAGAACTAAGGAGTAATAAAACCCAAAATGTGTAAATTTTGTTGTAAAAAAGAGAGGGAAAAGAAGAGCTCTAAAGGATACAACAGCAAGTGTGTTTAGGGGTGTTAAATAGCTGACCATATTAATGTTTTTGGTTGGATCATTGAACACAACTGTTTGCAGTCTCACTGTTTGAATGTCCACTTTGTATGCTTTGATACTGTGATTTGAGTAACTATCTCTAAGATGATAATATGTAATCTATTAACTGGTGATTTCTTACTGTTTTTTGTTTTTTGTTTTGTAGTTCTGTATTACTTGTACCCTTACACCGCTTTGTTTTGTTTTGTGTTTTTCTCTTTTTCCTTTTAAATAAAATTAAAAAAAAAAAAGATGACAATATGTGATCTATCAACTAGTGAATTCTTACTGTATATTTTTTCTCTTGAAATTCTGTATTCTAGCCTTTTACTGTTTTGCTTCGTTTAGTTTTGTTTTTCTTTAAATAAAAAAAAAGAAAGAAAGAAAAGAAACACAGTGATCAAAAGCAGATCACAAAAGAATACATGCCTACGCTCGTGGAAGATACTGTGCCCATGAGACTTGAAGTCAGGACACAGGAAGTCAGGACAGCAGTCCCAGAAAAGAGGCCCTGGCCATGGAGAGGGCTGGCAGCTGACCCCACCACCACCACCAGCCCAGCACTTGCATTCCCACTTTTGGTACAGGAGTTGTGCTTCATTTAAAAGCTGAACCAGCTGTGATGGCACACACCTGTAATCCTAGCACTCCAGAGGCTGAGATAGGAAAATTACTACAAGTCCAAAGCCAGCCTGAGCTACACAGTGAGTTCAAGGCCAGCCTGAACTGCACAGCAAAACTCTGCCTCAAAAAAATAAAATTAAAGGTTTAATAAAACAGAAACGCTGCTTTGACAAAGTTCTCTCACAACGAATCTGTAAATTTTACAAGAAGGCTAAACTAATTTGAAATGCAAAGAAAAGGTATAGGAAGGAAAAATGAGACGAGATTTTTTTTTTTAGTAACTTTAACTTACTTTAGTATGAAACCTAGTTTTAAAAAAAGACAAAGAACTAAGCTATTTTAGTCAAGGAGGACAAATTTAAACAGTCAAATAGGTTATTATAAGCCCTGAAAACACAAAGTTGACCAAAAGCACATGTAAGATTAACTCATAAAGAGAGAAACACAAATGGTCAATAACTATAGCTATGGTAGCTAAAGAAGTGAACTGAAGCCCACTGCCATCTTCATCTAAGGGGCAAAGCCCAGCCAAACGCTCCCACACCTCATGGCGGCCACAGTGAGGAGTCCCTGGGAAGGAGACAGACATGAGCGCTGAAGCCAGTCTGGCCACAACATGCCAGGGCCTTTTCGTTCTCCTCCTGTTGATGCATCTAATCCTAAAAACAGACCGGCACTGGGTCACTGCTGCTGGTTCTTGCAAGCCCTTGCCAAAGGTGGCGCCCAGGAAGGTGGGAACACAAGGGACACAAGGACACACCTCCTCCACACCACAGCTTCACCCAGCTGAAGCAGAACAGTGTGACAACTAGGGCTAACATCTGTCTGGCCCAAAAGCTGAAGATACTCAGCACGCTCTCCAGCACCAGCTCATCTGGGACGTCCCCAATCACGGCTGCCTCCCACCCCAGATCTCTTCCTCCCTCCCTAGAAGTCTACACCCCTCTCTTCACGGCCCCACCTTGGGCCTTCAAGTTCATGTCAGGAACCACAAAGGCTCATCTGTTGGGGACACTGGGGACACAGCAGTCTCCAGGGACTGGGTGCTGGGCTCAGGTGCATGGCACCGGCATAGTGTAGAACTTGGGAGTCAATGCTGGCGCCTGGCCACTCTGCCCATGCGAGCCATGCACCAGGCTCAATGTGAGGACCGAAGCACATGGGGCCCGCCTCAGGGAGGATGTGCCAGCTGAAGATAGGCTGTGCAAACACTGGCAGCTCGCTGGTCTGGAGTGACAGGTTCTGCAGCCAGACAGGGAGCACATGATGATAAAGCATGAATTTTATACAAAGAAAAGCACAGCATCGCCAGCAGCCCAGGACCCAGAACTGACTGACTCCATAAGGAGGCCTAACTGGGGAAAAGGGCACCGGCCACCGGCCTCTGACACTCTGTCGTCAGGCTCCAGCCTCCATCCCAGGCCCACAGGATGAGAATCTCTAGTGGACACATTTCTGGGGAACCTTGGTTTTCATCTTTGTCTTGTCCTTTTCACACATCTCAGACGAAAAGGCAGTTCAAACACTACCACCACCTAAAATAAACTGCAGCAGAGTGGAGGAAAGTCACCAAAACCAGCCTTCCCAGGGAGACCCAGTGGCCAAGGCTTTGGGCGGGCAGACTACCACATAGTATCATGTAGTGATCCCCCACAGGGACATCACCAGTCGGACTCCTCAAGCAGCGGACAGAGCTCTTGTGGGCATTCACACAGCACCAGAAGCATATACAGTACTGCGCTACTTTCTCCATAATTTTTTTCAGGAGGGACTGAAACAGGATCTCACTAGGTAGTCAGGAAGGCCTTGAACTTGAGGTGATCCTCCTGCCTCAGCCTCCCAAGTGCTGGGATTACAGGCATGTACCACCACGCCCAATTTCCTTAATATTTATTGAAATACAATTCACATATACTTTTAAAGTGTACCACTCAGGGGCTGGGGATATAGTTCAGTGGCACAACACCTGCCTGGCAAATACGAGGTCCTGAGTTTGAGTACTAGTACTAAAAAAAAGTGTATCACTCAGGGTTTTAGCATATTTGCTGTTTAAAATATTTCAAATTTTAAGATATTTCATCACCCCAAAATAAATTCCATGCCAGTTCATAATTCCTTCTCCTTCCCATATGTTCCCCCAAACAACTCATCTACTTCCTGCAAGTATACAGGCCTGCTGCAGGCATGGCACATACATGGAATTGTAATATACATGACCTTCTGTACCTGGCTTCTTTCCCGTAGCACAGTGTTTTCAAGGCCCAGTGAGCTGGCACACACTGGACTTCTCCTTTTCAAGAGCCTCTTGAAAGTGCATACTTTTTACCTCGTTCCATGCTAAGAATTTACACTGTGGAAATACTCAGAAATACACGATAGACCTCCGCACAATTATGCCTCACAACATTATATATGACAGAAGAAACAGAATGTTCAATAGTAAAGATAGATTATTCATTTTTACAGTGGCATACAATCCACCATTAATAAAATTAGAAAGTATTAAGTGAAAAGTTTTTTTTTTGTTTTTTATCAGTACCAGAGATCGAACTCATGACTGCCTGCTTGCAAGGGAGGCACTTATGTCACTGAGCTAAATCCCCAGCCCCGAAAAAAGTTTGAAAAACGTATGAAATGTATTTGGAAGTCAGGAAGGTGGTATACACCTGTAATCCCAGCACTCAGGAGGTTGCAGCAGGAGGACTGCTGCAAGTTCAAGACCAGCCTGGGCTACAAAGTGAACTCAAGGTCAGCCTGAACTGCATAGAAGACCCTGTCTCAAACAGACAAAAAATAAAATTAAAAAAAAAAAAAAAGAAATGTATTTTGTAGGAATGACATAAGCCAAAATATATTACTAAGTATCTTTGATAATAAGAATAGGGGTGGTTTTAGAGTCAAGCATAGTGGTGCATCCCATATATCCCAGCACTTCAGAGGCTGAAGCAGGAGGGTTCTGAGTTCAAGGCCAGCCTGGATTATATAATGAAACTCTATCTCAACAAACAAAACCAAAAAAAAAAAAAAAAAGATGAGTGGTTTTAAATTATTTAATTATATTCATGTACTTTTTTTTCCCCCTTTCTACCATAAAGAGAGCTGGTACCCAGGGCTTGTGCATGCTAGGCAACCACAAACCTACATCCCCAGCCCCTCCTTACTTCTCTTTTTAGGACAGGGTTCCCCTTAAACTTTCCAGGCTAGCCTTAAACTTCTAATCTCCTGCCCTATCCTCCTGAGTGGCTGGGGTTATAGGTGTATACACCCAACTGTAACATTTTTTTCTAACGAGAGAAAACTTCTAGAAAGTGAACAGAAACATAGGCAAATTAGGGATCCCTCACATTCTCATTTATATATGTATACATGTGGTTTAAAAATGAAAATAAGCCAGCCAATAAATTATAAGGAAAAATGAGCTATAAAGATCAGAAAAACAACAAACATATAAATCTGCCAAGGAAACAGAAAAGTAGAATTGATCGCTCATCTAAGAACTAGTTCTCAAGAAAACACATTTTAAGAAATGTGACCCAACTAAGATGACAATATGTAATCCATTAACTAGTGATTTCCTACTGTTGATTTTTTTTCTGCAAATCTGTATAACTTGTACCCTTTCTCTGCTTTTTTTTTCTTTTCTCCTTAAATAAAATTAAAAAAAAAAAAAAAAAGAAATGTGACCCAAAAAAGCACATTAAGCAAATAAATTTAGTAATGAAAGGGAGCTCTAACCAAAGACACAGATACTTGAGGTGCACAGTAGCATATGCCTTGTAGAATGAGTAAAAATATAAATTACAGAAATTAAGTAAAAATATTCAAGTTATCAAAAACCAAGAAATATACCATGGATCAGAGAAAGAGCTCAGTGGCACGGTGCCTGCCTGGCAAGCAGAAGGCCCTGAGTTCAACTCCTGATGACAAAACACAACACAACACAAGGACAAAGATATAAACCTTTAGGGAAAATGATCAGTCATGGCCTTGTGCCCCCTAGGAAGTCACGACAGGCAATTTGAAGTAAATTCTTTCATATATTCAAGAAATAACCAATCTCAAAACTATACAGAATGTCCTGGAACACATAAACTTACAGAAAATTACTAAACTTGTATGGAGCCAGTTGAACTCATAAAATACAAGCTATCCAAAAGAAACCATACTTGCCAATGAGAATATTCTAAACACAAAACCAGGGGATAAAATTTAATAGTACCATTTATTATTTGAAATATATAAATAACTAAAACCAAACTGGACATCTAAATTAATACTCTAAACAATCCAATGAAATTCAATACCTGCTCCTATTAAAAATCAATTAAGAATGATCCATTCACATGGTTTAAAATGCCACTTCCCCAACCAGCAAGTGAAAATTAATGCAGAAAAGTACAAACACTCCCAAGTAAAATGAGGAATGAAGACAGACCATCACCAAAGCAGGACTTACTAGACAAGCCTCAAAGTGAAACCAAAAGCAATTACATCAAGACAAAATAGGTAGACATTTTTTTGGGGGGTGGGGAGACCAGGAATCTAACTCAGGACCTTATGTTTGCCAGGTAAGAGCGGTGTCACTGAGTTAAATCTACAGCCCCAATAAGTAGAAATTTAAATGGAGACGGAAAATCTCATTCATACCAGCAACATCACCAATCAAGCCACAAATAGAATAAGACAAAGCGAAGCTTAAAAGTACCTGAAACTAACACTAACCCAAAACATCACAACCTAAACGTGAGAGAATGAGTTCTTAATTTTTAAATTAAGAAGCAAATGCTTCAGATCTAAATGAAATATAAATTAATAATAAAAGTATTTTAAAGATTCCAGTGTTGCAATTAGTCATTCCTTACATAGGTAGGTTCTAAAGTTAGCCTGTGACACCAAAAATGTAGCATGTAAGAAAATGTAACACAGCCTTTCTATAATGATGCAAGCTTAGATCTACAGGCATAGAAAGATGTCCACCAAAAATTGTTAGGGGAAAAACACATATGAAGAATCAGTGTAGAGGTGCTTGCAGGTAAAGACCAAGACAGACAGTTAGAATCCCTGAGGAGGGTGATCCAACGATTTTATACCCTTAGAATCTCTTGCACAAAGTACTATATAACTTTAGGGCTGGGGATGTAGCTCAGTAATAGAGCACTTGCCTATCACATGTGAGGTCCTAGGTTCAATCCCCAGACTGGGGGAAAAAAAAAAAAAAAAAAAAAAAAATATATATATATATATATATATATATATATATATATATATATATTAGAAATTTGGCAGTCAGGGATAAGCAGCTCAGAGGCATAAGCACCCGTCTGACAAGTACAAGGTCCTGATTCGATTCCTGGTACAAAAGAAAAAAATTCCCTTTTATAAATCTGGAGAAAAAGTTTAAATACAATAAACAAAACATTGTTCTGTTTTAAGATGCCTAAATTATGGTTGCTTTTCAACTTCTCTAATATACTCTTCTGCATTTTCCAAAGAAATTTACAAAATCACAAAATTTAAAAAAGGAAAAAAAAAAAAAAAACCAAGCATCAGTACCAAACTGTTAAGATGAAAATTACACCGTATTTAGACTCATTGAGCCTTTTACGTTTCTATGTGCCAAATTCTCAGTTTTCCTCTGACCACAGAATAATTCTCAGCTTTAGAGTCAAAATTTACCAGGAACCATTCCAATGAGAAAATAAAGTACAAAGAAACATGGAAAAGTGCACCTGCAAGCCCTCCTCCAATCACACGGGAGTGCCAAGCACGCTGAGGGCAGAACGTGGCACAGTCTTACCGTGAAGCTGTTGTTGACATTCTTGGTGCTCGACTCGGCCACACTGGCATCTGTCAGGTCCACCTCATCAAATATGATGGACTGAAGAGACAGAGAATCACAGGGCTCAGCACAAAGCAGGCACCCAGGGGCGGGCTGCGCCCACCTTCCCCACCCTGCTCCACTGAGGCTCCCGGACTGTGGCCATCAGGGCCTGCAGCTTACAGGGACCGTGTGGCTTTCTTTACACCAGAGTTCATGAGTGATGGCATTGGTGCACAGAAACTCAAAGACCAATTCTGACACTTATTTTGATTTTTTTATATCAGGTATTACTTTAAAACCGTATTTCACATAGGAATACAACCGTATCCTCAGTAGCCCACCTGAGAGCGAGCCTCAGGCAGACGGAGGAGCCTCTGTCATTCCTGTGGCTTCACAGTTACAATAAGTCATTCAGAAGTCAGAGGCAGGCTCTCCACAGCAGGGCAGAACACCCGGGAGCCCAGAACAAGGACACTCACCCCGAAGTGACAACCAGGCCCCATGCAAGGCTTGGGAACTGGCCATGGGAGCCTCCACTTTCCTCTTTCTCCCAAGTGACCACATCAAGCTCCCCCTCCTGTTTACCTTACCACCCGCTCTGTTCTAAGATCATTCTACCCAAAACTCCTGGAAGAAAAACTAGTAACTAAAAGAAGAGATTCAACCCTTTTCCCTGAGGGTTAACTTTTAAAGTAACTATGGCCAGACCCTTTTCTAAACAGGCAGCTTCATTCTCTCTTGATTTTACCCACTAACTCTCTAGGGATGCGTCTCGAAATGTAAATGATTCAGATTCCATGTATTTTCAATACCAAAATATCAGGACTGCCATGGGTACTGGTAAGAAACTACAGATGCCAGGAACCCCAGTCAGGTCCCCCCACAACACCTGGGGCCACACACATCCAGGCGGTGGCACCAAGGCCTCTGCTGAGGGCTGACCAAGAGCCCGAAAGCCTGGGGGCACTCGTTCACACACCAAGGTGCCCCGAATACTTCAAAAAAACACGCATAAGCCTGTAATAAAAGATCCGAAGATGCAGATCTCCACCTCTCTGAAAGGAAGTGTCCAACTGTGGTGACCTCTGTGACCCTTTCTGCTTTCCCTACTGATGACAAATGACAATAGAGAAAAATGAAAAAAAAATTGTTGTAAAAGTAAAACCTAACACGCTGGGTATTACAAAACTAGCTAGAAATAACAGTCTGTGAACCGCAGCACCCCACACACCTGCCTGCCCTTGAGGACTCAACCCTGCACTGTGGGCCTGGGGTGTCCCCTTGCTGGGCCTTACCTTTGCAGTTTTGGCATAATATAGTGTTCGTCCTCGAAGTTTAAAGTATCTCCTTTTCGATCGCTGGAATGAATTGTTCTGTTTGGTCAGCATCCCCTCTTTGATGATGGTCTGAAAGTACAGAAAGAGATACATGAACATGCGCTCTGAAGTGCTCTTTTGCCACTGGCTGAGTCACCCTGCTGGGGCTTGGCACACTTGTGTCTCCGAGGGGCCAAGAAGCCCACCAGAGTGACAGCTCTCACACTCACATGGCCCTTGACCCATGCACAGGCTGAGGCTGCTGCAGGACAGGGCAGGGAAGGGACACCAGCTCTACGGGATAACCACACACCTGCGCTGGGAAAGGTGGCAGAGCCCCTAGGTGAGCCCTGGCTATGCCAGCTGACTAGCAGAATGGAAACTGAGGCTCGCAGGCCTGCAGTAAATGGCAGCTAGGAAGACAAGGGGGATATGAGGCCAGCACATTGTCCAACTTTAGCATTCAGTATTTTTCAGCTATTCTTGGCCCTGTCTCTCTGTTCTCTGGCCTCCTGCCATTTCTCAGGGTCCTGTTGCCAAATCTTCTATGTCTACTGCTCCAGGACTCAGCATGGCTCCAGGCTTGCACTCTACTCCATCAACTCTGCAGTTCATAGGCCCACATGGACATGTGTGCCTGATGAGACAGAAGTGCCATGGTCCCACTGACACACATCCTCCTCCACTAGCACAGATAAGCCACATGGGGGAGGGGAGGGGCAGGGACCCCTCTATAGAGAACTCAGAACTCACCCTGGCTCAATTATAGCAAGAACAGAGGGGCACAACTTCCCTGGAGCTGTCCTTCCCTTCCTGTATCCTGTGACAGGACTCCTAGGGGACACTGACCCTGCACACCACTTTGAAGCCAAACACTCAAAGAACGATCCATCACCAAGCACCCTGAAGCCACTAACAAGTGGAACTACCAAAGAGGGGCAGGTTTGTGGTTGTAGTTCAGAGGACAGCACTCGCTTAGCAGGTGTGAGGCCCTAGGTCCCATCCCCAGCACCATGGCAGGAGAAATATAAAGTGATAAGTACATGGAGCATCAGAACCTGGCTCTCAGCACTTGGTACTTTCTTATGCGGCAAATAACAATAACACCCATGCTACAAGGAATCTCAGCACAGAAAAGAGAAGATTCTAAAACTCCTGTCTAGGGACCAGCACACTGGGTTCAGAGAAGTAGCTGCTTAAAACTACCTATTCCCACAACAGCTTGGGAGCCTAAGTCACTTTTAAAAACAACGTGTGTGTGAAGTACTTAAGTTTCAGGGTCCACTTAAAACTTCCTGAAATATCTGTGCGAACCAGACACAGAAACTCAGCTACCCTGAGGGGTCAGGATGCAAGTACGCACACTGACCTGTGCAGACCCCTCATCTGCTCATCACAGGAGCAGGCAGGCAAAGATGTGGGAGTGAGCCTGGCCGCACCCATCCAACGCACAGGACCCAGAGAACACACAGGGCCCGGGGGCCCTTCTCCTACACCAAAGGACATGCTCACTGCACAAGGGGGCCACCCATGCCAGCACCCACCGCCACCCCAAAACGCCCCTTACCCCATGCCCACCAAGACAAGGTATGGGCTCTGCACCTGCCAGCCACCATGCTACCACCCACCATCCTTTTTACAGCCCTCAAACCAGAATGACCTAGGGAAGAAGTGCCATGGCTTCCACCTTCCCCTGCACTCTGCAGAGATCCCCTGCCCTCTCCCCAAGGCAGCAAGAGTACCAGGAAGAAGAACACAGTGTAACAGCATTCAGGGAAGATACAGGCAGTCCAGCTGCAGCTGCTGGCAGGCAAGGCTCTGAAGCTGGAGCAAGATGCAGCCTGTACCAAGAGAAGAGCTAGGCTAAGGTCTGGCCTGAGCACCCATCTCCTCTCTGCAGCCACAGCAGGCCAGACTCCTGCTCCTATGCCCCGCCCTCTGCAGACCCCTGTGTGGACACCGACTCACCCCACTCACCTTCCTCACCTCTGCAGGGCAAGAAATCACTTCCATCTCTTTCCTACATGCAAATTTTTAAAAAGAAAAAAACCCACAAAGCCAACAAGCCAAACATAGAGAAGCTGGAAGTTATCTTTAACTGACAGACGCTAGAGTATTTTTTTCTTGCATCTCCTACCCATCTAAAATGTAAAAGAAAAAGCAAAATTAAAACACATTCCCCTCCAGTGTGCACACACATGCACAACACAACCTTTCAAAAAGCGGATGAGAGCTTGAGATCTCAGGCTGCCCAAAGAGACCTGCTGGTCTATTTATAGAACAAGCGTGCTCAGAAAAGACTCTGGTGGGTTTTAGCGGAAAAGGCTGGGGAAAAGATAAAGACCAGTATTTCTTTGATGCTTTCTCAGAAATTGCATTTTTTCTGATTTGTTGTTCCCAAATACTATAGATAGGCAGCAGAATATTTTTAAACACTCAGTCAAACACGATGAACTAAAAGTGGTCAAGAAACTCACACCCCGAAACCATCTGCCATGTCAATGGGCGGCCCTCGGGAGGCACCACAGGAAACACTGCTGGGCTGGCAACCTCACCCACTGCAGAGCGGGCACAGGCCAGGTCCAGAGCCCGCATGCTCACTGGGTTCTGCACACAAAGCGAAGGGTGACTCTGCTGCTCCAGCCACCAATGTACCCTTGCAATGATCAGAGACGAAGCCCCACACATACGGGCACCAAGAAGACACTCAGCCAGCACTCAATGAGCCCCTCAAGCGGGACAGCGTGGCTTTGCCCTCCTCCCACTAGAGGCAGGAAGGGAATCCGAGGTGGGACCTAAGGTGGGACCAAGGTGGAAGAGAGCCTGAGCCTAGGCTGGCCCTCAGACCACAGCTGCCAAACACTCAGAGCCCATTGCCAGGCACAGCACAGCACTTCTGAGCAAGGCATACATGGTTCATGCAGACTCTGTACCCTCAGACAGATCTGGAAATGGCTCCAAAAGACTTCAAATCAGTAGGCAAAGTCCTTGTCAAACACACATCTGCCAGGAGTCCCCTGAAAGGAGTGGGGATTCCATCACAGGGCGAGGGTTCCCCTCTCTTTCCTGCCTCCCTTCTTCAAACACAAGTAATACCTCAGACAGGAGCACAAACCAGAGGACAGACGGACACACACAGTGCCACTTCGGAACACAATGACACCTTCCCAGGGGAGGTCAAAAATACCAGGTCAGCAGACATGCGGTACCTGAACAGCGGGAACACAGGGGCTTCTCTAGGAGTAGACACAGAACCCAGCAGTGCAGGGTGGAAAGGAAGGAAGGCTCAGATCACTGCCAGCCATTACATAGGTCACAGGGGCTCCAGCATGGCACCCCACATGTCTACTTTAAAAAGACGAAGAGACAGGACAAAGATCCCATATGATTCCAATACACCCAGGACACCCAAGACCAGAGGACAGTCCGGGAGACCAGCATGGAGCAGGCACTCCTCATGGGCCTGAGGGGCAGGACGCTATCCAAAGGAGCTGCCTGTATGAGGTCCCTTATGGGGAAGAGAAGGAGACAGGTAAACCAGGACTGGCGACCCTGCTGGCCCTGGCTCAGGGGCAGAAGAAGAGAGAAGGAGAGGAAAAAAGGACAGTGACAAGAAAGTGGCACATGCCAGGAGAGGGTGCAAACTGAGCAGGTGGCTTCAGGGCTGCCAGACACAGCCGTGGGGGCCATCGGGCATCCACCCCAGCAGACCAAATGGTGGACAAAGGCTCAAGTCATGGAAATCACACAGAGCACAACCCAAAGCAAAGACAAGAGCAAAAATGCCAGGGTCTCTGACTTACATGTTTAACTTCTCACCAGCATGGACACACAGTGTACATGACTCAGGTTAATAGGAGTACTTCAGGCACATGTGCCCAGACTCAGGGTCTGCATGAGCCCTGACTGTTCCATACAGTGAATCACCAGAATTTGAGGGCCCAAAATAGCCAAGAAACTGCCTTGGCAGCCCAGAAGCCTGAAGCATGACAAGGTGCCATGCTGGATGAGCAGGGTCTAAAGGAAACAAACAGATCCTTCCTTTATATACCAGACGCACAAGTGAGTTCTGGGAGGACTCTGGATGTCATTCAAAAGGCAGCATTCTAAACTTTCAGCAGATTATAAGGAAGTATTTTTCCAGATAAGGTCTCCCTGTGTATTCAAGACTGGCCTTGAACTCACCATGTAGCCCAGGCTGGCCTCACACTCACAGCAATCCTCCTGCCTCAGCCTCCTTAATGCTGGGATGACAGGCGTGTGCCACCATGCCCAGCAGGAAGCATTTCTTTACAACTGAAATTGAGAAAAGGATATTAAATATGTTTAGAAAAAAATGCTAAGACTGGGTTCATTCAATAGGCGTATCCTTTACTTTTTGTATTGTAAATCTTTACTTTGGTGTAATCGTAGACAGCTATGCATCTCAGCAGCTTTTCCTGAGGAATGCAGGAAGCACCCTATGTGTTTACCCATTTGCTATGACAAAAGGTAAGGGATGTGCACATGTGCAGAACTGTCAAAATGGGATGGAGACTCATTTTCAGGCTGCAATTTGTTCTGCATAATTTACCAGACCCACACTACTCCAGGATTTATTTAAAAAAAAAAAAAAGTTTTGACTTTTCTGGTAGAAGTAGCCCAATCCAGTACAATGGCACATGAAAAAACAGATCTATAAGTTTTGGAGGAGGTGAATCATCAGATTACTCATGCATAGATGATGAGGATAATGTAAAATACATGCTATCATAACAGAAGAATGGTGTCAGTGGATGATAAAGATGATGACAATGAAGACAATGGTGATGATGACACTCACCTTGGCCATGTGAGCCAAATTTCATGTGACAGTGAACTCGAGCAAGAACCGGCTGGCAGAGACACAGGAAATGCAGACCTTCTTGATTTAGATGAAGAAAACAGCAATGCGAATACATATCTGACTAGCAGAAATGTTACGAAATGACAACGCAACCAAATGGACTGATCCAATGTTAGAACTAGGTCCAAAACTATAGTGAAGGTCTTGGCAGGGGTGAAAGGTATTGGACAGAATGCCAGCACTGCCACTCAGTGTTGGAAATGGTAACAGATGCAATGCTACAAGATGCTGCAGAATACAAAAAGGCTGAATAATGCAATTAAATGCTCTATATGCACTAATATTCAAAAATGTGTTTATTATTTACACCTCACCAGCTGAATTGAAAGCATTCCTGGGTCTGCTTAGCACCATTTCGTATGGTGAGCAGAGGAATGTAAAAGCCTTATGAAGCTGGGTGTGATAATGCATGCCTGTAACCCAGGAGTAGGGAGGTTAAACAGGAGAATCACTGGAAATTCAAGGCCAGTCTAGACTATAAAATGAGTTCAAGGCATAGCAAACTGCATAGCAAAACCCTGTCTCAAAAAGACAACAACAACAAAAGACTTATGAAAAAGTGTGAGTCAAAATATGGCATAAAAATGTATGCCCTTGTACATGCAAAGATTTATTATGCTTTGTATTTAGACATTTACCCTGGAACTCACCCATCAGGTTCTTATTCATGCAGTAATAATCCAAATGATGTTGTGGGCAGACTTGTTGGTCCCATCTCCCAAACTATCAGAATGTGACACCTGACAACTGGTCTATTGGTTTCCAACTGATGTTACATTTGCTAACAGAGCAGAAGCTGACACTAAACACAGGAACAACACAGAAATTCCAAGTGAAATCTACAATTTCAAAACAGAGAAATTTATAGTAAATCTTTGGATTTCAGAAAGATGTAACATTGTATATGGCAAAGAACAAACTGGTACTGCTGGTACTGCTATTGTCAATGTTTCGCCATAATGGAAATATTGATAGGGAAACCTCAACAAAACAGAAGCCTGAAATGAGCATTTTCAACAACAAAACCAAAGGTGAAATAGATGTTTTTGATGAGTTATATAATAACTGTGATGTCACTTGAAACACAAAACATTGGCCAATGACTGTGCCTCACTGGATCCTAAACACATTGGCTTAAACAGTAAACAGTTTGACAGTTTACAAAGAAAATAACAAGCAAGCTGGGCATGGTAGTGCATGCCTGCAATCCCAGCACTTAGGAGGCTAAGGCAGGAGAATTGGTTTGAGTTCGAGACTAGCCTGGGCTACAAAGTGAGGTCAAGGTCAACCTGAATTATAGTAAGACTTGTCTCAAAAAGACCAAAAAAAATAAAAAAGAAAAAGAAAAAGAAAAAGTGCAAAACATCACCGAGAAATTTTCTTAAGAGATCATTTTACAGCAGAAAAAAACCAAAATATTTCTGCCCAAGGAACTACGCAAAAAAAAATGTGGAGCACACTGCTGAGCTGACAGGTGACTAGGCAGGCGCAGCATCACAAAAACCTGCTATGGCGACAGGAAAACCAAAATGATGTCAACTGTGCCTACAAAAGAGTACAGGCAAACAAAACATACATGCTATCAGTGTAAGCAATACTTGCGTATGGAACATGTATGTCCTGTGTGAAGACTGCCATGGGCATGACAGCTGAAGCAAAGCTTATTTTTGTGGTAGAGTTCTATTGGTATTTTCATTGTAGTTCATATAGGAACTTACTTCTGATGTTATTTTTTAGGTTCTGTAAGCAAGTACATAGCTGATGTGAAAATGATGTCTATTCTAAATGCAGAATACATATTAAGAAAATTTAATAATTTATTTTATTAATATTTTATGTTCCTATTAACTACAGACTGTATAATATAACAAGACCCTCCTGACAGAATAGTAAGGCCACTGAAATGCAAGTGTGTTATACCAGAAGGCCAGGAAGGCAGAAGACATGTGCTGTCCGGGTAAGCAGTGTGTGCACGTGAAATGTGTGGCTGTCCCATGTGCAGATGCCTCAGGTGCAACACTGAGGTAAAGGTAGAGTGCCCCTAGTATTTTCATTGTAGTTCATATAGGAATTTATTTCTCACGTTTTTTAGATTTTGTACAGCAAAAAAGTTATGTTGAAATATTTGATTTAAATATTTAAAACTCAATACTTCATTTTTGTGATTTTTTTTTCCTCTGGTAAGTATTTATTGTGCAGGCATGGTGGCACATATTTGTAATCCCAGCACTTGGGAGGCCGAGGCAGGAGAATCGCTGTCAGTTTAAGATCAGCCTGGGATACATAGTGTATTCAAGGCCAGCCTCAGCTACATAGAGACTCTGTCTCAAAAGCAAGTGTTCCTTATTTAATATAATAAAACTCATAAAATTGCAATTAGTAATTCATAAACAGAAATATCTAAAGCAAAACATGGGCCTGACACACTCATGTTCCTGTACCTTGATGACAAAATTAGTCTTATGCTCCAGTAACATGAGAATCAATGCCCTGCAACTGAGAACTCCCACCCCTCAGAGACACCTCACAAAGAAGGCAAGCAAAAAGAACTCAGGGACAGCCCCCTGCCAGCCCACAGATAGACACAGAGTGGAAATCACCAGGGGTGCAGGTGGGAACCACCAATGCTCAGGGCGCCCAGTCTGCCATGGGCATGTGACCACACACTGGTGCAAAACACTACAGGGGACCCAGAGCTGATCAATACAAGGCTAGAACCACAATCTAGGGCAAACAGCATCCCATGCTTCTAAGTTTGAAAATTCCCACACCCCTGGTAAAACGACACCAAATACAGCTGCAGACAGCCAAATAGTGAGAGAGCCCGGGGACAACCAAGAAGCCTCACATGGGGCAGGGTGACCTGGACCTCTGGGCTGTAGACAGAAAGGCTGGAGATAGGATAGGGGGAGCAGACTAAAGAAAGGAGGGGAAATCTGGCGAATATTCACTTCAGCTATCATCTGTCCTAAAATCTTTTTAGTCTTTCAACAACATTAAACCCAGGTGGTAAGGAACACACATGACCCAGTTCACTTCACGAGTGGGACTGTTTACACAAGGAACACTTGGATTATGGTGCATACCCATAATCCCAGCTCTAGGGACAGAGGACCAGTGTGAATCTGAGGCCGGCCTGGGCTGCACAGTGAGTTGGAGACCATCCTGGAGCACAGTAAGACCATATCTCAAAAAACAAAAAATTAACACAAAAGAGAGGATTATCGCAATTTTCCAGAGCAAGAAGTTAATAAAGCTTAGTATTAGAAATTCATCTATTGGGGCTGGGGATTTAGCTCAGCGGCATAAGCGCCTGCCCTGCAAGCAGGCAGTCGTGAGTTCGATCCCCGGTGCCAATAAAAAAGAAAAAGGAAAAAAAAAAGAAATTCATCTATTTCCTCAAATTTTCACAAGTGTTTTTGTAACAGATACTTGTGATCCATGAATCAGACACGAATATTACAGCCAATCAGCAAGTAAGAATACCAGTCAGCAGAGAGCCTGAGTAATGCGTCAAAGGGAAAACAGTTAATGACCAATCACAAACAAAATCCCATGGCCTCCTGACTCCTACCTTAAAGCTGCTTCTGCAGTTCATAGTTTATAAGAACCACTACTCCTAAACAGGAAGCACAACCATTTGTTCATCTAAAAATGGCATATCCGACACCCTCAGGGCCATCGGTCACCCACATGTCTCCTTAGGCCCTGCACCTGCCACACATACCAGCCGCTCTCTCAGGACAACCCTCAAGTCACCCTGGAAGGGGGGTACGTGCTGAGCACCACCAACCCAGAAACCAAAATCCATGAAACACCAAAGCACAATCTTTTTGTACTCTCACAAGCTATCCCAAGCAGTTCAGATTTGGGAATACGTCACTTTCCATATTTTCTGACTGAGAATACTCAAACCAGGAAAGCCTATGCAAATATTTCAACACCTGAAAAACTTTCAAATTTGAAGCACTTTTGGCCTCAGGTATTTCTGAAGAGGGATACTCAATCTGTATTAATATCTCCATTTTCTGAATCAAGAAACTGAGAGGAAGTGAGAATTAAATTGTCTCAATGCCACAGGACCGGCAGACGACACAGACATTTCCCACCAATGTGGATGGAGATCACAGGGACAGAGGTAAACTCCTCCACCTGCTCAGATGCCATCTGCAAACTCGTCCTGGCCCAGCCTGAAACCTGGTCCCAGCCCAGCCAGGCAGGAGCCAAGGAGACCACCTGTTCAGAATGAGGCCTTGCAGTGAGAAGGGCACTCGGGGCTCCTATGGGTACTGCTAAGAGGGGGACTCCTCGAAACTCTACAGGGCCTGCCTCTACACCTGGCACTGCCAAGGGAGCTTCTCTAAAGACCCCCCTAAAATACCAGTGCATGGAAAAAAGGGCATACTTTAATTTTTTTCCCCCTTCAGATAAGGTCTTATTATGCTGCCCAGGCTGGCTGCAGGTAATCTTCAAGTGATCCTCTCAGCCACCATGCCCAGTATATCAACCATCCTTTCTTACCAATCAACAACAGAACCCAATTTCACCTTTACCACTACCTTCACTTCCTCTAATGCCACCAAGATTAAAAGTGATCACATGCATTAAAGTTTCCACCGAAATGGTGGGGGGGAGTGCTTCATTCTTGTCCCCATTAATGTGAGACAGGCAGCATGGAACCCGGAAAGAAGCCCCAAAACCGTAACACCTAGATCCCCAAAAGTCTTCCAGAAGACTGCCCTTCATCTAACTTCACAGTCACGCCCTCCCTATCGGGGGCACTTCCCTTCCAGAGGTGCAGCCCTGATGACAGTCACACTGCTACAAACACCTCTGGTCCCCACTCTCAGAGGGTGCTGCCAGACAGCCACCCTTTGCCTCCACCTCCATGCTAATCACTCATTCCTCAGCCCGGTGGGTCAAAAAGACCTAAGCAGAAGTGCTGTTGGGTGAGCCCTGTTACTGGAATCAGAGAATGTGGGACTTGAACTTCACTTTTCCTCCTCTTCTCTACCTCAAACACAGTCACAACACCTCGTGCCACAGCAAATGTACTGAAGCCAGGAGGTACCAAGCCTGGATCCTGGTGTCTGAAAAGGGTCACTCGCTTATCTGGGACGAAATGCTGACGTCTCCAGGGTCAAAGGCACCACACTTGAAATGTTCTCATTTCTAACCAACATCTTCACTGGTCCTCTGCAACTGTTCCATCCCACATACATCTACATCTTCCTTACTTAGTGCTAACTCACAGCTCTCTCCTCACTCCCAGATCCAGCTGGTAACACGATGCTCCTCATGTACTGATTTCTGCCTTCCCCACCTCAAACTTCCCTCCGAGCTCCTGTCTCTGTGCCATGGTGTCTCTGCCCAGACCCCTGCATGAGAACCTGAGAGTGCAGGTTAAAATGTGGGTGCTGCTCCACTCCCATGCCCATGATCCAGGAGCTGCTGTTGGAGAAAACATGGGTGGGGCCACTCCCGCCTCCCACAGTGCCACCTGCCACCTGCCACCTACCACCTGTACCTGGCAGCCTCTGTAAACGCCCACCTCACCCAGCCTTGCAGTGGGGTCAGAACCCACTGATAGGCACCAAGGAGGAGCTGTGGTGGAACCAACAAGAAGCACAAGGGTCCTGCAGGCTCCTCTTCACCCTCCCCAGCCCTTCACGCCTCACCCCTACACATACCACACTCTGTGCTCTGCCGGAGGATCCTCAGCAGCTCTTCTCCCAGCTGAAAGCTACTAAACCCAGGACCCAGATCAAACAGGAGGCTCCACTGTAAAGAAGGCTGCCTCCTTGCCAGGCTGGTCCTGAGCGCCCGCCCAGCAGGCTCCTTTAGCTCAGTCACCCCAGGCAGGGGTCGGGCACCCAGGAAGGGCTGACATCGCTAACAAGGAGCTCTAAAACCTCAGACCTGATTAACAATCTGAACAAAAAATATGAACAAATGTTCAACAGAAACAGAAGTACAAGTGGCCCTTAAACACAAAAAAAGTCACTTGACCTGGCTCATAGTAAGAGACAAACTTGTTTAAACTCCTGTCCTCACCATCAGACCTAAAAGCAAAATGAAACAAGACCACACTCACATTCAGCTCTCAGTCCAACAAAACCACCCCAGGAGCCCCACCCCAAAGACACCCAGGCAAAATACACAACGAGGTTTGTACAAGGCTATTTCTAACTGCCACCACAGTGACACATGAAAAACAACCCAATACTCACCAATAGGCAAGTGGCTGAATAAACGGTGGCACATTAAAAAACAGAGTAGCTCATATCCACAGAAGGAGCAAAAGGAGCCATGAAGCCAGCCTGACACACTGGGGCATGGTCTCTGAGGACAGCAAGCAGGCAGACAGTATAGGCCTGGCTTCGGCACCCTGGCAGCACTTGCCTAGCACCATGTGGCCTTGGGTTCTACCCGCAGCACCACAAGGCAAAAAGTGCAGCTCAGCTCAGGAACGGGAGGAGGGCAGATGTGCGTACAGGAAAAGAGAATAAACCTGAAGGCTCTCAAAGCTGAAAATGAAACAACAGGTTAAACCAGAATAATAAAAATTACTAACTTTCATCTGCAGTGAGACAAGGATACAGCGACCTCGGGCACTGCAGGGCAGCTCTGAGGCTCCAGGCCTCAGCCCACCCAAGGACTGTCCCAAGGGAGACACAGCCCACGCTCACACAGCTTGGGAGCCTGGCAAGGAGAAGGGCAGTGGGCAGTAGCACACAGGGAGCACACGGGGAGCCCAGGAGGAACCCACAAGGAGCCAGGGGCAAAGATAAAATCCCCACTGGCGTCAGCCTCCCCACCCTGAACAATCATTGCACCCCGAACCAACACCTCCAGAGACAAGATGGGCATAAGACTCAAGCCCAGGTCTGTCCCATTTCAGTTCTCTCTGTATTTCCTGGCAAATGAAAATAAAAATTATGTTTTGGGGAGATTTGCTTTTTGTTATGTTTATTTTCACAGTTCAGATTAAACAACAGTCAAAGCCATCCTCCTCCTTTTTCTGGGGTGAATTTACACTGCCCTCCACTAGCAGCGGCAACCCCAGACACCCTGCTTGGGGGCCAGCAGGGCACAAAGCACTGGTTGAGTACTGCAAAACCTGTAGGATAAAACCCGTCCCTATGGAGCTAAGGAATGAAGTTACTGCATTTCAGTAAATATTTATTGAACACTGGGGTGCCAAGCTGATGAATGGGCTGATGAAAGGGATGGGACACAGGGCCTCTCAGGCAGCTGCCCTTGGGCAGAGGGGTCCTTAGTAAAGTAACCAGCACCACAGAATCTGTCTCAATGTGCCTGAGAAACCCGGCGGGGGGGGGGGGGGCCACAGACAGGTCCCTGTCCAACTGGCTTGTCTCTCCATCACTTGTGCTTGGAGATTCCCATAAAGCCATGGGAGGTCAAGGTCTCCTTCCGAAACAGACTCAAAACAGCTCTACCAAGTGCCTGAGCCTGGATCCAGCACAGCAAAAAACCAGTAGAGGTAGCAGCACTGTCAGCAAGCTCAGCCAGCTGCCCCACCCACAGGCCTTAGCTGGATAAAGCCCAACTCCGACCACCTGGCCATCACCACCACACCCCTCCGGTCCTGACACAGGAGAGGGCACACTACACATGTCACTTAACAATCTGCTTTCCCAAAGCAGACATTTCATTACTCTTCCTTCTGCTCTGTCTGATTTCTCTACATCCCATTCTATTTCATTTCCTCCATTGCTAAAAGACACTGGCAGAATTAAGAACTTTCAGAGAAAACCCACAGTGTTAACAGACCAAATGGTCTGAATGTCCAATAAAATAACTCTGCTTAGGTAAGTTTTAGGTTTACTTTCAACACAGAAAACTTTTGAAAAGGGCAACATAAATAAGCTGTTCCATACAATGTATGCATTTATTAGGATGTTGTGAAATTTAACCCCATGTTCTTGCCAGTCATGCTCTTTCTTACATTTGGCTCCTTGCAGTCAATCTCTTTGATCCAACAGCTCTGTCAGTTTTCAGCCTGTTCGAGAATGCTCCAGAGGAGAGGCTGAGGCAGGCTTCATTCACTGCCTTCTGCACCAGACCTGTTGCCGGAATGCAAACAGCACACGTACTCTCAAGACTCACAGTGAATGAGGAAGAGTACAGGTGTGGGTGCATTCTGGTCAGTCTAAAACAACATGCTCATTTCAGACAGTGCAGGAAAGCAGATGTAAAACAAAAATAATCCAAAGCCACTACCCGACATGAACCCCAGTAGCATTTCAGAAGCTTCCTGTCACCCTTCCTCCGCCCAATGTTCTGCACACAGCTGAAAGGTGCTTGGTTGGACTCCTGTTTCCACCACCACAGGAAGCCCTGGCAGGACCCCTTTTCTCAATTACCTGGGGCAGCAGGCTGGTCTCGGCCCCACTCTCTCCAGCATGAGACCTGGAGCTCTTGGCCTAGGCCAGCCTCCTCACAGCAACCAACAAGGGCTGGGGGCGGGGGGGGCCACAATCTGAGCACACAGAGCCAGGCCAGTGGTGGTGCTGCTTGCTGTCACCATCAGCCCATGGGTCAGTCAATGCAGAGGTCCGGTGCGGCTTTCCTAACCTGGACTTGGACTCTTGGGTCATTTGCAAGCTCTGTTTCTTTGGTGCTAGAAAAGGAACCCAGGGCCCTGCCCATGCTAAGTCCATGCTCTGCCACTGAGCTACAGCCCAGCCTCCGCTCACGGCTTCTGATATTGAACCCTGCAACAAACACACCACCCTGACACCACTCCCCACACACAGTACTATTCTCTGAGGACAGGGTCCTACCAGCAGAGTCTGAGGTCAAGACTCTGCTCCTTGTTGAAGTTATTTACACACCAAGGGGTTTCCATAAGTGGCAAAATTCCAGCTCATACAAAATACTAGTTTAGGCCGGGGATTTTGCTCAGTGGCTTAAGCACCTGCCTGGCAAACAGGAGGTCATGAGTTGATCCCTGGTACAAAAAAAAAAATACTAGTTTAGATACAAAAGTACACTGAAACAATGTTAACTAGTAGACTAGGAAAGTACACAGATAATCAGACTCAGTCTTGAAAGCCTGGATTTTACAGTGGCCTCAAAGCCACACAGACAAAGAACACATCCCAGTCTTCTTCCCTCAACCAAGCTGAGCCCTGGAGTCATCTTTACTGTAGGAGTCTGAACACACTCCAGCAGTCAAGCCTGAGTCTCTGGAGATGAGTCCTGTATCAAAGTTTACCAAACTGCAGGAAGAAATGAATTGAGCCTGTACTCTCAACTGTGAAAAAGAGAAAAGGCCTATAAAAAGTGCAGTGCAGAGATTTCCTCCTAAACCTTTTAAGTGGTGCTAACCATGGGAAAGTACAGTTCTACTAGTAACCCCCCTGATTCCCATCAAAGTGGTCATATGACCAACCAGGACTGAAAAGCTTCCAATGGCTCTAAATTCTACAGAATGTAGGCATGGTGGTACACATTTGTGATCCCAGCCCTCAGGAGGCTGAGACAGGAGGATAACTTCGAGTTCAAGGCCAGTCTGAGCGATACAGTGAGTTCAAGCCCAGCATGAACTACACAGCAAAACCTTGTCTCACAAAAAATAGGACATGGGGGGCTGGGGATTTAGCTCAGCGGCATAAGCGCCTGCCTTGCAAACAGGCAGTCGTGGGTTCGATCCCTGGTACCTATAAAAAGCAAAAAAGACACACACACACACACACACACACACAAAAAAAAAAAAAAAAAAAAAAAATAGGACATGGCCATGTAAATACTCAAGAGGCAGATTCCAGCTGAAAAGTGGCCCTCTTGAACAACCAGTGCTGGAACAAGTGAATACCCACATGTTAGGAGAATAACTTGACAACTTTACTTCATGCCACATACAACAAGAAAGATGGATCCAGTAACTAAAAGAGCTAACCTACAAGAACACAGGATTGTGTTTTCCTGATCTTGGGTTTGGCAATGTTTCTTAAACATGACACTAGAAGCGCAAGAACCAAGGGAAAAACCGGTTAAACTGGACCTCATTAAAATGGAAAACTTTTGTGCCTCCAAGGACATTTTTAAGACACCAAAAAGACAATGGAGAGAATGGCACAGAACATTTGCAACGGATGTGATGATAAGGGCCTAGCATCTGGAGTATGTGAACAGCTCTTACAACTCACTAGCAAAAACCAACCAAGGAGAGGGGGCCTGCCTGGGATCCCAGCAGGTAGGAACTAAAGGAGAACAATCACCAACTTGAGGCCAGCCTGTGCAACTTAGCAACATCCTGTCTCAAAACTTTTTTTAAAAAAGGAGGGGCTGGGATACAGCTCAGTGTTTCTGGGTTCAATCTCAAAAAAAAAAGCAACCTAAATAACAAAGGAACTGAATGCCCATTTCTTCACATATGTGAATGACCAACATACCCATGAAAAGATTCTCAACATCACTAATCATTAAGGAAATGTACTGTTAAAACAAGGAGAACGTAAAGTATTGTCAAATGTGGAAAAATTCCAACCCTCATTATAGTGGTGAGAATGGAGCATGACCCCGCCATGTGGAACAGTGGGCAGTCCCTCAGTCAGGTAAACCCTCCTCAGGTAGTGGCTCCACTCAGGTACAGCCAATACCAAAAGAACTGGAAACAGATATTTAAACAATTATTGTACGTGAACATTCAAAGCAGCTCTACACATGACAGCCAAGAGGCAGAAGCAAGTCCAAGGTCTATCCACAGGTGACTCACCCACCACCACGCAATGCATCCCACGGAGGGGCACTGTCCAGCCACAAGAAAGAACCAGGTCTCAGAAAGGCATAACCAGGATGCCACAGAGAATGCCAGGCAAAACTCTGCCTCCGGGAAAAGTCCGGGACTAGCAAATCCACAGGGACAGACAGCAAGCTCCCACCTCAGGGGCTGAAGGAGGAAGATCCACCAGCAGAGGACAGCAAAGAGAAGGAAAAAGAGAGGGAAAGAAAAGAGGGGCTTCCTCCCACCTCTCTATAAATACAAAGCACCGTTCAGCAGGGGGTGATCTAAGAGGCTAAACTGGAAGCAGGGGACAGCTCACCAGCAGGGACCACAACCCAGACATCCTCCACCCTCAGAAGCAGCCGACAGTGCCAGTCAGAGGTGACCTCAACACACTCCTCAGGAACACTTGGCCTACACAGAACACAAAAAGTGGGGCCACTGTGCACCTACCACTCAGGCGCTGAAGCAGCGAGGGGAGGGCTAACCCCAAGGGCTCCCTCGGTTTCTTCCAGCACAAGCACCTGAGAGCTCAGACCCAGACTGCAAGCACCAGTCAAAGACCAGTCAACACAAAGACACCCGTGGCACTGGTAGTCCCAGTGACTGGAAAGGCTCAGGCAGGAGGATCCCAAGTTTGAGGACAGCTTGGGCAACTGAGCAAGACTCTGGCTCAAAATTCTCAAAATAAATTTTCAAAGAACAGGGGATGTGGTACCGCAAAACCTAAAAACCACAAAGAGTAAGAATAAGTCTGAAATAATTCTGCACGTGCTTCTTGTCAATACCGAGATCCAGACACTACCTTTATTTTAAAAATTAAAATTAAAATAATTTAAAAATAAAATTGTTAAAGGACATGAAGCACAAAAATGAAAACAGGATGAAATTAAAGGACAACACACTAAGACACGAGCCAACATTTGAAAAGGAAGCAAAATCATCCCATGGTAGCAGAATTAAAAGTCCAACGGCAAGGGGCTAATGGGGAAAACAACACAACAGAAAGCATCACTGGCAGCAAAACAAGTTTGAGAGGCTGCAGGAGAGGAGAGAAATGGCCATGAGAAAAGTTCATGGGCAGAGTGGTGGGGGCAACTAACCTGCAAACCATGAGAAGAGCCCAAAACAATAAAGGAAGACACAGTTCAACCCGAGAGATGGCCTCCCCGTTCCTAGACCACCAAATGCCACCCGCTCACTCCAGAGGCCACACAACTCTAAAGCTAACTGAATCTAAAATGCAGAGCAAAAGGGGAGGGGCAGTGCTGCACCCCACAAGGAGTGACAGCCAACTCTGGGGCTCTGTCCTGAAGATGACGACCAAGCCCAACACACAAGCAAGCCCGCAAAGACCAGGGAGCCAGGGCGAAGGTACTCTGCTGAGAAATAGAGCAGCCTGAGAGACCAAAGGACAACAGGCTGACTGCAACATGCTGGATGAGCGCAGTTGTCAGCCCCGGTGACACTAGAGAAAGGAAGGGGACACTGGCCTGGCCTCTGTCGGGGGCTGACCTCCATCAAACCCCCACTTTGATAACCCAGCCTCCTCTGCCTGTTTAGGAGAAACGACAGGAAAACAGGAAGCAGGAAAACAGCTTTCCAAAAACCAACAGGTAATTGAAAGAATGACAGGATGGGGGAGGAGTCTGTTTTGCAAACTCATAATAAAATGGATTCAAATACTGCGTGTGAAAGCTGCAGACCACGTGGCAAAGGTTCCTGGGGACAGGGCTGTTAGTGCACAGTGCGCAGGCCCATCTGGCACTTGCCTGCTAATTGCAGAGGAGAAAGCCAGGACAGCCTAGCTCTCCACTCCAGTGATAACTCCACACAGAACCAGCTGGCAGGACCAGGCACAAAGCAGCCTCATCCAGATCTGCCTAAAATACCAGCCTGAGGACAGCAGGCCTCAGGACCTCTCACTTCCACTTTACAGGAAACAGAAGATAAAGAACAATGAAAAAGGAACATTGAGGAAACAATCAGACAAATCCACAGAGAGACTTGACAACTGCCCTTGCTCCCTCAAAAAGCTGACGTTGAGTGGGGCATGGTGGGTCCCTGTGCTGGGGAGGCTGAGGCAGAAGGATCTCCCTGAGTTTAAGCACAGCCTGGGCTACATAGTGAGTTGAAGGTCAGTCTCAACTGCATAGCAAGACCCTGTCTCTAAATTAAAACCAAAAAGAAAAAAGCTCTCTGAGTGAGCTGAAGAGAAAGATTTATACTGGTACTGTTAGGACAATTGAAGGCAGATGTCTTGCGCTCTGGGTGAGTGATTTGGGGATGACAATGCACAATGTATGTACCATTGTTACCCCTTGATTGATGTACTTTAAAAATTTGTTGTAGTTTTTTTCTTTCTTTTTATCTATGAATAAAATGGATTTAAAAAGAAAAAAGGAGAAAGGAAACAGCTGAGATCATAGGAAGAAAAAGAAGGGCAATGGAGATTGCCAGTTAAGAAACTAAAAAGACACAACAACCAACGAGATGTGTGAATCTGATGGAAGCTGGGTATGGGGAAAGGGGACACAGCCATGATCAAAGCACTCCAGGAGGCTAAGGCAGGAGGGTTCCAAGTTCAAGCTTGGCCTGAGCAACTCAGTGACTAAGAGGCCCTTCTCTAAATAAAAAGGGTGAAATGAGTCTGGGTTCAGTCGCTAGGACTCACCTGAGATGTGTGTGCAACCAACCCATTACGACTCTGGGTATTTTTACTTCCATTACAGTCATTAGTGCTTTCCATTTTCAGATTATGCTACTGAAATTAATCTTTTATCATTTCTTTATTTGGTATTATTGGCCTTGGCCCACTTCTATATTAAAATAGCTACACTGATTCTCTTCTGGTTAGTTTCCTCATAGCATTTTTCACATTCCTTCATTTAAATGATCTCTAGACAGCCACACCAGATTATGCCTTCGAATCCGGACCCAATCCCTCGTCTTACCTGTAGCGTGCAAACCCACTTCCTGCACCCCGGTCTCACTGCTGACTGCCTTTCTGCATGGTGCTGTTTGCAGGCTCACTGACTCCAGTCTTCTGCTTCTTCCAGGATTAGGACAGTATTTTAGTGGAGCTAGCACAGTCTACCACATACTGTGCACGTCCTCAGCTTGCCTAACACGAACTCTTTTCCCTCTTCCTGGAACAGTTCTACTCCATGTCGCCACTGACTGACTTAGCATGCTTTAGTTTTGTACCCACTTTAAACCCAAGTGACAGCAGTCGTTTTTACAGTCAACAATCAATCACTTGGTCTTTTCCACATCCATGCCCGTTCTGTTGTCCTCTTTCCCTCCAGCAGCTCCAGCTTTCCACCTGAGATCATTTTCCTTTAGCCAAAACAGAGAACCACACTTCCTTCAGTGTGGGTCTGCAGGCAAAAATACTGTGTCTGTTTATGTGAAAACCTACTTCAGTTTCACCTCTGACGGTGGAACACGACCTGGGTTCCATCTGCGTCTCTGGGCACTGCCTTCAGGCTCCGCAGTTTCCATGCAGAATACCAGGTGACCCAAACGAGGTCCTCCGAGACCACCTGTCCAAGGCCACAACAGGCCTCTTGCATCCACTTCCAGTGTTTGCTGCCTTACCACAAAGCCATGTGGTTCAGTTTGCTTGGGCTCTGGGGACAGCAAGGCCACACAGCGCATCCGTGAGCTATGTGCAAGCACTGATGCTGTGCAGTTTTCTCTCACCCCTCTCATGACAATGAGACCCGAGCCAGACCATCTAACCATGTCTCAGGTCTTTAGCTACCTGGCCAGGATGCTTTCATTTTTCGGATTGTGGTTTTTAGCTGTGTCTAATAGGCTCCTCCTTTGATTACCTAATTCTGATGATTATATAATTTGATTATAGAATTTTCAGGGCTTTTAAAATTTCTCTGCCAAAACTATATCTGAAACTTCAGCTATACTGTAGATCTTTTGGGAAGATGGAGTTGAGACTGGCTTTCTCACTGTAGTTCAGGCTGGGCTTGAACTCAGCGATCCTCCTGCCTCAGCCTCCTGAGTGCTAGGATTACAGGTGTCTGCCACACATAAGTCTTGTAGATCTGTGTGTAGTAGGTCATTTCTGCAGGTTTAACCCAGCAGGTTCCCCTCCCTCTGTGCATATTTTTCTTTTTTTCTTAATGTGGTTGTTTAATTCCTGTATTTTTTGTATTTTTTTATCTTAAAGGAAATAAAACAAAATGAAACAGTGATATGACAGTAGAAATCTATAATAGTTACCATATTGCATATTGTTCAAAACTCCCACCTCTCATTCATCCCCAGCCCCTGGAAGCGGCTTTCTGGGATTCCAACCCAAGCAGGGGTCGGCTGCACTCAGACCTGCTGCCTGGGGAAAAGGGCCTACCACAGCCCTCACAAAGTTCAGCACCTTTCTCCGACTCCCAGGCTGTAGTGTTCCCAACACTACAACTGCCAGGCTTAAAAACTAAAAGTGAAGCCAGGCATGGTGGCACAAACCTATCATCCCAGCACTTGGGAGGCTAAAGCAGAAGAATCACTGTGAGCTCAAAGCCAGTGTGGGTTACACAGAGAAAACCAAAACAAAAATCAAACAAAATGAAAAGGGCTGAGGATGTAGCTTAGTACAAAGGCGCTGGGTTCAACCTCCAATACTAAGAGAAAAAAAAAAAAAGCAAAACCAGTTGCCTACATTTCTGGAGTATGGAATTCGAAAATCAAGGGCTAGTAAGACCTCAACCCCACCCAGCTCCTGCCCTGGTGGCTCTAAGAAAAAGTCCCTTCTTTGCCTCTCCCAGCTGTGGTAGCTCCGGGCATCCCTTGGTTCGCATAGTTCTGAAATCCCTAACTCTGTTTTCATGGTTGTTTGTGACAAGATCTCTCTTTGTAGTGCAGCCTGGACTCAAACTTGGGGAGATGCTCCTGCTTCAGCCTCCCAAGTGCTGGGATTACAGTGCTGGGATTGCCATGCCCAGTGCCTTTTCCCTGTGTCTGTCCAACTCAGTCTCTCAAAGACACCAGATATCAGAGTCTGGCCTAAACTCAGGATGATTTCACCTTAATTACACCTGCAAAGACACTTTAAGGTCACATTTGAAGTTCCACGTAAACTAGATCTTGGGGGACACTACCCCACTACAGAATTCCCTCTTGATCCAAGATCCAATGTAACCACTTCCCTTACAGACCCTGCACCTCTGAGTTCCATCCACTGCGCTCACGATGTATTAGAGACTGTGCTCAGCGGGAGCCCACCCTGCCCTTTCACTCACCCCTTAGACGATGGTGTTTCTTGGGAGCATCATGCACCATGCACCCTTCTGAGAGGAGGTCAGGCCCCTCCCACTATGAGCATGCATCTGTACCAGCAGTACCCATTCACCTCAGCTCTGTCTGGACCTCAGGGCCACTGTCTAGGAGCTGCTGCTATTCACAGAGTGGCCCGGTGCCTGCCTGGCCCTGCACTTGACCATGTCAAGATCCCCAGCATCACTGAGGTCAACCAGACCTGAAGTAAAACACCACAGCCCACCCCTGGTGTTCCTCCTAGTATGCAATAAACCAACCATTTCTTTAAAAGATCTTTAGTGCTAGTTTGCAGCCAGATTCATCTGTGCAGTGTTTGCTCTATTAGCTGCCAGAGACAGAGTCTTACTCACCAGGACTAGTCTGAGCTGGAGGCAGAAAGTGTCAGAAAGATGACTGTGATGTAGGATTCAAAATGTGAGCAATCAGAGGGACAATAATCAAAAGCAACTGAGCCAGTGTGGTGGCACATACCTGTAATCCCAGTGCTCAGGAGGCTGAGGCAGGAAGATTGCCTCAATCTGAGGCCAGTCTGGAATACAAAGTGAATTTGAAACTAGCATGAACAGGGGCTGGGGATTTAGCTCAGCAGCATAAGTGCCTGCCTTGCAAACACGTGGTCGTGAGTTCAATCCCTGGTACCGATGTTTAAAAGAAAAAAAAAGAAACTAGCATGAACATAGTGAAATCCTATTTCAAAAATAAAAAATAACACTAATAATAAAATAAAGTTTTAAGGGGCTGGGGATTTAGCTCAGCGGCGTAAGCACCTGCCTTGCAAGCAGGCGGTCATGAGTTCGATCCCTGGTACCGATAAAAATAAATAAATAAATAAAACTTTAAAAAGTAGCCAGGCACCTGGCAAGGAAAGGTCCATGCTCAATTCCCAGTATTCCCCCAAAAAGTGGCCAGGCATGGTGATGCATTCCTGTAATCCCAGCACTTTGGAGGTTGAAGCAGGAGGATTACTGTGGATTCCAGCCCCTGCCTATATGTGAGCTCAAGACCAGCCTGAACTACATGGTAATACCCTGTCTCAAATTAATAAATACATACATATACATAAATATGCATACAAGCCTTTCCATGCTTATATGGGAAAAATGATCACTTTCAGATTACCTACATAGAACAGACTAGCCTCTAAGATGATCATCCTGCCTCAGCCTCCTAAGTAGCTGAGGATACTGATGTGTGTTACCATATCCAGCTAAGAAGTTTTTAAATAATTAAAAACTGAGAGCTTCACAGATGACAGCTGATAGCTTCACAGAATTACATGGTTCTCTACTCAAATCTCAAAATACCATCTAATACACTGGCTACCTCACCAGTCAGCATTGTTTATTAACGCCACTCCAACCACTCTGGCCACAAGATCGAAGACTCATCATCACATATTGTGGTCAGGAAATGCAAACAAAGCCATGTGTCTGCGGGGGATAGTTTGATGCTAAAGAGTTCAAACATAGTTAGGTGTGGTGGCACAAAACTATGAGCCCAGCGCCCACTCTGAAGAGCTCAAGCTAAAGAATCACAAGCTCAGTCCAGTCGGGGCAACTCACCAATTTGGCAAGACCCTGTCTTTAAAAAAAAATAGCAGTATGAAGGCTGAGTCTAATTCCCAAAACAACAACAACAAAAATCTTCAAACACATGCAGAAACATAGCACATGTGTGTAAAATACTAAACTAATAAATGATTATTCCAATCAACATGTACTGAATTGTTGCTAAACACTTGGAGGAAATTTATAGGATAATTTATCACCTAAAGATTTCTTTGGAGGTTGATAGGCTTCTCTTTACAACAATGCCAAAAAGGTCTTGTTTCTCAAAACGTGTTCCATGGACCAGCAGCAGTGGCAGCCTCTCCTAAGGGCCTTTTAGAAATGCAAGTTCCCAGGCTCCACTCTGGCGCCTCAGCTATGATCACTGTGTTAACAAGAGCCACAAGGAATGTGTCTATACATTAAAATTTCAGGAATATTATCAGAAAATTCTCCCTTTTTTAAAACTGTCCCTGTCCCTGACTGAAGACAGCTCAAGCGTGTACTGGACTATTCCTTTGGTAACCTGACATACATACAGTTGTGATCCTGAGCCAGCTCGCCCCCAGGTCCATTCCTCACTCTTCTGCTCTATCAACACTGCAGAGCAGTCCTGGAGGCCAGGGGCCCCAGGCAGCAGAGCTCAGGACGGCTCTGGCACAGCTCTCCAGATAGAGCTCTATAGTTCCAGCTCTGGTGCAGCCAGTTGCCCCTGCAGTCTGCCCTGTTCCTCCTTTGTCCCTAGCACCTGTGCCACAGCTCCCCTAAATCCAATGCCCTGTGGCTTCAACAATGAAAAGGGCTTCTGCTTCCTCCTGGACTCAGGTCAATACTCTAACGCATTTAGTTATTTCTATTAGACGCCACATATACCAGAGAAAGTTTATGAATGGCAGCTCTGCTACAAAAGAGAGTTGGTACATACGCAGCAAACCTCACTTCCCACATTTTGATGATCCCTAGCAACCCAGAAGAAAAAGCAGCCTTGAGCTATCTGTACAGCAGATGTGACTGTATTCCAAAATGCTAGTCCTTACAGTGTATTTTTAACACTGTACCCATTCTCTCTCCCTCAACCAGAACAGCTGGTATAGCAACTATTGTTTTAGGGGAAAAAGAAAAACACCTTGAAGAACAAAATTCTGGACTCAGACTGGAATCTGGGAGGAACTGAGCCTCTCCCACTACAGCTGTGACTTCACACCTGTAATTCACAGTCTACTCCACATTGAAGGACCAAGCAACAGGAGAGAGCAATGCCTCAGAGTTCCTCCCCAAGGCACATTGCGCTTAGATTCATTCTCTACGGTCCCTCTCCCTTGCCAAGGCTGAAAAGCACATCTTTGTGGGGCCAACCCTTCAAAATCTGGGCCTGACTACCTTTCCCACCTCTTCCAAATTCCACACAAGCTCATCACTTGCTGACTCAATTTCTGGCCATTTCCATGTATGCTAAACTTTACACAGCATCGAAATATAGAGGACACCATCCCCCTCCATGGAATGCTAAGTCCCTGAGGATCCCACACAAAGGTCACATCTTCATCCCTGCTGCCTGCTGGGGCCCTGCTGCCTGCTGGAGCCTGCTGGGGCTGAGCTTCCACAGCAGTCCTGCACAGGTGCGCGAATTTCCAACTCTTTAAGACCAGAATGAGAGGTCTGACTCACTGGGTTACCAACAGCCTAAGTTAATCATTTAAGGTGCCTAAAGCTAACCCAAAGATAAGTGCTGTCAGAGAAGAAGAACTGCTGAACTGCTGTGGACTCTATGATCTGGCCTATTATCATCCCAGTGCCATTACTCCTAGAACAGTACAGGAGTTAGGTACACATCTGCTGAATAACTGGAGCGCTTCCCAACAACCCAGTTTGTAACACGGTAGGATTTAACAGGATCCAAGGCTCGCTGGTCCGAGGGATCCAAGATAATGAAAGAAATGGTTCCCATGGTAAAGGAACTAACTGGCCCCGGAGGAAAAGCGCACTGCAGAGGATGAGACAGCCTGTGCCAGCCGGAACTGCCCCCACGGAGGCAACCTGCTGCCAGCCACCTGTCCAGCCACCTGCCTACGGAATCCCTGACCCAAGAGGGAGGGCTCACCAGAGCAAAAACCAGAAAACAGTCCCCACCAGGAACCACAATGGGGAAAAAAAAGGTGCAACTCCCCCACACACGCAGAAAGGATTTGTTCTTTGTGGAGCGAATGCCGAGTGTCCGGAGTTCTCCACGGAGAGTTGGGTGCCCGGCGGGTGCGCAGTGTTGGTTTCCCCGCAACAGGCAGCGCCGCTCGGGGACCGCGCACTCCTTCCTTCTCTCAGGGTGCAGGGGTGAAGGGGAACCCCGCACCCAGGAAGCGACGGGCTTCAGAGTCGCCACAGGACTCTGCAGAGCGATCCGCGGAGAGCCTGCCGGGTCCCAGAAACATGCAGAGTAGAGCCGGGGTGCAGAGCCTGGCCCCGGCCTCGCCTGCGCTTCCCGTGCGGCGCCCACCTGCGCCCCGCCCCACGCGTCCCCGCCGCTGCTCCGGCCCGTTACCCGGCGGGGGGTGCTCGGCCCAGGAGCGGTGGCCGGGGGACCCCGGACTGGGCCGGGCCAGGCCAGGTCGGGCCTGGCGGCCGCTCGCCCACAACCACGGGCCTCCTCGGCGGGAGCCGTGGCGTGAGGGACGCGCGCCCGGCCGCCGCGCCGCGGGCTCACCTTCTGGCGGATCTGGCCCGAAGTGGACACCTTGCGGATGAGCTTCTGCGGGGAGCCGGGCTCGGCCTCGGGCTCGCTGTCTGACGACTCCTCAGGCGGCGGCGGCGGCGGAGGTTGCGGCGGACCCGGCGGAGGGGCGCCCGCCGCCGCCATGCTGCCGGGCCAGCGCGCGCGCCGCGGGGGGCGGGGCGGGGCGGGCCGCGCGCTGAAGAGGCGGGCAGGGGCGGGGCCGGGTGTCCACAGGCCCCGCCCGGCCGCGACTCCCAAGAGCCATGCGCGCAGGCGCAGACGGGGGCGGCGCCGCGCGCCAGCCTCTCCTGGCCTGGTGGAGTTCGCTGGCCCGGCTCCCGGCCCCGCCTTGCCCTTGCTTGCGGGTTTTTTCCTTCAGGCACCATGTGTATTTGTTTCTCTATTCACTCTTGTCTGTCAGTCTGTCGCATCAGAGTGTGACCTCTGAGTAGCCGGGCCCGTCACGGGTGCCCTCTTTACGACGCGGGCGTAGGCGCGCACGCATGCGCGGGAAGACGGCGCACGGAGAGGACCCCAGGGCCGGGTGCGCCTCCTGCTTGGGTACCAGTGCGAGGAGAAGTGGGTCGGGCTGTATGCTCGGCCGCAGAGAGAAACGTGCGCTGTAACGGAGAGCAGATTTATACAAAGGTCCAGGGGCAAGAAGTAAAGAAAAAGAAAAGGCTGCTTTGGGGGTTCCTCGCTGTTTGGGGACTTGGGTTGGGAGGCTGCCTGCCGTGCCTGCTGGGGCGTGATCGGTTTAGACCCGGGCAGGACTGGGTCATACAGCTGAGCACTGTGACCCAGGCTTTGAAGTCATCGTAGGAAAGGTGGCCAGCTTGGGTTATGAGAAGATTAGAGACAGGAGGACGGAGACTCAGGAGGAACCCCGAGTTGTGCACAGGCTCTGCCCTTCCAGGGGCAGAAGAAGGAAGTACAATTGGAGAAGCGATCACTCTGAGTTTGGGGTGCCCTCGGAAATCAACAAAGAGAAGGAGTTGGCCGCCACCCAGGAGGTTTTCTGCTATGCGGGGCAAACCCATGGGGTGCTGTCCAGGTGTCCCCTGTCCCTTGCAAAGGGCTGCTGCTGGAGACCACTGGTCGCCAGCCTGCCTGCCAGTCACAAACTCGGCCCTGGGCAGTGCTGTGGAGGTTGGAATAAGCCCAGCACCGCCAGAGGCCACGGGATAGCATGTGACACAGGGACAGAGGCGGTGGTGGCCTCACAGCCAGCACAGGAACACTCCAGTACAGGCCAAAGAACCCAAATGTACTAGGCCATGTCCACTGTCCAGGCACGTGTGACTAATACACTTCAGTTCCAATCAAAAAACAGTTTTCAGTTCCTCGAGCACACTAGCCACGTCTCACATGCCCAGAAGCCACACATGTCTTGACAGTACCACAACGGACTGTCAAATACAGAATCATCCTTCTTGGGATGTCCTGCCAGCTAGGACAGTGATTGATCTGGGGTATTGAGCACCCAGCATGAACCAGACACCTGACCAGCCCCCTGAGCCAGAAAGATGCTTTCATTCTAGTGATGAAGCCCTCACGTAAAATGCCCACATCCCTCTCCACAGCTATAGCAGAGGGGCAGGACCTGGACCAAGGCATTACCCAGCCCACCTCACTGAGGGCTCTCTCCCCTGGGAGGCTAAGGTAGGAGGATCGCCACGAGTTCAAGGTCAGCCTGCGCTACAGAGTGAGACCCTGGCTCAAAATAAACAAAAGAGCCACAGGGAAAATGTTACTACAGGGAAAATGTTACAAGTGACACTGGGTGTTAGAAGCTGTGACTGCAGAAAACTACCTGCCATTAGGAATACTGAAGAAGGGACTGAGGATTTAGCTTAGCGGCATAAGCACTTGCCTTGCTAGCAGGCGGTCGTGAGTTCAATCCCCGGTACCGATAAAAATGAAAAAGACAAAAAAAAAAAAAAAAAAAAAGGAATACTGAAGATTATCACACTAGGAGGAGCCTAAGGAAATCTGTTGGTGCAGGCCCACCCATAACCCCAGCACTCTGGGAGGCTGAAGCAGGAAGAGCAAAAGTTCCCCACTAGGGATTGGGGGTTTAGCTTAATGGCATAAGTGCCTGCCTGGCAAGCACGAAGTTGGGTGTTTGATCCCCGGTGCCAAAAAAAGCTTGGGCAATTTAGCAATTTACCAAGACCTTGCCTTAAATAAAAAGGGATGGGGTTATCCTTCAGTCCAAAGGCCTTGAGAACCGCAAAACAAAGAAAAAAAAGTCTGAACAAAGTATGGGCTTAGTATTAGTTTTAACTTTTTTTGGGAGGCAGGGTGGCTTTTGGCCTTCAGTTTAGTAATAATGTAGCACTTCTCATTCAGTATGGCAAATGTCCCCAGTAATGTAACGTGTTAACAATGGGGGATACTGGGCTGAGGCAGCCTCTCTGTGCCATCTTTTCTGTAAATCTAAAACTGTTAGAAATACCTTATCTAAAAGAAGAGTACTGTATTAGGCTTAATAAGAATTGTGTACCCTTCTCCCAGGCACAGTGGCACATGCCTAGCAGAAGAACTGCTCCAAGTTCAAGGCCAGCACGGGCTACCCAGTGAGACTCTGGCTCAAACCAAAGGAAGAAGAAAAAAAAAACTGCATTGTGCTCTGAAGGCAGAGAAGCCTTACTGTGGCATGAATTTTCTTCCACCAGTGAAAAGGGCCTTTGATCTCCTTGAAGCAGGCGGTACTGCTGTTCCTACCCTGCCCCTCCCCAGGGAAGAGAGCATTCCCTCGGGTGGATCTTTGCAGAATGAGTCACCCATGAATCATGTCTCCAGCCGCTGCACCCTGAGTTCACCCCACCTCCGGGCACAGGAAGGTGGCAGTAATAACACCCTGCATCCATCTATCTGATCCTTTTTGTTGACCTCATCAGAAGGAACCGTTTCTCATCGGGACAGATCCACAGCCCACCTGCACACAGCGGCAAATCACCTCCACCCTGAGCAAGAGTGACAACTGGCCCTGGCTGCTGGGCACAGTGCCAGCTGCCTCCCACATTTTCAAAGATGCCCAGCCCTCACCCTGCCTGTCCACCTCAAAGATCAGTAAGGTCAACTGTCCACGCCCCTTGTAATCAAATGTAAAGCAACACAGAACATGAAGGGAATGGGAAAACAAACACCCTGAGAAGCAAGTAACTGTGCATGTGATGAACTGCAGAGACCTGAGTACACACAGGCGTGTAAGGTGGGCAGATTCACAGGCAATGGGTGGACCATGCCACTCTGAAAGCCCTGGCTGTGATGTGGGACTTTGTACAATATCTTGCCTTTGGGGAAGGGTCTGTATGAGCTCTGTACTGTTCCTTATGACTGCAGGTGGACATGCAATGATCTCAATATAAGTTTCAATTGGAAAAATCATTTAGCAGAGTGCGGTGGCATGTGCCTATAATGCTGGGGAAGCTGAGGCAAGAGAAACCCATGAGCCATCCTGGGCCTCATAATGAGTTCAAGGGCAGCCTAACTGCAGAGCGAGAACCTGCCTTTAAAAACCTTAAATGTAAAATAAAATAAAATTGAAAAGGGGATGTGGTTCAGTGGTAGAGCACCCTGGTTCAGTACCAGGCAACCCACTGGGCAGCCATGGTTTCTCACAAGTGCTGAGCTCCCCTCCTGGCCCCCACACTCTCCTGCTGCCATTTAGCACCATCCAGGGGCCAAAGGGTATTTACAGACTCCAGAAGCCAGAGTTTGCAGCAGGGCTCCCAATCCCTCTGGCTGTGGTGATAAAGGGGAATGAAACTCTCAGCCTAAAAGGTGATGAGTACGAGTTCATGTTCTCTAAAACTGAAGAATGAATTTCAGGAACCACAGAGGTGAAGAGCAGAATATATTTACTGAGAGAAAGAAAGCTTCTGCCTGGGAGAGAGACAGAGTGGTCACAAGTGGGTTACAAGGGACCTTGTCTTTTCTTGGGACTTTTTAAAAGCAAAACCACAAAATGAGGTGGGTCTAACAGCGAAGAGGGACCTGGGAACTCACGAGGTGGCCATGAGGTGGGACAGAACAATGGTCTACCAAGAAGGTTAATTGCTCAGGTAAAACTGATTAAATAGGGGACAAATGGGGAAGCAAGTCATGCAGCAAGCGGGCATGCTTAAAAAGACCAGGGACTCCTCCTGTAGGGGGGTGGGATGGTGATTCCTGGCTTCCTCAGGCTGATAGAGACCTATTTAGAATATCAATCCCTGATACTTATCCTTAGGAAGTATGTGGGTGCATTTGATTTATCTTTTGTGCTGAGATCTGGCCCACAGAGGAGGTGTCTGTCTCCCGCACAGTTGCAAGGTGCCTGGGCTTCTGCACTGGCTCCTGCAAGGGTCCAGCCCTGTCTGAGTGCCTAGAATATTTCTGTGTAACTCAGTTGCCTGGAACAGTGGGACCTGGGCTAAAGCACCTAACTTTTCTGGACTCAGTTTTCACATCTGGCAGATGGGAAAGGACCAACCTTCGAGCACTGTTGGGATGGTTTCTATGTAAAGGGCCTGTCACCAGGCGGGCACCCAGCACCTGGTAGGACCCCTGCTTCTCTAGCCCTCTGTTTCGTTATTGCACAACTTCATCCCAAGTTCTCAGGTACCACTTTATGCAACATTTTTTTGTACCTGGAATTGAACTCCTGACCTCACGCTTACTAAGCTGGTGCTGTGCCACTGAGCTGTATCCCCAACCCTTGTAAAACTCTTTTGTATCCCGCTTCTTGCACTGCACCTGCACCTATACCCACCCCAAATCCTGGGGCGCCTGTTCAACCTGCCTGCACACTTCCTGTCTCACGGGGGATCTGAACACCAGCAGAGAGGATGATACAACACTGCAGGCTGTCCCACATCCCTGCCGCTGCCTTGCTGGGGCAGCTAGCTGCTGGCTTCCGGCCCCTCCCCCAGGCAGGCCAGCTGCAGGCCATAAACAAGCCAGCACCTGGAGGCTGCATGGGGACATTTTGGCACCGAAATAACTTAGAGGGTAAAGGCCGCTCTGCCCTCCGATCTCCAGGGATCGGTCTTCCAGCCCTTCCCTCCACTGTCCCACCCACACAGTTCCAAAGGTCGGGACTATTAACATCCACGATGACTTAGGATGTCCTGGGGTCAAGCAATGCAGGAACCAGCAGGCTGGTCCTCTCACCAGGCGCTCAGGGCTGGTGCTGGCTGCTGGCCGGGGAGAGAGAGCTCTTCTCTAGCAGGAGCTAAGCCTGCAGCCCTGCACCCCTGGCCATGCAGGGCCAGCATCAGCAGGACCATGCACAGCCTTGAAAGTCCCCAGCCCACCACCCTGAAGGTCCCTCTGCCTGGGTGTCCCGAGAGGGGCCCCTAGGCCTGAAGGAGACTGTTTGACCCTAAGACCATGTTCTATCTCCATTGTTATTATTGTCATGGTGTTTGTTTGTTTGTTTTTGGACTGGGGCTTGCTATGTAGTTTAGGATGGTCTTTCTTTTTTTTTAATTAGTACATGTTTGCTGTAGATGAAGTTTACATTCATTTTAGAAGGTAGGTACATGTACATAACACACCTTGACTTTTTTGTTTGTTTGAGACAGGGTCTCACTATGTAGTCCAGGCTGGCATCAAACTCACGGTGCTCCTTCTGCCTCAGCTTCCCAACTGTTGGGATTACAGGCCAGTGCCACCACACCTGGCTTGATACTTTTTAGATTGGTCCCGAACTCACCATATAGCCCAGGCTGCCCTCGAACTCATGGTGATTATCCTGCCTCAGCCTCCTGAGCACTGCGATTTCAGGCTTGTGCCACCACTCCTGGCTACGTTGTTATCTTAGTTCCAGAAATGAACCCTTATGCCTGCCAGCACCAGCCTCGAGTCAGCACACAGGCCCGCTCTTGCTTCGTCTGCGTGGGATCCCTGCAAGCTTTCTGAGAGGACCCTTCAGGTCTCCATTCCAGGTCCCACCCTGAAAACCAGCCTGGAGCCCCATAGACAACCCCGATGCTGGGGCTTGATGTGTGTGGAACCCACACCCTGTCCAGCCCTCTGCCACTGATTGGGCCTCAGAACCCCAATCCCCAGTGCACCCCCCACACAGCCCTCTTCTCCTCATGTTGCTGCTTAGTGAGTGGGCCAGTAGTGTAGAACCCCCAGACTGCTAACTGCTCCCCAAGAGCCCAGGCTGTGTGTGTCAGAGTCTGTGGCTTTGGCAGCAGACCTGGGCCGGGGCCACCGTAAGCCAGGAAGGGAACACCTGAGAGCACCCCACACCGCCTCTGTCTTCCTCCCGAAACACAGCACCCTCATCCCATACACCCCCTCCCCATCTCAGTGAGACCCTCAGCCAGGAAGTCCAGGAAGCTCCACAGCTTGCCCCCAAGCGCTTACTCAGTTAGCTAAAGCCGAGCCAGTCAAATTCTCCTTCCCAGCAACTGTGAGCCCCTGGGTGGGAGTGGGGTGGGGGTAGGGGTGGACTGAGCTGCTGGCCCTGCCCCTGAGGCTTTTGCTGCCCACCCAGCAAACCCTATCTCCCCACCTCCTTTTCTTTAAAACGGAGTCTCACTGAATTACCAAGTCTGGCCTCAAATTTAAGATCCCCCTGCCTCAGCCTCTCAGAGTGCTGGGATTGCTGGGATTATAGCTGTGCACACCTCACCTGGCTGCCCTCAGTTCCGATCTCCACCACTCCAGGTCCTCCAGGGATACACTGACTGACTCTGATTTTGCTGCTTGCATCTAACAGAAACCAACAACAACGCAGACATCAAGCAGGGACTTGGAACTCAAAGTTGAATCACAGTAAAGGACTTTTTAAGGCTTGTTTACACTATGTGGTATTCTCGAAGTTCAGAATTTGGGGCCTCCATGCTGGCGGATTTTTTCTTCTCGAAACTGTGTTTTTGGAGGCCCTGTCACTGGCAGATGCCCCAGCTGTGCTGCACGCAGCTATCTCGAGGGTTCTCACTTTTGTTCTTATGGTCCAGAAGACACTGCCAAAATGCCCTGCACCTTTTAAGGCTTGGCTATTACAGTATTTTATTGTTAAATTACATAACTGCAAGAGACTTGACATAGTGTTTAAACTATAAAAATAGGCCTTTTACAGTGTTTTTCTGACCACATCTGAAACTCATGTTTTTTTACAATCTACAGGTGCTCTAGGAATGCAACCCCATGGATTTCAGGGCTCTACTCTTTTGAGGGAGGGTTGTTCGGGGTTTTTTGAGGCAAGGTTTCACTGTGTGTCCTGGGCAGGCCAGGAACTCATGTCAGCCCTCCTGCATTAACCTCTCAGGAGTGCAGGGATCACAGGGGTACGACACCACGCCCAGCTGTACTTGTTCTCTGCTTAGTATAGCTCAGGAGCTCCTTAGGGACGACAGAGCTCAGATTGGTTGGGAAATTAAGACCCCCATGTGTTTCCCGAGAAACAACTTAGACCAGGACTCTGGAAAGGCCCAGAACACCCGGGGCTCCACTAGGAAGCACCTGGACTTCCCGATCCCGCCTGGGCCATGCTGGGTGCTTGGAAGGCTGGCCTTCCTCCCAGTGCTTCTCCTCACTCCTCCATGCTCCAGGGACCCTAGGGTGGTACCTTCTGTGTCCAGAATATCGGCTCAGCAAACCGGGCCAATCAGCCAGACTCATGACCGGGTGCAGGGACACATTTTATTTCTGAAGGGAAGACTCCTATTTCCATAGCTAGCACGATTCTGAGGCTCGCTCGCAGCACGGGAACTACAGGCCCTGCACCAGCTTCGAGCTGCCGGTCACTCATCGGGGGCAGCTTCCTCTTCCTCTTTCTTCCCTTCCCCACCTTCGCCCACATCTTTCAGATTTTGGCGTGCAAACTCCTCGAAAACCAAATTTTCATCCTGTAAACTAAAAAAAGAAAAAAGAAACAGTTTGGTCAGTACATGCTTTTGGTTTTGGTTTTGCTTTGGTTTTGCTTTTGTTTTTTTGAGACAGGCTCTCACTATGTAATTCAGACTGGTCTTGAACTCATTATGTAGTCCAGGCTGTCCTCAAACTGATGGTGATCCTCCCGAGTGTTAGGATTATAGGTATGTGCTACCACACCTGGCTGTACAAGCTCCTTTTAACTGAGGATACCTTGAGTGAAAGCCCTCGACTTGTTTTTGTCTTTTTGAGACAGGGTCTCTCTGTGCAGTTCAGGCTAGCCTTGAGCTCACTTTGCAGCCCAGGCTGGTCTCAAACTTGCAATGATCCTCCTGCCTCAGCCTCCTGAGTGCTGAGATGACAGGAGCATACCATCTCCAGCTAAACCTCAATCTTTTTACACCAAAGGAACCAAACAGGGTTCCCGGAAATGGAACAGGAGACCTCAGGATTTTCCTTTAAAAGCTTTTTACTAAACAAAAGTCAGAGAAAAGGCAATCATTCACAGAGGGAAAAACCAGCAAAACTGTGGGTGCAGGCACCTAAGTCCTTGGGAACAGAGGGGTACAAGGGACATGCACGGACACTCCGAAAGGGGGGTCATGTGGGAGGCAGGCTCACAGGACACAGGGAACTCGGGGTGGCATTGACTAGCTTACCCGTCCTTTGCTGGAAGCACCAATGAAGGCATGAGGGAGAGGAAGGGAGAGAAAGGGAGGTGGGTTAACATCAGGTCTGGATGGCAGCACCTGGACATCTTTGCCTTAGCATAGCATGGTTTGAGAGGTCAGAGGGCGTAGGGACGCATCATGCATGATTATGGTTTTGAGGGGTTTTTTTTGTTTTTTTTTTTTTGTATTTTTACCGGTACCAGGGATCGAACTCACAACCACAGGCTTGCAAGGCAGGTGCTTATGCCGCTGAGCTAAATCCCCAGCCCTGGTTTTTGTTTTTTGAGGCAGGGTCTCACATGGAACTCAGGCTAGCATTCAGCTCACAGTGATCCTCCTGCCTCAGCCACCTGAGTTCTGGGGCACCAGTGTGCACCACCACACCAGGCTCTGCCTTCAGTTTTGTTTTGTTTTGGTTCCAGGGATCAAACTCACAACCTTGTGCTTGCCAAACAGGTGCTTCTGCTGCTGCACTAAGTCCTCGGCCCATGCTCTCAGTTTTTAAGTGTCAGTTTTCTCCCTGTGGTGTGGGACTGGAACCCAGGGCCTCAGGTCCACTAGATCAGTGCTATACCACCGGGCCACAGCACAGCTTCACCTCCAGCAGCCCCACTGCCACCAGTGATGTCACCTCTAGCGCTCTTTTCAAAGGGTTTCTTGCTACACACTCTGTGACCCACAGAAGTCCCAGTCACCACACCGCAGGATGAGGAGCTCCAGGTGCCATCCCCTCGGGCTCTCAAGGGTGGGGGGCACCTGGAGCTCCTGTCCCCCAGCACCCTGGGGCAGGGTGTATACTGCAGCTCAAGGGCTGCACCTGGCCCCTCCCATTTCGGCTTAGGTGCACCGCTGACCCCCAAGGCCAGCCTGTCTTCCCGGGGTTTGTGTCCCCAGGTGACTTAGTCTCCGCAGTGCCTTTTGCTGTTCTTTAGTTCTCTGCCCACCTGTGCAGTTCTGGGGCAGGCAGGGGCCCTGCGGGGGATCCAAGGAGCACATCATGGTTCCATGTGTGCCTCTGCTTTTGTGTCCCTGGCCCCCTGAAAGCCAGCACGGAGAGGGGACTCTGGAGGGCACAGTGGAACCTAAGAAAAGCTGACCACTGACAAGAAAGTCCCAGCAGCCCACAGTACTATGGGGGATGGCACACTGACCAGACCTCCGCCCTGCAGCGGTGACCGCAGCAGGGAGAGGCAGTCGCACCCCAGATGCGGGGCAGATGCTCTCTGGAGGATGATAAAACTCACTAGCGTTTTGTTTTGCTTTTGTTTTTTGCTTTTGTCTTTTTGAAACAGGGTTTGACTATGCAGTTCAGGCTGGCTTCAAACTTAGAGGGGTCCTTCTGCCTCAGCTTCCCAAGTGCTAGGAGTACAGGCGTACACCACCACCACGCCCAGCCTCGCAAGCAGTTTTACAGCACTTCACAGGGACAGAGCCTTGTGAGCAGACAGGAAAGACAGGAGACACAAGATGGGGTCATTTAAAAAAGAAAAAAAAATCAGATTATTTGTGCATCTCAGGGAATCAGAGTTCTGCGCTCCCAGAGGGACTTGTCTTAACTCTTGCTCCCTGAAATAAAATCTGTGTCATCCTGACTCCATGAGATGTCACTGTAAGGGCTATGAGGCCCGGAGAGTTAACATGTCAGAGGTGGAAAAGAAAAACTCCACCACTCCCTAATTAAGTCAGAAGTCTGTCTAAAAGCCACCCAATAGACCGTGACCTGTCCTCAGGTGAGTGTCTTCCTCAGTCCTTGACAGAAACTAGGAAGCACCTTAATCTCACAGAGTTAAACCCTGTTTTCTGGTGTATTTCAAGATGGCTTGAGCTGGGTTTTCCTGGATTGTCACCCTAATTAATTCCAAAGAGATGTCTAAAAATAGTAAGTTGATGCTTCAAACATAAATGAATCAAAAGTATATGACTACCCTGTATTTTCCCCCCAGGAGGAAGAAGCTTTTGGAAAAGCATATTAAAGATTTGAATCTAAAATAGTTGGAAAGATGCTGGGCACAGTGGCATGCACCTATAATCCCAGCACTTGGGAGGCTGAGACAGGAGGACTTCTGGGAGTTTGAGGCCAGCCTGGGACATACAGTGAGTTTAAGGCCAGCCATAAACTACATAGTGAGAGTTTGTCTCAAAACAAACAAACAAAAAATTGGAAAGAGACAAAACCTAAAATGAATATGGGGATTTGCCCCAATATTTAAATGAAATTTCATTATCAATATCAAAAAACTACTTTAAAAATATAAGAAAAATAAATCCTGAAGGTTTATACCACTTTGACTTAAAATATTCATTACCTAACTATGGAGAGGTCATCCTCAGATGGGTTCACTTTTTTCTCTTGTCCACCAGCCTGCTTTCATCTACTGTGAAGAGTTTTTCCTCACAATTTCTGAGGTTACACCCATTTCTTTTCTGCTGCCTTGTCTGCTTTTCTGTTTGGTAATGGGGACCGAAATAGGGGTAGAGGGGTCCCACCATCAAACTACACTTTCAGCCCTTGTTGTGTAATTTATTTAGTTACTTTTGTTTCATTTTGTGATTTTTTGAAACAAGGTCTCATTTTGTAGTGCAGGCTGGCCTTGGACTCACTAAGTCACCCAGGCTGACCCTCAGACTCAATGGAGTCCTCCTGCCTCAGCCTCCCAAGTGCTGGGATTACAGGTGTGAGCCACCATGCCCGGCTTGGCCCATGTGTTTATAATTCAGACACGTGGAGGTGTCAGGAACCTGGCCTGACCCCATCTTGGTGTATTGTCTGTATTCTCACCACCACTGCCACTTGCAAGACATATTTCTCAGCTTCTAGATGACTGTTAGTGTTTCCAAGTGAACTATGAGAGTGTCTTTTTTTCCCCAAATGAAATACAACAGCCTCAGGCTCTCAAGTTTACTGTCATCTAAATCATCATTAAATCTAAATCCAAACGGTTGGCAGCAGAGTTCCACTTGGAAATCACCCCTGAGAACTCCGCTGAGGCAGCCTTGTGCAGGATCAGCCAAGCTGTCCTGTGGCCACGTCTACCAACCAGGATGCGCTCAGTACAGAGCAGATCCCCCAAGTGACACCTGGTTGGCGACTGCCATACTCAGCAGTGCAGTGGAGAAAGACTGGGAGCAAAAATGTCAGAAACCTGCCCAGGGGAAGAGCTGGGGACAGCAGCATGACTGACCTGTGTCCTCCGGCTGGGGATGCATGAGGCGGAAGGGAAGCTCGGTGGCCACTTCGCTGGAAGAGAAGGATGCAGACTGGTGAGTACACACACGTGTGTACACACATGCGTACACACGCACTCGCATGCATGCATGCACACAACTATAAGTCACACAGCAGAATGCTGTGACCACAAAGACTTGCAAAAGGTTCTCAGGCCCAGGGCAAAGGACAATTCAGTGAGATTCCCAAGAAAAACAAATAAAACAGAAATCAGGAAGTGGTCAAGCAGGAATTTGAAATGCAATCCCTGGAACGCAATCCAGGAACTTCCCTTTGGCCTGGCTGGGCTGTCCTCGCCCTCCTAGGTTTAGGTTTCCCATAGCCCTGGTTACTAGTTGCAGTGACATGGGCTGGGGATTTAGTTCAGTGGCATAAGCACCTGCCTTGCAAGCACGTGGTCGAAAGTTTGATCCCTGGTACTGATAATAAATAAATAAATAATTAATTAATTAGTTGCAGTGACACCATCATGTGTGAAGAGATGAGGTGAAATCCCAGAGGATAGTTCTTAAAACTATTCTTTGCGTGTGATTGTGGTGGTGCACACCTGTAATCCTGGCACTTGGGAGGCTGAGGCAGGTAGATCACTGCAAGATTGAGGCCAGCCTGGGCTACAAGATCAGTGCGGGCAAACCTAGATTACATAGTGAGGCCCTGGAGAGAGAGAGAGAGAGAGAGACAGACAGACACACAGACAGACAGACAGACAGAGAGACAAAGAGAAAGACAGACACAGACACAGAGACAGATGTGTTGAACAGAATGAAGAGAAGTATAGTGCACCAAATTCAGCAGCTAAAGGGCTTCAGAGTGACTTGGAATGAAAGCAAAAAGAATTGAGGAAGGAAGGCGGGCAGAGAGGAAATCTGGAGAGAGGATGAACAGAACGGTGGGGAGGGGAGAAACAGAGGAGCCCTGCTCTACCCCAGGCCGACCTCTGGACAGAGCACAACTCTTAACAAAGCCCCAGGTGATGCAGGGAGGAAGAACAGGTATGACCTGGATTTCTGGCAAAGGGAGACAGGTGATAAGGGAAGAGAGCCTCCTCAGGTCTCAAACATTTTGTTCGTTTCATCTTGTAAGACTTTGAACTTGTGGGGCTCCTCCTGTCTCAGCCTCCTCAGTGCTGGGATTATAGGTGTGTGCTATCTCAAGTATTTCTGAACTTATCACTTCTTTGTGCAAGATTTAAAAGACAGATGTCACTCTTAACACCTGCCAAAAGGTGAAAACAACCCAAGTATCCACCAACAGATGAACAGATAAACAGAAAGTGTTCTATCCATATAGGAGAATATTACTCAGCCATGAATAGGAATGAAGGACTCGTATATGATACAATGTGGACGAGCCTTGAACACGTTAGCTAAATGAAGAAGCCAGTCACCAAAAAGCCACAGATTCCATTTGTAGGCAATGTCCAGTATAGGCAAATCCAGGAGAGGGAAAGCAGAGCAGCAGTTGCCGGGGTGCAGGGAGGGGAAATGGCCCGATCACATCACGGCACGGGGGCAGCTTTCTAGGTGGTAAAACTGCTCTGGGTCTAAGCAGAGGTAGTGGTTGTAAAAGACGGGGAATACACTTACTACCACTGAGTTGTGTACTTTGAAAGTGCAAAATGGTAAAATGGTATTTGTGTTTTGTACCACACACACAGGAAAGACAGCTGTGTAAAATGTGCAGCATTCCATGTGTGAGTTGTGCGAGTGTGTTTGTGAGTGAGTAATTTGTGTGTGAGTGTATGTATGTGCACACATGGTCAGCAGCCAAGCACATTTCGACACACCCAGAGGCAGTGGGGACCATTCACCACACCTCTGCCTGGGAGCCAGACCTCCCCAGCTGCCGTCGGGACTCCAGCCTGCTGGCCCGGGCACCCTGGGAATCAGGCAGAAGCAGGATCTGGAGCAGCTTACCTGGAGGTGAGCTCTCCCAGAAAGCTAGGAAACAAAATGACAGCTGTGAGCAGGTCCCCAGCCACCACCTGGCTCCACTCTGCTCCTCCCAGCCACACCACCTGTCCTCAGTGCCTCGAGCTGACTCCCACCTTCCAGCACCTCGGCGCCCCTTCACCTCTGCTCCATTCCGCCCCCCGTCCCCTGTGACTCCCTCGCCTGCTCAAGAGGATCCTCAGGCTGGAGCGCAAGCCACAGATTGAGTTTCCCAGCCCCTGTGACCCATGGGGCTGCTGTCTGCAAGAAGGGTAGCTGGGTAGCTTCCAAATCCAAGGTGCTCTTTTAGCAGGAGGTGCAGTACAGTGTGTAATCCTCACGCACCTGTGCACAAGCGCTCAGCCATTTCTGAATGACCCACAGTGCCTAACACTAGAGCACGTGTGTAAACAGGTGGTAGGCCACGCTGTTCGGGAAAGGAACAGGGAACAGCCTTGCTCCACACACATTTTCCCCAGTGTTTCCTGCTGGCTGAATTGGTGGGAATGGAACCCCACGAGACAGAGAATCACCTTTCCCTCCTGCTCAAAGCATCTCTACCCCACTTCTAGGTCTTCTTGTGGAAAAGGCGAGAAAGTATAACCCATGCACTTTTTGCCTCGAGTAAAACTGAGGGACCCTCCATTTACTTAGATATGTGGGCCGTGGACACAGGAACCCATGGATGGTCGCACAATGGAAAGCAGAAGAAAAATAAAAACTCAAATTTTTTCTTTTCAGTGAGATTCAGCAAATGAAGAAATTGGTTTCAGTACATAACAGAGGAAGTGTGTCTTGCACTCTGAAACACGGGCACTCCTGTGCGCAAGGAGCCCCCTGGGGTGCGGGTACACACGGGTGGGAGGAAGGGTCCCGTTTGGTAGCCAGATGCCTCTGAAGTCCCCATCACTGAGAATTCCCTGTGGAATTCCCTCGGGCAGGCGTCACCGTCTTCCCGAGTACTGTGTGACATCTGGCTACTTTGACTGGGGTAGCCCAGGAGATTCCACCCATGTGCACACGCAAGTCCCCTTTCTCCAGAGTGGTGGCCAGAGGGCGCGACTTTCCCAGTCGACTGTCCTTGGCAGACTCAGGGAGCTGACAAAGAGTCCTCAGAGAAGGGACAGTGAGGAGCACAGGCAGGGACACTTACCCCGACACAGTGAGCTTCACCTTGATCTGGTAGGACACCAGGATGCCCAGCACGGTGCGGTCTATGCCCTCCTTAATGCTGCATGACAGGAGGGAGAGAAGGGTGAGGGACACCATGGAGAGCAGTATCCAGGAAGGGACCAATCATCTCCAGCACCGGCGACCTCTCCCAGGCTCCGGGAGACCCAGCGTTGACACCCTGGCATGTGGAGTCCTACATCACCCCTGCAGCAGCCATCACCCCTGCAGCAGCTGCCCAGGGCAGAGCGCCCTGTGAGCTACTGTCTTCCCAGACCGGGCCGTTGCTGACCAGTGGACCCTGCTCTGCCATGGACGGACTTAGGGACCTGGGCAGGACTCTCACTGCATGGCAGCCCGCCCTGCAGTAACCTCCTCAGCTGTCAGGCGAGGCAGGCACCGCCTCCTCACCCGAGTGCCTGCGCTGTGCATGTTTGGGAGCCACTTGGTACACTCTAATAGGGCACCTCTGTTGCTGTCCTGCTTGTGGCACCCTTACGGGGTCTTGGGTATCAATTTCCCTGTCTGTCTCTCCCTCACGATCACACTTTAAAACCCAACACCACTGCGTGTCAAGTTATCCTCAGACAACCCGCCAACCGCTGCCAGGTGTTCGCTGTGCTGGGCACCCCATGCCCCACATTGGTCCTGCAGTGTGAGCGGCTGAGCTAAGGCTCTCACAGTTGCCACGGAGATGGCATGCTGGGCACGGAGGGACCCCAGTGCATTACGTGGGGAGAGGCCTCCAGCCAGATCTTGGCTCTTCCCCAAACCTCTGAGCTTTCCGATAGCAGATTCCCAGGCATGTTGATTTCAAAGCATCCCTCTGGGCAGCACTTTCTTTTGTTTGTGTGGGTTTGCTTTGTTTGGTTTTTTGAGACAGGGTCTATAGCCCAGGCTCAAACTCATAGAAACCCTCCTGCCTCAGCCTCCCAAGCACAAGAGGACAGGAGTGCACCACCATGCCTGGCTGTGGAGCTCTGGAGCTCTGGAGTCTAAATGCCCTGCAGCCATTCCTCACCCTCCCCGGCAGGAATGAGTAAATGTGTGAGCGCAGCCAACGCCAAGGTTCAGTTGTTCTGTGTCAGGCACTGCACTCCCCTCGGGCTGTCTCAGCCTGTGTCACTGCTCCAAGCTCCTAGAGGTTGGAAGTGTCACCACCCCTACTTAACAGTCAGCTCAGCTCACCCACCCAGGGTGCCCCTCAGGAGGTGCGGCTGAAAGAGGAGGGCTTCCTGGGGCCCCCACACCTGCTTCATGTGGCCTCCAGTCACAGGGACTCACATGGTGCTGGAGGCCAGGTTGGTGTCCTCGTGCTTGATCTTCCCATCCAGCGCAAGGCCTCTCCGCTCTCGGTTGTTCGCCAGCAGGGGCAGCAGTGTCAGAGTCTTGTTCAGGGTGCTGTTTGGAGCCACTTTTTCCCTGTGGGAAGAACATGGGAAAATTTACAACCCCGCAGCTGGCCACCACGGTATCTATGCCAACCCCGGTGGCCATGTGTTTTTGGTTGTGTGTGCTGGTGGCACAGACACACCCACATCCCCATCCCAGTGCTGGGACAGAGGAAGGCAGGGTGTGGCCTGGGACCACTTCCTGAGCATGGTCTCTGAACAGCTGGAATCCCAGTGCCTCTCCCGGAGGGACCTCCCTGCTCCATCTCCTGAGGGAATTTAAAGCAGCTGCTGGCCTAGGCCACCTCTGGTGCCTGCAGGAAGTGCCTCACAGAACTGTGCCGGAGCCGGAACCCTCCCACCTGCCCCTCCAACGAGCTGGATTCGGGCAGCAGCAATGACAGAAGCAGACACTGCCATGGAAAGGTGGCTGCAGTAGGAAGGCACCTTGGCCATGGGCTTGGGTGGTGGCCTTTCCTGCCGCAGAGCTTGCCAAAGGATAGGCCAAGGTCCTGGGGCCACTTCCCAAGGCCTGCAGGATTTGGGAGTGGGCAGTAGGCCGCAGCTTGGAACCCAGCTGCAGGAGGCCTGAAGCCCAAGGAGCCACCAGATCAGGGACAGGGGTTTGTGTCCTGCAGCCTTCTGAGGGACCTGCTAAATTGACCAGAAACTGGGACCTGGCTCAGTTTCCAGCCTCCCTCCTGACCCCCAGGGATCTCAGAACATTTTCCAGGCTCCCAAGAAGCATTCCTGTTACTGAGCATCCACCAACAGACCTGCCAGGGCCAGGACCCCCAGGGCCGGAGAATGGCACAAAAAGCTAGCAGTGAGCTATGGTTCTTTCCTGCTTCCCTTCGTGGCAGGCCTAGATCTCAACGTAAGGCTGAAGGTGCTTAGAGTAACAGTTCACCTTCAAGTTACCTTTTAAACATCATGTAACATTATCTCAGTGAATCGGTTTCTCTTCTTCATCACCAATCCCTCCCTGCCACGCCAACCCTCTGCTCATCCTGGGGATGATTTTTACACACACACAGCTTAGCACAGGCCAGCTGAATAAGGGGAGAGGCACTTCCCGGTAGGGCATAATCTTCCTCCCTGGCTTCCTAGGAAATGAAACTCTCAGACCTCCTAGCACAAAGCGAGACCCTGCAGGACTCCCTGTCTGTGGGAGGAAGCCACGGTGGGCATCTTGTTTGGTTTCGAGTCTATGAGATGGACAGAGTGGGGGCCAAGAGTGGAGCTGGCTCCCTACTCTGGTCACTGGTACACGGTTTTCAGATTGAAGCGAAGATCAAAAGCCCGCACCCCCAGCCCGGCTGACTGCGGAGGGGCAGAAAGGGCCTGCTGTTCCCACCGGGAACTTCCCACCCTGAGTGTTGTCCTCTCCTCAGTGGTCAGCATGGGTGGATCGAGGAGCCCAGTGACGCTGACCTTCCTTGCCACCGGAGATCGAGAAAAGGGGAAGAAAGTGAAAAGCTGGGGTCGGGCCAGGCTTGCTGGTTCCCTCGTGGTCTGAGCAAAAGAGGAAGCTGACAGCAAAGGAAGGCTACCAGCCCCGGAAATGGAACCGCAGCTGCTACTTACTGCACCTCCTCCATGGCCACAGGCTTGATGTAGTAATCGCTGGAGTAGAGAACCACATTGGCCACCTGCTCCACTGCAGAGGGAGGGGGAGTTGGTGAGCAGCACGGACCTCGTCTACCCCGTGCCCCCCCCAGCGCTCCCCCCACCCTGTCCCTCTTTCCAGGATCATGGCAGGGCCACGCCTGTTGGTGACCACTTTGGTCTGCTTTGGCTTCTCTCAGCTCTTGGCTTGAACTACAATCTCCAACTTCTGTTTTTGGGCTACTTCTGTTCCCATCACCTGTCAACTATGCCAACCCTCACCCAGGAAGCAGAATTACGATAACAACTCCTGAGAGCTAGTGATCTGCCCTTGGGGTCCATCAAAGGCAGCCTTGTGGCTCCCATCAGTGACCATCGGCTCTCTGCCCACACCCGGCTCCTTCTGACAGCTCCTGTGTATTTAATGAGTGCTGCCCTGAAGCCTCCAAGCTTTTTAGAAACTGGCCAGAAGCAGGCAGCATTGATTGTGATGTACCACGATGGAGACTGAGCCTGGCTTCCTAGGCTCAAAGCTCTGCTTAGCTATTAACTGTGGGCAAATGACGTAATTCTTCTAAGCCTCAGTTTCCACATCCATAAAATAGGAGTGATTATCACATCTATTGGGAAGTTATGAGGATTGAAAAATGACTTAAAAAGAAGAACCAAGTTATACCATGCACAGGTACAAATCCCTTAAAATGAAAGTAGTCATTATGTATGCCTAAAATGTACCAATACATTTAATTAATAAAAAATAAAATAAAATAAAATTCAGCAGCATGTGGTGGTGCATGCCTGTAATCCTAGCACTTGGGGGACTGAGGCAAGAGGACTATTATGAGTTCAAGGCCAGGCTAAACTACATAGCGAGACTCTATCTCAAAACATAAAACAAAACAATAAAAATGAAAAAAATAAAATCAAATTCAAAGATGAAAAGACATAATTTGAAGCATTCAGCAGAGAGCCCAGCCTACAAAAACCTACTAATATTTTGTTTTAAAAAACTTCTTTAGCTTGTTTCAAGGTTAGTGGCTTCACTGTTAGGATGAATTCACAAAACTCTTGAGAAACAGAAATAAGGATACTTTACCAACCCTGCCCCAAAGCCTCGTATTTGGAAGGTGACTGGGTTATCAGGCTCACAGCTGAATGCTACTAGGAGGCGGGGCCTGATGGGAAGAGGCTGTGGGTGTGACCCGGGAGGGCGTGGCCCAGAGAAGGCATGGCCCTGGAGGCTTTATCTGCCTCTCTGACTCTCCTTTCTCCCTCTGCTTCCTGTCTGCCATGCAGCGAGCAGCTCTCCTCCTCCGTACCCCTGGGCCACACTGTTTCTGCTTTGGAGTCTGCCAGCCTTGCACTGAAACTGAACCAAAATAAAACCTCTCTTCCTTGAAGTTGTAGGTGCCAGGTATTGTGTGCCAGAGACAAGAAAGTGACTAAGACACTAATATACAACAAAATTGCAACTTAAGAATTCCTATTCAAAAACTTCTGAACTTCATCAATGATGGGCATGCAGGGAAACAGGGAAATGATGCAGGACACTGTGCTTTGTTTTTTGTTGTGCAGCTTTGACTCCCACAGAAGGGGAGCTATGCCGAACACAAGTTTACTTTATTTGGCTGTGGCTCTGTAGGCTGGGGAGGCCAAGCAAGGGACTGGGTCCCAACATAGAAGGGGCATCACATGGAGGACAGGTCACACAGAGACAGAGCGACGATGCTAGTCGGGTCTCTCTTCCTTGCTCTCTACTCCTGATCTCAGCTAACCCTAATTAATTCCTAAAAGTCCATCTCTGGATATCACTAATGCTTAGATTTGAGGATTCAGTCTGGTAGTACATGAACTCTTGAGGGACACAGGCCACAGCAGGTACTCAGGGAAACCAGCCAACTTGACTGACTGGGCTGCACCCCATTTTAGCACTTTGATTCCCACATCCTTTGTTGTGGACAAGCTGACCTGACCCCTTGAGTTCACAGCCCTGAGATACTTTTGTTTTTCTTTTGTACCAGGGATTGAACTTACGACCTTGCATTTGTCAAGCAGACACTTACACTGTTGTGCTAAATCCCTGGCCACGCTGAGATATTAAAAGTCTATTTTTGCATTTGCCATTGAGTGTTTGGGTTAAATGTAGGGCCGGGGATGTAGCTCAGTGTAGAGTCCTTGCCTAGCAAGTATGAAGTCCTGGGTTTGATGCCCAGCATTGCAAAAAAAACCCAAAAAACAAAAAACTGAACTCAGAGGTCACCAACCCAGGTCAATCCAACCTATCTGTTTATGCAGCCTGTATGTGACCTACATTTTTATGCCTTTTGAGCCAAAACGAGACCAGGGTGTCATCCATGGTGATAAAGTCCTTCACCACCTCCACAGCATTTCCACAAGGAGCCTTGGTTCGGGGCCCACGAAGCCTGGAGCGGTGTCCATGATTTAGGGGGATTTAGCACAAACCTCCACATGTGCTTTCAATCCTGTGCTTTCAATACTTGAGCTAGTATTATGCTCACACTCATAATACTAGCTACATCTGTCAACAAAAAGTATAGCTTATCCTCAAAGTAAATCTCTCCCCTTGCTTCCTGCGAGTCGTGGCATCAGTTCTGGTAGGCAGGCACAGCATGGAAAGGAGGGAAGATCACCCATGAGGGACACTGTCCCAAGACCGAAGACAGCCTTGCATGGGCATGGGGGTGAAGGAGACGACAGACTTTTCAGTACAGGGCTTGAACCCAGGGTCTCCTGCATGCCAGGCAAGCATTCTACCAATTGAGCTCTGACCCCCTCTTTGTTTTGGAAATGTGGTTTCACTAATTCTCCAGGGCTGACCTCGAAGTTGTGATCTTCTTGCCTTGACCTCCCGAGTAGCTAGAATTACAGGCCTGTGCTACACGCCTTGCTGATGTGACCTTTAAGGTCAGTCTCCCTCTAACGCCTTGCTCCCTCTGACAACGGAGACAAATGAACTATTCCAAGGACCCAGAAGGGCCTTATCAGACCAGACTGATCCTAGACATTCTAGAACACGGCCCTCCAGTTCTGAAGAGAGGGTCCTACCTAATACTTTAATCTTCTTCACTGTCTTCTCTGTGTTATTGGTCACAGTCACAGTGACAGGGATTGGTTCCCCATGGAAAAATACCTGAAAAAGCAAGAAAGAAGTCAGCAAAGGAGGATAGTGTCGCTGCAGCTTTAGCTTCAGGACTAGCCGTTGGTCAACACTAGGCTTCCGCTGTTGCTGCGCAGCTGGGGAGCACGTACCTCTTTGCTGAGGGAGACAGCGAGGTTCAGGGGCTTGTCTGACATGAAGAACTGCCAGGAGGCCTCGGCGCAGGGCTGCGGGCCCATCTCGGGTGGCGCATGCTGCACCTTCCGGATCAGAAGCCGCACAGAGCTCCTGTGGGGGAGGTCCCGCTGGAACCCTCGCCATGCTGAAGGGACCCCAGAGGACTGGGAGGGGGTATCCTGGAGGACCTGGGCTCTGGCTCACCCACCAGTGCCCATGCTGGGTGGATGTTGGGGCGTGGTGCCCCCCCCAGGGTCTCTTTCACCCTGTCAGGTGACCACTCAGCCTCCTTGGTGAGGCATGGACACACGGTGCAGATGCCTTCTGTGACAGGCTTCAGAGTTCCATGTAAAGGTGACACGTGACTGTTCACACTCAGACATGAACGCTGAGTATGTGGAGGGATGGGAAGGACTGGGCGAGGGGGATCTAGTTTGGGCATGTAAAGAAGAGTGAGGGCTAGATGTGGTGGTGCACACCTGGAATCCCAGTACTCAGGAGGCTGAGGCAGGAAGATCTCTATGAGTACCAGTACCAGGCCAGCCTGGACTACATAGCCAGACGTTGTCTCAAAAAACCAAAAACCACACACACACACACACACAGACAAAGTGAGCATGGGGAATTGCTCAGAGCAGAGGGCTTCTACTTACTGGGTAATGTATGGGGTGAAGGAAGAATTTTGAGGATTGATGTCATTCTGTTTGCACAACACTGAATGTGCTTGAGGTTACGAGTTGTATGATTAAAGTGGTAAACTTTAGAAGGAGACGTAAAAAGATGGTGGTGTGCAACATACGTGTATGAACTCCCCACAGGGAATGGAATCCTCATGTACTATATGCAAGTACTGACAAAAATGGAAATTTTTTTAAAACCGAGAAATTAAAGAAAAAAAGAGAAGTTGGGCATGGGCATGCGTGCCTGGAATCTCAGCACTCTGGGAGGCTGAGACAGGAGGATCCTAAATTCAAGCTTGGCTTTACCAACACAATGACCTAGCTGTCTTACAATTTAAAATAAAATAAACAGTCGGGAGGTGTACTGAGCACAAAGGCCCCAAGTTCAACATCCTGTGCTGCCCAAAAGAGGAACAGAAGGGATCCAGGCACCTTTAGGGGCTCCGTCCTTTTCCACCTCTTTTTCCTCAGTGAGCCATGGCTGGCCCCCACCCCGAGGGAGACCTCCTCCCCCACATCCACCGCCAGCCCATCCTTGGGTCCCCCCTCCACCCTCTTACTTCTTGGGGATTTTGTCCTCCTCCACATCAGGGTTGTCCACTGCGAATGCTTTGACCTCGAAGTCGACCCCACAGCTCTGTTGGAGCAGGAAGCCAGAGCACTCAGCTGGCTCCCCAGGAGAGGCACCTGCCTGGAGCTCAGTTGGAAGGCATGGGGAAAAACCAGGGAGAGAGGGTCCTGGGGCTGCAGGAGGGCAGGTGTGGGGTCGGAGGGATGTTTGTTTGGCTTGGTTTTTTGAGACAGGATCTCACTGCGTAGACCAGGCCAGACTCCAACTCACATAAACCCCCAGAGTGCTGGGATCTCAGCGCCTTGTCCTTTTTTTTTTGAATTTTTGTCTTTTTGGGACAGGGTCTCACTATGCAATTTAGCTGGCCTTGAGCTCACTATGTATCCCAGGCTGGTCTCGAATTCACAGCAATCCTCCTGCATCAGCCTCTTGAGTGCTGGGATTACAGGCATGCACCATCACAACCCAGCACTTGTCCTTCTTAAACTGAACCCTGTAGGGGCTTCCCTCTTCCTCTGGCTACTGTGCAGGGTGTGGGGACTTGAGGCTGACAGACCCAGGCGCCATGAGGGAGGTGGCCTATGAAGGTTGAGTGGGGCTAGGACCTCCAACCCCAAAGCCAAGCATGGCCAGGGTAACAGCACCCAGTACCCGTAGCTCACCCAACAGGTAGGAAAAACTAGAAATGGGATTTGGGGCGAAACCTCATTGGTAATCACCCTTACAGCATCCACGGATTAAGCAAGTCTGTCAGGCAGCTGAAGCCTGGGTGTCACTTCCTGCCCCCTATGCCCCTGTCCACTGGGCTGGCTCTACACCGTCACCACCACCCCGGGCCAGTCAATACAGCCATAAAGGCACAGGGCCAATGTCCCTGGTAACACATGACCCAGTGACTCCAGGTTCTACAGTGGGACTCACAATTTACGGCAACTCTAAAGTCCAGTGGAAAATAAACAAATTTTCCATAATAGGAATCTACTTTTAAAAGTCCATTGAAGCCATGCATGGTGGTGCACACCTGTAATTCCAGCACATAGGAGGCTGAGGCAAGAGGATCGCCATGTGTTCTAGCCCAGGCTGGGCTACTTAGCAAGACGCTGTCTCAAAAACAAATGAACAAACAAACAAAGGCCACTGAAAGAACACAGAACAAAAGCATCTGTGGTGTTTCTTCTTTACCCACCTTTCCGGTATCTTGCGGAGCCGGCTGCAGCATCACGGAGCAGGGCAGGTAGTCAGGAAACTGCAGAAAAACACAGAGAGAAAAGGGTTCTCTCAGAGGGAGTCAGTGTGTCACTATCAGACAGGATGGGAAAAGCTGAATAAGGGCAGGAGGCAACTGAGTGGCCTGTACCGTGGATGCCCAGAGGAGTGGGTCCTCCTCTGGCTCGAGTTTCCATGTGTTACAGATGCACAGATGAGCGTGCACACAGGTGCCTGTGTCATGGAAATGTGGCCAAGGATGAATGTGTCCTCTTCAGAAACCCAACCTGATTTAGAAAGGGTGTAACTTTTTTTTTTTTTTGAGACAGGCTGCCTTGAACTCATGGCAAATCTCCTGCCTCAGCCTCCTGAGTGCTGGGATGACAGGTGTGAGCTACTATACTGGGTCCTGTTATTTTACATCATGAAAGTTCTGTGCTATCACTTTTAGGGCTTTGATAACACAGAGTGTAGCTGGCCCCTTTTCCTTTTGTGGCCTTGATTTTCTTGCTATTATAGACAATGCTACAACAAAAAATCCTTCTTTAAGGGCTGGGATTTAGTTCAGCGGTAGAAGCACCTGCCTGGCAATCACAAGGTCGTGAGTTCGATCCCCGGAACTAAAATAAAATTCTTCTTTATTTTTTCACATTCTGATACATGTTTATGTGTTCTCACTTTAAACTGCCAGCAAAAGCACATGGCAGTGCTCAGGAGCAAGAATATTTTTTTAAAAATTCATGAAACAATCGTGAAATAGAATAACATAGTACTTATCATGTTCTCTCTCTCCAGTCAGGGTACAGTTCATCGGTATTAAACAGTGATCACCACCATCTACCTCCAGAAGGTTTTCATGGCCCCACACAGAGCTACAGCCACTAAACCTCAATCTCCTTGGTGTGGTTCTGCAGGCCCACAATCCTGGCACTTGGGAGGCTGAGGCAGGAAAATCACTATGAGTTTGAGGCCAGCCTGGACTACATAGTGAGTTCCAAACTATGCAGTGAGTCTCAAAAAGGAGGAGGAGGGCATGGAGGAGAAGAATGTGTGGTAGGGGCGTGGAGACACCCATGACTTCAGGAGCCTGTGACATCAGGTGCCAATGACGTCAGGCTTCCCACGTGATGTTGGAGCGCTTTATGGGGGCACCCTGACAGTCAGGTCTCCTGGCTGAGAGGTGCGGTTGGAGAGCACAGGGATGGAGTGAAGGAGACCCACTGAGGCGTGGGTGAGGCTGAATGAGGCTGCCTTGCCAAGAACTCCAGGGGTCATGAGGGCGGGGATCACTTCTGCCGGTTCTTTTTATAGCTGGGCCAGCAGCACATGCTCATCTAATTAGGCAGTCCGGGGAAGGAAACCATCTAAACAGCAGCTGGGAATGATGCCTCTGCAGGCAGACGCTATTTTCAAGGCCTTAAAAAAAAGACAATCACAGAGCCAGCCGTCCAGAGTCTCCCACAAGGGTGCAATTTGCAGGCCACTGGATGCCGCGGCCTTCCTCTCCCCTGGCCCCGCCTGGCCGCTCACCGTGAGCAGAAAAGGGTACGTGTTGCCCCCCAGCTTCTTCAGCAGGCTCTCCTGCAGCTTCGTGGGCGCGCTTGCGGCCCCCGCAGGCGGATACACCTGGGTGCGCGTGAAGTACAGGTCCCGGCGGAAGCTCAGCCCCATCACGTCAATGTCCTCCTGGCCATAGCGGAAGGCGCAGGTCAGCGTAACGAACACTGGGGACAACAGGGGACAAGGTCAGCCTGGTGCCCACGGTGTCACCCCAAAGTCCAGACTTCCGTGTCTGGAAGGGCTGGGATCAGATAGCACTGTGCAGGGGGATTTTAAAAATAACACACTGAATGTCTAAATAAAAAGGGATTTAAACTGCATTTCAGTAAAAACTCGTTGCTTGCTGTGAATTCCCCACCAAATTCCTCTTCCAACACGCTGTCTTTTTGAGACAGGGTCTCGATATGCAGTTCAGGCTGGCCTTGAGCTCACTTTGTAGCCTAGGTTGGTCTTGAACTGGCATGTATCCTCCTGCCTCAGCCTTCTGAGTGCTGGGATTACAGGCATGCACTACCACACCTTGCTACTAATTTTTTAAAACTCAGACATTAATCATAGTTTTTATTATGTTGCACATGAGGCCCACACATGTTGGAGCCCTCAGCCCTCAGCTCAGGGTTCCAATTCATTACCCTACTGAGAAGTGTCACAGGCACCTCCCTTGTGACTACTTTATGTGGCCGGGATGGTAGGACTCTGGGGACAGACAGCACAGTACCGCCCACCTACTCCCTCTATCTGCCAGCTCAAGGAAGCTGAGAAATGGTGCTGGCTTGCTTGGCTTCTGGGGGAGGAATCCTAGATGAAGTTAAGGGTTAAGGTATGAGCAGGAGCACGGACGTAGGGGCACACACCTGTCATCCCAGCCCTCGGGAAGCTGAAGCAGGAGGATGATCAAGAGTTTGAGGCCAGCCTGGGCTACATAGTGAGCTCAAGACCAGGCTACACTGTATCGAGACCCTGTCTCAAATACTAACAACAATAATAATAGATACAGTACTTGACAAAAAATGGAAAATGTTCCAGATGTCTGCTGGAACCAGACGGGCTGAGGGAAGACCCAGAGAGTGAGTGGAGAGACGAAATCAAACCCCAGTCTCTCTTTCCACTCCCTCGGTGCATGGCTCTGGAATCTTCTAAGCACTATGTCACCGCTTGTGGAAGCGCCGAGTGACTGCTGACCCAGCAGACCAGCAGATCTGTGTGCAGGTCTGTGATGCCCTTTGGGGTGGAAACACAGAGCCCGCGTCCCTCAGCGCAGCTCCGAGGGCCGGCCACAGCCTCTGCACATCTTGCTTATGAAGCCTGTCTTTTGTTGCATAGCACCCTCTGTTTATACGGCACTGTAATGTGCTGTTTGCACTGCACAGCACAGTGCTGTAGTTTACCTGGTTGTACGTTACAGTATTGCATGTAAAAGGAATACAAATAAAACCAGGTGTGGTGGTGCAAGGCTGGCATCCCAGCACTCAGGAAACCAAGGTGGGAGGATTGCTGTGAGTTTCAGTGAGCACAAGGCCAGCGAGCTACACAGCGAGACCCTGTCTCAAAAAAAAAAGTTACACAAATAAAAGCAAAGTCATTGAACTGGAGTTTCCTTTGACCGCTTCTTTGTTCTGAATATTGTAACGTACAGACTGCATACAGTTCCTCGTTGAGCAGCCAACTCACTGAACAGCCTCATTGCAGGAGCATAACTGGGCCGTTAGTGTGTGCATCCGGAGAGGCCCCAGGTCAGCCCGTTCTCAGAGGCATACCTTGAATCCATTCAATTCACCTTATACAGTTGTCACTAGTAATAAGTGATGTGCCACACACCAGTGCCAGAGATTGCAGGGCACCGTGACACAGGGGCTCAGAACCAAGGGCAAGGGGTTGGGGTGCGGGGCATGTAGGGTGGACACCGACTCACCTTTCTTTCCTTTCACGAGCTCCGGGTCCACGAGTACAACTCCATCTATGCCAGAGGGAGAGAGAGTGAGAGCGACGTCAAAGGAACCAGAAGCCTTCTGGAAAATTAATCCAGTGCTTTTCCTCTGCTTTCCTTTTCTGGGGTACTGGGGATTGAACCCATGCCTGCTGGGCACCGCTGTGGCCCTGAGCTACATCCCTGGCCCTTTTAAAACACTGTTTTGACTGAGCTCAAAGTGAGTTCAAGGGCAGCCTGAAGTACATAGCAAAACTCTGCTCAAAAAGACAAAAATAAAATAATTTTTATTAGCCAGGTATGGGCAATCTTTTTGTTAATTGCTTATTTGTCCTCTATGTCTCCAGTCTAGGAACTATCTCTTCCTGTCTTTTGCTAATTTTCACAACTGGATTTTGCCTCTTTGTTTACTGTTGGGCCCTGAGAATTTTTCATATATTCTAAAAATTACTCTTTTGTCTGGTTCTCTTTAAAATTATTTCCAGTCAGCCGGTGGCACCTCGCTGGTATTTTAATTTACATTTCTTTAATTAGATTCCTAGTGAGGCTGATTTTTATTTTTAAGTGCAAAACTAGCAGCTGCCTGACATAAAGGAAAACTGGAATTAAAATTTTCCTCCAGGCTCACTGTGGTGACGCATGCCTGTCATCTCAGCATTCAGGAGGCTGAGGCAGAAGGACTGTATGAGGTCAAGGCCAGCCTGGGCTACACAGTGAGTTTAAGACCAGTCTGAACTACATAGTGAGACCCTGTTTCAAAACAAAATTAAAAACACCATAAATAAAACTTTACTCCAAACTTTACTTACCCACAGGCTCTACCTTGCTGATATGATCGATATAGTCTCTCTTCCCCAGGTAGATGGTCACCTACAGGAAGAACAAGGCAGCATCCTAAATGCCCAAAGGCCACTCAGTTAAGACATCCACATTAAAAAGTGACAACTCCCAAGCTGGGTACGGTGTGGATGCCTGTAATCCTAGCACTTAGGAGGCTGAGGCAGGAGGATTGCCATGAATTCAAGGTCACCCTACATAATGAGTTCAAGACCAGCCTGGACTACATAGCGGGACCCTGTCTCAAAATAAACAAAAAAAAAAAAAAAAAAAAAAAACAAAAAACAAGCTGGGCATGGTGACACAGGCCTGATATCCAGCACTTGGGAGGCTGAGGCTGGAGGATCACAGCAAATTCTAGGTCAGCCTGAGCTCCATGAGTTCAAGCCTGCCTATCTTAAAAATTTAAAAAAAAGTAAAATAAAATATAAAAAACAACCACCACCATCTCTTTTCATGGTTTTTACTTATTTTTTCTGTGCTTGCCAGCAAGCGCCTGCCACTCAGCTGCAGCCCAGCACTTTCCATGGGTGGTGAAAGCTGCAGGGGACTTCCGGTTTCAGGTGAGCAACCTCTGTCCTCAGCCCTGTGTGTGCCCCACGGACGCCTCCCACACTGCAAGGTCCCCTTCTTTCTCTATCAAGCTTAGGTCTGACTTCAGCCAGGTCATGTGCTCACCTCTCTGCTGGCTGGAGGAAAGTTATGCTTAAGTAGGTGGATTGCCACTGCCCATTTGCACATGCGATGATGATGATTATTATTATTGGTACTGGGTATTGAATCCTGCCGGGTCTTTACACCGAGCTACAGCCCCAGCCCTGTTTTATTTTTTACTTTGAGACAGGGTCTCACTAAGTCTCTGTGTTGCCCAGGCTGGGCTTGAACTTGTGATCCTTCTGCCTCAGCCTCCCAATGGGCTGAGATTCAAGCAGGCGCCACCACAACCAGCATGATAAGGCTCTTCTTTCCAGCCATAGATGCGGAGCTCCCCAATCCTTGTAAGAATTGCCAGACTAAGCAAAGAGGTCGGAGTCTACCGGAGCGCCTGGAACCCCAGCTCATGCGCTGCCCGGGTTGACCAGAAGGAGGTGACAGAGCCGCGTGGGCGAGGACAGCCACGATCTTGCCCATTCACAAGGTCGCTTTCTGGGTCCTGCAGGACAGAACGGCTGCTCCCGCTGGGGCCCGCGTGGGGCGAACCCAGAGTCCTGCGTGCGTCTCGCGGCCCCAGGCGTCACCTCGCTAAGGCACGGAGACACAGGGAGGGTGGTGGTGGCGCGCGCAGCCCCGCTGGCCCCTCTTGTTCTGTTCGCTCCTCCTCCGCCAGGCAGCACAGAGTGTCCTGCGTCTACTAAGTCATTTGCATGGCTCATGCGCCTTAGTGGCCTGGGCGCGCCAGGGGCTGATGTCCGGGACACGCACCACCGGGAAGCCCTGGCCCGCGTCCTCCTAAGCACCGCGGACGTCTCTACTGCTCACTCAGACCCGCGCTAGGACCTGGCACCCTGCCGGCTGCATCGCCCCAAGGCTTCCCCAGCCTTGCGGCTTCAGATGAGCCAGCGGAGGAGAAGCAGGCGGGGAAGCAGGTGTCTCTCCCCTGCCTTACTGCTCTCCACTCCTTACCCCTGCAGCCCAGGGAGGTGCCCCCAATCCCATGTGATCGCTGGAGCTCTTTCTAGTGACCTCTTCCACTGGCCAGGCTTAAGCAAACACTTCTTCCCTGCAGGGACCCCTGCACATTGCTACCTGTGGATGGGGCCTGGGGCTGCTCAGTCCCTGTGGGATGATGTCAGAGGCCTTGCATGAGCCCGAGCAGGTCCCTCACCCTGAAGCCCCAGACCCCCCAGAGCTCCCTTTCGCCTGCCCTGCCCTACCCTGGGCCCTGGATACAGCAGCCAAGCAGCGATGTCCCAGGCACCTCTGCTTCTGCAGCAGGCAAGACCCTTCAGCCTCATTTGCACCTGGTGACACCATATGACACCCCGTCCACATTTCCGGGCACACCTTAGCCTCCATGCTCCTGCGCTGCCCACTCTGGCCTTTAGGTACTTCAGGGGCACCATGCCCTTTTGACTGTAACACTTCATTGCCTCATCCCAGCTGTGCGAGACAAGAATTAACCCTGTGTTATAAAGAATCCTAGACATAGATCATGTTAGCAGCAAGTGGAGGCTGGTTGAGCAAGAGGAAGCCAGGCAGGCAGCCTCTTTGTGGTGAGGCAGTAGGGCTGGAGGGAAAGTGGGACGGAAGAAGGGAGGGATGGAAGGGAGTGTTTCCTTCTCTTTAAAGCTTTGGGTGTGAGGGGCCCCCAAACAAGTGGCAGGTCACAGATCAAGGCAATAAGTAGCAGTGACCTTGGAGCCAGGGCCCACCCCTCTGCCAAACTCAATGAAGGGGAAGGGTGGGGGCGGGTGGAGAAGATGGTGATAACACCTCAGGCTGCTAGTGCCCAGTGCAGCAGCTCCTCTGTAACCTTTGCCAGTCGTGTTCAGAGTCCATACCGCCCTCAGGCTGTGTGCCAAGAGGACTCAGCCCTGGGCACGAATCGATTCCTGACTGGTGTAGGGCGGGCAGTTTACCTGGTTTCAACCAATGAAGGGAAAAGTTGGAAGTCAGCCAGGGCTTCGGGAAAGATTCCCAGCCCCTCAGGGGACCAGGAATCCACACTCTGGGTACCACCAGGGATGGTCTTTAGATGGAAGACCAGGACATCATAGAAGAGAGCAGGGTACAGGGCATTGCTGAGAAAGGACCCCGAGTACACCGTGTGCTGCTGACTGATCATCACCCTTGAGCCAGGAGCTGATGACCCCCACAGTGACCAGTAGAGAGAAAACTGGGTTTAAAGATGGCTAAACCAGGCATGGTGGTGTGTGGTTGTAATCCCAGAACTTGGGAGGTTGAGGCAGGAAGATCACCATGAGTTTGAAGCCAGCCGAGGTTACATAGGGAGACCCTATCTCAAAACACACACAAACAAAAAGAATAATAATAATAATAAAAGGAAAGCAGGTTCCTTTCTGCTATGACAACTACTTTTCTGCTAGAAGTTGAGCTAAAAATGAGGGCAGGAGAGACTCGAGTAGGGAAAGAGCAGAAGGAACAGGAGGGCACCCAAACAATTGCCCCAAAGAATCAGAACTTCTGATGAGAATGAGAAGTTGCCCAGCCAAGAAGGAAAGGGCAGCGAGGCACGGTAAGGACTGTAGGGCTCCTGTCACACCAGCGTGGGCTCAGCTGCCAGCCAGTGGAACAAACCAGAGCTGCACTGCCCAACTCAGTGGCCACCAGACAAAGGTGGTCTTGGCCATCGGAGGGGACTCGTGCTCTGAAGGCAAAGCACACGGCACATTTCAACAACTTAGCCAAAGAAGCAAGCCATGCTGGGAATTTCTGTATTGTTCACATATTGAAAGGATAGCTTGTTTGTCTGTAATCCCAGTACTCAGGAGGCTGGGGCATGAGGATTGCTGTGAGTTCCAGCCCAGCCTGGGCTACAAAGTAAGTTCTAAGCCAGCTTGGACTACACAGCAGAACCTTGTTTCAAAAAGAAAAAAATAAAAGGAATGACAGTTTTTTGGACACACTGGATTAAATGAAAGGTATTATTCAGATGCATTCCCCTTGCTTCCTCCTGCCTTTTTAATGTACTTTTAAAGTTTGAAGTGGTGTCTATTTCTTGCATGGGATGTGGCAAGCTAGACTCAAGGCCCTGAAGCGGCCTTCCAGAGGGGCAGGGAGACCTGGCCCGCAGAGATGGGTGCCCGGCCCCACCAGCCATGCAGCATACAGACACACAATGGGTCCAGCAGGTCCGGTCACTCACAGTGAGTCTCGAGTGAGATGACCGGTGGGAGAATCAGCCTGTAGGAGCAGCAGCAGCCTAGAAGCAGCGGACAGTGATGGGGGAGAAACACAAATGACACAACAGGAGGCAGTTGAAGTTCTTCTTTGTTGTTGTTTTTTATGACACATGGTCTTGCTTTGTGGTTATTCCTTGAACTCATTACACAGCCCAGGCTGGCCTTGAACTTGCAGGTGATCCTCCTGCCTCAGCCTCCTAAATGCTGGCATTATAGATGTGTACCACCTTGCCCGGCTAGCCAAAGTTCTTGCCCTACCAGAAACACCCAAAGAATGTTTCTTGATAAAACCAAAGAAAGCAAGAGAAGATGTGCCAAAAAAAAAAAAAGAAAAGGACAGAAATATTGATGTTCTTGCAAAATCAAAGCCCAAAACAGGGCCAGCTGAAGACCTAGAGAAGCTGATGAATGACTATTAGAGCAGCAATCACTCAGTGATGGAATTAGAAGGACCGAATCTCCCAGACTTCTCTTTACTCCAGGCAAATGATCTGACTCAGGTTTTCATCATGCCTAAAAGAAATTTGTCCTAAGTGGTAAAATTTCAGAAGAACCACAGTGAGAAGAAATCAGTCCTGATGCCGACCATCTGTGGCTCTATGATCCAGGCTCTAGAGCTCACTGGGTGGAAGATGGCCTCCAGAGGGGACAGCAAAGCTAGGACATTGTTTGCAAAACCCATAAAGGTCAGGAGCAATTACAGTTGCTGGAGAAGTGTGTGGGACCTGGCAGTAGGAACTCCAGGGAGACCTGAGCGCTCGTTAAACAAGGTGACCTTAACTTGAGGCCCTTAATGTTTCTGATCCCCACCCAACCTTTGCTTTTTTTGAGACAGAGTCTCACTACGCAGTTCAGGCTGGCCTTGACCCACTGTGTAGCCCAGGTTGGCCTTGAACTTGTCACAATCCTCCTGCCTCAGCTTCCCAACTGAGGTCACAGGCAGTTTCTGGTTCTTGACCAGAAATGGAGAGATCAGACGTTGAGAAGAATGATGGACATTCCTGAGATAAGAAAGGTGTTTGAATTTCGAGAATTGAAACTACTCAGCCTATGCAAGTCAGATCCCTGAAGCTGGGTTTTTTCTAACTCCAGATCCCGGTGAAGATTTCAGTTTTTACAATGGAATTTGCATCCTATTTAATGACTCTGTGGGGCAGCACACACTCAGTGAATCAGCCTTATTTTGTTACGTTAATTACATCACCAGATGGGAATGTTTGCTGGGGGTCTTTGAAAGACAGCAATCTGTCTTTTTGTCTGTTTCCTTGTTTAATAAGAATCACCAGTGTGTGTGCGTGTGCGTGGGTACCATCGGCAGTCCCAATGGGCATCATTCTTGCTAAATATGCCTACTGCAAAGTTTCTAACAATTCTAAGCCACAGTGCAGAACTGTGGGACAGAAGCAAACTGTCCTGAACCCCAGCCAAGGAGTGACACATGGTGCTGGGTAGATGTGGAGACGGGAAAGCATCACATTGGTACCACATCCGGGCTTTTCCCAGGCAGGGACCATAACAGACTAAGGGCCAAGCAGGTCCCGGGTGTTGACAAAACTGGGTCCGATACTGCAGTTTATGGGTTCAAGGCTAGGAAACAAGGTGAAGTTGAGGAGAGGATGTGGGCTCAGAGAGATGAGGAGAAGATTGAGGGCCGAGGCACTCAGGTCTCCTTGGGTGGAAGAGCAGCTCTGTTTCTGCCTTGTTTATCTTACAGCCCAGAAGAAGATGGAGAATGGACACAGATTCCCAGCATCTCATAGAGTTTGCTATGGATCTTGTCTATACTCGAAAAGGTCCCATTTATTATTATTTTTTCCATTTATTAATATTTTTACGATAGATTCCACCAAGTCACTACTTCTGTACTACTTACCGATTTGTCCCTGGAGACTTTCTTGAAGATGACGTGTGACTTGTTGGACTTTGTGCTGGCTGCCATGTTGCCTGTCCTGGGCAAGTTCTTCCCCTCTGGAATGTATGTCAGGGATCAAAGGGCTGGGAAGAGGTACACAGTCCTAAACATAAAGACGAGAACATTCAGGTACAACACCTGCTCGTGTCATGCGGGGCACGCATTGGACCTTTCCTTCATGCACATTTGAAAAAATAAGGTCTATGGTCCATTTGCACGTCACTGTGCTGTGTATTCTTTAAGTGTTTTAGTTTTCGTGTTAAGTTTCCACCATCTCTTAGCGAACCTCACCAGGAAGTCCAGTGACAACCCAATGAGAAGGTTTGCTACTCTGGGTAACCTTTGGTGTCATCGCACTTGGGTAGAAACCAAATTCTATTATGAGCAGGTGTCATGGCGAATAAATCAGAAAAAAGTCCTGAAGCCCATGCTGTAACCACTTCACAGTTTTCCAGAACCATGAGCATCTCCCAAGCACGATCCCACAGACCCTACTAAGTCAAGCTGTCTTTTCCTACACTTCCGTTCCCTCTACTTAGTTTCATGGACAATTAAGGGGCACCTTAGTGATCTCAAAGGAGAAGCTCTTGAAAGCACACAGAAGGAGAAACCAGGGTAGTCTGACCCCATGACAGCTTTCCCCACTCCTGCCCTGGCTTTCTGAGAAAGTTTGGGTCAAAGTGGTCACATACCTTGTAAATTGTCACCAACCAGACAGGATGCCAGGAGAGTCCTTGACCCCACAGAGGCACGAGCGAGGGCCCCAGCTGAGGGACGTGGGTGGGGAATTTGTAGGGGATCTGCAGAGCACAAGTCCAGGACTCAGAGTCTAGAGGCCAAATCCCATTTACTGAGCAGCGTGGAATTTGGATTAGCTCAGAGAGCGTGGACTGGCGGTTTCAGCAGTTCTCGGCATTAGGCGAGGACCCGGCAGACACTTAGTAAGGTGCTGGGGAGGAGTGACAGGGAATGAAAGCTCCTTGTGTCCTAAGCCTCTTTGGCTTCTGGAAATAGACTGCTTATCCCTCTGCTCCTCAGCATTGGCAAGATGGGATTTGCCAGTGCAAGGGCAACCTTGATTAAACTCAGGGGATGTTATATAAACAAAAAGGCCAAGGAGAAACAGTGACCTCAAACCCCAGCGTCACACAAGCCAAGCTGGGCCTGCCTTCCCGTCTACCGTGTCCTGTGGGTTTTGTCGGGGTCCTCTGCTGTTCCAAGGCAGCTCTCTGCTATGTCCTTCTAGCCGCAGGGCCACCTCTCGAGCCCATGCTGACTCCTGGGCTTCTCCAGACCCGAAGAACTCTCCCCACCTGATGACACCCATCCTCACCATCCAGGTCCTTCTCGGTGTGCAGCAGGGAGACCTTCGAAGTCGCTGCCTGTCACCCTTTGAGCAGGATTTCCCACTGCTCGCAGGCCATAGGCGAGCTCCCTGGAGCGTGTGCGAGCTCCTTGGCTGTACCCCAACTATCCCCTCTCTCTACTTTATATCCTTTTTGGTCCTCCCGGCCAAGGGTCCTGTTTTTTTGAGACAAGGTCTTGCTGTTAGGCCCCATGCTCCTCCTGCCTCCACCTCCCACCTTCCCTGGAACACAAGTATACACCGCTGTGAGTGTCTGATGTGCTGACAAAGGGGGCTCCAAAAGACTGCAGAGGCCACCCCTCCTTGGGCTGGCCACCTCCGAGAGACAGTGAGGAGCCATCTTCCTGCGATGCCCCAACTCTCTTTATCTGGCTAACACACTCCAGGCCGCATCTGCTCCAGCCCACCACAGCAGGGGCAGCATCAACACATGGAGACTGCCCTCACTACAGAGCTATGGAGCTGCCTCCGGCCCGCTTGCCCTCCCTCGCCTGTTCCTTCCTGCAGAACCACAAAAATACTCTTGCCATGTTTCTTCCTCACCCCCTCACCAACCCGAGACCTTCCCCATGTGGCTGTGTTGCATGGCATGTCCTTCCTGAGGAAACACAGATGACCAGCTGTCTTTGAAGGCCCATCCTCTCTCAATCCGTTGGCCTCTCCTGAGTAATGGGACATTTTAGGAGTAACACCAGAGTTATTCACTGGTGTTAAAGTCATCAGACGGTGAGGCAATGAGGTGGGGGTGGTGGTTGTCCCAATAGTGCCAGAGGGAAGCATACGAGTCACAGCTCCAATGTGAGCTGCCCTGCAGGCCCAGTCGGTGGTCAACCTGAATGACATCAGTGGTATTGGCTTGGAATGGAGCACTTGCCACCCCACATGTGTGATGTGCCCCAGGACTCACTGACATCCATGGAGCCTTTAGACATCATTTCTACTTACAGGAATACAGGGCATAGGGGAACACTACATATAACACCACACAGCTGCCAGGCCAATCCAGAAAGTCGCTGGTGTCTTGCATAAATCAATGCCATCAAAGAGGATGCACTAGATTAAAAGAGGACTCTGCATTCAGCTGTAACCTGTGGTCTCGGGCTGGATACTCAGAGGGACAAAAGATGTCTAGAGTACTGGGGACTTCTGTATATTCAAGATGAGAATCACTGGATGAGAAAGGTAAATTGACACATGTACAAGTCCACGGTAATCCCGTGCCCGAACATGAATTGCAAGGGTGTGCACCGTGTTTCCCGATGTGCTTTTGTTGCAGGAACATTCTTTTTGTCTGTCATTTTCACATTTTCTCCAATGATCACTTTGGTTCCCGTAACCGAAACATGAAAATAGAAGTTTGTATACCCTGAAGTCTCATTTCTCCGGTCAGAGTGCAAAGATAAAAGGAAGAGAGATGACCAGGGCTCTTCTTTAATCTCCCTAGCAGGAGCTGCCTCATCCGTGGCTGTAAACTGGGCTGTGTGTGCCAACGGTGCTCCTGGAGCCTTCATCTGCTATGTGACCTCCAGGCCGCTGGAGGGCGCAGTTGGGAGGACACTGAGTCACAACCTGAAAGGCTGAGCCTATTTCTTTACTTACTTTGGCACTGCTGGGAATCAAACCCAGGGCCTTGGGCATGCTAGGCAAGCACTCTTCTCTCACTCTTGGGAATATTATTCCCAATCCCTAACTTGGGATCCATTTTTTTCTTCTTGAGGAAGACATGAAAAAAATAAGAGGGCTCATGAGTGTTTTCTAAAAACCAAGTGCATCCAATATACAATGACTACCCCTCATTCTAAGACGAAGCTGTTCTTCCTCCATCTTCCCCAAGACAGACTGGAGCCATGCAACCCAGCCCTCTCAGGCGGTGCTCCCCAGTCACACTGCCCACTGTAGTCTCGACTGACCAAGCAGCCTAAGCCTTGGATGGCTCCTGGAGCAGTCTCTGCCAGCCTCCACACCAAGCCTGCAGCTGCTGACAAGTGCAGGCCTGCACTCCAGAATTTGTGAGATTTTAGAGCACAGGGGAAATTTGGAAGAAAATACATTGAACACCCAGGCACCCCTGAGGTCCCACAGTAACATTTTGCTGCCTGCCCTCATCTGTGCCCAACTCTGCCAGCTGGCTTTTCCTTTTTACCCATGTGAAAGCAGTGCAGACATCATTGTTTTACTCATAAATATGTCACATGCACATGTCCCTAGTCATAGGGATGAAAATGACCTTTCTTTTTGCAAAATAACGAAAATACATAGTCGTTGAGGAAAAAGTTAATTGGCAACTAAAACACAAAGTTGGCAAACTTTCCCTAGATCCTTTTTTTTTTAAGACAGGTTCTATGTGCTCCACACTGGTCTTGAACTATGTAGCCCAGGCTGGTCTCTAACTCACAATCCTCCTGCCTCAGCTTCCAGAGTGCTGGGATTATAGGGGTTTGCCACCATGCCCTTGGTTCATCTTATGAAGTTTACTGCTCTAAAAGTGTACACAGTCTGGAAAGCACGGGCCAAGGTGACACTTTTTTTCTCTGTAGCTGCCTGCAGCAAGACGAGGCTGTTTTCATCTCCAAACCCTTGGCTCCACGGCGGCTGCAGGATGGCAGTCAGTGGCTGGGGTGGGCTGGGGACTGGCCTGTCACCCTAGAGCTCACTAGGGCCGGTGGGTGCAAGGAGTGTGTCTGGACTCAGGCCATCTGGGTCGTGCAGGCTGGTCATATCTGAAGTGTGACTGCCATCGCATGTGTGCTGAGGGCATATTTAGATCTCCACAATGGCCCCAGTGGTTGCTGAGCGCTTCCAAGGAACAGGGATAACTGACTTCTGTACTTGCCTTCCTTAAACCAGTGCAGGAAAATCCTGTGGCGGCAGGAGCTCTGCCTTATCTCCCCACTGCTGTGAGTCCAATGTCCCTTCCATGCCTGGGTGTCCCACGACCAGCATGGCAGTGCTCACTGCAGGAGCACGGAAACCCCTCACCTCACCAGGTCTGATCTAGACAGACTCTAGTTTCCATCTGGAGGCATCACTCAAGGACACTTGGTGTTCAGGGTTCTGGGGACGGATAGGCCATAGGGAGCCCCAAGCTGCAGGCCCAGGCTCCGTGTCCCACCAGGGGGTGCACTGTGGCTGAGACCTGCATGGCCTCCCTGCCTTTCCTTTGCCCCATCGGTGCAGTCCATGGGTGCCCATGGCTGCCCTGTTGAATGGGCAGGAAGATTCAGTTACCCTCCAGGTGCTTGCCCCTAACCTGGCCAGTGACTTAGAGAAATGTTTTAAGTCTTCAAATTTCTAAGTAGTTTTTCTACAGCAAAACCCACTGGTCCCAAACTTAACCAATCATAAAAAACCTGCCCAAGCCAGCCAGGTGTGGTGGCATACGCAGTAATCCCAGCACTTGGGAGGCTGAGGCAGGAGGATCACTGCCAGATCAAGAACAGCCTGGGCTACAGCTCAAGGCCAGCCTAAAGGACATAGCGAGACCCTGTCTCTAAATAAATATTCGGGCATGCATGAAACAGGTAACCCTGGTTGAACTGTCAAGGGACGGGTGCTGCTGGCCAGCTGTGGGTTCCAAGGGCAGTGTGGCCACTGTCTGAGTGAGATTGGGAGCCACACCTGGAACAAACAGATCAACAGGTACAGTCAGAAACCGGACTTGTGATGAAAGCCAGGGCTACAAAGCCAGAGGATCAAACTTGCCCCAAGTGGGGCAGCTGAGAACCATTCTGGGGTTGTGCCATGGGGGTGGCGTGCACCCCAGGTACTCTTAATCCCCTCCCCCCCTTTTTTTTGAGACAGGGTCTCACCAAGTAGTTCAGGCTGGCCTCAAGCTCCAGTGATCTGCCTCAGCCTCTTAACCTGTGCAGTTGCAGATTTGTGATTTCTAACACCCTATGGCTTTTTCTTGTGGATCACAAGGTGACATAGTGTACCCAAGGGCTGGTGCAGCCTGTCCTACCAGCTGTGGTGACCCTGGGGGGCCCATAGCAGCAGGTGGTACTGAAGATGGGCTCAGGACTCAGGAGGACCCCTGGCCCTGCTGTGAACCTCCCCATTTCAGGAAACAGAACTAGGTGGTCATTTCATTCGGAGGTGCTGTGGCTTCCTGTCCAGCAAGTATCCCTGGTGGGAGCTGGCCTGTCACTGTGGCTCATCTGGGATCCCCAGGCTGGAAGCACAAGGCCAAGCTTCTGAAAGTCCCATTGGCAAACAACTGTGGCAGTGGCCATGAAGACACTCGGCCTGGCCCGGCCAACTTCTCTAGGGGACTGGAGAGCTCTGTCATCCCAGACTCTCTGCTGTCCTCTGAGAAAGACAGAAGAGGCGGCACTTTATGACACACGTGAGAAGACCTTGTGCGTGTTGGGAAGAGGCCTGGAACTTGGGTTCTCACACTGGATCAGGGGCCCAGGACATGCTCACACCTGGTCAGAGCAGAGCTGTGGGCCCAGTTCACAGGAACCCTGCCTGCTGTTGGGCTGAGCCCATGTCTCACTCCATGGTGGTGACTCTATGCCGCACACCAGGCACTGGGGAAACCGAGCAAACCGTTGGGGTGCAGGACCTCACAAATCCCAGGGTGAAGGCAGAGTCTCGTGGAGTGTCTGTCCCAGGCTCAGATGTGCACAGGACGCACAGCAGGAATGCGGATGCTCACAGACACTCACCTCTGCGACTGGTGACAGAGAAGCACGGGATGCAGCAACCACTGGGTACAGAGAACAAACAGCAGCGGATCCTACCCCCTTTTTCAAGAGTAAAGAATGAAACCACCACCAAGACGTGAGGAATTTGAAAAGCTTACAACACAATTTTTAAAAATTTATGATAGTTGTTTGGCAACATAAATAAATAATGGGGGGACCCCAGCCCGTGAGCTCCTGCCACTCCCAGCCTGGGGCCTCTGGACAGTGTCGAGAGTGGCCAGGAACAGGCGCAGTGTGGGAGGAAATAAAGTGCAAATTACGACAATGCGACAGAAGGGCATTTCAGGCCCCAGACACAGAGGCAAGGCCCTGCATACAGGCACTCGAGGAAGGTAACCGTGCTTGGCCTTCGTCACAGCCTTGGGAGGGGACAGGGACACAGGGCTGCCCCACACAGGGCTTCCTGCAATAGATACCAGGTGCAGCTGGCTCAGCCCCAGGGAGGTATATGCCAGGCCTGGGGCTCCTGTCACCAGCATGATGCAGTGTGTGCCCATCCCTGGCATCTGTGGTGACACTGCACCACACCTCACTGGAAAAGCTAGGCTGGTTGTGCCCTCTCCAATGTCCTGACCGAGCAGGGGATGTGCAGAAGCCCTGGGAAGGGGGCCTGAGGCTCAGAAGGCTCGTTGGGGACCTAAGGATGCTCAGCAGGAACGAGTCACTACAGCAGAGGAGGCTGCAGCCACCCAGAGGCCCCGCAGGAGTCCCTGCAGCCCAGCTAGGCCTGACTCTGGAAAGGGGGGCATGCAGGGTGAGCCTGGCCCTGCTCCCCAGTGAGGTATGGAGCCCAGAGCACTTGGTGTTTCTGCGCAGACGGCAGGGAGCACAGCAGGGACAGCAGGAGGCCACCGTGCTGCATGTGAGCTCTTCTCTGGAGGACACTTCACCACCAGGACAGGACCATGGGGGCCCCCAGGCTTCTCCTGAGTCATGGCTGTGCCCACAGCACGGCTTTGCTGCCTTTGTCCACACTGACGACATGCAGGCCGGAGGGCGCCCAGGCCACTGCGTTGATGGATGAGCTTCACAGAGAGACCAGAAGAGTAGCAGTCAGCAGCTGGGTGCAGTAGGACCCCTATGCTGGGCAGGGACTCAGGCAGGGCAAGAGGGTGCTGAAGGATGCTGTGGCCTTGGGTGGCTCAGGCCCGGGAAGGCTGAGGAACACGAAGGGATGGACGGGTGGCAGGAGGCAGAGTATGTGGACACCAGTGCTTGCACGAGTCAGCCAGGGATGAAGGGACAAAGAAACAGCCCAGGGGAGGACCCAGAGGAAGGGGATGTGCTCCCGGGCGCCTCACCTGTGGTGCTTGGAGAGTGTCTTCTCCACTTTCCCTGTGAGCGTGCTCCAGACGAAGAGTGTGCCTTCGGCTGAGCCTGCTGCTACGTAGCTGCCATCGGGGCTGGAGGAAGGGATAGCGTGAGGGCTGCAGACCCTGAAGAGCCTGGTGTCCTGCCCTTTGCGAAAGCCAAGACCCCAACAGTGACCTCAGTATGACCCCTAAGCACGCTGCTGGGTACCCCACTCTACTCCCCACGCACTGACTGGAATTGTCTAGGTTGTGGGGTGGCTGGGGTGTATGCTGCTACCGACCTGAAAACCACTCTGGTCCAGTCCGAGCCACACTTGAAGCCGGGAGCACTGGAACAGACAGCAGCAGTGTCAGCCGGGTGCCTCACAGAATAGGACACAGGTGGCCCAGCCCCAAGGACCCTGCTGCCTGCTACCTGAAGGTCTGCTTCACGGCATTGGTCCGCAGGTCAATGATTTTCAGCAGGTCGTCCCGCGAGCAGCTCAGCAGCTCAGTCCTCTCGGGGTTCAAGTCCAGGGCAGTGACCTTGCCCAGCAGCTCCATCTCCCGGACCACACTCTCTGACCTGGGGGAGGACGAGGCCTGCCTGCTTCCTTCACCCATGGAGCCAGAGCCACGGGGTGCAGTGCTTAACTCTGAATGCACTAGGATTTCATGGTATTCCAGCACTACTCCTCCCAATTCTCTTCTATGCCCCAGCCTGCCCGGTCAGCTGACAGTGCCCTGGTGCCAGAAGCAGCCAAGAGAACCATAATGACTCTGCTGGAAGTGCCTGCTTTCTCCCAGCAGGAGTGGACCCCACTGGCCCTAACCCTAAATATGTGGCTTGAGGTACGCTAACTGTACTTTCTCAAGACTTGGGAGTCTTCACCACTCAAATGATAGGGTGGTCAGAGACCAGTTTCACCCAATTTAACTCTGTAATTCCACGAGGGTTTTAAAAAGCCTTGCAAAGTTTCAATCACAAACTGAAGCTGTGGCCAGGAGCCACAGGTGTTCCTTTGGCCCTTTTTGGGTCTCTGCTGCCTTCTGAAGTACCCTACTGATCTCTCCACTCCCCAAAGGCACGTGGCTGGACTGTGACCAGTTGCCCTCTACTCCACTCTGATAGACTCAGGCATCCCCTCTACCTCCTGACCAAGTGGTCAGGCTGCAGGGTTCACCCAGCTCCCTCCCCACTTCTGGCTGTGCTCTGCCCCAACTGCTCCCCTTCGGAACACCCCACACCCAAGCTGCCGCCTGCCCTGCATCTCCCTCTGACAGATCCCCTCTCCTAACTCTTCCAGCCTAGCCTCCAAGTGCTGGGGTTACAGGTGTGTGCCAGCGGGCCCAGCTCCAATAACCTTCCTGAAAGTACCCCCGGAATAATCCACCATATTCTCTGTGAAGCAACCACTTCCCTTCTTGACACCTGCAGTTCATGAATGAAAATATCTATAAATGGCTTTTCGAAAGCCCACTGCCAAGCCCAGCTCACCCTGCCAGGCACAGCTGCACAGCTGCTCTGGGAGAGTGGCTTTGCCTTTCCTGTAGCACAAGGCCCACTAACTGCTCCACAGTCAGCATCAAAACCCTCGGCCAGGACACCCAGCTCTCGAAAGGTGCCTGTCCCTTCCTGTGCCACCTCCTGTCACCGGAAGGCAGGATGAGTAGCATCTTTGCCCATCTGGCTGGCAAGGGATCCGACTCACATAGGTGCTGTCCACTTTGCAACGGTCACTGTTAAACCACAAGTGTCCTAGAGCTCCTTTCTGCTGTTCCCCAAGATTTAACAGCACCACCCACGACAGCTCCACACACAGATTCTTTGCTGCTTCCCCGTCACGCTCTCGGGTGCCCTACCGGATGTCCCAGAAACGGATTTTCTTGTCAAAATGTCCACTCATTACACACTGCTCCGTGCAGACAATGTCGTTGCAACTGGATCCAGCAAACACGGTCTTTATGCCTGAAAGAAAATCAAACACCATTAATCAAACGGAGCCAGCCACGTGCACTGCTATACTTGTGCCCTGTACTGTCGAATCACTGGCCTCAGGGAGCTCTCACAGGAGAACAAGCGTCCCTACTAGGCCCCCTGGCCACCACACTGAACCCCAAAACGGAAACGCTATCTATGCTGCTAAGGTCTATGAGGGCACAGAGAGACTGAATTTGCTCACAGACTTTGCTGCGCAGGTCCCAGAGTTTGAGGGTCCGGTCGTGGCTCCCCGAGACGATCCGTGCGTTGTCCAACAAGAACTTGGCAGACAACACTTTTCCACTGTGGCCTGTGAGTGTGTGCTGCGGGACAGAGGGTAGTGTGTGAGCCTTGGGCTGTTGTGATGCGCCTCAACCAAGGAACTGCAGTGACACGAGGCAGGTTGGGCTCAGCAGCAGCCTGCTGGGCCTGCCAGGCAGAGGCTCAGAGAAACTTCCACAGTGCCTGCCCTTGAGACTTCCCAGAAGCCAATCCTGGCTCAGTTCCCCCTACTGTTAAGAAGTGGCCAAAACCTCAGGAGGAGGAAGTCAGGCCATAGAAGTTATGCCCTTGGTGGAAACGAGAGGACCCTGGCTCCTCCTCATCCCATTCTTTGCTTCTGGCTACTCCAAGGTGACAGGGCCAGGTGACCACAAGGTGAATCCTCTTTAGCAGGTGAGGAGTGGGCAGGTCTGTGACAGACACCCGCCTGGACTGTGCTGCCCACAACGTTTGGGTCTGGACTTTTGTGTGACTGTAAGACGCTTAACAGCCTGCATTGCGTCCAGTGCTGCCGGAAGTGAGGATGGGCCACCCAGGGCCTAATTTATGAGGGAGACATCAGGACACTTGTAAGTGATAAAAGCCCCGGACATTCTCAGAGGCATAGGTACCAGCACCCTAGACATGCCAAGCCCTTTAGGACGGAGCTGCTAGATGCCAATGTGGCACCTCCCCGTGCTCAACAGGGACACAGCATGGGCACCACCACGTGTCAGCTGCTCCTTAGCCCATCCCTGCACCTCTGGAGGGGACCTGAGCTGCTAGCACTAGCTCTATTTACTCCTCATGCCCCCTTTAAGGTGCAGTGAGGGGCAATGAGGGGGTGATACTGGGGTGCTACATCCCAGTCCATCCGTCCATCCTGTCTTCCTATTTATGTATTTTTCTAGGGACAGTGTCTCAACAAATTGTCCAGGCTGGGCTTGACCTTGCTGCCTTCCTCCTCCACCTCCCTGGATGCTGGGATTACAGGCAGGTACCACCACACCTAGCCTAGACAGTAACTACTTTTCTTCTGAGATAGGGTCTCGCCACTTAATCCAGGCTGCTCTCAAACTCATGACAATGTTCCTGCCTCAGCCTCCCAAGTGCAGGGATGACAGGTATGTACTGTATCTGGTTCAACATTTTAAAAATATGCAACATTTCAGAGGTCCAGAGGGTAGCGAGTGATGCTGCCTAATCTTTTAAAAAATCTTTTTAAAGAATGCCATTAATTCAAGGACTCAAACCATTACTTTGTATCCCAGCAAGAAATGAGGAAGAAACAAAAAACCACTCTACCCTACCCACCCTTGTAGCTGGCCACACCAAACCAAGGGCTCTTTTTTAGGCTTTCTGAAATTGGGTCTCACTAAGCAGCACAGGCTGGCTTTGAATTCTTAGCCATGCTCCCCCTTGGGAGGATCACAGACCTGTGCTACCATGCCACAAGGGTTCAAATTTTTAATACGGAGGTGATACGAATGGACACTGAAAACCAGCTGTAGTGTGTGCTAACCTCTGTCCGGTGGCCCCTAGTATCATACTATATTTTTCTTCAAACTATTTTATCAATCCCCGTTGTAGTTTCTTTATGTTTGAAGGACAGAAACTTTTTTCTTTTTAATATTTTTTGAGATGGTTTCACTATGCACTTCAGGCTAGCTTTGAACTCACAATGTAGTCCAGGCCAGCCTGAACTTGCAGAGATCCTCCTGCCTCAGCTCCTCAGAGTGCTGGGATTATAATTGTGTGTGCCATCATGCCCAGCAGAGATAGAAACTTTGTACCCCAGTTTCTGGAAAAGGGCCTGGAGTGTAGAAGGAATTTAGGAAACACTGGCTGAATAAATTGTTAACTCCAGAGGAAGGAGTGTAAGAAAATCTAACACACAGACCCAGTCCTCAAATATGCTTCGTTTCAGTCTTAACTTGGTTAGAAACAGATGCTCCACCTTCTGGAAAAATTATAATACTTGCTCTGATTAACTAAAATGAAGCAGATCAGTAAGTAAAAACGGCAGTCCCTACGCCACAGTTACTACACCAGTTTATGTACTGAGTGCAAAGTTCAACTCGAGAGCCGAGAGAGACCTCACCACTCAGGTGACTCACAGCTCAGGCCTTCCTGTGTCCTCTCGGCACCTCTTCTCTCTAGGAGTTTTCTGTTACTACCCACAAGCTTTATCTCAAGGATGAGCTGACAATTTAAATGACAACCTCTGCCAGCAGACACAAATGATTCAATGACAAACATCTATGCCTCCACCTTTCTTCTGATCCAGCTCCAGGAGAGGAAGGGCACCTTCCCCAGCCCTGTGCCTCTGGCAAGGAGCCCCCATGCTGTGCAGCAGGGAGCTGGGCTCCCCATGAGCACTGTTCACCTTTACTAGCTTTCCCTTGAAACTGTGTTGGAGATATTTAAAATCCTATGACCCGAGAGGTATCTTCAAAGTTTATATTCAACACTCCCTTTAGGCTCTGCACAGACTCTCTCTGGGCCTCTGGGCCCCACATCCAGACCACTATTTCCAAATGCAAAACTGCCATTCAGGCATCACCTTCGTCACACACTCAGATGAACATCAAGGAGTGACTCTGGGCCCCACCGGAAAGCAGAACTTGCAGAGGGTCTGGGAAGTAAGAGCCACTGTGGGTTACCAGCCAGCCCCTACTGTGGCCACTTCTGCATTCTGCCTGACAAACGAGCAGGCACAGTTAGTGCCAGGGTCGTCCCACAGGGCAGCCAGGTGGCTCTGTGGCCCCCTCCGGTCCTGAAGAGAGTCACTGTGGAGGGCAGTTTGATGCTGGGCTGTTCCCAAGATGTAGTTACCAGGAGGGATGCAGAACAAGAACCCAACTCGCTGCTCCTCAAATTTTGGTGTCCTCCCCACCTCTCCGGCTCACCCTTATCATAAAAGGTAAACAGATACTGATGTGGCCTTGCATAATGCCCACAAGTTTAGCATGTGGACAGCTCATCCATGTCCTCCAACGCCATCTGTCAGTGAGGGTATATGGGAGTCACAGCTTCCTATGTTAGGGAGTGGGTCTTCTGCTTCTTCATCCTGGTTAATCGGAAACTCCTGGGAGCACAGAGCATGCTAAAGGCCTCCAGCTCACCACACATTCACCTGGGGACCAGACAGTGATGCAGCTGCAAGCAGGCCGCCCCCAAAGGTCATTGTCAACCCCACTCACTCAGCCACCTGGCACCCAGGACACCAGGCATCTGGTGAAGGCTCCTACCTTTCCAGCCCACCTGTGCAGAACAACTTTTACCAATGAAAAAATAACAGTGGGCACTCAATTGTTTCCTGTCTTCTTCCCTGGCTAAAGCTAAACCAGTCTATCCATGCCTCTTTAACAAGTAGTCACTTCACTCTTCCAGCCTAGGATAATCCAGACCAGTTTAATATAACCCCAGGACTCCACTTAGATTCTTTTTTTTGGTACCGCAAATCAAACTCAGGGCCTTGCACTTGTCAGGTAAGAAATGTGCTGCTGAGCTGTATCCCCAGCTCTCAAATTCTAACCTTTTTGCTGTTATTGTTTCTTTAGCTTTTGAGACAGGTCTCAGCATATTGTTCAGGCTGGCCTTGAACTCAAAAGGTAGGCCAGACTGGCTTGGGTTCCTGCTTCCAGGAACCTAAGTGCACCTGGCTCAAATTCTCATCATTTATTAGCTGTGACTCTAGGCCTTTCTTGGTTTACTTGAGCCTACATTTCCTCATCTACCACCTCACCTGTCTCCCCCAGGATCAAAAGCAGTAACACACTAACATGTACACCTCAAAACGGGGTCCCACACACAGGTAACTCAGGAAAATCCCTTCTCCCTTTAGGCCACTCAGTGCAGCACTAATGCTGCTGGGCACCCTCCCTGTACAGAGCTGCAAGCGACAACAGACAACAGAAGTGGAGAGATGCACCCCTGGGCAGATTCTTGAGCAGGCCACATCCGAGCCAGAGCTTGAGCCATGTGCTGCAACACCTACCTTCATCGTTCTCAGGGCTCTGATCCCTGGCCAGCTGAGCATTGAGGGTGCCTACACTCGAGATGTTACGCTGCTAGCACCTGGTCAGAAAAATGGGAAGCCTCCGTGGGGAGCTAGTTTGTTTCTGAAGCATTTTCCTCCTCTGTCCCTGCATCACCTGGTGACACCATGATAAACCTACCTCACAGAGCCCACTTCCCTGCAGATTCATCTTGCCGTTTTTGGACATGAAAACAGCCTGTGCCAGCCAGCTTCCCCCACTTTTGGTAAAATGTCAACCAATGCCAGAGGTACCCTGCAGTGTGTATTTCAGTGATTTTATTTCAAACTCAGTAAGAAAAAGCATTCCTCAGCCTGTAATCCCAGCACTCTGAGGCAGAAAGATCTCAACAGCTACATAGTAAGAGTTATCTCCAAAACAAAAAAACAACAACAAAAAATCTCTGCTGGGGATATAGCTCAGTGCTTTAAGTGTCTGCCTGGCCAGTGCAAGAACCTGAGTTCGATCTCCGGCCCAAAACAACGAGAACCACCCTGCAGATTAAACCAGAAGTTTTGACTTTCCCATTACAACATAAATGAGTCAATCAAGTTTTGGTCTTTGTCTTAGTTGCCAAATCAATTCAAATGCAGATTTATCATCAATCTCATTTTTTCCCCCGCTGCATCTGTCTCCTGTTTCCCAATTGTGTTGGTTGGTTACTTTTCTTTGTTTCATCAAATTACTCGACACCAGAATTAAAGAGAGAAAGGTAACCAAGATAGAATTTGGTACCAGAAGTAGGGCCACTGCTTTGACTACACCTGACCATGCTGTTCAAGAGCCTTTGGAAATGGCTATTGAAGAGTTTGGAGAGCTTCAGAGAGGTCACCTAAAAAACTAGAGCTGGAACACCTTAGGCTGTTCTGTGTCGGAGAGTCTGGTGAGAGCTGAGAAGACCAGAGAACTGGTAAACACCAGACTCAGAAAGCTTCTGCTGGGAAAAAGGACTACACTAACTGCTGGACTCCAAATGATATGTGTTAGGGTTTGGCAGAAAGTTTCTTTACATTTATTTTGCTTGTGTCCAGAGACTGCCTGAGACTGAGATTAAGGGCAACAGACTAATCAATCTGGCAGAAGAAATTTCAAGGCAGTTGAATGCTGAGGCTGTGGCATGGCTGCTGTTAGCCAGATCTATGTTGAGAATCAAGAGCGAAAAGCCCAGCAGGCTTATTTAAGATATTGTGCGATGTCAGGAATTTAGCCCTCCAGACATGAAAAGTTTGAATTTCTTTGGCAAAGTAGAAAATATAATGATGCTGGCTGGTTGGTGTTAGCATCTCTGGACAAACCACTGAAAGACAATGCATGAGCTCAAAACATCCACAGCTAAGTCTAAAAGCTTCTAGCTGGAAGGAAAATAAGGACCTCAAAGACTCAAATTCCCAGCTCCAGCCACATAAGAAATTCAAGTTTCTTTTTTATTTTAAAAGTCTCTAAGTGTGTCCTGAAAGAAAATCTCTTCTAATTGCAAGGCTGTTACGGCAGAAACCCAAACTGAGGCCCTCATAATTCAATGGGCTGAATTGCAACGTAAGTCTAATGCTCAGCCCAAAGGGTATGTGAAGCAAAGGCGAGGGCACTGATGGGAAAAGAACGGGATCCCATAACCTGGGGTGGAGGCGTATGGAGCACCCTGAGCTCCCTGATTCTGATGAGATTATTCTGCCACAGGAAGACTGCCCCACCCACTACGGCAGAGGCATCGCCGTCTCTACCCACTTTGCTCTTGCTGCCTTTGTCTTCTGCCACCCTGGACAGTCGTTCCTATGCCAGGCCACCCTATCTTGGGAGCCAGCTGATTATGAACTGAAACCTCCACACACTGTGACTAAATGAGCTTTTCCTTTCTTCATTTTGGGTGCTGGGTATTTTATTCCAGCAATGAGAGAAAGTGACTGAGACAGCAGCTGAGGAACTGCTTCACAGCATCAGAAGCACCGTGGTACCCACACTCGTCATCAGCTGGTTTGAGGAAGCACAATGAGTATGCCAAGGTGAGTACCAAACAAATCATTAGCTCCAAACAGAGGCAGGTCGAGGGCAGCCAACACTGCCTAAGTGCTAGCTTGTGTGTCATGTGCTGGTTGTGAAGTTTCAAAGCAGTCAAGTATAAGGAAGTGACTGTGTGTCCACATATGCTTGTATGTACCACTGTCCAGCTACACACCAGCAGGTGACTTTTAGAGTTAGGACCTATCATTCACAAGGCACATGCTGGTATCAAACTCCGTGCTGTTAAGCTGAAGCTGCTGTCCAACTGAGCGCTGATGAACAGGGATCCTGCAAACGTGAGGATCTTACTGCAGTATTAAAATTGAGTCCTGAGGGACTGGGGATTTAGCTTAACAGCATAAGCGCCTGCCTTGCAAGCAGGCAGTCGTGAGTTTGATCCCCGGTACCGATAAAAAAGAAAAAGACAAAAACAAACAAACAAACAAAAAAATTGAGTCCTGGGCAAGGTGAGAATGAGCGTAGAAATCTAAATTTTTCCAAGGACAAAAGTGTGAATGAACAATGGTACTCAGGGAAGGAAACGCACAAAAGTCCCCTATCATCCGCTGCTTTCTCTGTATTTTGCACCTTCACAAGCATGTGCACCAACTTTCTTAACTGCATCTTACCCGTAACCGATAATCATCCACTGTCCAGATTCGGCTTGCAAAGTCGTTTGAAGCTGCTAAGAGGTAAGCTCCCTAGAGGAATAAAGGAAAGGAGACACAACTTTTAGCCAAAACAGAGGAGTTTAATTCACATGATAGATAATGACATCTAAGGTCCAGATGCCTAACAAAACCCACAGCTAGTCTGCACACCAGGTACTGTCACCAGTAGGTCACCTCACCCACCTTCCAATCCAGCCATCCTGCTGCCCGACATATTAGACTTTGTATCTCAGGCTCCATGCAGAGCTCAGCCTCCCCAATCTATCTGCCCCCACCCCTACTGGAAATAGCACAGGCAAATTCCCTACATGCAATCCATACCAGAAAGCTCAGAGGGATGGATGGCTATTCTTCCTTCTTCATCCCCCATGCCCTCAAGACTGCCCTCCTTCCACGCACGCTGCTCTGGCTCTCTTTCCACCTATCTGGGCCTGGAACACCCTGCAGCAGCTCTGAAAACATGCATCACTGCAGGGCTGACCTTCCTTTTCTTTTTTTTTTTTTTGGTACTAGGGATCAAACTTGTGACGTCGCGTCTGCCAGGCAAGTGCTTATGCCATTGAGCTAAATCCCAGCCCCTGGCCTGCCTTTTCTAACCCAGCCTTCAACATAGCTGGTTACCCCAGATCTAAACACCATGCCACCTTCTGAAAGCTATCTCTCTTGGCCAGGGATGAAGCTCGGTAGCTCAGTGCTGTCAGTGCGCACACTGCCCAGGGTCCGACCTCTGGTACTATTGAAAAGCCTAAGTGGCTTCAATATTTGGTTCCCTGGCCTCACCCCAGGAGGAGCCCTCTGCTCACTTCAGCAAGGTTCCCTGAAGGCAAGGCTCATGCGGGCACCTAAAGAGCAGCATCTAAACACATACAACATGGCCATGAAATGGAACTAGAACACTATGAGCTGAACACACACTAAACTGCGGGGTTTGTCAGTTTCTGTACTAACCCATTTTAACACCACTTCTTCCTTTCTGGAGTTCATTGTTGATTTTTGATATATGGCCCTGCTATGTAGTTCAGGCTCACCTCAATCCTCCTGCTTCAGCCTCCCAAGTGAGGGCGTAAGAGGCGTGTTCCACCATTCAGCTAACAACCTGGATTTGACTCAAGATACAGAGAACATCAGAGAAACCAGGTAAACTACTTTTTTAATTTCAAGAATCACAATCTTGCTGGGCATGGTGGCACATGCCTGTAATTCCAGCATTTGAGAGGCTAAGGCAGGAGGATTGCTGGGAGTCAGAGGCCAGCCTGGGTTACATAATAACTCACCAAGGCCAGCCTAAACTACACACCTGAGACCCTGTCTCAAAACAAACAAACAAACAAACAAACAAACAAACAATACCTTGAGGTTATTCTTTGAAAACCTCTGAAGTCACAGACACTGGGTACTTACAGCACTATCAAATTCAATGCTTGTAATTCCAGCGTTACTGCCAGACAGCGCCCCCTTGAACTCACATTTGTCTGCACAAAAAGATAAGATTGAGTTTGAGAAAAGACAGGACATTAAGTCAAGTGAATGAGCCTCAATGGGCGCTGGAATACAATGAAAGACAGTAACTTTCTCACACCTAGGGTTTTGCCTGCACACCCTCACAGACTCAAACAGTAGGGCAAACAATGCACAAGACAAAATAGGCTGCTAGTCTTTTACAACAACGAATGTTTAAGTAGATGCAGACTCTGGCCATTTGTATGTATGTTCTTTTTTTCTGAGAATCTCACTGTACATTTCTGGCTGCTCTCGAACACTCTCGAATAGCAATCCTCCTGCCTCAGCCTCTTGACTGCTGGGATTATAATTGTGCACCACCATGCCCAGCTGTATGTGTGTTCCTAGAAAGCTCTTTCATACACTGGAGTTGCTAATTCCTCTCACAAAGAGGAAAATATGGGACTTTATAAATGTGTCAATCAAACTAGAGATGCAGTTTATTTAGTTCTATTTCTCAGTCACTTTTTCTACTTTATAAACATTGATCTTTGAGTCTGATCACCATGTGTCAACTACCACGTTTGCAGAAACTGACCACTGTACTTCAGAATCCACGTGATAATTTTCACTAAGATGTTAACAGAAATTTTAAAAATTGTATTTAACTGACCAGGCAGTAAATACCTGGGCAGCCTAATAAACTATTTGGTAACTCTGCTTTATTGAGTGGTGCTGAGAATGGAACGGAGAGCCTGGCACATGCTGGGCAAGTGCCCTAGCATGCACCTGCACCCCAAATCCTTTTTAGAATGGTTTCTGAAGAGCTGTTAGCCTTACTCTGTAACACTATCCCAGTAACAAAGGCATATTCAGCGGAATCTGGAAAATGTCAAAACTAAGCTCCGCCCCACATCAGAATTCAGAGATGATATCACCCCTTTGCTGGCTCCAGGCATTCTCCTAGGTACTACTACTCCCTCCCGCACGTAGATGTACTTTTTCTAGGCCATTACAAGTGCATATATTTCAGTTTGATGTACAGTTTAACTCAGATTTAGCTTTCCTTCTAAAACTGATGCCATTGTGCAGGCTGTTCTGATGAGTAGGGAAATTACCTGAGACTTCCTAACTAGCAGTCCTTTTTGTCACCGGTGGACAATCAGAGCGTGCATTCACTCCGATGTGCAAAGAAACCAAAAGCTTTGGTCGGGTGAGTCTTTACAGAAAATGTTTTTGGATAAATAATGCAAAGAGTGCTGAAAAGCAAGGTCAACCAGCTGCCACCCACACAGCTCCCTCCGGCAGACTCTAATGGCTCTCACCTCCGAGTACCTCCCACAGCTTCACCCTCCGGTCCATGCCTCCTGTGGCCAGCAGGCGGGAGCCTGGGCTGAACTGCACGGCATTCACTTCCCCATCATGTGCATCCTGCAAGACAAGCAAGCAGCTTGGAGCCCAAATTTCACCATCCAGGAGCCCGAGCCACACCCAAGCACCTAACCCAGAGCAAAAGATCTGTCCTGAAACTGTGGTGGCTCTGAATTTGAACCAACGTGGACCCATAGCCCAGGGTCTCCTGTGACTGATTCCAGAACCCTTTTACAGTTACAGCTCAACTTCCTCAGAAATGACTCTGAGTCTAGGTAGACCACCTGCTGCAATTTGTCTTTAATTTTATTTTTCTAAGAATAACATCTTGATAATCTTATTAGTTTAAAAATAGGCTTGGAATTAAAATGCCTCTTCTGTTTCAGATTATTAGATTTCCCTCTATCACTAACTTATTAATATTAACGCAATGTATCTGAACAGTGTGCAGCACATGGCCTTTCAGGGTAAAGCTTCCAGATGGCTCCTAATGTTCACAGGTGTCAGCCCCACTGCTAGACCCTGTCAGTGTTGCAATGGAGCCTTCGTGCAGACACCGCGGCACTACCTTGTGCCAGCACTGTGACCTCCACCAGGTTTTCCACGCCCTAACGCAGCAGCCTGCTCATTTGTAGAAATGCTTTAAGCCATTGATACAGGCATCAGCTGATATTTTAAAAGCATTTAAAATGCTTCCCTGGAAGTCTCTGGGGCTCAACATAAACATGGGCACATCTGGGCTAAAAAGATGGCTCTCATGGCGGAGGGGAGGAACCAGGTCACAAAGTATCTCATTCCCCAGGGGGAGCAAGACCTCAGAGGATGCCGCTGTGATGACTCCCTCACCATGTGGGTGGGTGAGGAAAGATTTCTGGATGAAGGATGCTGCTGGGACCTGCCCCAGAAGACAGGCCAGAAAGTACTGGACTGATGGGAAATGAGCTGCACTTTGATTTCCCACTTTCCCTGGCTACTGAGCTTACTTCCGTACAATTTTCCCCTAAAAAGACTTTCCCAGCCAGACATGGTGGCTCACACCTCTAATCCCAGCACTCGGGAGGCTGAGGCAGGAGGACTGTTTAGAGTTGGAGACCAGCCTAGTCTACCAAGTGAGCTCAAGGCCAGTCTGCACTGCACAGCTGCCTCAAAAAAAAAAAGGCTTTCCCCAGTGGAGGTCTCAGATTGAAAACTTGAGATCATGCACCATCACAGCATCCTGCCACTCCTCATGCTCCTGTGAGGTGGTCATGTTGGACCTGGGTCGGCTGTGAGTCGCTCACTCTCAGAAACACACACGACAGGGTCCCTGCGTATCAGCTGCTCCACTATCCCGGGCACACAACTTAACCGTGCCGGGAAACACAATGGGCTGCTGGGAGCCGAGGGCAGAGAGGGGACTGTGATATTCGGTGCATCAGACCTTTTACCAGTCATCATCGACCTCTCTGGAGTGCCCGGGCCCAATGTGGAAGTCACAGGAGCAGGGTGGGCCCGCATGCCCCAGTCTGACTCCTCCTTCAACACGGGACCTACTCAGAAGCCGGCAACTCACTGCTGGGCCTGCTCACTAATATCTCCCCACTAGCAGGGCTCCTCATGCCAGGGAGGCACCCACCAGTCAGCTGGCCCAGGTCCACAGTGAGTCTTCCCATCTGCACATAGAAGCCTCTGTGGTCACCCCCTTCGTCAGCCAGCTCCAGGAGCTCTTTACATACACCCGTAGCTCCCAGGGTTCTGACAGCCTCAAGCCTGGTCCCAGGTCCCTTCCAAGGCCAGGTCACTTTCTGCTTGGTTACCCAGATGGGGTGTACACTATCTTGTTAGTACCAGGACCCAGGTCTGAACCCCTAGTGACAGTCCTGGTATTACAGTGGTCTCTATCCAGGACTGTGTCCTGCTGCCATTCACAGGCTCAGCATGGTGGAAGTCATGTATCAAACAGGAGTGTTATTTATGAAACCAACAGCTGTCCTGCTGGACTTCCAAATCATACCACTTGCTGAGCCTCACTCTAAACTGGAGATAACTGGAGGCACTGCCTACTCTTCATTACGTGTCCTTGCCCTGTTGCTCATGCTACCCATCCTGTGCTTCTCAGCCAGGATAAAGATGGCAGCAACAACTTCTGTGTCTGAAGCTGAGCAGAACACATGACCCCTTCCAAGCTGCAGAGCCAGTGGGTGTGGAGAGCGCCAGCCCTGTTCGAGGCCCAGCCTGGGGGAGGGAAGGGGGCATACTCAATACTCACAAAGACACACAAGGCAGTGGTCGGGACCCTCACGTCTTTACCGGGACCAGGATGAGCATCCACATTTACGTCCTGGGAGACTGGGAAGGAAGAGACAGAGCGTCTCCTAAGGAACAATACAGAGGCACATATGAGATGGGACGGCAGAAGACCACTGCTCACCAAGCTCAGAGACAGAGCAACTACCTGGATCAACAGCTTCTTCCCTTCCAGACCCTTCAAGCCACAGAATTCACAAAATCAAAGGACCCTCACTCGAGCGACAAGAAAGGAAGCCAGCGTATGCCTCAGCCTCCTGCTTGCTAGCACATGGGTTCCAAAACAAAGAAGCAATTCTGAACAACAGCTGCTCACCCTGCCACTCGACTGCTCGGGAACCGTGTCCGCTTTTCATGGGACAGCTGACTGTTTTTTAACACTACCCTAGGATGATGCTCACACCCTGTTATCACCACTGTGTACACATGGGGTCAAGGCAGAGAGGAGCTGCACACATGCCAAGAGACAGTGCTGACAGGAGCGCAGTGACTGAACGAGGGAGGGACTCTGCCGGCAAGGTGGCTAGAAGTGAGCGGCTCTCACTCAAAGGAGCATGCAAAGCTTCCTGGTTAGCACATGAACCTCTGATGGTTGCAGTGACACAGCGCGGTCAGCGTGATTATCAATAACCCACATTCACATGCTGGGCTGGGGAATGGGGTTCACCTGGCAGCATCAGAAGAATGATGTCCCAAAAGGGGAGAGTCGGACAGACTAAAGGGAGAGGCCAGAGATCAGCACGCAGCAGGATTAAGAGGAAGGAAGTTGAAGAAAAAGGAAGAAGCTAAATAAAAAGCCAAAATTAAGGCATCTGTATTCTCTGCATCCCTGAAATTCTGGTGTACATTTAAAAAATAGCCCATGTACATATGCTTAAGTATATTCACGCACATTTTAAAAACGAAAGGTCTTCTAACCTACCCAAAGATATTAGTGATAGAGTCCAGAAGACCTCCAGCAGGCTGCGAGAGTCGCTTACTAAAGAGGAGGGGAGGATAGGTTTAAACCTTAGAAACATTCTGCCCAAATAAGCAATCAAAAAACCAGCCCATAAAAACAGGTACCCAGGAAAAATTTCTCACCTAGTCCCCAAATCCCAGCCAAGAGAGATTCCACACAGTATCTGAACCGCCAGGAAGTAAGGGGAAAGGCAGAAGGGAAATCCAGCCCAGAGGTTTTAAAAAGAAACAAGGTTTCCTAGTATGAAATTATTTTCCAAGAAATCAGGCCTTGGACAGGAGGAGTCTGTCCACTGGACACAGTGGTTCTCAGTTTTATAACTGATCCCCATTCTTTTTTTTTTTGTACCGGGAATTGAACTCACCACCTCACACTTGCCAGGCAGGGGCTTATTGCCACTGAGCTAAATCCTCGGCCCATGATTTTTTTTCATTCTTTCAAGTCCTGCTCTGGTGACTTAAAAAAAAAAAAATCTCCTGTCCTAGGATGGAAGTCATTCTGGCTTTTAGGAAGTTTGCGGCCACCTGTGCACTGCTTTCCTCCTTCACCTTGGTGGAGGGAGGTGGGCAGCTCTGTGGTGCAGAACTGGTCTGGGGCTGAGGGCTCCTGAGTGCACCTGACTATGCTCCTCTGCCCTGCCCACACGTGTGCTGTCACAGCGCCACTGGAGCGCTCCCTACCCCAGTCTGCCCTGGGTACTTACGTGGCTACTCTACTGATGGCCCGCACAGGAGAGGTCTCTTCTGTGTGATCCGAGGTCTCGTCCACAATGACTTCAATGTCATCGTCCCTGGAAAGAAGGGCACAAGACTGTGTCACTGCGCTGAACAGGACCTTCGTGTCGAATCAGTTCTTCAAAAGTCAATGTCAATGTTTAGTCCCAGACAATGGGAGACTTGGCAAGGATGGTGACAGTGAAAGGTGCTCTGGAGCAAAGGGAGGAGCCATCACTCTGGAGGAACAGGGAAAGAGACGCGGATGCTGAGGACAACTGTGTAAAGCAGACCGGCACACTGCAGTACTGTTTTTGACCCTGTACATCTCGCTTATGTTTTGCTACTCGCTCTGGCCGCTGACACGTGGAGAGTCCAAAGAATTCCGAGGGACACCGCCCACTCATGGGAACATACTCCTCTGGCTGGTGAGTATTGATGGGATGCAAAACACCCCTGGAATTCCTGTCCTCCATGCGTTCAGATGGGAGGGGAAGGGAAGTGATTATTCCGGTCTTAGTTACTTCTCCAAAGCTGCCATCTGCACAGGGAAGTACAAAGCTAAAACTCCATAGCCCAAGACTTTACCATCTACTGCTCAGATTCTTAAGCTCTCAAAAGCAAAACTTTAGTTGGGTGTCAAGGCCCACTCCTGTAACCTCAGCACTCAGGAGGCTGAAGGAGGAGGACTGCTGTGAGTTTGAAGCTAGCCTGGACTACAAAGTGAGTTTAAGGCCAGCCTGAATCATATAGTGAAACCCCACCTCAAAAAAGGCCCCCACCCCCCAAAAGACTGCCTTTTCTATGATTAATTGTGAGGATTATGTGAATATATATTAAGAACTTGTTACCAAACAAGTTAAACCATGTCAAAGTAAATTTATTTTCCTTTATTTATTCTAGGACTAAGTATCACTGCCCCACATTCTCGTGCAGGATATAGACAAAAATAAATAAGGAGATCCAGGCTGTCCCTGACCTTCCTTGGCTGCTCTTCACATGGCTAAGCTTGTGAGAGTCACCTGTGCTCAAGTGGGGGACAACTCAGCAGATGGATACAGGAACAAATGAGCTAAGCCCCGGACAATGCTGCTTAGTGTGTTCACAACAGGGCTGCTGTGGACGCCCGTCTCACTGCTGGGTGGCTCGGAAACACTGGTGGTAGCACATTGCATGGCTATCGTGTCAGGTAGCATGGGACAGGACCAGCAGGTGGTTAACTGCCTGTGGTTCCAGTTAGTAGGAATGTGTTAAGTGTGTTATGGCCTTGGAGGACCTCAAACTTCACAGGGACTGTGACTGCATGAATCAACTTAAACTTCTTATGAAAATCCTCTCAAGATGAACACACTTAGATCTGGAAATTCCACTCCTTGAGAAACAAAGATTTCAAAAGCCTCCACAGCCAGGCGCTCCAGTTTGCCTCCGAGGGCAGGCCTTTCCTGCACTGTCTTGGGCAGGTTGCTGGACCTATTCCAAGTCACATCTCATCTGGTCACCTGGTTAACAGCCAAATGACTGTTCTGTAAGCAGGAGGTTCTTTGGGGTTATTTGGGGTGCTTTTATAGTGAGCTGGGTGTGTATGGATGCACATCTATTATTCTAGCACTAAGGAGCTACCATTGCCACAAGTTCAAGGCCAGCCTGAGCTACACAGAAGTACAAGCCAGCCTAAACTATAAGTGAGACACTGTCTGAAAAATCTGAAAAATTTAATTTTGAGGTAGGGTCTTTCTGAGTTACTCAGGCTGGCCTCAAATTTTTAATCCTCTGGCTTCTGACTCCTGGGGACCTGCCCTTTGCAGGTGTGTGCCACCACACCCAACTGTAAACTATCATTTTTATTTGTATTTATTTTTTTCAGTGCCGGGGATCAAACTCATGACCTCACATTTACCAAGCAGGCACTTAGGCCGCTAAGCTAAATCCCCAGCCTCAAGCTATTATCTATTTATTATTTTTAAAGGACCAAATCTCTTTTCAGGGCCAACCATTTATTTACTTTGTGGCTTTAAGAAAATGTATACGAATTGGTAAGAGAGGCACCTACCTACCAACAGAAAAGGTTTAGTGTGACAACTTTTCTTTTTTTGGGGGGATAGGGGGAAATCACACTCATGACCTTGTGCTTGCCTGGCAGGTGCTTACACCACTGAGCTAAATTCCCAGCCCTGGTTTTCTTATAAATCAAGACTCATACCAATTTACACCTAACTGAATTTGAACTACTCCTCTCCACTTACAGGGAATCAACCTCCATTTTAATAGCAAATCGTATTTTGGAAACTATTTTCCAAAAGGCATTTCGACAGAAAAATAAATCCATCTACAGCAGAAGAAATTTTGTTAATAAAACATCCACTACTCACAAAACCAAGCTATAAATCTCAGCAGAAATATTTCTGCAACCTGCAGACAGGTAAGGAAAAGCTCCTCAATAGACTCAAGTCCTTTCATTCCAACGGCTTGTTTATAGTTACGCTTCTAAGATGCTGTTATGTTTCAAAGATTTTGTAAAGCTTGCCCTTAAAGACATAAACCAAAAACTGAACAAACCAAGCCTCAGGCCAGGTTATAAGACAAGAAGCCCAATTAAAGGCAGATAAGTGATCAAAGTGTCAATGGAAACTGTGAGATGATTCGTGTGCAGGAAGGCAGATTCAGGTCACTATGGAGGCTGATTAAGAGGTGTCAGCAGGAATAGCTTTTTGTAAGGTAATTTCGCAACATGTTCTGAAAATTTTGACCAGACCATTTTACTTTTCTAAATCTATCCTGGGTAAGTAAACAGAAACACGATCAAAGACCATATCCAGTTTGTTATTTTAAAGTGAGAAATCAGAAGACAGTTGTTACTTTCTGGATGGTGGTAGAATCAGGCTTTTCTTTTCTGTCTTCAGGTCTCTTTCTAAAATCCACAAAGTGCTTTTATAAAAACAAAAGCAAGATAAAACTATTTAAAGTGAGACAAGACATTCAGTTCAGAGCTTTGACTGGCTGATTTCTACTTACTGCTCCACTGGCAGAGGCTCCTTCGCTGCTTCCGCGAGCTCCTTCTGAAGTCGCGCTTGCCGTCGTCTGTGAGACACAAAACAGTCACATTCACGCCTGTGTGGGCTTTGTGCTCTTAGTAATCTGCTCTCTCTTAGCTCCCAGGCCACACTGGAATGCTCAGTGCAACTAAACCAATAGCCACTTGGCAACCCCCACCGCATGTCACAACCCCTAAGCACTGCTGAGGTGCCCAGTGACAGGGCTTTGGAGTAAGATCCGGAGACAGAGTTACGGGAGAGAGCAATGGCAAACAAGGAAGGAAATAGCCTCGAGGGACAGGAAACCGCTTCGGATGTACTGAGGGGCTCGACCTGGCTGGGACTTGCTTGTGCAGTAGCTACAACCCTTTCCAGAGCCCTGTCACCGAAACGGCTCCTCCTAGTGTTGGGACACACTGGTCTCAGGACAGTGCTCCCCAGTGGACGTCTTGATCCAAGACCCTCAAGTCCTTGTATGAAATGGCACAGTACTTTCAAAGAACTTAAACACAATCTTCTCACGTATCTGAAGTCATCTTGCGATGACTCACTGATAATCAGCATGTAAATGCTATGTAAATAGTTATTAGAGTCATTTCTGGTTCTCCCTCCCAAATCCAAAGTGATTGATGGCCAGGGACACAGCTCAGTGGCACAAGTGCCTGCCTGGCAAGCACAAGTCCTGAGTTCAATTCCTGGTACAAAACAACAACAAAAACAACAAAAAGAAAATTAAAACAAAAAACAAAAATAACTTTAGAAAGTTATAAAACAAAAGAACAAAACAAAAACCACCATTTCACAACCCCAAATAAACCCCATGTACAGTGTGATTCTTTCCAGTCTTAAAAGTTCAAAGCTGGACATTTATGTTTGCGTTTGTAGGCCTGGAGCCCAGAATCTGGGCAACTATTTGGATGCTAACAATATGCAATATGGTAATGATTGTGGATTTCCTACTGTCCTATCACTGTTTTATTTCATTTTACCGTTCTGTTTTACTCCTTTAAAAAAAAAAAAAGAAAGGGGCTGGGGATTTAGCTCAGCGGCATAAGCACCTGCCTTGCAAGCAGGTAGTCGTGAGTTCGATCTCTGGTACCGATAAAAAGTTTAAAAAAAAAAAAAAAAAAAAAAAAGAAGTACAAAGCTGGGAGTATGTCTGAATTTCTAATTATACTAATTGCAGGGATTTTTTCATGTTACTGAATAATCTTAAAATTTACAATGTAAATGGTTTTATAAACTCCACTGTAAGAAAAAAATACAATGTAATTATTCCCCAAGGGACACATCATTTTTTACTATCCTGAACAGGAAACCATCTTTGACTATTTGTGAGCAAGCCCCCCTACTTCTTTGGAATGTGGTTTAACAAGTAGAGACACTTGCAGAGGTGAGTGTGTGTGTGTGTGTGTGTGTACCGGGGGTCCTCTAACCCCAAAGAGCCCTCTAGGAGAGGTGCCGTTTTGCAGCGATGTTTTAAGATGCTGTGGCAGTGAACCTCATTAGGAACCTGACTTCTGTATTCAAGTGTAACCTTAAGGTGTAGGGGAAGATCCAATTCACAGGCGCGTGAAGGGCCAAGGGAAAATGCGCATCTTTCTAACGGCATGGACAAGTGCCATCCTGGGAGGGATTCCTTTGCTCAGCTTGGAGCCCATCCTTGCAACCGCAAATTTGCTTTTATTTCCACTATCATTACTTCTAATTCTGTTAGTGGTTTCTGGGTTCCTCTGCAAGCTGTGTTTTTCTTTTTGAAGAACTAGGCTGCACTTTGCTTAGTGGTTTGAAGGCCCACCTGGAGTCCTTTTCGTTCTCTGCATTAAGGCGATTGGCCTCCTGGGCCTTCTCGGCCATCCACCTGGTGACCAGCTCCTGGTTCTCCTCGGTAGTTTTCCTCAGTTTCTCCTCCAAGGCAGTGAAGGTGATTTGCAGGGCGTCATATTCGTCTTTTAAGGTCTGGTTGGCTATCTCAAGGTCCTGGAGCTTGCTGCGCAGGTCCAGGCACTCTGTCTCCAGGTCAGAGATAGTCTGCAAACATTCTGTGATTCTGAAAGCATGACATGAGGAGTCCCTCACCAGGGCCCAAATGCATGGGCCTAGGCCATGAGCAGGACACGGGCCACCACCGCAGGGTGATCCTTTCAGCACACACCTGTGGTGAAGTTCCTGCTGATGATGAGTGACCAGTGAAAGCAGCTTCCAGGGAAGCAGGACCAAAAGGGACTTTGGGGTGTGTAGGCCCAGGGACTGAGAGTCTCCCCACACGAGGTACTAGAATGTCAAGTCCCTGTTTTCTCATCTACCAGGTTTCTCCCTGATCAAAAAGGGTCCTGCTCATGAAGGACCCACTCATCCTAAGGGCTATGGGCTCAGATGTTGTGGCTCTAACTTCCCCTGCAGAAGATGCTAATGTTCCATGCAGCGGTCACAGGAGAGCTGTGAGCGCCCCTGGACTTTCAAGGGCCTTGCCCTATCCTTAGAGCTCTTGGGAAAGGTCCCCAACCTGCAAGCATTACAGTGACTCTTGCTGAGTGCAGCATGGCCACCACCTGCCACTAGTTACCTTCTTGGAAACACAGCTGAACAGCACACATGAAACCCCTGGCCCTCCCCAGCAGGCCCCAAGGCGACCCGGTCTTGACTCACTTTGCTTCGTTCATCTGCATCTCCCTGTCCTTCTGCTGCATCTGGTTATTCAGGTCGATCACCAACTGAGCTAACTGGGAAAAAACAGAAACTCAGAAATAAGAGCCCCGAGGGCCTCACTGGGAAGTTACACAGCCAGACTGTTGTGTTTTTAAGGAAAGGTGTTGTGGGTTTGGGCAAAGGTACCAAGAAGAGGGGGGCTGGGGATTTAGCTCAGCGGCATAAGCGCCTGCCTGACAAGTGCGAGGTCGGTTGATCATTGGTATCCAAAAAAAAAGAGAAGATGGTGACAGAGAGAGTGGAATGGGCTGTGAGGAGGTGCATGGGACCTGCCTGCTGTTGCCTGCAAAGACACTGTCCACCCCTCGGCCTCACCAGTGACTCAGCAGGACATGGTAAATTCCATTCCCTCAGCTGGAGTCTGTCACAGCCCTCATCTACAGACTGAGACTCAATTCTTTGCAAACTATCAGGCTTCACAAAGGAAACGCTTCGGTGAGCAGGCAGGCAGCCCACCCCAGCTTCCTCACTGTTGTGGGAACACAGGGGACTCATCTCTTGTTGAGGGGCCTGGGCCCCCTGGTGGTCTCCCTCGGTGTCTTACTCCCTTAGAGATAAGCGACGCTGGACAGCCACACTCTTGGGGAGGTGGTTGCCCTCCTGTTTTCCCTGGCAGGACTCTCACAGAGAGCAGAAGACAAGTGCAGAGGGGGGCGACCTTTACCTCCCCTCGTTTCTTGTGTAACTCAGTCAGTTCTTCCTGGTGTTTAATCCTCAGCTGGGCCATTTCTTGTAGCTGACTGTCATTCCATGTGCCATCGTGTCCAGGACTAAGTCACCATCAGCCAGAGGGAGAGAACATGGGCAAAGAAGCGAATCAGACCACACCTCTGTAATCAGGCAGAGAACTGGAGCACTAACTTTCCAATTTCAAATCTGCAAACACCCACACAGCCAAAATCACTCCAGTGCCTCCTGTAGCATCAACTGGGTTTTTTTTTCTGTTGTTGTTTTGGTTTTTGTACCAGGAATTGAACTCAGGACTTCACACTTGCCAGGCAGGAGCTATGCCACTGAGCTGTATCCCTGGCAATTACAGCATCAACTGTTCTGAGACACAGTAAGTACAAGGTAGGAGATGTGAAGCACAGGGAACCACCTAATCTGAACTAACCACCAGGAGTAAGCTGGGCTCCAGAGTGAAGGGCAGATATCATAGACAGCTAAGTTAATTAGATAATTACCCTTTTTTGAGGTGGGGGGTCTTTTTGAGTCAGGATCTTGCTGTGCAGCTCAGGCTGGCCTTGAGCTCACTTTGTAGCCCAGGCAACAATCATCCTGCCTCAGCCTCCGAAGTGCTGGGATTACAGGCTTGTGCCACTTTGCCTGGCTAATTAGAAATGATCTCTGGAGGGCCCAGCCCTGTTGCTATCTGTAATTAGAAATGTTACAGGAGTGTGACAGGGCTGGGCCTTCCAGAGTTCAGTGCAGAAGACAGCTGTGGCTGAAGGCACACTCACTTAAGGCTGGGCATAAAGGAAGAGGAACCACCCCACCCATATACTTCCCCTGGGTCCCAGCACAGTGACTGATAATCTACACAGCATCAAGCCTCTTGGGTGAGGGCCAAGCCTCCTCACCCCAGCCTTCCAGGGACCCTTGTCCCTCCCATGCATGCTGCTACCTCACCTGCTTCCACACAGATCCCCATTTAATCGATATACGAAAGTGACGGCACTTGTAACCTTATTAGGCGAACACAGTGTTGTCCCACCTCACATCCATCTTGTGATTTCCCACTGAAAAATTCATTACCTGACCACTACACATGTAACCTTACTGGATGATCACAGTTCTGTTCCACCGTAAGCCCTCCCCAACTCCTTGGCTCTGCTCTATCTATAAAACTCCCTGAAGGAGCAGGGACCTGCTCTGTCCCTTAGACAGAAGCTTTCATTCTCTCAACAAGGACTCTTACTCCATATTGTACCTAGAATCCATTCTTCCATTTTAGAGAGCATGAACTCAGTGTATGGGACCTCTAGCAGGCTAGGAGTCCTATTTCCCTTACACTGTGTGGAAGTCCTTTATCATCCCTGGGTTATTAGTAAACTCCAGCAGCCAGCAAGTCCGTGCTCTGCCAAGTGCTGGGTGCCTGCCACGCACCAGGCACCGCTGGCACCGAGGCAAAGGCAGCTGCCCAAGCCTCACTCTGTACAGCTGGGCTAGTCAGGAGCAGGTGGACAGTCAGCAGACATGAACAATCAAGTGACACAGGGAAGGAACAAAGGAGCAGGGATCTGTCCCGGGAAGAGGGATCAAGGAGAGCTTCCCTGAGGAAGGGACAGGTAACGAGACTAGAGAGGAGACTAGAAAGTGCCCTGAGCAGACACAAGGGGTGGCTCTGCTGGGGAAAGTCACAGTCCAGTGCAGAGGGAGAAGTAGCTGAGGCTGAGGTAGGGAGACTGCGGAGTTTCCCACACACTGTGGTCGAATCTGGAGTGGACCAGGGGCAGGGGATGCTTGTGCAAAAACAGGTAGCCAAGTTAGCAGGCCAAAGCGCAGCCCAGACACAGGAGGGGGCAGCAGGGAGACAGCAGCCCGTCCTGAAGCCTTGGGAGTTCACACTGCTTCCAGAGCCAATTAGTTTTGCAAACTTTGCCAAGAATTTGCTAGACAAGGCAGAAATAGGCTTGATAAAGAGAAATTCTGAGACCTTAAATTATAAAGACCAAGGGTGGGGGGGGGAGATAAGGGAAGCTAATCAGTTAACAGCTGCTGGCAAGTTTTCATGTTGAAATCTTGACTTGAGTCCCTCCCAGCAGACCACTCCACCCTGTTTACCTCTCACCCTAGGACCTTGACCGACGTCTTGTCCAGAAGCAATTAGGGGTTCTGGCTAGGGGTTGACTTCCTGTCCCAAAAGCTTTTCCTATGCAGCTTCTGGTTTCCTCCAAAGTCTATACAAAATGTTCTTAGCCCTGCCCAGAGGACATGTGCCAACTGCCACTGATCCCCTGCTGCTGGCAGCTATGGGAAGGTGGCATGGTCCTGGCCCATCCTGCCCTGGCTGGCACCTGTGACTGTCCAATAAACCCTTCTACTCAAGTTCTCCTGTCAATGAGATTCGGTCTGACTACGACCACTGACTGTCAGCTCGAGGGAAGGGGCTCGGCTGAAGCTTCAGGTGCAAGGTATCAGACTCAAACACCCGAAGGAAAAAAGGCTGGGTGCCAGAGTATCCAGATCTGCAGAAAAAGGGACCCACTCCATCTGAGCTGCAACACCGTAAAAAGGCAATGAACCCCAGGCAGTATAAAAATCTTCCCTGATTTTACCTCACATACCTAACCAAATGACACCACGCCCTTTGAGACAGGTGGGGACTGCCCTGCTTTTAGCCCACATCTTCAATGAAACTTCTAAATTAGGAAGAGAAAGTATCTTATCAAATTCCTGATTTAACTGCAAAGCAATGTGGGAAGTACACAGCAAAAGATGAAGCCCCTCCTAAAAAGCTGGCCTTCTAGATACTAAAGATAAAACTAGTAAGTCAAAGGTTGGGTGTGGTGGGCCATGCTAATAATCCCAGGGCTTGGGAGGCTGAGGAAAAAGATTGCCTCAGGAGTTGGGGCCAGCCTGTGCTATAGTGAGACCTGCCTCAAAAAAATAAATAATAAAAACCCCTCAAGTAAATCAATTCATCCCCAAAGTGCTAACTGTACTCTGGAAGAGAGCTCCCTGAACAAAGACAGCTGGGGAGGGCTGGAGGAGAAGAACCAAGAGGACAATTTCCTAGCAAGGGGCAACCACAGACATGAAAATCAAACAGAGGGCGCTAAGCACCTGACCTGCTCCCTCAGCTTGGGCGGGGGAAGGCACATAGGCCACTGTGTGCCCAGGCCTGCCGAGGATGTCCCACCCACAATGACTCTCACTCTCAGGCCCACAAGAGAGTATGGGGGTCTCTGTGGGGAGGAATCACCCAGGGATCTCTGAAAATTCCAGCAGGACAGGGCTCCCGGAGCACTTTCAGAGGATAAGGTGAGGTGGGGTAGGGCAGCGCAGGCCTGTAGCTGTGCACACTCAACAGGCTGATGTAAGAAAATCACTTAAGTCCAGGAGTTCAAAGTCAGCCTAGGCAACTGAGGGAGACCCCATTTCAAAATTAAGTTTAAGGAAACTAGAATGAAGTGGGCCAATGTTTAGGAGAGAGGGCAGGAGGCAGTTCCTTAAAGAGAAAAAGGAACTGCAGATAGTTTGTAGAAAAAACAAGGACAATACAAATGAGGCATCAGGAGGGCAGGGTGGTTATAGGTCGTGTCTGACAGCGCAAATGAGGACTTCCAATAAAATGACCTGCCTGGTGACACTCAGCTCCAAGAATTGCAAGAACTGTCGCTTGTTATTTATAGTATCTTCCCACACAATGAGTTTGGCTGACCCATGAATATCACCAAGAGCCCTGCTATACAGACACTCAGCTGGACCCTGACACTAGGCACTTAGATGCTACAGAAGGCCCCCAGACCACAGCCAGTAGCACCCCTGGGCTGTGCGTGAGTGAGGACAAGGCAGGCTGCGCTCTTCCTGATCTGCCACCTCCCAGGAGGTCACCCTGCCTAGTGAGGAAACATGGACAGAAGGGAGGGCAGCCACGGCACATGTGTGCTGCAGGACTCATGAAATAGGGCCACATCTACCATTTGTTTTTAAGCCTTAAATTACCAACCTTGTTTTATAATTGCTAAGTGTTACCCAATGTGTGAAGAAGAGCACATAGATTTTAGAGACGTAACAGGCACTTTTCCCACACAAACCACCAAATATGCAAGCATCATAAACATTAGGGAAAGAGGGTAATCCCATGCGTACATGTGTGTAGTAGCAGTGTGCTTGGAGGAAGTACGGCTTTTGGATTTTTTGATCATGACCTTTGAAAAATGCAGTAAATATTTCGATTCTTGGTACCGAACAAAACAGTGAATTTATATAAACATACAAAACACCTTGTATGAACTATAGATCTATTTAAGGCAACAAGACTCATCCTTCCCATTAAAACACACTGATATTCTTTTCTAAACTATTCTAAGAAACATAAAATTTTGCTGTAACTGTGGATTTCATTTCGGAATGTTGAAAAACAGTAGGCTAAAAAGGATCAAACAGAACCACAGTGGACCAAAAGCAATTTGTCAGTCAAATCTGTATTAACAAGAGCTCTGCAAATCTACTTAGGAATGTATGTCCCTGATTACTCAAAAAGTGAAGCCTAGTGGGTTAGAAGAGAACTTGACCTAGGTTTACCACACAAACCCGCCACAAGAAATTTCTCAAGCTGAGCTCACTGTACTATAAACCTTCTAGGTCTGTATATATCTTTTGGATAATTTTAGTTACTTGGTTTGCTTTTGGAGAAGTCACAAGTGAACTGAGACAAATTTCAAATTAAGGTTTAAAAAAATAGCACTAATAATTTAAAGTTAGTTTCAAAATACCTTATCTCATGCCGGTTTGGGGTATCATGCTTTTCAGCTTGTAGTTTCTGGGCCAACACTGAATGAAGATCGGACTTTTCCAGCAACTTGTTATCTGTATATACACAAAAGATCAGACAATATGTTGTTATACTACATTTATATCGCATGAGGCTTGGACCAAAAGATTAACAGATGACTTAGGTAGGTTTCATCTTTATTAGGTAGCAAAGGATGCGTAACTCCTTGTCACCTATTACAGTGATTACATAAAATCTAGGAACACATATTCCTTAGACACCTAAGGAGTGGCCCAAGCTTGAGTACCCAGCCATAACAACCTACAAACACTACAAATGTCCCCTCTACTAGGGAATTCAAATCGCTTTCCACTTGCAAAATTATGTTTTTACCTTGGGAGTTAAAACACCAAATCCAACAGCAGTGTAAAATGCTATATATACTTTTAAGTAATACAGAACTTTACTAATGTGGTAAATGTAAGTATTTTTTAGATCACAGAATTAGGAACAAAAATGAAAACCAAGATTTCTCAACGTGAAGGATTTGGATCTAATGTGGTCAGTTATAAAAAGGGTAGAGAGCAGAACGATTGTGCTCTCATTGCGTAAATGGCTTTAGTGATATCTGAGGCCAGTGTTAAAAGACAATCAATGGTCCACGCAGAAGCAGTAGCAGGAAGCTGTCTGGTAAGCAGCTGAAAATCAGGATCAGAGCCAGTATATGGATGGGGAAGATGAGAAATTTACTTTTAACTGTTAGGCAATGACACAAATAGATTTGGATTGGTAAGAAGTCAAAGAAGATCCTAAGAGTTTCTGCTCAGGCAGGAGGGAAGAGCCTGGGGAATAAGGTCAGACTAAAGGGCACGGAGAGAAACAGGAAAGAGGTAGACCCTTCCTGCCCATCATCAAGAGGTATGGCCTACACCCCTATTCCAGAAGACAGATTAACAAGAGAAAAAGCACGATAAATCTATTAATGTGAAATCATACAAAATATGTAATTGACAAAAGAGGCCAGATGGTTGAGCTCAGGCCTCTTCATAGGAGACAGGGTAACAGGGAAGGCACACAAGAGTCCTATTGCACAAATGAACAGCAAATTGTGTTAGTAAGTAATTCCTCCCAGAAAATCTCTAGATGCTCAGGGGAATAGATAAAAGCCTACCTGGTGTGAATTCTTCCTATTGATGAGACTGCTGGGGAGGGATCCTACTTGCCATTTCTTTTGGTGCTTAGGGACGGAAACAGCTATCAGGGAGACCTGGATTCTGAAACTTGCTTCAGTACAGCCTGTCAAAATTCTTCTGGGTATCATCTTCTAAGCCCAAATAGCACCGAGCTCAACAAGTAATTGACCATGGGGAGGTGGTCACAATTTAAATTCTTGTGATTAGATCTTTAAAATGAAACTCTGACAGGGGCTTACACTATAATTCTTCTATTGAAAAAGCTCATCGAAAAGAATCTTGAGTCTTGCATCTTCCTTGATACCTAAATATGGAACTCTTAGGCAGAAACACCTTTTTCTATCTTGGCTGAATGGATCAATTCAGCTCCAGGAAAGTGGCCCCACTCTGGGATATTCTAACCAATAGAAAGGTTTAAAATCCAGCTCCAAAAGGCTCTAAAAAGATACTCAGAATTCTTTTAAGCCTTTTACTTGGCTGGCCTGGATAGGTTGCTGAGAGAACAGCAGAGTTAAGTATTTGAACAGGCCAAAGTTGCTCTGCTCTCTCATGTCCTTTGTTTCTGGTCTTCTCCGCTGGGCCTCAGGCACCCATCACTCACCAGCCCAGTACTGACTGTCACATTTTCTCTCTGACAGTTTTTGGATGGTACTAGGGCTTGACAGGCAAGCACACCCTCACAGAGGCCCGTCCCCAACCCTCTTTACTTTTAAACGGTGAGCTGGGATCTTGCTGCAGTGATCCTTCTGCCCTCATCTCCCACACAGCTGGGATTACAGGCCTGTGTGCGCGCTGCTCTCCCTGCTCTTAGTCGAACTGCTATACCATCACGATGGCTATTTGTACAGTGCTGAAAAATACCCAATTCGTGTCTAAGGTTACAGTATCTTACATTTACACACTATTATAGAGATGCTTTTTAAAGCACTTATACACAAAGCACTTTTTAGTGTAAACATTCAGGGCAAGCTTTATCACTACTTTATAGATGCAAAAAGCTTAGTAAGGGGCAAGATGGGCCTCCAAACCAACTTGACTTTAAAGGGTACTAGTCTTTTGAAGAGTAAGCATTCACTAATGTCTGTGAGCTGAGTTTCTGCAACTTGTGAGGGAATCATATTTTGAATAAGAGAGGATTCCTGTGCTTGTAAAACACTGGCTCCCAGCGCCTCTGAAGAGTGGAGCTGGGCGTATGCATGCCTGTAATCCCAGCACTCAGCAGGCTGAGGCAGGAGGATCACCTAGAGTTCAAGGCCAGTTTGGGCTACATTCTGAGTTCAAAGTTGTCTCATAAGAAAAGAACAAAACAACAAAAAAGGATCTAAGGTGGCAGCAGTACAGCATCCCTCTCCTGTTTAAAGATAAGTTCAGTGAACGCAAAGAGCCATTTCTTGGAAGACTCAGTGAGAAAAACATGCGAAAGTAAATCCCGCCACTGAACTGTTGTGAAACTCAAAGAAATTAATCTCGATTGGCCTCAGCTTCCTCTTATGGAAAACGGGCAACAGTTGGACCTGCTGCACTGAATTTTAGAGAAGGTAAAACGAAATAACATACACCAGTTATTGACCACACAAACTCGTCAGCACAGCAGAATAATTTAGGGATCAACCAACACTGATCCTGTGTTCTACCTCTATTTGTTCTGGTTTAGTTGGTTTAGGGTGTGGCTTGGGCTCTGTAATTAAAAGATTCTCCAGGTGGTTCTAAAACGCCAAGTACTCTTGGGAATTGACTTTGCACCGAGGCTTCAATTAATAGGTATTACTGTTTTGAAATCCCATCATTAACGTAACCCGGCAAACTGTCAGTTCCCTTAAATTGCCAGGCGTAACAAGAAAAAAAAAACTTTCGAAGTTTTCAATAATAGTAAACGCTATGTCCCAACTAAGTACTGTATATTAAGGTTCAGAATGTATACTCGACAGAGAAAAAACGAGGTCTGAAAACCGAAGAACAAAGAGGTCTGGAAAATCAAGAGCTCCACGATCCGTGACGTTCAGAAGGCGATATTAATTTCTCGAGTTAAAGCTTAAATCCAACACCTGTGTCATTCACGCAATTCCCCGATACGGGATGCTTCTGGAGTTTGCCTGCTAAGGGCAAAAGCATGGGCGAGCCGCGGCAACCTCCAAACTTAGGAGGCCCGCCCACAAGCAACACGCGACTTACCAGAGGAACCCCTGCAACGCCTCTGAGGGCCGAGTGAATGGAGGAAAGGCTCTAAAGGTGGGGAGCGTCCGAAGGGCCGGGAGCCCGGACGGACGCCACGTGCGCGGCGGACACCGGCCTCGCTGCCCTCCAGTCCCACCAAGGGCCCACGCGTCCCCCCCGACCCGCCCGCTCGGCGCGGCTCACACTGCAGGATGATCTCCTCGAACGCCTGCCTCTGCAGCCGGTCGCGGCGCCGCAGCTCCTCCGCGATGTGGCGTTTCCAGCGAGGGAAGTCGGCCGTACGGAGCCCCGACATGTCGCACGTGGCTCTGGCGCCTTAGCGCCACAGATCCGGGTGGAGTCGGGTGGCCGCGGCTTACACCATGTGGCGCGGAAAGGCCGGCAGCTCCAGCGTTCACCCTACACACAAGCCGCCCTATAGGTCAACCTTAACATCTTCCGGTAACCACCGGAAATAACTTTGAAGAGAACGGGAAGTCCCGCCCCCCCACGTCTTACGTCACACGCGCGCACGGGATCGTTGCCGTCTCGGGGCGCGCGTTGACGCTCCCGAAGCCGGAAGTGTCGATGCACAGAGATGGCCGCTTGGGGGCGCCTTGGCAGCGCACTTGGACCAGCCCTGGAGGGGAAGAAACGAAAGGAGGCGCGCTGTCTTCACTTTTTCTTGTTTTCTTTCTCGATTTGCCTCCTTTTCTTTCATTGACTCCGTTTACAAGCAGAAGTGGATGGCGCATGCCTGTAGTCCCAGCCCTCGGGAAGCTGAGGCAGGAGATCGTTTTGAGTTCAAGACCAGCCTGAGCTACAAAGTGAGCTCAAGGCCAGCCTGAACTGCACAGTGAGACTCTGTCTCAAAAAGACAAAAAGAAAAAAAAAATTCCAACAAAAGTGGAAGCCACACCTCACGAAGTAGCTAGGTGCTTGAGGATGAGTGACAACCTCCCCAAGCTACAGTTTTCTGATCTATGAAATAGGTCAATAAGAGTACCTACCTAACATGGTTGTGGTGAGGGTTAAAAAGCAAAGCCTGTCTAATGCACTTAGCATTGTGCTTGGTGCAGGCTAAACCTAATTTTACCTAGACATCAGATGTCCTAAGGGTCCTCAAAGCCATGACGGAGGCAGGTCAGGGTGTGACCTAGCAGTCACGGAAAACTGGCAGTCACTGCCGAAATGCAGACTCAGAGCAGCTTGGAAGGCTTTCGGGGGGCCTCCCAGACCTGACATCGGAAGGAGATATACAAGACAGTGAGCAGTGACTTCACGGGCACTACATACTTCTTGTTGCTCTGGCCTCTCTTCCATGCAGAATGCATCTCAGAGCACTTCTTTGTCTTCTTTTACTTTTAAATAGATAGTAACTTTCAAGGTTATCAATTGTCCTTTTCAGCTATTTGAATGGGACAATTCCAGAGTCCGGAACCACTGGACACATGCCTGTCGAACAGCATGGCTGTTTTACTCTAGCAAAGGCATCCCACAAGTCACTGACCCTAGAAGCAGGCTTTTTTGTTTTTTTGCTTTTTTGTTTTGCAGTGAAGTGGAACAAGAACTATGGAAGGATGTAAATGTTGTATCAGTTTGTGTTAATCATTAGAACCTTAGAAGTGAGGGCCTAATTGTCCTAATTAATGTGTCCTTTAAAAGTAATCATTAGATTACCAGACATGAGTGCATGTTTGTAATCCCACCTGGGAGGCTGAGGCAGGAGGATCACAAGTCCCTGCCAGGCCTACGTGAATTAGGGAGACACTGTACCAAACTAAAAAATAAGGCCTGGAGATGTAGCTCAGTGCGAAGACCCTGTGTTCAATTCCCAGTACCAAAAAAGGAGGGAGGAGAGAAATGGAAGATCCACAGGCCTTTGAGAAGTTGCTATCTGTCAACAAACTCAGTAAAGTAGGAAACCTGGGTCTTTAATGTAACTGTGAACTCCATCCATCTATAACAGCTTAGTGAATTTATTGGAGGAAATTAGAACAGGACAAAGGAGACCAGAGGAGATGAAAAGAGCGTCAAATCTTGTCTCCCAGGGTGGTCAAGTCTAGAGGAAGAGCCTTCTCAGACAGAAAACCTGTACACTAGAGAGACCTGAAGTAAGTGAAAGACTGTCGGAGGCAGAAATTGAGGCAGCTGCTTTACGTCCTGCAGAAATGAGGACTTGCAGCCTGCACGTCACCAAGGACGCCTCCAATCGTCACAGCGGCACCAGCTTCAAAAGCCGGAGTGTCATTGTGTAGCATTGGATTTCGACAGCGGGGCACAGTTACATTTTTCTGACATGATTACGATTAAAATAGGTTTACAGATTTACCCAGCCAGCAATCCCAGTTGCTAATGACAGTGGAAAGCTGGAGACTATAACTCCAACTAGAAAAGATTGCTTAAATTATTGTACAATTACAAAAGTAATTCATAGTAACAGCAGTACATGATATAAATCCAATTTGGGAAAAATAAGGGTTCCCAGGCTGGCCTGCGACTTGCCATGATCCTCCTGCCTCAGCCTTTTGAATCCTGGCATTACAGATGTGTGCAACCACGCCTGGATGAATGAAGAATAATTTCTAGCCTAAGGATACTAAACTGTGCTAGGTCTGCCCTCTTTTTAACTCAATGCTTTACCTGGCACAGGACAGCAGACACTGAACCCCTTCCTTCCTTCTGCTCTCTGCATTCTGTACCCCTGCAGGAGCTCTGGGTTTACTGTGTGTGAAAAGCATACTTTTGTCTTCTGAATTCTTTTTTTTTTTTTTCCTTTGTTCTGTCTTGTTGTGTTGTGTTTTTTGGTCTCTTCCGGTAGCCCAGGCTGGCCTCAAACTCATGGTGATTGTCCTGCCTCAGCCTCCATTCCCAGCTCTTTTCTTCTCAGTTCTTGGTTCATTCCTCTGAGTTAATTCTCAGCTCTGTGAATACTTCTGAAAAACCTGTAGATGACAAACCTTCATGACAAGCTTAGAGCTCCCTCATATCTGTTCCTCTCCTTGATAGCACTTACCACATTTGCAGTTGAGCATATTAAGGTCTGTCTTCCCTTCCCCCAGTGTCCTTTAAATTCCTTGAGGTGAAAATTGTGCTTGTTTTCACTAATAATTGCTTCTCTGGCAAAGGCAAGAAGCTTTTAAAATATTGGGTGCTGAACAAATGTCATTTAATTGATGAATAAAATATGCAAAAATAGTAACAGTATTACCTGTGGACATTGCTGGTGTTTTTATTTCTGTGTGTATCTTCTGTGTATTTTCTAATTTGTAGATTTATACCTGTATTATAGATGCAAGAATTCTAGAAATGAACTTGTATTTATTGGCCAAACTGTTGATTCTGAAGGAGGCTAAGGCCGGGTGTGGTGGTGCATGCCTGTAATGCCAGCACTTGGGAGGCTGAGGCAGGAGGATTACCGTGAGTTTGAGGTCAGCCTGGGCTATGAAGTGAGTTAAAGTCCAGCCTAAACTGCATGGTGAAACCCTGTCTGAAAAAGACAAAAATAAATAAGAAAGGGTGCTAGGCTCTGTGAAAGGTAACTAAAAACAAGACTGGAAGAAGGATATGGGAAGGGGACATTGGAAGAATTAAGATGGGCCAGGAATATAACTCAGCACCTACTTCGCAAGTGTGAGGTCATGAGTTCAATTCCCCAGTACCAAAAAAAAAAAAAAATATATTAAGATGTGTGATGTCCATGGATCAACTCCCACGAGGACTGCCATCATTACATCCTGCAAACATACTAATGCCAGTAGAAAATTTAAAAAGTAATAGAAACAGGAGCCCCTGCAGCACTGTGAGCCATATATTCTTCTGAGTGTTTGATGTGCTGTAAGTCATTTTCTCCTCAATGAGGAGAAAAATGGTGTTACTTTATCTACTCTCGTTCACATCTTCCTCTTCACTCACAGGTGAGCACCCTGAGGCTGCCGAAGATGCCACTCTATGTCATTCAGAGCTCACTTTTTAGCCCACTCTGGCCTAGAACCGTGTCACTCCTCCTGCCTCAGCCTCCCCAGTGCTGGGCTTACAGGCATGCACCGTCATGCCTGGCCTTGCCTTCAGCCACCCCCTTGTCTAGGCTCTGGTCTAGGCAACAGTGTAGTTTGACTTGACTAGAATCCATGAAACAGAATAACTTTAAACGTGTAATTCATTTGCAAATGAGCCAAGAAAGAGAATGTTTGGAACTCGAGCAGTAAAGGTCAATGCAGAATGTGCTTTCTTGAGGAAAGTCAGTTGGGTGGCTATTGCCTAGATTCACAGACTTGAATCTGTGCTGCACAGACTTGAAGCAGGGTTGCAGCTGGGCCCCAGGATCCCCTGAAATCAGGGTACAGAGCCAGTGGTGATGGGGAGTCCTCAGGTAAGTCACCGGGAGGCAGGGAATGGCTGCATGGGGACAACTCATCTGAAGGAACAGGGAACGTGCTGTCTGAATGTGACAGGCAGTGGACCTCAGAGCCAGCTTCTGAGCCGGCAACTCACGAGCCTCTGCAGGACTCAGCATGCTTCTGTGAGTGCATTTGTACTGTGTCCGTCTAATGGATGTAAGAGAAATGTAAAACATCAGGAGTCTTGTAGCACCCGCTTACCGCAAGAGTGGACGAGAGGACATGACCTCACTTAATGAGGAGCTTTCTTGCCAAAATGCTAGTTTCACAGGAACAAACACCCCACTTCCACTCCCCAAACCCCTTGGCGCACCTGTATTTCCATGGCAGCGTTTGCAAGGAAGAAGTTTCCAGCAGTCTCAGCTCGGCTCAGACGCCTCTCCTCTCATCTGTAAGGTCTCTTAGTGATGCTCCAGGGCGCATCAGTCTGGATGCGTTCCAGCCCCGGCCCCCAGACACTTGTCCTTTCTGACTTTGAACTTTACTGCTCAGGTCTTCCTAGTTCAATTGGGAGTGGAAACAGTTCAGTCCCAGGTTGAGTCAAGCACAGGAACAAGCATTTCAAGGTGGCTTATTGGCTCAAGGGGCTCGCTCTCCAGGAAGTAGATGTGAACGTGTGTTATTGATGGAGGTAAGGAGTACAAAGCACAAGGCAAGGAAATACCCACAAACTTCAATTTTGTTTTGTTGAGGGTTTTTTTGGTACCAGGACTCAACTCAGGATCTTGTGTTTGCCAGGCAGGCACTTGTGCCACTGAGCTATATCCCCAGCCCTCACTTTATGATTTTCCAAAACATTTCATGTTAGCTGGATGGGATGGCACACACCTGTAATCCCAGCAGTCAAGAAGCTTAAGCAGGAGGACTGTTGTGAGGCAGCCTGAACTACAAAGTGAGTTCAAAGCCAGCCTGAACCATGTAGTGAAACCCTGCCCCCAAAAACGAGCCCCCCAAAATTTCATGTTTTAGCTGTGTGTGCTGGCACATGTCTGTAATTCCAGCATTTGGGAGGCTGAAACAGGAGGCTCATGGGTTCATGGCCAGCCTGGGCTATATAGCAAACCTTGTCTTTCAAAAATCTTTTATAAGTAAATAGATGCAACCTGATGCAACTCATTAGTGAAATACATAAGACACATATGTGTAAACATTGTATTCATTAGTGTGACAAGCTGAAAGAAAAATCATTTATGTGTATGTATATGTGTATGCATATAAAAAACTAGTTAAGATAGTTATACTACTGACTTCTCTGAGTTCTCTGAAGTGAAAGATTTGTGCTGGTTGAATGCAGATGTCTTGTGCTCTGGGTGGATGACAATGTGCAATGCATGTACCATCCTTGCCCCCTGACGTGTTTTGCAATTTTGTTTTTTTATCCTTAAATAAAATGGATTTTTAAAAATCTCCTTTTTGTTTTTATTCTTAATCTTTATTTCCACTCCTTTTTACCGCTTCTTCCCCAATGCATATTAATTAAAGTGAAAACAGCTGTGTTAAGTGTGTACCACATTACCCTAGTCACTGCTAGAATCAACCAACAGAGGTAAGAAAGCAGCTGACACAGTTTTCAAACACATCAGTGATCCCTCCATCGCTCTTGTGTGACAGTAATGATGCTCCCTTATACACGTGTCCCTTGACTCTTCTAATCCGTTGCTTTTTCTTTGTTCTCTTGAGTGTCACTGGCTTTGCACATACGTGCACACTGCAGGGAATTTTCAGTCTCAAGAGTCTGTGCACACAGATTAAAACACATGCAGGCATTTCCATATACGTACATGTTGACACCGGGTTTCGTACTTTAAAAATGACTGTCTGAGGACTGGGGGTGGGGCTCAGCGCTAGAGCATTTGCCCAGCATGCAAAGGGCCCTGGGTCTGAGCCCCGGCACCACAAAAACCAAATCAAAAGTACCTTTAATCAAGTCTGAGGTGGCACTATGGTCTTTGTACTTGAATGCAAGCATTTAGTAGCACTTGGCTTTCTGAGAGGGGTCCTTATTATCATCCCACACCTTGGCAGCCTGTTGTCCAGAGTGCTGGCCTGAGGATTCCACACGATGCCTTCATCAAGCCGGAATGGGCTCCCTGGTCATGCATAGCCCCTGGCCCACCTCTTTCATCTTTAAGGAGGCAGTGTTTCTCCCTGGTGCTGCTGCCTTCTCTCACTATGAGTAACAGTTAACACTGATTTTTACATGCCAGGCACTGTCCTTTGCTGGCTCGACTTACTTTTCACTGTTCTATGTTTTAAATGCTACTAATATTTCCCTTCCTTGATGTGGAAACAGCCCATGAGCGTCAGGCACGGTCTCATGTCCTCACTGAGCAGCAAAGCTGGGCTGCCATCGAAAGAGATGGATGAAGGCCTGGCAGAATGGGCAGCCCTTGGCATCCGCTTCCTTCTGTAAATTGCAGCTTCCTTTTTCTCTTGTCTGTGGCTCATCCTTTTTGTGCCCTGAATCTTCCATCCTCAGGGAGAAGTAACTCCACCAACAGTTACTCAGTACCAAGGGCTCCCATGGACAGCAGGAGCCCATATCTAGCAACCAGCACGGCGAGGGGATGTGCCCCCTTGGGTCGGGGGAAGAGCAGCACTCAAAGGAACACGTAGAACACACCTTATCTTGGGACTGCCCAGCACCCTCTCCCCATTCCATTGGTAACAGATTCTACCCTCTTGGCTACATTCATTGAATGTTCCTGCCCCTTCTTGCAAGAAATTGGTCTAGGAGTGGGCACAGGAAGCCTTCACCATTCTTCCCAGGATTTAAATTGGGTATGAGGAGGGTCTGGGAATTTAGCTCAGTGGTGTCAGTGTCTGCCTGGCAAGCACAAGATTGTGAGTTCGATCCCCCCAAAAAATAAATAAATTGGGTATTTCTCGGTTATGAAGTCCAAGGATATGCATCCGGATCTTTTAGGGCCATGGCCTTTGCCTCACAAAAAAGACCAGTTTGGGAAAAAATGGGAACAGTCCCCCAGGTCAAAGCAGATACGAGAAACCCAGAGCTCTGATGGAGTTAGGTCCCTGGTCCCAGCGGTTCCTGAAACCTGCCTGGAATTTCAACCAATGTGCTCCTGTACTTCCCACTGAGCTTCGATTTTTTTGTGTGAATTGCATAGTTTTTTTTTTTTCTACCTATCATTCAACACTGACACAGCAGGCCCAAGAAAAGACTAGGCCTGCACAGAAAATGTGCCAGTCTCTGTGAATAAACAATGTCTATCCACACTTGGAAAGTTTCCAGACATAGGATCTCTTGAGCTTTTGAGTAAGCTAAAAACTCTTTTAAATAATAGTTCACAATAGTTAAATAACAGTTGGGAAGCACAGAGCCTGCCTGCCAAGCACAAGGTCCTGAGTTCGATTCCTGATACAAAAATAAATAATAGTTCACTTGTTGAGAGATATTTGAAGTTTTAAAAAGTTACAGTTAGAGATATGAGAATAGGAGCCAGGCTCGGTGGTACACAGCTGTAATCCCAGAATTTGGGAGGCTGAGGCAGGAAGATTACAAGTGTGAGGTCAGCCTTGGCTACACAAGAAGTTCACTTCCAGTCTGGACTAAACAGCAAAACCTGTCTCAGTATATATATATATAGAGAGAGAGATCCTAGAATATAATTAATATTGTTGCCATACCATATGTTGGAACTATTTTCTCTTTCCTCTTGACAGAAAATGAGGGGACACCATTTCACAAAGCACCATTTAAATGACTCAGAAGATATTACTTAATACCTCGGCAGGGTGTGCTAACCACCACTGCACTTTTGGGTGGTAGAACCAGAAAGTGTGTAGCAGCAGAAAACAATTTTGAGTCAACAAACAAATACTTAAACATTGCACGTCAGGAGGTGTGGTTTTTGCTTAGGTATGAAATCGACTTTTTTAGAGGGCTTAAAGTTGAAGCAGCAATTTGGCGAACTGGCTCTGCAAACCGTGGTGCAAACCCCACGCACTCTGTCTGGGGGAGTCTGGTCCCCAAATAAGAAGGCACCATCCAGGGGTGCAACCGCCACGGAGCTGGGTTCCAGGAGTGAATGCCATGTGACTTCCTCTTACTTCTGGTTCTCCGTCCTGACCGCTGTCTTCCCTGGACCGCAGCCTCTTGTTTCCCTTCCTCGCAGCTGGTTTCCTTGGAAATCCTTGGGAGCTGGGGGGGAAATCCTTGCACACCTCCCTCCGCTGTCGGCAAAGGCGTCAAGGGCTTCTCCAACTCCCCAGGCCTTTGCAGGCCACCTTGCTCCGGGTTAGCACGCGGTCTCAGCCCACTTGTGCCTACAGCAGACCACCCGAGCCGGCTCGTCTATAACGAGCAGAAGCCTGTTTCGTTGGTGTATCTGGAGGCCGAGGTCCAGTCCGACGGATTGCATCGGTAAGGGCCTTCTAGCCTTCCAGCGCCCTGGCGAAGTGCTGTGTCGGAAGTGACTTAGTGCAAGTGACGCGCGAAGGTAGCCCTGGGTGGGAGTGCAACCTCAGAGAGGGATGGGGATGTGGATTAATCCACTCGTGAAGGCAAAGCGCTCATGACTCTGTCTCTGTCTCTATGTGTCTCTTTCTATCTCTGTGTTTTTCTCTCTCCATGTCTCTGCAGTACTGGGGGTTGAATCCAGGACTTTTGCACTGAGCTATATCCCCAGAACCCCAGGGGTGTAGCTCAGGAACATGGCACTTGCCTCCCCCCCAAGTCATTTTCCTTGTAAGTTTTGACTTCTATGAGAGAAGTCCAGCTTCTCTCCCCTCTTACTTTAACCTTGAAATTTACCCACTACAGGAAAGGATGGGAGAAGGAAAATGCTCAGCTTCTCTGCAAACAAAAATTAGATGTAAGGAAAAAGTGGAGACTAAGTTTTTGTAAATAGGAGAAGAGGGAAATAAAGGGAGGTTAGGGGAATGGGGGGAAGCACAAGATCTATGTAGGGTTCAGGGGTATAGCTCAGTAGCATAGCATCTGCCTGGCAAGTATGAGGTCCTGAGTTCAATTTCTGGTACCAAGAGAAAAAATAAAATCTATCATGTACAGGTGCAAATTCCCTATGATGAATGTGAACCTTGTGTATACCTAAAATGTACCAATAAACGTCATTAATTTAAAAAAAAAGTAAAGGTGAAAAATATTAGATATAGTCTGAGTATCGATGAACTCACAACAGGAATTAGAATGACCTAGCAACCTTACAGTAGCTTGCTTATGACGGCAGATACACTCCTTAGAGAAGTTCAGCTGCAAGTGACAGAAATTTGTTTGTTTTGTTTGTTTTAAAATCCTTGGGGTTGAACCAGGAACCAGGAACCCACATGCTAGCTGCTCTACCTCTGAGCTACAGCCTCAGCCCTCTTTACAGGGTTTTTGCTAAGTTTCCTAAACTGGCTTCAAATTCCTGGTCAACCTTCGGAGTAGAGTAGCTAAGATCACAAATGTGTGTCACCATGTCTGGCTCAGAAACTTTAATTATAATTTAAACAGTAGTCAGGGCAACTGATTTGTTCAGCTGTGGACTAAAGAGAGTTTTCATATTTTTTAATGTAAATTGTGAAAATGATTATTACCCTTTGGGGGAGAGGTATCATTTGCCTTTACTTTTTAGCCTGCAAAGTATGAAGCATTTATTGTCTGGGCTCTTTACTGGCTTCTAAATTGATCCTGAAAGATGTTGATCATTTCAGATAAGAGAGGTAGGGTGCGTTTCGGGTTGACTGTGGGCTTGAGGGACAAACTGTGCTGTGCCAGTGAAGACTGACACACCCTTCCTACTTCTGGCACCCTGCTTGGGTAATCATTAATCAGAAATGACTCTTGGAGGTGGACTCTGTCTTAGGAATGTGGAGATCTTTCCCAGAAGCCCCCAGTTGACATCTCACATCTCCTTGGCCAGAGGAGTCACATGCTTTTTTCTGGCAAGAGTGGAGGCAACATCTTTAGACCACTTGGTTCCCCCTTGGGCTGGGGTGTAGGGGGTGAGGCTGGCGCCCCCTGGAGGCTGAGTGGGAGGAGTGAGTACCGGAGGTAGCCAGTCTCCAAAGTCACTTCTACTGGTCTCTCCTTGCACTGAATCTGGACTACTGACATCTAGAGGGGAAATAATATGGAAGTGGAAGAGTCGAGGCACAACCCGCAGGGCTTGGTGAGAAGAATCACTGATGCTCCTACCTCTGTGTCCTGGTGCCTGCTCTGTGGGAAGCCAGCTGCCACACACAGCCAGACTTGGAGGCCACCATGCCAGGAGGAAGCCCAAGCCAGGCCCCTGAGGAGACGGTGTGACAAGGGGCATCGAGGGTGAGAGGGATACCTGCTGGCTGCTAGCTCTTCCAGCCAACCCCACCAGAGGCACCGAAAGAGCATGAAGAGGCCTGGGGAGACTTCCATGTCGCCACAGCAGAGGGCAGCGCCCAGCTCAGCCCTGTCAGCCACAGAGCTGTGAGACTATCGTCAACCATTGTCAGGTTTCAGAGGCGTTTGTGAGGAAACTGTGGACAAGCAAAATGATATCCAAACAGAATGGGATTCTCTCTGGGAGGAAGAAACAGAAAATGGCTGCTGTGTGGGTACCGTGGGTCCCCTACACCCTGCTGGGACAGAGCACACAGCACTTAGGTGTGCTTTGACATGACTGTTGGACAGGAGCGAAGCTGGGGTAATGTGAGGGCCTTAAAGTACAAGAATCTTGTGATTATTTTATGTATGTATGTATTTAGTGAGTTCTTCCTCCTCTTCCTTTTCTTCTTCTTCCTCTTCTCCTCCTCCTTCTTTGTCTTTCTGAGACAGGGTCTCATGAAGCAGTGCAGGCTGGCCTTGGGCCCACTTTGTAGCCCAGGCTGGTCTTGAACTTGCAACAATCCTCCTGCCTCAGCCTCCTGAATTCTGGGATTACAGGTTTGCACCACCACACCCAGCCTGTTGTTTTGCTTTTTTGACAGTACCTCATCGTCCAGCTCAGGTTGGCCTAGAATTTGCAGTGATCCTCCTGTCTCAGCCTTCCAAATGCTAGGCTTATAAGTGTGGGCCACCATGCCTAGTTAGAACTTTTATTTTTAGAATGGGATGTGGTTTCCTCCATCATAGGGATGAATCTATGTATTCAAAGAAGAGAATAAATAGGGGTGAAAAGTGTGTTTTGAAATCACTAAAGAAAAAATCTGTACCTTCTGTGATAATAATTAGTCCTTAGTATTAGTTGACATCTGTGGGAAACATACAGTGTAGGAGGCCAGACACTTCCCATATATACAGTCAGACATATGTTTGAGACAGGGTCTTGTTATGTAGTCCAGGCTGTGGTCCCTTCTGTAGTCCCTGTGTTGATCATTATTATTTCAGAGGAATAAACTGGGGTCCACGGAACCAGAAGACTTGTCCAAGAGACCAGATTCAAGGCCAGCTTGTGGGCTTCCCAGCCTGTAAGATTGGTAATCCATACTTTCCTGCTTTACAAAGATGCCTGGGCATCATCTTAGGGAGGGAAGGCAGGAGGGAGGGAAGGGGAGAGAAGCTTATCACTGACCTTGAACTTGTGTCTCTTAGGCCCTGAAATGGAGTGAGCATGGTCACTGATGGATTCAGATCCATATCCAAGCTGCATCGTGGTTTCCCTTCAGGGGTATGCGGCAGGGTGGCTCCTGAGCACCCAGGACTCCTCTGATGGCCTGAGCCTCGGGGCTGCTACAGACTGGTTATTTGTGCCCTGCTCCTCAGGTGGAACCCTATGATATTATTGTCCCCCAGAAGAGAGCCCCAAGCTGCCACCTGTCCTTGTGTGGTGGCCCCTCCCATGTTCCCAACACTTGGAAGGCTGAGGCAGGTGGGTTGTCGGAAGTTCAAGGCCCATCTGAAATGCATAGCGAGATCCTGTCCCAAAACAAAAAAATAACAACTCCCAAAGAGCCACTGTCTATGAACCGAAACACTAGGTCTGCCTGCTCCTTGATCTTGGGCTTCTGGTCCCTAAGCTGAGAAATGACTCTCCATGGTTTGTAAGCCACCCCCCCCCTCAGTTATAGTGTCTTGTTTTTGCAGCTTGAACTAATTTGTCTGGCTGTCTCATTAGCCCCACCTGAACTTTGTTAGCATGTGCTACAGAGAAGCCACCTGTTTCCCCTCCTCCTCCCTCCCTCCCTTTCTTCCTCTTTCCTTCTGTCCCTTACCAGGGTCAGACCTGCATGGTAGGAGGACAGCTCTCCCTGACTCCTCCTGGTAAATCTCCAACTTCCCTCATAGGCATCTGCCTCCTTGGCGAGTGCTTCCTGGAGAACCAGTAGAGGCTGAGATGAAACCCCCTAGGTGCCTCTCACAGCCTGGAACCTCTCTGGCATAGGCATAATCCCTATTCCAATTTAGGAGGCTACCTAGCACCAAGCTGATACCTCCTTGGAGTCTGGCCCAGACTACTGACCTCATCAGCTGAACCTGGATCTCAGTGCTGTCCTACTGCCTCAAGGGTTGAGATGGTGACTGTCATTTCTTGGAAATTCTACCCTAATTTGCCCTTCTAGGGCAACACTTGATATTCTCACTGAGCCAAGAAATTTAGAATCTACACAGGTTTCTTTTCTTTTCTTTTTTGATACTGGGGATCAAACTCTTGACCTTGCACTTGCCAGACAAGTGTTTATGCCATGGAGCTAAATCCCAGACCCTACACAGGTTTCTTATCAGATGTTTTCTTGGAATGACTGGCAATGAAATGGTCATCTATATATGGAGGAGGGAGCTTTGGGGCAGTGGAACTTCCTTGGTTCATGAGCTAGGAGATTGCCAAAATGATTGGGGCTGTCTCTGAATCCCTGGAGAAGTACAGTCCAACTCAAAGGGTGTGGTTTCTTTAGTTGAAGAGTTGGTCCTCTCAAAGGCAAACCAGTAATGGGAGTTGGGTTGTTATAGAGTACAAAACAATGCATCCTCTAAATCTAACACAGTCACTAGGCAGCCTCTCCCAGGATTTGGGTTGGAGGTGGTGGTGTATGGGCTGGGGACTGTAGGATGTAGAGGATTATAGCTTCAATGACTGCTTTTAGGTCCTGAACAAATCTAAACCATCTGTCAACGGTCCACTTGGCTTCACCTCTGCTGTAAATGAAGAATTGAATGAATTGGTGATTGTCCAGCCAGTCCCCCCAACAGAGCCCTGGAACTTGCATGGTTATCAGAAATTCAGTGTTTTGCACATGTATTGTGGGTCTTCTGTGACCGAAAGGTCACTTGCTTGGCCAGTTGGGCCCTCTCTAATCTCCTACCCCAGTCTCACTGAGGCACCATTATTCAGGAAGCTGGAGGTTAAAAATTCAGCCTCTGCTTAGTCCTGCCTCTCTCTGTCTCTTCTGCCTTGTCCCTGTTGTTATAAACATTAAACACCACTAGGATTGTGTTTATGGGTGTCTTTGGGTCAGCTCCTATGTTTTGTGGCTTTCTTTGCATAGCTGAAACTGACAGGAAGTTGCAATGTGTAACTAGGAGGTCTTGTCTCTTCAGCTATTGGCATCCAGGGTAGTATCATTTCTACTTCCATTCATCATCCTTGAATCATTGCAAGATTTTCTCCTGTCTTTTGTATCACTTCTCTGACCATATCATAATTAACAGGAATGTAGTACATAGTTTCATGCTGTCTACAAGTTGTCATTATGATTCCTATGGTCCTTGCCTCATGAGCCTTCCTGATAATTCCACTGAAGATTGTTTCATACCACTGCAATGTCTCTCACCTTCAGAACATCATGATCTAGGTCTCACACAGTCACAGCATCTGCATTTGCCTGTGCAGTTAGACAAATCCACCATTCTTCCTCCATGGTGCACACGTGCAAGAGCAGTGCCTGAGTCAAAGGTCAGGACAACCCTATTAAATCATCAGTAAATTGGTTGGGCTCCTCAGAGACTGCACCAAGCCTCTATATTTGCCTGAGTCTAACATAGAGAAAGGCACACACCCCTAGACCCCTAGATGGTGGCCACCTTTGCCACCTCCCGCAGAGGACAAAGCCAGGGGTTGGAGAGGGGCAGAGAACTCCACTCTTGGCACACATGTAGCTGGGTCCCTCCAGCAGAGGGGAGTGTAGAATAGGGTGTAGAATAGGGTGAAGGTGGATGGAGGTCATGTTCCAGGGTGCCTCAATTCCAGGCAATTTGGGCTAGGTAGGGTGCCAGAGGTCTAACTGGGAGAGGAGCACGCTGTCTGAAAAGATGGCAAAGACTCCTCTGGTCCCATGGAATTCTGTGGGTTGGACTGACCCAGGGGATTGACTAGGCTCTTCTTGGCTTCTCCTTGAAAAGGTCAGATTTAAAATGGAGTCATGCAGAATGCCTGGTTTCTCTTTGGAGTCACAAAAACCCAGCAGGCTTCTCTCAAATCCTTATCCAACTAGACAGTCACTTTTAGACTTTCTTTACACTTGGATTCCAAAAGGCCTCCAAGTAGCAAGGCCTCTGGAATGCTTTCTGGGGCCCCTGTACCACGGTATAACTTTTATTGGCTGGTGGGGTTAAGCAGCAAAAGAGCCCTGGCTCGCTTGGCCTGCCACCTCCCTCTGTTCATTATGTAGAACAAGATTGCTAAGGTAGCCAAATCCCTAAAGGAAAGCCCCTCCTTTCCTGCCATGTCTAAGAGCCTCCTTATGGAACAGCTGAACTGCGTGCCTTAGATCTCCAAATCTGACCAACTAGTTAGAGGCTTCAAGCAGGCAAACAAAAAGAAAACCTGAAGGTCACAGTGGGTCCCAGTGAGCCCAAAGAGAATAATTATCTTTATAAAGCAAAAATAGTAAGCACACCAAATAGATCCAAGGACCTGTGTTTCCAATGGCAGAGAACACAAACCAAGAACAGAAGTTACAAAGCATCAGAAGGGGGCAGGAGCCCTGACGGAGAGGTGAGCATTTCATCATGGAAGCCCAGGCACAGCAGCCCCTGGCAGCACAGAGCAGAGAGAAGCAAGAGGCAAACACAAGAAACTGGACAAATTCAGACCGCAGCTTGGTGGAAGCGCATTCCCCAACACAGGCTTTTAGGAAAGGAATCAGTGCCTCTCCAAACCAACAGTCAATCAAGATAAACCAACAGGGCCCCGATGTCCAATTCCCAAGTAGTTCCAAGTCAAATTGTCATACAGGAATTTCTTTCAATCTACCGGAAAACACAATGCAGAATTGATTGGAGCCTAATGTTTAAATTATTCCCATTATATACTCGACAGGGAGAGTGTCGAAAGAAAGGAAAGAAAGGATTGGGAGACTGATTTTTTAAAAGACAGAATCTCACTACACAGTTCAGGGTGGCCTTATATTTACTGTGTAGCCCAAACTGGCCTCGGACTCATGGCAGCCTCCTGCTTCAGCCTCCCGAGTGCTGGGGTTACAGGTGTGCCCACCACACCCTGCAGGGCTGGTTGACTATACAGTCAACATTTCTGCTGGGATTCATCCATCCACCACGTTCAATACTGGGAGCACTCATTCAATTTGGGGTTCAGGTAGGTCCTGTAAGATGGCTCAAAAACCCCACATTGGATGCTAGAAAGTCATCACTTAGCCATATGTAAAATGGAAATCAGACATGGGTGAGTTCTTCAGCCTCTTCTCAGTTACTGGCAACTGTCACTGTCACTGTTCAAGACCCTCTCAAGGGAAGGCTCCCACATGGGCCACCACACAGTTACCAACCACTGGAGGGTTTTGCTCAATTTGTACAGAAATCATGAATTGGCAGCATGTAGCTCTTTTAGTACTAATGGCCCCGAGCTCTAAATACTGGGGAACGTCCAACCTTAATGTCAGCAGACCTCCCTGACCCTACACCTTAGCACAGAACAACCAGCTACTGGCAGGCTTCTGGAACGCTCTTGGCCAGTGGAGAGAGTGGACCCAGCAACCCTTTGTTGCTCTGCTTTATTTTCCAGCTGTTAGTCATTTTCAGTGTTATTGTTCCCAGCTGCAGGCCAGTTTTACTGCCAATGGCCTTTGGTATTACCTGCTCTTAGCATGGCGGCTCAACATGGTTTACTTGAGGTGGAAGTCACGGGCAGGCCAAAACATATCATCAGAGAGAGGTTTTATTAGATTTTATGCTGCAGTGTATGAACAGTAAGTACATGGACTGACTGATCCACCAAAGGCTACAGGGAAGCTGCTGACGTGGGAAAGAAGGTGGGTGTCAGGTTTTCTGTTTGGTTGTAGATAAGGGCAGCGTCCCCTGTGGTCCTGAATGAGAAGGGCTGCAGAGGGTGGCATCATCCAGGGCATGCGGGGTCCACAAGTCTGTGTGCAGCCAAAGCAAAGTCTCCCAAAGCAGCTGTGGGCTGGCTGCAAGAAGAAAAATGGGAGCACAATGGTTCCTTCTCCCTCGTCTCCAAGGCAGTCACCTGCAAGCCAGTCACCTTCAAGCCTCCTTTGGAGCCCAGCAAGCTGTCACCTCGTCCTTGGGTTTCCAGCCTCCAGGACTGTGACAAACGGATTTCTGGGGTTCAAGCCACCCAGCCCGTGTGATATTTGGTCTTGGCGGGCTGAGCAGACATTGGCAGGTTTATGCAGGCCACGCTCCTGGTCCCAGGGAGAGCCTCTAACGCTGACACCTGGCTCCAGGGAAGCTGAGTGCCAGAACCAGGGCTCTTGTTACTTTTCTCTATTCAAGCCTCACTGTACATAGTGCAGCCTTATAGAGGGAAGCATTATAAAGGGCTGTGACTTCAGGGGGCTTTTCTTAGACTTATAATCATTTCCCTGTAGTTACTGTCCTGTATGTACAATGTCCTGTATGTACTTCCTTTTGTACTTAAAATGTATTTCAAGCTGGGCACTGTGGCACATGCTTGTGATTCTAGCACTCAAGAGGCTGAGGCAGGGCGATCACTGAAATGGTGGTTGATACACTGTGTCCACTTGAGAAGTTTGGAAGTTTAAGCAACTCAACAAGGGGCCAGGATCCTTACTTTGTAGGTACTCTCAACTTGTGCAAGAGTAGGGCAGAAAGATGATGTGAGTACTATACCCACCCTGGAGGATGGTAGCCTGCTTAAACTTCTGGAGGAAAAGAGGCTTGCTCCCCTCTGTTTGCTCTTGTTGCTTTTGCTGTCTTCTACCATCTTGAAGAGTTGCCCCTATGCCACGCCACCCTGCCTTGGCATCAGCTGATCACAGACTGAAACCTCCACAAACTGTTAACTAAATAAACTTAATTTGGGATGTTGGGTATTTTGTCTCAGGAACTAGAGAAAAGTAATAAGATGATCACCGTGAATTTGAGACCAGCCTGGGCTACAAAAGCAAGTTCAAGGCCAGCCTGCCCTACATAGCAAGATCCTGTCTCACAAAAAATGAACAAAAGAAAATGTAGCTCAAGCTCCATTGGTTTGCATTCATTTTTTACTGTGAAATTCCTAACCCAACTCCACATGGTTTGGGAGAAACAAACTGGCAGGAAGAAAGCACCCCGGGAAAACTGGACAAGCCATCAACATTATCTGGCATTGTACCCAGCTCCCCTGACCCCACCCCAGAGTTTGATTCTCTGGGGATGTTCCAAGGACCTGCACTTTGGGATGGGCTCCTTAGGTAATATTTGTGCACACCAAAATCTGAGAAGCAAAGTAACTGTGTTAGATTTTTGTATTGTTATTTATTTGTTTTTTCAGACAGTCTCGCTCAGGCTGGCCTCACACTCATGGCCCTCTTTCTGCCTCAGCCTCCTGAGTGCTGAAATTGCAGGTATGTCCCGCCAAGCCCTGCTCTGCATTAGATCTTATAGTCACTAACTGGTTACTATAGATTCCACGTCTACATTAAAAGGAAGGGTTTAAAAGTTGCTTGGAACAGCTTGTAGTTAAAAGTTATCCTCCACAACAATCAGTATTCCAAGGCTATTTGGAAGCTCATTATAAGATTAGTAATTATGTCATGTAAAAAGCTGACATCACATATTATTGCATAGTCTTATATCCATTAGGGTGTTTAAGAGGAATAACCAGCAGCTCTTTTTACAGATACCCACTGGACGCCAGACAAACCCCTCGGGGTAGAGACACACAAGCTGAATGGAGCCTGACATAATCAGGACAATTGCATTATGAGGCCTGATTTTGTTTTGCTTTGTGGGATCTGATGCTGAGGCCCAGCAAATTAAGCTGTAGCAGAATGTACTGTATAACGGACAAGGAGCAGGGCCTCCTTTAAATTTAACATTCTGACTTCATTAAAAAATTTTCATCCCAGCAATAGAACATACTGTGAAAAAGAAATCACAGAATGACATAAAGCAACCTCTCTGTCATCTGGGAGGCTATATTTAGAGTCATCTCTCGATGTTTCTGCACCCCTGGGACTGTGGGAAAGATTTTCCTTTTCATTATGCAACACGATGAGCAAGAACCAAAAATCGAAGACAGGCAGTTTTAATATTTTTTGTTAACACCATATTGTCAAGTGGTAGAATGCCAGCCATGAGAGAGAACGGGTAAAAGAGAAACCTGTTGTCCATATGCTGTAGGATGAGTAATAATTTCACGAGGGCAAACAAGGGAAGAGGGGGGCTGAAAACCAGGAAATCCATGAAAGATAGCATCTCAGGCAGCCCAGTGGCTACCCAGAGACAAAGGTTCACATTACAGCCGCCATCCACAGGGCTTCAGAGCCCTGTCCCCGCCAGAAAGGCTGCATCCTGAAACATTGGACATGAATAGTGAGAGCCACTAGGCACTGACGTATTTTCACTTTTTTTTGGAACTGGGAATTGAACTGAAGGACCTTGTGCCAGCCAGGCAGGTTCTGTGCCGCAGAGCTATAGCCCCAGCTCCCTTTCTCTTGTCTTTTATTACCTCCGATCTCTGCCATGATTCCTGGGTATATTTATTCATCTTGCAAATGAAGGCCAGAGACAGTACCTTGCCTCAGCTAAATAATGTCAAGTTGGAACCCAGCTCCAGCTCCTCCGTGTTTCCCTGCTTTATCCATTCCCCTTCTCCACCTCCCTCAGATAAGAGTGGCACATTTACACTATTGAATGGGATGCCTATCCAAATGGGATGCCCAGGAAATGACATCAGAAGGCTCAGGAACCTTTGCTGAAATTCAGCTTTGGAGGCACCAGTCCAGCCCACAGAATCTGTTGTCCACGTAGGTCCCACCAATCTACATGTTAGCAGGTTTCCCCAATGATGCTTCTGCAACTCCAAGTCTGAGTGGAACCCAGAAACAGCCCGGATCCGTAGACGGAGGAGTAGCTGCCCTTAATACTTTTACAAATGAGTCTCGGAGAGCAGCCCCCACAAAACACACGCAAAACATTCTCCCGCGTCGTCAGCAGCACATTGTGAAATCGCAGTCTGGCTTCCACCTGGCACTCAGGGTACTTCTGGGCCATCCCGCTTTGTGATCAGGTGGTATTTACTTGGGGAATGAAATCTTCATATTAACATAAGCAAAACATAATTAGAAAAATCTGTTATAAAAACCATGCTGCTTTCCAAGCCAAATATAAATGACTTTGGGGTAAAGCATGCCAGGAATTCTACTTTGTTAGCTGTGTAATTAAGAGTGACTGTCATGCCAATTGCTGTTACTGTCTAGTTTTCTTAATTGTTTGGATACCTGTGCCCCGCATCCCCCCTTCCCCCACATACTCACCATGTATGTATAGTTTGAAAGAGCTGCCACAAGGGTGATGTTACTCATTTTTTTATTATTATTCATTTTGATGACAGGTACAAAGTGCCTGCTCTCCCAATCCATTCTCTGCCCTTGTCAGTGTGCTCTGGGCTGCAGGGTGACCCTAAGGATTATGTCACCACCTGGATCCCCTCTGCCCTCCAGATTCTGGTTGGGGTTGAGTGATGGGAAGAACTAGCAAGGGACAGAGAGGCCGAACTTTCCTCTTTGGTGTTCTTGGTTTCTTTTATGGCTGCAGGGCACCAGCGCTCACACAGGTATCTGTGAGTGATGATTTCCTGCTGCTGCTGCTGCTGCTGAGTCCCCGGCTGGGTCTCCTGACTCTGCCCGCACTTTGGTAACTGACATCTTCATCCAGAACTCTGAAGTGAGCTGGGCATGGTGGCACGTGCCTGTAACCCTTGCACTTGAGAGACTGAGGCAGGAGGATCATTGCTAGTTCAAGACCAGCCTAGGCTACAAAATGAACCCAAGGCCAGCCTGAACTGCATAGTGAGACTCTGTCTCAAAAAGACAAAAGTAAATGAAAAATAAAGGCCTCTGAAGGTGTCACCTCCAAGCATGTCCCTTCACACTCTTGGGTGATGTGCCAGGACGGAATGTCTGTTTGCTTTACAGTGTCATCTTACAAATAATCACTCAGTTAACATGACTGTGTTTGTTTTCAAATATCTGAATGTATCTATCTATCTATGCACACTAAAAATATTAAAGAATGACAACCTCCCCCCTCCCACTTTCCTAAGGAGGAAACATTTTGTGGGTTCCATTGATGGAATGGATAGAAGTGAGAAAAAGAAAAAACAAAGTCTACATTTGACTTTATGAGGCGGGGACTCTGTGAGCTAAGCGTGATCACAGGGAGGAAGGGTGGAAGGCAAGGAGAGAGAGAGAACAGCAGTGTGGACGCAAGTGTGGGCTGCTGTTTTGTGGAAGAAAGGGCAACGGGGCCCTTAAAAAAACCTTTCTGTGTGTGATTCTGGATGGATTTCCTCTCATTACTGCCCGTGAAGACTTTCAGTTACGGCCGGCCTTGGTGGTGCACATCTGTAATCCCAGCTACTCGGAAGATTGGAGGGAGGAGAAACCTAAATTCGAGCCCAGCCCGGGCAACTTAGTGAGACCCTGTCTCAAAATCAAAAGGGCTGAGGCTGTCGTTCCATAAGAGTGTTTGTCTAGCAAGCGCCAGGCCCTGGGTTTTCCTTAATACAGAAAAATACATGACGCACAGCTAAAAACATTGCGTTTCTTTTTAAGGCGGTGGAGTTGTTTTGTTTTGTTTTTGCAGTACTGAGGATTGAACTCAGGACCTTCACACTGATCCACCTCCCCAGCCCTTTTGATTTTAAAAAAGATTTTTTTTATGCTGAGTCACTAAATTGCCCAGATTGGGCTAGAATTTGTGATCCTCTTGTCTCAACCTCCTAGAGTGCTGGGATTAGAGATGTGTACTACTGTGCCAGGTTTAGCTGTGAAGTTTTGAAATGTGTCATCAAGTTCTTTGAAATTTTGCTCATCAAAAGGAGAAGGCTCATTTCTGTGCCCTAAAAAGTGCTTTGAATGAAAACCAGTAAAAGTGATTTCAGTGGCTACGGAGGAAAAGTCATAAAAGGTAACCTGACTTCCCCTTTGTGTCCCCACCCTTCTGCCTAAACCAGCCACTGTGCAGTGAGGAAGCCTGCTAGTCACAAGGAAAAATCACACCCAGGTGTCCCAGCCAAGCCCTGCCACCCAAGGTCCCAGCTGAGCACCCAGCTGAGCACTAGAGGAGTGAACCTCCGGTGGCCCAGTGTAGTAGTTAAGTGTAATTGTGTCAGGGGCCAGGGATTTAGCTCATTGGCTCAAGGGCTTGCCTGGGGAGGTAAGGTCATGAGTTCAAACCCCGGTACCAAAAAAAGCTTAATTGTGCTAACCTGATTGGCCTGGGAGTTGCCTAGATGGTTAGTAGAGCATACTGCTAGGTGTGTTTGGGTGGGCCTTGGAGGTGTGATCCTGGGGACTGTTTCTGATCCCTGGCACCTTCATCTTTGGCACTGTTCCCCTGTGCTGTATTCTGGTTGCCACAAACTAAGCAGTTTTGTTCCCCCATGCCCTCTTGCCATGATGCTGCTGCAATGGAGCCCAATAACCATGGACTGAATCCCCTGGAACCGTGAGCCAAATAAAACCTTTCCTCCTTTAAATTGTGCATGTGGAGGGGGGTATTGAGTCTCAACAATGGCAAAGCTGATTAATACCCAGCTGCCAGCCCGCACACACACTCAGTGGAGCTGAACACAACTGAAACAAGCTGCTTCTAGCATGCCTTGCCCAGAGTGAAGGTTTCTGAACAAACTAAATGCTAGTTTTTAAAATATGGAATCTTCATGCATTTGCATGTCATCCTTGTGCAGGGGCTAGGCTAGTCTTTTCTGTATCATTCCAGCTTTAGTATATGTACTGCTGAAGCCAGCACTGTGCTATTGTGTTAAAATTTGGGCAGTTTGTTACACAGCATTGGATGATGGGTGAAAAGATTATACAGTCACTCTTATGCTCTGTAAACTGGCCTAAAAGGGTTCAGGCTTATCTCTAACAAGGCAGTGACTTGGAGACTATATTTGTATCCACTTAGCCTTAGAAAAATCCTCCACCAGGAGACCTATATGTGTAATATTAAGACTGATACTATGTACCTAACATGTGGGAAGGGCTTAATAAATACAGAGTATTTTTGCATGAGGAGTGGGACCCAAGGGACCTTTTAGTAGTACAGACCTTGGGGGCTGGAGCTGCCAAGGCTCTTGTCTGGCTCCGAGCCTGGATAAATGGATGTGACAAGTTGGGATCTAAACTCATTAGAGACAGGAATGAGTTCAGCAAAGATCTCTATGTATGAGGAAGGGAAATGTGTTTAAAACCTGGGAGTAGAAATTTCCAGAAAGAAAAGTGTGTTTCTGGTAGCAGAATATCTTATGCACTGTGGCATTTGTGAAATGATAACCCCAAAGCCCAGCCAGGGAAAATTCTGAAAGGAGAATCAACAGTGTCCAGAGGAAAAGGATTTTGGTGAGTGCTGAGGAGGGGACTCAGGGAAAGTCACTTGCAGAGAAGTCCTTGGTGGGCAGGTGACTGAAGACTTGGAAGGAAGAAGCTACACATGTTGTTACATGTAGGTGGTGTGACCGAAATACAGAGTGAGCATTTATTTTTTTAAAATTTTTATTACAATACAAGACCCATTGCTGCAAATCCCCCAACATCAAATATGCTTATCCCATCATTCTTGCCCCTTTCTGAAGCAGCTCTGGAAGTCCTCTTTCATAAGTTTCTTTAGATGCACGTTAGATGCAGAATGGTGATCTTTCAGGGTCATTGCAACGTTGGAGAAGAGTCAGAAGCTGCACAGTGCTGGATCCGGTGATCAAGGTAGCTGAGGACGCACCATGGTATTTCACGTGACATAAATCGCTACAAATGTTTTGAATCAATTTAGAACACCAAGGCAGCCACCCACTAAAGAGGACTTCCAGAATCACTGCACACAGCGGCAAGGCCAATAGAGTCCATGTGTTTAAAGTGTGTGTGTGTGTGTGTGTGTGTGTGTGTGTGTGTGTGTGTGTGTATTTTCAGGGGAATCTGTGGCAATGTGTCATTCACTGTAAAAGTGTTTAAATTTTTAATCTGAATGTTCACCCTACTTTTTGATCACACTGAGTGTACTCTGTTCACGGACCCATACCCGGGGTGGACCATCCCTAGGGCTTTGCTGACCTGGTGACATTTTTACAAATTCCTGGAGGACAGTTCCTCCAAGCCTGGGCACACACGTGTGTGTGCATGTGTGTAGATGAGTGTGTGTACATGTGAGTGTGGTGTCAGATCAGTCTTTATCCCCTTCAAGGTGTAAGCCTTTTTCAGACGAAGGCTAGAGAGCACTTACTTCCTGAGGTGACCTTTCCATGCTCCCCACCTGGGGGACATTGGTGATGTTGGGGGTGGGAGTGCTCCTGACATTCAGCTGGCAAAGTATGGGGATGCTGTCAGGCAGTGCTGGGGCGGTCCCACCCCCACAGAATGCTTGGATCCTCTCAACAATGGGGTAGGATCCCCAGAAGTGATGTGGGGGGAGAGCAAGGAGGAGTGTGGCTAGCACTGGCCGGTCCAGCCATGGGCACGCAGGGGCCTTCAGGAGCAACCTGGCCTCAGCCTTGCACCTGAGCAGGAAGGAGTCCCAGAGAAGGCCCATGAGCAGCACAGACGTCTGTCTGTGGCCTTGGCAGCCACAGAATGTGTGAAGAATGTGGTCATTTGTACAACAGCTTCGTGAGATGACAGCAGGTGCTTTTTGAGGGTTTAGGTGAGCACCAGGAATATTTATCACTGGTAGGGTTTCATTTGCATCAGAGCCTTTGCACTAAACTATATCCCCAGCCACTCACCCCTCCTTTTTTTCTGTTGCGGCAAAGTCTCCCTAAATTGCCCAGGCTGGGTCTGGAGCTTGCCATCCTTCTGCCTCAGCCTCTCAGAGTGCTGGGATTACACTAGTAAGTCTTTTCATCCCTGTAAGGAGGTTGAGTTGACCCAACAATCTTGTTGGCAGATCTTTACTGGCTTTGTTTTTGACTCTAGAATCAGGCGTCCCAGGACTGCCCTGCTGGGCTGAGCTTCGAGGTTGGCTTCATAGACAGAGAAGCATTGAAAAAATACAAAGAACAAAAAGACAACCAGCCATTTCAGAGTCACTTTCCTTACCTGGTGTGGCTGGGGAGACAGAGGGACACAGAATAACTGATTGGTTAACATCCGGTTACTTTTTTGTGAGGCTTACAGCAGAGTGACTTCATTATTAGACAGGCTAAAACTCAAGCTGTTGGGGAAACCTAGTCTATCCCCCCCACCCCCAACTCTGGGTACTGGGGATTGAACCCTTCCTCCCTGACTTATGTCTCCAGGCTGGCTGAAACCCATTGAGCGCTCCTGACCTCTTAACTGGTGGTCCAGCCTCAACTAATCCCTCCTTGACCTCAGCCAACCCAACTAGTCCTCCTGGCTCCCTGCAGTCCCTGGGCCCCAAGAAGCACCCCATCATCAAAGTTTTCCACAGTTTCAGCTTGACGTGTGGCTTTCCTGAGGGTGTTGCTCCTGCCCACACCTCATGGGTAGGGCCTGCTTAAGGCAGGGAAGCCCAGCTTGGGGTCCTCCCCCATGCCTTGATGGAACTTTTTCTCTGCATTCTTCAGATAATCTCTGCAGCACTCTTTCATGTTACCTGTTCTCAGGGACAGGAAAGTGATCACTTTCTATGACCTCTGGCTCGAGCTTGGGCTTTGATGGAACCATCACAACCACTAGGCAAATTTAATTCCCCACTCTACAGACAAGAAGACTGAGGCTCAGATGCCAGGCTCAGCAGTGCATGCCTATAACCCCTGCACTCCAGGTGAGGCAGGAGGATCATTGTGAGGTTGAGGCCAGCCTGGACTACATGGCAAAACCCTGTCTCAAAACCAAAACACCAAACAACAAAAAGAAGACAAGCTCAGAAAGGTCAAGTAATCTGCACAAGGCTGTGTTTTCAAGAGATTAGGGACAAGCTGTTCACCTTCATTCTGTCTGATTTAGAGCCACAAACAACCCCAGCCCCATCACTTCCGCTGGCCCCACACACGCTGTGAACTCATTGATAGCTGATTGGTTCATGGAGGCTTGAATTGCACATACCCAGGCTGGTGTCTGAGACCAGCCTAGAATGGCATGGACTGGATCCCAACCGGATGTCACTGTCTCCACCCGAACTCCACATGCCAGTGTGAGCCATGCCAGCTCCTGAAGCGGGGCGTCTGCGGAGGTGGGAGCCACCGCTTGCAGGGTAATGGGGCTCTCTGTTGGAGGGCAGGCTCGGAACTGAGCTGCTACTGTTGTGCAGAAAGCTTCTGGGCCTCTCCACAGCCGGGTATCCATGGAAATTAGACGGTGGATAAAAAAGGAGCTATTTTAGGGCCCTGTGGAGAAGACAGCACCTGGTAGGCTGGGGTTGGGACAAGTGGCGTGGGAGAGAGCTTTTCTGAATGACTCTTTCATTTTCTTCCTGCAAGGTAGGAAGCAATAGCACAGGCGGCTGCAGCAGGGGGCTAGGGGAAGGAAGGAGGAGCTGTCAGGGCTACCTTGTCCCCTCCTGGCCATGGAGCACCTGTGGAGGGACTGGGCAGCTCTGTGATAGGAAATCTGCAGCTTTCAACCAGCCATCGCGTGGTCACTCAGAGAGGGAAACTTCTGCTTCCTACAAGTGACCATGGCTGTGGTCACCAAGGGGCGGGGATTGGTGGATTCATCGCAGGGACAGGGCCACCTTGGGAGGACAGTCAGGTGATCAGGAGGTGGCAAGGGCTGGTTCCTCTTCCTGTGGCCTAGCAGGAGACCTGGGCATTTGGGAGGCAGGGTTGTTAGGGAAAGAGGATGGTAAAAGTGCCAGTCAGAGAGAGTTCAGGAACCAGGAAGCCCAGAACCAAGGGAGACTGTTTGGGGCACTTGGGTCAGGTCCAGAGGATGAGACGAAACTGTTTACATTGTGACGTTTCCAGTTTGGGGTATCAAGGGACCCCAGTCATTCATGCATATGCACAGCCTGGTTTCACAGCCTGTCTCAGACAGTGGGGACACAAGGACAAGGGCATGGTGACTGCTCAGGTGAAGAGAGCACAGAGTGTGATAGGGAACAACAGACACAGCCCACATGGCTGACCTCTGCTTCTTTCTCCTGGGGACCTGCAGGGACAGTGGGCAGGGCCCAGGCATGTGCTCATTTTGACTTCTTTGCAGTCCCTGTGGGTGGCAGCTGGCAGCCCAGCATCCCAGGGACCACAAGCACCAGTGACCCAATCCTGGGTATCCCCAGCTCCCCTCAGGGCGCAGATAGGAGCTCTTAGCACAGGTCACAGGGTGACCTGTGTTCTATTGGGTCCCATTCCTAGTTAGACCAGGATGCTGAATGGCAGGGGCGGCTTCCACCTGCATTGGAGCCAAGCTTCCAGCGGGCTCTCAAGCCCTGCCCCACGGGTTCCTGAGAGACCATAGCACCCTGCGAGCAGCACCAGGCAGTCCTGATGCTGGACTCTTGACCTGTGAACCCAGTGCCTAAGCATGGTTGGCACATAATGATTTTCTCTGTGGAGATGGGTTGATCAAATTTCCATTTTTCAGGGGACAGGGTTTCACTATGTAGTTCAGGCTTGGCTTGAACTATGTAACCCAGACTGGCCTCAGATTTGGGATGATCCTCCTTCCTCAACCTCCTTAGTGCTGGAAGTAGAGATGTGCAACACACCTGGCCTGATCTGTACTTAAAAAAGTTCAGTGGTACCGGGTGTGGTGGCACATATCTGTAATCCTAGCATTTGGGAGGCTGAGGCAGGAAGACTGCTGTGAGTTTGAGGCCTGCCTAAACTGCATAGTAAGATCCTGCTTTAAAACAAAAACAAACCAAACCAAAAAACCCCACAAAACCCAAAAAACTCCAAAAGCCTGGAGAAATTTGGGGTCTGCAGGACACTTAATGGACACTGGGTAGCTGCTGGGTGCTTGAATGGAGGAAGCGACACTTACCTTGTCCTTGTTCATGCTGAACTTTAAACTAGCTCCCTGAGACCCTGTGCCACGGGATCCCACCTTCCCATGTCCCCAGCAATCTCCCCCTGACCCAGCTGCTCCTCTGCAGGGCAGAAATCAGCCCAGGTATCCACATGTCTGGGGGAAAGAGCCACACAGCCAAGTGAGAAAGGCACAGTTTATTGGTCACACAGACAGGACAGTGGGCACGTGGGGTGCATACCTACCATCTCACTCTCACACATTCCAGATCAAGAAGCAACATGAGAAAAGATACCAACAATCTACTACCTACTAACTAAGGGCTGAAGGCCATGGAGCCTGAGACTGAGAGGCTGCAGGAGCCTGGTGGCACTGGCCACCTTGGGCAGTGGATGGGAGCCCAGCATGTGGAACTAGCAGGGCCTCGGCCATCCTGACCCCAGCGTGAGGCCGCGGCGCAGGCTGCTGCTCCTGCTCAGGGAGATCCCTGCTCCCCATGCGGCTGCACAGGACCCCTGCCTCGGCTGAAGTAGCGTGAATCATGGGAGCTGGCCTGGGACCAAGCCCTGTGCCCCAAGAGTCGCTCATATCCTCTGTGTCCCTTGCAGCCACTTCTTGCTCCCAAGGCTGCCAGCCTCTTAATGCTTTGCCCAAACCCTCAGGACGCCCGGGCCTGGGCACGTGGTTCTGCATGGCTGGAGCCTCTGCCCTGGACGCTGTCCCCACACAATGTCCCTAAAGCACTTAGTGATGCATGTGGCACAGGCCGACTTCTCAGCCCAGGCTGCCACTATTATTATTAATATTATTATTATTATGTATATCTCCATCCCCGGATTGGCACTTCAGGTGTCTCCTTCAAAATGGTGACCCGAACAAGACCCCGGGGTCCCAAGTACCAAGGCCACGCTGGGGACCCAGCGATGCAGCCGTCGTCTCAGGTGGGCACCTTCCTTCTGACCGCAGTACCTGCTGCCCAGTGTCACAGGCAGTGTACTCCGTGGGCCACATAGAAGTGAGGCCCTTTTCCGAAAAATGCAAAGGTTTGCACAGGAAGCGAGGTAGGGGAACCAGAAGGAGGTCACGGGAGAGGCTTCCCTTCTGAGGCTTCTGCTGCTCCTCTGGGCTCCTGTCACTGGCACATCCCCCAGGGCGTCACTGCTGGATGACAAAGGAAGGGTTGTCAGGGACCCCCCAACTTGATGACCACAGGTCGCTGCTTGCCAAGGGCCAGCCAGCTTCCTGTGGCATGGGAGGAGCTCTGTTCTGAGCCCTTAATACATGCAGTGCGATCAAAACTACAGTGAGTGCTGGACCACAGTAATAGATGTTCCTATTCGTCCTCCTCAGACTCCCCCCTCCTGCTTCAGACACACTTAGGACGACACTTGCCACTTCCGGGAGTGGCTCTGGAAGTGCTCTTTCGTGAGGGTCTTTAGTTGCTCTGTCCTGGGCGCCTCTATGTCCTGAATCAACTCAAAACATCCACTTTTTATGGTCATTCTGACTTTGGGTGAACAGTCAGGATTTTCATAGTGAATAAGGCGGAAGAGGACACAGAATCTCACTCACAGGAACCTACCTTTCTGTTGGATGAAAGCATTCACTGTATTTCTGACCACATCTCACAAAGCCACTCGCTCAAAACAAGGGCAAGTATTTTGAGGGACATTACTGGCAATGTGTCCTTTTATTTTTAAACATTCCCCATAGTTTTGATCAGGCTGCCTATTCTCATAAACATGTATTATATAATCCCAGTATTCAGGAGGCTGAGGCAGGAGGATCATTGCAAGTATAAGGCCAGCTTGTGTTACAAAGTGAGCTCAAGGTCGGTCTGAGCTGCATAGTGAGATCCTGTCTCAAAAAAAAAAAAACAAAAAAAACAAAAAAAACCCCAAAAAATCTAACTAACCAAACGGCATGAAAGCCCAAGTACTGATACATAATACCACACGGCACAATTCAGTTCTCCTGTAAGACAGATGCTATTAACAGTCCCACTTCACAGAGGTGTAAATGCAGCCACAGGGCACAAACAGAAAGCAGGAAACCTAGGATTCAGAGCTAACACTCAATTCCCTACTCTGGTTTTTAGGTTACTTCATTTTTTTATCGGCATTGGGGATTGAACTCAGAGACTTGTGCACACACTAGATATGCACCCCAAGTCTGTTCTGAACCCCACAGTTTTGCTCCAAAAGAAATCTACTTTGTGAGGAAGGGCTCTGGGATGTTTTCAGCACACACACTCACAGAGTAACCTCTGGGATGGGAACGTGCATGCACACATGCACACACACTCGTGGACACACTCACCTGCATGGCCGTCCTGCCCAGCAGCCCCTCCTCAGGCCGGTGCTTGCCATGATGTGGGAGCTCGGAGTTGTCACGGTAGTCACGGCTCTTGGCGTGCTGCAGCTGCAGAACCGCTGGGCTCTTGACTGGCAGGGGTGGCCGGGGTGCAGGTGTGGGTGTGGACTGCTGGCTCACCTCCGACCGGGATGGCTTGATGGGCCGCTTGGCCGGCACTGGGGCCTGAGAGCTGGCAGGGCCCTTGGGCTTCCCCTGGCCCCTGTCCCCACTAGTGGCCTTGCCTTCGGTGGAGGCCGAGCAGGTGAAGGAGCGGAGCCGGGGTGTGGGGCTGAGGAAGGTCGTGGGTGCCTGTTTGCCTGGACCCTTGCTACCCTCGGCCTCTGGGGCTTTGGAAAAGGAGATGCTGGGCTCTGGGCAGGGTGTGGGCTCCTTTCGTAGCATCTTGGGGGACTCCTGCTCTTTCCTGGGGACCAGCTTGGGGAAGGCGCTCACAGAGCCGTACAGTGGGTTCTCAAACATCTCTGGCTTGCTCAGCAACAGGTCCTCCTGTGGGGCTTCAGTCGAGCCCTTCCCCTGCTCGCTAGGCCTAGAGGTGAGGGGAGGAGACAAAAACAGGTTCAGTGGACAAAACAGGTTCAGAATCAGGAATGAGGGGTGCCAAGTGGCTGCTTTGTGGGACTGGGCTTTTGTCTAGGATGATCAAAAATGTTTTAGAACCAGTCTAGGGTGATTGCATGTAATACCAACAACTGGGAAGGCTGAGGCAGGAGGATTTTGAATTCTGGGCCTGCCTGGGCAAGTTATTGAGATCTGCTTCTCAAAATAAAAATTAAAAATAAAAATAATATTGGACGTGAGCCAGGTGTGGTGGCATGCACCTGTAATCCCAGCATGCAGGAGGCTGAGACAGGATAACTGCTGAGTTTCAGGCCAGCTTGGGCTGCATGGTGAATTCAAGGCCAGCCTGAACAACACAGTGAGACCCTGACTCAAAAAAAGCCAAAACGAGAAATAAAAATGATTGAAAGATGTTTTAGAAACAGCTAGAGGTAGGCACTATACTACAATAACATCGTGAATGTACCAACCACCACCGAATCGTTTTGAAATGGTTCTTTTTGTGTTCTATGCTTATGACATCGATAAAAAAGTAATAGAGACACGCTGGCACTGTGTTACCCACATCCTCACTGCACTGCTTGGTTAGGATTCATAGATGCAACAAATAGGCTTTGTTCTCTGGAGGGTTTGCCAGGGTGGACACCAGCAGACCGGTGACAAGGACACTCACCTGGACTCTTGCACCCTGGGGCAGGGGCCCCTGTTTGCTGAGGCAGAGGTGAACTTCTTGGGTGACAGCGGTGGCTGGGAGGGTGGGGTGGGAGGACTGTCCCCTCTCCCTGGCCCCAGGGAAGGGTCCTTGGGCTGTGGGTCATAGCTCCAGGCCGGGAGTGGCTGGTCCGGCAAGGGGGACATGGGCAGCTTGGCAGTCACGGGCTGCCGGACGGGAATGTAGCTGGGATTCATGATGTCTGTGAGGCCGAAGGAGGCCCTGCAGGGAAGAAGAGGCACAGGTCAGGACGTGTCCTTTCACCATCACCCCGGGGTTTGGGAAGGGCCCTCCGATGTCCCTCGGCCCCTCAGCTTGGACCAGGGTGAGGTGACCCCATAGTGACACAGCATGCGGCCTCCGCGCTAGCAAGGATCTCATGAGAAAGAAGAGGTCAGTCAGGGCCCAGGGGTCTCCTGAAGACCCCTCATGGCCCATAGCTGCACCTCAGCCAACACTAGGGTCAGCTCAGGGGACACAGGCTTGTCCCCATTCTACTCAAAGGAGTGAGACTCCACTAGCAACCATGGACACTCAGCCAGGACGCATGGGGCAGTGGGAAGGAGGCCGACAGGGAGGACCTCGGCGCTCAAAGCTGTGACCAGCAGCAGCAGGCTGTGGACCCAGAAAGGACTGGGAGTGTTGTTGGGTGGCAGTCTGTGGGTACCAGTGGCCCCCAGGTAAGCCAGCATGGCGACCAGACCCTCACTGCCTTGACTTGGGAACTCAAGAGACCAGCAACCTAAGGAGACCCTGTTATTTTTTTGTTTCTTGAGGTAGGGTCTCACTATGTAGCCCAGGCTGGCCTTGAGCTCCTAGTGATCCTCCCGCCTCAGCCTCCCCAGTGCTGGGATTATAGGTGTGCACCACCATGCCAGCTGTACCTTGTTACTGGATGCTGCTATCTTTCTGTACCATGGACTTTAATGTCTGGGTTACTCCCAGTTCGGTCTCTATCAGGAGCAACTTAGGTGTGTTTGAGGCCAAGGACTTCTGACCGCCGATATCCCTGGCATATAGATACCACTGTGACCTTGGAATCGCCCCGTGTCTCAGCAGCCTCTTCCTGGACCACTTGTCCTTCCATTGGTGCACAGTGAGTTCCCAAGTTGTGCACAGCACCTAGCTTGCCTTGGTTTCTCTGGCACCCAAACAACAGGTGCTCCATAAGTGCAGGCTGAGCTGAATCGAGCCTCCCAATATGGAAGAACCTCCCAGGCTTTGTCCTGGGCACCGGGACCTTTCCAGAGAGGCTGGTCCGAGGTCTGAAGATTAGAGCCAAGGGCAGGAGAGAACTCTCTTGTGTGGGGCAGGAGCTGCCTTCCCCTGACCTCTGCCTCTCCTGGGCCCTGCTCTGCATGGCCGAGCTGCTGTGCGACAAGCCCCAGGTCCTGCCTTACCTGCCAGCCGGCTCCCACTGCTTCACAGGGTCCTGGATGGTGAGGCTCTTTGGGCACTTGGGCCCACTGGGCTCATCTCGCTCTGTCTTCACGAAGTCTAAAAGGAAAGGGCCAGGAAAGAACATATGAGCGCCTGGCTCCAGAGTTTGGGTCAGTGATGGCAAAGTGGCTGGTAAACTGTAGCTACTTGGGGAAGTGTTTTAAGCAAGAGCCTGAGGCCTCCATTCAGTAATTGATTAGTTGTGCCTGCCATGGCTTCAGGAGTTTGGTGACTGATTATTTATGCCTGCCATGATTCTAGAAAAAGCAGAACTGGTATGTATGACACAGAGTTATTATTTCATGTGACAGGCCTACCTCACTGGTTTCAGTAAGGGACAATACAGTAAACATTGCTTATCAGATGAGAACAAAACAAAAGTAAACAATAGCTCCAAAACAGCATTTGGTACTCAGGGGGCAGCCTGTGCAGCGGTTTTAAGGGAAACTGGAACCTTGTCTTCATTTTCAACTCTTGTTTATGGCTGCCAAGGTGCCAAGTTTCATCACTCCACCTCACTGTGCTGCTGGAGAAAGATGCTCTCATAGGTCAAAAAGGAACCAGATTCATAGAGACAGCACGCAGGTAGCACTGCATGAACCTCCAAGCTCACTTTGGCCTGACCACTGACTAGGAACATGACCTGTGGCCAATCTCTTAGCCTTGCTGTGCCTCAGTTTCCCTTTTTGCCCAACAAAGACAATCACACAGGGCTGTTGTGAGAGATAAGTGAGGTGACACATGTTTGTTTTTGGTTTTTTTTGTCTTTTTTCCTTTTTATCGGTACCAGGGATCGAACTTACGACTGCCTGCTTGCAAGGCAGGTGCTTATGCCGCTGAGCTAAATCCCCAGCCCCCGAGGTGACACATGTGAGACGATCACTTTATATGTCATTAAGCCTGTGGTTAAAGCCCAAGCCATTCTAGGCATTGTTGCTTCAGTGCTCAGCAGGGAGTTAAAGTGAAGGCGGCAAGGAAAGAAAAAGAAAATCAACTGCTGCCTGTGGAAAAGGAAGCAACATTTGGTTAACAACTTCGGGAAAGCTCTTTATCTCATACAGAGGTTTAAGGGGAAGCATCCATGTGGATTTTCAAGTTTTGAAATCTGAGGGTAGACGTAGGAGACAAATCCAGCACACTGTGTTCTCCCTGTGTAAGTAGGTCTCCTATGGCATCGATGGGGGAGACAGTCCGGGCTTTCCTCACAGAGGGTCAACCACTGTGGCTATGTTGTCCAATGTGGCTGCACTGCGTGCATGTGCGCCTGTGTGTGTGAGTGTGTATTGCTGAGGATTGAACCCAGAGCCTCAGCATAGGAAGCAAGTGCTCTACCCCTGAGCCACACCCCCAGCCATAGCGTCATTTTCTGGGGCAGCCATATGAGGTAAGGAAGTAATGTTTAAGAGGATGTAAAGAGCAGGGGATTTAGCTCAGCAGCATAAGTGCTTGCTTGGTAAGAATAAGGTCACGAGTTTGATCCCTGGTATAAAGACTTGAGGTCAAGTTGAGGAGGTGCATAGGACTTCTAGGTGCAAATGATGGGTGACAGTGCCTTGGAAGGCAATTATTTAAAAGGAGTATTGGTGATGTCCAATCCTCAGCCACCCCACTGCACCTCATTTTTTTGAGACACTTTTTTTTTAGTCTAAGTCACTAAAGCTGCTCCTGAATTGTGATCCTCCTGCCTCAACTTCCCAGAGAGCTGAGATTACAGGCATGTGCCACTACATGTGGTTTAGACAAAGTTATTGATAAAGACAGGATGGGTCAGGTTGCCTGAGCTTCTTTTCACCTGGGTTCAGCCCTGAGACCAGTGGAATGCTGGCCAGCAGAAACCACATGCCTGTCCCTAACATATCCAAGGGCTGGGAGGGACCGAGGGCTGACTTACCGTACAGCTTCTCTCTCTTCTTGCCCTGGGAGGTCTGCAGCTTAATGGCTCCCCGGAAGTGGCCCGTCATCTCTCCATGGTGGGTGAGTGGTGTGTAGATGGGCAGCTGGGTTTCCGTGGCTTCCAGCCGAAGTGCAATGCAGCCCTCACCTGGAAGGGAGGGAGGTGACAGCAGGGTCAAGACCCAGGCATCCATGGGGAACAAGGAGCATTAGCTTAGAGACTGAACTTCACATTGAAGATAGCGCTCAAAACAATGGCCCAGCCAGGTGTGGTGGCATATGCCTGTAATCTCAGCCCTGGGGAGGCTGAGGCAGGATGATTGAAAGTTCAAAAACCAGTCTGGCTACAAAGTGAGCTCAAGGCCAGACTGAACTGCATTGTGAGATCCTGCTTCAAAAAGACAAAAAAAAAAAAAAAAAAAAAAAAAAAAAAAGGAAAGAAACCAATGGACCAGCTGGGCATGGTAGTGGACACCTGTAATCCTTGTACTGGGGAGGCTGAAGCAGGAGGATGGCCCTGAGTTTGAGGCCAGCCTGTAGTACATAGTGAGCTTAAGGTCAGCCTAAACAGCATAGTGAGGTCCTGTCTCCAAAACCAAACTAACAAACAATTAAAGAATAACCAAACAAAAAAACACAGTGGCCAGACATGGATTAGTTCATAGCTCCTTTAGAACAACCCCTCAGCAATTTGGGGCAAATACCTCAAACCTTGCAACAAAACAAACTCCTCGTGAATTAGTTGCTATAAAAAGAAAACTTAAATCCTAGAAAATCCAGCAGACAGACAGAAGTGAATGCTAATCTGGCTGCCATGGGGGAGGGCACGCCAACTTCCCAAGGTTTGAAGCAATGCAAAACAGGACAAATCAAGATGGACAGGAACTGAGTCTTTTTCCACGCAAAGAAAAAACCAAAATCAAGAGGGAGCTGACCTGCCCAGCAGGTAGGGGCTGCCGCTCCCCATGGAGGGTTGAGACCTGGACTGGGCAGCACAGGCAGAAGTAGGCTGGATTTAGGGCTCAGTCGATGACTTACTGTGGGACCTGGTGAGTCATTTGACTCCTCTGTGCTTCTGTTTGTATCCATTCACCCGGGGATGGTAGGTGTTAGGGCTTAGGTTTAAGCCGTTCCTCAAGATGTGTATGTGTGTGTGTGTGTGTGGTGACTGGATCGTGGGGGTGCTTGCTACACATCAGGGGATTGATTCATCCACTGAGTTTAGCAGCTAAATCTGTTAGAAGTCAGGGCCTGCTTGGAGGTGGCCGCTGGGGGTGTGACCTGGAAGACTGTGTTCTTGTCCCCTGCTCTTCCCTTCTCTCTCTGCTTCCTGGCCACCATGAGCATTTCCCTCTGCCATCCACCATGCTGTTTCTGCCTCGGATCCAGCTGACCACAGACTGAACCCACAGACCCCATGAGCCAAAATAAACCTCTTCTCCTTTACATTGTGGGTGTCAGGTGCTGTATCCTAGCGATGGAAAGCTAAGACAGTAACTCACGTCAGGATGAAATCACATCATACCTGCGAAGTGCACAGATTGGATACCCAGGAAGGTTCCATACGTGGGAGGGACCTTGGCTCTGGGCTATGACACCCAAAAGTCCGTGGACAGGGAAAGAAGAGGAGGGACAGGACGGGGATGCTTAGTTTACCGTAAGATTCGTCACTGTCAGAGGATTTAATGCTAATCAGGATATGCTGGTCCAGCAGGTACTCCGGGTCAGAGATGATAGGCTTCAACTGCAGGGAGAAGGTACAGAGTTAATGCCAACAGGTGGGGGCAGGCAGGGAACAGCGGGGTGTGGAGCAAGTGTAGGAAAATGGGGCTGAAGATGTGATTAGCTGGGTCCAAGTCTCAGCTCCTGTAGAGGCCCACCGGAACTGCTCTCCTTGACTTAGGCGCAGTAACCCCCACTCTGGCTAACCCTGGCCCTGTCTCCATGTACTGATATGTATGGAGCTGGCCAGGCCATTTCCTTTTCCCCTCAGTTGGCTCTGAGCAATGTAAATAGGGCTGGCTGAGGTGCTGATGTGTAATCTTTGAAGCCAAATGTCAGTCCTGTTTCCTCACCTGTGTCTCCATTGAAATGGTTGAGCCCAGCAGGATGGCAAAGCCATATAGCTCCAGGACAACTCAAACTGAGATTTTGAGCCTCAAAGGCTATGACTTCCCAGGGGAGAAAAAGTTTGCACGTGTTTGCACGTCCGAACTGAAGCTCCTGCCTCCGAACGTTAAATGCTACCTCAATTGAGTTAGGCAGATTGGTCTTTCTGCATTCTCTTCAATCTGCACATTTCAGAGGTGCTTTCTGGCCTCCTAGCCCAGCTCACAGCACTCACATAGTTCCTGCCATTCTCACTGTCACTCACCCCTAATACACTCCCTTCTTCACAAATTAATAAATTCTGGGTTAGGCCCTCATTCGCAGCCTTTGTGCTGTCATCACTCATCTGGGCCAGATTCGGGACCCCTTTGCTGCCCGTAACTGTAAATACATCTTAGTGTCTTTGCTTTCACTGTGGGTTGCATTGGAGTTAACTTGCCAGAATTCCAATAATGTTCCGATGGGGCTACAAATATGAACTTTCCAGACTGTGAGGATGGGAAAAGAGATTTCTGTAAGCTCCCTGTGTCTGAGAGTATGCTTAGGGGTCCATGCCTATGCCCAGCCCACTGGGCAGCCCTTAACTTTCTTCTCATCCCTGTCCCCCACTTTAGCTTGTGACTCAGGCCTCCTAAGCTGGGCCGAGCTCGCAGGTCCCAGGAAAATGGCCCCATGTCTGCTGCCTCTCCCTTCCTTCCCTCCTCTGCAGGGTCCAGAGCCAGGTCTGTAATTGGCTACGCACATTACTGGCAGAAAGTTGCCTTCCTGCTCTTTGGGTCGTCCTGAAAGATGAGGATGAGGCCAGTGTCCCCCTCACACAGAGCCTCCCAGCTGGTCTGCAGTGTGCTAGTGGTTGCTGGGGTGTAGTTCAAAGCATGACCACCACAAACTCTGCAGTCCTCTCTGTTCTCAACTTCCAGGAGCAAGAACCACTCAGAGCCAGGCACTGCTGGCCTCCCGGCTGCCCGCTGACCTGGCTCAGGGTCTGTGGCTACATCAAGGATGGGCTTCAGCACTGCATTAGCTCCTATACTCAGAGGTGAAATTATGTATCTCAACTTCAGATTCATAGTTGTCATTGTGAGGCATCTCCTCACAATGACAACAACACAAAAGGACCAAATAAAAAGGCCAGTGGCTCTGGGCTGTCCCTTTCCTTCCCTTCCAGGCACCAAAAGACTCCAAGAATAGGCTCTGGATGCCACACTGAATATCGACATGGACTTGCTATTCTCTCTGGAGAAAGTTCCAGAATAATGACAAGAAATGGCAGTGGGCCTGCATAAAGGGGATTCACCCAAATCAGGAGCAACCACAGCTCAGGTGTGTCTTCCATTCCTGGGGTGACAAGTCCTCCTCCTGTGGCCCAAAGTTGCTCAGGTCAGTGGTTAACAGCAGCACAGCAGGCCCAGTACCCCCAGAACCTGCCCGTGATGTCACCTCTGAGGGCATCTTCAGGAGTAGCACCATGGCCCCGGACACCCCTTCCTATGATCGGAGAGAGACACCGGGACAGCTCTGCTGTGCACCCACGGGAACCCCTGGAGCTCAGTCAAGGGCAGCAAGCAGCTCCCTGTCCCTCAGGATCAAAAAAGCAGTCTGGGCAAGAAAACACCTTTCTAGGGGCCGGGGATTTAGCTCAGCGGCAGAGCACCTGCCTGCCAAGCATGAGGTCATAAGTTTGATTCCCAATACCAGAAAGCAAGCATCTTTCTATATAAAGACAAAGTCCTTGCTACTAAGGCAGGTCTGTGTGGTTGCAGGTCCACCCTGGGTCACATGTGCCATGGCTGTGTCAAGGGCTCCCTGTGCTCACAGGGCTCGAATAGGCCAGTCCCGAATGGGCAAGTGAGCCCCAGGGGAGCCTGGGAGGTTATTGAGAGGGACAGTGGAAGGACTGAGGGTGTGTGATGTGCAGTTCCCCATGATGGATGTCATCATTATGAACTGCAAACATACACTAATAAAAGGCAGGGCATGGGGGTGCAAGTCTGTAATCCCAGCACTCAGGAGGCTGAGGCAGGAGGATTGTTTTGAGTTCGAGACTAGTCTGGGCTACAGAGTGAGTTCAAGGCTGGCATGAACTGCATAGTGAGACACTGTTTCAAAAAGACAGAAAAAAAAAAAGGAAGAAGAAAGTAAAGTACTGTTATCAGAATAATAAAATTTTACCAGTAGACTCTAAATAAATAAATAAAATAAAAAGAAAGAAAACAAAGGGGGACCAGGTATATTTGGAACTGACACCTGGGTCTGCCACTATGAATCTGTGACCCTAAATGAGCCTCTCATTCTGCACCTTAGGGTTCCCTTCTTACTTATTTAGTTTTGAATTTTTTTGAGACAAGGTCTCACCATGATTCTCCTGCCTCAACCTCCTGAGTGCTGGGATTACATTGCTCTTCTGTGCAAAATCATGGCATTTTGTGTGGACTGCTAGGTCTCATCCACAACTGCTGAGGAACTGGGAGCTGGTTAGCAATGCTGGGGTCACTCACGCCCCTACTGCATTTAGTCGGTGGGATTGCAACTCCCTCTGGTTGGGCAGAGCCTCTTGCCCAGCACAGCCAGTGACCCAGTGCGGCTGCCCCCGTGACCACGGCCCTCTCCCTGGCAGCCTCCCCTCTCTCTTGAGTTACCTTGGGAAGCGTCTCGCCAAACTTTACCACCAGCTCCCCCTCGCTGCCCTCTTCATTTTCTCCTTCCTGGCTCTTGACAAAACCTGTGGGAGGGCAGGAAGGCAGGTTCCCAAAAGATACAGCAAGGGCCACACACTCCCTTAGGAGGGGAGCAGTTTCCCTCGCGTGAGTCTCAGGGGCAAGAACTCGGCACCATCGAGGAGCTGGGCTTGCCGGGGATCCTGTTTCTGTGCAGGGGTGGTCATTTGCCAATGTGCTCGGATTATTTTTAGGAAAATCGAGACTTTCCCCCTCCTTTTCTGCTTCCCTTAGCAATAAACCAGGCAACAAAGAAATCATCGCATTACAGGCAAGGAGACTGGGAAACATGACAGCTCGTCCCACGCCACTCAGGAGAGCAGCCTTTGGAGATTCTAATTTAAGCTCCCTAATATGCCGTTTCCATAGAAATGTATGCAAATGTCTTGGTAGTTTATTAAAAACACCCGCACACACAAAAAACCCTCATCCTTTTTGGAACTGCTCTGACCCAGCTCCCTGAACTGGGGTTTGAGGGACTTTGTGATGAAGGTCTCGTATCACCAGGACTGTGTCAGAGCAGGGATGGGCACAGGGGACGGAATCATGGTTGGTGACAATCTGGGATTTCTGGAAGCCTCGAGTCCAGGCTTCTGTTGGTGAAGTTGACTCCTCCCTTCCCCCTACCATAGGCATCGAGAACCAGAACCTCCGAGGATGTGCCTGGAAATGTTACCTAGAACGGGTGTGCCCTGAACCTGGCCTGTGTCAGAAAAAAGGTGCCCACCCTGGCCTGTTGCGGGATGCTGAGGCCCCAAATGTTGGTGCCCACAAGAACAAGGAGCACAGGGTCATGGCAGGCAGGTGGTGTGTGGGCTCCGCAGGCTGGGGAGCCCCAAGCAGGACAGGATGCTGGCTTAGTTACAGTCCAGCTCGGGGGGAACTCAAGTGGGTTATGGCTTGCTGTGGGGGCAGGGAGAGGAGCCCGAAGCCCGCAGGGGTCCGGTCATCGTGGCTACTCCACTCCTCTGGCCCCAAGGGCATCTGTGAGTCCTTCCGGACAGAGGAGAAATGGGGCTGCACTGGGCCGCCGGGTCCTGCCCACCCCACCCGAAGGCAGCCCCCGACTCACTCTCCAGGCAGCTGGAATGGAACTCCAGGTAGAACTTGGTCTGGGACTTTGTCTTCAGGGTGGCGTAGCACGCCAGGAACTCGATCTGCCCTTGGCTGTCCCCGGTCCCGGGGCCTGCAGCAGGTGGGAACAGAGGTTCAGCTGCAGTGTGCCAGGGTTTCCCGTCAGCCCCTCTCCAAGGGTCTCAGGAAGGAATGAATCCGGGAGGAAGTCTGCCTTGGGCATCCTGATGGTGGCAACAGCTTCTCTGCTCAGTTCTGTGCTGGCTACCCAGGAGCTGAGCACAGAGAACAGAGCTTGAGGAGCCAAGAGCTACTCTCAGTGCTGTCCCCAAAGCTCTGTGCCTTTGGACAACCCCTCAGCCTCACTGCATAGCTTGCCCCTTTGTCAAAGCAGGTCCGACAAAGAGCTGGTGCAATGGCTCACATGTTGATTGTCCCAATCTGTTACGTTGCTTTTTTTGTTGTTTTGCTTTGTTTTAGTTTTTTTTTTTTTTTTTTTTGAGAGCTGGCTTTGAACTCAAACTGCAGGGATCCTCCTGCCTCAACTTCCTGAGTACTAGGATCACAACCGTGTGTGACTACACATGATTTCCACCTGCTCTTTCTCCCTGAAGTGCAGTGACCCCAGTCCTCGTCCCGTTCTCTGACCTGTCACTGGTAATTGCATAATTAATTTGTGACTATGAATTTTGATTGTCCTTAAGCTGGCTTTAAACATTCTTTCCTTTCCTGTAAATTCTGAGCCATTTGGGAGCAAGAACAAATCTTTCATTTCCAGCCTCCCTTAGTTAGATGCTCAATCCAAGCTCCATCCAATGGATCAGATCTTTGAGCCTGAAATGGATAACACTGTCACCAGTGGCAGGAGGAGGTGACAAGGGGAATCCCACAGAGGGCTGTAGGAATTCAGAGAAAGGGGAAATGGGGAGGCAGGGATGAGAAAGAAACTAAAGGTTAGTTTCTGGAAGGTTCTGGAAAGTTCTAGAAAGTTCTGGAAAGGCAGTAGCAGAAGCTACAAAGGCAATACAATCTTGGAGCAATGTCAAAATAGGGTGAAGAAAGGGCATGTTGTCAGGGCTGTGGACATCAGACCCGACAGTTGGGGGGAAGAACACCCTGGAAAGACAGTGTCCCAGCCTCACCGGTATCCCTCAGGACACAAAGGACAGTGAGACACCTCTCTCTGGCTGGATTTGGGCTCCCCACCTGCAGCCTTCCTAAATGAACCCAAACTGTCTGCTGCACAGATGTAGGGATGAGTATAGGAGGTGACAAGACAGCCCTGGTTACCAAGGCTGTGGGCGAGATGGGTGCATGACAGGAACTGCCCAGCCCCTGGCTTGATGACCAGGGCTGGGCTGCAAAACTTGAAAGACTGATTGCAAATCTAGTGTTTTTGCAACTGGTGTGCTGGTGCACACCTGTGACCCCAGCACATGGGAGGCTGAGGCAGGAGGATCACTGAGAATTCAAGGCCAGCCTAGACTATGCAGTGAGTTCAAGGCCAGCCTAAACTGCATAGCAAGACCCTGTCACAAACCAAACACACACATAAACACACATCCCGAAAAACTGAAAACAAACAAAAATCTAGTGTTTTCCAAGACTCAGCCACCCACACCCGGATTTCCACAATTTCTAACATCTCCAGCACCACACATTTACACTAATGTCTACTTAATGTTTTCTTTAAATAGACACACTTTGGAAGCATAAATGTAATTGCCTAAAGCATACCACACTATTAAAGGGAAAACTAAAGTACTTGCCTTCCCAAAAGAGATCAGTGTAAAACACATTAGAACAAAAGCGTCACTAAGCAATGATCATCCCTAACCCCCAGCTCCCGATCCCCGACCCAAGGATTGCCTTGCCTGTAGCTGAGTTTGCGACAGGTCAGAATCTGATCCCTACAGAGCAGGAAGACTCCCCCGCCTGAACTGGAGACATGGGCCCTGTACCCGGAGACCAACAGGCCAGTGGCCCTGGGCTTGGCCACCGCTTACCGTTCTTGGAGACGAACTGGGAGGTGACCCCTGCCTCAAACGTGGCAAACACAGGGCTGTGATCACTCGTCATGATGTCACTGGTACTGCCTGCAGGGGAGGGAGGAGAGTGGGCCTGCAGTCAAGCCGTGGACAGGTGACACCAGCAGCCAGGAACCTGAGACTGGAAAGGCAGGCCTGGGGCTCCTGGGTCAGGGCTCCCCTCTCAAGTGCTGTCACCTGGGAGGGTCCAGGGCCTGGGAGTTAGGACAGGCAGTGGTTGGTGCTTTGGGGCCCTGGGTTCCAGTGTAGGGCATCATACAGAAAGCTGCTACACCTGGCTGTGTTCATAGCCATAAGACCCAGGTCCCTGGCTCACCCCACCTCCCCAAACTCTGGAACCCCACTGCCTTTTTTCTCTCTCTCTTTTTGAGACAGGGTCTCTATGCAGTTCATGCTGGCCTTGAGCTCACTTTGTATCCCAGACTGGTCTCGAACTCACAAAGATCCTTCTGCCTCAGCCTCCCGAGTGCATGTACCACTACATCCAGCTCTCCATTGCCTTTTCTTTCCCAACTTCCTCCTCCTCCTCCAGCCATGACTTATTAAACCTACTGCACCCTCAGTGTCACTAGAGAACTCTCCCATCTTTTCTACCTCCCCTTCCTGCCAAGCCTGGCAGAACACACAGCAGCCCCTCCGCACACTGGGCCTGAGGTGGGACACCTGCTTCGTTGTTCCTCACTCTGGAGCAGTTCTGGGAGCCCAGCCCACTGAGGTCTCCCAAGGGGTGGCTGGTGAAGGCAGAGAGCTGGCAGGAAATGGTAGGGGGTGTTTGTGTGCCTGAACCTGCTGAGGCTAGGAAGGAGGGGGTTGCATGCCCAGAGGGTTCTGGGATAGAGGCCACCCACAGCTTTCAGGTCATCTGATTCAAGGTTGAGAGAGCGTGCCCATCTTCTAGATGGGCATATGGAGGCCCCCAGTTTGGTGTTGCTGTCGCACACCAGGCTGGGACTCACCGTAGGACTGGCACACCACATGCACCAGGGGGTAGGACTTCCAGAGGACTCGGTCGCACCAGGAGGGCAGGTTGTACTTCATCTGCAAAGCAAAGTCACAGGGAAGAGAAGGGTCTGCTACTGTTTTCTTTTTACTCAGTAAGAAAAAAGAGGGAAAAAAAATGAAAGAGAAAAAAAAAAAAGAGCAGGAACTCCCAAATCCCCAAATCCACCCGACTCTGCTATTTTAATGCCAGTCTCATATTTCAGCCACTTTCTGGCTGTGTTCCCTGAGATTCTCCACTGATGTCGCACTATCAGTATGTCTGGAAAGAAGCTTTCTCTTACCCCTGTGGCCCAGTGCTGCCTGCCGATCCAGGTTTTTGTTAATGGCAGCCAGATCTTTCCACAATCCTCTTTTCTCTCGTTTTCTCCACCGCTCCTGGCTTCAAGTGGCCCTGGGTCCCCCACCATCCCATTCCTCTGCCTCTCAGTCCCCTGCCCTGGGCTGGCCTCCCTGGGTTGGGCTCTGGAAGGTGGCATCTGCCCCTTCCATGCAAAATTTGCCAGGCCCTCCGCCATCATGGCAGCCCACAGAAACCCAGGCTGCCCTCCACGGCATCTCAAGAAGCTGCCCAGCCCTTCCCGGTCACCGTAGTCACTTCCCATCTCCTGCCTTGTCTTTCTTACCCACAAACTGCTTGGGACAGGTAGGTCCTTCAGCTCTGATCCTGTCACCTTGGGGAGTGCCTAACCCACTGCAGGCCATCAGGAGGCCTCGCAGGGAATGAACAAGTAACTGTTTTACAGCATCTTCCCCCAAACTCTGCTCCCTGACACGAGTGACCACCTAAGATATCGAGAACCACAGTGCGCCGAAGCCCGTAAAGGCTCTCCTAAGACTTACATGGAAGAAATCTGTTTAATTAATGCTGACTAACTTGGGAATTTAGCAAAATATGTTTGATGACAGGGCCTTGGGTTTTTGTGTTTGTTGTTAGTTTTATTTGTCAAAAATGGGTTTCACATATGTATATGTATGTAAAAATAGTTACGATAGTGACACTACTGATTTCTCTGAGATCACTGAAGAGAACTGGGCTGGTATTGTTTGGACAATTGACTGCAGACAGGGATGACAACACACAATGCATGTACCAATGTTGCCCTTGATTGACGTGTTTTGAAATTTTGTTGTAGTTTTTTTTTCTTTTTTTTATCCTTGAAGTAAAATGGATTTGAAAAAAAATAGGTTTCAGAACCTAGTTGTAAAAATAATAATATCCTCTTAGAACCTTAGTATCTGGACAGATTTAAACCCCAGGGGTCATTAGTTCAGCTCTATTGTTATTATTATTATTAGTTTTGGTTTTTAGAGACAGCGTCTACCTATGTGGTTCAGGCTGCCTTGAATTCACTATGTAGCTCAGCCCAGACTCCAACTCATGTTGATCCTCCTGCTTCAGCCTCCCCGAGCCGGCTGGTTCAGCTCTTTTCAGTGTTTAAATTGCTTGTCCCGTTCTTGCTGTGACACAAATTAACACATGACCTTTTTCCCTTCCTCTTTCTCTTTTGCTGCCCAGTAGTTCAGGCAGCCGGGAACCTAGGGGGCGGGGGAGGACTCACCCCTGTCGCTTTCTGCTTCGTGTATGCATATTTGTCCCGAGTCAGTCTTTCAAATCGGTAGGTGGGCGCAAATGTGATTTCTTCCTCCTCTGAAACAGAGATGGGGATCTTAGTGTTGACCCCTGAGTTTCTCTGCTCTGCAGGCCCCGGGCCTCCCCCAGCAAGGACACGGAGGGGACAGGGCAGGGGCAGGGGCGCGAAGAGACTCTCACCAAAGTGCAGGAAAACTCTCTGCTCCTTGCGCTCGGTGAGCAGCTGGTCGTGGGCCAGCAGGTCGGCATACTGCTGCTGCCGGATCTTCTGGATGATGGCTTCCGCCTCCTGCAGCCAGGACACCCCAGTGAGCACCCCTCAGCCTGCCTCTGGGGACTGGGTTGCTAGTCTCTGGGACTCATGTATCTAACTGGGGATGCTCTGGGGAGCATCCCAACCAATCAAGTCCCTGGCAAGGCCACACTTGCATATGGACTTTTTATTCTGGCACTGACTTCATACCTTTTCTTGTTCTTTCCAGCACTGAGAATTAAACCCAGGGCCACTGCACTGAGCTATATCCCCAGCCTTCTGAGCCAGAAGCTTGCGAGGTCACTAAGTTGCCCAGGCTAGGCTTGAACTGTGGATCCTGCCTCAGCCTCCCAGATCAGGCGGATGTCAGGCATGCACCACCGTGCTCAGCACAATCTCCTTTTTATTAACACTTCATGAAGCGGGCAGTTCAGCCTGGGTCGGCTCCTTAATCTGTGGACATCAGCCTTGAAGACTCGGGCACAGAGCTGCCTTTTCTGGACCCGGCATGCAGGCTGGGTGACCTGAGGTCACAGTGACCGTAAGGTGGGGTGGCCATCACAGTCATGGGGACCACAAAGAAAGGCTGAGGCTGCATGCTGAGCCAGAGGAACTCATGCATCTTCACGACCAGCTGCCCTGTCCCTGCCACCCTCCAGCCCCAGGCGGAGGCTGCTTACCCAGGTGGGCAGGTCCACACGGTAGTTGAGATCCCCAAGCCAGAAGAGGTGGGTGAAGCGGTGAGTGATATTAAAGGAACTCAGTTTTCTGTCTCCCAGGGCCAGGAACCGGAGGATGTTCATGTAGTTTTGGTTTCTCCTAATTGAAGGATAAAGTGTCATCTCGCATGCAGGTCACTGATTCCCACCCCACCGGACAGGAAGTCAAAAGAGGTATGGGGAGCCAGATGTGCTGGCGCATGCATGTGATCCAAGCACTCAGGAGGCTGAGGCAGGGGATCACTGTGAGTTCAAGGCTAGCCTTGGCTACATAGGGAGTTCAAGGCCAGACTGAGCTACACAGTGAGACCCTGTCTCAAAATAAAAAGGGACGGGGTGAAGGGGGTGGGTCGCTGGGGATCAGATCACCAGCCTGTCGAAGTGGGCATGTGGATGGGCGGGGCGGGGGGGATACAAATGGGCTTCAAGGCCAGGCTGGGGGCTCAAAAGGTCAATGCCAAGCTCATCGGAACAGTGGCAATTCTCCAAGGCCACCTGCGTGCCTGGCAGGCCTGATGGGTTGTATCTGAGCGAGCCTGGCTGAGGTGGCCACAGAGAAAGGAGTGGTAGTTAGTATCCAGCGGGCAAAGGACACAGACATCTCCTCTGTCCTCCAAACAAGAGTCCTCCACACTGAGGTCCCCCCAGAGCTGCAGTTGTCTGTGCTGAGCCCAGGAAGAGCCCTGAAGGGCCTCATGTCACCTGGAAGGCCTATGCTGGGGGGTGGATATGGATGGATCTGGAGAGGGAGCCATCAGCGGCAGGGGTTGAACCCAGCCCTCGGGGAGGAGGGGGTTACCTGAGCTTCTTCTCACTTCCGGAGGTCAGGTGGCTGTTGACAAACCCCAGTGAGGTCCCATTGAACATGAACGACACTCCCACTGCTCCCTTGTTCCCTAAGAGGGGAGAAAAAAGAGAATAAGAACATCCAGCAGGCACACTAGGCCGGTGGCCAGCTGTGGAAAATGCAAGGTAGAAGGAGGCCAGAGATAGCAACCAGGTCCCTTGTGGTGACAGGTGACAGGTGAACAGCCAGCAACCTTGGGCTTCTCCCAACTGACCAAAGACCCACACCCAGGGCACACTTTTTCTTCCCTACATTTTGGGCTATGCTACATAGTGGTTCTCAAAGTGTGTTCCCTGGGCCAACCGGCTGCTTGCTGGGAGGAGATATATGTGAGCCATTGGAGACGAGGTTCCGGAAAGGTGTGTGAACAGGCCAGCTATTGCCTGGAAGTGGGTTTTACATCTTTAAGTTGTCAGGGAAATAACATCGGAAGAAAGTTAATGTTGGACCTGTGTTCAGGTACAAGATTGATAAGAATCGTGTTCTGCCCCAGGGTCTTGGCAGTGTCCCTGGAAGCTGCTTTCGGGCCAAACCAGAGGTGGGTATTTAGAGCCTGCACAGCCCTGAGGGCCACTAGAGTCACCATGCATCTTTTGCAGTTTGCTGACCCCTGTGCTCCCTGTGATTTCAAGCCAGGCAGAATCTGAGAATATGGTTTGCTTAACTCGGCGGCTGCAGGCCACACAGGGTTCCCAGGCTAAGTATCAGGCCACCACCCCTCCCCGCCCTAGCATCTCGGCCCCCACTGGCCCAGCGGAGCCGCACCCTGACCTCTCTGCTGTGGTGCTTACACCGCAAAGCATCTTCCTTCCAGTTTGCTTTCGGGCCACGGGTGGAGCCAGAGAACAGGTTCCCTTCCACTCCGTAACTGCTGTGTCCAGCCTGCCATGGCCTGTGGTGCTGGAACCAGAGCTGGGCACCGGCCAGAGGTGGGGCCCAGTGGAGGGAGCGCAGTGTGGCTTTGTAAGGAGAATTCTGAGCGCTTCCCGCCCTGGGTCTGCCCCAGGACACCAAGGAGGGGATTCCCATGGCCCACACCACCCCAAGCAGGAGGGCCCGGCACATAAGAGTGCAACATGGCCAGTGGGAGGTTTGCAGGCCGCAAGATTGCAGCAATCATGGAGCTTCCTGTTATCTCCAGGACTGGCCTGCCCCACTCCACCCTGCTAAAACCGCTGGCTTTGCCCTGGACTCCACCCGCAGCCCTGGGTGTGTCCCCGAACACTCGTGGCACCTCCACATCCACAGACACACATACGAGGACTCACACTCACCCAGCAGACTGACATACCCAGAAGCACACATTCATACAGATTCACAAGAACACACACACATTCGATGTCAGCCCCCATAAGTATGCACTTACACACTCTTACACAGACTTGCACGCCCATACCCCACACTCACACACATCCATATGGAGGCACACACCCTGATGCCCATGCAGTCTTCTGCCTTTTTTCATCCTCGTTGGAGCCCCAAGACTTAGAACTGGGGACCTTACTTCTACCTCTGGTCTGGGAGAGCTGGGACCTAGACTGAGGTGGCAGCTGCACCCTCTGAACAGTGCCAACCCTGCTGGGAAGTCTCCCTGTTCATTCTTCTGTGTTGATCGTGGCAGCTCTTAGCCACAGTGTGCGGTCAGTAAGCCTGCAACCTGCCCCTTCCAGCAAGGCTGCCTACCTTAGTCTGGGTGCTTGCTATGCAAAGCAAGCCCCTGGCCCTTTTGTTTCCCTCAGTGCTACCTGGGAGCCTGCTGGACTGGGAGCCTGGGCCAGTGAGGCTCAGCGAGTCAGAACCAGATCCCTAACTGCTCCAGCCTCAGGGACCAGCGGCCCAGGGGTGCATCCCAGGTGGGAAGGACGTGGTTCCCTACCCACTCACCCAGGGTGTTGGCGATGCCCGTTTTCACGTTGTCGGTGCAGATATGGCTGATTCGGTTCTCGTGCTCAGGCTTGGCCAGCACCACGATGCGGATGTTCCAGAGTGTGTGGACAGCAATCTGCGGGAGGTGCCGTGTGGGAACCCAAGGCTCGGCGATGTGCCCAGCCCTGGTTCCTGGGGGTGGCGTGCCCCATCTCTAATCCTTAGCCTTTGGGGTGACTCTGTGGATGCCAGCAGTGAGACCTGGGGTGGACGCTGCACCCAGGAAGTAAACATGGGCTCTGACCAGCAGAGCTGGGGTTGAGGGGGACTGGGTGGTTTTTGGCAGCAGTCCGAGGGCCCTATAAATTTCCAACTGTGGCCCTGGGTACATCTTTCTGGCTCTGGCACTGGGGGACCACTGAGACCCCAAATGTCTTCTGAATCGGAGTTGCCAGGCTGAGCCCACCCTGGGCTCCGGGGTGCTCCCTGGGTGAGGGCAGCTGCTCACCGGTTTAAAATTCATGCTGGTTACTTCTCGCAGGGAGTGTCTGAGAATCTCCAGCCACTCCTTCTCCCCCAGAGGGTCCTCCTGAGTGCCAATCACGTAGATGTCGTGCGGGATGTAGTCAGCGGAGTCGTCCCGTGTCTTTCCCTGCCCCTTGGAGAGAAACCAGGACGTGATCTTCTTGGGAGGGGGGGCGTTACCTTCAACAGCAAAACCCAACACCACGTGAGTCAGAGGCTGGTCAGGGAAACAGGCAGGGGCAGGGTAGGGAGGGGACAACTCAGTCACCTGAAGCCATTTAGGCAAGGGCCCTAGATGGACATCTAAGTGCCAGTAACACCCAGGGTGCCAGTTGTCGGGGTCAGAACTCAGAAAAGTTTCTTTTACTTTATTTACTTTTTTATTGAAGACTGGTCTGGCTATGTAGTTCAGGTTGGCCTTGGACTAACTGTAGCGGCAGGAGACCACTAGGGGAACCCCGACCACTAGGGGAACCCCTTCCACCCTGCTCACATGCAGCAAGGCTCCAGGCAGCTCCTCCCACATCTTAGCACAGGGACCCCCTGCTCACAGAGGTCCCAATCACATGCATGAGCTGTGACGGTGAGTCCCGAGGGAAACCAGCAGAGTGTCCGAAGCATTAGAGGCTCTGAACAGGGCAGATAAGGACCCAGGAGCCCTAAGCAACCTCAACACTACCGTGGCCCCTGAACATCCAACTTTGGTTGGGCAAGTTCAGGACCAGAAGGCAGATGACTTGCAGGACAGGGTCTGTGTCTCTGAGACTCACTGAGACTCCTGTCTTCTCTCTGGGAAGCTGGCCCAATTTCTGCTGCCCCTCCCTTCCTCTAGGGCTCTGCTGGTGACTGTTGGGCGGGGACTGGAGTGGCCTGGCTGCCCCACACAGAGGCAGACCATTGGGAGGCTGTCCAGGTAGGTCTGCCCTGCAACCGCTGCTTAGGGTTAGGGCTGGGCGTCTTCTTCCTGCTTGCTTATTCCTAGCTGAATACTTACTCCTACATTGGTGTAACACATATAGTCAGCCTATCTATCTATCTATCTATCTATCTATCTATCTATCTTCTTTCTTTTTATTTTTTAATCGGTACTGGGCATCAAACTCCCCAACACGTGCTTGCAAGGCAGGCGTTTATGCCACTGAGCTAAATCCCCAGCCCCTATCTATTTATTTTCTATCTGCCTATCTATCCATCTATCTATCTGTCCACTTAGCACATCTTCAGTATCTATTTCTAGCTAAGTACTTTTACTAAATCCTCGGCATACTTTATATTTAGTTTTCATGTTGTCTACAGTGGTACTTGGGGAATTGTCGTTAATTGGCTCTGGCAGTGTGACAAGGACCAAACAAATTGTCTTGTCTGGAAAGGGCAGCAAATATCAAGGCCACTGACAGTGACCAGTTCTAGTTCAGGTGTCAAATGACAACATCTGCATCAAAAGGTATCATTACATTCAATACGTTTCCAAGCAGTTGAGTATCACGCTATGACTGTATTTAGTATATAAAATGTATTAGCATATAAGGAAGTATATATGCTATACTAGTAGTTACATTTGGATTTATTTATTTACTCCCAGTCATTTGGAAGTATTAAAAATTTACTTGTTCTTTATACAAAATTCAGATGTAACTGGAAATCTTCTATCTACCTACCAATGGCTCTTTCTGGATAAAACAAGGGTAGACTGTTTTTTTTGTTCATCTGTTACTGAGACAAGGCATTGCTATGCAGTTCAGGCTGGCCTTGAACTCACTATGTGCCCCAGGCTGGCCTCAAATTTGTGGCCATCCTCCTGCTTCAGCCTCCTGAATACTGGGATTACAGGTATGTACCCAGCCTGGGGTAGACCTCTTCTTCTGGCCCTGGGGCCCCTTTCTCCTTGTCTTTTCATGTGCTGCCTAAAAAATGAGCCCCTTAACCTCAATATTCTGATTCTTTACCTAAAGCCTTCCAATCCGGAGGTAACTGACTGGCTACTCTTGGGGTAGAACAGTCTCAGAATTGATTTTCCTGCTCTGAGAAAAGGGTGGGCTTCCTTAGAAAAGGGGCCAAGAGGATGGGCTGGGGTCAGGGCAAGGAGACAGGAGGCCCAGTGCTCGCACTGTGAACACGGAAGCAGGAAGACGGATGCAAAGGCAGGGCGCAGGGCAGGCACCCACCCATGTTCCAGGTGCCGATGAAAATAGTGATCATGTCGGGCTCCGGCTGCTCTGAGTGCTTGTTCTTCATCTGCTGCAGGAGCTGGCAGAACCCTTCTCTCTTCTGTGGATGGAAGGGGTAAGAAGAAGACTGAGTGTAGCCTGGCCTGCACCTTTGCATTTTGCATTGGCCAAGCACTCAGCCCTGAGGGCTGTGTGTGCGGTGCAGGCTACAGAACAGCTTAGAAACAAATGTGCCCAGAGCAAGCAGGAGCTTCTCCTGACCCAGCTGCACCATGGCCAGGGTAGGGGCGACTCCAAGAGAAAAATCGGGATCTGCAAAAGACCCCGCCCTCACCAAGCCTCCACACAGCACCCCAGGAGGAGCAAGCTTCATGCCCAGCCCAGGGGGATTCGTAGCTGCCTGATGGACCATCCCTAACCTAGGGTGACAGAGAGATTAGAGTGTGTGCAGAGGCACCTTGTCAAAAAGAGATAGCCACAAATACTTCACCACATATGAAAAATGATGTGACAAAATGGTATGAATGGCATCACTGTATTTTTGATTTTAACAAAACATCAATTTGAGATGTGGAGGCTCACGCCTGTAATCCCAGCACTCAGAAGGCTGAGGCAGGGATGGCTGTGAGTTCCAGGGCAGGCTGTACTACCTATCAAGACCCTGTGTGTGTGAAGGGGGATGGACAAAACACCGACAAAAGAAAAGAAGACATCTGATAAGATATAGCCCAAGGCCAACTAGTGGTACATGGGTGTTTTTATTTTAAACTTGTGCTTTTTTGTATCTGTTACTATTTCATCAGTGAGAATCAATGACTTATGCAATACAAGAAAAAATTTAAGTTACAGCAGCTAAGTAAAAAGAAGAGTGTGTGAAGGCCATCACAGCCGCCTTCCATATTTTCAGGTATTTTTTCCTGGCTCAAAGAAGCCATATTACTCTCAGGACACGATCACTGGGAAACCCTGAGTCCTGCCATCCAAGAGGACTGGGCTCTGACTGCTTCATGTGGACACAGCCAGCGATTTCATAGGACTCGAACTGTTAACTGCAACTCTCACTGAGTCCCCTCGGAGGGCTCTAGTTCAGGAAGCTGTGCAGACAGTCTTTGTTGACACTGACTGCAGGTGGCAATGGCTCATGATTTCGTATCTCATCCCCCGCTCCACCCGGAGCTTACAGCCATGGGCAGAGCTAATCAGGTTTGGATCAATGCCCTTGTGCCAGGGCATCACATAACAAGGCAACTTTTCTTTCTACTCCTCTGCCTGGCCCCTACTTCCTTGTTCTTCATAGCATCCCCCACCCGCTGTCCTGCCAGTGTGTCCCCCCTAGAGCTTCCTCCCATTCAGCCCCCAGATCCCCGTCCTTTTCTTATTTTGGACAGGGTCTCATTAAATTGCTACGATGGGGCTTGAACTTGTGATCCTCCTGCCTCGGCCTCTAAGACCACTGATTACAGGCATGAACCACCACACCTAGCTAGGGTTGGGGCTTCTGAGATGGATGACTGGGTGGCAGAGCACCCCAGGATGTGCCCTAGGCCCATGGCAGCTTCTCCTCCTGGAGCTGTGTCAGAGCCTATCCCCACTATCCCAGAGCAGGGTGCCCAGCTGCTATAACCTCAGCTTCCTCACGTGTGAAACGGTGACTCAGGACACCACCAACCTCAACAGACAGCTGTCCCTCAGGGCCCTGTTCCCTGTCACTTACTTTCGAATCAGCAAAAATGTATTCCTTCCGCAAGGTCTTCTCCTTCTCTGTTTCCACCAGAATCATCAACTTGTTCAGAAACTTCTGGGACTTGATGAGCTGCAGGACTAAAGGAAAGGGTCATCTGTCATTTGTTGTCCACCTATTCAGCCAGCAGATCCAAGTCTCCGATGCGGCCCAACCTTACCCACCCCACCTGATGCTATTGGCTCCTGGGCCCTTGCGGGTTCCATGGGTTGAGTCAAGTGTCTCAGTTTTCCCAACCACACTCTTACGAGTTTGGTTTTTTGGTTCCTGTAAATGGGCTTTATTATCTATCTGCCTCCCAGTCGTCAGAATCACACCACTGTCCTCTTTTTTTTGTTCTCCCATGACTGCTGCCCACCAGAGGGAAGTGACGATAGCAGAGGTATCTAACTGCTGTTTTTTTGAGAGTCTTACTATGTGGCCCTGGCTGGCTTAAACTGGAGGCGATCCTCCTGCCTCAGCCTCCCAGGTAGTTGGCATTACAGAGGTGTCCTATTGCAGCCTTGAGCTAGGAATCCCACCCAAGCAGTAGCAGGAAAGAAGTTATAACATGGTGTACAACACTGCCCATCAGACGCCCTAGGATGTTCCCAGTCTTCTACTCTCAGACTGTGTTTCCTCCTGCTGAATTTCTGGTTTTCCTGACATCTGCTTACAGGATTCTGGTTGCCGTTAGGATCTGAAAACCTGCTTATCAGAGTGATTATTCCACCAGGGGCAGTAAGTGGTTCACTTTCCTCATATCACATCAATAAAACTAAAAGCTTGCCAGGCAAGGTGGCACCTTCTGGTCATCCCAATACTCAGGAGACTGAGGCAGGAGGATCTCCAAGAGCTCAAGGTTAGCCTGGGCTCCATATCGAGACCTTGTCTAAAAACCAAACAGGCTAGCCAGGCATGGTAGCACACACTTGTAGTCCCAGCACTTGGGAGGCTGAGGCAAGGGAATTGTTGCAAGTTCGAGAAGAACCAGTCTGGGCTACAAAGTGAGCCCAAGACCAGCCTGAACTGCATAGTGTGACCCTGTCTCAAAAAGACAAAAAAAAAAAAAAAGCAAACAGGCAAATCAGTATGCATTTGTACATCACTTCCTCTTTGCCAAGCACCATTCTAGCCCGCAAATTTAGCAGTTACAGAGAGCCACGTCCCAGCCTTTGTGGAGCATGTGGGAAGGTGCTAAAGAGGGAGTGCTGGGATTTATGAGCAGGAGCAAGCATCCAGACAACTGGTCACCCTGAGTGGGATCCTGCAGATGCCGAACCTGCACAGAGTGGGGAATTCCAGGTGTGGGGGGCCCAAGCCCTGCCCTCTTCAGTCATTCTGCTGCTCGAGAACTGGAGTCAGGACAGGGAGCTGCATTCCCCAGCTGGGTAGGAAGGAGTCGCGGGCCCCAGAGGGTCTGAGCTGCTGAGGGTGCAGTGCTGACCTTCACCTCTTTACCTCTGTTTTAAATCTAGGGTAGGTCAAGTCGGGCTATCAGCATATGTATCCCCATCACGGTCACTACCTTAGCATAAACTCTCTAAGGACTTTTGAAGGCAGCACACATCCTGCTCAGACTGCCAGCACCCCCACTTCTCCTGCCAAACACAGCAATATTGGAGGGACCCCGCCCCCACCCTTGAGATCCGTGCCCCCGTGTTGCTGCTCCATTCAGTCCCCACAATGACCTGGACGACCCCCACCATCTGGAGCATCCTGGATGCCAGGCACATGTAGTACCCTCTTCCCCTTTCAGCTCACCACAGCCCTGTGGGACACTACGGTTCTCTCAAGAACAGAAGGGTAAACTGAGGACCAAGGAAAGAGCACCAGACCAAGGTCATAGCGGCTGGGCTGGAATCAGCCTGGGCTTCCCTTATTTTACTGTTTTGGTTGTTTGAGATAGGGCCTTGCTATGTAGCCCAGGATGGCCTTGAACTTGCAACCATCCTCCTGCCTTAGCCTCCTGAGTGCTGGGATTATAGATGTGTATCTCGAAGCAAGAGCATCCCTGTCTGTCTCTGAGGACGAAAGGGATCTGCACTCCCAGGCCTGCTAAGTATGTGCTTCATTTGCACACAGTCACCAGCCCCAAATCCTGCCTGCTTCTGCCACAGTCTCCCTTATCACACTGAGCCCACCTCTGGAGCACTCAGGCTCCTACCAGCCTCGGGGTGCCACTCCAGAGGAGCATTTCCGGGTTACACTGCTATGTGGGTAGGAGCACTTCCGGGTTCCACAGCGCTGCACAAGACCCATTTACATTCCCTTCTCCTGCTAATCTGTCTTCTCTGCCCAGACCTCAAGAGGGAAGAAGGAAAGCTGTCTTTCACATCCATAAGGTGATTGAAAAATACAGTGAATGCTTAAATTAAAAAACAAAACAGCTGGCATGGTGGCTCATGCCTGTAATCCCAGCACTCAAGAGGCTGGCAGGAGGATTGTTTTGAGTTTGAGACCAGCCTGGACTACATAGTGAGTTCAAGGCCAGCCTAGACTGCATAATGAGACCCTGTCTCAAAAACATACAAACCACTGTAAAAGACACAGCCATTTATTCCCCTCAAAATCCTCGAGCTTGCTTCAAACACATATTCTATCATTCTTGTCACTTTTTTTTTTTTTTGTTTGTGGTACTGGGAATCGAACTCAGGACCTCACATTTGCCAGGAGTCACTGTATCCTGGATCGCCTCTTGTAAAGACGCTCAGGAAAGAGGACTCCAGAACTGCTTCAGAAAGTGGCAAGGACAGAGTGATGAGTGTATTTGAGATGAGGAGGGTGATGGGGGCATTCAAGGCTACGTGTTATTTACTGCAATGTGTTTTTCAATTCAAGCAGTTCAGGTCCAAGGATCACGGCTGGCCTTGGAGAAGGGCCTGTGTCAGGCTCACTCCTACGTCACTCACTTCATCTTCGTCATCTGTTTTATAGCAAAGGAAACTGAGGCTGAGAAGCAACCAGGGTCGCACAGCTGCTGAGACAGCTTGGATGTGACAAACCCAGACACACCGCTGCTAAGCGGCAAAGCTGGGAGATGAACGTGCACAGTTTGATTCCGAGGTGCACCTATGTCAGCGCCAGTCAGTGTGTGCTATGCTAAAGATGCCACCTGCCAAGGACGCTGTGCCACCTGGGCAGGTCCTGCACCAGGCATGGCAGGTGACAGGGTAAGTCTGATTGGCTCTGTGTGGGGAACGTGTGGAACTGCCACACCATGCACACACACACCCACACACCTGCCAGGGTGGGATGTGCCATGTGTGCCCAGCAAGGTGTAGGATCCCCTAGGGGTTCCCAGTGGACAGGGGAGGCCCCACAGAGGTGACCTCAGAGCAGGACAGGAATCCCACCATCAGGGGGACAGCACTGTGTGGCCAGGGCAGGGGTCACCCTCTGCAAAGGGGTGGGATGTGCCCAGTCTGCTACTGATCAGTCATCTATTGATCTGATTGTTCACCTACTGACCAGTCACCCTTAAAAACCCCAGCTGAACCAAAGCATGATTGGGGTGGTAAGGATGTCCCTTACTTTTCTTGTGGCTGTAGAACTTGTCATCCGAACCATCCTTGGACTTCTTAATGATCAGTTTCCCAGACTCCACGTCCACCTTGAGCTGCAGCTTCTGAGGGATCCCCAGAGACTCAGCCTTCACCTTGGTAGAGACAGATGTAGTCTGTGGGTTTTTTGGCTCCGCTTTGGCCGTGCCAACCTGTGAGCCCCCGAGGCTGCGTGGCCGCATGGGGGCCTCAGAACCGCACCCTCCCTCACACGTGTGCGGCAGCCTTTGAGGGAACCACCTGCCGTTGTGGGCCCTGGCAGCGGGGCTGGTGAAGGAAGCTGGGGAGAGGGTGATAGTTCATTTGCTGACCACTCCCAGGACACTCTAATCAGTGGTGTCAGCTACTTCCAGGAAGATTCCAGTAATTAAAAGAGCTAAACTCTATTAGCTCCCATTCCAGCCACTGACTGAATATTTACTGATCACTGGGTTGTCTAGGTGTGCTTGGAAAATGGAAATCTGTCTTTAAACGGGTACTTCTAGGGCCACTTGGAAGTAGGGGTAAGCGTGGGGCCAGGGAAAGAAAGTTTTTCTAAATTCAGTACTAGGTGGGTCAGGCTGGATTTACCAGAACCACAGGGGCACCTGAAGCAAAACCCATTTTTGGGTCCCAGCCTGGGGATTCCAATCAGTCCCTCTGGGAGGAATCACAGGACTCTTCGTGTTCTTCAACCACCAGTGCACCCCAGCACGCCGCTGTGTAGTCAGTGGGGGCCCCCAGTCCAACATCTGTCTTGAGCAGGCGAAGAATACTCTCCTCACAATGTCCATCACGGGCGCTCCAGGGAGCCCTCCTGGGTTCCCTTCTACAGCCCAAGCCCAAAGCCCTCTCCCCAAGGGACCAGGATGTGCCCCAGATGCGGAGCACAAGGCCAGGTGCCTGGGATGACTCACCTCAAAGGTAACAGGTGGGATGAGGGAACGCCAATGGGGAGACTCGGGGCCCTCATGCAGCAAGGCCTTGACCTGTGGGCGGCAGCAATGACACAGGGCGTCCAGGGGAACACAGAGCCTGAGCCCATGATTCTCTGTGCCTAAAGAGCCCCTCCCCCGAAAGCAATAGGCTCCCCCAGTACCTTGTCTTCAATGGAGGATAGCAGGCTTGTCAGCTGGCTGAGCTTGGCCACCATGGTGACTGGACTGGCCTCGCAGGGGACCTGGGAGACAAGGACAAGAAGGAACAAGGGTGGCCTTCACCCCGAGCTACAGCCCAACCTCTATTTATGTATTTATTTTCGGGACAGGATTGAGCTAAGTCACTAAATTGCCCTGGCTGGGGCTGGAACTTGTGATCTTCCTGTCTCAGCCTCTTAGAGTGTCGAGATGACAAGCATGCACCACCACCCCAGCTTTCTTTTAATCTACTGCTAAATCAAAGTTGTTTTTTTACGTTGATCTATCCTTCCCTGGATTATAGGCATGTGCCATCAGGCCTGGCTTTAGTTGTATATTGGGATTTATGTAATCCAACCTGGTCTTGATCTTGCTGTGTAGCCTGGGCTGGCCTCAAACTCAGAGTGATCCTCCTGTATCAGCCTCCTGAGTGCTGGTGTGAACCACCACATCTGGCTGTGAGCTACATTTTCCAGGATTCTCCAGAGACCTGGATTCCTCCTGGGAAGGCCATCGCCTTGAATACTCACACTCACTAAAACAGCCCCTGGGTCTTCTCTATCAGATCACTCTGCTTCAGGCTAAGTGTGGTGGCATGTGCCTGTGAGCCTAGCACTTTGGAGGCTGATGCAGGAGGATCCCTGTGAGCTCAAACCCAGCCTGGACTGCACAGGGAGACCCTGTCTCAAAAAAAAAAAAAAAAAAAAACAGAATCAAAAAACCCAGACCCTTCTGCTTTGTTCAGTCACCAGGAGCTCAGGTTACAGGTTCACTGAAGGTTTGAGAATGGTGACCAAGAGCATGGTGTTTGGCCCCACAGCCCAGCGGCTTGGAGCAGCACCTGGTCAGTGAGGACGCTCAGCCGGGTTGATTAGTGACCAAATTGAGAGGGCTGCAAGTGCTGGTCTGAAGTCACACAGCCCCAGCCTGCCTGGCATCAAGTCCATGACCACAGCCGACATGCTTCCAGACCTGGAGGTGCCATCCCTGCTTTCTCTTTTGGTTGTTTCTTTTGCTATGCAGAAGCCTTTTTTTTTGAGACAGGGTCTCTATGCAGTTCAGGCCAGCCTTGAGCTCACTTTGTAACCCAGACTGGTCTCAAGCTGGCAACGATCTTCCTGCTCAGCCTTCCAAGTGCTGGGATTATAGGCGTGAGCCACCAAACCTGGCTCTGCAGAAGACTTTTAATTTGATATTATCCATCTAACAATTTCCAGCACTTCTGGGATTCTGTTCTGGAAGTCCTTTCCCACCCCTATGACTTCAAGAGTTTTACCTATTTCCTCTTCCCCTCCCACAAAGAAAGCCAGACTTGAGATGCCAAGCATGTGCCACCACATCCAGCTTTCTTTTAATCTTCTGAGTCATTTATAGGAAAATAGTTGCACCTTGTTATGGTTTTTAGCTAGATGTCCTCCCAAAGCCTCCTGTGCTCATAGGTGGGGCTTTGAGGGTGATGGGTCATGGGTGTGTGACACGGGGTTAGTCCACCAGTGGGTTTATGAGGGTGTGAAGTGGGGAGGGGAAGCCTTGTAGGAAGAGGTGGGTCACCGTGGAGTGGATGTGGCCTGGCAGGGTGTACATAGCCTCCTCCTCCCAGCCTGCCAGGCCATGGGCTGTTTCTCCTCTGGAATACAACACTGCCTTGGAACCAGCCAACTGTGCACAGAACCTCTACACACTGTAAGTCAAACTGAATTTCTCCTTCACTTCATGGGTGTTAGGTATTATTGTCCCTGCAACACCTTGAGACAATAACACGAAGTGAAATAAATCACATACACAAACTCAAGTATCTCCCACATGAGAAACCCAAGGTATAAAATAAAGAGCAAAATAAAAGAGGGTAGAAGCAGGGAGACAGAGAAATCAAAGGGGAAGGGGATTAAGAAATGGAGGGAAAGTCGAGGGAAGAGTGGGAACAGGAATGAAAATAAGAATTATTACACATCAGATACACAGACCAGCTCCCCACAAGAAATGCAAACATTAAGCATGGCAAACATGCACAATACTAATAAAAAATTCCTAAAAATAACATAAAACATAAGGCACTGCCCCCACCCTCCTGCAGCAGGATGAGAAAATCAGGCACATCGTGGTCAACTTGACCACCAAGCAGAACGGGAGGAGTTGTCACCAACCAGGCAGTGACCTTCTCCTTGTCCCTTGCTCAGCATAGCAGCCAGGGTACATTTGCTTTTGACCTTGATTTTCTACCCATTTAAAGTACGTCAGTTCTACCGTCACCACTGCCATAGCCACTGTCACCTCCGACACCCTGGCAACAGCATCACCGTAAGAGAGGAGATCAGGCTGGGATGGCCACAGACAGCATCGCCATCGTGTGGAACCACCAAAGTCATCAGCATGGCTGGGCTCGACGGCACATGCTGGTAATCCCAGCATTCTGGGAGGCTGAGGCAGGAGGATTCCAAATTTGAGCCCTGCTTGGGCAATTTAAGACTTTATTTCAAAGTTAAAAATGTAAAAAGGAGATGGGGATACTGAAAGGGTTTTGGCCCAGATAGGACACTGTAGCCAGGAAAGCCACAACCGGAAGCAGGAAGCCCCTATCTCCCCTGCCCCTAGGAAGTTACCTGTGACACCATCTTCTCCGCCCCTGGAAATTTACATATGGCGCCAAACCTAGGACCAATGGGCTACCTGTGCATCCCTAATGCCCGCCTTAGGTTCCACCCCAAACCGAGGCTATTTACATGCCCCCACGCCACGTGTCCGCCGGAGATAGCCGGAGGCCAGCGCTGGGGGTGCCGGTCATCTCTCTCTGTGTTCTCAGAATAAAGGCCGCTTTTTATTTTATACTTCTCATCTTTTGGAAATAATTCTAGCAGATACAACTCAGCATAAAGACTACAGGTCCCAAGTACTGTCCCCCATCAGTAATGCTGCCACCACCAACCTCACCACCATCTCCACCCTGTCACCTACTAGGGTGACACGTGGCTCCCACCTGTCGTGCATGGGACACCTAACCCCAAACCCTGTGGAAGGGGGGTATGAGGGGTGGGATCTCTGGGAGATGACTGGGAGCTGTCATCTCCTCACCTGTCTGGAAGATTCTGGGGTGGGTTCTTCCACTGGGCCAAGACTTAAATTCGAGAGTCTGGCAGGAGCCCTGTTTTCTCCTGATTCTCTTTTACTTTCTTAGAAATTAACCCATCGTTTGCTTCAAAGAAAAGCAAAAGAAATAATTTTTTCTGGCACATTTTTTTTAGTCATATAAATAGACCGTAAACACATTTTCTCTGTCTAAAAATTCTGTGGAAGACCAAAATAGGCCGCCTCAAAATATGCTTCTTTGGCTTATTTCAAGATGGCTATTCAGAGAAACTGCAGACATGGAAACAGCTCCAAGCAACTATCCTTTGTCAAAGAAATCTGCAAACTTCTCCAATAGCCACAAGCCTAGGACTCGTGTTGGGGTCCCTCACTTCCTGTCTGCACCTAGGACAGGTCAGAGGACACCGCACCCAGAGAAACATCAGCACAGCTATCACTTAGGTTTTATTCTGATTTTGTTTTTCTCTTTGAGGTAGGGTCTTGCTATGTAGCCCAGGTTGGTGCTGAAGTAGCAGTGATCCTCCTGTCTCAGCCTCCCAAGTGCTGGGGTTACAGGGGTGCACCCCACGGTCCTGTCCCTATGCCTGTGTTCCTAGACAGCTGCTCACAGGTGGAGCAGCCTGAAAATCTGCATTTCTCAGTTTCAGACCAGCAGCCACACTACAGCTCCAAAAGCTCAGCTCCATTCCCACCTGGCGAGGCCTGAGCCCCAGCAATCACCTTGGGGCGCTGGCTTTGTACCTACTCAGCAGGGCGCTCCTTTGTTTTCAAGCTGTGTTCTGGCTCCTAACCAGGAAGTCCGCGTATCTTTTCAGGGACACATAGCATATTCCTCATTCACCTGGCGAGCACAGACTTTTTTTTTAAAATAACTTTTCCCAGTTTAGAAACTGAATTGGGTTGGGCGTGATGGGAGGCCCGAGGCAGGAGGATTCCAAGCCTCGCCTATAATTCCAGTGCTCAGGAGGCTGAGGCAGGAAGATCACCAGGAGTTTGAAGCCAGCCTGAACTACACATCGAGACCCTGTATCAACAAAACAAAAAACTGAACTAACCAAACAAAGAAAAAAAAACAAACTTGGGTTGCGCTAACTTATTTTTAAAAATATATACTAATGAGTTTTTTTTAAAGCCTATTAACTCTCTACCCCAAATATTTATTCTTATGCTGCTTTTACTTGTTTCAATTACTATTTTAAGCATTTTTTTTTAAAACTGCGTTTTACTTCTTAGTTCAGTTAGCCTTGGATTTATTGCAATCCTCCTGCCTCAGCTTCCAGAGTGCTGGATTGTGTGTGCCACTGTCCCTGCTAGTTTGTCTTTTTTAACTTTACTCAAAACACTTAAAAAAAAAAATCTATGCTTAATGGGTAACATGCCCTTTGCCCCTGCCTGGTCATCCACAGGTGTCAGATGAAAGGGTTTTGGCCCAGACAGGACACTGTAGCCAGGAAAACCTCAACCAGAAGCAGGAAGCCCCATCTCCCCCGCCCCTAGGAAGTTACCTGTGACGCCATCTTCCCGCCCCTGGAAATTTACATATGGCACCAAACCTAGGACCAATGGGCTACCAGTACATCCCTAATGCCCGCCTAAGGTTCCACCCCAAACCGAGGCTATTTACATGCCCCCACACCACGTGTCCACCGGAGAGATCACCGGAGGCCAGCGGTGGGGGTGCCGGTCATCTCTCTCCGTGTTCTCAGAATAAAGGCCGCTTTTTATTTTATACTTCTCATCTTTTGGAAATATTTTTCATCTTTTAGAAATAATCCTAGCATCAGGGAGGGACACCTGCATCTTGGTCCTCCTGGGGGAAAGAACATTAATAATTTAGAGGCAGGCATGCAACACGTGCCAGCACTAGGGAAGCTGAGGCAGGAGCATCTGGAGGAGTCCAAGCCCAGCCTCAAATAACGAAACTGTCTCAAAAGACCAAAACTAAATAAATATTCAAATAAATAAAAAAAGCTGGGGAAGTGGCTCAGTGCAAAGATCCCAGGTACGATCTCCAATATGCCAATAAAGATTTAGGCTGGGGAGGTGGCACAAGTCTGGAATCTCATGGAGACCAATCTGGACAATTTAGTGACAGCTTGTCTCGGGAAAACAAGACAAAACAAAACTTAAGGGGCCTGACTTGCAAATGCATGGTCGTGAGTTTGATCCCGGGTATCAAAAAAACCCAAAACACAAACACAAAAAAAGCTTAGCACTTCATATTTCTCTTTTCTTTCAGCAGCTGATGAGAAAAATTAATAGGTTACAGGGCTTGCTTTCTTTATCACCTAGTGAAAAAGCAGTTTGGCTGGGGGGTATAGAATCCAGCCCTGAGCAGCACCTTTCCGGAAAGGGCAGGACCCCACTCCAGCCCAGGAACACGGGGTACGGGCAGTGACCCCTCTTCCTTCTGAGCCTTGGGGACAGTGGCTAATCACTCCTCTCCCTGTTTCGGGGGTCGAACCTTTCTAACCCCAAGTCGCCTTACCTGGGGCCGCGGGCGGAGGCCAGGGGACAGCTGCTGGTCAAACAGCCTCTGCAGAGACTCCAGCGACGGGAGGGTCCGCACCACTTCCCTGGAGCCGGGGACAAGGCAGAGAGGGAGGGTTACTGGGAACCAGGCACACATCGCAGGACAAGCCCGGGCAAAGATCAACAGGCTACCCACCCCAGCCCACCCTCCTGGGGAGCCCCCAGGAACCCCCAGGAACCCCCATCCACATCCAGCCGGAGTCGTGAGGTGTGGGGCTGCATTTACTTTAGCTTTGTGGACCCACAAGACTGGAGAAGAGGCACAGCTAGGGTCACGAAACTATTCCAAAATCATTTAGGACTCTGTGGTTCTTGGCCTTTTTAGAGTTTATAGGAGTCTCACACACAGCCCCAGGTAAAAATGCAAATTTCTGGGCTACCACCTGATTTGGTCTGGAATCTGCATTTTAAACTGGAAAGCTTCCCAGAGCAGGTGGGGGTGGAGTCCCATGCAAATCCCTTGGGACAAGGGCTCTGTCCATTCTTTGTTCCCTGCTCATCTCTTTCTATTGTTCCCAAGTGGTCTAAAGCAGGGTAGCCGAGACAGTTTTGAGTTTGATTTCACCCATATTTTTTTATCTTTGAGACAGGGTCTCACCATGGGCCTGGAACTCATGGGGAACCTCTTGCCTCAGCCTCCCAGGAGCTGGGATTACAGATGTATACCATCATGCCTAGTGATTTCACTTTTATTATTTCATCAAAACCTATTTGTGTGTGCACAGATTTATCATTCTAATAACTTCAACAGCTTTTTGAGCAGATGAGCGAACATTGATTGTTAGATATCTGGCTTACTTTGAGGATCTTTTCCTACTATAATTAAAAGCTGCTCTGTTTGGTGTGTGTGTGTTTTGTTTTGAATTTTTTTCAGACCAAGTTTCACTATTTGGTTCAGGCTGGCCTGGAATCCACAATGATCCTCCTGCCTCAGCCTCCCAAGTGCTGGGATTACAGGGATGCACCACTGGACCGGGACAGCACAGTCCATATAGCTCTTCTTTTTTTATTCCCAGTTAGGAAATTTGGAGGCCCAGAGACAAACCCTTGAGCCATGGTGCCATGCACTGGGCTGCTGGCACCCTTCACACCTGCTGGTCCCGTATCTTGTCTGCATCTCTTTTTTTTGCTATTTTCACTATTTTGCTATTTTTAAAATGTGCATAATACTGCTCTTCAACATTGATGAATACAAGAAACCAAAAAGTTGGTTTTTCAAAATGATGGGGAGGGAAAGGGGAAATAAAAAAAAGCATTAATGAATACAGCATGTGGAAGCCCTGGGTTGGTGCCCAGTGTGACACACACGCACATACACATGCACACAAGAATGGATTAAAATATCTTTAATCCCCAATGCCCCTTGATTTCTGATAGATGTTTACTGTATTTCTCTTTGTATTAACTGTGTGGCAGCTTTGTTAGTTTTTGTTTTTTTTTTAAAACATGATCTCACTGGCCAGGGGTTTAGCTCACTGGAACAAGCACTTGCTTGGCAAGTGCAATGTTGTGAGTGTGATCTCCGGTACAAAAAAACAAAAAAAGAGTATGTTTTACATGTATATATGGGATTTTTTTGGTGATGCATGTGTTTAATTCCCTAATCCATCTGGAGTTTTTTCTTTTTTGTTTTTGTTTTGAGTCAGTCTTGCTACAGCAGCCCAGGCTGCCCTTGGACTCGCAGCAATTCTCCTGCCTCAGCGGAGTGCTGGGATTACAGGCCTGACCCTCGCTGCTTTCTTGAAGTTGGTGTAGAACTGAGTTCATTTTCCTCTGCATCACATAATACGCCCCTTCCCTATAGCTCTCTGGGGTTCGTTCACTTTCTGAGCTCTGTTTCATTCATTCAGCTTGAAACCTGTCCTAGGCAACGTCATACGCGAGGATCTGCAACCTGAGAGTTTCCAGGGTGCCGCGGTTCACCGGGCTGCGGCATCGCATCGCGCCGGCGGTGGAGTGCAGCTCAGCGGTACAGTGTGGCTGCCTGCAGCAGGCCCGGGTTACACCCCCAGCGCTGGGGGAGAGGGGCGCTGGATCGGGATGGGGACAGGGAGGGGAAGGAGGATTCTACCCCGGACCCTGAAATCCCGGATGCAGCGAGGTGGGGATAGGAGGCCTGGGAGGGGCGGCCGCCAGGTCCGGGTTCTGCCCTCCCGAAGCTGCTTAGTCCCTCTGCGGGAGTCATCATTTTATAGGAGAATTCCAGGCCCCAGGGTTTTCTATAGCACTAAACTCCAGGACCTTTTAAGAGTAAATACAACTCCCTGCATTGCTTTCTTTTTTCAAAATGTCATGCAAAGAGCACAAATACAAATTCAGTCTTTAGGATTTTCTATGAGAAGGCTGGTTTCCCCTGTACTACTGTTTTGTGTGTGTGTGTGTGTGTGTGTGTGTGTGTTTCCATGCTGACAAACTGCTGAGTTGCCCAAACTGGCTTTGAATTTGTGACCCTCCTGCCTCAGCCCCAGAGTGCTAGGATTATAGGCATGCACCACCATACCCCACTTCCTTCATTTTGTATTTTATTTATTTATTTATTTTTGTTTTTTGAGAGAGAACTTCACTATGCAGCTCACGGTAGCCTTGAGCCAACTGTGTGGCGGGGACTGGCCTCTAAGTCATACTGATCCTTCCACCTCAGCCTCCCGAGTGCTGGAGGAGGCAAATTTTGCCAGAATAGGGCTCAGCTGATGCCCCATGACATGTTTATTAAACGGTGAATAAATAAATTAGTGAGCCCCTGTTCTAACCCAAGCCATTTGAACACTGTTAAAGTTAAGAGTTCAGTAAGTGAGACAGGGAACAGCTAGCAGCTGAGGGGAGTGTCTCACAATGGCACCGTGGACCAGCGAGGTAGAAAGTTGGGGGGACTTGGGGTCACTGTAGTGATCAAATGACCAAGATGCCAGAGAAATCTAGGCAGCAGCTTGGTACCTGGGAAAAGCTGCCAGAAGATGGAAGTGTAGATTTAAAATGTGTGTCTACTTTTGCAAGGTATTAGAGGTTCAATGAAATGGAAATGAAAGGCTTGTTATCCGTCATGTGAATGATGTTTGTTTGTTTTTTAAGCAAGTACCCATTGTATACATCCCTCCCCCTTATCACTAGCATCCAACAGAACAAAATATATGGCAGAAATCCGATGGTTCTGGGGTCCGACTGGCTGTGAGATGGCGTGAATCGAAAGCTATTTCTTTCAAAGTAAGCCTGTCTGGCCAATTTGATGACTGCTCACTTTATCAAAGACATTACTTGTCAGATTTACCAACTGTACTGACTGTGCTTTTACCAGCCTTTGAGGAGAAAGCTGCATGTGATTACTGATGATGAAAAATTCTCCTCTGCATATTAACTAAACTAAGAAAGATGGACACCAGAGAAATGGAAACCATGCAAAGCTGTGTAGGCTGAAGAGCTCTGCCCGTTATTTTTCCAGCCCAAATGCTGACCTTTCATCATGGTGGGTTTATTTTGGCTCCCTGCGATTTCTGTCAGAGGCTCTGGAATGTAATCACACACACACACACACACACACACACACACACACACGCCAGCTATCGGTGTTTAACACGTCAGCCTTTTGCACTTCCAGAAAACTGTAATTAAAAGCTTGAAATTCGGGGGCTGGGGATTTAGCTCAGTGACATAAGCACCTGCCTTGCAAGCAAGCAGTCGTGAGTTCGATCCCTGGTACCAGAAAAAAGACAAAAGAAAACAAAAAAAGCTTGAAATTTATCTCAAGGTTAATAATGAAATGAAAAACAGAAAATCAAAAGAATCTTGGAGGGGGGGATTTTTTTTTTAAATTTTTGCCATTGGTGATTCAGTGATTTCAGCCAAGTTTTGGTGAATCAGCTCACTTGGAAGAAAAAAAAAACTGCTGTCCCTGGAAACCTCAGGCTGATGCCACCTACGCAGGAAGCAGCTTGGCCGATTTTCTTCCTCAGGGTGGACACGCCTGCCCTGGAGCAAAGGAGAGCAGCTGAGGAAGTCTATAAAGGGCCGGATCCTGGGCAGCGGGCACTGTCCTTCCGCCTTTCTTCCTTTGCCTGGGCAGCTGGACTTAATTAACTCGAGTTTCCAAACAAAACAGGCTGTAGACTGCTTGCCTAGCAAGCAGCAGGTCCTGGGTTCCACCCCAGCACACTGAACACACACACACACACACACACACACACACACACACACACACACACACACACGTGGGGCTTCACTCTGCTGACTGCTGTCTCTCTCTCTCTCTTTTTTTTGCTGTACTAAGGGTTGAACCCAGGGTCTTTGCATTGAGCCACATCCCCAGCCTTTTCTATGTTTTACTTTAAGACAAGCAGGGTCTGGCTAAATTGTTGAGTTGCCCAGTTGTCTTCAAATTCTTGGTCCTCCTGCCTCAGCCTCCCCGGGAGTTTCAGGTGTGTGTCTGGTCACCTGGCTGACAGCCACACCCCTTGGCCCTCCGCCCTCTTGGGGCCCGCGCCTTACCCATGGAGCTCCTTGCAGAGCTGTGATATCAGCTTCTTCAGGCTGGGGAGGCTGCTGGATCCCGTCTTTGCAAACTCAGAGTCCAGGGCAAGCTGAGTGCCCAAGTACTCCTGGATGGCTCGAAGGTGCTCTTCTGGGAGTCTACAGAGGAAAGCAGGAAAGTAAACACCGCCTTTCCTGTTCCCCTCGGCCACCAGCAGTCACGCAAGCACAAGCACAGATGGTGGACCCTCAGGGAAGCCGTCCTCTAGGAGAACACCTGCACACCACAGGACAGTCCCCTTGGTCTCACTGTAGGGATAGAGACTGGGTCACAGCAAGACAGAGGGGTCCTGCAGGGGCACTGCACTGACGGGTCCGGGGGTCACTCCAGGCTCTGTGGGGAAGTCTATGTGACAAGCGGTGGGACGGGAAGTGGCTGTCCAGGTGCCCAGTGGGCCAGGTGTCATCTAGTGGCCTACCCTGACCTGGCCCAGTCCCTTCAGTTTACAAGGTAAATGGAAAGATAGGCAGGATTTGCCACCAAAGGCAGAACCCAGGCAAGGTCCCGCTGAGGACTGTCACTGAAGGTCAGGATCAGATTTCTACACTGTATCTCCCAGCACTTTTTAGTTGATTTGATTGATTGATTGATTTTTGTGGTGCCAGGGGTCGAGCCCAAGATCTTCACACTGAGCTACATCGTCAGTCCTTTTTTAAAAAAATGTTGAGATAGAATCTTGCTAAATTGCCCAGGCTGGGTTCGAACTTGTGATCCTCCTGCCTCAGCCTCCCAGAGTACTGGGATTACAGGTACCCACCACCAGGCCCAGTTTCCCAGCATATTTTATTATGGGTCACTTGTGAGTCTTAGTTCCCATGGTAATAGCAAATATTCCAGACCATAACATACCAGATCCTTATTGCTAATTTTCTTCTATAACCCACAAGATTGTGTGACACTTACTGCTGTTTTACAAATGAGGAACCTGAGACTCACATATGTTAATTACCTGGGGGATAAATTACAGGAAGTTTCAGCTTTTGTACAAAATTACATTGAAACAAAGGTCTTGTGGGTCTTTCTGTAGGGTGAAGAATGAAAGCTTGTTTCTCTGCAGAAGGAACAGAGAGGGATTAGCCATTCTGTCCCTGGGAACCAGGGGGAGAATTAGAAAATGGTTCCACATCATTGCCCTAACACCTAACTGACAGCTGTGTATTCTGGGTCTGAACATTCCAAAAATTCAGTTCTTATTTTTCCTACAATATTAAAATAGGTATCATGGGGCCTGGTAGCACACACCTGTAATCTCAGCACTCAGGAGGCTGAGATAGGAGGATCGTTCACACCAAACTTACATTCGAAGCTAGCCTGAACTATACAGTGTGTTCATGCTTAGATTTTTTTTCCCATAAAGATGATGGCCAAAGGGTTAATATATGAGGTACAATCAAAATATATGGTGAGAGTTTAAGTTTTAAAATGTATTATGGTAAAAGACACATTGCCACGAATCCCCCTCATTTTAAACACATTCATTCCGCTTCAATCCACTATGTAAAAGAAAATTGTACAACTCCAGAGGTGATAATCGGGGCTACAGACAAATTGGTTTTTAGCCTCGCAATGAATGAAATATCCAGAAATATCCAGAAATGCATGCAAATGTGGCTTGCCACCACTTCTCAGGCTGAAGGCCAACCGCTATCTAGTGTGTGGGCCCAGGGTAACTGGTGCTTGGCTCCAGGCTGGCCTCAGAGGGCACCTGCCAGTCAGGGACTCACCCGCTGGTGTCCATGGTCTGCAGCCGCTGAAATAGTGTCTCGGAGAGGCTGGGCCGGCTGGCTTCGGGGGCACGGGGGTTCTCAGCTGGCCCCAGAAGCTCCTTGGTCTCGCAGGGCCCCGTAGAGAGAGGGATGTTCCTGGGGGGCAGCTCAGGTGGAGATGCCACACTTTCTACCCAAAAGAACAGCAGGGAGCCACTGGTGAGGTGCTTGCTCCAGCCAGGCGTCACCCCGCCCCCTACACTCCACCACAGGTCCGGACTCCGCCTGTGTCCATCTCCTCTCCCCAAGCCACTTCCTCTCAGACTCTGGCCGGCTGGCTGGAAGCCCCTGCGTGCAGACCTGTGTCTCCCAACCCTTGTGCCTGGGACCATTGTGGGGTTTTGTAAATGCCAGTTAGGGTCAGTGGCCCTGCTGAGCACAGGCAGGGTGGCCTCAGGGTTGTGGGCCTTGGACAGACAGAGCCAGGATGGGCCTCCTGGGGCCACAGCCTATGAGGGAGGCTGGGGCAGGAGGGCAGGAGGTCTGGCCAATTGCTTCTCTATCACTTAGCTCTTCGATCTCTTTGCACCTTCTCTCCAGCCTCTGCCCTCCTTCTCTCTTCCTGCAGAGCCTGACAGACAAATTTTTAAAAGTGAGTGAGCCACCCCTCGGATTATTTGTTTAATCCCAGCACCTATGAGGCTGAGGCAGGAAATGTGAAACCATCCTGGGCTACACCACAAGTTCAAGGCCAGCCTGTAACAAACACATAGTGAGACCCTGACTCAAACAAACCAAACTCAACCTGACAGATGGGACCCTGCCTGCCTCCTTTAGAATTGTCTTTTCTGCATGTCCCACAAACAGGCAAAGGTCACTTCCTGCCCATGCTTGTTCTCACATCAGTGGCCAGCACAGCCCATAGCCTCAGCACTGTCTGGGGACTTTCTCTGTTTGGTGGACATGCATTTCACTTCCTCTCCCACTCTGGGTCCTGGAGATGGCTATGAGAGTTTGAGGCCCCAAAGACTGGGCTGACCTGAGTCGAGTCAGACACCTTGCACCCAGAGGACCCAACGTCTGGCTGCCCAGACTTCTTTGGGGAAGTGAAGCTGGCAGTCACAAGACTGGGGCTCTTTCCGTCACTGGCCCTCACAGGAAGCATGTCTGTCGGATCTGTCTCCGGACAGCACTCTGAGGGTCACAGCAAGCTGCAGGGGGGTGCCCCAGGCAGACTAGGATGGTGATGCATGGAAGGCATTGCTGAGGGACGGCTTCTCAAGGTCAAGGCCAAGGCTGCTGTATGGTCCTAAGTCCCTGAGCACAACTGGGCACCACCTTGGCAAGTGACTGCAGACTCACACAAGCCTGTCCCTGAAGGCACCTCTGCCTCCAGCCTGTGAGCTCCACCTGGGGCTCCTTCCAGCCCTGTGGAACTTGGCCCGGTGACTGGGGAGGCAGCTATCAGTCTGTCCCTAAGGAGTCCAAGGAGGGATGGAAAAGGGGGCTGGTGACCCACAAACCAGCCCACAGGAGAGGACAGAGAGAGCCCTGTGGGGGGCTGGCAGCTGTCACCAGGGATGGATGGGCAGGCAGGAGCTGGCCAGGGAGCTTAGTGTTTCAGGTCTCCTTTCCTCTGGGCTGCCTGCCAGAACAGCAGAGGGGCAAAGGAGGCGTCTTGTGTTTCCTTTTAGGAAACGAACCTCTGAGAGGGGAGGAGGCGCCCTGCAGGTGAGCATGCCTTCTGCAACTTTCTCTCCATGACTCACTTCCGTGGTCACTGAGCCCAGGCCTGTGTCTCAGACACTTCAGGGGCTTTTTCTTCTTCTGCTTTTCAGTACTGGGGATCAAGCCCAAGACCTTCACACTGGGCTCCCTCCCCAGCCTTTTATTTATTTTTAGATTTTGATCTAAACAGGGTTTTGTTAAGTTGCCCACACTGAGTTTCAACTTGCAGTCTTCCTGCCTCAGCTTCCCAGAGTGCTGGGCTTCCAGGTGTGCCACCATGCTGAACTTTCTTTTCAATGTATTTTTTTAGGAGCTGTACCTTTCCCCCTCTCTTTTAGTAGTGGTATGAGCAAACATCTTTCACCCTTCCCTTTGGGTCCAAGGTTTTGCTCTCCCCTGTCCCCATGGTGAGACTAATGGTGAAAATGTGGGAACCGTATTTTATTGAGTGCTTACTATATACCAGGTGTGGGGCACTACCTTTGTTGGTTCATTTGACCCTTGTGACACCCTAAGAGGTAGAGGCCATGCTGCTTTTATTGTCTATAAAAAGAGTTGTGATTCAGAGAGGCTAAGACACTCATCAAGGTCACAAAGTTGGCAAGCCAGCCCTCGTCCGCCTGCATCCCGTCAGAGCCTGTACTCCTAACTGGTCCTCCACCACCAGGCCACACTGCCCTTCTCTGACAATAGGACCCTCTCATCTACAAGCACTCATGCATGGAGGACCAGGTCCCAAACGCACTTCTGACATCCCGCCTGCCTCCCTCCCTTCCCTCTTACCTGTGTCCTCCTCGGGGTCGTCACCGGCATCCTCCTCCTCCAGTGGCACGGGGTACTGCAGGTGGGTCACCAGCCCCATGTTCTCCTTCTTGTAGAACTCGATAAGCTGGTCCAGCTTAGTGAAGTACCTGACCGGGACACCTTCTGATGCCTGCCGACAGAGCCCCGAGCAGAAGGACATGTTAACTGCCCAGATGTCACCCACCCAAAAGGCCACCTGCAGCAGGGACTGGCCAGCCCGCGATCCAGAAAAAGCCTCAGGCTCTGGCACCCACATCCCACATCCTGTGGCCAGCAGCTCTTCAAGGGCCCTTCTGCAAAACGAGCCAGCAGAGTGGTTTCAAAGATAGGATTTATTCTTTCAGTCTTTGCTACACAGAACAGGACATTTTTCATTACAGCAAAATTAGGAAATACAGATAAAAAAGGAAATCACCAGTAGTCCCACAACTCTAAGAAACCTATTTTCAGTGGATTAGATTTTTCTGGACCCTGCATATGTGTTTGATGGGGAGTTATTTTTGTTTTTTTCCTTGCAAAGATCATTTTTATCTTTTTTTGGGGGAAAGGGCTGGGAATCAAACTCAAGACCTTCCACTTGCCAGGCAGGTGCCTATACCACTGACCTATATCTCTGGTCCTACAAAAATCATTTGTTAAAAAGCACTTATTATTTTTATTTATTTATTTTTGTGGTATTGGGGATTGAACCCAGAGCCTTGTGCAGGCAAAGTGGACTATTTACCCCTGAGCTATGCCCAAACCCCAAGATCGTTTATTTATTTTTTTTTTAACTTATTTATCTTGCAGAGCTGGAGCTGGAACCCACGACCTTGCACATGCCAGGTGAGTGCTCTACCAACGAGTTATACCCCTTGGCCCAGATCACTGATTTTAAAATGTATTCCTACAATTTTATTTTTTATGTGTTGTAATTCACTTTTTCTCAAAACAAAAATTCTCCGAAAATGGTATTGGCAACATGGAAATCTTCCCTGGTTTGTATCTCGGCTGTTGATGCTAGAGGTAATTCTGCTCAGCTGTCCCTAACGCTGGGGGGAGCAGGTGTTCTAGCTCTGAAGATGTTAGCTCCAACCCCACTGAGCCCCGCCCACCCCCAGAGCCCCCCAACTAGACCCCACCCACAGTGCCTCTTCCATTAAGCCCCACCCTCTAGGAGGCCACGCCCTCTAATAAAGCCACGCCCCTCGTGCCCCACCCCTAACTGGCTGCTGGTCCAAAGCCAAGAGATGCAGCAGTCCCTAGGTAAAGGAATGGACACCAAAGTGCTCCTCTTCCAGGAATACAACCACTAAGTGCCTGCAACTTCGGGGACCGGGGTCCAACTGCTTCCTAAAATGCCACCAGCTGTCTTTCTGCTGAAAGCAGTGGCTCATGGGAAACAGCCCCTGTTGCTGTCAGCTTGAGTCATGAACCTGTGAGGAAGGGCCGAGCTGGCAGGAAGGTGCAGGACTGCAGGTGGAGGGGCAGAGCACATCCAGGGTCCGAGTCTGTGCCTGGCCCTTGCTCCAGGGGGTGAAATCCAAGCCGAGGACACCAGCACCTCTATCATCCATCCACTGGGGTCTCCTCAGTGTGGCCCGGGGTTTCCCGACCCTTCCACCTCCCCTCATTTCATTTCTTGGTTACCCTTTCTGTCTGTCTGTCTTTCTGCCCAGGTATAGCTGTGTGGCCATGTGCACACATGTAAATCTGTGCATGGGAATGTGTGTGTGTGTGGTGCATTGTGTGGTTTAAACTGTTTGGTGAATTTCTATGGTGGTTAATGAAGCGGTTCGTGTATTTATTTTTCAATAAATCCCCTTGCTCTCATTAAGCCGCACACTGAGGACTTTCTTTCAAGCTCTGTTACACTGACAATATCTGAGCATCGGCAAAGCAGCACGCCACCGGTGCCTTCTAAGTACTGCAAGAAGGTTCAAAACCAAACCGGGAAAGAATAACAAGAGTAATGTGACATAAAGACGGAAGATCTGTGACCTCCCGGCAGAGCCATCCTGGGTAAATATCGCCCTGTCACACACAAACGCACAGCTCGGGGTGACACGCCGGTAGCCGAGCAGAAGAAGGAGGTGAAAACGCAAAGAAAGTCGAAGCGGAGGGGCACGTGTGGGAATCCGGGAAGGAGGAGGTTGGAGGATCACAGGGGTTTTGGGGATTTAAAAAGCGCTGACACTGAGATTACACGTATGTGCGTGCCATTAAAAAACCGAAACTCAAACCGTGCTATGCTATATATCGATTGTAGACACGAAATGTGAAAAAATAAACAACTGACAATTGATGATAAGCAGAGGCTCCGGACCAATCTAAAAAGAATCCCTGTGGGGTGGGTGGGGGCTTGTGAGTGCTTCCTTCTGATTGGCCAGGGAACCAGGGAGTGGGGCTGCTCCTCTCTGGGGGGCGGGGAGGGGGCTCAGGTTTTCAGAAAGGCAGAGGATGCAAGGCAGAGTTCTAATCTCAAAGGTGGAGGAGCTGCCTGACCATGGTGATGCACACCTGTGATCCCTGCATCGAGGAGGCTGAGGTAGGAGGATGGCTGTGAGTTCAAGGCCAGCCTGGACTATATAGTGAGACTCTTGTCTCAAACAAACCAACAAAAAAGATGGAGGAGTAGCCTGTCTGGGTGGACAGGGAGATGAGTTAATAGCGGCTGCTTTTGGGCATTGCTGGGAAGAAAGTGTCCCTCCAGGCTCCATTCTTGTGGGGCACTGTGGGTTTGGGATGTCCCCTCCCCCACTTGTGTGTTACATACTTATTCCCTGCCTTCCTGTATCAGTGGGATTTGGTGGGGCCTTGGGAAATGATCAGGATTCAGAGAGGTTTTGAGTCGAAGAACTGGGCCCCTTGCTCCGTCTGCCATGTGCCCCCCTGTGCTATGTTAGGGTACCCAGGTGCCCAGGTGCCCAGGCTGGCCTTGAATTTTCAGCAATCCTCATGCCTCAGCCTCCAGGGTACTGGGATTACAGGCATGCACCAGCACCCCCAGCTCCTCCTCTCTCTGTAGCAGTGATCTAGGGCATATCACAGGCCACTCAAGAAGGCCCTCACCAGATGTCCAAGGGCTCCCCAGCTCTAGAACGGGCAGCCCTGCAAACTCTATTCTTCATAAATCATTCTGCCTGTGGTGTTCCGTTACAGTGACAGCCAGCAGATGAAGGACAGCACCAGAGAAGGACCTGTGTCCTCCTGCAGAGAGCAGATCCCCAGCTGGCTGAGCCTCTCAGCAGGAAGCCTGTCTTTGCAGGTGAGCAGCAGGAAGCAGCTGTTTCCACAGGCAGAAGAAGAGGGAACACCAACAATTTTACTCTATTTGAGGTGGGGGTTTGGGACAGAGTCTTACTATGTAACTCAGGCTAGTCCCGAGGGCTGGGATTGCAGATGTGCAATTTCTAGGCTATGGAACATTCCAGGTGATTCTCAGAAAGATCACATCTATGAAGCCACTGCAGACAGTGCTCCACGGAGCCAAGTTTAGCAATGGCACTGCCAGCTCCAACCATTTGAAGATGTGAATCATGGACAAGAAGGCAGTCACATGTGTTAGTCGGAGTCCCAGCTGGAAGTGGGTATCACTAAAGCAGGGAGTGCAGGGAGAGTGTTGTGGGCACTTGGGGTGGTACAGTACCCAGAAAGTGCACAGGGAGGGATGAGCAGCTGGAGGTGAGGCTCCCAAGGGTGCCATGGACACAGGGTATCCCTGGGAGTGAGCCAGGGCAGTGGGTCCCCTCCTCTCCCCTTCCTCCTGGCCTCCTTTACCAGACTAGGGCTTCCCCAGCCAAATAGGAAGCCCAGGGGCAGGGAACCACCTGGGCTGGAATGCTTGTGCATCGAGGCCAGGGAACACCGAGTGTCTGTCTGCGTGGAGCCCTGGGCTGAGTTCAGGAGACCCCCTACCCTCCAGCGAAGGGGCAGCCCCAGATTCCTAACCCTAGGCCACCAGACTCGGTTCCTCATTCTGAAGCAAAGATCTTCCTGAAAATAGTTATCAAGTCATCTCAAAATAGACAAGGAGCCCAGAAGGCCGCCTGAGATGTGTGCTGCTAACGTGATCCCCAAAACGTTACTGACGCTCCCCAGGGTGACCGCCGACAGGGGTTTTCTGCCCTGTAGCAACTGTCCCACTTACCAGCGACCAATTCCTTCCCTCTATTTCCTGGGCCTCCTTGTGTCACTCAGGCTGGCCTTGGACTCATCGTGGAGCCCAAGTGCCCAGGCTGGCCTTGAATTTTCAGCAATCCTCATGCCTCAGCCTCCAGGATACTGGGATTACAGGCATGCACCAGCACCCCCAGCTCCTCCTCTCTCTGTAGCAGTGATCTAGGGCATATCACAGGCCGCTCAATATTGAAGAAGCAACAGCGTTTCCCACATCAAGCTTGTTAACTCGGGACACCCCTGGGCAGAGCAGACCTAGGGCTTCCTGGATCAATAGAGTGGACTGGAAGCACCATTCAGAAATGAAAGCCACTCTGAAGGAAAGGACATAGGAGTTTAGTTCTGACTGTCAAACAAAACTCCCTTCTCTTTGCCTGCCTCCCATTAACATCTCCAGGTTATGGAAAATTCCAGATGATTTTCAGGAAGATCTCGTCTACAAGGCCCCTGCAGACAGTGCTTCTCAGAGCCCAGTTTAGCATCAGCAGCTCATTCTGCCTCAGGGTGTTAGTTTCTGGGGCTGCTTCCCCTGCAAGTTTCATGGGAAAAGGTATGAAGCCAGGGGGAGGGGCTGCCCACAGCCCCCATAGTTTAGGCAGAAAGAAGGGCGCTGGGGTCTTTTTTACTTTTTATTTATTTATTTTTTGAGGCAGGGTCTCACTATGTAATCCAGGCTGGCCTTAAACTCTCTTATGTGGCCCAGACTGGCCTCAAATTCATGGCGATCCTGCTGCCTCAGCCTCCTAAGTGCTGGGTTTGCAGGCATGCACCATCATGCCTGGCAGGCACTGGGGTCTTAAAGACAAGGCCACCTGTGTCCAGACTGCTGGAGGTCACAGCCGTGTGCTCAGAGGGATGCAGACCATTCTGGGATGCCTCACTGACACCCTGGGAGAGGGGCACAGGCCATCGAGGCCAGGCCTTGGGACAGACTGGTTTCCCAGAGGGTGATTTTTAATGATAGCACTGTCTGCTGTCTCTAAATGCAGAACTGAAATTAGCCCAGGAAGGAAGTTGGCACGGACAGCGAGGTAGGAGCTCTGTCCCCCACCCCCCGCTACCCCCTAAGCTGCTCCAGAAGGTTCCACTAAGCTTTGTTTTAAATTAAAAAGACATTCACAAGCCAGATGAGAGGCGTAGGCTTGTAATCCTGACTGGTAGGGAGGCTGAGGCAGGAAGATTACAAGTGCAAGGCCAGCTCGGGGACCTTAACAAGGCTCCATCTCAATATAGAAAAGAATAAAATAAAATAAAAATGGCTTGAAAAATGTAGCTCAGTGCTCCCTGGCTCAGTCCCTAGGACTGCAAAACAAAACAAACCACAAAAACAGAGCAAGCCCTGGAGCTACTCGGCTTCTGTCTTCCTCCTTCCTGGAGAGGGAGGTGCATACAGGGTCGCCCGGCCCCGGCCCTGGCAGAGCTCCGGGCTTGCTCTGGGCACCGTGCAGTTGCTGGAGGAATTTAAGAGCTGGGGTGTGTGTGTGTGACAACCAGGCAGACGTTGGCTTGAGTGTAGGGACAAAAACGGAAGTGGGGGTCCTCCGAACCTACTCGGGTACCTGAATGAGGGAGGCACAGTGAGAGACAGAGCAGGGAGGGAGGCAGGGTGAGAACATAAGCAGAGCCGGAGGGGGAACTGCTGCCACCAGCTGCCAGGCTGCAGCGGGCACGGCAGGGACAGGGACAGGGACCTCCACAGGTTGGGGGCAGCAGATGGGATGGGGCGAAGGTCAGGCTGGGGAGAGCCTTCATGGCCTCCACTTTAGCTGCGCAATGGACCCAGGAGGTGGTCCTTGAAGGACCACCCCTCTCTCTGTCTCTTTTCTTCCAGCTGTCACCTGTGTCCTTCCCGTTTGTGTCCCTGAAGGGTGCAGCCAGGGCCCAGGTGTGTGATTAGGACACAGAGCTGTGGAGTGGAGGATGTGGCTGAGACATGGAAGCGGCCAGGGCTGTCGAGACCCTTGGAGAGGTCAGGGTGGGGGGAAGAAAGGGCAGGGGCTGCTTTGTCCACACCTGCTGGGAACCCCACGGAGTATGGAGCCCTGGAGCCCCAGCCCCCCCTGGAACACTGCAGGCCTAGGAGGATGGGGACCGAGTGAATTCCGTGGGGGTGGATGCAGGTGGGAAGGTGAGTCCAGTGCGCGTGTGCACATACGTGTGCCTATATTTTCTGCGGTGTCGGGAGCAGGGACACTCTGAGAGCACTGGTATCCCTGCTGCCAGACATGGTTCCTCCCAACCCGAGCCATGGTGGATTCTAGGAACCCACAGGAAAGTGTAGGTCGCAAGGAGCAGCTGGCACCATCTGAAAATCAAAATGCATAATGAAGACGGTTGTTACCCGGTGACCCCTGTCCTGATACAAATAAGCAGGCTGGGAACGCTCTTCCCATGTCAGACACGATCAACATCTATCAAAGGAATGACAGAAATGAAGGACATTATTCGGCAGCCCTTAGGGTAATAATTCAAGCAGGAATCCTCAATAGACATGAGTGCCCAGAAGGTGAATGTTTGAGGATGAACAGGATATTGAGATAGTCTCAAAGTATCATCCCACAGCAAAAGTTTTACTTTTATTTTATTTTTACTTATTTAGTTTTGAGATAAGGTCTTATTGTGTAGATGAGCCTGGCCTTGAACTCACTGGGTAGCCCAGGCGGGTCTCAAACTCCTGGCAATCCTCCTGCCTCAGCCTCCTGAGTATAACAAGTTTTAATTTTGAATTTCAATTTCTTTTGCAGTGCTAAGCATTGAGCCCAGGACTTGCATGTGCTACAGGCCTTGCACGTGCTAGGCAAGCACTCTCTTATGCAGAGACATCCCAGCCCAGTTGCTGATATGAAAGGAAAAAATAGCAGTAGTGGTTTCATAAGGAAACCACTCCTGCTCCACTTGAATACCTGTCTCCACTTGAATCGTGAACTCAAAATTATCGTCATCAATGTTAGGACATAGAGGCCTCATGCTTCTCCTGAGATGACGGCCTGAAGGGAGCATACCTCTGAAGAGTCCTGCAGAAGATACAGGACCTGGACCAAGTCAGGACCCAGCAGGAGACCATCTGAAAAATACTATCCTGCTCTCCTCAAATGGGCAGAAGGAAAGACCAGGGCCTGTGAGCCGGCTCAAGGCCACCAGATAGATGTGACAACTGACTGAACGATTCGGGGTTGGACATGGGTCCAGAAGGAGGGAAATCATCTATATATTTTCCATAAATACAAAAACCATTCATTTGTATATTGCTATCCAGACAGTTAGAGACATTGGAATGGGACCCAAGGATTCTATGGTAGGGTTTTATCAGTGTTAACTTCCTGATTTCCACGGCTGGACGTGATAATGTCAGGGAAAGCTCTTATTGCTCAGGAAAAAACACATCAAAGTATTTGGGAATAGCAGGCATGGTCAGGAATATGCTCTCCAGTAATTCAGGAAAATCATAATAGCTGATATGAGAGAGGAGATAGGCTTACCCTCTGCTAGCTGCTCATAGGGGAGGGTGAGTGAGGTGGATGGAGTTCTTGTGTTATTCTTGAAGACTTACTGTTTGTCTTTTTGAAACAAGTTCTCACTGTAGTTCAGGTTGGCCTTGAACTCGCAACAACCCTCCTGTCTCAGCCTCCTGAACGCTGGGATTACAGGTGTGTACCACCACACCCAGTATGAAGGTTTTCTAAGTCAAATTATTTTCAAAGTAAAAAGCTAGAAAAGATAATTGGGCCAGAAAGGGTCTGTGTCTTCATCTGAATAATCATTATATATTAACATATTTTGGAGACAGATACCATGATAAAAGGCTTCTTAGAATTGGGTTATAGGGCCAGGGATTTAGTTCAGTGGAGTAAGCACCTGACAGGTGAACACAAGTTCGTAAGTTCGATCACTGCTACCAAAAAAATAAAAAATAGATGGCATAATTGCCTGCCTGGCAAATGCAAGGTTGTGAGATTAATTCCCAGGACCCAAAACCAAAAATGCTCATTACATACTTTGGGGCTGGGAATTTAGCTCAGTGGTCTAAGCGCCTGCTTGGCAAGCAAGAGGTCATGAGTTTGATCTCCAGTACAAAATAAAAAAATAGGACTGGCTGATGGCACTTGGCTTATTTAATTAGTGGTGCATGGGCCTGGGTGCATGCACAGACATACAGGAGAGGCTCTGGAAAAGGACCTAGCCTAAAAGTGTTTGTTTTTTAATCACATAAAACCATTCTAGGTCTACATACTTATAGAATTTTTTGGGTACAAAATCTATAAACACCTTGGGAGTGACCGTGCTGCTCAGGAAGCCATAGTAATAGGAAAGCACCCAGTGTACCAGTGATGGCCCCAGGGGGCCAGGTGGCACCCGTGTGTGGGCAGACCTGAGCTCGAGGCCAGGGGCTGGAGGGCAGAGGCCACGGCAGTGGGCACGGGGAGTCTTGTCATGAGGAGCACGGGGGAGCTGTCCAGCTTGGGAGGTCTCTGCTACTGGGGCTGGCCCAGGGACCTTGTCCTTGGGGACAGGGCAGCAGTCAGGGCTGGAGCTGCCAAGGGAGGAGGGATGTCAGAGACCATTTCAGGATGCCTCAGACTGTTCTGGGGCACTTCGGAGGCTGCTCCATGACAGGATCCCAAACCATCTTTCTGGGGACTTGGACATCGATGTCAGCCTCACTCAGAGTAGCACAGTATGAAGGGGTGACATCAAAGTCTGAGGAAGGAAAGGGGGACCCTGGTGCTGAGCTCGCAGGATGTCTGTACCCTACTCTCTTCTAGCTCCCCAGCCAGCTCCAGGCTGTCCATGGGTGATTTCCGCCCAGGGGTGGGCTCTGTCTTGCACCCTGATGGCACCCTGGGGGCTTTGCTACCACATCTTGTGAGCCCTGATTTTTCTGTCCTGGCTGATTTGGGCTCTTTTTTTTTTGTACCAGAAATCGAACTCACAACCGTGTGCTTGCAAGGAAGGCGCTTATGCTGCTGAGCTAAATCCCTGGCCCCTATCCTGGCTGATTCTGGAAAAATGTCTGGAAAGAGGTGGCTCAGGGTTTTGCCTCACCCTCACATTCTCAGCCCACACTATCTCATGCAATGATCTTGGGGGCCTCACATCTCTGCCCATCCACTCCTCCCTCATCTGTGCATGGGAGTGGGTCTGACTCTCCTCCAAGCCCTGCATCACAGGAGCTGTGGGCTTGGGCCTAAGTGACTGCTGATGCTGGTGCTGAAACGACAGTGCTCCTGCTGTTGCCCTGAGGGCTGCTGGGAGGAGGTAGCGGGGTGGGGCTGCCGGAGTTCAGGGTTCAGACACCTTGTCCAACACGAACTGCCTGGTTTCCTCCTGAGACCTGTCACCAGGGGCACATCCTCCGGAGTCTACCGTGCTCTCCTCTCATCCCGTGTGGGCCTCGGGGCTCTCTGGGTCCCCCTCCTTCTGGGGAACCCGAACCTCACTGTGGGCCTGGCCTCCTGTCCTCCCTGGCAGCCTCCCCTCTGCAGTCCCCTCATGGCCATTTTCCCGACAATGGCTGGAGCCATCCTGCAGCGGTGATTGGCAGGTCAGGGCCACCTGCCCGAGATACTCGCCTCTCAGCAGGTGAGAGGTGACCCAGAGGGACACAGACCACTAAACAGACACTAGCGAGTGACAGAGACTCAGAGAGTAGTGGGCGGTGTGGTGAGACCCAGGCGTGTGTGGGTTTATGTGGTGGCCAGGAGCAGGCCTCCACGTGTGTGCAGCAACGCGGCAGAATCTTAGGAAGAAACCTTGAGCTGAAAAGGAGAACACAGAAGGGGACGCCCGGGGTGGTGCAGCCTGTCCTCACAGCACTTGGGAAGCTGAGGTAGGACGATTACAATGAGTTTGGTACTAGCCTGGGCACCTGATGAGTTCAAGGCCAGTTTGAGCCACATAGCGAGACCCTGTCTCAAAAACAGAGAGAGAGTAACAGAGAGAGAGAGAGAGAGAGGCCAAAGACCCATAACAAACAGGAAGTTGTGGGATGGGTAGATGGGAGCCCCAAGACACTGGAAAGAGACAAGGACAGTGTCCACTGCTTGGCAAGCTGGCAAGACAGGCAGGGCTCTCCCTGGACTCTGTGGTGCAGAAGCTCAGTTTAGGAAACAGAGCGGGCAGGCAGCTGGGGATGGACATCAGCCTGCAGGGGAACCGAAAGTCACTCACGCCACCCAGAGGAACTGGCCAAGGTGACCCGCATGCGGGGGCCCAAGGTGAGGCCAGCGAAGGCTGGCAGTGACAGGGCTCCTGGGGCACCCATGCCCTGACCTGGCAGGAAGGGAGCAGCTGCTGGGTCTTGGGGCCCTGACCAGTGCAGGGTGCATGTGAGGAGGGGTCAAGGTGGCCAAGGGCAGCGCGGGCATTGCAACCTTGGCAACTAGAAGTTGGGTCGCTCTCAGTCTGCGGGGTAGTGAGGTTTGAGCCCCCTGGGCGGTGCTCTGGGCAGATTACTGTGGCAGCAGGAAGAGGGGAAACCAGTGCTAGCGACTGGCGGGGAGTTTGAGGAGCAAATCAAGTCTGGTGAGCCTTTTCTGTTTCACATACCAGCGACCCGCAAGAGTCAGGCTAACATCTGCATTTGATGCAGTCACAGCTCACTGCCTACCCAAGGCAGGCAGGAGAGGTAAAAGAGGGGAACGGGGTGGGGGGACGCAGAGAGAGGGGGAGATCGTGGCTCATCAGGGAGAAGAAGTGTTCTAGCAAAAGAGAGAAGGACCCCAACCCTGCTGCAGTTACAGCCTCCCAAAGCCTAAGAAGTTCCAATCTTTACATTTCTCAAGGGAAGCTGACAAATCTAGATGACTATGTAAAAATCTCTGACTTTTAAGAAGTGTTTTTGGTTTTTGTGTTTTCAAGACAGGCTGACATCTGACTCCTAATCCTCCTGCTTCAGCCTCCCAAGGGCTGGGTATTGCAGGCAGGTGGCAATCACACCCTGCTTTGTGACTTTGCTCTCCCCCTTGAGAACTACATGGAAAAATAAAGCACAACTAGGTCAGCCTCGGTGCTGGTTTCCGGAGCTGCTGGGCTCTGTCTCCTGCTTTGGTCCCTGATTTGTGCAGTTTTATCAACTTGTGGCTCAGATTTGCAGGGCGGCAGACTCAGGATGAAACAAATGGACCTCCCGCCAGCATCTGAAGTAGTAGGCAATGTTAAGCCGCATAAAGTCCAGGTAAATGAATCTGAGTCCAGCTAGGATGCAGCACATGGGAGGAAGAGAGACTGTGCCGTTTTAGCGATGGCAGATAGAGCCATGGCAAGAGCATGGCACAGTTCCACCAGGTATTGTGAAACACACCTGTCATGCCAGCATTTGGGAGGCTGAGGCAGAAGGATTTCTGCAGGTTTGAGGCCAGCCTGGGCTACATAGTGAGTTCAAGGGCAGCCTGAACTGCATAGTGAGACCCTGTCTCAGAAAGAGCGCATCTAAGTGTGGGGCAGCCTCCCACTGGAGCACTCACAGAGGAGCCCTGTGGGGGTACAGTGGGCCTCCGCACTGGCTCTGAGGTTGCCCAGTAGGAAGGAAAAGAGCCAGGCGCAGTGCTTCATGGGAAGAGGCATTGGGGAAGCCTGGGCAGGGAGGTGGCATGAGGGGCTGTTGAAGTAACTGCCAGGGCTTAGCCTGGAGGGACTGCAGGGCACACTGCCATTCTGCAGCAGTGGGGGACTCCACACGTGTCCCCAGGCGGAACTGGGCTCCCAAGAGAAACCCATGGTGCCTGAGCCAGCTCCCCAGCCCCACTGCTGGCCAGCAGATGCACTTGCCCACTTCCTGTGGGCACTGTCGCTTCCTGTCTGGGCATCTCTGTCTCAGCCCCTGCCGTTCATCCGCACCCTCCTTCTGGAGCAGAAGTATCTGGGGAATCAGAAGTAGCCCATAAAGAGCACCAGTGCCACCTGCCTGTGTCATTGCACAGCAGGTCCCAGCTAGGCCAAAGCCAATGGCAACTTCCTCCCGCTAGAGAAGTTTTATGGGAGCTGGGTATGGAGGTGCACACCTGCAGTCCCTGTACTTGGGAGGCTGAGGCAGGAGGAGCACTGTGAATTCGAGGCCAGCTTAAAAACTTACAAAGTGAGTTTCAGGCCAGCCTAACTGCTTGGTGAAACCTTGTCTCAAAAAGACAAAGACCAAGAAGAAGCAGCTGAGTGGAAATAAAAACCGAATAGAGTCCATGAATGCAATCGTGGACCTAGGGAAGCCAAAAGAAAGAATAAAGGATCTCTTACAACACAAGGAGCAAGAAGAAAGGCGACCAGGATGCAATGTGTGGAGACATCAATTCTCTAAGATGAATTTAATTATTGTGCATCACAGACACAGACTAGGGAAAGAGAAAAGGCGTGAGGGAATTCAGAGAGTGGTTAGGAGGGTCCCACTGAGACCACGCATTTCCTAGACACCTGCCTAACCCTTACCCAGCAAGAAAGATGCTGTTTGCAAAAGAGCTATAAATATACATCACGGGAAAAGTGTAAGAACTAATGGAAAAAGCAATCAAGAAATTCATTTTGTTTTTCTAATACTAGGGATTTAGTCAAGAACCTCACGATAGGCTCCATCCCCAGCCTTGTCTGTCTGTCTATCTATCAGGTCTCATCATGCAGCCTAGGCTGGCCTCAAACTTGAGTCGATCCTCCTGCCTCAGCTTCCCAGGTTCTGGGATCACAAATGTACACTACCACATCAGTCTCTCTCTCTCTCTCTTTTTTAAAGTTTTGAGACAAAATGTTGCTAAATTTCCCAGGCTGTGCTCGAAGTGTAATCCTCCTGCCTCAGCTTCCCAAGGAGCTAGGATTCCAGGCATGTGTCATTGCACCCAGTTTTGTGTGTAGTTTTGCTCGTCTGACACTGGGGGTTGCACACTGACCACTGAGTCACACCCCAACCCTCCAGGGTTCTAGGATGTGGATTATCTTCCGTGAACTTATAAATTCGATGTCATTACATGAAATTCCAACTGGTGTCTTCAGGGAGTTTGGCAAACTTGACTACAACATCTGCCCTGAAAAGAAAATACAGGAAGACTGAAGAATAAAGAGCAGAACACATGCTTAATTAGTCACCAGAGAGGAAAAGACAATAAAAGCCACAATCATTAAAAATTATGCAAGAATAGATGAATCAAACAGTAGAACAGAATGAAGAGTCCTGAACCAGGTCGGGAGGGTGTGGGAAATTAACACAAAAAGAAGTTCTGGGAAATATGGGAGAGGATAGGCCTCGAGCCAGGGCCTCTGCTCCTCAGACCCTCAGCTCCATCTCTCCATGGTGAAGTTGTATTCCCTACCTCACACCGAATGAAACAGTGCAGACCTAAACAGAAAAGCATACCAGAAAATAAAGATGCATTATTTTCTCCAGACAAATAGCTTTGAGATGGGTGAGCCACAATATCCAGGAGCCATAAAAGAAACCATCTGGCTGCCTAAAGGTTTTAAGTTTTCACAAGACAAAGTAGACCATAAGTAACTGTTGTTTAAAAAAACAGGCTGGCAGGTGGAGGACAATTTTTACAGCATAACTAATCAGCAAAAGATTAATTTACCAAATAGATGAAGAGTTTTTACTGAATCAATGAGATTTTTGAAAAGGAAAAATATTGACCAAAAATAAATGGTCCACTAATTCATAAAAGAAATACAAGCCAGCTGTGTGGTGGTGCACGCCTGTAATCCCAGCACTCAAGAGGCTGAGACAGGAGAATCGCTGAGAGTTTGAGGCCAGCCTGGGATACACAGCAAGACCCTGTCTCAAGAAACCAAAAAGAAAAAAGAAAAGAAAAGAAAAGAAAGATACAAAGAGTGAATGTGTATATTAAAATATTATTGTTTCTAATGAGGGAAATAGAAAACAAAATATTGAGATTACAATTTGGTCCACTGTTTGGTAAAATTTAGTGATACTGGTCCAGTTCAGTGTTGAGAAGATGCAGGGGCTTGGTGGGCACCTGGGGACACTGGAGGGGAGGCCGTGGGGAATCCAGCCAAGGATTGAATGAAAACAGGCATCCTCCAGCCTAGATACCCTCCTCCTTGGAGAACACGTGTGTATATGCACAGAAGCACAGGCAGCCTTTGCCTACTGTAGCAATACCAACAAAGATAGAAAGGAAAAGTCTCTGTCTCCATCTGTTATTGTTAAAAAGCACAAAGGTTTATTATGAACAGACAGACTGTTAAGAAAGCAAACTCCAGAAGGAAATATAAGTATTGAGACACCAAGGCCAGTACCCAGTCCTATGGGGTTAACAGACGTGCCAGATCACTGGGAGTTACAAAGTGGACCAATCTTTAAAAAAAAGAAAACAGGTTGTAATTTGTACATGGAAGCACTCTTCAAGTTGATTGTAAACTTCATGAGTTGTAAACATGTGCTAATAAAATGAAAAAAAAGGATTGATCTTTGCCAGGCATAGTGGCTCATGCCTGTAATCCCCACAGACGGGAGGCTGAGGCAGGAAGATTGCCACAAGTCTGAGGTCAGCCTAGCTACATAGCAAGTTAAAGATCAACCTAGGGCCAGGGATTTAGCTCAGTGGCATAAGTGCCTGCCTGACAAGCTCGAGGTAGTGAGTTTGATCCCCGGTCCCCCCACTAAAAAAGAAAAAGACCAGCCTAGACTACCTAACAAGACTCTGTCTTAAGAAAACAAAACACCTTAAACCAAACCAAAATAAAACTACAATGACAAGAAGAAACTTAAGTAAAATTAGCTATACTTTACTAGGATGTTAAAATCACAGCCTGAGCTGCAGGCCTAGGATGTTAGCGAGACGCATGTCACAGGCAGAGCCCGACAGGGGAAATGCAGGGCACCGGGACTGCACCTCCATCAGGAGGTGACGTCACGAGAGCAGGTCTCTGCTCACTGTGTGGGGGCAGAGACGCCGCACCCTGTGTCCTTGGCCAGACTGGGATTTCTGCCCGACCCCATGCTGCCCCCGAAGAGCTCAAGCCTAAGAATCAAAGCCTCGGTCCTCCGCCCAGTGCTTCCATTCAGTCCTCACGCTCCCTTTACAAACCAAATGGAGACAAATCCATGCCTTGGCCAGGTTCTGGCTCTGTGCGGATGCACAGGCAACGGCTCAGATCTAAGGCGGATGCTGCGCTGTTACTGTCACTCCGGAGCACTCCTAGGCCGAAAACTCAAATGCTGAAACAGCAGCCAAGCTCTGTGACAGCAGCCGACACTACACACGGGAGAAGCCACGCCTGGTCTCGCAGGCCGGGTCACAGTCGGGACACTGGTGCACCAACATCGTGTGCCCTGCAGACCATGGGCGTGGGATACACAGGGGATTTTGTGTCTTGAATTGGAGTCCCCATTTCTGAGACAACTTCATCCCAAAGCCTAAAAGTATCCGGAATCCAGGCCTGCTCGAGTCCCAGATATTTTGGGACCTTTACTAGGCCTGCACTGTCTGCCCCTGCTCAGCCTTCGCAGGCAGCAATGAAGGCGCTCGCAGCACTATTAAAATCGGACACAGCTGGCTGGGGCTGGCCGCCTGCTACAACTATTGCCACACAGTCGCCACTTCTTCCTTCAGGGAGCTGCAGGAGCTCCGTCAGCCTGCTCAGAACGCCTCAGCGAGCAGCACCTGAGCCTCGGTCTTTCACACTATTTTTAACATAACAAATATACGACAGATTCTAAAGTTACATTTTAGAGAAACAGCTACACCAATCATTTCCTAAGAAGGGAAACTTATCTTAGGGCCAGGGGTTTTCCTTCTGGTTCCTATTTTCATTCTGAATGTCCTTACCCTTGCTTACTATTTTCCTATGAGAAAAGGCCAAGATGACAAATACTGACCACTGGTCATTCTCTCAAAGGAAGAGAAAAATGTTAAACTGGGTATGGTGCCACACACTTGAAACCCCAGCACTTAGGAGGCTGAGGCAGGAGGACCTCTGAGCATTCCAGGCCAGTCTGGGCTACGTAGTGAGTTAAAGGCCAGCCCTAACTACATGGACTATCTCAACCCCCTCCCCCCCAAAAAAGAAAAAGAAAACATTGGATAAGAGAGAAATGTTCTCTGGGCGGCTGAGCCAGCAGAGCAGGACTGCAGGAGGGTCACAGGCTAGAAGTCATTTATTTCTCCCATTTCTGTCATTTCTCTTTCTGCTGCTTCCTGCACTGAGCCCCACAAGTGCAAAGATGGGGGGACAAGGCAGGGAGGCGCCTTGGGTCTGCATGAGCCAAGACAAGGCTCCACAGGCATGGGATGGAAAATGGATAGTGGGGGAAGGGGTCTCCAGTGTCCCCCAGCTCCAGCCCCTCTCACCCCAGCAAGGGCCTGGCTTCAAGCTGAGGCTTGGGGGGCTGAGGTATAGCTTGGGGGCACAGGACTTTTGCCTAGCATACAGGGGCCTGGGTTCAATCCCTAGCACCCAACACCAATCAGCACAAATTGTTTCAAAAGCCTTCTGACTCCAGCCTCCTCAGTAATGCAATGCGAACAGGAGGGATGGGGAGCTTTGGCCCCGGCAGTGTCCTGGTTTGAGCTGTGGCCCACTCCCCAGGTCCTGTTCTGGGGCCCCCTTGCAATGACAAGGCACTGACCCTGAATGTCACTTATTCAGAGCCATGGACTGTTGGAGCAGGTGGGCTTTGGAGGCCTCTCATTCCCTTTCTCTCCCTTTGAGGAAAGACACAGCATCTGTTCATGTCACAAGTTAACACTGTGTGCCCAGTCATTTAGCAAAAGTTTGCTGAGCACCTATTATGTGACAGGTGCTTGGCTAGTGCTGTAAGACAATGGTGAACAAGATAGGCAAGGTTTCAGCACTCATGAGTCTCTCTCTCTGTCTCCCCTGTGTTCTCACAATGACCTTGTAGTCCAGGATGACCTTGAAATAATTTTGTGTTATTTTTTGTTTCAATCAGGGTCTTGCTATGTAGTCCATGCTGGCCTTGAACTCACTAAGTAGCCCAGGGTGGACACAAAATCATAGCAATCTTCCTGCCTCAGCCTCCCAAGTCCTAGGATTACAGGTGTGTGCCATCACACCCAGTTAGGCTGGGTTTCCTTGTACAAATGACTAATGGATCACCTACCAAGTATTTCTATATTTGGGGGGGAAATTGTTCAAAGTGAAGGGTACCTCTGCCAAGCAGAAGAGGAGAAGGCTAACTTCAAAGGGGCCCTGTGTGCCCTGAATGGTAGGCAGAGGCAGGACGTTTGGCCAGATTCATCTGGGCTGCTCTTCTGGGGATATGCATGAACCTCCATCCTGTACTGGATCCAGGGAATCGGGGAAGAGACAGACAGGGCCCCTACATGCAAGGGCAAGGGCGTACAGGAGGGGAAGCCTCAGGGAGCATGGGGAAGGAGCAAAGTCCCCAGGTGAACTCTTTGTGGGGTCAGCTGGCCATTCATTTCCAATCACCTGAGGGGAAGCACTTTTGCTGTGGAAATTTCCTGAATCACCTTGTGCACATGTGGGCCCAGAGAAACAGTTTGAAAGTGGCTCCCTGCTGGATGCTAGGCTGAACAGTTGGTGAGCGAAGGGCTGGGTCCATCAGGCTGAACTTGTATCCCCAGCTCCCAATTGCATGGATGGGTGGATAGATGGATGGGTGCATGGATTGATGGAGGGATGGAGGGATGAAATAAATAAATGGAATAAAGGAATAAATGGGTGACGGATGGGTGAATGAATGCATGGAAGGATGGATGGATGAGTGGATGGAGGAATGAATGGGTACATAGATGGATGGATAGATGGGTGCATGGTTGGAGGGATGGATGAGTACGTGGAAGGATGAATGAAGGATAGATAGATTAATAGATGGGTAGATAAATGGGTGATGGATGGATGGATGGATGGATGGATGGATGAACAAGTGCATGGAGGGATGGATGGATGGGTGCACAGATGGAGGGATGTATGAATGAGTGGATAAGGAATAAATGCATGAATGAACTGGCTGTGGGGAATCTTTATACTGAGCTGTTCTGACCTTTAAGGGTCCTAGTGAGAACACATGTCTGCAACCGCACTCAGAAGCAGGGTCATCTTGGGTCTTGTTCAAAGACAAGGACATGAATACCAGCGACAGTCAGCTGGTTCCATAGCCAAGGCCTAGTGGCCTCAGCCTCACTGAGTGCTGGGATTATAGGCATACAGCGTTGCCTCTGGATCAAGCAATGTTCATTAACACTCACTGTGCACTAGGAACAGTGCCAGGGTAGACAAAAAAATAACTCAAGTGACAAAGATACAAAGGCCAGGGCTGGGGATGTAGCTCAGTGGTAGAGTACTTGCCCAGTATGTACAAAGCCCTGGGTTTGATCCACAATCTTACAAAACAAACAAGCAGGCAAGCAATCAAATAAATAGATTGGATAGTCACAAATAAAGAGGGGAGGGGGTTCCAGAGCAACTGAGGGGGAGCAGTATGCTACTTTCATGCTTCTCAGGGGTTGTCCAAGGGGTTTCCTGGGAGGAAGCCTCCTGATTGCAACAGCTCAGGCTGCAGGCAGAGGACTAGGGTGAATCACCCTGCACCCAGCTGGAAATCAATGCCTCCTGGGCCACAGGCGTGGGGCCATCTGGGTCAGCTTCTGTGCTTTCTCCGGCTAGCGCTGGAGAGAAGGCTCTGAGCGTAAGGTTCTAGCACAGAGAAGAGTCATCGAGCATGTGGGGTGCAGCCGCAATGGAGGAGCATGAGAGTGGGGCTGACGGTGTCAGATCGAGGCTCGGGGGGCCTTTTGTGGCCTGGAATTTTGACAATCAGGGTTTTATTTTCCAGGATTGGAGATTGAACCCAGGGCCTTGCCCATGCTGCACAAGTGCTCGACACATTCCTAGGTCTTTGTGATTTTTTTTTTGTGTGTGTTGAGACAAATTCTTGCTAAATTGCCCGAGCTGGCTTTGACTTTGTGATACTCCTGCCTCTGCCTTCCAAGTGTCTGGGATTGAAAGTGTGGGCCCCCTTGCCTGCTTTTGTTGTTTTCATGCTTGTGTTCTTTGAGAGGGGATCTCCCTAGGCAGTTCAGGCTGGGTTTGAATTCACTATGTAGCCCAGGCTGGCCTCAAACTCTCAGCAATTCTCCCGCCTCAGCCTCCTGAGTGCTGAGATTACAGGCGTGCACCATCACGCCTGCCTTTCTGTTTGGGTTTTGAATCTGCTCTTATGCTATCCTGATTGGTTTCTTTCTCAGAACTTCCATAGAAAGCCGAGTCCTCTCGTTCTCTAGCCTTCTGGGCACACATGCCATTGTGACCAGGCCACCACCATTCTCCTCTCTGTGTGGCTGTGGGGTCTCAGCCCTTTCGCAGGGGTCTTGGAGAATTTTGAGTGAAATCGTATCCAGAGTATTTATCATCTGTGCCTCAAATGGGCACACATTTTCTTAAATTTCCCATCATTCTGACCATCTTGATTCTGCTTTGCTATGTTCTAGAGACTTTTGGTCCCCTTGGCCTGGACAGTGGGTCCATTTCATTTTTTGATGCCCCCCACATAGCACAGGGCTGATTCCAACTTGATCATGCATTGGTGAGTGCTGACTAGGGAATGGAACATAAATGCAGTCAATTAAGTGTGGGGAGAAGCCTTCTATGGGGCTCCCCAGAACAGCCCATTTGTCTTAGGATGAAGTGGTTGTATTTCTGACCTTAGAAGCTGTCATGGATGTGACAGCCAGAGCTACAGCTGCCCTCTTGTAACCATGAGAAGCAGCTGGAAAGAAAGGCTATTGGGCTGATGGGAGAGCAGAAAGGTGAGTTCTTGATGGTGCCACTGCATTCAGGAAACGGAGTTCACCAGCCTGGAAGCCACTCTAGCCCTAGACTTCCTGTTTCATGAGATAATTAATATCTTCCTCTTCAAGCAGCCCAGTAGGGTTTTCTGTTACCTGCAGCTACAAGTATCCTAACACAGAGAGGTCTGGGAGCTCCCAGGAGAATTTCAGAGCAGCAAATGTAAATTTTAAATAGAAATTAAAGCCACACACGGTGAGATCGGGTACAGTGGCGCATGCCTGTAACCCCAGCACTTGGGAGGCTGACGTAGGTAGGTCCCAGTAAGTTCAAGGTCAGCCTGGGCTATATAGTGAGACCCTATCTCAAGCAAACAAACAAACAAACAAAAAAATACAAAACCAAGCTCCCAGAATGTGGCAGTCATGACACAAAGGACTCCCATGTCCGGCTGTCCTCTGGCCCTGACTGTCACGTGAGTCTTTTCAGTCCCCTCCTGGGTGACTTCAGGAAGTGATGCTCCAGCCACATCCTCTGCCAGGCAGCCCGAGTGGAATCTTGATTTCACGCAGCACAGTGACAGCAGCCACGGCTTCCTGAGCTTAATAACAAAGGCACAACTGCCGACCACGTGATGGAACAGCCCTGAGCACACAGGCTGCCCTGCTGTCCCACAGTGAGATGCCCAGGGCAGTGTGATAGCCAGGATGGGACCAAGAGTCTGAGTCACGAGGGTCTCATCTGGAGAGCTCGGGGCAGGCCCCTTCCCTGGCCTTGCTTCTATATCTAGAAAAGGAGGCCCAAGTCTATGGGACAGGTGAGGGCCCGGTTCCCCTCCTCATGGAAATGCACCCTTCGTGCCATGTGGCTGTCCTGACCTCACAGCAGCGATCAGATCTCGGCCTCACGACGTATGGGAACTTCGCAGCAACCCAGGGATGCAGCATGGGCAGGCTTTTTGTTCATGCACTAGGGGTCAAACCCAGAGTGTCTGCACTCAGCTACAGCCCCAGTGCTTTATGTTTTGTTTTAAAACAGGGTCTCACCAGGTCACTAAGTTGCTCAGACTGGGCTCTAACCTGGGATTCTCCCGCCTCAGCCTCCTGGAGTGCTGAGATGCCACCACGCCTGGCTAGCACAAGCAGTTTTTAGCTTACTTTATTCTTGGCAAGAAGGGTGCAAGTGTTGGAGGGTGTGGGAGCAGCCGAAGAGACTCGTTTGCTTGTTTGTGCTCCTGGCTTGGGCAGCTGTCCCCATAGATGTCCGAAGCCTGTCCTGGCCTCTCTGCAGCTGCTCTTGCCTCAAACTCTCCCAGAACCAAGACCCAGGTCCTCCCTGGCAGTGGCAGGGGCCGGACAGCTCACTGTGGGTCAGGGCCCAAGACGGTCACTTCCCTAAGCAGAGCGTCACTTCCCCTTCCTGCTCCAGAAAGGAGATGGGATTCATGAGCACCCCTCCAGCTGGGGGACACATTTTCTCCAAGAGCTGAGCGTCCTGCCTACCTCTGGTGTCCAGGTGGGACAGAAGGTTTTTCTAAGGAGCCACTGCTTTGCAATCCCACGGGCCACAGGGGCCCTGACGACAGAGTCCCCGGACCACTGAGCAGAGCTGAGGGATGCTGGGCTCCAGGGGAGTTGTCTCCCTCCTGTCACCGTGGGGACCGCTGAGAATCTTCTAGACCAACCTTCCCTCCTCCCCGTCCCACTCAACTCAGCTGTCTCTGCTTACACTGTGTCTTTTCTTCTGTCCAAACTGCCGCCATCTTCCCTGCGGCCTTCCACTTGTTGTCCGGACTCGGCCTCCCCTTCTCTTTCTTTCCCTCTCTACCTTCCCCTCTTTTTTCCTCTTTCTCCGCTACCTTTCCCCTAGCAGCTCCTGTTATTCCTTCTGTTTTTCTTTTCCTCCCTGGCCTCACACCAGGGAGAACCATGTCAGTGTCCGGGGTCTCCCGGCTCACAAGGACAGAGGAAACGGGACAGAGGAGTCCCCCCTCTCAGCTGAGGTGGCACCTCCCCGTGAGACCAGCACAAGGCCACGCGGGGTGTGTGGCTGTAGGGAAAGCGCCCTAGTGAGCAGGACCTGGGGCCCAGGGCTTGGTTTGGGACCAGCTGCCTCCCTCGGGGACCTTGGGTTCTGGGGACACCAATGTGACTTCGGTGTGAGGGATGAGTGATTTAGAAACTGAAGCCAGGTCTAGAAAAGTGTGTGAGGGTTTCTTTTGCCTCAAAATGAAAAGAGGAACTCAAGTTAAAAGCAGCACCAGTAACTGCGAAGCCTCCTCTGGGAACCTCTGGGCCTGCGCTCCAGTTCGCCTTTCTCAGGCCTCTGCTGACCTTTATTTTAAGACGTGCACCTCTTTTTTTGGTTGCTTGATTGTTTTGTGAGGCAGGGTCTCACTATGGACCCAAGGTTGGCCTCAGACTCACTGTAATGCTCCTGCCTCAGCCTCCCAAATGCTGGGATTACAGGCATGCGCCACCATGCTGGATTAAGGTGTGTGTTTTCATAGGAAGGTGTGATCGAAATTCCCAGGGCACCACAGCGCCCTGTTGTCCTCTGTAGGCTACCAAGCTGGTCACAGGCCAGGGGTCAGGGTGGGAACCCTGTCCCCCAGTGCCAGCTGCCGTCTGTGAAAACTGGCCACTGGTGCCCCAGCTGAGGTGGCCCAAGGAAGCCATGCAGGTCCCCCGGATTCCAGCAGCCCCTCCTCTAGGACATCAGAGTCACATGCAGTCTGGTGGCTGCTGAGGTCCCCACCACTCTGCTCTCCTGGGACACAGGGAGCCCCAAGGCACCGACCTGCAGTGAGGGGCTGAATCACAGGGGTGCAGCTCGCCCTCAGCCCCAGCCCTGCCAATTACGTAGTGTGGCCAAAGTTACCTGCATTCTGTGCCACCCTGAAGCCCAGAGAGGCTCCGAACTTCACAGTCCCTGCAGGACTGGGGGCGACTCTATGTCAAGGAAGTCACCCCGCACAGCGAGAGCGCTCACGGGGAGCAGGCTCCAGGCAGCTGCGGTCTGCACGCGAGACAAGGAAGCCACAGCCTGGTGTCCCTTCCAGTCATACTTAGAGTTCCCCCCGCTTTGAAGGACTGGAAGAAACTGTGGGGGAAGAATATCAAAGGCACTGAGCAACTTTTAACCTGAAGTGCTGTGACTGCTCAGGAGGTCCCCTGTGCCCCCACACCCCGGAAGGACACCACGCTGCAGGGAAAGTTCACACCGTCCCCACATTGAGGCCCACTGCTGGCCTGCGCTGGCTGTGTCCCCGGCAGGTGACAGGCCCACATCAGAAACAACCATTCTATTTTGGGGTTTTCTTTTTTTTTTGAGATAGGGTCTCGATGTATAGTTCTGGCTGGCCTTGAACTCAACAATGGAGCTTGTGGCCATCCTCCTGCCTCAGTCTCCTGAGTGCTGGGATCAAAGGCCCAGCAGGCTCTGGAGCCGGCAGTGGGTCTGTCTCTCCACCTCTCACTTCTACTTTCTTTTCAGCTCAGCCCTCCAGCCTCCCGGTGCGTTGCTCCTCTGTGCCACATGACCAAACCTTGTCACTCCCAGCTGTCCTGCGCCTCTTGCCAGGACCCCTGAGGTCTGGGTAACACACGGGCAGGATCACGCAGGCATGCACAGAGCCTCCCACCCCACCCCCGCTGAGGACCCCAGGACCTGCGCCTTTTGCCTTCCTCCACCCTCCGTGTCCTCTCCATACAGCCAGATAAAAATAGCTTCCACAGCTTCCACTGTGGCCAGACAGAGTCCTTCCGTGTGTCCCTCAGGCCCGGGCCCAGGGTGGCCTCCCTGGGCTTGGGGCACTGTGATTTTTCTTTTTAAAATTCAGCCCTGAGTCCTGCGCAGTGAGACCCTGTGTGGTCACCGCTATGGCCACAGCTCTGCAGAGCAAGGCCCCGTCGCCTGCTGAGCCTCGGGGCCTCCAGCGAGGCCACCTCCCTTCTCTCTTTACCAAGCTGGACAGAGCCTGGGAAACGCACTGCACAACCACAAACGCAGACTTCCTCCTTCATCGGGGCTTCCTCCTCTGCCACAGAGCATTTTTCACACCCACGGGCATGGATGCTCCCGGGCGCATCTGCTTCTTCGGTCAAGGAGCAGGGTCACAGGGAGGGTCACGCTTTGCCCCAGAGCCACCCCTGGGGCTCTGGGAGGAGGACTGATAGCCTGGCCCTGAGGTCCATGCCACAGGGGACAGGTGCTGTCTCTTCGTCTGTGGGACAGCTTACCTGGACAGTGAACCTGTCGTCCTCATTGGGCAGGATCCTGTAGGTGTACACACAGTTCCGGTACCTGGAAGAGATGCAAGGCATCATCAGAACCCAGCAGGAGCTCGGCTCCTTGGCCCTGCAAGGACGGAGCCTCTGATACCCAAGGGATCTGGACGCTGTCCCTTGCTGCTGGCTGGCCACTGTGGGAGCCCCTCAGGCAGCAGTCCTGAGCAAGGCCCCCCTTTCCACCCTCCCAGCACTCGAAGAGCCTCAGGGAAGGGCTGGAGGGGTCTTTTGGGTGTGGACCCCGACTGGCTTCCGTGTCCCACGGCCGTGATGTCTGACCCACAGGTGCTTCCCAGCGGGAAGGGCCTCCCTGGCCTGCTCTTGGCTATGGTAGTCAAGAGAAGTGTGCAAGACAGAAAGCTGGAAACAGAAGTGATTCTGAAGCTGGGTGTGGTGGCATCTACCTGTAACCCAGAACCCAGGAGGCTGAGGCAGGGGGAACACTGCAAGGCTAGAGCCAGCCCGGGCCACATCATGAGTTCAAAGGCAGCCAGAATTACATATCAAGACCTTGTCTCAGCCCCCAACCCCTAAAAGACACGAACATTCTGGTGATAACTGTGCCAAGCGCCTGCCAAAACAGCCCTGCCTAGGTGCCCCAGCAGGACCAGGCTAAGATGGGGAGCCCCTGACTGCACCCCATGCACCACGTCCTGCATGAGGGCTTCTCAGGAACTAGAAGCCTGGGGGTCCCTGCTGACCCCCGGCAGGGGCCCGCTCTGCCATGGGAACCAGGCTTCCTTCTGGAAGTCACCTGGCCTTCTGTGTGCCTGACCCTCCATGAGCTCCAACACGTGCTGCTGTTTAACTCAGTTCTCAAGATGGTGTGGGACTTGAAAAGTAGTAAAACCATACAGGAAGAAATGAAATGAAATGAAAAACAAACATCTCCCTGTCAACCAGTATTTCTTTGCTACTTCTGTTTGTGATATGTTCCAGAACTTTTATTCACTTTGTTTTGGTACCAGGAATCAAACTCAGGATCTTGTGCTTATCAGGCAGGCACTGTGCCACTGAGCTATACCTGTGGCCCAGGACTTTTATTTATTATTATCTTCTTTTATTTTTTCGAGACAGATTAAATTTTAGGTTGACCTTGAACTCACTCTGTAGCCCAGGCTTTCCTTTCATGACTCCTTTTTAAAACCATGCATTAGTTGTCTTTTTTTTTCTTTTTTCTTTTTTTTAGGTGTTTGGAGACAGAGTCTCACTGTGGAGTTCAGGCTGGCCTCAAATTCATGGTGATCCTCCTGCCTTAGCTTCCAAAGTGTTGGTATTACAGGTGTGTACCACCGAACCTAATAGCAATTTGCTTTTTTCTTTAATTTTAATTTTCATTTTAATTTATGTTTTTTTGGGACAGGGTCTCACTGGGCAGTTCAGGCTGAAATCACAACAATCCTCCTGCCTCAGCCTCCCAAATCCTGGGATTACAGGTGTGCGCCCCCACACCCAGCTGTATAATTTGCTTTTTGAAACAACAACACAAAGGTCTCAGAGGTTCTTCCAGCAACAGAGAGATGGTTTGTCATCATCCTTGTCACATTTCAGCCCGGGAAATACAGCTGCACAGCCGAGGAGAATTCCATGATGGATGCTGTCTCCAGCTTCCCGCCTCTGTAAACAATGCGACTGGGGACATCTGTGTCCCCACGGCTTGTGTGCTTCTCACCGCAGCGCAGGGCTGGAGCAGAACGTGCACTCGTGGAAATGAGCCACGCACACACTGAGTGCCACACACGCTGCTGTTCATCAAGGACATTGCTAGACAGAGAGGCTGGGCTCCAAGGTGGGGACACTTGAACCTCTGCCCTCGACCACCACAGCAACAGCCAGCGAGGCCCTGCTCCTGCTCTCCGGATTCGGAAGTGTCCGCTGCCCACACCCTGCCAACCAGCTGCGGTCAGACTGCTTCGTCTTTGAGATCTACCAGGTGAAAGGAAAAATGACAGCTTGCTGACTGCCTTTCTTTATGAGAAATGTCCCACACGTTCTCCTCACTTGTTTTTCTTTGAATTCCTTTTTATGTCTTTGCCACACTTCTGTTCTTATATCTTCTTTTGCTTGTTTATCAGACTCAGATCTAGATCCGCTACAGTATATTTGGAGTTAACAGATTTTAACAATGTTTCTACTATTTTTTTCCTAGCTGTTTAGAAGTTTTGCATTTTTTTGTTTGTTTGTTTTGAGGCAGGGTGTCCCGATGTAGCCCAGGCTGGCCTTGAACTAGCAGTGATGTTCCTGTCTCAGTGCTGAGTGCTGGCATTACAGGTGTTCGCCTGTATCCTGGCCTGAGCTTTTACAGTTTTATGTGGTTTGCAATCTTTTATTGGATGGCTTTGAGTGAACAGATGATTAAAGGAAATGTTGGTGGCCGTTTTGGGACCCGTCACTTAAGTGCATCTCTCCATTCCACGCAGAAAACCTTCTGCCTGACTCTTGTCACTTCACTTCTGTCTTCTTGCCCCGTCCTATCTCCAGAGCCTGGAATACACCACAATCGCTGGACCAGAGCCTCAGGCCTCCCAAAGTGGCCTTCAGGATGCAGAGAAGCTGTGCCTGGCCACCTTGCCCGCCTGCCCGTCCCCAGGACGCCTGCTTCAGCCTCCTGCCGCAGAGCCAGTTTCTCAGGAGTCTTATCTCTCAGTCTCTGACACTTCCCCTGCAGATAAGCAAATGAGGGGCGGGAGCTGGCAGCGGAGGAGCTCGAAGGCCCCAAAGCTTCAGCCCAGAGTCAGCAAGCAGGGCCTGAGTCAGAGACACGGCGGTGGCCCTTCCAGTTTAATCAAGCTGCCGGCTTTCTGGAAGATGCTCTAGAAACACAGTAAGAAACAGCTCACAGCCTGAGATGGGAATCAGAGCGGGGATGACCAGAAGAGCAAGCCACTCTCCTCAGACAGATCTCAGTGGATGTTGATGACGATGTCTGGGACTGCAGTAATTTCACAAGCCTGGGGGCGCTGCAGGAAGCACCCCCACACCGCATGTTATGTGTGTACACATATACAGGTGCACGCACAGTACAGGTCCACGCATATACACAACATGCATGTGCACAGTGTAAATCCACATGCATGAAACACACCTATGCACACATGGATATGCACAGGACAGACACACGCGTGCACACACACGCACACACACAATCTTTTTTTTATCTTTTTGAGACAGTGTCTCGCTGTGCAGTTCAGGCTGGTCTTGAACTCGAAATGATCCTCCTGCCTCAGCCTCCCGAGTGCTGGGATTACAGGCATGAGCCACCACGCCCGGCTTCACACACACAATCTTAAGGAAAAATGTTTAAACAAAGCATCTGCCCGGACAGTGTCTGACAGCTGCTCTCTAGAGCATAACTCGACAGCCTGTTCGGGGTTCTTCTGGGGTGATGGGTCCCACTCAGCCTTTCCCTGCCCTTGAGGGCAATTTGGTGACAATCTGTGGGGCTGACACCAGCTCTCACGGTGGCTGTGGCTTCTCTTGGGGACCTAGTGGCATCTCAGGATGGTTATCTCAGGAATCTCCATTGGGGACCCAGCCAGGAAGCAGAAGTCCTCCCCACTCCCAGGGGAAGGAGCTGGGGCAGCTGTCACACATGGCTGTCACACATGGCTGTCACTCATGGCCGTCACCAACAGGCGCTGTGTGTGTGGCAGGTGCTCACTCTGCACCGAGCGGGGAGAAGGTGGATGGTGCCGATGCTGGCAGGCATCAGGTTTCCTCGAAAGCAAGAAGGCAGGGGAAAGGCTCGGGAAGGGATGCTGTGGCCTTGGATTTATTCCTGTAGATAATGTCGTGTCCCGCTCACCCCACCCCCAGACTGTTCCCCGCCAGGCAAGCTCTGGCCACTGGGCCCAGAAACACACAATCATGGTGAGCTCTGCCGGGAGCTGGAGACAGACTCAGTCCAGATGCGTTTCGCTCTAAGGATCGGCTTCCCCCACCCCGCCACGGTTTTTAAATCCCTCGGTCACTCTCGCTGTGTATCGTTTCTAATTTCTAGCACATTGGTGGCGTTTTCTGTCTCTTGGTGAAGTAACAGATGCCTGGAAGGGATGGGGTAAGAGATGGTCAAAATGGGGCGGGCTGCAAAGTCTGCATTCTAAAAGCCATCTCCAGGCATGGCAACGCACAACCACAATCCCAGCACTGCAGGAGGCTGAGGCAGGGAGGTGGAGCATTCAAGCCCTGTCTGGACAAGTTAGCGACTTAAGGAGAATGACCTCTATCTCAAAGGAAGAAATAACAAGGGCTGGGGATGTAGCTCAGTGTGAAGGTCCTGGGTTCAAATCCCGGTGCTAGAACATTTGGGACAACATAGAAAAAAGAGAAAAAGTCAGGATATCAAAGGTGTCCACTGTCCACCACCCCATGCCCCAGGAATCTCAGCCAGAAAGCATGAACTAGAGGTAACTTAATCTCTGAGAGAGAGAGAGAGAGAGACAAACAGACAGACAGACAGAGAACCAGTGATCACACACAGCAAAGACCAAGACTGAGAGCCCTGCCGGGAGTCACCCACATATCACACGGCTTAATCGCTTGGCCCTGCCACCTCTCCCTGGACCATAGGTCCTGGCGTCCCATCCCGATCCCTGCTCATCTTTTTTATTGTTTAGTCAGAGAATTTGGGCAGAAACTCACCCCACCCTATCCCTAAAATAAACAAATTTTTCTTGATGGTTCCTTATGGAAAGAAGGAAGGAAGGAAGGAAGGAAGGAAGGAAAGAAAGAAAGAAAGAAAGAAAGAAAGAAAGAAAGAAAGAAAGAAAGAAAAAAAGAAAGAAAGAAAGAAAGAAAAGAACACTCAGTGACCTGGGAACCTATCACCACTCCAGAGAGAGAAACTGCCTCACACAGCATCACAGCTTTGACAAAGCATGCAGGAAGGGAAGTCTGATTTGCAAACTCTGAAAGATTTCGGTGGAAGAATGCACTGAGCAAAATGAGCACAGGGAGAGAAAGAAAGCAGCTACAAAGCCAGAACCGGGCTGGGGCTGGGTGGGGTCAGTGCAGAATCCCACACAGGGACCGCAGGAAGGGCAGCTCTGTGTAGGGGAAAGTTAACCAGGAGGAAGCCTGAAAGCCAGTCAGGAAGCACAGACGGGACCAAAGATGAGAAACAGTGAAGACAGACCGCAGATCCTGTCCTCGGACGGCACAGAGATCGGTTGGTAGATGATAAACACAAGCCAGGCACAGTGTGTTTGGCGCATGCCTCTCATCCCAGCACTCGGGAGGCTGAGGCAGGACTGCTGTGACCAGCCTGGGCTACACAGCAAGAAATTATCTCAAAAAAGAAATATACAAACAATATATACACAAAAACAATATGTAAAGAACATATCTATAACACAAATAAACAACATATATACAAATACAAATTATATATATGTATACCAAAAACAGAACAGTTGAAACAGCCTAAGAGCATGTGCCTTGACTATCAGGAAATTAAATGGATAAACCTCTGCCAAACAGAATAAAGGGAAGAAACGTACACAAGCAAGCTAAGCGTTTCTCTTCTGCCCTCCCCACTGGGTTGGACTCCTCCCTGCCCTTCTCCCTCTCCCGGGTGCCCAGGGTACTGTGCACATTGGAGGCACCCGCAGCCCGAGGGGAAGGGAGGAGACAGTGGCCGCAGGCCCCACCCTAGCTGCTGCGGCTCCTGCGGCTGCGGGCTGAGTTCCTCCTCTCCGTCCCCGCCCCCTCAGCGCACAGCTCAGGCAGGGTGAACCGCAGCTGCCACCGCACCAGGTTCTGGTGACACGGTCCCTGCTGCCCCTTCAGGTCCGAGGACCGCCAGCGAGGGTACTTCCCCCTCCTCTCCATCTCCCTTTAACACACCACCCACTTCCTGCGGGGATTGTGGCCACCACCCAAAAGCCAGACGAGGAGAAAGGAAGGAAGACGTGGAGGCAACAAGAGAAACGCGACCGTCACACGTTGCGCGATCAGTCAGGAAACCCGAAAGCCTCATCCAATGGGCCGTTTGCTGACATTTGTATGGGACGAATCAGAATGACGTGAGAAACAAGAGAAAGCTAGACTGAAGGCCAAAAGGACACATGACGTCACAGAATTGTCCATAACGCCTCCAAAGGAGAGTGGCTCTGCCTGATTTTTTTTTTTTTTATATTTCAAGAATCAAGCTGTAAGGAGGCTGAGGCAGGAGGATCACTACAAGATTCAGGCCAGCCTGGGCTGCATAGTAAGCCTCTGACTTAGAAAATCAAAAGGAAAAAAAAAAAAATCAGGAACCAGATAACGATGACATGACTCTTAACCATAACACAACCAAATCTCTCACATCTATGAAGACAGAAAAAATATAGTAACTATATCTATAAAATATATTATATGGTAAGTAATATCCGGAGTACAATTAAAGCAGCCATGATTAAGAATAGATTGTTTTGGTCATATAAAAATAGTTTAATGTTAGAAAAAGTATACGACAAGGCTGCTCTGCCCGCCAGCAGCTGTGCAGCAGACACACCAAGGACGTTTGAGGAGACTCAGTTACTCAGGCCTTCAGAAGTCTGTGTGCCCAGGAGAAGACCACTCTGCCTGACAGGAAGAACAGCCTTGGCTGACGGCAGCGCGGTCCTTGCCAAGTGACAATACTGCACGGGTCCCTCCGACCAAGGCCACAAGGGAGTCTCTCAGGACTCCTCCTGGGGTGGGTCACTTCTTTCCACAATGTTCTTCATGGCAGAAATTACTCAGGTGAGGTTTGGATAAAGATGGGTTACTTGAGAAAATCCACATAAATCTTTATTTTATGCCAGGCATTAAACTACGCCCAGTGAGATTAAAGGGTCCAACATGAAAAAAGTCATGAAATCCGAGTAAGAGTTGTAAGTACCTGGAAGGACCCCATAAAATGATAATTTATAGATATGAGAGGCATGTGGAACACACAGCAGATGTTTATTTTAAAAAATTGTATTATAATAAAAGACACATTGCCGCAAATCCCTCTCAAAATATTTCTCCTTGTTTCAAAGAAACTCTCCCATTCTCTTGACACTTTTTCTTTTTGCACCAGGAATCGAACACAGGACCTTGTGCTTATCAGGCAGGTTCGGTGCCACTGAGCTATACCCCCAACCCCTTTTTGTGCAATTCTGAAGCAGTTCTAGTCTTCTTCCCTTAAAGTCTTTATGAGATAAGATAAAAAATACATCAAGTGTTGGGGCAGGGATTTAGCTCAGTGGCATAAGCACCTGCCTGGCAAGCTCGAGGTCATGAGTTCAATCCCCGGTACCACAAAAAATAAATAAATAAATAAATAAATAAATAAATAAATAAATAAATAAAATAAAAATACACCAAGGGCCATCAACAGAAAGATAAGCTTGTAAAAACACAATGGTACCCTTGTCCACTTACTCGTCAGATTTAGTACTGGGGGACTTCTGGCTCAAGCCCCAAATCAAAATGATCATGAAAGATCAACACTTTTGATTCAGTTCAGGACATCAAGGCAGCCACACAACACAACTAAAGACCCCAGGACTGCTGCAGGAAGTGGCCAGAATGGGGAGATGGAAGTAAGGGGGATGTTTTATGTGATAAATTAAAAAAAATAAACATCCACTGTGTTTGGCAATCATGCCTCCTGTAGGAGAGTTCATCAAGAAAGACATAAAAACAGTTTGAAATAATGTGGAATGGCTGAAGCACAAACAAGAGACTTCCCAATAGTCGTTAACCAGTTACCATAGGCTGGTATCTTTAGGGATAAGGGATCCTTCCCCAAAGTAGCAAAACTATAAAGTAATCAGAAGTAATCATAATGAGAAAGACACAAGATCTATGTGGAAAATTTTACAAAATTATAATCAGAGATCATTGCTATAGTGCTGAGAAGACAAATATTACTAAAATGTCAAGTGTCACAAGTTATATTTGGATTTCATGCTATTCAAATCAAAGGCCCAAATACTAGGGTCCCCTTCAACTTGACAAAATTATTACCTGGTTCATTTGGAAGAATACTTGAAGTAATATGAAAATCTTGAAATCAAGTATTTTATAAAATCATGGAAAAATGCATCTGATGTGCTATAGACACAATACATCAAAAAGAGTAAATGAGCATGAAAAGGATGTGTAAGGGTTAATTAAACTAGAAGTGGTGTTGCACACCCATAATCTCAGCACTCGGAGGCTGAGGCAGGGGGATCACCATGAGTTCAAGGCCAGCCTGAACTCCACAGTGAGACTCTGTCTCCAAACACCAAAAAAAAGAAAAGACAAAAAAAGACTTAGTTAATACATAGTTTAAAAAAGGAGTCATAAAAGGAAAGAAATAAAATCAAGGGGAATAAATTATTCAGGTTGAGATTTGGGTAAAGATGGGTTCCTTGAGAAAATACACATAAATCTTTTACACCAGGCATTATAAATTAAGCCCAGAGAGATTAAAGGATCCAACATAAAACAACAAAAAACAGAAACAGTAGCTCATAACCACTCATCTGTTTTTGCCAAGTCCAAATTTTTGCTAAGCACATGACACACATTTTCCATCCAATGCACCCACGCCTCCTGCGGTGAAGAATTCTTAGCATCGGTCTTCAGATAAGGGGAAGCCAGGCCCGGAGCAGGTCAGTCAGCGAAGACCTCTCCCTCAGCCCGGTCGATGATCTGTCAAGATGCTGCCCTAACCTTCCTGTCGCCCCAGGGAGAACAAGCTGTATGCAGAACTGTCCTCCCGGCCAAAGGAAGAAATCACAAGGGAAAAACCTGCGTAGACCTTGCAAAAAATTTACAATCTTTGAATGTCAAAAGAAGGATACAGTTTAGAAGCAAACTGCACTGAAAAGATTTGCAACAAATATGACCTCAACAATTCATGCATGCAGATAATGGAAAATCTGTAGCTTGAACAGAAGAAAAATGGCAAAGACAATTGAACAGACCACCACGTGTCACCTTTCAACTTAATGACTTTTTAAATGAAAATATGCTGAATAGAGATGCTGGAGCAAGGTGGGCATTTCCTTCTCCTGCCTGTTGGAGCAAAAATTGGTACAAAATCTCTGGAAAGCAATTTGTCATTCTCTATGAAAAGCCTTCCAAACATTCCTGTCTTCAATATAGTAATTCCACCCCTGGGAATCTAGAACCAGAAATGTGAATAACAGCACTGCACCTGCACCACAGGCGTGTTTACAACAGCAAGACATCGGAGGGTCTTGTGTGTCTGACAACAGAAGCACCGGACTGTGAAGAACCGCACATCATTTAATTCCATACGCCCGGTGTGGTACTTAGGACAGAATCTTAACTCACTGGGGAGAAGTGCTAACGTGGCGAGAAGCCTCAGGCTGTGATGAGTCTAGATAATACAATACATGATGTACTTCATATTAGCACATTTATATTATACGCGTTGGAGGCCAGCTCTCTGCAGGGTAGTTCATAATTTGTAATTGAAGTCAAATATTCGGGCCCTGGTACTTGTTCATATGATAGTTTCTTATTAAAGGGAACAAAAGCTTCCTGAGCATGGTGGCCCAGCACTCAGGAGGCTGAGGCAGAACTGCTGCCAGTTCAAGGCCAGCCTGGACTGCAAAGTGAGACACTGTCCCCTGCCCCCCACAAAAAGCCAGAGCGGGGGACAATAAAGTATATGCACCGAAGGGAGACTTGGAGACTTTGCAAGATGGCAGAACCAGTTCCAGAGTCCAGAGAATCTGGTCCACATACGTGACCTCACAACTGCTCACCCCCTTTGTCCCCTGGGGCAAGGGGCTGCTGTAGCTGTGGACACCCCCAGGGAGCACTGTCCCACCCCCAGGGGGACACTCTGGGCTCTGCTGACTTCCTCAGTACTCTCCCCTCCTCCTGGACCTGAGCCGGGACCTAGGATGCTAAGGATCCCATTTCCCCCCACCCTCCCATCTCCCTGATCCACAGTGTTCCCCGGGGTCTGCAGGGCACTCTTCCCTTCCTCCACCCAGACCCTTCCTCAGGCTCATGGGCCTCAACCCGTCCCCAGCAGCTGCAGCCACTCATGCGTCATCCAAGTCCTCTTCCTGTCTCCATCTCCTTGAGCGCTTCCTCTGAGGAGGCCGCATGACAGCTCAGTCTCCCCAGGCCTCCAGGAAGTCCCAGACATGACACAGCCTCCGCTGTCCTCTCCTTCCCTATGCAAACCTGCCCTCACAGGTCTGTCCTATGCTCCTCTACCTCCAAGTTATCACTATTCACTTTTTAGTTCATAAAAAAAATAGTAGTGCACCTATCATCCCAGCATGCAAGAGGCTGAGGCAGGAGGATTACTGTGAGTTTGAGGCCAGCATGAACTACATAAGGAGACCTTGACTCAAAAAATAGGCCAGCTGTATTTTTATGCATGCAAAGGGCTCCCTGGATGTTTGCCACATCTCCATGTCCTCCTATCTCCTGTCAATGACCCAGGGACAGCAGCACAAAGACAGTCCAATTCTTCCAATATGCAAAGCATCTGAATAGATATTTCTTCAAATAAGTTATTTGCAGCATCAGTAAGCTCATAAAAAGACATTCAACATCGTTAACCATCAGAGAAATGCAAATATAGACCCAGTAAGGTGCTACTTCACACCCAGGAGGCTATAATAAAAAGACAGGTAAGAGCGAGTGTTGGGGAAGTTGTAGGGAAATTCCAGCTCTCGGAGGTGGGTAGGGAGAGTGGCAAGTGGTGTGGTGATCTCTAAAACAGTCCATCATTTGCCCAAAATGATAAGTGCAAAATTACCACGTGACCCAGCAGTTCCACTCCAGGTGCCCACTGGGTGTGAGCACTAACACAAACAGGTTTGCGCCAAAAGCTTGTTCACAGCAGCGTTATTCATCCTGGTCAAAGAGCAGGAAGAACACAGTTGTGCCTCAGCTGGAGAGTGAGGAGATACAGTGTAGTGGATCCCGGAGAAGGGTGATTAGCCACAGAACGAATGGTTCATACTGCAGAGCAGACGAACCCGAAGGCTGTTGTGCTAATGGTGAGCAAAGTCGGATGCTGCAGACCACATGCTACACAGTTCCATGTATTAACAATGCCTGGAACAGACAAATCCTTGGACACAGAAACAGATTGATTGGTTGCTGCCTGGTGTTGGGGGAACAGGCGAACAGGGAGCAAATGCTAAGGACAAGTTAGCCAGGCGAGGTGGTGCACGCTTGTAATGCCAGCACTAAGGAGGCTGAGGCAGGAGGATCACTGTGAGCTCAAAGCCTGGGTTATGTAGAGAGTTCAACACTAGCTTGAGCTACCTAGCAAGACTGTCTCAAAAACCAGAGAGAGAGAGACAGAGAGAGAGACAGAGAGAGACAGAGAGAGACAGAGACAGAGAGAGACAGAGAGAGACAGAGAGAGACAGAGAGAGACAGAGAAACAGAGAAAGTTCTGCAATCAGATAGTGTCATTGGCTGTATAACCTTGCGACTGTACTAAAAAACCTCTGACTTATACACTAGTACATGAAGGGCGATGTTAAGGTATGTCGATTATGTATCAACTTAAAAAAACCCAGCGTACAGGCAGCTTTATCCTGCTTTACCATGTGGACCCTGGGCAGGAAAGTTAGCATTTCCCATGCTAGTGTCCCACTCGGCCAGGCACCTTCATTCCTGAGGTCAATGTAAGCTGGTGCAAGTGAGGGGGGAACCCAAGAGCCATTCCTGGGTCTCTGGGGCAGGGCAGAGGCATGTTTGGGGCCCCAACTCATCCCATGACTGGGCTCTGTGTGCCAGGAGACAGGGCCATTCAATCCAGGCCTGCTGAGATCTGCATGCAGGTGTTTGATCTGTCCAGTAGGCAAACATGCAAAACACCCTGGCCAGTGCCTAGCTACACCAGGTAGGCTTGCCCTGGGGTTCTGGGTGTGGCCTCAGAAAGCCTGCAGAGACTTGCCTGTCACTTGACCTAGATTCTCTCCTAGTCCTGCACAAAGAAGCTCGGAAGGGGCTCTGGACAAACCACATTGGCCTGTCACTCATGTAACAGGTACTGCCAGGTAGGGGGACTGGCCACTAACTGTATTTGCATAAAGTAATTACTGAGATCTGGAAACTCAGCCAGAGCTCTGGAGGGGGATGGACACATATAACACCTCTGCTGGACTTTTGTGACCCCCAAGTCTCTTCCCCATGGTTCCCCCACCTGGGGCTCTTTCTCAGGCTTTCCCTCCTGCAGGCTCCTCTGCCTTTCTCTTTTTCAAGAACAGTGTTCAAAGCCAAGCGCGGTGCACACACCTGCAATCTCAGCTACTCTGTGAGGCTGAGGCAGAAGAATGATAAGCTTAAGCCCAGCTTGGGTAACTTAGCAAAACTCGATCTAAAAATAAATTGTAAAAAGGGCTGTGGATGTAGTCAGGTGGAAGTTCCATGCTCACTTCTCAGGACAGCAAAACAGCAGCAGCAACAATACAACAACACTGTGTGCAAGTCCTGGTGCTGCCGTGTATGGATGGGCAAACCCAGCATGTTCCATAACCTTTCTGTGCCTCGGTTTCCCCTTGTGTAAGGGAGTGATTGCAGTACTTCCTCTGCAGGGAGACGGGGTAAAGTGTGGGCAGAACCTTGACTGTCACGTGGCTGCTCGGTCCCGGTCTGCTGACTGCCACCGAGCCAGCGCTAACCCTCCTTTTGCGGGCTGCACAGGTTGGGGGCCCACTCTTCTAACATGCTTTCTTCCAAGGAGGGGGACAGTGGCCATTAGCAGCCTTCTTATACGTTTTCTGTTTTTTGAAACAGTGTCTTGCTGTGTTGCCCAGGCAGGCCTTGAATTCACAGTGATCATCCTGCCTCAGCCTCCCCAGTGCTGAGATTACAGAGGTGCATCTCCACACCCAACCCTCTTATACTTTCCCCCCTTTCCTGCTGTGTGCCAAGACTACCAACCCCAGGGCTATCTGCTACTGCTCCTGGATGGACCCTGACCTCCATCACTGGGTCTGGGTGGCTGTGAGGTTGCATACTGGGGAGCTGAACATCCTCCTGCCACAGCAGCCGGATCAGGCGCTCGTCTGAGAGCCACACACACACCTGGCCCTCATCTGCAGGGAGCCCCGTGGGACATGCCCTTGCCCCAGGGCCAGGGATGCTTCCACAGTGGGCTGGCTGGCCACACCCTGACAGCCCGGCCTTCATTCCAGCCCAGCTGTGCAGATGGGGCAGGGGAGGCCACCCCCACCGACCTGCAGACCTTTCGATGCCCAGTCTGTTCCTAAAGGCCGCCTCTGCTCTGGCACACAGGGCCGGGAGGGGTGCGGTCCCACTTGGCCCAGGAGAAGGGCATGAGTTTGTCGTCTTTGGGACATCCTCCATCCATGGCAGGCTGATGTCCTCGGACTGACCCTAGGGGGACAGCGAGGGTGGCACAGAGCCTGGCGCCGCTAGCACTGTAGAGCCCTGTGCACGGAAGGCAGAGCTGTACTCAAGTCTTGCATCCTCTACCGGGTCCCCAGCTCCACAATCAATCAGTCCCCAGGATGCAGCTCCAGGCGAGCTCAGAGCAGAGTTTCCGCATGGCTGAGGAGAGATCAAAGCTTTCCTGCCCGGTGTAGGTGACAGCGCTGACCACTCTCGAGGAAACTAAGGGCAAGGGGCCAAAGTGCGCCGAGTCACGTGTGCAGTGCTGAGCGGCAGCCTTGTCTTCCTGCGCCCCGCCCTGTTCCGCCCCAGAGTCGCCTCGCGCCTTCTCCTGACGCAAGGGACCCAAACCGCGGCGCCAGGCTCCCACCCAGAGCTCTGAATATCTTAGCCGGCAGGTGGAGGTCCCCCCAGTACCCCCTCAGCACAGTGGACCAGGGAGGATGAGGTCCGGGCACCAACGGGGTGGGGAATGGGTCCTTTCTCCATGCACGTTGCCAAAGCAGAAGGGAGGCGGGGTCCTTGCAGCTGCCTTGCTTTGGAGGGTGTTTTCGGTTGTTTTCTTTTTGGTTTTTGGAGTCAGGGTCTTGCTGTGCAGTTAGGCTGGCCCTGAAGCCATGATGTAGCCCAGGCTGGCCTTGAGCTCACAGTGATCCTCTGCCTCAGCCTCCTGAGTGCTGGGATCCCAGTTAGGTTTTAGTTTTTATATCCCTTTCACTGGCAAAATCAAAGGTGGTGTCTCCCAGCATCAGGGATGGTTTGTTGCTCTGAGGTGTCCTGTACTACAATGGGCTCCCCCCAGGAGCAGCCCTGAGGGCCCTGAGGCTTTGTGACACCAGATTTGGTCCAACAGAGCAGTGTGGTTCACAGCCCAGAGCACACGGCGCAGGGGAGGTGGAGGAATGCACGCACATCTTGGGCCCAGGTGCCAGTTCTGCCCCCAGCCAGATTGGCAGCCGAGGATAAAAGCTCTGGCTGCTCCACTTGTTCCTGGCAAAGTCAGCCATTGGCTGTTGCTGCTTGCTATGGCCCCGGACTCAGGATGCTCAGGTTGGTGTCAGAGGGACCCGAGCTCTGGCCTGTGAGCAGAGCACATGCAGGGCGCCCGTGCTTCACAGCCATGCCTGTGGCCAAATCCCCCGGGCAGCAGAGATGAGCACACAGGCAGGGGCACAGGCTGCACGGGGAGGAACAGCAGTCCATTTGCCTGCCTGTGAAGGCTGCCAGGTCCCTTTGTCTGGCGCTCCAGGAAGGCACACCGTGGTCAGCCAGCTGCAAGTCTGGCTGGTCTCTAACTCAGGGGCAGGAGCAGGAGGTGGGCAGCACAGGCCACGGGGGTCAGGTGACCGGGGTGCTGACCCCATTACACACATACACACATGCACACACATGCACACACATCCCTCACCTGCAGGGCAGAGCACTTTGCAGGCACCTCGGCCATGGTGAGGATGGAACAGACCCAGTAATGCTTAGCCCAACAGGTCCCTGGTGAGTCAGGGCTCGGAACAATGGGGCTGGGCTCCATCACCCACTTCCCTCCTTCCTGGAGGCGGGCAGGGCTTCAGCTGCCCAGATGGACCTTCCTGCCAGCTCAGGGACACTACCTGAGATGTTTGGGTGAACACACCCTTCCTGACTGCACCCTGGCACTGAGTTGGACGTGGTTAGACCACAGGCTGCAGGGCCGGCCTCCCTCCCTCCCAGGTGGAACAGAAGGGGGTGCTAAAAAGGAACCTTCCACAGGCAGCTGCTTCTGTGTGGTTGGGCTCACTGGTGTATTCAGCAACGGCCACAGGCTGGAGCAGGATGAGGGAGTCCCTGGGGGCAGAGACCCAACGGCCAGGACCCAGCTGGGAGTTGGGAAGGAGACAGGCCCATGTGAGGGGAGCAGCTGGCGGTGACTTCCTCTGCTCTTGGGGCCCAGAAAGCAACTTCTGGGTGAACTGAAACCTACCCCAGATTCTCAGCTCCCCTGAAGAGCGGATTTTTCCGGACCCCACAGCTGGGCGCAGGAAGGTCTGCTCTGGCCATGGGCATGGAGCCATTCTCGGGGTTTCTAAGCCAGGCCCCTCTGCCCAGCATCTGAGCTGAGCCAGCTGCCAGTTAACACATGCCTACATCCTGGCAGAGCCTCCTGCTGCCAGGGCTGCCCCCTGGGAATACGCCTTGTGACCAGGCCCAGAGTGGTTCCCTGAACCCCACAGCCAGGGTCCATTTATGGACTCCCCAGCAAACGTGGCAGCAATGTGCAAAGCAGGTCACCACGTCCCCTGACACTGGAACGGCCCATCCCAGCCCCTTGCTGTCCCCAGCCCCTGCCGTGGACCCTCAGTGGCCCTGGGGTTGGGCACTGAGGCCTGGGAAGAAGATTCAGGTACTCACAGCACGCAGAGCGCGTACGCCCGGGAGATGGACTCACTGGCCCGCACCAGGAAGCTCCCATCCTTGCCGGCCCTGGACAGCAGCTCCTCCGCCTTGGAGCGGGTGATGTTGCCATGGTTCCAGCTGGAGACCATGGTGGGCGTGGGTCTCCTGCGCTGGAGACCTGCCGCCTGTCCCCTCCGGTCACCTCTGTTGCTGCCACCAGCTTCGTTGACTGCCTGACTTCCTGTTTCAAGTGCTCAGCGAGGGAAAGGAAACTGTGCTGCAGAGGACTTCCTCATTACAGACCCAGCAGAGAAGAGAGGCCCAGCGTCCATCTTCCCACCTCCCTTGCCGGGGATTGGCCCCTCCCTCCTTCTCTCTGGCCCTTGCTTTCCCCGGGAAGGGTCCCAGCCTCCAGCAGCACGCTACGTGAGCCCAAGTCCTGCCTGCAGGGAGCACGCCTCCCTCATTGCCAGGAGACACACTGGTTTCCAGAGCAAAGTGGCCTGGTGGCCGGCAGGGACTTGCTCACGTGGGATGGACATCCTGGTCACACCCCTGAGCCTCCTTGTCTACCCTCAGGCCATCTAACTCCCCGCCCACCCCCACACACCCAACAGTGGCCAGAGTCAAATGGACGGTGGGACAGCACAACCTGCCCCTCCCCCACAGGGACACCTGCGGCCTGGCTGCGCCCACCCCCACCAGGACTCCAGGAGCCTTGAGCAGCTCTGTGACTCCATCACACCCATCTCCTAGGGGCGAGCAGGCTGCACTGGTCCTTCCCCGACTTGAACTTGACTTAGATACACAGGGCCCAAGGGCTCAGGACACTGACAGGCTACTGCGCCACTGCAGGTGGGGTGCTCCCCACTGGACCTCAGGGGAAAAGGACCCACACTGGCCACCTAGTGGAGAGTGACACTCCTTCCTGACTCCTGCATCACAGCAGAGTCCGGGGTGGCTGGTCAGTGTCCAGTACCAACAGGTTTCTGGGGAGCCCAGAGGTGGACGCTGTCCCTTGACAAAGATGGGCGCCCTCAGTCCTGGGGTTGGAGGTTACTTACTGTACACATGACGAGCCCTGCCCCCCACTCCCACATCAGATCTGGCCCCCAGGATGGCACAGCAAACCCCCCTTCCCAGGAGCTTCCCACAGCCCCACACGGACCTGCAGGAGTTCAGTGGAATTTCCCATCATCGCTCAGGCCTCGGCTTCTGGCCTACCCAGAGGCCATGGCCTCCCACCTCACACACGGTAGGTGAGTCTCCAGGTGGGCAGGCCCAGGCTGGCACGAGGTGCAGGATCTCATGGTGACAAAAGCTGACCTCGTGCTCTTCCTACCCCAAGCAGCTGGTTCCTGAGGACATTGGCCCTGCTGCGGCCCAGTATGCAGCCCCAGCGCCCCACGGCCCAGCTCAGCTCCGCCTCACCAGCCCTCTGCTTAGGACTCTGCCGGCTTCTATGCCCTGAGCACGCTGGCACCTTTCCTTTCCTTGGGCCACCACCTGCTCGCTCCCTGTGCCCTGCGCTCCCCTGGGGCTCTGTCCACAGTCCTGGCCCCTTTGTTCCTGATCTGTTTTCCTCTAGGCCCCTAAGACTGGTCCAAGACCGCATCTGAGACCCATTCACTCACAGGCAACTTCCTCCCACACCACTGCTCTGGCCCACTCATCTTCATTCCCACCAGCCCCACCTTTCAACCCAGAGTGAGCCCGACACACCCCTGACACACTGCACAGCACACACAAGACACATGTTTGACAACCCCCCCACTCCCTTCATTCCAGGGCCCCTCCCGTCTGGCTCCCTTCTGAGTGACCTGACACAGTCAGCGGCCCTGTCCCCCGAAACCTCAGCATCCAGATGGCCCAGGTTGGGGCCCAGGTGGACATTTTTTTTAAAACTCCTAAGCCCAATGCTGTGTGGAGGACAGGATAGGAAGGGCCAGTCCGTGTACACTCAAACAGGCTTGGTGTACAGCGTCAGCTGCAACTTGTAAGACAGACATAACTCCGCCAGAGAGTACACCTTGTGCTAACTTGCTTCAAAGACAGACCGGCTCAGTTAAAGACAGTGACTGAGCCTGCTCACTCCCCCGAGCCTCTGACCTTCCTGCTGTATGATAAGAAACCCCTTCAGCCCAGAACAAGTCTGCCTGACAACACATGACCTGGCCTGAGTGACCAACTATAAAATAACCTGCTATCTGCCTTTTGTACTTCCTGCCTAACATATGTAAGTGTCTGTTTAACCCCAAGGTGCGGCTGGTGATTTGGAACTGTTGCCTCAGCCCCCTAGGAACTCCTCCGTGCCTATGTGTCCTCCATCCGATTCAGTCCTGGTTTTTCCACAACAGTCCCACAGCTGGTGCATGTGTGGGTGGGAGGTGGGAGCTGCATGGTGGAGGTGGTGGCTGCCTGACACCTGGCTGGAGTCTCCAGGGGCTGTGGAGTGACTGCCCAGATGCTGTTGGCAAGGGCACAGAGGGTACAGGACAGGTGTCAGCCCCTTGCTGCTCTCAGTGCCCAGGGTGACTTGGAGGGACAGTACCTCATGGGTGCCAAGCTCAGGGCTCTTCAGCATCCAGTCAGCTCCCATGTTGAGCAGAGGTTTGGAAAGCAGCTGAGGGAGAGGAGAGGTAGGACTTATGGGGGCCCAGGCCAGGCTGGGGGACCCTGCTTGTGGTACTGCCTCTCCTGGATGCTCCTTGGCAGCAGAGGGAGAATTGGAAAATTTCTGGGGAATCAGGTCAGTGAGCAGCACTCAGGTGGTCTGGCGGCCCTTGGTCCCAGGCACTCGATCACCCCTGGAGGGACAGACAGAAGGACAGACAGAGCTGGGTCTGAAACCTCTTGGCCAGGTGGGGCTATAGGAGCAGATCACACAGGGACACCCTCTGGTGGTGTGGCCAGGGTGGCTCTACCACGGGCAAGATGCAGGATGGTGTCAGTGTCTTAGAAGGGGCCAAGGCAGGAAAGGGACCTCAAAGCCACCTCAGAGGGACAGGACTGGGGCAGGAGGCACCACTCCCTCATGGGCAGGTCTCAGCTCTAAGGAACCGCCCAGGCGCCCCTGCCTGGCCTATTCACAGAAGCCCTGGATGATGCGCCAGGGCCCTTACTGTTTGAGGAAGGGAGAGGACACAGCAACTGGGGAAGTCATTGAATACAACAGGAGCTGCGACCACCATTGTGTGACAACCCGTCCCGGCCACAGGACCCAGACACTCACTCAATGGCCGTTCTAAATGTTGCCATGAGAGCATCTTTTAAGGCTGAGGTAGCACTGACGTCAGCCGGCCACCAGCTCGGCGGTCAGGTCAGCCCCACTCCATCAGCCACAGTCCCAGGAAAGAGCTGACTGCAATACTAGTCACGCTGGGGCTCCAGCCCTGGCCTACTTTTCGGGCTGTGGATTTGCCGGATCCTCGGCCAGCGAGCTGCTTCCGCAAACACATTTGTCTACTGCTGTCTGTCTGCCTACCCACCTATCTGCTGGTCATCTACAGCCATGCATGCCATAGATATAGTATGTGGTGCACATCTGCAATTTCAGCACACAGGAGGCTGAGGCAGGAGGATCAATGTGATTCGGAGGCCAACCTGAAATACATAGTGAGACCCTGTCTCAGAACACTGAAAATAAATAAATAAAATAGAGTAGAAACAAAGCCAGAAACACATATCATCCTAGGCCTATTCAAGGTCAGGAGGATCTGAGTCACCGTCCTCCTCCCCCACACCTTGTCCCCCTGGGCAGTGGCATGCACAGAGTTGTCCTGTTGGCATGACCAGGCTTCTCCTGGATGCCTCTGTGGGGCCAGGGCTCCACTTGGCTTGATTCTTCCTTAGCTGGATCTGGGAAGCTGAGTAAGGACCCTGCATGGTTTAAACAGGGTTGCTGGCGTAGTGAGGTTTCTTCCTGTACTGCCTTCCCCGACCTCACCGCGCAAACCCTTCAAGGCCTAGGAGGAAGCTTCCGCAAGCTCCTGCAGATGTGGGCTTCTGAGTCCCAGCTGTGCCACTGATGCTCAGCCTCTCCCCATCCAGGTGACGACCTCTTTAAAAGACTGTGGACACCCGTGCTGAAAGAGTTTACAGCTGTGTACCATGCCTGGCACGAGGTGGGCATTCAGGATGCAGTGGGGGCCCTGGAGGCAGAGCCATGGGGGCACCGATGGGCTGCACCACTGTTCACAACCCTGGCCTGGAAGAACCCTGGATTTTGTAAAAGTCCTGGTCACCTCTTTCCTGCCTCAACCTGGATCAGGGTCTGAGCCTTTCGGCCACCAGGGGGCGCCCCGAACACTGGCCACCACCAGGACCAGAAGTGGCTTCCCAAGGCGGGTCAAGGGCCCAAAAGTGTACTCAGGGATCTCAGCCCTTATCAAAGTCCTGGCAGCCAAGCGCTGCCCTTTCACGCAAGGTGATGAATATCAAAGAGGACTGAAATGCCCGGAGAATCAGGGTTGAATTTGGGAAGAAGTGGGGTGGGGACAGCCCTATCCACAGAAGGACTTGTCTCTGTCAGGTTTGCTGTCTACAGTCCCAAGGTCAGAGACAGAGAGCACCAGGAAACCAGTTCACCAGGCGCTAGGCCTGCTGGCATTTCCACAAGCAATTCCTTCACTCTGCCTCCTTTCCAGGTTTTGTTTCTTTCTTTTCTTTTTTTCTTTCTTTCTTTCTTTCTTTCTTTCTTTCTTTCTTTCTTTCTTTCTCTCTCTCTTTCTTTTTGGCACCAGGGATCAAACTCACGACCTGAGCTAAATCTCCAGCCTTTCCAGGTTTCTTTAGTGACTACACACTGCTTTTATAAGAATGAAAATTAAATAAATGAAAAAGGCAGTTTGGCCGGGCATGGGGATGCACAACTGTAACCCCAGCACTCAGGAGGCTGAGGCAAGAGGATTATTATAAGTTCAAGACTAGCCTGGGCTACAAAGTAAGCTCAAGTCCAGCCCAAACTGCATAGTGAGACCCTGTCTTAAAAAGACAAATAAAGAAAAGAAAAAGGCAATCTGTTTCTGGGTGGTGTGTACAAAATCCCACTGGAAGGGCTGCCATACCCTAAGGGACACCCCCCAACTCCATTCCGCTGTCAAACATTTCTTAAGATGTCTAAGAAAGAGACCAAGGTTTCCTTTATCTTTTGCTTAATCATTTTTTTCTTTGTTTTTGAGTACAGGCTAGCCTTGAGCTGGCTTATATAGCCCAGGCTGGCCTCAACTCCCAAAAGTCCTCCTGCCTCAGCCTTCCAAGTTTTGGGATTACAGTGTTGGTTGTTTTTCAAAATTTTCTATGCATACATGACCCTTCTTTGTGGTTAATTTTGAGACAGACTCTTTCTGGGTTGTCCAGGCTGGCCTTTGAACTCACAGTGATTCTCCTGCCTCAGCCTCCCGAGTGCTGAGATGGCAGGTATACTTTTCTTTTTATTTTTTTTTTTTTTGCAAGGCATCTTTTCTCTTTCTCCCTATCGAGCTCCTTGCTTTGTTCACTAATAAGACTGTCTTAACATTTTACAGCACATTTTATATCTACTGCTTTCTCTTAAAGACACATGCAATTCCAGACCATCACATAATGTACTTCCCCAGTCTCCTACCCAGGGCCATTTAGGTTGTTTCTAGCTTTTGGTCAAAATGCTTGTAAGAAAAGTGTCTAGGAGAGACCTGGGGTTCCAGGGCTGTGTGCCTCTTCTCCTTCTGCTTGATCACATCATGCTGTCTTCCATAGGAGTTGTGCCAATTTACACACGTGCTGTGGGTGGGAATCAGGGTTAGCGTGTCATTGGACCCAGAGGGGCCATTCTGAAATCCCACTGTCCCAGTTTGGATCTCGAGTGACCCTCACAGCCCTCAGACTAAAGGTCCCCACTGTCGGGAGGGAGTGGAAACCTCAGAAAGTGGTGGCCAGTGGAAGAAGTCAGGTCATGGGGAACAGGCCCATGTGGGGGACATGCGGACCCTGACCCTTTCCTGTCTCTTTTTCCATTCTGGCTATGAGGGGGAGACCAGCTGCATTGGCACATGCTTCCCCCGTAATCCACGGTGCTGCTACAGGCCACAAAGGATTAAGCCTGAACTACAACCTGTCTCAAAAAAACAGGAAATGGTGACCAAAGTAAACCTTTCCTCTTTATAAGTTGATTCCTTCTGCTATTTTGTCACAGAGATGGAAAGTTAACACTGCAAGAGATTTTTAAAAATTGGGCCTCCGTGGCTTGTATTCCAAAAGTTTGTTTGTTAGACAGGGTCTTACATTGTAGCTCAGCTAGCTTTGAGCTTACTGTGCTATGTAGCCCAGGCTGGCCTCAAACTCACAGGGATCCTCCTGCCTCAGTCTCCCAAGTACTGAGATGACAGGCATGCAGTACACTGCTCAACCCAAAAGGATTCTTGTCTTCGGCACAGCCTTCATTTTAGAAGGAGCTCCTGCCTTCTGTCCTAGATAGGATTAGAACCTGAAAGAGACTGCTCAGCTTCCTTCTGGAAAGCAGCCCAGGTTGTTCCATGCTATGGACACTCAGGCCAGGCTCCCCCAGCTCCCTAAACGGTGTTCTCTGCCAGCAACCACTGTCTGCCCACCACGGCGAGGATGCCAGGGCTTTGTAGCCTAATGTCCTCTTCCTCTTCTTCTTCTTCCTCCTCCTCCTCGCTTCCTCAGCCTGCACTTCCTTAAGGAGCGTGCTGCAAACCTGTTCCTCCATCACCAGTCTCTGCCCAGTATGCCCTCCTCCGCCCCTCCCCTGATCCCAGGCCTGGCTTTTCCAGTTGGATCCTGACAGCCGATCAGCCCCAGGGCTGCAAGAGAGCATCCCTAAACAGGCATCTGCCAGCACCCCGGCCCAGCCTGTCAGGCCGGCTCACTTCAGAAGCTACCAGCAATCCAGACCATTTATTTCCGACGGGGTGTGGTGGTGCATGCCTGTCATCCCAGCGCGTGGCAGCCTGGGCCAGAGGATCGCTGTGGTTCAGGGCTAGCCTGGGCTACACAGTGAGACCTGGTATCAGAAAAAAATGAAAACAAACAAACCGAAACCAAGAAACTCCTCACTTTCCTGGCCACAATGACTGGGTCTCCAAGACAACTCCCCTTGTCCCACAGGCCTCTGCCCTGTGTCTCCTGGAACTCCAGGGTCCCCTCACTGCCCAGCTGACACCAGCCCCCCAAGCTGCCCCACACTTCTGCGATCTCCTCCTCTCCTCCCCACATACTCTTTCCCCTCGTCTTAGGAGCAAGCCTGAGATTTTTCCATCTTACAGAGCAAAAATTAAAAACCCTCCCCCCAGAGGCTCTAAGCCACGGCCATCAACGTGAAAAATCTTGCTCGTCCCCAACCAGTGAGACAGAAATCCTTGAAGACCCCGGGATGCAAGACCCAGTGCTGAGCACAGCTCCCCCTGGCCTGGGTGTCGCCTGCTTGTCCACTGCTCTGAAACCCTTTTGAGTAACCTGTCCTTGCTCAGTGTCACAATGGCATCAACCTTGACAGTGGCCTGGTCTCCCGCAGCCCCACCAAAGTGTTCACCACCTTACTCTCCCTCCCTTCTTCCCTCCAATCCTGTCTTCCTCCCCTCTGTCTCCTACTCACCCTAGGACACCTGGGTGTCCCTCTCTGGTGTTGGGTTTCTCGTTTTTTGAGACAGGCTGTAGTTCGGGCTGGCCTTGAACCACTACAGTACAGGCTGACCTCCAGTTTTGGGACAATCTCCCTGCTTCAGCCTTCTGAGTGCTAGGACTACAGATGTGTGTGTCACTCAGCTTCTGGCTGGATTAATGGGGGAAACACCAAAGCAGTTAGTGCTGTGGACGATAGGCCCTCCCGGAAACAAAAGTGGCCCTGATGTGATAACCTCACACTTGGAATGTCACCAAAAGACGTAGAAAACAGGGAAATGCTGCATACAGGGAAGTCACACGGTCCAGGTGACAACAGTCAATCATACCTCCTGATCAGAGCCTCCTTGGGCAGCCCTGACTGCAAGAGCCACAGCCCTCATGTCTGAAGGACCGGGAAGAAGAGGGGGTGGCTGGACCCTCGAGCTTCCAGTCCAGGGTGGTACTGGACGGGGCCCTGTAGGGGTCAGCATTCTGTAACTTTGCTCAAACACCCAGCCTCCCTGCTATCACCCGAGCAAAGTCAGACCAGGTGCCACCCAGAGCCCTTCTGATTCTTCGACTCTAGAACGATTTGTTTTTGTCCGTAGCTGGTCTTTTATCTATATGATAAAGCTGCCACACCAGGGAGAAAACTGGAACCAGGACTTATGAATTAATGAACAAATGTGTGACTTAATATTTTTAGGGGCCCAGGTGCTTAAATACAGAAGCAGAAACCATTTCAGGGCATTGTAACTAACGACTGGGAGTGGAATTTTATATTTACTGGTTTAAAGTTGTTTTTATTTATCTGAGACAAATTCTCACTATGTAGTCCAAAGTAGACTTAAACTCACTATGGCACCCAGGCTGGTCTCAAACTCATGGCAATCCTCCTGCCTCAGCCTCCCAAGTCCTGGGATTTCAGAGATGCATCTGCACACCTGGTTTGCACTTCATATTTGCAATTAACACCTTCCAAGAGATTCCAAATCTCTTTGATCCAATAACGCCTTTTGAAAGATTCCATTTACAGGAACTATCCCAAAAAAGGACCACAGTGTACTGACAAAGATGTTCATCTCAGTGTTGTTTAAAGCTAGAAAAAAAACCTGGGAGGGACTTCAGCTTCTAACGCCATGGGACAGTGAAGTCATTCACAGCGTGCATCTGACACATTACCCTTTGCCAAAGAATAATCTGGAGGAAATTCCCAAGAAATAACAGGGCCAGGGAAGACAGGATTCTAGTTCAATTTCACAGCATGACCTCAGCTTGGGAGAAAAAGGGAAGCTCACAGATAGAAAAAAACCAAAAAAACAAAAGCAAAAACAACCCAGAAGAAAATATAGTTAGTAGGATTCTGGGTGATCTTCCCTGGTTCGTTGTACTTCCAAATGTTTGGCGTCTCTTCCTTTGCAGGGCTGTTCTAAAAGCAGTGTGAGGTGGGATCTGAGAAAGCAGCAGCATTCTCACCTCCCCTCCCAGCCGCGTGGCTGCTGATCCCTTCCTGTCTTCCTCCCCGGCTGCGGAGGAGGTGCGGTGGACACATGGTCCCTCTCTGCCCACCTCCAGGGGCGGTGACTCGGTGCCCAGTGGCTCAGGGCAGGAACTTGAGAGAGGCCAAGCAGGGCCAAAGTCCCGGAGCCCAGAGCCCTTCTGTCCTTGGGGACATGCAGAATGGGATTCTGGAGGCTACAGAACAGATGCTGGGATAGAGCCTGGGCTGGGGACACCCAGCTGCCCTCTGGTCCTGCCACTAGCTGCGTGGGCCCCGTGGGACCTCTTTCCCTACCACCAACAGTGGGTCAGGTTTATGGCCATCTCCAAGGCTCAGCCTTTCTTGTCTGGTTGCTGTGGTCTTGACTCTAAGAACCAGGACGTGGAAGCAAGGCTCTGTGGCCGCTGTGCTGAGAGCAGACTTCTCTTCCTGTCCTGGGTGGGCACAGCAGACCCTGCTTCCTCCCTCCTGGGACCAGGTTTGCTGCTTCCATGAAAATACACCCCACCCCCATCCCCGCAGGCCTGTGAAATCCCAGCTAAAAGCTTCTTGACTTCAGTGCTTCTACCCTGGCCAGGTCTGTGGTAGAGCCACCGAGAGTCAGTCTCCTGGGGCCATCAAGGTGTCAGCAGAGCCACCACTAAGACTTGGGTCACCCTCTCTGGCTTTCTGAAGCTGCACCACTCTCCGTCCTAGGCTGAAGCCGCTGCCTCTGTCCCCAAAGCCAGCAGCAGGCACCCAGCTTTGGGGTTGCCTCACCTTCGTCCTGTGTATCAAATCCCATCCTGTATCAAAAGGACAGCTGGGCTTATGTGTGTGCTTCCAGCAGACCCAGGGCAACCTCAAGGTTAACTTCTTACATCTGCACAGGCCTGCAGGGTTGTCTCCATGGAAACCGCACAACCTGGTTCCAGGAGGGAAGAGGCAGGGTCTGCTGTGCCCACCAGGGATGGGAAGGGAGGTCTGCCGCCCCCACGACACCAGCCTGGCTGCTTTCAGCAGAGCGGCCACAGAGCCTCACCTATATGTCACACAGCTCCCACTGACAGCTCCGGGGAGGAGGGAGTGGGTCTCTTTTGTGGAGCTTTGTGGGGCCTTTGGCTTCCCTGCCCAGGGGCATATCCAGCATCTTCCCTGCCCCTCCTAGCCCCAGGATCCCTTCCCCAGTCACTTCTACCTGCCTAGAAGGCCACATCAGAGGGAAAGATTTAAGGGGTGTGTTGAGAGAGGGGAGCTGCTCAGAGGTGAGGGGGCAGCGGCATCCTGAGAGCCCCCATGCCTGGAGCCCCAGCTCCCATCTCTGGCCCGTGTGGAGGGGACCATGTTGGAGAGGCCTGCACTTCCCCCAGCCATGCGAGTGTCAGGTGGCCAGGGGGGATGTGTTCCCCAGCCTCCAGCTCTGGCCTGGTGGTGGATACGCAGTGGCCAGACACTTGTGCCTGCACATGTAAAGATCCCAAAATGTGGTACTGAACACAAAACTGCCAGCATGTGTCTTAATGATGGGCCACAAACTAGACCTGGAGCTTTGGTGTCACTAACATAGGGGTCACCTTCCTAACCCCAGAGGCCAAACTAGCTCTGGCTTTGCACACCAGTGGTCTGGGCCTGAGCACAATTGTACATCTTCTGTTTAGCAAGTGATTTCTAGAAGAAAGAGGAGGGAGTCCTGCTGGACCTATGTGTCAGTCTGTGCAGCCATTCGAGTCTAGGGATACGAGTTTGTCACAGTAAAAATTACTGAGCACACTACACGTATCCTTCACATGAAGAATGTTAGTGTACCACGCCAAAAGGTACAAATGGAATAGCTGGGTGGAATGGAATTTGTAGTTTTAGTTTCTTGAGCGCTCTCCACACTGATTTCCACCGTGATGGTACCGGTTTCCACTGACAGCAGCCTCCCAGGGAAGCAGCCTGTGTGCACTGGCAGACGAATGAATGGATCAATAAAACGTGGTTTTTACACACAATAGAGGAGTTCTCTGCGTAAGCATGGATAATCCTGAGTCACTTGTCAGAAAATGGATGCACCTTGAGACCGTAATGTTAAGTGAAATAAATCAGACACAAGCTTAAATATCACATGGGTTCTCTCCCAGGAGAAACCTAAAGTGAAAATAAAGAACAAAATAAAAGATCAATAATAGGAAATGAGGTAGATCTTTCTCAAAGGGGAGGGGGACCAGGGGATAAAGAATTTTTTTAAAATTCTTTAAAAAAAGAATTGAAATGTGTTCTGGGCTGGGTATGGTGGTACACGCCTGTCATCCAAGCACTTGGGAGGCTGAGGCAGGAGGATCACTATAAATGTAAGGCCAGCATGGGCTGCATAATGAGGCCCTGTCCCAGAAAAAGAAAAAAAAATGTGTTCTATACATGTACCTACTGCATACAAGGAAAGCAAACCTTATGTACTACCAATGAACTGATAAAAATTTTTAAAATAAACTTTATTTTTTGGAAAAAAAAAAGAATGTTAGTGGAAAGATTGGAGAAATGTCAATAAAGCCTAGACTTCAGTTATGGCCATGCAGCAGTGTTAATCTCCCAGTTTTGACAAAGCAGCCACAGTTATGTAAGGTTTAACGCTGGGAGAAGCTAGGTGTGGGGCGTTGTGGGAACACTGTGTTCCATCCTGGCAGCTTTTCTGTAAGATCCAAAATGCTTCCAAAATAAGAAACTTTAGTCAAAAATTCTGCTCTAAATTTTTTTTCCTGGGCTGGGTTTTTTTGTTTTTTCATTTTTTATTTTTTTGATACCAGAAATTGAACTCAGGACCCTGCACAGGCAGGTACCATGCCGCTAAGCCGTATCCACATCTGTTCTAAAATCTTAAAACCCAAGACACTAGATTGCTGTCAAAATCAAAATAGCAAATCCACAATCTGGTTCAGTTTTCAATTTTTTCTAATTAAGGTGTGACATGCTAGAGTACACGCCTATAGATGTTGGCATGCAGTTTGTAGAATTTTGCACATGGAATCGGTTACAACACCAACCCAGATGGCACAGTAAAATAATGGAGAACCCCAAAGCATCTTTCCTCTCCAACAGCTCCCTGCACCCGATGGATCCTCTGTCCTGATTTATTTACCATAGATTCATTTTTTCTGCCCTTGAACTTCATCTGCATGGAACATAACACGTGTTCTTGTTTGTTGGTTATGTGCCGTGTCGGGTTCTTTTGTTCTGTGTAATGTCTGAGACCAGAGCTGTCAAATCATCAGTTCACATGCCATTGTCCTGTAATGGTCTGGTTGCACCGGTGCTCACTGGGTTTTCAGGTTGAATGGTGCAAAACGAAGCTGCTGCACAGATGTTCTGACCGTGCACAAGTCTTCGGCCTGGCCACCCTTCAGAGCGGATTTGCCGGATTTGCCACGTCTTGGAGGATTTGCAGGTTTTGTTGAGGGATCTCTAATTACAGCTTTCCCATGGGGTAACCCCAGCCATGCCTGTACTTTCTCCAGGAGAGTGGGCATTCCAGGGGCTCCTCATCCTTGCCGTCGTCAGTTTCTTTAATCTTAGTCATCCTAACAGGGACGTACCTCTGGCTTTCATTTTCATCAACGATGTTGAGCGCACTTTTGTGTGTTTGGCGAGCTTCAGCGCATCCTATCTTGTGAATACCTGGTCCAGTTCTTCACCTACTTTTATCAAACTGGTTGTCTTTTTCTTATTGATTTGTGGGAGCTCTTTGCATATTCAGGACACAAGCATTTGTCAGGTATGTGTGTTACAAATATCCTCTCCCCATCGATGACTTTTTCACTTAATGGTGACTGTTGATGGGTGGTTCTGCTCAGCTTTAATCAGATCATTCACTGCTTTTGTAAAAATTCAGATCAGAAGACTCTGGCCTTGGAATTCACTTAGAGCCAGGAGGATGCCAGGAATGGTGGGGTCTTACATTGATGAGAATCACTCAAGTTTGAAGACCTAGTCCTGGCAGTGGTTTTGTGTGTGTGTGTGTGCAAATCAGCTGCTCAGGGCGGGGCAGGTGTTGCATGGCTCTCAGGGAATTCCAAAATTACAAAATTACAAATTACAAAATTACAAAGAACTAGGACTTTAGAGCCAGCAAATCCAACAGTTGGACGAAGGTTCAGCTCACAGGGGACATTCGAATCTCACCCTGTCCCCTCCCCCCAGCTCCTGGGAATTAAATGGTGCAGCCCCTGGCATGGTCTTTAGTGAGTCTTTCTCTTACCCCTTCCTGGTTCACACCTATTGCCCAGGTGTCATTATAATAGCGCCCCCTGCAGGTGGAGAAGTGTCCCAATTTGACTTGGATGCTATAAGACACCCCCCTGCCCCCCACCTTATTCTCCTGTAGGTTCTGCTGCCCTGGCTGTCAGGAGAAATCTCAGCTTCCACCCTCACCTGGTTTCCTCTCACAGCGTGGTGTGTGCTGGTTCATTTTCTGAGCCTGGGTCTTGCTCTATTGTTCAGACTGGCTTGAAACTAACTATAGCCCAGGCTGTAAGTGGTTAGGAAGACAGATGGGCAGGACACATACATGTGCCTGCACACTCACATACACACACACACACTGTCTGCTAATTCACATCTCTGGCTCAGCTTCCCCCAGGAACACGCCAAACATGGAGCAGAAACGGGCTGGACACACAGCTTTATTAGGACCCGCACAAAAGCTGGGGATGAGGGATCAGGCAGGTCGAGCCCTACAGCCTGACACCCACTGGGCAGTGATAGCCACCGCTCAGGCTGTCCCCACCCTCCCTGTCAAGGGCTCTGGAAAGCCAGCCTCCTTTGATCTGGGTTGTAAATAGAATCTTCTGGAAAGACTGAAACAATACATAGCTAAGAGGTCACCTGAGGAGGCATGGGGAGAAGGCTCCCAAAGGGCGGGGACAGGAAAATAGGTGAATGTGTCCCCTCTGTCAGCACCATGATGCGCACAGAAGGGAAAGCCAGTGGCTAGTGCAGGGCCATCATGGGGTCCAGCTAGAGGCAGGGAACACCTGCTTCAGGGTGAACATGAGGAAGACCACCTCCTGGTAGTCTTTTGCCTCGTACAGACAGCCAAACTGGGGGGAGCCGTCGGGGCCAGGGCCCATGCTCTGCAGGTCTGAGTAGGCACAGCTGCCCGAGGCCAGCAGGGCTGGCCCTGCCCAGGCTGTAGGCTCCAGGGGCTGCTGGTTGAGGTAGATGCCCAGATTGGACCTTTTCCCCGGATCTGTGGGGTGAGAGTACAGCAGCCACTGGCCCGTGGCACCTGGGCCCTGCCTGGAGCCCGGGAAACTGACTACACTGCCTTGGCAGCCGGAGGGTGGCTCCACCAGCTGCCTAACTGATGGGCTCACTGAGAAATCCAGCCCATCGTTGGTGCTCTGGGCCTGGACCCTGGCCTTCTGGGGGCTCCTGGCATTGAGGTATAGCACCCGGTGCCCCTCGGTGCCAATCTCAGCCACTTGGCACTCCAGGGTTTTCTGGCCCACAAAGCCACTCCGTGTCCATGTGCGCCCATGGTCGTGGCTGAGGAAGCAGAAAGCAGAGGGCAAGGGTGGCAGCGGCCTGGGCCGGAGGCGGTAGGCATAGGCTGGCAGCACCAGGGTCCCAGCCCTGTTGTGCAGCTGCAGACAGTGCCCCGGGCCCACAGCGAACGTGGCCCATTCCCTGTGAGCCTGGCCGACGGCCACCTCTGTGATGTCCCTGGCAGGGCTCCAGGTCCTGCCGTGATCCATGCTGATGACTTGGCACAGCCGTGTCACGTTGACCCCGGTCTGGAGCTGGTGGTTCTCAGAGACCTGCCCCAGGACGGCGATGAAGAAGAGGAAGAGGGTCCCCGTCTGCTCGTCGTACAGGGGACACGGGTTCATGGAGCGGTGGCCCTGTAGTTGGGCTCTGGCTACCACCTCCTGAGCTTGCCACTGAGTAGGCCCAAGGGGGAGAAGGAAAAGTCTTAAAAGTCTTAAAAGAACCAGTGACAGTGACAAGAGCTGTGGATGGGGCGTCTAGGGGTGGGATAAAGACCATGAAGAGCGCGCTGGCCCTCATGCACTGTCCCCTCAGAAGGGGAACCCGGGGCTCCCCTCAATCTCTCCTCCCTGGCCAGTGTAGCACAGACCATGAGGATCACCCCGTGTTGCACACTAATCCTCAATTAGTGTGCTGGCCAGAGCGGGTGCAGCCCTCGTGCTGAGCTGCTCTGAAGCCCAGTCCATGCTGTGAGCAGCCACCTCCAATCATTGGCAGCGACCCCACTCCCCACTGGGGGAGGTGCAGACTCTGCCAAAATGCCAACACCACCAGCACCACCATCCCCTCCCACTGCCCAGCCCCGACCAGTGTTTCCAGCTTTGCCTCCCATCTGGAGAGCAAGGGGCTTGGAGCTCGTCTGTCACCTAAGGTCACCCTTCCGCTAAGGGTCAGAACTAGGACTTTAACCCAGGTCCATCTGCTTCCCATCCCATGAGGATGGACACCTGTTACCTCTGAGTCTAAAACAGTTTTAACCTGGTGTCTGGGTCAGTGGCCCCAGGTGAGGGACGCTGGGCAGCTGGCCTCAAATTTATTCATCTCCAAGTTGAACATCAGCAACCCCACCCTGCTGCCATCATACCGTGACCCCCAGTGATGGGACTGTATACTGTTTTCCCCTCGGGTTCTAGGGACACAGGGGGACTCTGCCGGAAGCGAGTGACCAGAAGATGACAGGCTATGTGCTCCCTGGGGCGCCCCTCCTCTGCATGGCTCCCTGGCTCTCTTCTGGGCTTTTTTCTCTGTCCCCAGACTGCAGCCCTTGAGGGGAGGGATCATGCTCATGTCCTAGGAGACTAGGGCCTGGTTCTCCCTGCATGCACCGGGAGTCGGACGTGTGGGGAGCAACCTTTGCGGCGGATGTCATCCACCCTCAACTCACCGTGACCTGGTGGCTGGATGCGTTGTAGACGCCCCTGCGCAGGACAATCAGCTCCGAGTGCTCGTCCTTCTTGCTCTGCCGCTGTTCCACAAAGGCCAGCAGGGTGTTCTGGCCCCGTAGATAGAGCAGAGCGGGGATCCTGTAAGTGTGTGTTCCCGACTGGAACAGCCTCTCCCGCTGCAGGATCTGGGAGGTGGACATCTCCATGGGACTGGGAGATGGAAAGGAAGAAAAGATGCATAATCTGTCATCTGCAGCCATGCCTGTGTCAGGATGCAGAGTCGCCAGTCCAGACAGGTGACACTTACCCACAGGCAAGCCGATTCCTCTCTAGGTGGCTTCCCCACCTTGCACCCCGCCCTTTTCCCTTCTTCTCTTTCCTTTGCTTTCTTTCTCTTTTTGAGACAGGGTTTCACTAGGTAGCTCAGGCTGGCCTCAAACTCACAGCGATCCTCCTGCCTCAGCCTACAAAGTGCTGGGGTTGCAGGTGTGCACCACGCTCAGCTTCTCCTTCACACCTGAGCTTGTCAATTCTGCATGGGCCTCTGTGGAGGTGGCAGCACTCCAGGCAGGAGTCGCTGGTGTTGGGAGGTGCTGGAGAAATGTATTTTGTGGTCGGTTTTGCTCTGAGTTCGCCAGTACCCTCCCAGAAGACCCTGGTAACCTTCTGCTGCTTTCTCCAAACAGCTTGTTACTCAGGTGACAAAGCTGGGGTGGGAGAGGCACTCACAGAGTGGGATTCTGCAGCTGCCCCACTGCCAGGAAATGGCATACGAGAGCTTTTTATAGCTCCAGAGCCCTAGAAAGTCCTTGTTGGGGGGGCAATGCCTGGATTCTGAAGGTTGTGCTTCTTGAGGTGCCAGGGGCTGAGGCCCCCTTCCAACTGCATGGGCTCATGCTGAACAGTCTGGAGTCTTCTTAGCAGAGGGAGAGGGAGGTGGGCTTCTGGCTGCTAACCGGGGTGGAGGAGACCCCAAAGGTGAAAGAAAATAATCAATAATAAGCATTCAGCTCTAAAAGGCTGGATGTGGTAGTGCATACCTGAAAACCCAGCATTTGGGAAGCTGAGGCAGGAGGATCGCCATGAGTTTGAGGCAACCTGGGCTACCTAACCAGACCTGTCTTGACAAAAGGGAAGGGGCAGGGAGCAGCAAGGACACCATGGTGACAGTGAATGACAGCCGGTTTCCTTTCAGAGCAACCAACCTCCAGCCAAGCCAACTGTCTTCAGCCAGGCTACGTGTGTTAATGCCAGCAAGGACCAACCTGGGCCAGTGTGACTCCAAAGTTTCCTGCTGTCTGTCACCTTCCCCAGCCTGCTCCTCTGCCTGCCTTGCCCCTCCACCCTCCCATGCACAGTGGGGAGGAGGGTCCCATGCCAGAGCCCCGTTTCCTGGGAAAGCCCCCCCACCCCGGCAATATGGCCTTCGGGGACAGGAAGTGGCTGTGAGTGAGCAGGAGGGGGCACAGGCTTTGCTCTCCATGCCCTTGTGCAATTTTCTGCTCCACACACGCATTAACTGCTTACAGAGTAACACTTTATGCATGTGCTTGCAAGGCAGGCACTTAATGCCACTGAGCTAAATCCCTAACGTAACTAATGCTTTTGATAAATCAGTGTCTAGCAGACCACTCTTCATTTCACAGTGGACATTATCACTGGGACCAGGTGACAAAATAAAACTTCACAGGGCAAGTGCTTCACTAGGAAAAGGCAAAGGAAAGAGAAGGGGAGGGAAGGAAGGGAAGGGGAGGGAAGGGGAGGGAAGGGAAGGGGAGGGAAGGGGAGGGAAGGGGAGGGAAGGGGAGGGAAGGAAGGGAAGGGGAGGGAAGGGGAGGGAAGGAAGGGAAGGGGAGGGGATTATTACCTAGACACAGATGGAGGAAGGACGTCTGAGGAAATCTGGATCCGCAGCCTGCAGTCCAAGAAAGCAGACACCAGTGTGACTGTGATGAAATGTAAGTGTGGGAAAACCCCAAATCTGATCAAGGTTTGAAAATGCAAAGCTAAAGGAGGAAGGTGTGGCCCGAGGTGTCCTTGCGGCAGACTGACAGGGTCTATTCCTGCACCACGAGTGTGTTGGAAACGAGTGTCCTGGGGGGTAATTCAATGCTGTGGGTGCAGTCAGGTTAAAAGGGTCTTTGTACACCCAGTACAATGAGCTGGCCCCTAGTGATGGTCAGCTGAGGACATCAGCGCAGAAACTCGAGGGGAAAGCAAGGCAGAGAAGTCTCCAAGGGGTCGGAAAGGAGGACGTGGAGGGACCCCTGAGGTGAGAGTGGAGGTTAGTTAGGGGCAGGAGTGGAGTCTGCACTAAGACCTAGGAAAGGCACCTACAAGTAGGCAGGGCAAGTGTGGCCCGGCTGGGAAGATGGGTGGGTACGGGAGGGGGTTTCTGAACAGAACAGTGATCGGCTCCCTGACGGGTCTGCCCATGCATACAGATCACTATTAGTTTCCTAAATTGATAACTTCACATAGTACAGCATCTGACTTCTATTTTAATTTTTTTTTTTTTTTTGAGACAAGGTCTTGCTTTGTAGTCTAGGCTGGCCTTGAACTCATTATGTACAACAGGCTGGCCTTGACCTCACAGTGGTCCTCCTGACTCAGCCTCCAAAGTGCTTTGCTTCCAGGCACGCACCACCATGCCTGGTTTAGCCTCCAACCTTCTTAAGGGTGGCCACAAACCCACCCAGGAAGCAAATATTAATTGCATTCCCATAGGTGTCCAGTGTCTCTCTAGGGCCCTGGTGTATACCCTGAACAAAGCAGACCGAGAACCCTGCTGAGTTAGCTTTCCCATCCCCAGGACACGATGCTCAACACCTACAATTTAAAGGAGGAGAGGTTTAATCCAGATCACAGCTTCAGAGGGTTTGGTCCCTGGTCAGCTGGCTCTCAGGCAAATCCACGATGACAGAAGGGCGTGGCAGAGCTGCTCAACCCATGGCAGCCAGGAGGTGCCCAAGAGGAAGGGTGAAGGGACCCACTCTGCAGCCCAAGGCGTCACCTCCATGACCCACACAGACACACCCAGAACTGTCTCACCCACTCCCTGGGTGAGTCCTAGGCCAGTCAGGCTGACACAGTTTAGTTTGGCCGTCATACCTATCCTTGTGTAGTCTGTACCCTATGAGGACACAGGGTTGCTGATGTTGCCAGAGCCTTAGATGACTCTGCAATCTCCAAGGATTGCTGAATTTGACCTGCTGCATCCTGCCTTCTGTGCAGCCTAGGGTCTCACAATGATTCCCCTTGTAGAGCTTAGAGGTTGGGGGGGGGGGCTCTGGACCCCTGCTAATCTCAGCTGCTGTGCAAGCTGCTAATCTTTCTAAGCACTTGTCTTGTGTGTGTTTGAAGATAAAGCCAGGCCCAGGAGATAGAGCCCAGAGATTCAGGCTCAGTGCAAGTGTCGCCTCCCTCTTCAGTCACTGTACACTTCCAAACCTGTACCCCACAAACAATACCATCCCCCTATAGCAATGCCAGGTGCTCAGGCAGCCCTCATAAAGTGCTGGGCATGCTTTACATCCTCATCAATGTTTTCTAAAACTTGCTTGCAAGTTGAATTTGAAAACTTTCTCACTTACAATACAACCTTAAAAATGTATCCACTTAATCCTTGTAACACCCCAGAAAGCAGATACCATTATCATCCCATCATACAGATGAGAAAACCGAGCTGAGAACCAAGAACCTTCTGAGCCATACAGCCCTCCTGCCCCAGGACAATGCCATCGGCAAATGACTTATCCCACGGCCCATGGAGCTGTGGACATAGTCATGGTGGACACAGAAGGAAAGAGTTTGTCACTGGGGAATAACAATGGCCCCCATGAGGGAGCTTGGACAGGGTTAAGAGGCCAGAATCTCCATACTGGGCAATTGGAGAAGTAACACTATCACCTCAAGTCTTAGAAACTGCTGCTTCCTGGGACAAGAATGGGTTCCTGGCAGCAACTTCCTGTGGCCCCGAGGAAAGCTACCAAAGGCTGTTACTTGGTAGGGTCCTGCAGGTGCCAGCCCTAACCCTGGCAGCTCACCCACCCCAGGAGGTAGGCAGGAATCAGCCTTCCACTGGCAGAAGTGAAGAAACAGAGAAGGGGCCAATTGGGGAGCCCGGAGATTACTTCCGCGGGAGCTCACAGCTTAGGAGTGATGAAGCAGGATGGATCTCAGCCTGGATCTTCCAGATTCCACAACCCATGCTCCCACAAACTGCATCCTCCCACTCCGGCCCTGCAGCCCTGCAGCTGGGACTCTCAAAGTTCTGTGTGACTTCTCCCTAAGATAAGGTCTCCACCTTCCTCTTGCACTCTCCTGCCTGACTGGGGCTTGGTGGTGCCTTGTGGGGCTGAACCCTCTGGGCAAGCACACTCTTGTCAACTCTGATTCACACATCTGTACCAGCTCGCACACAGCACCTGTGTGAACTGGGATCAGAGGAAGGGGCGAGCTGCAGTCCCGCCCTCAGGATCCCCTGACAGCAGACAAAGCCAATAATTACAGGGAACAAGGAGGAGGTGAGCTTTGAGGCTTTTCCCAGAAGAAAAGCCTTCATCCTTGAGTCTCTGCTGGCTGGGATGTCGCCTCTTCCTCCCCCAAAAAACAGTTCTCAGTGGGCTCAACAGCTCAGTGTAGACACAGTGCTTGCTGGGGCCCCCAAGCCAGAGTAAAGGGAGCTCTTAATTCCCCCACTGACACAGGCTGATCTTTCCAAAACAGAATTCAGACCCCCGAGCTCCCAAGCCCTCGACAGGAGTCTCCTGAGTTGCTGATTTGCTGATCCGATCCCCCGCCACCACCCCGACTCCTTCCTCTTCCTTCTCAGGCCAGAACCCAGTGGGGGGCTTGAATAGCCAGTGGCCCATGGGCCAAGGCACCTGATCTGGTTCTGGAGCTGGTGTGCGCCCCACAATTGCCACCTTCGGAGGATTTCCCAAACGCCACCTGAATCCCTTTACCTGGCTCCTGGCTATTACCCAGGAGCAAGAGTCCTGCCCATGCCCGCAGAGCACCATGTGGGTTGATTTGGAGGAAAGCCATACCTCTGCACCACTGCGATGTTCTAAGCACATGGCCCCAGGTCTGAGCTCAGGGTGCCTGGGCACAGGTGGTGGGGGAACCTGATTTCCAGGAGCCCTGGGTGGCTGCCGCTTATCCCGCCTTGCCTCTGTCCCAGGTCTATATACACCCCGGGAGGATCCAGATCGGCCTCCCACACCTCCGGTCTGGCATGCACCAGGGACAATGTCAGTGTTCCAGCCCAGTCCTGGCCCAATCAGGATGCTGCCTCCACAGTCAGGCCTGAGTCAGAGGGCCAGCAGCCTGAGTCAACACGGCCTCATGGGAATGGAGACATCAGTAACCAGGTGCAGGCGGGACACGGTTCCTCAGGACCCAAGTGATGCAGGGCAGGGAGCAGCCGGTGGGAGCCACACAGGACCTGTCTGCCCTTCTGGCAGGGCCACTGGCTTATGAGTGGCCGCTTGGGACCTCGGAGAAATGAAAGGAAAATCTCACAACAGACTCAAAGCCATGCATAAGCATTGTTAGAATCAAAACAAAACCACTGACCAAAATCCTCACCAAGGCGGGTGCAAAAGAAGGGATCGCAAGCCTGAGTCCCTGATCAAAAGGACAGTGACCAGCATCTGCAGTGACACAGAACCACAGCCTTGCACAAAGCCAGCCCAACGGCACGTGGAAACAATTCTGCAAGGACCTCTGTCTGGCAGCTTACGTCATTCTTTACGCCTTACATAAGCTGTTTTGCCTTTAAAGGTTTCCCCTTTGCCCCTTTCTACTTTGAATATGCCCACACATGTTCCTCTTTCCAGGGCTGACTCCTAACACATCTCATTCTTTTTCAGCCTCTCTGGTTGTTATTTAAAAGTTTGACAGCTGCAGAGAGCGGAGACCTCAGTTGCCTTCTTTCCCATGCAACCTGTACCTGGAATGATTTCCAATACACCACTGGTGCCTGGTAAATACCCGTCAGTGAGAGGAAGAAGGTGACCTTACCAGGCAGAAGCACGTGAGGGTCAATGGAGGTAACCCATCCATATCGTTAACTCATGTCCAGCACTGGTAGGGCTCTTCTGTGTCCACCAGAACTATGCCCAACCTCTGTGGTCCATTCCCAGCAGCACAAGTCATTTGCTGACCAGCAGGAAGACATAAACCATCTCTTGCTGGCCCACTACTTGGGAACAGGAATGAATGAGCTGCGAAGCTGGGAAAATCAGGCAGCTACATTCGTTCAAAGTACACTTCCTGCTTCATCTCGAACCGGAAGGTGAGGGAGAACCCCTTTTGGTTCCCTTCCCTCCGCTGGACAAAGTCCTTTCAAGGTGTCTTCAGGTGGCCGCTCAGCTCCAACTGTGCTCTGGTTCAGAGCCAAGTACACCCCTGCTTCAGTTTCCTTTTTTGGGAGGTCAATCACTGAATGACTCTCCAGGCTGCAGTGGTCCCTGGACTGCCTGTTCTGGTCCCTTGTCCCTACCCTGGTCCTCCTGCTCACCAGTCCTGAGGAGACCAACTCAGTCTGACCTTGGAGTTTATCTTTGAAAGCCCCACCCAAAGGTGAGCCCCATTAAACCACGTGTGTCAGACCCACACCCACGGGAGGCCGGGCATCCTCTTAAAATCGGCACCTTTGTACCCTCCTTTTCCCACCCACCGATTGATGTGGAAGAGTCCTTTTAAAGTGCTCTAAGAGTTGAGGCCCAGTCAGTTAATTAAAACCCCACTTTTAATACTAGATAATGCAAGAAAAACACTTGGGGTGGTGTGAAGTATAAAAAGAAGAGTATAAGATGGCAGATAGCTGGGATTCTGCTTCTGCAGTTGGGGCCGCATATCCTCAAAAGTCTGTATTAAGAAAAAACAAAACACAAAATATGTGTTGCTACGTCCTTATAATCTAGCACTGTGCTGCCAGTGAAATAGTATCTTTTTAATACAGAATGAACACATAAGCATTGTCAATAATTTAACTAATGAGATTACAAATGCTATTTATTCTCTACCCTCTTCTATGCACAAACCCTATTATTGTTTAAGAAGGTATTATTTTTAAAATAATGGAAAGTAATATAATGTCAGGCTTTGAAATATGGCTTAAGGCTGCCCCATTAACTCTGTCCTGGCCAGATCACCAGTGGGAAAATATGGCTTCAAAAAGACCAAAGTGCTTGGCTGCATGGGCTTGATTCCAGTGCAAATTTAATGGACCCCAAAGGAGCAATTGCTAAGTGTTCAAAAAAAACGCACTGAGCAGGTGCCATGTAGCCGACACATCGTTAGCTTAGCTAACGGGGAAGACAAGGGTTAGGCTTTGGACAAAGCTCCAGAGCTGCAGGGCTTCTCCGGGGAACATTAGACAGAGGTTAGCGAAAGCAGGGACCAGGGCTTCAGGGAAGGTCTCGATGGTGACAGGGGTAAGAGCAAGGTGGCGTGGGGGTAGGAAGCCTTCTTAGAGGCAGGCATCAAACCTGGGCAAGGCCGGGACAAAGCACAAAACGTCCGCAGTGGACATGGAGGCCCAGCGCCCAGGTCACAGAGCAGCGGCTAGAGTCCTGGGAAACGTGGGGGAAACACGCAGTGCAGTGTCTGGCTTGCTGGGGTCAGGATCCCTGCATTGGAGTCTGCTGCCCTCTGAAAGGCTCCTGGGGTGTGGTGTTTGCCTCTGGTATCCCCAGCTCCATTGCAGGGGACCCTGGGACGGATTCAGTTCCATGTGCCTGGCCTGGGACTCCACAGCACGCCCTTGCAATCTCAGGATTCCTGTTTTTCTCCAATGCTGAAAAAGCCTGAGTCATTGCTTCTTAGAATATCACCTCCCTCTGCCTTGCTTCTCTCCTGCAGAACAGTCTGTGAAATGCCTACTGGGTTTTCTTCATTTATTCTGTAGATATTTTTTGACTTCTTTCGTATTTTCCATTTCTATCTCCTGGAGCTTTATCCCGGGTGATTTTTCTCAGATATATCTTCCAAATCACTAAATCTCACTACATCTACAGTGACGGCTGGTTAAGATTTTTTAAAAATGCAATCTTTTTTCATCTCTAAAATAATCTACTTGCTTCTTTGAATTTGTTTTAAACTTTTAAAAAATTTCTTATTTCTGGGGTATAGATTTTATTATCTGCTGAAGCATTTTGCACCTATTTTTTAGAGACGTGCAAACATGAATTTATTTAATTCTAACAGCAGCCCTATTACACAGGTACTATTTATCACCCTCATTTTACAAAGAGAGAATGAGGCAACGTGTGGTTATATAACAGCCTGGGTCACATGGTTAGCAGCTGATAGACCTGAATTTGACAGAAACAAGAAAGGTTGGGCTGAAATATGTCGCCCAGGTTCCTATGTTGAAGTCCTCCTTCCTAGCACTGATTGGGCAGGTGTGGCTTCCGGGGGGCAGCCCTCACCCAGTGTGACTGGAGTCCTTGTGAGAGGTGGACTTCAGACACAGACATGTACAACACAGGAGAAAAACCAGGAGAAGACACCAGGTGAAGACAGCCATGTGCGATCCCAGAGAGAGGCCTCAGAAGCCACCAAACACATCAGCACCTTGATCCTGGACTTGAAGCCCCACGGACTACACACATTTTTCTTGGTTAAGCTCTTGAACCAACAGTGCTTTGCAGCCCTAGCAATATACCTGCCTCCACGCACAAACGTTTCTCACCTTTTCCTCTGTCCAAATTAAGGAACTGTGCATGCCTAGCGTGCCCCTTTTGTTATCTGACTGAGAATGGAAGAGATTTCAGTGCTGGACACTGGGGCCCCGAGAAGGTAAGACCTTCACACGCCCCACACGGAACACACATTGTCTGTTTTTCTATTGTTTCCATGTCCCTGTTTGTCAACTCTCGCATTTCTGTCTCTTCAGGCAGGCTTCCTCAACTGTTTTATAATCTGTCATAATAATTTTAATAACCTACATCCATCTTTGTTTTTCCTGTTGGTGCTCCTGAAATGATTTACAGTTTCCCTGTGTGAGCCCCTCTTCGGCGGGAATTAGCTCTCAGGTGTTGTGATGGAATTGGGCCCACAGCACCTCAGAGTGCAGAGATCTCTCCGCAGTTACTTCTATCTGAGTCTCACCTTGCTACCTCAGTTTCCACCTGGGGATTTCTGAGTACCTAAAATTTAAACCCCATGTGCAGCCCTAGCTTTTTCTTCACATTTTATTTTGTTTTTACCCATTCATTTGTGGCACCTAGAGATTTACTGTTATTGATTTTGAACTGAAAGATAAATCTACATTACAGAAATATATGTCCAATATTTACGCATTGTCATAAAGATTTATGTGACCCTGGACAAGCTATGTAGCCTCTCCATGGCTTTCTCATCATAAAATATACAGGTGCTTGAACAATTTAATCCATAAAAGTCCTAAGAATGAGACCTGATGTACAGGTCACCAATAGATGTGTTTTATGTTGTGTTATGTTTTGATTTGTTTTTGTGTTTTTTTGAGGCAGGATCTCACTGTGCAGTTCACGCTGGCCTTGGACTTGCTTATACAGCCTAGGTTGGCTTCAAACTCACAGCAATCCTCCTGCCTCAGCTTCTTGAATGCACCACCATGCCTGACAAGCAATAGATGTTTTGATAAGTATTCCTGTTTCTGTTTTTTTTTTTTTTTTAGGTCAAGTCTGGTCTATCACCTTTATATAGTTAATTTTAAAAACTGCAATAACAAAAAACATCAAACAGTTAAAGTCATCTCCTCTTACCACCCTTAAAAGCAAATTCAACATGAAAAGTTGTTAAATTTTGCTAAAGCCCTTAAATTCTGTTACAATGGATTATACTTATTACAATTGAATATCATTTTCTAATGCTCACTTTTTAACCAATTGGCTTCTGATTATTAGCCCCATGAATGATCTATCAAAAACTGTCATCCAATCAGCATAAAACCTTTCAGTGAACCTCCCAGGTGTTAAAAAGGTTCATTCAGTGTCATCCCAGAGGATTCCTGCAGGAGAATGGGAGACAGAACTAAACACAGGGAAGAGCTGCAAGTGTCTGAATTGGAAAACCATCAGAGTAATGCTGAATAGGATATAGGTGCTGAGATCCTGCCTTACATGAAGGATAAAAGGGAAATAGAGGCCGTGTGTGTGTGTGTGTGTGTGTGTGTGTGTGTGTGTGTATCTTAACAATTTCTTTTTGCTAGTACAAAACATTTAGTACCGACAGCTCAGGGAAGAAGAGATTTACCTTGGCTCAAAGTTTGTAGAAGTTTCAGTCCACAGTCAGGCAGCTCCAAGGCAGGGCAGCACAGTAAAGCAGGCTTACTCCTGGAGTGGCAGCAGGAAGCAGAGAGAGGGAACAAGGAGGATGAGACAAATAGATCCTTCTAGGCCACGCCCCCACAACCCACCTCCAACCAGACTGCACCTCTCAACATCACATGTGGCTATAAATTCGACAGTGGACCAATCCACTGATACTTATCACATTCCTGGGATCCAAGCTCACCTCCCAAAAGCTCCACCTATGAGTGCATGAGACTTTAAGGGGACATCTAGACATGAACTATAGTATTCTACTCCCGGTCCCACAAAAATTCCTGTGTATCCCTTTATGCAAAACATATTTAGTTCATCTTGAAGAGCTGCCAAAGTCCTAATAGTTTCAATATTGCTGAAAAGTCCAAGTCCAGAGTCTCTTCTAAGATATTTCTTGTTATGTCTTTTTGAGACAAGTTTTCACTATGCAGTTCAAGCTAGACTTGAACTCACTGTGTAGCCCAGGTTGACCTTAAATTGGCAGTGATCCTCCTGCCTCAGCCTCTTGAATGTTGGGATTACAGGTATGCACCACCATGCCTGGCTTCCTCTGAGATTTAAGGCAAACCCTGTAAAAATGAAAAAAAAGTTAAATACTTACAACATGCTATGTAGAAATGAGGGATAGAAAGATACAGAATCAAATGAAGACAAAAATCAAATAGGGAAAACATTAAATTTGATAGTTCCATGGGGAAACCTGTGGCAAGTTGTAAACTCTAGAGGACTTGGGTGGTTCTTCCCCTAAGGCACTGCCATCATTTCAGCCCTCATGGCTTCTCTCGGGCTGGCTTTACTCACTCCTTGCATCTCGCCTCAGATGACCCATGTTCCTGACTCCTGTAAACTGCACCTTTGGCTTCCCCTCACAGCTTCACACACTGCCCTCTCAGGGGCTCACTGCCTGGCAGCCCAGGCTTTCTTCTGAAGTCTGGGTGGACGCCTTCCCGACCCCACACCTCTTGCATTCCACACACCAGCTGAGCAGTGACCAAGCCCTTTGGCTTCCTGCTGTTGGCCTGGGAGGCTCAGCACTGAGAATTGAAACCTGAGACTCAATTCCCTTTCCCTGGCTGCCACCATCCAAAGCCTGGTGCCCTGGGATTCTCTGCTCAAAGTAAAGTCTTTTATTTTTTGCAATATTGAGCCTTGGGGGTCCTGCTAACCCCTATGATGCTCTCCGGCTATCTTTTCTATTGTTAGTTTCCAAAGTGCTTAGCTTTGTTTCAATGCTAAGTTTTTTTTAGCAACAGAGCTCTCCTCTGCTCCCTCTTTGCGGGTCCCAAGTTTACTGAGGCTTCCTTTCTGTCCAAATTTGAAACTTTTAAAATTGAGCTGTTTGCTCAGTTAAGCTGTTTGCTCTTGATTCTCAATGTAGAGCTGGCTGAAAACCTCCAACAGTAACAAAACCAAGAGAATTGGGGGAGAGAGGAGAGTGAGAGAGACAGAGAGAGAGAGAGAGAGAGAGAGACAGAGAGAGAGAGAGAGAGAGAAAGACAGACAGAGAGAGAGTAAAAAGAATGGATTATGTATAGATGAAACATTTCTGAAAGGATACTCACAAAACTATTAGCAGAGCTATATAAAATGTTTTTGAGCAAGAAAGTGACAAGATCAGGTCTGTGTCACAGATCCATATGAATACTAAGTGCGGTGAATGGGGAGGAGGGGAGCTGAGAGCATTCAGCAATCAGGAGAAGCCAGGATATCAACTGAAATGGTGCTGCTGTTGTAGGTGGCTGAGCTAGATAGAAATTAATACGTAGTCAGAAGGGGATGGGGCTCCAGGAATGGAGCATGAAGATAAAGACCTCAGCGCTGTGTCTGGAGGTGCATCTGACGGAGGCCAGGCCCAAGGCAGAGACACGATGACTGGGTCTCTGAGCCTCCTCACGGGGTAAACAGCAACTTGAGATTGTATCGTAACTAGCAGCACTTGGTCCAGCGTGTCCAGATGGGCTTCAGTCCCCAGAGAATCTGGATCCATCCCTTCCGCAAGATGCCTTTGTTCTTTCTGTGTACCCCCACTTCATGCCCTGCTTCCCTACTGGATCTGTAGTAGCTAATCAGCTATGCTGGTAATCCTACAGGTCAATTATAGTTTGATCCATATTGTATCCACGGTGTGACTGTGGTTTAAATGACCCCTGACAGAGAGGATCAGTAGTCACCTATGTGTGACCCCTCCTGTCTCTCAGGAGTTATCTCTGAATAAATTTTTCCTACTCATAATTTCTGATGTCTCTTTGAATTCATTCTTAGATATTCAGGGTGACATAGAAGGGATAAATGTAACTCCCAACTGTTACAGGCAGCTGAGTTAGTTAGAAATATTATAGGCAGTGGGGCTGGAGATTTAGCTCAGAAGCTTAAGTGCCTACCTGGCAAACATGTGGTCATGAGTTTGAACCCTGGTTAGAAAGAAAGAAAGAAAGAAAGAAAGAAAGAAAGAAAGAAAGATTGATTGATTGATTGATTGATTGATTATAGGCAGTGAGACAGGGCTAGGTCCTTGAAGGAGCCAGTGCAGATGCCCAGATACCTTGTAGCTGTGGTGGAGACAGACACCTCCCCTATGGGCCAGACCTCAAGACAAAAGATAAACCAAATGTACCCACATACTTCCTAAGGATAAGCATCAGGGATTGATACTCTAACTAGGTCTCTATCAGCCTGAAGAAGCCAGGAGTCACCATCCCAACCCCATGAGGGGGAAGAGTCACTGCTGTTAAGCACGCCGCCCACTTGCTACATGACTTGCTTCCCCATTTGTTCTTGATTTAATCAACTTTACCTGAATAATTAATCTTACCAGTTGCCCATAGATCTGTCCCACCTCATACCCACCTTATGAGTTCCCATGTTCTCCCCACCTTAGACCTGCCTCACTTTGTGGTTTTACTCTACAAAAGTCCCTAGAAAAGACAGAGTCCTTGGCAACCCACTCAGGACCCCTTCTGTCTCTTGCCCAGACAGAAGCTTTCTTTCTCTCAATAAATATATTCTGCTCTAAACTTCCATTGATCTTAGAATTCGTTCTTTGGTCTTAGAGAACATGACCTCGTACCAGGCATCTAGTAGGTCGGGAGTTTCATCCCCCTGTATCACTCTTCTACGTATCACATAAGCCAAGTTCACATTTCCCGAAATTGAAGAATGAATTCTAATGAACAAAGGAGGTTAGAGGTAGAGAAGCTATTGAGACAGAGAGAGAGCTCCTGAGAGACAGCAGGTGGCCTGAGCAGGTTGCCCATGAGCCCACTTGTGAAAGGAAGCTTTGTAGAACAAAATCACGAGGTGGGTACAACGTGGACAAAACTATGATCAACTGGTAGGATTACAGGCACAGTTCCTTAGGTGATGCAGAGCCAGCGGGGAGCAGGTGCACATGGAAAACAAGGACCTTCTCTGGAAAAGATCAGCCAGGAGGCCTTGGCCATCCCCTGGGGTGACTAAGAGGACACATAATATCACTTATCTTACCTCTTAGGGAGGCACGTAGGCCTGGTCATTCTAGCTTTATCTTGGGACCCGGCATCCAAAAGATGCACCTCTAGTCACGGTTGTGCTGTGTTCTCGTCCTCGACACTGAACCCCTCAAGGGCCCAGCCCTGTCTGACTGCCTAGAATATTTCTGCCTGACTTAGCCGTCTGTAATGGGGGACACAGACTGACTTGACATCGAGCTGGTTGGGGAGGTATATTTCTCCCGTATCCCTGTGCTTGCTCAGTAAGAGGGGTCCGCTCTGAAGTGGTGAGATCGAGTGGAGAAGGAAGTTAGGTTCCCTTTAGAAATGCTCCTAATGGGAGCCCCTAAGCCTAGCACAGCCCTGCACTTCCTAGGTGCTCAGTAAAATATGACATGCAAGGTCTCCCTGGGAAAGGCTGTTTCAGTTCTGGTTTCTAAGATGTCGCACTAGGCACTGAAAACACCAAGCCTGCCAGGGTGTGAGTCTGGGACTCAGGCCACCGTCTGACCCCATGCCCATGCTGCCCGCTCACCCAGGAGATGGTCCCTCCTCCACCCCACAGTCTCCAGCAGGCACCCAAGGGTGATGATCACAGGCAGAATTCTGAGCTGGGCAGTGGGCATCTGTGTCTCAGCTCTCACCCCGCGCACGTGCGCGTGCACGCGCGCGCGCGCACACACACACACACACACACACGCAAATGCACACACCAGGTACTCTGTACTGAGGAGCAGCTCAAAATCTGTTTCTAAATAAGTGGGACATTAGGGCTGGAGCTTAGCTCAATGGTTCAAGCGCTTGCCTGGTAATTGCGAGGTTGTGATCCCCGGTAGCAAAAATAAGACATGAAAAGAGTGAGCAGGAGGTCAAGAACCTCAGTAAGGTGACATCTGAGGTCCTGGTGGAGGATGACAGGAAAAGTGAGGTTCCTGGGGGTACAGCCCTGCCCATGTGAGGCTCTACTGGGAGCCTTTGGTGGCAGGGGGCAGTGAGGCAGAAGAGACCACCACTTGGGAGACTGAGGCAGGAATATCGCTGCACGTTTGAGGCCAGCCTGGGCTACACAGGAGTTCAAGGCCAGGGTGGAAGACAGTGAGACTCTGTCTCAAAAAATGAAAAACAAGTAAACAAAATGAATGAAGGCATGGATAGGTGGAAGTGAGGAAGGTGGATGAGTGTATGAAGGGATGGATAGAAGGAAGGGAGAGAAGAGGAAGGAAGGAAGGGTGGGTGGGTGGATGGATGGAAGATAGACAGATGGATGGACGCATGCATGGATGTGGGGAAGGCGACAAACAGGATCCTAAACAAAGTCTCCCAGACACGGAGGAGGAGGAAAGGGCGACTTTATTTGTTGGCACCGCCACAGGGGACTCGAGTTCCAGCAGGGCTTGCTTTCACTTTTAGGCTGTTTCTACAGGGACGGCTCTCATCTCTCCTCTCAGTGCAGGGCACAGAGCATCACCAATCAAGGTGATCACAGAAGGAGAAGTGAGCGGCGGTGGGGGCCATGGGAAACTCTGGCAGGACTTTCCAGGCACAGGGACGTGGTGCCCAGTGACCAGTGACCAGCAATGGGACCCTGCAGCTGTGCCCGCAGGGCTGCAGGCTACGGCCCTAACCTCCAGCTTCCTGTGCTCAGCTGCAGTTAACCCATAGCCACCCAGTTATGGTCCTACCCTATTCAGCTTTTGCTTGCTTTAAAATTAAGTGTTAATAGTGCAATTTAAAAAGTTTATTTTTAAAGTCAGACACATGTGTAATCATTGTATTGTCTCATTAGTGTGAGAAGCGGAAAGAAACAATGTATGTGTATGTGTGTGCATGTGTATGTATATAAAAATGCAGTTAAAATAGTGATACTACTGATTTCTCTGAGATCACTAAGAGAATGGTGCCGGTATTGTTTGGAATGAATGCAGAGGTCTTATGCTCTGGGTGAATGATTTGGGGATGACAATGTGCAATGTATGTACCATTGTTGCCCCTGCTATTGACGTGTTTTGAGATTTTATTTTTTTCTTTTTTTTTCTCTCTGAATAAAATGGATTGGGAAAAATAAATAAGTAGTCATATTTATACAGTGTTTTACAGATCGATGCCCTTTAGTCCACATAATCCGGGATGCTGTTTTTCAATCTGTAGCTGTTTTTATCACAGAGTCCGAGACCCACATTGCCACCAGGCACTGACAAGGGGTGATCAAACAGCAGTGAACCCTCCTGCCATGCTTTAAAAACACCTAATGTGGAGGTCCGTCTTCTGGACATTTTGCTCAGATTCCATTTTCTTTTTTGCGGTCTGGACCAATACATGGGCTAACTCTTGTATTTTCTTAGTGATTATTTATTTATTTATTTTTATTATTATTATTTTGTGTGTGTGTGGTACCAGGAATCAAACTCATGACCTCGCACTTGCCAGGCAGGCACTTTCTTAGTGACCTTTTAAAATCATCTGTCCTTGGTCATCTTTTTGAAGACAATTGATTAAATCAAACTTTCCACAAGCTTTTTCCCCTTTTGGCTGGTAGGTAATCTGGTGTTACTCTGTTTTGATGTATCGCATTTCAGATTTATGACTGTTGCTTAGCTAAATGATTTAGCGCACAAGCAGCTTTAATGTTCATACTTTGAATCGGCGTCTTCTGTGTGGCTCTGTGTCTCCCATCACCAAGATTCACAGGTCCAGGAATCAAGGGGTGGAAATAGGAATGGACCACTCACCATGACCCCTGGTGAGCCACTAGCAAAATTTTTGCTTCCTGCCCCCATGATTTCATGTTCTGCTGGCCCAGAAGCCTTGGTTCTAGAGGAGGAAAGGTGTATACCAGAAAGCACAACAATGGTACTGCTGAACTAAGCTAAGATGTCCCCCTGGTCACAGGAAACAAGCTAAAAGAGGGTCACAGGGTTGTCAGGGGTGACTGACCCAGCCTGTCAAGGGGAAATTGGACCACTACTCCACGATGGAGGAAAGGAAGAATATACGAGGAGTGCAGAAGATTCCTAGGGTGCTTCTTAGTATTAACATGCTCTGTTATTAAACTCAGTGGGAAATTACAGCATGATACAAGCAGAATGACAAATGGCCCAGAGCCTTCAGGAAGGAAGGTATGAGTCCCTTCATCAGAGAAAGTACCAAGACTGAGGAGGTGCTTGCTAAAGGCCCAGGGAATATAGAGTAGGTAGTGGAAGAAGGTGGTTCTAAGCCACAGAAAGAGGACTGTAATTGTACTATGTCTCTCCAATACGGTTCGGGAGTAATATCGTGTGGATGGATTAACACCAGTTCTTAAGGACTGTTAAACTGTGTTATAACGTTCAAGCTGTGAAGTGGTAAGAATAAGCATCACCCAAGGAAAGCGCACCTTGTAACCTGGAGAGGGAATCAGTGCATTTCTGTTTGTACGCAGAGCAGTTACCCTGACAGGTGTAATTACAAGCATGTCTTTGTATCTGGAGACTGATGTAAAGAAATGAGTCTGGCTACCAACTTGATAAGGGGTGCATTGTAATGGTTGATACACTGTGTCCACTGGGGAAGTCTAGAAGCTTACCCAAGTCACTCAGCAGCTCTACATCCTAGGGTATAAAGGACACACCCTGGCCACTCTAGGATGCTGTCTGTTGTGTCAACTTGAGAAGATTAGAAGTTTGACTGAGTGATTCAGCTGGGGGCCAGGGTCCTTACTTTATTGTAAGCCTCCTCAGCCTGTGCAAGAGGAGGGCACAGAGATGGTGTGGGTGTAAGGGACACCCTCCACTCCCCTGCATACAATAAATAGGAAATGGGGAGGGACTGATTTCTGGCTCTTTGTGGAGCTCCCGTCTTTGCCTTCAGCTTGGACTTGTATCCTGGCTTCTGGTACAGACTGCTCAGCTGCTGTCTGGGACTCTTCAGCCTGCAGACCCATCAGCCTCCTGACACGGACTTGCATGGGATACTACAGTGAGCTCCAGCCCATGGGCTGGACCCTTCAGCCTCCAGCATGCAGATACCCTCTGCACGCTCCCTCATCCCACTCTGGGGCTGACCACCGTGAGCCAATCCTGTAGTTTCTTGTACTTTGCATCCCTTGTGTTACTCCTGTTTCTCCAGGGAATGCTGACTGCCGCAGACTGGTGCATGGGCCAACTGTTGTATCTTCTTCGTGATTTTTAAGATCATCTGTCCTTGATTATCTATTTGAAGATAACAGTTACTTAAATTGAACTTCCTACATATTTCTTTTCCTTTTTGCTAGTAGGTAATCTAGCAATAATCTATTTTGATACATCATGTTTCAAATGTATGTTCATTGCTTAGCTAAGAGATTTAGGGCATGAGCAGTTTTATGAGTTATGATTTTTAGCGCAGTTTGTAATCTAATTATTCTATTTAGCATACAAAGAAGAGTTTGATATTTTTACATCTCATGCAAGGCCCAAGTGGCTGGCCCATAGTATGGGATTATTTTTTTCTGGTACCCATTTATCATCTTTTTAATTAGCCATGGTTGTACTCTTTTTGTCATGGGAGTGAGTATACCTAGGGTAGCCTAACAGCTTCCCTTAGCATAAGGGCAGGAGGAAGAAGGACAGTTTGACAGCACCTTCTTGCCTAATTTGCTGGGGTCGTGCACAGGCCCTGTGCCCACACACTCAGTATGGCCTCTTGGTAGCTGACCAAGGGATGGAGGCAGTCCTGTCTTTCCATCTGAAGCTCAAATGCAGGCACCAAGCTGAAGGGTTGACTTCAGTTTTGTTTCCCTACCAGTCTGTGCCACTCTGGCCTCATTAAAGAATCTCTGGCCCAGGCAGGTCAGTTCCCCTACCTGATCTTAGAATCTTTTCCTACTTTCTGTTCTTTTTTCTTTTTTTTTCCAGGTGAGCACTGCCTCCCAGGGATGTTGGTCTTTAGGACCCACGTGTTGCTTCCCTGTATGGGTGACTGTATGACCCTGTTTTCCCACACATGACCAGCACACACAGCTGAGGTCACAGTCATTGACCGCCCCTGTGGCTGTTACCCCCACACATCACTCTCAGCATAGAAGAAACTAGGATCCCTCAACAGACAGCAGATACCAGCAAATACCACCCATAGGAGGAAGTTGAAAACCAACATTTCCCTGCATTTCCAGTCGACTGGCAGCCTCGAGAGGGCTATGGGAAGAGCACGTTTGGGGACCAAAGTGTGGCCAGAGCTACAGGTGGGCAGTTCAGTGCACCCTCAGGCTTCCCACACACATAGACTCATCAGCTTGTGGTGTGACTGGGGCAGGGCTGCTGTCTCTCAGCGAGTTCCCCAGCACATGGTCCATGAGGGTTTCCTCTGGGCGGGATGATTTTAGCATCACAGCAGAGATCCCTGGAGCAGTCTGGAGCTGCTGCCCTTTCCACCTGACTGTGGTGCCTCCACATGGGGTTTCCCACCACTCTGACTGCTGTGGGGTGGTCAGAATGACTGCAAGTGGCCCCTTCTACCTCGGCCTGAGGCTGTCCTGATGCTAATTCTTTACCAAAACAGTCTCAGGGAGAAGAGGAGTTTAAAGGGCTGGACTTGCTATTGGGGGCTCACCCTAAGGCCCCAGCATCTCTCTTTTGGGAGACCTTTTCCAGCTCGGTTAGTTGTTTTTCTAGGGAAGATTCCCCCACTACTCTTAGGGGGTGAACTAGCCCTCTTTGGATTCAGGGAGGCCTGGCGTACAATATCTCATAAGGGGAACCATCCGGGTTCTTAGGAGTACCACAAGGAAGGCTTGGACCCTTGTGAGTTCTGTCCTTTGGCAAAGGTTTCTTAGCCCTGTCTTTAGGGTCCTATTTATCTTTTTTATTCTTCCCAAGCTCTGGGGTTGATAGGCTGTATATAGATTTTAATTCATTTCCAATGATCTAGGCACCCTCTGAGCCACTGATGCCACCAGGGTGGGTCCATGATCAGACCCCAAGCTCAAAGGGAGACCCTAACTGGAGGGTGATCTCCTGTAGCAGCTGTTGGGTCCCTTCTTGAGCTTGTTCATTTCATCAGGGGAAAGCTTCTGCCCAGCCGGAAGAGGTACAAATCTTGACCAGGAGGCAGAGTAGAGTCCACATTTGGGTAGCTCTGTAAAATCAACTTGAATATCTTCCAGTGGTGCTGACCCCACTCTTCGGATCCCTGCCAGCGTCCCTGGCCCTACTTTGGAGTTGTGTTGAGTACAAGGAACACAGTGCAGGATGACCTGCTTTGTCAGGGCAGTCATCCAGGGAATGCAGAAACACCAGCCAAGCAGAATCTCACTGATCGCATGAGCACAGGCCCCAGGCAGGCAGGCATTGCAACTTGACTGCCCAGGAGCTTATGTTATCTGTCTGGTCCCTTAGTTAGGTCTCCTCCAGGAGTTCCTGTATAGGTCGCCCCTGGGCCCGTCGCTGCCCACCAGGTGGCCCACCAGCTGGCCACTTGCAGGCACCAGTCCTGGGCTCATGCTATGGTGTATGCCCATGAAGTGGCCACACTGGTTTTCCTTAATGTCCAGGTAGTACTCGTGGTTTCTGCACACCAGGAACTTGCTCCTGAGGCCACACTATGGCCCGCTGTCCTCCTTGGTTCACTTTGCCAGCAGCTCAGGGATGCTGGGCCCAGCTGCAGTGCTTGATGAAGTTACCCAGTGAGTCACAGAGCTCGGGGCGAGTGCCATGGACAGCATGAGGTGGCTCTTGGAGCCGCCCATGCCCACCTTGGTGATTGTGAGGAAGTGGCCCTTGGTGCTCTGCTTCACGTCCAGGTAGAAGCGCTTGCTCTGGATGTCCAGCTGCTCTGAGTCCAGCTCCTGGGTCTCCTGCTCACCGCTGTTACCATCATCATCTCTGTGCTCATTGCTGCCGTTACTGTCATTGTCACTGTCCGTCATCTTGGCTGGCAGCGAGGTGGCCCTCGCTCTGCCTTGAGGCTCATGCTCTTGGGCCCCCCTCGGCCTTATCTCACCCAAATACCTGCAGAAGCTGACTCCGAACTCGCCCCAGGCCTTGAAGGGCACAGTGATGAAACACAGCAGGTCCTGGGCCCATCAGAGGGGAGCCCTTTTGATTCATGGGTGGGTGCCGGTGGTGCTGTAGGTCTCAGGCTTCAGCCTTATGCTGGTGTCCCTGAAAGTGGCTGCTCTAGAGGAGGGTCTTCCGAGTCACCCGAGAGAATATATGGTATTTATTTGGGGGGCCGTTTGAGCATGCTGCAGTGGCAACCATAACTCAGGAAAGGGGTTCCCCCAGTCGAGGGGGTGGGGGCCAAATAACTAATTGCAACCAGGAATCCACACAGAGAAACTGGTCTGTGTGTTGGGGATCTCCTGCAGCAACTGCCAAACCTTCAGGACCAGACCCCTTTCTTAGAAACTCTGGCCAGGTCACCCAACCCAGAAGGATGGCCACTGTGCCTCCTAGGTGACCAGAGCTTCCCAGGAGTGAGCCCCTGGTCTCCCATGGTCTCTGTGAAATCTTTTTTAAAAATTTTGTTCATAACCTGTAACAGAGCGGGGTTGCTATGACTCCCTCCCGTGACTCCTGCCACCCACAGAGAAAGACAATGGAGAGAGACATCCGTCGCTGGGTCCGTGGAGATATTTCAGGCCCCTCTGAGGTTACTGGCCCAGTGATCCCGGCTATCATGGCAGCGCTGTCCTCAGCCACATGAGGAGCTGCAGCTGGGGACTCTGCACCCAAACCGGAGTTCAGAGCATGACCTCCATCTCATCCGCACACTTCCCCTCACGCGCACCTTCCCACATGACTCCCGCCCGCCCGCAGCAGCCTGAGCTGGTGTGTTTCCCTGGCATCCGGAGCAGCTGGTGGGGGAGCACAGGAGGCTGATCAGTCCTCTCCGGGGACCCTTGAGTGGAATCCTGTTTCAGATCCCCTGCTCTAAGCAGGGCCCTTACTGTGACTCAGAGGTCTGCCCCACGCCGTGCAGGCAGCCAGCCAGGGCCCACAGGACGGGCCGTGTCCTGCTCACACATGTTCAGTCAAGGACCCCACTCCAGCCGTGGGGAGCCAGTGTCTCTTGGAAGCTTGTGTCGGATCCCAACATTCCTGGTCAGGGGACAAAATGAAGCAGGCGGTAAGCAGCATCCTTAACAAAGCCACCCAGACATGGAACAGGAGGAAAGCGCGTCTTTTATTGCCAGAGACTCCGCATGGGACTCGTGTCCTCCTGAGAGCCCCAAGCAAGGCTTTGCTTTCACTCTTATGCTGTTTCTACAGGGGCAGCTCTCGTCTCTCCTCTCTCAGTGCAGGTGATCACAGAACAGAAGTGGAACAGTGATCCGGGAGTGGGAAGCTCTGGCAGTACCTTCCAGGGCCATCGTGCCTGTGATGTGACTCTGTGGCTGTGCCTGCACACGCCTGTGACCATGGCTACCAGCTCCCCCAGAGAGGTGGTCTCATGTCTCAGGTGGCTGGGTGGATAGAAGGAAGGGTAAGTGGTGATGGATGAGGGACTCCTTCCACGTGGCCATCAGACAGCTGGAGCCGCAGCACACAGCTTTCCGAGGCAGCCCCCAGTGAGCACCACCTCCTGGTCCCTGCCCTGGTGTGATTTCTGTCATTGTGCATGGACTGCACCTGCGGGGGTCAGCAGCACGGGGACCAGCGATGGATGTGTCTTCTGAGAGCAGGTGCAGGAGCTCTGCTTGTGAATCCTCGGGGCTCCACTGTGGACTCCCAGGAAGCCAGCTGCCACGGTGGAGACAAAATAGCACAGGGGATGAAGGGACGCTGTGGCCCGAGGCCAGTGGGGGACCTAAGGTCTGCAGGCCAACAGCCTCCAAGGAACTCAGTCCTACAATGTCCTCCCCAGCTTGGCCCTCCCATGGTCACCTTAATAGCAGCATGAGAGACCCAGGTTCCTGCCCTGTGGGACCTGAGATTAGGAGGCCTTTGGGTTAATGCGTTAGCAGCACAGACAATGGCTCACTGGAGGGTGTCTATTTCTCACCCCTGCCCCTGGATACTGGGGATAAAACCTGGGTCTTTTCCTTGACCTACATCACCAGCCCTCTATCAGATACAGAGGGCAGGGGCTCATTAAGTCATTAAATTAGCCAGGCTAAACTCAGACTTTTGATCCTCTAGCCTCAGCCTCTGGGAGTGCTGGAGTTAAATAGGTATGCACCACACCTGGTTCACTTCAGTTTTATATAAAGATGGGCATGGTGGCAATTAAACTTAGCCCATAACAGTGGTGATTTAGAGCCCTGGTGTTGTCAGGCATGGCAGCATTCACTTGTAATACCACTACCTGGGAGGCTGAGGCAGGAGGATTGCCATGGGTTCAAGGCCAGCCTGGACTACATAGCAAGACCTTGTCTCAAATAAATAAAACAATTAATAAATAATAATTTAAAAAAAGAGCCCAGGTTTTGCTATGCTTAGCTTGGGTTTGAATCCTAGGCCCCTAACTTTTTAGTTATGCAGGTTTGGGCGAGACAATCAGTTTCTAAAAGCCTCTATTTCCTTAAAATGGACTCAATTCTCTGCTCATAATCACACAAGATGATGTAAAGAGCTTATGTAACTTGCTTAGCCAGTGCCTGAGAGGTGTAAGCACCCAGTATAAGAAGCTGTTAGCAATCATAACAACATCATTAAGGATGGGACAGAGGCAGCAAGTGAGGTGCAGGCCTCTAATCCCAGCGCTCTGGGAGGCTGAGGCTGGAGAATTGCATATTAGAGCCCAGCCTGGACAATTTAGCAACTTAGTAAAACCCTGTCCCAAGTTAAAAAATAAAAAGGGGCCAGAGATGTAGCTCAGTGAATATGCCTTGGATTCAACCCCCCGGCACCGCAAAAGAAATAAATAAATCTACCGCATGACCCAGCTCTCCCTCTCCTTGGGCACCCAGCTGCAGGGGCCGAAATCAGCATCTGAAGGAGATTCTCCTGCCCTTGTGTTCACACAGCCCTGTTCACGGCGGCTGAGGTATGGATCAGCCTTGTGCCTGCCCGCAGACAGAGGTGCCTGGAGAGCAGGCGGTGTACCCAGTGGAAGTTTATCCGCCATTCAGAGCAAGGTCGTGTCCTGGGCCAGAAAATGGTGGGACTCGAGCTCACGGAGTCTGTGAAACACACAGACACAGACAGATGGCAGGGGTTTCTCTCCTGGGTGGAAGCAAACAGGATGACCTGAAAGTAAAAGAGAGTCTCTATGAGGGAGGGGAAGGGGACAAGGAAGGAGACACGGGGACACAAGGTAGGTGAGGGGGGCAGCAGGGGGAGCAGGAACAAAGCGTGATGTATGTGTGACAGAAATGGCACTGCAAGCTTCATTCACTTGCACAGTTAATATGAATTCATTGTGTAATAAAAAGAGACATCGACGTTTTATGAATCATTTTTCTAAAAAGTGGGTAGAGCTGAGTGTGGTGGTACACGCCTGCTGGAGACCACTACGAAGCGGCTCTGAGCAGGATTTAAATTTTACTAATTGGCTTTCTATGTTTATCTGTGAGTCTGTCCTAGGCCTAGGCCCCTTGCCTGGCCACGGGAGCTGATTCATAGTAAGTGCACCTCTACGAATCACTGGTCGTGGCTGAGGCCTGTAGTGGCCTGTGAGGCCAGAGATACCTCAAAGGGCAAGATAAGGCCACAGCTGCGGACACTTGGCTCCAACCCCAATTAACCAGGTAGAGACTGCAGCTGCAAAGATTACTCCTGCAGTCTCACTTCTACCATGACTTCATGATAAGACAGTGCTACTGAATTGACTCGATTCATTACTTGGAGACGTCCTTGAGGTGACTCCCAAGGTCCTGCTCATTGCCTGCACTTTCCTCAGTTTCTCCACCCTTTGTCTTTGGTCCTATATAGTGGACTGACCCAGAAAATCCTTTGTCTTTACCTTCGAAGCCTCGAGCTTAATTAAAGGGTTTTGACCCTCTTGGAGCCCTACAAATCATACAATTTGTCTCTTTTTATTTAACCTCCGCCGTACATTCGTTTGGGAGATCAGGGATCTTAGGACAGAGCCCGATACACGCCTATAATCCCAGCATTTGGGAGGCTGAGGCAGGAGGATTGCTGTGAGATCAAGGCCAACCGGAACTACACAGTGAGACCTGTCAAGCATGAGAATGGCTGAGCGAAAGCTCCTGAGGGACAGGGAAGATCTCTGTCCAAGTGTATTTCAGACAGCAGAATCGCAAGGTGGGGACAAGATGGTTCAGACTGCAGTGAACCCGAAGGATCTCGAGGACAGCTGTGTGGCTAGCATGGACCCAGCAGTGAGGCGAGGGCTGTAGTGGGCACTCAGTGGGCATCGATAACCCATCCAGCACTGCCAACATGGAGCAGAGGGCTTCTTGGAAAGTGACAGGGAGCAGGTGAGAGGATGCAGACGGTTGCCCTCCTCACCCCCAGAGGCCTATGGGGCTTACAGGACCCGGTGGTGCTAATCACAGTAGAACCTCAGGTTGTCGTACATCCAGAGAGGTCCGAGGGCCTGGCCATCGCATCTCCACCTTGAGGCCAGGCCTTCTTCAGATACATTTTCTGTCAAAATCCTGATGCGTTTTCATCTTTTTATTATATTTGATTTTTTGAGACAGGATCTCATTATGTAGTTCATGCTGGCCTTGAACTCACTGTGTAACCCAGGCTGAATTTGAACTCACAGTAATCCTCCTGCCTCAGCCTCCCACACATTGGGATTACAGGCACACACTACCCCGCCAGGCTGCGTTTTCATCTTTTGCACTGAATCCCGTGAGGACCCACCCCTGTCTGGCTCCCTATTAATTTCTGTCTGCCTGAACTGTCTGTAACAGTGGGGTGTGTGGGGTGGGTGACCCTCCTTCAGGGACAATCACAGTGACCTCACACCAGAGGGCGCCATTCCAGCCCTTCCCAGCCCTGCCTGGAAAGCACCACACCCGCTCTATGGCCTCGGGTCAGGGTGGGATGGAGGCCAGACAGGTAAACACTGGCCAGGAAGTGCCGGTCTGCCCAGGCACCGGGCCAGCCATGGCCAGGCAGGGCTGATAGTCAGGAATGCTCCCAGGAAGTTTCTCGGGGAGAGGCGCCGGACTGTGGCTCCCTGGGGCAGAGAAGAGAGTTGGGGACACAGGTGGGGACACATGGGCATGTGCTGGGGCCCCTGGACAGGCCAGTGGTCACAGAGGAAGAGCTGACCAGAGGACCCAGGCCCGGGAGCAGCCTTTGCAGGTGAGTGGACGGCATTGGTATTTCTGAAAGAGACAGGGTGAGAGGTGTCAGGCGGCGGTGTCCCTGCTGGGTGGACAGGCGCCCAGGCAGTGTCCTGGCCTTGGCTTCACCACTCCAGCCCCATCGTGCTCTTCTCACTGTGGGACAAGCCAGACAGGAAACTAGCAGCCGAGCCACTTGCAGAACCCAGGGAGAAAATTTTCGCCAATCTCCGAGCCGGTGCCCACCCCGGGAACAGGGGCCTGAGCTGGGCAGGCCGCCGTGGCGATGGACTTAGAGTGTGTCGCAGGGGCAGGACCTGCACTGGGGACAGCTGTCATGGTGTGAAGCGGGGCCTGGTGCAGAGGACAGGAGACCCCGCCCTCGGCGCTGTCTTCCCAGAGGAGGACCCTGGCGGGTGAAGCCGGGCCTGGAGCACCCAGGGGGGACAGCAGTTTTCTTGGGGGCGAAGTCCAAAGGCTCTTCTCACCCACTGTGATGACACTGGGAAAGTCACCCGGCCCCACTTGTGCGGTTCCAGCCTTGTGCTGCCGTCTGAGGGCTCCCCCAGGGTCCTCCACTGTTCCCTCCCCGTCCTCCTGTCTCTGCTTTTCCCCTGTCTTTCCCGCTGCCCATGCTGTGTGACGCCCTTTGGCTCCACTTTCCCTTGGAAAGCAGAAACCCCCCGGGCAGCCACTCTTGGAGGCTGCGGCAGGAGGACTGCAAGTTCAAGTCCTGCCTGGACTGCACAGCAATTTAGCAAGCTCTTGTGTCAAACTAGAAAATACCAAAAAGGGCCAGGGATGTAGCCAGTGTGAACGAAGGTCCTGGTTTCAATCTCTAGTGCTGAAACAAAAAAATTAAAAAGTGCAAGGTAACATCTGGGGAGTCTTTTTAATTTTAATTTTTATTAGTACATGTTTAAAGTATGTAACAGTTGCACTCACAGTGGGGAGCTGCCTCACCTGAGTAACACAGCTAAATTCCCTCCTCTTCCTCTTCCCCTCCTCTCTGTCCCCTCCACCCTCTGTCTCTTCGTCCCCTTTCCATTTGCAAAATGTCTACCTCCCTGTTTCCTAGTTACTCCCTATCTTTAATTTTGCTCTTTAACTTACTGATATTTTGGCTTCTCAAATAAGAGAAAGCATGTGATCTATAAGCTCATGTGTCTGATTTATGTCACTTAATGCTATAGTCTGGAGGTACATACAGTTTTCTACAATCAACTCAAGTTTATCCTTCTTTATGGCAGAGTAGTACTCCATGGTGTAGACATTATCACCCTTCCTTTACCCAGTCATTTGCTGATGGACATATAGGCTGCTTCCAATAGTTAGCAAGCATGAATTATGCTGCTGTACCCATGGGTGTGCATGTGTTACTGTCACATGATGTTTTTAACTCTTTGGGGAAGATCCCTAGAAAGGGAATTGCTGGGTCTCATTAGAAAATCACCTGTACTTCCATGGCACCTTTGGCTTTACCTGTGTAACCCTCACCTTTGTTTGAAGTTTCACACATCTGCCTTGGGGTCACTGGTGGGCAAAAGCTCTCAATTATTCTGGGTTTTGATGAGTCTAAAAGTAGGGTGTCACTGGGGGTGACACAGCATCAGCAGACTATTGTGAGTAGTTTCCTCTCAGAAAAGGATTCCATTACAGCTGCTGCCCAGCAGGATGGGAAATGTGGATGGTGGCCTGAAAGGGACAAGAGTGGCTTGGGAACCTGGGGCAGGGACCAGCACTTGAGGACCTTGATCTGGGTCCCCTTAGAAGTAGTAAAACTCAACCCCAGGTGGCCTCACCAGGTGGGGAGGGTCACACTCAGTCCCATGTGAATTGACCCACATGCTTGGCCACCATGACAGGAATCTGAGAAGACACTTCCTGCAGCCAGGCAGCAAGGGGTGGACTGTGCCCACTCAGACCCCGGTGTCCAGCGGGGCTGAGGTCTGTAGACACCCAGCCGCTTGCCTGTCTCCCGTTTCAGGCTTCAGCTGCTTCTTTTCCTTCCCTGCCATCCCAATAATTAGACTTAAAGCCCCAATTTCTTACTCGGAGCCTCTCTACACCCAAATAGAGTCCCATTAATTCCCAACCAGGGGACAAAAAGACCTCCAGCCCCTTCCAATGTGCAGAATGCTGGCACGCCAGCTGTTTTTCATGGTTCTGTTGTAAGCCCACTCAGAAAGTGTGCACCTCTATAAAGACTTGTTTTGTTCTCAACCAAGTGATAAAAACATTCCCTGGTGGATTCTTGGGAGTCAGAGGAAAGCTGTCTTTTCTGCTGAGTGCCTTTTTAGGAAGTCAGCTTTGAACTTGAGTCTTAAGGCCTTTGTTTCTGGATTAAAAGAGGGTCTGGCACTGGGACAGGTCTTCCCAGCACCCACACTGTCGATGTGAGCAGCTACCCACAGCTTTCTTTGCCTTTCTGGTCTCTTTGGAGCCAATTGTGAGTCTAAAAAGCAAGGAATCAGGGAACTCTAGTTCCACACCCAGGGGAAGACGTGGAGAGCTGAGCTGAGGTCAGAGCGGAGCTGTGGCTCAGAGGTCAGCAGACCCGGAGGTGGCATTTGGGGGATGTGACTTGTGTATCTGCCGGAGAAACAGGAGAAACGGAAGCTGCAGCGATGTGGGGCGCTGACCAGCATCAGCCAGCGTAGGCGCCAGGTCCTGCGTGGTTGGGCCTCCTGCGTGCTGTTCTGCCTGTCCCGGCTTCTGGGGCTCGGGCTGTGCAGCTCAGCTCCCTGACCTGACCCTGCTGCAGCCCAACATGAGCCCAATCAGGGCCCTGACCTGGGGCTGCCTGGCCGACTCCAGCGCTGTGACTCAGTTTACTCTCTCCTCATCCCCTGGCCCTGGGGAACAAACCCAGAATCTCTGCACTGAGCCACAGCCCCAGCTGTCTCAACACCTTCTAGATTTTTATTTACTTAGTTTTTGAGACAGGGTCTCACTATGTAGCTAAGGCTGGCCTCAAATACACAGTGACCCTCCTGCCTCAGCCTCCAAGTGCCCCAGTACGAATGTACCACCATGCCCAACTCCCCTCCCCCGCTTTAAAAATTTGAGACAGTCTCACTAAATTGTCCTGACTAGCCTCAAATTTGTGATCCTCCTGTCCCAGCATCCCAGAGTGCTGGGATGACAGGTGTGTACCACCATGGCCAGAGTGCTGTAATTTTTGAGGGCCATTTTCTTGGGAAAAGCTGTTTACTTTAAATCAGAATGTTTTAAAGATGGTTAGAAGAAGAAAGAAAGAGAGAAATTTAAAAACAACTTTGCCAGGCAGTCTAAGCTTGAATCCTGCCCTACCACCCCCTGACTGTGTGACTTCAGCCAAGTCGGTTTATCTCTCTGTAATCTGGTCTGCAAAAGCACAGGAAATGGTGCAAGGACTGTGACACTCACACAGGGTCACCTGAGGGCTTCATCAGACGATGCTTTTAAGGTCCTGAGCCTCACACAACTTTGGCTATTATTTTTCTGGAGAAAAAAAGTTCCTTTTTCAACATAAAAGATCATTTTAAACCAGGTGTGATGGTGCACACATGTAACCTCAGCACTCAGGAGGCTGAGGTAGGAGGATTGCTGTGAGATTAAGGCCAACCTGAACTACACAGGCTGTACTATGTAGTGAGACTCTGTATCCAAAAATAAGCTAAGCTTGGGCAGCGGGGCAAGGACTACGGACTGATGAGCTAACATGGTGACCTGAGTAGGGGCCTCACTGATGAGGAGCAGGCTGCCCTGGGAGGCGCTTGACCCTCTCCAAGCAGGCTGAGAACCTCTTCTTTTGAGGGTGCCGCTTAGGCCCAGAACTCCATCCACCCCCAGTCTCATGGCGATGTCAGCACATGAAACAGGGATTGCTTCTTTCCTGCGAATATTTCTTGAGAACTGAAGGAATTTCTTTTTCCCTTCCAGCAAAATCCTCATGCTCCAAGTTTTTAAGAAACTCACATGCAAAACTTCTCAGGGAAGGAATTTAGGGTGAACGGGGTGGGCGCCTGGAGGAGTCCAGGCTCCTGCAGGGAAATCAGTGGTCACAAATCAGGGATCCCAGTGAGCGCAGGGCGCCCTCCCACCCCCTGGGGGCTTTCAGTGCAGCAGGAAGAGGCTGCCTGGCTCTGTGGGAGTCCTGGGGACTCCAGGGTCCCCCCTCCAGTGACCCAGCCTCGTGTCTCACCTCTGCCACATCCGCAAAGCCCCCTGGACACAAGCAGTCACAGACCTCCACAGGCTGGGGGTTCACGCCTGCACATCCCCAGCCTGGCGAGCGTCAGCCCACAGGGAGACTCTAGAGCTTTCTTTAATGTGTGCATCTTCGAAATGCATTGGGAGCAGTGGCTGAGCTTTGGAATTTTTCAAATCGCTAAAAACCACCCAATCAACAAGAGAATATAATACCGAGCATAGACTGTTTGCAGTAGACTTAAAATCATGTTTCTGTCTCTCCTGATATTTGGGAGGTAGGGACAGCCCTGGGGATCACACCCAGAACCTCTGCAGTGATCTACATGTCTGGACTTCTTTTTAATATTTAAAAACTTTAAAAATTTTTATTGATACCTGTTCACAGTACATAATGATTACTTGTGTTCCACATGGGAAGTTGGTCCGCACATGTATTATGTCTGCATTCTGTTCTCATCCTTTCCCCCTCCTTCTGTCTCTTCGTTCTCTTCCACTTGCAAAATCTCTGTTTCCTATTATCTATCTTTTATTTTGCTCTTTAATTTATTTCTATGTTTCTATATTTCTATGTTCTTATTTCTCAAATAAGAGAACCCACGCAGCGTTTAAGATTGTGTGTCTGACTTGCTTCTCTTAACATTATGGTCCAGAGCTGTGTACATTTTCCTGTAAGTGACTCAAGTTCATTCTTTATGGCAGAGTAATATTCCATTGCATATACATTACCACACTTTCTTTATCCCATTGTCTGATATGGGCTGTTTCCAAAATTTGGCTATTATGAATTGTGCTACTATAAACATGGGTGTGTGTGCATCACTGTAACATGATGTCTTTAACTCTTGGACAGATACCTAGAAGGGGAATAGCTGGGTTGAATGGAATTTCTATTTTTAGTTTATTGTGGAATTTCTATACTGGTTGTACCAGTTTACATTCCCACCAGCCATGTGGAAGCATTCCTTTTTTCCTGCAGTCTTATCAGCATTTGTTATTTGGTTGGTTGGTTGATTATTTTGGGGATTTTTGAGAGAGTCTCACTTGCGTAGCTCAGGCCGGCCTGAGCTTCCCTTGAGCTCCCCAACTCAGCCTAGATTACAGATGTACACAGCCATGCCTGGCTATATTACTTGATTTCATTTTTTTTTTTTTATTTCTTGATGATAGCCATTCTTTCTGGAGTAACATAGAATTTCAGTGGGTTTTTATTTGCTTTTCTCTAGTGGTCAAAGATGTTTTTTGTGCGTATTTATTGGCCATCTATACTTCCCAGTTCTTTTTTTTTTTTGTCTTGTTGAGACGGTCTTCCTATGCAGTTTAGGTTGCTTTGTAGTCCAGGCTGGTCTTGAACTCGCAGCAATCTTCCTGCCTCAGCCTCCCAAATGCTGGGATTACAGCACCGTGCCTGCAGTACATATTTTTAACTTCGATTGGGAGGTGCTTGTTCAGTGGCATCTGTTGTGTTTGTTGAAAGCCTGGGTGACCCCAATGCTTACTGAGAACCTTCTTTCCCACCACTCTGGCACCCCAAGGCCTGGGGAGCTTGCTCTGCGCATCCTCTAGGTTCAATCCATTGCAGAGGAGAACAGTGTGAATGCACAGGCTCTGTGCCCTGGAAAGAGAGATCCTGAAGTCAGGGCACCCTAATGTCCCAGGCGAGAGCCTGGGGGATATGTGAGGGCCTATTGCTGCTCTCCTGGGGCAGGGGGCCTGTGGTTGGGGTGTAGGGACAGCCCAGTAGGTATCGCTTCTTGACTCCATACCCCACATGGGGATCCATCTACCCTGCAGCCCTGCCCTTTCCACTGGATTGCAAGACACACAGCCCCAAGGCCAACCCAGGGATGGGAAGGAGGGAGGCAGAAGCATAATGTTTCAGGAAGAGCCCACGGGGTTTGTTTCCTGACTTCAGGGGAAGGTGAGGAAATAGTGTCAGGCCCTGGCAATTCAAGAACTTACCAACTCACCATCAGTCTCCAGGATGGCAAAGAGCATCTCCTGTGTGTTGGCTCTGACCTGTGCCATTGGCTGCTCAGAGAATCTGTTGAGGACAACCAGGCCTGATTCAGGGTTAAGGGAGGGGATGTGCTGGAATTGATTAGTCATGTCTGTCATGGCAAAAGAATGGAAAGGAGGGAGTACCAGCAAGAAGTGATAAAAACCCAGAAACCAAGTCAGACCTTATTAAATGACCTTGAACAGTACACTGGTGGCTCTCTGTTTCCTTATCTTTAAACAAAACAGCCTGATGAGGCCCTGACTAGATCCCTGAGTCAGTGATGGGGTCATAGACCCGGTTGGCTGTCACCTGCCAAAGTTGCCCAAGCTGCAATCCTTGGGCAGAGATTTGAACGCCCTGGCCCTGGGACAGTCTTTGGTCAGTGAGTCCTTCCATAGTGGGCAGGACTGGGAGTTCTTCAGCCTGGAACAGATCTGAGTTGGCATTTTCCCCCCAAGGACCCCAGATTCCCTGCAGGAGACCACGTCAGCTTTATGTGCAGGAAGAGGGTGAAGACTGGAGAGAGGCTGGGAGCAAGAGGCAGGGGTGAGGCAGAGCTAGTGAGATGTGTGTGGGGGGTCCAGGTTCTGGGGTAAGGTGCTGCAGCCCTGGGAGGAGCTGACACCCAGCAGTAAGCAGTTGGGTGGTAACCAATTCTCCATAAAACTTGCATAAAGAGTGACTCCAGGGCCAGGCCCAAGGGTGGCAGGGAGGCGGACGCCTGGTTTGGGACACAGGTAGTTCTCCGTGGTGTCAGACAGGCTTTCTCTGGTTCTACCCAGGGCTGTCTGTGGACCAAACCCAAGGGCTGCAAAGGCTAAAAGGCCTGCATGTGAGGCCTCAGGAGCTGTGTCCTGGGGACACAGGAGGGAGAGCTCTCTGTCCCTTCCCAGAAAGGCAGGAAAGTGGGAGCTCAGAGGCTGACAAGAAACGGCACCACGTGGCCAATAGAAGAGCAGAAAAGAACACAGCAGCAGAAGTCAAGTATGCCGCTCTCTCGCCTCGATTTCCTGGTTTCTGTTTTCAGGTTCCTGCTGTCGATCCTTGACTTTCCGCGAGTGGAATTATCCAAGTACCACCTGCACTGCTAAGCCTCTCCCAGACAGGCTTGAAATCAAAATTCTCTTCTTTCTTTATTTTCATCTTAGTATTAATATTTGCAAAGTCATGGGTTCGATGTGCTAACTGGGATTTTTTCTGGAACACACAAAACACATAACTGTTACTTTTTTGAGCATTTGACAGTTACCTCCTAATGCCACCCAGCAGCTGGCAGTGCAGCTCGAGGAAGGGCGGTGAGTCCGGCCTCATTTGCCAAATCTCAGGACTGTTTTAGATGAGACACTTGAAAGAAGCCACGGCCTCTCCTGCCGCTGTTTCCTGTTTGCTTGTTTGTTTGTTTGCTTGAGACAGAATCTCACTATGTGTTTCAGGCTGGCCTTGAACTCATGCGATCCTCTTGCCTCAGCCTCTCAAGTGCTGGGATTACACAGGTGTCCCACCACACCCAGAACAGTTTGCTTTTTTAAAAAAAGTCTTCATCTGGAACAATTTGCTCACTTAACTCAAAACAGACATTCAAACCTTCCTTCAGATTCCCCCAGCTCCCAGCTTATACCCCTCTGCACACCCTGGTCCTACACATCTTCCTCCCCCAAGTCCCTTCGGTCCACACACAGCAGGCCTGAGCCTCAGTTTATCTTACCTGCTTGGCAAACCTTGCCCAGGGCCAAGTCCCCGCCTCCTGCCACATGTCCAGAGGGACTCTGGTGACCAGGCCCTGCTCAGAGAAAAGTTCCAGAAGGAAAGAGAGGTCCAAGGGTTAGGAAACCCCCTATTGCCTTCTGCTGGGCCCTTGGAAGGGGTCTGGGTCACCCTGGGACTCACGGTCATCCTGACCCTTTGCTCTGGAAAAGGAACTCTGTTGATTCATTCCTCCAGTGGATCTCTGGTTCACTCTGCTCTGACCAGCTGTGGCCAGTGGGTGGGGCAGTGGCACCTGAAGGTGCTCCTCTTCCAGAGTTAAGAGGGCCCAACCAGCTCGGGTATTTTGAGAAACTGGGTCATGTAGGGATCCTCCCAGGCAGGGCCACAAGCACCCCTTTATTCCATTCCCAGCTGCTTTGGATGTTGGAGCGCTGACCCCTGATGTAAGGGTCTTTGGTGAAAAGGCCGAAGAGAGTGGAGTAAGATGGGGCCATGAGAACAGGGATTCTCACCCTTACAGAGACTCAAGGAGGATGAGGAGATCTCTCTCTGCCCCCTGCGCATACCAGGGAAAGGGAGGATGCGCCAGAGACGGCCGTGTGCAAGCCCAGGGGGCTCCAGGCCTCACACCTCCAGGCTCCAGAGCTGTGGGCCATAAATCTCTGCCGTCCAAGTCTATGCCAACACTAGCGGATGAAGGTGCCAATCCTGGCGTGTCGTTTCTAGCAGGCCTTTTCATAAATCCCTTGGACATGGCCAATGGACAAATCTACAGGACCCTGAGCAGCCAGCAGCCCCAGGACCGGCATCCAACAAAGACCCAGTGTCGCAGGCAGCTTCCTGCATACAGATGTCCCTGTTTGGCTGTACCATTGACACTGGCCACTTTCACAGAGTCTGTTTTCACTATGCGCTTGGCAGGCCAGGCCTGGGTGGCAGACCTTGCCCACAGGCTACAGGGTGCTTGCCAAGGGCAGCGGCCCAGGGTGGCTGGCCCTGGAGTCACCCCAGTCCAGACTTCCTCCCTCATCCAGGACATGCCCTGGCTGACAGCAGGGGCCTACAGAGCGACGTGTCCAGGACTTCACTGTCAGAAAGCACTTGGGCCTCTCTTGCCCCTTCCTGTCCCCAGCTGAATGTGGCTGCTGTCATCAGCTGAATGAGGCTTTATTGAATCTTCCATTGTTTTTCTGAACTCTGCACCTACTTCTACACTGAGCATTATATGCATTTTACAACTTTGGGTTCTTATACACTCAAAAGTCAAAGCAATTTAAACAATGTATATAGGGAAATTGTTTGAGGCGTATCTCTGTGATTGCAGGCACCAAGAACTCACTTAAACCAGGTGCAGGAAAGAGGCTGCAGAGGGGAGAGGCCAGAGGAGAGGCGCAGTACAGTGGGTGACACGGGCATGGGAGGGCACTCCGCACGGGTGGGCATTTTTGTGGGATGTAGCTGTGCTGAGTGTGGGTAGAGAAAGGCCCCCACCGGACCTGAGTTGAGCCCTGAACCGTGAACTAGGCTGGGATGTGCTGGGGTACCCCTCTGCCCTACTTCCTGGTCTCAGGAGCCCCACAGCTAAGCCTGAGTCACACTCACCAGGCTGGCAGGAGCCCACCGACTCTGCCTGTCACCATTCCAAGAAGTGGGGGATGAGACCAGAGTGTGCTAGCTGGCCGTGTTGAGGTAGGGCATCTGCATCTGATCCCATGTCCCCCCAAACCACCTAAGGCACCCCAAGTGAGAGGTCCACACGGCATGCCAGGAGGCGCTTGCTGCATGGACAGTGGGCAGGCAGCCAAACTGATGACTCAGGTCCCTGAGGGAGCCTGGCTGGCCTTGTCCCCAGCCTCTGCTCTTATCCTCTCCTGGGCTCACTGCCCCTGATCTTTGTTCCTTGGTAAGAGTCTCTGTGCAGCCTCAGGCTGAGCCTCCATCCTCCCCTGGGCCTGCTGCTGGATTCCTTTCCTCTGGAACCCAGAAGACCTAGGATCGAATCCTGCCTCTGCCACTTTACTAGCTGTGTGATCTTAAACAAGTTGCTGAGTGTCTCTGAACTTCAGGTTTCTCATCTCTGACATGGGAAGATAATACCCCTCCCCCCGGCTCTAGATTGTAGTGAGGAGCAAAGATGTCAGTGGAAAGTTCCAGAAACATAAAGGCTATGGCTTCTCTCAGGGAGAAAGGCCTTAGGGTAGGTCTGACCCCGTCACCACTTTCTAGTCCCAGTCACCGCTGTTCTCCATGTCAGGAACAGTATCACAGGTTGCAGAGGGCAGAGAGTTAAAAGATGCTGTGTGTGGCCGGGGCCAGACCACACTGCATTCCACCCGAGGAAGCACACAGCTGAGGCCCAAGGCGCAAGCCTTAGCAGGCCCAGGAATGCAGAGAAGGGAAAACTTTCCCTGGTCCAACTGCAGAGGCTGCTGTTGCAACTAGTTGGGTGCCTTGCCTGGGACACCAGGGTCTCCACACTGTCCATCCTCCAATTCTGCTTGCCTCTGAGCAATGTCTGAAGGCAACAGTGGTGACATGATCAGGCTCCTCTTCCAAAGCAAAATGGTTCTCCATACCTGGAGCCTGGCACAGGAGCAGCTTTAGGGAGCTTTTCTGAAATGCAGATTCTCAGGCCCCTCACCGGCTGCCTGGGTATGAATGCTCTGGGAGCTCTGGGACCCCTGAGGTGAGAATCACTGCTACAGAGGATGAGGACTGGCTGAGGAAGCCACATGTAACAGCGTGATAAGTGCCACAAGGACAATGTCGCAAGAAAGAAGATGGACCCCAAAGAGAGCCTTCTAAACAACCCTGTCATCTAAGCTGGCAAACCATGCCCCATACTGAGCCACCAGCACTGCCCTCAGGCCAGCAGGGGGGTGCTGGGAAGCTTGCAGTGCCCTTCTCCTCCGGAATCCAGCTCTGGTTACACAGCAGGCTGGATTTGCAAACATTCAGCGACCTGGACACATAGGTGCACACTTTCTGCATCTGCCTCAAACTTTTAAAAAATGTAACCATAGGAGAGAGAAAATCAGAAGTACCACCGCGCCCTTGCTGTGTAGCCTAATACTGGGTTGAAACCCCACAAGGATGATCTGGGTGTCTCCCCACCCACTGCTCCTGAGAGCAAAATGTTGGGTTTTTCAGATTCCACCTGCAAACAGCCTCCACGGTCCATGCTGGCTATTTCAAACCAGGGAGAGGAAGCTGTTGATCAACACAGCTAAAACGAACACTACCCTTTTTGGTAAATGCAGCTGCTCCCTGGTCCTCCCGGCTTGGAGATCCATTTCCCGGGAGCCGGCTGCCTCATTTGGTCACCCAGGTGGATATTTCATGATGTGTGTTCTGGAGGAAAAGCCAGGGGCTTGTGTGTGCAAAGCGAGACGTTCCATGCACCTTCTACTCTGCACTGGAGGGAAAGGAGGAGGAGGAGGAGGAGGAGGAGGAGGAGGAGGAGGAGGAGGAGGAGGAGGAGGAGGAGGAGGCCAAAGGGAAGACCTGGTGTTGCCCAACAAGAAGTTTTCCAGCCTCAATCCCGTGGAATGGAGATTTGTGGCTCCATCGCCCATCTGAATAGAGGCCAGAGTGGATTCGGACCAGCTCAACTGTTCTTTCTTGGTCCTGCTAAAGGTTCCTATGTCCTCATCTCCCTTTGCTATGAACAGTGGTGGTTAACCAGTGGCATCCACAGGACAAGTCTGGATGTTCACATAGGATCTCGACTGCAAGACTGTCACCTCTCTCTCTGCATCCTCTAAAGTCTCTCTCACATCAGGCAGAAGCCTGATTAATCCTAGAATCTAGGATCCTTGCCATCTAGCACTGGAGAAGCAGGAGGCCCTATGGGAAAGCACCATCCCAGCTCACGCCACCAGCCAGGGAGCTAGCAGAGATGAAAGCCTTACTGGGCCGGCTTCACGGCCCACCATGCTCACCCACTGCATGCACCCCAGACATTGGAGACATGGCAGCCTGATGTCTTGCTCAGAATGTTTTATGGTTTGAAAAAAAATATTTAATGCTTTGATGCCTTTGGAGTTTATTGGGGAATTTATTTTGAGGATCTAGACATATTTTTCCCAGCTGTGAACTATCGTTCCAAACTGTTACTGACAACTTCCTTTTTTAAATAGCAACTTTATTGAGATGTAATTCACATCTCATAAATTTCACTCATTGAGAGGGTCAAATTAATGGCTTTTCAGATATTTGGCGTAATCATCACCAAATCAATTTTGTTGCTTTTATGACTGACTTGTATGAGCTATTTACGTTCTGGATACATGCCCTTCATCAGACACATGGTTTGCAGAATTTTTCTCCTGTTCATGAGAACTGTCCTGATGGTGTTCTGTAGAACACAAAAAGTTTTTCTCTTGATGATGACAACCAAATTTTATTTTGTTGCTTATGTTTAGTATCTTTTCTAGGAAACTATTGTATAATCCAATATCCAGAAGATTTATGCCTGATTTCTCGTAAAAGTTTTTAAAATTTTTATTCTCACAGTTAAGACTTTGATCTATTCTGAGTTAATTTTTGTATGCAGTGTGAGGCAGGGATCCAAATTTATCCTATTGACACATGGCAACGTATGTTGATAACTGTTCTTTTCCTATGAACTTCTTGGTGCTTTGTCTAAGCTCATTTTATCATAGATGTGTGAGTTTATTTATGGATTTTCAATCAGATTCCACCAATTTATTTGTCTATCATTGTGCCAGTACCACTCTGTCTTAATTCCTGTTGCTTTATAGTAGCTTTTGAAATCAGAAAGTGTTTTCCCTTTTCTGAGATGTTTTTAGCCTGAGTCCTTTGAATTTCTGATAAGTTTTATGTTCAGCTTATTAATTTATGCCAAGAAGTCCTCTTGGGTTTAATCAGGTTATTTTAATTATTCGGATCAGTGTTAGCTATATTGTCATCTTAATTCTTTGGAGGCATGGAAATGGTATGTATTTCTATTTTTAGTTCTTATATAGTTTCAATAATATTCTATGGTGTGTAGAACTTAAATTTCACATTTTTTATTAAATTATTTCCTAGGTGTTTTATTTTTGATTTTTTTTTTTTTTTTTTTTTTTTTTTTTTTTTTTTTGTGGTACCGGGGATCAAACTCACGACCACGCACTTGCAAGGCAGGCACTTATGCTACTGAGCTAAATCCCCGGCTCGATAACATTTTAAATTGAATTCATATCTCAGTTTTTTTGTGTGTGGTTTGTTTCTTCCTGCTGTGTAAATACACAATCAATTCTTGTACACTGACCTTAATCCTGCAACTTTGCTGAACTTGTTTATTAATTCCAAATAATTTTTGTTTTGCTGGATTCCTAAGGATTTTTTACATACAAAGTCATATTACCTGTGAATGAAGCTAGTTTAATCTTTCTGTTCCTATCTGAATTTTTTTCCCCTTGACTAATTTCCTTGGCTAGAAGCTGTATTACAATTTTGATTGTGTTTTGTTTTGTTTTGAGTCAGGGTCTCACTATGCAGTTCAGGTTGACTTCGAATTCACTGTGTAGCCCAGGTTGGTCTCCAATTCACAGTGATCCTCCTGCCTCAGCCTCCCAAGTGCTGGGATTACAGGTGTGTACCGCCATACCTGGTTCCATTACAGTTTTTAACACAGCAGTGAGGGTGGATATCCTCACTTTCCTTCTTCGCTATCTTAGGAGCAATCAGGTAGTCTTTTACAACTAAGTGCAGTATTAGCTGTGAAGCCTGAAAGTGCCCTTAATCGTGTTGAGAAAGTTTTCTTTTTTCCCTAGAGTACTAAGTTTTGTCAAATTCTCTTTGCCATGCCACTTGTCCATTGAGATGTCATGTACCTTTTGATGTGTATTCCATTCAGCTAGTATATCGCAATAATTGGTTTTGCACGTTAAACACCTGTGTGATCCTGGGATAAATTCAACTTGGTTGGCTGAGAGTTTAGCTCAGTGGTGTAAGTGCCTGTCTGGTAAGCACAAGGCCATGAATTCGATTCCTGGTACCACCCCCCAAAAAATAACTGACTTGGTCATGTTGTGTGATTCTTTTTATATTTTGCTGGGTTCAGCTTTGCTAGTATTTTGTTGAGGTCATGTTCACCTATATGAACAAGAAATATTGACCTACAGTTTTCCTCAAGAGGGATAAAGGGGTTTACACACTCAGAGAAACAGAGTGCAGTGCTTGAGCCAGAAGCATGCTACAATTCAGAGTTAAAAATATGTGTTTTGATGGTGGAAATCTGTGGAATTTGTGGCTCTCCAGGAGGTTCCATTTTGGTCTCAGTGTACAGGAAGCAAGACAACGGGCCACTTTATGAGTGAAAGGTCTGAGCCAGATGGGTAGTTGAAGACATTTTTCCTAAACATCTATAGTTTTGTGATGTGTTTGTCTGGTTTTGTAACCTTTCTATTTTTTATATGTGTGATATTTCTTCTCTTAATGTTTTTGTTTATCTATCTCTTTGTTTGAGACAGGCTCTTGCTATGCAATTCAGGCTGGCCTTGAACTTACTAGGTAGCCCAGACTGGCCCCAAACTCACAGTGATCCTCCTGCCTCAGCCTCCTGAGTGCTGGACTTCTAAGCATGCACTACTACCCCAGCTTGAACCCATTCATATAATAATGGGAAATTTGTGCCCCTGACCAATGGCTCCCCATTCTCCACCCTGGCCTCTGGCAGCCATTGTTCTGCTCTCCACCTCAGAATTTGACTTATTTAGATTCCCCTTAGGAGTAAGTTGCATTTGTGTTCCTGTGTGTAGCTAATTCATTTAGCAGGATGTCCTCTAGGCTTGTTTATATTATTGCAAATGACACATTTTCCCTCTTGGAGTTAAATAATATCCCTCTGTACATATTACCACTCTTTTTTTTTTTCCACTACTGGGAATTGAACATGAGGTCTTTGCACTGAGCTAATCCTCAGCTCATTTTACATAGTTTTAAATTTTGAGACAGTCTCACCAAGTGACTGAGCTGACCAGGCTGGACTCAAACTTTTGATCCTTCTACCTCAGCCTCCCAGAGTGCTCCCAGAGGCACGTGCCACCACACCTGGGCTTTCTTATTATCATCTTTATCCTTTCATTCTTTGATGGACACAGATTGATGATCCTCTATCTTAACTCTTGTGAGTCAGACTGCAATGAATAGAGAGTGCAGGTATCTCTTCCCTACACTGATTTCAGGTTCCAAAATGGACATGTTAGACAGCGTCTTGGTGCTAGAAGAACTAATACTCAAGATGATCAACTTACAAAGAGGGAAGGTCTTACTTTGGCTCATGGTTTCAGAGGGTTCAGGCCTATTCATTGCTTCTGGGCCTGTGATGGCAGAGAAGCAGTGTTTCCCTGGATCCTGTTGTGATTCTATGTTTAGTTTTACAGAAACTCTTGATGTTTTCAATAATGGCCCCACAAATCCACACCCCACCCACCATGTATAAAAGTTTCCTTTTATCTGGGTCTTCCCTTAACTCTCATCTCTTGGCTTACTTAGCAGAAGAGCCTGCTGGTCCTGCTATAAACTGGAGTTCTGATGTTAGCTCCCATATGGAGGTAGCTGTCTTCCTGATTGCACTGGGTTTTAGTGGGATGTTGGAGTGGGATTAATTTGAGCTTCTGTCTCACCCAAGATTTGCCTTGGACTTTGGATATGAGACAAATCCTGAGCGTCCCTGCCCCTGGCAGCAGGAGAAGAAAGCGGAAAGCATGGGACAGGTCTCAGGCTGGGGAACTCTCATTAGAGCTTGCATCCAAGGGTAGTCAGTGTGTCAAGGCTATGGGGCGCTACCCTTGAAGGTGGGCTGTAGGGCCCTGACTCACCTTCCTTTTCTCTTTCCCTTCCTAGCCAGAAGATGGAAGGTTGTGCCAACAGGTATACCTCTGCACACTCCAGAAACACGAAAGCACTGTCTCTGCCCAATCACGGGCCAAATCTATGAGCCAAAGTGAACCTTCTCTTTCTCTAATCTGATTACCTCAGGCAATTTGTTACAGCCACCAAAGGCTGACTATCCCTGTTCTAGTCCTTGTTATTTTTTATTTTATTTATTTATTTACTTTTTGTCTTTTTGAGGCAGGATCTCGCTATGCAGTTCATGCTGATCTTGAGCTCACTTTGTAGCCCAGGCTGGTCTCCAACTTGCAATAATCCTCCTGCCCCAGCCTCCCAAATGCTGGGATTACAGGAGTGTGCCACCAGGCCCAGCACAGACCTAGTTACTTAAACTCTGTGGCCCTGGCAAACCAAGGCCCCTCCAAGAATGGGGAAAGTGGCTGGTAGGTCCTGGGAACCTTCTTGCCTCCGATCCTCTCTCTTCTGTTCCATTCCCTGATTCCTCATTGTCTGTTTTTCATTCCTGCAACCACGTGCAAGTACATACCCTCCAAGTCTTAGCTTCCTAATCTCATGCTCGCTGCCCTTTGGTTCCTTGAAGAGCTGTTTTTAAAATGTCAGCACCTGCAGTTGTTCTGTAAATGTAAAGTTATAACTTTATTTCCTTTTTGAGACTGGGTGATACTCAGGCTGGTCTTAAATCCTAAAGTTAAGTGATCTTCCTGTCTCAGCCTCCCAAGTAGCTGGGACTATACATGTGTGCCACTCATTATGTTTGGCAAACATTTTATTTTCCTAAAGTTCCATTATCTTGATTGCCCTGTCCTGCCCCACACCAGCCCATGGAGACATCTCATTTGTTCCTTCAGCTCTGGTTCTGGGGCTTGTCAGCTCCTGCTTGGTGGTACAGGTTACATGGCTGTATCCCTCTTGCTTCCACGTGTCTAGACTTCTTGGTGTGAGCCAGGAGCTCATTCAGTCTCTGGACCACATCCAGTTCCCAGGCCAGGGTCCCTCAGTGACTTCTGTCACTCGATCCTCAGCCTTCCCACACAGGAAGCCGACCCACAGACTTCCAGGGTGACAGGGACAGTAACGTGGTGGGAGGGGCATCTTGAGAAGGTTCTGGACCTCACTGGTGATCTCCTCTGCGGGGTGTTTGGATTGGAGGCTGTGACTGGGGCCACAGTACTCAGTGGGAAAGCGTTGGCCCAGCAGTCACCAGACCCTGGGTTCCATCCTGGGTTCCTGGAAAGGGAGGAAGGGAGGCAGGGAATGATGACTGCTAAGTTGGTGTTTCAGTCAGTTTGGTGGTAGTCAGCTGGCTCCAAGACAAGACAGAAAGGCACAGGGCCTGGCGTGGACAGCTGCTGGCGACCTGGGAGACAGGAGACAGTGCAGGGAGGAGCCAGGAGGAAGAGAGCCCAGGCCACGCCCCCAGAGACCTCCTACAGACCACGCCCACAACCATTATGCCACACCCAGCAACCTTCTCCATCAGACCACGCCCTCAAACATCGAGCCATGCCCCCAGAGATCTCCTCCAACAGGCCACACCCACAACCAAGTCACACCCCCAGCAATCACCTCCCCCTCAAGCCCCGCCTCCTCACAACCAGGCAGCTCTGAATAGCCTTCACCCTGTCACCTTCCAAAAGCACCGCCTATGGTCACGTGAGATTCTTGGTGCAAGTCTAGGTGTAAACCTTAATATTCTTGTTCAGGGACAGTTGGTGCTCAGTGCCTTATTGCGGCAGTTAATATTTAACCTTCAAGGTCAAACTTCCAGTAACTGCCAGCCTAGGCTGGACCCTGGCACCAGGGAGCATTTCCAGGCCAGCTTCCCAACACCCACACCCGCTCTCCTCCAAGGCAGAGTTGGTCCCAGACGCCTGCGTCCTTTCCCAGGGCTCTAGTCCAGCAGCCTTCAAGAAAGCCAGGCTCCTCTTTCCACTTCTCTCGCCTGGCCGGAGAGCCAGCCAAGTCCAGTGTCTGCAGCTTTGTCACCCTGGCTGCTCGAACCTTCTGGCCACCACCTCCCACTCCGTGTCCTCCTGGGCACCAGGTGAGCCACCTCCACACTGGGCCTGAGGCTGGGCCTGGAATCCCCATCTTCCTTCTGTCACAGCTCAGAGACCCTCCCCTCTGTCTCCCAAGTCCCACACTGCCCCAGGGTGGCGGGGACACAGAGGGCCTCTCCTGCTGTGAGGAGCCAGCCAACCTCACCCCACGGCCCCCTCAGTGCCTGCTATCCCCCATTTGCTCCCCAATTTCTGAGATTCTGCCTTCCCTGTTCCTAGGATCCTCCTCTCCTCCCAGTGGGTCTCTCATCACTGCCCCCACTTTGACCCATGCTCAGAATACAGAACTGGTGTCCTCCTCCAGGGACGGGGACTGCTCTGCCCTCCTGAGGTCACCCAGCCAGTTCCATCCCCTCTGAGGGTCCCACAGAGGGGCCTCAATGGCTTTTCCGCAGCCCAGACACCTCATTGGTTTTTCTCCTCCTGCCTAAAGTCCTCCTGACTGGCTCCCACCTCCCCTCTTTGATCCAGGAGGGAATGAAAAGACTTCATGGTTCACAGTCCAAGACAGCCCCTACCTTTCACCTGCTGAGGATGAGCCACCTTAAAGTGCTGCCAGCAGCTGGGCACCTCCGAGACCTTCCTGCTGCTTGGAGTCACCCTTGCAGTCCTATGCTCTCTGTTCCCACCTGGTGGCCTGCGGCTGGCAGAGCAGAGTCCTCCAAGGGCTTGTCAGAAGTGCAGTTTCTGCTCTACCCGGAGCTCCTGAATCAGAGCTGGGTTTCTGGAAGAGCCTCAGGCCTCTTGGAAGTCTGGGAAGCATTGTCCAGGAGCCCTGCCTGCCCGCCCACTGTGCTGGGTGCGAGCAGCAGCTGGCTTTGGGGTCAACACACAGGCTCCTTCTACTGCCTCTCCTTATGTGTCCCAATCTCCAAGCCACAGGCTCCCTAGGTGGTGTTCAGCCCCAACTGAAGACCTGAGCATCCCCCTTGGTTCTTGTCCAAGCCACATCTTTATCACCCAGGCCCTGAAGAGAAGGCCACTCCTGTCTCTGATTCACCACCCCGTCTGCAGCCAGCAGCTGGACGGGTGTCTTTGGACCACATCCTCCATGGATGAGTCAGACAGATGACTGTGACCCTGGGTCCACCGTTCCCTGGCAGGCACCTATGGAACACTCTCTCTCAGGCTGCAGCTTGTAGTCTGAAAAGTGAGGCTCAGTTGCTTGTGAACTTCACACAGGGATTGTGGGCCTTCACTAAGGTCTTCCATCCATTCACTCACCTGCTGAAAACAACAGAGGTTTGCAGGGTACAGGTGTCAGGGGTAACCACGAACTAGATGGTCCAAATCCTGCTTTTAGAGAGCAAGGAATGTGGAGGAACATAAAACAAAGGCATACATCCCAAAGCACCTCGATTGCACAGAAACCAGAGCACTACCCCCACCCCACAGTCGGCAGCGCCCCTCTTGGCATGCCTCTACTGTCCATCAGGGCTGCTCACTTGAGCCCAGCTGATTCTGCAGGGCAAGGTCAGTAAGGGACAGCCAGAACAGGAGGTGGTCCTCCCATCCCCCTGCCCAGAGGTCCCCAATTCCTGCCTTGGATGGAAAAAGACATCTTCTGTCTTGTGTGGGGAACCCCGCTCTCCCGATGAACCTAACTCACCTGCTACCTCACCTACTCACCTCAGGCTGGACAGGGCCGGGCTGGAAGAAGAGAGGCTGGGGAAGAAGTGGGGTGCAGTGAGAAGGGACAGTTCCCTCCAGGGCAGCCTTTGGCTCCCCCTTTTCAGAAGAGCTGCTTCTCCAGAGTCCCTACGTTTCTGATCCCCTTGAACACAGTAGAGGTGTCAGCTGTCTCTCAGAAATCATGGTGTTCCAATACACACAGCTTTTGTGTGCCGCTCTGTACCCCTGGGACTTCCACAGACTCAGTGGGCCCCTAGCTCCCAACCCCTTAGGTGAACGGAAGCCACAGAATCTCTATCTGGCTTCTGTCTGGCACCCTATCCCCAAGCTTCCAACTCACCCCAAGGGTCCACCCTGGAAGGAGGTCCACGGTGGGAGTGAGATGGTTTTGCCATGGGCTTCTCCCATGGCACCCCTTCTCCTGTCCCCATGTGGGGACAAGTGTCCCCACATGGATGGTGTGCTAGGAGTCACCCAGAAGGAGGTAACCAATCTGTGATTCTATCCCAAGAAGACAGCTGTGTGCTGGGGCTTTGCTGACCCCCAATATTACACATGGCTCTATCGAAAAGATTCCCAACCCAGTTAGACTTGGCCACCAGCTGACAGCAAGACATTCATCCCTGTGGGTTCACGTACACTTGTCCTGATAGTGGTCACTGGCCCTGCCCCTTTTCTCCCCCTGCGTCTTCCTATACGTGTTGCTTTTGTGATTTCTCTCACTGTCTCTGCCACTCTTTCTCTAGAATTATTCAAGAACAGCTCCCTGCAAAGTTAGTTGCAGAGCCTTTTCCACATTTCCCCCAAAGTGCATTCTGTGCGTAGTATCAACACTCCTCAATTCTAAAATGATACACGAATGCGCCTAAATTACAGTGGTTAAGCTGTAATTTTCATTGACAAAAGATGTGGTCTGCCGGATGTGCAGATTATCCCAAATTTCATCAAATCCAAATGGGGGTGCAATTTCGCACTCTGAATGGAAGTATTTAGCCCGGTAAGTCTAACTGAAAATTGTTCTTTCTATTCTAAAGCCCTCCAATCCCGTGGAGCGCAGGAGGTTACTGCCCTCACGCCTTTCTGCTGGGAAACACTTAGGTCTATTTCCATGGAGACCAAAGAATCTGAAGATTTGGCAAAGCCCCAGAGAAAATCAGTGAGTGGCTCATGGAAAACGGATGCTGAGCTGGTCACAGCAAGACCTGAGTCACTCTCAGAAAGCGAGGCGACTCCCTGTGATGAGCAGTATGTCCACGACAAAGAAGGCCCCAGCTACATCCGGATCCAGAGAAATTCAATCTTCAATCGCGCCGTGAGACACAGAAGTCGAGCCAAGGCCAGAGGCGACTCAGAGCAGACAGCCACCCGCCCGGCAGGTCAGCCCCGGGGACAGCAGGCACAGCTGGGCCTTCACATCCAGGTGGAGTTATTAGGGCTGAGAGGTTCCTGCTCCAAGAAAGGATAAATGGCTTTGACAGGGATCAGTCATGAGTCCCACAGGGCAGGCCAGTTTGGAGCCATTTTCTCAGGAATTCACACATCCCCATTGAATGTGGCTACTCTCAGGTTGTACAGTAAGGTGGCTTTGTTTAGAAAGATACGGCGTGCCTCCCCCGGCCGCACGTGCATGGGGTCGGATGCAGAGCTGGCCAGGCTTGCGGTCACACAGGGCTATGGAGTCCCGTCCTACCCTTTCTCTATCACCATGAGTACAGAGCTTTGGCTGTCTTGAAAATAAGTATGATTAAAATCTTGGGATATCTTCACACTGGGACCCCTTAATCTCCTAGACCAGCTTCTAGTACTTGTTATCAGCTCAAAAGATACCTGTAGAGTCAGGCATGGTGCCTGCCTACAACCACAGCTACTTAGGAAACTGAGGCAGAAGGGTTGCAAGTTCAAGGCCAACCTGGGCAGCTGAATAAGACCTGGTCCTGAAATTTAAAATATAAATAAAAAGTAAAAGAGCTGGGAATGCAGTTTGGTGGTAGAATACCTGGGTTCAATGCCACAAAGTTACACTTGCCCACATGTATTTTCTGAGTAGAATAAAGTTCAGAAACCTTTAGCAGTGGGGTGCAGCGGAGCTGCAGACCCTTTTCCCATGGCTTCCCATGGGGCTGAGTGGGCAGCCAGCTGGGGTTGCAGGGTGAGTCTGTTTCCTGGGTCTTGGGGGCAGCAGTGGCCACCAGGGTGTGTGTTGCCCGTGGTGTGCTGCAGGCATCGACTGCTGCCGCCTTAACCCATCAGGAAACAGTTACTAACCCTCACATGGCATAGCCTTTACTGAGAGTTCAGGTTCCCTCAAAACACAGAGGCTTTCAGCAGAGTCCTGTTCTCACTGCTGACCTTGGGACTCGCCGGTGGCTGCTGTGTCCGGCCAGGTCGTCTGACCTCCTTGGAGGACCGGTGGCCTGCTGGAGTGGGAGGCCGGGGGCAGTCTTGCTCTGTGGTGTCCTGGCCCCAGGCCTGGCGAGGCTGGGACTCAGGATTTCATGGCCATTCCCTGCCATGGGAGTGGGTCAGAGCAGCACCCAGGGCCAGCCCAGATGAGGAGGCCGGAGCTGGGCAGCAGCAGGATTTGTGACCGCTGTGCTGTCCCCTAACAGAGCCCTGGATCTAGAACCAAGGAAAGCCAAGTCGTGCACAGTGGGGAGATAAGAGGGCGCCTGTGTGCACACAAAGTCAGAATCTCGCCCTCTGGGAGCCGCAATTTCAGAACGGTGTCCGCCCTGCAAGCCGGCTGTCAGGGCGGGAAAGGCGAGGAAGGGGACCTTTTGGGGCTCCCACGAAAGCTGCCTTGGAGTTCTAAGCGGTGACAGTGCCCGCAGCACACATTTAACATCCCAGGGGCCATATTAGAAAATCACAAGCGGGTAATTGGAACACAACAGTGCACACCTATGATTTCAGCACTCAGAAGCTGAGACAGGAGGATCCAGGCTGGTGGAGGCCAGCCTGGACTGCACAGTGAGACCCTGCCTCAAAAAAACAAAAGAAAAAAAGTACAAAGAAATGGGAGAATTTAATCTTAACAATCCATTTATGGAACCCATGATAGCCAACATAAGATGTTTGTAGTGTGTAACTTTCAATCTAAAAATTATCAGTGAACTGTTTTATGTCCTTTGTTTACACTGAGTCTGAAATCTGTGGCGCATGTTGTATTGTAGGCCTGCCCAGTTGGCACGCCGCATTGTCACTGGAAACACTCGATCTGGATTTAGAGCTCATAAAATGCACAGTCAGGAAAGATTTACATACTCAAAGTGATCCAAACGCCCTTAGGATCCTTCCAATCACGGAGTCAAGAATCAGTGTTTACATTTAAATTTAAATGGAAGGGGCTGAAGGTATAGCTCAGTGGAGATGCTCCCCCAGGATGTGGGAAGGCCTGGGTCTCATCCCTCCCACATGGGGGAAAAAAATTAAATTTAAGTTAAATTGAAGAAAATAGAAAAGGCACTTCCTCAGTCACAGGAGCCTACAACCCTCCTATTGTACAAGACAGGTCACAAACGCTGGTGTGGGTCTGTCTACAGTGTGGGCTGAGTGGGGAACGACAAAGACCCCAGAGCCTAGGTGCAGGGTCTCCCCACGCCACCAAGCCCGCCAGTCCCTTCCTCAGTTCAGGGCTCTGCTGTCACAGAGAGTACTCCTTCCTCCTCCGGGGGTCAAGCCCCCACCCTAGGGAGAGTGTGCTGCTCTACCCTGCAGAAGACAGAGGCCCTGGGGCCATCATGCCTCTCCCACCCACTCCCTCGAGAAGAAATAGGGCTCATGCTGGGGGAGGGGAGCCCTCTAGGTGGGATTTGGATGTGGGGGAAAGGGTCTTTTCCATTTCATGCTGGAAATATACATCCTCTAGGGGTGAGGAAAAACTGCCTTTTCTAATCCATTGCCCCCTCTGGCCATAGCACCCTAAGCTGGCTGTTTTTACCTAAACCATTGCCCAGGGACAATGTGACAGTCCAGGGCAGTGGTGGTGAACCTATGGCTACACACACTCTGCAGCGGGCTGTGTGTGTCACTGACAGCTCCAAATGCTTCATCACTGCTGTCAGAGGGGAAGGTGACTTGACTTATTGGTATTGATTAGGACTCAGGGCAGAGTTTGTTGTGAAAAGACCAACAAGTTGCAAATCATTTCTGTCCAGTCAAAATGTTAACACCACAGGCTTTATTGTCCTCCAAGACACCAATCAGGTCATTTTTTGTTGTGCTGTCAGTAATCAGGTTTAAAGGGGCCATCCAAGTATATACTAAACACTGAAGTCTCAAAACATGATAGCAAAAGACACATTGCCATTCATCCCCCTAAAAAACTCCCATTGTTTTGAACACATCTGTCCCATGTCCTTGCCACGTTCTGCAGTGGTTCTGGAGTCCTCTTTCCTGAGCGTCTTTATGAGATGTGGTCAAATATCAAGTGTACCCTGCTGCTGAGCGCCATCCAGCAGAAAGGCAATTCGTAAAAACGTCACGATGTGTCTTCATGCCTTGTTCACGGGATCCGGCATCATGGGACACCCGGCTCTGCCCTAAAGCCAAAATGATGGTGAAAAGTAAACAGTCTGCATGGATTCAGGACATTGAGGCAGTCACAACAGCGCAACTGAAGACACAGAGGAAAGGGCACTTCCAGAGCTGCTGCAGGAAGTGGCAAGGATGATGGGATCAGCGTCTCTGAAGCCAGGGGGAATACCTTGAGGGAGATTCATGGCACTGTGTCTATTACCACAATCATTTCTTTAATATTTAGGCATTCACCCACACCACATGCGCACAGGTCAGCATTCTCATTTGGCACGGGCTAGGTGTATTTGTGCACATCAGTGAAGCTCCGTGTCATGGTTACAGTTTCTATAGAGACAGCATGGCATCCTCCTCATCCCACTTCCTTCCTCTCCTTGTGACTGTCACCGCCATCCTGGTCATAGAGGAACTGGCTAAAAAGGGGGAGGTGCATATTTTCTAACTTGCTCCACTTCTTAATTGCCACAGATTCATGCAAAAATGGAAAATTCGTAAATGAGACCGAAACTCAATCACCTCTGCGTAGAACACCAGTACAAACAACCACAAGGACCCAGCAGCCAAGGTAAGAGCCAGTGGCAAGCGAGGAGGAAGGGCCATTTGCATGAAGATGTGGAACAAATCTTATACATGTTCTGTCTTGTCAGCTCATCACAAACACCTCTCCAGGTTACTATTGTTGGATATTTTGAAATTGTGTCCTTGGGGACTGAAGTTAGCAGCTTCTAACAAAAACCAAATAGCTCAGCTTAACACAATAGAAGTCTGTTTGGTTCTTGTGTGAAAGAAGCCTGGGGTCAGGGATAGATATAGCTTAGCAGCTCAGCATTTGTTGTGAGTTTGATTCTTGGTTACCCTCCCCCCCAAAAAAGAAGTTTGAAACTCCTTCATGCTGTTAGCTTTCTATTCCACCACCTTAGAAGATGACTACCACAGTTCCAGCCATCACAATTCAGGTGGAAGGAAGGAGAGAGGCAAGGGGCAAAGGATATATGCCAGCCACACCTGCCCTTCTTTTAAGAAGCTTTCTTAAAGTCCACCCAATCTTCATTGCTTAATTTCATTGGTTAAAACCAGATCACAGGACCACCTGCAAGACTAGCCAGAAAATGTGTTTTTTAAAACTCAGATCCGAGCCAGGTGTGGTGGCCAACTCCTATAATCCCAGCACTTGGAAGTCTGAGGCAGGTAGATCCCTGAAAGTTTGAGACCAGCCTGGGCCAAAAAGTGAGCCCAAGCCCAGCCTGAACCACAGAATGAGACCCTGTCTCAAACAGATAAATTAATTTATTAATTAAAGTCATATCTGAGGCTAAGGATGTAGCTCAGTGGTAGAGCACTTGCCCAGTGTGTGCAAGGCCTTGGGTTCAATCCTCACACCATAAAAATAAAGCCAAGTCTGTTTGTGTCCGTAGTAAATAGGCTCAGTAAGGAAAAGGGAAACCCAATAGCAATCAATGACTCAGGGAAATTTCAGCTTCTCACTGTTCCATAAACCACACTACAATAAATGCCACTGTGGCAAAATCCTGATACCTAGCCCTCGTTATTTCTTTAATTAAAATCCTCGAAATGTCACAATCTATGAATTCCTGGGTGGTTGCGGAGAAATAGTGTCCCCATGTGTGTGCTGGTCAGGACTCAGGCCCAGACAGGGAAACCTTGGCCTCCTGGGGTCCTTCTGCTCATTGGTATTTACGACCACACGTGTGCATACATGCACACACAGAGACCTAATTTACTCGCTGGATATTCTGTGTGGGCAACTGTTTCCTATTGTCTCTGGTCTGGTTTAAGGTCCAGAGCCTAGATCAAGGCTATAAATGTCACACCACGTATGAGGCCAGTGAAGCCACAGTGAGGACGGCAGCAGCAGGGAGAGTGACAATCTCTGGCAGCCAGGACCCAGGAGGGTAGCCAGGGTCTCAAAGGGGTGGAGGACGTGCCCTTGGGAATCCGTATCATTGGGGAATGGGGCACAAGGACAGGACCTGGAGATACTGAGAAACCACAGCTCCTGGTGCAGTCTAAGGGTGGAGGAGAGGTTTCATTAGGCTCACGGTCTCAGTGGTGTCAGTCCATGGGCAAAGCCATCGTGGCGGAAGGGTGTAGAGGGGGAAAGCTGCTCAGTTCATGGTAGCCAGGGAACAGTGCTAGAGAGGACGGGGCAAGACCAAATTCAACACCCAAAGCCATGCTTCCACGACTAGTCCAGACACACCCAGAAGCAGACTTTAGTAATCTGCTAGGTGTCTGTTAATCCAGTGAAGCTGACATGTTAGGATTAATGGTCACAAGTCCCTTCCGATTCAAACCCCACTGAGGCCAGCTCACCCACCGATGGCTGCCTTGTGCCTCTTTCTGTCGTGAAGCCAGGTGAGGACACAGAGGTGGCTAGTACCTAGGTCCACCTTGATTTCCATAGGCCCTTTGTCTCTGTTAGAGCAGACCCTCTGGGGAGCACATCCCTTCTTTTCCTCTTCCTCTTACTGGGCCAAGGCTTTGAGAGCACCACAGCATTCAGAGGTCCAGATCTGCTACCTGCATAAAGCAATTTAACCCCTGTTCACACCCACATTTCCATCCCTGTCTTCTTTTCCCTGAACCAAGAGCCATGACTGACACTGAGCACCCCTTGCTCAGTTTCCAGAGTTGCTTTTTCTGTTTCTGTTGAAGTTCCTTGGTTCTGTCAGTCAGCTTTCCTGTGTGACCCAAAAGTCTGTATTGTCTTACAACTTTCTGACTTGACTGTCCACAGCCAATGGGAGTCCCTTTTCCTTTCTCTTAGAGAAAAACAATTTCTAAAACATGGAATCTGGTTGGCCATCCATGGGTCACATGTGTATCTGTGAGCCAATCAGCTGCAAGAATAGGAGGGAATCATTCCCAGGATCCCAGCTGGGCAGCTAAGTGATCTAGAGTCTGTGCCCTGCCCACAAGGGAAGGATGGAGGAAACTCTGAGTAGGTTTGGCTGAGATGTGAAGCAGCCCATGGAGGCAAGCAGAGCGGGGGCTGGAGGATGCAGAGTAGAAGACTGGGGTCTTCAGAGGCGCAGGATAGGTGAGGAGCCAGTCCTCAGGGCTATGAGAAGCCTGGCTGTTCATCTTCTGTACCCCAAGCAGCAGAAATCAGTGCTGCTGGTCAGGGCATGTGTGTGTTTGTGTGTGTGTGTGTGTGTGGCGGGGGTGGACACAGAGTCAAGGTAGAAAGATGCTGCCTACAGAGGGGATGGGGGAGCAGGCATTAGTTGAGTGCTATCTTGTCGATGTCCGCTCCCGGCCGGCAGGAAGGACACACGACAAAGTCTGGTAGTGGACAACCTTTTCTTTTATTTTTCTTCTCCGTACAGCCTGCCCTGGGTTCTCCCAGCTGAAGCCTCCTCTGGTCCGCTCCCCGCGGCTCCTTTTGTGCTTCAGTCTGCCCCAAAGCCTCTACCGGTCCGCTCTCCGCGGCTCCTTTTGGGCTTTTACTTCTGGGCTTCTACCTGGCTTCTACTTCCGCCCAGGGGTGGCACCGGTATATATACGGGTACAGTGTCCAATCATGTTAAAGTAAGCAAGGCAAGCTGATTGGCTAACATCATCAGTTGCCAGGCAGACTATATTGTTGAGCGGGTTGTTTACGCAGTAAGCAGGAAACTAACATATTCGATGGGAGGGGTAATCTACCTCAGGCTTTGCTCTTTACCACAGGCCGCACGTCCGCCGCGCAAGGCGAACTATCACAGACGCGGCTCCCAACATCTCCCCCTATTTTATTTTTTATGAATGTGCGCATCGTAGCCCTTCCTGGACTGGGTGCAGAGGCTTATGCCCTATGTGTAGGCCCACCGTAGGTCCTTGGCTTAGACCCTGGTTGGCCATGCCATGGTCTGCCAAGGCCCTGAGGCCCTCGTCCTTTTTCTAGGGCCAGGCACAAACTGGACGGAACCTGGATGCACACAAGCTTGCACTCATTTCCTCTCCGTAAAGAAATCCCCTCGGAGAGAAATTTAGACCTGGGCAGCATCTAACAGTCCAGCGGCTTACGTGCAGGATGGGGTAGGGCCTGGCTTAGGTCGAGTCGTGCTGGGGAGGCACGCTCTTACCCGTCATTGACTCACCTACCCTGCTGTGTATTGTCACCTTATGGAGGAGAATGAGGGATGCCCGCCATATCTAGACTCGGTCGTGGGCCAATTGAGCAAGCCATGCATATGCCTGAGGATCTTCTTGTCCATTTCGGGCTACCGCTATTTCTATTCATCTTGTTGGTCGGTCTGTGATGGATCTCCAGTAGGGCAGGTCTGATCTTCAGTCGAGGGCTTTGTTGCCCGTGTCAGTCTCTCCGGTATCCACAGTGGTTCTCGTCCCGGTTCCTGTGGGAAAACACAAACCGCGCCTCGGTTCCAGCTGACCACTGGATCCGGGCCCATCCATTGTCCTGTCAGGACATCTTTCCACTTTACCCACCCTTTATGGTTGGGGGAAGGGTTGCAGTGCTCCACAGCTGGGGAGCGATTATCATTATTTAAATTTAAAAAATTGTGTGTGAATAGTGCCATGGATAATCGTGCCTTTGGGGCCAGGCCTTGGCCTACTCCCCCTTTTTGTTTTTGTAAAATTTTTTTGAGGCTTTTATGAGCCCTCTCAATGATTTTTTGACCTTGGGGATTGTATGGGATATCATGTTTTAATTGAACCTCCATCATTTTGCAGAACTCATTGAAGGCTTTGCCTATATAGGCTGGTCCATTATCAGTTTTTAATATTTTTGGTTTGCCCCATGCGGCCCAAGCTGCCAGGCAATGATTGATCACATTAGACACTTTTTTACCTGTTTTTGCTGTTGCGAATATGACGTGAGAACAGGTGTCTGTGGAAACATGAACATATTTAAGAGTCCCAAACTCCTGTATATGTGTGATGTCCATCTGCCAAACATCACCAGGGATCAAACCTCGAGGGTTTACTCCCATCGGTATGGCAGGTTTGTATGTGGCACAGGAGTCACATAATCGCACGATATCTCGTGCATCTGCTCTAGAAACATGGAAATGGTTTGCTAGTGTCCTGGCATTAACATGAAACTTATCATGGAAGGCATGGGCTCGCTCGATTGGTGTTAGTAAGGTAAAAATCCATAACGGGCGAGTGGCAGTGTCAGCAGCCGCATTCCCCTGTGCCATAGGCCCTGGCAGGGATGTATGTGCTCTTATGTGGGTGGTGAAGACCTTATGGTGTCTGTTCTGAAGCAATGTCTGGATAGACAGGAACAGTCCAGCCACTGTGGAAGTGGATCTAATTAAACTGGCAGTCTCAAGCACTTGCATAGCATTGACCACATACCTAGAATCGGAGACAATGTTAATGGCTTCTGAGAACCGTTCAAGAATCATTTTAACGATCTGCAGTTCCACCACCTGAGGCTGATCTGGTTTAAATTGTATGGTAACCGGGGGCTTGCCTAGGATCACATAGGCGCCTATCCCCGTCTTGGAGCCATCTGTATATATTGTAGTTGCTGGGACTAATGGCTCAGAGGCAGTAACCTTTGGAAAAATTATAGGGTGCTGAGTGACAAATGACAAGATAGGGTCTTTAGGGTATTGATTGTTTATATCCCCATGGAAAACACATCTCAGAATGGCCCATGTATCTATGCAGGCAGCCAGGGTCTTGATCTGGCTGGCGGTATAGGGTACTTGGATGGCTTGTGGTCCTGAGCCAAAATGTTGGACAGCTCTATCATGCGCTTCAAGGGCCAATGAAGCGACTGCCTCCGGGTAATGCTCTATGACTTTTGTAGGTGAGACCTTAGGGTGTATCCACAGTAGTGGTCCTTTCTGCCAAATCACCGCTGTAGGCTGTAGACTAGTCTGTAGCAAACAGACATCAAAGGGTCGCCCTGGTTCAATTCTGTGTAAGGTAGCCCCACCTAAGGCTTCCTCCACTCTCTGTAAGGCAGCTCTTGCCTCAGGAGTGAGCCTCCTGTGGGAGGCTATATCTGGGTCTCCCTTCAGAAGGTCGAACAGGGGTTTGAGATCTGAATTTGGTATATGTAAATATGGCCTAATCCAATTCACTAATATAAGTCTGGAGGCGACACTGAGGTCCACACCTGCTGACCCAGGGATGGCCCTTGTTGAAGGCTGCCACCCTGAGCTGTCCTGTCTCTGGGGCGGGGGCCCGCCTGTGAAGGGGGCCCCCTCTGGCCGTTTTTTGGCTCTCTAGCATCTTGTCCACAAATACGGTTGCCCTGAGCATCAAAGACCGACCTACACTCCTCAGCTTTGTGTGATCCCTTTTTGCATCGCCCACAAACATATGGTTCTTCATTCCTAGGACGAGGCCTAGCATCTGCATTGTTTGGGCAGTGACGTTTAATGTGTCCTGGCTCCCCGCAGGCAAAACACCCTTTAGCCTTACATTCCCCTTCTAACCCGCGAGGTCCCCTCTGCTGTACAGCCGAGGCCAGGAGAGCAGCCACTCCCGAGTTGGAGAGCGGCCCCCCTATCTCTCTGCATATCCTAATCCAGGCGTTGAGGTCCTTGTTCTTATGAGGAGCTATCGCTGCCTTGCACTCCTTTGTACATTGCTCAAAAATCAGCTGTCTTACCAGCGGTTGAGCCACTCCCGGATCAGAAAATATCTTATCGGCAGCATCTTGCATTCGGGCCACAAAGTCAACAAATGGCTCTGTGGTACCCTGAGTTATTTTTGAAAGACATAAGGAGGCTGTTCCGGCACCGCTTACCTGCTTCCAGGCGCGGAGCCCTATGGCATTGATTTGTTCATAGACAGCGCCGGGGAATTGGGTCTGGTCATCAGCGTGCCGACCTTCTCCCATAAGCATTTCCTTGTTCCACCCCCGGTTTCCCCGATTGGCGTTTCTCTCAGCCTGCTCTGCAGAGAACTCTGCGTACCAGGCTCGCCAATCCAGGTAACTGCCCGGCCCGGGGCAGACACGCCTTTGCCAGCTGAATCCAGTCCGCGGGGGTGAGGGGCCCAGAAGACAGATTCTCCAGCATGGCAATGGTGTAAGGCGCAGTCGGCCCAAAGGTTGTAACTGCATTTTTAAGTTCTCTAATCTGCTTTATCTCAAAAGGCTCCCATACATTGCGTCCCTGGCCCATAGCTACTTGTACAGGAAATATCTCGTAGGGGCCACTATCTATCCCAGGTGGATGTACCTCATGAGACAAGCGTCCCCCCTGCCAAAGCCGCCTGTAAAAATACCGACCCGCCGGCGGCGGAGCATAAGACAGCGGCCGTGATTGGGCGGAAAATGGGGGCCCGTGCATCACTTCCTGTTCTGGCGAAAGGGGAGAGAGCTCCCAGGCGGCCGCCTCGTGGCGAGGAATCGCCTCCGGAAACGGCCCCCAAGGTGGGGCGGAAGGCTTCGCCTCCCTCTCGCGCCGGGGAGCGCTCAGGAGCTCTCTACTCCTCCGCAGACCAGGTTGAGCAGAGCGCAATTCGCGGGGCAACGCTGGAAAAGAACCCTGCGACTCCTTATTGAGCGACTTAGGCTCCTGACAGCTGGTCTCTTTGGCCTCCTTGCCATTCAACTTTCCCTCGTCCTCGGAGTCAGACGACTCCGAGGCTAGAGCCCCGTCCTCCTCCTTAACATCCTTGTTCCCCTTGACGGACCCCTCTCGGGAGCTCCCTGACTGGGCCTGCTCAGATACCCTGCGTACTTTTGTAAGCTCTTGAGAGCTTTCTCCACAACCACCCTCGCTCTTAGTGTTGCTACCTAACATGTTTCCCATCTTTTAATATGTTACTCACCGCGTGAGGCCCAAGGAATCCGCCACTTACGCGTGAGCCTGAGGGGAGTCTAAAAGCCCTGTAGGTGCGCGCCACCCAGAGCCCAGGCTTATCCCCAACTCACCTGTCTCGCAGCTCTGTACTGGAGCGTTGTCCACTTCCACGTCTCGGGGGTGATCAGTCCCCGGGCGGGCCTCCAAATGTCGATGTCCGCTCCCGGCCGGCAGGAAGGACACACGACAAAGTCTGGTAGTGGACAACCTTTTCTTTTATTTTCCTTCTCCGTACAGCCTGCCCTGGGTTCTCCCAGCTGAAGCCTCCTCTGGTCCGCTCCCCGCGGCTCCTTTTGTGCTTCAGTCTGCCCCAAAGCCTCTACCGGTCCGCTCTCCGCGGCTCCTTTTGGGCTTTTACTTCTGGGCTTCTACCTGGCTTCTACTTCCGCCCAGGGGTGGCACCGGTATATATACGGGTACAGTGTCCAATCATGTTAAAGTAAGCAAGGCAAGCTGATTGGCTAACATCATCAGTTGCCAGGCAGACTATATTGTTGAGCGGGTTGTTTACGCGGTAAGCAGGAAACTAACATATTCGATGGGAGGGGTAATCTACCTCAGGCTTTGCTCTTTACCACAGGCCGCACGTCCACCGTGCAAGGCGAACTATCACAGACGCGGCTCCCAACACTATCTCATTGCAACTTCTGGTTCATCTTAGTTCTAAGGTGAGAAAACCAAGATTCAACACAGTTTAGTAGCTAGCCTGAGAGGGCACAGCCATGAGGGACTCAGAGCCTCTAGGATGCCACTCCCAGACTGCTGCCAGGTAGCCTTGGCTGGGGAAGGAAGATGTCCATGCTCATCTTTCACAGAGGACAAGGTCCAGAAGTGGGGGTAATCCCCCTTCTCCAGAGACCCTGGGTCAAGTCAAGCCATGGTAAACCATGTCTTTACACAATGTTATATCACGGGTCATTGTTCTCATCCCACATCACCTCATGCCATCAAAATAGCAAATTTACTTATTTATTTATTTATTTTGTCTTTTTGAGACAAGGTCTCACTATGCAGTTCAGGCTGGCCTTGAACTCACTGTGTAGCCCAGGCTGGTCTCCAATTTGCAAGGATCCTCCTGCCTCAGCCTCCTAAGTACTGGGATTACAGGGGTGCACCACCATGCCTGGTGTACAAATTTATTTTTTAAAAAAATTCTAACATGTGCTTTTATAAACTGACATTCAGTATTTAACTCGAAACTCTCTTAGGGCTTGGGATGTAGCTCAGCCATGAAACCCTTGCCTAGCAATGCATGAGACACTGGGTTCAATTTCTAAACCTCCTCCTAAAAAAGCAAATGAAACAAAATCCCGCTAAGCTACGTAACAAAGTTTCACATGGGCAGATCTTCCACATCAACTGAACAAGAATCCATCTTTTTGAAATCTTTCCTTCCCCTTCTCCTGGCGTGCTCGCAGGGAAGCCAGGTTACTTTCCTGGTTCTCAGGCACTGTGACTTTATCCCTAGATACATCTCCATCCCCTCATTGCTCCCAAAGACTTGCTAGTTTTTGAATGCTGGCACTCAACAAGGACTAGTTTCCACATCAGAAGCTGTGTGTTTCCATGGAAATGTCTGTGTGGCACGTGCAGTTCCCCCAGGGGAGCTTTGGATGTTCCCCAGTGCTTGCTCGGGCTGCTTCTGTGAGTCTCACAGGCAGGGCCTCTGCAGATCACTGCAAGGTAGAGCTTTCTCCTGTATTCAGGGAGCTGTTTGGGGTTAGGTCCTGTGCTGTCTTTTGGGGGTGACAGTTTAACGTTAGGCCTGTCTCTTAACCGGATTACCCATTCACAGAAGGCATAGGAGAAAGGAGATTGGGCTCAGCAACTTCATGCAGATGCAATCAGCAAAATCCAAACAGAACATAGCCCCAATTTCTCAACAAACAAACTGCAGTCAGGCATGGTGGCAGACAACTATAATCCCAACATTTGGGAGCAGGAGCAGGAGGATCACTAAGAGTTCAAGGCCAACCTGTGCTACGTAGCAAGACCCTATTTCAAAAAACCCAACAGAGGGAAGAAGCAATTAAATAATATCAGTGAATTGCCATGTGCAGGTCTTATTTGAATTCTGTTTCCAATAAATACATGTGGAAAATATAAAAGACCATCAGGAAAGTTTGAACTCCAAGTCGCCATTTAACGATGTTAAGAAATTCTCATGAATGTCTTCGGTCATGTTTACAGTAGTGTAGTTATTTTTCCCTAGGCTTAACTCTTTGCTTCTTGGAGAAATACATTCTGAAATGTTTTGGATTAATTGACAATGATGTCTGGCAGTTGCTTCAAAATAATCCAGGCTGGGGAGGACAGACTAGAGTTAAGAACGGGTGGGGCCGGTGCGTGACTCTTAGGAGAGTTCAGTGTAGTTTTCTGCCCATCTGAGTATGGTTTGGAAATCTGCCATGGAGTGCCATCCCCAACTCTCTGAAGCTTATTTAAAAACAAATTCATAGGAGGTGGAGCGAAGCATCCCTGCCCTAGCCCCTAAGACCATAGCTCTCTTTCCAAGAGATTGGTGGGACCATGGCTCTTCCTGCTGACCACGGTGGCCCAGGGCCAAGGTGACTTTAGGGTCCCTGAGATGTGGCCGCACCAGGTTCTGCCTCCTCCTGCCTCCTGCTAGCCTAGCTGGTGTCTGACCAGCAGGTCCTGGCCCTGCATGTGACAGTAGGTAGGTGAATGAGCATGTGTATGTGGCTGCCCAGGGGGAGGCAGTGAGTGGGCACACTCGGCCCCTGACCTCCTTGAGGTGCCCTGGGCCTCCTGTGTCTCCATCAGGTGCTCCCCAGGGTCCCACAGAGCCCCCAGGCTTGGGAGCTGTGAATGTAGGTCTCAGTCTTAGAAGGACATGGAGACTGAGGTGCATTTGGATTTTCTTTCTCAGAAATTGTTTCTATTTTTAACACTCAGAATAACTATAATTGTGAATCCAGTCTCACAGTTTATGCAGCTAATTTCATATGCCTTCGACAGCAGTCTCTGATTTTCAGCAGTTCTAAACTTTTTTCTATTATGGAAGATGAAGGGGCACATTCACACACGTGCACACACATACACACACTTGTGCATATATGCATGTATACGCACATGCACATGTATATGCACACATGTACACAGACATGCATGTGCAAGAAAAGCCTTGCATATATGGGGTACAGGGCTGCCTCAGGCATGGCTTTTCTCGAGGTGGCCGTGAGCTCTGCCTGTCCTTGTGCTGAACGGCCTGAACCCAGAGGTGATGAGACAGAGGCTCAGGAACTTGTAAGGAATGCAGGGCCCCATGGGCCATCTGCTGGACCACCAGCAAAGACTTGCTCACTGCTTCAGCATTTAAAGTAATAGTAATAATAATATTAATATAGACCAGGCTGCGGTTCCATGGAACAGTACTCCGGCACACAAGAGGCCCTGGGTTTGATCCCCAGCACCTCAGAGTTACCATGAAAATAAATAAAAGAACAAGAATAATGAGAGTGTGTGCAGGTGCCGGGGCCCTGCAGAAGCTCGGTTTACCCCCTCGCTGTTCTGTCTTCAATGCATCATGAGCTGCTGACCTTGGCTCGCTTGTCAGATGTCAGTGGGTTAATTCTGCCTTACCGCGGTTTCTCCAGCTCACTGTTAAATTTCCAAGGTTCCTTACACTTTCCTGTCAGTGTTCTCCCTATGTTGCCTCTGTTTTAATCACCTTTAGAACGATTTTCCTTTTGAGTCCCAGGCCTGTGATCACTACGATGACAGCCTGGTCCTGGGCTGCACTCAGGGCCCATCCTTACTGTGTTCTGATTGTACTGGGGTTTTCCTATTTCCCTTTGACAGCAGTCCATAGCCTTACAGTTCTGGGGACCAGGTAGCCCCCAGAGCATGGTGTTGGCAGGTAGCAAGGGCCTCTTGCCCCCTCTGCCCATGCTGGGGATTGAACCCAGGGCTTTTGCATGAAGCTATATCCCTGGATATATATATATAGTCTTTTTGAAACAGAGTCTCACTATGTAGTTCAGCCTGGCTGTGCTCACTTTATAGCCCAGGCTAGCCTCGAACTTGTAACAATCCACCTGCCTCAGCCTCCTGAGTGCTGTTTTATGTTCTGATTTCTACCAGAAAATCCCTTATTCAGTGACTCAGGAAACCTGAGCTAAAGTTTCCCTGGCAGCTGCCCAGGAAGCCCCCAGGCCATAAACCCAGTGTTCTGGGAGCCCAGTGTTGGGCTCTGGCCACTTAATGCACTCCACAGAGGACCCATAGGTCTAAGGAGCCAACCCAGAACTGAATTCCAGCCAAGATTCTGGCCTTGGGCAGGCGGCAGGGGTACTGCAGACCTGAAGTGCTCTCGTAGGTCATCCTTGGACCCCCAAGAACTGATGCCTACTGGGGAAGAAAATGTGGCTAGGCATAGTGATTCTTACCTGCAGCCCAGCAATTTTGGGAGGCTGAGGCAGGAGGATTGCTCTAAGACTTTCAGCCAGCTTGGGGCACATAGCAAGACCCAGACTCCAAAAGGGCAAAAAAGGAAACAAAAATGAATGCTACCAATTTGCTAAGTATTATCCACTTCCTAGATTACTGAGAGGTGTTGATAGGAAGAATGGATGGGCTGCGACATAACAGTGCCCTCTTGGGAAATGAGTGCCCACTGACCTTGGGCAGGCAGTAAGTGTGTTAAGGACCTGGGGTGCTCTCATAGGTCATCCCTGGACACCACTCGGGGTTCCTCCAGCACTCCAATGGCACTGTGATCTTGACACACTGTCCTTGGAGAGCCGGGCAGCCTTTGGGGACTTCCTCCTGTGAGCTTCACCCACCCTTCAGCCCTGGCGGAAATCTCCCCAGCCAGCCACCTGTTGATCCCATGGCCCAGGCGTGGATTAAGAGATGCTATGAAAAACTGCCACCCAGAGTCCCTGTCATGTTGGCTACAGCCACGCCACCAGGCTGTCATATTGCTGCAGCCCATGGGACAAGACACTGGTTTTGCCCCTAAACAAAGGCCTGGGGTTGCACAGAGGTGGGGAGGGTCCATGCTGCAGATGACAGCAGCAATGTGGCCTCTGGACACACACAGGGGTGGCCCTGGGGGCAGCCAGCACAGGGAGAGGGCCTGACGCTCACTCTGACGCAGGTAACTGGCACCTCTGCCTGAGGCCTGACGCTGTGACTCACAAGACTACAAAGCCTCCCAGTTAGGATCCCTACAGCACGGAACAGCAGCTCACTCTGCTCTGGCCAAGTTTCATTGCTGCCGGATTCATGTGCACAGACTGGAGAGGTGAGCAAGGATACAGGCCGGGGCCTGTGCTACCCCAAGCACAGGAAGGGACCTGAAGGCCAAGTACGGCGGCCAGGGAGGGAGGCGGCAGAGTCTGCACTGCCAGCACCAGCACGGAAGGGGACGGGGCACTGACTGACCCTGGAACTGCTCTGGCAGAAAAGCTAAAGGGACATGTAGTAGTCCACCACTTCCTGGTGGCCCCAGCCCAGTGTTGCCATGCGTGAAGACAGGATTTGGCACAGGACAGCGATGGGATTAATAGTTTTAAGGTCTGAAAACAGGGAGACATCAGTCACTGTCTGGCCCCTCACTCTGGGGACTGTGTCATGGGGACACTCGGTAGCCCCGGGAAAGGCCCAAAGAGTGAAGAGCTGGAGCTTCCTGCCAGGAGCAAGCTCACGTGCTTTGAAGCAGAGACCCCGGGCATGGCCAGCAGCTTGACTGTGAACCTTGGAATAAAGACAGAACCACAGGCTGCCTGACCCACAGAAGCCAGAGGAGAGAACAAACTCCTGTGGGCTGCAAAGGCTGGGGCTGTTTGTTACACAGAATAGCTAACCGATACATGGAGAACATTCTAGGCTAAAGGACTAGAAGGCAATTCCACTGATGCACACCTGTGCTGGGCAGACTGCAGTCCCTCTGAGTCCTGCCTCTCCTGTTCCCCTACACCTGGGAGTTGGCTGCTTCACCCCATGCTTCTCACAGTCCCAGCACAATATAAACCCCAGCTTCCTTGAGGCAAGTGGGGACCACTGTAAGGAGTCGTTTATGCTTTCTGGAGGAAGCAGAGACTGGGATTTTGAGGTCACACCTTGTTGGGCTTTCTCCATTCTGCTTCCCAAGACTCCCACTGGTTGCTTGCTGCAGTGTTCTCTCTCACTAAGTCACTGGTGCTCAGATCTCAAGGGAACGTGACCTCGGCCCACTCTGCACCCCACAGTCCATCCACCACCTTCAGAGCAGATGTCACAGCTAACCCAGCTTCCTTTAGAAGCTAACTTTTTTTTTTTAAGGGGGACAGGATCTTGCTATATTACCCAGCTGGCCTCAAACTCATGGCAATCCTCCTGTCTCCGCTTCCAGAGTACTGGGATGTGCCTGTATAAAATTACCAGCTAGCAGGTGTAGTGGTGCACACCTGTAGTCCTAGTACTTGGGAGGCTGAGACAGGAAGATCACATGTCCAAGGCCTTCCTAGGCTACATGATGAAAGCCTGTCTCAAACAAAATAACAGCCTCTTGGGAATGGATGTGTCTGGCTATCTGCACCCTGACCCTTGGAGGCCACTAGCCAACAACGAGGGCTATGGCCTGACCGGCAGCGCAGTTTTGTGAATAGTTGACGCTCAGTGGTTGCTCAATAATTAACACATTTGTTACTGAACAGCTAACAATGAGTAACATCCACCAATCATCCTGCATCTGTGTTTTTTCTGAACGGTGTGAAAAATAGCCTGAACTGACAGATCAAATTATCCCTGACAGGGGTAAGGGGACAGGACTTTCCAGAAGTGACCTGCAGTGTCAGCAGCCATTCAGGACTGAGGAGTGCCCTCTCCCCACCCTGTGGACTGCAATGGCACAGGCTCAGTCAAGGTTGAAGTCCTTTGATTGTCCTTCATGGCAAATCAGGCTCTTGCTGTGGTGCCAGCAGGAAGGCCAGGGCATGAGCCTCCCCTGGGAAGAGGGTCAGTGATGGCTGTGTCCAGATGTCCCCAAAGCCTCATGTGGTCATAGCTGGGGCTTTTCAGAGGTGGCTGGATCTAGAGTGTGTGGTGCTAGGATTAAGACTGTGTTTACTGAATCAGTCCACTGATTAGTTTGGCATGCCCCTAAACCTACATGGTATATAACAGGGCTAGAAAAAAACCTGCTAAGGTCTCTTGTTTGCTATCTACCTTCTGTGTACTGTGGACTGTCTCTCCTCTGTGATAGTGCCCTGCTGTGCAGCCTTGCCATGGGGCCAGCTCAGAGCTGTGCAGACTGTGAACCTCTTTAACTTTGGGTGTTGGATATTTTGTCTCAGCAACCAGAGAACAGTAATAAAAGCAGCCACGTTTTTAAAAAGTACACTTGAAACAGTCCTGCAGACAACATGGCACTGTGTACTTACAGATCCATTAGAAAGACATAAACATTCGAAAACCCAAACTGCAGAAAGACATGAAAAAATTATTCATCAAGGAAGAATATTTTTAAAGTCCTTAAACAATCAAGTCCACTAGTAAGGAAACCATAAGCACTAAAACAAGGTATCACTTTTCATCTATCGAATTGATACCTTTTAAAAAAAATATTCAAGTGCTAGTTACTAGGAGGAGTATGGGGAAAGTCAACGGTTAGCTGCAAACCAGTTTGACCTTCTGTGGCTTCACATCAGAGGTGGAAAGCAGCAGGAAAGCTCCTGGCCTTCCCTGGAAGTCTCCCCGGTGAAAGACTCAGAACCCAGACATGAGTGTATGGTGCTGCTGCTTATGGTCCACCGGGTCAAAGCGAAGGTGCTTACTAGGACCTACTGGGATTCAGGCTTTGTTCTGGCGCTGGGGATTAGCACTGGATAAAGGAGACAGGAAGCCCTGTCACTGTGGGTCACATTCCAGCAGCCCTGGCACACAGAGCTCCCAGGCTGGCCAAAGTGCGTGGCAAAGCTCTCTGGCTCCCGCCCATCCGTGCACTGTGCTGCTCCTCTGTTTTATGATTTCCTTTATCGCAACTGGGTTTTCATCCCCCGCTCCCCAGTTCTGGGCTTTGAACCCAGGCCTTATACATGCTAGGCAATCACTCTACCACTGGCCTCCATCTCCAGAAAGTTACTCAGCCTTTGCTCATCTGGGTTCCCTCCTCTCTCTGTGCCTTTACTTCCCATAAACCATATGAAAGGAAGCTGCACACAGCTTCTCCCACAGTCTCACACTTGGGGGACTCAGCAGTCACCCGGGGCAGATCTCCCATTCCAGCAAATTCAGATGTCCTCACTGGCCGTCCTCTCTGCAGCTGGGGTTTGTGATTTGAAATCTACTCAAGCGTCCGGCACTGCATTTGGTGATCTGCTCTCTTTAGACCCGGTCATCTAAACATCTCATTTTTCCTTTGACTGACTTAGAAAATGCAGGCTGGTTTTGTGCAGTGGTCTCCACTGTGGCTTAGCTATTACTTGTTCAACTTTTTAACTTGTTCTTTTACTTCCGATATCAACTTGAAAGAGAGAATTAGGTCCCTGTTAGGTTTAGATGGAGATGCCCCCCGTGGAGTAGGACTTATCCATAGCTAGAGCTTTATTTAGGAAGGCGATGATCATGGGGGCTCAGGGCTGACTGCGGATTGGGAGGCAGGGTCTGGTGGGAAGAAGCAGGTGGCAAGGGCGTGGCCTGGGAAGGCGTGGCCTGGACAGGGCCTGTTTCTGGATGGGCGTGGTCTGAGGAGGCTGTGTCCTGGGAGGGGCTGCCCTGGGGCGTGGTCTTGGGGGCGTGGTCTTGGATGGGTGTGTCCTGGGAAGGGCGTGGCCTGGAAGGCTTTATCTTCCTCCCCTGCTCTCCCTTCTCTCTCCGCTTCTTTTTTGCCATGCAGCGAGCATCTCTCCTCCTCCATACCCCTGGGCTACACTGTTTCTTCTTTGGAGTTGGAGCCCTGCTCTGAAATGGGATCCAAAATAACCTCACCTCCTTCAAACTGTGGGTGTCTGGTGAATGTGCTAGCAAAGAGAACATGATTAAGACAGTCTCCCTGCTTGATTCGATGCAGGTTAGTCATTTTTATCAACAAAGCCTCCAGGTAATATGCACTCCAAACTGCATCCCCTCACAGCACCAGCCTCATCTCAGCCTCCTTTTCCCTTTGATGAAGTTTGGTAGTTTAGTTAATTGGGAAACCACTAGATCGCTCAAAGCTCAAAGTAAGGGGGTGCGTTTTCCTCTCATTGCAAATCCACTGTCTGCAGGGTGTAAAGGGCCTGTTTCCTATTAACCTTTCACTCAGGAAAGTTTAACATCCGATAATGATCCTTCGTAAGTCAGTGATTCTGTGGAAATTTCTAGTGTTCCTTCTACTTACACTAGCTGATTTTCTTCTGTGAAAAAGACCCCCCTCCTTGTTTTTGGTTTGTATGGGAGACAACTCCAGTCTCTACCTTTGAATCCAAAACAATGACTGTGACTTTGAATATTTGGAGACTCATTTCCTTATACTGACACGTAAAAAGGTGGCTAGAGTATTTTTTTCTCTTCAATTAACTCTGATCATGGCAAACAAGGCTAGCACAGGTGCTAAGGTGCAGCCATCACAGATGTGACAGACAACTCCAGTGACTCCCTTTCGATCCAAAACAATTACTGTGACTTTGATTACTTGGGGACTCATTTTTTTATACTGATATGTGAAAGGCTGGCTAGGATGTTTCCTTCTCTCTTCAATTGGCTCTAAGTATTGTAAATAAGGCTAGCGGAGGTGTCAATATGCAAAGTCTGGCCATCAGACAGCCCATGGTGGTCTCCACATTACAGGATTGAGCTGGTGAGACACAGAGCAGACTCTGGGAATGTCAACTGGGAAGGAGCCTCAAGATAAGAGGCTATGACTTCCCAGGGCACAAGAGTTTGCATATCAAAAACTGAAGCAACAGCCCCCCAAAACAATTCCCCTGCTACCTTAATCAGGTTATGTAAATTGATCCTTCTGCATGTCTTTATTTCTGCAAATTACAGAGATGCCTTCCTTGCACCTGGCCAGCCAACTCAAGTTACTCAGTAATCCCCCCCCCATCCTCACTATCACTCATCCCTGAGCCACCCCCCTAACTTCACAAGATAATAAATGCTGGGAGAGGCCTAGGATCGAGGCCTTTGTCCCATGTCCTCACAGGAAACGGACTTGGGTCCCCTTGGCTGCCCTTAACTTGGAATATGTCTTGGTGTTTTTACTTTCGCTGTGGGTTGCATTGGTGGTGGTAGATTAGAACTGACCGGCTGGAATTCCAATAATGTCTCAATGGGATTACAAATATAACTTTTTGGATTGAGAGGAAGACTAGAAAGAAGATTACAATACTTGGATGACTGAACTCGAATTTTGGGTTTAAAATAGGTTTGTTTTATTTTGATCTCGAGTCCATTAGTATGGATTTTTGGTGGCTTTTAATTCAATGTATTTTGCCTGTTTCTGTGAAGTTCCTTCTGCCCTCAAATTATAACACATTTGGGGGCAGGAATAACCCCTTAATGTCTCTGACCATCCATGTGGTGTGGGCCTGCCTGCCTCCAACTCCTTCTGACCTGGTGAAATGCTTCATATGTCTTCAAACCCACATGGGGAGGCATAGACTTCTAAGGAGCCCTCTTCCTTTAGTGGACACTGGTATTAAAAAATTAAGATCTGAGTTTAGGCGGTCATCACTTCCTAGCTGCTGTCTTGGACAGAGCTAGGAGGTGCATGCGTGTGTGTGTGTGTGTGTGTGTGTGTGTGTGTGTGTATCTGCCACACAGTCTTCCTTCTTCCTCTGCTCATTCCATATTTCATCTTGCTTTTCTAACAATTGCTAGGAGACACTGGTTCTCAATATCAGTATCAATATCAATTGTAGGATATTGATCTACTTTACAAATACACACAAGAATTTCAAACCACACCATACCCAAGAGCAACTCCATTGTATCAGTCTCTTTGTGTTGCTGTAATGAAGTACCACACACTGGATGGCTTAGAAACAACAGAAATTTGTTATCTTATAATTCTGGAGATAAAAGTCCAAAGCGAGATGAGAGCTGGGCTTGGCTCCCCCAAAGGCTGTGAGGCAGAAGCTGCTCCCTGCCTCTCTCCTACCTCCCAGGGCCTCTGGCCTGCTTGGCATTGGTGGATCTTCAGCTCCAGTGTCTGCCAAGGTCTTCACACTGAGCTCTCCTTTGTGTGTTTCTGTGGCCCTGTGCTCAAGTCTCCCTGTGCTTGTGAAGTCACCGGTAAGTGGTTAACAGCCTCTCTGATCCAGCCCAACTGTATCGTAACTCGATTCTGTCTCTCAAGAGCCCTTTCCAAATCAAGTCCTCTCACAGGTACCAGGGTGAGGCCTCTACAGATCTCAAGAGACACCATCCAGCCGACCACACTAAGCCAAGTTCTTTGTAGCTTTCGGTTTTAGACTAGATTTCACAAAGCCAGGGTGTTTAAAGGACACATGAATTGATGTTACTGTTTTATTTTGATGCCGGGGATGGAACCTGGGGCCTCATGCATGCTAATTCGCATGCGCCATCTCACTGAGCTACACCCTCAGCCCCACTTGAATTAATTGCTTTCTGTCATTGTCTTATCAATTTGATAAGGACTTAGGTCATTCTTTGGTTTATTTTCCCATACTTTTGGATTTTTATAAATCATTGTAAAATGCCTATATCATTCATAAATCAAAATTATATGAAAAGGTGCACTAGTCTTATCCTCTGTTCCCACTGTGTGAGTAACCATTTTTGTTGGTTTCATTTTCTTTCCCCCTTTTCCTCTGATTCTTTTTGGGATGAAACAAAACCATGTATGTAAGACTTTAACTGTTCACATAGACAAGATCTGATATATCTTCTTTCTTATTCCTCTTTTTTTTTTTTTTTAATTTGAGACAGAGTCCCACTAGGTAGTCCAGGCTGGCCTGGAATTCATTACATAGCCCAAGCTGGCCTGAAACTCACAGAAATGCTCCTGCTTCAACCTCCCGACTGCTAGCACCAAAGGCATGCACCACCATGCCAGGTTTCTTTCATTCCCTTCTTGCTTCTTCCACTCAACCTTGGAAACCACCCTTTCAGGTCAGAGGTGTCTTCCTAGGGCTTAATTCTGCCTTGCACTGCTTTGCAATTACACCCCCGTGTGCCCCCAGTCTCCTTGGGAGGGGCTGTGCTTCAGTAAGTGACTCTTGACACATAGCAGTCCCTTGTATGTAGCTCGCCTGCTGCTCCAACGTGTGAGTCTGCAGGGTAAATTCTTAGCCTTGCAGGTGTGGGGGAGAGGGGAAAGGCAGCCCTTTCAATAGGCAGCTTCCCTGTCCTTTGGGCAGTGGATACCGATGTTGGTCTCTGCTTCCTGGCTCGGCACTCACCGTGGATTTCCATGCAGAGCTCAGAGCCTGCTGAGCCTTCAGACACTGGCAATATGGATGGGGCCGCGGTGGGCACATCGTGAGACCTGGGACTCACGACGGGAAGGGACGGTGCTTCGAAGGTACTCTCAAGGGGAAGGACTCTATCCGCGCGGCTCTGTCATTCTCTGACTCACACTCTCTCCATGACTTCCTACTGAAAATGCTCAGCTAGCAAGTGACAAGTTGGAGTCGATTTCCTTTTTAAGGACAAATGTTAGTTTCATGCAGAAGCCTATATTTCTGGCTGCCCAAAACCTTCCTTGAAAAAGGAGGAAGGAGAGACCTGTTAAAGACTCAGCACAGCTGAACGGTGAAACAGGCCTAGGGATTCCCACTGTCTATGACAAATAAAAGTCACTCCAGGGGTTGAGCAACATCTGGAAAACAGCAATAGCTTAGCACACAATCTTCCCTGCACAGAAAAGATGAGACACAGCTTTAAATCCAGGAAAAGCAGACACCGCCAGGCAGCCTGAAGGAGGGCTGTGCAGCAGGTCAGTAAATAACAGAAGTGCAATTGCACTTCTTGCTGCTAACCCGATTTTCTTCCTAGAAAATAACAGGGCTAGAGTTAAAGGTACACGCAGGTTTTCATAGGCTAGAAAGGAGTCTGTAAGATGTTTCCGTGTCTCTGGTTTCTTGAGGGCACTGGGAAACCCCCACCCAGTCTCATTCAAAGATATGCATAGTGCCGCTAGCCTGTAAATCTAACACTCTGGAGGCTGAGGCAGGAGGATCACTGCAGGTTCCAGGTCAGCTCGTGATTCATTGCTCCAGTGGAACGTGGGATAGAAGAACCACTCTGCTTAGGATGCTACACATGGATTTGAGGAAGGGAAAGGGGAATTTCTGGAAAAAGGACTATTTTCACAGTCAGGCAGATTCCCATATCAAGTAAGTGCCTGCATGTTACCGTTGCAGGAAGTAATTTACTGTGGAACTCCAATTCGTGATTCTTTGGAAGCCATAGAGCTTTTTTCAGAGATTCATTTACGTAACAAATTGAGGTATACCCCCCTTAAAAGGTGCCCAGAGAGCATATAAATACCCTTGCCTCCTCTTTCAGATTCATCAGACTCCCCCAAAGTACACTGTACAGTGCTGCCCCAAATTAATGCACGGTAGAAGATTGATATTTTTAAAGTCACTTTCCCCCTTATTATGTAAGTGACACATTTACTGTAAAAAAAAATTCAAACACAGATGAGTAAAAAAAGGAGGAAAATTGTGTCTGAATTCAGCCAGCCAGCTACAGGAACTGGGAAATAATTTTGGTGGTTGGTCTACCGTCCTTTTGGAAGTACGCAGGTACACTTACAACCTCGCACATGAAAGTCCACCATAAACACAGTAAGATCATAAACCAGCGAGTTTGAGCATCTGCTTCTTCATTTAAAATATCGTGGACCTCTTTCCCAATTATTCTTCTAAAATCTCTTTAATGGGATGGGATTCCATGGGAGAGGCAGAATTGAAATAGTCCACTTTCTGCTTCTAGACATTTAGGTGACTCTGAACACTGCATTATTATAAATAGCATCTGCTAAACATCCCTGCGGCTTTTCAAAATTTTTTTTGCACACATTTAATAGTGCATTTGCATATATTCCTAGAGGTAGAATCTCTTCGCCAAGGAGCATAATGAGGTGCAAGTTTAGGATCCTGTAGCCAGGTCGCCCCTCAGGAAGTTCAGATCAATTCACACAGCACCCTCAGAGGCCAAGGACAATCGCCGCACTGCTGGCCATACGTTTTCAGCACTTTCTGGCTGCTGTATTTCTGAAATGCCATTTTTTTTTCTTTATAACATCAGTTATTTTGTGTTAATGTGAGCACTGCCATCACCTGACTCTGAAATAGAAGCAGCAATTGTAGCCAAAAGCTTTGAGTTATGTGGAAGAAAGGTACCCTGTCAGCATCAGGGGGACAGGCAAGGACCCAGGAGTGGACATTTTGGGGGCACAGCTAACATGACCCATCCCATCAAAAAACACTTAATTGGTGGTTTCTTTTGAAGTGCAAAAACTCTTTAATAAGACGAGATCCCAGTTGTTGATTCTGGGAAGTACTTCCTGTGCAGTCTGTGTTTTGTTCATGAACTGACTGCCTAGCCCTGTGATTTCAAAATTTCTACCTACCTGGTCTTTCAGTAGACTTAGTGTTTCTGTTTTAATACTTCGATCTTTGATCCATTTTTACTTTAGTTCAGTGCATGGTGATAGGTGTGGGTCTAGTTTCAGTCTTTGGCATGCAAAAAGCCAATTTTCCCAGCGCCATTTATTAAAGACGCTATCTTTCTTCCAGTGAATGTATTTGGCTCCTTTGTCAACGATAAGGTGGCTGAGTACCTTTGGAGTTGTTTCTGCATCTAATCTGTTCCGTTGATCCTCAGGTCTGTTTTTTGCCAGCACCATACTGATTTTTTAATCACAGTAGCTTTGTAGTATAATTTCAAGTCAGGGATTATGATGCCTCCTACCTTGTTTTTGCCCAGGATTGCCTTTGCTATTCTAGATCTCTTCTATTTCCAAATGAATTTTAAGGATGTTTTCTCTAGATCTGTGAGATATGTTAATGGTATTTTGATTGGGATTGCATTAAATATGTATACACAGTTTTGGGAGTATGGCCATTTTTACTATGTTGGTTTTTCCATCAAGAGCAAGGAATCTTTCCATTTTCTGAGTTCCTCTTCAATCTCCTTGACTGTTTGATTGTCTGATCATCTTTTAGTGCTTAAATCTTGTGGCCTGAACAACTACTTCTAAGATAACAATATGCAGTACATTAGTGTTAATTTCCTACTTTTTTTTTTGAAATTCTGTATCATTTCTCTTGGTTTTTTCTTTTTGCTTTTTAAAATTAAAAAAAAAAAAATTTGGCACCCAGAATCCTTGAACAGTTAGTCCTGGTAACTCAACAAAAAGCATTTCTCCTCCTGGATGCTACACACAAGGTGGTTGCTTCAATAGGAAAAAAAAAGTTGTAACACAGTTTACTTCTCAGTATGGAAAGCATTTTTCCAAAATCCAATTATTTGTGACTTCTATTTAATTTTCTTACCTACTGCAGTTGTTGCGAATCTGTTTTGTTTATAAATGGACACCTTTTTCTCTTCTATTAATACTTAAATGGTTGTTCCATGTGGAACGAGTAAGGCCACGCAGTCTCCGTACAACGAAGCTAATTTGGCACCACGTACAGGCTTCCTGACAATACTAACAGCACTGCTTCCTGGACGCAGTGTGCTCCCCTGAATATAGGAGGATGTAGTTGATAAGGTAAATTTAAATGCATTGACTCAATGGACGGAAGGGACTGTTCTTTTCTTGAGAGTCTGAGCTCTGATTAGGAGTATGTAATGCCCACGGTCACCATCAGAGTGTAACTATGTCCACCTAGACAACTCCCGATCTTATTTCCTCTAAGCTTCATCCTCAATCAGACTGTGAAAATTACAGGACTTACTCCTCAGCGCCCCTGACTTTAGCATGGCCTGCTGGCCTAACGCCCCTGAGGTCACCCACTTCCCACGGCCCCTACCTTCTGAATTCCAGGCGAGAAAACCACCACTCAGGCTTCCCCTGACTTCCCACAGTTTCAGGTAAACCCAATGTCTTTTCTTATGAGTTTTTGGGGAACTTGTTTTTGGAAACACGTTTCCAGGAGGCTGTTCACATTACTGGCATCCCGGCTACCATTTGTCCAGCCTTTTAAGGATACTACGAGGGACACACTGGCCCTGACAGCACTGTGGAAATTCCCTTCACCAGCCAAGCAGCAGCCTCCAGCTTCTCATGCTCAGAACTGGAACAAGATTCTTGGCCATTTATTTTTGATTCAGAAACTATGTTCATAATAGCAATATCCAGCCATTGGCAACAAAGCCCCAATGTGATGGGCCTGCTTCCCATACTCTGGGCTTCCATCCAGAACTACAGCAGACAGGTTTGTTTTGTCTCCTCATCCCTCTGGCCTTTTCCCTATAGAACCAAAAGTCCACCGTAGCAACCACATCAAAACAGGGCACAAACAAAACACCGAGTATGGTGTTTGTGGGTTTTGTGATTCCCCAGAAAACCACAGCTACTCCCCTCAAGCCTGGAGCACCAGTTCTGGAAGCCATTACTTGTGAGTCCCCAAGAGTTTGAGTGAGGGAACGTCTCATCCACCAAGGAAGCCCAAGATGTAATGCCAAGACACAGTTCCAAGGAACAGTCACACCATGGTCAGTAACCACGGAGAACAAGGAAGAATACCCAGAGCACAGCAATGCAAGGCCGCACTCATCAGCTTTTCTTCAGTAGGACGAAATACCTAACATGCACAGCTTAAAGGGGGAAGGAATTGTTTCAACTCACGGCTTCAGAGGTTTCAGTCCATGGCTGGGGTCAGAGCCCTCGGGCATCAACCCCTCAATACTTGAGTCTCTGGGAAACTTCATATTTAAACCATAACAAAGGTCCACTCCTCCCCTGTGTTGACTTATGCACCCGCTCTTTCTCAGTGTGTCCCAGATGAGTTTGAGGTGGAGATCTGAGATAAGTGACATTGCCATAGAAGCTCCCAACAAGTTCAGGGTCACCAGAGTGGAACACACAGAAAGCACGACCAGGGAGGTTCTCGAGAACCTCGTTCTACTTTCACGTGGACCGCCCCAGCCGGGGTGGGGCGTTAGCTCTACCAGGCAATCGGAGAACAGGAGTGTGGGTTGGCAGTGCTGTGGGGAAACTCACCCAGCAGCCACACCGAGGGCACCTGGAGGGAGAGAAAAAGAGGCAGGAAGGAAACCAGCAGGGAGAGGTCACAGCTCGACTCTGAGTCGCATCAGAGGCTGGCAGAGTGAGGGGCAGCCGCACGGCCACCTCCCTGTCTGTGCCAGCCACTGAGCCAGCCCGAGGAGCACTGGAGGAGGGGCTTTCTGCAGGGTGGCTGCTGCCACCGCCACCGGCTGCATGCATGCAAATGTGTATTTTCAAAGCAAGCAGAAGAGTCTTTTGAGAGTGACAGATGTAAACCATTGCGCCCGTAGACTTCAAAGCGCCAATTAATTAAAAACTATCAAATGACTGTTTCTAGATGAATATAGTGTGTATTTGAGGAAAATCTTCTCCAGAGAGAGACAGAGACACAGAGAGAAGTATCCAAGGCATAGCCTATAACGTTTAAGAATACAAATGTCTTTTTTAACATGTGTTACCTGGTGGCATGCCACGTGACACCGAAATAGACAAAGTGAGCAGAAATGTGCAGTTCTTGGGGTATGGCTGAATGGTACAACACTTGCCTAGCAGCTGCAGAGCCCTGGGTTTGAGCCCCATTCCCCCCACACACATACACACACGTCTTCATCTGCTTCACATCCACCCCTGGCTGGCGGTGAGACCTGGGGCTTCTCCGTTACCCTTCAGTCCTGATTCTGTAAAATGAATGTTGGACCAGATAGAGCATCTTGAAGATTCTTCCTCTTCCAGAAATGCTCCCTTTAGGATCAAGGAAAATATTATGAACATAAACAAAGACTCTCAAGACTGAAGCTACATAAACAAAAACCTACTTTGCTTCTGACACCTATAACCCAAGGAAAGAAGTAAGTAATATTGAGGTAAAATACCTAACATAACTTTCCTTTTAAAAAAATATTATGTGCATACCATCAATTCACTCACAAGTGATTCCAGAGCACCTACTGTGTGCCAGCCAGGTATAAATATTTGAACTGCTTTTTAAGATTTTATTTTGTGAGTGATTCAGAGCAAAATGTCAGTGAAGCAAAGATTTTAATAACAGGTTGCCTAATAAGCACTAAATATGACAGAAAATAGAACATGGGGAATTTAGCTTTAAGGTTATATGCCTCAGAAGTCAGTGACTTTCCAAGCGATTTTATAATTAGGAGGATATTTTTAGCTTATTTTTCATCTGGAAGATTTTATTATACTCCTCTTAACCTATGTAATTTTACTTTGAGATATTCACTTTTTAAAAAGTTGTCTCCTTTCTCTGGCGCAGCAGCGTGTGAAGGTAACAGATTCCACTAAAACTGGATGTCAGGGACAGCAAAGCCACATGCACCAGCAGGGTCCTCACTGCCTATCGTGCGCTGCTCCCAAGGGAGCCCAGGACAGCGTTGGGAACCACGACAGAGTGGCACCTTACAGGCAGAGGACATCACCACAGGGAGGGACTGGGAGGGGCAGCACCTAAAAAAGTCCACAGCCAGGAAAGCATGGTGAGACAAAGCCTGCAGTGTCCGGGTGACCGGTGACAGCAGGAGGAGGCAGTGCTGTGTCCAGGCGAGGGGGCTCCAGCAACCAAAGAGTCTGAAGTCAGACCTGCAGCTTAGAGAGGGGACAGTGAGCAAGGTCACCTGTGGAGAGGAGCGACTGTGACCAGGAGAAGGGGATGTGTAAGGGACCGTGGGGTCCCGAGAGCACCCTGAGCCGTTAGCATTGGAGCCGATGGCAGAGGCAGAAGTAAGGCTGGTTCCCAAGGTGCCCACCTCTTGGCTGGCTGCTGCTGGTCCCCCAGCCTCACAGAGAGCCCGGCGTGGCCAGACTGTGCAGCACCCCAGCAAACAGAGGGGGACACTGACATCCTTGGGTCCCTGAGGTGGCCCCACTTTTCTTTCCGGGAGTCCAGAAAGCAGAGTATTTCATTCTTCAGTCACCTGTACCTCTTTAGTCTTTCCTATTTCTCCTGGGGAGGCAGGCGTCTAAAGGTGTCTCTCACACTGCTGCAGTTCCGAGCATAACTGGTTAGGTTCTGGGCTTCTCAGCTGTATAGCGATGCTGCCTCAGGAGCACAGCTTTGGGCCCAGCCACGCTTGTTTTAGAGAATATTTAGATGAGACTTTGGATTTTAGACTTAATGCTGAACGTGTGGAAACTTGGGGGGGGGGATGTATTTTGCAGGGGGGAAGAACATGATGGAGAACAGTGTGGGCTGAATATTCGTGTTCCCCAAAATTCATGTTCGAACCCTAACCCTTTATGTGATGGTAGGAGGTGGGGCCTTTGGCTGGCTTTAGGTCGTGAGGGTGGAGCCCCATGAACCTGATTAGTGCCTTTCCAAAGAGACTCTGGTGGGAATAAACAAGAAGTCAGCAGTGTTTGGCCCCAAAAGGTCTCACCAGAACGGGCCCCTGACCTGTTGCAACCTCCATAAGCCTAGGGTGAGGGGGGCTGCAGCCAAGTTGAGTGCAGACGATGTTCAGGTGCAGAGCTCTGGGAAGAGAGCAGGGGCAAGGGATGACTACTGGAGTCCAAGGTGTCTTGGAGGCGGAGCAAACAGTTTGGGTATCCTTGGGCCCTGGGGACCAACTAGGGCTGGGGCACCTTCCAAGGCTGCAAGCAACACAGCCAAGACGACTAAAGGAGGATGGGATGGTGGGTGACTTTCCTGGACCCAAGAAGGGCAGTTCCCTAGTCAAAGGGCTCCCTCTGTTTAAACTTTATCCACTGCCACTGCTCCCATCACATTCTTTCCATATTGGTGAATAGATTAAAGCCAATCAGTTAGTAACTGAACCCTACCACCATGACCAGGAGCTGGGAGGCTGAGGCAGGAGGATTTAAAATTCAACTCCAATCTGGACAATTTAAAGACAGTGAGATCTGTCTTGAAAATTAAGAAAGAGAGAGAGAGAGAGAGAGAGAGAGAGAGAGAGAGAGAGAGAGAGAGAGAGAGAGAGAGAGAGAGAAAAACAGGGAGGCTGGAGATTAGCTCAGTGCAAAGGCCCCTGGTTCAGTAGGTGGGGGAGGAGAAAACCGGGCATGCATTCACTTAAAGCACTGTGGGTGGGCGGGATGTGAAGGCCAGCAGAAGTACACTCCTCACTTTTGCTGACATCCAGACCGCTTGTGTACAAATTGATCCATGGCCGAATTGTGCGTCACCAAGGCGCCCACCGCAGGGAGCAGGCCGGCCTCCGGGAAGGGACCTTGGGGAAGAAGCGCGATCCCCAGGCAGAAGTTGGCCAGCCTCGCTCCAATCCGGTTGCCTATTTTTGCTCTCTTTCTCCGTCCGGGAGCAGACTGCAGGAGCTGACACAAAGTTGCAGATTCCAAAAGCGCAATGTGACTAGCGGGCTACACCGCGTAGAGAATTAGGATTACTTTGTTTCTCCTCTAGCGCCCACAAATCCATCCCAGGCCGCCAGCGTCTCCCGAGTAGCCCAGAGGCGGCCCAGGAGCCGCCTCCTTGCGGGCCCCTCCCCAATTTAGGCTTCTGGAGTGGGGTGCAGGGGCTTCTCCAGCCTCTGCCTTGAGCCGGAATCGTAGGGGCGCCTTGGGGACGCGTTCCCCAGGCTGGGCTCGGGCGTCCTAGCCAGCATCGCACAGCCTCCAGCCCACGGGAGCTACAGGGGGTGCGCGGCGTGGGCGCAACGGCGACTCGGGGTGCGCAGCGCAGAGGGTTGTCTCGCCAAGCCACTGCGATCGCGGCGAGGCGGGGCGCACAGCGGGGACGCAGCTGTGGCCGCGGTCTGTCCTCGCGCTCCAGCGCCCGGAGCGGCCACCGCGGGGAGGAGGAGCCGCGCGTGGTCCCGGCCGCACTGCGCCCCGCGCCCCCGCCCCACTGCCGCCCCGCCCGCTGCGCCGGACCGCGTTGCCGTGGCAACCCCCCCGGAGCCCCAGGCGCGCGCGCGCCCGCGGGAGCGCTTGACAGCGGCGGTGGTGGCGGCGGCGGCAGCTCTGGCTCCAGCCGCGCGCCGCGACCTAAGCCCGCGCGTCGCCCCCGGTCCGGCCCGGGCCCCCGGCCGCCCACTGCGCGCCCCGCTCTCTCTGCGTCCCGGGCCCCATGGAGCTGCTGGCCGCAGCCTTCAGCGCCGCCTGTGCCGTGGACCACGACAGCTCCACCTCGGAGAGCGACGCGCGCGACTCGGCGACAGGACACCTGCCTGGCAGGTGAGCGTCCTCCCGCGAGCGCCTGGCGACGGCCACCACTCGCCGGCCTGCGCACCTGGACCGGACCCCGCACCAAAGCCTCGGCCCTACTCGCCCCGGGCCTCACTGGACCACGTCCCCGGGCGGGTGCGTCTCGGTCGCCCTCGTCCCCATTCCGGTCCCCAGCGGTTCGCCTCTGCGCCCTTGCCCAGGTCATCCTGGGCGCGCTTCCCGCCCTGTCCTCCATCTTGCGGTCCTGACCCTGGGGCCCGGGGATCGAGGTCCTCAAGGTGCCAGGGCAGTGACATGCGGGGGACGCCCATGGGCCTCTTGGCCTCGGGGCCGTCGGGGCTGCCTTGAGGCGCTGGGCGCGGGCAGGGTGCGCCAAGTTTCCGCTGCCTACCCACGAGCTCGAAAAACATGAAGGTTTGGGCGGGCTTGTGTGGGATGAATCACCCCGTCGCGCCCTAGTGCAGTGACAGAACAGGCCTGGGGGGCCTGCTCGGCCGGGAGGGGTCACTGCATCACTGCGACCCTTGCCTGGGTGCCTAGGGCTCAGTGCCCGGGCCAGCAGCCACCGGGGCTACGCCTGTCTCCAGCCCGCCGAGGTGTGTCGTTGCTTAAAAATAACCAGCCTGCTGTCTGTCCTCCCTCCCTGGCAGCGAGTCGTCCTCCACCCCTGGAAATGGGACCACGCCCGAGGAGTGCCCGGCCCTGGCCGACAGCCCTACCACCCTCACAGAGGCCCTGCAGATGATCCACCCCATCCCTGCCGACTCCTGGAGAAACCTCATCGAACAGATAGGTGGGTGAACCCGGTAGGCATCAGCTTCATTTCGTGGGTGCCAGGAGACTCTGGAGAGGGCCTCTTGCACATGGGGTGCTGTTTTGATATTTGTGGTTTTCAACAGCTTCCCAGACAAAACTGCCACGCAGTATTGGTGCTGCTCCCCCAGGCTAACTTAGTCAGTGGGTGTCTGTCCTGCTCTCTGCAGAGCTGTCCACTTGCCCTGTGTCTCCTGTCACTTCTGCCAGGAAGATGGGGGGTGCACCAGCATTGCTGAACCAGGCAGGGGGCCCCTCCTTGAGCTCCCAGCAAGGAAGGGCTGGGAAGACTGGGGGAGATGCCTGGAGCAGAAGCTGAGGCGTGATGGGGAGGGGGGGCTTGGCAGAACCGCAGGATGGTGGCCAGCTGTACAGGGGCAGGAGAGGTTGAGATGAGGGCCCGGAGCTCAGAGGGTGACCTGTGCAGAGAAGTGCTGTGAATACACAGAGGGGCTTCTCACGTGTCCCCACAACTCCAGCACTTGCATTTAAAAAAAAGGTGCTAGTGACTTCAAATGAGTTCCCCTGTCATCAGCAGTGAGGGGCAGCCCAGGGTGTATTCTTCAATGTCCTTAGAGCAGCTGGCTCTGTGCTCACTTAAATAACAATTCTCAATTTGGAAGATTTCTTCCCTAAATACACAACTGTCCTCCAGTCCCAAACCTCAGACCAACACGGAGTGTGTCCAGGAAGGGAGCTTGAAGGAGAGGCTTCTCAGGGTCCCCCTTGTCCTGGTGCCCCACACCCTGTGGGAGGAGCAGGCGGCCGAGCAGCAGGGGCAGAGGATCTGTCCCTGAACCGCATCTCCAGTGTATCAGGCTGAAGGATGGTGGCTTTTGGCTTTGTTTGTGTGCGAGGAGAGAGGGATGATCTGAAACTGATGCCAGGTGGGAAATCCCGGATTTGAAAGAGACTCCCCAGGCCATGTCTGGAGCTCTCTGACACTCCATCTGGGATGGAGACTTTGATAATCCACCTCCCCATGGCCAAGCCCGGTCCAGTCGGGGCTGCAACCCACAGCTTCTGCCACCTCTCCAAGGGTGTGGGGCTTCCTCCCCAGGGCTGCTGCACAGGCATGGAGCTGGGGGGAGTCACTGTCTTGGGCCTCAGTTTCCTCCTCTGGCAGAGGTAGAGAATGCCACTTGGTGTCTTATTCCCAGAGGTCCTCTGCAGTACCTGCCAGGGTCATGGGGCCTACCTTCTGCTCCTGGAGGTGCAGAAGTATGGGGTAACAGCACAGGGCTGTCCCCAGCCAGCTGTGCCAGGGGCTTCTCGTGGTGCTCAGGGACCCTCCAGCAGCCTCTGCCAGGCATCGGGAAGGGACTGCAGGCTCCCAAGGTTACAGAGGAAGGAAGGAGGTGGAAGTGGTATGAATCGGGGACACTAGGTTGGATTTTACAGCAGCTGCTGGCAAAGCCAGGCAAAAGCATGCTGAAGCCAGGAGTGGTGGTACACACCTGTAATCCCAGCACTTGGGAGGCTGAAGCAGGAGGATTGCTGTGAGTTCAGAAACAGCCTGAACTGCATAGTGAGATCCTGTCTCAAAGAGAGAAAAACAAACAAACAAACCTTGTGTGAAGTGGTGTGGCTGTTGCCATATGGCCACAGCCCTGGTAGATCATAGACCTGAGAGTGGTCTTGTGGGTGTGTGTGTGAGTGGGTAAAATACATGTACAGCAGATGTTTCAATTTAAAATTTATTACAGTAAAAGCTACATTGCCATGAATCCCCTCAAAACCCTGCCTCTCTCTGTAAACATCCCATCGTGCCCTGCTGCTTTCTTGGCCTCCCTTGTTTTGAGACAGGCTCTTGCCCTGTGTTCGGGCTGGTCTTAAACTCACTTCTGTAGCCCAGGCTGGCCTTGCGCTGCCTCGGCCTCCCAAGTGCTGAATTACATTCCTGCCAGTTTCCGAAGCAGCCCTGCAAGGGCTCTTTTCTGTCTTTACGAGGCGAGAGAAGCAGTACAGTGACCGAGCACAAAGGCAGCTTGTAAAAGCAGGACAGCATGTCCTGGTCCACCTTACCCACCGGGGTGGTGCTGCGTGACTTATGTTCTTCCCCAAGGTCAAATGACCACGGAAAGGAAACCTTTTGAACTAGTTGAGGACGCTGAGATAACTATGAGAGTGCCACCAGCAACACAGGAAAGAGGACTCCAGAGCTGTTTCGGAGAGTGGCGAGGGTGAGGGGATGGATGTGTTCCAGTGAGGGAACTGTGAGCACTCTTGGCAATGTGTGTTCTGCTTCAGAACTTTACAAAGAGAAACCCTCTGCGTTTGCTATATTTTTTATCACTTCCGTGAGTGTGCGTGTGTGTGCACACGCGTGTGCATGTGCGTGTGCTGCTGTTGTCCCCAGCACCTAACGCGATGCCTGGCACTAAATACAGTAATGAAGGATTCCTGCTCTTTGCAGGTTTCTATTTGAAGGACACAAAGTGAAAAAAACGATGTCTTCAGGAAGAGGGATTTAGAAGGGCTGAGGGGCCGGGGTCACGTCCTGCAGGAGCCCGGCCAGCCAGGAGCAGGGCACCCAGGGCAGGTCGCTTCCCCGAGCTGAGATGGTGGCAGCGTCTTCAGCTCTGTGACCATGAGGCCCCGAGGGCCAGCGGTAGAGGAAACGCACCTTCCACGTGCAGTTGTGCCCACTCAAATGTACAGAAGATAAACGGGGAAAAGACGGCGTATTAGCGGCACATCACGTGCAGAGGTTTCATCAGACACCGCGCTTTCCCTGAAGTCATCTGCTCTTTCTGTATGGTAATCAGAATTTAAGCCGAATAAAGATGAAAGGTTATGAAAAGTGGTTTATATTCCCAGTAACTCCAAGAAAATTGGAGTTTAAGCTGTGTTCTAAATAGATATCTTGGGATAAAAATAGGAAATCTTAAAAATTCTAAAATTAATTGTATTGAAAGGCTTTAGCTACAGATAAAAATACATTCAGCAAAAAGTGACTATAGCCAGGCATGAGGGTGAACACCTGTAATCCCAGAACTCAAGAGGCTGAGGCAAGAGGATTATTGCAAGTTAAAGACCAGCCTGGGAGTGAGCTCAAGGCCAGCCTGAACTACATAGTGAGACTCTGTCTCAAAAAGACCATAAGCGATAGAGGTGGTCTGGCTCAGTGAACCAGTAGGAAGGAAGCTCCAAAGCTGGTCCATTTGCCTAAATAATTACTAGCTGTCTTTGTTTCCCAGCTCCTTTGGGCCTTATGAGACAGGATGGCTGCTATTGCTCCAGGCATTGCACACTTAAACAGCCATCCAGGAAAGCAGGAAAAGTGGTTTGTCTTCCAGTGTCTACTGGGGACAGCTTTTTGAGAAGCCCTTTAGAAGATGTCCCCTCTTACTCTTTCTCCTTGGCCAGTGTCTCAATCCTCTTCTATAATAAAAATACCTTAGACTGGATGTCTTGTTGGTCTTGTTTGCTATAACAAAATACCTGAGGCTGACTACTTTATACAGAAAAGAGGTTTACTTAGTTCCTCGTTTGAAGATCTCAGAGCTTGATACCAGCACCTACTCAGTGCTGATGGTGACTGCTGAATAGCATCAGGGGAAAGGTCACCTGGTGAGACAGGAAGTGGAGCAACTTGGAGGCCACCTTGCTCTTTGTAGAGCACAGCAGGTCACACTCAAGCCAGACCTTGACCCCTGAGAAGTTGGGGGGTGGGGGTGGAGGGAACAGAGGAGACGTAGCCGACAGCATCTGCCATGATGTGATTTCAGAAATACTATTTTCAACCCGTCTACCCACGAAACTAATATTTTTGTGTTTCAGCGTTTGCATCCCACTGGGAAGTTGCAGATAGTATTTACCTGGGATCTAGCTTCGGTAGCACCATTGGACGTGTTTATGAACCTAAACAAGTCTGCTAAGGGATGGGCAATGTAGCTCGGTGGCAGAGAGCTTGCCTGGCATGCACAGGCTCTGGGCTTGATCCCCACCGTGTGGGGCAAAGCTAAGGAGACACTTCTGTGAACTCTGGAGACCATTTCTTGTTTTGTTTTGCTTTTTGAGACAGGATCTTACTATGCAGCCCAGGCTGGCCTCGAACTTGGCGGCAACCCTCCTGCCTCAGCCTCCCAAGTGTTGGGATCACAGGTGTGTGCCACTGTCAGACTAGAGGCTGTATTTTTGAAAGGTGTTCAGTAGGTATTCAAGTGCCTTCCAGGTGTCGGCACAGTGTTAAGCGTGGAAAGTGACCCCAGGACCACCTGCAGGAACCAGTATAGACAGCATCAGATCACCAAGCAATAATTAATTTTCTGTCCCCAGCCATCCTCTCTAGTGTCACAATGGCATTGACCTCTGTGGGGAACCTAAAGGCCTGGGCTGAGACACTGTCAGCCTGGGTCACATTTGGCCCAGACTCTGATTTCCTTTTTCATTCTTTTGACACATGAACTCCATGCTGGATTCTGCTAGATCTTGGCACAGTAAAAACACAGGATCTTAATGGCTTGGAGTCCAGGCCACCTCCCCTTAGCGTGAAAGCTTTATAATGTTGATTAAGAGCCTCAGGGGCCAGTTCATTTCCAGTGCAGATTTGGGAGGCTCCTGCCAGGGAGCCTCGGTAACTCACCCAGCCACCATCGGGGTTTGGGAAGCACCTGCCTCCCCCTGCTGCTTAGATGGATCTCTGCAGCCCCTTGGGATCCTGAGCGGATGAGACGCTGATTTTTGCTTCAGCACGAAGATTTACAGCCATTCCCATTTCACAAATGAATACGGTTGAGTTTAATGCTGAAGCGTCTAGGGCTGTGGAAGGGATGCATCCGTCAGGGATATTAAAACATAGCCGGGACAGTTCCACCAGCCCTGCCTGCAGGGCGGTGGCCACGCAGCTCTGTGTTCGCGTCTGGCCCCCCACAAGTGGGGACAGCATGTGTGAGCGGGCTTGGGTGGGCAGTGTGTTCAGGGGTGACTTTATTTGTTGGGAAAAATGTGCACACTCAGCTGTGTTCCTAGAAAAGGAGAAGACGGCGGTGGCTCCCATGCCCCTGGAGGCTGCCACTGAGGTGCACCAGCCTGGCTTTCTTGGTATTCATCTAAAGTCCTGCTACCATTCTGTGATTTCAGGACTCCTGTATCAGGAATACCGAGACAAATCGACTCTCCAGGAGATCGAAACCAGGAGGCAACAGGATGCGGAAATCCAAAGCCATGAGGATGGGTCCCCGGCCGGTGAGGACGCCCCTGAGGATGAGGAGGATGAGGAGGAGGAGGAGGAGGAGCCCGCGAGCCCACCCGAGAGAAGACCTCTGCCTCAGATTTGCCTGCTCAGCAACCCTCACTCCAGGTTCAACCTGTGGCAGGACCTGCCCGAGATCCGCAGCAGCGGCGTGCTGGACATCCTGCAGCCCGAGGAGGTCAGGCTGCAGGAGGTAGGTGCTGGGGACTGCATCCTCAGGGACACAGGCATGGGCGGTGTCCTGGGCGGAGGGCTTGGAGTGACTGCCCTGGCTGGCACCCGAAAAATCTCTTGCAGCGTTCCTGCAAGGAAATAACACTATTTCCTGGGTGCCTGCCTTCTCAGGCAGCTCTTGGCAGTGTTGAGGGTGCAGAGCTTTGCTGCTTGGTTGGGCGGGAAGGTTGCGTTTTTACAGCTGTCTCTTGTCATGGTGGTTTCCACACACGCATGGCACTCAGCTTGAGGCAAGGTAGACCGAACTCTACCTTGTTTCTTTCTGTTCACAGTCTTCCACCACAGCAGTGTTGGGGCCATTTGAACTTTGGATGGGAAAATATTTTGAAAGCAAACCTTGGTCTGGCCACCTGCTACTGAAATGGTGCTACAGAAATCAAGGACCTGTGCTGATCACCCCTTTGTTTAGTGATCCAGGTGGACATTAGCTGACATGGGGAAGGCTGAGACCAAGTCACAGAGGTCCCCGGGGGCTCGCTGCTACCAGGGTACAGTCCCTTAAAACTCACCTGGACAGAGCAGGGGATGGTGGCACATGCCTGTAACGGCAGCACTTGGGAGGCTGAGACAGGAGGATGGCTGTGAGTTCAAGGCCAACCTGAACTACATAGTGAGACCCTGTCTCAATAAACAAAACTAACGGGCAGAGATGAACGGTGAGACCTCTGAGTGTTCATTTGAGTTGAACAAAGGTTATTTGAGCGTCCAGGACATTGAGTGGCTTAGAGAGACAAGAGTATGGTGGATGGCAAGGAGAATAGATGGCCAGGGCTGAGGAAATGCGTGTGCACACCAATGTGTGTGTGCGTGCGTGTGCTGGAAATTTCTGTGTTGGGAACAGAACGCAGGGCCTCACAGGTGCCAGGCAAGTGCTCCACCATTGAGCAAAACCCCAGCCGCAGTCCCTTTGGGATTTTAAAAGTGAGTGCAAAAGGAAAAAGTAAAACATGCTGGCCGTCATCTGTGTCTCCGCAGCAGCCACCCCTGCCCCCTGCACTCTGCAGCCCTGGCTGCTTCCTGGTCCTGGCTTCTCCTTCTTTACTCCTGTGCTATATTCCATAAACGCCTTCTCTGTTCTTCATTTTTATTTAAAAAACAGTTGAGTTAGGAGGATCACATAAGCTCATGGTGACACTGCCAGGCCCCCATCTCTTAAAATAAATAACCAGAGGGCTGGGGATGTAGCTCAGCAGCACAGCACCCACTTGGCAAGTATGAGGTCCTGAGTTCAATTCTCAGTACCAAAATAAATGAATTGCCGGGTGTGGTGGCACACACCTGTGACACCAGGGCTTAGAGGCATGAAAATCACTGCAAGTTCAAAGTGAGTTATGTAGTGGGTTCCAGGCCAGCGTGAAATGTGTAGCATGATCATCTTCAAAATAAAACAAAATAAATAATAAGCAAATAATCAATAAAAAACAGTAGACTCTTCAGCATTAACTACCAGAACTGAGAAGAGCTCAGCTCTGTATCTTCCAAACCAGACTCAGGTTTGCTCACAGACCTGCAGCTGGGAAATCTAGGCTCTGTAAATCCAGACTTTGAAACGACTCCGGGGGTCCCTAGGGGTCCCGGCCAGTGCAATCAGAAAGATGTTTTAGTCATGCTGCCCTCCTTACCTGGGAGCGGCGAATTATAAATGGTGGCTTCAGAAGCTTGCTTTTGTTTTTCCAAATGAAGCTTGTGCTGTAGAGCTCTGAGATCAACCCTAGCAAGCTGAGTTTAAAATATCATGGCCTGAATCGAGTATGGTGTCACACACCTGTAATCCCAGCACTCAGGAGGCTGTGGCAGGAGGACTGCTGTGTGTTCAAGGCCAACCTGGACTACAAAGTGAGCTTAAGTTCAATTTAAACTGCATAGTGAAACCCTGGCTCAAAAAAAAAAAAAAAAAAAACATGGCATGAACCGTTGCCAACACCAGTGGAGCTAAAAGCAGAGAAGGAGCCCTGCCACACTGCAAGAAAAACAGAAAACAGCAAAGAAAAGTGTAAAAAGAACAGAAGAGTGATTAAGACACCAGTCGGTTAGAGCAATCAATGTTAGTTGCTGAAAGTCCTCCATAAAATACCAAAACCTGCAATGGTCAGAAAGGTAAACCCGCTATCTGAGCAGACCGTAAAGCCAGGACAAGACAGTAACAAGGTCGAGCTGGGATTCCGGTAATCCCAGCACTTGGGAGGCTGAGGCAGGAGGATCGTTGAGAGTTCGAGGCCAGCCTGGCTACAAAGTGAGCTCAAGGCCAGCCTGCAGTGCATAGCGAGACCCCAGTGCGTCCAGCCTTTCCTTTGACCACTGGCCTCTCTAGGGGGCCAATGCTATCCAAAGTCTTTGTCCTAGTAGAGCACAGCCCTTAGGCGCTGTCTGCTTTTGAAGTTGAGGCGTTTATGGAGATGAAGTGCAAAACCATTAGAGGTCATTACAGTGTTTCTCCCCTAGTATTTTTACACTGGTTTGAGCCAGGTGTGGTGGTGCACATGTGTAATTCCAATACTTAGGAGGCTGAGGCAGGAGGATGATGAGTTCCAGACCAGCAAGGGCTACACAGAGAGTTCAAGGCCAGGCTGAACTACACATTAAGATTCTGTCTCAAAAGGAGAAAGAATGGCTCGGGAGATGCAGCTCATGACGCACTGGGGGGATATCCACATCTAAACCCATAACATACTACCATACGTTAAGCCATAACGAAAAGCCCGTTTAATTTTTATTAAAACTTTACTGTGGCTGTGATAAATCACTACATTGTAGTGAAACAAGCAAATAAAAACTTAAAATCAGAAATGTTTCAAATGCTCCTAACTTTGAGGATGAGGAAATAAATTTAGTAACTACAGAATACATCCAAGGTGACCAAGGCAAGCCTGAAGTCCCATGGCGTGGCATCAGTGCTGCATTTAGATTGAAATTCACAGCCTTTCATGGTTTGTTAGGTGAGGGATAAACACAAAATCGGTTGAGCTCCTCCGATGTCAGAGAAGACACCCCAAAAGCAAGGTCCCAACACCCCAGAAGGATGCTCCCGAGGACACCAGCCAAGGCAGAGAGTCCCGAGAAGAGGCTGAGCAAGTGATCTAAGAAAATGCAAGCTACCAAACACAGGCTCAGAAGCAAGTATTTTAGGTGGGTGCAGGCACGCAGCTGGAATACCAACCACTGGGAAGGCTGAGGCAGGAGGAGCCCTTGAGTCCAAGAGTTCAAGACCAGCCTGAGCAACATAACAAGACCCTCTTTAAATTTAAATATGTTTTTTTTACTTTTTTTTTTTTTATCAGTACCAGGGATCAAACTCACGACCACACGCTTGCAAGGCAGGCGCTTATGCCACTGAACTAAATCCCCAGCCCCTTAAATACATTTTAAAATAAAAATGCTAAAAACACAACAGTACACCAGTATTCAAAAGGATTACTGGCAGAAGAGAGGCCAAGCCTGGTGCTGAAATGCAGCAGAGCTCCTGGTCTGCAGCAAGCTGCCTGGCAGGACCCGGTGAGGGCAGGGCCGTGTGGGCAGCGCCCAGGATCACCTCCATTCCAAGTGGTTCCCAGAGGTGGAGGCACTGCAGGTTTCCTTCTGTGGGTTCTCTCTCAGCTCCCTGAGCCCCCAGGCACTGCAGCAGAGGTTGGATAATGATGCCTCGGGCTCCAGGCCACTGTGGGGACCATGGTGCTGCTGCCAGGTGCACTGGGGGCAGTGGACGCAGGGAAAGGCATGGAGGTGACTGCGCTTCAGAATCCTTTCACAGGCTCAGGTGGCTGCGGTTCAAAGCTAGGAAAGTAGCGATCATCAAGTCCGATCATTACAGCACATGCAAGTACAAGTGTTTTAAAACCCACCATGTAGTTGAAGGCTGTGCGTGTGTGTAGTCAAAACCAGTTTTCTCTCAGTGATTAGTAGAACCAAGGACAAGAGATCATAGAGAATGCATCGACCCCCCCCCCAGCGATAGCAGACTATACAGGGCTCTCAGGTGTACAAAATATTAGTAATTAAAATATATGAACAGCGCGGCTGCGTTTAAAAAAATTAAAATAAATAAAATAAAATGAAAATAAAAAATAAAAAAAAAATGAAAAGAGTAACATATCATGGCTAAGTGGGGTTCACCCTGAGAATGTAAGCTTAGTGAAATATTTAAAAATCAGTGCACAAAGCTGGGTGGCGTGGTGACTCACGCCTGTAATCCCTGCACTCGGCAGGCCTCAGCCTGTAATCCCCAGTACTCAGGAGGCTGAGGCAAGAGGATCACCATGAGTTTGGGGCAGCCTGGGCTCCACAATGAGACCCTGTCTCAAAAAAAAAAAAAAAATTGGGGCTGGAGATTTAGCTTAGTGGCATAAGCACCTGCCTTGCAAGCAGGCGGTCATGAGTTCGATCCCCAGTACCGATAAAAAGAAAAAAAGAAAAAAAATCAAAAGAGACTGATAAGAGCATAAGAAGTTTTAGACTTTGAGAAAATATTTCAATTCATTCATCTAACAAGACACAGCAGAATATATACAAACTCAACAGGGAAATTTTTAATGTAAAAATAGATAAAAGATAAGCTACTTCAATAGAGGAGATATATAAAAGACATAACCGCATATTGGCCTAAGTTATCTTTCTCCTGTTGGTTTTTGCAGGGTGGGGCAGTAGGGCTCAAACCCAGGAACACTGTATCACTGGGCCTTTTATTTACTTACTTTTTTTTTATTTGGAGACAGAAGTCTCACTAAATGGCCCGGGAAGGATTCAACTTTGAGATTCCCAAGAGCTGGATTACAGGTGGGCACACCCACTGCTCCCTGCTCTGAACTTGGCATTAGAAACACACTAGGCCTGGGCTGATGCCTGGAATGTACCAATCCTAAGATATTTTTCACTGTTCGCTGAAAACTCAAGCTTAGCCACATCCCACGTACTTTCAAACATAGTGACTCTATCAACCCTCTCACCTCAGCCCATCCTTTAGCTTCCCACGAAGCCTTTAAGTTTCCTTTAAATGCTGGCGATGCCAAGTGTGGGTGTGACCACATGGCGGCTACAGGGACTTCTCTAGAGAAAGGTGGGCCGTTTCTTATGAGGTCCATCGTGGATTTCCAGCACCTGTCACCCAGCACCCAACACCGCCTTTTGGGAGTTTCCTTCAGCAGCTCTCAATGGCCACACCCTGGATATTGGGATTGGAGCACAGTTTGTCTCAGGGTCTGCCCTGTGCATCGAATTGCATCTCTGGCTGCTGCCCACTGGGTGCCAGAGCACCCCGCCCCACTCACGACACCCTAGATGACTCTAGACCCAACTGAATGTTCCACAAAGGAAATAGCAGCTTCTGGTTGAGAGCCACTCCCCTGAAGAATTGAGATTACATTCATATGCATGAGTGCTTACTCTTATTTGCCCAGAATTGGAAACAACCAGACGTCCTTTAACAGATAGAGGAGCCGGGCATGATGGTGCACCCCTGTAATCCCAGCACTTGGGAGGCTGAGGCAGGAGGATCGTTGCAAATTTGAAATCAGCCTGGGCTACAAAATGAGTTCAAGGCCAGCCTGAAGTCGTAGTGAGACCCTGTCTCAAAAAGACCAATAAACAAATAAGTAATTCATCAAACAGAGAGACCAACTCACACGTCCCTGCAGTGGTCCTCTAAGCACCTGGAAGAAACAGGCTTGATACATGAACGAGTCTCAGAAGCTCTCACTCTGCTGAGTGCATGAAAGAAATCAGCCAGGTTAGGTACTGTTCGGTTCCACTGATGTGACATTCCTGAGTGGACACAACTATGGTGACAGAATTTAGGTCAGAGGCTAGAATGAGAAAGCACGAGGGGGATTTTTTAGACTTGACAGAACCATCAAGGGTCTTGCTTGTACATTGGTTACATGAAGTCATACTTGTGTTACAATTTGCAAACTTGTTTGTGGTCCATTTTATTGTATGATAATTTAAAAAGTAAGATGTTACCAGAGGGTTGAAAGTCTCTGATTTTTTTTTGTTGTTGTTGTTAACAAAGTACTATTCCCCCACGAAATTAAAACATTGGTTTGTCTCGCTGGGAATTAAGTTAAAAATTTATATAAAACATATGAAAATCAAATCTGAAAAGTACGCATTGAGCAAGTATAAATTAATGCAAAGATAGTGTAATATTTGGACATTTAGGGCCAAGATGTATCATCCTGATGGGCTTGATAAAAAAAATACACTGAACTTCACGGAGGATGACAAGGAAAGAAGTCCATCTGTTACGATCCAAATAAAGCTCAGAAGGATGCTTTCGGAGGTTTATAAAGAATATCTTAAGTATGGAACCAAAATCACACATAATGAAGAGTTGCTGTGGCAATTAAGGAGACACAGTGCTTGCTGGCATCCTTTGGTGTCGCTCCCGGAGCCCTAGCGAGGGCAACTTGAAGGAAAGGACGAAGAGCAGAAGACATAGGGAAAGAAATCGAAACCATCATCGGCCGGTGCTGGCTGCTTTCTGAAAAAATCCAAAGGAGTCCAGTAAAACTGCAGGACCTACAAGGCAGTTCTGAGAGGTGGCTGGATATAAGATAAATACACAAAATTTGTTGTTTTCATGTATATCTGCAAGATCCAGATTTCATTCGGTGAGAAAGCTCTATCAATTAGGATAAGATGAGCACTCAGAAAAAATGGGCAAAGCAAGTCACATAGCAAAAATACAAATGACCAGTTCAATGAAAGAAAATAAAAGTCAAAGCTTGTTAACAATCAGGGAAGTCCACACTAAAGTGGCATTGTGGTATGGTTTTCTGCATTTCCAAATGACAGACTTTTTAAAATTTATTAGTGCATGTGTGTAGTACCTAATGTTTACATTCCTTGTGGGAGGTTGCTTTTTAAACATATGTTTATATTTAAAATCTACTATTAGGGAATTTTTATTTGGGCTTTGTTTTGTTTTTTGAGGCAGGGTCTCATTATGTAATCCAGGCTGGTCTTGACCTCACTATGGACCCCAGGCTGGCCTTGAACTTCTGGTGACCCTCCTGCCTCAGCCTCCCAAGTGCTGGGATTACAGTTGTGCTCCACCATGCCCAGCTAGGAAATTTTTTTAATGATTGCTCAATGGGGTTTGATAGTATGTGCTATCAAACCCCATTAGTATATATTTGTATACTTTCTAATATTTCTGCTTTTAGATAATCATCTTCTGAAATAATCAGGCTTGTGCACAAATATTTATTAAGATATCCATCCCAGCAAAAATTAAAACAAGAACAAGGAGAAGAAACCTAAATGCTTGCTAATTGTTTAGTAAGATAGTATTCAATTATGCAAAGATACAAGCATTTAAAATACATTTTCAAAGAATGAAAAAGTGAATACTCATAATAAAGTTTTTAAAAAGCAGAATAGAACATTACATCTATAGCAGAGTAGGCACTGACAATAAAGACTTTGCCAGGGGTGGTGGGGCACACCTGTAATCCCAGCACTTGGGAGGCTGATTCAGCAGAATTGCTGAGAGTTTGAGGCCAGTGTGGGCTACATAGTGAGTTCAAGACCAACCTGAGCTGCATAGGGAGACCCTGTCTCAAAAAAAAAAAAAAAAAAAAAAAAAAAAAGAAAAGAAAAAAGAAAAAGAAAAATCTTTAGTTTCTTTATACATTTGTGGAATTTCTAGTTGTAGATTCAGATATTTAAAAATAACCGAGACTGGCTTATCTGATATGCAGTACAGGTGCTGTCAGTTGTAAAAGACTAGGCGTGTGGAAGGCCTGGTCCTTGAGTTTCCAGAATCTGACTTTTCTTATTTATTTGTTTATTTGTGGTCTTTGGAGACAAGGCCTCACTATGTGGCCAGCTGGCCTCCGACTCACAGTGATCCTCTCCCCAACCTCCAGGTGCTAGGATTATGGCCCTGGGTCACCACCCCGGCCCTCATGTTGATTTCAGAGCTTATGTCAGCGCACGAGACTGATCTCAGGTTTTGTGTTACAAACCAGCTGCTCATGCCTGCTCTGTTGTTTGGCCATGTGTATTAGAGCCAGGGCGGCTCAGTCCACTGCAGACGTCTCTTGTCCCTGGGGGCTGCAGAAGCCCCCAGTCTCGGGGAGTTCCTGTTCACCCCTAGAGAGCACCCCACAGTGGCCTAAATCTTATCCAGTCCTGGAAAATTCAAGACTTAAGAACAAAATGTTACGTTTCCCTAATTTGTAAGTAAACGTTTCCTGGCTGCAGATGGCAGATGTTACTGGACAGGATTTTCTTCATTTTGTTTTTGTTTTCCAAGTCGTTCTGCAGCTCTTTGTGCCCTCCCGCCCCTGGTGGCCTTTGGGTCACTGGGGCACTGTGGCTTGAGAAAGTAACTGGGACCAAGTACAGTGAAAAGGTTAGGAGGGCCAGAGAAGAGGGCAGGAGGGCAGGGGCTTGTCCAGCAGTGTGAGAGGAAGTAAAACTCAGGAAGAAGGGCAAAGAGCGAGGGGCAAGGTGGGAGTGATGCTGAGGCAGGAGGATGCAAAGTTTAAGGTCAACCTGGCAACCTGCGGTCTCAGGTAAAACCCCGAGGGCCGATGGAGCGCACTCTGCATGGTACCGCACCCCCCTGCCCCTGCCACGGAAAGCAGACAGCAGAGATGCCCCACAGGCACTGCTGCAGCCAAGGCAGGCTGCGCACCCTGCGTGTGCAGAGGCAGGGAGGCCTCCCTGCTCCCTGTACTTGCTAGGCAGAGTGTGTGCAACTGAAGAGAGAAGGAGTGGTGTTCGCAGCGTCTCCAAGGAAACGGCGTGCAGCGACGCTGCTCAGGCCCGGTGGCCATGGCTGGCTGGTGGTGATGGTGGCGGCGAGGCCGATGTGTGTCCAGAAGGGAGGGGACCCAGTCGTCACCTGCATGGTCTGAGTCTGCTCAGCCTCTGAAATCACAGTGGCATTTGTGATTGGTCAGCCTGTGCTCACAGTTTAGAACTTGCATGCATCTCCTTTTGTTTATTGTTTTGTTTTGTTTTGTTGAGACAGGGTCTCACTGTGCAGGCTGGCCTCAAAATCATGGAGCTCCTCTTGCCTCAGCCTCCTAAGTGCTGGGATTACAGGCACATGCTACCATGCCTGATGCCTTTATTTTTCCTTCTCCTTAGAAAGCAAAATGGAGGGCTAGAGATTTAGCTCAGTGGCATAAGCACCTGCCTGGCAAGCGTGAGGTCACAAGTTCATCCCTGGTATCAAAAAAAAAAAAAAGCAAAATGGTTCAGAAGGAAATTACTAAAGGCTCTGTGTCATTTACCAACCCTGAAACCCTTATTTCTCCCTTTTGGATAAACCCTAACAATTCAGCAGGTGAGCCTGCCAGAGACGGGGACAGGGAGTGTCCCTCTGCCTCACAGTGGACACTGTCACCACCTCAGACATTAGCTGCCTCCTGGTTCATTTTTTGTAAAGATGGCACTGTTAGCATTTGGCATTGTTTAAATTAATCCTTTGGAGGAAGAATTAGGTGCCTCGTGCAAAGTCCAGACTGAGCGAAAAGTCCCTGCAGGGCGAGGGGAGTGTGTGTGTCCGAGTGTGCCCTTGCCTCAGAAATAGTGAGAGGCTGCGTGCAGGTCTGTTTCCGGTGAGGCCCCACAGCAGTCGTCACTGCTGTGCCCCTCAGCTGTCACTGTGACAGACACCAGGGGCAGGTCGGCTTCTGGGGAGGAAAGGTTTGTGGCGGTGCATCTGCAGAGGGTCTCAGTTCCAGCCTGTTCGCTGCTTTGGTGGCGGTGGCTGGGACTCGGAGAGAGGCAGAGAGCCAAGGACCAGGGTCCCCTTCAAGGTCACACTCTCGGTAACCACACTTCCTTCGCTGGGCCAGACACCGCCTTCTGTGTCCCCGCATGGTCTTCCCTGCACTGGCTCTTGGTGTCCCTCTGGAGGACACCACCGGCCCTCAGACCTCACTCAGCCCAGATCGACGCTTTCAAGGCTCTGTCTACCAGTTCTGTTGTGTTGGGACGGGGCTTCCGAGTGGGACCTGGGGGACATGGCTCAGTGATGACCAGTGGGGACACCCCTGCCGCTGGCCCCAGGGTCACAGGTGGGAACTGGTGCCAAGGTCCACCATCAGGGAGACCCTAGCAAAAGAACCGGAGCAGGCATGGTCTGTGTCAGCTCAGCCCCACAGGAGTGAGCTGGTGACACAGGGACAGAAGTGGCTTGTTGAGAGGAGGTTGGGAAACGCAAATCTGCCCAAATCCAGGGAGACCACAGAGCTGGGGCTGCCCAAGGCCTGGAGGACAGGAAGTGAGGTGGCCCACAGTGACTGTGGATGGCACTGCTGTGCCTGACTTGGCAGGGTGCACGGCTCCTTGGGTCTGCAGGACTGGTTTTCCGCCCTCCTCAGTTGGAAGTAGGTGCTGTTCCTGGGTCCCCCGACCCTGACGCCTCTGAGGGGCGTCCAGCAGGGTGTGGTGCCCACTCAGGGACCCCTCCCAGACAGAGGTGACTCCAGCTGCACATCAGAGGAGATCTAAATCTAAATGTGCTGAGCACATGGGACACCATGCTCCGAGGCTGGGGTGCCCCTTCCCTCGGCCTGATCCCTCAGAAAGAGGCTGGGATTTGGGGCCCCTGACATCGAGCAACACGTGCCCCATCTGACACACGGAGCCCACCCCCCCACACACACCCTGCCCTTCCCACCCCACTCTGCACCCCCCCCCAGTCTGACCTCCCCCCCCACCTGTGCCTGATTTCTCTGCACAGGTGTGGGCACACTTGCGAATGGGCTCCTTTGCGGACCTTTGGGGCTCAGCCCTGCCATCCTCCCTGGGACAAACCCTCCTCACCCTTGCATGAGCAGTGCCTTCCTGCTCTCCGTGAGGGTGGTGCCCAGGGCCCACAGTAGATGCCTGTCCTGGCCCCTCTTGAGAAGCGCCAGAGTTTGGCTGTTGCTCTGCTCAGAGGGTCCCGGGCGGCCTGAGCAGCAGCAGCAATGAGGAGTGACAGGGAGGCTGCTGGCACCACCTGGGCCAGTCTGGGCCTTGGCAGACTAGGGGGATACACCCCCCAATGTACACACATGCACACACTTACCCAGACCCCCCTCCCCGGCTTTAGTGCTCATTTATAGTCATGTACACATACAAATCCACACTCTTACATATTCTGATTCACGCTCACACACACACACACTTGCACACTCATTCATGAGTGCTCACACTCTCATTCTCCCCCTCAGACACATACACTTCCTCACACACATTCCTTCACACTCAAACCCATTCACCTGTGCATATGCACACTCATTCAGGACACACGCACACACAGTCTGCTCTCAGAGCCCCCAACCCGGCCTGACCTGAGGCATCTCACTGTACCACCTCTGCAGCCTGCCCCAGGGATGGGCGGTGTGAGCCCCTGTGGTGGCAGGGACCATGCGGTGACCACCCTACAGCCCAGCACCTGCAGTGGTGCCTGGATGCAGAATGTGCTCAGTGAGTACGTGAGGCGTGACTGGGGGAATGAACGAATGAATGAATGAATGGGGGATGAGTAAATGGGGGAATGAGTAGGATGAGGATGGGGGAAAGAATGAAGAAGGGGAGGATGACTGAATGGGGGAATGGATTAGTGAGTGTCTGGGGAATGAGTGAGCAGGACCTACCAGCCCTGTGCAGCTGTGCAAAGGCTTTGAGTGACAGGGTCAGGCGGCTGACAAGGCAAAGATAGCTGTGTCACTGTGGCTGATGGTGTGACACAGAATGAAGAGGCCTTCCTGTAATCAAGGCCTGCAGATGGGCAGGGTTGGGGTTCTGGGGCCAGGCTCACCTGCTCCCCACTGGCACTGATTCAGGCTGGAGCCACCTCTGTCAGCCTCTCGGGGCTGTCCCCAAGCCCTTGGCACCTGGAAGCTCAGGACAGAGATACCGTCAGCAAGGGGACCTGGGTGGAACTAAGCCAGGATGGCAGCTGGGTGATGCGCCTGTCCTGCATGCCACCTTGCAGATGTGACAGCTCCCTGGTGCATGTGACGCTCACCTGGATCCTTTGTGCCCACTGCATGTGCTTGCAGCTTGGGAGCTGTGATGGCCTGATCTCGACAGACAGACATTTAGCTGCAGAAAGTGAGTTCCTAGTAGCATCAGGAGCAGAGAACCCAGGAGCCCCTCAGCTGGTGTGGCCCCTTGTCCTGGCCACATGTAGATAGATGGCCATGTGTCCCTCAGTGTCTAAGTTTTGCCACCTCAAGGCTCAGGGGCTGCTTCATGTGGCTGTTTGTTTTCAGGGCGATGGAGCAGTGTGAGATGAGGGTGGTGACAGAGAGGTCCTCTGAGCATCTCAGTTCTGTCCCCATCTCAAGCCAGGGTGACCTCGTGGTGGCCAGGGTCTGTGTTTGGTGGTTGAAATCTGGGGAGAGGCCAGTATGGACCTCTCACTGCTGCAGTGCGGTGGTACCTCTTGAGCGTGTCCCTCGTCTCAGGTGCCTCGCCAGGGCAGCGCGTGACTATCAGTGCCTGGCTCCCCCGCACCATTGTGGGCCAACACGGCAGGATCCCAGCAGAGCCCTGAGCGTGGAATGCTGCGTGACCCCTGACTCTCGTGACGCGGGGCTGCATCGTGTCAGTGATGTCACTGTGCCTTTGCACTGGCATCCCTTTGGTGGAACAGGAGCTTCTGCTCTCCATTCCTGGGGAACCTTGAAGAGTGGGTGACACCTGGGGGTGGGGGGAGGATATGCCCCCCTCTGTGAGTGCTGGGAACAGTGCCAGCTGTGTTCCCACCTCTGGAGCTGGGGCCTGCATTGCCCCGGGGGAAGCTGGAGGGCCCCGGCCCCACCCCCACGCCACCCTGCACTCATCCCTGCTCTGGCCTCATCCTTCCTCTGCCCACTGCCCACTCCCCTGGCTCCAGGGAGACTGTTCCTTTCTGTTCTTCCAGCTGTCACTGGCTCCCACCCATCCTTGCCTTGTGGCCCTCCTCTCTGTGTCTATGAGGTCCTACTCTGCCTCTCATATGCAGACCCCTGAATGCAAGATGTTCTCCCTTGAGACTCTAAATACAGGTGTCCCAAGGACCCCTTTGCTGGGCAAAGTCAAGGGGGTATAAGATGTGGGCATGGCAGTATAACCCACTGGACTGTCCCACCAGGGACCCAAAGCACAGCAGGGCAGTGGGAAGGAGGTGGTGGGGACCTTGCTGGCTGTGGAAGTCATTTGCAAGCAGGGTGAGAGGTGAGCCAGGGCCTGCTGCCCCGGCCTGGCAGTGGACACCAGAGAACAGGGCTCTGCTGGAGTCACAGGTCCGGTAAGCAGGCGAGTGTCAGGCTAGAACAATGGCACCTCTGAAAACCCTCCTGTGATGGGTTTCTTCCCTTTCCCTTCTGAGCCAAATCTCCAGCCCTTTTCCCTTTGTACATTTTTTATTTATTTTGAGACAGGGTTTCACTAAGTCACTAAACTGCCCAGGCTGGACTTGAATTTGTAATCCTCCTGCCTCAGCCTCCCAGAGTGCTGGGATTACAGGCCTGTAGCACCACACCTGGTTTAGATTAGAGATTTTCTCCTCTCTTTCTCAAAGTGAAGATTGTTTTATCGATTATGAAAGCAAGCCCAGGATTGAGATTGTGGCTTAGTAGTGGAACAGTTACCTAGCCCGTGTGAAGCCCCAGATTTGATCTCCAAGACCACAGAAAATTTAAAGAGTAAAAACCAACACTGAAAAGAATGATACATTTATTTTAAGATTTTTCAGATAATGCTTGAGTGTCTTGGCACACGTCTGTAATCTCAGAACTCAGAAGCTGAGGCAGGAAAATTCCCAAGAGTTGGAGATCAATGTGGGCAACATAGAGAGGCCCTGACTCAAACAAACAAACAAGACTTTCATGCAGCTCAAAAGTAAAAAGAGTCAATCTCCACTCCTGGGGCGGAGGTTTGTCTCCTTGGGGACAGCAGTGGTGTCCTCCACCTGCCCGCTCACCTATCCATCTCCGCACAGGTGAACCTGGTCTCTCTCGCATGCCTGACAGCTCATGTTTCTCCTCTCTTCTGCATGTGACATTCCCTTGTCCCCAGGGACCCACATGGCACACCAAGTGCCTGTGTCTAAAGATGCAGCACTGTTCACTTTGCACGGGGGTGGCTGACTCGGGGGGACAGGGCACCATTGCCGTCCCCCACCAGCCCAGAGAGCAGTTGTGGGGCTCAGCAGCCCCTCTGTGTCCTCAGATGCACTCGGTGTGCCGAGTTTGTGACTTACAGCAGAGTTTGTGACCGTGCTGTTCCTCCGCTGCCTCAGGCCATGTTTGAGCTTGTCACCTCCGAGGCCTCCTACTACAAGAGCCTGAACCTGCTAGTGTCCCACTTCATGGAAAACGAGCGGCTGAAGAAGATCCTGCACCCGTCTGAGGCCCACATCCTCTTCTCCAACGTGCTGGATGTCCTGGCCGTCAGCGAGCGGTGAGGCTGCCGCTGCGGGCCCGCTGCGGACGGGGCTCGCTTGAGTTGATGCACTTGCACGTTTGGGGTTTCCACTGCAAAATGTAATCGCTAAGACATAGATCCAGAGACGTACCACGTGCCCCGTGGTCAGCCAGTGGTCCCTTGCTCTTTGCCTGGGTATTCCAGTGTCCCCACAGAGCTCCCTCCGTCCGAGTTTCTGTGTGCCTTATGTTGCCCCCACCTGGAAGCAGACAGTGACTCTGCAAGGTGCCCTGTGGTCCCCTCTGTACAAGATCCCCTGGTCTCCCTGACAGTGTGCTGGTCTGTGCCACCAGAGACACAGTCCTGACCCTGACCCAGCTGCTGTCCCTGGCAGGTTCCTCCTGGAGCTAGAGCACCGGATGGAGGAGAATGTCGTTATCTCTGATGTGTGTGACATCGTGTACCACTACGCGGCCGACCACTTCTCAGTCTACATCACCTATGTCAGCAACCAGACCTACCAGGAGAGAACGTACAAGCAGCTGCTGTGAGTGCCCCTCGGGGGGGTGGTCGCCACCGCTGCTCTGCGCCTCTGCATCTCCAGGGTCCCACCAGGCCACAGAACAGCTGGGCTGGGAACAGGATACAGCCCCTGCAGGTTGCAGGGCATTTTGGTGTCAGTAGAGGACCATTAACCCTTAATCTCTCAGATGGACCCTGAGAGTCTGCCAAGGGGTGTTCTGGCCGCCCGGGCTCCAGGAGCTCAGGAACGATCTCCCTGGTTGTCAGCGCAGGGGGTCTGGGTGGGAAAGGAGTTCCCCAGTGTTACCCGGCAGAGCCCCTGAATGCATGGCTGCTGTACTTTCAAGACCCGTCCTTGCGGTTTCTGGGGACAGCTTGCCTCTTCAAATTCTTTGTATGGGTGGACGATGCCACTGGACGTGGCTGGGAGCGGTGGGGAGCCCTCTTAGCTCTGCTTGGAGCATCACAGGCAGTTTCAGCAGGGGCTCGCCGACTGGGGAAGGGTCTCCTGTGTAGGATCCTGTGTGTGGGAAGGAAGGACAGGTCACAGTCCAAACCACCCATGCAGCTTGATGGCCTCTGTGCAGCCCGGAAGCGAGGCAGGGGCAGGCTTTAGAGGACAGGGACAAGTTGTTGGCGTGGTTGGAGCTCCAGTGGATGAGTAAGCAGTGGCAGCAGTTCCCGTCCCCGCCTAGTTCTGGGTGACAGTCCTAGATACACCCGCTCAGATGAGAAAACCCATCCTTGAAGATTAGGTGGTCACAATTCATGGGACTGGCCGTCTAGGCAGCGTGCAGAGCAGCTGGGGTGACCTGAGGGTTCCTCTGCCTCTCAGCGCAGAGCTTGTGGGCTTTTCTGCCCAGCTGCATGGCTAAGTGCTCAGTCTGAGGCCCTGAGTACCCGCGTGGGAAGTGGATGGCGGGAAGACAAATGTGCCAGAATCTTCCTCAGAATATTCCCCGTAGTCTGAGTGTGCTCCCATGGTTCCTGCTGCTGTATCAGTATTTTTGCAGCACACAGTGGTTGATGACACTGATCGTGGTGGGGGCCCTGCAGACACAGTGCTCCCCACCCCTCCCTCTCTGCTCCTTCCACCCTGGGTCTCCTTCCCATTTGCAAAGACTCTATTTCCATCATTTCCCCCCTTCTTTTCTTCCTTTTTAATCCCCTTTCCCTCCCTCCTGTCACTTTCTGAAGCAGCTCTGGAAGTCCTCTTTCATGAGGATCGTTAGTTGTATTATTGTGGCTGCTTGGAGATCCCAAATTGATTCAAAATGTTTACTTTAGGCTAGGCATGGTGGCTCATGTAATCCCAGCACTTGGGAGGCTGAGGCAGGAGGATTGCTGTGAGTTCAAGACCACCCTAGGTTACAAAAAGAGCTCAAAGCCAGCTTGAACTGCATAGAGTGACCCTGTCTCAAAAAAGACCAAAAAAAAAAGTTTGCCTTTCGTGGTCATTCTGACTTTGGGGAAGAGCTAGCAGGCGCATGGTGCCAGAGCTGGTGAATGAGCAGGATGAAGGGCAAGTCTTGTTTTTACAAGGCTGCCTTTCCATTGGGTAGAACTCAGCAGCAGCATTTGCACCCTGTAGACACTCACGAAAGAGCACTTCCAGAGCTGCTTCAGAAAGTGGCAAGAATGGTGGGATGTGTTCAAAGCAAGAGAGGGTTTTGAGGGGTTCATGGCACTGTATCTCTTCCTGTAATCATTTAAAAAAACAAAAACAAAAACAAACTTAAGCATTCACCATGTATTTCAATCACACTCTGTTAAGGCAGGGCCCAAGAATCCCAAGTGTGGAGTCACAGGTGTGGCCCTGGGGTAGACACGTGTGACCCTTTACCCTGCCATGTGCACAAAGCATCTGGCCAGGTTGCTGCAGGCTGACTACGGCTGTCCCTGCCATGTGTGCCTGGCACTGTGGCTCAGCTCCATGGTGCCCACGCCCTGTCAGGAACAGCTCTGTGCCCCTGGCAGGAGTCGGGAGCCTGCTCCCAGCATGTGTGGCTTTACCTTGCTGTGCTTTCCTGCTGTGTGAAGTCATCTAACTGTGCCGCTGGTTCACAGGCTGCACGGGGAATTCTTGTCCTCCCACGTGCACATGTCTTGCTTAGCTCCTGGGCTTGGCATGTGAAGCCACCATTGATGTGTGCATGAGAGGTGTATTTTGCACACAAAAAAAGTGAGAGACAGAAAGAAGGTGGATGCTGTTTGTTTCTCCTGCCCATGGGACGGAAGTGATTGTGGTCAGAGCCTGGCCTGAGACCCTCTGTGTCCCCAGCCAGGAGAAAGCAGCTTTCCGGGAGCTGATCGCCCAGCTGGAGCTTGACCCCAAGTGCAAGGGCCTGCCCTTCTCCTCCTTCCTCATCCTCCCCTTCCAGAGGATCACGCGCCTCAAGCTGCTCGTCCAGGTACAGCCCAAAGCACAGAGGTGCCTCTGCCCTTGCATGGTCACCCATTACCTGCTGTACAGGCTGTTGGCTTTCTGGGAAATCCATTTGTTCAGCACGTACTAATGAAGCTGCTACTGTGTTCAAGCACTTTCCTATGCAGGAAGCTGCATTCCAGCAGGGACATGTGGGACAATAAATGGAGCACCCCAATAAGGGGTGACTCTCTGGCCACTGTCAGGGCAGGGTTGGGAAAGACGGGACAGGGTGAAACTTGGCTTGGGAGGAGCTGGCCAGGTGACCACATGGAGGAAAGTACAATCCATGGGCAAAGACCCTGGGGCAGTGAGGTGTACAGATGAGTTCCCAGCAGTGAGCTCGGGAACTGGGTTGGGTGAGTGTGAGGCAGTGTGGTCAGACGAGCCTGGCCGTGAACATGAGTTTTGGGTATCAAAGTTCAGGTAAGGAGAGGTTAGGGTCCAGGTCCATCTGTGGTTCTTAGGAGCAGGGACCAACAGGGAAGGAGATGGGACTGGGCCACACCTGGAGGGGATGGCATGGAGTAGGCTGAGCAGTGCAGGTGGCTCTGGGACGGACAGGCGTCCTGGAGGGGGTCTGGCCCTGCTGCGCGGCCACCGGAGAGAACCAGCTGGTCACATCCTGAGCTGCAGGCAGCCACTGGCATCAAGCAGAAAGGGACCCTTGCCGGGCTCTGATAGGGTGACTTGGGGCTCACAGTCAGGAGAAGTCAGAGATCAGGCAATGGGGCACACCAAGACGAGATGGGTGGGGGAAGCCTGGAGCCAGCTAAAGGACCCAGCATCCTCCTTAGAGGCCACTAGTGTGACCTGAGCAGGAGGGATTTTAATTCCAGTGAGAAAAGATGGAGCCTGCACTGTGCTGTCCAGTGGGGACACAGATTTGGGAGCAGGGGGACCAAGAGCACCAGGGGAAGGAGGGGCAGGGAGACCTCGGTGGTGGACCAGCATCCCTGGCTTGGCTGTGGACAGAGGAAGCCAGATGCCCTTAAAAGAGAGGTGGCCAGGCAGCATCAGGGCCATGCCCTGTGCACTGGAGACATTTGTGTGGCCGCTGGAAGGGTACAGGACATGGTCTGGCTGCCGGCAGGCCTCCTCCTGAGACAAAGCAGGTCTTTCGGGGAGACAGCTGGGTGGAAACCAAGGTGCAGGTTGTTGGTCCTGACTTAGACTGCTGATTGAAGGAGATTACACAATTAGAGAAATGGCCTTTGTACTGCCAGGGACAAAGTTAACAAGTCCTCGGGACAATGGTGGCCTGGGCTCAAGTGTTAACTCCGTTTGGGGTCAGAATAGAGCTGAGGGGGGCTGGGGATTTAGCTCAGTGGCATAAGCGCCTGGCTTGTAAGCAGGCAGTCGTGAGTTCGATCCCTGGTACCGATAAAAAGGAAAAAGACCAGAAAAAGAATAGAGCTGGGGTGTCATCCCCTGTTAATCTCCTCAGTGCTGAGGTGCCCTGGCCTCAGTGGCCACATGGGGAGCTCTGAGTGTGCTCGAGTGTGTGGTGGCCCGAGGGTGGCAGGGAGGGCAGGGGCCACACACAGAAGTAACGTGCCTGTCCTGGCTCAGAACATCCTGAAGAGGGTGGAGGAGAGGTCCGAGCGCGAGTGCACTGCCCTGGACGCCCACCGGGAGCTGGAGCTGGTGAGTGGCTGCCCCCTGGTGTCCCGGAGACTAGGACTTTGCAGGAAGAGGTGGGAAGCTGACGGGATTGGAGTGGTGCCTCCACCACCGCATACTCTCCCTGCTCTGCGCCCTGGGCCCTGTGGGTGAGGGTCCATTCAGCCCTACCAGGCCACAGAAGGCCATTGGTTTGCTGCCATGGGCTATGAGAGCCCCACCTAGCTCCAGGGGTCTCCTTGTGGTCAGCCCAAGGCCAGGCCATGTTTTCTACTTTAAATTCTTTTTTCCACTCAGTTCTTTTGGCTAGGGATCCCTGGGAGTTGAACCCAGAGCCTTCATGCCAAGTTACATCCTCAGCCCTTTTTAAAAACATGTCTCACTAAGTTGCCCGAGCTGGGCTGGGCTTTGCACTTGCCATCCTCCTGCCTCAGCTTCCCAGAGTGCTGGGATTACAGGGATGCATACCACACCCAACTTCCTTTTTTTTTTTTTTTTTTTAATCAAAAGGTACACTGTGTTTCTAATAGCTTACTTTTTCAAAATAAATCTTTTTAATTCATAAAGGTAACTGATGCTTAATACAAGAAGATTCAAAACCTGCTTGTGAGCACAAAGGCCGTGCAGGCAATGCAGGGCTGTTCCACGCCCACGGCTGGTGGGCTGCCTCCGCCTTCCAGCGGGATGGACACATGCGCACGCAGCACATGACCGATGTCTTTGCCGAAAGAGTCTGTGGCTGCTAAGCCTCAGGTTTTGCCATCCAGTTCGGCACATTTTTAAGGGCTTCCCAGTCAGCTGCACAGATACACTGGAGCCACTCCCATCTCTGTCCCCTCCCTGCAAGGGACGCTTGGTTAGTGACAGATTCATTCTAAACAGCTCTGCAGACAGCGCCCCTCTGGTGACTTCTTCTGACCTCGTGCTTAATGTGTGGTCATTTGTCATGCCGGGCTCTCTCCTGGCACCCAGGTGCCATGCCCAGTCACAAGGGTGGCTGGGGACCCCTGGGAGACCTGGGAGACACCACATCCCTCCTTGTCACAGGTGGTGAAGGCATGCAATGAGGGCGTCAGGAAGATGAGCCGCACGGAACAGATGATCAGTATTCAGAAAAAGATGGAGTTCAAGATCAAGGTGCGCGTGCCTGCCCCGCCCCAGCCAGTGCCCCCACCTGCACAGGAACCGCACTGGGTGCTGCTGCTGTGAGCTTGAGCTGAGTACAGTGACAGGAACCGTGCAGGGATCGTGTGCAGCACGGTACACACTCGCACACCCCATGCGTGCAGGCGCACATACATGTACCACACGCACTCATGGTGCCGCTATCTCCCTGTGTCTTTGGCACCCAGGCGGTGGCAGAGAGCGTGACAGCCTCCCAGCCACTACTTGGGGAGCCCCTGGAGCTGGGGGTGGTGGTGTGCCGAACACCATGGCAACGCCCGCCCTCCTTCCCTCCCTGCCTCCCAGTCGGTGCCCATCATCTCTCACTCCCGCTGGCTGCTGAAGCAGGGCGAGCTGCAGCAGATGTCCGGCCCCAAGACCTCGCGCACCCTGCGCACCAAGAAACTCTTCCGGGAGATTTACCTCTTCCTCTTCAACGACCTGCTGGTGCTGTGCCGGCCGATCCCGGGGTAAGCAGAGAGCATGGGCTGTGCTGCAGGGCATGGGACGTGGGGCCAGGTTCTCCCCTGGAACCCATGCCCTGTGCTACTGCCTCGGTCCCCAGGGACAAGTACCAGGTGTTCGACTCGGCCCCACGAGGCCTGCTGCGCGTGGAGGAGCTGGAGGATCAGGGCCAGACGCTGGCCAATGTGTTCATCCTTCGGCTGCTGGAGAACGCAGATGACCGGGAGGCCACCTACATGCTGAAGGCGTCCTCTCAGTGAGTGCTTCCTGCAAGCCCCAGGGTGGGGGACAAGGCTTGGTGGCTCCCAAAGTCCTGTGGGCAGACAGACAGCACAGTCCTGGTGCTGTGGCCATGTGTGTGCCCCTGTCCCATGTGGAGGGGTTCAGATGCAGGGTGAGTCCCTGTCCCCAGGTGGGACATTAGAACCTGGGTGCCAATGGACGCCTCCCTGCCCCTCACTTGCTATGTGGCGGTGGTCCCCTCTGCCCCTCTCTGAGGCATAGATGGGGAGATGTACTGTGAGCCTCAAGGCCCAGCGCTCCCTTGCAGGTACCTCTTCCCTCTCCTCTGTCCCTTGCCACAGCACCTCCCCCACCCCGCCCCACCCAGTCCTCCCCTGCCAGGACCTGTGCTGTGGCAGGGATGGACGGGAATCTTTTCCATCTCTGCCATGGCCAAGAAAGCACGGCTTCAATAGGGAGCCGCCTGGTTCCCAGGCTCTGGACCTAGCTGTCCCCAGTGCAGCCTTGGGCTGGGCCACAGGTGGCTGCCACCTTCCCACAGGGTGGTTTTGCCCTTGCTCCTCGGTGGGCCATGTCCTCTTCTCTATGCCAGGAGCGAGATGAAGCGCTGGATGACTTCACTGGCTCCCAACAGGAGGACCAAGTTTGTTTCCTTTACATCCCGGCTGCTGGGTAAGTCCCCGCCGAAGTGGCTCCAGGCCAAGGCTTCAGGAGCACCTTGAAGTGCAGGGTGGGGAGCTTCCACCAGGCTTAGCTTCCCACTGAGTGTGCTGGCTCCCTGGCACGGCCAACATTTGATGGTTAATGAGGAGAGAAGCCCCCTGGGTCTTGAGCGACAGATACCATGGCAACACTAGAGGAACTGGGGTCCCCAGCTTCAGGGAACTTCTGGAGCACCAGTTATCTGGGAAGCATAGAAGATTCCAGGGCACATGAGCCTGCTGCCACCCTTGTCCTGAGCCCCTCAAATGTCCTCAGCACTGAGCCCCAGTGCCTGTGACATCAAAGCCGAGAGCTGCCTGCTGTGGGGAGCCCCTTTCCCTGCCATCTCCCCAGCTCCCCTGGGGCATGGAAGCCGGCCTTCCCCTCTGTGAGAGGAACCTTTTGTTAGCTACTGGGAGGCCTCCAGGGGGTCCCTGGTGTCCCAGGCTTGCCCGAGTGTGGGGCAGGGCAGGGCAGGGGACCTGGTGCTGGGGATGCACCATGCCCTTCCTCCCCCCGCAGACTGCCCGCAGGTCCAGTGTGTACATCCGTACGTGGCCCAGCAGCCAGACGAGCTGACGCTGGAGCTGGCAGACATCCTGAACATCCTGGAGAAGACGGAAGATGGTGAGGCTCTGGGGCTGCACCGAGCCCCCGCCCCACTGCCCGCAGCGCCGGCAGCCAAGAACCCACTTCCAGTCAGAGCACTGTGCGCTCTACTCCCCTCATCCTGTCCTGGGAAGGCCTGGCCTCGGCCTCCCACCACCATGCAGGGAGCAGCACTGCATCGTTCTGACCCTGACCTTGCCCTGGCCTGGACCCCAGCGCTCTTTGGGCAGCGAGGGTCAGGGAAGCCCACGAATACCGGACTTGGCCCCGGGAGGGCTAAGAAGTACTGGTTCCTGCCAGCCCTGCAGATGGCATCGTGCCTGAGCAGTGTAACCCCTACTTCCTGCTGCAGCACTTGCCTCAACTCCTTTCTACATTAGTGTTTCCTGGTCAAAGTCCTCACATTGTACAAAAGCCTCTCTCTGCCCAGGTCCCTCAGCCCTAAAGTCCCAGGGCTCTCTCCCCCAACCCCAATGCACACTGCCTGATACCATTCCCTGGTGACCCGTCCAGGGCACAGAAAAGGACCACCACACAGGTGGGGAGGTCTAGGCCCTAGCAAAGTCTCTGGGGGTTTGAGGGACCAGAAAGGAGGGAGTGAGAAGGCCAGGGCACTGTGTGACTCTAGGTGTCACCAAAGCTGGCCAGGCTGGGCCTCTGCAGGGGGAGAGGTTGGGTGGTGCTGCCCAGTGAGAGGGTGACCCCACAGTGCAGTGGGCTAACCAAGTGGCTGGCCACCACCACTTCAGTCCAGCGGATGCTCTGGCTTTGGGGGAGGCTGCTGGGGCGCCTGGCCTTGGTGGGATCACCAAGGTTTCCACGATGGACTCCAGGATCTGTGGGGACATGCCCCAGCCCACGATGTGCACTGTGTCACCCAGGTTTGCCTTGAACCTAGCTGGGTAGAGCCGACCCCTAGGCCTCGGCCCCCTAGGCAACCTGACTGCCTACCTCCCTCACAGGGTGGATCTTCGGTGAGCGTCTGCATGACCAGGAGAGAGGCTGGTTCCCCAGCTCCACGACTGAGGAGATCCTGAACCCCAAAATCCGCTCCCAGAACCTCAAGGAATGCTTCCGCGTGCACAAGATGGACGACCCTCAGCGCAGTCAGAATAAGGACCGGAGGAAGCTGGGCAGCCGCAATCGGCAATGATTGACATGGTGGGCGCCAGCCCGGGGCAAGGATGTGGGCAGGGAACAGGCTGGTGGGGCCTTGATGGACACAGAGTGCTCTCAGGACAGGCCAGTGCTGCCCCCAGCGGTAGCAGCAATGGCCCGGCCTGTGCCCTGTCCCTGCCGACGAAGTGAGTGTCCAGGGTCTCAGCCCTGGCTGGCACTGCAGGAGCGGCTGGAGAAGGCACCTGCCTGACCATCTGCAGGGGTGGAGGACCAGGTGGTGTCACATCACTGTGGCTCCTTCTTGTCTCTTGGGAGCCCCCTGGGGCTGGCAGAGGCCCAGAGCCAGGTGTCCCTGGCAGGGTCAGGTGGGAGGTGACGACTGTCACAATCCCCTGCACTGCACGCATCCTTCCCTAGCAGGCACCCAGAGGGCCACCCTTGCCTGACAGCTTCCGGAGCAGCCTTCGGTCTCCGGCTGCCAGGATGAGACCGGCAGCCTCTGTCCCCCTCCAGTACCTCAGCCGGCTGCACAGCCACCCACTCTATACAAGCCCAGCGGGACTTGGCTGAGCTGCAGCCCCGGGCTCCTCATCCTCCTTGGGCCAGCATAACTCATGTTTTCTGGCCCTTTCGGGAGCCCCAGTGTCTTATGGAATGAATTGGTCACTGCATCCTGTTTGGTTATGGTTCCAAGAAAAGCAAATATCATCTCTGGCTGCATTAAAGAAGCATCATGTAGTTGCTTGGGGGAGGCGAATTCTTTATTGCCCTGGTGTGTACCGAACGAACTGCTTGGTGCTGGGTGGGGGGAGCACTGGTGGGAGGGGTCCCCAGGGAGGGATCCCTAGGGAGGGGTCCACAGGAAGGGCGCATCCAGGGGAGGAGAGAGCAGTGATGAGGCTGTGAGACAGCTCTGCAGAGAGGGGCCATTGTGTGGGTGCTGGGGAGGCCTTCACGCCAGGAGGGGAGGGGACGGGACGGATCTGTGAGGTGCTGAGGTGCAGTGTGCAGCAGCTGTGACCGCAGGCTGGACCAGGCCAGACTCCGGCTCTCCTGGCCTTCAGCGGCACCAGCTCCTCCCAGGCCCTGAAACTCCATCCCTGCTCCAGTCCCTCAAGGGTCCCCCAGACTCGCCCAGGGTTTGCATCCACACCCAGACTGGCCTCAGAGCCACAGCCACGGCAGGGCTCCTGGTATCCTCTGCGCATCGCAGGCCTGCTGTGGGGGGCCCAGCCCCTGTCCCTGGGAAGGAAGGGCTGGGGGCTCCTGCTGGGAGGTGGGGAGTCTCCCAGTCCCACAACAGGGGAGGAGCTGGGATGAGACCCTGGGCCTGGCTCCCTGAAGCTGGAAGCCGTAGGCTGAGTACCACAGTCCTCCCCCACGAGTGATGGCTTTGGCTATATAAGTTTCTGTGAAATAATTTCAACAGCCTTTTGTAACAGAAACGTTTAACCCATGCCATGTTTGGGGAAGGCTGCTGGAGTGGGGGTGCCCTGGTGTGTGAGAGGGGGCAGACAGTCACCCTGGGCACTCTGGAGTGTCCAAGAGTACACACTTTGAGACAGGGTCAGGTGCCACCCAGAGCTCAGCCAAGCCAAAGAGGCCAAAACTGCTGACCGCTGACGATAAAGAGGAAACCAGGCATAGTGATGCATGCCTGTAATCTCAGCACTCAGGAGGCCGAGGCAGGAGGATGGCAATTTCAGGCCATTCAGGACTACCACAGCAAAACTCCATTCTCCAAAAATAAAAAGGGGAAGGGATCCCTCCTGTTGCAGTAAACCTTACCCAGGGGGCTTGCAAAAGTTCACAGCCACATCTCCAGGCCTGGCCAGAGGGGGCCCCTGGGAAATCCCTCCAGACTATCACAGCTATGCTGGGCTCCCGCCAGGCACGGAGGCCAGAGGGCAGCAGGCATGGGAAAGGGCAGCGCTGAGGCGCACTAAGCGAGAAGAGCCGGCTCCACTTTCTGGGCACCAAGCTCCAAGGGGCGAGCACAGAGCCTGCTGGAAAATGCACGAGCCCACCCCACCCCACCTTGGAGCCGGATGAAAGGCAGCAACCTCAGCCAGAGGGTCGGGGAAGGGGACAAGGGACAGAGCTGGCTTCACCTCTCGACTTGTCCCACTCCTGAGTCTCCCTGGAGTAGAGGGTCCTCAAGCCTAGGCGAGTGCAGGGTGTGGCCCTGAGCAGACTAGGTCCCTCCAAGCCAAAGGACGCCCCTCAAAACAACTCTGTCCCAGGCACAGGCTCCTGGGGGGGGGGGCATGCAGAGGTGGAGGGGATGTGGCCCCATGCGCAGGCGCAGCATGGCCCACACTCCGGTGCACGCGCACTTCCTGGCGCACGTGGCCGGAGCGCGCATGTAGCATGCCACAAGCCCCCGCCCCCACGTTATGCACACTCACGTGCGGGCGCACGCGCAGACACAGGCAACGGAGGCTGGGTGCCGCCGAGGGGCGTGCGGGTCCGCACGGCTCCTTTATTTGCTTCACGAGGCAGAAAACTTTCTCAGCGCGACCACCACGAGCGCCAGCACTACGCAGGTGGCCAGCAGGGCAGCAATCACAATGGCGGCGATGGCTCCGGGCCCCAGCGAGCCTGCAGAGGGCGGGATCCATCAGCCCAGGCCAGCCCCACGCCCGGCACCCCGCTCCCGAACCCCTTGCACACCTCCGCCCTGGTCCAGCTGCTCCTGCGCTGTGCTGTCCTCAGGGCCAGGCGCTGACGTGGGGGCCGGTGGGCCACTGGGCACGCGCTCTTGGCTAGGGCTGGTGCCTTCCACAGCACCTTCTCCCGACGGCAGCTCGGCTGGCTCGTTCCACAGGGTGGGCTCAGGCTCCTGCGGGCTCTCAGCTGCCAGGCCAAGGACAATGCTGTGTGACAGGCTCAAGGGTGCAGCACCACCCTGGGCCAACCAGGTCACAGGCGAGGCACCTGCGGAATTCACCCAAGGCTGGGAGGCTGCGTGTCTGTCACCCAGAGCCCCTACAGGGATGGGCTGCTCCGCCCATGTGAGGAGATTGATAGGGTGTAGGGGAGGCAGGGACCACAGGTCCAGACCCCAAGTAGCATGGTCCGTCTAGTCTGAGCTGAGGGCCATGCGGGCACTTGGGCCAGTCTTCACCCAGGACGGGGTCCCTGCCTGTCGAGAGCCCCAGTAGGAAGACCACAGAGGACCACCCTGGCACAGGCCCTGCTGCTCCTCTGCCCAGGGCCTTTCCCACCTCCACAAGGAGGCTAACAGCCCATTGCCACCCCTGAAGCAGGTGGAGAGGGGCAAGGTGGCCAGACTGGGGGGCCCCACACATGCCAGCTGCAGTCAGCACATCAGACAGGAGTCTGTCCCTGCTTGGAGAATCTGGGAGTCCCTGTGGCCCCTTCTCATGGGCACTACCCCTGGGCAATCTGTGCCAGGCTCCACAGATGCATGACCAGGTCTTCGGAGGAGACAAGGACTCCAGAGAGATAAACAGAGGGGTCTTCGTGGGCAGGGCAGGAGCCCTGTGTGAAGGGAATTTTGATTGTCGGTGGAGTCTGGATTTTGCGTAGCTTAGCCCTGCACCAGCTTTTTGACAGCAGGGTTCAGCCATGTGGGAGAAAGTCCTCATTCTCACAAAGAGTTTGGGGGCAGGGGGGCCGTGTGACATCTATAGCTTAGCTCAAGGAATCTGGTGTTCTGGAACAGGAACCATCAGGCCCTGTGAGCCCAGTTGATGGATGGGGTGGCAGCACCCGGCTAGCTGGTGAACCTAGGCAGAGGTCTGGATTTCACTACTTTGCTAACTTTTCTTACCATTTTCTCACTGTAAGACTTTACCAGGTTTCTAGCTTTCCAGGCCCTGACGCGCCCGGTGGGATTTTCTGAGGCTCAGCTTGAGCCCCAGGGTTCCTCAAACCAGAACCCCTTTCAAAAGACCCCAGGCCAGAAGTCCCCGACACACACCTCCACTACCCACTCACAGAGGCCAGGGTTAATGACAGTGCAGCTCTGGCTGGCCTCCTACCCACCAATCTGAGGACCCCTGTGAGGAGGGGAGGTGACCAGCAGGGCTCCCATGGAGGCAGGGGTCTGAAGCCTCAAGGTTCCCAAGAAAGGGCCCAGGCCCCAGGCATGCTGACCTCAGGGTCCCAGGGCTGGGCAGAGAAAAGACCTGGGGTTCACAGGCTCCTATCTCCCCCAAGATGGAGAAAACACTTTCCCCAAGACAGATGGGCAGGCCGACACCTCCCTGTCCTACCAGGGCCAGCCAAAGCTTACCTCTTGTGCTGGGGACCTGGCCAGGAGGCCGGGGTCGGGGGGGGGCGCTTCTGGGTACTATGCCCAGCCTGGCAAGGAGGGGTCTGGCAGTCCTGAGCCACAGGGTGAGCTGGACCCAACCCACCAGCAAAGGGGGAGCTGTTGTGAGAGTGGGGGCCGAAGCATTGCCCTGACTTGTCTGGGTCACTCTGAGTTTCTGAGCTGGGGCTCCTAGGAAGCAGAGCTTCAGTGCGGTCCCCTTCACCTCCCCCAGATCTGTCCTAGGAAACCAGGGACAAAATGGCAGGGGTCACTCTGCTAGTTTCCCTGTGGGAGGCCCACTGGAGCAAAGGTGTCCAGCGGCCAGGTGATAGCAAGTAAACTCTGGGAAGGGGTAGCCACAGGGGACAGCAGAGAAGGGCCCTCCCCGCTCGAGTGATACAGCCTAGGCAGTGACAGGGCCTTGGGACTTCATGCTCTGGATGGGGAAAGCGGGCCCTGGTGGCATTGCCACAGGCCATGGGCTTCCCCAGGCTCCACCACCCCCAGCTGGCTGCCTTTAGGTAAATAAGTTCGTTTAACGCTCAGTCTGACCACAGGGCCCCAGGACTGGGCGCCCGTACTCACAGACGGCCTTTGTGAGGCCCATGAAGGCCCTTTTCATCCCTGCCCTGGCCTCCTGCCCGCTCAACCTGGCTTGCCCCCACCTCAGCGCTGCGGCCACCAGCCCCTGGCAAGGAGGGTGGCAGCCTGGACCTGTGCCTCAGCCTCTAGGCTACTCCTTCCCTCTTACCAGCCGCAGGACCCCAGCCCAGGCAGAGGCAGGGACCACGGCCTGGTACACACCTGCTCGGCGCTTTCTGCCGGGGCCCTTCCGAGTGAAGCCCGGGACCCTCGACAGCCCCGCACCTGGGCTGGGCTGTGGGCTTTCGGGAGGATACGTGCAGAAAGGGCCTTCCTGGCTGTCCCCAGAGCAGCCCCCATTCCTGCAGTAACAGGAACGATGGTGTCCCTGGTGTCCTCAGGACAGCGAGCAGCCATGAAGCTGCCTCCTGTACTCAGGGCTCTCCCTAGGTCCAGGCGCCGTCCAGGCCTGCTCAGTGGGCCCCTCCCCACCTCACGGTAGCTGGGTGCTCCCACCCCGGGGAGGACGTCCTGCCCACGGACCCTGCACAGCCCTGCCATTTACCAAGCACTGACGGGACACCTGGCTGCCTCAGAGCCCCCTGTGTGGACTGGCGAGGCAGAGTAGATGACAGGCACTGAGGTAGCCCATGGATCACCTCTGCCTCCCTGGCCTTCCACAGTGTGTTGGGGGGTCCCATCTCTGTCTCCAGGCCACATCCTCACACTCAGACACCTCCAGAGCCCAAGATATGGGGCCTTGAAATGCTCTGGGGACCCCAGCAGCCATTTCGGTCACCACGGACTGAAGGGCAGCGATTGCTTCCTCCTGAGGGTAGAGCCGCACAGCAGCCCCGGCCATCGGCCTCAGCCCAGGGCGGCAGCTGGTATCCTCGCCCCTTGGTGCAGGAAGTAGGAGCCCTCCCTCTGGCAGTGTCTCCCAGGGTGTGAACACCTGGGTCTTTGCTTTCTGAGGACCTCACGGAACCAGGGGCGTGCGGGGGAGGCTGGGGGGTTTGGGAAGTGACTACGAGGCTCTGTGGTTCTCCCAGCGCCTGGGCCTCTGGCTCGTAAGCTGCTTGCCCATGTCCGTGGCCTGTTCCCCAGGCTGTCCTCTGTCTTTGGAGGCCATGTCCCAAGACATCTACCCAGCTACCAGCAGATTCGTCCTAGATGCTCCTGTCAGGATCTTCTGCCCGTGCAGTTCTTGGGCCGGGGGTGCTGGTGGCAGCAGAGCCAGGGCTGTGCTCCTTACCTGTGAGCACCGCAGGGGCCAGGACCCCAGAGATGAGCAGCAGGGCCATGTGCAGGGCCAGACAGGACGCCATCCTGGCCAGGAGTGAGATCGGTGGGCGGGACACAGAGGACTGAGCTGCTGCACCTTGGCAGCGGGAAAGAGTCATCAAAGAGCTGGGGAGGGTTTTCATCAATGCAAACTCTGTCCTCCTGGGACACAGTGCCCACCCCCGCACACGCGTGCGCACATGCACACACACACACTGCACAACCTCACAGAACAGACCCACTTTCCTAAACTCGGGAGTAGCCCCACCCTTGGAGAGGGAAGGAGGAAACTGCTCTCTCTCTCTCTCTCTCTCTCTCTCTCTCTCTCTCTCTCTCTGTCTCTCTCTCTCTCACACACACACACACACACACACACACACACACACACACATTCTTGGGTCCTTGGAGGTGAGAGGTTTCCAAACTTCCTGGTGCAGAAGAGACACCCCAAGAACTGGGAAAATGCAGATGTCCAGCCCTGTGGCTGGGTCCCTGTGCATGCACCCAGGAATGAGCATGTTGGCACGGGGCTCAGCCCCCAGCCCTCTCTGCCTGCCACAGCCTCTGTCCACATACCCCGTGGAGCCACACACCAGGCCCCTCTCACTTTGCCCACTGTGCTCCTGTTGCCACTTCCATCCTGGCCTGGTCCGGAGCTCTGCCCCGTGGCCCCCTGCCTCCCCACCTGCTCCTGGGACAGCGTCTCATGCCTGAGCATCCGGTGCCTCCAGGGCGCACCCTGCCTCAGTGACTTCTGGCCCCTCACCTCCCAGAGGTGCAATTCAAAGGTCTGCCTTTTTCCCCATACTCCCCGCGTCCAAACCCTTAGCAAGTCCTGCCAGCACCCCCTGCTTTGTGCCCTCCCTGGTTACCCACTACCTTTAAAACAAAAAGTCAAACTAAAAGCTTCCCTTATGTTGCTCAGCTCCCCCACCTCTGCTTGCTAAGCCCCAACTAGGTTCCCCAAACACACCAGATGAGCCTACTGTAAGCCCTTTGCACCTGCTGTACCTGCCCAGAAAGCTCACCTTGGAGCTACCTTATTTCCATTCGAATCTCAATGTCATCAGCCTCACTATCCACCCATCATATCATTTAATTTATTTTACCACTTCTATTTGCCAAAGTTATCCAGTTTTTTATTAATATTTGGAGGGATAATATAGACACCGGGAAGTGCAGCATATTTTGAACTCTGCCTATATACTCAGTGTAAACGCCACCCTGATCAACAGGGGCAGAGGCAGCACACCCTCTGATCCCCAGGACCCCTCCTCGGGGAAACCCCACCCCTAGAATATCTTGCCTCTGTCTCCAGGGACACTCATCTACTCTGGAACTTCGCACGCACACACAGTATGCCTTTGAGCTCCCATCACATCGTTGCTCAGCACTAAAGTATCCGAGGGACTGCCAGTTTCTCCATTCTGTCCACGTACTTATCCTGTGTCAGTCTGTCACCAGGGTGCTATTATTGCAGATACAGCTCTACAATTATTCTTGTGCATCTTTTTCTGTAAGGCAACACTGAAGACAGCACTGCCAGAAGTGTGTGTGGGGGGGGGGCGGTAAATGCTTACCTTCCACCTGCCCCAGTCTGTTTTCCAAACTGTGTTCCAGTTTCTACTTCCCAGCTGAGAAAGCTCCAGGTGCTCCAGAGCCTCAGCAACACTTGGTGTTGTCGGCCTTTTTATTTCCGGTCACCCTGGTGGTTAGGTACTACTGTTGCATTGTGGTTTGAATTTGCCCTCCCATGATCAAGCACCTCTCCGTTTTCTGACCACTGGACACGCTCTGTTGTCAAGGGAGTGCTCAATATTTTGCCTTTGGATTAAGGTCTGTCAGAATTTATCTCAGGACATTTTTGTACATTACAGATGACACCCTTCTGCCAGGCAGATGTAACAGAACTTTTAGCTGAGGGGGTTTATTGGGTTTGGTTTGCTCTACCTGGGGACTGTATCCCAGGACAGGAGGGGCTGTTTTTGTTCGTTGATGCATTCCAGAACCTCACGCCATGCCTCACCTGCATCAGGAACTCAATATTTTATTGAACTCAAGCAGCAGGGCTTCTGGGCTGGGTTTACCATGAAGCACCTTCTGGGTTCTCCCCCATTCATTCTCCTGTTTGCTAGCTTGACCCCCCCAGCTTCCTGGGCCCCACCAAAACCCCACCATAATGAGGCTCCTTTGCCCACTGTCTTAGTTACTCTCTTTTTTTTTTTTTTGTCTTTTTCTTTTTTATCGGTACCGGGGATTGAACCCACAACCACCTCTTACAAGGCATGTCCATATGCCACTGAGCTAAATCCCCAGCCCCCAGTTACTCTTAACTCATCACTGAAACAAAATACCTGATGCACCAAGTTGGGAAAGGAAAGGTTTATTTCTTACAGTTTCTGGAGGTTTCAGTTGGCTCCAAGGCAGGGTGGCATGGCGGTGCCGCAGTTCATGGTGGCTGCAAACAGCAAGGCAGAAACTGGCAAGAAAGTGAGACACACCTTCTTCCTGCCATTACATTACATCCTGGCTCCACCCCATTGTAGGCCATTGTAGCACTCATACCCCCAATGGAAGCACTAGACTATGAACCAATCACAAATGCACAATGCAGATGCATGAGGCCTGCGGGCCACCAACATAAACCATGACACCCACCGACTTACTGTCAGGGTGTACTTCTAAGACACTGGAAGGAGATGGAAGGTGGGAGGGAGTGGCACTGTTCGTGCTTGGACTTTTCAGTGTCTTGTTAGTCACATCAGTAACAAGTGGTCATGTGGTGCTGGCTGCAGCAGCAGATTCTCCTCGGGTGGCTTTGACACTTGGAATGTCATGGACGGTGCTCTGGTCTTAAATTTCTGCTCCTCCAGCCCAAGGTGATATAACCAGTTATAGTTTCTACTTTTTGAGTAAATTTACCAAACCTCTTGTGCCTCTAATCCTTTAAACATGATTGTAGCAAACCCTGCATGGTGGCACACACCTGCAATCTTAGCACTTGGGAGGCTGAGGCAGGAGGGTCACTGTCAGTTTGAGGCCAGCCTGGGCTACATACTGAGACTGTGTCAGAACCAACCAGCCAGCCAACCAACCAACCAAAACTCCACCTGGACTAAACAAAGAAACAAATCCCTATGCTAAATCTCTTCTGCTTGAAATACCTAGGACAGTCTATTTCCTGTTTGGATTCTGAGCACAGCAATACTTGGTATCTGCAGTGGTCCTGGGAGATGGATCATCAGAGATTTCTTCCTTTCCTGGTTCGCCACCCTATTTGACTTTAATTTAACACAATGAAGACCCCACTGCTACAGAAAGGTAATGAATATCTGGCAGGCCGGATACTGAAACTCATAGTCTGTTTACTGTGAAGTACCCATCAAAGACAAAGTGTAAAGTGCCAAGTGCGTGCTGACAACAGTGGTGACTGATCAAGAGTCATGAACAGGCTGCTTTTTTTACTGGATTCAGTGCTCACAGAGCATGACAATTGCAGGACTTTGAATCCTAAGGTCAAGGTATGATCAGAAAACTGGAGAGATTTCCGTGGCACGAAAATCTCCTCCTTCTTACAGTGACAGCATAACTGACTGCCAACATCTAACTGCACAAGCTGTAGAATCACACTGTAAAGTTGAATTCATAGCCTTGGCAGTTGTCTTAGGGGAAACCAAAGGCACAGGTTGGTAAGGAGTGAGATGCTGAGGCTGAAAGGGCGTTATATGAGCAGATCAAACCAATCTGAGCATTCACCACCCTCAGCCCTCCGGCAGAAGCAGCAGACGCTTTGCTTTGTCTGAATACCACCTGTCTGTTAAATTCCCTGGCAGGTAACGCCTGTCCTTGAGGCCCATCCTGGCAACCCCTTGTTTTCTCCATTTCCTCAACCGGACAGCCACATCCAAAGATGCAGATGAGGTTCTGAGGTTAGGGCTTACCTAGCATGCACAAGGTCCTGGGTTCAAGCCTCAGCACCACTAGAAACAAAACAGCAATGGAAAACTGAACAGCACTCCCAAGAAGAGAGCCTGAGACAGGGAAAATAGTCAAATACAAACTAGAACTAGTGATATGTTTTGCTAGCAATAAATTGGTGAGTGCGGTATGGCTGGCTGCGGCCCTTGCAGGGGGAGAACCACCAGCAGCTCCTAAGATCTGCACCATGTTGGAACTTAGGACGCTGGGAAACCAAGCAAGCAGCTACCCTCCCTGGTAAGTGGCTGCAGTGTGGCAGACTATGGCCCCCCAGGGGGAGAACCACCAGTGTCTTCTGAGATCCACACTATGTTGGAACTTACAAAGTTGGGAAACCAAGCAACCAGCCTGCCTCCCTGGTAAGCAATAGTGAACCTACTGGTGCACGGCTTAGAGTCAAACATCCCACTTCCCCTACCCGCCTTTTCCTGTACCCTGTTAGCAAATGGGAACCAGAAATCTGAGCATCTCCTGGGAGGTTGACCATAGCAAATAAGGGGGATTTCCTTCTACCATTTCTTTGAAGGCAAATATTTTTATTACTGTTTTGCTCTATTCTGATTAATGATACTGCTCTATTCAATATTTTGTTTTGATAAGTTCTATAATGTTCTGTATTTTTGATATACATGATTGAAAGAACTATTGTAAAGATAATGAAATATACTGTGCTACCTATTACTGTTATCCCAGTAACCTGCCGTGAAGTTCTGTTCCGATTTCGCTGTACAATCTTAGTTGGCTTTATTCTGTCTTGTTCTGTTGTATTTTACTACTTTCAAAATAAAATTTAAAAAATAAATAAATAAATTAGTGAGTGCATGGCCCTAAATCAAGGCCGGCAGTTTTCTGAAGCAATTGGCTTCAAGCAGGAACCTAAAATGGTAGCTTTCTATGGTCTGTTTCCACTTCAGAACTGAAGAAATGTAGTGGTCAATTCATAGAAAGAAACAACTTGTCCCCCAGTGAGTCTGTGATTGCAGCCCTGAGAAACAGCCACCACCCCCACCCTGCTGCGGGCCCAGAGAGGTGGCCATGGTCCTTGGTGAGCCAGGGGCCCAGAGCAAGCCATACCTCCTGGTGAGTCCCCACCAGGCCTAGAAAAAGGGAAGATATGCGCCCCTAATGAGCCAGCCACCTAGGCAGGAGTAGAGGCCACACATAGCCATGAGCCCACAGCTTGGACCCAGAGGAGAGGAAGCCACACCCCTCAGGTTCTGCAGCCATTGTGGGGAACACTGATGAGCAGCTGCCCCCGTACTTCTCCACTGCCCTGGGAACCTTGGAGTGGAGGAACACAGGGGCCTGGCCCAATCCTCTGCACTGCCGGACTGGCAGCCAATACAGGAAGCACCTGGGACTCAGCAACCTCAACCTCCCGATTAGGAGGAACACAGGAAGATGTCAGGGCAAAGGAGTAGGTTGCAATCTCAGCCCTCCAGGAGACACAGACACAAAAGACATTAGAAGTCACACACCTGAAATCCCTGAAATGTCAGCAACCAAAGAGACAAGTTAGTGTTTATATTGCTTAATTCTGCCTAACTATATCTCATCCAGAACGAGTCCAGGAGACACAGTCACAGAGGAAATTAGAAGCCACACACCTGAAATTTCTGAGATGGCAACTGAAATAAAAAACAACTTAGTGTTGTACTGATTGACTTTGCACACCTATTCCTGAGCATTTGTTTAGAGGATACTGCGTATTACAGTAACTATGGTTATTTCCTACTGTTTTGTTTTTGAAATCTATTTCACTTCCATTGTTTTTATTCTCTTTAAAATAAATGAGTACCTGCATGCCATGTAAGATTTTGCCAATTTATAGTAATAGAAATCTGAAACATGCATGGTGATGAATTTGAGGTGTTAAATACAAGATGGGAATTAATCTTAGAACAAGCCACATGTACTGGGTCTGCTTCCTAGATACTGAATCATATGTTTTTCCTTGTTTTGTTTTGCTTTGGGTATGGGGATGGAATCCAGGGTGGCTTTGTACATGCTAGGCAAGAGTTCTTCCACCAACCACTTCCTCAGCCCTTTCTAAGCTTTGAGACAGGATCTTGATAAGGTACCTGGGATGGGGTAGCCTCAATCACGGGATCCTCGGCCTCTGCTTTGCCAGTAGCGGGCGTCATAGGCACGATACCATGTTTCAGTTCCAACCCTTGCTCTAGTATTTCGGTTGGCACTCTCTAATAGCCCAGAAACAATGAGGAGAAGCCTAAATTAAGGAAAGAGAGGCAAGTCTGAGGCTTAGGAAGAAAGGAACACTGGTGCATTATTTTTTTTAGATGAAGGTGCAGATTCACGTCCCCAAGAGGCTGTCCAAGGTCTCCAAACACACTCACTCCTCCTTCAGCCGTGAGAGATGCACTGGTCAGGCGCTCAACTAGAGAGATGCACTGTGCTGTTCCTAATGGGCCAGGTGGATGAGGAACCTGGTTTCAGTGCATCCTGATGCATTGCTTGATGACAGGTGAGCAGAGGCCTGCACTTACTACCAGGGAGCACAGAGCCTCCCATCCTGTTCCCTGACCCAGGCCTGATGGTAGGAAGGCACCTGCAGGACAGCCACGGTACACAGAAAGTCTTCTTGGAAATTCCAAGGTGCGTGCAGCCGTTAGCCAGGGGAGCTGTGTCCCAAGAATGGAGAATCTCAGCTCCTCTGGGGAGTCAGACTTTGGCCCTGTGATGACACTGATCTCTGGACCTGAAAGATGCCCAATGAGAGCTGGGCATCAAGGGGTAAATGGAGGCTCACCTAAACCCATTGCAGTGGACGAGAGGCCGGGGCAGGGAAGCTGGCCAGGGGCAATGGGACTCTCACAGTGGACAAGCCAAGCTGGTGAACCCAGCGATCATTTAGAGGTAAGAAAGCAATAGGACAACTGGGGCTGGAAAACATTCTTGCAGGCAATGGGGTCGGAAAGTGCCTCAAATTCACAGGGGCAAACAAGTCTAATTCACAGGAAACGTGGCAGAGGCAGACGCTGACCTTGGAGGGCATTCTGCTAAATCTGAACATGGGATTTCAGAAATGGGACCAAAGTAGAAGAAAAAAAGCAAATCAACCTAATGCAATTAACATCATTTTGATGATTCAGATTTGGTTAAGTTTTGAGACGCCCAGACACATCGGTGGGCTGGGTGGTGTGAATTTTAATACTACTAATGTGACAAGGCAGATTTAAGGGTGTCCTGCTGCTATGCGTATTTATATGCAGGATCTTAAAGGAAAAAGGATACATAAAATGAACAAAATGTCAAAAATCACGGAAGTTTGCATGTTACGAAGGAATCTATGACACAAGCCTACTTGTGTGTTTGCATTTTCTTATTAAGGATGACAACTTGAAGGCAAAACTAAGTGAACACAGCAGCAGCCAGTGACCTCAGAAGACAGCCTGGTCAGGAGCGAAGGCCTGGGTGGCCTGCAGCTGAGCAGAGGTCATCAGAACTTAGAATGACAGCAGAGTGTGCAATAAGCAGGTAGGTGTGGTGGTCCACACGTCATCCTGGCACTCACAGAGCCAGAGACAAGAGGATTTCAAATTCAAGCCCCGCCTGGGCAACTTAACCAGTAAGCCCCTGACTCAGTTTTTCAGAAGTGCCATGGATGTAGCTCAGTGGGAAGGCCCTGGGGGCCCAAGGCCCTGTACTGAAAAAGAAAAAAGAAAGGAGGGTTCCACTTTCACCCCGTCATGACCAGCTCAGAAGCAGGACTACAGTTCCTGAGTGCTCCCTGTATCCCTTCCTACATATACATACATGTTTGAACATGCTTTTCCCGCTTTTATTTCATATATAAGAAAATTTAGTCCTTGGGATACCAAACAGCCAGACTGGACCGAGTGCGGCCCATAGTGGCTGACAGATGTGTCGTGAGCAGTTCACCTCACTTTCTGTTTGTGTCCAAGCATCTAAACCCCCTTTTCTTTAAACAAACATTGCTTCTGGTTGCCTAGGCAGTTTCTGCTTCAGGAGAGGGCCCTGAGCCCTTCTCCAGGCTCCCTTTCATGTGACCAAGGTCAGAGTAGGTGACTCTGCTCCACTACACAAGTCCGGCTATACTTTTGACTTCATGAAATTGCAAAGGCTTACGATGTGTCACACACTCGTGAGTTTATGAGAGACCCCACATAAAGATGGACATGGAGGGGACCTCCCAGACCAGCAGGCCACTGGGTCCCCTTTGGTCCATTCTGGACCAGCTGGGGACTGAAAATCAGCTAAGGAGGAGTGGCCCCATTAGAAACTGCACCCGAGGCTCAGGGACTGACTTCTATTTCAAGATGACCTGGGGCAACCCCTCCATCTGACAGTTAAGGAAAGAACGCACACACTGCCAAGGACCACCCTTCTCTGTGCTAGTCACAGGTGGCTTGCCCGACTGCAGTGATAGTGAAACCTTTAGAGCTTTCATGATGATCAACAGCCCACTGCCCTCCTGCACGCACTTTGCTCTGTGTGCACGCCTGCAAATCCCAGCTCACGTGCACTGAAGCCTGTAAGAAGCATGCGTCCTGCACTCGAGTGCTGGGAACTGTACTCTGCACAGCAATTACCTGCAAGTTACTGGTTGCAGCTCCTCTAGTGTTCTCGCTTCACAGATGCGGAAACATGCAGAGAAAGCGGCCCCCCACCCAAGTAGGTGCCAGTGGAGTCCAGGGCCCCTGACGAAACCAACTCCCAGGTTCACACCATGGGCAACTGGAAACAAGGACATTCCAGAATATATGTAGAACTGGAACCACAGCTAGGCTGGGCCACCTGAAGCCTGCTCCAGGTCTCCAGCTCTGCACATGGAAATACCAGAGCCCATTCCCAATCTCCTCATGAGGCAAGACTGAGCTTCTCAGCCCAGCGGCCACACTGGGGTTACAAGTAGGGTCATTTTCTCATCGTGGAGTGCAACAAAAAAACCCAGGTCCCTGAGCCACCACGTGAGCCTTGGACCAATGAACTCTGATGTCACTCAATAAACGATCTTGTCAAGTCACTGCTGGTTAATCTCTTTTCCAAATATACAGCCAGATACCTTACGGACCCATGGACAACTTTCAGGACTAACAAAGAATTCAAAGCAAAGGCAATCTGCTGCTGAAGGCCACTCCAGGATTTGGGGAGGGAGAGAAACTATCCTTAGGGTGCCATCCTTCCTGAGACCAGCTATACTGAATGGAGAGTTGCAGCATACCAAGCCCCTCTCCATTGTGACTCCTCCTTACAGCCCTAATGGGGGAGGTGATGGCCGCTATTAAGTGGCAGAGCAGCTTTCAGGGAAGGGCTCTGGCTCTCGCCCCCTCATATCCATGTGCTGCTTCTCCCCAGTGCACACCGTCACAATTGCTATGTTAGTGGCAAAACATTTTCACTGGGAATCTCTGGCCAGAAATTCTCCCCTCTTAGGGACTTTTAGGCTCCCAGTACAGAATCAGCAGTAGCAAACACTGTCATCGCTCTTAGAGAACCTAACATCTGGGAGATAAGCATTGCACATCTGGTTGTTTTATGGTTCCCAGGTCCCCAAGGCCCCAGCAAGCACTATACCTTCCTCTCTAGGAACTGACTGAACTCAAGCAGGAGCACAGAGCGCTCTAGAGCTGGGCTTTTGTTGGTCTGAGACCTGCTGAATGCAAGGCCAGCCTCCACGTGGTCACCGTGCCTCAGTTTCTGCTCTTTTGATGAAGCTCCACTTTACACCCTGGAGGCACTGAGTACGGTCGTGTTCATTTGGAAGGACTACTTCTGTTTCACCAGTGCAGAGGGACTTAGTTAAGGATGCAGGCTGGGACACTGCATAAAATTACTTTGTTACCAGGTCAATTCTAAAATAAGGTGATATATTTGACTGCCAGTCTTGTAAATGAATGGTTCTAGATGGCCACCTCATGAAGTCTTTATAATAAAGTTAGCCCCAGATGACATCTAACCATAGCCACGGAGGAGACCCCACCAGAAACACACACACACACACACACACGAGCTCTTTCCAAATCCCTAACCACAAAACTGCCAAATAAAGCAGCTGCCATAATCAGTCTGGAGGCCATCTATTACACTGCAACAGTTACCAGCACACTGACTGTCTGGGGGGAAGTCTTCACAAATTAAACCAGGAACTTTAATCTCAGGATTGAAGAAAACCCGAGAAGCAAATGGACACAGAGCAAACATGGTGGGGGCTCAGCATCTGCAGGTTCTGCAACCATAGCTCCAATAACCTTTGGCTGAAAACACTTTGAGGGGAACCTGTGTCTGTATGAAACACACACAGACCTCTTCTCTGGGTCAGTTTCCTAAACAACATGGTGTAACAGTGCTTTACCAGCATCACACATGGTGAACCATGCAGTGGGGATGGGAGGGCCGTGGCAGTCTACGCAGGGAACACATCTGTGTGTATGACAGGGCCCAGCACCCATCTCCTGAGGATACCAAGGAACAACTCTAACTTTCCACTTTTTTTACTCAAGGAGGGGTTGGGATGTTCTTCAGTGGTGGGTGGTATGCACCCTCAGCTCATGCAAGGCCCTGGGTCCCACCTCCAACACAGAAAACAAACTCCTCCCCAACCAAACCCTCCAAGAACAAAGCAAGTTTACAGAAGGTATAAGGGAGCAGTGGCTTCAGTAAATGAGTAAGAAAAGGAGAATGTGAAAGCAGAGTTTGAGAGGACAGAAGTGTGCCTGGGGAAGAGTAGCTTCTTTCCATCAAGTGGGAAATTCCTCAGACAGAATCGAGGCTTCTGGGTTAGCACATGGAATGTTCCAGGATTATAAAATGACTCTGTTCTATTAATCTGTTCACCCCACCCCCAAGTTTTCACCACAATTAATTTTTATTTTTCCTGAACAAAGATCAGAGTCTGGTCTACAAGCTGAGGGCCACATTCAGATGGAGTGTGCCTGTGGTCCACAGAGGGGGAACCGTTAAGGCAGAAAGCTACTGGGCAGACTTACCAGTGTTTACCTCAACCTCTGTGGTTTCAGGCCTGGGCCCAGCCAGCGCCTTGTGGCCTGGCAGAGCACGTCAGGGCTGCCTCCACATCTGGGGTGCCTGCAGAGGTTTGGCACTGTTCCCCAAAGAGCTCAGTGCAAAACTCAGCCTCGACGCTGGTGAGTACAAGAGGTGCGCTCACAGAGAACACAGCCACATCTTCTTTAAGTTCTTTTTTATTTTCCTCCACACTGGCAAAAGTTCCGAGGGAGTTTAAAGTTTTGTAAACATTTTAACTATCCCTTTTCCCCACCCCCCACTTTTGAATTTACAAAGCAAAGGAGAGTAGGAGTCCCAAATTTTAATGATTCCCTCTCTCCTCATGCTATTTGATCCAAAAACTATATACAAGTTTGTAGCAGTCTCTGTATAGTTATTGTACACACTTAGGAGGGAGAGGGAGGCGAGAAGGGATAGGGAGAATGGTGATTCAAAATAAAAAGAGAACCCAAATAGAATCCTCCCAGACCAAACTGCTCCCAGAGCAACTCCAGCCTTCTCCAGGCACTGATGAGAAAGGGGAAAGCGCTTCATCGGCAGCAGCCAGCACAGCCCCTCCTGGGCAGGGCTCCCTCCGAGCATGAGGTGGGAGGGGCTGTCCCGCCAGGGAGGGACTTCGGGATCTGGCTGAAGCAGGAAGAGTATCTGTTTATAAATAGAGCTGAGTACATTTCTACTTGAAGTGAAAGGGTAGGAGGAGGCCACTGCCAGAAGCAGGCTTCTGCACCCAGCCCGCTTGCCCCCCTCTGTCCCACTGCAGCCCCCCCTCCAGTGTGTCCAGGGTGGAGGGCTTAGAGATGGGCAGGTTTTATATGTTCTCTTTTCAGAAAAGGCAAGCATCTTGCCATCCCAGAATCTTTATACAAAACCTTTGTCGGGGCCACAGCAAGACACACACGCAATGCTCTGAGGAACCAGATGAAATTCCGGGCTTTTATCGGAAGCAAGTTTATCCCTATCCAAAATGAAATTATACAAATTCATACATATGGTAAAGATCCTAGGTGCCTCTTAAACGAGACAAATTTTCAGCAGAAGGGCCCAAAACAAACTGGTCCTAGTCCTCTGAAGTAAAAATATTTATGGGAAAAAAAAATCCATTTTTGTAAGAAAGAAAAATTAAGAGTAAGTTTCTCTCCCCGGCCACTGGGTTTCCGTTGTCCAATCAAGTTGGAGTACACCAGGGAGAACCGGCTTGCTCAGAAGTCACTATCTATATGAGGAAAAAACCTGAATCCTTTCTCCATAAGGACGCTCAGAACAGGTGAGGGGTGTGCAACAACAAAGCAATCAACCTCAACTCCACCCCACTCAGGGCCTCTGCGATGCAATCCCAAAGTTAGCAGTGGCAACGCAGCCTCCAGACTGGAGAGTTCTGCCTGTCTCTGTTGGAAACTCGAGTCACAGTCCGGGGGCATTTTGTTGCTGGCCAATGTCTGTTAACCATTAACTCTCTTCATGATTGCACCAGTTACACCTCTTTGCCCTCATGAGGGGAAAAATGAAGAAGAAGAAAAAACAACAGAGAAGGAAAAAACGGACAAGAGAAAGCAAGTTACTACTGGCACATCCCGACTCATTTCGTGGGAGACAGTAGATGAAATCACGGCACAGTGAACACGTGCTGCCAAAATTCAGCCTTGTTGGGGAGCGATCCCACCTGCCACCCCAAGACGCAGGGTCTGGTCCACTATGTACAGTCTGAGATGCTCAGCAACAAACATGGTTTAAAGAATCGTGGACACAAAGGCAGGAAGAAAAAGCCTGAGATGATCAGTTGTGATTTGTTGCAGAGTGATGAAGAATCAGTGGTGAGCGCGTGTTATGCCCAGAGGCGGAGGCTCCACAGCTGGCAGACAGGAGGCCAAGGCTAGCGTAGTGTGGGTGCTTCAGTAGTCGTCCAGAGTCTCAATTTCACCCATGTTGAGCCGCTCCGAAGATGCGTTGACTGAAAATCCTGCAGGGAACAGATTGGCTATGACTGACGACACCTAGACAGCCAAAGGGCTCAATTTCTAGGCAGTGGGATAGAATACAAATCTCTTGTTTTTGAATGTACAGGGAGACAGAAAAACAAGGACTAAGCAGACCTGCAAAGGAAAGAATTTGAGTTTATGATACTGCATTAACCAAAATGGTTTCTAGTTTAGAAAAAAGTAGCACTAGTAGAGCCATGGAAGGCCACAATCAGGACTCCCAAACACCACCACCATTTGAAAACCTAATGCGAGTGGTCACATATAGTATGTAATTTTCCAGTATGATCTATAATCAGAAGCTGATTAAAAAAATTACAAAGAACAGGGTCTCTTGGGAATGAGCAGCTCCCTCTGAGCTGTCCACGCCCTGGGGCCTGGATGGACTCCCCCAACTATTTCAGTTGCTATTTGAAAACCAAAAGCAAATAGACAATTCCTCCATTCCAAAAATGGTTAAGAGTACTGCTGTTTTTTACACCCTCTTTTTTGTTCCTCAGTGTTCAAGTTTTCAAACAAACACACATTTGAAATGTTCTAATAACAAACAAAAATGCTTTTACATAATAAAACAACTCAACTAACTGGCTCAAAAATATGATCTGAAAAAATAAACATGCCCGTTTACTTGGTACAAGCTGCTGACAAGGCCTACCCAGAGAGAGGCCAGGCCTCCAAACCCCATCCTGGACCCACCCATCAACTTTGTGCCTGTAACTGGCAAGACCTTTTCCCGTGAAAACAGTGAAAGGCTTAGTGTTCCTATTTCTGAAGTAAGAGTTTAATCAGGTGAGTACAAGAACCTAAAGGCCTACCAACAGTCTTTGAAATGAGCTATTATTCTATTATTCTGAAGCAGGTTTTGCTTTGAATTTGCATATACTCAAGAAATATGAAATATGACAGCAATAATGTAACTTTAAAATATACTAAATTTACTTTAAGCATGCAGAGACAGGAAAGGAGAAATCTGCAGCCAAAATAATAAAAGTTGATTGTATCAACGTTATTCAAAGCTATCACCTATTGATGACAAAGCTAGGCTTTGAGCAGTCAGACACCGTCTCATTTAATTGCCATTAATAAAACTAGCAAGGTCTGCATTTACCCTTCACTTGATAGAAGACAATGCAAATAAGGATTTCACCCACTGCCTGCTCCACCTACCACCTTCTCTCATTCTATCATTCTTCAAGGCTGTGAGACTGTTCTGTAAGGAAAGCCTGATGGGAAACTGCACTGTGTGTGTGTGCCTTTATCAGGTACAAGTTCAGGTTGCTGGTTCACAATGGCCCGCAAGCTCTGTACATTAGGAGACTACAAGGGAAGGGGGCAGGGAGGGAGACTGAAAATAAAACTGAGGCTGCTGCACCCTCTGCTGGTTTATTTTAGAAGTGAACTTCTCAAAGAGGGATTGCTTTGAATGGGTACTTTTACATTACAACTTTCGCAATTGATGCACACGAACCTGTGACCAATGGATAGTTATTAAAGTTTCTCAAATATCTAATTAAAACAGGCATGGGAAAGAAACTGGCAATTACCAGAGGAATTTCCAGAGGGAGGCTTAGTTAAGCAGTGATTTTCATACTGAATTTCCTTGAGGCTCTGTTGAACAGTTTCACTTCTTAGAGCTGTTTGCTTCTTCTCCTCCTGCTTTAAGGTTTATATATTTCTTAGACTCTATTGTAGAAATGCCCCACTACTGCTCACTCCTCTGTGGGGGTGGGGGTGGGGGCGGTGTCTTTCCTTTCCCAGGTCAGTAACAAAGACTGAATACAATGGAGTACTTAACTCCAAACAGCCTTACCTCCTCTGCAGAGGAACCTGTTCCTGGAAAGCACATTCCTCATGCCCCAAAGCTAAACTGCTAGGGATTGTTACCTAGAACCCACAATTAGAAGTCTATTCACAAGCTAGGCATTGTGGTGCAAGCCTGTAATTCTATCACTTAGGAGGCTGAGGCAAGATTGCTGCAAGTCCCTAGGCCAGTCTAAAAGACCCTATCTAGGGCCATGGAGTTAGCTCAGTGTCTCAAGAGCTTGCTTGGTAAGTGCAAGATTGTGAGCTTGATCCTTGGTACAAAAAAAAAAAAAAAAAAAAAGGAGCTGGTGTGCAACACAGACAAGTAGAGAAAAAATGAAGCTGGCTCTAAAATGCCAGCTCAGTAATACAGAACAGTGAGGGCAAACCTGTAGAGCTTTCAATGATATAAACAACCCGTTGCAGCCTGTGTGCCACAGGTTTGCCACCACTGATAGCTACAAATGCTGGTTCTTTAAACACCTGATCAGATTTATGGCCTGTTTCCAACATAAACAGTATTTAAATTTCTGAACTATTTTTATTATTGTCCAACTACACACAAGATTCCCCAGGGAAATTAAAATACATGGAATAATGCTTAGGCTTTAAAGCACTAGACAATGTGTTACCTGGGGAGGGGGGGCGCCTACTAGAAATTGAACTCAGGACCTTGCGCTTGCTGGGCAAGCACTTATGCCACTGAGCTATCTATACTCCAGCCCTGGTACGGTCTGTCTGAATCCCCATTAGCAGGTGAGGTGCAGCTTCTGCAACACTAGGACACATTTGGCTGTGTCTTCTGACCCTGAAACTTCGAAAGAAACACCATGGAGACACTCTCCCATAGGATCGCTGCCTCCTGCACTGTGCAGCACCACCGAGCCCTCAGGCCTGTGCTCACCTAGTAAACTGGGATCTGCTCGCACCATCTTCTGCTTTTTCTTTTTCTTGCCACTTTGCACAGCTTCGAAACTGGATTGTTGGTTGTTACTTTGATTGGTCTGAAATACTGAATGGAGTGTACTGTGGTTCACCCCCCACACAGAGTCCTGTGGAGAGAGCACAACTGAGATTCCAGGTGCAGACGTGGCCTGTCATAAGGGAATGGCGGATTAATACCCATCTTGTCACACATGGCCTTGAAAACCAAAAGCCTATCAATAAGTCTGGCAATACTGAAAGTGAAAGCAGGCAACAGAGTATCAGTTCCCTTATGTGCATCCCCACAGCCCACCCCGAAGGAGGCCTTCACCCTGCCTTTCCTGGGAGCTGAAGCACCATCCGCTGTGACGGTGCAAGCTCCCTAGTCTGTCCTAAGCTCAGTAATCTGTACAAGGTGTATAATAGCTACGGAGAAATAAAATAATGGTAAAGAATCACGAACAGACCCCTGCATTGTGTGTGGGTGGGAGGAAGGGGATCCTGGAGATGGAACCCAGGATCTCTGCACTGAGCTACATCGCCAGACCTTTTAAAATGTTATGCAGGGTGTGGCGGCGCACACCTGTAATCCCAGCACTCAGGAGGCTAAGGCAGGAGGACTGCTGCAAGTTTGAGGCCAGCCTGAGTTACATAGTGAGTTTAGGAGCAGCCTGAAATATACGCAAGACCCTGTCTCAAACCAAACCAAACCAATCCAACCCAAAAATTTCTGAAACTTGCCTAGTACTTGGGGCACACATGTACACAATCACCAGCTGGGCTCTTACCTTTCTGCTCGGACCCACAGAAGAGGCCATATCACAAATACAGGGTGCCTCCTGCACTGCTCCATGGACCCTCACAATATCTGTCCTAGGGCTGCTAAGGCCACCTTTCACTTTGTCATTGACTGCTGTTAACCCACCCATGCAACTGGATTTTAAATACCTTACAGGGCACTAAATCTCTTATATCTCCAGAACTGACCTCTAACAAATATTTATTATCTCTAGTACAAAAATTATGGGGCTAAAGGACATGGATATTTTTATGCCTCTGAGCCTTGCCAACTTGTCTTACAGAAAACATATATAATTGGTCTCCATGGATTCCATATCTGCAAATTCACTGACTTACTAGAATTTGTAATCCCCAAATCAATGCTTGTAGTCTTTTATAGTAATTCTGGACATAACAGATACGAAGAGCAAAAAACCTGAGATACTAACGGTAACAGTTCCAGTTAACATATGATAAGAAAAGATCCCACACCTTCCTGCTTCAGTTCTTATATAAAGTCTACAGATTTTAAAAAGCTTTGGTCACTGACTACACAGTAACAGAATCATGTAATTTTGCACTAACTCTCACAGAGGTACTGCACACACTATGGTACTTTATACCTGCTGCTGCTGCGGCTGCTGCTGTGGCTGTTGTGGCTGCTGCTGCGGCTGCTGCTGCTGCTGACGCTGCTGGTTGGCTTTCTGTTTGGCACGGCGCTCAAGGAATTGCTTGGCAAACTCCTTGGCCTCAGAAGTGTCTCCTAGATAGGCTCTGATATAATCATGGACCTCATAAGGAGATTCTACTTCTTTCAGGAAGGAAACAAATGTAGGAACTGCAGTATGAAATGGGAGAAGATACAAAGAGTAACAATGGAAGCACTTAAAGATCAGGAACCAATATAAATTTCCAGCTTTAATAAATCATTACACTTAACACAGACATTAATGATAGAAACTGATATGTAGTTAATGTGTTAAATATTCTTTCATGAAGCTTGCAGAAATGAAAAAACACTATTACCACATTGCCCAACAACACCTAAAATAGGACTGGGTCAAACAAAGACACATGTGACATGCTGAACCTCACTAAATGTTATGCTGGTTGAAATTAAAAGACGGGTTGATTGAAAGAGTGACTTGCCTAGGACTAAAGTGATTTGGGAGTCATTCCTTCTTTCCTTAAATGTAGTCAATATTAAGTTCTACGATGCATGTCAGGCACCATGGCAGACACTAAAGATACAGCTATATTATCCGTCTGGAACTTGTAACCCACCTCTCAAATGTAAAATCCAAGTAACTTGGTATCAGAGAAAAAAGCCCAAGTTACCAGAGTTGGACACACATGGGTTTAAAAAGCTGACTCTGCAGTGTGCTGTGTGACCTTGATGAGTTACTTAACCACTCTAAGCCTGTTTCCTAATTTATAAAATGGGGATGATATAACCTACCTTGTAAAGGTGACTTTAAACATTACTGCCAAAACTGAACCTCAGAGAGAACATGTTAGCCCTAGATAGTGCCTAGTACATGGAAGGTGCTTAACAGATGGCTGCAATTACCATTTTCTTAAACTTTTGGACCACAGCTATTGTTACAATGCTGCAAAGGAAACTCTCAGCTCCTTTCTCTTGCTCTGTTTTAATAGGTATCAGAGGTGAACTAGTTCAATTTGGTCTGTCAATCATGGGAATCCCTGCTATAACACTCTGTTCAAACCTTGCAAGTGGGAGGGGAAATTCACTTCCATCTAAGGCAGTTTTCTGTTAATACCAAACTGTGAAGTTTTTCTCCAAACTGTGCTGAAACCTTTTCACTTCTGCACACAATTTCATCACATACAAATATCAGTCTACTTGCTCTATCACAATTTCCACCCCTCCCCAAAGGTAGGAAGGAGGAAATGATGCCTTGTTTTGTCCAAGCCGACCTTGGTCCCCACTGTGACAGTAACCTTCTCCTAGACTTGATATAAGTGATAATGTCCCCCATAAAATGAACAGCATGGAACTACAACCTCTCTTGCCTTACACATCATCAAAGCAGCCTGAGACGGTGTTTAATTGCTGGCAACCACCCATAACCTATTTGATCTTAAGATTGCATGACTCTTGTCATAAGTAATACTAGTAAAGAGGAAAGTTCTTATAGCAGGGGCAGGTTTGACCTCTTTAGATTTCATCTCCTTTGGCTTGCTGTTCCATCTGCCAGCCAATCTGTTCTGCCATTCCATATGCTGGGATTTCCTCCCCAAGTCTTACCATCCAAGTTATTCGCTGTATTAAGAGCATGAAGCATCTGTTCACACCACTGGGTAAATCCATCTTGGGCTTTATTTACTCCCTGAAACAGCTTCAGCAACTTTTCTTCTTCTTCCACTTTCTTATTTTGCCTGTTAGACACACCTACAGATTTACTAAAGCAAAATAGGGAAATATTATATTTCTAGAAACCATTCCTATATAATTATACTACAACACCATAAATAATGTCTTCTCAAGATTGAATGGCTGTCCAATAACCCCATTTCTAGTTGTGAAAAAGAAAAAAGATCAAATATTTGAATTGGACATGACCTTAAAACCTAGCCTCAGCTAATGTATCTTAGTTTGTGAAAAAAGGGGCTTTCTCTTTAGAGAAGATGATAAAACTCTTCCCATGTGTACTAAGGTAAGTTTTTAAATTTTACTGATCTTCAGTTTGCTCATTTGCAAAATAGTACTAACATTTCTTTGAGTTATGATAAAAGGATTTTATAAAGGGATTATAAGCAAAGACTTTCAGCACAGTACCTGACAAAAATGTTCAATAAATCAACAAGTATTTATTGTTCCTTTCACAATACAGCAGGCTTCAGTCAAAAAGAAACCGACACTACCATTAGTTACTATGTGCCTAGCATTGTACTAATACTTCACAAATACTCATTTAACCTTTATAGCTACACCATGAAGCTATTATTTTCATTTTACTGATGAGGGAACTGAGGCCCAAAGAGGTGCCTCTTGTCCAAGGTTACACAGCTATTAAGTGGTGGTGCTGGTATTTGAGTTTATATATTTTAACACTAAAACCCATGCTCATTCAACAATACGGTCTGCTGGGGAAAGCAAGATGGAGATGAAACATAATTTACCATAAAAATAAACAGATTTAAGATCATTAAAGAAGTAGTTAGAATAATCATTATACCGCAAATAAACTAAAAGGTTAGCCTATAAAAATGTTAAGAATATCTACAAATGGGCCAGCGGTATAAGTGCCTGGTCAGCAAACATGAGGTCATGAGTTCAATCCCTGCCACAAAAAAAAAAAAAGGGACTATTTACACAATACTTTGGAGAAAAGTACAACAAGTAAAGTACTATTCCTAATACGTTTTGAGTGATAGGCAATGGGTTAACTCCTCAGCAACAGACAGAACTCCAATAAAATAAATATAAATGTGTTTCTATGGGGAAGAAGACAATCACCACACTTATGGCTCATGATTCATATTATGAATATTAAATTTATTGCTCATAACTCATATTATGAGTATAATCCATGTGCCTGGACAGAGGTGACAAACTAAGTAAAAAACTACCTTTTCCTGCCTACCCAACTTCCAAATCAGGCCACCCTCACTTCCCAACCAAGGTACAAATAGTGTGATGGTTTTGAGCCCTACCTGACACTGGTGTTGTTTTTATTTTTATTTGTTGAATTCCTAGGTCCCACCTCTTTCACCGCATCATCCCAGAACCCCATGTTGGAGTTCTTAGTGTCAGCATTACTCCAGATACTACTGACTAGGTCAGATGCCCACTGGTTAGGAGGGCCGGTATTGATAGAGCCCCAAACAGAATTCCCAATGCTGGTGTGCAGGTTGGAATGCTATCAAAGAAAAGAGAAACATGATCATGGCTAGCAATATTAAAAAGACATAGTGCCCAACAATTGCAAAAGGTAAGTGAATACCAGTCTGTAGTAGGACAAATTAGGAAAATGTACCCACTGTGTTATTCCGGGCTCTGTTTGGTTGCTGGTGCTGCTGCTGCTGCTGCTGCTTCTGCATCTGCCTGGCCTCTTCCTGCTGGATCTCCAGAAGAGACTTTGTGGTACCGGCAGGTTTGCTCACATTCCCCCAACCTGAGAGCTTCTGCTGCTGCTGCTGCTGCTGCTGCTGCTGGAGGGCTTTCATCAATTCCCTTTGTTGGCGCCTTTGCTGTTGCATAAAAACATAAGCTGGCTCAGAATTCCCACATTTAGCTAAGTTACAAATGTCCAGTGTACTAAATGGAACACTGACATATATACTTGCTAAAGAAAACCAAGTTGAGGGATCAATTCTTTCTTTGAGAGGATCCATTTCAATTATCTTGCTGCAAATAAAGATTTAAATTGCTAGAGGTACTAAGAGAACAAAAAGATCACACGCAAAATTCTTAAAATTTAAGAAGGCTTTTTGGTTAAGTATAGAAAAATATACATGTATGTCCTGAAGCCCTACCAAAATAAGTGAATATCTACTTTTTAAAAAGTATAGATTGTTTTAAGATATAGTTAATGATAATGAAGTGTAACAGACTCAGTACACTGAAATCACAGTAAAGGAACAGGTCAACTCACAGATAAAGCATGGGAGAGTGGAGGAACCTCCACCAAAGGAGACTGCTGAAGTCTGAAGCTGAAGCAGTGAGCCCTATACGGCCTCCCCAGCCCTGTGCAGTCAGGAAGCTTGACATACTCTCATCCCAATAAAACAGGCGCACCAGACCAGCAGATTAAGCTATAAGGAAATTGAGTGGCACAAGAAAACACACCAACAGGTACATACAGGTGTGGGCATTTCTCCCCTACAACAGCCGAGAAAGCATCACTGGGAAACCAAGGCAGTGCACATCAGGAGTCCAGCCAGTTTGTTTTTAACTTGTAAACATGAACAAACAGCCAAGGATTATCAAACATGATATAGGCTCCTAAGTTAAAGTCAATGACCAAAGCAAACAAGGTTCAGTGAAACAAACTGGATAAGGGAAAACAGGACCTGGCTTTTTAAAAAGTTGTAATAGCCTTAGAGAGGTTAAAAAACTTTACAATTCTACAAAACTAGAATAAAACATTTTTAAAGAATTTATTATATAAATTTTTTCTATAATCTTTTATTCTTTATACTTAAGGAACAAAATAAGGACTCATTTAAAACAAACATAGTGTAAGTTCAGTGAAAGGACTGAAAGACAAAATTAAGCAACTATCTATCTCCTCAAAAAAAAAAATGTGCAAAGATAGACACAAAACAAAAGAAATTCTTTATCAGTCTGGAGAAACCATACTGTTTGCTGAAATTCCAGGAAAAAACAAAACAAATAATAGATGCATAGATGAAGAATAAGAATACTTTGAGGCCCTCAAAAAGGATACCTTCAGAGGAAAAAAAATGAAATAAGCTCATCTTAAGTTTTCTCTATGTGATCAGTAGGTACTGAGTGGTAAAGACAGAATGAAACATTCCAAGAAAATTAAACAAAAATACGGATGAAGTAATTATGAATATCTGGAAGGCAAAAATGACAAAAAAGAAAAGGGCTATGGCTATGGTCTGATTAGGTGTGGGGACCCTTGCTCAATCTCATCACAGGGAGGGGAGAGGAAAAGAGAAAGGGAGAAGGGAAAAGAAGACAAACAGAGAGGCAGAGGGAGAGAAGAGCTGTGGTTCCTACTCATTACTACTTTTTTTATTCAGCACAGATCAAAATTATTGGAATAATTTCTACTCTTGAACAGAGAAATATACTCTGTATCTGTTTGTTGATAATCTTTTAGAAAAAGATGACTCTAGAAAAAAATGTCTTTATAAATGAAAGTGGGAAATGAAGTAACTGTAAAGGTGAGTATTTTAACTGACTGGACGATGTCAGGCCCAATGCATGGTAAAAATATACACAGCCAGCTCCCCTTTTCCTGTATGCCTGGGGCATCATGCATCAGTGAACCATACAAGCCTGATCCACAAATGTCAACCTGCATTCTCCAACAAACTGATAGTCTGCCTCCACCATATCCACCTAAAGCTTGATCCTCAAGACACTGCACACCTTATCAATTTTTCAGACAGCCTTTCCCAAAAATGGACAATCCATCATCATACCAATGCCAAACTTTAACCATGACCTCAACAGGCTCTTTATTCCTTTTCTCTGTCATTTTTCTCACTGGTATGCTATATGTTTCACTTAACTTCTATTGCCCATCTCTTTGCGACTACAGAATTTAGACTTAGCCCTGACCCCAGACTGTGAGTGCATTGGTACTCAGGCACCAGACAGTGAGTCTGTCAATGAATGAGGAGTCTAATGACCAGCCTCAGGAATTACGGCCTCATCTCTAACAAACTTGTCATTCCTTTCCTCCCATTTATGTAATTAACTTCCCTATTCTAATAATAAACCTTGGAATAGAGTTAAACAGAGATATTTTATTTCTTGTCTAAGTTTTTCTGCATTCACCAGGGAATATAAAACCCCTACAGAGAAAAATGTAGTCTACATTTTAAACCACAAATTTGTTAAAAAAAAAAAAAAAAATTGTTTGCAAAATGCATCCACAGTTCTGAATAGCCCCCGTTCTTCCACATATCTGTTGTCCTTAAGAGCTATAGTAAAACGGTTGAGGAAAGAATGAACATTTATGTTATCCAATGTTAAGGATCATCCCTAATCCTTCCTGTTTGCCAAGGTGACCAAACTGTAGGCTAAACAGTTTAACAGTGACGGTACCACTCAGACATACAAGTGATTCTGACAGTAACCCATCTTCAGAACCACTCACCAGTCAGGCACACTGCATTTTTCCCAACGGTTTAGCAGACAACTCTTACTTCAAAAATTTACCTCTTCTCGAAGCTGCCGTTCTCGTTCTTCCTCCAACTTCTGTATTTCAGCTAATGACAGTGTGGCCTGGGACTGGCATGCTGTTGTGTTTGACTGCTGGCCCCACGTTGAAGAAGAGGGAAGCTAACAGAAAGAGAAAGGCAGGAGAGCTCAGGAGGAAATGTCCCAGGCAACAGGCATTATGCATTACATACAATCAGAACACCCATTGAGCCCTGCCTGCTGTCTACAGCATTCCCTTCAAAATTCCTTATTCATTCCTTTTGCACACCATTTTCTCAGTAGTTTTGCTTCACTTGTCAAGTCTTATTCACTGCCCCAAAACAAAGTTTATCTTAAAATACCTAAAAACAAACAACACTTATTTTTGTCCTACCATTTACAGCGGCAAATTTGGGACTGACATCTACAGTAATACAGTTGTAAAGAAAACAAAATTAACAAAAAAGGAATAACCGAATTAATTTGAGAATTTGTCATGCAAGATGGCAGCAAAGCACATGGAATGACTTCTGTTAAGGGAGCCTGGCATTAGTAGCTAATGGGAAATGCAGGCCTCATTCTGAAAGTCAGCCTCTACTCACCTGGCTGAGTATAGTCCTGAGCACTAACCTGCTTCTAATCAGTACGGGGTTTCACTCTGTGGCACGGGTCTATAATCCCATCACTGTGGAAGATGGGATCGAAAATTCAAGCCCAGCGTGGGCAATTTTGTGAGACTCTCAAAAATGAAAGGATTGAGGATACAACCCAATGTGAAGGCCCTGGGTTCAATCCTCAGTTCATCAAAAACAAAACAAAACGAAACAAAACAAAACCAACCACACAAAACATTTTCTCAGCCCGGGTAAGGTGGTACATGCCTACAGTCTCAGCACCTGGGAGGCTGAGACAAGGGGGATCACCAATGAGGTCAGCCTAAATGACACAGCAAACAACATTGCGAGACTCTGTTCCAACAATAACTACAACAAACTGTCTTTTTCTATCTTTTAAAAGTAATTACTAAAACAGAATATAAATATATGAATTCTGAAAATTTGAATTTTCAAAGCTTGCTTACTTTTAGAGAATCCTTTGCTCTTTTTTTTCATTGTTTTTGAGACAGGGTCATGCTCTATAATTCAGGCTAACCTTAAACTCAACTCACTATGTAACCCATGCAGAACTCAAACTCAGGGCAATAGTCCTGCCAGCCTCCCAAGTGCTGGAATAACAGGAGTGTGCCACCACACCTGGACACTTGCTCTTCTTGGCCAGAAAAATGATACACTTTAATTTGCTGAATCCTATGAACTGAAAGCTAACAACAAAAAAAATACAAGCCAGACTTTTAAAACACAACTATTATTTCAATAAAGTCACAAAAAGTATATTTAATGAAAGTGATATATAAGCACAGGACAAAACAAATGAAATGCCAACATAATGAATGGGTTTACAACAGAAATAGTTAAGTATGGAACTGATAAAATAAAGGGCAGTTTAAACTGTTTAAACTGCCAAATACCACTGAATATAATCAAACCTTAGCACTTTTTTACAAAATATGATACTAGGTATTAGGGCAGGGGCAAACCTTTTAGAGACAAGTGCTCAAACTGCAACTCAGAATCCACTTATTTATCACAAAGTGGCAACACTGCAATTAAAACCTAAAGCTTCAGTTTAGAAAAAACTACTTGAGCTGGAGACACAGCTCAGTGGCATAAATGCTTGCCTGGCAAGGGCAAGATCCTGCATTCAATTCTTGGTACCAAAAACAAGCAAACCAACAAACAAAAACTTCACATAGTAACATTTGCTTAAAAAACAAAAAAACCCAAATAACATGTGCACCGTATGTTCACCACCACTGTACTAAGTTCTGAGTTCTTCTTTATGTATCTTTATCCTGAGCTCCTTCCAGACAAGGGAGACTGCAGCTCATTGGTAACTACAGGCCCACAATGAAGTTATGCAGTGCGTGACACAAACCTGTTCCTCCCTTCTCAGCTTCACTAGTTCCACAAATAGTTCCAAGCACTGGAGATTCAAGCTTGCGTACTGCAAGAGACTCCTCCCTCTCACTGGCTCTTCCCATTCATTCTGATGGTCACCATACTCTTTACTGAGCTCCATCTTCATTTTTCCTTACCCCAGAGGACGCTCTGAATCCTCCTTAAACACACTTTGTATTCATATCTCTTACTCCAAATTTTAATAAATCCCCAGGACAAACAAACCAAAAAAAGTCCTATGTTCTGACTCCCACTTTCACATTCAGATGCTGATATAGCTACTACTTTTGTACAAGGTGATCAAAATATACAGTGAATGTTTATTTTTTGATTAAGTAAAAGACTATCCTTGATCTCCCTCAAAATATTGTGGCCCTGTTCAAACACACTTATTCCATCATTCTTGGCAATGTGTCTTGTACTGTAATAGTTTCTTTTTTTTTTTTTTAAATGTAAACATTTGGGGCTAGTGATTTAGCTCCGCAGCTCAAGTGCCTGCCTGGCGAGCACAAGGTCATGAGTTTGATACCCGGTAATAAATAAATAAATAAATGAATGAATGAATGAATGAATGAATGAAATAAAAAATGTAAGCATTCTTCATAGGTGGCAATCACTCCTCGTAAGTTCATGCGCTCTCTGAAGGAAAAGGCCTTCTCACTTTGACTTAAGGGCACTGCTGGTACAGAGCAGCACTCTGATGAATGTGGAGCCCCCTCAGACTGACTTGTTTCTCCCTGCATCACGGTCTGTATCCTGCTGTATTCTATTTATTCCCTTCTTGTTTTAAACATCTAACTTAAAGTATATGTACTTTATTTTATTTTGTTAATGATCAGAATATTTGGTCTTAATAATGATAAAGAAAGTACAGTTTCACGCCAGCATCTACCTAAGGTGTGCTAGCAACTGGCTTCTCTGGGAGGTGTCTGGTTTTACCTTCATCTGGGCCAGCTGCTGCTGCTGCTGCTGCTGCTGCAGCCTCCGTAAGGCCTCCTGCTGCTGCTGCCTCTGGCGCATCAGTTCCTTCTGTCGCTGCAGCTCCAGCTCTTTCCTCTTCCGCTCCTCCTCCTCATGCCGGAGTCTGGCTGCCTCCTCTTCCATTCGCAACCGATTCTCCTCTAATCGACGCTGAGCTGCTTCTTCTTCTTCTCGGGCCCATTTGGCAGCCTCCTCTTCCTTTTCAGAAGGAAAAATTAAAGAAAAAAGAAAAACATTTTATTAATTGTAAGACAAAAACTTTGAATCACTTTTGAAGGCCTTTATAAAATGATTTATACATCTGAGAGAGAAAGCAGGGAACCCTGTTAGGAATGAGATAAGGCAGAAGTGAGTTTTCTTTCAAAATATATTTATAATAGCCACAAAGGGCTCGTATGCTCTGGAATGGATGCAACTTTAATGAGTTACAGAACTTTCTTAGTAAAGCTCAAGGAATTACAGAGGTGTCACTGTGAAAGCTCTGATGGAGGGGAGCTTGCTGCCAGCTGCAGAAAGTCTCCTGGGAATACTGCTCAGCACAGACCAAGCAAGCTTTTCAGAGTGCTAGGCTCCCTGGCAAGGAGACTATTAACTGCAAAAGTCTTGGGCAGTTCTGGAACCAAAGCAACTTCTCAATACCACTTCACCCAGCCTCTCCTGCTTTGTGGCTCACAAGTTGTTTGAAACATCACTCCCTGACCCATTCTTCTCCACTACGACCTTTCTCCCAAGGCTCGTCTTTGTCCTGCTTTCTTCCCCTAAAACTACTCCACTGCTCCTTCTGGTGTCAAGACTAAGTTTCTTCACCTGTGAGAGTCTGTGTACCTGCACTGCTCTCCGTCTCACCCAGATAACCCACTCCCCAAAATCTAGGTATATGGCAGCCAAGAAGAGGGTTCTTACACCAATGAGGAAGCTAAATTCATCCCTGCCTTTCATTTATTCCCAAATACTCCTCATCATCCGTGTCTCCTCTTTGCTTCTAGTGCCATGGTAGTAAATCTATGGTATGCGTGCCACAGCTGGCTATCATTTTAGGGTGACTTCTGCTTCTATCTTGGCAATGATCACTCCTTTCAGCTTCCTCCTTGTAGACAAAGTCTTTTTTTTTTTTTTTTAATTTTATTTAAGGAGAAAAAAGAAAAAAAAAAACAGAAAAAGGGTACAAGTTATACAGACTTTCAGAAAAAATAAACAGTAGGAAATCACTAGTTAATTCCATATTGTCATCTTAGAAATAGTTGTTGAAGTTACCAAATTAAAGCATATAGAGGGGACTTTCAAACAGTGAGACTGCAAACAGTTTTGTTCAATGATCCTACAAAACAGTAATATGGTTATCTATCTTATACACTTAAATATATATTCAGTTATATCTTTTAGAGAACTTTCTTTTCCTTTCTTTTGTACAATGACAATTACACATTTTGGGTTTTATTACTCCCACAGTTCTTATTACTTTTTTTTTTTTGAAGAAAGTAAAACCAAATGTGACATACCAGGACAGAGTCAGTCAAATCAAAAGGATGGACATAATACATAATGTAAAAACAAAATACAAGGTGATCAACAATGGTTACCATAATGCCTCTTGTTATCTTAAAAAGAATTGTCTATATCATCAGTTATAATAAAATTGAACAAAACAGTAAAGAATAAGACCAATAAAACCAAAACATTGGAGACATTGGAAGACTTCAAAAGAAGATAATAGTCAACCAGAATGGGTATCACAATGAATCTTATTGTCTTCATAGTTGTTGCCTAAACTTTCAAACTTGGTACTATCTAGCATAACAGAATAGAGGAAAATCAGTCAAAACAAGATGGTGAGAGCAATACAGGGTTTCAAATCAAGTTAACAGGAAATCAAAATGGGTTACTATAATATATCCTGCTATTTTTTATTTATTTTTCCCTTAATTGAAAGGATAAAAATGAAAAAGTAGATAATAAAAAGGAGATATAGACAAAGTCTTATACCACATTGGACATTTAAAGACTGGATTTTCAATTCTTTACAGAACTGGAGAAATCAACCTTAAAATACACAGAGAACTAGAAGAGATCCAGTATTGCAAATTAATCCTGAGTAAAAAGAGCAAACCAGAGAGCACTAACATCCTGAGCTATACAACTTTGCCCCAAAAGAATAGCTATTATCAAGAAATCCAATCATAACAAATGCTGGAGAAGCTGCAAGGAAAAAGGATACTTCTACACTGTTAATAGAAATGTAAACCACTATAACCACCACGGAAATCAGTGCAGGATTCCTCAAAAAACTGAAACCAAAAATTTCATTTGACTTAACTATTCCCTTTCTTAGCATCTTCCCAAAACAGTCAAAGACACCATATTACAATGATACATACACACCCATGTTTACAGCAGCACAATTCGTAACAGCTAAACCTTGAAAGTGGCCTTTATGTATATCAAAAGATAAATGGATCAAGAAAACATACTATTTAAAACACAATAGAACACAGTACTACTCTGCCATAAAGAAAGGTCACTTAAGTCATTGGTAGGAAAATGGCTATACCTTGAGACCATAATGTCAAGGGAAGTAAATCAGACACACAAGCTTAAGTATCTGATATGAGAAACCTAAAGTATAATGAAAATAGGAAGTAGGGAGACACATTTTTCTTAATGGGAAAGGAGACAAAGAAATGAAGGAGAGGGACAACAGATTAAACAAAGAAGTAGGATGTGTTACGTGCATGTACAAACTCCACACAAGGAACCACTGCACACATGTACACGTACAGACAGACAGACAGACAGATATCTATTAAAAAGTGCTTGATTTTGCTTTAGAACTTCCAGCATACCTAGGAGCAGCCATGTTATTCTAGGCTAAAGGGCTATCTTCCAGAAGACTTCTAAAATACTTCCCTCACAAAAAGAATGAAATACAAGGAAAGAACTGCTCCTTTTTAGATATACATTGTACAGGGATGTCATATCCCAAATTCCTAACCTAAGTCTGAAGGCATGAGTCACTGAAGCAAGTGTATAAAAGAGTCACCACCACACCACTTTGATGTGTGCAGCAACAGTATCACCTCTTTCATCATCATCCTAGGTAGGTACTTCCTACTTCAAAATTTTGCAGCTGTAAATATCTTACTGTGGCACTTATTCTTGCATATTCACCACCCACACAGGCTGTGAGCTTCCTGAAGACAGAAACAACTTCCCACAAGCTCTCATACACAATCAGAGAAAAAGCACAATAAATAGTATAGAGCACATTGACTCAATATGTTAAGTTAAATCAAAACACAAGCTCAAATCTACCTCTAATGAAATTTTGGTTTCTGAAAAAATATTTTATCTAGTCAAAAGCAAAAAACAAAGAAAACTCTAATCATAAATGTGGACTGTGCAGGCTGACTTCCATAGTACAGTAAGGGGGAGAAATTTTAAAAAGTAGAGAAACCTGACGAACACTACTTTCAACCAAGTGATCAAGGATTACATGAACAATTATAAATCATAGTGTTAATATGCACCCTTGATATAATATAAATGAAATATATGTTTTATTTTCTATTTTAAGACCAGGCCTTGTCCAGACTGGCCTCAAACTTGAAATCCTCCTGCCTCAGCCCCCTAAATAGCTGGGATTACAGTCGAAAATCACTGTGTCTGGCATATTTTTGTTCTTTTATAGAGTTTTATTCTAGTTGGTATTTAACTTTGTTTAATTTGGTGAATTCGGTCTTCCACCACTCTTCCTCACCACTTCCCTGGTGGCAGGTCAACTGAAATTTCCACTCATTTTTTGTGATCTTAGAGACCAAACCTAGGGCTTCCAAAACACTAGGCAAGTGCTCTATCAATGAGCTACTCCCTCAACCCACATTTGGTGTTTAAAGATAGTTTCTTCTTTGATTTCCGTTACTGTATTGTTTTTGGTTTTGATTCTTTGAAATTTAATTCAGCTTTTACAGTTTCATGTGGGGTAATTGGTCCAGCCTGGTACTCTGCAGCTACAAAAAGCCACGAATGTTCAAACTATGTCATTCTAGTATTTTTTTATTTTTATTTATTTATTTATTTATTTTTGTGCCAGGAATCAAACTCAGGACCTCATGCTTACAGGTAGGCGCTCTGCTGAGCTATATCCCCAGCCCAGATATTTTTATTATTAAATCATATTTTTAGGTTAGTTACAGATTTTTAAGTAAATTGGGAATTCTTATTAGAATTTGATGTACTATTATGTTCATTTTCTGTTAAGTCTGAAACTTGTTAAGAAAAAACCAAACACACAACTCATTTTATTTTCACCACAGAGGTGAGCAAAAACAAGAAAGGTTTTATTTTCCCCCTAAGAAATTAGGTTTCTTTTTCTTTTTCCTACTACACTGAGGACAGAACTGAGGGCCTTCTCACTGAGTGCAAGTCCAGCCTTTTTTATCTTTTCAGGCAGGGTCTCTTCAAGTCTCTACATTGCACAGGCTGGGCTCAAACTTAAGATCTTCCTGCCTCAGCTTCTCAAAGTGTTGCTCTTATACATATGAGCCCCTTTGCCCAGAAAACAGATTTCCATTTGAAGAAAAAAATAATTGGATTTAGGTGATTGTTATGGCTTATATCTAAAAGTTCCTCTAAAAGAGGGGCTTTTCAGAGCTTCTGGATATAGAGTGACACTGAGATTAAGGGTGCCCTATCCTGGATGTGAGTGGTACCACCTAAAGGGTGGGTAGCCTGAATAAAATACAGAGGGAAAGAAAGAATGCTATCTGCTACTGCTGCTGCCTTTGCTTACTGCTTTTCCTGTGCCCTGTTGTGCATACCACAACCTGCTGTTTCTCCTCTGTCACCCTACTTTGCCATGCTGCTCTACCTTGGAGCCAGTGGCACTATGGACCGAAATCTCTACAAACTGTGAGCTGAAATAAACCTTTCCATGTTTAACTTTGGGTGTTGGGTATTTTGTCTTAGCAACAAGAACAGTAACTAAGACAGTGACAAAAGCTTGTTAGGTAATTTTTAGGAACCTGAAAAGTTTTTAGATACACTGTTTTAACATTCCAAGTGCAACTCCCAGCTTCAAAGAATCAATTAGAGGAACAAACATCTGGCTACCTGTTTGCGTAACAATTCTTCCTGTTTCCGCCTTTCTTCCTCTTCTCTTCTCCTTTCTTCCAATCTTCTAAGTGCTTCTTCTTGCTGTTGTCTTTCTTCCTCTTCTCGCTGTCTTAATGCAATTTCTTGCTCCCTCTGGCGACGCAGAGCCTCCTCCTGAAGAGAAAAAAGATCAGGAGTGGGAACATATTCTCGGTCTATCACTCCGAATTTATGCTATCATCTGAAAAGATACAGCTTACATGCTGCTAAGTCTCTATTAATAGTAAATATAAAATGTTAATGAGTTGGGGGAGTGGGCTCATTAGAAAGTTTCTTAGGAACTGAATTTAAAACATGAGTAAATTGTAACACGTTATGAAATTTATCCTGATTTTTGTACTGGCTTTATCATTTGAGGGGCTCGGGATAGGGCTGTAATTTGTATGTCTCACTGCCGGGCAGCTTAACTACCTGTATAAGCATGACCATCCTATTGGGGGTGGCTTTTTCATCAACTTCATTAGTAAAAAGATGGGTAAAAGTGATTACATCTGTTTAACAACCAATGGTACAAGCTGCCTCATGGACAGTCATGTAGGTTCAAGCTGGCAAGCCAACCCAACAGGAGGCTTACATTAGAATCTAGGCTTTGGAACTTTCAGCTTAGAAGTATGGAAGAATCTATGTGTTGTAGAATGGGATCTGAGGAACAGACATTCCATCAATACTATTAGCTACAATACAGAAACAAGGGGCTGGGGATTTAGCTCAGCGGCATAAGCGCCTGCCTTGCAAGCAGGCAGTCCTGAGTTCGATCCCTGGTACCAATAAAATGGAAAAAGACACACACACACACACACACACACACACACACACACACACACACACAAAACAAACAAACAAACAAAAAAAAAAACCCCAGAAACAAATTATGTTGTCAGAATCATTTAGGGACTGCTGAGCACTACAAAATTAGATGGATTTCTTTTATGCAAAACAGTTTAGAGCCTTTTTATACTGATGCATAGTATAACTATAAGAAATGTAAGTGGTTCCTCTCTCAGCACGGAGACCTTTGTTTTCCACAGAGCATTTATAAGGGCCAATACAGTAAAGATAATGACTTCTTTTAACTGGAGTTTATAAAAATCACAACAGTAAAAAGAAGCCAAGCATATGAACAGTGAATTCCTCCCAAAAATAAAAGCAAGAAATTGAAAAATATTCAACTTCCATGTTATACTTTAATATTTAGCTATAAGAACTTTCATTAAAACACTCGTGTTTTAAAATACTGGTATAAAAAGCAAGGAACAGCGCTAGGGATATAGCTCAGTGGCACAAGCACAAGCTCCTGAGTTTGAATCCTGGTACCAAAAAAAGAAAAGACTGGGAATAGCATTCAAGGAGGCTGAAGCAAGAGCACGGCTGAGTTTGAAGCAAACCTGGGTTACTGAGTTCATGGCCAGCCTGAACTGCATAGCAAAATTCTATCTCAAAACAATCAAACTAACCAAAACAAACAAACAAACAAAAAAGGTGGGGGAAATGCCTCATGTTCAACAATGAAAAATATACTAAATTACTGTAACTTCCAAGACAAAATTTTTTACAGCTGGAAAATATGATAGAATTCATCAATGTCAAAAGGTAAATTGTAAAACATTAAGTACAAACAATACAAATTCTTTTTAAAAGCATATAGTCAGTCCTCTGTACCTCTGGGTTCAACCAACACAGACTAAAAATATTTGAAAAACAAATGTCTGTGTTTAAGGACTGGGGATACAATTCAGTGGCTCAGTGTATGCCTAGCAAGTGCAAGGTTCTGAGTTTGATTTCCAGAACCCCCCACAAAAAAAGTGTCTACACTGAACACGCGCAGACACTGGTTCCTAAACCTTGGCACTGGTTCCTAAAAAAATATGTTATAACTAGTACTTTACAGGTAGCATTTAAACTATATTAGGTTATAAGTCACCTAGAGAGGATTAAAGTATGACAGAAATATGCAGAGGTTTTTATGCAAATAGTCCTTCAATTATAGGAGGGCCCTGAGCCTCTGCAGATATTGGTGTCTGCATATAACCTAGAAAGAATCCTCTACAGGTATCAAGGAATAGGTGACTACAATTGCAGATTTTTTTCTATCTTAAAACAATAATCACTAAAACAGAAATAAAGGTTCATTTAGAAAAAGAATAAAGGGCAGAGGTCTTAGGTTAAGATAAAAACATATTTGTATGAGTATGGTAAATTAGAATGAATCACATGAAAAAATGTTCAGTATCAGTAATCATTAGGGAAATGCAAATCAAAACCACAGTGAGATACTTCTTCATAACCAATAGGAAAATCATTATCAAAAAAGAACGGAAGTGATAATTATAAACAAATAAAAGTGTCGACAAGGATGCAGATATTAGAACCCTTATGCAGTGTTATAAGAGTGTAAAATGGTACAGGCAGTTGTGGAAAACAAGCATGGTAGTTCCTCAAAAAGTTTCAAAATTAATTAGTATATGATGTAACAATTCATCATTTCTGGGCATACAGCCAAAAGAACTCAAAGTGAGGATTTAAGGGTCTATCTATCTACCCACGTTCACAGCAATGTTGTTCACCATAGCCAAAATGTGGAAGTTATCCAAAGGTCTGTCAGCAGATAAATAGGTAAACAAAAATGTACCGTTATTCATGAGTAGAGTATTATTTATTCTTAAAAAGAAATTCTTATATGCTAAAACATCATATATTAACTAAAATAAACCAGTCACAAAAAGATAAATATTAACACAGTATGACCAGGAACCCACAGTCAAATCGGTAAGGACAGAAGGATGGTGGTGACAGAGGCTAAGGAAGGAGGGACTGGAGCTCTCTGTTTCATAGGTAGAGTTTCAGTAGTCTGCAGAATGCACTCCTAAAATGACTAACATCTTAAATTTTAAATTTTATTTTGTATATAGGTTATCAGATTTTTTTTTTTCTTGAAAGTTCATTTGACAAAAAAAAAAAAAAGAAAAATGTAATGCTATGCACCGAATTAGTTCATGTTTTCAGCAGTAATGGTAGACTTTCTGAAATCTTGCTGGTTTATAAAATACAGGAAACTATGCAGAGGAAATCAATTTCAAGCATGAGTAATACACCTTAAGTGGGTAATGGTGGGAATCAGGTTCTTTTGAAAGCCAAGTGAGCCTTCTAAGGTTCTAAATTCCATTCTGTTTGTCTTGACACGGAAGTGAGAGGGTCGCCCAAGTCTGGGTCAGGCACTACTCCTATAGGGCACAGCTCTAGATACCTGTTTCCTTCGGGCAAGCTCTTCTTCTTCCCTCCTTTTCCTCTCTTCTTCCTGCTGCCTCCGAAGAATTTCCTCTTGCTGTCTCCGGAGCTCTTCTTGCCTCTTCCGTTCTTCTTCTTCCCGTTTTGCCCTCATTTCCGCCTCTCTTCTCTCCTGCTCTAGCTGGGATGACATGAGAGTAACCTCAGAAATTTAAAACCAAGCATGTAATCACCCAAAAGCAGAGTTGCCAGCACTGTTGAGAGGCTGCAAGTACAGGCCATTCACTGTTTCTTGTGCTGCAACTGAGTGATGAGACTTCATATGCAATCTCAGTTCTGGCATGTCAAGGCAGTCACAAAAGCTTTATGCTCTTCCAAACTGAACACATTTTGCTTTCCATTTTGGCACCTTCTCACCCCATATAAAATTGCACTACATCTAGATACAGGACAGAAGGTGGCCAGTACAGGAATAACATCAGATTTTTTTTTGGGGGGGGTGGGTGTCTTTTTGAGACAGGGTCTCACCATGCAGTTCAGGTGGGCCTTGAGCTCACTTTATAGCCCAGGCTCATTTTGAACCTGCAACAACCTTCCTGCTTCAGCCTCCCTAGTGCTAGGATTACAAGTGTGCACCACCACACCCGAAAACATCAGAATTCTTATGGCGTGGTATGTTTGGTATTTCTTCACTCATCCCTACAAAGAATTTTCTGACACAAGATCTAACAGTGCTGCTACAAGTTCTCAACAGCTATATCATAAAACTGCTAGTGTATAAAATTATACAATTCTTTAAAATTTGAAAACTAATCACTTAAACCAACTATTATTTACAATTTCCAATACTAGTCAAATCTAGCACCTAATCTCCAGTCCCAATGCCAGTTACAGTGCATGCCTCCACCATTCTGACTCACATGTCTGAGTATTTTATCACTTTTCCCATATCTATCTCTGCCTCGCCTCTCAAGTGCTAATTACAGGCATGAACCAACTTGCCTGGCTTTCTTCATACATTTCTTTAACTAATTCTAGTGCAACAACACTTTCACCTGCAACTTACTTTTTACCTCCTTGAACTCTTGTCATCCTCTAATTCTTCAAATGACCTAAATCCTACTAACTAAAGTGAAAATTAATTGGGGTATTGCCTATCAAAAGTGTTAACGTAGGCTGAGAATGGTGGCACACACCTGTAATTCCAGCACTCAGGAGGGTAAGGCAAGAGAACTGATGCAAGTTTGAGACCAGCTTGGGTTACAAAATGAGTGCAAGGCCAGCCTGAACTGCATAGTGAAATACTGTCTCAAAAAGGACCCCCCCACCAAAAAAGTCACCCTGTTCTTGACGCTCTTCTCTCCAGCTGAGCAGCTGGTCCAGATTCTCTCGACTACCTGTAAGTAAGTGCTCCTTGCCTATCTCCTTACCTACACACACAGGCTGCAAACTCTTGAATGACCTTATGATTTATCATCTGTATGTTCCCTCAGAAAGTACTAAGAAACTAGAAGACACAAGAGAACTGACTTGTTTATGGAAAAAGACCCTAACCACAAACCTTTCCACATTCTGGGCACACTAAACACCATCACTACTTCAAAGGATGAAACTTCAGTAAATGTAAAATAGAAACAAGAATCCCTCAGGGGCATGAGAACCCAGGAATCTTAACGACACCAGGAGTTGGTACAGAAGTCCTCTTCTGGCAAGTACTAAAACCAAAATTCAATATTCTTTCTTCCTCTAGAAAACGTGAATGAGCACAGCTTCTTTCACATCTGCGGGTAAGATTCACTATGGGAACTCAAGTCACAGATCAGAAGTAGTGGCTATTTTGTCAGCCACAGTACTTGCAAATAATGTTGATTCCATGAGTAATGTAACTAAAATGATCTTTAATGTTTCATGTAACAATCTTCACTCATTAATTTTAATTCTGTTTTGAGGTCTTTTTTTCAGAGAAGGCATAGTAAGGATAGACTATGAATGTATTTATATCAACTAAGTGTATCAGTAAATGGAAATAAAAAGTACAGCGGTCCCACTGTTAATGAACACTTTTGCTTGTGAGCTTTAAGGATGTACAATTTGATCTGCAGCAAAAGCATTTAGCAAAATTTTGTTTTTGTTTGCAAACTCTGCACTGGGTGAACTGAAAGTACCAATGTATATAGCTAGCCAGAGCAAGGTGACCAAAGAGAAATGCTACATCCTATAGCTAGAAGGCATGCAGTACTGTAACAGAATGAGTTGCAGACCTTTGCAGCTTTGGCTTTTTCTAGCTGCTGAAGCTGCTCCAGAGCAGGAGCTGGTGTTGTGGTATCCAGGGGAAGATCCCATACACTACTGCCTTCCCAAACTGTAAGGCAAGGAGAAAAAAAAAAAGGACAGTTTACACACACAATAACATACCCATGCCTCCCTGGATATGAACAAGCATCATAATATGTATTTTGCTTTAAGGAGACAGAACTGCCAATAGGTTCTCTTTTCTATCAACATATTCTTTACAAGAAAAGAAGCATTAGGCATCTATTAGGAAACTAATTTCATCCTTGCAAAGTTCTACAAAGCCATCTATTCATATCTGCCTCTTTACAGATGAACAAACTAGTTTGAAAACTGCCACAGGCACAGGGTAAGCATGCATGTGGCCATGCCAGGATTTCAAGAGCAGTGTGTGAGGTTCCAAAGCCCATGGCTATCTGGTAGCCATATAGCCTCTTACTGAACAGCAACTAGTGAGAACTAGATGGCTGCACACTGTAAATATTATTAAATGCTACTTAAATGTTCACTTAAAAACAGCTCTAATGTGAAATCCATTAAAGACAAACAGCATGTGCACTACAACTAGAGCTTAAGAAGTGACTGGAAAAGCTGGGCAGATTGCCTAAGTGACACTTGTTTTGACCTAAAAGGCAGCAGCACAAGGTCAGGTGTGGGAATAAACAGATCCAAGCTGCTAAGTCCCTGTACCTATTACTGGCAAGGTTTGCCAACACTATTTTTCAGCATTCTCTATTTTCTACAATCCTGTTATAATGCATTTATGGAGTACTAAATATTATCTGTATAAAACCAATGTTTTATTTTTAAAGGACTTTGACTGCATACAAATCCAAACAAAGAAATTGTTTAATATAATACTTAAGTTTCTAAACCACTGGAGAACATGTTAACTTTCTAACTGTAAATAGCTACCATGAAAAAATAAGGTACACATAGTATGCAAAGTCTGTGAAAGACAATCAGTCCTACCACTGCCATAATTTGCAGAGAATGCTAACGGAACTGTGGCTTGATGGCTCAATAACTCTAAGAAACACCCATGTCTATGATTCCTGAGAATTTCAAACATCAACAAATGTCTTTTTACAAGGATTATTTCCCATCTGGTCCACATATCTGACCCCAATTGCTTGTTCCACCAATTTCAAGACTTCAAATTTAAAAATTTCCAAGTTTTCTGATGAAAAAGATCAGAGAAGTAACTGAAGAAGGTGTCACTTCAAAGCAGGTTTCCTCCTCCCGAATCCGTGATACTTTCCATGATCACATACATATCAATCCTTAACTCAAAAGGAGAAAGCCCACTCTTACTAAACTTTACTTAGGCTTTTTTTTAAACTCTGGTTGAAGAGACCAGAAAGACGTTTTCACATTGGTTAGGACAACATAAAAAAAGAGAAGCTGATCTGAAACTCAAGAAACTTCATATACTAAAATAATTTCTACTAAATCCTTAACAGTGTAATACTATCTTTAATCTTTTGCTGGAACCTAGTAATAATGAAACTTTGTTAGTATTCAGTATAAAATGGGTCAACTCCTTGCTGGAGTTTTCAAAAATTAATTACAAAATTATTATTACACTGTTAAATCCTTGTGCTATACTCTAAAGGTCAACCTAAGTTTTTACCTGTAGGCTGTGAGGCTGCTGGCTGAAGTTCCCAAATAGAGCCAGTATCTGGTACTGCCACAGACCTAGTTACTGAAGGTATCATGTTCTGATCAGATATTCTGCAAAAGGGAAATAAAAAAAATTAGCATGTTCTTGTAACTTACAGAAACTAAAAGAGGAATTTCTACATTATTTGTAGGTTTTCCAGGTTATTTGGCCATAAAACTCCTTCACTGTTTTAAACAAAACCTAATACTACCAAATAGTTAAGAAACGAACAAAAATAGAGGCACGATGACCACACTTCCAGAATCATCTATGGTATAGCAAATACTAGTTTCTAAATGATAGCTATACCTATGCCTGTAAAAACCCCAGATTATCTCAATAAAAGTCATGGGGGTATTATGTGATAATGAAAAAAAATTTTTTAAAAATGTGCATTTTAGGGGCTGGGGGTTTAGCTCGGCGGCATAAGTGCCTGCCTTGCAAGCAGGCAGTAGTGAGTTCGATCCCTGGTACCGATAAAAATGAAAAAAGACAAAAAAAAAAAAAAAAAAAAAGTGCATTTTAGCTGTCTCTGAAGTTTCCTATGTGTTGGGTTAGCAAGTCCACTAGGTTCTCAGGGTCTCTATTTGCCTCTTTTTAAAACAGAGGCTCAACTACTGACCTGCTTGCCTCCAGATTAAAGCTCAGATGAGTAACATGAATTCTTCTGATTACTGGACTGTAGAGTTTTGAGAGAAGTGACTAATACATCTTCAGAAGGTAGGCTAAATATTCTGAGTGACAATCTGACTTTTTTTGTATCATGACAATCATGACTTTCTTCTCCTTGAGCCTATCCCTAATGGTTTGTGGATTCCAGAAAATCATAATCCTATATAACAATAATATTTTTTGAGATATTACAAAATGAAACAAAAATTCTAGACTGTAATTGTTTTAATACAGGTTCCCTAAAACAATACTATTTCTCAAAAGTGTTCATTATTCTTTACTAATCTCTAACTTCTGAGTAAAATGACCAAATAAATGCTTAATTCTACCTAAATTATTTTTTAAAAACAATATTATTTTTACAAACAACATGCAGATATGTGCTATGAGCATTCCAATACCATAATTTACACATTATACTAAAATTCCTTCTCTTCTGTGTATATGTGGTCCTCAGCTCACAAACAAACATGATACACAATTGAAAGGGCATTAACCTCATTTTCAGAGCCTGGAACTGTTGGAGAAGAAGGGCCAATTGCTGCTGCTGCTGGGATGAAGAGGCTGCTTTCTGTTGCTGAGCCAAAACTTGCGCATATTGTTGTCTGCAAAATGTTGGGGAGAAAAAAAGTGTAACCCTTATTTATTTTAGTTTACTAGAATGAGGCACTGAAAGACAAAGTTCAGTTCATCACCTCCCCAGGAGCCACAATTATAAACAGAAATCAAATATATTTTGTAATTTTTCATGATGAAAATTTTCACAAATAAAATTCCGTAATTCATTCTAGAAACACTCTTCTGAGTGAAAACAAAGTCACAAAAATGTCAAAAAACAAAACAAAACAAAAAAACCCACTGATCAATGCCCTCAAGGTAATAACAGTGCATTACCAAATTATAAACAAAAAATAAAATAGATAGGGACAGCTATTCACAATTGAAGCAGCCAGTGAAAAAAACCAAAATCACCTCTATAAAAATTCAATTTATGTTTTAACCTGGGGAGGTAGATCAAACCCAGAAGCAGTCTAATACTGAGACTATTCCCAGACCTTTTAAGGAATTAGTTTATTCAATTTGAGATAAGGTCTCACTGATTGCCCACGGTAGTAGTTAAACTTTCAACTCTCCTACTATAACCTCCTTCAGTGCTGAGATTATAGTCACTACATGTCCAGCTGCAACTTGGAAATTTTTACTCTACAAAGACCTAAAGTAAATTATCTTCATTTTTGCAGGTCATACAGTCTCTGTTGCAACTACTTAATTCTGCCTTTGTGAAGCAAAAACAACTACAGACAATCTGTACACATGGCCGTGTCTGTAACCCAGGAGGACTTCCATTATAAAAACAGGTAGCAGGGGGCTGGGGATTTAGCTCAGCGGCATAAGCACCTGCCTTGCAAGCAGGCAGTCATGAGTTTGATCCCCAGTACCAATTTAAAAAAAAAACCCAGTAGCAGGACCTCCCCACACTTTACTAATCTTGGCACCAAACTGAATCTTACTTCCATGAAAAAGACACACAACCTGACTGATTCTGCCATCATTCTACACCACTACTAACAGTACAAACGTTAATTTCTTCCCATTTTCTTGTCTATGATTTCTCTAAACATTGAAAGTTGAGACCCTTAGAAAGCACTTCAACTGTCAAATGTTTATTGGCTCTTCTTTTTTTTATGTGTCATCATCTGTAAACTTCTGACATTTAAGAAGTAAAATGAGACTAAAGTAGGATGTACAGTTGTTAGGTATAGCGAGACACCCCTGTAATTCCAGCATTCTAATAAGCTGAGGCAGGAGGATCCAAATTTGAGTCCAGTCTGGACACTTTAGTTACTTAGTGAAACCATCTCAAGATAAAAAATAAGAGCAAGGAATGTAGCACAGAACAAAGCCTCTGGGTTCAAACCCCAGTTATCACCTCCCTTCTCCAAAGTACAGTACAGTCTTATATAAGCCTCCAGGTCTCTGCTACAAGGTGAGCCTGGGGATCACAGAGGCTATTAAAAGTCTCTTGAGAGTGCACTCAATTCCACTGCATTACTGCTCTTACTGTATTAAGAATTGTTGGTACTGGAGGTGCTGCATCTGGTATAAGGCTGTAAGTTCTTGCTGCCTGGTCAGTCGTTCCTGGTCCATCTCCCCCTGGCAGTAAAAAAGTGGGGAAGAAAACACCACTAAATAAATGACAAAGAATCGTAAAGTCACTTAGTATCTACTAGTCTGTAAGCAAAATCTAACGTCCCACACCATGCTTGACCCAAATCCTAAACTCACTACTACCTTTAAGAACTAAAAAATGCCATCTAGTGGAAGAAGGTGGTGTCTATACTATGAGTTTCCCTGGTGAGGAAAGCTCCTTATGTACTTGGCAGCTATTCTTTACTGCTGCTTTGGAAACTGAATGTTAATGTATACTCCTGATTTTATTGTATCCAAAAAAAAAAAAAAAAAAAAAAACCACACAGTAGGTATTCCCAACCTAAAGTGATTTATAATTTTTAAAATCATGTAGAAATTAAGAGAAATGGACAAAAAAGAAAGGAGTACAATTATCTAAATGTCAATGGAGGTGTTAAGAATTTTGCAATGACACATAATGAACATGGGCAGCTAGTGTATCTAATGTATCCAACAGTGCTGAGCATATGCAAAGTTTTGAAAATTATTCTATTCCAAAAATAGAGGTTTCTATCATTATTAATATATCATGAGTTAGACAAACTACAGTAAACCCTTACATTTTTAGCTTGTATTTCAAATAATATGACTGGAATTTACATCTTTTAAGTTAAAATTTGCAAAACAAGACAGAAATGGAAGGCATTAAAAAAAAGCGTTAAAGATTACATGGAGGAAACTTAGGCAAAACATGAATATGCAGTTTGTATCTTTCTTATATACACTGCTCATATTTTAAAACAAAATATCTGATACACATCTTGAGATGGGATCATCTGAAGTTCAAAGACTTTTCTCCTCTTTCTTATTAAGTAACTGCAGGATAAAAGCTACCCAGGTCAATCCACATGAGCTAGGTATGGTGGTACACAACTGTCAACCTAGCATTCAAGAGGCTCAAGGTGAAAGAAAAACCACAAGTTCGAGGCAGCCTGAACTACATAACAAGTTAAACCCTGGCCTGAAACATAAAACACCATCTCAAAAAAACAAAAGAAACAAATATATTCTACATGAAACCCTAAAGTTTCAAGGAATATTCCTTGAGGTGAGCCTTCTTCTTTGCAGTGTTACTCAGGGAAAAGGTAACAGCTGACAGGAGGCAGAGCTTTCCAAAATATACCCTCAAGTGGGTATGACTGAGGCTTACCTTCTATATGAGAAGCTAAGAAATAAACTGGAACGGGAATGTCAAGATCCAATTTATAAGCTTTGGTTCCCCACCACACATGTAATCTCAATCTCAAAGAGAAATAAGGCTTACACTTGGTATGCATGTTAAATCTATGAACAAAAATACATACCGCAATTTTTCTTTGGACTTAAAACAACTAAGATTCTCATGTGTAATAACTCTCACCTAAGAATCTATGAGACATGAAAAAAAAAGTGTATGGCCACAGTGCTTATCTATAAACTGTCATGACTACAAGAGGCTATGTCTTATCTTCATCTCATAAGAACTTGCCACAAGGCCTGGCACAAGCCCTCAACGTACAGCTGATCAAATCAGTCAGAGGTATGCATTATCATAGAATAAGTGTGTGCACTGCAGGTATTTTTAGCTGGCCTTGAACTCACTACGTATGCCACACTAGCCTTGGATTCATGGTAATTCTCCTGCCTCAGCCTCTCAAAGTGGCAGGACTATAGCCATGCACCACCACACCCAGCCACACAAAAGGTCTTTTGACTACAATCAGTATTAACTATGGCCAGCCACCACTCACTTCAACCTGGAGAAGGAAGGGGAGCTAGATGTTTAGAGACCTCCAAAAGAAGGTCCTCTACTGGGAAAGGCCAGGAGCAAATTCAAGAGAAAGATTAAAAGTTTAAGTCCTTAAACATATTCTGAAGCACTAGTGACTTTATTTTAAGGTAAACCTCAAATTTAAGAATTTTATGAGCTAAACACCAAGAGGCAAACTGAAGTAAAAGAAAAAAAAAAGTGCAGTTTATCTAGCATTAACAAAGAACTGAAAAGAGACCAGCTGCATTGAAGCACAGTAGATAAATACAGGTAAAAGTTATGATATAAGCTTAGGAAAGTAAGGAGTCAGGCCATACAGGTCACAGTAGGTGGGTCAGGATAAAATAGGGACTTTGTTCTACAATCACTAGAAAGCTACTGAAAATTCTGGGGCATGTGTGCATGCGTGTGTGTGTGTGTTAAAAAGGAGGGATGATATAGTCAGAGAGAGGGAGTAAGACAAAATATGAGTGAATTTGAAGAGGTTCCTTTTATAGCTCAGTATTCACCCTCCCACTCAGACCCCCCATTATAATCCATTTCAATTACTTTCTTTCCAAGAGGAGCAAGTTTCCCTGCACCTAACACATATCCCATGCTGGTGGGAAGGCACTCACCATATGAGGAGGGGGAGCTGGGCCAGGCGAGAAGGGAACCCTTCCCCACATTTTCATGATGTCACCAAGGGGCTGGAAGCTTTCATCACATGCTCTCTTCACCAGCAAAGACATAGTGAAGTAGCCTGCCTGAAACCACTCGGCCATCTCCTGACTATTGAAGGGACCTACAAGAGCACCAGTGAAACACAAGGGTAGTAAGAATCCTTTCCGGCTCTAAAAACAACCCAAAAACAAAACAAAATTCCCTGAATCTGATCATAATAAAAAACTTTATAGTATCTTACTTTACCTCCAAAGGTGGTAAACAGGCTTTTAACTAATAAAATACAACAGAAACGATTTTGGAAAAAGTCTTGTTTTTTTTGGTTTTTTTTTTCTTTCTTGTTGTTTTTTTGATATGTTTCACAGTGCTGAGACTCAAATCAAAGATTCCCACACATGCTAGGCAAGCACTCAACCACTAAACTACACCCCATCAAACCTGTTGATTACACCCCACATTCTCATATTAAGCAGTGCTTAATTATTTTAAGGAGCATAATTATCTCTAGCTACATCTCTATTAACAACTCATTTGTCAAAAAATTATGAAACAACTGAAAAGGGTTACTTGCTGGATTCTTTACCACTTAGGTATAGAGAATACAAATATTCCAGCTGAACATGCTCCCCAATATTTATGTTCTGCCAGACACTAGTGAAGGTAGGACAAAATATAAACTATAATCAATTAAACTAAGATTACTATTTACTTAGTACTAACTCTGGCCTCAGGAAAAAGTAATAATCTTTAGAATTCTACAATAAAAAATATTCAAGTATTTTGTATATACAATTAACAAAGCCGTCTGATCAGTAAAGCATTAATGAATTCATTCAACACAATATTTACCAAACACTGATTATATGACCTAACCAATGAGAATTTGGCAATTTTAAAATAAAACCTTGGGACTTCCACTTCAGAAATGTAGAGCAGATATACTTTCCCCTACTCTTTCTGCTAAATGTACAACTAAAAAGCACTGACATTTATAGCTAAAATAAACAAACAAACAAACAAAAAGACATTCTGAAGACAGCAGATTGACTAGAGGCCCCCAGGATGAGAAAATGCATGACACTGAATTCCTCAGAGCCAGAGTTTGTCTTAAAATTTTTTTTTTAATGTTAAAATGGTATGAAAGCAGGGCTGAGGATTTAGCTCAGCGGCATGAGCTCCTGCCTTGCAAGCAGGCAGTCGTGAGTTCGATCCCTGGTACCGATAAAAAAAACGAAACAGACCCCCACCTCCCAAAAAAAGGTATGAAAGCAACACACACTAGGTAGAAGCTATGCTTCAAATTCTGACTTTCTCCCAGCTAACAATATGCAATACTCAGTGGTAAAACTGTTCCAGTCAGCCATAGGATAACAAACATGTAAAAACCACACTACAGTGCACGGTGTTGCTAACTCACCACATCCAGCAAGTTAGGTAAATTAAATGCATTTTGACAATATTTTCAACATATGATGGGGCTACTGGGACTTAACCCCAGGGACCAGTAGAGCTACTCCAAAATACATAAAAAAACTAAAAGACATGCAGACAGATCATGCAAATATTAATGAAAAGAAAGTTACATTAGTAGACTTTAGAGAAATGTTAACGATTAGTACATAAAGTAAATACCAGGGAAAATAAAATTACCAGAGACAATCTACAGTAATAAAAGGTTAACTCACCAAGACACAGCACTTATGCACCAAACAAGTTGCAAAAAAATAATACTAAACAGAATCTGAGAGAACTGAAAATATAGACAAATCCAAAAGCTGCAAAACTATCCTTTGGCTCAACATTTGGAACAACAAACAGAAAAATCAGAAAAACTATAGAAAAACAATCAAATAACAGAAGCAAACTGACATTTTTAGAACACTCAAAGAACAAAATAAAAAATATACACTGTTTTCAAGGACCTACATAATAAACCACAACCAGGGAGACAGACCTTTCACACATGGGAAGAAGACTAAGAGATTCAGGAAGAGGGGAAGAAGGGAGAAAAAGGAGGAAATAAAAAGAATTAAGATGTGCTGGAAAAAGAACTAGCTTGTCAAAATACACAAACTACCAAAACTCATGTAAACAAATAATTTAAATAACTCTGTATCTATTAAGGAAATTAAATTCATAGTTTAAAAATTTCCCAAAAAGAAATCTCTGGACTGTTTCACTGCAAAATTCCACTAAACATTTAAATAAGAATAATACCGGCTGGGAATTTAAGCTCCCAAAACTCATGTAAACAAATAATTTAAATAACTCTGTATCTATTAAGGAAATTAAATTCATAGTTTAAAAATTTCCCAAAAAGAAATCTCTGGACTGTTTCACTGCAAAATTCCACTAAACATTTAAATAAGAATAATACCGGCTGGGAATTTAAGCTCAGTGGCATAAGCACTTGCCAGCCAAATGTAAAGTCGTTAGATCCCCAGTACCCCCCCCCAAAAAAAACCAGAAACAAACAAACAAAAACCCCGATTCTAGTACCACATTTTTTGAGAAAACTAAGGAGAAAGAGGGATACTTCCCATTTCAGTATTTTTGGAAGAGGTGGGTTCCCGGGGATCGAACTCATGACCCTCCACTTGCCAGGCAAGTGCTTGTGTCACTGAGCTAAATCCCTGGCCCCCATTTCAGTTTATAAAGTAAATATAAACCTAAAGTAATTTTAATACTTGGGAGGCTTAGGTGGAAGGCCAGCAAGTTGGAGAACTGCCTGGGTCACACACTAGCGCCAGGACAACCTTAACTACTATTTGAGGATGAGGGCAAGGACCCGCCCTCCCCCTCAAATAGTAAATAAAATGAAATAAAACCAGACACTAAAGGGAAAAAAAAGGGAAAGGAAAAAAAGTATAATCCAACATTCTTGATAAAGATACAAGAAATGCTTTAACAAAATGTTAGCAAACAGAATTGAGCAATACATGCAAAGGATTGCATAACAATAATCAAGAAGGGAGTTTATTCCAAGGATGCAAAGCTGTTTCAATATACAACCACCGATTAGTATAATCCACCAGAAATGATTGAAGAAAAACTACATGGTCCCATTAACAGAAGCAGAAAAAGTGTCTCACAAAATCTGATAACTACTCACAATTAAATCTCCAAAAACAAACTGGAAGAGCACTTCCTCAACCTAATAAAGAGTATCTAGATAACCTTATAGTTAACATTACATTTAACGATGAAAGACTGACTGCTTCCTAGGATAAGAACGTAGGAAAAACAAGACTCTTAACACTCTTGCTCATTATAGTGATGGAATAAGTCAGTAAGCAAATAAGAAGCATGCAAGTTGAAAATAAAGAAAAATTAGAAAAAATAAGATAAATCTACCCACGTCCTAAGGACTTGACTGGCTCTTCAGAATCTCAAGGAAATACCCTAAAAGAGAGGTGTGTGTGTATGGGTATTTGCGCACACGTGTTGGGGAGAGGGGTCCGTTAACCAATAAATGAATCCAGTAAAATCATAGAGTGTAAGATAAACACCTAAAATTCTACTGTATTTTTATATGCTACTAGTGAATAAACACCAAGAACATAGTAAATTTATATTTAGGAGTAAATCTGAAAACATGTACTGACTCTATACTGAAATCACACCACAATGCTGCAAACTACTGAAGCCATCTACACTGAAGGCATACAGTAGTAATAGTGGGATGGAGGATCAATGAGATAAAGGTAACAATTCTCAAATTTACTCCGACCCAAAATCTCAGCCAAGATTTTTGGTAAAAATAATTATGATTATTCTAAAATTTTAAGAAAAGGTAAAGAAACTAAAACTAGAAAATAAATTTGAAAAAGAGGAATAAACTGAGAAGACTGGGTCTACCCAATTTCTGCTCCCCTCCAACCAATTTCAACAATCACAACTGTACGGTGTGAAGGAGCAGACACACACCATTAATGGAAGAAGAAAGAAGCCGTAGAAACAGACCCATACAAGTTGCTCAAATGACTTTAACAAAAGAGGAAGAAAGCAATTCCAGAAGGAAAGATCTGGGTCTGGAAGCAAATGAACATCATAGACAAAGCAAAAACAAACAGAACACAGAACAACTTTGAACTACTCTCTCGTACCTTAAACAAAAGGTACCTCAAAATGGATCAAAAATGTGAATATAAAGTTAAAAAGAAATACGAGGAAAAAACCTTTGGGATCTAAAGCTAGGCAAATTCTTCTACTTAGCCTTAATATGAGAAAGAACAAGCCATAAAAAAAGAAACATCTATAAAACGTCATCAAAATTTAAAACTTTTTGCTCTGTGAAAGAGTTAAAAGTATGAAAAGAATAGGAGAAAATAAATGAAAATGTATCAATCAAAGAAGAGTATCTAGAACAAGTAATCAAAAATCTCCAAAAGGTCAAGTGAGATGGCCTGTGGCTGTAATTCCAGCATTTGGAAGGCTGAAGTATGAGGCTAGTCACAGTTTCACAACCAGCCTGGGCTACACAGCAAGACCCTGTCTCAAAACACAGAAAAAGAAAAAACTTTAAATCTCCCACTGAAGAATTCTACCATTTATTGTCAACTTCTCTCAAATTTTTTTCAAATAACTAAAGAGGAAGGAATATACACCACCAGACTCTAAGTCCAAAGCCTAGCAAAGTGATACACTGTCAACTTGAGAAGCTTAGAAATTTAACTAAGCAACTCCGCAGAAAGCTTTACACTGTAAACATCCTCAGTCTGAACACGAGAAGGTCAAGGAGATTTTGTGAATATTACACCTGCTCTGGACAGGTGTGGACTATGTACAATATAAGGGAGGAAAAAGAGGCTTGTTCTTCCCAGCTTTTCGCTCTTGCTGCTTTTGCTGTCTTCTGCCACGTCACAGGGTTATACCTTATGCCATACCACCCTGCACTGAAGCCAGCTAATTAGACACTTAAAACCTCCACGAACTGTGAGCTAAACCTTTCCTTCCTTAATTTTGGGTGTCAGGTATTTTGTCTCAGCAACACGAGAAAAGTAATCAAGACGCAAAGATACTACAAAAAAACAAAATATGTGGCAGAGGATTTTGCTCAACAGCATAAGCACTGCCTGGCAAGTGCAAAGTTGTGAGCTCAATCCCTGGTACAAAAACCAAACCAAAACAAACAAAAAAAGCAAAACAAAAAAACAAAATATGCACAAAATGTAACTAAAGACCAAAATACCTTATGAACATTGATGCAAAAATCTTCAACAAAGTACTGGCAAATCTAGTAGCATAAAAAAGATTTTATACCATAACCAAGTGTGACTTATTCCTGAAATGCAAGGATGGTTCAACATATAAAAATTCATCAATATGATATACCACATTACAGAATAAAAGGGAAAAGAGGGGAACATGATTGTTTCAATTGATGCAAAAGTGGCAGAATCTATCAACCATTTCATAACAAATAACAGCCAACGAACTACAGCTAAAAAGGGCCTATTTCATAATAAATGTTGTATTAAAAACCCTACAACTAATATATTCAGTGGAAAGACAAGTTTTTATTCTAACATCAGAACAAGACAAGCATGTTCACTTTTCACCATTTCTATTCAATGCAATTCTGAATGTTCAAACCAAAGAATTTTTTTTAAAAAGGTGAAGTCATCCAAATTAGAAAGAAGTAAAATTGTCTCTGTATAGATGATATTATAAACAAAACACATTAAGTACATTTAAAATTAATACTGGAATCAATAACTGAATGCTGAAAAGTAACAAGACATAAAGTAAACATAAAAATCAATCTGCTGCTGGGCATGGTGGCACATGCCTATAATCCCAGCATCTTTAGCGTTCAAGGACAGCCTGGGTTACAAAGTGAACTCAAGGTTAGCCTAACCTACATAGTGAGATTCTGCTTCAAAAAGATGACCCAAAAAAAAAAAATAAATAAATTTTTTTTCCCAATTTGCCAGGGTATAGTATTAGTTGCTCAGAAGGCTGAGGTAGGACGATCACTAAGCAAAAGTTCAAACCCAATGAAAAAGAAAATTAAAACAATGAACTTGAATAGACACGTTTGGGGAGCGGGGAAGGAGTGTACTGGGGATCAAACTCACACCCTCGTGCTTCCCAGGCAGGCACTTACACCACTGAGCTAAATCCCCAGCCCTAGACATGCTTTTGAAAACATACAAATGATCAATAAACACATGAAGAGATGCTCAATATCACTAATCATTAGGGAAATGCAAATCAACACTACAAGACACCAGAGGATAACTATTAATTAAAAACCTGAGTCAGCAAGGATGTGGAGAAACTGAAATCCTTGTGCACTCTCTTTGGTAGGAATGTAAAATGATACACCAGCTATGAAAAATAACATGATGATCCCTCAAAAAATTAAAACAGACGAGTATGTTAGCCCACCCCTGTAATCATAGCACTTGGGAGGCTGAAGCAGAAGGACTGCTGTGAGATCAAGGCCAGCCTGGGCTACATAATGAGTTCAAGGCCAGCCTGAAGTGCATAGCGAGACACTGTCTCAAAAAAGACAAAAAAAAAAAAAAACAAAAATTCCGTATGATCTGGCAATTCCTCTTAGATATACACTCCTAAGAAATGAAAACAGGGTCTCAAAGATATCTGTACACTCATACTCACAGAAGCATTATTCACAACAAAATATGAAAGAATACTGTTCCCAAAGGGAATTCTGACATACACTAACACATGCATGAACCTTGATAACATCATGCTAATTGAAATACAGCAGTCACATACTAAAAAACACTGTAATTCCACTTCCATTAAGTACTCATGATTGCCAGAATCAGACAGACAGTAGAATCATGGAGGCCAAGCAAGGGAAATACTGGGTAGAGAGGGCTATGATTATAGAATTACTGTTTAAAGTTTCACTTTGGGAAGATAAAAGGAGTTATGAAGATGACTGGTGGTGATGGTTGTACAACGTTAAACATTTATCACCCTATCAGTTGCATTACCCAAAAGAAATGAAGCCATGTTTTCACAAAAATCTGCTGATTTTGGCAACTTTATCCATAATATTAAAAGATCAGAACCAAGATAAATGATTAAACATACTGTAATGCCTTGGTATCTACTGAGCAATGCAACTCAGTAATGCAAATAACAAGGTGTTATCAAAATATGTGGTAGATGTTGAAATTTTTACAGTAAAAGATGTTCTGCCATTGATCACCCTCAAAATTCTTTCTCTTGCTTCAAACACACTTAGCCTATCATTCTTGACAATTTCTGAAGCACTTCTGGAAATCCTGTCCTGAGTGTCTTTGTAAGATGTGGTAAAAAAAATATGATGAATGCGGCAGCTGAGTGCCATCCAAAGGAAAGGACACTTCTAAATATACTACAATGTGTCCTCATCAACACATCGACCTCATTGACCTTATTAACCGGATCAGTTAATAAGTTATTAATAAGTTAATAAGTTATTAACTGTATTAAAAAGTTATTAATATGTTAATAAGTTATTAACTGGAGAAGTTAATAAGTTAATTTGGGTTCTTCCCCAAGTTCAAAAATGACCATGGAAGGTAAATGTTTTGAATACATTTAGGACATTGAGTCACAAAAGCACAACTAAAGATATAAAAAAAGGATTTCCAGAACTGTTTTACGAATGACAAGAACACTAAGTATTTGAAATGAGGGGGAGGATTTTGAGGAAGACCAATAGCAATGTGTCTTTTACTGTGTAACAAATTTTTAAAATGTTAACATTCAGCCTATGTTTTGATCATCCTTTCCACTGATATAAGAAGCTACATGTGTAAGTCTCCAGAGGTTACGCTGAATAAATAGGGTCAAAGGTTATTTACTGTATGATTCTATTTATATAACTTTCTTAAAATATGGAAATAAAAAACAGATCTGTGGTTATCCAGGAGTATCAAGGGAATAGGTAGAAGGGAAAGGCAGGTGGCCATGACAGAACATGGAACATCCCTTTTGAGGTGGAAAGGTTCTGAATTTATACTGCTATCCAGGTCAATATCCTTATAGTTTTATAAAATGTTATCACTGCAAGAAATTGGGTAAAGGGCACAGAGAATATCTATGTATTATCTCTTACAACTGCAAAGCTATGATTAATCCCAAAAGAAATATAATTAAAATACACACAAAGCCTTGCTCACAGGTATCTTACATTGTACTGAGGTATACACAATAAACATACTTATTATACAACACCAGACAACAGTAAGTGCTATGAAGGAGAGTAAGGCAAAGTAAGCATGGTGGAAGGGGTAACACACTGGAGAGAGCTCACAGCTGGTTAAATGCTGCCTTGAAACTCCTATTAGCAGTGAACAACCAATTTCAGGTTATAAGCAAAATTTCAAAAGCAGAAATAAAGACTCCACAAAAATCCTTTACACTCAGAATCTTCCTCTCATTCTAATCAACTAACATATCACAGAAACCTCTTAAGTAATTCACTGGTAACATTTCTAATGATTCACCACTTCTTACATCAAGTTCAACTTTTAATGGCTAGGTAGACTAAAGTACAGAGAACATGAATAATTCACCTGCCTGCTTACCCAGCCAGGATGCTAGAACTAAGATAATTAAGCATCTTGCCTATATCACCGTCACATTAATCATCACATTCTCTTTGTGCTCAAATTACACACACACACACACACACACACACACACACACACACACACACACTCTTCATATATATAAAAGTCTGAGGACTTACTATTCTGCAAGTTAACATTAAACCTCCTTATTAAATGATGCTAGAGTTAATGGCAGACACTTCAATACTTAAAAGTAGAAAAGAGCAACTTACCTTGAATTTCTCCCTGAGGATCTTTGTAATACCACTTCTGCATTGCTTCATGTAGCATCGGAATTGACACTCCTTTAGCTCTGTGCTCTTGCAGTTTTGATGCCAGTCTCTCATCATCTAGTGCACTGTCTTGGAGATAAGCTACCATCTTCTCAGCTTGCTAGTAAGAGAGATTAAAAAAAAAAAAAAAGAGGAAATGAATATTAAAACACGTGCAGTACACAGTAACAATGCCCCCTTTTTTAGATTGCTTGATCTATTAAAAAGACACTATACAAGGAACAAAGGAGGTTAAAACTTAACTCTGCCCCCAAAATGCCCTGAAACAGGTGCTACTTCCATTTTATAAAAGGGAGAGTTGCTAGGGATATAGCTCAGCAGCAAAGCACCTGCCTGGCAAGTACAAGGTCATGAGTTCAACCCCTGGTACCAAAAAAAAAAAAGACAGAAAGAGGAGAGAGGTGTGAGGAGAGACGAGACAAGATGAGAAAGCAGCTGCTAAGGCTCAAGGATATTAAATATTGCTTCAATGTCTTAAAATTAAGGAAACCGAGATTGAAATACAAACCAATATGAATGAAAACCCAAACTTCTAATTAATACACTAAATTTTTAAACTAGTAAGATTCAAATTCTAAAATGGATAAACTAAACCTATAGAAACCAAGGATATTATGGAACAAATTAAAAATAAAATCTTTTATATGCTTTAATAAGATACTATTCTCCTTCCTTTCTTCAGCATTTCACTCTAATCGTTCCATGCTGGAGAATTCTTTTGTAGAAAAGCAAGCTATCATTTACTTTACGTATAACAATGTATATACAATCACCTAAGATATACAATCTTAGGTGACTATTAGTATCCTTAAACTTTTTTAACCATTCCCTCTATTACACTCCAGGAAAAAACACGTAAGGCAATGACCATCCACAGCTGCTTGGTGTATTCACCATCTCTGACATTCCATTAATGTTCAAAAAGAAAAAAGAAAAGTAAACAGCTAAGGGCAACTTCAGAAGAGCAAAAATAACCTAATATGATGACTACTACATAGCAGAAACTTATAAGCATGAAATGATTTGAAAGACAATTACTCATATAAATAAATGTTAAATAACCAAACAACTTTTCCAGTGCTTAAAATCTAGTATACATGATTTATTTAATTACACATTTATATTTAAGACTTTCTTTTATGGCAGTCTGAAAGGAGACAGAAAAGAGTAACATGAATTTACCTGCTCCAAGTGTTTGAGACCCTCTTCATCATCTGGCTCTGTGGAAACACTGCCCATACCAGGAGCACCAATGACTGGAGTCTCGATTGGCCGCAGGGCAGGACCAGGAGCAGGAACAGGAGGTGGAAGTATGAGAAGAGGAGAAGCTGTGTCCGGAGGGAGCTGTGTCAGGGGTTGCTGGATATCTGTAACCATTTCTAGAAGAAAAGTCAGACTAATGAAAATCCTTGGAAATACACTCTCAGGAAGGTTGACTGCATTATTAAGTTGGGAAGCCTGCTCACTGGACCCAACAGAAATATGAACCCTTTCATGAACACTGAAGCCACTTATGGAGAAGAGTAGTATTCCTCCAGAGCACAACAGAATCACCACAAGATGACAAAAGATAAGGGCTACTACTTTGTAGGTTCTTCTATATGGTGCTGACCTGTGGTGTTAGGAAATCTACCCAATAGTAATAGATGTACCTCTTGGCAACAGTCAGTGTAATCCTTTCTTTGTAACATCACTAAACCAAGATATGTCACCGCTCAGCAAAGCCTTCATTGAAAATATCTAAAAGAATCTTGGGCCTATTTCAAGTCACAATAAATATAATTCAATATATTATATGTTTTATTTAGGAATCTATCTGCATAGGATAGTACTTTCTTTTCAGTAGGAATAAAAATTGCAGAGGTAATTCCTATTAGTTTCTAGTAGTTCTAACCTCTCAGTATGCAGGTTCTTGAATCGGAAAGGAGAGGAGCTAGGATATCGATATGGCTCAAATGAAGAGCGCTAGCTTAGCACATCCAAGGCTGAATTCAATCCTTAGAAGAGCAGGACAGGACAGGAGAGAAGAGCATGTGGAAATTAACTACATACAACTGCATTTTCTCCTTCGAAACTTTGTTTGCTCAATTAGATAGCTTCTCCAATCCCTGTTCCTCTCTTTCTTTGCCAAACTACTGAACAGGACAGTTATATAAGCTGTCTCCATTTCCCTGCCACCCACACCTACTACACAGTGTGACTTCCACTCCCCACCTCTCTCAAAGACAGACAGTGACGCAAAGCTGCTAAACTCAGAGACTTTCACTATCTTCCCATTTAAGTCTCTTTCTGGCATCTGATGTTACCGACCCAGCTCTATGCTCAATCGTTCTCTTCCTCAATTTTCCTGCACTCTCCTCTCCTGACTCTCCTTGTGTTACTAAAGATTATTCTCTAGTTCTCTTCCTCTATGTAGTCTAAGACTAGGAATTACCCAAAGGTTCTAGTCTCAATCTACTTTTCTTCTCATCCCTACCCAAGGATTGGTAATTTCTAAAATTCTTATTCTTCCCTGGCCCTAAACTGTTTTCTCACTCACAACTATTCTCTGGTCATTTCTACTTCTCATTTTGGAGACAATGTTCAAAATTAAATTTATTCTCCTCTCTCTCAAATGCACCCCTCAATTTCCATTCTCTTTTTCTTGTAAATGGTACCATAGTCCTCTCAGGCACCTCCATCACCTTTGACTTTTCTCTCAGTGATTAAGACCCTGTTAAGTTTGAATCTGAAATTTCATCTGCTGCTCCCTTCCCTTTACAGATAGATGCACTGCACAGGAGTCATCACAAGAACAGATGCTACACACAGCCACTGAATCTCAGTTCCAACTGTGTTTCCCACCAGTCTTCTTTTCACACCTCAGATCACATCTAAATAAAAACAAAAGATGATTCCTGCCCATGCCTTAATCTACCTCATATCCTTACTTTAGCACTGCAATACCCACTGCCAATTCGTCTAACTGTACCTTCGAATTCCACTTATTACTCTAAGGTATGTTCAAAAATGACCTACTTCCTATGGCATTCCAAGAGACTATCAATAGTGGCAGTCTATCATTTTTTTGCCCTGGCTTAGTGATATACACATGATTTAATTCTCCAGAGACTATAAATCTGGAATGTTAACCTTTAATGCTTATCTATAAAGATTTTCAATACCTACATGTCTGGACTCAACCCTAAAATTTCCCAGAATAAAACCTGCAGGCACATCCATTCAAGAAAGTAAACTTCAAGTAAGTCTGAGACATATAACTCAGAAACAAGTTTTATGATTCAAAAATGTCTTACAAGGTACAGGTCCTACTAACACCTGACTTGGACAGATTCAAATACTTATTAAATTCGTTCACTCAGTAGCTTTCTAGTACACAAAAAACTGGGAAAAGAAGTATTGATTCAAACTCTCAACAGATCTTTATAAAATTATAATATTGTATGAGAAACAGTACCAGTTGGTCAAGAAGGAGAAAATGACAATTTAGCTTAGGACATAGACTGAAGGTTTCAGGAAGAAAAAAGCATGAATACAGAACAGGGTAGCAATCAGCACCAGAGGCTTTGAGGCTGGCAAGTGAAGTGTGAGAAAAATAAGGAGGCTAGCATCAAAACTGTACTGAGGGAAGCAGGGGCTCAATCATGACAGGTCTTACCAGCCCTTGTAAAGGGTTCGAACTTTCATGATGAAAAACAACTCTTCAACATCAGGTGTTATGTCATATATACAAGAGTAATTGTGGAAGTAAACGCTGATATTGCCTAAAAATGTATTATTAGCAGTAATACTAGAGAATATGCTACAACCTTATTTTCTAGCAAAGGTGATGGACTTTCAGATTTCCCCACATATTCTTCTTGGAACAACAGCATTCTGATATGAAGCAAGATACACAAATAACATTAGAAGAAAGGAAGGTTAACTGCCTGGGAACTAAACCAATACGGAGGACCATAAATCCAACCTATAAGATTCTAACTCTATTTTGGTGAATTCTAAGATGAAAACATGTAGGAAACACTGACTGACTAGGTTTACTGATAAAATGATCCACTGCAATAATTGATGCCTACCAACAGTTCTGAATTGAACAGAATAATAAACAGAAGCCCAGCATATTACTGATCACTGCCGCACAGAATCTTACTGCTTGTCTAATTTATAAATACATACCTTCCACTCTGTTAGGGACCTTGGCTGATAGAACACTTTCCACTTGATTCTCCTCTTCAGTTTTTTCCATTTGGTCAGTCTGAGGTTCATCTTTCTTTTCAAATTGTGATGCTTCCTGAGGCTGATGTTCTGAAGGAGTGCTTGGTCTAGCAGATGACGATGAAGTATGGGGTGTTTCCTCACTTGTTTCTGCAATACAAAATAATCTTAAATGAATTTAGGAAAAGTTTTGGTTTGATAGAGGAGAAAGATAAAAGACATAAAGAACCTTACTAACTCCTACTCTACCTGTTTTGTCTCCCTCTTTCTTGTTTGTCTTATCTGGTTCTTTGGCCTCTTCATTATGGCTACCCTCAGAATCAGAGCACTCCTCCCCTTCCTCCACAGGCCGGAAGTCCATCTCCTGCTCTTCAGGAATAGGTTCTTTCTGTACTTTCTATAGCAAGAAAATAAAGCCACAAGTCAACAACATATTTGCCTTAGTATAAGGTTAGCGTCTGTCATCACATTTAAAATAAATCTCTTACTTTAAGAGAGAGAAATGCTCCAGATGAGTCAAATGTGCCCATTTCTTCTTCAGCATCCTCTAAGCACCATTCAGGCAAGCTATCCCTGTCGTCATCTATGCTCCCACTGCCAGAGCGCACCCTGCGGTAGCCCCGCTCATCATCCCGATCTCGAAAGTCAAACTCAAACCTCCGACGTCGTTCCATGTGTTCCCGCCAGCCTGCAGAACGAGGGCCATCTGAGATGAGGAGGAGGACACACACCTTAGAAAAACTTTATGATCCAATACATGAAAAATAAAATCATGGAAAGGAAATACCAGAACAAAACTATGACTGACAGGAAATTCAAATCAATCAAACTACTGAAGAGAAAAAAATTAAGCAAGTGAATAAAGTTCAGAACTCGTAGTTTATGTAATCCCCACTAAGTGTCAGCAGTGCTTACCTTCATCAAGTATGAGCCACACAACATACTCTAAAAGCTTTAGGAGATAAATTTAAAACAAAGTACCTTGAAAGGCATCCCACTTGAAGTATGCACTTTTAATAAGCTTTAGGTATCCGATTAACGCTGATATAGCCACTCATGTGGCCTACTCTTAGCTGGTACTGACAGCACTGGATATCTTTCCACACTAAAAGTTTATGCCTTCTCTATTGCTGATCTTTAAAGCATTTTCTTTCTTCCATTAAATCACTCCTTATGGATAAGACCAGCTCCCCGTGTTAATTTATAGTATCAAATTCATCATGCCTACTTGCTAAAGCCAACTTCTCATTTGTAATTTTGACTCCTAACGAAAACTGACAGAGCTACAGCACTGGCAGATTACGTTACATGGGTTTCTATATGACCTAGTATCCTAATTTTATACATTAGGAGGAAATTAAAACTGGGACGGAACAAAACAAGAACTATGGCAAAGCAAAAATAGAACCAAATTCTGCATCTTCTGGGGCTTTTCCACCATCACATGTAGAATCACAGTCCCTTTCCTTTTTCTCGCTCCTTTTCCTCTACCACTCTACCACTGAGCCACATACATCCCCAGTTGTCTTCCTCTTTCTCATCTCCTAATTCTCTCTAGGGAGTTTTCATTTCCATGTAACACTCTCCAGGAACATTCCTTTGTCTACTCCAGCATGCTATATATTACATCTACCTTCCAAAAAAAGACTACCTAAGAACAAGATCCTACTTACAGTATTTTTCTTAAAAGGAATGAGAATTTTTCTATTCTTGATTGCTTACTCTGTAAGATACACAGAAAAAATGAGGACAAAATGAAATATTCTTATAAATGAGGGCCAATTTGCTAGAGTCAGTGATCTTAAAAACTCAAAACTACAAAACAAAAGGTAAAGCATTAAGCTTTGGACAAACACAGGTAGCAACTGGTAAGAACAAGAAATTATTCCCATACTCTTCAGCTCTACTTATAACAACTAAACACTATTCACTACCTTCTATGGGAACTATGGAATTTTATACCTAGATTCCTGAAGTGTAAACCTAGAGTCATTATTCAAAAGGAGTCTTCAAGATCAAATGTTGAATTCCAGAGTCCTGTCTACTACTATCATTTCTAAGCAGTCTAAGTATGCACCATGATAGGAATCTATCCTTCTAGGCACCTGGCTCATGTTCCCGCTTACTGAGTTTCCTAAGTTCAGCCCTAGAGTGGATGACTCTCTGTCCTCCACGCCCCCAACTCCAACTACATCCAGCTGCAAGCCCTATTTGAATAAAACAACATCCTGTAATTCTGCTATTTTCTTACCAACAGCTAATAAAACTAAAGATTACTAAGGTTGATATTTATGAGTCTTATATCTGAGCTTACAATGTACACTATTTTCATAAAATCAACCAAAATAACTACATTTACATTTATATAATTAATTCTCAAATTCTACTCTCAAATTATATAATACTCAAATTCTAATAAGAGATAAACAATATGAAATGTTAATAGCCTGTTAACAACTACTATATTCAGACTAAGTTTTAAAATTCTGGTTAAAAAAAGTAGATCGTATTTCTTTTGAATGTATTGGTAGTTTTTTCTGACCTCTATGCTTCACCAAGTCAAAAAATGACTTTTAAAAATATGTGGATGGATCATCAGGCATGGTGGCACATTGCTATAATCCCAGCGCTCAGGGGGCTGAGGTAGGAGGACTGTGAGTTTGAGGGTAAGCTTGCCTACAAACTGAGTTCAAGGCCATATTGAACTACATAGCACAATCCTGTCTCAAGAGAAGGAAGGGAAAAAAAGATGATTCAATTGAAAAAAGATAATAAAGAACCAAATTCTAATTTGTGAGGACATGGAAGACAACACTAAAATTTTACTTAACTATCTTAAATAAAGTCAGTATCAGACATTTGGGCTCGGAAATACTGTTCATCTTCCAAAACATTCACCTTGTTTGTTTTTGACCAGCTGGAATTTCTCTTCTCCTTCAACCCAGATCCTGTCCATGCTTCACTAAATCCTGGTTGGGAACATAGTCTACACACTGATCGGCTTGCAGTCAAGCTCAGCACAAAATGTCTCAGTGCCTTAAGAGGACTTTAACATTTGGTTGCCCAGGACACAGCCTGATGAGAACTGTCTGGATCCTGTGATGTAAACAATGCCCAGGACTGACAGAAAACCTGCCCAGAAGCCGCATGAAGAGCTGATACAAATGCATCCTAACTCTCTCTGCAGAGCAACTTCATCATGTTTCTAACTACCCACGAGCCCATAAAACTCAATGCCTATTAAGATGTTTACTCAGATGCAGCCTAGTGGTTTTGAAGATAAATATTTTTAAAGGGAAAAACCATTTACGGTATTACAATTCCTTTTATTGAAGGCAAGCTTCCTTGGCACATGGCTGTTGATAACATTATCACACACATGAAACGCAAAAGCATTGTACTCTGTACCTTCAAGTTCTGCATGACCCTATAATACAAGCTGCAGTTGCACCTGATTATCATGAGGCATGGAATCAGCACTTTAGTAGAGCATGAACTTTAACACAAAGCACCAGTGTCTTTAATTATCAGCATATCTAATGTCCGAGAAGAACAGTTTGAAGCTTTCTTAAGAGTCCAACAGAAGAACTTTAAAAACTACTAATCACTACTATTCTCTCTCCTTTTGCTTAAGTCAAAAGGACAAAAGAATGAACTTGTGATTTTGTGTCTGACCTGCGTTTTAGATTTCTTCTTCAAATAAAGATACATCACATTTTCAAAAATAAATCTTTTATTTGGAAAAATACCTACTTGTAAAGAGGACACATATTACAAGAATATAATTTATACATTTCTAAGTTTTTATCCCAACCCCTCCCACTGTAAATTTTAAAGAATGCTAAGATTAAACGATTACACATTACACAAATCTGAATGAAACCCTCTCTGCAGCAGGAGCAAGCAGGTGCTTTCCATTAAACTATACTCTTTGCCCCAGGAAAATAAAAGTGATTTCAATCAACTGAATAGATGTGTTGGAGAGTTTTTATCCTGAAATTTCTCTAGTAGAAGGCTTAGTATTATGGCATAAATGACCCCCTCCCCTTTTTTTTTAAAAAAGTTTGCCTTTTTCACGTAATCCCTATTACTGATGTGTCATTTCTTTGTGCACCCACATTGTGCTCAAGTGCATTTTATTATCTGCTTTGAATAAATCTCTCATTCCTCTTAAAAACAAAACAAAATTTCTCTAACACTTTCGCCAAACCATCGCTTATTTCAGTCCCTCTGAACTTTTATATAACAAAATTCTTACCAGGGCTGTGAGGCCGCCACCTCTCTCCATCCCTTCTTGACCCAGCAAGCCGCCAACCTCCATCTTCATCTTCTCCATTTTGTTCCTCTCTAAAGATTCGCCAATTTTCACTTTCTGACCGTATAAATTCATGCTTTCTCCCCACTGATGTTGGTCCACTTTCCTCAAAATTTGGTCTCCCTATGAATAAAACAAGAAAACATGGTAAATTATCATGTGCCCTTAGCTCAACTCAAACTTTCCAGAAGAATAAGCCAATTTAATGTTCAAAAAATATCAATAAAATAACTGTGAACATATACACATATCACTTTTCTTAAAACTGAAGGTTTATAAAATAGGTAATTACTTTTAAAATACAAGTAATATATGTGTTTTTAAAAGGACATGTAACAAAAAAATGAGCCAATCATCCTCTAATGTAAGATCTGCAAACTTACTCTACAGAATTAACCACCATCAGTTTATCAGCCTTCAAAACACTATTCATAGGTACATGTACCATGCATCCACACACACAAATGCTACCCTGCTGATGTTATATGTGCCATTTTATACCTGTGTTTTTTCACCTAACAGTATATCTTGTCAATCCTTCCTGACCCAGACATACTTTTTTATATAGTAATTTTTATTATACAATGTGTTGACCTTGCACTGTAATTTTGCCTAAACAGGAAATTGGAACACTTCAACCTCTTTTATGCCAAAAAGGATTGTAAATTCAAAAAGTATAGATTGTGAGTTACAATTTTCCATTTACTCTAGCATCTAGTATAGCACAGGCATATAACAAACATAGTAAGTTTGCTTGTGAGTCGGGCTGTACTATCAGATTAAAGAATACTGATTTTAGGAAAGAGGGATTATCTGCTGCAAAAATACACAACCTGCCCTCTCATTGTGATCAGCAGTCTCCTAAGAGTCCCCAGGAACCCCTGCTGACTTGTCTCCCGTAATGCTCTCCCAAATGTTAATGCTCTCCCAACTGTGGGCTGGACTGACTCCTAATAAACAGAATACAACTAAAGTAATGAAATGCCGTTTCTAATGCTGTTTTTAAAAACCTGTGGCTTTGATTCTGGACATGTTCCCCGAAAGAAGTCAGCAGCCATATGATGGGATACCCTGTAGAGTTTAAACCTGATAAAGAACTGAGGCTTGCCACAAAAAAAATAAGTGAGTTTGGAAGTGGATCCAACCCAGCACAGCCTTGAGATGACAGCCATGCTAGTGGATACTGACTACAGCCACAAATCTGGGCCAGAAACACTTACCTAACAAGTAGGGCTGCTCTTAGATCCCTTGCCCATAGAAAAAGAGATCATGTTTGTTGTTATCAGCCACTAAGATTTGTAACATAATCATAAATAATAAAAATACTCACCAAATTTTCTCATGTTATAGCTAATATTGACACTCAAAAAAATAACCCAGGAGAACTGCCCAAAATCAGACATCATTTTACAAACAGCATAGATGAGATTCTAATGTTAATCTTCTGACCATCGAACAAATATTTATAACACACGAAATGCCAAGATCTATGGATGTGAATACGAACATATTCTATGTCTGTCCTTGGGTCAGAAGACCTCCAAGGCTTTCCTGCTTAGACAGAGGGGGCAATCCACTTTCACAAAGTAGCACTTTCATTATGACCTAATGAAAAATTTAGTCATACTTACAAAGAGAATTGAAAACAAATTAAGTCCTAAAGTATACATAAATTAGAAAACAATGGAGAATAGCTTTTACCATGTAATCAGTCAGCCATGAACATCATATGTGAGGCACAGACATACAGTGCTAATCACATCAAGGATAAGCTAAAAGAATCACTCACTATCACCTACTTTTACCCCAAATCTTTGAAAAAGTAATCAAGGTACCAATGTACATAACACAATACTAATGGCAAAACAGGGAACTGACCAAAAGCCTGTTATTAAGGCTGGGAATGTAGCCCAGTGATAGAGCATTTGCTTATCATGTGTGAAGTCCTTAATTAATTAATTAATTTACAGGTACCAGGAATGAAACTCAGGACCATGCACTCGCCAGGCAGGTGCTTATGTCACTGTGCTATATCGCCAGCCCTGAAGCCCTAAATTTAATCCCTAATATGACAAGGGGAAAAAAGAAAAAAGGGGGAAAAAAAAAAGTCACTTTTCTTAGCATGATAAACTATTAAAGATTTTACTAAATAAAAAATTAAAGTTATTAAAATACTAGTGGGCTGGGGATTTAGCTCAGTGGCTTAAGTGCCTGCTTGGCAAAGCGCAAGGTCCTGTGTTCGATCCCCGGTACCACAAAAAAACACAAACAAAAACAAAAAATAGAACACTAGTAATTCCACAATCTTAAAAATAGAAATATTTACCTGTAACTTTAACTTTTTTTTTTTTTTTTTGAGACACCTGAATTACGCTAGCCTCAAACCTCCAGGTTTAAGTGATCCTTGTGCCTCAGTTTTTCAAGCAGCCGAGACTAGAGATAAACATGTCTAGAATAACTTTTAGGTTTATGGGCTTACAATCTGTGTGTCTACTATTGTGTAATGTTTTTCATGTGTAACAGCAAACATTTCTCTTCTATGTATCTTTCTTTCTAATAATGCAAACAGGCACATACTAATTTCATCTCGCTGCTGTAGCATAAATGTATTAGACACTAATTTTTGCCAGTTATAAATATTGAAGCAAGAAATACGATTAATGAGTCCAGTGCTGTAATCCTAGCACTCGGGAGAGTGAGGCAGGATTGTTTTGAGTTCAAGGCCAGCCTGAGCTATACAGTGAGTTCAAGATCAGCCTAGGGTACAGACAGAGAACCTGTACTACAGGAGAGAGACTGTACTACAAATGTATGCTAATTTTTAAAAATAAAATTAAAAAAAGAGAAATAACTGCATGTGTTTTACATTTCTGAACTCTTTCTTCTTAAAGAACAAGTGCAACAAATGAAACTTTGAGCCAAATGACAGGCTTGACAGGGGCCAGGGATTTAGTTAAGTGGCACAGGAGCCAGCTTGGCCAAGTGCAAGGTTGGAGTTCGATCCCTGGTACCAAAAAACCCCCTCAAGCAAACAGACAGGCTTGACAACAGCATCAATATACCAACTGCCATGCCAAAAAAAAAAAAAAAAAAGAAGTCAAACCATCGACAATATCTTCTTCCCTTAGCAACATCAAATGGTGATTGCCTTTTAAAATGTTTATTTGTAATTGTACAATGGTATACTAATGTAACTTAAACCTGAATTCTTCACTGAAGTATTGTTTTCTTATTTTTTTTTCTGTCTTTATTTCCCTCTGGGTGAACCTTTCACAACATTTTTTCCTAACTTAGGAGGTTAACATCTTTGTTCTAGGTTAACTTCTTTATCCTTGTAACCACACTTTGTACTTTTCATATTAGTACCTAGGAACAATAAAAATATAAAAGACAAGATAAAGTAAAAATAAGGAAACTGTAGAAAGAAAAAAATCTGGCTTTTTTACTTAGTGAAAACTATCCTGTAATTCCTAAACTATTGGAAAATCTGTATATTATAAAGTTTGAATAAACATTTATGCTATTTCTTGTTGCTAAAAAGATCTAACACAGAAATTTTATACGTAAGGAGCACCAAGGACCAAAACCATAAAGATCATCTTGAAAGCATTAGACCTGGTTTTAAACTCTAGCTCCAATTCAGGTGTGGTAGCACATGCCTGTAATTCCAGCACTTGGGAGGCTAAGGAAGGAGATCACCTGTGTGATCAAGGCTAGCCTGGACTGCATGAGACCATGACTCAAAAGTAAATTAATTAATGAAATAAAACAAAACAAATGCAACTCAACTCTAGCGTTCTTATCAATATACCTCATGAAAGGGGCCAGGGATTTAGCTCGGTGGCATAAGCATCTGCCTCGCAAATGTGAGGTTGTGAGTTCATCCCCAGTACCAAAAAAAATCTCCAAAACAAAAAACCTCATAAAAACCAATTCCTCAGTGAAAGGAGGGAATCAAGTGAAGCAGCATGTATTTACATGAACACTAACCTACTCTACCACTGTAACAAATGAGTTCAAATTTTATTACCAGTGAATATTTGCAAGTAACACTGCAATATATTTTCCACTTATCAACTGTAACAGATTATATTATGATTTCTCTGGTAAACAAAGGGAAACCAAAATTACATACAAGGATGTCTTATCTCCCACCTCCAACAGCAAATATCCTCAGGGGTCACTGTCGTTTTCCTACCAGAAGAGTGAAAAGGATTCAACAACTTGTGGGTAGACTTTGCTCACTTTCTCTAGCACCCCTTTAAGAAACCTTTTAGTAGAAATAATACATTCTTATCCAACAGAGTACAAAAACCATACAGTACGATTTGCTGAATTTTCACAAAGCACATGACCACCACTTTAGATTACAAAATCTGCACCTATAATCCCAGTTACTCCTAATCCTAAGCAGATGGAGTGCAAATTTGAGGCTAGCCTAAGCAACATAGCAAGACCCTGTTAACACAGCAATACCCTGTTTCGAAATGAAATTTTAAAAAACAGAAACCAGGAGCTCAGAAATCCTCACATGCTTTCCCAATTGGCTCTTGCCAACGTAAATATGCTGACGTCTATTCCCAAATATTAGTTTTGTCTCTTTTGAACTCTTTTATATAAATGAAATATTCATTTACAACTTGATTCTTTTATTGAACTCATGGAGACCCAATCACATTTGTAGAGAGTACAGGGTATATTCTGCACTGCCATACAGGAGGTCACTGTATAAAAACACCACAATGTATTACTTTTACTCTCTTACTGACACAAATTTAGGTCATTTTTTGTTCTTTGCTATTATGAACTATGCTTTTATGAACATTCTTAAATACAAATCTTTGAAAGCATATGTTTACGTTTTTGTTTAGTATATAATATACCTCAGTATGAAATTACTGTGTCATAGCTTACTTGACATTTATCATTATTACCAAATATTTTTCCACAGAAATGGTACTGCACTACCATTTGTTTTACTCAAACCTCTAGCAAACATTAACATGACTGTCTCCTCAATAAACAAACACAATTAGACAAATATTATTAAAAATAAAGAAAAGACTTAGACATGGTACCTGCCCTCTAGGCCCACAGTCCGGGATATACATATAAACAAATGATCAGCTACATTACAGTTGACATACTGTGTTGATATACTTCATCTGATCTTCTTAATCACAGGAAATTAAGCCAAACATCACCATCCCCAGCATTACTGTAAAGAAAGAGATACTTGCAGGGCAGTTTCTCAAGATGGATCACGCAGCTGAGTCAAATCAAATCAGAAATGGAACTAGGCACTCAACCTGCTGATCCAGGGTTTGTTTCCCCTAGTGTTCTTAGCAGTTTACTCAATATTGGAAGCTGCCAGAAAAATCTACAAAAACTTTAATAGAAAGAAGATGACCCTGATAGATGCGTTTTGATTTTTTTTTTTTTTTTTACTTTTTTTCTTCTTTCTTTTCTTGAAGTAAAATGGATTTGAAAGGGGAAAAAAAAAGATGACAACCTAGGCTCTCAGTCTAACAAGTTCAGCAGCATACAAAATACAACATGGAGACAGAGTCTGAACATCTCTAAAAGGGGAAAGAATGAACTAAATTTATTTCTATCTTCTTGCAGAAATAATTTCAAAACATATACCCCTAAACCAGGTCTGTTTACCACAGACCTGTAATCCCAGCACTCAGAAGGCTGAGGTAGGAGGATCATGAATTCAAGGCCAGCCTGGATAACATAATACCTTGTCTCAATCAATTAGCAAGCAAACAAATGAACAAACTAACTTACTAATTCATAAACAAAATGGTTTAGAAGTATATTTAAAATAGGCATGGTGATACATGCTTGTAGTCCCAGCACTTTGGGAGGCTGAGGCAGGAGGATCACAAGATCAAACCTAGCCTGGGCAATTTAGTAACTTCATAAGACCTAGTCTCAAAATAAAAACTTTAATGTGAGTGAGTGAGAGAGAGAGAGAGTGTGTGTGTATGTGTGTGTGTGTGTGTGACTCATATTACCCTTGGTTCTATACTCGGTAGCACAAGAAAGTATACCTAATTAAACAATTTATAAATTCATGCTCAAATATTCCTAACCTACAGTCAGTGATTGAGTTCAGGGCTGTATATCCCTGAACTAGAAGCACCCTATGAGCCAAGATGGTTTGTTTTTTAGTTTTTTTCAATGAAAAAGATCTAAAGCTTTCATCTATCTTGAAGGTGTCTATGATTTTCAAAAGACACAATAACATGCTTAAAGTATTTTTTCCAATTCAGTACAGAACTATGACCATTTTATGACAACACTGCACCACCTATATATTTTATTTTCTTGTATCACAGTTTATGTATAATAGATGCTAAAATATGTAAGCAGCATGTCACATGTAATGCCCGCAGTGACAATAAAGTTGTTTTCGTCTTTAATGTATTAAATCTAAATAGGATTCTTCTAAAAATTAAATTTAAATGTAATGTTCATGTTTGCCTGGTCCAACTGAGTGGATTCCTAAGGAGAAAGAGCAGTAAACGGGCACCTGTGTGCATGTTTGACCCACAGCCAAAAGCGGTGTTTATGGAAAACTTCAGATGGAGCAAGAAGGCACTCGGCCAACAAAATCTACAGCTGTGAGACTTGGAGCTTACAAATGCCCAGTCTCCAAAAGCAAAAGTGGAATTATGGGGTAGACTTTGAAGCTTGTTTATGCGCAAACTTTTGCAACAAATGACTTTGTATTCCTTATTAAGATACACATTCTCAGGTCAACACTAAAAACAGGTCCTAACACTGAAGAAAACACTGAAAGTGAATACCACTGAAGTATTGATACTTATCCTGCCCCAATAATTTACTTGCACATAAAACTCATAGTAATAAGACAGATGTTTAAAACTCTATACCCACACATTTGCAGCCTAACCATGGAGGGAGAGGGATAACAACCTATTCTGCTGATTAACAAGTCCTGAAAACACAAGAGTTCCTGGCTGAATGGGGACAGAAAGGCTCCTCGAGCCACTGGCATGCATCCCACTCCCCAGTCCTCACGCTCACTGCCTGCAGGTACACACACCCAGAAACTGCCTGACATCTCGGGAACAGGCTATCAATAGCACGGCTTAAGTGAGCAGAACTGAAAGAAACTAGACATCTTTGAAATAAAGCTAAGTACACTACAGAAGATAGAATCCACAAGCACTTGCCTTGCACACACAAGACCCAGGGTTTAATGTCCAGCACTACAAAAAGAAAAACAGAGGGTGGAGCCAGGAGGAGAAAGAGGACAGAAGGAAGGCTGGATAGATGAAAGGGAGTACACATGGGAGATTACATAGGCAGGATATGTATCCCAACAAATGTTTTGCTTTTTTCAAGAATACAGCATATTTGTGGGTTATATATTGGGGTTACTAAAACCAGAAAGAAAACAAATACTTTTAGGGACTGAGAATTGGATTTCATTAAAAAATAAAAATTTTAAAAATTTATGTAGCCTTGACACATGGTTTAATCATTATAATTTTAAATAAAAAAATAAATCTATCAATGAAAAGGTAACCAGCATTTTATCTTCATTCATAGAACAGACTTCAGAGGCATCTCCAACTACCTTACTGTGAAACACCTAAAACAAAAATGACAAATTCTACTCAGATGGGAGGGCCAAGCGCTTCAGGGTAGAGATGCCTTCTCATCTGTGACAGTATCAACTGGATCCTGACTAAACTGACAACCTCAACCAGAAATAAATGTAAATACTCAGGTTGCTGTCTCAGGAGTGTTCTGCCTGAGTGGGAAATCCAGAGCTGTCCACTACAGCACACAGTAAAACAACTGCACTAAAGACATTTCTTTCTACTTACACTGAGGACCACTGTTACCAAATCATTTTTGTCTCAACATACTCTGAATGGAGTACCTTTGAAAGAGGATTCTGGGTTGAGTAAAACCCTTTGGTATGTTGCCTCCTATAATGTCTACTTAACACACATGGCAGGTATACTCAAGTCTTTTTGTTTTCTACAAGGCAGTACTGTACAACACTTGCTTTAGCATTTTTTCTTGTTTTCATTTTTTCCTAGCAATCAGTTGGCTGTGAAGAGAAAGTACAGTTCCTACTAACATGCCAGGAATGAATTTCATTGGAGTCCTTCTCTTGCTGCCATTAGCATCTCTGGTTCTAAAGGTCAAAATTTCCAGTGCTGTCTCAACTTGCACTGAAATGGCTGGCAATAATAAAGAAGGAATTAATATTTTTTTAAATGGGGGGGAGAGGAATCTACAAAGGCGGATTTCCCTTTCTAAGTAGCATTATATTAGTCTACATTAATAATTTTCCCAGCAGGCCTTCCATGATTTTATTTTCTGAACAACCCAGTCTTTGTTTCTCGATCCTCTTACATGTGACATTTGATTGAAGTTTTAAAATTAGCAGCTAACAGAGAAGAAAAGTACTGCTCACTGAGGAATTACACAAAGCCCTGCCTCAGCTCATTTCAAGGTTGCTACAAGCTAGATCACAGACGGTCCCCAGCTACACACTTCAGTGCTGAGTTAAATCTTATGTTCCCTGCATACTACATTTTACTCTACTTCATTACACTCATCAGTAAAACTTTCCCATCACTAAAGCAAGTTTTAGGAAACAACTTCAGTTCTTTCACACAGTTGTGCTGTTTAAAGATAAGTAAATACAGGGTACCAATTTTATTTTCATTCAAAGCCTTTTTACATAGCCCTTTCAAAGTCTGTTTCTTTGCAATAAAAAAAAAAATCTCAGGTAACAAATTACCTAGATTACTGGTTCTAAAACTAGTAAGAGTCACTCTTACAAGATGGAATAGGAAAAGAAAACTAGGAAAATCAATTCATTAATTTATGCCTAAACATCCTTATCCAAATAAATCTTCCCCAAAGAAATGGTGGAAAAAAAGATTAGTGAAGGAGATATCTCACACTTCAACATGCTATATAAGGAAAGACGGCTGAAAGGAAATCTTGCAGGGAACTTTATCCCTTTGAACTTTCAAATAAACTCTTAAGTAAGATTATGCAAACTTACTAAAAACCGGTCCTGATTAGAGGGAAAAAATGCACCCCTTCTCCAAGTCAGTTCTGGAGGCTTTCTCCAGAGTTGTTAAGGTTTGTGTTGGGTAAAGAAAGACCTCCTAACAAACCAGCATTCTTTTCCACATGATCAGAGCTAATTGGCCCCCCTGCAGACTAAGTGACCAATCACATCAGCTTCAGCTGAAACCAGCCCCCACAACAATATAAACACAGGAATGTAAGCTGTAAAGCCAGTCCAAGAAGAGAACCTACAAACTACACCTGTAGATTACAAGTACCTGATCAGAATCAGGCTCTGCAGGCTTCCTAAGATCTACCTTGGCAGATAGGCTGACCACTGCAAAGGAAGTGGTGAGTACATCAAATAACATTCATTTTTATTTCTTCCTGGGAAAGAAACTGACTGGCAAATAGAAAACAGAGCTAGATTACTTCCAATAGATTTCTTTAAACATAAGGTCATACATGAAAGGTCTTTCTTTTCCTTAAATTTTAAAATGAGAATAGCTCCACTGAAAGCAGTAATGGAAGTTTTCCTCTTAATTACTTTGTTAAATATATAAAGACTTTCCAATATAATATAGGAGTAAAGGAGAAAGGCCCTAGATAAGATTCAGTGTCTTTAAGAATCTACATTTCTTTGGAAAAGATTTAAAAAACAAGAAATAAGTATACAGAAATAAATACCTAAATAATAAATCATCATTTTTATTTTGAGAAAATTAATGAGTATCTTTAAGTTTCTTTTTAAGCAAGGAATTATTACTGAAATTAATAAGCACTTTTGCAAACCAAGTATGAAAGAATCTGAACTTATATAAGAGTTATAATTCACACTATTTGTCCTAATTACAGAATGCAGGAGAGATGATTACAAGATTCTTGACAGTCTTATTAAAGTGTGATTATCAGACATGAAAAAACACTGTATTCACTTAACATTTCTTAGCATACCTTAAACCTTAACTATTTAACATGACTGTAGTACTACTTTTAAAACGTAACAGAAAAGACATAATTTTAAGGACTACAACTTAATAAGAATGAAACTATTATTTTGACAACCAATTAAGTTAGCAAACTATCATATAACTTTTATAATTTATAATAGGTACTGTAAGCACTATCTATCTTTTATACTACATAGTTTCCCCCGCCAAAACAACTTTTAATTTGGCAAATATTTTACAGCCCATACACAGAACTACAGAACAAACTTTCCTAATTTCCCATTCTACTTTCTAAATGGATCACTTAATGAGAATCATATAAACAATCAATACTAACCAAGGCAAATATATTTAAAAAGCACTCGAGTGCCTGCAGGGACATAAAAATGACTTGGGAATAGTATATATATGTCTGCCCATAAGATATTTTGGAATTTGATAGTAAAAATACTACCCATCCAGTGACTTTAATGAAATGTTTTAAAAACCATATCAGCAGACACAAAATCATGTAAGACACAAAGGATCATTCCTACAGAAAACCTATCAACCGAAGGAACTGAAAATAAGCTTACAAAGGTATACAGCTTTAAGGTATCATGTTATCTAATTCCCTTTTCCCCCTTTCTTTGTTTCGATTTAAGGACACCTGGAAAAGCAGACCAGGTGGCTTGCCCAATAACCAACAGAGACAGCGCCTAATGGCTGTATCTCCCTCCTGTGTTCTATTATACCACAATGAATGCAAACAGTTAACTTATTAAGTGGGTATCCAATATTTCTCTCAACCATTTGCCAGCACAATCCAAATAAGATTCAACAAAATTTCAAGTAAAAAAAAAAAAAAAAATATATATATATATATATATATATGGCTTCACTGTTTTTGAGATTAGTCCTTTGACTTCCCTGTGCATTGGTTTGTCCGTGTTATTAAAGAAAAAGAAAAAAGAAAACTATTAAGAGCCTAGAGTAAACCTGCTGCAAAAATTGTTGGTAACTCAAAAAGCCCAAGTTAGAATAATTTTATAAAGCATAGTACATCTCCATTTTAGTAAAGTAGGTTAAAATAGTGAAGAATCATGGGGCTTTTTTTTCCTCAAGCATCTGTCAAACACTGAGCACTTAGTAGTGTTCTGCTGTTGGACAGTGGTTCCAAAAGTAGAACCACCACCAGTATACAGCTCAGAAAGCCTTTTCGACCAAAGTAGGAACAAGAAACAAAGGACAACAGAATTGTCCACACACTCTGAAGGAACCAACTATCCTTCAATTGTTAAACCCTTCCTACTCGAGTAGCACAATCTTTTCTTTTTAAAACTGCATTCAGTATATTTTTATAACTATCTTATTTGGTAAAACATAACAGCAACATGCTGTGTAAGAAGTGTTTGATTTTTCTTTAACTTTTTTTTTTTTTTTGTGCCAGTGATGGAACTCACGACCTTACACTTGCCAGGCAAGTGCTTACACCACTGAGCTAAATCCCTGGCCCTAAGAAGTGTTTCTAAAATTCAGTTTTTATAGGTCTGCTAAATACAACTAGACTAATAATTCGGACTGTACTAAAGTCCAGGTCTTGAAAGAAGTCTTCCTTAAAATTCGTTTCTTACCTCAGAATTATAGCTCTGAAGCTAACAAGCATTCCTGAAGAGTAAATATTCGGTAATGATTCTTAAAACTAATCACAAGGCTAACAAAGGTCAAATGTATGTTTTACTGGCAACATAGCACTGACTCCAGACTCAAAGAGTGCGTGGGGTTAACATTCAGAGGTACTATCTTTGTGAATTTATGCAACTCACTGTGCTTTAGTTTCATTACTTGTAAAATGAGAATAGTGGTACTTACTGCTATGAAAGCTAGAAAATGTTATTCAGAACAGTAAAGTAGTTAAAGTTTAATGACACCTTCTCATCAGGCATTGCCTATTGGCTTCACATGAGTTAGTGTAATAAACTATTTGTTATGATTCCTGACATAAAATGTGATACATTATTAACTAATATGATTAATCATGATTGTCCTAAAAATCATGTCTAAAATGAATGGTTTCAATTAGTTGAGTTTCAAGGGCAAGAATACCACCTAAACATCTGGCAACAGAAGAGTCATTTTAAAATACATTACCAATTATCTTGGGAAAAATTTTTATTTCAAACTCTCTGAATAATTTTTTGTAACAACAAAACAAAAACAGAAACAAAAATATGTCTTTGCAGTTAGCCCAAAATGAGTAATAATCCAAAGACCTCACCTGTCTTGTATAATTCTATTATTTAAGTATCAGTAACCTCATTTGAAAATTGGCATGATAACATCTGTCTTGCTGAGGAACTAAAGAATTAAGAGATAACGTAGTATATAAAAGTGTGGTACCTATGAAGATTTTATTATTGTTGTTATTTCTAAGTGGACAGAGATCAGGTCTCCTAAAACATTTAAAGAATCTAGTAAAATAAAGATCGCTGCATATGAGATGGGGGTATGGCTCAGTGAAGAGCACTTGCCTAGCAAATGGGAGGCCCTGGGTTCACTGCCTAGCAATAGATAGCCAGACAACCAGAAAGAAAGAAAGGGAGGAAAGGAGGCGAGGGCCATGCAAGGGGGAGAGAGAAACACATTAAATACAATGACTGTGATAATTTGCTGGGGTAATAAAATACAAAACATTAATATAGTAATAATAATAAGTGAACAATCTGTAGCTCAAAGATTTCTAGTATCACCAACAAATGTTACATTAGCCTCAGGACAAAGGAGAAAGTTGTATATAAGCTGCCGGCCAATGTCCAATCCCAGTAACACAGAAAGGGAGCCTCCAAAGCCCTGAAGTTCCTAGACAAAACGATCTATCACATCCAGGAAACTGCCTCACTCCATGTGTGCTTAGAGACCTTACTAAGCATCATTTAAAAGGAAGAGACAAGCCACAATCTCTAAGGTATCTACTTCTGTAAGAAGCAGCAAGAAAAGCCAAATACAAACTCCAAGAACTATGGATATGCCAAGTAAGGAAACTCAAGGGAAGCGAGGCTACATTTCCTGATCTGTTCCTGGTAGACTCTTAGACCAAAGCATCAGACACTTGCTTGCCACAAGAAAACACATCAGATTTCTATTCACTACACACAAAAGTACAACAGCGGTGAAAAACACTGTCAGCAGAAAACTACACATTAGTTACCTTTTTCAAACTACCATTTGATCTCTTAATGACTATGTCCATCCTTAACCTTTTGCAGCTTTTTCTTCTGGCTTACGTACTATTCAGGTTATTCTTACTTGGCTGTGACTCTGTGTAGAGCACTTACCTACCATGTGTGAGGCCCGGGGTTAAATCCTTAGCACAAGACAGAAAGACAGGAAAAAAGGGAGGAAGGAAGGGCCATGCTAAGAAGAAAAATACACTAAATAAAATGATGGTGACAATTTGCTGGGGTAATACATTATAACATTAACACCCTAAAACACCCATGTTTTAAAGACTGTAATATGAATCTGAGATAACTAATTAAAATTAAAAAAACAAACATTACCATACAGTGAACAACCCCTAGCCCAAAGGTCTCTAGTAGCATCAACAAATGTTAAATTAGCCTCAGGACAAAAGGGAAAGTTGTATATACAAAACTGGCCAATGTCCAATCCCAGTAACACAGAAAGGGAGTCTCCAAAGCACCAGTCCCTGGAAAGGACCTAGTGAAGCCAGGAAACCGCATCACTCCACATGTATCTAGAGCCCTGGGTTTGTTCCTAAGATGGGAGATGGGAAGCAAGTATTTTCTTGACATCTTGACCTTGAATATTTTATTTTACCAAGAAAATAATTATCCCTCAACCCCACAATGAAATCAGAAGCTAGAATATTTAAAAATATAGCATCCCATCAGCTGGGACAGAAAAAAAAATCTATGAGTATGTCTATAAAATGACAGAACAAAGTTCAATCATAAAACTCATATAAGCGTATATTAGAACTGTAGATCCCTAGAAGCTTAGCACAATTATGTCTTATCCTAGTACCAAGTTTAGCTTCAAAAGATCTGTGAACACTTTAATACTAAATTTGCAAGCAATTCCTATTTATTTATACAGAAGAATACATAGTCAGGCTTCTTCATTTTCACTAAGAATTATTCACTACTGTAAATTAATTACAGATTTGAGGATTACAATGTATAATGTATATACCATTGTTACCCACTAATCGACGTACTTAAAATTCTGGGTTTTTTTTCCTTTTTCTTTCTTTTTACCTATGAATAAAATGGATTTGGAAAAAATACCACCACCCTTTCTGGTGAAACAGCTCTCACTAGCTAGTGATAACTTAGTTTCCACTGACTGACTTTTACCCATCTCTCTTTCCAGACTCTAGAAATGCTATCTATTGTCAATTTTGTTAAGACCAATGTTTTTATTTCCCACAACAATGAGATCATGTTATGTTTGTCTTTCCCTGCCTGGTTTCTTTCACTTAAAAGAGTGACCTCTAAATCCACCTACACTGTTGCAAATGACAGGATATCATCTTTTCTATGGCTACACAGTCTTTCATTATGCATATCTTCCACATAATATTTATGTCCTATTTTGATTAATGTTTAAGTTGCTTTTATTTCTTGGTTACTGTATAATGCAGCAATAAATACAGCAGTGCATATTAAAATTTTTTCAAATTAATTAATTATAAAAAACTGTGCTGGGGGCTGGGGATTTAGCTCAGCGGCATAAGTACCTGCCTTGCAAGCAGGCAGTCGTGAGTTTGATCCCCAGTACCGATAAAAATGAAAGACAAACAAAACAAAACAAAACAAAAAACTGTGCTGGGTGTGTTAGTGTAGCCCTGAGGTTGAGGCAGGAGGATCATTGTAAGTTTGATGCCTCGCCTTGTACCAAAAAGATATGGAGTGTTAAAAAGGAGCAAATTATAAACTTCATCCTCCTCAAGACTTCTAAAACATACTATGGAAATGTTAAAGTATTGCCAGATATGATGGTACACACCTGTAATTCCCACACTCAGGAGGCTGAGGCAGAAGGACTACAAAGAGTTGGAGGGCAGCCTGAACTACATACCAAGATCTTGTCATGAGGAAAGAAAAGGTTAAAGTATCAACATTTTAACACTTCTTCAAGGAAATAACAATAGATTTCCTAGGGTAACATATGATTAACTAGCAAATAAATACGTCTTGGTCTATAAATGTGCCCTTCTAAAAGTTCCTCAAGTTGCAGTCAGAGAAACATTCTCAAGAAAGCAAAAAGGAATTTTAGAATTCATGAATATTAACTGTAAAACAGGTATGGGCTGACAACCTCATTCTTGATTTCAGAGAATCACAGCCTGAGATGGAAAGCAGTAACTGTAAAGTTATTACTCCTCTCCTCAGTCAAAGACATCGAAGGATGGTCACCAAAGATGGCCATAGCACCCTTCAAACGGATGGCGCTCCAAGAGGCCTTGTGTATCTTCGAGATGCATGGGGAACCCTAATAGACATGCGCTGGCGCTGGGTGATGCTAGTCTTTTCTGCCTCTTTCGTTCTCCACTGGCTTGTCTTTGCAGTGCTCTGGTACGTTCTAGCCGAGATGAATGGTGATCTGGAACTAGATCACGATGCTCCACCTGAAAACCACACTATCTGTGTCAAGTACATCACCAGTTTCACAGCTGCATTTTCCTTCTCTTTGGAGACGCAACTCACCATTGGTTATGGTACCATGTTCCCCAGTGGTGACTGTCCAAGTGCAATCGCCTTACTTGCCATACAAATGCTCCTAGGCCTCATGCTAGAGGCTTTTATCACAGGTAATTTGTCTTTGTTCTTAAAAATAATTCCAAGCACACTAAAAAGGGTATTGTCAATTATAAGCAATTCTGTTACAGAATAAATCATTTGTATTATTAAGAAGTAATGCCAAAGGAAGAAAAGAAACAGTCTAGGACCAAACAATAAAAAATGTACAAAGAATGTGACATATTTAAAGTTTACCTATTTGATCTACTTAAGGGAAAAGAGGGCCATTACAACACTAACTTGTAGGAACATTATATGCCAAAGAAATTGCCAAGAGGTCTCAAAATTTTCCACAGGGCCAGATATTTAGCTTAGCGGCACAAGCGCCTGCCTGACAAGCCTGAGATTGTGAATTTGATTTCCAGTACCAAAAAAAAAAAATGTTTTTTCACAAAAGCTAACCACTTTGTTAAATAACTGAATAAGCATGTTCCATGCATATTTTGATAGTTTGTTGCTCCCTAGCAGAGACATTTGGTGGTTTTGAAAATCATCTTACCAGTATCAGTGAGCTCACAGCACCACAGCCAGCATTACATGCTGGGGAGCATCCTTAGCAAAATATGCTGAAGAGATGACTATAAAGAGTAGGAAATTTTGCTTCTACAACTGGTGGCTAGCTGGGTGTGGTGGCACACACTACTGAATCCAGCACTGGGAGGCTGACGAATTGCGAAGATGGCACGGTGAATCCCAACCTGGGAAGCTTAGTGACCAGGGAAGCACTGTGTCAAGAAAACCAAAATATGCACTTGATAGCATCTAAAGGTCTCTCCTTTATTAAAGGTAAAGGTACAAAGTAAAGCTAATTCCCTTTTAATGTTATATATAACAATTTTATAAAAACAAAACCTGGCTTTAACATACTATCCAATAATAACCTAAGAACTACCACACCACTTGAATGGTGCTCTGGCATGAAGTCCCAGTGTGCTATCAATCATCTCTACAACCAATAACAAATTCGTAACTTCTGTAAGAGTTCTTACACTGGGTCACTTCTTGGATAAATTTATGGGAGTTGTGAATTTAGATAAGGAAATCTAACAACTTTTTTGCACTAACTCCTAAATGAATTTGACACACTTCTCTCTGTTGTAAACATAGCAGGCAGGCAGTTACAAGACAGGCATGGTAGCACATGTCTGTAATCCCAGAACTCTGGGAAGCTGAAACAGGAGGGTTACAAATTCAAGCCCAACCTGAATAATTCTTCAACTTAGCAAGATTCTGTCTCAAAATAAAAAAAACTGAGATACAGCTCAGTGTAAAGATGGTGGGTTCAATCTGCAGCCAAAAAAAAAGAAAGGGAGGGAAGAAAGGAAGAGTAAATGCAAGGATCAGTACTACTAGTAACTGATAAAAACTGCTATCACGAGTATTTTCATATTAAACTACAATACTTCAAAATCACTATATAAGTCCATGGTTAGATTTTATTGTTTGATGCATCAGAAAAGTACATGTAGTACTATATTTTTCCAATGTTCAGCTCAATTTCAATATATTTTTTTCTGTATGCATTTTACTCTTGAGCTATTTAAAAATAACTCTAATATGCCCAATCTGCCAACAGGCTCTGCTGCACCTAAGTGATTAAGAAACCCTCATTTCTACCCGAGGGCACAGAAGAATGTACTGAAATCATCTAAAAGTTTCCCCAATAAAAAGTTTTATGTAGATTTCAAAGTTAAAAACTTTCAAGTGATAACTCCTCCTATCCCAAATCATTCCACTCTTAAGTAGTCTCTACTTCAACTTGAAATTATCTGGTGATAACCAAATTTCATTTGTTTTCTATTTTTTTTTTCTGTTAAATAGGGAGAGGAATATAGGAAATGTCCTATTCTTTGACTTTGTAAGATACAGTACTAGAGGAAAGTTTTACATTTGCATTAACAATATCCATTTCGAAATTATGGTTTCTTTACAGAAATTTATATATACTCTAAAAATTCTGCAGGCCAATGAGACTTCCCACAATTAAATGATGAATTGAATTCCTGAGTATTAGAAAGCAGAGCACCAAGAAATGTTTATTTGATATACTATTCTCAGAAACGGTATTGATGTTTCAAGTTTTCTTTCTAAAAGTGGTTTCTAATTTAGGTGCCTTTGTGGCGAAGATAGCCCGCCCAAAGAATCGAGCTTTTTCAATTCGCTTTACTGACTTAGCAGTGGTAGCTCACAGAGATGGCAAACCTAATCTTATCTTTCAAGTGGCCAACATTCGACACAGTCCTCTCACCAGTGTCCGGGTCTCCGCTGTTCTCTATCAGGAAAGAGAAAACGGCCAACTGCACCAGACCAGCGTGGACTTTCACCTTGATGGCATCAGTTCAGAGGAATGTCCGTTCTTTATCTTTCCACTAACCTACTACCATTCCATTACACCATCAAGTCCTCTGGTCACTCTGCTGCAGCATGAAAATCCTCCCCACTTTGAATTAGTTGTATTCCTCTCAGCAATGCAGGAAGGCACTGGAGAAATCTGCCAAAGGAGGACATCCTACCTACCATCAGAGATCATGTTACATCATTGTTTTGCATCTCTGCTGACCCGAGGTTCCAAAGGTGAATATAAAGTCAAGATGGAGAATTTTGACAAGACTGTTCCTGAACTTCCAACTCCTCTGGTGTCTAAGAGCCCACACAGGACTGACCTGGATATCCGTATCAATGGACAAAGCATTGACAATTTTCAGATCTCGGAAACAGGACTGACAGAGTAAACCGTATCAATGGCACCCTTTTTTTAATGTAGTGAATATACCCAGTCAGTTATGCAGCTACTTTTCCTTCACTGTATCTAATGTCTTTTTTCCTCAATGCTGATTACTTTTCTCTGAGCACATCATGGCAATCATGCTGTGCCCACATACACACAAAAAAAGGCTCAACTAATAATACACATTTTGAAAACCAAACATTCTACCTTACAAAGTTTGTGTCTGTGGTTATCTACTGAGATCAATGAGACTCAACCTGACATATATTTAAATAAAAATGCTGCTGGTCAGTTTCTAAGGATGTAGTATGATACCAATAATGAAAAGATAAAATGGACTGAAGTTTAAGAATATGGAACTCCTAAAAAAATCAAGGATTTTTTAAAAAAAGAAGGAAAAAAAAATCAAGCAAAAATCTCTCATTTCATCTGCAAATTGAAGCAACAGTCTAGTTCCAAACTTAGCTCCAGGGGCAGAGGATGATTTCACAATAATGAGGGAACATCCTTGTACAACTGTTATTTTTTCAAGACTGCAAAGATTATTCTTTTGATTCTTTATACTACAAAAATAGGGTAAGTATTACTTCCTTCATTTTTAACAGCTAACAACAACTATTCCAAAGAAAAACAACACAGTATACTTACTTACAACCCTAAAATCATTTCAACATGACATCACAACACATGCATGCTCTCTTTTCCATGACCCATCTGATGACAAAAAACCATGACAGATCTAAGGAACTCATAAAGTTTTATAAACACAAAAGTTAAGATACAAATTAAGAAAAAAAACTCCCATAGATGAAGCAAAAAATAATTAGGCAACAAGTATTTTCAAACTTTGAGTGCACTGAAATTCCTGTTTCCAACATCAAATAGTTTTTTCTATAAACATAAAATGAGTGTTTATTCACCAGTAGGAGGTTGGACTAGATCTCTATTATTTCTTTCCAAGTCTAAAGCTCCTTGAAAATTGTGCTTTTTCTGCCTCATTTTTTAATTTTACACATGCTAAGATGAATACTTTCTCTTATACACAGCTTAATTTCTTTGACTAATTTTCATTTTGATTAAAAAACAAAATTATCCTCAAGGAAAATAAGACCCAAAAAGTCAACATATCAGGTTTCAGATGTGTAGCTGCTCTTTGGTGAAATGTCCCGTATTCAGGCTTATGAGGGAAAAGGGCAAGATTAACCTTCCCCACTGATGACGACCCAGGCAGGAATCACCTCTTGAAATAAATACTAGCTGAGTAAAGGCAAGCAATTGTGAAGAGCAGGTCACAGCAGCAAGTCACATTTTTCTACTCTTTAACCAAAAGGAAAAGAAAATAAAGAAGAATGTTGGAGCGGTCTAATACTGACAACAGGAGACTATCAAGGACACAGAAACCTAATTATTGTGAACTTTGTGGTTTAAAAATCTTAGACATTCATTCTTAACTAGCAGTGAGACCAACGGATTTTTCCAAGACTACTGTAAACCATAAAGATAGCAGAAATTCTTATTTCTCTAATAAGTTAATAAGGAAATAAAGTAGTATCAAAGATTCCCATGGTATGTTTTTCCTAAAAGTGCTGTATCATTTACACAGATCACAGCTTACACAGTTAAGTGAAGGTGAGTGTGTGAGACCTAGGATTTGGGTCTCCCTGAATTTCTTCACATTCCTCATTGATGTCAGAAGAGTCTCACACCACACTTACTACTCACACATAAAGTAGTGCCTGAAAACTAAACGTGACCTCCCCTAAGTATACAGGAGGAGGGGCTGTTAATAAACTAGTGCGATTTAATAAATACTTCACAACTAAGAAGTATAGTTAACAAAAACTTTGGGTGCACTGCTAATAATTCTTTCACTTATTTTAAAGAATTATACTTTTGAGATTAAGGGTTATGTTTTCTGCAGACAGACCACTGTCTTTTCTGGCAAATGGAGTACAAATGGAAAGGGAACAGTTACCCTCTGATGGCTCTGCCTTCACAGGTTGTGCAGTTCACCAAGTAGAGCTCGCAGACATTCTCAGGAAGACTAACTAGAACTAATGTAAAGCACTTTGGGAAATGCTTCACAACACACATGGTCTAGCACAAACTAAAGGAATTACTACAAGTCATAAGAGTCTAGATTTATGTATATAAAAGCTCTTATTATTAACTGACAGAAACAATCTGTAACCAAAATTTCTACATTAGTTGGAAGTATTTCACACCAAAATGAACTAATCAATATCACATTTAGCTGAGCCTACTGGTATCATCAAGACCATTTTTTTTTAAATGATTCTTTAATTTCATCCTTACAGAACTATATTACAAAATTATCATCAGAAATGATCTCCTGTGAGGGATGATGATTCCTACCCAGAAGTGTGTGATTCCACTAATATAAAGCAAATGCAGCCAGCGATATAGCTCAGTGGCACAATGTCTGCCAGGCATGTGCAAGGTCCTGAGTTATATTCTCAAGACCAAAAAAAAGCAAATGCAGGAGCTGAGTACAGCTCAGTGGCAGAGCACTTGGCCAGCATGCACAAGGCAAGGGTTTGAGTCTCAGAACCATATGCCAATGTGCACACGTGCGCGCGCGCGCACACACACACACACACACACACAAACACAGAGATGCAAATATATGACATGAACTGTCATTTAAAGAAACAAAACATTCTGGAATCTTCGTACCTGCATTATCTTAATTTGATGCATAAGATATCTCACAATTGATCAAACATCAGTGTGTCCCAACAAACTAGCATTTGCTACTATTCTTAGAAAGCATTAAGATCAATTATAGGCAACTTAAAAATGTGTATTACTTTCAACAGTAGATTATTTACAAAAAACATCAGAATTCTTAGTATAGTCAACCTGAAGTGAGGATTTCAGGAAAAACATTCAATAAAAACTACTGTATTAGAGTGGGAAGGGGGGTAACATATTTTAGTATATCTATTAGCATAATAATCAGTATTAGAAGTTAACTTCTAATCATTAACCTATTAACTTCCTTAATCTTATATTTTATGTCAATTTAGTTTCATGCAATTTGTCTTTTCAAAGACATATGTGGGGAAAGCCAGGTATAGTGGTGCATACCTATAATCTCAGCATGTAGGAAGCTGAGGCAGGAGGACTATTCCAAGTTCAAGGCCAGCCTGCCTCCAAAAGTGAGTTCAAGGCCAGCCTGAGATACAAAGTGAGACCCTGTCTCCAAAAAAACAAAATAACCTTTACTTTTAACAGAGGATAAGAAAACTGCATTTCTATGAAAATCATGAATGATGATGGAATAAAGTTTATACTCATTTGTTTCCACCATCAAAATACAATTATGTGTCAGAGCTAAAAATCTAGGTGCTTTCTTCCAGGGAACTCATTACTTTACCAAGGCAATCCAAGTCATTTTCAGGTAAAGTAATTATTAAAATTTTCAAAAATGTATAAATACCTGGCTCCTTGAACCTTCCACAGTCCCTTTCTGCTCTTGAGAATCATGCAGATCATCACTAATTCCCCTTTCACAAGATCGCTACAAAACATTTGCAGGCAGTGACCCCAAAAACCCTTCTCATCCATCCTGCCCACAGTCCTGACTCCTATGCAAACTGCCTCACTTCCTCTATGCAGGCCCCATGACATGGTTTCAAATGCCCTGGCCAAATGCTCTAACACGTAGACCTTTCCAAGACATGGCCCCAGAAATGAACACATTGGAGCTGGGGGTTTAGCTCAGTGGCATAAATACCTGCCCTGAAAGCAGGCAGTCATGAGTTCGATCCCCTGTACCCTTAAAAAGGAAAAAGACAAAAAAAAAAAGAAAAGAAAAGAAAAAGAAAAAAAGAAATGAACACATTGCTTAGGCTGTCTTGTGACAAAATAAAAAGATACAGTAACAGGCCTCTCCATCATCTGACTCACTGAGGCTAACTTAGATCTAGGAAATGCTGCCCTCTGCTGGGATGACAGCAGCATGTTGCTAATCAACATGAAGCACAGTCAAATTAGAGAGTGGATGCCTTGACTGCCGTTACACACAGCTACTTCATATTTAAATTCTGTAGTTTAGGGTTTTTTATGACCACATACATACTCTTCTGTTAAACTTCCATTTAATTAGAACTGGTCTCTTGTTCCACCTTAATTCTGACCCCAAGTCCAAACTGTCCTATTCCACAGGTAGACCTCTCAACACTCAAAAGATCCGAAAACAGGTGTGGTGGCACACCCCCATGGTCCCCGCATTCAGGAAACTGAGGCAGGAGGATCACCACAAATTTGAGGCCAACTTGGGCTATATAATGAGTTCAAACCCAGCCTGAACTACACAAAGAGTCCCTTTCTCAAAAACAAACAGTGAAAGATTTCAAAATCAGACCAATACACCAAACAAAGGAATAGTATTTACAGGGCTGAAACATAACTAGAAACTCGGTATTGGTGTAAAATGAATAAATGAGTTCAAACACTCTTATTTAACCGTTTCAACCACTTGAAACACTGGTTGATATGTGCAACATTATCCCATCTGGGGGCTACTACCACTGAAAGTATAAATGGATCTGATCACTTTTCTCGATCTTTTTACTAATAAAATTGATAAAAAGCCATCTGACAGAACAGTCAAGAATGCAGCATCAGGATTCAAGCCACACGGCATCAAGATATCAAATCACAGCCCCATTTAATCCCAAAAATTCTATAAGGATTTATAACCTCACTTTATGATGACATTAATGAATACAAGAGTTTTAAGAATTTTCCTACAAAAGGAATTACCACCTCAATCTATGACACTAATGAGTATTTTAAGAGTTTAGACTATCCACATCCTTCTGCTTTCAAATTCGGTACTCTTTAGACTATCGCTCATCATATCTCCATACTCCCTGGCAACCGTATTAAATAAGACGATGAGTAAATCCCTCAACATACTACTCGTTCAGTCATCCATAATTTTGGTAAAACTGATGGTACTGTGCCGATTCTAGATGAAATTTCTTCATGCTGCACTCATTCTGTTTTTTCATTATTATCCAAAAATTAAAGCCATGTTAACAAATGAGGACATCATATCACTGACATGTTTAAATGAGTCTGGTAAGGAAACAGTGAAGCACAATTATTGTAACTACTATATTATTCAAGACAATTTGTAAATCAGTCTGTGAATGATATTTATATACTTAACGTGTTTATGAGAAACACTTTCCCTATCAGGTAAAATCAGTTCTAGAGAATTTTTCTGTTACTTGTAGGAATCTGGAAACTGGTTATTTAATAACTGTGATGGTATAACAAATTCCTTTTTCTCTCAAATTCTATCATCTACTGGCAGTTTATAAGGCAGTACCTCTAATTAGAAAGCCCATCTTATAAAGGTTTTTATATAAATTAAGATTAATTCATCATAAGCACTGAAATTCTCTTCCTTTACTGTAGAAATCCTATTCCTTTTATCCTCCTTGATGGAAATCTTAATTTATTTCATCTCAAAACATGACAAACTACAGTATATATAAAGGGAAAAAAACAAAAGCAAATTATTAAAGTAAAAGCATTTGCAGTTAAGTTGAGTAAATCCTATCATGCAATATCACACAATAGAGACCTTAAAAAACCACAAATTCTAAATGAGAGCAAGGCCTCACCCCTATATGCTGCAGAGGTGCAGGTCAGTGTGTCAATTTTTATTATTTGTCTTATGTGTGAACCAACTGTTAAGCACCAATACCAAGGGGGTGCAGGAAATATTTCAACAGTAAGAACCTTACCTACATCTTTTCGCCCTGGTTTTTCAAACCGTCTGTCACCCCTAAAAAAAGACAAGATAAATTTCAAACAAAGCCTGAGTGTATACATAAATTTCCTATCCATGACACCAATTTGTCGGTATTTTATATCAATTCTTTGTATTTTCAAGTTATAAAACATGGATATTGCATGGTTACTGCTTAATATTTTGAAAAGTTTTTAAAAATGCAAAGATAAAAACAAAGACTTTTCCGCTTCAATTACAGATCTAGCTCCCACTGATTTTACACAGATACATAGTTTTAAATACTGCTTTGAGAATAGTTTTTCCTATATCATTAAATATTTTCAAAAATCATCCTTAAACTTCCTAATTGTACAGTTATTTATTATGTGGATATACCATTAAATAAAGGTAGTATCAACTTTTTTGTTTCCAAGTATTTAATAAAAATCATCTCAGTACTATCACTGTACATCCATCCATCCATGTGCAACTGCCCTCATTTACCATGACAGTCTTGATACAAAGTTATAAGCAATACAGAGAAAATCCTTGTACAAAAACCAACAAAATGGCAATGCTTCTCACTGGAGTCTAATCAAAGAGCAAACCAAATTAACTATTCATGTTGGCAGCAAAAAATTCATCTGTGTATCTAGAATGCTGCTTCCTTTATGGAAGTACTATTTAAAAGTTTCTAACATACAAGTTGATATTAATAGCATTTTTTAAAAAATGAAACCCTAGAACTGTATACAAAGGCTTCTCTGCAGAAAGCAGAAAATAAATAAGCTTTATAGACCAAGAAATCTTACACCAAGATCTAGATCCTTTAATTACCTTTCCTCCCAGCTCTGTGATCTATGCATTTCCCTGCTACCTCCTCGACCAAACACACCCTCTACTTCATCGAAACTTCTTTGGTAAAAACCACATTCACCTCTACCTCTTCCTGAAAATAAGAAGACAGAAAAAATGACAGTGAGAAGTCAACATTCAGCACATTATGAACACCAAAGAGTGATCTCTGAAGTTGTCTCTGTACGCAGTCAGAGGTCTATATTTAAATACTTGACAAAGCCTGATGGACTCTTTACCCGTGAGAACAGTGACAGTGAAACAGCTAGACCACAAAAGGTTCAAACGAAAAAGTTAAAAAATTAAGGAAGGAGCCTCGTTAGTGAATACAAAAGTTCCATCCTTAAGCTCTTTAACCTAGGTGCCAAGGCACACATCTCGCCCCAGCTACTCAGGAGGCGGCCAAAGCGGAAAGATTACAAGTGTAGGTCTAGATCAGGCAAGGTCTTTTCTCTACACAAGACAGGACTGTGGACATAGCTCACTGACAGAACATTTGCACAGCAGAAGACGCTGGGTTCAATCTCCACTCTGCCAAAAAAAAAAAGGCAGAAGACTTAATAAAAACTTCGGCTGGGTGTGGTGGTACATGCCTGTAATCCCAGAACTCAGGAAGCTAAGGCAGAGAATCTCTGTAAATTCAAGACCAGCCTGGATTACAAAGTGAGTTCTAGACCAGACTGAACTGCATAAGGAAACCCTGTCTCAAAAAGATAAATAAATAGCTAGCTCCAATAGTGAAATACTGTAAATTAATCCTTTCATTGGATTGCTTTCAATAAAAATGGAATAGGGCTGGAGATATGGCTCAGTGGCACAGCACCTGCATAGCAAATGTAGTATCTTGAGAGTGATTTCTGGTACCAAAAAAAGAAAAAAAAAGAACAAATACTACTTTGGAGAGTTTGTAAAGAGATTAGCTACAATTTAAAATGTCAAGCACAAGGGCTGGGTGTGGTGGGGCACACCTATAATCCCAACACTTGGGAAGCTGAGGCAGGAAGTTTGCTAAAGAGTTCGAGGTTAGCCTGGGCCACAAAGTAAGTTAAGGCCAGCCTGAACTGCATAGTGAAACCCTATTAGAAAAAGACAAGAAAAAAAGTCAAGCACAAATGTTAAAATTATATAACCCACAAAAAGGATAACTTAAAAAGGTCAATTCTAAAACTACCAATTAGACAAAACAATCTTTACTATCTACTCATACACTGAGGTAAGGGCGGATATGGTGGCACATGCCTACAATCCAAGCACACAGGAAGCTGAGGTAGGAAGACTGCTGCAAGTTCAAGGCAAGCCTGGGCTACAAAGTGAGTTCAAGACCAGCCTGAACTTCATAGTGAGACCCTGTCTCAAAAAGATTAAAAAAAAAAAAAAAAAAAGAAAAGAAAAGAAAAAGAAAACGAAAACGAAAAAGTATCAGTACTAAAAAACAAAGAGCTGGTACGATATAAAAGATATAATGATATAGAGGCTCTGGTATTCTACACGTAAACTGGCCTTTGACAGGTGTGGTAGCGCATGCCTGTAATCCCAGCACTCAGGAGGCTGAGGCACGAGGATTGCTGGGAGTTGAGCCCTGCCTGGGCTCCAGAGTGAGTTCAAGGCCAGCCAGAACTGTTTAGTGAAACCTTGTCTCTAAAAGACGAAGGAGAAAAAAAAAAGGAAATAGGTATTTACTGAAATTGATTCAGTAAAATCTATCAACATCTGATTCAATATTCTACTTAAAATTTATAGCAACAGAAATACAATACACCTATGCAAATATAGTCACCCATCATATAATGTTCTGGTCAATGATGGACTGTTCATATGAGGGTTGTCGCACCAGATTATAATGCAGCAGATACTTCCTGTCACTCAAGAGACACCATACCATCATAACGCCACAGTGCAGTGACACACTCAGGTGTTTGTGGTGATGCTGGTATAAACAAACCTACTACAGTACACTGCCAGATGTGTAAACATGTAGCACTTATAATGGGGTCCAGTACACAGTGCTTGACAGCAATAACACAGCTGTTGCAGGTTTATGTATTTCTATACTACTTATCATTTGAGTGTCTTCCTTCCACTTATGAAAAAGAAAAGCTGAGGGCTGGGGATTTAGCTCAGTGGCATAAGCACCTGCCTAGCAAGTGCGAGGTTGTGAGGTGGATCCCCGGTACAAAAAAAAAAAAAAAAAAAAAAAAAAAAAGAAAAGAAAAGCTGACTGTAAAACAGTATATCAGGACTAACTTCAAAAATCTTGTGTTTCCTACTTCTTCAGTGGGCCAAATCATGACCTACACCATCTAGATTTAAGTACACTGTGATGTTCACAAAACAATGAAATCAAAATCACTTAATGACACATTCCTCAGTATGTCATAGCTAAAATATGCACAGATACATGATACAGTCATGTATCTGTGCACATTTTCACTGCAATGTATAAAAAACAACAAATAACATTCAATAAAATGGCTAAATTCTGATAAAACATAATACACTGAAGTCAAAGTTAAAAATTATGCTATTGAATAACAAAAGCATACAATGTAACAATGCATGTAAAAAATTATTTCATTTATGTAAGTGCCATTGCTAAACAGTTACAGTCAGGAAGGACATATATATCCAATTGCTGATCTGGAAACAGCAATAATGTGCACTTTCGTTTTATATTGTATGCACAGTTTCCCCAGTATCCTGGCCATCATTCCTAGCTTGATTTCTCCCACAATGCAAAATGACCACCCAAAAAATGATGCATTTATTTTTATTTTTTGCAGTCCTGGAGATCAAACTCAAGAGTCTCATGTTATTAAGCAAGTGCTCCACCACAGCCACATCCCCAATGATAAAGCTTGAACATAGGCATGAAGGCATTTCAAAACCAAACAGAATTGAGTTAATCATTTCAAATATCCATGCAGTATTTCTACTTCGTTATAATCATGAACTGACCAGAATACAGCTGTGACTCTTATTTGATCACACTAAATTACTAAATACTAATTACTAAAATACTAAATTAATGCACATAATTGGACATGGTTAATCTTAAGAACGACATATATTTCATTATGCATTTTTCGCCTTCAAATTGAAAACGATAGTTGATCTTAATCATCCTAAGGTTACCTTCCAGTTGTACTAATTTCACTTTGACAAAACAGAATGTCAAAGCACAGATTTTTTTCCCTCTTGAGGAAATATGCATTTATAATTTAATGTCCTAAAACAATGTAATCTAAACTATAATGCAACAGTAAGGTGTTCCTCTACAACCATGATTTAGGATAGAAAAGGTTTATTAAAAAAATAAAATAAAATAAAGCAAATTTTTCAGGAAAGCCACTGCATGTACACATTATCTTTAAAAACATTTATTCTTGAAACATAGATATAAAGAATAGCACTTAGGATACCAGAAAAATGAGAAAAACACATACAAAGTATTTCCCACCAGTTTTGACCAGTCCTAACACTAGTCCTGTTTATGAATGAGTCTGAAAGCTTTATCAATGGGATGCATAAAACATTTCTGATTCTATAGGTTTCCCATTTTTCAAATTTAAATCACCTATAAATGTAGTTTCCGTGGAAGAATAAGCAAAAACTATTCATAAAGTGAAATTTAGACTGTCCTACTGTCTGGTATTTTATCTATTCTTGTAGAAATTAAGATACACTTCCTTGGGGCTGGAGATATGGTTCAGCAGCATAGCGCCTGCCGGTAAACTGCAAGGTCGTGAGTTCAATTCCCAGTACCAAAAATAAATAAATAATAACAATAAATATATTTCCTTTTAATAATGCTGAAGACAGCTATGGCAGATAAATGTGGGAATTGGCTTTATTTTCTCAACCGCTGCTCAGAAATGCCTTTAATATCTTCTTAGCTCTTTAGAACTAAACCACAAGTTATTTGAAACTCTAGACTTTTAAAAAATTTCTATTCCTTGTATGTTCCTTCACTTGCTGAAATTTTTTTCCCCCTGTACCAGGGATCAAACTCACGACTGCATGCTTGCCAAGCAGGCACTTATGCCACTGAGCTAAATCCCCAGCCCTGAAATACTATTTTTAAAAAACATAAAATACAGATACCAATGCTTATGCTTCCTCTGTATTGTCTATTTAAATTTTACTGGTTTATGGTATTTAGAAGCCTTGCTGTCAATCAATTTTCATATCAAAGTTTCCTCAAATTGAAGTAAGGCATGGTGACACAGTCTGTAAAATCCCAACCACTTGGCAGGCTGATGCAGGAGGATTCCAAGTTCAAGGCCAGCTAGGAACTTAGTGTGACCCTGTCTTGTCTCAAAATAAAACATTTAAAAAGGATAAGGATATAGCTCAGTGGTTTCTGGGGTCAGTATCTAGTACCACCGAAATTTTTTAGGAAGTTTCCTCAAGTTGGGAACAGGGTAATAACCAAATGTTAGCTCTGTCCATTCAAGGAAAAGCCGTAGTAATTGTTACTTACCCAAGTTAAAATAAATGAAAAAGATACACCAGATTATAATTGTAACCTTGTTTCATATAATGAGCTATAGTGACCATTTAAAAAAAAAAAATCACAGGTGGTTCCAACAACGGTGTTACAAGTCAATCACATGCATTCATTTTGACTAGTTTCATGCCCTTCATTTGTATCAGCATCCTAATTAAGTTAGCACTTCTCATGTGTCATACTGTCTTTTATACTTGCTGTCTGAATCTAATCTTATGTGGTAACTCACTTCCATGAAAGGAGAAAGCAGGAGAACTCACTTGGTCACTTGTTGCTCCACAACGAGGGCTCTGAGGGCCTGCAGAGCTGGCTGCAGGCACACAGTCTATGTGGTGCACACTTGCTCCCTAAGCAGATATCTCTCTGACTTGCCCTGAAAAAGCACTGGAGGCACCTACGTGAGTGCAACTCTCCTCATTGCCATCCCACAGAAGGAAATATGGGAAACAAGATGCAGTGGCCAGTCCCATCTCCCAAACACTATCTCACCACCAAGATGCACAGATCTGGGACAAAGTCTGTACCACCAAATTCCTGTACCACCGGAATCTAACCTAGCGTGGAAATCTGAGCTGCCTGTGGGGCTTCTGCAGCACAGACAAGCTAATTCTGTGGTAAGCAGTACTTGCAGTAAGTTTGACAGATGAGTCTTTCAGCTCCTCAGATTAAAACCACTGTTCTACAGATGGATAACAAATACAGAAGCTGGTCATGGGGGCGCATGCCTGTAATCCCAGCACTCGGGGAGCTGTTGCAGGAGGGTGGTTGACGGTTTGAGACCAGACTGGACTACAAAGTGAATTCAAGGCCAGACCCTGTCTCAAAAAGACCTCCCCAAAATAAAACAGAAGGAAAAACACAATAATGGGAAGGAACAGTACTTAGAAAACTAAGTGTTTTAGTTAGCTCCCTTTCATTACAGCTGGATTCCCACTATTATCAGGGATCTATTTAAACACATTTTCTATAAAGCCTGTATCATAAGGCAGAAGTACAAAGTTGAAAAAGCAATTTAGGCACTTAACACCCTTCTTGTGCCAATCTGGTAGTAGAGATATGAAGACAATGGCCTCTGCCAATGCCGACTGCCAATGCTTTTACTTCTAGAGCATCTCTTGGAAAAATTACAAGATATGTTTAGATTACTACTGTGATTTAACCAACAGGGTTAGAATGCTCAATTAATATTTATATGGTAAATATCAAGAATGTCCTTATTTAGCAGAAAAATGAATGAATCCCAAATAGGAAGCACACATCAAAGTACCAAGTGAAGAGAGTTATTTTTCTAAGAATAGATATAAATCTTAAAACTAAACTATTTTTTACACACACACACACACACACACACACACACACACACGTATGTATCTCCAGTGCTTTCTGTCCAGTACTTTTTTGAGACAACTCAGAGAAAACTCTGCTTAGGCATATGTATATGAATGTACCTAATTATACTTTGCTAAAATCCCCAAAGGGGTCCTAGGATGAGTAAAACAGTTTTTGTTAAAGTCTCTCTATGGTTAAAGTCACTCCTGGCACTCCATACTGATGAGACCCTTGTACAGAAATCCTGTCTGGAGGCCCACAGGAACATCAAGGCTATTCCAGCAGCCAAAACTGTCAGGATACCTGGCTCCCAAAATAGAAGGCTTCCTGTGGGCAAAGAATGGGCATAGCAAGAACTTACAGATTAATCAGAAATGTCTAGACTCCCTCATGCTGAAATGGATACAGCTAGAATTTGACTCCTCTGCTTCAAAGCAGGGGTTGAGCAACAGATACCTTGAGAAATGATTCAGAAAATTAATACAGGACATTTAGTATATAATTAATATCAAAGAGCAGTTTCTTTAAAAAATCAGGCATTAAAATATTTAACAAGTGACCTCCTCCTCCTCCTCCTCCACCACCACCTGTGTCATTCCTCTTTTCACATGGAAGCTCACCTCGCCCTCTTGAAGAACTGCGACCTCTAGGAGCCCCCACCACTGTTCCTCCTCCTCCTCCTCGTCCTGTCAATCGCAGGACAGCAGCACTATTTACAGACATGGAAAAGTTTCTCTGCCAAAAAATAAAAACAGAAGAAAAGAAACAAAGAAAAAAATGGATAAAACAGATAAACTGCATGTTGCTCCTCCCCACCTCCCACTGAAGCTATAAAATGGCAAATAATCACTACCATACTGGCAAGAGGAAACCATAACTACATGGCACAGGGAGATAAGCTCAACACTGGCTTTATGTGACAATTCCAGGTTAACATTTCAGATCAACAAACCTGACCACCAGTGAATTAAACAATGCTGGTCACTGGGAAATATGACATAAGTAAATGAGCTAAATACTATACATACACAGAAACATAGGGTAAGGAGGCAAACAAGCAACCTTTGTAAAGATAAAAATGAAAGGAAATAATAAAAATGTTTAAGAGTAACACAATAAAGAAAAATTTTTGACTCATTTTTTCAACGTGAATCACCAGCTCCAGGTACTATTTGACACAACAGGGATCAGGGGTGAAAGAGGAAAGAGCAAATAAAAATGTACATAAAATCAACCACCTGAATGACACATGAATGAGAAAGGAGAAGGACTGGGTTTTTTTGTTTTAATCCCAAACATTCAGTCAGTAACCTACACTTGGCACAATGAAATAATAGTGGGTGGGCATCCAAGCATGAGGAAGAGAGCCAGGATGTAAAAACATCCCAAATGATACTTCCAGATAAATGGAATGAACAGGGCTCAGGAAAAGATAAAGCAAGAACTACAAAAGTCATGAAAATTACCAACAAAAAATGATAATCCTGAGCCAGACGTGGTGCCGCACACCTGTGATCCCAGCACTCCGGATCACAGTGGCACAAGGGAGGCTGAGGCACGAGGATCGTTGCAAAGTCAAGTCCAGCCTGGGCTACAAAGTGAGTTCATGGCCAGCCTGAACTGCATAATGAGACCCTGACTCAAAAAGAAAAAAACAAAACAAAACAAAAAAAAATCCTAGGCGTTTGATGGAGAATTCTGCAAGAGTGTTTTAAGTTAAGAAAATATTCTAACAGATTCTTACTTGAATTCCTGTGCTTCTCGAACCTGACAAGTGCCCAGAAGTGTGCAAGTGTGGCATAAGGAGGAAATGAACCTTGGGCTCAGCTGAAGCCAAGGAGGAAGTGAGGAGGGGTGTATAAGAATCCTTTAATTAAACTCATGTTTCTGCTGATTTTCTGCTTAGATTCCAAATCAATTATGTATCTACGCCTCCCTCTTTTGAAGGACATGTAATTGACTTAAAACTTTTGTTTTCATTGAGTTTTGAAATATATAGGTAATTTTCTTCTCACTGTTTATCTAATGATTTTATTCAATACAATTTGTTCAAGTAAATTTTACTTTTTTTTTTTTTATACCGGGAATCAAATCTATCTCACGCTTGCTGGGCAGGCACTATGCCACTGAGTTTTATCGCCAGCCCTCTACTAAATTTTAGAAACTGTCAATGTAAGTAAGATTTTTTTGAGTTCCACAAGTACATGATCATACCAACAAGTAACTTCAAAACTAAAAATCTTAAAATGTAACTGATAACTGAAAGTTAGAGAAAGCATCTGCCTTAAAAAAGAAAACTTTTATACATACCATATTTTTAATAAAACAACATAAAGAAAGTTGGTTGAAGTATACACATTCACTTACCTTTTGGCAGAGAGCAGTACGATAATGAATAATGTCCCTAGGCAATACTGTAATAATGTAATAATACTATGAAATCTCCAAGTCTAGATTTATACTGTAATACTGAAAAACAAAGTCAGAGCTAACTATAACTATATTTTGTATGCTAGGCACTTGTTCAGTTGAACACCAGTTACAAAATTATTACATGTAAAACCTTATGTATATCAATAAGTGTGGAGAAACTCATATACACACACATATATGCATGTTCATATACACACACAAATACAACTTTTTTTGAGAGATAAGATCTCACTGTGTAGTTCAGGCTGACCTCAAACTCACGGCAATCCTCCTGCTTCAGTTTCCCAAGCGCTGGGATTACAAGTATGCACTACCACACCCTGCTGAAACTTACATATATATCCATATACTCTCAGACACGACTGCTTCTAGTGCTAACTGGTGTGATCTCTTTGAAGGCAATTTTTCAAAGTATATTTAAACATTCATGTCCTGTGATGCAAAATTTTCACTTCCTACATGAGTTAAGTAACGCTTAAACAGAAAGATATTTAACTAAAGCACTACTTATAAAACTGTCACCAGGCATAGTGATGCACTCCTGCAATCCCATCACTTGGGAGGCTGAAGAAGGAATCATTTGCAGTTCAAGACCAGCATGGGCTACACAAAGTGATCCCAAAGCCAGCCTGAATTGCATAGGAAGACGCTATCTCAAAAAGACAAAACAAACAAAATGGAAGCCATCCAAATATTAAGCAATAAAATCCAGGTACAGTGCACATGCTTGCAATACCAGAACTTGGGAGGCTCACACAGGAGTATTGCTGTGAGTTTGAGGCTAGCTTAGGATACATAGTTCAAGGGTAGCCTGAACTACCAAGTGACACCCCATCTCAAAAAACAAAACAAAAAAATTAACTGATGATTCTCTCTCACCTTTACAAACAACAGCTGCGTTTTTTAAAAAAATGTAAGCAGTTTATAACCACTGAATTTCATTTTTCTTTCTTTCTAGCTTATAAAACTGTTGCTTTTGAGGACACAGCCTAGAAAAGCAAAATAAAAGGGGAGATGTATATAATGTGAAAAAAATTAACCAACAGAGGCTAGTTTAAAAATTATGAATTTGGAATTCTGTATAGCTACTAAAAAAAAAGAAATCTTCTTAGTTGAATCACAAGAACCCTTAACATTCAACCATTTCTGATCCACAAATATTGCAATTTCTTATGGTCAACCTAAAACACAGGGATATAGAGCATGGTTGTAGTTAGAAACATAAAGATTGCCTTGGATCACATTCTGGCTCTTTTAACTCAATTTCTGTGTACTTCATTTCCCTTACATGTATAATGCATGTAGGAATAGTATCATTATCCACTTTATGGGTTGTTGCAAGCACTCTCATTAAGTGTCAAGTTCTTAAAAGTGTCTGACACACAAAAAGCTAAGGACATACAGACATGACAGACAGCTAAGTATTTGCTGTTAATCTCCAATAGATGCTTAGGAGAAAATAGCAAAGAGTGGAACTCCCAAGACAGGATGGCACCATTTATGATGGGAGAATGGCTGAAAGAATACACGGATGATCAAAGATGTCTTAAACACACACAGAGAGAACAGAAGAAAACATAAACAACAGTTGTTTCTGAGGAAAGGTAACTAGTAGTAGCCTAGTTTAGGTGAGTCAAAGACTTGTTTTCATTATATGTGCTTTCTCAGTTTTTTAAGTGTACTTACATGTATATCTATTCAAGAATTACATAAATGAAATAATGTTCTATAATGTCAAATAAATAAAATATAGCGATCTCATAGCAGCTATCTACAGTACAGGGTTAATAAACAGACACATACAGGCTGAGAACATAGCTCAATGGTAGAGCTATGGTCTAGCATGCATGAAGCCCACCAAGTAAGGTAAAACGAAAATTCAAGAAGCATGTCAAACGAAAGAACCAGAAGATCTGTGAACAATAATCTTATCCTACAAATACATATACAGATCGATACAAAAAAAAAGAGGGACAGGCAGGGGGAGACAGAGGAAAACATCAAAGATAAAAAATATCTACATAGGTAACTAGGGAATTTAAGACACAGCAAAGAAGCTGCTTCAGAAGTAATTACCTCTATCTTCCACAGATACTGGAGTAAAAAATATACAGAACTCTAAGATCTACATAATCTCTAAAGGTGTGATGTGACTACTCGGGAGTGTTAACATTAAAATTCCAATGACTCTTCAGCCAGCTAAAGCACCGTTTCATTCCATCATATTTTGTAAGTAGTAAAGTATAGCAAGTACCACAAAATTCTAAACGATGGCATTTATTCCTTTTATGACTAGTGTTCCATTTTTGGAACACCCATAACAACAGAACACAATTATTTTTTCCTCTTCAATTCTTGTTCCTAGAATTTTTCTAGGTATCACATATGACTTTCACACAAACATCCAAAAAATTGCAATCTGCAGCATAAATGAGTTGATGGGTCCAAAAATAGATCCCAAAGACTTCTGTGGCTACCATGAAAACTTCCCTGACCTTGCATTAAGCCCCATGTAAACCTTAAAATAAACATTTCCATTATAAAGAAAAAAATAAATCTGGTTCCATTAGTCACAGTAGCACTAATTTTGGTGTGCAGATGTAACATATACCAAAATATTATTCTCCAAATTACCAATCAGTTTGTTGCTGGATGGTGGTTGTTAACTGAAAGTTTCTAAGCAACATTTGTAGTACTATCTTTAATTTTTCAGATGATTTATGTATCCACTTACTAATCCACATACTAATTTCTTAGAAATGTTAAGAGACATTTCTGAATGACTTAGTTACTCACTCTACTGATCAAAAGTATACCATGTTTTGGTTACTAGCAGCAAGTCATCCTCCTTATTACACAGCTTTTCTGGTCCATGCAGTCTCTAACAAATCTAGGAAATCATTAAAGGAAGAAAAAACTTTAAATACATATAAACAGTTAAAAGGAGATGAATGTTCATGAAGCAATAAAGCTGGCATACTACACCATGTAAAAATTAGCATCTGAGGCTGACGATGTAGCTTAGTGGAACACTTGCCTATCCTATATAAAACCCTGAGTTTGAAACTGTGAATAAAAAATAATAGTTGGCTTCTGTATTTAAAACCATAAATGTAATTTAAAAATGTAGAAAACTTTACAGGCACAACTATGCCAATACACCTTAAGATATAAGGAGCTCATATAAACATTTTAAATCAATAAGAAAAAGCTTAGTATTACAAAAAAAAAAAAAAAAAAAAAACAAGACAAGAAAAATATACAAATGATCTGGGCAAAGAAATACAAGCTAAAATAGTGGAGGAACTTTTTTCCAAACATGCACAGAATCCTTTCAATAAAATACTTGGTGAGCCAGATATGGCGGTGCACACCTATAATCCCAGCACTCAGGAGGTTGAGAGAGGAGGAGTGATACCAGCCGAGACCAGCCTGGACTATAAAGCAAGCTCAAGGCCAGCCTAAACTGCACAATACCCTATCTCAAAAAGACAAAACAGCTTGATTTTATTAAGTCTGATGATATGGACAGCTATTTTGAAGAAAACAAGAGACACTATGGTAGGCATTGTTGACTTTCTATTATCTTGTTTTCAAGTTCTGTATCATTTTTATTATTAGCTTTATTGCTTTGTTTTGATTTGATTATCTTTAAAATAAAATTTTTTAAAACCCTGACATTAGAGCAGCAGAGCAATATTTAGTGTATACCACCACTTCCATAAAAAGAAAAAAATTCACACATTACCTAGAAAAATACAGAGCTGGGTACAGTACTATGCACCTGAGGTCATGCTCGCTGCTCAGGAAACTGAGACAGGAAGATCACTTGGGCCTAAGACCAGCATGGGCAACCCAGTGAGACTATCTTACAGAAACAATAGAATCACAGCCATACACAAGAATAGCTAACCTTTGTGAAGGAGTGAAGAGCTGCAAGGAAGATTTTCCACTCAACACTATTTTTTAAATTGTGATCTTTAAACTGTTTATTATTTGTTCAAAAATATGTAAATAAAAACACCAAGTAAAGCAAAAAATTAACAGTAAAATACTAGTTATCCCAGCAATTAATGACAATATCCTAGTTTCCATTTTCTTGAAAGTAACTAGCCATGCAGAGCAACTGAGTTTCCTCCTGGACTTTCACCTGTATCCCACTGATCTCTGGGTTATCTTATATCAAACAGCTTTGGTTACTGCAGCCTGTTTGTAACTGGGAATGGGTCTCTCAGTTTTTTGTAAGAAATTTATTTTGACTCCTTGGTGTCCCTTGCACATGAATTTTAGGATCAGCTTGTCAGTATCTTGCAAAACAATCACTGAAGTTTTGAGAGAAGGCACTGACAGTACATCACACTTGATCTTCACAGTATCATCTTCCAACTCACAAGCACAGGAGTCTTTCCCTTTATTAATTGTTAAATTCTTCCAAGGCTGTCATGGATGGAGTTTTCAGAGTGCAAGTTTTACACCTCCTTGGTTACATTTACCGCTAAATATTCTTTTCATATTATCATAAATGGAATTTTTTTTAAATTTCCTTTGTAGATGATTCATCGCCAGTGTATAGAAACGGACCTCACTTCTGTGTGGTCTGTGTGTGTGTGTGTGTGTGTGTGTGTGTGTGTAGTCTTGTACACTACAACTGTGCCAGTTTCATGCTCACATGTCTGCACACAGATTCATCTACAAGTCACAATGTCATATACAAACATAGTTTTAATACTTTCCTCCAATGTAGATGTCTTTTTTCTCTTCCTCTCACCTTAACGGTCCTGGCTAGACCTTCCAAAACTGTATCAGACATCGTATTATTAAAATACTCCAATGAAAATGATTTGTTTTTCTTAAAAACACAAGCTATACAATAATCTTTAAAATAAGAAACAACATGCCAAAGAGAAACATTTGTGCTGGTACTGTTCAGACAATTAAATGCAAATTATCTTGTGCTCTGGGTGAATGATTTGGGGATGACAACATGCAGTGAGTGCACCACTGCTGCCCCAATTGACGTGTTTTAACTTGTTTGTAGTATTTTTTTCTTCTTTTCTTTTTATCCTTCAAATAAAATGGTGTTGAGAAAGAAACATCAGCCACTAACAAATCTCATCACTTCAGTAGGCAACACTGATCCCTCACATGTCAGAACAAGTAGGAAGGAAAATTATTCACAAAATCCAGGACACTTTACAATATAGCAATGATATAAAAAAAAGGCTCAGGGGCTGGGGATTTAGCTCAGCAGCATAAGCACCTACCTTGTAAGCAGGCAGTTGTGAGTTCGATCCCCAGTATGGATTTAAAAAAAAAAAAGGCTCAACAGTCAAGACTGCAGAGTAGATACAATCTAGATATGATGTTAAGCAAACCAATTGAGCATCTATTCCTGTATTCCCTCACTTGTCCTTTCCTGGCATCTTAGCAGCCTCTGTAAATTCTTCATAGCTACATTTACTACATAGTTGATACTGCTGGAAGTTGTGTTTTCAATGTGCAATTTTGGCTCATTAATGATGAATCTTCTGCAGGTCACTGCCACATATCAATGAAACAAAAAACTACTAAAAAGATGACATGAGAACCATGAACCTGCTTGACTTCTGTAAAAATCACTGAAAATGCCAAAACTCCTGACTGTCAAACTGGCATTAATGGAGCTATTCCTCACTCCCTCTGCAGTAAACATTTTGAAAGATAGAAAGACACATAAAGTATACAGTAAAGGAGCTTACTAGCCAGGAGTATAAGACAAAAATGAAACACATAAAATAGTGAGCCAAAAATAACTGTATTAATTAATTATTCAATTGTTTCCTGTGGTTGAGAAGTGAATATTTAACCCTTGAGACAACATGTGCACCCATATAAGACAATTTCTACATTTCAAAAAGTTTCAGAAGTGGCCAGGTGTGTGGTGGCACATGCCTATAATCCCAGGACATGGGAGGCTGAGGCAGAAGGACTGCCTAGAGTGCAAGGTCAGCCTGGGCTACACAGTAAGTTCAAGCCTTGTCTCAACTACATAGCAAGGCCCTATTTCAAAAATAGCCAGATGTGGTGGTACAACCTATAATCCTAGCAATTCTGGAAGCTGAGGCAGGAGGATCACTGTGCACTCAAGACCAGCTTGGGATATGTAGTCAATTAAAGGCCAGTCTGAACTATATACAGTGAGATCCTGTTGAAAGGAAGGAAAAGAAAGAGAGGGAAGGAAGGAGGGAGGAAGGCAGGAAGGAAGGAGAAAAGAGAGAAGAGCGACAAAGAGCTAAGGAAGTTGAGCATGGGGGCACACTTTAGGAGGTTGAGAAAGGAGGATCACTATCAGGTCAACATAGGCTACACAGTGAGTTCAACACCAATCTGACCTATACAGCAAGACCCCGTCTCAAAAAAAAAAAGTGAAGAAAAACCAAATCAGTATAATCTCTGAGAAGAGACAATATTCTCTCCAGACAATTTCAAGTGTGTGAGAAACATTCTTTCTTTAAAAAAAACAGGTATGTCATAATCTTAAAATCTCATGTTGAATGGTAAACAATCTGGTATTCATAAAAATGATCTCTAACTTGTCTATTTGAAATACTGCTTAATATTTTTAAGAAAATTTCAATCAAGGTATAGTCAGATATTTGCACTGTTTCTCTGGTATGAGAGAGCAAGTGTAAATAAGTACCAAGATATGTAACAGATACTGTGAAATAGGAGAAAATGTTCAAATGGGATGAGGAACTAGGGAGGGGGAAAGAAAGGAAGAAAAGGTGAGAGAGACGGAAGGAGAAGAAAAAAATGAGAAAAGGAGGAAACAATGGAAATGTGATCATTATGTATACCTAAAATGTACCAATAAACTTAATATTCAAAAATGTAGCTAGTTATCAATTCAATACCTGACAGAAACTCTTCTGCAATCAGTGGGAATAAGACCTTTTTCCATGTTTTCTTTACAACGATAAATACCTTTTGCTTAATGGAAATGTCTGGTGATAATTGTAAAAGGGTTTCAGAAATAAAGATGGAAGAAGTCTGATTCAGAAGCCATAAACAGAACAAAACTATTTTTGTGAAAGTATGCCGGAACTGGGCGAGAAGGCGCACACTTGTAATTCCAGCAGTTGGGAGGCTGAGGCAGGGAGGATCACTGTAAATTCAAGGCTAGCATGTTCAATGCCAGCCTGTACTCAGTAGTAAGACTCTGTCTCAAAAAGACAAAAACAAAAACAAAAGAATGCTGGCAAAAAGTATCAAGTATTAATATTACGCCTTTCTTATTAAATATAGTTCTAATAGAAAACTTGACTTACCAAGGTTCTTTTTCTTAATAGAATGGATTTCACATGCAAAACATGTCAAGAATATACAGAAAACATCCAGGGTTATCAAAAAACATAACAATGAGAATATGCTTCAATAAAGATAGTGAGGACAGCTGTACAACTCAGTAAGTATACTAAAATCCACTAGATTATATACTTTAAATGGGTGAATGGGGGGGTTGAGGTATGCTGGAGAGAAGCAGGCAGATAAATCTATCGATCCTCTTAAAAAAGTGGTAGACACAATGGTAACTACTTTTGATCACCTGGTAATCTATTTTTGCATCATGTACTATGCCCATCCTTCTGTTCTAACTGACTCTGTTTTGCTTAGTCACGTTTGGTTTTATTCTCTTCAAAAAAAGTAATAAGAACTGTGGGAGTAATAAAACCCAAAAAGTGTAACTGTTATTGTAAAAAAGAGAGGAAAGGAAGGTAGACTAAGGGAGATAACCGCAGGTATGTTTGAGTGTGTAGGATGGAAAACCGTATTACTGAGCTTTTGTTGGATCATTGACGGAACTGTCTCCAATACCACTGTATTAATATCCGCTTTATATGCTTTAATTTTATAATTTGAACAACTGTTTCTAAGAAGACAATATGTAACCTATTAACTAGTGATTTCTTACTGTGTATTCTTTTTTTTCTTGAAATTCTGTATTACTTATACACTTTTACTGCTCTGTTTTTTTAATGTCCTTTCTTTTTTCTCTTTAAAATTAAAAAAAAAGTGGCAGAAGTGGAATAGTACGTCATGTGTATTACATCTCAATAAGGTTATTTTAAAAAAGTTAAGTCATAATGATTTTTCATTTAAAGTAGTACTCCAATATGCCAATAAAATTCATTTCTCCATTGTATTACAATCACACTGAGCTCATTTTATCTATCTTTGAAGACTACGTGCATTGTGAATATGGAAAATACAAGATTTCCTACAAGAGAGCTCTAAGTATGCTGAGTTAGATATCTACACTTTCTTCTTTCTAGTGGTAAAATGAAAACAATGATGAGAATTATTTTGAAAAACTAAGAATTACTTTGAAAAACTTATGTTCTTCTGAAAAGACGATGCTCTCTCCTGCAAAATCATACTTCTTTTCTACTTGAATAAGTTAGGGATAGTTCCCATCATCCTAAAAGCACTTCCTTATTTCTACATAGTATTCACCAGCTGTAGGTATTAAAACAACCTTGACAACTCAAAGGACTCCACCAAACACAATAAAAAGGAAACAGATCCGTGACAACACAGGATAATTCTTAAGGCATAAGCCATCACTTGCTATTTTGAGACCTTAGTGAGAAGGAACAAGAGTTTGATTGACCTGAGGGACACGAACCTGTTCTTCTTCTGTGAAGGGGACTAGAGCCAACGGTGGCAGGGGTTCCTCCTGGAGGATAGGCAGAAATTCTTTATCCAGAAGGTCTGAAGGTATCTGTAGGACAGAAAGATGACCATGACAGCAATACTACTCCTTCAAATACAGGAGGAGAAAACTAAGAAAAAAAGACTTGTCTATTACTAATTTTTGTAACTACAGATTAAAGTTTATCCAACCACAAGTAACTTAAATTATGTGTTACACATTTTGAGAAGGTCAAATATTAAAAACTCTAGCATCATCTCTCTCCTTTTCTGAGACCATTGAATCTGAATGTGGCATTCATTCTGGTATTAGAGAATACACAGTGGAGCACTGAAGATGTCCACATTTAACTCAAAGCAGATGGTAAAGAGTTTCTTAACCAACTAGTGTACCTAGTGTTAGCAACCATCATTAACACTGGGGATTTCTGGGTTGGGGATTTATCTCAGTGGTGTAAGCACCTGCCTGGCAAGTGCAAGGTCGTGAGTTCAATCCCCAATACCAAAAAAAAAAAAAAAAAAATGGGGATTCTCTATCCATTAACAAAATAGAAACAAACTATACTGACAGAAATAGAAAATGTAATTCTCATTAGTCAGATAATGAAACTCTATACTTCAATCTGATCATTCATAAGTGTCACAAATGCAATACTGCATTTTAAGATTTTTCTCCACTAAAAACTTCGTATTCAATGCTTATACTGAAAGGACAGGAAACACTATGGTTCTTCCTGTACCGTTAAGTAAAAAGTTAGGTAAGAGATGCAATGCAAAGAAGGGGAAAATTCACTTCACACCTGGACAGAAATAAAAGACAGACAACAGGTAATCAGTGAGGAGAGGTAGGAAGTACCGAGTGCTCCTGTCATGACTCCCTAAGTCTTCTCAAAGGGACACGTGGGCCAGGTGCATACCTATAACCCCATCACCCTGGAGGACTGCAAGTTCAAGGCTAACCTGGGTCACACAGCAAGCTGGGAGTCAGCCTAGATTACACAGTGAGACCGTTTTTAAAAAGCATGGCAGGGGGTGGGAGGTGGGGATACTGTATTAAGATCAACACAGCACTGTATAGAGAGCACTGTACAGACCCCAAAGTCTCACTCACAATTCTGAACTCGTGTGCTACTTTCTTACCTTGTTGTCTTTAAGGAAAAGTGCTAACATCTCTTCTCTGCCATAGCGATAATCAGCTAATTTATACTTCGGCAACGCTGGAGAAAGGGGAGGCGATGTAATACTCCCACCACTGGACAAAGCTCGGAGCCTAGAACAGAAAAAAAAGAGACTATATAAAATGAAGGGGCAAATACCCTGGTAGACTTTTTATGTAATACACTGTAGGAAATTTTCATTTTTGTGCATGAGAAGAGCAGAAAGAAACCCTATTATCTCAAGGTATCAAAGATGTTACCTTTAATACAACCTGCTGTCACAATAAGCAGAAGCAAGTTCACTGAGAAAGGCGTCCACTGAGCAGTGAGTTCCCAAACCTAAAAGTCCCACAGTACATCCCTGAGAAGGACACTTTTTCATCAAGTTATACAAGTGAGATAGCACTCAAAAGTGAGTAAATTCATAAAAACCACTATAAACAAACAACCACTTCAAAGAGTGATTCAAGAAGTTATTTCTTGTCTACGTGGCAACAGTGAGATCTAAAAAAGTACTGTGAGATAAAAGGAAAAGCAAAATACAGAAATTTATCACAAAGATAACATTTATGTTATATACACACTAGTAAAAGCATAAAAGAAACATGGAATTGACAAGCACAATAATGAGGATAAGGTTAAATCAACAAAGGGAAGCAGAGTATAAAGCCACCTTTAACTGTATCTGAATATTGTTTTTTCTGTTTAGTAAAGAGTACAGGACTGTGTTTTATATAATTTGTTTTTACATTCCTATGATATTTCATGATACATTTTAATAAAGACAATTAACAACTACTGTAAAGAATTTTAGAATGCAGTAAAGTATAAGGAAAAAACTGTATTTACTCTTAAAATGAAAATTCAAAATATATTCTAAGCTAACAAAAGATGTTGCCTCTAACAAATGGAACTGGGGGAAGGTACCATTTTTAATTGTAAAATAACATGTTTTTATAAAAAGAAACAAATTCTAGAACTCTAGGGAGCAGATAACTACAAGTCTGAGTTCCAACTGGGCAAGAGAACGACTTAATGAGACCCTTTCTGGAAATTAAGGAAAACAGGCTGGGCGGAGAGTGGGTGGGGATGCAACTTGGTATGAAAGTCCTGTAATCAACTCCCAGTACTATCAAAAAATAAAAATAAACCCTCATCAAAAAGTGCAGAAAGAATGCCAGGTGTGTTGGCACACAACTGTAATCCCAGTACTTGGGATGCTGAGGCAGGAGGACTACTGACACCTTGGGTTATAAAGTGAGTTCAAGATCAATCTGAACTGCCACCCTGTCTCAAAAGAGAAAGAGTAGAGGGGAAAGTGGAAAGGATAAGGGAGAGGACTGGAGAGGGAGAGGGAGGGGGTGGGAGAACGCAAGAATGAGAGAAAGGGAAAGAAAGAAAAAGTGGGAAAAGATTGTTTTGCAGAACTGTGTCAAAAAGTCAAGAGGGAGAACTAGTATTATAAGTGGCTAATAATCTGGGGCTACCCTAAACTCTATAAGGCAATAGATATCCAAAATGAAAATGACCAAGGTACTTTAATTCAGTAGTTTAACTTAATGAAAATTCAACAAAAGCATTAAAATACAGCCCCAAAGGGGAAATGATCTACTAAATTATATATTAGGAGATAATATGAAGATTTGGTAAAGCACAGTAAATATTTGTATATTATTTAAAAATGGCACAGGGCTAGTAAACATAAAAATAAGCTCACACTTAGAAAGTCACACTTAAAAAAAATATGCATTAAGTTAGGATAAAGATGGAGGGCTCATTTCTAATGTTTCTATCTTCTCATCCTTCATTTTTAAAAGACATTTTTTATGAACAATTTTAAACACATAGAAAAGCATCAAGAAGCATATAATGAGTATCCTTGCACAAATCACTGAGACCCCAAACCAGCAATCCATGGCTAAACATGGCTTTTTACCACCCATCTAAACCTTCTTTGATTCTATTTTCAGGGAAATGTTTGGTTTACCCATGATCACAGCCAACTCGAACAAAGGATTCCAATCTGTTTTTATAACTAAAAATACCATGAACTTTCCAACAATATTGTCTCAATTTTTAGACATCCTGATTTGCCGATTTTATCCATGGTAGATCTTAAAAATGTTTGTCCTCTTCATTTCACGTAAACTGGGTGCAGATTTGATAGCAAGTGGGTACAGACTCCACGCTATGTGAGCTGTACTCTTTTGGCAATGCTTGGTATGTAGTGGTACATTACTCCAATAGGCACACAGTACCTGGTTGTCTGGTGAAGTTATCAGCCACTGATAATAATATTAACTAACGTTTCTGCAAAGTGATCCCATCCTAGCAATCCTTGTTTACTTGCCAGATTGTTTTTTTTTTTAAAAAAAACAAACAAACAAGGTCTTGTTATGCAGTGCAGGCTGGTCTCGAACTTGCCAATGATCCTCTTGCTCCTGAGTGCTGGGATTACAGGCATGCACCACTACACCTGGCCTGTTAGACTATTTCTGCAAAAAGAAACTATATTGGTGCAGTTACCCCGTGGTACAGTTTATATAGGAAACACATTGATAGTTTTTTTAAACTATTTTCAAAGTAACAGCTTGAGTCACTACTATCCTCCAAAAGTAAACTTTTTTTTACTAATTTACTTCAGTGTGTAATTATTTTAACAATGTCCACTGTCTCATCTTGTGCCAGTTTAGACTCTTTGGATTGGTTCCTGGAGCCTCCTGATACAGCCCTAGTAGTGCTTTAACAGCTTTTTCTCTGTCTCCTGTCAAAATGTTCCAGGTTCTTAAGACTTTTTTTTTTTTAAATCAGTACCGGGGATTGAACTCATGACCACACTTGCAAGGCAGGCGCTTATGCTGCTGAGCTAAGTCCCCACCCAGCCCCTGGGTTCTTGTATTATTTGTTGCCTCAGTCATGGACTCAACTACTTCTCCAAGCAGCCCTGATTCTAATACATAAAAAAGAAGTGTTCATCTCTTCTAGGCTGTTTTTTATTTCCTTTATAATTAATCTTGGACTTACAGGTTATTTAACTCAGCTCTCATAAGACAGAGTAAATGACCAAGTAGAAAAATTACACAGTGATCTAAGCATGGCTATAGGACCTTCAGGACATCACCTCCCAGCAGAGGCCTGTAAGGCTGGATTTCTTCTTGAAAAAGTAGAATTAACACTCCCTGAGAAGAGAAGTTCAGAATTTTATACACAAATTAGCTCCTTTACTCTCATGTAAGCATCATGACATGACAGGGGTGCATGGTGGTGCAGCCCTGTAGCCACAGCACTCAGGAGGCTGAAGTAAGACAATCCACACAAGTTCCAGACCAGCCTGGAATATACTAGGAGACTATGTTTTAAAAGCCAACTAATAAGCTGGGCAAGGTGACACATACTTGTAGTCCCAGCATTAAGGATGCTGAAGCAGGAATACTGCGTAGCAAGATGTCTAAAAAATAACAGTGATTTTTTAAAATGATGTTAAAAGGTTAAATATCTTGATCATGGTCATAGCCCAGCAGAACAAACATCCAGTCTAAGTTTTTATGACTAAAAGGACCATGATCTTTCCAACAATAAGATCTCAACAGCCAGTCCTTAGTCTACTGCTGGACTACTTGTATGTTGGTACAGTTGCCTGATGGTGTATTTCATACAAGAAATTTCATACAACAAATTTTTATTACAAATTATTTTAAAATTATCTCCCTTCTATAAAACCAATATGCATCCTAATTGTTTCTACCACCAGAGGGCACAGCTAAACACTGACAAGTGCTAACCACTCCAGCATCAGCAGCCACATATGCCCAGGGATGACTCCTTGTAGCCTAACATCCCTAATCTCATCAATTTCTCCTCAACACAAAGTTTCAAAGGATTCTGCAGCCCAGTTCTCCCAATGAAGCCCACTTCTTATATGCAGAGACCTACTAAGAGGAAACAGATTCCTAATAATTCCTCTAACTACTATGAAGAGAGGACCACTCACAGTGACTATAATTAAGAAAAGATAGTGGGCTGCTTTGGAATAATGATTGTACTCTTGACTCAGTCGACAATTCTCTTCTAAATCCTTAACCTACAGGTACTTGGAAAAGCTGAAACGCATATAAGTAACATCCTTCCCTAAAAGCATGCCAATGACCTTTATCTCCTCCATACAACCTTTTCTTCTTGAAAAGCAACTGCTCCCCGCTTAGTCTCTAACTGTAACAGACCAGCTAACCACAGCATTCACCTGTAGCTGAGCACTGAACATCCTTCCTCTTCCTACAGTCACCTCAAGATTCAGCACAGCTGGCTTTCTCACCTCGCCACTTCTCTGAAAAGTGAGTACATCAGTAACTTCAATGCTGTCCAAATCAAGAAAGTTTTCTAACCCTTATAGCCTTCATCCCCCGGCCTACTGTGAGGTCTATTTAACACAGAAAACCAGTCCTATCTGAGGCAATAATTGAGAGGTACCAGCAACAGGATGCCTAAAAACTCAAAACTCCCCAAGTCTTCACTGCCAAGTACTATTCAAAATCTAAACTTCATGCAGGGTATGGCAATGCACACCAGTAGCCCCAGAACCCAGGAGGTTGAGGCAGGACCACTGCCAGTTAGTTCAAGGAGAGCCTGGACTATTTAGCAAGGCTATGTCTAAAAAAAAAAAAAAAAAAAAAAAAACAAATAAACAAGCAAACAACTCCCATCCCTAAAAACCTGAAGAATCTAAACTTCAGTTCCTAAAAAGAAACTACAATTTCAATACAAAATTATGAAGGTCTGGGAGTCAAAAACTACTTCTTTAGAAGCTCATGATTCAAATCTAGCTCTGCCCTCTTCCACAGAACCAGGTTTTCATATATAATCACATACAGCTATTAGATTTAACAAGTTGCACACCTGACTCATCAGCTTGTCTATCCCAAACCTCTGTATGGACTCAATTCCTAGAGCTAAAGACAACCACCATGTAATAAGTCATTCAATTAAGAATCTGGATTCATCCTTTGCTCTTCACATCCTACCACCTCCTATACCCATTTAGATTTTACTAAACCTCTAATCTTTCAGTCCTGTAACTAAATTTTGTTCACATGTTTACTTCTGTTAATAGCACCCTAAACTTATGTAAATAGTCTTATTCCACGCTCACATTACTTCATGCTCCACATTACTGGTTTCAAATGCAAACTTGAACAAAACTCTCTCCAAACCTTCACTGGCACATAATTAGCAAATAAACCCAAAGGTTCTCCAGGAGAAACAGCTGCTTCCGAGCGCATCTCCCCGACTTCATGTTATAGTTAAGGCCAACATCTTCAGAGCTTTGTTCTTAAATCAGCAATTTCTTGCCTCTTTTGTCTTTAAACAACCCCTTTCTGCTATCAAGAATATTTCACCACAGGAGGGGGTGGGCACAGCCGCTAGGGTGAAGAAAGGGTAGTTGAGAAGAAGAGGGGAAAAAAAGCAAAATAAATTGGAAAGAGTGATAAGGGGAAGAGAAACTGAGAATGTAGACACAGACACAAGAATACAGCAGGCATCTGATAAAACATTTTCTGAGCATCTTAATAGTCTTTTTAAAATATACCCTTGGGCTAGGCCTAGTAGCATGTGCCTATAATTCCAGTATTTGGGAGGTTGAGCCAGTAGGATCACTGTGAGTCTGAGGCCAGCCCAGGATACACAGTGCTTTCAAAGCCAGTCTGAACAAAATACAAAAAACAAAACAATCAAACCAAAAAATCCTGTACTGTCTATATCTAGGGCATGAGTTAATGGCTCACCAAAATTAAGAAATACAGTGTGTTTCTTAATAGTTTGTTCCTAAGGCAAATACATAGCAAAAGAGATGGAACTACAAAATGGTAACTAGTAACAAAAATAGAAAGTGCCCTGGGGAAAGAGAAATATCTCTTTCTTGTATGGTACAACTGGCAAAGACTTGGAGGGAGAGCAGACTGGGAGCTGAATCCAAGGCCTTCATACTGAGTTACATTCCAGCCCCTTTTTTATTTTGACACAAGGTCTTACCAAGTAAGTTGCCCCAAACTAGGCACAAATTTGTAATCCTCTTGCCTTAACCTCCCAGACTGCGGAGATTATAGACATGCATCCTTACACCCAGCTACAAGCCTTCCTTAAGCCTATGGAAACAGATAATTTGAAAGAAGCTTCCTCTGCTTTTTCCTCACAGTCACGTAGGTAAGTGTCTCTAATTATTCTGCCTATTAAAAAAGAATCCTCACCTAGACTTATCTAAGTAGATTTTTCACCCTCAAAATATTGTCTCCAAATTAAACAACTAAAATTTCTTTTTAAAATGTCCTGAACTACATATTTGCACTTTAACAGGATACAAACCAATGTTAGCAAAGACTCTTTAGGTGGTAATAACAAAGTTATTTTAGAGCTTTTTTCTCCCCGTCTCCCTGCTTCTGTGCTATTACTTCCTCCAGATTTTCTGGAATGTTGCTTTTATTACCAAAGAAAATTCTAAAACCTAAATCAAAAGTATTTAGCACCAAAGACTTTTCATCAAGATTGTACTTAAATGTTTTGTCAAGGTGAAATAAAACACACCGGGGATAACAATTAAATTTTTATAACCTTTCTGGTGGTCAGTTTGCCTTTGAATCATCCAAAAACCTTAAAATAATTCCAGTTCCAAGGACTTCAAAGGAAATGATTAACAACAAACAAAACCATTCAGGGAAATGGATATATATATATATATATATATATATATATATATATATATAACACACACCATTCATTTACAATAGTAAAACATGGAAAACAACTTTACTTTCCAACAATTTACTCATTGATTTAACAAACATTTATTGAGAGCCTAACTATATGCCAGGCATTTGAGATACAATGATGAACAGCTATACAAAAATCCAGATCAAATTCTTGCCCTCAGTGGAGCTCACATTCTAGTGCGAGTTGGAGGACTGAATATAAATAATAAGTATATAAAATGTTTGGCATGTTACATTTTTATTTTGACCGTGAAAAGAGTTAGAGAGATGGGCAGGAAGTGGAATGGACAAGCAAGGGCAAGCTGTATAGATGGTCAGGAAATGACTAGAGTAGTATTTAAGGGAAAGCTTTAAAAATGTGACTAATGTTTTACACTTAGAAATCATTTTCTTCATGAAACTTCATGCACCTTTTAAAACTGTTTTGTAATTCAAGAATACATTTCTCTACCCTAAATAAAATTTAAGTCCTAAAGATTCTGTGTACTTCTCAAAATCCAAGCCTACAGATATAATCCATCCCTCACAATTTCCAATGCCCTCCCCTCATCATAACTGGCCTCGGAATACCAATAAATGTCTTCATTTTATAAATCTCTTAAAAGTACATTTTATATTATTTTTACAAAAATGATCTTCACAAGGACAAAGAGAACATCACTAAATGTTTCTATAGGGTTCAAAGTTACACATGGAGAAAAAAAAAGTTACACATGGATCCAATGTAATCAATCTCAAAATTCTTGATTCTCAAGTGCTCTGAGCACACTTTCTGACCTCAAACTTCATAACAATCATGTTACCCGCAGAAAAATAGGACAGCAATCTATTCACACTGTAGCTTTCCAGCTCTCCGTTGCTTGGGTTAAGGGTCTCACATACTTCCTTTGCCAAAAGCTATTTTGACAAATAAGGCAGTGCCTGCCTGCTCAAACCTTCATTGCTCCATTTATCAGCATTTCAGGTGACTCTGGAATGTGCCTAGGTTATAATGTTTACAGATAACAGAGGTAACAATTAGGTACAACTATTGTTTAAGGAAAGGACTGGGGACTACCCTCTCTGCTACAGCTACCTCAGTTCAAATTCTGCTTAAAATACTAGGTCAATCTAACAAATTACCATCAAATTTTAGAGTACCAGTGTAAAGGAGGACATGCAAGACACTACTGACAGACTAAGACGACTGTTTGAAAACAAATGGTGCAGGGCACAGGCCAGCAAACATTTCTGCAAAAGGGCTATGGAGAAAATATCTAAGCTCTACAAACCAGATAGCCTCTGACATAACTACTGAACCCTGCCAGAGCAACATAAAAGCAATCAGACGGCAGTGGGCATGGTGGTGCACACCAGCCTAAGGCTGGAAGATCGTCAAGTTGAAGCCTTGCCTGTGCAATTTAGTGAGACCCTGTCTCAAAGCTAAAACAGGATGCTTTAAAAAAAAATCTTCATTACATTACCATTTTAGTCATGTTTTCACAAAGAAAAAGACATGACAGCATATATAAAAGTAAAATAATTACAAATTCCAAAAAACAGCAAAAAAGCTGCACATGAAATGGTTTAGAGTAAACTATATAAATTTAAATCTACTTAGAAAAGGAAATTAGGGGCTGGGGATTTAGCTCAGCGGCATAAGCGCCTGCCTTTCAAGTGTGCAGTCCTGAATTCGATCCCTGGTACCGATAAAAATGAAAAAGACAAAAAAAAAAAAAAAAAAAAAAAAGAAAAGAAAAGGAAATTAATAGATATGAATAAAGATTTACCTATTAAGAAATTTCACTAAAAGTATTTTCATAATGAAAAGCTCAATAATGAAACTGCCACATCTAGACGACTAGTTAAAACAAATGATGGTACATCCATACAATGCAACTATTAATAGGATAGTAAATATTTATTGATAAAAAGATGTTTCTGACTTAGTTTTTTAAAGGTTACAAAATTAAATATACAGTATGATCCCATTTTTGTTAAAGTACACGTACATATACACAAATAAGATACATAAAACCACTTGAAAAGATACACCAAGACTGTTACAGTGGTTGCTAAAATAATGGCAATTATGTCTTTTTCTAAATTAGTCATAATTTCATAGTCATATATTGAATTGGTAGTAAGAAAAAAATTTAAATATAAAATAACTAAAACAGGTGTTGCATTATTTAGGTGAACATTTTCAAAACAAACTCATAAAGGAGTTGCATCAATTCTCAGATCTGCAAAGTGATTTCTCTTCGGTCTCCAAAAGTTAGCAATAAAGGTTAAGATCATCTAGGAATTATATATAAAAAAGGTATGTATATAATAGAGTAAGCTAATAAGAGTCCTCAAATAGGGATCTTTTACAAGAAGTCTTAGCAAACTATACCAATTGAACAATCAAGAACGTTCAAGATACTAATTCAGTTTAGCTAGGTACTGCCTCTGACGTTACCAAAGGGGTTGTTCGAGGAATGAATGGAAAAAGTAACTATCATTATTCACGCCACTGAAGAGAGGATCTTCAATCACCAACTTTTGGGGAAAAGGAAGAAGAAGGGGGGAAAGTCACACTACAATGTGATGGATCTCAAAATTCCATGAGAATTCCATATTCGGGGTCCAAACATATCTGTAAGAGACTCAAAGGTCAATTAATTGTTATTATGGCAAATGCTAACTTAACCCTAAGATGGGCTATTTATTGCTAATAGTCTTTATAACTCTGGACCACTTGCCTAGCCCATCAATACAATAAAATTTAAGTAGTATTTCCATAAGAACTATGTTTCAAATGAGTCTATGAATAGTGATCACAAAACAACATTGTAGGAGAAAACATAAGACATTAAAATGTTACAATTATATTTATATAAAATTGTGTATGTTCCTAAACAAGAGCTCAAATAAAACAATTTTCTAAGATGATGAGACTATGTGAGGTTTTAAATTCTATTATCACAACACAATCAGACCAAGAAAAAAATTACAAGAAGTTATAGAATGCAGTTATTTACCAAATAAAATTTATAACTGAACTAGTCACACTGGTTTCAACTAGGCAGATGAAGCAAAGTGTCAAATCCATGCACATTTATAGATCACCCAGCACCTGTACAAATACCTTACTACTGTATTATCCAACATCAAACAAGATGAGACTGAAAACTCACCATTCAGGCCCAAAGTTCAGTGTCTGTGTTTCCGCTGCCATTCTCCTCTGTATTTTCACAAAGATTTTTTTGTATGTGGAGAAACCTGTCAGAGAAAAATATCTTCATACAATTAGTCAAGATAAAGTACAGAATTGTGGACCACAAGACATAACTATAGTGGGTGCTTTTATGCTGTGTTTATGTTTCTGTTACCTAGAGTCAAAAGTATGATTTTTAATTCCTATTTACAACAATGTAGTGGGCAAAACAAAATAAATAAATCCATCATTCTTTCCTAATTCATTTTCTTCTTATGGTTATTTAAGCAAAGAACACAGGGCATAAAATGAAGTTAGTGAGGCAGATAGCAGTGGACTCTACAGGCCACTTGGACCCAATAAAGTATTTTCCCCTTAACACAGAAATGGAAAGTGAATAAAGGGTAATACAGTTACATTTTTTTTCCTATTACTCTTTTATAGTAGCTTCCTAATCACCATTAGGGACCACAAAGAACCTTAAAATAAAGACTCTCTTTCACCTATCTTTTGGCTACTACTGTCACACCTCTCCCTTATTTCGGTTTAGCACTTCAAACTTTAGCAAGGGTTTAAAAACCTGGAGCCAGGTGTGGTAGCACACGCCTGTAATCCCAGCACTCTTCGAGGCTGAGGCAGGACAATCATTATAAATTTGAGACCAGCCTGGGCTACGAATTGAGCCCAAGGCCAGCCGAAACTGCTTAGAGAGACCCTGTCTCAGAAAGATAGAAAAAAAAAACTGGAAGGCAGGCATAGTGATACATGCCCTTAATCACAGCACTTGGTAATTAAGACTAGCCTGGGCTACAGTGAGACCCTCCTCAAAAACCAAATTTTAGCACTTAGGAAACTGAAGCAGGATGACCAACAAGTTCCACTTCTACCTGGGCAACTTAGTCAGACTGTCACAAAATTTTAAAAAAGGCTAGAGATACAGCTCAGGAAGAAGTCCTCGGGTTCCCAGTACCACAAATAATAATACACAGATAAAAATTATCACAGAGCATCAAGTTAAAATTACAAACTAAATGAATTTCATAAATGACTTTTCAAAGACAACTGTAAGCTAAGTACAATGGCCTATTAATCCCAGCTTCTTGGGAGGTTAAGACAGGATTAAAAGTGCAGGATCAGCCTGGACAAACATTGATCCCAATTGGAAAAAAATAAATTAGAATTTAGAAAAAAAGAAACTACTGTAAAAATTATAAATATATTATAAAATAGCTCTAAGACACATTACTGTTTAAATGACTGGAAAAAATGATAAAACAGGAATTAGTCTACAACTTAGAAACAGCAAAATGAATGTATGTTAGCCCCTGTAATCAGCCACTCATGTATCTGCCTGCCTTCTGGAAGGTATTTGTGGTCTTATGTCAACCAAGTATACTCCAGGAGACTCCTATCCTCCTATGTGACCACCCAGCCCAGGCCAGACAAGGGATGTACTCAGACTCAGAAACAATAAACGTAGTGTCCTCCTTAAAGTAACTGATGCTTTAAAAAATAAGATATTTCTTCCACATTTTTTAACTTCTCTGAAATCAGAATGCACCTTAAATAGATGCCATGTTACAATTGCTGCTGGCTGGGTTGTAACTGTTCATTGTATGCACACAAGCAGATTGCTGCTTAAAATATCTGTAAAATGATTACAATATGATTCTGCACTAAAGTAAAACTCAGCAAGTGCCAAGTGTGGTGGCACAGAGTTATAATCTCAGCACTGCAGGACTCACTGGGAGTTCAAGGCCAGCCTGGGCTACACAGCAAGTCTAAAACAAAACCACTAAAAAAAAGAAAAGTAATGAAAGAGTAAAAACTTGGGCCAGGGATGGAGCTCGGTGGCCCAGCACCTGCCTGGCAAGCATGAGGTCCTGAGTTCAACCCCCAATTACCAAAAAAAAAAAAGTTAAAACTTAAAGTATTTAATTGCTTTTAAAATCTTTACAAGCAACAAATGTCAAAATTTTAAATTGATTTTTAAAAAAACAGTGGCATTTTCCCTTAAAAACTGATATACAATTAATGCTTTGAATAACAAACTAATGTACTGGTAGAAAGAGACTTCTAAAATGCTAAGGACAAAAAGTGATTTACAGGAGTCAGACTCTGAACATCTAGAAATCTTAAGTCTCTTAATTTCACTTCTATGTTCTTCCTAAAGCATTTCTGTTCAAAGTCAGGCATGGTGGCACACGGCTGTAATCTCAGCACTCAGGAGGCTGAGGCAGGAGAATCACAAGCCTGAAGCTAGCCTGGGTTACACAGTGAGTTCAAGGAAGCAGTAAGTATTTATCCAGATTCTTCTCCAAGAAAAAAAAGAGCCAAAGAAGGGTTTCCACTGTGGAAGATGCTGCTGCCGCCTGGGCATCAGTGTTGTCTCTGGTGTGACCCTCAAGTCACCCCTGGTGCCCAGCAGCAGCAGTGACCACAATTGGTGGAAAAGAGCCCTCATCTTCTGAAGGGTTCTGAAGCACGTTGGCTGGCTCAAACCAGTTTCCTGCCTAGACTACAGATCAATACTCTGGCTCAAAAAAACCAAAGCAATAAATAAAAAAATATATGAATAAATGAAACATGCATAAAAATGACATTCTAAGGGGCCAGGGATTTAGCTCAATGGCCTAACGCCTGCCTGGCAAACACAAGGTTGTGAGTTCAATCCCCGGTATAAAAAAAAAAAGGACATTCTATAGAAAAACCTACTAGTTTGCTAAGTAAGTTTGAAAGAGCCTTTTTTAAAATGCAAAACAGAAATTTTTAAGCAATAAGGAAATCTTGAGCCAGAGTTTACCTGCCACTATGAATTCTAAGTAATACATAAAATGGAGGGTCTTACAACTGACTCATGAGAGATTCTATTAAAATTATAATGCACTCCAACAATTATTTAAAAGTATGTGGACCTACCTGGCTATCAAATAGAGCCACAGACACAACCTATGTTGTAAGATTTTAGTAGTAACACAAAACATATTGCCAGGTACGGTGGCACATGCCTGTAGGGCCAGTACAAGAAAGCTGTGGCAGGAGGATCACAAGTTCGAGGTAGCCTGAGCTACATAGGGACTTGAAGTTCAGCCTGAATGACAGAGATATCCTGTCTCAAAAAAAGAAATTTAAAAAAAAAAAAAAAAAAAAAAACTAAAATAGCTATGTTGGCCACCTATTTATTTATTTATCTATTTATTTGCCGTTTTTGAGACAGGATCTCACTATGCAGTTCAGGCTGGCCTTGAGCTCCCTTTGTAGCCCAGGCTGGTCTCTAACTCACAGGATCCTCCTGCCTCAGTCTCCCAAGTGCTGCGATTACAAGCATGTGCCACCATGCCCAGTCTTTGACCACCTTTTTAAATCTCACCTAGACAAATGTTTTAAATTCAAATCCCTAGGAAACATTTGACTACTGGAAAATGGCTCCAAATTTATAAAGAAGGTCAGGAGTTGAACCAGATTAAATTTATAAAACAACAAGATTCCAATTAAAAATCAAATGACAGTATTTGTGAAAATACTAAAAATAACAATGTCAACTTTTTTCTCTTTAACTTCCAAGGCCATCACATATGGCCACACAAGGTTGTAGAAGAAGCAAGTCCAGGGCTGCTATTAACACAAATGGTACAAACAGGGCCCCTGGAGTTGCTTGCATACCACAGTGCCTGCCAAAATGTAGTAGCAGTCTTTAATTATAAGAAAACCCTTGGATTCAGATAGCATCTAGGAAATAATGAACAAGGAAGTGCTGTCCCTGCCCACTTTATTACCCCACCTAAAAGCTTTAGGTACTGCAAAACTACCACAATGCACAGATATTAAATGCTGAGTCAGCCACACATGGTGGCACATAGCTGCAATCTCAGCTACTTCATGAAGCATGAAGCATCAGAAGAAGTTCAAACCTGGGCAATTAATGAGATCCCATCTAAAAAAAATTATAAATTCCCCTATACCACCAAAAACAAAAGCACTCAATAGGTTTTTTTGTTTTTTAAGCCTTGAACTAGAAATCAAACCACCGCTTACAAGACAATTTCTATACAAAAATTAGAGTGTTTCTTAGTGTAAACACTTTAAACAACCTAAGAAACACCCAGACATAGTGGTGCGTACCTGTAATCCCAGCACTCAGGAGGCCAAAACAGGAAGATGGCCTTGAATTAAGTTTCAGACCAGCCTGAGCTACATAATGAGTTCAAGGATGGCCTGGAATACACAGCGAGTCTTTTTGGTTGGTTGGGGGGAGGGGGCGGTTGTCTTTTGAGTCAGGGTCTCCATCTCTAGCTCAAATTGGCCTTCAACTCGCCATCAATCCTCCTGCCCTGGCCTCTTGAGTACTGGGATTACAAGTATGCACCACTGTTACTGCACCCAGTCTGAGACCTTGTCTTTAAAAAAAAAAAAAAAAAAGAATTTAAGAACTAATCCAAGTGATTTAAATATCAAGAGACCAACACTGTTCTGTTCATTCTCCTTTATAAATTAAAGCAAAAAAATCTAAGAAGTAACAGCTGATGGAAGAATCCTAATTTAACCCAGGCCTGATAGCACATACTGGTAATCCCTGCTACTCAGGAGAAAGTGAGGTAACTTTGAGAATGGCCCAGGCAACTTAACAAAACCGTAATTTTAAAAAAAAAAAAGGAAGGGAGAGGGCTAGGAATGCAGTTCAGTGGTACAGTATTCATACAACATGTATGAGACCGAGTTCAATCCTCAACATTGCACCCCCCTCAAAAAAAGGAAATCTAACATGAACACTAATTACTATACAGTACTCTCTTAATTCTAAGTTTTTCCCTAATCAATTTAAATAAGTAATGGATTTTTGTGTATTTAAAAGCCTCTGAATTATTATCAGTTCAGCTAGAAACTGTCTTCTTCTGAATAATTTTTCTAAGGATGTAGTGAAGTACTAAAAGAGATTAGGGTTCACCTCCATTGTAAATCTCACCTGGTGAAATGTTTTCCAGTTCAAATCCTTAAAAGCCTTGTGGCCTTTATAAAGAAAGCAGCTCTGAATTTATAAAACAATTCTGAATGTGAGCCACACTTTAGGACTCTGCTCCGCCATGCTCTTCTACCTCTAACTTCCCTTGAATTTCCTTTTCTCCCATAACTAGCATGATCCTGATATTTTTATTCTATCTTTACTTTTTCCTAGGCAGAATTCCCAAAATGTCACCTTTCTTTCTCCAATTTTCCTCAAAAGTTTTCACCAATCAATCAATAAATTTATTTTTTAAAGAGCTTTCAATAGTTGGGCATGGTAGCATACGCCTCTAAGCTCAGCACCTAGGAGGCCAAGGCAGGAGGCTCACTTCTAATGCAGCCTGGGCTGCATAGTAAACTAGAGTCCAGCCTGAACTATACAGCAAGATTTGGAAGGAAGGAAGGAAGGAAGGAAGGAAGGAAGGAAGGAAGGAAGGAAGGAAGGAAGGGAAAGAAAGAAAAGTTCTCAACAAGTTTTGGCACAAGCTCTCTGTAGACACTTTCTGAACTTTTCACACTGAAGTGGTGCTGCTCTCTACCAACCTTGCCCACTAAATTAAGAGTGACAAGAGGGTAGGCAGGGAATGGGAATTTAACACAATAAAATTCTCCCGGACTTCTGAATGGCCCTTCAAAGGCAAGAATCACATCCCACAATGCACAGAATATGCACCAATTCTTGCCCTCTGATTGACATGGGGTTTTTTGGTAGTTGCTTTTTCCTGTGATACTGAGGATCAAACTCATGACCTCATGTTTGCCAGGCAGGCGCTTACATCACTGAGCTAAACCCCCAGCCCTGATTTATGTGTTTTGAAATTTTGTTGTAGTTTATTCTATTTTTTGTTGTTGTTGTTTGGAAATACAATGGATTAAAAAAAAAAAAAAAAAAAAGTCCCACCCCAGTCCTAAATGACAAATTGGATTATTTTTCTCTATCATCACCAACTAATGAAATTGCTAGCACTATTTTCAGTTTCCTAGTCAGCCAAGCTCAAAACATCAGTATCCTGAAACTCCCTCTCTATCCCTCACATCTAATCTGGTACCTCAAATCTGACTGCCCCTAAAGTTTTGTTGCCTTTTTTTTTTTTTTTTTTTTTTTAATTCTTCTTTTATGTAGTCCAAACTCTTGTCTGGATTACCAGGACACAATTTTGAATTTGCTTTCCTGACTCAACCTCAACATCGATTTCCCTGAGACAGTCTTCACTCCTCTTTAAAACTCCTCTTTAAAAACACTTGTACTACACATGGTAAAAACTAGTATTTTAGGTTCCCATCAGTTTGAGAACCCATGCCTCCCAAACTCAAAGCCAAATGACAAGTTTTTAGCATCCGCTGTATTTAACTTGTTTTTGGTTCTGTATTATGCCTTTTCCTCCCTGCAAGTCAGACTATCCTCCCTCAGAATGACCTGTACAAAACTAAGGACCAGTCAAGCCATCTACTTCATAAATTATTTCCCAAAATAGAAAAATATTTTACCCTCTGAAAAGGAAAAACAAAATGATCCAGGTAAAAAATAATAGGCCGTAGACATAGTTCTGCAGTAAAGGATCTTGTACAAATCCCTGGGTTCAATCCCTAGTAACAAAAAAGGGGCAAAGGGGCAGAAAATAGTAACTAATTTGGGAAGGACACTGAGTATAGTTTTGGACAAATAAATATAGTAGGGTTCCTGAAACGATGTCCAGAAGACCTTGTGCTCTGGAGCAGAAGCAAGGAAGTGAAAGGGAAAAATAAAAAAAAAGGAAAGAGGGGAAAAGATCTGGAAACAAGTACAGACAGCTAAAACAAATAACTGAATGAGGATATCCAAAACAGAAACCAAGAAAAAATAAGCACAAGGCAAATGTCTTCAGTTACTTTCTCACTGCTGAGACACAATACCAGGCACGCACAACTTGAAGAAGTTTATTTTGGCTCATAATTTGTAGAAGTTTCAACCCACAATCTAGACAGCTCTAAAGCATGGCAGAGGAAAGCAGCAGGGGAGTACGGCAGTCAGGAGGCATAGACAGATGAGGGGAGAAGGAAAGGAGATGGATTCTTCCAGCATACACCCCAGTGACCACCTCCTCAATCAGACTCTACTTCCCAACATCACATTTGGATGCAAATTCAAGAGTTGATGAATTCCACACCTCCAAGATCCAATTACCTCAAAGCCCCACCTATAAGCACATGAGGCTTTGAGAAAACATCTAGATAGAATCACAGCTTAAAAATAAAACCTCAACAGACACCATATAGGAGTATAGGAAGAAAGAATAAGACCATCTGCTTAGACCTCTCCAGCCAAACCTTTTGCCTAAACTCAATTTCACTGACTAATTTCTCCCCTGGGAGTACTACGTTTACCTTGTTCAGTGTGACAGCAGAATTCACACAACCTCCAATAAGTCAATGATCACTCTCACCTCACATCCATTCCCAAATCTAGACACAAACATTAGCCTTGAAAGTGTTCCTCCTTTAGACAAACGTGTTTAGACAAACATCCATTCTCAAATATGGCACAGGGAAGAGAAATAAGATGCTTACTTTTACAAAATTAGAATCAAGGCCTAGTGCGTACACCCATAACTATAACCTCAGCATTCAATGGGCTGAGGCAAGAGGATCACCAAGAAGAGTTCAATGCCAATTTGCACTACACAACAAAACTGAAAAAACAAAACAGCTGAGCATAGTGGCACACACCTGTAATCCTAGCACTCAAGGCACTGAGGTAAGAGGATTCCTACAAGTTCAAGGCCATCCTAGGCTACAAAGTGAGTTCAGTGCCAGCCTAAACTACATAGCAAGATCCTGCCAGAAAGAAAGAAAAGAAAAGGGAGATGGAGTGGGGCCAGGGAGAGGTCCACAACTTAATGGTGTAACTTACAATCTCAATTCCACAAGGCAATGCAAGCGATATGTATTCAGTAGAAATTATCCTTCAAATTTCACCCTTTTCCTAGACTAGTTATACAAATCTCTCTAGAAATGCAGAGCAGCTACAGTGAGTCACATCTTCCAGGCAGTCACACAACTAGGAGAAAAGGCTCACACCAGTAATCTCAACACTCAGGAGGCTGAGGCAGAAACACTGCTGTGAGTTCAAGGTTAGCCTGAGCTATATACCAAGACCTTGTTCCTCAAAAAAAGTGGCAGGATAAACTGCAGTGTGTCACAAGGCTCTGATGTTCAGTAGGTGTGTTAAGTGCATTTTGAACCTGCAGTATTTTAAGTTAAGGAAAGGTTTATCAGGACATAGCCTCATCATAAATCAAATATCTATACCAGTAGGAAAGAGAAAGCAGCTGACATAAAAAAATACCAACCATTATTTAAAACAAATTTTTAAAACGTTAAAGAAAAAAAATCAAAAAATACACATGGTGGCACACACATGTAATTCCAATACTTGGGAGGCTAAGGCAGGTGGATCACTAGGAGTTTGAGACCAGTATGGACTACATAGTGAGATCAAGGTCTGTCTGATCTACATAGTGAAACTATGTCTCAAAAAAGGGAAGTTCTAAGTTGTATTTGAAACTGTGGCTTTCCCTGCCACAATCTATCACATTCTTCCTTTCCAACTTTGGCCTGGCAGAATAGCACCCAAAAGAAGAATGGCGAGAAGGGCCATTCTCCTATCCATAAGGTGCTGACCCAAGAATACATCAACATTCACAAGCACATCCATGGAGTGGGCTTCAAGGAGCACACCTCTCAGGCACTTAGGGAGATCCACAAATTTGCCATTAAGGAAACAGCCACTCAAGATGTGCCAACCAGAAGCAAGCTCAACAATGCCAACGAAATAAGGAATGTCCCACATTGTATCTGTGTATGGTTGTCCAGAAAACAAAAGGAGGATGCAGGTTCATCAAACAAGCTGTACACTTTGGTGACCTACATCTCTGTTAGCCTGGTTCAAACATCTCCAGACAGTGTGAGAGAGAGATGTGGATGAGAACTAACTTTAAAATCAAGTTATAAAACTGTAAATAAAAAGTAAAAAGTTCTAAAATACAGAGATGATTACATACAATGTAAGAAATACTGTGTATATAAATGTCCCCAAATAATTACTTCTGAAAGATGGAATTGAAAGAGAATTGTAATTCTTTTCCTAATAAGTTTCTTTTCTCCATTTCCTATTAGTTTCATAACTACTTTTCTTTCCTTTTTTTTTTTTTTTTTTTTTTTTTTCTTTTTTTTTTTTTTTTGTCTTTTTCCTTTTTACCGGTACCAGGGATCAAACTCACAACTGCCTACTTTCAAGGCAGGCGCTTATGCCGCTGAGCTAAACCCCCAGCCCCCTTTGCTTTCCTAATAAGTTTCTAAAGCAGAGTTAGTTTTGTCAGCACAATGAATAGAAGAAAAAGGTCAAAGTAGAGGGTCTTGGAAAAGTGTGAATTAGGCTACACGGGGAAAGAAGTGAAATCAGAAAAGTGTTCAGAAATCTGAAATTTTGGTAGTATCAAAAAGGAGATGCAATAGGAATAAAACTGAAACACTAAAATAAAAATAGAAGTCAAGAAACCAGAAGCCTAAGAGAATTCAATGGGTCATCTATGTGGACTCTGGAGCCACCTCAGGATAAGGGCAGAGGTCAGCAGAGAAGACAATGAGTTAAAGGACAAGCCTCCAAGGTGTGTGTCTATTAATGAGTCAAGACAGCATAAACTTCAGAGGAAAAAGGTTTTGCACAGAGACAAAATGAACACACATAATCTATTCTCTAAACCAGGAAGTGAACCAGGTATGACACGGCACATCTGTAATTCTAGCACTCCGGAGGCTAAAGCATGGGGAAATTACTGTGAGTTCCAGACCAGCCTAGGCTACATAGTAAGACTATCTCAAAAATAAACAGACCAGAAAGTGTTTGAAAGGGTTAACAATAACCACACAAGGACAAGAGGAACAGATCAATCAGCCCAAGGGGTCCCCTAGGAAAGGAGGAGAACAGGTCTATGAATGGGAAAGGGTAAGATCCTGATTCTGCTCCCTCTCACACACACCACAATTTAGGCGAATATAACCTAAGAAGGCAAAAGTGAACGGAAGGGAAAATTACCAGGGTAGGAAGGCTTCCCTTACCTAAGGCAGCATGAAAACATCAACAGCTAACACAATGCACAAATTCAAAATAAAATCAGTACAAAAGTCTCAAAAAACGAATAAAACCAGGAAGGAGAGGTGGGGTCAAGAGAATAAGAAAGTTAGGATGGGACTGCAACAAAGGATGCAAAGTTTTGCTTCCATTTTCTCCTTCGTTGCTCATCATTTTTTCTCTTCCCTTCCTTGGGAATATAGCTCACTGCAGTACTGGATTCAATCAATACTAGAAAAAAGGGGGAAAAAAAGAGGTGAGAAAATATTTCCACATCATCTCTATGTTGGGGCATGTCCAATACTCAAAATTTCTTCTAATTAAATTCAAGTAATATATTCTTTACACAATTAGTACCGGGAAATAGGTCTTTAATAAACTGTACCTCCTACATACTTGAAATTAAGTAGAGAATCTGGCCCTTTTTCAACATTTTAAAAATGGGCTAAATTTAGCCCTCACTGTTATTTTATTTCTGATTATTCTAATTACTTTTATTTGTATATTTTTCGATAGTCTTCCTGGCTTCTTCATCTTTTAACTATTCAGCTCATATGTGGCAAACTCATCAATCACTTTGTGTATATGTGTGACAGAACACATTTTCAAAGGAGGGAAGAAAAAAGAATCAACCTGACTTGTATTGTGGGGCTTACAATAAAGACCACAGACTTGTCAACGCTTACCCCTCGTTCTTAAGTCTGTTGTGGGACAAAGCAAAGAAACCAATGACTTCCGGGCTCAGACAATCCCTATAACATGAAGCAAGCCTGGAATGGTGGTACACACATGTAATCTCAGCATTTAGGAGGATGCAGTAAGTTCAAGGCCAGTCTGGGCTACATGTGAGCTGAAGGCCAGCCAGAACTACATAGTGAGACTACTTCAAAAACCAAAGAAGAAAGCCTATAATGCTAAGTGCCATCTTGACAAATAGCCAGAAGCCAGAGATGAAGAATCACACTCACACAATGTTTGATAGTGCAGTTCTGAAAAGATTCCGTAAGAGTGAATCCCAGAAGGGTCCATGGCATATTAGCTACCACCATTACTTCAGTAACAAATCAAGGCATACACACTTTTGAAAAACTCTAAATCTTTCTTATAAAAACCATCTAACAATATGGCATGGTGGAGCATGTGGCTTTACATCTCAGTTGTTCTGCTGAAAAAAGTTTAAATTAGCCAGGAGTGGTGGTGCACAACTATAATCTCAGCATTCTGGAGAACTGCTGCAAACTCAAGACCAAGCTGAGCTACACAGTGAGCTCAAGGCCAGCCTGAAATACATAGCAACACCCTTCTCTAAAAAAATAAATAGTTAAATTACACCATAAATGATTTAACTAGAAAAGAATTACTCAGTTAAAAATATTTCAGTGGGCATGAAATGAAACTTTTAAATGCAAGTTTTCTGATAGCACAGACTAAATTCATTCCCTACTTACATTTTGCTACAAAAAACGTGTATCACCACCTTGATAACCTACCTGTCACCTTGATAATCTACAAATCTGTCAGCTCTTCAAGCCTGTACACAGGTGTGCATTCAAATGAAGCAAGGCTCAGTCACAAGGCTAGAAAAGATGCAAAATACATTCTTCTTCCAAAATCAGAAAAGTCAAATAAAATGATAAAAAAGAAAAGTCCAAATGTGAAGGGGAATCCCACATTGTTTATAATAGTGAAAAGTAAAAAGGGTAGAACTAGCCCAGGGTGGTGGTGCACACTTGTAACTGCCAGCACTCTGGAGCCTGAGGCAGGAGGATCACCACAAGTTCAAGAACATTTTGTGCTCCTGCCTCCCAATCCTGTGAACAACGGGCTGGTTCAGTGGACAGGCTGAGCTGATAGTAATTAAGGTACATGAAGCAACTAAATGCTTGTATTGTTTAATTTTGCAGGCCTGGAACCAGCCATCTGAGCATCTCTTGACAGGATGACAGTATGCAGGACAGCAAATATGGGATTTTCTTCTATTTTGTCTTTGAAATCCAACATTCTCACTGTTTTGCTTTGTTCTGATTGTTTTGCTTTATTCCATATTCTGTTTTGCTTGGTTTTATTCTGTTTTGGTTTTGGTTTGATTTTGCTATACCTGATGGAATGGACAAATATTGTGAAGATAAGGAGATATACCATGGTAGCTACTGTTGTTTTCCTAGTATCCTGCCTTATAGTTCTGTATCAATTTTGCTGCTTTGTTTCAATTGGCTTTGTTCTGTTTTGTTTTGTGGGATTTTACTATCCTTAAACTTAAAAAAAAAAAAAAATAGTTTGGGCTATTCACATGGTGAATTCAAAGCTAGCCTGAACTACATACCAAAGATCCTATACCAAAAAAAATTAAAAAGTAGAACATTCACTCAACAAAATGCAAGCACAGTAATGTTTGAACATCAGTGTAATTTTACACATCCGCAAAAAAGATAGAAACAAAAGATGAAAAAGTGTTAGTAATGACTTATGCTCTATTTCTATAACTTGCAACAATAAATTACATTAATCACCACAAAAAAAGGATATAGCTAGCCTGCATGAAATGAGTACTTCTCCAACATGAAAGTCACAGAAAGTGAAAATTCTTTTTGACATTCATTCACTTGGTTTAAAATGAATTTTAGCCAGATGTGATAATATGTGCATATAATCCTAGCACTCAGAAGGGTTAAAGCATGAGAATTATAATTCAAAGTCAGACTAAACTACACAATGAGTACAGAGCCTGTGATCCCAGCACTTGGGAGGCAGGAGGATCACCACAAGTTCAAGACCAGCCTGAGCTATACAGTGAGTTCAAGGCAAGTATGGACTACATAGTGAGACCCTGTCTTAAAAAAAAAAAAAGTACATAAATGACTTCGTATTTTAAAATATGAAAGAGGACATTGCTCTGAACTTTTAGAAAACTTTTTCCTTCATTTCATTGTATCTTACTATAAGTCAGCTAATAAACATGCAAACATTTTTGAGTAACTTTTAAAACATGATCTGTAGTTAGACACGATGGTGCGTGCTACAATCCCAGTACTCAGGAGGCTGATGCAAATAGGCTCCCAGTGAGTTCAAAGCCAGCTTGAGCTACATAGGAGACTCTGCCTCAGAGAAAACCGAAAAATAAAGTATCTGTAAAAACAATGATTTGTAACAAATGTTTCTGAAGCAAAATCAGGCTTATTCACTCAAGTACTAAAATTACTCACTTTATTACTAAATATTTAGCCTGAAAATATAACACAATTTCCTCCCCAAAAGTCAATGAAAGTTCAAGCGAATTACCTACATATACTAGACCCACACATTATAAATGAAGTTATTGTTCATGTACATTATCTTTTTTTTTTTTTGGTCTTTTTCCTTTTTATCAGTACGGGGGATCCAACTCACAACTCCCTGCTTGCAAGGCAGGCGCTTATGCCGCTGAGCTAAAATCCCCAGCCCCTCTTTTTAAAAACTATTGATGCTCTGCTCAATTTTCTCATTCCATAAGAAATTTAAATACCTAATTTGTACTGTTGTGATATACAGCACAAATTACAGCCCAGTACAATTCTGAATCATTACCTGTCCCATGAAACTAAAGTCAGCATTTCTTTTTTCTTTCTTTTTTTTTTTTTTTTTTTGTACCAGGGATCAAATTCACGGCCTCACACTTGCCAGGCAGGCGTTTATGCCACTGAGCTAAATCCCCAACCTGGTCAATTTTACTTCTAATAGCCCAAAACCAAGAACAATCCAAACACTCCTCTACAGATGAGTAAATAAATACTACTGTAACACACCTTGGAGCTATCTTTGGCATTAAAAGTCAAACTACTAACGCATGTGAACAACAAGATGAATCAGACATTGTACTAGGTAAAAGAAGCCAGATAAAGACATGTATTCCTTGGTTTTGAAGGGTGTTTCCTTTTTTTTTTTTTTTTTGGGGGGGGGGGGATTTGTTCCGGGCTTTAATAGTAACATTTGTATACATTTAATATCAAAACATCAGTGTAGACAGTAAAAGCACTTCAAGGGCTTACTAATAAAACATATAGTTTTGTACTTTAAAAAAATACATCCTCGGGGCTGGGGATTTAGCTCAGCGGCAAAAGCACCTGCCTTGCAAGTACATAGTCGTGAGTTCGATCCCTGGTACTGGAAAAAAAAAAATACACCCTACTTCCTGAATGATTCTATTTACTTGAAATTCTGGAAGAGATAATAATAATCTACAGTCACAGAAAATGGATCAGCAAGAAGGGTAATGATTTCAAAAAAGATGAAGTAAATTTTGGGGAAAAAGAAATGGTTATCTTGATTATGATGAAGGTCATCAAGATATACACTGAAAATGAAGAGTTTTAACTGTATGTAAATAAAACCCCCAAAAAAGTTATTTAAAAAAAATTAAACATACTAAAATTAAAATTGACTTTCCTCCTCAACTAAAAAAAAAACTTAAAACTCAGTTTCTCAAAAGGAGAGAGGCATAATTACTTTACGCAGGACAAACTTGACAAGGCACCAAGGCTAGCATCAAAGGTGATAGTCACATGGGCGTTAGGTGCTCTTAGTATGTGATGACACATTCTCTCCACTGTGATCTTGCCCTAAACCCCACACAGTAGTCTAATCATGGAGAAAACATTAGGAGAAACAGATACATTCTAGAAAATATTTGACTAGTACTACTTAAGCTTGCTAAGGTAATCAAGAAACAAAGAAGTCAGAAAAACTAATAGCCAAAGAAGCCTAAAGATGCCTGAGTAAATGAAAAATGGTATCTTAGACATGATTCTTAAACAGAAAAAGACACTAGGTAAAGCTAGAGAAATGTGAATGAATGATGGGCTGTAGAGTTTAGTAATAATGCATCGACAATACCGATTTACCACTGGACTTGGTGGCACACACCTGAATCTCAGCACTTAGGAGACTAAGGCAAGAGGACTGCCTTGAGTTTAAGGCCACCCTGGAATGCACAGAAGAGCCCGGCTCACAGGCAATAAAAACTTGATTTATTAACTCTAACAATATACAGCAGTAACCTCAATTACTGGGTTTTGTTTTGTTCTCTAAATATAGAATCTTACTATGTAACCCCAGCTGGTCTCAAATTTACCATCCTCCTGTATCAGGCTTCCCTATACTGAGATTAGAGACATGTACCACCATGCCTTGTTACGTAAGTTTTTTGGAGCTTGTTTGTCTTTTCTTTTTGGTAGTACTGCCCGGCCTATTTGTTTGTACGTAAAAAATATCTATAAAAGTCTTGCAAACAGAAAACCCAATGACATGCCTGTTCAAATCATTTTTGTTTAGGGTTTTTTTTTTTTTTTTGCCTATTCAAATCTTATAAACATGAAATTTTACAAACTTTACCTATTTCAGTTGAGTGTGATAGCATAGGCCTGTAATTCCAGCACTCTAACAGGCTGAGGCAGGAGAATCAAAAGTTTGAGCCCAGCCTGGGCAATTCAGCCACTTAGCTAGACCATGTCTTAAAATAAAAAATGAAACAGGGATTGGGGTATGGTTCAGTGCAAAGGCCAAAGTCCAAACTCAGTACTCAAAAACCAAAAAAATTAACAATTTACATAGTAATAAGTCATAAAAGATCATTCACTGACAGTCTACTTACTGTATTCCAGGTACTGTATTACTTTGGGCATTCTGGATTTCTAATTTCTACAATCATGTGGTAAACTTTGCAGGTAAGTAAGCCCTCGAGAAACTAACCTGTCTAAAGTTATGTAAGTGACAGAAAATTAAACCCATCTCTCTGCTCAGAAACCCACAAACTTTTCACTACATACTTGCATTGATGCAGTACTCAGCAGCAGCTGATTTCCTTCCTTGTCGTTTCCTTTCAAATTTTAAAGGAATTCATTTTGTAGAAACTTTTTTTCTTTTTCCCAATCTTCCACTGTTTCACTGCACCCTAACTCCCACTCCTTTGCATTACTCAGACAATGCACAAAACACTCTTACAGAAATGTATGCTATTCTACTATTAGAAACTTCACAACTACAGCATAAGCAGCATAAAACTCTAAAGAGGGCCAAGGATATAGCTCAGCAGCACAAGCGCATGCCTGGCAAGCTAAGATCCTGGGTTCAATTCCAGATTTGGAGGGGAAAAAATGGTCTACAGAGTGTCAGATTCTAGAATACAAGGCTCTTTGATGCCCTGGTTTCCCATAATGACTTCGCATCTAGTTACACACAAAGTACACATGGGTAGTACTGTGACAGTTCCCAGAACTAACCACGACAGCCTTTGGACAAGGGCACTGAAGTCTACACATGATTCACCAATTACAAAGTACCAACACAGTGCTTCCATCAATTCTTTGTCAGTCTCTACAACCAAAGGACCAGTACTAAAAGGACTAAAACTCCTAAGATTTCCTCCAGGATAACCTGAACAAAATAAACTGTCTCCAAAGAACATACTGGCAATGAAAGACCACTTGAAAAAGGAAAAAAAAGGTATTACTATCATTTTTCTGCATTGCTTTATTTTTTTCCCCATTGCTTTGTTTGCTTGTTTGTTTTTGGGGGGGACGGTTTTGGTAACAGGGATCAAACTCACAATCCCATGCTTGCCAGGCAGGTGCTGTGCCATTGAGCTGTATCCCTGGACCACCTTATTGCTTCTGAACAGTATATAAGCTCTCTTTTTTCCCCCACTTTTGGTTAAAGGATAATAAAATAAGCAAAAGTAAACTATCGGGCTGGGGATTTAGCTCAGCGGCATAAGCATCTGCCTTGAAAGCAGGCGGTCGTGAGTTCGATCCCCGGTACCGATAAAAAGAAAAAAGACAAAAAAAAAAAAAAGTAAACTATCCTACAAAAAATTACAATGCCACAAATATTACTGTCATGTCCCATGGTAACCTCACCACAAGGCAATATTTGCAGGGAAGAATTCCCAGAGGCTATGCAACTTTTATACAGGTTATATGGAAATCATTTTAAACCTCACAAATCTCTAAATATGTCTTACTTTATATTTCCAAAATAAAAAAATTATGTACAATGTGGGTAGAGGGTCTTTCCTACCTTAAAAAATAAAATCAAAAAAATCCTTCGCTACAACAAAGTATTGTAGGAAATCACATCTGCAGCCTGTCATTAGATGTAACATCATTCTATATATTTACTAGCAATTCCCAAACAAGACTTCAAAATGGTCCACTAAAATAGCTAAGGGCACAGCATGATGGCACATGCCGTAATTCCAGTATTTGGGAAGCTGAGGCAGAAGGATCATTGAGTTTGGGCCAGCCTGGACTATAACGTGAGTTCAAGGCCAGCCTGACCACCACAGCAAAATCCTGCCTCAAAAAGACTAAAAAAACACTTGCCGGGCATGGCAGTACACTGCCTATGACTCCAGCACTGTAATCTCAGCACTTCCAGAGGCTGAGGCAAGCGGACTGCCATAAACTCAAGGCTAGTCTGTACTCCACAGCAAGATCCTACTCCAAAACAAAAGAATGAAACAAAACAAAACTGAACTGGAAAAATTCCAAACACAGTAAGATCAACTGGGCCTCATTCACGTACACAAAAAAAGTATGTATGTTAATTAACTCTTTAGGACACAAAAATTACAACTACAGCACTATTTGCAGGATTTTTTTCTAAAATGCTAGAAAAGGAAAATACCTAGAAGCCTCTATGAGAGTCTGCCTAGAATTGCCACTACCTTTCAGCTCACTATGCTTACATTTCTAGACTGAGACCCTACACCAAAACAAACTGCACCAACAATGGAAAATTGAACCAAGCAAAATCATTTGAACTTTCCTTCCCAGAAAAGTGAAATTCGGACACTGAGCTAGTAGCCAGTTGGCTAGTAGCAGTAGAGCTCAACTTCACATTTCCAAGAATGGAGTCATTTTTTCCTTATTTTTAAGTATAAAAGGCCAGACTGAAGAAAGGTAACTAAGGCAAGACAAAACCTTGCAGAGGTTACTTATGAAAAAACTGGAAGCAAAGTGCCACCTAGACTGCTAGTTCCCGAAGGCTTACCAATTTCTTGTTCTTGGCAAGCGCCTGTGAGTTCTTTTATAATACCTTGAGCTCCCAGCACACCTGACCCAAAAGCATTGCTCAAGGCACCAAGGAAGAATTTTCTACTCACTATCCATAACTGCAGGAGAAATACTAGGACAAAAAATAACTAAAACCAAAAATCACTTTAGGGGCTGGGAATATAATCCAATGAGGTAGCACTTGCTTAGCATGTACAAGGCCCTGGGTTCCATCCCCAGTCTTACTAAAAAAAAAAAAAAAAACGTACAAATCACCTATTTGCGTAACACCTCAGTTTGGGGTTTCCTTTCCAACTTACCTGTTCAAAAGTTCTGCTGGTTCACAGGAAGAGGTTGGAGCAGAATCTGTCTGGGTCCTTTAACACTGTAAATGATAAAAAATATTAATGTGAATCACCCAGCAACCTCTTTAAAACTTTTTAAAACAATTTTTCATCAGGAATATATTTTACAAGAAATGGTTTTCAAACCTAGTTAAAATACTAGATTGCCTCCTATGTGCTCCTTTGTGGGGGGTTTTGACAGTTTTAAATTTTAGGGTCTTCAGAGACATACATCCCAGTCCTACTTTTAATTTTGAGACTGTTTCTTGATAAATTGCTAAACTGCCCAGGCCTGACTGTCAAATATCAATTCTTCCACCTTAGCCTTCCAGAATGCAGAGACTGAAGGTATGCCACCCTGGCTGGATGGTAAGTTCATGAACTAGATTCCCACATATTAGAGGATCACGGTAGCACTACAGTGCGACTAAAATATATACTTTTTAAACAAAAGTCTTAAATGATTCTCACAAGGTTTCTGGGCAATAAGAGTCTTCACTCAAAATCACATTATAGCTAGGTGTGGTGACATATGCCTTGTGATCCCTGCACTTCAGAGGTTGAAACAGGAGGATTACCATTAAGTCTGAGGCCAGCCCAGACTACTGCGAAATGGTGTCTCAAAAAAAAAAAAAACAAAAAACACAGTACAGGTGGGCAAGGTGGCACACAGCTGTAATCTTAGTTACTCTGGAGGATGAGACAAGACTACAAGCAAGGCCAGCTTTGGCAATTCAGCAAGGCTTTGTCTCAAACATTAAAAAGGACTGAGATGTAGTTCAAAGGCAGGGTGCTTGCCTAGCATGTCCAAGGCCCCGACTTCAATCCAGAACGCTGGAGTGAAAAAAAAAAAGTGTTTTGGTATTATCTCTTAAAGACATTCTTTGGCAAAAAAAAAAAAAAAAAAAGTTGAGGATTTAGCTCAATGGCCTAAGTGCCTGCCTGGGAAGTGCAACATCATCCAGTATCAAAAAAAGATATTCTTTGGTATCTAATAGAAAAGGACAGTGCTATCACAGCAATATGCATTCTATACAAATAATCACTAAACTCCTCAAAATCTGACACTGCCAAAATGTCTAAGGATCAAAGCTCTGGGTGTGCTTTCAGTTACAAAATAATCACAGAACCTTAAAGTCACACGATGTTGATTTTCAAGCGACAAGGAATGAACTGAACTACTACTACATCGACTAGTTTGTTAGCTAAAATCAAATGACACTTTAAATGTTACTGAAAAAAGTAATCAAAAATTAAAGTTGACTATACCATTAACAGCAAGAAATTAACTTAGGGGAAGCACTTCCACTTATTTTGGGAAAAAAAAAACATCATGTTGCCAGGCATGGTATGCATGCCTGTAATCCCAGCATTTAAAATGTAGTAGGAGGATCATCAAATTCAAGGCCAGACTGGGCTGCATTAGCAAATCTGACAAGATTGTCTCAAAAACAAAAACAAAAAGGAAAAGGAAAAGAAGCGGCTATGTTATGATGCCCAAAAATTCATCAACTATAGCTCTTGCACTCTACTTTTTTAAAACACAAAAAGAAAAATGAGAGTGAGCTAAATCATAAGACAAACTTTATGGAGCTAACTAAAGACAACAAATTTCAGGGTACCTCTCACTATAATTATGATTAAGTTCAAGCTAAAGAAGCCCAATAATTGACCAAAAAAACCCCAGAAAATTGTGTGCCTTGACAGTAGGGAAATATACAACCCTTTGAAAATATTTTCATAGGGGCTGAGGATTTAGCTCAGCGGCATAAGTGCCTGCCTTGCAGGCAGGCAGTCGTGAATTCGATCCCTGGTACCGATAAAAAAAAAAAAAAAAAAAAAAAAGACAAAAAAAAAAATAAATAAAATAAAATAAAATGAAAATATTTTCATCTAATTAAAGTCAAGCTGGTTGGTGTAGCACACACCAATCATCCCAGCAATATGGGAGACAGAAGCAGGAACAGTGATGGTGAACCTTTAAGAGATTTCAATAATACACACAACTTGCTGCCATAGGTTCACCACCACTGAACAGGAGAATGACAAGTTCAGGTCCACCCTAGGCAACTTAGTGATTCAGTGAGATACTATGAGTCAATCGATCTATCAATGGGCTGGGGATGTAGCTCAGTATGAAGGTCCTAGTTCAATTCCCAGATGGGAAAAAGTAGTAGTAGTTTGGTCACTTAAAGAAACATTGTTTTTCAAATCTCTCCCCTTCTCTCCCAACATCAAAGTTATATGGGCAATTAATTCAACAACAATATGGTTGCATTCCTACAACTTGTTTCTTATTGGTTCCGTCTCCAGTACCACAGATCAGAATAAGGTAAGCTTAATCATGAAATTAAATTTTCCTTATATTTTTAAAAAGATATAATTCCTCAAGGTATTAAAAAATGAATGGAATCCTTTGGTCTTTATTACTATAAAATACTAGTGAAGATGGGGGGTGCTCCTCAAACTTTTACAACACTGATCAATGAATATTAAAGGCTATTCAAACTATTGAAGGAAAACAGACATTTAACTTGCCTCTAAAATACCTGGATTAACACCAACATAGGATGTAGATTCAACCTAATGAGACTGGTCCCACTATAGAACAAAAAAGAAAGTACGGAAAGTTTAATCAGCAGGGACTAACAGAGAACTACAAATAAAGTCAGCTTTTAAAAATGGCACAAATCAAAGATTGTTTGGAAGTTCAGAGAACAGTAGTCATCTTTTCACCCAAAAACATCTTCCTCGTAATCAGAATCAGTAGTATCACCTTCTAGTACAAAAGTCAGTGAAAAAGAACAAGACACATGAAGTATTCAAATACCATCATGAGAATAAACTATGATGTAAAAATTATAATTTAGAAAAGTTGTTTCAAAAATTCAACAAAGGAACAAGAGATGAAATTCAATTAATTAAAACACTATCTTATCACTACATCACCTTTCACCCAAGCAGCCTCACTTACACTCGGACCTTGTTATTCCTATGCATGCATGGTTTTGACAACCACAAATCATTTTTCATACAGACAATTCATCAGCAAAAACACTTCAAAAATATTCTTGAGGTGAACAGATACATTTATGAAAGGTCAGTTTAATAATATGGATATTAGCCAGGTACAGTGGTACACTCCTGAAATCCCAGCACTTGGAAGGCTGAGTCAGAAGGACTACCATGAGTTCAAAGCCAGCCTGTACAACATAGTAAGAGCTTGTCTTAAAAAACAAACCAGGAAACACACACACAAGAATATGGATACAAAATGGCTCAGTAGCACTGGCTTATACTCCCAATACTCTAGGAGGCCAAAACAGGAGGATGATCACAAATTGGAGCCCAGTTTAGCAAAATGGAAAAAAAAAAAAAAAAAAAAAAAAGGTGAGAGAGACTGGGGATGTAGCTCAGTGTACAGGTCCCAGGTTCAATCCCTAGGACCACAAAATAATGAAAAAAAGATGAAATAAACTAGAAAGAAATTTCTTAGAACACTTTTTCCATGGTCTATTAAATATCAAATTAACTCGAAAACTAATGTGAGAAGTGGAGGAATTAAAAGTCGGCAGACTGCCTTGCAAGCGCAGTCGTGAATTCAATCCGCAAAACCAAAAAAAAAAAAAAAAAAAAAAAAAAAAAACGGCAGAAAAAGCTCTACACATGTACAATGTTATAAATGATAAACACAAATAGAAGTTCCTCTGAGGTATATAAAACTAAGCTGGACAATACAAAATTTAAAGAAATTCTTAGCCAGGTGTGGTGGCACAACCTGTAATCCCAGCACTCCAGAGGTTGAGGTAGTAGGATCACCTGGAATTTAGAGTTAGGTTAGTCTGGGCTGGTTTCAAAAAAAAAAATTAATTACTAATCAGTTAAAGAAACAGCCTGAGTTAATGCACTGATTCCATGTACAATCCTTTTCATTCATTTTCCTGTATCTTCGAATTATTTTAAAATTTCCAAAGATCCCTTTCTGAGCCATTCCTTTTTGAAAAATACTTACAGGCAGTCTAGTATCAATCTTTTTGTTTTTGCTTTTTCACTATGCAATTTAGACTAACCCTGAACTTGCTATGTAGCCTAAGCTGCCCTCAAACTCACATCATTTCTCCCGCCTCAGCCTCTTGAGTGCTAGGACTACAGGCATGTATTGCCATGCCTGGTCAATCTTAAAAACATTTTTTGAGAAAAACAATTCATTACAACATTCTGAACATGTAATAAACACCTTGAATTTTTCCAAATGGGGTAAGGGATACTGACCCAAATCTCCAAAATCTGACTTTCTTTCCTGAGACTCATAAATGAGAAGGGAAAAGATTCCAGGATAGTGAATAATCCAGCTAAGCTTCACACCAGAGGCTGATACCCTACCCCCTAGCTTTCTCACTCCTGTCTCTACCTAGGCTAGCCACAGTGCTTTTCTTAAGACAACTGTTCATGGCTCCCATTTCCATTTTGTTTTCATTTTTGTTACTGTTTGTGTAGTCCTAGGATTGGACCCAGGGCCTTATGCACACCAGCGAAGTGTTCTGCACTGAACTACAACCTCTTGAAAGACTGTCTTGCCACAGATGCCCTTGAACCTGTCATCCTCCTGCCTCAGCCTTCAGAACAGGTCCAAGTACCTGGGATTACAGGCATATTACACCATGTCTGGTGACACCTCAGCTTAACCTCAAGATCTTTGCCTTGGACCACTCTTCTAACTGCCAGGTCTTTCCTCAAACATCAACATAAAGCTTTTTTGGAGGACTCAAAGTTAAACCGCCAACTGTTTACTGTCTTCTATTTCCATTTCATGTTTCCCATGTCAGTTACTACTTTACAGATGGTCTCTGACTTGGAATGGTTCAACTTGGGATTTTATTACTACAGTGCAAAAAACAATACATGTTCTGCACTATCAATATGTAGTACTCTTAGCAATGCTACAACAACTCTCAGTCACACCACTATGAGTGAGAAACCAAGATGCTACTGTGGACTGCACTGCTAAGTTGTAATGTGCTGCAGGTGAGGCGTATTAAAATCATTTTTCAGCTTACAGTAGGTTTACGGAGATGTCGCTCCACCATTAAGTTGAGGAACATCTGTATATTTTACCTAAGTATTTATGTCTACAAACCAGCTTGAGAGGAAAATTATCTGCTCTTTTCCCAGCACTCAACAATGTAATAACTACTCAAAATGTGTCCAATAAATGAATGAAGGAATACACAATTCCTCCTGTCTACTGACTCTACAGAGTATCAAAAGAGTGTGAAAGTCCTTTCCTTTCTAGTGGATCAGTACCCTCACCAGTGTATTCCTATGATAAATCTCCAACTATCATGTGAAATATTTCCAGATTCATGCACCTTTTATATTTTTTTCCTAAAGTCCTCTCGAGGTCAAAATTTGATACAATATATATGTACATGTTCCAGTTTAAAAAATCCAAAAGCTGCTGCACTAACTAGTAAAACACATGAAAACATCAAGGAAGGAGAGAGAAAATCTTCATATTCTAACCAAAATGAACAAATTCTAAGGCCAGAGCTGCAAATACTAGGAAAGTGAAAGTTAATGTACAGAAAGAATGGCAAAAGTTTTGTTTCTATAGGAAGTCATTAGATTTTGAAAAGGAAATCCTACATAAGAAAAAAATGTATCTGCCTTGAATACAACACTAGGAACCAAAAGTACCTATACAAGGTATTACAGCACCAGCTAGACACTGCAGTTCAGGGGTTCTAGTCCCTTGCTTTCTTTAGAGTTACACTGGAATACTTACCTTTCTTACAGAGAGATTAGATGTGTTTAAGTGCTTTGACTTTCGGGAAAATTGGGGGTGGGGAGGTAGGAGGGGGATTAGTGGATAAAGGCGAAGCCACCTTATTGCTTCCCAAACTCGGTCATACAACATTCTTCTTTCATCCCTTCCAGATCTGATCGCTTGATTTATATTTTGGTCACAATACTGAGTGCTTAGTGGGGAACTGCTTACACTGAAGACTATTACCCAGCCTGGTGTGTACGTCCCCGTCCCCAAATCCGCCACGGTCTCCACTTGCCCAGCCTCAGTCGGCCCCAGGCTCCGATCATGGCTCCACCTGGCCTCAGGCCTGGGCCGGACCCCGTCTTCTAGCCCTGAACGCAGCCTCCCCCATCCGGATGCTCCGGGGGAAGGCAGGGCGCACCTTTCCTAGGCAGGTGTGGGAAGGGGGCCGACGGGAGCAGCTGTCGGGGCGCAGCAGCTGTTCCCGGCCACCCCGAGGCCGGGCGGGCGGCGGGCCCGGAGCGGAAGGCGAGCCCTCGGCCTGACACCGCGCGCCCCACCGCCCTCCTCCCTTCTGCGGCTCCCTCGGCGCCTCACGGGCCCCGACGGAGAGGGCTCCCGGCAGCAAAAACGCGCCCGGCAAGAGGCTCGCTCCGGCCCGCACCTGACCTGTCGGTCGCCTGACGCCCCCCAGCCGGCCGCGGCCGCTGCCAGGGCGGCCTGTCGGAACCCATGCGGCCGGGCTGGGTCAGGACGTAGCGGGGGGACGCGAGCGCAGGTGGAAGGCCCCGGCCGCCTGGGGTGCAGGGGCAGGGCCGGGACTCGGAGTGGACTCGGGCAGAGGAGCGAGACGGAGTCGCTGGTTACCTGCGGTCCGGGACAGAGAGTCTCTCAAAACCCAAGTCAGTCCTCAGCCTCAACAACACAAGATGGCCGACACGTCGCCACGCACGTCACGTGACAGCGCGCTCCGCCACGCCCCGGACACGCCCACGCCACGCCTCGCTCTCTCCCCTCCTCCAGCTCCCACGACATCTTTCCTTTCCGCTGCCTCCCCGCCCCGCTACAAGGACACGCCCCTGTCCAGAGACCCGGATAGAAGCCTGGGAGGGGGCGGGGTAGCGCAGCGCGCAGGCGCTCAATTTGCCCTTGGCTAGGGTTGGTGTCCAGGTTTGGGTCCGGCCGGGGACCCTGTGACACCTTGTCCGTCGCACCCAATCCACGACCGCTTTGCAATTCAAAAATCTCCAAGACATTTAAGAGCTGATAGTTCAGGCGAGGGCATTTCTGTAGCTTTTCAACCAAACTTTTGACAGTTTGTCACCATAAAACTAATGGGAAACTACAAAAGCTGAAATTCCAAGTAGTTTCCCATCTGGTACAACAGGACTAAATTCGGAGCATTAAAATGTGACAGCCGGGAGGACTTAATAGCTTCGATCCCTGTACTGCATCTGGGTCTACAACCCTTTACTTAACGTGCTCCTGTTTTAGTGCTGCCAGAGAACTACAGGACATCCAGCAGTGTTTGGGCCCTACTTGCCCTGGGAAATTGTTTTCTGTAAGTCAGATTTAACGTGGTGTCTAGTCTTTTTATCAGCTAACTGATAACTCTAACCCTTGGTTCTCTCATTCTTTCCTGCCCATCAATGGCTCTTTCTACAGGATCCTCCCTATCAACTTTTAAAAAAAAAAAATATATCAAAAACTCCACTTCCCTCTCTGCCTTTCTGTGGCTTTTGTTGTTGTTTTGTTTTATGTTTTGTTTTGTTTTTGATGGGCTCTCTAGGCAGTTAAGGCTGGTCTTAAATTCACAGCAATTCTCCTGCCTCAGCCTTCCAACTGCAGGAATTACAGACGTGCACCATCAGTTCAAGCTTTTCTGTTCTCTTCCAAAGCCAGACCTCACAGAGTTGTTTACATGGGCTTTCTCGATCTGCATGCACTCAGAACCACTCTGACATGCTTCTGTCCTTACCTGTCTTCCTGTAGCTTGTCCTAAGGGTGCTGCAGCCTACGGATTGCTAGAACTAGAGATTTCCAGTCCACATCTTGCTCTAGCGTTTCCATCTTCAACACGATCCCCCTTGTCCTGCTTTCTGAAAAACTTTGCTCCCTTGACCTCCATATCCTTCTTGCACAAAGGGACCCAGGAGAATCAGCATTACCTGCGAACTCAGTAGAGCTTCTCAGCCAGGCCCTTCACAACCCTATTCTGCCAAACTACCCTAGTCGTCCATGGGGGGGGGGGGGCTCTTGTTCTTCCCCCTTGATCAGGGGCTCCAAACGCCACCCTTTTCACCTTTGCACTTGGTCCCTCTTCCTATGCTGCCATTCCAAGCATTTCTCCCTCCTCTCCACAGTCTCCAAAGCTCCTCTTCGTTTTAAAAGCCTAAACCGAATGTTACAGCCTACCCGATGGGTTTCTTTAATCCTCCCATAAGACCAAAGTTAATCCCTTACCCTGTAATTTCTAAGGAAAAAGAATACTTGTTGTGTGCCAACCACCCATTAAGTGCTCTTGCTATCTCTCTTGTAATCCATGAGAGTCTAGGAAGCCCCGGGGCTCACCTTCTCCAAATCTTAGCCAGGACCTCCAAGCCAGGCTGGCAGATTCCAGAGCCTGTTTCCCTACCCAGCCAGCCATGACACCTTGCTAATATGGTGACACCTGGACAGTGTCTGTGTTGACTGTTGTTTTGTTTTTGTTTGTTTTGTCTTTTTGAGACAGGGCTCACTATACAGTTCAAACTGGTTTTGGGCTCACTCTGTAGCCCAGACTGGTCTTGAACTCACAAGTATCCTCCTGCCTCAGCTTCCCAACTGCTAGGATTACAGGTGTGCACCACCACGCCCAGCTCCTGTGTTTACTGTTTAATGAAGGCATGATTTACACAGAGTAATCAGCCTTTTTAGTATTTTGTTCTGCAACTTTTGACAAATGTCTACAGGCAACTGTCACCAAAATCAAGGAAACAGATCACCCACAGCTGTTCCCCAATGACCCTTAGAAGACAGCCATAAACTGGGCAGGCTAACCTTGGACTCCTGGTGATCCTCCTGCCTCAGCCTCCCAAATGCTGGGATTATAGGAGTGCACCGCCATGCCTGGCAAATCCCATGCATTTAACTGTCGTACACACCATATCATGCACCTAAAGCTGCTGACACTGTACTGACACAATTCAAATGCTCAACAAATACCTACAGAGTTCAGATAAATCCTCAAGGGTGTTTCATTTTTTGTTGCTATTGTTTGTTTTGTCTTCTTTTTTTTGGTACCAGAGATTGAACTCACAATCTCATGCTTGCCAAGCAGATGCTTAAACCACTGAGCTAAATCCCCAGCCCCTGTTTTGCCTTCTTGAGTCTCACTATATATTCAGGCTGGCCTTGAGCTCACTTTGTAGCCCAGGCTGGTCTGGAATTTGCCGGGATCCTCCCAAGTGCTGGGATTACAGAGTGTGCTACCACACCCTGCTCAGATAGTGGTTTTTAAATAACAGAGGACCACTGGGTGTGGTGGTGCACATTTGAAATCCCAGCACTGGGAAGTTGAGACAGGAGTCTTGCCTTGCTGAGTTCAAGGCCAACCTCTGCTACACACATGGTAAGTTCAAAGCTGGTCTGAACTACATGCTGAAATCCTGTCTCAAAAATAAATAAACAAATAATAACAGTAGACTGATGCATGCTTTCACCAGTGATAATCAAGTTTCAGTGTCAGGGCATCACTGATAGACAAACAGACACTGAGAATAATAAATCTTTGGGAATGGGAGTGGGGGACAGGAGTTCAATCTGAAGTGAGTTAAGTTTGTAAACACTTCAGGCTCAGCACTTGTGACAGGTTTTTTTTTTCTGAAGATGACATTCTCTAAAGATGCCTTTTTCTAAAGAACCTTCCCATGTTCTTCCCAAACCTCCCCTCCTCTTTCTTTTTTTCTTTTAAACTTTTGTTTTTATCGGTACCTGGGATCGAACTCACAACTGCCTGCTTGCAAGGCAATTCCTTATGCCACTGAGCTAAATCCCCAGCCCCCTCCTCTACTCTTTCTAGAGTCAAATTCCTCACCCCTTGAGTCCTTACAGCCAACAGAAGGCAGCAGATGTAAACCACTGGCTGCAGAGTTGAGAAGTGAGACAGAATCCTTGTTGCATGACTAAAGGTCTCTTTTGAAACAAAGCTGGCTCTTGTAAACCCAAATGACCTCAAGCTGCCTGAAGCCCGGATCACAAGGAGAGGCAGGGCACAGCCGCCAGGCTGGCAGCCAGGATTGGAGTCCCAGCCTCAACATGCAGACATCTGAGGGGAAATTTCACCAGATGATGTCAACCCCAGCATGGCCCAAGGTGTCCTGAGGCGGCAAGCATCCTCCCTGTGCCTGGCCTACATGCCTCATCCATGAGCATAATTAAAATAAGTCACTGCATTAGGGGCCAGTTTGTTCACAGTAGTGGTGACCAGAAGGGACATCAATGTTTATGTCTCACAAAAACACATGTTGGTACCTTAACCTCCAATACTTACAGTATGACTTAATTTGGAGTCAGGTTCTCTAACAGGTGATCAAGTAAAATGAGGTCAACTCCTTTTCAATGTGGCTGTTGTGCTTAGAAATGCGGGACATAAACACATCCAGAGATCGTCACCATGTGATGATGGTTGGGCTGAACCTCCTACAACCGAGAAGCTTCAACCAGAAGCTGAGGGCAGATTCTCTGTCCCAGCCTGTGGAAGAACCAGCACAATGACTTCCAACCTCCAGAACAGAAATCTACTTTCTCAGTAGATCTACTGTACAGAAACAGTAGATCTCTGTTCTAAGACACCTGTTTGTGGCATCTCCCTGTAGCAGCCAGGCAAAGGGAAGCAGCCACTCCAAAGGATGAAGAGGCTGTGGAGCTTGGGATCAGAGGGGATGTGTGATGGTTTTGACAGAGGATGCTGTCAAGAGCTTTACAGGCTCAGGTGCAGAGCTTTTGGAAGATTATTAACTATGGGAGCCCATAGCTAACCTCCAGATAGGAGGTGGGCGTGGGTCACACAAGGCCAATCAGTGGGCCACCTCGTGGCTTGGAAGTGTTCCTCTTCCTCTGGCCTCCTTGCCTTGCTCTCTGCTTCCTGGCTGCCAGGACAGAAACAGCTCCTCTCAGCCATGCTCCTCCCTAGGCCTCTTCTGGTCTGGACTGACTGACTATGGACTGCACATGCAGGAATCTTGAGTCACAATAAATCTTTCCTTTCAGCTGTGGGGATTGGGTATTGGCCCAGCCACAAAGAAAAAAAGACAGGGGTTAAGTGAAAGACTTAGCATCAAGCAGAGAGGGATATTTGAAATCCTAGGGATTCATCCCTAACTACACTGAAGAAAGGAAAGGAGCTCAGTCGGGTTCTTGGGAGGAAAAGTGTTCCTTGTGGACAGAGATAAGTTCCAGCTGGGCATGCAAATGCCTGTCTGTAAAATTCCTGTTATCTCAGCCTCTCAGGAGGCTGAGGCAGGGAAATTGCAAGTTCAGGGCCACCCTGGGCCACATAGCAACACCCTGTCTCAAAACAAAATAAAATAATTTTATTTTATTAAATAAATTATTATAATAAATGATGTCAGTGGCAGAGCACATGTGCACGCCCCTAGGTTCAGTCCCCAGAACCACAAAACAAGCATTTCTGGGTAGGACTGGACCAGAAGCAGGAACATGTCCCACAGAGGAGGAAGGACCCGGTGCCAGTGCCAAGTTTGCAGAAGTATCAAGGAGAATGGGGCTGTGCCATGGCCATGAGTGTGGTGCCCAGTGATGTCCACCAGGACAGGGAAGTATGGAAGTAGAGGGCAAGGAGGATGGCACAGAAACTGTCGGCCTCTGTGAGGCCACTCAGTTCACCCGCCAAGGGCTCATCTGTTGACAGTTTGGTGCCCAGTGTGGTAACATTAGGAGATGGTGGTCTCTTTAAAAGGTGGAGCTTAGCTGAGCAGGATGATGTCCACCTGTAATTTCTGTACTCCTGGAGGCTGAGGCAAGAGGATGACAAGTTTGAGCCCCGCCTGACCAATTTAGTAACTTAGTGAAATATTATCTCAAAATTAAAAGGTCTTGCTATCCAGTAGAGGCTGGCTTTGAACTCGAAATGATCCTCCTGCCTCAGCCCCCTGAGTGCTGGAATTACAGGTGTGCACACCACATTCCCATGAGTTGCTGTAAAAGACCCCACCCCACTCCTTTTCATAGGTGCTCCCACTGTGATGCCATTGCCCAGATGTGACTCAGCCAAGGGACCCTCGTCAGAGCCAGTTCTGTGCTCTTTGGACATTCAGGCTCTGAAACTATGAGCTTCATAACCTGCTTTCTTTCTAACATGTTCAGCTACAGGTATCTTATTACAGTCACAGAAAGTAGACTCATTTGGAGGAAAGTCAGGCTCAAAGCTAGAGACTAAGAGGAAAACACCAGGCAGAGTCTGAGTCCGGCCTGCGCTCGTGAATCAGAGCGCTCAGCAAACATCAAGAGAGGCTGCATGAATGGCAGCTGTGGGAATAAATTCACTCTAATGTTTGAAAAACAGGTTTTATTGTAAAAGTACTTGTGCATTTTTCATGTTTTTATTACCCATCTCTGGATATAAATTATTTTTTAAAAAAACATTGGACACTTGAAATCACAGCACTAGGGAAACTGAGGCAGGAGTATCTCAAGTTCAAGACCAGCCTGGAATACACAGCAAACACACTTAAAAAGCCAAAAAGCGAAATGGAACTTTACCAGTGAATAAAGGTTTCCCTTGATCTAGTGTCACATGCTGTGTCCCAAAATGTTGTCCACCTTCCTCTGCGTCCTTTGTCCACTGAGGGCCTTGTGTTTGAGCTGACTCTGAGAAACCTTTGTGGCCTTTGGGTTCCTCCTCTTTGTGGTCTTAGACACCCTTCTCTCATTTTTTTTTTTTTACTAGTATGAAGATTAGTGATGATACAGCCAGGCATGGTGGTAAAACCCAGCACTCCAGAAGCTGAGGCAGGAGGATCAACATGGGACCAAGGCCAGCCTAGGCTCCACGGTGAGTTCACCACCAACTTGGACTACATTGCTAGACTCTGTCTTAAAAAAACAAAAATGAGGGGCTAGGGATTTAGTTCAGCGGCATAAGTGCCTGCCTTGCAAGCAGGCAGTCGTGAGCTTGATCCCTGGTACCGGTAAAAAGGAAAAAGACAAAAAAAAAAAAAAAAAATGAACAAACCAAAAAAGATAGAATTGATAGTGGCTGTCGTGGTAATATAAACTTCATCTCTTTGGTTTTAAATTGTTGAAAGTTCAAGTCAGGCATGGTAAGTCATGTCTATAATCCCAGCACTCAGGAGGCTGAGGCAGGAGGAATGCTATGAGCTCGAAAATAGTGAGTTCCAGACCAGCCTGTACTACAAAGTTAAACTCTCTCAAAAAATCAAACTTGAAAGTTCAAATATACACATAAGGGAAAACATTTTAATCCTTCCCAGTACTGCAGGACTCTCCCCGCTCCGTGTCTTGTGTAGTGTTCTAGAAAGCTGCCTAAATAAACAATATAGTGGTCTTGCCCTAAAATTCACCTGGTCACTGGCCCTGTAACCCTCACTGTCTTTTCAGGCAGCCACAGTTTCATGTCTCCCATATAAAGCAAACATCAGATGTGGTGGTGCACACCTGTAATTCCAGCACTCAGGATGCTGAGGCAGGAGAATCATGATACGTTCAATGCCAATTTGGGCTACATATTGAGATCCTATCTCAAAAACCAAACAAAGAGAATCAGGATAAGGACCAGAGCCCACCTCCCTTTGCAGAAAAAGACAAAAACTCTAGATGCCACCATGGCATGTGATGCCGCCCAGCCTGGGACAGTGGATCTGGAGTGAATGATGGAAAAGCAGATGCCACAGCTCTGGCCCCTGGGGCAGCAGCACCGTCCCTTGATGGTCCCCAGCCAGTGCCTCGGGTTGCTCTCCCGGCTGCCTGGCTCCTGCCTGTTTCCTGAGCATGTTCCCTGCCCCCCAGCCCTCCTGTGTCTTCTCATTTGATTCCTTTTCCACCTAAACCACCTGGGTTTCTGGAGTTTACAGTGACAAACTGTGACAGCCTCCCTGTGGTCACATCAAATACAGCACCCGACCCCCACCTGGGGGGCCCCAGTGTGAGTTCTCATTGCAAAGGCCATCACAGCTCGAAGGTCCCTCTTTTTCTTCTGTCACTCGTGCACTGGGGATGCAGCAACTGTGTGGTGGTGACACAGAAGCAGCCCCCAACTTGCAAATTGTCAGCAGGGAAGTGGGTTCTCCAGGTGGGGTCAATCACTCAGACCCCCAGCATTTTAACCGTGACAGGCCCAGAGTCAGACCCAAGCAGGAAAATGGCTTCTCAACTCCTCACCATCAGAACTGGTGCAAGATAGCTGGGTGTAGTGGTGCATGCCTGTAATCCCAGCTCTCGGGAGGCTGAGCCAGGAGAATGGAAAGTTCTAGTCAGGCTAGGCTACATAGCCCGTTCAAGTTTAGCCTGGAACACACAGTGGACTACATAGTTTAAAAAAAAAAAAAACAAGCCAGATATGGTAGCCCTTGCCTGTGACTCCGGTACTCAGGAGGCTGAGGCAAGAGGATCACCATAAATTCAAGGCCAGCCTCAACTAGTGAGCTCAAGGCCAGCCTGAACTACACAGTGAGATCTTGTCTCAAACAAGAAAAGGTGGAATTTAAGAGTACTTAAGGGATGAACATTTTCTTTTCTTTTTCCTTTTTTTTTGGTCTTTTTGAGACAAGGCCTTTGCTATGCAGTTAATGTTGGCCTTGGGCTCACTCAGTAGCTCAGTCTGGTCCTGAACTTACAACGATCCTCCTACTTCAGCCTCTCTAGTGCTGGGAATACAGGAGAGCACCACCATGCTCAATTTGAATATTTTCCTAATGACATCCCTGAGTTAATTCTCCTAAGAGTGTTGCAATAAAGAAGAAGCCTGAGCCAGGCATGGCGGTGCACGCCTATAATCAAAGCACTTGGGAGGCTGAGGCAGGAGGACTGCTGCAAATTTGAGGCCAGCCTGGGCTATAGAGAAAGTTCAAGCCTGAACTGCATAGGGAAACCCTGTTTCAAAAAGACAAAAGAAAAAAAAGAAGTCTGGCTCTCCCCTGGGCAGCCTGTCTGGTCACAAGACCTTTCCCTGCCTCTCCTGCCATCACAGTGCCAGTTGCCTGAGTTCCTCTCTAGGGCAGGAGATGCCAGCCCATGTCCCTGTAGGATCATGAGGTACACGAACCTCCACTTTGTGGAGTCACCAGCTGCAGCTGTTTGCTCACAGGGACACAGGCACACAGGGGTGGGATCCCACCTTGCCCACCTGTGCACTGCAAACACCTGGCACATCCCCAGGAACCCAACGAGCCACGATGCCTGTTTCTGCCAGGCACCATGCCAGGCCCCAGAGACAGGCAGGGCAGAGTCCACACCAGGAGGCCAAGAAGGACTGCAGGAGCAGTGAGGGAGCTGGAGGAAGGCACTTTCTGAGCCAAGCCACCCCCATGGGGCAGCAGGGGAACCCAGGGGCCGTGGCACCAGGTGGACACCACAACACTTCCAGGAACCATTCCAGGTTGTGTAGAATTGGGCTGTGCAGTTCCAATGTACAAAGGAAAGGAGGAAGGACAAGAGATGGGACATGGTGAACCTGGGCCAGATTCAGACTACGGGATTCAGAAACGGAAGGGGAGGGGCCAGGGGTTTAGCTTTGTGGCATTTTAAGTGCCTGCCTGCAAGCAAGAGATCATGAGTTTGATCCCCATACCAAAAAAAAGAAATGGAGGGAAGATATTAGAAACACGCATCTCATAAACATCACCCCAGTTTACCAAAATGTTGTATTGTAGGCCAATAATCCAAGCATTCAGCAGGCTGAAGCAGGAGATCACCATGAGTTCAAGGCCAGCCTGGGCTACATAACAAGACCTGGCCTCAACCAAAAAAAAAAGACAATAAACAAGATTATTCAAGCCTCCAGGTGGACAGGCAGAGTGAACGTGGGTAGTGAAACATGTCAGGCCACTGCAAAGACCCGGAAATGAAGAGCTGAGCTGTGCCCTAGGCCCTGGAGACAGAGGTTGGGGACTGGAGGTGAGTGTCACATAGACAGTAACACCTGCAGGATGTTGTGACCAAGAAATAACCAAGAGGGACAAGACAGATCCCATCCTGGTCTTAATACTCACCTGGTCCTGTTTGTTTCTTTCTTTGAGTCCTAAGTCCTTTTCATTTTCTTTTTTTGGTACCAGGAATTGAACTTATGACCATGCACTTGTCAGGCAGCGCCTACACCACTGAGCTAAATCCCCAGCCATCCTTTTCAGTTTCTATTATTGGCAGTCCAGAGTTTCAGCTCTTCCCCAGGCTTGTTGACCCAGAGAAATGCTTCCAGTAGCTGCATGCCAGAGCTTGAGCCCAAGGCCTTGTGCACATGAGACAGTGCTCTGCCATGGAAGCTCTGCCCCAGCTTTCTGTTTTCTATTTCATTTACTTAGTTCTGGGTTGGTTGGTTTGTTTGGTTTCGGTTTTTTGAGACAGGTTCTCACTGTGTAGTTCAGGCCAGCCCTGAAGTTGCCGTGGAGTCCAGGCTGGTCTCAAACTCATGGAGATCCTACTGCCTCAGCCTCCTGAGTGCTGGGATCACAGGCCCAGTGCCCTGTGAGTAAATCTGCAGATGCATGATTTTTTGGGTCATATTTCATGAACTTCTCCATTCCTATTCTCCCTTCTGGTGATGATGACATAAGGGGAAATGTAAATTTCAACCTGCTAGATGTCAGACATGCCAAGTTGGTGCTCCTCAAAGTCAAAGAATGAATTCTAAGGATCAGTGGTTAAGAGGAGGAGAATCTGTGGGGGAAGAGGAAGAGCTCTGGAGAGACAGGAATGGGTTCCCCACGAGCCCGCTTCTCTGAGGTTTTCTAGAGTAAAATCACGATGTATGTACAACATGCATCAAAACTATAATCAAAACAGGGCGTGGAGGGGGCATACTTGTAATCCCAGCACTTGGGAGGCTGAGGCAGGAGGATCATTGCCAATTCAAGGTTAGCCTGGACTACAAAGCCAGCCTGAACTGCATAGCGAGACCCTGTCTCAAAAGGATTTAAAAAAGACAAAAGGAGAAAAAAACCAACCCTAACCAAAACTATAACCAACCAATAAAATCAGAAGTGTAGCTGCTAGGCTAATATTGATCCAGTAATATAGGAGACATCACTCTCTTTGGCTAAGGACTCTGCAGTCTTCATCTTTAGTGGGAGAGGATGGGCCACCCCTAATGAGATGATGGTCTGTTTTTATGGGAGATCTCAAAAAGGTGGCACCAATAACTTCAGATTGGCATTTATCCCTTTGGGCCACTGTGACTTCCATCTTCACACATGGCTCCAGCCAGGCCTGTGCTGTGTCCTCATCAAGGACCTGGCCCTGACTATCTGAATGGAATGTTTCTGCGTGGGTTGCCTGCAGGCGACCCTGGCTACAAACAGAGCTGAGAGCTGCAGGCCCAGGGTGTGTGGAGACCAGGCCTTGTCCTCCCTGGAGGGCACAGGGTCCAGTGTGGTAACTCCGGGATTGCAGGTACCTCGGAAACAAAGGAAATGAGGCTACAGATGTGCCCAGAAGGGAGGCGTGGTCCTCCAAACTCCTAGGAGCTGTGCCTGAGAAACTCAGTGTCCACACAGGCCTGGGAGGCATTGCACCCCCATCACCCCTCACGCAAAGATGATTCCAGGGACCCTGGCACACTGGTCACGTCCTCTGCCATGGATTATTTAGGAGACAGCTGAAAGGATGCAGGGCAGGGGCTTTTTTATTGCAAAGATGGCAGAAGCAATAAATGCGACACCAGGAAGCTTGAAAACACAGCAAGCCGTGGTCACTCTGAGCGACTCCCCAGTTCACAGGGCACGAAGCATGTCCTAGGGTGGGGAACACCCTCACCTCCATGCTGTGGGGTGACTTCAGGATGGGGGTCCTGGTATGTCGGCTGGGAACACCTTGATTACTGCCCTGTTGGGAGTCCGCAGGAACCCTCCTCCAGGGCGCTGTGGCTGCTGAACCCCTCATTCTTAGAATGGTTGCAGGGCAGAGAAGTTAGAAGGAAGAAGATTGGGGGGAAGGGGGAAGAGTGTGTGTGTGTGTGTGTGTGTGTGTGTGTGTGTGTGTGTGTGTGAAGGTCACAGAGGCTGGACTCAGGGAGGCTGCTCCCCTGTTGGAGAGGGGCAGTAGTGGCACACACCTGTAAACCCAGCACTCCGGAGGCTGAGGCAGAAGGACTGCTCTGAATTCAAGGCTATCCTGGGCTTACAAGTGAGCTCAAGGCCAGCTTGAATTGCATAGGGAGACCCTGTGTAAAAAAGAAAGGAAAAAAACAAGAGTGAAAGTGAAAAGACAGGAGAAGACGGGCAGCAAAGGAGCACATGTGGCCAAAAAGACTGGCAGAGGAGACTAGAGAGGGGGGCGTGAAGGTCGCTGAGGAAGGAGGTCCTGGCCACAGAAGGGGACGGCGCCAGGACGCTGCTGGGGCGACAACAGCCCCGGCCTGGGGAGCCCTGGGCGGAGGGTGGTGTTGGCCAGGACGGATGCAGTGGCTGGGCGGGCGCGCTAGGAGCTGAAGGCAGCCTTGAGCTCGCGGAAGGCGGCCCGGCGCTGTCTCCGGTCCTCCTCCTCCTTCCTCCGCTCGTCCTGCTCAGCCTTTAGCTCGGCCTCGAACTTGCTGGCAGACGCCAAGGCCTGGGCCTAGGAGAGAGCAGATGTGGCTGGGAGCGGGCCGGCTCCGTCCCGGTCTGCTGCTGCTTAGACGCACTTACAGCGGTAGGGGGCGCTCTAAATTTTTTCTTTTTATTTATGTATTTATTTAGGCATAGTCAAATGAACCCAGGACCTTTGTACTGAGTCCCATCGCCAGCCCTTTTAAAATATTTTCGAGGCCAGGCGTGGTGGTGCTGCACGCCTGAAATCCCAACACGCTGGGGGCTGGAAGGAAAACCACAGGTGGGAACGAAGCCTGTGCAACTTAGCCAGTTAGCGAAATATTTTTGGCCTCAAAAATAAGTAAGTAGGGCTTGGGATGCAGCTCATTGGCACAGCGCCTGTCTGGCAAGCTAAAGGGCCTGAATTCAAATCCTAGTAACAAAAAATATATAAGTAAGTAGCTGGGAATGGTAGCAAATGCCTATGATCCCATCACTCAGGAGGCAGGAGGATCACCATGAACTCGAGGCCAGCCTGGGCTACACAGCAAGAGCCCGTCTCTAAATAAATTAACAAATACTTTAAAACTTTTTCTTTGGTACTGGGAATCAAACTCAGGACTTTGCACTTGCCAGGCAGGCACTGCACTGCTAAGCTACATCCCCAGCCCACATTTTTTTAAAATGTTAAGACAGGTTCTCCTTAAGTGACTACACTGACTGGGCTAGACTCATACATATGATCCTCCTGCCTCAGCCTCCTAGAGTGCTGTGAATATAGCCACCATGCCCAACTGCCATGTTTTTAATTTCAGCATTTGTCTCCTATAATGCATATCAGATAAATCCATGTAAAAGTTCTCTGTTTAACAGCTGACCCTGCCTGTCCATGGTACCCTTTCTGAATGATGCACCGGGTGTGTATGTCACTGCACTCCGAAGCAGCTGTCCCGTTACCCTTCCAGTATCACCAAAGCTTATCACTAACACGCTTCCTTCCTGCCAATCTGGGAAAAGCTGGCGCCTTGTTTGCTCCTCAGTGAACTCCCACTTGTAACCTTCGCCTGTTTGTCTGTTCTGCTGCAGAGCCGCTCACCGATTCTCCAGTTTTAATAAAATGCAGCTTTTTGCTACCAGTTCTTTACTCACCGCTGGCTTTTGCTTCTCTTCTAACTTGAAGCTATCTTGGGTCTCAGAAATATTTGCAATTTTGATGTCATTGAATTTGTCAACCATTTCCTTTCTGGATTTTGCATTTTATACCATGTTTAAGATTTTTCTTGGCCCACAAGGCTTTAAGTCCATTTTTCTGTGTTTTCTTCTACTACTTTGATGGTTTTGTTTCCTCATTTAGCTCATTAAGACCCAAAAAGCTCCTCCTCCATAAACTCATTTTTTTTTAGTGAGAGGTATACGAATTTTTTAAAGTTTTGTTTTATTGTTTTGTTGAGACAAGGTCTACCGTATAGTTGAGGATGATTTTGAACTCATTATGTAGCCCAGGCTGCCCTTAAACTCATGGTAACCTTTCTGCCTCAGTGCCCCTTTTTAAAATTTTTTTTTTGTCTTTTTCATTTTTATCGGTACCAGGGATTGAACTCATGACCGCACACTTGCAAGGCAGGCGCTTATGTCACTGAGCTAAATCCCCAGCCCCTCCTTTTTAAATTTTTAAACTGTGAGACAGGATCTCCCCAAATTGCCAAATTGTTCAAGCTGGCCTTGAACACCACCAGATCCTCCTGTCTCAGCCTCCCAGAGTGCTGAGATTACAGTTTTCTACCACATCCAGCCACTTTTCTTTCATTTTGACATTTCCTACAACAGGAATAATTTTAAAATTATTTAAAGTCTTTGTACAAATCTCCCTACATGTTATAAGTTCATTCTATTTCCTGATGTTTTGTAATCTTTACAGCTATATTCCTTAATATAAAATTTATTTCTGGTGTGGCATTTTAAATCTGGTTTTATTAACAGAAGCAACAGCTTCAGAGAATGGACATGCCATGATCTTTTGTAACATGCTGGCATTATTTCTGTAACACTGGAAATTGGGGTGGGCTGGGGTTTGGTGGTAAGGTGTATGCTTAGCACGCATGGGCTGCTGGGCTTGAGCCCAGAGCTGCAGAAACAATCACGGGCCTTCACACTTACTGAGCTACATCTGCTAAGTTTCTCAGATTGGGCTTGAAGTCCTTCTGCCTCAGCCTCCCAGAGTGCTAGGACCCCACGCGTGTACTACCCTGCCTGGCTGTACTGATGATTCTGTGTGCAGGCTTCCAAGCCGGAACACTTTTCTTTTTCTTTACAGGAAGTCTTGCAGTGTAAGCGTCCCGCTCCACTGAGACGGATTTTTCCAGTTTGAGATGGGTCTTTGGCAGGGCTCGACTCTCTTCCCCAGACCCATCCCACTTCTTCCTCTCTTCATGGGAAACAAACATCAATGCAATCTTTTCTCTCTGGCCCCTCTCCCTGCACAGGGAGGCCCCAGACAGTTCCTAAACACCTCTCACCCCAGAGGTGGGCTGTGCTGGCATGAAATCGGCCCAAAAGCCAGCCACTCAAAGCCCAGAGACTGTGTATTGCTAATTTAAATAGAGACAACATGAAAACTAGAGCTATCATTTTGGCTGGACCTAGAGATGTAATCCTAGCACTCAGGAGGCTGAGGCAGGAGAGTCACACCTAGTTTGAGGTGCGACTCTCCCAAACTACCCCCACCCTCCAAAAAACCCCTAAAACTAAGTTTATAGAAAACAAAAATAATAAATACTAAGCAGTTCTTTTCTTTTTCTTTTGAGACAGGGTTTTGCTGTATAGTTCAGGCTGCATCTGAACTCTATGTAGCCCAGGCTAGCCTTGAATTTGCAGCAATCCTCCTGCCTCAGCCTCCTGAGTGTTAGGATTACAGGCATGCGCCACCATGCCTGGCTATTTCCTGATTATTTTTGCTATTCCTAACTATTATCATTGCTCTTGGGCACCTGCTTTGAGCTGCAGCCATGGTAGAAGAGGCAGACGTTGCCATCAGTGTAAATCTTCCCATCTCCACACAGCCATGATCCACCCAGAACTCCACAGTGGCCCTGCCATGAGTATTCTCAAGTGGGCATTGGCCAGCACAGCACCCCTGGGCTCATTTCACGGCTATGCCTACAGTCTAGACAGCCCTGCCATAGAGTGGTGGGAAAATGTGACAAACACAGATGAAACCCAGGATCCTGCACTGTCTACTGCTTGTACCCTATGACTCACCCCAAAAAATCAAAAAATTATTTCAATATTAAAAACTCTTAGCCGGGTGTGGCTCACGCCTGTAATCCCAGCAAGCACTCAGGAGGCTGAGGCAGGAGCATTGTTGTGAGTTCGAGACCAGCCTGGGCTACAAAGTGAGTTCAAGGCTAGTCTGAACTACATCAGAGACCCTGTCTCAAAAAGACAAAAAAAAAGAAAGAAAGAAAAAGAAAAACTCTTACCAAGGAGTTGCTCAGATCACTGAGAAATATGCATGTTCCAATACACAGCCTTTCACTTTTTTTCTCCCTTACAAATTAAATTAACCACATTTTTTGCACTTTGCAATCACAGACTAGCTTATATACCTCAGTCCAGCAAAAATCACTGGCATCTTCTGAGAATCAGTAGTAAAAGCATCCTGGCATGGTGGCAATCATCTGGAATTCCAGCACTCAGGAGGCTGAGGTATGAGGATTGTGTGAGTTTGAGACCAGCCTGGACTATATAGTGAGAGTCTGTCTCAAGAAACCAAAAAACAAACAACAACAAAAACCCACACAATAAAGGCACTGTGTATTATCTTTCTTTTATTGTCTTTTTTTTTTTTTTTTTGAGACAGGGTCTAGCCATGTAGCCCAGGTGGGTCCCCAACTCACAGAACTCACAGCCATATTCCTGCCTCAGCCTGGAGTGCTGGGATTACAGGCTTCCCTACCACATGCAGCCTGTATTATCATTTGAAAATTTATGTGTTGCATATTATTTATGCATAAAATTATAATCCATGCATAAAATTTATAATAGACTGATGCATTTCATATTTTAACCAGGGAGCCAATGGCTAATCATTTACCAACAGGCCACCATATAAACCTCAATGTCCTCACCTGCAAAATGAGACAATTAACACCCAGCTCCCGAGCACTGCTATGAGCATCAGACAAACGTGAACCTCGAGCTCTCGGGAATCCCGGCCTTGCCACGTGGCTGGCCTTGGGGTCTTCATTCTTTCTCTCTGGACCCCTTCACTTTGCACCCCATAGCAACATGTACTCCCACTCCCTGGAGAGTCTGATCTTTAGCATCTCTACCGACTCATTGGCTGGGCTCAGGACATCTGTGTTGCCCTCATCTGATTTCTTCTCTTTCTCTTTCTTTTTTCAGGAGTGGAAATTGAACCTAGCACCTTCAAACTCCTGGGCTACTACTGAGATATGCCCCCAATACTAATCTCTTCTTAAAACTCCATTTACTAGGACCACACCTGGTGGTATCCTCTCATAGTTCCAGCACTCTGGGAGACTGAAGCAGGAAGATCTCAAATTTGAACCCAATGGGCAATTTAGCTACACAGCCAACTCCTTGTTTAAAAAAAAAAAAAAAAAAGGATGGGTTGTAATCCACTGTGAAGGCCCTGGGTTCCATCCCCACCACTAAGAAAAAACATTGTTCTTGCCAGGCTCGATGGTACACATCTGTAACCCTAGGACTCTGCTTGCTTTTTATGTTTGTTTATGATACAGAATCTTACTACATAGCCCATATGCATGTAATCTTTAACTCTAGGTGAATCTCCTGCCTCGGCCTCCTGGGATTACAGGCATGTGCCATCACATTTGGTTTAATCTTAGCACTCTGAGAGGCTGAGGCAGAGCGCCTGCAAATTGAAGTCAATTTGGGTAATTCAAGTAAGACTATCTCAGAATAAAAAATAAAAGTAAGGTAGAGGGTCGTGCTAGAGACATAACTCAGTACAAAGACCCTGGATTTGATCCCCAGTACCAAAATAAAACAAAACAAAACAAAAAAAATTGTTCTTGCTCTTGGTTAGCCATGGTGATTCATCCCTGTAGCCCCAGCACTCAGGAGGCTGAGGCAGGAGGATTGCTGCCAGTTTGAGGCCAGTCTGGACTACATAGTGAGTTCAAAGTCAGCCTGAACTGCATAGCAAGTTCTTGTCTCAAGATGAAGAAGAAGAAGGAGGAGGAGGAGGAGAAGGAGGAGAAGGAGGAGAAGGAGGAGGAAGAGGAGGAGGACTGCAGGGAGTTGGTTGGTGTGCCCCTCCTCAGGCATGCAGCAGGTGACTGGGAGGTCATGTGGCCCCTGGCATGCTGGGCACACACGGTGCGGTTCCCCCCGCTCCCATACAGGGGACTCCTAAGGGACTCCCTGCTGGTCACTAGAGCCACTTACAATTGGCTTCCCCAAGGGCCCGGCCACATCTACCTGCTCCCCAGGATCAGCACGGAGCCAGCCATGCAGCGGCACTTGCTGTGTGAACCAGGGCCCAGGCACGGGCTCAGGTGACACAACCAGGGCAGAGCCCCTAGAAAGGCATGGAGCCCAGCAGGGCAGGGACTTCGGGAGAAGAACGAGGCAGGGAGGAACAGGGCCTGGGGGGCCAAAGGCCAGGAAGAGCTGAAGAGCTGAGATTATAAACTAAGACCCCGGAACAGGAGTGGTGTGAGCGGAGAAGTGGGAAACCGGTTTCGGTGCCATCCAAGGTGACTTCAGGCCCAAGGAAGGCATCACGGCACCATCCTGCTCGCCAATTGCTTCTGCTCGAGTCCCTGGACAGGACTGGGACACACCTGGCTTCCTGGGAGGAAATGGCTTAGTCATGGGAATCCTGGGCCTGGCTGTAATGAGGCGACCCGGGGAGGGTGCCAGCCATCTCGGGCCATGGAGTAATCCCTCCACACGAAGACCCGCCCCTGAACCCAGCAAGGACCGGGAGGGAGATTGCTGCCCTGATTGGGCTCAGCCAGGACACTTCGTGGATGTACAGGCACTCGGACTGACAAAGCCATCTGTATAGGCTATAGCTTGAAGCCCAAGAATTCAAGGGGATGCAGCAGTGAGACAGAGACTCACAGTGCATCGGCTGGCTTTGAACTCGCCCTTCCTTCTTTCCCCTGGGCTTCTGAGTAGCAGCCATCAGGGCTCCCACACCACCCTGCCTCAGGGCCCTGGCTCCAGTTCTCACGCCCTGAACGCCTTCCCTGGCATGATTACAAGCTGCGTCCCACTCATCTGGGAACAGCTGTCACCCTGCGGCTCCCTGATGGGGCCTCTCCCAGGTTCACCAGGCCCCAGCTCGTCATTCATGTGGAAGACTGCCGAGGGTCATTAACCCCGACACTGTAATTACAGAGCAGCCTGCCTGACCTTCGAGTCTAGGAGAGCAGGTCGGGAAAATGTATTGTTACGCTTTTCATCTTTTCGCTGCTTGTAAAAATAATGCACACTCATTATAAAACATCACAGCTATATAAAATAAACCCCTGGTATGACGACTAGTAACTTTTGTAGGAGTAGCAAGGTTGTATTTAGTACTTACAGTCAGCTGTCTCCTATATTGCTTTGCTTAATTTTTTATTTGTTTTTCATTTTTTGAGATAGGGTCTCACTCTCTAGTTCAAATGGCCTCAAATCTGTGATCCTCCAGCCTCGGCCTCCTGAGTTCTGGGATTAAAGGTATGCGCCATCATGCTTGGCTTTCTGTTGATTTGTTGCTGTTCCTTTTTAAAAATTTTTTCTTACTTTATTTTGAACATCTGCGTACACATGCATACAGCTGCATCTTGGCTTTTGTAGCAGGGACTGAGCCCAGGGCCTTCACACTGAACTCTTTCCCCAGCCCTTTTTATTTTTTATTTTGGGACAGACTCCCTAAATCACTGAATTGCTCAAGCTGCGCTTAAACTTGCGATCCTCCTGCCTTAGCCCAGGTGATGTTGCCATTCTTTGATGATTACAGAGTGTGCAGATGTGCAGAGGAGCCACCATGAGCTCGATTCTCTGAACATAGAGGTTTTGCAGGCTGAATTTTCCTTTCTTACCTCCTTTCTGCTTATGAAAGCCTGGTCCAGGATCAATATGCATTTGCCTGAGGCCTCCAGAAGCTAAAACCCAAGCTGCTCTACAGAAAGGCACTCGGGGGCCACAAGGGCCTGAACAGACCAATCCCCATGCCACCTGCATATGACATGGCTCAGAGGGGCACGGGAACGAGTGGCCTGTCCCCACCCGAGTGGCCAGGAGGAGCAGCTGAGGGGTGGTCCCTCGGCCCTGGGACCTTCCCAGGGGTGCCCATGGGACCTGCAAACAGGACAGAGGTGGGGACCTAGACCAAGTGTGTGGTCCTCACTGTCCTACAATGCTCCCCATACCATAGCCATGCAAAGCAGCTGCAAGGAGCGGGATGGGTGCTGGCTCTGCAGTGGCAGAATTGGGGATCGATGGGAGAATCAGACACCGGACATGGGTGCTAGAGGTACAGTGTGGCTGGCCTGTCCCCAACACTACCCATGGGAGCTCTAGGTGCTCAGCTTTCCAGGGTGGCACCAAGGGGACAGAATCTGTCTCTAAACACCATGGCAGAGTCCCACCCAGAGAGGTCTGAGGGACCAGGATGGACCACTGAGGACACCTGGTGTCTGGGAAGCTCTGGGAGAAGCTGTCACTGCCCCTGGACTGGCTCCTGCCAGGGGTGGCAGAGAGTTACAGAAGCTCTGGGACACATTTGTTCAACTACACATGCGCCTCACTTAGTGCTCAAAGCGCTCCTGTGGGGCCTCCAGACAGCTTTCCCTAAAAGAAGAGCAACTCTCTCTGTTGTGGATAAACCTGGCCCCGGCTCCATGTGCTGACACACACAGAGCCATTTCTTTCCCTTTCGATTGGTTTTAAGCAATGCAGATTGAACTGGCTGAGGAGCTGATGTGTCATCTCTGAAGCAGAGTGACAGTTGCTGGTTCCCTGCCCTGTGACTCCCAAATACATGGTTGAGTTGGGCGAGATGGAGAGCCATGCTCCACGCTGTCAGCTGGGACTGAGCCTCAGGATAGAGGCTGTGACTTCCCAAGGCATACAGGACTGAGCATCAGACCTGAAGCACCGACTGCTCTACCTTAGATAGTCACCTCAGCTGTGTCATGCAGGTCACTCTCTCTGCAGGTCCATTCCTCTGCATATCACCGAGGTGACCTCAGACCTCCTATCTAGCTCAGCTCAGGGCAGTCATGTATTTTCCACCACTCTCACTGTCTCTCATCCCCAAGCCACTGCCCTCATGGAGAATTAACAAAACTCGAGTTGGGCCGTGGTTGTGAGTTTTGTTCTGGTGAACACCATCTGGGCTGGACTGAGGACCCTTCGCTCCCCATAACTGTACACATGTCTCAGTGTCTTTATTTTCACCTTGGGTTGAGAAGTGGTAGACCGGAATTAACTTCCCAGAATTCCAATAATTTTCTTTTGGGACTATGGATCTTTTGCAATGAGGACCGGGAAGGGCTCTCTATACTCGTGTTGGTTAGTTAGTTGTTAGTTAGTTAGTTAGTTAGTTAGTTAGTTAGCTGAGATGGAGTCGCATTATACAGTTCAGGTTGGTCTTGCAGATCTTCTTGCCTCAGCTTCCTAAGTTCTGGGGTTACAGGCATGTGCCACCACGCTGGGTTTAGAGCTCTGCTCTTTTTGTGCAGCTCAGAGCTGCAAGACCGTAAGCGGCAGAGACAGGGTACATGGTCAGCCTGGTTGCACACAGGTCCTCCCATTGCACCTGCTGGGCTGGGCGGGGCCCAGGGAGGCTTCTCCCACTCTCTTCCCTGCAGAAAGGACTGAGGTCGCTCCACTACATGAATTGTGGGACAAATGGAAGCCCCCAGAAGGCCTTGGGGCTTCGCTCAGCAGATCCCTTCCCAGTGCCAATTCCTGCCTGTTGTGCAGACACCAGCGCCAGGTCAGCCTTCCCATATTCTCCTGTGGGTCTGTGAACCTCTCATTTACAACAGAGATATTTAAAATGCAAAGATACCCAGGAAAGGTGGTGCACACTTGTAGTCCCAGCACTCGGGAGGCTGAGGCAGGAGGGTCGCTGTGAATTTGAGGCCAGCTTGGGCTACAGAGTGAGACCCTGTCTCAAAAAACTAAAAGAGTATTGAAGCAAGTCAACCAGATGGAGGGTAAAAGATTTTTTTTTTTTTTGGTACTGGGGATAGAACTCACAACCTTGTATTTGCCAGGCAGGCACTTATGCCACTTAGCTAAATTCCTGGCCCTTGAACTCAGGACTTTTGCACTGAGCTACAGCCCCAGTCCTTTTTTATACATTTAAATTTTGAGACAGGACCTCATTAAGTGGCTAAATTGCCCACACTGGGCTCAAACTTACAACCTTCCTGCCTCAGCCTCCTAAGTGCTGGAATCACAGGCATGTGGCACCTTGCCTGGTTTGGAAAGGGATCCTTCATGAGGTCTGGATGGCAAGAGCCCTGGGGTGCTGTCCTGCACACCTGCCTGAGCCGCAAGCCAGGAGAGTTCGCAGCCCGTCCAGCCTTTCTGTTCTGCGCTTCCTTTGCCAAGGGTCCAGGCTGCTCCCATCTCCCCACCTTATAGAGGATGCACAGATTCCCCATGGCAAGCAGGTGACAGTCCTGACACAGATGCTGCCCCTCAGCAGGTGTGGGGAGCAGCAGCCCCGCAGGAAAGAAAGGGGCACCTACCTTAGCCTCAAAGAAGTCCTTGGCACCTCTGACGCCCTCCAGGGCCACATTGATCTCGGAGAGCTGCGCCAGTGCCAGCAGCCCGCTGTCTTCCTGCAGTTTCCCGGCTGCCGCCTTGTGGAAGATGAGCAGGAACTGTGGAGGAGGGAGTCCAGGGTTACATCCTGTCCCCCACGCCCAGGACTGGGACCCCATGTCCCCTGCCAGGCCAGCGTCCTTGGGCCAAATGTTTGGAAACGGCGTTTCTATGCACATGCGAGTAGTATCTGTCCCCTGTGAGGATGCCCAAAACAAGACAAGAGGGCGGGTGGAGCGCAGTATCTGCTCTTTACTTTTTGAGAAACAGTCTCACTACAGCGTTCAGATTGGCCACTATGTAGCTCAGGGAGCCTCAAACTCGCAGCAATCTTCCTGCCTCAGCCTCCCAAGTGCTTAGATGACGGGCCTGTGTCACTATGCCTGGCAAGGGGCTCAACACTTGACAGGTCTGGATTCTCTCCTCAGCACCCAGGAAGGAAGGAAGGAAGGAAGAGAGGGACGGAGGGAGAGAGAGAGAGACAGAGAGAGAGAGAGAGAGAGAGAGAGAGAGAGAGAGAGAGAGCACGTGCGATTCAAACTTTTGAGTACTTTGGAAACATTTACCAAGAATAAGGCACTAGGGCCTAGGGTCTGGCTTAGTGGGAAGGGGTATACTTGGTGTGGGTTCAATCTCCAGCCCCCAAAATAAATCAATTAGGATAGAACAGAACAGGAATAGGAACAGAAGAAAAGAAGACAGAACAGAACAGAAAACTGTTTCCTGGTTCAACAATCCACTCAACTGTTGGGAATCTGTCCTTCAGAAATTCACACAATACTTTGAGCATCATCTAATGAAAATAAGAAAGTTGGCAAAAAAAAAAAGGGAAGGAAGAAAAGAAAACGAAAAAAAAAGTTAACAATACCCCACTTCATAGCCATGAAAGAAAAACCAAATAGGCCTACATGTATTAATAATATTTGTAAACAGAATTTACTATTTTCGAAGAGTTTTTTTTTTTTTACCTCTTTCTTTCTTTCTATTTTGAGACAGGGTCTCACTATGTGGTTCAGGTTGGCTTTGAATCGTCCATGTAGCCCAGGCGTGGTGGCACACACCTGTAATCCCAGCACTCAGGAGGCTGAGGCAGGAGGACTGACGTGAATTCGAGGTCAGCCTGGCCTTGTAGTGAGTCTAAGGCCAAACTTACATAGCAAGACCCTGTCTCAAAAATAAATAGATAGATAGTAGCTCAGGCTGGCCTCACACTCAGTGATCCTCCTGCCTCAGCTTCCCAAGCGCTAGGATTACAGGCGTGCGCCACCACGCCCCGCTCATGCCTACTTTACTTTCCTGGTGCACCCCACATCCACATCAGGTCCCCACTTTTATCACTGTCTGCAGAGAGGCCCTGAGCACCTGCTAGGTTTCAAATACCTGAGCTCTGCCATTTGCCACTTACCTGTGCTTTAGGGAGTGTTTTGACTTTCAGACCTTTGACATGAATGCTATCAAATCTTCTGTTTTTCTCTCCAGAACTATGTTTAGAAAAAATCTTTCTGGCCACCAAGTCACATAAACACTCACCTTTGTTTGTGTCTACTACTTTTATGGCTTTTTTTCTTTTTCAAACATCAAATATTGAACCTCTGACTTTATTCTGCTGTCATATGAGGTCGCCCTCACACTTATTTTCTCCCCAATGGTTACTCAGTAACCCCCACGTCATTCATTAAATAATCCACCCCCTTCCTGCAGACTCAGACACGGCCTGAATTAATCTTTGAGGCAACTTGTACCAAGGCCTGTACAGAATAAATTCTAAATGAATAAACTGGCCAAACAGAAGCAGTGGGTCACCTCTTTTCCTGATCTTCTATCCTAAGGCATTGTTTCTTGTCTTTTTTAAAGACAACGTATCAAAAAGGCAATTTTACAGCTTTCTCAACTTTTTAAATTTTGGTTTTTTTGGTACTGGAATTGAACTCAGTACCTCAAGCTTAGCCAGGCAGGCACGGTGGCTGGCCTCTTTTCTTTTCTGTTCTGTTCTTTCTTTCTTTCTTTTTTTTAAAAATGGGGTTTCACTATGCAGATCAGGCTGGTCTTGACCTCACCTCATTGCTCAGACTGGCTTGGAACTCACAGCAATCCTCCTGCCTCAGCCTCCTGAGTATTAGGATTATAGCCATTTGCCACTACACCCAACCCAGCTTTCTCACTTTTTTCTTTAACATTTTCTTACGAATTTACTTGTCAAACAACTACTATGCAACTTCCATTTGGAAAGAACATAAACCAATGGATTCCAAATCACTGAAAACAGCCTTTCTAGGATTTTTAGGGGCAACTTCAAATACGGGCTTGGGAGGAGGAATTCCAGGTTCAGGATCCCTCTTCATGATCACTGTCCCCAAATTCCCAGCGGCATCCTGGGACAAGTTGTCCCACCCATCCCAGCCTAGGTGCCTCTCACTCCCTGCACCTCCCAGCCCCAAACACCTCTCTGAGAAACCTCTGCCCCACTGGATCTGAGGTTCTCAGCACTTGGCCTGGACACTGTTCATTCAAGGCCCAGCCAGAGATTAAGGACCCAGATGCACCCACAGGGCCAAGCGGCCAGCCCAGGTGGTGGCTGCAGCTTCCGACCTGCTCACTAGGGGCCAGCAAAGCCCAGCTGTGGGGAGGAGCTGTACCGGGAGCTGCGCCAGGGCCAGGAGAGCCTGGCAGCTTCAGCCGCAGCCACAGCACCCTGGTGCTTGTCCCAGTCCCGAGGAAAAAAGGGCTCAGCATGGAGGAGCCCTGAGGTCGGCGGGGGCCTCCAGAGCTTAGCTCTCTTCTGCCACCACCATCTTCCCTGTGCAGGGTCTGCTCACCATCCAGCTCTTCGGGGGCCAGGACCACAAACCACACCAACTTTTCTCTGTAGATCACACCATCTCAAATGGCTGTGGTGGTGCACAACTGTAATCCCAGGACTCAGGAGACCTAGGCAGGAGGCCTGCCACAAGTTTGAGGCCAGTCTGGGCTACCTAGCAGGACCCTGTTTCAAAGAAAGCATCCCCAAAATAACTTAATAATAACAGAATAAAGCAAAAGTGATGGTGCTTAGGCCCACAACAGATGTTCCCACTGGAAACATCGAGAATCCACGCGCGCACACACACACCCCCGCCTTTTCCTTTGAGCCTGGGGCAGATCTGGGCAGTGGACTCAGCTCTGCCAGCTCAGTAGGTCATCAAAGCACCCTAGGTCCCGCAAGCCCAGCCTGTCTCAGGAGGAAAGAAAGTCCAGTTCCAACACTCTCCTTCCTGAGGCTTCACCACTGTCACTCATGCCCTGGGTCACAGCTCTCTCTTGCTGCACCCCAGCAGGCTGGCTGGTCAGTCCTCAGGGACCAGCATGCTGGAAGTGACTGGGAAATGACCCAGCTGTGATTGGGTGGGGCAGAGGAGAAAGGACGACAAAGAGACAGGGATGCCACTAAGAAAGCTCACTCACACTTTTGGCCTCTGCTAGATGGAACAGATTCTTAACTTCAAGGTTCTGGCTGCAGGTGCAAGCACTCCCCCCACCCCCACCCCCAGATCCCTTAGATTGTAAGCGACAGAAGTCAACCATGGCTTAAGCAAAAAGAAGATATTTATCACCAGAGGTGGTGGTGCACACCTCTAATCTCGGGAGGCTGAGGCAGGAGGATCAACCTGGCTTATGTAGCCCAGGCAGGAGGCCAGCCTGGGCTACATAAGTGAGTTCAAGGCCAGGCCAGCTTCAACTGCATAGTGAGATCCTGTCTCAAAAAAACCCCCAAAGATATTTATCATAAAAGAAGGGTTTCACCAGATCCCCAGGGCTTCCAGTACTCTGGGAGGCAGAGGCAGGAAGATCACAAATGTGAGCCTAGCCTAGGAAACACAGCAAGACCTTGATTCAAAATAAAAAATGTTTAAAGAGCTGGGGCATTGCTTAGTACAAAGACCCTGGGTTCAATCCCCAGGACTACAAAAAAAAAAAAAAAAAAAAAAAGCCCTGGATGTAGCAATGCTCTCAGGCCTGGGTGTGATGCCCCTGCCATGGTGGCAGCAGCAGGCACTGGTGCTAGCTCTCAGTGCTTCAGCCTGGCTGCAAACTCCCAGAGCAGAGACCCCGACTGACCTCGTGTGGCCAGGGCTCCAGCTGCGGCCCCATCACCCAGGACATCATGCGCAGTGGGACTGCCAGAGGCCCGCAGCTTTCATCCCCTCAGCTGCTCTACAAAACCCCACGAGCAGTGTCCTGAACGGAGGACATGCATTTCCCCACCACGCTGGAGGAAGGAAATCGAGATAGAGGTGTTGGCAGGCTTGGCTTCCAGCAAGGACTCTTCTTGGCAGGGATGTGCCACAGGAAGGATCACAGAGAGTCCGGGGAGGGGGGCTAGTAACAGCCCATTTAATTTAATTCATTATTATTTTTGTTGTGTTTTGTCTTTTTAGAGACAGGATCTCACTATGCAGTCCGAGCTGGCCTTGAGCTCACTTTGTATCCCAGGCTGGCCTCAAACTTGCAGTGATCTTCCTGCCTCAGCCTCCCCAGTGCTGGGATTCCAGGCGAGCGCCACCACACTTGTTCTGTTCTGTCATAATGAAACAATTACCATAAACCCACTGAAACTCTGTGCCCATAAAGATCCACTAGTACTATTTTGGTGAACACAGCTCTAGATTTCTTACCATTTCCCCAAATGAGGTTCTGCTACCAGTGCTGGTTTGCAGGCTGCTTTCCAGGCTGCATGGGAGTTCGCTTCCCTCCAATGGGGAGAGGCGACTGCTGGGACGAAACCCAGGGCCTCGGGCACACTGAGTGATTGCTCTGCCAATGGAGGTAGGTGTCCAGCTTCTTTGATCCCCCCCCTTATTTTGTTTTATTTGTTTTGTTTTGTTTTTGGAGACAAGGTTTCGCTACCTAGCCCAGACTGAGCTCAAACAGACAAAAATTCACCAGCCTCAGCCACCTGAGTGCGGGGATTGCAGGTATGCACCACCACACCTGGCTCCCCCAGCTTCTTTAACATTGTTTCTAAAGCAGGATTTTAGGCTAAATATATAACTAGTGCCCTCAAACGGCCACCCCAGTGTACCCCCAGGTCCTCCCTGCCTGAGCCACCCCGGCCTCAGGTCTGCAGGGCACTGTACCTCCCGAAAACTGAGCTTGCCATCGAAGTCCTCGTCCACCTCCTTGATCATGCTCTTCAGGCCCAGGTGTGTCTGGGGGGCGCCCAGCTTCTCCATCATCAGCTTCAGCTCCATGAGGTCGATGAAACCATCACGTCCAGCATCGTACCTGCAGGGCAAGGCAGGCATGGGCAGGAGCAAGAGACACCTGCTCCTCTCCCAGCCTGTGAGTTCTTTGGCCTCAAGGTGCTTCAGGTCTGCAATCCCAGCACTGAGGAGGCTGAGAAAGGAGGGTCACTGAGTGGGACGTCAACCTGGGCTACATAGTGAGTTCAAGGCCAGGCTGAAAGACATAGGGAAACCCTGTCTCCAACAAGCAATAGCCACAAAAAATGAGAACACACACATCTATACAATGGAGAATTATCCCAGCCCTCAGTTAAACAGAAGGGAACTCTAACCAGGAACACAATGTGGGTGACAATACTGTTTTTGCTGTCTGCCTTAGTTCATTTCACGTAATGTTTTTAAGGGTCACTCACATACCAAGCTGCTCTCCTCCTTTCTGTTGCCCAAATACAATCATTCTCTGGGGGCACAGATCCATCTGTGAAGGGCTGTTTCCACCTTTTGGCTTTCAGAATCTGCGCTACTCTGAGCACAAGCAGGCAAGCATTTGCTTTGTTTGGTTTGGGCGGTGCTGGAGCTCCAACCCACAGCCTGGCACATGCAAGGTGAGCGTCTTCCCTCAGCAGCATCCCCGGCCCACGGAACACAAGTCTGGACACCCCGTGTCTGTTCTCTCGATGTAGACCCAAGGAGGGTGCTGCTGGGCCTCGGGGCTCGTTTGCTTCCTTAAGCCCTTGTGGTAGGTCTAGAGCAGATGCTGCACAACCTGGGACCGGCCAGGGTGGAAGTGATGCTGGCAGTGGCATCCGCAAGAGCAGATCTGTCACAGCAGAACCGAGGCCCAAAAGATCTCGGGGAGCCAGTTCTGAAGTCCAAGGGTAAAACAGAGTACAAGGTGCTAAGCACAAGACACAGCCACCCACATTCGGTACTGACCCAAAAGACCTCAGGGCAGGGACTTCCAGAGTGGAGTGTTCCCAGTTGGCCGTCTGGAGAGCCACATGGCGGGGGAGAGGGGGAGTGGAGTGCAGGCCCCTCACCCCAGCATATGCTCTTTGCATTTAAAAATTTTGACAGGATCTCAATGTGTAGTTTGGGCAGAACATGCCTGGCATGCTAGCACTCAGGAAGCTGAGGCAGGAGCCTGTCAAGGCTAACCTGGGCTACATAATGAATTTTAAGGCCAGGCTGGACTACAGAGCATGACCCTGTCTTAAGACAAACAAACAAACAAACAAGTGGAAAGTCCTGAGTCTGAGACCCCTGAACCAACTTCTCAAGCACAGCGGTTGAGAGTCGACACACCTTTGGGGACCTTGGATACCATAATGGGTCCAGGCGGTGGCCAAAATAGTCATGATATAAAGGATGGAGAGTCTTTAATTCCAGGCTTTTATTTTGTTTTGGTTTGGTTTGGTTTGGTTGTGATAGGTGTCACAGCTACAGAGTTCAGGCTGGCTTTGAATTTGCCATGTAGCCCCGGCTGGCCTCAAATTCATAGTGATCCTCCTGCCTCAGCCTCACAATGCTAGAGTTACAGGTAAGCACCACCATGCCCATGGAGTCCCTAATGCTAAATGAAAGGGGCCACTGTCCTGCCCTGTGACTTTGGGCTCCACTCCACACCGACCTGCAGCACCGGGAGGTCAGGCTGGTCAGGGGGAGCCCACAACGTCATGCAAGGCCAGAGGCCAAGATGGCAGCCACCACTGGGCCCTGGACATGGATGTGACAGACACTGGAGGTAGTGAAACAGGAGCAGAGCTTTCTGGCAAAATTGGGGCCAGACCAGGCCTGGAAAGTCAAGCAAGCACTGACAGACGGGCAGGGAGGATGGGCTCTGTTACAGGGCTTGAGTCACAGCATACAGGGGTCCATGGGATGGAACTTTCTGGGGTTTCCCACGCCAGCTCACCTGGCTGCACAGCCCTCTGAAGCTGGGGTTTTCCACTGGACAAAGTGCAACCTGGCAGTGGAGTGTGCCAAAGAAACACTCCAGCCTGGAGTGGTGGCCCATGCCTGTCACCCCAGCTGTCAGGAGGCTGAGGCGGGAGGATCATTGTGAGTTTGAGACCAGCCTGGGCTATAAAGTGAGCTCAAGTCTAGCCTGACTTGCATAGCGGGACCCTCTCTAAAAAAAAAAAAAAAAAAAAAAAAAAAAATTAAAAAAGAGGAGAGGAGGAAGAGGTGGGGAGGCGGGGAGGAAACCCAGAAACACTTGGAGAAGGTGAGCAGTATTTGAGGAGGCGACGGAACAGAGGTGGCTGGGAACAGAGCATTTGCCAGCATGCACCAGGCTGGGGCTTTCCATCCCAGGTGAAGCACAAACAAACAAAACAGGGCAGCCCAGTTAAATGTCAACCTAGGCCCCCTCCTGGTAGGCTCCAGGCGAATGCCTTTGGCCTGCGATGGGGTATGTAGGGCACTGCGGCCAAGACATGGACTGTGGGAGAATGGGCAGGGCCGAGGGGCTGGAGGCCTGGGTGCAGAGAGGGGCAAAGGTCGGGGCCTTCAAGCAGGGCTTTGTCCTCAGCAGGACAAAAAGAAGGAACCACTTCCCAGCTCACCTGAATCAGGAACCGCACCCTTTGCCACCAACAGGAGAGGACAACCAGGCAGAGTTCCCTCTAGGTGGAGTCACTGGGGCTCTGCTTGGGGGGTCTGATCCGGAAGACCTGAGTGGTGCATGTGTGACATGAAGCTACACCCCCAGCACTTCTAAGTCCCCCAGGTCTGGCTCAAACTTGGAATCTTCCTGCTTCAGCCTCCCAGAGTACTGGGATCACAAGCCTGTGCTACCATGCCCAGCTTTGGAAAATCTTTCTTTTAGGCCCTCAAGCCCAAACCACTGCCTAGGCCAAACAAAAAGGACACAGAGGTCACCAGACTTCAACAAGCTCTGAGTGATGGGTCAACAGAATACTAGCTTCTAGCAAAGCATTTGTCTGGGAGCAAAAAGCCACCCCAGGTCAGCAAAGCCAGGCTGGAGAAAGGGCCCGAGCAAGGCTGACTTGGACTCCGCTGGGGCCGCCAAGTTGGTGCAGGAATAAAGCCTGGGTAGCAGCCGGGCGTGGTGGTACAGGCCTGTGATCCCAGCACTCAGGCGTCTGAGGCAGGAGGACTACAAGCTACATCCCACCCTGGGCTCCTGAAGGACTCAGTGAGACCCTGTGTCAAACAAGAAAAAATAAATGAAGAAATGAAGAAAGGAAAAAGAAAGAAAAGAAAAGGCCGGAGAGGGAGACCTAGCTCAGCACCACGGCCCTGGGATCACACCTCAGTACCATGAAGCTCTGAAGCCACCAGAGCAAGGGAGCAGGGAGTCAGAACCAGGTGGCCAGGAAGGGCTGCCTCCTGCATCCCCACTAGCAGCATCAGCCCAGTGCCACCTCTTGAGCCTCATAGGACTACAAAGTGACCACACCAGGGCTTCATGCAGCCAGCGCCCGTGAGGCCCGGGCACACAGGGCAGGCAGGAAGGCACACATTGGCCGTCCATGCATCACCCACTTCATGTGGTGAAGCCCAGTGAGTTCACCGTGCCCAGCTGCACCTGGGCTCAGCCCCAGCTGCTGGGCGGCTCCCCTCCGACCACAGGGCCTCACAGGCGAGTACTTTTGATGTACAGGATGGTCCTGTGATGCCCCAAAGTTTATGGGGGGTTTTGCCAGGTCCAGGCATGAGTTCAGGCAGCTTCAGTGCTGGCAGAGTAAGACCTGTTTATGGCAGCAGGTGACAAAGCCAGTTCCCACAGGATGGGCAGAGCTGGCCTGAGGTTCTCAGAGATCTGAAGCTTTCTGTGGCAGCAGGGAAGGCAGGAATGATGACTGAGCCGCTAAGTGAGCTGACACCTGCCTGTAATCCCAGCACTCTGGGAGACTGAGGCAGGGGACTGCAAGTTTGCACCTAGCCTAGACAACTTAATGAGACACTGTCTCAAAAACAAAAAGGCCTGGGAAGTGGGCATGGTGGTGCATGCCTGTAATCCCAACACTCAGAAGGCTGAGGCAGGAGGATCATTGTGAGTTTGAGACCAGCCTGGGCCTAAGTGAGATCCTGTCTCAAAAAGACAAACAAACAAAAAACTCCCCCCAAAAACCCCAAACACGTTGACTTTGGGGAAGAGATGGAATTTGTACAGTGCTGGATCCGACCAGTAAGGTGGCTGGGCCCGAGCTTTTTGTTGGGTGGTGAGGCCAGCACCATATTTCTGATCACATCTCCTAAAGGCACTCAGGAGAGACCTCCAGAGCAGCTTCAAAGAGCAGCAAGAAGGATGGAGTAGCGTGTTCAAAGCGCAAGTGTAGCTGGAGGGGCTCGCGGTAATGTGTCTCCTACTGTAGCAATACTTAAAATTCAAGCACATACTTTTGTCTTGCTCAGCCCACTGCCTCTACAGCCAGCCCGGCTGTGGAGGAGCGGAGGAGCCCGGAAGGGGACCTCATCCTCTACCCTCAGCCCAGGGCCATGAGACCATGGCAAGTGCTGGGTTTGGCTTCCCAGTGACCCACGAGGGTCTGTGTGAGCAGCTGTCTCCTCACACGTCACGGCGCAGGCCCAGCCACCTTCCTTGCTGGATCTGGCATGCTGCGACTTCCGGCTCTTCCCCAAAGTCAGAGTGACAGTAAAAGGTCAACTTTCTGAATGGATTCAGGACATCAAGGCAGCTGGGACAGTGCAACTACAGACACCCATGGAAGAGGACTCCAGAGCTGCTGCGGAAAGTGGCAAGAACAATGGGGTGAGTGTGCTCAAAGTCAGGGAGCATGCGAGGGAGTTCACGGCAATGCGTCTCACTACGCAGCTCACACTGGCCCTGAACTTGCTTAGGGGGTCCAGGCTGGTCTCGAGCTCTCAGCAATCTTCCTGTCTCGCCTTCTGAGTGGTGGAATTTCAGGCATGTGCCACCAGGCCCAGCAGCAATATCTTTTACTGCAATAATAATATTTTGTTCTTTTGTTTTCTTTTGAAACAGGGTCTCACTGTGTAGTTCAGGCTGGCCTTGAACTCACTATGTAGTCGAGGCTGGCCTTGAACTCACAGTGCTCCGCCTATCTCAACCTCTCATGGTTTTGCAATAAATTTCTTTTTTTTCTTTTTGGTCTTTTTGAGACAGGTTCTCACTATGCAGTTTAGGCTGATCTCAAGCTATATCCCCAGCCCAAAGCAAGAAATGTCTTTAAACATAAGCACTGCTCATATAGGCAGTCACCCTGCACAAGGGGAGGAAGGCCGAGGTCCCTGTCTGCTGGGTCTGTGGCTATGCATGCCCATCACCTGGGAAGCCCCAGCCGGCCTGCAGCGTCCAGGTGGTGACCCCCTCCCCACCCACCAGAGGCCAGCTACCAAGGGGACAGCGTCGAGAGACGAGAACTGGTTTCCAGTGTCCACCGGTTTCAGACCCCTTTCCAGTCTGTGAATCGCTTATTCTTTGGCTCCCCACACTGTGCCTCTGGGCCTTCTAGGTTTTCATCTCAGCAGCCAGAACCGCCCCAGTGTGAATGGAGAAATAGCAGCGGCAGCCCTTTGTCCACGGGGCCTCTGCCACCAGAGACTCCCCGGGGACCCCTGCACACTGGCTCACACAGCGCGGCAGGGCCCCAGAACTGCATAGTGAGACCCTGTCTCCAAAAAGGAGGAAAAAAAAAGGAGGAGGCGGTAGAGGGACCGAATCGAGGACAAAGAGGCCACGTTTCTGAGACTGCGGGAGACCAGGCAAGGTTGGGGTGCCACCTCGCAGGCAGCCACAGGCCCCCTCACCCTTCTGTATGCTGTATCTGGAAGCCAGGGAGAAGCAGGAGGCCAGCAGGGTCAGGGTTGAGGGCTCCTCCATCCTCCAGGCCTCCCGTGTGCTGCCTGGCCTTCCAAGCCAACAGCTTTGAAACCTCTCTGGTCCGAAACGCATGCTGTTGGTGCCTGCACCTACCAGGACCTGTCCAGAGATGGGAGGCACACCTGCAATGCCCGAGCTTGGAGAGGCCAGTCCAGCCACTTAACAACTAACCGAGAAAGGGCTGGAGATGCAGTTCGATTCACAGCAACAACTAATAAAGAGGCCTAGGGGCTGGGGATTTAGCTCAGTGGCATAAGCGCCTGCCCTGCAAGCAGGCAGTCGTGAGTTCAATCCCTGGTACCGATGAAAAGGAAAAAGACAAAAAAAAAAAAAAAAAAAAAAAAAAAAGAGGCCTATGCCCTACCTTTCATGCAGGGTGCTCTCAGGGGCAGGCAGGTTCTCCCAATGCCAGCCCTGCTGCCGGGGACCCAGGCCAGCCCCAGGGACCCCCAAAGGTGCAGGCTAGGGGTTCTCTGCAGAAGCAAGCAGGTGCAGAGGGTTACTGGGGTGCCTGAGACCCAGCAATGCCAACACACCGGAGACAGGAGGCAGGGTCCCAAAGGAGGTGAGGGCACAGGGCGTGGCTCCTGGGTCAAAGTCTGGCCCAAGTCCCTGGCATACTCAGCACCGTGCCGCGTGTCTCTGGGACAGAACAGGAGCTCCCTGGGCACCCAGTTCCTCCTCTGTGCTGCTGCTGCCAAATGTCAAGGCCCCATGATCTCAAGGGACGGGTGCCCCGAACACCTCAGGAGGCGGCTGTCCTCACAGGGTTGGGTCTCCCTGGCAATGTTGCCACCGCTCTGTGACTCCCAAGCCATGGAAGTCAGGGAGAGAAAAGGGCAGGGAGGTGCTGGTAGAGGGGCAGTCGGTGGCCAAAGAAGCCACCAGCCTGACCCTAAGAGACCAGGCAGAAAGAAGAAGCCCATCCACCCTTCCTGGTCACCAGGACCCACTCCTGTGTCCTCCTCTTGCCTGCCCCACCCGAAACCCCGTAGCCTGCAGTGGCAAAGTACTGGGCTGGAACAGGGTGACCTAATTAAGGCATGGACTACACACCTATTGAGTGGTCACTTGATCTTGGGGACAACCTGAGAAGGTGGTCACTTGCCTTTTTCCACATCTCACTTACAGGCGCGTGCCTGCCTGGCTTGTGGCTCTGCCCGAGGGGCCACCAACCACACGCACTGCAGCCTGAAAAGTTCAGAAATCTCTACAGAGGCCAAGGCGCCCACTCTGTCCCAGGGCCTGGGATGGCTGTGGGGACAACAGGAGAAGGTCAGCAGGTTAGCCTCACTCACTATGAAGAACTCATCTCAAGCCAGGCATGCTGGCACACACCTGTAATCCCAGCACTGGGAAGCTGAGGCAGGAGGATCACCATGAAAGTACCAGCCCAGCCTGGACTACATAGTAAGACCCTGTCTCAAAATAAATAGGTAATAAACAGATGAGTCATCTGTTCTAGGGAAGGGGACAGGCATTCAGGGAGGGGGCAAAAACCAAGCTGGCCCAATCTAGGGCAAGCGGATTTCACCAGATCCCCATGGGCAAAAAGCTGAAGCTGGCAGTAGCCAGATATTTTTTGGCACAAGTTAACCCCAGTCATGATGTGGGTTCAGTGCACAGTGCTGGGGGAGGGGCATCTAACCCCTTGCTGTGGGAGGCAGCCTGGGCTAAGGGATGTGGGTTCCTCGGCTGCTCCAGCACCAGGAAAGGGCAGCAGGGCCAGGCCAGTGCACGCAGAGGCTCACAACAACACCCTCCTCACCACTGTGAGCTGGCAGTGGCAGCCTTGGGCAGAGGCCAAGCACCATCCCACCCGATGGGGTGAGGGCTGCTGTCCCAGGTCAGACCTGACACAGATAGAGTAGAGTGGACCCTGTCTCCACCGAGGCACCATTCCACCACAGGTTCTGCTGGCCACAAGGAGGCCGCTGTGGTCGCCTGCAGTCCAATCTCACCTCGAGGTCAAGGTCTGGCCTTCAGGCAGTAGGCGGGGGCACTGAGCCATCGAAACAGGCAGGACACAGGCGTGTGCTGTGAATGCAGCCAAGGCCTCCTGGCGAGGAGGGGCCACCACTGACCCTCGTGGGGTCAGGGTCAGCAGGGTGAAGGATTAGGGTGTCAGGGAGGGGGAAACAGCAAGTAACAATGTCCAAAGACAAAGAGGCACAGGGATGGGCATGGAAAGAGCAGGGCTGAAATGTGCAGGGTGGGGCAGTGACGTGAGGCTGGAGTAGGGCGTACCTGGAGAGGGGGCCACCGTGGGAATGGTCAGTCACACAGACATCCCACCCTGCCCCATGCCACCCAAGCACTCTGACCGGATCTGCACCTGCAGACAAGGAGAGACCGCAGGGGAGCCATGGCAAATAAATCACACAAGCCACGGGTGTGGGTATGCCCAAGGCCACAGTGAGGCCTAGGGGGCCATTCCAATGCTGGAGAACTGGAAAGACCAAAAGGGGAGTGCACAGCCCACCAAGGAAAGGCCTTCAGAGGCCTCATGATGGGCGCCCCCACCAAGCCTCCAAACCCCAGTCTTCATCCAAGTCTGATATGCATGAGGCAGAAGGATGGTGAGTTCAAGGCTGGCCTGGGTGGTCAGGAGAGACAGGGTGACGGTGCATGAGGCCTCCTGCTAATGCAGGACAGAGTATCAGGATGGGACAAGGCTCTGGGGGAGCACATCAGCTGGGGTAGGGGCGTGTACCTGCGATTCTGGCACCTGGGAGGCTGAGGCAGGGGGACTGCAAGTGTGAGCCCAGCCTGGACTTAAACTTAGATGTAAGAACCTGTCTCAAAATAAAAAATAGTGCTGGGGGGCCAGGGATGTAGCTCAGCAGCATAAATGCCTGCCTGGTAACTGCAAGGTCCTAAGTTCAATTCCTGGTACCAAAACAAAACAAAATAGTTCTGGGACTGCAGGAGTGTGCGCCCCACCGCACCTGAAGAAGACACAGTTCCTGCTTCTGTCTCAGTGCACACCTTCCAGAGGCAGCTCTGGGGGCGTGAAACCCCAGCTTTGCCTCTCTGCCCAGGCAACTGAGGCACCAAGGCGTCCCATGAGGATTCCACTATTTAGCCCTCGGCACCAGAGGCTGTCCCATTGAGTGTTACCCCAGTCCCCCGCTAAGTCACCAGGTCTGGCCGATTCCCGCCAGACTGGTTGGCTCCTCGAAGCTGCAAGCCAAACCACATCCATAAACCACATCCACCCTTGCACACTGCAGTGGAAGAACAGAACAGCTGGGCTTGATGGCACACACCTGTGACCCCTTGCATTCAGGAGGCTGAGACAGGAGGATCTGTAAGAGTTTGAGGCCAACCTGGACCATGTAAGGGACCCTGTCTCTTAAAACAAGAAAGAGACAGAGCGTGAAGAGCAGACTGGCAGGCAGCCTCTTTCGAGCTAATCACAAAGGAATGGAGGCGAATTTTCTGCAGTGTAAAGCCTTAGTAACTGTTTTTATCCCTTCGTTTCAAAGTGCCATCCATCAAGTTCTCAAAAGACTCGAGGTGGGAGAGACTGGGAAGGGGTATGATCAGATGGGAAGCAGAGACCCCCCTGTCAGCGGAGAGGGATGCCTGGGCCTCCCTCCCTCTGAAGCTCAGCCCGCATCCTGTGAGCTGGCAGATGGATGTGGGCCCAGACAGGAGCCGCCCTCAGAAACCAGCACTGCCAGCCCCCTGCCTCCTGTTCCAATAGCCAGCGTGCAACGTCTAGCCCAGCGCTGGACGCTCCGGGCTGACAGAGCAGCTGCATCGGAAGAGAACCTGCTCTTCGCTACTGCCTGTCCTGGGAGCAGGACGCTGCTGGTTCCACCTCCTGCCCACACCTGCCCAAGCTCTCTCCTCATCGCTGGGGGACAAAGTGCGGGGGGGGGGGCAGGCACAGGCTAAAGCCAGGCTCCGTCTGCAACTGAGTTATACCCACGGCCCCATATTCCCGTAACTAAAATCAACCGATGAAATCTCAGCCCTCAGCAGGCTGAGGCAGGACCTTGGAAAGTTGGAGGCCAGGCCAGGTTAGTGAGTTCAAATTCACCTTGGACTACAGGGCGAGACCCTGTTTTAAACAATACCGGGCATGGTGGCACAGGTCTGTAATCCCAGCACTCAGGAGCCTGAGGCAGGAGGATCCCCAAATCAGAAGCCATCCTGGGCAATTTATACATCTCAAATATTAAAATAATAATAATGACTGGAATGTAGCTTGCGCTCCCTGGGTTCAATTCCTAATACCCCCAAAACAAAGAAAAACTGGGAGAGAAAAAGGCAAGAGAGGAAGAAGTCCCCTGTTTGGCTTCCAAAGGCATCTTGCCATGGGGCATGTTGCACTGGCAGGGCATCCACCACATCAGCATTAAGGGTTTCTGATAAAAGGGGGCACTCCCTACCCTTGCTTCCAGAAATCAAAGCCCAGGCCTCCAGTGGAACCTGTGGCCCCACAGTGTCTGCAGCTGCACTGCCCCGTCACCTCCCTACCGCAGGGCCTTGGCTTGGTTCACTTTCCTGTCCAGCCTGGGCCTCGGCCGGCTCAGTTTCAGCCCTGGACACACATGAGAGTCAGATTCTCTGGCCCTTGCACCCTCTGCTAGAATCAGGCCACCGTGCTCCTGGCGCGGCCGAGCAGTGACACACTTGGAAGCGGAAGGGGACTTTCTCTGGCTTCCAGTGTCTCCTGCCACCACACACCAGTTAGGAGCCAAGCTCCTGTGTGAATGCCTGGGACCCCAAAGCCGGACACCCACTCCAAGGACTCAGGAAGCCTGTGGGATGTGAAGGAGTCATCCTTTGCTTTTTTTTTTTCCCCTTAAATCTTGTAAACATAGGTGATCCTGAAGCCAAATACTTCACAATCGGAAAATCACACTGAGAAGCCCCAGGCTTGTTTGGCAGTATCTGTCCCAATCTTATCCAGCCCCGAACCCAAGCAAAGAATGAATGGGTGAGCTTTGTGCTCTCTGGTCCACTCGGGTTTCACCCTGCCAGTGTACGAGGGAATGGATGCGACATCAGAACGCAAATCTAGAAACTGCTGAGAAGGGAATTCTTGCAAATGGGAGGCACTGCCGGCTCAGGTGGGGCTCCCATCTACCGATTTTGTTTTGTAGTTAGCACATTTGAATTAAGGCTGGAGCCCAGTCTCCTGGTGCACACCTGTTGTCTCAGTATTGGTGAGGCTAAGGCAAGAGGATCTCAAATTCAAGGCCGTCCTAGGCTATGCAGTGAGTTCAAGAGCAGCCTGAGCTACAGGGAAACCCTGACTCCAAAACTGAGGTCACACTGGACTCAGGTGGGCCCTAAATCTATTAACTGGTGTCCTTGTCGAAGGCCACGTGAAGACCTGGGGACACCAGGCGACAAAAGACAGGGTTGGAGAGATGCCAAGAGTGGCCAGAAGCCACCCCAGAGAGGGAGACACAGGAAGGAATCTCCTCGGAGCAGGCGGGCCCTGGTGATGCCCCTCAGTTTCAAAGACAGAGGACGTTCCACCACAGTTAAGCTTCCCAGTGTGTGTCTCCAGGATACTGATACCCTAGCCTGGCCAGGCAGCCCTGCCCCAGCACAAACACAGCTCAAACTGCAGCCCCTACCCCTCCAGAGCTGGTTCCACAAAGCAGTTTACACAACAGAAGGACAATTCGAGACAAGGCGCGCTGCCTGTCGTCCTACGTCTGCAGTCTCAGCACTCTGGGAGGCTGAGGCAGGAGGATCACACATTTGAAGTCTAGCCGGGCAATTTCCCAACTTTGCAGGAGCCTGTGTCAAGATTAAAGAGTAAATAAATAAAGTAAAGACCTCAGTGTGTAGTTCTGAACTCAGCGACTGGAGCTCCTGGGTCCTGCGTCTTGTGCTAAGGCTTTGCATGAATCATTCATCCCATCCAGCTGCCACCCACAGGTAGGCCCAGAGGACAGGAGCTGCCCGAGCACCTCCAGGAGCCCAGGAAGCCCCGCTCAGCTCCTCTTCCCCACCCCCATACCTGCAGGGCCTGGCACACTTTGGACACTGGGGTTCCATTATGCAGTTCAGGCTGGCCTTGAACTTACTATTAGCCCAAGCTGGCCTCAAATTCATGGTGATCCTCCTGCCTCAGCCTCTTGAGTGCTGGGACTCCAGGCATGCACCACCATGCTCAGCTTCTTTCGGCTTTTCTTTTAAGAGACAGGATTTTCCTAAATTGCTAATTTTTCCAGACCAAGCCCAAACCTGCAATCCTCCTGCCTCAGCCTCCCTGAATTCCAGTTTACACAGGGAGTGCAGAGCCTCAAGGACAGAGACTAGGGGGTACAGGGCCTGGAACTCCACCCTGAATGCCTGCACCCCTCCTTTCAGGGAAAAGGGCACCAGGCCAGTGAGCACTAGGAATTTACCTGACCACAGGAACTAGTTTATAGCCAGGAACTAGTATATAAGCAGTGCTAAAGCCACTCCTCATAAAGTGGGTATGCCAAGGCCCCTGCTGGGGCTGCTCTGTCCACCCCCTTGCCCTGGACTCCAGGAACTCAAGTAGCCACCCGGCCACACCTGAGGCCAGTTCTGGCCTTTTAGTTTCAGAAGCTAAAGAATTCTTTTGTTTATGCCAACTGGGGCTGCAAGCGACAGAAGACCTAACCTAGAATACTGACCAGCAAAGGCAGGTGCAGGGCCGGGAGCTCCACGGGGGACCCAGGTCACACAGTTCCATTCCCCCACTGCTACCTGCTCCCTCACAGATTCCACCCAAGGCAGCCAACTCACAAGTTTGTCCCTCCGAAAAGAGTATTTTGCACTGGGGCGTGTGTCAGAAATCCCAGCGCTCTAGGAAGCTGAGGAAGGACATGCCAAGATCAAGCCCAATTTGCACAACTTAGAAAACCATCTCCAAACAAATCTAAATAAGCTGAGGATGTAGCTCTGAGTTCAGTCTTCAGTACACACACACACACACACACACACACACACACACACACACACAGAGAGAGAGCATTCTGAAGATCAAGGCTCCAAGGATGCCCTCCTCAATCTAGCTGGCCCGGAAAAGCCATGGGACACGGGAGTCTCTGGTTCCTCCCTGAAACGCACACCCTAGGGGCGCCACACGAGTTTGACAAACCTCTGTCCTGGGGCCAGCTTCCAACGCCCCCTGCACCCAGCCCAGACTCAGGATATGGTGCCCGCTGACGGGGACAAATCAAGGGCCATGGATGAGGCAGGGCACATGCGTGCCGGCCACAGCGCCTTTAAATAGAACCTCGCGTCCCACGCGCTTCTGAGGATGCCCAAAGCTGACCTGGCCACGGCCTCCGCTCCCCCATCCGCTATTCCGGTCTCTACCCAATTCTGGAAATAATATTAATAGCTCGATTGGGACTTCACGGTGTGCAAAATGCGTCCCAGCCTTGAAAGGCAGGGGGCCGCTGCGTCCCCTCTTCAGAGGTCTCACTGGAGGCCCAGGCCACCATGTGACCAGCGGGTCCCTCCGTGAAGCTGCTCTTTCCAGCGCCCCAGTGGGTCACAGTCCGGAAGGGGGCGAACCCGGTGGCGCCCCTGAGGCTCCCGGGGCCCACCTGCAGGGCTGCGTCAATGCACCCGTCAGACGGCCAGAGCAAGGCCAGGCTTCGCTTTTCCCATTCATAGAAAGAAAGGAAAGAAAGGAAAGAAAGAAAGAAAGAAAGAAAGAAAGAAAGAAAGAAAGAAAGAAAGAGTACGCGAGGGGCTGATTTCTCCTCTGGGAAGGGAGCTGAGGCTCTCAGAGTGGATTCACCAGCCAACAGGTGGAGGTGGGCACGGGGACCCCCGGACCCAGGATCAGCGGCCATCAGGCTCGGTGTGGAGGACTCCAGCTTGGGGTCCTGGGACGGCGGGGACCCCGCTGCCTACGTTACCTGCATCACCACGCAGACATCGACGGGGACGCGCGGGACCTGGCTGCGTCCGGCCGAAGCAAACGCACACAGGACCCCCGGAACCCCGAGCACCTCGTCCCACCACACGGGCCCCATCGGCCCCTCCGCCTGGCGCCCTCCCCTCCAGGGGCCCCGCACGGTGCCCCGCGTCGCTCACCTATGGAACATGCTCTCCAGGTCCTTGAGGCGGCGGCGGCTGAGCTCGGGGAACTCCGTGTAGGGGTTGAAGACCCGGCAGCGGGGACGCGGCGCCGCACCCTCGGCGAGGTGCAGGCGGCGGCTCAGCTGCGCGCTCAGCTCGGCGTCCGCGCCGGCCGCGGATGCGGGGTCCCGGGCGGCCCTGGGCTCCTCGGCGTCCTCGGGCCGCAGGCGGCGCTGCAGCTTCCCCGCCAGCTCCTCCCCGGCCATGGTGCGCTGGGCTCTGGCGCGCGGCGCGCAACTCTAGGCTGGAGTCGCTCGGACCTCAGGGCGGAGACGCGGGGTGGGGCGGGGACCGCGGGGCGGAGGCGTCCCTCTGTGAGTCCCCGGGAACCGCTGGCAGCAAAATTTCAAGCCGCGCAGAGCCTTTCTGCCTCGTCCCAAATGAGTGGCTCGAAGCCTAGGACGGAGATCAGGGAGGGCCACCCCCAGGTGACACCCACTCGCCCCCAGGTGTCAGGTAGCCACCCCCTGCCCTGGGGTCCGGGAAACGCGGGCAGGCATGCAGGGCTGGAGAGTGTTGCAAACATTTACTGAAAGCTGGGCGCGGCGGCGCACATCTGTAATCCCAGCCCTTGGAAAGCTGAGGCAGGAGGATCACCAGAATTCGAAGCCAGCCTAAGCTACACAGTGAATTCAAGGGCAGCCTGAACCGCACAGCGAGACCCTGCCTCAAAAACAAAGCAAATGCTCTTTGAAATGTTTTCAAAAGAGACCAAGAATAGGAAACAAAGAGGGTCAGACAAGCCCCCGAGTTCCCCTGAGGGGCAGAGAGCCCCGCAGCTTCAAGCTCCCTGTTTTTGTTTTTCCTCCTCTCCCTCTGAAACACACAGGAAGGAAAGAGTTTAAAAATGAAGAAAAAATCAATATTTCCAACAAGAGTGCTCGGACTGCAAGCGGACTGCAAGCGGCCTCCACCCCTGAGGAGCATGCTGCTGCCGAGGTCACCACGGTGAACCCCACTCTCGGCCCCATGAACCGGGCTGACCCTCGGGCAGGGTCGGAGCCACTGCTTCGCACACACAGTACCCAAGAGGCCCTGTAGTCGCTCCCCAGCACCCCCAAATGTTACTCTTTAGAAGCTGTTAGGGAAGATAATTTTCTATACAGTAACTGGGCACAGTGGCCATGCCTATGATCCCAGCACTCTGGGAGGCTGAGGTGGGAGGATGACAATTTCCAGTCCATCCCTGGTAATTTAGTGATTTAGAGAGATCAAAAAAGAAGGGGCACTAAGGCTTCAGCTGAGTGTGAAGGTCCCGGATTCAGCCCCCAGTTGGGGTGGGGCTGTTTATCTCTGCTGCACAATTTACCTGATTGCATGAAAATCGATTTTATGCGTGAGATGAAAACTGGTCAGCCATATATGAACCCATTGCAAGGACTGGGCATGATGGCCCAGGCCTGTAATCCCAGCACTAAGGCAGGAGGATCACAGGGAGTTTAAGACCAACCAGGACTACATAGGGAGTCTCAAGAAAACAAAAAATTTTTAAATAATAAGAGCTGAGAATAATAAGAGTTGTCTCAAGAAAATAAAAAATTTTTAAATAATAAGAGCTGGGAATAATAAGAGTTGTCTCAAGAAAACAAAAATTTTTAAATAATAAGAGCTGGGAATGCAGCTGGGTTCAATTCTGACTGTGAAAAAAATAAATATCGGGGCACAGTGCCTCATGCCTATAATCCCAGCACTTGGGAGGCTGAGGCAGGAAGATCATTGCAAATTTGAGAGTGGCCTGGACTACAAAGTGAGTTCAAGGCCAACTTGAACTGCATAGCAAAACCCTGTCTCAAAAACAAACAAACATTCCTATTGACATGGAACAAGTCCAGGAGGGTCAGTGCCAGCGGTCCAGTGTTATCCCATGAGCTCACTGTGTCACCGACTTCTGGTGTGGCCCCAGGTGGCTCTGTGGCTGGTGAGGAACCATCTGGAGCCCCAGGCTGGTGCACACTCTGGGCTCCTCCCCTTGTTGTCTCTGGGGTACCGCTGCCAGATGGTCCCTTCTGGGGCTCTGCCTGCACCTGGACTCCTGAGTTCCCCGAGATGTAGTTATAATGGAAAGCACTGAAAACCTCTGCCTGCACCACTATGTAGATATCTATTGCTCCTATTCAGGAGGCTGAGGCGGAAGGGTTCCACAGGTGACTTAGTGAGATTCTGTCTCAACATTAAAAAGAGCTGGCGTGGGCAGAGCTTGGCACTAGAAGTTTCCTGCATGGGTGAGGACCTGGGTTCTATCTGCAAAAACTAACAAGAAATAAAACCTATTGTCTCACGAGTCCTGGGCACAGCTGGGCAGCACTGTGCAGGGCTCTCACTGCCGGTGATGTTGTGATAGGCAGCTAGGGGACAGAGATGGGACAGGCAGGCGGGCAGGGAGAATCAACATCACCTTGGCCAGAGTCCAAGGTCCGGAAGGGATGAGCAGAGCTGAGATTATCCTGTCACTGGCAACTCTCCTTTGGGGATTTCCCACAGAGATAAACCTTTATCTCACCTCCTCTGCCCACAGGACAAAGATTAAGACTAAAGACAAAACCAAAACCAAAGACTGTCACCAAAATTAATGATGTTATCCACAAACCCAGCTAGATTCCTAAGCTTTCTTCCTTTTGAGATAGGGTAATTCAGGCTGGCCTTGAACTTGCAGTGATCCTCCTACCTCAGTATCCTGAGTCCTGGGATTACAGGCGTGAGCCACCATGCCTGGTTTAGATTTGGGATTGCATTGGTTGAGTATAGTTGTACCCACCTCGTGATTTTGCCTATACAACATTCCCAGAGAGATGACCTCAGCAGCACCTGCTGGGGGCCCCTCCTGCCTCTCAGGAGTTATTCCTGGTCCCCAATAAATCTTCCCTACTTTAACTTTCTGTGTCCTTGGGAATTCATTCTTCCACTGCAGGGGATATTTTTGTAGATTTTTTTTTTTTTTTTATCGGTACCGGGGATTGAACTCACAACCGCGTGCTTGCAAGGCAGGAGCTTATGCCGCTGAGCTAAATACCCAGTCCCTACTGCAGGGGATGTAAACTTGGCACATCTGGCATCCGGCGGGATTGGAGTTACATTTCTCCTATATCAACATGGACATTTCCAAAATTCTATTATTGAAACTTACTGCATCTCCCCCCCCCCAAACAGAGTCTTGCTATGTAGTCCCAGCTGGCCTCAAACTCTTAGTAATTCTCCTGCCTCAGCCTCCCAGGGACTGGGATGACAAGTATGTGCCACTTCACCCAGCTCAAAACTTACACTTAATGATAAACAGCAACTATTACTAACTGCTCACTTCAGAGGGACGTGGCGTACTCTGTGCCTCCAGATACCAGCTTCGAACAGCCACCCTTTCTAGCCTGAACCACAGAGGGAGACTGTCTCAAAAAACACTTTTTTTGAGTGGTGGGTATGGTGTAATCCCAGCACTTGGGAGGCTGAGGCAGGAGGATTGCTGTCAGTTCAAGGCCAGCCTGAGCTACAGAACAAGACCTTGTCTCAAAAGGACAAGAAGAAGAAGAAGAAGAAGAAGAGAAGAAAAAGGAAGAGGAGGGAAGAGGAGGAGGAGGAAGAGGAGGGGGAGGGAGGGGAAAGCAATCAGAGAGATACCTAAGGAGGGGTGGGGAGGAGCCTCCAGCCTTAGGAACCAGGCTGGAGAAAGTGTCAAGGCATATCACTTAAGGTACAAATTTGCTATGATGAATGTGACCATTATGTTTATCTAAAATGTGTCAATAAAAAATATTGCCTCCTTTAAAAAAAAAATGGCCAGGGGAGGTGACACTTATGTAGGGACCAGCAGGAAACAAGGGGGATGGGAAGGGGAACCATGAGCCCAGAATGTAAATAACACGGAAGTTGTAGGCTTGAAATATCACCCTCAGGTGCCAGCACACACCTGCTACTACTGCAACTGGATTTGTCCTTTTTTGTTCTTTTTAAAATACAAGGTCTCCCTAGGCAGCCCAGGCTGGTATCAAACTCACAGCATCCTCCTGTTTCAGGCTCTTGAGTTCTAGGATCACAGGCGTGCACCAACACAACAGGTTTTAGCAACCATTTTTTAAGTAAAAGGGTGCCTCGGAGGTAGCTCAGTGTGAGCAAGGAGTCCGAAGTTCTGTCCCCAGCGGGAATCCTGTCTCCAGCACTAGAAGGAAGGGAGGGGCGAGCAGGGAGCATGGCGAGCTGTCCCCTCCTGGCTCACTTTATGGGGATGCCTGGGCCTGCCCCACCCTCACCCAAAGTCCTGTTCCTGGCACACATGTCTGGGGCCCGGCTCCTGGGCCCTGTGGGAGCCGTGGGTACCTTCCCTGGGTGGAGGGGACCTTAGGGGCTCGGCCTCCTGGTGCTGCGCATCTGCAGATCACAGGGCTTTTCTTCATCCTGTGTGGTTCAGGGGGCAGAGTCCAGGACCTTTGCCAGGAGCTATGCCCCACCCCCTTTGCACTTTTTAAACTGTTTGTATTTAGAGACAGGGTTGCCAGGAACTCAATCACTGTTACCGAGGCTGGGCTCGAACTTGCACTTGTCCTGCCTCAGCCTCCCACAGTGCTGGGACTATATGGGTGAGCCACCGTCCCAGGCTTGATGTCATCTTAACGCTTTCCCTTCCCCAGACATGCAGCCACCAATGGATGCATTCCTCGCCTTCTGGGGACCAGCACCAAGCACAAGCCCTGCATGCAGGCTGGTCAGGTCTGAGAAATGGCAGCACCTACACTAATCCTGGAGTGGGCAGGTGACACTGGACATAGCCCCGGTGGCCTGCAGGGACTCACGGCGGGCTGTGGAGCAGAGAGGGCTCTCCAGCACTTCTAGGCAACATTTAGTTATGGTTTGGAATTATGGGTTTCTTTTTATGTGTCTGATTTTACTTGTTGGTTGGTTTTTTGAGACAAACTCTTGCTATGTAGCCCAGGCTGGACTTGAACTAATGATGCTCCTGCCTCAGCCTCCTAACTGCTGGGGCAACAGGCGTGTGTGGCCATATCCGGCCACCTGTCTGTTTCCCCAGCCTCAGAGATTTTTGGGAACTAAGCAGACACACGAGGCAAGAACTGTTCCCACGACAAGAAGCCACCAGGAAGCCTTTGCCAGGGTCCGGGAGAGGATGCAAGGGAGGCCCCAGGTCCTGCAGCCGCCTGCCTGGCTCACAGCCGCCAGGGTAGCAGGGGCTCCTCAGACCGCCCCCTTGCGATATGACAGACATGTTTCAAATTATCTTGCCACTGTACTTCATGCTTTTTGTTTTGAGACAGGGTCTGGCTGTCCTTGAATTCACTGTGTAGCTCAGTCTGACCTGGACCTTTTGGCGATGCTCCTGCCTCAGCCTCCCCACTCCCGGATTTTAAAGATCCAGTACGGATGCGGAACTGGCTGGGCGCCGAGGAGCAAAGCAGGTGAGGAGGTCGGGGCGCTCGGCCTGACGCCGCTGAGTGACCTCGTGGGTCCGGTTTCAGATTTGCCTCTCCAGACCAAAAGAGTCACGAGCCGGGGTAGAAATGCAAACTTCACTTCTTTCGTAAGAGTAATTCCTAAATATTTCATTTTTTTGCTTGCTAATGTGAATAGCCCAGTTTCTCTTATTTCCCTCTCTGCGATTTTGTTGGTCGTGTATAGGAATGCTATTGATTTCTGAGTATTGATTTTGTATCCAGCCACATTACTGAATTTATTTATTGTATGTAAGAGTCTTTCAATGGAGTTTAGGGGGTCTTCTATGTAGAGTATCATGTCATCTGCAAACAATGATAATTTAACTTCTTCTTTTCCTATCTTTACCCCTTTTATTTCTCTTTCTTGCCTAATTGCTCTGGCTAGTGCTTCCAGTACTATATTAAATAGGAGTGGTGATAAAGGACATCCTTGTCTTACGCCTGATTTTAAAGTAAAGGCTTTCAATTTTTGGCCATTTAGTATGATGCTGGCTGTTGGTTTGTCATAAATGGCCTTTATTATATTGAGGTAAAGACCACCTATTCCAATTTTCTGTAAAGTTCTTATCATGAATGAATGTTGTACCTTATCGAAGGCTTTTTCTGCATCTATAGAAATGATCAGGTGATTCTTTTGACTTTATTGATATGGTGGATTACATTTATTGATTTACGTATGTTGAACCACACTCTTCACATTAGCAAGCAAAAAAATGAAATATTTAGGAATTACTCTTACAAAAGAAGTGAAAGACTTATACAGTGAAAATTATAATACACTGAAAAAGGACATTGAGGATGATCTCAGAAAATGGAAAGACATCCCTTGCTCATGGATAGGAAGAACAAACATTGTGAAAATGGCCATTCTCGAACTTCCGGGAAAACATGGCGGACAGATAACAGCAACTACCGGAGGCTCTCTGAAAGACTCGGCTCAGAAGCCAGGAATGGTGCGGACTAAGGAGACATAAGCAGGTGGAGATATGCTCCGCTGACTCAGGAACGAACTGGGCTGAGAGAAACCAACTTGGAATGCATTCCTGGTGCTAAAACAGGAACAGAAAAGCCTCGGTGTGGAGGCTGGACCCCGCGCCATTGTAAGCCGCGATTTGGGTTTCCCGCCGCACGGCGGCTGGCTGCCTCTACAGTGGCTCGGCAAGGAGAGAGACGCGCAGAAGCTCTGAGAACAGAAATCTGCGAACGGCAGGGAGGCGTGCACTGACTTGTGGTGAGGTGAGTGAGAGAAGCTGACACTCTACCACAGTTTGACTCCAGCGGAGGACTTTCTGGGTCCGAGCAGTCCTGCGGGAGCGGGGCGCGGTGGCGACTCCAGCCACACATCCCCCTCTCGGGCGGGATTGGTGAAAAGTGCCTGGCCTGCGTGACGCTGCCGGCGGACCTGGTAGACTGTCCCAACCCAGATCCCAGAGCCTGACGGTGGCCGGGAGGGGAGACGCGTAGGCTGCCTGGTCCGTAACTCCCTGGTGCGCAGCGGTGAGTGGGAACACCTAACTGGCGCAATTCGATCAGGCTGTGGCTGACTGGGAGAGAAGCTGGGCCTCTTATATAAGCTTGCATATATAAGGAACAGAGAAGAAGAGGCAGCATGGGAAGAGGCAGCAACAAGAAAGTCTCCTCGGCCCCCAATTCTGAGAAACAGGCAATAGCAGACACCGCACCAATACACATAAGGCACCATATAGAGAGCCTCATAGACCAATTCAGGAATGAAGTTATCAACGACCTGAAGCTAGAAGTATGCAGAATAGTTAGAGAAATGCTAAGTACCACCCAAGAAAAAACAGGTGATGGAATGGAAGAACAGAAAAAAAGGGGAGAATTGTTTGATGGAGAAAACAGAGAAAGCATAGAATACGTGAAGCAGGTTCAAAGGGACTACCAAGATACTAAGAAGTCTATCGAAGACTGGCATAACAGCTTGAAAGAAACTAAGGACAGACTATCTGAACTGGAGGGCAGACTTGTAATATGGGAGAATGAAATGAAAAACTTCTTAAAAATAACAAAGAAACAAACAGCAATAATACAAAGACAAGAAGATGATAAGAGGATCCATAACTTAAGGATTAAGAACATAAAAGAAGAAGTAGGGATGCAAACAAGTGAACTACAAAAGCTACTCACAGAAATAATCCAGGAGAATTTTCCTAATTTAGCAAAAGGTAAAGATACTCAGATGTATGAGGCATACAGGACCCCAGCTACCTACAACCCAAACAGAGCAACACCCAGGCATATAATAATAAAAATTCCAGAAATTCAATACAAGAACAGAATATTAAAAGCTGTAAGAGACAAGAAACAGACCACTTACAAGGGAACACCCATCAGAATTACAGCAGATTTCTCTGCACAAACCATCAAATCACGAAGAGCATGGGGGGAAATAATTCAAGCATTGAAAGATAATAATCTCCAGCCAAGATTGAGATATCCTGCACAACTGTCCCTGGAAATTGATGGAAAAACAAGGTGCTTCCAGGATAAAGAGGAACTGGGGGAATTTGCAACCACCAATTCAACTCTACAGAAAGTATTGCAGGATATTCTAAAAAAAGAAAAATACAAAGAACCCAGAAATAGTGGCGGGGAGGCCACAACAAATGGAGCAGAGAACAAAATGAAGAAGACAAACTGACAGCTACTGACAGAAAAAGAGCTTAACAGAAATGAGGCAGAGAAGATTGGATGATAGGAACAGCTATTTTGGAGAAAATGACATCTTAATAGATAATACTGATTTAGTATCATCTTGTTTTGAAGTCTCATCTAGCTTTTGTCCTTCTGTCTCCAATGGTCTAAATAGGCTGTATCTTATTGGATTTTATTATGTACGATAGTATAAGCAAAAACCTTTTAAAGACAAGGAGATTATACAGAAACCATCGTTCATTTTCTGTTAGTCGATTCTAAATACTCTGTAATGCTGTCATTCTCTTGAATGGTTTTACATTGTTTTGATATACTTAATGCTACAGTATACGAAGTTGTACTCAAGGATTTCAAAGAAAGAAACAATATGGTAACTACTTTTAGGTTAGGATTATCTGGTGGTGAAACACTATTCTGCTTAAATGGTTATGTTTTGATCTGCGCTGTTTCGTTGTTATGCCCTCTTTTATCTCAATCTCCACTCCATTATTTACTTTTTTATCTTTATCCTTTTAATTAAAGGAAAAAAATAGCAGGATATATTATAGTAACCCATTTTGACTTTTCATTACCTTGATTCAAAGCCCTGTATTACTCTCACCATCTGGTTTTTAACTGATGTTCCCCTATTCTGTTTTGCTGGATAGTATCAGGTTCGAAAGTTTAGGCATCAGCTGTGAAGATAATGAGATTCATTATGACGCCCATTCTTGTTGACTTTTATCTACTTTTGAAGACCTACAATGTCTCCAATGTTTTGGTTTTGTCGGTTTTATTCTTTACTGTTTTGTTCAATTGTATTATAACTAACGATATAGGCAATTCTATTAGAGATAGCGGGAGGCATTATAGTAACCATTGTTGATCACCTTGTATTATGTTTTTACATTATCTATTATGTCCACCCTTTTGACTTGACCAATTCTGTTCTGTTATGTCACATTTGGTTTTACTCTCTTCCAAAAAAGTAATAAGAACAGTGGGAGCAATGAAACCCAAAATGTGTAATAGTCATGGTACAAAAGAGAGGAAAAGAAAGTGCTCCAAACTATATAACTGCATGTATATTTAAGTGTATAAGATAGAAAATGATATCACAGAGTTTTATTGGATCAATGAACAGAACTGTTTGCAGTATCATTGATGGAATGTCCACTTTACAAGCTTTAATTTTGTGACTTGAACAATTATTTCTAAGATGACAATATGTAATCCATTAACTAGTGATTTCCTACTGTTCATTTTTTTTCTGTAAATCTGTATAACTTGTACCCTTTCCCTGCTTTTTTTTTTCTTTTCTCCTTAAATAAAAAAAAAAAAAAAGAAAAAAAAGAAAATGGCCATTCTCCCAAAACTGTTATACAGATTCAATGCAATCCCAATAGAAATACCGTCAACATACCTTATAGATCTAGAGAAATCACTCCTAAATTTCATCTGGAACTAGAAGAGACCTAGAATCGCAAAGGCAATTCTAAGCAGGAAAGACAACGCAGGAGGCATCACAATCCCTGACTTGAAGTTATACTACAAAGCAACAGTAGTAAAATCAACATGGTATTGGAATCAAAACAGAGCCGAAGATCAATGGAATAGATTAGAAGATACAACCACAACTACAAACACACTCAACCACCTTATCTTTGATAAAGGAGCCAAGCAGGTTCACTGGAAGAACGACAGTATCTTTAATAAATGGTGCTGGAAAAACTGGCTCTCCAATTGCCAAAAACTAAAGCTAGACCCATGTCTATCACCATGTACTAAATTAAAATCTAAATGGGTCAAAGATCTGAATATTAAAACAGAAACACTAAATCTATTGGAAGACAAATTGGGTAGAAACCTTGGAGAGATAGGAGTAGGTAGAGAATTCATGAACAGGACTCAAACCGCACAGGAAATACTTCCCAGAATCAATAACTGGGACCACTTCTTATTAAAAAGTTTCTGCATGTCAAAAGAAATCTCCAGCATAGTGAAAAGAAAACCCACAAACTGGGAAAAGATTTTAGTGAACTTTCTCTCAGACAAGGGACTCTTGTCTAAAACATATAAAGAATTAAAAAAAACTCAGACCTCCAAAATTCAAAGATCCAATCCAAAAATGGGCATCTGAGATGAATATACAATTCTCAGATGAAGAAATGCAAATGGCAAATAAATACATGAAAAAATGTTCATCATCATTGGTCATTAGAGAAATGCAAATTAAAACCACACTGAGATACCATCTCACTCCTGAAAGAATGGCCAGGATCAAGAAAACCAACAACAACAAATGCTGGAGAGGCTGTGGGGAAAAAGGAACTCTCATGCACTGTTGGTGGGAGTGTAGACTGGTACAGCCTTTGTGGAGGTCTGTCTGGAGATTTCTCAAAAAGTTGGGGTTGGAAATCCCATTTATTCCAGCTATTCCACTTCTAGGCATATTCCCAGAAGAACTGAAAGCATCATACCACAGTGATATATGTGCACCTATGTTTATAGCAGCACAATTTGTAATCGCCAGATCTTGGAAACAACCCAAGTGCCCATCAACTGAGGAATGGATAAAAAAGTTGTGGTATTTCTATACAATGGAGTATTATTCAGCTATAAAGAAGGATCACATTGAGATATTTATCAATAAATGGGCACAGCTTGAGACCATACTCATAAGTGAAATAAATCAATCTTGCATGTGTGAATACTGAATAGTTTCCCTAATGTAAGTAATGATTCAAATATATAAAAATATGTGGTAATCATGATTCCCCATTATGTGGCCTTGAAGCCTTATAAAGTTTTCACTTATTAATTGGAAAGGCTTTATTCCGGGCTTCTTGATATGGAAATATTTGAAGCTATAGTATATGAAGTTTTATCCAAATATTTCAAGGAAAAAGACAGACACTATGGTAACTACTATTAAGTCGGGTTATTTGGTGGTGAAGCACTAGATTGCTGAAACAGTCATGCTTTGACCTGTATTGTTATATTGTTATGTCCTGTTTTATCTCAATCTCTCCCTTATTCTTTAAAAAAATTATTTAGTTATTTCTTATGTTTGTTTTAATTAAGGGGAAAAATTTTTAAAAATTAGCAGGATATATAATAGTAACTCTTTTTGATTTCCTATTAACTTGTTTTGAAGTCCTGTAATACTCCCATGGTCTTGTTTTGACTGATTAGACTCTGTTCCATTCTGTATGATAGTATCAAGTTTGAGGGTATAGGCAACTACTTTGAAGGCAATAAGATTCACTAAGATGCCCATTCTGGTTTGACTATTGTCTCCTTTGGAAGTCCTGTAATGTTTACAATGCCTAAGTTTTATTGGTCTTGTTCTCTACTGTTTTGTCCAACTTTATAATATCTAATGAGATAGACAATTCTTTTTAAGGAAACAAGAAACATCGTTGATAACCATTGTTGATAACCTTGTACTCTGTTTTACATCATGAGCTATGTCTAGCCTTGGTTTTGACTGACAGCTTTGATTTGCCATATTTGACTTTATTCTCTCCCCCCCAAAAAAGTAATAAGAACTAAGGAGTAATAAAATCCAAAATGTGTAAATTTTGTTGTAAAAAAGAGAGGGGTTAAAAAAAAAGAGCTCTAACGGATATAACAGCAAGTGTGTTTAGGGGTGTTAAATAGCTGACTATATTAATGTTTTTGGATCATTGAACACAGCTGTTTGCAGTCTCTCTGTTTGAATGTCCACTTTGTAATCTTTGATACTGTGATTTGATCAACTATTTCTAAGATGATAATATGTAATCTATTAACAGGCGATTTCTTACTGTTTTTTTTTTTTTTTGTAGTTCTGTATTACGTATACCCTTACACCGCTTTGTTTTGTTTTGTGTTTTTCTCTTTTAAATACAATTAAAAAAAAAAAAAAAAGAAAGAAAGAAAGAAATGCAAACCTCCCGCCGCCGGGCACCGAGGGTCGCCGCGCTCCCTAGTGGCGTCAGCGAGGAATGGCGTGCCAGGGTTGCTTTCGAAATTTGAGGCAAGAACTGATGATTGGTTCAGTTCGGCTCCATTTCCGAGACAGAGTCTCGCTAAATTCCCCAGGCTGGCCTCAAATTTGCAATCCTGTCTCAGCCTCCGGAGTTCTGCGATTACAGGCGCGCGTTACGCCCGGCTTGCAGGGGACTTCTAAAGGGCACCTCCCACGACTCTCGTATGTTGGGTGGCCTCTCCAGACGCTCGCGTGAGGGTGGCTGGGGACAGAGCGTGCACGACGACACCGCGAGGACAGGTGACACCGCGAGGACAGGCGGAGCGATCTTGAGCCCGCAGAGCTGAGCCCCGACAGCGCGGTCAGACCCTAGGCCCCTGCCCAGGGTCGCGTGTACGTCACCTCGGGAGCCAGGGTCACCCAGCGCCCAGCCTGAGTCTCCTGCGGGCAACTCAAGGACACACCAGGCAAAATGACTCACTGAAACCAGGTGTGGTGGTGTGCACCTGTATGCCCAGCTCTAGGGAGGCTGAGGTAGGAAGATCACTATGAACTCAAGGCCAGCCTGAACTACATAGTGAGAGCCTCTCAAATCTCAGAGGAAATCTGAAAAACCCCTATCACAGTTGTCACTGTCGTGGCTGGGCCAGTTTATATAAGGGTGCTTTGTTCTCCAGGCTAAAGGTCATTTTTCTCTTTCCGGCTGTCAGGCAGTGCCCAAAATCTAACAGTGCTCAAACTGCTTACCTGACAGTGTTTCTCTAGCATAGCCCTTTTGTGTTCTTGAGAACTTCTAGAGAAGTTCCTACATGGTTTGCATACATAACGTTTATCTAGTGTGAGTCCGGTTATAGGCTACAAAAGCAGAATGCCTCAAGACTTTCCCACATGGCTTACATTCATAGGTTTCTTTTTTTTTTTTTTTTTCTCTCATTTTTATTGGTATCGGGGGTCGAACTCACAACCGCCTGCTTGCAAGGCAGGTACTTATGCCGCTGAGCTAAATCCCCAGCCCCCCTTTCATAAGTTTCTTTCCAGTGTGAATCCTTTCATGGACGTGTAAGAACTAGAAACACTGAAGGCACAATTCCTTGCATTCATAGAGCTTCTCTGTGGTGTATTTTCATGAAGTTTAAAAGATCTATGACCATTGAAGGTCTTTCCACATTGCAATCAGTTTCTTCCCAGCTGGACTTTTTCATGCCTTAGAAAGAATTTGGAGACAAAAAAGAATTTTCCACAAAATCCACATTGTGAGATCCATTATTCACTTGTATTTGTGTTTTAGATTTTAAAAAATACAAAACACAAAAACAAAAAGCCAGATTTTCTGACATTGAATACATTCATGAGATTTCTCTCCAATGTGAGCAGTTCCATTCAGAAGATCCTTTACATTCAGAAAATTTCTCTCCTGTGTGAATCCTTTTATATTTTAGAACTGAACTTGGAGAAATAAAGGTTTTTCCACAAAATTTGTATCTGTGACACCCATTTCTATGCACCATCGTGTGTCTGTACAGATGCTTTTCCCACATCCTGCATGTTCATGCAGTTTCTCTCTGGTGAAAGTGCTCTTATGTACTCCAAAAGAGCCAGAACACATGAACGGCCTTCCACATCCCCAGCATTCACAAGGTTTCTCTGCAGGGTGAGTCCTTTCGTGTCCACTAATAGAGTGGTAATCACTGTGGCCCTTTCCACGTTGTTTATAGCTATGTGGTTTCTCTCTGTGGTCCTGATTCTCAGACTTTGTCCTAGCACCATGTGTCTACTAAGAGATGAGCGATACATCATGACTATAAGACCTCAGTTTTTCAATGAGAAAATGGAGCTGAGGAAATGACAGTGAATCAGCAATCTGTATAACTGTGGTTATTGAATTTTCCAGCACACTTTTTTTTTTTTTTCTGAGACGGTCTCACTGTGCAGTTCAGCTGGCCTTAACTCATTGCATATCCCAGGTTGGCCTTGAACTCAAGGTAATTCTCCTGCCTCAGCCTCCCAAGTGCTGGGATTACAGATGTGTGCCACCACACCTGGCTATATTCATTTCTTACATCTATGAAAACCACTGTTTCAGGTCAATACCTCCAATTCAACTCAACAACTTCCTCAGCTTCTGGAGCTGCTCGACTACTTTTTAAAAATTTATTTTTTGAGAAGTGGTTTCCCTCTAGCCTTGAAGTCACTATGTAGCCCAGGTTGGCTTTAAACTCTCTATGATCTTCTTGCCTCAGGCTCCTGAATGCTGGGTTACGGGCCTGTATGTTCCATTCCCAGTTAATCCACTACTTTTTAAAACGATTTTTTTCCTGGTACTAAACATTGAACCCAGTGCCACTTTACTACTGAATTACACCCCAAGCCCATCCATCCATCCGACAGGTTGCACTAAGTTGCCCAGGCTGGCCCCCAACCTACTATCCTTCTGCCTCAGCCTCTGAAGTAGCTGGGATTACAGATGTGTACCTTCATGCTCAGCCACACACTGGATTTTGATTTGTACACTTGAGTATGTTTGGGTACTTTGGAGTTTGGTACTTTCAGAATCATTTAGCAGTAGAAGTGGTTGTGCAGTCAGTCAATTTCTGTCCAGCTGGAAACCAGCTTCAGATGAAGGCAGGGGGGTGGTCCCAAGTAAAGCGGGGAGAGCAGCTTGGCTTCAACCCTGTTGGATTTATGATGTCAGTGAGGCCACGAGGGCAGACGGGAAAGTAGGCAGAGCCCGGACCCTGCAGGTGACACAAGGTAGCCCTGCCCGCCCTCTGCATCCCTGAGCCGCTGCTGCATAGGGTCCCGGCGCTCAACGTGGAGCCACCGCGAGGTGGCGCCCAGCGTAAAAGATCCGGGCCGCGCAGCGCGGTCCGTGTGCGAGCCCAGGCTGCGGACGGCCACCGGTCCTCTGCTGCTCAAATGGTGGCCAGCGGCATATGGCCAGGTTGCCTGGGTCCCGGGAGGCACCAGTGAAAAGCCACAACTCACAGTGCAGGACGCAGGCCGGGTGAGGACAGGGCGCAAGGGCTTGAAGCAAAACCCAAAACCACTGGAACCAATAAGCTGGTTTTTTATCAAAAGGTGGTTATATTTAAACAAACAAGCAACTATCACAATTTTAGTTCAAAAATGCAATTTAAAAATGGATGGGGGGGGGGGGCTGGCGATTTAGCTCAGCGGCATAAGCGCCTGCCTTGTAAGCAGGCAGTCGTGAGTTCGATCCCTGGTACTGATAAAAGGAAAAAGACAAAAAAAAAAAAAAAAAAAAAAAAAAAAGATCAGGGCCAGGGGTTTTGCTCAGTGTTGTGCTTGCCTGACAAGTGTGAGATTCGTAAGTTTGATCCTCAGTACACGACCCCTCAAAAAAAAGAATCAACTCACAAAAAAGAAAAATACTGCAATGAATTTGAGTAAAATGTGGAGGACCCAGGCTTAAAAAAAAAAATAAATAAATAAATAAATAAATAAATAAAAGCAAGCAACACATGGAGAGACATTCACGACTTGATGAATCATGAATATATGCAGTAGATCCGGAAATTACAGATTTCTACAAATATTCAGATCTTAATCTCTAAAGAACTCATCAGAAATCAAATAAAATTAATTTAAAAATTAGTTTCGCCTGGGTGCAGTGCTATACACCTGCAATTCCATCCCCCAGGAAGCTGAGACAGGAGGATTGCCATGAATTAGGGGCCAACCTGGGCTACATACCGAGTTCAAGGCCAGCCTGAACTTCACGGCCAGACCGTCTCAAAAACAAATTAGTTATGGACAAGAGGCAGTTTTGTTGTTTTTTTTGCGACGGGTCTTGAACTCATGGCAGTCCTCCTGCCTCAGCTTTTATACACCTGGGGTTATAAGAGTTTGCTCCAGCAAAAGGGGACAGTTGTAGAATGAAAAAATTGAAGTCCGGATGAGTGGGTTTGTGTGGTGTGGTTAGCATGAGGCTTCAGTTTGTGCTGCCTTTTAAGGGCTGACAGCTGTGTAAGATGAGGGCCTACCAGTGTCCTACAGAGGAAGGGTTCCACACCCTCCAAACTCTGAACCTCCATGCCCCCAGGTCTCTGGTACCCACTGACAAAGCTGCCCTCATGGTCTCACCTTTCCTGAATGTCATGTCATGACAGCCCTACAGCACCGGGGCCTTGCAGATGGCTTTTGTTTGGCACTATGGGTTGGTGCCTTCCTTTCTTTCGAGGTGCTGGGGATTGAGCAGCTAGGACAAGTGGTCCACTTCCAACCCATAGCCCTAAACCTCCTTGCTATGGCTCGCTGGCTCATTTCTTTTGTCTTTTTGATACAGGGTCTCACTATGCAGTTCAGGCTGGCTGTGAGCTCACTTTGTAGCCCAGGCTGGTCTCAAACTTGCAGATTCTCTTGCCTCAGTCTCCTGAGTGCTGGGGTTGTTTTTTGTCTTTTTGAGGCAGAATCTCACTATGCTGTTCAGGCTTTCAGCTCACAATGTTTCTCCTGCCTCAGCCACCTGAGTGCTGGGATTTCAGGCATGCCCCACACATTTCTTTTATCCTCTAAATTACATTTTATTACATGATTTTTGAAATAACTAAAAAGCCATGTTTTATTTTGACATAGGATCTCAGTAGCCCCAGCTGCTGGTGATCTTGCTGCAGCCTCCTGAGGGCTGGGATTACAGGCGGCACCTACACACCTGGCTATTTTAAAATAGCTGCAGAGAGGCAGCACCAGTGTGAGTGCCGAGCACTCTGGCAAGCAGGGTCACAAGGGAGGGGTGTCCCTAGGGACCAGAGGGCGGCAGCAGGCAGCCAAGGAGCCGAGCTCCAGGTCCCATAGTGGGGCACAACAGGTGCAGGGTGCTGAGGCCTTGCATAACTTTCTGCCTGGCCTACGGGACTTCTGAGCCACCCTTTCCTGGCAGCTGCACTGTGCAGCCCCAGCCCCAGGGCCCAGCCTTTTATAGGTATGCACTTCCCAGGAGCCAGGCACTCAGTACTTGGGCGCTTAGTACCTTCCTGGCCAAATTGGCAGGGGCTGGACTATCCCATGGGACCCTACCATGTCCCCAGGGCCCTAAGGGCCCACTGGCCTTCCCTGCAGCCATTCCCTGGGCACACCCCCACGAGGCTTTAGCAGCTCAGAGGGTCAGAAAGTGCTTCTTGGCCCCAAAGCGGCCTCCCTGGATGTGCTAGGTGTTGTTTCTCCTGCTCAAGGCAATCTTCCTGCCTCAGCCTCCCACAAATAGGAATTACAGGTGTGTACCACCAGGCCCAATGCCCTCTTCATCTGGACTCCAGCCACTTACCTGGTGCAAACCTGAGCCCCTCAAGGTGACCCTGGGAGGGCAATGCAGCCCATGGCTCCCTTTTTAGGGCTCTCTTCCCCACTTGTGGTCCCTTGAGCCTTTTTCTCCTTAGAATTTTGTTTCTCTTTTGGTTGAGACAGTCTTGCTATGTAGCCCAGGCTGTTCTCAAACTCACAGTAGTCCTCCTGCCTCAGCCTCCCAAATGCTGGGATCACAGGTGTGAGTCACCATGCCCAGCTCTCCTTGAAGTTTTCCTTTTTTTTTTTTTTTGGTACCAGATATTGAACTTATGACATCACACGTGCCGCTGAGCTAACCCCCAGCCCCAAGTTTTGTTTTTAGCATTCATCAGTCTTTACTGGACACTGGTTAGTAGGGTATTTTAATGGTGATTTCTATGCTATTTCCTGCATTTCTTCTAGGTTTGGAATTCTTGGGGGGAATGGCTATTCCTTGTTCCTCAGATATTTACTCAATACCTATATATTTAGTTTGAATTCATGGACACTGTTACTGTCATTATTTTGTGCTCAAAACTGTTTTGGCTTTGGCTAGCAGGAACTCTGAAGAAGGTACTGTGTCTTTCTTTCTTTCTTTTCTTTGTGATACGAGGCAAGGATTGAACCCAGGGCTTCTGTACAGCCTGTTTTTTTTTTTTTTTTTTTTTTTGTACAGCCTGTTTTAAAATTTAGAGAGTCTTAGAGCTGGGTGGTGGTGCACGCCTGTAATACCAGCACTCAGGAGGCTGAGGCAGAAGGATTGCTGAGTTTGAGTCCAGCCTGGGATACAAAATGAGCTCAAGGCCAGCTTGAACTGCATAGTGAGACCCTGTCTCAAGAAAATAAATAAATATAGACAGAAATGAAATGTTGAGTCATTAAATTACCAAGTTGGGCTTGAACTTGTTTCTCCTCTTAAGGTGCTGTGACTCCAGGTATGTGCCTCTGAGCCTGGTTTTTGGATTTCTGAAACAGGGTCTGACTGTAGACCAGGTCAGGCTAACTTACTATGTAGCCCAGACTGGCCTTCAACTCACGCTCCTTCTGCCTTGGCCTTCCAAGTGCTGCTGACAGTTGTGTACCACCACACCGGCCACAGTTTCGCCTCTCCTAATTACTTCCTGCAGTGTTTGTTGGACAAGCACTTGACCCTTGTCTTTAAGTGACCTGCCATCACAAGTTCTGCCCGGTGGTACAGTGCCTGAGCTAGTGGAATCCATGTGGCCCAGATGACTGCTGGGTCTTGACACTCACTTTGGGAGGTGAAAACCTCACAGCAGCTTGGTCTGGAAGCTCCCGTGTAGATGGCCTAATTGCGGCTGGCAGGACTGCAGTGATCAAGTCCCATCACGTTCCACCCCACTCTTTCGACACAGCACCTTAATGTGCAGTGCAGGCGGGCCTTGAACTCATTATGTAGCTCAGTCTGGCCTCCAACTCACAGAGATGCTCCTGCCTCAGCCTCCAGAGTGCTGGGATTATAGGCTAAGCTTGAAATTCTGATCCTCCTGCCTGGCCTCCTTGAATGCTGGGTCACAGGTTAAGTGCCTAGGGAAGCTGTGCATTCAAGGCTTGGTCTCCAGCCTGTGGGGCTGTGGATGGCCTCTTCAGCAGGTGTGGCCTGGCAGAAGTTAAGGTTACGATGAGGGCTCCCTAAAGAGGTCACCGGGACCCAAGCCCTTTGCTGGCTCCCTCACTCACCTCTCTTGCATGCCACCTTACAGAGGCCCAGGACAGGGCGCCCAGGGCCCTCAACCTGGACCTCTAACCTGGGGCAAGCCATTCTTCTGTGTCCCTGGGAACTCGTGACAGTAGGAGGGAGCTGAGTGGCAGCCGGGCCCAGCAGTGCCTCCCTAGCTATTTCCTTCCGTGGGCACTGGCCATGAGGGGCCCGATTAGGCTACGTAATGTAAGGGATCCTAGTGGAGGCGGGGAGGGTTTTCATCGCATAAGGCTCGGAACTCACTTCTATTTCCCTACTCTAAACCCAGGCAGGATAAACAGCAATATTTTGATATTTAAAAGGTGCACTGACTTACAATGATGATTAACACTAACTGGCAAAGTTTCTAAGCAATCCCTGCCAACGTGCTCAGCAGCACAGTGCTCAGACTCAAGTCCTCAGCTGTGCACCAAGCCCTGCACCCCGAGCCCCACGCAGACAGGGCCACAGCCTGTGCTCACAGTTCTGTTTATTACCAGGGAGGATCGTGCGCAAAGTAGCAGCCCCGAGTCGCGCTTGCCAGAGCCCCGTCCAACCCACTGTCCAATTCCTGGAAATCCATTCTCAGAGCACCACGGACCACAAGCACTGTCTGGGCGGGAAATGACTGCCACTCTCAGGGTCCTGGGGAAGACTGGGGGACAGTCAGGGAAAACCCCGCGGGGCTGGGGTCAGCAGCTCCCAACACCCACTCCAGGAATCCGTCTCTAGAGCTGGGGACAGCGACCGTGTCTGCCTCCGCTTCTGACGCCGATCAGGAGGCAGGGGCGTGGGGAGCAGCTCTAGGAAACATCAGAGACTAATGGAACAAATGAGACAGGAAAAAAAAAAAAAAAAAAAAAAAGGCAAAACCATGGCCACTATACCTAACCACTAGGCCCTACAAAGGCCTCACTCATATATTCACTGCAATCGCGCGCGCGTGCGCGCGCGCGCGCACACACACACACATCCATCCATCCATCCATCCATCCATTCAGGTGGATACCCAAAGGAAGGCAAATCCAAATGTCCGATCTCTTTGGAATTTTCCAGCCATGGGAGGTTGGGGCAAAGGGGCCTCCCGGGTCCATGCAGATCCCCAGTCCCTGTGGCTCCGGTTCCTCCTCCTCCTCTCCAGACATTCAGGGCTGCCACGCCGGCTTCTCCAGCCCAAGCTCACCTCAAGCCTCTGCACTCAGATTCTTTCGGGAAAGCACCCCAAACGACTCAGGCGCTGGGAAGCTGGCAGAAAGTGAGTTGCACGCAGCAAGGGGTGCCTGCTGCTCTCTGTCCCTGTCAGGCCTGGGGCCGAGGCAGACACCCACAGGTGGCAGATATCCCAGGACAGACGCAGTGGCAGGTCCCAGGGTCCCGCTCCCCAGTGCTGCCTGGAGGCTGCTGTCCATCACTTCCTGGGACCCAGGTGCTCTCCTGACCTCTGGCTCCACATTTCCACAGCCAAGGCCCCAGCCCCTCCGAGGGTCTGGTTGTTGAAAGCCTGCTGGCGGGAGCCTGCCCAGGGTCCTGGGCTACAATCAGCACGAACGATGGAGCCTGGAGGTGGGGTCCCCGCCACCATAGGCAGGCACAGCCACACAAGTCAAGCCGTCCAGCGTGCCCTTTCTTCAGCCCTGCCGTCCCTCTTTCCTCACCACAGCGTGGCTCCCATCCTGCCCGGGCCTGCGCTGCAGCCTTGTCCCCCGTGCTGCGTCAGAGGTCAAGGGACCCAGCCTACTCCAGCCCAGGTCTAAGTGCAGCAGTGCCTGAAAGGCGGGGTCCCACAGGAGGGAAGCCGGGGCTTAGGCAGGTGCGTGCACCACAACCTGGGCAGTCGCTGCCGCAGCCGTAATGCACATCCGGACTGGTGGCTCGACAAGGAAGGGAGAGCTGGGGCAGGGCTGAGGGCGGCGCTGGGCCCCCGCCTCCGCACGCACCGTAACACTGATACCGCAGCCTGCAGATGGCTCGGGTTCACAGGTGGGCAGCAGTCTGTTACAGCCACGGCTTCTTTCTTCTGCGGCTGCGTGAGGCCTTTGGTGGCGGGGAATTTGGCGGCAGCGGTCCTCCAGGAACGGTGCACGCGGCTCAGGCGTGCCCTGCCAGGAGCAGCCGATGGCTGGCGGGAGGCCTCCCGTCCATCCAGACAAACACACATACAGAAAAGGGTTATTGCCAGCTCATGTACTTTCACAATGTGATTTTTGTATTTCGAAAACTTGAATTGTCCCTGGAAGAGAAAATGGGAGAAAACAGAGCACTCAGTGCAGCAACGGCCAGACACTTGCACACGCGCATCCTGGGGCCCCCTTCCTCAACAGCCTAATCCAAACAGCAGCTGCCTCCTCCCTGGCCAGAACTTCACTCCGGGGGCGGTTCTAACAGCAAATGAACGCAGCCACTTCGGTGCAGACTAAAAGGGGCTGGTGAGACAGTAATGTGGAATAGTGACATAGTGTAACACTATGTTGCTCAGAAAAAGAAAAAGCAGCTTCTACTGATGGAAAAGCTCCCCGGGATGGACTCACAGCCTGGAGAGCAGAATGCTGGGCACTTGGCCAGGTACAGTGACACCCCATGGAGGTTAAGGCAAGAGGGTTACTCTGAGGCTGACCCCAGCTACTTAGTTCAAAGCCAGCCTGGATTACACAGGGAGACCCTGTCTCAAAAAACCCACCTCCTGGGGCTGGGGATTTAGCTCAGCAGCATAAGTGCCTGCCTTGCAAGCAGGCAGTCGTAAGTTTGATCCCCCGTACCAATAAAAACGAAAAAGACAAAAAAAAAAAAAAAAAAAAACTACCTCCCCAAGCAAGCCAGCCCCCAGAGCAGTGTGCACACACAGCTACCTTTGGGGAGGTTGGGGGAGAAATAAGGTTATATACTCACATCTGCATACACGTATGCTACAGGGCTTCAAGGTGCCCACGGCGGCAACCTGTACACTAACTAAGCCATGTGATACACAAAACCCACCCATGGCCCTGGTTTAAAACATGGAACTGATGCTGGTGTAGTGTACGTCTGTAATTCCAGCACTTTGGAGGTTGAGGCAGGATGATAGCCAGTTCAGGGCCCGACTGAACTGCACAGTGAGAACCTGCCTAAAAAATAAAGCAAAACCCTATGGAGCTGCTCATCCAGGCGGCGCACACTGAGGCTTCTTCGGCTGAGTCCTGAAGGAGGCTGGGGAAGGGGCGCGCAGCCCCTTGTCACCTTCTGCAGACGCAGTCTGACACCCACTGTGAGCCTTTCCCAAGCAGCCAGTGCCATCTCAGCAATGCATGTCACGACCCGAGCCCCAGTATCTCAGGAGTTCTCCGGCAGGGACTTCAAAGGTCACCCAGCAGCTGTGCTATCTGGGGCTTCAGGTTTAATTCTATGGGTATGGATGGGGACTTTCTCATTCAGCTGGCTTCAGAGTCATTACTGTTTCCGTTTTGATTTAAAGGAACTCTGAAAGGAACCAATCTTAAAGTTGTTAAAAATAACTGAGCCTCTGGAAAAAGGTCCAGAGTAAATAAAAACTGAAGACAGGGAAAGCGTCACCTGTACGTTGGGTGGTGGTGACAGCAGTTGGCATTGAGCCAGAGCCCTGCACCTAGAGGTGGTGGCAGACAAGGACTGCGGGGAGGAGAGCTGCCTGGTGACCTGGCCACCAAGAAATGGATGATCTCTAAATGGTGCCTATGCGCCTGCCCAAGTGACTCATTTAGGGTCATCTGGGCATCTCAGCCATTTTCATCAAAGAGCACAAGGCTGAATACACAGTTAATGGTGGTTATTACTTTAAAAGAGCAATGGTATTAAAAAACTGCTCAGATGGTGAAAAACCTCAAAAGGACAGATTGCTATGAGGAGCCACAAGCAGCCAGCAGAGGATGCGAGCACCACGGGTGGGCCTGCAGGGAGTGGGCTCTGCTCCTCCCCACCCCCTGCACCCTCGATGCCTGGACAGCTGGTCTGGCAGGGACTTGAGGGGAGGGTGCACAGGCAGGGTCATGGGAGACTGTGGAGGAATCTTCTACCCAACTAAGGGAGACAGCAGTTAAGTACCCAACCAGCTCTGGGGGCTACTAAGGGATCCTCAGGCCAGTTACCGCCACAAGCAGCTCATTTGATCTTTTTTAAAAATTTCTTTCTTTGGTACCAGGAATCCAACTCGGGGCCTCCTGCTTACCAGGCAGGAGCTGGGCCTGCTGAGCTGCTTCCCTGCCCCTACTCATTTGATCTTTTGAAAGATTCCTGTACTATCCTGAGGTTGGGCCGGAAATACAATTTTCCTCTATGGTAGGCAGATTTCTCCCACGCTGCCCACTTGGATATGTAGCACCTGCTCCAGTTTCTGTTCTTATTGGAGACCTATTTACCATCTGAAAACCTTCTAGGAAGTCCTACAATTCTGAGGTCCACTTGCAAAATGTGGAGAAAAGTTAAAAAGCTAGGAGAATCCACCTACGAGCTTCTGGAGTGAACAGGCAACAAAGAGCAGGAGGGTGAGTGACTGCCCTTGCTGGGATAGGCAGTGGCAGGATGATGGCCGAGAGGGTTGTGGCTGTGGTCCCGCTTGCTCAAAAAAGTGGGAGAACAGCTTGGCACAACAGCTGGTTTGAGGCCCACCTTTTGCAGTCTGGGGGCCTAGGGTTCACTGCAGACCCAACGCAGAGGGGCAGCAGACAGGGAAAGCGGGCCTGCAGACCTGGGGAGGAAGACGGGAGCTTTTCCCCTTTTCATATGCTTTTGTCCTCTTCAGGGCGAACTAAAATCCAGGAATCCATTGTGAGCTCCGGAAAGCCACCTGGTCGGCTCTGGCCATGCTGATAAGGCATGCGCTACCCTCAGTGTACCACAGAGGACATGGGTGTTCCCAGGGGAGGTGGGACAGTTCTTTTTTGCTGGGTGTGTAACATATGCCTGAAATCTCAGCTACTCCAGAGGCTGAGGCAGGAGAATTGCCTGAGTTCATGAATTTAAGACCAGTCTGGGAAACAGCAAACTTCACTTCAATTAATCAACCAACCAATCATTAAAAAATAATAATAAAGCCGGGCATGGTGGTGAATGCCTATAATCCTAGCATTTGGGAGGCTGGGGCAGGACTGTTCTAAGCTCAAGACCAGCCTGGGCTACAAAGTGAGCTCAAGGCCAACCTGAACTGCATAGCAAGACCCTGTCTCAGTAAAGTAAAATAAAATAAAGGAATATACACCATGGCTAACTAAAGTACTTAGCATACACTGAGTCCCTAGGTTCAATCCCCAGTACTGTGAAGAAAAAAGGGAAAGAAGGCCAGGGATGTAGCTCAGTAGTATAGCGCCTGCCTGGCAAGTGCAAGGTCCTGAGTTCAATTCCTAGTACCAAAAAAACAAAAAAGAAAAAAGTGAAAGAATTGTCTTCTGGATGGGAGACTCTTCCAAACTGGCTTCTAATGACACTGCCTGATACAGCGAGAAAACAAGGCCTACTCTCTGAAATGGCTGTCTACCTGCTCAGCCTCGAAGTGTACCCCTTCTGCATATCTCGACACAATTCTTCCTCGGAAACCCCATGCTAAGGCAGGGGTCAACATGGCAGGCGGCACCGGCAGGCGAGGCACTAGGGCAGAGCACCCCCTAATCCAGAGTTTGGAGTCACTCTGCAGAAGCACCTGGCAAGGAGTCTGCTCAGAGGGTGGGAAGGCTGCTTCAGGTGCCCTCTGCCAGCTGCGTCTGCTCAGGGCAGTTCTGGCTTCCTCTCTCCCTCGCCTTGTCAGTAAAGCCGCAAACTCAGTCTAGGTTCCCAGGGGCAAATCTCTGCCTCTGTTCTCCCACCCAGGGGCCACACTGCTGCGTTTCCCCAGTGACATGGGTCCCTGTCCCGTGCCTGCCAGCCCAGCCATGTAGACAGCCAGGTGTTCCTGGGCTGTGACTCTAGCTGAAGCCATGGCCAAAGGGCAAGGCCCCTTTGTAAGGGAAGTCCAATAAAATAGTTTTACAATACCAACAGTCATATGTAATGACATTATCAATAAATGCAGAAAAGGCTTTGAGGCATTAAAATTGATTGACTGACTGACTACTGGAAATTAAGTGTTGGGCCTCCCATACTCTAGACAAGCACAGCACCACCAACCTGTATCCTGGCCCCTTTCTATTTTACACTGAGCTAAGGTCTCACTACTCATTGTGTGGTGCAACTTCTACCCTCCTAAGCTACTCCATAAGCTACTCATTGTGTGGTGCAACTTCTATCCTCCTACCTCAGCCTCCGAGGTAGGGTAATTGGTGCGCACCACCGCACTCAAAAACTTAGTAGTTTTTCTACCCATTTCTTCATAGAGCATGACCTCCTCAGGAGAAAAACAGAGGAAGAGAGGCTGGAGTGCCACGGACAGTAGAGTGGCAGATGCAGTCAAAGGGTCGGACCCGTCCTATGAAGCCAGCCTACACCAGGGAGACGACACAGGGTCTTAGCCAGGCTCTCCCTCCGCACTCCCAAGTCTGCGCTTCAAGAAGCTACACCTGGGCCATCAAGTACCTGGCAGATACAGACAGACGTGGGCTGCCAGAGGCTGCACAACAGTGATCACACGAGTAGCAGAACTACTCAGAGCAATCCAAAGGCACTTTCTCTTGGGGGATTTAGTGCCTGCTATGTGGAGAGGGAGCTGTTCTAAGTTTTCTTCCATTCTGTTTCAAATGAAGGGTTTTTCTCCATGGAAACTGAGACATCTCATCCCTTCCCACTTGTCAAGTACAAGTGACTCCAGGACCTTCACACTAAAATATAGCTCTGGCCCGTTTTTATTTTGAGACAGGGTCTTGCTAAGTCATTCACCCAGGCTGGGCTCCAACTTGCAATCCTTCTCCCTCATCCCCTCAAAATGCTAGGATCAGAGGTGCATGCCACCATGTCTGGCTCTCAATTTTTGTAACTTTTTTTTTTGAGACAGGGTCTTGCCCGATAAGTTAGGCTGGCCTTGAACTTATGGCAGTCCTCCTGCCTCAGCCTCCTGGGTGCTAGGACTACAGGCATGTGCCACTCACTCAGGTTGCCTTTTTTTTTGGAGACAGTATCTCACAATATAAACTTGCCTTGTACTACTACAATGCCTAGGCTGGCCTCAAACTCCCAGGGATCTTCTTGCCTCAGCCTCCCAAATGCTGTGATTACAAGTATACACTACCATGCCTGGCTCTTGGCTCTCAATTTTAAAAGGTACAAAGAAGTCAAATATGGGGCTGGGGATTTAGCTCAGCGGCATAAGTGCCTGCCTTGTAAGTGCATGGTCATGAGTTCGATCCCCGGTACAGATTAAAAAAAAAAAAGTAAAATACACTGTTCGATTAAATGATGACAAAATTTTCTTATCACACTCAGTTCATCCCAACTTTGAGAATACTAAGAAAAAAAAAACCCTTAAAAATAATTAAGATGGTAATATTATTAACACAATTCCATCACATCACTGTGCTTCTGAGTGTGTATCCAGCCTGCAGGTTCGGAACTTACACTACCAGAGCTGACACGGATCTACATTTTGGAATTCTACAACTTATAAACTACTTTTGAAAATCTGGAACTGCTACCTAAAGACTAAATGTACAGTAGTGGAGGCAGACTATAAAGTGGGGGCACTGCCCACATGCACAGGGGTCCTGCAACTGCTGTCTCCAGGTCACACTGGAGCCACAGAGCACCCAGACCCTCGGCCACCAGCATCTGCCCCACAGTGGCGCTTCTCTCCAGCCAACCTGAGGCATGCAGGCTTCTTCCTGGGAAGGTGACTTGTGAGGTAGCTGCTGCCCCAAACAGGGATGGTGGGGAGGTGGTGGTGGTGGGGTGGTGGTGGTGGTGGGGTGGCAGCCTGGTAGCTTGGAGCAGGCGTTCCTCTGTGGCCCAGGTAAGACACTGGCCTTTCATCCTTCCCTTTCATACTGAATAAACTCACCTACTTCCCGTGCCAGAGACAGACATGGACGTGCGCACAGATGTCTGTAAGGTGGATGCTGCCCTGCGTCCTCCTTGAGCTGACTGTGATGCCCTAGCTCTAGCTGGAGTGCAGCCTGCACCTGTCTCTTATGTGACCAAGTGCACTCCAGCCCATTTACTTGCACTGCTCGAAGTCTGAACTTACAGCACTATTTGTGCATAATCAACAGACACCACCAGCAAATGAGACACATCCCTCACTTAGTCAGGGCCTATGGGACTGCCCTTCTGGCTACAGAACTGCAGCAGACAGTGTGAAAATGGTGTTATTAGAGCCACCAGAAAAAAGCTCGGAGCCATGATAAAACGTCAGCATAAGGGATTTCTGAGACCCACTGTCACTTTCAGGTGGGGGTGAGACGCATAATGAGGCAAAATGAGGGTCCATCAGGAGACATGGGACTGGTCAGGGAGGCTGGATGCTGGCAGGGGCAAGGCTGGGGTCAAAGGGCAAGGGCGTCCCTGTGGGGAGAGGATCCCTCCAGCTGAGGTGTATCATGGGGTTACAGAGAAGGTAGACAAGGCCCTACCCTGAGTGTGAGACAGAGGGGGAGCGCCGATCAGCGGCCGCTGCTGTTCACTAGGCCATGAAACTCCTCCCAGGCCCTGGCAAACCAGAGACAAAAAACACAACAACACATTCAGATCAAACGCTTTTACAGAGAGCAGACACCATCACCCGCCTCCCATCCAGATGTCCCCTAGGATGTGGGGCCAAGGCAGCAGGACTGAGCAGCTAGGCTCCCAATATTTTATTGCTGGGTGGGCAGCTGGCCCTGCCTCTATTGTGCTCGTGTTGGAAGCGTGGCCCTCCTTACTGGAGGATCTGCCACCATGCCCCTGTAGCAACGCCACAGGAGGCCATTGAGGTCAGAGCTGACGCTCAGTCAAGCCCAGAAACATGTCCAACTCTGCAGCAGGGGCAAGAGCAAATCCCCGCCTCCTCCACCTGGAGTCTCCGGGAACAGGTGGTGAAAACCATGATCTCTATCAGGCCTTGCCCCAAGGGCAAAGCCAAGCACCCAACAGCTCTGCGCTGCTGCTGCTGCTGGTGCTGCTGCGAGAGGTACAATGAAGAACTTACACCTTCTCTGCTTGCAGGGTTCCAGACTTGGGCTCTCAATGCGACAGGTTCCCTCTACTTTTTTTAAACACTTGTGTAATAATTATACAAGTGAAGCTGTGGAGGTTACGGCAGAAACAAGGCTCAATGTGATTTGCATGTAGAGTAACTCAATTTGGGAACTGGGCAAAGGAAAGGTTAAGAAACGAGACAGAAAGGATAGGGAGGTTTGTAGGCAGTGTCCAGCAGCAAGGCCTTGGGCACTGCAGGAGAAAGGAACTAGGCGAAGATGACACCTTAGGCACTAGGTGCTCCGCCCAGAGTTACTTTCACCCTTTTAGGCCTGAAGCATTAAGTTCCTTGCAGATTATATATAAAATCCAGGGCTTCTAAACAGGAAGTTCTTTACCATTACTTCATTCTTGGTTTAAGTTCATGACATAGCACGTGGAGTGAAAATATACCGTATTACTAATGATACATTTAATAATGACTACTAAAATACACCTTTTTCCAAGCTTTCCACAGATACCTTCTATAAAAAAAAAAAAAAAAAAAAGAGCAGGCCTAGGAGATATAGTTCAGCAGTGAAGCATCTGCCCAGCATGTGCAGCAAAACCCTGGGTACAACCCCTGCACTGCAAATGAATTGGCTGATTAATTCTTATAAGGAGGGACTACGTGGAGAGACCTGACACAGATCCAACTTCATCTTTCTAAGCATTACTTGTAGCCATCTCATTAGAATTTCTCTTCTGAACGGCGCATCTGTAACTGCTTGTAAGACAATAGTTTCTTCCATGAGCATCACCCAAGCTGCTAAAACAGCTGACTGGCTTGAGGACAAAATGTGAAGACAAGTGTGCTGGACTCTGTTGCTCCCCAAACTCAACTTCCTCAGCAGGACGTGTGTCCTGCAGCCTTTCCTGGAGAGATGGTGACGAGATGCACTCTAAGCCCGTGGGTGATACTGGAAGGCAACTTTACTCTGCACTCCAAATGAAGATGCGGCCAAAGCAAACGCCAATGCTGGGCAGTGACCCCTGGGAAAGCTTTCTTTTAAAAACAGAATTTTAAATTCTACCTTAAACAATAAAGAAAGTTTCAACAAAAACTTAGGCAGCTACGTTGATGCTTCAGCTCTTTTTGATTCCAGAAAAGCCTGCACCTACCACACTAACCTAAACCAAGTAGCTTCTTGAGTCAAGATCCTTCAAGTGGATTTCGGAGCCCCCTCAAATCCACGGTGTTAAACTGCTCTCTCAGTTCCCCTGGAAACAACCTTCCTGTACCTGAAGCCTCAGTGTGAAGAACCTGGGTTTGGAAATTTACTTGCAGATTTCCTAGTAATGAAACAGCTGGTGAAAACCTTGGTATGGTCACTCTTTTGATAGGCCAGTGAGTCTGAATAGACTAGCTATTTTCTACCCTGGCATCAGGTATATTAGGGAATACTGGAATTTTCTTTTTTTTTAATTAAGAAAGAACAAGTTAACAAATGTCAGATGACTGGAATTTCTAAAAACAGAAAAAAAATCACCGAGACTAATACAGCCTACAGGGGATTCTGAGCAGATCCCAATGGCAGAGTTACAAAGGGCCTTGTACAGTCCGCTTGTCCAGCTCACTTACCAGAAAGCAAATTCTGAGAGCAGAGAGATCCTGTTTCTGCATAACGGCACTGTCTTCTACCATGCCAACCTTGCAAGGCTCAGAGCCACGCACGCAGTCAGCCCACTGCTTCCTGCCAACCTTTACTTCCCTCAGGGCTTGGAGAAGCAGCATGGTGGGGCAGCTCAAAACCACAAGCCAGACCAGTGGTAATGCTAGGAGCTGGCTTGGTCCTTGCCTGTACATTGGTAACTTCTAGACGCAGTGAAGGATCCCAACTACAGCAGTCACTGTGGTGGAGCACAGGGGAGCCCCCCCACCTTCACCTCACTGCAGAGGCAGCTGGTCAGGCTTGCCCAGCACTGCAGTCCCACCAGGAAGCTGCCTGCCTTCTCTTCCCATCCCAGAGCAGTCTCCTCACAAGACAGTGCTGTCTACACAGCCGGCATCCCGCTCTATCCTATAGGCCCCATGATGGTGGCTGTCATGACATCCCTCCTCAAAGCAGAGGACACAGCAAGTTGCTTGACACTTGTAAGGACAAAACTTGATGAAAACTCAAGTGTGATCTGGCCTCATTAAAAGGAGCCATGACACGAACAAGACCCCTCCTTCTTGAGCTCCATGTCTCCAGGATGATCAGGACTAAATAAGCACAAAGCTCCACGGCTCGCCTGGGGTGCAGCAGGCAGTCACAGCAGGGGGTGTGGACAGCTAAGAAGACCAAGATGAAGGACGCTGGAAACGACAAGAGCAAGCTGAAGGGCAGTGCTAGGCAGACCCTGGGCACCTCCTTGAGACATGCCCTTGGTCTCTCAGCAGCCCTCACCTCAGGAGGACCCTGGGAGACCACTGATGGCACTGCCTTCCTTTCCCTTGGAGTCTCAAGTCCCAGCACTTGCTGTGCCTGGGCTCAGCTATGTGCAGGGGCACAGCTATGGACAGCCCCGGCAGACTAATGCACAACTATTTCTGACTTCTCACGTGTGACTGGGGTCCGAGAGGCCTCAAGGTCAGCCTGGTGCTGCCTGATCAACTCTTGCTCCGCAGGATGACACTAAGCTGGAGCAGTACAATGCAGCTGGAGTTCAGGTCAACACATGTAATGAGACGGTGGAAGGCGGGTGGGGGCCAGAAGTGGTCATTCTTTGATTGAGGCTAAAAGCAGAGAATGGGTTTTTCCATTTCCCAGAAAATCTCTAGTATTCTAAATACTTCAATCAGTTCGGGGGATGCAATAAACGGAGACAGGACACAGACACTCCCTCAATGCCGAGCTCGGGGGATTAGGAGCCTGGGCCCCCTGGAGACCGCAGTAAGTCTGAGTGGTATCGTGCCACTGCTACTGTAGAGACCATTCAGCCACTTTCATGGATCCTCTGCAGGAGGCACTCCCAAGACATGCAAAAATGATTACCTATAGCGGTGGAGGAGGGAGACTCCTCAGAAAGTCTAAGAGAAAACAAGGCTAGCAGAAGCTCTCCATGCAGGGTAGTTGCCAAAGGGCATGCTGTAGTACGCACAAGCCACAGCCGCAAGGCTCACAGGAGGCTGGGGTGTACACGCCCACAGGGGCCCACGTACCCTGGGCTGGGGAGGGAAGGCTACCCCTGAGATTGTGCACATAGACCAGCTCCAAGAACAAGATGACCTGGCTCTGTAGGGAAAGCAGAAGATAGGAGGCTGGCAGCGAGCTTGAACCTGGGCAGCTCTGGCACCAGAGAACACCGTTAGCACAAAGCAAGGATGTTGCATGTGTGTGGCCACACACAGATGGAAGCAGGGCTTTACCTCTGAGCGAGAGCTTTCTCTAAAGTAAAAGCAAATGGAAATCGGCAAAGCAAAGGCCAAGGATCCTTCTCCCCACCCTTTACAAACTTCCAAGCAGAACTCAAATCAGAAACCACCCTGGCTGGTCTTCACTGTGATCAGATGGGAGCTGAATTCAAGCACTATGGAACAGGGTCTTTTTGAGAACTACAGGCTCTCAGGACATCAGACCTCAACAGTCCTGGGACCACGTACCACACCACACGAAATGGGGCTCCTGGAAACAAGGCTGCTTTCCCCAGATGACCCTGCATACAGAAGTCTGTGCCATCCCTTAGCATGGTGACAGTCGGTCCGAAGGTCACATCTTGATGCACCATAAAGAGCAAGAGCATGAGACAAGCTAGTTTAGCACCGTTTATTTGTGATCTCAGCTTCTGGCGTAGCTGCCGCAAGTCAGCCTTTCTCAAACACAACATGCTCTTCCATTCCTCTTGTCCGGGACAGAAGGGTCTTCCAGGAGGCACACCAACACAACAAGGAACTCCGTTGATGCCAGCTTCAATGATGGTGCCATCCAGAGAGGGAGAGGGTCATGGCACATTCAACCGCGGCTTCCAGAGGTTTTGAAAAAGTAGTCTTTGGGGGCCCAGCCTGCCTGGCATTCTAGTGGAAGTGCAAAAGGTGGCTCATTGGGAGAGGAAAGAGATGGGGGACAGGAGGGAGGCGGCGTCTGGGTCTGGAGGAGGGTGTTCTGGCCCCACAGTGCTAGGGCTGGAGCCTAAGACATACTCTGGAGAAGGCAGTGCAGCAGGCCAGCCTGCTGTCAGACTAAGAAAAGGGCTGTGGGCTCTGCTGGACTCTGGAGGCCTTATGTGTGCTTTCACAGTAGTCAGGATGAATCAGCTCAGGGTATCAGGAAGGGAGAACCACGGAGAGGGGAGAGGGGACCACAGATACCTCCTCCTTCCCTGCCTCACCTACATGTGAAGCTGGCTCTGGGTTGGGAGGGTGGGGAAAAACTTGAGAGTCTTGGAAATGAGAACTCTACAAACAGGTCTTTCCAGCCTGGACAGAGCCTGGCAGAAAGGCAACAACTACCGGTGCCCCAGAACAGAGAACAAGGCAGATGTGGCTCAAGAAGACAGCACTAACACCGCTGCCGAGGCAAGCCCCGGGGCCAGCGCTGGCCAGGGACTGTGGTGGCTACAATGGTCATAGCCAGTCACATGACTACAGACTAACACCCGCAGCAGTGTGCCAGGGAGGCTGGCCCCAAGTGGGCAGAAGCAACCCCACTCACAAAGCCTGGGAAAGAGATTCTCAAGTGGTCTGCTGCCAAACACATCACCGGGCTCACTACTGGTCTTCAGTAAGAACCACATGATGGTGGCATTCCTAGCGATGGTGATGACAGCAGCATGATGTTTGGCCTACTAAGAGCTTTTCCCTGAGGACTTCTGCTCACAAAGATTCCATTGCCCTCCTCACAAATGCAAAGCATTACTGTCCCCCAGTGTTTAGCTGGGGAAGCTGAAGCAAGAGCTGCACAGCGACTCGCCAAAGGCACGGACTGATTCGTGGCCACGGAGACAACTGGACTTAAGTCCGGCCCCTGCTGGCTGCTCTCACTCCCCATGGAGACATCCTGGCATTTACTCCCACAAGCTTCTCGCTATGGCCTGGGCTTGTCCCTGACCCTTGATCACTAAAGGAGCAGGCTTGCTGGTGACTCGCCCTGCAGAGTGCTCGCTGCCCAGGCCAGAGGAGCTGTCACAGCTGTTCCCTGCATTCTCCTCCCTCACACACCACCCTGCCTTCTCTATGGCTTCAGCTCTACATGCAAACAAATGGCGGCATCAGGCCTGTTAAGCAGTTAATCTCCAGGATAAGAGAACAGACTGAAGCTGAGAGGTTAAACAGACATGCAAAAGGAAGGTAGGGGATGGGTAGGGGAGAGGACTTTACTGTTTGGTGAAATTACCTTAAAAAGCAGCTGAATAAAGAAAAATGCTTTGCTTTCCCTTCAGATAGTGATTAGCATGGGAAAGGCCAGACAGCCTGGAGAAATGAAGCCAGAATAGGCAGTGAAATTGACTCTGCACAAGGGCTCTGTCCCAACACACCCTTCGGCATAGGGGAGGAGACCTCGCCAACAGTACCGCACAGAGTGGCTGAGGCAAAGAGGGGCTGGCTTGTCAGGTCTGCCTCCTCTCCATAAGCCAATCTTCTGCACAACCATGAGCCTCTGGGCCTCACTACAGAACTACTTCTGCTAAGTTCAGGGGCCTGCCCCCCCCCCAGTACCCCCAACACGTACTTGATGCTGTCGGTGTGAGTTTTGTATTCCATAATGGTGTTGGGAGGTAGGTTAAGCACGCGCCGAAGTGTGTCCCGGATTCGGGCTGTGGTCGCTTGGTCACTGGCAGTTTTATTCCATATGGAAATAATGTCCTCCTATGGGAGAGCGAAGGCATTAGCAAGCAGACTAGAGGCAGGGAGGGGAGCGGGGCAACGTGGGAACGGATTGGAACGGATTCCAAGGTGCTTACCTGGAAGCGGACAGAGACCACAGCCCCACAGATCTCCTCCCCAACCATGAACTGCTCCCCCAGCAGGGCCAGGATGAGGTTCTCCCAGCATCGGGAGGCCAAGCCCTTCCGCAGCCGAATGATCCACTTGCCACCATTTTTATTTGCATCGTCCTATAAAAAGGCAGAAAATGTTCACATTCAAATGTTGGTTCACAGCTGCTTCTCTTACATTAAAGCAGTGAAAAGCCAAGAACCCCTTGAATACTGGGATTATGCAATTTATACAAAAAAAAAATCGATGCTAGGACTAAAGAGAGAAGAAACTGGGAAGAAAAAGAAAAACAAAGGGATCTTCAGCACATGCTATTTCTTTTCTTTTTTTTTGGTTCCGAGGATTGAACTCAGGACTGCCTGCTTGCAAGGCAGGCGCTTATGCTGCTGAGCTAAATCCCCAGCCCAAGCACGTGCTATTTCAAAAGATGGTCACAAAGATCTTTCTAAAGGAATGCTGTTATCAGAACTACTTTAGGAATTAAAGTACTGTCAGATTTGAAAGAGGCCATTGCTTCACTAATAAAAGTTCACTGAGTGTCACTGTGTACCAAGTGCTGTCAAGAAGCCCCAATGTCTACTCCGATCCATAGTGGCAGAGACAGACAGGAGAGCAGTGACAGCCACGCAGACAGACTAAGGCTGCTGGAGAGCCGAGCGGTGGGTTAACCCAGAAGCTGATAGCTGCAAATAGGCAGGTAAAGTGCAAGCACACGGTATGGGCACCAGGAAGAACACATGTGTGCACAGGCTGTGAGGCGGAGATGTGCAAAGAGGGGCTTGCTGCAAGGAAAGGAGGACTTGGGGATGACGAGGATGAGGCTTGGAAGGCAGACTTCATGCAAGCTCATGGAGGCAATGACAGAACGGCTCTGCAAGAGGCCAGAGCTTAGCTCTGGGTCTCGAGTTATTGCCTTTATTTCCAACCACTTAAACCACATGTAAAAATCGTATACACTGGGGCCTGAACTCATGACCTTGTGCTTGTCAGGCAGGTACTTTGCTGCTGAGCTATATCCCCAGTGTATAAATATTTCTAAATTAAGTTCATTGGTGCATTTTAGGTATACACTATGATCACACTGATCATAGGGAATTTGTATCTGTACATGATACATTTTGATTCATTTTTCCCCATTCCTCTAACTCTCCCTTCAACCTTTCTTTCTCTCTCTATTTACAAAAGCTTTTGTTGGCTGGGGGTTTAACTCAGAGGTGTAAGTGCCTGCTTGGCAAACATGAATTCGTGAGTTCAATCCCCAGTACCCTCAAAAAAAAAAAAAAAAAAAGGCTTTGTTTTTATTTTTCCCTTCCTTCCTTCCCCCTCCCTAGTTTCCCTCCCCATTTGAGCACTTTTTCCCTATTTCTATTATCTATCATATGTACAATATCTATGTACGATATGTACAGTATCTATTATACATTTGGTCCTTATTTTACACTTTTGGTTTCTCACATTGGAGACACTATTTAAAAATATTATACATACACACAAATGAGTTTTGTGGGGACAAGGCCAACTTAAAAATGAAACAAAAAAATCCACCCTTTAATGCTGCAATAATACCATTTGGGTAGTAACACCATCATTAAAAAACCACCCAGCACCAATCAACCAATGCAGACACACAATGGCATTACTGCTTTTCCCTAGGGGTTCCCAGAATATATCCAATAATGTTGCAGTTTTGTTTTGCTTTGTTTCCTCTGGAGATAGGATTTCACTATGCAGTTCAGGCTGGCCAACTTGTAGCAATTCTCCTGCCTCAGCCTTCTGAATGCTAGGATTACAGAAGCACACCACTGCACTCAGCTAGTATTACAGTTTTTTTTTGGTCTTTTTTGTTTTTATTGGTACCAGGGATCGAACTTACAACTGCCTGCTTGCAAGGCAGGCGCTTATGCCACTGAGCTAAATCCCCAGCCCCTAGTATTACAGTTTTGAAGACTTTAAAAATAGTTTTAACTTTGGCCAAAGATAAAAAAGAAAGGAAAAAACCAAGAAAACAGTAAAGCAAAGCAGAGGCCATCAGTCCTCACCTCCCACATGGGTTTAATTCCTTCTTTGAAGAGATGGAAGTCACTGTGTCCTGTCAGGTCCCCGGGACGAACCATGTGGCTATAAAACCTCCAGAACTGCTCCACCTGCAGGGAGAAGACCCCAGAGCACAAGGATGTAACTCTCCTTTCGTGCTCTGAGTGCACCTGAAGGTCTGAGATTTACTTAAGAACAGAGGCATGCAAGGCACTCTGCTACGGCTAGAGGAAAGGCATGTTACACAGTTGGTCTAAAGAACAATGTATTATTGACAACACAAGAATGACCTCCTCAGATGAGAAATGCTAGACTCCTCACATGGGTCCACACTTGCCATCAGAGATGCAGGGGAACTGTCACATATAGGAGGAGGACCAGCGGTTTGCAAAAAGGTGACTTATATTAAGCACCACACAGCCTCACCCTGAATGCAGTTTTTGGAACCAAACCAATTCTTAACCAAATCATTGAACTGGCAAACACAGTGTCAGCTGGAATGAAACCACTTTAGTACTGCTTGGTCACTGAGCAAAGTGACAGAAGCAACCACGTTACTGCTGCAGGGTGCTCTTGCTAATAAGGCTGGGGCAGTCCAAATGGACTTAGCTTCTCAGCTATAGTTTAACTTTTTTTTGTTTTTTGTTTGTTTTTGGTTTTTGAGTCAGGCTCTCCCTTTGTATTCAGGTTGACTTTGAACTCACTATGTAGCCCAGGCTGGTCTTGAACTTGCGGCAATCCTACCTCAGCCTTCTGAGTGCTGGCAATACTGGTCAATGCCACCACATCTAGCTTAAATCTTTCTCCTTAGAAAAATTATTTTTTTCCTTGCCTCTGCTTCAAATTGTTAGAAAACTAGTCTTATTTTCTCTTAAATGTATGCTTATTTATAGTCATCACACTGGCCTCATTTAGTGCCTTGGCAGGAGACAGTAACCCTCTGTATTGCAGAGTACACTGCTACCTGCTGAGTAGCAGAGAGAGGCACACAGCAGAAGGGAGGAAAAACACACCAGAAGTCTGAGAAGTGACTGCTCACTGTATTCACCAACACCATGTTGAGGAGACTAAATCAACAGGGGGCCCAACATCAGAGCTATGTAGTGGACAACGGGTGTGGGCTGAGATTCTGGTCAAACTTCTAGATCTGGGTAGCAAGCGAGGAGAACGTGATCTAGGCTGCATGAAATGGCCTTGTCCCAAATTCTTCTCTGGAAGTGCAATATGAGGGAATAGGTGAAGAACAGGCCATTCACAGGACTTCAATGCAATGCCTCACACCATCAAGTGCTCAGCGCAAGTGCACAAGATGTTGTGGACCCTGAGGTGCCTATAATACCTAACTAACCCAGTCTTCTGAGTGCTGGGAGGGCACCATGCCCAGCCCACCTGATGTCCTGAATTTCATGCACAGACTTTAAACACTGTCCAGCATTCAGTGAGTATTGAAGGTGCATCAACTCACGGGTGTGCTGATGACAAAGCACTTACCATAGGTGCGACCAAGAGAAAAATAAGACACAAACCCTCTTTGTATGAGCTGGGTTAATTCATACAGGCTTTTTTGTGAAAGAGAAAGAAAAATGCAAGACACACTGTACTCCTAGCTACAAGTAATTTAACGGAATCCTTTAGGAAAACATACCATCCAGTCCAGTTTCTTTTTTGACCTTCCAAGCCTCTCACCAGCTCTGTCTAACATAATAACTGCCTTTTACCTGTGCTGTCTGGCATTCCAATGCAGTAGGTAATCGTGGCTTTTGTGATGGGTTCAGGGATATTAGAAAGGCGTGGATATTTTAAAAGTTTAATGATACTGTTTACTCCACCAATAATTCGTTTCTTATCATCTGTTCAAATCTTTTAAGCTCACTCTTCAGCCCATGTGCTCTAAGGCAGCTTTTGCCAAGATGGCACAGACCCTTTTTCCCTAGGAGTGCCAAGGGTGCTCTAGCTATGCTGTTATGGCCAACATCTAGACTGTCCCCTAAAAGCCACATAGTGTTCAGAAGTGGTGCATTCAGCAGGTGACTGGATCACAGTGCTGCTATCAATGACTGTTAGGAGGCAGGGGTGTCTTCTTCCCTCCTCCCACTTTCCCCTCTGCTTCTGGCTGCCATGGGATGAATATCTGCCCTCTACCTGGGCTCTCCTACCCCAGCATTTCCACTTTGGAGCTGGCCAACCATGAACTGAAACAGGAGCCACAATAAAGCTCTCTTCCTTTAAGCTGTGGGTGCTGGGTATTTTGCCCCAGTCATAAGAAAATAGCAGCCACATGCCTTTCCTGCAGCCCCACGGGCTACCCTGTAGCAAAAATAATCAGACTTGCCCCTTTTCACCAGTCTCTGTGCCTTCATTCTTTTTAGAACCTTACTATATCCTTCAACTCATTCAACATTGCTTGAATCAAATATGGACCAATGCACAAGCCATTTGGAATATTTTTAAGAAGCCTAAAGTTATCAGTTACAAGGCAGCAGAACCCAACCAAACAAGGCCTTTGCACCAGGCTGAAACCATACCAATGTGGCAAAGCAATATTGCTGATCCACATTAAGCAGACAATCTTATTCCCAGTGAAATGTGTGTATGTGATTAACAAGCAATAGAAAGTAAATACTGTAACCTTGTGCCACACGGTATGGTATACTGTTGGGCTTTGAATCTGACTTTCACAGCCCATCAAACCCGAGTTTCACTGCACATCCCAGCTTAACTGAGTCAAGTGTGGCTGTGTCGCACCTGACATGCTCCATTTGTAAAACATGACCCAATAGGGCTACTAAAACAACTGAAGGAAACTAAACAATTCTATCACTCACTGCATCCTTCTTTTTTATTAGCTTATTGTAGTGTTTACAATTATAGTACCGCATTCTCTTCCAGATTTTGCATTTTGAACAAGACAAAATCTTAGTAAGTTTAAGAGAACGTACAGCACTCAGAGGTAATGATCGTTATCAAACAAACCAGAGTGGTGTTAACTGCGGTCAGTCTCTAGGCTCACAAACACATCACTTGTGGGAAGGTGAGCTAAAACTGAACACTTAGTACGACAGCAGCCACAAAAGCAATTATTGGAGACTTCATTTTCTTTATGAAAATGGATGATACTTTATGCATAATCCCTATCTTAGCAAAATCTTAACAGGAAGCTCTTAAATACAAAAGAAAATTTCAAACTTTGCTTTTAACTTTATTGTCCAACTTCATGAGGATAGACATCATTTACTATAAAATCTTGTACCCTCATGTGACTGTGTACACTAAGACTCTATATCTACTTAGAACATGCAGTTATGCATCATTTATGTGCATGTCCTTCTGTTCAAAACCACTGCTCTCAGATTTGTCGATACTTACTTGTTAATTATGGACAGCCGATGAGAAACCTAGGAATGAAAAACTGACCATGGGCCTAAGGTTACTCAAGGAAGAAAACCAGAGCATTAAGCAGGTTCCTGGGAAGGTAGGCAAACAGATGACAAAGCACAGGCATAAGCATCTTACCAAGGCACACTCCATGAAACCACCGAGTACTCACTGAGGCAAAGGTGCCAATCTGCTTGATATTCTGTTCGTAGCTCTGCGAGCTGGTAGGGCGGCCTGGGGTCCTTCTGGAGTACCAGAAAGTGTAGTTGTACTGCAAGGGATGCTCTGCTGGTCCAGGGACAACAGCCTGGGAAGCGAATAAGGTAGGTGACGCCCTGGGCATTTGTCACATGCTGAGACTGTGTCACATTTTATCACTTCCACAATTAAGATACCTCAATTCCTTGCACTGTGCCCAAGAGTCTGCTCACACAGTCAATTTCCTTAGTGTGTTAAATGATTCTAAACTCCTAGGACACTTTATCTGGTTCTTAGGATGTTCACAGCTTTCTCCTTCATACCATAGGTATTATTTTAATACTTTTAGCTATGTACATGTGTGTGGTACTGGGGATTTAATCCAGAACCTTCATCCTGAGCTACATTCTCAGCCCATTTTGTAATTCTGAGACAGCTGCCAGGTTAACCAGGCTGGACTTGAATTCGCAATCCTCCTCCCTCAGCCTTCCAGGGAATCCCCCCACCTCAGGCACATCACAGACATTTATGTTTCCATTTTATCTCAGCCCCAGCACTGCCTTCTCTGTGACACTCATTACTTAGGAGCAGCAGGCTGCTTACCCTGCTTACGACTCGGCTTCTTATCTGCATAACAGGAAGAATAAGAACCACCCCACAGGACTGCTGAGAGGATCAAGTCAATTTGCAGATGTACAGTGCTCCCTGCCTGGCACAGGGTGCATCCTCAATAAATGTCTGTGACTGCTACAATTGCCATTATTAAATACAAGGTCCTGGACCCACAGGCACATTCACCTGCAGGTCTTCTCAGCACCTAGCAGAAAAATGCTTGCGTTTGGAGAGTACTCAATAGTTTAGAGTAAATAATGATTTCCTTGATGTCTCAAGGGAAAAAACCAATTCACCTATCTTTCATTCCATATATATATATATATATATATATTTTTTTTTTTTTTTTTTTTTTTTTTTTCTCTTTTCTCGGTACTGGGGATGGAACTCATGATCTCATGCTTGTCAGGCAGATGCTTGTGCCATTGAATTATACCCCTGGCTAAATTTTCTCTTTTCCAAGGTCCTTCCAACTTGAGACTATTACTGATTTAAGAGCCTCAAAGTTTAGGGGATATGTACGATTTGAACTACTTAGCAGCAGCTTCTGAAGCAGCTACCAGCCCAGCTAATGTCAGGAATAACTTCTGTAATCCAGGTAAAAAGACTGATACAATCAAGTCAGCATCTCATGATCTTCTAGGAAGAGCAAAAGTCTAAGGCCCATAATGAACTCCAGGAATTTCACAATCATTTTTTGAAAACAAAACCAGCCAAGTGTGATGGTGCATGCTTATAATCTCGGCACTCAGAAGGCTGAGGCAGGAGGACTGCCAGGAGTTCGAAGCCAAACCCTATCTCAACAAAAAACAAAACAAAACAATCCAGATATTAGAAAATAAGAGACTATCAAGTTAACCTGGTATCTTTCAGATAAATATTCCACAAGACAAGTGAGGCTAAGCACAAAACATACCTTCCTCTTGCTGCTGCTCTGACTCTTGTCTCGTTCTGTTTTTTCCTTCTCACCATCTTTCTGTGTGCTGTTTTCTTCATTCTGATCATGGTCTCCACTGTCATCATCTTTCAAGCTGAATGGGATGGCAAAACTGTTATTTGATGACCAAGTTGATTCCTGGCACCTTAATAAAGCTACAAGGCCATGCAAACTATCATATGAGGAGCCCAAGATCATTCAACATACAGGCCCATGAGACACAGCTGAGACGAGAGAACAAAAGAATACAGACATAAACAAGATAAAAAAAAAAAAAGAAATGCCCATCAGCTAACTTGTGAGCCCCACAAAAAAACAGTCTTTTGGTTTTCTAACAAGCTGAACAATAGAATAGCTTACGAGATTGATTTCTTTGCCAAAAATAGTCAATCATGAGAAGTATATAAAAATAAGAGAGAGAGAGAGAGAGAGACAGAGAGAGAGAGAGAGACAGAGAGAGAGACAGAGAGAGAAGTTTGTGTATGACACTACGAATGAAAGTTAAAGGAGGCCAGGGATTTAGCTCAGTGGCACACAGCCTGCATGGCAAGTGTGAGGTTCTAAGGTTGACAATTTTTTTTGGTGCCAGGGATTGAACTCATGACCTCAAGTTTGCCAAGCAGACGCTTACACCACTGAGCTAAACTCCCAGCTGTAGGTCCTAAGTTTGATTCCCGGTAAATACCCCAACTACCACCGGGGAAAAAAACAGGTTAAAAATTCAACCATCTGGACCACCTCCAGGCTTACCTTACCACTTCCCCCAGGCTTTGCCACTGTTACACTCATGCTCTTTTCTGTTACTTTAATTACAGTAAGTCCTGAAACAGGTTCCCTAACATAGATTTCTGTTCTGTACCCATCCTGTGGAGTCATTACCTTTCTAAACATAGCTGATCATTTCATTTCATCCTGAAGACTTGACGCGCCCACCCTCCAGAATAAAGTACCAGGACAACACCTAAGTCTCTTATCTAGACTCTGACTCCTCCAGCAACCTGTATTCCTACCTGGGGCCACTTGCAAACACTACCCTGCAGCCTGAGGTGCTGTTCCTCTTGTGTTTCTCTACTGGGCGTTGAGTTCCCTCAGGGCAGTGTCTTGCATCATTGCACTCAGGACAAAAAGATGCCGAATAAATGTTAAATGAAAAGGAAAAACGAAACAGTGAGCCAGACCATTCGCTCAGCATGGATTTTCTCCAGAATAATCTTTCTGGTTCCATGATTTTATGTACTATATAATCAGATAAAATTAGGCAAATCTCAACAAAGGGACCAGAATTGCTCCAACTGTACCCAAATAACATCCTACACAGATATAGAAACAAACCATAGGATACTTTACATCTGTAGGTTTTTCTCCTTTTCCACCATGAATCCCCAGTGCCTAACACAAAGTGTGCAGTAAATATGACACAGGATGAACCAGCCATGTGCTAGAGAGCCTGCTTTGCTAAATCACTGCCTGAGCTGTAGGAGACACTCAGCGGCTACTGCCTTGTGCCAGGACCCACTCCATACTTACCCTGGCCAAGATTTTGTGGGTGTGGTGGTACATGCCTGTGGTCCTAGCATGCAAGAAGGATGAGGCAGGTGGATGCCAAATTTCACTCCAGCCTGGGCAACTCAGTGACTAAGCCCATCTCAAAATAAAAAATTAAAGAAAGGGCTGGAAATAATAGCTCAGTGTGAAGGCCCTGGGTTTTAACTCCCAGTACCTAAAGCAGTAGTTGTCCAGCTTGGCCTCAGGGCCTTACTCAAAAATAAGAGCCCGGGCCGATGATTTAGCTAGCGCAGTGGCATAAGTGTCTGCCTGGTAAGCGCAAGGTCATGAGTTCTATCCCCAGTACCCAAAAGAAAAAAAAAAAGAGCTGATTTCTCCCTCAACATTTCACTGAGGCAAGGAAAAGACCACAGGCTCAGGTTGTAGGGCAGCTATATGGGAACCATGCAAGAAAAGCTATGAGTGCATTAAGACAAGAAAAAACAAAAACAAAAAATACCAATGGAGGGAAAGAGGATGGTACAGGAGAGGGTGGAGAAGTGGACTTGGCTGTCACTAATGCTGCTATTTTCCAGCTTTATTCAGCCTCCTTGGACTACTGGGAGACCACTGCCTGTGCCTAAGAACACCCCAATTAAACTGTTTTCCTTTTTCAAAGGAGCCTTGCCTAGTACACAAATCCTGAGAATTAAAAATTACTATTGTTTACCAAACATTTACTATGTACTACCTCCTGGAGTGCCTGTCCCCAAGGACCTAACCAGAGAGGGCTACCCTGTTCTGCCTGTGGGTCCCAGAAGCATCTCCTGCCTGTCCCCCACAGATTCCTTTGACTCCGTTTGTATCAATCTAAGTGCAGTTCCTCAGTCTTACCACTCAGTTCCAAGTTCTGCTCGGTGTGTCCCCTAGCTAATGGTCCTGCGGGATATACTTTGTCCTGACCCCTCCCAACGCAGGTTCTGTCAGGCTCCCCTCTTCGGAATATTCAGGCTTCGGACAGCTTTGCATTCTCCTTTCTACAGGGTGTGCCCAAGAGATGTAAACCTTTCCCCCTCTTCTCTGCTTTCAGCTCACATTAAAGCCTCTGTGGCCCCCTCCATTAGATCTTGGATGAAAAAAAGCAATCATCCCATCATCTCCCATTTCGCTAATCTCAAGAAAAGAACATCTATTCCTTTCATTTAGTATTTTCCCTGCTAATCACTACCAGGACACAAAAACAATATCAATAGAAGAAAAATATTACTGTGATCCCTGGATTACTTCTTCACTCCCTTCTAAACTGTAAATGTAAATCCCACAGAAGTTCACCTAGTGCTTTTGTTTCTCAAGGGCGGAGTTAACTACCACACTGCCCTTCAAGCCCACACTCAGGCGAACCTTTCACAATCTCTTTCCCAGAGGTTGTCTTCCCAACTTAAATAAGCTGGGTGTGAGCCAAGATAGAGCCCAGAATGAAAATTCAGTGCTCCACAGACTCAGGCTGGTAACTTCCACTGGAAACCAAACGGAACCTCGGCTAGCTCACTAGGCTTTGGCTCAGGTAGTTCCTCATAGGCTCTGGGCTAGACCAGTATGTGTGGGTTCGAATTTAAGCCAATTCACCTGTGACTCTCCAGCATCAGACAGTAGCATAAAATAAAGTCCGTTTAATTAATAGATTTCTAAAATCAAGGTGATGAGTGCCAGATAAGTGATTCATACAATAATTTAAAGGATGGGTCAAAAGCATACTATATAGGATGAACAGTGACAAAGTCAAGCAATGGCACCTAGAAAACTGAGATCTGAAAAACAAGTTATCACAGTGAAGACTTATGTTCTCGGGAAAACATCTTAAAGTTTCACATATCAATAGGATCAGTGGCAGCAGGGTCTCAAGACTTGATAGGTCTATAATCCCTGCAACCCTCCCCAAAGGAATGACAATCTTTGGTTTCACACACAGAAGCAAAATGTAAAGGAGGTTACTGTTCTTTAACCTGTGCCCATGAGATTACACTGCTTCCTCAGTTCCAAGCACTGCCTTGAAAGGATTCTGACAAACTGGAACACACCCTGAATGCTGTATGGTGAAGAAAGCGCACTGTAACTATGTAACAACCAACCGCCTAAAAGCTGCAGAATGTGTTCATGAAAGAAACAAAAAACACAAAGGAAACAGGGACACATGTCAGTTGCTCATCTCAAGTAAAAGAAAAAAATCTTTTTATTTCTGCCAAGAGAATAGATGATAAAAGATCCTGACTCAGTACAACAGCTAATAATTAGAAGACATTAAGTGACTCCAGTCAATGTCTGCCAAGAAACACTTGAACCAAACTCGGACTGCCTCTCCACTGTCTTACACAAGTTAACTTTCCAGAACCTCATCTGCTTGATTTTAAGAACAGTACAAGAGCTCCTTTGCAGAGTCACTAGAAAGAACAGAAATACCAAAAAGATGGCTGTTGGAAGCCCATTATTACTGTTTTTATTGCACATCCCTACACTATTTGGATAGGACGCAATCTGACTTGGTCATGTTAATGAAAAAAGGGTGTAACGGGTGCATAAAGCACTACACAGGCAAGATGTGGACCCAGAGCTAAATACTACAGGACTTCTGTGGAGAGTGGGACTGGGTGAGGCGTCTACACAGGCATGGGGTCAGGTTAAGAAGTAGAACTTAGAAGATAGTTTTTCAACATGCAAAGACCTCTCAACAACCAGGAAACATTTGTGAAGAGGTGCCTAGAGTGCTGGAAACTCAGTACTCCCTTAATTTGCATAGCAGCACTATTTTAGAAAAACCCCAGTTTCCCACTAGCACCATCAGGTCACACACCCTAAAAGCAGTATTTCCACGTCACACCTACACTTCATCACACCAATTTATACAAACACCTCTAAACATGGGTAAGATCTGGTCTCTCTAGCAAGTAAGGCAACTAGGGCTCTGAGATAGGAAATTTTCCACTGTCAAAACTGGTAGGCGTGGGACTAAAAACCTAGGTCTTCAGATGAGACCCATTAGTCTAAAAATCGAAGTAAGAACAGACTCTGTCTCAAGGCACAATTTTTTAAAAACACTAATGTAAGTATTGTTAAAAGAAATGAAGAAACTGCAATCCCAATACACTGGAAGGCTGAGGCAGGAGACCTTGAGCCCAGAACGGGCAATTTAGTTACTCATCAAGACTGAGGACTGGAATGCAGCTGAGTGTGAAGGCCTGGATTCAACCCCCAACATTACACACGCACATCATACATTTCACCAAGAATTAAAAATAAATCATTGGAGATTAACATGCAACAACGCTTGCACATCTCCTCTGTCCACCTCCAAACAGTCTGGTGCTAGAACTGGAGATCAGAGTGGGCACTTAAGAGAGTGGGGGTCTGGGTAACCGCGCGGGTCGGAGACAGGAACCGGAGGGGAGGGGAAAGGAAGCAGGAAGAGGACGAGGGTTCCGCGTCGGAGCAGCCACGGGGTTCTGCGCGGCGGCCACATTACCTCATTGCCGCTGCAGGACTCTATGACACAGGCCGTTACCGACTGCACCAGGCAGAGAAGAAGGCCGAAGCCCACAGAGGACAGTGACTTTCTCAAAGCGGAGCGAGCGTGAGCGAGGCTGCGGAGCACCACGCTGCGAGGTCCCCGCCCTCCGCGCCACGGCCACCCGCACCCTCCGGGGCGGGGCGTCCGAAATCTCCTCCTTCCGGGCAGGGCCACCCCTCCCCGGCAAGCTTCTCCCTCTGTCCTGCGCTGCCGGCACCCCGCCGCCTGCGCTCCCCAGCTGCCTCCTCCCCGCCAGCCGACGCCAGGTCCCGCCTTGCCGGCCGAGAGAAACGCCAGTACCGCAGAGTTAAGCCGTCAAGCCCCCGCGGGGCCAGCGCGGGGAAACAGTTCGGGAAGGGGCCTCAGGGTGGTAAGATGCCACTCACGCGTCAAATTTGTTGTTCATCCTCTCGCCGCCACTGTCGCCTCTGCCTCACGGAATGATTTCCGTCGGGTCCGTCGGCCACGGGCCCGGGCACTTCCGGTTGCGCGGGGCGCAGCGGAACCTCAACGCTCAGGCCCGCTGCGGGGAGGTTTTCCAGGACGACGGACGCGGCGCCTGCGCAAAGACGCAGGCTCAGCAAGGGTGCCGCAAAGCGTCATCGACGGCGCGGGCTCTACCTTCGCTGCTGGGTTCAAATCCCGACTCTCCCTCCAGTGCATGCGCGCGTGCGCCTCCCGCATCTCCCGAAACCTAGGAGGCGCGCCCCTCTGGGGCGCTGCTCTAGTACAGTCCCCACCCCCGCAGGTTGCGGGCGGATCCCAGAGACCCTGTCAGACCCGGGAGTGACACTCCACAAACGGTAGCTAGTGTTCATCTTCGCGTGCTTACTGTGTGCCAGGAGCCACTGAGCTAATTCTCTGCCCACTGAGGCTTTCTAACAGATTGACGAGGTCGCGTCAGTAAGGGGTTCCTAGGAACCGGAGATGGCCTCACCGCCGTCACATTCATTGCCCCCAGGATGGAAGCTCGCCACCCTCGCGCCATCCCCAGGGCCCTGTAGTCGCCACTGCTGCAGACAAACGAGCAGGAGAAAATGAAATGAATCTGCTGGCAATTAAGCCCTAAAGCCAGCAACCCTGTGTTTGGAAGCAGGACACGTTTCCTCTCCCCCCTTCCCAGCATGTGCTTTACGTGTGCTTGCACAGTTTTGAATGGCATTTACGCTTACTTTTGTCCCTGAAGTGAGGACCGGTAGAACCAAATGTGTCGGGGAATTGCTCAAGGAGCATAAGTGACTGGTGCACTGTGTGCCCTGGTCACCAACAAACCCATGGCCCCCATACTTGGAGCAGGACCACTTGCTCAGGAACAGCAAGCAGCTCAGCTGCTCACCATATTTGCTGAATGGGGCCAATCGAAGCCAATCAAGTCCCCTCAGGAAGGCAGAACCTGGTGCTGTTTATGCCTGCAGGCTTGCCTGCTCACCCCTCTTGGTTGTAACCATCTTTTGGTACCAGTGCAGATACCCTGGCTTTTGAGAAGGCAGGGAAGAAAGGCCCATTTTTCAGGCCAGAGAATCTTTGATAAGAATGGCTGATATTGGGTCAGAGTCAGGAATTCTAGAGCCACCAGTGTGCTGGGGAGTCCCTGTACTCCAGGGCCTAATTTCCCTGTGTGAAACGTGGGGGAATTGAGTCCCTGCTTTGTCTGTGATGCTGTGAGGAAACTTAGCAATAAAAAAATGATGATAAAACTTAATATCTTTTGTGATCAATGGCAAGAAAAGGACACAAATGGAAAGGTACTGCTGCCAGCAAGCATTGGGTGCATTCAACACATGGCAGGCTGGAGAGGGACCTGCTAGCCGACCTGGGCCACTGCCCCATTTGAAGACTGTCCATACACATCTCTTCACCACTTCCTGCAGAAACGACTCATACAAGGGAAGTTGGTCCCAGGCCTGGAGGACTAGGCTCTTGCCCAACTAGGAACACCATACAAAACAGATGCTTCAAAATAATGGGAGTCCAAGATGCTTTCCTGGAGTAGGGGCCAGTGCCACAAAGATGCCAGTCCCAATCCGGTACCTTGACCACAGCCCATCCCAACCACTCTGGGATACCAATTCTGCCTTTATTTCTCCAGTTTTTCTTGGGGTCCTTTGGCTCCCACAACCTTGATGGGCACTTCCTAAAGAGCACACTAGTGATTTCAGTGGTGGGAGAACACAGCTGGCAAGACAGCACAACCCATGCATATGACTTCCCTTGGCCCAGCAGTGACTGGTTGGGTCAGTCTGGGGAGGACAGGTAGGGGCGGGGGTCTCCCGGGAAAGGCAGGGCGGGCGCCTGGTTGTAATGTGCCATGAGGAAGATGCCAGTGGTGCCGCAGATGAAGAGCAACAGCATAGCCAGGAAGCAAACTCGATCCAGCACACGGCCCACCAGGAGCCACTCCTCATTGCCCTGGAGGTTTGGAGGGGTGGAGGGTGAGCAGGGCAGAACCAGCACCTGCAGTGCATCCCTCTTCCATCCTTGAGCTTCCGCCCTCATTTCTTTGGGCCCTTCTTGCCCCCGTCTGCGTCCCTCCTCCATGTTCCCAGCTCTTTCTTTTCCATCCAGTGCTCTGTCTTGGACGATGCACATCTGCCACCATCTCATGGCTGGAGTCCCACCCCACCCCACCGTGAGCTGCTTACACTGTCAAAGTGACGCTGCTGAAGCCGAGCTCTTGCAATGAAGTTGCAGGCATCCACACAGGCCTGGATGGCTGGGGCGGCCTGCTTCAGGCTGCCACAGAACTCCTGGCCGTGCCCCAGCCCTGGGCCTTTCTCTGACAGAGGGGAGAGGGTAAGGTTGGGAATAAAATGAGGAAAGAAAAAACAATAAAATATAATACAATAAAATGGAAGAGAAACAGGCAGAAAAGGTGGCCTCTCCTTAGATCCCCCTCCAGTTTGGACACTTGCTCACCATCTGGGGTCCCTAGGCAGGAATGTCCCCTGAGGCTCCTCCGAATCTTACCCAGTTTCTCCAGTGCTGCTCTCACCAGCCCATTGTACTGCCGCTGCCGGAAGAGGAGTTCACTGCGGGGCAGGCACAGGGCCGCCTCCTCCCCAGCTGTCACAGGCCACCCGGAAGACGAGCCGTTCTGGAGCCGCGGCTGGGTGTCCTGCACAGCCGCAGGGGCCAGCAAGCGAACGTGCATCCGCAGCAGCTGGGGCAGGAGCCGCAGGAACACCTGCTGAGGGAGCACGCACTGCTGGGCTCCATGGGCGGAAGCTTTGGGGCCTGGAGCCAGCACACGAGGGGCAGTGACCCGGCCTTGTGCAGACTGGCTGTTCTGTCCTGGGCACAGAGCCTGGGACTGTACCTTCTGTGCACCTCGGGATCGCCCGGACCCTTGTATGCTACTTGTGCTGCTGTCCTGGCCTAGAAAGCCGGTGGACTGGGGATCTGCATTCCTGACAAGCGTCCCAGTTGCCTGTAGCAAGTGGGCTGCAGGTCATGGGGGCAAACGATGTAACTGCTCTGTCCTCAGTTTCCTCATCTGTTAGATGGAGGCGATTCTACTCCCCACTCCACAGGGGTTTTGGAAAGATTAAGTAAGTTGATAGATGCAGTCTCTTCGGCACCCTCTGAGCTTCAAGGCTTATGGGATGGGTTTGCTGCCCAGAGGTCAGGGGAGGGTACAGTGAGGGGTGGGCACAGAGGGAGGCACAGGGGCACAGAGGGGTGGGCACAGGGGAATGGGTGAAGGGGGGGCCTTGCCTTGTGGACCCCTCGGGCCATGGAGTGTGTGTGCGGGGACCTCAAGGACACGTTGAGCACAACCACAGCATTCACCACAATGAGGATAGTCACCACCATGAGGAAGGTCAGGTACCTGTTGTGGGGCAGGCAGGGGCTGGATGATCCCTAGGTACCCATACCCTGGTGCCCCCCCCTGCCCTCGGGTCCGTTGCAGGAGGCCCGGCCTTACTTGCTGATGAGTGGCACTGCCTGTGATGTCTCTGGCACCTTCTTGGCCACCAGGAAGAGAAAGACAGTCTGGGCCAGGAGCACGTTGATGGCCACGGTGCACTTCTGGCCGCCCGCTGCTCAGGAGCAAGAGGCACTCAGTGTGGGCCTCCTGCACCCCCTCTCTTCCCTCCCCAAAGGAGTCCTGGGGTGCGGTGCTGCCCATGCCCTGGCTAGCCCTGCCCTGGCCTTGCAGCATCCCGTGCGTGGCTGGAGGGGACGGGGCTCCAGGTACCCTTGGCGGGGAGGAAGTAGATGAGGATTGCGACAGAGGAGATGAGCACGCAGGGGGCAATGATGTTGATGACGTAGAAGAGGGGCTTGCGCTGGATGAGCAGGTAGAACACCACCTTCTGGTGGCCAGTCTCCTCTGTGTCCAGCAGCAGCTTGGCTGGCCGGTGCCGGATGGCCCATTCCCCGTTCTCTGCAGGGGCAAGGGGGTGTGGGTGGTCAGACCTGCAGCCTGAGGGACCCAGCCTCTGGCAGTGTGGGGCTCAGGAAGTGCCTGGGGACACAGGACACAGGCACTGTGGAGGGGCATGGCGGGGGGGGGGCGGGGGGAGGGACAGACGGAATACCGATCCCCCCATTTCCAGAGCCGGAGCAGTGATGCCAGAAAATTCTGTACAAGAACAGACTCTGTGGTCTGCTGTCACTTTGAGCTTGAGTTACAGAAGGGACAGGACCTTGATCCTGTAGGTACATGTGGCAGGGGTGGGGTGCTGGGAGCCCTGGGCAGGGTTACCCGTGAAGGCCTCAGGATCGATGAAGATCCACTCGATGTCCTGGCCGTCTTCCTGACTCAGCTGCAGGTTGATCTCACTGGTGCTGTATGTCTGGGACCTGGGGCCACAGAGGAACAGGGGTAACCAGAGCCAGGAGACACCCAGAGAAGCCACTGACTGTCATCTAAGGGCATATGTGGGGGTTTGGCTTTAAAACTGTGGCCCCATGAGTCCATCTGGGTTCTCCACTGAGCCCGGGGGTGAGATGGGGGTCTGGAGGATGTGGGCTCTTAGGGGATCAGTGTTGAGTGCAGGGGCCTGCAGGTGCAGGTCAGTACTGTCACCTGGTTAAAGAGCCCGGGCCATACTGTGTTTGTTCCTGTCACCACTACCACATACAGTATAGAAAATACACCGGGGATTTAGCTCAGCAGGACAATTGCCTGAATGGCAAGCTCGAAGTTGTGAGTTCAAATTTCCAGTACCAAAAAAATAAATAAAAAGAAAAATAAAATGCATGCCAGCTAATCACGCCTGATGAATGAGGGAACTCATCCCTAAGGCTTCCTGGCAAAAGAGCTCACTCCTGTAAACTCATCTGGCACCCGCCTGCAAACCCAGCCTGAAAACCAGCCTGTGCAAAGCCGAGCAAGGGACCCGAAAGTTCAAGCACCCCCTGAGTAATTCACTGACTTTGTGGGAGCTGGAGCCAGGCCCCCGCCTCTGCCTGCCACCAGATCACCCTCCCCAGACCCCCCAGCAGCTCCCTGAATGCCCCCTCCCAACATAAATGGCCTCACTGGAAGACGAGAGAGCAGTTCTGCCAGTCGAAGGGGAAGTAGGTGACAGAGACAGCACAGGAAGAGCGGAAGATGGCAGGTGGCAGCCAGTAGATGCAGCCGTCGGGGGACACCAGCACGTTGCAGTAGAGGGCCACCTCGAAGACACCGTCCACACTGCGCATGGGCCAGGCCACGGGACAGTGGGCTTAGTCCCCACAGTGCCACCTAACCCTCTGTCCCGCGTGGGTGGGGACCAGGGAATCACAACCCCTAGCCCACCTCACCCTGACGGGTGCCCACCCGGAACCACTGCTGCCCCCTGGAAGCTCCCTGCCACCCCCACCTGCTGGGTTCCCTGGTGGCAGTTGTGGGAACGGTCACTGGTCCTAAGTCACGGGGAGGGGACGGGGCCAGATCTGTTGCTCCTGCTCCTGCCCTGTGCTGTGCCCTCTGCCTTGTCCCGTCCCGCTGGACCTGACTGTGTCGCCCTTGGCCCCTCCTCACTTGTTCTCCAGCACGATGTCCGGCCGCCACACCATGGTGGACGGCACCCTCAACACCCACAGGCCGCCGTAGTCCTGGGGGTCCCAGCGCAGGCGATAGTCACACCACTGCTGTGGGAGAGGAAGGGGCATTGCCAGGCCTCTGCTCCCAGCTGTGCAGAGCCCCAAGAATGAGAGTCCACCCCAAGGAAGGTTCTGCATTTGGATCCCGACACACAGAGGGCATGGCGGCCACTTACCATCTCAATCCAAACGTTGGTGGTGAGGGCCTCCTCTCGCTCATTCTGGGGGTGCAGAACAGGGGGCTAAGTCCCCGTACCTCACCTCCCCAAGTACCTGGGACTTGGGGCCTACAGCCATGGGGCTTTCCCTACTCTCAGCCTACCCTCCTCCTTCCCTGTCCCCCCAGAGGGTCCCTGTGCCAGCCTGTGGCTCTCTCTGCTCCCCACCACTCACCAGGGAGATGAGATTGGTCAGGGTGAGCTTCAGGCTGACATTGACCACATCTGTGTCGCGCTCTGCAGGCCGCAGGTGAGGGTCATAACTGTGCATCAGGTCAGCCAACAGTCGTTCCTCCTGGTTGCGGCCCTGGGCCCCTGCAACAATGGCCGGAGCTTCAGCCTCACTGTGTGGCCTTGAGGAAGCACAGTAGCAAAAAGGTGCAGAGGTGGGAGGTGGAAACTGGTGACCAGGGGCTGGAGCACATCCCCCAAGGCCTCAGACCCCTGCCCTGGGGCCTCCCAGATCCGAGTCCCCTGGTCCGCACCCAGGCAGGCAGCCAGCAGTGACAGGAGGAGCAATAGCCCTTGGCCCTGATGCATGGAGCCTCTGCTCTCTCGGGTCCCCAGCTCCAAGCAGAGAGAGGGGCTAGGTGTCCTGTGACAGGCCACACTCCCATCCCACAAGCCCTGCCAGCCTGGCCCCACCAGCTGTCTGACCACAACTTTGTCAGCTGCTGGGGCACCACAATGCTCGGCTCAGGTTTCTTGGCTGGGGTGGGAGAGGGGCCTGTGGGTCCCAAAAGAGATAGCCATTCCTCCCCACGCCCACCCTCAGCTGCCCAGACCCCGCCCCTATGGAGCCTCCCGCTCTCGCTCTCGGAAACACAACCCATCCTGGATGTCCTAGGCCTTCCCCCCACCTTACTCCCCCATGGCCCCTGCATGGCCCTCATTTGCCCCCAGACCAGCTCCCTCACCCCACCCTTCGTTATGGAGCAAATTCTCTTCCTCACCCTCCTCCCAGCGTTTGCCAAAGCTCAACCCCTACCAGGCACAGGGCCGAATGAGCTAACGCCTCTGCCTGGCCTCTGTCCCCACGAGTGCCGGAGAGGGCAGAGGCAGAGGATGCCGGGCGCCTTCCCTCTGGCCGGATCATGATGCCTCCCTACAGTCAGGGTTCTGGAAAGGCCGAGGAGCCCTGTTGACCTCGATAGGGGGCGTCAACCCTGAGGACAGGGTTCCTGCGGGATTAGGGCTATGCAAGAGGGCTCAGGAAGGGATGATCTCTTGTGGCCATCTCTCATTCTGATGGCCCCTTCTAGTCCGTCCTCTGTGCCCACAGCCGGTGACTCCAGGGCCCCCCTCAAATGCCAAAGTGTGCCAACGCTCAGATCTCCTCTATGAAATGGAGTAGGAAACCGGGTGTGGTGGCGCATGCCTGGGATCCCAGCACCTGAGAGACTGAGGTGAGAGAATCACCAGGAGTCTGAGGCCGGCCTGGGCCACATAGTGAGTTCAAGGCCAGCCTGAACTCACAGTGAGAGCCTGTCTCAAAACAGAGCGCTGCGGTGCTGTTTTTGCACATAATCTGTGTAACTCTCCCCTAATTCTTTGGTTACTGATGATATGTAACAGTAGGAGTGCTGTGCAAATATTTGTTAGGCTATATTGTTTAGGAAATAATGACAAGAAAAAAGTCTGTACAAGCACAGTGCACATTTTTTTCTCCCAAATATTTTCAGTCTGTATCTGTCTGAATCCACAGGGGCTGAGTCCATGGGTTTGCAGGGTTGACCATACTTGTTCCCCAGGCTTCCCTGTACCCAGAGGCTCTGATGTTTAGACCAAGGATTTGCTGTGGGATTTCCTAGGAAAGCTTTCGCTACTGATAAAAGGGGTGAGAAACACATGGCTCCTTTTCTGTCTGAATATAGATGCAAGGGATGGCACTGTGGCAGTCATTTTGCAGCCTGAGGCAACAAAGCAAGAGGAAGTAGGCCCATGTGCTGGGTCTCTCGTGGCTTTGCTGCACCACTGAGCAAACACAACCATCTTTTTCTCCATTCTGAGAAGCAAGGAAACCGTAGTTTCAGGCATGGCTACGACACATTGTGGCTTCTGTTCTTTGCAGCCCAGTGCATGCCTAACAGATTCCTTGCCCTGCTGGCCTGGAGGGACTGAGTGTAGGAAACTACGTTGGGCTTCTGTGAGGAGGCTTCCCCTGAGAGTGTGATTCCCAGGCCGCAAAGGGCAAGGAGGTCCAAGGCCACCACCGTGGATTCGCTGCCATAGCGCCACCATGTGGCAGACTAGTGCGGGTGCGTGGCGGGTGGTCCTAGTTCAGGGCTCTGCTGCCTCTGCAAGACAGGGACCCTCCCTGTTGGCGGACTCTGTGAGTCACGGCTGGGTTTCCCCGTACAGAGGAAGAGGCACCTTGGATTTGTGGGAAGTTTGCCCCGGAAGGCAGAAATAAGCCTAGTCGGTTTGGGTTTCAAATGGCTTTTCTTTCCCCAGTTACATCTAAAGATGAAAATTGCCCCTGCTGCCCGGCAGAGCAAATGAGGTCACCTGGTCCCTCTGAGGAAAACTGCAGGAGCTGGACACCCTGCGCGCAGGACGCACCCCACACACACCTCAAGGATGAGACAACAGGAGCTAAGAGATGATGGGCTGGGGCTCACCCAACGTCCTCCGTGGTGTAGCAAGTCACCCCAAACCCATCACTAAAACAGAGCCTTTATTCTGTCACACAGTTCCTGAGGGGCTGGAGTGCAGGAGCAGCTGCACTGTGCGGTTCTAGCTTTGGGACTTCTGTAGGGCTGTGACCCTCGTGGGGCCCTTTGGGGCAGGGTCACCTCCACATTCACACATGTGGTTACTGAGAAGGCTTGGCCCCTCGCTGTGTGCCCCAGCTTCCCCAAGCGTCAGAATCCAGTTGACGTGAGTGATGATGAGTGACAGGAGCCGCGGTCTCTTCCTCTGTTTTGAGACAGGATCTCATCGTGTAGTTCAGGCTGGCCGTGAACTCACAGCGACCCTCCCGCCTCAGCCTTCCAAGGGCTGGGATGACAGGCATGTGTCCCCCAGCTCAGGGGCGGGTGCCAGCCTCCCCCGCAGAGATGCTCTCCCAGGCTAAATGAAGCGCCGGTCTCGCTCGTTGTAGGAGAAGGGGTCCCCGGGGAAAGGCTGGGGTGGGGGCTGGTTGTAAACGCCCTGCAGAAAGATCCAGGCCGTGCCCACTACCATGATGGGCGTCACCACGAACAGGCAGAGGCGGTCCACCGTACGGGCCACCTGATTCCAGCTGTCCTTCTCCTAGAGGGAGTGACGAAGGGGCCTGGGTGCCGGCCAGCACCACACCCCAGGCCCAGCAGAGGAGAGACCTGGCCCCCCCTCGTCTATGGGAGTCACCTGTGCCTCAGCTGGCAGCAGGCAAGCTGGGATAGGGCCTGCTGGCCTAGCCCCAGCAAGATCCAGGCCCTGGGGCAGGCCATCGTGTGTGCTGAGGAGGAGACTGCAGGCCACAGTGGGCCCTGACCTTGGCCCCCACCCTAGCTTAGCCCTTCCTGGCGTGCCAGGTCCACTCACAGGTGCCACCCTCAGGTGGCCTTTGCTCAGAAGATGATTTAAACTGTGTGATGGTGACAGCCACCATTGTCTCCGTTTAAACACCTGCTCTCTCTGGAATAGCAGGGACAGAGCTGGGTAGGGCCACAAGTGACTGGCAGCTAGGGCAAGAAGGGATGATGAAAGGGTGGGCTCAGGAGTCCGTGTGTGCCACCAAGTGTGTGCCCAGCCCTGAAAGAGTACATGCCTAGCCATGAGTTCCCCCGTGTAAGCTGGTGGGGGTTATGGAAGTGGAACTGTAAGATGGGTGACACTGGATCAGTACACAGCTCCAATGCCTGCACATGATAACCCTGTGGCCACTCACGTCATTATAATTGTTCTGATCCCTCATGTGGTTGACGATGAAGTTGGCCCCATCCACAGCCGGCTTCAGCTCATTGAAGAGCTCCTGCTGGGCCTGCTCAGAGCTGGCCGGGGGCTGGCCTACGGACACAGGTCACAGTGGGGGTAAGGCCTCTCCTGCCTACCTCCAATGGGTGGGCCGTGCCCTGGGGCCACCAGGGACCTACGTGCGGTGGTAAGGCGCCGGGCCAGCCCGTGCCGCTCCGACTGCTTCTCAAACATGAGGTCGCTGCGGGACTTGAGGGAGAAATACTCCTCCGCCTTGGAGATGTAGCCCAGGGAGCTGCTTCTCCGGACCAAGGCCCCAGGGCTGGGGCCCTCCTCTGCTGGCCGGGACATGTGCAGCAGCGCAGGCAGTGTCTCCAGGAAGACCTTCAGCAGTTGTGGGGATATAAGAAAGGCCATCTTACAAGTGTGTGGTGTCCTTTACACACCCCCCTGCCCGAGATGCTGCTCCTGCTGGCCCCAACCATTCCCATCTGACCCTGCCACCCGCTCCCCAAGCCCTGGATGGACACAGGCGCACTGCACTGAGCAGAGGTGAGTCCTAAAACAAGCATCAAAGACCAAGGGGAAGACCAGGGCCCAAGCCCTGAGCTCCCTCCTCCAGATGCTCGAAGCAAGAGTGCTGCAGAACCACCCCTGCCATCCCAGGACAGCCGCTGGCCCTGCGATGCCCAAGATATCAGCAATACCGTGTCCCAAGCACCCTGACCACTTTCTCCCTTTCTTCCTTTATTTTTATTTTTATTTTTGGTGCTGGGCCTGGAACTCAGGGCCTCACACATGCGAGGTGAGCATTCTGCCAGAGCCAGTCCTCTCTTCCTTCTAACTGCAGTGTCCTGAGCTCACAGCAGAATGAGCATCCTCAGAACCTTTTTGCTCTTTTGTTTTGAGACAGGGTTTTGCTAAATGGCCAAGTTGCCCAGACTGAATTTGAACTTGTGATCCTCCTGCCTCAGCCTCCCAGAGTACAGGAAATCATGCAGTGTACCTGGGTCAGTGCTCACCTTCTTGACCCCCTCAGACAGCATGTGGGTGCTGGGTGTCCGGAAGTGGATGTTGAGCACGATGACGCAGATCACCACGACCATGGCCACCAGCACCATGCCGAAGAGCAGGAACCTGCGGGCAACACTCAGCCTGGAGCCCCTGCAAGCAGGGTGCAGAGGAGGGGCTGCGTGGGTGGCACTCACTTGCCAATGAGTGGGATGGCCATGGAGGTGGCAGGCAGCCGCTTGGAGATGAGCAGCAGGAAGACAGACTGGGCCAGCAGCACCGAGATGGCCACTGACGTCTTCTCGCCACCTGGGGACGCCAGATTTAGCTGTACCTTCAGACCTCAGGTCTATAGAGTTTGCCACAAACCATTGCTCACCACATTATGGTGTCCCGATAAGTATCTTAGGCCACAGCCCTAGAGGGCCTAGGTTCAAATCCTTGGTCTGCCACTAACTAGCTGGGTGGCCTTGGGCAAGTGGCCTAACCTCTGTGTGCCTGTCTTCCCAACTGTCCAGTGCACAAGAGTGGGAGTGTTGAACCCACACCTCCCTGCCTGATGGTAAGTGTCAGGGCACCTGGCTGTCACAGTGTCCCACGCTCTGCCAATTCACTGTCCTTCCGAAGCACAGATCCATGTGGGTCACTTTCTGCCGGTCCTCACAGTGTCAGGGTAGCACCCAACATACACCTTTCACACACAGACGCCAGCCCAGCACTGCCTTCACTGGCCATTTGAGCCCCCATACCTGAGATCCTGCCTGTGATGCCCCGCCCCCTGGGGCAAGGCCCCACCCTCTTGAGAAGCTCCGCCCCACAGTCCTGTGAACTCCACCCTACCTGCCTAGGGCAAAGGGCTGGACTCACTGGGCCTCTGATATTGTGGAATCGCCACCTCTGGAGCCCAGACTGACTGCCCACCTCCCAGTCCCCAAGAGACACCCAGCCAGCCACTGGGTCAATGCCCTTGGCCTTGCAGAGGTGACCATGGCAGGCCTGGCCCTGGCCTGGCAGCTGGACAGTGAAGCTGTTCTCCTGGGTCGTGGAAGAAGTCCCTGGTGAGCACCCAGATGGACCATGCCCTGTCCACTGTGGGTGTTACCGGGCACCTGGCCCCAGGTGGGAGCCCCATGCAGCCTCTGGGGGGGCAGGGCCAGGGCTGCAGGGCCCTGCTGGTGGGCTCCTGCCAGGCCTCGGACCGGGCAGGAGGGACACTGCTTACTGTCAGCCGGCAGGTAAAACACCAGGTTGACCATGAAGGAGATGAGCACGCAGGGAACTAGGATGTTGACGATGTAGAAGAGTGGCTTGCGGCGGATGATGAGGTAGAAGGTGACATCCTGGTGGCCTCTGCTGTCCAGCGGGGCACTGGGGTCCACATTGACCCTGGCTGGCCGGTGAACAATCTCCCACTCCCCGTTCTCTGAGGGCATCACAAGGATGGCAAGGTTGGGGGCCCAGGGGTCTCAGAGACTTGGGGCAGGGGTGCAGATGAGTGAGTAGGGTCATCTGGGGGGCACAGAAAGGGCTTTGGGTTCTGTCTGGGGCCTCCTGGGCTTGGGCTGGCATTTTTCATCTGTGTGTAGAGGGGGAGAATTTCCTCTGATTGATTCTCTCTGTCTCTCTCTCTCTCATTTTGATTTTTTTTGTTTTTTTGTCTTTTTTGTTTTAATCGGTACCAGGGATCGAACTCACGACTGCCTGCTTGCAAGGCAGGCGCTTATGCCGCTGAGCTAAATCCCCAGCCCCCTCATTTTGATTTTTTTGAGACAAGGTCTTACTCTGTAGTTCAGGCTGGCCGTGAGCTCAGGGGATCCTCCTGTCTCAGCCTCCCAAATGCTGGGATTACAGGTGTGCACTGCGACACCTGGCTTTCTTTTCTTTTTCTTCTTTAGAAAAAATAGAAGCTGAGGCCATACAGGGTCCAAATAAAAAGTGCATTGTGGCTCAAAAGAGGCCACAAGCCAAAAATAGATTAGGTGCAAATTAAGCAGATAGAATTTTAAAAAAGAGATAGAATAGTAATTTTAGAAAGGTTCCCAGTTGTCTTTCTAAGTTAAAAAAAAAAAAGCTAAGCTGATTTTAATTGGGGTATCCTTCCCAGCCTTGGTGTTAGGATGATGGACCACTGTCCCCGAGATGTCCCTGCATAAAGACCAGCAGGACACCAGTCTCTTTGATGGACAGGGCTGGGCAAGGAGCCTGGGCATAGACAGGGTGACACATTCATCAGTTGACACAGCCTCTGCCCTGACTGCTCCTTTCTGTTCCCGTGTCCACCCTCAGGGGCCCCAGCCACATCCACTGGTCTTCTGGCCTGGGCAGGGCAAGGGGTGCTGCACCCACTTAGGGCAGCCTAAAGCTCCTTGGCCCGGGTGAGTGCTGGTGAATGTCACTGTGATGGGGACCTGCCCATCCCCAGCAGCACCTGTGAAGCCCTCGGGGTCAATGATGATCCACTCCACCAGGTACGCTTGGCCGTCTTCCTCCTCCTGCTTCAGGCTCAGTGTGATCTCCTTGGCTGTGTACTTGAGTGAGCTGGGGACGGCAGTGGGCAGAGGTGACCCTTGGCCACCAGCAGGGGACAGAGGCCTTGGTGAAGAAGGCAGCTGGGGCCTCTGTCAGGGGTGGCTGTGGCAGGGTGATGAGGGAGGAAAGCTGGAAGATGGGGTGCACCTGAATTTGAGGGAGCAGTTCTGCCAGTCGAAGGGGAAGTAGGTGACTGAGATGGGACAGGAAGAGCGGAAGATGGCAGGTGGCAGCCAGTACACGTAACCGGAGTCGTAGACCAGCACATTGCAGGAGAAGGAAATCTGGAAGGAGCCATCATTGCTGGAGGACAGGGACATGGACCACTGTGAGCACTGGCCCGCCAGACACGGGCAGGGCTGGTAGGCAGTGGAGGAGGGGCAGGCGGGGCTGGGTGGCAGGGGAGGCCCAGATGCATGGGGGAGCAACTGGGCGGGTGGCTCCACTCAACTTGTTCTCCAGCACGATCTCTGGGAGCCACACCAGGTCCGAGGGCAGGCGCAGCACGCTGATGTTCCCAAACTCGCTGGCGTTCCACTGGAGCCGGCTGTCCATCCAGCCCTGGAAGCCCCGCAGTGGGTGAGCATCGCGCCCTGCTGCTGCCCGCCTCCCCCACAGCTTCCCAGGGAAGGGGTAGAGAGCTGTGATCTGAGCACTCCGGGGGAGCCCAGGAAAGACAGGGGACTCTGCTCGGTCATGGATAGCTGTGTAGGGTACACACTGCACCACCAAGGGGGTGTTGTTTCCACATGGAGTGGAGATCTGGGTCTATCAAGTGAATGTCTGACAGTCCTGCCACCTTTATGAGAATGTCTCTTTGGATAGAAATCAGAATAGAGACCACCGTCCCTCAGATCAGCCCTAAGCCCCTGAAAGGTACCCGGCAGAAAACTAGGTAGGAAAAAGGGCAGCTGGGCCTGAGGGTCCTGTGGGGGGAGAAGCCACACCTGGGGGGCTGCATCTAGAGGAGCTGAGATCCCAGAGAGGATGTGAGCACAGGGGAGCCTGGGCCTGCACCCACCCACCCCCACCTGGGGGTCCTTACGTGCTCCATCCAGACGTTGGTGGTCAGTGTCTCCTCGACTTCTTTCTGGAAGTGGACAGCAGTGCTGGCTCTAGAAGGCCACTATTCTTTCCCCCACCCACAGGACATTTCATCCAGCTGGCACCAAAAGACCCATGACAGATAAGCATTGACCGCCAGGGTGGGTAGGCAGGCCAGGGAGAGCAGACGGCTGCTGGGGTGTGGCATGGGTGTGGCATGGAGTGGGGTGTCAGGGGGACACCCCATACCTGGGGCTGGAGGGGAAAGGGCACATGCCTGGGATGCAGGAGGCCTGTGGGCATTGGGGGCCTGGCAGAAGCCTAGGGAAAAGGCTACTGTGGCACCTCGTCCCAGAGAAGCTGACTCCACTCCTTCCCAGCCCAACTCATGCAGGGGTGGCTCACCAGGGAGATGAGGTTGGAGAGGGTGAGAGCCAGCGTGATGTCCACGCTGTCCTCCTTGTGGGCCACAGGCCGCAGCTCCTTGTTGTAGCCTCTCTCCTCAAACAGGTGTCGGATCAGCCGCTCCTCCTCGTTCAGGGCCCAGCTGCCTGGGGACGATGGATGGAGCGGCCTTGAGCCCAGAGGGGCAGGCAGAGGGCCTTCTTGGGGGTGGGAAGTTGGGAATGAACCCAGGGAGAAGGCCACATGGTGGGGGACCTGGGGGGTGCATAAGGGATCCCCAAGTTGGAGCGATGTCTGCCCTTACCGCTCATCACCAGGGCGGCCAGCAGCCCCAGCGTTAGCGCAGGGCCCTCCATCTTGCCCAGAGGACCGAGGACCAAGTCCTGTGTCCACCCCTAAGTCTGCAGGCTGGCGACTGAGGGTGGGTGGAAGAGGGGACAGGTGCAGGGTGGGGGTGGAGGGCCCAAGGGGAGAAGAGCCGGAAATGCAACCTGACACCTCGGGCAGGTGATGAGGGGGTGGGGAGAGCCAGCCAGGCAGGCGCCCAGGTCTAGACTGCCCGAGGTCTGGACAGGAGATCCTGGCAGCTAGCAGGAAGGGAGGGATGCTGGTCAGTCATGACAGGATGGTGACAAGCGGGTCAGCTGCTGCCTCTCCTCGGGAGGCAGCGGATATGCTGGCGGGGGCTGCCCCCACTCCCTAAGACCTCGGTGATCTCTGCCAACTGCCTCTGGGGACTGCACCCACCCCATTCTGCATTCCAAAGAAGCATCAGTGTCTCCATGGCTTATAAATAACATTTATTAAAGCAGCTGTGAGTCTCCAATCACACATCTGGGAGGACACAGGACCCCGACCCACCCACAGACTTGGTCCACGGGGACAGTGACATTTGTCATATGCTCCCCAGCCCCCTAGCTCCTGGGAGCAGTGGGTTCCCTTGGTGGCTGCAGGCCTGAGACAGTCCCCTTCCTGCCCACTTCCAGCCCTGAGGGCTTGCCCTCTGCCAGGGCAGCTGAGCGGAAGGCCTGCAGAGCTTGCACCAGCAGCCTGGGGAGGCTTTGAGCCAGCGTTGCTGGCTCCAGGCCCACCAGGCTGCTGAAGGCCACACGTCGGCCCCCCAGGCCTGCCCGCACCCATGCTCGGAAGAGCCCCGTCAGCGTCTTGGAGCTTAAGTCGGCCAGCACCTGCAGACAGAGGGAGGTCAGGGGCTCAGAACCCACTTCCCAGTGGGAATCCTGGGGGTCACCCCCTTCCTCCCGACTCCAGAAACTCACCTACCCCTGCCTCTCCCACCACAACCTTCCTAATTTGGACACCCCAGAACCCCCTTTCCTTAAACCTTTCAGTGCTTATTACTGTTCTCAGCAGTAGTACCTGTTTGCAGGCCTCCCTCTCTCCCTCCATCTCTTGGTCCCCTTTGTTTTTGCAAAAGCTCTAACTGCCTGTTTCCTGTCATTTATTTTGCTCTTAAGTTGCTTATGCTGTATTTTGGGCTTCTTCCATAAGGGAAACCCTGCTTTATCTAAGCTCAAGGGTCTGATTTATTTCACCAGACACTATGATCTCTGGGTACATTCATTTTGTTCCGCCTCCCTCCCCTCTATCCCTGCCATGGAGCCCCCTACTCCCCTATTCCCTTTTCCTTGGACCCCTGTCCCTACTCCAGCGTGGGGGCTGGTCTCCTGCTGGAAAGGGGATCCTCTGCCCCTTTTCTGTCTGTGTCCGCCCTCCACGGAGGAGGAGACCGCTGGAGGAGTCTGGGACGCCAGGGGACGCACCTCCTGGAAGTGCATGGCCAGCCGTTCGGAAGGGACCTGCAGAATCCAGGCGTGGGAGCCCTGGAGGGCGGCTAACTTCTGTCGCAGGGGCTCCAGCCCAGGGCAGCCTTCAGGAAGGGAAGAGGCCCCCGAATCACAGAGAGCTGCGGGCGGGTCTCCCACCAGAGCTCCAGGACAACCTCCCAGGCTAGGCATCCCGCACATGCTACAGATGGGCAACTGAGGCTCCGAGAGGCTAAGTGAAATACTAGGCAGAGCACTTCTGTCTGACACCGAGGGGCTCCCAAAGACCCAAGTTCCTTCCTCTCAGGCTCACCACGGTACCAGGAGGAAGGGGAGAGCCTGTTGCCCCGCGAGGTAGCCCCAATCCTAGCGCAGACCCCCGCCCTCAACCGCTTCGGGCCGGGGCCGGCCGCGGGGCTCCTCCTCTCCCTGTGGCCGGCAGGGGGCGTCATTACCGCTCGTGCTCCTGCGCGGCTCTGGCCTCCGCTTCTGGAACCGCACTCTTGTTGCCCGCGGTCCTGGAAAGACGCAGGGTTTGGGGAAGCCTGGCGCGGGGCGGGGCCCGGGCTGGGCACTGCAAGGGGTGCGCGGTACCTGAGTTGAGCCGCTGCTCGCGGCCACCGGACTCCGGGGACTCCCGCTGCGACGGAGCGGGGCGGGCCAGGGCCAGGGCCCCGCGCCGCAGCCCGGGGCGCACGCCGAGCAGCTCCTGCGCGCCCCGCAGCAGGTCCAGCAGCGTGTGCGCCAGCGAGCGCAGCTCTGCGGGGTCGGGGGATGGCTGAGTGTACGGGGGCGACCTGATACTCCCGCTCCGCTCCCCTGGGGCGCTGGGACCCACCACACCGCCGCCGGCGCTGCAGGCACTGCTGGCGAGCCAGGCGCGCGCAGGCGCCTTCGGGTACCAGGCACCGGCGGGCGTAGAAGGCGCAGAGCAGGTCGACGTCGGCTGGGTATTCCTCGGACGGTTCTCCGGCCAGGAGTTCCCTGCAGCTGGGCTCGCGCGTGGAAGGAGCCGCTGCGAGAGGGGCAGGGCCAACTCAGCCCCTGTTTGGGGCCCTGGTCCCCCACAGCCCTTCCCCGGAAGGCTTTCCCACGCCGGAAAGGAACTGGGGCCCACGCGGGGTGCGGACCCAGAACTGCGGGGACACTCGAAGGGGGCGCGCGAAAGGGGGCGCTCACCGCTCATCTGCTCCTGGAGCCAGTCTTTGAACACAGCTACGCGGGTGTAGACCCCCGGCTTCCCCGGCTCCCCGCAGCCATCCCCCCAGGAGGTGACTCCAAAGAGGACCTCCTTGGGTCGGGGACCAGGCTCAGAACAGGTTAGTGGCCCTCCAGAGTCACCCTGCGGGACAGCAGCCGAGAGAGAGAGGAGCGAGAGAGCAGATGAGGAAACTGAGGCTCAGAGCCGGAGGGGATCCGAACGGTTACGACGCCCCCTGCCGGCCTTCGGGCGGGGAGCAGCCAACCGGCCCTGGAAGGGCTTCTAGTGGGGCCTTTGAGCTCTTTGCGTGGTCGCTACGTGTCCCCAAGTTAGCCAGGAAGACACAGGAGCTCAGACAAACGGAAGGAAGTCCGACCCAGGAGGAGAGCAGTTCAACAGCTCTCCGCAGCTAGCTCGCGGTCCTACCTGGCATGAGTCGATGCCTCCCGCCAGGTAACCCGCGCAGAGCATGGAGCTGGGGCGCAGCCCGGGCCCCAGCGCCCTTTGGCAGGTGTCAGGGCTGAGCAGCGGGACGCGGGCCTCCCTCACCGCCTCGGCCTCAGGCCCGTCTGAAGGGGAGAGAAGTGGCTCGGGTTTGGAGGGGCGCCCGCCTTCGGGGTCCTCTCCCACTGTGCTGCCCTTGTGTCAGATGCAGCCACATTTTCCGCTGGTCCTAACACTCAGCCTATCCAAACTCCACTCTCCATTCTCCACCTCAGCCCCCCATTCTTCCCCCGCTCACCCGAAGCCCCCCCCATACCTTCGAAAAGAGCCCCCCAGCCTGCGATGGCACAGGGAGTGCCGGCAGGGGGCTCCGGGGACGCCTGGGGCAGGCACACGGGGCGTGCGGCCCCCGCTGGGCTCACGGGTGTCCACAGCTGCACAAGGGCTAGGTCACTCTGGAAAGTCTGCGGGTCGAACTAGAGCGGGGACAGAGCAAAGTCAGGGATTGGGGTTCGGGGTGCTGTCCCCAGCTGTTCGGGCCTGGGCCTGCCCCTCACCTTGGGGTGAGGTAGGATGCGGTTCACCGGCACCTCCTCCGCCGGCTCCCCCTGGGGCCCCTCGGCCAGCACCACGGTCCACAGGAGCTCATTTGAGGCGCTATGGGGCGAGTGGCCAGTGATGGGCAGGAGGATCCTGGGCTGCGCACCCCCACCCACTAGCGAACCCGCGTCTCTGCTGGAGAGGGGCTGCGGACGCGCGGTGCGGGTGACCCTGGCCCTGGGGTCCGCACCGTAGCCTGAGCGCGTGCGCCTGGAGGCTGGGCCAGTCTTCCGCCAGGGGGCAGCAGAGACCAGTCTCCGGCAGGTGCACTGGGGACGGTGTGGGTGGGCGGGCGCCCAGGCAACTTGACGTACCCCACGAAGCAGTGCGCCGCGGTGAGCACCCAGGAGGCCGCCACCAGGACGCCGCCGCACAGAGGCTGCCCGCCCAGCTGCAGCCGTACCAGCCAGGGCCAGGCCCCAGGTGGGGCCACACTGCCCCCCATGATGCGGCCGTGAGCGCGGGTCACGTTGGCAGGGCCTGGCTGCCTTTCGCCACAAGGTCCTGAAATGGCAGAGGCAGTGTTGAGGGGCAAGTTCTAGACACGTCCAAACCCACCTGGCTCACTCCAAATCCCGCAACCTTTTTACCCTCACCTGGCTCAGGTGGGTCCTGGAGGAGGGGAACTTGAGGCCTGGGATGTCCAGGTCCTGCTGAGAAACAGCACTTTAAGTGTCGCTGCCACCTTATCCCCTGGAGTTCAGCCGCTGCCTCCCCATCTGGGTCCCTAGGGGTGTGGCATCTGAAGGTGGGGGGGGTGGATAGGCAAAGGGTGCAGGGGCGGGGCAGTCCAGACCTCGACACTCATGGAGTCTGAGCTGCAGCTCCATGGCCACTCGCTTCAGTGCCCATAGCGCGCTCCTCTGGGCAGCCTGCAAGGCCTGGGTCCCCTGGGCCGACAGAACTGCTGGGACATGGGACACAAAGCGTCCAAGATTGGCAAGAGCCTCAGTCCAGCATCCTGGTCCAGCTCCCAGTCTTGCTTTGGGAGCCATGGGGAAGCAGGTGAGGCTCCCAGAACCCAGGGCCCAACACTCTGAGCAGAGATCCCAGATTTGGAATCTCTACAGAGCACCTTTCCTTAAAAACCAGAAGGCAGCCAGGTGTGATAGGTTCTATCTGTAATCCTGGCACTCTGGGAGGCTGGGGCAGGAGGATCTCAATTTCTATCCCAACCTGGACAGTTTAGCAACTTAGTGAAACCCTGTCTCAAAATAAAAAATACAAAAGGTGCTGAGGACATAGTTTAGTGTGAGGCCCTGGATCAAATACTGCAAACAAAACAAAACAAAAATTTCAGAAGAAGAACATTGCCCCACCATCTGAACATCCCAGAGTCCAAGCCTGTTGACATAAAGTGACCAAGTGAGGTGCCTACCTGTGAACAGCCAGGCCCTGCTGCTCCGGGCCTCGTTGTCCTGCTGCCCTGGCCTCCTCTAACAGGCCCCTGGCAGTGCTGACCAGCTGTACTTCCCGTGCCAGCAGGCTGCCCCTCCTCTCCTTCCTACACCAAGCTCCTGGCCCCTTCTCCCAGCAGGTGGGCAGAAAGAGCCTCAGGTCAGGAGGTGACAGCCCCTCTCCCTTCCCTGCCCCACCTCCGCTCAGCCCTTCCCACCTCAGACCAGTCTGGCTCACCTTGCAGGGTGCTGGGGGGCAGGCGCATGTACAGGGGGTGCCCGTGGGCAGACCAGGGCTCTGGGAGGGGCAGCAGCAGCAGCAGCAGCAGCGTGGCCAGCAGCATGGTGACAAGGAGGCCCGTCCCTTTCCTCCAGGCCACCCTGGCTATGCTCACTCTCTTGTGCCTGCCTCTCGATGCTCTTCTGCCCCTGGGCATGGAATGGTTGTCCCTCAAATCATCTGACCGTGTCTGCCTACATCCAGGCTCCCCACTGCCCCGGGTTGCAGCTCACCTGGCCCTCGCCCACTAGGAGCCCCGAGGGAATGGGGTGGCAGGGGCTATATAGAGGACGAAGGGCATGTGGGAGGGGGCCAGGGCTGGGTTGGGGTAGGGAATGAGGTAGTGGGCTCGACCCTCACCTTTGAAGTCCCATAGCCCCGCTCTGAGCCCCCTGTGTCAAAGGGGCCCTTGTTCCCGCGGCTCCATCAAAGGGGCCCAGACAGGGAAGAGGAGCTGACGGTTGGGCCGGGGGCCAGGCAGAGGAAGGCTAGGGGGCAGGAGCTGGGGGGATCCCCATCTGCTTGTTTCCCCCGAGGAGTCTGCAGCTATGCTGGGGGCAGACATGCTTGGAGGGAGGAGAGCTGGGGGTGTTGGGGGGTCCTTGGCAGCCCCAGCCCCCGGGGAAGGCACTGAGCTCCCAGCCCCGCTGTCCCTAATTGCTTGGCGGCGTCCCTGCCCGATGTGGCCATTTCTAAGGATGATCAAAGCCTCCTAATTAGCGCCGTAATTGCTGCACTGGGGCTGGAGGGGCGGGAAGAGCAAAGGCAGGCGCTGGAGTGGCCCGGAGAGGAAGGCAGGAGATGAAAGGCCCACAGTGGCCCAGTTTGGGGAGGACGGGCCCCACAGACCCCTGTCCCTGCCGCTCGGCCCATCCAGCATTGTTCTCAGTGGCTGTGACCTTGATCCGGTAGGCGGGAGGCTTGAGGAGAGAGCCACGAGTGGGCAGGTCGGGGGCTGAGTCACCACCTGGGCCAGGGAGGTGTCCTTCTGCCCTGCACAGAGCCCAGAGGCTAGAGCAATACCCTGGTGCCCAGGCCCTGACTGAAGCAGTGTGCGGGCTGGCTGGTCACCATTTCCCAGCACAGTGGTCCCTGGGCTTTGCAAAGACAATGACCTCTGACTCAGAGGTACTGGGAGAATCCTGGCCATAATGGCTCATGGTGAGCATGCCTTTGCCTCTGCAGGAACTGCCTTGGGCTTGCAGGGCCCTGTCTCCTACAGGGCGGCACTGTGTCTGAGATTTCGAATTCTGGCCGAGGGTGTGAGCTGCACCCAGCCCGCATAGCCTCTGCAGCCCCTGGTCCCTCACACACTTGAGTCTCCCCAGGCCACAGATGCCCTCCCCACTCTCCAGACTAGGAGGCAGGAAGAGCAGGCAGAGCATGAGCTGCTGCGTCTATCCCTTTATCCCAGTTCAGGGAGAGAACCTGGCCACTGCAGAAGAAAGATTGGCGCCCTCCTTTTTGTTTTTCTTTTACCTCTTTCTTCTTTTCTTTTCTTTTTTTGAGGCAAAGTCTTGCAGTGCATTCCAGGCTGGTCTTGAATGCACAGTGGCGATTTTCCTGCTTCAGCTTCCTGAGTGCTGGTATTATAGGCACGTGTCATGGTGCTGGGCTTGCATGGGATCCTTGGCTGTTATGAAGGACTCTCTCTAGGTCACTAGGCACAGAAGTCTCAGACACCCCCAAGGAGGGCTCTATACACCTGTAAGAATCCATTCCACCCCCACCTCCTCAAGTGAACAGCAAAAAAGCTGGGGAACAGGGGCCTTTGGGCGTCTCTCGGACAGCCCCAGAAGAGGCGAGGTGTCAGGAGGCATCGTTTCAGTACCCAGCTGGAGGTTGGCTCAGCTGGAGGGTTCCATGACCAGCTGGGGACTCCAGTGGCTCCAAGCTTCTGGAGACTCGGGGAGTGTGGGGGCCACAGTGCAATGTGTCCTGATGCCAGCAGCTGCATGCTGCCATGACAGACTCGGAAACACAGGGATTCCCGCTTGCCTCCTGCTAAGAATTTCAAGCCAGTGACAGCAGAGCCCTAACCCGTGCAGGGCCATGCTGAGCACCTGTCCCTGGAGCCCCAAGCAGCCATAAGGTGCCTACAGTGGCCCTGAATGCCCTGGCCAAGGCCCAGCAGGAGCCCAGTGTCTCTGCCCTCTCCCTACTCTCCCTACCCCAACTGTAGTGGAGCCCAGGGTAGAGGAGAGACCCCCGCCCGCTGCCCAACCCCAACCCCAGCTTCCAAAGTGCCTTTGGGCTGCAGGAGAGAAGAGCTCAGGCTCCAGCCCCAGACAGAGTCTTGGTGGCAGTGTCCAGGTGGAGGCAGTCTCAGAGGGGACAGCTCAGTGGAAAAGGGTCTCCACCTCCCCCAGCCCCAGGGGGAAGACTGCCTGGGAGAATGAGGCCTTTTGATTCTCCCTTGCTCTTCCCACCTCAGAGCCCCCAGGCCACCCGCGGCTCTGAATTTGGTCATTTGCTGTTGCCTGCAGGAAGCAGGGCCCGTCTGTCTTGTCCTGGGCTGTCCTGGCTCCGGGAACCAATGCTCATGAGTGCCGAGAGGGTGGCTGAGCCCTGCCTGCCCTGCGACCCCTACTGCCGGGAGTCTGGCCTCCGCCTGCCTCCCTGCCCACAAGGGACTGGGTGGACCGAGGCCCAGGGCCTATTAGGCCGGGCTGTGTCTCTCTCAGGCCTCACTGTCTACGCTGTCTGGGCCTGGGGCTGCCCTGCACCTGCTGGGACCTGGCTGTGGGAATGAGAAATTTATTTCTCTCTCCATTTTCCCTTCCTTTTGTCTTTCCTTCCCTCTCCCTTCCCCCAGCACTGTGATTTGTACCCAGGGCCTTTGCACTGCGCTACATCCCCAGCCCTCTTTGAACTTTTCATTGTGACACAGTATCTTAATAAACTGCTAAATTGTGTAGGCTCACTGGGTGTGGTGGCACATACCTGTAATCCCAGCACTGAGGAAGCCGAGGCAGGAAGATTGCCGTGAGTCCAGACCAGCCTGGGTTACCATAAATGAGTTCAAGGTCAGCCTGCACTGCGTCTCAAAAACAAACGAACAAACAAACAAATAGATTGGGTGGGCCGGGCTCAAACTTGTGATTCTCCTGCCTCAGCCTTCTAAAGCAGTGGGATCACAAGTGTGGGCCTCCTCCCACCTGAGGAGAACCAACCATTCCGAGGTGCTTGTGGCCAGCAGCAGGGCATCACAGGGTTGATTCCAGACGCTTGGTTACTCTCAGGGAGGGACACTGCTCAGACAGGCACAGGTGCCCGCTGGGCCTGTGCTCTTCCCACTTGACTGTTTCTCTTTTTGGGGGGAGGGTGGAGAGTGGGGGATCCAGGGTGCTGGAGGGAGGCCGAGGGGCTGTCCGCAGCCCTGCATTTCTGCTCTCCTCTCCTCCCTCTACTGCTGCAGACCAGGGCCCTCCTCACCCCGCCCCTGCCCCCACCCCAGCCCCTTTCGATCACAGCTGCTCTACATGGCCCCTCCTGCGGTGGGCAGAGGCACTCTTGTCCTCAGCCTTCCTGGTCCAAGAGGAGTGTGTGTGTCACGGGCTTCCCCAGCCCCGTGGGCCTTGCTTGGGTTCCAAGGAGGAGAAGGCCGGGCTGCAGCCCTCATCGGGGCCCTCTGTGGCCCGGAGGGGCTGAGAGGCCCGGTAGCTGGGGCCCTGAGCCCCAACCTCTGCAGGGTGGTGGGTGGCAGCAGCGTGAGAGGGAAGCTCGCCCAGGAGCTGTCCATGCGGCCCCCACCAGGATGTGGCACCTGGCGCGCCAGCTCTGCAGTGACGTGTGAGGGAGCTGATGTCCCTGTCATCTTAGGACCAGAAGCCACGAGGCTGTGATTCACAGCCAGATCCAGGGCTCTGAGTGCTCCCGAGTAAGCTCAGTGAGTCACTTCCTGTCACGGGCTGGATCTCAGCCTCCAAAAAGATGCTCTGGAAACAGAGCTGCTGTAGGTGCACTGGGTTCCAATGAGGTTTTACTGGAGTAGGGGCCCATGTGACAACTGTCTACCCAAGGGGGACAGAGATAGAGCTACTGGGTCAGGCACCATGTGACATTGGGGCAGGATGGGGTCGCCTGTGCAGCTGTGAACCATGAAGCCCAGGGAGCCCAGGAACCCAGGCCTCTGGGCATTTACATGGATCCATCCCATATCCTAGGTCTCCTCAGTAATATTTGGCATCTTTGTCTTCAACCAGAAAGTCTTTCCAGAAAACACCTCTATAAAGAAGAGATGCTCGCTGGCTGCATGCGGGTCCCTCCGGGCTGACTTATACTGCTTTTACTTTGGTAACATTAAGTACAATTAGATGTAACAAATGATGCTGAATCTTTCAGTAGGTTCCAGCTACGTCCTGAATTCCATGCTTCAATTCTAAACTTCTCTCTGAATCAACGCAAAAAGAAATTTCAGGAAATGATGCTGTCCATTAATAATGGTTTAATTTCTAAAGTTGAGACTTATTTTCCTTGCCTTGTACTTTCTTCTGCATCTTGTCCTGTGTTGCTTTAACTCTTTTGAATATGATGCAAATAGAAAACATTAAGAGTCATCCTTTTTTGGATACAGGGTCTTGACATTTAACCCAAGCCGGCCTCGAACTCATGGTGATCCTCTTGCCTCAGCCTCCTGAGTGCTGGGATTACAAGAGTCATGTTTTTTTTTAATAGTGCAGGCACCAAGTGGAACCTTTTGAACAGCACAGAGTTTATCGATGTGATTTCATTGAAACACGCATTAATGTCCAGCGCTGGCTGAGTAGAGGTGACTTCCTGAGTCAGATGTTCTGTGGTATATTAAACCTTCACAGTCGCTGTTCACAGCTGGGGCTGTCGGACCCAGTTTACAGAAGAGGTCACCAAGGCTCTGAGAATGCATCCCTGGAGAGAGAGGCTGAACCTGGCCCTGTCTGCAGCTGCCAGCCACAGCTCTGACCGCGCCCAGCCCTGGCTCCCGCCCTTGAGCCCTTCCAGGCCCTGGGGTCTGCAGTTGGCAAGGCTGGGCCCAGGCTCCATCTCTGGCTCTGGTAGTGGGCAGCAGGCGGGATCAGGGCACAGTGTGGCATGTAATGGTGTGAGGACTGCAAATGGCACAGAGCACATGTGAACCGAGGGGCCTGCAGTTGGGAGGGAGAGAGAAGCCAGGCGTCACCCCTGCATCCTGCACGCCCAGGGTCTCTCCCTCGGTGCCCAGCTGCTCCGTTCAGCTGCCAGGCACAGGGCAGAGGAAGGAGACATTGTGCCTACACTGGAGGGTCCTCTGGGGAGCTCGGTCATCCTCTGCTGGGCACGCCCAGTCCCTGCACAGAGCCCCTCACCTGGGGTCTTGTGGAAGCTGGTAGCCTCAGTGAGGACCAGGGCGAGGCTGGGAGGGTTCAGGCTGAGCACACAAAGCCAATAAATCCCCCGAGGCAATCACAGCTTTGAGCGACGCATAAACAGGGAGGTTCTGCTGCCGCAGCCTCCCCTCCCCTGCACACTCGTACACACACGCACGCGCTCACATACTGGCTCACACATGCACACACAAGCAAAAAGTGGGTCCGTTTGCAGGGTAATGGCTTTGCCACAGCAGGAACTGTGTGCAGCATTACAGGCGCTGGGTGGGGCAAGGTAGGTGAGCAGGGCATCTGCGGAGTCCGGGAATCCCAGGGAGCAGCCGGGAGCCCACAGGCCAGGATGTGGGGCCTTGGCACCCCTGGCAGGGCGGGGAGCGTGAGTGGGGCTGCAAAGGGCTTGGTGGGGGCCAGGGCCAGGTGGGCCTCTGTCTCCCATGCCCCCTTTCTCCTTTCCTACTCCCGGAGCAGGGGACAGACCGGAAACCAGGGTCACCAGCTCCGGACCTGAAGTGGACCTCAGGGACAGGTCTTGTGACCCAGCCTTGCAGCCCACAGGCAGAGGCAGAGGCTGAGACAGGGAAGTGAGTGAGCTCCAGAAAGGAGGCCTTCTCTGTAGGATTTCCCCTGAGGCCGTCACACGAATCAGGGCGGGACTGCCTGCATGTTGGGGTGGGGAATGGGAGGAAAGACCCTCTTCTTCCTGGAGAAGCTGAAGAGGGCCCCCATCTGGCGTGTCAGAAAGGACCTCGGAGTGCCTGTCAAAGGTGGAGGGCAGAGGGGCGGGTCCCTAGCCAGCCAGCCTCAATTACGCATCGAAGTCACTGTAAGAAAGCATGGCATGTGGGGGGAGGGCATCTGGGACCACTGGATTCACCCTGATACAGGGTGGGGCTGGGCCTCAGGTCCCTGCGGTCCTTGGCCAGGCTTGGCAGCTACAGTCACGCCTGTCAACCTGACAGCCAGGCAGGAGGGTGACTCAGGCAGCAGCAGCAGCAGCAGCAGCAGAGCATCCGGCCCACCTGCAGGCACACCCCAACTGCATTTGCGGAAGTAAATTGCTGGAGAAAATAAATCCTGCACACATGATTAATGGGAGGCAGAAGGCAGGCAGCCGCCAAGAGGAGCTATTGGGGGAGAGTGACAGCTGGGCACAGAGCCAGCGTGGACTCGGCTTCTGGGAAGGAGTCTGGCAACCGCATAGCTGCTGGGATCACTGTGGTGCTGAGCTGCCAGCGTGCAGGGGGCCTGAACCTGCAGGGCCCGGGGACACAGGCCAGCCCTAGCTGGGCTCCTTGCTCAGAAATGGTCCAGAGCCTGAAGCCCTGATGTGGGCCTGGCCACTGCACTTGGTTCCTGGGGGCCCCATGGAACACAGAAGCAGAGGCATAAAGCCAGGATCTCAGGTGGTAGGAGGCGGGGAGGGGATCCCTAGCAGCACCTGTGGGTCCTTGAGCAAGTCACCTCCTGCCTCAGCCTCTCTCCTGCTGTGTGCAGTGACACTAATAGGGGCTCTGAGGGCCACAGCTGTAGCTCCCCACCCTACAAGCACCTGCCAGGCACTCAGGGGCCACCTCGGGTAGCAGGAGGTGTCTGGTGTGCACATTGTGCCCTATTCTCATGTTCTGGAGCTCACAGGCAGGCAGTGCTCAGCCACTGAAGAAATAGTGATGAAGATGGATAGGTAAGGCGTGTGGGGCTGGGAGGGGCTCGCTCATGACCTGGAGGGCAGGGCAGGCTCCCAGGGGCATAGGCACGGACCATAATTGAGTGTGACCTCAAGTGAGCGACACACCCAACAAAGTCACACAGTGAGGCTGTGAAGGCCTCCCTCACAGGGTGGGGGGGGCGTGTCCAGGCCAGAGCTCCTCTCCACAAGGCAACTGATAACCCTGCTCCAACACCCTCTTTTTCTCTCTCTCTGCACTGGGAATCAAAGCCAGGGTGCTCCACCGTGAGCAGCACCCCCAGCCCTTCATACTTTTCATTTTGAGCAGGATCTCACTAAGGTGCCCAGGCTAAACTCAAACTTGTTATCCTCCTGCCTCAGGCTAACAGGAGTATGCCACTGTCAGCCACTCATTCTTTAACCCATCTTTCCCTTTCAGGGGTTTTTCGTACAGATATAAGAACAGGCTTTTGAAATGACACACACATAAAGACATTCACCGCATCGTTGTCAGAAACAGCAAAGAAGTAGCAACCCAGGACGGACTGCATGACCTGCAATCTTACAGTGGAATACTACATAGCTATAAAAAGGAACAAGGGAGGAATTGTATGTAAAAAATTCCTCAACTGATTAAACAAAAACAAAACAAAGAACAATGTGGTATGTGAGCCTCTGTATAAAGAAGAAAATTAAGAGGTATGTCTTCTTTTTTTTTTATTTTGAGTGGTGAGAATTGAAGACTCAGCCTTGAGGATAAGCCTAAGTGTAGTTCAGCTACCACTGAGCTACAGTCCAGGCCTTTGCTTCTTATCTTTCTTTGAAATATATAGATATAGATATAGATATAGATAGATAGATAGATAGATAGATAGATAGATAGATAGATAGATAGAAATATATTTGGTGTTTTGAGACAGGGCCTTGGTATGTATCCTAGACTGACCTTGAGGGCTCAGAGATCTTTCTGCCTCAGCCTCCCTAGTACTGGGATTACAGGTGTGTGCCAGGCTCTGTAGAACCTATTTTTGTTTTCTTTAGGAGACTACACATAAAGTGGCACCCCGGGGTTATGCAGGAGGATTATGCAGAGGAAAACTGGTGAAGGGGGACGGGAGTGGCATAACCCCGGGTGGAACCACAGCCCAGGACTAAGGAGCCAGAGGAGGGCACAGGTCCACACTATGAGCCAAGCCGGGAGAAAGCCCTGAAGCTCAGAGTAGCCCAGCAAACCAAGGGTGGGAACAGCTGATCCGGGGAAACTCCAGGCAGGGGGCCTTGGACCCGCCCTGCGCGCACACACTAATCGTGGGCTCGCGGGTGTGATCAAGCGAGGGGCTGGGGTCGCCTGGTACACGATGCGGGGCCGGTGGGCGGTGGAGGCTACGGGTGGACCGGCACAGCACCGAGCACTACTCCCCAGCCCCGCGGGTCGGCCCCGCGGGCGTGTGCGCCCCCTGGTGGCGATGCGGGAGGCGTGCAGGCCTCGCCGCGCTGCCTGGGGGCAACTGCGGTCCCCCCGGAAGCTGCCTAGAATGAGCCCCCACATCCTCTCTCAGTTCTACCCAATGGAGGGGCACAGCCGTTCTGCCCGGGAACTTTTCATGCCCACTCATGATCTTTCCACCCTGCACCTCTTGCTCCCCAAAGCTGGCTCCATGGGTTCCAAACCCCTCTCCAGCCATGGCTCTGGACCCAGCTGCCATCTGTGCCCAGTGCCCAGTGCAGAGTCTGCAGAGCCTCCGCTACAGAGATCTCCAGAGAGATTCTCAGAGATTCTCAGGGCTGGGAGCCAAAGCAGGAAACTGTGGGCGGCATGTGCGGGCGGCCCAGGAAGGTGGTGCTGGAGGGGGACAGGGGATGGGACCCCCAAATAGTGGCGGTGCTGGGCTCCCGGTCTGGGCCTGGGGCACCCTCCTTGCAGCACTGTGTCTGCTCCTGGGCGCCTGGAGGAAATGCCTAGCTCCTGGACTCACCTGGTCGCCTCTAAGTGCTTCCACCCTGGGCTCCACAGAACCTCATGGGAGGAGGTTTGTGTGGTGGATGGGGTGCTGAGGCAGACACACAGAGGCTGGGCCTCACTTGGGGGGTCAGGACTCCCAGGGCTGAGGAAGGAAAATGCAGGTGCAGGTTTGCTCTGCATCCTTTTGTGACGCAGATGTGGCCAGGCCTGAGAATGCAGTGCAGTTAGCAGGAAGTGGCCCAGCCCCTGGGACTGCCTGCTCCAGTGTCCTCCAGGGGGGATTCAGGTGCTTCCTGCAGTAGTGGCCATGATCACCCCCCCTCCACACGGGGACCAAGTGAGACACAGCAAGTCATACTGCCCCCAGCAGATGGGGTAAGGGAGCATTGGAGCCCAGGCAGGTGAGCATGCTGTTCCAGCTGGAGTCCCTGTCACCCAAGTCACTCCACATTGTCAGAGGTGCCTGTCTTCAGGCAGCAGTAACTCTGACCCAGCTGGCTCTGCCTCACAGCCCTGGGTTGTGGAGACCTGGGGTGGGACAGGGTGGGTTTGGTTTGAGGATGGGGCTTACACAGTACACAGCCACTGGAAGCCCTCACCCCTGGTAACTCCAGCCTGTGATGACCAAGTCCTCTTGCCTCCAAGGAGCAGGTTGCCTGTGTTAGCTTCTGGAAGCGCAGTTTGTCAGGAGGACACATAGGGCTGGTCCCTGCACCCCGCCAGCCCCCCTGAAGCATTGGGGCCCAGCTGCCCAGCCTGCCATTGTCCTGCCACGGCTGCCCTGCCCGGCTGGCCTGGCCTCTCTCCATGTCCTTGTAGGTCTTGTCCCCTCCTCTCCTTCCGTTCCATGTGCCTGCACCTCTGTGTCTCTCATCTGACTCCCCTGCCCTCCTCTGGCCCTCTGTGAGCTCTTCTCCCACTCGTGTCCCTGGCTGTCTCCTTCCCAGGAACCCACCGGCCCATCCTGGCTTTCCCAGCTTGGTCTTGCCGAGCTCTTCCTGGCTTGCTGGGCAGGGTACTGGGCAGGGTTCGACCGTCAGACTCTCCTCCTCCTCCTGGCCTAATATCTTAATGCCAAGCCATTACTCAGCGGAGTCCGGCAGGCAGGGCAGCTGCTCCGCTCCTCGTTTGTCATCTGGAGTGAAGCCTCCCAGCCGCTCCTCAGGGATCAGATTAAGGGACTGACAGGCGATAAGCACGCTGAGCCCCGGTACCGCTGCTCCGCGCCTCAGCCTCCTGCACCAGCCTCCCAGCCTCTGGATCTGGGAGCTGCAGCCGGGCAAGGCCCTGGGGCCTCTGAGCGAAGGCTGCTTCTGCCTGTCACCCCTCTAGTGGTTGCTAAGCAGGGGGCCAAGGGCGAGGGTGGCGGTTTCCAGGAGAAGGAAAGAAAAGAGCTGGGCCACTGCTACTGAGCACCACAGATAAAACTGTGAGAGCCACCACTTAAGCTGGTCCCCGGGGCCCTCGGCACTGCATGAAGCCCCACATTCATCCATGAGGACCTTTCAAAAGTGCCGAGGAGGTATTGTTTCTGTCTCTGCCACTGGGGATCGGGGTCAGAGAAGCCAAGTGACTTGCCAGAGTCCTGCAGTTGGGGGGCGGGCCATGCTCGATACAGCGCTTCCTAGTTCTCACAGTCTGTGTCAGAGGAACAGTGATCCCCATTTCCAGATGAGACAACAGGTTTCACCCAGCTCTGGAGCCCCCTGGATGGCGCTGAGTCCACCCCAGTGTCACCCCAGTGTCACCCCAGTCACACCCCACCAGGACACACACTGTACCCGGCTGCCTCTAGGGTGAGAGGAGTGGCTGGGTAGCCCACCTGGAGCCACCCGGTTGCTGCCTGGACACCCGACTCTTCACTTCCCACAGCAGCCTGGTTCCCATAGTAACCACCAGCTTGCGGTCTCCTAGCAACTAAGTGGTCCTCAGAGGAGAGGCCAGCAGCTGAGAGTGGCTGACATCTGAGGCCAGAGTACTTGGGGTTCAAATCCCAGCTCTGCCATGAGATAGCCATGGGGTGGTTGGCAAGTGACTTCACCTCCCTGGACCTCTGCTTTCCCATCTGTAAAATGGGGATGGTGCCTTCAGGACAGAGTTGATCGTCTGTGAAACTGGAAAGTGTTGGGCAAAGCCATGGGATGAATGGGAGATGGCCAGTGAGCCCTGAGGACCAGGAGGGAGGTGCAGCTCAGGATAGGGTGGGTCCCTTGGGTAGGGGTGCCTCATCCTTGGGAAGAACCCAGCTTAGCCACTTGGCAGCCCCACCGGTACTCTCTGGACAGAGAAGAGGTAAGGCTGTGGCCGAGGCAGGGGCCCAGGAAATCCACCGCCCCCCTTCCGGTAATGTGTACCCAGCATCTGGAAAGCCCAGTGCCTGGGGAGTTAGCTGCCTTTCTGGCTTCTGGGCACTGGCACCTCAGTGGGTTTGGCTGGAAGTTTGGAGGCTGGACCAGGAATGATGGGCCCACAGGGGCTGAGGGAGGGGGCACCCCCAGCCCATGTCCCGTGTCCCTGGCTGGGTCCCCTCCTGCAGGCCCCCAGCCGCCCAAGGTGCTCCCCCGGACCCAGGGCCTTACCATGCTAGGAGAGGAGGAGGTGGAGGAGGCCCAGGACCTACCCCCCCCCCCATGGAGAGCTCGGCTCCCGCAGCCAGGCGACCCCTCCCCCGCTGCCCTCCCCCACCCCCTCCTGGGGCCAGAGCTGAGGTCCTGTGGCAGCTCAGGCCGCCTGATTCAATTAACTAATTCCCGATGTGACAGATGTGCAGTCCCACCTCGCCTGCCACTCGGTGGAGATGAAGCGCAGGGGTGGATTGGGGTGGGGGCAGGGGGAAGCGACGACACAGCCTGGCCTCACGTCACGGCCAGGTGTCCCACCACCACCACGGCTGCCTCCGCATCTGCACAACTGGTATCCAAGCCCGGAGGTCTCCCCTGCTCCAGGTTAGGCCCACAGGCTGGCTCCCCAGCTTGTGTGTGGCTCAGAGTCTCCGTGACACACCTGCGCACTCCTGTGCACATGCCCACGCCCTGGACCAGATGCCCTTGCTACAGCCTTGGGGGAGCTCAGGCAGGCACAGCCCCTCCCCGCCTAGACTCCCAGGAGCCTTGGAGCCAGGGCTGGGGAAGGGGCCTCGGAGGGGGAGGGGAGGCCTTGTCAAGGACACCAGCCAGGGAAGGGGGAAAAAAATGAAGTGGAAGAAATAAAATCAAAAGGCTTTTAAAGCTGCTCTCTCCAAGCAGTGGATGTCTTGGCTGCGATTGCCAGCAATGAAATATTGCGCTCTCTGATCGCTTAATGCACGGAGCTGCAGCCCCTCCCCCTTCCCCTCCCCCCTTTCCTCCCCCCTTTCCTGGCGAACCCCTCCTTGCTCCAGGAGGGCCCCGGGTGGGAGATGGATACATAACCCGGCAATGACCCCAGGAGGGGTCCCCAGAAGCCACAGCTGGCTGGGGGCCCCCCACTCCCCGCAAGAGCAGGAGGAGGCAGCCCAGCTGGGACTGGGTCCCTGCCGGTGACCGCAATCTGGGTGCCTATGGTCCTGTCCTTGGGGAGCCTTTGGGGATTTTGAAGAGTGATGGAAATGAGGATACCTGTGTGGTTGCTAGGGACCCCCACCTCGGAGCCCCGCGAGGCCAGGGATGGGGTGGAGGCCCTGGGAGACTGGGGCAGGCGAGTGAGGGGCTAGGGTGCGAGGGGGAGGCACCCCGGCCTACTTTCAGCTTCAGTGAGGGCCTGAGCTCAGCCCTCCTCGACAGGCCTGGTGCTCAGCCTCGGCTAGCATTCTGGCTCTGTCACCCCGGCTCTGTGACCTTGAGCAGCCCGTCTCCACACCAGGAAAGATGGAGCAAATAATAGAAACGGCCTCATAGGGTTATTGGAGGATTAAGAGAGAAAATATATGCAAAGTGCTTAGCACAGGAGGGGCTGCAAATGGGACTAATTATCGCTCTAATCTCCCCGGTGACTCCGCCCCATTCTGGACTAGGAGGACCAGCGGGAGCAGGCAGAGAGGTGGGGTGCCCACAGCCCCTTCTCATTTGGTCCTTCCCAGCCCCTCAACCTGGCTTCCGCACCCCCCCACACACACACACAAGCGTTCACTCAGCTCCTGTCAGGGCAGCCAAATTGGCCAAATCTCCGTAATGCTAAAAAATTGGTCCATTAGCTGGCAGAGAACATTGACAGGAGGGGGAGACAGCAGTAAAGGAGCACAGATGCCAGGAGTGGGGGCGGGGAGCCAGCAGTGTGTGTGCATGAGTGTGAGTGTGCGTGTGTGCGTGTGTGTGACAGATGTGCCGCTGGGTGCTTGCCTGGCACCACCTCACATAAACTTGCAGTGCCCAGGCCCTGTTATAGTCCCCATATCGCAGATTCAGACACTGAGGCTCCGGGACGAGGAGGGTGCTGGTGATTTTGCCCAGTGGGGGTTGGGCAGAGATTCATCTGGCCTTTTCGGGGTGCCCCTCACAGAGCCCAGTGATCCACAAACACCCCCACGCTTGTTCCCAGTCTCTTTTTTCCTCCCCAGCTGGACCCCGTCTACCTCCTAGCCCCAGCCGGGGGATTCCTCATTGAGCTGGGGAAGCAGTGTGGGGCTTCCCAGCCTCTCTCGCTCTCTCGGGAGAGGTGCTAGATAGTGAACCCCCCTGCCCTGTGCACTGGTTTCCACTATGGACAAGGCTTCCTCGACCCTCCTGGGAAGTAGGCCAATCTACAGCCAAGGCAAAAACAGGCTACAGGATGCCAAGTGGACTGTTCCCCCGCTGTACTCCCCAGACCCCCACGAGATGCCAAGGAAGGTGCTAGGGACCTGCTAGGGACCCCCTGAGGATATGTATACCTTCTTGACCCCCTCTCTAGGACGTATATATCAAGGCTACTGCCCTGGGCAGGGTGGAAAGCAGAAACAGCTTCGTCCCTGGGCCATCTCTGTCCTGCATCCAGAGATGTCACTGAGGGCCCATCCGTGCTGCTGTGAGCCCGCTGGTCTGCCCAGCGTGGACTGTGTCATCTTTCCCTCAGAGCCATATGCGATAGCCTGCTCCCCAGTGGGACAGGATAGATAGGCCGTGAGAGTAGAGCCCTTGTTATGGGAATTTTTGCTTGTTTGCTACATACATTCTTTTTTTTTTTTTTTTAATCGGTACCAGGGATCGAACTCACGACCACTGCTTGCAAGGCAGGTGCTTATGCCACTGAGCTAAATCCCCAGTCCTGTTTGTTTGTTTAAAACAGGGTCTTGCTACGTAGTTCAGGCTGACTTTGAACTCACTATGTAGCTCAGACAGGCTTCAAACTTTTGGCAATGTTCTTGCCTCAGCCTCCCAAGGACTGGAGTTACAGATGTGCACAGCCATGACTGACTGCATACGGGATATTTGCCCTGGAAGAAGAGACATAGCCATCTAAGAATCAGGAAAAGGGCCCGCATCGGACCCCCACCAGGGACCCTAGCCTGGGACTCCTATTCCCCCACAGCTGAGAGGAATAAACGCTCTCTGACTACCGTGTTTGTCACCGCAGCCCCCACTAAGACATCATCCCCCCAGCCTGGTCACCATCCACAAGAGGCGGAGGAGCCTCCCGGAGCCAGCTATGGCCCAGAACCTGAGGAGATGCTGAGGGGAGGGGGAAGTCTGGCTTCCACTGGGCTGGTGACAAACTTGGAATTCAGCTTCTAAAGTTGTACCAGTTCCTCTGAATCACTCCAGCTGCAGCTCCAACCAGAAGCCCAGTTCGTGGGGAGGCTTAAGGACATGCTGCCAAACAGCAGCAGGGGACAAGGTGGTTGGCTGCTCAGAGGACAGGGTTGGGGAGGGTGTCCTCCACTGCTGCAGCTTCCTAGGAGTCTGTGTGGCCCTCTCTCAGTGCCACTGATTCCCGCTTTTCCTGGCCTGGTGGTGCTGACAGATGGATCTGTGGCTTTGAAATCTGGGGTCGAGTAGTGTCCATTCAAGTTCTGCCACTCCTTCCTGGCTCCATGACCTTGGGTCAGTCCTTTCATCAGGAGCCTTAGTTTGCCCACCTGGAAAATGGGAGGGTAATGATAGTAACCTCTTAGAGGATTCAGTGGGATAAAATAGAGCAGAGGACAGTGCGGCCCCTGCTGGCAGTGATGGTGGTGGCAATGGTTGCTACGGTTTGTGTCTTGAATGTCTCAAAAGGCTGGGTGTTGGAGGCTTGGTCCTTGCCGTAGCAGTGTTGGCAGCAGGGCTCTTTGAAAGTCATTGGGTCATGTATGTGTTAACCCACTTCCTCAGGGGCTCATAACTAGGTGGTATCATTAAGAAGTAAGGGAAATTTAAAAGATGGGGCCTAGTTGGAGGGAGTGGGTCATGGGATGTGACCTTGGGCACTGTATCTTGTCCCTGGCTCCTTCCTCTAAGGTCTTCTGTTTTCTGGCCCCCGTGGAGGAGCAGACCCCCCACCCTTTCACCATGAGGTGCTTGCTGCCTTAGGGCAGAATCAGCCAACCTGGGACTGAAGCTGTGAGCCAACATGACTCTTCATTCAGTTGTTCTCCTCGGGTGTTTTGTCACAGTGAGGGAGAACTAACCAGCACAATGATGGTGTCCGTGAAGGAGGGGAACGCGGCCAAGATGATGCTGGAGGAGGGCGATGGTGCCGGAGAAGGGGCAATGCCGAAGATGGGGGTGCAGAGCGAGGCGGGGAGCAAGGCAGACAGGAAGGCGGGGGGCAGGGGTGAGAGGCAGAGAAGGGCTGCTCTGTGCCTGCCACACCCCGGGGCCCAGGCTCCTTACCTGACAGCCAGGGGATCTTGGCTGTTCCTCAGCTGGGTCCCGGCTCTATCACTGTACAGACGCCTGGGGAAATAGCCCGTCTCGCTGGCCTTTGCAGTGGGGCAGTCAGCAAAATACCTGCACCCCCCTCTGCCTGGCTCTGCTGGCTGTGGCAGTGGCACAGACCTTGGCCCGGGCCACACTCTGGATGCTCTGGGACTGGGCCAAGCCGGGACTGGGGCTCTAGGCGGGCAGGCTGGGCTCGAGGCTGCACCTCTCTGACCTCTCTGTGTGCCAGGCACTCCGCTGCCCCCCCTTCTGGCCTCCCCCTGAGCCCTCTCCATCGGCTGGCGAGGGCTCTGACGTGTGAAATAAAAAGGGATTTTAATTACCTCTCAGCAAAACAGCAATTAGGGAGAATCACAGCACAACAGCAGTCCCCTCCCCCACTCCCCCACCATGCCCACTCCTGCCTGTCCTCCGGTCCCCACCCTGGCGGTGAGGCTGACTGTCGCAGGAAGTTTGCTAGTTCAGCTGGGGCACCTGCCCCAGTGCCCCGGAAGGTGGTCTCTGCTGGGATGACATCCAGGGGAGCAGGGCACCTTTCAGGAAAAATTCTCTTAGGGACGAGGGCTGGTTAAGTAAGTGGGATCTCCTGGGACCAACACCTCGGGAGCGGCTGTGCCCATCTTGGGGTTGCTATGCATTCCCTGTGGCGCCTTGGTGCACACCCATGCCTGCACACGTGGCTGGCACGTGTGAACACTGTGCTTGTGCGCGCCAGTCACAGCCCGGAGCGGCATAACCTCAGGGAGGCGGTCGTGCTGGGCAGGCAGCGCGTTTTCCCTCAACAGGCTTTTAAAATAATTGCCTGTGACCCTGAGCCGCAGCAGCTCTCTGTCTGCTGGCCGCCCCCACCCGAGGGCCCTACTGTTGGGGAGTCACGCGTGTGTCCATCTGCAGAGCCTGAGGTTCTCGTGCTGCACTGGGGAGGGGGCAGGGTGAGGAGCGGAGCATCCCCACGGGTGGGCTGAGGCTGGGGGCGCGGGTGGTGGGCGGCTGATTGAGGCGGTAATTGCAGGCAGCAGGCCCTAGCTAATGCGTGTTATGATTAAGCCCCATTACTGAGGGAGGCAGCCCCAGGGAGGGGCGGGTATGGGAGATGGGGGCCAGCTGTGAGTGGGGGAGCACTGACCGCCTTCCCCATGGGGAGGGAGCTGCCACTGCTGCACCTCTGCACCTCTCCCCATCCCCTCTGGAATGAGCGTGCATGAACACCCGCACACCCCACAGACACACGTGTGCACCCAGCCTGCCTGAGTGAGCAACAATTTCCTGGCCACTAATCTTGGGGTTCTTGTGGCCCTGAAACCTGCCAGCCTCAGAGCCAGGGACTTTGTCACTGGGTTGTGGGGCTGCAATTGGACCACCGACATCAGGGACCAGTCCCACCTGCACATGTCAGGAGCCATAGATCCCAATCAGGTCAGCCCCATGGCTTGTGGTGTCACTTACCAGCTAGGTGAACTGTGAGCAGCATTTAGCCTCCCATGACCTCCATCACAGTGTATGTGATACAAGAGAAGCAGCTCACGCTAGTAGGACTGCTGTGAGCCTTCCTTGAGGTCACAGACTCTGTGACAATGTTGCTTGCAGTAGGCAGGATTCTGAGACACCCCCAAGAGTCTCAGCCCCAAGGGCACGCACGTACTTCTCTCCCTATGCAATCAGACACATCTGGGTCCTGTCATGAAGGGGTTTTGCAGATGTAATTAGGGTTCTCAATCAGTTGACCTCAAGATGGGCAGATTATTGGCCTGGGGGTGGGGTTATCACGCAGGACCTGTAGAAGCAGAATTTCTTTCACTGGTGGTTCCCAGGAAGACAGAGATGTGAAGCATGATGATATTCATGGGAAGTGGGAGGGGGTTTAAATTCTTCATTACTGGCTTTGGAGCTGGGAGGGGACCCCAAGAGAGGAATGCGACTGATCCTCAGGGGCCAAGAGCAGCCCCTGGTTAGCAGTCAGCAAAAATCAGGCACTTCCATTCTCCAGCCACAAGGAACTGAGTTCTGCCACGCCAGTGAGTGTCGGAGAGGACTCCACACAGCAGATGAGGCTGGAAGCCCCTGCCGACACCCTGATCTCAGCCCAGTGAGACCCCATGAGGGGATCCAGCCAAGGCTCGCCCAAACACCCGGGAGGACAAATCTATGCTGGGTGAGGGGCTAAGTTAGGGTTATGCAGCAGGACAAAGCACAAGCAGTGATGCGAGGCTTGGGGACATCTTGCCTGGGTCGGGGCTCAGAAGAGTCCAGTGGAGGGCACCCTGCCATGCGGCTGCACTCCGGGGTGTGGACACACACCCAGCTGCTGGCTGCCTCTGTAAGGCCAGTGCACTGGCCCCAGGGGCCCTGGAGCTGGAACTGAGGGCAGAAGTGGGCCAAAGGCTTCCTGCCCCGGAGCCGGTCTGTAGCTGGGGTCCTGGCACCCTGCTTGCAGCATGTCCAGAAGGTAGGGTGGGGACACCTTGCTAAGCACCCTCCCAGGCACAACTCCAGCGAGGGTGCAGTCGGTAGAAACGGGCACAGTCCTCTGTGGGTGCCCTGGCTCTGTCCTCGACCCCACACTTCCACATTATGGGGGCTCTGACCATGCAGCCTCCTCGAAATGTGTACAGAGTCTAGAAGCAGGTACTGCCCTGGGCCAGGGCCAAGTCCAGGGCCCTGTACCCCGGCCCCTGAGCCCTCAGAGCCCCTCTTTCTGTCTCTCCCTGCAGCCCTACTCTTTCTGCTTCCAGGGACAATTAGTGGCTCAGCTTTAATTAGCTAATGATCCCATCATTCAAAACGGTGATGGAGAGCTGGGGGAGGGGACCTCAGACCAGGGACCCCAGGAGCCAAGAAGGAATCCTTTCTGTTCTGGCTGGTTCTGGTCCCTAGCCCAAGCCCACCTCTCCTGGGAGCCACAGGCAGGGGCCCGCCATGACCCTCACAGGAGGGGCACCGGGGCTCTGCGCTGACCACCTCACGTCCCCAGCCCCATGGGCTTCTTGCTGTCTTGTAGCAGGAGCTGAGCTGCCTGTCTGCCTCCTATGGAGCGGTGAACCCAAGGGCCTGGCTGTCACCTTCCTATCCTTCCTGTCTTCTATTGCCACTGCCACCAATATGTCCGCTCAGTCCCAACCCTGATTCCTTGTCTTCATCAGAAAGAGGAGCACAGAAATCTGGTCCCAACAGCGCCAAGGCAGGGAGGCTATCATCACGAAACCAATAGTCACAGGACGGGAGGGCGGGAGGACGAGACACAGGATGTACTCAGAACAGAAGTCAAAGGCGAGGCCACTTCAGATGGGGAGACCCAGGAAGGGCCGCAGGGCGGGACCTGGAAAGCAGTCCGAGTTCCCCTGAGGTCTCTGGGCAGCCGGCTTAGCAAACCTTGAGTGCGGTGTCTGGGGGTTGCCCTTATATCACTGTGCCTGTACTGTTCAGGTCACTGTCCCCCACCACAGGTCTGCCAGTGAAGAGGGCTTTCTGGCTGCTTCCCCTCTGGGTCACCTGCTGCCACAGACTGAGGCCCCAGGGTGGAAGGACAGCATGGCCAGTCACAGCATGGTGAACAGGAGGAGGGACGGCTGGGGACAGGAGCAGGAAGCAGCCAGACCTAGAGGACCTTAGACACACAGGATCAGGGGGTCACTAAGGGCATGGGGCCAGATGTGCCAGCCTGGGGGGTGCCTGGGGGGGCAGGGGAGGATACCCCTCTCCAGAAAGGGAGGGAGAACTCAGGACCAGAGCCGGGGCCAGAGCCAACGGGGAAGCAGGGGTGATAGTGGGCTGAGATGCTGCAACCTGGATCTGTGAGCTTCAGGTGCTGGCAGGGGCAGGTGACACCTGGGGCTCGGGGAGGGCAGGGCCCTGTCCACAAAGCAGCATGGAGGGGAAGGATGGAGAAGGAGCAGCTGCCAGGGAGGCAGGTGAGGCGGGACGCAGGACAGGCCTCGGAATTCGGGTCCTGACAGGCTCACATGGGTGACACCGTGTGTCCCTTGATACAAAAAGGCCCCAAGGACCCCTACCACTGTGTGGGAGGGGAGGCCTCATCATGTGTCCTAGTGCACCCTGCCCACACTGGGACAGTCACAGAGCTCCCTGTCCCCTCCCTCAAAGGACTGGAGGTGACAGGTGAAGGAGACTGTCATAGCTGTTGTTGACACATGTTTGGCTCAAGTTTCTTTATTGGATTTTTGTTTGTTTGTTTGGTACTGGCGATTGAACTCCTGACCTTGTGCTTGCCAGGCAGGCGCTATGTCACTGAGCTAAATCCCCCGGCCCCTTCAAGTTTCTTGAAACAGGAATGTTTTGACATCTTCCTTCCCTCTTTTTTCCTCCTCTTCTTCTCCCTCTTCCTCTCTTTCTTTTTCTTTCTGTACCCTGATCCTCACTGTCACCTGAGTTTGAGAAGTGTTATGTTGCTGCTGGGCTGCCAAAGGGACCGTGGCTCACACACACACAAGAAGATTGGGACCTTTGCATCCAGGGAAGCAGGGGTCCAGGGAGCGCAAACACATGGCCCAGAAAAGCAGCAGCTGACCAGATAGGGCAGCACACTCCCAGGTCACCCAGAGGATTACTGGGGACTTGCTGGCACTCAGTCTCTGGAAGAGGTAACAGACAAAGAGTGTTCTGAGAGGCTGGAGCTGCAGGTGCTGAGGGTCAGCTGTGTCCAGGAAAATGACGTTGGGTCAGAGCTCCAGAGTGAAGACGGGGGGGACACAGACTGAGAGCACAGAGGACAGCAGGGGCCTCACTGGCCCCACGAAGGGGGCCGGGCTCAGTTATGATGGGGGAGGAGGGCTTCTGAGGTTGCTGGACAGTGGAAAGGCCAGAAAAGCTCCCCAGACCAGAGGCCCTCAGCAAGGGGCCCAGCTGAGACGTTCATAAACTGAGCCTGGGGGCAGAAGAGCTGTAATCTCAGATCTCTGGGAGGCTGAGGCAGGAGGATTTTAAGTTCTAGCCTGTCCTGGGCAATTTGGTTGTTTAGCAAGTTCTTCTCTCAAAATAAAAATAAAAAGAGGATGGGGACACAGGTCAGTCAGTGTGAAGGTCCTGTGTTCAATCCCCAGTACCATAAAAAAAAAGAAAGAAAGAAAGAGAAAAGAAAACAATCCATTTTGTAGCCAGGCACAGTGGTGCCCTCTGACTGTAGAGTCTGGGTACTTTGGAGGCTGAGGCAGGAGGATCACTTGAATCCAGGAATCGGAGATGAGCGTGGTCAAAATATTGAGACACTGATCCAAACACTGAATGAATGAACAAATGAATCAATTACATAGTAATTTAAAATAATTTTAAAAATCCATTTAGCACTGTGACTCACAGGTGGAATAAACTCCAGGAAACCAGGCAGCCAGACAGGGAGGGCCAGGAAATTCAGGGTGGTGTTGGGCCAGGCCTCTGACAGTGAGTGTACCCCAGAGCCCCAACACCCCTCTCCTAGGAGACACCGGTGTCCAGCAGGACTGACAAGCTCTTCTTCCCCCAAGGGAGCCATAGCAACAGGGCTGGGAGTGCAGGCCCACGCGATGGGGACCTGTGCCCTGGGGCCTGTCTCCTGCTGCATGCATGTACCTCTCACCGAGAGCCGGAGCCAGCATGGTGGGGCCGCCCAGCGGCTCCAGGCTTCCTCCACCCCTCCCCATCTCCCTGGCCACTTGGGAGACTCATTTCATTTCTCAAATTAAAAATCCATTTTGTGCTGTGAATAATGGATGGATGAGCCCGAAGAGGCTGGGCGGAGGGCAGGAAGACACCACAGGATGTGGGGCAGAGCAGGCTGGACAGCAAGGAGTCTGGGGGTATCCCTGAGTGACTCCCCCCATTGATGAGTTTTGGGGTACCCTTAGCGAATCCCCAGTCCCCAGGCATCCTTTGTGAGCACTACAATCTCCCAGGATCCCCAGAGTTGGGGCTGCTGGGTGACCCTTCCCCAGAACCTGGGCTGCCCTTTCTATCTAGGTGGTGGGACCCATCCCCCAACAAGGAGGAGGGGAGGGCTGGCCCCAAAACCTCTCTCTTTCACCCCTTGTGTCCTGTGGGGCCTTCTCTGTCCAAGACAGTGGGGCACAGGTGTGCTCTGTCATTCTCTCACTTTGGGGTCTCCTTGGCATTTGGGGAAGAGCCCTGAAATGCTCAAAGAGGGCACAAGAACTGGGGCTCAGGCCCCTGGAGTCCCCTACTCAACTATAGTGTCACTGTTCCTTTCTGAGAGAGGACAGGAGTGAAGGAGGTGGCAGTCAGGAAGGCTGGGCAGGAGTGACCAGAATCCAGTGGTCAGAGGGTCCCGTCCCCAGCCAGCTCTAACTGGGCCTGGCTGCTGGCTGGGACCAGGCTGGGGGATCCCGGGCTGGATGTGGAGAAGGTGGCTCTGACCAGGGTGGGAGGCCACTGTACCAGACAGGACCCAGGCCTGACAGCCACCTGCTGGGAGCTAGGTAGGGGAGGGTGCAGGATGACCTGAGGCCTGAGGGGGCCCAAGAGCTGAGCTGGAAGACAGAGAAGGGGAGGGACTAGGGCCTGGGTCCCCATCCTCCCTCCAGAAGCAGGAAAGTCCTGGGGAAGCATGTTTGCCTCTGCGCCTGGCAGTGTGTGTCAGGGGGAGTCGGCTCCCTGAGACAATATCCATTTTTATATTTCTTGGAAATTTCACGGCATTCATTTCAGAGAAAATAAAAGCTGTCATTGCTGGAGAAATGATACCAATCAGGGCCTGAAAAGGCTGGAAAATTATCCTCCAGGAGATGGAACATCGGAGGGGAAAATGCAGATTAAAAGCACAAAGGGCTGCTTGGCCGCCGCCCTGCCCTCCCCTCCCCGAGTGGAATCACCATCCTTTGCGTCACTCCATCCCGCCTTGGCAGAATTGATGTGACCAGAGAGGATGTATGGGGCAGAGAGCACCCTGGGGTGGCCAGAGAGAGTCCCACACTATCCCAAGCAGGGGTGCTGAGATGGACAGAGGATGGGGGGTGGGCAGAGGCCGCCACCTGAGAACTGGGCCCAGGAGAAACCCCAGGAAGAGTGCCGGGATGGCAAGCTATCTTGCAGCATCCACCGTGTCCTGGGCTTCATCCCAGGAGACACCCTTGAGGCTGGTCCACAGGCCAGGGAGGCCTGAGGCTTTGGGGGAGGGGTTACCAGGGGTGCTAGAGGGAGAGGGTGGTAGGCTGAGCCGAGAAAACAGAGCCTCCAGAGAGTGTGCCAGTGCCTCGTGTTCAAGAAGCCCTGGGTTCTGGGTGTCCCTCGTGGCCTGGCTCTGTGAGCTCGGGGTGGAGGAGGCAGAGAGGAGCTCAGCCTTGGGCAGGAGGGAGGCCCACATTGAAAAGAGGAGTTTCTGTGGAAGGGGTGGTGTCAGCTCCCCCCGACGGCCTGTCTACACCCCGGGATCTGGAGATGCACTCTGTGCCCGAGGCCTGGCAGCAGGCCGCAAGCGGCAGGCTCCCTCTCTGCTAGACATTTTCTCCCTGCCTGGGGCAGGGACCCTGAGCAGGGGTGCCGAGGCTGAGGAGGGGCACAGTCTCAGCCTCAGACTCTTGCAGCGCTGCCCTCTGGGGCCGCGTGAGGGGAGCGCGGCCAACCAGAACCCCAACACAAACGCCGGCCCATCACAGCGGGGTTAAAAGGAAGCCAAGGTCGCGGAGCCCTCTTGGAGCTGAGCTCCAGGGCTGTGGGCCCGGCAGGGATGTCGCGCGCGCCCCTCGGTCGGCTCTGATCGGAAGCACCGCGTCGGAAGGGACCCCTGCTCTGGGGAGCGCATCCGCGAGCACTGCTCCAGGACATAGCTGGACCCAGAGTCCCCGAGCCCGAAGCTAGGGCGCGACTCCATCTCCGCAGCCGCGGTCCCCACCTCTACGCCACCGCGGAGCTGACAGGTAGCCGCGAGTCAGGCAGGAAGCGGGAGGGGCGCGGGGCGGGGGCGGCGGGGAGGGTGGAGCTGCCAGCGCGCCCCCTCCCTGGGGCCGCAGGCTCCTCCGCGGCAGAGGCGGCGCCGGGCGCACGGAGAGCGCCGCTGCCCGCTCCGCTCCGCCAGGCTCAGTCCCGGCCCGGCCCGGCCCGACCCGCTCCGTCCTCGCCCGAATGATTGCGCATCTCCCAGGTAAGTGGACCCCGAGTTCGCCGTGGCCGCGAGCACCACCCCCACCACCTCCGCGGCGACGGCAGCCGCGGCGCCGAGCCTCCTGGCTTTGTCTGCGTCCCCTCGGCGCTGGTTCTAGCTGCGGCTGCGGCTGCGACTCCCGGGCTCGGCTCTCGGCGCAGGAGCCTCGCGTCCAGCCTTGCTCCTGGTTCCGTGCGTGTGTGGGTGTGCGCGCGTGTGTGTGCGTGTGTGAGTGTGTGCGCGCGTGTGTGTGCGAGAAACTTCGCCCAAGTTTGGATTCCGGGGAGAACCTGTTGAGGCAGGGAATGGCCCCAGGCGGAGAGGGGCAGAGGATGGAAAACCTGGGGTTCTCAGGGAGGGGGACGTCTCCGGATCCCGCGGTGGACTATGCTGCGACTTAGGGAAGGAGTGAGTGGGGATTTGGAGCATTGAGCAGACGGGTCCAGGTTCGGACTAGGGGTGGTGCTGCAGATTCCGAGAGGACTATGTTTGTCGATGCGCTCCCTTTCTTGGGTGATGCTGTCCAGGGTGGAGAACTGGAGGTGGCTTCGAGGTCCGCAGAGACGCTTCTGACCCCGCCTCTTCTCTCCGGCCTCGCTTTTCCCTTCCCCACCCGGCTGCAGCGGGTCTGGGACAGACAGGCAAGAAGGGGCAGAGAACCTGCAGGCCAGTGAAGGCCTACGGATGCCAGGCCCATCCCTGTGCCTCTGGTTTTCTGGCAGGGGCCTCCAAGTCTGCAGTGGGCATTGTATGCACAGGACTAAGGGAGACTGGTTCAAGATCCACTGTGGTGCCAGATGTGCTGGCCCTCTTGAACATTCCTCTTGTCACTTTTGGGTGGGGAGAGGAGGACCAGGCTGCAGTTGGGTATCCCGGGTGGCCTCTGCCCCACCCCCACCCCAACTAGGCTTCTTTACTCGGCCATTTCCTGCCACTGGGCTCTGCAGGAGTGCGCACTCCTCCGATCCTTTCTCCGCTCTTCCCGCAGCTGCGGCGGATATGTGGCCGTCCACGAGGAGGCTAGCCGCCCCGCACATGCTGTAGCTCCTCCCGGACGCCGCCAGAGCGTCCCCGGTGACCCGCTGCGCACCATGGAGGCCCCATATTCGATGACCGCGCACTACGACGAGTTCCAGGAGGTCAAGTACGTGAGCCGCTGTGGCGCAGGGGGTGCTCGGGGGACCTCGCTGCCGCCCGGCTTCCCGCGGGGCGCGGGGCGCAGCAGCTCGGGGGCGCGCACCGGGCTGCCGCGGTGGAACCGGCGCGAGGTGTGTCTACTGTCGGGGCTAGTGTTCGCCGCCGGGCTCTGCGCCATCCTGGCCGCGATGTTGGCGCTCAAGTACTTGGGTCCAGGCGCGACGGGCGGCGGCACCTGTCCCGAGGGCTGCCCGGAGCGCAAGGCCTTCGCGCGCGCCGCGCGCTTCCTGGCCGCCAACCTGGACGCCAGCATCGACCCGTGCCAGGACTTCTACTCGTTCGCGTGCGGCGGCTGGCTGCGGCGCCATGCCATCCCCGATGACAAGCTCACCTATGGCACTATCGCGGCCATCGGCGAACAGAACGAGGAGCGCCTGCAGCGGCTGCTGGCTAGGCCGGCGGGAGGCCCGGGCGGCGCGGCACAGCGCAAGGTGCGCGCCTTTTTCCGCTCATGCCTCGACATGCGCGAGATCGAGCGACTCGGGCCGCGGCCCATGCTCGAGGTCATCGCGGACTGCGGCGGCTGGGACGCAGCGCGCTGGGACCTGAACCGGCTGCTCTACAAGGCGCAGGGCGTGTACAGCGCCGCCGCGCTCTTCTCGCTCACGGTCAGCCTGGACGACAGGAACTCCTCGCGCTACGTCATCCGCGTGAGTGTGGGGACCCAGATGGCGGGACACCGGGCCGATCCACAGCGCGCAGGGAGGAGCGGAGCGCGGGGAGGGCGCCGGTCATTTTCCGGAGTGATGGCGGAGTGCAAAGAGCCCGGAATCCCTGCCTGTGGCAGTGAGGACAGGAGAGGGAGGGGACCTAGGACTGGAAGATTACGCTGCCTGGGCAGGGGCTGGCCAGGAATGCCAGGGTTCCATTCCCAAAATGGACCTAGTCTTCCCGTGCCAAGCAGGTAAATGCGGATGGATGGGAAAGCATGGGAGAGCTCCCCAGCTGTTCCCAGGTTGTGTCCCCAGCTCCTGGGGCGGTGGCAGATGTCTGGCAGGTGCTCTCGGGCACGTGGGAAGTCGCAGTCTGGGAAGCAGGCACATCGAGCTCCCACCTCAGGCACTGTCTTTCTCCCCAGATTGACCAGGATGGGCTCACCCTGCCGGAGAGGACCCTGTACCTGGCTCAGGACGAGGAGAGCGAGAAGGTACCAGCCAGCTGGGGCTGCGGGGCAGCCTGGGCCCAGAGTGGGGGTGGGGGCGTCACCAGGCTGCCTTGTGCGGGGCTTGAAGAGCCCCGACCCGCGCAGGTCCTGGCAGCCTACAGGGTGTTCATGGAGCGCCTGCTCGGCCTGCTGGGCGCCGATTCCGTGCAGCAGAAGGCTCAGGAGATCCTGCAGCTGGAGCGGCAGCTAGCCAACGTGAGCCACACTGGGCCGGGCCGGGCTGGGTGGGACAGGACACGGGCTGAAGCACTCAGAGGAGTCTCCTCCAGATCACCGTGTCAGACTATGACGACCTGCGAAGGGATGTCAGTGCCATGTACAACAAGGTCACGCTGGGCCAGCTGCAGAAGATCACCCCCCACGTGAGTGTGGCTGCACTGCCACGCAGGAGGGGCTGAGCCCAGGCCAGGGTCCCCCCCCCCACTGACACGCACTGGGGATAGTGTGCAGCTTTTCTGTGCACCTGGACTCCTCCCTGGAGATCCAGCCCCTCACTTCTCCTGACCCCTCCCTGTGCCTGCCCTTGGCCCCACAGCTGCGGTGGAAGTGGCTGCTGGACCAGATCTTCCAGGAGGACTTCTCAGAGGACGAGGAGGTGGTGCTGCTGGCCACGGACTACATGCAGCAGGTGTCCCAGCTCATCCGCTCCACGCCCCACAGGTGGGCTGCTGCCCTGCCCCCACCGTCTGCAGGGCTCCGCTCTGCCCTATCTGTCCGCATGGCAGCCTCTGAGCGTCCACTGTCCCCTCTGTGCCAAAGCCACCGTAGGCCAACAGCTGGGGCACCAGACCCCTGTGTCCAGAGGCTGGTGCTGCCCTCTGCGCTGTGGGAGCTGGGCAGGCTGGGAGCGTCCCGAGCTGCTCACCTCGCTGAGGGTGCTGAGGCTGAGACTGGCATCTCTGTGGGAACAGGTGGCCATGACACTGCTGCCCAGGGTCACCTCAGAGAGGGCCTCCTGTCTCTGGCCCTCCTGGGGGAAGAACAAGGAGGCTCAATGTCAGATCTGAGATAGGCAGCCCAGAGGGCCCAGGGCTCCACCCACAGGAAGACAGGAAATGTGGCTGGTGGAGCCCTTCGGGGAAGGGCAGTGGTTTGTGCCAGAAGCAGGTGCCCTGTGACTAGGCTCATGATACTTTACATTGAGCATCTGCATACCCAGGTTGAGTTCTCCCCCTTCTTTAAGGGACATTGTGGGTACCAGGTCTGTGCCATGGGAGGGGTAGGCATGCCCACCTTCGTGTCTTCCTGAACACCCCTGCTTCACTTGCTGCAAGGATCCTGCACAACTACCTCGTGTGGCGTGTGGTGGTGGTCCTGAGTGAGCACCTGTCACCCCCGTTCCGTGAGGCACTGCACGAGCTGGCCCGAGAGATGGAGGGCAGTGACAAGCCTCAGGAGCTGGCCCGCGTCTGCCTAGGCCAGGCCAACCGCCACTTCGGCATGGCGCTTGGTGCCCTCTTTGTACACGAACATTTCTCGGCTGCCAGCAAAGCCAAGGTCAGGTTGCCCTGGGTAGAGGATGTGGGCACGGGTGCAGAACTGGACATGGAAGGGGGAGCCGGGCATATTCTTTAGGAGCTGGGGCGTCCGGTGTGGCTAAGGGCTTAGTAGCATGTCCAGCCCCCAGAAAGCCTCAGTGCTGGGGTGGCTGCAAGTGGCACTCTCTGCCAGGCTGCCGCCATCCTTGCCAGTGCCCTGGAGGCGTGGCCTTGGGAAGGTACAGGATTGGTTTGGGCAGTTTTCCCCTTCTGGGCTGGGGGCTTCAAGTCAGAATTCTGGGCACGGACCTCACCGCTGAGGTCTCCTTGGTGCTCAGCATGGCTCCCCCTGGCTTAGCAAGTGGGACTGCAGGCCAGGGGTACCCTTGTTGTCAGCCCTTGGAGTCAGATCATCAGCCTTCCTTTGAGCCCTGGTCTCTGATGCCTGACCTGGCAGGTACAGCAGCTGGTAGAAGACATCAAGTACATCTTGGGCCAGCGCCTCGAGGAGCTGGACTGGATGGATGCCCAGACCAAGGCTGCTGCTCGGGCCAAGGTGACATGGGACCTGAGCCCCTCCTGGTACCAGATCCTGGGGAGTCCAAGAGATCAAGCTGCCTTTGCAGAAAGACATCATCCGTTCACTCCTCCCTGACTGGATACCCACACATTGGCCAGCCTGGAGCTCCTCCCTGGGGCACCTGGGGCTGCTCAGAGACCTGAGTCCCTCTCACCTGCCTGTCACCACAGCTCCAGTACATGATGGTGATGGTCGGCTACCCAGACTTCCTGCTCAAACCAGAGGCTGTGGACAGCGAGTATGAGGTGGGGCTTGTTCCCCTGCCCTGCACAGCCCAACCCTAAGGCAGTGGACCACAGGCCACAGATGGAATCATAGCACCTCAACTGAAGGCACGGCCCTGCCCTGGCCTGCCACTGAGTGCTGCCCATCTGCATACAGTTCGAGGTCCACGAGAAGACCTACTTCAAGAACATCTTGAACAGCATCCGATTCAGCATCCAACTGTCTGTCAAGAAGATACGGCAGGAGGTGGACAAGTCCACGTGGGTACCCGGCCTCGAGCTGGGGGGTCAGGGAGGCCATGTAGGGAGTGCTCCTTCCCAAAGCCAGGCGCCACTGGAGGAAACCTCCTCAGAGCCAGGCTGATGTGGGGATGCATGGGCCTTTTCAGGGTACAGGGTGTCCCAGCCCTGGAAGTTGCCAGGAGGCAACCGTGGTTTGCTGTCAAGAGTCTTCAAGCATGTGACATTGTTGGGGGGAATTGTGTGTCCCCCAGGTGACTCAGCCTCCTTCCACACAGGTGGCTACTCCCTCCTCAGGCGCTCAATGCCTACTATCTACCCAACAAGAATCAGATGGGTAAGAGGGTATGCCATGGCCTAGGTTGGGCCGAGAGTGTGCGTGTCTCTTGCTGACCACGCCTCTCCATAGTGTTCCCCGCTGGCATCCTGCAGCCCACCCTGTATGACCCCGATTTCCCACAGTGAGTAGGGGACCCAGATCCACTGCTGGGCCTGGAATGCGAGTGGGTGGTGGTCTGCAGCTCCACAACTGGGCTGGGTCACAACCGCTGCAGACCCTGGCTCCCCACAGTCCTGCTTCGTTCTTGCTTATTTAGTAATTGGGGTTTTTGTTTCGTTTTGCTTTTAAAACTTCTCAGATGTCCCTTGCCTGTTCCAGCTTGTCCAGGTGTTTCCAAAGTGGAGGGGATGTAGGAGTGGGGAAGGAGGCCTCGGGTTCCCCCTTGCCTCCCTCTGAGCCTCATCAGCTCTGTTAGGTGTTATTTCCAAGAGGGCAGCTGGACAGGACATTGTCTCCTTTCATGGCGCCCACAAGGAAGCTCAGGCACGAGTGTTCAGGACCTCGTGGATGCCCCTGTGGCCTCCCTGGCTACTGCTACCCTAGCCAGGGGCTTCCCCAGGCCTGGGCAGCGACATGGGCTCTCAGAGGGCAGGTGAGGGCTGGGCCTCATGCTTCTGCCATGGGCCCAGGTCTCTGAACTACGGGGGCATTGGCACCATCATTGGACACGAGCTGACCCATGGCTATGATGACTGGGGTGAGCCTGTGGGGGCCAAAGGGACTGGCTGGTGGCAGGGGGCTCTGGAGATATGGGTTGGCCTCACCTGCCCACCCACTGCCCACAGGGGGCCAGTATGACCGCTCGGGGAACCTGCTGCACTGGTGGACAGAGGCCTCCTACAGCCGCTTCCTGCGCAAGGCCGAGTGTATCGTGCGCCTCTATGACAACTTTACTGTCTACAACCAGCGGGTGAGCCCTCCCCGTCTGCTGGGCGTGGACAGGGAGCGTGCACGCTTGTGCACACGCTTGCAGGCCCCTGCACACATGTTCAGGGTTCTCATGCACAAGAACATGGCACTTAGTGAGGCTGCACTGACTCAGGTGGGGTGCAAGGGGGGAAGAAGAGGAAGCCTTTGGGAAGGGGAAACTGGAGTCGGGCTGGAATCGGGAGCCCCGTGTACCCTCGACTTTTCTCTTCTGGCAGGTGAACGGGAAGCACACTCTTGGAGAGAACATTGCAGACATGGGTGGCCTCAAGCTGGCCTACTATGTGAGCCATCCTGCCTGCCTTCTCCCTGCTGGGCACAGACAGACCTGATGAGAACCCTAGGCTGGAGATGCAGTTGCCCACCTGCCCACTGCTCTGAGCTCTGCCCTGTGCCATAAACCCTGCTTTCACCAGGAGAGTGGGGAGGGCTTCCTGGAAGGGTGGCTGTGGCCAAGGGTCACCCTTCTGGAGCACAGTTCGAGGAGGGTGGCTGGGGGGCACCCAGTAGTGGTGGTCACCAAGCTGGGGCTGGTGAAGAAAGGGCTGCTCCCCCTCGACTCAGCATCCCAGGGAAGGGCTAGCCCGCGGAGGATGGAGATGGAGCAGTGTCCAGGGCGGGTGGCACAGCTGCTCCCTGCTGTCTGCACCCCCAGGCCTATCAGAAGTGGGTGCGGGAGCACGGCCCAGAGCACCCTCTGCACCGGCTCAAGTATACACACAACCAGCTCTTCTTCATCGCCTTTGCCCAGGTGTGGGGTGGATGCTGTCGGGGAGACTGTGTCCAGGCTCAGGCCCAGGTGTTGGGGGTCCAGCCCTGTGTGTCCAGCCTGTCTCCCATCCTGGGTCACTGATGTGGGTGCTGATGTGTAGTGGACAAGAACTGTTGGTCCTTATCTCCCTGTCTCCTCCCCTTTGTCCCTTCGGGGGCCCAGAACTGGTGCATCAAGAGGCGGTCGCAGTCCATCTACCTACAGGTGCTGACCGACAAGCACGCCCCTGAGCATTACAGGTAACACCCACCTGCCTGCCGAGTGGCTGGGAGGTCCTGGAAGGTCAGCCCTGCCAGAACCCATGTGCCTGGGTGTCTGCCTCCACCCCAGGGTGCTGGGCAGCGTGTCTCAGTTTGAGGAGTTTGGCCGGGCCTTCCACTGCCCCAAGGACTCGCCCATGAACCCTGTGCACAAGTGCTCAGTGTGGTGAGCCCGGCCGCCTGCTCGCCCGCCCCCCACTGTCCCGCACGAGTCGATGCCTGCCGGCTGCCGGGCAGGCATGTGCCCTGGCTGCCCCGCTGTGGTTCCCTGACCCTCCCAGCCCTTCCAGCCTGGACCCCTGGCACCCACAGTCCCTCACTTCTGGAGGGGCCTGGAGCAGGGGTGGCATGTACTCCGGGACACTGGGAGGAGACTGAGGTCCCTATGCCCCCTGGCTGGATCGTACAGGCCCTGCCTCCACTGTGTTCCTGCTGCTAAGCCTGGTCAATAAAGCTGCTGTACTGTCGATGTGGCCTCCTCAAGGGACTGAGCCAGCGGGGCTGGATGGGCTTCTCTAGGGGGTGGTGCTTAGCTGGAAGGACAGCTGGGCCCAGAGAGGACCTTCTTGGCCCCTCAGTTGCTCTGGCTTGGCTGCCTCTATCCCACTTCCTTGGGCTCTTCTGTTCCCTCTGCCACCTGTTGACTGCACCCTGTCCTTCCCTACAGCCCTGCCCGGGGCTTCCTGGGCAGCCTCATGGCCTGTGACCTACACTGCAGGGTTGCACAGTTTGCTGGCACTGGAAGGCAGGAGACGCTTCTGCAGTGTCTCAGCCAGGCTTTGGAGTCCACTTCTGCTCTGGGAAGGGTGATTGTGGCTCCTTGTTCCACAGAGTTGGGGTCTGCAGCCTGGAGCAGGGTCTTCTGGGGTGAGGAAGGGAAAGGAGGGATGGGGGGCTGGTGATGGGGCTCCAGGCATGACGAGGAGAGGAGGAGCCAGAAGTCTTGCCCTGTATGGACACGGCTGCCTGCCCTGCATGCTGCATTGTGGAGGGGGTGCAGCAGGACATCCTCGTACTGGGGTTCCAGGGTTCCCAGCGTCTGCAGGGATGGGCTCCTGTGCTTCCTTCCTGTCTTTTTCTGTCATGTCAGCTCTCCAGCTAGAGAGTCATTTGAAAAGTCCCTGTCATCTGAGCCCTGGGCACATCCACATGTGACCCAAAACAGTGGGGAAAGGGTTGGTGTTCCAAGGCTTGGGGACACTACAAAGGGAACCTGCTCAGTCCTGGGCACAGAGCTGGCTTAGAGCTGTGTATCAATGGCTCCTGGATAGCACATGTTTACCTCCTCCGGGACTAAGGACTGAACTTAGGGTCTTTGTGCTGAGCTACATCTCTGGTCTTTTTTATTTTTTATTGTGAGTCATGATCAGGCTAAGTTCTAAATTGCCTGGGCTGGGCTCAAATCTGCAGTCCCCCTGGGATTATAGGTACCTTGCCTGGAGTGTGGCATGTTCTTGGAGGTGGTCTGCACCCCATAGCGGTGCTGTATTTCTGGGCCTTTCCTCCTGGTCTGAGCACATATGTAAAATGTCCCTTGGGCAGCTGGGACAGAAGACAGTCCTCAGGGTCCTGGTGTCCGAGACTATGAACACCCCATTCCTTTGGTCTAGGATCCTGCTGGGACCAGGGCTCCAGGCCCAGCCCACTCTCTGAGTCCCCAGATCCCTCCTGCTCTGGGGACGTGAGGGGAGGCCGCAGGGGAGGAGTCCTCAGCAGCATGAAAATTTCTTCTGCACTGTGTGGCAAATGTGGTGGGATGAGAACTCTCCCAGGACGGAGCCCTCCCCGTTCTGTCTGTTCCCTGCCGTGGAGATGAGGAGGGGAGGGGACCTGCGGTTCCAGCAAGACTGGGCATCTTTATGTGTCACCCAAAGTGCTTTTCCAGGCAGGCCAGAGGAGCGTCCTCTCAGTGACCCAGGGAGGCGGGGCCAGGAACAGGTCACCCTGATGGCGTCTGGAGGTGGCTGGGTCTTGGCTTCAGAGCCTTCTTGTGATTAGATGTCAGGAGACCGTGCAGGGGCTCCGACTGTAGTCGCTTGTGTGGCTGCCAGGCCCTGTGCTTGAGGTGGTCTGTGATTCTCCCAGGGTGGAAGGAAGTGAGAGAGCTCAGAGCTGCTGCTCACGCAGCCTCAGTTTCCCTCATGTGCTGATCCAGGAAGGCCCTTCCCAGTGATGACATGACTCTGATGGGTTGGCTGCATCCAGGGCCCCCTACGCAGCAGGCGGCTTATTGGGGTGGTGGAAAGCAATCTCCTGCTCCGCGCTTCATAGCAGGGGAACTTCGGAGCTGGGGGCAGTGAACCGTGCTAAGCATCCACCTGCATGGCCACGGGCTCACGCCCAGCTCCTGCTTCAGCAGGTCCTCAGGCTGGTGGGTCTCTGCACTGGACCTGATTCTGCTGCCTGCAGCTTTGATGCCAGGGGTGACTGCCGGTGACCTTGGCGTGGGAGTCTCCCTCTTTAGAGCCAGTGTTCCTTCCTTCCCCAGGAGGGCACAGCTCTCTGGGGTCCTCCCAGCCCCACCCTGGCCCCATGTGAGCCTGACTCAGGGTCCTCAGCTCTGAGAACACCCAGGATGTCCTTAATGCCGGGTGCCCCCTCTCTGCACAAAGCCAGGAAGATTCTGAAGCGACTGCGTAGACCGCCCAAGAGGGACGCCAGTGAAGTGGGCTGGGCTGGCTCCAGCTTTTGGTGCAGGGATCTGAGGTACTCTAGAGGCTTGGGTGTCTCCTCCTGGCCCCTTGGGTGGGTTGGCCTTGGTCCCCCAATTCCTTTTCTTCCCAGGGTGCTACCCTCACAAGACTGGCTCAGTCCTAGACTTTGCTGCAGTTTGGGGTGCCCAAAGGCAAGGCCTGTCCAGGTGCTGAGGTCTGCTGGCTCTTTCTCTTCCCACGCCTTGGCTAGCTTGGGAAGCCCTCCTTTTTTGACTTATTAAAAGGCCCTGGTTTCCCGTCCTCTGCTGGCTCCTGGCTCATCCAGAGGCTGAACCCTCAGTGCACCCCACCATTGTTCTCTCAGGCCCACTGTGTACCACCTGACCCCAGACTCCGGCTTCCCTTCCCTGTCCAGTGGCCTCTGCCAAGCAAGAATGAAGAGCAATTTCATTTTACAGATATGAATTACTTTGTCTCCCACCCTTTGAAAGGCAGAGAAGACCATTTAAAATGATCATTTCCTCTTTTCCTCTCCCTCTGCAAGAGCTACAGGACCACATCTGCCCCCTTCCCCCAGCCTGCAGTGGGTTCAAAGGGGGCTGTGAAGAAGCCAGGGTGCCCGGGCTTTGGGTCCAGCCTGCGGCCCTCCAGGTCTTGGCCACTGCACCGCCATTGATCCACAGGAGGTGGAGCTTGGGAGAGTTTATGGAGAAAAACACAGGTCACCAATCATGCTATTTATAATCCGGCCACTTCCACAAGGCTCCAGGACAATGCGACTCGCAGCCCATCCTCCCCGGGGAAGTCTTTGCTCCAGAAGCTCACTTGTCATTGCGTTTTGGTGTCCTCAGATTTGGATGGCATCTGGCTGTCTGAGACCTTGGCAGCAGCTCGGGGAAGGCGGCTCCCCTGTGCTGTGTCCGGGGAAGTAGAGAGCCTGGGTCCTGGTTTGCCAAGCTCCTTCCCCTTGGAGGTGGCAGCTGTGTCCTGGCCTGGCCTTTGCTGCAGTCCTTGTAACAAGCTGGTGGCCACACCTTGGTATTCTTGTTCTTCTGGCCCTGTGGACAGTGCCCTGCCTCAGTGCCGGGCCCTTTGGTCCCAGTGCTGTGCGTGAGATGTGGCCAGGCTTGTCCTGGGGTGAGGCTCAGCTCTTGCTTCTTTGTGTGCTTCCCTGGGTATCTCCAGTGCTGTTCCCACTGGCTGTGACCCCAAGAGCACCTCCCTATGGCAGGTGTCAGCTGTGTCTCAGTGCAGCCCAGGTGCCCAGCTTGGCACACAGAGCGTGCGCTCCTGTCACAGGATGCCGCTGCCTCCTGCCCTGCTGCCTGCCACCCCCATGTGCCCAGAATGCTGCATGGGGCACCCAGTTCAGCCCAGACCCAGCTGGAGTCCAGCGTAAGCTCATCCGGTCAGAAGGCAGCGAGCACCTGACTCTCCCAGCCTCGGCTACCCCCTGGGACTCCGGCAGTGGCTCGGCTGATTCATCTGGAGGCAGGCAGGTGGCTCCAGGGCCAAGCGCTGTCACACGGTGCTGTTAAACCGCCTGTCTCCTTGCCTATGCTTTGCATAAATAATAATAATAAAAAATCTCCCACCTTCCCGTGGGACCAACGGCTTCCTGGGCTGCTGTCAGGGATCTGCATGGCGGAGTCTGAAGGCAGCCCCTTTGGGGAGCCCCAGCCACATGGGGGTGGGGCTGCTGTGCTTGCTGATAATGACAGTTTGCAAACCTGGTGAGCAAAGAAAGGTCCAAAACTGGGATCCAGGGCTTTGTTGCCTTCCTGTTGAGGACAGATGGAGACCTCACCGTTCAGGACAGGGGACAGCTGTTTCCTCCCCGAGGGCTCGGTGGGCACGTGGCTGGTTCCCAGGTCCTGAGCCAAGCATCCCCAGCAGGCAAGGGTACAGCTGCCCGTCAGCGCTGTGGTGTGGGGTGTGAATGTGGGAGCTCCGTGCGGCAGAGGAAGTAGATCCTGGGGTCACTTTAGATCCTGGCCTGAGAATCCTGGCCGCTGCCTGGCAGCCACCTAGAGACTGGGATTCTGGGGCGGCTCCCTTGAGGGGCCACTGCCTGGCATGTGGATGCTCATGGGGAGAGAGGAGGGTGAGCCTGGCCCCAGCTGGGCCCTCCCAAGAGGCTGCAAGGCAACCCCGGTTTCCAGCCTGACACTTTCTGTGCCAGCCTCCTACTTTGTGCTGGGTCAGGGCTCCATGTCCAGCTGAGAGCCTCTGGTGCCTGCAGAGTCCCTGCTTGGGGCTTAGTTCTGCAGGGAGTGAGGTGTCTGTGGTCTCAGAGAGTCCTGTCTGGTCCCCCCTGGCCTACAGTGGCATGCTGGGGCATCTTGCTCTGTGCTGGGCTGCCTGTTTGCATTGCTTCTGTCATATGCCGTGCAGTGGCCTTGCACAGCAGGCTCCTGTGATCAGAACAGACGCTCCTCAAACTTAATATCCAGCTCTGCTGATTGTGGTGGTGCATTCAGGAGGCTGAGGCAGGAGGATCTGCTATAAAGTCAAGCCCAGCCTTGGCTATGTAGTGAGTTCAAGGCCAGCCTGGAATGCACAGTGAGACCCTGTCTCTAAAAACCACCACTGCCAACAACAAAAATGAATGTTAACCTCCCTGCTGGCACCTGCACCCCTCCGCCAGGCACCAAAGCCCATGTCATTCTCAGGTGTCCTACAGGAAAGGGCCAGGGAGTCTTGAGCCAGGGGTTGACAGCCCCCCTCTCCTCCCTGCTGGCTCCCTTTCAGTGGATTTTGTGATGGGTGTGAGTTAACGGTCTGGCTGAGGAATTATATGATTATATGATCTAGCTTAACCACACTAATCCTCCAGGATGACCAAGTGGATTATAAAAGATTCCTATAAGGAATCTGCAAATCAACCGCTAATCCACAGCCAGGAGAACCATAAGCGGCTGGGCCAAGGACCCCTGAATTGTGGTGTATGTTCTCCATCACCCTGCTACAGATGAGGCAAGATGCTAGCCTTCCACATAAGAAAGCAACACTAGCTGGGTGAACATCTGTAATCCGTGCCCTTGGGAGGCTGAGGCAGGAGGATGGGCTCAAGTGTGAGCCCAAGCTGGGCTACATAGTGAGGCCCCGTGTCAAAGAAAAAAGAAAAGAAATGAAAGCAAATAGAGCAAAACTATTTGAAGCAGGCTCCTCTCCATCACTGCTGATGAAGCTTGAGCCCTGGGTGCCTTGTACCTGGAGATAATTTGTCAACAATGGCATGAAATTCTCACAGTTCGCAAGGCATTTAAAACAGTGTTCAGAACATGAAGAGAAACCCCCACGTTTTTTTTTTTTTCTGGTGATGTTTAAAGTTATGTGCTGTTTAGCCTGGTACTTTTTGATATTTCCCTAAGCAATGATAAATATTTGGAAAGCACTTCTAAAGTCTCTTGCATAAGAGCGTAAGAAGACAAAACACCTCCACCAGGCACTCTTTCTCCTGCAGTAAAAACCTGGCAGAAACAATGAACAGTAAATGATCTGTCGACAAACCGAGAGGCATTTCTTTGCCAGCAAATACTCTGGGAAGACGGGGAGAAAACATTGCCGTAGACTGGAAGAAATGAGTATTACAGCCAATTACTGAGTGTGGAGTGCGGTGCACAGTTGGCTGAATGTACCGCTGTTTCTAACGCAGCTCAGCTTAAGGTATTTGCTGGATTCTGTTCTAATAATGAAATACACAAACCATTTTTTTCCAGTGAGCCACTAAAGGAGAGATAGAGCGAAGAAGATATATTGCCAACGGTAAATGCCTTGTTGAATAAAAACAGCGTCAGGTGGGGAAGCTGATTGGACGAGCATCCCTGGGGAAGAGCTCCTGGAAAGGGTTTTTATAAGGATTCTGGGTAGCAGGGCACTGAGGTGTCATCACCCACAAAACTTAACCATTGGTTCACCCGTGGTCAGGTGTTACAGGAAGAAGTAGAGGCCGCCAGCCACAGCAAATGCGACCATGAGTGGAGTTAATCTTATAAAACCAAGGTTGTCCTATTAAAGGAGATGCTTGGTTGTACTGGGGATTAATCACAGAGCCTTTGCACCAAGACACATCCCCAACCTTTTTTATTTTACTTTTAAAAATTTTTAAAATTGATATATGGACTTCCTAAATTGCCTACATTGGCTCAAACTTGCAAGCCTCCTGCCTCAGCTTCCCAGAGTGCTGAAGTTATAGGTGTGTGCTACCACACTCAGCTTGTGACATGTAGAATTTTTGTGATACTTAGCAATGATATTGAATGTGGCCTTGAAAACTTTCCATAGCACAAAGAAGAAATCCTCTTTCTTGTCCTTCTCCCACCCATCCTCCTTCTCCTCCTCTTCCTCCTCCTTGGGGTGCTGTGGACCAAAACCCAGAGCCTCAAGAAAGTGCTGAACCACTGAGTTACAGCCCTAGCAAAAATGAACGTTCTTTTTTTTTTTTTTTTTAACTTTTTATCGGTACCGGAGATCGAACTCCCGACCGCCTGCTTGCAAGGCAGGTGCTTATGCCGCTGAGCTAAATCCCCATCCCAAAATGAATGTTCTTGAAAGATGTTTGAAGTTGTCTTCATGGTCACTTCCTTCAGTGGCCAGCATGTATTTGCCCGATACTGTGAACACCTTGAAACTCTGAAGCAGAGACTACAAAATCTGTTCTACAAAATTTAGATTATAATTTGCACACCATAAAATTTACGTGTGTGTGTGTGTGTGTGTGTGTGTGTGTGTGTGTGTGGTACTAAGAACTGAACCAGAGTTTTTGAACTGAGCTACAGCCCCAGTATTTTATTTTATATTTTGAGATAGTGTCTTTCTAAGTGCCCCGGCTGGACTCAAACTTGTGATGCTCCTACCACACATAAAATTTGCTCTTTGAGAAATGCATGATTTAATGGTTTTATAATACTCACAAAGTGGAATATTCCAGAACAAGCTGTTTCTGAAACTTGTCATTTTTAACTCCTTGCATTTTGAACACATTTACAAAATATAAGCAAGCATGTGCCTGGCGTGGTGGTTCAGCCCTGTAACCCCAGCACTCTGGAGGCTGGGGCAGGAGGATCACAAGTCAAGGCCAGCCTGGGCTACACAATGAGTTCAAAGTCCTCCTGGACCACATAGAGAAGCCCTGTCTCAAAAGCACAAACGTGTAACACTTCCCCATCGCGTTCAAAGGCCGACTAATTGACACCAGGGGAAACAAATATACTAGCGGGGGTTTAACAAACACTTTCACGAAATTGGTGGCCTGAATTTATAAACAAGGATGATGATGATTCAGGAAGCCCAGCTGACAGCGCCTCTTCCATTCACGCCCACATGTTTATGACAGCCACTAAAACCCAGAATTGAAATAAACTGCCGGGAACCAGGACTTCCCGTGGACGTCTGATGCTGCTGATTCAAGGTTTCAGTAAATTAGGAAGCACGAGTGATTGCACTAATATTTCTAGTGGCAGGGAGACACTGTCTTGTAAATGCACAAATATGTCTCTAATATTGCAAAATTTGCTGGGAGACATGATTGGCTTCACCTTGTAATTCTTTTAAGGGTTCTCGGGGGGCAGGTTGGACAGCCACTGAGAACAGCAGGGCGAAACTCAGAAGGTTCTCACTGTCCACACTAGCGCTAGACCCCACACTGCCTTCCCTTCTGGCTGCCCACCTCTGCCCACCCCACCTCCCCTTGAAATCAAGAAAAGACTATGCAAATGTCTCTTCCAGAAAGTGTCAGAGTACTGTGTCCTAAGTCAGTCTTGTCACGTTTCTCCTCAGAAACTTGGCATCACAACACTTCCTGGAGTTCAGATGCCTCCTGCGACCTTCCTTTCTCTTCACCCTTCTGGTTTGACTCTTACCCATCGTTTACTCGTGTGACTCAGTTGCTCAAGTATCTCAGTGTTTGCTGCCTCAGGACCTTTGCACTGCTGTTCTGCACTTGTCCGGGACTCTCGTTCAGAGTCTGTCCTAGGCAGCTTCTCCCTGGACCCCAATCTAATTACCTAACCTGGCACATACACTCTGGGCCCCCACACGCTCATGGTTTATATTTCTAAAATTTATCACTGCCATTACTTTGTGTTAGTAGCGTCTTTCATTATTGCTTTGTGTCTCCTGTCAGGCCTGGGAATCTTCTTTGAGGCGCCCACGGCTGCTCCACACTGCCTGTCCCGTCCACAGCCTCCAGGGCTCCCCATTGAGTCCCCCAGCCTGGAAGAGAGGCAGTGGGCAAGCCCTGAGGTGCTGAGTGTTTGTCCTCTGTGTGGAATGGGCATGCTGGGCACTCTCACCAGGCTGGGGTGTGGAAGTGGCTCAGTGAGGGACCACCAGAGACGGCAGCATGGCCTCGCCGAGTTTCCCACCCCGCAGAGCCGGCCGCCTGCAGGGTGAGTTGGTGCTGGGAAGCCAGGCTCCCTCTGAGGTACCCGCACACAGCGCTGGTCACACAGGGCCATCCCGGGACAGGGCCAGAGGTGGCTCACGGCGGGTGGGGGTGCCCTGGGCAAAGCCCACTGGGTCCCAAGCAAGGGCCCTGGCATGGGCAGCTTGGGAGGAGGGGCGCTCTAGAGCAGCTCCCCAGGTCATGGCCTCAGCCTGCGAGCTCACTGAGGGGAAGTGAAAGGCTCCGCCCGGGAGGCTCCTTCAGGCCCAGAGCTGGCTGTCCTGGGCGGAAGACCCCCGTAGGGACCCTCTGGGACGCAGGCCGAGGTGGGGGGCTGAGGTCTGAGGCTTCAGTGGGGGATCAGGAAGAACAAGAAAGAGGGCACAGGAGCCAGCGTGGGAAGGGAATTCGGTTGTTGCCCAGGTGGCCGGGTGGAGGAGGGGAGGAGGAGCCCGCGGGGCCTGCAATCTGGGGCAGTGGTGGCTGCCAGCAGCAGCGTGGTCCTGGCCAGGAGCTTCAGGGAAGGCGGCCGTGGGGGCATCAGTGGGGCTGCGCGTCTGCAGACCGCAGGCGGTGGAGGGCTCCAGGCAGCCGTGATAGGCCATGAGGTTCGTGACATAGCTCTGCTCCTGCACGCTGTGCATGAGGTGCGCCTGGGTGAGGGGCATTGTCCAAGATGTAGCCAGAGCTGTTGCCATCCTCAGCCAGGAGCTGGTCCAGAATTGGAGGGGGAGGAGGACAGCTCCTTCCCCTGCTGACCACTGCTTGGGCACTTGTGCATTCTCTCACCCCATACCTTTTGTCTAATCTCAGGTTTAATTCTCCCAAGATTCCCACGAGGCAGTACTATCATGCACCTATTGGACAGATGAGGAAACTGAGGCTCACACATTCTTTGCTATCAGATTTAGCAACAGCACCCACCATAGTCCCTGGCCTACCAAAGATGGAGGTTCCCCACAGGGTATAGCCCCGGAAGGAGAAGAAGTGGGAGTGGTCAGCAGTGACCAGGGTCAGGGTGTCCTGATCACTGGTGGCCTTGTCAATGGCAGAGTTGAACAGGACCCCCTCGTGCAGGGTGTGATGGCCGTGGTCAGGGCGGTCTCTTGCAGGAAGCTGGAAGGACTGCTGCTGGACGTGTTTCTGGACACCCCTGCTGGCCTCTGCTGTGCCAGGAGCTCCCACTCCCCCTCTAGGAAGAGATAGAAGCCATGAGGATTCCTGCTCAGTCCATGTAGGGCCACCTCTGGTATCTCTACCAGGGAAAGGTCCAGCTCAAGGTCTTGGGAGATCTCAAATTTCCTGTCCACAGGGACTCCGTAGGTGGTGACTGCCCAGTGGGGAGGGGCCAGTCTGGTATTCACAGGTGTGGCTGCGGCTCTCGAGGCCACCTGAGGGCCAGGGCAGGGCATCACCCATGATTCGAGTCACAGCTGGCTCCTGGGACACCTGCATGAGCTCTGTGCGGTTCCACACGTAGTGGAACCCCTGTGGGGGCAGCTAGGCCTCAGCCCAGAGCCCGAGACCCACAGCCCTGGCCCACCCCCCTCACCCCCACCAGTGTGCCCCATCACCTGGTGATTCGCCAGCCACTCCTGCACCAGGTCCTTCCCATGCAGCCTAACTCCTGCCTGGCTGGTGTCATCTGGGTACTCAGGGTCTGGGGTCCCTCAGAGAAACATGAACTTGGGACCCCCACCCAGGATCACCTGTGATCAGAGATGAGGACGGTGGAGCTGGGCCTGAAGGGCCGCCTGTCCCCTCCTCCCAGGCTCGGCGTCCATCTAGTGCCATGCGGAGCCTGCCTTGGGCAGACTTGTCTCCCCAGGTTGGGTCGCACTCGTCAAAGTGGCCGGTACCCAGGCCTGGTCCTGTGCCCACTGCCCCTGAGCCCTCCCTTAGCCCCTGGCTCACAGTCCCACCAGGCTGTAGCCTGAGGCCCAGCAGCAGCAGCCGTGATGGTGGCAGTGACCCCCGGCTTCCTGCATGTCTGGGGATGGTGTTGGATGTTGTGGCTGGGCCGCAGGGAAGCAGCCCCAGCCCTGGCGGTCAGTTTGAATGGGGGAAGCCTTTGTTTCCTCCTCTTACCTGGGTAGCCACCCGCCCTGACACTGCTCTGTGGGCTACAATCCTACAGAAGAGGGAGGGTCGGGGGACAGGCAGCCTGGCCAGGGGTCCTGAGGCCGCTGGGACGGGCCGGGGCTTCAACTCGGGCCTTTGCGCTATTTGAGCTCTGCTTACCCGGTCTTGGTGGGCCCCTCAGGCCTCCCATTCCCTCTTTCCTCTTACTGCTCCTGAGAGACGGCTGGGGTGGCCTCTGCTCTGGGTGCTCAGGGAGCTGGGGCTTGCACCACGCAGCCTGGGCCATTCACTGGCTGTCCGTGGCCTCCAGCTGCCACCAACGCCCTACTCGAGGGAGCAGGGGCTGCCCTGCCACCTGTGCGGCCGTCCTCACAAGGCTGAGGGTGGCTGTGCTGTGGGAGGGGCGGTGCCCACGGGCCCTGTGGACTGGGGGCCTGGCTGTGTCCGGTTGTTGCAGCTCGGGCTGGGCTGGGCCAGGCTTGCAGCCCCTGTTGTGAGCCTGCGGACCCGAGAGGCTCACAGGCTTGTGCCCAATGGGCCGAGCCCCGTTTCTTTGACAGGTGGGTGGATCCCAAGGGAGTCCTGCATCCCCCGCAGGCCTCACATACACATCAGCGTGCCAGGAAGCCCGCTTCTGAGTGTGCATCCAACAGCGTTCAAAGCAGGAGGTCAGGTGGGCACAGTGGCATACCTGTAATCCTGGCTATTTGGGAGGCCAGGACAGGAGGATTCAATTTCATGAGACCCCAAATGTAGCTTGCTGCTCTCTGAGTTTGACCTCTAGTACTTAAGAAAAAGAAAGAAAGAAAGAAAGAAAAATCAAGGGACAGGGACAGATGTCCCTACCCCAGGATTCAGGAGGCCAAGAGGGGGGAGGCTCGGCTGGGAAATGGTAAGCAGTCCCCAGGGACCACTTGTTGGCCCTTGCCCCTGCTGTGGTGATGGTGCTGGCTAGAGGTCCTCCCCGGGGGAGGGCAGTGGCAGTAACTCGGCCTCCAGAGGCTGTGTCTGTAGAAGGGAGCAAACTGACTCCTCCTCCATGTCCAGTCCTCTGCCTGTGCTCGTGCCCTGATGCTCTGCACCGTGAGGCAGCCCAGCAGCCCTCGGGAGGATCCAGTGCACGTCCAGGCCAGGATACCGGTCCCCAGAGGACAAGTGCTGCAGGACGCCTCCTCTGTGAGGTGCACACTGTGCAATTCCTAGCCTGTTCGCTTGCTTCACATAGTTGGGTTTTTTTCAGTGTTCAATCCTTAGCAGTTGGGAAGTGTAACACGGCTATGATATGAGCAGAAGTATGTGCTTTCCCCCAACAGACATTTTAATGTGGGAACAGGACATGTTTGCTAACAGATTCAATATGCTTAGCCTTTTTTTTTTTTAAATCATTTAAAGACAAAATGTTAGCTAGGCATGGTGGCACAGGGCTATAATTCCAGCACTGGAGAGACTGAGGCAGGAGGCCCACCATAAGCTGGAGTCCACCATGGGTTACATAGTGAGACCCTGCACCAAAAACCAAAAACCAAACCAAAACACCCCAAAAGCAGGCTGGGTGTAGTGGTGCACACCTGTAGTCTAGCACCCTGAGGCTGAAGCAGGAGGGTTACCATGAATTTGAGGCCAGCCTAGGCTACATAGCAAGACTCTGTCTCAAAAAAAGAAAAAAAAGAAAAAGACAACAACCCCTCAAAAACAAAACAAAACAAAACCCTGCTAAAAGAAAAATATCCAAGTATAGAAACTTGGAGTTTAAATTTGCCAGGCGCAGTGAGACAGGCCTGTAATCCCGGTGCTCTCGGAGGCTGAGGCAAAAAGGATCACAAGTTCGAATCCTGCCTGGGGATCTGAGCAATTTAGACCTCAGAAGTGTAAAATAAGGCCTGGGGATGTATCTCAGTGCAAAGGCCGGGGGTTCATCTCCACAACTGCAAAACAAACTAACAAAAACCCCTGAAGCTTACTAATTGATGTTTTAATGTTATCACACATTTAGAAATGGCCTATGCATCTAATGAACACTATTTAATATAACATGACCTTAAGATTTTAAATTATTGTGAAAAGATTCTTAAAACTAAGAATACATTTATAGATGCATGTTCCACGTGCGCCCAACTTACTTGTTCTTAAGTAGGTCGTGTCTGAATCGCTTACCTATACTTTGGTTTTCTTTCTTTCTTTTTTTTTTTTTTTTTTTTGTGGTACCGGGGACCAAACTCACAACCTTGAGCTTACCAGGCAGAGGCTTATGCCACTGAACTAAATCCCCAGGCCCTGTTTTTCATCATTTTGAGACAGAGTCTCAATATGTAGTCCAAACTGGCTCAAACTCACAGCCTTCCTCCTGCCTCAGCCTCCTGAGTGCTGGGATTACAAACGTGTGCCATCGAGCCCATTCTTCTTGCTCAGTTTTGAGACCTTGAAGGAAGCTGGCTGCCCTGTCAAGCTATTTTCATGGCATATGATATTAGGCTGCTGTCACCTAAGCAAAAGCTCTAAAGCCAAATAACCTGGCTATTTTGTTATCAGAAGATATAGTTGTTTTGGTTTTGTTGTTGTTGCTATGGAAGTAGAAATATTAAAATCATCTTAAATAAATTTTCCCAAGTCACTTAAACTTAGAAAAGCATTTGGATTCATTCTAGTCAATTTATGAGCCTTTCTTTCTTTCTTTCTTTCTTTCTTTCTTTCTTTCTTTCTTTCTTTCTTTCTTTCTTTCTTTCTTTCTTCTTTCTTTTGACAAGCTCTAGCTGTGTAGTCCAGGCTGGCCATGAACTTATTTTGTAGCCCAGGCTGGTCTTGAACTCACAGTGATCCTCCTGCCTCAGCCTCCTGAGTGCTGGGATTACCAGCATGCACCACCATGCCTAGCTTCGTTTACTTCTAAGCCAACGTGGTAGCGTGTCGGTGCTTCACCGTCACACATACAGACAAGTGTATGTGCAGACAGCACACAGCATGCGTCACACCATGTACACACACGTGAAGTACAGGCCAAGACAGAGGTCTCAGAGTTTCAGTTAGGCTCTTCCTCTCCGTGTTAGCTTTGGAACAGTTTTCTACCTCAGATCATCCATCTGTTCTATTTTATTATTTTCTTTTCAGGTGCTGATGATTGAACACAGGGTACTGAGTGTGAGACCAACTAGCCTTCCACCCCTGGCTATGTCCCCAGTCCAGGTGGCTGATTGTTTGGTCGCTCATCCCACCCTGGCGATGGTCAGACCTGCAACCCTCTGCTTGCGGGTGCAAACGTGTGACCTGGGCAACCAGGTAAGACATTTACATCTTAAACAGAATTAGATCCGTCTCTTGATTGCTGGGGCAGAGGAGGACAGCGGCTCACAGAGGCTGAGTGGTCAAAGGTGAAACTCATGCTGCAGAGTTAATGTCTTTTCCTGTGATAAGAATTTTCTAGGCTTGGGGGTGCACTGGGGAGGCTGAGGCAGGATGATGGCATGAACCTGAGAATTTGTCACCAGTCTGGAACCTTTGAGAACTTTTTGAGACTGTCTCAAAAAGAAAAGAAAAAAATGCAGAGTGTGAGACATTCTTATAAATGAAAAAAATCTATGTATTGATATATGTGAAATTTATATACAAGCATTTTCCTTTTTTTTTTTTTTTTTTTTTTTTGTACTGGGAGTTGAATTTACACCCTTTTGCTTCCCAGGCAGGTGCTTATGCTATTGAGTTAAATCCCTGGCCTACAAGCATCTTCCTAATAGCCAACTAAAATGTCAGAAAGTCAAACTTTGGCTAGTAAGACATCAGAGTTATTTGAAAATTTATAAATTGAATAGCCTGGTATTATAGCTTTTTAAAAAAAATACTGGAGAGTGAACCCATGGCCACTGCACTGAGATGTATTCACAGACTTTTAAAAAATTTTATTTTGGGGGGCTGGGGATTTAGCTCAGCGGCATAAGCGCCTGCCTTGCAAGCAGGCAGTCGTGCGTTCGATCCCAGGTACTGATAAAAAGGAAAAAGACCAAAAAAAAAATTTTTTTTTTTTATTTTCAAGCAGGTTCTTGCTAAGTCACTAGGCGCCTAGGCTGGGCTTGAACTTCCTGCTGCAGCCGCCCAGAGAGCTGGGTTATAGGCACGTGCCACTCTCTCCAGCGCTTCCCATTCTTTTAAGGAGTTTCAGAGCTGAGTATGGTGGTACACACCGGGGAGGCTGAGGCAGGAGGATTACCAGGAGTTCAAGGACAGCCCTAAAGTGAGGCCCTGTCTGAGGAAAAAAAAGTTTTGTTTCCCCAAGAAAATAAGCAGAAGCCATTTTTTCTAAAAACAAACAAAGCCAATGACCCTTCTCTTGAACCTACAAATGCCCAGTAGGCACTAGAAGAGAACAAAGCCTGACCTTCATTTTGTATCTGTTTTCTTTATTACTTTAAAACTTGGTGTCACACAGGGTGTGGTGGTGCACACCTGTAGTTTCAGCACTCGGGAGGCCTCGACAGGAGGATCACCAGGGGTTCAAGCCCAGCATGAGCTACACAGCCAGATGCTGTCTCAAAAAACCAAAAACCAAAGACTCGGCTCCATATGTAGATATGTGAATCATTTAGGGAACGTCTGTCTAAAAACCGGAAGGACACAGTTTACTAGCCCTAAATTCACACAACCTAACTCAGCCCCTCAAGACTGGAGGCCCTGGATGGGAGACTGTCAGGACATCAGCTACCAGTGGGTGCCCAGGACCGTCCAGTCGTCACCCTTATCCATGGTCACCTTGGGTTCCAGCAGAGCTTGGGGAACCCCGAGGCTGTCCAGGTGGAAACAGTCATCTCAGGAGCCAGGAGTAAGTGACAGGGACTTCTCTAGAGCCACCCTGAGAATCAGGAACTGAAGCCGAGTGTGGGGGTCCATGCCTGTAGTCCCAGCACTTAGGAGGCTGAGGCAGGAGGATTGCTGTGAGTTCAAGGCCAGCCTGGGCTACACAGCCAGGTGCTGTGCCCAAACCCAAACCAAAAGCAAATCCAAAACAACAACAAAAAAATGAGACAGCGATGGGCCGGACCCTAGCTCACACCAACCCCTTCCAAGCCAGTCCTGTCCTCTGGGAATCCAGCCAGCCTGCTGCCTCCGGACCCGGGCCCCTTCTGAAAGTCCTGTCCTTGTTTCTCTTGCTTTCTAATTCTGCTTCTTAAATCAACCAGTGCCTCCTCATAAATCAGGTTGCCACGTCCTGAAATGCTTTCTGGTGACAAGGCCAAGGAGCCATCTGGGTGAGTTGAGGTGCCCCTCTCTCCTTGGGGCCTTCCACTCCTACTCACTGGCCCTGCTTTTGGGCAGAGTGACACAGGGTCTCCAAATGATGGAAGGGAAATATGATTCCCAGCTTGTAGGGCGTCAGGCACCCCAAGACCTCTCCCCCACCCTGGCCTCCTTCTGTGATTGGCCTCTGTCTTCTGGGGTAAGTGTGACCTTGGCCAATTCTGTCTGCTCCTCGTCCCCAAGGCACTGACCCTGCAGGCTGAGAGTCCAGGTGCCCGGGGGCCCAGGTCGCACCAACAGCGCCCTGGCACCATAGACTTGATGCGTTTAGCTCCACAGTGACCCCAGAGGCCTAGATGGGTTCCTTCCAGGCACCCAGGGCCTGGAGCCACCCTTCCCAGGACAGCCTCTGCCATCAGTGCCACCTGCCCTGGGCATGACAGGGGCACTCTAGGGGCAGTGAAGGGACAGGTGCTCCTGGGGCCCTGTTCTGTCCTGGGACCCAACGGCTTCCTCACAGTACCCTGCAGGGCCTGGCCTCCTGCTCCGTGAGCTGCCTGGCCCAGGTGGCTGTCTTCCCTGAGAACCCTCGCCCGGGCAGGCTGGGAGGATGATGGGCGGTCCAGCCTTCTCTCTCACAGCTGCTGAGGATGTCATTGCCATCTGGCTGGGCTGGGCTGAGGCTGCATCCAGGCACTGCCACCCCAGACTCCCTGCCCTGCCTCCCATACCAGGTGGCTTAGGGGGCTCAGCACCCCTCCCTAGTCCTAGAGTCAAGGGAATATGACACCAGAGGAACTTGTTCCAGCAACCCCAGCTGGAGTCAGGGTGGCCGTGGGGGCTGCAGACACTAGGGCCCCCCATAGGGAAGGTGGAGCCATGGCTGGGTGTGTGCCCGCAGGGTCCTCTCCTGGGGACCCTATCACCTCCTTGTCTTTGCTGTGCACCCCCGTGTTGTCTCGCCAGTGTGTGGCAGCTAGGAGATGGGTGACCACTGGTCTCCGTGGCTGGGGACACTGAGCGGCAGGGTGGATGTGTGCAGCTGCCAGCTCTGGTGCTGCCCATGGCACTGTGCTGGGGACCAGGATGTGGCCTGGGCAGAGCCGGGCATCAGCAGGGCCACTGGGCAGCATGGCAGGGAGGTCACTAGAGGAGACCTGGGCCCGGCCTCCCTGTCCACAGTGGCCAGGAGCAGGACTCACGGCCCTTCAGCCTAGTGGTGGTCAGGCAGAGGCGGGAGGTGGTAGTCAGGTGTCCCTGAAGGCTACCGCTGTGGACAGACACCCCAGGTTCATGGCGAGCGATGCTATTTCCTGTCCTGCTTGGACCCAAGAGGAAAACTCACCAGGAACCAGGGCAGATGGCAATGAAAATCCCTAAATGTTACTGCAGAGCAAGGAGAGAGCCTCACAGGACCCAGTACAGGGATGGCACACATAAAAACAGTGACAGTGCCAGATGCCTGTGAGCGCTGCCAGAATCGGAATGGAGCAGCCTCTGCCATCCCCGGCCCAAAACAGGCTGTGCAGGGCGAGCCCACCTGAGATTATCCTGCCAGACGGATGCCAGGACTCTGGGTTCGTGTCACCCACCACATCCTTTGGACTCTGGTGTGGCCAATAAAATGTAGCTAGAGACTTAACTGCCACTTCAGTGTCTTTACGGATTCCACAGAAAGGATTACTGCCACACATTAGTGCTCACTAACTGCCCTTGGTTATCTACTGGCTGCACATGCTGGTGTCTGGGCTGCTGTTAAGACATCGTGCTGCACCTGGGTAAATTCTCTGGGGAAACTGAGACTCAAGCAACACAAAATAAGAGAATAGACAGCTGGACAATGTGACACAGGTATAATCTCAGCACTCAGGAGGCTGAAGCAGGAGGATCTCCATAAGTTCAAGGTCAGACTGATGAAACCCTCTCTCACAAAAACCTAAAGACAAAAATAGCATTTCAGAGGGAAATCTTTTGCTCATTCCTCAATCAAATCACTCTCAGCCAGGCATGGTGGCACATACCTGCAGTCTCAGCATGAGGGAGGCTGAAGCAGGAGGATTGTTGGGAGTTTGAGACCAGCCTGGGCTACAAAGTGAGCTCAAGTTCACCCTGAAATGCACAGGGAGACTCCGTCTCAAAAAGACATAAATAAGGGCTGGGGATTTAGCTCAGCAGCGTAAGTGCCTGCCTGGCAAGCACGAGATCGTGAGTTCGATCCCCGGTACTGCCAAAAAATAAAAAATAAAAGACATAAGTAAATAAATAAATGCCTAAATAAATAAAGACCTTTCACATATTGCTGATTGACATGGAAGACGGTGCCAGCGCTCTGAAAAGAATCACTGAAGACCAGCAATTCCAGTCCACAATCCTTTGTGGAAAAATGAAACCCTGCCTGGGAGTGGGCAGAGCAGCTGGGCACCTAGGAGCCTCCCAGAGAGAGCCTGGCTGACCTGCTGCAGGCAAATGGTGTCGATGTCCGCTCCCGGCCGGCAGGAAGGACACACGACAAAGTCTGGTAGTGGACAACCTTTTCTTTTTATTTTCCTTCTCCGTACAGCCTGCCCTGGCTTCTCCCAGCTGAAGCCTCCTCTGGTCCGCTCCCCGCGGCTCCTTTTGTGCTTCAGTCTGCCCCAAAGCCTCTACCGGTCCGCTCTCCGCGGCTCCTTTTGGGCTTTTACTTCTGGGCTTCTACCTGGCTTCTTCTTCCGCCCAGGGGTGGCACCGGTATATATACGGGTACAGTGTCCAATCATGTTAAAGTAAGCAAGGCAAGCTGATTGGCTAACATCATCAGTTGCCAGGCAGACTATATTGTTGAGCGGGTTGTTTACGCGGTAAGCAGGAAACTAACATATTCGATGGGAGGGGTAATCTACCTCAGGCTTTGCTCTTTACCACAGGCCGCACGTCCGCCGCGCAAGGCGAGCTATCACAGACGCGGCTCCCAACATCTCCCCCTATTTTATTTTTTATGAATGTGCGCATCGTAGCCCTTCCTGGACTGGGTGCAGAGGCTTATGCCCTATGTGTAGGTCCACCGTAGGTCCTTGGCTTAGACCCTGGTTGGCCATGCCATGGTCTGCCAAGGCCCTGAGGCCCTCGTCCTTTTTCTAGGGCCAGGCACAAACTGGACGGAACCTGGATGCACACAAGCTTGCACTCATTTCCTCTCCGTAAAGAAATCCCCTCGGAGAGAAATTTAGACCTGGGCAGCATCTAACAGTCCAGCGGCTTACGTGCAGGATGGGGTAGGGCCTGGCTTAGGTCGAGTCGTGCTGGGGAGGCACGCTCTTACCCGTCATTGACTCACCTACCCTGCTGTGTATTGTCACCTTATGGAGGAGAATGAGGGATGCCCGCCATATCTAGACTCGGTCGTGGGCCAATTGAGCAAGCCATGCATATGCCTGAGGATCTTCTTGTCCATTTCGGGCTACCGCTATTTCTATTCATCTTATTGGTTGGTCTGTGATGGATCTCCAGTAGGGCAGGTCTGATCTTCAGTCGAGGGCTTTGTTGCCCGTGTCAGTCTCTCCGGTATCCACAGTGGTTCTCGTCCCGGTTCCTGTGGGAAAACACAAACCGCGCCTCGGTTCCAGCTGACCACTGGATCCGGGCCCATCCATTGTCCTGTCAGGACATCTTTCCACTTCACCCACCCTTTATGGTTGGGGGAAGGGTTGCAGTGCTCCACAGCTGGGGAGCGATTATCATTATTTAAATTTAAAAAATTGTGTGTGAATAGTGCCATGGATAATCGTGCCTTTGGGGCCAGGCCTTGGCCTACTCCCCCTTTTTGTTTTTGTAAAATTTCTTTGAGGCTTCTATGAGCCCTCTCAATGATTCCTTGACCTTGGGGATTGTATGGGATACCATGTTTTAATTGAACCTCCATCATTTTGCAGAACTCATTGAAGGCTTTGCCTATATAGGCTGGTCCATTATCAGTTTTTAATATTTTTGGTTTGCCCCATGCGGCCCAAGCTGCCAGGCAATGATTGATCACATTAGACACTTTTTCACCTGTTTCTGCTGTTGCGAATATGACGTGAGAACAGGTGTCTGTGGAAACATGAACATATTTAAGAGTCCCAAACTCCTGTATATGTGTGATGTCCATCTGCCAAACATCACCAGGGATCAAACCTCGAGGGTTTACTCCCATCGGTATGGCAGGTTTGTATGTGGCACAGGAGTCACATAGTCGCACGATATCTCGTGCATCTGCTCTAGAAACATGGAAATGGTTTGCTAGTGTCCTGGCATTAACATGAAATTTATCATGGAAGGCACGGGCTCGCTCGATTGGTGTTAGTAAGGTAAAAATCCATAACGGGCGAGTGGCAGTGTCAGCAGCCGCATTCCCCTGTGCCATGGGCCCCGGCAGGGATGTATGTGCTCTTATGTGGGTGGTGAAGACCTTATGGTGTCTGTTCTGAAGCAATGTCTGGATAGACAGGAACAGTCCAGCCACTGTGGAAGTGGATCTAATTAAACTGGCAGTCTCAAGCACTTGCATAGCATTGACCACATACCTAGAATCGGAGACAATGTTAATGGCTTCTGAGAACCGTTCAAGAATCATTTTAACGATCTGCAGTTCTACCACCTGAGGCTGATCTGGTTTAAATTGTATGGTAACCGGGGGCTTGCCTAGGATCACATAGGCGCCTATCCCCGTCTTGGAGCCATCTGTGTATATTGTAGTTGCTAGGACTAATGGCTCAGAGGCAGTAACCTTTGGAAAAATTATAGGGTGCTGAGTGACAAATGACAAGATAGGGTCTTTAGGGTATTGATTGTTTATATCCCCATGGAAAACACATCTCAGAATGGCCCAGGTATCTATGCAGGCAGCCAGGGTCTTGATCTGGCTGGCGGTATAGGGTACTCGGATGGCTTGTGGTCCTGAGCCAAAATGTTGGACAGCTCTATCATGCGCTTCAAGGGCCAATGAAGCGACTGCCTCCGGGTAATGCTCTATGACTTTTGCAGGTGAGACCTTAGGGTGTATCCACAGTAGTGGTCCTTTCTGCCAAATCACCGCTGTAGGCTGTAGACTAGTCTGTAGCAAACAGACATCAAAGGGTCGCCCTGGTTCAATTCTGTGTAAGGTAGCCCCACCTAAGGCTTTTTCCACTCTCTGTAAGGCAGCTCTTGCCTCAGGAGTGAGCCTCCTGTGGGAGGCTATATCTGGGTCTCCCTTCAGAAGGTCGAACAGGGGTTTGAGATCTGAATTTGGTATATGTAAATATGGCCTAATCCAATTAATGTCTCCCAATAGCTTTTGTATGTCATTTAGGGTCCTAACGCCATCCATCCTAATGGTGACCTTCTGCGGAGAGACTAGCATAGGGGAGATTCTCGCGCCTAAGTAGGTCACCATTTTTCCTCCCTGAATCTTGTCGGGGGCAACATGCAGATTAGCTTGTCTCAGGGCCTCGACCAACTGGCTGAGCATATTATTTAGCATGTCTGGGTCCCTGCCGCTGAGCAAAAAGTCGTCCATGTAATGCATACATCTTATCTTGGGAAAGGATTTTCGTAGGGGGGCCAGTAGGGAATCAAGGTAAATCTGACACATAGTGGGACTGTTGGCCATACCTTGGGGCAACGTTACCCACTCGTATCTGAGATCAGGGCTTTCTTGGTTAATGGTGGGCAAAGTAAAGGCGAACCTATGAGTGTCCTCTGGGTGCAGGGGAATTGAGAAGAAACAGTCTCTAAGGTCTATAACATAAACTGGCCAGGACTGAGGGATGGCTGAGAGAGCTGGCAGCCCCCTCTGGACCGCCCCCAGGGGCTGCATCTGCGCGTTGACCGCCCTTAGATCATGGAGCAGCCTCCACTTGCCAGACTTTTTCTTAATTATAAAAATGGGGGTGTTCCATGGGGAGGTTGACGGCTTAATATGTCCTAATCTAAGTTGTGTACTGACTATTTCTGACAAGGCTAATAGCTTCTCCTTAGGCAGGGGCCACTGAGGTACCCAAACCGGATCATTTGATTTCCAGGTGATTTTGATCGAAGTGGGTAGGAGAGCTTCTTCAGCGGCCCCTAAGAAAAACCCAATCCTTGCCTACCTTTTTTGTTTTCTACTGGTATTGGGGATGTCCGACCCTGCAGGGCATTGCCCAAGCCTTTGCCGGGGGTATATCCCTGGTTCCTGAGTATATCCTTAGCCTGGGGGGAGCAGTTTGACGTAAGCGTGACATCCATCTGAGTGAGGATGTCCCTTCCCCATAGAGACACTGGCAACTGCAACACAAACGGTTGGAAATGGCCCTGATGACCCTCCTCATTGCACCAGAGCAGGGTTGAAGCACTAACCTGAGGAGCTGACACCATCCCCAGGCCCTGCAGCGTGTTATCTGCAGTGTTGGTGGGCCAGTTGGAAGGCCAATCCTTTCTGGAGATAATGGAACGGTCAGCTCCTGTGTCTAGGAGCCCTGTTATATTCTTGCCATTGACCTTAAGTGAGAGCATGGGCCTTTTACCAAGTGTCATATGGAGTCCCTCAAAGACTTCCCCTGAGGAACCGAAACCTTGACTTTCTCTAATTTTCTGCTTTGAGGGAAATCTCTTGTGGAGACTGGGGAGCAGCAAGAGCTGCGCTATCTTGTCTCCTTCATTGATTACCATAGTACCCACAAGAGATTGAACCATAATTTTAATATGTCCTGTGTAGTCTGAGTCTATGACCCCTGGGACTACTGTGAGACCCCGAAGGGCCGTGGAGGATCTCCCGATCACCAGACCCACGGAATTTTCGGGTAACGGTCCCTTAAAGGTGGTTTCAACCACTTGAACACCCATATCAGGCACTAATATAAGTCCTGAGGCGACACTGAGGTCCACACCTGCTGACCCAGGGGTGGCCCTTGTTGAAGGCTGCCACCCTGAGCTGTCCTGTCTCTGGGGCGGGGGCCCGCCTGTGAATGGGGCCCCCTCTGGCCGTTTTTTGGCTCTCTAGCATCTTGTCCACAAATACGGTTGCCCTGAGCATCAAAGACCGACCTACACTCCTCAGCTTTGTGTGATCCCTTTTTGCATCGCCCACAAACATATGGTTCTTCATTCCTAGGGCGAGGCCTAGCATCTGCATTGTTTGGGCAATGACGTTTAATGTGTCCTGGCTCCCCGCAGGCAAAACACCCTTTAGCCTTACATTCCCCTTCTAACCCGCGAGGTCCCCTCTGCTGTACAGCCGCGGCCAGGAGAGCAGCCACTCCCGAGTTGGAGAGCGGCCCCCCTATCTCTCTGCATATCCTAATCCAGGCGTTGAGGTCCTTGTTCTTATGAGGAGCTATCGCTGCCTTGCACTCCTTTGTACATTGCTCAAAAATCAGCTGCCTTACCAGCGGTTGAGCCACTCCCGGATCAGGAAATATCTTATCGGCAGCATCTTGCATTCGGGCCACAAAGTCAACAAATGGCTCTGTGGTACCCTGAATTATTTTTGAAAGACACAAGGAGGCTGTTCCGGCACCACTTACCTGTTTCCAGGCGCGGAGCCCTATGGCATTGATTTGTTCATAGTCAGCGCCGGGGAACTGGGTCTGGTCATCAGCGTGCCGACCTTCTCCCATAAGCATTTCCTTGTTCCACCCCCGGTTTCCCCGATTGGCGTTTCTCTCAGCCTGCTCTGCAGAGAACTCTGCGTACCAGGCTCGCCAATCCAGGTAACTGCCCGAGGGCAGACACGCCTTTGCCAGCTGAATCCAGTCCGCGGGGGTGAGGGGCCCAGAAGACAGATTCTCCAGCATGGCAATGGTGTAAGGCGCAGTCGGCCCAAAGGTTGTAACTGCATTTTTAAGTTCTCTAATCTGCTTTATCTCAAAAGGCTCCCATACATTGCGTCCCTGGCCCATAGCTACTTGTACAGGAAATATCCCGTAGGGGCCACTATCTATCCCAGGTGGATGTACCTCATGAGACAAGCGTCCCCCCTGCCAAAGCCGCCTGTAAAAATACCGACCCGCCGGCGGCGGAGCATAAGACAGCGGCCGTGATTGGGCGGAAAATGGGGGCCCGTGCATCACTTCCTGTTCTGGCGAAAGGGGAGAGAGCTCCCAGGCGGCCGCCTCGTGGCGAGGAATCGCCTCCGGAAACGGCCCCCAAGGTGGGGCGGAAGGCTTCGCCTCCCTCTCGCGCCGGGGAGCGCTCAGGAGCTCTCTACTCCTCCGCAGACCAGGTTGAGCAGAGCGCAATTCGCGGGGCAACGCTGGAAAAGAACCCTGCGACTCCTTATTGAGCGATTTAGGCTCCTGACAGCTGGTCTCTTTGGCCTCCTTGCCATTCAACTTTCCCTCGTCCTCGGAGTCAGACGACTCCGAGGCTAGAGCCCCGTCCTCCTCCTTAGCATCCTTGTTCCCCTTGACGGACCCCTCTCGGGAGCTCCCTGACTGGGCCTGCTCAGATACCCTGCGTACTTTTGTAAGCTCTTGAGAGCTTTCTCCACAACCACCCTCGCTCTTAGTGTTGCTACCTAACATGTTTCCCATCTTTTAATATGTTACTCACCGCGTGAGGCCCAAGGAATCCGCCACTTACGCGTGAGCCTGAGGGGAGTCTAAAAGCCCTGTAGGTGCGCGCCACCCAGAGCCCAGGCTTATCCCCAACTCACCTGTCTCGCAGCTCTGTACTGGAGCGTTGTCCACTTCCACGTCTCGGGGGTGATCAGTCCCCGGGCGGGCCTCCAAATGTCGATGTCCGCTCCCGGCCGGCAGGAAGGACACACGACAAAGTCTGGTAGTGGACAACCTTTTCTTTTTATTTTCCTTCTCCGTACAGCCTGCCCTGGCTTCTCCCAGCTGAAGCCTCCTCTGGTCCGCTCCCCGCGGCTCCTTTTGTGCTTCAGTCTGCCCCAAAGCCTCTACCGGTCCGCTCTCCGCGGCTCCTTTTGGGCTTTTACTTCTGGGCTTCTACCTGGCTTCTTCTTCCGCCCAGGGGTGGCACCGGTATATATACGGGTACAGTGTCCAATCATGTTAAAGTAAGCAAGGCAAGCTGATTGGCTAACATCATCAGTTGCCAGGCAGACTATATTGTTGAGCGGGTTGTTTACGCGGTAAGCAGGAAACTAACATATTCGATGGGAGGGGTAATCTACCTCAGGCTTTGCTCTTTACCACAGGCCGCACGTCCGCCGCGCAAGGCGAGCTATCACAGACGCGGCTCCCAACAAAATGGTTTCCTGCGCCATGCAGCATAGCCCAGGGAAGGTGGCTGGACCGCGCAGACTGGCTGGGTCATGCCCATCCCAGGCCGAGTCCCGAGGGAATCATGTCGAGTGAAATAAAAGTGAATCCCTTAAGATTACAAGTGGCTTCAGTCTATCGATCTGACTTCTTAAAAATGACACAGTACTGGAGGAGCAGTCACAGTTGATGGTCGCCAGGCACTAGCAACAGAGGCTGCAGGGGCTGTGGGGTGACGTAGTCACCAGGGTCCTTGAGGCTGCCGCTGTGTGGTCTCCTGGTCGTGCCTGTCCCAGCAGCGTGCTCGGGGGATGAAACTTCACAGAGCCCAATGCACCCCATCACGCATCCACAGCAAGCTGGGGACGTCCGGGTGGTGACCCCATCCCAGGGGACCTGGCAGGTGACTGAGGCTGCTGTCACCCCCTCCTAGAACTACACATGGCTCAGTGTGACGTGAAAATCTGACTTAAGAGGCTGCAAAGTCGAGTGGAGACGGTTGACAGAGTCCTGAACCTTCAGCCTATGTCCTGACACAAAAGAAAGCAATTTATTTGATTAAGGCCTCACCCAGTCCTGCTCAGCCATGACCTTTACCCAATAATTTCCCTTTTTTAATCTGAAGGCACATTTATGGAGGAGGAAACTCCTTTGACCCAGAATTAACCATTTCACAGCATATGCATGCATACAGTGATCACATTTCTGCATGACTATGGATAATTAACAGAGACCAAGAAGATTTTTCTGGGGAAAAGTGAAGAAAAGCCTTCCTGGCAGCATAGGTAGGAGGTAAAGAGAGCTAGTTGGGAGCTAGCGGTGGGCAATGAGGGTGACCTGAGGTGATACTGTCCCTGAATCCCTAGGACAACTAGGGGACATAGACAAGATGGAGATGCAAGATGCAGGAGGGTTCTGCTGGAGGACACCTAGGTGGGCATGGTAAGGAGAGACACGGGACAGGCACACGACAGTGGCAAGTGGGGGCAGCGGGGGACTCCGGGTCGGGCCTGTGGTTTGGTTCATGTGATAAGGTGGCTTGAGTAAAAAGGGAGGCTGCTGGCCATGTGAAGTGGCACACGGCTGTCATCTCAGCCCCTTGGGAGGCTGAGGCAGGACAATCAGAAGTTTGAGGCCATCATGGGCAATTTAGCAAGATAATCTCTAAATAAATAAATGAGACAAAACAAACCATAGGAGGTTACCGCGGGTGGGATGTGCCGCAGAACCTGGAGGAAAGATTTGGTCCGAAAATTCTTTGAACAGTGGTTTTAAAATGAGCAACAAAATCCACCTCTCTCCACTCTTTGAATTACACAGTCCAGCGGCAGGAAAGGCATTCATGTGTAGCTGGGCTGCCAATTCCCAGAGCATTTTCATCTATAAACCTGAGGCCCCAAACCTAGCAAGCAACCCGCTACTCCTGTCTGCCCTCAGCCCCCAGGTGCCAGCGGCCCATTCTGTCTCTAGACCTCTGACCCTTCCTGGAACCCACACCAGAGAACTGCATGGTCATTGTCTATATGTGACTGGCTGATTTCAGATAGCAGGATGATACCACGTTTGTTCCTATGGTGGCCTTGACGGGATTCCCTGCCCTTGTGAAGGCTGAGTGATGATGTCACACATGCGGTCCACACTGTGTATCACGCATCCATCCACAGAACCGGGTCCATTAACCTTTCTGTGCTGACCAATCAGCAGAAAGGGTGGAGGACAAAGAGAAGATGTCTGTGTTGTACTAAAATGCTAAAAAATTAAATGCAAAGTTAAAAAGATAGTTATTAGCAGTATTGTCATTCTGTGCTGTGCTTGTTACCCTAGTAACCACATGGTTATAGATTAACTCACCTCGTCATCATGCTGTTCTGTATGTGTCAGTCCCCTGAATAACCTGTTTGTTGTGTCAACCTTTGTTCCCCTTGTAAGAGACAAATGAGTAGCAACCATTGTTCCCTTTGTGAGAGACAAATGTTCCTGGAATTGGCAGACCAAGGGCTATGAATTGGCTAACCACCCACTGTGAAATGCTTCTGACCTCAAGCAAAGGGGAACAAAGACCCACCTTGTTTCTGTTTCTCATCAATATGTACTTAAATGGTCTATGAGCTAATCGTAAATGAACTATAAAAATTTGTCAAAATTCTAGCCCAGTTACACAGCTTTGCAAACTCCATCTGCACTGTGCTACTGGGTACCAGCTTAAATAAAATGCTCTTTTAAAGACATCTTGCCCCCCCCCCCATTTTTGATTAATATCTTGGGGCCTTGTTTTGGGGTACAACAGTCTGCTGAGCTCACAGACTTGGAAGCTCGAGGCCCAGTGCTCAGCTCTGCCAGTGGGGTTGGCTGTGTACTGGGACAGGTGTCCTTGTGGTGCCAGTGGGCAGGAGAGAGAAGCTCACACAGAGAGATGAGATACAGAGAGGAAGGGGAGCGGGTCTTGCTTGTTGATGACAACCCAGGTCCTTAGGAACTAACTGGGGCCCCAAGAGAACCGCAGGGGACTTTTCTAATGACAGCCCCAACTGTCATTGTCACCTCCACTGTGTAAAGGTCCTGACTCCGTCACCTCCCTGGAGGTGGAGCTTCCAACACATGAGCATCTGGGGACATGAGGTGTTTCCTAACCACAGCCCTGGGTTGCTCCTGCCTCCTGGAGACTGAATCATGCCACCTTCTGCTCCCCAGAACTGAGTCTTGGGCAGCTCAATGTCACTCCAAAGCCTCATGTGCTCGTATGTGGGGCTTTCAAAAGGTGATTGAATCCGGGGGTGCCACACTGAAATGCAGGGCTAGGCGGTGCAGCCGGAAGTGGTGGGTTGCTGGGGTGTGGCTTGGATGGCTATGGCCTTTCCTGGCTCCTCCCTCCTAATTCTGCTTTCCAGCCACCAGGAAGGGGCAGCTCTCCTGCACCAAGCCTTTGCACCATGGCTACTGTGTCTCAGCACTGAGACAGTAGAAGTGACTAAGACAGATGTTGTGTGACTAAGAGACTTTGGTACAGAGGGGGCCCTGCTGCAATGCTACCTGACCCTGTGGACTGGCGTGCTCCCACGCGAACTGGCATGCTGGAGTTTGAAAAGGTTTGGAGCTGGCTGGTGAAGGAAGTAGCCCTAGAGTAAGTCGCCTCAGGTCCTCCCTTCCAGCTCTGCCCCTGGCCGCCCCAAGGTGAGCAGCTTTCTGCTACTGGTCTTTCCACTGTCCCCTCAGAGCTGGCCAACTATGGACCAAAAATGTGAGACATCCTTCCTTCAAGTATCAGGTGTTGGGAATTCTGTCCCAGTGACAAGAAGATGGAGATGGTGCTTCTGATTCCTGGGGCCATGCATTCCGTAGAGGGATTGCTGGACTGCAGAAATACTCAAGCACAGCCTGAAGCTCAAGAAGCGCAGCTTCTTCTCAGAGGCTGGGGGTGGCCCAGGATTCACCCCCAGTCCCCATCTGCTGTTCCCTTGGTAACAGGCTCAACCTTATTGGCTCAAGCCTTCTGGCCACTCTAAAAGGTCCAGCTCACAAGTGGACTGTCTCAGGGCACTGGCCCTACCATTGCCTACACAGGTGAACACACATGCGTGCACACACACACACACACACACACACACAAGGCAGGCTCACTACACACGGGCCTGGCCCCACCAGCCCTACACCTTCTCACCAACTCTGTCTGGTCCCATATTCCTGGGTGCTCTTGCCAAGCCTGGTGGGAAGACAGTTGTGTGACAGAGTTCTACCTGCAACAGCCCCCCCTTTCTGGGGCTCCCAGCATCTGGAAGCCAAAGCAGAGCCTCAGGCCCAGGCTGCACCCCAGACCCCTGCTCCCTTCAGCACCCCAGACAGGGCCTCAGCCAGCTGCTGTCTAGCCTGGGAAAAGCTCCTCAGCTAAGGGCATTGGTCCCACCTGGCCCATGCCGGGCTGGCTGTGTGGGAACCCGTTCATGCTTGCCTGGTCTTATCTTGTACCTTCCCTGAGCTCCCAGGGCAGGGGTGGGTCAGAGAAGTTGCCTGGAACAGGGAACTTTTACAGCTGGGACCAAAGTCCTCCTTGACATAAGCAGAGACTTTTGTGCAGGAGCTGGTCCTCTGCTGTGCCAGCTGCAGCACGCAGCACCATCCGCAGACATGCTGGGAGCCTGGACACTGCTATCACTTCTGCTGCTACAGCTGCTGGGCCTCCGGCTACAGCCGACCCTCAGCATCATCCCAGGTAATGAGGCTCCTCCAAGAACTAATCAAGGGCCACCCTGACCTCAGCTGACCTGGACTCTCTCCCTTGGGCAGCGGAGGAGGAGAGCCCGAACTTCTGGAACCAAAAGGCAGCTGACGCCCTGGCAGCAGCTAAGAAGCTGCAGCCCATTGACACGGCGGCTAAGAACCTCATCCTGTTCCTGGGGGATGGTGAGTGAGCGTGGGGCCCCTGAGTCCACACCAGCCCTGGGCCCAGCCTGACAGGTTCCACCCTCAGGGATGGGGGTGCCCACGGTGACCGCCACCAGGATCCTGAAGGGGCAAAAGCAGGGCCAGCTGGGGCCGGAGACGCCTCTGGCAATGGACAAGTTCCCGTACCTGGCACTGTCTAAGGTGAGCAGGGGCTGGGATGGGGCAGGACTGTGACCCAGGGGAGCCCGCCGAGGGGGACTAGGATCTAAGGAAGGGCACGGGGCAGTGGGCACAGGACTGAGCCCAGGCATGCACTGATGGTGTCTCTGTCCCCAGACATACAACGTGGACAGGCAGGTGCCAGACAGTGCAGGCACAGCCACCGCGTACCTGTGTGGTGTCAAAGCCAACTACCAGACGATCGGCCTGAGTGCGGCTGCTCGAGTCAGTCAGTGCAACACAACCCAGGGCAACGAGGTCCTCTCCGTGATGTACCGGGCCAAGAAAGCAGGTGGGTCTGAGGCCAGCCTTGGGGACAAGAGTGTGCCCAAAGGCCTGAGATACCCACTGAGTCCTCTCTCTTCTGCAGGGAAGTCTGTGGGGATAGTGACCACCACCAGGGTCCAGCACGCCTCTCCAGCTGGCACATATGCGCACACTGTGAACCGCAACTGGTACTCAGATGCCAACATGCCCGCCTCAGCACGAGAAGATGGCTGCCAGGACATCGCCACACAGCTCGTCTCCAACATGGACATTGACGTGAGATCAAAGGGCAGACAGGGGCTGGGTGGAAGGTGGGACCTGTCACTGGCCAAAGTCCCAGGTGTGTCCTGCAGCTCAGCCCTGCAGGCTGCCTGGGTCTCCCAGAGTTGCAGCAGGGCCAGTGGAGGAGACTATGCCCAGGGCAGGCTCCCCATGGGCCTGGAGGGGATGCCGGGCCTGGGAGGAGGGGATGGGGGGGGCCTTCAGCCCAGCTCCACCGTCCTCATCTCTGACCACCACAGGTGATCCTGGGTGGAGGCCGCAGGTATATGTTCCCCCGAGGGACCCCAGACCCTGAGTACCTAAACGACACCAACCAGGCAGGACTTAGGCTGGACGGGAAGGACCTGGTGCAGGAATGGCTCGCAAAGCACCAGGTGATGGGGCGCAGGACGGGGATGGGGAGACAGGGCCAGGGCTGTGGGGGGCCCAGGCCATGGGTCTCTGGCTCTGGGCTGAGGCCTGGCTGTCCCCACAGGGGTCCCGCTATGTGTGGAACCGCACAGAGCTCATGCAGGCGTCCCAGAACCCAGAGGTGACTCGCATCATGGGTGAGCGCCCTGCCCTGGCCCTCAGGTGGCCTCGACAGCTGCTGTGTGCCATGCCCCCCACTCCGGCTACAAAACCTGGCAGTCACCCTGGGGTCCCTTGTCCCTCAGGCCTCTTTGAGCCCTCGGATATGAAATATGATTTCTACCAAGACCGTGAGCTGGACCCTTCCCTGGTAGAGATGACAGAGGTGGCTGTGCACATGCTGAGCAGGAACCCCAGAGGTTTCTACCTCTTCGTGGAGGGTGAGTGGGGGTTCCTGGCACAGCAAAGCCAGGCAGGGAAGGGGCATCTGGAAAGGGATCGGGCATTGCATCTCTGCCCCCTTGACCTCCACAGGAGGCCGCATTGACCACGGACACCATGAGGGCTCGGGCTATCGTGCCCTGCATGAGGCGGTTGTGTTCGACTCTGCTATTGACAAGGCCAGCCAGCTCACCAACGAGCAGGACACCCTGATTCTAGTCACTGCTGATCACTCCCACGTCTTCTCCTTTGGGGGCTACACCCTGCGGGGGACCTCCATCTTTGGTAGGCTGAGGACTGTGGTGGGTGCTGTCACTAAATCTGATGGCAAAGATTTCTCTGAGCCTCAGTTTCCTGCTCTGTCCAATGGGCACATGGATAGTACTGCTTCGCTGGAATCTTGGGAGGATTAAGCCCAAAACAATGCTCAAGGTGAGGGAGTGAGTCAGACACATGACCGCCAGTGACGGTCAGTGCCAACATGCACCCCTCTCCGCCTGCAGGGCTGGCCCCCTCCTTGGCCTCAGATGATAAAAACTACACCTCCATCCTGTATGGAAATGGCCCTGGGTACCCTGGTTCCCCCAGGCCTGAGGTCAGCGACAGTGAGATCTGTGAGTGCTGCCAACCCCCCACCCTCATCTCTCTGAAGTCCGGGGTAGACTGGAAAGAGGAGGCGGTGGCTCCCCTGGAAAGCTCTGCTGACTGCGGTGTCCCCCCCATCCCCAGACAACTCCAGCTACTTGCAGCAGGCGGCCGTGCCCCTGTCCTCGGAGACGCACGGTGGCGAGGACGTGGCCGTGTTTGCGCGCGGCCCGCAGGCGCACCTCATGCACGGCGTGCAGGAGCAGAGCTACGTGGCGCACCTCATGGCCTTTGCTGGCTGCCTGGAGCCCTACACCGACTGCGGCCTGCAGCCGCCCCCCTCCATGGATACCCCCATAGGCGCTGGTCCAGACTCTGCGCTGCCTTCGCTGCCGCTCCTGGCCGGGACTGTGCTCCTGCTGCTGCTGGCCACCACTGCGCCCTGATGGCAGGCCCAGTGGGTCCTCACGGGTGTTGCGTGTGTCCTCCACCCTCGCCACCCTGCCTCCAGGGGGCCCACTCAGCGACCTCCATTGCGACCTCCACGACCCCCGCGCCCTTTCCTGGCCTCCGTAGAGCCGCCCCGCCTGCCGGGCTGCGAATCGGCCTCTGCGCTCCGCGGGCCGCACCTCCGGGACCCCCGGGCTGCACCGGGTCCCCCAGCGCCCCGCTGCACCCCGTGCCTGTGAGTCACTTCCAGCCTGCCGGGGACAGCGCTCTGTTCCCCGCTGCAGCTGGAGGCCCCGGGCCGCCTCCCTTGGGCCCGGCTGAGGAGCAAAAGCAACAATAAAGATCGCGGGATGGCCGGACAGTGTTGGCCGCGCTGGCTGTCGCCCAAAGAGGCAGGCGGGTGAGACCGCGCTGGGCCGGGCTGGGGGCTGCCGGGCGTCTGGGGAAGACTCACAGAGGAGCGGCGGGGGCTGAGGGGACCGCGGGGCCGCGTCCCCGCTTTGGCCTGGAGGTCGCAGGCTGCTGGTCCGGTTTCACACCTTCCCCACGTCCCAGCGCTGCCTGCGGAGGAGACACAGTCCAAGGGGCAAGGTCGCTGCCGCGCTGTCCTGGGCAGAGGCGCAGCAGCCACGGATCAGCTCGACGGGGGTCACACAGGGTCACTATGTGCCACACCTGATGCGCCTAGGGATCGCCGGCCCATCCAGGGGACCCATGCGGGGCGCAAGTTCAGCAGGATTTGCAGAGACACCCCCCCCCTCCGCTTTCAATTTTATTTTCATTTTTATTTTATTTTTTGTGGCGAGATCTCTCTGTATAGTCCAAAGTGGACTTAATTCACTATTAACCTGGGTTGAACCTGAAGGTGAGTCAATAATCCTGCCTCAGCCTCCCAGTTCCAGTTGCTGGTGTGCCACCATTCCTGGTTCATCATGACCTTCCTGAGCCCCAGTCACACAGGACTGTCACAAAGCAGAGCCACAAAGGGCTCCACCAGCCACATTTCCCTTCTTCCTCTGGATGGGGCCCTGGGTGCTCAGGGCTGTCTGTCTCAGAGGTGGCCTTGAACCTCTGTGCCTCCCCCAACAGGGGCACAGACTGGAGGCCCTCCCCGAGGTGACCTTGGGCAGCAGTATCGTGGCCACCCGTTCCCACAGAGACGCCAGTCTCAGCCTCAGCACTCACAGAGAGGCGAGCAGCTCCGGACGCTCCCAGCCTGCCCAGCTCCCACAGCGCAGGGGGCAGCACCAGCCTCTGAACACAGGGGTCTGGTGCCCCAGCTGTTGGCCCACGGTGGCTTTGGCACAGAGGTGGCAGTGGACGCTCAGAGGCTGCCATGCGGACAGATAGGGCAGAGCGGAGCCCTGCAGACGGTGGGGGCAGGGCAGCAGCCCACCTGTGGGGCGTGGAGCGGATGAGCTGGGACACCTGCTGCATGTAGTCCGTGGCCAGCAGCACCACCTCCTCGTCCTCCGAGAAGTCCTCCTGGAAGATCTAGTCCAGCAGCCACTTTCACTGCAGCTGTGGGGCCGAGGGTGGGCACAGGGAGGGGTCAGGAGAGGTGAGGGGCTGGATCTCCAGGGAGGAGTCCAGGTGCACAGAAAAGCTGCACACTGTCCCCGTGTGCATGTCGGTGGGGGCGGACCCTGGCCTGGGCTCAGCCCCACCTGCACGCCAGTGCAGCACACTCACGTCGGGGGTGATCTTCTGCAGCTGGCCCAGCGTGACTTTGTTGTACATGGCGTTGATGTCCCTTCACAGGTGGTCTTAGTCTAACATGGTGATCTGGGGAGGAGACTCCTCTGAGCGCCCCAGCCTGGGTCCTGCCCAGGCCTCTGCCCCACCCAGCCCAGCCCCAGCCCCCGCCCAGTGTGGCTCACATTGGCCAGCTGCCGCTACAGATGCAGGATCTCCTGAGCCTTCTGCTGCACGGAGTCGGGGTCCAGCAGGCTGAGCAGGCACTCTATGAACACCCTATAGGCCATCAGGACCTGTGTGGGGCGGGGCTCCTCAAGGGGGGCAGTGGAGCCCGGGGATGCCCCCACCCCCATTCTGGGCTCAGGCTGCTCTGCAGCCCCAGCAGGCTGGTACCTTCTCGCTCTCTTTGTCCTGAGCCAGGTACAGGGTCTTTTCTGGCAGGGTGAGCCCATCCTGGTCAATCTGGGGAGAAAGACAGTGCCCGAGAGTACCTGCTAGACATCTGCCACCACCCTGGGAGCTTGGGAACACTGGCTGGGGACAGCAAGGGAGTCCCCGATGCCTTCCCCATGCATCCTTACTTCAGGGATTGGGGCCCAGGGTTCCTGCCACCGCAGGTCTTGGTCCCCGCCTGCACCCTCCCAGCTGCCATGACAGAGATTGTCTGGATCCTGCCCTCAGTACCTTGAACACCACCCCCTAACTTTGCTTGGCCTCCACTGGGCTCTCTCTGTGTTTGGTGCCCTTGTCTCCCTACACAGAGGTGACCTTGACCTGGGGCTGAGGCTCAGTTGTAGGATGTGAGCCACAGGCAGAGGAGAACTCTAGCTGAAGCCTTAGGGTTAGGGTTAGATTCCAGCTCTGCCGAGGCTCGCCTCAGAGGAGCTGAGAGATCAGAAGAAAGGTGCCCAGCACTGCAGAGCTGACTGCACAACAGTGTGGGCCACCCGGGCGGTCCTGGAGCAATCAGGAGCAGCGGCCTGGGCCCTGCATAGCCCACACCAGTAGGCAGGAGCACAGGTCCCCTTTGGTAAAAAGATGAACTCAAGTGGCAAACTCTGTGGTCTTAGTTTAATCAATGGTCACAGGTTGGGAGCACTGTGCTCAGTCAGCAGCTGCCAGGCCCCCACTGCACGAAGACTCACCATGGCTCAGATGAACCCTAGCATTTTAAAAGCAATACAGTCAAGCTAGGCATGGTGGTTCATGCCAGTAATCCCAGCACTCGGGAGGCTGAGGCAGGAAGATCCCTGGGAGTTCAAGACTAGCCTAGACTACAAAGTGAGCTCAAGTCTAGCCTGAACTGCAAAGCATGAGACCCTGTCTCAAAAGACCAAAAAAAAAAAAAAAAAAAAAGCTAGACAGTCAAGCTTGGAGGCACTCAGAGGCTGAGGCAGGAGGATTGTCATGGGTCAAAGGCTGGCCTGGGCTACTTAAGGGAGTTTAACGCCAGCCTGAACATAGTGATCCCTGTTTCAAAAAGATGAGAAAGAAAAAAAATAAAGACTGGAGATCAAAAATACTTGCCTTGTGGGCATGGTGGCACATGCCTGTAATCCTAGCACTCAGGAGGCTGAGGCAGGATAGCCAAGAGTTCTAGGCCAGTCTGGGCTACATGGTGAGACCCTGTTTCCAAAAAAAAAAAAAAAAAAAATCCAAGCAAATATGTCTTACATAGTAGCCACTGAGCCAGAAAACGTGACTGCAGATTAGATGGGGACAGGGGACAGGCAGATTGGGGCTGGCATTTTGTTGATCTCTAGTTTTCAAGTCTATTTTCTGGATAGATCTTTTTATTTCATTTATTTATTTATTTTAGGCCACTCTTGCTGTGTAATTCAGACTGGCCTTGAATGCACTGTGTAGTGGCACAGGCCAGTACATGGGGAAACTTGGCAGTAGGTTTTGAAGTAATTTTTTCGGAAGAAACGACTGCATTTGTGGATCCCTAGAAAGAACCCCGTCTATACAGCTCAGTCCTGTGGGCGGGGTGCGGTGCGGCTCAGCCTCAGGGCCTCTGCCCACCTCCACCTCCCCAGCGCTCGGGCAGGAGTAAGAAGATGTCTCAGTCTGAAGGACCCCTCACTCCACTGCAGCCTGGATTTTGTCATCGGGCAGGACAACAGCTCTCCGTGCAGCTCCATGACAGCTGCAAGGCCACGTGCACTGTCCGGAGAAGCGACGTTTCCTCTCGCAGTGAGCGTGGTTATTCAGGAAGCCGTGTGGTGAGTGGATGAGCTACAGTCCTCCGTGACCCGCTTCTGCTGATTCGGGAGCTCCAGCCTGTGGGGCCCTTCTCTATGATGCCAGCGATATCTGGGTGTCTCCTGGTCAGCACAATGATCTTCAGTAGTTTTTGATTTTTTAAGACAGGTTCTTACTATGTAGCCCACACTGGGCTCAGACTCGAGGGGATCCTCCTGCCTTAGCCTCCTGCCTCAGTGCTGGGATTTCAGGCAGGCACCACTGTGACTGGCGCTTTTGATTTACGGTGAGAGAGGTGGGGCCTTGAACACGTAGAGCCACTGTGGAGCTATTAAGTGGCCTGATTCCCATGTGGCTCCATCTAGGGAACAGGGAGGCACTGGTGGGGAGCTCGGAACACACACGTGGGGCTCACCACCTTCTGGGGTACAGCTTGCAGCATCCCCAAAGCGGTAACAATTGTAGCAGCTGCAAAGGTCACTGCACACAGATCACTGCAGCTAGGACACAGATGAGAAAGTGAGACAGCTTGCTCGGGCCAAGGCCCACACCTCAGTCCTAGGGAGCCTAGACGACAGCCCTGTGTGGGAGCAGAGAGCTCCGGAAAGCAGCTGGCTCTGCTGCTGCAGGCTGTCACTGAGGCATTCTGGGAGGCTGAGGCAGGAGGATGCAAAGTTCAAAGCTACCCTGGGCAACTCAGCCACTCAGGGAGACCCCACCTAGAAATAAAAAATACAAAAGGGTGGGCAAGGGGCTCAGTACGGAGGCCCAACGGCTGCAGTTTGGTTTTGATAAGGAGAGCTCAGAACTGCAGCACCATCAGCAATGATGGTGACCAGAGGAGCTTCCCAGAGCCCTATGGCAACGTGTCCCAAACTACTGGTTACAGCGGCTGCAAGAGAGAAATGTGACCCTGAGAACTTGCTCCCCAGGGAAGACTGTGCAATGGTTTGAACGTCCCCAAGGGCTAAGGGCTCACATGTGAAGGTGAAAGATTGACACAATTTGGGGAGAGACTACAGCATGTCATGTGTTAAAAAATATCTTCCCTTAGTTTTTTGAGACAGTGCCCACTATGCAGTCCAGGTTGGCCTCCAGTTCATGGTGATCTTCCTGTCTCAGCCTTCCCAGGGTTGGGATTATAGGTGTGTGCCACCAGACCTGGTACATGTGTTAAGCTTAATTCCCTTCTGATAAGTGTAAAAAGGGTGGACAACCCAAGTGTGGTGCACACACTTGTAACCCCAGCACTTAGGAGGCTGAGGCAGGAGGATCAATTTGAGTTTGAGGCCAAACTGGGCTATGTAGTGCAACCCTGTCTCAAAAAAAAAGGTGGAATTTAATTGATGTTGATAGTGATATTTAGAGGTGGGGCCTTTGGGAAGGATTAGAATTAGATAAAATCACTAGGATGTCTGCCTATGATTGGATCTAAGAGGCAGTAGCAGTTGGGTGTGGTGGCACACATCTATAACAGCACTTGAGAGGGTGAGGCAGGAGGGTCACTGAGCTTGAGGCCAGCCTGAACTTTACAGTGAGACCCTATCTCAAAAAAAAAGAGGGGCTGGAGGGAAGTGGTGGTGCATGCTTCTAATTCCACCACTCTGGGAGGCTGAGGCAGGAGGGCTGAGAGATCTAGGTAGTGAGTTGAAAACCATCTGGAATACATAGCTGGACCCTGTCTCAAAACTAAAAAACAAAATAAAATAAATCCAGGTGTGGTGAACCCCTATAATCCTACACTCTGGGAGGCTGAGGCAGGAGGACTGAAAGTTTGGACGAACCCAATCTGGGCCAATCTAGTGATTTAATGTCTCCAATTTAAATTTAGTGTTTCAACCAGTACGGTGGCGCGTGCCTGTAACCCCAGCACCCGGGAGGCTGAGGCAGGATCACTGCAAGTTCAAAGCCAGCCTGGGCTACATATTGAGACTGTTTCCAAATTAAAAAAACAAAACAAAACTGAGGCAGATGATTATTGCAAGTTCAAGTCTAACGTGGGCTACAAAGTGAGCTCAAGGCCAGCCTGAACTGTGTAGGGAGAATCTTTCTAAGAAAGAGGCCTTCACAGCTTAGTGTGAAGGCCCTGGGTTCAACTCGCAGTCCTGAAAAATGAAGGGCGGAGAGGCTGGAAGTGTCTTGAGCATTTGTGGTCCCGGCTGCTCCAGAGGCTGAGTGTGTGTGTGTGTGTGGGGGGGGGGTCACAGGTTCCAGGCTGGCTGGACAATTTTGCCAGCTCCTGTCACAGACTAGAAAGGCTGGGGAGTGGGGGTGACAGTGGGGATTGGGGAGAAGGTGGAGGCGGGTGCAGTCCCCTCAGTGGTAGAGTGACCAGAGTGCAATCTCACTACTGCAAAGAAAAGAGAGAAAATGTATTTTTTTTTGTAAGGGGGAAAGACTAATTTTGTACTAAGCTAGAAAGAGGCATCATTTAACTATGAGAGAAAGAGAAATTGCAGGACGGGGATGGGCCTCTAGCAGGCTGGGAGTGCGAGGATCTGGAGCGAGGGACCTCATGTGGGATCAAGGCCTCTGGCATGAGCAGGGACCACATGTAGTTTCCATGTAAGCACTGATAACGGCAGCATGGGCCACTGTGAGAGCAGCAGGTTGTCAGGCGCCGCCTCCCCTAGGGCCCCGCCTAGGAAATAAAGGCCAAGCGTTATCAAGATGGGTCCTTGAGGCTTCCGCTTGGCTTTTGGTCCCTTTGGAGGCCGAGTTCTCTGTGAGTACTGAGCAGCGTCCCTTTATTTTTGTGGCATGGGGGACTGAGCCCAGGTCCTGTCTACCGAGCTGCAGCCCTGCCCACTTCATATTTTTTGAGGCAGGATCTTGCTATGGCCCTGAATCACCCAAACTGGGCTCAGTTATGATTCTTCTGCCTCAACCTCTCTGCCTGCTGAGATTATAGGAGGGCTTATCCATGACTGGTTTTATTTTTTATTTTGCAACAGGGTCTCTATGCACTGGTAGTTCAGGCTGGGCTGGAACTCAGCGACCCTCCTGCCTCAGGCTCCAAGTGCGTGCATTATAGGTGTGCACCACCACACCCAGCAGCAAATGTGATTATGTCAAAATATGTTTTTTTCAGAGTCATCTAGCTCCTGTAGATCTCCTGGGAAGATTGTATATCTTCTCTGTAATTTAATTTATTTTTTTTTTACTTTTTTGAAACAGGATCTCTCTATGCAGTTCTTGAGTTCACTTTGTAGCCCAAGCTGGTCTCAAACTCACAACAATCTTGCCTCAGGCTCCCGAGTACTGGGATCACAGATATGTGCCACTACACCTGGCCTCGATACTTACTTTTTGAGACAGGATCTTGCTATGTAGTTCAGGCTGACCTTAAACTCACTATGTAGCCCAGACTGACTCCAAACTCTTGGGGTGATCTTCCTGGCTCAGCTTCCCCAGTGCTGGGATTACAGGTATGTGCCAGCATGCCTAGCTTGAAGGTAGATATTTATAATTGGTGTTCAAAGCTATTCAAAAGATGCTTAAAATTGGAATTCATTTTTTCATAAAAGAGAAAAAAATAGGAGTTCAAAGTTGGCCTGAACTATGTGTTGAGAAAACAAAACCAAAAGAAAAGAAAGCTGCAGTTTGGCAAGGCTGCCTGGAGGGTCTGGCTTTGGGCAGGTCTGTAACCTCCGCCTTTGCGGATGGCAGGGCTCACTGAGAGTTAGGACCTGTGTCCTATGCCTCACTGGCCTCTGTCACACCACGTGGGTTTAGGTCAGCAACACTTAGTGCATGCTGGGCAAGGCTAAGTCGGGTCACCTACCTGTGACCTTGATGGTGGTGGTGGGTGGGTGGGGACACACTTTCCTTCCCTCATCCCCTTGACCAGAGCAAGCTCTGGTCCTCCTGGCAGCCACCCTTGCTCGAGGTGTCCCAGACTACAGAGTGGGAACACAGGAGCCAGGGTCCCAAATCCCAGATCAAGATTCCCTCGGGCAGAGACTCGAGGATGGACTCAGGAAGGGGCTGCAGGCAGTGGCAAATGAGGATGCACGGTGACTGGGTGGCACCTCTGCAACCTGTGCTGACCTTGAGTGCTTCTCTGCAGGCAGCGTGGGTCCCCCTGAGCCACCACCACATCTGCCAGGGTGGCCCTTGCTGGCCTGCTGGAGATCCCAAGGAGCATCAGGCGTGGCATGTGGACACGACCCTGGTTCCTGTTAGCCCCATGCAGGGTCACCTCTGCTGGACCGAACTGGTACAGAGTGCAGGCAGCCTGCGACCTCCAGACCAGAGCAGGGGACCTGGCCCCACAGTCCTGTCAGTCCATGGCTGCTCCTGCTGCCTGACCCCCCAGACCCCTACGCAGCCCTCAGCCTGGCACAGCACACAGGTCTCACAGGGAACAGGATGCGGTCCCTGCCTGCCCGCCCCAAAGCGCGCAGGCCTCTTTCGCTGACAACCAGTGTGCCACATTGTCCTGCTGTCCCACAGTCTTTATTGCTGCTTTTGCTCCCAAACCAGGCCCAGGAAGGAGCCCCAGGGAGGCAGCCGGGTCCTCCAGCTGCAGCAGGTTGGGGAGTGGTGGCCTGAGCCCTCGCCTGGTGCAGTGGCGGTTCTGCAGAGACCAAAGAGCATGCAGCACGGAAGGTCACATTTGAGGTCGTGGAGTGGGCGCCCCCTGGAGGCAGGGTGGTGAGACTGGAGGACACATGCACACCCCGTGGAGTCCAGCACAACCTGTGGAGTCCCATGGGGCCTGCCATCAGGACGCAGTGGTGGCCGCCAGCAGCAGCAATAGCACAGTCCCGGCCAGGAGCGGCAGGGAAGGCAGTGCAGAGTCTGGACCAGCGTCCGTGGGGGCGTCTGTGGGGCTGGGCGGCTGCAGGCCGCAGTCGGTGTAGGGCTCCAGGCAGCCAGCGAAGGCCATGAGGTGCGCCACGTAGCTCTGCTCCTGCACTCCGTGCATGAGGTGCGCCTGCGGGCCGCGCGCCAACACGGCCACGTCCTCGCCGCTGTGTGTCTCCGAGGACAGGGGCACCGCCGCGGACTGGCGGTAGGTGGGGGAGCCTAGTGGGAGACACAACGGTCAGCACAATCGGGCTTCCATTCTGGACCTCCTCTGGCTCTGATCCCCTGGGGACCCCAGCACTCACTGGTCTCCTCAAGGGTGATGTAGGCCCTGGGATGCTGGAAGTTCGGGCCATTTCCATAGGCAATGGAGGTGTAGGGCTTGCCATCCTGGGCCGTCATGGGTGACAGGCCTGCAGGGAGGAGGGCACTGGTTCCCGCACTGACCACCACCTGGGCATGTGGGCAGCCTCACCCCACACCTCTGGCCTGGTCACTGGCTCAGCCCTCCCAGGATCCCCACACAACAGGGCTCTCTGTGTGGCCATGGGACAGATGAGGCTGAGAGGCCTCTGCCATCATATTTGACAGCACCCACTATGGTCCCCAGCCTACCGAAGATGGAGGTCCCCCGCAGGGTGTAGCCCCCAAAGGAGAAGACGTGGGAGTGGTCAGCGGTGACCAGGGTCAGGGTTTCCTGTTCGCTGGTGAGCTGGCTGGCCTTGTCAATGGCAGAGTCGAACATTATGCCCTCATGCAGGGCTCGATGAGCGATGGTCTCGTGGTGACCATGGTCGATGCGGCCCCCTGTGGAGGCCAAGGGGGCAGAGATTCGATGCCCCCCTTTCTGGATGCCCCTCCCCCACCTGGCTCTGCTGTGCCAGGTGCCCCACTTACCTTCCACGAAAAGGTAGAAGCCACGGGAGTTCCTGCTCAGCACATGCACAGCCACCTCTGTCATCTCTGCCAGGGAGGGTTCCAGCTCCTGGTTTCGGTCGGTTTCATATTTCAAGTGTTCTGGCTCAAAGAGGCCTGAGGGACAAGGGACCCCAGGGTGACTGCCAGGTTTCGTAGCCAGAGTGGGGGGCACAGCACACAGCGGCTGTTGAGGCCACCTGAGTGCCAGGGCAGGGCGCTTACCCATGATGCGAGTCACAGCTGGGTCCTGGGACGCCTGCATGAGCTCTGTGCGGTTCCACACATAGCGGGACCCCTGTGGGGACAGCCAGGCCTCAGTCTAGAGCAGGAGACCCATGACCTGGGCCCTCCACAGCCCTGGCCCCATCCCCACAGCCCCGCTGTGGACCCCCGCTGGTGCACCCCATCACCTGGTGCTTTGCGAGCCATTCCTGCACCAGGTCCTTCCCATCCAGTCTGACTCCTGCCTGACTGGTGTCATCTGGGTACTCGGCGTCTGGGGTCCCTCGGGGGAACATGTACCTTCGGCCCCCACCCAGGATCACCTGTGGTGTTCAGAGATGAGGGGCGGTAGAGCTGGACCTGAAGGGCCACCTGTCCCCTCCTCCCATTCCTGACTCTATCCCAGGCTTAGCCTCCTCCACCAGCCCAACTGCAGCCGCTGGAGACCCAGGCGGCCTGCAGGGCTGAGCTGCAGAACACACCGGGGACTTTGGCCAGTGACAGGTCCCGCCTTCCACCCAGCCCCTGCCTGCCCTTTGATCTCACGTCAATGTCCATGTTGGAGACAAGCTGTGTGGCAATGTCCTGGCAGCCCTCCTGGAGTGCTGAGGCAGGCATGTTGGCATCTGAGTACCAGTTGCGGTTCACGGTGTGTGCGTAGGCTCCGGCTGGAGAGGCGTGCTGGACTGTAGTAGTGGTCACTATCCCCACAGACTTCCCTGCAGGAGACAGAGGCTCAGTGGGTGTCCCAGGCCCTCGGGCTCACTCCTGTCCCCAAGGCTGGCCTCAGGCCCACCTGCTTTCTTGGCCTGGTACATCACGGAGAGGACCTCGTTGCCCTTCTGTGAGCTACAGTTATTGTATCGGGCAGCGGCATTCACGCCGATGATCTGGAAGTTGGTCTTAACCCCGCACAGGTATGCGGTGGATGTGCCCGCACTGTCAGGCACCTGCCTGTCCACATTGTACGTCTGGGGACAGAGACGCCATTAGCCGTGCTCAGGCCCGGTCCCATGCCCACTGCCCCGTGCCCTTCCTTAGCCCCTGGTCCCCTGTGGGGGCTCCCCTGCGTCACAGTCCCAGTCCCATCCCAGCCCCTGCTCACCTTAGACAGTGCCAGGTATGGGAACCTGTCCATGGCCAGGAGTGCCTCTGGACCCAGCTGACCCTGCTTTTGTCCCTTCAGGATCCTGGTGGCGGTCACCGTGGACACCCCCATCCCTGAGGGTGGAAACCTGTCAGGCTGGGCCCAGAGCTGGTGTGGACTCAGGGGCCCCACGCTCACTCACCATCCCCCAGGAACAGGATGAGGTTCTTAGCCGCCGTGTCAATGGGCTGCAGCTTCTTAGCTGCTGCCAGGGCCTCAGCTGCCTTTTGGTTCCAGAAGTTCGGGCTCTCCTCCTCCACTGCCCAGGGGAGAGAGTTCAGGTGAGTCTGGTGGGGGTGCCTGCTGGCTGGGTGGCTTTGTGGGAGCCTCATTACCTGGAATGGTGCCGAGAGTCAGCTGTAGTTTGAGACCCAGCAGTAGCAGCAGCAGCAGCAGCAGCAGCAGGGGTGGCGGCACCTGGGCTCCCCGCATGTCTGAATGGTGCTGGGTGCTGCGGCTGGGGCGGCAGCGTGTGTCGGTGGCTTGGCAGCGGCGGTGGTGGTGGTGGTGGTGGCAGCTGTGGCCTGGTGACAGCAGCTGAGGAGGCTGGAACCCAGGGATATCTGCTCCGGCTTGGGCAGCCTGGGTTTATATCGCCACTGGAGGTGATAATCTCTGTCACTCTTTAATTGTGGGGCAGCCGCCACACCCTCCCCCCTGGGGTTTTTAGGACCAGGGTGGGGCAGGGGTCAGTGCTCTGGAGCCCACCCAGAATGAGCCATAGTTTCCCTCTAGGGAAGGGTTAGGGCCTGGGTCATCCTGGGCGGTAGCTTTTGCCCTGCTGCTAGGCCCTTGCCTGGGCCCTACTAACACTGCATTTTGGGGATCTTTATTCCAGGAGCCAGGGGGACTCAGCTGTGTCCCACGTGCTGAACAGAGAGAAGGCTTGAGGGATACAGCTTGGACTGAGTCCCCAGTTTGGCCGAGAGCACCAAAGAGCAGGGAACGGCCCCAGAGTCACCTGGCAGCCCTGAGCCCCAACTGCCTGCTTGCCTGGGTTGGCAGGGTAGATGAGTGTCCAGGAATGTGGGCCCGGAGTGGCTATTGTGCAGGAGAGGGTGGGGCCGAACCTGGACCGCACACGCCCAGGCCAGAGCCTGCCGGGCCTCTCTGGGCAGCAGCAGCCTGGCGTCCTTGTTGGAGGTTTAGCCTTGTTCCCCGGAACAGGGGTGGTACTTAGGAGTGTATCTGTCTGGTAGGAACCTGCTTCCGAGGTCCAGAATCCACAGTGGCTGGGAGGTGGGGGCGACCCGTGCATAGGTCCCCACTGCCACAGTTAAATAAAAATGTGCGCGCATGCGCGATGGGGAGCATTCGGGCTCCCCTCGGCGACATCGGCCGCCCCTCACGTGAGGACTGCATGGTCCTGCCCTGGACTGTGCGATTTGGAGGTGGCAGTGGAGAGAAAGTTCTGGAGGTGAGCGGCACAGCCGCAGAGTTGTTTGCTGCCCAGCCCAGAGCTTCGAAGGTGACCCCCGTGTTTGGGAGTCCGACGTGGGAGGGTCTCAAGTTCAAGGCCCCAGCTGCATAGTGAGACCCTGTCTCAAAAAGCTAAGGCCAGAGGAATCAAAAGCGATTGGTAATTTGTGTGTGTGCGGCTCTAGAATAGAGTGCAGGGTCTGGAGCAGGTGGAAGGAGGCGCTGAGCTGCACCGCCAACCCCTCAGCTTGCAGGTTTCTGATCAGCGTTAAAAACATTTTTATTAGTACACGGTCACAGTCATAATGATTACACTCATTGTGAGGAACTGGTGCGTGTACAGAATTAATCACTACTTTCCCCCCTTCTCCACCTGTTTTTTTCTTTTTGCCAGCATCAGATTGATTTTATGTCTTTGTCAAGATAATTATACAGATGAACACATCGACTAACAGACCAAAAATCATAGAAAACACGTGAGACAATTTTTTGTCTTTTAAATCACAATTTACATTTTTCTAGAAGCCCTGCCCAACCCTCCCTCGAGGCATCCACAGGCCTCAGGTGATACAGGGGAATGAAACTCTCCACCCACTAGATGTCCCATAAGAGGTCATATGTTCTTTAAAACCAAAGAATGAATTTTAGGAACAGTGGAGGTGAAGAGCAGAATATATTTATTGAGAGAAAGAAAGCTTCTGTCTGAAGAGACAGAAGGGGTCCTGAGTGCATTGCCAGGGACTCTGTTTTTCCTAGGGACTTACAGAGTAAAATCATGGGGTGAGACGGTTCAAGGTGAGGAAAAAGGGAACTCGGTTGAGATGGGCATGAGACAGAACTGTGGTCAACCAGTAAGATTGCTTGGATAAAACTGATTAAATGAGTAACAAATGAGGAAGGGAGTCAAGTAGCAAGAGGCAGGCTGAATGGCAGTGACCCTTCCTGTAGGGGACAGACGCACTGACTCTGGGTGATAGAGAACTGTTTGGCCTGAGGATCCTTAGGATGTGGTGTATTTGCTTTGCCTTTTGTCTGGAGAGCTGGCCCACAGCGGGAGGTGCCTGTCTCCTCAGAGGTCAGAGGTATCTGAATTTCCACTCTGGCTCCTGTGACGGCCCAGCCCTGTCTGCTAGCCTGGAGTATTTCTAACTAACTCAGCTGCCTGTAACAGTGGGCCTGACCCCACCTAGTGCCCTGCCTTCCCTGCCTCTGTCCCCGCTACCCTGGGCCTCCATGAGTGGGAGTTCTCTGAAGAAGCTGTGTCTCCACTCCAGGCTCTGCATCGGCTATTTCTGTGGTGCACGGTGACAAATCTCATCTACTTGGGAGGCTGAGGCAGGAGCATCAGTTGAGTGCATGAGTATCAAACTAGCCTGGATAACATAGTGAACTCTGTTGTTTTTATGTTTTGCTTTGTTGAAATGATGTCACCAGGGAGCCCACGCTGGCCCTGAACTCCTGGCCATCCTACCTCAGCCTGTCTAGGTGTATGCCACAGCACCTGGAAGGACCTCATTCATTCATTCATTCACTCATTCATTCAAGACAGGGTCTCATTATGCAGCTCAGGCTGGCCTTCAACTCACTTGAGGCCCAGACTTGCCTCAGACTCACAGTGATGCTCCTGCCTCCTGAGTGCTGGGATTACAGGTGTGTGCCACCACGCCTGGCTAGAAATAGTTAAAATGGTAAAGTATGTGTTTTGTGTTTTATCACAATTTACAGAAATTGATATGGAAATCTGCAGATTGGCTTGGCCCGGGGGCTGTAGAGAGGTGGAGTTGTTATGGGAATGCAGGTAAAGGGGGAAGACGCAAGCAAATTTATTTAAAGGATATAAAATGAAGAGAGGTTCCTGTCAGCCAGGAGTGGTTTCTGGGAAGGATCTCTCAGGGCCTTTGTTTGTTTGTTTTTAGAGACAGGTTTCTACTGTGTGCTTAGGCTGGTCTTGAAATCACAATGAAGCCCAGGCTGGCCTCAAATTTGTGGAGATCCTCCTGTCTCAGCCCTCCCCCCATGCAGTGCTGGGACTGCGCAATGCTCCACCACACCCAGTACCCCAGGAGGGCTCTTTATCTAGTTTTTAATGGTTTAGAAGGGAACATGGGCAGCTGTGTAAGCAACATAATCTCTACCTAGAGGAGATTGCAGAGTTTTAGGGTGCAGTCTGTGCAGGGTTGTCAGTGCCGTGCAGGGCCCAGGTGCCCTTGAGTCAGTGGCCCACCTGACTAGTGGTCCCCCTCCTGCTAGGGTTCCTGGATGGAGGCCACATCCATCCCCCAGGCCTTGGGACTAGGGGTGCTGAGCCTCCCAAGCCACCCAGTGCGGCAGGCAGGGAGTGTTTTCCTCATGTGACAAACTCATGCGTCCAGAGTGAGGCCTTTCAGATAACTTCCGGTGACACAGTGGCTAGTTTAACTGCCCCCTGCCTAGGACCATCAATGGCACTGAGCTGCACAGAGGATGTCACTGCTCTTTCTTTCTCCAGACCCAGGGGCAGGTGTTCAGGAAATTGCCCAAACAGTTCCAGAACTCCAGTGATCCTCCTGCCTCAGCCTACTGAGTCCCAAGGCCCAAACCCAGTGAAAGTTACTTTTTGATCCTCTTGCAGTCTTTGGAGGAGGGATCTTCAGTTGATTCTAGAACATTTTTTACACCACACCAGCTTTACCACCCCCGCCTAAGAAGGACAAGCAAATCCCAGGCCCAGCCCAGTGGCCTGGGAGCTGGGAGGAGCTGGATGTCTCCTAGTGTGGTGGTCACACGCACCCTTCTCTAGTTATCGGAAGTAACCCTGAATTATTTAATGAAAAACATTAGTAACACTGCAAGTAATATGTGGCTATGGCAAGAAATCATTAAGCAGATGCATGAGCAACTGGGTTTTGAGAAACGTTAGCGGAAAAGACATAAATTAAACAGGGCCTGGACCTGCGTTCAGTTCCCTCTTCCTGGGGCCTCAGAACTGGTTCATTGGGGATTTTTTTTTGAGGGGGGACAGGGTTTTGCTGTGGCTACCTGGTATTTGTGACAGTGCTCCTGCTGTAAGAGTGATAAGTGTGTTTGAAGGAAGAAAGACTATTTGGAGAGGCAATACTGGCAATATCTTTTACTGTGATACATTTTTAAAAATTTAAACATCATATTTTAAAAAATTATACCTCATACTTAATACCACTGAACTGGATATTGAAAATGGCCAAGGCCGGGTTTGGTGGTGCATCCCTGTAATCTCAGTACCAGGGAGGCTGAGGCAGGAGGATTGCTGTAAGTTCAAGGCCAGCCTGGGCTACATAGTGATTTCAAACCCATCCTAGACTGCATAGTGAGATCCTGTCTCAAAACAAACAACCAAACAAAGAAAATGGCTAGGGTAAATTTTATGGTTTTTTTAGCCATAATTTATATAAAAAATTCTCCTCCCTCAGCCTCCCAAATGCTGGGATTATAGGTGTGTGCCACCATGCCTGGCTTCCTTCTTGAAGGAGAGGTGGCCACACCCTGCTATCAGGGGAAGGGTGATGGGGCACTCCTCACGGCCACAGGCTGAGGCTCTGAAGCCAGGAAATGGCGGAACAGTCCCCTCCTGGTGACCCTTGTGGCAGGGTCTCCATCTGGCCAGTCCTACCAGGAGCAGCAGGGGTGGGATGGGAAGGAGACTGTCCTATCACCAGGGTGGCAGACAGCGCCAGGGCCTGAGGGTGTGACCCTGGGGGCACTAGCCCACTGGTGACCAGGTGCAGATGCCAGAGGCCCGGCCATGGGGTGGCAGGGGTGGCCGGCAGCTAGCAGTCCCTTCCAGGGTGACCGATGGCAAACTGCTGTGCTCTGTGGCCATAAAGGAGAAGCACGTGGCCACTGGGGGCCTGCAGCAGTTTCACTTGGACCAGAGTCACAGGAGCCCAGGGGACATGAGCTTTGGTTTACACCCTGCTGTGAATCTGCTTCCTGTAGCTTCTTAAAGAACAGCGGCTGAGCACAGCGAATGGGGTGGTGCATACCTGTAATCCCAGCCTCGGGAGGCCGAGTCAGGAGGATTGGTATGAGTTCAAAGTCAGCCTGGGATACCTGATGAGTTTGAGGCCAGCCTGAACTGTGTAGTGAGATTCTGTCTCCAAAAATAAGTTATCGGAAAAGACATCTCGGAACCAGAACAATGCATAAAAAGATGGAGCAGGCTGCAGGTGGTATGTCACGATGAGGTTTTAAGTTCATATTCTGAGTTCAGTTATGTGGAATTCCAGCTCATGCCACACAGAGCACACCACCACCGGCCTTGAACTCAGTGACCTTCCTGCCTCAGCCTACAGGTGCTGGGATTCAGGCCTGTGACAGCATCACAGAGGGCTATGAAGGGCAGACAGGTGCCCTGTGTGTGGGCTTCCTGCTCTCCGCTGCCCCCATGACCCCTTGCCTGTGAGCCCCAGGCCTCGCCCAGCTGGGCTCAGAGCTGAGGTTTTCCTGCTGGTAGCCTGGCTCTTTAAACAGGCCACTTTAAACTAATGCCCTCGGCAGTTCTCAGGGAGCAGGAGCTGCGGGATGCTGGCCTTAACCGGTGGCGTGCTGAGTGAACAGGAAGCCTGTTAAGCTGAGGCAGAGCTTTTCTGCCCAAGCCTTTAGCTTTATTTACCAGCGAGGCTTGTGGAAGCTTCCCCGTTGCCTCCTGCACTCTCTTCTCTCCGAGGAGGGAATTGCTGTCTCTGCTGCATCGCTTCTGGTATTTACTGCAGTTCCTAAATAACACACTGCAGTCGTCAGTTCAAAGGTGTCTTTTTGGTAGTTCTGGGGATCGAACCACTGCAATGCTTCAGCCTTTTAAGGTCTTTACATTCTCTTTTTCTCTTTTTTGACATTGCATCTTGCCAAATTGCCCAAGCTGGGCTCAAATTTGAGATTTTCCTGCCTCAGCCTTAGGGAGGACTAGTGCACCAGGCTACGCCGCGTGGTCCTGTGCCACAGGCACAATACCCTATCCCCAAAGGCCTGACACTGCACCACTTCTCAGTGCAATCCTGCTCGAGGATCTCACTGGTGGCTTGGTCAGGGCTGGGCCACAGCTGACAGCAGTGGAATCCAAGACAGCTAAGTCAGGTGAGAGTACCCTAGGCGGGCAGGCAGAGCCGGCCTCGAGGGACCCAGGACGGAGGAGACTGCAGCACCACCATGGCTGGGGCCACATCTGCTGAGGGACCAGGCCTGCCGCCTCCCAGGGGACAAGTGATGCACACAGTCTGGTCCAACGGCCTAGAAGGCGTCAGCCACCCAGGTGGGTGACCAGGCCCTCCTGACCTATCTCTCCCTAAAAACGTCCGTGCTCCTCCCATGCACGCGTGCTCTGTGCCTGGCTTCCCCAGTGGACCATTACCTGGGTGGCTGCCCCTGTGATCTGGGTGACTGCAGGTTGCCCTGAGCTGTACCCACCTCCTGACTGTGCTCTATGAAACTGCCTTTGAGAGGCGGGCGGCTGGCAACCCACTCCTGGGTCCCCCCTGTCTCTCATGAGCCATTCCCCCTGGGAAAATTCCCTGCTCTTAGCCTTGGTCGTCCCTCAGAACCTGTTCCTTGACCTGCGGGAACTCAAGTTCTGTGGAGCCGGCATCTAGCAGGTTGGCACTGCATCTCCCTGTGTCATCCCAAGGTCCTTTGGCAGTGGCTGTGGGCTGGCAGCCACCAGGCCTGTCCCTGCAGCCCCAAGCCATGGGCGTGTCCTACAAACAGGGCCTGTTCTGATACAGGGAGCGACAAGGATTCCAGGTTTCTGCAGCTATTGTGAGGTCCCCACTTCTTAAGGAGGAGTGTGGTGTGGGTGTGAAGACCAGTGTTTTCCCATCTCGCCACCCTCCCTGTGATTAGGGGTCACTTAGATCCTTTGTGACTGTGTGTGGCAGTAGGGACTGAACCCAGGGCCTTCACACTGAACGACACCCCCAGTCCCATTGTATTTTTCAGCTAGGGTTTCATTAAGTTACTGAAACTGGGCTCAGATTTGAGATCCTCCTGTCTCAGCCTCCCAGGCCCTGGGATTGCAGACACGTGCCACTGAACCAGCTGAAAGAGAGATTGCAGATGTGGTGGTGGCAGGCCGAAATCCCACCACTTGGGAGGCTTGGGCAGAGAACTGCTTCAGTTCAAGGCCAGCCTGAACCACACAGTAAGACCCTGTCTCAAAACCACTTCCCCCCAAAAAAGGTTTTCCTGTATAAATGTGATCGCCAGCCATTCGAGGCAGTGAGACAGGAGGACTGAGGTCGGGGCCGCCCTGTTGCTGCCCACAGACCCCATCTCACCCCTTGAAGCTGTCTCAGCCGCCCCCAACCTCTGTGCAGATGCCCTGGCCCTGCTCCTTACACGGAAGTCATGGCACCCTGGCGGGGCCTGTGCTCTCTCCAAACTCTCGGGACACCATCTGCCTCAATCCCGGCAGGTCGCTCCCCTCTGCTATTTCTGGGGCCAGCAGGGCCAAGGTGCTGTGGTCCTAGCATCCACTTGGCACAACCATAGTACCCAGGGCCTGGCTGGGTGCCTGCCCCGTCCTGGCGAGAGCGCTTCTGCTCACCCCGCTCTGCAGAACCAGCATCAGCAGCCCTCTGGTAACAGCCTGCTCGCCTGGTACTGGGAGCCGAGTGTAACGCATTTATTCTTTTTGGTTTCTTGACAGCCTCAATATGTAGTTCTGCAGGCCCCAAGATTGTAGTGATCCTCCTGCCTCAGCCTCTCTAGCTTGGGGATCACAGGAGTGCTTTGGGAGCCTCTGCTACAGTCGCCACTGAATGAACGAGGAAAAAGGACCCCACTTTCCAGGGTCAGGAGGCTGTTGGGCCATCTGCTTTGTCTTTGTGACACAGGGTCTCGCTGTGTAGTTTGGGCTGGCTTTGGACTCACTGAGGAGCCCAGGCTGGTCTCGAACTGAGGGTGATCCTCCTGCCTCAGCCTCCAAAGTGCTGGATGCCATGTGTGCCCACCATGCCTGGCTGCAAGGGCTGGCTATGCGAAGGGAGGCACCCGAGCCCTGGTCATAGCTGGAAGTCTGGCTGCCACCACAGGAGGAGACCTGTGTCCCTGTGGGGGACTTTCCTTCCTGTCACATGGAAGCAGCTGGGTTCCACAGCTTCTGGGTGCCATCATGTCCTAGCGCCATGAAGCACAAGCAAAAGGCTTCCTCATGCCAGTTCGGCTGCTCTTGGCTGATCACTGTGGAGACCCCTGGGGACAGGGACAGCCTGGGGCTGATGGGAGTGGCACGGTGTTAGTGATAGGGCAGTCACTCTTGGGCCACACAGTTGGACTGCCTGGGCCGGGAAGCATGCAGAGGGCCTCTCCCCCAAACACCATCTCTCCCCTCTTCCTATAGCTGCTCCCAGAAGGTTCTGGAAGGTTCTGGAGACAGGCAGAGGGGATGTCTTAGGGGTGGCACTTCGGGAAAGGGTGCAGTGGAGCCATGGCTTCACTCCACTTCCTGATGCCCCAGAGATGCTAGCCTTGCCTGTCCAGCCAGAGGGAAGGAGTGCAGGGCGAGGCTGTTGGTGGCCTGTCTATGCCTTGGGTCCCTGAGGGTGCTCAGGTGCCAGGCGGGGTTTCCGGAGCTGGACCCCATCAGTGGCAGGCGGCTAGAAGGCATCTCCCCTCCAGACCCAGCCACACCCTGTCCTACGACATGAGCTCTCATCATGGGGTGTGGTGCAGCTTTGTGGGGGCTCCAGCGCGACGACTGAAATGGAAGTTAGTGGCAGGGCGAGGACACAGCCCCAGTGCAGGGTGATGGTGACCCAGCGCCATGCATACAGATGACACAACTCTGTGGTGATTGGCCACATGGCCAGCTGTGAATCACCCTGCAGTGGACAGGAAGGGGCCAGGGACACTGGCCCTGGCCTGGCTGTGTGGGTGGACCCTGAGCCAGGCTCTGGGCTTCCGCACAGGGTGCTTCACACTTGATTTTATTCCGTGACACTGATTGGCTGACCCTGGTCCCAGGCAGGGGGTGGGGGTGGCATGGCCTGGTCTCCAGGGACCAGGGTGCTCCCTGTTGGGGGACACGCTGGCCAGGCCTTAGCCTTCCACCCTGTCCCACCTGCTCCCTTCCAGTTCATTTTTTTTTAAAACTGAGATGCAAAAATAAAAATAAAAACAAACCCCTGAGTTGTTAAAAACCAAATTAAAAGTCCCCTTTGGTGTCAAAAGGTCCTTTTCCTAAAAACCACAGGTGAACAGGACAGGTGCTCTGGCCGGCTCAGGCCTTGGGCTCCACATCCTAGGGTTCTGGCTCTGGCTCCTGGCCCTCTAGGCTTGGACAGCCCTCGGGGCTCGGTCGCTTCAAGATGGCCCTGTACTTGAGGGCTGCAGCCTCCGCCTGCAGGGTCACCTCCACCAGGCTGAAGACGGTGATGACCTGTGGCCGAGACACCAGGGGCAGGGGACACAAAGAAGGGGCCTGAGGTCAAAGCCTGGGGAGGCAGAGGGGCCAGGGGTACTGTGTACACAGCTGGGGGTTAGCAGGGGATAGTGGGGGACATCAAGGACTGGGTGGCCAGGTGAGGCTGCTCTCGGTGAGCACAGGGTGAGAGGTCTGGGGCCCTTGTCAGGTTCCCACAGGACCCCCCCAGTTACCAGCCTCTGCCCATGGGGGTCCCCAGTGAGGGTTGTAGGAGATGTGTGAGGGTGTGGCTATGGGCAGGGACACAGGGCACAAGTGAGGTGCTGACCTGCCGCACTGGCTCCTGCTCAGGGTCCTCGGGCTCCCACAGGAGTGTGAGTTCAGGCTTCCTGCCCACCTTCTCGAAGTGATAGGACCGCAGCGCCAGGGCCTGCAGGTGCACACGCCAGCACCTCAGGCCTCAGGCCTAGGGTGTCGCTTCCTAACCTACAGCCTTGGGCTTGGGGGTGTCCTCTGCCCTGGGACAGGGCCACCCCAACCTGGCTTCTGCTTCTCCCCATCTGAGGGGGACCGAGAGCCAGAACCAGGAGTGGGGCTCTCGAATCCCCCGCAGCCCCATGGGCTTGGGGATGGCAGTGCTGGCCCGGACCTGGCCTTTGGTCCCCTGCAGTGACCTCCGGTGCAGGCCAGGCCATCTTTGTGCTATTTCACCAGCAGGCGCTGAGCTCAGGGTAGCCCAGGGCAGGCATCAGGCTGGGCAGGGCTCTTCCTCCTCTGCAGGGCAGCACAGTCTCCCCTGGCCTTTGCCCTCTCTGCTGATCATGGCCAGGCCTGTTCTGGGTGCCAGGTCCTGGGGAAAGCGTCCCCATCCCACACGGGCCTAGTGGGTGACTTGGCAGGGCCACTGGGCTTGCCTGGGGTCAGCGCTACCTAGAGCTCAGCACGGACATGGCAGAGCTCCGCAGCCCACCTCTCCCACAGGCAGGGGACAGTAGGGGAGCAGGGCTGGGCGGGTGGCACCCCTGTGGTACTCACATTGCAGTAGACACGCTTCTGCACCCCAAAGCGCAGCACCAGCACGTCAAAGGCTTGGTTCAGGACTCCCATCACCATTGCCTCGGACTCCAAGGGCCCGCTCTCCTGCAGTGGACAGTGCTCCAGTCTGGGGTCCTCTGGGCCCTTAGGTGCCCCAGGGGTGGGAGGCGGGGGATGGGCACTTACCTTGACCAGGATGCCGAAGAAGAGCGCAGTGCTGAGCTCCTGCACCCGCTTGGACGCCATGCGGCGGTCATTGCAGTGGTCAGCCTGCTTCTGCAGGGCGTCAGGCTCTACCTCCAGCTGCTGCCCGCAGCCTGGGAAGAAGGGCCGGGCGGGTGACCGGTGGCCGGGGCCTTGGCGCCCCCGCGCTCGGCTGCCCAACTCGCGTGGGTGGCCCTGAGTACACAGGCGCCTTACCTAGCGCCGCGGCCAAGAGCCGGTGCACCAGGACGTCGGCGAAGCGGCGGATGGGGGAGGTGAAGTGTGTGTAGAGAGGCACGTTGAGGGCATAGTGCTGAAACTGCGCCTGGTCCCGTAGCACCCCTGAGCAGAAGTACAGCGCCATCTGCGGGCGGCACGTGTGTGGCATGTGAGACCTCTGGCACTCAGGGAGACCCCGCGGGCAGACCGGGGAGGCTGCACAGGGCTTGGCACCCGGGCACGTCGCACGTGAGGTGCGCAGACCCCGCTCTGCTCCAGGTGCGTGGTGGCCTCGCCCCAAACCACCCAGACAGCCCTGGCTTTGCAGGGGAGGGGGTGCTAGGAGCTTTCAGGACCCTGAGCAGCCTCCTCCTCCCAGGGCCTGTGCCACTGGGTCCCTGGCAGAAAAGAGTAGGCAGGTGCTTTCTGGTCTGCCCCTCCTGGGATGGGGCTGTGGTTCAGGACAGGGCACAGGGACACCAGGGGCCACGCTGGCCAGGGCTGGGGGTCAAGCAGAAGCTGAGGCAGCTGGAACGATGTCTTAGGGGACGCAAAGCCAAGGTCACCACCTGGCCAGAATGGGAGGTGACTGAATCCCACCTGGCACAAAGCCTGTGGCCACATCTGTACGCTGTATCCTGTGCCCCTGTACACCAGCCAAGGGGGGAAGTCAGCCACCCCTTCCGCCCCCCCCCCCCACCTGCCCTGGGGCCAAAAGAGCCTAGGGCAAGGCTTTGGGTGGGGTGCAGGGAGGTGCAAGCCTCCCTGGGGACCCAGCCCTAGCTCAGCCTAGACCTGGTGCAGGCCCTAAACAGGGAGCGCCTTTGTCCAGGAGTGCCTGGCCAAGCTGTGGCCTACGCTGCTCCATGTACTGGGCCCCAGAACCCGAGGCCCAGCTGGCGGGACTGGGACCATGCAGCTCCTGACTCGCTTCTCTCCCAGCATCTGCTGGGCTCTGGGTCGTGCTGGGTAGAGGATTGTTGCTGGTGGAAAAGGCGCAGCCTTCCACACACGCCGTTTGGGTCCTGGTCTCAGCAGTGGCTGACTGCCTGGACAAGCTGGGGTGTGGGGGAGAAGGGCCCATGCCCTCCTGGCTGGTGAAGCTGTCTGGGAGAATGTGGTTGGAGAGCGGTTTCCTGCAGTGACCACCAGCCCTGGTGTCCTCAGCAGAGTGCTTAGGACCTGGCTCCACTGCCCCGCCCTGGTGCCCCTGCTGCTATTGCCCTGTCCGGGCTCTGCCCCATGTGTGGCGTGGCCCAAGCACAGAAGCACCAGGGACCGAGCCTCTGGCTGCTGTTGGATCCTAGGTAGGGTGGGGCAGCCTCTGCTCGCTGGCAGCCAGAATAGAGTCTCTTTGAGCTCTGTGCAGCTCCTGGCTTGAGGACATGTGGTGCAGAGCCTGCAGGGCAGCGGAGTGGGGTGCTTTTCATTCCTAGTAGAGCTCCCAGGCATCAGAAAAGAAAATGGGCTGTGGCTGGCTGAGCCCTCACTCTCAAGAACAGAGACCTGGAAAGTGGCTGTCTCTGTCTGGGCCAGGTCGGGCCAGGCTCTTGGTGCATGTGGCCCTGCTGCCCGCTGCTCAACAGTCCTTAGTGGTGGTCTTGTTCTCAGGTCACTCTGCTGCTGGGGCCGAGCCCAGCCAGAGGTATCATTTGTCCCAGCTAAACTCTGTGGCTGGCGTGGAGGTTGGGACCTGTTCTCCCACTTGGGGTCACTGGCCAGCCCAGGTCAGACCAGCCAGGAGCTTGAGCTCGGAGCACACTGTCCTGGGCCCGCCTGTGCATCCTCCTGCCCCCAGGAGTGTCCCTGTGCCTCTCTCGGTCCCACAGGGGCCTGGGCACAGCGAGGATGAAGCAGCCCGTCCTTACCTGCATGGGCCGGGAGAACATGTTGGTCAGCACCTCCTTTCGGGCCAATGAGTACTTGTCATCTCCAAATATTTTTGTTAGACTTTTCTAGAAGCAAACCCGGAAACGCAGATGAGATGGAGCCAGGCTTGGGGAGTGGCTCTAGGCCTCTGTCCCTTGCTGGCTACCTGATGCGCTCCAGGGAAGGATTCGGATGGCTGCACTGGGGGCAGGCAGAGCCCAGAGCCTGTGGCCCATTCTGGGTCTGGATCAGTGGCTACCTGGGCAGAAGGATGCCCAGCTTTCTGATGTGGGGCACCCAGGGCTCTGTAGTGCAAGCTTGAGAAGTCCCCTTTCCTGTGGGATTAGAGCCAGGATCCTAGGGTCCTCAGCCCCACGAGGCCTAGTTCCAGGCACAAAGCATCCCGAACTGTTCTTATCGGAACCATTCCTGGCTTCCAGGGACCCTGGCCCCTCTGCTTGGGCCCCAAGGCTTTGGGCCAAAAATCAGCCAGGCCTGGCCTGGCACCCTCTGCAGCCTCCCTCCCCTCCCACTAGGGCCTCCTGTGACTCAGGCCTGCCCCCTGCGGCCTCTTCCCAGCTTCAGGGGAGACCTGGTCACAGGGGAAGGGACCCTGGAGAGAGAACACAGAGGCCAGGATAGCCCTGATTCCCAGGCTTCCTGTCCTCTCCTCCAGCAGGGCTGCGAGATGCCACCTGTTCCCCTGCACTCACGTGGAGGGCGCCGGCAGAGCTGACATCCACGGCCAGCCCCATCTGGTCACAGAACTCCACCAGGTCGCCCAGCATCTTGGTCTGTGGCGGGGGGTGCCGGCGCAGCAGGGCCTGCTCAGGGAAGGCGCCGTGGATCTTGTGGGCCACCGCCATGTTGGCCAACAGCATAAACTCCTCCACCAGCCTGCGGGGGGCATGGACGAGCTCTCAGCCGCATGGGCTTCCACGTTCTCCCATTCTTTCTCTGCCACCCTTGCTCATCCTCTCCTTGCACCAACACATGTGCACTGCTTTTCTTCCGCTTCATGTGTGCGCTGTCCCCTGTGTCAGGCAGGGTATCCTGTGGCCTCAGAGCTCAGCCCACAGGAATCTATCTTAGGGTGAGGCAGCAAGGTCTCATGTGTCACCTGGCCACGCTTTTGGGAAGGAACAGCTGTGGGCTGGTCCGGGGGCATCCAGGCACACAGCGCTTCCTCCACCCAGTTGGCCTGCTGTCCACCAGGCTGTCTCTCCAGGAGCTCTTCCATAGGAAGCAGCTTCTGTGGGGTGCTGACCCTGCCCACAGTGGGACCACATGGCCACAGCTCGGACCTCAGCAGCCCATGTGTGCTGGAAACCCAGTGTGCTACGTGCAGTGAGGGGCTTCTCCTTGCCTGCTGACAGGAGCCATAGTTTTCCAAGTGGCCATTAACCTCTGACCTGCCCACTTGTCCTGTGCCCCTCCCTTTCTTCCAGAACCCTTGGATCCGAACACCTTTGCCAGCCAATATGTTCCCTGAGAAGCCCCGTGGGTCCCTGCTCCACCTGCCTTCTTCCCCGTCAAGCAGGGGACAGACTGCCATCAGCCCCAGCCCACAGGCTGTCATGACACAGTGGACCCTGCTCCCTCTCCACCAACACCCTGTCCTTCTCCAAGTCCAGGGTCATCCTTTCCTGGCCTCCTCAGCACTCACTGACCCAGGGACTAGGTTGGCCTGACACCACTGGGCTTTCCTTTCTCGATAGACCTTGTCAACCTGGGAGGCGCCCCTGCTCCCACTGGGCAGTGTCCAGTGCCATCACTGCCCAGCACTCAGTGCTTGTGTTCATTCCTCAGAGCGCTTACCCACGGAACAGACCCTGCTCCCATGCAGTCCTGAAATCCGAGGCACCTGTAACCTCAGGGCTCACCCGGGCTGCATTTTGGGAACCAGGCCGGTAGGTGGCAGCATAGCCCCACAGCAGGGTTGTGCGAGGTGCTGGCAGGACCCACAACCGCACTGTGTGAGTGTCTCTGAGGGGCCCCAAGCTCCAGTCTGCAGGTCATAGGGTCTCTTCGCTGCTCCCCGTTCCTGGAGAGGGTCTTCTGCCTCCCTCTCCTGGTCTCCAGTAAAGAAGACAGGAGCAGCAGGGAACAGGAAAGCAGGTGGGGCTGTGCTAACAGCCCCTGACACTGGGGACCCAGGCAGTTGGCACCCAGGCAGCTGCTCCTGCAGTGACCCCTCCACTTGTCCTCCCTAACCCTAATCCTAACCCTGGTGGCAAGGAGTGTGCAGCAGTGGGGCGGGAGCCCCAGAGGAGAGGCAGACCTCGGACAGGGGCCTGGGGTCTTGGTCCCAGCTGTCCTTCCCTCTGTGGGGTGGGGGCCAGAGAGCCTCTGACCCAGGTGGTCCGGTGGCATCTGGCACTGACCCCAGCAGAGCCTGGGACAGCCTGGTCAAGGCCCAGCAACCTGGCCAGCAGCCAGAGCTCCCTAGCTCCAGAGGCCCTGGGGAATGGGATGGCACCCTAGGTCCGAGCCCTGGAGAGGTGGGTGTCTCTGCTCCTGGCTGGGCCCAGCGCAAAGGTCAAAGGTCAAAGCCTGTGATGGCCAGCAGGGGGCGCCAGTGCCTTCCTCCCGGAGACTGGGGATGTGGCAGGAAAAAGCTTAGAACCCAGGAGCTTCTAGGCAGGGACAGCCCTGCAGTCCAAGACCTGGGGCTCTTGGGGCTCCTGGTCAGTGTGCTGGGGCTGAGGAGCACAAACAGGTTCTACGGGGGTCCAGGACTGCTGGGGCACTGACTGCTGAGCCCCCTACCTGATCACTCCCTCTGCCGGGAGCAAGGCTGTGTGCACAGGCAGCAGCCACACCTTGGGAGGGTGACACCCCAAGCCTTCCAGGGCCCAGGAGCCTGAAAGGGGCGGAGGCAGGGGTGCTGCTGAAGGGACTCAGTGCTGCATGCTGTCCTCATCTGGACACTGCCACCTCCTCAGGGGTGACAGCATCGGAGGGACATGAGGTCACTGGCCCTGCTGGGGAGGGGAACAGGTGCTCAGTGGAAACCTGGCATCTGCTTCCACCAGGGGTGTGGAAAGGACTCCTGCCGGGTCACCTTCCAGAACCCCCTGCCAAGGCATCTGCAGCACATCTGGAGCCCCTAACCCCAAGGGCCCTGCAACTCTGGGGGCAGATGGCTGTACTCTGGCTAGGACGCTTGGGCACATACTCCTTAGCCCTCCCTAGCCTGCCCCAGCACCTTGTAAATCCACACCACTAAAACACACTCTTCCCTACAGCAAAGGCGCCTTCCATCCAGCATGGCATCTCCCAGAGTGTATTAATGTTACTTAAAAAGAAAAGTATAGCCGAGCATGGTGCTGCATGCCTGTAATGTCAGCTGCTTGGGTGGCTGAGGCAGGAGGATCTCAAGTGTGAAGCCAGCCTAGTGAGCCAACTTAGTGAAAACCTGTCTCAAAATAAAATTTCAAAAGGGCTGGGGATGTCACTCAGTAGTAGAGGGTAGCCCTAGGTTTAATTATTAGTATGCCTCACACAAAATATACTGCAACCACAAGTGTGTGTGTAATGCTGGGGGTCAGCTTATGTTTCAGCTTTTAGGGCGGTAATACACCACTAACATGACCTCAGGAAGGAGCCGCCTGAGGACTGTCCCTGTCTGTGTCATGCCTTACAGGATGGTGTCTGGTGTCAGAGTAGCTAGAGGATGGGGCAAAATGTCACCCTTCTGGCAGAGCAACCATTCCCATAAGCAGGAGCCCGACATTTGCATGCCCAGCTTACGGCAAACCCTGTGCTGTTATCCCTCACTGGGCCTGGCCTGGGCGTCCGACTCCAGGCCTCCCCTTGAGGCCACTGCTCTGCCCAGCCTGCTGCCCTGTGCCTGTCAAGGCTCACTGTGTTTTGGGGACAGCCCTTCTTCCTGGATTGCACCCCCACTATTCCCTGTCCCCACATTGCAGCTACAATGGACTCTGGTACCCGGTTTGCTCTGTCCTTCCGCACAGGTATCCCGCAGCCTGAAAGCCCTGGCTGCTCCTTTCCTGTCTCTTTTTCTTGGATGTTGACACTGTGGGAAGGCAACAGGGTCCTCTCTCACATGTTCTCTGGGACCCCCCTTCCGCCTATCATGGCACCTGGTCTCCATAACAGTGGTGGCCTCTTGGCCCCAGCTGTGTCTCCTCCCCTTCTCAGTGTGTGTGGTCCTGGTGTAGAGTGTGAGGTGCCTGGGATAGGGCATAGCAGGCTCCAGTTGAGGAGTCAACACTGATCCCTGCCACCTGGCCATGCAGAAAGCACACCGTCTTATCTCTCTCCAGATGAGGGTGCTAAAATGCACACAGGAGTCGGGGATGGTGCCACACACCTGTGATCCCAGCACTCAGCAGTCTGAGGCAGGTAGATCATTGCAAGTTTGAGACCAGCCTGGGTTACAAAGTGAGCTCAAAGCCAGCCTGAACTGCATAGTGAGACCCTGCCTCAAAAGGACCAAAAAAAAAAAAAAAAAAAAGCACAAAAGAAGTGGGTTTCCATCCCAGGAACCCTGAGCAGCAGCTTCCATAGTGTCCTGGGCACTGCAGCCCCCAGGATGCCTTGGCCCTGCCTCCAGGGAGCTCCACTGGGAAGATGTGTGCATAGCACAAGGTTATTCCAAGAGCAGACAAGGAGGAAGGCCACGTTTTACATGAAAGGGATGCAATAGTGGAGTTGTGGAGGAAAAGCCACACGCAGACCAGAAGCACTAGGTGTGGCAAGTGGGAAGACGGGGTGGAGTGGGGAGCAGGGTGGGTGGAGGGTGGAGGCCAGGAGACTCCCGCACACCCAGGAAATGGATACAGAGCAGGGCTGCTGCACCGTGAGGAGCTGCGGGGACAGGAGAGGGGGCCAGGCTCTTTGCAGCACTGTCCCCAGGGCACTGGTGGGGCAGGGCACAAGGCCAGGGCAGCCCTGTCCCTGGAATTCTCCCTGGTCTATGCAAGAAGAAGGAGGCAAGACCTATGCCCATCAGGCCACCAAAGAGACCATCTCACGATGGTCCCAGGAGCTGTGCAGGGTGCAGGCAGGTGCAGGTCAGATCTGGTCAGCTCTGCCCCTGGCTCTGTCCCCTCCTGGAAGTCGGTGGCTCGGATGGGTGGAGGGAGGCTGTATGGCCAGAGTGGCTGGGTCTCCAAGGATGCTCAATTTCCAGCTCCACTTTATCCTGGAACTAGATGAGACTCACTGCCCCATCCCTAGCACCCTGGGAAGGTGGCTTCAGGAGTGGCTGCGCCCAAAGGCAACAGACACATAGAGCTTTTGGAGACCAAAACCAAGTATGTAGCAGGCAGGGTCGCCTCTGTCCCCAGTCACTGGGTGCTTGTTACGGCCGTGGGAGCCCTGCACTAATGGAAGCAGGCCGTGTGCAGAGACAATGTCTCTTGCTGCAAACCGCTCCCTGGGTGGCAGCTGCTCCCAGCGGGCAGCTGCAGATTCGTTTCCTCTGCTGCAGATTCGTTTCCTCTGCAAACTAAATTCTCCCTGCGAGCTGGTCCTTGCTGTGGGTCGGGAGCTCTGGGGGGCCTCTCACAGGAGCTGTGCGCCTGGCTTGCTCCACTCCCACAGCTGGGTGGTCACCCTTGCAGGGCACCTGCTGCTCTCCTCAAGGCCCAGGTTGGGTGCAGTGCGGCAGAAAACTGCAAGGGTGATGGCATGATGGAAGGCAGTGGCCTGAGGAGCACTGAGTCGAGGGCTGCAGCTTCTGCCTTGACCAGGCTAAGGTGGAGCTGGTGGCCGGGGAGCTGGGAAGAGGAGGCCTGGAGAGCAGCTGCAGGCTGAGTGGCAGGGGTACCCATCAAGGGCGGGGAGAGCAGAGGAGTGCCCCTCTCCTGCTGGGACTGTGCAACCTGCTCCAGGCTTGGTCATTCCCATGAAACAGTGGGGAAATGAATGGGGCCCAGTTCATAGGCATGGAAACCCAGGGATGGAGGAGCAGGGCTCTGGAGCCAGTGGAATGGGTCCCACAGGCAAGGCTGGAGCCAGGTTTGCTGCTGTGTGGGGCTCATCTGCTTGGCTTGTTTGTAGATCAGTGGGTGGCAGGGCCCAGCAAGGCACACTTGGCACTTATTTTGCTAGCTTGGGAGGAAGTATCCAGAGGCCAAGTGTCCAAGTCCCCCAGGCCCTGCCAACGGGAGGCCGGTGGCTGTGGTGGGAGAGGAGGAGGCTCGCTCGGAGGAGTGGGCTGCAGTGCAGAAAGCCCTCTGTCAGCCTAAAGCTAGCCACAGAGCTCGTGGAGGGAGGCATGACAGGCCTGCGTGTGTGCGGCGAACACCCCTAAGCAGAATTGGGTGGACGGCTGTGTGCGTGACCCTGTAGGGCAGGTTAGGAGAGTGTGCTGTCAACACATGCGCCCTTCTCCAGGCCAGCAGCTACCCAAGTGGCACAGACACTGCTGGCCAGAGGAGGCGTGGCCAGGGCACATGGAAGGCAGCCACCCAGGAGCTGCTGCAGTGCTCGACAGCTCTGCAGCTCTGCACCAGCACCCAGGCAGCCCGGGGATTCCCTTCTGTGCCTTGATAGTGGGGCTGGAGCAAGCAAGCTCAGTGCACCCGAAGTTACTCTTTCCCGTGGCTACTGGGGAGCAGGACCCTGCAGCAGGGCCTCCTGCAGCCCCACAGCCTTGAGAAGCTGCAAGATAGCCAGGCATCTGGGTCCTTACCACCACAAGGTGGGCAGTGTGGGTGCTCAGGTGCACAGAGGGAAACAGACCGGGCAGCTCCCCACCAGCGTGGGCCAGGCCAGGCTGCAGCGCTGGGGCAGGAGGAGGTACGGGAGAAGGTGACTCCTGGTACCCTGCTGTGGACCAATTCACAGGACCCAAACCTTCCCACACCCTGGAGTCACCTTGGTGTGAACAATTCCGAGTCTCTCCGTGCCTGGCCCAGAAACTCTCCTGCATGTCTCCAGCCAGGCCTGCCCCACCATAGTGAGGGTGTAGCTTGGCCACCTGGCCACAGCTGCAGGTCTGGGGGCCACGGGGGCCAGGAAGGGACATGGGTGTCTTCTGAAGTGGCACAAAGCCTTCGTCCAGGGTACTATAGGACATGTGTAGGGCAGGCCAAGTGACCCTCCAGGGGGGCCTTGTGGCCCCTCTGCACCGCCTGCTGTGACTACAGCAGCAGGGACTCCAGACTCCAGAGCCACCAGTGAGGTTGTGGGGATGAAAGAAGCAGGGTGGGGGATGGGGCAGTAGGGCAGGTGCCACCGGGAGGGCTGTTGAGGGTTCTGTGCTTTGCTGGCAGGGAAAGCCATAGCCAAGTGCGCCCAGCTCTGCAAGCACGTGGAGGCAAAACTGGCTTTTTGTTTGTTTGTTTGGTACCAGGAATTGAACTCAAGGCCTTGTGCTTGCCAGGCAGGCCCTGCATTGCTGAGCTACACCCTGAACCAGCTTCCTTGTGACAATGGGCCCGGTGAAATCTCTTCTGTGTTTTTGAGATGGGATCTTGCTGTGGACCCCAGGCTGGCCATGATCCTCCTGTCTTAGCCTCCTGAATCTTGCCACTACTCTAGTTTATGAACTCTTTTGCTTGTACAGTCTTCAACCCTTCTTTCTTGTTCTAGGCCTAGGCTGAAGGCAGAGCTAGAATCTTCCTGGAGCCACAGCCAGGCTGCTGGTCGGAGGGGCTTCCAGCATGCCTGCTCTAACCAGAATGCAGAGGCCAAGCAGTGTGTGGTCAGAGGGGCTCTCAGATGACGCCCCCTGGGGGCCCTGAGATCACAGGAATCCTTGCTCTCACACTGGCTCTTCTGGCTCCCTCCCCGTCACCCTTATTCCTCCTGGGCTGGCCACACCTGCCCAATCCCGGCCTGGTGGGCTGGCTCCAAGAGTGCTAGGTTCCCTGGGGCCTGGAACAGTACCTGGCACAAAACAGGCATCCAGCAAACAGTTGTTCTTTATTTTCCTGCAGTGCTGGGGATTGAATCCAGGGCCTCACACATGCCAGGCAGGCCCTGTACCATGGAGCTGCACCAAGGCCTGCTCAGGCTGGCCTTGAACTTAGGATTCTTCTGCCTCAGCCTCCCAAGTAGCTGGGTCTGCAGGTGTGTGCTACCACACCTAGGAAACACTTCCCTATCTGAGCTGTTTTGCCTGTCTATGGAAGATTACGAACTCACATTTCTATGGCAGGAAATGATTTTCATGGGTGCTCATGTGGCCCTCAGGACACAATGGAGAGAGAGGACAGCATTGTGTCTCATGGGGTAAAGCAGGTTGGGGGTGCCGCCTGGAGCTGCCTGAAGCTGGCAGGAATGAGAAGCTACTCTTGCTGCTTTGCAGGCTGACCCTGTGTCGTACCCAGCTCAGCCCACCCAGACCTCGCCAGTCAGAATTCCCGTTACTGATGCGAGGGCAGGGAGGCTCAGAGGGCTGTGATCCCCCATGAGCCTGTCCCCACTTTGTCCTTAGGTGACCCCTCAAGATGAGGAGGAGGCAGACAGGCTCTGCTGAAGCAAGCACGTGGTACAGGGCTTGCGCCCAGGCTGCACTGGGCCTGGGGAGGCGGGCGGTCCTTCCTCCCGTGACCGGCAGCCATTCTGCTCCCTGAGTGGGGCCGCAGCGGTGACTGAGACCCAGCTCCCCCCTACCCATGTCTGAGGCTGGGTTACCATCTCCCCACCTTGGGCTTTCCCCTCAGGGCCTGCTTCACCTCTGCCTAGCTCCTTCTGCACAGTGGGGCAAGTGGCAGAGACAGGACTTGGCTCTCTGCCTCTGCCTTCCGGTGGGCAGCTGCACCTTCCGTCTGTCTCTGGGGGTCTGGCCCCTTGGTACCCTGGGGCCGCCAGGAGATGCTCTGTGTCCTGTCACCCCCAGGTCTTCCTCAGCCCTGTTCTCGGAGCAGTCCGTGAAACTAGCAGGCATCCCACTGGGCTGGACAGGCAGGGAAGTCCAGCTCCGGGCCTGCAGGGTGCTCCAAGCCCCAGGGACATGGCTGGGCCTGCAGGGCCCTTCCTCCCACTCTGGGGAAGTTTTGGGGATCACTTTCTGAGTTTGAAGGGGGAAAGGTCCCCTCTGACCAGCACTGGCCTCAGGGAGGCCTGGCCCCGACTGACCCGATGGGAAGGTACGGAGGGCCAGGGTTTCTCTGGGAGGGCAGCAGCTCTACTTCAGGAGCTGAGGCAGCCGAAGCAGCCCACAGGGAAAGCACAGAGCCAACGACACACTCTGCTGTGGCCTGAGGCAGACACCTGGTTAACAAGGATCACACCAGTGACACTGTGGAAAGCTCTCTTCTCGGAGTCTATCATACTGAAACTGCTCCAGAAGTGCTGATTGTTTCGGTTCTGGGCTGGGGATCCTCTATCTGAGATGCTTGGGACCAAATGTGCTTCAGATTTTTGGGTATTTACATTACTATTTTTACTGGTTCAGCATTCTTAATCCAAAAATCTAAAATCTGAAATGCTCTCAAATCCAAAAAGTGTGCTGATTGAAAGCTCAGAAAATTTTAGATGTGAGAGTATTTCTGATTACAAAAGTTAAACCTGTACCAGGAAAACCCTCTGCACTAACTTAGGGTGACAACAGTGGTGCTATTAAGGAGTAGAAGGCCAGGAGTGGTGGCAGCTCTTAGGAGGCTGAAGCAAGAGGATCGCTCTGAGTTGGAGACCAATCTGGAATACATAGTGCGTTCAAGGCCAGCCTCAACTTGTCCTCAAATCAAACCAAGCCAAACCAAGCCAAACCAAACCAAAAAGAAGATAAAGAACATAAAACACGAGGGAAAAAGTGTATCCTCCCATTCCCCGAGGGCAGCACTGGACTCAAATGGCTGTGCTTGCCTGACACTGGCGCCAGATCAACACCAGCTGCTACCTGTGCTCAATGCACAGGGTCTCAGTGGGCCCTTCCCTCAGCACCTGACCAGCATCGAGGGCACACATGCCCCAGGTGCCCCAGTAAAGCTATTTCCTGTCCTTTCTCCACCTTCAACCCACACAAGTATTCATACTCCACTGCAGGTTCAGAGACTGACTTGTCATGAACCACAGAACTTGCCTCCCGGTACAGGCAGGAGGGTGCTGGTCACTCTGAGACTTGGGGTTATACGCACAACATGAGTTTGATAATGGTGATGCTTGGAAAAAGCTTAAAGGAATGAAAAGTTCTTACTGCTGCAAGAGCAGAATACAAAGTTCAGTGCTGGTTTCCTGAATATTTACTGCCCAGAAGACACTGGCCAATCACGGAAGCCTGAGGAAACAGATTCAGAGGAAATCGGAAGGCTGTTCCCTAGGAAGAAACTTCCAAGGGGACAAAATGCACTGGCCAAGCCTGTCAGCCCAGGACCCTAAGCCTGGCTTCTGAGCCCTTGACATGCAGCCACACGCAGCCCGGTCTGTTCAAATTCCGGTGCAGAGGAGGTCAGCAGTGCCTGGGCACTGGGTCACGACACCCGGACCTCAGCCAAATCCTCCCTGGAGGGAAGATAACCCTGGCTCCTCTTCTCAGCTTTCTAAGGGGTTCTACACTCAGTCCAGTGAAAACCCAGGGCTCTGCGGAGACATTCACGTGCAGGCAGATGGACTGCAGAGTAATACTTTCCATGTGACAGTGCAAACATGTTGAGCAATCCTAAATTAGCAGAAATGATGGTTAGGTCCAGGTGATGGTGTTAAAGAAAGATGTAAAGGTTTAAGAAAAAGCTTTTGGCCCGCAATGTATGAATCCTCTTCAAAAGGAAAATGCTGGCGTGACACTTGCACCTCTCTCATTCTGGGTCACTCAGACATGAGCTCATTTGTGCGAGGCCCACCCCTCGCCGACCTGTGCCAGGCCACAGGAGGAGCCGTGGGGGCAGTAATGGGCCAGAAGGCAGAGCTGGGCGAACAGATCCAGGGGTGCACAAGGCTGAATCAGTGGCCTCCCCTTAGAGCTGGAGCCCCCCAGGCACCTTTGGGTCCAGGGTGACAGAGTAGGATCCTTGCCCTGACAGGTGAGCCCTTCCCCTCTGTGTCTGCTCCTGCACCACGGTCCCTGCTCATGTGGGATGCCAGCCCTCCCTGGCCATCCCAAGTCTACTTTCAAGCCTGAGTCCGGGGTGCCTGTCCCATCCTTGGGGCTGGTGAGCGGTCATGGGTTAGTCCGGAGTCAGTGGAGTGAACCGGGTCCTGTATCTCAGCCAGGCTTGCTGCCCTTGGGTTTGGAGCTGCTGCCTAAGTGGATCATTTCCTCCCACTTAACTCAGAGGGCACGAGCTGAGTCACCTGGAGAGTCCTTCCCAGCTGGACACCACCCAGAGGGAAAAGCACCCTCACACCCTGGCTTCTCTGCAGTGCCCAGGCAGCTGCGGAGTGATTCACAGCTCCACAGCCATGTCTGGCAGCAGGAGCAGTCCCTCAGGGCTTCCTGCCCAACCCTGGAGAAAGCCACGATGTCCCGAGTGCGGGAGTGGCAGTTACCACAGGTCAGAAACACTTCCCCACGGGCAGCACAGCCAACGGGAGCCAAGCATGGCCTGGTCACCTGCCAGGCAGCTGCGGGAAGTGACAGCCATGGGCACCTTTCTGCAGGCTCAGACCCCACCTGCACTGGTGCAGCTGTGTTCTGCATGGAGAATGGCGTGGGCCTGCAGGTGCTACAGGAGGTGTCCGGGGGGCCAGTGTCTGTCAGCAATGCAGGTGTCCTGAGGCTGGCACCAGTGATAGGCTGTCCCCACTGGGTGGACATGGAGTGGCCTGTTCATCTTGCGGGACAGGACCCTGCATGTCACAGCCACCTCGGGACTCTCAGAAGCTTGCCATGTGACAATGCCGCTCAGGTTTAAAAGTGGCCTTGGGACAAGGAGCAACCTGCCTCCTGGGGATGTACACCTCAGCTGGACCAACCCCACAGAGGCAGAGAAAGGGAGGAGGTCATACCGGGAAAGTGCGAAGGACACAACAGGGAAAACACACGCAGACCAGGGGGGAGGTGGTCCTTTGTGTCAGAAGGCATCTGTGCAGGGGACAGTAGGGTTTCCAAGTCACACTGGACTGCAGCAGCCTAGGAGGCAGGAACTACAGCCCATCTCAGAGTGACAGGGAAGGAGCAGTGGAGCCACACAAAGGCGATTTAACTGGAGAGGAGAAAAGTCATTTGCTTAACACAATCCTGTGTTAAATCAGCCAGGACACATCTGTTCTCTTACAAAGGCTTTAAGAGTTTTGAAGGATTTAGTTTCAAGAGTGCTTGGTGACCTAGATTTCTGTCTTTCAGGGAAGCCTTGTAGGTCAGCCTCGAGGAGCAAAGGGAGGAGGTGAGAGAGAAGCAGGGGCCCAGGCCTCTTCCCAGCCGTGGCCGTGGCCAAGTCCCCCAGGCCTGCTGGGGCGGGTCTGTTTGCTCCTTTGTCTAGGAGGGACGTCCTCAGTTGTCACCACCTTCTGACCCTGGACAACAGGAGGCAGAAGGGACAGAGGGTGTGGAGAGCTGTGGGTGGGGCTCCTCTGGGTTACAGGCAAGCAGCCTTGGGGTCACAGAGATAAAGCTCTGGCTGCCCCAGTTTGCTCCCACTGCAGTGAACATCAGAAAGAGAGGCTGGAGCGGAGAGTGGCGCTGCATGAGCTTTGGAGGCACAGGCTGCTTGGAAGAGGAACAGAAAGAAACAAACCCGCAGACAGTTCAGCGCTCTCCTCTTGGACATCTGTGGCACCAGTGCTATTTTGGACCTGGGGGCTCCACATTCAATATGTGAGCGAGGAGCCTGGGAGCAGTGGGGCGGCCCAGCCTCTGCTGCCTGCCCAAAGCTCTGTTCGGCAGCCAGGAGACCCTTGGTGCCGCATCCTGTGTGTCACTGGAGTCTTATCCCTACGGGCTCTGTCAGTCACCCTAACTTCACCCTCAGAACAGCCCCAGAGGCTTTCTGTGATGCAACTGAGGGCAACAGCAGAGAGCACGCAGGGCACCAGTGCCTGCAGACTGTGGAAAGGACAGAGGACCAGCCATGGGGACGACTCCATAAGGGCCACTTCCAGCAGAACATCAGAAGAGAACCAGCTTCCTGGGGTCCCTTCCTCGACCCTCGACCCTCATGAATGTGGATTCTAGAATCGCAGTCCTGGATCAACGGAGCCTTGGCAGAACTGGAGGCTCCATGAAGCCCTACCTGGCCTGGGGGCCAGGGACCAGGAACTGGGGGCCCCTCTTGGTGTCCCCAAGGAACACAGGCATCTCAGGTCTCTCTTGCCTGGTAATGTCCTTCCTGCGCCTGAGTTGCAAGCCAATGAATGTCTCTAGAAAAGTCTAACTCATGCCCGGAGCCAGAGCTGCAGGGACCCTTCCCTGTTTCGGAAAGGAAGCAGGGTCTGCAGAAGCTGATGCTGGAAGTGGGCTTAGCGAGGCCAGGTTGGCGGTCAGGATCACAGCATTAGAGAAGGCTTTGCAATGTAATCCAAACGAGCTCACGCGCACAGACACGCATACTCACACACTGTGTGTGACTAGGGCCTTTGTCCTGAACTGAATATCCAGGCCTTTTTCATTTTTTACTTTGAGACTGGGTCTCGTTATGGTGCCCAGGCTGGGCTCCCACCTCGGCCTCCCTGAGCGTGGGGTTACAGACATGTGCTATCATGCCTGGCCGGTCCCACCAAAAATATTTTCTATTGCAGGAAACTTGACTGACAAGGTGAAACCTCTCTTAGGAGGTTATAATTAGTGGTTTGGGATAAACATTAGTTCCTTTTTTATTAAACAGAATCCAGATTCCACCTGTCTAGCTCCTTGCCATGAACTTTTGTGACACATTTCTGATGCCTGAGTGCTCTCCAGGGAGAACAACCGCACGCTGCACATTTATGCAACAGGCTAGGGCTGTGCCCCTGAGCCAGCTGTGCTGTCACTCAGTATTGGGGGTTTTCACTTCCACTGCAATCTTAGGAGACCAGGGTCTGTCACTGACCAAAACACCGTTTCGCTGCCCTGATGCAGGATCACAGCTACATGAGCAGGAGTGAAGGGGGATGCTGTGAGGAAATCGGAGAAGACCCGAGAGAGGAATACGACAGTTTGGAAGACAACATCATACAAGTGTCAGGTTTTCTCACAGTGATGGATTTAAAATGACCTCAAACAGGGGTCCCAGCAAGCTTGCATGTGTGTTCATATATGGTAACTGACAATCCCGAGGCCAGCGCTGACAAAGAAAGAAATGGGAAGAGCCAAGAATACCTATGTGTTCTTTATAGAAGAAGTGAGAAAATGTAGCTTTACTGCATATTAAGACTTTGTTTCAAAAAGGTACAGAATTAGACAGTGTGGTTTTGGCACAAGAACAGAAAATAAGAACTAAATCTTCAAGATTTTGTTATAGGCAAAGACTTATTAAATGGGATACAAAAACCCTTAACACTAACAAAGGATTCATAGATTGAACTTTGTTAGAATTAAGCACTTCTGGCTGGGCATGGTGGTACATACCTGTGGTCCCAGTACTTGAGAGGCTGAGACAGGAGGCTGTCTCAGAAAACAAACAAACAATGAAAACTTGGGAGAAAAGAGACAAGAAACTTGAAAATGCAGTTTACAGAGTGAGTAGCAAACAGCAGAGCTCTCATATATTGCTTTCATATATTGCTGGTAGAATTATGGGATTCAACAATTTCCTTCCTGGGTAAAACTGAAAAACAGATACACGTGTATGTGCCCCGAAAGCCATGCACAAGCAGAACTGTTTATGGAACCTCAAGCTGGAAGCAACCCAAGTGCTGGCTGGATTAATGCAGACTGGATAAAGTGTGGTTCATTTACACAAAGGAAAGTCTTGCAGCATTGAAAATGAATGGAGAACAAACAAGTGGATGCATCCACAAAGATGAATTCTCATGAACAAGGTGCCGAGAGGAGAAGAATCAGACACACTACCAAGTGACTCCACTCACACTAAGTCCAAAGCCAGGCAAGGCCCTGTCTGCTCTGCTCTGGCCTGCTGTGAGCTGGGAAAGGCAGCAGGTTCTCTGTGGCAGCAGTTCAGAGCCTTAAAGCATGATGGCAGCTCTGCCCTCCTGCTTCTCCAGCAATCTGGGGAAGAGGTCTAGGCTCTGCCCAGCTGATGAACAGCTGTCCTGGTCTCTGTGGGCACAGTACCTACACAGGCCTTGGAGACGGAGACCTGAAGATGCCAGAAGCAATGCATCTTGATCCTGAAAGCCATGAGGCTGGCCTCCTACTGGCTCTATTTTCTTTGTTTTTTGAGACGGGGACTTACTCTGTAGCTCAGGCTAGACTTGAATTTTTCAAGGCCATCCCCCTGCCTCAGCCTCCTGAGTGATGGGATTACGTGCCACCATACATTGCTTAAAGAAAAGCAAAGCTCTGCTTGTTTAGAGCTTGACCATATGGACAGGATGCTTCTCGGGGATCAGTTTCTCTCTCCTTTTCTGAGGACAAAGGCACCAGCCTCACTGTTCCACCCAGAGTGAGGTGCTGGGCCCCACCTGCCTCAGTGGTCACGTAGGCTCCCACCTGTCTCGTGCTGCTCCCACACACAGGGGCAGCTGCAGCTGCTGCATGATGTCACCCCTGACATCTCCCTGCCGTGCTGGACCCCAAAAGGCAGCCTTCAAGGTTGGCAGAAAGTATGGATGGGGCCAACCAGGTAGGTACCTGCACAGCCCCATGGGGGCCCTAAACCTTCAAGGAGCCCTTGAGTGCCTTTCTCTGGCTGTGCTCTTTGGGTAGGACAGAGCAGGAGACCTGAATCAGGGCCCAGTTCAATTTACCTCTCCCTCTGTTTGTTTCTTTCCTCTTTCTCCCTGCTGAATAAGCAGAAGAAACCTTTCCCAGCAGTCCTGACACCTTCAGAGCAGCACCAGCACTTGGGAAATGGCACTTTCTGTCTGTGTGCAGGGCGGGTGCCAGGTCCCTTGGCAAAGTGCACTACCTAAGATGCTCTGTGGCTTTGTGGCAGAGTGCAAGCACCTTTAGGCTTCTGCAGGCACTGCCAGGGCAGGACGAAGATGGCTTCTTGTTCCTGCTGGAGTCCCAGCTCAGAAGAAAGGGTAGCCGCAGATCAGGGAGGGGCTGGGGGAGCTGGAGGCTGCACTAAAAATAAATCCTACAAATGTGATTTTTTTTTTTTTTGAGACAGAGTCTTGCTCTGTAGCCCAGGCTGGCCTTAAACTCATTATGCTGCTCAGGTTGGCCTTGAACTTATGGCATTCCTCCTGCCTCTGCCTCCAAGTACTGGGGACTGCAGGCCTGTGCCACCACACTCAGCCACTAGCCCTCTTTAAAAAAATTTTTTTTGGTACCGGGAATTGGACTCATGACCTTACACTTGCCATGCAGGCACTTGTGCTGCTGAGCTACATACCAGCTAAAATCTTTTTATTTTGAGACATGGTCTCACTAAGTTGCTAAGTTGCCAGGCTGGGTGTGAACTCAAGATCCTCCTGCCTCAGTGCCCTGAACGCTGGAGTTCCAGGTGTGTACCGCCTTGCCTGGCATAACCTGGGCATTTAATCCTGACAGGAGTTCATTGCTCATGGCCAGCTGGGCTCGCTCCTGTCCCCGACTGGGGTTTCCGAGGTGTCACTCAGCACACCTGCCTTCCACCTGCAGCACATTCACGCTGATGTGCTCTCTGTTACTCAGAGCCACCACTGTTCCCTGGAGTGAGCCTGGCCTCGGCTTCCATAAACAAAGCAAGGAAATAACCCCAGGGCTGCGTTTGAGAGCTGGAAGGGGCCATGAGTGAAGCCCAAGACCACGCCCAATAGCTAGTGCTCAGGGGAACTGCAGCGGTGTCACTGACAGCATGCAGTGCCCCGTGACCCTGGCCACTGCTGTCCCTGCCTCACGAACACCACCCAGCCTGGGTGGCAGTTGTCTGCGACAAGGGAAAGGGCCTCTGAGAGGACACCGTGGCCACCTGTCCACAAGGCCACACTTCAACCCTCGAAGAGTCCCCACAGTGCACCCTGCCAACCCCATACTCGATGATGACAGAGCTGTGACTGCTGCTGTGGTGAGCAGAGACTGTGACGCAGCCAGCGCAACGTGGGCAGAGGTGAGAGAGGCGGACCTCTATCTGGAGGATGGCTGAACCTGGAGAGGAAATCTGCGCCAGCTAGATTTATAAATTAGGCATGGTGGCGCCGCGCCACTTACTTGTTGCTGTCGTGGTACTCGTAGATGTGACAGCCTTGGGGCAGCCCAGTCTCATGGTCCAGGGTGAAAGCCAGCTTGAGCTAAACGGAAAGAGGACAGGGAACAGGTGAGACTTGGGCGCAGCTTCCATTGCCCCAACAGCAGTTGGCCTCCTCCAGCAGGGCACAGGGCGGAGGGGACGCCACCAGCAGCTTCCCTGTCCACTCAACACCCCCCAGCATCCAGGAAGGGCCCACCTTGTGCTGCAGGAGGGTCACTTCACGGAGCTGTGTGGCAGAGGCACCTGGAATGGCCCCAGGCTGAGAAACACACAGGCAGAGATGTGGCTCATGTTAAGATTCTGTGGCCGGGTGCAGGGACGCTTACTGGGATCCCAGTTACTCAGGAGGCCAAGGCAGGAAGACTGCAAGTCCAAGGCCAGCTTGGGCAACATAGTGAGACCTGCTACACAGCCACTCTACCACTGAACTGTTTCAGTGGTACAGTGGCTGTGTAGCAGGCGTGAGCCTTGGGCTCACTCCCTAGTACTTCAGAAAAAGGGGGTTCCTTGAAGCAGGAAAAAAGAATCTGTATTTCTATGAAAGAAAAGCAGCTGCCCTAGCTGAGGTGGGAATCTGGGAAGGACAAGGGGCTCCAGGGGGTATACAGGGGGGCAACAAAGGTTCTTTGGGCAGCAAGCACAGCACAAACACAGGGCCTGGGGCAATGTTTGGAAGGCTGGTGACTGGGACCCCAAGAGATATGGGGAGATGGAGGGTGGTGCCCCTGGCGGGGAGGCCAGGCAGGACACACAGGAACTTCCTGGTCACACTGTTCACTCTGGCTTTAGGCTCTGGTGGGCAGTGTAATCAGAGCTCAGTCTTGAAGACTCCTTGTTGCTGCTTGCAGGGGAGAGGGGGTGCGGGAGCCAGTGGGGCTGCCTTTGAGTCAGGGAGACACTGGGGGAAGCCAGGGCAGAAGGCACATGTGTCTGACCAGAACTGCTGGGGGGGGGGTGGTGAGACAGACCCTGGGGAGGGCTGGGGACTTTCCGGCCTGATTTTGAATACCCTGGCTCATGACAACAGTTGCACAGCCTTGGATGGGGTGGCGCCCAGATGAGCACAGATCCCCATGGAGCTCAGGAGCTCCATCCTGCTATAGCCAGGGGCATGATGGCTGCTTTAATGTTTCCAAAACTCGAGGCCATTTCTGTAGTTACAAATTCACCTGGCTTTTAAATTACCAGGGAAATTTTAACTAGAATTAATTGCACCTTATGGTACATCATTATGATTTCTTTTTTAAACTGTAGGGCTGTTAACACAGCTAGTGACCTGCATCATTAGATGCAGGACAACTTCTTCCTCTCAGAGGAGACAGCTCAGGGAAAGTCCAGCCTGTTCTGGACTCAGGTGAAAACTCGGAAACAACCAAGCCTTTCCCCACCACGTCGGAGCCAGGAACTTCAAGTCAAAGGTGGACTTTCTCTACACAGCACAGCTGGCTCTTCCCATTCTTTCTTTCAGTTCAAAACAACAAAACAAAACACACTGTTAATTACAGCTGCACTTCTCTTTCTGTAGCAGGGTCAGGCCTTTATTGGTTTTGTCCATCTGAAAAGTAAACATAGCCTAGCCATATTCACATCCTTTGGTTTGGTGGTATGTTATGAGTTTACGACTTAGAAAATCAGAAATGCCACCCAGTGAGGGATGTCCTTTACCTGACGACAACCACCTGAAGCAGGCGTAGCTATTTCCTCTGCACTCATTAGGAGCCTGTAACTCGGAAGGTTCATTTGTCCACACCGAGATTACAACTGGACTTGACCCAAACCCGTAGCCTCACTGCAGACTCCTTGCAGACAGAGGGAAGAGGCCCTGCCTGGCAGGGCAGTGGGGCTGGTGGAAGTCAGGCCAGCATGGGACTGCTGGGACCAAGGGTCTGTGAAGCCACTTGAGGGCCTGGCAGCCCCGAGGCTGGTAAGCAAGAGCCTAATCTGGAGCCCACACTGGGTTCCTTGGGCTGAGATGGTAACATCACCACAGAGTGGACTGTCCCGGGGTCTCAGTTAGAGTCCTGAGAAGCCCATCCAGAACAGCAGGCAAGAGAGGTGAGAAGGGCCAATGGAACATGGTGGGGAAGAGCAGGATGGATAAATGGAGTGGTGCAGGATGGCCCTGGAGTCTATTTTGGTGCGGGGTGAAACAGTCTTAAGGAAGGAGCAAATTTAGTCATAAAAAGTAATACAATCCTGTGACTGTAGGAAAGGGGGTGAAGGGGGTGGAACCAGAGGTCATCATGACAAGTATTGTGTTTGCCTTAATGTGGAGAATAACAAAGACTCCATGAAAGTATTAGACAAAAGGAAAGGCTTGGGGGGTGGGGGTGGATACAATCAAAGTAGGTTATATGCACTTATGAGAATGCCTTGGGAAAGCCAGTATTTTGTAAAATTAATATGTACTCATGAAATACATTAAAACACTTCATACGAGGGAAAATGTCAGAGAGAATCTACTTGGCTGCAAGTAACAAAAATTGCAATAAAATGTGCCTTCAATGATCAAGAAAAAGAAAGAAAGAAAGAAAGAAAGAAAGAAAGAAAGAAAGAAAGGGAAGAAGAAAGAAAGAAAGAAAGAAAGAAAGAAAGAAAGAAAGAAAGAAAGCAAGCTGGAGATGTAGCTTAGAGGCAGAACACTGACCTAGCAAGTGTCAGGTCCTGGGTTCAATCCCTGGACACAGACAGAAGGAAGGAAGGGAGAGAGGGAGAGGGGAGGGAGTGGGGGGAAGGAGGGAGGGAAGAAAGAGGAAGAGAGAAGGGGAAAGGAGGGAGAAGGGAGGGGAGGGGGGAGGAGGGAGGAGGGAAGGAAGCATTTGGAGGTTAAATCTTTCTACAAGGCCAGGTGAGGGAGGCCGGGGCAGGGAGGGCTGTGGGGAGCAAGGCTCAGGAGGTGACAGCTAGAAAAATGAGTGGGAGGTGAGGAAATGGCCACAGGTACACACAGCTCCCTGGGAAATCCCACCAGGGCAGGAAGAGTCAGGAGGAACCCATGGAAGGGGAAGGGGTGGGAGGTCATGAGATACAGAGGAGTGGACTGGGAGGACGCGTGCGGGGCGCTCCCAGCCCCAGCATAGGGGGAAGAAGGCTGAGCTCGCTTGGGGACACGACCTAGGCCAGGCAGTGTCATCCTCATCCTCGCAGGACTCTGGTGATAGCTCAGAGGCCTCCTTACCACAGGGATGCGAGCTTGTGAGCAAAGGAGTGGGAGTCTGAAGTGACAATGGCTTGAAATTGATTCTTAGAGAAACGGGAATAACAATAATCAATGTCCTGAGCTTACTTCTTTTGCCCAAATAAAATTCTACATTTAAACAGTTAGAACAAAATAACAAACAGCCAACCAGGCAACCGTATCAGGGCAGCCAGGGCAGCCAGGGTGGCCAGGGCATACTCCAAGCGCCGAGGACCTGAAGCTCCTGCAGTCGTCCTCAGTGGGCCTTGACCTCTGACAACCTGGACACCGGTGTGGAGGTCAGGTTGGCCAAGACAGCAATGCCAAGAAGACTCAAGAGAAGAGCAAGGGGGCAAAGAGCAGGGACAGGAAACGGTGCGGGAGAGAACCAGGGAATCTGAAGAGGAACAGGAAGCAAACAGGAATGTGGGCCTGGGTGACGGGGGTCCTGTCCAGAGCTAGTTTGCTGAGCACATCTTCAGTCCTAAGCACCCTTCCTTCTGCTTTCATGCGTGATCTTATTTAATCCACACACCAGCCTTGCATGGCCAGTTCCTGTACCTGTGGCTAGAGAAATTTACTACGCATCCAGCCCAGATGACTGTGGACCCTGCTGGGAAGCCCACGGTGTGCTGGCCTCCCTTGTGGGCCTCTCCTCCTCTCTAATATCCTAGTTCATGAGGTTGTTTCCCACCTGCCACCCTACTTCAGGGGCTCCAGAGGGAGCAGACCCAAGGTCCAGTGAGGCTTGTGGGCCCTCGGTCCCCAATCACAAATCCCAGCCAATCTACGCTTAGCCTTTGCTGGCCCTGGGCACAGAATGGGTCTAGTGGCAGATGTGGGATGCAGCTGTGGTGCACAGGACTAGGGGCCAGCACGGCAGCTTCAGGCTGAGAACAAGCAGAACTCCCAGAGGAAGCAAGAGCACGAGACCTGAAGGCGAGGAGGGCACCTCTGGGAATCACGTTCGGTCCCCGCTAGCCTTTTGGTCACTGCTCTTGAGGACACCAACACACACTGCCTCACCTGCTGGCGGCCCTGTTCTCCTAATCTACTCTCACCACGCAGCTGAGCTGTTCTCTAAAGCACCACCTCAGCGACCCCGGCCTCTTTCCATGCTGGGACGCTTTCGGCCCCAGGAGACAGGACCTGAGTTACACAGCCCAGGCGGGCTCTGGAAGTCACCCTGGGAACAGATGCAGGCTAACAGAGGGGCCATGCAGACTAGTGCCAGTCAGGGGGGCCCTCGAGGACCCTTCTCTCTGCTGACGGCTGGGCACTGGACAGGTATCTTCTATCTCTGTGCCCTGTACCCTTTCTGCTTCTGAGAGTGCCCTCAGTCTGACCTCCTCCGACCTCGCAGAGTGGCTCTGATCATCCCTGGTCTGCTGGAGGATGAGACTCTTCTGAGAGCTCCCCAAGCCTTGGGCAGTTAGCTTCACCTGGGACCCAGTGCTCAGGAACTGGATCACTGTCCACAGTAGACATTCAACTCTGTCCTTGCTTTTATTTTTTTGAGACAGAGTCTCACTATGTAGCTCAAGCTGGCCTTGAACTCATGATAATTCTCCTGCTTTGGCCTCCTGAGTGCTGAGATTGCAGGTGTGTACCACCACCACACTGCCTTTTTAAAAAGTCTATTTATTTATTTATTAAGGTAGGATCATGCTATGTGGTCCAGACTGACCTTGTGAGCTACACCTGGCTCCTCCTTCAACAGCTAGATTCTGCCTCCCATTTGCCCCCTAGTAGCCACGACAGCAGCAGACAGGCAGGGTTCAGACACCCTGTCCCACCCACAGCCCTGAAGAAGCATACAGTCCTGGCCTCCATGGTGGCTGCTAGTCCTTCCTGCACAGCCAGCCTAGCCAGGCCCAGGCAGGCCTACTCCCCACCATCTGTGCCAGAGGCGGCCCTGATCAAGGCCTGCAGGGACCACCCATGCTGCAGCTCCGCTCTGAAAGGCAGCTGTGGAACAGCAGGCACTCTGGGACTTTGCCTGCCCAGAGGCTAAGAGCCCCCTGCTGCCACCCCTTTCCCTGGGCATGGCATGCCTGGCGCTGGGCGGACAGGCGGGAGACTTCTGCCCAACTCCTTCCACCCAGGGCAACTGGCCCTGGGGAGCTGTGTGGGTTACCTGGAGCACCTGGACTTGAACCTCTGCAGAGGAGACACTCGCCAGGCTTTGGGATATAGGTCCCCTCTTTAGACCCAAGGGATTTTTTGGTGGAGTGGCAAAAGTGACCAGCAGGACCTCTTCCAGCAGGTGGCAACAGTGAGCAAGCAACAAGAATAGTGACTAAGGATTCCATAAGGCCTACCCAGGGCTCTCAGATCGGCTGCCTGGGGAGGGGACTTCGGCAAGACCACCAGGAAGCATGAATGCCCAGGCTGCGTAAAGGGCAGGGCAAGGGCTCTGTGGAGTCATTCAGTGTCCTTTGTGGCTCCCTGCCCAGGGAACCTAGTGGCCCAGACTGCATTCAGAAGAATAACCAACGAAGGGGCTGGAACGGGACAGGAAGGGGTTGCTGACTGTGCTCACTAGGTGTCTCCAGGGGAGTCAGGCTTTAATCACTCATGTGCATAACCAGTTGCCCAAAGCCCCACAGACCTGGCAAATGTCGTGCATAGGGTCCTAACCCCATTAGCTAAGAAATGCAATGGCCACTGGTGCTTTTTCAAAAATTCCTGGCCTGAGTTTGGAAGGGAAAACCTGAGTTGGAATGTTGAAGAATTCTCTGTCTTGTCCACAATAGCTGCAAGGTGACCTTCTGGGCAGCCAGGTCTCTCTGGGCCCGGGCTCTGGAAGGAGCTTGCAGCCCCTGTAGGATGGAGGTGCTGGGCTTCTCTGAAGGTCATTCTACAACCAAGCAGAAGACCTGTGGGCCCACTGAGTGCTGCCCGCGTAGGGAGTATCCGAGAGGTTGCTAGTTGTTAGTTCTTTTTCACCCCACCACGGTCCTCCAGGCTTGTGAGCTTGCTTCAATCTGCTAGCTATTAGGACTCCAGTTCATGCGCAGGTCAAGGACCAGCTTGGGAAACCTCCTGCCTCCCCATGGTTGCCACTTCCCCCTGCAGTCCACCAGGGCCTGAGGCGTGTCCAGCTCTCCTCCAGTGGAAGTGGGCAATCCCTCTACAAGGCTATCATCTCTGGATGACATTTACAGCATACTTCAAAGGAACAGAAGCGTCTTCTACCTGGAAGCCTTGGTTTTGCAACTGAAAAGCCTTACTAGGAGGAACTCTTCACATCCTCCAAAGCGATCTTTAATTTTCCTTCATTAGTCGTCACTGTTTGGTTTGGACTCCCTGAGCATTATTTCTTTTTCCATCTCCTCTTTGCTTTCTTTTATAAGACAAAGATGTCGTGTGCTTTGCTTTAACTTGGTTAACAGCAATTCTATGGCAATGTATTAAATTTCTTTCTCCTAAGTCCACTGAAGTCTTTTTGGACTTGGAGAGAGCTTTTTAAGAAAGAACTTGCTCATTCAGCAGGATTTTCCTCCCCACCCCAAACTTTGGTTCTGACCTGGAAAAAATAAGAGTGAGAAAGAGCAAGAGAATCCTGCAGTCCTGACGCTCAACTTTACAAACCACAAAAAAGGACCTTGCTCCAGTAACGTAATCATTGAGATTTCTGGCACTGTGGTCTTTCAAGAAAAATACATCTATCTGCTGGCACAGGGACCCACCAAACTAAATCCTGTTCAGCATGGAGTTCCCGATTCATTAGTGTTGGACGGTCCAGGGTGAGGCTGGCCGGTCCCCCTGGATGACGCCTCCCTGCAGCGCCGTCTGTAAATCCCACAGCTGTGTTTTCACTTAAGGCCACTTCTCCTGACTCTGCTGTGCCTTGTTCCAGAGGCTTGTTTTAGTCCCATTAGTGCTAAAAATGACAGGATGAGGATTCTTCAATGCTGAGGTTTTGCTTGCTGTAAAGAAGAAACTTCTGTCTCAGAGCTATGAGCAGCCCCGAGGGAGGCTTCCCTGCAGCAGGGTGCTGCAGCCAGCAAGCCAGGCCGAGCTGAGGAGAGCCAGTGGCAGCTCCCTGCCTACCTGCCAAGCCGCTGCCTGCTCTGCAGGTTACCCAATTCCCCCAAGCAGGACCAGGGTAGGCAAGCTTGCTTACCACCGTCCCATGTGGCCTCCTGCCCAGCAGGCCTGGTCGCCTGACTGCTATCTTTAGCCCTTCAGCAGCCCCTGCTCCAGCAGCTTCCCCATCAGGCCTCATCCTGTCACCGAGTCCCATTTCTGCTTCTCAAACTCCTGAGACAGAGCTGGGTGTGGTGGTGCACATCTGTAATCCCAGCACTAGGGAGGCTGAGGCAGGATGATTATGAGTTTGAGGCTAACCTGAGCTACACAGTGAGATCATGTCTCTAAAAAAAATTCCTGAGCCAGGTGATAACAATGAATACAGAGCATGATGCTACATGCAGCCAGATGGGAAGAGGGTACAGCCACTTGCCAGCCCACTCAGGGTGGGACTGTGTTGACAGTTGTCATGGTTCCAAAGTGTTGAACATGATTACCACCCAGAACCATTTTTGCTTAGTCTCTGGGGTCTTGGGTGGGTGTCACCCACAGATGTGTCCACAGGAAAGCATCAGCATTGAAGGGGCTGCATTTGGTCCCTCCAGGTTCCTGGAGGGGGTGCAACTGGGAGACACCAGCTGGGTTCCCATCCTGCCTACCTACGGAGGAAGGGAGGACGCCAGCCACAGATTCTGGGAGCCACTACCTCAGAGCGGCTGTTACACCATCTGCATCCCGCGCTCCAGAGCAGGCAGATGACTGCCCCCTCCCTGGATCTGGAGTCCCACAGGGCTCCAGGACAGCAGTGTGTGTCCACCAGCTAAGCCTGCTAACCGGAGCCTTGCTTTCCTCAAGGCTGTTTCAGTAACATTTCTCCATCCTCACCAAGGTTCCTCTCAGGAGACAGGCTTGTAAAATCTTTCTCCATTTGCTGCAAGTACAAACATGGTCACTGTGCCATTTAGTGTTCTCAGTACCACGCCTAACTATCTCACAACGTTCAAGGAGATTTGTTATAAACCCTGCTCCCCTCCCCAGGCAGGGCACCTCCAGGTTTCAGCTACTGAGATCTGAACTGCGATGCCCAGGCCTGGGGACTTGCACTCAGGTGCCCCAGATGCCAGTGGACCCCTGCTTGCTTTCTTGCTCGTGCCTGACTTTCGGTGGCATTCACTTCTCTGTGTATCCACTTTGATACGAGTCTCTCATGTTCTTTTTGGAAACAGAAATAAAACCTTATTAGAATAAAAGCCAAACAGAGAGAAAACTGGGAGAGTCCAGCTTCCTTGCCCACAGCTGGATTAAACAGTGACCGTTACGGCAGGCAATCGGTTCATGGAGGAAAGAAAATGGGACATTCCCATACAGCCCTGAAAGCCAGTGATCTGGCTGGCTCTGGTCTTGAAAAAACAGGAGAGAACAGAGTGATCTTCCAGGGAATTGGCCTCAGTTTCCAGGGACTTGAGGAGTTGAGAGTTATGTAAGCCTCGCTGGAGCCAGCAGCTCCGGCCTGCCTGAGGGGAGGGGAGGTCCTGGGGCCTTGGGCTTTCTACCTGTCCAGGCTGAGCTCCTCGGTGCCATCCCCGAGGCCCACTTCCTGAAAGGACATGGGCTGCTTCTAGGTTTATAGGAAGAAAGCCCTGCTGACCAGCCCTTGCTGTATCTGCTAGAAAGTGAGGCTGTGGGTTCCAGAAGCAGCAGTGCACACATCTGTGGATGCTGTCAGGAGAGCAGGAGGCAGGGGAGAGATCTGCTCTGTCTAAATCTGTCTCATGCAGCCAAGAGCAGCCGTCAAGAGTTCATGACTAGAGTCCAGACTCACTCTCTGCCCTTCTCTCAGACAAGGCTGGGACCTAGTCAATACTCCAGGACAACACAGCCACTGAGGTCCTTTCGGATCTTGGGGCAGCCAATCGGCACTTGCCTGCTGCCTGTTCTCACAACTTGGCTTCAGCCTGCAGTAGCGGGTTGAGCGCACATCTTGGCAAGGGAATCATTCCCCACTACATCCAGCCCCAAAATGTCCAGTGAATTCACACTGCTTAATGGGTTGCCCAGAGCCCAGGATTACCTGGAGGATCTCGGGTCACCCAAGTTCCTATTCCCAGCCAAGATAATTGCCTGCTTCTTTATAGAACAATGTGTCGGCCTTTTGTGTGGCCATTCTACCTGTGGTAAAACCCAAAGAACACAAGGGTGCTTTGAAGTTTAAAGGCAACATGGACAGATGTTTATATGCAGGTGAAACACAGAGACTAAGACAACTGAAAGAGGTTCGTGAAGGTTATCAGAAGGGGGAGGACTCAGAAGACAATAACCCCACTTTTTACGTGTCTTGCTAACTGAAGAATCAGCATTCATATGGAAGATCCTTGGGTAATCTTGTATAGTGGAAAATCATTTATGAAACTACAATACTATTACATGTCAAAAAGAGTAAGTTTCACAATAACCCCCGGGAAACATTTTATTAAATGTTCATTAATGCTTCCCCTAACTTCACTACTTGTCTTAGGAGCTCTGGGGTTAGAACTCAGGAGATAAGGCTCTCCGAGGCTGACGCTCTGGTCCAGTCTGCACCTTTCCTCTGGTCTAACCTTCTGCCTGTCAGACTAGACAAGCTCTTTCCAGCATCCTCAGGGCTCACACATTTTGCTTTTGGATTCCTGCTGGGGCCCTAGGCTTCACTACCTGAGAAAGACGCTCATTCTGTTTGTGACCTCGCACGCCAACAGAATGTAGCCAATAGCAGGACGATGCTTAATCTGAAAGGACAGCATGGAGATAGGAGGACAGTAAGTTCGAGCCTGGCCTGAGCAACTCAGGGAGACCCTGTCTGATAACAAAAAGTAAAAAAGGGCTAGGGATGGAGCTCTGTGCAAAGTCCTGGGTTCAATTCCCAGTACCAACAAATGGAAAGTGCGTGGCCCTGCCAGACTACCTGGCCTTTAATCCTGAGCTTCCGCCCAGCTAAGCAGCCTCAAGTTACTTAACCTCTTTGTACCTCATTTTTTGCACCTGCAGAGTGGAGACAATGACAGCATCTACTGCACAAACTGCTGTGAAAAATAAAGCAGGGAAGGCAGTGAGAAGAGTGCCTGCTGCAGACCGCGCACACAATGACAACTGAGGCTGGGACAGTCCTTGTAGGAGCTAAAGGCCAAAGAAGACACGAGATGTCAGAATAAGCTGTTTGGGACTCACTGGATCAACTGGGTACAAAAGTGAAGACATCTGAGTGATGTCACAACCTTCGAGTTCATTTTCATTGCCTGCACAGTGCTTGGAAACCTTACTTAGCACCTCTGCCAGCCTCCCTGGAGGTTTCGAGCTTCACTTGCTGTCTTCAGTGGCCCCATGGCACTCACAGGGCTGGCTGGTGGCCATGCTGTCAATGCAGCTCTGCTGTGAAGCTGTGGTCACAGTCTGCAGGGTCCCTTAGGCCATGGTGGCTTCCGGGAGGCTGTGTACCTGGGGGTGGCTCTGAGGCAGAGCTTCCACAGCCAGGGAAGGAGAAGGCTGTGCGACCTGCTGGAGTAGGTGGAGGGTGCTGTGGAGCTCCGCTCTTCCCCCTCTCCATCTGTCACCGGAGTACGTGTGTCCCTGCTGCATAAAGAGTCCTACAGTCATCCCATCCCAACAGACTGAGTTACTAGAGAGAACCCAAAGATTCCTCTGGAGCCCTCTGCGGGGCTTTAGATAAAAGTGACCAGGAGCCTGTACCAAGCACTGACAGTCACAGACTCTACACGCAGCCAGGCACTGCCAACAGTGTGACGGGTGCAGGTCCTGCCGCCCTTGAGTGAGGGGAGAAAGGGCATTCAGAAAGGTCAGGGAACTCGCCTGCTCAAGGTCAGGCAATATGGAACTAAGGCAGCATCAGCCAACCTGGAAACAGAAGGTGAGCCCCTGGGACACCAAGGTCTGCACTTCCTTCGGGGGCCCACTTGCTGGAGCTCCGATGGCCCCTTCCTCCTCTGGGTCTACGGACACAGCCCTACTAGGGGCACCATAATGTGGGCCTTGGGGCCTCTTTCTGCCTCCTCAGGAGTGAGCAGCCTGGCCCTCAGCTTCCCAGGGGGCTCCAGGAGCAGATAAAGGCAGGCAAGCCCACTCTTGTGACATCGACTGGGATCCAGGGTGCCTGGCTCCACCTTGTCAAACTTCCCCCTGGCATGGCTCAGTCTCACAGCAAGTTTTCACGGAGGCCAGAGAGAGGCCTGAGGCCTCCTCACGCTCAGGGTTTCTACAAGACTACAATAGGAAACATCAGTCAGCGAGCCAGAATGCTGAGCAGCAGAAATAATGAAAGCAGCACAAGCCAAGAGTAAGGCGGGGTCTGGTGTGACCCAACTGAAGAGAAGGGCTGCAGCCCCACAGAGAAATAGCACTACTACGCCAGGCGCCCAGGACTTCAGCCCTGAAAGGACGGTGGCAGAAAAGGGGCTCCCTGAGTATCCACAGGCTCACTTGAGCACTGTCTCTGCAGCCCTGGGCCGATACCATGTACTGTTCAGGGAAAAGGCAGGCAGAGTGATAAAAGTCACACTGACTCATGCTGGGTGAGGACAGAGACCACCTGGTCACAGCTGCCCTGCACCTCTGGGATGGCCGTGGATACTTAATCCTCCACGGACAAGTGACAGCTAAGCCGGGCCGCTAAGAGAAGGAGACAACTCAAAAACAGGTGATTCTCCCAGCCGACTCAGTCCCTCCTCCTGTGCTGAGCACACCTGCGTACCCAGCTGGCTTCTCTCACCAGGAGCCTTCAGGCAGGGTGCTGTCACCACCCCTACTGGCTGTGGGGAACCAACCCTGAGGCACACAGTGGCAGCTGAGATGTGAGTTCCAGGTCCCATGTGTGCAGCTTGGGGCTGAAGTCTGGGCCTGATCCTGGGCCCAGCACTTTCCCATCTGACAGATGCTAAAATCCGGATCCTCTTCCAGATTCAGCTCCTTCCTCGCCCCCCAGAGCTGTGTTATATGGACCCCATCCCAACAGCAAGCAGCCCAAGTGGAGACTCGGGCAGGCATAGCTGTACCCCACGGGGCATGTTTTGCTAGGAGACAATCAGTGTCACAGGAATTGCACGGGTGGAATAGACAGCTTCTTAGCCCTCTTCCCACCCTCCATCGGAGGTGACATCTTACACAAGGCACAGCATTGCTGTGTCTGGGAGACCGACACTGGCACAATGAGCCTGCTTAGGTCTGGCCACTTTGCTCCTACCTGGACAGGGCACCCACTGAGCACTCAGGGTAAAGGTTTCCCTCATGGTCCACCAGCCCTAATTCTGGCCCCCCAGTCTGGTCTCCTTCTTTGTCATTTCGAGAACATTCTAGAAATGTAATTAAACAGCCCTGCAGAGTTATCCTAAGATGAGAATTTCACTCCTTTTTAGATTTGTAGCAGACTATGGAACAGCCTCCACAACCTTAGAAAGGAAACATTTCTGCCCTGGTCTGCCACTTCAACCTGTGTGCTCCTTGACAAGTTCCTCACCCCTGAGCCTCAGTTTCCTCATCTGTAAAAATGGGTATGAGACTCCAGGAGTAAATGAGGTGACATGTGAAAGCACTTGACCAGCAGAAGGCTCTCAATAAATTCTGGCTGTTTGTTATTAGTAATGCAAAGCCAAGGAAGCCTCTGAGCCTCTTTAGAAAAACACAGCTCTTGCCTGTCACAGACAATTAAGGAAATGACTACGCCCGCCCTTGAATGATCCCGGATTATTCTTCTGCTTTCATCCTGAGGCTCCAGTGTCGAAAAACCTGGGGGCTCCTGCAGGCCGCGCCCAGCAGCACCTTCCTGTGCACTGTGCATACCCCACCAGATCAGGCAGCCACCCCAGGCCAGGCTCCCTGGGGCCAAGGGCTTCCCTGCAGCACACAGCACTGCCTTTGAGCTTGGAGGGGGCAGAGGTGGACAAGTGATTGAATTAGGTGCTGCATGGATACCCCACAAAGCTCAGCATTGCTCAAAGACTGCATGTGTCACGGGGGACAATGCCCTGCGCTATCCACGAGGTCACCTCCCCTATGACTAGCTATGGAAATCTGAAAAAAATCTTCCCCCAAATCACATATGCAAAGACTCCATTATACAGGGAGCGAGCACTCAACTTTGAGCCTTTGAGTCACTGGGAACCCGGCACAAACGGCCGGCTATATCTTAAGCACAAGCCCACGGCCCATTGAAAGCAGGACAAAATGGGGCATTCAGGATCTTTCATGATTTATTGAAAGTGGCATTGTCCGTGTCTCTGCGTGGCACCAGCAGGGGTGGGTGGGGGCGCTCCTCCTGACGGCGGGGTCATCCCTGTGCCGCCCGTTCCCTGGGACTTTTCCACTGTCCTGGCCAGGCTTCGCTCATTCATGTCTCTCCTTTGAAGTTGTAGAATGCGGCCTCATCGATCACTGACATGTTGGGCTTCAAAAGGGCCGGCAGTGAATTTCCTTTTTTTTTTTTTAAACAAATGAGAAGGGCTCAACTGGGAATAGAGGGTGTGGAGGTACGGAGGGGAGCAGGCCACTTCCCCTCTTGCAGCTGCATGTCTGGGCTTCCGGTGGGGACGGGGCCTTCTCGCCATGTGCTGCTTCTGGTGCTCGGACACTGCTCGCCAGGACTCCTTGCTGTCCTTTGGGAGGTACAGTGATCCTGATGTTTCTGGCAGAGGCTCACACCCTGCGCTAGCACCTAGTGAGTACCTGTGACTGGACAGCCCCATGCATCTCGGGCTGCAGGGTCCTCCCTGATACCTCGTCCCCCACCCAGGGGTCCAGGTAGAACCCCACTGGGACACCATGCACATCCTTTTTAGTCCTAACTCTACTCTTTGGTCTCTGTCACCTGCTTCTTCTGCTGGCCGCATGACAACAGCCCCGGGTCTCACCTGAATGACACTGTAGCATCTCACTGGCTTCTTGGGTGTCCACACCTTGCCCCTCCCAATTCAGTCTCCCAGAGGGGCCCGAGCGTGCACTCTGCTGGACGTCCTGTGCCACCCCTCGAGGAGTACAGTTGACCTCCAAGGGCAGGTCTCCAAAAGCACCCCCACAGCACTGAGGCGCAGTCACCCAGGGGCCAGCTCTTTCCGAATGAAGCCACTCCCCACCTCACTGGCCCAGCAAGCTCCCTGCCTGGACCCCATTTCCTAAGGACAGCATCGTGTCTCATGGTGGTGGACACATTGTGTTGTCAGTGCTGTCTCCTGGCCACGTTCTCAGGGGTACATTTTCGCATGGATGGAAGATGGCAGCCTCTGCTTAGCTTGGCTGGGGCCAGTTGTTTCTCAGGTTCCCATCACGCAGTAGCTGCACATCCTTCCCAGGGAGCCATCCTTGGCTTCTCCCCACAGCGAGCTTTCTTCCCACCACACCCACCATGCTCCAGCTGTTTGAAGGAGAACCCAAGTTCCACGGCTGTGATAACCAGCAAGCTGCCTTGCTGACTACGACTCCTAAAAGTCCCTGGTCAATGAGATGAGAACATGAGCAATGAGTCACTGCCACAAGCCCTGCAAGGAATCGAGGAATCGGCAGGGACTCGAGACTGGTACCACTCTGCTCCGACTTTGGGCTGCAGTAGGGAGGGTTGATCTAGAAAATGTACAGATTTTTTTTTTCTTGAGCCCTCTTTATGCCAAGTCTGTAGCCAGAGAAGGTCTGTGCACAAGCCACTCCTGGGTAACTTGTGGGGCACACACCTCCATGCCACAAGCTCGGGTCCCCTCCCCTCCAAAGGTGCTCAGGCGTGCCTCAAGCTGCTGTTGGAAATGCTTTCCCAAAGAGACTTCCGGGCCCAGGAGGTGTATGTTTAGAGTGGAAAGTAAATCCTAAAACTATCAAACTTCCAAACGACACAAAACTTTTTGGTCCTGGGTTAGTCAAACAGTTCTTAGATAGGACACTAAAACATAATGCATAAAGGAAAAATTGGATAAAATCAACCTCATCAAAATTAAAACCTGTTTTCTTTTTCCTTTTCCAGCATTGCTGGGGACTAAACCCGTGGCTTTGTGCAAAGGAGGCTAAAGTTCTAGCCCTGAGCTACAGCTCAGTTGTTTTTATTTTATTTTGAGATGACTTCCCTAAAGTTCCCAGGCTGGCCTCAAATTTGAGATCCTCCTGCCTCAGCCTCCTGAGTAGCTAGGATTACAGGTACACTGGCACTACTAAAATACCTGTTTTTCAAAACAGGATGAAAAGATAAGCCAGAGAAATAAAGATGTAAGAGAATAAAGATAGTCTCAAGACAGGGAGAAAATACTTGCAGTCTGCTAAAGGATTTGTGTCAAAATGTAAAAATAACTTTCAAAACTCAATAGTAACAAAACATACAACCCAATTTAAAAATGGGCAAAAGTTATGAACAGAGACTTCACCAATGAAAATATGCAGACAGCACATACGCACAAGAAGAGATGCTCAACATCATTAGCTATAAGGAAAATGCAAATTAAAATCACTATGAGACACCACCACACGCCAGCACGGGTAACAAACAAAACAAAAACCTGACAATATCAATACAAGAAATACAATGCTCATACACTGCTGATAGTGGTGACATAGTTACTTTGGGAAAGTGCTTTTTCACATATTTTAATGTGTACTTACCAAAAGACCCAACACTCCTGCTCCTGGCTATTTGCCCAAGGGAAATGAAAATGGTCATAGAGACACCTGAGGGAGACGTCCCCGCCCAGCACTATTCACAGTCCACCTGTGACAGGACTCAAGGGCCCTTCAGCTGGTAAACAATGCACACAGAGTACATGTATGCAATGGAACTCAACTCTGCGGCAAGTGTCGAGCAAGGACCCCAGGTACATTTTCACACCAAGTGGAAGAAGCTGGGTTAAATGCTGCCAACGAAAGAGTCCCAGCACATGACCTTCTGGAAAAGCCGAAACGACAGACAGGACTTGGGGTGGTGGCACATGGGATGGCTCTGAAACTTAGCTCTGGTGGTGGCCATAAGAATGTGGTAGCTAGGGGCTGGGGATTTAGCTCAGCAGCATAAGAACCTGCATTGCAAGCAGGCAGTCATGAGTTCGATCCCTGATACCGATAAAAATGAAAAAGACAAAAAAAAAAAATGTGGTAGCTCTTGGACCTGTACCCTACTGGGGGAGTTCTGCTACAGGTGATGCAGGGAAAAGGAGATTCAGGAGGGGCACAGTTGGGTTTTGATACTGGAGGTGCTGGTGATCCCAAAGCCAACAACACCTCAGTAAGTGTAGGAGACGGCACAGCAGGGGCCACAGGAGACTCAGAACAGGTGGGAAGTGCCCTTCCCAGCCCGCTGTGGTGGTGAAGGGGAGGCCACTTCGTGAGAAGCATGGACGGTGCTGGGAAAGCGTCACTTCACCTTTCCTTTCTGGACAACACTCTGAAGACCAAAAGCTCTGAAGTGCGCACATTTTGGGATACACTGAAGAGTCATTACCAGGTGACGGGCTACTTTATTATGGTTGGTTTTTGTGTACTTGTTAAGTTTGAAATTTTTATAAAGTAAGCATGTATTACTTTTATAAAAATACAAGTTAGTTTTAAAAAGTAAAAAAGTTAATTTCCTCCAGTCCCATAATTTTACAACTGTATTTCTAAGGAAAAAACACTCAAAATAATTAATAATGATAATTTTTGATACTGGGAATCAAATTTACAACCTCAAACTTTCCAGGCAGGCACTGTGCTGCTGAGCTGTATCCCCGGCCTTCAGCCACAAACACCAGAAGCAGCCAGTGTATAACGGAGTCAGGAAAGTGTTCCCACGACAACCACGGTGCAGCTCGTGTGCATGATTGAGTGTGTGATGTGCACAGCGTTGTCCATCCCTGCTCCTACTTGACTCCTGTTCACGAACCTGTGTGCCCCACCCCACCATATTTCCTGGACTCCCTCCTCTCACCCGACCGTGCCCTGCCCACCAAGCACCAGCAGGAGGCAGCGCACCACTGGCCTGCGCCTCCACCTCCATCCTCCCCTGTGTCCAGACCAGTTCTCAGTGTCACCAATACAGTGCGGTCTTCTCAGGCCACAGCTGTTAGGGCCACTGCCCTGCACTGTCCCCTCCATATTCTGTCAAGAGACAGCCTCTGTGGAGATAAATGGGATTGGGCCCTGCTCAGTGGTTTGTGAGGATACCCAGAAAACATCTCTTAACACAGGTACTGTTCCGATCTCCATGGAACCAGTGGGAAAACTGAGGCACAGAAGAGTCAGCGTCACATAGCCATGGAACAGAGACCCAAGGTCTGCACTCAGAACCAAGAGCTCTACTATTCCACAGGTCTCTGCTAGCTGTAAGAATTGCCACACAGGTGCCCCCATCCCCGTGCTGACCGTGCTTCCCCTGCAAACACCACCCGAGTGTGCCTACCTGTGCAGGGTTGCAGAGATGGTGAGGCTCTCTGACTCTCCATGGTAGGAACTGTGCCCCCAGTCATTAGCACAGCTGAAGAGACCACACCAGAAACGGCCTAGCCAGAAATAAAGCCAGCGCTGCATAGCAAGCGCATGCAGCGGACACATCTTCAGGAGAAGCTGCTTACTAAGAAGATCACACCTGAGAAAATGGCAAAGATGCCTGACCTGCACATCTCAGGGCTGGAACACAGAAAATACGGAAAATCAAGGGGCAATCAGGGGACCCAAGTGTTAGGGGCAGGAGAGTGAGTGAAGGCCTCACACTGGAGGGGAGAGGGCCTGGGGGCCCCGAGTGAGGCACAGAACCTGTTTGACTGTGGCGAGGTGGTCTCGGCCTGCTGGCAGCCTGGCCACATTCCGAGGGCTCTGTCCAAGCCCTTGCTCACATGCACAGACTCTGTTGTGCCCAGCCAATTTCCTCTTTTAGAGGCTGCCAGCTGAATGCCCACAGGCAGGTAAGAAGCTTCTGAGGTCTCTCCTGGGTGCTGCCTCATCTCCTGCCACACGGGCGGACACAGAGTAACAATTCAAAGGGTGACAAATTTCTAATTTGTTTTTAGCATTTCTACTATTTTCTAACAGAAAATGGGCAAGTCCCATTTTGTACAGAAGAAAACTTAGTTGGAATGACCGAGTCGCAGACAGCGTTCAGAGCAGCACCTCCAGACCCCAGCAGCGACCTGTGAACCAACCACCCACAAGTTCCCGTGAGCCATCTCGCTGCACGAGTGCCCCTCTCCCCTGTCCCCGCCCTCCATGGCCACCTCATTCCACTCGGTCAGTACCTGGCAGAGTACTCTATCTAAAAAACTATGTGGGAAATTAAAAAGATAAGTCAAATAGAATATTCTCAAATTATAAAATAATTTAAAATCTCTTTAGTTTAAAAATGCCTGTTGTGTGTCACTCAAAATGAAAGCACAGACAGTACTATACATAAAATCCACTGTGCTACAACAGTATCACTCTTTTAGAAATGTGGAATTTTCTCAAGGAATTACAGAACCCCAGTTTCAAATGGAGGCCATGAAGTGGGTGCAGAGTTCTCGGGCCCCATGGTCTTGGAGGTCACTCCAGCATGGCAGCTGGCTGGTGGTCGGCCTGGTGAAGCATGGCAGAGAAGGACAGCAAAGGGAACACAGGAAACCAGCGAGCACAGTGGGTGAGATGGGCCGCGACATCCCGCCAGCCAGCTGGGATGAGACGGGCGAGGCGGAGCAGCTGGGGGAGGAGGTCGCCCGCCTGTACGGGCTTGCGGAAGGAAGGCACTGTGTGGGGTTCTGGAGGTGGCAAGTGGGACTCCAGGCTCTGCGAAGGGCAGAGAGGAGGAAGGGAGCAGCTGGGGTTAGCAGGGAGTAGGGTACACCAGAGAAAGATCCATGACCAAGAACCTTGCAAGCCTGAACCGTTCACATCTGATGTATAAATCTAGTGGTTCTCACAGGCTGGTCTGAGATGAAACAAAACGAGAAAAAGATGACAAACAAATAGGTCAACCAAGTCAACATAAAAGGCTTCTCCATGTTATAAAACTGTGCCTTTGTTTTGGTGCTGAATGTTTTCACTCATAAATGAGGGATGAAGATTACACGGTCACGTGGCTCACAGGAGCTCACTGGCTTTTCACAGGGACTGTACGTGCTGGTCAGAATGAAAGCCGGTGAGCCTATGGCTTGTCCACCAGGTAGTTTTGAGAATCTGATTGGCCCAGATGCCTGCAGGTTCCTGCGTGACAAGGTTCCGGCAGCCTTTGGGGGAACTCCAGGTGGCTTCTGAGTGTATGACAGATGGTGAACAGGACAAAAAGGCTGTGCCTGGGAAGCAGAGCCCCTGGCTTGCTGAGCAAGGAACATCGCAATCAACTGGGCTGGGCCCAAGTGCGGTCATGGTCAAAATCTAAGGATCAGCTGCAAGGCTTCCCGCGCTCTGGTGCAGGTTTTACTAACGTCAAAGAATTCCATGTCTCTTATGTAGCTACTTGGCACATGCTGGAGTGACGTGGGTGTGACACAGGGGCAGGGCAGGGGTTGCAGTGTGTCCTGAGGAAAAAAATGGGAAGAATCTGACTGCCTCCCAATCACAAGTGAGGCCCCAAGGAGGGGCCTGGTCATCTGTCAAGGACACTCACTGAAAAGAACAAATCTCTGAGAATCCAGGGTGTTTCTCAGGTGTCCAGTCCAACTGCGCAGGCTTCCTTAGGACTCACTGGTCAGCGTGGGAGCCTCTGTCTCCCAGCAGTGTCCCTTGGAAAGGCCAGGAACTTCGGTTTGTGTCCTCTGGCCCACCCTAAGCTCTGGCTAGGAAGTTACCTGCCCCAACTGCTCTGAACCTCCTGCTTTTTGAGAGAAATGAGGGAAGTCATTTCCATGTGAGGCAAAATCATGCACTGTCAGGATCTGGTGAGGGTGCACTGGCCTGGAGACCTCGCTCACTGTGAGCCTCGAGCTCGCTTCTGGGGCAGGGGGAGCTCAGTCAGCTGGCCCTGAGGGAACTTCCCAAGAGACAGTTGGGGACTTGGCCATGCTGAAGCCTGCACTGCCTTCCCTGATGGCACTCTGGGGGGCTCCACCTCCCATTCGAGGGGACACAGAAGTGAGCAGGACACGGTAGAAGTGCCGCCAGCCTCCGCAGTGTGCTCGCTTCCTGGCTTCACGTCTATCCAGGCAGCTCCTGCTCGTCGGAGTCCTCATTACAGCTCATTTTAAACCTCAGGTGCCTGGTGAACCATCAGACACTCAGCCCTCTCCCTCACAGAGGGGACTGCCCTGTCAGATGGCATGTGCCCGATTCTCTGCTGCGAAAGCACTTTCTTCTACAGCCACTGCCCGCTCCGCCACAGCCAGCACCGCCAGCCCAGCGCTGCTGCGTCCTTTAAAAGGCCGGGATGCTCGGCTGGTTTCAGAGATTGTGAAAACAGTCCTGCAGGGGCTGGGGCTACAAAGATGCAAATGATGTCATCTTGGCCCTTCAGGAACTCACAGCCTTAGGGAAGATGACAGGCCACACAACAAAGATGGGTAAGAGGTGAAAGTGCTGCCTACCGAGGGCTAGCTTCTAGGGGAGAGCAGAGGATATGGGGTTGAAGCCTGAGCTGCAGAAGAAGTGAAGCAGGCACCCTGTAGCCAAAGTGGCTTGGGCCGTCCTGGGAGAAGCCATGCCTGGCCGTCCCTAGCTGCCCACTGTCCTCTCCACTCACTGCTTCTGGGCCATGGAAACACTTGTACCCACTCAGGCGCCCTCCCCTCACTCAGCAGTACTGGCAGTAGATGGATTGTATTTCCGCCTCAGGCCCACAGCTGGGCTAAATCCCTTAAACCTCCAGGTGGACTCTTCTCTCCCAGCCTCATCATGCGGCACTGCTGCACAAGGTGGTACACCCTCCAGCAGGCCTCCCCCATGTCACGTCACTCCCACTAACCAACCCCTGGCCTGGCTCCCTTGGACCTGGCTCTGGCTGCTATTCTTGGGCTGCTGTCTGGCTGGCATTTCTAGGAAGCACTTTTGGTCTCTCCAAGCCCACTACCAGCCGAGCATGGGGAGTGCACCCGCTTCCCATGTGCCACCCCACAGCTTAGCATAGTCTTCAGCCCACAGGAAAACCTAAGAGGGGTCCCCTTGGCAGAGGGAGGGTGCTCTGGGCTGGGCCCTAGCCTTGCTGTCTGTAGGGCCACTCTCCCAAGTGAGGTTTCTTGCTTTTGTGGCTTTGTGGCTTGTTGATGCTGCTGGCTCCCAGTGGGTCCCAGGGGTCCAGGCCTCCCAACAGGCCTCAGCCCCTGCATCCTGATGCTCACTGCATGGCTCCCTTGTCCTGTCTCACTCTTGCCCTGCAAAGGCAAAAGCCCACAATGGACACTACTGTCTTTCTGCCTGGCCTCCTTCTGGCCTGTGTCCCCAGCAGCACATGGACATGTGGCCTCACTGGGAGCCGGGTCCCCTGTTTCTCCCACACTCCCTTTCTCCATCTCTCCTTCCCTTCCTCCCTCCATGGTTAAGCAAGAAAACACTCATCAGGGGCTTCCCTTCTCTGGGATCTGTCTTTTCTCGCCCACCCTCGGCACTGCTCTTGGGGATTAGACACGTCCTCCCACTTCCTCGGCACAGTTCTCATGGCTGCCCCAGTTCCACCCCTGCAGGCTGCAAGGTCCAGTCCCTGCCCCTGCCCCACAGGAACAAGGGGGCCACCTCTGGTCTGGGCCTTTTAGGGACCTGGCATTCATGTGCCTCTGGGGGAGGTCAACCCTGATCACAGCTGCCCTCCCTGACACAGCTCTATCACAGTATTTCTCATGTTTCGGTTCTCTGCTGGATCCCTGGTGACTCTGGGCACTTGCTGAGAACTGGGACAAAGTCTTAGTTCTTCGCTGTCAGAGTTCCAGCCCCGAGCACAACTGGGCTTTCTGAAAACAAGCGGAGGGAAGGATTCTGCCTGGGGAAAACCCTACCTGGTCTGCAGTGCTCCTGTGACTGACTTAGGTGCTGTGAGACAGGGTCATGGTACAAAGCATGCACCACCACACTGCCTCTGTACTCCAGGGTGTTTCCATGTGTTGTTCTGTTTGTATGTTTTCAGGGTTTTTGAGACAGGGTCTTGTTATGTGGTTCACTCTAGCTCATGGTGACCAGCCTGTCTGAGCCTTCCAGAGCCACCACGCCTGGCTCACTCTTATGTCTTAGTAATGACATAATAACAAGACTCAGGACGATTCAGGTAAGATGAATAATATGTTCACCCTTCTCACCCAGCATCAAATATCATCATGTATAAAAATATCATCATGTATTTATGCTCTTTTCTTGAAAACAGCTGCACAAGAGAGGAGGTGCAGAACCGGTTTGCTGACACGCACTGTTTAGCTCAGCACCAGGGCAGGTGTGGGAGGGGGCAGCAGGGCCGCCCAGCTGCGAGGAGCCTGCAGAAGAGGCTGAGTGCCTCTGCTCTTTCGGCTTTAGGCTGATGAAATCGACCCGACCCCATACATGGGGTGAAGGAGCTGCAGCTAAATGAATTCGTTCCTTGGCTTCCAGCCTCTAATTGGACCTGCTAAGCATGTACTAATCAAAAGAATAATTTACTTAATTGCACGAAACCATCCTGCAAGCTAACTTAGCACAATTGTTCTCCATTAGCCAGCCTGGCTTCCCGGGGCCACAGTGATGAGATGCTAAAAGCTCTCTGTGTGATGGGCGATGCCTGTGGCCACTTACACGGGGGTCACCAACATGGGGACCACAGGCCACACCTGCTTGTGACTCAGGAGCTAATGGGTTTTACATTTTAAAACAGTTGAACATAATCCAAGGAAGAACAATATTTTATGACACATGATAATTACATGAAATTCAAGTCTTGGTGTCCTTCAAGTTTTACTGGTGCAGGGCCACCCTCCCCTGTGTGACACATACAGGTGGCCCGAACTCCCATGACAGTGCCCCTTGAGCCCACACTGCTTGCTCTCCGGCCCTGGACAGGAAGTCTGCCAACCCCAACACACAGCTGGGCTGGGTCAAGGTCACTCGTAAGCAAGACACAGCAGCTCGGGTCCCAGAGCACATGGGGGCGATTCCTAGGGACAAGGTTATCTTAGTGGCTGGGGACAGAGGATAGCTCCCTGGAAAACACCTGCTTAGCACGTGAAGCCCTGGGTTAGGTCCCCAGTGCTTCACAGGGGAGAGGGGAGAGGGGGGAGAGGGGAGGGGGAGAGGGGAGGGGGAGAGGGGAGAGGAGAGGGGGGAGAGGGGAGAGGGGAGGGGGGAGAGGAGAGGAAAGAAGTCTACAAAGAAACTGCTTGGATTTGAAACTGTGTCAGTGTCACGGAAGGTGCAGCTAGGAACTCAGTCAACACTCCTTCAGTTTGGGGAATTTTTTTTTTTTTTTTTTGTACGTGGGATCGAATTCATGACCTCACACTTGCAAGACACAGTTTGGGGAAACTTGCCTTAGAAGATGGAAATACCAGTTTCTTCACTTGATTCAGTCACCCTGTCCCCAGGGTGCAGCCTGCCTGGGGGCCCAGTGACCTGGGTTTCTTTTAGAAGCCCTCATGCACAGCGGGCTGAGAAAGCCGCGAACCGCTGTGGGTATCATTGCCTGAAACCAGCCAGTGACCTGAGATCTTTTGCTTGAGGGTTCATTTGGTAGCCTACCACCTGCTCTCCATATCTTTCTGAAGGCAATGGCTAAGACAGAACCCCAGAGAAGCCTGAGGTAGGTCCTGCACCCCTCCAAGTCAGGTGGGGCAGGCTTTGTGTCCCACCGTCCCAAAGTCTGTCAGGCAGTTCAGAAGGGAACGAGGCTGGGGCAGGCTCTCCCTCAGCTCACTCTCAGAAGTTCAGGCTGCAGGGGATTATAGACTTCTGTGATTTCTTTAGCTAAACACAGGAAAATTCTGGGCTCCATCACCAGAGCTCCTTTTAAGAACAGGAGAAACATATGCCAGGAGGAGGGAATGACAGGGGCAGCTACCTGGACTCCCTGGATCATCACAGCAGCAGAAAACACAGAGAGAGGAAGAAGTCATTCAGGAAAGACACTATTCGGCTTGCCTCACCAGAGCCCGCGGCAATAACTGAGGCCTACGTTTGTTTTTTGAGTCATAAAAAGGGAGAATTATTTCATGGAGTGAGATGCCTTTTAGAACCAGGCTGGAACTCTAGGTAAGAGAAATTTGGAGCAGGTAATCGTATCTTGAATATCTTTGCCCATCAAAGAACAGCCTGCAGGCGACCCCAGGGATCAGGCCAGGTGCGGTCCTAGGGCTGCGCTCACTGTCAAGATGGGCAGGGCTGCAGAGGGTCCAGTGGTGGACAGTAAACACCCAGCAGTCCAGCTGCGCTGCGCTCCTAGGTAATCATGGCTCTGTGCAACTCCTCAAAGGCACCGCACTAGTTCTACAGACCCAGCCCACATCCTGGGAAGCCCAAACTGTTGGCCCAGCAGATTTGCACTGAAATCGGGGTCTAATGTGGTACGGACCGCATCTCCACTCATACTTATCTCTAATTGAGGCCAGCACAAAAGGGTTTTTTGTTGTTGTTGTTATTGTTGTTGTTTTTTTTGACTGAAAATCATGGATGAAAAACCATGGACATAGGGAGCTGAGGTTCATAAAACTTCCAAGAACAACTCCGAACAGCAGGCTACTCAGAAAGCATCCAGGAAAAATGGATTTTTGTGAGGGTGAAAACAGGCAGTGGGGACAGGAGAACAAACACAGTGACTTCTGAATGGGGCTATTTAGCTGATTTATAAATGACCTCGTGAGAGTCCTGGCTGCAGGAGACTGATGGCTCCTCTTTCTAATGCTGGGGTCCACAGACCTGTTTTCTGGGGAACCATGGAATCAACTCCAAGGATGCAAAGTCATTATTTTTCAAATGTTAATTAAATGGAACCTAATTAAGACTTTTGAAGATGTCCTCCCACACACTGTGAAGGAGAACTTTTCTCTTAAGTCAGCGTGGCATAAATGCAGAACGGAACAAAGCGCTCCCTGGATGTTTTGCACAGAAGCTCAGTGAGCCTTTGAGGGCTTCTGCTTGCTAAACTGAGATTGAAACACCTAGAGCCTCGTTCAACAGCAGAACACTGATGCTCAGCCCTGCTGATCGATCGTATCTCCAGTATCAACAGCCAGTATCGCTCTTGTTTTGGTGGCCTGACCTCTTCCAGCATGCCCTGTGGTTGCCCATGGCCTTTTCTAGTTTGTCGAGGATTCATTTGTTTGTGCATTTAATCCAAGTGATAAGGTGACAGATCTGGAAGGTGACACACCTATTGGCTAGTTATTCTAGAAGTCAGGTCAAGAAGGCAGTTATGCAGCAGAGGTACATATATAATGAAACATTTTGTGTTTTGACCTAATTTACATAAACACACTTCATTTACTATCTTTAAAAAGGAAGACAAAAAGTATGCTAATTAGCTTTTTACATCATCTTTTCTCAACACATCATACTCAATTCATTGTCTTTAAGACATTTATAAAATAATTAGAGTATAAATGTTTTCCAAATGTCAGGATTTCTCTGCTTTTTTATAGTTGTCTCATCCACAGAACAAAAGTTGGACTTATCCAGGTCTTTCCAAAACAAGTTTACATAAAAATAAGAGTTTTCTCTGTTATGTTTGGGTCGCTCAGTTGATCTAACACTTGGTGAAACTGCTACTTACAATGGCAGGTGCACTCAGCACACCCAGGTTTGGGACACGTACGGCCCTTGCAGGAGCACAGGGAGCAATGGGGTGGGCAGCACATGGGAAAGGGTGAGCCCTGGCGAGGGGGCCATGGCAGAGTTTAAGAGGCCATGTGGATGGGCTGGTCTGGAGCTGGAGGAGGAGGCACAGCCAGGCAGCCAGGCTCTGGTGTCCTCAGCACCTGTACAGCCAGCTGGTGGTTAAAACCCTTAGAGCTCAAGAATCCATCTGGTGAGAAAGCATGGGGTGGGCGAGAAGAAGGCCAGGCAGACCCAGGGAGGCCAAGCCTAAAGTAGGGAGCAAGAGAGGCTTCTGCAGAGGGGATTCGGAGACCAGGAGGTCTCTGCACAGGACTGAAATCCAGGATGCATGGGCTGCAAAGGTTCCTGGACTTACCAAGCAGAGGGGAGCTAGTGGATAGGTATCGGGGTGCATCTGTATTCTGTTGCAAGCAAAAGGTGTGCTGCAGCCTCTGGGTCTTTAGTCCGACTTCCTCTAGCTCCTCAGCCAGCTCTCACCCAGTCTGCCTACCACCCAGGCACTGTGCCCCCAGGCCCACCCTGGCTGCTGCCCCAGGGCCCAGGCTGATCAGCCACCGTGCTGGGAGCAGTTCACTTCACTGAGGACTGGGCAGCGCCTACGCTCAAGGCTGTGTAGGAGGCGCCCGCACATGCATTGTGGCAGGAGATAGAATGCCATGGAGTTCCCGCTGGAAGGCTTTAAAACAGGCCTTGCAGAGGCCCATGGAAGAAATGTGTGCCATCGGTCTGACTGGTTCCCACCCCACTGACCCCAGCAGCCCGGCCACTGTCTGCTGCACTTCTCAGATACACAGAGACTTCCCCAGCACCCAGTGTGGGTACAAACTACAAGCAGAAAGGATAAACTGCCATGCTGCAGCTTGGCTCCACTCCACAACTCACTGACAAGCAACGGGGAGACAGCTGCCAGCAACTCTGGGCTGTGAGACTTCCCTTGGATTTAGGTGATGGCTGCTCAGGCCCAGGGCGCTAACGTGGGGCTGTGACATTTAAGGCCACAGTGCCACTCCAGACCACTGTTCACCTCAACAGCCAATGCTCCACATGCCCCTCAGCCCTCTGAGGCTTCTGATTAATGTGGATTTGTAAACAGAAACCTCATGGGGAGATGAGGGTGAGAACGCCCTGGCTCCTGCTTCTGCCTCCGTGGAGAGGGACCTGGAGTGAGGGTCAGATCCCAGTCTCTAGGTTACAGGGCCACCACATGAGTGCCACCCTTCTGCCGTGACTCCTGTCCCCAGGCTTCATGGAAGCACAGGGGTCTGGAGAGCAGTTGGAACACAGCAGTGGCAGGGAAGGACAGTGCCATACCGCATCTTACCCATGCTGGCACCAGGCATAGTCAAACCTCCCGTAAAATGCTCACCGACCTGATCTAAGCGGAGCGCGCCGTTGGCAAAGCGCTGCCGGCGAAGCTGCTTTGCGATGCGGTGCAGGTTCAGCACAGCCTGGTGCAGCTCCTCAGGGCTGTGCTCCGGGGAGATGGGGGGTAGTTCCCGCTCCGGGATCTTCTCAGCTGGCCGCTCAATCATGCTCTGCGCGTGCTCATAGCTCAGCTTGGTGCAAGAGCGGATGATGGTCCGGCCAAACCACTCGTCCAGGATCTGCAGGACAGACAGCATGTGAAGCGGTCAGAAGAAGCCTTCTTCCAGATTTTTCTTCATCCAGCTACAATTCACATACACACAAGATTTACGGAGCCAGGATTATGTGTTCAATGGTGTCACACAGAGGTGTCAGACACAGACGCTGCTCCCGAAGGCAGCCTGGACTCCATTGGCCTGGACTGCACTTGCTAGGCCTGGAGGTCATGGATGCCCCTAAGCACACAGCCAGCCATGAGTGGAAAGCATCTGCATGAGGCTGGGTGAGCAGCTGTCAGTGCCACCACTGGGGGAGAGAAGGGACCGCAGCCTGAGACCCTGAGAAGTGACAGACAGGGCTGTGTGGGCTCTGGAACAGCTCGGGGAAAGACAGAGGAGAAGACAGGCTCCCTGACAGGGATGGCACAGCTAGGGATTAGGGTAGGGCGGAAAGGGAGCATCGTCCCTTGGTTCTACAGAGGGACAGACAGGGCTGCTGGCCCTCCACACTGTTGAGCTAAATCACCCCTGCAGTGGGGTTGACCTGTGTGTTATAAAATGTAAAGCAGTACTGGTCTGTGGCATACACAACTTCAGCAGTGTAGGAAGCTGAGGTGGGGGATCGCAAGTTTGAGCCTCAAATGGACAACTTAATGACTTAGTAAGACCCTGTCTTAAAAAAAAAAGTTGAGCAACAACCTGGCTTCTGAAGAACCCCAACACCAAGTTATGACCAAAAAATCTCCAGACACTGGCGTTGTCTTCTAGGCAGAGGTCCAGGCCCAAGGACACCCAGCCTGATGCTGCTGCTTGCTCAAAGGAGAGATTACTAATGAGGTGCATTTTATTCCTTTAATTTTTCAGTACTCTCTACAACAAGCCTTCATACTTTAAAAAAAGAAAGCCTGAAATGAAACATTACAACATTTGAGCTGGATGCGGTGGTGCATACCTGTAATCCCAGCACTCAGAAGGCTGAGACAGGAGGATCACTGTGAATTCGAGACCAATCTGAACTACAAAGTAAAAACTTGTCTCAAGAAACAAACAAACAAACACAAAAATTATAGTATTTGAGGGGTTCCTTCATCTCAGGGGTAGGAGGGATTCCAATGAGAAAACCCACAAGGCACCAAGGTGCTGGGCCAAGTCTGGTCAGTGGCTGGTCTGGAAGGACAGCTGGCATCAGCCTCCCCAGGGTCCATGGAAGGAGGAGACTGAGTCAGAGCTGCATTTCTCACACCTCCTCCATGAAAGGAAAAGCAAGAGGACGAAACTAAAAGCACAAGAGGGTTCGAGAAGGGAAAAAGGCCAGAGATGCCCAATGTCAGGGGAGGGATGAGGGGAGTGCATCCTTTAGGAGTGGATCTGCGCACCTCCTGGGAGACAGGGCCTGAGAAGGCAGCTCAGGACAGCAGTCTTCAGACATGTAAACCAAGGATGAGAGAAATCAAGTCACCTGCTGAAGGCCACACCTGGAACCTCACTCTGGCTCTCTGGATGCCCAGCAGATGGCCGTGCATGGCCAGGGGACCGAAACGGGCTGTGCACTCAGACCTGCGCTCAGCACCGATGATCTCTGGGAAAGAGGGGCACTGGCAGAGTCCAACTGGGAAGGTTCAAGCCCTAGGCTGTGAGAACTGAAACCCCAGAGCTGGGCCACTTCCAGAGCCGCTGCTCTCAGTCTCAGACTCAGGTGTGTGCCTTCTGAGCCCTCCAAGAGCGCATTTCCTGTGTGCCTGGGAGGAGTGACAAGCATGGACCTCGCTGAGGATGGCAGGAATGAGGGACAGAAGGATGACTGAGGACACAGTGCCACAGGATAGGAGCCAAGCAGAAGTGACAGGAGGAAGACAGGCCTGGGGGAGGAGAGGCGGGAGAGGAAGAGGTGGGAAGTGCAGGGGTGCACATTGGAGAGCCCAGGGGTCTATGTAGGCAGCAGGCGGGGGCTGCAGCACTGTGATCCCCCGCTACCGGAAAAAGGGGTAAGGGATGACCCAGAGGAGAGAGCGCCAGCGGCAGTGGGAGCTCCAGCTGGGCCTGAGCCTTGGAAATGGTGTCTTCTGGAGAGTCCCAGAAGAGTCCCTGCGTGGGGACCCAGCTTCTCCCAGGGAGGACACACAGACCCCTGTGGGTCCCACACCTTCCGTTAAGGCCAGAAATGATTCCCAAAATGTGGCAGCCATGGGGGCCAGGGGAGAGAGATGCAGCCGGTCACATGTTCTTGTTCCTTCAGTGCAAAGAGCCTTCTAAGAGTTTTCAGTCTGTGATACTTTAGCTTTTCTTCAAAAAATACGAAATTGTACTTTTCAGATTATTCCAAGAGTGACCCCCATCCAAAAATATAAGGGTCCCCCATGGTAGGCTCTGGCCAAGGGCAGCCTCGGCAGATTCCGGGGCGTCCAACAGATGGAGGTACCAGGCAGCTTCTGGCAGGCTTGCCCACACCCAGCAACAGGGCCCCTGCAGCAGATCCTGCTGGTGGCCCAGTGCAGTGCCTCTTGGATGGACCTGGAAAGATGCTCTGAAAGCCAGGGAGCACACGCCTGGCCCTGCCTCCAGGAAGGTACCCACAGTGTGCAGAGCAAGTGGCGAGGAAGTGAGGGTACACGTGGAGGGGACATGGAGATGGGGGGCAGCCCATGGTATAGAAGCAGCCACTCAGAATGCAGCAGCTCATTAATTTCCTATTTGGAAACTGTGCTTACATCAGTGCCCAGTCCATCACCAGGGCCAGCGGCAAAAGACAAAAGGAAAAAGCGTTTTTTATGGAAAAAAAAAAGTCACCAGGAGCTGCATACATAGAACCCTCTGGAAACAAGTCCTCCCATTCCCTCACTTAATCCCAGGCCTGGGGTCGATCCCTTTTGTAGGCTGTGAGTTTGCCGGCAGCCTCTGGATTCCGTTTCACGTGTCGGGTTAAATACAGGGCTGACCCGGAAGGCGCATGGCTGGGAAACATCTGTCCAGTAAGGTGGCCACCTCCGTTCTGCTGCCTGGACCCCAGCACAACTGCACACAGCATGAAACAGTCCCCACCCACTTGACTACCACCCCGGATGCTGCATTATACCATCTGGCTTACATCTGTGAAGACATACCAGGGACTTCTCAAAACTGCACCAGATCCAACATCCAAAGACTTGGGCCCCAAACCTAATGCTGCTTTTTCTTAGATTTCAGCTGAAGCTCAGAAAATGGACAGAACAGACAATAAAGTCAAAAAAGCTGAGCAGGACTACCTCACATATCCACTGGCTTCCTATAGTCTGAAGACACAAAGGCTGAGGAAACCCCTCAACACCCTCGGATTCTGTGCAAATATTTTAAAATTTATTGTTTGAAAATGTCGGCACCTCAGTAAGACATGCTGGTTCAAAAACTGAATGGATTTAATTCACAATGTTAAATAGGTACAAAACCACTTTCGCAGAGACTCTGGGATTCCTATGTAAAATATTCAGCTCAAGAGGCACAGCGTTAGAAAGAAAGAAAATTTCCCTGATCAGAATGAAACCAGGCTGTTTGCAGTGGTGGCAGATGGGAGAGTTGATTTCTGTGGCTTCGCAGAGCTCTGAATGCAAGGCGATCTTCCTTAGGGGCTGGTGTGGCTGTAGAAGTCAGAGGCGCTGAGAAGAAAGTGCCTGAAAAATACCTGGGCAAGCTGGGCATGGTGACACATGGTTATAATCTCAGCACTCTGGGAGGCTGAGGCAGGAGGACTGCAACTTTGGGTAAGTCCAGGGTGGGAAACTCAGTGAGATCTTGCCATGGGGCTCAGGGGCGGGGACAGACACTGGTGATGCAGCTCAGTATGAAGGCCCTGGGTTCAATCCCTGGGACTCAAAATCTGGGCAGAAAGGGGAGGAGGGGCTAGGAGACACCAAGAGCCTGAGCCCATCTGCAATGGAGAGGAAACTGACTTCTGAGAGAAGTCACTGCAGTGGGCAGAGGCTGCGGAGTGGCAGGGGGCTCGACACTAGGCCCGCTCCTTTGTAGGCCCACTGTGACCCCAGGAGCTTTAGGTTTTTTCTTTTAAAAAGCCATAAGGCTATGAATAAGTAAAAAAGCAGGACTGATGCCCACCATTTGCTGGGGAGCAGTGCCCTTCCAGGGGCAGTGGGGGGGACTGGCAGCCCTGCAGAGCTCTGGGCCATGCTGCTGGGCCTCAAAGGGAGACCAGGGCCCCTGCCAAGGGGACCAGGAGGGAGCATGGGCAGCAGAGGGCTGGCTGTGTGCCTGCCAGCCTGCTTCAATTCGTAAGTTTGTTTATGTGCTAGAATTCTCTGCAAGATTTATTTATACAGAGAAAAATCCTCGCCGACTGAACTGTGTGCTTCTCTGCTCTCCGAGGCCACCTGCGTCGGGCTCCTCTGCTGGTTCCAGGCCATGGCCAGGTGGCTTCCCACCCTGACCCATGAAGCCTTCTAAAGCGGAAGACAAGGAAGAAACTTCCACAATCGCTGCAGAAGCAACACCAGGAGGACTTGGGTGTGGCTGGGAGACAGGAACTCTGCTCCTGTGACAGCGGGAGAGGTCCCTTTCCCAGAAGACGGCTGGAGGAATCGGTCCCTCCTCCTCCCTCTCTCCTGTCCTTCTTGAGGGACTGGAATCGAACCCAGGCTTTGCACTGAGCTACGTCCCCAGCCCTCTTTTAGTTTCTGAGACGGTGTCTTGCTAAGGGCTAGAACTTGCAACCCACCTGCCTCAGCCTCCCGAATGCTTGGATCTGCCCAGCTGAGGAGGAAAGTCTGAAGATTCAGCTTTGGGAAGGAAGCTAGAGTAGGGCAGGGAGGAAGCAAAGAAGGAAAGTCCGGGAAGCAGTGGAGGAAGCACAAGGTAACAGAGGCCACCAGCAGGGAGGCCACTTCAGTTCCAGCCCTTCTTCGAACAGGACCAATCTAGGCAGCCTCGCAGAAACTGATGTCTGGCCCTGTTCTAAAGACACCCAGTGTGACAACTCTTCTGCTGTTTGCTAATCCCAGGGCCCACGTCTACTGGTTTAAGTCAAACTCACTAATAATAATAGGAAAATGTGAGAGAAAAGGTGGTTCAAAGGAAGTTTTGGCTCTTTGCATGACAATGTCAAAAGTGCTAAATGTCTTCTTTTATTCCTTGAAAATACTTCATTATGAGCCAGGTGTGGTGATGCATGCCTGTAATCCCAGCATCCTGGGAGGCTGAGGCAGGAGGGTTGCAAAGCTCCCTTATCCCAAAGTGGTCATTAGAGGCCTGAAAGGAAACACTTTTGTACTCCTCTACTAGTGACTAAAGATATATCCTATTTTGGGATCTCTTTTTGTAGTCAGAAGCAGTCTTTGAAGCTACTGTCTCCTGGGCAGCTGATTGGGCAAGGTTTTCCACTATGGTGTTTGAGGATGAAACACAAAACCCAGGGCTCTGTTTCTTTACCACTAAGGGAAGCCCTAGGTTACATGATCCATTTCATGGCCTGGCCCTGAGCCTGCTGCAGACTTCACTTGGAGGTGTACAGTTGCCTATTAGGCCACAGGAAGGCTTCAGAGGCCGGGACAGAGGCTGAGACACTGGAGACAATGGCAGATGGCCTCTTGGGGACTGAGGCAGGGAGGCCTCTGTAGGTCACACTCGAGATGGGGCTTTGGGGGATGACAGTAACCTTTCAGAGGGTAAGGGGAGCAGGTTCAGCTTCTAGAAAGACACCTGACACAAGCAAGAAGCAGAACAGTCTCCCTTGGTCCCCAGTAAGATGGCAAAGACCCACACCAGATGGAGCCCTGGTCATGGATGGGGGGTACTGACTGGAGTGCACTGCAAAGGTACAACCGCAAGCATGTGGCGAAGTGGACAGAGCAGACGTGAAGGTGCCAGGGACTTCAAGTCTGCAGGGCTTGGTAGGTGCTGAGGCCATTAAAAGGTCCAGGGAACAAGGGTTTAAACTCAGGTTGCAACAGTGGCATTTTCACTGCATGGAGAGTGGAGAGAGGGTGGGGAAAGACAAAGAGGATAGAAAGGGAGACTTCGGGAAAGCGAGCTGGCTACACTGCAGTTTCCAAGAAGAAAAAAAGAGAATCTTCCTAGGGGAATGGTGGTCATGAGGGGAGAGGAGTAGGAGTCCGAGACGAAGGCTGGAACCCAAGGATGAAGGTCTAGATAGCAGCGTTAGCAATCTGCACAAGGACTGCTCAGTAGCAGGAGGCTTGGCTGAAGCTTGGCCAGCACTGCGCTGAGTGTGGCTCCTGTGGACCACAGCAGAGCACAAGGGGCAGGCAGGCTCCAGGGCCGTGGGAAGGCAGTGGCCAGAAAACCTGCCTTCAGCAGAAGTCAGGTCACAGATGCAGTGGGTGGGGAGGGTTTGCACAGCAGAGCACGCATCTGCTCCAGGAGCACCGGCTTCCCCCCACAAGCGCAGTGCTCTGGCAAGGCAGGAGCCTCCCTAGACCACTTCCGGGGCACAGGTCTCCAGCAGAGGCAGGGAGGAATGAGCACAGGGTTTTGCTCTGAATGAGAATTTGGAGTTTCAAAAGCAGCTTGTTCTGACCTCGCTGTGGGGAGCTCTGGGAGCTCTGCAGGGGTAGCTTCCCATCACAGGCCTCTGCCCTGGTCCATGGACTCCTCACTGTGTGCCAGATAGGCGCAGGGTGTCTGGTGCTCATGAGATGACCAGGCCAGGGACTCATGTGGCCGCACACAGTTTTGTTGGTTTGGAGCTGAATCTTGCAAAAGCACAAGATGCAGCTGGGGATTTAGCTCAGCATAAGGGCCTGCTGGCAAGTGCAAAGGCATGAGTTCGATCCCCAGTTTAAAAAAAAAAAAAAGCACAAGATGTAGTGTGGTGCCCTTCCCTTGTGACAATATGCACTTACAAATGTCTACATCAGAGAACAATATTCTCACCTCCACTATGTGAGAAATATGCTGAAAACAGATCCTCCATGTTACCAACCCCGAAATCTAAGCACTGGCTTACAAGTAGAGACAGCCACGATTTTGTGGGTGTTACAAAAAAATCAAGCAGGTGTTCAAAAACCAGCTGGAGGCCTGGTGTAGTGGCACGTGCCCACAATAGCAGCACTTTGAGAGCCTGACAGGAGGATGACAAGTCTGGGCAACTTAGTGACTTACTGAGACCGTCTCAAAATTCAAAAAAGGCTGGGCACAGTGGCACGCCCCTCTAATCCCAGGGAGACTGAGGCAGAACACTGCTATGAGTTGGAGGCCGGCCTGAACTACATAGCAAGACCCTGTTCCACACAACAGAAACAAAACAAATTTTTTAAAGGGCGGAGGATGTAGCTCAGTGCAAAGGTCCTGGGTTCAGTCCCCAGTATTGCAAAAAACATTGAACAGCTGGAGCGGCCTTTTTCTTGTAGACCATGTTTCTTCTGAAAGTAAGACAGCCCAGCAACTAAGGAAAACCACAAACTCTCTCCACTTCACCTCCAGGTGACACTGATGGCCACAAGGAGGGTGGCACAATACTGCTGGCCCTGCCCTCGCTCTGTCTAACCAAGGCAAAGCCTGCATGCCAAGACAAGGTCCGACATCCAAGTCCAACCCCTGGTTTCAACCCCCTGCAGCTGCCCCAGCTCTGGCCTCGGGGCAGCCCTCATCTTTCGCCTGACCTCCAGCTGCTCTGTACTCTGCGCCCTCACCCCGCTCAGGCCTCCCTTGGCCACGGGTGTGGGATCTGGTCCTTCATGCTGGGCTCCCTGACTGTGTAAGACTGGGTAAGAGATGCCAATCTGTCACCACATCCAGCACTACGCAGTGGTCTCCCTCTCATGTGGTCCCTTGGCATGGGCCAGGTGTTTGGATAAGCACCAAACAAGGAGTGCGGTCAGTGGGCCTTGCCCTGAGGCCTGATCCTCATCCAAACCCGCATACTTCCTATCTGGTTTGGACAGGGCCCAGCACCGGCCCAGGCCTGCGGCTGCTTGGCACTTGCCCTCTAGGCCTCGCAGGGAGCAGAGGCGTGGGTGTGGGACCCCACTCCTGGAGCCTAAGGGGCCACCCGGATGCCTCTCTCTAGTGTTGTAGTTTAGAAGCTCGTTAGAGCAGGCGGCTGCCTATTCCCTGGGTCTGACTTGGCAGGATAATTCAGACTCAATACTCTTTTCTATTGACTCAAATCAGTTTTATTCTATGGGCTTTTATTTTCTATTTAAACTTTTGCCAAAAAAAAAAAAAAAAAGCATTACAAAAAAAGCAAAAATACAAAAGTTGCGCATGTTTTCAAAAATCACTAGAAAATACAAAAAAAGTAGAAAAATTTACTCATCTTTTTACTACCCGAACACAACCATGGTTGGCGCCCTGTTTTGTTTCCTTCTGGTCTTTTTCCATTCATTAGTTCTCCTACTGGAGTATGCCTGCTCCCAGCCCCTCCAGAGTATGGTTGCTGGCACACTGTATTAATAATTTTTTCCTTGTATTTTAGATAATGATTGCCTCTTAAATCTTAAAAAGGAACTTTTTACCACATATGCAGGAGCTACGAAAACAAAATACAATGCGTGTGACTTTTCTTTTGTCCCAATTTGGGCAAATCGACTGGCAACAACTGGAGAACTTTATTACAGACTGGGTTTTGGTTGGCATTTGGGCACTAATATTCATTGTTAGGAGGGCTCAAGGCACTGTGTTACAGGAGAAAATGTCCAGATTCTTTAGTCATGAATTAAAACATCTATGTGTGAAGTGCCATGTCTTGGTTTGTTTTAAAATATTTTAGCAAGGAAAAATCTTGACAGATGTTGAATCTGGTAGCGGAAGATGGTAAGTTCATTGTGCTATTTTATTTACTTTTTTTTGTTTTTGTTGGGCTTTTTTTGTTTTTTGGTACCAGGGATCGAACTCACAACCTCACACTTGCCAGGCAGATGCTTATTCTACTGAGCTAAATCCCCAGCCCTATTTTATTTACTTTTACATAGGTCTAAAAATTTTCAACATAAAAATAAAAAGGCTTAAAAAATTAAAAATAAAAAGGTTAAAGTATACAGTTTTAAAAGCTTTTTGTGAAAGCTCCTCTCCCTTCTTTCTCACTCCCGTAGGGTAACCACTTTTATCTCTTTTATTGGATTATTGATATTAATTTCCACATTTCTACAAAATCTTCCCATTACCTCCAGATCCTTAGGCATTACCTGCACACTTTTCATGGGAGAATCCCTTCTGCTGTCCCCTACCCCCACCCCATAGTCCTTTTCCCAGCGACACCTACCCACTGCTGCTTTCACAGGCACCCCACAACTGTCAGGACTCACGCGCCTGTACCCTAGCTCGGTTTGTAAACCCCAGTGTCTCTCCTTTTCTGCACACCTCTGCTGTCATAGGATTCGAGTCATTTTAGTTTGATCTTCCTGGCTACCACGTACAAGCTTCCCACCACCAGAAACGGTAGAGAGATGAATGCCTCCTTCCCCTTTCTCCAAACTTCTTGCAGAGCATGCCTGAGGGCCATGCCCTCTGCAGATGACCTTCCTTACACTCGTGGTCATGGCACTTGGCTGGGCGCTGCAGCCTTTCATTACTGGACACCACGTAACTCATCGTCACCTCACTTCCAGCATTGCAGCAGAACAATGTCATGTTACTCTTACGCAGACACCTCGAGACCCTTCCTCCTTCGTCTCTAGTGTCCTGCAATTCTACGACAGGTGTCTTGGAGGTGACCTGTCTTTGTCACTGGGCCGGCAATGCGCTCCTTCACCCTGCACAGTCACCTTCCCCAGGAACAGGGCGTTTCCAAGAACTACTGTGTGCCTCGGTCCATGCCTTGGTTTTTTTCTCCAGTCATGCTGGGACGCTCATGCTGCCCATCTTGAATGGGTCCTTTAATTTTGTTTTAATCTTTTCTCTTTCTGGGACAATTCTTCAACTTTCCAACCAGAATCCTGAATTTTTTGTTTCTTTTACCCTGTTTTTAACTTCTATGAGTATTTTTTTTCTATCACTAAGGTTTCCTTCTTAAAGTTAGATCTTGTGACATAGAAATGTTCTCAAGAAAAAAAAAAACCTTTTCAAGGAATATAAGGGACAGCATCTCTACCCTGTGAGTACGCAGGTCTTACTGCTTTTTCCTCCTGCTTCTGGCTTTGTCCTCCCAGCTTACCTTCCTTTCCTGCCTTTCAGCCCTGGACTCTGAATCCCAAGACCCAGGCACCTTGGGGCCCAGCCCTGGCGTTGGACTGCTGATCCGGAGCCCCAGGAGTAGAAGTCCTCATCCCTGCCAGCTCGGGTGCCCCCGAGAAAGCTGTCTCCACTCTTGGCTCCCAGAGGGACCTGGCTCCCAGGGTTCCGGTGGTACTTGTACCCCTTTAAGGTGTCACCTTTAGGTGCGCTGCTGTCCCTCAGTCACTCACACAGCCCCTCCTGTCTTGTCCCACAATAAACTGTGGGCCTCTGCCACAAAGGGGAGTGTAGGGGGGCCCAGCTAGTGAATGACACTTCCAACCCACATGGCCGTTGGCCCCCGCCCACCTGCCGTGCAGAGCAATTGGGCGCTGGCAACTGCGGAGTTTTTTGCTTCTCAGCTTCCTCCTCCCTGGCTCAGGATTCGGCTCTCAAGCCTGCTCGGGCAGTTACCACTCATCCATCTGCTACCCAGCTTCCAAAACGTTGTTGCTGTTGTCTTCTCTCCCACTCTTTTTGTCCTTGTGGGTTTAGGTCTTTAAAAAAAAAAAAACCTCTCTACTGTTGTTTCAGTGAGGTTTTGGGAGGGAATGAAAGTAAATGTGCGTATGCAGTTCATCTTTATTTGGAACTGCTTTTTAAATTTACTAATTTTTATTACTACACGTTTGCAGTGCATAATATTCACATTGCTTGTGGAGACTTGGCACATGTACAAAACACACCCCAAATTCATTTCTCCTCCCCCTCCATCTCTTGATCCCCTTCCCATCTGAGAAGGATCTATCTTCCTTTCTAGTATCTGTCTTTTATTTTGCTCTTTTTATATTTTAGGTTTTTCATACAAAAGAAGCCATGCAGTATTTAAGCTCGTGTGTCTGACTTACTTTACTTAATATTATGGACTCAAGGTGTACCCATTTCCCTGCAAATGTCTCCAATTCATCTTCTTTGTAGCACTGTGTTGTACTCCACTGTGTTTATAATTAGACACCTTTCTTTGACCTGCACACATTGCCCATGCTCCTCCATGGTTGCTACAGTCTTCCCTAGTAACTGCACAACACCCATTCTCCGAGTGGGCCCCCTTCCTATGTTCTGGGTTTGCTACAGTCATGTGGGGTGCCTTCATCTGACCCCATGTCTAGAGAGAGCTTGCGGGCAGTCCTCCTCCCACCATTCTCATTTAGGGCCTCATTCTCTTGTCCCCTCATCTCTCTCTGTACAGCACTAATTTGCAAATTCGCGCCCATATCTGCAGTCATCCTGCACCGTGGGGCAGCACTCATCTGTCCAAAAAACCCTAGCACCTGCAGGTCATGTGGACTGCCTTTGGAGGTCCCCCAGTTTGATGCCCCCCTCCACACAGGTGATCCAGGGCCAGGCGCACAGGGGGTGCTCAGCAGAATGCCCAGAACGCTATGACATTAGGAGGACAAACACTAACCCCTCCATTGTTACCTTGCCCTCAGAGGTCAGTGTCCAGATCACAGAGAAGGTCAGCTTGTCAGTCATGGGATTGAGGCTGCACAGCTCCTCACACAGCAGCCTGGGAAGCATGGGGACCACCTGTGAACAGAGGACAGCTGTGAGCACCTTTCTCCAACTCCCAGGAGCTGTCCGAGCCTGGGAACAGCAGGAGGGCAGAGCTGGGGCTAGCCAGCTAGGCTTCCAGTGTGAGCTCAAGATGGGCAGATGTGTGAACCAAAGACTCAGGAGAGACTGCATCTCCCACCCTCACAGGGGCCTCAGGGTCAAGGGAATAAGAGGTGGCACAACAAGGAAGAGTTCACAACAGGAGGCAAGAAAGACTGAGGCTGGAGGACCCCCAATGGAGCCCGCCTTGGGCAACTTAGCATCTGCATCAAAATTTTTAAAGGGCCAAGGGGATGGGGATGTAACATAGGGTGAAGGCCCTGGGTTAATCCCCAGGGTCACCAAGAATTTGGAAGAAAGGAATAAAGAAAGAAAATAAATGAAAAGCAGCTATATTTTGCCACTACAGTTAGCCCTTTGGATTCTTGAGCTTTGCATCCATGGATTCAATTAACCTGGGATGGAAAATGTTACAGAAATAAAATAAACACCTGTACGAGCATGCAGAGGCTTTCTTTTCGTCATTACACCCTGAGCAAAACAGTACAACAATCTATAGCAGTTACACAGTGCTGGGGATCGCAGTGAATTTAAGAGATGGTTTAACCCGGCACCATCGTTATCAGAGGGACCAGAGATCTGCGGATTCCAGAACCAGTGCCCTGTGGAGATGTAGAGACGGCCGAGCTAACTCTGAAGCTCTGGGCTCCCAAATGGCTTGGGCTTTGACTATAAGGATGGGGGCTGAACTACATGTTTAAGAACCGGAAAGTAGAACATAAACCTTCAGAGTCTCATCAGAGGAGAACGAAGCCATTACTAGATTTTGTAACTGATCGTATCAGAGTTGACCAAATCATATGTGGAGACATTAACAGGACTACGCTCATGAGGCATGGCTACTGCAGTGAACTGGAAGAGTTCCTATGTCCAGGCCTCCTGCAGGAACGCTGGCCAGCTACTCATCTATTTTGCAATTTTTGAAACCAAAAGGATTTCTCCTCTCACCAATCTTTACATCTCATCATAAACACACAGAATTAATTAAAACATGTTTTCAACTTATTTTCTAATGATGACCAAAATACTTTCTTCACCACTCCAAAGGTACAATGAGTGTATCTGTTCCTTCTAAAGTATTTCCCTCTCCCCTTTCCTTCAAATCTGTTCCCTCTCCCAATTTTTTAAATTTTAAAGCAATGGTACATTTTAAAGCAATGGTCCAACCCACTTTGCTTTAGTGTATACGGTGGCCCCACCCACAGTGCAGTGCAGGGCCCGGGAATGAGGAACCAGGAAGGGAGGAGCAGACCAGTGCCATGCACTAAGGTAAAAGAACTGATTTCTTTAGTACCGAAACAGAACAAACCCCAGTGGTTTCTCATTCAGTGGGAAGTGTCTGTGCTTCTACTATGCCTCAGCACACAGTATCTTTGGTGTGGAGAAGCAAATTCTAGAACTCGCCCACATCAGTAAAAGCAATAACTGTTTAGCATTATTCTAAAGGATGCAGAATCTTTTAGCATCGACATTAAACCTAACAAGGACCTGAAAACTTTCACAAGACAGCACCCTCTGTAACATTTTCCTTGACCCTGATTCTGCACCATCAGTTTAGATGACAATAAATTTTCTTTCTTAATGCATCTAATGGTGCATCAAAATGTCATCTAAGTACTTAACATTTTCTGGTGTGCTAAGTGTTTTACAAAACAGTAAGTCTTCACCTGCATCAACACGCTATAAAATGGGGAAGTTTCAGTGTCATACGATTTTATGACTGACTTATAGAGCTTTCATATATTTCTGCCTCTGGACTGGGCCTGTACTGAATTTTAGCAGCCCCCACTCCCACCTTCATCTGTTGAAGCCTAACTGTTGGGAGACAGGATCCTTAGGTTAAGTGAAGTCATAGAGTGGAGCCTAATCCCATGGGTTGGTGACTTTGTAAGAGGAGCAAGTGGGAGAGAACACGCTGATCTCTGTGAGTGGGTACAAAAAAACAGCCGTGAGAGGGCAGAACCATGCCTGAGGCAGGAAAAGGGCCCTCACCAGGAACCACGCTGGCCGCCACCTTGACTGGGGCTTCAGGGCTCCAAAACTGTAAATGGGTGAATGTTTCTTGCTGACATGTTGCAGACTGCAGCATATTATGACAGGAGCCTAAGCTGCCTATGCCACACTACAGCAAGTTTGCTGGGGTGAAGTCCTGTGTTCTCCTCTGGGCTGCATGATGAGGCGATTGCTTACCCAGTGTGTGTGGCACAGTGACAGTAGTCCAGGGCTTATTCTGTCTGTTTCTTAAAAACAGATAGTAAATATTTCTTCTAAGTGTTCAAGGCGGTATCTTACTTTTAACTCATAAACCCTGAACATCTGATCATGTAACATAATTTCTGACATCATAGTTCAGTGTTTGTTTGAAAGTTACTGCAACTTGGACCTGGACTGAACCCTAAAACAGAAAAGAAAACACTAATGGGAAAATCAACCGTGATCCGGAAGTATGGAGCTGGGTTAGCAGCCACATTCCAGCGTGGGTTTCTCAGGTCTGAAAGGACAGCACAGTACTGCAGGGTTTTAATGATGGACCTTTGCGGGATGCGTAGACCTTACTGTTCCATCTCTAAAACTTCTCTCTGAATCGAAAAGAATTCCAGAATGAAAGAGCTTATAAAGAAAGGAAAACACAGCTTTTATTAATCTTGCATTACACATTTAAATATGATATAAACTTGTCCTAATTATGTTCATGAAATCTGATCTGTTTTTGTACCTTTGTGTTTGGGGTTAGGATTTTATTTGCAAAGAGAGCTTGGCCAAAACAAAAGAAAGTCTAAAGAGCAAGTGAGGAGCATGCAGTCTCACGGTGTAGGGGAAGAAGACAGGCTTAGCTGCCCAAGAGGGCCAGAGTCAAATCCTGGGCCCAGCACCTCCTGTGTTACTTGAGAAAGGCAGCTTGATTCCGGGTTGGGATTTCCTCAGCAGTGGAGCAGTATCAGAGGGTGCTCAGTGGAAGCCAGCTCCAGCTGTCTGAGCTCTCGTGTCTCCTTGCTCAGCCTTCTGTGCAGCCCCATGCCCGGCACAGTCTGTCTGCTGTGTGGGCCTCCATCTGCTCACTGCTGCAGCTCTTACAAGTTTTGAGCTGCTTTTTGAATGTTTGCATCTAGTAAACTTCTGTATATCCTCCTAGATGTGGCTCATGGCCCAGACTCCTCCAGCTGCAAATGTGAGCCCTATTGCTGTTCTTCAGGGGGTGAGGGGCACCTCCCAATAGCGGCTACTGCCCCTGATCTCTCCTTGCCTCCACAACAGCTTTACAGCATAGACCACACAAAGTCCCGGTCACTTCTCGAGATGCCTCTCTCCTGGTCCAGGCTGGGGAACCCTTGGGACCAAAGACACGGCCTCGTCTTGTCCCACCTGACACACAGCTGGCAGGCAGGGTCTACAGACTTGCCTAGGAAATGAGTGACCTGTATTTTCTATGTTTATTGCTTACTGCGTCACCTAAAACATTTTATGAAATACCTGCTAGACTTCTTAAACATCTTTACACAGAGAGCTCCGTAACTGAAGAGGGTAAACTGCTCTGGCTACTGCCCCTAAAGCCCCCGGCACACCCAGTGGCTGTCCAGGTTATCCAAACTGCTTCAATTCTCACGCTGCAAAGGTCCAATGCCAAAGAACCTAAGCACACATGAAGAAGCAAAACAGGGAAGCTTTTTGGACAGTGCAATTATATTAAATTTCTAAGAGACATTCTTTTTAATATACTTTTCAGCAGATCTTGAGGCCGAGATCAGATGGAATTCTGAGAAAACAGTCTTTATGTCCATACAGTTTTGTTAATAGGTGGTTAGGCCGCTTTCAAAGGAGAAGGGATTAAGAGGTTACAGCCACACTTGTGGTCTGGCATCTCACAGCCCCTCATAAATCGGCCCTGGACCTGCCAGGGTCACGCGGATGTGCTCTCCCAGAACCACCCCCCACCCCTGCGTGCTCAGTGGGCATCACTGTGGAGGGTTGGGGGGCAGGCGGCTGCCTCCCCTGATGCCGGGGAAGAGGCACCTGGACCCCAGGCAGCACAGTTGCCATGTGAGGCCGGCAGGTACCTGGGGGACTCTGCTCCAGGGAGTCATGTGCAGAGCAGAACCCTCGACTGCCAGCGGAGCTGTGCCCAGGCTCACTCCCCCCGCGGCCCTGCTCTCCTGCTTATCCTCCTCAGCCTTCCTGCACCGGCCTCCTCCCGCCCCCGACCCCTGCCTGCCCTGGTGACAGAACTAGCTCAGCAGCCCAGTGCTGCGTGCCTTTCGCCAGTCTGTGTTAGCTCCTTCCCCTGGCCTTCAGATTTGACTGGAAAATGTTACTGCCCTGCTGATCCCTCCCATCCCACCACCTTCTGCTCCTTCTCAGCAGAAAACTCACCTTTCCTCAGGAGAAAACCGTGTTCACTGGACTCAAGTCCTCCCAAGCTCCCTTCCAGCAGTTTCCTTCAAACTGTTCCTGCCATGTGTCCCTAACTGTCTCCACATTCTGGCTCACGGCTGTGGCTCTAGCTCACAGTGCAGCACTGTCCGTCTGTCTGGTGGCCTCTCGCTCTTCACAGCCAGCTCCCTGGTGGGCCGGTCTCCCCTGAGCACCGTACAGAAAGGTCAGAGTTTCTGGTTTTAAACCGGATGCTACTCACTGCCCCCCTCCTCACTGTCGCTGTGCTTCCTGCCTTCATCCTCGTCCTCTTTCAGTGTAACACTTTGGAATTGTGAAGATCACATACTAAAATTTTAGGTGATAACCAGATCAAAACATGAATGTGTGAACATCATGAGGCTCCAGCCTGTGGAATAAGCAAGGTTGCCATGCTGCTCTAGAGTCTCTTCTCCCATGCATGTGTGACTGTATACGGGTAAGAATTAAATATTACTGACACACACAGTTTTGTTTTTGGCAGCAGAGGGAGGTGGGTTTGAAACAGGGTCTTGCAATGTAGTTCAGGTTGGCCTTGAACTCACAGAGGTGCTCCTGCCTCAGCCTCCAGAAAGCTGGGATTACAGGTGTGTGTTACCATGCCTGGCATGTGTGCAGAACCAACACAGTGTGTCTGGGCCCTCACTGGACTCCTCTACACTCCTCACCCTCTGTCCTTCGCTTTCCCTCACCCGCGCCCTTACTCCCTGGATTTGTATGCTGCTGACACGTAAGTTCTGTTCCCGCCTCTCCTCGGAGCTCCAGGCCCCTCTATGGAATCCAGGCATTCACAGCCTCTTCTAATGCCATGTGGAGAAGATACAGGCGAGCCTTTCCTCCTACCCACTGCTAAGGGCCGTGCCCTGTCCCTGCTAAATAAGCAACACCGAACATCCCTTAAACCACCCAAGAAACAAAACACCATCCCCACCTCCAGATCACCCCTACCACACACATACACACATACACACACACACACGCACACGCACACACGCACGCACGCACACACACACACACACACACACACACACACACACACACACACATAGATACACAAACCTGTCACCGGGCGCCAGGCTGGGACTCTCCCACCTCCTGCTTAGGACTCTCCATCGGTTCCCCAGTCCCTCCTAACCCTCACTCAAACGTGACTCTGCCTCCATCATGTACAGCTCAAGCACCCACAGACCTTTCCTCCTCAGGATGAGGTGGGTTCGTGAACAACAATATAGGAATTCAAGCAGCCAAACTGATAAATTTGGAATTCAATTAACTGACCTCAGGACCACTTGTATACAGACGCCCCACACCTGTTTCAAAGTCCAAACAAGTGGCCCCAAACTAGAAAGTTACAGAGTTTTTAAAAGAAAGAATCACAAAAGACATCCTGTTGGACACAATTTAGCTAGACTCTTACATTAATTTTTGGTTGATGCCTGTATCCTGCTTCTTTTGTTGAGCAGGTTAATTTTTTTCCTACAGGTTCAGCTCATTCTGCTTTTCTCATGGGACTTAATTTTCCATTTTCCTGGGTCAAATACGGGGCACTAGTTAAATGCAAGGCTCAAGATGGCATCAGTTATGACAAGCTACACCACAGGAGACAGTCTAAGATCTCCCAAATGGTGGCAAAGTTCTGGTGGGGGTGTTATTCCAGATAAAAGTTCCACTGCACTGCAGAGGTGTTGAGCGTGGCCCCAAGGGCTCATGCACTGGGAGCCAGGTCTCCAGCAGGACAGTGGTGAGCATGGTGGGACCTTTAAGAGGCGAAGCCAAGATTCATTCCCCTTCCTCAGGCTCGGGACTGGGCTTCTGGTCTGAACCTGGCTCCTTCCCTGCCACTGCAGTACCCTCTATAGAGCAGTAAGACAGAAGCAGCAGGGGCAGGGTGGCACTGTGCTTTCTAGACTTTCCATTGCTCAAACTGACTAAATGAATCTTTTTTCTTTTTAAGTACACAACTTCAGGTATTTCATTAGAGTAATGGAAAACAGATTCATGCAACTTCCTTGTCCATTTTTCCTTGTAAAATGCGGACTGCATCTTAGCCCTTGCTTTGCATGGTTCCAGCTCTAGCCCACATGCTGCCAGAGTGGGCGCTGCCTCCCTCCTCATGCACCAGATTTCTGCATGGCCTCACTCACTAAACACCCAGGACAGCCGCAGCCCACCTGCACCAGGATCAGGATGGGGCGTCTTTCCCTTCCCAGAAACACATGAGAGGAATTCTGGCACTGGAGTTTTGCCTGTCCCGTGGGCGAGGGAGGGGCTGAACACCATCCTGAGCTCCAGAGGACACTGGTAAAGTGCAGACATTCATGGTTAGTAGCCCAGGACCCCAGGTTGCTGGGAGCTGCTGAGAAACCATTTTGTACCTTGTTTCCAAGGCAGCCATGAAGATAAATGGGGAGCCAGCTCCCTCATTTCCTTACCCTGTGGCTTCCCCCACTTCCTATTATGTGACAGGGGCAGATGAAATTCTGTCATTTAGGGCATTCATATGGCACCAGGCCCAGAATATCTATTGCCTCGTCTCATGCTGATACACGGTCATGCAGGTAAACTCTTTATGTCTGAACAACATCTCCATCTCTACTGCGGCTGTTCAAGGCCTAAAGGGAGCATCGACAGGAAGGTCCTGGTGTGGGGCGACACCCTCGTCTCTGGCCTCACTCTCTCCCAATCACTGTCACTTTCCAGGGGCTCTCAAGAGGCTGTCCATGCTCCTCAGCCTGAGACTCAGGCTTCTCTGCAGCCTTGCCCCTCAGTTCCCTCTGTTGCTCCCCCACCACCCACCCAATCCCAAAGGACACGCTTCTCTGGGAGGAAGCCATTTCTAGGCTCTCCCTGCACCACTGTCCCCATCCACTTCCATCTGGAAACTGTGCACCTGCGAGGGGAAACACTGCTCGGAAATGCCTGCTATGTGCAGCCTTGGGCCCTGGAGAAGCTCCCCTACCACTGGCACTGCACCTGAGCAGATCCAACTTCTCCCTTCTCTCTCCGCCTCTGCCCAGAGCACTTCTACAAGGCGACAGCCCAGGACACACAAGCGTTTGCATACACGCCCGCCTCCTTGACTCCCCACAGCCTGACCAGCACCCCACTCATCTTCTCCGCCCAGGGCCTGGCCTGCAGCTTGCATTCATACAGGCCAAGTGGATGAGGCACAGCCTGCAGCAGGAAAGGTAGAGGGCTTGAAGTGAGCCTTGGAGTCAGGTCTAGAGTTGGGTGAGAATAAACTTCAAAGCTGGCTGTGGAAAAAAAGGACAGTTGTCAAGCTCTGACTTTCTAAGCATTCTGGGAGAATGCTTGGAGAGCTGCAAGAAACTGATCAGTTGGGTCAATATAGCACTGCCCAAGGCAGCTGGGTGGGGGTACCAACAAGACTATAAAATCTTACATTAGCCTCGGAGAGCAGAAACATCTGTGAAAGCCACAGCGGGCAGGCTGGCCAAGTTCAGCAGTGGGTTAGCCAGGACAGCCCTGTGACCAGTGGAAAGGGCCACAGAAGGGAGGAATCAGTCATCCAGGCAGATAGGAAGGATGAGCCCATAGGGACCTTGCCACTATGGGACCTCAGGGGTCCCTGCCCTTTTCAGCACTGGCCTGGGCTGGCTCCCTGCCCAAATCCCCTCCTGCCCACAGTGTCCAGCAGCCCTGATCTGTAGCCTCGCAACCTGGTGAAGTTTTCTTCTCCTCTCTGAGAACCTCAAGGTTCCAACCGCTCGAGAGCTCAGCTAGCTCCCTCCTTTCACCCTGAACTGATGGAAAGGAGCTAGGTAATTCGTCTGCCGGCCAACATCGCTGTTTAAAGAGTTTCCTTTTTCATATCAACACTTCCATGAATTCAGAATTTGATCAACTCTTTGCTACACAGTTTGACATTAACCAAACATCAACACTCTGACAACCTACTGGTGTCAGAAAGGAACATCTTAAAACTCCTTGGACTCTGCCTGGAGATGGGCTTCCAATCCCAATCTTTGATCTCTATTATAAAGCAGTACCAATAAAATATTGTAGAGATTTATGGGCAAACTTTCATTCGAGCTGTTTCACACCTAAAATAACATGAGTGGTTGGGCCAGTAGGCAGAAAATTTAGGTTTAGGTTTCAACTGTTTAGGTTTCCTTTTACTTTTAAAACTTAATTCACTTATTTAAAAAAATTCCCTGAAAACTTAAAATTACATTGTATTTCTCTCTGAGAGAAGACAGTGGGGAAATGTTGTGTCCTTCACAAAGACACAGGCCCAAGTTTGGGTAGACACTTGTCCTCTGTCCTAACAGAGTCATCTTTCTCAAAGGGAATGTTTTCCCACAGGATTTAGGTTGAAATTTCTGCCTGAGTACATCTAATTGTTAATAATAGTTACCAAATACTTATTACTGTGACTAAAGTCTCAACAAAAAGAATTCCATTTAAAAGCCAGAGAGATGGGATTTGGACCCAAGACTGGTTTCACTGTGTATTGTCCCACTCTCCAGGGTAATTCCCCAAGCCTGGCTCAGACTGTAACTCTGACCATCAGTCACTCAGAGGTCAGCACTGAAATGAAAAGAGATCGGGGAACCCCCAACACCCCTGCTTCCCAGTGATGAAGTTTGGGAAAATGATTTTGCCAAAAGGAGAAGCAGGGAATTGGAGAGGAGAAGCAGCTCACCGGGCTTTTAAGAAGACCTTTGCAGGCAGAGTAAAAGTACAAGGGACAGAAAAGTTCCTGGACACAGTCCTTTAAGAAACAAGAGCAGGAAGAAAGGTCAGAGCCTTGGTTCAGAGGCATCAGAGCTCACGGCTGCTGCTATCCAAGGTTGCGGGTTGGTGTCTGCGTGCCTGCCAGGCAGGAGGCAGAGTGGCCAGTACAGGCACCAGGCCCTGTCCCCACGCCACCCACAAGGCTTCTCAGAGGCCCGAGGAGATATGGAATATGGTGACAATCGCAAAAGCCATGTAAAGAGCAGAAAAGGCAACACACTCAGTTACTTAGCCCAATTTTACTTTCTGAATTTCTTATTTTGAAATACGATTCCTGGTTATAAGTGAAGAATGCAGTGACTGGACAAGAGAAAGCTACCGGCTTCAAAAAACCTCTAATTGTGTCCACTAGTGTCCAATACTCAAACCTGAAGAGCAGAGTTACACTTTTCTACATAAAGACAATGATTCTCATTGAGTCACTTAATGTGGTCTTAAAGAGCTTGCTGCAAAGATTAATGCTTAAGAGTTTGTGTCTATTTCTCTTTGCATCAAACATTATGTTCTGCATATGAAAGGGAGTTTGGGGGTCTCATCTTCCTTCTTAAAGACACCTGGGCCAGATGAGGCCGGGCTTGGCAGCCAGCATTTCAGGGCAGCAAGAAGCGACCTGAGGTCCCGGGCAGCGGAATCTGTATGCAGAGTCAGAACTGTGTTCTCAGGAGGGCCAAGCTAGGAAGCGGTTTCTTTGTCTCAGAGCCAAAGTGAAATGCAGTGACCCCCAAAAAGCTTCACGAAATTTAAGTCTAACATGTAGACAGAAAAACTACCAGGCATAAATAAAACACTGATGTGGTTATACAAGTGGACACACAGGCCATCAGCAGCCCGTCAGGTCTCATTGAAGTCCCTACCACGCAGGCCGTCTGCCCCCACGCAGGCCATCTCCCCTCCGTGGCAATCGCTGCTCTGGCTTCTAGTGGCACAGATTGGTCTAATTCTGGTCTTACTTCCATGGGACCCTTCAGCATGTGCCTGGTTCCCTTCGCCCTGTGACAGGAGTGCTGCCGACTGCCCATCCTCATTGCCTCATGAATGAACCATGATTTATCTGTCCACTGTACAGGTGATGGGCACTGACCGGTTTCTGGGTTTTTTTTTTTTTTTTTTTTTTTTGCTCTTCTCAATAGTTTGCCAATGAACATTCTTCTCATAATGTATACAGTATGCATTTTGGGGGGGGGGTACAGACCTAGAAGTAGAATTACTGAACCACAAGCTTTGTATAGGTCCAGCTCTACAAGATTTATCAGTTTTCAAAAGCAGTTGTGTCAATCTGCCTTTGCCCAGCATTGAGAGCCCATTATTACTCCATAGGCCATGGACACATTTTTGTTTTTTATTTTGGCTGCACAAGTGGGTTTCACATATCTCTGAGGCAAAAGTTGGCTCCCTTTCTCATCTTTCCCAGTAAAGCAAATTCCAGTTAATAACAGCATTGCAAGGTGTCGTGAACCAGAATTTGGCTCTCAGTCCCGTCTCAGGCTTTGCAGGCAAGTGTTGGCAGGCTAGATGCATGCAGGACTTGTAGCAGGCAACATTGGCAGGCTATGGAAACTTCCAGAGACCTAGGGAACCGATCCTCCAGCTCTTGCACTAGCAGATGGTGTGGGAACCTAGAGAAACATCACACTACATCCTCCACATGGATGGCCTCGGTGACTCTGCTCACATGGTATGGTCTTCACACCTATTCTGGGCCTGCCAGAAGATCCAGAATCCTCCAAAGTGACTCATGGCCCCCTAGATACTGTCTGGCTCCCCCATGCTGTGGAAGGTAAAGCTACAATCACTATGGAGAGGGACATTAGGTAAAGAATGAAGAAAGCTGTGGACAGTAGATGCTGTCAGGAGTAAAAGTGTGACATTCTTCTAGCACCAGGTGAGTAGGTCCCACCTGGCTCCAAGAAAAGGTTGAGTGGAGGCAAACACAGAGTGCTGCAGTCTCCCTGAAACACAAACATAACTGGAAGGGCATCGGGTGAGGCTGGGCTCCAGCACAGCTGGGGCAGACAGCAGCCGGCTGGAGGCCAAGGAGGGAAGGAACCTGGTGCACAGGGCTTTGCGGGGCAGGCATTCGTGCTGTGTTCTCCAAGGGTGAGGATTAGGCTGACAGGGCTGTGGAGGCCAGAGAGGAACAGTTTGTCTCCTCAGTGGAGTCCAGTGCAGAGTACCTATGCTCAGCGGAGGGCACAGGCTATTCGTCCCCCGGAGGGGTCCTTGCTGGTAATGGGTCTCAGAGGCAGCTGGGCAAAAGGATCACCTCCATTTCTTGAAACTGAATTTGATGATCCTGCAGCTTCTGGCTTAGCATGTCACCGTTCCGGTCTACTGCGACCCTAAGTACACTCAGCATTCCACTTCTGGGACAGCAAGCCTATCCACATGGAGGTTCTGGTCATTCGGCATGAACTGTAAGCAAAGCCGACCCCCTAGAGACAGGTGGTCCCCCTGGAGCAGTGGTGCTGGGCACTGCTTGGAGAGCCTCGAGTTAGCAGTGCAGAAGGCACCATTATGGGGTCGGTGAGAGGAGGCTCTGGGTACTGGAGGCAGCGGTGGCAGGCAGCAGCTCTGGCTCTGAGACTGATAACCTCGCTGTTCACTGCTGGGCCATAGACAACCAAATCTTAAGCTCCTAAGGACAGTGATACAATCAAGTGCCAGAAGAGACCCACTTTGAAAGATGAGTTCCTAATGAGTGGACAAACAAGAACCACGAAAGGAAGTCTTGGCAGCACGATAAATACCAGAAACCCTAGGAGCTTTTAGGCTGCCCCAGAAGACTATTTGTTTCCGAGTGACTAGTATCTTTGTGGGTGTCATTTGGGAACTCTGCAAAACTGGAGCCCAGACATTCTAGAACATTCCCTTCTTGAGGCTGGCACAAAGACTGTGCTATTGTAAGTGATCCAGGACTATGAGTGTGATGGGGGAGTGTCGGAGGCACAAGGCTGGGGTGAGGAAGCAAGTGATGATCCTCCCGGGTGATAGCCTTTCTGCTAGTGGATCCTTTGCTTTTATCACTAGCAGATAGCTGGGTACCCAAAGGCCATGTGACATTATGGCCCAGTGGGCCTGGTTCAGGCATGTCTGAAGTCCACCTTTCACACGTCACAGGTGCTAGCTTATCTAGCTGAGGCAAGAGTTGCTCTCGGCCTGTGCATCAGGACTGACACAGGTCTGGGGTTATGGCATGGGTGGGGACCCTAGATGAGAGCCATGTGGAATCTGACAGTCTGAACAGAAGTTGGTTCCACAGGAAAGAAGCGGCCAAGAAACCCCCAGCACAAGCTGAGCTCTCCACTGCTAGCTGGGCTTAAGTTTGGGAGGAGAAGATGCTATCACAGGCTGCCCTCCTGCCAGCCGGGGCCCAGGCCATCCGACCTCGAGCACAGGGCTATGGCTCCTCCGTCTCCTGCTATTGACAAGTTCGCTGCTGGGATCCCTGGCAGGGGTGTGACAGGAGGCAGGTGTTAGGAAAGTGGCACCACAGGGCTATTCAGGAGGCAGAATGACAGGAAACAGTGACTATCTTCAGGGTTCTAAGTGAGAAAACAAAAATCAGGAGAATGCTGTGTCTTAAAAAGATCCATCACCCTTGTATGTTGCAGGATAAGGCTCTGCCATCCCTCTGGCCAGGCCCAGTCATGAGAAGAGCATGAGGCTGGCTCCAGTGGGACCCTGGAGTTGGAAACATTTTCGGAGTAAGCAGTACATGGTGGCCTGTCCTGGGAAGCAGCAGAAAAAGCAGGGGTTCAGGCACCCAGGAGTACTGGTTTCTCAGGCCCTTATTCTGAAAGTGGTGAGGAAGGGAAGAGAGGTTGGTAAGAAGCAGGAGAAGCAGGAGGCTTTCTCCAGAACATGCCAAAATGCTTGGGCCAAGACATACAGGCTCTTTGGGGGAGAACCCCTTCCTGGGTCTCCTTAGGGCCCCAACATAGGTAGTTTCCCCAGCCCTACAGCTTGGCACCCCAACAATCTCCCCACCTTGGACAGAGAGCAAGCGAGTCTCCCCAGGAAATGGGGAGGCAGTAGCCAGAGAAAGGGATCTGCTGGGACAGGTGACCTGTGTGAGCAGAGCGCACAGTCCATCCTCTCCTCTGCCACTGCACAGAAGGAATCGGGAGCACAAGGGACGACACATGGAATTTGCACAGCACAGCAGGTAGAGCACAAAGAACACCCAGCTCCTGGGGCTCTCTGTTCTCAGTATGTGTGGCCTGGGCATGGGACACAGCTCTCACCTTAGTACAGCACAAACACCAGGAGCCACATCTTAGGCACAGGGAATAGAGGGAGTAGGGGAGGTTCAAACCAACGTGCGTAGGAACCCAAAACCAAACCTCTGAGTTCATGGAAGTCAGACAGGAAGTGAAAGTCAGGACAGAGTTGGAAAGTGTGATGAATGGAGTGTCAAAGGAGGACAAAGAAAGCTGGAGGAATTCATGAGATAGAAATAACCCAGGTATAGTCTTTTATTTGTCTCTGCCTGCTGGGCCGACAGCAGTGTCCAGCCAGATACCGAAGAAGGACTTGTTAGGGGAGTGGGTTCTCGAGGTTACCGTAGGTGTGTGCCAGGCACACAGGGTAGAGTGGATGCTGGCCAAGATTCTGTCTCAATTCTTCCTTGCACAGAGGGACAGAGGGAAGCCTGCATACATACACTCTGACTGGGCAGGGGCACTGGAGTTCAGACTTGGGGGCAAAGGTTGGCTCTTCCGGTCCTTTCCATCTAACAGACTTCACCAGACACTTCCCAAAAGGCAGGACAGGACTGTCGCCCTCCCTATAAAACAGGTGCTGACATAGCTTGTAAAAGGCCCCACAGTAGACAGTGAGCCGTCATTCTGCTCTGCTGCTGTCTGGTGAAGGCAGCCCCTGCCAGTGGGTGTGGCTGGGTCCTAACCGAATGGCACCAAAACTGGTGGCCCTGAGACAGTCCCCTGAAGGCAGGTATTTTCCCTCACTTTCTGCTGATGCTTAATGCCTGTTTTCCCAGCATCTTTCAGGAGAACATACAATCACAGAGGGTAAGCACTTTTCCAGTAGCAGATGCTGTTTCTCAGTGGTCTTACTAGACATAAGAAAAGACATTCCAGATAAGACTGCTATTTCTCAAAAAACTTTTTGAAAAAAGAGAGACAAATGAAGTCTGTTTTTAAATCTAAAAAACTAGAGACGCTTTTACCTTCTGCACCAAGTAGACACTGGTGGCTCTTTCGGCAGCCACCTTATCCAGCTGCGACCCCTGGGGAACAAAGTAGCTCACATCGGCAATGTGGACGCCCACTTGGAAAGTACCTGTGAATACAAAAGAAGGACCATCAGCCCCTCTGGAGTGGCCAGGGTGCTTCCGGCCCCGGGAATGTGCTACAGGAACGCGTGTCACTCTGCACCCCACAGGCCTCCATCCCAGGCTTTCCAGGCACTCAGCCCTGTATTCGTGTCCTTTGCCTCCTTGAATACCAAAAAATGACAAGATTCGCACAGTGAACCAACAAAATGAACTATTTTCTCAGGCCATTTCCCTTTTCCAAGGGCTTGTCTTTAAATATCTATCAATAGATTTGCAAAGCTAGGCAAGTCTTTCTGGATGCTGAAGAACCCCTCTGGGGTCACTAGAAGAGCATGAAGTCCCAGCCCTGTGGGACACTGCCTCCCGAAGCCCTGGCTCCCTCCATCCCCACCAGCCACCACCTTTGGCCAGCGCACTCCACCTGCCTGCCTGGCCTCTGCACCCTGACCAGACCTCCAGACTTGCTACCACTGTTCAAACATGCTCCTGGAGAGCCTGTGCCCCAGACTACCTTGTCAGTGTGTGGCCTCATCTTTCACTCTCTCTATATGCAGGGAAGAGCCCTATTCTGCCCCCTGAACACGTCTTACCTCCCCCGACTCAAACGTGCATCTAGGCTGTCTTTCTTCTGTGCTGAGGGTAAGCCCAGCTGGGACTACCTGCCACACTTGCCTTTCCTCCAGGGTCAACTGACAGAGAATCCCAAGCAAGAGGAGGCTCTTCTGTGCTTTCCCCCTCCGCCTGCACTGCTTAAGCCCCAACTGCATGCCTGCTGATGCTGACCACAGTCAGTCCCAGAGCTGTCCTCCTTCTAGTCACCACAGTGATCTCAGTGATCTCCCACACCTGCCCTTCCTCTACAGCGAGCTCAGCAGCTGGGCCTTCCCTGCAGCACATATACTATGGGCGCTCAATGAATCCCTGCTGAGTGGAGGAAGCAAGAGTTGGTTGCCTGGTGTTTTCTCCCTCTGGTCAAAGATCTACATGTTTCTCCCTTTTAGAACCTCCCTTCCAGCCAGGTGCTGCCTTCTGCCGGTGGATGGACAGTAATCCGTCCGGCCGATGAAAGTGTGCCTAAGGAGGTGGGGCAGCAGCAGGCTAAAAATCTAAGGTTCATGCTTGAACATCCCATAAATCATCTATCAAATATACTCATCTCTCTCTCTCTCTCTCTCTCTCTCTCTCTCTCTCTCTCTCTCTCTCTCACATGCATGTGAACATGCACAAAGTGGAGGGAACAGGAACTCGAGAGCACAGTCTGAAGACAGCATCGGGGCAGAGGCACACATGGTGACACTGCCTAGACAGAGGCACGCACTAGCCAACTCTCTAGACCCACCCTGGCACAGCGACCTAGCCGGGCACAGCTGTGCGCTCCAGGCCGATCTACCCTGAGCTCTTCCTTCGGGTCAGACACAAACATTAGAGAAGTCGGTCTGTCTCCTGGGAGCACCTTTGCCACACACTCGGACCAACACAGGAGAGAAGAAGTCTGAGAAAGGAAAGAAGCACGATGACCTCATTTGAACCCCAGGATCCAGAAGCCACTGAGCCTAGTCTGCAGTGGACTTGGCCACTCCCAAGCTGATAGTCCACTATCCGCTCTGACACACTGAGAATGGGGCTGAGGAGGGCTTAGGAACCATCATCACTGACTCGTCTAGTGACCTGGACGGCTAGTCCTAAGGCGTCAGACCTTTTATCTGCCAAGTTTGTGGCTTTTTATTACATCCCTCCTGCCACTGCTTCTTCTTTGGGGATACCCTTTCTTTGGCTTTTAAGCAGAGTGCTTAAAATAAGGGGTTCAGGCAAGGGAAGGAATTTGTTCCATGTTCTTTATTTGCTCTGACCCTGAGGTCCCTTTACGGGGATTCTCTGGGTTTTCTCGCCTGATCCACAACGTGACACCTCAGGGAATCTGGAAGTCTCTGTGACCCAAGCTCTGGGGTGAGACAGGGGAGCATCTCAGGGTGGAGGGGCTGTCTGCAGCACCGGGAGAAGCAGCCTCTGCGGCCTTGGCCTCCGCCTGACCGCACGCAGCCGGTCACTGGGTCACCAGAAGCAGTGAACCCGCCTTGGAGGACGGAGGAACTCGACTGGGCCAGAAATCTCAGACAGCTCAGCTTCGAGGTCTGATATTTCAAGTACCTAAAAGCAACACCCGGAGAAGGTAAAATAAAGTGTATCCTTTTGAAGTCAGGATCATAATCTATTGGCCTCACAGGTAAATATTGACCAAAGGAAAAGCGGGGATTATTCTGCCATGATATCAACCATGACTTCCAATCTGGACTCTGTACTGTTACTACACATGAACTTTCTGTCCTTTGTGAAAATTGACAAACTGACAAAGAGTTCATTACCAGAGATAAAACATGATGGGGCCAAACAAAACACACTTGAGAGGCTTGGATTTCACTCAGAATTCCCAGCAGAGCCTTTAAAACCAGCAAAGAGACACTCTCTTATTCTCCGGACATTTTTATGGAAACCTTAAATAAATATTTTATTACACATATTTACATAATGTGAACTTGCAGAACTCTTGAGGTGGTGTTGTTGAGGGTTTTATTCCATGAAAGAGGATAACACACCTCCCAAAGGCCACACGTGGAAGCCACCAGGACATTGAGCACCAACATGGTTGTTTTAAGAAATATTCACTCTTAATTTCTACCAAAGGTATTGAAAAGTGTTCCTTTAAAAAAAATTCATTTACTGGGATTGACAGGAGTACTGCGAGTTGCCTTTTTTTTTTTTTTTTTTTTTTTTTTTTGGTGTGATACTGTAGATTAAACCCAGGCCTTCACAGAGCTACGACCCCTCAGACCTTTTTAAATTTTTAAAAATTATAACACAGGCTCTCTCTCACGAAGTTGCCCAGGCTGGGCACAACTTGCGATCTCTCTGCCTCAGCCTCCCAGAGTTCTGGAGGGCAGTGGAAGCACAGAGAGGAGGGATTCGGAGCTGAGCCATGCCAGGGCCCATCAGCGGGGGCAAGGTAGACGCTCCTCAGAGTGGATGAGTCCCACCAGGGATCAGAGTGCTCCACTCAGCTCTGATGCTGATACTGACAATCTAAAGTCAGGCCTTAGGAACCAGCCATTCCACACCAGTGTCCCTGACAGGTGGCCCCGACACATCCCCAGGGCTGCCAACCCGACTCGGTGTCATCCTGGAACCACTGTTTCTGCAGGGCTCCAGCTCTCAGGAAGCGCATCTTTGCACGGGTCTGCAGTCTGCTGGATGCAGCCTGTGGTTTGCTCTAATATGAGCATGGGGAAGTGGTGACCCCTCCTGTAGGAGCGCTCAGTCTAATCTGCCCACCTGAGGATAACATGACAAGGCAGAGGATGGTGAGGAAGGCGCACAGGAGCAAAGTGAACTGCAGTGAGAACGTGCAACAATGTTACATAATCTATGACAACTACCCACAGGATGCTGGTGATGAGATCATGAAAATGAAATGGTCCTCGGGGTGGCAGCATGGCTGTCTTTAAATGTCTTCTCTGCACACAAACTCTGACAGCATCTTTGCAATCAATGAATCCTGAGGCAGGGAAGAGACCCACTCACTCCTCCTGAACTTCCCAAGTTGTCTGGGGGGTGATAAGACCCAGATTCCAATCAGGCTGGGAGGGAGCTTGGCCCCACATCCACACGGTCATTTCTAGCACAGGGTATCTAGATTTTCGGTCTCCGTGGGTCAAATCCCTCCCTCTCTCTCATGACTCAGTGGAAGCTGCATTCTGAGCCTTGGATTCAGAAGCCCTTTCCCAGCCTCATTCCCAGCCACACCCAGTCCCTGAAGGCTCTTGTGGTTCCCACTGCCAGCCTCCTTCGCCACTGGTAGCAGAGCCTCAGTACAGGACAGCCACTACGCCCGTAGCTCCAGTACTCTTTCATTAGAAGAGCGAGTCCTCTAGATCCAGCAGGTCCCTCTAAGGTCCCAGCTTATGGTCACCTCCAGCTGGGAGCAGGGCGATTCTCTGCACTGCTCCGAGGGTGGTACCAGCAGTGAGCACTCCTGGTGGACGTGTGGACAGCAGGCTTCCTTTACCAGGGCTGAGACCAGGGTCATCCAGTCTTGGGTCATCGGAGCTCATCTCTGTCTACTGCCGAGACTGGACAGGGTGACGGGCTCTTTGGAACCCCAACAGGACACTCTTCCCAGAGGACAATAACACATGCTGCAGTACACTGGACATCCACTCCTTGAAATTCACACACTGAACCTAATCCCCACAGGAGACGGCACCTGGAGGGAGCCCTGTGTCATGAGGATGCAGTGTTACTCAACATGACCACTGCTTTACACAGACAGAGCGCTCCCTGTCCCTTCTGCCACACACAAACCCAGCAAGACACCTGCTGTGAACCAGAAAATGGGTCTTCACCCAATACTGCATTTTCCAGTGCTTTAGCCTTGGATTTCAAGCCCCCCCCCCCCCAAACTATAAGCAGCAGCTGCTGTCGCTGTAAGCCACCTGGTCTGTGATGCAGTACTGTAGCCTGAACCACCCGAGACCCTGCAATCCTGGAAACCCTCTGAATTCAGTGGGAGGGCGGGTGCTGCTACACATAACTCATCAGCATAAACGAGGTCACTAATGACTAGTGTCACTGAGTCCAAGCCCTGCCAGGCTGGAGTCAACAGCAGCACCTACAGCCTGCTGACTCCCAGCCTGGGAACCCCGCCCCACCCCTCCTTCTCAGCCCCCTGCAGGTGGTAAGGGGCTTTTCCTCCCTGGACTGTCCCATTCACTTGCAGGGGTACAAGCACTGCCTGTGGGCCTTGATCTCCTGGTTCTGTACCATTCGCCTGAACCATTCCTATGTGCCTGCTGGGAACTGCCGCAGAGCAGCCCCAGGCCCCTCGCTCTTGCCTGCGTGCAGCCCCAGGCCCACTTCCCTCCCTACGATCCCACCTCAGGAAGTGGGGTTGCTGCCCAGCGATCCAACACTGCTTTCCCACTGCCCAGCCCTGCTCAAGCCTCCTGATCAGTCCACGAACCACCCCTGCTGGGCTTCTCTCTGACCTGCTCCCACTTCTTCCTCCCACTCCTCAACCAGGACCACCTAGGTTTCCCCACCACTTCTCAAGCCTGCTTTCCACAGAGAAGGCAGCGCCCTTTGCAAAACACCCTCATCCTCGCTCCCACTTCGATACCCTTCTTCTGTCTCTGCTTCCCAATGAGGTGATCCCAACGAAGCTCCCCAGGCCAGCCTGCACTTCCGGGCCCTTCCTCCTCAGTGCCAGCCATGGCCCCACAGAGTACTTAACAGCCTCCTCCTCGGAGCGGCTCTGGCTCCGAGCTCAGCTGTTCTGTCTGAGCTGCTCCTTCTCGCCGTGCTCAAGGCACCTTCTCTGGCAGGCGAGTGTCTGGACCCCTCTGTGCCTCCTACTCCTGCCCTCAACCAGTCACTTCAGGCTGGTCACGAGCCCCCTCCTGTGCTATCAGCATGAAAAGCTCGGGGCATTTGCTGAGTGAATAAGAAAGTAATAACAACACAGGGGAGGCTCGAGGGCAGAAGGGGCTGTGAACTCCACGGGCTCCAACTGCCTATGTGATGCCTGGTGCCCAGCTCCAGGCCTGCACACAGCGGGGTCTAGGCCTGTATCCCTTGCACACTTTGGAAATCACGACTTCCCTGCCAGTCTGCTCCATCCTAAGACAAAGTGACAGGCTAGATTTCATTCCCTTTTTGAGACAGGGTCTCATTATGTAGTTGAGGCTGGCTTTGGACTTACTATGCATCCTGGAATGGCCTTGAAATTATGGTGATCTTCCTGCCTCATCCTCCCAGGCTGGGATTACAGGCACAAGCCACCACCTCCCTAGGATTCCCATTTATTGACTCTGGTTCTGGCTCTTGGGGCTCCTTGAAACAAGCCTGCCTCCTCAGAGAATGGTGACCTGGCTAGGAGAAGTGAGAAATCAGGGCTGGGCCATGCTGGGAGGGCAGCGAGGGTATCACTGTGCAGAGAACCAGTATATGGCCCCAGAGCATCTCTCCTTCAAGTGACACCCATATAGCCCAGCTTGTGTAAACTGGCAATCTTGAACGCCTACCTCCACACATGCTCCTAACAACCACTTTCCTTCATTTAGCCACTCAACAAACACTCATGAAGTCCACACTGTGTGTCACAAATGTCTCCAGGCACTGGAACATCAAGCCAAGGATGAGGAAGGGCTCTCTGCAGAGCTTGCACTAGAGCAAGGCAAGCATGGTAAGACACAGACACATAAATGTCAAGTGCCCTTGAAGACTGGGAAGACTCTGAAAAAGGCATGGGATGAGGTGTGGAGCATACCTGGTCTCCTGCAAGATCTGCCAAGACCTGAAGCTCTAGAAAGAATGACATTACTGCTGGAGAGAAGGCCCAGGCCGGGCAGGCTCAGTGCAACCATGGAAGCAGAGAAGGGCTGGGAGGAGGGAAGGACAGGAAGCAAGATGCCTGTGATGGGAGAGGCCCTGCTTCCAGGATAGTGCCAGGAAAGTTACTTGCACTGAAATGGGAAAGTACTGGAGAGTACGAGCAGAATGCACCACAGTTACACTCCGCTGCAGCCACTTGGATCCTCCACGGCAGGAACGTGACTGGCTTGGCAGCTGCCTAGGAACTGCTGATGCCCACTTCCAGAGGCGGGCCCCTCGGACCCGCATCTGCTCCCTTGCCCTGCTTTACGGCCACATGAACTGAGCGCCTGCCACACCTTCCACCTGCTGTTTCAGACATGGAGCCCGATGACCACTGACTGAGCACCTGAAACCATGAGCCAAACGAACCCTCCCCTCCTTTAAGTTGTGGGGTTAGGTGTTATGTCCAACACGGAATGGAAGTGCTGACCAATAAGAGGCTCTGGTCACTGTACTGAAAGCCTGATGAGGGCCATCGTCTCTTAGGAATGGTGCCAGCAGACAAGCCAACAGACTGTTTGGTGAAGCAGTACATGTAGACACAGATTGGTGATGAAAGAAGCGTCACCCATGCCCGTGCTCACAATAGATGTTGGACCCCATGGGCTTCCATCTGGCCTGTTATGGGAAGGCTATGCTCTCTTATGTGGGTCTCTCTCTTGACCTTGTGGCCAGTCTTTTCAAACAAAATGAGCCTCAAAAGGCAGAAAGCGATGTTCTGAGAGAGTGGCCCAAGGGAGAGGACTGAGAGAGGCCCTCCTGCTGCTGGAACAGCGCCACAGTGAGGGCTTCCCCTAGGGTGGCCTTTCTAGTGGGGACGTGGGCCTTGGCTTCAGCTGGTGCCACTGACTCCAAGACAGACTCAACAGCTGAAAAACAATTGGACTTGGAACACCTTGTGGCCACACAATAATCTCCCTCTGTTATGTGAGGTAAGCAAATTCCCACTTCCTTTGGTGGAAATACTGATTGGGTTGCTAGGTAAGAAGGACAACTTAAACTCTGACATCTTCCAGTTCTGTGTGGTATTTTGTTATGTAATCTCACACCAAAGCTGACCACCAGGATGGCATGCCAAGGCAGGACTCCATGGCCATGATGTGATGATGGTTTGAGGATATTTCATAAATTTAAAAGGAATCAAAGTAAAAAAAAAAATTCCTGGGACACATAAACCTGGATGCATTGCCAGTTCTCAGTGTATGAGGCGGGGTCATGTGGGACAACTCCTCAGGTCCCTTCCAGCCCAGGTCTTGAAGGGGCTGGAATTTACTTTACATTCTTCCTTCCTACCCCCAACAAAGGGTTAAGGGACCTTTATTTGCAGACTCCTCACTGGGTGAGCTCACCTTTTGAAACCAAGTGCTCAGAGAACCTTTGCCTTCGTTATTACAAAGTGTTCTATCAATCTGTAAGTACTCAGCGAAAATGCCCACACAGCAATTTTGTCATGTTCAATCTAATTCTCAGGAATCTCAGTTTAAATTTATATGAACAGCACGGAAGAGGAACACCCAGGTAGTAAATTCCCCTTTTCCCTTCCAAATGATTTGAGCAATGGTCTCCTTCATCAGCAGGAAGGAGAATGAGGAGCTGAACACGCGAGGCTGGAACGCCTCGCGTCTGGGAATTTCCAGGCATTGCAGGAGCAAGCGAGGAAAGCCCAGGTCAGCCCATCAGGCCGGGGACTGGGCACCGTGCACAGGCATTTGAATTTTGCCCTGGGCCAAGGGGCAGTGAAGCTCAGGGGCCACGAAGGACCCCCAGGTAGCCATGAAGTCAGTAAGTTGCTGCCACAAGGGTTGGGGTGGGGAGGGAGCTCCCTGGCATGCTCTGGGGGGTGCAGGGGCTGGAAACAAAGGGCTTCATTGCACGATTCTGTCAGCTTTTGTGCATGTTCAAAAATTCTCTGTCCAAAAATGAAAATAAAAATAAAAAACGTATGGCTGAATCCAAGGAAAAAAAATACTTCGAAAAGGACAAATCTAGTTAAATAGAACTAGACGTGAGTTTTAAACTAAAATCAGCCAGAAGGGACATAAGCAGCAGATTATGGTTTAAAAAGAGTAGAATAAGAGTGCTCCTGGTGATGCCCTCTGGAGTTTGGAGATACGGCACTGTTCCTCTGCACACCGTACACACTTGTACTTGTTCTCAGTTTTCAGAGACCGGAGAAAGCAATAAAGATTAAGAAGTGTAAAATAAAATATGCAGATCTGGCTTTCAGTGTCTGGGAAGGAATATGTGAAAGTGGTAATGACAGTTTTCTTTGTGAGGACTGCGATGCCTTCGCTTTCTATGTAACTTGTGAAGCTCTGGGGTAAGCCTGGTACCCAACAGCAAGGCCTCTTCCTGCAGTGTGCGCCCGCCCCACTGCCTGTCTCTCCCAAGTCCCTGGGACACACATGCCAACAAGCAGCCCTGGCAGCCTGGCCGGGGCCATCCAAAATGCTAGCTCCCCTGACCACTTTTGGTGGCTTGTAGTGACTGGAGCACTTTGCAAGCAAGCTCTAGGTAGGCGAGTACTGGAAACAAAGCAGGCACCAGCACGACCCTTCGGAGAGCGCTGAGTGGGGACTCCTGACTGTGGGGTCTGTCATCAGAGCTCTCGCAGTGTCTGGTGTGCGTGGCAAGCTGGGGCAGCCCGGCCAGCCTCATGCCTGTGGCACTGAGGGGAAGCCCTGCAATTCCAGCAGGACTCACTTCCACGCATCTGGATTTGACAAGAGACTTCCAGCTCACTTTCACACTTCATTATGTGCTTTTCTATTTTAAAAAGTCTCTCTACTGACAAACCATAACTAGTAGACTCTAAAAGCCAAATATAAAAGGGATGCATAATTTTCGACATTCAAAGAAATATATACATCTACACAGCTTTAAATATCTACTCACTGACAGCTAACTGTAGTTAACCACAGCTTTGGTCAATCCCGGCCTGCCTTTCTGTGGAAACTAAACTGCTCACATTTGTCCCAACATCAGAGGCGTGAAGCTTACTGCTTTTTGTATCCTCATAACAACCAATCCTGCGGTCCTGAATTTTCTCTGACTCTGAAGATGCCGTTTGGGGTTGTTATTTTCCCACCATGCTCATTAGCTCTTTTTGGATCTAATTACTCAATTTCATTCTTTGTTTTCTTTTCCTAATGAAGAAAACATTTCTGAGTCCCCAAGACTTTACAAGAGTTAATAAAAATTACACCCATAATTTATGCATGCTCGTGACAGGAATCTGCCACAATAATGGCATTCTAACTGAACTTTTTTTTTTTTTTTTGAGACAGGGTCCGGCTATGCAGTTCAGGCTGGCTTTGAGCTCACTTTGTAGCCCAGGCTGGTCTCAAACTTGCAACGATCTTCCTGCCTCAGCCTTTCAAGAGCTGGGATTACAGGCATGCAGCACAAACCCTGACATGACTGAAGCTCTAGTGGGTGGGGTGGGTACTGGGAAATGAACTCAGGGCCTTGCTCTACCACTGTGCTATATCCCCAGCCTGTGAGTGCTTGCTTTTTAAAGCCATTTGCATCAATATGTTTAATGCCATGAAACATATTTTCTGCAGACAAAGAAGCTGAGGCCTGGGCAGGTCAGACACCTTGCAGCGAGGTCCAGCTCCAGAGCCTAACTCTATGGAGCCTAACTCTACCCACTACTTTATGGAGGGTCACCCCTTAGTATCGAGATATTTGATGGACTTATACCTGCTTCTTTGTTAACCATTGTAGACTACATGTTGTCCAATTTTTAAAATTTCAAAAGATTAAACCTGTAATTTTCAGAGCACACTTTTTATGTGCTTGACACAATCTTATCGTATAGCTCAGGTTGGCCTGAAACTTGCAATCCTCCAGCCTTAGCTTGCTGAAGCTGGGATTATAGGCATGTGTTCTCACACTCAGCAGAACACACATTTTAAGACAAGTAAGTAGAATCCAGCACGATTTCCCACATGACTAAGAGTGACTCCTTTCCTGGGATAATAAATATTTGCTGAAATGAAAACCTTGTATGTGCTCCTACAGTTACTATTTACTATTTTTGAACTATATGCCAGCTGCAGCTGTAATTCAATTTTACAGTTTTTATAAACTAAGTTTCCATATTAAGTATTCTGAATTACCGAATTTTCTAGGTAGCTAAATGCCAACCCTTTAGTCATCAACCCTGTATGGTTTTAGTACCTTTGGATGGAAGCCCTCTATAAATATATTATATACTTCCTTTTCTTAAATATTAATAAAAGGTCGTTTGCAAGCATGATTTTGTCTTCTGCAGTAGATGCTGATATGTACTTGGGAAAAGATGTCCTGCCCTTGTTGGCCTTTTGTTCACTTGTTGCCTCTCTCACTAAACTGGGGTTGGAGCTGTTCAGAGCCAATCTCCTGGAGGAGTCTACCAACAGGGATCATTTAGAGCATCCGGCACATACAGCACACTCGGCACTTTCTGCTGAAATGCTACTCCCTGCCCAAGTTAGGTGATATGGGGTTATACTTTGATAGATGAAGACCTTCAGACTCATCAAGGATAGAGGACTTGCCCAGCACCACGCTGTCAGCCAATGTGGACACTGTCCACTTCTGGTTTTGACGATCATCACTATCATGGGAGGACCACGCAGCACGGGGCTCTTCTCAAGGTTACTGCACCAGTCAAGACTGCCTGGCTTTGTCTTACAATAGCACGCTGTAGACTGAACTCACATACTATGCAAATCTTTCCCTGCCAGTATGCGACTGAAGGCTGTTAGTAAACCACACAGTTATGCAATCATCGCCACAGTCCACTTCAGAATAGTTTCAACACCCCCAAAAGAACCCTCACATCAATTTTCAGTCCCTCTCTGTTTCCCCCAGTCCTCCCAGACCCAGGCAACCAAACCTGCTCTCTACCTCTGCAGATGCATCGGTGCTGGACAGCTCGTGAAAGCGTGGTCTACAGCATCTGAGGCTGCCTCCTTCATCTCGCCTGTTCTGGGGTTCATCATGTTACTACATACCTCGGTGCCCTGCTTCATTCTCTTTCTGGATGGCTAAGTTTCCATTACACAGCAGTGTCACATTTACCCATCCATTCATCAGTTGACAGACATGTTAAATTGTTCTCACTTTTTGTATGTCCCTTCACTTTTTTTGGTAACAGGAATTGAATACAGCACCTTGTACTTTCCAGGTAGTGCTGTGCCACTGAGCTGTATCCCTGGCCCCCCTTCACTTTTTAAAATAAGCTTTTAATGGAAGCATAAAACACATAAACAAATTTCACATGCAGAGCTCAGCGAATCTGTACACAGTGAACACTCTTAGGTAACCACCACCCAGAACATAAATAGAATGTAAGCAAAATTCTAGAAGTTGTTCTCGTGCCTCCTCCCTGTGTTTAACACCCACCAAAGAGAACTGCAAACTATTTCTTTGGCCTGTGGATAGTCTAAAATCATAGCTCAACTTCACCTTTATTCATATTTTACATAAAAAGATTCATATAGTATAGGTTATTGCTTTGTTTTGGTGCTACAGGTCAAATCCAGAGCTTCTCCCATGCTAGCTGAAAACTCTACGACTGAGTTACACCCCCAGCCCTTTTCAGTTTTTGAGACAGGGTTTCACTAGGCTGCCCAGGCTGCCCTTGAGTTTGTGGCCTCCTGAGTGCTGGGATTATACGTATATACTACGTAATATTTTTAGTGGGGGAGTGGTCTGGATTCTTTCAAGATTCCTGTATGTTGTGTTTAGAATATGCTCCATGTTATTGCCATACAATAATTATAAGAATGTCATTACTTATTCATTTTAATTGCTGATGAGTACTAGGGTTATTTTCAGTTCTTGCTGTAATAGTGCCATAGCGAACAGTTTCATATGCATATACTCATCTCTTTTGACTGCACACCTAAGACACTGCTGGTTCACAGTGCATTATTCCATGTATCACAATGGGTCACACAGTGGCTGCACCAACCCACGCTCCCACTAGCAGTGCAGGAGAGTTCTAATTGCTCCATACCCCGACTAGACTAGCTTTAAAAATGTCTGTTATTCTAGTGGAAACACAGTACTATACTGTGTTGTTTTAGTGTCCACTTTTCCTATACAATAATGATGAATATTTTTTCATGTTTTTGACCACAGTCTGCCTTTTTTTTATAAGGTACCTGTTCTAGTGTTTACATATTCTCGATAGGAATCATTTTCTGGCTATATTCATTACAATTATTTTCTTCTACTCTGAGACTTGCCTTATCAACAATCTTTATGGGGTCTTCTTATAAACAAAAGTTTTTAATTCCGGGGGGTGGACCAGGGATCAAACTCACAACCTCACACCTGCAAGGCAGGTGCCTAACATTTTTAATTTTAATAAACTCTAATTTATCCTTTACCTTAAAGGTTCCCATTTTTTGTGACCCACTTAAGAAATCTTTGTCTACTCTAAGTCATGAGGTCATTCTTCTTATGCTATCTCCCCGAAGTGTGTTTTCCCGCTGAGATCTGGGAGCTCTGGGGGATCCACACCCACTTCTGCCCATGTGGGTACCTGACCGACGCAGTACCATCTGCTGGGGAAACTGCCTTCCCTCAGTACCCTGCTGCGACCTCTTTGCTGAAAGCCAAATAACTCGGTACACCCAGGTCTGTTTCTAGATCCTCTATTCTGTTGCCACCCTGGCTTCTGAACAGCAGCTAAACGTTTACCACATCAGTATAACCCTTGCTACAGTCTCCCCGGGGTGTGTTAACAGCTTTTATGGGCACTTGCTGTTTGGCAGACTCTGCTCTGAGCGCCAGGGATCACCTGCTTACTCTGGCTAGCGAGTCTACGCGAGGTACTACTATTCCACCTCCCAGAGCAGGGTATGGGAGGCATGAAGAAGCCCATCTTTCCCCCTGCACTATGGGCTGTGTCCCTGCTCAGCTCGTTGCCATTTATCTACTTTTATGGAAAAGCATCGGTGTTATTGCCACCTTCACGCTGGGGTGTGCTCTTGCAGCAAAAGGTATGAAAGGAGCTTAGATTTCTTAGAGCTTCACATACTTGGCAATTTGGAGCTGGGAGACCCTTGAAAAAATGTCTAGTTCAAACCACTATTTTATTTTATAGCTGAGGAAAAAGAAGTTCAGCGAAATCACAGACATGTGTAACAGAGGCAAAGACAAGACAAGAAGATGGTTCTCCTGCCCAGCCCGGCCCGGCCCAGGGTCTCGGTCTGCGCTGCTGCCTCGTGCCATGCAGTGGGTGTGCTGGGTCACTAAGGCTTCTTAGCTGCTGCCAGCTTTACCTTGGTGCCAGATGCTTGAGGATGCCTGCATGGTAGGTGCCTGATTATCTTGGCTTTAATGAGTAAGGAAACTGGAACCAATCAGCAGAACTGGAAGCAGATGAACAGGCCAGAGTCCAAATTTGGTTTAACAAGGTGCACTGAGACATCCATGAAGAAAAGAGAATTTCCAAAGCCCAGACCCCACAGAAATCCAGCTAGCAAGATTTGAATGGAACATAGGAATAAGACTTAGAGGGGTGGGGCTGCCTCTCTACTTAGTCTTTCCACTTAGCTCCTCATCCTCAAACCAGGACCTCACTGGTAAGCACTCCAGCAGCCCACTGCCACGCCAGAGTCCTCTCGGGACTATACAGTTTGGGGATTTTTTGAGTCAAGGTACAATCTACTAAAAAAATAAAAAAAATCAAAGAGTTAAAACTGTTCACTCACCACTGCCCCACGTGAATGTTGAGGATGTACACTTCTTCCAAACTAATGCATCTACAGGATTTTTCATTTTGCTTCCTATTTGGAGGGCCTGCTACGAAAATATGGTTTGTCTGAAATGAAGTCCTTAGGTCACCTAGGATTTGCCTGAGGTCGAAATGCCCTCTGACATAGAGATTGCAAGAGGAACAAGCCAGTGCTTCAAAGGGGGGATTAGCAAGGAGTGCACCAGGATGAGGCGGGCAGGAGGGGCAGCATGCCAAGCACCGGGCATCGCAAAGATGCCAGAGACAAAACCCAGATACATATCCAGGTGGAAAACTGCCCTGAGGTGGAATTTTTCTTTTACAAAATCTACTCAAGAATGATCAAGATCTTCAGTGAGAAGTCAGTGCAATATAAAAAAAAATGATCAAGGTTCTTTTCTGCATATGAAGAACAGAGCTTAAACATAGTTTTTGGTTAAGTGGTATATGATCTTATTTTTAAGCTACATATGGCATGTTTCTAACAGCTAACAGATTAACCTTCCCTGATTCCGTCTGGGTTGCCTTTCACAGGACAGTGTTCCATTTCTAGGAAGGGCACCCCTTTGAAAAGTGGGTTTTCAGGACACAGCTCCTGGAACTGGATGAAGAAGGGAGAGTAAACTATCTCTAAGCTAAGAGAATACGGAAGGTTTTAGACTAATGTATGCTATCTAACACACAAAGGTCAAAAGTCTAGAAGAACCACTGCAAGATCAGTAGCTGGTAGCTGAGGAAAGGATAAGTCAAGGGGAAAAGAATGGTGAGAGGAACGGTCTATTCCGAGACAGCAAGCATGGGCCAGGCAGCTAGCAGCAACTGAAGACCAAAGCCATCCCTCGGTACTCTCAAGGGACTGATCCTAGGGACCCTCAAACACCAGAGCCCACGGGTGCATGGTCTCCAGGACAAGTGGCGTGGTGTCACTGCCACGTGAATGTTGCTTGGGCAGCACTGAATGGAAAAACACTTGTGCAGTTTCAGTACAGTCTCACTCTGCGGTTGGCTGAATCGCTAGATGATTCCGAGGGCAACTGCATGGAGGCTGTGTACAAAGGCACTCATCCCTTATCCCAGGCCCTCCCTGGTGGCCCAGGAGCCCACTTATCTACTTTGTGGTGGGGGAGTTCGTGAGGGCGGTGACTGGTGAAATCCACTGCACAGTGCTGGCAGTGGTGGCGTCTTCCACACAGTGATAGCAGAGGGAGCCACAGGCCGGGCTCCTGAGGTGCACTCTGGGAAAGCAGAGGGCATCTACTACCAATACTAAAGATGCCACCTGTGTTTTGGCTTAGCTCAGGCGCCCACAGTGTATGTACATGCAGTCATCTGATCCCTATCCATCTTCAAACATTTATGAAGTTGATCTTTATATGCTAGATTTTTGCTAGATCAATTAAGAATAAAATAAGAAAAATAAAAGTTTTAAATTTAAGCCTTTTTCAGTGCTCATTTCTTCATATATAACCAAGTTTTTGACCCATAGGTCAAAAACATTTTCCTTTTCTCTATTAAACTTCCTTTTAGTATTTCTTGCAAGGTAGGTAGGGGAATGAGCAACAAATTCTCTCATTATTGTTGTCTTGAGTGTCTTTATTTCTCCTGTACCTTTGAAGGATAATTTTTCAGGGTATAGAGTTTGAGGCTGGTAACCCTTTCTTGGGGGAAAGGCGTCCCTTCCACTATTCCAGGGAGCAGGTCACTGTGTTCCTGGTGCAGGGACACCCGCAGTTTTCAACAGACAGGTCCACTGAGGCTCCAGGAACTCGGTTATTGTACTTTGGCTTTTCTGACCCCACGCCTGGCTCCCTGGAAGCCCTGCTCTGTAAGTGGACTCCTTGCCTCTGTCCATCTCTCTCAACATGGGAGCAGTAGTTTGCCCTGTGTCTGCCTCTGTCTTATAGATCCAAGAAGAGCTGCTGATTTTTCATTCTGTTCAGCCTTTTGCTTACCGTCAGGACGGAGTGGAAACTTCTAAGCTCATTACATATGGAAAGGAAAACTAGAAGTCTAGACTAGATCTTTAAAGCTTTCTCCTTCTCTAATATCAACATTTAAAGTGGTATTTTCTCCTCCAAGTACTGCTTTAGCTGAATTTCACACATTTTAATGTTACAACCTCATTCTCATTCAAGACAAACTATTTTCCAATTTCTCCTTTGAGTCATAGTTTATTTAAAAGTATACTGATAAACTGCCAAGCATACAAGGATTTTCCAGATATATTAATAATAAGGTACACTGGAGAATCCCTAACTTAGGTAAAAATTAATGTATGAAGATATTAGCACCACAATGTGAGAAGGGACCAAAAGCAGCAACACAAGGGTCTTATATTATACATCAGATGACACATTATTACCTGAAGGTGGGCGGTGATTAGTTAAAGGTGAATACTGCAAACGGGACCCAGACCCAGAGCAGCGAGGTCAAGAAGGGCCAATTCTGTACCCAGGAGGGCACCTGGCAGGGTCAGGACACTATCGGTCATGCTGCCTGGAACAGCACAAGTGGCACCTAGTGAACAGGTGGGAGCTGTGTGAGATGCTCAGCACCTTTCAGTCCTCAGGGTGGTCCTCACACATAGACTTATGTGGCCTAAAGTACTAATAATGTGAAGGTTGAGAAATCTGCCCATAGCAACCACTAATGAAACAAAATGAAGAAGTAAGGCTAATGTGCAAATAGGTGACAAAATAAGTGATCAACACACCAGGGGAAAATATGCAATTCAAAGGAACAAAAAAAGAAAAAAAAAAGAACAAAATGAAACAATAGTGGTACAGTAAGAGAACAGACTTAATAAGCCTAAAAATTGAAAGCACAAAGGAGAAGCAGACTAGATAAAGACATCTGTAAGGAATACACTTCAGCTCAAGCATGATGGCACAGGTCTGTAATCCTGGCCACCTGGTTGGCTGAGGCAGGCGGGTCTCAAGTTTGTGGCCAGCCTAGGCAATTTAGCAAGACCCTGACTCAGCATTTTAAAAAGGCTGTGGTACAGCTCAGTGGTAGACCACTTGCCTAGCATATGTGAGGTCCTGGATTTAACTCCCAGGGCTGCAGAAAAAAAAACCCAAAATCATACAATTTACATATTAAGAAACAGGTTAAACTGGCTCACAGATGCGTGTAATACCCATACCCACCATGTCCACAACTTCCCTTTAAAATGCAGTTACTTTTTTTTTTAATTTAAAAAAAGTGAAAGATGAGCTGGCTGTAGTAGTTTTAAAGGAGATACTGGAGACAGAAGAGATCTATTTCACAGTGACAAAAAGCACAGTTTCTCAGGAAGCTGTAACAACACAGCCTGACTCAGTGCTGCACAGTGAACACGAGCTGCCGGGCTCACCCCTGACATGGACCCCCAGCAAGGGAGGTCACCATACTTCACACAACTGCTAGACAGAGCACACAGATGGGCTCTCAGAGGACACAGAGGGCTGTGCCAGCAGCGCTGGCTGCCTTGGGATGAGACCTTCTTTTCAAGGACATGTGTGATATTTTCCAAGAGAAAGCCACAAAACAAGCTCTAGCACACTTAAAAGGCTCAGTATACTTTCTAACCATAATGGAATTAAATCAGTGCTCACTCAGTTTGGAGATGGAAAGGACGCGGACAGGAGAAAAATGACAAGACAAAATCATGGAACTTGGTGGCGCACGCCTGTAATCGCAACACTGAGGAGGTTGAGGCAGGGGGGTTACGGTGAGTTTGAGGTCAGCCTGGCCGACACGGTGAATTCAAGGCCAGACAAATACACAGTGAGACCCTGTGTCAAAAAGCTCAAAGGAAATTGATCAAGCAAGCAAGCAATCCTGGCAAAGGGTGGCGGGGGGGGGGGTGGTGGTGGCAGGAGGCAGGCAGGGGACTCACAGGAGTAGCGGGAGGAGCAGACAGGATGGAGCCCGAGAGCCCATGGGGGTCACAGAGACAGCACTGGATGGAAGACGTGAATGAAGCAGGGGGACCACACAGAAGCAAGTGAGGTGCAGTGAGCAGAAAAAGAACAAGCAGAGGCCTGGCAGCAGCCAACAGTGTCATGCACAAGAGCACCACAGTGGCTGTGCGTGCGTGTGTGTGCATGTGCGTGTGTCTGTGCATGTGTATGGCACGCGTGGGTGCACTGGTATGCAGCTGATGGTGCTGGAAAGCAGAGAAGTTGGGGAGGAAGCTGAGGACCTCAGCCTTTTATTTACTTTTTTTTTTTTTTTTTTTTTTGAGACAGGGTCTCGCTATGCAGTTTAGGCTGCCTTGAACTCACTTTGTAGGCCACGTTGGCCTCAAACTCACAGCAATTCTTCTGCCTCAGTCTCCCGAGTGCTGGGATGACAGATGTGCACCATTACCCCAGCCAGGACCTCAGTCTCAGTAGGCTTTGGTGACAAAGTTCTGCTAGAAGAAACACTGGCCTGATTGCAGGTGCAAGTGATTTCCCTGCAGAAGGGTAGTGGACCTAGTCCTATATGTACAGCAGGGAAGGAAAGATAACCGAGCAGCAATGAGGATAACCAAGCAGCAATGAGGAGCTGCTAAAAAGGCCACAGCAACAGGCCCTAAAAGGAAACGGGATCCCATGTGAGTCCAGGCTCACTTGTAGAAAAGCTCTAGCAGGGCTGGGTGTGGTGACGCAGGCCTCTAACCCAGCACTCTGGAGGGGGATCGCTGCAAGTCCGAGGCCAGCCTGAACTGCATAGTGAAACCCTGTCTCAAGAAAAAAAAAAGGTTTCTGGTGTATGGGGGGTGATACTATTATGAAAGCAGGGGACTGAGGGGACCCTCTCTGGTTTCCCACTAGCAAAACCACAGCTGGCTCCAGGAGCCTCTGCCCCACATGCATGAGGCTGCCAGAGGAAGATTTCACCTCACCCAGGCTCAGGGAACTGCAGCCCAGCACACCTGACAGCCTGTGTGCCGCCCGGTCCAGTGGAGTGCTGGTCCTCCTCTGTCCTCTCTTGTCACCCAGCCCCTCAGCAGCAGTTTGGCTTCATTGTCAGAGAGAAGCAGACACTGTCAGTGTGTGCACTCACAGTGGTGGCCTTGTGTCTTCCATTCTGTCCCAAACTATCACACATTTTTTTCCTCTCCACTTAGGCTCTGGATTCACCCCTGACTTTCAAGAGCAACTTGCAAAACAACCAAATTCTCAACTATCTTTTCAACTCGTCCTCTGTGCCCTTTCCTATCCCTTAAGACAGAGATGTGCCAACTCTCCTGTCCTCTGTGCCATGCCCTATCCCTGAAGACAGAGATGTGCCAGCTCCCCCGCATCTTCCATACCAGAGCCGTCCTGTCCCATGCCTCCGACCTCTCTGCTTCCTTGGGAACAGAGCCTGAGGGCCCAGTTGGCACTTGGCAACTTTGGTCCCTTCACCCACCACTCCACCTGCCTGCACTCCTCTGCCAGTGACATCAGGTCCACCCCAGTCTCCAGGCAGGCCCCTGTGGCCTAGGTCAGGGCTCCTGGCACTGGTTCTCTGGACTCTGCTGTGCTCCAGGCTGCCCTCTTCAGCCCCTCCTTGGCCGCTCTCAGCCTCTGGCTCAGCCTCCTTGGAGGCTGCCTCCTCTCTCACCTCTCCCAGGCCTTGCATGGATGACTCGCGATCCCCATGGCCAGCACTGACTTTCACTTGTCCCCTGGTTGCTTCTCCCCAGCGGCTCTCAGGCACTCTCGAGCTAATGTGCCCTTAGCTGAGCTGCTGTCTTCCCCATTGAACCAATGTTCCTCTTGCGCAGCATTACTTTCCAGAAGGGTCCAGGCCGGGAACCCACAGAGTGTTTGACATTTTCCCCTGCCTTCCAATATCCGAAAGTTTAGGAATTCACTCATTTCACTCAGCCAGTCATCTGACAAGCATTTCCTGGGTTGTCAGGAAATGCTCAGAGCTCTGAGCACCGAGGGTTCAACATGGGCAGAACAATGTCCCTTTCCATGAAAGGCAGGGGTGGACGGGCTCGAGGTATCCTGGCTGGGAGAATGGCCACAAAACCTCCAAGCAAAGGACACAGTGTGAGACCAGCCTCCTCCAGGCTGGAGGCAGAAAGCAAAGGGGGAAAAAGCAGCTGCTGCTGGAGGGACATGTAGGAAGAGTCCTGAGAGATGCTGGACACAGGGTGACACCAAGAGTGCAGAGGGACCTTGGCCTCAGACAAAGAGGGAATTGGGATGAGTGCCAGGCTGCTGATGTCTGGGGACTCAAGGCAAGCGCTTCAGAGAAGCATGGGGTTTCTGACTCTTCTGTCTCAGGGAGCACAGTGTGAATCTCTGAGCCACGGTGGGGCTGGAAAGGCTCTGGAGAAGAGGACACACTTACATCTGCACACAGAGAGGAGGGAGCAGAGCAGGGGGAAAGATAAGACCTCGGGGTGACTGGCATGGGGGTGGCCTTCCTGGTGGGGAGAGCAGAGCTGGGCAGGAAGTCCGCCCCCAGCATTCTCAGGCAAAAGTTCCAGGCCTCATGGTCCCCTCTCCTTCCCTTTAGCAGGCCAGGGAGTCAGCCTCTGCCCTTGCTCTGTAACACAGCCATTCTAGGCCTCCACCGGCACACAGTGGTGCAGGCCCTTCCAGCTCCCACCTCCTTCTCAGCTCCAAGGGTGACAGTCTGGGCAGGTGGGGCACACCCTCTGAGAGGAAACCACAGAGCCAGGGATTCTGGGAAACCCTCAAGGCCACCGCTGTGAGAGCCGGTCCCAGTCCCTTGCTGCCTAGGCCCCCAGCAGCTGCCAGCCTCTCGGGGACAGGAAGGCTAGGCAGTGGGGCAGGTGATGGGGTAGTGTACTCGGAAATGGGTGCCTGTGTTAGCTGAGTGGGAGGTGCTTCCCAAAGGCCCTTGGGCGGGCTCTGTGGTCTCCCCAGGAGAGGGAGGACTGCCTTTCTCCTACTGGTGAGGACGGGGTGTGGGCAGGCATCCCTTGGCTGGGTTTCACAGATCAGAGATGAAAGTGGCCAGGAGGAGACGAGAGGGACATGACCGGGTCAGCATTCCAGCTGGCATTCTACCAAGATGCCTGCTAAACTGAGCAAGGTGTAAATTCCAACTCCCAGAAAGTCTCCTAGGTCAACAGGTTAGGATTTGTCCATTTATTTCTCCTTGTCTGGTCATCATTCATTCATTCGCCTTCAGTGGCATTTAGTATACCCACAAGACTGTGCAACTGTCAACCATCTAACTCACAACACTCTCGTCACCCCACAGGAAACCCAAACCCAGCAGCAGCCACTCCCCTTTCCCATTCATTCATCCTTAAGTCCTGGTAGCAAAACCCCAGTATGCTCAACGGCAGACCACACACCATGGAGAGGAAGAGAGAAGTGAGATGCTCCAGTTTCCTGCAGGACTGTGGGAGTCTGAGTCAGCTGAAAGCTGAATGAAGGTCAGGGCTGACCTGGCTGACGATTTCCTCTTTGAGAGTAGGGCTAAGTAATAATTCTTGTTACTTGAACAGAACCACCCTGGCCTAAACTCTGCCTCGTTGAGATGATGTGACTCAGAGGACACGCAAGCACTGCTCTCTGGTGTCAGAAGGGCTCAGATAAAACACTGTACTACATCAGAGGGCCCCGATGGGCACCAATGGGATGAATGGGTAGAAAATTACAGGAGGATGGCAGCATTCCAGATCAGTCCAGGTAGGACTCCCCAGGAGCCACCCAACCTCACTGCACAAAGGTTGCTGTGAAGGCAGAAAGTTCAAGTGCAATCTGGATGTTTTACAAGTGAATGCTTGGAGGTGATGAGAAAGCCAGAGCGCGATGTGCCTGCCATGGCCCCTGCACTCCGTGGCATTGGGGTCAGTCAGGAGATGGCTGCAGGCGAGTGTGACAAGCACAGGTGTGGGCAGTGGGAGCTGCTGCCTTCATGTATCACTGACACAGCTCTTGTCACTCAGCGCTCATGGAATGTCCTCTTCCCAAGTGTGGTCAGGAAGGGTCAGGTCAGGGACAGGGAGTCGCTGCCCAAGCTGAGCCTCCAGTGGCCCTGAAAGCCCTGACCAGCTGAGAGCCTTCAAGCGCACAGTCCCACTACAGAAAAGGAGAATGAGGACTTAGAGGAACAGGATCAGATCAGTCACAGAACAGCCATGAGGATGACTTCAATGTGACCGCCCAGAGTATAACTTTAATACAGTATTTTCTCTAAATAAACATGGCTGTAGAAGTAAGCAGGTCCAGAAAACATGATTTGCTTTTTGAAACATTAAACAATTTTTTCCCCTAAGCAAGAATTGACAGGAACTGGTAACAGAACCCGAGCCGAGCCAACCTCACCCCAGTCCAATCTGGAACTGACTTTTCACTTTTCATCTCCCTGGATAAATGGCCCTGGCAGAAGCTGCTGTCACAAAGGCCAACTGTAGAAATGCCACCATAAAAACACTTGACTGACCATCTCGGGCCTTTTCCGAGTCTGCCCTGGCTCCTGTCCCCCTGTCCTTTGGCTGCATATTGCCAAGCGGACGGATGTCAGCTGCTCCCAGGAATGAAGGAAAAGCCAGGAGATGGAAGGTGCCTGATCACCTGGTGCCATGCGCTACTGGGCAGCCTGTGATTTCTGGCACCTCATAATTTTTTTTATTACAAATTTTTTTCATTATAAAGCAATTATTACCACATTATAAAAAATTGGAGAGTGGAGAAAAATCACTTACAATCCCATCTGCCTAATAAAATCACTGCTCACATAATCTTAGCACTCAGGAGGCTGAGGCAGGCAGATTGCCGAGTTCAAGGCCAGCCAGGGCTACAAAGTGAGTTCAAGTCCAACCCAAGCTACACAGCAAGAACCTGCCTCCACAAAACCAGAAAAAAAAAAAAAATGAGCAAGTGAATGGATGACGAATGAGTGAAGGAATGAATCTAATCACTATCAGCACGTTGGCAGCTTCTCTGTAGGGTCCCGAGCATATGGTTGACATGACCGTGTCTACGTAGCTTATTTACTTCCCACCTCTTTGGAAGAGGACGTGCAGTGCTCATGCACACACACATCACCAGACACCCAATCCACACACATAGGCTCTTCCTAGCCCAGCGCGGCCACCGGCCTTCCATCTCTGACCTGGGCTCCTTCTTCCCCTCCGGGTTGAAGTTTTGGCATCAGCTCAGGGTCTGCTCCCCATGTCAGCCATGCCCCAAGTCTCCAGGCCAGGCCCCCGGCAGTTTATCTGACTCATCCTCCTGCCTCTGCTTCCTCTCCTTTTCTTTCATTTTGCACTTCTAGATTATTTTTCTCGTGTTGACTGAACAGCCAAACAACTTTTACACAGATCCCTGTGACAGTTCCCTCAATCCACCTCTCTGCCTTATTTGTTTTATCCTTTCTTCCACGAAATCTTTGCTGGCAGCCTGCGCCCTAGACACAGGCTGCTGCGTTTAGAGTGGGTACAGGACAGGTGCCACCCCTGGTCCAGGCCAGCAGAGCACGGATGCAGTAGCTGCTTTTTTTCTTTTATTTTTCTGAAACAGGGTCTTGCTATGTAGTTTAGGATGGCCTTCTACTCACCCTGTAACCCAGGTTGGCCTCGAACTCAGAGCAGTCCCCATGCCTCAGCAGCAGCTGTTTTTAAGCACCTGCCGACTACTAGTGCCAAGCTGGGACCCAGCAGGAAAGGGCAGTCCCCAGCCAGTGGGCCATCTGCCTGGCCCTGTGCACACTGGGACTGGGGTGGGGGTATCCACACACAGAGCACCTGCCTGAGCCTTGGCACAGCACGGGGCCTCAGGACCTCGGAAATCGAGCTGGCATTTGCTTTTGTAAATGGGCTGCTCTGATTTAAACTGTAAAAATATATAACTTCTCTAAAATTTCTGTGGGAACCTTTCCCACCTTCTGCTTTATCTCCTTTTTAGAAAAGTTAAGACGCTGACTAGTCTTGCCCAGAGTTTAAAGGAGAGGAAAGATGATGATAAATATAGTCATGGGCAGGGCGGGGCTAGAGGCGGCCCTGAGCTTCCCACCAGAGCAGCACCACCTCTCCTGGCAGGGAGCTGCAGCCTGGGGGCTGGGTGCCCTGCAGTGGGCATGGAGGCTGGCAGCCAGCAGAGTCGGAAGTGCTAGATACCTGTCGCAAGCAAACCATCGGCGGCAGCTCAGTGTCATGGCTGCTTTCAAGAATGACCAGAGCCATGGACCTCATGCTAAAGAAGGGCAAGAAACAGCTGGAGACCAGAGATGGCACATCTGGGGCATGACAAGGGATGGACGCACTTTACCCTCCTTGCACACTGCGTGCTTTTCCTGTCGCCGTCCCACACCCCAGCACTGGGGATTCAGCCCCAGGCCTTCTCACTGAGCTACACCCTCATCCGTTCTTATTGTGTATTTTCAGAAAGGGTCTTGCTTAGTGCCCAGGCTGGGTTCAAACTTGCCATCCTCCTGCCTCAGCTTCTCAGGCTCTGGGGTTCCAGGCATGGCCACCACTCACATGTTCCCTTTGAGAGTCAGCTGGCACTGTCGCTGTGTCCTACTTCTGCTGTCAAAGACCCTAGACCTCATCTTGCTTTTTCCAGCCTAGCAATATCACCACAGAATGGTCGGAGAACTCCAGGAGCCTGCCTTTCCCAAGGTATGAGGGTACAAGTGCTGTTGGGTGCGGCCTGCAGGAACCTCCTGGGCCCAGTGTGGAGCCATCTTGCAGGAGGCCCCTGAGGCCCCGGCCACCTGGAAGCCTTGAGGCCTCTGCATTTCCACCATTCCTTCCACCCAAACTGGAAGGTTGAGTAACAGATGGTTCTCATACCCACCCTTGCCAAAGCCTCCCAGAAACACGACCTGAACCTTCAACAGGGCTGCAGGCTCAGAGGCCACAGCAAGCTGAGGAACTAGATAAACCCAACCCTGCCTGTCACACTGCCTGGGTGTGCACAGACCGCCCGCCCCAGGATGGCAGGAAGGGTCTACCCTACCGTCAGCAAGCGGCCGGCAGGAGAGGGCGTCATCGAGGTCCCGGGCAGTGGGTGGGTCGATAGTGAAGACGCAGTCTTTCCTAGGAGAGACAGAAGAGGGAGTTAGCGGAGGGACACCCACAGCAATGCCTGTGTTGCACAGAGCAGCATTAAACAAGGTGGCTGGGCACATGTGCTATAAGCAGAGAGGAATGCTGTAATCTCTTCCCCAAAGGGAGCAACGGGGGACAGAACGTGAGGCTTGGTGAACAGGCTTGGGCGCCTGTTCTCTGTGAACTGAGTGAAAACTGTGTGCACAGGGCCACGACAATCCTCCTGCACCAGCCTCTTGAGTGTGTACCACCACACCTGGCAAGCTAAGCATTTCCAGGAGAGTTGCACACAACATGGGGACACAAAGGCTGGAGTCTCAGGACATCCAGTAGTAATTTCTGTCCCATAGTGTAAAAGAGGATGTAAGAAGTACAGCCAGAGGAAGAAACATTGAGGGCCTTAGAAAGTGTTCCCAGGCTGTGTCTGGGCCTGGGACAGAGGATGCTGGACGAAGGTGTAGTGGTGAAATCCACAGTAGGTTGCCAGAAACCTTGAACTTGGTTCACAACATAAGGAAGGACTTGTATGCTGCTGCTCCTCTTTGTACCCTTGCACACCCTGGGCAGATGGCTCATACACTCCAAGTATGCCATGGGTCCTGGGGAAACCAAACCTAGTGTTGGATGGGCTGTTGGGAATGTCTGGGTCCTCCTATCAGATGCCAGACAAGGCTCCTCCAAAGCCTGAGGAGCCGGCAGCTGGCTTACCAGTTTACGTGGAGGTTAACCAGGGCTTCCGAGGGCCTGTGAGGCTGGTTTCTGTGAATACAATGAGTGAATGACAGGAATGAATGGACAAATGTATGACCAATAACCCACAAGGACACTACTAGCCTGGGACGATCTGGCTGCATGCCAGGCAGACCAGCTTCCCCGAGAGGACCCACAGCCAATTCTGAGGAAACCCTCAGGCCAGCATCCTGTACTATTTTGTTCATTTATGTTTGCTTTTGAACCAGAAGCACCAAGTCTGATGATCAGAACCTGACCTGTCTTCCCACCGAGGATGGACTATTGCTCATACCCAGACTCAGCTGCCCTCTGATTCTGAATGGCCTGTGGCCTAAGGGCAGCTTTTGCATTTGTTTAATGGTTGAAAAAAAAAAAAATCAAAAGAAAACTACTTCATAACACACAAAATTGCAGGAAATTCAAGCTTCTCTATCCATAAATAAAGCTTGACTGGAATCTAGCCATGCCTCTCTGATATGATAAGAGTACCTAGCTGTGACAGGGACAGAGGCCTAAACCATGTCCTTCGAGGGCCTGGGAGGTAGCTTAGGGGAAGTGCAAGGGCTAGTACAATGAAAGGTCGGGGTCCAACAGCACCGAAGAACAAATGTGTTATGTGGCCTTTAATAGAAATTTTGCTGACTAATTTTGGAGTAGTGTTTCCTAACATGCTCAGTGTTTTAAATTTTTTTAAAAGGTCATTTTTTTTTTTCAGACAAGGTTTTTGAGACAAGGTTTTGCTATGTAGCCCAGACGAGCCTTGGACTCACACAGATCCTCCTGCCTCAGCCTCCTGAATGCTGGGATTACCGGCCATGCACCACTATGCCCGGCTATAAAGGCCTGGTTAGTCAAATAAGTGTGGCGAGTATTGGGCTGGCTCCCTAATGACAGGACTACTACAGCCTTTCCACAGAGGCCAGCACCAACAGCTCCTGCCTGGCCTTGTGCACCTGACAGAGCACCTCTCCAGAGCCAGGCTCTTGCACAGGGTCTGAAAAGACGTGACCGGCCCTGGACACCTACCCTGGACACCCTGTACAGTCTCAGTGGGGCCCTGACCTACAAGGGGCTTTGCCACCAGGCCTATCCTCAGCAGACACCATGAGAAACCCTCCATGGTTGTGCTGTTGCTGCAGGTAGTAGATGACAGCAGGAGTGCAGGCAACCATGTGGGGCTCTTCCACAAGCATGGGTGGAGGGTGGGGCTGTGCACAGTGCAAAGAGCGCCTTGAGCTGCTGGGCTGCATTTTGCTGATACTCGAATTTTATCCCTAAGTTTCTCTCTTTGCCTTGACTGCTAGGAAACTCAGAAGAAAGCATTTTGTAACTTGCCTTTAGAAGACTTTATTTGTAGTTTGGTTCATGAGCTATTCTGGCTATACCTGATTTTCCTACTCAAAGATCCTTTTGCCCAATTTTATAATTTTAAGAAAGTCACTGCACCTTATTTAATACTTAATTAGCTGTCTAAAGTCATTTGGAAAAAACACAGGCTATAAAATAAATACATATGCACTCTGAGGAACCCCAGCATCACAGAACCAAGGCTGCAGCCCGGGATGCCTTGGAGAACCAGCTTTGAGATGCTGAGGGCAGCGGGCTCCCGATGAGGCTCTGAGCCTGCCCTTACACCAGGGTAAGCCGGGAGAACCCAGTGACCCCAACAGGCCCAGTGACAGCGCTGATAGCCAGCTGTCTAATCCGTGGTCATCACTGCACTGTGGAGCAGGAGGGCTTCTCCAGGTTCATGGGCCACAGGCTGGGCACTGCCAGCTTCAGCACTCAGGAGCCTGGCCCCAGGGCCCCAGGGGCACTAGCTGGCCGGCTACTGCACACTGTTGCCATGCCCGGGAGGTTGCTGGCTCTTTTTCTGGAAAGCTCTGGGCTCATAACCTGCAGGGAGCAGCCTGGCCTGCCAGTGCTTAGAACCTGTGAGACCAAATATTGAAAGAGTTCCGCAACAACGGTTAGAAAGAAGCTAACCCTGACCCATAGAAAACAAAGTGCCAGGTTGGGGAGGAGAGGATGACACTCCAGCTCATGAGGCTGCAGAATCCCAGGCCAGAGCAGCGTTATGTAACCTCAGCTCTGAAGGCACGTGACTGAAGGGCTTAGCAGAACTTTTTAAAGTGACAGCAAACTTTTCAGATCATGTGCTTTACACACAGCCTTTGGTCCAGGAAAAGGACACACAAAGAATAACGAAAAGTCTCTTAAAATCCCTTAGACCTGGCCAACAGCCTTAGAAAGTATCAAAAGCATGGAAAGAATTCCCACTCCTTGGTCACTCACCCTTCCTCTGAGCCTGTATCCTCGGCTTCCTCCAGGCAGCCACATCTCCACCCTCCCCAGGAGCTGGTACAAGAGATGCCAGGTCTCCAGAGGGGCATTTGCTCACAGTTTTGTCATGGCTTGCCTCTCTGGACTTGGGCCACAGCACAGGGACTGTTCTCCCAGGTCAGGGCCACTGCCAGGTTAACCATCTTCAAACACTAGAAGGGTCAAATCCTTCATCGACTCCTTATTGAACAAAAGAGATTGAACTTAAGAGTCCAAACACTCCAGCAACACTCCGGGAACCCTGCTGGTGAGAACACACATTCTCAGAATGTGCCCTGCCCAGTGCCAGCCTTTTCTCCATATCCTCCAGGTTCTGAGGCATCCTCAGAGCTGCACCTGGACCTGGGAGCCAGTCCCCCACTCATCTCCAAGGTCAGAGACCCACCCAGTGCTCACAGGCCTGGCTGCAGTGCTGCCTTTCCCAGGGACCCCTCCCAGCTCATAGACCGAAAGCAGCCTCTTCCCACTTGCACTGCCCATGCTTGTGACCAGCCTCTCTCCAGTTGCACAGGCACTGTCCCTGTGTGTTGCTGGTCACTTATGGTGGCTGGGACACAGGCCCATTTCTGCACCAGGGCAATGCAGAAGGGAGATGAATGAAAGAATGGCTGGCCAAGGGCTTTCTGCTGCACTTTTCCATTCAGCTCTGCCGCTGTGCCTTGGGAAATCCATTTAGGATTAGAACTCATGACTCCTGGCGTGCAAGCCTGTGGTCACACCACAGTGTTATTGTTTCCAAAGGTGTCCTTTTCTGTCTTTATCCCATCTTCTTTTCTCATAAAATGGTGTTTTACAAACTGTGGTTTGAGGACCAATTCCAGATTAATAAAATTTATAGAGGTCCTCCTTTGTCCGTGGGTTTGTCTCCTTGCTAGCAAGCAATTCTGGTGGGCAGGATCTGGGTCAATGGTGGTGAGTGGGTGAAAGGAATGGAAAAACTCTAAGAAATAACTGCATGAGGGCACAGAGTAAAATTTTTACTCCAACACTTTCTTAGATTAGACAATATCACAGTTTATAGAGAAACAAGCAAACCGTACAGCACAGCAGGAAGAAATGGCCGAAGACCTGGGGATCCCATCCATAGTGCTGTCCTGGAGAGCCTGGCCAGGATAGCGGATCAGATGCCGACTTTGTGAGCTGGGCTCGTCACTCACAGCTAGGCCTATCTTCCTCCACTGTTCCTGATGGCAGCTGCTGATATCTTAATACACACATGCACGCAAACATGCACACACACGCATGCACACGCACACACTCAGCTACCCCCAACCCTTGGTGACACACAGATGCTAAGGAGTGTGACACAAAGCAGAGTTTTCAGAATAGAAAAGAGCCAAGACCTATTAAGACCAGAAAGCCGTCTTGGTCCGTTTGCTGTCAGCCCCCACTCCCACCCTCCACTCTGTGACGAAGTGACATGCGTGATGCTATACATGGTGTTCTGGGAAGTCCCTCTACACCTGGCCAGGGATGCTTCACCATGGGTCCCCAGATGAGCCACCTCCAGCTCCAGTAAAATTGTAGAGGAAGCGCATGCAGGCACCAGGTCTTTTTACTTCCTGAAAGACCATGGCCATATGGGACTCAGACAGGGTCAACAGCAACGGAGTCCTCTATGCACTGTCCATCCATCTGTCCAATCACTGAACCTCTGCTGCTATGTGTGGAAGCCAAGGCCACAGCATAAAGCCAGCCTAGTCCTGTAGAAGCCAGGAAAGCCAGGACTGAACACAGGGAATATGCTCAAAGACACTCTCTGCCCCTCGATTTCCATTCTGAATGGAAATCGAGGGGCAGATTGCGGTAACATGCTGTGAAAAGTGTCTAGTTTTCAGGGAAGAATAGTGAAACAAACAAGACTTCTTCATCAAGAGTCACCAAGGGGGTGGCGGTCTAGCAGACTACGGCCCTTCCAGGGGGAAAACCAGCAGCAGCTCCTGAGATCCGCACCATGTTGGTTCTTAGAACACTGGGAAGCCAAGCAAGCACCTCCCTTCCCTGGTAAGCAGTGGCGGTGTGGCAGACTGCGGCCCTTCCAGGGGGAGAACCAGCAGCAGCTCCTGAGATCCGCGCCACGTTGGTTCTTAGAACACTGGGAAGCCAAGCAAGCACCTCCCTTCCCTGGTAAGCAGTGGCGGTGTGGCAGACTGTGGCCCCTCTATGGGAAGAACCAGCAGCAGCTTCTAAGATCAGTGCCATGTTGGAACTTAGGACACTGTGAAACCAAACAACCAGCCTGCCTCCCTGCTAAGCAATAGTGAACCTACTGATGCATGGCCTAGAGTCAAACATCCCACTTACCCTACCCGCTGTTAGCAAATGGGAACCAGAAATCTGAGCACCTCCTGGGAGGTTGACCATAGCAAATAAGGGGGATTTCCTTCTATTATCTCTTTGAAGGCAAATATTTTTATTTCTGTTTTGCTCTATTCTGATTAATGGTACTGCTCTATTCAATATTGTTTTGATAAGTTCTCTAATGTTCTGTATTTCATCTCATTTTGATATATGTGATTGAAAGAACAACTATTATAAAGATAACGAAATATACTGTGATACCTATTACTGTTATCCCGGTAACCTGCTGTGAAGTTCTGTATGATTTTAGTTGGCTTTATTTTGTCTTGTTCTGTTGTATTTTACCACTTTCAAAATAAAATAGAAAAAAAAAAAAAGAGTCACCAAGGGCCCACACAGCTGCATTGCTTTATCCTTTCTTTCCTCCATCCCTCCCCTTTATTTTCTTTCCATATCAGAACTACTGATGAGAGAACAGGAGGTATCGTGTGTCCACACGTGAGCGTGCATTCTTCTGATTCCCACAGCCAAGCAGGTAAAGAATCCACCTCACCCAGGACATTTATACCTAAATGTCTTCAACTATGCCCCAGAGTCCCTTCAACATTTCACCGTCCTCCCGATCTAGGCCCAGATTGGTTTGCACACTGTATTCAGTAGCTATACTTTGCTGATCTGTTAGCATCCACCCATTTCTTAATTGAGCGCAGCTTCTTTGGAAGAGCAGGCAGCTGGTTCGCAGATTGACCCACATGTTCACATGTTCTGGTTCACTGGAGCACTTTCTTGTGGATGGTCAGTAGGAGATGTAGGGACAAATAACTAATGTGGTCAAGTCAATTGCTTCCGGAAGTTCTGCTGAAAGGCTTGAATGGGTTTAGGAGAGCTGCTCACCCAGGCTGCCTACCAGGGAGGCTCACACAGATTCTGGACTGCAGGGCCACTGTCCAGGTCAGCTCCTGACAGCTCCCGTCACCTTCGGGAAGCGGTCAGTCACTGTGGAAGCAGACTTTGAGACCATAGGAATACTTGGTCCTCAAAAAAACTTTTAGCCAGTGCTTTCAGCATCTACTGATGATTTCTGCCCAAATCGATCATAAGTTTGTAAATTATAAAATGGTGCCTTCTGAATCCTGTGTATCTTTCTGCATTTATTTGCTGCATTTCTTTTCTTCAGTTAAAAGGTGCTTTATACCATGCTTGGTGGTGCGCGCTTGTAATTCCAGCATTCAGTAGGCTGAAGTAAGACAGTCACCATGAGTTCGAGGCTAGCATGGGCTACACAGTGAGTTCAAGGCCAGCTTGAACTACATCACAAGCTCCTGTCTCAAAAAAAAAAAAGTCAGGCATGTTATCCCAGTATCCAGGAGACTGAGACAGGAGGATTGAAAGTTTGAGACCAGCATGAGCCACAAAGCAAATTCAAGGTTGGCCTAAACTACCTAGTGAGATCCTAGTCTCAAAAAAAAAAAAAAACAAAAAAAAAAACATCTTTTCCTGCCTTGCCTCTTCCCCAACTTGCTTTTTGTGTTTTTGGTATATCCTTGTAGATTACAGAGTCTCTGGCCACTGATTTTTTTTAAGTCCATGTTTTATAATCCATTGCCACTTCTTTCGTGGGGTGGTAGGGCATGCTGGGGGGTTGAACCTAGGGCCTCACATATACTAGGCAAGTACCCTATCACCAAGTTACAATGCTCTTTTAAAATTTTGTTCTGAGATGGGGTCTCATTTAGTTGCCCAACTGGCCTCAAACTTACAAACTTGCCATTTGAGATCCGTTCTCCCATCTCAGTCTCTGAGTAACTGGAATTACAGGCCTGTGATACCAACCTCTATGTGTAAACTGGTCCGAATTTGGCAGATGGATTCCTGTGCTGTGTCCCTACACATCTTCGGCACAGCTCGCCTGGTGTAATTCCCACCTGACATCTAACCACCCATTCCCCTGGGGAGCTAGAGTCCTCCCTGTCAGGAATGGCATTCAGAAATCAAGATAGGGAACTAGACAAAAATAGGCATTACTCCTGGGATGTCAAATCTTCTAAGCCCTTTCAAAGAGGGCAGTTAGAAAATACTGAGTTTAATTAAAAGAAACTGCTTGATATTTGTCTACCTTGGCATAAAAACTGGTACTTTCTTGTGGGTCAACCCAATAAATTGTTTAAAAAGGTCTTGAATTTACGTTGACAGTGCTAAGTAAAATCTAACACCAGAGGGTCCCCTATAGTCTCCTCATTTTATTTCATATCTTCCTTTTCCCAGGGTCAACCCTGGCTCCCTCTGGCCTCAATATTCAAAACAGTTTTAGAATTACAACCCCAATAAATTCCAAGAATAACAGTGGGTTTGCAGAGTGTAAGATTTCTTTAGAATTTCATCATTAAGAGTATTACATCCCAAGGGTATTTAGAGGGTTCAAAGTTATAAGATTAATTCTTTAAATGCTGATACTTTTGACAAACATAGGCCCATTCATTTATTTCAATTTTAACAATTTTTATTTCCTTTTAGTTTTACTGTTGAATACTTATAACTTCAAATAGCTTAAAAGGTAAAGCATAGTCAGAGCTAAGTCCCATTTCATCTCTATCCTTCTAACAAGCTCCTCACTATCCCCTGGGGGGAAAAATGCAACATTTTCTGGGTTATCCTTCTGTCTTTTGGTTTCTCTTTTAGCTATATAGTTTTTTTTTTTTTAATTTTCCCTTCTTATTACCAACATACTGAATTCTCTTTTCACCTTGCTTGTAAATCCACATCAGAGACCACAATCCTATGAGAGTCAAGAGCTGGAAGACTGCTCCCATCCAAATCTTACTCCTGAATGTACCAAACCCAAACCAGTGAGATAGATCAGTCTGCACTGGGAAAGGTGCATGGGAGAGAAGCTCACGGCCTCACCAGGCATAATTCAATTTTAGCTAGCTCTCACTAGCAGGAAGCACTTTCACAGGCTCAATTGCACCAGAAGACTGAGAAATTTTATCATTTAGCCCTTCAGGGTCACAAAAAAATTAGCTCTGTTATAGCACGAAGTGGTTCAAACATCTCTCCTGGACAACCAGGAGAGATGCCCATTCCCTTTCCTAAATGGCTCACAGCTGGGTGTCACTGTAGCCCTTTTCATAAAATTTTACTTCTATCAAGAACAAATCCAAGTTATAAGAATCCATGGAACATCAACATGAAGAAGGTATCAGAGATCAAGAGAAAGAAGGCTACAGATCCTTCATCCAACAAATATTTAGTGGTAATCTACTGCTCTGTTCAGGACCCATTAAGAACCAAGATTCCAGGCTAGGATAAAGCTCACAGTACAAGCACCTGCCTGGCAAGCACGAGGCTGTGAGTTTGAGCCTTGGTATTAAAAAAAAAAAAAAAAACAAAGAAGGTTCCTACCCATGCACATTTGAGTGGGGGTGGAGGCAGAAGGTAAGCAACACTGAAATGAAGTGCTACGGAGAAAAAGAAAAGAGACATCAGAACAGGGTGAGAAGCTGCAAGTACTGAGTACACGTGGCCTGAGAAGGACAGGCAGGCAGGCTGCGATGAGAAGACACGGTGAGAAGACTGGAACGAGCCAAGGAAGAGGGGACAGAGGTGCAGGCATGAAGAGGAGCCAGGCTTCACCACAAGGCTCTAACTAACTACACATCCAAGAGTCTGTGTGCAGGACAGAAAGACTGTGGCTGCTGAAGGTTTTTCTACTTCCTAAAGACTTCAGTCTGGCAGTGCTGGTGTGCAGAACACAGCTTTGTGTGCAAAGAGAACAAGGAGGGCCACCGAGTGCCACCCACCAGGTCCAGCATGTCTTATTTGCCAGCACTGTCTCCAAATACCTCTTTATCTTCTCTTACTCTGGTGGTAGAGTTTTCCTGTGATCCAGGTCTGAAAAATCAGATTTGGGCTGCTTTTAAAATAGGCTACTGACACAATCTAAGGTTTTAAGCTGTAGAAAATGAAGAGGCTCTAAGCTTTCAGGAAATGCTCCTCTGGTTAAGCCCCTCATTACAGATCGTTAGGTTTAAGCATAAAAAGCACCAGATAAGGTACAATATCTTCACAGAGCATAGACGCAGCAAAGCTTTCAATATATGGAAAATCTTCCTCTCATTAAAATATTTTCCCTCTATTTCCTAGAAATGGCCTTGTGAATGTATGGAATTATGATGGTGGCTATTGTTTTTTTCTCGATTTGGAAATGGGGAAACTGAGGCTCAGAGAGATCATCAAATAACTTGCCCAAGGTCACAGAATTATAGAGCTATAGACTCTGCTGGAATTCTGAAAATAATACCCCAAAATAAAGGTCACACAAACAGAAGCCCCTCTTCACTCTTATCTTACCTTTTATTTTTGGCCAAAGACAAACCATAGAAGATAGAACTCGTCTTCCCCAACGCACGTCATGGAAACCAGAATCCCTTTTATCCCCAAGCCAGCCACAAAACCTAAAATAACTATGCCAGTGTCTCCCCACTTTTCTGCATGAAAGCTAGCTATAAAGTCTTTCCTCATCTACTTTGTTTAATTCTATCATGAAAACCCCCAATTCCAGAAAGAATCAAAATCTCAAGAGATAGGCCTGTGGGGTTTCCCGATGGGTCTATCAGTACTGGACCACATGCCTTCTGACCAGTCACTGCAGCTGTCCACGATTCAGCAGGCCCAAGCATGAAAACAACCATTTACCCTTGGCCTCTGGGTTATTAGACTAAAGGCCTCCATGCAGTACGTAAGGATGGTTAAATCAGTCTGCTGTTCTTTTCTCTTGTCACTCCAAGTGTCACCTCCTTTCTCTGTCCCTACAACTCAACAGGACAGAAATCCATTACAAGAAAGGTGTTAAAATAAGGTAATCAGACTGAGAAGGTCTATGCCATTGTAACCTGAGACCTTCTGTACTTCCGCCCGCCCATCTATCCTTCTAGACTTTCCCTTCAGATTTAAACATTCTGGAAGTATTACAGCTAAAGTAAAAATTATTCCAAATCTCTTTAAGAAAAGGTTTCTTTATGGTTGACTAAGTTGACAATGACTTCATTTTGTGTCACATCCAAATCTGACAACTTTCTACCCTCAACTTGAAAATCCACATACAGAGTTCTGATATCAAGTTTCTTCAAATTGGATATTCTTAGTATGTTTCAGAAAAGTCAATTCCCAAGAACTTTCCTTTTGGAAAGGTATACAAAAGTAGGAAAAAAGTTGCCAAAATGACTATGTGTGCATATACTTTCACTTTAAATTTGCCTCACAATTTCTAGAAGTAACATAGCTAATCTGTAAAAATAAAACAAATTGTAAACAAATCTTAACATGACTTTTTCTGCTACTAAACACAATGGGATAAAGGCCAGAATTTAATGGATTTAAATTCTAGTGGACAGAATTAAGTCACAAAGTCAAGGAATTAACTATGTCTAGACATTTCTCCTAGGTTTCTATTTGAGGAACAATATACATAAATATACATATATATTTTTTCTCTCCCTTTGAATTCCCAAGTCAGGAATTCAGAGCCTGCTGCTGAAAGGGTCATCATCCTTAATTCTCCATCCATTTATCAGGCTAAAATGCAAATACAAGGGTTGAATGCATTTCATCAACCCCGGAGTGCCAAGAGCCTTCTCAGGGAGCATGCTGAGCTAACTGTGGAAGGGTTAAGCCACCCCTATTTTTCAGATCTGAAAACAGTTGTTCTGATATGAGAAGAATCATCACAATGGTGCCAGCTCCTTTCTATAAAAGCCATACACGTTTTTTGCACAACTGTATGATTGTTATGGCAACCATAAAAATGGAACTCTCATTCTTCAAATTACACACTACCCACACCGGATTACCTACATACCTTTGTTCCTCCACACTACCCAGAACTTCTTTTCAGAAAATGCTGTGTCTGTCTTATAGATGTTTAGGAGCAAGATAAAGTGGTCTCCTTTCAAAGGGAGATTCTACAACAATGAGTCTTTCAAAGGCCTTGCTCTTCAAGAATTCTAGGGCTTTCCTGTCAGGTCTTTTCATCCTATGGTCGCTGGGAGCCCTCAAAATATTCCCCCTGGGAGGCCAGGGAACTGCCTGGAAAATGGGTTCTGGAAATGAATGTTTTTATTAAGTGGATGACGTGGGAAGATGATGTTCATGCAGCATGAATGGGCTCACTAGGCTGGTGCAGTTCTGCAAAGTGTTCACCAGAGCTGCGGTGCCATGGGGTCAGGGGCTTGTGTCAGCACAGGCAGCATTTTAACAAAATTCCACCTGAAATTAAAGAATAACAACACGAGTACAGTTTTTAAAAACACCCGAATAAATTTCCGCTATTTTTCAGGATGACCAGGGATGCTGTTGTGGCTAAGGTGAGCAGGACTCCGTAATTCTAAACAGGAAAGAAGTATAAATTTTTTCCTCTCACTAATGGGGAAAGCCAAGTCTAGTCTTATATGTCTTTAAATATGCACTATGGGCCAAAATTCTGTTGCCTTATTCAGCGCTGGTAGTATAATTATTTTTTATTTATTTATTTATTTATTTTTTAATTGGTATAATTATTTTTTTTAAAAAAGGTAGGCTGATGACTTCTTGGCTGATTTTCATATTAAATACTCAGATTTCGAGCAGAAACATGGTCACACTTACTGTCTGCTCTGGAGAGTTTCCAAATAAAGTACCGACACACAGTAAAGAAGCACAGATGGGGGAGTGCAGGTGATGCCAAACTCAAGTGCTCCCCTATTACACATCAGCCCACCCCAGTCCAGTCCCTCCGCATCGTGGAGCAGCCCTGAGTCCACCACCACCTGCAATCTGGCTTCCCTTCTTTCCCCTTCCTCTCACGCCCCTTAGCGTCTGGCTGCCAGGGTGAAGCATGCCCCTCGGGCACACTTTCCTGTTTCAGCGTCTACAGGCCTCAGGATGGCATTTGCATCTTCCAGCTCTGGCTCTGCACCCCTTCTCGTCCTTGCTTCCCTCCATGAACAGAGACCTGGGTAAATGAGTTCCGCCAGACACCCTGAATTAGTGATTATGTAGACGCATCATCTTTCCCTCTAGATGCGATTCTCTTTGAAAGGACTGCTTCCTTCAATGATACAGTTTTAAATTTCAATTATATCAATTGTAAGAAGGACTTAGAGACTGCTTTTGCTAAAAACAAATAAACAAACAAACAAACAACACTGTCTCTTACTTGGGCCTGCAGATGTCCAGTGGGTAACAAAAAGCAGGATAAAACCTTGCCAGCCCCAAGCCAGGCCCTGCCTGCAGTCCCTTGGGATTCTAGGAACAATGGGTCTGATGGATAAACATCTGTGACGAGAATCCAAACTACCCCGTTGGTGGCAATAACTTTCTTTTTTAAGTTTTAATTTTTTTAAAGCTGTTTTTGAGACAAGGTCTTGCTCTATAGTCCTAGCTGGCCTTGAACTCACGCACTAGCCCTGCCTCAGCCTCCAAGTGCTGAGATTACAGGCAGCTGCCACAATGACTGGCTCTGCAATGACTTTCGGACTGACAACGCCCCACTTGGCCCATGCTGAGACAGTGATGAACCCAACCCTGGCCCAACCATGACCACCAGCTGTGCGTGTACCTGGGCCTTGCTGTGAAACCCCAGAACTGTTGACAGCACCTCAGAGTCAGATTTTCAGTCACTAGACTGCTGCTTTTCTCCCCAGAATGGTCACATGGAGAATAAGTGTCTTTCCCACCTCCACAGCCATTCTTCTCTTGGACTGGACTTTGTGACAAGTGGCTGCCCTGGTTCCCTAGGATCCCCAGAGTAGGGTCAATGGAGCCTAGGCCTCCGACTACCTGTCTATTCAGTTTCTTGATTTACTGAGGGGAATCTTGAATTGGGCTCTTTCAACTCTCACCTCTGGTGAGAGAGCTACGAATGGCTGTCACCTATGTAACAGTCCTCTCACCAGCACTAACACTGTCTGGAGAGCAGGACCCACTCTGGTGATGCCTTGGGACTTCCAGCTATGGTCCAAGGGCTCTGCCATAGAGAACAGTTTTGATTTAGAACCAAAGTCCTCTGGATTACAAAAAGGCTGCTCCCATGGGCAGATGAAACAGGGAAGAAAGCATATGATTCAAGGGCTGGAAATATTTGCTCCTCACACGGCTTAAATATCTTTTTGGCATGACGATGTACCTTAAAGCAGTGCCCCTCAGGAAGAAGCGAAGGGGTACTATGTCATTAGCTGTCATAGGTGCTTGATCCCAGGTTACGAATTCTTACATTAAGCCCTGCCACAACCTCCTAAGAGAGCTGTTTCCCCGTTCACTTTAAAGTGAGGCTCAGAGGAGACTGATAGTGAGATTCAAACCAAATTTGCCTCTAACAATCTACTTTTTTGTATTTCACTGCCCGGATATCATTTTCAAACGCATGAAGTAGAGAAGCAATGCCTCACACTGTCCGTAAGGGTAGGCAGGCGAGAAGAGGGCTGGGCAGACCTACTGGGCTGCCTGATCTTATAGCCCTGTCCCAAGCCAGCACACAACCCACACGGGGCCAGAGGAAGGCAGAGGGAGAACATGGGCAGGGGAAGGCATCTGGTTCCTGTGGCCACAGTCAGCAGTTGTCCCACTGTGGACAGAAAGTGAGACGGAGCAGATACATGGGGAACGAACGGGAAAGGCAGGGAGGACTATGTGGCAGCCCTGGCTTGCCTGCCCTCGGACTCTGGGAGACATCACAGGACCCTTTCAACTGATTCCCCTTCCTGCTTAAATGAGCTCCGGTAGTTTCCCTTCTCTCATGGGAGACCAAAAAAAAAAAAAAAAAGGAAAGGAAAAAAAAGATGTCTTAATTAATGCGACAGTTGTGTTGAGTTTCCTGGAGTGGCAAGTGGCTGTGGCTTTCTCTGGTGTTTCCTCATTAACAGCACTAGGCGGGCATCACAGGCACCGCTGGCTCCAGGGTGTGTAGGAGTCCTGGGGGTGCAGAGACAAAGGGGGGCGCACCTGGCCTGCGATGGTGGCCTTCGTCTCAAAGCAACTTGAAGGCTATCACCTGTGTCACTCATCCATAGGGTGCCTTGCTGTCACACTGGCCCTGTTTTCTCAGGGTGAGACAGGGAAGCTGTGAATGCTTCTGACCAGCTCCGATGCTTGTCAAGGGCATGGTTCTGAGGTGCAGAACACGAAGACACAGTCGAGGGTCAGAGCTGCCTACACTGCGGACCTGAATGTAACCCAGCTGGGCCCTCTCTGCCACGTGACCTTGGACCAGCAGCTGCACTTGTCTGTGACAGTTTCTTCTGTAAAACAGGAGTGTGATTAAATGAGATGATGCACATGTATAAAAGGTAGACAGCAAGCTTTCACTAAATGGCAGTGGGTGCTGTGGATTTGTCACGTTAACACAGCTAACTACCAGGAGGTAAGACTGTGCTTTCATACATATCGATGTTCCTTATCCTGGATATTTTTGGCCAAATACTAATAGACATGACCTTCTAGGGAACTGATTTTCTCTTACTCCATCCTCAATAGCAAGGTGGAGATAGGAGAGGGGCGCTCAGTGGGTGCCCACTTAGGCCTCAGAGACATTTGAGTGCATGTGAGTGATTCAATATTTTCAAAATAACTGTATTTCAAAAAGAAACGATTAACTATGACTATAGAAAAGGATAATTGAACACACATTTAAAGTATTGTTATGCTTGTGGGAACACTCCTATCCTAGGAATTCTAATTACATCGAAGAGACCGCAGGAGAACTGTTTAAACAATCACAGTATGAAACTCTTGATTCTCCCACATAGAAACTTGGCTATAATTCCACTAAGTCACCTCACAAGCAACGGCTACAGGCAGCGTCACACTAGCACACGAGGAGCGAAGAGAACACGACAAGGCCATGTTCACAGGGGCCCAGCTCCCCACACACACAACAGCTCCATCCAGGGCCAAGGGGTTCAGCGTGCACCTCACCACCAAGCTCAAGCAGTTTTTGGAATTCTTTAAGAACCACTTTCTACGCCAATTCATGAACTTCACAAGAAAATCAGTTTTATTGCTTTGTAATTATACTTTTTTTTGAAGTAGGATTATCCAACTTGATCACCCACCTGATTTACCACCCCTGGCTCTGAACTGACTTGACTGTTTCCAAAAACCAAATCCACCCTCAAAAGAGGAAGATTTGCCATTGTTGAAAATGGGCCTCGGGCTCTGAAGGCAATTTCCAGAGAGGAATCCAAAAATGTGTACGTTGTCATCCATGACTCCTCACCCTCCCCTCCAAGTGAGCTCCAATCCTCCCCACTTGCAGGGCTGCCCCGCACACCCCTCACCTCTCTGCACCCCAAGATCCTGAACACAGAGGCACACACTCAAGCTCCACTCTTCACCTCTAGCCACTGCTCCCTGAGTTGACTCCAGTTGGGCTTTGGCTCCAGTCAGTCCTCGAAAACCGCGACAACAAAGAGAAGCACTTGTGACGAAGTCCAAGGACCTGGGTTCCAGCTTCGTCCCAGCCAGCCTCACTGGCAGAGCCCAGGGCAGCTCAGTCATGCTTAAAGCTTGCCTGTCTTCCCTTTCCCTTGCCTTGACTCCCAAGATGCCCACCTTTGCTCCCAACCCCACCTCTCCTGAGGGTGCTCCGCCTCTTGATGTGGGGTCCCCTGGGCACTCTTTCCTCTCCCCAGAAATGCTCATTTGCCTTGGGGCCCCGGGAGCCAGCTTTTTGTTGTGATGAAATGCCTCCTGGGCATTTCATAAGGGAAGGAAGCTTTATTCTGGCTCACTGAAGCAGAGGTTTCAGGCCACACCTGGCCAGCTCCAGGGCAGCCGGGCCTCTGGCATGGCAGGGTACAGTACAGATTAGCTGGGTGTGGTGGCATATGGCAGCAGTCCCAGCATCCAGGAGGCTGAGGTAGGAGGATGATAAGTTCAAGCCCAGCCTAGACAACTTAGTAATGTAATGAGTCCCTGTCTGAAAAGTAAAAAAATTAAAAAGGGTTGGAGATGTAGTGCCATGTGAAGGATCTGAGTTTAGTCCCATCACAAAACAAGTAAACACTCAAAACAAAACCAAAAACAGGATGCTAGATTGACAGCGATACAACCAAACTTTGGTTTTCCACTCTTACTTCTCATTTGGGGATGTCTATTTTTATGTGTATTTTATGCTATTTTAGGTTTATGAAAACATCATCACAATCAAGACAGTGAATACAACCACTACCTCAAAGACCCCCATCACACCCAACTCCCTCCTGCCCAGACTCCTGCAGTCCTCGGCGACCACAGATCTGATCTGCTCTCCAGTTCTCAAATGTGACTTCAAAAACAAGTGAAGGGAGTCGGACAGTATACAGGCTCTGAGACTGTTTTCTTCACCAACCATGATTTCTTGGGGAGTTGTGCAGCTGTGACAAGATCACAGTTCATTCCTTTTTATTGCAGAGTATGGTTCCACAGGATGGATGTACCACAGTTCCTTTAACCACTCACAGGGAAAGACAGCTGGCATGTTTCCAGTTTGGGGCAATTATAAAGCTGTGATGAAAACTCGTGTATGGGTTTTTGTGACAATATAAGTTTTTATTTCTCTGGGATCGATGCCCAGGAATGCAATCACTGAGTTGTAGGATGATCATGTTTAGTTTAAGAAACTGCTGAAGAATTTCCAGAGAGGAAATGAATTTTTAAGTCCATTTAAAATTTTATTATTAAATGACACAAGCCTCACACACACATGCACTCCCATGCACACACACACACACACACACACACACACACACACACTCACACACTCAGTAGATTATTTCATTTAGAACAAGCAAAGCAGGCTCTAGGCTTGCTGCTGCAGAGGGACAGAACATCAGACCTGCCCTCAGCTCTGCCCATCACACCCCAGCAGGGGAATCTGAGTGCCTTGAGCTTCCCCTACCTCGGTGATGGGACCCCTGCTGGTGATACTACCTGGGGGAGGGCAGCAGCAACATGCCCACTTCCGCTGGGAGAGGGCATGCATAGCCCCTCACCTGGTCCTGTTCACATGACCCAGGCAAGGGACTGGCAGCCATCTCTGCTGTGCAGGGGACGGAAGATCCGCCAGCGTTGATCTGCTAATACCAACCCTGGGGGGGACAAGAGTGTTGCCTGCACGTGGTACGCAGGACGGAAGATACTCACTGCTCGCTTCTTGGATAGCTCTGGGTATGTGGGGCACTAACACCCTGTTAGGTCCCACTCACACCCGGCTGTGTATGGCCAGTACAGGGCAGTTACGGCCGAGAGGTCCCTGTGGTTAAATCAGCCTTTCCTGGTCCTGTGGTTGGAGGGGCAGGTTTTACTGGGAAATAACCTTTGCTGTGCATTTCGGCCATTCTGAGTTGGTAACTCCCACAGTACCCTGTCTAGGGCACACAGGCACATGAAGAAAGCCGGGGAACCACCACCGCATGCATGAGTCCAGAGCACCCTGCAGCCCCTGCAAAGGCCCCTTGTGTCTGTCTGCGGTGCCGTGTTCATGCTGTCAGCCGTAAGGTCAAGCTGTGAGGAGTCTGCATGCACCATCTCTGCCAGAAACCAAGTTGTACCTCTTATTTCAGTAGTAACTTTTAGTAGTAATTTTATTCTTTAAGATATTTTTCTACCTAATTGTCCCATTACTCCCTGAAAGCACCAGATTGTGTTTTACCAATATTCATTTTCCTAGGAGAATCGAAACAAAACAAGAATGAGTCCTGGCATTTGCTAAAACCCCCACGTTATCTCGAGTAAATTAACACATATTCAGCAAACGTTTAAAGAAAACTTGTCTTTTCCTCCTTTTTCCATTCCTTTATCCTTCATACAATTATTTACAGATATATTTTATTACATCCAAGTACTAAGAAAGGGACAGCTGAGATCCATTCCTTGTTCTTGGGACCTGCTAACTTTTGGGGAGGTGAGAGTCCCATCTGGGTAAATTAGCAGGCAGCGTGGCAGGTGAACCAAGTGCCACAGGAAAATAGATCAGGGCGTGAGAGTGTGTCCAGAGGGAGCCTGAGGCTCCCCCGCACTTAGCATGGCCCTGTGAAATAGAAAGGCCCTGGGCCAGACTCCTACTCTGTGGGAGTAGCACTGGGGAAGGGCGAAGGGCTGAGTGCAGAACTGCACAGGAAGCTAAGAAGTGTGTCTCACTTGCTGAACATAGTGGCACACCCCTGAATCCCAACACTCTGGGAGCCTGAGGCAGGAAGATGCAGGGTCAATTTCAGCCTGGGCAACTTAGTGACTTAGTGAGACCCTGTCTCAAAACTAAAAGTAAGAAGAGCTGGGGATGCAGCTCAGTGCACTAGTCCTCGTTAAACCCCTCTGTTAAGCCCTGTTATTGACTATTCTGTGACTCTTTTTTTCTCTCTCTTTGTCTTGGTTTTTTTGATACAGGGTTTTGCTATGTAACCCAGGCTTGCCTTGAACTCACAGTCTTTCTGCCTCAGCCGTTCAAGTGCTAGGATTATAGGCACTGCTTTAAAATCTACCTTTTTTTTCCCCCTCACTGCTGTACTTGCCAGAAGAGCTGCTGTTTTCCCAAAACCTTCTCTCGGACATTGTCTTCTCTTATCTCCAGCCCCAGCATTAAAAGGAAAAGATTAGAGTGGTCCCTGCATGAATGCAGACCTCTGCAAAACTCCTACTCCATATATGCAACAGGAAATTTGGCAAAATTATTAAAAGCAACATTTCATTTCAGTATTCACCGAAAACAGTCCGTACCATTTATTTATTTAACTCCGTAGTGTCTGAGATGGTGGTATCAGCAGAGCAGATGAAGAGCTGGCCAACAAAGTAAAAAGGAAAACTTAGAGAAGGAGACGTCCACAGAACTCTGAAACTCTCAGCCTTACCCCTAGGGACCAAGGTGGCCACGCACAGGCACAGAGCCCTCACAGAAGCCACCAGAAGAAACCTGGGCAGGCCTCAGGCTGGTGTTGCCCATTGTCTGAGCAGTCCCCCCAGGGCAGACAGAAATCAAGGCCGAGGAGGAGTGGCGAAGTGCGTGGTGAAGTGCGTGCCTGAGACAGGGCGGCATGCCCCTTCAAAGGAAAAAGCACTTGGCCAAGCGCAGAAAACGGTTTTCAAATAGTCCAGTGGCCTCTGTCCACTTGTCAGCTCACCAAGCAGAAGAATACAGACTTCCCCAGCAGAACGCATGAATGGGCAGCTTATAAATGACAGTCCCTCTTAGCACAGTGCTGGAGCTGAGCACCTCAAGATCAAGGTGTCAGCTGGTGGGGAGGTCCCATGAGGTGGGACCTTCCCACTGTGTCACAAGGGCTGGGAGTTCCCTCTGTGGCCTTCTGTAAAGTAGAAACCACCTTGGACCCCCAGAGGTGCAACATTTCAGTACCTTTACTCAAGAATCAGGTTTCAACAAGAGTGCTTAGGGTGACACAAACAGTCCAACATGGTGAAACTAATAGTAAATGAAACAACTGTCATGTCAAAAGGTGTCAGTAGAAAGAAAGGACATTATGTTAGGGGGTTGGACAAAACAGTTACAAACACACACACCTAACAACAGAGCAACGAAATACACGGAAACAAAAACTGGCAGAACTAAAGGAAAAACTATAGCATTCAACCATAATAATTGTAGACTTTAATACACAAACTTTCAACTACAGAGAGAACAATTAGATGGATGATAAAGAAATAGAAAACTGGTCCAGAAGGAAATACTTTCAACTTAATAGAAGAGATTTACCATCCCCACCCCCTCCATACAGCTAGGGTTACAATTAACAGGAGAAGAGGGATGGCTCCTCCCAAGCTCTGACAAGATGAGGAGTCAACCCCACAGTTCACTCAACAATGTGCTGAAGGCTCTTGCTGAGCAACTGAGTAAGAGAAAGAAATAAAAGGCATGCAGATTAGGAAAGAAGTAAAACTTCTACATATAGAAAACTAAGTATCCATGAAAAACTCTTAGTTTATAAACGAGTTCCGCAAGGTCTCAGCATACGAGATCACTATATAAATATGAACTGCATCCCTAAATGTGAACAACAAACTACTTGAGAAAAATTCATCAATAGTATTAAAATAGAACAAAATACGTAAAAATGAATTTAACAAAATGGTGCAATTTCTTTACTAAAAACTATAAAATGCCACTAAAAGAAATTAAAGATCTAATAAATGGAAAGACACTGCATATTCCCAGGTTGAAAGACTGAATATTATTTAGTTGGCAGCACTATCCAAATTGATCTACAGAGTCAACACAATCCCTACCAAGGCCTCCTCATGCATACTGACAAGTGAATCTTAAAATTCACAGGAAAATGCAAGAGACCTAGAAGGACGAAAACACCCCAGAGGAGGATTACAGCTGAGAGACTCGTGCTTCGCAAGTTCAAAAATGACATTCAAGTCTCAGTAATCCAAACTGTATGTCCGAGCATAAAGACAGGGATTCATGGGATAGAACTGTGAGTCCAAATATAAACCGCTATATTTATGATCAACTGCTTTTTGGCAAGGGCCAGAAAATTCAACACGAAAGTAGTCTTTTCCTGTGGAGCGGGGACAACTGTTGCTACACACGCAGAAGAACAAGGGTGGACGCCTACTCAGACCATTTACACTCAGGATCTGAAGGGATCAAAGCACAAAAGTAAGGACACTGCCAAACCAAGGAGAAAACTAGTCCTCGGTCTTAGTGACCTGACAGCCAACGAGCACTTACACATAACATCAAAACAAGCAGGACGGGCATGGTGGTGCGTGTCTATAACACCAGCTACAAGACTGAGGCAAGTGAATCCTAAATTCAAGGCCAACCAAAACAGGGTACTGAGACTCTGTCCCCTCTCTCTCCCAAAAAGCAATCTGTTAAATTGGTATTCTCAGACTTAGAAACTTGCTTCCAACAACACCATCAAGAAAGCACAAGAGCCAGGCAGAGTTGTATAACCTCAAGTCCCAGAATTCAGGGAATATGAGGCAGGAGGATCACAAGTTCAAGCCCAGCCCTGACAACTCTGTGACTTACTAAGTACATCTCAAAATAAAAAACACAAAAAGAGGTGGGGATGTAGCTCAGTCTAAAAGCCCTTGGTTCAATTTCTAATACCATTAAAAACAGAAATAAAACAAATAAACAATAAAAAGAAGAGTGCAAGACCACAAAGAAATTAAAGAAAAACTTTTGCAAATCACGTACTTGAAATAGTTCCAAAACAGAATCTGGAATATCTAAACGACCCTTGCAATAAAAATAAGAGTCCAGTTTTAACATGAGTGAATGATCTGAACAGATTTTTCTTTAGATAAGATAAACCAATGGCCAAGATGCACATGCAAAGTCACCAGTATCATTAATTATTACAGAAAGACCAAGCGAAACCACGAAGAGATAAACCCTCACCTCACAAGGTGGCTATAACTCTAAGTGCACATCACAATTGTCAGTGAGGACACAGAACATGGAGAGCCTTGCACTTGCTGGTAGCAATGCAAAATAATGCAGCCATTCTGGAAAACAGCTTGACAGGCATGGGACGTGGTAAGTATAGGACTGACAACACGACCCACAAATTCTATCACAGCTATGTACCTGAGAGAAATGAAAACATATGCCCACAAAAAATCTACACACAAATATTCAGAGCAGTGTTACTCAGAGGGGTGAAGAAGCAGAATCAACTTGAATGTCTATCAACAGATAAATACATGAAATGTGGTATATTCAAACAGTGAAACGTTATTCAGCCACAGAGAAAAGAAGTAGAAAATACCACAATGTGGTTGGGCCTTGCAAACATTATGCTAAGTTAAAAAAAAAAAAAAAAAAAAAAAAGCTAGCTACAAGATACAGAAGTTTATTTCAGAATAGAGAAAGTCACATAACCTGAAAAGAGCCCATTGGGTTGCTGGAAGCCAGATAGGGATGAGAGTTGATGAAGTAGGTTCCTTCCTTCTTTCCTTCTTTCCTTCCTTCCTTCCTTCCTTCCTTCCTTCCTTTTTCTTTCTTTTGTTCTTGACAGGGTCTTGCCATTAGTTCAGTCCAGTCTTCAACTCACTATGTAGCCCAGACTGGCCTCAAATGCCCAGGGATCCTCCTGGCTCAGCCTCCCAAGTGCTGGGATTACAGGTGGGCACCACCACACCTGGCAGTTGATGGGATTTTCTGGGGGTATGATGAAAATGTTCTGGAACTAGATAATGATAATGTCTGTGTGACCTTGTAAATACGTCAGGAAACACCAAATTGTACAATTTTTAAAAGCGTAAACTTTACAGAATATGCATAATACCTTGGTACAAAAAATGGTGAAAATTGAAAATTAGCTATCTTTGCTTCTCGTTTTACTCCAAATCACAGGCCACCAACAGAAAGTATTTCTTCATATATTCATAGTACAACTTGCAAATCAGATTTTATTTAGAATATGTAGAAATTAATCATCTTGTTCATACATCCACTTTTCCACAATACTATAAAAATAGTTCTAGGGAATAAATTCAAATGCTGTCTTCTCTTCCAAATGGCATTCTCCCACCTGTTCAGACAAAAATCTACTCAGCCTTGAATATTCATCTTCTCTATGAGCAGTGCTACTTATCAACATAGATCATGGACTGGCAACTACTAAAGAAAGCGCATGCTTACAACTAGAATGTCCACTTGTGGATCCATTTTAGGACCATTAATCTTTGTTACTATCTATGAGTTTCCTGTAAGTTCACAAACAGTGAGTTGGGATTCACATGAAAAGAATAACATTGCCAGTGGCTTCAAAATGACAATGACAGCTTCTCCAGTTGATGCCAAACTATTAAATCTTGCTTCACTCTAGCTATGGAAAGATGGAGCTTCCTTGGCCATGGAAGAATTAAGGTTTAAAACCTAATTTCCTGCATAATTATCATGTGTTGCCCATGCATGGTACAGTCAGCTTTATGCCTCAGGTAAATGTGACACTCACTGATGGATACTATTTTCTTTCAAATCCAACGTCAAGTGTGCATGAAGAACTTTGGACATTCTAAACATTAAATTATTTACTGTTAAAAGGGGATTTAGCTCAGCAGTATAAGTGCCTGCCTGGCAAGTGCTAGGTCATGAGTTTGATCCCTGGTACAAAGAAAAAAAAAAAAGTGGGGGATCTGAAGTGCCTTATTGAGCAACTTATAAATACACTCGATGGAGCACCAGGTCAGTGAGATGGTCCATTAGAAAAGCTCAAAACCATCCATTAAGACACCTGGCCACAGAACCCCCTTTCTCCTTAAAAGCCCACCCCAGGGAACTCATGACCTACCAACAGCTTTCAGAAAAACTCAAATTCATTTCAGAAAAGATGAAACTCCTCATGCATCCTGCCCTTACCCAGAGTTCCCAGGTGTGCTGAAGTCCCCTAATTCGTTCCTGGAGGGCTAGGCCCACTGCCTACTGCCCTTCCTCACTGGTACATGCAGCGGCCTCCCAGAGGAAAGGTTTCTTAAAGGCAGCTGACTTGTCCTGGCTTCCTGGTACACAGGGAGGCCATCAGTCATTTAACATTAGCTGTGCCTGACAGCGTTCCCACAGGAGAGTTGACCTGAGAGAGCTTAGCAGGAGACGCTGCTCCTCTCAAGTTGCTGTTTCAAGGCTGGTTTACCTGGAGTGAGAGGGAATTTCTGCCCTTTTGGAACTGCTCCACTTTAAGGTATTTCAGTATTTTTCACCACAGCACCCTTTCTGGACTCAGTATTTTTAGCTCATTGTTTTCTATTTTGGCAGCCGAGAAGCTGTAGTTTGTAATTTTACCTCCAGCTTCATATTTCTTCTTAAAAGTGAATACAATGTACTGTTTATAATAATAAAATCACTAGTTGGCAGAACGACATTAAATGGAAAAAAGAGAGAGAAAGAGAGAGAGAGGAAGCAATTGGAAAATTTAGAGCAAGCAATTTTCAGTGCCAAGTTTCACATTTGTAATGGTCCGGTGGAGGTCACTGGGCTTCCTTTTTATTGAGAGACTAGTAAAGAAACAGATACCCAAGGGCCCGTTCATAATAAGCTATAGAAACCACGGCTGCTGTCCTGAAGCCCTTGGCCCTGGGCAGGGTGACGTGACCTCTCACATCCACAGTGGCACTAGCTGCAGGAAGGGCAGAGACCAGTGTGGTGTCGCATTTTCTCCCCAGTATTTAGGTTCTCATTTTGATTTAACTGGCCTTTAAGGTTTAGTTTACCATCAAAGGAAGCAAAACAGCATGAATGAAATGAGACATAACTGCAGCCAGTCTCAGAACTAACCTTAGGGTTCCTTGGGCTTTTGGTGCAACCCCTAGAATCTAGTTTGGTGGGACACAGTATCTTTCTGATCCAAAGTATTGGTATTGCTTTTAATTTCTTTTTTTTTCCTTCCCCCCTTTTTTTTAACCTCAGATGCTCTGCAAAAGAGTAGGTCTAAACCATGCAAACAGGGGTTCTCCAGAGGCGGGAGCCAAAGGTTCAGAAAAACGGTGAGCCCAATCAGAAGGGCCAGGTCACCCTACGAGTTCACACTAGCCCTGCTTCTTAAAAACTGCTAACCAACCATTTTTCTTTTCAAAATAAACACAATTTCTCTCTACTTCAGTTTGCAAAATATTACCCCAATTCCACTGGACGAAAAAACTGGAATTTTACTGACATAATTGGATTATGAGGTTTAAAGATTGATGGAACTTTTCTGTTCCAAATATAATTGTTCAAATACCAAACCTAAATGGGTACGTAGAAGTTCTTACGTAGCTGGAGCCAGAGGAGCACTGCAGGTTCCAAGGTAGGATGGCCCAGGAGCGGGGCTCCCGGGGATCGGCGCAGATACCGCAACTCTCGCAGCCTCGCTCAGGTGCCAAGGCCTGTCACACCTGTACCACAGCACTTGTCATTCCCAGCTATCACTGATCTAAGTATTAATGGGTCTCCCGGAAGAACAAGGGTGCGACTTTGTATTTCCAGCAGTTAACTCAGTACGCAGCATTACACATACATATTCTATACAACATATAGCAATGTTTTAGGAAAGGAGAAAGGAGAAAAAGACACAGATGAGTTGGTTTGTGGGAGTTTAAAGGGTACCATTTGATTTATTCAACATAGCACACATTTTTCAGCCTGTGCTGGGGCTTGACTGTCATTGTTAATTTTTTTTCACTTTCTTGGTTTTGTTGTGGTGGTGGTCTTGTTTTGTTTTTAAACAGGGTCATGTTATGTAGCTCAGGCTGACCTGAAATCCAGGCTGGCCATGAACTTTCAACCCTCCTGCCCCAGCTCGCCTGAGGGCTAGAACGGAGGCTTATACCACCACATCCAGGTTGTTACGGTTGATTCTAATCATCAAGCTGCTTGAGCAATGTCTACGGAAAATTAAAGCACGCTTTGGGGCTGAATGTGTTTTCAGGAACAACTGGCACGTGGAATGGCAAACTAAAGGAAGAGACACAGTTGGAGTGCGGATGACACTGTGCAGTAGGGAGAGAATATACAGAGTGAAAGCACAGGCTGGGAGCCTGCTGGACACGCTCTTCGTGCTCCATCTGCTCCCCTACACCTCGACACTTTGCCTCCACCAGCTCATCAATGAAGGCAGTGACCATGGACTAGACCTCTGAAGTCATACGCTACAGTAAACCTTTCCTCCTTTAAGCTACTTTTCTTAGGTATTTTGTCATGGTGACAAAAGTCAAATATGCAATCTTCTTTTGTCATTTCTAGGAAAATGAATACTGATCTTAAAAATCTCTGACAACTCTGGACCTCTAAATAGAGGAAATGTACTCATGTACCAAGTATCTTTCTCATTCACTATGACTAAATAGAGGAAATGTACTCATGTACCTCTACTCATGTACCAAGTATCTTTCTCATTCACTATGATTCCACGTTTCACTCTGAATGTATCTGATGAATGTTCTTCTACCATGAGATACAGAGGGCCATGAAGACAGAGCCCACAGCCATTTTTGTCTGTTGCTGTATTCTCAGTGGCTAGCGATGGTGTTCAGTAAATATGTGTTGATTAAAAAACCAAACAAATCTATCACAAGACCAGTCCAAAAAAAAAAGGAAAAGCTAATTGAATCCAAACACATCAATATACGCATAGACTTATTTTTATGTGATTTTTACTGTACAAAATAAGAAGTTAACCATGGCTACACAAATAGATGAATTAAGCCAGTGACCATACTAGGTACATGGTCAGGTCTCAGGGAGGCGCCAGGTTTGGGAAGAGAAGGAGCCCTTTGGTGCAGCTGCTGTTCTGCCCTTGCAGCCGAGCATGGTCTCTTGGTAGCACCCATGCCTGCTTCCACATACCCACAGGTTTTACCCATTCTAGCCAATCTTCATAAATCTTTATAAATAGGCAAGTAGTTTAAGGAGATTGCTGCAGAGATCCAGAGACTGAAGTTAACACTAAGCTAATAACACAAATCCTACTAACACCATCTAAACGGCAAAGCTGACTCTTTTTTGTTTTTCTGCTTCTAATATGAATTCATCCCTAGTCACATTATGATTTCAAAACAATGGCTACTGGTCATGTTACCCGTCAGTACTTTACCAACAATCAGCACATTTAACCTGTCCCTTTGGGGTACGATCTTAACATATCACATCTGTAATCCCAGCACATAGGAGGCTGAGGCAGGAGGATCACTGCGAGTTCGAGACCATCCTAGGCTACAAAGCAAGCTCAAGGCCAGCCTGAACTACATAGAGAGACCCTGTCTCAAAAAGACCAAAAAAAAAAAAAAAAAAAAAAGATCTTAACATAGAGGTAAAAGTGCCTGCATTTTGCAAATGACGTATTTATGTTTGGCAGATAACATGTTTTAAATGGATGCACTGAAATACTACCACTACTACACAATCTGGGTCCCTGGTGGAAGTGAATAAAGTACAGACAAAACGAGTCATGTATGCACACCTGAACTTCCTAACAGAATTTTTAACTAGTTTTTTAAATGCCACATAAAAAATAACAGGGTTATTAACTCCCCAAATTCCAAGACCGTAGAACTGTTCAATTAGTCCACAAGAATTGACAAACAGCAGGAAAGATGGAAATTTATCAGCTGAACTTTAGAGTGAATTGGACTAAAAAATGAGTATTATAACCTAGAAAGCTCAGCTCACATTTTCTAAATGTTTACATTTTCTATTTCCCCCAGTACCAGAGAGTGACCTCAGGATGGTCACACGAAGCTACAGCACTCACACTTTTCATTTTTTATTTAGAGACAGGGTCTCACTAAATTGCTAAGTTGCTCAGGCTGGCCTCAAACATATATTCCTCCTGTCTCAGCCTCTTGAGTATGAGAACCAAAGGCATGCACCATTATGCCTGCTTTACTGTTTTCATTTATGATCACCATTAACACCAAGTATCAAAACATGAGACTTAGAATCAGACCTTTGAATTTCCGTATTCCAAGCTGTTAAACAGTAAAAATGAGTAGTCAATAAAGCTGCCTGTTCCAAAAGTAAATTTAATACGAACAAATGAGGGTCCTATAATTTTTGTAAATGATTTAAAATATTTAATAATTTATAACTCTATTTTTCTGTTTTTATTAATGTTTACAATGTAAATAATAGATCATTAAAGTAGGACACTTGCCTATAATTTAAAACTAAGGATTTATGCATTGATGGGAATGCATGTCCAGCAATGTTTTGAGATTACTACTTTAGGTATCAGGAAGCAGTTAAAAGATTTTAAATGCAAAAGAATAAAAATATCAAAGTTGAATTTTAGAAATATAATCCTGGGGATAGAAGATGGGGGAAATGTTTGAAAGTTAAAGTAGATTTTAAAAAATAACTCTGTTACTACACTCACAGCAGAAATAAATAGGAGCCATGCCCAGCCTGGCCCTCAAGGTGTCCCAGAGCACACAGGGGTCAGCTAGCAGCATGGGCAGCGAGGGCAAAGAGGGGGTGAGGTGAGCCTGAGGGGAACCCTGAGCAACACCGGGCCGGGACTTGGAAATGCTTAGCACTTATCTCAGTCGAGGAGCCAGGCTAGAAGAGACCATGTCCATCATTTTCTGGAACTTGTATTTATGATTTTTAAACACTACTTAAAGAAATTTTAATAAAGTAGCAGCATACAAAATAAAAAAGTAAAAGTAAAAAAGTAAAATACTGATTCTCCACTTCCTGATTACTACACCAAATCCATCCCTCATGGTAGCCACTTTATTTTCTTCTAAATTTTTTCCTGTACATATATATCTTATGTACATATATGTATATATATGTATATGTTAATATATGTATATGTTAATATATATATATTTGTGGGTACACAGGTATATATAGTTTTTGCATAATTTGCTCTATAAAAAACAGGCTCATCTTCATCCTGTTCTGAAATTTGCTTCTTTCCCCTAAGAATATTTGATGGCCATCCTTCTAGGACAGTCCACATGGACCTCCCCTTTTTGCGGAGCTGGATATATGAATGTTATCACAGAGGTATAACCACAGCTTACTGAACCTTCCTTAGGATTCCTGGAAGGAAGAGTTTCGGAAAAACAGTATATATAGTTAAATTTTGGTCTATATTGCAGAATGGCTATGCTAAATTACAATTCCAACACTAAGGTTCATTTTGACATTCTCATCTCTTTCCTCATTAAATGTTGTTTCTATAGAGACCTCAGGTGAAGAGCTCAAGAAACCTCCTGACTCACACACGCAGAAAGGGAGGCCACGAGCCCGGATCTCACAGCCCTGAGCTCCAGCTGCTGCTAAACTGTGGAACAGTGACCTGGGCCAGCTGATCTCAGGTACAACATGAGTCCCATCAGCCGTACTGAAAGGCAGGGGAGGGGCCAGTCCTCTCCTTTTCCTTGCCTAACTTGAACAAGAAGTGCAAAAAGCAATAAACCCTGGAAAGATGCAATGACAAGAGGGGCAGAGAAGGGGAATTCTCCAACCTGGAGGAGCAGCGGACCAGCAATAGGGCCGAACGTCCCTAGGCCCGGGGCGCAGAGTGAGCCTCTGACAGGGGACAAGCTTAGCAAACCCTTCCACAGCCTAAGTGCTTGTACGAAAAGTTTCTTGGTTCTAAATATCTCCATGTGGCATCCAAAATGAGTGCCAGGACTGAAACCCAATTCTGAAGAGAAATATCAGAAAAGAACTAACATCCCACAATGAAGAAACATCTTCAAAGAAGATGTTGTTATAAAAATACCACAAAAGTACTTTCCAACAAATTCCAGACCAAAAAGTAAAGCTTTAAAGTGAAGCTCCAAGCACAGAAGTCCTGACTCTTGCCGTACGCCTAGAGGCCCTGTTAGAGGAGGCGCTGCTAACCAGGGGCACCACCTTGACTTGAACGAACCAACAGGGTCCAATGGGAGAAAAGCAGCAGCACCTGCAGCTTTCCGAAATGAGCAGAGCCTAGGATGGGGGCAGCAGACTCAGGGGCAAGGCCAAGTTGAAACTATTGGCAACTTCGCAGGCCACATAGTCTCTGCTGTAATGACTCAGCCTTGGGTTACAGCACAAAACAGTGCAGGCGACGACGCACCAAGGAATAAACGTGGCCCCGGTGCCACTTTACAAATGCAGAAATGCGAATCTCTATATTATCTGCATGAATAGAATTAATTTTTTCACAGCCATTTAAAGATGTGAAAACCACTCAGCACACACAGTCAGCTGGACTTGGTCGCCATGTGCTGGCCTCTGAGTCACCAATGAATTGAATGTTGGAGGCAAGACAGCAATGTGGGAGCTTGGCTCCTAGGGCAGCTGGGTGAGAGGGCAGAAAGGCAGAGGCTGCTGCCCTTAGGACTGCAGGTGTTTACCTCAGATCGCGTCTCTTGCTGACCTCCTCAGGCGGAATTGTCCAGGGCAGGCTTCGAGGGAGACACTCCAGCACTTCTGAAGAGAAATCGGAGAAGTCAACGCCATACTCTGTTAGTATCCCTTCTGTTTCAGGCTCGATTTCACCGGCCTGCCCAAGACTCTTCGCCAGCTTCCTGGGAACAGAACAAAGAATTAATAGCTAGGTTAGTGAACAAAGGCAGTGCAGGCCTGTCATCTCTCTAAAGGCGAGGTGTCAGGAAAGTCTTTAAAATCTCCTGCCCTGTCATTAGGAGGAACATGATCACCTGTATACGGGGCAGAGACAGGCAGGAGAAACAATGATACCCTTGTCTTCGAAATCCATGAATGCAGTGAAACTTTACCTTTCTGTGGAAAGCAGGCCTTTCTTGGGACTCCTTCAGTTATTCTTCACGAAGTCAAAACTGACACTATGAAAGACGTGCACCAGTGCTCTCTGGCCAACGCCTTCAAAGACGGCACCTGCCAGCTCAGTCTGCTGGGAACTCATCGGCTGCAAAGTGCCTGGCTCTTACGCCCCTCACGCCCAAGAGGAACTGATCTATGGGTCACTGAAACATGTGCTACAACTCTGTGCCGAGCTCTGTTCTCACGGGGACTGTCACGCCGCTCACAAAGCACATGTCCGAAGTGTGTGGAGCACAGACAGGCAGCAGGAAATGTGATCAGAGCCTTCCAGCACCTTCCTTGCAGAGGGCAAAACCAAACTAGGCCCTTCCTCTGTCACACAGTTCTCCTTCTCTACCAGCGGGAGCCAGGAGGCCACTCTGGCTCCTCCGGCAAGAAGCACAGCTCCTGCTGGGGCCTTCTCTGGGGCCACTCAATTGCCATGAAGAAAACTCTGCTTCCCAAGTAAGAGGATGCTCAAGGCTGCTGGAGTTCCTGGGTCCACAATGGTAACAGGAGTTGGCCGCCAAACAGGCAGACTTTTGATCAACCCCAACCTTCAGCTCTGCCGCTATCGTGCGTGCTGGTGGGCAGAGGGGCACCGGGGCTGACCCCTTTGCTCACACCTGCTGTGACAGGGTGGCCCTCAGTCCACTCACAATTGCCCCTCAGTCCATGCTCTGGGCAGCCTGGGCACTGACCTGCAGGCTCCTTGCACATCATGTGGGCACAGGCCAGCACCTTCTCGAACTCAAGTGGGGACCTCCCAGAAAACACACAAAAGCCAAAAATAGCAGAAATACAAGGGGAAATTAGTACAGAGAGTTACCTGGAAAAGCCCCAAGTGTTTGACAATAAACCTCAGGCAGGACAGGAAGGAGTGAAAAGAGAATTGGAAAATATTTTGAATTAAGTAAAAATAGAAGCAGCCAAAGCAGTGTTTCAAGGGAAATTTATAACATTAAAATTTATAGCATTAAAATGTTCATATGAAAAAAGAAGAAAATAAAAAGAAGTGTCAAGTTGATGATCTAAGCTTCTACCTTAAAAAACAGAACAGGAGAGCAAATCAGATTCTAGGTAAGTAGAAGAAAGGAAAAAATAAGAAAAAAGAATCAATAGACAGCCTAATGTGGTGGTACACATTTGTAATCACAGCACTCAGGAGGCTGAGCCAGGAGGATCACTGTAAGTTTGAGGCTAACTTAGGCTATAAAGTGAGTTCAGACTGGACTCCATACTGAAACCATCTCAAAAAGACAAAAAGAAAGAAAGAAAGAGAGAGAGAGAGTATCAGTGAGTAAAAAATAGATAATGAAGAAAAAAATGTCTAGTCAGATTGGCCAAGAAAAACAAGGAAAGGCAAGTGAAGAGTATCAGGAGTGACAGGGACTGCACTGCACATCCTACAGGCACAGCAAGGGGAAGACAAGCCACAGATGACTCCAGGCCGTGAACCCAACATCTGGGAGACAGGGACAGAGGCCTGGGAAGACACACACTGCCCGGGATTACTCGAGAATAAGTCTGTGTCTCAGCAGTGCTATACCTATTACAGAAACTGAATTCACAGTCCAAAACCTTCCTACAAAGAAAATTCCAGGTTTCACTGATGAACTCTATTCAATATTTAAATTAAGAAAACAGAATTCAGTGCTATATGTAAAGGTAACACATGACCAAGTAATGTAGGATCTGACCAACATTTAAAAATTAATCAGTCAATACACAGGACTATGTCAATCAACAAATACGTGATCATCTCAATAGAGGAAGAAAAGCATCTGATAAAATGTCAACATTCATTCATGATGATGGAAAGAATCCTCCACAGGCTCAGCGTCTCCAGGGCATGTGAGCCTCTCACAGCTTCTGTGAGCCCCAGGATCCCCTTCCACTTAACTTCCCTTCCCAGCCAGACTGGTGCCTCTTGTTATAAGCCAGGTCCCTGGGGAAACAGGAAGCCTTCTGCACTGTCAGAGGGAATCTGAACTGGGATACCATGGTGAAGTCAGTGTGGAGATTCCTCAAAGCACTAAAACCAGGAATCCCACTTGACCCAGCTAATCCCCTTCTATGTATCTCCCGGCAAGAGTTAAAGACATCAAACTACAGTGAACCATGCACATCCACATTTATATCAGCACGATTCACAACAGCTGAACCTTGGAAGTGGCCTACATGTCCATCAACCAATGAATTGATAAGGAAAATGTCATCACAGGATGTGCACAATAGAGCACTACTGTGCCATAAAGAAGGATAAACTTGACTCGTAGGAAAATGGGCACACCTTGAGACCACAATGTTGAGAGAATAAATCAGACACACAAATTTAAATACCATAGGGTTCTCTTACATGAGAAATACAAAGTATAAATGAACAGCAAAATAAAATATAACAGGAAATGGGAAGATAGGTTTGTTGCAAAAAGGGGTCCAAGAGATAGGGAGAGGGGACGAGAGGAGGAGTGGATGAAAAGAAGAATAAACATGTGCTCTGGCCAGGTACCAACCCCACAGAGGAAGGTCAGCATGCGTGGCACACAGGTGCTAATAAAAAATGAAATGAAAATAAAAACCAGGCCCTATTAATTTCAAAACACAAATTTATTTTTCTCGAGATTTAACTTTACTTTCTGATTATATATGTCAATAGATAGATAGATAGATAGATAGATAGATAAAGACGGACAGACTGATAATTCAATGGATGATAAAGGAAAAAAGAAACTGCACTGTGCTGACACAAAGCCTGGAAATTCTAGGTAGGGATCAGCTGATGTTTATAGAAACAACTATATCGAGCTGGGGATTTAGTGGCATAAGCACCTACTTGGCAAGTATGAGGTCGTGAGCTCGATCCTCAGTACCAAAAGAAACAACTACATGAAGACTCAGAAGGTGTGGATGAGTTATCTGAGTCTCAATACTAGCCTCAAAATGCATGAAAATAGGCCCCAGATTTGATTCCCAATGAGTCCTCTGTGTTGGAAATGGAGACTGCGAGAATCAAGACTGATAGCAAAAAGGCACAGCGCATACCACTGACTTCCTTCCCAACAAACTGAACAGATGACTCAGAGGTGAGAATTAGGATGGGAAGTAATCAGATACAGTGTTAAAGAATAGGAAATTGCCAATATTGACCATTTTTAAACTCAAAAAAACTGCATACAACTCTACTTAACAGGGCAGATTGTCATTAATGCTGTGTATTTACTGGAGAGTGTTTACCACTCCTGACAGGCCAACAAGCAATGAGATGCAGCTCTAACATCTTCTGGCGCACTGCTCTGACATGAAAAGGAACACCCTCACCCATATGGGTGGCACACACACCTTCGGCCGTCAGTTTAGAGGCTGGGGTGCTATTCTCCATGGCCCAGGACGGCCCACACTGATTCTCACAAAGCCTGTACCACAGATATACGGGCCTTTTTCAGTTCCCAGCTTCTAACAGAGAATTACAACACTAAAACCCAGGAAAAGCTCATTACAGTCCACCTCCTTATTCACCTATTTTGATTTCTGAGGTTTCAGTTCCCTCAGTTGACTGTGGTTGGAAATTGTGAGTGAAAAACTCCAGAAATGAACAATTCATAAGGTGTTTTTTGTTTTGTTTGTTTTTGAGACAGGGTCTCACCATGTAGCCCAGGCTGGCCTCAAACTCACAGCAATTCTCCTGCGTTGGCTTCCTGAGTGCTGGGATTATAGGAATGCATCACCACGCCTGGCAATCCATAAGTTTTAAATTGAGCATCATTCAAGTAATGGGTGTACCTCGTGCCATCCTGCTCTGTCACACGCAGCACATGATCAGTCTTTCACCCAGCACATCCACTGCCCGAGCTACCTGCCTTTCACTGAGGGCTGTTTCCAGACCAGAGGCACTGTGGTGCTGTAGGTGCCAAAGCAATGCGACAAGAGAAAACCCCGTGCTGCATGCATGTGCTAATGCCCCATGGTAACTTAGTTACTATGTGCTGCCAACATGTACTGGTTAAAAAAAAAAGAAAAAACAAACAAAATGGTCCCAAAGCAAAAGAGTGGTGATGCTGGCAACTGTATTATAGTGTAGTTGTTCTATTTCAGTTATTACTATGCCTAATTATTAATTGCTGTGCCTGATAAACTTTATCACAGATAAAATATTCAAAGCAAAGATGCAAGTGCATAAGGAATAAGTCACAAAAGGAAATAAAAACTAGGTTTTTAGATCTCAGTAAATAAAGAAAAAAGAATAAAACCATCAGAGGTATGAAGGTTACACTGGAAATAACTAATGAAAAACTGACACTATTTGAAAATAATAAGATTCATAGAGAAAAATTGGAGAAAAGAGGAAAATTAAATTTGAAGTACAAGATGACAGAGGGGGACAAGATTAGAGAGTGAAAACAGACAAATGTGAACGGCAGCTAACAGAAACCGGCCCCATATGGCTGGCATTCCTGAAAGGCGGTCCAGATACAAGGACAGAAACCACTTTCAAAGTCATCATGAAGCCAGCTTTCCTGAAGTAAAAGAAAATTCAGGTTTACGAACAGAAAGGATATACTGTATCTCAGGGAAAACAGAAAATCATCTCTGAAACATATTCTAATTAAGCTGTTAGATTTCAAAGAGAAAGATTATCAAATACAGGAACTCAGGGAATGCTGTTCTCACAAGCCCTTTCTGGAAAACGACTTGCTGGCCCTCTGTGATTGACCAGCAGAGGCAGAGACGCCCCTGGGAGTCTGCGAGGAGGCCACGAAGCGCGGCAGGCGAGGCAACTGCCTGCCTGAAGGAGCTGGCAGGACAAGTCAGAGCAGCTGGGGATCTTCATTGGAATTAAAGAGAAAAAAATTTTCTCATTTAAGTGTTTTGTGTTCTGGCAAAATTTCTCACCAGGTTATATTCTAAATCCAAAGAATCTTAATTTGTTTACTGAAATTACAACATGGCTTAGAAAGACAAAATTATATTTTAGTTAGGGCTTCCAAATATGAGCAATGACTCCAAGCTCCTATTTGTAATAATTAAAATTTATTTTACTAAGTCCCAGAGAACATTTCTCAAGTGCCTTATTAAAATAAATTTATAGATTTTCACTAGGACATATTTAAAAGCAGCCCAGGCTGAAGAGCTTACGGGAGATAAAAATCTACCAGGTCAGCATGCTGAAAGGGCTCAGGCCTTGGGGCCACGGCCCCCCAGGAAGGCGCTGTGTGACCCGCTGACTTGCATCCCTGCTCTCTCCCTGAACATCACATGGGACACCCCAGCTCGGAACAGCACTCTGCCCCCGAGGCATGGGCTCATCCGCAGTGTATTTGTCAGACATGGGTTTTGCTTTTGTATTTTAAATTTCAATATAAATTTTATTTACACTTTATCGTGAAAGTAACTCACTCTTTCATATAGTATCTCAGCTTTCAAAGTAGTTTCTGTATTTTCTTTTTGCTGTCAGGAAGGATGACAAAGGCTTCTTTAGGACAACTACAACCCAGTGTTGCCCTGAAATGTCTGGTAATTCTTCTAAACTCCATAATGTAGCCTGCTTGACACTAAAATAGGTCCTCTGGAAAAAACTTAAAAATCAAAACTACAAAAAAAAAAATCCCAGTAGATAAGTAAATGTAATGTGGGGTCCCTAAATATAAAAAGGGCATAGATTAACAATAATAATAATGATGATAATAATAATAATAATAAAGAAAACTGGCATAAAGGATTGTGATAGCTTAAATTTAGATCTAAAATGTTCCCCTAGCAGTCTCGTGTTGGAGGGGACCTGCATCATGCAGGTGTAATTTCATCAGTGGATGAATCCATGATGACACCCTAATGTAGTGGAATCTTGGGGAAGGAATGGAAACTCAGGCGGTGGGGCCTTGCAGGAAGGAGTGAGTCCCGAAGCTCCTCTGGCCCCTGGCCCTGGCCCTGGTCCTGGCCTCTCTCTCTCCTCTCTCTCCCTCCCTCTCCCTCTCTGCCTCTCTCCCTCTCTCTCTCTCCCTCTCTCCCTCTCCGTCTCTCCCTCTCTCCCTCTCCCCCTGCCTCTCCCTCTCCCTCTCCCTCTCTCTATATTCCCTGGCTGCCCCAAGGTGGGCAGCTTTCCTCCACTGCACCCTTTCCCCATTTCAGGCACCACAGGCCTGAAAGCAATGGAGCCAGCTCACCATGGACTGACCCCTCTGAAACTATAAATCAGAATAAATCTTTTCTTCTTTAAAATGTTTAGGTCCAGTATTTTGTGACAGCAACAGAAAGCTGATTAATGTAAGTATGGACTCCTGTTAATAATGTATTGCTATTGGCCCACTAATTGCAACAAACATGCCATAATTATATGTCAGCAAAAGGGGAAACTAATTAGGGAGATCATATAAGAACTGTACTATCTTGACCTTTCTCTGTGAGTCTTAAAATTGTTTTAAAAAATAAACTTTACTCAAAGGAATCTGGCAGCTGAAAAGTGAAAGAAGTAATTTAAATTTCCAACCATAGTAAAAAGTAAACTAGTAAAATTAGTAAAACAATGAAATTTATTATTTTACATTTTAGAAAAGGGATCTGGCAGATGTAACAACATAAAAATGAGGACATAAAAAGAAAAAGTATCCCAGCATTGTGGCACACACCCATAATCACAGTACTCAGGAGGCTGAGGTAGGAGGATTGCTTCAAGTTCAAGGCCAGCCTAGGCTACAAAGTGAAATCAAGGCCAGCCTGTATGGCACAATGAAACCCTATCAACCCTATCTCAAAAACAGGGGGGAAAAAAAGGATAGGATTTAGCTCAGTAGCACAGCACCTACCTGGAAAGCACAAAATAACATAGCTATATAACAACATTTATGAATAGACTGAAAAGGAATACCTAAAAATAGTATTTACATTTTAGAGAAAAGATCAGGAGTGACTTTTTCCTCTATTTTCTAAGTTTCCTTCAATATGGCAATAGAATTTTTAAATTTAAAAATTGAAGGAAGAATTCACTATAATCTGATAGGAACTGTAGTGTCCAGTATGGGCTTCCCACCAGCTCTTACTCTTCTATTCAGGGAGTGCACGCACCTCCTGCTCTTAGCCAGGTGCGCCTGTGGCTGTCATCAGAGGCCTGGCGGGTGGACCAGGCCGCCCTCTGCGTGGGCTGTGACTGAGGACGCCCACAGCCTAACTGCACTGGCAGCTATCTCCCCAGCCAAGGAGAACCACTACAGGATCCGCAAGGACAACAAATAGTAACACAGCACCATCCGTCCTCACTTACACAATACCATTATTGAAATCATTCTGGGACACACTTTTTTATCACCTGCTGTTAAACATATCATAATACAAAGTGTTTTAAAATATTATCCAGGAAAAGCAAATGCAATGGAAAATGTGAGGTTCTTACGACAAAAAAGAAAATTTCAGGACTTGTAGCATCAGACAGTTGGCAGGGATCCACCACACACAGACACGGTACTGCTGGGTCTAGCGCGTAGTATTACTGCAAACAGCTCTTCCTCAAGCCACAGATTCACAGCGCAAAGGCATTTCCGGATGGATTCTGTGTTAGTGGGCTCCTAAAACACAGACCTGTTCACTTCATGTTCGCAGAATAAAACATCTCAGCCAGGAAGCCAGCCCTGTCCCCCAGATCTCTCTCCTCAGTACTGCCACCCTATTTTAGCTGTCTCCTTCCTGTAATGAGCCACTTGACCTGTGTCACAGTGCTTTAGTTTTATCTTGTCCTTCTCAAAAGATAGCGAATTATCATCCATAAAGCAAATTAATATTTCCTTATTTCTGTATTTCACTGAGACTTATCTACCGTAGGTGTCCAATGTACACTGGTTTCAATGAATACATGAATAAATAAACTAATGCTTTAGAGCCTAGAAAAAAAGCAAAGTGTTTTTCCTTGACACTCCAAAAGAAAACTTTTTTTAAAAAAATGTGAATAGGGGGCTGGGGATTTAGCTCAGCGGCATAAGCGCCTGCCTTGCTAGCAGGCAGTCGTGAGTTCGATCCCCGGTACCGATAAAAAGGAAAAAGACCAAAAAAAACAAAAAAAAATGTGAATAGTAAAATCAATCCAACAAAACTAAGACATGTATTTATAAACTCTCCAGTCCATTAATAATCAGCTGTAACATTAACAATATTATTAATATACCAAAAAATTTGGAATAAGAAAGACTGCCTCCACCAAACAACTTTTACAACTTTCACAAGTTATGTGAAAAATATCTCTTCCCTGATTATGAGTTCAGGAAAATTAAAAAAAAAAAAAAAAAAAAAAAAAAAAAAAAGCAAAAGACTGGCTGGCTACAGGGATTAGCTACACACACTGGCACACGTCTGTTACCCCAGCTCCTCAGGAGTTGACACAGGAGGATCCCAAGCTCAAGGCTACCCTGGCCAACTTAGCAAGACCCTTTCTCAAATGAAAATAAAAAAGGAACCATGAGTGGAGGTGTATATCTATAATCTCAGCACTCAGGCAGGCTGAAGCAGGAGGACTGCAGGCTCATGCTCAACCTGGCCAGTTTAGTATCTCAGCAGGACCCTGTCTGAAAACAAGAAATAAAGAGGGCTGAGGGTGTAGCTCAGTGTGAGGTCTGGGTTTAACTTGAGTACTGCCTCTCTCAAAAAGTTACAGGGATTAGAATGAAAAAAATAAATGTCATTACTTACCAGTGATGTGATTAACTACATAGAAAATGCAAAAGAAATATATCCAAAGCACTGAAATTAATTAAAGAATTGAGCAGGAGGCTGGGGATTTAGCTCAGCAGCATAAGCATCTGCCTAGCAAGTGCTAGGTCGTGAGTTTGATCCCCAGTACCAAAAACAAAACAAAAAACAAGAAGTTTAGCAAGATGGCTGGATATAGGATTAATATACAAAAAGTAATTGTGAATTAGAAAATACAACTTTAAAACACCTGTACTTCAGAAGCTACCAGTAATAATATGGAAAGACAATTCATAAACTGAGGAAACCATATTTTCCACATCTTTGATTATAAAAGATTACTTTCTAGAATATTTTTAAACTTCACCAAATGACAAACAGTTTAATTAAAAGTCTGTAGAAAAAAGTAACAATGAATGCTAAAATGAGTGGGTAAAAGTGTAAGCTGAATTACTGCAGTGTCAAAAAACTTCCCAAAGAAAATATCACAAATCCAAGGAGAGAAAAGAGAAAAATACTCTACAAAATCATGGACCCTTTCTCTGCCAAAGTGTTAAGCTCATAAAAGACAAGGACTGAGGAACTATCACAAATTGGAAACATAGCAGTGACATGGAAACCTGGACTTCTGAACAAGATTCTATAACAGAAAAATGGATTTCAGCAGAAAAACTGGTAAGATTTTTGAAAGTTATATACTTTAATAGTGTTGTACCAAAGTTAATTTCCTAGTTTTGATAATCAGTCTATGTTAATGTAAGATGTTAACATAGGGGATGATGAGTAAAGAGTACTAAGGAACTCTCAGTGTCATTTCATAATTTCTACAAATTAAAATTACCTAAATAAAATGTTTAAAAATTAGTGAAGACATAAAATATATGATCATAAATATGTGGAAAGATACTCCATCTCACTAGGACAAATAAAATAATAATTATATGCCATTTTGTACCTATTTGATAGGCAAAAATTGAAGAATCTTATAATATCAAGTGATAAAAACAATGCAAAGGAAACTCATATGCTACTTTTCAGTCAACTTTTTTGTTTGTTTTTGTTGTTGTTGAGACAAGGTCTCACTGTGTAGCCCAGACTGGCCTTGCTCTCACTATGTAACCCAGGCTGACCTCAAACTCACAGTGACCCTCCAGCCTCAGCCTCCTGAGTGCTGGGATGAGAGGTGTGCACTGATCCTTATTCCACTTTAACAACAGGTTCAAGCACTGTGGAAATGGCATGGCTGTAGAATTGTAAAGCCAAATGTGTACATATGAGTTGACTAATAATTTAATGTTATAGAAAAACTTCAGCACAGGAATGTTTGGAGAAGTATGGTTTATAACAGAAATATCAACTCAACTCAACTGCTCATTGCTGGAATAAGTCATGTCATATTTCAGGAAACAGAAACATTATGCATCAAAAGAAGCATATGAAAATAGTCTGAAAACATGTTCTATGGAAAAGTACAAGTCAGAGAAGAATATAAGGCTATAAAACTAAGTAACATTATTTAAGGATATGGGCAAATATTTTATATGCATATGTTGCTTAGTATATAAGATTCTACTTACCTCTAGGGGGAGAGTTAGAGGTTATAATAGAGAGAACACAGAAGTAGCTCTGACAGTATCTGTGATAGTCTATTTCATAACCTGGGTGATGATTTTGTGGATTGGTTTTAATGTCAGCCTCCAAATATTAAGTAAGTGTTCTTTCATCTGTGAAACATACTTTGAAATTAAAAATAATTTTAAAGCAATCTTTTGGTTAATTTATATTAAATCTTTAATAATTAATATTTTGGGCGACAAAGATTTGGAAAATTTTCACCGTCTATAATATATCTTTGAACAATTTTAATTATTCACACTTTAAAAAAATAAAACTTCTCCTAATTGTAATACAGCAATAATAAACAGCTATAAGGAAAAATACTTTCCGTGTTGCAGAAATTTCTAATCATCACCTCCAGTTCTTCTCACTCCCCATAGCACCTGTAATCCAGCTCCTACTCACATGACTGACATTGCGATGGGGCCCCACTGTAAAATTCACCGGAACAGTGCTGAAATGACACTCCCAATGCCTCCTCACCAGGCAGGGAGAGGAATGGCAGCATCACTAAAAACCTTCCTCCCAAGTGAGAATCAGGTCCACTATCTGGGTGATGTGGACATAAAAAACTCATTAAGGGAGGGAACCAGCTACAGACAAGAAAGACAGACAAAAACAGTCCTTGAACAGTCTGTTTGTCTTAAAGAAAACAAACATTTAACACCGACATTAATGTTTCAGCCATTCATCCTCCTTTCTCTTACTAAATATTCTCAAAGTCTTGGCCTAAACCTGGCTGGCGGTGCACACCTGTAGTCCTAGCCCTTGGGATGCTGAAGCAGAAGGATCATTGTGAATTCGAGGCCAGCATGAGGTACATGGGGAGTTCAGTGAGCCTGCACTATATAGGAGACCCGGTCTCACAAAAACAAAAAGTCCGGGCCTTATGTGTAATCTACGCACAGGTCACACTCTTGCCGTGATTTCCTCAGAGCTCCCACGCACAGTGGTCCAAGTTGGAAATCCCATGCAAGTGGATAAAAATCACATCCCTGGGAACGCAGAGGTGGAGAACATGCACACATTTCAGTAAGCACATGAGGCAAACGAGAAGTATGACAAGTGGTCATCTCCCTTTCTTCAGGCTCAGTATGATGATAGGTAGAGGGCGGGGACCACAGGAAAGAAATGGGGACCTCTGGAAAAGTGTGTCATCAGTGAAAACAGCTGAAAGCTCATCAGAAAAAAGATGCAGCCTGGCCAGCACAAGGTTCTGAATTTGATTCCTGGCTCAGGAAGGAAGGAAGGAAGGAAGGACGGACCAAAGGGCGGGCAGGCGGGTAAGTGAGGCCACTCCACAGTTTTAGGAAAGGCCTTGCAGCTTGAGAGTGAACTGATGCTGGCAGAAGGGAGCCAAGAAACTGAGGCCTGTGCAAGCCTTTGAGAGGCTAAGGGCACTAACATGTCACTATTCCTAAGAAGGCATGCTAGAAATCACTGGTAGAAACGCAGGTGAGAGGAGTGCTGGCGGCAGCAACCAAGGCTCCCTGGGAAAGGACCGACTTGGGGACCCTTTCCCCCCACGCTTCTGACTTGCTCAGCTTTAACCACAATGCTCTGCGCAGTATGCAAATGGAGCTGTTCCCAAAGCTGATCTTTGCAGGCCACCAGGTGGAGCCCAATAGTCACTGAAAGAGCCCCTTCCTCAGCCTGATTTGCCCTTTGTCCACCAGCCAGCGAGAGCCCTGTCCCGGGATGGACTTGCTAACTGCAAGCCTGGAACTGTAAGCTCTGAACATCCCATAACTCGGCCTCATCCTCGGAAGAATCTGTCAGTATGAAATATGCACTGGGGAAGGTGAAATACTCCTTTTGTAAGGGGAACAACTGGAGAGTTATTTTTTTAGTTTGCTAGTAATCTTGTAAGCAATGCCTCCCATAAAAACACTAATCCTCTTAGATGCTTTTTCTACCAACCTGGACACTTTCCTTTTCCTACTAGGTACCTTTTCCTACTCAGTGCAACTTAATTTACTTAATGTGATTATGATCACCTCTTTAATGTATACCGATCCCATAAAGAAATTCATTATGCACTGAAACTGAACAAATAGGACAAGGGTTTGCTCCCATCATCAACTGATATTTGATAATCCACCTGATAGCCTGACAGCGCCTTCACGGGTGACAAAGGAGCTGGCTGAGCAGGCCACGCCCACCGACTTCCACCTCCAGCGCACCCCAAACCCCTCTGCCTCTGCGTCTGTCTTGCCCAGTGACTGCCTCCATTGGACCCTGGAGTCCTGCATTTTCATTGAAATCGGCAGCACCATGGCCCTCCCTCAGATCCTCATTCAACAGCCCCCCATTAGGCTGAGGCAATCCCAGCTCCAAATCCAAACTCCCCATCTTGCTACACCTGCTGGCTGACTTGTTCTCAGCCCCCAATGCCACTGAAGGTTGCTAAATACAATGATGACACGTCAGTCTGTTCTACGTCAACTTGAATCACACAAGTCTTCAGTTACCATTTAGTACCGTCAGAAAAAAAAACATGTTTCTCACGGTAGCAGCTATAAACTTCTTCCATTTTCTTCAAGATTTATCCTCAGATATTAAAAAAGAAACCAGTGACAAATCTAGAGAAAGTCACCATGATATCTCCATGCTCACAAATCTTGGAAAGGAAAGCTGGGACTCAGATTTAGAGCAGAAGATTTCACAAAGGTCTGAGAAAACAGAGGCTTGAAAGGCTACTATCATAGCTTTTGTTGTTGTTTTGTTTTAAAGATGACTTAAAAGGACTGGAGAGCTCTTTTTTTTCCTTTTTTTTTTTTGGTACCAGGGATTGAACTCATGACCTCACGCTTGCTAGGTAGGTGTGATTGAAAAGCTTATCTTAAAAGTATAAATCTGATCACATAATTGCAACTGCAGTGAGGAAGCCGAAGTGGCTTTTTAATTACCCTGTATAAAGTCTAATACTAAATATTAAAAATCCTAAGTATGTTGTGATATATGACAAAAAGCATCCCTAAAAGCAAGCCAGGGTGCACAGAACAGACTACCTTTGGGTCTTGCTAGCATGAAGAGAGGGAAATTCAGGAAAATGTGGATGACAGGATCCACAGAGAAGCTAACAGGCTCAGGTGAAATTTCCTGCAACAGGTCCCAGAGCAAAGCAGAAAGCCAGTTCCTGACAATTAAAGGTCTGCAGTCCGGTGTGTGACGCTCTGTGAACTCCCCTTCAGTGGGACCCCAACACACCACAGAGGTTAGGGAAACAATGTTTACAGCCAAAAGGAGCCCAAGACCTTGAAGACTCCCTGCAGACCTTTCCAAAGGAGTGACAGCACACACTCCATCAGTGATGCCTGCAGGTCCAATGTTTCGTTAGGGTACCCTGTACCTTCTAAACTGGCATTCGCCATCCGAACACCAGGTACATGCTGCTATGAAGGGTTGGTTTTAAAGTCTAAGAACCTTGGTTCTCATCATTTTCTGTTCCAAACTCTGCTGAGTGTTCTAGCTTGATTTATGGTTCATCTTCCTCACTAACCTGGCTCAAGACCTCAGGGCCATCATTTCATTTCCGTCTACTCATCTGACAAGTCAGCAAATACTCACTGGATATCCTTGTCCCAAAGGAGCTCACCGCCAAGTAAAATACTGAAGCAAGCAATGCAATCCAAACACGCGAGCTACACATAAGGTATCCTTAGAAGGCACGGGAGCACCCACAAAGAAGGCTTGTGTGCCAGGAAAGATTGGAGTGGGCAACTGAGTTGAGTTTAAAAGTTGAGCAAACACTGGGGAGAGGAGAAAGCCACTTCGAGGAAAGGAAGTGCCACGTGTGCACAAGTCTAGAGCTATGAACAAACCCAGTCAGCTGGCAAGTTTGCCCATACTGAGAAGGAAGTGAAGTGCATGGTGGGGATTGAGGCTGTTCTCAGGAAATCTTGGTTCCACTGCCACCTAAATCTGCCCTCTCATCCAAGTCTGAGGCCTGAAAGTTCATCTAAGATCCTGAGACTCAGCCTTCTTGTTCATGCCATTTCTAATTGGCCATCAAATCGGAAGAATTTACCTTAGCCCCGCTGAATCTGTTCACTCTTGTTCCCTCCGCTGAGGCCCTTTGGTTTCAGGTCGCCCCACCTCCTCTGACTTCCTGGAACAGCCTACAGCTGCAGCTGCCAATCCTGGCCCTTCCTGTCCACCTTTCCACTCTGCACTCAGTACTGGAGATCTTCTGGCAGAGACCTCTGCTCTTCGGAAATGATCCTTCATTTCCCCCTTCACCGTCCTCCTCTAGACTTCCAGAAATTTTATTCCTATGGAAGAACCTCCAACCGTCTGCTTTGCCCTGCAGGTGTAGGTCAGTCAGGTGGTCCACTCCGCTCATCGGCTTTATTCCTGCATCCTCCCAGACAGCTGAATCCTAATCCTGACTGAACAGCAGGGCATACAAGCCTGAATTTCACCTCCAGTTAAAACTACTGACTGCAGGAAATACTGGACTTAAAACTAGGTCAGTGAGATTCCCATCCATAAGGATTCTGTGACATGGCCAGGCTTCAGCACTGAGTAGGTGAGCAGTTACCACGTAGAGGGCGAGGCAGAGCATCGCTTTTGCAGGAGAAATTCCAGAGAAGACACTGCGCTGCTGGGGATGCTGAGGAGAAGCTCTGATTCCTCTGCCACCTGGCTCGTCCTGAGGTCCTTGTGAACCCCTCCATTTCCTACCATGGATGAATTTCTCATAATAATCCTCACTGGTATTTAAACTAGTTCAAGTGAAATTTCATTTCTTAGAATTGAATTATCCCTTTGACACTTACATATAAGACTTTCTGTGTCAGTTTATAGTTCCCTGGAATGAAGGACCCATTGCTTGTTTACCTTTGTATTTCTCAGATAATACAACATAATGCCTTACGTGGAGTAGACCAAAACCTGCCTAGTGAACTGAATTTAACAACAGAAGAGGTAAATGATACTGGACTTGAATAATCAGTAGCAATGACAAAGACTAGGAAGCTGAATACAGTGCTGTTAAGAAGAGACGTATAGGGGCAGAGAGGAAATTCAGACAGAGCCACCTCAGCCCAGCCATCAGGCACAGCTTCTATGGGGGCCGACCACACACACAGAGCAAACCCCACCTCGGCTCCAGACAGAGCCTGGCAGAGAGCAGGGGAAGCCAGGCAGTCACAGCACAGCATGTGCAGAGTGGGACACCATAACTCAGTCCCTAAAGATCAGTAACTGATAGCCAGAACCAAGCGACAAGGCGACCACCAATGTGCCCAACAGCTGCAGCCCTCGCCCCTCGTGTGACAGTGCCATCTGAGAACTGAGCCGTGAAGAAGTCAGCCACTCTTATTTCTAAGATAGATTTTCATTTTCCATATGAATTTTAAAAAGAATATTTCCATAAAAGACAATTTTCATGCCTTATGTTAAGAAGACAGAGTAGAACAGTTCTCCATCTACAACACGAGCACTGTCCGATTTTTCTCTGGAAAAGTGCAGGATGCACTCTCTTTACTCCAGCAGCTGTGCTTGAGTCCCACGACTCCCCCCATTCTTTGGCTGCCACCGCCCTCACTCAGACAAGGGCTGGGATGAAGGAAGCGCGGGTTCCTTCAGGGAAGCCCACGCCATGAGGGTTTTATGGCTGTGCCCTTCTGGCTGGAAGGCTTCGAAAGCCGCCCAACCAAGTGCGCACAATGGGACATGGCAGAGAGCAGATAAAGGACAGGGCTGGATTTCCTGGTCTGCTGTGAAAGTCTTCCCTCTCACTGCCACACACAAAGCAGAGGCACAATCAGCAGGGCCAGGTGGCAGGGCCACTATCACCTGTTGATTTGCTGACAAGGACAGTTCAGGGTGCAAGAGGCTGCATTGCTGTTGGCTGTGAGTCGGGTTTAACGATGATGACCTTGGCATCACAGGCTGGGAGCGAAAGAGAAAGAGCAAGGGCTCCCAAGTGGCTCTGAGATCAGATCAATCACTTCCATTGTCACCTAACTGGAAAGTGGCACTGGATGTGTCACATCAGCAGGACACACAGCCTTGATCTGGCCCCCTAAGAGGCATAAAGGACTGAGTGTAAAACACATCTGATGAAAGCAGAGCGCTGTGGCCCTCACCCCCACAAGCACGAGGACACACCCAGAGAGGGTCCCCACCCCTGAGCACACGGGAGACCAACAAGCAAGTCCCTAACTGGATAAACTGGATGGGAAGAGAGGGAAGAGACACTCATATTTTTAGGCCTTTATTTTCATTTCCCGTGAGGCAAAAAATCAGACCTATCTCTAACAAAGGCCTAAAGATACAGCTAAAATGATACTATTTTTCTTCCCAAAAGAGCATGTTTTAAGAAGAAAATACATACAGCATTATCTTCAAAGTGAAGAGACCATCCCTGATGCTCTGAAGACTAGGCCACATATCTCTATAAACTGAGTAACATGGCACTCTTTCCTCCCCACAGCAGGCAAATTTAGTTTTTACAGCCATAGGTGAAACTTCAGCATTCATCAGACTGCCTGGAAGCTCAATATCACAAAATACCACTAATCAAATACTGCTCCACAGTCACACCCAGAGTTCCCCCGAATGTGCCTCATCTAGGACTCAGCCTATTTTAAAACAAGTGTCAGAAAGGAAAGTTCTGGCTGTCTGATAGAATGAATTCTCCACCTGAAGGGGCTTTAAGACAGGACAGGACAGAAGCAGAGCCTCGGAATGTGCCTGTATTTTAGGCCAAAAACAAAAAACGAAACTGAAAAGGTGACTGCTTGGGAATTCAGAGGGCCTATAGCGGCAGCTGGGACAACTTCTGAAGAATCAGGACCAGACTACACAGTGTCACGGCTTTCATAAACCGTATCATGACTGAAACACACAAAGAGGTCACCTGAAGGTCATCTAACCAGAGATTTCCTGCCAGAGATCACCTACCCCAGGGCGAAATTGCAGTCTTCCTTCCAGTCCACGATGTGGCAGATGAAGAGGGTACTGGCATAATCTTTGGGCCGGGTCATGAAGTCCTGGGGACAGTCCTTAAGAGGCACATAAATTCTAGGCACTCGGTGGTCTGAGGGAGAAAATAGGGCGTATTTCCTAAACAGGTCGCTGTTCTTCTCAGCCAAGAGCTTCAGGACGCCAGTTGCTGCTCGGGAATGTTTTTTTTCCAAGATGTAAACCACCTGCAAACACCAGAGATAAAGTCAGTACCACTTACTGTAGAACTCACTGTCGGGCAGAGGAGACAGCAGGCTATTACCTGACTAACTATTTAGGTCTGGGGGGTTTTTGGAAGTCACCATGAAGTGCCTGCTAGTGACTCTCCATGACTAAAACTTCTATATCTACACTGCAACAAGTACCCACTGAGCCTTTATACCCAGTAGAAAATGATGTAATACACAGATGCGATCAAAGTGCTTTTCTATCCAGGACCTGGGTCTTACAACTGCTCCCGGGGTCTGCTCCACATGAACAACAATGTTATTAAACACAAACGAGCACCCTTCTTAAATTGTGACTTCCAGTTCTGTGCTGAGACTTTCCATTTTCTCAACTGTTTCAGAGAATTTTCCATGGTTTATAGAAGTGCCCTGCTGATGGCCACTGCACAATCCTTACCAGATAACCAAACAACTGCCCAACTAGAGGCAGAAATTTTGGGCCTGGTTACTTTCCTAAGCAAGGCTGAAAGGTCCCTGCCATCTGGAGTTTATCTGGGGTCCCCTCCTTTTTGCACCTTCCTCCTGCCACCATTGAGAGCTCTCCTTCATTGCCTTTTCTGGGGCTTCCAGTTGTATTTACTGCGAGGAGCACAATAATCTATCTATGTCGTCCTGCCTGAACTGGAAGTCCCACCTGCTTGATTTAGTTTCTGACAGCACAGAAGTGTCTAAGGCGGCTTGGCATTCCCTGTGATTCACACTACACTAGATGTCATGGAAGTGATGCCTCCCCAGCAGAAGTTCTGCATACAAGTGCTACTTTACTATGTAATTTCAGGCTGGATTCATGTAGAAACATCATCAAAGACAGAAAGGAATTGAGGGAGAAGGCAGGGCAGGCATGGCTGGAGGGCAAAGCAGGGAGAGAGCACAGTTCCGGGAGCAGAGGGGCACTCCACCAGCTGACCACAGTGGTTCAGGAAGGTGGCCCAGGGAACCAAATGTTTGACAAAAGAAGCTAAAGCCTAGGTTTTTATGTGACTGCTCCTTGCTTGTTTGTTTGTTTAAGGTAAGCTCTGAAGTGAAACTCTTAAAAGACAGAATAGGTGAACAAAACAACACTGTGAGCCAGACTCATCCAGCCCCAGGCCTTGCACCCCTGAGCATCTCCCAGGCCTCGCAGGGTACCTGTGCACATGGTTCATCCCCAACAGCCCACTGCAGTGAAGAGCAGTGTAACTACATGGCCAGCGGCACTAACTGTACACTGTCCAAGCTCTAGAGGTTCCTTGTGTCGGCACACAGGGGAGAAGCTCTCTTCAGCAACTGGCCAGAGAGTGGCCACCTGCTTCTGGTCTAGCACACTGACCATGCCTCGGGAACACAAAGCCTCACACTAGAATGTCACTCTGTCCTCTGTCATTCCTGCCACCATGAGCTCTTTGTGCAGGCAGAGCCAGCCAGGCTTGCACCCACACCTGCAGGCGCCCCCATGACCCTGACCATCAAGCAATGGAATGAAGCACAAACATGGGTTTCACTTACATGACACTGAACTGAATACTCTGGAAGAACTAAGACAGCCTTATTTAAATTTTTTGAAATGGATATGGGGTTGACAATAAGAAATTAGAGCAAAAACTAAAAAGTCTAAGAGAAATCTATCTTCATATTGTTTCTCCAAATTTTCACTTAAATAATCAAAACCAGCCAGGTGTGGTGCCAAACCCTTGCAATCCCAGCACTTGGGAAGCTGAGGCAGAAGGTTCACTAGAAGTTCAAGGCCAGCCTAGGCTACCTGGTGAGTTCAAGGACAGTCCGGTCTACATAATGAGACTGTCTCAAAAAAAAAAAAAAAAAAAAAAAAAAAACATAATAAAACAAAAAAATAATCAAAACTAAAAGTCACACATATCTCATGAGTGGGGTTTAAGCAAGAAAGAAAATGCAAAACTTCACATTCACACACACAGAAAAGGCCGGGGCCCTTTATCCAAAGGCAGTCAAGTGAACACATAGGTTTAAAGCTACAAAAAAACATCTGCTTTTCCTTATTTCCTGCTTCCACCAACATTTCTGATTCACGGTGGCTCAACCACAGCCCCCAGCTGGGTCGCCTAAGGAACCGGCAAGCAGCTTAGGGGACGGCCAGTGGACAGAGATAAACCTGCAGGTCACAACCTTGGCTGATTTCTGCGGTGACTTCTCGGATGGACCTCTGGCATCTGGGGACATGGGGGAGCTCTCGTCTTTTGTGACTTGTGTATCACTTTTTCCTAAATGAGAGAGAGAAAAGAGAAGAGACAAACCAGTTAGAGGCAGACCCCTTAAAGATAGAGACTTTTAACTTCAGCGCCGGGACGGGACAGACTCTTGAATACTTTGAAGCCCTCATTGCCTCCGGGTGGAAGAGGAAAGCCACAGAGGCTGGGGATCTGGCGAGGCCACTCACACCCTGCAGCCATGGGTCTGCACACATTGACCACCCACACCATATCTACCAGCATTATCCACACTCTGAGGTATGCTTAACTGCCCATTTATCAAAATGCCACAAAACCCAGAGTATAAATGCAGACCCAGCCTACGTGAAGAATAGACAGGCAGTTTACTATGCTCATCTGCTGAATAAAACAAAACCTAAATTAATGTTAACTTTTAAAAATACTTTAGTACTAGCCATAACAAACAAAATGGTGGAAAACAAATTTTATTTATTAAAAAAATATTATCCCAATCCTGATTTTCCTGGCTTGTTTTAGTGATAGTATTTAAAGAGTGAAGTACTTTTGAAATGTATTTCAATGTTTAATTTTCTTTGTTGTAAAATTTATAAAGTCCACTTCTACCCTGGAGTCGGAAAGCATACTCCCCAGAAAGAGGCCATCAGGTTCTGCACCAGAACTGTGAGAAACAGCACATCCACACCTCTGAACACCGAAAGTTTTAAATTTTCACTTTTTACACTAGACATCCCCCTGAGATATTCTTATCCAACTCAGTTGGAGATTCTAGACTCTCGAGGTCACTCCAGGAAGCTAAGGGGACCCACACTTCTCACCACTCACTTTTCCACGGCCAACATGAATAAACCCACCCTTTCCCAGATGGCTGCTCTACAGCACAGGGCCAGCTTTGAGCTGGATCCCACAACCCAGCCCATGCTGGAAGCCCGTGCCAGTTGCCTCCTGACTCCAGAGGATTAAGCATGTGCTTTTCCATCTACACCTCACTCTACACTGAAGACCCCACTCAGAGCAGAATCTTCACCATCCTTTTCACCCAAGAAGAAATCCATGCGCACTTTCCCACTGTAGGTGACCTCCCCATCAGTCAAAGAAGGACAATCATCTGAGTTCTTTAGTTAGACCCATAATCCAGGATCTCAAAATCATCAGATGCTTCCAAAATACTTTTTACAACCTTGGGGAAGGAAAAATATACCACATAAGGTGTTGATTTGCTTGTTCCGTTTGTTACTAATGTGTTCTGCAGAATAAGGAAATTCAGAAAAGAATGAAAGAGGAAATTACAAGTACATGCTACTTTGATAGTGATATTTCAGTTTTTTATCTCAAAGAAGCAAGTCATCAAGCCGAGGAGTGAAGGGACAGGTTTTTCCATGGCAACGCAAGCAAACAGTTTCTCTGGGATGGTCATTGGTGACTCCATCTTAAACTGACTATGACTTCAGGTTCCAGTCCAACAAGACAGTCTTCTGTTGCAAAGGTTACGCCAGGTCACTTAGGAACAGAGAGGGCAGTGATGGAAGTGGGCCCACGCATGACTCCAGATATCGCACCTGAGTATAATCTTTCCAGGTTCTATGTTTCTACAGTTATCCTGGCAAAAGTAAGGCTTTGTTCAAAGTTACAGTGCAATAAATTAAACTGAAGTTTATAGGCACGCAAGTGAGGATCCACAGATGGTCAATGAATGTAAAGAAATGCAGTGCCAAGCCGGAAAGGTGAATCACCTTAGCATGTTTCCAACAACTATGTATTGCCACACTGAAAATCAAGCTGCTGATTTAATGAGAACCTGCATTGTTTAATCACAGATCATTTACTTATTCATTTATTCCATGTGCACTTATTGAGCACTGGTGTTGAAGATTCAGTTGTAACTGGAAGAAACATGATCCTGGCCCTCAAGAAACATACAAGCTAATGTGGAAGTGATATCTGTAAGTAATCACTCGATAAATATAAAATTCCAAGTTGCAGTGAATGCTAAGGAAGAAACATCCTAAGGACAGACAAAGGACACTGGTTTAGATTAGAGGTGAGGAAGGGTCACTGAGGCTGAGGCAGGAGGATGCTCTACGAATGAGTGGCATGGGATGGGGGAGAGGGCTCTTTGCACAATCAACTCCAGACAGAGACCACGAGACCAAAGTAAGCAAGGGTAAGCAGTGCAAGAGACCAGAGGCATAGAGATCAAGGCAACTGGGACTCTGCAGGACACAAGAATCCAGAATCCAAGCCTAAATCCCAGGGAAAGCTGGCTTTGTGCACAGAGACACAGCCCATGGCAGAAGCACAGCAGGCAGAGCCAGGGACACAAGTGCTGGGGATGAATGAAGGTGCTTTCTGCAGGGGGTCCTGCTAGATGGGCGCTGACTGGATTGAAAGCTGGAGGTAGGAGACCCAGAGGATTTTAGACAGGACAAATGGGGGGTTATTTCCAGCTCCATGACCCCTGCAGCTAGACTAAGGAAAGTGATAATCAGTAGTGCTCCACTGCAGAGGTGGCTACGCATGAAAGCTGAGCAGAACCTGAGGGATGATGCTGTGTAAGGAGTGTGACACAATGGTCTGGGGTCAGCACGAAGACCTGCGGTAGCTGTGAACAGGACTTGCATGCTGCTCAGGCTTCCGCGTGGACCCTAGAGCCCTGGAGCCAGGTCTGCTTGGCTATGAATCCACAGTGCTTTGACTGCTCCATGCTGCCAAGGAAGCAGCACAGTGCTGGCCTGCTCAGGAGGAGGGAGAGGCCTCTGAGGACACGACAGGGGCTGGAAGAACGCACAGATGCTTCCAACAGAAATAAGGGAGCCCAAAGGACTCAGCCCAGAACTTGTGAGCACCCAAGCACTGGGAGAGGGGCTGGCATGGAAAGGCCCTAGGAAGGGATTTGCTGTAGCCCCCCTCGGGTGGAATCCCAGTGCGCTAGGCGGGAGGGACTGGGCATAACTGTGACAGGCCTTGGTAAGGGACACAGCTTACCCAGGCATCTAGTCTCTACTGCCTAGTAATAAGAACCTCAATTTGTAGAGAGGCAACTTGTAACTACACATGGTTGACATGTGTCAGTTTTAGCCAGTAAGAGTCAGGGGAAAGTGCTGCTAGTGACTTCTAAGGAGTATCCTCAAGGGCACACACCCACCCAGGCCAGGCATAGTGGCACACATCTGTAACCCCAGCCCTGGGGAGACAGGGAGAAGGACTACACATTCAAGCCAATTCTCAGCACTCACAGAGTCCCTGTCTCAAAGCTCAGCAGCATAAGCGCCTGCTTTGCACACTCACGGTCATGAGTTTGATCCCTGGTAGCAAAAAATTTTAAAAAATGAAAACTTTGGAGAGAGCGGGAGATGCAGCACAGTGGCAGAGCACCTCTGGGTTCAATCTCTGGTCTCCAGTACCAAAGAAGCAAACAAACTCACTGAGACTCACTTCTTCCTCTCCACTGGCTAGAATACAGATGTGACACCTGGTTCTCAAGCACCCAACTTGGCTGATGAGGCCACTGCACAAGAGTGCTCTCTACCCAGAGAGTAGCATGGCAGAAGAGCTGAACATGCGGAGCTCCAGACAAGCTCTGGCCTGCCCACCTGCTGTCTGCTTTTGTGTGAGGGAAGAAAACCTCTTTCTTCAAAGCCACTGATACCTTAGGATTTAATGCTATTCTCGGCAGAACATACTTCCTAACACATAGGTCCAGACAAGGAGACTGACAAGCTCGGGCACTACCCCACAAAGCACTCTGAAAGCCAGGCAGTTCTGCTCTCACCAGCTACACATCACATATGTATTTTAGGGCTATGCATTTAGTAGTATTGGAGTGTAGAGAAACAATAGGAGCAGAAGTCTCAGAGCTGGGTTGCAGTGTAGGTGATACAAGCAGGACCTGAACAGAAAGAGTGGCCACGGGCTGGGGTGGCAGGTCATAGGACCCATCCCAGCACTGCAGGGACTGGGACGCACTGACCAGCGAGGCCATGACCAGGAACACAGGCCAGACTTGTGCATGCTTCTGAGGATTGTGCCGCCAAGGTCTTCCTCATTGCTATCAATGAATCAGCATAAAATATGCTTAAATTAAATGAGTTTTTGGTGGACTTGGGAACAGTGGCTTGATAGAACAGCAAAACCCAGAATGAACTACAAAATGGGGTGGAGTGACACGGAAAAGGACAGAGCTACCAAACTCTGTTGTCCTTTCTAGTGGAAATAATTCTGTAAGTTTATAACCACCAAAATTCTTCATTTAGGAAACAATATTCTAAAAAACAGATACACTACTAATATAAGCAACTAACTAGGAAAACTTGTCCTATGGACCCTCTTCCCAGTGAGATGCCTGGGAAAGATCTGGCAAGACACGTCCTCAAGGGGCCAGGCCACGGTCCCTGTGAATAATCACGTGAGGCGTGAGCCTTGCTGATCGTGCCAGGACACCCAGTCAGCCCCTGCAGGGCCCGGGGACAGCAGGGACAGTCTCCAAGGCACCAACGAGTTCTCTTTACAAAGTCTCCAGGCCGGGAAGTTATCACCTGAAATAAGGTAATGGGAGTTTTTACCGCACGTTCACCTACATCTCCTCGTTGGAGTCACTCAACTTCACGTCACAGGCACCGCGGCGCTGTAATTCCAGTTTCACCAAGGAAACAGGGAATGGAAAGGCAGAACAGGAGGGGTCAGCATGCAGCGATGCTTACTGCCCTGTGACCATGTTTTCCACACAACAAGAATTAAGCAGGTGGAAGGGCCAAGAAAGCCTGTGTCCGAGAATTGGAGAAGCAGCCATAGGACTCCCTAAAATGTTCTGCCAGTAAAGGCCCTGCTTTCCCACGGAAAGCCAGGCACTGCAAATGGCCCTGTCCCCTTGGGAGTGCTTCTGCTAGAAAGGAAACCAAGATGCAGCAAACGTCAGGTGCTGGGAGTGCTGGCAAGTGGTGTCCAGGGTGAGAGGACAGGAACCAAACCTTGAGCTCAGAAGGTGAGGCTGAGCAGTCACTGGCCGGGGGCGTGGCCTATGAGAGGGGAGGGAGTGCCAAGGCACAGACCAGAGACAGGCAGTGGGAGGCAGGCCATGTATTTTGTCGGAGCCGGGGCCAGGGCCAGGGCTAGGCACGAGGCCTCAATGGCCTTCGGAAGACTTCACGCTCTACACCTCAGCGGTGGGAGAGGCAGGCGCTCCATGGTTCTTCTCCACAGTGACCACACAATGGACGCAGTACTACCATGAGAGTCAGAGAACAGCCACAAGCAGTTCCGAGGAGTTAAGGAACTCAGCCAGGGCGCATCCACGGAGGTGGCTAGCGCAGCGCTGCCAGAACCCATCTGATTCTGGCCAAGCTCTTCTCACCAGATGGAGTACAATGCAGTGTGGATGAAAGATGAGTACCTGCGGGATGAGCTGACTGTGGTGGCAGGGCTGCAAAAAACTGTAATTCAATCACCAACACTGGAAGATGTTAAACTGCAGAAGCTGCCAAATGATCAATAGTCTTCTTGATATAACTCCACTCCCACCCTGCAGGGGGCAACCAAAAGCACCAGCTTTGTAGTTGCAAGACATAGACTCACATACAAGTCCTCCTACCTTGAACTGTGTGGCCATGAACCAGCCTACTTTTTCCCCAAAATTCCTACGTTTGCAGATCAGGGGCAGTCTGGATAAGCTGTATTTATGTGTAATACACTGGCATGAAGTACATTAAGAAAAATTGTTAGATGGTATATTGTAGTTGATGTTGTACGCTTTTGCAGTAAGTTCTGAGTGAATCCAACTCTGTTAACTGGGGCACAAGTGACCAGACAAGACTGGGACAGAGGCTAATGGCAACATATAAAATAAGTGTCATTCCTCGTGTGTAGAATGTAACCTATGACCTGCTCTACAGAGGCAACTGAAGGATCAAATGGTGTTGCTGGGCATGGCAGTGCACACCTGTAATCCCAGCACTTGAGAAGTTGAGGCAGGAGGATTGTTGCAAATTTGAGACAGCCTGGGCTACAAAGTGAGCTTAGGCCAGCCTAAATTGCACAGTGAGACCTTGTCTCAAAAAGAAAAAAAAAAAATGCTATGTTGGCACAGACACTTCCAGTAAAGATTTCATCACATGCTTTTTTAAAAATGTATAATGCATGAGAAGGTGCCTTGGAGGAGACAGAGGCAGGCCAGCACCAGGAGGCTGGGCTCCCAGTGGCCATGGGAGTACGAGGAGAACCCAGGCTAGAGGCTGATGTGATGGGTGGGAACAGACTCAGGAAGAGAGGCTGGAAGCAGGAGGCCCAGTTAACAGGCCACTGTGGTGCATAGGGCTGGTCACACCAGTAGGGGTCCTGAGGGAGATTAGGGGATGCTGGGCAATGTGAGGTAGAGCAAAGCGTGGGAAAACCTGCCTCACTTTCTTCTACTAGAAATTCTTACAGTGTGTTTCCCAGGAGAGCAGCAAGACATACCAGGAGCACCGGCTCCCACACAGCACTGACTCAGGAGGGAGGCGGTCGGCACCTTCACAAGCCTGTGCTACAATACAGGAGAGATGCACCATTGAAGGAAGAACATGTTCAAGCTGTCAAGTGAGGATGTGAGCTCAGTGGGGTCTCAAAGAGTTGGAGAGGTCAGCACTGAAGTCAGAATCTCAGGGGAAGGGGCACACTGGCAACAGGGGTGAGAGAGAGGCTCCTGAGGCTGGAGAACAGACAGAGCTCCTTTGGAGCACTGGCTGCTTTGGTGACTGCTCCCAACTAGGCGGGGAAAAGCCCATCAGAATACTGAGCAAAGGAAAAGCAGAGAAGTCTGTGAAGGAAACTGAGGCTGAGGTCAGGTGAGCTAGCCTAACTCGGAGTCAGAGAAGCCAGACGTGGAGGCTTCTTGCAGGAAAAACACATTTGGCAGTGCAGTGATGAGGTCACAGGGGACCCCAGAGAGACCAGCTATAGTGAAGGGAATCACGAGGGCTCAGGGTGCTGCAGCACCTGGGAAACAGAGTGGGGTGCAAAGTGCCAGGAGGAGGGCGTGGCGGGGTCTCAGGAAGTCTGGCTGGGAAGCAGTGGAATAATACAGGGTGGTGGCTATACACAGAGGGAGAGACCATGACATGGCTTTTAATATTTATTTTTTTAAGATAAGAGGGGAGGCTCAGAATGCTAATTGCTGATGGGAAGGAACGAGGGAAGGAGGTGTGGTTGAAGCTGGCACAATTAGGAAAGGGAGGGGTCCCAGGAAGGAAGAGGTGGGACCCAGAGCCTGAGGGAAGGGATTAACCTCAGGCAGGAGGGCACTGGTGCCCAGTTCACTGTGCCAAAGGCATGGACCACAGGGCAGGGATCAGATTCAACACGAACCAGTTTGCCATGAAACAATGACGCCAATCTCATCTGCTAACAGTGCTGGGAAGCCAGAGAAGACCCAGTGTGTACAGAGCTCCATGTCCCCCATACACACTCCCGAGCAGGCCTGAGTGACGATGGCATTCCAAAGCAGCAGCCCTGACCACGCCAGGCACAGTGCCCTGTGTGAAACCCAATAGCCAGTAAATCATTGCCACGTCCTGTCTCACACCTGGCACAGTGCTAGAGAGTTCCACGCACTACCGCATTTATGCTCTCCACAGGTCCGGGGACAGTGATGAGGGGATCTGCCACTTTCAGAGATAGATAAACAGGCTCACAACAATCAAATAACATACCTGCCCATGGATACCACCTAGAACGTGACGGAAGCAGGATTCAAACCTAAGTCTTATGAATGCCAACAGCACACTCCTTCCCATGATGCCACAATACCTCCGTGATCTGAACAGCATTGACGGAAATGGGAATGGAAAAGAAAACGTGACATGAGGTGTGTGTGAGTGATAGGAACTAGGGGAATCCAGCAACTCTATTTGGGGCACATTTTCGTGTTTGGAGCGACAGTGAGACTTAAGCTTGCTGATGTCCTCTGCCCAGCTGGAGACAGGTTCTCCATCTGGAATGGAGGCTGGGAATATCAGTTAGGTGACCATGTCATCTGAGAGTTCACACAAGGACAAGGACTGAGGAAAGAAGCCTTAGGGAGTTCAGAGCCATAAAGGGTCACGTGAATGAAGAGAAATAAGAGGGAAGCCCTTGCCTCCCCAGTTTCCCTGCACTGCCTTAATGCGCAGGCAGGTGGGCGATCAGCACCAAGCCCTTGTTCTGAAGAAATGTGGGTATCCTCCTCCTCAGGCTATCGAGCTGGGACTCAGCTCTGGGGAGCAGGGCTTTGGGACTCAAACCCGAATCCCCCACCAGGTCGTCTTCCCAGACACGGCTCCGCACCCCTCTCCATCGCCAGCTGCCAACTGTGCTTACTTAACGTGCCCCTGCTCTCCTCAGAGCACTCTCTGCTCCAAATCCTCCTCTTGCCCAGGAGAAACAACTTTAAATTTCTCTCTACTAAAGCTTTAATTGCCTTTCAGCCTCATGGCTCCCAGAAGACCCCAAAAGCAGGTACGTACACTCATGTGCTTCCATCTATAGCTACATCTTTCTCAACAGAGCAATGAGCCCTCTACGTTTCAAACTGACTTTGAGCTGAGATTTCTTAAGGGGATGACCTTCTGTAATCCGAGCAGTTCAACACTAGAAATGCAGTGTTTATTGAAACTGCCTGGTTTCTGTTTACTGAAACCAGCCGGGTGTTTGTTTACTGCCTTCTAGGGACTGGCTACCAAAACTGCAAATGATGAGAAAGGCTATAAACCATCCGTGAGGTCTGGGCTGAGACTGGCCTCCAAGCACAGGCCGATGGGCTACACAGAGTCATGCATCTCCAGCCTGCAGGCCCCCAGATATCAGGAAGATAACAGAGCCCCATGCCCAGCCTCTTAACATATGCCCCACATGCACCCCACTGAGCATCTGCAGCAGCAGTAATGAGATCCAGTCACCGCTTGGGCGAGAAGAGAAGAATTAAAACACTGCCTCCCCAGAGGCGAGTCCTCTTTTCCAGTTCATTTGCTGTGATCTGGAAATAGCAGGACAAAGAGTGATCACTGCTTGGGAAAGGAAGTCAGATAGTTTGAAGAGGAGTAAACTAGTTTACATGCAAAGCATCATTTCTGAGACCTATCTAGCTCCCCGGGAAAGAGAACAATGTAACTTGCAAAAACAGGTCGTGTTGTCTCCATCTTTGATGGAAAACTGTTTCTCCTTAATCAGGAAACAGGCTCTGGCTCTGAAAGCAAATTAGGCTACCATGGATGGTTCCAGCCAGGTCACAGAGACACAGATCCATTATTGTTTTGCTGCCAAACCAGCAAATCTCCAGGTTTTCTAATAGCTGCTGTATGGGTGCTGCAGAGAAACAGAACCCATGTCTAACACAGGAAGAGACTGGTTTGGCTCTTCTTCCAAGCCAAAGGAAGGAAAGAGAGTCTTTTGTAGAATAGTTACCAACACAGAAACATTCTGGGGAATGCAAATGGATTAAACATGACCAAAAACCATGAATGAGAGAAATTTTTTTAAAAATCCAACCCAGGCATGGTGTCATATACCTGTAATTCCAGCACTTGGGAGGCTGAGGCAGGAGGATCACCACAAGTTCAAGGTGAGCATGACCTACATAGTGAGTTCCAGGTCAGTCTGCACTACATAGTGAGACTCTGTCTCAAAAAACAAAAAGAAAACAAAACAACAACAAAAAATCAACCTTAAAAATACCAACTATAAATTGTAAACTGGAAAAAAGTAGCTGTAAATTCATGAAAGGGAATGATTACACATTTTGTGGATGACATTACGGCCACAAAGGGAATATCAAACTTCAGATTGCCCTCAACAACCTCCAGCTTCCAGGTCTTTATGTAACCCTCATCTTTCAGCTCTGGGCAGGGCCAGCCAACAAAATATAGCAAGGACGACGGGATGTCACCACCACAGCTGGGGGTCCTAGGGCTGCAACTTCCTTCCATCTTTTCTATACTTCTGCGTTGTCCTGGTGGTGATGGGGATGGAAGTCAGAACCTCATGTATACTGGAAAAAAGCTCCACCTCTGAGCTCCAATCCTGGTCCTGTGACTTCTGCCTTAACAGCTGACTCTCTCTTGATCTCATAAAACCAGCTGCCATACAGACAGGCCAGTGTACAAAGCCACTGAGGACAGCCTCTGGCCAAGAGCCGGCAAGAAGCTGAGGTCCCCCGCCCAAAGCCTGCATGGAACCGGAGAGCCGATAGCCAGAAGCATAGAAAGACACCTCCCCAGTCGGGCCTCCATACAATGAAGGCTGCAGCCTATGAAGAACCCATAGAGGACAAAGATGAGCTGTCCCGAGTAGTGACTCACAGAAACTCAGCTAGCAAATGTATTGTTTCTAGCCACTAAGACTCTGGCAGTTTGTTACACAGCAACAGAAAACAAACGCATGTCTAAAGTGACAGGTGGTACTGGGAGAACAGGAGGCATTTTAGCAGGAGATGCCAGAACACTGAGAAGCATTCGCGGCAAAAGACAGAAGACACAGGCACATAGGGCAGAAGACGGAAGAAACAACGCGAAGTCCAGCGTGGGCCTGAGGTCTGAGCGGCAGGTTCCAGAGCAAAGGCTCTGAGGCAGGCTGGAGGCACTGGTGGATAGCAGCAGCCAAAAAGTCATTTGGATTCATCAAGGACACCAGGTGCCCTGAGAACCTCTGCCCAGGGGTCCTGTAAACTCTACAGGGGGGTCCTGATCGGGGGCAACAAGCTTCAAAAACTGATTGGGAAATGCTGGGCTTTATTTTTTTTCAAGGCATTCTGCCTTCCATTACCTCATTTGATTTATGCAACATGTTAAACAGTCAAAGCAGGTATTTATGACAAAGATTTTTTACAAATAAGGAAAACACACTCAGAGGTAAGAATGACTGGCAAAAGCACCAGTTCAGTACTTTTTTCCTACTAAGTGTTGCCACATTTTGTTGGAACCCTCTTTCCCAGGAAGGAGCAAACAAGGCCAGCCAGGCAGGTCTGGATCCTGGCCCCACCACACCAGGTGGTCCAGGGAGCATCCATGCTTCAACTAAGGTGTAGCATGGCCCAGGTGAACTGCAGAGGCCACAGAGGAGCAGCCTGAGCCACAGCAGCAGGTGCCAGCAGGGCTGGAGGTGGAGGCCTGAAAGGATCATTGGAGCTGGGCCTTGTAGGTTCCATTCCCAGCACTGCCCTGGCTAGAACAGAGCAGTCAGAGCAGGGCGCTGGCCCAGTGAGGTTTGTCAGCAGAGGAGCAAAGAAGGACTTTACTGTGTGACCGAGCTGTGGCTCAGGGCACTACAGAAAGGGTGTGCCAGGTGAAAGACTGGCTCCATGTAAAGGACAAGGGTGGCACAGTCACGTTTTTAGTAAGGTGCTTTTGGTTTCTGGTTTGAAGCACTGGCTGAAGCCCAGGGACAGTTTTCCACTGTTGGATATTAACAATGGACTTCCTAGAACTGCAGGGCGGCAGCCTTTACTTCCCTCTCCCCATCCGGCAGCACTCGGCCCAGCTTTTCTCCAACAGGTTGACGCAGAATCTTGAACACTCTTTGAAAATCTCAGCAGGCTGTAATTCTCATCCTCCAAGTCTGTTAGGCAGGCAGATTCCCCTTGACGTGTCGCTGCATGACTGGAACCACCTTCCTGGTCATTCTCAAAGGAACTGGGAATTATTTCAAGTGATCCAAAGGAGAATCAGTGCCAACAAGATGAATCTGCAGGCACACGTAATCTGCACAGTGGTAATAAAAGGGTCTCTAACAGGAAACACACACAAAACCTTAGGGGAGGAGGTTAAGTACCAAGTTACATAAATTCATGACTCAACCAGGTAAGCCAGGACGACGCTGACCAGGAGGAAAAGAAGGACAGAGATGCTTCCCTTCCATCAGAGCCAGGAGGCCTGGACTAAACTCCACAAATTGCCTCCAAAAGTGGGAAGAGACAAGTGAGGGGGCCTGTGTGGAGCTTACCCCTAAGTTTCTGGACACATTATGTACAATAAGCCCCAAATCCTCTCTTCCATTCCCTGGAAATAAATATAAAAGGGGGAGGGTCCCTTCCCTGGGTATAGGCTGCTTCTAAAGAATTATGAGAATTAGTCTTTTTAAATGGAGGAGCCTTCAATCAGCGGACATCCACTGTAAGAGAGACTTTCAGCACTTAAAAATCCTCGTCACTTCTTCTTACTCCCAAATACTTGTCTTCTAGCACTTGTACAAGGCTCTTAGCCTCTCTGCTGTGGTTGGTGCCCAATGGCTTCCTGGGCCCTGAGCTTTCCCTGTCCACAGCTTTCCAGGCCAGTGAGCACGTCGAGCAATTCCAGCTGTAACCCAGCAACCTGAGACGCTCGCTAATTTCCCATAGGTTCAGTTATTAAAGTTCAGCTGGGGAACTCTCACAATCCTTCTTATGGGCCTATGCTTCTGTTTTCAGTCATCTACTGGTGTCTCAACCAGAATGTCCCCAACAAAACTCAAACTCATCACAGGATCAGAACCTGAACCCACAGCCCTTCTCATCTCTAGTCTTCTTTTCACTTCAGAATGTCAGTTAGCTATGCAGCTGTGCTGCTAGAGATCACGTTACCTTCATTCTTGAATTCTCCTGCACCACGTCTCACATCTGATCCACTAGCGAACTCTGTCAGCCTCAGCATGGAGCCGCCTTACTCCCGTTGTACCCTAGTTCACTGCTGAGGTCACACTGATCCTTAGTCACGCCCCCGCCCCACTGCTCCACTCCTCCACTCCTCCACTCCTTTAACAGTCAGCCTCCTTTCTGGTACTGTTTTGGTACATGCTTGCCCTAGTCTCCTTTCTAGAACCCCTCGCAGACACAGGAGGCTCTGCAAAGCTCCACCTGCCTCTCCACAGCCTACCCTGGCAGGCTCATTTCCCTCACCTCTGCAGCTGCTCACACCCAGAATATTCTTCACCTCTCCACCCAGCAAGCCTACTCCCCTTCCGGCCCTAGGCAACATATCATCTTCTTTTCCTCCCTCCCTCTTCCTCTACCCCTCCCTTACCCTGTCGCCTTCCTCTCTGAAAGGACCCTCCCCCTGCAAATCTGTTTTCTCTAGGACACTGTCTGCTTACCAGCACCTCTGTTCCCTGATAACTTAGTTCCCTGATTCCATGCAGCACTGCAGCCTGGGGTCACAGGCCTGTCAAAGTGCTGGTTCTCCAGCAGTCAGGAGTCCACTCGTGGATAAATCCAGATCCTGGCAGCATAGTCATACACCATTTACCATTTTAGGAGGGGCAAGTCCCACTAACAGGGTCTAGAGCAGGCTAGGGCACTACCACTGTCTCTCCTCTGAAGGACTGAGTACATTTCAAGGCCTCACACCTAGATTTCATCTTGCATTCATCTGACTTTCCCTAACGTGAAACAAAGTCAATCCTGCACATCCCACTTGAGCTCCTGTTCTGGAGGTATAAAACAGTGCAATGCCCATTTACAGATGAAAACCCTGGAGCCAGAAAAATGATCCATCCATGAGCTGCAGCTTAGTTCACATACCCTTCACAGCCCAGCTCTCTCCGGCCCATAAGAACACCTGTCACACTCAAAAGCACCAAACCTGCCAGAACTTTTGTATCTGTGTGGCTGCTCGTAGCCAAAATGACAGAAAAACCCAAATCCCCTGGCTTACTAACACAGGTGACTCACTGGCTCATATCACTGAATCCAGAGGCAGGGAGGGCTTCAGTATCTGCTGACCCAGGGCCCAGGGCAGGGCCCAGGCTTTTCTGATGCCCCACTTTTCCACCTACAATACTGAGCAGGTCGTGGGAAAGATGCTCACAGTACCCTGATCATATCCACACCTGGCGAGAAACTGTGTCTATCCCGGAGTGCTAAGGAGGGCTCCCCCTGACTGTACCGCTTAGGTCACAAGCCAGTGGGAAGAGGCAACGGAGAGATACTGCAGTTACTAACCACAGGGAGCTGTTTAACTAAAATGAGATACCATGTGAATTTCACTTCCTTGCTCACCCCAGTCCGATTTCAAACACTTGACAGCCACATGTGGCTAGCACTACACTACAGGGAAGCACAGGGGTCTTGCTGGCACAGGTCACCAAGGACACCATGGCTTGGGTCAGGCCACCAAGGCCAGTCCGATAGCAGCATCAACTGCGCGTGAGGTGCATGGGATCTGGGGAAGGAGCAAATCGATGCCCCGATGAAAAAGCGGTGAACAGAAGACAAGAAGGAGAAACATACACTAGAAGGGCAGTGAAAAATGCGTAAGACATTCTCACAGAGATGACCCGATTTGCTCTTTAAACAACATAACCTATGGGAGAAACCGGTGTAGGTATTTTTCTTTACAAACTCACTACCTTCCTTTGGGGCACTGGACAAGCCATGCAACTTCTCTGAGCCTCAGTTTCCTTGCCTGTAAAACAAAAGGGTTGAACTAGATCAGTGGCTTCTAACCTTTTGAGCACAGCAGATTTTTAAAACAGATTTTTAAAAATTCATTTCTACCTAGAAGCTCACACTTCAAAGTACTTTTAATAACAACTATATCTATGAATAATTTTCTTATACTTTTTAAAAATCACAGAAGTATCTGTTAATTAGCTCTTCTAATCAGCAAGAAAAAGCCAGGTTATCTGATGGGTGAACATCATTAGGACCAACAGATTGGAATTCACCCTGTGAGCTAAAAGCAAATTTACTGTGCTCGCTCAGTGTCATGAAGTCTTCGTAATAACACATGGCGTCACTCAGTGTCATGAAGTCTTCATAATAACACATGGCAGCCCATTGAGGACCACAAGGGGCCGAGCATCAAAGGTCAGGAAGAGCATGCCATCCTGCAGGCCTGCCCAGGAAGCCTGCCCTTCCCACTGTAATGGCACCGCAGGTGGGAGGAGCCTTGCACTCACACCCAGCACCAGCATGGACTGGTCTGGCCTGGGAAGGGCCAGAGGGGAGACTCTGGGGACCCTGGCAGGAAAGCCCACAAGTGACTGCTGTCTAGTGAGTGCAGCAGGGGAAATGAGGAGGAAAGGACGCCATCACTCAGCAACTTGTTCTTCCTTTTTCATCGCTAGTCAGCCCAAGGCAAGGGGGTCACAGAACAACCCAGGAGCCAAAGGGAAGCTGAAAGTGTGCAGCAAGGACCTAGGGACAGAAACTCCAGGGGCCTTCCGGTCTTCCCTCTCCTTGGGAGGAGAAAGGTAGGTGCTCAGTGAGTGACGAGCTACAGGCTCGTGGGCCCCCATTCCAGACAACAGGATGAACGGCATTTATGAGAGATTATTTCCTTTAGCTTGTGTTCCAGTGATTTCACACTAGTATGAGAGATTATTTCCTTTAGCTTGTGTTCCAGTGATTTCACGCTAAACACACTAGCAAGAGGGCTGCAGGCAAGTCTTCCTGCGGTGCCGGGAGCTGCGGGGATGAGGGAGCTCTAGCAGATCAATCACTTGGAATGTTAGAAGAATGTCCTACAGCCCCAGGCTCAGGTCTGCTGCTGTGAAGGAGAAACAGGAAAGCAAGCAGGAATGACTCCAGGATTGAAAAGGAAAAGAAGGAAGTAGACGAATAATCCTGAAAAGGAGATCCAGTGCTACTTCAATAAAGAACAGATGCAATTATTATTTCAAGATTTCTCACAACTCACCCTGATTTTCTATTTCTGTTAACCCTCTACCAGTTACTCTCTGTGAAAATTCCCTTTTAAAAGCTCTTGCATTCATCAAAAAGCTGAATATGCATGATCCAGCAATTCTACTCATTTGTATACAGGCGTAACAAGAATTAAAACAGAGACTCAGACACTTGCACACCTATATCCACTTCCTCATGATTCATTATTCAAACTACTCAATAGCTGAAAGGTACAAACAACTCAAATACCCACAGCCACAGATGAACAAAATGTAGCACATGCAAGTGGAATACTATTCTTTTTTTTTTTTTTTGTCTTTTTCTTTTTTTTATCGGTACCAGGGATCGAACTCACAACTGCCTGCTTGCAAGGCAGACGCTTATGCCACTGAGCTAAATCCCCAGCCCCTAGTGGAATACTATTCAGCTACAGAAAAAGGGGACACTCTCATTCCTGGTAAGACACGACTGGACCTTGAAAAAATTAAGCTGTGAAATAAATCAGACACAAAAGAACAAATATTGCCTAATTTCACTTAAAGAAATACCTTGATAGGAAAATTTCTGTAGCCAGGCGTAGGTAAGGGGTTATCAGGGACGGGGTGGAAAGGGAGATGAAGGGTCGTTGCTTAGTTGTTAGGAAGCTTTTGTTTCGGGTGATGACAGACTTTGAAAACAGTAGTAATGGCTGTACGGCACAGGGCACGCTATCAGTACCACTAAATTATATACTCAAAGGGTTACCATGGCAACTTTTACACTATGTGAGTTTACAATAAAAATGTTTTTTAAACTCACAGAGGTTTTTGTTTCTTGCTCAAAAAAAAAGCAAACCCAGGTGGCAGCAGAGCAGGCAAGGCCGCGTCTCCAAGAGTCCTGTAGGAACTCTCAGGATACAGGGGTTCTTCAAGGGTGCCCCAAACCACAACTCCAGCTCAACAGTGTGTCGTGAACTCCAATCTGCATCTACAAGTGCAGGTGACCACTTGCTATGTCTAAGAGAAAGTCTTCAGTAATAAAAGGTGAAACTAGAAATTACTATGAGAAACAAAAATAGTAAGAAAAGTCTCAGCTTCGGAAAAACTGGGGGAAACTGAAAAGTGTATGACCCAGGTATAGAGGAAAGCACGTATTTTAAACGCATGATCTTCTGTGAAGTGCAGATTATCAAAATGAATACAAGAAAAGAAACTATAGAAATCAAGTCATCAGAGATCAAGAATGCTACTAAGAAAAAAGCTCCATCTCATGCTTCTTTTTTTAATCAGTACCAGGGATTGAACTCAGGACTGCATGCTTGCAAGGCAGGCGCTTATATCACTGAGCTAAATCCCCAGCCCTACTCATGCTTCTTTCAATGTAGCTGTCTTTTCTTTCAATGTTTCAACACTGGGAATACTTGATCACTCACAATGCTGTTCTAACATCTTCCAAAGCAATGAAGAAAAGAAAAAAACAAGAGAAGGGAAGAAAGGAAAAGGCTTCCTAATTCTATCTCTAAAGTTAACAGAGCCTAATGCCAAAATACAATAGAGATAGCACAATAAGAAGACACTGTATAGACTAATCTCATTTTTTACTACAATTCCAAAATCATAAATAAATTAGTGACGAGTGTAACTAACTTACAACCATGTCATGTACCATGACAAATGAGGGCCATGGTCATAGGAAGGATACAAGAATTATGTGGGATTTTACCTCATCATACTAAGAGGCCAAAGAGGCTCGAAAGGCATATAAAGAGATTCTATATCCACTCATGACAATCTTTTAGTAAAAGAGAAGACACATGGTGCAGCGCTGTGCTTGGTGGCATGGAATGCTGGAAGCATTCCCAATAAAGGCCAGAATAAGGCAGTCGCCACTGTTATAGAACAGTTCTTAAAGAGACAGCCATTGAAATAGGGTGATAAATGAGAGGTCGCAAAATTATTTGCAGATAAATTATTTTATATTTTGCATGTCAAAACAACCAACAACAAAATTATTAGAAATAACAATAGCATTCATTATTAGAAATAACAATAGCATTCATTGTCCCGTTAAGACAACATATGGAGGCTTGGGAAGTTAATATCTTGTGCAAAAGAGAATGGGACTGAGAGACAGGGACTGGGATGAAAAGAAGAATTAAGGTGCATTATGTACCTATACCAGCTCCCCACAACAGATGTTATACTACCTATCCACTGCAAACAGGTACTAACAAAAATTTAAAAAATAAGATGCACACAGACCAGGGTACGAACAGCAAAATAAGGTATGAACAGTCCCATAAAAGACCCACACCTGAACAAAATATTAGCCTTCCACAAAAAAAAAAATCTAGTAATCATCTAAAACTAAAACAGTGAAGCCAGATGTGGTGGTCCACATTTATAACCCCAGCTCTTTGAGAGGCAGACGCAGGAAAATCACAAGTTCAAGGCCAGGCTGGGCAACATAGGAGGTTCAAGGTCTAACCTTGAACTTGACTACCACATAGTAAGACTCAAAAACAAAAAAAAATCCTGAATTTCCAAATCATAAAAAATAATTAAAATGCTCACTAAGATCCCACCCTGCCTCAACTATCAACTTCAGCAGAGGTTCTCCAAGCCCAAGGCGCTATCAGTGGGTGTTCAAAGCTAAAAACCTCTCTCACACCCAGGCTTTCTCTGCCTTTTTCACTCGATGCCTTCCAGACAGTAATGTGGGGGTCAGCAAACTGAGCAAGCCGAATGATCACCACAGTGCTGTCAGGCAGCAGACCACACGGACTGCAGGCCTTTACAGGACCATGCTGAATGCTTACGAGTTCTTGTCTTTTCTAGAATTTTCTAGATACTAGATTTAAAGTATGACTAAGTAAGTGCATTCAGAGGCTAAGAGTATTTGCACTATAGTTACAGCTGTTGTAACTATATTGACCTCATTGATATTCAACAAATCATTATTCTAACACCAAAAATTATCCTTAAATGTACACAGAAACACAATTCATGTATCTTTATTTTGCAATAATATTTTAAAATGTCTTAGTTCTAATTCAATTATAGGAATATCAGTAGATAATATCTACAAACACAAAAACCCATTTGCGGAAAAGGGGCTGTTTAAAGTTAAATGACACTCAGGATCACAAAATCTGCAAAGGACTCTCATTCATGAATATGCCGACAGGGATGAACAGTAAATCCAAGATGTGCTCTGTGCATCCACTACTTCCACGATGAATGTGGTCATTGTGTACTACACACATGGACTAATAAAAATAAACAATGGATAAATAAAACCTCAAGATAAGCTGAAGTCACGCCCTGTGTGCGATGTACTGTTTCTGACCCTCAAACCCCTGCTGCTAAACAAGACAGAGGCTATGGTGAGGAGACGGACAAACAGGACATGGCAGGCTGACAGTGCGCTCGCCTCTGCAGTTCCCATGCTCTGTGAAGTGACACAGGAGGATGGAGGGTAGTAGTCAGGCCAGGACCCAGGGACAGCTGCCATCTGGAAACACCACCGCAGAGATGAGGCAGCCATGAACGCTTCACTGAAAACCCACAGCAGAGGTGTCTTGACACAGAGGCAATATAATGGAGTCTTCGTGCAATGAGATAAAAAGACTTCACTGCCAAGTAATTCATGTGAATCACTGCAATTAGGAGTAACCTTCTCATGGCCAAACACAGCAGCTCTGGAGTCAGCTGTGGGGAGAAGAGGGAGGAAAGAGGGAGCAGTAGACTTCTGCAGGGAAGGACTCTTGAAGAGGTCCCCAAGTATCAGAGACAGAGGACCACACAACACACCCGGCCCAGGAAGAAAGGCACTAGGAGGGAACAAGAGTCACTTTTGCATGAAGTGGGCCCAGCAGAGCATCACTACCATCACAGTCACTCCATGAATGCTGGGTGACACACACTCCCTGCCGCCTCCCTAGAGGAAAGGGTCTGAGATTCACAGAACTATTTTCTTAATGCAACGATTGAAGTTTTGTAGACAACCAGGGCTGAATGCTCACTATCAGAGAAACTGATGCTTTTCATAAAGATACAAATATTTCCTGGCCCAACACGGAGAAACAGTGCACACACATGTAATATGTAATATTTGCTTTGGGGCCAGGCATGGTGGTGCACTGCTGTAATCCCAGCACTCGGGAGGCTGAGACAGGAGGATCCTTGTGAGTTCAAGACCAGCCTGGACTACAAAGTGAGTCCAAGGCCAGGCTGAACTGCATAGCGAGACCCTGTCTCAAAAAAATAAGTTGTTTTAGGTAAAGAAACACAATATTAAAACAAAAAAAGCTTTTCACACAAGCATGAACTAGGATTAAAAATGCATATGCAAGCACAACACAAGCAAAGAATCTTTCTAGAAGTCTTAGGAAGAATTTATGGTGCTCTTAAGGTTATGGTTTGTTTCAATAACAAATTTCAAAACCTTAAATGGTGCAAAAAGTACTAACATGTTAACTGTAACCAGATTTTATATTATCCTGAGCAAGAGAAGCTAGTTAAAATATGCTTACAAATGCTGTGATGTTTTAAAGAGCAAATTGCAATTTTCCTAAATATCAAGAGGGCAAGAAATGAGAAACAGCCGTGTGGTTTCCCAGACTTGATATTTAGAGGCTCACAGGAAAGTAAGATCTGTACAAACTCCGAGGGAGGGGTCAGGGCTGCTCCGGAAGCTACGCGGTGAACAGAGGGCTACAAGAACATGAAAAGAGAAGGGAAAGACATGTGGACTTATGAGTGTTGAGCGACATTTACTTGTGACAGGAGGAGAAGGAGGAGAACAGATGACACACCAAGAGGTGGCCTTGCCACCAAGGCTCCTGAAGGTCGAAGCAAACTGTATGAATCCAATCCAACCATCAATTCTGCTGTGGCCTTGAACCATTAGTACTTCTTGCTCTTGCATTTGTATCTGCTAATGAGAGGGCAAGGTGTCTTATTCCCCCAGTGTGCAACCCAGGGGAAAGAGAGGTGCTAGGACTTTCCAAGCCTAACTAGCAGCACTGGGTTTCCATGGACTAGCTTTGAGCCAAATGCTTGGTCTACTTTGGTTGGCTGGCTTGGTCCTGCGCAAACATCTCATCTTGATGATCTCGCTGATAAACAATTTGATTACTAAAGTCTTGGTTATTTCCCTCTCTTCCAGTTCTGATGCTCTTACAAAATGCATATGCACTTTAAAAAGAATCACAATATTCAACTATTTTTAAGGAAAAAAGAAACATCAGAAGAATAAAATTTCAAGGACTCGCATCCAAATTAAATACACTGAGGCCTGAACTGTGAAACCACTAGTTATTGAAGCATGCACCTGCACAATAACAGACTTGGATGTCCTGGGGTCAGCAGGCCTGGGGGCACGGCAGTGAAAGAGGAAGTGGAAGCCTCTTCATTCAATGCATTCATTCTGAAGGATGGCATTTGCCATCAAAAGGGATACAGGCTTTCAGAATATGCTCTCTGGCCCAGGTCACAAGAGCAAGGAAGAAAACCAGGTAATCCTTCTGCAGTCACTTTCTGAAATCACCTCCAGCTTTCACCAGGATGCAGGTAGCTGTGCTGGCCAGTTCCTACCCCAAGTCATCTGCTAGATATCCTCCTGCAGTAATGGTCTGGCATACCTTTCGGCCTTTCAAGGCGCTGTGCCAGAAACTTCCTGATAACAAAGCTAATTATCTAGTCTGCTTGGCCAGGTCAGTGTTGCTCAAGCTTCTCTATTGCAGAGTATACACAAAACTCTGTGTGACTGGAAAACATACTACCTCCATTTAACCCCCTCAGAAACTGGCAAGGTGAAATGCTCCACTTGTAAATGCTCCTCGCCCTCAAGCTCCTTAGTGTGTGGTCAGGTAGGGCCTTGGGCATAGCTCCTCACCCATGTGTTCGTAACTCCTTTTTTCTCTGCAGCCAGAGGACCCGTGACTTAGATGTCAATCACAGAAAACTAGACAGGCTTTCTCTATGGCCTAGAATCAAAATTCTCCCGAAAGATAATCTGCTTAGAAAATTTAGGATGATCCATATGTACAATGACAGAAATTTTTTTAATACTGAATTAAAGCAAAATCAAGGGTAAAATACAGTATTTTTGTGCATGAGATTTTAAAGATTTGATTCTGTTCTTATCACCCACAGGAAGACTGGAAGACCACTGGGAATGTTGGCACTAGCTATGGACACAAGGCAAAGCCTAGAGGAATGGGAAACAGCAACTACTGCCCACACAAACTTCCGGACAGCACTTCTGTCCCCTCTTTTGGAACCAGCAGCAGAAGCCTGACAAGGAGCCCCACCCCTAATTTTTGTCACAGGTTAGACACGGAACACACCAATTGTGCTGTGTGACTCACTCGGTCACAAAGAGAGAAGCCCACTGCTTCATTATCCACCAAACCCATGCAGCAGTCCAGGCCTCACCTTTATCATGACTACAAACTGAGAGCTTCTTAACACCATCCACCAGCACATTCTGTGTGCCACCATGTCCATCTTCTGAGTCACTGTCATCGTACTGAGCCTCTATAATCACATCAGGACTGTCATTATAGCCTCTCAAGGACTGCAGCGGGAGGTGGTGTCCACAGAGCTCCTCGGGGAGCTCAGATTCATAGGCAGCTTCTGCTACTTTGTCATTGCTCTCTGGTTTAATTACCTGAAGAAAAGAGAAAAATTCTGCTAAGTTATTGGGACATAGGAGGCGAGAAAAGAGTAGACTGTTCTTTTCTAAGGAAAACTACCTATTTGGAAGCTGACAGCATTAAGCAATCTCCATGTGATTTGAAAAAGGACCTTTATTTTCCCAATGCAAGGGCTGTCTTGCTGGGTATGATGGCACACACCTCTAATCCCAGCACTTAGGAGGCTGAGGCAGGAGGATGCTGTGAGTTCAAGGCTAGCCTGGGTTACAAAGTGAGTTCAAGGCCTGCCTGAACTGCACATTAAAATCCTATCTCAAAAACCAAACCAAAACAACAACAATAAAAGGCTGTCATGAGGTAAACCAGCAGAGTGTGGCTGGCTTTTCAAGATGCCCCAAATTAATGCTGTGTGCACCTCACATTTTTCTAAATACCAAAAGTGCCACCCTTAAGAGTCCACTGCACAATAGCAAGTAGTACAGTAGCAATGATAAAAGAACTCAATCAAGGAGGAAAATGTGCTCTCAAGTGAAAGCACTAAAAGAGAAGATGAGATTTTTAAAGACAAAAGTACAAACAACAGTTTTAAAATGTTCCTATAAAATATCGAGCCTTAATTATTCATTTTGAGGACCGAAATCAGTAAGAATCATGCAAAAAGCAAGGAATCCAGACACTAAGTCATTTAAGTGAGTCTGTGACATGATGATCACAGTCTCTGACATCTTTGGGCTGTAATAAAGTAAACAAGGTACTGCTGAGTAACCGAGAAAAACAACAACTTAGAGCCTATTCAGAAATCTCCCCATCCACATTAGCGAGATGGCAGCAGCAGACTTTACACTTTAGAGGTTCCAGATATTACTCGGAACATCATGTCCTTCTTAAGAACCTTATTTCAGAATAAGAAATCTATACACAATTAAAATAGAAAATTAAATGATCACATGTGTGCCTATATGATATAAAAAACAAATCTTGTCATTACATGTAATGGATTCCCTTCATTCTTTCAAATGAGTGCTGAAAAGTACAACTTACACCAGGACCCCTGAAGGCTTCCATTCTAGTGAGGTGACAGATGGGGACACTTTACCTATGTAGCACTTCTTGTTTTGGGGCACCCAGCAAGTGCCAGGCACCAAGAAGGCAGCGGTGAACCCAACTGAAAGGCCACCAGCAGTAAGTGTGAGTAAAAACATCAAACGAATGCAAAGTTGTAAGCTGATGAGCGAAACACCAAGAAGCAGGGGCAGCTCGCTCAGCAGGCAGTGGCGGGTGAGTGGAGAGGCCAGGAGGGAGCGGCGGCTTCTCTCAGGTCCCTCCCATGCTTATATGACAGTTTGATCTGGAGACTTCAAAATAGATACCCACTTTGGCAAACCAGACATACAGTTTAATTAGATCAGACAAAGAGCATGGTAATGCAAGATCTACCTCTTACCCAAGGAATAAAAAGTTAATAAATTTCCCCTCCATATGTTCCAACACAGCCATCCCTAGATACTTAGTATTATGACACCCACTTAGAAAACCAGTGTAAAAGACTGCAAAGAAATCTTCAATCTGAGTGAAGACTGAGAACATAACCCCAAAGTTTAAAAAATGCCAGCTTAATAAAAATATAATAACAGAGAACTCCTGAGATCCGGCCATGGTGGAACTCAGGCAGCTTGTTAACTTGCCCTCTTGGTAAGAGCCTGCAGCATGGGCCAGGAGGAGAATCAGAACTCCTTAAATCCGACCATGGTGGGACTCAGGCAGCTTATTCCCCCACCCTCTTGGTAAGCACCTGCGGTGTAGGCCTGGAGGAGAACCATTACCTGTGAGCCTACTACCACATGGCTAAAAAATCAAGCACCCTTCCCCCAGCCCCCCACCCCATAGCTTAGCTGGGGATAGATGTCTCAGCATCTCTTGGGAGGAATGACTATATGCAGTATAGCAAATATGGGGGATTTCCTTCTATCTTCTGTTTGAAGGCAAAGGTTGTTTTCACTGTTTTGTTACGTTTCTTTTGCTCTATTCAGTATTCTCAATTGGTTTTATAATGTTCTATTTTTGGTTTGATTTTGTCATACCTAGTTGACTGGACAACTATTGTGAAGTTAAAGAGATATACCATAGTACCTATTACTACTATCCCAGTATCCTACTGTGAAATCCTGTACCAATTTCATTGCATTGTCTCGATTGGCTTTGTTCTGTCTTGTGCTGTTGCATTTTCACTACTTTCAAAATAAAAATTTTTTAAAACTGTAAAGAAAAAATATATATATAATAACAGAAAAATATGTAAACAAGTCACATTTTTGACCAAAATTGTGGCTTTTGATAAAAAATTTTAAATACTTGGTTCCCAATCTCCAGAAGTATTTACTAGAAGTTTCTTTGAATTTATGCTATGTTTTGACTCTTGCCAGATTCATTCATTCACTCACTGTTTCTATCAGAAGTTTAGCGCTGTGGTGCTACCCACAAGTGCTCCTTCAAGGAGGGGCCCAAGGACATCTTTTTTGAGACCATGATCCCAGCCACTTTGTGCTTCTGACAAAGAAAAGGAACCAACACAATCAGCTCTCCACACTGTTCTTGTGCTCTGACCCCCACCGCCTGCTTTCAGATAGGACCCTAAGTAGATCCTTCGAACAGAGCCGGGGAGATAGCTCAGCTGCAAAGCCCCTGCCTGGGAAGTATAAGGTTGTGAGTTCAGTTCCCAGTACCAAAATAAAAAAAGTAACACTGGGTAAATCAGGAAACCACTCAGCTCACTGGGACATGCCTGGGTATCCAGGGTATCCAGGAACATGTGCCCTCGACACCCTCAGAGAGTTAACACCACCATGGCTCTGTCAGAGCAGCCCAGTGCAAATGGTAGTGCGCTGCAGAGGGTGTGGCTAAGGCTGGTGGCTGCAGCCTGGCCACTGGGCTGCTGCTTTCCCTTTCTCTTTCCCATCAAGCTCTGCCTACCTACCTGCTGCCCTCTCACTAAGAGCTCCTGTCAGTGGGAAAGCATTTGCCTACCATGCGTGAGGCCCTGCACTCAACCTCCTGCAAGAATGGGGTGCTAAGACTCCCTGGCAGGATGGCTGGGTGAAGTTTACACTGGGACACAGACAAGACAGGTGGGATAGTTGCATCACACTACAAAAACTACAGAAGCTGTCAAAGGCTTCTAGGGGTTTTTTTAAAGGACTCAGGAACCACCATAAAGGGGCTTTCTCTGGTCAACCCTGGAGATTTCTAAGCGTTTATCCTACATTCTCTATATAATCTGTACCTCATGGTAAGCAAATAGCTGGTAAGTTAAAATTCATCTTTATAAATGTTTCAGTTAATTAAATGAAGAAATAAAGACTTTCGGTGTCACTATTTTGCCATCCCTGCTGAAATCATGAATTCAGGAGGTTATCGCCATGGGTGCTAAAACCAGTAAGGCATAAGCTGACCAGAAGGGAGTTTTATAATAGGTAAAACACATTAGTAATTCCTGAATCCACTGATCAACATGAATATCAGCAAGAGAGAAGAAACCAAAGTGTTTCTTGATTCACCATGGTAAGAGTACACAAAACCTATGAAGCTGCACCCTGCCCCTGCCCCATGCTGAAACTAAGTCTGATCTGACACAGGCAATAGAGGAAATGGAGGAACAGCTTAACACTATCACGTTACATTCAATGAGAGTCATGATATGGGAAATCCTACAAGACAACGACCCAGTCTGGCCAATAAATAAGCTGCAAAAAAGAAAAATAGTGAGTCCACAGATTTAAATACTTGTCACATACCAACCAAAGGCAATATGCGGGTTTTATTTGGCTCCTAATTCTAATTAATCAAGTATTCAAAAAGGAGGCATAAGAAGAGAGAATCAGGACAATTTGAATGTAGATTAATGAATATCATTAACAAATTGTGATTATGTTAAGATCTCTCACTTTGGGACACAACTGAAGTATTTATGAACGAAAGGATGGCTCTATCTACACTAATAGGGGATTACATCCAGTCTTATGGCTTTAAATATCTCTGACTTGCTTGCTTTTCTCTCGTGCTGAGACAAAATACCCGATGCTCACATTAAAGAAGAAAAGGTTTAGTCAGCTCACAGTTTGTAGGCATTTCAGTCCATAATCAGCTGTCTCCAAGGTAGGGTAGCACATTGGCAGAAGGTTGACAATTCATGGTGGCAAAAGACAGCAAAAGCAACAAGAGCAAAAGGGGAGAAGAGCAACAGAAGACTCTTTCTGTCCCCTATATTACATGCAGACCACCCACCCTAGAATGGTATAGTACTCATATCTATAATCTCAACATTGGACCAGGAATCTTTCACAAACTCTAGATTCAGCCACCTCTGAAAAGCAACCCCCCATGACTGCATGAGGCTTTGTGGGGATATCCAGACACAAACCATAGCAACTCTTTATGCTATTACTTCCCAAAATTAAATGTCAGGCCTCAGTATCTCCCCTCACACCAAACTTATATCCAACTGCCTATGTGATGTCAGGCACTCATGTGAACAAGAGGACTCATGACTCCCATGGGAGCTCAAGCCTCACCAGCACGCCTGTCCCAGCAGAAGGCTCACTCAGACACTCCAGTCCAGGATGTGGCAGCAGTCTGGACCCTTTCCTTCTGCTCGTAACTACATTCCCTCCATCAGAAGAGCCCACTAGTCCTGCCTGCAAGTCTATTTTCTTCCGTTCTACCAAGCCAAAAAACCTTTATTTCCTTGCCAAATTACGGCAAAAACCACTCTCCCAATGCCCACTTTGAACCAAAGCAGCTAGGGTGGTCCTGTACGGGTAAATCTGATCACATTACTCTTCCTGGAGTCTCCCAGGCCTCTCCCACTGCCATGACAGCCAGCCTGACCAGATATGGTCTCATCTGTTTTTCCATCCTCATTTTCTACAACTTTCTCCTTCACAAACTACATCCTTAGAGACTATCACAAATTACATTCTTAGAGACCATCTTCATAGGCCCACAACACTTCAAATCTTCCTGGCTGGGGCTTTTGCACCTGCTGTCCCCTGCCCAGGAAGCTCTCCGCCTGGCTATTGATGGGAGGGATTGCTCCCCAGTGTCTGCTCAGGTCTCCGCCAATGTCCATCCCTGAGCACACTCAGGACACAGCCCCACCTCACAGTCATCGGCACTCTCCTGATTCTGCTTTGTTTCATTGCAGCACTTCCACTACCTGAAGATATACTGCCTGCTTACTGACTTATTACTAGAATCTAGGTTTGAGAGCACAAGAGGCTATTACCCAGCTTTCCCATCACCAGGACAAAATACCTCACCCAGGAAACTGACAGAAAGAGAACCCGTGGTTGGCTGGCGCCACGGCAGAAACAGCACAGTGGAAGGCGGCCACTCACGTCACGGCAGCCAGGAAGCAGAAGGCAGCCCCCAGGGACCCACCTGCTGCTCCCACCACAGGCAGCCATGAACTAGGGAAGCCATCACTGGACTCATGGCCTTTTGAAGTCCAGTAGATTCCTGAGAATCAGGCAAAAGCCAGAATCTCTTCCTCCACAGAAAATGCACACATATAAATAAACAGGAAATACTTGGTAAGAACTGCAAGAGTCAAAGTACAGCAGGTATATCTCGGAGAACTCGGGGTACAGAGTGCAAGGCAGGTGCCACAGCAATAAGCTGCTCCAGCCTCAAGAACATAGAGTACCCAGCCAGTGATACAGTATTACCCCAAGCCAGGTGGATACGCTATTAGGCAGAGGGGTTTCACAGGTCATTCCACCTCCTGAATGTATAAATAAATGCACTGCAGCCACTGGAGCCCCCTTCTTCCTTTTCCTCCTCCTCCTCCCTTCCTTCCTTCTTCTCCCATCAGGAGAGAGGGCTCCATCTAGCCTCCATTTTCTGTATTGTGACTCCCGTCCCTTCTCTCCAACCTCTCACCATCCTCACCTGGGGGAACTTCAAACACACGACAACGCTTGCTCATTTGAGTTTCCTTGTTCCTTGCTCCTCACACAGAGTTTTGCCAGCTATATGCAGCAGTTTGCTTCACCAAAGGTAGACCTGTCCCTGCTGTTCCCTCTCAGAGAATAAAATGGGGTCAGAGCAAGGCTGTTGCTGGCAGTGTGCAGAGTTGAAAAGCTCCCACTCTGCAGGACAGAGAACAGCACTGCTCTATGGCAGGGTGGGTATGGGGGACCCCAAAAGACCAGATGGAACTAAGAAGCTCTAAAAGGTGCAGGGAGGAGGCCTGGGATACAACAGAGAAAAGTGGGCTGATGGGGACCTGTGATAAGGGGATGTTAGCCTATGCTGGCAGGGGGGTGGCACCCTGCTGGAAGAAGGCTACCTGAGCAACAGGGATACCACACAAGAGCAAGTGGAAAACGGCTCTGGGAGATGGTAACCTAAAAAGGCTAGCAGAATCTGAGAAGACAATACAAAAAAATATGGTCACATACATATACAAAAAGCAGCACCAGAAAAGAAATAATAATAAATTCAACTCCGTTGAGATTAAGATTTTCCTTTTATTCTCAGATATCATCGAAGAATTTAAAAACATAAGCCACAGATGTGCTCATACATAGAATATAAAAAGACCTCTGACTGACCAATAAAAGATAGAGAAACCCCTTCAAAAACAAGGGAAGAGGCCAGGCATGGTGGCAGATGTCTGTAATCCCAGCACTCCGGAGGCTAAGGCAGGAACTGGATGATACACAGGATCACTGCGAGTTTAAGGTTAGGGTAGGCTACAAAGTGAGCTCAAGGCCAGCCTGAACTACACAGCCAACCTGTCTCAAAAAAGCAAACAAAAATTAAAATGAGGGAAAAGCTTAAAGGTGCCCTGCAAAATAGAAAGGCCAAGTGGCCAGTAGAGATAGAGAGGTGGCCAGTCTCCTGTGACATCAAAGAAACTGAGTTAAAGCCACAATGAAACATCACTACAGACCCACAGCATGCACCATCCTAGCAGAACTCACGGAGTACCACGGCCAGGCTCTGTGGGGTGAATGTAAGACGGGCACGAAGGAGAAGCACAAGCCTGGTTTGTCCTACATTACACCCTGCCTCCCTCAGGACTTGCCAGGGAACACAGTTCCAGCAGAGAAAACCCACATAAATATAAGGAGATGTAAATGGGCCTTCAGGGATGGCAAGCCGGGGTGGAGGGGCACAAGGGGAAGGGGAGAAGGCAGAGAAGGACAGCCTTGAGTCTGAGCTACAGACTGTGCAGATAGCTGGAGGGGAAGAGCAACACAAAGTCTCCAGTCACCACCACCAATGGCCCTGAGCCACAGCTGGCCCAGGTCCCAGCTGTGCTGCCTCGGGAGTGCTGCTTCACCTCTAAATCTCAGTTTTTCACCCTTCAAATGGGAACGTGAGTGTCCAGTACCTTAGAAGTCTTGCGGGATGTGAGATAATATATGAAATACTCTTAGCTCAGGGGTCTGGAACAATCAGGAGCTTAACAAGCCAATGAAGTAATAACTCAATAGGGAGCCTCTGAATTCTGAACAGGAATCAGAGTTCACTGCAAGGCCCTGAACTTGAGTAACAAAAAAGGTTAGGACTGTGCAATGGGGGAGACAAATCCAGGCTCCAATCCAGGAAATCCAAGGCGATGAGGGGCATCCCAGCAGCAGCTCAGAGTGCAGCTCTGGAAAATGAAGGACTCAGACCAGATCAGGGAATATTCACAATACGGGGACAGTTAAACAAATTAGGAGTTTAATAAGCAAGTGAAACAATAAACAACTCTTGCCCTCTGTGCCCAGGGCCAAATATCACCTGAAAACAGAACTGAAGAAGCGCTCAAATATAAGAGAGTCAACATGAAGAATGAAGGAAGTGGAGACATTTAAACCTAACTATAAACATGTAGATTAATGGACACTAAGGTTTTCAGTGTGACTTGCCACACTACTGCACAGCCTGCCCATGCTTCGGATCTGCTCCACAGGAGGACCTGGTAATGCACAGGAGAACAGTTTCCTCACCTCACAGAGCAGGAGACATGTCACCAACTCTGAGCTACTACACAGCAGGGCTGTGACATGCACACAGGTCTGGAATGCTGACTCTGCCGCTCTAAGTCCTGGACTCTGAGGAAATCCCCCACAGGAGCAGAGGACAGGCAGATTCGAGGGAGACTAGGCATGAAGAGGGTGAACTTTCACGACATCCAGTCCATGAACGCTTCTGCACCTTTTCCTTGCCATGTCCTCCGGGCTCCCTGACTGGCTGCGCTCCATTTACTTGTCTGCACACTTCTGTCTTCTACCAGCGGGCGGATCATATGCATTTTTACATTTCACAATGCATGGCCCTCAGAACAAGCTCAGTAAATACTGTTACACTTTTCCCTGAGAAGACTAAGGCTGGAGTCAGCTGTAAAAGAAACACACGGGCACACATATACATCAAGAAAAAAGCTAGCAAGCAGCAAGAGCCCCCAGTTAAAATGTATGTCCGCACAATGTTACCTGTTACTGCATCTCCTCCATCAACTGTCTGAAAACAGTCAAAGAGAATGTTAGCAAAATTAACACTCAACACCATAAGAGGCAAAGGAGTAAAACTGTGCAATATTGAAATAAATGTGCTTTTTCTAAAATAATTTTATGTCTTCACATTTAAATTATAATTCAAGTTTTGAAAGTTACTAAAAAGGTCACTGTTCCCCAATTTAAAAAAAATCTTAGGAAGAAGTGACAAATGTCAGATAAAGAGAAAGCCTAGGTCTGTCAGCAGCTTCAGGAACATTTCCTGATCCCTCAGAGTTGTGCAGTAACCTCTACTACTCAGAAATGGAGAAAACTGTCTACAAACAGCAATTGAAACTCACCAGAACCCAGAGGAGGGACTGCCACTTCAAAACTGTGTGTCAGTTTTTTCTTCCTTTTCTTTTAAAATTCATATACTATAGTTCAAAACAGGCGGGAGGGGTAAAGAGAAAAAGTCTTTGCAACCAAAAACTTCAAACTGCATCCTAAATAAAAATGCCAGGTAACATTCCCATTATGCTGGTTTACCCAAACTGTACAAAAGCCAATTTCAAATCTTACAAAAAGATCAATTTGACAGCAGCATGGAAAATTGTGTTCTCACAAGCAGTTCCCCTGCATCTCCTTCAGATGGTGGGGAGGACACTGCCGTCCCCTTGGCAGAATGGAGCTTTGCCAGAAAATTCAACTGTGCCTCTGTCAAAGGTCCCCTGCTGACTCGGCTCACCGGGCAGTGGTAGCGAAGGCTCTGCCCAGGAGCCCCTGCGCCCTCATGGTCACCCGGCCTCTGACTCAGCACTGGTATGTCGGGGGATCCAGCCAGGAGCTGCTTCCCTTCGCAGACTTCTCTTGCAGGCCAAAGTGACAGCACTCACTTGCCACACGTTTTAGCAAACTTTCAAATCCCTTAATGGCACACTTGGGAGAAAGTATAATACACTGTTCAGGAAATACCCCAGAGCCAAGAAAAGCAACTGATACTTCTACAGGGACTTGTGGAGAAAGCTTGCCAACAAGCCTCCTTCGTTATAAAACAACTGTAAACACTGTCAGCTACAGACATACAAACATTCTCTAACGACGTGTACCACTGGGAACCGCCTGCCTAAGATAGTTCATCTACAAGTACATTTTATCCAGTTAGCAGGCACCGTTAACAACCGATCCGCTCTTCCGGACACTCAGGCCAAAGCCTGCTACCCTCTGCCCATGTCCCCACACCCCACCCTCACACACCTCCGCAGCGGACCTTGGCGGAGGCTCCAGCCAGCTCTAGCCCTGCTACCCCCACCTTGGTTCCTACTCCTATGTCTCTCACCTGCACAAGGGCAGCAGCTTCAGAGGCCCTCGCGCCCCTGTCCCTGCCCTCTCTGGAGCTGTTCCCAACACAGTGGTCAGCATGGGTAACACATAAGTTACCATCCCGGTTCTCGACTCAAGGGGTCCCTCTAATCCTCTACAGGTCCATCAGAGCCAAAACCAAACTCCCATGGACACATAGCAGCCCCCTGACCTTCTACACCTGTCCCTGGGTCCCCCAGCCTCATGTCCATGATTCTCTCCCTGCCTCTTCGCTGTCCTCCTGATGCCCAGGATACATTGTAGGCTCCCGAGATCCTCAGAGTCCTCTCACGTCCTTCAGTTCCTACTCGAAGTCACCTCTTTGAGGAGGCCTCTTGGACCACACTACCTAAAACCTCAACCTTGTCCCCACTCTTCACTCCTTCTCCCTTCTGCCTCTTCAGGGCTTATCACTCACTGAGTGTGTACAGCTACTATTCTATTTAATGTTATTATGTCCTCCCCAGGGGAGTACAAGTTTCCTGAAGGCAAAGCCTCTTTCCATCTGCTCACAATTATATATGCAGCTCTTAAAATAATACCTGACACAATGGGTGCTCAATACCTATTTGGTAAATAAATGAATACTGACAAATTTCATGCAGTCAAAGTGATAACTATGCAATTTATGTAGTAAGGATGCCCCAATTTCTCCCTTATGCAACGTGCAATACACAACATTGGCTACAAACAATTGTCAACAAGGACCTTCCAACTCCCCAGAATCTCCTGAGCCCTTCTGCAGGCCAGGGCAAGGATGCAGGTCCCTGCTCATCTTGCAAGAGCAGCTCAGTCCCAGCAACCCACCTGGGGGAGCACTGACCTGAGTGTGAATGAACTCAGAGGCACCTTCTTCTCAAGAAAAAAGCCACAACCACATAGACAATGCAGAAGATCACTGCCCATTGTTGTAGTCAGGGGTTACAAAAATAATTACATACAGGACACATAATTTATAGTATTATTTATGATGGTCACCCAAGGAGTCAATACAAAAAAAATACAGGAAATCTGTCCATAACACTAAAGACCTAGAAAATCCAGTCAAGGGCCTGGATCCCAGAGCAATAACCTCTGTGAGTTCAGCTGAAAACCTAGAGCCCAACCTAGGAAATGACTCACACAAGTCTATTTCATGGATCTGCGCTGGGAAGGCCCAAAGGTCAGTGGTAGAAGCTAGAAAGTCTATGCCAGTGGGGTGAAGGAGCTGTGCCAGTAGGTTGAGGGTTCTGCAGTGGAGCCAAGAAGTGACGCTCAAAATAAGGACCAGGACTCCCCAGAAAAGTACCACAACTGTCCTCAGCAACAATGAGGTCCCAAGCTCCTCTGACAATGGTAACAACCGAGTTCATATCAGGAAGCCAGCATGACAAGCTTCTCCTGGAGATCGAACAGCACACATCTTTCCCTCCAGAGTCAGGAAGCGATGCTCAAAGTAAGGACCAAAGCTCCCCCAAAAGTAAACCATAGACACTCTCAACAATAAAGCTCTGAGCTCCTCTGATGGTAACAGCCAAATTCATATCAGGGGAACCAGCATGACATACTCCTCCAGGAGAACCAAGCGCCCCAAACAACAGCACTCACTAAGGAGAACCCACAGCGCTACTCTTCCTCTCTAGGTCTCCTTTTCATGGTTGGCAGCTTTCCTCAGATGGGACGTCCACGCTCAGCACCAAGCTGATTCAGGTCAGCCGGTATTTAAGTTGACCACCAATGCACTGTACCACTAAAGTCACAGTGATGCAGAATTTCTGGAAACCTGTATTCTGTAAGTCACATTAAGTTATACTCATTTCCCCATTGGAACTACACAACAGCTTGCTAGACCGAAGTGAGGTTCCCACCTCTACCCTACAACTCAAGCAGTTCAGAACTAGGAAATTGAGGGACTTGAACATGGCTGTGCAGCCAGCACTGTGCTGTCAACCTTCACCCCAGAGTCCCGAGGCTGCTTCACACACAGGAAACCCCTGCACCTTCTCAGCTGGGAGGCTGGGTAGTCATTGGGTGGCTTCTTTCAGCCTTAGTGGCTGTCTTGGTTACTTTTCTCTTGTTGCTGAGACAAAATACCAGACACCAAAAACTAAGGAAGGAAAGGTTTATTTAGCTCACAGTTTGTAGAAGTTTTCGTCCATAACCCGCTGGCTCCAAGGCAGGATGGTGTGGCACAGGGGCAACACTTCAAGGTGGCAGAAGACAGAAAAAGTATCAAAAAGAAAAAAAGTGGGGGAGAGCAAGCCTCTTTCCTCCCTTACGTTGTAAGCTGGCTACCACCTTCCCAGGGCTGGCATAGCACTCACACCACCACTGGGCCCTCTTCTTGCACAGGCTGAGGATGTTTACAAAGTAAGGACCCTGATTCCCTGCTGAGTGGCTTGGTTAAACTTCTAAACTTCTCAAATTGACACAGTATATCAACCATTACAGGGGCATTGTCAGAATGGTACTCGGGACCTGGCTTAGATCCCCAATCTCTCAAACAAGTGTACAATGAAGGTTTAAAATAAATGAGACAAGTAGTATGATTTTAGGGCTCCAAGAGGATCAAAACCCTCTGCAGAGTTTGAGACTCTTGGGGCTAAAATGAGAAATGTCTCTGGGCAGTCTGTATTTATTTTTTCAGTCAAAGGAAGGATTAGAGTGGAAAATGCAGGAAACTCAGCAAGATCTTGGGAGTGGTTCAGACTTCCAAGTAGTGATTTATGTTAATTTAGAAGTATCTTGACCTTGAGAATAATCCTGAGATGACTCATGAAGGCACAGGTGATCTTATGCTAAGAGTCAATGGGAAATCTCAGACGGGTGGTAGCGATAACCCCACTTCTTCCTTTTATCCCATAAGAAAATATGTAAAACCAGTCACTGTGAATCTGTGGCCCACAGCAGAATGGGAAGAAGTAGTAAGAAGAGAGGAACTCTTTTCCTCTCTTTATTCTTTTTGCCGGGAGGAGGAGGCAGGGGGTTCCACAGAGTCTCACTAAGTTGCCTGGCCTGACCTCGATCTTGCCATCTTTCTGCCTGGGCCTCCCGAGGAACTGGGACTATCGGCTACGTTCTGCTCTTCTCCTTTTACCTGAGCTCTGTGCAATATTCTGTAGGCCAGTGGTGGTGAACCTATGGGAGGAGGACTCCTGTGGCAGGAGTGCCACAGCAAGCTATGTGTATCATTGAGAGCTCTATAAGGTTCACCATCACTGCTCTAGACAATTCCCTTTTACTAAGCCACTACAGCAACTTGAAACATAAAGCCAACCAGGCATGGTGGCACACACCTATAATTACAATACTCAGGAGGCTGAGGCAGGAGGATCACTGCGAGTTCAAGACCAGCCTGGGTGACAAAGTGAACTCAAGGTCAGCCTGAACTACATAACGATATCCTGTCTCAAAAAGACAAAAAAAAAAAAAAAAAAGCAGCCACCCTAACCCTTCCCCACAAAGCATTCTCCTTTTCTGTTTTCTTTCTAACAGCACCACTATCACTTTCTTCTGGGCCACTCATGCTTACAATCTTACAACTACGTTTCCACTCCTAACATACCAGCCACCAGATCCTTTACTTATCTTTTTACAAACATGGTTATATCTCCAGAAATTCCCCAGTGTTCTCCTAATATATCCCCAGAAATAAAAACTCAGGTTGTATTACTCTCTTACTCATAAATTTTCCATGAATCTCTCTTTCCTAAAGAAAGTACTTCTCCATTCTTGCCATTCAGAGACCTTGACCTTGACAATGTCACTGACCTTTTAAATCACTTGAAACTTACCTCTTATCTGTCCATTGCATACCATTCACAGTCCACTACGAACTCTATCTTGTCTTGAAATCATACCAGATCAAGAATAGGCTTGTAACAGCTTAACACGGCATGACCTGTCTCTTTCTATTTCTCAGTAAGGAAAACTATGTAACTTCTTCTGGAAGTGGTTGGATTTAACTATTTCTTGGTTTGTTTTTGTTTGTTTGTTTGTTTTTGTCTTTTTGAGAGAGAGTTTCACTATGCAGTTCAGGCTGACCTTGAATTCATTTTTATAGCCTCAAACTCCTTACCTCAGCCACCCAAGTGCTCAGATCTCAGGTGTACACCACCACACCCTGAAAATTTAACTATTAAAAAGAAAAGATAAAATGATACTTATGTGCTACGGATCACCCTGCTGTGCTGGCCTAGCTCTGGCTGCAAGAGAAAAAACGCAGAAGTCTGCAGGGAAGATTTAGGGCCCTTGGATACTTCCTAAGAGATCTCAGGATAGAAAGCCACAGGTACTTCTGACATGTGCCCCCCCTCCTCCCCTACATGGCCACCACCACCAGACTCTGGAACAACAAAGCAGCCACGACATCCACGAAGGAAAATAAGAAGCAGGTACGCTTCCCCTTAGAGGAGACCCAGTTGACAGACACAGGAGAATTCAGCTAGAACTATCTCAATAGCAAGGCGATATTTTGACATCAAAAATGACCAAAGAGGTAGGAAACACAATTCAACAGTTTGGTAGAATATCACACCAATTTCTGAACTCAGGAACAGATTCTTAAAGGTAAGAAGAGAACAAATCTAGGAAAACAGAAACAGTAAACTCTAGGGAAGAATTTATAATAAAGAGAGAAACACTGGATTTCCACCTGAACAAAGTTAACACAAGGAATAATCACTGAGATTTAACAAATGAACATAACACATGTACTGATGGGTTCCGCTCATACAGGACTCTGCCAGACTTAATATGGTGCCTGCCCAGCATGGTACTGGATCCTAGAACAACAGCATGTGCCTCCAATACTAGTTATCTGTATTCTTCTTCCAAGCCAGAATTGAACTTCCTGCTTTGCAGGTGAGCGTGCCAGCATTTCACCAATCAGCTGTCAATGCATCATTCTGCCCGCCCCTTCAAACCCTACCCTCTGTCAAGCCTAATAAAAGCCCAGTGGCTTCTTTGCCTGCCTCAGAGGGATATTGCACTCTTTGCAGCCCTTGTGTGCCTGCAATAAAGACCTTTTTCCTTTTCTGCCTTGCTTTCTCTCCCACATCAAAAAACCTAATGTACAATTACACAAATACATTGCTTTTCTTTAACTTTTTACTTTTTATTGCTTGTTTTTTGTTTTTGTTTTGAGACAGGGTCTCATTTAATCACCTAGGCTAGCCTCAAACTTAACAGTTTTCTTGCTTCAGCCTCCTAGTTGCTGGACTGCAGGTGTGTACCACACCTGGCTTTTTATAGTATTATAACGTAAATCTCTAAAGCATAATCAACATATTTGTTAATGCCTCTTTTTGCTAAAGTTAAAAACCAACTTGATCTGGATATCTTGTTTTAAGTAACTTAATAATGCAATTCCATCAACCTGATCAAACTGAGACGTTTGATTAATATTTACTGAATCATGCTTGTATGCATGTGTGCGTATATTTGTGCATGCATGTGCATATACATGCCTTGGCTTTCCTTGATGTCAGCTCCTCTACTAAGGAAGTCTCCTCATAGAGAAGGATAAAGAATGTGATAAGGTTGCCAATAGCATCACCATCACATCCGAGTCTCTTAGAGACCCCAGCGTAAAGAAGAATTTCTTGGTAAGGTACTCTGTAAAACAGTTGGAGCTCACATGCCTAGCCCTGCATCGGTCACCACAGAACAGAAGTAGATGGAGACTGACACTCCTCTGTAAGAATAAAACTGAAATTTCCTTAAACATGCTCAAAGAAGGTTCCTTTTTAAAAAAAAAAACATTCTCTGTATTTGTATGCATGAGTCTACTATTAATATCATTGTCCATACTCACCTGAATCATATATTTTCCTTCTAGTCTCACAAACATTTTGTATGTAGAATCAAATCAGAGATATAATATTAATTAGGAAAGAAAATAAGCAGGTCTGGTGGCACACACCTGTAATCCCAGCACTTGAGGAGGCTGAGGCAGGAGAATAACTATGAGTTCAAGGCCAGCCTGAACTGCACAGCAAAAACTTGTCTCAAAAAGACCAAAAAAAGAAAAAAAAAAAAAAAAAAAGAAACTTGTCCAGTTTTTTTTTTTTGTCAATTAAAAGATCATCTATGTTTACAGTTTTTATACACATAGTGCTACAATACTGGACTAGCACTCCTTCACAAAATACCAACCTGTAGCAAAATGCATTTCACATCTTAAAAGATTCATTTCAATGCCCTGAACCTCACTGAACAACAGGGTCAACCTGCAGACCATTTTAGGAAATCAGACAATATATAATGAATTTCTTTCAGGACACAATAAAAGGACCACAATTCCAGAGCCTGAAAATATTCACATAGCCAGGTTATGATTAAGAAATTAAGCACAATGATCTGAGAGTCAGCCAACAATTGGTTTGATCAGTGGTCTCTGCTATGCCAGAAATTCTGTGCCATTGCCATGTTTTAAAAAGACTTCAGAGCTAGCCAAATGAATAACTGTAACTGTGTCTCAAGCCAGCCTCTCCTCCTCCTCAAACCATGAAGGACAGGGTCCACTTCCCCCACAGAACACCCGTCCCAGCATGTGTGCTGTGGGTCTTCTTGCCAAGCTGTGTGCCTCAGAGTATAGCTCCTGTCTCCTGATTGCTGCCTGCTCCCTCCTTCGAATAAAATTCTCACATTAGCACACACAGCTTTTCACTTCTGTTTTTGAACTCACTTTCATAAAGCAGGGATAGCTGTAATGCTATCATACAAAGTGACTCAAAGGAGAAAACAGTATTACCAGGGACAAAGGAGATTATTCCATGTTAAGAGTCAATGCATAAGAAAATGAGTCACCTAATACAAATGTTTCCAATTACATAAAAGCAGACTAAGTAGAAGGAGACAAAATACATCCCCAATCACAGACAGTTTCACAAGCTAAAACAAAAAAAAGAACAAGGAAGATCTGAACAACACATGCAGCCCCACAAACTGGTGTGACGTTTGCACAAGACTCTGAAGAAGTACAAAATAAAAATTCAAGTGTACACAGAACTTTTACCAAGACACACCAAAGACTGAATCCAATGACCCTCAGTGGTGTTCAAAAGGCTGAAATCTGAGCATGTGCCCTCTGACCATAACATAATTAAATTATTAACTGATAACTAGGATATTTAGGGACGCTCCTAAATATCTGGAAATTCAAATATACCTTGAGGATAACATATGAATCACAGAAGAAATGACAAAAAAAATCTTCAGCCATATAAAGTGAATGACGATGAAAACTCAGCACATCAGAATGTGTGTCACCGTGTTAAAGCAGCGGCCCAGGGGAGCCACGCAGCTCTCGCAAGTCCTCACAGCTCAGCTCCACCTGGCTACAGTGAGGGTCAGGGACATCCAGAGGCCACAAGCTGAAGGCTTGGCGCTGCACTTGGCCCCGCCCAACGGCAAGGGGCGGGGGCCAGTGAAAGTCCCAGGTCACTGGGCTGCAGCAGCCAGGCTCTTCCTCCTTTGTCTTTAGCCTCCCGGCCCTGAAGGGAGAGTTCGCATCTGCACCTCGCTGCACACTCCTGCCCAGCAGCACTGCACTGGTCCAGCGCAACAAGGCCAGCGGCCCCAGACGAAACCTTTACAACTGTGAGCCGCACAGAGACCCCTCTAAACAAGGACAGGGGACAGGGAAAGGAAAGCATGGAAAGGAACAAACAAAACAAACAAAAAAATACAAAACAGCTATACTAACAGATTCTCTTAGTTCACTGAAAAGAAAGGTCTGTGCTGATACAATCTGGAGAATTTTGCATGCCCCTATCTTTTACTTGAATAACTACTTTAAAGATACTACTACTCAATATAATAACTATTGCTATTCTCCTCTTATTTTGTTATGAAATCTTGTTTTACTTTTTTAAAATTTTAAAAAAGAAAACTGTGAACCAAAATAAAGTTTTTTCTGTTTACAAGTTGACGATCTCAGATACTTTTTATAGTTTAAAAAAGAAAAGTTGACTAATACACATTTTAAGAAGTCTGAGAGTGAAGGACAGGTAAAAAGGAAGTTTAACCCAAAATAAGTAAAAGGATATAATCAGACCAAAAGCAAAGCAAATGAACACAATCAAAAGTTATTGCTGAGCTAGAGATTTAGCTCAGCAGCCTAAGTGCCTGCCTGGCAAGCGCAAGGTCATGAGTTTGATACCTGGTACCAAAAAAAAAGTTATTGTTTAAAAAATTTGGTAAAATTGGTAAATCTTCTTCTATTAGACTGATAAAAATACAGAGCACAGAAGACTAATATTAGAAGTAAATAGTGACAGTCATTAGAAACCCTACTTTAAAAAGAAAATACAGGAATATATAATTAGCTTTATGCCAAGTCTATAGCTTAAATGATACAAATTCTCTGACTTTAAAAAAATTATCAAGGGGCTGGGGATTTAGCTCAGCGGCATAAGCACCTGCCTTACAAGCAGGCAGTCGTGAGTTCGATCCCGGGTACCGATAAAAAGGAAAAAGACCAAAAAAAAAAAAAATTATCAAAAATGATATAACAAAAACAAAGTTTGAACAGTGTATGATATCTGTGAAAAGTCACATTTAAAACTGTCATACCCTATATCAATAAGACATTTAAATTGTAACTAAAAACTTTCTAAATGAATATTCCAAGCCCAGATGCCTTTACTGGTAAATTTTATCAAGCACAAACCACCACCAATCCTGTCAAATTCTCTCAGAATACATAGGAAGAGGAAATTTTTCCAACTCATTTTATGGGTCCAATGTTAGCAGATACCAAAACTAAAGACATTGTAAGACTAGTAAATTACAAACTGATGTTCCCATAAGCATACATGGCAGATTAGTCAAAAAACTACTAGCAAATCAAGCCCAGAAATAAAAGATTAATTTAACACAAACTGACCAGCAGTCAATCTGCCACAGTAACTCAATAAGCAAAAGATAGTATTGCCAACAAACGCACTGCAACAAGATGCCCACATGGGAAAAAGACACTTAACCCTCACACCATAACATGTGCAAACATTAATTCTGAAATGGACCATACACCTAAATGTAGAAGCTACAAAAAAATTTTGTAAGGAAAATAAAGAGACTCTTGAAAGAGCAGAATGCCAGTCGCCAGAGGCTAGAGTAAATGGGAAATAGGGCGTTCCTGGTTCATGAATATAAAATCGCATTTACACATAAAGGAGTAAGTTCTAGAGATCTGTTTCACGGTATCATGCCTATATATAAAAATACTGTGATCTTAAAAGTACATTAAGAGGTGGATTTCAAGTTAAGTGTTCTTGCTACAATTTTAAAAAGAAAAAGAAAAGAGAAATGGGGGAGCTATAATCCCAGCAGTTGTGAGGGTGAGGCAGGAGGATTGTCATGAGTTCCAGGCCAGTCTAGGATACATAGCAAGTTCAAAGCCAGCCTGAACACATACTGCAACCTTGTCTCAAAAAAAAAAAAGAAAGAAAGAAAGAAAGAAAAATCAACTCTGGGGTAGACAAAAGAAAATATGTTAGGAAACAGAAGCATAAATTATAAAATAAATATTCGATACATCAGAGTACATCAGAATTAAAACTATTCTTCAATGAAGTACTAAGAAAACTGTGTACACACAAGCAAAAAATTTACATAGGACTTTTTCCTTATTACATAAAGAACTCTAATAACCACTAATATGAGCCAAATAAACCATTAAAAATGGGTAAGATTTGGATTTGCGGACAGCGGAGGGAGAGAACCAGGCCTCACCAGGAGATAGATGATCCCTACCTGGAAACCAGCGCCATGTGTGACAGGCCGGCTGCCGGAGTGGAGTCAGCCAGACCCAAGCCTCTCTGCATGAGTCAGTGCCATTCACGGACTGTGAGGGGAGAGAATCAGGCCTTACCAGGAAGGGATCCCCACTGGGGAACCATATCATTTTCATTGTTTTGTTGGATCGGGTTTTATTCTCTTTTGTTTTGTTTATGTTAAATCTGATGGCATGAGCAGCTATTTAAAAGATAGCAAGACATATTATGGCAGCCATTTTGGATTTACTATTGGCTTAAAGTCCTTTATCGCATTCATTGTTTTGTTTTTATTGTTTCTATTCTATTCTGTTCTGTTTGGTTTTTACCATGTCCAAAGATATCTGCAGCTATTTTTAAGACAACGAAAGGCATTATAGTAACTATTGTTGATTTCGTAAGGTTCTGAAGTCCTGTATCACTTATACTGATTTGATTGATCTGTTTTATTTGCCTTGGTTTTATCTTCTTTAAAATAAAAAAATGCAAAATGGATAAGATTTGTACAGATACTTCAGGAAAGAATATATACATGAATGACCACAAGCAAACACAAAAAAAGCTCAGCATCACTTTGTGCTGAGCATTAAAGAAACATAAAGCAAAATACAACAAACAACAGCAACAATGGGATAATGTCATATATCATCAAAATGGCTAAATTCCTAATGAAATGCTAATAGCACTGAGGATGCGGAGACATTAAACATTCATATTCTCAGCAACACTAAACCACACAGATAAATTTCACACGCATGTACTAACAGAAAAGAAGTTAGGTTCACAAAGAGTCCACTTATACAACATCTGGAAAATGCAAACACACGAGGACACAAACCAGTAATTGGCAGGGCCACAGGACATTGCCTGGGGGTCCTATACACATGAACTGCACTGCTGGAGTTCAGAAGCCGCACAACAGAGGAAGCCACTGTCGGCACAGAGACTGGTTTGGCTGTCTCTGACAAAACTATCCTGGAAGCAATCTACTTATGAGATTTAACTGCAAACAAAACGAAACAAAGAAGAAGAACCCCAGCCCTAAGCTGTAAAATGCAGCACTGTGTGCACACGAGAATGTGTGCGTGCGTGTGTGTGTGTGTACCATGATAGAATACCAAAAAGTATATCTACATTGTGATTGCCTGTTTTACACTAAGACCTGCCCAAATGTTCAGGAAAAGAGTTACACTAATAGTAAGCACTCCAGCTTCCTAGTCTCCAACCAGGCATGGAAAATGCCTCTGCTTTCCTATTAGCACTTTGTTATTTGCTTTTCAGTCATTAAGCCATTCAGTTTCCAAGCAGAACACTGTTTCCAACAGCTAGAGCAACATCAGCAAACCCATAGCAAGCAAGGCGCAGTGGGGTATCTGTATCACTGAAAGAGGTTCACCATCACCACAGGGGCAAGGGACAGAAAGATTCTCTGGGATTAGTGCCCGCTAAGCACTGCTTTCAAAATCAGCTGCAAAAATATGTTCTTAAAAGACCTGAAGTCACTTATGATTTTGGGCTTATGCTAGGCTTGGTGGTGCAATGTCTGACATTTAATAGTGATTTTGAAATTTAGTATTTGATATTTGATAGTGATCTTTTGATAATAAACATTTTTAATCAACAATTTTCTAACAGCACAACTCTAGAAGCAAAAATTTTATATTGTTTAATATGAGTCATTTATTTGCGTGTATGTTTTTTGTTCCTTTGCTACCAGGAATCGAACTCAGGACCTTGCACTTGCCAGGCAGGTGCTGTGCCACTGAGCTATATCCCCAACCCTACATGAATCATTTAAAAAGTTGTCATCTTTTGCTCACTTTGATGAATCATAAAAATGAGTTTAAGGCAGACTGGTTCTGCCATATAACCTCAGTTTATACTGTTGCAAAAATTCTTCTGAAAATTATGCTGGGCAGAGATTTTTGTATACAAAATATCAGCCAGAACAAATTTTTACAGCTGACTTCTAAACCCTTTATAATTGTATTTTACAATGGAAATACTGACAGATGCTTTACTCTAGAAGCAGTATTTTTAGTATTTCCAACTTTTCTAAAATATAAAACTATGAACTCTGGATCAGAGAAGTAAAGAGGAGAGTCATTAAGTTATAAAGCTATTGTTAAAGACAGGCATAAATAAAAATGTTTGCAGGTGTGCACCTGCCATAACTGCCTCACTGAATTTTGTAAATGCTTTCCGAAATCATTGAGGCAGTATTTCAATAGTTTTAACAAAAGAAGCCTGAAGACAGAAGAACAAAACTCCAATTTAGGAATTCTCTCTTTTTCTCTGGGTTTAGGGGCTGATTTTTCATCTACAGCCAAACACTGCCCCATGAAGAAGTAAAGCAATATGCTTTGTCCTGTTTAGAAATAAGAGCACAAGCCAGACATGGTGGCTCATGCCTGTAATCCCAGCACTCAGGAGGCTGAGGTGGGAGGATCGTTGCGAGTTCAAGACCAGCTTGGGCTACAAAGTGAGCCCAAGCCCAGCGTGAACTGCATAGTGAGACCCCATCTCAAAAAAAAAAAAGACAGAAATAAGAGCACAAATAATGAAAAAAGACTATAGTTCAGTCTATCTTGCTTTTTTTTTTTTTTATTGATACCGGGGGATCAAACTCACGACTACGTGCTTGCAAGGCAGGCGCTTACGCAGCTGAGCTAAATCCCCAGCCCCAATCTTGCTTTTAAAAAAGTCAATGTCTGCAATTACATGCTGAGGCCCCTGAAGAACACAAGCCCCAGAACAAGTCCTCTGTGGTTCTGCTCGCCACTCTGACACTGTCACCAAAAGTCACTGACAGTAAGCAACACAAGTACAGCCTGGAAGAACACTTCAAACACTGCTGGAATGTGAACAGAGACAGCAGAAAGGCGGCTGTAACCACAGATAAAAACATCTAAAGGTGATCAAAAAACAAACATAACCATGCAAGGCGAGGCTTTTCAGAGGCAGTGAGCCGCAAGCCCTCTCCAGAACGATGGGCATGGAGAGTGGAAAACAGCAGGCAAACGGAGCAAATGAAAATGTCTGCCTGCTCCTGCATGATGCCTTCAAAGCCCAGCCATCTGTGGCACCTAGAGGTAAGGGAACCTGAAAGGAAATAAAGCAAGTAGAGGGCAGGCCATGGGCAGCCTTTATGTCGCATAAAGGTGTAAGGATGTAACTGGCACCAAAGAACCAAAAGCCTTCAGTTTCTGCTGACATTAACTGAGCCACCAATGAATCAGAACATCAGAGGCTGGCAGGCAAAAGCAGACCATCCTGGAACAACCAAAATCTGTGATCCAATTCACTTATAGCAGCCAAGAAACGAAACAAATATTTATCAGCTGCTGACAGGACAAACAAAACAGGGTGACCACCAATGATGGGTCATTCCGCCATCAAAGGAGTGAAATACTGATCCAGGTGAACCTCAGAGACATTGTGTTAAGGAACCCAAACACAAAAGGACAAATAGTATGTAATTCCATTTTTTTCCCTATGGAAAAAAGCTAAAACAAAATTTCATGACAAAATAATCGAAGAATAACAATAGTTAACACACTGCATTGTTATCTTTAAAGTAGTTACTCAGAGTACAAGATATGGTCATTGAAATTTCTCTAATCGATATTAGCACATACCTTCCTTTCCAATGAGCTAAGGAGATGTTCGCACTTTTCCCCCTCTTCCCTTCTGCCCTTCCCCCAACCCCCATCTTAGTTCCTTTTTTCCTTTTGAACAATTTCTTCCTAATTTTATAATATCTATTGTGCATTTTAGAGCTTAGTTATTCTTTCTACTCTTTACTTTAGGAACATAATACAATGTTTACACATGTGAATCTGATTTCATTTATGAGTACGGTATTAAGTTGCATCCATTTACCTATAAAAGTCTCAAGTTTATCCTTCTTTATGACGGAGTAGAATGCCATTATACAAAAAAATCACATCTTTTTTTTTTATTTATTTGGGGTTTTCCCAAGATTTAGCTATTACAAATTGTGCTGCTATAAATGTGGGTGCACATACATCACTACGTACAATGTTTTTAATTCTTCTGGAAAGATATCTAAAAGGGGAATATGTGGGTGGAATGGGACCTCTAATCCTAATTTTTGAGGAATCTCCAGAGATTTCCACAATGGATGCACCAGTCTACACTCCCACCAGCAGTGAAGAAGGGTTCCTTTTTCCCCACAGCCCTGCCAGCAGTTGTTATTAGATGGTTTTTTGATAGTAGCCATTCTTTCTGAGATTAAATGGAATCTCTGTGTTGTTTCAATTTGCATCTCTCAAATGAACAATGATGCTGAACATTTTTTTCCATATACTTATTCGCCATTTGTATTTCTTCATCTGAGAATGTGTGATTCACTTATTTAAAAAAGTCTTGAATAGAGAAACCCAGAGGTAGAAATACAGGAGCAACTCCAAGGTCTAAGAGGATGGGGCCTACTGGTAGCAACTCCTTATGGAATACAGAATTTCTTTTTGGAGTGACAAATGTTCTGGAGTTAGATCAAGGCACTGCTGTATAACATTGTGAGAATACTAATGTCATTGAACTGTAGACTTTAAAATGGTGAATTTGAGATTATGAGAACTTTATCTCAATTTTTTAAATTTCAAATTTTTTGCCATAACCTAACCTCTTACCAAAGTATCAGAATAAAAAGATGATTCCAATTATAAATAGTAAGTCATTTTTATAAAGTGGGCACCTGGTCTATAAGAACACTATTTGTGTGTGTGTGTGTGTGTGTGTGTGTGTGTGTGTGTGTGTGTGTGCTGAGGATTTAACTCCAGCACTGAGCTCTGGCTGTTTCTACCTCATCCTGACACAGGATCTCACTTAAGTTCCAAAGCTGGCCTTGACCATGCCCTCCTCCTATCTGAGGAACCAGGATTACAGGCAGGTGCCACCTTTCCCAGCAAAACACTGTCTCTTTACACACTCTTGTTTAAAGTTGTCTCTTCCTCTGTCTTCCTCTTCTCAATGCCCTCCCCATAATAACAGTATGTGATATTTCAGTAGCAGAGGGTGGACAGAAGAATAGTAATTCTCAAGTTACCAAGAGCCATTCCTCACTTCTCAACATTCTATAAGCTTACTTTTCAACAAGACTTCAAAACATACTAAAAACTACTAAAACCAGATCTCAGGTGTTTCTGGAAAAAGGAGAAAATCCCCATCAAAATAAGCATGTATTAAATACAAGGCAACAAGCAATTCTTCAAGGAAAACAAACTGTACACTATTAAAAAAGAAATGACACAATTGTTTAAACTTAATGTCACAGTGATCTCTGAAAATGAGAAGCATTAGAGAACATTTATTAGAATAAAGATAATTCATGATCAATTAAAAACTTTTTAAATAAATTAATAGGAATGTTTCCAACCATAAGAATAATACAGCTAAAAAAAAAAAAAAAAAAGAATACAGCTATTCTCCTCCTAAGTGAGAAGCAGGAAGGGAGGTAAAGCGCAAGGTGGGCCCTGGACCCTCCACAAGACAGGCATTATGATGATTCAAATCTCAGAAGCCCCCACAAGTTACACAGTCCTAGGATGCTCCTCCAGGCCTGGCTAGAATAGTGCCAGAGATATGTCCCTCCTTTCTCTCTAGTGCCAAAGTACATTTTATTTTAAAAGCAAAAACTCACTTATTTAATCCTCCACCTCAATGCTTCTCAAAATCCAAGCTCATGCGAATGCCTGGGGGACCCCAATCAAATGCAGATTCTCAGCAGCAGTCCTAGAGCAGAGCCTGGATCTGCAGGGAAGGTGCATGGACCACACTTGGAGCTGCGAGCATCTGGGAAATCATGCCCAACACCACGTGCATATCAGAAAGGACCAGCAGAGGCCCAGAGCCAACAGATCCAGCAGGTGAGGCTCAACCTCCTCACTTCCAAAACAACCAGATCTCACCCACAGGACCCGAGACCAGTGTGTTGCAGACAGTGAGGCCTTGCTCTACCTAGGGTCCCAGATAAATAAATGACTGTGCTCCAAGAAGCATCAAAGTATCCGCTTGTCTCAGAGTTCTGCCAAAGAGAAGAGGTGCTATGGTTTGAACATGTGCACTTCAAATTTCATGCATTGCCATGTATACAAGTACTGGTAGGTGATGTGCTAGGAGGGTTCCCCTCCCTTCTGGGGGAGGCTCAGCATGGCAGGCGGCACTCTGTACCTTGACCCCCACCCTGCCCAGGAGGACACAGAGGTCCACACCTCCAGAAGACATAGTCCTCACCAGCCAGCTGAACCTGCCAGCTCCTTGACCTCTGACCTCCCAGACTCCAGTGCCCAGCGACTGTACTTCCCTTCCTTATAAATTGCCTAATCCAGGGCAGCAGCACCAACCAGACCCAGATGCTGGGTTTCGAGGCTGCCATCTGCCTACAGCAGTGCCCAAGGAGAGGGTACCCCGCCAAGGCTGATGGGACGTTGTTTCAGCCTCTGCTCATGCTGCACCATCTCCACTGCAGGGAGGACAGGGAGCTTCTGAACGTGGAGGTCAGAAGCGCCTTCCATCCAGCCTTCTCTTTGCCCTCCTCACTTCTCTGATCAGGCTGCACTTCTTCCCAGGTGGTCCTTGGGAACTGCCCCGCTCTGCCACACTCACTGTCCATGCCACCCCCACCTCCGGGGCCCCTCAGGAGAATCAGCCCTCTCGAGCTTAGTTACCATTCAGCTCCTCTGCTTCAGAAGGACTGAGCACCTGGTCCCTCAATCAGTTTCTCCCTTCTGCAACTTGGATGCAGACTGATGTCCTCCATTCCTGACACCTGGCACTACGCCGCGTCGTCGTGAAGGAGCAGCATGGGTGCATGGGTGCCTTTCCTGATGTGGCCTACATCCTGAACCTACTGCTTTTGTTTTCACTGCTCGTGTCTGCGAGAAATCTTTGCTCCTGAAGCTGAACTCATCCCATTTGTCGTCTTATACCCATCCCTTTGGGCTGAACTGCTACTATCCTCTCCCGCAGCTGTACTTGACAATTTTTCTAGTGACACAAGTAGTCCCCTTTTGGCTTTAAAAGGACTTATCATTTCTCTGATCACCGCGAACAACTATTCATGGTGCTGCTGCTCACGTGAATGGCAAGAGGCCTTTAAGACAAGGGCAGAGCCAAGGATATGGGGTGAGAAGCAGACTGAATGAGTACCCAGGAAGGTGGAGGCCAACCCAGAGAGAGACAGTGGACAGCGGGCCTCTATCCCATTTTCCCTGCTTCCAAATAACACTGCTAGAGCTGCCTTTGCAAGATCTATCTCTAACCTGATCAAAAGATCTAAAACTATGGGAAATCATCTAGAACTCTTAACTTTTGTTATATTAACACATATTAATCGTACAGGTCAATGGGAGTCACTACGATATTACCATACACACATACACAGCCTGTTAATCATGTCCACTCTCCTACCCTACCCCACACACTTCCTTCCTAATCCCTAATTTTTCCTTTCTTCCTTTTTTTTGTTTTTTTTGGAGGGGAGGTTTCTCACATCTAAAAAAAAACTAAGTGGTGTTTATCATTCTGTGTCTGGCATAGTACACTTAATGTGACATTGTCCAGGTCCATCCATTTTCCTGCAAATGACACGACTTCATTCTTCTTTATGGTTGAATAATACTCCATATCATATTTGTGTCATCTGTGCATCTGCTGATGGCCACCAAAGCTAACTCCATACCTTAGCCTAGTAGATGTTGCCAGATTAAACATGGCTGTGCAAGTGTCTCTTCTGTATGCTGACATCATTTCCTTTGGATGCATACTCTGGAATGAGAGGACTATTGCAGCATATTCTATTTTGTGTGTGTGTGTGTGTGTGTGTGTGTGTGTGTGTGTGTCTGTGTGTCTGTGTTTCTCATGCTGGAGACTGAATTCAGGACCTCAAGCATTCTAGGTAAGCACCCTACCGTCAGCTACATCTCTAGCCCCTATTTTTAGATTTTTGAGGAAATTCGATACTGTTTTCCAAAGTAGTTTTATTAATTTATATCCCACCGACAGTGTATAAGAGTTGCATTCCAGAGAACATGGCGGACAGATAGCAGCAGCTATGGAGGCTCTCTGAAAGACCCAGCTTAGAATCCAGGAATGGTGTGGAGTGAGGAATCCTAAACAAGAGAGGAGATATGCCTGCTGACCCAAGAATGAACTGGGCTGAGAGAAACCAACTGGGAATGCAATCCTGGTGCTATAACAGGAACAGATAAAGCCTCAGCATGGAAGCTGGAGCCTGCACCATTGGAAACCGCGATTTGGGTTTCCTGCCACCGCGGCTGCATCTGAATCGGCTCAGCAGGGAGACAGACGCGCGAAAGCTCTGAGAACAGGAATCGGTGAACGGAGTTGAGAGCAGGACGGGCGGGGAGCCGTGCATCGACCTGCGGTGAGTGAGAGAAACTGGGACTCTTCCACGATCTAGGAGGCTCCAACAGAGGACATACTGGGACCGGGCAGAATTGCCAGAACAGGGCGCTGTAGTGACTTCAGTCATATATACCCCTCTCAAGCGGGACTGGTGAGCAGTGCCTAGCCTACGTGACGCTGCTGGCTGAGACCCAGTAGGCTAGCACAACCCAGGTCCCAGTGCCTGAAGGTGCACCCTAGCGGTGAAGCCCTTGGTAGGTTGACCTGGAGGGACAGGCCCCCACATAGGCTGCCTGGTCCGTAACTCCCTGGTGCACTGCAGTGGGCGGGAACAATTGAATCAGACTGTGGCCAACAGGGAAGGAAGCTGGGCTTCCTATATACACTTGCATATATAAGGAACAAAGAATATGGGAAGAGGGAGCAACAAGAAAGGCCCCTCGGCCCCCAAACCTGAGAAACAGGCAATAGCGGACACCGCACCAATAGACATAAAGCGCTATCTCCAGAGCCTCATAGACGAGTTCAGGAATGAAGTTATTAATGACCTGAAGCTAGAAATAAGCAGAATAGTTAGAGAAATGCTAAGCACTGCCCAAGAAAAAACAGATGGTGGAATGGAAGAACAGAAAAAGAGGGGAGAATTGTTTGATGGAGAAAAACAGAGAAAACATAGAATACATGAAGCAGGTTCAAAGAGATTACCAGGAAACTAAAAACTTTATCGAAAACTAGCATAACAGCTTGAAAGAAACTAAGGATAGATTATCTGAACTGGAGGGCAGATTTGTAATATGGGAGCATGAAATGAAAAACTTCTTAAAAATAACAAAGAAACAAACAGCAATAATACAAAGACTATAAGATGATAAGAGGATCCATAACTTAAGAACATAAAAGAAGAAGTAGGGACACAAACAAATGGACTACAAAAGCTACTCGCAGAAATAATCCAGGAGAATTTTCCTAATTTAGCAAAAAGTAAAGATACTCAGATGTATGAAGCATTCAGGACCCCAGCCACCTACAACCCAAACAGAGCTACACCCAGACATATGATAATCAAAATACCAGAAATCCAATATAAGAACAGAATATTAAAAGCCATCAGAGACAAGAAACAGATCACTTATAAGGGAACACCCATCAGAATTACAGCAGACTTCTTGGCACAAACCATCAAATCACGAAGAGCATGGGGGGAAATAATTCAAGCTTTGAAAGATAATAACCTCCAGCCAAGATTGATATATCCTGCACAACTGTCCCTAGAAATTGATGGAAAAACAAGGTGCTTCCAGAATAAAGAGGAACTAGGGGAATATACAAACCACCAATTCAACTCTACAGAGAATACTGCAGGATATTCTAAAAAAGAAAAATACGAAGAACCCAGAAATAGTGGCAGAGAGGCCACAATGAATGGAGCAGAAAACAAAATGAAGGAGACAAACTGACAACGAATGACAGAAAAAAGAGCTCAACAGAAATGAGGCAGAGAAGACTGGATGATAGGAACAGCTATTTTGGAGAAAACGACGTCATAATAGGTAATGCTGATTTAGTATCATCTTGTTTTGAAGTCTCATCAAGCTTTTGCTCTTCTGTCTCCATTGGTCTTAGCATGTTGTATCTTATTGGATTTTATTATATGTGATAATATAAACAAAAACTTTTATAGACAAAGAGATTATACAGAAACCATTGTTCATTTTCTGTTAGTTGATTCTAAATACTCTGTAATACTGTCATTCTCTTGAATGGTTTTACATTGTTTTGATATATTTGATGCTACAGTATATGAAGTTATACTCAAAGATTTCAAGGAAAGAGACAATATGGTAACTACTTTTATGTCGGGATTATCTTGTGGTAAAACACTATTTTGCTTAAATGGTTATGTTTTTTTCTGCGCTGTTTTGTTGTTATGCCCTCTTTTATCTCAATCTCCATTTTATTATTTACTTTTTTATTTTTATCCTTTTAATTAAGGGAAAAATAAATAAAAAATAGCAGGATATATTATAGTAACCCACTTTGATTTGCTATTAACTTGATTTGAAGCCCTGTATTGCTCTCACCATCTTGTTTTGATTGATGTTCCTCTATTCTGTTTTGCTTGATAGTACCAGGTTCGAAAGTATAGGCAACAGCTGTGAAGATAGTGGGATTCATTATGACACCCATTCTGGTTGACTATTATCTACTTTTGAAGACCTGTTATGTCTCCAATGTTTTGGTTTTGTTGGTTTCGTTCTTTACTGTTTTGTTCAATATTATTATAACTGATGATATAGGCAATTCTATTAGAGATAGCGGGAGGCATTGTGGTAACCATTGTTGATCACCTTGTATTATTGTTTTTACATTATCTATTATGTCCACCCTTTTGATTTGACCGACTCTGTTCTGTTATGTCACATTTGGTTTTACTCTCTTCCAAAAAAAGTAATAAGAACTGTGGGAGCAATAAAACCCAAAATGTGTAATAGTCATTTTACAAAAGAGAGGAAAAGAAAGTGCTCTAAACGATATAACTGCATGTATATTTAAGTGTATAAGATAGACAATGATATTACTGAGTTTTGTTGGATCATTGAACAGAACTGTTTGGTCTCACTGTTTGAATGTCCACTATATAAGCTTTAATTTTGTAACTTGAACAAATATTTCTAAGATGACAATATGTAATCCATTAACTAGTGATTTCCTGTTTATTTTTTTTCTGAAATTCTGTATAACTTGTACCCTTTTTCTGCTTTTTTTTTCTTTTTCTCCTTAAATAAAATTTTTTAAAAAAAAGAGTTGCATTCCACATTCTTGCCAGTGTTTGTTATTTTCTAGTTTTTTTTAAAAATAAAAATAACTTTAACTCAGTTGAAATGGAATCTCATTATAGTTTTGATTTGCATTTCTCTGATGGCTAATGATATGGAACACATTTTCATATATTTATTGACCATTTGGGTTTCCTCTCAAGAGAAATGTCTGTTAAGATCATTTGATCACTTTTACATTGGATTATTTGGGTTTTTGAGATTCTGGATCTTAATCTTCTGTCAGATAAGCAGCTACCTGCAAGGCTTTTCTCCCGCCCTCACACTGCCTCTGTCTCCTTACTGTCAGCCGTTCTCTTCGCTGTGGAGAAGCTTTCTAGTTTGATAAAATCCCACTTGCCAATGCTTTTGTTTCCTGAGATTTTAGAGTCCTGGCCACAAAAACTGCTGCCTGTACCAATATCTTAATATCCCCCCATGTTTTCTAGTCTTTTAAACTTAATGTTACCATATTATTAAAAAGAAAAACCATAATGCAGAAAACACAGAATCCAGTCAACAGATTCCCAAGTACCTGCAGAGACATTAACACTTTCTGATTTAAAACCTGTGAACTCAAGACTGCCAGGCTGGGTTATTGAGTGGATTGCAGAGTGAGGCACTGCCCCACAGAGTCCACATGCTGTCCAGGGAGGAGAAGACTTCTGCGTCCAGGACATGGGCTCCTTGCAAGGCAGGAGCAGCATCTGTCTCGAGGTCCAGTGATGCTGCTGTGTGAGGCTGGCAAGCTGCAGCTGACAGCGTGAACCCCACTGGTTCTCTAAGTAAAGCTCCGCCGGTACACAGCTGTGCTCCTGTGCTCCCACACTGTCTGTGGCTGCTTCCATGTGACAACAGCTATGCTGAGTAGAGTGGCAGACTCTGACACTGGCCTCAAACATGTGCTGCGTCACCCTTTATAGAAAAAGCTCACAGGCATCTGCTCCAGACGGTTCCAGTGCTCCCCAAACTGCAGGGGCTTTCCCTTTCTCACGGGCACGTGTGCCCAGGGCCTTGCTCCTGAAACCTGGCCTGGCTTCCTCAGAGCTCCAGCTGTCATGGCTGTGCACCCCGCTGCTGTGTCATTGTCCTGCCAACCTTCAGTGACATCCTGCACTGGTTCGTTTTCCTACTGCTCTCAAACTCTACCTCTGACTCTCCACTGTGTCTTTTCCTAATTAAACACTTTTCCCATGGAAAGACCACTGAGGCAAGGCCTTTTAAGTATGGTCCTCTTTGACTGTGTCCTTCTGTCACAGGAAAAGGGAATACTTCTGGCAGCAGCCATTCCACCCAGACTGGCTCTGGGTAGAAGGTGACGCAGAGCAAGCTCTCAGATGACGATGCTGACCAGGAGCGTGAGCAAGACACAAACCAAGCCATCCCGCAGCACAACTCTGCCTACCACAGGTCACGGTTCCATATCTGGACGACTCAAAGACCTACACAGGGCAACTCAAACACTTTACATCAGTATTTTATGACTCCCCTGAGTAACTGTCAGAAGCCAACTCAAGAGCTAGGAAAAGTAAATTTGAGTTACTACATGATCCTGGCCAAATGGTGGCTCTCAGTCATCACTGCTAAGAAGAATAATCGTAACGCCTGGTATTTTGTGAGCACTTACATGTCTCTTTGCTCTAAGTATTTTATGTATAAAATAGTATCTTATCTATAAAACAGCTATATATTTCACCAAACCATCTCCATGAAGTTAAGGAGGATGAACTTGTTTCTAGCAAATCATCCTAAAAGATTAATTGGAGTTTCCCAGCACAAGTAAGCTACTCTATCCTTAAATGACACATCCTTTAGTTCAGACATTTCAGTTTGAATTACCGAGATCTGAAGGCATGTTTACAGCAGTCAAGAGTCTAAAGTATGTGATCCCAGAGCTGGCAATAATGAAGAAGGTAAGATGACTGGTAAAAATAGCCTTGTGCATATAACAATCTTGCAGAAAGCTGACCAAGGTAGTAGATAAACCTCGCCCGCCATACTACCCTGGGTGGAGGCCCCAAAGGCCTTGCCTTCCATCATTAAGGGCCTTCCAAGGCAAGCCAAGAAACCAAACAGTTCTAAGAAATCGTAATTCCACTGGAATTGAGAACCATCCAAAATGATAGTGGTTATATAAGAGATTGGATTAAACATAATCTAACATGATGGATGCATATTTAAAGAAGAACTCAGAAGACCAAACTTTAAAACAATTAACTGAAGGAAAATTTGGTTGTCAAAGGAAACACTAGACCACTAACTGCACTAGACCAATTTCATGTGACCATAAGGAGGTCTGGAACAGCCACTGAAAATGAGGGATTAAATGTGCACCTTGATGTTTGGTTTGTTTAATTTAGATCAAGAGCAGCACTCCTATCAGCACTTCTTTTATCCGTTTAGACTCAAATTATTTTGCTGTTCTGTGCCAGTCTCTTCCAAAATACACATACTTCTGTCTGCCCTCGCTGCAACATTAGTCTCTGCACAGAGCTAAGTCAACTGGTAATGTCACAACAGACCTCTTAGAAACTACAGAGCAATTGTCTCTGTTTATCTACCCTCCTTCAATGAGACTGCTCAGCGGACTGCTCGGACTGCTCGGACTGCTCGCTGTAAGCTAAGTGAGATAATCCTGCCGTGAGAGAAATTCAGACCTCGCTAAGACAGAGCCTAACTACTTTATTCCCACTTTCTCCTCCCAGTCCAAGGTAGGAGCTCTCAGATACACGTGGGACAAGTGAAGGGGTCCATAGCACTGCAGGTTTCCAGTAGATGTCAATGTAGCAAGTAGATTTCAGTCTGTCCTGCTGCTTTGATTTAGATCAAGAATGACCCCCTGATTCTCATGCCCTTTAGAAGGTAACTGGGTCACAGGGCACTGCAGCCGACTTGCTGCCAGGTGGTACAGCCTCATGACAGGTGGGCGGGAAGCGACTCTTGTCTAGGCTCTTCTCTCCACTCCTGCTTCCTGGCCTCAGCCACCACGCTGTCTCTACCCAGGAGCCAAGCAACCGTGCACTACATCCACAAGCCAAAATAAACCTCTCCTTTAAATTGCAGCATCAGAAAATAACTAGAACCCTTATTATACTTTTTAATATTCAACCAAAAGAATATGCTAAAACCTACTGAGTAAACCTTTCACTTGAAATCCATCACTTTGACTAGTCAGGTTCTATTTCACACTGTTTACTGGATTGAGTCCTGCTTTGTTTGGGTTTTGTTTATATTTTTGTTTGTTTTTCCTGTTTTGTGGAGCTGGGAATTGAACCCAGGGAACACTGAGCTGCATGCCCAGGCTGGCCTCAGTCTTACAACACTCCCATCCCAGCCTCTCCAGGAGCTGGGGTTACAGGCATACACCACCGCAGCCAGCCGGAGTCTAGCACGCTCTCGTCAGTCTCCTTTACTCTTAGTCACTATGGCTGCACCCACAGAGCTCTTCGCCCCGTTCCCAGTAAAGCTTTGCGGCAGTTCAGCTGTTTAGCATTTAGCCCACCTCCGAAGCCAAGACACCCGGAGAATCCTGGGCCCTTGGGTCTCCTTGGCTGTCACCAGTAAAAGCCCTATTTCCAGCTCTCGTGGTTCATCTTCTGCCGTGATTCTTGCTCCTTATATTGCTGCAGCCAATTCTCTAGCTGGGAGATCAAATGCTGTCTGAACTCCCAGTCCAGCAGCTGCCTCTACTGCTGTTCTTAGTAAGCCAGTCCTCTGTCACCAGATTAGACAGGACCCACTTCTACATTCCGACTGCCTCCTGGCCTATGGAACACCCGGGCCACAGCAATCTGAGCTCTGCTACCACTGAGCTTAGATGGCTCTGGCTCTATAATCCTCTGGACTCAGCCTTTGACCCACTGCCCAGGGCCATTGTCTGGTAAGGTTCAAGCTCATTCCCTACCTCCACCATATCCTGAGGAGTTAGCAGAGCTCTCCAGGTCTAGGACACACAACCCTAAGTAATTTTTTTCTAAGTTCTTTGTTTTCTGGGCTTTTGGTTATTTCAATACAGTCATCTTCACCAAGATGGTAACTTAAGATATTGTCTAATCCCAAAACATATAATTAAGAGTATAATTTTCTAAATAATGCTAACTTTATGATAGCCATTTATAGATAAAATAATTCTCTCTTTGATACATAATAAACATTGAAGAAGTTATATATTCAGGCAATGCAAAGCTGAATTCCAGCTCTATTAGTCTTTAGTTATAGCTTCCCTCCATTACATAAAATGCTTAAGGTGAGCCTTGGTTTTCTCAGTCACACAACAAGGATGAAGCTATCAGCAGACTAAGGAATGGTGCAAGGCACCAAATAGGGTACCTGGAATGAAGTAAGCACCAACAGTCGCCACCAGCACCTCCAGGGTTTACACACGTGTATTCGTGTTAAAACAAGGAAGGTGACAGGTAAACGGCTTGAAAAGTACAGAGTGGTCTTCCAGGGGCCTCTCTGTACAGGAGTCCCAGGACCTTGCTCTCCCCAGGGGGCAGGATCTTGAGAATAGGTCTGGGAGACACAGAAGATGTGCTGCAGTGCCCAGCTAATAGCATGCAGCAAGAGAAGAAAGCCTCAATCCCTAAGTTCCTCCCTGAAACCCAATGTCTTCATGAGCCTCTCTTGCCAAGTCATTCTCCCTATAAGTCATCTTCACTGTGAAATAAAACAAAACCTCTCTCCTCTGATCTCATTCTTCCTTAGTTCACAGGTGACCTCCTCTAGGCAACCGTCCCCAACTCTCGTGGAGAGGTGGAGAGATTGGTGCTCACACACCAATGTATGTTTCTGCTTCTGTCCTGTAAACCATACTACGAGGGCAAGGCCTAGGACCTGTTCTGTTTACATCTCCAGCCTCTGGAGGGCAGATTAGGGCAGGAGGAATGGAAGATAATAAGCCATGAGGTACCCCTGCTCTGGGAAGAACCAAAGATCAGTGCTGCCTAGCCATGGGGACATGGTTCTCCTTTGAAAACTGTTAGGTCTGGGAGAAGGGGGAGGCGGAGAGAGAAGTCTGTGGGAGGAATGGAGCGGAGTGGACGGCCGTGAAAGTAGTGGTCAGCAGTGGCTTTATTCCGGGAATGCGGGGAGGGGGCCCCCGTCGCTGGCCCCGGGCGCAGCATCTCTGCACCGAGCCTGGGGCCGGGCTGTGGTCTCTCCGGGAACACGGGGAGTGGAGACTGGCGCGCTGGCCGGCGCTGGCCGCTGGAGTCTGGCGAGCTCTCTCTCTCTGGCGAACTCTCTCTCTGGCGAACTCTCTCTCTGACACGTGGCGTGGGGGAATCTAAATAGCCTAAGCTTAGGGCAGCACCCTAAGGCCATTAGAGATGCACAGGTATCTCATTGGCGCACAGGTTCTTAAGGATGGGGATATAGGGTTACAATCAAGTCCATAGGGGGCAGGGTGGGGGAGGGTTTAGCTGCAGCCTTTTCTGGTTACAGTGTTCCATCTAGGCCAGCAACTCTTTCAAAAACCTCAGGCAAATAGCAATAAATTAAAAGTCAAGAGATCTTGATTCTACCCTCAGTTCTGTCAGAAACTCTGTGTCTTTAAACAAATCGTTCACTCTCACAGTCCCTTAGTTTCTCGACTGGCAAAGAAACTATTTGCCCCTCATTAGATGTCTATGATATACAAACATGCTCGAAATGTGGAAGAATTCTGAACTTGTTATATAAGAACAAATTCTGTCTTATTATTGTCTCACAGCTTGATATTTTTATAGCTGATCTATTTTGCCAAAAAACATGCTGTGAAATAAATTGACTATTTACCACAGTAACTAAAAGAACTGTTGTTTTTCCTAAAACCCCAAAGGCTGTGTAGTTTACATACCCAAGAGGGGTGAGCACAACAAGCATAAAGAAGCGGAAGATGAATAATTCAATTAATTCGCATTTGCTCACACCATTGACTACAGATTCCTCTGATAACAATATGCTTTTGTCCTGACAAACCTGGAAGACAATTGGCCAGTATGCTTTGAGATGTTTATATTCGAAGGCAAGGATTCTTGATGAGAGTCTGAATATCCTCTTCTATTCTGTTTGATCCTCCAGCCAGCAACTATCACAGGTGGGCAACAGCCAGCCCTCGGAGCTCCCCCTTCTGCACAGGCACTGTGAAACACCCCCCACCCCCACCCCAAGGTCTGAGGGACGACTGTAATACAAAGCGGGCCAACTCAATACCAACGCCACCACGAGGCCCCACAAGAGCTCCACAGACAAGGAAGAAGAGCGTCCTCGGCACTTCAGGCCTCTGGATAGTGATGTAATGCATGTGCATGCCAAGGCAGCCCCTCATTTCCCCCTGCCCCTTCTTGGCTGCAGTCCAGAGGCAGGGGGGCTCCTCACCAGCAGGGGCTTTCTCTGTTCATGTCAACCCACTCTTGCAGAGTGTCAGCAATAAAAAGATGGCACAAGATCCAGCCTGTGGGAGGGGCTTTGCAGCCCAGGCACAACTTCTTAAGGTACACACTTCTCAGCCATCTTCCTGCCAAGCAGGGATTAACCCCAGATTCCTAGCTACTTCCTTCACTTTCCTCTTGCCCCACGTTGGAGTCTGTCACTCAATAGACAGCTCCCAAAACAGCAGGAGTTAGTACTGCATGAGTCCATGCTAGAAATGCACAACTTGGAGCACTACAAAATGAGAGCTTGTATTTTATCAAGTCTTCAGGTGAATCATCTGCAAACTAAAGACAAGCCAGGTCTCGGGACCAACACCCTCATGCCCCACTTCCTCAAGGACAGGAAACCCCCCTACCCTCAGCCCCGTTTTACACACCTCCCTCCTGAGAGCCGCCTCCTCTCCAGGCTCCTGAATGCTAAGCTGCCCACTCTGCCCCTCTAGTTCCATCAATCACCTGCCCAGAAACCTCTGTGCCATCTCTTCCCACACAGGACAGAGACTGCTGGCCTCCCAACGAGACCCCAGGCTTGCCTGCCCACTGGAGGCAGCCTCGGAAGCCGACAGAGCTCCAGCTGCCCACATGCTGTTGGCCCGTTCAAGTCAAAGATCTTCACCATTGGACTCCAACCCCATGTCTGAGGCCAGCACCCTGCACCCAAGATTCAGGGACCCCAACTATTTTCCTGTTGCCTTGACAGATACCACAGCTCACTCTAATCCCTGGAGAAAGACACTCTCCCCACACCAGCCCAGACGCCTTCTGCTGACTAGGAGAGGAGCCCTTCCATTGCACAGGAAGGCAGACTTCCCTGGCTCTGCTGCCTGGGATGTGCTCCTCTCCTCCTGCTCCTAGGTCACATGGTGGGCACCCCCCCCCCGCATGAGAACCTTTAAGTAGTATGGCATTTTAACTATATTGAGTCTTTTAATTGATGAATGTGGCATTTCCTCTAAGCCTCTTCTTGCCAGCCAAGCAACATGGGTCTCAAGGAGCAAACGAGGGACATCAGAAGAGCCCTCTGCATTCAAGCAGGTCACATGGACTGTGAGAGCGCAAGCTTGCTGACCCCCTTTCATGGTACTTCTGCTCTGTACCCCCTCCAGGGACACCTACCTCTGCCAAGGTCCCAGACAGCTGGAAGCTGCCACCAAGCCCAGCCCACACAGCTCTCTACACTGTGCCTTCTCCCCTATGGCTCTAGGGGTCTCATCCCTGATGTCACTTTCAACACCAATGGGCACTGGAAACCCCAATGTGGATTTCCTACTCCAGTTTCTCCTTAGAAATCCAGGCTCACTTGTATAAACACCTTCATTTGTTTGGTTTCTGATCATTTCTCCAGTTTTATTAAGATAAAGCTAACAAACTATGAACTTTAAATATTTAAAGTACACAAAGGTAATGAAACAGTGAGCAAATCATCATCCACAAACGTTTCTGGGGGCCTCGCTGTAATCCGTCTCTCCTGCTCAGACTAGGCAAGTACTGGTCTGCCTCTTGGTACTGCTAATTTGTGTTTCTAGGGATTTATATCCATGGAATTATACCAAGAGCGTTCTTTTCACCTAGTTTCTTTGTATTTTAAAATTCACTCACATTGTGGCATGTATGACTTATTCATTTTTTTCCTTAACTGCTGGTTGTATCCCATTGAACAGATACACCAAAAGTGGTTTATAAATTCACACGCTGATGTAGATTTGTCTTACTCCCACTCTGCAGCTATTATAAATAAGGCTGAAGTGGACATTCCTGCATAAGACTTTACATATGTAATCCCAGGGACTTGAAGGGTGAAACAGAGGAATCACAAGCCCAAGGTCAGCTTGGGCAATTTACCAAGATCCCAGCTCACAAAGTAAAATAAACATCAAGTGAGAGCTGGGGATGCAGCACAGGGCAGCATTTGCCTAGCACCCATGAAACACTGGGTCTAGTCCCCGGGGCCACCAGAAGAAAGAAAGCAAGAAAGCAAGCAAGCAAGAGAGAGACTTTATACAAACACAGGATATCATTTTATTATGATAAACACCCAAGAACGAAGTAGGGAAGTCACACGTTAGGGGTACGCCTAATGTTTTAAGGAACTACCAAACTGTTTTCCAAAGTGACAGCCATGCTTTCCACCACCAGTACCATGTCTTTTTCCCATTGCGTTACCTTAGCACCTTCACTGCAAATCAGTTAATCAAAATGTTAGGCCAAGGATGGTGGCGCATGCCTATAATCCCAACACTCAGGAAGCTGGGGCAAGAGGATTGCTGCAAGTTCAAGGCCAGTGTGGGCTACAAAGTGAGTTCAGGGCCAGTCTGAACTACACAGTGAAACTCTTATCTCAAAAAGACAACAAATAAATAAATAAATAAATCCTCCTCATTATCGGAATACCTTGGCCAATGTCTGGATTATCTGTTCTATTCCACTGACCTGTGTGTCCACCTTAGTGCTTACACCACCTAGTCCTGAGTACATGAGCTTTAATGTTAAGCCTTGAAATCAGGTTCTGTTAGGTCCTCAAATTTGTTCTCTTTTTGTCTCTTGTAGGTCCCCTAAAATTAGTAAATCAAGCATGGTGGTACAAGCCTGTAATCCCAGCACCCTGGGAGGCTGAGGCAGGAAGCTCACAAATTCAAGCCCAGTCTAAGCAACTCAGTGACTTAGCAAACCCTGTCTCAGTAAAAATTTTTAAAAAGGCCTTGGGATGTAGTTCAGTGAGCATGGAATTTCAAATAAGTAAATTGCCAGTGTCTTGGGGTTGGTGGGTGCACTAAATCTACAGGCCACTTTAAGTAGAATGACATCTTAAAAATATTGAGTCTTTTAACTGATGAATGTGGTATTTCTTACCATTTATTGAATTCTTATTTAATTTCTCTCAGTAATATTTTATAGTTTAGGCTTCTGGGAGAACATGGTGGATAGATAGCAGCAGCTTCGGAGGCTCTCTAAGAAACCGCGCTTAAAATCCAGGAATGGTGCCAGGCGAGAAATCCTAAGCAAGGGGAGATATACTTTGCCAACCCAGGAACGAACTAAACTAAGAGAAACCAAGTGGAAACACAATCTCGGTGATATAACAGGAACAGATAAGGTCTCAGCACGGAAGCTGGACCCCGCGCCACTGGAAGCTGCGATTTGAATTTCCTGCACCACTGCTGTGTCCCAATTGGCACAGCAAGGAGAGAGGTGTGAAAGCTCTGAGAGTGGGACATGGTGAATGGAGTTGAGAGCAGGACTGGCCGGGAGCCCTGCATCGACCTGTGGTGAGTGAGCAGATCGGGGACCCTTCCATAGAGTAGGAGGCTTCAGCAAAGGACATACTGGGACCGGGCAGGCTGGCCAGAACAGGATGCTGCAGGGACTTCAGTCACATATTCCCCTCTCAAGCAGGATTGGTGGAGAGTGCCTGCCTGGCCTGCATGACGCCACTGACTAAGACCCAGTAGGCTACCCCAAACCAGGTCCCAGCACCTGGAGGTGTACCCTAGGAGTGAAGCCTTCAATAGGTTGACCTGGAGGGGTGCGCTCAGTCTGTGTCTCCCTAGTACACTGCAGTGGGCGGGAACACCTAGCCAGCACAATTCAAACAAACTGTAACCGACAAAGAAAGAAACGGGGCCTCCTATATACACTTGTATAAAAGGAACAAAAATATGGGAAGAGGGAGCAACAAGAAAGGGTCCTTTGCCCCCAATCCTGAGAAACATGCAATATCAGACAGGGCACCAATAGACATAAAGCGCTATCACCAGAGCCTCATAGACGAGTTCAGGAATGAAGCTATTAACAACCTGAAGCAAGATATAAGTAGAATAGTTAGAGAAATGCTAAGCACTGCCCAAGAAAAAACAGATGGTGGAATGGAAGAACAGAAAAAGAGGGGAGAATTGTTTGATGGAGAAAATAGAGAAAGCATAGAATACGTGAAGCAGGTTCAAAGAGATTACCAGGAAACTAAAAACTTTATCGAAAACTGGCATAACAGCTTGAAAGAAACTAAGGATAGATATCTGAACTGGAGGGAAGATTTGTAATATGGGAGCATGAAATGAAAAACTTCTTAAAAATAACAAAAAAACAAACAGCAACAATACAAAGGCTAGAAGATAATAAGAGGATCTATAACTTAAGAATTAAGAACATAAAAGAAGAAGTAGGGACACAAACAAATGGACTACAAAAGCTACTCGCAGAAATAATCCAAGAGAATTTCCCTAATTTAGCAAATGGTAAAGATACTCAGATGTATGGGGCATACAGGAACCCAGCCACTTACAATCCAAACAGAGCTACACCCAGGCATATAATAATCAAAATTCCAGAAATCCAATATAAGAACAGAATATTAAAAGCCGTCAGAGACAAGAAACAGATCACTTATAAGGGAACACCCATCAGAATTACAGCAGACTTCTCGGCACAAACCATCAAATCACTAAGAGTGTGGAGGAAAATAATTTAAGCTTTGCAAGATAATAACCTCCAGCCAAGATTGATATATCCCGCACAACTGTCCCTAGAAATTGATGGAAAAACAAGGTGCTTCCAGGATAAAGAGGAACTAGAGGAATTTGCAACCACCAATTCAACTCTACAGAGAATACTGCAGGATACTCTAAAAAAGGAAAATACCAAGATTCCAGAAATAGTGGCAGAGAGGCCACAATGAATGGAGCAGAAAGCAAAATGAAGAAGACAAACTGACAACAAACGACAGAAAAAGAGCTCAACAGAAATGAGGCAGAGAAGATCGGATGGTAGGAACAGCTATTTTGGAGAAAACAAGACATCATAATAGCTAGTGCTGATTTAGTATCATCTTGTTTTGAAGTCCCATCAAACTTGTATTCTTCTGTCTCCATTGGTCTTAAAAGATTGTACCTTACTGGATTTTATTATATATGATAATATAAGTAAAAACTTTTATAGACAAGGAGATTATACAGAAACCATTGTTCATTTTCTGTTAATTGGTTCTAAATACCCTGTAATAATGTCATTCTCTTGGGGCTGGGGATTTAGCTCAGCGGCATAAGCACCTGCCTTACAAGCAGGCAGTCGTGAGTTCGATCCCCGGTAGCGATAAAATAAATAAATAAATAAAAATAATGTCATTCTCTTGAATGGTTTTATAGTGTCTTGATATGTTTGGTGCTACAGTATACAAAGTTATAATCAAAGATTTCAAGGAAAGAGACACTATGGTAACTATTTTTATGTCAGGATATCTTGTGGTGAAACAGTATTTTGCTTAAATGGTTATGTTTTGACCTGTGCTGTTCTATTGTTATGCCCTCTTTCATCTCAACCCCCTTTTTTAAAAAAAATTATTTACTATTTTCTTTTTATCTTTTTAATTAAGGGAAAAATAAATAAAAAATAGCAGGATACATTATAGTAATCTACTTTGATTTCCTATTAACTTGATTTGAAATCCTGTATTGCCCTCACCATCTTGTTCTGACTGATTTTCCTCTATTCTGCTTTGCTTGATAGTACCAAGTTCAAAAGTATAGGCAAAACTGTGAAGACAATAAGATTCATTATGTTGCCCATTCCAGTTGACTATTATACTCTTTTAAAGTCCTGTAATGTCTCCAATCCTTTAGTTTTATTCTTTACTGTTTTGTTCAATTTTATTATAATTGGCAATTCTCCTTAAAATAGCAAGAGGCAGTATGTGTTGATCACCTTGTATTTTGTTTTTACATTATCTATTATGTCCATCCTTTTGATTTGACCGACTCTGTTCTGATATGTCGCATTTGATTTTACTCTCTTCAAAAAAAGCAATAAGAACTGTGGGAGTAATAAAACCCAAAATGTATAATTGTCATTGTACAAAAGAAAAGAAAAGAAAGTGCTCCAAAAGGTTATAACTGCATATATGTTTAAGTGTATAAGATAGATAACCATATTACTGAGTTTTTTTGGATCATTGAACAAAACTGCACTCTCACTGTTTGAAAGTCCACTTTATATGCTTCAGTGTTGTAACTTGAACAACTATTTCTAAGATAAGAATATGTAATCTATTAACTAGTGATTTCTTACTGTTTATTTTTTAAATTTTGTGTTACTTGTACCCTTTTTCTGTTTTTTCTTTTTCTCCTTATATAAAAAAAAATATTTCATAGTTTCAGTATTATGTCTTACATATTTTTGTCAAGTTTCTAAGTATTTTATATTTTTGATTATATATAAATGATACTTTAAGAATTTTTTAAATTTCCATTTTATTGCTTAGTATATACAAGTACAGATGATGTTTGCAATATCAGTCTTACATCCTGCTTATCACTTAGAGTTCTATTAGCTTTTTTCTCCTTTTTAAAAATATTTCTTTGGAGTTTCTACACTGTCATCCATGCCCTCCAAAACTCATGCTGAAACTTAATCTCAAAAGTCATCTGTTAGTGGCAGTTGCAAGTGAGGCTCTTGGGAGTCCATCAGAATTTAGATGAAGTAATGAAGAAGCCCTGTGACTGTACTAGTGGCTTTATCAAAAGAAAGAAAGAGAGTTGAGCATAGTGGTATACACCTATAATCCCAGCCTCTGGAGGCTGTAACAGCAGAATCACAAATTCAAGCACAGCCTGAGCAGCTTAAAAACTTACCAAGACCCTGTCTCAAAATAAAAAGTAACAAAGGGCTGGGAATGCAGCTCAAGGCAAAGATCCTGAGTTCAAGCGCCAATACTACCAAAAAGAGATGAGTAAGCAAGCTTGCTTTGTCTTACCTCGTGATGCCCTGAGCGACCAGTCCCCACCAGCAAGAAGTCTCCCTAGATGCAGTACCTCAGCACTGGACTGCTCAGCCTCCAGAGCTACAGGAAATACATTTCTTGTCTTTATAAACTACTACATGGCATTCAGCTATAGCACCAGAAAACAGACTAAGACACCCAGCTTACTAACTACTCTTCTCCCTTCTACTCTAACATTCACTCCTTAAGCCAAAGGAAGCCCCAACTTTCCTGCCCTTTCTTTGGCTCACCTCCATTGAAATAGCTCTTCACCTTTTGCATAAGTCCTAGGAATGCTTTGGTTCTACCTGACCCTAACCTGCTCCTCTGGACAATGCTGTGATGCTGAACGATGCTTTTCAGAAACAGGAAGTAGCGTAAATGAACCTATGTTAATAGGACCTAGAGCCAAACCTTAGCTGTGCTTTCAAGGAAACCAGGGAGGGGGCTGTACTCACACCTGGGGATGGGAGGAGAAGGTGGAGCTTGACTGTGAAAATTCACTCTCATGTTGAACCCTGCACTTTACAGCATTAATCATAACTAAATTTGTCTCAGTATGACTATTGTTTCACCCTCACTGTACATGAGGCAAGAACTATGTCTGTGCTGATCATTTCTAAAATCCTTGCTTTCTATGAGTATCTGGCACACAGTGTAATCAATTCCTTTAGCCCTGGCAGATAAATAGAATTTAATATACTCCTGAACAAAGTTCTCGGACAGTGATACTCCTCACTTTACATCTTTTCTGGAAAAGCTAATAATAAGAATCAACATTACTTGAGCTCTCACCCTTTTAAGATTTTTAGGGACTACTGTAAGTAATCTCATTTACTGCTCATGACAAACTTTGTATGTGAGGCATCTGAGGTGGAGGGGTTGTATAACCCACCAAAGGTTGCAAAGATGAGATTCAAACACTCCCAAAGCTCACCCTACCAGCACTGCCCTACACCATGCCTCACTGAAGACACTGAAGTCCTGAAGACCAAAGAACTCAGCCAAACAGAACAAACCAAAAGGGAAAAAATGTACAAGAGAAATTGTTCTTTTGAAAACTTTGTCCTTTTGAAAGTGCCTAGCTCTGTAACTGCTTCATGGCTTTGTAATTACTTCTTGACCTCCGTAACCATGAGAACATAACTGAACATGCACGATGCCTGACTGTAGCATTGTACCAAGCTTCATGAATTGATGCTCACTAATCTACCCTTATAGCTGATGATCTCACCCTGCTAGTTAATCATAAGAACTGCCAGGCTGTTCTGTCCCACCTTTGTACCTCCTATTGATGCATCATATAAAAGCCCTAGGCCACCAAAGGTCAGGGCCTGATATTTCAAGAATGACCCCAATCAGGGCCTGATATTTTGAGAATAACCCCCATCAGTGCCCATTAACATAAATAAACCTGCCCCCAAGTCCTGGGAGTCCTTTCTGTGTTTCTGCCTGCCTCTGCAAAATAACATAAAAGATAAATTCAGACTTAGACCTACAAGCCACCAGTTCTATATTCCATTCCAGCACTAAACATTCCAATGTCAGACCCTTACTGTTACGTAAAACAGTGAAAACTAAAACCATGACGTAAATTATTTGAATTTAAAAACTAAAACCACATCTTTCTTTTCAATTGACAAACATAGACAGAAACTGAAATTCAGAATATTCTCATCTTAAAAATATTTTCTACTACACTAAATCTGTTTTATAAAAATTCCTGTAGTCTACTTTTATCTGCCAAGGGAAGCCTAATCACCAAACAAGGCCCACAGGTACTTGAGGTGTGCTGCCTTGACTTTCTAGTATGGACAGTAAAGGCCACGTCCAAACAGCTTTGTTTCTCCAGATCTCAAAGCACAGGGTTTAGGGAACTAACACATATCAGCTCTAACACGACCCGACAAGCTTTTCTGTACAAAAGAAACCCAGAAACCAGTACAAGTCAAGGAGACAGACTGGACAGGAAGTAAGAACAAATGGCACAGAAAGGATAGATGTGCATATAGAGGCTTATATCTGTGTAGAACTTCTCCTAAAACAGTTTACGAGAAACAGATATATTATGAGTGGTGAAATGAACAGCTACTTTGAAGAAAAAGAGACATTATGGTATCTATTGCTGATTCTCTATCATCATAATGTGAAGTCCAGTAATGCTTTTATTCTTTGATCAGAGTGGTTTTAGTCTGTTTTGTATTCTTTAATTTCAAGATACATTAAGGTATGGATAGCTATTTTGAAGAGAACAAGGAACATTATGGGAGCTATTGTTGATTTTCCTGTTGTCTGGTTTTGAAGCCCTGCAATGCCTTCATTACTCTGTTCTGATCAGTTTAATACTATTTTGCTTTGTATGAATTCATTGTGTGTGAAGATACAGACACTATTTAGAAAAAAAACAAGAAACATAGTAGCCACTATAGATTTCCTGTTGTCTTGCTTTGAAATCTGTGTCACTTACAGTGTTTTCTTCCGTTCTGCTTTGCTCTGTTTTGTTCTGTTTTGTTGTGCTTAGTTTTACTGTCTTAAAAATTAAAATTAAAAATTAAAATGATCCAATGTCTGCCTTGCAGATGCCTTTGTCCAAGCATTGAGCAGCCTCTTCAGAGGCAATGACCAACTTTCACCATGGGGCCTCCGGGGCTGGGGACTCCTCCCCACGCGCACACGTGCGCACACACACACACACACACACCTTGATGCCGCCTAGTTGGTACACCATGAAATACAAAAGGCCCTAAGAAGAGTATAATTAGAAAGGGAAATTTTCACTCACCTTCCACTGCTCCTCAGGAAGTAGTTTTACGACCACCAGATCTCCATTTAAGGCTCTATTGCGAGCAACAACCCCATCAATAAAAATGTCTCGATCACCATCCTAGGTTGGAGAGAGAAATAAAAGCACAGTCAAATTACCAGGCCAGTCCCTTGGTTTACAATGTTCAGACTGCAGTCTGTCTCCTGACTCACCAGAATGTCAGTACGCAGCCATGTACATATCCAGAGGGAGCTCAGTTCCTCTTGGGACCAAAAGAAATGGCAGCGAGCACCTAAGCACAGACCATTAGGACGCAGGAACCCACCAAGCACACAAAAGAGTTGCTACAGGCAGGACCAAAACAAGCAAATCCACACCAGCACCTAAAGCAAAAATTGTCAGAACTGAAATGAGAAAGGACTTACTTATTCTTAGGTTACTCTTTTTGGTTTTAAGTAAAAGAAAGCATGCTAATACTTTTATACTGAATGGGCTTCTTAGAAAGTACCCAAGAAAGGGTAAAAATGAAAGATATGACAGACAACAGAAGACAGTGTATTCAATCATCCCCAAACCACGTAATAGCATTGATAATAATAATAACCCCCCTCCTGTGAAGCACCTGAAGGCAGGATTGAGGTATCTCGAGGAAACAGCAAAGTCATTTTGCACCTCAGGAAAGTGGCAAAGAAAACAAATTGTGGTTGTTTTTATGGAGACAGAGAAGAAGGCAAAGAGAGAAGGAAGGAAAAATAATGTAAGTGCATCAAACGTTCTCGTCCCCACCTCTCTGACTGAAGAGTAAGGTAAGCACCAGGCACACCCCATTCATATCCATCATTCAGAAACCACCCACTCCCAGCAGGGGCTGCATGGGCACAGAGGCTGCACCTCTCACTCCACAAGCACTGGGTCTTCCTGCAAAACCACTTACATGGCAGAGATGGCTAATGAAATCCGCCTTTAAAGGTTAGGACCCAGGAGAAGATTAGACAGTTTCAAAATGCTTCAATGACATACATGACCTCTTAATGCCATTTTCTTCCAGAAGCTCACAATACAGACATCTTTTCAGAAGACAGAAGTCAAATGCTAGTTCTTCTTATGAGAGGTGACAGCAGAAGGGTCCTCAGAGACGCAATATGGGTAAGATTTAACACACTCAAAGGGCTGAGGGTGATTACTATGGAATTCCAGTGAGTTACCACACTGCCAGTGGGTGCAGTCGTTTAGCATTTTTGTATAGTTTACAATTATAAATCATTAGCGCTCTTTCAGAACAATTTTTTGTTCAGTATCCAATCTAGCTATGGACTGGCATCTGTGCTGGCACTCTGCCAACCTGATGAAACCCACACCCCAGGCCCAAGGAACAATGATTTTATTTGCCACAGAGAATCACTGTAGCGGACTGCAGGATGAGCTGCTCAGAGAGGTAAGAAGAGGTCAGAGTGAACTGCTAGCTGAGTGTGGCCACTGCCATCCAGCCACTTTCTGTAGTTCATAAAGCAATGTGGCCTTGGGCACTTCCCTGGACTGCAGAGAACTGGGGTCAGTCTAACCCAATCTCATGCGTAAACACGGGCAGTGCAACCCTTTCACACACAGCTACCCCCACAGTTGGGTGCTCAGAGGTTTAAGCCTTTGGGGTGATGACTTGTCACCTTCCTCTCCTAAGAAACCAGAAACAGCAGGGCTGAGCTCAACCTCAGACGCCAGGATAGCCTCCAGGTACTCCATCAGCGCACAGCTCTTCTTGACTCGTTCAGAATCTCTTATTTTAAAGGCACTAAACTTGGCGACTGCTCAACATTTAAATCATTGCTTTAACATGGGGGGGCGGTGCGGAGAGGGAAGGGGAGGGAACATTCACAGAGGAAACACAAAGGGATTTGGGGGTGACCTAAACACTGAGGAGCAGGGCTGCAAGAGGATAATCTAGGCATGCCAGGATGGGCTGAGGAGGCTCCAGTGAGGCAACAGCTCCCTTTGGACCAGAAATAACCGGTGCCTCCCTGAAAGATACATGACAACATCACAAAGCTTCTAGACCAAAACATTCAGAATACAAACTGTGCTAAAAAGAAAAAATAACTGGCTTTTCCATCTGGTCTTTTTCTCCATTTTACCCCATTCTTGAACAGGATAAAAAGACATCTTAATAATGCAATCTTATCTTGGCTGTCTTCAAAGTCATATGGTTTTACTCTTAGTCCATATTTTACTTTTTTCCTTTGGTTTATCATAAGAAAATACAAGTCAGTTTTTCCATAAAAATTATAATGAACCTAGGTCAACTTCCTCCAAACAAATTATTATTTTATACCTGAGGAACAATTCACTCTATTTAGTCTACTGACTTGGGAATAAACCTAAAAAACTTAATATCTTTTTTCCCCCTCTCCATACACCTTGGAATTTTGAAGTGTAAGAAACATTAGTTAATATTTAACCTGCCTCTTCATTTTACAAATATAGAAATCTTATTTCCTACTGCCAGAGCAGAAGCTGCATCTTCTTTAAATATCAATTTCTGTCTTTCTTGTCCCCACTTAATCAAAGCACAGATGACATCCAGGCCACAGCTGTGACATCCTACCATCTACACTACCTGGGAGCATTTTTCCAGTTCACATGAGCTCATATTTGATGTGGACACCAGCCGCATCTCCTAGGAAGTCCACACCACGGATGACTGTGGACTTTATCCACGTGTAATTTACTACCTCCACTATTTTTCTTCTCCATTGCTGTCTATAATGCCTCTGTAAACTGAAAACAATCAAAAGGAGAATATAGGATCACTCCAGTGTCCAAAACCAGAGTAAAGATAATCACTTGCAATTGTGTTTGATAAAAGCTTTTGCAGTCTCTTCTTAATTACCTGAAGATGAGTTATTTAGTAGAGTAGATAATAACATGACTCCACTAGAGACCAGATAAAAGGATAAAAGACGTACAGAAATAAGCCAATCCTAACATCACAACTACCTAAAAGTTTCTAAATAAGACATGGAATACAATTTAGAGCAGAACAACCGTGAGCTTTTGAAATATCACTAACTTTTGCTTTTACTTCCCAGCTTCCCTTTTACAAGCCAAGAACCTTAGAGATACTTCATTTGCAAAGTAAAGTGCATCCACCCAACTTGCAGGACCCTAACCCAAGGCCACGCTCCTTCCCATCAGGCAAGGAACCTCAGATCCAGGTGAGGGTCTCCCCAGGAGTAACCAGCCCCCAGCCCACTAGCTGCTCCTATGGGACACAGAGAGAGTTTAAACACACACACAGGATGCCCACGGGTGTGCGCAGAGCCCTCGAAGACAGGGAGCAAGGTTTACAGAGGAAAAGAGCAGGCAGACTCTCTCCACGTTTCAGCACCGAGTACCACGGAACCTGAGAATTTTACATTTTCAACAATACAGGCACACAGAGGCGTATGTGACAAGGGGTACACTCTGTCATAAACAGAGTGTACTAGGCAGTTTGTTAGTGCAATCTATAACTTTTCACCACTTGACCAGAGGTAAGGGTGCCTCCTTCTGTGCTCCTGTCCCAGGCCTCACACTTGTCAGGTGCTGACCTAACAGGGACTTAACTCAGAAAACCTCACGACTGGAATGAATAAAAAAAATGTGGTATTTTTATATAATGGAGTACTACTCAGCCACAAAGAAGGATAAACTTGAGACTTTTATAGGTAAATGGATGCAACTTGAGACCATACTCATAAGTGAAATAAATCAGACACATATGTGTAAACATCATATTGTTTCACTAGTGTGAGAAGCTGAAACTATATATTTTATATATATATATATATGTATGAAATAGTTAAGATAGTTTTGCTACTGATTTCTGAGCTCACTGAAGAGAAAGGTTTGTGCTAGTATTGTTCAGACAATTAAATGCAGAAGTCTTGTACTCTGATTTGAAGATAACAATACGCAACATATATACCACTGTTACCCCCTAATTATGTTTTGAAAATTGGGGAATTTTTTCTCTTTAAAATAAAATAGAAAGAAAGAAAGAAAACCAGGCAGCCAGCCTCACATCTGTGCACCTAGGGGAGAGAAAAGGAACAGTAACATTTCTAAGTGCTGGAGTCCCCTGCCACTCCCATCAATGAGGATAAACCCCATGTGCACAGATGGGGCAGTCTGAAATCTGCTCAGTCCACAGCTGTGTCTTGGGGCAGACTCCTTACTGTACTCAAACCCTTAAAAATCCATGTTTTTCACACAGGAGGCCTCCTAATATATCAAGCCCTTCCAACAGATGTGCCATGGATGAAAGCTTTTCTAGCACGAGAAAAGGCTGGTGGTGCAGACCTTGTGAGAGATGGCTTCTGCATCTCCAGCACCATGCTTCCTAAGGGACGCTCGTGGGCAAGTCTACAATTCCTCTACAGGATCGTTACCTCTTTCTTGAGCAAATTACAGCCTAACACCCATGTAAACTGTACTTCACTGTATGACACAATTGCTCCTGGAGCTCAGCCACCACCTCAGAGCTGACCCTCAATTCTCCAACTCAAGTTCCCGGGTCAGTAAACACACTATGCTCTGTCATGGTTACACAGTGTGACCCAGAGGGAATAACATGACATGGCAGCGATGCTTTTATCTAATCCAAAGAGTAAGACCTGAACTTGGAGCAAAGCAGATCCCTCGGCTTCTGGAAGGCAAGGGGAAAAGGCACCTAAGGAGAGCTTAAGAACAGGTTTTGAAGTTATTATAACAACAATCACAGTATCACCTATGAAACAGATGACTGGACTTATATGCTCATCAAACTTGTCATTTCATACATGAAATACACTAACTGAATGGGGTATTCCATTTACTCATCTGTAAGCAGAAGTTTATCCCTACAGTCTCCATGAAAAATCTAGAATTCTATACCTGTTCTTACAGCATCCTGGAAAAGTATGTCAGAAGTTGAAAAATATTGCTCTCCCAGCTTCTCACAAATCAAGCTTGTCCGGAGATCTGATGCTAACTCTACCCCAGTGTGAACTTGCTCTAACTAAAGAGAGCCTCTTACTCTGGGCCATGAATGGTGGAAAGGGTCTGCAGCCCCCTACCAATCCGTCACCTGCATGAAAATGAGAAACTCCAACCAAAAAAAAAAAAAGCATTACGCGTTATTTTTGGACAAATGTTCAGATTAGCTCATGCAGTAGATCGAAAGTAGATAGCATACTGGTTTAGGAGAGATTAATTTAAATCAGTGGAAAAAAAACCATAAATCCTTTTAAGCTATAAACCAAGGGCGTCCAGTTACACGAGCTGGTGGGTCGTCCGCCCAGGCCCAGCTGCTCTGCAGCCTTGTAACGAACGCTGGTCCTCTCATCTGCTGTGTGATTTTAAGGCTGGCAGAAAGGGTGGTGAACCAAAGGCAAATTTTGTTTATTTAAATCTGAAGCAAATCTTTGCCCATCCTCAATTTTGTTTTACTGCTCTACTTTTCATTGAGAATACATGATTTCAGCTTCAGAGTACATTTAAAATTAAATATGACATTAAGTTTATTATAAAGTTATTGAACTCACCGGGGAAGGAATGAAGGCTTCATGAAACTTCTTTGGATTAATTCTCAGCACACCCTTTAAAGCAAAAAATAAAATCTGTGAGAACCTAACTAGTTGTATATGTATGATTTTCCCACATATATACTACTCTCCATTAAAAAATTACATAAACAATTTAATGTAGAAAACAAGTTAGAGGCACAAGAAATAGTCATCAAATGCATGGACCATGACCAATACTGCGTGTGTAACAGAAGCAATGCTGGGGCCAGCACCTCACTGTGAACACACCAAGGTGAGAGACCCCAGAGCCACAAAGAGTAGGAAAGGGACACCTGTGTGCCGGTCCTCACACCATAACCTCACTCTAGGACAGGCTACCTGGGCATCATGCTTCACACGTAATCATCTTTTTTATTCTCCCCCATCTAAGATCTTTGCAAAACTGCTTGTTTCTGTGGCAGTTTGCAGTGATTTCCAAGCTGATTTCCAACCTGTAACTCAGGCTCAAAGAACAGGATGCATAAGTTTTACTGTGGCCCCTCTGCAGAGCTGAATAAGTCAGTAATTCAAAATGGTCCATAACCTGCTCTTAATGCAAAAGGGAACACTGGCTCCAGCAGCCAGGCCACCCAGTCTGCCTTTGACTTCATGTTATTCCAGTGCCAAATCAGGGTCCACTTCTATTTATGCACAGGGGCGCATGTGGGCGTAGTCTTCAACAGCAGTTCAGTGTTTCAGGCCTCTGCAGGAAGCCGTAACCCACCCAGGTTCCAGCTGCACTCGCAGCCCACTGGAACACATGGATGGAAGCAGTTATTTTCCTAACAGCCAGACTTAAAGGATAACTTGAGAAAGTGTTTGAAATAACCTCTCCTCCTAAAGCGAGTCACTCAAAGATACATAATTAACAAAACAGGTAAAGGCATAAAATTAAGCAGATAATAGTTTCATACTTTCACCAGTGTACCATAGTTAAATTACAAATGTCCACTCCAAGTACACTACTGAAAATAACCACCCAGTCCTTGGTTATTTATCAAGTGCTGGTTAAGGTCAAAGGCCCGTAAACAAAGTCGGAGGCAGGATGATAACTAAGCTTGGTCCTTGTGTAGAGCGCCGTCAAGGGAGGGTGCAGCTTAGTTTCAGCTGGGCACCAGGACAGGCTTCAGAGATGGTGCCTGACCTTGTGCTTGGGGAACAGCAAAACCTGCGGGAGATCAGAAGGGAGGACAGCAGAAGTGGGTGAGAAGGTCGCCCCTCTGCGTGGGGTCAGCGAGGGGTGTGGCCCTAGGCCTCCATATAAAGAGTGCTGAAGGGGGTTCACTTCTAGCACAGCTGGAGCTGCTAGGGACAGCGGGGAAGATTCACATTTATCATAAATATTCATGTAGTTGACAAGTATTTGCTGATGACTAGGACGACAGGCGCCCCTCGGTGGAGGGAACATGATGAGAGTAACAGGCGGTCTCTAGGTCTCTACCGGAATCGCAGCCTCAGTCTAGAAAAGCAAAAAACCCCAAATTACAATAGTAGATTCACTGAAATGACGTTTACTACAATCTCACTTCCTGGGTCCAGGCAATTGTTTTTTTAAAAAAATTCCTATTGTCCCATCTTCCCTTCTGGATCAGTGAATGGTTAGCACATAAAAAAGTACTGAGACGAATGAGCCTTTAATTTCAGAGTATTCGGAAGCTCAAGCAGCCAAAGGCTGCTTCTAGGCTCTAAGAGAAAAAAACATTCAAATTGAAAGTTTGTATTCTTGACTCTCTATCCCAAACTTCTCAATACAAAAAAGCATACAAGAAAGGACAGAAGCCCTGCTCCAGAACAGCATCTGTAAATGTGATAGGAGCACAGTCTGAAGAGCTGGACCTCAGGAAGGGACCTCGGAGAATACAGCCGTACTAAGAAAGCTCCAACAACAGGGGCCTGCAGCAGACAGGGCCACCAATGGCCTGGCCCGATGGAGAGTCTGACAGAAGAGCCTGTGGAAAGACTGGGGCAGACTTCCGGCAGATGCTTTGCTTCCCACTTTCTAGCCAGCCCCAGCCTCACCTGAACCCCAGGCCCCTTCCTAATCCTCTTCTAGGCCAGGACCCTGATGAGGCTCCTGGCTCAGGAGGCCCTTTGCCAAACAAACCCTGCCTGACCAGAGCCTGCAGCTTCCCTGTTGTTCTCATACCCATGGATCTCCTCCTGGCTTCCCTATTGTGCCTTGAATTCCACCCCTCCATTTTCCTTCTAAAACTCCAAATCCTTCAGCTTTGTGCCATTGGCTCCTGCTATATCCCTTGATGCTGTCATCTCCAAACTTCCTACTCACAGCCAAATGCACTAATATTTTGGATCTGAGCTCACAGATGCCCCACCCCCACTCCTGTTACCTCTTCTGAGATTTCCCTCCTACACAAAGAACGAGGCCACCCCAAACTGTCTTACTGCAACCACATTCTCCTCCTACCCTAGCTGTGTCCACCACTTGTCCCTTGTCATCAGCACCAATTACACTACTTCCAAACACAAAACACCAAGCAATAGGCTTTCTGATGACAATCCTGTCCTCCCAGTTCATGGTGGAAATGCCACTTCAACAATTCTTCAACTTCACAATGATGGCCAAGCCACAGCCCAGATGCTTTTACCACTCGCCGTCCTCTCCCTCAGTTTACTCCCTCCCTTGGTTGCACAGATGCCACGGTCTATCATTATTTCTCACCCCTCAGAGCAAGCTCTGGCTTCTTCCCTTCTCCCCAACCCACAGGGCCCCCTCTCCAGTGGCCCCTGCTATCCACCTTCCCCCTGCCTACACTTGCAGAGCTAAATGGTACTATAGAAAAAGACCACAGAACTGGGCTAATTAGTCCAAGTTGGCAATCACAAACATGTTTAATTTGGCTTATAAAATGTTTGAAAAATGCTTAAACTGAGGAATTTCACACATAAAAAAATATGTATTTTCTTGAAAAAAATCACAAGCTTTAGCAGCTGTGGATAGCTATGTGCACATGGCAGCAGCCACCTGAGCTAGAGAGCAGATGCCCTCTGACAGCAATAAAAACGATCCCAAGGAACACTCACATGGGGTGGCACAAGCCGCACAGTGTGTGCAGAGCTCTGGATCTGTGAGCTCAAGGGGACTGTGTTATACAATGCTATTACCACACTTCAGCAAAAAAGAAAACCATGGCACTGAGCGGGTAAGTTGTGCACTACCACGCCACATCCATGCCACTCAGTCTCCATGGCCCTTAGCCATGGCAGACACCTCTCTGCTGCCTCGCTGCCACCAGGTCCTCTTCACCCACATACGCTGCCTCCTGTCCTGGCCTCCCCGACAACCGGCACCACAGCCCAATCCTCAGCCTCCCCGATCTTGGTGACAGCAACTTTGCTCATCCAACCACTGCATTTAAACACCTGGGAGTTACCCTAGGTTCCTCCCCGCACTCCCCTTCCTCATCCAATCTGTCAGTGTGTCGGCTCAGCTTGTGCTCCAAGTCCACCCATGTCTTGGTCCTTGCTGCCACTGTCCTCGCTGCCACCATCCTCGCCTGCGTCTCTGCATGTTCCTTCCAGCCTCTTAAGCAGCCCCCAGCTTCTACTCTGCTGTGTCCACCTCACATAGTCAGAGCTGTCGGAAGACACAAATCGGGCCTGTGTGCAGGAGGCCAGCAGCAGCCAGTGACTCCCCAGGGCTCTCTGAACCGAATTCAGCTCTCCAGCGCAGCCCAGAGACCCTGCGCACCTGGGTTGCCACCTAACTGCAGCTCAGGGCTCCCTCTGTCCGCATAGCTTCCAACAGGCCTCCTCCTCACCCCCACAACACCGCGCCCTCTCCCCTTGCACTCCCTTCAGAAGAAACAGGCATCCACCTTACCGCCACCTCTACTCTTCTCATCTTGAACTCACACCCAGTATTCTCAAGCAGATTTCACTCTTAACAAAGGGAAAAGCCCTCCAGAAACCAGCCCATCTTATCCTCTATCTCTCTAGATCAGGATTTTCCCAGAAGCCCAATAATAACATCACACCAAGAGTCTACTCTGGGAGAAGCGCTGACTTTACACTCAGGCAGCTCTTTGGGCTCAGCCTGAACTTCCTTAGCCAAAGCCTCGTCTGGGGTCTGAAACAGCCAGTTCTACCATCTTCGCACCACTGTCACCTTGGTCATGAGCCCACACCAGAGGCCCCTCCACGCATGCCTATCACCCACTCACCTCTCCCAGCATCTCCAATGACAACCTCAACACCATGCCCACAGAGAGGGACATCACACATGCTCTTTGATGACACAACCTGTGCATTAACAACACTTCCAAACTTCCCGGCAGAACGTAGTGGCACACACCTATAATCCCAGCCCTCAGTAGACTGAGGCAGGGGATCACCACAAGTTTAAGACCAGCCTGTACTCAGAATGAGCTCAAGATCAGGGTGAACTAGAGCGTAAGATCCTGCCTCAGACACCAAAAAATAAAAACAAAAGCCTGCATGTACATGCTCATGTGTTCTATTGGTCAATTTTAAACGCAGGAATAAGGTTTCTTGGTCACAGTGATCTCTTCTCTACACAGGGCAAAAGAAAGAAATGTCAAACTGTGGGTCAAATTATAAAAATATTATTCTATTCCTATTTTTAAAACTCCCTAGTCTCTCTCAATAAAAGCTTTTTTCCACAGTTGGGGAGTAAAAAAGAAGGTCATCATATACACAGCCCAAACACAAAAGCCAACATGTTTAAGTGTACCTGATGTGGTTAACTTTCCCTCGCTGCACTAACGCAGCCGTACTGGTCTGGCTTTGTGCTTCCCCAGCAAGGCCTACACAGAAAGCAGATGGACTGTGTTTCTCTGCCTATGAAAATCTTATTTACAGTGTTGTACAGTTCACATGGTGACCTCATATCTGGAACCTATTCCTCTCCGCATCTGCAAAGAACAACTGTTCCCATGTGGAGCCAACAGTCTCATGATGTCATAGGCCAAGAGGAATCACAAACTCCTGGGAAGGAGATTTGTCATATTGATCAGATTTTTGCTTTGTTTTTTTTTTAATATCAGCAAAATAAATCACTTCAAAAGTAAAAATTAACAGAATAAAAATGAATATCATTTTTGCAATACTGTTCCCCCCCTTTCTTCTGTATAATTCTGTAATCTATAACCAAAATTCTAAACTATTTTTCATTCAAGTTATAACTAAAGTCCTCCTTACTCTTCTTCAAAATGCAATATCTTGATCTTTATTTGGCTGGCTCATAAATAATTATCTATTCAACATAAATTTACTGAGCATCAGTCAAATGGCAGACACTGGGCTAACTTGTAGAGTAAGACCTGGCCCTGCCATCAGGAAATGAGAAGTCTACTTGGGGAAAGAGAAAAGGAAGAAATGGTAACAGGTTTCAAGTGCAAGCAAAAAGGCAGCTTCATGAAATGGAGGAAGCCAGCTTTGTAAGGAGAAGTAGGGGGCTGAAAGGCGAGCACAATTGTATCAAGGCAGTCTGAGAAGGTGTTTCCAATGCCAGGAAGAGCAGAGGCAGCACGGCAGAGGGGCCAGGTGACAGCTTTTAGAGGCAGAGTCTGCGAGCTAGGGTGAATGGAGCAGAGTATCCCAGAGGACGATAGGAGGTGGGGATGGGTGACACCACAGGGCCGCCAGGCAGGCCAGGACGCTGCAGGAAGATGGAGCTCGGGACTGCTGGGCAGCAAAGAGCAAATGAAGAGACTAATGACGGAAGCAATGTCTGCACGCAGCTCACACTCCCAGAAACAGGCCCTTGTCCAAGAAATCCGAGGAAAACTTCAAAGATGAAACAGTGGTACTCCTAGCATCAGAACAATTAACAAACTCTTTTGCTAAAAAACAGTTTTCAGGGTTGGGAATTTAGCTCAGCAGCATAAGTGCCTGCCTTGCAAACCCATGGTCATGAGTTCGATCCCCGGTACCAATAAAAAAAAAAATGGTTTTCTACTCAAGACTAGGTCATTCAAGAATGCACTTGCCCCACACAAGGTGGGAAGGTGACAAATGAGAGAAGACGATAGTATCTATTTTCAGATGGATCCTCAATCAACAACACAGATGTAGAAAATGAAACACAGTCAACATTCACAGGTGAGCCAGGCACAGCAGCATGTGGCTGTATGTCTACACTAACGCAAGAGCGTGAGACAGAATTAGTTCAAAGAATACACAGCCTTGGACTCCTTACCTGCTACCTGCTTAGGCATTCCTGACCAAGGAGACCAAAGCTGCCGGACTCCACACTGCTCCACAGTTGGACTGTCCACTATTCTCCACTGTTCTCCATCACTCCATCCCTAATATGTGTCCCTTGTCTAGAAGGCCTATACTGCAGGACCTAGCCCAGGGGGCAGCCCTGAGAAGAGCCCTCTTCAGAACTTCTGTCCACAATCCCCCATAACCACTGGTCACCCTTCCATCTGAGCATTCTGTCCCAAACCATCCATTCACTTGACTCTTCCCTTCTGGCTGGAATCTCATCTAAGCTTAGGTGTTCTCTAAGCACAGAAGAGCTCATCCTGGTCCTCCCAAAAGCGCCCTGTGGCATGCTCCTATCTGTGACTCTCCCTGGCTCACAAGAGCTGTTCCAGAAACACTGCCTCAGCAAACCACAGAATTAGCTTGTGAACTACCAAGCACCCAACAAATATTGCTTATGGCTGTTTACTATCCCATGCAATGTCAACCAGTCTTCCCAGCCAGGCAGATGTGTGCGCTGCAGGCAAGCTGAACTATTCGAGGCTCCACACATACTGTAGCCTAGGAAGCAGCAAGTCCTGTATATGTTATGTCATCAGCCCTAAGCATGTAAGTGCAGGATAGGAACAGGGTGAAGGGACGGCAGACTGCTGTAGGAACAGCCTGTCGTAGGCTGTGAGCACCTGGATTAACGTTCCTCTCTTCAAGCCTTTTGAAACGTCCTCCTTGGACATGTAGGTTTCAAAGATGCTCTTTTTCTTCCCTCGCATGGACTTGTTCTTTGACTTTTTGTCACTTGGCGAAGCACCAGCACCATGTGGGCCAACCATGGGGGACACACCTAGAAACACAAGGCAGCCATCAGCTCTCTCTTCAAACATCTCTGCATTTTTAAAACTTGAGATATTATCTCTTTCTCTTATTATCATTGTTAGCAACATTATTTATAAAACTAACAAGAGCACAAAACTGATGACGCTTTTGATCACAAAAAGAAAAGAATGGGTAAGAAAACATTAATAAATATACACAGATGAGATCGATTTCTTAATAAGCACAACATGCATGGAACAAAATCTGAATAGTGGGTTCAGTATGCTTTGCTATTTATAGATATAAAATTTTTTAAAACAGAAATTATTTAAAAATTGTCATTTTTCTAAAAGAAATTAAACAGCTGCACTCAATATAAACAATGAGAAACCACACCTAATTCTGGAACAAAAAACACAGGAGAAAATTTAATATTTCAATAAAAGAACCACAGTCCCCTTCCATCCCAAGAGCCTCCCCCGACCTCCACATCCATCCTTCCTGTTCCAGCCCTGCAGACGCCACTTTCCTCTTACCACCACCTTTAGGGGCTCCCAGGGCCCGGAAGTTCAGCTTGTACTCAGAATGGCTCATTACTGGTTCCAGGGTCACCTCTGCTCTCCAGATCCAGGGGAGCCGGCACTGCTCAGCTCAGAGTTCCCGCCCTGGACAGCGCAGTGTCTCTAGCTGAAACCAGAGAGAGACTGATGAGCAGCAGCAATTAGCCACGGCTCCTGCCATCCTGTCAGAAGCTTGGTACTTAGATGCACTCAGATGCAAAGATCTTGTGGCACTATCCTGGGCTCTCGGGTCACCTTCTCCTGGCCAGATCATCAAGCCCTCCATCTGTGCTGAGTTTCTGTCAGCTCATTCCCCTCACAAGTGTACCAGGTTCCTCCTTGGCTCTTCAACTAAAACTCTCCACACACAGGATAATGAAGTGGAAAGTCAGGAACTGTGCAGATGCAGCAAAAGAGCGGGGAATGTGGCTGTGAATGGCAGTATAAAGATCTGCCATCTAAAAGCTCTTGTGAGTACTAAAATGGGGCACATGCTATAGTATTCACTAAGCCTACGCTTGCACAGGCAGTATACCTCTACGAAATGAACTCATCAACAGAACCTAACTCCACTACACAGACAACGCCAGGTGGCTCACGAGCTTTCAAAAACTGACAGTACTGTAGTCCTTGTTCTTACCTGCCATCTCCCCCAACCAGGTGTCTAATTGGAAGTTTAGATAGCCGCTTCTCAAGAATACAAGGGCAGCTGCCTGGGTCAGCAGGCTACAACGTGCGCTGCACATGCCCCAGCCTTCCCCTGGACAGTGAGCAACTCACCATGGCCTCCCATTGCTCCCAATTTCCTACTCGCATCCTTCAGCAAAAGATGCCATTTCTCTTTAATTTAAAATTAATACTAACTCAGGAAAACAAAAGCAACAAAGAGACAGGCCATTCAGTGATATATGAAGTGCTCTGAAGATAAGAATCCAGCTGCAAGGATGCAGCGTGAGAGATGGGCTCAGAGAAACAGCAAGGGACCCAAGCGAGATGGTGCAAGGAGGAGTGGAGACTGCCGGAAAGTTAATCCGGAACGTACTTATCCCTCATCTGCTGGGCATAATGAAGGATAAAAGGTCATTAGGTTTAAAAAGTCACAGTGAAATAACAATGTACAGTAGGAAGTGCATAGCACCTTACTGTACATATGATGGGGGACAAGTCTTCCAATCCTAATATCTGACAGAGCTTTAGGAATGATTTTAAGGAAGAGCTAAGAATCTCAGAAAGGCATGCTTCTGGCAAAAGCAAGCCAAAATACAGACGCAAACAGCAAACAAAGGCTGGAGTCCATTTGGCTAGAGTCCCACCTACATGCAGTGACAAGGAAATTAAAACAAGTTGGAAGGTCTAGAAAATAGGCTGGGTTTTTTAAAGATACCAGGGAGCTGCTGAAGCATGAATGAGCAGAGGAGAAGAATAACTGACCAGAGCAGGAAAAGTCAATTGGAGGCAGTGCTGGGAATCAAAGGAGCCCGGGAGATGAGCAGCAGTGCATCTGAGAGGAGAAACTGAGGAGACAGGGCAGGAGGTGACCTGGACTCACACAGACAGACCCTGGGAAGAAACCACCCCTGACCCCGTGTTTCGCAGCACAGACTAGCACAGCTGGCAGCCAGCACTTGGCAAAGGGGTAGGTTTCCAGCCAGGAGACTGAGAGACGGGAAGTCACTATGTCACAGAGGAGACGAATTCTACTTCAGCTATCATATCCTTCCATATGGATCAATTCACCAAAGGCTTGGCAAATGGAAGGTAACACAGAGACACCAGCCAGCTGCCTGCATAACAACGGCAACCAGAAGTCTTCCAGGATGGATGATCCCGCCAAGGAAGGACAAAGGAGGGACCAGGACAAGGGATAATCATGCAACCTTCCCTTCCCAGTAAGGGAGTTGTGCAGCCCACTGACCTGGAGAAATCCTGAATATGCTATTTTAACAAAATCAGAGTTAAGACAACTTTTAGGAATACAAAGAAAATATAACAACAAAGCTAATAAAGATGTAGAAAAAGAAACAACAGAGTCAGATACTAAGAAAACAAGGAAAGCCTTTCAGCCAGAAAAACCTTCTGTCTGACAGCAATTTGCCAAAACAAAGAACGCAAAAGGAATAGGGAAAGGAAGCTGGCAAATGTTCTCTGGCCCTTTCAGAAAACAAGGGGTTATTATTCTGGCCACATATAGATGAATCTACAAAAAGGGTGACAATGTGGACATCACGGAATGGGTGATGTTCAGAATGGAATGCCTCCCGGATGTTACCACGACAAAACAAGTCTACCGCGTGGCACGGTATGCCATTGGTTATCAAGCAGCTAAGGGTAAGGTCCTCGCCAAGAGAACTAATGCTCATTATTAGGCATATTATGCACTCTGCGAGCTAAGATAGCTTCCTGGAATGCAAGGAAAATGACTGAAATAAGAAGGAAGTCAAAGAGAAAGGAGCCCGGATTCAACTGAGGCTCAGGCTGCCCGCCCAGAGAAACACAGTTGCGAGGACCAACAGAAGGAGCCTGAGCGACTAATGCATGTCTGTGAATTCAAGGCATAAGCGGGGAGGCAGCTGCACGGCCCAGCGCCTAGTGGATAGCTCAGGTGTTGTAGGCGTGGGTTCAATACCCAGCACTCCTAAACTGAAGAAAGGTCCTCAGACTGTACAGATGGTTTTCTTAAATGAACAGGTACACAATGCCCTCACCCCAGGGAAATGAATGCTTAGAGCAGCTTCTCATCACACCCAATTAGCTGTGCCACATCTGTGGTCTTCAGGTTCAGTGTCTTTTCTGCTGAAAGATGCTGGTATTATGCAGTAGGTACACACCTAACTGGCCCAGTATTTCCAGTCTATGTATTATTTGACTAAAGAAAGTTCCTTTAAGTCACCATGAGAAGATGTATGAAAATAAATGTAAGGTGATCTATGGCATTACATTTAAATAAACGGGTTAAAGCATCCTCTCCCCCAACAAAAAAGAAAAAAAAAATACAAGGAGTAAAGAGCTTCCAAAAGACAGACAGCTCATCAGGCTTTGCTCTCGTTGTCAGTGAGGCCACTACCAGCACCAGTGCTGGGTAAGGTGAAGTCTTGGGGGCAAACTGCTGGCAGCCTCGAAAAAGAAGCCTGAAGCAAGAACAGGGTACTCAGCAACAATCCTGGTACAGGACGACTTCAAAACCAGGGGAGTCACTGCCAGCGAAGTGAGGCACCGGTTCAGAGATCTGTGCCTAGGTCACAATCTCTGCGCCTCCCCTCCATATGCGGGTTCACGATCTCTCTCTCCTCACCTCTGGCTCCGGGGAAGCCGAAGTGTGTTTCGCTGGTCCATCCATCCTTTGGGCCTCTGGACTACGACCGTGCCAGGACAGAAGGGGCACTCAACAACCACTCATTCCAGGGACGCTGAGCACACTGAGGGTCACCAGAGAAGCCACACTCAACACAAGTCAGCAAAAAAAAGAGAAGGGACTCAGGCAACACCGTTGGTCAGAATAAGCAAGGCAGCCAGGCCGGAGGTTAAGGCTCACTTTTGATAACTCAGCCTTGGAAGTTAACCAGGAAGATCCTCGGTTATACAAGATGCTAAGCAGAAATGACCCAACAGGCAACCTTGTCATCCTTGTGACACAGCTGTGAAGCCCACTGAGCCCAGAGAAAGTTTCGGCACCCCTCCCCTGATGCACTGACGCACAAGGCAGCTCTCAGTCCTCACCAGCTTCCAAATGAGGACCACTGATACACAGCCCCACTGCCCATGGCTCTGGAAGAGGGGGTCCTACCTTAGAACAGTTAAAAATTCTGAAGCACTGAGCTGGAGTTAACACAAACAGGCAGTGATGGTCACATGTCACATGGTTCAAAAAGGCAGGCATGTGCCAGGCATGGCGGCATACATCTATAATTCCAGCACTTGAGGCTAAGGTAAGAGGACTGTTGCGAGTTCAAGACCAGCCTGGGCTACAAAGTGAGCTCGAGGCCAGCCTAAAGTGCATAACAGGACCCTGTCTCAAAAAGACAAAAAAAAAAAAAAAAAAAAAATGGATACAGAGAAAAGGGGAAAGAGAAGATGTCCAGAATAAATATTATCCCCTCAAAACAAAAACAACCATTAAACTGGTCAAAGCTGTCAAACTCACTTAAAGATGTGGATTTTGATGGAAAACATACAAAAAAATTGAAGAGCCTGATTCAGGAAAACTGACTGACCAACAAGAACCATGGAAAAGTATGGCGGTGTCGCGGGGGCTCTCACCTCCCCATATCTACTCCCAAGTCCTGGAGATGAAGTCCCCCTAGGGGAGGGCAAGGTGTGAAAACTGGCACTGCCAGTCAGAGGAAATTTGGGAAAAGCACAAGGAGAATACCACCTTGGGCATTTTCAAAGCAATACTAATTCAAAGGGCTAAAAATATAAATAAATTAACCGAGCCAATCAGGAAGGCCAACCTATATCTGCAGTAAGAGTCAGCCGACCAACCAGAAATGTCACATGGACCAAGGAAAGAGACAGGCAAAATGGCCTTGAGAAGAATGGACTCTTCCTGCTTGTCTGGAGGCTGTGCAAGAGAGAAAGTAGTGAGAGGGCCACAAAGCTACTCCACTGGAGGAATACGAGGCATTGCAGAGATCAAAGGAAGACCCGGGACAGAACTGAAAGCTAATGAACTCTGCAAGGCATTCCTCAAGCTGCCTCATAAAAACCAAGGACAAAAGGTGGGAGCCTCACTGCTCCAAGGAATTGGAACACAACTCCCAGACAGTTGGATGTGGATATGCTGACCCAGGGGCAACTACTTGAAAGGGTGAAAAATAAAAACAAGAAAGAAAACTAGCAGAGATACTGCCAGCCATACATTCCAAGAGACAGACACCCTGGCCAGTCACGACATCGAACAATAAAACAAGTACCTCCAACTCTGACGAAGAAAGGGAATCAGAATATATTATGAAAATGTCCAGTTTTCAACAACAGCAAAAATCATAGGCAAAGAGAAATAGAGAAGAAAAAGCAATTTCAATAAAAACTCCCTCGAAGAGCTTAAATTTTTAACCTCGCCAACAAAGACTCCAGGGCAGATATTATACAGATATTCAGAGAATTACAAGAAACCATTTTGTAAGTAAAAGTATGATGACAATGACTTATCAAACAGATGAGAGAGGTCAACAAACAGGGACAAGTTACTAAAAAATGTAAATTTCAAGTTGAAAGATAGAATGACTGAACTAAAAAATTCACTGCAGAGGCACAGCAGCATATTTGGGATTCCTAACGAAGTAACAGAAGTGAAAATAGAACAGTCAAGATTATCTAATCTAAAATAAAACAAAAATACATGAAGGCAAAATGTTTCATTCCAAAATCAGGAATTATAAAGACTCACTCCATTTTTAAAAATTTATGATGCTTGACCAATGACTTATTTGGCGTCTTACCTCCCTCCTGTCCCACTGGGCCCACACCTGAACAAACTGGTAGGAAAGTTTGTGTGTGCCCCTACCTGTGGCCCAGCAGGAGATTCCAATTTTGAAATCCCCAGAATACACAGGAACATCTTTCCAATCTCTTGACAGGCCTACTCTCTTGACTTCACTCAAACCAGAGCAGATTCTTGTACAACTCTATGTTCCCAAGAGACTCTTAGGTGAGTAATAAATTTTCTCTCAAATTCTCTTGGTGTATGGAATACTTTCAACATAGACATCCCACCTATAAATTGGGAGGGCTCCACCCCACCTCCACAGGGTGACCAGACATAAGGAATTAAAGAAGGAACATCTTTACAAATCTTATAGAAATAAAAAATTAGGGGCCAGGGATTTGGCTCAGTGGTATAAGCACCTGCCTGACGAGCGTGAGGTCAGGAGTTCGACCCCTGGTACCAATAAATAAATAAATAAATAAAAAGACTATAAGGAAATACAATGAAAATCTTTAATTAGATAATTTAGATAAAATGGCCAAACTCCTACAAAGACACAAACTATTGAAATGTAAAAAGAAATAGAAAATATGAATAGATATATAATAAAGTAAATGAATCAGTAATTTTAAAAGGTCTAATAAAAGTCCAGGACCAAATGGATACACTGGTAAATTCTATCAGAAGACACTCCTCCAGAACATAGAAAGAATGCATTCCATGAGGTCAGTATTACCCCAAACCAAAGTCAGACTAAGTCATCAAAAGAAAACCAAAAAAACATTTTGGTGCTGGCTATCGAACTCACAACCTTGCACTTGCCAGGCAGGTGCGTGCTTACACCACTGAGCTAAATCCCCAGCCCAAAAATGTTTTTAGCATGACTTAATTCCAATTTTTAAAATTTCTTCTTAAATAAACTTTATTAATTTATTTTTCGCTAAGAATTTGATGATTTCATATAAAGTTTCATGGTAGGACCAGAATCTTGTGCAAAATACCTTCTTTGGTTTTCTTAATGCCTGTAATAGTGCTGTTCTTTCTGCACCAATGGAAATTTTATATATCTGTGTTGTCCAATACAGTACAAATATTCCTCAGTTAATGACTAAATTTCATTTCTATGGCTAGTTCATAGGCAGCTAAATGAGGAATTGTCTGTATTACAATATCCAGAACAAAGAAATGGTCAAAGGAAACTCCAAATTGATGACTTTGTCTTTATTTGCATAACTTTTTTTTTTGGGGGGGGTACCAGGGATTGAACCCACAATGCTTGCCAGGCAGGTGCTTATGTGGCTGAGGTAAATCCCCGGCCCTATTTGCGTATCTCTTAATGCTGTACTATAATGCATAATAGAACACAAAACTATGGTACTACACTATACAATCAACAAAAATTACAGTAAACAAGGTGTACTGTATAGAAAGAAGACACTGAGCTCTACTAACAAGACTACAGTACTATGTATATACAGGTCCTAAGTCCTAGTGGCAGGTCATTAGCCCCAACAGCACACCTCAGTTATAATATGTTCAAACAGTTGTTAAACAGGTAAGTTGTTACACAAGAAATATCTGTAGTCACTAGCTGTGACTTTTGAGTAATTTTAATGAGTGGCTACTGCACTGAAAAACTGCCAACTAAGAAACACTTGTATTTCATCCTTTTCTCAAGGAAATTTTCTCAGGTTTTACTATTCTAGATAGTCAATTATTTTCTCTCAGTACTTTGAAGACCTATTCCATTGTCCTGTGGCCTCCATTGTTTCTGTTAAGAAGTAAGCTGTTAGTCTGTTATTTCTTTGAAAGTACCATACACTGTTCTCTCTTTATGCTCCTAGCAATGTTAGAACTTTGTCTCTTTTTCTTTGGTTTCCTGCACTCTTACCACCAAACGGAATTCTTTTTAACCTGTTTGGTGTCAGTTAGGTTTCTTGACAGTGTTACTCAATAATTTTTCTCAGTTTGGGAGTTTTCAGTCCTTCTGTTTTCAAATATTGGTTCTCACTGGACATGGTGGCACACACATATAATCCCAGCACTCGGGAGGATGAGGCAGGAGGCAGGAGGATTGTCATGAGTTCAAGGCCAGCCTGTAATACATACATACAGATAACAGATATAGATACAGCTTCTCCATTCTCTCTCAACCCCATCTGCTAGAAGTCCAATTACACACTTCCTACTGAAGGTGTATGGTACCTTCATGTCTCCTTCAACCTTTTCATTATTTTTCATCCTCTTTTCTAATTAACTAATTCACTCTTCCACTCTGTTTAACCCGTATTAAAACTTACCCATTAAGTTCCTAACTTCAGTTCAGAATTTTATTTTTCCCCTCTGTGGTCCTGGGATTGAACCAATGTCAGAAAAGCACACTCTATCAATGAACTACAAGCACTTTTTATTTCTTACTTTGAGATAGGTTCTCACTAAGTTACCTAAGCTGGCCTTAAATTTGTGATCCTCTTGCTTCAACCTCCCCAGTAGCTGGGGATTATAGAAGTATACCACTATATTTAGGCTTCATTAAGTTTTTATTTCTGGGCTGAAAATGTTAAATCTTTTATCTCTCAGAATAAGGTAAGCATAGCTATTTTTAAGTCTATTCTTGGAAACGTCAGTATCAGAAACTCTTATGTATATAACCTCTTTCTTTCTTTTTTTTTTTTTAATCAGTACCAGGGATCGAACTCACGACTGCCTGCTTGCAAGGCAGGTGCTTATGCCGCTGAGCTAAATCTCCAGCCTCGAACCTCTTTCATTCCTTCTACTTCATTTTGTTCATGTTATTTGGTCATATTCTGCCAGACATTTTTTATTTTGGACTGTACACATTTGCATTGTTTTGTAGTAACAAGTTGAGGCCTGGTATAGTTTCATTATTTGTCAAATATTTGCACTTTTTCTGATAAACACCTAAGACAAAGATGATAAAATTATAGACATATTCAAAGTGAAGCAACAGTTCCTGTGAATGCCTTTCCACATTCAGTTCACTCCTGCTCATAGGCTGTGGCCCATCAAAGGTGATAAGAGTGACTTACCAACAAACACTTCCCATTAGCAAGACCTGAACTCCAGTCTGTAGGCTACTGAATAATTTGCTCAGTTTTTTTCCCTCGAACACTTACCCACAGGAGAAAAATGGCCCTAAACACTGGCCTTACTTTCCTAACTTTTGATTGTCTCCTAGATAGTCACTCTCTTATTACTTCTCAATTACCTTCAAGTAAATTCTGGAGAAGAGGGTGGCTTTTCCACTTGTTGCATGAAGGAAGATTCAACTACTGTATTTTCTATGTGATAAGAATGAAAACATCATTCTACTCTTAACTCTCTTATTTTCAACATCTTAAATTTCCAGCCTCCTCCTATAATGACTGGCCCTTCTCCCTGACAAACCTTCTTCTCCATACCTGTATCTATCCTACTTTTTCTTCTATGAAAGGCAAAAAATGTCCCTATGTATTCACAGATCAAACTCCTCAATCTGTTCTTTATCCTATTTTTACCTGTTGACTCTAGAACTTTACCACCACAGCCACTATGCCTTCCGTAGCAACCTTTCCATCAGCACATTTCCAGACTAAGGGCTAGTCCTCCTCCTCTTCTGCCCACTTTACGACACCAGCTACCATTCCATTGCTGTCATTCACCTCCCTGACAAAGCTTAAAACTGTAACACACACTAACAGGCTCTCTTCCTCCATTATAAACTGCTAACCTCCCATTAGAATATGACCATTGTGCTTGTCTTTACAATAAAATAAATCTGTCAGTAAAAGTAGAAAGGAAAATCTTCATTACTTAAATATGACATACCCCCAGATTTTGGAAGTTTTATATTTTTTTGGAAGTTTTCTATTTTTAAACTTTTTTAACATGTGTAGAGAATGTCACTAACCAGCTCTTTGGAGTACAAACTCTTCAGCTAGGTCTCCAGTATACCTCAGTCTCCTGATTTATCTATCTTTTCCTGCAATTCTCAGATTTACTGCTGACTCCTCTTTTTACACTTGCTATTTAAATTTCTATCATTTATAAGGCTCTACTCTTAAGATTCATTTCTGTCAGAGTTAAATTTCTAGTCCAACTCTCTAAAGTTCTTTAACTTTCCAACTTCCTGCTAATACAAGCATTTAGAATACAACATGTGTTTCTTTCAATTTATTCTCCCCCAACTAAATTTTCCACCTGCATACTGGATCCAGATTAACATCATTATCTTCCTGAAGTAGCAAACAGTCAACATTTCATCTCTTTCCCTCTAATAATAATCTATTAGCAAATTCTATCTACTTTCACAATGTTTCTAAATAGATTCTTTCCTTTAAAATCTAATTACCACTGCTTGAATTTCAATAGTGCAGCATTGAAATGACAAAATTTTTTAATGTGCCTCTCAAGCACTACTCTCAATCTGTATGTTACCCAAGATATTTTAGGAAGTGTTTCTTCAAAGCACTCAGGCTTCCTCACTGCAATTTTGCAATCTAACCCACATTTCCAGCCTCCTCTTACTAAAATTTTTTCTGTATCACACGAGGTGAATTCCTGAAGCAAATGGTTGGGAAAGCCAATGCTTGGCCCCAACGCCCGAAAAATGATTTTAAAATGCCTTGGATTACAAATAAAAACTCTAGGAAAAAAAACATTAGAAACAACTGTATGAGGGAAAAAACAAATGGGGACAGACTGTTGGGAGTAGAAACCTGGAGATGCAAATGGTACTGGGGTACATTTCTGTTTATATTTTCATTTGGGGATATGAAGAAGTAGAAGCTTTATCCCATGGACGGCCTATATCATAGCAATGGTGCAGTACAGGTAGCTAAACTCTCCAAAGGAATCTCACAGGCTGCCCAACCAAAAAAAGAGGAGCCAGGGCACTACAGAGGAGGAAAAAGTTGAAGAAGGGAATCCACGAATTCCTATGGATACTGTACAAGTCTAGGGCTGACCCATTAATTCTTTAGATGGATAGGAGAGACTGAATGTGCCGTCGAGACTTAAAACATGGGGGCTGGGGATTTAGCTCAGCGGCATAAGCACCTGCCTTGCAAGCAGGCAGTCGTGAGTTCGATCCCTGGTACCGATTAAAAAAAAAAAAAAAAGACTTAAAAGATGGAACCGAATTTGGACCATCTCTTAAGGAAGAGGGGTCTGAAGCTAATTGTCAGTGAAATCAAAAGCATTACGATTTCTCAGAAGAATCTTGAGAGGTTTCAGAGTCTGCACAAGATAATATTAACTATTGTCAAGACACAATTCAAGCCAGGCAGAGTGGCAGGCATGTGGCTGGTGGCCCAGCTATTTGGCAGGTTGGGGCCAGAGACTCACAAGAGCTCAGCAGTCTGAGGACAGCCTGGGCAACACAGTGAGACTCTGCTTCTTTTAAGAAAACAAAAAATACAATCCAAAATTATCTTACATAAGAAGAACCCTGAAAATTTGACTCATCTTAATGGAGAAAAAAATTAACACATCCCAAACTCAAAATAACTCAGACGTTAGGTTTATCAGACAAGCACTTCAAATCAGCTATGATAACCATGCTCACTCAGGCAAAAGGCAAGACAATGGCAAAGCCTGAAAAGAAAATAAGTATCAATAGAGAAATCTCAACAAAGAAATAAAATTTTACTCCAAAAATTGGAAATTTAAAAACTAAAAATTTTATTATTTAAAACATAATATTCGGCATAATCTTAATAGTGGAACAGCAGTGTCAGTGAGTTTGAGCTTTATCAATGGAAACTATACAATCTGAAAAACAGAGAAAGAAAACTGAACAAAAAGATGGACTGAGCACTACGGACATACAGAAAAGACCAAAGACCAGATACAAGGATAATGGGAGTTCCCCAAGATAAAGACAGAAAAAGTCCCCCAAAGTTGAAAAAACAGTGATGAAAACATGCCAGATTTGAAGAAAGACATGCAGATCCCAGCAGCTCCAAGAACATCAAAGAACTCTGTATTTAAACTTATAAAATAGAGAAGCTATGCAGGTCCCAGGAGGAGTAACAAGAAACCAATACCCCTGTCCATGAGCTGGCAGAAGCCAAGTGGGCCCCAGAAGGTGCTACAAGAAGCCAATTCACTCTTGCCATGAGCTAACGTGGGCTGGAAGACCAGAACACTGCCCCCCACCCCTAAGCAAACCGGTTTATTGGGAAGAACACAGGCTGAGTTGTTAGCAACTGAGGTACAAAAACAACTTAATGCTGTGTTGTTTGATTGACTTTGCAGGCCTAGAGCCAGTAGTTTGAGCATCTATTGAGAGGATAACAATGTGCAATATAGCACATATAGGGGATTTCCTTCTGTCTTGTCTTTAAAATCCAAAATCGTTCTCATTGTTTTGTTTTGTTCCATTTTATTGTTTTGTTTTATTCAATGTTCTATTTTGATTGGTTTTATTCTGTTCTGTTTTGGTTTCATTATGTCTGATGGTATGGGCAGCAACTTGAAAATAACAAGACATATTATGGTAGCCATTGTTGATTTCCTATTATCCTGTTTTGAACTTCTGTATCACTTAAACTGTTTTGTTTTCATTGGGTTTATTCTGTTTTATTTTGTTTGGTTTTATTCTCTTTAAAATAAAATTTTAAAAAATAAACTTATAAAATAAAACCACAGAAAACCAGATATAATAGACTAAAGCAGTCAAAAGAAAACGACATGCTATGTACAGGGAAAAAAAGTCTTTAAATGGTACAAGATTTCTTTTCCTTTCTTATCATCACCCTCATGAGTGCCAGAAGACAAGAACTAAAAGAAAAAGCTATCAACCCTGAATTCTATATCCAGCACCAATATCCTTCAGCAATGATGGAAAACAGAAAACACTGACCAGATAAAGGAAAAAGCCCATCACCAGGAAAATCACAAGAAAAGTACCAAAGGGAACTCTTCAGGATAAACAGAAATAATACTGGAGCAAAAACTGGATCCTCAAGAATGAAAGTTAAACCCTAGGACTACTGGAAATTGGACCTCACTAAAAGAACTCTACAAAACTAACAATCATGTGAGTAAAACTAATAATCAGTTCCAACCAGAAAAAAAATTATGTATTTTCTCACAAAGCTACTAAAGTAGTGCACCACCAAAACGAGACACTAAATCATCCGTTAAAAAAGAGGATGACGTGGTAAACAATGAGGAGCAGATCCAAAAACCACAACTGTGCATCAGGAATAGAGGGCAAGATCTACCTCCGAGGACAACAGTTTAGATTAGAGCAAGGTCAATTGAGAGAAACTGCTATCCCAAGATCCCTGACCTAAGGATTTATTATCTTTTTAATCCAAGGCAGAATGCCTGAATGAGCCTGGCTTGTTTCTTTAAACTGACTATAATCTGAAGAAGTTCTTACCTTCAGTAACTTGATTCAGGTCAAGCTATGCAACTCACTACAGAGAAATGTTCTACTCAGACCAACTCATCAATTCATGAGTTAATTGTAAGACAGAGTATCTACAGTAAGCTACCTTTTAGTAAGAAAGAGAAAATACGAATTATACACACACACACATAAATGTTCACTTGTGCAAAAAGACAACATGGTAAATCAGAAACTAGTAAGTCTGCTTCATTACAGCAGTTTGTGAGAACAAAGTGAAAATGTGGCAGATAAAAATAGGATAAAAAATGGATATGGAAGAATACATATTTCATATGCCTTTTTTACATGTTCTGATTCATATTTAAAATAATGCAGCAGCCGAGGATGTAGCTCAGTGACCTAAGTGTCTGCCTAGCAAGCACAAGTTTGATCCCTGATGCCAAAAAACAAAAAACAAAAAAAAATTGATGAAAGGATTTAAAGTCAAGACACAACTAAAAGTAAAAATATCCCATGTTTATAAACTAGAAGAATCAGTATTATTACATTGTACTTACAAAAAAAATTTTTTTAATGTACTTACTACCCAAGCAATCTACAGATTCAATCCCTATTAAAATTGCAAAGGTATTTTTCACAGAAATAGAAGAAAAAATATGAAATTCATACCAAACCACAAAAGACCTCAAATAGTCAAAATTAGCAAAAAGAATAAAGCCAATGTATTACACTATATGCTCTCAAAATATACTACTGAAGCTATAGTACTCATAATTTCACAGTACCAGCATAAAAACACATACACCTATGGAACAGGATAAAGAGCCTAGAAATTAACACACACTTTTATGATCAGTTGATTGTCAACAAAAATGTCAAGAACACACAATAGGAAAACAATAGTATCTTGAATAAATAGTGCCGAGAAAACTGGATACTCACATGTAGAAACAAGAAAAGACCCTCATCTTATACCATATATAAAAAGCAACTTAAATTAAGTAAAGACTTAAATGCAAGACTTGCAACTGTAGAACTATTAGAAGAAAACAAAAGGACGAAACCTCTTGACACTGACCTGGGCAAAGATATTTTGGGGATATGAACCCAAAAGCAAAAGCAACAAAAGATAAATAGGATAGGTTCAAACTACAAAGCTCTACACAGGTAAGGAAACATCCAACAGAAAGAAGAGACAATCTATGGAATGGGAGAATATATTTGTAAACCATACATCTGATAAGGCATTAATATCTAAGATATATAAGGAACTCAATAGTAAGAAAGCAACTCCATTTTTAAAAATGGGTAAAGGACCCAAATACCATTCGTCAAAAGACATACAAAGAGCTAACAGGTACATGAAAAATGTGCAATATCATTAGTCATCAAAGAGATGGAACTTAAAACCACAATGATATAACACATCATAGGTATTAGAATGGCTATGATCAAAAAGACAAAAGGTAAGTGTTGGCAAGGAAATCTTGCTGAAAGGGAAACCCCATATATTACTGGAGGAAATGTTAATTAGTGCAATCATTAAGGAAAATAGAAGTTTCTCAAAAATTTAAAAATAGAACTACTGGGCTAGGGATTTAGCTCAGTGGCACAGTGTAGGATGATCCATCATTCCTACTTTTGCATATGTATTCAAATGAAATAAAACATAGAAGAGCTATCTGCACTCCAGTGTTCACAGAAGCACTACAATAACCAAGATACAGAGTCAACCGAAGTTCCCATCAATGGACATATAGATAAAGAAAATATGGTATGTATAGAAGGAAATGCTACGCAGCCTTTACACAGAAAATCCTGCATTGGTGATAAATATATATAAAGTTAGGGTACATGATGCTAAGTGAAACAAGATAATTACAGAAAGACAAATACTGCATGCCCTCACTCACATGTAGACTCTAAAACAGTTGAACTCATAGAAGTAATGAAGAGAATAGTGGTTAAAACAAGAGATATTATGATAGCTGATTTCATGTTGTCTTGTTTTGAAGTCCTGTGTTGCTTGCATTGTTCTGTCCTGATCCGCTTTGTTCTGTTTTGTTTTGCTTTATTCTCAATAAAATAAATAGAAATTAGGGAGGTAGGAGAAATTAGGAAGATATTGGTCAAAGGACACAAAAGGAGGAGTAAATTCAAGAAATCTATTACATATCATACTGACCAGTTAATAACAATATGATGCACACTTGATGATTGCTATAAGACATTTTAGGGGTTCTTACCACAAGAAAAATTCAAATGCATGTAGTAATGAGTGTGTTAATTTGCTTTATTTAGTCAATCTACAATGTATATATCAAAATATGTTGCATATCATAAAGGTATTTTTATTTTTCAACTCAAAATAAATAAAGTACAACATACTAGAGGGCGGCAGGAATGACTAACTTCTAAGCACAGAATTAACCCAATTCTAACACATTAAAAAAAAAGTGAAAATGAAAATTAAACTCCACAGTTAGTAGGCTTCAGAGATAATAGGCTTGCAATTTGAAATCTACTTTCTATATATTCTAAAATTGAAATAAGTAAATATTTATGATAACCGGAGTGAGGTATGTCACTACTGGAGAAAGGAATTTCAAATATAGAAAGTAGAAAGGCTAGAATTGCAATGGAATTGGAGATGATGTAACTCAGTGGTTTATAATATTTATAGACAGATATGGAATACAGATGTGTCTGTATATGTGCAAATGTATTCATTTATGTATGAACATATTTTTTTTGTCTTTTTCATTTTTATCGGTACCAGGGATCGAACTCACGACTGCCTGCTTGCAAGGCAGGCACTTATGCCGCTGAGCTAAATCCCCAGCCTATGAACATATTCTTACACCTCCTCCTCTGCCTGCCAAGAGAGCCCAGCAGTAAGGCTAGCCTGGCAGCAGTGAACATATCTAGTAACCAGAGCTCCATCTCTAAATGCCATTTGCACTAAAAGGAAACAGGACTCCATTGGGAAGGGCCAGTTCTGAGATGGGTAGGAAAGTACAAACATGAACCCAGGAGAGGACTTGGCCAACGAGGGCCCACAGGTCAGATCCAGTCAGCCATCTACTTTTGCAAATAAACTTCCATGGCAGCACAGCCACTTGTTAGGTCACAAACCATCCAAGACAGAGGTAAGCAGGCACATCACACACTGGGCAACTCGCAAAGAGTCACCTCTGGCCACTTAAGATAAAAAGTTTGCCAAGCCCTGGCTTTTGATATCCTCTTGTTCCAGAGTAAGGAAAGAGTCAAAAAAAATGGCAGGGATGTCAAAAGCTAGTTGCAAATTCCCCTTCTGGACAATATATATGACACCTTAAGTACTAAAGTGTTGAAATAACAGACTAGCATCCATTAAATAAGAATCCATGGGTTCATACTAATTTTTTTAAATATATATTAATAAACAAATGAAATGGAGAAGTACTTCCTACAGAATTCCAACTAACAAATTTAGAAAATGATAAAAAGGTACCAATGGTAATCACCATCGTAATTCATATTATTGTTGAAGTCTGACAGACCCAACTTAACCAAGTGACAGAGCAAATATCTATGGAAAGGAAAATTCCGCATCATCTGACCCCTGAAACTGCACTGAGAAACACATGTCACTTTCAAAACACAAGCGAGGTCCAATTGGAGGGACCTACTGCAAAATAACTGGCCGCAAATGTTCAACAATGTCAAATTCAGGAAAGGAAATACCTTCCTATTTGGAGCTAAAGCTACAACTCTGCGAATCTGATCCAGGATTTTCTTTTTCTAACAAGGACAGAAGTAGGAAAGTGAGTAAGAACTATAGGTCAATTAATGGTATCACATGTGAGTACTAACCTCCTCCCCTTGATAACTGTACAATGGTTATAAAAAGAGAAACGCTTTGAGTTTCTACAATCTACTCTCAGTCAAGTCGGAAAGAATGAAAGAAAGATAGACAGAAAGCAGGCAGGCAGACAAATAGGTAAGAGTACTGAAGAAAACAGTGTATAATAACCTGAAGCTGAAAGAACTAAGGCTGAAGAATATCTGGTGCAGAGTCTAAAGTAATTTTGTGCCGGTTTTGCACATTTTCTGTATGTCTAAAATCACACAATTTTAAAGAATCCAAGTTTTTTGTTTCAAGTTTCTATTTCATGGAATTATATTTTTCTCCTGTTACAGAATATACTGACAATATAACAATTTTAAAATACCCCTACAGGAGATACAAGCAACTAAAATCAAAGAAGTCCAGATAATCAGTTGGAGGATCCATGGGTTATAAATTCATTCCATTCAGTTATATATAAGCCAAGACAGATTTATTAACTGCAGGCTCAAATAAGTGATCTCAAATGAGAGTTATGTCAGTAAAAACATTGCCTCTTAACAGGTCAGAAGTCACTTTACTCACTTATATTTTACAAAATATTTGGAGGATTTAAAAGATTAAATGTCCTGAAAGGACAACAGCCCAGCACTTTTTGCAAACACAGCTGTTGGGTAAAGCCCTTGAGAAAGCAAAGCTCTGGAATAGGAATCAGTTGTAAGAAGAGATAACAGTTATAAAATACTGAAGAAATACTGGGATCATTTATCATTAACCTAAGAGCTGACTTGTGCCTAAACACTGGCTTTATTTCTGTGTGTTAGGCCCTTCCTAGGCCCTGGGCGGAAACCAAACAACATGACAGGCAAGCTGCCGCTTCCAGGGCACCTGCACTCCAGAGGAAGGGACCGTGTGTGTAATCACACACGGACAGCAAGGCCTTGGGGCTGGGCGAGAGACACGACTTTAATTTTGGCAAGCAGGAAAAGCTTCCTTTTGAGGGAGCGATTCTGCCGCTGAGTCCACCAAGTGAGTCTCCACGTGGAGCCTCCTAGGCAGAGGGCATGACGATTGCATGGAGGGTCACTCTCAGCAAGTGCAAAGAAATGGGGAGCTTCCAGGGCCCTGGAACAGGTAATTCACTTTATTTTCGGTGCAGTGATAGACAGTATTATGACTAGTGAACATTTTTACAATGCATAGTGAGACTGCGTCTACATTCATAAGTGATATCAAAGGCTAGTCTAAAATATTCCAGCAAAGGGAAGATCAGTTAAAATATAAGGCAACTGTGCAAAAATTATGGAACTTAGATGACTATTACATGGAGGCAGAAGCACTATTCTATTTTATATTTGTTTGAAAATTTTCATAGTTTTTAGAAACTCCACATAACAGAAGCAGAAGCTTCTTGTTCAAACTTCTTTTGTCTGGCCTCTTCATCCTGCCTTCTGATCGCCTCACTCAAGGAGACAGGGAGGAGAGCTCTAGGGTAGGTGTACCCTGGAAAGGTCCTGAACTCCACACTGAATCCAGTCTGTGACCAATAAAGCTCATCTAATGCAAGGCTGGAACCCAGGAGTTTTCAATAAGAACATAAAACAGACAATCAGATGCAAATAAAAAACGAGTCATTCTTCCTGAGAAAAACCAGAATTGCCAGGATGAGGAGCCATTATCCTCCCAGAGATCAAAACACACAATAGGCTTCTTCCTGCTCCAGTCCCTAGAGACTGCTGTGGCCGAGGCTCCCCATTTGTGAAATCCCACCGTCCGGCTTCCGTATCATCTCCCTTGACCTCGCCGCAGTCTCACAGCGATCACTCCCTCCCACCTCAGCCCTCCGCTTCCGCTTCCTGCGCAGGTGGGAGAGTGGCTCAGGGCACCTGAGCTAGCACCTTCCGCTTGAGGACAAGCTGATCCCATCCCAGGTCCCTCCCGGGGGACCACAAGCATGGTAAACCAAGAATGGTTCTGGTTTCGTATGTCCAACGTCTGTCTCTGCTAAGATAGTAAAGTTAATACTCTTGAAAAGCCTCCTCACACAGGTACAACTTTCATAACCCAAAACTCTGAAAGGTTCCAAAAATCCAACACTTTTTGAGTACCTGCATGACACCACAAGAGTAAAGTTCCCTATAAAATCATCTTTAGGCTGCGTGTGTTTACAGCTTATAGCTTATAACAAACAAACGAGTTGTGTTTTTGGATATGGGTCTCAATCCCATGGTACCCCATCATGTATGACTATTTCAAAGGGGCTTTTTTTGGTTTTTTTTTTGGGGGGGGGGCTTTTTCGTATTTATAGGTACCGGGGATCGAACTCACGACTGCCTGCTTTCAAGGCAGGCGCTTATTCCGCTGAGCTAAATCCCCAGCCCGTTTCAAAGTTTTTAAAAGTCCTAAATCCCATTCCTCTCCTCTCCCCCTTCAACCCTTCATCCCGTACCCATCCCCAAAAACTTTGTTTCCATTCTCTTTTCAAGTCCCTTTCTCTTCCCTCTCCCCTGTTCACCTTGCCATTTGTACTTTTTCTACTTCCGAGTATCTATCCTCCGTATCTATTTTTGGGGTTTCTCACACAAGAAAAACAATCTGATTCAGTATTTAAACGTATGTGTCTGACTTATTTCACTTAAAATTAGTTTCAAGGTACATTCATTTACCTAAAAATGTCTCAAGTTTATCCTTAGTTAAGGCAGAATAGCACTCCACTGTATATAAAAACCACATTTTCTTTATCCATTTATCCACTGATGAGCAGTTTCCAAGATATAGCTATTATGAATTGTGCTGTATGGGTATGCATACATCACTGTGCTATGATGCTTTTTTTCAGACTGGTTTCCACAGTGGCGGCACCAGTCTACACTCCCACCAACAGTGGAGAAGGGTCCTTTTTCCCCATAGCCCATCAGCATTTTGTTACTGGTTGATCTCTTGATGATAGCCATTGTCTCTGGAGAAAGGTAGAATCTCAGTGTTGTTTTAACTTACATTTCACAAATGACCAATGATGTTGAACATTTTTTTCATATATTTATTTGCTGTTTTTATTTCTTCATCTGAGAAGCATCTACTCATTTCAGATGCCCTTTTTTTTTTTTTTTTTTTTTTTTTTTTGGATTGGTTCTTTAAATCTGGGGGGAGGCACGGAGTTTTTTTGAGTTCTTTCATATTCTAAATATTAGTCTTTTGTCTGAGCAGCTGGTAAAAAATTTTTCCCATTCTGTAGTTGTCTCTTCACTCTTTTTGGTGATGTCTTTTGCTGTGTAAAAGTTTCTTGTGCTTGTAAAAAATTGATGTAATCTTGGTTTTTGATTCTCTGTAATATTTCAGTACAATCAGGATTTTGTTCATAAAGTCTTTGCCTATACCTATGTCTTCAAGAATTTCACCTATTCTACCTTCCAGCAGCCTAAGTGCTTCTGTTTTTATATTTAGATATTTGCTCCATTTAGATTTTAGTTTAATGCATGGTAAGAGATATCAGCATGTGGAAAGTCAGTTTTCCCAGCACCATTCATGAAAGAGGCTATCTTTCTTCTAGTAAAGCTGCTTAGTTCCTAAAGGCAAATTTTAAAAGAACTAAATAGTACTTTCATACAAAAAATAATATCAATAGGTATTTTTATAGGTAAATGTACTAATACAACCATCTTTCTCAAGTTTTCAAAATTATGTTGGATAGTTAAAAGCAAAAGTGAGAATATAGTTCTCAGTGAATGAAGATATTAAGCCAACTAAGTTTAAAGCAGGAAGGATAAGGGGCTTTAAATAGTGGTTGGTGCCTAGAATTCCCCTGAAGTGGTATGAGCAGACTAACACAGTAAAGGTGGGAATGCTCCCAACTGATCTGTAACTTCCACTAGCCCCAAGTTCTTGCATCACCAGCATGCTTCATAATAGCAGGCTCTCTGAAGAATCATAGGAAGTACCCACCGGAATCAGCATTCATGCTCTACTCTAAACACCAAAATGAAATATCTTGTATAAAAATAAAAGGTTTGTGTTCACAATATGCAAGCAGTCACACTAGTATCTCTGCCAAGATCAGTAAACAGGCAAAAAGCAGGGCAAAACTATATTCTCTCCCTTTCAGGAAGCCAGGGAGGTACTTCTGTCACCCTTAGCAAGTTTTGGAAATCAGGACATCTATTTTGTTAACCACTGTCCCTCCCATCAAGTAAAATCCTTCTGCAATCTTGTCATTTTCTCATCATTATCTTTTGGGGAGAATTTTTTTTTTATCTTTTTACTTTGGAAATTTAAAAAGGGAGAAAAATAGATTGTAATAAACTCCCATGTTCATGAAATTCAACAATTATCAATTAATAGATCTTCTGTCTGTTCCTACGTAAAGCACTGCACAAAGTATAATGAAGAACATGTGGAGACTTTTTAATCTCTTTTAAAAACTCCCAACTATACATCAGAAAGTAAATATTCTATTTAAGAAACAATTCAGCAACAGCTGCTATCATCACCAAGGGCTTCTACACACATAAAGCAAATGTCTGAAGCAGGGCTACTCATGGACAATCCCACTTCAAGCTGTGACACAGAAGCAAACATTCAATAACAGGGCTGGAAAATAACTCACTCACCAGCAACATACGTAATTTCAATGGTAATCACAGCCATCATCTCTCTTTCACATCAATCTCAAAAGTAATAAGACAGAGGAAAGAGAGCTTCAAAGCTTACCCACGTGGCCAATTTTACTACAGCAATTGGAAAAAATATATGACTCAGAATCTACTCAACAAAATGGCTAAAAAATACAAGTATTGAAAGCAGTTTTCTCTAGGCTCATATCTTTCAAATAAAATGTCAGTGTCATGACAAAGCTTTTATATCACACAGATTAATATCAACCTGGCTTCTCAGTTATTTAAAAAACAAAAACAAAAACAAAAAAAACAGGTATCCTGCAATGGCAAGCAGAAACATCTAAACAACACCCAGGACTTGGAGGCAGGTTTATTTACATCGAAGAGCACTGATCAGGCTCATCCCCAGAATGCCAGGCCCTGATCTCTGGTGGCCGAGGGCTTATACTGGATAAGCAAGCAGGACGTACAGAGGCAAAATGGTTTGTCAATAGGGGGTTAGTTTATAAAATGTGCATCCTAGTGACCAGCTATGCATCACAGTAACCAGCTGTTTCTGACAGACAGAAGCACCTGGAACTAGAACAGGAACTGTTACCTGAACGACTAACAAACTGAAGTATACTGGCGTGGGGTGGTGGGGTGCGTTTTGTGCTACATTTCCTTCCTCTTTTAGTTTCCCCGGCAAATCTTTGCTGGGCATATTACATGTGATCTTCTGAGACAAGGCCCAACTAGCAGGAGTAACATTAGGGTTGTCAGAGATCCTAGGAGGGGCACTAGCCAAGCTCCGCAAAACTCTTATTACACAGCATTTCCCTAAGATGCTTTTTAGGAAGAGACATAATCTAGGTCTATCTGTTACATTACTCTGGCAAGGGAGTGAGGGAGTTAATCTGATCTAGGAGAGTGTCCAGTGTGCCTTGAATGCTCATCAAATCTTGGTCATTTGTAATATTCTCTTGAGGCAACCATCCACACAGTTTAAGGAAAACACACACACACACACACACACACACACACACACACACACAGCTAGCAGTAGGTAGGGAAGCAAGGACTGGGTTACGTAAGCAGCCTGAAAAGACACAAAGTCAAGGAGAATGAGGTATGGAGCAGTCCTGTGAATGATGTCCTCCTGCTTCAGTCCTGCATGCCTTGTCTCATCAGAGTGAGCATCAGAGGAGCTATCCAGGTAAATTTTTCAGTGGGTCTAAGGCTGGATTTCTGAAACTTGTGGAGGTAGTTAACATGAACCTGGGTTATATGTGTACAACAATATCTACAGATATAGCTGGTCTTTTAACTGGTTACAAGCTGCAAGTGGTTTTCATGTAATCTAATTTCTAAGTTACCTCTGCCTGAAAAGCAGGCCCATTGTCACTGGCAATGATCAAGGGTAGGCCATATCTAGGGATGATTATTTTCAGTAGAATCCTACACATATTTTTCTCAGTATAGATAGGAGATGAGAGGTTGGGGCTGAAGCCTGAGCTGGCTACAGTGGTACAGGTGTCAGTGCAGTGGCGTGAGCTTGCAGAACAAATGGTGGAGGCAGGTTTGGCTCTGATCTTCCAGGAATATCTGGTTTTTAGTGAACTGGATCCCAGGGCTTAGGTCCCTAGACTGAATTATTTTCATCACTGGTGGCCTATTTCCAAACAGCAACAGGAAGCAGTTTGCTGTGTAGATCATCCTGGCAGGACTGGCCAAAAATAGTTTTGTCCTAGGTGACCATAGCATATCTAGCCTGTCAGACTTTATTTCTAACAGAGCTACTTCCATCCATAAACAGGGCATACTCAGGATTTGTCAGGGGTCCACTTTTTAGAACAGTTGATCCTAATACAGAATGTGGCACATGACAGTCCTAACAGTCTAAGGTGAGCCTGTCAGCTTTCTTGATCAGAAGGACAATGGTTGTTAGTGCATGGAACCAGTATCTGCCAGATAATGTAGCAGAACTCTTGTGCATTTCCAGCAGGTAGCTTGGGTGTTATCGATCAGAAATGCAGTGAAGAGGAAACAAGTTTTTGAACCTCTGGAAGGTTGAGTCCAGGTCAATGAACCTTTGAGTCCAGAATTGGGGTCTTTATGAAGAAGGGCTGATAGGGGCTGGAGCTGATAGGGGCTCAGCGGCAAAAGCGCCTGCCTTGCAAGTGCATGGTCCTGAGTTTGATCCCTGGTACTGGAAAAAAAAAAAAAAAAAGAAGGGCTGATGGACAGGAGCCAGTCAAAGGCAGAAGGTGGCATTTTTAGGTCCAGGCAAGTGTACCAGCAGGCTGTGGGTGACAGAAGACTAAGGCAATGTATATGCAGGACAACTGAGTCTGTGCCTAGCAGAAAGGGCAACAGATAAGAGTCCCAGTTGCCCCGGTGATGGCAACTTTTTAACAGAGGGAACTTTTGAAGGCAGAGTATTCTGCTCCATTTCCAACCAGGAAAGTTGCAGGTTCACCCCGGACTTTTGCAATGACCATAGCTGTAGGAGGTCCAATTTGATAGAGCTCAGTCTGTACTATCTATTAAGACCTGACAAGGTGCAATTCTTTTGTCATGGCTAATGGTCCAATTTTTCCCAGTCAAAATGTGGAACTCAGTAGGAACTGCTGACAGTCATCTCAGGTGGGGATTAGATGATACCATCAGACCAGGACAGATGTGTCTCCAGTGCGGCTTCTGCGGCCTAATGCAGGCAATGAATTGGAACTGGTTCAACTGCCTGGAATTACATGAGTTGGGAGTGGGAAGTTAAGCTACAGGTGTTGGCAGCAATTACAGCATCAACAAGGGTGTCAAGGCAGAATTCTGAAGAAAAATGGGTCTCTTTTCCCTTTTCTTTTTCTTTGAAATGCAGGAGTGGCTTGGTTGCATTTTTAACTCTGTAAATGCGCCTCTTCCTTCAGTGAGGGACTATGGCCTTTAACTAATTAGTTCTTATTCTATCTCCCTATGATGTATGTTGTGTACCTTGAGCAATGACACAACAGACAAAAGGTGGGTTCCCCTCAGAGAGAGATCATTCAGATGTCCACCTGGCCACACCCCTCACAGAAACTTAGGCACAATTAGCTAAGAAGGTACAAGGCCCCCATTATGTCATATGTTGATCTCCACAGAAGTGCAGGTGAGGGCCCAATCAGCCACAATGACCAATGCCTCCCAATCTTGCTGCATAGACAGAGCAGCCTATTGCTCACCCTGTCTCATCCACTCACACATTCATTCAGCAGGCACTCATAGGTCAAGCACTCCAACCCCCCTTCCCCTGAGGGTGATCTTAACTAGCAAGAATTGATCAAGCTTTTCTTCTGCTCAAACTGAGCTGGATTGACAGATTGACTGAGGTGACAGGGGTCTTACTGGAATCTGGCTGGCAGGCAGGCAGACAGACAGACAGACTGTGTCCTCTTCCCTTTGGGTTCCAATGTGAGCCCCTCAAGTGAGAAGCCAGGAATCCTCTAGAGCTCCAAGGTGACACAAGAAATCTCGAGGGTACACTTCCCATCAAGACCTGGAGAGGTCTTTGCTCTGCCCATGAAGGCCATGAACAAAGAGGTCAGCATGGTCAGTCTTCCAGCCAACACATCAGATACAACAGCAAACAGAAACACCAAAACAACATCCAGGATTTGGAGGCAGATTTATTTACACTGATGGGCACTAATAGGGATCACTCCCATAGGTCCCAGTCTCTGGTGGAATAGGGCTTACACTGGATAAGCAAGCAGGAAGTACAGGCAGAATGGCTCATCAATTAGGGATTGGTTTATACAATGTGCATCATAGTGACCAGCTATGCATCATAGTGACCAGCTGTTTCTAAGAGACCAGAAGCAACTGGAACTGGAACAGGGACTATTACCTGGACAACTAAGAAATTGGGAACATAGGAATCTTCTGTTATAACACCATTACTCTGTCCTTAGAGAGTGCTGCTATGCTAATGGGTACAGCCTCAGGTCTGTGGTCACAAACTTCTGGAACTCACTACCTGTGGCCCTTCTGTCTATAGCCAAGGCTCTGTCAAGTCCTGGATAGCATTTCCACAGGAAAACATACAAAGTCACAAGCAGCTTCACTGTCCATTCAGAGTCACAGAGTAGAATTCTACCACCATTAAAGAATACTGGAGGGATGCAGGATACAATTCTAATTAGCAAAATGACTAAGATAGCAAGTCCAGACAACACATAGTAAGACATGGCAAATTTAATGACCCCTAAGTCAATTTGCTGGTTCTAAATCCAGTCTGTCACTAAGGCCCCTGTCCTGGGAGACCTGAGAGTCAAGCCAACCTTGACTCTAGCCCTCAATTCTTTCTACAGGCCAACTATGTTCCACATTCACACCATTCAGTGTGAGTTTGGAAGATACTGACTAAAGAACTGATGGCTTTTCAAGCTTCTGCATTTCAAAATAAAAACCACCACCACTCACAAGACTATCACCATGAATTTAATGATCAACAATTTTAGAAGGCTGTCTTAGTTACTTCTCTTTTATTGCTGGGACAAAATACCTAACACTAAAAATTAAGGAAAGAAAGGTTTATTTAACTCATAGCTTGTGGCTGTTTCAGACCATAATCAGCTGGCTCCAAGGCAGGGTGGCATGGCACAGGGGTAGCCATTCGTGGCAGCAGCAAGTACCAAAGACAATAAGAGCAAAAAGGAAAGAGTAGGTCTCCTTTCCCTCCATTATACTGTATGCCAATTACCTGCCCCGGGTGGGTGCAGCACTCACACCACCAATCCCAATGCTAGACAATGAACCAATCACAAATTTAGACCCAGCTGCCTTTGAGAGGCCTGCCCCCCATGACTACATGAGGCTTTGGGGATACATTTAGACACAAACCTTATGACAGAGAAACAGGCCAATTGAAGAAAAACAAATAACCAAAAAACTCCAAAGAGTCAACTTACCCTTCTGCTTCAAAAAGAGAAATCCCAACAATAGCACTAGAAGCCTTACTTCTCAGGAGAAAAAACAAATGGAGGCCCTCATACCCCAGGGCCCAGCCCTGCCTCCCACTTGAGCTCCAGGATGCCTATGGTTCCACAGCCTGCTGGGCAGAAGGTCAGACTGCAGACCTTGGGCTCCAAGGCAAAGCTCAGAATCTCAGGACTATTTAAACCCTCACATTGCAAGTGCTCAACTTGTCACAGAGTGAGAAGTCACATCACTTTCAGTGCACAGTAAATACGAAGCCTGTATTCACACCAGTTCTTTGTGCACAGCCCAATAACCCAGATGTGAGGAAATTCAAACTTATAATATCCACAGAAGCAGTGATTGTGGCAACCCACACATGTGTATTTGTATGACTTGCATGGTAGTGATCTTAGAAGAAGCTTAAAAAGAAAAAAAGCACATTTTAATCTCCACAACAACAAAAAAAAACTCTCACACAGATACAGATTAAAAACTGCCTTCTTCTGGGGATATAAGAGGACATTCTTTGAGAAATCACAAAGACTGGAGTGAGCACTGAAGAACGCCCTAGGAGAAACAATCCTGGCTTGGTTTCAAGGACGCAGACCAGACAACTTACAAGGGTTTTCTCTAAATTCTCATTTCTAATGTGCAACACAATGAGCTGCTTGATGCTTACAGTATAAACTACATCTCATCACCAGAATGTAATACTTCCCAAAGTGCCATAAATGCTAGTTCTATGTAGAATAGGCTCGATTTCAGCTCTAACATGAGCTGAGCAACAGATGAAATATGTTACTGAAATAGTCATTGAATGCTTCAATTTCTAAAATTTTGTTATAGTAAATGACACATTGCCAGGAAGCCACCTCAAAATACTTTTCTCAGGGCTGGGGATATAGCCCAGTGGCAAATTGCCTGCCTGGCAAAAAAAAAAAAAAAAACTCTTCTCCACTTCAAACACACTTATGCCATCACTCTGGCCACTTCCGAGGTAGCTCTAGAAGTTCTCTTTCTAGTCTTATGTATGAACATTGCTGAAGACTCATCGAAACAAAAGGCAGGAGAAGAACATTATGTGCATCCTCACCCACCTTATTCATTGGATCCAGCACCATACAATTTTTGACTCTTCCTCAAAGTCAAAATGTCCATGAAAAGTCAACATTTTTAATTGATTTAGGACATCAAAGCGGTCATAACAGTTTCAATCACAAAAAAGGACTTTCAGAAGAAGCTTCAAAAAGTAGCAAGAACATTAGAGTGTTGGAAGTAAAGGGGAGGATTTTAAGGGGGATTCATGGAAATGTGTAATAATGTTTATTGTACTTACTGTAGGAATGTTTTTAAACTTAAACGTTTACCACACTTTTCAATCACACTATCTAAAGTTACTACAAAATGGGTCAAATACCATAAAATTAAATAACATTCATTTATATCAGCTAATATAAAAAATAGTTTCTGGAAGACCAAGGGCCACTACAATGGTCTAAAAGATTAGACAATAGATCTCAGTGGGGATGAGACTTCTAAAGCTGAAAACACAAGCTTAGAACCAAGGCTCTGCCACTTAAGCACTGACTTACACAAGATACTCAACCCCTCTTTGCCTCAGTTTCATTATCTAATCTAAAAGAGCCAATAATAATAAAACATCCCTCACAGAGCCGACTTGAGTACTAACTGAAGTTTTATCTTCTATTACAGAAAGGGAAAGGAGGGAAAAGATGCTACAAGGTGCCTTACCATCAACTGATAAAAGATGCAGTAGATGGTAAATCTGATCAAATCTGTACCCATTTTAAATTATCTAAGCTGATTCTTCTTCTCTGTAAATATGCAAGAAAATGTCCTCACTCTTGGAAATATGCACTGGAGTATTTGGGGAAATTATGTATGCAATTTACTCTCAAGTGTTCAAGAAAAAAAATTTTTTTGATACTGGGAATCAAACTCATGCCTGCCAGGCACTATGCCACTGAGCTATATCCCGACCCAAAAATTTTATGTTTATGCTTGCATATGGATACACAGAGAAAGAGGAGACAAAGAATAATGCACATGGGATAAAATGTTAACCACAGGAGATTCTAAGGGCACCTATACCTTTGCGCACCAATTCCACAAGAAATAAAAGCTCACGTGTACACATGAATGTTCATCAAAGCTTTATTCACAGTAACCCAAAACAGAATGATCCAGCTGAGCTTGAGCAGATGAACAGTTCTACACACAGTGGAATGCTACACAACAAGGCAAAGGGACAAACTACTGACATACACCCCAAGCAGGTTGCGCCTCCCTGTAGCATGTGTGCAAAGAAACCTATCTCAAGTTATACACTGCATGACTCCCTTTGCACAGCATTCCTGAAACTGCGGAGAAGAGTTTAAGGCAACTGGACTGGGGAGGTCTCAAAAAATAAAAATAAAAACAATCAAAGATGCACTGAATGTATATAAAGATATATAAAATCTTAATTCTAAACTCAACCTTTCACTAACAATCTGCTAGGTCCTAGCTTTTAAAGTAAACATCTATTGGGAGCTAGCAAAACCCTGGATTTCCATCTTTCTGAAGTTGCATTAACATGGAGATCCACAGAGGGAGGGCAGGGATAGAGCAAGGGGCAATGCGCTCTGTGATCAAACTCAAACCACTGATCCTCACTTCAGAATTTCGAGCAAAGACAGTACTTGCCAGCATGCCACAGTAAAAAGGTTGGTAGAAGCCATTTAAAGCATCACAGGAAGAATCATGTGATTTTAACAAGAAGATATTTTTAACTGATCACAATTTAGTGCAACCCAGTTGAAACCCCAGCTCTCAATTCACTGAGATACAAAATTAGAGTTCAATCAAGCACCTAAAGTATCAGAGCCAATCTGTATGTGGTGGGCAGTTGGGAGTTCAAGGACAGTGCCCCAGATACTCCTGCCTGCTGGCCAGAAACAGAAAAAGACCAGAGGACCAGGCCGGCTCTGCCCACCACAGTACCACTGAGCATTCTTTGCCCTTGAACAATGACAATAAATCTTTTTAAGCTTCCAGTGTGCAAACAGGCCATTGCAGCACACATGCTACAGGCTCACCACCAAGGACCCCTAAGTAGGCACCTGAGGAAGTGAGACACTCCAAACATGGAAGCTGACTGATGAGACCACTGCCAAGACAATTAGCATAAAGTATGCTGACTGCTTTGGAAGGAATTTTACCAACACAGGACTGAAGACTTCTCATACAATAAACAATACACTCAATGACATAATAAAAATAACTGAGTGCTATAGTAACAAAATATTATCAATCAATCAATAACCTGTGAATTAATTATATGCAGGACTGTACTAAGTAATAAAAAGAAACCTTAAAAGCTACCTTCCATGAATCAGATCCACACAGTAGTGAGAAGACACATAAAAGGCTTATGCTACACCAGACATCACAAATATGCTATAGTGCTTGTCTCAGCAGCACATATACCAAAAATATGCTACCAACCAACTTAACCTCTCTTTCCATCTACTTTCCATGCATACGCACAATCTTATTTCATTTGCCTTTGAAACTTTTCATAAAATAATAAAAAAAAAAGTTTTGGAGATTGAAATAAAAGGACACTCTAAAAACTGGATTCTAGAAGGCTGATCCTATGATACTATAGGAATCCAAACTGGGATAAATGGGGAGATTGCAAATAAGAGCTTAGGAGCCTTCACACATGAAAATGTTTTGTTATATTTCTTTGCACTTAGAATCCTGAGTCATTTCAAAACATTCTCATTTTAACCCTAAAATGAACTGGTCCCGTAGGCTTCTGAGATGAGCACCAAACCTGTGGCACAAATATGATACAAAACCATTTTGCAACAATAAAATTCAAAAATAAACATAAATCTTTGCCTCAAGTTAAATCACCTATTTTAAAAAGCTTAATGCATTTTTTTTTCCATTTCCAATGGCTTTTTCATTAGGTTTCACCAAAATTTTCCAGGGAATCCAAGTACACACATCATGGGCAAATTCAAGCACTAAGGTGGCACTGGGAGAAGGTGACAAAGCTCTTCTGGTTACAAAAGGGAAATAACCATACCCTGAAGAAGGGTCCATGTAGAAAAGATGAACATAGCCAAAGGTCTGACATTCCTGATATTCAAAGTTTCACACAGTGCCACGCTTTTAGGCAATGAAACAACCGATTAGCCAACAAATACTTGGGAGCTTCTGCTGTGATTTCTAAACATGTCCCCAGCCATCCCCCAGAGCTAAGTATTCAAAGCTTAGCTACAGCCTGCAACATCACTGGAAGATGATAGGACCTTTAGGAGGTGGGGCCTGCCGGGAGGTCTTTAGGCCATGGGGTAGGGGTAAAGGTGACAGCCTCTTGTTCCTCCCAGCAGGGAGGCAAGCACACACAGCCCCTGTCAAGTGCACTATAGGCCCAAAGTGACACTTCTATAACTGCAAGTGAAAGTAAGCCTTTTCTCTTCAGAATTATATTATATTAACCTACGCATTTGTTATGTAACATGCAGCTGGCTAATACAGCATCTACTATGCCTTAGCAGAAAATCTAGGCATACGATATACCAGGGAAAAGCAAGAAGGCATACAGGCACACAGAAATCAGTGCCTGTGCCTCTCATAATGCTAGTGGTCTAACTAGGCACACAGCACTAATCACTGCAACGCAGGCAAAAGCAGGAAAGGTAAGGTGCCCAGGAGGTGAAAGACCAGAGCTCAGGTCCCAACTCTGTTCCGCCTCACAAGATGTCTCTCTTTTGGCAAAGCACTATCTAGGCAAGAATAAAAGCAAGTTAGATAAGACAATTTCTACAGTCTCTTCCACCCTGACTTTATGAGTACAAGTTCAAAGTCAAGGGAGGAAAGCTTTTAAGAACTGGTATAACTGAAGTTAGACATGGTGGCACACACCTGCAATCCCAGGACTTAGGAGGCTGAGGCAAGGAGGATCACTGCAAGCTTGAGACCATTCTGGGCAGTGAATTCAAGACCCATCTGGACTACATAGTAAGATCCTGTCTCCCAAAAAACCAAAAAAGAAAAAAAAATTGGTAGGACTGAATTGAACTAATGGCAGAAATGATATACCAGGAAAAAAGCAAGAAAGTAAAAGCTGAATGTCACCTGAAAGACATAAAGTGTCAAATCATGGCCACAGAAAGGAGAATGGGGCATGAATTGTTTGATAGTTATAGAGTTTTGGTTTTACAAGGTGTCTAGAGATCTACTACACAAACTATGAATACAGTTAACACCCTGAACTCACACTTAAGTGGCTAAGACACTATTTTGTATTGTGTTTTTTTTGTTTGTTTGTTTGGTAACAAGGAAAAACTCATGACTTTGCGCTTGCCAGGCAAGCACTCATGCCTCTGAGCTAAATCCCCAGCCCATATTGTGTTTTTTGTAGCATTTTAAAAACAGGAAAAAGAGGAGTCACAAAAATTAGTGCCCTAGCAGTAATCATGATGAAAAACTATTTCAAATCCATTAACTCCTAATAACCAATCTTAATCCTTATAATTTTTTCCTCCCAAATCAAAACAAAAAGTATCTTGCCCGTGGGATATGGAAGCTTCTCCCACCATAACAAAGCAGGGGAAGCATGTGGAGGAAATGAGGATGAAAAGACAATACAGACACTCAGCCTGGAGGAAACACAAAGCAGGCTATTCAAAGGAAACCTCACTGTGTCATCCCCACCTGAAATGCAGCCCAAGCTGCACACAGGCCGCTCTTTATTCCAAGGATAGAAAAAACCCAAGCTGCCTTCAAGGCCCCTGCTCCTGCCCACCTTTTCACAATTCTCCAGCTTCACCTATGCAGCTGTACCTTAAGCCTCTGGTCCCCTCCTGGAGCCCTGTTGTCAAAGAGTCTCTGTTCCGCAAACTGCTCTGATGGAACACTTCCCTTCCTGTGCATCCCGCAGGTCTCAGTTTAAATGCTATTTCTGTGACTTCCCTGACTGAACACTTGTCCGGGTTGCAGTGTAATATTGGTGTGAGCCTCCGACAATCAGCTGCTGAGGACAGGGACTATACGCACTCCCTCTCCCCCACCTCCAAGGCCAAGGCTGGTACCAAGTCACCATTCAAATATTTGTTGAATAATGAACACTAAATCTATTTTTTAAAAACAACAACAAAACATCTTAAGAGGTTTTCTTCTGAATTTCTATCTTCAGTAAGTCTCCAAAACCAAGAAACCTGAAATCTCTATGAAACTAAAAAAGTCAACTCTGGCATCTCTAAACTGCTCCAGCCTTCCTGGATCTTACAGTAAGGGTGGAGCATCAAGGACTGATAAGCTAAGCACACAGAAGCATAGCACCAATGAAGAACTGCCACTGCTAAGTTTACTGTTGTTCTTGATATCTCTTGGCATGTGCCTGCTAAATAGGAAACACTTGGGGATCATCCAAAAAGCAAAATTTCACAAGACTCAAGTATGTATGAAACACTAACTCCACTTAAACTGCTGTGTTTAAACTTCTGTGTTTCCAATGCATGTAAGAGCAACTGAAGAAGCAAAGAATCCACAAAGGCAAAGTTCCCCATATTATTATTTTAGAACTCAAACAGGAAAAACATCAAAGACATTTGTACTGTGTATCTCAAAGAAACATATCCCAAACCAAGATCTTAGAGGTTTAAATAAGGATTTCAAAATGACACTTGGAGGGACTGGGGATTTAGCTCAGCGGCATAAGCGCCAGCCTTGCAAGCAGGCAGTTGTGAGTTTAATCCCTGGTACCGATAAAAAGGAAAAAGACCAAAAAAAAGACACTTGGAATTACTTCTCAGACCTTAAAATTAAGGATATAAGAAAAAAATCATTTAATATTCCTATCTAGTCCAACATAAACACAAACTGCATCAACACTTTAGAGTTGTCTCATTTTAATCCATAAATATAGTCCCAAAAGTCCCAGTTCATATTGATTCCGCCACCTTAATATCTAACACATATTTTGAATGTACACAAATGCCATCTAATTGCTTCTCTAATGATCTAATGTATGCAGTGTTGTCCTCCATCCTTTCAAATGCACATAACACTATACAGGCACTTAAAAAGATACTTGAGTTTGGAACAACGAACTTTATTAATACTATAAACTCCTGCATTTCTATCCCTAAATAATGTCACGCCCAAGACTATTCACACAACCCTATTTCAGTTCCATCGTCACTGGATTACAAAGTCACTTTTATCAACAATGCTCAAATGAAGCTTAGTTTTCTTAGCACCACTCTCCAAACTCAAGTGGTTTTCAGTAGTGTCTTCGAGTGCAAACCAGGGTTATTAACCACACTTGCCCATATTTCAACATATTCACTTGAAGTCCTTCCCAAAAGTAGTCCCAAAGAGACTTCCATCTGCAAAAACCTGGAAGACACAAAATCTATGCTACAACATACTAACCACATCTCGGTCACAACTGGAAAGCTATTTCCTCTGGAAAGGATCTCAGTTCAAAATGTACAATTAAATGAGTTTCTACAATCAATAAAGCAGATAAAGTGCATCACTTTGGAGAGCACAGAGCAGGAGGCAACGTTCCAGTACTATAATTAAGCGGCTGCTATTCAAGATTTCTCAGCCGCCCATCCCTGTTGGTCTTGGCCACCTCGGACCACCTCAGGACCAGTGACAGTGAGTCCACAGGTGACACAACCCTCGGGGAAGAGTCCTCTCTACAGCAACTGGCTCTCGTTCTCTCTTCTCGCCCACCACGGCGGACGCGAGGTCAGGCAGGCAGCGAGGAGCCGGCCCAAAAGGCCAGGGTGGCCAGGAGCTAGGGGCGTGCAATACCCAGTGGCGACGGCTGGGCCAGGCACAGAAGCCGGCGGCGGCGGACGCTCGCCCCGGGCCTCTCCCGGCGAAGCCCCGCGGAGCCGCGCGAGACCAGACTCGGGGTCCGTCCCGGGTGGGGCGTGCGCACAGCCGCGGAGGGGGGGGGTAGGACCTCACCTTGGCTCCCGGAGGGCCGGCGCCGCCGCGGTCCCGCAGTTGCTAAGGAGAATGCTCTTCCGGGTCGCGGGAGCGCGTTCCAAAGAGCAACGGTGGCCGGGTGGAGCCAAACGCTCTGTGAGTGGGGCGAGGGCGCCGAGCGGGAAGCGGTCCGAACAGCTCTGGCCTCACTGTCTGCCCGGAGCTGGGCGGCCCGTGAGACGCCTTCCTGCCGAACCCTGGACCTCTCTCCCCGACCTGCACCTTCCCCACGCGGCCTGTCCCCGGCCTTCCAGGCTGGGCGGCACCGAGCTGTGGCACCTTGGGCTTCTAGCCCCCAGCGTGGCCATCCCAGCTCTCTCCTGTTAGGTTTTTCTTGTCCTTCTAGTTCCCCAGAGCCCCTGCTCAGGGTTAGATGCGGTGCTGGCGCTGGGGTCACAGAGGTGAGGGTCCCGAGAGCGGGCCCTGCCCTCCACATGCGGGCTGGCGACTGTGGGCGACAGTGCCCTGCCTAGCGAAGGGAGCCCCAGCGCTGCCCGAGAGATGTGCACAGTCGCGGTTAGGACAAGGCTGGCCATGGAGTCTCCCGCTAGGTGGACGGGGTTGGGGCCAGTGTTTCATGTAAGAGTGGACGCGAGGCCGATACCCCAAGAGAGATGGCTCAGGTTGGATCCCGGGGAAACACCAACATATAAATGTGCGAAAAGAAGAAACCCCCAGAGAGCAGCCTGGAGACAAGAAAGAATGTCAGTAAGAAACTAGTCGCCAGTCAAACTCTGTGGAGCTCAATTGTCCTGATTGTGGTGCCCATTGAATAATCAACAATCAGGAATTCAATGACAAAAGGCCCTTTGAATCTGTCCACCACCTTACTGGATCAGGAAAAAGAAATACATTAAATTCTCTGTTTTTTTTAATGCTTTAAAAAAAACTGCCATATTATAAGTAAATTTCAGGATTGTCCTGCTAATAACTGAGTGTCTTGAAGATGGGAAACATTTAACTTTATATCTACAGTGCTTGCCATATGCCCAGTGTGTTGGTTTAAAAAGAGTAAGTCAACCCAAAGAGTCTCTGGTTTTTAACATTCTTCCAAATCCTTCCAGAACCCTCAGCCAAACCATGGTGTAGGCAAAACTTGTCTGTTCAAAGTAGAGGATGGAAGAAGTCCAGCAGGGATTTAGTGGCTGGGAGAGAAGCCAACTGAACTTGGGAATGGGAAGATCCAGAAGAGGAAGAGAACAAAGGATTGAATCAATGAAATGTGAGGTTTCGGGACTAGAAATGGAGAGGCAGACGAAACCAAAAATTGAAGCAGGAATAGAGGAGAGGAAAGAGAGCTGAGAAACTTCCCTACATTTTGATTGGACAAATTGGGCAGAAGATGTAGTGATAGCCCCTGATGAAAGGCTGCAGGGCTCAGGTGGACATGTGCCCGAGCCCTTGTGTCCAGCACACCTAGCTTCCTTGTGGTCTAAAGGAAGAACACAGTACCCTGTGAGTGACCTGGGGGAAGAGGCTGGTCCCACAAACACACCTACAGTGCATAAACTCAGAGTGTTCCCATTATGACAGTTTTACAATAAGCTTTCCCAGCAGAGGCTGAAGTGATGTTTTCATCTGGGAGGCTATAAATCTATCCACAATAAATTACCAGCTATCTGTGTGAGTGAACCAAAAACTTCATAACGTGTGGCTGAAGAATTTTGAAACACCCAAACACCCAGTGAAGGAGGCTGTCTTAATCCACTAGGGCTGCCAGAACAATATGAGACAGATTGGTTTATGACTTCTCATGAATTTGGAGACCGAGAAGTCCAAAATCAAGCACATGTCCACCTGAGCCCTGCAGCCTTTCATCAGGAAATTTCAATCAAAATATAGGGAAGTTTTTCAGCTTTCTTTCCTCTCCTTTATTCCGGCTCCAATTTTTGGTTTCGCCTGCCTCTCCATTTCTAGTCCTGAAACCTCACGTTTCATGGGCCTAACTCCTGATTTGTGGTCAGCTATCTGTCCAGTGAGTCCCCAGGTGCAGAAGAAGCAGGAAGCTCACTAAAGAGCCTTTTATAAAAGGAGACTAATCCTAATCATAAGGACTTTGCTTGTGATTTAGTCAGCTACCAAGCCAGGTGTGATGACACACATCTGCAATCCTAGCACCTCAGGAGGCTGAGGCAGGAGAATGGGGCCAGGCTAGGCTATGTAGTGAGTTCAATGCTAGCCTAAACTATAGCCTACACTGTAAAATAGAACTCCAAACTGAGCACACAGCATCAGCCCACTTCCTCCTCTTCAGCCCAAAAGAAGTGATGTGATTTTCAGGTGCCAGCTCCAGGATACTAGGGGCCTGGTTTGTTTTCCACAAGAAAAGATAAGCCAAAGATAGAGCAGATGTGGAGATGTGAGTTCTCTTTCTCTGCTGCCTCCTCCTCATTGTTCCTTACTTTAAAGAACCCTTGCCCAGACAGTGAAACAAGGCAAACGGGCCCCTCCATTGCCTCAGAACTAGCTTTCAATAAATCCTTTTTTTCTTTTTACCCAAATGTATGGCATCCTTTGATTTGGTCAGCAGTGAGTAAACAACCTGAGCATATGAGCCTAAGCTGCCAGTATCAGAAATACATAGCAAGATGCTGTCTCAAAAGACCGAAATAAGTTAGTAATCACCTACCAAAGGCCCCACCTGCTAATACTATGCTTTTAGAGGTTAGGATTCCAATATATGAATTGGAGTGAGGCACAGACATTCTACCTATAGCAGGGGTCCTACAAGTAACCCCAGCAAGATAGGGTCAGAAATTGGTTATGACTTTGTAAAAAAAAAAAAAAAAAAAAAAAACAGTTGTTTTGTGAACAAAAAAGACAGACGTTCACTCCCAATATAGGAAGAAAATGCCTACACAAATGAAAGCGATGAAAGAATATTCCTAGCACCGCATCTATTCTAAAGGACTCTGTTCTGCTGAAGGGGCAGGGTGATTCATTAGGCTCCACTTAGTGGGGTTCTGGGGAATCTTAGTAGTTCCTCTAGAAGCGGAAATTTACCATGGCCATGAAGAGCATAATGGTAAAGAACCACAGATGCTGTGGACACCACATCTCAGGGAGATACTCATTCTCTGACTTCAGTCCCTGGATGCTGGATGGCCTGTTGATGATGGAAAATGCTTTGAGAAATGCCCACAAGATCCAGAGTATGAGTTGGACCAGAATTACTCACATGCGCCCTGTTGGCTATGTCAGAAGCCATCTGCAGCCCCAGAGGAATTCCAGTTTGTCTTTGGGAGGGACTGCATCTGTGTCTTAGTTTGAGATGTTGTACCTTTAAGCAATGAATGTTATTTCTCCCAGTTCCAGAGGCTGAGAAGTCCAAGATCAAGGAAGCAGCTTGCATTGTCTGATTGTGTCCCACTTCCTGATTCCTAATTCTGTCCTCACAGGACCAGAAGAGGGCCAGCCAGCTCTCCAGCTTCTCATAAAAGCTAAAGACCATGCCTCTCATCACACTGGGATTAAGTTTCCAGCCTATGCATGGGGAGGGCACAAATGTCATTCTCTTATGCAGTCCCAGCCTTCTGGGTATTTTGGGGTGATAGCCAATGGCTAGCCCAACCTGACTTTAATTCCTGAGTGTTCCACCCACCACCTAGGCTTCTGGCCTGACATCCGCCCATTCGAAAAAGCAAACCTGAAGAAGTCATCCCTGACTGCATTTCCCCTTATCCCACCCTCACCTGCCAGTCGAGTCCATGAGCAAACTCTGGAGATCATCTTATTCCCCCCACCCAGTCCCACTGCCACCAGTGATAGTGAAGTTAGTAACTAAGCAACTCAGAATCAATAAAAATGTTGCAACCTCAAAGATGAACCCGAGCGATAAAGGTGGTGTACGTGTATGCACCTGCGTTGTATGTGGAAACAGCACAGGAACTACAGGGAACTATAAGTCATCATGAAGGAAGTTGGAGATAAGGAGAGGACCATGAAATGAGATGAAGGAAACCTAAGGTAGCATTGAACGAGTTCCAACAACCAGAAGGAGGGATCGCTCCAGTTTGGGAGGCTCCCACTCAGCTGTTGGATGTGCTCAGCTGCCGGGAGCCAGCTGTTCACCCCGTGGGCTGCGAGTGCTGTGGGTGGACAGTGACGATCTAGTCATTGTCGAGTAGCCTACCTGGCTCCAGCATCTAGATCCACCCAGAACAATGTATTCCCAACTTGCAGTCGTTGTCAAATTATAAGTTTTGTTCTTGCCTCAGTTTCATATGTTTTCTTCTTTCTAGTATTTTTTCTCCCTCCTTTTTCTGTGGGTGTGCAAGCACACATGTCCAGATGGTTGAACCGAGGGCCGCACTGCCTGTGACTTTCAGCCCCTCCTTTTTTGTATTTCATTTTGACACAGTTTCTCACTGATCACCCAGGCAGGACTTGAACTTGTGATCCTCTGCCTCCGCCTCCCCTTGCACTACAGGGATGTGTCACTGTGCTGGATTCCTCTTCCTTTTCCTTTTTTTTTTTTTTTTTTTTTTTTGAGAGAGAGTTTCACTATGCAGTTCAGCTGGCCTTGAGCTCACTTTGTAGCCCAGGCTAGTTTTGAACTTGCAAGGATCCTCCTGCTTCAGCCTCCTGAGTGCTGGTATTACAGGTATGTGCCACCATACCGGGCCCTCTTAGCTTTTAAAACCTGAAATCTACTAGAACTTTTTTTGTTTTTAGTCTCTTAGATTTTAGGCTTTTACCATAATTTTTCTTTTACTTTACTATTTAAAATTCCATCTTTTTAAAATCAGACACATGTAAATACTGCATTGTTTCACTAATATGAGACATGGAAAGTGTAAACAAGGACAAAATATAGAATAAATATTGTGAAATAGGAAGAAAATGTTCAAACTGGAAGGAAAACTAGGGAGGAGCAAAGGAAATATGGGGAAAGAAAAAAACTATGAGAAAAGAGGAAAAAATGGAAATAAACCTTTTGTAAATAAGGAGAAGAGTTGAAGGAAGGGTAGAAGGATGGGGGGAAAGAATCAAGGTATAAAATGTACAGGTACAAATACCCTGGGGTGATCGTTATACATCTGAAATTTACCCAATCTTTATTATGAAATAAAATTTCATCTTTTTAAATACTTATTTTCTAGTGTTTTCCTCTTTTTTAAGTCATATGCTCCTTTAAATGTGGATTTTAAGGAATCTTCTCATTTACAATGTTGAGCTATTTTTTGTTTGTTTTGTTTTTCCTGCCACTGAGCTACATCTCAATGCTTTTTAAATTTTTATTTTTGAGGCTATTCTTTCTGAAATTTTAGTCCTATATTCTTAGCTTTAAATTTGCCTTTGCTTTTACACCATCTTACCATTTTGTTTTGTCTTTCGCCTATCTCCAGATTGCACATTTCTTCTGGTTTTGAATGTTCTCTTTTAATCACAACCATATCTCACCAGCTAGAAATAGTATCCGATGACTTTTACATTTTGAAAGACGGAAAAATGGTATCGCATTCACAAAACACGCTTGTTTTTGGGGGACACCCACCACAGAGGGAGAACTTCACAAAACAGCTGATGTTCCTTCTACACTTTGCCACCTGCCAGCTCCCAGACTCGTATGAAGCTGGCTCAATGCCCTTGTTAAAAATTTCACCCTTGAGCCCTTAAGCAGGGAGCCAGACCACAGGGCCCCATCCAGCCACAGCCACTCACTTTGTGACTTGGGACAGGTTCCTGAGCCTCTCTGAGTCTCTGTCTTCCTTGCCTACAGAATGTGGTTGATTATGGTAGCATCTCCTGAGGCTGAAAACAGATTTAAGTCAGTCAGTACCTGGAAGGCCCTCATAATAATGCCTGGCACAAAGTACAGTAAATATTGTCAATCAGAAGTTACCCTGAATAGCAGTCTCTCTTAGGAGTGTAAAATGACTGTGTATCTTGTGACAGTCCTACCCGGACAGCTTTTATCCTCCCCCTACAGCAGCTCCAGGGTTTAGCAGACTTTGTTTTGTGTGTGCTTGTGATACAGACCTCTCTTTTTAGGCACTTTCTCTGACTAATGGAATCTCAGTTGGTTTTTCTTAGGTCAGTCCTCCAAGGAGCCACATGGTCTGTGTGTGTACATATGTGTGCACACACGTGTGGGTATGTGTTGGATGGTGGAAGGGGGAATATGCAAAGAAGAATGAGTCTTTGTCCCCTTCCTGTGCCCACCACTAACAACTGACTGTGTCCCTAAATTGTAAAATTCTGCAGAGAAAATGTCTGACTGGCTCAGGCCCACCTATGAACTGGGTTTGCAGCCCACTGCAGCCAGGCAGACAGCTGAGCCAGGAAATACCACTCATCAGTAGAATTAAGATGGCCAAGTTCCAACCTTGCATAGAGAGACTGTGTGTGTATGTGTGTGTGTGTGTGCATGTATGTGTGTGTAGGAACAAGGACGCATGTGCTCATTGGGGCAGTGACAATCTCAATGAAGGGAAGCAATTATTTTATGACTATATCTATGTGGCCTGGTATCGCCATAAATATGTGTATCTTAGTCTGAGAATCGGATATATATATAGTAGTAATAATCATCTTTTTAAATATGTAACTAGGGAGATAAATTTTCAGAATAAGCCAAGAGAACAGGATTAAAGAGAAATTGGAGAAAGTACAACCCAAAACAGTCTCAATGTATAGATAAGAAAGAATGTTTTAAAGTTAGATATGAAAAAACGAGCATAGGGTGTTTTGGACAAGATGAATGAAGGCAGTGAACTACAAGAAAATTAGGCTGTTCACAGATGCTCCACTCGGATCTCACTTGAATGAATTTTAAAAACTCAACATCCAATTTTAAAAAATCCTGTGTTAAAGAAAACAGAGCTTTATCAACTGAGAAAATGCCAGATAACAAAATTACAACAATTAAAAGATTACATGTAAATGGACTAAATTCTCCTGTATAAGGAACAGATTCTCAGACTGGATTTAAAAGACAAAATCTATATACATGCAACTTACAAAAAAAAAAAAGCATTTAAAGCAATGATTGTGGGGCAGGGTGGCAAATGCCTGTAATTTCAATACCTGGAAGGGTGAAGCAGGAAGAGCAATGGGAATTTGAGGTCAGTCTGAGATAATGGTGAGTTCCGGGCGTGGGCCAGCCTTAGCTGCAAAGTGAGACCCTATCTCAAAAAAAAAAAAAAAAAAAAAAAAAAACCAAAGCAATGATTTTAAAAACCTGGCTCAGATAAATCCTGTTTGCACAGCAGCAAGCGTAGCATGTCCCAGCATGACTGATTCAATTCTGTGCATCCCGGGATTTCAGCGAACCTAGGCTTACCCAGAATCCAGTGGGAAAGCCCCTAGGAAAGGATTTGCGTGGGAAGCCAGCCTTCAGGAAAGGACGTCCTTTCCAGCCAAGTCTCAAAGAGCCTTGAGGAACACAGGTCAGCCGGATGTTGTGTGCCAGGACGGCTGCAGGAAAAGGCGCATGCCTCAGACGCTGCTCAACCTAAGGGAGCCCGCCCGTGGATTTGTAGCAGAGCATCAGCGGGTAGTGCACCCTTGGCACAGGTTGGCTTAAAGCCCAGTAGCGCTCCTTTCATGGTCCCCAAACACAGGCTCCCCTTAGGCAGTGCCAAGTGACAATCAGCAAGTCCCTGGCCTCACCAAGTCCCCATAGGTTTCCATCTCTCCTGGAAAAGGAAGTAATCGAAGATACTGCTCCAGAAAGGCCAGATTGAAAAACAGAGAGCTTTCTCAAGTATATGTTAAACTTTCAAAAAAATTAATTGCAGTTTTGAAGGCAAAGATATTCTCAGTAGATACAAAGATCCACACATCCTTGGCTCAGAGTGCAACACAATAAAATAGAGACAGCACCCACATAGAGGGCATAGAGGAAAAGCTCCTCAGTGGGACAGTGGAGTTGAAAAGGCTCTGCTAAATATGGGAATGATATTTTTAAAACCAAAAAAGACACCAGGCACACAGATAAATCAGTAGCTAAATGTTTTAAAAAGATATGAAGGAATATGTTTAATACATAAAACTGAGATGAAAACAATATTTAAAAACCACTAATATAATGTACCAAGAAGAATACAAAAGAAACAAAATACACAAAAAGTTTTAATAAGAAATGTCATTTAAGCCAGGCGTGGTGGCTCATACCTGTAATCCCAGCACTCAGGAGGCTGAGGCAGGAGGATCGTTGTGAGTTCCAGACTAGCCTGGGCTACAAAGTGAGCTCAAGGTCGACCTGAACTGCACAGAGAGACCCTGTCTCAAAAAAGAAAAAAAAAATGTCATTTAAAGTGAAGTCCTAGCTGGCCACAGTGGTACATGCCTGTAATCCTGGCACTCAGGAGACTGAGGCAGGAGAGTCACTGCAAATTCAAGACCAGCCAAGGCTATATAATGAGTTCAAGACCAGCCTGAATTACACAGTGAAACCCTGTTTCAAAAAGACCAAAGAAATAAAGTGAAGCCCTAAAAACTAGAACATCATAGGAAATGAACAGTTTTGGATAAAAATAACATGAGAAGAAAAATAAAAACAGAAAAATAGGGACAGATAAGAAAAAGTTCATAAAAGAAATTGAAAATGTATTCAGAGAAGATTTGTAGAAAGAACAAGTTTCCCAGACTAGAAAATACTGTCATTAACATTTTCAATATCAAATAAACCCAATTTAATTTGTGAGGCAAATATGGTTATTTTCCATCTATTTGTAAAGATAAAGATTACAATACAAAAAAGTTTTATACTTTTTAAATTCATGTGCAATCTTACCACTTTTGCATATTTATTTTATCCTATTTTTTCTCTGCTACTACAGTGCATTATTCTGGGGGGTGCAGAATGTGCAGCCATTTCCCATCCTTCACAACTGAATCTTAGTATTGTTCACATTCATGTTAGTGGTTTATTTTACAAATCTTAAGTGTTTATCAGAAATAACTTTGGTTGGGGCTGTAGATTTAGCTCAGCGGCATAAGCACCTGCCTTGCAAGCAGGCGGTCATAAGTTCGATCCCCGGTACCGATAAAAATTTTAAAAAAAAAAAAGAAAGAAAAGAAAAAGAAATAACTTAGGTAATAAGTCAGATTGTACAGAAGAAACTAAACATATATGTGTAACCAGGCATGGCAGAGCATGCCTGTAACTCCAGCACTTGCGAGGCTAAGGGAGGAGGCATACTGTGAATTTGAGGCCAGCCTGGGCTACAGAGTGAAACCCTGTCTCAAATACATACATACATACATACATTTATACATTCATACATACATAAATTATCAACCAGAGGCAGGCAGACACAGACATTTGGGTTAGAATATTCTTTTGTGAAATCAGGCAGTTCAAATAGAGCACACAGAATTCAAATAGCATAGAAAGAATTTTAAAGTGTACAATTCAGTACTCCTCATGATAGCCATGACACTGTGCAATCATCACCATAATCATCAGTTTTGGAACGTCTCCGCCACACCACAGAGAAAACCAATACCCGTCACCAGCGACTGCCCATTTCCCGCCATCTTGGCACGCAGCCCATTCTGGGCACCGCTCTGCTCGGTCCCGGACTTCCTCATCCGGGCACTTCCGTCAGCGGATTGGATAATCCGTGAGCCCTCGTGGCTGGCTGCCTTAGTTTATTTCTTCCATGCTGTTGCATAAATCAGTACCTCGTTCATCTCTTTCTTTCTTTTTTTTTTTTTTTAATCGGTACCAGGAATCGAACTCACGATTGCCTGCTTGCAAGCCAGGCGCTTATGCCGCTGAGCTAAATCCCCAGCCCCCACGTTCATCTCTTTTTATGGCTGAATAATACTATGGAAGGGATCAGAAACAAGAATAGACCTATCGAGATATAATTAATTCATTTATGAGTTCAGCCTCTCCAAATGCAGCCACCTTTCAAAATCCCCACCTCCGAACACACAAGACTTTCAGGGGAGAGATTAGATCCAAACCATCACACGGAGCTACAGCAATTTCAGCTCCAGAGGAAATTAAATCAGTCACCAATAAGACATCTACACGCCATGTGTACCACAGCACTAGCCAAGATATGAGGTCAATATAAACATCAGTGAACAAATAGATAAACAAAATGGGATATATATGCAAAGGATTGTTCTCCTTCAAAAAGAAGGAAATGCTATTAATGTTAATTAATAAAGAAGATGAGATGTATATGCAACAGAATACCATGAAGCTTTAAAAAGAAGATATCCTGACATTTATGATAATGTGGATGAATTCAAAGGACATTGTGCTAAGTGAAAGAAACCAAGCACAGAAAGAAAAGTGCTGCATGTCTCACTTACATAGTACATGGGATTTAAAAAGCTGAACTCAAAGAGTAAGGTGTTTACCAGGAGCTGTGGGGAGGAGGGCGATTTGGGAGCTATTTTACAAAGGTTACATAATTTCATTTAGACTGGAGGAAAGTTTCAGAGATCTGTTGTATAGCATGATGACCATAATGAATACTAGTGTTTTATACACTTGAAAATTCCTAAGAGCTGATTTTGAATATTCTCAGCACAAGAAAAGTATATGAGGTAACAGAAATGTTAATTGGCTTGATTTAGTCATTCCACTAAATACATATATATAATATATAAACATAATGTATTATATATCATATATTCTGTTATATATTATGTTTTACAGTTATATATTATGTTGTAGATATATACAATTCTGTCATTTAAAACTTTTTGGTGGGGGGTACCAGGGATCAAACTCATGACCTTACACTTGCCAAGCAGGCACTTGTACTGCTGAGCTAAACCCCCAGCCTTGTCAGTAAAAACTTGTAAGTTAAGTCAATGGCACATGCCTATAATCTCAGCACTCAGGAGGCTGAGGCAGGAAACTTGCTGCGAATTCAAGGCCAGCCTGAGCTACATAGTGAGACCCTGCCTCAAAAAAAAAAAAAATTTAAATTTTAAATAAAATCTAATAGTAAACATTTTTCCATTATTCTCTCTGTAAACAATGTGTTTCTCATTGTTTGCCTCAATTCTTTTTAATGTGCAAAATTGGAACACCAATCGGCACTTCCTACCAATTGGCACTTAGAACATTTATTTTGGGGAAAAGAAACAAAACGAAAACAAACCAAGCTGAGTTAGTGACTCCTCACCTGGCCTTTTATTCGGCTTGGGGACTGTTAATCTTCTTTGTCATTCTATATATTTATTTTTACAAGTAGTTTTCATGCAGTGCAGGATTCAGAAGGTAGCAAGGGACATGCATGACCGCACCTCCCTCCCCTCCCTGCTCTGCCGTCCTCCGCTGCAAGCCAGGAAGTCGCAGGGTTCCTGGAGGCGTTCCAGGGTTCCTGGATCCCCCCCCCCCCCGTGCCATCAGCCAGCCCCTGGCTTGGTGCAGTCTCAATTTCCCCATCTGTGAAGAAGGGATCTTGACCGTAGCCTCATGAATGGTCCCAAGGGTCCTAGGCAGCGCTGGCAGAGTGCCGGTTCCGTGGGGACCACTGTGAAGGAGCCAGAGTGACCCGTCCCCAAGAGTCTGCTTTCGCCCGCAGCGCCCGCAGCGTGGTCCCCACATGGGGCTGGGCTGTTTCTCTGGCCATCAGCCTCTGGTCCCCATGGCCTCTTGCAGATGACAGACATGGAGTGAGGACCTCTGTCGGAGGTCCTAGTGTTTGCCCTCTTTGAAGCACAACAGTCGCTGCACTGATCCGGAATCTGGGTGGCGTTCTTCCTACCAGCAGTGACTGTCTGCAGAGCACAGCAGGTTTTCAGAGGGCTGTTCTCCTGTGCAAACACAGGCATGCCTTTAACAATGCGTCCTCACTGCCCTGTCCAGCACAGGCTCAGGGGCCCTCAGATCTTCAGAGGTCAGCGAGGTCAAGGTCAAGATCAAGGCAGAGGTGCTGGCGCTGGGGTCAGGAGCAGCCAAGAGGCCAACTTCTCCCATCCCTGTCTGTGACTACCTCTGCCATCAGGGAACATTGTTCAAGAGGACAGAAGAGGAGCTCAGGGCTCCCTCAGCCCCACCCATTCCCAGTGTCTGGGGTGCAGGCAGCTCTGCCCAGGCCGCTGTCTCCCTTCTCTCCAGATGCGCAGGCAGACACTGCGCCTGCCTTCCTAGCGCTGTGCTGTTGTTACTCTAAACCCATGGGCCGAGCCGCCACGGAGACTCGACTTGCTCACTCGTTTTATCGCTGAACCTTGTGCTTCTTTCTCTTGGACATGGCCTTTCCACTCCCAGGAGAACCCCGCAAGCCCAGTACTTAGCATAATTTTTGTATCTCAGAGGACATATGCATCGTGAGAGTTTTCGTTTTTACAAGTGTTCTTGGCTTTTGCGTGTATATATCACACTGAGGATATTTAGAATCAGTTTCCCAGCAGTGGTGAAGCCATCGCTATGCTGTTGGATCACGTTAGGTGTTCACTGCAGACTCTTAGAGAGACAGATCATCTACACCCGCAGAGCCTTGCCTGGGGTAGCTGGGCCGGTCCTCCACCTGGCCAGGGCTCCTGTAGGTCCCTTTGGAGTTTAATTTTTGAACTTACTGTTGTCCTGGAGTTTTTAGCTGTGATTGCTGTTGTCATATAGGAATAGTTGTGATTATTATTGTCATATAGGAATATTTTTATTTTTTAAAATGTTCTTTTTAGGCCAGGGATTTAGTTCAGCAGGGTAAGTGCTTGCCTGGCAACTGCAAGATCGTGAGTTCGATCCTGAGTACAATTAAAAAAGGAAAACACAATTTTCGAAATCTAATTTATTACAGCCTCAAAACTTATACAAAGGCAGGAATAACTTCGGAAACATGGGCAGGAAACTTTGTTCTTGGATAGGAAAACTCAATATTGAAAAGACATAAAAATTTTTGTTTATATATAAATTCAATAAAATCCCATGAGAGCATAGTAGGATAGTGTGGGAACTTGGATAAATTATTCTACAATTCTTCTGGAAAGTCAGTATGGAAGAAGAGTAATTTGGAGTGGTGTCCCACCAGACATTAAATAATCTTTTTTCTAATCGGTACCCAGTATCAAACTCACAAACATGCACTTGCAAGGCAGGCGCTTATGCTGCTGAGCTAAATCCCCAGCCCCCACCCAAATAATCTTAAAACCATAGTGAATAGCTAGGCGTGGTGGTGCCCACCTGTAATCCCAGCACTCAGGAGGCTGAGACAGGAAGATCATTGCAAATTTGAGACCCACTTAGGCTACAGAGTAAGCTTAAGGCCAGCTGAACTGCATAGTGAGATCCTGTCTCAAAAAGACCAAAACAAAACAAAAAGCCCACAGTGAGTAAGACAATATGGTCAAGAATAAGCAAAAGTAACAAAATAGTCCATGAATACTTGTGAATTCTATATGAAAAAAGTAAAAACTCAAATAGATAGAAAACTCCATTAATTTGCTATAAAACACAATAGTTGGGGTAGCAACCTACCCTTTTAAAAAAATACTTGTCTCCTTCACTCTGAGGTAAATCCTGGGATGGTAAAAGCTATGTAACTTTAAAAGTCAGAAGCATGCTGAATCTAAAAGTACGCTAATGCTTCTGTAACTTTGTGTCACAGCCACAAACGAATGCCATGTGTTGTCTTAGGGACACTTTTCAAAAAGCAGGTGGTTCCTCAGCCCAAGGAGATGACATTTAAGACGAGGGAGATGGATAGGCTGTGTTCAAGCCTGCAAGGAGCCTTTTTGCCTGTGAGGCTGTCCTGAAGCTCATCTGGACATCCGTGAAGGGAGAAAGACCACCCCTCATCTCTGAGAACCAGCTGGGCAGTGGAAGAAACACACATTTGTCTGAACCCATGAGATCTGCCTGTTTCAGGCTCTCTGGGAGACCTGCCAAGCAGGCAAGCAGACCCCGCAGAGAGACAGACGACAGATGTGAGTTCGCTCTGTCTGCCCTTGCTGTCTTGCTCACGTTCTAAACTCATTACTGCTTTCTCTGTCTAGGGACAAAACCTAATTTAAGCCATCAGGCATCCATGGATGAATTACAGCAGCTTGTGGATGATCCTCGGCAGCTTCCTTGTCTCAGTCTGATGAGAGTTTGGTTTGCCAGGTGGCTTTAATAAACACAGTGGTCATTTGATACACCTTTATCACCCACCCAAATGCATATAGTATAAAAAAATGGTTAATGAAAAAAACTTGGAAATGACTTCCTGGTTGACTCTCAGATTCTTCCATGCTGTGTTAGTCACCTTTGCCATCTCTGGGAAACATAACCTGATGCTCCCAATACACAGGAGGAGCAGCTTGTTTGGCTCATGGTTTCAGCAGGTTCAGTCCATGGCGAAGGGCCTGGTGGGGAAAGTCACTGAATCATGGCACCCAAAAAGCATATGACAAAGAAAGGAGCCAGGAGAATGTACCCTTCCAGGTCATGGTCCCAGTGACCACCTCCTCCAACCGGACCCCTCCTCCTCATAGCTCATCCACCTCTGACCTCATCCATGGCCACGCGCCCTGACAAGGACAGCACCCCATTATCCAGTTACCTGCCCAAAGCCCCACCTCTGAACACATGAGACTCTGGGGGACATTTCAGATCTGAAACAGAACTCTTAACTGGCTATGTGACCTTGGGAAAGTTACTCAGTGTGCCTTAGTTTCCTCATCTATAAAATAGGGGTGGAAATATCTATTAGGGTTAAATGTTAATAATTAGTAGCTTAGTAAACACCCGCAACAGAACCTGGTACCCAATAAGCACTATTTTATTTTTAAATATTCAATTTAGGGGCTGGGGATTTAGCTCAGCAGCATAAGCGCCTGCTTTGCAAGCAGGCAGTCATGAGTTTGATTCCTGGTACCGATAAAAATGAAAAAGACAAAAAGAAAAAGTTTAGGTATTTAAAATATATTTTTTTAAAAATTCAATTTAATTCAACTGTTTCTTCTTATTTCTCCCACACTTCATTCTTCATGGATGTCTGCGTTGATTCTTTTTTTTTTTTTCTTCTAAAATTTCAGTGTTGATTCTGTGTTGATTCTTATCATGGTGGTGCTGTAGTCTGGAAGTGGTTTGCCCCTAAGGGTATTAGAAGCATGATCTCCACTGTGCTGGTGTTAAGGGGTGGGGACATTAGAAGAACAGGGTGGGTCACACCTGTGATCCCAGATTCCCAGAAGCTAAGCCTGCAAATTTGAGCCTATCCTAGGCAATTTAGCAACTTAGCAAAACTCTGTCTCAGAATAAAAATTTTTAAATCTGGCACCAAAATTCAATGTAAAGATTTTGAGTTCAATACCTAGTACAACAACAATGACAATAATAATAATAATAATAGTGGTAATAGTAGTAGTAGTAGTCTTAGACCCTCAGAGAAGTAGGACCTGGAGAGACCATTACTGCCCTGGGGGTGCTGCCCTCAAGGGATTAAGGCCTTACTTGTGGGACACTGGTTAGTTTTCAGGAAAGGCTTGATATAAAAGCAAGACAGACCCGCCCTACTCTCTCTGGTTGCTATCCTTACCATGGGCTGAAGTTTGGAATTTGAGGATCCCCAAAGGTCTGTCTCCAGTCTGATGGTACCAGGAAGCTGTGAACACCCAGCTCCCCTCCTTCCTGGCTGCCACAAGGTAAGCAGCTTTACTCTGACTACTGTGCCATGAGCCCAGCACAGGCCCAAAATCAGCAGGCCCAACCCACCATGTGTGGCACCTTCTGAAACAATGATCTAAAATAAATTTTCCCTGTTTTAACACTGATTTTCTTGGATGTTTTGTTACAGTAGCAGAAAACTGACATATCCAGTGTGTTCTTCTTCTCACGGGCACTCCACCGTCATGCCATCCATCACAGCACCCAACCCTTGGTCATCAACAGAAGCTGAACTGATGAAGTCACCCATGGGTTGGGGTTTTAGCCTCCAAACTGTAAGCTAAATAAACCCCTTTCTTAATATGTTATTCAGTCTCGGGTGTTTTGTGATCACAATGGAAAAGAGACTGCTACAGTGGAGAATTGTTCAGGACCAACAGTTAGGGATACATTCATTGTGAAAATGTGATGACAAAGAGCATTGTGAATGTATATACAGGAAACATTCTCATTTATATTTTATTATATGGAATTTAGGAAAATTTTATTAGCTTGGCATAAGCTTATGTTTCTCAATCTTAAAAGTTTACTAATGATATATAGAGACAAAATGTACAAATGCGAATGAACTGCCAACTTTAACACATTATGTGTCCATGGCTAATTGTGACTTAATATGTTCTGATGAAAAGTAATCCAAGAACTGGGCATGGTGTCTCACACATGTAATCTCAGCTCTTGGGAGGCAGAGGCAGGAAGATCACTGCCTATTTGAGGCCAACCTGGCCTACAAAGTGAGTTCTAGGTCAGCCTGAACTACATAATGAAACCCTGCCGCAAAAAGACAACAGAGAAAGAAAAATAGGTAGAAAGAAAATCCAAGATCTTATAAGGTTATTTAGCTTTTGCCATTTTTTAAATTTTAAAAGTCTTCTTCTCACTTGCCTATCAGGGTGGCTAGAAAAGAAAGCCAGACAGCAGTAAGTGCTGGCAATGACGCAGAGAAACCAGACTCCTTGTGCACTGTTGGGGAACAGATGGCATAGCCACTGGGGACAGTGTCCTCAGAAGTTAACTGTGAATTCGTGTGACCAGTCATCCACTAGTTAAATACCCAAGAAAATGAAAACACACATCCACACAAAAGCTTATGCACGCACATTCATAAAGCACCATTCATAGTAGCTCAGAAGTGGAAATGGTCCAAAGATCCACCCACTAATGGCTGGATAAGCAAACTGTGGCCCATCCACACAATGGAACAGCACTTGGCCACACTGCATAGCATCCGTGGGGGCTGAAATTTTTGCAGTATGGGGCTTGAATCCAGAGGCACTATCCTGCTGATCTACACTCCCAGGTGCCTCGCTGGTAGCTGGAACTGCAGGTGTGCACCACATCTGGCAGTGAGGCCTGAATCCTGAGAGCATCATGCTAAGTGGCAGAAGCCAGACACAAAAGACCACACATTGTGTGACCCTGTTTATATGAAATGTCCAGAAGAGCAAATCTGCAGAAAAAGGAGACTGCTGTTGTGACAGCCTGGGGACCAGGTAGGGGATCTGGCAGGGATGGGGTACAAGATTGCTTCTCAGGGTGTGGGAAAGATTCTCAGAGTGATTATAGTGAGAATAGCCTGAGGCTGAACAAACTCAACAGCACCAAGCAGTACATGTTAGGGGGTAAACTGTGTGGTGTAGGAACCATATATCTTGAAAAGCTGTTAAAAATAAACTCTTTTTTGGCTTCGCAGGTGGGAAGCACACACGTAGGTATTTAACTTATTACAACCCTGAGTCCACTGTATTTACAGATCTGTACTACTGTGTAACCATCAGATTAAAATTTGTTTTCATGCTGACCTTTCAGGGGGAATTTGAAACAAAACATTGAACCAGCTTCAACAAATTTGGAAGTTCTCTGTCTTTCAACCTTCCGCATGATTTTATAATTTCTAGGGAGGTCCCAGGCATTAACTAATGATAGAATATTTGGAAAAGAACCCGAATTTCCTATTTGCTTTTCCTTCTTCCTTTCTTCTTGGTTGTTGATTGGTTTTGCCTGTTTTTTGTTTATTTTGTTTTGTTTTGGAAACAGGCTCTACTTCTTTAGGTCAGACCAGCTTTGAACCCACAGCAATCTTCCCCCTCAGCTTCTGAAGGCAGAGATGAAAGGCTTGAGTCACCTTGCCGGGCCCACATTTTCTGAAGGAGGAGGTTTCTTGTGATTGTCTCCAAGCACTAGACTACATATAGTGACTTTCTACTGCAAGCCCTGTCTCAGCCCTCCAGCTTGGGAGCCCCATGTCTACAAGCCTGTGGCTCTGTGGACCCTGGTGAACACAGGGGCAGCTTGGAGAGCACTGCTCCAGTGCCTCAGAAACACAGCCCTTGTGGCTTTGGCGCTGCACCTGCCCAAGGAGTTCCATGCTGTGCTCAGCCATCTCCCAAGTGATGATGGCAGGAAGGGCTGGATCCCTCAGAACGGGGTAAATCAGGACACAGCACTGACTACAGTCAGGGGTGAGGTCCTCTTGTGGCTCCCCTAAGTCTGCACGCAATTATTCCTTATCTCGTATTACCCTCCTACCCACTCCCTTCTTTCTCTGCTCTGCTTGGCCCTGGTCCTGTTGCAGGGCTGTTTGCATGGCTTGTGGTCCTATCTGGGGCCCCCTTTTTCTGCCTCCAGCTTTCTGTCCCAATTCCTATTAGTTCCTCCATCCCAGGAACAGTTCTGTCACTAAACTCCTCCAGCTACACATGGGAGTCTCCAAGATCCCGATTCCACCCACCCACACACTCACATACTCAGGAAGTTTTAGGGTGGAGATGCAGCTCCCCAAAGTGATGAAATCAATGATTTTATGGAAAAGGCAAACCTTATCTGACTTGGAAAAATTGAAAACAATGTGACATCTCTTGTACCTCAGTACTTCAGAGCAAACTCGCCCTTGTTGGAGTTCCTGTGCACAGCAGGGCCCTGCTGTGGTCGGAATGCCTCTGAGAATAGTTGGGGGAGACAGGGCCTGAGGGAGGGTGTTTAGGTCCTAGGTCCTACCCTTGTGACAGAGTAATGCCAGGGGTAAAGAGCTCGAGGCTGAAAGTGTAATAATTCATCTTTCTCTCTCTCTCTCTCTCTCTCTCTCTCTCTCTCTCTCTCTCTCTCTCTCTCTCTCCAGATCATCCTCTTCACCTTGGACTTCTCAATCTTGAGAACCATGACACAAATGAACTTGTATTGTTTATAAATTTTCTGGTCTCTAGTATTCTGTTACAGTGACAGAAAATCAACGAAGACAGGCCCTTTTCACTGCACACTTAGGGTCCTCTATTGTCTATTTTGCAAGGTAACTTTAGATGCATAAAACCACTTATCACCTTCATTAAAGCACTTTCCTTGCTCTTGGGCTTGGGGACAGGGACTGGTGAGGATCTGCACCCACCTCCTGATACAGTTCTGAGGTTTTCCTTTAATCCACAAGTCTGGGCTGTTTTCTTTTCTTTTCTTTTCTTTTCTTTTTGGTCTTTTTTCTTTTTTTTTTTTTTTAATCTGTACCAGGAATCAAACTCATGACCTCCTGCTTGCAAGGCAGGTGCTTATGCCACTGAGCTAAATCCCCAGCCCTGGATTTTTTTTTTTTTTTTTGGTCTTTTTCTTTTTTATCAATCTGGGCTGTTTTCAGTTCAAAGGAAAACACTGATCAGAGTTCTGTTTTATTCTGTTTTGTTTTTTCTGCGTTTTTTTTTTTGTTTGTTTGTTTCCTTTTGGTTCTTTTTGTTTTGTTTTTTGTTTTTAGACTGTGTCTCACTATGTAGTTCAGGCTGGCCTTGTACTCACTTATGTAGCCCAGGCTGACCTCAAGCTCACAGAAATCTTCCTGTCTCAGGCTTCCAAGAGTTAGGATTACAGGTGTACGCCACCACCTGGTTCAGATATATTTTTAAGGGGAGTAGAACAGCTGAATTCTGCTCCTCCTTCTTGCTAACTTGTCTTTTGATGACTTGGTATCACTTTTTCGATAAACTGGATGCTCTCCCTCTTAACTCTTACTCACAGGAATTGTGCTAAGTTAATGCACCTTGAGGGTGTGGATTTGCTGCCACAGCATGCCGGGCCTTATTACACAGCCAAGGCCACTGGCTAAGTACCGCCAGGAAAAGAGGGCTAAAACTCAGCAATTTTACAAATCATTCTTTCTGGATAAAACCTTCTTAAGTTAAATAACCAGATAAAGGAGTTAAAAACATTTAATTACTGAATTTGAGAGTACATTTTGTAAATTTCTCTAGCCAGGAGGTTTCACCAGGAAATTATATTATCTAAAATTAGATGCTTTACACTTTACTTGGATTTTTAAAAAATGTTTGTGGTGAGTGATTGGGAACACCTGTTTTAAAATGTTCCATGTTTTAAAAAAATAGAGCTGGATTCCTACTTCACACCTTAATAAATTCCAGATGGATTAAAAGTAAAAATGTACATATGATACATATAAAACTCAATATAAGTACTGGAAAAATAGGGGAAGGTTTATTTAATCTTGGGAGGTAAAGGGAGAGGCATTTCTAAACATGACAGCAAAGCTAGAAGCCATTTAAAAACCTGATGGATTGGACTATATAAAAATGAAATTTACATAGGATGTTCTCCTATATTTAAAAGTCAAAGATTGGGCGAAATTGCATACTTGTAGCCCAGCACTTGGCAGGCTGAGGCAAGACGACTGCTGCAATTTTGAGGCCAGCCTGGGCTACAAAGTGAATTCTAGGCCAGCCTAAACTGCATAGCAAAACCCTGTCTCAAAAGCACGAGAAAAAAAAAAAAAAAGAATCACGACAGAAACATAGAAAAGTATTTTGGCGCTTGCTTCAGAAGCACATATACTAAAATTGGAACAATACAGAGAAGATTAGGGTGGCCCCTGTGCAAGGATGATGTACAAATTCACGAAGTGTTCAGTATTCTCAGGCCGAGGATTTAGCTCAGCAGCATAAGCACCCACTTTGCAAGCGTGAGGTTGTGAATTTGATCTCCTTTACCAAAACAAAACAGAAAAAAAAAAAAAAAAACAGCATTCTGACACGTGAGAAGCAAACAGATAATATTCCTAATATATGAATAACTCCTACAAATTAGTTATAAAAGGAATTCTCCAGTGGGTAAAAGGTGATGGACACTGGTATGGTTTAAGTCTAGATGGCCCCCAAAACTCCCCTGTGATTCTAGATAAGACCTTCAGAAGGCGTCTGGACTGGGGGTTTGCAGCTGCCAGCTGTGGGCATGACCCTGTGGAGGGTGGTCTCGGTGGGCGTGGTCTGGAGCTGGGGGCGTGACTTGGAGGCTCCTAGCTCCTCCCTGCTCGGTCTACCTTCTGTTCACCAGGCCTGGAGCAGCTGTCCCGTGCCAGGCTGTGCCCTGCCCTTCTAGCTGGCCAACTCTGGCCTGGAACGTGAGCCAGAGTAAACCTCTCCTCCTCAGAGTTGTAGGCGGCGGGAATTTTTGTCACAGCAAGGAGGAAAGTGACTAAGACATATAAAGTCGTAAATGATCAAGATTTGCAAATGGCCAGTGGCCTCATGAGTGGATATTCTGGCTTACTGGTTGCCAAGGGAAGAAGAAAAGAAAGGAAATCACAGAGCGTCACCACCCCGGCCTCCGTGAGGCTCGGGGCGTCTTTCTCACCTGCTAGATTAGCAGAGGCGGAAGGATCGCACTGGCAGTGCTGATGAGGCTGGGGGGAAGGGGACCTTTACCGTGTGGGGCGCATCCTGTTACCACAGTCAGCACCCACGGACAGGCACCTTCAGCCAGGTGAGGCTCCCATTACCCCCCATTACGCTGAGGGAGGCGTGGCTCTTTCCTCTCTACCCTCACCTAAACACTCGGGGAAGCACAGCAGGGATAGCAGGGTTCCCACACCGGGCCACTCTTTGGGCAGCGCCTGTTTCTCTGTGGCCAGGGAAGCTCAGTTTCCTCTCCTGGCTCCCAGTAACGTCTGCAGCCATTGACCTCTCAGGGACTGACATTCAGGAAAGAAGAAAACCATAGTCCATGTCAAGTCCCATAGACATCAGAGATCACATTCTCTGAGCGCAATGTAATAAAATTAAAAATCCATACTAAAGAGTACCCATGAAAGCCAGGCGTGGTGGCGCACTCTTGTAATCCCAGCACTTGGGAGGCTGAGGCAGGAGGATTGTTGCAAGTTCGAGACCAGCAGGGCTACAAAGTGAGCTGAAGGCCAGCCTGAACTGCATAGCAAGACCCTGTTTCAAAAAGACAAAAACAAAACAAAACCAAAAAGCTACTAGTCCCGGCGCTAGGGATTTAACTCAGTGGTTTAAATGCCTGCCAGTGTAAGTGCAAGGTCATGAATTGGATCCCCAGTATCCCCCACCCCATCCCCCCAAAATACTAGTGACTATGCATAAAAAATACTTTTAAAAAAAAGTATACATGAAAACAAAACTAATTAAAATCACAGTAAATACTATAAAAGCTTATAAAGTGATCATTACACTGACACGGGTAAGCAGCTGTTCTATAAAGGCTCTCGGGCAGGGGCAGAGGAAACGCCTACCCTTCTTTGGAGCATGCGCAGTCAGGGTCAGCCGCTACTCCGCAGACACGGCCACGTTCCTCGGCACTGAGTAGCTCTTGGATCCCGGAAACACACACGGGTGGGTGAGAGCGATCATCCTCGCCACCTTCGTATGGGATGTGGTGGGTGATCATGGGCCTTGAAGAGCAGATCTTTGTTCACCATTTGCCACAGAACATTCCAGACAGGTTGAAGTTAAACACACACATGCATGACACTCACACAACCACTTAAAAAGACACCAAGAGAACTGCAGAAGTGCGTGCTCACCCGCCCACCAAGACGCAGAGGTTTCAGGGCAGATGCCCACTGAGTCCGAGCCCCAGTGTTCCGAGCTCAGTTCCCCATCTACACCACGCTGGCTGAAATGCCCAGGACACCTGTACTGCCAGCATTCGGGAGGGAAGGGAGAGGGAAAAGGGAGAGAAGGAGGAGAGGGGGGCGAAAAAAGAGGAAAGGGAGGAAAAGAAGAAACTATGTATTCAGAAATGTTTTTACAGGACACTAAACCCACATCCTGACAGTGAGCTATTACCTTGCCAACCGTGCAGTTCCATGGAAAAGATGACATAAAATAATGCTAAATGAAAAGGCCGGTGGTTATAATGTGCACTTCAATTACAGCCAGGCATACAAATTGCTGGGAGGGCCTGAAAGCCTCGGAAAGCACAGGCAGGTAGGGTCACCGAGGTGTTGGTATAGCATTTGTGTATTTTGCTGTCAGTCTGGCATGTCTATCATGCACCCTAACATTGAGTTAGTATTTTTTACACATCCCCCAAAAAAGACTGACTTTTTTTTTCTTTTGGTCGTTTTTGAGACAAGGTTTCACTATTTGGTTCAGGCTGGCCTTGAATTCACTTTGTAGCCCAGGCTGGCCTGGGACTCAAGGCAATCCTCCAGCCTCAGCCTCCCGAGTGCTGGGATTACAGGCGTGTGCCACCACACAAACTAAAAGGCTGATTTTTAAAAGCAGTCATCATTTGGCCCACACCAGCGTGACCTTTCTCAGGTCCTCTCAGGGTCAGAGTCCCTGGACTCAGCCTGGGGCTTCCAAGTGGGAGAGGTGTGTGTGGTACAGGGTGCTGGGACAGCAGGAGCAGCTGCCTGGCTCCTGGCTTGGGGAGGCCTGGACAGTGTTCTCTTCATGAGCTCATGGGAAAGGCCCAGACCGCCAGGTCTCCTTCCTCGTCACTGCTCAGCTCTATGCTCGTGCCCATGAGCTCATCGCTGCTGGGCAAGTCCCCTTGGACCAGATCACTGCCAGGGGAAGCTCCTTTCCCAGCCTCTTGCCTCTGCCCTGGGCCCCAGAGACATGGGGCTGCCCTGATTCCCGCTCTGAGTTCCCCCGGAATTAAGAATTGTGGGATCCAAACCTCCCCCCAGGGCTTGCACAGGCCTGACCCCAAGACCGCCAGTTTAGGCTGGAGGCTGCTCAGCCACTAGGACCAGGTGGACCCCAGCTGAACTCAGGCCCTGCCCATACCTGAGCTCCTTCTCGTCCCAGACTCTGCAGCAGCCCTGAGCCCAGAGATCATTCCAGGTGTTGGGTAGGGGACGGAGGATGGTGAGCTGTGAGTCCACACACGCCTTGCAAACCACCAAGGAGTAAATAGACAGCCCTGCAGGAAAGCCCATGGTCAGGGCTGGAGTCTGAGAGCCCCCAAGAGTGCTGGGAGTCCAGGGCATCCCACAGATGTGTTCGCAAGGCCTCTGCCTTGCTCTGCCCTGTAGTGACTATAGTTACCCTGCTCTATCCTCTGGCCTGAGACCTAGTAATGCGTGTGGGCCACCGGAGAGCTGGCTTTCCCAAAAAGCACTGCGGTCCCCACACCTTAGGGCCATAGCACTCCCAGCCCACCTGGCCCCATCCTGTCCAAACCTCCCCAAAACTTAATAGGAAAGAATGGGAAGGAGGGCCAGTAAAGCCCCAGAGCAGTGGCCACTGACAGACGTAACAAAGGCTCAGAACTTTGAGTGCCCCTCCCCCCAAAACATCACAGCCATGAAGTGGTGTCCAACTTGCTGCCAAGCTGCACACATTCCCACGGGAGCCACTCGTGCAGGGCACAGACAGCTGTGCTCTGAGCAGATGTTCTCACAAGGATGCAGGGCTATGTGGCCCGGCGCTATCCCATGACCCACTGGGTGGCAGCCAGCCTGTACACTCAGCCTGGGCAGCCTGTAGAGCTGGGTCGCTGCTGAGGGCAGACCTGGAGCCCAGGTGGTTGGCTGTGCCAGGCCTGCGGGCTAGAACAGCCTCTGTCCCTGCCGTGCAGTTAGTCTCTGCTTTCCCTCAGCACCCACAGTTTGGTAAGTGGTGTGGGGAGCCGGGCTCCTGAGGTACAACACAGTACAACACCTGAGAAACATACCTGGGAGGCAGAAGGCGGCCCTGGGGGTATCAGGGCAGGGATGGATGTGCTCAGGAAGCCGGAGGCCCCTGAAGCTGTGCCTGGCCTCAGTGCTGGAGTTGGGAGACGCCTGTGGGAGCTCCTCCCTGGGTCAGCACAGCCTCAGGGCTCCTCAGAGTCACCCTCAGGCTCTGGAGAAGGTCCTGCCAGCCCTTCCATTTCAGGTCCTAGACAAGCCACCAGGCAGAAACCAAGTCCAGTGGTCCCCATCCTTCTCCAGAGGCCTCACTTCCCAAAGTACTCAGGGGGCAGCCCAGCCCCACAGCCCCGCCCCGGTGACCCTGAAGCCAAAAACAGACCGGAAACCAAGGAAACCAAGACACAGTGGCAGCTGGAGTCACAGGAGAGGGCAACCTGGGCACCGACCCTGAAGCCAGGCCCAGCTCCCTGCTCCGTATGCAGGCTGGGGTCCCCTTGACCTCCCAAGGCATCCACCTCTGGCCCCTGGATTTTCGGAGAGGTCCTCTCTGGCCTCATTGATCCCCAAGCTCAGCAGAGCCTGCTCTGCCTGAGAAACACATTTGGATCTGATGGAGTAAGAGGTGCTGAAGTTAGAAATATTTGCCTGGTTCAGTCATGTGGATGAGCATATGGTACGCGCATTTCACCTCCGCCAGCGCTCCAGGAACCGTCTAACTCAGGAAGTATCTAATTCTATAGAGGCAGTGCGAGACCTTTAATCATCCCGTCAAATAATTTAAAACATGACCATTTTTTTTTTTTAAAGAAGACAACAGAGCTTGCAGAGTCAGCCTGGACCCAGTCACTGAATGTTGTCCTCATGATTCGCTTTGCTGTTTCCAGAGTGGAACCACCTGGTCTCCCAAAGTTGCCTCCCCACATGATGTCCCCTTTGCCCAGCCATTCATCACCGAAGGAAGAAGCCAGGGTGCTCACAGATGCCCTCACTGGTGAACAGGGCTGAATCAGGGAGTTGGGGCCCCGGCAGACCCACTGTTCCAAGGATGAACTATGAGGCAGCTCAAGCACAGGCATGCAGGGCACAGACACCCTGGGGACCCCTCTGGGGCTCAGAGACAATGGCACTAAACTGGAAACCCCAGGCATGGCAATCAGGTCACCTGCCCCAGTGTGGGCTACAAAGGCCCCTGGGAAAGCATGCACTTGGCATTTCAGTTCCACCGGTGAGGAGAGATGCCAGACAGCTAGCATCTGCTACATGTGTCTGCACCACACAGAGTCTCTTTCCCAGACCACCTCTGTGAAGACCAAGACCCTCCTTTAGCTGCTTGGCAGGAAGTTCTAGACCCTACTGGACTTGGAGCTGGGGCTTCCTCCCTCAGTGATTTCTCCACGAGGCAAAGCAGGAGCCTCCTAAGAAGCAGATGGGGTGGCTTGGGGGAAGGACGATTCTTCCCCTTGCCAAGGACATGCTGGGCCATCCTAGGGGCCAGGTTCATCGTGTGACATTACACATTGGGCCCAGAAACTCTTCACCGTCACTACGATGATTTTTCAAATAATTTATGAACTTCGATTTACCAGCACTTTTTAGCCTGTGTGAAGTCCCCACCAGCCCTCGTTAGCATCTGATAAGTCCCTCTCACTGGGACTTCCTGGACATTCTAAATTTAGCAGCTGACCACTCACTAGGAAGAGGGGAGTGACCACAGCTCACAGGGAAGATGTGCAGAGGACACAGAGCTGGGGCTCCCCAACAGTTGACTGATGACCCCAGAACTTGGAGAGCCCATCCCATGACCCCTCTGAGAGGGGCCAAGTTAAGGGGCTCCTGTAAAATACTTGGGGTCCCTCAAGAAGAGGCGCCCATCTTTGAAGACTGAGGTTTCCATCAAAACAGAAACAAGAGCTCCAGGATCAGATGACAGGCACCATGCTGGGGGGCCAGCTGCTCGGGCTCCAGACAACAAAGTAGTGGCCCTCAGCTCAGAAGCTCCATGTCACCAACCAGATGCCAGCCACGGCAAGTCCTCTACCCTGAGTGCAGAGCCTGGTGGCTGACCCAGCCCCTTTGTGAACATCTATGCAGGCTCTGAGGAAGATATTGGGGTGCTGAGCCCACTTCCTCAGGGTTAGGTCTCAGCGCTGCCCCTCACCTGACCATTCATGGCCAGATGGGGAGCACTCGTTCCCTGGAACCTGTCTATGCAGGACCTGTCTTCTCTTTTTCAACAAGAAAGGAAAAAAAAAAGAAAGAAAAGAAAGGAGGGCTAAGCTCTGACGTTAGAGGCCTGCAGAGGACAGTGGGGCGGAGGCCATCTGGAGCAGGTGCTGGCAGCGTCTCTGGGAAAGAGGCCGAGGCAGCTGCCGTCAGGTGGGGGTGTCCCGGGGTCAGGACTCCTGGCACCACGAGGGTGAGCCCTCCTGGCACTGCTGGCCTTCTTAGGCCTGCAGATTCGATCCAAAGGCCAGGCCAGTAGGTGTAGAGCCCAAAGAGACCTGACCAGGCCTCTATGTCCCTGGAGACCCTGCACCACCCAGCTGTTCCAGGAGAGAGCCTGGCCCTGGGCCCACCGCCCGCGAGTGTGGACGTGCATGCAGCGCCGTCCCAATTCTCGTCGGCCTCAGCTGCTTCCGGCTGCCTGCGCCAGGTCCCCGCTGCCCCTATCCAGGAGGCCAGGGTGGCCTTTTCCCAATTACAGGTGGTGAAACCTAAGGCCCTGCGCAGAGATGGGACCTGGCCAGGCTCCCGCGGCAATTTCTCTGCCTGGCCTCCCCAGAACCGCTCATCGCCTGTTCGTGTCCTCGCTGGGAAGTTATGCAGCTGGAAGGGGCCCCAGGATGAAATAATTGCAGAGAAAACAGATGGGCCGCCAGCAGCCCTCCCTCCTCCGCGGTACTGAGGACCCGCCGCTGCCGCCAAGGGCCAGGAGGGGGCGCTCCTCCTCGGTCTCAGCAGTTCCCTCCCCGGCCTCCCTCTGGCCTGGCGTACTCACCTCTCCGGGAAGCCCACCCAGCTTGCCTAGGCTGAGCGAGGAGCTTCCTAGGGAGGCTTTTGGTTCCTGGGACTCCTCTCTAGCTACAAGCGGATGCGTGACAAATGAAGGGCTCCACTGCAGAGGCACCAGGTCCCTGAGGCCCCGCAGCCCGTCCTCCCTGCTATGCCGTCAGGGGTTTTTAACGCCAGCAGTCTGCACCATGCTCTGAAAGCTCATCTCTGCGGCTCAGTGTGTCAGCCCCCCCCCCCCCCACACACACACACATCCCGGAGCTCAGGACTAGAAGAAGCAGAGTTCCTGAGGCAGAGGAGAGAGAGAGGTCATAAACTCAGGTTGGCTGGGAGATCACAAAGCGCTGGGAACCCTCCTCTGCCCACGGGGACACTCAGGAGCCCATGCTTCCCTCCCTGCAGGTCCCCACAACCCAGAGCTGGACATGCCCAGTGAGGCAGGCTGCACCAGGGGAGACACGCTCCCACTTAACTCTTCCAGGAGCTTCTCTGCCCCGGATTGGTGCATGCCTGTTAGCCCCACACTCAGGAGGCTGGAGCAGGAGGATCGCTGCAAGTTCGAGGCCAGCCTGCACTGCAAAGTGAGACCTTGTCTCAAAAACTAACAAGTAAACAAACAAATCAAACAGAAGGGAACCATCACTGAGTGTGTCCAGGGACACCGAAGACAGGAGGGCTCAGCCTCCACAGTCGTTCAGAGGAGGTCACCAGGAGCACCTGCAGCTCCCAACCTCCCCTGCCTCAGGGACTTAAGATGGTGAAAGGGTGTAGCTGCTGCACCCTGTCCTGCAGGCAAAAGAGGATGGACCTTCTGCCGCCAGCCCGGAGCTCTGTCCCTCTTCCACCTCCTGCTCCTAGTCCTTCACCCTCAGATGAAGGAGTCCCATCTCCCCTCCTCCCCCGGGCAGTGTTAAGGTGAGGAGAAAAGTCAGTCCAAGTTTCTGCCTGCGGGTCCTGGGTCAATTCCCCAGGATGACAAGCGAGGCTCTTCCTGGGGCCCGGGACCTACTGCCCAGACCCAGCGTTCTTTCCAGGGTTGTTGCCTACCCGCGGGAAGTTCTCCTCCTGGGTCTCCTACTGCAGGCACAAGCAAGGGAAGCAGAGGGGAGAGAGAGAGAGAAGCCGGGGTCCTGGCTTCCCATGCTCCAGAGCCTGGATCACTGACAGAGCCACCCTGCGGCGCCCGGTTCAACAGGTCTCTGGAAGCTCAGCTTTCCTCCCTTCTGGAAAAGCACATCCTGACCCCCGTCCCGCGTATCCTCTGCACTCCTGGGAGCTGCCACCACGCCCCGGTGTCAGCCAACTTTCTTTCCTCTGCGGAGGCCCCTGGCCCCGGATTGCTGCACCTCGCTCTATTCCTACGAGAGTTGGAGAAAGCCAGACGCCAGCCTAGGAGAGGATGTTGTGAGTGGCCAAGATGTATGACCCTGTCGGACAGTCGCAGTGGGATAGCTCGACAGCCCAGAACTCGGAGGAGGCCAGGCTGGGCCTGGGCCGGGTCAGGGTCCCTCGGCAGCCCTCTCTTGGGGCACGGACATTGGAGCGACAGCCCCAAGCTTCAGCTCCTCGAAGCCACCGCCGGGTCACCCCTGAACGCCGGCGCACAGAGCGCACCCCCAACTGCAGATCCCGAGTCCTGGTGGCGAGCACACACCGCCGCTGTCGCGCGCGGGCACCGGGGTTTGCGGCCTGCACTCGCGCCCCCTCCCCCGATTCCCGACTCCGCTGGCGGGCAGAGCGCTTGAGCTCCCGAGTGCGGGAGACATGCGTCCCCTCCTCGGACTGGGCAAACCCCGCTGTCCCTGCGCCTGCCCGTGGCATCCCCGGCCCCATCCTCTGTCTCTCCAGCCTAATAGCACTGGCGGAGTCTCTGCTCCCAGCCTGAGAGCAGGTAAAAGCGCGGGCGCCGTGCCAACCTGCGCCTGCCGGGTAGTTGCCCCGGGGAAGTTTGGCAACAGGGGCAGGTCTGCGTGGGTTGCTGGCAGCGCCAACTTTTTCACTGCGTGACTCTGTGTGACTTGGTTCCTTGAAGCAGTCTTTGCACCTGCAGCGAGGGGTGCCGCGCCCTCCCAGGAAGGGCGCGTGTTGTGAGGTCCCCAGGGGTGCACAGCGCCCCGGACGCACCGGCGTCTGCAGACCACGGAGCGCGCTGTGCAGTTGGGGTTTCCAAGCACGGCCTCAGTGAGCCCTCCGCGCCGCGGCATCCCCCCGGGCTGGGATGTGGGTGGGGGCCGGGGCAGCCCCCCACCAGCCTCCTCCGGGCCCTCAGCGCGGCCGCGTGCGCGGTGCCATTGGCCCGGGCCGCCGGGTGGGCGGGGCGATGACGTCAGCCGCAGGTTGAGCTATAAAGGCGGGAGGGCAGCAGCGGGATCAGAGCGCACCCAGCCGGCGCCGCGCAGCACTGGGACCCGCGCTCGCCCGCAACCCGCTCTGTGCCCGCCGGCCCCAGCGGCACCATGCACCTCTCCCGGCTGCTCGCTTGCGCCCTGCTGCTCACACTGCTCTCTCTCCGGCCCTCCGAAGCCAAGCCCGGGACGCCACCAAAGGTGGGTGCTGTTACGGGGACGGTGGGCGGGCTAGGGGCATGGAGGACTCTGGGTCTGCAAGGCTGCTGCGCTCAGGGGCGCAGCAGGGCCCCCAGTGAATCGCCTTGGGACTCAGAGGGGTCCCCGGGTCTCAGCACATGTGCAGTGCAGCGCCCCCGTCCGACGTGACCAGCTCGGCAGGCGGCAAAGGAGCTGGCGACCGCGGCAGGTGGATGCGCGCGGAGCCGTCGGCGCGCTCGGGACTCGGCGGGGGAACGGGGTCGCAAGTCCTTCACCCGCCCGCTCTCTCTCGCATAGGCCCCGCGAGCCCCGCCGGGGGAGGAGGTGGCCGAGTCCCAGGCTGCCGGCGGCGGTCAGAAGAAGGGCGAGAGGACCCCCGGGGGTGGCGGCGCCAACTCCAAGGGAGACCGGTCGCGACTGCTCCGGGACCTGCGCGCGGACACCAAGTCGCGGGCGGCGTGGGCCCGCCTTCTTCACGAGCACCCCAACGCGCGCAAATACAAAGGAGGCAATAAGAAGGGTTTGTCCAAAGGCTGCTTCGGCCTCAAGCTGGACCGGATCGGCTCTATGAGCGGCCTGGGATGTTAGTGTGGCGCCCCCTGGCGGTGGTGAGTACTCCCGACCCGGCTGCCGGGCGCCCTGCTCGCCCTGGCTCCCGCGTCCTGCCGAACCGAACCGAACCCGGCCCCCGCGAAACAGGCCGTCTCCTTGCTGATGCGCGGGCCCGGGACCAGTGCGAACCCTGCCGGCCTTCGGATGGAGCCAGTCAACCTTGGCATGAGATCCAGGGTGCTCGAGGCTTTGCCTGCCACCCATTTATCAGCCCATTTTACAGATGAAGGAAGTGGAGGATTAAGTGGTTAGGGAAACCTGGCAAGGTAAAAAATGGCGCAGCCTGGATGAACCATCCGGCTTCCTCTGGAAAGGCAGGAAGGGGATGGTGGGGTCTTCCCTACCACGTAGGAGGGCTAGCAGTCTTGCCCTGATGGCACGGGGTTTAAGGGGTGTCAGGGGCCAAGCATCAAGATCGATGTGGAGAAACGCCCGCCCCACGTGGTACCTGCGGGCAGCATCAGGCCTCCCTTCTGCCCGGGGCATCCCCGTCCTCAGCCTTTCTCTAAACTGTGGGCAAACTGGTCTGTCCAGGGTCCTGATGCCACCGACGCAGGGGCAGAGCTTGGTGCTTTTGACCTGGTTTCGTGGCAAGAAAAGGAACAGACTCATACATACCGCCTGCCCCAGCCTCAAATTTGACAGGTCTCAAAGGGAGTTTTACCCACCCTGACCCCAGTCTAAACTATGTTCCAGGCTCACTGAGACCTCTGCCTTGCCCAGCATTGCTTGGTGGCAGGTGGCTGTGACTGAGACCCTCTCCTCTCCATTTCTACAGCCCTCCAATGTGGAGGGAACGGCCTCTGACATTGGCACCGCAATGCTTGCAGGTTGGGCCCTGTTGCTTCCTGGCATTGCCCCAGCCTGGCAGCTGCCCCGTGGGTCATACTCCCCTCACCCTGCTATAGTGCATTACAGCAGAGTCTCACAGGAGGTGCCATTGAGGACCCACTCCCGAACCCTCAGAAACTCATGACCAGCTTCAGGGCCTAAGACCCTGGCCTAAGACAAGCATGACCTGCATCACCGCAGTGGGGCTCTCGGGAATACTTGTCAGTGCACAGAGGAGCCACGTAACCTAGCCTGGCAGCCCTAACACCTGTTGCCTGTCCAGTTCCAGCATTCCCTTCCTCTATCTGCAGCTTTGGGAGGTCAGGGGCGCATGCTGCCCCCCAGTTCTGCAGAGGCTTTACTGTCTATGACCTTGACCTCCCCTACACGGGTCCTTGGATGCAGACTTCAGATCCACTAGCGCATTGTCTTTGCTCCCTTCTCTCGTCTCGAAACAGTGAGATAGAGACCAGGACACTTTCAGTTTGTGATTTAAACACCACACTCAGACTTTAGACCCTAAACCAAAGTGAGGGCACTTTTCTGGGTCAGTGCCCACACTTCCCTGAAGGTGCCTTGTTCTTGGGCGGGGTGCCCTCAGTGACCCCATGGGTAGCATGAGATGCAGAGCAGGAGGAAACCAGATCCTAAGACTTCACCCTTTGGCCAGGGCAGGTGGACAGCCACCTGGAAGGGCTCCGCTTAGATGGGCACCTGCTGCCAACACCTGCAGCCTTAGTCTGCTCCCCTGCTCCCACACGTGACCCTGGTGGTACAGTAGGTCGTCCTTGTGGTCCCTGCAGCCCCCGGATGAAAATGCCTAGCCCAGCCTTGAGAGAGACAGTATAGGTTTTGCATGCTGATGGAAATACTTGTGAGGCTGTGTCCATTTCTTTACTGAGGGGTGACTTCAGCTCCAAGCACCACCATAATGACTGTCGCTGGTGGTTATTGGTCTTGATTATAAAATGTTAATGACAGACACTGGGTGTGGCTGTAACCTCAATGAACACTCTGCCTCTGGGCCTCCAGGAACATCACAGACATCTGTCATCTGGGTGAACATATGGGACAGCAAGAGAACACAGAGGGGCGAGCTGACCAAGCCATTCCAGCCCAGGGTCCCACTGCACTGCTGTTCTTTGGGAGGGCACCTTGCTTGGACCTGGAGCAGCCACACACCCATGGCGGGGACTGAACACAGCCCCATCCCATCAGCCAGTCCTCCTGAGCCCCGAGGCCAGCTGGGTTGTGTGCCCACAGCTGGCGCCAGCCACTGCCCTCTCCCCAGGGGCCCCAAGGAGGGCAGGAAGTGCTGTCCACTGAGAAGCGGCCATGACCCAGCCACTGCCAAGGGCTAACCCATGGCCCTCTGATCCCAGAGCCCACCGGGAAGGCAGCTATTATCCATTTTATGGGTGAAGAGAATGATACTCAGAGCTACCCAGGGCCACCAGGGAATCAAGGTCAGAGCTGGCATTTGACGCCAGAATCCCTGAGTCCCCAGACATTTCTATTCTGTGTCCTTGCGTGGTCACCCAGATACACAGATCAGAGGTGAGCAACTTAGTGAGGGTTTGTGTTGCAGAAATGAATGAATGAATGAATGAATGAATGAATGAATGAATGAATGAATGGTGGGGAGAGGAGAGCTGTCCCTCCCTTTGGGTCACCAGGCCTCACCAAGTGCCAGCACCCAGGGCGTGACCTGCAGGTAAGCAGAGCCGATAGCAGGCCTGGCGACCTCCCAGTTGCACCTGCACTGGAGACACCAGTGCCAAGGCCTGGAAAGGGTCTTCCTCTGCTGGGACGGCCTTTGCCAGCGGTCTGCGGGGCTGCAGCAGATGGCCAGGACCCTGCTGCTGCTGCTGCTGCTGCTGCTACAGGAAGGGGAGGAAAGTTCTAGAAGCGCCCCGCAGACCAAGAGCCTTGAACTGAATGTGCCATGTCCTCTTTTCAGGACTGGGAATCGTTCCACACGCTGAGGTCATCCTTGGTCACCAGCTGCCAGCATCTGGAAACACCTCCAGCGGGATGTGGCTTTTACATTTCTTTCTTTTTTTCTTCTTCTTCTTTTTCTTCTTCCCGTGGTCCTGGGAATACACAACACCAGCTGTTTTATTATTATTTGGGGTGGGGAGGGTATGATTTTATGGTTTGTTTTTTTTCTTGGAAATGAAAAATAAAAGGCTATATATTATATATATATTATATACATGAAACACACACCTACACCGACTTGACAAGGGGCAGTTTTTAAGAGACTGACAAAACCAGCTGTAGAACATTGCTGTTTGTAAATTCATGTCATGCATAAATGTATTTATGTTGTAAAGCTATTTATATTGTTTATAAAGAGATATTTATAAAATTTTATTTATGTAACTAAATGAAAGAAGCCAATCATTGTAATGTTTTTGTCCTAACTAGTTGAAAAATGTAAAAAAAAAAAAATGAAAGAAAAAAAAAATCATTCCATGAATTTCTTGAAAACTGTCTTTATTTACTCATTGACTGATGGGTTGATTGATTTGGGCAGGGTCTCACTCGTAGCCCAGGCTAGCCCTGACTTCGTGGCAATCCTTCTGCCTCAGCCTCCCAAGTGCTGTGATCATAGTCACACCTAGTGTATTGTGTTCCTCTTTAGGAATTAATCTGAGGCAGAGGGAGAACGTGAAGAAGAGGCATTAGCCTCTGGGTGCTCATCAGCCAGCTCCCCAGTTCCAGTTTTATTTGTACCAGAATCTTCCTGGGGTCCTTGGTGCAAACACAGATGCCTGCCTGCACCCAGTGATCTGGGGAGACAACCAGCCATGGAGAAATTGTCCCGAGAGAGGCCAGCTGCGCTCCAGCACCTGACAGCTGGGAAGCAGAATGAACTTGGGCTTGGGGCTAGGGTCCTCTGTGTCCCCCTGCCACCACCTCAGGGAAGACAGCCGAGGTCAAGGCCTCACTGGGGATGAGCTTTGCACCCCTGTGGATGGGTGGGCATTTCAGCAGTGCCTGGACCTAGGAGGGGTCGAGCTGGGTGGTGTCCCGGGCTAAGGACAAGGACCACGACGTCACCTGGAAGCTGAGACCTTGAACCTCGCACAGTGAAGATGCTGTCCAGTTTCCTGTTTGCTTTGTGACTGGGGCTGCAGGTTTACATCTGCTCAAAGCCACTAACAATCGTGGCTCGGCTCGTATTCAGATTTGAATCTCTTCTGAAAACCCCCAGGACACCTGTACATAATTCAGAGACCATCTCGCTCCCTCCTCACTCAGCAGCATGTTACCAGGGATTGGGGACACAGAGAGCCTCTCGGGCTGGTGACAGTAGGTGGTGTGGGGACATTGCAGGGCCCTGCTTAGTGGCTGAACCAGTAGGGCAGGAATCTCACCAGCTCCTGGTCCCCACCAGGCCTGCTCAAGGGGGCACAAGGCAGTCAGGCCGCTTATGGCCACAGCTGGGTCCCCCACACCCTATGTCATCCCAGCCATGAGCTCTGAGCAAAGCTAGTGAGAACCAAGCACATGGGAGCAACCGGAAGTGTTTGGAAACCCCTGGGATTAACTGGCCTTAACTACTGGCCTCGGTCCTGCCTCCTTTTGGCCTCATGTCCCATCTCAAGCTGCCTGGAGAGCATGCAGCTTCAGTCCCATGGAGGGTGACAACAGCCAGGACCCACTAGAGACTCAGTCTCACCCAGAGGGCTGGCCGGAGTGCTGGTCCTCGGGGGCAGGGTGGGCCCCTGCACCATTAGAAGCTTCTCTGTGCTGCAGGCCTGTGATCTCTCCGTTCTCTGGGAGGCTGAGGCAAGACGGTTGCAGGTTGGAGCCCACCCTGAGCAACTTAGCAACTCAGCAAGACCCCACATCAAATAAAAAATAAAAAGGGGGTGTGGTGGGAGCTCAAAGGCCATGGTCCCATCACCAGTAACCACTAGCTAAGTCAGTGGGTAAGTGATGTAACACAGGAACTTAAAAGAGTGTTCCCTGGGCACGGGCAGCCAGGAGAAGGAACCCAGAGAGCCAAGGTCCCCTCATCGGAGCAGGCAAGGAGTCCCGGGCAGCAGCTGTGGCAGGGCATTGCTTCCCTGGGTGGGACATCAGACAGGGCGAGATGGGGAGGAGCCCGCCGCCCCCCATCCCCAGCCTGCTGAGCTGTGACTAGTGTCAACCCCCAGAAGCCTTGGAACACTGGCATGGGAGCCAGGCATGCATGACGGTAAGGCAGTCTCCAGCACAGGCAGCCTCGGGCCTGGGCTCAGCCTGGGCACCAGTGGGGCCGGCGTCAGTGCCTGGCCCCCAGGACGCGGGGTGAGCAGATCCCTTGCTGGCCTCCCCATCTGTCCCCCTCCGTCCCCATGCTGATGAGGACAATAGTCAGCGGTGTCCCCAGCCTGTGGCCGACTGCCAGGTGCCCTTCCACCCAGACAGATGCTATCCTGTGGCCCTGGAACACCTTTCGGTCCCCTCCACCCCAACGGCCTCCTCCATTGCTCCAGGGCTGGTGAGCTGCCCTCCCTGTGGGCTTCTCCTCACAGGGCCTCAGCGGGGGGCTCTCCGGGTCCCCAGCCTGATGTTCAGCTCCACGCTGGCTGCCACCTGTGCTGTGTAGGCCCGGCTCCTGGGAGCAGGTGGACAGTGGCAGGTCACCGCAGACAGCATCACACGGGTCACACAGCTCCAGGGTGACACAGAGCCCTTCTGACCTTTCCTCCTGTCAGGTGTGTGAAAAGGTCAGTGGGCTCGGCAGCTTTTATATTTTTTCAAGGTACCAATATAATGCTCTTAAATTAGCTCTATTAATTTATTTTTGGACCTATTTACCTTCTTATTCTACTAATTGCCCAGAATGTTGAATTCACTTTTTTTTTTTTTTTTTTTTTTGGTATCAAGGATCAAACTCATGACCTCAGGCTTGCCAGGCAGATGCTTATGCCACTGAGCTAAATCCCCAGGCCCTTGCCCAGAATGTTGAGCCCTCGACCCTGAGCATGGCCGCGTCCACCCCCGAAGCTCTGGTCCACAGCACTTCTCAGCCTCCTATTTTCTCTATAATAGACATTTTTTTCTCCGACAAGTGCAATTTAATGTTGGCTGAATTCCTGTTTTTGAGGTTGAGTTCAGTATTTATATACCTTCTGATTTATTAAATCACCAGCTCCTATGTTTTAAGCAATTTAGTAAATGATCCATGAATACTCTGAAAATAGACATGTGTCCCAATGTGGAGACGGGAGGGAGAAGGGACATAAGAAGAATTCATGCATCTCGTGTCACCCTTGTGCACCTGCTCCCCGCCATGGCCATAACCATCACAGATGCCAAATATGCACAAAAGGAAAAAAAGACCATTTGAAAGACGAATGCCCGTTTGCATGGCTTAAAATTCTGAGAATACTCAGGCCCCTTAGCTTTCCTAATGCCGTGTCCTTCCAATTCTTTGACCTTCCAATTCTTTGATCCACTGAGGGTGGACAAGGATGTTGAAACAGGAGGACTTTCCCCACTCACCTGCGTGAAGTCCAGCTGTTTGCCCGGTATGCTGAGGTCAGTTTATCTGATACAGTAGACAGGCTACCAGCAGCTGTGCCTCGGTGGCAAACAGCACCCAAATCTCAGCGGCTTAAAATGCGCACGACTCGTTTCTTGTCTGTGGGAAGTGTCTCAGCCCCGGACAGAACACTCAACACAGCACCCGCAGCTCCAGGGAGAAGAGGTTTATTCCGGCTCCTGATGCTTGGAGAGTCCTGCCCGCAGTTGTGGACTCCAAGGCAGGGAGGAGCCGGTGGGGCAGAGCTGCTTATGCCATGGTGGCCAGGAAGCCGGCAGAGGGAGCCGCAGCACCCACATGGCGCCCCAGCGCAGCCCCTCTCCTGACCAGACCCCCCCCCCTCCTAACAGCTCCTCGAGGGTTGATTCTGGGCTGAGAATAGTACCCCGGGGTCCCGTCACCTTGCACACCCAGGAGAATTCCAGGGACATCTACATCTGGGCCACCAAAGGAGACCTGCTGTGGATGCCAGATGGTGCCTCACCCTGTGACAGAGCAGGACCTTGGTGGCAGGCAGCTTCCCAACACCTCGACAGAAGCCCGAGGTCCCTTGCTTCGAAGGAGACGGTGCATTGGGGCTGACAGCCCTGAAGTGTGTGGTCAGGTGGTGTCATCATTTGGGGCATGGGGTGGCAGCGTGTCACAGCAGGGGTGACCCTCAGAAGAGACTTGGAGTCCCACAGTTGTCCCCAATGCCCTGAAGTCCTCCCCCTTGGCCACACCCTTAAAGGTTCCTCCACTCCAGAAACACCATCCAGGGACCATGCCTGTGACCTGGAATCCTTGGGGACAGTGAGGCCTCAAAGCTGGGCAGCCAGGCGGGAAGGAGACAGCTCCTCTGGGCTCCAGGGCTCCTGCTGGAAGGTGACAGGGACCAGACAGGGCTCACAGCTCTTCACTGGTTGCAGCCTGGAGAGAGCAGCAGCTTCCAGGGGCCTGGAAATTCAGCCACCCACTCCACTGACACTGTTTGCTTCCTGGAAACTGATTTTCTCTAGTCCTACTTTATTTTTGCTTGTGTGGTCACAGCTTTGACCAAGCTCTCTTTCTTTTTTTCTTTTCTGTTTGTTTTTGGCTTGTTTTTGTTTTTGAGACAGCTTCCCCTTGTGTAGCCCAGGCTGGCCTTGAATTCACAGCAATCCTCCTGCCTCAGCCTCCTGAGAGCTATGATTACAGGCATGTACCACCTTGTTTGCATTTTTTAATGAGTTAGATATAAGCCAGGTGGGGTAGAGCACACTTGTAATCTCAGGGCTAGGGAGGAGGATCATCACGAGGTCAAAGCCATCCTGGGCTAACAGAACAAGACCCTGTCTCAAAAAATCTAAGGAACATGAGATAAAATAAGAAGTTGGGTGTATTTACGAAGTATTAGCTTAACAATGTATACAATAAGCCATTTTGCCTCTCATTGACAATGTTTCTTGCCATTATCACTTACCCATGGTCTGGCTTCACCTGGATCATCCTGAGCACCTGTGTTTAAGGTTCTTTTCTTTAACTCTTTTGTTCCTTTTCTACCAGACTTGCTTTTCCTGTGTTTGGTTGGGCCTGCTTTTATTCTCTGCAGTGATTCAGAAAGGAGGCATCCTGCTTTTAATTCCATTAAAGTAATATTACTATTAAAATCAAAATCACAAACAATAACTCTGGATTCAGCCAGCAGAGACACAAAGAATGTGGCCTATTTGCTTTGCCTTTGGTCTCATCTGCCCTTGGGGGGTTTCCAGGACATAATCTAAGCACACTGCTGCTAAAGACTCTTAGACACACTGAAGCCACCCCACATGGGACCTTCCGTGTTCTTCTTAGTTTTAGTGTTTTTTGTGTGTTAAGATGGGGTCTCACTATGCAGTTCAGGCTAGCTTTGAACTCACTCTGTAGTCCAGACTGCCCTTGAATTCATGGCGACTCTCCTGCCTCAGCCTCCTGCATAGGGAGGCACCACGCTCAGTTTAAGTCTTCTTTGTGGTTCTGCAAAGTTGTTTCCCAGACACAGGGCCCGGCAGTTGTGCCCTGTCCCTGCCCTGTGAGCTTTCGCTGTGATGAGACCAAGACCGTCTCTCTGACTCTGTGCCCTGCAGGTGAACCTGCTGAGCTGCAGCCTGTCACCTACTCTACGGGTCACATAGCACATTCGGGACCACTGGTCCGGGCACCCTAGAAGCTCTTGGCCTGAGCCCCCTTACCCTGAATGCATGGCAGGGACAGGAGACACTCACCGCTCCTCTGCAGAACATCAGCGGGTCGAGCAAGACAGGACGCTGCGGCCTTTGCAAGCTTCCCAGTACTACACCTCCCACAGAGCGGGAAACCAGAGCAGCAGCTCAGAGCTCCCCTTGCCTCCTGCAGAAGCCACAGCTGTCACCAGGCCAGCCAACCGTGTCCCGCCTCCTGCTGCCATGGGGTGGATGTGGGTCGCTGCTCCATGCGTCATCCCCAGTGTGGCAATGAGAGTGGCGACGGCAGCCGCGTGATGGTGCACTCCTGTAATCCCAGCATTGCATTCTGAAGGCTGAGGCAGGAGGATCTCTGTGAGTTCCAGGCCAGCCTTAACTGCATAGCAAGACCCTGACTGGTGGTGAAAAGTCAGGCGCCGCCCAGAGACGGGAGTGGCCAGGAGAGGGGCCACCAGCTGCCTCTTGCCCTTTACAGAAATCACCATTTCGTACGTTGACACCTCTGTTCTGAGCCCAGTGTCCTACATTCCTTGTCGTGGTCACAAAGTGTCTGCCACCCCTGAAACGCACTGGGCCCACAGTTAGACAAGTCAGGAACTAGAATGACGGTAGTATTTAGCCAAACCCGTTGACATTTACAGTTAGCCATTAATTCCCGAAATACCAGCAGTCATTTTTTATTTAAGTTTTTACAGCGCCTCACAAATCCTTGGAGAATCAAAACTGGCGGCTGCGGGGAAGCCACAGCCTGCTGGTGCCCTCTGGTGGTAAGACGGCGGAACTGCACAGGGCAGCAAAGGCCGGGGCAGGTTCTCAGCGCCAGGCTGCAACCCGGAAGTCTGCGCAGGCCTGAAATATACACCTTCCCGGGTGTCCGGGGCTCCCTGCTGCCGCAGTTCTTGCGACCACACTTTGAGCACCGCTAGTTATAGGCGATGTAGTCAGCGCCTGCTCCCATCATGGCACTGGACTGCACCTGGGAAATCACTGAAAGCAAGCATTTTCTACAACTCAGTAGCAGCTGATGGGTGATTTTTAAATTGGTTTTCTTTTGGGGGTGGGGGGGTGATAATCGGAACTCAAATTCATGACCTCGCACTTGCCAGGCAGGTGCTTATGCCACTGAGCTAAATCCTCAGCCCCAATTTTTATTGGTTTTCAATCTGCCAAATGTTTGCAATACAGTTTTAATGTTTTTTGTTTGTTTAAAGCAAAGCAATTCACCCAAATGATGTCATTCTGGGAAAATAGTTAGAAGCATTTCTGTCTCCTCTCTCTCCTCCCTTTGTGTCCCCATTACTCCCAGTATTGGGAAAGCTGCATTCCCAGCCCTTTCCTAATTTTACTTTGAGACAGGATTTTCTAAATCCCAGACTACACTCAGCCTCAAAATCCTACCGCCTCAGCCTCCCCAGGGCCAGAATACAGGAGTGAACTCCATGCCTGGCCTGTGCTACGTTTCTAAAAGTTGGGCACAGTCCACATCTGCCAGGACACCCTGGGCAGCTCGGCAGCGGCCTTCCGAGGCAGACGGGGTTGCGCTGGCACCAAACAAGGACTCTGGCCCTGAGAAGCCACCTGGCCTCCCTCAGGACTCGGATGTCTTTCTGCCCCAACCTTTCTGTGCTCTCGGCTCCCGCAGGGCTTTCAGGAACAGGATGCAAACCGGGGATGCAAGCCACAGGGCTTTCAGGAAGAGGCCAAGTGCCCCGGGAGGTGGGTGAGCCTTGGAATCCCCTCGCAAGGCCACAGGCGTCATCTCCCTCCAGCCCTCGTGCCCCAGGGCTTCAGGAAGAGGAAGCTGGGCTGGCACCTCTGAGAGTCCCGGGTAGCACCCGCTGCCCATCCGGGAGGTTTCCCTCCTGGGTGCTAAGTGGTTTTTATCTGCTGAGGTCTAAATGTGTCCCCAGTATTCACATGTTGGAAACTGAGCCCCTGGTGCAATGATGGTGTCCAGGTCACAAGGGCCACACCTTCATGGACAGGCCAGTGTCGCCTGGAAGGCTAGCAGGGGAAGTGTGGTCCCCTTTGCCCTCCATTGTCCACCGAGTGTGGGGACACAGCCTTTCTCCCTTCTGGAGACCCCTCTGATGGGGAGCGACCCCATCCCAGCACGCACAGACTGCTGCTGTGACCTGAGACCCTTGGCTTCCCCACTATGAGAAAAGCACGTGGGCAGTGCAAAGTGAACTGAACCCCAGGTTCCCAGAGGTGAAAGTGGAACCCGGCAGCTGTGGCCTGCAGCCCTGCCAGGGCCCAACTCCCAACCCCCAGGCCTCCTGCATGTGGCTGTCACCCATAGCTATACACTGTTCCCCTGAACAGTCCTGAAAACTTGACCTCTACCTGCAAGCCTGGCCAGGCCTCTCCTGAGATTGGCCCCACTGGGTCCTGGATAACACAGGCTCCTGAAGTCAGGGAGCAACACCCACCAAGGGGTGGGTCCCCCGCTGGTGGGAGCCTGTGCCAGTTATGAAGAGCCCTGGCCTCTGACCATGTGGACAGGGACCATCCACTCCCAGAGAAAGTCACATCCTGACCCTGGGAGGATGTGGCAAGGTGAGGTCATCCTGGCCACCTGTCCCCACACCTGCCAGGAGGTGACCAGGCAGCAGGGCTATGCGTGAAGGAGAGAAATGTGAGCTGCTGGGCACTCGGAGTTTGGATTTTCGTCACAGTACAAGGGGACCCACACCACACCCTGTACGATCCTGGCTCCCTCAGAGCTGAGGGGTGCGGTCCAGGTCCTGGAAGCGCTCCCCACCTTTTCACTTCGGACCAGCGTCCCAGGCCCAGGTCCCACACCGCCTCCCGAGGCTCCCGGGAAATGCTCTGCCTTGCAGGCTCTGCTGACAGTAAATTAGACAAAAATCAATAGGTGGGGCTGGGGGTGCAGCTCAGGGGCATAAGAGGCTGCCTCGCAAACACCAAATCATTAGTTCAATTCTCACACACACACACACACAATTAATAGGCGGTCAGAGACAGAGCTGGCCGTGCGGACATCAGGAGGAAACGAGAGACACCTCAGAGTCTGCCTGCGGTCCACGCTGAAGCAAGGCAGGCCTACGACTCCCTGGAAATAAACAGCAGCTTGTGTTTACACTGTGATCCCCACTGTCCAACCCTCTGTTCTCTCCATGATTAGAGATTATGGATTAGCTGCAGTCACCCAGTGATTCTCACCTGCACCCTTGCTATGTCCGTCCTTCGCTTCCCTATGGATCAATATTAGCTGATCAACATTACTGCACTTGACCCAGACATGGGGTCACCTGCCTGCAGTCCCAGCACTCGAGAGGCTGAGGCAGGAAGATCACTGTGAGTTGGAGCCCAGCCTGGACTACAGCCTCTCACTACAGTGAGACCCTGTATCCAAAAGACAAAAAGCAAAAACAAAATATTACTATACTTGTATTCAGGCTAGTGGCAGCTTGACCCCTGTTGTACCCACCTTGTGACTTTACTTATACAATATCCCTGGACAGAGATCCTCCACCCGATAGGGCCACCTCCTGGAAACCAAGAGCTGTTCTCAAATTCCAATAAAACTCTCTGGACTTCTCAACTTCCGCCCTCAGCACTGAGAGACCAGGGGCTCAGTACACATGGCAGCATCGCCAGCAGCCGTTAGGTCCACGCCGGCCAGTGGAGTTCAGCCCTGCCCCTCGGTCCCGCCCAGGGCCTCAGGATCAGGGGAGCAGATGTGGGCTCGGCCATCTGCTAGCACCTGGAAAGTGTGAGGTTTGGGGGCTGCAGTGCTGTCAGCCTGGGAGGCTGCCTGAGTTGCTCTATGAGCTAAGGAGGAGCCACTGTGTTCCAGGGGGGCCATGAAAGAAAAGTGAGGGAATCCGGGACCCAGGGAGTGACCTGGGCAGGTAGAGAGGGCAGAGCCAGCTGAGGAGGGTGTTGGACAAGGAGAGACTGCTCAGCTTGCAGTGGGATTTCTTTCTTTCTTTCTTTCTTTCTTTCTTTCTTGTGTCAGGAGTTGAACTCAGGACCTTGTGCTTGCCAGGCAGGCACTGTGCCACTGAGCTATAAACCCCAGCCCTTTCTTTCTTTTGATTTATGTTTTGTTTTTTAAGCAGGGTCTAGTTATGAGTCCTAGTCCGGCCTGGAGCTCAGTGATTCTCCAGGCTGCAGAGTGCTGGGACAACAGGCATGCTTCACCACACCCAGCACCCGGAACACTTCACGGGCTGATCGGAGTTTTCCTCTTAATCTTTTCCAACCAGAGGGTCGGATTCCCGCCCCTCAGGCCAGGCCATCATCACGTTTCCTTCTCCACACTGATGCCACTTGGCCTGCCTTCCTCAATGCAAAATCATTCCCTGAGCATAGGCTTAAAATGGGGAGGCAGTTCCCCACAAAGCACCCAGGGAGGCTTCCTGGCACCTTTGAAGAAAAAGAAGAAAGTCAGGTTGATGGGGGCACACACCGTTAATCCCAGAACTCTGGGAGGCCGAGGCAGAAGGATCCCCAGTTCCAGCGCAGCTTTGGGCAACAGTGACTTAACAAGAACCTTCCTCAAAAAATGGAAAAGGGGATATAGCTTAGCAAGGATGCCCTGGAGTGAGACAGACAGACAGACAGACAGACACTGTGACACACATGTGATCTTCAGTTTTATTTTTGGACAAAAATAGTATACATCTTTGTGTACTTGGGACTGCAATGTACACTTCTTAAATTATCTGCTTTCCATATGCCTTGCGTTATCTCCGACGTTGGCAGCACAGCTGTATACCTAAGACTCCAGCTAGCACTTTAGAATATGTCAAAAGTAAAGTTAAATCTCGTCCCCCGTGGACAGTGACTTTGTCTGTTCTGCCCCCACCGTGCACCCAGATCCCTGCCTGTCACCAGGAAGCTGCTCCTTGTATACTTGTTGGAGAGAGTTAAACAACAAAGCCATCAGTTTCACAAAGCCTTAAAATAATTAAAATATCTCTGGTACTATAACTCAAGCTGCCTTGTCACGCTAAGGGTGTAATACATGTAGTCGTTTTCCTGCTCCTGTTAGACATTTAATCTATCAGTGTTGTCTTTCCCTGAGTAGATATAATGTTTCATTAAAAATCATGATTGGAGATTCCTGCAGCTTCAAATTTATCTCCTCATGATGCGCGAGCATAATATATTAGCATTAATAATTCTGTAACCCTTGACATAATGGAAAGTCATTGGGGGAAAAGCTGTGTTGGCTCAGAGACAGCCTGGTGCGGTAAATTCTCAGTCAGCTGGAAGCTACCCCAGGTACAGACTGGGTGATTCACAAAGAATTGATGTTTGTGTCACTCACAGCCCTGGAGGCTGGAGATCTAGGGCTGTGTCAAGACCCTCGGAGCTCTTGAGGTTCCTGGGGTGAGGATCGGAAAGGATGGCAAGAAGGGGAAGAGATTAAGAGGAGACACAGAAAGCCAGGGCCGGTGAAGCCCTCTCTCCCGACGGGAACTGCCACCTCCCTGTAGGGGCATTTATTTACACATTTAGCAACACAATGTCATGTGCTACCCTTTGCCTAGCTTGGATTATCTAGGGGCTTGGTGTTTTTCTGGGCTGAAGCAGCGTCTTCCCGTGGCTTGCCCAGGGTGCTCTTTGTTCTTGGGATGGCCATGCCCGCCCTGCATGTGTGATCAGTTTCTAGCTTCTATGGCTCGCAACAGAGCTGCCACCTATTCTGCTGAGAATCTTCCCGCTGTGTCTTCATATGGTATAGGAGTAACGTGGCTGACAGAACAGGTGTCAACAGCTCAGTTAGTGTTTCCTTTTTTTTGAGACAGGGTCTCACTATGTATACCAGGCTGACCTCAAAATCTCAGAGATCCTCCTGTCTCAGCATCCTGAGTGCTGAGATCACAGGCACATGCCGCCACCCCCAACTTATTCTTCCCCTTCTGATGAAGCCATCATTCCTGTCATACAGGCTGCACTCTTTTATCTGATCCCAACTCTCTCCCAAAGGCCCTGCCTCCAAACACCACAAGCACATGAATTTGGGGAATAAATATCCAGTGCGTGAGCTTTCGGCAGACACATTCAGACTGCAGTCTGGTATCTGATTCTGCGTATCAGAAGTGGATGTTTTAATTTTTTAAAAAAGCCATAAAGTAGTCAGCCAGCTAGTTCAGCAATTATGCTTTGTATGTCTCTGAAGCCCCTTCATATTTCTTGGCCATCTACATGTCTTCCTCAGTGAATGACTTCTCCTTTGCCCACTGATTGATTGCAGCAGCTTTTTATATATTTAGCACATTTTGTTCTTCCTTGCCATGGATTTTGCAGTTATTTTTCCCATATGTTATTTGCCTTATGGCAAATAACAAATTCTTTGTATCGGGAATCGAACTCTGGACCTCGTGCTTGCCAAGCATCTCCCAGCCCTGCCTTATGAGTTTTGTATAGGTCAGGTTTACCACATATATGCATTTGATCGGCACTTACGGAGAGACTATACTGCACAAGATTATAAAACACTGTAGCTATATTTAACAGATTTGTTTAAATTTTAATCCACTGGTCCTTTTTTTCCATTGTTAAACTCATTTTCCCCAATAAGAAGCTCATGGTCCCACGGTCATTTCTGGGCTGCTCTGTATTTTCCACACTGGTCTGAACTGCTGCCTTTTCAGCCATTAAATTCCCCCTGCAACTCTTTGAGGCGTCCCTGGACTCCTCTGTCACCCAGTTAGTCCTGCCCTGTGTCTGAGACACCACATGAGGGCACACAGCCGGACACACAAGAATTGAGCTGCAAGATTCCACCTCGGTGAAGTTCCAGCTGGCTCCAGTCCGCGCAGACAGAAAGCAAATCGGTGGGTGTCTGGGTCAGGACCGGTGTCTGAGGACGGGAGTTTGCAGAAAGCCTAACTGAACAGGAGCAGGAGCAGACAGAGCCAGCGGCGGAGACGGACACCTTCTGTGCTCTGGCTGGGTGGGCAGGACTCATCCAACAGTGCCCTCGGCCTGAGCCATCTTATAGCAGGCAAATAAGACCTCACTTCAAAACATCTAATAAAGCAAGCTTATCCCTTATTTCACTGCTGTTTCCAAAAATTACTTCTCGATACCTATAAAGTTATTTTTCCAGAGGAACTTTAGGATACACTTTTTAAAAAATCACATCTAGGGTTGGTAGCACAGTAGCATAGCACCTGCCTGGCAAATGCAAAGTCCTCAGTTCAATTCCAGGTTAAAAAAAAAAATGACACCTAGCTCCTGCTGGTAATTATATTAAATTGTAAATTTTATTTTATTGTTATTACTGGGGATCAAACTCATGACCTCACGCTTGCCAGGCAGGTGCTTATGCTGCTGAGCTATGTCCCTGGCCCTTGTTATTGCTTTTGATAGGCGGATCTCATTATGTTGCCCAGGCTGACCTTGAATTCCTGGGCCCAAGAAATACTCCTGCCTCAGCCTCCCAAGTCGCTGGGACTACAGGAGCAAGTACTGTGCTAAGCTCTAAGTTTATTTTTAATTTGAGATAGAACTGACACTTTCATATTATGAAAACTTTCTTTTTCCAACCTGGGCGTCAACTCCCCATGATAAATGCAATTATTATGTACTGCAAACATGTGCTAATAAAAAAGTTTTTTAAAAAAGATTTTCTGCTCGCAGAAAACCTATCTTTTCATTTATTCAATTTCTCTTTGGTAAAACTTTTGTCATTTTCTTTATTTGTGCCATACACAGTTCCTCTGGATTTGAGGGTGGAGTCTGTAGATGATTGATGTTGTCGGAGGACCCTATAAAAACCACATTTTCTTCTTTTCTGATACATGAAAAGCCTCTTGATTTGTGTTTATCTTGCACCTGGTTATGTTACATAAATTTCTGCTTGTTTCACTAATCTAATACGTTGATTTCATTTTTAGGAAGATTATTGTGTTGCCCAGAAATTACAAGCTCGCCTTTCGTTTTCCAGCACGTGTACCCCCAATTCCTTTGTCTTATCTAGTATCATTAGCTGAAACATTAAACATGTCTCGATATTTGCAAACAGGAGCAGGAATTCTGTTTTTTGTTGTTGTTGTTGTTTTGGGGTTTTTTGTACCAGGGATCGAACTCAGGACCTTGCATTTGCCAGGCAGGCACTTATGCTGCTGAGCTGTATTCCTGCTCCTCTTTTTTTTTTTTTTTTTTTTTTTGTATTTTTGAGACAAGATCTCGCTATGCAGCTCAGGCTGGCCTTGAACTCACTTTGTAGCTTAGGCTGGTCCCAGACTCACGGCAATCCTCCTGCCTCAGCCTCCGGAGTGCTGGGATTACAGGCGTATACCACCATGCCCGTCCAATCCTGTTCAATTTAACAGGTCATGTCTGTTCCTGGATGAAGTTGGCTCTCAATGCATCTGTATCACCTCGGACCTTTTGACAATGCTCTGGCCTAGGCACCCTTCCACCTAGATTCTGATTTAATTGGTCCAGGTGGAGCCTAGCACCATATAAAATTCTGCCTGTAATTTTAACAGAGCCGCACCCAAAGTCTTGCTAAGAGGCAGTGGTGATTGACAGGTGTGGGGTGAGTGGGCCAGGCTTGAGATTGATTGAAAGCAGCAGCCTCACTGGTTAGAAAGTCACACCATGGCCAATGACATCCAGGCCCCTCCGAGTCTGTGTGTTTTCAGGCTCTCCACCCTAAGTGCCACTTTTCGGGAAAGGTCACATATACCCCTCACACCACTGTGTCCGGTCAGAGGAGCTAGCCCAACCCCCACGAGTTGTGGGCTCCTCTCCCTGTCCTCAATAAAGGCGCTCTTTCCTGTCTTTATTGTTTGCTTCTCTATTGAGCCAGAAAACTCTAACAATTGTATGTTGACTTCCTTCCTATGTATCCCGAAGTCTTATTTATTTTTAAAAAGGAAATGAGTCTATTAGAACTCTGCTTTTTTAACCATTTTAACTTTTGAAGCTCTATGAAACATTTCAAGATTCTTCACCAAGTGATGTTGCTCAAGCCACGAAGCAAGCAAAAACTTTCTCTTCCCCTCCACGCTGCCTGCAGGCCCTGGCAGGACAGCGGGAGACAGTGACGTCGCCTTGGAAGGTTCCACCCAGTGTCCCTTGTGGCCTGGCAGCCAAGTGTGGTGCAGGCGTGTGGGGCCCATGTCTCGGGCCTGGAATGCGTCCCCTTCTGTGAATTCTTCGCCACATGCCAGGCTGTCCCGAGGAGCGACTGCGATTCTGGGGTCGGCCAGGCCAGGCAAGCTCTGTCCCATCTTCCATTTTCAAGATGAGCCACCACTGCCTGCTAAAAGCTGCACCATTCATCCTCCATACATGAATAGGACGATTGTTTCAGTAGAGTTCCAGCTGCTTCAATTTAGATTCTTGTAATAAAACTGCCCTCCAGCACATTCCCTGGCTGCGGCCCCAGCGGGCTGCAGGTTCTGTTCACAGACTCAGTGGGAGGCTGTGGTCTGAATTGTCTGGGTTTCCAGGTAGTTGATGTGACCTGTCGAGCAGGGCATGGATGATCTGCTGGCCTCCAGGGGACTCCCTCCATCCTTTAGCAATCTCCTTCTAGAGATTTTTTTTTTTTTTTTCTGGGACAGGGTTTCACTATGCAGTTCGGGCTGGTCCTGAGCTCACTTTGTAGCCCAGGCTGGTCTGGAACTCACAGCAGCCCTCCTCAGTCCCCCGAGTGCTAGGATCACAGGCATGCGCCAACACGCCTGATCCTCTAGACCATTCTTGACACTTGGATTGGGTAAACTATTTTCAGCAAATCAGTGGATAGAAACTGGGCGGCCCCTGCCCCTCACGTGGTCAGACAGGAGGAGCTCTTGAGTCTGGCACATGGTCACTTTTCTCTGCCACCTGCCAGGCCTTTTCATGTTCTTGGCTGCCCACTGCTCACAGGGCCCCTCCAGGGTTCTGGTTCACTAACTGACTTGGCCTGGCCTCCGGGTCACACCCAGGCCCATGGCCCCAGCTGCCTGGCCTCTTCCCTGTGACTCTGTCATTCGTTGTCCCTTTGAGGACTGGTTCCCTTAAATTCTGGTCCACTTTTCTGTGCCAAGTCACCCAAATCCTGTCGGTGAAAGGGTGAGCCAGAAAAAATGCCCAGAGGGGCCAGAGGAGTGGCTAGGACAGCCAGGACTTCAGGCCAGTGAGTGCTGAGGAAGAAGTGAGTGGGACTGTAGGGGACACCGCTGGAGATACAGAAGGATGGAGAAGAGCAGGTGGCTGAGGGCTGTGAGAGAGAAGAAGCTTCAGCACGCTGTGTCTCACTGACCGCCTGGGTTCAGGGAAAGAGCTTGGACCTGGGCCAGCAGCATGGGCAGAGAAAGGGGTCAGTGGCTTAACTGTGCCTGCAATGGAGAGCGTGGTGCAGGAGAGGGGGACATGAGCTTGAAGATGGGCTGCAGGTGAGACTGGAGGACCCTGAGGAGCCAAGGATGGTGGATTGCGTTATCCAAGCAAGGGCACAGCAGCAATTCCAGAAATTTGTCCAGACAGCAGCACATCAGACGTCCACAGCCACATACACATGCCCCTAGACCCAAGGTAGGGTTGCATCCCAAAAAGCCCATAAAAAGTTGAAAATAACATTCAGGCCCAAAAGGCACTGAGTGCACTCTGATGCCTGTGTCTAAATTCCCCCCCACAGCCTCATGTGGTCATAGGTGGACTTTGTCAGACGTGGCTGGATCTACAGTGTGCAACTGATTCATGGTGCAACGCTAGGACGAAGGTGTTAGGGTTCGGGGTGGGTGATTACTGATCAGTGTGACACTGCACTAATACTGGCAGCCTGGATACAATACAAGGGACAGAAAGGGGCCTATGTGCAAAAAGAAAAAATTAAAAATAAAAAAATTTTAAACAGTCAAGGATGGTGGTTCATGCCTATAATTCCAGCATTCAGGAGGTTGAAGCAAGTGGATCATTTGAGACCAGCCTTGTCTGCAAAGTAAGCTCAAAGCCAGCCGGAACTGCACAGTGAGACCCTGTCTCAAAAAGACCAAAAACAAACAAACAAAAAAAGGAGTCCTATCTTGCTTACTTTGTTACCTTTTGTCTGCATTGAGCTGATCTACCATATACTGCCCTGCCCTGGAGCTGGCAGATTATGGACTGAAACCTCTACAAACTGTAAGCTAAATCATCCCTTCCCCTTAACTTCGAATGTCAGGTGTTTTGCCTCAGCAAGGAAAGAAAAGAAACTTAAGACATGTACCTAAGCTATGGAAGCTTAGCTTAGCCCATCCTGAGCTCAAACACTTTCAATAGCCTGCAGTGAGGCAAAATCATCTAACACAAAGATGATTTTATAATAAAGTATGGGAATCTCACATAATTTACTAGAGTGAAAGTGAAAAGCAGAAAGGTTGCATGGGGACTCTCACACCATCAAGTCTAGAAGCCCTAAACTGAAAGTGGGAGAGAGAGGAGCTTGCAAAGGATAGAGGAGAGTCGAGGAATCCTGGTGCTGGAGAAACAAGGTTGTGGGTTTGCATTTTCTGCGGGCTTCCGCTCCGTGCCTCTCTCGGGAAGGGCCCCGTGGCTTCAGTCTGTCCAGCAATCCTAACGGGTTGTGTGACGTGCAGGGGGGTTTCAGACAGCGGGGCACATACACAATGCAAACAGAACTTCTGTGACCTGTTCGCTGTTCCACAATATTTTACCTTGGTTCCCATGCACGAGATGGAGGTAATTTTGAAAGTGATAATGGTCATTATCACTTCAGCACCACTGCTGGGAAAAGGAGCAATTTGTAGCATCTGCCCGATGAGTTTTGGTTAGAGGCCTTGGATGCAAGCAACACAGGCTGTGACGTAGCCTGCTGACCCCGAGGGAAGCATAGCAGGCAGTGACCAGGACAGTCAGGCCTGGTGGAAGTTGGTGAAAGGCTGGCAGGGCTCGGAAGAGTGAGGAGAATCAGGGCCAGCACCAGGGCAGTGCTGCAGCTGTTAGAAGCCTCCGAGTACACCCCTCTGTGCCCTGTGTCCCCACCAGCACCCCGGGTCAGACTCAGCACAGCCCACTGGACAGAACTCGGGTCCCAGTGCCCCGAGGACTCCGTGACGGTGCCAGGGTCTGTGACAAGCTCTCAAATGAGGATCCTTTTGGCTTCTGTGGCAACCAGGCTGGGGACTTCCTGACCTACGGCTCCCCAAAGGCTGCTTCAAGCAGACACAGGCAAATGCCCAGGGTCCAGCAGCTGTTTCAGAGCATGATGTCCAGCAGCACGAGCACCCGGCATCTGTAATGAGCGCTGGAAAAGTGCTAAAATTACAACAGCAGTCGCAGAAGCCAGCAGTGCCAGGGCTCTGAGCGAAGCACTTGTGGGGAGACCGAGAGGCCAGAAGGGCGTCTGCAGGGACAGAGCCAGCAACCCCCAGTGTCCTTCCCTGCCTTATCTCTGGAACGGTCCGAAGTGCTAAGATTCATTATCCAACAAAAAGTCCTGAACTTCTCTCCTCTCCTCTACTTCACAATAAAATAAGCTAATACTTATTAAGCAATTACTATGTGCTGGGCACTACTGCAAAACATTAAAGAATCTCTTTAATCATCATAAAAATCCTTTGTTTAAATTTGTATCCTCACTTTAAAAAAGACACCTGTAGTCCCAGCACTTGGGAGGCTGAGACAGGAGGCTCATTATGAGGCCGAGGCCAGGCTAGCTTACATTATGAGTTCAAGGACAGCCTGGAATACATAGCAGGACCCTGTCTCAAAAAACAAATGAACAAAAGATATTGATTTTGTAACTGGAACAACTACTTCTAAGATAACAATATGTAATATATCAACCAGACATGATTTCCCCTAATGTTATTTTTTTTAAATTCTGTATCATTCCTACCTTTTTTCTGATTTTTAAAAATTAAAATAAATAAATAAACATTGATAAAGAAACCACACCATGGGTAAGAATCAGAATGGTGTTCAAACCCAGGCACTCTTGATTAGGATTACCTAACCCTTCTGTGGCCAGCCAGGGTTCAGAGCTCTCTGTAGGACCTTGGGACAAAGACTCGGGGGTCTTCATGTGGGGAAACCGAGGCTGCTTGGCAGGTGCTTGGATGGAGCAGGAAGTAACCACGAGGGCAAAGGAGGAGAGAGAGTGGGAGAAGGCAGTTTTTAAAATGCACAAAGTAGGGGCCAGGGATTCAGCTCAGCGGCACAAGCGCCTGCGCGCCAAGCACAAGGTCATGAGTTCAATCCCCGGTACCCCAAAAAATTAAAATACATAAAGTAAAATGAGGAGGCAGTAAGTTTAAAACCCTAAAGGGTTTCTCTGAAGCACTGGACTATGGCGCGTTCAGAGCACTGATATTACCATCGCATTCCTCCTTCGGCACCACCTGGCGAGGAGCATTTCCTGTGGGTTCCGGGATGATTTCCGGCCTGGCGCTCACGCGGACGCCCCGCGTGCGGGGCCAGGTGTGCAGCCAGGGCACAGCTGGCTCCAGCGAGGAGCTCTTCAGCTATCTGAAGACGACCTCAGCTCCCCCTTGACCTCTTGGTGTGCAATTCACACTCTTCCAAGGCTGGGGTCATGATCCAAGGCTTCGTTTCATGGGTTACTCTGCAGCACAAGGGGTTCGCTGGTTTATGGCAGCATAACTTTTCTTGATGATAGGGTTGTAGGTGGATTTTCTAACGGGGTGATAAAAAAATCCCTTCTCATTTCCACAGCTGTGACCGTATTTCAGACTTGACCAGACAACTGCTCGCCCTTCCTGCGTCTCCCACCGCCGTGCCTGAGAGGCCGGTGTGGAGTGAGGGCGGAGGGCTAAGCAGTGGCTTTGGCATCAACAAAGCTGGATTTAAAACTTGCCCCTGCCACTTAACCACATGGCTCTGAGCAGAATCCGCAGTGGAGCAGGAGGGGAGCCCTGTCCTCGGGGGAACTCTGCACCCTCTGTCCTTCCGCAGCCGATGGACCAGGGCGTCTGACCCATACGCAGGGGCGTTAGTGAGGCAGCCGCTTCTCTCAGCCAGGCAACTCAGGCAGAGTAGCAGTGAGGTGCCTTCTGCAGAGGAGTGGCGCGGGTCCAGGCACCGGTGATAGCCTGGTGTCAGCTGGAGATGCAGCCTCGGAGGAGACTCCCAGTTCCCCTTCTGAACAGGGTCAGGGTCCCTGGTCCCGGGGCTGCCTCGAACCCAGAATATCTGCCGGGGCGCAGTGCCCTGCCTGCTCTTGGAGTACTGAAGGACACCTCTCCCTCCTGCCCTCAGACCAGATGGGTGACCCATTAGACTTGCAGCCCCAGCATTTGGCAGGGGGAGGAGAGGCTGAGGCAGGAGGATTGCAAGTTGGAGCAACCAGCCTGGGTGACTCACTAACTTAGTGACAGCTTGTCTCAGAATAAAAAATTAAAAAGGGGGTTGATGATTAGCACTGTGTAAAGGGGCTGGGTTGGATCCTCACTACTGGAAAACAAAAAATCAAATACAAATCTTTGGAAAATAAGAGCTGGCGAGGATGGAGAACCTGGAACACTTGTGCACTGTTGGCGGGAATGCAAAATGGTAGAAAAGAGTAGGGAGGGTCCTCAAAACTCACGGTCGCCACACCGTCCAGCATTGCCACTTCTGGATCTTACCCAAAAGACCCGAAAAGGATCTGGAGGAAGTATTTGGACATTCATGCTTACAACAGCAGCACCCACAGTCCCTGAGCCAGGGACGCAGACTGTGGCATAGGTACCCAGAGCAAAGTACTACTCAGTCTGGAAAAGGTGGTCTGACAGGAGTCACAGCGTGGACAGACTCGGCAACGTGCCAAGTGAAAGAAGCCAATCAGCAAGATAAACCGGAGGGCCTGAGATCACAGATGGAAAGAGGCCAGGGGAAAGGAAGAGGCACTTAGAGCTGGACAGGGACAAGAGTTGTTTTGTTTTTGTCTTTTTGAGACAGGGTCTTACTACACAGTTCAGGCTGGCCTTGAACTCACTTTGTAGTCCAGGCTGGCCTTGAATCACAGGAGTCCTCCTGCCTCAGCCTCAGTGCTGGGATTACAGGCTGCACCACCCCCTGCTCTTCAATTGAGATTTTTAAAGAAGCTATTAAGTCAGACAGTGGGGAGGGAGCAAGGCTTAGTGCTGCTAGTGAGGTCAGGCCAAGAACAGAGCCACAAATGCATTCCTACCACACAACGGGAAAGGTCAACTCATTCATTCATTCATTCAACAAACATTTCATGAACCTTGACCTTTTACCTTGAACTTGGCATTTCCAGTATAACTGCTGTCTTTAGTCTTATGATTATCAGGGTGGAGTCCGGGGCGCAAAGGAATCAGGATATGCCACCCCAAAGCACTCGCCACTTGGCACATGGATTGTTTTGTCACTTGAATTAAATTCTAAAGGCAGAACCTCCCAAAAGAACTGCGTTGTCATAAATACCCTCCCAGGAGCGGTCCTAATCTGCTCTTCCCAGAGACAAGAAGTCAGCACCATAGTAGACAGACACTATCACAAACTATGGTCATGGCTGATACATTGTGTCAACTTGAGAAGTTTAGAGCTTAAGCCGCTCAGCAGGAGGCCAGGGTCCTTACACTACAAATATCCTGAGCTGTGCATGAGGCCTGCAGGGAGACTTTGTGAGTATTACCCCTGCCCTGGATGGGGCTGGGCTGTGTACAATGTAAGGGAAAAGAGGCTTGATTTTCCTGCTCTTTGCTCTTGTTGCTCTGCTGTCTTCTGCCCTCTGGCAGTGTTGCCCCTGTGCACATCACCCTGCCTTGGTGCCAGCCAATTACAGACTGAAACTTCTACAAACTGTGAGCTAAATAAACCCTTCCTTCCTTTCTTAATTTTTGGTGTTGGGTGTTTTGTCTCAGCAATGAGAGAAAAGTAACCAAGACACTATTATATCTATTATAAACTATTATATCTCCCCAAGGACCCATTTATCATTCCTAAAAGTCATAAGGGCCCTTCTCCCTCGCCCTTTGCCCTAGTAAGCTGGGTCTGTGGAAACTAAGGTCTAACCACCCCTTGGAATTCCTACTTATGCCCTTATGTTAGTCAGCTTCTTGTAGCTGTAACACAATGCCTGATTGAACAGCTCACGAGAGGGAAGGCTTATTTTGGCTCACGGTCTTGGGGGGCTCAGTCAATGATCACTGTGCGCTCTGGCTGCTAGGCCTGTGTACAGGCAGCAGCATCACAGCCTTGGGCATGGAGGAGGGCAAGCTGCTCCCCTCACAGCAGCCAGGAGTAGAGAGAGGAAAAGAGCCCAGAGAACAACCAGGGACCAGAGGAAGTCCCTGAAGGCACCCCCCCCCACTCCCTTCCAAGAATGCCATCAAACAGTGCCCCCATCAACAGGTTAATCCATGTGCTGGCCCTGGACCCCTGGCCATCCAGTCACCCCCTGTGCTCATCAGCTGGCAGCCGTGAGTTGGGGGAGGCATCTCACAGCCACCCCACAGCACTGCTTATCTCTGAACATTCCCATGTGCATATAGTGAACTTGCTTCTTTTCTCTTAGTGATCTACCTTCTGCTCCTCTAATTCACAGGGGCCCAGTCCCAGAACCCTCTTGAGTAGAGAGAAGAAGGTTTCCTCTCCTTTGGGTGTATTATGTTCATGAACTGTCTTCTTCCCAGCCCTCACTGGACTTCCTGTCCCGGGTTCCTTGCAGGGAAGCGCAGCCACGTTAGCAGAGGTTGGTCAGGCCTCCAGGCGCCTGATAGAGGGTAATTCAGGATACCAGGGGCCCAGAGGCTCAGAGCTCCTTTCAGACTAAGACCAAGACTCTATGGACTTCTACTATTTTACTGAACATACAGCTTTCTGGGGCGTGTGTGGGGAGATCCTGGGAACGGTGGAGTGGAGGGCACTGACTCAAGCAAGGTATAGCAGGAAACCAAGTTATACGGTTGATTAATGGGAAGCTTATCTTTCCCTAGGGTTAATATTGACTTCTATAGAATTTTGTATCAAAGTCAGAGTCCTCCGCTGAAATGCTATTTTGTTTTTGGAGACATCACAGTGTCACAGATCAAAGAGACCATCAGGCCAGGGAGTTCTGCTGCCTCATGTTCACTGCTGGCTCCAGGCCAGGCATAGAGGCCTAGGACGGACTCAGACTTTGATACAGAGCCAGGTTATGGATTTGTAGCTCACTCAGAGTAGGCTCCGTCACTAGGTGACAGTATGAGCCACTGGAAGGACAAAAGGACAGGACATGGCCCCTTCACGTCCACTCAGTGTCCATGAGCATGGTGAGCCTGCGAGTGACCCTCTGAAGATGCTGCAGCCATCAGGCAGCAGCACCCTGAGCCCAGGAGTTAGCAGCCAGGCACGTGGGTGTCCCACCACGCAGGGAGCAGCCTACACCAGCTGGCGTTCCCCAAGGTAAACCCAGTTAGAAGACATATTCAACCCCTCCAGGAAGTGTCATTCTGTCCTAAACCTTTGAAACACAAGTGTCATTGTGGCGAATGTCCATTTCCTTTCTGAAGCCTGCCTGAGTTAACTGGATTTTGCAGAATACTGAAGTTAACACACGGTGCCAAGCTCATGCATGGCGACCACCTTACTCGTCCTGCCGGTCCAGCACACAGGAGCCCTGTGTCCAGCCCTCCGGTGATGAGTCCGAGGGCTGCTCTGAGTAGGCTGGACGGTCATTCCTCCCAGCTTGGGGCCTCTCCCATGTGCTCCCCACCCCAGGCAGGCAGTCAGTTGCCACCACCGGGCCTCTCTGTGTCCCGGGATGCCCTCCCAGCCCTAGCCCGAGTGTGCCCAGCATTTGGGCCCCCAGGCCTTGGTCTCCTTCTGTCATCTTTATGAGCTCAGGGTTGTCCCCAAGCTGCCCATTCCACCAGAAGCACTTGGCAGGAGGCTGGACAGGCCAGGATCAGGTCCCTGCTCACCAGGGAGGCCTCACCTTTCTGCCCAGTCTACACTGACCCCATCAGGAAGGCAGGAGCCGCCTTCTACGAGAAACAAGGGGGCCGACATGCCCACCACAAGTCAGCCTTCTGCTGGCTCTTTCAAAAGAGCAGCTGGGAGCTTTTCTTCTCCACTGCAAACAATCACAGCAGATTACACAGAGATGAGCCGAATAGATGATGAGCCCCTGGGAAGCAGATATTCATTTCCATTTTGTTACAAAAACACACAGGCAGACTGCTGAGAATCCAATCCCCTCATTTGCTTATAAAACATATTTCCCATTAATTCATTCCTTTTCCCAGAGTGCTTTAATTTGCATTTGCTACTTTTTTAGAATCTAGCTGATGGCTTCTTAATTCTTTCACTGAATGCAAAGGAATTTTTCCTTCAAATAAATATAATATTAAGCCCCCCCCCAAGCAGCCAATCCATAAAGAACTCATGGGCCCCACCCTGAGGGATCTCCCCATTGTGAGCCCACGCCGACCACCTGCGGCCTGCCCCGCTTGGCCTGGGACGCCTCACCCCCAAACACCAGGGAAGGCAAGGCCAAGGACACGACTGCTCGTCCCTCAGAGTAGAATCTGGAAAGCAGTTTGACTGAAAAGCCTAAAGAGAGGACAAACAAATACCCGATAATTAGCGTGCGGCCAGATGGAGGGACCAAAACGCCAGCATGACCCCCAAAGCACCAGCACGACCCTGCAGTGGCCACTGGCCCTGCTCGCCCCAAGCTCTGCGCCTCCTCCCTGGACACCAGGGCCACTGGGATGAACACGCTCCTGGCTTTCACGCCCTCTGCAACACCCCCCCCCCAGATATGTCTGGGGTACCCACCAAGCAGGCAGCAACGCCAGCCACGAGTCTGCAGCCTCCGGTCCACAATGACAACGCTGCCCGGCAGGTCACCCCTGCTGCCCCCCACCCCCATCCTCCTACCCCTGCTCCCTGTCCCCCCCACTGTGGAAGGGCCATTTCCTCCCAGGTGCTACTGATTAACTTTATCAATCCCCTTTTCTCCGATTTGTTTAAATTTATGACTTCCTCTTTCTCCTTTTTCTTGGTTTGTAGCTTAAAGGAACAAAGCTCATCAGGTGGGGCCTGACGTACCCTTTCTCGGCTTGCCCTCCCTAATGTGAACCCCGGGAGCAATAAATCTCCTCTAAGCACCACACTGGCAGCCCCGCAGGAATGGAGGTGCGTTATTTTCCTGCTGGTGTTCTGAAAATGTTCTGCAGAGTCTCAAGGGTCCTCCTGAGCGAAAGGTTTATTTAAAGAAGGGTCCACTTCGACCAGCACAATGAGAAACAGCTGGACAAGACTCGAGACGCAGGAAGCGAAGGAAGGAGATAAGGTTTGTTGGTGGTGCGGTTTTATACCCAGAGTAATCAAATGGAAAATTCTTAGACTTAGCAAGGGTTTATTAAAGTGGATGGATACAAAATAAACATTCACAAATCGATTCCTTTCCTCTCACCACCAATTAGAAGGGAAGAGGAGGGGAAGGGCCCACACAAGGGCACATGTGAAAATCAATCGCCCCAGATCCTACCTTCTTCACAAACATCACAAACAATATGGAAACTGCAGAATTGTGCTGAGGGTTTTAAAGAGAGTGTGCTCAGAGTGAAAAGAATTTGTGTAACCATGTCATTCCTTTTCAAATGGACAGAGGTGTTTGAAGCAATGTCAATTAAAATTAAAATTTCAATGAAACTTTTGGAAAAGTCATCCAAACAATGCTGGAGCTCCTCTGGAAAAATAAAGACACATGAGGCATGTGTCTCCCACCTCTCCTCCTGGGAGGTGCAGTCCGGCCGGGCATGCCATGGAGATAGCACAGAGGTTGGCGGGCAGAGGACAAGTCCGGGGGTTTCCTAAGGGGGAGGAGACTCCTCCAGGCCTCCAACAAAAACTTGCCCAGCGCCTGGCATGATTGTAGGAAGCAGGGTTGGCGCAGCAGAGCACCCGGAGCCAGTGTTTGGGTGCACAGGGCCCCTGGAGGCTGCATGGCAGGATGGGGTCCAGGAGGCCCCGCATCTCCAGAATGCAACCTGACCCAGGCAGGGCTGGGCCAGAACAGACAGCAGCACTGCTTTTGTGGGGGCACCATGCTCCCCTGGAGCAGCCAGCCCTGATCCGAGCCCCGCCAGGCCTGATCCATCTCCTGCAACGAGGAATCCAGACAGAGGATGGAGCAGCCTTGTGTCCCTGACTGTGGGGTGCCCAATGGCAGGAAGTGGGGGACACATCAGGAGGGCCTCTGGTACTTTCTATGACACTCAGCTGCAGGTCTCCCCAGTTCCCTGAGATTCCACCTGTCAATGTTGGTCGCCGAACTACACAGTGCTTCCCCAATACCATGGTAGAAAATACCCTTTATTTTATTTTATTTCATTTTATTTTAATTAATTTATTTATTGGTACCATGGGTACTCGTGACCTCGCGCTTGCCAGGCAGGCACTGGTGTCACTGAGCCAAGGCTTCAGCCCTAAACACCCTTTTTTTTTTTTTTTTTTTTTCTATTTTTACTGGTATCAGGGATCGAACTTACAACCACAGGCTTGTAAGGCAGGCATTTATGCCACTGAGCTAAATCCCCAGCCCCTGAACACCCTGTTTCTTTTTTTTTTTTTTTTTTTTTTTTGTCTTTTTCATTTTTATCGGTACCAGGGATCAAACTCACGACCACCTGCTTGCAAGGCAAGTGCTTATGCCGCTGAGCTAAATCCCCAGCCCCTGAACACCCTTTTTAATGTCCCCTTGTCATCTTCACTGTCTCGGTAGCATTTTAAGAAATGTTCAAACTGGTAAAAATGAAAGGTCAGTGGAGGCGTCGTCTAACCACACTCTTTATATAACAGAATTCCAGGTCTGTAACATCTCGCATAAGGATTTTGCAGTTGACAGCTCTTGAATTCTTTTAAAAGTTATTTTGTTTTGCCAACATTTAGCGTTTTTAAGATTCTTTTACCCATTTCTCTGAGTGACCGTCTGATGAATTTAGCAAATGCACAGACACACCCGGCTCACTTCTCGCTATTTATAAAGCTGACAAGCGACTTGTATTTTATGGAATGGTTTTTAAAGAATTTGAAAGCAGCTTGGATTGCGTCTTCAGATGACATCTGAAGGAATGCTCAGCTTGCCTCTGTCCCAAGCAGCAGACAGTGGAGGGGAAAGCAGAACCAACAATCAGTACCCCTCGAGGCCTGAATGGGAGCTCCAGACGGGAGGCTGAGGCAGGGGAAGAGACTGGTCAGCAACAAAGAAGGGCAAAGGTGGCTGTGTGCGTCTTCACACGCAGGCTGTCGGAAGCCAGGGAGCCCGGCAGGCAGGGAGAGAGCAGAGTGAGGAGAAGCCTGTAGGGAGACCAGAGGAAGGAAAGGGGAAGAGGCCCTGCTCGGGCCTGGCACCTGTCCTGTCCCAGTCCCCACAGGTCCCCACAGCCAGAAGCTGGCACCAAACACAGGTAGCACCGTGAGGCTGCTTCTGCCTCCACCATCAATGTTACACTGAATAAAATTGGGCAGTGAACCCCACTACAGTTCTGATACAGTTTTTAGGACAGCATTTCTAGAAATTAATGGGTCGAAACTTAAAATATCCACATTTGTGCAAAATGGCTTCCTCGAATGGGGGCTTCCTCTTACAGTGGACACCAGCAATGTCTGAGAGAGCCAACAGGCCCAGTGAGGTGCTCCCTCAGAAAGCCTTGACAGCCAGGAGTGGTGGCTGCAGTGGAAGGACTTTGAGTTCAAGGCCAACCTGTGCTACAAAGCAAGCTTCTGTCAAAGAAAAACTAAAGTTCTCACAACTTAATCCATTACTATAATAAAATAACTGAGGCAGCTTAACTTTATAAGAATAAAGGTTTACCTGGATATAGTAGCACATACCTGTGAACCCAGCTACTCAGGAGGGTGAGGCAGGAGAAACTCAGGCTCAAGCCTAGCTTGGGCAACTTCATGAGACCCTGTTTCAAAATTTAAAAAAATGAAAAAGACCAGAGATGTAACTCAGTGGTATAATGCCCCTAGGTCAACATTAGTACAAAAAATAATTAATTAATAAAAAGATATCATCAGCTCAGTTTGGGATGGTGAAATTCTAAATGATGCTGACCAGAGGATGTAGATACTGACCAAAGTGGCCTGTGGAGGTGTCACCGTACGGTGGGTGGCAGGGAGGAGGAGATGGGATCACCACAGGCGTTTTGGAGGTCCCACTGAGATCACTGGAAGGAGGTGAGCGTTTGCTTTAGTGTCATGGATTCTGGATTGTGACTCACTTAGATAATCAGAAGGTGTCATTCTTGTTTGCCTGTTGTTTAGGACTTGTCTTTTATGGTCATCTTTTTATCTGTTGGTTTTTTTGTCAGATGATGGCAAATTGAAGATCATGATGTTTCTTTGATGGGACATTTTATTTTTAGCAGCAGGGTCCTGTATTCCTATTCTGTTTATGGGCTTACTAATTGCTGAATTGACTGGTGTCCCTGCTTGATGAGTCTGACTTGTTAGGCTGTTATGGTTATTGTTTTACCTCAGACAAGCAGCACTAGGAAAGAGTAAAGCTAGAGTGCCCCCTGGTAGACTTTGATACCAAAATGTGAATTCATAAAGTGCTGTATAATGGGTTTTTGAAATAAAATCTAGTTATTTGCAACATTACAGCTGCTGACATTAAATCTGGAAGGACAGGATCCACTGAGACAGCCTGGACTGATCCCCACTCCATGCTCAGGGAAGAGAATGTCAAACCTGTTTTGCCTCGGTTTCTTCCACTGCTGAGGAGGCAACTTAGCTCTTGAGATTCCACATTCTCACCCTTCCAGATGACTCATGAGCAAACTGTCTCTGTAACTCACCATGAGCAGGAAGAGAGAAGGTTTTCTTCCCTCTGATCTCATTTCCGATTTTTTCTGTCACTTTGTACTCTCCCCACACACACTTTTTTTTTTTGGTGTGCTGGGAATTGAACTCAGGACCTCATGCTTGCCAGGCAGCACTGTGCCACTTAGCTAAATCCCCAGCTCACTTTCCCCTTTTTTTGGAGGCAAGTTTCTTATAAGAATCTGAAAGATCTTCTACAGGTCTGAAGACTATGAAAAAACTTTCGTCACAATTTGTCTCAACCTTTCCCTCCTATCTAACAAGCAAGAACTTTCAAGTTGAGCCCATAGAAAATGAGTGCCTGTTAACACCGAAGACATGGAAGTCATCATAGACAAGGACCTTGTCTCTGGGTCAGTGAGACATTGGAATTTTGCCCATCCAGAAGAACATACTTGAAATCAATGCACTCACCTCATGTTCTGGGCAAATTTTCCATCCAGCAAGTATGAGAAATTGAAACTTGAGACTAAGTGAAAAGAACCAACTTCTGGTGACATCAGAAGGAGCGATTTTCTAAGCATTATACTTGAGGGACCAAAATGCATTCAGTTCTGGAGAGAATTTCCAAACCACTCTTTATCTCACTCCCTCATACTCCCAAAAGGGCCTCAACCTCCCAGCTCCCTCCCCTTGAGAGCCTGGTTCTCATCATCTACGTTCATCAGGGAGGGAAGCACTTTCACTAAATGTTTAAGTTGTGGTTGCTCCAAAATAAGTACCAATTTTAACCTACGTTTCCATGAGCATTTTACAGATGAAATGACACAGAAATTTCTAGAGTGGCTTCGAGTTGAACTTAGCTTTGTCTTGCTGTTAAGGGAGACTGCCTAGGTGATGAGTTATATAGCACCAATGTCTCAGTGGCTTCTTTACATTAGAGTCCAGGGCAGAATTTTTCTAAACCAGGGCTTGCCTCTATCTATCTCTGGAGGTGACCCCTTTTGCAGGCTGAGAAGTGCTCTGGCCACTTCCAATCTGCCCTTTAATTTTTTTTCCTCACACTTTCTTTCAAAGAATTGGAAAACCATTGCTGAGGTCTCTTGATTATTCATTTACTTTTGCTAGAAATGCTTCCCTCTTTAAATGTGACTGTGACAGCCAGAACCACTTTTGACTGTACATTCTAGGAAACCCTTCAGATCAGATCCTTAAAGGTCTAAGGAGCCCTTCGATTATTTTAAGTTGTCAACTATTCATCGGGAAAGATGAACAGCCCTCTGCCTTCTTAGGTCATTTACAAAGGGCACAGAGGACACGTACATCCCCTGGCTCCTGATTCAGTCAAAGGACAGATTATTCTTAAAGACAAGTTTATTATTCAGTCAGCCTCAAATATTAGGAAAAAGCTACAAAAGAAAGCGTTTGCTGCAGGTGGCTCACTTGACCCTTGAGTGAGAGTCACCTCCTCCGTATTTTATAATTGGGATCAGGAGGAGCCGAGGACAAGGAACAAAGAGACCAAGAGAAAGCGGCTGCCTTGGTTCCAGCCTTAAAAGGAACAGACTCTAAGTCTGATCCCAGGGCTTCAAGAGGCGCTCACCTGCTATTGCTGCATGAACCAGGCCACCCCAGCGGGACATCATGACAGGAGGCCCCCACCCCACCCTCAGTGCCAAGGTGACCCTCGGAAGTCAGGACACCTCCTGAGAAAGAAATCCTAGAGTCAGACCTATCTTACCTGCAAGGCGGAAGGGACCAGGGGCACTGTCGCCCTCTTCCTCTGCCGGCTAGTCATCTCCGCAAGGGAGCCCTGGGTAATCATGACCAGAGGAGGAAAAGAAGCCAGCCTGTTGCTGGACCCTGGCACTGGCACTCATCTCTCAGGCCTCCTTTTCAACCCTGGCCTTCCTTCCAACTGTCATACCCGACCGTGAAAGGCGGCGTCACCAGCGAAGGGGTGACCTGCTGGGCTTGCTTTCTCCCATTCCTTTTTGCTTAGGCCTGAGAGTCCATCCCCTCCTGCGGAGAGACATCTCATGTTGTCTGAATGCTGTAATTCTCAGTTCTGCTGGCTACCAGGTGCAGTGCCTCCCCCCATAAAGACAAAATAAATCCTGAAGAATGGGCAACTAAGGTAAGATAGAAATGGAGGGAAGAGCTGCTTCCGTGCAGATACATCTTAAAACCCCCGTTAATTTTCCTCACCCAAGACAGTACCCTCTCAGACCTGAAGTGAGAAAAAGATTATACCCTATAACTGACAATTTAAGGGCACAAGGTTTAGCTACACCGTAACGGCCCCTGCAACATTCCAATCTCAGGAGTTCAAAAACTCAACAGAGAGTAGAGGCTGGCAAAAGACTCTCTTTCACTGAGGACCGATGCAGTAGTGCCAGTCCACCTGGTCATACCTAAGCCGTCATCCTTCTTTCTAGGACCCCAGGAGCCGCCTGTTGGTTTTCTGTTGGAGTTACAAGATTTGTTTTGCTCTGTTTTTTTCTTTACATATGGAATCCCAGTTTCTTTTTGCCTTTGAAAATCCTCACAATAAGGTCTTTCAACTGCGTTGGAATGTGCTTCCTCAAGGGCGTTAATCTTATTATTTAGCCCATGCATGTTTGACTGTTTCGTAGGCCTTGTCTCCCCCAGATTTCAAGCTCCATATTGTTATGGATTAACAGCTGGAGGTCAACTTAACGCCAGCTGGATTAAATCAGCATGGTGCTGAGTGTAGATGTTCCACCTGAGGAAAGTTGCCAGCATAAATAGAGACATGAAGACTAATGAGGGTTAGGGTTTCTAAGTGTTGCTGTTTGAGGCATTGGCTCCCTTGGAGGAGCTCGTCTTGACTAGCTTCCCCTCTGTGTGAGCTTGACCATTGTCATATGAGGAGCTTGGGACCTTGTTGGTGAGAGTGACTATGGTTCACTTGGGGGAGCTCTGGTCCTTACATCGAAAGTCGCTTCCTGGCTCCAGCGGGGAAGATGTGGGCTGTTTAATCTCTAGGAGAAACTCATCATGCTGGCTTCCTGGCATGTACTCGACTGTTCTTATTGTTAGAGGAGCTCAGAACCTCCATGTCACTGAGGATGGCTGTGGTACTTTTTTCAGAGCAGCCCTGGTCCTTATTTTGAGCGTGACTTCTCGGTTCCAGTACAGAACCCTCAACCTACCTGCCCTGCTCCCTCATCCCGCTGGCATAGACTTCCTGGCTTCCACCACTGACCTTTGGGCCTTTCCAGCACAGATCCATAAACCAGACTGGTGTGAGTCCTTCTCATGGGTTTCAGACTTCCAGTAGGACTTGTGGGAGGCATTGTCATGGCTGGAGGTCTTCAGCTGGACTCATGTAGGACATTGCTGTGGGATCCAGGCCCTTGGCTGAATATCCTGGGTCTTTAGTGTTGTGGACCAATTTCCTGCACTGTCTTGTGTTTAACTCTGCGTGACCATCACAAAATAATATTATAAATTCTGTGTCCTGATTCTAATTGTTCTCTTTGTAACCCCTGACTACAACACATACCTATGCAAGATGAGAACGTCTGGCGTCTCTCAGGGCCTTCAGACAGAGCCTCTGGAGAGCATCTCTGACTGCCACTCGGTGACCACTCAGAAACAGCGCCAGTGGTCACTGCCTCTGCTCTCTCATGGCAGTCAGAGGTACCGCTCTGGTGGGGAGGGGGCATTACAGACAGCCGAGTTATGGGAAATAGGACAGGCATTCAGGCAGGACCGGGCTCTCAGGGGGTCAGTGCAGAGGATGAGGACACAGTAAAACCATGGCTCGTGGTGCATTTGAAGAAGAAAAAGAAAATCACAATGGCCAGATTTACACACTTCCCCTAAGAGGTAAATGAAAGCTTAACATTACTGTGCTACCCCATGTAAATAGAGAATTATCTCATTGGGATGGGCTGTCCTCCCCCGCCAAGTCTAAGACTAAAAAGAGGACTAAACCCATAGATTATCAACCAAGGCTATTTACCTCGAAATGTCTCATTTATCCTTTATGGCTGAGTAGTACTCCATTTTATTAAAAAATTCTTCATCCATTCCTCAGTTTATGAGCATTCAGGTTGTTTCCAAGATTTAACTATTATAAAATATGCCACTATAAATATGGGTGCCATAAAAGCGTTGTGGTACAACGCTTTTAAAGCATTAGGAAGATACAAAGAAGGGGAATAGCTGGGTCACGCGGAACCCCTAGTTTTAGTTTTTGAGGAATCTCCACACTTGTTTCCACAGTACTTGCACCAGTCTACAATCCCACTAACAGAGAAGAAGAGTTCCTTTCTCCCCCACAGCTCCTCCAGCATTTGTTTGATTTTTACATAGTTTATTTTTTGATGCTATTGTGAAAGGTGTTGTTTCCTTAATTTCTATCTCAGTGAGTCTGCTCTTTGTGTACAGGCATGCTATCAACTTTTGAATGTTGATTTTGCATACAGCTATATGACTGAATTTGCTTATTAAATCTAGAAGTCATTCAGTGGAGCTTTTGGGGTCTTCTATGTAGCATATCTTTTCATCAGCAAATAATGATAATTTAACTTTTTTGGGGCTGGGGATTTAGCTCAGCGGCATAAGCGCCTGCCTTGCAAACAGGCAGTCGTGAGTTCAATCCCCGGTACCAATAAAAAGACCAAAAAAAAAAAAAAAAAGACAAAACTTTTCCCCTTCATGTCTTTATTCCTTTCATTCCTCTCTCGTCTAACTGCTCTGGCCAGTGTTTGCAGCACTATATTGAATAGAAGTGGTGATAATGGACATCCTTGTCTTCTTCTAGGTTTTAGAGTGAAAGCTTTCAATTTTTGGCCATGTAGTATGATGTTGGCTGTTGCTTTGTCATAGTTGGCTTTTATCAGATTGAGATAAAGACCATCTATTCTGATTTTCTGTAGGCTTTTTAAACAATATGTAGCAGGTATCGAACTCAGCACCTTGTGCTTGCCAGTCAGGAACTTATGCCACTGAGCTATATCCCTAGCCCATCTATAGGGGTTTATTTTTCCTTTTACCATGGATGGGTGCTGGGCTTTGTCAAATTCTTTTTCTGTGTCTACTGAAATGATCATATGATTTTTGTTACATTTATTGATTTCTGTATATTGAACCATCCCTGCATCTCTGAGATGAATGCACTATCTTCTTGATGATTTGCTGTACTTTTTCCAATATCTTACTAAAGAGTTTTATGTCTATGCTCATCACAGAGATTGGCCTGCACTCCTCTTTTTGGTTACATGCTTCTCTGGTTTTGTAACCAGCGTAATGCTTGCTTCCAGGAATGACTCTGGGAATGCTGCTTCCCTTTCAGTCTCATTAAACAGCTTGAGGAGCAGTGGCATTAGATCTTCTCCAAATTTCTTATAGAATTCAGCAGTGAGTCACCAGGACCCAGGCTGTTCTTTTCTGATAAATTTTTAATTTCATCTTCAATTTCACTGACTGGTATTGGGTTATTTAGAATCTTTGTATCTTCTTGATTTAGCTTTGGTAATTTATATGTATTTAGGAATTTGTCTATTTCCTCTTTTTCCATCTCATTAGATGATCAAGGTAAGTCGATGATCGATGATCTTCTGTATTTCTGCAGGATCCATTGTGATTTCATCCTTTTCGTTTCTCATTGCATGGATTTGAGTCTTTTATTTCCTTTTTTGAGAAAGTTGGCTAAGAGTTTATCAATTTGATTTAATCTTTCAAACAACCAATTCTTTGAATCATAGACTGTTTGTATTCTTATCTTAGTCTCAACTGTGGTCATTTCTGTTCTGAGCTTTATAATTTCCTCCTTTGTACAAGACTCGAGCTTGATTTATTCTTTCTCTGAAAGTCTGAGGTTAGATTGCTTATTTGAGCTTGCTCTGTTTTCCTGATATGAGTTCACCAGTATAAATTTACCTCATAGGACTGTTTTCACTGTGTCCCATAAGTTCCAATATGTTGTACTGATATTATCATTTAATTGTAGAAACTGTCTAAACAAGTTTTTGGTTTATGTTGGATTTTGTTCTATAACTTTAGATCTTGCTTTTATGATTAAAGTTACCAAATTAATTGTTACTACAGTTTGTCAGTTTCAAGGTTATGCTTAATGCTATTGTTGTTGCTAATTGAAATACTTTAGATATGATGTAATATCTGTTGTCATCAGTTGTTCTCCCTTGTATGACAACACTGTGATTATCTGGGATCATAATCATCACCATAGGCCAGCACCAAAGGGCTGGGTGCTGAGCCAAATAGCAACTTCTCATCCCTAATAAATTGGGAAGGTAAGGTCTTGGGATAGACCAAAGACCAAGAGCCAGTTTGCCTAGAAGAGATCTCTGAAGAACAGACATTTCCTAGAGAAACCTCAAAAACTAATTATAAAGCTACCTACCATAAGAAATTTACAAACATCATGGGACTAGAGGTTTAGCTCAGTGGCATAAGTGCCTGCCTGGAAGCACAAGGTCATGAGTTTGATCCCCAGTACCCCCCTCTCCCCCCAAAAAAGAAAAGAAAAAGATAATTACAAGCATCAACACAGAAAATAAACTAAAATATGAAATTGGGAAAATGATAATATGCAGAAGCAAAATGCAAACCAGGACCTCCGCTCACCCAGGACAAGTCCAGGAGTCAATGAGATAGAGGAAATTAGAAGCCACCCACTTGAATTTTCTGAAATGGTAGCATCAGAAATAAAATTTTAAAAATAATAAAATAAACAGAGAAAAGCAGATCAGAAGTAATCTCTCAGCTAAAAGGAAAAGAGATGGTGATTATAACGATGGATTTTCTTGGTGAATCTAGAGTAGACATAGCTTTAAAAAAAACAGAGGAGTTAAGGCTGGGGATTTAGCTCAGCGGCATAAGTGCCTGCCTTGCAAATATGCAATCGTGAGTTTGATCCCCAGTACCACCAACAACAAAAAAGAATCATTAAAAAGTTTTTTAAAAAATAAAGGATATTAAAAAAAAAGAGGAGTTTAGGAAAATGATGGAAACCATGAAAGGAAACCATGTAGTAAAGAAACAGAATCCATGAAACAGAGTCAAATAGATATCCAGATCAAAATTTCATTAATAGTTTACAAACCCAAATGAAACAAGATGAGGACAAAATATCAGATCTAAAAGACAAGATTGGCAGTTAGCAATTACAAAAAGAATGATCTCTTAAAAATAGCAAGAGACCATGAAAAAGCAATCCAACAGTTGCAACACGATGCAAAGAACAAGATAAGCATGACCAGAGTCAGTAAAAAAGCAGGAGTCAACACAAATGCTATAAAAAAAAATGTTCACTGAAGTAAGGGCTGAAAACTTCCCAAGCATGGAAAAAGAATTTGATATACAGATAAGTGAGGCATATAGGACTCCATTGCCTATAAATAGATCTACACCAAAGCATACAATAATCAAGATTCCAGAAATTCAGCACAAGCACAGAATATTATAAGGTGCTGAAGAAAAAAAATCACCTACAAAGGAAAGCCATTCAGAATCACGGCAAACTTCCCAACACAAACCAGTAAGTCAAGAGAGCTTGGAGTGAAGTATTTCAAGTCCTGAAAGAAAACAACTTTCAACCCAGAAAACAGCCTCTAACCCAGACTGATGTATCTTGTGAAACTATCTTTCAAAATCAATAGAGAAATAAGATGCTTCCTTGAAAAGTACAACTGAAAAATTCATGACTACCAAACAAGCTTTATGAAACATTCTAAAAGATATTTAGAAAGAGATGACAATGACCACAATTCCAAGAACACTGATAGAAGGAAGTCACCACTCTAGGCAAGCAATTAAATGAAAGGGAAAGACAAGAAAATAACATGACAATAAGCCAACACATATCGGCTATAGCCATCAATATAAATGTGTCCTTCACCAACCAAAAGAAGCAGACTGACAGAATGGATCAAGAAACAAGATTCAACAATATTCTGCACTTGAGAAATATATTTCACTCAAAAAGAAATTCCTAGACTGAAAATCAAAGGCTGGAAAAACAATACTTCGTGCAAAAGGAACCCAGGAAAAAGCAGGGACAGCTATTCTATTTTCTATTAAATTAAACTTCAAGCCAAGACTTATCAAAGAAAGTCACTTAACACTTGTTGAGGTAAAACTCCAAGAGGAAGAGATAACAATCATAAATATATATGCACCAAACACTGGCATACCTAAATATAGAAAACAAATATTAATAGACATGAAAAATCAAATAAGCATTAACACAATCATAATAGAGGACCTCCACAGCCCTCTGTCACAAATAGATCCACTAGACAAAAACAAAAATCAACAAAGAAATACCAAAATTGAACCAAACCTGTGACCGAACAGACTCAGTAGATGTCTACAGAGTATTCTACCCAGCAACATCAGAATGTATATTCTTCTCAGCTATGCATGGGACATTCTCCAAAACAGACCACATACTAGCTCACAGAACATGCTTAAGTAAGTGCAAAGGAACTGAAATTATCCCATGCATGTTATCAGACTACAGTGCAATGAAATTGGAAATCAATGGCAAAAGAAACCACAAGAACTTCATAAATACGTGAAAACAACCTGCTAAACAATCAGTGGATCACAGATGAAACTTGTAATTAATGACTTTAGTTGTTTATAATTTAGCCCATGTTACACCCACCTTGTGACTCTGCTTTATAAAATTTTCTCAAACAACCAGGCTCATTGGCAACCCACTTTCAGGTCCCCCACCACCCTGCCATGCCCCGTCCTCAGAAGCTATCTCTCTCTCTCAATAAATTTTCCTACTCTTTAAAGAAAAAGGGGAGACAGAGAGGGTGGTACCCACCACCCTTCCCAGAGTACCCACCATCCCCCGCATGACCAGGTCCTCAGTTCCTACAGCTCACCAAGAACACAGCACAGGGCCGGGGATATAGCTCAGTGGCAAGCATCTGCCTGGCAAGCACAAGATTTTGTTTAGTACCTGGTATCAAAAAAAAACAAAAACAGGCATGCCTTTTTCTTTCTTTCTTTCTTTCTTTCTTTCTTTCTTTCTTTCTTTCTTTCTGTTTCTTTAAGTCTCCCTTTCTCTGGCATCCTAAATTCTAAAGACAGGTGCATCTAAATGGCTAAGATGCTAACTATTAAGTGCCCTTTTTTAGAGTCCTAAGATCTGGCGGCGTTTAGGTGACATGAGCATGTGTAATGCACCTCCCTGCTGTTTCACCCCACGCAACCACTCACATGAAGCAGGTAAACTGTGGCAGTGTCGCCTGCAGAAAAGTAAGTTGTGGGATGCTCTGGCCATGGGAGAAAAGCAGAGGCCTGTCCTGGCAATGTGGTCCCTCCCTCCCATCACCTTCCTGTCCCCTGCCCTTGAACCTCCCTTCCCTGCCTATATAAATAATCCTTCCCTTCGCCTGCTTCCCTAAATGGGTCCTTTTCGGGAGGACAGCAGCTCCCTCCTTCACCAAGGGTGTCAGCCCTGCGCAGACCTAATTTCCTTCACACCTGCTCTCACTTTAGAACTGTGAGCAGGCAGACTTGGCTCTGGCAACCGTGGAATGTTTCAGGTCCAAGGCCAAAAAAATGTAGGGATATACGCCTTTCTCTGTTCTGTGACAGTGACTATTTCTGCACTCTCTTCTCCTGCAGAGCAAATCATTTAGAGTAACTCAAACCCTGGCTCCTGGGCCACGGTCACTCAGTCACTGGCTCACTCACATTTGGCTCTGAAGAAACTGTTTTACTTTCTTTCTCCCTTTGTATGAGTGGGTGGAGGGGACTGAACCCAGGGCCTCCTCGCTGATTTAGATCCCTAGTCCTTTTCTATAACTCCTGATACAAGGTCTTACTAAGCTGCTCAGCCTAGACTGGAACCTGTGATCCTCCTGCCTAAGCCTTGTGAGTAGCTGAGATTTACAGGAGTGTATCACCTGGCTCAAAATAAATTATTTTATTTTCTTAAAGCAGCATCATTTTGATAGTTAATATAGGACCTCCAAATATTCCAAATAATACAAGGTAAATATAACTCCCAGGCTGCTAGATGTCCGGTATACTATATTCGTGTTCTCCAAAACTGAAAAATGACATTTCAGAGGGAGACTGAGGCAGAAGGATCACCACAAGTTCAAGGTCAGCCTGGACTGCATGGTGAGATCCTAAATATAAGCAAATAAATAATTCGTTCTAGGAACAACAGAGATTAAAAGCAGAAAATATTTATTGGGGGAAAGGAAACTGTCTAAGAGAGACAGAAGGGGTCCCAAGTGGGTAGGTGGGGACTCCAGCTTCTCAAGAGAGTTTTATAGAGCAAAACCACAAGGTGAAGTGGACCTAAGATGGAACAAAACTATAATCTAAAATAATATTACAAGTGTAGTCGCTTAGGTAACATTGATCCAATGAAAAATCATAAGGTGGATAGGAAGAGGAACAAAACTATAGTCAACCAATAAGATTACGAGTGCAGTCGCTTAGGTAATACTGATTACACGGGGATCGAATGGGGAAACAGGTCACTTAGCAAGGGCAAGTGGACCCAAACGGGGACCTTTCCAGGAAGGGAGGTTTTGAAGTAGGAAGGTACAGTTATTCTATCTTTTGTCTTGAGGCTGGCCTTTAAGGAAAGTTGTAATGTGTCTGCCCTGGCTTCCTCCAGGGCCCAGCCCTGTGTGTCTGTCTTTAATATTTCTACCTAACTTAGCAGTCTGTGATAATTCAATGCTGACAGCAGTCAATGACCTATAGCTAGAACCAGGAGAGGAAAACTGCAGTTCCTTCCTGGGGCATTTCCTTTCTGCATCACTGATTCTTTTTCTGGAGGAGGAAAAGGGGTCTAGAGGATCAAACTCACGACTTTGCACTTGCCAGGCAGGCGCTTACGCTGCTGAGCTAAATCCCCAGCTGTGTCACTGAGTCTAACTCTGGGAAGGAGCTCTGCCTTCCCACAGCATTGTGCATTTCAGTCTCTTCTTTCCGATCCAATCTGTGGAAGGCTTTTCATTTGTTTTCTTGGATTGTTTGTTTGTTTGTTTGTTTTAAGACAGGGTCTCACTATGCAGTCCAGGCCAGCATTGAACTATATAGTTCATGCTGGCCTCGAACTCCAGATCCCCCTGCCTCAGCCTCCTGAGTGCTGGAATTACGGGTGTGTGTCTCATGCTAGTTTAAAAGCAGGAGATCTGCTTTTTTAAAACAAGGTAGTGGCCAGGCATGCTGATGCACACCTGTCATCCCAGCACTTGGATGCTAGGTAGGAGGATCTCCATGAGTTTGAGGTCAGCCTGGGCTACATAGCAAGACCCTATCTCAAAAAAAAATTAAAATAATAAAACAGTGTGTGCTATTTAGAGTCTCTAAAAGTGGACTGACTGGAAAAGGAGCTCCTGCTGGGGAAAGAAAAGAAGTGGGAGAGATAGAGGGGAAATGGTAGGTGTCAAATACACCGAGTTCATGTTGCCCAAAGTCAAAGAGTGAATTCCAGGAATAGTGTGGGTTAAAAGTAGGAAAATTTGTTGGAAAAAAGGAACAGGGGATAGACATGGAGGGATGGGGAATAGGAGTAGGAGTAGCTCCAGAAGACAGGAAGGGTCCCGAGCGGGTTGCCAATGAGCCCATCTCTCAAAGGAAGTTTTAGGGAGCAAAATCATGAGCTGAGTACACTGTGGGTCAAACTATGATCAACCAATTAAATTGCAAGTGTGGTCGCGTAGTACCACTGATCTGATGGTAGCAAGGGCACCTGAGTGGTATCGTTAACCTTGGTCAGTTATCTGTAGTCCTGGTCTTGTCTTTGGTCTTAGTGGTTTTATTCTTAGTCTTCTAATTACAGTCTTCGGTCTCAGGTTTAGGCTTAGTCTTGGTCCTCGTGGGTGGGAGGAGGTCTCACCCCTAAGGATCCCAAGCCTGTGTCCATCCCTTAGGGAATACGTAGACCCAGCCACTGTGACTTTCATCTTCAGACGCCTCTCCAGCCACAGCGGTGCTGCAGTCTCCCCCTCTGCACTGATTCCCCGTGGGCCCCGCCCTGTGTGACAGCCTGCTGTATTTCTACCTAACTTAGCTGTCTGTGATAGGAAGAGTTAGCAGTGTACCTTCAAAAGTGGAAAGTTTGGGAGGGAAAAACAAAATGCTTATGTACATGGAGCCCAGAAAATTTCACTCCGAAATATAGCACGCCAGCATGATCATCATTCCATTCATTCCTTTGCTTGTTTGTTTAGAGGCTCACACGCAACAGGCAAGTGCTCTACCACCGAGTGACATCCCCCAGACCCCATGATCATGCAAAGGAAAGGTCAGGTGGGCCAGCACTGGCTGGAAACCGCTAATGTCCCCTCATCTACCTTGAGATTGGACCCATCGTGAGAACCCATTTACCCCCCGCCCAGGTCTCTCTGACATCTCTCGCCCATCACGGATAAAGCAAATCTACCATACCTGGATGGACTTTGTCACAAGATACTGTCTGCCTCTCCAGCTCATTTCAATTTCAAAGAGACTCATTTACAAGATATTATCTCTCTCCAGGCTCATTCCAATTCCAGCGTGAGTCATTTACAAGCTAATCTCTATCTCTGGAGTCCATTCATCTTCCCTAAAATAATTTACAACCTCTCAAAATTACCTGCCTCCCCCAAGTCCCTTTGTGTTCAGCATCCGTCCTTCCCTGCATCGATGGCCTGTCTCTCCACTATGCCAGTTAACACACACATGTGCCTTCCCTCCTGGCAAGGAGTCTGCTCTCGGTTCCCAGTGGGCCTCTGGGGGGTGGCATGCAGGGGAGATCTTCAAGTGACCTCCCTCCCCACTTTTAGACACCACTGTCCCTTCTGCACCCAAGAGGAGCAGGCATTTATGCTGGAAAGGGGTCTGGTGGTGGCTTGCAATAGGTCAAGAGGGTGGAGCTAGGCAGGGGTCCTGTGCAGATTTCTCTAAAGAGAATCAGTTGTTCTTTTAAAGTATACACCTATAATAACAATACTCAGGAGGCTGAGGCAGGAGGGTTTCTGCTATTATAGACAGCTAAGTTAGGTAAAAATATTCCAGGCAGACAGGGCTGGGCTCTCAAAGGAACCAGAGCAGAGGATGAGAACAAATCACAGCTGTGGGTGGAGGAACATTTGTTGAAGGCCAGACCTCAAGATAAAGATGGGATACTACACCTATATACCTCCCGAGGGACAAACAATAACAATGATACTCTAAATAGGCATCAGCCACCCAGGAGGGTGACCCACCTCTCCCTAGAAAGGTCTGTGCTCCTCCCATGCCCACATACTCTGTGCCCAGCTTTACCTGAGTGGCTGCCCCTGTCATCTGACTGGGTGACCGCAGGTTGTCCCAACCGTACCCACCTCCTGACTGTGCTCTATGAAACTGCCTTTGAGAGGTGGGCAGGCTGGCGACCCACTTCCGGGGTCCCCCCTGTCTCTCAGAAGCCGTCTCCCCCTCGGGAAAATTCCCTTCTCTTAGCCTTGGTTGTTCCTCAGAACTCACCTTTGGATCTGGGGGAACAAGAGTTTGATGGAGCCGGCCTCTAGCAGGTTGGTACAGTGTCTCCCTGTGTCATCCAGAGGTCCTGTGTCACTGCGAGTTTGCAGCCAGTTGGCCTCCATAGTGAGTTCAAGGCCAGCCTGAACTGCACAGCAGGACCCTGTCTCAATAAATAAAAAAGCAACCACCCTCATACATGTTGCCCCACTCAGCAATGAAGAAAACGCTTTGAGAAAAGCTTAATCGTCATGCTGTCCCTGTCCCTGAAGGGATCACATGAGGTCCCCTGTGAAGAGGAGGAGATCAGGGCTCTCACTCAGCCCAGGCAGGGTCTCCACATCATAACAAAAAAACATTTCAGGAGGCTTGGTGGGAGTGATAGAGGGGAAGGAAACTCCAACCTACAGTTACAGGCAGCTGAGTTAGTTAGAAATACTCCAGGCCTGCAGACAGGGCTGGGCCCTCAAGGAGCCACAGCAGAAGTTCAGATACCTCTGACCTCTGAGGAGACAGGCACCTCCCGCTCTCCAGACAAAAGGCAAAGCAAATACACCACATCCTAAGGATCCACAGGCCAAACAGTTCTCTATCACCCGGAGGAAGTCGGGAGTCAGTGTCCACCCTCTACAGGAAGGGTCACTGCTATTCAGCCTGCCTCTTGCTACGTGACTCCCTTCCTCATTTGTCCCCGATTTAATCAATTTTACCCAAGCAATTAATCTTATTGGTTGACCACAGTTTTGTCCCGCCTTATACCCACCTTGCGAATTCCCATTTTTCCCACCTTGGATCCATCTAACCTCATGACTTTACTCTATAAAAATCCCTAGAAAAGACAGAGTCCCTGGCAACCTGCTTGAGACCCCTTCTGTCTCTCCCAGACAGCTTTCTTTCTCTCAATAAATACATTCTGCTCTTCACCTTCATTGTTCCTAAAATTCCCTCTTCAATTTTAGAGAGCACAAACTCGTACCAGAGCTGTACTAGTGTTGGGAGCCGCGCCCTGTCGATGTCGCTCCCGGCCGGCAGGAAGGACACACGACAAAGTCTGGCAGTGGACAACCTTTTCTTTTATTTTCTCTCCGTACAGCCTGCCCTGGGATCGCTCCCAGCCGAAGCCTCCTCTGGTCCGCTCCCCGCGGCTCCTTCCGTGCTTCGCTCCGAAGCCTCTACCGGTCCGCTCTCCGCGGCTCCTTCCGGGCTTCTACTTCCCCCCAGGGGTGGCACCAGTATATATACGGATACAGTGTCCAATCATGTTAAAGTAAGCAAGGCAAGCTGATTGGCTTAACATATTATTGAGCGGGTTGTTTACGCGGTAAGCAGGAAACTAACGTGCTCGATGGGAGGGGTAATCTAACTCAGGCTTTACTCTTTACCACAGGCCGCATGATCGCTATATGCGGCGGCTCGGCAATGTGGTGGCTCCCAACAGCGGCCGAGCCCGGTCGCCTTACTTGGCGGACGTGAGGCCTGTAGGAAAGAGCAAAGCCTGAGCTAGATTACCCCTCCCATCGAGTGTGCTAAGATGGCGCTTACTTCCTGCTTGGTAAACAATCCGCCCTGTAAGATCTCCTGCTTCCTGCTTGGTAAACAACCCGCCCTGTAAGATCTCCTGCTTCACAACCCGCGCTGTAAGATAGTCTGCCTAGCAACAACTGATGTTAGCCAATCAGCCCGCATCGCACGCTTTGAACTGATTGGCCACTGTAACCCTATAAAAGTGAGTGCCTCTCCCGCCACGAAAAAAGAAGAAGCAAAAGAAGCAGAAGAAGCACGCAAGGAGCCGCGGAGAGCGGACCGGTAGAGGCTTCGGGACAGACTGTAGGGAGAAGCACGCAAGGAGCCGCGGGGAGCGGACCAACAGAGGCTTCGGCCGGGAGGATTCCCGGGGCAGGCTGTACGGAGAAGGAAAATAAAAGAAAAGGTTGTCCACTGCCAGACTTTGTTGTGTGTCCTTCCTGCCGGCCGGGAGTGACACCGACATACTAGGTTGAGTGTTTCATTCCCCTCTATCACTACTAGCGCAGGGATCTGACCCAGAGCTCTCAGGTGAAGAAGAACCCAGACCCACAAGAAGGCCAAGCTTTGCTATGCCCCGAGTCGCCCCCTGGGCATTTGCAGGCCCAGGTGAAGCCACTGTGGTTGTTCTGGTTTGTTTAACAGCAAAAGCTCTTTTAAACCCCTGACAGTCCACAGGGAAAACACAGCCTGGTCTTCTAACCCAGTTAGCACTGGCTTCAGGGCCCTGGCTGTCTCAGCCCAAAACCCACTCTGAGTGGAAATCCCAAAATGACACAGGCTCGGTTCCCAGGCCCAGCCAGGCTGCCCAGACACTGCCAACTGCTTGGAAATTTGTAGGTGTTTAGGGATTAGACAGCAGAAGGGCTCTCAGAGACCAGATCCCAAGAGGGGGCGAGCTGAGCACGCAGGATTCCCCCAGCGCCCCGGCCTTTGGAAAGGCATGTGACCCCTGGTCCCGGCCAAGCTGACCAGAAGCCCATCCTCTACTGGCCTCAGGGCCTCCGAGTGGCAGGACAGGAGAGCTGCCAAAGCCGAGGGGAGTGGCCGGCAGGGGGCAGCACCGCGGCGGGGACTCGGTCTGTGGGACCTGGGCAGTCCGGGGAGAGAGAGCTCCACCATCCAGAAGCAGGATTCCTGCCTCCCTGGTTCATGCTTCCAGCACCTGTTGTGTGCCAGGGGACTGTGTGCATGGAAATACAGATCTTTTAAAAAACACATCAAATATTCCTGTGGCAATGGGGATATAGCTCAATGGCATAAGTGCCTGCCTGGCAAGCGCAAAGTATCAACAACAACAACAAAAATTAGAGCCGGGCATGGTGGCACATGCCTGTAATCCCAGCACTCAGAAAGCTGAGGCAAGGAGATTACCATGAGTTCGAGGCCAGCCTCGACTCTCTAATGAGTTTAAGGCCTGTCTGAACTAAGCAGTGAGACTGTCTCAAACAACAACAAATTCCCGTAGTGCAAAAGGAAAAGAGTGCGTCCTGCTAGCATTTCCTCTCAAATCACCAGAAGGCTTCCTCCATCTCCTCCTGCATGGCAAGTGTTTCCAGCCAGAGGAGCCTCACTGTGGGGGCGACCTGGAACTTGAGGGAGAGGGTGCTCTCCCTCACCTCTCAGGGACATCAAGCTTGGTGTGTGGCGGCCACCACGTTGGAACTTCCTGCCTGCAGAGAGGCCCTGGGAGGCCTTCTCCTTCCTGTAAGGTATGTGTAGACGCTGTATACCGGCCTCGAAGAGGCAAGGTCCTTTCTGTCCTCGGGAGCTTGCTCTCTTCTGTCTCGTCTTCATGGTGACGTAAGGGGCACTACACAACAGGCTGGCTTAGAACTCTGTTTCCAGCAGCTGGGACAGAGCAGGGAGTAAGGTGACAGTGGCAAAAGGGAGACAGCATCCGCAGGGTGTGAGGTGACCCTGAACAAGGGGGTGACACAGGCAAGGACCACCGTGGGGACACAGCATAGTCATCGGGCCCTTCACCTGTCAGTCATGGAGAGCGTGGTCTTTGGTTCTTTCTGAAGCAGTCAGGGGCCTGAAGTGCTGTGTGACTGTTTAACCAATGCCTGGAAGGTAACTGACAGCAGAAAAAAGCCAGCCTTCATCAGTGCCCTGGAACTGTGTGCGGACGTCAACTCGGCTCTGCGATCACTGTTTTCGTCACTCAGGAATTGTCTGCCCAAAGTATGGCTGGCAAACAAGGCTGAGTCCCTAGATCTCCACTCCCTTGAGTGGAGGCCTGCAGGACTGAGGACAGCAAGATCAGGGACTCCAAGGATCTCCAGAGACACCCAAACATCCCCAGTCCCTGCCCCAGCCCTCCAACACCTAGGCCTCAAACAGAGCCCACAGGAGACAGGCTGAACACCAGGTATGGTAGTGCACACCTGTAATCCCAGCACTCGGGAAGCTGAGGCAGGAGGATCGCTGTGAGTTTGAGACCAGCCTGGGCTACAAAGTGAGCTCGAGACAAGCCTGAACTGCATAGTGAGACCCTGTCTCAAAAAGACAGGCTGAACAGTGACCTCTGGAAGATTGCAAGACTTTGGAGAGGCCACGGCTTCTCAAGCAAAACTGAGGCCCTGATCAGCCCAACCCTGGCCCTGGGTGGCCTCTCCCCTGGGGCCTGAGTGTCAGACCCCAGGGGACAGTGGGACAGCAGACTGGAAGGGGGAAAGCAAAGGAAGGGGGCATAGCATCATTGTGTGAGCATATTATTTATAAAGGAAGCTGGCGTGTAAGCCCTTTTTAGACAAGAAAAGAACAGTCTTCCAGGGGGCTGAGGGTTTAGCTCAGCAGGCATAAGTGCCTACCTGGCCGTATGAGGTTGTGAGTTTGATCCCCAATACAAAAACAAAACAAACAAACGAACAAAAACCATGTCCTAGGTGAGATTAGGCTAATTGTCCTGTAGCATTTTACCCATCCTGTGTCCTGTTTCTAGGACATATGTCTTCTAAGAGCCCTAAAAACAAAGCTTTCACATCAGCTCAACTTCCCATGTATCATATAATGACCAAGATGAGAGTTTTGTGATGACAGTGTGAGAGTACATGTCCGTCTATAAATGTGTGAGACACGGTGTCTGTCTATAAATTATGGTTGAGGCCAGGTTAATTTTTTTCTAGGGTCCCATAGGGCTGAGACAAAGGGTGTTTGCATTTTTATGGTCACAGAAGGCCAGGGTGACTCAGGTCCCTGAATAAGTACCTTGTGCATGGCATTTAACCCTCTCCCAGCTGCCTCTTGGAAGGAAAAAAAACAAACAGGTGATGGCCACCTAGAGCCTGCCACTCCTACACTTCCTAAAAAGCTCATCCTCATACAGACGGGATGTCCCTGAAGGTGCTCCCCAAGGCACAGGTGACAGGGTCACTTCCTGTCCTCTTGGCGTGCTGGGCCAAGCCAGGGCAGGCCAGGAAAAAAATCACCATCTTCACAGGCTGTCCCAGTGCAGGTTCCCAGCACCAGATGCCACATCAGTGATACCTGTGACGACATTCCTTGGTGTTTGCAGCGAGACTTTCCCCAAACTCCCCAAGAATACAGAAGATGGGGGAACCACTGCCATCCACGTGTCACCGAAAAGAGCCTGGGACAGGACAGGGCAGAGCTTTCTTCGCCTGCTGCACGGACCTTGAACAGTACCAGGCTTCGAATCTGCTGGGAGCTCTGTGGATAGAAAAGGTTGGCACCCTCCAGCCACAGGCCACATGCAGGACTCACAGCGGGCCTGCGAGAGCCCTGTGCACAGCCTCTGTGCCTGGCCCCAGGGAAAGCGTCCCTGTGACAGATGCTGTGTCTCGCTCTGCCACCCCTATGATGCCATCCTCTGCGGGCACTTCATCCTACTCCCTCGTCCCCTTTCCGCCTTCCCCTAGTTTGTGTATGGTTTGCCTTTCCAAATGGGGTCAGCCAGGGAGAAACGGTCCCACGTCACAGAGCCAGGAGCCTGCCAGTTCCTCTACAGAAATGCATCTCACAAAAGAAAAGAAAAATGAAAGAAGCTGGCACTGCTGACAGCTATGGCCACCTCGCAAGGCTGCCTAACACGACTCTGTCCCAGAGGGCCAGCGGCCTGGCAGACCCAGTCAGCCCTGTCTGCCTCATATCCCTCCCATCCCCAACAGAAAGAGCAGCTGACAGTCCTGCGTGTGCACGGCGTGGGGCTTCAGTTCTTTGGGGTCCATACCCAGGAGAGGGATTTGGGGTCAAATGGTAACTGTGCTTTCACTATTGAGGAACCCCCAGGCTATTTCCCAAAGTGACTGGCAGCATCTGAGGGCTGTCCAATTTCCCCCTCACCATCTGTCCTTTCACTGTTGTCTGTCCTTTGATTCCACTGAGCAGAAAGTGATTGTTTTGTTCTGTTCTGTTTTGTTTTGTTTTGCTTTGCTTTGTTCTGTTCTGTTTCATTTTGTTACAGGATCTCACTAGGTCAAAGTTACCCAGACTAGACTCAAATTTACAATGCTCCTGCCTCAGCCTCCTGAGTGCCAGGATTACAGGTATGTGCCACCACATGGTGGCTTTGATTTGCATTACCCTATTGGCTAATAATGTCATAATGGATGCTTACCAGACTTTTGTTCGTCATTTTTTTACAGAGATATAAACGTGTAATCATATTCCTGTGTGATATGAGCTGGGGATATGAACTTAATCTGTCCGCCTGTCTGTCTGTCTGTTGTTCAGTCTTAGGTGGCCAGCACCATTCTTTCCCTCCTTGAGTTTTGCGATGCTCAAGGCTGAGATCAAGACCTCACGGAGAGGACACAGCTGTGATTCACTGGCGAGGTTTGCTGAGACGGCAAAGCTGCCAGGGGCAAGGGTCCACAGGAGATGTCACATGCTGTTCCTGGCCCCCTGGCGCTGCGCCGCTGAGAAGGCGGGAGGCGGGAACCTGGCGCCGAAGCAGGTGGAATCCAGAGACCCGCGGCCCCGCCAGCGTGCCTACGGCGCCCTCTGCTGACCGAGCTGCGCATCAGTGCTGCTGATAGAGGGAAACGGGCTCCCCCACTGCAGCCTGGAGGAAGACAGGCCTCTGGAGCGGATGCACAACAGAGGAACAGCTGGGACCCACATATTAATAGGCCTGAGAAAGCGGCCCAGAGTGAAGAAGACCAAGGCAATCTCTAGTAAATTTTCAAGTTATTATGGACGGAGCTGCAGGGGTAGTTCAGTGGTACCATACACGCTTAGCAAGTGCAAGGGCCTGGATTCAAGTCTCAGTACCAAAAGGATCAGGGCTCCCTTTAAGTATCAGGCGGGGCAGGAGCAAGTGATTTATAAGCAGAGAAAGTGAGGTCCTCGTCAGACTTCAGTAGCCCTGTTTTGCACTGGAAGAAAAGAGGCATATCACGTCCAAGTGAGCAACTGCGTGCCAAGGATTTAACCTTCCAGAAAACTGGTCTTCAGGTGCGCAAGGACTTTCCAGGTACAGCGTTCAGGGGGCGCTGCTGCCACAAACACTTCCCAGAGAACTTGCCAGAGATCGAGCCACAGCAGAGCCTCCGCAGACTGGGGAGCAGCATGCACAGGTAGTTGGCAAACCGTGACCCAGAGGGGCTTGAAAGGAAGGGAGGGGTAGAGGGAGGGCCCATGAAGAGCCACAGGTCTCAAATGCTAACACAGAAGACCTGTAACAATGCGCAGGGGGCTTTCAACTCTGCAGTTATTCTGGTGGGATAGCGTTAGGGTTAGTCCATCCCTTTGCAAACAATATCTTTACCATCCTCCTCCACGTCTCAAAGGAGTCTCAGTGTGGAGGAAAAGGAGATGCAGAGGTATGATGGCTTGTGTCCAGATGTCCCCCCAAAGCCTTACGTGGGTATGAGAAGGGGCTTTTTCAGAAGTGGCTGGACCTACAGCGTGTGACACTGGGATTGACTTGTGATGGAATGCTACCATCAAGGTTGAGGATGTGAGTGCCACCCACCCTGAGCAGCCTTGGTAAAATATGAGGCACAGAAAGAGCTGTGGCCGTCCCTTCTGCCCACCATGAACTGTTTCTCCTCTGCTGTGCGACCCTGCCTTAGCCAGCTATGCAATGAAACCCCTGTAAGCTAAATAAACCTTTCCGCCTTTAACTTTGGGTATCGGCTATTTTGTCACAGCAATGAGAAAAGTAACTATGACAAGATGTAAAGTTTTTTGAAAGATTAAATACAAAACCTGGAGGCCAGAGATATGGCTCATTGGTACAACACCTGCCTGGAAACCAGGTCCTGAGTTCAATTCCCAGCACCAAAAAATAAAGTAAAGGGGCTGGGGATTTAGCTCAGCGGCATAAGCGCCTGCCTTACAAGCAGGCAGTCGTAGTTCAATCCCTGGTACCGATAAAAATGAAAAAGAAAAAAAAATAAAGTAAAATAAATACAAAACCTGTAGTGCTGAAATTGGAATGGAAAGTAACAGTGTGTCCCATCCACCACTCTGCTCTGTCTGTTGTCTGTCCACTGACCAACTCTGCTGCAAATGGCCCACAAAGCAAGGGTGAGCACCGTGCAGTCCCACCGTGGCCTTCAGAGGCTTCATGCACAGCTGCTCCGGGTGGAGAAATAGCTGTTCCAGATCTGAGAGGAAAAACACCCAAAGAAGCCCCGGCCATCTCAACATGTGTAACACTGTGGAAGCCTCCCACCCTGCTGAGGTTGTGTCCAATGGACTCAGGAGCCACCCAGCGAGGCCCCCTGACCAATGCTGGGATGATTTGAGCTTAGACCATAGCAATCATTGAAACCAACTCAGATCCCCCAAACGTGCTCACACCCACGGGCTCACAATGACGTTGGAAAGATGAATCAGCCACCTCCAGAGGACGACAAGGGAGCGGCTTAGTGGTTCACAAACCCGTGCACACAGAGAAAGGAGTAAGCAGGATTCTGCTTCTCAGCGTGAGCTGTGCCCTGGGTAAATGCACAGGTGATGGAAGGAAACATGTTGACTTAAAATTCCAGCAAAGAAAGGAAAGAGAGATGACAGAACGCAAATGTCATCGTTTGGTAGCAGTGGCCAAGGTTCTTGTCACCACTTTATGTGAAACATGGGGCACAGCCTCCTTAATGCTTCTTGCATCTGCCTGACACTTGTGATCTATGTCGTCAGGCCTGTTTATTTACACCCCGTGTGGATGATAAAACCAACAAGCAATAAGATCTGTGTCCTGGTACAAGGAAAATAATACCTATGTGACCACTGTACAACTCCCAGTGAACTCATGAATGTGGGTACTGGACATCAAATGGTCCAGATGCCCCAGGAGACAGCTTGGACATTGTGAGTCCCCATGAAGAAACACCTTGCTTGGATGCCTGAAAAAAACACATGAGTAGCACTGTTGAAATGACAATATCACAAAGGCAGAGTTAGTGGAGGCTGGAGATATAGGTCAGTGGCTTCCTAGCAAGGAAAAGGCCCTGAGTTCAATTGCTAGTACAAAAAAAAAAAAAGAACAGGTTAGTGGTTGCAGGGACAAGGTGGGGTGAAGGGTGGTGTAACCAGGAAGGGGGAACATGAAGGATCTCATGATGATGGGGCAGATTTGGAACTCGATTGTGGTAGTGTTTCAGCAACTTTAGGTTTGCTGGAGGTGAAGAAGAAGAGGAGGAAACCAAGCTTTATTACACTAGTGGGCCCAGAGGAGTTTGGTGCTCCAAAGTCTGAGCCCTGAGCCTGGGTTATGACAGCCTTCTATAGGGCCTGTGATGGGAAAAGGCACAAGCCAAGATACAGAAGCAGAACAAAGGCAGTTACTCAAAGGTGACAGGTGTGCAGCTCTGTACATCTGACCTTGACTAGCCAGGGGAATAAGATGACTAGATGCAGTAAAGCTGTTTGCTTATCAGGCTATGATACAGCTGATACAGGAAAAGGAGGGGTGGAGTCTCAGCAAGGGACATTAGAGTTGAAAAGTTTTGTTTTCCCCAACAGTAGGAGTTGCAAGACTACTTACATATGGCAGCATCTAGTGGGATCACATGAGTGTGCATATGTGTGAGCCAATGGATGTGTACAAAGCTAATCAAGTCCAACTTGGGCCTGGATTGTACCCACATCAATCTCCTGGGTTACCCACTGTACTCATGCAAGGAACTGCTGTTGTCAGGAACTGGATAAAAGACCCGCAGGGCCTCTCCCTTTCTGCAACTCAGTGTGAATCAAGATTAAAAGCTTTTGAAAGGAAGATACAGAAACGCACACAGTTCCACACTTGGTTTCTTTGCATCTCCATGGGGCTGACGTGGCCTCCCTGGTGAAAGGAATCCAGAGCTACATTCTCAGGCCCTTTCCTTCCCTCCACAACCCACACTCCTGCCTCGCCTGATTCAGCTGCCTCAGTTCTCCAAAGGGCCTGAGAACCAGACATCTCAGAGAGAGAGAGGGCAGCACAGGGGAGAACATAGCTGGCTAGTCTTCTGGAGGTGGGTGTATTATAGACAGACAGACAAGTTAGTTATAAATGCTGCAGGCAGCCAGCCAGGGTTGTGTTGGGCGCAGGTGCTCAACATACTATACCCCGCCCGGGACTAAGAACCATGTCAGCTTCCGCAATGCGCTATGTCCCTCTCCTAACTAGCCTCCCCGTGCACACTCTGTGCTCGCCCCGTGCTGACCTCGTGACGGCCTGTGATTGGTCACGGCCGAATATATAAGCCAGAGCCCGCATCAATAAAGTGGCAGTTACCTGTTACCCACAAGAGCGTCCTCTGTCTCATTGGGGGGCTGCGCCGGTCAGGGTTGGGCCTTCAGCACTGAAGACAGCTGTGGCTGGAGGCGCAGTCACTGAAGGCCAGGATCTCCTCACGCCCGCCTACCAAGGGTCCTTGTCCTGCCCACCGGTGCTACCACCTGACCTGCTTCCCCACTGACCCCTGTTTAATCAACATCACCTAAGGACAGCACTTGTAATCTTAGTAGCTGACCATGGGCTCACCTCACACCCACCTTGTGATTTCCCATGGGGTCAACATTACCTAAGCGACAAAACTGTAACCTTATTGGTTAACTATAGTTCTGTCCCACCTTGAATCCACCTCACCTTGTGGTGTTGCTCAATAAAGCACCCTTGAGAAGCAGGCTCAGTGGACAGCCCCCTTTCCGGATCCCCTTCTGCCTTCTAGAAGCTTTCTTTCTCTCAATAAATTCCTCCTGCTCTTAACCTCGACAGTTCCTAGAATTCATTCCTAAATTTTAAGAACCCAAATTTGCTGTTTCAAACATCTAGCAGGCTGGGAGTTATAATATTTCCTTCTGTCATTTAGATTATATGGAGGTGTCCACCTTATATCAGGTAGACACACACACACACACACACACACACACACACACTTTGTCCTGGCAAAGCCTGGGGCTGGCGTAGTGCCACAGCATAAAAAGCGCCTTCCAGGGCTGGGGATTTAGCTCAGTGGCATAAAAGCCCGCTTGGCAAGCCCAAGGCTGAGTTAGATCCTCGGAATGAAAAAAAAAGCGGGGGGGGGGGGGTGCTTTTCAGAGGCCAGGCTGCGTCTCATGCCCAAGACCTCGGGTTCCACCCCAGATGCCTCCATCTGACCCTAAGGTGTCCCCTGGGGCCTATGGTCCTCACATTTCAAAGTCACTCTCCTGTGCCTAGCTCGCACCTCACAGGAGAATGTAAAAGGCTTTCTGAACCCTTCAGCCCCAGGAGCGGACCGTGCGCCCTTTCGGCGGCCCGCAGGCTGCTCAGCACGGTGGGGCGCGACTGCCCTCTGCTGGCGATTTCTGGGCAGCACTTAGAGACCAGGGGGAGCGGGGGATACAGCCCAGGGCACAAGCTGCTCTGCACCGCGTTCCATTTTCAGGCGTTTTTCTTGGAGAACCGACCCGACGGCCGGCGCAGCGCCGTGGAGTCAGGAGGCCGCCGGGTCGTGCAGGCCCGCGGCCCCAGTGCGGTGCCCCTGTCCCACTGCGAACGCAGGCAGCGGGTCTGGGCGCAGGGCCTCCTCGGCTGTCGCCGGCCTCCGGACTCAGTTTACTGTCTGTGTCCGCCGAGTCAGAATTGCCCTCTGTTCCTTTCGCAAACTCCGAACCGCACTGATGACAAACGCTGAACAAAGGAACTCAAGGGCTTCCAGCCCAGGCGCAAAGAAGCGGGCATAAAAGGCGACCTGGGCTCTTGTGACAGTGAGGGCCGCCACCGGGACTGCTTTTCCTAAGGGGACGAGAGCGAGCAGTGCACAGAGCACACTAGCGAGGTCACCGTGGAAGAGCCGTGTTACCCCTCTGCCCCTCAGTGTCCTCCCTGGTTCACAGTGAGAACCTGGTGACGCCATGGGGGGGGGGTGTGACCAGCTCTATGCTCCCACCACTGCTGGCTCGAGCCAGGATGGATCGTCCACACCGCACGGAGGGTCCAGCTCTCGGACAAGATCTGCGCACCTCTCAGCTGAGGCAGTTCTGACACTGGCCACCTGGATTCACACTGAGCCTGCCCCATGTCACCTGCCAACGACAGCAGTGGCTCCCCTCACCACCATGCTCCATCTGACTTGACTACAAACTGGGGTTCCCTAGGTCCTCAGGCTTGAAAACCTGCTGTAACAGCTCCAAGGACTTTGGAAAACACTTTACTATTAGCAGGAGATCAGAAAAGTATGAACGGGATGGGGACCAAGAGATGGGTGGGGGAGAATCGAAAAGGATTAAGAGTAGGATGCACGTGGGCCAGCGCCTAGCCAGGAATGCCATTGCTATACACTGCACACCCAGGCTACGAAAAAAATTAATTTAATAAAGGTACAAATGAACAGCTGCTGAGGTAGCACAGATGATGAGATCCAGGAGGGTCCCCAGCACAGAGCGTCTGTCCCCAAACTCCCAGCATGGGGTACACTGCCCATCCAGAAGCTCCCCAAGCTCCCCCTTCCGGGTTTCACAGAGTTACATAGGGATGAACGACTGTGTCCCTAGAACAGGCTCAATCCCCTGCCCCTCGTCTCTCCCCAGCGGGAAGCTGTAACCCCTGGTTCACTGTAGGGCTAGTTTCTGGAACAGCCAGACAGCATCCTGAAGCCCTGGGGGTGCTCGAGGAGGCGCCTCACTGTGGATAGCACGGGCAGCACAGAGACAGAGCCCTGCCCAGTATGTACAAGGCCTCAAGTCCCATTCCCAGCTGAGAGACGCACAGAGACAGAGAAAAGGACAGAGCAGAGACAGACAGGCACAGATAAGGACAGAGAGAGACAGAAACCGAGATCTGGTGGAAAGGAGCTTATCATGAATAGCAGACATTCCTCTCACCCGATGACTCAGGAAATTAAAAGTCTTAGGAACAAAACAAAGTACACATCTCTTACGGTATCACAATCTCTCAGATGCCAAGAACAGCAAGGGTTCTCTGCTCTCATGCAGGGGGAGCCTTCCGAGGAGTGGGAGCACAGAGAGCCCCCCAATCCATCTTGCTAGGAATCCCCATCTGGACACCAGCTTACAACAGGGTTTCTCATCCTTGCTCTTTTACCTTTCCGATCAGATCATTTCTTGCTGCGGGACCATACTGTCTTCTCTGTGGGGCAGCACCCAGGCCTCTGCCCATCAGATGCTGGTGGCATACCCTCACCATCCCTGGCACCAATAACCAGATCCGTCCCTAGACCTGACAGAGGACTAGTATCCAGAATACATAAAGAACTCCCAAACTCAGCAGTAAATAAGCCAATCGAAAAATGCACCAAGGGTAGGAGCAGATATTTCACCAGAAAGGATAGAGATGACAATAATATGAGAGATGGCCAGCATCATTAGCTACTAGAAACAAACCACAGTGAGTGGCATGTGGTGACACACACCTTTAACGCTGGCACCAGGAGCTGAGACAGGAGGAATAGGAGTTCACACCAGCCTGGGCGATAGCAAGACCCTGTCTCAAAAAACACAAAGACACAACCAGACACAGCAGCACACCCATCAGCACAGCCACACCGAGAAAGGGTGACGCCAAACGCCAGCAAGATGCCACTGGCAAAGACAGGAAACAACACTGCCTTGGCGATGGATGGGCTGCTATGCTGCTATGCTGCAGCCCAGGAGTCAGACTCCTGGACATTCATCCCAGAGAACTGGGCTGTGTCCATAGAAGACCCATGCACACACGTTCACAGCTGCTTTCCTGGTAACAGCCAAGACCAGAAAGGGCTCAAATATCTTTCAGCAGTTGGTTAGAGACACCCGTCTAGTGGGGGTCTCAGCCATGCAGACAGGACAACTGTCAGTCCACACAAGCAGGGGGGAATCCACAGAGATGGGGCTGAGAGGGAAGAGCCAACCCCCAATGTTTATGGAACGTAAGAGTCTTTTTAACTTTCTCGAAGGGGCTGGGCTGCAGCACTGGTATGTACCTGCCTAGTTTATAGTAGGCTCTGGGTTTGAGCCCCAGCTAGACAGAGACAGGGAGAGACAGAGATAAGAAGAGAGAGACAGAGACAGAGAGGGAGACACAGAGAGACAAAGACAGAGACAGCCAGAGAGAGAGACAGAGGGAAGAGAGAGACAAGAGAGACAGAGACAAAGAGAAACAGAGACAGAGAGACAGAGATTCTTTGTCCTTTCTTTTTGAGACAGGGTCTCACTATGCAGTTCAGGCTGGCCTTGAGCTCACTGTATAGCCCCAGCCGGTCTCAAACTCCCTATGATCCTCCTGCCTCAGCCTCCCAAATGCTAGGATTACAGGTGTGCACCACCACACCCAGGTGAGAGATTGATTCTTGAAATGACAAAATCATAGAAATGGAGGCCAGATTAGTGGAGGCCAGTAGTAGAAGGCTTACTAAGCATGTAGGAAGCCCTGGGTTTGATCTCCTCAGCACCGTAAAAAAGAGGATCCTCTTGAATAAACTGTACTGGAAAAACCGACTACCCATGCACAGAGGATTAAATGTACGCCCAAGTCTCTCACCAAGTACTATGTTAGAATCAAAATGGACTGAAGATCTAAATGTTAAAACAGGAAAAATCTGCTAGAGGATAAAAGAGATAAACTCTTCTAGACAACAGGTGTACACAAGGACTTTCTGAGCAGAACTCCAATAGCATGAGAAATACTGTGATGTCAAGAATCAATAAAGGCGATCATGTCAAATTAAAAAGCTTCTGCCCAGCAAAGGAAATAACAGAGTTAAGAGACAACATACAGAATGGGGAAAATTTTTGCCTGTCCCTCAGACAGAGGACTAACACTTAGACTATAAAAGAACTCAGAAAATTAGGCACCCCAAATAAAAGACCCAATCAAAACATGGGCAACCAAAACGCAGACACTTCTCAGATAAAGAAACATAAATACGAAAAATACTGAAAAAAAAATACTATCTTTGGCCATTTGAAAAACACAAATTAAAATAACACAGATTCTATTTTACCCCCAAAGAGCCATCATCAAGAAATCAAACAGCCCAGTGTGTTGAGGTATGCCTGTAATCCCAGCACATGGAAGCCTGAGACAACAATTGCTGTGAGTTTGAGGCCAGCTTGGGCTACATAGTAAGTTCAAAGTCAGCTTGAACTACACAGTGAGGCCCTGTCTCCAAAAACCCAAACAAATAAATAAATAAACAATAAACAATAATAAATACAGGCTATGAGGAAAAAAAGGGAACACTTCTACAATTGTTGGTGAGAATGTAAACTAGAACAACCATTCTGTACATCAGTATGGTGATTCCTCAAAAAACTAAAAACAAAAACTCCGCTTGACCCAGCTACTTCCCTGCTAAGTATCTTCCTATAAGACTTAAAGACATCACATTAATACATATATGTGTGTGTGTGTGTATGTGTGTGTGTGTGTGTGTGTGTGTGTGTACTGGGAATCGAACTCAGGACCTTGTGTTTTCCGTACAAGCACTTGTGCCACTGAGCTATGTCCACAGCATACTCATATTTATAGCAGCACAACTTATAATACTTGAAAGTAACATATATGTCTGATATACATAAAACACAAAATAAAAGAACAAGAACAGAAGAGATAGATCTTTTACAAAAGGGAAGGGAACCAAGAGATGGAGGAAGGAGGGATTAAAAAAATTAAAACATTATATACATCTACCAACTCCCCACAAGGAGCATCATCACTGCCTGCTGCAAACACGAACTAATAAAAACTGAAAAGGGCGGGGTGGGGGGCTTGTGCTGATGAAAGGCTCGGTATCTTGACTGTGGCTGTGGATACACAAACCTACAGGTGTGGTGAGACTGCACAGAATTTAGCACATACATAGATAGGTAAGTAAACCTGAACTTATCTGAATAAGCTCTGTAAGTTAAATCACTATCTATAGTCTATATTCTTGCTGTCCTACACTAATTTTGCAAAATATTACCATTGCGGGGAGCTGAGCAAAGTTATAAAGGGATTTCTCTCTTATTGTGGGGGTTTTGGTTATGTTTTTGTTTTGAATCAGGGTCTTACTACGTAGTCCAGGTTGGCCTCAAACTTGTAGCAATCCTCCTGCCTCAGCCTCCTGAGTGCTGGGATTATAGGAAGGTACTATCACCCCTGGCTGTATTATTTCTTAAACTACAAATGTCTTTAAAAACTGTTTTAAAGCTTTCAGATACTGCCAAATGTCCTCACCTCACGGGCAAAACCATTCCTGGTAAGAAGCACTGTCATACAAAGGCTGTGACTTCAAAAGTGTGTTCCCAGGACTGGAGGCCTCCTGGTGGGGCGCCAGTGAGCCTGAAGGATAGAAGGGAGAGAGAGAAGGGGTCACTTTGGTCTGAAGGGTGCTGTGGAAAGCGGGGCTGAGCAAGAGACAGGGGAGGTGGTGCCTAGAATCTGACCCAGGGGGTCTAAGGGGTGAGCCACAGGGCAGGAATGAGCTAGGGCTGGAGGAGCCAAAGTGTGGCCCTTGGGACTGGCCGTGGCCATGAGACAGAGCATGCCCACTGCATGCCAGGGAGGCAGTGACTATCAGAGGCGAGGGGCCAACATCCAGGTTACTTGGGTAAACGGCCACTTCCACTCAGGGTCACTGGCAGTAACAGAACACAGCGGGAGGCCTGGGGTCGCACTCCGTGGCAGAGCACAGGCTCTGCACATAAAAAGCCCGGGGTTTGATCCCGTGCACCAAAGAAACCACAGCAACACATACCGCATGAGGAGCTACAGGAAGAGAGTGACCGTGCAGCAGGACATGGCCACACAATGGAGCTTTAAAAACAGCTGGGTGTGGTGGCGCCCACCTGTAATCCCAGCTGCTCAGGAGGTTGAAGCAGGAGGATCCTAAATCCAAAACCAGCCTCCTCAATTTAGAAAGACCCTATCCCTGGGGCTGGGGATGCTCAGCGGCATAAGCGCCTGCCTTTCAAGCAGGCAGTCGTGAGTTCGATCCCTGGTACCAATAAAAACAAAAAAGACAAAAAAAAAAAGGAAGAAAGAAAGAAAGACCTTATCCCAGCTGGGCGTGGTGGCTCAAGCCTATAATCCCAGCACTCAAGAGGCTGAGGCAGGAGGATCATTGCGAGTTTGAGACCAGCCTGGGTTACAAAGTGAGTTCAAGGCCAGCCTGAACTGCATAGAGACCCTGTCTCAAAAAGACAAAAGAAAGAAAGAAAGAAAGAAAGAAAGACCCTATCCCAAAAATGAAAAAAATAAAAAGGGTTGGGGATGTAATTTAGTACAAAACCCTAGTATCGGACGAAAAAAAGGTAGCGAAGCTCACACTGATATGCATTCCAGCTATCTAAGCATGAGTGATAAATGAGCTACTCCACATCACACAGCTCAAACAACCGCACTCATTTTCCCAACCAACCTGCAGCCTGCAGTGACTGGGACCAAGCCCTCTGTTCTATGTAGCGAGTGCATGTGTGTGTGTGTGTGTGCGCGCGCGCATGGGCGTGTACGTGCACGTGTGCGTATTACATGTACGTATGTGTGTGCATTGCATGTACATATATGTATACGTGTGCGCATACACACAAGCTCGCAATCCCGCCCGTGGACATGGCAGCTGCGCTGGGAAGCACCCTCCTGACTCCTGATCGCCCCACCCATCCCTCCAGCAAGGAGGCTTCAGCTGAGTCGCGCTTCCGTTTCCCACACTGCAGCCCAGAGACCCCCCCAGTACTGTGACCCAAGAAAGATGACATCTGGGGGATGCCAGTGCCTCTTCCAACCTGGCTTTAGAGCTCACTATTGCTCCACCTTGTTCTCCTCCTTCTTGGGAGTGTGTCACTGAGCCAGCCCACACTGACTCATGGGGAGGGAACCTTTTGTGGCAGTACCCACAATCTGTGGGGCCTGGGGATTTAGCTCAGCGGCATAAGCACCTGCCTCGCAAGCAGGCAGTGATGAGTTCGATCCCTGGGACCAATAAAAACGAAAAAGACAAAAAAAAAAAAAAAAAGTAAACCATGGGAAGATGTTTACAATATAGTAAGAAAACAAAGCAAATGATACATAGCTTGACAGAGCTGCCTACCCACATCAAGTCACCAGTCCTAAATCTGGGCTGGATCCGGCCACCCCAGGCACCCAGAGGTAGCACAATGCCTCAATCTCAAATCCCACAGGTGCACACCAGTAATCCCAATGCTATGAGAAGCTGAGGCAGGAGAATCACAAGTTCGAGCCCAGCCTAGGGAATTTAGCAAGACTGAAAATGTTTAAAAGAGGGTGGGGGTTGTGCTCAGTATGAAGCCCTACGTTCATTTCCCAGAACCACACACGCACATACACACACACACACACACCCCAAATTCCACAGAAAAGTAAGTAGTTAAGGTCTAAGTGTTAGTCACACTTGCATAGTTCACCATGCAGCAGGTCAGAAAGTTCAGCCTAGGAACACTTCCCTCCCCTACCACCGCCATGTATCCCAGGCTAGCCTTAAACTTGCATCGATCTCCTGCCTCAGCCTCCTGAGTGTTAGATCACAGCAGACACCATCACACTCAGCCAATTGACACTTCTTACACAGCACAGTTGTGTGGATCCATCGAGCTCCCAGGCAGTGTCTGACTGTGCACTCTTGATAGTAAGAGTCCACGTGGCAGCTGGTCTGTCCCTCCAGGCCTATATGGTGATGGGCGCCCACGGGGAGCTAGGATCCTAGCAAATGGCTTCCAGCAATGATGGGGTGATTCTGGAAACAATTAGTGGGAGCCCTGACATTTACTGACCAGGAGCCTACATCCCAGAGCGCCTGTAGCCTCAGAAGCCACCCTGGTGCAAAATGACTGCCACAGTTCCTGGGGGACACGGGACCCAGCCACAGGGGGCTTCACCAAGCCCGGCAGACCGGCTGAGATCACACTCTACAGGGACAGCATTCACCCAGGGGAGGCCACAGAGGACAACAGGCCACACGAGGCAAGGCGCGGCTTACTAAAGTGGCAGGGCACAGAAGCGGCTCGTGGTGAGTGCCAGGGCCCAGAGCCGGGGAGGCCTGGGTTGGTGCACGCATGCGCGAGGCGGACACGCTCCTCCGTGGGAGGGGCCATCCGCCTAGGTCACCACCAGACCTAGAACCTTTGGAGGCCAGGAGCGTGTCACACCAGCCACCGGCATGGAATGACGTGGGTTCTCCCTGAAATCACCCTGTGGTCACTGGACTTAAATACACTGGCACTTATCAGGGCCAGGAAGCATTCTCCTCAGTTTAGTGTTACGCTCCTAATTCATGTGGCGTCTTAAGTCCAGCTTTGTAGAATTATTTTTATCTATGTCCATAAGGTTAAGAGGAAGAATTTATCTGTTGGATTTTGCTAATAGAGCTCAACTAAAAGCTTTTTTATTTTTATTTTTATTTGGTTTTCCATTTGTTTTTATTAGAACCTTTATTGGGGCAATCATTTTCAACAAGGAACACATTATTTTGGAGGAAGAAACTATTCTTGGAAATTCTGGAGAAGTATTTTCTGTTTTAAAAATAGGGAAATGGCTGGGCGTGATGGTGCACACCAGTCATTCCAGTACTCAGGAGGCTGAGGTAGGAGGACCGCCTCAAGTTTAAGGTCAGATGCAGCTACATAGTCAAGTTCAAGGGAGCATGAACTACATAGCAGGACCCTGTCTTGAAAAATCAAAATTAATTAATTAGGGCAATCTCCTAATGCAGTGTCTCAGCAGAGGTGGGGGCAGCCAGGGGTACCTGGTCTACCTGCCAACCTGCAGATGGGTCTTGGATGGGGCACTGGCTGTCTGTGCAGCTTGGAAGGAGGCCACTGCCATATAGATAGTAGGTTGTCCTATAAAGCCACAGCTTCCTGGGGCTCCCTGTCCCTGGTTCTGATTCATCTTAGACTTGTAGAATAACTCAGGCTAGTGAAGGCAGCTTTTTGGGCCAGACACCATGGCATATGCTTATCATCCCAGCACTGAGGAGGCTGAAGCAGGAGCCTGAACTGCATGGCGAGACCCTGTTTGTTTGTTTATTTTAAAGGCAGCTTCTGGGCGGCAGGACTTGTTCCTCATCTCTCCAGAGCAATGATCCTCATACTTGACAGGAAGTCACAGGACTGCTCCACCTGGACCTGCATTTCTGCCTTGTGCCAAATTTCCCCAGACTGCTTAGAGGGTGGAAGGGGCTCCTGGGCCAATGCAACACTGCTCTGCCTAAGTCCTGTTTCCCCTGGCCTGTCATATTCCCAGGAGAGGCAGATTCTGCCCTTTCCCAGGCGACACCCTCTCCACCCTCCCCAATGCATCCTGTGCTAAAACAAAGCCCCTGAAAAAAGCACTTTTTCTTCTTCCCGGAGAGTTTTGGAGGGAACTGCCCACAAGTAACAGGCTGGGGCAGGGTGCACTCCCCAGTGTCTTCTCTCCTGTCCTGTTTTGGTGGTGGTGGCTGTTTCTTCTGCACTGGGACATCCCTAGCCCAGCAGGTCAGCTCTCTCTGAGCTCTCCTGAGTGTGCAGGGGGGTTAGGGGAGGGGGTACCCACCAAGGCTCTTGCACAGGACCTGCATGGGGACCCAGAGCTCACGCCCTGCTCCTTGCTCACTCCTGTGCTTCCCCAGGGGATTCACATCACCTGGAATGCAGCTGTGTGCCCACGAGAGGCACCTTGTCAAGAGTAAATGCCATCCTGGATGTCGAGTTATGGGGTGCAGTGGACATGCCAGTGGGAAGGCCCTGACTCTATCCAGCTCCCTGCTCTCCATTTCCAACTTCTGCTCACTTGGGCTGATTTTTAATTATTTTTTTAAAATTTATTTATTTATCTTTTTGTCTGAGTCTCACTACACAGTTCAGGCTGGTCTTGAGCTCACTTTGTTCCCCAGGCTGGTCTCAAACTAGCAACAATCCTCCTGCCTCAGCCTCCTGAGTGCTGGGATTACAGGTATGTACCACTACGCCTGGCTTTGGACTGATGTTTTGTGTTTTTAATTTTTTTTTTTTTTTTTTTTTTTTTTTGTACTGGGTATCAAACTCACGACCTCGATTTTGTCAGGCAGGCACATAATGCCGCTGAGCTAAATCCCTGGCCCTGGACTGATTTTTTTTAAGTCCAATGATTTAAGGTCTTAGGGAACCAATCTTGTTGGAGGCCTTTTACTGCTCAGGGCAGTTTCCACTTCACTAGAGTTCATTCACATCTGCCCCTCTGACTCAATAGTCAGGACGCACCCAGACTGTGACAGAGGAACCCAGAACCCTCGCCTGCGGAGTCTCTCTCAGGACTCGGTACCCCCAGTACCCCCAGCGATGGTCTTCACTCACTGTTGCCTCTTAGCTGAGCTCCAGCCCCAGTCTGCCTGTGAGCTGCTTGTCTCTGGGTGGGCATGTAGCTTGCTTCCGACTTGTCTATGCAGCCGAGGGAGGGACAGAAGTCTTCCCATCCCTCGTTCTCTGGATGGTGGCTGTGAGCTCTCATTGGTATGAGGTGGGTCAAGCCTCAGCTGACTCCTGCCCTCTGCCCACAGGTGAGGATGCAGGGCAGGGCCGGTCCACAGTTGAATTTGTTCCCATCTTGTCACCTTGGGAAGCATTAGAGGTTCCTCTAAGGGGACTGGAGAACCCACTTTTAGAATCTACCCAGGAAACACAGGGATCTGCAAGGGAAACTTGGAGAAAGGAAGGCAGGGCACAGGTCCTTCTTAGTAGTGAGGACTTCTGTGGATTCCTGGACCTTGCAGGGATGGCCCCACATCCTTCGATGAAGTTTGTTTTGTTATTTTTAAGAGTAGGAAAATTTATTGGAGATTAGGAATGGGGAGAGGACAGGAAGGGTCCTGAATGAGTTGCCTTCTGGTGAAATTTTAATACACTCTTCTGTTTGCCGGACCAGGAAGGTGGCAGGCAGCTGTCCTCACCTGCCAACTGCCCGATCTGTCTGCTGTTCAGCTGCAAGATTTCTCAGGTAAGGCAAGGTGAGCGGGACTGGACCCCTCACGGGTTTTTCAGGTAACTCACTCCAATGTACTTCCAGGGCATTTTCAAGTGGTTTCAGGTCAACCGGACAGGTCTCCAGGTCAACCTCAGAGCCCAGGCCCAGACTATCTGGAGCCTCCAGGGATCACTGCAGATGACCTTGGAGCTGACCTGTGAGCTCTGTCCCTGTCCCCTTTCCCCACTCCCTCCTCTAGAGGGAGCATCTCTGGGTGCCTCTTGTGGAAGCTTCTGGGCTGGCTCAGGCCAGAGGTGTTTAGATCTCTCCTGCTGCTGCTGTAAGACCCAGCACTACTCTTGGACCCAGAGGCCTCATGAGCATGTCTCCAAGGGTGCCCTGCTCAGACCCGGGCCAGGGACAGGCCCACTGCAGTGAGCCACCTTCCAGGGAGTGTGTTCTCACTTCTTCCACAGTTCATCCTGGCAATCCCAAGGATGGATTGAACATGGGCCTTGAAGGACTAGCTGACAGTGAAGGCTACCAGCTGAGGCTAGAGGTCGCCCGAGGTAAGCCACGTGCATGCCCCTTACTTTCTGTAATACACCACATGGCAGTTGCTTTAGATGGCATTACAGACTGAGTGTCACCCTGGCGTCTAGAAAACACAGTCTTGTATCCAGCTGTGGCACAGAGGTGGTGGCAATGGGAAATGGTCCCCTAGGGCCTGGGGACTGAAGACAGGCCTGAGCCCTGATTGCAGAGCCACGCTGTGGTGAGGGCAGAAGCGAGGTGCTAGAGGGGACCTGGCTCGCAGAAGAGGAAGTGGAGGAGAAGGCCTAGCCGCAGAGGCCGGAATGGGGAGTCCCGGGGCAGCTGCTGAGACAGGGGAAGTCTCCATGATGGACAATGACACTGTCAGCATCTGTGGGTGTCAAGCATGAGAGAGCAAGCAGCACCTTCCAGGGATGCCCGGGAGTGGATGACTGGCCTCTGTCACTGCTGCACTCATCCTCATAGCAAGACAGCACCTGGGGGTCCTCATCCTGTCACTCACCATTAGGACTCCAGGCTCTGAGGCTGTGTCCTCACACAAAGAGGAAGAATATCCTCACACCTACCTCATCAAGCACTGGAGACAGCAGATGGCTCATTGGACACTGGAAAGTACTTTATCAGTGTGTCACCACCATTGCCACCATGTTCATGGAAATGGCGGCACTGTGGAGCACATGATCCCCAGTTCCTTAGGGTGTCTAATAGTAAAGGGCCATACCTGGCACTGGTGCAGGGGGCGGGCACATTCCCTTATCTCCCCAGGGGATGAAACAGGGAAGGTAGTGGCTTGCAGACAGCATGTGCCTACCTTTGGTCTAGAAAGAATAGCTCAAACAACCCTGAGGCTCAGAGATGTTCAGCCTCTCCTGAGGTACATTTCCCGGGGCTGGGGATTTAGCTCAGTGGCATAAGCACCTGCCTTGCAAGCAGGCGGTCATGAGTTCGATCCCCAGTACCAATAAAAAGGAAAAAAAAAAGTGAAAAAAAAAAGTAAAGTACATTTCCTGTAACTCCCCTCAAACTGCCTCACTAAATCTTATGGGAGAGGAGTTGGGGGTGCAGTCAACATGGGCACAGGCTTCTTCCCCGGGGTTTCTGGACACCTCTGGAGTGGTTTTCTGGTGAGGAATGGCGTGCAGGGTATGCTGCATCTATTTATAACAGAGCCCCGATCCAGAGAACATCTGCTCGGGGACTCATGAAACTTATTTTGGGAATTAAACTTAATTCTCCAGGGCGGAGCATCAGAATGGGCACTAGGGCTGGCGTGGGAGAGAAACGAGGATATTTGAGCCATGCCATCAGCGGTGTTAGCTGCTATAAACATCATGGAAAAAGAAAAGCCCAGTTTCCAAACACAGTGCTGAGTAGCACCGTGATCCCCGCACCTCCACCCCGCAGCTGTGCAAGCCCACACTCACAGTCACATATGGCAAATCTACGCTTTTATTTTTGTTCTAAAATGTGCTTTTTCCTCAATGAACTCAGTCCAGGATCTCCACCTCCCCTTATAAAAACAAAACAAAACACACACACATACACACATGCCACCCTCCAACCAGGTGAAAATCCTCGGCGATCAAGTCTATAACAAATATTGACACAAGAGGGAAAAACCATGTTGAAATGTATTAGAATCAACCTGTACAAAAAAAAATTAAAATATAACCTGAAACTGTTCAAGTTCAGAAAGTCTAGTCAAGTCCTTTCTCTGGCCAGGAGTGCACTGTCATTGGAGGGCTCTGGGTCACCAGCCAAGGGGACAGTAGGGAGGAGACGGAGCAGCAAGTCTTTCCTAGGCCGAGGGACCTCGGCAACACCATCCCCACCACAGGGTGGGTGGCCAGGAGAGCAGACAGACACCTGGGCAGCTGCACCCACAGTGATGATCAGAGGCCAAGCAGCCAGGGAGCAGGATAAGGGTTGACAGAGGACACAAAGCAGGCAAATAGCTTCTGCCAGCCACGAAGCCTCAGTCTCTCCATCTGCTCAGATGCTAGGTCCATCAGCCCAGAGCGCTTGAGCGAAGGATCCTAGCTGGGCTCAGGAGGCTGGAACCCGAAGGTTTAGTAAACACAGCCCAGCACCACATCCCTCTGTGGATTACCTGGAATGGTTGGCAGGGGTGAGGGAGGAGGGGCAGCAGGGCAGGTGGGTCCCTAGCTGGAGGTCACCTGCCCCAAGGTGGGAACCGTGTAGCCCTCCTCAGCAGGGGGGCCCCTGGGATGCTCACCCTTGGGCTGGTTGAGGGTGAGGATGCCCAGCCTAGGACCAGTCTAATGAAAAGGACACAGAGCAAAGAATGGCCAGGAGAATGGCACACCCCATGCACAGAGATAAGGGCCTCCTGGAGGAGCCGCAGTGCCCAGCCCTGGAGGGATGGCATCCGTGGGGCCCCTGAGTCTAAAGGGAGGGAGGGTATAGGTAGGGCAGGGGCGGTGCCAATGGGTGGGGACGAGCTGGTGGGGGCGGGCAGGTCTGGAACTCACTGCAGCTAGAGTAGGGGAGGAATAGGCCCGCGGTGTCCCTTCCCCACTGGGCCCTGGCCTGGTGAGTGCCAGCTGCCCCAGCCGGCCCTAGTGGCGGCTGGAAACCAGACCTTTCACTTTGGACATCTTCTTGCTAGGCTGTCTCTGCTCCACGTGTGGCGGACACTCTCGCTCGGCCAACTGCTGCTCCATTTCCTGAGCAGAGGAGGAAGCAGTGGCCTTCAGCGTCTTCTTGATATTGGTAACCTGGAGGGAGAAACAAGTGGGGTGCTCAGCAGGTGGGCACCAGAAACTCACTGGCCCTTGGTCTCACTGTAATGCATGCCTCACGGAGGAGCAGCCGAAATCCTGTGCAAAAATTGGAAACGGTCTTCAGAAATCCAGCCAAGAGAAATACAGGAAATGAGCCCAGCAAAAATGCAGAAACGATGCTTTGTTGATTAAAACAGCAGAGACAGGCTACCTGGCAAAGTGTATCACATAGAAGGTAAAAGGAAGTACTGAAGAGTCCTTAGAAATAGGAAGGGCAGCCCATGCCCTTCCGCTAACTACACTCGGCTGATCATTGCCCTATACCTCAAATACTCTCCAAGAATTTGGGAATATCGCTCCACAAAATCTCCTAGAATAAACTACTATAGGATAGACTTCCGCCAGCCAGGTGATGACAAAAACGCAGGAAAGGAACTGCCCGGTGCCAGCACCACCGCACCCCATTTGCTGTTTATCTTTCTTCAGTGACACATGAAGCATTGGCTCAGAAGTACCTCCGAACCATTCTCCCTGTGACACATGGGGCCTCGTGTGCGACAAGTGTGCGAGTGTGCAAGTGTGTCATGAGTGTGCTACTGCCCCTTAGCAAGCTCCTGGGTGCTCGGTGCTTGCGTGGACAGCCTGCTGCAGTCTAGCACGCTCTGCAAACACCCGGAAGATGCGGTCCAAGAAGCCAGTGCTACACAGGGGCTGCACAGATCCCCGGGGCCAGTGTGCTACGCAAGGTGAGGAGCCCTTGGTGACACACCTGGAACACAACAGTGTCTGATTTTGGAATTTTTCAGCTTTGCGATATTTGCATTCATTTTAGCAGTACTAAAATTCCTGAACATGCTGGAGCATTTCTAATTTTCTGCTTAGGCAAGTTCAACCTAAGTTTGAATACCAGCTTCTGACACGGAACTGTACCAATGTCTGCTTTTGCTAACTACAGATTCCAGTGCCCGTTACATCCAGCTCCCCAAGCCCAGTTCTGAGTGCTCTGTTAACAACAATGTTCCCCAGCCAGCTCCGAGGAGGAGGGGCATCCCAAGAGGGATGGAAGCTGAGAAGAGGAAACCGAGGAGCAGAAGGAGGAAGGAGGTGGGAGGGAAGAGCAGTCATATAAAGATCAGCATTTTGAAGAGAATCATTAGAAGGGAGACAGGAAAGAAGGCCAAGGGCGTCAGGCACATCTGGAAACAGAAAGTAAACAGCTCCAGATCACACGGCCATTGCAGAAGCTGGCAGCTCCTGCCCGTGCCTAGAGCACCCCACTGCCTTAGGGTCTCAGCGGGGTGGCTGAATAAAGGGCACAGAGCAAGGGAACAGCTCCCCACTCTCTCCGAGGGAGATACTGGTTGTGACTGCAAGGCTTGTTTTAATGGCCTCAGAGGAGAGACTAAGGAATGTGATTTCTAGAAGGATGCTATAGTGCATGTCTGGAATCCCAGCATTCTGGGAGGGTGAGACAGGAGGGTCCAAAGTTTGAGCCCAGCCTGGGCAACTTAGTGAGACACTGTGTCCAAATAAAACAGGGATGGGAAGTAGCCCAGTACAAAGTAGCCCATCAAACCCAGTAATGCCTGCAAAAAGTGATTTCCTCGGTATCACTGTTTTCTAAAACAACCCCCCAGGGCCTCTCCAATTTGGTACGCTTTCTAATAACAGGAGGAAGACTAATTTAAAATCCTAGTAAGAGTCAATGCACAGCTTCAGTCTGCGTGGCAGTTGCCTCTGACTTCAAGCGTGAGAGAGACCTGCAACTGAGTAGTATCGAGGGGGTTGCCATACTACATGCAGCCCCCTGCAGCCCCCAGCACACCAGCATTCACCCCTGTTCCTGCAGCAAAACCAACTCAGCCCCCACCCTGCCTGTGGCCTCTGTTCCCACTAAGACCAACAGCTTCCCCACCTCCTGCCCCGAGAGAGACTGCACAGCCTGACTCGGGTCCTAGTGAAAGCCCCCACATGAAATGGGGACAGGACAAGACCACATGGCCCTCACTGTGGGCGCGTGCGTCCTCCAGCCCTGCCTCTTCAGGAGCTGCCCATGAGCCTGGCACTCAAGAGCCGGAAGGGGCGTGGTTCTTCCCAGAGGAAGGGTCAGCACTCCAGGCCCAGAACACTTCTTCCCTGCAGCTCCACACGCACTGCACAGTGAAGCCACACCTGCCCCTCACCACGCTTGGAAGTGGCCTCTGTTTCTCTTCTGTTTCTTCTTTTTTCCCCTGCAGTGCTGGTTTCTGAACCAGCACTTTGTACATGCTAGGCGAGTGTTTTAATTTGGAGCTACATCCCAGCCCTTTTTAATATTTTTATTTGCAGGCAGGGTCTCACTAAGTTGCCTGGGCTGTGCTCCTCCTGCCTCAGCCTCCCAGGCAACTGGGATTGCAAGCAAGCACCTTGATGGCTGCCAAAAGCAGTCATTTCATCTCTGCTCTTCAGCCTTTCATGACCCTAGGATTCCGGCCTGGGCAAACCCTCCCTGCGGGGTCCCTTAAATTGCCTGAGGGGATCAAGCACCTCCTTCACACAAGTCGCCACCCACTTGCCCACACTGACCTGCATCCCCTCATCCCGCTCAGGCCTGGTAGCACCCTGGCTCCAGCTGCCTTGCCCACTGGTGGGGTAACATGCCAGCTGTCAGCGTTGCACTCTCTGTAAAATCTAAGGCCCTGAGAGCAGTAAACACTGGGAAGCACAATGCATATTTCCAGTAGGGAACAGCCCTGTGCACAGACATCTTTCATGCCCAAGAAGTGAGCTCTCCTCCTCCACCAAGACCAGGAGCACACGGAGCTGCAAACCAGGCCTTGCTCAAGACAGCTGTACTGTGGGCATTTCAAACACACAGACTCCTAAGGGAGGTGCCTGAGCCAATGACACTGTTGGCCAAAGACAAGGACAGCTAAGTCCCTTCTGCCAGAGCCAGTCCCCCTAAGTGCAGACAGCACTCTCTGGGACTCGAGTGTGGCTCACATGTAGGCCTGCCAGTCAAGCCTACTTTGGCCTTGAAGACTCAGAGACTCCATCCCCTCCCCCACAGAGCCACCTTCAGCTGGCAACAGGCACCCCTCAGACATGTCTTCTCCTCCTGACATCCTTCCTTAGGCAGCCTGGCTTCCAATCTGTCCCCACTCCACCTACCCCCAGCTGACCTAGAGTTTGCCCAGCTCTTCAAAATACAAGTCTCAGGAATTCTTCAGTGTGGTTGCACTGCTGGCAAAAATGCAGCCTGGCTAGCTGGGCATGATGCAGCACATGCCCAGCTGTAATCACAGTGCCTGTGAGGCCGAGGCAGGGAGGTGTTGTGAATTTATGGGCAGCCTGAGCTACACAATGATACACTGCCTCAAAAAAAAAAAAAAAAAAAAAAAAAAAAAAAAAATCAGACAGCCTGGCTCTACCAAAGAACTTTAAAAGTCGGACAAAAAAAGAAAAGGGCTGCCCAGGACAACTGAAGGGCACAGCAAAGGCCGACTGCAGGAAAGAGCTGTAAGGTGCTGCAAAGAAAAGTGACCCAAAATGGAGAGAAGCCCTGGGAGAGCCAGGAGGTACTGCAACAGTTGCTGAGCCAGAGGTGTGTCACTAACTCCTGGAGGATGCTACACATGGCCAACAGGGCTTAGATTTCCTTCAGTGCCTAGGAGGGCAGAACACAGCCGTTCTGGAAGGTGCAACAGCAACTGCTAGGCACTAACAGTCTGTGGAACGCCAGGCACGGGTACACTCAAATATAAAGAAAAATACACTCCAAGGTCAGATGTAAATGAGGACTAGCTTTGTGGTGCTGCACCCAATTGTTCTTTCCCTCCAGAGGACTCGCTCAGAAATAACACTAGAGCTCGCACTGAAGTGTTCTAGCTCCCATAGGTGGCTGCAAGGATCTAAACAACAGGCTGTTGCTAGGGAGGATTAACAGACAGAATGTTCCAGGTAGTCTGTAACAGGGTCTACATTGCTTATAGGGAAGGCTCTGGAAGGTACAACTCAGCAGAACAAGCTGTTACAGATCAGGCTGGGAAGCACTGCTTTCCCCTGTGAGAACAGTACTACAACTTACAGATAAAGCTCTGTGTGGCAGCACATGCTGTAACCCCAGCCCTCCTCTGGGAGGCTGAGCAGGAGGATCACAAGTTTAAGCCCATCCTGGGCAACTCAGCAATGTAGTGAGACCCTGCATCAAAATTTAAAAGAGGGAAGGGATAAAAAAAAAATGAAACAAGCTGTAGCACGTACAAGTACCCACTTCCCAATATGACTAAACTGCACACGCTGCAAACGTGCTAATAAAAAATTTTTGAAGTTAAAAAAAGGCTTGAGGATGTAGCTCAGTGCTAAGCTCCCAGAGGCGACCCAGGGAAGAGTACAAGAGAGGCATGGAGGGAAGAAAAGAAAGAAAAGATTTCCAGCGTGGAAGAGAAACAGCTACACGAGCCAGGCCAGGCTAACAGGAGCAGAAATGCTGACACGCTGCCCGTCTCTCTGCTGCCCGCCTCTCTGCTGCCCTGTTTGCCTTCTCAGGTCAGCACCAGGCAGGCACTGGGCATGCGCCTCCTGCTAGGAACGCCAGCCCTCTGCCTGCCACCAGCTCGGGCACCGACTGAATGGGCACCAGGGCTCTGCACGCCGCTCTCTCCCGATGTGCAGCTCTGTGCCAAGGCTTCCGAAGACTTCCATGTCCAGGAGCGATTCTAACTGATCCTCCTGTGTCTCTCAAATGGAAGTCCTTGGTGCCACCTGGCGGCAGGATCCGGCTTTGCCAGCAGGGGAGTTGAAATTTAGTTATGCATCAGCACAGGGCGTGTGGCACGGAGTGGCCAGGCACACCTGCCATTCATCACCTAGAGAAACGGGCATCTTTCAGAATCCTCAGATTATTCCCATTCATCATGTTGTTGGTGACTGCAGACGCTGACAGTCTCCCTACCGCGTGCCCCGATTCGCAGCAGCACAGCGGGACAATGCCCTGGCAGAGAACAGGCCGCAGTGCACACCCAGAGGCTTTCAGGGGCTCCCTGAGGGCAGAGAGCCCAGAGCCTCCAAGCCTGGGCCTTCTGGTTTGGTTCCTCTGCCAGGAACAAACAATGGGGAGCGGCCAGCCCTCCCCACGGCCCCCCACACAGGCCGGGCAGGGGCTGCAGGATGAGGCACAGCAGGCTCCTCTCCAAGCTGTTTCTGCCTGGGCTCCTGGGACACACAGTCCCCTCCCAGTCTTGAGAGCGGGTCACTAAGCACCTATCTGTGGGGCAAGCTTGGCAGCCAGAAGAGGCCAAGCGGTCAAGCATGGGCAGTGACTGGTCTTGGGAAGTAAGGCAAGGGGCAGGGTGTCACTTCTCAAGGAACAGGTCACTCCCGGGCCATGCGCCGAAAGTCACAGCTGCCCGCCCCTCACAGTCCTTCCCTGGAGCTACAGCCTCTCTGCCTGCTCAGGGACACCTGCCTTTTACACACTCGACACCATCAGGCCCTGAGCCCGACACACGAGTAAAGGGCTTCGGGCAGTGAGAACAACCAGGGGTCAGGGACTCGCATCCCTCATCTCCATCTCAGCCTGCCGCCTGCTCTTCCTTCTTCAGTAAAAAGCACATCACGTGTTTACAAAGGTTGCAACATATGCACGCATTCACCCACGCATCAGAGAAAATCAACAGTGAGTGAACTACGGCCCCAAGCAGTACAGCTTTGCAGGGTCCTGAGGTCCATGTGCCCTGCCACCAGCGCCTCTCTCCACTGCACCTGGTGACGGGGTACGTAAGCACCGTCCTTTGTGTACGACACTGGCTCAGAACCCTGGGCCTCTGGCCTGGTAGACAAGCGCTCTGCCGTGGAGCCCTGCCTAAGCATTTTAAGGCCCATCCATCTCCAAGCTCATCTCTCCCTTCAGACGCCCTGAGTGTGGGCACTGAGGAAGCCCAGCCCTCTCCACCCTCCGCTCGACTGCTGCCCAGAAGGCATACGGAGGCCCCAGGCCATTGTGCTTGGACCCGAGCCCCAGCCGCTCCTCACCTCCGCCTCCACTTGCTGCTGTGTGCGGTGGTGGTTCTCTTTGTACTGGTTGGCTCGCAGAACCTGCTGCTCGATGCCCAGCAGCACCGCCTCACAGCCATCGCACCTGCAACAGAGAGCACCGGCGCTGAACTGAGGAGGGGCCCAAGCTCGTGCCTCCCGACCCTGCCTGACAGGATGTCCCCGCCACCACACCCTCCAGTCCTGCCTCATTCCAGACAACGAGCTTGTCCAGACACAGCACTGGACACACAGGGCCACATACAGCGGCTTGTGAGTGGCTTCTTGGAATACAGTTCTAATTCCCAACCTCTGCAGTCCAGGGAAAATGGTTCCACAGAGAATGTGAGCCAGACGGAGGTGGAGAGACTACAGGCGGCACTCAGTACTGTTTTCCTCACTAGAAAAACAGCTTTTCATGCATTTTTTCACTTCTTATTTTAAGAATTAAAAATGAAGTGAAAGTGGGAGCAGTGGTGCATGCCAGTAATCCCAGCACTGAAGAAGGCTGAGGCAGGAGGATCCCAAGTTTGAGCCTGCCCGGATAACTCAGCAAGAGTTAAAATAGAGAGGCCAGGGATTTAGCTCAGTGGCCGAAGTGCCTGCCTGGCAAGCTCAAGATCCTGATTTGATGCCAGTACAAAAAAAAAAAAAAAGTTAAAATAGAAAAGGGAGCCAGCTGTGGTGACACATGCCTATAACTCCAGCACTTGGGAGATGCAACCAGAAGACTCCAAAAGTTTGAAGTCAGCCTGCACTATACAGTGAGACTATCTCGAAAAACCAAAAATAAGTAAATAAATGGCTAGGAATGTAGTTCCATGGTAGAATGCCTGCCTTGCCCTGGTTCGATCTCAAACACAAGAGAAAAAGGGGGAAAAAAAAAAGGGGGGGAGAGAAAGAGAGAGAGGACGCATATGCACATGCCTATAACCCCAGCACTCAGGAGGCTGAGACAGGAGGAACACAGCAAGTTCAAGATCAACCTGAACTATATAGGGAGACCTTGTCTTGAAAACAAACAAGAGAGAGGAGGCAAGAGAAAGACAGAAGAAAAAGGCTGTCCCTGTACCTTCCACTTAAGGTACAACACTGAGGCCCTTTGAGCATGTTTCTGGTGCCTCACAATAGAGAAACTCTGCTCCCAGTGCCTAAATCAGAGCCTCAACTCCTCCCCAAGTGAAGCCCTGGGACAGGAGTCAGAATGGCAGCCTGGCCAGACATACTGGGGGCTTACACCAAGACACCAGGCCATGGGCATGAAAACTCTAACAGCCAGGCCACAACTGATCTAGGGCAACCAACGTCAGCAGCATCAGATGCAGGACCCTACGTGTCACGCCACCTGTGTGTCAGATTGTTTGCTAAGTTCATTCTGAGGAACAGTCTGGTGAGCCACTGAAGGCTTCTGCTCCTGTAACACTATGCAAAGCAAAGGTATCCAGAGCCATATGTAAGGCAGAACTAGGGTGCTGGCGGGCAGCGCAGGCCCTAGGGTCCAAGAAGCTTAAGTGAGGTGCACTCCAGACTCCCCACTTGGAAACACAGCAGACAACAGTCTGTCTGAAAGAAAACCATCTCCCTGCCCCTGCCCACAGCGCTGGCCTGCTCGGAGCCTGCCCGGGACACACCCGCTCACATTCCTGGCCCTGTCAGTGCTCACTAGGACTTGTCTAAGTCCAGCTGGCTTTGTAAGGCCCAAACCACTTAAAAGGTTCCATAATAAGTCCTCGCAAATATCTAGTTTCACTAAAAGACAGCATTCCCAACCATCCCGATTCCTCACAAATGGCAGATGGGCTGTGAACTACTGTGTGAGTCTGTCTTCCAGGCGATAGTAAGCCAGGCCCAGTCTGCAACATCCCACACAGTGCATCACACACCCTGCCCTGGGATGCTGCTGACTGCACCCCGGTTCTCCTATCCAAAGAACTTCCCAGACATAAACTTCCTGAATGCAGCCACACTTTGTGCCTGCAATTAGTATGCACACACTGTACAGGATGCACAAGCACCATGTGCTGGGCCCACTGTGAAATAGCACAGCTGCATTTGAGATGGGGCAGTAGAGGCCTCAAGCTGCCATCATACAGCTGTAACCACTCCTGCAGCCCACTCGGGCTGTAGTACAACCCCAGCGTGGGTGGCCCCAGTGCTACCCCCATTCTGATAACCTCTGGAGATCACATGTCCACAAGCAGAGGCACAAGGCCACACCAGCTACGCCCCTCCTCCTCCCAGCCTCACCATTCATGCAAGGTCTTCACGATGTTATTGATATCCTTCTTCCGGATGTCCCGGCCAATGCAGAAATCCACTTCCAGCAGCTGGTTTCGCTGGTCCAGCTTGCCCTGGATGATGTCGGTGTAGACAGCCTCGATGATGAGGTCCTCCAGCTCCCGGAGATTCCGCATCTCCAGGTCCCTGAGCAGCACAGAGTAGGGGATGCACTGTGGAGAAGCATGGAGAAGGTAGATGATTAGGAGAGGCCCCAAGCACAATGAAGGCAACAGCGGCCTCTGGCTCAGGCGTTGGGGGAGGCGTGTTCAGCTTGAGGCCTGGACAGCTAGGAAGGTGGCTGCGCAAGACTGCAAAGGTTTTTTGGTACAAGGAGGGGAGGCTGGGGCTGGACTTTGGCATGTGCCACTATTCTCAGGCTGCTACCTCACTCTCTCAGCTTGACTGCAGGATGTTCCAGCCCAGCTGGGGAAGGCACAGCCCACAGTCACCAAGCTGCAGCCCACATACTAGGGCAATGCAGAGAGTAAGACACGGCACCCACCAGCAGTGCTTCGCCCTGCCTGCATGTGAATTTGTTGTTATTAAGCAGACGTGCAAGCTTTCTCATTTTATTATGAAACTTGGACTTGTGTTACTTCTTAAAGTATTTTTTTTAAAAATACTTTTACACATACAAGCTGCATATGTAGTCTATATAGATGTAGTCTGTATGATTTCATATACAACCTGAGACAGTTCTTCCCTCAGTGCCACCAAAGCAGGCCAAGGTAGGACCCCCATGGTCTAGTACCACTGGGGATGGATAAATGAACTGCAGGACCTGTGGGACCCAAACACAGACTTGCAGCACCCCGGAGGTGCCCTCCTAGTCCTCCACCCTGGGGTACACACCTGCAGACCCCAGCCACCTCTGGAGAAAAGGAAACACTAATGTGCCATTCTACAAGTCTGCAGACTACACAGAATGCCAGTCTATCACAAGCACAGGCATTGGCTGCTTGCATAGCAGAAGTTTAAGGAGGCAGCAGAGGCAGCCAATGCAGAGGTCGTCCTCAAGCCCACACCTGTGTTCTCAGACCCGTTACCAACACCAACTTGAGCTGGGCTAACAGACAGGACAGCTGACCTTCATTCTCGATGCCAGGCTCACGATGGTAAGGTGCTTCAGCTTGTTCTGCTGTGCTGTGCTCAGTTCTGGTAGGCTCTCCTTGTTGGCTGCTCGGTTCCACCCACCACAAAAATCAAGACATAAAACAAAATTAGGATTTTTTTTTTACAGTCAATTCATTGACTCCCCGTCCTATGTACTAGTGAGTGTCCTGACTCTGAACTTGTTTGCTGGACAAACTGAGTGAGTGCCTCCATCTCCCCTGGGAGGTCACACACCTCTGGAAAGGACAGACTTGGACGCTCCACTGGAGGAGTGTCTCAAGAAACCAGGTGTGCAGACACAACGGCACAGCCCCTTGTGACACTCGACGAGCATCATGTGTGCAGCTTTCTCCCTGGGCAATCGGGTGTCCAAGGATGAGTGAGATGAACTGCTTGGGCTGCTGTGCTACACGCTCCAGGCACTTAAAGCCTGGAACTGTGCGACTCTACGCCCCCGGACTTGCCCAGCTACCAGGGCAAAGCAGAACTAGCAGCAGGAAGGCACAGACTACCCAAAGGGAAGGGGAGGGAAAAAAGAAGGGAAGAAGGGGAGGAAGACAGAGGGAGGGAGGAAAGGAGGGAGGTGTGGGAAGAGAAAGGCGTAGTCTGGGGCACGCAAACTCCGGACTCACAGGCCTGAGCACAGCACAGCACATGTGCTCAATGCGCCTCCAGCTCCCAAATGCCCCTGTCTCCTAATCATAACTCTGGATCCCAAAAAGCTAAATCTAAATTGTTCTTAAGCACAAAATCCAGCTGGGAACAATTCCTGTCCTGAGCTGAGGCCAGCTTCTCTGTTTGTTTGCATACCAGGGACTGAACCCGAAGCCCCACACACTAGTATCTACCATCCGCCCTTTTTATTTTAAGACCAGGTCTCACTAAGTTACCCAGGCTGGCCTCAAACTTCTCTATCCTCCCGCCTCAGCCTCCTGAGGGGATGCCATTAAAGGGGTGTACCACTACAGCCAGCTTGGGGCCGGCTTTTATCTTACTTGTGTGAATATATGACAATTGCAGGCAGCCATCCTGAGCCTGCACAGTGCTGCCTCCTTATTAAGTGAAGACAAGGAGGACACTGACCAGCACAGAGGCAGAGAGAAACCTGGGGCACATGGGAAGTGGTGTCCCACTCAGGCTAACACCAGCTCAGCAAGGGCAAAGGGGATGTCAGGGTTATCAAAGGGAAGGCCCTGGGGGTCAGGTTACTTATATACCAAACAAACAAACAAACAAGAACAAAAAGCAAAACACAGTAGGGAAGCCAGGGCAAAAAGACATTGGGTTAAGGAAAGTCGGCATATGGTCCTGGGAATCTCCTGCTGTGCTACTTAACATTCTAATTTAAAACAACTCATGTAGCTTCAGAGTTGGGCTGGATTGCGGGGTACTATAAGTGAAGGTCAAAGCGAGCTATGAAACTATACACATAGGGCTGGGGATTTAGCTCAGCGGCATAAGTGCCTGCCTTGCAAGCAGGCAGTCGTGAGTTCGATCCCTGGTACCGATAAAAACAAAAAAGACAAAAAAAAAAAGAAACTATACACATTACTGGGTTACACAATGCGGTAGAAAATGCAGAAGGCTAATTTGATGAGTTACAACTACAAGTGACTTTTTTAATGTTTTTCAAGTTTTCTTTAATATGGTGATATTATTTTGAGAACATTTAAGGTGCTGAACTATTCCACCGTGGGCACCCTGACACACACTTCGAAAGCACTCTGCGGACCTCGAACCCCAGTTTGCAATCACTCCACCTGGAAACACACACAGCTGTGTTGAGCTTGAGCTCATTTTATCAAACAGGAAACAAGGGGAGACAAAAATCCCTTTTGTGGGATCACTGGCAGGGGCCAGCAGAGGGAGAAGGCCAAGGTAAGAAGGTCCCCAACACACACTTTCTACCTTGGCCCTCGGAACCAGGTGACAGGAGCAGGACAAGTCTTTCAGAGGATTCCCACCAACTCACCTATGTAATCCGGGTACGTCCCGTAGGCAAACAGGTTCAGTAGCTGCAAGTATGCAGCGTTAGCTCCTTCCGCAAGCTGAGGAGGGAAAGAGAAGTTCACTAGAGAACGCACTGACAGCCGCCAAGTGCTCTGCAGAGGGTGGCTGGAGGTTGATGCCTGCTCCTTCCGCACCGCTGACTTAGTCGCCCCTGAAGTCCCTGCCAACTCTGATTCGTTGAGGAAAAAAAATTTCTAAAGCCCCAAATTGGATCTTTCTTCTTCTTCTTCTTCTTCTTTTTTTTTTTTTTTTGCTCTTCAAATTCCTTGAGAGGATCTTTCTTCTTCAAAAAGAAAATTTGCAGCTTTTTGTCACATACATGCACACACACACACACTCGCTGAGCCATCAGGCTGGAAGTTTCCACAGGAGTCCTCCTGCATTAAACAGACTGCCGCAGCCCGGCACAAACCCCAGCATGCCAGGCTGACAACCGTTACGAACCCAGACTGAAAAACCTGGGTCAGTCCCGAGTTGTGGAACTATATAAGCACTACAAACCTGGGAAGTGACTAGAGAGAACGAGGTGAGACAGAAAAGCCTGCCTGGGGCAAAAAGGCAGGCTGTGCAGCTGCCCCAAAGAAAAATTTTCAATAAAATGACTTACTTTTCACTGATGCTGATGGCAAAGAACCATCTGCAGAAGGAAAACGAGAGAGCCACTGCCTGCCTGGAACTGCTCTGCTCTGTCGTGGCTACAAATGACAGCCTGTCACCCTGCTGGCTCACAGGCATGAAACAGCATCAATGAGCGTAGCAGGGTATCAGGCAGGCCTACAGCAATACCGTTCAACAGCAGCCATTGTGAGGGGGACGGCTTCTAGGAAAGCACCGTAAGTTCACTGAAAGGCAATGCATTTATGCCCAGCTCTCCAATGGAAAAACAAACTGTGCAGAGAGAGAAAAGGTGACCTCTTTTGCACCCCAGTGACAATTCTGGCAGCCGACACCTCAGTCTATCTCTCAGGTCGCCACAAGCCTCCAAAGTCCCCAGGAGCTGCAAGAGACCCGGTAAAGACTGCCAAACCAGACGCCACTTTTTAGACAGAGAATTATAAAAAATCAATAGAACAGATTATGGTCTGATTTCCCAAACGGCTCCCACTGGCCTAAGACGGTAAGATCTTGCCCACTTGCATTTCCATCTACCTCCTCCTAGCCAGTCTCCCACAGTTACAGAACCAGGTAGCCTTCATCCAGGCTTTTCATGAACTTGAAAAAAGTATTTTACCCCTTTGCCCTGTATCTCTGCGACAGCTGACAACCAAACTCAGTTATCTCAAATCTTCCTGAGAGGATTCATTTTCCATCTGGTAAATCAAATTTGCACTGAAAGCCTACTGTGTGTCAGGCTACGTAGTCAGCTCCAAGGAGCTTAGAGCTTGCAGCTCTTACAGAGGAGCATGCACGACTGGCATAAATACCAATTTACAACTGAAAAACCAAGCTGGCTCCCTCTTTCCAGCTCTGGCCATCAGAGGAAAAGGAGACATGTTGAATGGTGGCAGAACTGCTCCAGTCTCCTGACCAAGAGAAAGAAGCAGGGGCTGGGGATTTAGCTCAACGGCATAAGCGCCCGCCTTGCAAGCAGGCAGTCATGAGTTCAATCCCCAGTACTGATAAAAAGGAAAAAGACAAAAAAAAAAAAGAGAGAGAAAGAAGCAGAAGACAGTGTGGAACCCAATAACCTGAAGGTCACGACTGGCTGTGGGGGTGGGGCTGGCAACCCTCAGCAAAGGTACAGTGGTGATCGGGAAAGTGATGAAACACCCAGCAGGAGCAGGCCACGGCCCTTGAGCATACCACCAAGAGTCCAAGCACCGCTCTCAGCAGCAAACGACCCTCAGGACGCACCAAGGCCTGGGACTGTGCGTGACAGCCACCCACGAGGCCAGTGCCTCCCTGTGCACTGGCAGCCTGACGGTGAACAGAAAGTAAACCAACCCCACCAACACACCAGGAACTCCCCAGGGCTTCCCCAATACAAAGCTCACACCAGCACCAGAATGTTTGCACTTCTCTTGTGAAAACACAAGTGTCAAAGGTGGGCAGTGTAAGGAGCTGTCTATCTGTGTTCTAACCAGTCATCAGCAGATCTTCTCATGCTTGAGGCAGGGATCAAACTGGACACAACAATGAAGCCAACAAAGCACAATCACCTCCTCACCTGCTTGACACACCTCGCCTTTTCATCACATTTGTGTTAGTGAGACACTGCCCTCTGCCACACGGCTGATGTGTTTTTCTATTCATGCTCATCTCATCTTCAACAGCTATAATTTTCTTCTATGTGTGTCCCCGACCAATCTCATTCACATTGCACTGGAGGTTTTCTGCCCCTCAGAATTCCTGAACCTACTCCTGTTAAACATCAGCCCCTACTTACAGCATTATTCTAATTGATCAAGACCACTGTGACTTTCTTACTATCTTTCAATCAGGTTTTCCTCAAGTTTGGGGAAAATATGGAATGAAAGGAACCCCAGACATCACCCTTAATCACCTCCTCTGGCCCACTAACTGGCATCCCGCTCTCAATAGGGTATCTGCAAGTCTGCAATCCTCCAGCATTGAAAGCTTTGGAAATCTGAAGAATCACTGAAAGGTTTAGCACAAAGAGAAATTGTCTGGAAGCCACTCTTACCTCCTGAACATTGGCCAGTTCCAGTAGTTCTCCAAAGACGTACACTCCAGGAGCCTCCAAGACTTGGCTTATGAGAGCAGTAAGGGCTGACCCATTGGTACCTTTGGCTAGCAAAATAAACTGTTCCAGGAGGTTACTTGAAGGCTTTTGTTCACCTGCCATTCTCTGGCTTTAAGATCTGTCCAAAAGAAAAGCATGTCAGTCATTCTCCCTCTTCCTTTTAAAAGTCCATATTTATGTAATGCTGAATCAGACACCAAAATACATTTTCCCCAGTACAAAGGACTGAACTCAGAGCTTCATGCATGTTAGGTAAGTATTCTACCACTGAACTCCATCCTCAACCCTTATTTTGAGACAGGGTCTAAGTTTTGTGGGATGGGCAGAGTTGAACCTGGAGTTAAGGGGATCTTGTCCTCAATCCTGAGGTTTGAAAGACACTTTGTAAAAGGCATTTTCTCACCTGTCCCTCTCTTAGAGGCATACTCTTCTAAATCCTTAAAGCTGACCAGAATGTTAGGTTGCTGAACCTAACAACAGAAAAGTTTCTCCTTTCTTTTTTTTTTTGAAGTTTTTGAGACAGGGTCTCCCCATGTAGCCCAGGCTAGCCTTGAACTTGCAGTAATCCACCTGCCTCAATCTTCCCAGTGCTGCGATTACAGGAATAAACTACTATGTCCAGCTCTCCCTAGATGTTTTACTTCTACCTCATTTACAGGCAGGCTCTGGCTAAGAGGCAATGCATTTCAACTTTCCAGGTGTCATTAGGATCCCACCTACAGCCAGACCCAGATAAAATACAAAAAATAGACAAGAACCATGTTTCACTTAGAGAAGTTATTTAAGGACTGGGGATGTGGTACAGCATGAACTTAACATGCAGAAAGACTGTGTTTCATGAGGCAGGCATCATTTAAGCATAGGATATACGGGGAAATCTATTATGAAAGATAAGCAACAAGTTCAAAGTTAGAAAATACACACTGTGTAAGTCTCTGGAGGAAAATCCCTTTATTCAGCCATCTACTGATATGATTACCAAACAGGACTTCAGAACTTGTACAAAACCTTAACAATATCACAATCCAGGAAAACAGTGCTGGTACTGTACTATCACCCCCAAGCCAGTAAGTACCCAAGGGTCCTCGACTGAGATCTAACTGCAGGCTGGATGTCTGTGGACACACAGCATACCTATTCTATCCGAGTTCTATTAAGAAAAGACATGTCCTCCGCAACTAAGACACTGGGAAGTGTGACAAACTGACAGAAACGTTTGTATAGTACAGTGAAGCAAAGGACAAGTCAAAGAAGGTTAATGTGGTGCAAGAGGAACTAAGTTTTCCTGTGGAGTCAGGTACACTTAATAGCGTCAGTTCCTCACCATTAAAGTATTGCCTGACTCCCGTTTCCCATGAAAGTCCTGTCAGAAAGAGGGAAGGGCTAAGGAACAAAGGCTCCTGAGGAGAAGGAAGAGGAGAGGGTGACAGGATGACTGGAAAGCGGGGAGAGGAAGCAGGCGGTGAGGGTTAGAAAACAAGGAACAAAAACTACCCTTCCAAGCGGTCGCGTGTGAACAAACGGATGGGGAGCTCGGCTAAATGGAAGACGCCAGGGGTAGCCAGAAGGTAAGGAAATGGGGAGAAACTTCGCCGCCTCCAAAAGATCTCAATCTAGAGAGCAAAGCCTGTGGAGGCAGAGAGCAGACACAGGTAACTTCGTTTTCCGGAGGAGTGGGAAAGCCCGAAGGGGCGGCAAGGGTCCCGGCAGAGACGAATTCCCGACAGGGGAGGGCGCTAATTTGATGGATCGGGGAGGGCGAAGGGGCAGCCTCGGGGCCAGGGGCGCCGCGAACACGGCTGCTGCCCGCCCGCCTAGGGTCCCCGGCCACCGCGGCCGTCGGAGCAGGCAGCAGGCTCCAGCAGGGCCGCGGGCGGAGAGCTGCGGGGCGCGCTCCCTGGGGCGGGGGCGGGGCGGCGTGGCCGCTGGCTCCCCAAGCCGCTGGCTTGAAGCTGGAGGTCCGGCTGAGACTGGCGCGTAAGCCCCCAGCGAGGCCTGTCCTCCAGCAGGCCCCTACCTGACCGCGCCGCCTCTCCGTCCTTTTAGTCGCTGGCTCGGCCTTCCAGCGCCCGCCCGCAGGTTGTCAAGCGTCCATGATCGGCCCGGCGTCCGGCGCTTTTCTGCCTCCGCCGACCCGTCGCCCATGCGGCTCCCCCGGAAGCCTCCTGCCGCTGCATTCGAGTTCCGCCCACACAAAGTTCCCCGCGTCTTGCTCACTGCCCCCGACCTCGCGTGGGGCGCGGGCGGGAAGAAGAGGATCGCGGCCTGGCTGCAGCCCAAGCCAACGACGAGGAGCTCGAGGGCAGCAGCGTGGCTTGGACACCACCGGGATCCCAAAGCGAGACCACTGGTTGCGCTTGACACCCTCAGACACTCCTAAAAATCACTACTGAACATTTGTCGAGCATTTTTCCATGTGGCAGATGTGCATCTCGCTTAATTCTCCCAATACTGTGGCCATTCTCATTTTTCAGGTGAGCTAAGCAAGCTTAAAAATCCTAAATCTTTGCCCCTAATCAAAGCTCACTTTGTAATCCTGCCTGTCTGAAACCAAAGTCCATGTTCCTAAATCTATATTTAGGAAAAAAAAAATTTTTTTTTTCACTATCTAGCCCAGGCTGGCCTAGGATCACAAATATATATGGGTAGGCTGAGGCAGGATCACAGTGATGCATCTGCCTCAGCCTCTCCGGTGCTGGGATTACAGGTACATGTACTACCACTCCCAGCTATCAGAAAATGTTTTTAAAGTAAGCTGGAGGCAGGTTGGGCAAACATTTGGTTCTGTCACCAAATTGAAATGAGATCCGTGGTACTGCATTTGATAGCTACCAACTCCACCACTGGGAAGATAATTAATACTACATAATTGAACACTTAAACACTTTCCTTTAGAGTATCAGACACAAAATGAGCCCTGTTTACCTATGGTACATTACAGTACAGAAATCAGGACAGATGGTAAGGAGATAGCACCAACTTCTTATGAATTCAAACATACTCTTTAGCAGCTATACATTCTGGAAGATTGTATGAAAATACAGAATCAGGGATCAGGCATGAGAGATGAAGGGTGTGGAACCAGAAAACTAAAAACAGCAGTTTCCACCTGGGGTCTTCACCTTGGAGAGCACACAGCCTCAAAGAGGCGCCTAACAAAGCTCTCCAGACTTTGGACTGTGGCCTGGGAAGAAATTATTTGGGCTTTAATTAAATCTGAAAAGAAAAAAAAGAGCAAGCAAATCACAAAAGGCATAAGCCAAATAAAGAGTTGGTTTTTTTGTTTTTGTTTTTGTTTTTAAAAAAAAACACACTTTATCTTGTTGGGTATAATGGCAAATGCCTGGAATCCCAGTACTCAGCAGGCTAAAACTCAGGAGGATCACCAGGAGTTTGACTGCATAGCAAGATTCTGTCTCAAACAACCAAAACAAAACCCTTAAGGGTCCCAGGGAGGTGTTCAGGCTTTTTAAACTATGAAGAGGTCTGACTGCCTTCCAGAATGATCACACTAGGATCACAAAAAATGGACTGGGTGTGGAGAGACCTGGGTGGAAAGAGGAAATCCCTAAAGATGATGACTTGTTCCACGCAGAAGACTGAGATCTTGAACAGAGGTAAGTGGTAGCAGCTGGAGATGAAGACGATGTGTGGCTGGAGACACTTAGATGATGGACCTGTGAGGCTCGCTGAGGAGCTGGATGCAGAGAGGAGGGAGGACACCCAGATCACAGCCCCCCAAGACCAGGGCTGTCTTGGGGGGAAGGAGTATTCACAGCACAGCAGAGGCAGCGGGGCAGATTTGAGGGTGGCAGGAAGACAACTGAGCTCAGTTTGAGTTCAGGAATGTTCCAGCGATGCTTCTGCTTCGTCCACAATCCTGGCCAGACCCCTGGCTAGAGACAGCCCTTCCCAGTGCACCTGCTCTCAGCCCCACTGCAGCCTGCCCGCTCAGCATGGCCAACTGCCATGCCCAGGCTTGATGTCTGTCCTGTTCACAGTGCTGCAGTCCCATGCTTGCCTGTAAAAATCACACTAACCTGACAGCTGAAGATTTTTTTTTTTTTTTTGAGACAGAGTGTTGCTATGTAGTTCAGCTTTAAATTCAACTATTTAGCCCAGGCTAGCCTCGAACTCACAGTGATCCTCCTGCCTCAGCCTCTCAAGCTCTGAGATTACAGGCAAGTGCCACCACACCCAGCAAGATTTCTTATGCAGAGTGTGTCACAGAAGAGACTAAATTATGGCCCTACACTGAAATTAACAATTCCTGTTTCAAAAGACACCAGTAAGAAAGTGAAAAGACAATCCACAGCACTGAAAAAGATACTTGAAAGCATATATCTGACAAAGAACTCTTCATCCAGACTGTAGAGAACTATGGAGCAATAAGAAAACAGCCCAGTTTTTAAAAGTGAGCAAAAGACATGACCAAGCACCTCTCTAAAGAGATTGTTCAGGGGCTGGGGATTTAGCTCAGTGGCATAAGCACCTTCCTGGCAAGCATAAAGTTGTCAGTTCGATCCCAGTACCAAAAAGAGAGAAAAAAGAGGGCATTCAAATTGGCAATGAGTATATGAAAAGGTACTCCAAATCAGAAAAATGTAAATACTATGATGAAATACATTTATCTCAAATAGCTACAAATTTTAAAACTAACAACAAACAGCCTGTGCTAATAAGCATATGAGGGGAATAAACTCATATATTCTGTGAAGATGTACAATCACTTTGGAAAACTGGCACTATTTGCTGTTACTGATCATATGCATACCGTATAAGCCAGCAACTGTTCTACAAATGTGTGCCCATGTCCACCAAAAAACAAACACAAAGGCCCATGTAAGAATGCAGCCTTAGCTGCGTGCAGTAGGGCATGTTCGTAATCCCAGCACTCTTGGAGGCTGAAACAGGAGGATCTCAAATTCAAGTCCAACTTGCAAAACAGTGACTTTATGAGACACTGTGTCAAAATACCTAAAAAAAGGGCCAGTGATGTAGCTCAGTGTAAAACCCCTCAGCTCAATCTTCAGTACTACTTTACTACTAATAATCATGCAATCTTGTTAATAATACAAAAAAAGGCCTAAATGCCCACCAACAGTACAACAGATAAAACTGTGGTATATACCTACAATGAGATGTTACTTGATAACTGAAACCATGGATGAACCCACAAAAATACTGATGAAAAGGAAAGCCAAACACTGTATGATTACATTTAAGTGAAACAAGTATGAACAAAACTGATTTAAATTACGTCAGAATACCAGTTATCTTGAGATGTGGGAATGCAGTACTGACTAGGAAATAGCATAATCCTGCAAATGTTTTCTGTCTTGATCAGCTGGTGATTGCCAGGGGTATATATATATATGTATTGAGATTGTTCCCTTCCTGCATGAATGTTTTATCTTATTAACAAAATGTTTTAATGTAGAAAAAATCTTGCCCATCCTTCAAGCTCAAATGCCACTTCCTCCATGTTTTGTATGGTAAATCTCTCCATCAGATGAGTGTCGTGGCCCAGGAAGTCCCAGGATTCAGGAAGCTGAGGCAGGAGGATCACGCTGAGTTTGAGGTCAGCCTGGGCTACACAAGGAGTTAAAGGTCAGCCTGAACTACATAGTGAGAGACAGAGAGAGAGAGAGAGAGAGAGAGAGAGAGAGAGAGAGAGAGAGAGACACTCTAAATAAATAAATAAAAAGGGGGCCGGGGATTTAGCCCAGCAGTGTAAGTGCCTGCCTGGCAAGTGCCAGGTCATGAGTTGAATCCCCATACCAATAAATAAATAAATCTGTCTCTCCATAGGACCACTGTGGCATTCTGATGTCTTTTTTTTTTCTGTCATTTATCGCACTCCATCTTGAATCTCAATGGAGTCTCATTTCCCTAAAGTTATTTCCTAGTGAGAATAACTATACCTTTCACCTTCTACCCACTCAGTCCTGAGAAATAACAGAAGCCAAACACGTTTGATGAAATACGTACACAGAAGAAAAATTGGGTGGGTGCCCAGGTAGATGAAAAGAGACACAGGAAGAGGACACAAGAAGACTCTGAGGAAAACACAATTAACACCAATTTTTATCTATTTCCTGAAATCACATTAAATGTCACCTTGAGTGTCAAAGAAAGAACAAGTCAAAACACAAAGTCCTACATAGATGAAGAATAAACAAAATCACACTTCCTGACTTGCAGGAAAACCGCGAGGTAAATGCTCACCTAACCTTTGGTTTTAATGCTGAATGGTAAAACTTCATCAAGGACAGTAACAATCACATTGTCATGCTGCTAAAAATATCACCTCCAAGTGTGGTGCCCAGAGCCCAGACTGCGGGCCAGCCGACACAGGGCCGAATTCTAACTAACTCTGCCCCAACTTGCTGTGATCTGTGACCTATCTCTCCGCCTCTCTGGGTCTCAATTTTCTCATAAGTAAAAACAACAGGGATATGATTAGCAAATTCTTTCCAGTCCCTTCCTGTAATTGCTATTCTGAGTATACAATCAATAGCTCAGGCAGTCGGAAGCAGGAACACACCAGAAACCCTTGCAACAGAACAGCAGGATTTGAGGAAGTCATTTCCTTCTATTATCTTTCACGGTTTAGTCAATGTTTCTGTCTGTTGTTTGCAGCCTTACCATGATTTGCAGACTTCTGAGTTCCATGTAAAATAAAAGTTAATTGTCTGTGGGCTGTCATCTCCCCTTGAAGATGAAAAGGGTCTTTCCTCCCGCTTCCAAACCTCCGGATCGAGGAGCCACACATCCCACCGACCAGCTTCTGAATTTGCGCACTCTGCCTGGCACACTGGAGCCCAAGTTAAAGAAGCGGGGCGCGGGGCATTCTGGGATGTGTAGTCCTCGGGCTACGGGCGGTGCAATGAAATCTGTGAATCTCGTCGCGCCCTCGGAATGCTGGGAAATGTAGTCTCCGCTACTTCGCACAGTGCAACCTGCCATCCTCTCAGACGGCTAGCGTGCCCAGCGGCGGGAGCAGGCCCCTCGAGCCTCTTCAAATCGTAAGCTGACCCTCCCCTGGGGCAAACTCTAAGCAACATCACCGAATGACAGTTTTATCCTTTGGGACTTCTCAGGGAGGGCCTTTCCCATTGACGCTCGTCGTCCCCCTGCGAAGCCGCTGAGCGTTTCTATTGGTTTCTCGGGATGTCAATCGCTGAGCCGGACTTTCCATTGGCTTCGGTGCGGGCGCTCCGAGGCTAGAGGGAAGCAGAAGGGATCAGGAGCGGGAGCTCAGGGGAGGGAGAGGCCGGTCCGGCTCTCGCCGCTGCAGCTGCTAACCTGAGGTCTCCAGATCCGGCTGCGGCTCGGCCCTCGGCCCCTGGGCATTATCCGAGAGGCTCCGCCGGCCAGCGTGGGAGAGTCGCGGGCGGCAGCCGCCGCATCATGTCAGCCAAGGACGAGCGGGCCAGGGAGATCCTGAGAGGCTTCAAACTGTATCCGCCCGGGAGCGGGGCGGGGCCGGGGGGGACTCTGGAGGCGTCGGCCGCGGAGGAGCCGGGCCAGGCTGGGGGCGCCCGCGGGGTACCGAGCCGAGGGCGGCGCGGGGCACGGGACGGGGCGGCGCGGCGCGGGGGCGCCCGGCGGGAGGAGTGGTTGGGGCGCCAGCAGCCCAGGGAGGCGGACGAGCCCGGGGCCGGGCTGTGGATGGCGCGGGCGTTGGCAGTGCGGGTCCCCGGGGCCAGCTGGGTTCTAGGCTCCGGCGGGGGTCTGGGGGGCTCGGCCAGAGCACTGCTGAGGGGCGCAGCAGGCCGGCCTCGAAGCCTCAAAGGTCTGTGGCGGGAAACCCACCAGGAAAGTGCTCCGAGCGAGTGACCTTGTGCGGGACACATGCACACGCGGCGCTGAACTTTGTCGGGTCCCCAGCCCTGTCTGTGACCACAACTTCGCACCCTCACTTGTGGCTTCTTCCAGGGCCAGAGCAGCAGAGGGAGGTGAAGAAAAAGACCTTGATTAACTCTGTTGGCCTTTGGGAGGCGTCGGATAGTCTCTGCTTCTCCCCGACACCTGTTAGGGTGCTTTACTCTGAGAGGAGGACCTGGGACGTGGGCGGGGTGCCTCGAGGTACCTCAAAGTCCTCTGGGATGCACAGAGCTCTGGCAAGGGTATCAGAGCTCTAGGGCACAGGGTGTTGGCCTGTGGTTCACACCTTGCTAAGGTGGAGCTGTCCAGCAATTATTTTCGTGGAGGACCTGTCTAATAGGCTATGGAAATCATTGCCTCGGGCCTGGTGTGATGCCACTTTTGAAACCACAAGGAAGCTTTGTGTTTTAAAGGAATGTGTGTTAGTCGCTAGTGTAAGATGCAAAGGAGCCAGGCGTGCTGCACACCTGCAATCTCAGCACTCGAGGCCGAGGCAAGGGGATGGCAAGTGCAAGCCAGCCTGGGCAATTTAGAGAGACCTTTTCTCAGAAAATAAATTTTAAAAATAAATAAATAGAGATGAGGATGTAGCTCAGCGCAAAGGCCCTAGGTTCGATCCCCAGTACCATAAATAATAATAATAATAGTATTTAAAAATTTAGGCTTGTATTCCAATTTTACATTCTCTAGCTGACCTTAATCTCTTCTTACATCCCATCTCTACAGTGCAAAACAGTCTTAAATTCCTCTCTCTGGGAGATGTAGGCATCCCTTAGGGCTCCCCACTGGAGGTTTAATGAAACCCTGTATTCCAAGCTGCTCATTAGGTTTTCACAATGCCCACTTCACCCGACCAGTTCCAGTTGCTTCCTCATAGTCAGAAGCCATAGTAAGTTTTCAAACAGAAAGTTTTGAGTATAATTTTTTTTTATTTTTATATAAGGTCTGGCTATGTAGGTCAGGCAGGCTTTGAACTCTCAGCAATCCTTTTGCCCCAGCATCCCCAAGTACTGAGATTACAGGTGTGCACCACCACACCCAGCAACAAGGTATGTTTTGAACAAATGGCTTTCGAACACAGAAAGGAAAGTTTGTGCATCTCACCTTCAGTCTTGGTTCTGGAACCAGTGGAGAAAGAGGCTGAGGAACCAACATTGGAAACAATAGAAAAAAAAAACCTGTGCACCCCTAAACAGGGAAGGTGAATTAATCAGTTCAGGGGTGATGTTAATGCACTGGACTTTCAGGAAAACGTGTCTGTGAAGCTGCCTGAATCCTGAAGCACAGGAGAAGCTGCCACATAAACGTTAGCACAGGAGGTGAAGGGCAGGAGATGGAGCTCAGGGTCAGAATACTTGCTGTACTCACACTGGACCCTGGCTTCCAGCCTCACCACTATAGATAAATAAGGAACTTAGAGCCAGGTGTGGTGGCACACGTCTGTAATCCCCACACTTTGGGAGGCTGAGGCAGGAGAATCACAAGTTCAAACCAATTTGGACAACTAAGCAACTTGGTGAGACCCTGTCTCAAAGTAAGAACTAAAAAAGGCCTGGGTTGTACTCAATGCCCAGCCCCTATATTCAGTCCCCAGTCCTGAAAGAAAACAGTGAAGCAGAAACTGTGGGATTGGATAATGCATTCATGAAAAAGAAAGTGTTGGTTACAAACTACCTGATTATTGTCTACCTTTTGCTACATAAATGGCTTTTCTGAACTTTCTTCCAGAATGCCTATTTCAGTAACAATAGTCTCTCTTCATTTATTTCTCTAAGTACTTTTTGTCTTTTGTTTTGTTTTGTTTTCTGAGTAGTTTTTGTTTTCTAAGTAGTCCAGGCTGGACTTAGACTCACTAAGGTAGCCTAGGCTGGCCTTGAACGTGTGCAGAGGTTTTGGATTTGATTTTTCTTTTTTTTTTCTTTTTTTTTCTTTTTTTGTCTTTTTGAGACAGGGTCTCGCTGTGCAGTTCAGGCTGGTCTTGGGCTCACTTTGTAGCGTAGGCTGGTCTCGAACTTGCAAGGATCTTCCTGCCTTGGCCTCCCGAGTGCTGGGATTACGGGCGTGGGCTGAGGTTTTGGATTTGATACTCTGAAGCAGTTGATGTGAATCCTTTCCGAATCCCAGGTTCTGTGTTCCATTCATTCACCTGCCTTGTGTGCACAGAGCATTGCACTGAAGTGCACAAAAATGGTTGTGTCTCAGGCCCTCAGTAAGTGTGTATAGAAGGGATGTCTTCAAAAGTGCCATATTTTTTAAAGTAGTATTTAATTTTTCTATTGCAAACATCAGTCACCTAAAATGATCCTTGTTAATACTTTTTCTTGTTTTTTTTTTTTTTGTCTTTTTCCTTTTTATCGGTACCAGGGATCGAACTCACGACCGCCTGCTTGCAAGGCAGACGCTTATGCCGCTGAGCTAAATCCCCAGCCCCGATCCTTGTTAATACTAACATAGTCTTCTAATGTGGCTGTATAATATTGCTTGCATAAAAGTGAACCCCCAGGGTTGTCTGGTAACTTACTTTTTTCACTTCATAACAAGTTTGTCATGGTTTTAAATCCCAAAGAGTTAGTGTAAATTGTTTTCAGTGACCTTCACTTACAGTACTTTTTTTTTTTCAGACAGGGTTTCACTATACAGTTCAGGTTGGCCTTGAACTCACAGCAATTCTCCTGCCTCAGCTTCCCAAGGGCTATGATTACAGGTGTGTGCCACCAGGCTTGGCACTTACAGTACCCTTTTTGTTGTTGTTGTTGTTGTTGTTGTTACCAGGGATTGAACTCATGACCTCACGCTTGCCAGGCAGGCACTTATGCCGCTGAGCTAAATCCCAGGCCCATGTAGGGTACTCATACTATCTCTCTTCTGTAACCTATAATGTGCTGGTTTGCCTGTTTGAATTACCCTTTCATCAGTGTAAATGTATAACTTCTATATCAAGAAAGTGATTGATAAGCTGTTATAGGATGCTTTTATGATTTTATGATTTCATTAAAGAAATCATAAAGGAATTATGAATAAGAATTATACTTTTATGATTTCATTATCTTTAATCCATCCAGAATTTACTTGGCAGAAGGTGTGCAGTGCTGATTGAGCTTTTTCCAGAGCTCAGTTCATCCCCCGCCCCGCCCCTACCCTTTCTCTTCCTTTCTCGCTTTCTCTTCTTCAGTAGTGGTACTTTGGGGCAATCCAGAGGGCCTTGCTCATTTAGCAAGCACTCTGGCTACACTCCACCCTTGTTTACTCACTAACACTCCAGGTATTGGTTTTTTTTTTTTTTTTTTTTTTTTTTTTTTTTTTTTTGTCTTTTTCCTTTTTATCGGTACCAGGGATCGAACTCACGACTGCCTGCTTGCAAAGCAGGCGCTTATGCCGCTGAGCTAAACCCCCAGCCCCCCAGGTATTGGTTAAATCCACAATAAAATGGCTCCTGCAAATAGGAGGAGGGTGTGACAAACAATTACCAGAAGAATCGATTGAATAATAAATGAAAAGATGCTCAACCTTACTAAAACAGCAGACTAACCCCTTACTCTAAATGAACTGACAGGAAGTGAAAGATTGGTACTATTTGTTGTTAGTGATTTCAGAGAGAGAGTGGCACCCTCATTCGCCATGTGTGTGCATGGGTATGTGCACGTGTGCATGTGTATGTGCATACGTGCATGTGCATGTGATGGGGAATAAGCTACAGAAGAGCTTGGTGTCAGGGGCTGGACTCCAGGCTTAGCCCTGCCGCCTCCACTGTGTCACTGCTGACCACTGCTGTTGTTCCTTCTGGAATGTTATGAATGATAATAACTACAGCCTTCTCTGGGGCAGAACCAAAGCCCTCATGTGTTTACTGTATTTTCTTATTGAGAAACCATTTCCATTTGCTTCTGCAGAAGTGATCATGTACTTGTGTTCATCTGAGGAGGGCTGATGTGCACTTGTAGGCATTTATTACCTAGGAACAGCTGTCTTCCAGTCTACTGCAGGTTAGCAAAGAAAGAACCCATTTGGCTCATGGTTCCTGAAAGCACCTTCCTCTGGTCTTGCTTTTTATTATCCACAGCTTGGTCCTGGGACTACCCTATCATTTCTTACAGCTCCTTGGTCTTCAATTTCACTTCTAGTCAAAAATAGCTGGCTCTGTAGGGTACAGCTATGTAGAATAGTGGAACAGCACTTGCTGGTGCACAGGAGGCTCTGAGTTCAAGCCCAGCACCACACACACACACATGCACACACACACATCTACAATACATCTATTATTCACTTTAATTTCCTTATTAAGAATAGTAACCTAGGCCCTGGGATTTAGCTCAGTGGCACAAGTGCTTACCTGGCAAGTGCAAGGTTGTGAGTTTGATCCCTGGTATAAAAAAAAAAAAAAAAACAGAATAGTAACCTGTTGAACTTCACTTAAATATCAATATTGCCTAGTACAATTTCCTGGTCAGGTGTTAGAAATGAACTTGAAACTGGGCATGATGGCACATGACTCTAATTCCTGCATTCAGGAGGCTAAGGCAGGAGGATCTTATTGCAAGTTCAAGGCCAGCCTGGGTTACAAAGTGAGCTCAAGGCCAGCCTGAACTGCATAACAAGACCCTGTCTCAAAAAGACACACACACACAAATGAGCTTGAGATTTATGATTTCCTAAAACACAGTTTTTGTCTGTGAACTTAACTTCACACAGAGCAGCTTAAATATCTCACCCCTACAGCCTGGACCACTGTTGGGTCCAGGCTGTCTCAGCATGGATTCCATATAGATTGTGACTGGTAGCTTGTTTCGCTCAACAGTGGACTCTGAGGAGTTGTCAGTGTTGTTATCCTGAATATATTAAATGAATATAATGTCCTACTGGTTATATTACAATACTTAGGATTTTTTTAATTTTTATTTATTTATTTATTTATTTATTTTGCATCAGGAATCAAACTCAGGACCTTGTGCTTGCCAGGCAGGCATTTATGCCACTGAGCTATATGCCCAGCCCTGCTGTACGTATTCTGACCCAGGCATTAATGCTTTTGCATTCTGGGGAGGAATTTCGAGTGTAATTAAACATGTAGTCTTCTTCAGACCTCCTAAGTTTCTTCTCAGGATGTTGTGTATGCTGTATAGTGAGGCATGACAGAAAATACTGGAAAAATGAGGCAGAATGCATCAAAACTTGGAAATCCCAGCCACGCGTCACCTTCAGAGATAGGAGGCTCGTGGTGATTGAGGCTCACAGCCCTGGGCTGCTCGACTGGACCTCACTCTTGTCCCATAGGCTGTCACCTGTCAGCATTCTGGGTCCACAGACCCCCACTTTAGGGCAGGACTTGCCTTCCGAATGCATCCCCCTGAGCTGTAGTATCGTAGGATGGAATTACACAGGTTCATCTGTCCAGCAGCCTGGCTGTCCTCACCATTACCTACGTGCTTAACTCTCAAACCGTAAAGATTCCATGAGCAGCATTCTTTTTGCCCTTGGCATGCTGATAATTTTGTTTTTTGTTTTTTGTTTTTTGTTTTTCTTTTTCCTTTTTATTGGTACCAGGGATCGAACTCACGACTGCCTGCTTTACAAGGCAGGCGCAGCGCTTATGCCGCTTATGCCGCTGAGCTAAATCCCCAGCCCCATGCTGATAATTTTGAAGCTGGCGGGAAAAGTGAATACATTTTCTGACAGTCCAGTGTCTGTGAAGATCTCAGGAGCCTGGCCTGAAGACCTCCCTGTTGAGGGCAAGAAGGCAATGGTTTCCCTGTAGCACGTATAGCAGCTTTAGTTGGCAGTGGTCAGTCAGCAGGGCACAGTGGGGTGGTCAAGGAGGCACACTCAAACCATGCCATGTACCAGTAACTAGGAACCTAAAGATGAAGAGTTGAACAAAGTTAAAAACTGTTCTAGGCCAGGTATAGTGGTACAACCTGTAACCCCAATACTCGGGAGGCTGAGGTAGGAGGAGTGCTGCAAGTTTGAAGCCAGCCTGGGTTACAAAGTGAGTTCAAGACCAGTCTGAACTGCATAGTGAAACCCTATCTCAAGACAAAATAAATTTTTTGTAATTTAAAAAAATATATATGTGTGTGTATATGACAGCATAAGAAGAAGGAGGGTTATCCAGTGATAGCTGATACACCTATAGTGTTTTCAGTTTTTCAAAGCACCTTGATCTGCTACATTATCATAACGACCCTATACATTAGTGTCCTCACCTTATAAGTAAGGAATTGAACTTCTGTAGGATCCTCACTCAAACAAAGACTGAATCTAAACTTAATATAAAGTTTGTTTTGTCTTTTTTTTTTTTTTCTCTTTTTTGGAATCAGGAATCAAACTCAGGACCCCGTGCTTGCCAGACAGACACTGTGCTACTGAACTGTAATCCAACCCTGTTTTGTCTTTCTGCAAAGTCCACATTTTCCAGCTGGGTGCAATGGTGCATGCCTGTTAGCCCAGAAGTCAGGAGGCTGAAGCAGGAGGATCACTGTGAGTTTTAGGCCAGCCTGAATTATATATCGAGACCCTATCTTAAAAATCAAAGCAAAAGGGGGCTGGGGATTTAGCTCAGCGGCATGGGTGCCTGCCTTGCAGGCGGGCAGTTGTGAGTTCAATCCCCGGTACCAATTAAAAAAAAAAAAAAAAAAAAATCAAAGCAAAACAAAATTCTCTATAGTATCTCTACACATTCTCTATAGTATCTTACGAGGCTCTCCTGGGCAATTTATTTTTATTGTCCCATTATTGGTTTTGAGTTTAAAATTTTTCCTCAGTGTTTAATAAAATCACAGGTTTTATTTTTGTTTGTGTTTTTTAGTTACATTTATTTTTCATTTGAAAATTTCTCCCTTCCACTGTGGCCCTGCCCCCTATATTCTTTTTAGTTTTTTCCTCAACTCTCAGATGCATGTGGCAGGGTTTAGCACCTGGGATAAGGAAGACTTTTTCTCCCCAGGGCTAGGGATTGAACCAGGAACAAAGATGTACTTCACCTCTGTGCACGCACCCAGCCCCAGAAGGAATGTCTTATCGAAGTTACCTGATAAAAGAAAGAGACTTTCCAGAAAGTATCCAGCAGCAGATGAGTATATTCTTGTTTTTACAGTTTTCCACCTTAAACATTGCCTTTGTAGTCAAGGGGAAGCTGCTGACTGGTATCTAATGGGCGCCTTTGAGCAGAGGTGACTGCAGCCTGCAGCACAAGGCCATGACCACAAGTTGCAGAACTCATCCTGCAGGCCACAGGCTTCAGAGGAGCAGCCCAGATCACCTCATTCATGCAGAAGGACAGAGGTGCCTCAGTGAACCATTCAGACCTTAGCACAGAGAAGCCAGGGCCCCGAGGCCCTTGAAACATGCAGGGCCACCTCAGGAACAGCCTGAGTTATTCTGGTTCCATTCTGGATCTTCTTTAAACTGCCGTGAAAGTGTCGGGTGACAGTGTACCACGGTAAGTTTTGGAACTGACTCAGCGGTTCCTGTTACAGAGCAGTGTATGCATTTAGGGTTGGTTTGAAAGGCTCCTTTAAATATTTATGGATGGAGATAAGAAGCTACCCCAATATCCATTTCCTTCGCTGTAACTCCCTGGTGGCAAATGTGAGCAGGCAAATGGTCACCTAGCTATCACTGCTGCCTGGACCACCACACTGTTCAGGAGGTATTGTCCTGGGCCAGGTCACTGCCAGCTAAAAGATTAAGGAAAAGGAAAGAAATCTGAAAATCTGAGTGCTTTCATGGTTACGAAGTGAGTTGTAGCCAGGTGTGGTAGCACACTCCTGCAATTCCAACACTTAGGGAGGCTGAGGCAGGAGCATCACTAGGATTTGGAAGACACTTTGGGCTACATGGAAAGTTCCAGGCCAGTATGAACTTCATAGTGAGACCCTGTCTCCAAAAAAAAGAAGAACAGCAGTGAGAAATGTAGCTTAAGCCTTCCTTGCTTCTGAGCCATCTTTTGTGCAAAGAGCAAAGCGCCAGACCTGGTCCTCATGCTGCCACTTTCCGTCATAAACAGACATTTGTGAGTAGCTCTTTTGAGACAGGTCTCCCCTCATGTCATTCAGGCTGGCCTTGAGTGCATGGTGAGACTCCAGCCCCAGTCCAGCCCAGCTCTTCAGTGTCCCTGGAAGAGGTATCACATAGTTCTAATTCGAAATGAATAGTTTCATGTTAAGACGAGAGCAAGGAGGGAAAGGTGGGTGAGAAGTATTCAGAGATGAGTCAAAGCCCAGAGTGAGGAAAACCTCAGCCAAAAACAAGCCCGGGGCCGCTGAACATCCCATCCATCCGCTCAGTGCCTGTTTCAGAATCTGTGATGGCCTCATCATCTTAGTGGGCACCAGCCACACTCTAAAAAGTACTCGATACTCAGGGAGACCAAGTGACATGATCCATGGAGAGCCACAAGTGGATAACACATGAAATAAAGTCAGCAAAAATAGATAACTTTTCAAGGAATCCACGAGGTTAGTGGAGTAGCTGAAATGAGGACAACAGTTTTACTAAATAAGTATTGGAAGTTACTTTTAAAGCTGCTAGTTTTGTGTAAGTCACTTATCCATAAAACAGGGACTTCCAGAAATTTGAACAAAATAGTATATGCCTCCTCACTTTAAAAATTGGTGGCTGGGGATTTAGCTCAGCGGCATAAGCACCTGCCTTGCAAGCAGGCGGTCGTGAGTTCGATCCCTGGTACCGGTAAAAATGAAAAAGACCAAAAAAAAAAAATCAGTTCTTCAGCCAGGAACAGTGGTGCACACCTGTAATCAATCCCAGCACTCGGGAGGCTGAGACAGGAGGATTCTAGGAAGTTCGAGACCGGCCTTGGCTACAAAGTGAGTTCAAGGCCAGCCTGTACTACATAGTGAGACGATGTCTCAAAAAGACAAAAAAAAAAGAAAAAAAAAAACAGAAAAAGCAAAGAGGTCTTCAAGAGTATCTTTGGATATCTTTTCGAGCTTGTTTCTGCCCAGTCTGAGGCGCATAGCTGCACTCTTGGTGGAATAACAACAAAAGCAAGATCTGTTTCATTGTCCAACTTGCTGGTGAGAAGACTGTGTTGTGTTTTAAATGCTAACCTCACTGTCACCGCCGAAGTCCTTGCCCTCGCTGTTTCTCAGGCCCCTTTGGATTCCGACTGTTCCCTCTCCGAGTGCAGTCACTTTGCCAGGGCCAGGGAAGCATCTCACGGCGCAGGCAATGCCGACTGCACAGCTGCCCAGTGAGTTCCAGGACAGTGAGGCCTGGGCTCTCAGGGCCCATGTGTAACTTCCCACCCATCTGCCATGAATAGGAGCCACACCAGGCAGTTACGGGGCAGAAAAAAGGCCCAGTGTCTGTGAATTAGAGTTGGTTCTCAAGAATGTACTAAAAGACGTCCTGCTCTGTGTGTCCACTCCTAAGGCAGGAGAGGCACAAAGGAAAATATTTAGGAATTAATGAAGAAGGGAAAGAGAGATAATAGGAAATAGGGAGGTAGGGCCTCCTCAATTGGGAAGGGGGTTAAGAGATAGAAGGACCAGCTGGGCACAGTGGCCCACACCTGTCATCCCACCATTCAGGATGCTGAGGCAGAAAGATCACTGCAAGTCTGAGACCAGCCTGAGCTACATCGTGAGACCCTGTCTCAAAAAGAAAAGGAATTAAGATGTGTTCCGACCACAGACCAACTCTGCACACGGAAAATAATCATCACGGATCGCAAACATGGACTAATAAAAAAGTTAAAAAATGAATTAATGAGGCGGGTGTGAGAAAAGTTCAGAAAGCAACAAGGAGGGGAGAATTTGTAAGGGAAAAGATCATAAAGAGCCTGTGAAAAGACACAGACCAGAGGAGAAAGAGAAAAGCCGCAGCCAGCTGGAGGAAAGCAAAGCAAAGAAAGGCTCAGGATGCCACTAAAAGGGGCTGCCTGGTTACTGCCAGTGACCACAGCCACGCCCGCAGGGAACAGTGACCTCAGTGCTGACGCTATCCTCCTGCATGCGGACATCAGCAGGTGTCAGCGTCTGCTCCATCAGCCATTTGCGCTGAAAAATCCACTTACCTTCAATTACCGAGCGCCCTGTGCCCATCTGTAATTTGCAAGCACTCTGCTGAGTCAGGAGTCCAGGCTGAACGCAAAGCTTTGAGAAGCTGACGCTCTTACCTGCAGCTCAGCCGCCCAACTTTGTTGTTCCTGGGCATGCGGCAGCTCTGGTGTGCATGCGTTGTGCTGAGCAGCAGCCTTGAGCTGCCCTTTCCACAGCCTGCGGAAGCCGGGAGGAGCAGCCACCCTGGTTTGTCTCCTGCCACCCTTCAGTCAACTTTGCTTTCTGGCTGCCCAGCCCAGATGCCATTCCGGCCACTCTGCCTGAGCTGTTACCGGATGCTGCATGCGGTTCAGCACTTAGCTGAGCGCCGGGTTGCATACCGGTCCCTGAGAAGGAAAGGCAGATACCGTTGTAGCATCATTACAGTGTGCCTGGCACACTTGTCTACACTGCACGCACTGGTGAGTCCTAAGTCACAAGGAGAAACAGGAGGCCAGGGATATGCCATCAGGACAGACAGCACCCTGCAGAAGGGAGGAGATAGCACAGCCCGCACTCCATGTCTTCCCTTTGCAATACCCTTGCTTTGCCGTCCTGACTTCTTTGCCCCAGGCTTATGGACTCCGCTAACATGTGGGCCAGCCTGGGCTACATCTTGAGTTCAAAGCCAGGCTGCACTAAAGAGCAAGGCCCTGTCTCAAAAATAAAAGAAAAAAACAGCTGGGTGTGGTAGCACAGGCCTATAACCCCACCCCTAGGGAGGCTGAGGTGGGAGGATTGCTGCAAATTCCAGGCCAGTCTGGGCTACATAAGCAAAACAAAACAAAACAAAACAAAATCAGCCTGCATTACATAGCGAGACCCTCTCTCAAAAACAAAAACCAACAATAGCAACAAAAAAACAAAAGAACCTGGCCAAGCATGGTGGTGCATACTTATTACACTTTATCAGTACCGGGGATTGAACACATAACTGCCTGCTTGCAAGGCAGGTGCTTATGCCGCTGAGCTAAATCCCCAGCCCCTGTGGTGCACACTTATAATCCCAGTATTTGGGCCCCTGAAGAAAGAGAATTGTGAGTTTAAGGCCAGCCTGGGCTACATAGTGAGTTTAAGACCAGCCCCTGACCTGTCTAAAAGAAAAAAGAGACAATCTGTATTGACAATTATAGATTAAGAATTACTGACTAATCAGGTGCAGTGGTACATGCCTGTAATCACAGCTATTCAGGAAGCTGAGGCAGGAGGTTGACAAGTTTAAGCCAAAACTTGGCAATTTAGCATGACTGTGTCTCAAATTTTTTTAAAAAAGGACAGGATGTAGCTCAGTGGTAGAGCCCCCCCTAGGTTCAGTTGTGGAAACTAAAAAACAAAAAAACCTTTATAGCCATCATTGGCTAGTAAACCAGGGAAGTTTGCCTTAATTTTTGGCAAGAGGTTCTGACAAAAAGAGTCTAGAATGTCAGTCTTAGGTGATTCAGTAATGTCTGCAAAGCTTGCGTGAGCTAAGAGAATGTCTTTTAAACAGCACACCCTCTTAGGTACTGGGAATTGAACTCAGGACCTTGTGCCTTGTGTAGGTGCTCATGCCACTGAGCTATATCCCCAGTCCGGCTTGCCTTCTTTGTAAATGTCTTTTAGCCATCCAGGTATGTAATAGGTCAAAGATCAGGACCCCTTGCTGGGCATGGCGGCACCCATATCTGTAACCCCAGCACTCCAGAGGCTGAGGCAATTCAGTGAGACCCTGTCTCAAAAAACGAAAAAGACAAAAAAAAAAAAAAAAAAAAAATTAAAAAAAAATAAAAAAACAAAATAAAAAATAAAAGGGCCTGGGGAGGCAGCTCAGTGCAGAGGCCCTGGGTTTGTTCCCCAGTACATTTTTATTCTAAAGCAAATACACTGACATTTCCAGTGTTGATGGAAAGCCCTTGGGGAAAGATGCACTGCCCCTTTTGGGTTAGAAGTATAGTAAAGTGTGTCTGAAGTTTGGAAATGTACAGCGGGGTGCTACCAGAATGCTGCCAGGGGACCCGGAGTTTGAGCTGTAGCACTCTCTATGCAGAGAGCGGCATTTTGGCAAACACCTCACTGTTTATTGTTGGTTCCCCAGGCTGCCAGGGGAGACTTCTACCCACGGGGCTGGTCTTCGCCCTCCCCAGGGGAGGATGTGTTAATCTGCACCAGGGTTCATTAGCTACCGCTACCCAGCTCTGTTGTGCAGGGAAACAGACCTGCAGGTCCCACCCATAGTGCTTCTCCAGATCTTTCCAGCATGGGCCAAGGGCTGTGTGATGTTGAGTTTGTAGCTATTGTTCAGCTTGCTTTTCTCACTGCCCACTGCCCTGTGCTCCTGCCTCCCATAAACGCAGTGTTCCCCAAAGCTCCCTACCCTTACCAGCTTCCTTTCTACTCAGTGACACAGCCCCTGCCTGGCAAGTGCAAGGTCGTGAGTTCAATCGCCGGTGCAAAAAAAAAAAATCTTGTTTTCTAGAAACATTTTACTTCTAAGCCCCACTCCTGGCTCAGCCACCGTGGGCTGCACATCACTCCTACCCCACCTAGGGTAGGGAGCACAGGCCCTCGAAGCCAGAGGTTTTCTCCCTTGCTTTACCAGGATTTCCCTGCCCAGAATATTGAGCATGGGCGGGGCAGCAGCACAGGGGCTCCCTGTAAGCCAGAGTGAGTCACCTAGGAGGTTAAACCTGGCTCCACCTAGGAGAGTCTGCAGTGGGAGCCAGGCTGGCTTTGAGAGTTGCAAGGTTCCCCAAGCGAACCTGATGCCTGCACTGAGCAGGAAGACTGTCCAGAAATGTGCAGTTTGCTGGAGCTTATTACAACACAGGATGTGTAAGATTTGATGAGCATTAGTGACTCTAAAAGCATACATTTTACACTTATTACATTTATCATTATTGCATTCATTAGCACAGATATGTACACTAAAACTGGAAGTATATAGGGCAAATCATTAAGTAGCAATCTGGGTTGTAGGACTATAGTTTTTATTTCTTGTTCTGTTTCTCTAAACTTTTTTTTCCTCCAAACTTACTGTAAGAGCCTTGAATTCCTTTGGTAAATAATTCTTATATGTACATATATACTTTTTAATAAATCTAATTCATATTATTCATGTTTTATAAACTACTTTTTAACTTTTAAAATATATTTTTATTTACTTATTTTGTGATACTGGGGATTGAACCCAAGGCCTTTGCACTGAGCTACACTCACAGCCATTTTTCTTTGTATTTGGAGACAAGGACCTATTAAACTGACCAGGCTGAGCTGGAAATTTTGATCTTCCTTTGTCAGCCTCCCAGAGTACTGGGTTTACCATCATGCTCCCCCAATATTTTGTCTTGTTTCATTTTGTTTTGTTTTGTTTTGTTTTTTGGTACCAGGGATCAAACTCATGACCTTGTACTTGTCAAGCAGGCATTTATGCTGCTAAGCCAAATAGCCTGTTCCCCCAATTTGGAAAATGTTTTAACCTGCCTTTCTGAGTATGTTTATACAATTAGCTGTCATTAATATAGGCTTTAATATTTTTAAAGTGACTTCTAATCCAAGATGAGTAGATTTTGACCTTGTAAATTTTGTTTACAGCCAAATGTAGTGGTCATGACTTTAATCTCACTGACTGGGGAGACTGAAGCAGAAGGATCACAAATTTAAAACCATCCTGGAGAATATAGCAAGACCTGTCTCAAAGTAAAAAATTAAGTTAAAAAATGGTTTGGGATATAGCTCAGGACAGTCTGTAATCCCAGTAATCTCAATTACTTGGCAGGGGCAGGTGAGGAAGGAGAATCACAGACTCAAGGACAGCCTGGGAAACTTATCAAGCCCTATCTCAAAAATAAAAAAGGGCTGGGCATGGTGACACAGGCCTGTAATCCCAGCACTTTGGGAAGTTGAGGCAAGAAGATTTCAAATTTGAGCCCAGTCCAGGCAATTCAGTGAGACTGTATCTCATAAATAAATAAATGACTGGGAATGTAGCCCTGAATTCAATTCCTAGTGCTATAAATGAAAAAAAAAAGAAAAAAGGAAAATGTACAGTGACTTGCTCTGCAGTAAAAAAAAAGCTCTACTTGGCATACTTCTGTCCTTTTTAACCTTTTCTCTGCTGGAACCTGTATAAAAATTGAGACCGCTGGGCATGGTGATGTATGCCTATAATAATAACCGCAGCACTTGCAGCACTAGGAGGCAGAGGCAGGAGAATCATCGTGGATTCAAGACCAGCCTGAACCATATAGCACGACCCTGTCTCAAAAATAAGTTCAGGTTTAAAAAAAGTTTAAAAAGGGCTAATGATATAGCTCAGTAGCACAAGCACCTGCCTGCTAAGCGTGAGGTCATGAGTTCAGTCCCCAGCACAAAAAAAAAAAAAAAAAAAAAAAATTCAGGTTTTCATTTCAGAGAACTAGGCTTAATATTTTATTCACAAAGCTGAAGATCTCTCAGAGCTCTTTCCCTGTCCCTGCCTCCCCCCACGCAGTTTTGTTTTTAAAACAGGGTCTCACTATGTAGTACAGGCTGGCTTAAACTCACTGTGTAGCCCAGGCTGGACTGGAACTTGCAGTGATCCTCCTGCCTCAGCCTCCCGAGTACTGTGCTACACAGGCATGCACCACCACATCTGGCAGCAGTACTAACTTTGAAACTGTGACAAGCCAGGTATGGTGGTGCACACCTGTGATGCCAACACTCAGGAGGCTGAGGCAAGAGGATCATGAGCGTTTCAGGTCATCCTGGGCTACATAGTGAGCTTGAGGCCAGCCTGCACTACTTATACATAGTGAGACCCTGTCTCACTTACCTCGGTACATGCAGTTAAAGCTCCTTTGAGTAGTATTTGGTCGAGTCTGCCTTAATCAGACACTGTAGCCCTATCATCCTCAGGGCTGTCACTGGGTGTGCAGATCAGGACGAGCCGAGACACCTGGCTAGGGCACAGCACCGAAAGACGATGCCAGCTGGGGAGCAGGCACTGGGCTTTAGAGGCATGTCTCAAACACCGATGCTTATCTTATCTTGCAAGGCCTGATCGCGGCAGACCAGGGCTGGTACTGTGTGCAAACCAGCACAGATTGAGCTTCTCACCTGGCAACATAATTATGTGTTTATTTGGGGCTTCTCCCCATACAGAGGAAGCCTGGACCATTGCGGGCACTGTGTCTCATTAATCGTGGGTGAGCCTTGTCCCGAGTCAAAGCACCTGCACGTGTACCATGAGTGGTGGGCAAACAGAATGCTGAGTCTGTTACCAACCAGAATTTCACGGTCAAATTCAATGTAAATCAGCCTCTTTTTTTTTTTTTTTTTTTTTTTGTATCAGGGATTCAATTCAAAACCTTGCACTTGCCAGGCAGGTCCATATGCCACTGAGCTAAAACCCCGGCCCTTTGTTTTTTAATTGATGTTTAACTCAGTGGCACAAGCACTTGCCTGGCAAGCTCAAGGTTGTGAGTTTGCTCTCTGTACCAAATAAGTAAATAAACAAAAAGAACAAAATGATACCACGCTTTGGAGAATGTGCATACACTTCATTTTGTTTTGTTTTGCTTTGCTTTTTGTTTTTTGTTTTGTTGGGGTTTTTTTATTGTTGTTTTTGTTTTTTGGTACCAGAAATTAAACTCACAACCTCACACTTGACAGGCAGGAGCCAGGCTGCCTAGCTGTAGCCTCAGCCCTGTCTAAATAAAATAAGAGAACATAAAAGAATATTTCTTACGACCCAGGTGTGGTAGTGCACACCTATGATCCCAGCATTTGAGAGGCTGAGGCAGGAGGATCATTGCAAGTTTGAGACCCGACTGAGCTACAAAGAGAGCCCAAATCCAGCCCAAACTGCATAGCAAGACCCTGTCTCAAAACAACAAAAAAGAAGAAAAAAAAAAGAATATTTCTCTGGTCACTAATATTAAAACTTAGATAAATTAAATGGATGAAACATATTTGATTTTTTAATGTCTACTAAAGTTATTGCCCTGAAACATTACCTTGATTTTCGTTCTTTCTTTCTTTCTTTCCTTCTTTCTATTTATTCATTTATTTATTTTGGAGACAGGGTTTCACTATGAAGTTTACCTGGTCAATTTGTAGTCTGGGCCGACCTCGATGCCATCCTCCTGCCTCAGTCTTCGAGTGCTCGGATTACAGGTGTGCACCACCTTGGCTGGCTATTTTGGTTGCTTTACCAGTAATGAAAACCTGTCTGTCCTTGTCAGCTTGGTATTTGTTCACCCTGAGTAATCATTTTTGGTACCCTTTCTCTTTGTGTGTGTGTGTGTGTGTGTGTGTGTGTGTGTGTGTGTGGTACCAGGGATTGAACTCATGACTTCACACTTGCCAGGCAGGCACTTATGCTGCAGAGCTAAATCCCTGGCCCTGAATAATCTTTTTTTTTTTTTTTTTTTTTTTTTGTCTTTTCCTTTTTATCGGTACCAGGGATTGAACTCACAACTGCCTGCTTGCAAGGGAGGCGCATATGCTGCTGAGCTAAATCCCCAGCCAATCATTTTTATTTTTAAAAAATGAAATATGAGACTGAAGATTAGTATACAATTATATATATATATATATATATATATATGTATAAATACTTTATTGTGTACCAGATTGCTATTTTAAATGAGTTCCAGGCACTGCTTGTAAGGGAAATTTCACTCAGAAAAAGTTGTATTATGTAAGTATTCTATACAGAAAAGCAATTTCTAAGCCAAGCACAGAGGTGCAGGTCTGTAGTCCCAGCAGTCAGGAGGCTAAAGCAGGTGAAACATGAGTTTAAGGGCGACTTGAACTACTTAGCAAGACTGAAACACACACACAGAGGAGCCGTTTTATTCTAAACTGAGGTCCCTAACAGGCGGGACCTGGCTCCCAGCAGTCTCTGCCTCTCGCCTGTTGCCTTCATCTGGATGAGAGGATCTTAAGGCCTGGCTAGGCCGTTGGTGTCTCCAGGCTGTTTATTTAAAATGAGGATGATACTTACTTATATGGACAAGGTGGCCTGAGATTATATGTTTAAAAGATTTACAGACTCTGAGGTGTTACACAAATGAATGATGGTTTTCACTGACACCCTCAATAGACTGAAATCCCAAGTCCTTACTTACTATCATTTTGAAGCAATGATTTAGAGAACAATAGGTGGAAAGTTTATGGGATGGGGACCTGAGACAGCTCTGGGGCTTTGAGAGGCCCCTGAAGACCAGCCTCTTTTGGTCATTCACATAATAAAAGTGCAGGCCTTGGTGCAGGGTCATTTTCATTTTGGAACACTTATCCTGATATGGCTAGGGTAGCTTTTTCCAGATAGAATTCTGAGCCCCAGGGCCTGGTTAAAGTAGCTGATCTAGTGGTCCTCAGCATATTTACTCCCTCTTAGAATCTTTTCCTCACCCCAGAGAGAAAGCCTGGCCCATTATGGGTCACTCCTACCTCCCCCACCCCACCTCCCCTCCCCCACCCTCCCCGCCCCAGGAAACCATTAACCTACTTTCCACTCCTAGATTTGCCCATCTGGAACACTTGAGTTGACAGAACCGCAGGACTTATGGGGTTTTGTGACAGACCCCAGTCTCTTTATGCCGTAGCCTGCATTCGTGTCCGATTCCTTTTGTGGCCGAAAGCCCGTCCTGTGGCCGTTCACGTTTTGTTCGTCCCTTCAGCAGCTGGTAGGCACTCAGGCTGTCTCCCTGTTTGGGACTGTCATGGGTAATGCTGCTGTGTGAGCTTCTGTCTCCCTTTTTTTGGGTAGACACGAAGAAGGGCATCGCTGAGCCACATCAGCCAAAATGAGCCTCCTGCCTCACCCTCCCAGAGTGCTGGAGTCACAAACGTGTGCACCCCGCCCAGGGGGCCTTGCGATGAACCCCAACTCTGACAAGCCTGAGCAGAGCATGGGGGCTCCAGTCTCTTAACGCTCTCCACAGCCATGATGATGTCCCTGCTGGACTGTCCCAGTGGTGTGAGGTTGTTTCTCATGCACGTGTTTCTGTTCACCAATGATGTCGGGTACGGCTGCCTGTGCTCACAAGACCTTTGTGTGGTTTACATGCACATCTGTGTGTGTGTGTGTGTGTGTGATGTTTCTCCGCTTTTAAATGGGTTGTCTCTCTTTTTATTATTGAATTCCAAGAGCTCTTTGTATATTCTAGCCAGGTGTAGTGACTCAGGAGGCTCAGGCAGCAGAACTGCCATGAGATCAAGGCCAGCCTGGGCTGTGTAATAGTTTAAGGCCTGTCTGAACGACACTGTGAGACCCTGTCTCCAAAAAAAATTTCCTTTATATTTTATGAATACAATCACAAGGCGCGGTAAGTGCCTTCCTTTGGCTACCTCTCTGTCCTGAATGGATTCAAAACATTGACCTTTCACAATATTTTGACTTTGGGAAGGAGCCGGGGCCTCAGAGCTTGGGACCTGGAGCATGAGGCAGATGAGGACGCAGCGTGATCTTATTACCAGCTGCCTCCCCTGTGGGTGGCTCTGGGCTGCAGCCTTGGCCATCATAGTTTGATCACACCTTCTAGAGACATAGGAAAGAGACCTCCGGGATGGCTTAGACCTTCGTGATGGCAGGAATGACATGCTGAGTGGGTTCAAAGCTGTGGGGAGCATTTTGAAGGGCATGGGTGGCAGTGTGTGTTTTGCTATAATAACTTTTTAAACTTAAAAATCCACCATATGTTTTGATCTCATCCAATAACTTATTAGACCTAAGATTTGCAAATATTTTCCTCTCATACTATGGATTGTCTTTTTTAAATTCTTATTTTTATGAATACATGTTTACAGTACATAAAATGATTATGTTCATTGTGGGAAGTTGGTTCATGTACATAAGATGTTTTAATCTTTTTGTTTTCTTTTTTAATGTTTTTTTTTTCTTTTTGCTTTCTTGATGGTGAATTTTTTAAAATTCACATAAGATTTTTTTTTTTTTTTTTTTTTTTGAGACAGGGTCTCACTATTCAGTTCAGGCTGGCCTTGAACTCATTTTGTAGCCCAGCCTGCCATCAGACTCATGGCAGTCTTCCTGCCTCAGCTTCCCTAGTGCTGGGATTACAGGCATGTACCACTATGCCTGGCTTGTTGCTTCTTTTGTTTGGTTATTTTGGAGATGTTTAAACTTTATCAACCAGTATATTTTGAGGAGGTTAGCTCAGAAGGTATGCTTTTTCACAGTTTGGAAACTACAGTAAGCTCCTAAAGAGGCCTAGTGGCTGGGCATGGTGGCATATGTCTGTAATTACAGCACTAGGAAGGCTGAGGCAGGAGGATTGGTCTGAGATCCAGGCCAGCCATATAGCAAGACCTGTCTCAAAACAAAACAAAGCAGGCCTTGAATATGGTGATTCATCATGGAAATCAGTTTGTAAACATAATTGTGAAATCAATGTAATAGTGTCTTTTTGTGCTTCTTTAATTAAAAAAAAGTCATAGGTGTGGGTAGTTCCGTACTCATTTATTTATAAGTTCAGACTGAAAGAATAAATTGTGGTAGGGTCACCCTCCTGATGCCCTGCCCGGGATTTTCCATAAACTCTGCTCTGTAGTGCTAGCTTGTAGGAATCATGCCTCCTCTGTTCTCCAGGGCTTGGCTTCCTGTTGAGAGCCTGTCCCTGCTTTCTCAGAAAACCAGGAAAGAATGAAGCATGCTTTTTGTTGGTGGGGACTCAGGTCTTACTCTTGATGCCCAGTGGTGTGATTTGTAACTGTGGAAGGCCTCTTCCCCCTCTGGTAACCAAGATGCTGTCCCCCTCCATGTCAGGGGGCACGGTAGTCCCTGGGTGCACTGGCTGTCTGGGGAGTGATGCAAAGCCAGAGCCAGTAAGGGGCTCACTCTTCCTGGGAAAATCTGGCAAGGGAAGGAGGCAAGACCTGGCTCCTTAGGGCTGCCCAGCAATACCTCACAGGATGCCAGGAAATTTTAACTCTTACAGAGAAGTCAGTGCAAGGTACTTCCTGCATCTTCATCCCACCAGCCCGCTCCTGTTAGGCTCAACTTTAATCTCCAGAGCTTAGTTTTCTCACCAGAAAGTGAAGTACTGTTAGTAACAAGGCCTAACTCAAAACCCCAGCCATTCCACAGGCTCAAGTGGGGAAATCAGAGTTAAAGCCAACTTTTGAGACCTTGTCTCAAAAAACAAAACAAAACAAACAAACAAAAAACTCAGGGGCTTTAAGTGTTAAGCACCTAAGACAAGCCTTGACCTCCTACCTTTTAGTCAGATGAGGTATGTGAAGTGTAAGGGAAAGGCATAGACATAAAAAATTTAAATGTAAGAGAGCATATTGGCCAGATGTGGTGGCACATGACAGTAATCCCAGCCCTCAGAAGGCTGAGGCAGGAAGGTTGCCACAAATTCCAGGACATCCTATATATATAGTGAGTTCAAGGCCAGCCTGAACTACATAGTGAGATTCTATCTTTGAAAAAATAAAAATTAAAAAGAAAAAAACATCATGGTGGAAGCCAGGAATGATGGCATGTCTGTCTGTAATCCCAGCACTCAGGAAGCTGAGACAGGAGGATCACTGAGTTCCGGGCCAGCCTGGACTACATAGTGAGTTCAAGAACCTATCTCAAAAAAAAGAAGAAAGAAGCAAACCCAAGCCAGGCCTGGTGATCTATGCCTGCAATCTCAGCTCTCTGGAAGGATGAGGCGAGAGTTCTCACTCAGTTTGGGGAGTTTAACAACTGAGCAAGAACATGTCTCAAAATTTAAAAAATAAATAAAAATGGGCTGGGGTATAGCTCAGTAAGTCCCCCAGCGACACACACACTGTATATTTATACCTGGCTCAGTCACATAAAACTATTAGTAGCAGAGCTGTGATTATACCCAGAGACTCGACCCTGTGCTTTAGCCACAGGCACTAGGTGCTAATGGGAAGAGGAAAAGAACTGACCTGAACAAATGTGGAGAAATTCAGGTGGGAGAGCAGGAGGGTGTGGGGGCCTGGTGTCCTGCGTGAGGAAGGGCTGTCCCTGACTCAGCCTCCTGGGCCTTAGCAGGTGATGTTTGACACGGGGTTACTAGCATTGTCCAGGGTCTGAACACAACAGCGAGGGCAGAAAGTGCAGGGGTGCAGAGCCAGATGGTGTCTGAGAGAAGCTCCTTGGGCTGACCCGAGTGGAGGGAGAAGTCAGGAAGTTCCCGCAGAAGCCCCGGGACCAGGCGAGACCTCGGAGCACATTTCCCTAGGAGAAACAGCAGAACTCAGCCACCGTGCGAAGTTGGGGTGGGGAGGGCAGAAAAGGCAGTGCCCCCGGACATTTAGACACCCAAACAGCTGTGCCCTCCACCACCCTGCTGTCCCCACCACTGGGGCCCTTGTGGGAGCTGAGCCCCAGGGCCTGAAACCTGCGGGTTCCCTGGAGGTGGCTCCCTGGGGGCCTGTCCCCTCCTTCCCCTGAAGCTTCTCTCAGGACTTGCTGGAATGACAGCAGAAATTTGCATTTCCCTTGTGTTTTGCCAAATGGTCTTTTAAGGTGCCTGTCTTGTTCACATTCTCTGTCTCATCTTCTGTGGACATGTGTACTGGGCATTACTGAGCGATATCCGCAGCTCTTTTCTTTCCCTTTGTGTTTTGAGACAGGGTCTCACTATATAACCCACAATGGCCTTGAACTTGCCTTTCTCTTGCCTCAGCCTCCAGAAGGCTGAGATTACAGGCATGTGCTGCCATGTGCTGCCATGCCCTGCTGAAACCTCTTTTTTTTTTTCCCTTGAGACAGGGTCTCACTGTTCAGTTCAGGTTGGCCTTGAACTCACTTTGTAGCCCAGGCTGGCCTTAAACTTGCCCTTATCCTCCTGCCTCAACCTCCAGAGTACTGGGACTACAGGTGTGTGCCACCATGCCCGGTTTAAATTTCATTTCAGAATAACTTTAGACTCACAAGAAGTTGCGAAGGTGATACAGGGCACTCACAGGAACCCTCCCCCCAGCGCCCCTGGATGACAGCGCTTCCCCTCCTCGTTGTACAATCAGCAGCCAGGAGTGGGCACGCAGAACGCTGCTAACTACTGCTGCACCTGGGTGCCCACACTTTAATTATCCCGAGTTCACCCAAGGGATGCACAGCGCTGCAACTTGGTGCTTTGCAGCTGCCTCACCTACAGCCGGGACGGCCATGTGTGTTAAAAGAAAAAAGTTAGCAAAATGCCTTTGAGGCTGGGGTGAGGCTTGGAGTCACAGGGTTTGCCCAGTGCGGGTGAGGCCCTGAGTGAGATCCCTAGCACTGCAAATTATAAAAGAGAGGGATTAAAAAGATTGATTTAAATGAGATTCTTTCAGTTAAAAAGTTACCCCCAACAGAGGGTAACTGAATGAACAGAGAAAGGGATCAAAGGAAATTGATGAACTTCATGGCCAGTACCCCGGAATCCCGGTCCCTTCCATCCTATCGCAGGTATCCTGGTGTTCCTGAGGTTCCCGCACTGCCTGCCACGGGGCCCCACCATTTCCAGGGAAGAGCAGCATGGCATCTGGCTGGGAGGGAAGCCAAGGCCTCAGCCAGCCATTGTTACCCTGCTGCTGTCTGACCCAGAGGGAGATAATGGTGATAGGGACAAATTGACAGAGGCCACCCCTGCCAAACACTGCTAATTTAGCACAGGATTTCGGGTTTGGATGATACAGTCAGTAGGTCCCCGGGAGTTTCAGAGACAGATGGTTTGATCTTCGTGCTTGCTTGAGACAAAACTAAAAGTATGTGCTTATTATAAGGTGCTTCTCAGCTTATTTGGTTTTTTTAAAAAGAGATCAGATTTGAGAGCGAGGAGAGGGTCAGGCCTGGGGCTGGGGCTTGTCAGGGTATATAAGGACCCAGGTTCCACCCTGGGTACCACCAAAAAATTTAAAACATAAAGTATCATGTGGTGGGAAAAGTCATGCAGTCATTTGAGAAATTAAATTGGCTTTTTAAGGATTTGGTCTCTGAAATGTGATTACTTCTAAGTAAGGCATCGTCTTTAGATGTTAAACTACCTTGCCTGGCTCCAGTATTTCCCTGTCCAGATGGTATTGGGTGTGGCCTGCCCTTAAAATCTCTGGTGAGCCATTCACTTGTGACTTTCCAATCAGAAAGTTTTGTTTCAGGCTTTTGTTGATGAGGTGCTAGGTTTGGTCCCCAGGCATGGCAAATGCTAGGCAACTGCTCAACCACCAAGCTGAGCCCCGGTCCTCACATTAGAGTTTAGACCAAGTGTGGTGACACACGCCTGTAATTCCAGCACTCAGGAGGGTGATGCAGGATTGCTGCAAGTTCAAAGCCAGCCTGGTCTATGAAGCAAGTTCAAGGCCAGCCTGAACTGCATAGTGAGACCCTGTCTCAAAAAAACAAATTAGACTTTGAAACACTAATATTAGCAGAATTTTACTCAACAAATGGCTTACTTAGTACCTTTTTAAAAGTCAGTTCCTGGGCCAAGGATATAGCTCAGTGGCAAAAGCACCTACCTGGCAAGCACAAGGTTATGAGTTCAATCCCTGGTACCAAAAAAGAAAAAAAAGTCACTTCCTGTAGGTCTTTTAAAATCATTTAACTTCCTGAAATATTTTTAAATGACTGGGGTTTTTGTTGTTGTTTGTTTTGCTTTGTTTTGTCTCTGAGACAGGGTCTCCCTATATAGTTTAGGCTGACTTTGAACTCACTTTGTAGCCCAGGCTGGTCTCAAACTTGCAATGATCCTCCTGCCTCAGCCTCCTGAGTGCTGGAATTACAGGAGTGCACCACTACACTTGGATTAGTGGCTATTTTTAAATTGTCAAAATTAAATTCACTTGTATAAAAGTATTGTCTTGGCCAAGCATGTTGGCATGCACCTGTGATCCCAGCATTTTGGAGACTGAGGCAAGAGGATCACTGTAAACTGGAAGCAGTCTGGCCTACACAGCAAGACCCCGTCTCTAAACAATCCAACAAGGCAGGCATGGTGGCACACACCTGTAATCCCAACACTCGGGAGGCTGAGGCAGAAGCATCAGGCCAGCCTGGGCTACGAAGTGAGTTCAAGGCCAACCTGAACTACATAGGGCATCCTATCTCAAAAAGACAAAACCTAAGTAAATAAACATGCAAAGGAACCCGAATAAGTGTTTTGAGTCAGAGTGCTCAGTGCTGAAATAGCTTCATGTTGGAGATGAGCCTGTCATGTCCGAGCACAGTGGCTGATGATAAAACCAGCTCCACGGATGAAAAACAAGCCATTGAGTAAATGAATGGACCAGACAAAAATGAATGTGGGAAGAGCGTCCGGGCCAGCGGGGAGAGGACGAGGAGTGAGTGAGTGAGTGACCGTGCTTAACAGCTTCCTGGGGGTACCGGCCAAGGGCTAGAGTAGGCTGCTGCTCCCCTGGGAGAGGAGGACGCAGGGGCCGGAGTCACCCGGCACCTGTGCCAGCCCAGCTTGGCCTGTGTGCTGCATGTCACTGCTGGTGTCTTCCAGCCCCGAATCTTTCTGTGCTGTTGCTTTCCCCTCCTCGCCACCTCCCCGGGCCTTGCCTCAGCTGGCCCGTACGCACAGTCGGCCTGCTTACCAGTAAGACCTCAGTTAAACCCAGGCATGGTGGTGCATGCCTGTAATCCCAAAGTGCAGGAGGCTGAGGTTGGAGGATGCCTGGAGTCATGGTCTGCTAAATTGCTTGCGCCCCCATGCCCTGCCTGCCGTCCCATGTCCCATGTCTGCACTCACCTCTCCTCACCTCTCTCTAGGAAGTTTAGGGGCCTCCTCCCCAGGCGCCACCCCACCCTTGCAGCTCAGATGTCCCCAGCTGGGCACTGAGGGAAGCTCCCTGTCACAGCCAGGGGCCCTGGTCCTGGTGTTAGGTACATGGGATGTTCACCTTCTTTCTACCTTTCTGAGGCTTCCTGCGTGGCAGATGGATGGTTTTGCACTGAAGCTTTCTGCTTTGCTTCACAGTTTATTTTGAGACGATTTTATGTTTATCTGTCGGAACTGTTTTTATTCTACCGGGTTCCAGACCCGAGGATCCCACATCCAGAACACCGCAACACAGTGGAGACCCCACAGTGCAACAGCGTTCCTCGTGCCCGGCTGCCCTATAAATCATCAGGAGCTTTCAATGAGCAAAGACCCGACTGACCTAGAGGGCGGGTTTATAAATAGTACCCCCAGGCCCCCTCCTTTAGCGCCTCTTTGCCTAATCCTCTCTCAAGACTGGACATGGCAGGACCTTTCAGTCTTAAAATGCAGGCGCCTTTTCCTCAGAAAACTCTGGTTAGCGAAAAGGTGTTAAAACAAAATGTTTTCACTAGGTTTGGTGGAGTGCACCTGTAATCCCACAGGAGGCTGAGGCAGGAGGGAGGGTCTCTAATTTGAAGCCAATCTGGGCAACACAGAAAAATTCTGGCTCAAAAAAACAAAGTCAGGGTGAGGCAGTGCAAGCCTGTAATCCCAGCACTCAAGAGGCTGAGGCAGGAGGATCACCATGAGTCCAAGGTCATCCTGGGCAAGTCCCTGTCTCAAAAAAAAACAAAACCCACAAATGAATGTTTTCAGCCAAATAATGATCAGTCATCAAAACTCACCTTTCATTTCTAACATTTTCCGCCAAATGTTTCCTCTCTAGCACTAGTCTCACTGGTACTGCTTTAAAACGCCTACCTTAATAGTCGTGTTCAGTAACAGGCTCCTATGGATTTGTGTTTTTATGATTGGTAAAGCAGTTCCCAAATGGTTACCTCTCTATGATGAACTGAGAGTCTTCATTCTCTTTTTCTCCTTTTGCAGTGCCGGGGATGAGACTTGGGGCCTTGTTTTTCCTGGGCTGCAGTCCTGGCCCATAGTCTTTCCAAAACTGACAGAGCAAGGAAGGGCCTTAGTAGCCTCCACCCCAGCACCTGAAGTGAAGCTCCCTTTGTCTTGCTCTAATTTTGTGTGACTTATTGAGAATAGACCCATATAAGTCTTACTAGGGTTGTAGTGTTTCGTTTTGTTTTCTTGAGATAGGCTTTTTGCTCTATAGCCCAGGCTGGTCTGGAGCTCAGGGTAATCCTCCTGTTTCAGCCTCCCAAGTGCTGGGATTAAGCCTGCAATTTCCCAAAGGAGTGGATGGTAAAGGCTTAAGAAAAACAGACAAGTGGCATGATTTTAGGGCACCAGGAGGACCTTTCAGTCTTAAAATGGAGGCGCCTTTTCCTCAAAAAACTCTGGTTAGCGAAAAGGTGTTAAAACAAAATGTTTTAGCAGAACTGAGATTCTCTGGGGGCTGAGACAAAGAACTTCTCTAGGTGCCCATGTTTATTTGGTTTTAAACAAGGGAAGGGCTTAAATAGGAAAGCAGGAAACTGCAGGACCTGGGCAGTGTGACTCAAGGACTTCTCCAACTAATACATTATGTTAACTTGGAGAGCTGTCTAATCTCCAGGCTGACCTTCAGCCCAGGAGTGAGAGTCTGCAGCTGCAATCTCTAGTCAATTGGGTGGGAGCCCATGTTGGCTGTGGCCTTGTCTTGTCCTTGGAGGCCTCAGGGCATCACAGGCCACTACAGGCCTCAGTCGAGACCCTGACTCAGAAGTTCACTGACTGCAGATGGACTGCCTGTCTCCAGATAAATGGCCTGGGCCTGGGGCATACCCACAGACAAACACAGAGGGCAGATTGGGTCCTTTTTTTAAAGTCCTGCTCGAATCTGCTTCGTGGTGTCTCCCTCACATTACCACACCCAGCTGCTGTGTTTGTTTTTAGGCAGATCTGCACCTATGCAGCTGTCAGGATTACAGGACACCATGCTATGGGGGAAAGAAAGGGGACCAGGGGTAGCGGAAGGAGGACTGTTTCTTAGGGGTCTGTGCTCTGCGCTGGGCACCGACACTTGGCCAGCTGCAGCTGTTTCTGTGAGGGTTTGGCCAGGCACATGTGCTGTGCTCAGAACTGGAAGGTGCATGCGAAGCACACAGGTGTGTGATTGGCTTGCTTTGGGATTTAGTTGTTAAGAGCGGGGTGCTGGGGATGTAGCTCATAGGAAGACTACTTGCCTGGCAAACACAAGACTCTGCAGTACAGCAAAAAATAAAATAAAACAAAGCCACGTGTGGTGGTGCACGCCAGTAACCCCAGAACTCAGGGAGGCTGACGCAGGAGGATCGCAGTTTGGAGCCTGAGCCTGCAATTTGGGCGGTCTGGTGACTTAGTCAGACCCTGCTCGGGGAAAGAGTTATGTGCCGACGGCCTGGCTTTAGTCCCCAGTGCTGGGATACACAGTACATATGTGAGAGCTGGTAAGGGAGGCACCCTGCCAAACCCGCCCCGTTTCCCGGTGACTTCTCCTGGCAACAGCAGGACCCAGGGTAACCTCTTCAGGGGGCCAGGTGTGGCACCACCGGATGCACTTCACTTCCGCTGTACTGCATAGGGTCCCTAGTGCACACGTGGGGGTCTCACAGGGGTGCAGGAGCTTGGCGTGTTTGTTCCTGCCGCCCCAGCGGCAGAGGGCTCTGCCCCAAGACCTCCTCCTGTGGCCGCAGCTACCGGGACAGGGGCCCGAAGCCTCCAGCCCGGGCCTCTTGCACCCCGCCCCACACGCAGAGCTGCCCCGGAGGAGGGGGAGGCTTGGGGAAGCGGGTTAGCTCCCAGAACCTGCACGTTACCAACCTTGCACACATTTTGCCTCCATGCTTGGATAACCCTTTTTCTTCATTGTTTGACTTTTTTATTTTTTGTCTTTGAACCTGGAATGGAAATCAAGACCTCACACCCACAAGCAGGCACTGCACCACTGAGCTGAATCCCCAGTCCCTGTTTGATTTTTTTTTTTTTAAAGTGCTGGGGATTGAACCCAGTGCCTTCATACTAAGCTACATTTCTCACTCTTTTTTTTTTTTTTTGTCTAAGCAGTTCAGGATGGCCTTGAACTCACCTTGTAGGTCAGGCTGGCCTTGACTTGAAGAGATTCTCCTGTCTTGGCCTCTCAAGTGTTAAGATTACAGGCATGCGCCACCGTGCCCAGCTTTGTTTTAAAACAGGGTCTCTGTGTACTTCAGGCTGGACTTGAACTCACTGTAGCCCAGGCTGGCCTTGGATTCACGGTTGCCTCAGCCTACCAAATGCCACAATACAGGCATGCACCAGCATACCCAGCTTCTAACTCTTTCTGTTTTTTATTTTAAAGTAGGGTTTGCTCAGTTGCCCAGGCTAGCTTGAACTTGGGATGCTCCGAGCCTTCTAGAGTACTGAGATTATAGATATGTACCACCACACCTGGCTGCTTCTGCCTTTAGATATCTTTGGGACTCTGCTGCATATTTTTACTCTGCATTGGTAACAGCAGTTGCAAAGACTGAGCAAAAAGTAGACAGGAGTTAGGTGAGCAGAGTGGTACATACCTGTGATTACAGCTAGTGGGGAAGTAGAGGCAGGAGGACCACAAGTGGAACCCAGCTTTGCCAATTTAGTGATACCTTGTCTCATAATAAAAAAAAAAAAAATTAAGCTAGATGCAGCATGCACCTATAATCCCAGCACTCAGGAGGCTGAGTCAGAAGGATCACTGCAAGTTGAGGCCAGCCTGACCTGCATAGCGAAACCATGTCTCAAAAAGAAAACCACAAAGGCCTGGTGACTATGGCTGGGCGAGAGAGAACTTCTGGCCTGGTGATCTCTCCAGTGTCACCAGGAAAAAGAAATAAGCTTGACTTGGTAGAGCTGCTCTGAGACCCCAGAGTACAAATGGGGAGCTGCTCCTGGGCTTCTCTCTCCTTAACCCCACTAATCAGCAATTGGATGAACCTTCGGGACGCCGAAACAGGGAAGATTCTCTGGCAGGGGACCGAAGACCTGTCTGTCCCTGGTGTGGAACATGAAGGTACTTCACAGCTCTCTGTGCCCAGGCTGGGGCCAGTGCCAGAGAAGGTCCACCACAGGGTGTCAGGGTACAGACAGGAATTGGCCGGTGCTGCTGCTGTGGTCAGGTCTCAACATTTCTTTTTCCCACACTGAAAACCCATCTCAGCCTTAGAAAGAGATTTAAACAGCATCTTAGCTTTTAGCCCAAAAGAAAATTTGTATTTTTGTCTCCCTGCTGTAGAAGCCCAGGTGAAGAGCTACAATGGAGAGAAGTGGGTGGGAGGGCACGGTGGGAAGTTAGGGGAGGCTGGGGCGGGGGTGGAGGGCTCCCTTCCCACTGCAACCCTTGGGAGAGCCCTTCATGGTGCCCACAGAGCCAGGTTCCTGGGCCCAAAGTCATGTGCTTCTTTGCTTTTTCTCATCAGCCCGAGTTCCCAAGAAAATCCTCAAGTGCAAAGCGGTGTCCCGAGAGCTAAACTTCTCTTCAGCCGAGCAGATGGAAAAATTCCGCCTGGAGCAAAAGGTTTACTTCAAAGGCCAGTGCCTGGAAGGTATCCGGCCGTGCCCCCCAGGAAGAAATGGCAGATGTGGCTGGGGCAGCAGTCACCTCAGGCTTGATGTGGCCAGGAGCTCAAGACCCCCAGGAAAGCAAAGCAAAGCACCACCTGGTCCCCGACACTGGGGGTGTGGCCTAGTGGCCACTGTGGACGACTGGGGCCCAGGACAATCTCACAGGCAGCATCAGAGGCTCCGGACTGCAGGGCTCCCATAGCTGCTGTCACCCCAAATGGTGCAAGTGCCAAGGCCAGCATAGCCGAGCCTTGTGTCAGCCCCAGCCAGGAGGTGCAAGCTTCTGGGTGCAGGGGCAGCCTGGCAGTCCTGGCTAGGATGAGGATGTCCTATGAGTGGGAAGAGGACACAGTGCCTTTGACCATGATGGTACTCAGCAGTCTCCCTCTTCCCTCCAGAGTGGTTCTTCGAGTTTGGTTTCGTGATCCCCAACTCCACAAACACCTGGCAGTCCTTGATAGAGGCTGCGCCCGAATCCCAGATGATGCCTGCGAGCGTCCTCACGTGAGTGCCAGTGTCTCCACTGGGCTTTGTCCAGCCTAAAGGACAGTGGGCAGACAGAAGGGATGGGTGATGAGTCCACCTGCCTGGGACCCCGACAGTGATAGAGGAGTATGCACACCTGCCGGAGGCTTTCAACTGGGATAGGTCATGCTCCTCACAGGGACCCCTCTGGACCTTGGAAGGGACAGGCTTCTGCCCACTGTCCTCTGGTATTTTTGGGCTTTCTTTGTGTCACCCTAACACAACCTGCCAGTCCTAACGCTGTTCTGGAGGGTGACTTTGCTTTCACATTGTCAGAGGCTTGCTTAGAATTTACTAGGCTTCCTGCCCAAAGAATAATTTGTCCTTTATCCAAACACACTATCCAGTGACTGCCCACCCACCATTTTCTCTTGGAAAAAGATATTAGTGTTTCAAATTTTTAGTAGGATGCTGGATGTGGTGGTGCATGCCAGTGATCCTAGTACTTGGGAGGCTGATGCAGGAGGATCTCTGAGAGTTTGAGACTAGCCTGGACTATAAAATGAGTGCAAGGCCAGCCTGAACTGCATATTGAAACCTTGTCTCAAAAAGGCAAAAAATTTTTTTAAAAAATTTTTTACTAGGGCCAGTAGAGCTTCCCTGGCATGCACAAGTCCTTGGGTTCCAGCCCCAACACTGCAAAAGATAATTTTCTGAGTGTGGTGGTGCACATTCCCAGTACTCAGGAGGCTGAGGCAGGAGGATCACCATGAGTTCAAGGCCAGGCTGAACTACATATTGAGTCCCTATCTCAGAAATAACAGTAAGGCCAGGGACTATAGTTCAGTGACATAAGTGCCTGCCTGGCAAGCACAAGGTTCTGAGTTCGATTCCCAGTACCAAAAATAAATAATTAAATAAACGTTTTAATAACTCTGACCTTCTGGAGAATCAGTCTCCCCCTTCAAAAAAAAAAAAGAGTTGCATGGATAATTGAGAAAATAAGAGAAAAATATTTAAGCAAAGAAAAAGTATTTGAAGGCTAAAAAGATACACCTGCAGTGCTACCTAACTACATAATGCCACCCCATCCCACTCCACCCCCCTAAAAAGGCTAAAAAGATAACTGGCTAAAAATAATTTTGTGACATCAAATTGTTTCCTTCCTTGGTCCTTTATGAAATCCACATCAAATAGGTAAATAGATTGTGTACTTTTTAATTTTTAATAGGTTTTTTTTCTTTGAGTTTTCATCACAGTGGTAGCAAAGGAGACGCAGGCAGGCGGGTGCTGGGCTCCTGATGACCCACCCCTTGCTGTGGCCACCCTGGGGTGCGCACAGGAACGATGGTGGTTTGGGGGAGCAGACTGCAGCTACCTGCAGGAGTGAGGACGCCTCGGGCCTTCGGCACCACGAGCTCTGCCCAGCGGCCCAGCGGGCGCCTGCTCACCGCGGCCCTCTCTCCTGTGTCCTCTCTCGCAGCGGGAACGTCATCATAGAAACAAAGTTTTTTGACGATGACCTCCTGGTCAGCACGTCCAGAGTGAGACTTTTCTACATCTGAGCCAGAACTCACGCGCTTGTGGAGCTGCGCACGAAAGAGGAAACGTTTGCTTCTTCCTCGGCTCAGCTGAGTTTCCCAGACTCCCGATCCGGGACCAGACCGCAGGTAACCAGGCGGCTATTTCCCGGCCCAGCCGCGCCTCCCACCGCCCTTAGGGGCAGGGCTCAGCCGCACCTGTTACTGGAGGCTTCCGTGGCCCTGGGTTTTGGGAAAAAATTCACGATTCTGCCCCATGTTTAGCTTTTTCCTACCATTTCTATTTGGTACATTCTCATACATTTAACTTGTAAAATAGACTGCAATATTATTTCATAATGTAATTAAAACATGAATTAAAATACTCCCGCGTCGTTAGCATGGTCTTGCTTCCATCCCTCCTTGTCCAGAAGGTGGCGCTGTCCTCGAGGCGGGAAGGAGGACCTTGAACAACTCCAGAGCCCACGCAGCGGCCCTTGACTGCGACTCCACCAAAGCCGACCTGAGCTAGGAGTGGGCAGCGCTTTGCCCAGAGGCCAAAGTCTGATGCAAGACAGAGAGACAGGATTTACTTCTCAGTGCTGTAGGCTTCAAAGTCCTAAATACCAACCATTAAGTTTCCTTGAGAGCTGGGCATGATGGCACAGGCCAATAATACCAGCACTCAGGAGGCTGAAGCAGGAAGATCTCCAGTAGAAGGCCAGCTTGCATCACAAAGTGAGTTCCTATCTCCAAAACGAAGTTTTCTAGTAGCCAAAGTAGCAACTGGGAGGCCTGAGGATAGGATGGCCCGCTGGAGAGGGAGATTTCTCAAATTCCTGTCCTAGGTCCAATACCTGGCTTTGAGTGAAGAGAAAAGTAGGCTATGCCTGTGTTCCTGTACTTGCACTATCTTTCAGTGAGGATTCTGTTCCTCCCACCATCACTGTCTTCAGGAGGTTTTTTTGTTTTTTAGTTTTTTTTGTTTTTTTTTTTTTGAGACAGGATCTCACAGTGTCACCCAAGCTGGCCCTGAACCCACTATGTAGCCCAGGTTGATCTGGAACTCATAACCCTTCCGCCTCAGCCTCCCCAGTGCTAAGAGTACAGGCGTGCTCCCCAAACCTAGCCAAGTGTCTTGCTGGGTATGGTGGTATATGCCTGTAATCCCAGAACTGAAGGCGGAAGCAGAAGGATTATCATGAGTTCAGGGCCTGCCTGGGCTGCATAGCAAGAACCTGTCTCAAAAACAAAAACAGCATGTCTTAACTACCAAAGGTTGGGTTTTTTAAAAAAAAATGAGTGAAGACAGGCATAGTGGTACAAGGCTTTAATTCCACAATCTGGAAGGCAGAGGCAGAAAATTTGCAAATTAAAGGCCATCCTGGACCTAGTAGCAAAAAAAAAAAAAGTTTGAAAAAAAAATAGCTGGTCACAGTAGTGTACGCCTGTAATCTCAGCACTCAGGAGGCTGAGGCAAGAGAATCACAAGTTCTAGCCAGCATCAGTAACTTAGTAACTTACCAAAACCCTGTCTCAAAATTAAAACTAAGAGAGATATACTTCATCTGAAAACTTGGGGTTCAGTGCTCCATACATGGGGAAAAAAAGAATCAAACTTTCCTTTTGCTTTCTTGAAATGCCACACCTTTTCTCCCAGCTCCTTTTCTGCACTGTGTCTGTTCCCCAGAATCCCTTGGGGACGCTGTGGGCCTGCAGGCATCCTAGAGGAGAAAACAGCTCCTCCAGCCTGCTCTCTGCCCTCCTCACTGCCTGATGGCTCCTCGCAGGGAGGTAGACGCCAGATGCTAGCAAGAAACAGCACTGCAGAACCAACCGTGCACAAGCATAGGCTCCAGCCATGTGGCAAGGTGTGAGCGTGCGCAAGGCTCAAGGTTGATCCTCACACAGAGCAGTAAAAAACATCATTAAACAAAACAAAAAGCCCCGCTTTGTGGCGCACATCTATAATCCCTATAAGCCCCATTTATTTATTTAATTTTGAGACAAGTTCTCACTAAGTTGCCTCACACCTATTTCCTGAGCACTTGTGAATGCAGCAGGCAGCACACAGAGGACACGATCCGCCCACTTCTCCCGGCCTGCCGAATCTGAGGAGCAGGAACAGACTGGAGGTGGACAGGGCAGGGGCAGGCTGGGGCCCTGGGGAAGCCTGGCTTCCTGGAAGGCTGACCCAGCCCACTTGTGAGAGTACGGCCTCAGCCCCACCATGTGGGAACACAGATGCACTCCAGTGATTCCAGGCTTCTGGCTGGTGGCTGGCAGCCAGCCTTGGTGTCCCAGCCAGGTGACAGAGAGTGAACACTACGTCAGCCTTAGGTTTTGCGATTTGATGCAGCCTGGCTGCTTCCCCTGCAGCCACATTGACATAGGAGGACTGGGCCTGGAGATGGGGCCACTAGATGCTCCCGGTTCCCAAACTGTGTTCCAGTGGACCCCAGGGCCCTGCCACCCACACGGAGATGCAAGGAGTTTTCTTCATTTCCCTGTAATTCCAGCACTCAGGAGGCCAAGGCAGGAAGGATCACTGCAAGTTCAAG